>NC_134645.1:111554505-116554505 GCF_030463565.1 Pelecanus crispus | reverse complement strand
ACTTAATACTTTTTCTGCCCCTTCTTACACAATTTTATAACCATGCTTGACTTCTGAATGCTTTTTTTGTGGAATTTTTAAACTGTTGTGATGGAATAACTGTGAAGTCTCTTGCCTTAGGAATAGAATTATTCCCTCGAATAGTGCAAGAAAATGGAGAAGAGCAGGAAATAATACCATGTTGGAAGCTGTTGGTTTAGTGAATAATGAAAACCTTTCTAATGCCGGCTGTGTACACGCACAATCTGTTTCCGTTAGTGAACATTTCAGGACCTCTTCCTCCAACAGGAGGAAAAAAAGGTCAGCCCACTTAGGCATGAAGCCATAATTTTTAATTCTTGGCCCATTCAGTTTAATTACCTCTTTAGGGTGTATAAGCCTGGATTGTGAAGTACCCCTCCGCCTTTTTTTAAAATTTTACTCTTTCATAGGAAAAGTGACTGAAAACAACTACTTGAATTACTCATGTGGCAAGGAGGCTCTGACAGTTTATTATTGTGTTGCAGCAACTGCTATTAATTTAAACATTATTCTATGTTTACTTTTTTCTCTGTGGGTACAAAGTCATTAGTAATTTTGTTAAACATAGGAGACGCATCCATGCTGGTATTGTAAGCACCTGAACTATGCTATAGATCTGACAGAGAAAGCTAAAAATAACTGCGTTTTCGAGATAAAAAAATATTCATATTACTAAATTGTCAAGTTTTCTAAAGCCCTGGTTTTTTAATTGCTGTCAAGTTCACTGTTCAATACTACTATGAACAAATTACTTCAGTTATATGAAATGTACTTCTTTTTTATTTTATTTTTTATTTATTTTCCTTAATCCCCATCCCTATGGGTTTCCCCACTGTTCATCTCCCCAGAACTGAAGGGCTTGTCTTGACTCAGGAAATGGTGGTATTTATGCCAGTGAGGGTGGGGAGCAGCAGAATTCCAGTCATCAAAATTCTGGTAGCAAAACCTGAATGTAGCAGCAAATAAGGTAGCAGAAACACTGGTTTGTATGTGCATAGTGTTCTGTTTTAGGAATATTTTAAGCTTGAATTAGAAGATAAATATATAAGAAATAATAAATACACTAATACAAGCTGCATCTCCTGAAAAATACTATGCCAGCAAATCCTTTTAATTGTAGACATCCAGTTAGTTCTCTGTTTTGGAAATAATTTCTAACTGTTAGGATTATGAAGAAAACCTCTAAATACGGACAGTATGATGAAGAATGGTTCATATGTGTAGAAGCCTGAAACAGTAGCGCTATGAGGTGTGAATCACTTCATCTATTTTAATGGTTGGCTGCCTCTGAAGAAAGGCAATTTAAGTGTCAAAATGAACTATTTCAGTGCTCTTCATTTTTTTAGAAGAACTATCAGTATTCTTTCCCATACGTGCCCTGCAGTATTTCTCAAGTGCCGGAAGACCCAACTGTGCCCTCTCTACCTGTCAAAACATTTTTGCCAAAATTTAGTGTATTAAAACGGGAGAATGTAACTTTAAAACCAATTCTGTAAAGTATGACAGTGTTCATTATGAAAAAGCCCCTAGATTTATTTTATATGACTGTTGCAGGACTTATTTGACTGAATCAGAAAGCCAGAGACAATGTTGAGCCTAACTGCAGAGTTTAAGTTTTCCACGCAGTATGGTATGTTTCAGTTGGACTGTATTGCTGAAAGTGTGTTTGGTAGCACAGTATTCATTTTTTGAAATCACACTGTCTAAATTTATGAGGAAAGATGCACAGTGTGTCTTTCAGACTTAGATGTAAATTGGTGAAGTTTCAGTATACTTGCAATCCAAGTGCTTTTTTGTTGGATCCAACCCAAGAAATGTACAATGAATTTATTTGTTTGTCAAAGTGTTACATCAAATGGATGCTGAACGTGAGGGGGGAGAGGAATGGCATTATGTGTAACACTTTTAGACTTTTCTTCAATCCCGCTTTCTACATACTACGAGAAGTCTTACATACATTTTATTCCAAGGTAAAACTTTTTAGTTTTGATTTTGATTTCAAGCTTAATTTCTAGAGCATAAATATCAGAAGAGGCTACCATGTGATCAGACTCTTTTCTTGGCACATGGGAATTGTTCTTGGTTTTATACACTGAGTAATTTTCTGAATTGCGGAATTGGTATTGTTTTTACTGTCATCATGTCTTGATTTATTTTCTAATATATGAAATCTTAGCACTATTGGGTTAGTTGTCCTCTGAAATGGAAAAGAAGGGGGGGAAGAAACAAACATGCTTGGTGCTGTAATATTGTAGGGTCAGTGATGCTGAAAGTATATACAGATCGTGAGAGGATTATAACATTTTTTTTCCTTTGTTATTGATTGCATGCAAAAGAGTCATGAAAGTAAAATATCTCCATTGTCTGTAAGTCTGCATCTATAACCGCAAACCAGACAGCGTCAGGGTCCTGCCATGCTCTAGCTGGCATGGTCTTGTCCTGTGGCTAGCTAAATTCTTAACCTGCAGTTGTCCAAAAGCGTGCCGTGGTTATGGCGTAGGGAATGGAAGTCTCACACCGGGGCTCAGGTGCTGCTGTTGTTTCACTTTCTGCTACGGATGTGGTCTTGGAAACATCATTCACCCTGGGCACTGTCAAGGTTCATTTTAAGCATAAATTGCTGATTATTCTGCTGGTTTTGACTTAATTGCTAGGTTAGACGCAGTGTGACACAACAGGCTAAGAAATACTGTGGTGAAATTCAGTACTACCATTCTTTCAGCAGAGCAGGAGGTAGTAAAGTAGAAGCAAGAAGTCTTTTCATCTAAATAGTGCCACTCCAATTATCTGGTCTTATTCCTCTGTTCACTTTCTGAAAATGCTGGTCTGTGAATAAATGGACATAGCCCTATTTCATAATCAATTTTTTGTATGTTCGAACTCCCTTGAACAGTGAGGTGCATATAGCTAGTTGTATGCAGATTTTCAATGAAGGGTAGGAAGGCTTGACAAGAAGAAACCCAAGTCTATTAGGGACACAACTTTGTAATGGCCTGAAACATTAGGGTCATGCTCTTACCTAAATGATGTACGGTGAAGCTGACAAACTGTTTTTTGTTGATGTGAGAACTTTGTTGCCTCAGATTTAAATGCTGCTTTAGTAGACAGCTAGTAATAGTCTCTTCTTGCTGTAAGGTAGTGTCACACTGGTGTGGCTGTCCTGTTTCTCGTTAGCTCATGGGTCTGTGAACTGTACTTGTGTATATGCATGTAGGATGTGTGCTGCAACACTCTTACAAGAGACATATGTAAATTTTCTTTTCCCCCACAACATTTAGCCAGGTGTGTATAGCTATTCTGACTCTAGTGATCTTGATGCACAGGAGTTTTTCCTTCAAATGTAAAAACATTTGATTCCTCCAGGAAGTAACCGATTCAGGTGGCTCTTGTGGGAATGGATCTGCTCAGGTTTAATGGAAAGGCAAGGTAGTATTTGCCTATAAGAATCACTTGTTGCCAAAGCTTAAGGAAATTTTAGGAGACATAAAGTTATGATCTATGGGAAAATTATTTTCCACTTACAGAACCATAATGAACTTGAAATCTATTTCCTATTTTTCTTTGTTTTCCCAAGTAACTTGGGACATTCACTTAGCCCTGAATTTCTTGCCATATTTTTGTTTCACAATCGTGTTTTTTTTATTCTTTGTATTCTAAAGACAAATTTGCACGGAAAGGGGAAGCCGATCAAGTTGGAATAACCACAAGCTAAATAAACTGAAAAATATTCTTCCATCTTAAAATTTCTTCTAGCTACCATAATCTCAGCTGATACTTTTAATATCAGTATGTAAATGAATTCTGATAGAATTGTAATTTAACTGTTTCATTAAAGTCAGGCATGCGTGTCTTCTGTTAAATGACAGGGTGGTTAAGGCAACATTTCATTGCCCAAATGTATGAAGATAATACCGGTAGCTTGAAAAGCTACTATCTATTTTTATACCTGGTTGAAGTTTTACAGTACCTAAGAGTCTTTCCTTGTAATAGCTTTATCTTGAAAAGACTGTACCCTACAATTCTGAAGATGCAAGGTACTTAATTGTCAGATCAAGACCAAAGTTCCTGAGGATGTGGGTTCCTTTGTGAAGATCTCTATCAGCCGTAGACAAAGACCTTTAGAATGTCTTTATGTCTTTTCAGATAAGCTCTGTCGTCATCCGTTTAAGATGCATGAGTCGTCGGGGGATTAGGGAAACCTTACCATGCTGTAGGATGCAGTATCCGTTTCTGAATGACTTTTAGAAGCAGAGAGAGATGACATTTTGCAGACACGAGCTTACTGCATAGGCAGGTGTGGTCCTTGGGTCAGACAACTCTGGTCTGCAATGTGGAAGTAAATACAGCAGTAATTAAGACTAGCCTAGCTGTTTTCAGGTAGCCTGTAATGTTCTGAAGGAAGGAAGATACAACAAAGAAGGTTTTTATTTTTAAAAAGGTGGGCACAGCAGAGGACAGACATGCATTGTCAGTGGTATATGTATGTGCAAAAATTATTATTAATGGAGCCAGCTTGGCTTTTCTGCCTTAGTAGTAGCACATTTGGAAGAGGAATAGACATGATGGTTTTGCTAATTGAAATAAGGTGTTCTGGGTTATTCTCTGTTAGCCTACATTTTAATTTTTTTAAAAAGGTGTGTGTATTTTTGTATTTCTTTAAGGGCTTCAGTCATTAAGGATAGCCACAATTAAGTTTTTATGTATTTATCAAAAATATACATATCTTGGAAGAGTTTGTAAATGAACCAAAAAACTTGTACACTGTTGGAGGGAGAAATGAAGCAGCTTTTAATATTAGAAAAAATAAATGTTCAGAAATCTGAAGGAGATAAAAGTTTTTCAGTATGGGAAACTGAGCCTGAGTGATCTCAGAAACTTTTTAATCTGTGTCTTTCTCCCTTAGTTACATGGGTCCATTTAAAAAACAAATGGCTGAGTTCCACAAATAATTTCACTATCAGTTAGAGGAGTAGCTCCACCTGCTTCCATGGGACACCACCTTAATGGTGACACAAATGTTTGTGCTGGTGTGTTGTGAATTGACTTGAGTAACTAATCTGGATTAAAACTAACCTGAATCATTTTCCCAGTTAATCCTGGCAGATTTGCAGAACACAATGGTAACTACCACTATGAGATTTAAAAAAAAATCAACCCATGATCTTAAACCTGTCCAAAACACACTGGATTTTTTAGTTTATCTCCTTTCCTCAAAGAGCTAGGTTTCAAATGAATGGTGTGTTTATTAATTAAAATACACAGCTTACTTTTTTTGAATGCAGGCCATCATCCGTGTGTCCTACCACAGTGTCAGTAATGAAACTTTGAAGGGAGCGTGGGGACAGGAACAAAGCTCCATGTTATGCTGTGCAAATACTGTAGCTACTTTCAAAATTGCAGAGGACTTCAATTCAGCCAGAATCTGCTAATAAAAACTTAGAAGAAAAGAGAATTAGAATAAAAGAGTAAAATAAGTTCTCTGTCACATTCAGACCTATGTAAGAAAGTAATGGGGTAATAGCCCACTGTCTTACTAGCCTGTGTACAGAGAAAACTGCAGAAATTGGAAAGTTGGGTTTTGTTTTTTTTTTTTTTAAAGAAACTTGTAAAAGGCCAGTTCCTATTAGTACTTGTCTACGTTTGAATTCAGGTAACTTAAACCTATTTTTTTGTATTGTAGTCTGTTGCTTTAATCTGTTGTTTCTTCCCCTCTGTTTTAGGAAAAAAAACAGGATTGTGTGTGTAAACAAGCTTGTTTTAAAGATGAATACTGGCTCATATTTTCTTCTGAAAATAGCTGAAAATAGTGGAATCCATCAACACACAAAATGCCAAAATGATTAATTTGAGGTCTTAGCTGCCAGTGCTTATTTGGAAGTTGTTCTTAATGCCATGTTACTGTTGCTCCATCTCTAATACGTACATTTTGTTATACTGGCACAAAGCAGACTGATATCAGTGCAGCCTGCTTTGATACCTGACTGGATTAAATTATACAAATACTAATGTGACCTTACACAGTGTTTTCTGATTTCATATTCTCACATCAGGGCAACGATATCAACTACATCAGTAGTGTTATGCTGAGTCAAGATTGTTTAAAGAAAAAAAGGGCTTACTTCTAGGTTGTTAATGGAGAGGTGGGTATGTTTATCACATATAAATGCCTATTTTCTGTGGAACCTTCAGAATAGTTTTAATTTTACAGTTGGTAAAAGAAAAAAGTGGTTTTATTGATAATATCATTTACAAATTCTTAAGAAGATAGCTGATTGTTGATGCAGACTGTGTTTTTCAGTACTGATGACAGAAGTCTTTCAGAATCATAGAGCAGTTTGGGTTGGAAGGGACCTTTAGAGGCCATCTAGCCCAGCCCCCCTGCAGTGAGCAGGGACAGCTTTAACCAGATCAGGTTGCTCAGAGTCCCAGCCAACCTGACCTTGAATGTTGCCAGGGATGGGGCCTCCACTACCTCTCTGGGAAACCTGATCCAGTGTTTCATCACCCACATTGTAAAACAAATTCTTCCTTATATCTAGTCTAAATCTACCCTCCTTTAGTTTAAATCCATTATTCCTCGTCCTGTCACAACAGGCCTTGCTAAAAAGATTCTCCCCATCCTTCCCGTAGGCCCCCTTTAAGTACTGAAAGGCCGCAATAATGTGTCCTCGCAGCCTTCTCTTCTCCAGGCTGAACAACCCCAACTCTCTCAGCCTGGTCTCGTAGGAGAGGTGCTCCAGCCCTCGGATCATTTTGGTGGACCTCCTCTGGACCCGCTCCAGCAGGTCCATGTCCTTCTTGTGCTGAGGGCCCCAGAGCTGGACGCAGTACTCCAGGTGAGGTCTCACCAGAGCAGAGCAGAGGGGCAGAATCCCCTCCCTCGACCTGCTGGCCACGCTGCTTTTGATGCAGCCCAGGATACGGGTGGCTTTCAGGGCTGCAAGCGCACATTGTTGGCTCATGTCCAGCTTTTCCTCCACCGGTACCCCCAAGTCCTTCTCTGCAGGGCTGCTCTCAATCCCTTCATCCCCCAGCCTGGATTGATACCGGGGGTTGCCGTGACCCAGGTGCAGGACCTTGCCCTTGGCCTTGTTGGACCTCGTGAGGGCCACATGAAGGAATAGGTCAATAGTTTACTGGAGTTACAACTGGAATTGGTATTCTTGATTCTTTGTCTGAAAATCTTACAAAACTGTGTCAAATATGCTTTATGGAGGGAATAGACGCGTTCAGTGTCACCACAGTCAGTTTTACATTCAGTTTGTTTCCTATTTGTAGCCTGATATTAACCAGTTCAGAGCCATGTTTTGGTAACAAAACAGATTGAGGGTGGTACAAAAACTATTTTTTCACCATTAGAGTGCAAGAACTGTGACAGGATCACTTTCTGTAGATACTAGGTCTCCTGGTCAGACATGCTAAAGGAAGTTTTCTTTCAGAAAAGTTTGTATCCCAGGGGACGGTATTAGTCAGTTATTTTCAGAAAAGTTCTTTTTTTGACAACACTAATGTGAAAAATCAAATAAAGCAAATCCAAAGTTGTTATACTGTGCGCATGTTCCCAAAACGTGACTTTATAATCTATTAACAAAAAAGGTGAAAAGAGTTTCTCTGTCACAATGGGGAGTTTCTTTGTGTGTTTGTATGTTCTCTCATATCTCTCTCTTATTATAAATTCCTTTCCCCAAGATAAACAGATTAGATCGCTAGACTAGGATATTTTTTTATTATTTAACAAATCATGAAAGTGAAATGGATCCTAGATAGATGGATTCTTGAAAGTCTTTTGAAAGGCACTTGGGGGGGATGTTGTTTTTCAGAAATACTATTGGGGTGCAGTTTTACAAGCACTTACATGCATGTTTAGCTTAAAACATTTAATAGATGCAATTAACTGGGTAGGACTACTTATGGGCCCTGAATTAGACACGAGGTTGGTTTACTGCAGAGGACTGTGGATTTGGTGATTGTCGCCAGTGACTCTCTAGGTTGGGTGGGTTTTTTTTGGTCATCTGTTTGATATGTATGATACTTGTTGTACCCACTTCATTTTAATCTTTCTTCTCATCTTAGAGCAACATTTCAACTGAGACTAACAAATGAAGTCTATTTCCTAATAAAAATATTTTTTGTTTAAATGGATTCCTGGCATCTTAGACTTAATGTTTGAATGTGTGTTTTGTTAGCATGTAGTTCTGTGAGCTTAGTCATTACTGCTTTGAAGCCAAACAGTTTACCTTATGTGAAATTTAGTAATAGTGTTCAGCAATTTAGTAATACATTCAACTTATTTCTGTGGAATTCCACCCCTTCTTTCTCAGGTATTTAATTGTATTTTTGGAGTGAGTTTTGTATGCCTCATGGAGAAATAATTGGAGGAAGAGGAAAGGGTAGACATCCTGGGCCCAGTGATGGTTTTGTTTTATTTTTTCCAGTCTCCAGATGTTTTGTTCTGTTACTAGAATATCTGGGTGAAACTTGAATTGGAGTGTAACTGGAATATTTGCAACTGTGCCCCTGTTGCAAAAATTACTGATTTATCACATCTTTAAATATGAACAGGTCGATAGAACCTTTTATTGCTTCTCTTAAAGGATTGTATTTTAAAGACATTGAGCGTTTACCATGGTAGTCAGCTTTTCTTTGAGATCATTGGTAGGAGCTACAGTGTGTCTTGTTATGCATATATGTATGTGTACTTGGAAGTTAATATTTCTTTATATTATTTTGGCCAGAGATTTGTTTCATGTGCATGACTTGAATAGTTACAAAAATGTGTTACTCTTCGTATCCCCTATGATTATTTAAGTAATTGTTTATTTTCTGAGTTATTCATCCACTGTGACAAATATGAATAAGTAACACTGGAAATAATAATAAGTATTTTTAAGTGTTTTTAGTGAGGAAATACATACATTACCTGTCTTTTCTTTCCTCTGAGCTTTTTAGTAAGTTTAATCAGGTGATCTTGGCTTACAGATATTCTGTCCTGTTCATCTCATTTTGCCAAGCATTTAGTGAAAATTACTGCAATTTTACATATAGTTTGCTCATCTTAGTGTGAGCTGCATTACCTTGTTAGGCTAGTCTTTGAAAAGCAATTTCAACCCAAACTGTCAAATAATAACCAGCTATTATCTCTTTTTCTCCCCTTTCTCGCCCTATGCACACAGGCCATCTGTAAAGAATAAATACATTTTGAGATAAATTACAGTATGTTGTAACCATTTATTTTGTAAGTAATTGTGTTAACTGCTAACCTCTTTATTGTATGTAGGAGAAACTTTCTGCAACAAACTTGAAATGTTGTTGAAAGAACACACTTCAGTGTTATGAAATGCATTTTAAAAATGAGCTCGACATAAGTGAACAAAACTACAGTCTGTCTCAGACTTGGGGGGCTGGCTGCCCTCAGAGCTCCTGCAAGCTCTCTTTGTCTTTAGTTTGGGGAATTACATTCACTTTACCGTAAGCTGTTATGCTGGCTTCCTCAGCTATGGTATTTGGAGACAAATCTTTTAGCAACTAAGCAGGATCTTACTAGGAAATGCAACTTGCACTGGAGAAGTTGGTGAGCTTTTCTGTGTTCCTTAATTTGTGTGGAATTTCGTTCCCTAGTTTTGGACCAGTCCCTCAAAAGCTTAGGCTTCTAGATAGAGATGATAAAACTCATCTCTGTTGTAGAAAGCCTCTTTGCTCAAGAGGAACGTGATTATAGACCGGGATCTTCAGGTGGGAGATTTCACCGATGTCTTGATACTGTGAGGTGCAGCTCATGAACACAGGGTTTCTTGAGGAGTGCTAAAATCAGCATTCAAAGTCTAAATCAACCACAGGAGCCAAAGGCAAACGTATTGAGACAGCTAGTCTGGCTGTGGAGGAATACTGCAGTGTTTTGTACAGCAGGACTAGGCTCCAGAAGTCTTCATGTCCATAAAATTGTATGGCAGTACTCCAGCCAAGATTCAAGGTAAGTGACTAACTGAGGCTTATCTGTGGAATGGGATAGGAAGTTGAGGAGGAAAAGTGTCATTCAGATTTTTGCAGGATGTGTGTTTTTTTTAAGGGTAGGGAGGGAAGAGATTTTCAAGTTGACAGCGCAGATACATGAAACTCAGGATAAACATTCTTTCAAATTACTTAATATAAATCCAAATAACACTTTTATGAGAGGGGTCATGACAATTGTCTTAAATAGATTGAGAAAGAAAAACTATTTGAAGAGGTGATGCTACCACTTCTCTGTAGAGGATGGATCAATTTACAATAGAATGAATTAAATGACAATAGTTTGTGATTAATCTTTTCCCAAAATATATACTTATTAATATAGCTCTGTGTGTTAATTTGCAGCTGAATGTGACCCTTGTGCAGTATATCAGTATGACTTTCTTAGAAATTACCTTTCTCTTTTTCACTGTCTCTAAATTTTGTGCTCTATTTTCTAAGGAAAAAAAGGTACTATATTCATGTTTGAACAGTTTTATACTTAATTATATAAATACCATTTTGACATTGTGCTTTTTTTTTGTTTTTTTCTCAGGAAGTGAAGGATGATCTTACTGATTGACTCTTTAAAATGTGTAGGGAGTATTTTGTTCTTGAGACATCTATCTGTCCACTTGGATGTGAACTATAACTCAGTGAAATGTAAAGCATTTTCTATGGATAAACTAATAGCTATTGATAGTATGTTTAGCATATTTTTCTTACAGTTATGAAAATATTTTCTTTTTTTAAACAGACTGATTAGTATGACCAGAAACAATCAGTTCTAAAGACTCGATACATCTTCTTTTCAATTGAAGTTGTATATGTAGAATAAAAGAAACAAGTTCTTTCTGGTTTGGGGGTTTTTATTTCTTCCCCGCCCCCGCCTCAGTTTTTCAAGTTTGACTGGAATGACATTTTCTCAAGAGTAATTCCCTGTGCATCTAACTGATCTGTCTTGGTTGCTATATTCTTTCTGCTGCCTTTGCGCTGATTATTTTACTTATCTGACCCTGCAGTGAGCAGGTTTAAGGAGATAAATGGCCAAAATTGAAAACTGCAAAAGACCTGTCCAGTTTAGCTCCCTCAACTGGCTTGCTCAGGATGAGGAAGGCATGCTGCTGAGTCAAAGGAGGGGTGGGGATTTTTGTTTAGGGGATGGGGAGACTGGTTTAGACTGTCCTAGAACTTCATCCTCAGACCTCGAATAGATCATTGCTGTATGCAAACATATGCTGCTTGACTGGTTAATCTGCAGCCCTGAAAATTACTGTGGGTTGCTCTAATTGATTTACTCATTGTTAGATGCCTGCAACATACATAGCTTTGGAAGCAAATGATAATGTTAACCTGCTTTCGAAGTTTGTTTTGAGAAGAGTCAGGTGGAGTAAGTGCTTGAGACATCCAGCTTAACTGCTGTGGATATCACATTGCACTTAACTATAGCATAGGCTTGAGCTTCTGATTTCTCTCCAGTTTTTATTCAAATGCTTCTTGATAGCATCAATAATGTCATGGCTGCTTTCTACAGTTTAGGGCAAATGGAAAGAAATAAGCTTCAAAATCTTTTTTTTTATGCTTCTCCTTGATAGAGCATGTATGTTAGAATGCCATATAATGATAATTTGTATGAAAATTATCAGAATTGGTCAGTCTTAATGAAAAGTACAAGCTGTTCACTAAATTCCATCCCAGAACCCCTCCCAAAGAACTACTTTTGGTCATTTTTCTTCAGTGAATTAAACCAAAGCAATTACCAATATATTTTATGGTTTCACCATTTTCACATTTTTTATTTGTGGAAGTCCTTCAGGCTTTGTTGAAAGATATGGCAAATAACTACTTCATCATGTATTCCAAGAGTCACTTACTACGACTTCTAGGCTTTTTCTCATTTTACCTTTAACACAATCCTATTTAAATTATTTTAATAGACTATAATATGTTTAGACATAAGTTTCGAATTTATTAATTTTATTTTTTAAAACTTGCATTTTAAAATAGCTTTTAGACGTTCTCTATAGTTAATGTGTGCAATATCTGTTACGAATTGTTTTGTATAAGCCAGATATTTTGAGATGTTGTCACCTGGAGGTAGGTGATGTAGGAGGGATAGAGTGCATACATTTTATTTATAAATCTCTTAGATGCATTATTGTTAATGTCATGTTAGGGAAGGAATGTGTAAGAGGGGAGAGCTTGTATTAATGTTCTCATTTACATAACCTTTTTGATGAAAGGCTCAATTGGCCGTAAGCTGTATCTTGTTAAAGAGGTGAAATGACATCACACAGCTAAAACTTAAAGATTGGAAAGACTTCTGTGTTAAACTGTGAACACATTCCAAGAAATTATGGAAAATAAATACTATGGATGTAAAGCTGCAGCTTCATATGGCCACCCAGGCACTCTGTCGATGTTGGTGTTCTAAAACCCCAGCGGTTTATGCAGTGATGTGCGTCTCCTTAGGGGATGGTGCCAGGCTGGACACCTCTTTTGCTCCCCAGTCAAGTTTTTGAAGTGCTCTTAAATAACGTTTCTATCAAACATTTGCTAATTTACTGACAGCATTTTCAGTTATGTTGGGTACTTCTTTTTAATTTTACTGTCTAGTCTTGCTCACTCAAAAATTCGCTTTGAAGCATATGGAAGTTAAATGCTTATAATAAAGCTACAACTTAACTAAAATTGTGTGGTAAATGTAGTACTTTCATAGAAAATGCTGAGATAGTATCATTCCATGCAACAGACCTCCAGCACCTCTTTCTAAATGGTTATTAATAGTAGTTATTTAGAATGTCTCTGCTTTTGTTAAGTTGGTAGAGTGACGTAGTTTAGCCATGAAGTAGGCTTGACTTGTTTTTTGCCATTGGGTAGACTAAAAAACCAAAAAAACCTTCGGACAGTAATCTAAAGAAGGCACTAAGTTCAAGGAGAAACTCCTGGTACCCTCCACAGGTCTGTATGTGCATCTAAGGGAAGAAAGAACAGCTGAACTGTTGTAATGTAAAGCGAAGAATTCTGAAAATTATTGTTTAAAAGCTTGACTTTCTTAAAAAAGTCCCCAATCTTCAGAAGTTTGTGGTCTTTTCAGTCTGAAGGTTTGAAAAGGTCTTCTGCTGTGTGAACTGATGAGAAGAGCAGCATGCATTGCTAATACAGCAGACCACTTCACATGTAATGAAGAAAAAAAATAGTTGTAGGAAAAAATGACATGGCAACCTGGACTGTGTAGATGAGATGAGCTTAAAAAGCTGTAAATGTGCTGGCTGAGGCAGACATTGCAACTCTGAAGAAGACGTATGGCTGTGGTCAAACATTTCATGTTAAGACAGGTTAATGAGAAATTATAGAAATAATGCAAGATCAGTTTTGAGAGAGTGAAATTTTGTCTGGGAATCAAGCTGAGATGGAGTTACAGCGAGGAAAGAAACCCCAAGAACAAAAAAGCAGGAGACGAGGAACACAGGAACATGGCTTTGTTAAATAACTACTTCTGACATTGTATTGCTGATACAGTTAAAGCACCACTTTTAAAAAAGCCTTCAATATTAAAGTAAGACAGTTCCTCTGACTTCAGTAGAAATAAAGAATCTTGACTGAAGTGCCTTATTGCAGCATGAAGTAGTAAGAAACTTTTAGCTTTTTTTCTTATTTCTGTAGCATAAAGATGTGGTGTAACTGGAAGTTGTGAAAGCACGTACCTCATTGTCGTGCCCACTGCACAGAATAGCTTACCTCTGCATTCATGGGGAACAGGACTTCATGTTCTTCTGAGTTGCCCAAAAAATCACAGCGTAAATTTCCATTGATCTTCATGCTTCTGTCTTACTTTAAAATGTGCTTTCAGTCCATTTCTGTCCAGGGAAGGACCTAGATCTTTTAGTGGGACATGAGGTGCCAGCGGGAGGGTTATGCAGCTGGGAGGCAGCTGTGTCATAGGGCTTTCAGAGGGGTTGTTGAAGGTCTCTGAATGCTTCCTTGTTTTTGCCTTGGTGAGAAGATTTAAGAAGAGGGAGTTGGTTTACTAAGATCATGGCTAGTTGGAAGAATATGCTCAATTACAGTGTGCCACAGTTATGTAGTCAGTCAGTGAGTTTGTGTAGAGCATTGTGATTTACATTGTCACAGGTACATTGAGCGTAGCTTCACTTTTTCCTGTTGCGGGTGTCAGAGCTTAACAACTGTATGGTATCACACTTTGAGTTTTAAGTTTGACGTATGCATAGTTTGGGTAAATTACAAATTAATATTGTTAAAAATTCCTGCTTTTCTCACAGACATTCACACAGTAGCTCATGCAGATGGTTTTGTCTTATGTAGCACCTTCTTATATTTGAGGCAGGTCAGGAAATTAAATAATTTTCCCATCTAATCATGTATTTACTAGAGGATAGTATTTGAGCAGCTGTTTATAGGGGTGGACAGGTGCCCTATTCTGCTTTTGTTCACCTACTTCCTGTAGTGAGTGGAAGATATTTTTAAAACGAAGCAAAGCATCATTATAATTTCCTAAACATTTTAGAAGATGAAAACATCATACTGCTGACTTTGCACATACAGTCTTAATTGCAGCAACTGAAGGGGGTAGAAATTAATAAATAGCAAAGTATGGTTGCAGGTTTTCATGTATATTACAAAGTAAGATTGGATTGCAAATTTATAGGTAGCTTCAGAACTTGGGAGACTTGTGAAAATGTCTTCTGAGTATGATTTCTACTTACTTATTGCTAATTTTCCCATAGATTTTTTTTTTCCCTAGCACTTTTTTAACACAAAAAATCTAAAATTGTACTAGTACGAGGTTTCATATTTAAAGTATTTCTCCATGACAAAGGGAGTGAGTTAATATCTTTATTAGCATCCTTGTTAATTGAGTAACACAACTGTAAATGTAAAATTGATATGTGAAACAGCATGTCCTAGCAAACAACCCTGATTTCTGGTAATCTGCATTTTGGTAAAGAAGGATAATGTTCGTTCAAATAGAATAGAATTCCGTGTCAGAAATAAGGATAAGTCTTCTGTGCTGAGGGCAGCATTGGCTTTCACGTGCAGCTGAAGGAGGGTCTCCTGGCTTTGAAAACGCTTGTCTGTGGGTTTAGTTTTTTTTTTTTTCCTTCCTTCCCCTTTGCAGTTTTCAGAGAGGCAGATGTTGCCATGAGGTAGAGGGGAAGACCTGGCAAATACCGGCGGGGAAGCAGCTCTGAAGGCTTCTTGGCACAGGGGTGGAATTCTGGTTTACTCCTGAATGTGTAAAGGGATGTAAAGCCTATGCCCCTGACCGCACGTGTAAGTATGGAGGAACGGGACCGGAGTGGCTGTCCCCTGTCCACAGGCACGATTCCTGCTCTGCTCTCAGCAATGCGGGGTGCGTCCCACAGCCCCGGCTGGGTGCGGGGAACAGGGAGCTGCTTCCCGGCTGCTGCCGCCCTGAGAGACGCCTCTGGACAGCCTCAGCTGGTGGGCACGGGAATGGCGGGTGGCTTTGCTTAGAGTGCTTGATGATGGCAAAGTGATAGATCCCTTTTGAGCATGTATTTGGATATAGTATATTTTGCATATTTGTTTCAAGTTGTTTGACTTTTTTAAAGCCAAATAGCAATCTGTAAAATTTCAATCAGCAGATGACTTGCATAGTAAGAGGGTCAACTTTGATGCACAGTTCTGAATGATGGTGGTCCATGAAGATTTTTCCCAAGCTTAAGATAAGTTACAGGTTTTATTAATTTGAAAGGTACTCCATAAAAAGATACTATGCTTTCTTGGTTTATTTAAAGTACGCTTCCTATATACAAGACTTAGCGCTTTTAACAAATGTATTTATGCAACTATAGACAAGGGATACTTCAAATAAGGACAAGGTTTCTAAGTGTTGAGTAACTCCTGAATTGTAGAAACTCCTGCCAAAGTGGGAATAAGCAGGTGATATAACAGAAAATGATGCCACTAAGCTGTTCTAGTTGCTTTCATTGCATAGGTAGATGTTTTCTCACTAATGGATGATCCTGGTAAACATTTGCTTATTTTAATTTATGGAGCCTCACAAACTTAGCTTTGTTCTTGAGGCCATTTGCCTCGCGTTCACAGTGTACATTCTCCTTTGGTTTTTGGCTAATAAAGGGGTGGAAATACAGCATTTTTGTTAAACTGATCCTATTTCCCAACAAAGTTAGTTAGTTGCTTATGCGAGTGTTGCGTTTGCAGCATGGATGAGATAGAAGCTGTGACATTGGTAGAGTGAAAATTAGTAAGAGGGAGGAGAAAGGAAGTTCATCAATGATCTTGTATGGTTGCGCACCTATTCCAGGCAAAAGTTGCTGTCTAGAAGTCTGCCTGCGTTTCAAGTTACGATGGGAAGTGCCAGTCGGAGCTGTTGAGATGGTCCAGCTTTTCATTTGCAGTGCAGCGGTAAGGCTGTGCTGGACTCCGGGTGTAATCTTCGCTACTGCTATTGCTCTGAAACAGTCATTGGCATAAAATACAGCTATGCGGTCTGCGTGGGGGCCGAGTCACTGCTTTGGGTATTTTCACAAGACTGGCTTGTTGTAAGGTACCTTTCTCTGGGAACTCAGGGCACTTGTGATTATGAAATCAGGCTGTCGTCTTGGCAGAACATAGGACTTCTAAAGTTGGGGGTTTTTTTATTTGACCTGTACCCTACGCAGCCTGTGCTGTCTACCTGAAAGGCATCCCGTTTGTCTGTGCCCTCACGTCTGAGGTGCTGCCGTCCGCACTCTTGCTTTGTGAGCCTACTGGATTGCTTAGCATAGAATCATGGAATCATTTAGGTTGGAAAGGACCCTTGAGATCATCGAGTCTGGACCGTTAGCATAACATTACAAAACAACAAACTTCCATTTCCAGATTATTTGTCCCCACATTACTCCCAGGGATGTAATGTGGGGGATCCTGGAAGCCATTTACAAATAACAAATCATATACTGTGTGATGTACATGTATTGGTGAATGACCTGAAAGAAATCTATCTTACTGGCTCAACAAGCAAGTTTAAGGCAAATGTATTTTTCCCTAGTTGAAGGTGGGAAGGACTGAGATAAGAGGTCATAAAATCGGATTGTCAACGTGTGATGCTTTATTGGTGTGCTATTTTTTATATATGTATGTAGGAGTACCTGCAAAACAATTGCATGGTCCTTTACTAAAGAAATTTATGAACAAAAATTGTAAATAATTCTAGAACTAGTTCTAGAATTCAAACACTAGTTTGTGTTAATAGTATTTTAAAATTTTACGGGAAAGCTCACTTTTGAAATAAGCGGCTTCAGTTTCTCCCACAGTATGGTTCAGTGGTAGTTAGGGAGTTAAATTTCCATTTAATTTGTTTGCTGACTTTTTTTATTTTAATATTTAATTACAATTTGTCATATAGTTTAGTAGTTAATGGGATTTAAAGTCAGTGCAGAAACATTGGTTTATAATTTGAATTAAACAATTAGGACTGCAAAGGCCATAACAATTTTATCTGGACCTGTCCTCCTCTTGCCCAAGTTTAAGTGAAAACAATATTTAGAATTCCTTTCAAAATGTCTTTGGAATGATCTTTGGCATTTCCCTGTGTAATCCTTTTCTATCCTTTCATCTTTTTAACTGTTGACCCCCTTTCTTGTCTGCATTATGTCTGCTAAAACTCTGGCCTGTTTTTTTCTGGTCATCTTACTATAAACCTGGATTTTCAGTACCATGATTTACTGTAGAAACCCGTCTGTGGATTTTCATTCTTCCAAATCCTTCCCATGAACAAATGGGATCTAGTTTTCAAGCCAAACTTTCATCAATATTTTTGATGATTAATGTTTCAGGTCTTAAATATCTCCTGATGTGATGACTGGAGTATTTCTTAGCCTCTTTAATACTTCTTCACCTGTCCATTGCAGAAGGGGTTTACATTGCTGCTATTAGGCAAATACAGTTACATGTACTTTTCAAACAGGCAGCACTCCATGGTCAGTTCTTTGTTCAGATGTTTTTAAGTCACTGTAGGATCAGACAAAATGGCAGGGATTAGTTGCACATTAGCGAAGTTTCACAAATAGTCGTTACTGTGGTGAAGACAATAATGGTAAATCAGCATTTCTGAAAAGTACAGTTAAATATGGGTGATTTGAGCACATAATGAAGTTAGGTATATGCTTTCGAAGAACTGAAGTTATATTTTCAGATAAATGAGTCAGCATAAAGGATTACTGCTTCTAGGAGTTCTATTTTGGTATCTAACTGAAGTATTTCCACTGAGAGTGGTAGCATTCTGAGTGAAGAGATTACTTAAATATAGCATTGCATAGTGTGTAGTACAGGGTGATAGCAAAATTTAAACATATGTATTAGAAAGTAAGCTGTATTGTGGGTTATTGTACCTTTGTTTTAAATGATTAAAATGAACACACTAAATTTTTATAATGCTGGGTTTGTGCATTACTATTGAAATGTTTTCTTGTGAGTTGAAAGTAAAAAGGGGATCCTTTTTATCTCTCACCTGCATACCTTCATCTTCCTGATTTGTGTACAGGAAGTTAGGGACCAGGAATTCTCTTAAGGAGTAAAAGAAGGTAAAGATGCATGTTGACTTCAAAATATAGTGGTTTTGGATGGGATTTTTTTCTTGAGAGCTTGAAAACTTGTATGTCCATCTGAAAATCACATTACAGGTCTCGTGGCTAAATGGATGAATGTGCATATGTACAGCGAAAACTTTAATTTTACTTCATCCGTAATGAACAGAAGAGTGAGTGTACAATAGCTCAGGAACACATTCCTTACTGTGAAGAAAATTTATTTCCTCTAGTACTTCTAATTTCAGAACAATTTTACAATACTGCTTGTGTTAGTAGAGATAAGTCTTCTTTTGAATTGGATTTGAAAACAGTAATTTCCTAGGTTGGTAAAATTGTGCAACTAATGCTGAATTGAAAATTGAGATAGTCGTTCTGTCTTAAAATTAAGTAAGACACTGGAGTTCTCTTAAAAATAAATCTCATATTTAAAATATTGCTACAACTTGCAGCTGTTTTCAGTCTTAGCAGTAAAAGACTAAGGAACTGCATTATGGTTCTGAGTCTCTTCTAAAAAGACTACAGTTTCCTTTGCAAATTTGATGTGATTCCTTTTCAGAAATGCAAACAAAAAGATATGTATACATAACTACACCCAACTGTTTGCTTTGCACCTACAGCTGGAACACTTGGGAAGAAGAATGTTCTGGGAACTCATTACGCAAATGCCAGACCAAGTGTCCCACTTTTTCAGAGTTACCATCTAGAGTATTACCACAACAAATAGCCTTTTTTTTTAGCTAGAATGAGGTTTAACCAGCTGTAAAATTGATAATCAGTCATGGTATTTCAGAAACTGCAGTGTGAGTGGTTTTTGCATTGTTTGTGTAGTAATGAAAATCAAGTTCCTAGAACATCGAATGTACCTGAAATGTTGTTTTTAAACTACCAAAGAGAAATTTTATACATTTAGTTCCATTGGTTTTGTTTTCATTGAGCAAGAGACGAAGTTGCATCCAGAAAAGAGGACACAAAGCAGTAGTGCACAGCCACCCGTTCCGTGCTGGAAGGATTATCGTAATGTGGAAGGGGAAGTGAAGTAAGGTTGGGTGCTCAACCTTTATTCTGTTATATCCTAAGTTTTGAAAATTTTTCCTCTTAATATAGCTGTATCCGTATGTAGTTGTAACGCCACTTCCAAGATTACAAGTTAGCTTAAAATAGATGCAGTATGACTTTAAAACGTCACTAAATGGTGAATAGTTTTCTTGTTCGATGTATTGCTAAGATTAGAAAATTAGAAAATTACACACAGGGCTGATACTAAGTCCTTTCAATATTTTTCTGCAAGCTCATAGCCTGCTTTATAGCAGTGGCGCTTCATTTGGCTGTTGCCAGAGCTGGCATTTGAACCCAGCCTCCTGTTTTCTCATGTTTGAGGCAAGATACAATGTACTGCTGGTTTCTCTTAGTCTCTGTTGTTGAAACTCTTCTCTTTTTCCTTGTGTATTTTTGAGTGTGACACCTGATGTCCTCTTTTGTCCAGAGCATTTAATACTGAGGTGGAAAGAAAATCTGTCTTATTTCCTTGTAATTACTTGTAGGGATTGAAGCAGCTTGTGGAGGAATAAAGACAGTTGCACAAAGTAATAACATGAAAGTGAATCACTAGAATGGAAACTAGATTGAAGCAGGAGTTTGTCTAGCCTAAATACGCTGTTTCCAGCAATAGCCAGTAGCTCAGAAGTGCCTGGGATGAAGTGCAGGAGAAGGGCTCTTCCTATCCCATTACATTATCTCAGCCTGTGGAGACGAGGCAGCTCGGAGACCCTCCAAGGTAGATGTTTCCAAGGTGTTTTTCTGTCTCATAGCTCTTGACAGCTTTATCTCCCTTGAATCGAATAGTCTTCAGCCCAGTGTGAACTTCTTGGCAGCAGAAACATCCCATGACAATAAGTTCTAGCTTAACTCTATGGTGTGAACCCCCCCTCTTCTTTCTGTTTTGAGTCTCTTGCATGCTAGCTTCATTTGCCTTCCATCTTCCTATTAATGGGGTTCCGGCTAGCCAGTGGGCCTGAGTCAACGCATGCATAGGAGACCAGGTTCCAGCTGATTGCCTGTGACACTCTCTGAGTTTGTCGCTGCTTATTTCCATTTGTGCTTTATCCATCGGGCATCTCTTAGCTTAGATTTGACTGCAGTACAAAACAAAACACTCATGATCTTCCACAGACAGGCCCTGGTCCGTCATCAATGACACTGTGATAACACAATTCACGATGAAATACTGTTACCAAAATACCCTGCCAGCTCTTCTAACAGCAGTGTCTAGCCAAATAATTTGTTGTATAGCTGGAGATTTACACGGCACCCTGTCAGTAATTGAGCTCTGGTTGAAACTATTTTCAGAATTGAATAAAAATACCCATCATAAGATAATTTAGCATGCAAGGGACCTGTGGAGGTCTTCTGGTCCAAGCCGCTGACATACTTTTAAGCAAGTTCAATCAGTTTATGTTTAAGAATTACATTTTGAAAATCTTCAAATACAGAGATGCCACATCCTGTCTGGGCAACCTGTTCCAACGTTTTCTGCCCTTTTCCAGTTAACAGGAACCTCCCCCAGTTGTCATGGCCTTTCAAAGGTGATAGAGAACAGCCTGGTAGTGGTTTTGACTGGCTCCTTCACCCCTCTCAGACGGATCCTGCCAGGGTCCCTGGAGTGGAGCTGTGTACGTTCCAGGGGACAGTGGCAAAAAAGGCATTGAATGCCCATCTTCCGTCTCTACGTCTCCTGCCCCACCGAGAAAGCGTGCCCACATTTACTTTCTTTTGCTGCTGATTTGTTCACAGAAGCCTTCCTTCTTGGCTTCTCAGTAAACAGGTTAGAAGTCAAGAGCTGTTACTTTCCCCCAGTTTGTGGTCAACCATGGTAGAAATATTAAATTTTGTAATGAATTCTTCTGCTAGAAACGTCTAAAACAAGGTTCTGCACTTACCTTGATGTCTTAAATAAGTGGCTTTTCGTGACTAAACAAGTAACAGTTCTTCCATGACTAAATTAGTTTATTGATGAAGTAGTTGAAAAATCCTTCAGAAGACATTTTCTGCTCTCTTCTGTGGCCCTTTGCATCACCTCCTGTTCAAAGAATGGCGGCCAAAGATCTTAACAAAGGCTACCCACAGCTTTGGGGAGCAGTTGTTTGCAATGTGAAAGTCCTGGCTGATCTTGTAGGTGAAATAGCTAATTAATATAGATTTGTGCACAGAACAAACTTCTTGTTTAGGGAGTTGAAAAATGACTAATTACAGCAGCAGATTGCAGTAGGCACTCGCTTCCTCAGGCTTTCTGAAATAAGTCTCAAAATCTGCAGAGGAAGTTCCTGTCAGCCACCCTTCTTTGCTACTGCTTTACTTTGTATTTTTTTACAGTAAAGAAATTAATTGTTTAAGGACTGTCTCCATCTTCCACTAGACCAGAAGTTTTTGGACTAATTGATATAAAAACTGATTTTAGTGGTGCCGACCTGCATATGCTCAGGTCAAATGTATTCATAGCATCGCAGAGTAATTCAGCTTTGAAGACCTCAGAAGGTCATCTAGGTTCAACCCCTGCTCAAAGCAGCTGCTGAATGTCTCTCAAGTGTGAATCTGGTCTCTTTTATACAGGACAGCTAGATATGTGGGTCTGATAGGTGGGGAGGGTTGTTGTTCTCCCCCCCCCCCCCCCCCCCCCCCCCCCTTTTTTTTTTTTTCTTTTCTGGCAGGTATTTCAGGAATAGGAAGTTTCTCCAAATTACTTCAGACAACAATCTCTTTTTTCCAGAGAGAGAAATGGGAGATCAGACACTTCTAGTTGGACTTGTGACGAAATCCAGCATGTTCCTTTCCAGTCCTTGAGACCAAGGCTTAAAATATCTTTTTATTATTGAAGTTGGCGAGAAAACTTCAATTCTTGATCATACCTCATCATCATGGATTTTATGTATGATGGAATTACTACTCTAGTCAATCCCTGGAAGCATATGGATTGAGTTTCAGCAGAAATCATCTGGCAAAGTTCCTGTTCTGCTTTAAAACCTAGAATGTTGCATTAGTAGTTCTGACACAGGACTTGGAATTGAAATGCTATATCTGTTATTTTACATATTTAATTTTTTTTAATATTTACATATTTTAACATATTTACATGTAGGCTTATTTTATGGGAAAATGCATTACCTATTTGAGAAACAAAATTAATAGTAAATTTGACTGCAGTCTAGGGTCATCAGTGAAGTTTGCTTCTAGGACGCATGTTGGACTGTGGAACAGGGTATCACAATGTGTTTCTTTGAAACTCCAAATGAATATCATGGTATGTATGAAATAGCGATTATGCTATGTGAACACGCTGTTCTACTAAAAAAACCTAAAAAGCATTTCTTCAAACAGATTCCATAAAAACTTTTTTCCAAGCTGTATGCCCTTTTTTGACAATAATAGAGAAGGTCTGTATTAACTAAGATTGTGAACACATATAACTACTTTCAAGAATGTCAGTTAGACTTAAAAATAAGGCACTCATATTTCAAGAGAATACTGTATACTTTACTAATTAAACCAATTAAAATGATTGTAAATAATTTCCTCCATTGTCAAATCCATTTCTGTGAGAAAGACATTTTTTAGGGCTGCTTAGCTTTTTTTTAAATTAAAAAATAATCTCCTTACCAATCAATAATGCATATATGTTACTGCAAAAATAAAAACTTGTTTTCCTGATGTTGATACTCTTTTGCCCCATTTATTTTAGATATTGGTGATTGGTATAAATGGATATACATATTCATTTGCTTAAATTCTATTAATTTTCTGCCAGCATTGTAAGTAGCTACTCATGCAAAGATAGTCTTAAAATAATTGTTTTGTCCATATTAGTAGACAATAGACCAAGAGTAGTTTAAGGTTGAACAAGGTCTTTTGACTCATCAATATTTAAAATTCATTTTTACCCCTCTTGCTTTTTTCCCCGTGTCTGTTTATTTTCTGCTGTCACTTACTTGCAAGCTCCCTTTCTTCCAGCAGTAATTTTTACGAGTATTGACTTTTCCAGAAGTTGTCCACAAAACACACCTGTATGTTAATATGTGAACAGCAGCTAAATGGTAGGACTCTCTCCATTTTGGCTATTTCTATTTGACTTGAATTGTTTCTCCCCTGGAGCAGAAACAGGGGAAAAATGCCTTTTCCTGCTAGCGTGTGGATCAGCACATCCTGATACCTGATGGATTGGTCTTGATATCTTGACTTTAAAAAAAAAAAAAAACATTCCATCTGCAACCATAAGCATTCTGCATTTCTCCATACTGCATCCAAATTCTGTACTACAAAGTTAGATGCTATTTTGATTGCTTCAGTTTTATTCATCACTTGAACTGGAAATCTGGTCTTACAGCATTATGGTGGAATACAGCACTTGTATTTTAAGAAATATGTGGTGCAGCTGATTAGAATATGCTGCTGACATCAAATTTGAAGTTAGGCAGGAGATGTTATGATAGGCAGGCTATTATTTATTGGGTTAGAAATGTTCTAAAGAGTGATTTTTAAACAGTTGCTGGTATTTTTAGTACAGGAAAATTCTGTAATCATTTGTTCTGAATCAGTGATAAGAAAAAACCAAGTTCTTCTAGTCCGTCATGCTTTTAAGGGAGGAGGATGCTAGTTGTATAGATTTTTCCTTTCAAGCCTCGTTGTTTGCAATTCCAGTTACTGTAAAACAGATTGTTATAATTTTTATTTACTTTAATAAGTGTCCTTTATTAGATCGTATTCTTGCATCTTATTTATCAAAGATTGCTAAATAGGTTAGTAAAACTATATAATATAATGCAACTATTTGCATTATATGAGGGAGTATATAAGAAATATATTTATCAAAAAAATAAGCTCACTGTGGAATCGAGGAATGAATGACTGATGGTGTAATGTGCAATGGCTAGTTGCTGAAACTAACTTCAGACCTGTTTGAAGGTACAAAAAGATAAATAGAATAAATTTCATGATGGAGAAGCAGGACTCTGACTTAATATGAAGCAAGGATGGCCTTGTGGTGAAAAAATAATTTTAAGAATAGGCTGTACATCTGTCTCCTACCTCAACCACAGGTGAGCTTCCTAATGTTTTATCTGTGTTCCTAGTGCTACCTCTGATTCCTGCAGCTGTAGCCTTTGAAAGCCCTGATTAGGAAAAGAGAAATTAATAAGAAGCTGTGTCTTGCATTTGGATTTTTATCAAACAGCAGGTAATTCCACTTTTTCAGGGTGTCAGAGAAACAATTCCAGGCATGGGTTTGTTTTCTGTGCATTTGTAGATAGTCTTTGCAGTTCTAGTACTCGTACTGTTCTGCTTGATTGCTTGGGAAGTCTTCATTTGAACTGATGCATAAAGGCTTGCTGCAGGAGAGTAACAGTCAAAATTACCAGGCTGCTTTTGCTGTCTTGTTAAGGAGCTAACCTTGCTATTAAAGGTCTCGGAGAATTCCAGTTAATAGGGAATTCTCTCCAGTGTTATTTTAACATGTTTACAACCCTGGGCTTTGGTGCACATTGATTTTTTTAAAGCAGTATGAATTCTAAAATCAAAGGTAGCTAAAGAACCTGGAAATGTACAGTGACTTCAGATGAAAGCAGATTATGCTGAACTACTGAATTTTCCACGGCTACGGTGATAACCAGCAAGACATGAAAGACCAGTTTTATTTTAAGGCTATTAAGAAAATAGCAACAACTGATTTGGAGGAGAGAATGTGCATTTTTGTAATGGTTAAGTGTTAATACCTTGTTTTATCCAAGTGAATAATATTTTAGAGACTAAGTTGTATATTCACAGCTTCTGGCTTACTCCTCTTTCTCAGTCTTCTCTCTTTGGCTTAATTGACTGCTTTTGTGTGTTTCCTCAACTAATTTATGAAGAGTTTCCAGGTAGGCTTGGAAGGAATTTTAGAGATCACTAGTAAAGTTCTCTCCACAGAGGTAGGATCCACAGCAGGATCCACTGCAATAAATATTTCAATATTTCTCTAACCTGTGAATCTCTTGTGCAGGTGATTTATCAGCTTCATTGGGTAGGTACATTATGTCAGTTCTTCACTACTGCTGTTGAGAATTTTTTCCTAACCTGTAACCTAAATCTTAACTCCTAATTCAGCTAACTTTTTACACTGTTTCTGGGGATGTGAGGAAACGTCCATCATCGTCATCGCTCATAAAAGCTTTTTATATTCTGAAAGAAGTTCTCCTGTGTCCTCTTAGGCTAACCTTTTTTAAGATTACAGCCTCTGATCTTGACAGTCTTCCCTAGCACAAATTGCGTGTCACTTCTCTGCTCTTGTTAACCTCCCTTCAGTTCTTTTCCAGTTTGTGTTTTGCAATCCTCTATAGGAATTCACAAAGCTGGACACAATATTCTGGCTTAGGCTATAACAGTGTCAGCAAATGATTTCTGATCTTTATTTACAAAAGAATATTAGTTCTCTGTGAGGTCTTATACAACAAACCTCCTGTTTATGCACTATAGATGGGACTTCTAGTCTGCTATAACCCTGTGTCTTTTTCTGTTATCTTCCTGTTTACTCGTTATTCCCATTTTTATGTTCTGTGCATTTAATTTCTTTCAAAAGCATATGTTGGTGGATATTTTTTGCCCTCTTTTTGTGCTTATTCTTTGAGTTCCATCTGATTGGATTTTTTTCAGATTTTTTTTCCTTCATTTTGAGCTAATTTTAATTGCAATAAAAAGCATTGCTCAGAACTCTGAGCTTGGTATCATTTGCTGATTTTTATTTGTTCTTAATAGATAAGTTACTTTGTTGCTTTATTGTGGTAATGAAAATATTCTGTAGAACTGGAACAGGACAAACCCAGGGGAATTTTTTTTTTTTTTCTTTTTCTTGACACACTTTTCCAAATCCTGATAGTTACCGAACTCATGATAATTACCTTTTGGACATTTTCTCCATGAGTTCCTATACAGTGTTTTTTCACTTGGCTAATGAGAGTGGTCAGTCTTGTGTTTTATTCCTGTTTTGAGATGTTTCGCTTTATTGATTACATCATATATTCTGCCAGAAATCTGTTACATGACACTATTTTATTTTTGAGAAGAACACAAAAAAACTTAAACGCTGGCTCTTACATGTTAATCTTCTAGGTGTTTACAAATTGATAATGTCTTGTTCTAACTCCCTCTCCCCAAGTATTCTGATCTGTAGTTTGGAAAGCCCTCCCCCTTTTAACGGTAATGCTTCTATTTGCCCTTTTCAGTCCTGATGACCTCTCCTGTTCTCCTGAGTTCTCAAAGAAAATTGATTAAGACAGCCTCCTTAAATGGAGTGAATTTCAGTTGATCATGCTGTCCTCAGCATATTTCTTCATGCACAGTGATTTTCTTTAGGATTTTTTTTCATTCTTACCTTTTGTAAATATGTCCAGATATGCAACGTTTAAAAAAAAAAAAAAGTTGAAGAAAGCATGGAAAATTTAAGCCTTCTGTGTATTCTTTGCCTTTCTTAGCTCTTAATAGACTTTTATTTTAATCGTTCTTATATAAAGCATCTTCCATTCTTTCCTCTTGTGCCTTGTAAACTACAACTCATTATACACCTTTGCCTTTCTGATCTTTGTTTACATGCTTTTGCTGTTCCGTAGTGTTGTTCCTTAAAGTTCTTCCTGTTGCATCTTGAACACAATGTTGTGATTATTCTCTTGTTAGTATTTAAGGATGAAGCTATTTTTGGTCTGTTATCATCCCGTCATTACAGTGGAACAGTTTGACACTGTGCCTTTCAAATAGCAAGGTAAATTGTGTAAAACCATTAAAATATGCGTGTAGGATGTAGCACATGAGATGACAGTCCTTGAGGAGCGTTGCTTGTATGATGAATAAAAATTTGCATTTGTTCCATATTAGACAACATTAAAGTCATTTCAGTCATTTAAATAATTTCAGTATTTGTTTACCTCGGTATACAGAAATCAGATTGCAAGTAAAACCTGTTGTGAAGTATTTACATACTTACTTGTGGACAGCAGCTGCTTTTAGGTTTCTAAACTGTACATACTCAATACTGTTAAAACTTAAATCTGTTAGTTAATGTAGAACTATTAAAGAACTTCTAGAATAGCAAGACCTCCCAACAGTAAGTGTTGGCTGCATTATCATGCCCTGAATTATACTTCGCATAATAATTATGCTTAAGTAAGAGAAAAATGAATTGCAACATAACCTAATGATCACAGAGTGGGATAAGCTTGGGAAAATGGTGTATTTGCCTTGCATATGATCTTTCAGTTGTTTTTTGTATTGTACGCTCTTGCTGAGCTGTTAGCCTTACATCCAAAGGTAGCTTCTATGATAGGGAAAGAAGTAATCATTCAGGAAAGACCAGAATGACTTAAGGGTCCATTTGGCATATGGAAGAATGTAGTGGGGGTTTAATCCTGGTGAAGTCGCTAGATGGTCAGTTCCTGTGTGCATAGATGTAGGAAGTTCTGCTTTAAAAAGCATGTAGGTCAAACTAGAAAAATGTAATCTGAAGTTACAGACTTTTCTATCCTTACTTTCTGCTGCAGCACAGTTTATTACATTTTTATTTGAGGATTTACAAGGGGGGAAAGAATAGTATTTTGGGTTTTCTTATGTAATGGTTTGGTGAACTTTTCATAGAATCACAGAATGGTTTGCATCGGAAGGGACCTTGAAAGATTGTCTAGTCCGGCCCCTCTGCCATGGGCGGGGACGTACTTCACTCGATCAGGCTTCTTACGTCTTCCAGTTATTGCAGGATTATGAATTGTTTCCTGTGGGTACTAAGGAAGCAACTGATACCTCCTCTGTTACATCATCTTACTTTTTGATCTTGAGTTTTACTTTTTTTCTCATCATGAAAGTGAGGAATAAATCCAAGTAGCCAAAGCTGTTGTGACATCCTGCGGAGCTTACATGTACCCATCAATGTTAGACAGTTCAAATAGCTATTTTAATTTCAGAAATTGGTATCAGCACAGCACAGTTTAATTTGGTGAGGGCTTCAGTGGGATTGCCCGGAATTAAGGTTGAGCTGCTTATTTAGAAGCTACCATTATTTTTCCCTATTACTGCCCCTTTTGTCAGAGAGAAGAACGTAAACATTTAGTTCCCGTGTCTCCTGAACCTTTCTTGCCTGTTTTTCTCTTGGTTCATTGAGGTCTGTAACAGTGCAAGCTGCTTGCTGGGAAAGCCACGCTCCATGTTGTTACCAGAGGTGGCCGCTGCTGCCAGAGTGGCCAGGAACTCTTCTCCTGGTGTAGGAGGGTGCTGCAAAAATGCGTAGTTTGGACTTTTCTCTTGGAGAACAATCTGTGGAGAACATTTTAGCACGTTTGCTTTGAGCAAAAGGCTTTTAATGGGGGCAGAGCTGTCTTTGCCAACAGTGCGTTTGTTTGGAAGCTGCTATTTTTGGCCTGTTAGCTGCTGAGCCTTTTGTAATAGCAGAAAGAGGAAGCGAACAGTGAAATCACTTTAATAACATATTTCCTGGTTGAAGTGACTTATCTGTGAGGCCTAGACAGAGGAGATGTCATTTCCTGAATTACTTCTCTTCAGTTTGAACGGTCTGTTTTACTGTGTAATCTTTTGACCCAACTTCTTAATTGTGCAATTTTTAAGTTATGTAAACTAGGCCTTTTAATGAAAATGAAAAGCTTTAAGGAAACACCTTTTGACAAAATGCTAATGTGCAAGACAAGTCTTTCATAAGCTATGTGTTGATATGAACTTGAAATCCCTTACCTTAAAGTTATGTTGAAGAGCTTAAAATCGTGTCTTTAAAAGACCTTGATAATAAGGTTTGTTCACAGGGATAAAAAAAAAAAAATTAACACACTATTCCTCATAATCACCTCTCTTTGATGCCAACTGTAGCTGACTGTCCTCAAGAGTTAGGACGCTTCCAAATAGTTAAGAACAGGCAGTTGCACTGTTCTCAAATTTCTGTTCATTAATAGCTACTTGTGAAAATTGTTACCAGAAGTCCATGAAAAGGAGACAGAAAGAACTAATAAAAAAATTAGCTGCAAATATGGTTCTTGGTTTTTATAGCCCACAAAAAGGCTGTGGAATTGGAATGACACAGGGGAAAAAACAGTGACATCTGAAATTATAATATACATCTCAGTTTAAATTGGAAGTTATGGTTGTTTTGGACCTTGTAATCCAACTTTACTAAAATTACTGTTGGGGATTATAACTATTCTTTTCCCTGACTTTGTGCATAAGATATAAGTAAAGCACACTATAAATATCTTTGCATGAAAAGCATTAAAATATCAGGTGACCTCACCTTTCTCCCCCCCAAAAATATGAAGAACAAGAATATGCCTTATTGATTTGTGTTAGCACAGAGTGCTTTTACATCTCCCTTAAAATGTCTACCCAGTTGTTAGTGATGATTAAAATATTGTTTCAACAGCAATGAAAGAAGAACGTAAAAGGAGTGATAAATAAGGTATTAGATTGTGAAGAGAGAAATAGAATAAGAAGCTGCTCAGAGCTCTAGAGAACTAGTTTTTATTTTTGAATCTGTGCAGTAGAAGCAAGAACTGTAATTCATCAGAAAAAATATGCTCAGGACCAATTTTGAAACCCTAATTGTATTAAGGGATTCTAAAGAGTAAGAAAGACTCTTACTTTGATACTGTAAACTACAGTCGTATATTAATGCAGTTATAATGGAAATATATTAATGAAAGTGTAGCTTCAGGTCCTATTTGATGTTGGAGTTAGGTGTTGTGTGTAGACTACCAGCTTATTGGAATTGAGACTTCATTGTAGGTAAAATCATAAAAGATGTCTCAGCTGTTCCCCATCAGGGCATTCAGAATGGTCTTTTTCCTTTCTATGTGTTGCAAGGAAGACCCATATTTCTGCTGACACACTGTGCTACAGAATGAGATATCCTTTTTTGGAAGGCAAGTGTTTGCTAAATAAGGAGTTTGGTATTACAGATTCTATTATGTTATTTTGCAGGAAGTCACCTCAAGTCAGAGTACTTTCCGTTGGATTTGTCCAGGTTATCGGGCAGTTCCTGTGCAATTCATGCAGTGACTAATCCATAAGTATTTAACAACTTTGTTACTTTGGTTTAGTTTTATTGTATCTTTCATAAAAATGTCATCAAATTTGAGAACAGGTACTAAGTCTTCTGTCCCTCTGAAAGATGAGTACGACGTCCTAGTACATCACTCCTTTATCCTTAATGGGTGTTACAGGAACAGTTACGGTCAAGGCTGAAATAATGCCTATACATACTGTTCTTAAAGTAACTAGTGGTTGATACTATGTCTTCTTTATTGATTTTCCTTTTTGCTTATTAACATTGTTTTACATTTGTTTTTGTAAGGAAGTTCTAAAATGTGATATATAAGACCTTCACGACAGAGTTCATGTTACATAGATTCAAGGGTAAAATTCCATCTTTTGCCTGTGCGGCAGTGGAAGTGTTTTAGGTGTTACATCACAGAACGGTTGAGTTTAGCAAGAACCTCTTGAGATCATCTAGTCCAACCCCTGGGTCAATGCAGGGTCAGCTAGGTTAGGTTGCCCAGGACCATGTCTAGTCAGGTTTTGAATACCTCTACTGATGGAGACGCCACAACCACTCTGAGCAACCTGTTCCAGTTCTTGACCACCCTCACAGGAAAAAAGTGCTGTATTCAGATGGAATTTAATGCATTTTACCTTGTGCCTGTTGTCTCTTGTCCTGTCAGTGGGCACTACCTTTTCTTCATTCCCTCCCATCAGGTACTTAAACACATCGATGAGATCCCCTGCCCTGAGTCTGCCCTTCTCCAGACTGAGGAGTCCCAGCTCTCTGAGCTTTTTGTCTTAGGTGGCTATTGGCTTGTCAAATATGATTGCTCCTTTGTAAATCGATGCTGACTACTCCCAGTCACCTTCTTGTCTTTTGTGTGTTTGGAAATGGTTTTCAGGAGCGTTTTCTCCATCACCTTCCCAGGGATCAAGGTGAGGCTGGCCTGCCTGCAGTTCTCTGAATCTTCCTTCTTGCCCTTCTTGAAGACAGGAGTGATGTTTGCTCTTTTCCAGTCTTCAGGAACCTCTCCCTGTTGCCATTACCTTTCAGAGATTGAGAGTGGCCTCTCAATGACATCAGCCAACTCCCTCAGCACTCATGGGTGCATCCCATCAGGGCACATGGACTTCCATATGTCCAGTTTGTTTAAGTGCTTCTGGTTGCGAAGCACTTGGTCCTGGCACCTGGTCCTCCTCCACCAAGTGTAAGTCTTCCTAGCTTCAGACTTTTTCTCTGATCTGAGGTTGCCTGGGATTCCTGAAGGTTGGTCTTACCAATAAAGCCTGAGGCAAAGAAGGCGTTGAGTGCCTTGGCCTTTTGCATGTCCTTTGTCACCAGCTCCCCTGCCCCGTTCAGCAACAGGCCCACATATTCCCTAGTCTTAGAATCATAGAATCATAGAATCGTTTAGGTTGGAAAAGACCTTTAAGATCATCCAGTCCAACCATTAACCTACAGTACCAAGTCTACTCTAAGCCAATCAAGGGTAGACTAGACTAAACCATGTCCCCAAGTGCCACATCTACCCGTTGTTTGAATGCTTCCAGGGATGGTGACTCCACCACCTCTCTGGGCAGCCTGTTCCAATGCTTGACCACCCTTTCCGTAAAAAATTTTTCCTAATTTCCAACCTAAACCTCCCCTGGCGCAGCTTGAGCCCATTTCCTCTCGTCCTATCGCTAACTACTTGGGAGAAGAGACCAACACCCACCTCACTACAACCTCCCTTCAGGTTACGTACAACTTCCTTTTGCTTCTTATGTACTTGTAGAACCGTTTCTCGATGCCCTTCACATCCTTCACCGGATTCACCTCTGGGTCAGCCCTGGCTTTCCTAACCCCTACCCCTGCATGGTCAGACAGCAGTTATCCTCCTCTTGGGTCACTTGCCCTGTCTTCCACCTCTTGTGTGCTTCCCCTTCATGTTAGAGTTCAGTGAGGAGCTCCTTACTCATCCATGCAAAGCATTCTGCCACTTTTGCTTGATTTCCTACTTGTCCGGGTGGACCTTTTTGAGTTTTCACCTTTTTTAAAGTTTTATGCTTTATGGAATGTTTTAATGCAACTGTGAGGCTCTGATGTCTTATAATAGTTACGTCAAATACAATAAACACAATCCTCTTGTAACAGATCATCCTAGTGAGATGCTAATGATGTTTCCCTATCAACTTAAAACGAATAGTAAGGCAAGCCTGTATTCTGTGGCCTTCAGTAGAGGGAAATCATCTGTGTAGGAAACCACAGAAATATGCCTGGGGTTATTCCTCCCCAGATGCAGGACTTGGCATTTCCCATTGTTAAACTTTGTGATAGTCTTCTCTGTCCACTTCTCTAGCCTGTCAAGAATGCCTTTGAATGGGCATTTCTTGAGCAAGTCCTGTTTTCCATATGGCATAATGACTGCTACTGATACTTGCCAAGACACTTTCATTTGCTAGGAGGCTAAAAAAAAAAAAAAAAAGTCAATCAAATCTCTTAATTTTGAAAATGTGCTTAATCATTTATGTTTTTTGTGGTGAAAAGTGACATCTCCACAGATGAGGTGGTCTTATTTGTGTATGTGCATATTTAGGACAGTCTGGCATTGAAAATGTATTTAATAATCTTGGGCTTTGCCTTTAACTCTATCCAGGTATATACGTTATTAGAAAGAGTATAACAATTTTAGTGCGACTTGCAACAGAAACAGTCCCTTCCCAGATATATTAAGAAAAAAATTATGAAATCAGCAGGTTCTTAGCTACAGCCTCAGTTATTAAGAAGACTGAAAAGCTGTCTAGTTCTGTTGGCTGCCTGTTAATAAATGTGATGTGGTCTCTGACTGAAATCTCTGTGATGCCCTGTCAAGGCTCAAAAACCTGAAGAAACAACCTCAGGATTTTGTTCTTAGAGCAACGAACAAAACTACCAGTTCAGGCAGAACGCTGGAGATGCTGAGTACGAATGGAGCCTCTGGATGTTCTTAGTATCTGAAACTAGTTTTTATTTTTGTTTCTCCTTGTGTAACTGGAAAGGGCTGTGTGTTTTGAAGAGTAATTTTTAAAGTTTTTCTAGGTTGCTGAAAGGTAGGTTTGAGTTAAGTCTTGTAACAGGCTTTTAAAATACTATTTTTAGTTTAGATTTTGGTGATCTTATCCCTTGCCATTTTAAGAGGTCCGAATTGTTTTCTGTGGAGGAATTGATAATTTGTAGCAGAACAGCAGGTAGAGTTCTAGCTTGTCTTCTGTTGAGTAACTTAGAAAAAGTAATCTGGTTTTGTGAGCTTGAATTATGTGGTGAATTGTCGTCTTAAGTTTAGGTAATGTCTTGCTTCCAAGAAGAAAAATGTGCAGTTGGTTTTTGAATATCCAGAATGAAAAGGTAGAGAGAATGTCATCAAAGCAATAATATGGGTAATACAAACATAAAGTTTTAAATATGCAGGAAAAGAGTAATGGAAATAAGAAAACCAGATTGAACTAAATATCTTAAATCAGTGTTTAATGAGTAAGTTTACTTACTAGTTAAGATTAAAACTACTACACCAGTTTAAGTCCCAGTGCCACTAATCAGTGGTAATGTATCTGTACTGTTCATAGACCAACTTGGAGCCAGTCAGTGTGTGTTAGCTCCTTTGCGTGACTGGTTTATAAACATACTTGAGAGCTTGTTTGATTTGCCTACTAGGAATGTAATGCATGCTTGAATACCCAGTCTTAGTGTAGTAGTTTTAAGAAAGTTGTTAATTTTGATTTTAGAACTCAGTTAACTTACTTTTATTTCTTTTCAGGATGGCTTGAATTCTTTGGTCCTTGATCTGGATTATCCAGCACTGAGGAAGAACAAGAACATCGATAATTTCTTAAATAGATGTAAGTTAAAGTGGCCATTAAACAATGACATTGTTGTGATCTCAGTCATGGTCTCTGAGTGGTCAGAAATGCGTTGCTGATTTTCATTTTACTGATATTTGTAACTCTGAGCTTCTGTATTCAGAAGGCTTTGGAGGACCGTTTATTACAGAGAGGTTTCATTTTGGGGAGTCACTGTATTGCTGAAAATACGTTGGAAATACCAGCTGTAGATGGTAATTTTTCCAACTACAGTTGGAAAAATCCTTTTATGTTATTTTTTTTATCTTAAATACGTGCTGCGACATAATTTGCAGAGCATATCCCAGTTATTATTCTTTAGAAATTAATTACTCAAAATGTAAACATTGTATATACAATCTTATTTAATCTAACAGAGAAGCCTTCTGTTGATTTTCAAAACTGAATTATTGTACCTTAAAATCTGCTGGTGCAATTTTGAACCTTTGTGTAAATGTTTGTGATTCTCCAAAATTAATTGTAGACAGGATCTTGGAGTTTATTGTGCATATGAAAATGTAAGACACTTACATCAGAGTAGCTGTATTTTGTCTTTTTAAAGTGTTTTCTATCCATGTATATAAACAATTTTTTTCCTCTTGTAAAAATAGTGGTTTATTTGCTTTAAAATGTAAGTTGCAGTGAGTAAGCCTTCTTGGAACAGCTATGCTTTGTAGTGAGCTTATTTTGAGATTTTTTTTTTTTTTTTAAAAAACTTTTCTGTTGCATATGTTGAGGTTACTGCGGATGCAGTCTTATCAGCCCCTCCTCTTTCAATTCTTTACTGGTCAGAGCTATGTGTGTCTGCCCTCTGTTGCTCTGGGACTCCTTTGAATATCCACTCATGCTCCTCAGTTAAATGGTGGCTGGTGTAGTCAGTTGTGGTGAGTTCTTATGTTTGGAATTCAGTGCTTCTCTGTGAGGTTTAGCGGAGCCCCATAGCTGGACATACAGCTTTACAGGTGCCAGGAATTCTTATTTGGAGAAGTCACTGAAAACAGAATAAATAAGATTAAACAGCTGATTAGGAAGGAGAGGAATACCTTGGGATTTTTCTCAGTTAGAGTTCAAAGGAATTCAAGCAGATATTTATGAAAGAAAGAGTCAGGAACAACGTTTTAAGTAATTTTGTTACCTGCAACTATGCATTGTAAGTGTGATGTGAGGGAAAACCCCTATCTACAGCAAATAGGAAAATGACGTAAATGACGGTCAGTGACTTTTATGAGCTGTTCAGATTCGCCTTTGCATTACAATACTATTTTTGCAGTAGGACAAAATTAGAAACCTTTTTCTAATCAGAAGACCAGTATGTTCTGGTATCTGGCTATTAAAAATAGCAACTATGGGAAAACAATTTAACCTTGGAAACAGGTTTTTTGTTTGGTGGTTTTGTTTTCTTTTGTTTTCTGCAGCCCTTGAACATTGTTGCTGTCTGTCTTCCCTTTTCTGAAAGCTGTTGCTTTTCCTCCTCTAGCTTCTCTCCCATTGTTGTTGTAAATATTACTAAGCATCTGATGTGGCCTGCAGGCTACCAGCAATGGCAGAAACCCAAAAATATGCTTTTATTCAGAATTTTATTACTGCTTTTTTTTAAAAATCAGCTGACAGTTTACAGTTGAAATAACCAGATACTAGTTAAAGAAAATTCTGAGATGTATTACAAAAAAAATTCACAGTAGTTAATGAAGAGTTTTCAGGGGTGAACTTCATCCTTGCCTGATGAAGTATAAAAAAAGCATGTAGGAGCTGACTGTTTTGGCTCACACATTGTGAGGCTGTGCATCTCTTTTAAGAATCACCCATGTAACTTCTGTCCTGTTTCCTTACTGCCTGGGCGAGAATGCAAAATAGTGCTCTGTGTCTTCTGTGATTTACACTTTTTTTAAAAAAAAGTATTTCTGAAATGAGAATTTTGTAAACATTTTAAACTGGTAGTATGTTGGCATTGCAACTGAAAGACTCAGTCCTGCCACAGCAATTTGTTTCAAAGTCCTTTCCGACACAGGTGTTTGTGTGGTTTGTTATCAACCAGATTGGGGAACTGAGCAGAATTAATGCAAAGAGTGGGGTGGTTGGTTGGTTTGTTTCTTTTTATTAAAACTAGTCTCAGGCAAAAGAAAAGACCAGTTTCAGATTTTCCTATTGCTTCACCGGTATTTGTGCCAGCACAAAGGGAGATGCTTGGGTGCAGGAAAAAACAGGAGGACAGTTGGGTTCTTACTGGCATTGCCATTTTATGCGATTTAAAGTTGCTGAACCGGTAGCTCATGTCTTTTTGGAGATTGTTCTGAGGGTAGCAAGTATCAGTAGAAAGGAAGAGCGTAGATGTGCTTGCTGAAGCCTCTTGCTACTGTGGAAGAAGAGTTGGGAATAGCATTAAGAATTTATGGAACAGTAAGTTGTTGCTCTCACAGGTTAGGGAACAGCGAGTGCTTGTCTCTTCTGATTTTTCTCAGCATCTGAAGAGCTGTAGCAAATGCCTAGATGAGAATTGCTGTCAGAAGGGTCTGGCAGACTCTGAGCGGTCTGTGCTGGGGGCCTGGAGCCTGCATCCCTCCTCAAGGCTTCCTGAGGCAACCGTGGAGAGGTGGCGGGGCTATCTTGTCAGGCAGCACTCTAGAGTGCAAAGTGAAGCAGCTGAGGCAGAGTCGTTGTTTATGATTGTTTTAATCCATATCACACAAATCTTCAAAAATTGTGGACAACACTGCAATAATCATCATGTTTTCAGTCAATTTAAAAACTTAATTCTTCCACAATAACACTTGGAGAAGGAAATTTTTTTCTACCATATTCCCAGGGGTTTGAGTACACCCTACTTCAGATCTACTGCAAATCATTACTAATCAGGTTAATGTTTTATTAATAGCTTATTTTAATTTAAAAATGAAAGTTTGCATCTCAGCTGAGACATTAATTGATATTCAGCTCAACTCGTAGTTTCAAGCTGAAACTCAAATGTTTTAACTCATTTCACAAAGCTATAATTTATTAATTGCCCGTACTATAGGAGTTTGGTATATCCCGTTTCTGTGACTACTTTGCAGAAACAGCCTCTTCACGTGTTTAATATGCAAGAAACTTTTTCATTGCCTGCTTTCCCTTATTTCTTACTACTTTCTCCAAGGCATTGAACCAAAGTAGAACATGTATTTATCATAAGAGGCACATAGGTCTCATACAAAAAGTACAACCATTCCTTTTCAGCCTTCTGTATTGCTTTAATCAACTGTTAGGATTCTGGTTAAATTTATGCTTTTTTTGAGTATTCATGGGACTGGAAAGCATAACGTAATATTTAATTCCCAAAACAATGAGAGGAATCTCATAGTTCTCTGAGAGCAAACGCTAGGTTGCTTATTTTAGAAAAGAAGCTTGAGCTTTCCAGCATGGGCATGGTGTAACAGATCTTTCTGGGTCTTTTCTTCTCCTCTTCTGTCATCTAGGCTATGACAGCAGGTTGAATAAATTCTTCCAAGGCACTTTTTCTGCTATCTGAGATTTGCCAAGTGTTGAATCGTGTCTTGAGTGGCTTGTGCCTTTTTTGGTGGTCTCCCATGCAGGTACTACATAGCCTGTTAGTGGCTTTAACTTCTGGAAGCAGAAAGTTAAATAATTAAGGAACAGTTTTAAGCATCAGTTAAAAATACTTAATCATTTTCAATCTTATCATCAGGAATAGAAGGGCATGAAGAATGGATTTTGAGGAAGTCCAAACAGCGGCATAGGGAGTGGTGCCATCAGCAGGCCTGGTACAATCCAGAAGCCTTGACTCCCTAAATGGATCAGTGACTTCCTATGCATTATCCAGCATCACTCAAAAATTGGAAATCTCTATTGTTAAAATGACTTGCTAAAGTTGTGGAGGTTGGCAAATTTCTAGAGTGTAATGGCAATGGACATATTTACAGCAGAAAGAACTTTTAGTGCAGGTGTGTCACGTGTGCAGTAGCTTTGCTAACCCCCTGAATAAACTTTCTGGAAAGTTGCTTTTGCCATTTTTCTCTCCAAGCAGACCCTGCTTACTTAGAAGATCTATCTGTTAAGATGAACTTCTTGCAAAAGTAACAGTTCTGGTTCCTTCCCTTATGTTTTGTTATGTTGCTTGAAGTTGCTGAATCATATGCTAGCCATGCAGTTACCAACAGAAATGCGTTATCTGGTACGGTGTTAATGCCTATCATGACTGTAATTCTCTGTGCTCCATACTTCCTGTCAGTGACACACGTGAAATGTCAGATGCCGTGAAGAATCTTAGAAATTTAGTGCACTGTAGATCTTACATTGAGTTAATGAGCTAATTACCCCTCAGGTTTTCTCTTGGCTTCTTTAAGCCACTTCTTGCCCAGTCTTTGCAGTCACCTTGGCAGGTTGGGCTCCAGTTCCATTTTTCATGATAATTGCTCTGGTAAGAGTAGTGATGGGAGAGGTATCAAATAAGCAACTTTTCCCAAGCAGAGCATGAATTAGAGCCACAGTGTTTAAGACAGAATGTCTTACATGTATAAACAAGTTACATGTCAGTGTTATTAACCACTTTTCCATTTGGGTACTTGGTAGATACAAAGCAATTCAGTTCTGCTTACTTTCACTAAGTCAGGTATGTGTCCTCTGTGAGTCAGAGGACTGTCGCTTTCTGTTTCCCTATCTTCCGCTCCTTTTGTCTATGCAAGATAAAATACTTCTTGTGTCCCCCTTTCTTTTGTCTGGAGGGGGAAACGCTAGCCTGTCTGAAGCTATGCCTTTAGTTTTTGCTGCTTCTGCAAGGTCTCCAGCAGCTTCTTGTTCCTCACACACCTTTGACCAGATATTATGTATGCACTCCTAATAACTTTGGTCTTTATGTTGTGCTTTTTGTTTGGTTTTGGGCCGGTGTGGGATTGCAGCACTTCCTGGCTGTACTTCAGTTTAACTTCTGGCTAGACTTTTGCCTAGGGCAGCAACTTTTGACTTAATGTACTCCATAGCAGCACTCATTGACTGACTGTGTCTGGTCTGTGGAGGTAAAATTGCACTCCCTTGCATTTTTATTCCTCTCATATAAACACCCCAGAACTGCCTGATACACATTCTTTCTAACTTTCAAGAGAATAACCTGGATATGAACGTTTTTTTTTTTTTTCCTCAAGGAGCAGGAAGGCTTGGCTTTCTCTTCCTCCCCACCCCCCTTTACTCTTCGAGTCAGGTATTTATTCAATTTTCACAAGCACTTGTAACCTTCAGCCACATTCTTGCTGCCAGCTGTCAGTGACTGATCCAAACACTCTGCCCTTTCAGAAAGTGAAGCTTCATTTCGTTAAAGGTTATAGTGCCATTTCCAAGTAGTAAATCAAAAGCTGTCTTTAAAACTCTTGCTATCCAGCATTCCTGGTCCTTCCTGTGTTAAAGAAGAAACCTGAGTTATAGGTGATTACATTCTCACATTGTAAGACTTTTACTCAAATGTTACAATATTTTTATAAGATTCCATTATATTCTGGGGCTGGGCAGTCCGTCTAACGTCCTTCTTTAAACCTGACATTTTTCTTCGGCTGGGCTTCGTGCTGTTGCAAGTTCATGAGGCTGTAAGATACAATCTGTGGTATCTCTGCATACAGATACCAGAAACGTACAAACTCATCTGTGTGAAACCTTCTGAAAATTCAGTCCTCAAGTAAAAGGATCGTGTTGGAAAGGTCTCCTACACCTTGAATTAGATCATGTTATGTGATATATGAACTAAATCATATGATCAGCATGTTGCAATTATGGCATTGCTTTAGGGTTTCTCCGAGCTTGCCTTCTTGCAGCCCGTTTTTTGTTTCAGGTTAGTTCCATGCTTTGTTTATCTGTTTCGTATCTGTTAAATTTTATAACAAAATAGACAGTCCGTCTGTATAACTGATACCTCCACAACACCTGCATCCCTAGATGAGAGTTGCTATTTTTAACTAAGATTATTAAATCTTTTAGTAGAGCAAGTAGGACTTTTCCATCCTTAGCATTTCACAGGGATGATAAAACTGGTAACTCCTCGGTATCTCGTTTGCTTACTTCATATGTTGTTGGGTTTTTCATTGCTTAACTGTTTAAAGAGCTTCACTGGAACTGTATTAAAATTGTTTATAATTCCTGTATTACAACACAGAAGTATTCCTGTGAGTTTCTGACCAATAATGGAGCCATGTAAAACTACACCCTGCTGTTTCAACATGTTTAAATCCCTGCCATCTCATCTCACACATGTGAAAACATTTAAAACATCTCAGAACATTTGAAAATACATTCATGTGATTCCCCTCCCTTGTGAGATGTAACATTGTGTTCAAACATGTGATTGCACATTCTCTCACTTGAAATTTGCTAATATTCCCTCTTTACTGCTGTTTCCTGTGAATTTGCATTTGTCCTTGTCTTCTACCAAAGCTTCTGATTTGCAATTAAGTAAGCTTCCAAGCACAGTCTTCCCTTCTCAAATTGCAAAATTAGTTCACATCGTGAACAAAATAATAAACTTGGTGTGGGTGAAGCACTGTTGCTGCCCTATGCTTCCTGTCTAAGCTTTCATGATTCACTATAGAAAACAGCCTCAGCATTCTCTCAACTCCTTTTCCTGTTCACACTCTGGATTACTTCACAGTCTTATTGGTGCACTGAATGTAGCAGATTTGTCTACTTTTGAGGTTTTAATTGCCTCTGTCCTTACAACTTTACTAGCAGGCTCTTTTCCCTGATTATTCTTAACTTTTTTCCTTTAAATCTTGTGCCTTCCCCTTCACATCTAATCTTTTCCACAGAAGAAGAAATTTGTAGTTGCACTTTTGTGTTTCACAGGTTAGGAAGGACCTCTGGGGGTCAGCTGGTCCAACTCTCTGCTCAAAGCCAAACCAGTTTTGATGTTAAATCAGGTCATTCGGGTCCTTCTGCAGTTGAATTCTGAAAATTTCCAAAGACAGAGGTTTTGCAGCTCTGCTGGACAGTCTGCTCCATTCCCAAATTCTAGGGATTTTTTTCCTACAAAGTAGGATTTCCGAAGTTCCAACTTCCCTGTTGCCTCTTGTCCATTCGCTTTGCATCTCTTAAAAGTAAAACATTCTTTCAACTTCTCTTGGACCATTTAGACTTCCTTAGCTGAACAATTCCAGTTCTCTCAGCTTCTCTATGAGCATCATGTGGTCCCACCCTTGAAGCATCTTGGTGGCCTTCCACTAAGCTGGGGAATGTTTTGATATTTTTCTTGCACTGAGGAGCCCAAATCTAGACCTAGCATTCCAGATGGGGTCTCACAAGTGACAGACAGAGGGGGAAAAATAACCTCCCTCAACCTGCTGGCTATGCACTTACCAACGCAGCCTTGTATGCACTCAGGGCAAAGGCTTGCTGCTGGTTTCTATTTGTTAATCTTGTTGTCCATCAGGCCTCTCGGGTCCTCTTTCTCAAGGTGCCTTCTAGCTGGTGAATGCCACCCTGGACGGTTGCGTGGTCATTCCATCCCAAGTACAGGACTCTGCATTTGCCTTTGAACTTTGTGAGGTTGCTGTCAGCTCATTTACCCATCCTGTCTGCGTCCCTCTTAGGAGCAGCCCTGCCCTCCAGTGTATCAACTTTGAACCACTAACCATGACTCCAGCAAGTTTTCCATCCACCTTGTAATTTCTCTGTACAATCCATGTTGGTGTGGTTTGGCTACAAAGATACTTTGAGATGCTGTGTTGAAAGTCGTGCTACAGTCAAGGAAAGGAAATGTGTACTGCTCTCCCCTTGTCCACCAAGACAGACATCTCCTCATGGAAGGCAATCAGGTTAATGAAACAGTTTGTCCTTTTTAGATCCATTCTAGCTGTTCCCATCCTTTCTTGTCCATCAAGTGCTTGGAAGTGGATTCCAGAAGGATTTGCTCCATGATCATCATGGGCAGTGAGGTTAGGCTGCTATTCCAGCCTGTAGCTTTCTGGATCCTCCTTGTTACCTTTCTAGAACACGGACATGACATTTGCACTTTACCAGTCATCGAGAGTCTCCCCAAGTTGCCATGACCTTTCAAAGGTGATAGAGAACAGCCTGGTAATGGTGTTGACTGGCTCCTTCAGCATGCTCAGATGCATCCTGTGTCGTCTCATGGCCTGGTGTATGTCAGGTTTACTGTATTGGTCCTTAACTCTGACTTCCTCTACTGTGACGCTTCACTGCCCCACACCCTGGTATTACCTTTGGGGAGCTGGGAGGCCTGTGAGCAGAGCTTGGCAGTGAAGTCTGAGGAAAAGAAGGCATCGAGTACCTTATCTTCTCCATGTCCTTTGGCACTAGATCCCCTATGTCACCAAGAGTAGCGTGCCCACGTTTGCCTCATTCTTTCTTTTATTGACAGTGTATTTATAAAGGCTCTTGTTTCCCTTCATAACCCTGGCTAGTTGCAACTCCAGGTGAGCTTGGCTTTTACAATTCCATCCTTGCATGCTTGGGAGATTCTTGCTGGGTAGCCCATCCCTGCTTCCATGTGCCAAACCTTTGCTTTTTGTGCTTGAGTTGAGGCAGAGGTTGCCCATTCAGCCAAACTGGCCCTTTGCCATGCCTGCTTGATATCTAGCTAACTAGAACAGACTGTTCTTGTGCTATGAACATGTCATCTTTGAAGATCAACCCACTCTTCTACCCTCCACAGCAGCTTCCCACGGGATCCTGTGAGTTCCCTGAACAAGCCATAGTCTGTTCTCCTGAAGTCCAAGGTCTGCTACTTTCTTTCCTCAGTTCTCTCAGGGTCTTAAGTTCCATGATCTCACGGTTGCTTCAGCCAAGGCTGCTACAGACTTTGTCATCCCTGGCCAGTTCTTTCTTGTTTGTGAGTAAGGTATCAGAGTGCCTCCCTGACTGGGCTTGTTGCTCACTGGGGTCAAAAGAAATGTTCTTGATGGTCAGGCATCTCCTGCATTGCTTGTAGCCTCCCAAGTTGCTCTGCACGAATATGTAGGAATGGTTAAACTATTTACTGAATGTTCGTTATCATTAACTCCCTGCTGACAATGTCATCTTTAATGTCATACTGAGTTAACTGTACCTCTGATCCTTTTTTTTTTTTTTCCTGTATTCAGATCTGAGATCCCCTTTAATGCCTTTCTTGGGATCAAATTCCATGTTTTTTGACCCTAAACAGGATCTCGCAATATACACCTCTGCTCTTCTCTGTAGCATCCACAGTTCTTTGTACAATTTCATGCTCTTCGCTGATAGAGGACTTGCTCCAGCCAACCTGTTTTGCTTTGTTTTGTTCTTCCTCTGAGCATGTGCGGGGGCAGCATCAAAGCTTGTCATGCTTAAGAAAGATTACCTCCAGTATTATGGATTCCATTCATTGCTCCCATTATCTTTTGTCCTTGTAATAAGAATAGATTTTTAAAATGCATTTAGCCAGGAATGCATTCACTAACATGCTACATTTACAAAATTAAAGAGTCTAGGAACTTGCATGTTCTTAGAATTTGTCAGAGTTCAGAATTTCACTGGTTTCCCTTACAGATTCCCACAACTTCCAACAAGAAAAATACTGAAAGACACAGTTTATCTGCAGAATATTGTACTAGGAGACACTTAAAAAGAGCATTTTAGACCTAATTTTAAAAAGTGTAGAACTGCACATGCGGTGAACACTAAAAATCACTTTGAGATGGCCAGCGGTTACATAAATATATGTAAATTTGAATTAGTATTTCATATGGAATGAATGAGTGGATCTGAAGTCATATCCCTACATGATTTGAAGTTGTACGTAAAGGTTATTGAGTTATATTCCTCACCATTTGACTGCTGTTGAACCCTCCAGGTGTGTGGGAGCAGGTTGCACCTGCAGTGCTTTTTTGTGTACCAGGTCCTTCACACTCCTGCATTATCAGTGGAGTGTCAGTGGATCCTGGCAGCACAGCAGGTGGCAACGAATAATGGTCTGAAAATTCAAGATAGGCATCTCTGGTTCTTTTCATTACCAATGTCTTCCTGTAAGTGATTATTAGAGGTGTGAAATGAGTCAGCAAAGTCCAAAAGACATTTCAGTTGTTACAGCTAAAGGTAGATGGTTAATGGTTTCCAAATAATAATGAAAGGGGCTATTAATAGTGATTGCAGATTTCAAGAATTACCAAGAAGGCTCTAAACATTCAAAATAGATTTTGACTCTAAATGAAAAACATTAGGGAAAATTCTTGTATTCTGTTAATACATGCATTATCACGACTTTTATTTTATTTGTTTTAGATGAGAAGATTGTGGAAAAAATCCGAGCTTTACAAATGAAAGCTGAAGACTATGATGTTGTTAAGGTGATTGGAAGAGGGGCTTTTGGAGAAGTGCAGCTGGTAAGAATGTAGTGATTTAATATTAGACAGATTTACGGCTCTAGCCAAAACCTTGCATGCATTATATCTAAAAATACATTCTTATAAAGAATAAGTGTTATTTTCATTGTATTGTGAGGTCATTTCTCTGCATAGTAAACAGTACATCTCAGTTTAAAACATGATGGATTGGAAGGGAAGGACTTGGGAAACAGTTTGCTACCCTTTGATGAAAATGGAAAAGGCAGTGCATGGCAATTCCAAATTTTTTTGGCCGCAAGCACCTCTGTATAATAATATCTGAAACCTTCCTATGCGAGAACAAGCTAATAGTGCAACAAAAAAAAAATCGTTTTGCTCTTATAATTATGATGCTTGCATTGTATTTAACTGATACAACTCATATAAGATTTTAAGTCTCTTTCCTTAACATAGTCCACTCAACATTGTATCCTATATAATACCTAATGTAAGAATGAGGACTGCTTTTTAAATTTATATTGCCGAGAAATTCTATTTAAAAGAAAAAAAAATCAAAATACAAAAAGTAACTTAGTATATCATGCATAGTCTATTTTTCATTTAGTTTTGATTTTTCCTGGACTTCCAAGTCATACTGTGTGATAAATAGCACAAAAATGTAAGCATATATATATATAAGATGGATTGATATGTTAGTTTTGAAATACACTGTGAATGTAAGTGCCAAATAGAATCTGAGAATGTAAATGCAAGGGGCAAGTTACCATGAGCTAACAGATAATTGCATATCAGCTGACCCATGATAATTTTCTGTGTAAGCATTTATAGAGGAAGAGAGGGGTGAAGCAAGTTAATGGAAAGGGGAGCAACTGATTTGCAGCAACTGAAGCTTGTTATCTTGTTACCACAAGGCAACAACAGTTACCCTTTTGCTTGTGCCTTTTGACATGGAACTGTCATTTTACTGTTCTGTGCTAATTTTGCACTAGAAAGCTGGGAAAATCATATTGTCTTGTAATGTACAGCAATTTTGGAAAATACAAAGATGTTTTGGAATTTTGTTGAGGAATGTGGCAAGATCTTAGCTCTGAAGTGCTTATAGGAGGTAAACAATGTATAATGGCAATAAATTTGTTATCCATTTATAAAATTATTTGTATTTTCCATATTGGTACTAGTGAAATTGGTTGGAACTGGGGAAAAAAACCCCTGTGACTAGCATTACACTATTTGTGTGACTCATGGGTAATTTGCAAATTTAGATGTAATTCATGTGGCAGTTAACAACATTTAAGCAGCAATTTTTATTCATTTATTTCATTTTTTAAGGCAACTTCATCCAAGTGTGGCAACATGAAAATGTAGCTCCCTCTTCCCTTTTTCTTTCTGGGTCATTTGCACTTTGTTTTTATCCGGAAGAATTTATGAGAAAAAAGAAGAGGATTTCTGAAGATCCCCATTTTCAAACAAGACTTTAAGCAATTACTGTGTATCTTGCATATGCTTTTATATGCTTGCTGGCAAAAGATTAAAAACAAAAGGAAAACCTTCAGCAGAACCTTACTTATTTGAGAAGGGGCTGCTGCAGGGAGCTTTGTAAGGAAGCAATCTACTCTTGCCTTTTCACTGACAGTCACGTCAAATGGTTTGTCTTTGTGTCTTCTATTAGACATTTTTATCATTATATATATCCACTTAGAGTAGCTAATTGAGATACTCCTTTTTCATGCACTTGCATGGGAAGTCAACGAAGAATCAAGTTGTAGGGAGCAGAGTTCCTTGTCCACTTACTAGGGGAGGAAGATGAAAATGAGAAGATCCCAATAACAGAAGTTGTGTGCATTTTTTGGATGTCACACTGATATATTTGCTGGAAGCAGCCAAGAGAATTGTATTCTTAATGTGCTTCAAAAATTAAAGTACATTGTTTTCATATATATATATTTCTAATAACTTCAGGGTTTTTCTAAATAACTTTAATTTTCTTTTTAACATTTCATTTTAAATATAAGGTCTTAATTTGTTCTGGCTGACAATGGAAGCTTTTTTTCTTAATTCGCTGTCATGCACAATTTAAATTCTAAAGTAGAGATGATTTTTCACAGTGTACATACTACAGTTAGGTAGTTTGAGGGTTCCGAAGACAGACTACTCATTTGCCTCATCATTATAATGTAATGGTAAGATGCATAGTAACTTGACCATATAATGATGTTGTTTTGGTTTTTTGTTGTCATCATTGTTGTTATGGGGTTTTTTTTTCTTTAAAAAAGCCCTTCGAGTCCCAAAATAAAAAAAGCGAAGAATGCTTGGTACTGGATGGGAACTTCTGTGTGTTCATATAGAGCTCTTCTGTACTTCATGCCAATTTAGAATAACACTCTTTTTCTGGAATGTAAAAATATAAGTAAAAAGCATAATGTTATGTAGTCTTACAGCTAAAAGCAGTGGGTTAATAAATACAACTGCAGATCTGAACTAATATTAGCTGGTGATGAGGGCCTACATACCTAGATTTTTTGCCTCACAAGGTATGATACAAGTTTAAACTATTGAGCTAAGCTATATCTATTTCTACTCCATTCAAAATGTTAACACCACAGTTGCAAAACATTTTGATTACTGCAAATCCATCATCTGCAACACATTCTGTGATCAAAATAGAAATTTGCTTCATTGGGGGCTAAATGCAGAAAGAACCATAAATAAAACATGATTAAGTACATGAGTTAAATTCATGAATGTCATGTTATCAGTGTGTGCCATTGTGCCTAAATATTTGTAGTGCAAATGTTTGTTAAATTTTTGTAATATTTAAATATAACAAGCCAAAAAATGACCATGTGAACATACAGCATAAAATAGTCAGCTGTGACCTCCTTCATTTAATTTTGTTTCTCCCAAGCTTTCTGCTCCAGTATAGCATTTTCTTGTGAAAGAAGTGGTGTGGAGAAATCAGCTTTCTGGATTCTAGCAAGAAAGGAAAAAAGATTCTCTAATGCTGTATCTTACAGCTAGATTTTTTTAAAAAAGCCTCGCTCCTGCCCCCTGCACTACCCCCACCCGCCCCACCCCCCCCCCCCCAAAAAAAAAAAAAAAAAAAAAAATTCAGTCCAGTAAAGAGAGATTGGATGACTCTGGTCTGAGCATCTGACTTTGGTGGAAAAACAATTTCCTATAACTCCAAAGTATTAAACTCTACTCTTGAGCTCTGGCCTCTGGCTTTGCTGGGTCTGTAGTGATGGGGAAAGCTAAGAAAATAATTGCCAGCTGCTGCGCTTCTTCTCTTATGCAGTGCCATAAATAAAAGTGACTGGTGTCTAGAGCAGACAGAAAAATTGAATTATGGTGCTTAATATGTTATTTGTGGTTTATGCAGAAACAGTAATTTATGAAAGCACATCCTGAGTACCTCTTGTTTGTTTTCACTTGAGGAAAAATCCTCTTGATTTGAAACTGAAATGTATCCTCAGTTCCTTTTTCCAGGTCTAGTCACAAAGTACTGTAACATTGCAGTGACACAGCAGATTGACTTGTTCATGTACTGGAATAGAAAACTAAAGCAAGGCCAACCCTTTCTTGTATTTGGGTAGCAAAGGATGGCCTGGGTGACGTTCTTTACTATGTGATTTCTTAGTGTTGCAAACCAGCGGTTGTCATGGCCTGTGTAAACAGGTGCTGGTTTAGTTTTTTCCATTAAGTGCTTTGTTTATTAGGTTTAGTTCCCCAGCCACCGCTGATGTACACTTTTCTAGTAATACAAATAAAGCAGTCATGGTCTACTACCTGAAAATTTGTCAGGACATGAACTTTGGTACCCTATCTGTAGTCATTTTGTATGGCTCTATTAAATATTTTAGGATATTTGTGGTTATTTCAAAAGGTAGAGTTCATTTCACAACTTCACTCTAGGATCTTAATTTTCTTTTAAAAAGAGATGGTACCATTATCAATACTATGTACTCAGTCTGATAACTTCAAATGGATATGTTATTTTCTTTGCCTACAGATTGTCTTCTGATGTGAATGCTGCAGAAATTATGGATGCATTTTGTGCGTACTTGTTTCTTATAAGTCTTAGCTTGATGAAGCAGCGTAGAGGGAAATTCTTATTTCTTAATGCATTTTCATAAGTTAAACGAGGCCATGTTACTCACTGCTGATGGCACGAAGGGATTTTCCTACCTATTTTGAGAGTTACTCTGGTGAGCTGCAGTTTAAAATTGGCCGTTCATTTAAACAGCTGGAAGAAATTGAAACATCATGACAGTTTAATACATGAACAATCTGCTATATGAGCCAATATATGTATGTACAAATATAGCTCTGGGTAAAGAGCATAGTGGCCAGCAGCTAAGTAGGCTGTCTCCACGGGCCATGGTGGTGATACGAGAAGTAATATCACCATTAGGTCTGTTCACCTGTAAGGCATGCCAAGCCACACTCAGCTGTGGGGTGTGCCAGGATGGTAGCTGTTGCTTTGGTTCCTTGATTTTTCTATAGAGAATAAACCTATCTTGAAATTTTCTCAAGAAATAATTTAACCAACTAATAACCTATTGGCACTACCTTAGAGAGGTGCACAGGCTGTGTGATTTCTGGTCCCCCCTGCCCCTGTTTGCTTTGCTTCTCCTATGCATGAGCTTGCTTCAGGCTGTGTTGATTTTTTGAGACTTTTTTCCTTGTAAATGGAGGCAGCTATACTAACTACACCCAGGCAAGAGTACACAACGATCTTAGGAATTGTAAACTACTAAGTAGATTGCAGAGCTTTACGTGAACTTTCACAGAAAATGCATCTTCAATTAAACAATATCTTTTTGAGGTTGCTGTTCTTTGTGTTTCTTCCGGTTTTGAGCAGGATTACAAAAGCTCTACTTCATGGCGTATAGTTTGTGGTGTACCACCAGTTCTTTGTAAATAACCCCATTTGGGATTAGTAAATGGGAAGGAGGTAGTTTTCAAAATCCTTTTTTAGGACATCTTCAATAGCTGGTTAATTGTTAATGTCTTAAAACATAGATGCTTACAGAGTTGCTAATGCGTGTAGATAACATGTTTCTGTTTTGGTGTTTGGTTGGAGGTCTTTTGATCTAGCTATACGGAAGGTTGTTGGTTAGTGTTAAACTATGCAAGATACTAATCCTAAAACTTTTGTACCTATATCCTGAGAACAAAAAGCCCAAATTTCAAGAACAATAAGTTCATAAATAATCCTGTTTCTGTTCATGTTCTCCCTCTTTCCAAGATTCTGTGCTCCCCCCCCCCCCCCCCCCCAAATGATTCCTGTTTCTATGGATCATTCCTGTTGGCTTCAGCGACATTAATGTTTACAGCTGCTCAGAGGCAGGAGACTGATGCTCCCAGATTTGTAGACCAAATAGGTGCCGCTCTGAAGCCTTGCACTGCAGACAGAATGGACTTGAAACATTCAGGAAAAGAGCCTATTAAACATTCCTTCAAGTAGCGTAATTAAACTTGGACATTGTGTAAAACTAAGAGGTTGGGGGATATGGTTTATGTTACTAAACGTGAGGTTTTTAAATGCACCAGAAAGTCGTAACCATTTAATTTGTGAAATCAGAACCAGTCCACTGATTGTTTTATTTTCATGTGAAGAAAATATGCAGAAACTTAAGATGGGCTAATTTCTTTTTTTTTTTTCTGCTGACTAAAAACATCCTGCAGCTGAATACTTCTCACCTTGGTTTCTGCAAGGAACACTCAAGAATGTTAAAAAACTGGTCCTTTAGTAGTTGTTTCATAAATTAGCATAAATCTAACATTGTTTCATTAACAGGGTAAAGACTTTACAGTCTGTGCTTTAAGGGTTTTGTTTCATGTCTGTATTCAGATGAAGCTTTCTAAAATATTTTCAGATTTTGTTATAGAAGTTTTAATTTCAGTTTTCCAACAAGATTTGTGATACTAATTTTACACCATTTAAAGTGAATTTAATAACTACTTAAGAAAAGAGGCTGAAGTGGACTGCTTCAATTTCTAACATGAATGAATGCAACGGATAGATGGTGTTCAGAATAAAAAAAAGAGAGTTGCATTTTATTTCTTCTTACATGATGGAACTTTTGAAGGGGGAATAGATAGGCATTTCCTTTTTCTTCTGTAAACAGCATTAGTTAATCTTTTCCTTTTTCTTTTTCCCCCTTCTTTTTAGTGTTTTGGGTGATTTGAAGTAGGCATGTTCACTCAGAAAATGTGAAGAGCAGCAGTCCAGTTCTTTAGAGAGAGTTGGCACTTCTCATTCTGAGTTTTGGATTGTTGTGCTTGGGGTTTTTTTTTTGTTTGTTTGTTTGGGTTTGGTTTGGAGTTTTTTGGGGGGTGTTTTTTTGGATGGTTTGTTCTTTTGTTTGGTTTCCTTTTCTGGTTGACATACCTGTAAGAAGCCCTTCTTGTTATTCTTTACATCCCTTGCCAAATCCGGCTCCAGCTGTGCCTTGGCCTTCCTGACCCCCTCCCTACACAACCAGGCAGCTTCCCTGTACTCTTCCCAGGACACCTGTCCCTGCTTCCAGTGCCTGTGCAGTTCCCTCTTGCTCTTTAGTTTGACCAGCAGGTCTCGACTCAGCCATGCTGGTCTTTTCCTTCCTTGCCTGATTTCTTACACTTGGGGACTGAGAGCTCTTGCGCTCTATGGAAGGTGTCCTTAAAGATCTGCCAGCTCTGTTCCGTTCCGCTGTCTTTCAGGACCGTTTCCCAGGGGGTCCTTCTGACTAACTCCTTGAAGAGCTGGAAGTTTGCTTTCCTAAAATTTAGAGTCCTGACTATACTCGCTTTTCCCATATCCCTCAGGAGTGTGAACTCCACCAATGCATGATCACTGCAATGAAGACCTGGACGCACTGCATCCCAGAAAGTAGTTTGCATGTAGGAGAAATATACTATACTGGTATTCCATTTTTTTTACAAGGCATTTTAAAAAAGTTGTTTCACTTCTTTCTCAACCAACAGGTTCGCCATAAAATGACACAGAAGGTTTATGCAATGAAGCTACTTAGTAAATTTGAAATGATCAAGAGATCAGATTCTGCCTTTTTCTGGGAAGAGAGAGATATCATGGCCTTCGCCAACAGTCCATGGGTGGTTCAGGTAAGGAAGATATGTAAGAAAATAATCATAATAAAGCCATAAATCTTGCCTAGTCCTGAGCTGGTTTTGAATTTACATCTAAACTCAATTTTGAAGATACATATTCACAGCAATTTCATGGAGTTTTGTGTATTTGGCTGTGTTAGAAAGTAGATTAATTTACATTTGAGTCACTACAAATGCATCATAAAACAGAATTAAACAGATTTTTTAAATACCCACATAATTGTTTGGAATAAGAGGGAGGTTACCTTTCCAATTAAGAAAAAAATCCGTATAGAAATCATAGAATCGTTTAGGTTGGAAAAGACCTTTAAGATCATCCAGTCCAACCATTAACCTAAAACTACCAAGTCCACCACTAAACCAATTAAGGATAGAGTCGTAATTTCATGTTTCCTGTCTTGGTGGCTGGATTATTTTTTAATGAAAGTAGAAACTAGGAATCATTAAGGTTGGAAAGGATTGTCAGTCCAACCATCAGCCCAACACCACCATGCCCACTAAACCATGTCCCACAGTGCCATGTCTACACGTTTTTTGAACGCTTCCAGGGATGGTGACTCCACCATCTCTGGGCAGCCTGTTCCAATGCTTGACTCCTCCTTCCATGAAAAAATTTTTCCTAATATCCAATCTAAACCTCCCCTGGCGCAGCTTGAGCCCATTTCCTCTCATCCTATTGCTAACTACTTGGGAGAAGAGACCCACCTCACTACAACCTCAGCCTCACTACAACCTCCTTTCAGGTAGTTGTAGAGAACGATAAGGTCTCCCCTCAGCCTCCTCTTCTCCAGACTACACAACCCCAGTTCCCTCAGCCGCTCCTCATAAGGCCTGTGCTCCAGACCCTTCACCAGCCTTGTTGCCCTTCTCTGAACATGCTCCAGCACCTCAATGTCTTTCTTGTAGTGAGGGGCCCAAAACTGGACACAGTATTCCAGGTGCAGCCTCACCAGTGCTGAGTACAGGGGCACAATCACCTCCCTGCTCCTGCTGGCCACACTATTCCTGATACAAGCCAGGGTGCTGTTGGCCTTCTTGGCCACCTGGGCACACTGCTGGCCCATGTTCAGACAGCTGTCAACCAACACCCCCAGGTCCTTTTCAGCCAGGCAGCTTTCCAGCCACTCTTCCCCAAGCCTGTAGCGTTGCATGGGGTTGTTGTGACCCAAGTGCAGGACCCAGCACTTGGCCTTGTTGAACCTCATCCAGTTGGCCTCGGCCCATCTGTCCAGCCTGTCCAGGTCCCTCTGCAGGGCCATCCTACCCTCCAGCAGATCGACACTCCCGCCCAACTTGGTGTGATCTGCAAACTTCCTGAGGGCGCACTCAATCCCCTCATCCAGATTGTTGATAAAGATATTAAACAAGGCTGGCCCCAAAACAGAGCCCTGGGGAACACCGCTCGTGACCGGCCGCCAACTGGATTTAACTCCATTCACCACAGCTCTCTGGGCTCGGCCACCCAACCAGGTTTTTACCCAGTGAAGAGCATGACTGTCCAAGCCATGAGCCGCCAGCTTTGTACAAACAAATGTCAACATTATTTCCAGTCTTTCCTCATGATACAGTCAGGTGATCACAGGCAATTAGTATTAAGAGTGCTTTAAGTAGTTACTGTTTTTTCAGCTGTGATTTGGTAGATGGATGAGTGCACACTCCTGGTCTCCTGCAAGACAGGAGGTTGTAGCAGTGGTCTGCTTGAAACCATCTTCTTGTTTAGTGGTCAGTTACTACATCTCATCTCAGAAGTAATACCCAAGTAATGGAAAGTTGACTTCTTCATCTGGTCTTGAACACCGTTACTTGCAGCTGTCTCATGACATGTATCATCATCATGTTTGTAGTACGAATTATGCCTTTGGGAAGAATTAGTTCTAAATATTGCAATTTGTTGTAACTGGAAAATTACACCAATTAATAAAATGAGTAGTGAAAGCATATGCTTAAGAGAAATTGTTAGTACTTCATTTTGTTAAATAATTAATACATTTAAATGCTCTTACATATATTGCTGTGCTTCTGTATATTTAATAAGTACAGACCAGCCTTAAGCTTTCCAAATATTCTTCATAACACTTTACCTCATGTATGCAAGAAATGTTTTACAAGGTTTTTTTATTTAGATGTTTTGCTTTTCTGAGCATATTCTGTGTTCTTGCCTATATTCAGCAGAAATACTTAAACAAATAGATGAATTTGTTCTAGTGACAGTAGTTGTCTGGAATTATTTTTATTTTTCACATGCAGTTGAAAGTAACGAGAAATGTATGACATTCAATTTTCAAAGGAAAGTGTAGCAAACATGATACAAATGCAGTTTTTTGTAAAAAGTAAATGAATTAAAGTGTAGTTGCAGTTGTGCCTTCTATGATAAAGTGTATTAGTGTGATATATTTAGGTAATGTGGTCCAGTGGGATAGGACATCAAGCTGATTCTAAGAAAATGCAGGTCCTGTTCTGAGCTAGAAACTGGGACAGATGACACTGCTTCTTGTGAAAAACAAGTGAAACTGGAGCCCTAGATAATTTTTTTTTTTTTAATGAAATCCCTTGAGGGTAATTAATAATGAAAGTGTTGTGTAAGGGCACAGTGTTGTTATTTATTATTGTGTTATATTCGTATCTTTACATATGAGAATACAGAGACTGTTTTGGATTTTAATTTAGATTTTAATGACCAAATGCATTATCATATTATATATCGTATATACTATCCATCTATGACAACAAATATAGTGCAATATATATGTGGTAAAATATGTATTCATAATATAGGTCTTCTGTCACTAATATACAATAAATTTTAATCTAAAGGTCAAATCTTAATAACGTTCCTGCCTTTCATGGTTCCTTATCCTCCATAAACTCCCTGTTTTTGATTTCCTCCTTTCCATACATCCTCTTTTTCAATTGCATTTGAATTTTTTGTGGGTAAGTTAAAGATGTGAGAGATTTTAGTTTTTAAGGTAAAGGAGCAGTATTCCCTGAGAAATAAGGTGAGAGACTTTGAGACCTTTTCACACCAGTCATGGAACATTTGATAGTAATGCTTTTTGCTGGTTTGGGCTGTTTTCAGACCTGGTGATCACTGGGTGAAATCTCTAAAACTTCAGCACTCTAGGTCTGAAATACGTTTTAAAGAGACTGAACTTACTTTCACTATCATACCAGTAGGAAACATGCTAGATGCAACCTATACCAGACCATTATTTTATTGTTTTTTTTTTATGTATTGTATGTTTTTGTGTATTTTTTATATATTTTTTTATGTATTGTGTTATAGTTGTCTTCAGGAACATTTTTTTTCTTTCTTATTTCAATATATGTGTTGATTTAGGACAAAATCAATAGTGACAAGTGTTTTTGTAAATATGTACAGAGATAAGGAGATTTATAATACATACATTTTAGAATCCGTCTAAGATGCTGTTCACTGTTGAGCTATTTTCAAATCCATACGTGATGCTCCCTTTCTCAGATTTGATATTTTGCATTTTGACTTGGTGATACTTTTCAGTGCCAAGAAACATAGTTATATAGAAGCTTATACTGCTAAAATAATCAGGAAATCTTTGCTTTCTTAGAAATGAAAACGAAGGTGTTTTGAAGCTCAGTAAATTTCAAGTTACTGTCATAATTAATAGAAAATACTTGAAAACATATGCTCAGGTTTAATGAAACTTCAAAATAAAGTGCTTTATTCTTTTTCCTCTCTGTCTCTGAAAAGTAATTGCACTTTTTTCTTTTCCTGTTTTTAAATGTTGCAGCTATTTTGTGCCTTTCAAGATGACAAATACTTGTACATGGTAATGGAATACATGCCAGGTGGAGATCTTGTAAACCTTATGAGCAATTACGATGTGCCTGAGAAATGGGCCAAGTTCTATACAGCCGAAGTTGTTCTTGCTCTTGATGCAATTCACTCCATGGGCTTGATACACAGAGATGTGAAGCCTGACAATATGCTTTTAGATAAATATGGGCATCTGAAGCTGGCAGATTTTGGCACTTGCATGAAAATGGATGAAGTAAGTATGTGACTGAATAATTTATCATCTATAAAACTGTAATTGTAAGGTTATTTTCTTATGAATTATAATACCCAAAGGAATGTTCATCAAATGGTCCACTTGGTTGGAAAGCTGTTCCTTGTCTCCTAGTTTTAAATACAAGGGTACTTTAAATAGTGTAACCTTGTCTATAATAAACCATTCTGGCACACAGAACGAGGATGTAAACTTACTTTTTGTTATTTTTGAAAGCATGTGTGTTTATGAATTTCTGAGATTAATTTTTTTTGCCAAATGTCTGAAAAGCTTATGAGACAACTCCTAGTTTCAACATTAGTAACCTAGGAACAGTTAATAAACTGACATTTTTCTGTAAGTGAAACTATTTTATAGGCAAGATACAGTTCCTGTGTGTTTGGTTTTTTTTTTTTTACTGTGTCTAATTGTTCTCATAGCATCCTCTAGTGGTCATTAAAATGAGGTCGCAGTAAGGCAGCAGTGGTGTATGATATTGATTATTGATTTATTGATTAAAATTTATGTTAGCTATTTGTCAAGATGTCATACATTTTAATTGTCCAGATTTTACCATGTACAGCCAAATACACAGTTTTCTAATGAGACTGTATAAGAATATTTTAACAGATGGAATACTTTATATTATTAAAGGGGACTTAAAAATAAAGCTACCTTTTGTAGTTTGCACTTTTAAAATCTTCCCTGACAAACACTGTTATGCTGTAATTTACACAATATATTCTTCCTGTGAAAAATTGAAACAGATTCTAAAAAAATTATGTATAAATGTGTGTTATGATTTGCCTGGCCTTTGAAAGGTTTCTGTATTACTGTTGGCAAGGGTGATCCTTTTGTTTGCTTATTTGCTTTAATGTGTTAGATTTTCTTTTATTGTTTAGGCAGTGCTTGGTATAATCTCTGCAATCTACTTAATTTGCATTTGCATCATCAAGTTAATGTCTCTTCAGCTGTACCTAGAAGTACTGTCTCTGGTTAGGGTTTTTTTTTCTTTCCTGTGACAATATAGTAACTTAATTGGACAACTACAGCTGTTTATTGAGGTTCAGTAGTCTATTCAGTTTTGCTGATATTGTAGTTGTTATTCTAAAGGCAAATAGATTGTTTACCTCCACTTTGATGATTTACTTGCTTGTATTTTAGGGGGCAGCATTTACTCAAAAGTAGTACTTGATCTCTTAATTTAGTCCTTAAAAAAATTAATCTTGGTTTTGAGCCAATTAACTGTTGGTCTTAAGGGAATCTGATGTTCATCAGAAGAGACATGCAAAAAAGCATTCAAAAGTTTATAATATAAATTACAAAAAAAGGGTGATCCCTTATGCTTTTTTAGGGATCACAGAAATGGTGAACCTAAGGGGGTTTTTTCCTTCTTTCTTTTTTATTGTTATTGTTAAAAGAATGGAATACTAAAATGTGGTTGGTCCTATTATGAACGCGAGAAGTGCATGCACATTTCTTGTAAAGAGTTATAATGAGCTCCAGTTTGGATTGGGCATCACCAATGAACCAGTGATCTCCTAAATAAGTTAATTTTTTAACAGATTACATTAAGTTCTTAATATTTCTCAGACTCAGTGGAACGGCAAAAATTTTTTACACAGGAAGCTTTAGAAGTTGAGAGGTTCTGGACTGTCTCCAAATTGCATGCTACTTCTTACAAAACATGAACACATCACAGCTGTGTAAATATAATATTGGTGTTGGCAAGATGATTTCTAGAAAATATATGCTTACCCAATACTTATTTATTTTTTCTGATTTGGAGTTCTTTTTAGCAGTTGTGCACATTAGCATCTTCCTTATGCTGTTGAGAGCCCAGGAAAATTCTGCTGCAGTTTGGTGAGAGACTTTTTTGACCTTTGCTGTGGAATTGAATTCAGTGTCCTATTAAGTGTTCCAGGCCAGTCCAGACACTTGCAGCAGAATTCCTCCTTACCAGTATGTGAAAAGAATTGCTAAGTGGTCTAGTGATCTTTTCAAACATAAAAGGAACTGGCCTGTTTATGTAACTCAGTTGTGATGGTTTGGGGGTTTGTGGGCTTTTTGGGTATTTTTTTTTCTTTTTTTAAAATGTGCAACAAGGTGAGTATTTCTGTAGTTGAATAGAGTTGGCCTCAAGTTTAATAGGAATTGTAGTTGCCTTTCGGTATTTAGGTATGATAAGGTAGCCCAGGGCAGGTTTCACCAGGCTCCAATCTTCAGCTTTTCTGTAAGAAGCTAGACAGCAGCATCGCTGGCTTCGGTAGGTATCGTAGAGCCAGGAACTGCTAGTGCTGCCAGGCTCAGTACATAATGCTGTCTTGTGTTAACTGAGGTTTTAGAAGAGCCAGGTTTAGAGGATATCTGCTGCAAAGAGATGTGACCGAAAGAAGGGATGTTTACCATTTGGAATTATCGCCTGAGCTCAGGCAGTTTAGCTGAAAGAAGAAAAGTGTTCCTTGTTTTAGAACTCAACTTATTTCTCACTGAAGCTCGTCCAAGACTCTGCTGGATACTTCTTGCTTCAGTTCATTGCCTGCAGCATGTTGTGCAAGCCCGGGTGCAGTTTTAACACCTGATCTGAGCTATCCTAATGTTTCCACACAAGCACTCTCCAGCTCTTGTTTACTGAAAAGAACTTCAAGAGGGAGTGAAAGGCCCTCATGATATGGTGGATGAGGAACTGGCTGCATGGTTGCATCCAGAGGGTAGTGGTCAACGGCTCAATGTCCACATGGAGATCGGTGACAGATGGGGTCCCTCAGGGGTCTGTATCGGGACCAGTACTGTTTAATATCTTCACTGATATTAGCATATTGATATTAACATTGCATTGATTGAGTGCACCCTCAGCAAGTTTGCAGATGACACCAAGCTGAGTGGTGCAGTTGTCATGCCTGAGGGACAGGATGCCATCCAGAGGGGCCTGGACAAGCTGGAGAGGTGGGCCCATGTGAACCTCATGAGGTTCAACAAGGCCACGTGCAAGGTCCTGCACCTGGGATGGGGCAACCCCCAGTATCAGTATACAGGCTGGGGGATGAAGGGATTGAGAGCAGCCCTGCGGAGAAGGACTTGGGGGTACTGGTGGATGAAAAGCTGGACATGAGCCGGCAATGTGCACTTGCAGCCCAGAAAGCCAACCGAATCCTGGGCTGCATCAAAAGAAGCATGGCCAGCAGGTCGAGGGAGGGGATTCTGCCCCTCTGCTCTGCTCTGGTGAGACCCCACCTGGAGTACTGCGTCCAGCTCTGGGGCCCTCAGCACAGGACAGACATGGACCTGCTGGAGCGGGTCCAGAGGAGGGACACAAAAATGATCCAAGGGCTGGAGCACCTCTCCTGTGAAGAAAGGCTGAGAGAGTTGGGGTTGTTGAGCCTGGAGAAGAGAAGGCTGCAGGGAGACCTTATTGCAGCCTTTCAGTACTTAAAGGGAGCTTATGAGAAAGATGGGGACAGACTTTTTAGCAGAGCCTGTTGCGATAGGAGAAGGGGTAATGGATTTAAACTAAAGATGGCAGATTTGGACTAGATATGAGGAAGAATTTTCCACAGTGAGGGTGATGAAACACTGGACCAGGTTTCCCGGAGAGGTGGTAGATGCCTCATCCCTAGAAACATTCAAGGTCAGGTTGGACGGGGCTCTGAGCAACCTGATCTGGTTAAAGCTGTCCCTGCTCACTGCAGGGGGGTTGGGCTAGATGACCTTTAAAGGTCTCTTCCAAAGCAAACCATTCTATGATTCTGTGATTCTCAGCCTTCATCCAGAATGGTGGGTCATCAGGTCTGATGGAGATCCTCCTGAGGATGAAAACTGAACTGCTTTGTCTTCAGTGTTATAATAATTCTGAGTGATGCTAGGAAGCACTACAGCCTCACTGCCAAGTTGTCATAAGCTGTGAGAACATGCTGTGTCTTGTGGACAGCCTTTTTTAAAATTCTGCACTGCACATCTCTTCCATAGCTGCAGGAGCCTCCGTTGAGATGGAGTTCCAAGATCCATCTTCATCTTTTGACCTTCATCTTTTGAGGTGATGAGAAAAGTCTCAGGTAAAACACTGGCCAGAGACTACCAAAAGGAAGCTTTATATGAGAACTGCTATAGTAAGTGTGCTACTCAGGCATGAAAGAGAGGCTTAGTATTTGAAACACAGGAGTAACACCTTGTCCAGAAAAAGATCCTTTAGATCTCTTCATATGCTGAAGTACAGAAGGCAGAAGTCATTGTGCAGAATGTAGGGACTGTCAAGATGCCATGTACTGCACAGAGGGGACTTACCTGTTTACTTGGCTTTGATGCCAGAGATCATAGAAGCTAGTCTGACTGTGGTATTAAGAGTATCCAGTACTTGAAAACACATTCAGAGCAACACCCAAGTTCTTTGGAAGAACAAGTATGTAAATGAAAGGAACAGAAATCTAGGAATGTTATATTTAGGTGAGCCTTTGGGCTTTAGTTTATTTCCCAGTATTAAAATGTGTTCATCTGTATTCTTTGTACAAAGAATACATTAGGTCTTCTGAAAAGAGTTAATTTCATTTCTTACTCTGGGATTATCAAACTATGTGCTATCTGGTTCATAGTATAGAAAGCAGAAGTTAACCTGCTCTTCATTCTGGAACTGAGAAGTTAAAACTTCCTTTAGGTTTCAGCTTCAGCATGGAGTCGTAGAAGACGAGAGGCATTTGCCAGGAGGACATCTGAAGTACTCCTTAGGTCTCTGCAGTATTTAGTCATCACTTCAGCTTTTGCCTGCCACTTCATGACTTTCCAGGGTTCTGGTTTAGTACATAAATAAAAGCTTTTGGCACTTCGTATCGTACCCAAAAGAAATATTGTAATTTGGTGTCTAATTGTTACATGTCAATACAGTTCCCAAAGCAAAATGTTTCTCTTCCTTTCTTTAAATATGTATTTTGACTTTAGTTGTTGCTGCTAACATTCTGTATTAATATTCAGCCAACGCTGATGGCAAAATGCACGAAGAACTTTGCAAGATGACTTAGAAAAGATTTGAGCTTGAGAGACAGAATAAAAGATGAGTGTATTTTTGATACTTCTCTAACTTCATCCAGGATTTAATTTCATCCATCCATCTGGTCTCTGGAATGAATGCAGTGAATTTGATTAAAGGAAACGAGGCTTCTGAGTCTGAACCAGCATGCTGGCAGATCTGATGATGCTTCTGCGTCATTTAGCCCCTGCATTTTTAGACTCTCAGTGTGAAACAAAGAGGATGAAGAATCATTCCATTAATACAACTGTGTTAATATGTTAATTAAAATAACTTTTTTTAAAAAAAAACAACTTTGCTGTTCTTTAAAAAATAGCTTTTCCTTTTGTTTTTTTCCTATCTTTAAGTAAAAACCAAGGTGTGACTATACAAATTTGCCTATAACTTGATTTACTGTCTGAATTAGACAAAACTGTTATGTATCTGCTATGTAGGGCCTAGAACTCATAACTTGTCAAAATTTTTCTGAAGTTTGTCCCTGCATTCAGTGAGATAAGGAGCAGTCTGATATGGTGTGTTGAAACCAGTGGTAAAAATAATAAAATTGGTCAATTTTTGAAAGTTGTAATCAAGAAAAACCACTGTGGAGTAGGCAGGGGAGAACACGTTACCGGGAATTGTCATTTCAGTCCATATTGCTTCTCGGGTAAAAAAAAAATAGATGTTTTCAAACACATTCCTCAAACAAAATATTTTGCGCTATATTTCTTACGTTTTTCTGGTCTACTGATAGACTAATTGTTTAAAGACTCAGAATTATTTTTAATTGAGCTGTTTGAATTCTTACTGTTGCACAGACAGGTATGGTGCGCTGCGATACAGCTGTGGGAACGCCCGACTACATATCGCCCGAAGTTTTGAAATCGCAAGGGGGTGATGGTTATTATGGACGGGAATGTGACTGGTGGTCTGTCGGAGTTTTCCTTTTTGAGATGCTAGTTGGTAAGTAGTGATTTCTTCTGCTAATGAGATTATTGTTGAGTCTTTGCTCTGCCTTTAGCTGTACTTTGCTGCAAGGGGGCTGGCTGTCCCTCACTATCTCACAGCCTCTGACTTTTGGCTGATGCTGTGGCTTCATTCCTGTTCTCTTCGCTCTCTGTCGCTCTTTTACGCTGTGACAGCTGTTTGCGTGCTTGCTCAGTGATTAGTGCCCTGACTCGGGTTCAGCTTAAAACTCATTCTTAGACTACTTTTAACTGGGGTCAGCTACCTCATCATCTCAGGAACGTTTGTGCCATCTCGGGGGCAGTACTGAGTTTTCAGGCATGTGGAGATGGGAAAGGAGTGGGAAGGGCAGGACTTCTTTTTTTTTTTCCTTCTCTTCTTCCCTCCTCCCTTCTTTCTTCCTTTTTTGCCTTTTGTTTCTCTCCTTCCCCCCCCCCCCCCCCCCCCCCCTTTTTTTCCCCCCAGCACTAGCAATGGTATGGCTTGGTTCTTTCTTTTATGCTTGAGTCAGGATTTTCCAATAAAATACACTGGACTGCTATGGCAACGAACATAGAATATAATCTGTCAAGGAGATGAGTCATCTGCATCTTAAAATACAGTGACAATCAGTATTATAGTCTGGTAGCAAAATACTGATTATAGAAGGATGAAATTGAGCATATAATTATTAAAAATCCAAATCAGCATGTTGAGGGAATACTGCGGATGTGATGTTTCTGGTATCCTGAGCCAGGAAAGACATTTGGATATGTGATGCTATTACAATCTCTGTGTCTTTCAGAATTAAGGCATTTTGACTTACAAAAAGTGTGTTTTATAATTAAGTGTCTCATACACGATTTTAGCAATAAATAAAATTCTAAAGTTACTAAAATACTGGACATAGCTGTCCAGAATGTTTTCTCAGAGACGCTTCCCCCCCACCACGCCTTTCTATCTGAGAGGGAGGATTCTCCTCTTTCGATCCTTCTCATGAAAACATTTTTTTAAAGTGAAAGTACAGTTTTTGCAGGACCTAGATTATATGAGGGAGCCTGTACCTGATTAGGACAAAAATCCATCTATATTTCAGTGCAACACACTGTGTTTTTATTCCAAGGTATGGGTTGCTAAGCTTAAGGGCTTTATTTGGTATAAGTATTCCTAGAGTTTGGAGTTGTGTTAGAAAACTTGTAATATTTCATAGGTCTCCTGTATTTTTCTTCCCAAAGTATATCTTATTTCAGTATTTGAAGCTATGCTATTTTTACTACTTTCTTTTCCCTTTCTTCTTTAGTACTGCACATAATTTTTTTCTTGTGTATACTCTAGACTGAAAACTTCACTTTCATTAGCTGTGTGATTTTTTTCAGACACTTTTTGTGATGGGAGTGAAATAACAATTTTGTTTCTGTTTCGGTTTTAGCCGTGCCATAATCCTACATGTGATTAACACTGTACCCTTTCCACTGAATTCTTGTCTTCTTTCTTCGTGCTTTTCATGAAGCCTCCTTCCTGCTTTTTTTTTTTTTTTTTTTAATCTGAGCCTCTTTCTTCCTCTGAAGTGGATGTGATTTTCTATCTATGCAGTCTTCTTAAAATGTTAAAACCTGCTTCACCTTTATACTGGTAATTACAATTACAGGGCCTAGTTATGCCCTGTATTTTTTTTATTTGTTGTCCTCAAATTGTCATATTCTAATCTCAATTGGATTTTCTGTCTGACAGCACCAACATGGTTTCCTTCAATGCGTTTGTTTACAAACACAGTGGTTTTGAGTCTCAGGTCAAATTCATTTGACAAAGTGTTTAGAAAAACATGCACCTTCTCTTCAATAGCAGCGTAGCTTTTCTGGTCCTTGGGTTTTGAACTAGGAGTGATGATACTATTCAAGACAGATCCTCTACTCCCACATACATATTGTTAAGAGACAGGCACCGATAAAATGGTTTGGAGTATTTGATATGGGTTAACTTTGACCTTTGATTAAACCCTTATCCCTTTATTATCCTATGGTATTTTGACTATTGAAGCTTTCTTTTTTTTCACTCTCAGCAACATGTAACATAAACCAATGTTAACGTTATCATTTCCGTTCTTAAATAGCCTTATCAGTTTCAAGGTCCCATTAACAGCAACTACTTTTAAAAGCCGTTGTGGACTTTCACACTTGGTTTTCTCTTGATAATCTTACTTAGTTTCTCTATATCGCACACACTGGTAGACAGTATCTATTTTTGTTTGTGTTTACATATCCGTTTCTGTCTATGGTCTTCTAAAAATTTACGCTCTGAAGAAAGCACAGAAAGCATTCTGTTTTGGTTTTAGTAAAGAGACAGTACTAATGAAAACGGCACTACTTTTTATTGTGCACTTAACTAAAAGCTAAAACATTGGTCAGAGAATGGATCCTAACACTACCTTAGTTCACTGAGTTAGGGTAGTTTTGAGATACGGACTAAATCAAAGCTGTTTCTGAGACCGAAGACAACCGAGAAGGGGAAGGTTTGGAAAGAAGGGGGCAGCAGCAAATACCGGTGATCCCCCCTCCAATGTACTGGTACGGCTACCTAATGAATTTACTATTAGTCCAGATATTTCATTAAAGGTGGAAACTACTAGTATCTTATTTTGCCATAAAATGACAGAAAGAGGCTAAAGGTAGGATTGTTGCACTTACATTCTTTTTGAAAGCTGAATGGTTTTTGTCTGTTGGTCTGTACATTTTTTCAGCTTTTGAAATTTTTAGTACCCTGTTGGAAGCATGCAGTCAGCATGCTGACTGACTGGCCTGCCACGTGATCCCCGTCTGCATGCAGCGCACCGGGATGGAGGAAAGAGCCGAGCTTACGTGATTCATTGTTCACCTTCTCCATTAAACTGTGGATTAGTTGTGCAGAAGGATTTGCGTAAAAGTTTCGGCCTCTTGGTTACTGACCCGAACCGCTTGTATATTCAGAATGTTGTCAGTTAACTTGAACATCAGTTATCTTTATCGATACTGATTCTGTTCAGTTGTCCCAGTTTTACCTTTCTTAAGGATATATGCAAAGAAACTGGATTTAACTAAAACCTATGCTGCAAACCTTCGGGTGAGAAAGGTCTGTGATTTTAAAAGCCACCTGCCTATGTTAGTATGGGCACCCAAGCTAATATCAGTCAACAAGATTTGTTAATATGGGTTTAACAGCGCAGTAACAGACTGTGAAGGCTCCTGCTCAGAGCTGACTTGCCTTAGGCAGCTCCAGGGGTAGGCAGGGTAGACCTGCGTGCCTCTGAAATGCGCTTTGGTGGATTCCCTCCAACAAATGTGTGTTAGCAAATCTTTAATGAGTTTTGGTCCATTATACCCATGGAAGCTCTTAAAGATGGGGATTTATGTGGGTGTCAGCCATCATGTAAATTAGAAAACACAGTAGTAGTCTTCAGGTAGAACAGAAGATGTAATTCACCCAGCAAAATTTTTGTAGTGATGTGCAGCGTGGAAAACAGTTTAGTTTTGTAACACAGGCATTTTGGGGAAGGAGTATTTTTAGTAGTATATGTTATTTTGTACCCTGCATTACAATTTTTTTTTTTTTAAATAAAAGACTGTTTTAAATAAAACTGCCTGTAGACTTTTCTTTATATCTTTTGTCTTTTTCAACTTACGTGACTTGAACATGACTCAAAATCACAGTCAATTTACTATTTTATTTTCAGGTGATACTCCTTTTTATGCAGACTCACTGGTAGGAACATACAGTAAAATTATGGATCATAAGAACTCATTACATTTCCCAGATGATGTGGAAATCTCTAAGCATGCAAAGAACCTTATCTGTGCCTTTTTAACTGATAGGTAAGTGCATGTATTATTCTGGTACTGTGTTTATTTTGGACAGTATTAGCACGTGTACACTGTAAAAATTAATTCCTTCCATTACTTCTCCTGATGTCTGTTCAAATCTCTTCTGCAAAACCTCGTGCTCTCTAGTTTTTCTTTTGGGGTGTTTTTTCCAGGTATTGTATTTTATTTCTATGAGCAGTTCTGACAGCTCTTGTTAACACCACAATTTGTGCCAGCCAAACCCTTCCAATTGCAGTGTGTAATACAGTAACAAACCTGTAAGGTTGGAAGTAATTTGTAAGCTCCAAGGCAGGGAGCAAATTGTGCGCAGTGTCTAAGTGGGTATTACTTAAAAAGATGAAAGCAAATACTTTTATGAAAATAAGCATGTATTTACTGAGTTTGTTTAAGCTTTCTTAGAATGTTTGAACTTTTTTTCATTTGCTTTGTTGTATTAATTGACAAGTATAGCTAACAAACCAGCAAGGAAATTGTTTTGGCTATAAATAGATCCTGGAGGTCTCCCTTTGTGGAACCGACACGCATTGATACTAAGCTGTGTGAGCTGCTTCTTGACCTGAACGCTTACATTTTCTGTAGTTCCAGAAAGCAGAGATCATTTTCAGTTTCTCTGATTTAAAAAAAGAATGCTGTAGGTCCATAGTTAACTCTGGATCGACGATGCCTTCTTATGCTTTCCTGTTGTCACTTGGACTTGGCTGCAGCAGAGCATCTAGCCTTTAGAAAATGAGGGATTAGAAAAAAAAAATGCCTTATAATGGTATTTGCATTCAAAGAGAGATTGTTTGTTCTGTTGAGCAAGATTGTGGTTACTCAGGAAGGATGTGCTTTAACAGCATTTTTCACCCTTAGTAGCTGAAGGGTAGAGAGAAAATATGAGTAGAATTTAATAATGTAAATGCGGCGAGGTGTACTTCCACTACGTGTGTCCGTCTTCCTGTTTATATTTAATACAGTTCTCAGGCGATTTATTTGAAACAGATGCCTTCTTTCCGTATGCGTGATCACTGCTGAAGCCCTTAAAGAAGGAACAAGCATTGACCTTATGATTTATTAGTTCTTTTTCACGCATTGTTTTTATGTCCTGTTCTTGTAGATAGCTTTAAAAGAGACTCTTCTGGTCAAACTGAAAGTTTCATGTTGCACTTAAGATTTACTTCTGCAAATATCAGCAAAAGATGTGTCAGGGTTAGTTACGGGGCAGAGGATGGAATTCTTAAAATACTTATTTCAGTCCAGCTTTGAATAAGTGTTCTGTGCAGTAAGTCAGACCTTCCTTCACTTGCGTCTTAAGGTTTGTCATGTGGTTTGGCAGACATGGAACTTCTGCAGTTTTTTTTTCCCCCCGAGGGTGTTGGGTTTTTGTTTGTGTTCTTAGTTTTTTCTTCGTTTTTGCCTCAGTGCTCTCTTTCTTGCTTTACTCCCCACGTGGCAGACTCCAAATTCTGGACATTTTAGCAGTCGCAGGGAGAGTGCATACTAAGAAACAGAGTACATTTTGTATAAGAAACTGCAGATCAGTGGTTGGTGGTTTTAAAAATTTTTTTTCATTTCACCATTAATGTGGTTAACACAGACAATCTATACTGAAAGTTTCTTTGCTGCTTATGAACAAGTCCAAATTTAAATAACAAAAAACAAGTGTTGTTTTTCCTAATGTGAATTTGGCTTAATTGCTGTGTTTAGGGATGTGCGGCTTGGGAGAAATGGGGTAGAAGAAATAAAGCATCACCCTTTCTTCAAGAGTGATCAGTGGAACTGGGACAACATTCGAGAGAGTAAGTAAATTAGCTTAAAAATTCTATTTTTATTCAGTATTTGCCATAATAGAAATGAAAAAAAAAAACTTTAGGCTGTGTAAATGAAGTAAGTATTTTCTATCTATCAAGAATCTTGCTCAAACTTCCATATTTATAATTTGTATTATAAAAACTTTTTTCAGTAAGGGTTATTAAACCCACATTTTTCCTACTGGAATTATCCTTACCTTTATCATGCTTTTAATGTATAGATTTCTGTGTTGAACAACAGAACTGGATGTTTTAGAAATCTAACTAAAAAGAATGCATGTTAGGTTCTGTTTCTTCATGGCTTTTCTTGTTTTGTTTGGGGATTTTTTGTTGGTTTTTTGGGTTCTTTGTTTTGGTTTTTTTTTTTTTTTTAACCGTCTGTAGTTAAGATGGTGGTTTGACAGCAGTCTTGTCAGTTTTACTGCTTTTCCTTTAAGGCATTGTGAACTTGATAGCTTTAGGCAAAAAACCAAAGTATGTCAGTTCAGATCATGAGCTTGATCGTAGCTTCTGAAGTCATATATTTACTAAAGTTTCTTAAAATGATGATTGTATTTAGAGTTCTGTTCTCAAATGTGATTACCTTAGCAAATACATTTTGGGCATTAGATATTCTATGCATTAGGCAACTAATGTAAAAATAGATTTCTGTAGAAAAAAATGTTTACAGTAATATTTACAGATCTGCTGCATGGTTAATAGATGTTTAACTAGCAGGACAACTTACAGGCTTTTTAACATTACAGAGATAGCAGTATATAGCAAGTGGCTGAATCTTGGAGTGAAGTTGATCTTTTCTCCCCTTTTTGTAGCTGCTGCTCCTGTTGTTCCTGAGCTTAGCAGTGATATAGATAGCAGTAATTTTGATGACATTGAGGACGACAAGGGAGACGTGGAAACCTTTCCGATCCCCAAAGCCTTCGTGGGAAACCAGCTGCCTTTTATAGGATTTACCTACTACAGAGACAATTTGTATGTAATACTTTAATATACATTTTTAGAAATACACCTGCAGATTTTTCTTACATCCTATCCTTTTTTCACTCTAGATACATAATTTATTCATTGCGTTATATTCATATATGTCCAATTGTGAAGATACACAATGCAGAGTTTAAGTAGAATATATCATTCGCTACTATTTTGGTTATTTTGATAACTCTGATTAAACACAGTATTTTTATATGCACAAAATTATATAGTCTCTCAGCAACATCTTTTAGGATTAAAATACTAACAGATTTGTAATTTAGTTCTGAAGTGGCTTTTTCTTAGTAGCTTTAGAAGAAGTTTACACAAGATAATAGCTTGCTAGGACTCAAATAGTTAAGACATAATTGTATTAATTAAAAAATTATAAGCTGCTACAGATTTGAAAACATATGTTATACTTCATTTAAAAAAAGATTCAAATCGGAAAAATGCACTCACACTGAAATAAAACAAGCTTCATTCTGAGAATAGCGTAGGACAAATCAAGACTTGAGAGAATTGATTAAAATTACTTGATTGGCAAGGTTGCCAGAGTTGTTGAAAACTTGAATAAGAACTGGAGGGATTTGTTTTTGTTTTTGACAGGTTGCTAAGTGACTCCTCTCAGTCTTGCAGAGAAAATGAATCCGTGCAATCTAGTAAAAATGAGGTTAGTGCCTTTTTTTGTAAGTACTAATGGTATGATTAACTAATTTTGTTAATGTCTGTTAGGAAAAGACAAAGTCTAAAATAACTTTTCAAGAAATTTGGGGGGGGCTTTTTGTCTTTTAATGGTCCTCAATAAAAATGATATTTTTTATTTACAGGACAGCAAGGAGGTAAGTGTATTATTTGAACTATGAAAGGAATAAAAAAAAAGCTACATAATTTGTGTGAATGTGAAATATCTTTAATATTTATTCACCAAAGTGTTAACAGTAAACACGTTTTATTTTGAAACAGTTGTGCTCAGTCATTAAGGAACTATAGTATAAAGATGAACGAATACAGATTTTTCTTGAACTCTTTTGGCATCTAGAATTTGTTTGGAAAACAAATGTGTAAGGCTCTGTTTGCCACAAACAGCATCACTCTTGGGAAGGTTCTGAATTTTGGCTCCATGCTTGCCTAAGTGATTCATGACTGATTTATTCAGTTTGGAAACGTAAATTGTCACCTGCAGCGATAAAGGAATGTTTAAATCATGCTCTCAGTTGAAGTGAGTGTATGGAGCATGTTTATCTAGCTTTTGAAGATTGACAATTGAATTTAAATTTGCAGATGACAGGGGAATGCTATGGATTTTTCATGTACTTACTTCATTATGTTACTTAAACATTTGTGTTATTCAAGTGTAGATAGTATGTTGTTAACTTTTCTTAAAACTTACAACTCCTTTTCAAAGTTTAAAAAATAAGTAAAGGAAACGCATTATGTATTGACCAGCATAAATTTAAATGCAAATGTTCATCAGACTCTGCTTCATTCCTTCCTGTCATTGCTGAATAGATGAATAGTTTTAGACATTGCTGAATAGATTAATAGTTTTACAGATTCCCTTTTAAAAAGAAATGCTACTGCTGTATAAAATACATAGTGTCACATTCGTGATATTTGCTTTATGTTTTGATAGTAAGTGTTGTTGGTAAAATTTTGCATTTCACTTCTGACAACCTTTTTCATTTGTATTTTCTCAAGCAATTAATCTCTGTTCTTGGTGTCCTTTTCAGTGTCCCTGTTCTGGGAATCTTCTAATTGTAACAATTATAAAGTGTGTTAGAAAACCACGTTTACATTTTATGTATGGAGGTTAGAGGAGGAGGGGGAAGGGAGGAAAATAAATGCACTTGAAAGCCTGAAGACATAAGACGATTCCAAAATTTATTATTTATAATTTATTTCATGAATATTTGGGTATGTGACTCACAATTTCTTTGTAATATTTTAGTAAGCAAAACAAAGCATTTCCAAACTTGAAAAGTGTTTGTTAACTTCTGTATGTGTTAGACTAAGAAATTTTTCTTTATGTGAGGTCATTGAGTATGCTTAGTAATATTATCTCAATATTGTTCAGTTTGGTCATGTGCCCCCCTTTTTATTTTTTTTTTTAATTTTATTTAGAGAAGACTATCCCAAAAATTCTGCTCCAGTGGAAAGCCTCTGTCTACAGACAAAGAGTACAGCAGAGGGCCAGTAACAATATTTTTTGCCTGTAGAAATGTCATGACTCACAATCTGTGGCACGTAACTCTGCGATGGTTAGATTTAATGTAGCCTGCAGCAGATTTCATTACTATGGATCTGTATGTTTGAAATCATTATGATTAATACATTGTAAAGATGTAACCTTCTGGTGATGGTTTTAAAATAATGTAGTGGAAGGCTGAATTAATTTTCCTCACTTTCTCTTCTTTTGTTATTTAAATGAATTACATTTGTTTTATGTGATAGCATTTTTATATGTGGGCCATGCTTTTTTGACATTTTACACAGTTTCAGAAAAAACTAAACAAGCTAGAAGAACAGCTCAGTAATGAATTACAAGCCAAAGATGAACTAGAACAGAAGTACAGGTGAGACTGTTTTGATGTGTTTGGTATATTTACAAAGAAGTTTTATTACACCTTTTGTTTCTAAATGCTTAAAAGCATTTTAATCCATTTTGGGGATCCCCAACCCCGCAAGCAGAGCTTACTGTAAATTGCTGGCTTAATTCTTGCTACTCCTGTGACAACTGTTTTCTTTTTTTTGCCTTAACTCTCCCTAAGAATCTCTCTATTGTTTGAGTGAATTTCCCCAGTCCTTGAAGTTTCATGTGATTGCTGAAAATAGATTATCTTACATAAAATTAATCAGACACATCCAAACATTCTAATTTCTGTATAATCAGCAGGGTTTAAAAATATTTTTCAAATTTCTTCAGGTCTACTAATACTCGTTTAGAGAAGATAGTGAAAGAGCTAGATGAAGAGGTAAGTCCGTAGTTACTTCTTATTGGAATTAGGACTTTACCATTTATGGGAGGCTTTTTTCCTTAGGGAACAGCAAATTACTTTTGAGTAGCTGTGTATTTATAGCAAGTAATACCAGTTGATTTCTTGATATTCACAAGCATGAAATTGTTGTCATTGCTAAAATATTTTCATTGTGATTTCTGCACTACAACTACACATTTGTTTCCAGAATCCGTTTTTTAATTTGGAGGACAGAGTAATATGAATAAAATCCATATACGCTTCTAATAACTGAAGATGTGAAAGTAGTGTTGCTAGAAGAGGAAGCCCATTCTTTGTGCTGTTCAAAGAGTGTCAGTACAAGGACCCTCTTTCTTGCCCAGCTTTCCACTTCAGTGCTACTACAAATTTGTCATATCTTTAGTGAACGTGTACAACTTAATGTATTGCGCATCCAGGTGTGTGTTGAGACCTTACAGTACATGTGTATTTCTGTGCTTCCTGAGTCACTGCTAGGTAGGTTTACCAGATTTATCAAATCCAAACAATCAAACAGGTTTTAAATTGTAGAAGCTCCTGGCCATAGTCTTCCTGGGCTGGATTTGACCATGTGTTCCGATACGCTGTGTTTGCAGCAGGCAAATGGACTGTGTCTTTCTCCATTACAAACTAAACTGAGTGCATGAGCTGTCTTTTTATCATTTAAAGAATACCATTCTTCTGTATGTAATCAGTGGTGTTTTTTTAAAAATATATCCAGATAACTTCAAGGAAGAATGTAGAGTCTGCAGTCAGACAATTAGAAAGAGAGAAGGCTCTTCTTCAGCATAAGAATACAGAATACCAGAGAAAAGCAGAACATGAAGCAGATAAGAAACGCAATTTGGAAAATGAGGGTATGTTGAACCATGCTTGAACGATTCTGTTTTGATGTGGGTTTTTTAAAAGATAAATAAATGAATTACAGCTCAAATTAAAGCTTTTTCATGACAGTGATTAACAATGTTGATTTTTTTTTTTTGTTACAGTTAACAGTTTGAAAGACCAGCTTGAAGATTTAAAAAAGAGAAATCAGAACTCTCAAATATCCAATGAGAAAATCAATCAACTACAAAGACAGGTATGCCTACTTTATATATGTATATTTTAAAATAATAGCTGTTTGAACTACAGATTTTACTAGTAGTGGAGGGAGTTAGAATGTGTAGTGGCGTTTTAAAAGCTGTTCTTTCTTGTCATGTTTTGGTGTGCAGAAGTAATCTTAAAATACATACCTTTTTATTTCTTAGTATATCTTCTTCTTAGTATTCTGCAGTGGAAATGGTAGGTGTTATATTTTAATTGTTTCTGAAGTATGCTTTTATCAATCCGTAGTTGGATGAAGCCAATTCTTTGCTGCGATCAGAGTCTGATACTGCAGCCAGGTTAAGGAAGAACCAGACAGAAAGCACAAAGCAAATCCAGCAGCTGGAAGCTAATAATCGAGAACTACAAGATAAGAATTGCCTGCTAGAGAATGCTAAACTCAAACTGGAGAAGGACTTTCTCAATCTTCAGTCAGCTCTAGAATCAGAAAGGAGAGATCGAAGTCATGGATCAGAGATAATCAGTGATTTACAAGGTATTCCCGCAAGTGTTCTGAAGTTAAACTTGCTTCTGATTTCAGAAATAAAAATAGGTTTTGATGATGTTATTTGAGCTTCAGACTGTGACTAGATTAGCATGCTGTTCTATACAATGTTCTGTAAGTGTGGACACACGTTTAAGAGAAGATATATGATAACACATTTAAGAGAAGATATGTGATAACATTTATAAAATGTTACTGATAACTTTTAAACTCACTCTGAAGGGAGATGTTCTTAATAATCAGAATTAGAAGCTGTTACATTTGAAAATTTTTATCACGAAGTAGATACGGTACATTCTTTTTCCACACTCTGCCCAGCCTCATTGATGTTTTCATCACTTTTAGGTCGAATATCTAGCCTGGAAGAAGAAGTAAAAAATGGAAAGAGTGCATTAGCCAAACTGGAAATGGAGAAGAGACAATTGCAGGAAAAGCTTACAGATTTAGAAAAGGTAACAGCACTTCTAAGTGAACATTGGTGTTACATTCTTATGGAATTTTTAAATTTCTGCTTTTATTACTTGAGACATGGAGACAAAATCTATGCAAAAAATAAGCCTTGTTTTCAGTGTTTATTCTTTCTTTTTCTTTAATTTTTTTGTTCATTGTTTTTGCAATATGAGAAGTGGGGAAAACAAGACGGCATTTCCCTTAAGATCATAATACATTATACTTCTAAAGTGCATGTACTCCAGTGTGTAGGTTAACAGTGCAGAAGCACCATTTAATTTCACCTGATTTTTTTTCTTTAAACTCTCAATATTGCTAAAAATAAAAAAGCTGCTGCTGATATTTTTTTTTCTACAAATTTGTCATTGAAACAAAAGTATTGAAAAAAATACTCAGTAACCTTAATCTTTGAGCTGCTTTTATGACAGAATGTTGGTTGTTAAGGCAGTAATTCTATAATTGTTTGCAACTGGGAATGTCATTGTGCATTTTTGGAGCACTTTGCCATTCATAGAAAAACATTTGTAGAAATGAGTTCTCAGTTAGCTCCTCAGAGTCTGAGCTGCCTCTTCTACTCTTAGCATACTTCCAAGCAGCATGTTACTGTTGTCTGAATTTTTTTCTTTAACCTGATGTATTTAATGTTTTATTTCAATGTAATTTCTTCTTTAACAGGAAAAGAGCAACATGGAAATAGATATGACATATAAATTCAAAGTTATGCAGCAGAACCTTGAACAAGAAGAAGCTGAACATAAAGCCACAAAAGCACGATTAGCAGACAAAAATAAGATTTATGAGTCTATAGAGGAAGCAAAATCTGAAGCCATGAAAGGTATGTATTTGACATCACAGTTGGACTTAGGTGTAAATTATACAAAGTAGATAATATAATCTTTTAATGCTAGTGGAAGCCTAAGTTTAGGCTTTTTTCCTTGATTACCCTGTTCTTTTAAATATAATTAGTGTCATAAAAATGAGTCATAGTCCTTTCGTCCTTGCTTTGCTAGGTTAAAGACGCAATGTTTTAGACTTGGAGTAAAACAGGTTCTCCATTGCACACACCACTAATTCTTTTCCTGTGCTATTGTATTCTAAATTAATTTTTCTTAAACTTATATTACTAAAACTGCTTGAAACATTTTTAAGAGCTTATCTGTGTTCTTACTCAGTGTACTCATACCTTTTTGTGTCTTCCTAAATAAAGCATGTCAGCAACTTAATGATTTAAATATGTAGACCAGATAGAGTTAGAAATAGCAAAGCCTTTGCTAGGCTTCCATAGTCACTGTGCATATTCTGGTGCATCTTATGACAATTGAAATCCCTTGGCGAGAGGGATAATTTCTGAACAATTCCAGAAGATGGCTCTTACTTTTGAATTAAATGGTTTATTGCAGCTACTTAAAAAGCTACTTACAGATCCTTGCAGATCTTCAAATGACGCGCAAATGATTCAGTAATAATGGCTGAATCACTTGGCGTATCAGGTTCCTGAACAGCTTCAACTCTTTAAATGATTTCGAATTACCATAGTCAAAGCAACACTTCAGATGGATTATTTTTAAAAATCCACCCTTTTTATCCATCTCAGATGTGTTGCAGATAAACTGGAAGTTATCTTCAAACTCAAAAGTAGGAAATAGCTGTCAGTCAGGAATGCTTGCAGAAGCATCCTCTGGGAGTGGGTTTATGGTGCAATCTTTCTCTTCAGTGTTAAAAGGTTAAACATGTTGCTTATTGTTAATATGGGATAGACCTCCTCCTCCTCCCCTGGCCCTCCAAAAGCCCCTGGTTTACACTGACTAACATCTTAAATCTCTTGCTTCACAGAAATGGAGAAGAAACTTTTGGAAGAGAGAGCTTTAAAGCAAAAAGTAGAAAATCGGTTGTTAGAAGCTGAAAAGCAGCGCTCCATGTTGGACTGTGATCTCAAACAATCACAACAGAAAATCAATGAGCTCCTTAGGCAAAAGGATATACTAAATGAAGATGTAAGGAACAATGACAGAAGGAGTCTTGAGTGGAACCTGGTTTTCAATGTTGTAATATTTTCCCTGTTATAGCTATATTTAGGAATGTTTGTGAATGCAAATGGTAGCAACTTTTTCATTCTCTGTATTCGGAGCTTTAAAAAGTCTACTTTACAGTGTGGTTTCATTTTTCTGAAATATTTCAGTGTTATTGATCTTAAAAAGTTTTTCTTCTGGAATTTAAAATGCTGTGAGATTGACATGGAAAAAATAACTTATTTATTGTGTGCTAATGCCTTTATTCAGGAAACAGCTTTGACGTATCGAAAGATGTGAGCATGTTGTACAAAAGTGTAGAGGAAGTCAATAAGAGACACTGTTTAAATGTTGCTTTCCTGTGTAGGTCTGTAAAATTCACAGGTTTCTGTTTATTTTTCAGGTAAAAAACCTGACATTAAAAATAGAGCAAGAAACACAAAAGCGCTGTCTCACTCAAAATGACCTCAAGATGCAAACACAACAGGTCAACTCCTTGAAAATGTCAGAGAAGCAGTTAAAACAGGAGAATAACCATCTTCAGGAAATCAAATTAAGTCTGGAAAAACAAAATAATGAACTCCGCAAGTATGCAGAGTTGCTCTATATTTTTTTAATAATGTTACTGATTTGTAATTATTTTTTTGCAAAAGCTGAGAGCATTATTAATTTAATAAAATTGCTGCACAGGATATGCTACTCTACAGTGCAAAACTTGTTTAAAATAATTTACAGTGACTCTAGTTGAGATTTGCCTTAGTGATTCAGCAGTGTATAGACTAGTAGTAAAAGATGTTTGTTACGTTGAAAATCTTAAAAAAACAGCTTAAAAATAGAGTGAGGACTTCAGAGAAACACTTATTTAATAGAAAATCTAGGTACTTTTTTTTTTAATGACATAGGACTGCAGTGAAGAGGAAAGTTACTAGCATTATTAGTTCAGAAGAACTTATCAGAGTTCTAGAATACTAATACAGAGCTCTGAAGCATAACCATTGGAAATATCCAGTACTAAAGATGTTTAAACACATCTGTTGGGCCTTCAAATAGGAGTTTTGTTAAATCCCTGCAGTTCTTCAAGGACTTAAAAGCAATATTTGCACCTGATAATAATTTTTTTTTTTTTTTAACATAAAGGACATTCTTGTGAATGAAAAGACAAGTTTAGCACATATATCAGATGAATCTCATTCTTAGCCTCTTTATGACTTCTGGTGGTTTATCTCCTTGTGCTTTATCTTTTCTGTCAGCAAGATGCAGTTACTCACCTAGCAGGTGGCTTCGTGTGGCGGTTGCTGTAGTGTGAAACACTGGCAGAAAGCTTTTCTGCTGCATGACTGTTCTTTGTTATGGACTGGCTAATTGACTTTGAGTTGTTTTAATAACAGAGGAATTCAAGAAATGAGGCGTGTCAATGAATACAGACATGTTTTCACAGACTAAACTCGAGCAAACGAGAGACCCAAAACAATCTGTCAGATCAATGACATTTTGCATGGAAATAAGAGTCTGTCGGTGGCCATTTCCTTTATCAGTCTCTCTTACTGGTTAAACTATGTGACACTGTTGTAGTTAGTGTGTTAACAGTATTAAACTGATTTCTTATTAGTGCAGTTTTATCAGCTGTATAAGTGAAAAAGAGAGCTGGTACCTAGAGGAAGCCTCAAGTTTAATTGCTGACCATACTTTGGTCAGGAAATGACTGAAGATCTTAAGAGTGTGAATGCTGTCTTATGTTTACTGGTTTGGGATATCTCAAAAAAATGGGTAGACATGGCACTTTGGGACACGGTTTAGTGGTGGTGTTGGGTTGATGGTTGGACTGATGACCTTAGAGATCCTTTCCAACCTTAATGATTCCTAGTTTTTACTTTCATTAAAAATAATCCAGCCACCAAGCCAGGAAACATGAAATTACTACTCTACCCTTAATTGATTTAGTGGTGGACTTGGCAGTGTTAGGTTAATGGTTGGGCTGGATGATCCTAAAGGTCTTTTCCAACCTAAATCTATGATTCTATGATCTTCATATCCTTTCTTCTAAAGTGTGTTATTCCTTTCTAGGGAGCGTCAAGAAGCAGATGGACAAATGAAAGAGCTTCAAGACCAACTTGAAGCTGAACAGTATTTCTCAGTATGTTTTATGCTTCTTTATTTTTATAGTAATCTGATTACTAACTACAGTGTTAGCTTTTCTTCTTCCTCCTCAGCCATCCAGGCGCTTCACATTTCTAATCTAAAGCTAATCCTTTTTCTTGTGTCCGTCTTCAGTCTTGTCTGCAGCCTTGTCATCCATCACTCCTTGTTCTTGCTCACTGAGCAGTGTGAAAGAGCTCGTGTTAAAAAATGTCTCAGCTTTGGGAGTCCCAAACACAGTTTAGAAGGAGGAAATCAAGCAGCTTATTTTTCCAGTGTGAATAATTTTCTGTGTGTTTCATGCCTTTTACATTCAGCATCTCTTCCATGCTGCATGGAAGAGAAGAGCTGTATTCTCAGAATCACGTGGTGTGACAAAACATGTGCGTTTAAGGCTTGGAAGGAAATTTTTGGATTACAGCCAAACTTGGTAGAGATATGTGGTGGGTTGACCTTGGCTGGACGCTCTATCACTCCCCTCCTCAACTGGACAGGGGAGAGAAGATATAACAAAAGGCTTGTCAGTCGAGATAAGGACAGGGAGATCGCTCAGCAGTTACCATCACGGGCAAAACAGACTCAACTTGGGGAAAATCAGTTTAATTTATTGCCAATCAAATCAGAGTTAGGGTAATGAGAAATAAAAACTAAATCTTAATACACCTTCCCCCCACACCTCCCTTCTTCCCGGGCTCAGCTTCACTCCTGATTTCTCTACCTCCTCCCCCCGAGCAGCACAAGGGGACAGGGAATGGGGGTTGCAGTCAGTCCATCACACGTTGTCTCTGCTGCTCCTTCCTCCTCAGGGGGGAGGACTCCTCACACTCTTCCCCTGCTCCAGTGTGGGGGTCCCTCCCACAGGAGACAGTCCTCCATGAAATTCTCCAACGTGGGTCCCTCCCACGGGCTGCAGTTCTTCACAAACTGCTCCAGCGTGTGTCCCTTCCACAGGGTGCAGTCCTTCAGGAGCAGACTGCTCCAGCATGGGTCCCCCACAGGGTCACAAGTCCTGCCAGCAGACCTGCTCCAGTGTGGACTCCTCTCTCTCCACGGGTCCACAGATCTGCCAGGAGCCTGCTCCAGCGTGGGCTTCCCATGGGGTCACAGCTTCCTTTGGGCACATCCACCTGCTCTGGTGTGGGGTCCTCCCCGGGCTGCAGGTGGATATCTGCTCCACCATGGACCTCCACGGGTGCAGGGGCACAGCTGCCTCACCATGGGCTGCACCAGGGGCTGCAGGGGAATCTCTGCTCCGGTGCCTGCAGCACCTCCTGCCCCTCCTTCTTCACTGACCTGGGTGTCTGCAGAGTCCTTCCTCTCACATACTCTCTCTCCTCTCTCCAGCTGCAATTGCAGGGGTGTCCATCCACGCCCCCCTTCTTAAATACGTTACCACAGAGTCGCTACCACCCCATTGCTGATGGGCTCAGCCTTGGCCAGCAGCGGGTCCATCTTGGAGCCGCCTGGCGTTGGCTCTATTGGACATAGGGGAAGCTTCTAGCAGCTTCTCACAGAAGCCACCCCTGTAGCCCCCCCGTTGCCAAAACCTTGCCACGCAAACCCAGTACAAGATCTGTTGGGAGTTTTTGCTTTATTGTGGTAAGGTATGACAGAATAAATAGGTATTGTACTTAAAAATCATCACTAGCACATGGAGGTTAATTTATATTCACAGTCTGCAGCCAGTCGCACTGCAGGTAGAGCCCAAAATGCTTGTTTCTGAATTAAAGGAAACTTAAGATTTTACTGTGGTCTTTAGGTCAGTGAGAAGGACTGTCTGAAGTTTTAGTAGATCAAGAAGTTGCACACATTAAAGGAGAGAAGTGGAGAATTGAGGTCAGTTGAGTGTTGTGGATAGGCCAGAGACTTGAAATTCCTGCACTAAATGCACTTGCAGTTGTCTGTTACTTTAACTGTATACAGTCATTTGACTGTACAGAGCAAAATAATTTTTCTTTCCTTTCTAGAGCTCTAGATTTGTATCCATTTCACAAAAAATTGAATTTCAAATGTTTTTCCTAATCGGTTTTTTCCCTTCCTCCTATACTTTTTTGCTATTTGTCATGTTGTTGTAATGGATTTGTATGGTTAAAATTAAATTCTACCTCCCTCCCTCCCTCCCTCCCTCTAACAAAGATCTAAAATAGTAGGAAAAAAAAAAATTAATGATTTTCCTTGTTTCTGATACTGCTGATTTTCAGTCAAATAGTGGTATTCACATTGAGTCTCTTTAACAGTATGTTTTCAAATATATAAAATGTATATCATACGTCTGTCCATTCACAAATACACAAGTTAAACCAAACGGCAACAAAGTAAAATAATCAAAAAAATTGAGTGTGTGATTAAAGAATTGCATACAGTGTCATCTTGTATCATTTTTTCTGCACCTTGAAGCTAGAATATGCAAGTCACATCCTTTTCTATCCAACTGTAAATTCTAGACTCTGTACAAGACGCAAGTTCGAGAACTTAAAGAAGAATGTGAGGAAAAGACCAAACTTTGTAAAGAAATGCAGCAAAAGATACAAGAGTTACAGGATGAGAGGTAGATTTTACTACTTGTCCTACTAATATATAAAAGATTAGGAAGGCATTTTGTTGTTTTATTCTTTTTTTTTTTAACACCACCACCCCCCCCTTCCATTTTTTAAGTTAATAGCGTTAATAGTATGTATCAATAATTTGCAGAGATTCCTTGGCTGCTCAGCTAGAGATTACTTTGACCAAAGCAGATTCGGAGCAACTTGCACGTTCCATTGCTGAAGAACAGTACTCTGATTTGGAGAAAGAGAAGATTATGAAAGAGCTGGAGATTAAAGAGATGATGGCTAGGCATAAACAGGAACTTACTGAGAAAGATGCCACCATAGCTTCTGTGAGTAATATGAATCATGACTTTTGTAGAGGTTTACACGGGCTTGAGTTTCATTTGCAATTTGAGTTATCCATTGTTCTTTAGCGTACTTAGAGGTAAGTGATATACAAGATACCTGACATTTTAAAAATGTTTATTTTCTATGAATGAAATAAAAGAAATATCTTACTATGTTTCTTCCATGCATTTCTGATCATTCTTTCTTGTGTGCCCCTACCCCTCTTAGAGCTAGTCCTCTTATCCTTATCCTGGTTTCACTCTGAAGTATTTCTTTCTGTCCTGTAATGCTTTCATATGCCAAATGTGTTTTGTTACATAGTCACGTGTACTTTTTGTTTTGTAGTTGGAGGAAGCAAATAGGACACTAACTAGTGATGTGGCTAATCTTGCTAATGAGAAAGAAGAACTAAACAATAAACTGAAAGAAGTACAAGAACGTATGTATTCTCTGAACCAAACGTAATTTAATTTGAAACCAGTTTTGTTCTTTAAAAGTACTATTTTCTTTTGTAATGAGCTTTCATAGATTTTTTTTTTTTTTTTAATTACCTTGCTACAGAAGTTACAAAGCTGAAAGAAGAAGAAGCGAATGTAGGAAATATTAAAGCACAATTTGAAAAACAGTTGTTGAATGAAAGAACACTGAAAACCCAGGTAAGTACCTGTATGTAAATGAATTAATAGATAGTGTTCATGAATCAAATAATTTCTAATAGAAAACTTTCCATGGTAAACTATCTATATATACACCATTAAAACTTTATTCTTTTTTGCCCCTGAAACAAAATTTTTTTTTTTTTTTTTGCTTCTACTAAGTAGACTTTCAGTGTAGTGAAACTGCATCCTCATGATTTCTTATAGAGGAATTCCTAATCCACATGCAGTCCACCAGCAAAAAATCTTCATTTCACTCAAATGAATTTGTATTTTACTGGTTTCCATTTTGATTTATATTCTGTAAGTTCCATAAAACAGTATATTTCTGATTTTAATCCAGACTGTTTTTTAGGACAAGTGGCATTTTAATCCAAAGATACATTTTGGGGCTAGCTAATGGAAACAGAAGAGAATTTAAATGGGTAGAAGTGTTCAAAGGAAACAGTTGCTTAAAGTGAAAATGGTATCATTACCTTCTTTTCAGTTTTGAGTAGTACATTGAATTAAAGTAACTTTATAGTACTGCATATGGAGGGGTCTTAGTTTACCGCTAGATTAAAAGTGTCTGGTCGTGGATAGGAGAGAAGACTTTATATATTCACAATATAACTCTCTGTATTTATTGGTGTGTTTTTTGTCATTTTTTTTCTTCCCTATGTGAAGGCTGTGAATAAATTGGCTGAGATCATGAATCGGAAGGGTCCAGTCAAACGTGGAGCTGACACTGATGTACGGCGGAAGGAAAAGGAAAATAGGAAACTGCATATGGAACTGAAGTCTGAACGAGAAAAGTTAACCCAAATGATGATCAAATACCAGAAGGAAATAAATGAAATGCAGGCAGTAAGATCCTTTTGCAACTATAAACATTGATAGCATTTTCTGTAATTCTCATTGAATTGATACAGGCTTTAAGGTAGTGTATACAGTCTCTATTCCTGAATTTCCTGTGACTGAAAGAAATACCTGGTATATACATTGTGATTGACTGCGAAGTCTGCGTAATTTTCTACTTACATTTTCTCAGAGTAACTGAGTATTGAGATAGTAAGAACTCTTGTAATTTATCCTTACAGCAAATAGCAGAAGAGAGTCAGATACGGATTGAACTCCAGATGACCCTGGACAGCAAAGACAGTGACATTGAACAGCTTCGTTCACAGCTACAGTCATTACACATTGGTCTAGACAACAGTAGCATAGGCAGTGGACCTGGAGATGCTGAGGCAGATGATGGATTCCCTGGTAATGTTAATTTTATTAATATTTCTGCATTATTTGGTTTGATATCAGTGTTTTACCATAGAAGCTGAAGTGTTGAATTAATGCTCTGATGATCCTGTGGCTTTTCATCTTCAGGTGTTTCTACCATCTTATTAATGCTTTGATAGTGATCACTATCCACCTACTAACTAAATCTGTCTGTAATCATAATTCATCTTACATTTATTTAAAGAAATTTCTTTTAAAAATTCTGTTGTACCCCATTAAAACTAAATATTTTTTTCCAGTTTATTGTGGTGGTTACTTTGCAATTACTGTGTTATGTGATGAAACGTAAAACTAATGCCCTCTTCTTAGAGATTCTATTTTGACTTCTTTTCTACCTTTTTCCTCCTTTATGCTTTATGTTTAGTCCATATCACTCAATCCCACACTATGGAATCCATGTCTTTTACCTACCAGCACTCTTCTACCTCTGTCAGTATTGCCACTAAGCCTTCCAGTTCTCGCATGCTTCTCGATTCTGATTCTGACTCAGAGGAAGAACCTTTGTCTTGTTCCCACAGCCCTACAGAAGTTGATAGCACAGGTGACATCCCTGAGAACTGTTTGGTTTTGTTCTTACTGTGTCATTTTCTCTGTTTCAAAACTAACACTATTAATACATTATTTAAAAAAAAAAAAAAAATCTGGCAGTAAACATTGCCATCAAAGACACGAAAACGTTTGTATGAACAAGTAACTGGCCTGTTTTCTCTGAATGTTTACAGATGCTTGCTGCCATTTATAAAACCACTGTTCTTAGTGAAACATTGAATAAATAAGCCTTATGGCCTTGTTTTCAAGGTAGCCTCTATCCTGTATCTGCAGCTATCTGTGTGACCCTAAGATACTGGATACCAAAAAGTCAAATCTTTGTGTTTAAGTGAACACAAAGTTGACTTTAAGATGTGTGGAGACATCTGACTCCTCACCATTTAAATGTACATTACTTGTTCGTAGAAATTCTGTCTTCTGAGTATTACATGGTTTTGCCTTATTTTGAATCTTACATTTGATTCTTGTATGGTCAGGCAAGCAAAATTTATTCATTTTTCCAGATACATAAAGCCTATAATGAAATGATATGGCTCTGATAAAACAGAGCTTTGTTTTACTAATTCTGTATTCATTTTATATGACTACACATACACTGTGTTGAACAAAACTTCTGTTTACTGTTAATGTCAGAGGTGGGTTTTTTAATTACATTCAAATTTCTGTATTTCACTTGAGGTTCCTTTAAAGTGTGAATACCTTTCCACTGAAGGCAAAACTTGTTTTGGAATATTGACATTACTTCATCAAACTCGAGTAAAGAATAAAGCATTTCCTCTTTTTTCCTCATTCTCTGGTTTTTGCTATGAGGCTTCTAATAAAAGAATTGTTGAGTACATACATAACTTTTTCCTTGTAGCTGCTGTTGTGGTATCTGCATGGTTTTGTTTTGTTCTAAAGTAAAAATCATATCTAAACTAGGATATTTTTCTGACATAATTACAACAGATTTGAGGTATAATGGTTGTGTTTTGTTGTTTTTTTCCTTCCTAGTACTTATAGGCACGTACTGTGAAAATTTTGGAATATTCTGGCCTTTCTCTGATCTGTTAGTATAGAATGACACCAGAAATGAAGAAGTGTAACTGGAAACTCTCATTTTGTCCAATTTCATTTGATAATATTAGAGATTACAGAGAAAAATAGGAAAATATTTAACGCATATTTTTTTCACACCATTAACAAACTACACGTGCTTCCTGGATGCAGGGATTTTTTGCATCAGCATTATGCTTGCTATCCTTTGCATCAGGTGTAGTTGAAAGGAGCAATTTGAAGTGGCAGGTATGAGGCGAAATACACATTACAGAACTACCTCACATATTTGGTATGCACATTAAAATGTGTCCTCAACAGCAATGCAAGAGCAATAAACTTTGAAGACAGCGCATACCTGAATAAATAACCTTGCTTCAAGTCTCTATAGACAAAATGAGAATTCTATGAATATCTAATAACTATTTGTTACGCTATGTTAAACATAGGCAGGAGCCTGCAAATGCCCTCTGATGAGAAAGAAAATAGCTTTTGCAATTTTGGAGCGTGTTTATGCTCCTTTCATGGTTTTGTGTTCATTAGTACTTCAGGCTTCAATATTTTTGACTTGGAGGTTCCTCACTAGCAGTAGAGGTTATCTGCTAGGGTGGGAAACTCATTAGGAATATATTATTGCAATTGAGTAGTTCTTAATAAAGCATAGGGGAAAGAAATGCTTGTATGAAGTGCAGCTATAAAAATAGGGTCAAAGGCTATGTGGTACTATGTATTAGCAAGCACTAGGAAAGTGTGATCCTGGTGAGCTTTTGGTTACTACTGAAATGGCATGTGTCAAACAACAGCTGAGCTGTTGATACTGTTGATAAATCCAGTCTGACTCACATGCAAGTGTAATAGGAAATACTGCGAGTGAAAGGGCAGCTGAATTTAGGGAAGGCCTAAGGATTAGCCAAAAATTACTTATTTGGATAAGAAAGCCTAGGCGATATTAGCCAAAAATTACTTATTTTGGATTAGAAAGCCTAGGAGATTTAGGCAGAATTAGAAAAAAGAAAAATTGGCAGAGAAAAAAAAATATGAATTAGAATACTAAACTTCTGAAATTTTACCTGGCATATAGAGGATATAAGTTACTGGTGGTGGTAGTTTGCCTTGTTTTGTCTTGAACTGGATGTTGTGTGGTCTGTACTAACGTCTTCAGATGCTGTTTTAAAAGGTAAAGGTTGATAGACATAAGCATTTTAAGTCTTGAAAAAATTACTAAAGGGAATGTGTGTGCTATAATTGCAAGCTTGCTCTTCCCCTTCTTCCTTGTGCCTACTACTTTTTTGTGATTGCACTGTTGGTTATTGGCTGTATTCAGGAATACGCAATTTAATTTATTCCTGTACATTTAGTGTGATAAACTTTGCAAGGCCATGTAGTTTTAAATAGTTCATGTTCTCATGTTTGCTCTGTTGCTTTATTATTGACCTTCGATAACTATTTTAAAATGCACAGTAGTCTCAAAAATAATGTTTTGTGAATATTTATGTTCTTTAATACATATCTTTTTTTCAGAATCAAGATTGGAAGGCTGGCTATCGCTGCCTGTTAGAAATAACACTAAAAAATTTGGATGGGTTAAAAAGGTAAGAAAACCAGATTTATGATCTTGTTTCATGTGTAGTCTAGATTTTAAACTTACTGCAGGTTTTCAACACTTGAATTTTTCTTTGATACATGTTCTCTCATTACTTAAATGTATAAAATATGTTAGCTGGTGTATATAGCTATGTCTGAGAGGAGCAGGCTAAGACATTTCTAATAGGTTAAGACACTTCCTTGTCCAGCCAGAGGTGAGAACAGCCATTCACGATCTTCACATGTTTGTACATTCGCCGTAAGCATTCCCAGCAGTATTACGTAACTGGAATTCAGCAGAGTCTGGAAGCAGATGCCCTTGGCAAATTCTTTATTTAGGAGATAAAAGTAACAACTACTATTCTGCCTTGTGCATCCTTCGCTCATTTGCTGCTTTTCAGTAGCCTCTTCGATGGGTCCAGAGCAACTACACAGTTTCATACCAGTTCACTTACTGCTCAGTCAGGCTGTTGATTCTGGACAAAATTCTGGAAATAGGAGGTCTTCTAGGTAGCTAGCTCTTCTATGAAAATTGCTAGCAATGCTGGTAAGTATAACAGTGATCTTTGTGAGTATGATCCCTATTAGTTGTGAACTGCACATGTAAAGTAGGCATCATAAGATGACAGTTACTCTCACTACCAGTCCAAGTAAAATCGAAATGAAAAGCTTTTATCTTACTTTCTTCCAGACTTTCATTTTTATCTTTTTATAGGTACTTAAATCTGTTTAAATATCAGTTAATCTGATAACATAAATTGATTTATCAGGTAGCCAGGATTTTGTTTGTTGTGCCATGAATTTATTGGCAAAGCGTGTACTTAGTACTACTATTTGTACTACTGAGTCCATTTAGCTACCATTTAATAAAATTGTAGAAAAATACTGCTGCGACATCTGTGGTAACTGCTGTGACATCTTTCACGTCTGCGATGAGCTTGATTAAGATGTACATTTCATCCTTTTCTGTCTCTTAACAGTATGTAATTGTAAGCAGTAAGAAGATCCTGTTCTATGACAGCGAACAAGATAAAGAACAATCTAATCCCTATATGGTATTAGATATAGAGTAAGTATTATCACGTGAGATTCCTTCTTCTGATTTATAGCTGAACTTTGTCAGAAAGAGTTTGACAAAAGGCCCTTTGAGGTCCGGTCTGGGAGTGCAATGTCAAATGGGGCATACTTTTGCAATTTGAACTATAGAGCTGGGAGCTTAGGTGTCCGTTGTAAGCAGTGGTGCAGCAGTAGTGCGGTGCTCAGTCTGATATGGGCAGCTCTGTTGAGCTCTGATGGGAGTGAACTGCTTCCTCCAGCTCCGCTAGACCTGCCTCACATACATGTTGTAGCAAAAAACGGTAAGCAGAGAGGCTGTAATTTTCAGTGTTTGTACATTTTCACTTACAACATGTCCTTATGGGTGGGTTGTATAGTTAAATTAATTAATTTTCTCAATAAATACAGAATGTGGATATTCAGAGGTTGGAGCATGGGGAGACAATTGTGTTAGAAGGCTACCGCAGTCGTTAAAGTCACATGATGTTGTTTTGTCGGTGCTGTCATTTTTATTGCACATAGAGCTGGATACTTGTGACTTCTTTTTAGTCAGGGTTTTTGGAAGTTCATGTGCAGGATTGAAAGATGGGACTTTAATAAAGTGATTAGAAATTTGTACTGACAAATCTTTAACGGCTCTAAGTCTTAATGTGGTATGTTGTATCCTAACTTAATCTGTCAAATTAAGTTTACATTTTGGTAACATTAATTTTTGTCCTGACTGAAATAATTTCCTATAGCAAACTCTTCCATGTCCGACCAGTCACTCAGACTGATGTGTACAGAGCAGACTCCAAGGAAATTCCTAGGATATTCCAGGTATTCAGTAATAAATTAATGTTTCTAGCATAACAAAGATGGTATTTCACACGTTGTCAAAAATATTTTCATAACTTTGTCTAATGGAATATTCACCAAAAAGAGAACTTGAAAAAAATTCATTCCATTGTATTTCCTCAGTCTTTCTACTTAATTACTCTGAATTTCCGTTTGTCATATAGGAGTACTGAGATTATTTTGCTTTGATTTAGATTCTATATGCTAATGAAGGAGAGAGCAAAAAGGAACAGGAATTTCCTGTGGAGCCTATGGGGGAGAAGTCAAATTGCATTTGTCACAAAGGACATGAGTTTATACCTACTCTTTATCACTTTCCAACCAATTGTGAAGCTTGTATGAAGCCACTGTGGCATATGTTTAAACCTCCTCCTGCTCTAGAATGTCGCCGTTGCCATATCAAATGTCACAAAGATCACATGGATAAAAAAGAAGAGATTATAGCACCTTGCAAAGGTAAATAGCAGGGATTTGAATATGCATATAGTCACTGGAGTCACAGGGCGTTCTAATAGACCAGAGAATTCTAGTAGTGGTCTGACACCAACTAAACATAAATAGGTAGGCTTTTCTTTATTAGTACGTAGCCATCAGAACCTTTCTGAGGGTGTCTACATGAGGATCAGCTCGCTGCTGTGAGTTAACGGCGCGTGGCCAGTACACGTACATACCTGCCGTGTTGCAAGCATCATGCAGTAAAGCGTGGTAGTTCTAAGACTGCTCACACTGCCTGTTGTGCTGGATTGCTCTACAAAACAATAATGTTAGTGCGAGTTATGAAATAGATGATATTCAGTGAAGTTTACTCCTTGTGACTCAGGTTACATAGTTTCTTGGGCTCAGGCACACCTCTGTGTTACCCTTCCTTGTTATTTTCCGTGTGAGTGTTTATCTTCCATAGTACTAAGTTGTTGCCCCCTAAATGTAAGGAGGAGGCACTGTCAGCCACCAGGAAACATGGTTTGGCAAAATCTAGTTCACTTTGCTTTTGATTTCTCTGCTGATTTCTCTTTGTGTTGACTGTGAGGGTATGGTAGTCTGACAACTAATTTTTGATGTGGGGACGTGTTTAGAATACTAACATACTCATTTTTGTTTCAAAAATTCTTATTACAGTGTACTATGATATTTCAACGGCAAAGAATCTACTACTGTTAGCTAATTCTACGGAAGAACAGCAAAAATGGGTGAGCCGACTGGTGAAAAAAATACCCAAGAAGCCTCCAGCACCAGACCCCTTTGCTCGGTCTTCTCCCAGAACTTCCATGAAGGTACAGCCAAACCAGTCCATCAGACGACCAAGTCGACAGCTTCCTCCAAACAAACCAAGGTGACACAAAAGCTGCTATTTAGTTTATGGCTTTAAATATTTTACTACAATTAATGTTGTATATGTTGACAAATGTTGTTGACTACCGACATGTGATCTAGCATGTCATCTTTTTGATGACTGAGGTTTATACCTCAGTTAAATTCTAAGAGCCACTACGTTTGTTCCCTTTTTTAAAGGACCTTGCATTACCTGTTAGTTAACCCTACCATACTGGTAATGCATCCTATTGCTCTTATATGTAATAGGCAGAACTTGTAGCATCTGTAGCCTAACAGTTCCTGTGAACTGGCAGCCAGTAGGGAAAATGAGGTTTAACTAGGCAAAGGGTCGGGGGGGGGAGTAGGGGGTGAAGATTTAAAAAAAAAAGAAAGAAGAAAGAAAAAAGGTTTAACAGTTTTCAAGATGGCCACTACTGTACCTGATTTGAAGTTGAGCAATGAAGTTAGGTGCTTGTGGTTCTAATGAACCTTGGGAAGAATTAGGTGCCTTCAAAAAGCAGTCTAGAGGGCCTTACACATAGCAGAAGACTACATCTCTTTTGTTTCTTACTGCTTGGTATTGAGGCATGTGTTTGAATTCCTGCTGTGCTCTAAGGTTAGACACCTGATCGTAGATTTGTATGTTAGAGAGTCTGTTTCATCTGACCAAACATATATATCTGTGTCGGACTCCATTTACCACTGATATTTAGGAAGAGTTGCTTTCAGGATTCATGTCCTGCTAGTGTAGAAATGGAGCATACAGCATGCTCTTGGGCATCTACAGTGAAAACCTAGTTCAGATGAATGTCATTTTTATGTCTCTGCCCATGCGGGTTCCACAGCGTGGAGCCTGTTGCTGCAGTGGTCGGCACCTGTCTGAGCATCACTCATGCTTTCTGCAAGAGAGCAGGAAGATGGGAGGTGGGGGAATCACCATTTGATCAAGTAGCTGGAGCACTTACCAAAGGGTGGGAGAATTAGTTTCAATTCCTCATTCAGCCTAGAAGGACTCATGCTCATGTCTCATGATTCCTAAAAGATTAGTCTTTACAAGTTCCTCTGATTTTGGGAAAAAAATGGCCATACAAAAGCCAGTAATCTATTACTGGATCAATTTTAAGGAGCAAAATCCTATACTGTATTGTGGAAGTGATAACATTCTGCAGAGTGCTTATGTGATTGCATGGTACAGAATTTCTGGGTTTTTTTCAGTTTGCTTTTTTCATCACCTAGAGTACTAGCTAATACTTGGCTAATCAGTCCCCAGTTGCTGGCAGCCTGTGGAAAGCTTGGTCTGACTTGTTTTGTTTGTTGCAGCATTCCAGCAGCAATGGACAGTTCAGCATAGGCTTAGCATTTTTCCCCAGAGAGATAATTTGGCATTGGCTAGACAGTATTGCTCTCCTTGTTTCTGTGACCAGAGTGCCACCAATATCTAAGCTGGCTGGTTGAAAACTGGGTTGGGTGAGTTGCCAGAATTACAGCAGGGAATGCAGTGTAAGCGTGCTCTTACTGTGATGTGTCTGTTATCCCTAAACAGCCTTACGCTACAAAGAGTTAGATCTTAAAAAAAAAAAACTGGTATTTTAATGTGTGAAGATGTGTAGTAAAAGGACTCAAAATAACTTAATTTCGCTTCCCTCCTAACTTCCTGACAGTCTGATTTTTGTGATTTACTTTACATGCTTTAAAAGAAAGTCTGACCTCATCATTTGCATTTTAAATGATTAGGGGTTTTTTTTATTATAAGCTTGAAGTTAGAAAGTTTTTTTTAATTACTGCTTAGGGACTGATTATTGAAGGGTTTCTTTGTGCAAAACTAACCAACATATCAATGATTGGATTGAAGCATCAATCAAGGAAACATTCATGACAGCTTGGGCGACAAGTGAAATGCTTTTCTTCTGTATAGTGTTTACAATCTAATTCATTACTTCTGTTTCTTATTGTTGACATATAAAGGGTATATTATAAATTCTGATTCTTTGTTGACAGCTGTTCTTAGGTGCTCATAAAATAATTTTTCTCCTTATAACACCTTTCTTTCAGTCTTCATGACCTTTGTTACAAAATGTTTTCATAACACAGTGTTTAGTCTTACCCTTCTTTTTAGTTGTGGTCCTCCTCCAGCCTGAATCAGTTTTCAGTGATTTTTTTTTTTTTCTCCCTATATTGTATATTTTGTAATGGTGAGAGAAGGAGGAGGATGAACATACTTATGTGTAGACCATTTTATTCTTGCAATTAAACTTTCCAAGTTAGCTTTGCAAATGTACCTAACAGATGGAAAAGTGTAGTTCTGTGAGGTCATCTCACCTATCACCTTACTAATGCAGGTCTGTCAAGCCAGTGGAAACGTGTATGGATTTAAACACTTTTAATTAGAAACGACATACTTACAAATTACTGTAATTGCTATGGCCAATTAATATCTGACTGGTGCCTCTATGAGGCTTTTGTGCAAGGGCTTACCATATGGAATAATTAATTTTATGTTACAAACTTCATTAAGAATGAAGATCTAGTTGCCAGTTAAATCTGGGGACTGAGTGGCTGGGGACAAGCTGGAGATGAGCCAGCAGTGGGCCTTGGCAGCAAGGCAGGCTTTGGGACTGCAGCAAGAGGAGCCCAATGCCAGACGATTAAGGGAGATTATCCCCCTCTGAGGGAAGAGATGGGCCCCCAAATTCAAGCCAGACATTGACAAACCGGGGAGAGTCCAGCGGAGGCCACCAGGATGGGCAGAGCAGAGGCTTGAGGGAGCTGGGCTTGTTCAGCCTGGATGAGGGACGGCTCCAGCGCGGTGTCCTAGCAGCCTGCCCCCACCGTCGAGGAGACGGAGCCGGGCTCTTCAGTGCTGCATGGTGGAGGGTGAGAGGCAAGGGGCTCGGGTGAACCACGAGAGGCTCCAGCTGCGTAGAAGGAAAAGCCAACGCAGACAGCTGGGCAGGGAGGCAGGCTGGTGGGCTGGCCAGGCTCCATCTCTGGAGGCTTTAAAGACCTGACAGGACAAAGCCCTGAGCAGCCTGGGCTGGCCTTGCAGCTCACCCTGCTTTTGGAGCAGGAGGTTGGGCTCAGAGACCTCCTGAGGCCCCTTCCAACCTGCGTGGTCCTGTAAATGCTGTCCCTGCTAGGAATTTCACACAGAGATTGGTTCTCCAAGGTTTTCGTGGCTGTTCTTTGTGATGGTTTAAGAAAGGGCAAAGCAGTTTTTGATGAAGACCGTACAATTTCTGCTTACCCATTCAATTGGATTGTGCCAAAAGGATAATTCCAAATTGGAAAAAATCAACTTTCATATATTTTAATGCCTAATAAATTCTTTAAGTGTTTTAGAAATTACATTAGCCATAGTTTATAATAAATGAATATTGAGCCTTTTGAGGGATATATCCCATTTAAAAGTGTAAAAACTTCTAAAACCTGAAAACCCAAAAAACCCCTGAAACCCATTTTGTTCAAAGCATGCAATTAACTATATTAAACACTGTAGCATGTTTTAGTTAAAACACACTGAATTCTCCGTTAGGGTAAGGCTTCTGTCTCTGCCTGCTATGGTTGGCATATAATCCTGATTTAAAATCCATTGAGCTCACTGGAGAGATGACTAGACTGGGTTTCATTTCTTGTAGCTATAGCAATTGAGAAGTTAGAACTTAAGATACTTGTCTAAGATCCTTCAGTAACAACAGAAAGAGATTAATGCCTCTAGACAATTATTCATCCCATCCCAAAATAAATGCCTAAAATAGGTAAAATGACTCATTTGCTGACAAGGTTTGCCTTGCTTGCTTTCTTTTGTTCTGTATTGACCATAGAAGGAGCGCAGGCAGCAATGCCTAGAGAACAAGTTCATATATCCTTTTTGGCATTGCTTAGCTTTAAATAATGAGCTGCAGGATAACTCTATAGTGTAATCCCACTGTATTTGGGATATAGTAAAATCCTACTGTATTTGTAAATTCAGATGATGCTGGTTTTTATGTTCTGTTCAGCAATCAAAATTATTTGATTTTCTTGGAAAAATTCTTAGCCTTCCGTTATTGGCTGGAAAGGGATAGCAGGAGAATATAAAACTGCACCTCAGTCAACAAGAACAGCAGCAAAACAGAAGGCATCTAATTTTATGAAACGTACATGTTGGTCTTTGCTGAATTTTTGGGGGGAAAATCAATATGGTAAGTGTTCTATAGAATTGAATGATTTGTGAGATGAATCTCCAATGAATACGATATTCCTGGCTTACATGAACACTGACTGAATCTTCATATTCCATGATAGGCAAAGGAAGGAACCCACCTACCTTAACACAGTCTTTTATTTAAAAAGGTTTATTGATAACAAATGGAATTTTCAAGTCTTTTATAGAAGTGTGACACATATTAAACATCAAACCCTCCTGTTGCAGACTACTTGATCTGGCATTTAAGGACTGGGATTGGTCATTTGATGATGTTGATGATATTGATGGTGATGATGATGATGATGACGATGTTTTTGATTTCTGAAGAAGTATAAGGGGTAAATCTGAATAGCGAGGAATGGATTTGTTTGCCTTTGAATACAGCATGCTATGTTGGATTTTGTTTCTCAAAGCAGAGAAAATAAAAGATCTCATTTTAATATTTTAAACAGTAAAAATGAGATTCTGTTCATGATGTCAGTGAATTTTTAGAGGTGTCATTTTCATTAAAAGGATGTTGTTGCCTTTGTCAGTGTTTATCTAATTTTAGATCTTTATTCAAAATTCATGTCTGCCTGCCCGAAAAGAAAATATCTCCTGTTGTCAGAGTAGTTGCTCATCTATAGTGCTAATACTGCTAACATCTGCAGATAATTTTTGAAGGCTAAAAGGGAGATTGTAGCAGTTGGATCTTTAGCTGAAACAGAATTGGTATTTACAAATACTTTTCATTTTTAAGCTTTTAACATAAACTGACTGGTCTACGGCTAGCAGACATGAAATCACTGGAGTTCTGCATTTTGCTTTTCTACCTGTGTTATGAAGTGAATTTGACTTAGCTTTCCTTTGCAGTGCTGTGCTTTTTGGGTACCTAACCATGCATTTGAAAACTGCGTAAACAAATGGGCTTTGCAGCTTATGTGATGCGGTTTCCTTGACTGCTTTAGAAAAGATACGGCCGTTCATTGATCTAATTTGTCCCATGGCTTACTTAAATATGCAGTGTGAATGTACTGGAAATAGTGATAACTATTTTATCATTCTCAATGTTTAATCATTTTACATGTTGATGCAGTGTTACGTTTACACAGAAAAAAACCCTAAATGTTAAATCCCTAAGAATTCTTTTAAATAGTACGTAAGTGTGTCTCAGCCTTACAAAAGAACGGGCAGCACGAGGGCTGTACCTCAGCTGTGTACTCAGTTAACTGGGATACCAGCTCTCGTAGAATTTAACTGGCTTAGCGTTTACAGTGACAAGCATTACGTTAATTAAATATACTGCATCTTTATGTATTAAAAGCTTAAAAATTACTAATCTTTTAGAAGTTACTATTACCTTGTGCATATTGTACTTTACCCTCCTATATTACAAGGGGGTTTAATTGATTTGGTATCATAATGTGTAAGGATGTGCTATACTTCAGTAACAGTGCTGTTGATGCAGAGGCGTGACATTTCTCCCAAGTATGCTGATGAGCCCATCTTAAATGAAGACTTTGAGGAAGTCTGTTTTTGTCAGATTTACATTCATTGCATTTACTGACCAAACTTCCTCCTTCTTTTTCAGCTAACTGCTTTCCGTGAATGCAGACCCAATTCAAGGTGATCATTTTCTTCCCGTTATGGCAAGACTGAAACATATCCCAAAATATATTAAAAATATATATTTTCCTGAGAGATTGTGCTATATATATCAGAGGTTTACATTTTTGCTGCAATATAAATTACTAATCTCTGAGGGTTTTCCTGTATTCTCCTGAGTGACTGATCAAATGAGGAATGGTTGGTAAATAGTAAAAGGATATGTTAGGTAACCTTTTAAACTCTGTTCCACAAAAGCTTTCTTGGCAAGACACACACACTACATTTCATAAAAGGATCGAGAAGAATGAATATTAAACGGAAGAAACTGACTTTACAGCTTTCGTAAAGATGCCACCAGCATGTCTGCAAGAAGAGCAGGAGGAAGATCCACCACAGTGATATAGACTGCATCTGTAAGAAGTGACCATTATACTGTGTATATATATTGTACTGTAATACTGCAAGAGGGTTTTAAAAATCTTTCCACTTTATTTTTTTATGCTTGTTAATCAGATACTGTTACTTATTGCAGTTGCAACTATGCACTTGTATAAAGCCATAATGTTGAAGTTCATATCATTCGTACATGTCTATCAAAAGCTGCATGTCAATGCTCAGCAGCTAGTATAAGTTTGAAGTACATAACTAGTTTCAGCTACGTCATCATGGGCAGTCCCTTTTTTACCTAATTGCCTTAATTTAATTTTTTTTCAAGTTTTTTGCCCATTCTCTCTATTTAAGGAAAAAAGAAGGTTTACCAGCTCTTAGGATGCAATTTTGCTTTGTGGCAGAAAAAATAGTGCACTATTTTTACACCTACTAAGTATATCAATGTCAGCCTATTTTGAATGTATATCGACTGGTTTTAAGGGTGGAGAAGTACTGGTTACAGAAACAATGTCTGATACCATTGGAATTAGTAGACCATTTGCTTGTACATGTAACTGCTCCAGCCCTTTTTACAAACCTCAATATTAGTTATTGACTTATACTAACCCTCAGTAAGTGCTATGAAACTTCATTTTGCCTTGTTTTTGCATACTCTCCTAGATGTGTTTTTTTTATTTCTGGGAAAAAAAAAGAAGAATCTGTGACTATTTTTACATTTCACAACACAATATCTGAGGACTGTCACAAACTTTAAGGAAAGTAAAACATACTGTAGATGTATTTTAAAATTTTAAATCTGGTTCTCTAGCACATAGCTGTAGGCATAGATAAATATTTCAGTATTGTGTTTTGAGAACTGATAGCTGGGAAGAAAGGGCCTCAGAGGCACTTAATCTGACTTTTTTTTTAACTTGGAGTTGTACAAAAGATATAATTTATGTGGGCTCATTCATGACGTGTTCATAATTATCCCAGAAAATGCATGTTTTATACAACTACAGTATGTGAAGTTAAACATATTGACAGTAAAAAATGTAGTCTCCTATTTGGTCTCTTTATATATATAAATATATATATATATTTAAAAAATATATATATATAAAATATTGTGTGGGAGTGCAGTAATTTAAAATATGATCTAACACTTCAATGAAGGAGGACATTTCACTTTAAAATTTTGTTTGTTTGTTTTTTGTTTTTTAAAGAGTGTTGAAATGTTTGGAAGGATAGGACCATGATTTATTTAACACTATCATGAAAGGTGGACTTGGAAACACTGAAATACTGAAAATGAATAAATATATTTACATTTTGTAACCTCTACTACAGTTCAGCTTAACAGAGCCAGAATGTATTCAGTCTTCTATTTATGCACTCGCAAAGTAAAACATTGTTTGTGAGTTCTTAAATTCAAAACTAAAACTTTCATATCATTTCTGTTAGGTATTATAACCCAGTGCACAGCTACAGTGTTTTTTCCCTGCTTGTTTTGATTTACAGACGTACGGTATATTTTTAGGTAATGCAGATTTGCATAGAGTACAACATTAAAAATGTATACAGTAAAACTGTTTCCATTCACTGAATGCATAAATATTTTATATATATATTAAAAAAACTGTTACATTGTGGGAAGTTCTATCCTTTTCTGAATTGGAGAATATTATATATATATTTTTAAATAAACTATTTGAGTAAGGTAAAATAGTTCCTGAACTTGAGAAGCCGGTATTTAATTGAACTATTTCAGTATATAGGCAACTACTGCGGCAGATATGGGAAAGGCAAGGGTTGCTCAAAAGGAAGCCAAGCACAGGCTGCCTGTGGAGGAAGGACAGACTCCAAGGGAGCTGTTTTGGCAGGCCGTCAGATGCTGGGGCTGGATCTGTTGCAGTTTCTCTCCTTGGCTTACCCTCATTTACTGTGAGTCCCTGGGGCCCTGTTAAGCCTGACATTATAGGACATGTACTGTATTATCATATTTACTAGCCACAGTTTGTATATACAAATAGTTATTAGCTATACAGACAGCAGGCTGTATTGAGAAGCTATTGTAGAATGATAGGGGCTGGTAGGGAGCACTGGAGGTCCTCTGGTCTGACCTCTACCTCAAAGCACGGCCAACTTAGCAGAGGTTCCTCACGGCCTTTGAGTTTCCAGTGTCTCTAGGGATGGAAGTATCATAGCACTCCTCAGTTTGTCCAAAACCAAAGGAACAGCATGGGCTGTGTTGAGCTGCAATGTGGAGATCATTTGGCCAATGGTATGGTGTGCACGAACCTCGTTTTGTACCCAGGACACAAAAGGCAAAGCTGCTTTTCTGTTCTTCTCACTTGTCCTTCTGCTCAAGACAGATCTGACAGACAGATCTGCTGTTCTGTGGAATGCAAAGGACTCTTAAACAATACTTCCTGGAGATTGTGTTGTTTCTTCATTGTCCAGTGGTAACCTTTTAAAATTTTTGAGAGAAGAGCATATTCCTGAACTAAGGAATATTTGTCTTAAAAGTCACTGATGTTTAAACAGTTTTGTTTTGTAACAGGGCTGTCCCAGCAAACAGGACGTTTTTATGGCCTGGATGACTTCATCTATAGAAATTCTCTCATTGCAAGTCCTTTTGTTTCACAAGAGTAAACAAATAGCATAGCCAAGCTGCAAATTAACCTTCCGGAAAAATCAGGGGTCAAACTTGGAGCCAGAAGCTCAAGACACTTGTAGGGAGGTTGCTCTGGTTCCTATCCAAGAGCTCACCAGCACGGAAGCTGGACAGGAAGACCCCATGGGAGTTAAGGTGTCAGTGGTCACAAAGACCTTTCTGCAAGGAGATTTCCACTTCTGTCCTAGCTGTGTACTGCAGTTTCCTACTTCTAGTGGTTCCTGCCAAAGCTCAGCCCCTCACAGTGCCAAGCACCATGCGATCCAGCACCACTGCTGCATACTGGAGGAAACACTGTGGTTCTTGTGCTTCTTAGCATGGTTGATGCTGTAACCGAAACGTGACATGGCCCATAGTACCATGTAGGACTAGGAAACATGCAAGAGGCTCGAGTACCTTGGCAGTTGGTGACAGTGGCCAAATTTAAAACACCACTGAAGTTGCACTGCAAGTGTCTAAATCTCGTACTACCTCTGCTGAAGACGCTGAACCTCCATTTTTGACAAGCATTCAGCGGCTCTCTGAAGTCCCCAAGGTCAGGAAAGCTGCTGCTAGAAATGACACGCTTTTTCTCTTTGGTTTCTCAAGGCAGTGTCAGATGATCATTAGAAATTTGAGCATTTGTTTTTATAATCTTACAATGTATTAGTTTCCCATCTAGCTTTGAGAGAGTCATCCTTGGAAGAGGATTTATGTATCTCGGTCTCAAGTGCCTTCACTCATCCTGTGCTTGGGAGGCTGCATTTGGGATGCTGCTGTGAAAAGGGGGAACTTGTCTGAAAACAAACTTCTTACCTGCATAGCTCTCACAAACCCTTACCACCTCCTTATTCTGTTTCTAAGGCAGGAGAACGTAACAGTCTGTGGTCCAGTTCAGGGAACTGGAGTATTTCAGTCTTCTCCGCATTCCTGGTTAGTTACCCTTGGCATTCATGTTAAAATAGTGATTAATTTGTTTTTTTCATAGAATATCTCGAGTTGGAAGGGACCCATAAGGATCATCGAGTCCAACTCCTTGCTTCTCGCAGGACTACCTATAACTAAACCGAACGACTAAGAGCATCGTCCAGACGCTCCTTGACTTCTGACAGGCCTGGTACCTTTTCAGTGCATTACAGTTGATCTTCAGAATACTTTATGGACTATCATCTCTGCACATACCACACTTTAAATGGAAAACATTACTTTTTTTTTTTTTTAAGACAATTCTATAAACCACTTAAGGGATTATCAGCATCCCATGGATCATGGGTTTTTGCCTACTGCTTTGAAGTATGCCTCATGAGAGTGGGAAGGAGTTTTCTTTCAGATCTCTGTAAAAGATGTTGATGGAGCAGTTCTGAAACTACTTCATGTTCTTTGTTGAAGTTGCCTATAAAGTGGACAATGATGTACTCGGACACACTCATCTGAGAAATGAGACAAGTCTGCTGAGATGTATGTGGCGGAAGTGAACACTAAGTCTAAATACATCAAATCTAGTTCTTGGAAATTACTGCAATGAATGGAAAAGCTCACTGTAAAACCATTGCTCCAAGAAGTGGGGACTCAGAGGAACTGTTATCTCTTAGCACAGGGATACTAATTACCAGGCCTTGTTATGAGGATTGGGGTTTTAAATCTTTGCCCCTTTGTAGGCAGGAAGCATTGTTTTATAAGGGTAAGAAAGTCAAGTTACTACCTGATACTTGCTATTGCAAGTGTGAAGCTAGATTTGACTGCTGCTGCTTTTGCTGCAGTAATCTTAGAGAAGCTCCAGGATTAAAGTGGTCTTTCAAAGTGAAAGTGATCTTTTCAAATTAATTGCTACCTTTCAAGGTAGCAAAATTACAAAGTTGTAAGTGTATGTAGTCCTGCTTCATCCTGAAAAGAAAGGGCAGAGAGCACAGCAATTGGATGTCCCTGCAGCCCTTTTTAGGTTGCTTGGAGGAGCTATGTAGAAACACTTTCACAGCCAAGGCAACTGCATGCTATGCTTCCGTCATGTCACCCCATTTTGAGGTCTAGGCCTTCAACGTTTGTTCAGAGATGTGAGCCTACTTGTATGTATAGTCTTAATGTTGTCGTGTCCCAGTGTGCCTCTTAGGTCATCTTGTTGTTCTTGTCATTTGTCATCACTCTTGCTAGCTCTCCGGGATTTTTTTTTTTCTCTGGAAGCTGTTGCACCACTGGGTAAGCATGGCCACCCAACGAGAAGTACATCAGGCTTGGGATCACTGCCAGTCTTCCTCTTTTCCTTTGGCTTGCCAACTGCTTAGACATTAAGCATTGAATTGCCACGTTAGCAATGTATCTTGGATATGTGCTACTTTTTATTAACGAGTGAATTAGTGGAAACTTTTTTTGGAGGTATCTGAGATATCTGAGGTATTTCATACCTTAACTGTTTTAAGGCTGAAGGAGCCAGGAACCCCACCCTCTGAACCTTTTTTCGCATTCGCCAGCCCTCGCGTCATCTCTTACCTCAGCTGTGTTCCATTTTTCAAACACGCTCCGTAAGCTGGTCCTGTAGCTAGGTGCAGCTCTGGCTGCATCTCCTTGCTGGATCCTGTGGCCTCACGCGCCTGCGTGACGTTGTCCGGCATATCACAGTCTTGCGGTACTGGGATTCAGTAGGATCTGTGTAGCCACTTGTGTGCTCTGGAGCGATGGAAGGGCTTGATAAATAGTGTGATGGGGCTCCCCTATAAGCTTCCTGTGCCGTTCAGAGCGAGAGCAATGGGAGTTTTATTCCTGGGAAGGTGGGCATATGTGCAAGCTTAAAACAAACATCAGCGCTGAGAGAGGAAAACATCCTTGGGCTCAGAGAGACCATGAGGACTGTCAGTCATGCTGATGATGCATTTCAGGGAAAACAACTTAAAATCTCTCAAGATTAAGTCACTGTCTTGGAAGTCAGCTCAGTGGAATCTATAGGTAGTCAATTGCCTAAAGGTGAAAGAATCTCCTTACAGTAATTGGGTAACTTAAAATCCGCTTTACACAAGCTCAGTTTGTGCTTCATTAGAGTCCTGATTTACATGACAGGGGGGACACTGAGGCATAGGAAGCGTGTTCTTCTAGTTACACTTTTTGTATAGTGTGAGACAGGTCAACATCTTGGTATTGCTGGCCAAAGCCTCCAAATTCAAAAGCAGAAATCATGTACATCCCAGAGTAGGCCTATACACAGATGACTTGTAATTACAATAAAGTGGTAAATAGAATTTATTTTCATCATGGAGCCATGTTACTATTCAATTTGAATTGTAATCATTATTAGCTGACTTTCTTGTTGCATTTTAGGATGGTGCAGGTTCTGTCCTTTAAATTAGTTTCCGGAATCGTGACAGATAAAACAAGATACCGCCCTCTTACAGCTCCCTTCCTGTGAGTCAGTAATACCACATCATATACAGAACTACTTGTTTAGGCCTCTGACAATTCAAGACTGTTATAATGAGCTGAAATAACAAAACAGGGTATGAACAAAATTATGACAAATATTTAAGTTGTCCTTAAGGTATCCCCAATTAAATTTCATCAAGAGTATCATGTAGTGTAAAAAACCCTCTTATTTTACCCCCAGTCCAAAGACTGGATTTTTTCCAAGACAGAGATGGTGCTTGTCCCAGACCACTTCCAAGGTGGAATGGAATAGCTGACATCTGTAACTTGAAGATGTTTCTATGTTTATCTTGCCATCAGGCAGGAAACACCTGAGGTCTATCAGGACTCGGGTCTGTCTGTCAGACTGCCACGCTCTTGCAAGTGGATCCCGCACAAGTGATGAGCTGGCAGGTTCTTACGGTAGCGTTTATTGTGGCTCCCAGACACCTGTTTAACATCAAGATCCATCATCTCCAAGAACTCTTAAGTATCTTGGAGAACTCTAGCTCAAAATCAAGCAAATTAAAGTCAGTACAAACCAAGAATTTAATAACATCCTATTTTAAGGTTTCTTTCAGCTTCCTCACATTCCAAACTGGGACATCCTTAGACCATTATTAGTGATTAAAGCAACATTTCATGTTCTGCTTCATACATAAATACGGATCTCAAGTATCAAAGAATCTGGAAGGGAATGGAACTAAACCCCGAAAATTAGCAGTGAAATAGTTGCTGCTCACCATCGCAGAAAATACGTGGCTGGGAAACTGCCCCATTTGAGTTGATCTCCACATCTGTGTAGCTCTTAATTTGTAATAGTTCTTCTGTGGGCTCTGAGGTGTTATGTCCTCCCTCCCCCCGCTGCCCCAGTTACTGTGTTCTTAAATGGATGATGATTGGTAGGGGAAGAGTAATTTTATCTCATTTAGAGGACTGAATGAAGGCTTTTTACAAGTAGTAAGCTGTTCGGGACCTTCTAAACGATTGTGAATGACTTTTCCCAAGGAGTCGAACTGCTCTAAAATCCGGCTTCTGAGCTCCAGCAGGTGCGGTGTGTGTCTGCCACCCCACCCCGCTCCTTTCTCTCCTGTCTTAATCGATGAGAAGCAGGTTAGGGAGCCGCTACGCGCACAGCGTAAGCCAGCGGGGTCAGACAGGGGCAGGCAGTTCTGAGCAGTCCAGGCAGTAACATCCTTTGCTGGATTAGAGTAACGCAAAGAAACATCTGCGTCTGCGTAGTCCTGCTCTGCACAAAACGCAGAGCGTTACGGGGGCCCGCAGGGTGGGGGAGATGATGGGCTTGCATTTGTGTACCACGTTCCTGTTCACCGAGGGCAGTTCAGAAGTAGGTTTTGGGGAAAAGCAAACTATACACACCTTCCACTGCCTGCTCCTCCCTTCCAAACCTGCAACCTGTTACCCCTGGAATCACGGCCTCATTCTTTTTTTGGACAGTAAATCTCATGATACGTGTTTCCTCTTTCACGCTGTTAAACTGAGCTTTGTGGCTAAGTGCAGATTGTAGCTTATCTGTTACCACATGCGCAGTCATAGTTCATCGTATCCACAGCTGGAGAGATTTAGGGTTACAGTGAAACTTCAGCGGGCTGTACCAGAATTCAGATCTTGTGTTTCCCCAGGCAAGAAAACTCAACACTTTTTGAAAGCCCTGACAGGACCCACACTTCATCAGCCAGGACAGGAAAGCCTGTTTCACCCTGTGAGCTGGCCGTGAACGGGCGCAGTTAGACACCAAGTGCATAGTTCAGCACTTCTAGAGGATCCGTGAATGGAGGCGTATTACTTCCAGCCCTGGGGACAGTTGTGTGCTGGCTTACACATCCCATGGTAAATCCAAGGTGCTTTCCCTGCCCATCTTTGGTCCGCTGCTGCACTACGCAGCAACCAACCTGCTCGTGTCCGCCCTGACGCTGCTGAACGACAGGTTTAACAAGGTTTATCCTCCCCACATATCTTGGCTAAAGCTATTGCCTTTTATCCAGCTACTGAGAATATCACGGTTTACGTACTGGAAAACCACAGGGCCTACGTGTTGATGGGGCTTGCCCAGGACTTGACCATACTTCTACCTTACGAAAGTGAAATAAATTATTCTCTGGGGGGGAAAAAAAAAGTGCATAAAACTGTTTACTGCTACCTTCTGATTTGTTCCGTATCTCTTGCAGCTTGAATGAGAACTCATGGTCCAGCTTTCCAAGTCCACAAAATTGCTTTACCTTAAGCCTGCGAATTATCCAGCTTTGTCCCTTTGCCTCAGTCTCTTCTTTTTCTGCAAGTTTCTAAGACAATTTATTCTAAGTATGTTAAGTAACCTGTAAAAAACACTTCTTAAATGCATTTTCAGCATTTTATGACGGGAAAAAAAGCAACTTGAAGTATTGATCCTCAAACTGAAAATGGAGTGTCTTCACTTTGCTACAGCATCACTCAGGAGCATGAAAGATGTCAATAACAGACAGGGTTTGGACTCTATACAAAATCTTTATCAAGAAGAGGCTTTAATTAAAAAACCAAGATGAGAAGTAAGTGTGTTTTTTTTCATTTAAGGTGCTGGAGCTCTTTAGCATTTTACAAGTTAATATACAGCCTGATGCTTCAAATGTTAAGGTGAAAGCTGCCCATTAATGACCTGTAATGAATATTTCATTTTTTCTCCATACGTGGAGACAGAATAAAAAAGTACATGTAATGGAAATTAACTGTAAGAATGACATCAAAATCACAAAGAATAGCATTTATTAATATCACCTGGAAAATGTATCACATACCACCTGCCACCATCTAGATGACTTCAGATACTTTACACAGCTTTAGTAAAATCAGTAACAGGATGTTTACAGTTCCTCTCTCAACCAACACAGAAACATTTATACGTTTTATCGAAGCAGTAAAAAAATCCTCATCTTTGAACTTCCTCTCAGTAATGGGAGATACATGAAATTGTATGTCCACAGACATACTTCTTCCTACCCGTTCCTGCTCTACAACCGAGGTTTACAAAGCAGCTATGTTTTCGGATGGTGAAGGTCTCAGTCTGATTGCTGAGTGTACACTGGGAGAAACATCTGCTTTTGCAGATCCCGCTCCTCCACAAGAGTCCAATGATTTAGCATGTTGCAAGCAAAACCTGCCTCAAAGGTGGTCAGTGCAGTCTTCCCATAGTTCTCAAGGATGTCAGGATCAAGGGTGCCTTGGTTTTAACATGCCAATCAACAGTATTACTGTCAGAACTCTCTTGAAAAGGCATACCTTGTCATTTCGGAGAACGTAATGAGAAATCAAGGGAAGCTACGATTACTTCAGTAACTTTTGGTTGGAAAGGCATTACTTCCAAAAGCAAAATCCCCCTTTAATAGTTCTCAAGAATATCCTTTTCCCTTTTTTAATATACCAAATACAAATGGATTAGAATCTCAAAGGTAAAAATTGAAGTCTTTATGTTTTTCAGCACACTTAGCACAGACAGGCTGAAAACTAGCAAAGCACAGAGCTGGATCATCAAAACCTGAGAACCACTGGAGATGAGTCTGCTTTGATGCATCAAGGTGCACATGTAAACGGGTTGCTGTCAGTATGGATTGCATTTGGGGACTCTGGGTATCGGTTCAGGAACTTCTGCTTGAACACAATTTTTAACTCTGTTGGTCAAAGTTTCATTAATTTCTATATGTTTTAGTCTCTGCTGTTCCCAAAACAGTATGTTCAGTGAATGACAGCTCAGGTTGAAAAAGAATAATTCGAGTTTTTGTTCTTATCCTAATAAAAACTGGATATATTGAAGAAAGTGACTATGGGTATCCTGTATCAGGTGTATAAATTGTACTATTTAAGTGTTGCATGTAAGCGCTACAACCCCAACTGGATCTGTGATTTAGTAAAACACATTTAGAACCTTATTTTGAATTGGGCCTTGACTCAGATTTTCTTCATCCTAAAATACAGATAGTTAATGTCAAACTGAGTTGCTTGCAAGAAGACAACAAACATCCGTTGTTGTTTTTCAAACTTGCAGCAGATGCAGAAAGATGAGTTGATATGTTGGTGCAAAATTGCTCTTGTATAATCAAAGAAAATTGCTTATATGTAACCAGAAAGTACTGAAGTGATACAAGAATATATAAACATCTAAATACTAAATACCTTGTTCGTTTAGTAAAAAAATCCAGAGAAAATGTGATGTCGGTGAAACTTGTCTTAAATGACCAATAAAAATATGCTGCTTGAATTAAGTATCTTAGCAGAATTATTTCTAAAAGAAAATAACCATGACTGTACTAAATATGCTTAGGGATAAATACTAGGCTAGAGAAAGACAGAGAGAGCACGTGCTTCCTCAACCTTTGGTCTCTTGTTTAGGCTTAATTGTGTTTTTTTGATGGTAACTATGTTGTGTGCTGATGCGTGTCCTCTAATCAGTCTTTTTAGTTTTCCTGTAGTGCAGGATTGTGGCTGTGACCCAAATATTGAGAATGAGCATGGTTGTGAAACGGATGAGAACTAAAAGGGAAAAAAAATCTTGTAAGCATAAATCAAAAAAAATCAACTGCAGTCATTTTCAGAAGACACGTTGTTTTGTAAACCTTCACTGGTGTACAAACAGGCTGGTTCCCATTCTGCAACTCTTTTCAGTCAATTCAGTTCAAATTGCCATGTTCAGGAACCCAGAAATTCTCAGAGTAAATAGAGCAGAGAAAAGCTTTTAGCACTTGCGAGTGGTATCTGAAAATAATACACTACAGTACCTCTAATTCTTTTGTGACAAAACCAGGAGACTAGTACAAGTTTGAGTAGTCTCATATAAATTTATATTTACACCTAAAATTAAACTCGGAGCCACAGCTCACTCTTCCTTTATAGTTGCATATGTTGTTTATAGTAAAGGGATTATTCTCTACTGCCATCTGTGAAGTTTAGACTTCAAGGAGACAGGAAATACTTCTATGGGTCAGGTTTTAATGAGAGGAAACCTGACAACTGAGGAAAAAAGCAGTTTTTCAGTATCTTGATTAACTTTCAGAATTTTTTTAAACCAAAATAAGCATAGTATCTCTACCTGTGAGACCACAATTTGAAGTATAGGTATATCTAATATCCATTTGGTAAATGGAATATTCACAGAAATGTACACAAAACTTTATTTCAGAAATATGTGATATTTGACAGTTTCATACATGTGTGTGAAACCCAAGATGAACATGCCAAAATGTTCAGTGTTAGAAGTTAACTGGAAACATTTTCCATTAAAGCAGCACAGCATCACTGTTCGCTGCCATCTCTTCCATGTTCCAAAGTGTACTGTGCTGTATTTTAAAAAGCAGCTTTAGCCTGAGCCAGCTTTACTTTCAAGAGCCAGCTTTTTATTTCCATGGCGTTTTCCTCCCTCCCTTACTCCTCTCAGTATACCTCTTGCTTCTAAGCAGCAAAAGTGTGTAGCTGTGGGTGAACTGGACTTGATAACTGACCTGGACTAAACTTCTGTGTGTGCATTACACCAATTTTTTGGTGATCAAGTTAACCGCACGGCCCCAAAATTCTTACTCTGTTGAAGGAAAGCAGCAAGGACGGGGGTGAAAATGAGTGATTGAAAAGGGGACTGGACTTCCTTTTCCAGTGAAAGAGCCACTTGAACGGCTTGTAAAACTAGAGCATTGTTGTGCTGCAGAGGACTGCTTAAAAAAAAATAAATCCATTCAAATGATGTTTCTGATGAAACATCAGTTTTGAACTAGAACAAGGATCTACCAAATAAAGTACAATGTCATTTTGTTACTGTTCTTACATCCACCAAGTCTTGATTTCAAACCACTTACTGAAAAATCTGCTGCACTCCTTAGCTCTTTCAGTTTTGTCAGGATGGTAAGAAGCTGTTATATAAATTTGCTTTATAATGAAATCAACTGCAAATTACATATTTTAAGCCAGTTTTTTGTGAGTTTCTTACCAGCCTACCATGTAATTTTCAGCCTACCATAAACTTGCTGAATGTTGTGCCTAAAACTATTCATATACTAAACTGAACTTTAGTTTTCTAGAAGAATTTAATGCACAAACCCCGCAATAAGAAACTTACTATTTAAAAAGCTATCACTCAACTATTACAGATTAAGTTGTATTTTAAGAAATTTATTTGTTTATGTAATTAAATAGTAAAGACTTTTAATGCTTTATTCTGCTATTTTCATAATCAAGTCAATTTTAAGTTAATTTTGCCTTTGGAAAAAAATAATGGATTTTGGACTACTTGTCACCACGAGATAAGCATAAGCAGGTTTTTTTTTTGTTTCTCCAGGCATTTGACTGGTTTGTAATCCTGTGCTACTTTTTTAGCCGTAACTCCTTCCCTCACCATGCTAAACCACCAGGTTCATGGTTTGTTCTGCTGAGACCAGAAAAATGCTTTTACAAAAGAGCTAAAAACGACCATGGCAGCTGTTATCTTGGAAGGGTGAGTAATTCCATACTTTACTCACCTGCGAGATCATTCGTAGTCATTAAAGTTGTAACTATTCTTGCTGTAAATTGAATGAATTCTGATTAGTGGACTAGATACGACACATATATACCTTCAAAAAATGATGAAATACCTATTTTTCAACAGAGGATAATCTTGCATGAAAATACACATTGCATAGACATTCCCACTTCTAGTGCATCCACTCCACTATTTTAGCTTCAGAGATCAAGCTCTCAAAGCTGAGTGACACTGTATTAAGGGTCTTTTTTAATGAGAAAATCACTGATATAATTAGAATTTTTATATCTACATCTGCCTATCTCACTAGGTTGGATATGGTCAGAGTTTACTGCTTCCCTTTCTGCTCAGCCCCCTGCTTCAGTAGTTGACACTGAGCTACACCCACAATCGAGTTAGCGTGACTTAACCACTGTAAATGTTCACATGCATGCTTTTAGGCTTCTGCAAATATGAGGAATTCAGCTTTCCCTCCCACAACAAATCTAAACAATTATTTCACATTTGCAGCAGACTAAAACCATTTACAAAGTTTATTGCCATTGTTCAGCAAGCATACCGCAACTTCTAATTATTGACTTAAAAACATTTGTTTCATGGGGAAATAGATCCAGCATCGCTATGTTTTATAGTAAGAATATTTTAAACAAGTTTTGTGAATATGACAAAGGTGCTTCTGACACATAGCTGTAGAAGAACTGTTCATGCAGACCACTAGGTAATTAACACATGAACTGCACAAATCACTGTTCCTTGGTACATTCTTAAATTCTCCTCTGTTGAGAAATGTATTTACATGTAGTCATAGAGTTAAAGGTATTTAGCGTGAAGTGTGTATTTATTTGTAGATGACTTCAGAATTAGCGTTGTCTGACTGCCTAACTACAAAATTTAGCACCTTTTCATGCTGGATCACTAGTAATTGTATTAAATCCTAGACATTGAAATTTGCTCTTTGTAAAGACACTCTTTCGGTTATTTCAACTGTATCAAGTTCCTTTGACCATATCTGCATGTTTTCTAAGTCAAAGCATCATTGTGATGGAGCTGGTGTCAATGATAAACTTGATTTCAAGAGACTGTGTGGTATCGGAGTCTCAGAAGTTGGCACTAAGGGAAACTACATTAGGCAAGATTTTTATCTACTATGATTGAGTAAAGAGCTCTTGAAAGAGGCATTAGGAGGAGCTATGGCTTTAAAAAATGAAAACTCAGTGCTTCGCACCAAGATGCCCACAGCTTACTTGCGGAGGTATAGGCAGACATACTCCAGGTCAAGGCGCTCACTTGTCCAGAATCTTTTGTCTGCCAGAGACACCGCAGCTGAACCAGCTTACTGGCCGCGCTGATGAGTGTGCACAAATTCTGAAAAGCAGGTAAAAAAAAAAGAGAAAGAACCTCTGCCATTGTATTATCCAAGTGTTTAGCTTATGGCTGCTAGCATGTGCCTTACTAAAAACCAGGACTAGCTTTTTCATTTAGAATAAAAAAAATACACTTTTTCAGTATTTTGCAACCCAAGCATTTCAGCTTCTTACTAAGGAACTGGGAAGCAAAAAATTGCAGTTGCCAGAAGCAAGGGACTGATTTCTGAGGAAAGAAGCTCAAAGAGCACAACAATTGCTACTGCTGTTGGCAAATGCTTGATAGAGGCAAATACAATAAGAAGCAAAGAAATAAAGAGCCTCTCAAACTGCTACATAAAATTGTTTATGAAAGTTAGCTAAAATGAGACTGATCTAGCCTAACCAGCAAGGTTGATTCAGACCATCTGTTACCATTATGTCTGGCAAACAAAACCATAAAAGAATGAGAAAACTGACAAGAATGTGTGGAAAATGGGTCCAATTGGTGGGAAAAAATAATGAAGGGAACAGACCATTCACCCTGTCATCCTTTTAAGTGGGACTTCGCAAAGGCAGCGGGTAGAGGGGACCTCCACATGGCTCTCTGTGGCATGCCCGGATTTCCCTTGCAGGTAAGGATTGGTGTTAGGCTTAAAAGCTTCCCCCATTTGTATCATCTTCTGCATTAGCAACTCCAGTTTATCTCAATTAAATTTTAACTTTCTCTCTTCTGATAAAAAGCGCAAAGACCATCTTGAACCTATGTAAGGCATTAGCAGATGATACTTGCAAAATTCTAGGACTAAAGGGAAAAAAGATCTTGTGAAGTATTTAACATTCCCTATTTCAAATGCTTTGACTGATGCTCTATTCTTTTCCTCGCATGTTAAAGGTTTATTAATGGGGATTATGACATTTGGACTAAAGAGGCAATCTTTTTCCAACATCTTAACTCTTTGCTAGTTTTAATTAAGGCACTGCAATTAACAACTTCACTTCAAAACATACTTTTTTTTTCCCTATAGAGTCTCTATTGCCAGTGTTATGTTTTCCAGCTACCCACAGAAGTTAAACAGCTGTATTTGAAAACTGGGGTTGTTCTGAAAGCTAACCCAAATGAAATTCTTCCAAGGACAAATATAAGGAGAGATTTCACTGATCAAGATGTCCAGAAAAGAAGTAATTTCATATATGGACCTAATTTCAAATAATCATGCAGCACTTACCATGGCCAGGTCTATTATCCACTTCCGCAGTGTTAGCATGTACCAGCCCCCCCAAAATCTTACATTATGTTAAGTTTCATAGCACTGAAAATTCTAGGATACCAAAGCTCTTGAAACTGCCTGGGGAATGAGATGCTTTTAAACATCTGGAAATAATCTTATTGAAACTTTACAGAAGACTATACAATCTAGATAAAATATATTAAGCACTTGTTGAAACACTAAGTGTTCCTATTTTTCACACTGTCTTTGGTTGAACAGTGCCTGGAGTTTCTCGAGACCTGCTCCAAAGTACAAGACTTGAGATTTAAGCCCAAGTCCTATTTAAAAAAAAACACCAAAACCATACACTGCTATGCTCATCATAGCCAGTACAATCTGCATGGGTGGGAATCAATGAAAAAAAAAGTCATCATTTCCAACCTGCATTTCTAGCAAAGATGTGAATTAAGAATTGGTGTTGCTCCTTATTGGTTGTGGGCCTTCTAAAGCATAGCTACATATACAGCCTACTCTCCGTAGAGATTTTACTGTGATCCAAGAAATCCACATGTGAATGTGGAATGCACATTGAGGAGCGGCTGAAAATGATTTACATTGGTTGCACAAAACAAATGATAACATAGCTGCTATGCAAAGAACTACCAAACAAGCTACATAAACCAAAATTCCCAGATTTCAAAGGATACGTGACTGCATAGAACAAAGCTCGTTTCGTTTTTCCACTGAAACGCAGAATAAACAAAAGGAGAATGACGTCTGAAATAAATAAAAGATTGTGTGTCAGAGAAGAGAGAGAAAGGGCCTAAATGCAATTCTAGACAGAAGGGAGTAGTTCCACTGGGTACCATGTCTATGGAAACTGGCTTCTTACAGGTTTGTCTCTCAAATTTGATTGATGTCCAGAACACTGCAAGCTCCAATATGAAACTTTTCTCAGAATCTGGAGCGTTTATCAGGTCTCTCTCACAGAGAGAGAGAGAAAGGATGAGCTTGCATTGCAGCACCACTGTGTGTGTAGTAACTAGATCTTTCTCCTCTCCATCTATTTTCATAAAATGTACAGGAATACAATTATATTTGAGTTTTCATTCTCTCTTCCCCCTGACCCCGGCTGGAATTGGTCAATGGACATACGTCATTGCAGTGGAGTACTGTATCTACAAGTCTCAGAGTGGTGAATGAGCCCTGGTTTATTTCCAAAACATGGCTTAAAAAAATTACCTTGTGCAATGATGATGGGATATTCCAGGTATGTCTGCAGAGGGTAACCATAATAAATCTGGTACCTCAGAAACACAAGGAAGCTGAACAGAAAGACACAAAACAGAGTGACAGCATGAAGGGACAGGACAGCTCCTTCACGACTTCTTTTTTACTCTTTTGGTTGTGCCACAAGCCTCCAGACAGGTGTAGCCCCTGCTGTCAAACTGATCAAACAAATATGAAGACGAAGTGCAAGCCTGATGATTCTGTAGTCTATTTTTGTTACCCTCAAATAGAGTAAGATGTAGAGAGCTGCCCACACCTCTTGTCAAGGTCTTTGTGTCGCAGTGTGAAAGGCATGATTTTATTAATTACAACTGATGAGAAAGAAATAAAGGCTTCCAGACCTAAAAGCTACCTCCTCTTTGCAAGTGCCTTGGCATCTCTGGGATAACTCTGATTTCTTTATTTATGTAGGAAGTTCAATCTGCATATTAAACAAGTTTCACAAAAGTAGAAAACATCTTCCGAGCTGCCTAGACTACAGTGTTAGAAGATTGCCCAGTGTAGCTGTACTGGTCAGACTCAGAGCCTGTTCTTATGTGCACTGAAAAATGGCGATTCTCCTTCCTGCTATTCCACAGTATAGTATCTAAAACAAATTGAACTTTTATCATGTTTTCTTTACTTTCTTCAACTTTCATGCAAGTCCATGGGGTTAGACAGAAACTTCAAGGCTGCAGAGAGAACAGAAAGGACTCTTAGGGCATAGTTTTATGTAAGGAAAAATTGATGGTTTCCAGCATACAAAGATGGCATAAGGAACTGCCTACCTTGTAAGAAACTGGCTTTTACAGTATTCAGAATTTAAACATCTGAACTTCTTAGGAGTCTTATTTCTTGTAGGGTGATATTACACTCCTTGCCATCAGCACCATGCTTCTGTGTCACTCCTCTGCCAGGTCACTGCTTTCTGACTCTGCAGAGCCAGCAGTTTGTACCAGTAGCCCCAAAGCTCCCTGCAACTGGAGCCAAAGTCTTTAAAGGCTGCGGGATAACTAGTCTACTACATAAACAAGCAGTCCCAATAAATGTTTCAAAAAAGCCTTGCTGCAACTCGTCCAAAATAGTTTTGCCCAGAGCAGGAGCAGAACCCACAGCGGTGTGGTTGTCACACGGGTGCTGACAAGACATTTATGGCTTCTCCATGCTCATCTGAAAGATTACATATAAAGCCTTTTCAATGCACACCAACACACACAATTTTGAAATGCTACCACCGCTTTTTGGCTGGGGCTGTCGGGTAAGTGATCTCTGCTGGAACTAGAATTTAGTTCACGTACTCTGAGGTGTATTAAGGGTGGACAGCACAACAGGGGTTCAGTGCCGAGGAGGAACGCAGGCAGCGAACGGCCACAGCGGAGACGGAGGGGGTTCCGCGCAGCTCTGCAGCAGGGTGTCCACACGCCTCAGCTGGAGCAGCCCCAGACCCGGCTCAACAGCCGTGGCCCTGATGGAAGACGAGGCACAGGCGTGTTCAGAAGTGACACGCCGGTTTTGTGAGGTGATTCTTCCGAATAAAAAGCCCTTTTTTAGTTTGGTGCCGAGAGCTAGCAGCCATCTGGCTGGATGTTCTGGCCACTTTCACCCCTCGGTTCGGCAAACGCAAGGCTCTTCAAGGTATTTTCTCTCCCATGCTTGTACCCACATTTACATGTACGTGTACAGAGTTTCTGTATTTATTTTCCATTCCATACAATCCTCTTTAATCAAGATTTAATAAGCCTAGCCCATGTAAGCTTATTACAGACTGACAAATCTTTGACAAGGCTTGTAATTTTCTTAAAGAATGATTATGTTTTACTTATTTGGGCGAGACAAGCCTGCCTAACTGGTACAATTACCTGCACAACAGGGCACGCGGACCACTTAATAACCCAACTACATGGCCTAAACCCAACAGTAGGTGTTGTCTTCAGCTACGTGGCTGGCGCAGGTTGGTTTTGGGCAAAAAAAAGCCGAGTTTCCCTTTAACCAACAGCGCGGAAATGCTTCAAAAGAGGAAGCTTCTGCTCTATAGAGTTCGCACGCCCGACGAAGGCACCTGATGAGGGGCGCAGGAAGAGTCCGCAGGCCCAGCGCAGGCTGACCGCGCTGCAGAAAGGAGAGGCTTTGGAACCGGAGAGCGCAAGGCCTGCTCGCCGCCCCCCTCCAACAGCCACTCGACGCACCCTCACGCGTGACCAGAGCTGTGAAGGAAGGCATTTCATCCCTCACTGCCGCAGCAAAGCCCCGCTGCCCCCCGCTCCGCCCGGGCGCTGCCGCCGCGCCCCAACGGCTCCTCCCGGCGGGCGCCGCCATCTTGTCCCCGGGTGCAGCCCACCCCCCCCCCCGCCTTACCCGGCCAGCTCCAGGAGGAGGCTGCCCACGCTGACCCCCCACGCCGACCCGGCCGCCACCACCGCCGCCAGCTGCGGCAGCTTGATCACGGCGCACACCGCCCAGGTGCTCCAGTGGGCCAGGTCCAGCAGCCTCGGCGCCATCCCGCTGCGCTGCGCACCGGCGGCAGCCCGGAATGGGGAACCCGCCGTGTGGCGGGGTGGGGCGGGGAGCCCGCCCGGCCCGGCCCCGCGCCGCTGGCGCCGGGGCAGCCGTCAGGGAGCGCTGCTGGCGCCCGCGCTGCCCGCGGCGTGGGGCGTGGAGGCCGCCCGGCCCTTGGGGAGAGCGGAGCCGGGCCCGGCAGCGGGCCGCCCCCGCTCCGCATCGGCCTCGGACCTCGCCGGGCCTGGGCGCGCTGCCGGGCGGTTCGGCACCCCCGGGGAGGCCGGTGCGGCTTCCTCGGGAGGGACGGGGCCTCCTGTCAGCCGCCTGCGGGGGAAGGGGCCCGTCGGCCCCCAGTCCCGGTGCCGGCGTCTTGCCGAACGCCGCGGTGGACGGGGGAGCGGGGTGGGGGACACCCGGGTCTCCGGGGGTGCCTCGGTGCCGCCGGCTGAGGCCTACCCATGGCTAACGCTCCTCGGTGTCAGGGCCCACGGCTAAGGCTCCGCGGTGTCAGGGCCCACGGCTAAGGCTCCGCGGTGTCAGGGCCCACGGCTAAGGCTCCTCGGTGTCAGGGCCCACGGCTAAGGCTCCGCGGTGTCAGGGCCCACGGCTAAGGCTCCGCGGTGTCAGGGCCCACGGCTAAGGCTCCTCGGTGTCAGGGCCCACGGCTAAGGCTCCGCGGTGTCAGGCCCACGGCTAAGGCTCCGTGGTGTCAGGCCCACGGCTAAGGCTCCGCGGTGTCAGGGCCCACGGCTAAGGCTCCGCGGTGTCAGGGCCCACGGCTAAGGCTCCTCGGTGTCAGGGCCCACGGCTAAGGCTCCGTGGTGTCAGGCCCACGGCTAAGGCTCCGCGGTGTCAGGGCCCAGACACGTTCAGCTCCAGGTTGAGAGCGTTGGCCCTCAAATTACCCTTTGTTACCTTAGACAAAATCTACAAAGCAGTAACCATCGGATGCTGCGTTGGTGTAAAGGGTTAGCCATGGTTTGTGTTCACTTAGGAGCAGCGTAGGTCAGCTGTTGGCTTGGAGCTGTAGGCTGGATTTCAGTTTTCATCCCCAAAGTGGAGTTTCCAGTGCTACAGCTCCTGTGTTGTTCGGGTCACGCTGTCTGGATCGCTGTGATGCTAATTCCTGCAGTGGGGATGACATAGTTTTGACAGTGCCGCTTTTGGTTGCGCAGAAAGTAAGTTCAGCAAAATTAAAAGTTCCTGAATGCTGGACTTGGCAGATTGCCAGAGATGGCGAAACTTCCCTGGAACATACATCTACCCACCATGCACAGTCATACACGAAAATAGTAAAGCACAGTTTTTAAAGCTTTTGTACTTATCAGCTTGTCAGAACTAAGTAAGAGCAATTATCCAAGGAATAGACATTTGTACTGATCACGCACATACAGAATCTTGGCTCTTTCATGCCTGCATATGGCCGGGACTACTCGGAGTGTCAAATCCATACCGTTAATTCAGATTTTTACCTACAACATAATTGCTTTAACATGGGTTATTCGCAGGCATAAAATTTCTTCTTTTTCATTTTCATGAAAGTTGTATTTCTGTACAACTAATAGTTCTTAATACGGTTTAGGTCCAGCTCCTTTGCATGTCTCACAAATTGTTTTCTGTTGTTTTGATAATATGATTTGACAAACACGTTTATGGCATTCATTCCACATACCTTTAGTGGTATTTTAAAACTGTTACTAATGCTTAATTTGTAAATCATGTTGCCCTCTGTGTAATTCAGTCGCTAAAAAAAAAGAAGCAGGTACGTAGGAGTAAAAAAAATCTCAAAACTGATTGAAATAAATGTCCCCCCAATACAGAATTTTAATTTAAAAATTGTGTTTCTGTTTATGTAATTCAAATTAATCAAGCTTTTCAAAGACAATAGACTCTAAAAGAAGAAAATTTGAAGTTACCTTAAAATAATAACTGTTCCAAGATTTTCTTGATAAACTGAGTTCTCAGCCTTGTGGGAGTATTGTGTACTTGAAAAAGAGTTGAGTAACCCATCACACAAGATGAAGTTATCTCATTTAAAATTAGGTCTGAGGTGTAAATGTGTCTGTCATTTCAGATAATCTGAGAATAATAGAGAAATAGTTAAGGTAGAAGTTGTGTATCTGCATTACTGTGTGGATGCTGATCCAACAAAATGCTGTAAAAATATCAATAATATGCAGTGCCTTGTATCCTACAGTAATCCTACAGAGGAATCAAGAAGCTATTAAGCAGGTCCATGAGCATAGTTCTGTTCAACTTTCTGTATTTAAAAAAGACATAGAATGTTTACCTTTAGTCAGCATTTCAGCTTTTTAAAAATACATCCTGCTTTGCATTGCAAGCAGTCAGTTAAGCAAAATTATTTCCTGTCCTTCCCCTGTCCTGTCTTATGTAATGATAGTGCTCTACATCTTTTTTACTGGCCACTTTTACTTACTGCTGCTACTGCAGCTTAGGGAAAGAACAGGCATCACAGTGCTAGAACAGCCCTGTTAAAAAAATTAATTTATGAAGAGTGTAAGAAATTATTCGTATTCTGTTTGAATTATTTAGTTTTATGTAGAAGTTCAGAGTCTTTTACTTGGTAAGTTGCAGCAGAATGCACAACCACTTTAAATTACAGTTCAGTGAATAAATTCATTACACTCAAATCTACAGTGCAGATTGCCTGTTTCGCAGCAGATGGGCAGTGGTTTAACGCTGCTGCACCTCAAATAAGAATGCAAATGTTGATTCCTATTAAAAAAAATAACGAAGGAAAATAGTCTTTCTGTAATAACCAGAGACAAGAAGCCAAACCAGAATTTTTTTCCCAGTAATGTTGTTGGCTTATCATCGCTGAGTTTTTAAGCGAAATAATGCCTTGAATTTTGTGGTTTTGCAAGGAATGCAGAGTGCTTTCTTGCTCATTATTTCCACAGCCTACCAAGCTAAGCAGGGAATAGTTCATTTTATAGATAATTGGTGTTTTAAGCTCCAGGTTAAAATAAAGGAAGTTCCACAACTGGGGAACCTGTGACGATGGAGACAACCCCCAGGAGACGTGTGGAGGAAGGCTGGGGGTGGGCAGAGTTGGCCAGGGACAGCAGGCAGCAGAAGGGGGTGTGACGCTGTGTGAACACACACAGTCAGGAAAGAAACCAGAGGAATTGGATGTGTCGGCACAGTTGGAGAGCTGTCACCTCTTTGGGATCACAGGGACAAGGTGGCGTAGCTCATGACGAGTGCTGAGATGGAAGGATACAAGCTCTTTTGGAAAAGTAGGCAGGGCAATAAATGGAAGTTGTGTTCTATGCAAAGAAGCGTGTCTCTGCCTGGAGCTTTCCTCCGCTTTGGAGTGAGCAACGAGCCGACTGAGATCTGGCTTGATCAGGAAGAGGAAGCCCATGAAAACTTAAATAACTAGAAGAAAGCTCACAATTGTAGGCCCAGGCTTCTTTGGGAGTGTAAAATTGCTCTGACATCTGGAGGAGCCACGCAGTGGGGTAAAAGCAGTCCAACCAATTTTTGTGGGGCATCAGGAACATATTTTTTGACCCAGATGCTGGATTTGTTACTCAATAAACAAGGAGGAACTAGGAGGCGATGTACAGGTCACGGGCAGCCCTGGCAGCAGTGGCTCCAGGACCTTAGAGTTAAGGTCCAAAGAGAAGTAAGTAAGGCACATAGAATGAAGATTCTGGGCTTCAGGAGAACAGAACTGGGCTTGTTCAAGAGACCTGCCTGTCAGTATCCCTTGGGAAATTGCTATGGGGGGGCGACAGAGCCTAGAAGAGTGAGTTGGTATTCAAAGACACCATGCTCACAGCACAAAACCAGTCTCTCCAGTGAGCTGAAACGTGAGCGGACACGGCTGAGGAATGGCATGGCAGAGGAACAGCTTGGCTGAATGGGCAACGCTTGCCTGAACTCAGACACCAAAAGGGAGGCTTTGGAAGGTGGAAACAGGGATGAGCTACCCAGGCATGCGGGGATGGAGTTCAGAGAGCAAAGCTCAGTTGGAGTTGAAACTGGCAAAGGATGTGAACAACACCAAGGAAAGCGTCCGTAATTACTTTAGCAACAAAAGAAAGATGAAGGAAAATGTGGGCACGCTCTGACAAGGTAGGAGACATACTTAAGAGTGGCATGCAAAAAGCCAAGGTGCTCAGTGCCTTTTTTTGTCTCGGTTTTTACTAGCAAGGTGTGCTCACAGGCCTCTCAGGCTCCCTGAGCCTAGTGTCACAGTTAGAGGGAGTGAAATACTAACCAAGAGGGAGGAAGACAGAGTTGGGGACTGCAGCAGCAAACTGGACAAAGACTGCTCCGTGGGGCCAGACGGGATGCATCTGAGGGTGCTGAAGGAGCTGGTCGACATTATTGCAAGGCCACTGACTGTTTTTCATCTTTGGCAGGTTGTGGTTATCAGAGGAGATTTCCAGATGACTGGAAGAAGGCAAATGTCCTATCTTCTTGCAGGAAGGAGGATCCAGAGCATGACAGGCTGGCCAACCTAATCTCAGTTTCCAGGAAAATTATAGAGCAAATCCTCCATAATGGCCTCCTCTGGCTGTTCCCAGGTGCATGAAAGACAAGATGGTGACTGGGGACAGCCAGTTTGGATTTTACCAAGGCAAATTTTGTGTCTGAGTCAGCCTGGTTGCTTTCTCTGAGAGAGCTGGCTTGGTGGATGGGGGAAGAGCAGTGGATGTCATTTACTTTGACTTTAGCAAGGCCTTTGACATGGTGTCACTTAGCATTCGTGTAATGAAAGTGGGGAGATACAGGCTGGATGGGAAGACCACAAGGTTGGTGGAAAACTGAGCAGCTGGGCTCAGGGAATAGTGGTTAGCAGACATTCAGTGGGTGGCCACATTGTGGGTGGTGTCTCTCAGGGGCTGATACTGGGGCCAATACTGTTTTAAGTTTTGCATTAACAACCTGGCTGAGGGGTGGAGTGAATTCTCAGCAGGTCTGCGGATGATACCGTGTTGCAGACAGCCTTCGACACACTGGGCAGTTGAACTGCCACTCAGAGGGATCTTGGCAGGCTGAAAAGATGGACTGACAGAAAACTGATTAATAAAAATTAAAGCCTGCAGCCTGTGACAGTAACCGCTCAAAAGCTGTTTTCAGGAAAAGGGCATGGGGGTCCTAAGGGACAATAAGCTGAATGTGAGTCAGCATTGTGGTCTGCGGGAAAGATGGACAACTTCATCCTGGGCTGTGTTAGCAAGAGCATAGCCTGCACATTTATGGAAGTGATCCTTCCTTTCTATTTGGCACTTGTGAGACCACACTTGGAGTACTACTGAATACTGGAACAGCAGCCCAGAAAGGCTCTGGAGTCTTCATCTCCAGAAGATTTTCACAACTCAGCAGGACCAGGTCCTGAGCAACCTGATGTAACATCAGCGTTGGCCTTGCTTTGAGCAGGGGATTGGCCTAGATGCCTCCAGAGGTCCAGTGACCTTCTGGTCAACATAGCCGTGATTTCATGTACTTTATTCCGTATGCAAGCTGCATATTTGAGGCCCTATTCTGCCACAGGAGGCATCAAGGTAAAAACAAGGTAATAATGATCAAGATTTTAAAAAAAAAAGTAGGACTGTTACTCTAGCTACTCTTTCTATCTGGTATTTGCTGAACGCTTTTGTAGTGCCCAAGGACTGGGAGTTTTACTGTTAACTTGAGTAGTAAGACTGATGCAGAGTTGTCACAAAAGCTCACCATGAGGAAGGAGGTTATCTTTGGGTTGAGAGACTCCTTGGTGGCAGAATGACAGTGTTTCAGCTCTGATTTGAAGAACCTCCTCTTACTAAAGCAGCACAGTGCATTTCTGTGTACTTAATGTTTGAGGTTATGTTGTACAAGTGTGCATGATAGGATTATAAAAGAAACATTGGAGGTTGCATGTAGTTCATTGGTTTTGTGTGCAGTATGTTAGATGTATTTGTGGCAAACTGAAAACATGGCTGTATTTATATAAGGTTTACTTGATGTTAGGCTGAATAGAAGCATCATAAATTGAATGAAAGTACTGTAAGCAAAAAAAACCCCAAACCCTGTTGACTCAGTGTTTGCTCTGTGAAATGGTTCATTCGGTTAACTGAAGGGCTGAAGGCCATTCTGAGTAATGGCATGTTATCTAAAGTAATACGGTTAGCTAAAATGTAGTACTGAAAGAGCCTAGAATACCAAAACTGCCCCCTCCACATACACACTTAAAAACCTAACCTAAAACTAACAAAGCCAAAGAACTGGGAGGAAGAAAAGAGGGAGAATCTATTAATTAGTTTGTACTGGGACTGCTTAAATTGATTTCCATATTAAATTTGGAATTGTCCCTTTTACGTAGGAAATCTACATTGAGCTTGTAGCCCAGAGAGGAGCTTGAGCTGTAGCATTTGGGTCTGGAACTGGCATTTTTCTAGATCCATGCTTACATCTGAATTACTCAAATAAGTAACTCCAGTAAGAGTTGGGAGAGTGAGTACGTTATGGCAGCCCTTACTAAGGTCCGGGCGGTCCTGCATTCTTCCAGACCATGCAAATGGATCTGCCAGCACTGAGGGGCAGCTACAGTATAATGATGCTTGCTCCAGCAAAGAAAATAGTCAGGTCACCAGACCTGAAACACCACCATGTGCTGGTTTTGCCCCGTGACTTTTATGTTTTTCAGTGAAAAGCAATTGAGTAGCCCTATGGTAATACGGTGCTAGCAATGTGTCAGCATTCTGTTAAGTTTTGCTATAGAAGAGTTTATATAAACATTGTGGTTTTGGTCCATCTGGCTTTTAAGAGATAATCGTATAACTGCTAATAAGTATTGTGATAGTTGCAGATGGTTCTATGCTACGTAGTTGGTTTGGTTTCTTTCTCTTTCGCAGCAATACCTGTAGTTGGAGTTACTGCATGAATACATTTGTTAATTCACAGGTTATATAAAATAGATCCAGTGATGATAATTGGTCATTAATAAATGGGGAAAATAGACACAGAGCTTGAAGTGATCAGGTCAAAGTCAGAGTAAAACCAAATCTGATCATTTTTATAGCTATTGTGCCTGTATATTTGCACATTACTTCTTAATGCAATTTATTGACCACTATATGCCAACTGAGGGTTTCTCTTGGTATCCCCCGGGTCAAGAGACAGTTAAGAGGCATTTGCAGTGGTTTTGCTCCATCAGCCTGGCATGAAGGTCTTGTGCTGAGGTGAGGCTGTAACCCCAGATACTTGGAAATTCCATGTCTAAGTAAGTACTGGTGGTTTTGTGGCTACATACAGCTTCTGCGAGAGGCTTTGAGAAGGTTACAAGCTGAAGTCAGTCTATGGCATCTGTGCCCTATGGCAGAAGAGGGCTGTGGGCAGGGCTGTGATTGACAGAGCTGTGCAAGTGCCTCTTCAGCCTTTGGCAGAACTTCTGAGTTTCCTGGAGAAGCATCTGTGTTTCAAGGAATTGATCCAAGCAAGCATGAAGTTTTCGGAAGAGGGAAAAGCATACCTGACATGGATTTGGAGTAGCGAGTAGAGTTTTTAAGAGAGACATCCTACTTCAGGAAAGGTTTACTGGTTTTTGTCTGGGCAAGATTTAGGAAAAGCAGCTTGAGGCCCTAACAAATTATTGTTGATTTCTAAAACCAACAAAGCAAACCCCTCCCCTTTTCAGAAGACTGTTGTCTGCTTTAAGAAGAACTTCAGTTCAGAAATTTTGTTATATAGAGTGTTCTTTATAGAAGGTAAACAATGTGAATGTGTATGTACATAACACATACAAACATATGATGCCTGGACTGGCAATATTGTCCATCTAATGTTCATACATAACTCTCTTCTCCCTTCCCTATTCTAGGAATCTTACCGTTTATGCAGTAATTTTCACAGCGCAATGAGACCTTCTTTGCAGGAAAGCACATTTAGCTATTTTGTTTACTTTAGAATAATTTAAAGGTCAAGAAACAGTTTTAAATACAGTTTCTAAGAAACAGTATTGGATTTACAGTCATCACCAATCTTATAAAAGAAAACTTTATAGTTAAGATGCTACCTGGGAACTATATACAAAGACTGTTCTGAAAGTATGAGAAATACAGATTTATATGAACTTACATCTGTTATGTTTTGTTAAAAATATATTTTTCACAATTTTTATTATAAGCAGAATGCAAAATGAGAACACACAAAATTTGGAGGCACTGGAAAATCTATGCACCAAGTTACAATTAATACTAACAATCCTCAAAAGTCCACCAGAGAAAGCAGTGTATCTAACTGAAGAATTAAATTAATATAGCTACCCACTTGTGCTCTTTAACTGAAATACAGAAAATGAATTGTCTAAACATGTATAATCTCTTGTTTGAGATCTGACAGCAAAAGGGAAAAAAGATTATAAAACTGAAGCACAAGTGATACATCGTAAGAACGTTTTACAAGAAACATAAGACACAGTTTAATATCTACACAATCTCTTTAATAAATGGAATTTCCACTGATTATTTACAGATTTCAATGCTGTTGTCATCCAGTCTTTCTAAGAGAGTCTGCTTATGTAAATAAGGATTAGTTGGCAAAGTTAATTATGGTAAAAGAAAAAATTATTGTTAAACTTGGGATGGAAGTGGCGTCTAGAGAGTATCTGTTTGCTGCTTTCTACTTGCAGATGCTAAGGCAGTTTTGATTAGGACCTTGGATATTCCCAAAAGGTCTTTTCTGGAGGTTGCTGTACATGGTAGAGAGATCCAAACTAACTTCAGAAACATTAAGCTGGGTATCAGAGGAGGGCTAACTGCAGTAGCACAAAATAATCTGCATTTCCACTGAAGGTGTAGTAATTGAACAAAACAAGGTGTCCAGCTCTACACAATGTTCCCATATCACATGGATTATCAGACCTGTTCCACATGGGAGACTTTTGTTTTCTAAACACTTCCCCCTTAGAGATAGTCATTAAGATGTCATGTGCTTAAGAGTTGCTGTTGATTTCAACAGGAAATAGGAATGAATCGGAGTTTTGGGCGTGAACAGAGCTACTCCTATCCAGTTGTTGCTCGCTAGTATTTTAGAGGCATTTCGGTGGGCTTAATCAGAAAGTCAAAGTATTAACTTAATTCCACATCAGAAGAGGTAGTACAGTTGTGGGTTGCTGTGATGTTGCAACAAGGGACAGAGCTGTGTTTTCCAAGGTTGCACGCTTAGATGATTAAGCCAAAAATCCTTGCATATTTTGGCCTCCACTTCAGGTACACCTACAGACTTTCTTTTTGTGATCTACGGGACTGAAGTGACCTGTGCGAAGAAGTACAGCTGAGAAGGGGCGCAGGGGTGTACAAGGGTCTTGCTGTGCTGTATACATGTAATCACTGCAAGTACCCACTGCAGGAGCCTCCTGGCTACTCAGCGGGTGCTTTATCTGATTAAAGACATGCTCAGGACTACACTTCAGTAGTAGAGGCTTCCTGAATTGTTGAAAGAAAGTTAGTTATCGCCATTCATGCACGTGACGTAATGACATGAATGTGCTCTTTGAGATGGGTTCTTACATGGATGGCAGGAGAGCACTAGTCAATCACACTCTCGGGTGTGTGTGATTAAAAGAGGCATGTCGACTTTGTGGAAAGCATTTTCTATACGAGTAGTTAAAAGAATTGGAAATATATTTTCTACCAAAAAAATTAGGTGATTAATCTGTATTTTAGAGGTGCAATCTATTTAAACCTGGTGTAATTGAAATAGGATTTTTTCTTTTCTTTTTGAATGCATTTGAAAAGTTGTGTTTGCAAAGTGTGTTCTGATCCCAACAGCCCTGGTGTAGATCAGAGAATTGGTGAAAAGCTCTTCAGATTATCATTCAACTTATACACTAAAAAAACAAATCCTGTTAAATACATCATTCTTGATGGATATGTGTGTTTAACCTTAAAGGTGGAGATTCCTCAGGGAATTATTATAGTGCTATATTAGCCTTACCACTAGCTTCCCAAAAAGTTAACATGATTCTTCCTTGCTATAATTTAAGCCTGTTACTATTGTCTGCCACTCATGTGAAGTACAAATGATTCCTTTTCTCATTCCAGAGCTATACATGTATCTAAAGACTGCTGTCCTCTTCCCAGACTGCTTTTTCTTCTTCAAGTTAAACTTCAACAGTCTTTCTAATCTTTCCTCATAAGCCATATCTTCCTGTACTCTGGCTACCATCATTGCTTCTCTAGGCTCTGCTTAGTGGCCCACATCTTCAGGGTAAGACACGGAAGGTCTTGCCCAAAACTGGGAGAAGTGCTTCAGCTGAAACAATGCCAGTGTTAAGTGGCGTGGAAGGATTAAATCGTGCGCTGCTTAGACCATCCTGCTTCCTGTACCCTCCAGTTTGCGGGAACTCTCTGGGGGAGGGATTCTCTGGATTCACACACAGCAAACAGAGTCAAGAATCTGGAATTAATTATTTAAAGTCCCTTGAAATTAAAAAGGAATTGTGTAATGCTGCCGTGCTATAATTTAGTGTCCTTTTCAGCTGACTACTTGGTGTGGGGTGAGTGCCATCTGGAGGCTAGGAAACACAGAGCTCTGTATGCTTTCATGCTGAAAAACAAAATCTCCATGCTTGATAAATGAATGTTCTTACATAAATCGGAGCTTGAGCCTGAGAGATACTGGACATCTGCCACTCAGTATAGAGTTTGTGACCCACAGCAAGAGTTGAGGCTGTTCAGTGTGTATCAGAGTAAGGCATGCAAGTGTAGTGACTTTTCAGTATTATGCAATCACCAATAAATATGTAGCCTCTGAGTGGCCTGTGAAGTTTTTGGAAGAAGCTCTGGTCAACACAGGGACAAGGAAAGGCTTGATCTGCTCTCTCCTCTCCCTCTTTCAAGATATTTGAAGACAAACCAGTTTCTGGTGCAGTTCTCTGCTCATGGGAGAGAGCAGAAAACATTTTAGCTGAACAAGAAGATGTCTTTTTCAAAGAGTAGGTTGCCATTAGGTGAGCGTGAATGCAGTTGTCTTATCACAATTCATGTCTGCACAGAGTGAAATCAGTCCTCCTCACCTGGGCTGATTGCATGATGTGGTCTTCCTTCTTTAGGTAGCTTAGCTGTCATCTTCAAAGCCTTAATCCTCCAGTTCTCACTGTGTTGAGGAAGCCAGGAGGAGAACTGCTTGGTGCCGTGACTTCAGTGAGTGGGACTTGGCTTTTCTTTCTACAGTGTATTTTTGTTTTCCCAGAGACCACTTGGATGTTGACAGTGATCACACTGTTCCACACCACCTCTTGTGCTTTTGAACTGCCTTCTGCTGCTGAAATCTAATCATAAAAACAAGTAGCCTTAGTTGCAAAGCATAAGCATACACATCTCCACCTTAGTTCGGTGGGAGATTGCAGCCTGTTGTGTCAAGGCAATGCTAATGGCTTCTATGTTGATCTCCACCTAGGACTGACCATAATCCTACAGAAGCTACATACGGTTCGAAAGACAGATGTACACTCTCCATGCTCTGCTGATTACTGCTTTTTCCCTACAGAACAACAGGTCATAAACAAAGTTTGTGTCTGTGTAATGAAAACGCAGTAGTGAACAGGCTTTAGGTGTTGTGCCGATTTAGCTTGATGATGGTTTCCCCGGGCAACCACAGATTTTAGGAACTATGAACCTGTTAAATTCAAGGTTGATGGTCGTAAGCGTGTAAGACAGGTTGCTGAGCCAACACGCCTTCAGAGCAAAATGTGAAAGCCTGCTTCCTTGTCAATGAGTTTCCATCAGCTAAACCAGGAAAAAAAGAGTAAGAAGGGAATTTGAGAGCAGCCAATCTAAAGAAACAAGAATGAAAACTAGTGTGAAAAAAATTTGGTCTTCCCTCCCTCAGCGGGGAGGAGGGGGGGCGTGGTGAAAAAAGCAGAGAACACATCTCACGTGCCTTGAATTTTATTCTTTAGAGCAAGCTGAAACATGCAGATGACAGAGGCTGATGAATCCTTGGCTAACTACATGAAATGCAACAAGCTGCTGCATTTTATTGTGCTGACTTTCAGAATTGAAAGTATGCTGTTTATGTTGGGACTCATCTGAGTGGGTGTCCATTAATTGTTTATTTTCAGGAGATAAAAATTCAGGAAGAAATTGCCTTTTGGCTGCAGTCTTGTTCTTTCTGATGATAGTGGCAACCTTACTGTAGACTTGCATGGGAAGATGGATGAGATCTGTAGTGCCAACTCTGTATATGGCCCAGTCACCCAAATACAAAGAGGGTTGTCTCCTATGGCATTGTTGGACAACATCCGTCTTTGCTCTTGAAATTTCAAAAATGCATGCTAGACAGTAGTATTGGTCTCTCTGAGAAAAAGATTGAGGAATTTTTTACGTGCTGTGGAATCTGTTGGCTAGAACCATTCAACTTGCTTTGTTACTGTTATATTTTTACTGAAGCACTAGGAAGGCTGGAGCTCACCCTCAAGTTTTCTCTTCCGTGCTCCACTGCTGAAGAAGTAATCCATGTTTACCAGAGCCCTGCCAAGTTCAGTATTCATTTGACTGCCAATAGTCTGGTTGGTCGAGTTGGGAACTTTGCTTGAGAACACAGGCATATAGTTTGGCAGTGGCTGCTGCTCCTTTTTCTTACCCTGGATAAACCAAAGACCATTAATAAGTTTTCAGAATTACATCCATTGCTTATCACAAAAATACAAGTTACTGGGATTATTTATAAGATTAGCACTTTTGCTTTTGAAATTAGAATTTGAATGTACTTTAAAATGTCATAGTGAATGTACATGAAAGTGTTGAAGAAATAAAGTAAACTGATTTTTTTTTTCCTGTTGTCTTACATGGGAATAGGATAACACAGGGAAATGAATAATTTTCAAATGTGTTGCCTAAAATGTCAGGTGGGACAGAAGTTAACCTGCTCTAGAATGGTCAAGATGTGGAGGTTTTTCATTTTGTTTTTAGTAAGTGGGTTGGATTTCACCATGGTGACATTATCTTACAAATTTTCACCTAGGAAGTTGGTTTTTCTAGCACTTGTCTTTCTATGGAATTGCTAATATTGAAACAGATTGAACACACGCACGTACTGTATTTCTTTGTGGTATAGGCAGCAGATGAAAGGCACTTCAGTTCTCTTTTATTATTCCTGAAGATTTTAGTCTTAAAGCATTTTCTAATTATGCCTAAGTATGCTTCAATTTGAAATATTAGCCTAGCTCAAATTGACAAAAACTAAAAAGACCCAGGATTACAGTTGAATGTTTGTTCAAAACTTACCATTTGGTCATAGTCCTTTAAGAAACTCCAGTTCTGGTACCTTGGAATAGAAGTAAAAAATGCGGTGTAAAATTTTCTGGTTTTAAATAAAATAGTTCATGTTGGTCATATCTGAATGCCTATTTAACTGCTCAATAACAGCCCAGCTCTTACACCTGCGAATTCTTTGTACTGAAATCTGTCTTTTCTGTGGTGAAGCGCAGGGTTTTCTTTATTCCCATATGGAGCCCATACTACGTGAGGAGTGGTTTTTTTTCACTAAAGGAAGATGAGGATAGCATGTCCCCAATGTATTCCTTGTGCAAATGCAGATAAATTAGCGAAGTCCTGAGTTACTCCAGCAAACTTCTGTCCCATGCCGTGAGCAAGACACAGCTGCTTATTTTTTAAATGACCGATGCTCTGCTGGCAGAAGTCCCTGGTAGGAATTCCCAGAGCCGTATTTGCTGCAGGCAAACACCCACGGGAATATTTTGTGCAGGTAGGCAGCTGTGCTAGGAGCAAATTGAGTCAGAAGGCCTGAGTTTTACTCTTCAGCTCTGTTCTATACCTGGTGTGAGACTATAGGGCAAGTCCTTTGATTTTCTGTCCTTTGCTTTCCCTGGGCTGAAATGGAGAAAATGAAAGTTCACCTGCTACTGTGAAAGTACTGTGAGGTTGATAGAGAAAACCGTTATCTACAGCTGTATTTGCAGCAGGGCTGAAGGGACACCTGGGTTGACTGTCTGAGCTGGTTACCTGTATCTGCGCAATGCTGCATCTAAGCTCATGGGTCTAGTGCTGAAGCTGCACATTCCTCTGAGTTGAGCTTGTCTGTACCAGCACAGCCATGTACCACGTGGAGCTACGAGTATTGGATTTCTGTGCTGCACTCCCCCGTCCAGTGCAGATGTGCCCTAAGTGCAAATAAAAGCTAATCTATGGCTCCTTGTGTTTTTCACTGTATGTCTTGGTACGCCAGCACAGCGCAGAGGTCCTAAAACTTTTTGCTTGCTATGTCAGCCACTATTTGAACATGTCAGATTTGGGTCTTACTGGATGGTGCTAATTACTGAGAAATGCTTGGGTCTCAGACATTTACCTATATCCACTGCACGTCAGACCACCAACAGGTAGCAGCCTTTCCCCATCATTGTTTTTGGGGTGGGGATGTGGAGCTGAAGGACAGTTCTCTGCAGGCATATGTAGTCTGATGAATCCAGCTTTAGGCATCTGTCCTTCACATGTCTGTCCTACTCTTTTACAAGAGTTTCTGTGTTCGTAGGTAGGGCTGGAGGGCAGGACATGCATCAGCTGTATGATGTGTTATCTTACTTACCTATGAAAGGGAGTTTGCACCAATATCCATGATGGTGACTCCCGGGGGGCAGGCACAGACAGAGTCCCTCCTGCTGCCTTAGCTAGGGAATGGGTGTATGGAACAAGCTGGGCCCGTTTGGGAAGAGTGTGTGTGCAGAACTGGGAGGGAGTAACATTGCCACCACAGCCTTGGCTTTGCATGAGTCAGAGTCCTGGTCTCATCCTTTCCCTCAGGTAGAAGGAGCCAGGCAAGAGTGCAAATGCATCTCTGGGGAAATTAGAGCTGTGATTTGTATTGCCTCCAGAAGGCTGAGGAGGACAGGGGTTTTCAGATGGTTTATTTTCCCATTCTAAAATATCCTGAGAGTGATGTTCTTTTTCTTCCCTTTCCTTTAGCTTGGTTGTGTGTGTGGAGTTCAGTCTGCTGAAACACTATAACAATGGGGCATATTCAGCAGATTTACAGATTGGGAATATAAAATCGTATTTTGGCAGAACACTCTGTTCAGGTGCCATTTCAGCCATTTCCAAGAATATGAGAAGAGGTGATAATATTGGTATGTCTGCAATAAATTACAAAGGTTGGCACATTTATATCTTCATTGTGGAAATCTCTATAAAACCAAAAGATACTTAGCATGCAATTCTTTGCATCTTTTCCTAAAGGTGAAGCCCAGCATGCCCAGAGATAGTAGCGTAGATTTTGTCCAGTGAAGGAAAACAGAGATAATACGATCTTAGAAATAAAGGTGTTAGGGTCTGATGCAAAGTCCCTGCAGAAGAAAATTTCCTGTGATAGTGTAGGCTTTGGTTCAAGCCCTAAGACTCTCAGGGAGCATCAGTACCATTGTCAAGATGAGTAGAAGAGGCATGAACTCGAACAAGTGACTTACCAGATTTTTCTTCGTCTCTGTTCAGTCTCCACAGACTCTCTCCAGATCTTATCCTGTTGAACCTGGTCCTGCTGCAGTGCTGCCCGCTCGTCTGCCCAGGCCCGAGCAGGCGGTTGTGCAATGACAGGTCTTCTGGGCTGGGTGCTGCCAAGAGACACAGATGGAGCTGAGGCTGGTTGCCCCAGAGGTGTGGTTGCTGGTTGCCAAGACCTAACCAAGGTATTTCTCCTGAATCCAGAACCCTGTCCCAACTTGTCCATTTTGAGACTCACTGTATCCCCAGTATTGTTAAGTATGTTGTGACTGTTAGGAACGTTAAACCTGCTGTTATTCGCACTTTCAAAGCTCCTTCTCTCCTAACGTTTTCTTTTTGCTGCTGATTTGGAGTGCTTTCAGAAAATGAACGCGCACAGCAGCACTGACAGGCAGCACTCGGCACTGTTTTACCTCCCTCTTAAATTTAATGCTCATTTCCTACTGCTTTATGTTGCTTCATTGCTTGAATGCTGAAGGAGTTTTCATGGTAACAGCAATTTTGTAAGAGACGACTATTACTGAAAGCCATCAGATCTCCAGCTGTAACCAGCAAACTCTCAGCTTACAAAGCGATTACTGCTGCTTGCAGTTGAGACCACCCTCTATTCAAAATCCTCAGAACAGTAAAGGCAGGTTTAGTAGCAAAGGGTGCTGTGGAGATTGCTGCTGAGTATGTCAGAAGGACTTTTGTTGTGGTTATGTACCAGAGGCAAAATCTCCTGAAAGCTACTGGTTTCCATGGTGTGTTTACTGTCTCCATTGGAAACGAGTCTGACTTGTGAATATTCACCGGAAAGGGAGCAGAGACCCAGTGGAACAGCTGCTGGGTCTTTGACCTCTCTTTGGGATGGAGCTTGTTTGTTTCAAATAAGGTATTTCAACGAATCTGTGCTTTGAAAGCATCTTATTTTATGATTTTAAAAAAAAAGCAGCCAGAGATCATCAAAAGTCCTTTTTAAGTACTTAAAGATTTCTGCAGAAGGGATTAAGCAACTATGAGAAGTAGTTTTTAAGTAATTTTAAAGGATTATTAGTATACAAAGTGAGAATTTTCAAAACAGTGTCCAAAATGTCAGTGTTTGACTTTACAGTCAGCCTGTTGGGCTTTTGTGGTATGAAGTCACTTCCTCAAGTATTTATGACCTTGCAGGTTCTTGTGTTATTTTAATTCTAACCCTTCCTTCAAGTCCATTTCTGCAAATTAAACATAATAATAAACTAAAAATGGTTATTGAGCTGAGTACATAGCTTCCAAATGACTACTTGTAGTCACTGAATAAACTGGATGGAAAGAGTACAAGCAGGTGTTTAAAGTCTATGCCATTGAGTGGTGTCTGCAAAGATGCAGGAGTTGTGACTGCCTTGGTTTTGATCCAGGACTATGAAGTGCCTCCCAGAACAGCTTACTGAAACTGTACTCGTAGGTTAAAGTCAGATCTGTTGGTCTGAGACCCCGCAACCTCAGAAAAGAAGGAAGTCTTAACTTTTTAGGATTTCTTTAGGCTTTAAACAAAAATAAGCTATGAGTCTATGTGCAGGTATTGGACACCTCATAGTGTTCAAGCCATTTCTCTGGAAATAATAGATGGGAATGGGGTCATGGCTATTTAAATAAGTAGATTTTTAAAAATATTGTAACAATATGACTTTAAAATGTAGCTGCTGTTCCAAAACCAGATCACCAGGAGCTGATATTTTGAAAATTATCCCATTTTCTGTTGGGACCAGAAGTCATTAAGGGAGTGGTTATGCACCATTAAAGCACATCAAGGTGAGTGCAAGGATGACGTTTCTGGGCATTACTCTAGATTCCTTACTGGATATACTAGTAGCCCATTTAGGCCTTTTACTGGATTAACGGCTCAGCAGAAGTGCTGCAGATACTGAACTGTTTCCCCTCCTATTGCCATCTGCCAGTTTAGCATTTTATTTGTTCATTATAACAACTCGGGGCATTTAAGCAGGGAGCTCATTTGAATTGGTATGACTGATTTACTGTGTACTTCTTTGCATCCTGTAGTAGAATAGGTTGATGTTTATTGTGGCTTCATGCCATATATATATGTGTAAATTGATTATAGCATCTTTATTTTTTCTGGTTGGGGACTTGAAACTTGAAAAAAAGTTTTGAGTGTCACTGTAGGAGTTGGTGCCTTTGCTTAGGACTTTGTTTTGAGATTAGTTTATCTGACAAGCAGTGTTGGTGCCTGTCATTCTGAGGAAGAACCTGACTGAGGTTAGTCTTTTGTTGTTGCCACACAAGTGATGATACGCACTACAAATTAATCTGTGAAAAATATGTGAGTTATTTCCCCCTGTCAAAGGAAAAAATGTCTAGAGAGGCTTTTTATAGAGGAAAAAGTTTACGTGTTTAGATAAACCACTTTCATTTGACCACAAGAGGGTATTGCAGTATCGGTTATGCAAGATTTGAGCTAATGTTTGACTTTATATACACTGCCTTATTTGTAAAACATACATTTCTGGAAATTGATTATTTAAATTAAGCAGTAGTTAAGCAAATCAGGTTTTGTATGCCAGTATTTGATATCCTGGTACAGAGGCAATTTCTGAGCTGTTTTTTTCTGAAAATTGTTTTGTTTTTTATACTAACAAACCTCTTGAAGCTTGAGAAGTTCTCATTGATTTCCCAGGAGGACAGGGACTTCAGAGGCTTATTCCAAAACACTGAAAAACTTAGTGGAAATTGCTTGGTTAAATGCAAGAATACATTAGTTATAGAAGGGAAATAATAACAGGAGATGAATGTGTTGCCACTTTGGTTGGAAGTGCATGTTGGTCCAGCATGGGCACTGTCAAAGTCAGTGAGACTCTGATCTGATTTTCCCATGTAGTCCTACTCGCAGAAATAAGGTCTGAAATCTTTTTTAGCTCATTCGTGTTTCCCACATTTCTCCTTTACATCCAAGTCTTCTACAGTATACATGCAATGTTGGTTTGCACTTTTTTCCTTAGTACTGTGTTTGGATACTTTCCTACAAAAGTTATGTCTTCTAAACTTTAAGGACAGTGTTGCCAGATGTTCATGCCATGTTTTGTACAGACCATGGAAGAGGGACCTAGAAGGATCTCTGGATTCTCCCACTGCAAGATCTGCTTCTGAATTTAGGAGAAGATACATGGTATGCCTGCCTGTCTCTCAACAAGCCCAGCCCTAAAAGAAGAAAGATCACAGCCATATCACATTATCTGTGAAGAACAAATTTCCAAGGGGTGTAATAGTGATTTGACGGACAGCAAAGCAATTTTCATATAAGAAAGTCTGTGTTTGTGAGATATTGCAGAGATTTGAGAAACACACACTTTTAAAAACACAAGTGCGCCTGTGAGTAAGAGGCAGGAGCAAGATCATCAGCTGGAGAAGACAGCTCTCTGGAGACCAGCATTTCAGACCAGAGCACCATTTGGAAGTTCTCTGCCATTTCATGAATGGGACGGAGACCCCCATGTAAATCTTTTGGTATGAGCAGTGTTGCCTGCCTCAAATAGTGACATTTGTGTTGTCATCATCATCTTCCTCAAATGAATAAAGATCAGTCAAGTCAGTCAAGATTGCAGGCTGGAAGATGGGTCATGGTGATGGTTAGCAGAGCGGGTTGTTAGGTGATCGGTCAGAGGATGCTGAGCACCCAGCAGAGCAGTGACGGATGGCAGAGCATTACTGCGGCGCTTTCTCACCGGTCCTGGGCATTGGCCAGCAGGGCCCTGGAAGGCCTGCAGGTGGCAGATCCTGCTGACAAGCTTTGTCTTGGTCTGGCAGGAGCAGAGTGCCTTGGGTTGCTTTATGCAGCCAAAATGAAAACAAATCCTGCAAACTGCCAGTTTGGAGTAAAACTCCTTTTAAACGATTATGTAGCTGCTTATTAAAGGCCTCATGCGTTAAGTTTTGCTGTAGCTTTCATTAAAAAATATAAACTTATTTCTTGTCTTAATGGAGTTCTGCTGAGAGAGCCTGACAAGTTGAGTGTCTGTTGCGTCGGCAGCGTGCAGATACCACCGAGGGAATGTCTGCTTCCAGTGACACAGAGTCTGACACTTCAAAATAAAATCAAAGCTGTAATGCAGACTGTAAGAAATCTGTTGTGAATTTTTTTCATCCCCTTCTTTTAATATAAATTCTGGTGTAACATAATATGGTAGCTGCTGATACGCATTTTGCTTTATTTGAACAAAAATGATTTATTTGAAAAAATATTTACTTGAAGAAAATATTAAACAGAGCTATTCTGTAGAATATAGAGGCCTGTTACATTAGAGTCTTCTGCTTAAACCTGCCACCTGAGCAAGGTGATGGGATTTCAGGGAGGGAGTGCTGCAGGGCTGGTGTGTGAATAGGGATGTTTGGAAGTATCTGTTTTGAGGAGAAAGAACTAAAAATGTAAGAAGTGTTCCTCACTGGCTGAGGAATGTTTTTAGTTGGTATTTCACATAACTTTGGTCTTAGAGGCTAGACCCTGTCAAGAAGTGCAATATTGCATGGACAACCAAAGTTGTCTTCTGTTAGTCAGAGTTGTTCAAGTCACATCCTCACCATGGCAGGGAGCTCTGCTAACTGCATAATGGAGCTTGGCTTTATTCTGTTCATCCTTGCTGTTTTCTTGCACAGTTCATTAACACTTCTAAGAGAATTTCAGTGTATAAAGTGATTAAGTACTTCTGAAATGGCTGTGCTTCATACTGCTTAAGTACTTAAGGCAGCAGTTTGAGCTCTGAAGTCTGGCATAGCCCTGCCTTTCTATGCTCCTGTGGTATGTGTTTGTTAACAGTATCAGCTTACAGGTCAGTGTATAACACCCGAAGAGAAGCTGCTTCACAAATACTAGAGAGATGCAGTTTTCTGTCTCTGCTGCCTGGGGCACTGTAGTACTTAGAGAAATGCTCCTGTGAAATACAGTATTCCAGGTGTGTATCACCATGTATTTCAATGCTCAAGATGCTGTTCCGTTATTTTTTGGATTGTTCTCTGTTTCTTAGCTATCTCCTCCAGCAGCTAAGAGTCTGTTTGTTGATCTGCACTTTAATATACTAAATGTTTTACTTACCATCTGCTCACCATATTCAGAAAGTACATTAACTTTCTGTTTTGATTTGAGATACCAAAAATTCTCTGCTGCAAGTTAGGCAAAGTTTTCAAATCAGGGTGCCTAAAATTTGTTTTAAATTGTGTCTCTGGCTATGAAAAGAAAGGGACCTGTTTTTTCAAATGTTCTTGACCTTTGCAAGTTCTGTTGACTGAGAATTGAGCTACTTCCTTGGAGTTTTTTTCAAGATAGTGTCAGAGTCTAAAACTGGGAAGCCCTGACTGAACATGTCAATCACAAGCTTTATCTGTTTTTCAGCAAAGCTTTTAGCATCTTCATTGCAGCTTTCTATTAGTGTAGGTTTCCTTCTTAAATATAGAAGCTAGTGTTAAATCACACTTCAGGCTGATGTTTGGCCAACTCTGACTGTTGGGGATTAGAAGGAATTTCTTCTTAAAGGCAGGATGTTCCCATAGCTGGATGTAGGGGGTTTGTGTATAGCCTTTTCTTTGATATGCTAGAATCTGGTGGCAAGTTTCCTGAGATCGTAGGAGAATTCAGATCTGAAGGGATCTCAGGAGGTCTCTAGCCCAACCTGCTCCTCAGAGCAGGGTCAGCTGTGAGATCAGACCAGCGGCTCAAGGCTTTATGCTGTTGGTCTTGAAAACCTCCAAGGATGGAGACTACATAATCTTTTTGGGTAACGCGTTTCACCGCTTGGCTGTCCTCATGATGAAGTTTTGCCTTATATACAGTCAGAACCTCTCTTGTTTCAAGTTGTGCGCATTTTATTTTGTCCTGCCACTGGGCACCAGGGCTCCCACAGCAGCCTTGGCTGCGTCTTTCCAATAACCTCCTTGCAGGTACTGGAAGACGGCTCTTGGGTCTCCCCACAGCCTTTTCTACTCCAGGCTGAGCAGGATTTGATCACCGGTCGCATTGCCTGTGTTAGGCAGATCTGTCAGACCTTTACCTAACTCGCTCCATTCTCTATCCCTGCCTGATTTGACCACATACGCTGCTCATGCCCAGCAGAGCAGATGCACCATGAGACCTAGAAAGGAACGTAACAGAGTGTACTGGGAAAGCACAGTCTGTTTTGCAGTTCTTTTCTTGGATCACCTGCACTGTTTTATAGTTCAGTTCAGCCTTATTCCTTCTACGGCTGTAAAGAGCTTCTTTGTTTTGCTGTGGAGCTGGAATCTTTTGCTCCCTGAAGGAACGGACAGCCAGAACAATGTGAAATCTTCCTGGATATGTTTGGAGCTTTGTATTTTTAGCTCAGTTGTGCAACAGTTCACATTTGAATACTCAAAACAGTAAGGCAAAAACGAAAGGAAAACAGCTGCAGCCCTAGACCTTAGGGCCAGAGCAGCCAAACAGCCTTTGAACAGCTTTCAAACTGGACTTGCCTTGTACCAGATGCTTAATTAAAGATGCTGTTATGTTTTAATGAAGAGAATGGGAGTCTGGCTCTTAGGATGGGCTATATTCCAGTTTTCAGGACAGGTCCTTGTTTTTAGGAAACCTTTTGCTTAGGTTACTGCTTAAGTTTAGAAAGCTTCCAAAGCAGTAGACAGCTATGCAATTAAAAATACAGTTGCAGAATTAGGATAAAATCCTACTTTCTTACAACTGGCCACTTAATGAGAAAAGGGCAAGACCTTTTTCTACTTTGTGTGTGAATTATTCACATAATCTACACACATGCAGTATGAGGATAATACGCTTCTCTTTAAAAATCCAGTTTTGATCACAATGCTGACATAAGTGCACCTACCAGCTTTTTCCACATAGACATCATAAAAATCTTTTCAGCAAAACTGAGATTGTGGAAAATTGTTGACCTGTTCAACTTGAAATATTTCATCTTGAAATGTAATGAGATCAGTCAATCTTTGATGAATGAGAAGCAAGGTGACCAAAATGCTTCCAGGATCTGGAGTCCCAGGACAGAGAGCAGAGTAAAGCCAGCAGCATGACAGTACAGAGAACCCCATGTCAGGTGAGGTCTCCTACAGCTTCCAGCATTCCTGCTGCTGAATCTCAGAGCTCTGGGATATTGGGCTACCCGCATCTGTGCGTTCTGGGTGGACTACTCAAGGCTTCCATATGTTTTTAAAAGAGTGGAAAAGATAGCAACCAAAATGGGGGTATTCAGATGTGCTTTTCTGTTCTTGATGATCTGCTGCAGCATTCCAAGTAACTGGTAGTTTAAACCATGAAAAGAGCATTCTGCAAGTCTTGGTTCTTGTCTGCTGTGCATGCTAAGGATCCTTTAAATGTATTCTAAGTTGTTTAAGATTGACTAACCTGTGCAAAATTAGTTGGGTCTGTTGAGTTAGTCACACACAGAGACATCTACTGCCATTTCAAAAGTCCTAGGATACTTGAGAAATCCATGCAGGGCCACCAGATCCATAGCAAACCTGCAAGAGACCTATGTCTTTCTACAGCAGGAGGGAAAGGCAGGAACATCTGGCTGTCAGATTGCACTGGATGACTATGAGTGCATCAATATTCACATCTGAGGTCCAGTTAAGAGTGTTTTTCAAGCAAATCTCCCGGTCATCTCCACTTACGGTATTTCAGGTTGTGCCACGGGGTGGTCTTGGAACATGCAGGCTATGGTTACTGGGTTACTGCTGGGGAAGGCGAGCTGCACCCGCTCTCTGGCTGCTCATGGGCATTAATGCTGTGGACCGGGAAAGAGCAGGCAGCCCCTGGCCCGCAGGGTGGATTAAACGTCCTTGTGAGTCCTTGACAACAGCTGGCTTCACTCCACAGATCCACACTACCTCCTACTGTAGATATGTTCCCTAGGCCCCCATTACCTGTAAGGACGGTGGAGATACCCTTATGGAGTCCTACATGCAGAGGTCGAAAATTAGATTTCTTAATATGAGAGAAAGGTATAACTACACCTACACTAGGAAAATAGTGCCTGGCCCCGCTCTCTGGGCGGGAATTGGAAGCATTCCCCACCTTAGTGGAAGAAGTTTATTATTAGGTGCGTTATATTGCATGGAATTTTCTGTTAAGGTACTTAGCCAGGAGTAAAAGGAGAATTTGAGTGGGACTTCATAAGAAATAATTTAAATTTCCAGTCTTGTGTTGGAGGAAAGTATGTGGTTTTTCTCCTCTATTTGATGCGGTTTATATTCCTAATTCCAGCCATTCTTCTTTCATAAGAGTTTTATTTATATACTTGAACCTGACAATTAGAGGATTAAGGATGTGTTTGGACTGCCTTTTTTGCGAGTCTGATTATGAAAACCACCTATGCCATTAGCATAAAATAAAAAGCAGAAACTTTATTATACTCGTAGTTCCAGTAGGAGAGCAGTTCACAGGAGCTACAAGTTTTGCTGCTGAATGAGAATATCCATTTTGGAAATAGCCTGCACTAGCTCCGTAGTTAAAATGGTACCATACTCTTGCAAAAGGCTAATTAAGGGACATAGCAACAAGCATCTCTGTGCTGTATCTCTTTGCTCTTTGCTCTTTGCCTGTTCCCATTCCTCCAGGGTCTTATTAACTTGCCATGATGTGAATATTCACCTGTACTGCGTACCTTAACTTGCACAAACCTCCAATTTTGCAAGAGGACTAGAAAACAGCAACAATGAAAGCAGACTTCTCAAACTGCTGCTTCTTTTTAAAGCTTTTATCACAAAATACAGATTAAAATACCATTTTTAACCTAAAAAAAAAGTTTGTCTTGCTTTTCTACGTACCTTTGTTTATGGTGAGTGTTCAAATTCATTTTCTTAGAATAAGGACTTCTCAGCGCCATGGTGTGTGACGGCTGCTTTACTTTATTCTTTCTGTTTTATGGACTCCGCTGTTGGTACTGTTGTTAGCTGGGAGAAGTAAATAGACTTTGAGCAAAAGATCACACCATAGCAACCCTCGGCTTCTGTTTACAGTTCAAATAAACGTCTGTGCGATGGAAATTTATGTCCTGAGGAATTTTCTAAACCAGTACGCTAATTGGTTTAATAACAAGAGGATTAATGCAGATAAGTTGAAGATAAATTTACACTCAATATTTAAATGGTGAATAATTTTTTTTTAAAGCTGCCAGTAAATAATGCATCATAGCCACTTAGTAGGGAGAGGGTATTTTTTGACTTATTTATCATACTAGAAAGTGCATGACAGTTCTGAGGGAGGGATTCTCGTAAGCACTCAGCAGAACATGAGTTCTCCACTTAAAATCAATAATAAAACTCCCTTTGTTTATGGGAGCAATTCTGTGTATGTTTTGAAAACCCAAACCTGTTGGTTTATAATTTCCTCACCTTTTGGTTAAAGAAGTAGCTTTTACTCAAGCAAAACTTCTATTGACTGAGGTGGACATTTTGCTCAAGAAAAGCGAGTGGAGTAAGTTATATGCCTCTGAAAAGCCTAGCTACAGGGGGATTTTAGGCCTCTAAAAGATATGCCAGGAATGGACATTTTTTCCTTCCTGCAACTGATACTAAGACATTGTTGCTAACAGTGCTTTGGGTTGTTTTTTTAATATGGAAATTGGCAAGATTTTATTCCAAAAGGTGATCATTCTTTAGAGATTTCACCCATACATGTTGGTCCTTCAGCTGGCTTGCCTTTATACTTGGCCAGTGGCACAGAAAACATGGTCAGGCGAAGGGTCAGTCTGGGATGGAGTCACCGTTTTGGAGGATATTGTATCTGGTGAGGCCCTCATGGGTTTTGTCACAGAGAGTGGCTGGAGAAGCTGATTTGGAGGCAGGGCAGGGTTGCGTATGTGATGATGTGCTTCTGATTTGCTTCCTGCTCATGTCTGTGTGTCCTGTGGGATATCTATGTTTTAATTTAAATACAAATGTGGTATTTGGCCAGCTGATGGCATAGTTTCTGATGATACCACTGCACAAATGAAGCGCGCGCAATCCCAACCAAAACTGGGCCAACCAGCAGGTCCAGTGGTTGTGAGCTGGGTTCACTGTTTGGAAAATGGTTGCTTTAGCACAAGAAGCTGTGTTGCAATGCAGTTTGGTGTTCTTAAGCAACATGATAAATGTAGCAATGTGCCATTGCATGGTCGGAATTTAAAGATATGGGGCAGTCCTGGGGACGGCTAGGGAGCCTGGGGGCAGCCATGGGGTGAGGTATGAGATGGGTGGTGGGAGGCAGGAGTGGCAGTGTTGGGGTAGTATTGCAGCAGGGGTGGTACTGGTGAGTATTTTGGGGGATGTGGTGTGTGGCACCCATGGTGGGGCCATGCCTGTGGGTATGAGTGCAGAGAACAGCCTCCATCAGCACAGGGAGCCGAGGAACAGAGGTGGATTTAACATGGGGTGGTTGGGAAATTGGGATATCCTCAGGGTACCTCCTCCCTGATAGAAATGATCAGAAAAAAATAATAGCTACAGAACATGAGTGGAAAATAAGTCTTAAAATCCAGAGGTAATTGATCCCCACGGAGCCTCCAGTACGATGTTTGCTCAGAGCCCGCCTGCAACACGCACAGATGCAGGTTTGTGCCTCTTCTCTCCCAGCTTCCTTATGTCACGTAAAGATTACCTAGGTGAGGGAAAAGTCAAGCTTTTTATATAGCACTTGCTGCTATAGAAACCACTAGCTCTGTAACAACGTACCCTGCTATGGAGGCACAGCCAGCAGCAGCTCCAGATAAGGGAATGCCGTAACCTGTGCTGTCAGTCTTTGGTATTTTTGACCAAAGCCCAGCTGCCTCCTGAACTGCTGTTTGCCTTTCACTTTTGCAACATGCAGCTTTTTAACATTGGAAATAAAGACACCAGACCTCAGGAGTAGTTTACGCTAAAAAAGAAATCCATTGCTCCATAGTATAAAGGTTTATCTGCTATTTTAAGTCTGTTGCAACGTGCGGATGACATTAAGCCTCTGTTGGTTTGAATTATGGCTGTAGCTTTCCACAGAAAGTCACTGTCAGCCATCTCTGTGTCTCTCCAACAGGAAAAAAAAGGCAGCATTAAAGGAGGTGATACATGTAAAGCATTGTGTCTGCCAAGCCATTCGTGATAGCGTTAAGATAAAAAGTCTCTAAAATGACTGTAGCTCTGATGAGTATTTCTGAAGTTAGAGGACAATGGAGCTGTCAGCTATGAGGGGAGAAAAGCAATCTAGTATTGATCCTCAGTCAACAGAGCAATCCCGCTAATGCTTGTAATTCTAATTTCTGTCACTAGAAAACAAACAGAACAAGAAGAGAGAAAACAAACATAGAACATCCCAAAGACATCTGAAGTGCTCTCTGCTAAAAGTGAAACAGAGATTGGATTCATGAAGTGTATTAAAGCAATAGATGTGCTTGCTTCTTTAGAGGTTACAAGACCTCTAGATGAAGAAAAAGGGAGCTGGTTTATTAAAACCCAAATTCTGGATGCTACAGTATCTCAAAAGCATTTACCCGAGAAACAGATCTGCAAATAAATACTCTGATGAGAACAAAAAACCAACGTGGAAGATACAGTACAAAATAAAGCTCTCTTTTCAATGACCAGGGTTAGCTTGTCTTGAGCACAGTCATGTGGTGTGTGTCCTCACTGAAAATAATGTCCCGAAAATCTGAACAGGAGCTTTCTGCAAAGGAGAAGAAGATGAGGATAGGGAACAAGGACAGGAATTAAAACCTGTTGGTTGCTTCCATCACCAGTACTGCCTCCTATTCATGCTTTAGCCTCCCATCCTGCAGAGGGGGCAAAGCAAGGTAGAAGCCAACCCTTTTTTTTCCCCTTTTAAGTGATTCTTCCAATGGCTGCACTATGTTTAACTCATGAAAAACAGCATCCTGGAGTACAGGCAGTGAAGCTGTAGGCAGGCGGTGTCAGCAAGATATTTTATGGAGAGGCGGAGCGGGTCCCACCTGTGTTTGGCTTAGCAAAGCCTCCTCCTGTGATCCAGCCAGGTGCATTAACCCTGTCAGGGCCTGGCAGCTGCTGCCTGTGGACTTCTCACAGGAGACAGCCTTGCCCTCACCTTGCACCAGGACCCTCCGCAGAAATGCACAGAGAAGCTTGTTGCAGAGCACCAGGATTCATTTGGCTCCCAGGGTTAAGTAATTAATTGTACACCATTTGGCACTGGAGGAAAAAAAGCCCTAAAGGTTTTTACAAGTATTTTGCAGTACACAAGGCCGTTAATTGCTCCTCTTCCCATTATTTCCCATTCCATAGAGACATGCTCACCTCCAGAGTATCTTTACCTTCTATAGAGGTAATCTTCCACTTGCAGCAAGTTTATCTTCATTTTGCTGTTTTCTACTTCTTTCTTCAGATATCCTAAACTAATATCCAGAAGTAGGTGGCTAAAGTTCACCTCTTGATGCTGTGCCATTGGCCTCAGCAAGAGTTTGCTTTTGATTTCCATAGCCCCAAGTAATGGCAGTTTCATTAGGTTTGACGTGTTCTTTGGCTCACAGAAAGCCCTGCAACAAGTTAGGCATAAATTAGGTTGCTTATTTCGACAGAACCTGTTTGCAGATTTAGGAGCTGAACTTATTTTGGGTTCCAAAACAGTCATCTCAGAGGAACCCTCATGTCCCACTAGGAGAGCACTGAGTGGGGCAGAGGCAAGGCAAGGACTGCATATGGGGGCTGGGGAGCTACAGTGGAGGGGAAAGGCGAGAGCTTCAAATCCCAGCCTCTACTTCTGCAAGTTAGGAGCTAATTCTGCAAGTTTTTACAGTGCTTTGTCCAGCTCTTATCCTTTCAAATACTAGGACAGGCTATGCTGTTTGCCCAGCAGCCTTCCCTTTGGTTAATAAATGTTGCAGGGGTAGAAGTGTCACAGCAAAGTGTTGATGCTTCTCCAGGTACCCCAGAGTATCTTCTGCAAGCCCAGGGTGTTCTTGAATTGTGAGCCCAGTACAACTCAAAATGCAGACAGGCAGACACATGGGGCTGACAAACTGCTGTACATGAGCTATTGGAAAGTGCACGCTGAAAGAAAGATGCTGGCCCACCACCTCTTCTTTGAAATCGGTAGCCTGTGTCAAGTGTTTTCAGAAGTAAAAATGCTCTGGAAGTATTGAAGTTCATCCGCTAGGAGGATGAGGGTTCTGGCAAACTGCAAAACCAAACCTCTCTAGAAAGACTGCATGATTTATACACCCACGTCTTCGTAGTTTTAAATAATCTAGGATTATTGCTGCCAGACAAACTAAATTAGTCCTGTCATAAGCTCTCCAAGCCAGGCAATAGCAAAACCAACTCAAGGGGTTTTGTTTTCTTCTTCAATTTTTCAGGGCTTTGCAAGCTGTGGAAATGATGAAACACCTAAAACAGTGTAAGAGAAAAGATTGTATAGGATTATGCTAAGTAAGCTTTCTGGTGGGAAGCATGCAATTATGTATTATGTATTGTCAGCACATGGAGCATGGTGGGACTATAATTCTACCTATGTTATTTCCCTTGGTTGCTAGAGAAACCATACGAAGAAAAGTCAAAGTGCTCCTGTCCTTACTGATCTTCTTAACAAACTCTCACAAACAGCGTCAGACGGAATAATTATTTTCCCTTCACTGAGCTGATATCTGATGCCACACATACCACTGTCAAAATCAGCTGATTTACCAGTGCAGAAATCTAGGCATAAAACTATATAAAAAAAGCTACACTGAAGGAAATGGAACAAGCGTATTAAATAGAAGTAGTCATGCATATGAATGCTTTCCTTTGCCTTTTCTTGAAAAGCCTTATTGATGCAGATTGAAATGAGAAAAAAATGGGCTGCCAAGTCCAGGAAAATTGGTCCTTGTCAATTTTAAGGTGAGTGAGATGGTGATGAAGGTCTCACTGACGGCCAGTGGCATGCACAGTGCGGGGAGCTGTGTGTGGGGAGGAGCAGGACCTCTTCGGAGACCTTTGTTTCTAACCACAGGCTGGAGCGGGTTTGCTTGGCAGCTTTGGGAAATAACATAGCATTGTCTCTTGGATGGACTTTAGGAGATGTGGGACAGGGAGGACAGTGGCCGGGACCTGCTGGAGGACAAACCACTCTGGGGGGGCAGTAGCAGGAGGGAAGAGGTAAGCCAGAAGAGATCTTCATCCCCTCTCCCTGTGCTGAGCAGGTGGCTGAAAGCTTCCTCCTCCTCCCCCTCCTCCCTCTTCTCCCCCTTCCCCCCCCTTCTCCTTCTCCCCCTCTTCCTCCCTGTGAGAGTCCCACAGGGAGTGGGGTCTTTGGAGCTCTGTGGAGGAGCAGGGTAATGGGACCACACCAGGGGTATGGGGGAATGCTGCCCATCTGGCAAATCCTGGAGTTAAAATTTTAATATGATTTTTTTTTCCTGTTTCTTTTCTGTCCTTTGAGAAGGGGTGCTCTGGGCCTGAAGCAGCAGTATCTCTGTGATTGATGCAATCATATTTTTTCATCCAGTAAACTGAGGGTACAGATAAACAGGGAGTGACAGCTAACATGAACCTAGAGTGGCTGCAAGCACGTCCCATGCTATTTCTGCAGCCTCTCATAGCAGCGGCCTGTGGCCCTACACCTGAGAACCTCTGCTGAGTTGTAGATACAGAGAAAAGAGACTTCTTTTTGAGTCTTATTATTAGTGTATAAACAAAAGCAGAGGAAGGCCAGAGAGGAGGAGTTTATTTTGTAGGGGAAACTGAGCAAAATATCAGATTTGGGCTTTAGCTGTGGGACTAGAGAGGTTTTTGGTCTTTCGGAGCATGCAGCCCATGGGTATTCCTTCCTTGAGGTTCCAGTGTTCGCCTCCGAAGTCTCTGTGTCCCCTGTTGCCCTCAGATGATGGGCAATCACAGTCTCTCCAGGGAAATATGGCTGTCCTAGGAAGCTGGGACTGGGAAGGCAGGTCTCAAGTCAAGAGAAATGGCCTGTGCATGGCATTGACAAGCATAGCATACCCCTGGCTGGTCTGCAACTTTTGTTGGGAATTACAAAAAAGCCAGTTCAAATGTATTCAGGGTGGCGAGTGCAAGGCAAGTCTGAGCACCTGGGAGCCTTTAGTGAAAGCTGAGAGGTGGACATGCAAGCAGAAACGTTAAAGTTGGGTTTGTGTGCATGTGTTTGTCTACCCTTTCCTAAAGCTAATGGAAAAGGCAGGTTATCCCCTCATTTTTGGAAGAATTTTCTCAAGTCGGTTTAATAGTATGTGAAGAAGAAATGGCAACACCTCCCTTCCTGATTGGCAGCCTGCAGCTAACTTGTAATGAGTTTTTCTTAATAACTTTTCAGTTATTCTCCTTCCTACTGAGGGTGAGTCCAAGATATAACAAGTAAAATTATTACAGCCCTATTTTTAAATGTCCTTGTGCAGAGTAACAGTCAGGGTGTCGAGTGGCTCTGGTGTTTGGAAATTATGTCTGAGAGCCCCAGGAAAGGGTGAAAGAGAGCTGTCCTTCCTCTCAAAGCCTGTGAATGGTTCTCCCAGTAACAGGTATATGAACAGCCCAGGGTTGTGTCCAAGAGAGCTTTTGGGTCTCTTGTCTTGACGGAGTTTTGATGAAAATGATAAGAAACCATTTTTAAGTAGGTGTTTGGAAGAACAGAAAACATTATTCTTACTGTATCATATAATCAGCAGAAGAAATGAGGTGTCTGCCCCTGGCCAACCTCCCTGCTGTAAATCCTTTCCGAATAAAATTTCATCAGATCTTCAAAAACACCTTGAGAAATCTTTCACCACGGAAAGAAAGTCCCTGAAGATAGCCAAATGATTTTCACATTACAACAGCAGCTGCTAGTCCTGAGAGCCACTTAGGGTGGTGGAAGTGGTTTTCAAATTATTTCAGCCTCTCCTCCTCCCGCGCTGGTTTAAGTCTCTTCACAAGGTGTCTGTACTCACCGCCGAGCATGCAAAGCAGGATGGAATTGCACGCTTTCTGCAAACAGACTTTTGCATCACATAACACATGGAGCAAATCATTAGCTCTGAGGCTGCGGTCAGTGGCTGGTGAAATTGGATCTGAAATTATTGCAAGATCTATCATTAGAGGCAGTTATTACAGTATACAGAATATTCTCCGCATATACCATTTTCCCATTATTTTCTGTTTGCTATGCAAAGTGTCTCTTTGTTGAAACATACCATCTTATCAATCAGCAGCACCATTCGTTATGGCCATACTGTGCATTTTGCCTGTAATTGGTAACAGGATCATAACTGTGTGACTGACACAGCAAGCAAAGCGGCCAGCCATTTATCATTTTGTTTCTGTGTGCTTTTGTATTGGTGCTTGATTTGTAGCTTAGTTATGAATTTACATAAACCTGATCATTTTAATGAAAACTTGATTCAAACAACCACCCCAGCATTTTGTACTATTTTTATTTTCTTTCCTTCTTTCCTCGTACATAACGTTGGCCCTATTTTGTGTTCAGGCAAGTGGTGAAATGAAAGTTCTTTGCAATTTTGATATAATAAATCTCTCTCTGCTTGACAAAACATTAAGGATTTTGTAAAAATGTCATTTACTCAATATGTGTAATTGAACACATACATGTTCTATGAATACATCTGGACAGAGGCATTGTGCATGAACATTCCCATGTTACACAAAAAATGTTGAAAGAAACCAGGTTTTGACCAAAATCCAAGGAGATTCCAGGTCTCATTTCCCTTTGGGTATATGAGAAGCCCTGAGTTTTGTGCCTGCATACTGTTTCTGTTGTAGATTTGGGCTCCCACTGAGAAGATGCTCACTGAGCATCGGGGATACCTTGCAGGCAGAGTCCACCAGCTAGTTCAGGTGCAAGAAGAAGATCACAGGTGTGTTCCTGGGCTGCAAAACTCTGCCAAAGGGGCAGCATCTGGTCCCCCAGGTAGAAAGCTGCCCTGAGAGACCCTGTTCCTGGTATGCCGGATAGCTCTTCGGCTATTCCTGTTCTGCAAGGTGATGTGTTATGCTGGGCAGACGCACTCGTAGCTCAGGACTGTATCTCTGTGCCTCTGGAAGACACCCTTATCCCTGGTGTTTAAAAGTTTTAAGAGTCTATTATTCAGGACATACATAATTTAATACAAATAATAGTAATAATATGAATAATGGTAAGCAGCTTCCTTTCTCGGCATTGAGCCAGGTAAATGAGACTTCTTTAATTTTGTGGTATTAGAATTGACTCAAACCAGACCTCCTGTACTTAGAAAGAAATGCCTTGCATACACAGTGGAGTTTAAGCACCTTCCTAATTAAAAAGTTATGTCCTGGTCTCTTGAAGTCAGTAGCAGAATTCCCATGATTTGAAAAAAAAAAATCAAATCCCTAACCAGACAATGCAAAAGAAAAGTACGCTTTGAGTTGTAGCTGTTGCTTAAGGATACAGTCAAGCCTTGAACATGCTGCCCTGTTTTCAGAACGCAATCTGAGAGCAATCCTGGGCTCCCTGTCCAGGGAGCGCCTGCCGAAAGCACATGGAGCTTCGCTGGGTGGGAGGGTTGCTGCCATGTACTCTCCCAGCAGGTCCGTTGAGTTGCTGTTGTCAGGAAGGGTGTTACTAGCTCATTTTGGGCAGTGTTTTGACAAGATGCTGGATGTGCAATCTCACAGAAGGGCTAAAAACAGCAGTGTACTCTCAGCACAGACAGGCTCTTTGTAGAGGTTTGCTGCCAAACTCCAAAGTCTCTTGCTGCTCATGGGCGGAGAGGCATTTTTTGATTCTGAGTTTTGTGACTTGGCTACGTACTTTCTAGCTGGTGGTATAAAGCAGTTCCTGAACACATGCTGCCAATTTTGAAGTTTCTGCTGGAAAACATTGTAAAAAAACCAAACCAATGAGCAAATAATATGAAGGAGGAAAAAAAATCTGCTCTTCCCTAAACTGATTTTCAGAAATTGCTGAGCTGTTTTGGTAGAAAGTTAAAACGAACTGGTCTGAGGTAGAGATCTGACAAGGAAATTTTCAGGCATAAAGATTAAAGTTTATAATCACAGAATTTGTAATCACAGCAATTTATAATGACAATATTTATAATCACAGCAAACCTGGTGTTTACAACAGGAAGGTCAAGATATCCTGACCCCAGGCAGTACAGCCAGTCCCCCTGCAATAAGTTATCGGTCTCTGAGTAAAGAATTTGTGAAAATTGCTTTCAGGTGCGCCTGCCCTTGCACAGAGTCATGCAAGTGCTGTATCACCTGCCTAGAAAAACGTTGTTTCATGATTATTAGCAATTTGGGCCCTCAGTGCTCTTCGGTTGGCAGATGATGGCCCCTGGGGAGGCCTGGCCGCGGCTCCGTGCCGTGTCCGGCTCCCAGCCAGCAGAGGGGAGCCGACGGCTGCGCATCCGTCTCTGCCTGGTGCAAGAAAGCACAAGCTGCAGAGGAATGAATGAACGCCTGCCTGCGCATTTCCAGCTGCTCTGATTTTTAGTTTCCGACTGTGTTGTGGAGGTGCTGGAAGTGGGCTTGCTAGTGAATTAGGGAATTAAGAAGTGATGTGTTGATGACATAAATATACATGAATTCCTAAAATACTGAACAGTACATGTTCATGCCCTGAATGTTTTATACTAGAAAACACATGACATGAAACTGTCTCAGAGACTTTAATAAAAGAGCAGGTTAATGAACCAACATTACAGACAAGATCTTGAGAGAGAGCTGCATGTCTGATAATCACATCCCTGCTAATTTTAGTCTACTGGAATATTCCAAGTGTCTCTTTTTATCACAAACCATAAAGGGCCAGACATAAACAGACCAGAAAATATCATTCAGCGGGCTGTTTCTGTCCCTTGCTTATGTGATGACTCTTTCCTCCTCTTCAGTTGGTTGAGGGAGTTTCTGACTTGTTTTGCTGGCAGATTTAGCCTGCACAGAGCCTGCAAGCACCCGCTAGATTTAGGGGTAGCAGAAGGGCCCTGCTCTGCTCACAAACCACTCTCCTTTTCCCAGCAGGAGCAGAGGGCAGGAGGGCAGCGGCAGGAAAAGCTCCAGCAGTGTGGGTGGAAGAGCGCTGATTAGGGATGAAGAGGGTGCAGGGTCAGTGGTTACTGTGCAGCGTCAAAGGGGAAAGGGAGGATGCGCCTTCTGCAGTGATGCGTTTCTAAAAGTACTTATTAAGGTGAGAGAGGTGGTGTGGGAGAAGGGAGTAACACTTAAATATTGGTGAGAGTGGCTTTTGGAGTGGATGGCGGATGATGGTGGAGAATATGGATTAGTGAGGTTAAAGGAGTGGAAGGCTGAAAGGAGGCAGATCAAAGAGCAAGAAAGAGGAGGATGAGGAATGACAGGAAACAGGAGAAAGATGAGCACAAACGAGTGTGGGTTTCTGGTGCTGCCACGATGCCTGAGGGCAGTGAGTTTTCTCAGCTCTCACTGTTCCTCAGCTTGACTTTTATAAAATGATGGTGGGCTGACTTTGTGGGATCACAGGATTATTCAGGTTGGAAGGGGCCTCACGAGGTGATCTAATCTTTGGCATCATCTTCCCTTCCCTTTCTCTGCCTTGTCTGATTAAGGCTTTTCTGTCTCTTATATGTAGTGTTACCACAATGTTTTGCTATATTGCAAATAATAATAAAAAACTGTTACCCAGCGAGCTCAGGCTTGTAAATGTGCCAAGTCTTAGCACCTATGCAAGACAAAAGGAAAGACAAAAACAGGCAAAGAGGAAGTGTAACGTTTCTTCTGACTTTAATGTGCTTGCATCCATGTTTGTGTTGCCTAAATATCTGCTGTAGCAACAAACTTCTGTTACCTACTTGAAGCGTATTTGCTTGTCGTTCTTTACAAATTTCACCACAGGTGTAATGCAAATGAGCGATGAGGTACTATACACGTATCTTACGGCATGGAAGAGCTTGCGTCACAGCCTTTGCTCAGACCCAGATAAATGCGATTCCTGGACTGTAGTGCTCGCTTTACAAGAACAAGCAGTCAGCTTCCCTAAATTACCCATCAGCTCCAGGACAGCTGTGTTCCCTTTGTGGTTTGTATTATTATTCCCACTATTATCATTATTATTTTCAGACTTGCACTTGCTTTCTGAGATTTGATAGGATACTCTTGCTAAACATCACAATTATTGCTTTAAAAACATGCTGTCCTGCTGTAGTCAGGCTTTGAAGAAACCAGCTGTGCCTAGAAGGTGGAAAAACTGTTTCTCTGGAAGGAGGGAGGTATTTCAGAAGGAATAGGTTGTGCTTCATCCTAAAATATCAGGGTCATCAATACAGAGTGTAGACAAAGCAGTCATTCTCCTCTCAGCCCTTCGTTCGTCCCTCGCCAGCCCCATGGGGAGGCTGGCAGGACTTCTATCCCCAGGAGCCACAGTTTCAGATAACTTTGCTGAAGGACTAAAACACTCCCTCGCAGGGCTGCCGGGGTTGGCTCGGCAGCCCGTGCACGGTCCCCAGCACCACAGCCGCTCAGATCAAGGATGGGAGCCAAAGCATCGACTAACCCGCTTCTGGCTGCCTGGATTGCTGCATGTTTTGACCTCATCGGTGGGCGTTCACGACTGCTGTTGGAGAGGCTTTCTTGCTGCAAACAAGCGTTTTTAACTCTTCTTTTATGCAGGGGAGCCATGCTCTGGAAAGACAAAATGTACACACTGAATGGGGAAGAAGACAGACACTGATCTTTTGCTTTCTGCCACTCTTTATTAAATTTCCTCTATCTCTTCAAAGTGAGCTCTGTTTGAGGGTGTCCGGGAACCAGACAGATATGCACACGCATGCATATCTAGAAATATTACCAGTGCTGATACCCATCATCCCTTCTGGAAAGTAATTTTAGCTACCCTCTCCATCCACTGCAGATGATTTTTAAAGGGCAAATGTCATTTGCTCAAGGCACGTTAAAAAGCCTTTCTCTGTGGGTTGACTAAGCCTTTCAAATGCCTTCAGTGGGCCACAATTAATGAAGCACAAAAGAATAATCATCTGGCTGTTTAGAGAAAATGAAATTATAGGCTGTTCTAAGCCAAAGTGCTGTGGTTTCCCCAATGTCTCCTTCCACTTGATCCAAAAGAAAATTCTTAACAAAAAAATATTTCACTTGAATGTTTAGCTGCTATGAGTGGTTAAGCCTGGATGCAATATGCATACAATTTTTCATATTAGAAATATACTTTTCTTTCTGCCTCCTTTTCCTGTTTTTTCTGCTAAGTGAAATGGGGATGAAGTCAGCATCAAGTCAAATTTTGAGTTGTGAACCCCTGTCTCTGAGGATTATTAAAATTTGGCAAGATGGGTTCATCCACCCTGAGCATTTTTGGAAACACTGGAAATATTGGAAAAAAACATAATCTTAAGGCCGTCTGCCTGATTTTCAAGACCTAGTTATGAAAGAACCTCTGGATGAATTTCTAAGCACTCTTTGGGCTGCTCTTCACTGCTCAGAGAGATTCCTCCAAGATGCTTCATTATCCATAGGGCAGGCGGGTGGCTGAGCAACGACTGAGCAACTGTGCCACTGTAAAACAAAAAAAGGCAATAAACTGGGTTTCCTGTAAAACAAAGACCCTTCAAAAGTAGAAGGGTGCTGTTCGCATGAGCACCCACTGACAGGCTCGAGTGCTCACAGACCTCGCGTGAGAGCCAGGCTCCGGCTGAGGGGGAGAGCATGCCATTGCAGAGCTATAACCTCAATTATATTTTATCATCCAGGTCACGAAAATCATAGAATCATAGAATCGTTTAGGTTGGAAAAGACCTTTAAGATCATCCAGTCCAACCATTAACCTACACTACTAAGTCTACTCTAAGCCAATCAAGGGTAGACTAGACTAAACCATGTCCCAAAGTGCCACATCTACCCGTTTTTTGAACACTTCCAGGGATGGGGACTCCAACACCTCTCTGGCAGCCTGTTCCAATGCTTGACCACCCTTTCCGTAAAGAAATTTTTCCTAATTTCCAACCTAAACCTCCCCTGGCGCAGCTTAAGCCCATTTCCTCTCGTCCTATCACTAACTACTTGGGAGAAGAGACCAACACCCACCTCACTACAACCTCCTTTCAGGGAGTTGTAGAGAGTGATAAGGTCTCCCCTCAGCCTCCTCTTCTCCAGACTACACAACCCCAGTTCCCTCAGCCGCTCCTCATAAGGCCTGTGCTCCAGACCCTTCACCAGCCTTGTTGTCCTTCTCTGAACACGCTCCAGCACCTCAATGTCTTTCTTGTATTGAGGGGCCCAAAACTGGACACAGTATTCCAGGTGCAGCCTCACCAGCGCCGAGTACAGGGGCACAATCACCTCCCTGCTCCTGCTGGCCACACTATTCCTGATACAGGCCAGGATGCTGTTGGCCTTCTTGGCCACCTGGGCACACTGCTGGCTCATGTTCAGCCGGCTGTCAACCAACACCCCCAGGTCCTTTTCAGCCAGGCAGCTTTCCAGCCACTCTTCCCCAAGCCTGTAGCGTTGCATGGGGTTGTTGTGCCCGAAGTGCAGGACCCGACACTTGGCCTTGTTAAACCTCATCCAGTTGGCCTTGGCCCATCGGTCCAGCCTGTCCAAGGTCCCTTTGCAGGGCCATCCTACCCTCCAGCAGATTGACACTCCCACCCAGTTTGGTGTCGTCTGCAAACTTCCTGAGGGTGCACTCAATCCCCTCATCCAGATCATCGATAAAGATATTAAACAAGGCTGGCCCCAAAACAGAGCCCTGGGGAACACCGCTCGTGACCGGCTGCCAACTGGACTTAACTCCATTCACCACAACTCTCTGGGCTCGGCCACCCAACCAGTTTTTTACCCAGCAAAGACTATGCCCGTCCAAGCCATGAGCTGCCAGCTTCCCAAGGAGAATATTGTGGGAGATGGTGTCAAAAGCTTTGCTAAAGTCCAGGTAAATGACATCCACAGCCTTTCCATCATCTACCAGGCGGGTCACCAGGTCATAGAAGGAGATCAGGTTGGTCAAGCAGGACCTGCCTTTCATGAACCCATGCTGGCTGGGCCTGATCCCCTGGTTGACCTGCACTTGCCTGTTGAGTTCACTCAAGATGAACCTCTCCATAATCTTTCCCGGCACCGAGGTCAGGCTGACAGGCCTGTAGTTCCCCGGGTCCTCCTTCTGGCCCTTCTTGTAGATGGGTGTCACATTGGCAAGCCTCCAGTCATCAGGGACCTCCCCTGTTAACCAGGATAAAATAAATAATAATAATAATAAATGCAAGTGACTGAAGATTTTTGTTCAGTGCAGATTCATAGCCATACAAACAAAATCTTTTTTTAAATCTTCCATCAACATCCCCTAAGTTTCTACCTCCATCCTTTGAATTTCATAGACCTATTTCTTACAGGGAGCAGAAATGAAGCCTGGCCTTTGCTGTGGAGGAATACTGGTACCTTCTTCCTTGACCTTGAGTCTCCTTTGTGATCTACGCATCGGTTTACAAAGGGGTACTGAGATTTCTCTCCAATTCTCCTTCCTAGCTAATCCAGTTCTGCGTTGGTACTACTGTAAAACTATCTCTAGAGCCAGTCTTTCATGAACCAGAAGGACTTTCTTTCTCATGGTCCACACATCTTTACATGTGGCTTTTTTGCATTGTAGCTGCAATAAACTCTCGGAGGAATATGCCTGGCAGTTTGGCCACATCTCTGCTGCCAGCCATCTAACAATAATCTTGGATGTTATTCTAGTATCTGGGATGACTCATTACTGTAGGAATATTTGAAATTCTCCCAGCCCCATCACTCTGGACCAGCTATATGTGAATGAGTTACATTTCCCAGAATATCAATATCAGGTTAAAAGACAACTGTTTATTGATTCTGTGTCTTGACTTGATGTTGGGAGTTCGAATATTTACAGACTTCCACCTTATAAGACTCTTCCGTTGTGAAAAGTCATGCAATTTAAAGTAAGTGCAAATTAATGAGATGAAGAGCTCACAGTGTTTCTCCAAATTAAAGAAGCACTAAAATTTTATTAGGCATGTAGGCAGTTAAAGTTAACAAACCAACATGATTTTGATTCAGCTTGGTATACCTTTATTATCCACCTACAGACTACCAAGCACTCCATTCTGCAAAAGGACTAGTTCCATTTTACCTGAGTTGCAATTCCTCTTGCATATCTTTTATGAAATCACCTCTCCAAAACCTATGAAGGATTACACAAATTTTGTTATGCTTGATTGGAAATACAGGGGTCTCAGCATATGGTTACATTTTGGCGCTACCAGATGAACCAGAGATCAAATTAATGTGAATTCTTCGGCTGCATAGGTGATTGGGTTACCTATAAAAATTTTTCTTGCATCATGTCAAGTCTTTTCTTTTCATTTTGAAGATAGTGTGTTTTGTGAGTCCTCCAAGCCTTTATCTGACCGCTGCTCTTCTTCAGCCCTTGCTTTATATCCCACAACTGTGATGATAGTCTCTCTAAATGGACTTGTAAGTAATTTGCTGAGCAATAGGTGAATTAAGCTAGTTTTAAACTAAGTCCCTATATATCAAACCAGAATATACCTTTACTAATATGTTCTACACATTAGGAAGAGAGTTTGCAATGACTGGACATTTCCAACCTCATGCCACTGGCCACTGTCCTACACAGAAATCTCCTGAAACAGTTTTCTCTCCCCACTGTGAATTCTGCTATATGAGAAACCCTCAAAACCTCCAGAAATAAAGTTTTGCTAAAAATACTTTTCTCCTAACCAAAAAACTCCCAAATACTCCCAGTGGCAACAGCAGCAGTTGGATGAAAGTCCCCTTGTTTGTCCTGATTCAGTCTCATACAATTTGAGATCTTAAACCAAACCACCTTAATCACTTGAGTTTCCAAGGAGAGTTAAATAAAAAATCCCACTTTATTGTAAATAAATAAAGGCAGAGAAAATATAAACCCAAAAGAAAATCGTGGGAGTAAATTATATCACCCCACAGCTGGATGAGCAGAGATCTTCCTTCCTGAAGTTCAGCATGTGGAGAGGTACAATGCAAATTTTATTGCTTATCTTGTTTATTTTGCAGTCGTGAGAGTAATTTTGAAGGATGATGGGACAGAAGGAAGGTTCCTTTCAGAATTTTAACTTCTGCTGTCAGCTGGTAATTTGCTTTTCCCTTTTCTTGTGTTTTCTGGGTTTATTTTTCATGGATGATTCAGTGTGGGTGGAAGAATAGCACTTCTGAACAAAACTCACTGTGTCTTGACTGGTGTTGGTGTACAAGTAGATCAGTTTACTTGGGTGTGCCCAACCTGTGGCTGGCAGCTTGCTTGCAGGGGCAGCTCAGCAGCAGTCCGGCTCTGATGGCTCCAGTAGTGTAGATTAACCCCTCTGGTTATACATCTCCTTGTGCATGGGATGCCTGTGCCCAGTGCGCGCTGCGCCCTGATGATCCTGGAAACACTGGGCTTGTTGTGGGCGTCCTGCACATATGAGGTGAGCACAGCGTTTCTGGGCAGTGCTGACTTGGTACACCCGCATCCTTTCAACTGCACCCTCCAGCCTTTGCTTTCTCTCAGACCTTTCCCTGCTAGACTACCAAGACCTTTAGTGCCTGCAACTTCTTACCCAGGGGACTCCTTAAATACTATAATCAAGATAGCATTCTGAGAGGAAGATCAGGCTGATTGTGTTTCTCCTGTTATTTTTCTCCCATTATCCCTTGTATTGCATTGCCCAGAAAAGGGAATTGGAATGTTAACAGTTCACAGCCTAGCAGAAACGTGCTGGAACAGGTTTGGCCACTCAAAAACGCCCACAAAATGTTCCTGCTTCCTTTATTTTTTGTATTTTGTGACCCATGGAAGACCAAATCTAAATGTGAAATACTAAATTAATGCAGAAACCTTTAAAAAAAAGTTTCTGTGTGCCCTTAAACATGCAAATGACAATAATAAATGATTTTGTAAAGCATTTGGATCATTCAGGGTGGTTTCTAACACATTTCCTTAGCACTACAGAGGCTTATATTATTATCAACATCCTCAGTGTCAGACCAATCTAATCTCACAAATAACCTAACCTTTCTCATTTCCTAAATAACAAAACACCCTTCTGATCTTCCAGATTCATTCCAATATGACAAATTAACACATCTCAGTACTTTTTCTTTTTCTCAGTTAACAAGTGCTGAGGTTTGTTTTTGTAGCAAAGGCAAATCATTCCTCCTTCCACTGTGATAATTAATAGTGTCCTCGACCAGTACAGGCTCGCAAGAGACCTGTCACTTTCTACAACTAGTACAATTATGATCAACATTAGCGAGTACATTCCTGTTTAATTTTCTTAATAATGAGCACCAGTTCTTCTACTGTGACTGCAGAGGCTGAATGGATGCTTTTTAGAACAATAATTGATGTGTACTATTCATCAGCATCTTTTAAATGCTTATTCTTAAACATTGGATAGCTGGTGATACTTTAAATTCTGCGTTGGACCCTTAGATAAAATGTTACTGTCTTTATGAAAGCCTGAAGAGGCATGTTGGACAGAAGCTGCAGAAAGTCAAACTGTAGTTGAACTACTTAATAGGTAGTTTGGGATTTCACTGGTGTTGCTTCACCGGGGTCCTGTGGAATCAGGCTTGCTTTGCAGTGTGCATCATAATTTACTGGACAGAGACAACGGTTGCAATATGGTTTGTCATGTTTCAAATAATCTGGTGACTGTTAAAATCTGACACTATTGCTTTAAACCTGCAGCATACTCTGGAAGACCTCAAATCCTGGAAACCTTCCTACATGCACAGTATGGCATGTAACTGCCCTCCCGGCGTGGTCTTTCTGGAAGAAAGAGCTCCGGTGGCTGCCTCCTGCCGTAGCAGCTTTGAAGTTATGATTTTGGAGGTACTATGCCTTCCTTCAGAGGGTCTCAAAGGCCTTCCCATCTTTTTGGATGCAGTACAGTTAGCAACCGTGGCAGAGCAAGACAGTTGTGTCTCTGGATGAAGTTACAGATATTAGGACAGGGATTCCTTGTGATACTAATACACATCAATTTATGCTTTTCTCTGTAAGCATCTATAGACATACTAAGGTTTCTAAGCTCTGAGTTCCCAATAAGCTTCCAGTAGAAGCTGGTGGCTGGAGGCTGCAGCAAGGTTTCCCTTTCTGAGCTGCCCACAAGGGCTGGGGGAGCATCTCGTGTTTCTCTTTGGATGTTTCCTGAGGCAGCGTCTGACTGCAGGGCTGGAGCAGTCTGCTCGTGGCATCTTCTCTGGGTCCCTGGGTGAGCTGTGGGGTGTGTGGTGGGAGAAGGGTCCTTCTCCAAGTACATCCATTGCCAGTGGGGAAGAGGTGCACCTGAGATAGCAGCAAGTACGGAAGGAAACGGCTCGGGAGAGAGTTTAGAGAGAAACAGCACAGACGCTGCTGATGGGTGTGTAAGACTGGCAAAGGATTTACTGAGGTTTATCATTTCTGTACAGAAGAGGCTTATTTTCTGAAGCTGTGATTAGAGGGAGAATCTTCAGTGTTGGGTTGATGGTCCCTTGGGTCTGGAATGATTCCCAGGGTTTGAAAGAGCAAAAGGGAGATTACAAAGAGAGGGCTCCAGTGAAAACCTTGACAAATTGTTCAGCATGTGGTCCCTGGCCCCCAGGGAAAGACTGGGGACATGGAACAAGCACTGGCTGAGAAAATGATTGCAAGAGGAAAACAAGACGTGAAAAAGCCCCTGCAGCTCATTGCAGTAAGAGCCGTAGTAGAAACAGACCCACGTTCCCCGGGGCTGCACGTCACTCAGCCCTGCGCTCTCAGGCAGTACAAAGCTCTTCCTATACCTTACCCTGCGGCACTGGGTTGTCTGAATAGTTGCAACACTACAGCATTAAATCTGTCTGTAGCTAGCTGGAGGTTTGGAAGCAGTATTTGAAACCTGGGCCCCTTGTATTTTTGTTAGAGAAAATGGTTTCATAAGGAACGGTTTGAAAAGATCCCACATTTTCTGAGAAACTCTGTCTTGACAGTCATGCCAAATACATTTTTTGGTTAAGTTTATTTCAAGTAGCATGTATGATCTAAGGTCTAGCTCAAGGTCAAAACCGGCTAGAATGAGCGGCCAAGGAGAGGAACTGATAAAACATTTCTGAAGGCACGTACAGAAATTGTATAGATGTGATAATTCTGAGAAGATTAGCCATAAACTCCTTAGAGGTGACAGCCTTGGGCTTGCGAGCCTTGTGTTTATAACAGCACCCAATGGGCCCTGGTCTCATCCACCGTCTGAAGGCTAATGGTGATGGCACAGTAATGCCAAAGTGATCTGGGGAGAGAGAGGCCACTGCTGTTTTCCAGAACTGAAATCTGTATGTCGGGGTCTCCTGTATCTCCTTTACTTTGAACTGAATACTTGGCTGTCTCTGAGTTGTCACCCTGGTCTCTCTACTATGCTCAAAAATACATCAAATAAATGGGAAAGAGAAAGATTTTAAAGCATCCCAAATGTGTCACACCTCATTGTCCCAAACTGGGCCACCCTGAGGGTACCAAACCCATGATTTATTTAGGCTCAGGGCCTACTGGAAGTGAGATTTTCAAGTCTGGGAGCAGAACTGATACTGGGTGACTTAGGTGCCTACTCACTGAATTCACATATCCATGAGCATCTCACCATGAGCAAGTGCTTATTCATCCACGAGGGTTATAATATGTAATAATTTTAAAATGCTAAAACAATTGCAAAGAGCAAACAGCAAAAAATTATAGCTAGATGAGTCACAAATGGAAATAAATAACATAAAATATGCATTGCAGGCATTTGTTCAGCTACAGTAATAATGTTTTTGTGGGCAGAGATAGTTACTCTTACAACTTGTACAAAAGAAAAAAATCATAACCTAACAAAAACATTCCCAGGAAATTAATATTTATTCAGATTATGATATTACTAACCATTTTATGGAAACTTGGAAAACTTTAAAATATATATTCAGTAACATATTTCTTTTAGAAATTAGTAATGCAAGTTTATTGCACTCACTAGGTATGTGGGAACTCTTTAAAAGCAACCCCAACATTACGCTCCCCCCCCAGCCCCAAACGGGGTGTCTTTTTTGGAGGCAGTGCACTGACAACATAAAAATGTCTCGTGTAAAAGCCGCATGTCTTTCTGACCCTGTCAGCTCAATCAGATGCTATAGCATTAGATATAAGTATGAATTGCCAGATTCTGTATTGCCTTATTGTCGCTGTCTCTGAAATACTTCATTTCACTTATAATTGTCGCTCCAGGTCTCTGAAACCATCAGCAGCTTTGCTTCCTATCATGTCCAGTTATCTCTGCTAGTGCTGTGCTGGGAGGAAAGGGTTTTAAGTCCAGCAAGCCTAGGCAGGACAGGCTTTAAACAGGAAAAATTTGGAACTGATTTAAAAAAAGAGCCTCTGAAAATGAACCGTCTTTGCAAATGTGGCTTGGCAGAGCCCCACTGTGTAAAAATGGTCGGTGCTTCACAGACTGCCTCCAAACTGCTTGGGACTGTTAATCCTGCCAACACCGCAGTGGCTTACAGGAGGATTTCCCTTGTTCTCACACGCCGGGTCACCTGCGCTGCACAGGAAAAGATTCAGCTTCAAAAAAAAAAAGATTAAACCTCATGCAATCCCATCACAGGGATGCTGTGCACGCATAGCTCTCCTGCATCCCATACTGTCTCACTCAACCACAGTCCTTTGCTGTTGTAGCAGAGAAAACATCATTATTAACACATTTTTTTTCTGTAGCAACACGTTTTATTTTGTTCAGGGAAGACGGGGATAAAACCAACTATTCATTAATGAAAACACATAGGAGAATATTTGAGAAACTGCTTCTGGGCAATTTTTTCGTGGGTTTGTTGTTATTGTTTTGAAAGAAAAAAGGAAAGATGTCAAAGAAAATACTTGACAATAATGGGAAAATATTTATTTCTGCCACCATTCTTTCTGTAGGCAAAACCCAGTAATTTCCCTCGTGTGTTGTCCCTAATATGTACTTCGCTGGAGCTGGGTGAAAGAATGGCTCCCAGCGCTTCTGGTGGGGCGGGCGTCGAGCGTTTCCATCAGCACAGCTATGGCAGTGCAGGGCACGGAGTGGGACCCATTACTGCACCGTGCAGCCGCTGTCCTGGTGATGCTGTCTTCCCTGGCAGCTCTTGTTGCACTCAGGGCATCACCCGTCTTGGCTTGTGGTCATATATTCAGCTTGTTCCTCTGTTGTACCCACAGTTTCCAGCTTCTAGTGTTAATAACACATTTTCCTTCCATCGTAATGGGATAGAGGGCTTTTGTCAGTGTCTCCAAACGGTGAATAAGCACATTAGGAGAGTAGGTTGGCAGTAACTGAAGCCCTAAAATTTTGCAGCAAGGAGTTAAATACCATAACTACCATTACGCTGAAATCACATTTGCTACGTCTGCTTATTAGCTCATACCTGAGAAGCTAAAGGGTGCCAGGACCAGCTCTCTGTGCAAAACTGGCGCAGACTAGCCCTGTGTTTGGGGAGCAGGAGAGCCAGTTTTGGAGCATGGGGGTGCAATAGCACAGCATGGCCTGGCCATGTCAGTAATGTCATGCTCTCTTCTGCTTCAAAATAGGGACTGCATTGAAACAGAAGCTGCACTGAAAGCGCCTGCTGGAAGTAACTCCTGGAGATCTCTCTGTGCTGACCCCTGAACCCTTCTTAGGAATTGCTTGGGGTGATGGTAGGCGGCCTGGGCAAAACTGCACCTGGGACCCTCCTACCAAGGTGACCTTCCTAACACTGTTCATTTTACTAATGTGAATGTGATTGGTTTTGGCAGAGGAAAAGAGAAGAATAGCTGACAAAGGAGACAACCACTAGGGCTAAGAATGCATGAGAAGGCGGCAGTGCAAACAGGCAGAGGCTGCAGAAACACTAGGTGAAAGGAACACAGCGACAGGTTTTGCAAGGGGCTTTAGAGGCAGTACAGGCTGCTGTTGATAAATGTGACAGATACCAAGGAAAACAGAAGATTTGTCATGCGAATGTCCTTGGGATCCAGAGGCAAATTTTTTTGGAGTAGACATCAGCCAGCAGTCCTTCCCTTTTGCTTCCATCACTGCCTCTTCCAGTTACACCAGTGATTTAGATCAATTGCAAACAACACATGATGGATTAACTCCTAACATCAGTGTGACAGTGAGAACTCTTTGCTAACCTTCAGACGAGCAGCTGCTGTGAAAAACTAAGCTCCCTCTGAGCCACACAAGTTACGTCCGTACCAGTAAGCTAAAGAAGGTGAGGACATGGGGCAAGCGCTGGCACGTGGCTGGCCATACTGCGGGATTGCTGGCACGTCCCTGGCACAGCCTTGGGGCAGTTCCGGCTCTGCCACGCGGCGCCTGGGCATGGTGCATGGATGAGCAGGATCCATCCCTCTAGGCAGTGTGGGTGCTGGGGATAGCAGAGTTTAGGTGTACAGGTGCAAGCCAAGCCATGCCATTCACCCCCCAAACTAGACAATGTTCTGGGCGTGGAATGGGTTATTCACTAATGTGCATGTAGCATATTTGAGCAAAAAAAATTAATTCACATTTCTGTGTATCAGGACAGCAGTGGAAAGGCTAAGTCTGTTTACAGAATGGTTCTTTGCTGCCTACGAAAGCCATGCTACAGAAAGCTAGTTGAGCTACAACATAAAAATGAGACTTGTTCTCTTTGGTCATTTTGCGTGGCTTTCACCTAGGTTAAAAGGTTCCTTTAAAAAGCTTACCCCCTGCCCCCCCCCCCCCGCCCTGGCCCCTTCCCTTAGTTTCTTGTAATTAATAAAAATCCCTGTAGAAATGCCATCCACTGGAGATGGCATCTCGTCAAATCCCTCCCTTGAGAAAAAAAACCCTCAACAACCCACAAAATTAACAGTATTTCTTTGAAAACTATAGTATACACACAAATTGTTATGTCCTACTTTGTGCACTTACTCTTCTCCAGGAGGCAATACCATTTTCCGTATATGGTTAACTTAAAAGAAGCTATAACTATTCACTCATCCTTCTTGTGACCTGAAAAATATAGTAGAGTGTTTTTATTTTTCCCAGCAGCTCAGTGTTCACAATTTTCACAATGCTCATGATACAATTATGTTCCAAAAGTTTTTTTTATTCCCAGCACTTTTATTAGAAAAGCTGCATCTTTGTACCTAAAGTTGCAAGACCTTTATGTGCTTCTGATGCTATGTCGCCAGTGGAACACGTAAGATTTTGTATTATATGAGTTTCCATTAAAAATGCAGTGCAATTCACTGTACTTAAAGAAACATTAGTATCAAATGAAAACTGATTATTATAATCAAATTTGTTATCCATTTCACAAGGAGGAATTTAATGACCAACAATTAATTATAAGCCGGAGATGAGAACACGCAAATAAACACAGATGTGACTGGGATACAATACTTGCAGCAGCTCGTCGCCTAGGCATGACATTTGAAATTTGTACCCCAGCCCTAATCTCTTCGACTTAAATCCACATGTAGAAAAAAAATTAGATAGGGCAACAGAACTTGAAATAAGGGATATTTTCCAACTGGGAATTAAAGGTATGCTTCTGTACATTTGTGGTGGTTACTGTTTTCCAGACAATATTGATGGGTTCATCAACATGGTGATGTAACTTCAGCACACTCAGTGGGGATGAAATGGGGGTACTAACACTGACCTGCTGCCCGCTGGCATGCAGTGACATGTATAAAGTTCCACAGAGGAAGCGCAAACGTATTAGTGTCGATAGGTAATTTACAGATTATCAGCAATGCACTAAGATCCTTTCTAGATCAGAATGCAAACTGCCCCAACTTACTTCAGTTACGCCTAGGGCATGCACTGAAACCTGTTGCTACACACGGAGAAGTGTTGGTCCAATTCGGTTGGTCATCCATCATTTGATTTTTGCTGATTTGTGACTGAGAACCCAAGCAGCGTGCCTTCACATGAGCCAGATTACAGTAATCAGGAAACTATATATAATTTTTACTTTCTCCTGCTAATGGAATAAATGCTTTGTGAGGGAAGGGAGGGGAAGAGGAAGGGAAGGGCTACAGCTGGTGGGAAACAAAGCTTTTTGTTCCGTAATTTTTTCCTTTCTTCTTGGTGTTTATTCTGTGCAGGAAGAAAACACTCCCCAGCAATTTGGAATGATCCTGACATAAATCATCAGACCATTTTTTCAAGTCATTTGTTACAGCCAGTTCTCATTAGGAGGATGTTAATTAGTTGACAAGATCTAATGATCTGCATTTGTTTCTTTCATAGCTTACAAATTGCCACCTTGTAAGACTGTCACTTCAGAGAATGTATCAGCTCTTTTCCTGGTGAATTCTTACCCCACTGAGAACCGACACACGGGGACGTGTCCCCACACCTGAGCCCAGGGAGGTGCTTGCTCTCCTAGGCTGTACCTACAGGAATGACTGCTTGGGCAGGACTTCATAAACAGGCCCTGTTACATGAAGGAGAAAGTACACAAGGTGGGTATAGTACCACTTACTGTGAAAAAGGATGCTGATGATACCCATCGATATCACCTGGTATTGCCCTTGAGGACCCAATGCCCATGGGTTCAGCTGGAGCTTGTTTGAAACCCCCACCTGCCTGTTTCTTAGACTGTCATCTCAATTGTGTTTTACAAAATATAATAAGCACTCCTTGTTTCCATTCTCCACACTTGGCTTTCTAGACACCTGGTGTAGCTGCCCTCAGTCATGACTTTTTCAGGCTGGAGAGTCCAAGTCTATTTAATCTCTTTTATGGAGCTATTTTGTACTTCCCTTCATCCTGTTTCCACCTGGGAGGTGGAGCACAGACCAACACATGCCCTTGTTTTAGGCATTTGTGTAGCTGCCCTTCAGAACTGCTGTTATTTTGGTCATCCCCTTCTATACAGAGGTGGGCTCAGTGGACCACCCCTGTGCACCTGGGGTGGGACACTGCAGACACTAGCCTGAGGAGTCACTGAATAACACTTGAATAAAATGAGCTCTCCCCTCTGCGCTCCCCCCAACCGTATCAAGGTCAATTCTAAATTTAAGCACAGAAAAGACAAAGTGTGAACTACACCGTATACGGTCAGAGAGGGACAATATTAACATTTTTTAACCACCAGAAAGCTACCAGTCTGTGGCTGATCTAGTTAAGCCAAGTTTCCATCACATGTCTGTTAGGCAGTGTTTTAGCACTGGTATCAGTGAATGTAGGATTGAAGGTCGCCATTATTTTAGCTACCTATGAAGCATGCAGATACCAAATTTAGTAAGCTTAAAGTATCAATACGAGAATGAGAAGAAAGAGGGCAGATCCTGAGCTGGTATCAACTCTTGTCTCTACTCAACTGATCTCAAGGGAGCTTTAAGCCAGGTGTGAGGTGGTCTGTATGGCCTCTGCTCCAAAAAGTTTCCAGCTCTGCTGTACATACCTTTATCTTGCACAAAGACTGTAATTTAAAGTGTAAGCAGGAACAAGGGTTAAAGCCTCTGGCTGTACTCTTTCTTTGCAGAGGGCTCATCCACCACACAAGTTCCAGGTGTGTCTGTTTACTAGAAAAGTAGAAAAAACCTGGTGGAGAAAGGCCATCCGGAGGAACAGAAGACTGTGATATGTTCAGTCAAAATAATGAAGACTGGAAGAGGATAAATGTGTAAACTAGGTGGCCATCATTAAGCCCTCATGAGCGCTAGAGGAGATTTCACACACTACTTTAAGTCGTACCTCTCTAGACCCTGATGCTGCAGAGTTACAACATCTTTCTTTCATGTTTGAGATCATCCAACACAGTAATTAATATTATCTCACTTCTTCTGGATGCTGTGCAAGAAGTTAATTGTGATTTTGAAATGTAATAATACAGTATTGGTATTAGCAATGGTGGGAAAATTAAAGTTATTTCACTCAGCTAATCTCTCCCTGAAGGCAATTTTATTCAAAAGTGGTTTGGAATACATAGTACATTAAATGGTATAAGCAGATGCCAATAAAACTGTAATCACTTACTTTGGGTCTGAAACTGGACATTTAAAGTCTGCTGATTTACAATGGAAGATTGCAATGCTACTTTTTATGCTCGAATTTTGGCCATTTCTATCAGCATTTGTCACTATTTCTGTATAAGCACAGGAATCTTGCCTAGTTTGACACTTGTGGACAGTCCTGTAGCTTTGCCAGTGGCTGTGCCTGTTGACAGGAGAAAAAATTCCTCATCAAGCCAAGCATCCAGGACTAAATCCATGGTGAAAAGTTTACAGTAGCGTGGAAGAGCTACATGAGAAGTCTGTACAATCCGAGTAACAACTTGGTGCTTTCCAGAGCGCTACAAGATCAGAAGATGAATTTGTGTTTGTACAGCTGTAGCACAGGACTGGCAAATACACAGACAAACGCCACACAAGAGAGGAAATCATTTTAAGAAACTTATCTACATCATGTTAGATGTTGTAAGGTATGAGCACTATGATGCAAAAAATTGCTTTGTTTTAGCAGAAAGTAGGTCTTGTGTCTCAGCAGCAGCAGCAGAAGGGACAGATGAGTGGACACATGGCTTGCCTGTTCTCCTTCATCACCATCATTGGCGTTTTCCCTGGAGACAAGTGGGCAAGGAAAAGCCAGGAGGGCTGAGCGTGTTCACCCACTGCCCATGCTGGTGCTGGCAGCCCGGCTGGCAGCCTGGGAGCCTGTTGGGAGGCGAGGGGCTGGCTGGAAAGGCTGGGGATAAGCCCACGTCTCCCTGCACCATGTGTTTCCCCATGTTTCCCTGTGCATGCCTTCGGAAAAGGCCTGGGGGAGCAGACCAGGGTGCTCTGAAAGTGTAACAGGCTTGTACAGAGCTTGGTGAGCGTGGGCATGCATTTCCCTGCCGCTGGGACTCCTCACCCCAGCGCAGAGACCAGCTGAGCAGGGAGACCGAGCCCTGCCTCACCTGCCCGCTGAAGCACTGGGGCAGACTGAACTGCCTTAGCTGGTGGAGAAGCAAGCCATGGTCATTTGCAGTCTAGCAGTCACTATCCGCTTCTGTTGCCATGGATACAACGATGAAGCAATAACTTTATTCAGGGTTAGCTATTTTTACTGTAATTACACAACAGGAAATTATTAGACTATTCTTCCCTCCTTCTCACCCATAGATTATTTATATGATGCTTCAGGTGCCTGTACTGAGACCCCAAGTCTTCAATCACTTGCGATCTGGGGCTGCTGCTGTGCCCGGGGGTGTGCGGTGCTGCCGGCTTCGGGGGTCCGACAGCCCTGCGCGGCCGAGCAGGCAGCGGGGCTGCAGGCAGGAGCCCACCCAGCAGCACCGTGGGGGTGTGCGGTGCTGCCGGCTTCGGGGGTCCGACAGCCCTGCCCGTTCGAGCAGGCAGCGGGGCTGCAGGCAGGAGCCCACCCAGCAGCACCGTGGGGGTGTGCGGTGCTGCCGGCTTCGGGGGTCCGACAGCCCTGCGCGGCCGAGCAGGCAGCAGGGCTGCAGGCAGGAGCCCACCCAGCAGCACCGCGCAGCTGTGCTGGAGCCCGGCACCACGCGGGACTCGCTGTGGCCCCGTCTGCAATCAAGAATTAGTGTTGATAAATACATTTTTTGCTGTGGAATTCAGTGAGCTGCAGAGTTGGCAGAGATTAGGGTCAGGCCTGCTTTGAATAGCTCTCCCGGAGGGAGGCTGGGATGGCTGCTGAGCCATGGGGCACTGGCTGCCAGCGGGGCGGGATGTTTTACTGCCCGCCGCTTGGTCAGGTATGGTGTGAGCTCCCAGCTGTGGTTTTCATCAATGGGTGGTTAAGCCTCTCCATGAGTGCCGGGGCTTCTACAAAGCCATTGGAGCTGCACAGAGCCCTCTTCTGAAATTTTGTTCGGGGGTACCGCTGTGCACACCGCTGCAGGGCTTCCTCAAGCTTTCTCTGGCCATGGTGGCACATGGCTGGAGTAGTTCAGGTCAGTGGTAGGTGGTAAAAACAAGGACTTAACCCTGATTTTTTTATTACTGTGATGCTGTAGGGTCCTCGGTCCAAGATCCCTATGGGAAAAGTTCTATAGAATTTAACAGAAAGTAAAAGACCTATAGATTTCTGTAGATATTTCATAACCCTGTCAGATTCAGCTATGGCATTGTACAGAACACCAAAAGAATCATTAAAAGATAATGCATTTTTCTTTGCTTCTGGTAGGCTTTAGAGACATTTTGTTTGGCCACTGCCTTGGCCACAGCAGTTGTGTAGCTGGTGGGTGCAGCAGCTTATGCCCGACTCTTCTTGCAGCACAGGCAGGGGGATGGGATCGCTAACAGTTCTGTGCGAAGACAGGTCTGTGAAAGCAGAGTGGAGGGGAAAGCCTGTCAGGCAGCTAGCGTTAGGAAGTGTGACTTTGCAAGCGGTGATGGACAGGCAAGTGAACACTCTGCGCGATAACCAAATGCTGGAGGGTTGCTCTGGGAGCGGGGTGGAGGAGCGTGCAGGCACCCAGGGACTGCAGTTGTATCCAGCCCAGTCGTGGAAAAGTGTGTCAGAAAAATGAAGCCCAGATGCTCCAAGCCTCTTGATCTCTCTAGAGGAATCCAGCCATGGGTTAATCCATACGTCATCCTGTGTTAAATGCAAGAGGAAAGAGTGTTACCATGTAAACGGCAAGCAGATATCATCTCACAGCATGTGTGTCCTGCGACCCAGGCAGCTCTGTGCTGGACTCCACATCTACCTTAGAATTAATAAAGAGAAGAAAAATCCTTAAAAAAATGACCTTAACAAAAAAAACTTTAAAAAAAGAGCATGGAACCCCCCCCCTTACTGAACATGAAGAAGTTTTATCATCGCACCTACCACTGCTGCGGTTTAGAAGTGATGAGTTTTTCAATCTCTGCAGCACTGATTATTTCTGACCATTTTTTCACCACTATGCTGATCTAATAGAGAGAGGATGTTGAGCCAGGATGTGAGAAACATGGATTAAATTGCCAAGTTTGCCGTGGTGTCCGTGGGGCTGCGTCTGACTCAGTTTCTGCACCCTGTGCCAAGACACCTCCTTGCACTGGCCACACTCAGCTGCACGACTGGGGCCTCTCCAGAGCCCCCAAAATTTCCTTTCCTTTCACCTCTGTGTTGTATTTGGTCATGGTTCAGGGAGAAGACTGTATGCTGAGGGAGTCTGGTGTCTGCTTTCACTGGTTAATAATAAAAATTATTTTTAAAATTGCCACAAAGAGAGTGGCATCAAAGGACATTGGAACTGATGAAAATTTTGAAGAATCGAGCATTTTATTTGATGCTTTTTACTAATGAAATTTTTGGTCTTGATGCCATTTTTGTAATTTTTCAATTTACAAGAAGTGATTGAACGTAATTTACCTAAACTTTCAGCCATCTTAAGGTGTTTCAGGACTGCATATTTCATAACTGATGAGAAGTAATAAATGCAAAAAGAAAATGGGATGAATGATTCAATGCAGAGCATTAGAAGCAATTCCAATTTCTGAGAAATAGGTATTTAGAAATTAAATGAAAAAGAATGAAAGAAAAAACAGATAATTCTGTATGAGAGCCCTGCTCCAGCACTGTTGCTAATGCATAGGGAAAATTTCAGAGAACTTGTAATTACTCAGTAGTTTTACAGAGAAATGCCACTAAAAATGTGAAAAGTGTTGTATTGAAAATATGTTTTAGATTCGTACATGGAAATTCTTGGGTGTATGTGAAGAAACAGTGAAAGAAATAGGAAGCTCATTTAAAAAATAGTAAAGAGGCAACTGTTAAATTATCACTGTCGCCCACTGAGCTGTGTGAACCGTATGAGGTTATGGGAAAGGCAGGATAGGGTCTGTTGTCTCCACTCTGACTTCTTTGTTGCCATCAAATAGACCCAAGTCTTTAATTTCATTATTTGATATTAAAAACTGACTCCATGCGAGTACGCATGACCTGCTCTTCCGATTTGCAGAGGACCAGTTCACTAAGCAGAACAGAGACGGAGATCCAACTACATTTAGCTGGTTAAATTTAGGCACCTTGTGTTTGGCATTTAGCTTTCATTCGATCAGAATTATTTCACAGGATGTGCTGTCTTTCTCTACTGAGGCACATGCCAGCATTCACTTCACTTCCATTAACATATCACTCTTAATCAAAGCTGGTGTTCAGACCTCTCTGCATCTTGTCATCTTGCCAATCATTAATGCTCTTCACAGGAGTATATTTTTGCCCTACACAATATGCCACATAATTTTGCCTGGGTCCTTCGAGACCCTAGTGGGACACATCCCTGCTTTCCACCTGCTTGTTTGAATATGCAGGACTGCAGTCCATTCGCACTCCTCTACGAAACCAAGCACTGGCAGGAGTCTTATCTTTAAGAAAAAAGCAGAATTTTCATGGCAGTAGGACTGAGAAATTAAGTATCTAGTTATGAAAGGCTAAGCTTGACAGTGCCCTTAATCCAATTAAAACTATGTCTGAAATGCTGTTGTTATTTTGGCCTAAGTGATTAAGCAGTGCTTGGAGTCTTGCATTAGGACGATCAATAAATAAATAATGATTAGGATGTGACAGAAAGATCTTGGGTTTATAATCACTTAAGGCCTACAATCAATTAAGACCTATAAACCCAATTATCTCCAAGTCCAGAATTCTTAATTTTCAAAAGACCAGTCCTGTGGTTTAAGTTTGTTATCACTTTGTAGCAGTGGATGTTAGTTGAGTGACATGAAGACTTTAATTAGAGCCAGAAGCTTATACATGAAGGGATTAAAATAAAGAAGCAAAAATGGGCTGTTTAATGTATTTTATCAGTTTAAGGATTCTCTTAAAGCCTGTGATCCCTCTTTCCTCAGGTTACTGTGTTTACAGATTTTTTCAAAATTGTCTCTTTATTTCTCATTTTGGGAGCCAATTAATTTTTTTTAGGGATACTCTTTTGATCTATACTTGTCAATGCACAAAGCCACAGACCCATTGCTGACAACATTTTCCCAAGTTTAAAGTACATTTTAATAACCAAACTACTTACCCAATGGCAAGGAAGTTTGTGTAAATTCAGTTTTACTTGACAAGTGTAACAAGCTTATAACTATGTGGAAATTACTTTAATGGACACAGATTTGGTGGCTCTAGGCAGAAAGCTAATCTGGAGGAAATCTTTGTGGAGTTCAGTGGTGATAAAAACATTATATTGTGAAGCACAATAACATCCGTTTGCAGTTTGCCATATGAATGTAGCTCTTCAACCCTTTGGAATTTGTTCCATGGGAATTAGCAGGATTAAGGCTTTTTAAATTATTAATTCAGCAAGGAGTTCCTTCTTCTATTCTTGATTCCATGTAGCTCTGTCCCTACCTTGCAGATGTCATGGTACTTTGAGCTTTCAGGTTTTCAGTTTTAACTCTCCAGGTTTATGTCAGAGCGACTACCTTTCTCTCCCTTCATCTCATCTCCCCAAATTTATCATCAGCACCTGTTGCCTAATGATCAGCCTCACCTTTCATGTCAATCAAAGGATGTTCCCACGGTTAAGGCTCTATGGCAGTGCAATTACATCTTGGGCTGTGGAAGAGCCATTGCAGGAAAACCCACTGGCTATGTTACGGTGCAGTTACCCTGGTCTAGAGCAGCTCTGACTAAGGGCTGTATGATCCAAATAGAGTGCTAGCCATTGGCTTGGGCTGGTCTGGTTTTCTTCTCATTTTCCCTTCTCACAGAATTGATTTTGGTCACATTTGCTCACATAAAAATGGTTACCACCATTGGTTGTCATCAGTGGTTGCTAAAAAAAAATTAGGTTCTTGTGCAGAAGACTGCAGATGGGATTGTAAGGTGTGGGAGCAAGATCTGGAAAACCAGAAGAGGACAATGGCAGTGCTGGAAAATGTGAGATAAGGAAAAGAGTTTGGGAGGGCAAGAGGATGTCAGGACAGTGAGTAGCTGGGAAAACTGCATGGAGTAAGGCCAGGGAAGAAGATAATGGGAAACTGGAGGGACCCTTAGCAGGAACAGGAGGAAATACTGTGAGAAGAGCAAAAAGTCTTGTGGATGCAATGAGAAGCAGATGTGGTTTCCTTTTCACGAAGGAAAATATGTACATGTGACTCACTGAAGGCAGATTTGCAGGTAAATGTGACTCAGATCTGCAATCAAGTGAGTTAATTTTCCCCAAGCTGAAGTTCTGAGAGCTGCAGCATCCAATCATCTCTGGCTGTGTCTCTAAAGCATTTGAAAGGCATTTCTGAGGCTACCTGCATTTACTTGCATTGTATCAGGCCAGCGACATGCAGTGCCTCTGCAGATCTCTGGGTGGGTCCAGCCTGTCCTTGCGATCACATTATTTGAGGATATTGGGTGGATCGTGACATTGGGTGCCAAATTCACAGCAATCTGGGTTTGGCTCAGTTTGGATGTACAGGTCAGTGGAGACCATGCTAGGCTTCACACCTCTCCCAGGACTGGCCAGGCCACGTACAGTATAGACAATGATCCTTCCTTTCCCTTTGCAGACCAGGTGGACACACAACGTCACTGTGTTTCCTCATGGCGTATACCGGGTTGAAGGTCTGAATTTCAGACCATTTTTTGCATTCTTCTGTTATGGAGCCTTCTTTGGGGATTTTGCAAGATTCCTTCCCCTGGGACATTCCCCCTCCATGGAATGTAAAGTGGAGTTCAACCCAGATCTCCTGACTGGGGCAACTGAAATAAATTTGGCCTAGGTTTCATCTGAAATCACTGTAGAGAAAGAGGCACCTTCTGGTAGTGCTTATATCTTCTGTTATGGATAGCTAGGACAACTAGGGTTCTCCCAGGTTGGACTTTGGGGATGATCTGCGTCTGCTGAGGTTATATGGAGGTGAGAAAGCCTGACCTCAAACTGGCTGCCTAATACAGACTAGATGCCCAACTCTGTGGTTAAAATTTGGTGAGATAAAGCTCAGTGTATAATATGCATACACATTTCTTTATGAATTAGAAAGTTTATTTCAGTTTGTGGTAGCAACTGTATTAGGAAAAGGTGTGGGTTTATTCCCTATTGTGGCACAGATAGTCTAATGTTTTAACAGAAATTGGTGTTACGTTTAAATTTGTGGAAGATTAGGTTGGGTCTCTTCCAGAGAAAAAAAATTTCTTTAAATCTTCTTGGTAATTCTGAGTTATTATTGTTGAAGGTCAACCACCTGCCTCACAACTTCTTTTCTTCCCAAAGGTATAACACATATTAAACCACATCATTTTGGGAAATGTGTTTGTATTATTCATATCAGATTGTTTGTGAGTCGTAAGTACTTTTTTTCTACAGAAAGATGAATTACTTATGGACCAGCCTTCTGTATGAGCTTGGATTTCTTTTTTCTTATCAGGAGTTCTATAAATAAGAAATGCTGCTTTGTATTGTTATCTGTTGTACCAAACATGGGCATCTTCTGAAAGCACTTATTCCAGCTGAGTATTAATTGAACAGACATTCCTGTCTTTCCGTTTTCAGCACCTTTTTTAAGATTTATGAAGGCAAACAACTAGTCCCTTTAGGCTTCCTTAATAGTCAGTGGAGAAAACCAGACACTTTTACAATGTGATTCAATTACCCTGTTGTGGACATTTAGTTGAGAATGAGATAAATCACACCCTGTCAGTGACTCTTTTTCTCTAAGGGAGTTTATACTGCTAGATCATAGACATTTGGTTATGAGTCCACTCTTGTTTTGAAGATGTGTTATATATACATATATATATATGATCTGTGTGTGTATATATATGCACACACCGTATATAAAAGTTGTCTCTTAGTTTGAATATGTGCTTGAATTTTATAGTCTTACTACTCCTGAAGCGTAATTTCTTGATCATGTCCCAGACTTTTGCTTCCTTTTTCTGTGCAACAATATGATCAGGCTGAAATCCTTTCTTTTCTTGGTGAGATGAAAAGCTTTCCTTTCATATGTCTTTGTGCAGGACCAGAAGTCACTCCAGCCTCAGGGCAGGGCGGGTGGAAAGTAGAGCAGGGAAGCTGCACAGCTATGAAGCTGTGACCAGCACTGACTAGTAGGAGAGTTTGAGGGCTTTACTCAAGGCTTGCCATGGGCAGAAGGGAGGGAAAAGCCCCTCAGGCTCAGGAAAACTAACAGTTGAATCAAGCACTTGGATTTTTGTCTTAGATTTAGAAAGGACCTTCCATCGGAAAGATGAGGGTATATTTTTGATCTGGTATGTGCTACCAAGAGCGCATGCCTTGAAGTGAGATTTCAAACCAGTTTTGTCTTCTATCCCTAACTTTTTCAGCAAGATTTGAAGCACTATGGCTGATGCTAGCTTCTTCCGAATTTCTTTCAGACTCTTAGGACTGGTGCTGGATTTGGGCTGTTTGCTGTTTACAAGTCAACAAATATTTGGGACATCTACTGTTCACTTTTTTTTTTTTTTTTGGCATGTATATTGTGTCTGTAGGTAAAGGGCAGGTGTTCAAGAACACATCATCTCTCTCTCTCTCTCCTCAGGCTAGTTCATACAGAGATGTAGGGAGAAGGGAAGCCAGAGTAGGTATTTGTTTTCTTTATGGAGAAATCTGTTACCCAGGCAATTAAATTAAATGCTTTGGCATGCTAATGAGTCTTTTTTTTTATCCCTCCACCTTTTTAAGGCATTCCTGTTCTTCCTCTTTTTTCTCAGATGTCCAAATGTGCAAATAATTAGTTGCCTCTGTCTCCTCGGCTGAGGTTCTTTAACCATTGCTGGGCTGTAAATTGAGATTCAACACCATGGTTTCCTGAAGTCAGAGCAGGCTGAGTCATTAAAAAATGTGGTGGGGTATAACTTTCTGATCCTGTCACAGATAAGGACTCATTTACAGAACTCATTAATGACTTCTGCAGTATCTTTGATAACTGGAGAGTTTGTGGCCATTTTGGTTACTGTTCTAAATGTTATCAGTGGTGAGTGCTTACCTTCTTAATGTTTAGCGTCTTGACTGAAATGTCCTATTTTTCTGGAAAGGAGAAAAGCCTGGAGGACTGGAGTCTCTTCTCAGTTGTTAAAAGCAGCTAATCCAGAAGGCCTCTGGTGTTGTTCTTTCATTGCATCAGAAGCAGAAACTCTGCAATGAGTTCAATCTTCCCAGCCAAGCACAAAACCAGCAAAAAGGTCTGCCGCATGCCCCTAGATACTTTTGCAGCACCCAAGCAGTCACTGGCTGGTGCTGTCTGCTTTTGCATTGCAATTAATTAGTGCTTGTCCTCAGCAATAAATTTGCAGATCCAACAAATTTCATGCATTATACATGAGACTAAGTTATCTGGTGCTCCTCACTCACCCCCTCCGCCATATTTCTGTCTTACATGCTGTGAGCGATGTCTTGCAACATCTCACTGTCTATTCCCATTTGCCACGCACATCAGATCAGCACGTGTGTGATCTCCTGATCTCTTGTATCCAGCAGGTGACATCTCAGGGCCAGAGAGGCGATCATAGAATCGTTTAGGTTGGAAAAGACCTTTAAGATCATCAAGTCCAACCATTAACCTAACACTACCAAGTCCACCACTAAACCAGTTAAGGTAGAGTAATCATGGAGCAAAGCCTGGAAGGAGCCTGTCTGGAAAAGCATCCTGAAGTTATGGAAAAGTTAATCTATATTTTTAAGCTCATTTCTACAAATCAGGTTCTTCAGAGAAGGAAATTGCTATTGTAGAAATTTTCTTTGCTTTTCTAAGTAATGTGTAGGTGTCTAAAATGCCTTCTTTTTTTTTTTTTTTTCCCCCCGGTATTAGACGCTTTGTCTTTACACTTGTGTTTCCCTACCACCTGGAGTGCCAAGCCCTCATTCACCTTCCCTTTGCCTGTAAGCAGGCAGGTAATCAAAAAGAGGCACTAAAACCACAGAGAAATGGAAACTGTCAGGAAGAGAGAAAACCACGGGTTAGCTAAGGGAGCTGAAGAGGCCAGGGAAAAGGAAATTTGGGGATAATCTTCTATATCCACCTACCAAGTCCTTGAATCCTTAGTTCCTCATCTGTTTTGGGGAAGAGATGTAAAGTAGGTAGCCTCTACCAACACAACTGCTAGCAAGAAGTAGCAGGGACAAGCAGACAGGCCTGAAAGGTGATTGAATCTGTTTCTGAAGAAATATTATGGGGATGGAAATGGTGAATGAATCCTCAGATAGCACTCAGAATATCTGCTACTCCTTTGGACAGCACCATGGCCATCCCAGCCCCAGCTCCATTCATGCTGCATATTTTCTGCCCTTCCCAGACTTCCTTTTTCCTTGGGGGTTAGAAGGCTTAGTGTGACACCATGCTAAGGTCTGAAGGTAGAAACCCTCTGCACAGAAGCTTGAGGGAGAAATTTGGAGGAGTAACAGCCAGCAAACTTTGGGGAAAATTTCTTTCTTCTTGGAAGTGCTCAGTGAGCTGTGAGATAGACAAGGGAACATCCTCCAAACCCACAGTGCTCGCACTTCGCTCATCCAGCTGCTTGTGCTCATCCCTGCTCTGAGCTTGAGACACGACTCCAGGTTTCCCCTGCGCTCGCGGCTCCTTTGAGCTGCAGGGGCTGGGAGAAAAGAAAAACATTCAACCTGTCCTGCAAAACGAGACTTACAGCAAAAGCAGCTATTTTCAAGATGCTATTCTGATGTCACTCAATTCCTCTCATGAAGTCATCGTTTAATGCTTGTTGCTATAACAACCTGTTAGTCTTTTTCGCCATTACTCATGCAACATAAATGCCTACAGGTGTGTCACTGTTATGAAGTTCACCTTTAAAATGTTCATTTAAAAATATTTCTCCTATGCAATATCTCACTGGGACAAAGCACACAGCTTTACAGAAATATTATTTATGAAGAAAATCCAGCTCCAACTTATCCTGTGCTGTCTGAAGAGAAAAATAAGTAAACTAGAGGAAAGAGCATTCTTTGGGTGAACCAGTGTTTTAGCTGAATACTTTTCTCTTTTATGTTCAATATTTCCAAATGCTTTTTCAAGAGCTCATTTTAACCACTTAGTTTCTGTTTTTAAAAGTTTCATTCTGTGTAGGGGAGTTCAAATGAAGCACCTTCAACTATTGTGGTCAAGCCTGTGGCTTTCTGTATTTGTTTTTTTTAAGGAGTGGTCATAAACAGAGCAAGTACCCTAAGGAACAGTGTTTATCATTTTTCTGGCCATTATTAAGTCCATGTGAAATATATGTCACTTTGGTAACACTAAAGACTAGCAGGAAAGAGACCAATACAATAGATCATATTATGGATGGGAAATCCCTTTCAGTGGTGTTTGAAATGCTGGTGCTGGTTCTGGACCAACACTTAACTCCATGGAAGCAATGAAAGGGTGTAAGACTGCCAGTAAGCCAGACAGATTTAATCATCTTCTTGGAAACATCTTCAAACATTCTGGGGTATAAACAAGCTCGTTGAAATATTTATGGTCTTGCATTGTCTCTATTAGTGCGGTGGAGTATGACAGCTGAGGGGACCCCAGGACTGCGCTGCCGCAGACCTCGGCACTCATCTCCTGCTGCTTTCCCAGTCGCACTCTCTGACAGCAAACACTATACAGATTGCTAACAAAAACCTAAAACAAATGGCGCCAACAAGTATGGGTTGGTCCCTCAGAGATGCCTTTCTCTCTCCATTGACTATAGGAGAAGCCAAGGGAGGTAAGTCTGTGCTTTCAGGGTCAGATGGAAGTGTGCAAACGCAGATGGGATTGTCCTGGCCTTGGTGGCTTCTACCTGTGGGGTGGAAGCGGCTACGGCTGTGCTACTTTTGGGACATTATCCTTTAACTGATGCAATATGTGTTGTCTGAGTGTCAGAAGTTTGAGGGATGAGCACTGTAAAGTAACCACTTTCATGAAATATGCACAAGCTTTCAGACACAGTATTTTCAAGGGTTCATTTGTTACTTTGACTTAAAGCTTTTTCTTCCCCCCTCCCCCTCCCCCAATTTTAAAATGTATTTTACAGTTTTCAAAGCTTTTGGAGCTCAAGCTAATTTTATTTTACTCCACTTTTCTGTAAAGGGGAGCTATGAAGTAGTGGTAAAAGGGCATCAGTTTGTCCCAGTGAAGCTGGATACATATGTGAAGCTTACTTGTATTACACTGGGACGCCACCCCTCCCTTGCATCCCTGGGGGTGCAGATCACTGCGCTGGCGACCGGCATACCTGGCAGGGGACGACTGACCATCAGAGAGGTGGTGGAGTCACCATCCCTGGAAGTGTTCAAAAAACGGGTAGATGTGGCACTTTGGGACATGGTTTAGTCTAGTCTACCCTTGATTGGCTTAGAGTAGACTTGGTAGTGTGGGTTAATGGTTGGACTGGATGATCTTAAAGGTCTTTTCTAACCTAAACAATTCTATGATTCTGTTCTATGATTCTATGACCCACAGGCAGCCCCCGTGTCCCAGCACACAGCACAGGGGTCAGCCTGGAGTTTTTTATGGTGTGATGTTCAGATGAACCCTGCCTCCAGCATCATTCACTATTATGTCTCCAGCAATAGATTTGGCTCATGTCTTGCCAAATATAAGTGGGCTAAACTCTCCAGAGGGGGTTCTGGGAAACATCATAAACAGTGGAAGTTAAAGCCTGATTCTTTTGTCTCTCTCTCTCAAAAAAAAAAAAAAAAAAGATTCATCATCTCCAGAATTCACGGAAGCAGCTTATGAAGTGGCACCCAGATTCCTACTGTGTGAGGGTCACGCTTGGAAAAGAAGTAAAAGTAAGGGTAAGAGGTACTTAAAGACAAGTCTTATTTCAGAGGGGTAAAACTACCATTAATAACTTAGTCCTTCCAGTTTTCAGTCAGATAAACTTACTTTACACTTTAAAGATGGTGCTCCAGTCAGGGACTTATAAACTATGACTTCTTTCTTTTCCTGTTACAGACAGGTATTTCAGAAAAAAATGCCATGGAATCAATCCAAAGAAACATAGTAAATAGATGGAAATATTAAAGAAGTGTACAAAATAGTCGTACGCCTCAATGAAAATACAGAATTCAGCTTGCGTTCCCATGCAGTTGTATTCATGTAACGCTAGTTTAGCTACAGGATTCATGAGTCAGTGTTTCCGCTGTCAGGTTTCTGAGATATGGGTTGACAGCACTTAGCTTGGCCGGTACAATATCACAACAGCCAGAGTAAATGACTTCTGAAATTTTTTTCAGTCCTAGTTCAAGATCAAGGAAAGAAGCTGTGGGAGAGCTGGTATTGCCTGATTGCCACATCTGAGATTAAGACTTTTTAAATTCTTGTTTCCATGTCACTACTGCTTGAGCACACTCTTCTTCCTTTCCTCAGTTTTTCTTCAGTTACATGATCTAGCCTCAGTATTTTGTGACTAACACTGTTAGTGCCATAACTTGCCTGGGAACTGGGAAGGATGATGAGATTTGAATGGAAAGGGAAGAGAAGTAAAGTACTCAAGAACCCACACATCAATGATTTGAGCACAAAACAAATGATTGTCTGAGCTGGACACATCTGGGTGCACATTTTAGCCAAATCCTTCCCCAGGTTGTACACCCCACCCCAAAAACAGCCCCTCCACCTCTGCCTTTGATTGACTTACTGAATAGATTTGCAGCACTTCTTTGCTACTACTGTAGGAGGCAGCAGGAGGATGCAAAATGCTGCAGTGGCCCCATTGCATCTTTGAAGCATTTTACATCACTCTGGACTTGAGGCTGCACAGAGATATTAGGAAACTTCATGAATAGGGACTTTATTAAGTTAGGGGAGAGGAGGAAGGAGAATGGTGCCCCGCTGATGGCACAGCCTTGGCCATGTTGGCTCTGTGGAGTGGGCAGGAGGGGGGGCTACAGGGAAATCAGGAACCTTGCTTCACTGCCAGAGGGACATATGAGAGGGAGGAAAGGAGCTGGTAAATGGGGATGCTGAGCAACTTCAAGCATGATGCATGATGTCAGTCTCTGTTGTGGAGCTGCGACAGGCTTAGCACATTTTCAGTAAAATTCAGCTCTAAAAATGAGGCAGATCTCTGTGGCATGACATTGGAGCGTTAAAAAGGGTGATGGTCAATCTCTTTCTGTGGTCCAAAGTGTAGTCCTGTGCATGAGAAGCCTGTCAGAAGATCCCTTAATTTGCAGGTGAATGTTAAAAGCTGTATGTAGAGAAGGAGTGTCCAGGGAACAGCGTCCATGGGTGATGCCTCTGTGTGCACCAGGCAGGTGCAGGTCCAGGGGCTGGCTGCAGCAGTCACATTTCTTGCTTAAAGCAACTCCTTAGCTTTCTCTGAATTACCAGGCAGCTTCTCCTTCTACAACAGATGTCAAATCATGCATTACCTGAAACTCTGGTAAAGACAGCACTGTGAAAGTCTTTGGGGCTTATTTCTGTGATGTTTGGGTACCAGTGCATATGTGAAACCTGAACTTTGCTGTTTGGGAACAAACCCCACCAACACTTCTTCCTTTTCTGCTTGTAGCTCAGTCCTCACCAATTCATGTCCCTCACAGTCACCAAAAGAAACACTGAAAGGAGAATGATGCCTCATCTCCAGGTATGTGCCTGTTAGACTATGAGCGTACTAGTGCTTTCTCTCTCGGTTCCCTTCTATGTGTTTACAAGTGTTGCTGCTTGTTTGATGAATTTTTCCATTTGCTGTTCTCAGATAGTCAAAACAGATTGTGACTCTCACAAATGTATTGCAAGTAATTGCCAGATTTTTTTTCATGTGCTGTACTTGAGCTGCAGTTTAATCACTGAAGATCCATGTGAAATTTTGATTAAACTTTATTTCATAACTTTAAAAAAACCCCTGCTTGGACTTGAAGCAGAAATCATGTGGTAGGTTATAGTTTACATTCATGTCCCCATTCATATTAACAGGTGCACTTAATACTCTGTAATATTAAAATCATAGAATCACAGAATCATTTAGGTTAGAAAAGACCTGTAAAATCATCAAGTCCAACCACAAAGCTAACACTGCCAAGTCCACCACTAAACCACGTCCCTAAGTACCACATCTGCATGCGTTTTAAATACCTCCAGGGATGGGAACTCAACCACTTCCCTGGGCAGCCTGTTCCAATGCTTGATAACCCCTTCAGTGTAGAATTTTTTCCTAATATCCAATCTAAACGTCCTGTGGTGCAACTTATAAAAGATTAAAAAACATAAAAGATTTTTATGATAATCTGTGTCATATTGCTACAATGTGCTATCAGGTGACTTAATAAACCTTTAACAGGCCTCTGACATATTATTTCTCCTGGACAGTGTATGTTATGAATGAATATTTCATCAGAAAAGGGTGTCATGGTTAAACATGCAAACATGCATTTGTTGGTTTGTTTTGGGGTATTCTGCATGGTAAAACCATGATAAAAAGTAGTCAGATTTGTATTGCTTATTATGAAAGATTTATTGATAGTTCTGATTTTACCAATAAAGGATGATTTTTTCACAGTAAATGTTATGTACCCAGGAATAAATGCATCATAGCTACTCATGAAAATTAGAGGCGAAATTTAGTGCTCTCAAATCGATGAGGATTCAGCCATGGATGTCACCAAGAGCAAACACATACTATAGGTTAGCATGCTGCTACGGAGTTTGGAGGCAAAACTGAAAGGGGCTGATACTTCAAGTAGAGAATCAGAAGCCCAGGTTGTCCCATCGCCTCATGTGCACACAACTGCCTGGTTTCTTCCAGGCTGGGTGACTGCGACAGCCAAAGAGGACTTGTTGCTGTTTTACAAAAGGTGTTTGAACAATCTCTCTAAACTTCTTAAGATCTTAAGAAAACTTCTTAAGATCAAAATATTGACTAATTTCCCAACCCACAAATGTTCCTTCTTCATCGTCTATTAACTTTCTTTAGCCCATGCTACTATGTTGTTAGTACTCACTAAATATTCTACCAAATGGAGTTATCCCAGAGGCAGGCAGTCTGTGAGGAAGCTGCCCAGTGCCTAACTGGTACAAGAAAAGTTCCCTTTCACAGGACCCTGCCTTCTGGTGGGTTGGTACCATGTCAAGCCATTGACTACAGTCAAAAAGTATCCAAATGGCTGTGCTCTGACTAATCTTGAGTTACCTATAGACAGTTATTTTGAAAGGATTTGTGCAGTGTTGGGAGGATATCTATAGAATATAGACATTTTTGCACACTGATCACTGCCTCCATCATAAGACCTTCTTTTCTATAGATCCCTACACTGTATAATAGAAAATAGTAGATATCTACAGATTTTTTTAAAAATATGTTTTCATAATTATGCTTCTGCTTGAGAACTTAAAATACCTTGAAAATCTGTAAACTGGAATCCTAGGCATTTTTTCAAGAGATAACAATTCCCAGGGCTGATGCAACTGCGCATCCTTCTGCAGTCTGTATAATGTCTTTCTCTTCCCTAAAGGAAAGGTATTGCTGTTTTCCTCCTACACAACAAGGTTCATTTTTCCACAATATGGGCTTACCCTGTCTGATGGATTGTCTCTAGCCCCTTAGGTATATTAACCCGCAGATATGTTTCTCTCTGTGCTGGTAGCCAGTGTTACTATCCTGCAAGTCAATCCTTGCTCATTGATGAAAAACACATTCCAATCCCTGAATTTTGAGGGGAATTACAGATAATCAAAGGACATGCCTGCTAAGCACATAATATGCTGCTGGTGGGGTCTACCAAATGATCAAATTCCCTAAGATTAATCAACTGGCTTTAACAGATACAGGAAATCTTATTGTGTTATGAGAAAGGGTTACATTCCCAATTAACACAACTCTAAACAAAATCACTAAAGAAAAATAACAAAACATAGTATGTTTTTGCTTTGTTTTATGAGTGTTTCAGAGGGTTGGGAACAACTAACAACCTTCATCCTCTTAGGTTTGACGTCCCTGTTGAGTTTTTAAAGTCTCCCATTTGTGCTTTTGTTTTGCTGGAATTGACCTGCCTTGCCAAGCATTCCTCCTGATCTTCCTCCAGTGGAAGTCGGTCTTATGAAGGGAGATGGGAGAGCTCTTTTCAACTTGTCATCTTATACAGTTGCCCATGCCTGAAAGTCTCCGAATCAGGTTTCTTCCTTTCTCCCTGGTTCTTTGCATTGGAGTTTTCTCATCTCCTTTTTTAAAGCCTTAATGATCTGAGGCAAGAGCCCATTGGGTGCTATGAATGAAGAATTCTGGGTTTTTCTGGAGGCGGATATATCACAACAGATGCAAGACTTCTTTCAAACTATCTAAATTATGCACTGAAAGCAGTATTCACTGTATAAAATATTCATTATACATGGAACTTGCCAAACTCATATTCTACTTTATTATACCCTCTTCTTAGAGATAGCATGTGACATAGCAACAATTTAAAATTTGACACTTAGACCATGTTCTAAGTTATGCTCTCCCTCTCTGTTTCTTTCCTTTATATCCAAAGGAAGAGACAAGAAACCTTGAAATAGGTAGCCTAAGATAATCAGTTTCTAGGGAAGACTCCAGTAGAGACTAAGCCCTGAAGCATTCATACAAGGCTAAATCACAGAAATGTAAAAACAGTCCATGAGCTACAGTTCAAAAAGCCCATCAGCCCTTTCTTTCTAAGAATCTATAAGGTATGCGTCTCAAGCAATACAAGCACATTTGTCTAACTTTCAGCATCTTTGCATCTTCATTATAATCATGAAGATACTAAATAAGTTCTCAGATGTCATAAATACTATGTCATTTGGGCAGTAAATAGCCTTTAGATGTCATGAAGGAGAGTGATTAAAACATTATTTAGCTTCTTTTAATATTCCTTTCTTTCTCTTTTCTTCCTGCTTTTAATTTGTGCTCTGTACAATTGGCATCTGGATTGCTTCCAGAATGTGAAAATCGAGTTAATGGATGACCTGAGTATATCAGTGAAAAAAATGTTTCACCACAAGGTTTGGATTTCCAGAAGAAGAAATTATCTGTTGCCTCCAAAAGTAAATATCCGTTAAGGAGCTGCCTTGTGCAGTGCTTTCTTTTGAATTTGGGGGAGATGCACTTTCATTGAATCACAGGATCATTCAGGTTGGAAAGGACCTCAGGAGGTCTCTAGTCCAGCCTCCTGCTTAAAGCAAGATCAGCTGCAAGATCAGACCAGGTTGCTCAGGACTTTATTCAGTCAGGACTTTCCGAGATTTTATTTCTTCATATTAGGTAGTGGTGCTGTTCTTCTAAATTATTGTATTCTAGCTGTTTAGAATACAATAATCTGCAGTCCTAGTTTCTTACAGACTCCCTTTACAGCATAAACATCAGGTTTCACAAATGCCCTGGGCATTACTGGATTTCAGGTATGGCAGCCTGAAAGTTCGAACAGAACACCTCAGTTAATGTTAAGGGATAATGGTATTACCATTGGAATAGTCAAAGGATGCAGGGAAGCAATGCTTGTAGGTACAGGTAACACCTACATTTAATGCCTTATTAGACCAAATGACACAGTTGAATAAAGGGATCAAACTTTCTAGTTGAGTCGCTTTGTCATCTTCAGTTGAGGAGCTCAAAAGAAAAAAACGTTTAAAACAGCATACTTAATATTTGGTGAATAGAAGAGTGTGGACTGAAGGAGGAAGGAGAGCATAATTTCCTTTGGCAGTGGAAAAGTGCTTTGAAATCCTACATGGAAGATGCTGGAGAATGTAGGTTCCCTGCAGGATTTCTGAGCCATCTTTGAGATTTTATACTCCTTTAACTCTGAGTAGCCCCACTGATTCTTCTGTAGAAAGATGAATACTAAAGTACAGTGAAGTCAACAAGACATTGGGAAACTGAGAACCTTAGAGGACTGGAAACAGCAAAGTAACACCAGAGGAGAAAGGGAATTGGGATGATCTGTGTTTCCCATTTTGTATTTACAGAGTTTAATAAATGGAAGCTGTGTCAATTGGGAGGCAGAACATGACATGACATCAAATTATACACAGTCAGATCAAACATATGTAAATATAAGAAGCTTCAGGTTGCAGTAACCCTACTCTTTTGCGGGATATGCAGAGATCTACTGCCTTCAAGTTGAACACAGAGGTAGAACTATGAGAATGATGACCATTTTTAGCACTGAAGGTGGCCGTTGTAAGCTACTAGCAGAGAACACAAAATTCTTCACACTCTTCAGTCTTTGATTTAGAAGAACATCCCTCTTGCATATATGTTATAGACCAACCACAAGTTTGAGCGTATGAAGGAATTATTGGATAAAGTTCTGTTTTCATCTAGGACCGTTCTAGTCTAGTAACTATCACAGAGCGCCATGACAATAATAATTGTCCTATGAAAGACTCATTCAAGCTTAACATCCACTCAAACAACACTCAAGTAGACCTGTTGTGAAAATGCCAGCATCACCCATTATTACTGACCGTATTGATAGGGAGGTCTCGCCTTGGGGCAGCGCGGGCTGGCTGCTCCATGGGGAGGGACAAGCTGGGAGCCAAGCATGACCCAGTGCAAACCCTGCCTTCACCCACAGGCACAGTCCCACAGAAATTGGTAACGGGGTCTGTCAGCCCCTGACATGGCAAGCAATGAACCAGGGCCAGGATCCATCCAAGGGCTTCAGCCAGAAGCAGGAGGAAACAAGGCCAGAGACAAGGCTGGGAAGAATCTGCAACATGGCTCCAAAGTCCATCCATACGGGTACACCTATAACGTCACTGAGGCAGGGATCGACAGCTGAAATGGGGCCAATCAGGTGTAAGTGCAATAGGAATTTTTTGCAGTCAAACAAAAGAGGACAAATACATCTTTATATCACAACAGATAAGTGTTCGTTTTTGTCGAGTGTTATTCCAATATCAAATGGCCCTCATAAATAATCTACTAATATGGGGCTTTCATCATAAGGTCACTTGCTTAATCCCATGTAGGCAGTGACAAGTGGCAAGCTGTGTCTGACTCAACCATTTCTCTCGCACCCTCTCATTATATGCATTTGGAATAAAATTGCTCTATACCCTGCTGAGTAACCTTTACAAAGCGTGCTGCTTATTGGGTAGGGTTCAAGGAAAGGCAGAGCAATTCAGACTTTGCATGAACAGAAGCCAAGTTTTAACTAGATTGAATTTCCACAGTAAGGCTAATAATTTTGGTACTAAAACGCAAATAATTACTATTATAATTGTTTTCCAGCATCCACAGGTGTGCTGGCTGCCTCTCAACCTGAATAAAAGGACCAGGACTCCTGGTTTGAAAAGCTCACAATGTTCCTGCTTCTGCAAAGTTCACTGAAAGCCAGCAGGAATAATTTTCATAGGTGCTTAAGACTGCTTATGAAAGGCCACAAACTTTATGTTCACTTGGGTGTCTGGGAAAATTTATTCAAGGTTAAGATTAAGTTATCAGGCAAAGAACATACTTGGTCTCTGTGAATGAGCTGGAATTTAATGCAGCCCTCCTGTGTCCCATAAGAACATAAAATGGTCGTACTGGTTCTGAGCAAGTATCTGCCCAGCCCAAAAGTGTCCGTAAGCAGGTACCTAGGGAAGCATAAAAGCAGGAGAAGTCTGTGTGACATTTCTTCCTGCTACCTTACCCCATGTCCACCCATTTCAGCTCAAAGGATTTCCCCTGCCTGTCCTGGCTTGTCTGTTCAGTAACCTCCAAGGGATCTCTCTTTTATGGAACTCCCCATTTTCCCCTTGAAACCATTGGTTACCTGATATTTCCTTTCATTTTCTTTGCTTTTTTGACTTCTACCAAACACTGAGCTGATGGCTTTAAGGAAATAGCTGCTGTTTCTGAAGGCCTCATTCCTGACTGGTTACGCTCAGCACAGAAGCCAGCATTTGATGTGTGAATCATTCGCTATCATGTGCATCTTTTTACATTTATCTACATTGCACTTCATCTGGTATCTTGCCACCTTGTCACTCATTTTCCTAAGATCCTTCCTAATGCTGCTCTGTCTGCCTTTGATCTTACTACTTCGGGCAGCTCTGCATCACCAGCAAACCTTTCCACTGCCCTGATCTTACTGGCCTTACGAATGTGTGACGGAGATGGTCTGGAGGGCTTTGAGGCTGGTAGCGTCTTAGGTGTGCTACTTTTATCACTCATTCAGGTTCTTCCTGCACACAGGACTATTTCTTCCTTCAAGCACTCTCTACTTAAAACTCATGCAAATTTTAAAACCAGTAATTTCTTGTAAATATTTTTTGGCTTTTCTTTTCCCCAAATAGATTTCTATCTCAGCTTCTCCAGGTTTATTTATAAATAAGACATTCATTTTGCCCAGAAGGCAAATAGTATTACGTTCACAAACAATGTTTTTTTGTTATCTTCAGCATGTGTACATTTCTGTGCGTTCTCAAATATGTGTGTATGGAAATACTGAAATTAATACTTAATGTGAATGCATTTGACTCTAGTCTCAGAAGGCAGTGTTCTTTTAATAATTGCTATACTTTCAGATGTGGTTAATATCAGAAATGTAAGAGAAGAGAGACTAAATGTGCTGAAGACACAGGCTTCCCCTTTATGAAGCTGCAGCATAATGGACTAATAAAGCATTAAATTGCTTCTCTTGTATTATCTATAGTTTTAATTTTTAGAAAAGCAAGCAGATGGAGGGTCAAACTAACATATCATTAACCAGTGCATGATTAGATTCAAAACAAGTGTCCATCCTGCTCCAAATAATCCATGTATTCCACTTTGTGACCACTGCTCAGCTGCATGCAGAAAGAAGTTTTTCTCCAAACAAATAAAATTCAAACCAAATTATCTTTCTTAAAAGCTCAATAAATCCTAAAGTCTAGCAAACATTGCTAATGTCCTTATGCTCAGCAGTGCTGCTTGAGAAGGGAGATACCATTATAATGTCTTTTTTTCAATGAAAGACTTAAGTTAGTTCAACAAAGATAAAACAAGTTTTGATTAATAAGCTGCAGTCACACTAATAAATATTAAGTCTGTTGTCATGAGCCATTTTAAATTATGTCTTATTATACAATTCATATCCACAGAAGTTTCATGCAAAGACTATAAACTTTATTATATTAATAAATTCATTTTTACTCATAACCTCACAGAGCTGAAAATACTCCTTCTGCATTAAGATTTGAACTACACTAGCAGCCGCCACATCTAGTTTGCAAATGCTCTCCTAATGTCTCTGACTTCTGAAATCAGTGACTTCTCCCATGTTCTGGCTAACCCTAATTTAGTAGTTTTAAAGCACATATAGGTTAAAATCTGATATCCTGCTTCATTAGACAACAGGGAAAAGGTGTTTCAGAATGAACAGGACAGTGGTCCAGTGTAAAAACTGGAAACATATAAGCTGAAAAGATTGGAAATATAGGCTGAAGACCAAGATTTAAATATGATCAGACATCTGTACGTCCTATGATTGCTAATACCACTATTGCAAAAGTATCATAAGAATGGTTTCTCACATTGTATGTCAATGTTTTAATTTAGGAATGACACTGAACATTACTTCTGCTAAAATCTGAGACCCTGCCTCAGAAATATCACTGCAAATCTTTGAAGGAAGAAACCTGATGAGAGTGTTATATTTAAATTGTATAATGGGTAAATTTTATTCTCTCAAGACACTGTTCGCTGCTACTGCCTTTATTTTAATTAGTTACCTAAATACGTATTTTAACCTAAAGCTATGCTTTGCATTTAGCTAGGTCTTTAGTGATAATGAAATAAAATAAAAAAGTGGGTTTGGGGAAAACCAGCAGCAGTGTGTCCCTCCACATCTGCTTAGTCACCTGAGGTGGGTGAAGCTACATCATTTGGCATCCAATATCAGCATTGCCAGCGACAGCGAGTTGGTGAGAAACTTCTTTCACATTAATTGTGTTAGATTTGGAGATAACATGATTGGTAAATATTCAAGTACAAAACTGTATTGAAGACCAAAGATGGTTCTGCATGCTAGACCAAATTCTTCCATGGCAGTCAGTGAGTTCAAAGGAAGCATATGAATGAGAAGCTGTAGTTGAAGAAAGATCTGATGTGATAAGAAAAAGTAAATTTAGATGATATAACATAAATTAAGACAATATAAAGAAGGATTAAGCATGGAGCTCTCCTGCATTCATAGCTATAAATAATGCATGATTAGGTTATTGCAAAATTATCATATTGCTACCTTTTCACTGTTTTATATGGGTCATCCTCTAGCACTTTGGGCTGATGTGGCCTTTTGCCCTTTTGGGCAACCCTCCAGCTTCTGGATGGAAGTGGCAGCTTCAGGCATGGACAAGGTGTGAGTGCTATGCCTTGGGAGGGGAACAGGGAAGGCAGCGGGCAGGGGTCTGGCAGGATGAAAGCACATGCCTCATATTTCTCACCAGAACGGCGTGTCTCCAGAGCAGGCGGAAAGGACACTGGGGAAGGAAATCAACAGGCAAAGGGAGAATTGGTCATAAATTCAAGCTGCGGGACTGAACAGCCCCTAGGTACTCTGTACTCATACCAATTTGGAAATGCCACTGGATCCTTCTCACTTCTGTGCTGAGCCTCCAGACCCAGATGAGTCTGGCCTGGGGAGTGTCTGAAACCACAGTTGTGGCTTAAAATGGCTTTCTGAGACTGAAAAAAAAGACTAATAACCCCTTGGTCATGGCAGTTAAGCTTTCCCTGCAGAAATGTGAGATCCCAGCCAGGCCAGGCAGTATTTGGGGTTGGCAGCTCTCTCACACGCGACTTGTGCTTTCTTCCTGAAAGGTTGCTCGCTGGAGGGACGAGGCGAGGGAGCTTTTACGAGCCGACGCAGGCTTGCTTTGCAGTGCTGCTCAGGGGAAACCTCCCTCCCCAGTCCCACTCCCCCAGGCTCTGCAGGTGGCATGAGGCATGCTCGGAGGGCGAGCATCCTCTGCTGAGCTGACCGACTGGCTCCAGGCAGATGGAGCAGGCTGCAGGCGAAACCTTGTCTGGGGTGGGGAGGTGGAGCTGCACTGGGTCACATTTGCATCCCAGGTTGCTCCAGGGGTGCAGCCCATTCCCCAGGCTGGACTCGCTGATCTCTGGGGGTTAGCAGAGAAGTGGGAAGGATTCAGTGGCATTTCCATGTTGAAGTGAGTTCAGAGCATCTAGAGACTGTTCAGCCTATAGTGTGAAACACTGGAGTTTGCTCTAATTTTCTTGCCTTTGTGGCTGTAGTTAATAATTTCCTGATGTCCCCTGTATGGTGCCAGTGCTTAATATAATCCAGAAAATAATTAAATGCATCAGAAGTCCTTCAGTTCCCTCTTGTGTTAGCTTATCCTTCCATAAGCTGGCTGTTTAAAGACTCCCTTTTTGTGTCTTTCTTTAATAAATATTAGAGCAAAAACTTGCATTGGCCCATTTCAGGTCTTTCCAGCTGGAAGCACCATAGTTCTGCAAGGAGACAGCATAAATAGCAAGGAGGAACGTTGGAGGTGGACCAGAGGGTGAACTCAGATTGATAAAAACAGCTAAAGGTAATTGCCAATTTACATTGGAAAGTGATTATTCCTTTGGAACATACTTTACCCACACATGCTGTGAGTAACTTCTGTGTAATGTAAGTGAAAAAAAAGTCAAAGACTAAACTTTTTTTGGCTCTGTCACGTTACAGCTTTGTACATGGTCACTGCAATGCTGTGATCAATTTATCCCATTCCTTCATTTACTTTAAAATATTTTTACATATGACACAGAGAAATCAAATCTAAACAGCTGGGGAGCTTCTTAGTATTATTTGTTGCTTTCAGTCTGGCCCAGGGGTCCCACCTGGAGCTTCAGGCTCCTGTGATGCTAATTGTCATATGTGCATGCAAACAGTGATAAATTGGTTTCTGCCCTGAGGAGCTCAGAGCTTGCTTAAAAGAAAAAAAAAAAAAAAAAGAGAGCCTGTTTCCTCGTTGTGCATTTACACATTACTGATCTGTCAAGTCTCTCGTGCTGGGGAGAGGTTCCCACCAGTGGCTCTTGTCCCACGCTCCCCCCTTGGCTGTGTGCCATAGCTCCTGTCTGCAGAGCTGTATCCCAGCATCTCCGCCGTGATCTGCCCACCACCGGTCAGTGGTGTAAGGCACAGGAAGGAAAGAAATGCCGCAGAGCTGTGCAGAGATCAGCAGTGTGCTGCCTGATGGAGACCTGCCCTCAAAGGAAGATGGGCTTCGAGGTGCTGCTCCACAGGGCCAGCCCCCCCATCACGCTGCTGCCCATGCTGCTGTGGTGTGATCGGACGCAGAGGGCTGCATGCATGGCAAAAGGAATAGATCAAGAGAGTTCTGCGCAAGAGCATAGGATAGGAGACGTCTTAAAAGATATGAAAGCCCATAAAGGCTGTTGGACTTTGAGGACAAACACTCTATGTAAAAGCATGTTTGTTTTAAAAAGTCACTGGGGCTAAATTGATACTTTAGGGACTGGATGTTAAAATCCAGTACAAGTGGCTTATTACTGCTTATCATTACTTGCTTCATTAATGGTTACAAACTCCTTTGAAATCCCCAGATGACTCCTGACAAGCAGATATTGTTCTGTATTGCAAAAATGTTTGGTTTCTAAGACATGAGGTGTTTGCTACTGACCTACCATTGAAGCTACCTAGGGCAGTCTGCAGGCTGTCAGGGTGGCTCTGCAGCCTGGCAGAGCATTTTTTTGGTTTAGTGTGACCTATTTCCTTTGCAAATTTCTGTTTCAGTTGGCTCATTCTTATGTCTATACTTGCCTCAACTATATTTGAATGAAAATCTGTCCAACCTTAAAGGAGAAAGAGTGCAAGGAGCTAACCCCCTTGAGGCCATTGGATTAACAGATTTCAAAAGCAGGTCTAGGGGAAACGGGAGAAAAAGCAGGAACAGCATCCAGCCAATAGGTGTGATAAACTGATTTCTGGAGGCAAAAATCTCCTCTGTTTCTGGCTGTCAGGGAGCAGCAAGGGCACGCTGCTCTGCAGGGAAGGGGAGCTGGGAGCCTAGGGCAACGCGGGGCTGGCAGGGCAGCAGCCTCACTGACCGCAGCAGCAGAGCGAGGGGAGCGGCCAGGGTCGGATGAGAGTCCAGCGGGCGCCCAGCCAGTCCTCAGCAGCGGGCAGGTCCCGGTCAAGCTGGGGAGCCGAGTCCACAGGTCCAGATCAGGGAGGTATGAGACTGGATGCAGACATACCTGTGACGGAGGTGTGCTGTAACTCTGCTAAAGACAAAGTGCAAGACCTTCAGCTTAAAAGAAGCCCAGAAAGGTGGGGAGAGCATCTGCAGGCACTTCCTCCAGCTCTTTCGTTCACGGCCCATGGGCTGCCTTCTTTCATCTCACTCTGAGCCCAGGCAACCAAACCAACATCTGCAGACACTTCCTCCAGCTCTTTCGTTCACGGCCCATAGGCTGCCCTCTTTCATCTCACTCTGAGCCCAGGCAACCAAACCCATGGGAGGGCCCTCAGATTAACAGCCCAATTCCAAATTACTCTCCTGGGGCCAGGGCTTTGCCAAGGGTCAGCAGAAATGGCTGAGAAAGCCCTGTCACACTGCTGCCAAAGCTTGGTGGTAAACCCCGGCACCATGGACTAGGTGCAAGCTGAAAGCGAGGTGGATGATGGTAATCACTTCACAAGTTCCTATGGCTTCTTATTGCTTCAGTCACACAATTACAAATGCATGACTCGGTCGTGAGAAATCTACAGTTTAAGTCTATTGACCAAATTTTTCATTGGTGCAAAATATTGCTTCTCCTTCCATTCATTGGAACCACAATAGGTTAAGGAGATCTGGTTGCAGGCTTTACTGCAGCTACAAACAGACTTCACAGTACAAAGGCTGATCTTTAAAAGATGAAGAGATATCACCCCTGTGAAAAAAACAGCACTTTCAGAAAATATATTTAAGCAATGCTTGCTTCATCTGTACATATCCAAAAAATAAATTACTAAATAAAATGAGATGTCAGGAAAGTCAACAAAAGGTTTTACCCCAAGTGATTTGATGGCATTTTGTCTTGACTGAGTGGTGCCCTCTGAGACTCTAATTCTAAAATATAACACAGATAGTCTCTGAAGTAAGACAGGTTTAGAAATCTGGATGGAAAGAAAATGCAGAGCTCTATAGATTACAGCACAGCATCTACCCCAATCAGCCCAGCACCACTGATCTTGAAATTTACTGTATTGCTTTTGCCTGAAAGAAGCAGCATCTTGCAGCAACTGCAAACAGGTCTAGTGAAATGCAGAAGACAGCACTGCTAAGGTGCAAAATGAATGTTTTGACATGCACTTTTTAAACCATTATTTTGGACAGACCTCTGCTTTCAGACTGAGAGTTCAGGTGTCTCTTCTGATTATGACAGTCCTCTATATTATCTGTGTATCTTTCTAGGCAGCTTTCACACACTATTTATGGAGTGCATACATTACTCAGGACTTCATCAATAGTAAGGAATCCAGCTATGTGAGCTGAAAATGTGAGATTTTTTCCATGTTATGTACAATGAGACTGAGACAGTCCTGCACTGTAAAGGGCATGGGTGAAGCCTGACGATTGCTAAAGGCAATTAAAACTCAAATTGAGGGAGAGGTGTGGTTGCTCTGCCTCAGGACTTCATTGTGATGCAGCGGGAAGGTACAGGGCTGGCAGGCACAGAGCACCAGGCTGGGGTGTGAAAGTCTGGAGTAAGAAACCACAGCTTTTCCCTCAGCCCTTCTGGTTTCACCATCACTCTCAGGACAATTGAGGGAAGTGAGAAAAGGCATCAAGAGATGAGCCTGAAGACAAGACTTCTGGGTTGTACATACACCTTTCCCACACACACACACGTTCCTTGCAGAAGGCAGTGAAAGAAATTTTGATGAGTTATAAATGGAGACTGGAAATACCTTTACTTGAGTAGTAGAAACAGTCCTACCCAGAGCCCTTGGAGAAGACTGTCTGTGGGAAGAGAATGTCCCACTGGGGACGGATGCTCAAGCAGGCATGTGTCTGAAGTGGTGCTGTTTTCTGCAAGAGCAACTAATCCCTGAGGGTTTTTCAAAATCATTGCTGGCTGCACTTCTCTCTCCAAATGCACAGTCATCCCCATCACAGGGAAACTGCTGAAGAAGACACCCAGAGAGGTACACATTAAGGATTCCCTTCTAAAAAAGGATTTGACCTCTGCTGGAGTCCCTCAGACACTCCCGGTTGTTCTTCCCCTACCAGTGTCTCTTTATTTAAGGTAACACCTGTGGTTTAACTGAGAAGACATTTCAACAGACCAGTGTTGTGTAAAGGCTTCTTTACCATTTACTAACATGGAAACTTTGGCATTGGTAGGTGGCTGAAGGGCTTCTGGCACCACCAGCATGGCACACTTGTGCAGCAGCTGCAGTGCACATGCAGGTGATTTTGGATGTCTTCCTTGTAGGTGCTTCATGTGCTGCGTGTTAGTGGGGGCTGGGGCTGAGATACCAGTGCTCCTGTGAAGACCAGGGCACCAAATGCTCTCTTCCACCCCCTCCCAAGTAAGTGGCTGGGACCTCAGCTAAGCATCTGGTGTGCAAGCAACAATGGGCTCTGAGCTAACAAAGGCTTTCAGGGCGGAGGGCTGTGGACACTGGCACTTCTTGGTACGTTCCCTGCATAAGATTTTTTCCTCTTTCAGCAACTTCTTTCTAGTCTGTATGTGGCACCTGGACCTGGAAGTTTCATGGACCTCAGTTCCACCTATTTCTCATGCCAGATCACAATGTCCTCTCTAATTTTGTGTCCTTAATGGGGCAAGCAGCTTGAGCTATGCCTTACCTGTGACACCATGTCCCATCTTTCTGAGGAGCTTCTGTGACCTGTACAGGTTTACTTTGCCACTATACAGGGATATACATTCTCACAGTTGCTGTTAGCAATATGTAGGACTTTAACGATCCTGTTTTCCTTCTATTCCTTTCTGTCTGCTTTTCCTTTTTTGTTTCCTTTGTGAGAGAGCATGGTTCCCCTTGTGTGCTTTGCAGCTGTACAAATGGAATGATTTGTCAGTGAAGATGTGATGAAACCATTGAACATTGTTATTATCTTTAATGGAACTATGAAGATAAAACTATATGAGCCTTACTATCTGGTATTGTACGCATGGAATATGCAAGCATAATTGCAGTGGACTGTGGTTATTTCATGGAAAGGTTTCAGTGGAAATATTAATGGATTGAACAGTATAATCAAAAAGAAGGATGGAAATGTCATAACATTGAAAATGAATATTTCATTTTTTTAAGAGAAACTCATCTCTCTGAGCATGATTCTGGAAACATTTTAATTAAGGCTAGAAAGTTTTAGTACCTGCCCTTTATTTCACCCCTTTCAGACAACACAAGAAGAATTGTAATTACTGACAACTTTTACGTCTAAAAGATCAAAAATGTGACATTCTTATGGCAAAGATCATGTGGAGGAATATATATATATATGTATATTCCCTTGACATGCAATTCTAGGAATTCTGCTGTTTTCTTTTAGGTAGGTCTCCTTCTGGGAATGAATGGAGTGACTCCTGGGGAATGTACTATACACCAGAAATTTGTGACTTTACATTGTCCCTTTCTCCTGCTCATTTCAACCAATCAGCCAGTGAGAAACCTTAAAATATTCTGGTGAATGATTACATGAAAAACCATTTTTCAGTTTTGCTTTTTTCCTACCTCCTGCCCCTTCTGTGATTTTAAAGATAGGGATCCATTATTATATTTAAAAATGAAATTTGCAAGCTTATAAAAATAATTCTTAAAACAAATTCTGCTTCTCGCTTCCCCCTTCCCCCAATGTCACTCTTTATCCACAAGAGTGGGTCACACTGCTTGGCTGGATAAGACTCCGGCTAGTCATGCCATGACCCTTTTTGTTGCATGTAGTCATCAAAGATCTTCTGCAGAGGTAATTTAGGTCTCTTCATTCTTCCTGTTGGAATATACATGGTCTTTCTTCTAGGTGTGTGAACTCGTCCAGGCCCTGGCTATGCCTCAGGTGAATCTCCAGACAGGTTGCAAAGAATTATAATGCCTATATTCAAATGTGTGGTGGGTTACCACTGACAAGACTGTAGTGATTTATATAGGAATTTTTAAATACTCGACTTTCTAATAGAGCCTCATTTCCAATGACAGTGCATACACTTTTTTCTGGCATTTACAGGTCTCTGAACTGTTAAAATAGTTGTGTCACATCTATGGATTTTGGATTACATCTGCCAAGGAATGTGCAAATCCACCTACAGTTTCAGTGCAATGTCTCTAATTTTTCAGTTGCACTATTTTCTTCCTGTGATGCAATTACTGCAGAAATGACATTGTGGCATTTTTTGAATGCATACTTTACAAACTGATATTGTAAATGTGCCATCACTGGCACCAATACAATAAAAGCTGTGTTTGGAATTAAGTGGTGACTCAGAACACTGATGATTTTCAATTTGCTAGCTAATGACTTGCTCAGTTCATAGAATCATAGAATACCAGGTTGGAAGGGACCTCAAGGATCATCTGGTCCAACCTTTCTTGGCAAAAGCACAATCTAGACAAGATTGCCCAGCACCCTGTCCAGACGAATCTTAAAAGTGACAAATGTTGGGGAATCCACTGCTTCCCTGGGGAGATTATTCCAATGGATGATTGTTCTCATTGTGAAAAATTTTCCTCTTGTGTCAAATTGGAATCTAACCCAGGAGTAACTTGTACCTGTTACCCCTCATCTTTTCCATGTGGCTCCTTGTAAAAAGGGAGTCTCCATCTTCTTTGCAGTAACCCTTTAAATACTGGAACATGGTGATAAGGTCTCCCCTAAGCCTTCTTTTCTCAAGGCTGAATGAACCCAGTTCTCTCAGCCTTTCCTCATATGGCAGGCTTCCCAGTCCTTTGATCATCTTTGTGGCCCTTCTCTGGACCCTTTCAAGCCTGTCCACATCTTTTTTGTATAGCAGGGACCAAAACTGAAAACAGTATTCCAGGTGTGGCCTCGCAAGCACTGAGTAGAGTGGCATAATGAATTCTTCATCTCTGTTGGTGATGCCCTTGTTGATGCAACCCAGCCATCCTGGTGGCTTTCTTTGCCGCAGCAGCACACTGTTTGCTCCTGTTGGGCTTGTTGTCCACTAGGACCCCCAGGTCCCTTTCCACAGAGCTGCCCCCACAGCCAGGTAGATTCCAGCCTGTGCTGCACTCCTGGATTATGTTTTCCCAGGTGCAAGACCTTACACTTGTCCTTGCTGAACTTCATAAGGGTCTTCTTAGCCCACTCTTCCAGCCTATCCAGGTCTTCCTGCAGGGAGGCTCTCCCTTCCGAAGTGTCCAATTCCTTCCCCACTCAGTTTGGCATGATCAGAAAACTTCATCAGGGTACACTTGATCCAATCATCCTGATCACTTATGACGATATTAAACAGCTTTGGGCCCAATACCAATCCCTGGGGAACCCCACTTGTGTCAGGTTGCCAGTTTGAAAAGGAGCTATTTACCACCACCCTCTGGGTGCAGCCTGTCAGCCAGTTCCTCACCCACCACACAGACCGCTTGTCTAGACCATAACAACATCAGTTTCTCTAGCAGGAGGCTGTGGGAAACCATAAAAATCCAGGTAGACAATGTCCACCACTTCAGGCAATGTCCTTTAGACAATGTCCTCCACTTTAAAGTTACAAAACTTTATCTGAAATTCACCTTCTATATCTGAGAGACTTTTTTGCTTCCTGGATGAAACTAAAATTTTAAATGGAGTTTTTCAATTATAAACCAATAAATACCTGTTATGAAAACAGCAGTGTACGTTCAGTACAGTGCCAAGTGTTATCCACAGCCTGTGGATGTGTTTGGCTTTACGGAGGGTGTCTGGGGCAGATTCCCTCCCTCATGCTCATGCATGGTCTGTGAATAGCAACGGGCATCGCCCGTCACAGAGATAGAAGAGGAACTCCTGTAATGTAGGTAACAAACAAGTGCTGTATTGAACTCAAAATAGCATTCACCAATGGAGGATTAAGAAGCAAGGTCAGAGAAAGAAATAACACCAAGACTGAGAGGGGCCTAGACAAAAATGTGTCTTTTATGTTGTGCTAGGCAGAATTTGGGGATAATAACCTGATTTTGTGTGATAGCGAATACCTACTGTTATTTTCTCTCTGAGACTTGATTATAAGCATGAATGAGATTTATTTTAAGGGCTTTTGATTGATTGGGCTGGGGGTGGGAGGAGGTGCAACCTGTTTTAGAGAGTGAGATGCAAAATTGATACAGTTATTATTAAGCATTTGTCATTGCATAAGCTCGGAGCGGTAGCTGCTGACATGAAGACCACTCTGTGCAAGATGCCATACAAATATACAGGGACTGACAGCCCCTGTTTTGAAGAACTGACCTCAGAAACGAGGTGTCCACTCCTTCTGTTTCTCTACTTTGAGCTTAAGTTTGCCACTTGGGCAACTAGGTGCCTTCCTTATGATCCCTAGGTGTCTAACCCTGCTGTGCCCAGTTTACAGGACCCTGCATTTAAGCATTTGTATAGCTGTAAGGTCTCTTAATATTTTGCACAGTGGCAAAACGTGCCCACACTGCGTGTGCAAGCCCTGCCAGAGCAGAGACTGTGCTTTTGTTGTTGCTTGCCCCAAGTTAGTTTCAGGCCAGCAAGCTGTGGTGTCCTGGCTTTGGGCTTTGGGCATTGAGGTTGATTCGTGCAAGACAACGGAGAGATGCTCTCTCCTGCTGCACAGCTCCTCCCAGCATGTGGAGGGCCAGCACTCCTTAACAGACCCTCCACACCACCTTTTGCAGAGGACAGCATGCTCTGCCCCCTTTGGAGAGGATGTGCAGAGCAGAGGACTTCTGCTCCCACCCTGGGCACCACAGGTCCTGCCGCATAGCTGTGTCTAAGGCACGTCAACAGCTGAGAATGATTTTTAAGGTTGGGCACCTGTGAATCTGCTGGGAAAAAGACACTCTAAAATGAGCCATTTAACCTTTTCACATGCTCCTTTGTAGCCTTACATCTGTGAAAATAAATCCTAGGGACTCAAGTACATTATGATATACAAACTCACCCTCTTAGCTCCAATAAGTCTGTTCTTCCACTGCAGTGCAGCACTGTGAAGTCAGAACATATTTCTTATCCTCAAAGCAATGCTTTTCTGTGCTGAAGCACTTTCCACTTCTCATCACTCTTTCTTCTTTCCTTGTTTCTGTTTTTAACTGTCTTTTGACAGTCAGAAACAAACTGATGCCATTTAAGTAAAAAAAATAAACAAAAACAAACCCCCTCACTGATCTGTAGCTGGTTGACATGAGATACTTGCCACCTACAAAGAGCACTTTCTATTTTTCCTGAGACTTTGTGATAAAACTCATGCTGAAGTTGCGCTCTAGATATTTTTTATTTCTCTTTTTAACTTAACAAATCTTGAGGAGATTAAACAGAAAAGTATCTGAACATGAAAATTCCAGTGTCAGTCACAGATAGAAGAACACGATTTGTCTCCAATTAATCCCCTTAATCCTTAACAGGTTTATTCCTGCAGGTAAGTTTTTCTCATTTCCATTTAGGATGCTGAAACAGAAGTTGATATTGTCTTAGCATGTAAAACCTAAAGGCAGTATCTTTCTTTATCTCAGTCCCAGTGCACTTTTAAGTTAAAAATATGAAAAAGTGTAGGACAATGAATGAGAAGTGGCAAACTGGTGTCCCTGGAAGAGAGCTGAGGGTTTCTGCTAATGTTTTTGGGCAGGACTGAGGTGCTCCATGCCCGGCTGAGAGCGTGGCTGTGCCAGGCTGCGTGGGGGCAGGCAGAGTGGCATGAGCGTGGCTGTGGGTGCGGGGGGTGAAAGGGGCTGCAGTCACCACTTCTTCCCCTGCAGGCTGGCATCTGATACCTGTTCTGACTTCAGAGAGGAGGAGGGTTTGAAGAGGAATTTCTCTTCACTCCCTTCTGTAGGTAACAATGGTGTTTCATTTTCTCATCTCGGCTTCTCTTTTTTAATTAATTTTTATCTTTTTCTGATTTCTCTTTCACTACTATTTCCCTACCTGGTAGTATTTTTCCAACTGTCCTTACTCTCTCCTTTTAATTTTGCTCCCCATCCATCTCAACATTTCCTCTAACTCCCTCTGTCCTTTCTACATCAGTCCTTCCATATTCCCTCCTCTAGTTTCTTTGTCACTTTTTCCCAGGTTCTCTTCCCTCTATCTTGTTCTATGCCTCCTTACCAAAGGCCAGACATGGTGCTCCTTGTATGCATGATCGCTACGACAGCTCTGGACAGCCTCCGCCTCCATGGGCTCCCTTTGCTGTCTTCCCAGTTCTTCCAGTTAATGGCAGGTCAGTCAGATGAGGGACTGTATAGTCTATCATGCAGTTTACCTCCTTAAACTAAGCTTAGCCTCTAAGAGGCAAAAAAAAAAGAAGAAATAAGTTGAGCTGCACAACAAAAGCTGGAGAACTTCCCTGAACTAAATGCTCATTTCTCTGACAAAGCCCTGAAGGAGATTTGTAGGAAAAGGTACAGGAATAGGACAAGCACGTGTTATATTTCCTCTGAGAATTTCTAGTCTCCATCCTGCATTGTTAGAAACATTTTGAGCCTGCATTGCCTTTATATATTTCTCCTCAATGCATAGTATATGCTGGTGACTGTGAGGCTGAGGAGAAAATGTGATCTCCTAAACGAATCCCTGCACAGTTTAGCTCAGGCATTGTGTCTTCCTGTATCTTTCTACAGCAGCTCATGGAGAGTGGCAAGGGCAGCAATCAATGCTCTCAGCCATTTCCAAAGTGAGGAGAGACAACACGATCCAAATCACTTTCATGATGCTTCTATTTCCATAAAGTTAATGTAAGCCTTCCGGTGCTAAATATGGAAAGTAAATTGTTGCTACCACTAATCTGTGATATTGCTTGGGTTGCCATTGCAAGAATTGGATAACCTTTTCTTTTAACAACATAGTTGTGGATGATTAGCCAGTCCCCACCTTTTAAAAGCACAGCATGGCAGTGTGCCAGAATGCAGGAATTAGGCACTCAGCCCGTAATGCCTCTCATTTCCTCTCTGCCATCAATTTAGATTCAGTCTTTGCTGGCATTTTACCAGTGGTAGCAGAAAAGTGTCAGAATCTAGGTTTTAAGTGGTTCCTTCTAAACCCCATGTATTTTTTTTTACTGAACTTTGTATTTGCTAAGAAGAAATACAGATTTGTTCACCTCAGGACTATGCATGAATTTAATGAATTGTTTTGGTTGGAAAAAAGTTTTTTAGCAGTTAGATTGTCAGTATTGGAGCCCTGTGCTTCTGACCTTGGTTCTACCCGTGTATTTTCCCTTGTAATCACTAGACACAGAATGACTAGTCACCCCCAATGTACCAGATGTGGGTTCATTTTCTTTGTCTCAGAGGGTGCCTTCCTAGAGAGTGGCAAGCATTGGCTTTCTTTCAAATACTGCTTCTGATACAGTCAGTGACTCAGAGATATCATCTGGTAGGTGACTGAGTGCATCCCTGGATCCCTGCCTCTCCCTGGGTGGAGCATTTAGATCATCTGCATAGCCCCACACTCCAAAGCCTGGATACATTAGTTAGACCAGTTTGCTTGTTGGACACTGTCCTCTGTGGTTGTTGGCATAGCCTTCACAAAGAGACCACCATTCAACCTAATGCCCGTGAAGATTTTGTCCCTGATAATCCTAATGGATCTTTTTTTTTTTCACAGCCTCACTCCTCTGATGGTGGGAAAGTCTCCCAACTTCCAAACTGCATACACAACCCATGTATGCCCAACCTTTGTACCTGTGCATGCACATGTTTTCTGTTAGCTCTTCTCTGTTCATCCTTCGACTATGCTTGTGCAGAAAGTATCTTGTTCCAGCCTTCATGATGCTTGGCTAAATAAGCCAAACTGCTAAGTTTCATGTATAAAAAAAGCTCCTCTTCAGCCTAGTCATCTCAATTATCCTTTGCTCATCTCTTTGAATATAAATGACTGGAATACTACATGGTCTTCAGGATAAGGTACTTCATTGCAGGAATCATTTTGTGTTGTTTGACCCTAAACAAAAATTCTTAGCTATTATTTCACTTAGAAAAACTTCTTGCTGTTGTTTTTTGGTTTCTTTTTTTTTTTTTTTTAATTGGGTGGACCTCTTCAGAAACTGCTTTTAAGTGTTTTGTTTTGGCACCTGAGTTGATAAAATTATTAACCTGCTAGGTGCTTGCAGAAGTTGTTTGCTAGGTCAGTGCATTTACAAGTATTTTAAAAACCTTGAAATGCTTCTGCTTTCTGCTGGTCTAGACTTCCCAGGGTGCTAAAATGCCAAATAGGCCAGAATCCATCTCCTATCGATCTAAATGGGAGAGACACCTCAATACCCATGAAGTTCTAAACCCTTGTCATGACACCAGTTTTATAAACTCCCTGGAGTGTGTCTAAAAGCAGTCAGGCACGCAAACTCTCCTTGCGTTGGGCTAGCAGATGTCATTTAAAGTCTCAATCCTCAAACCATTCTACTGCAGCTTTTAAAGACAGAAATGGGGAGGAAGAGCTCTGTCCTGTTACACACTGGATTCAAGAGCTCTCTGGCTTTCATGCACTAGCAGGTGTGGCAGCTGTCAAAACCACAGTTCCCAGATCTATCCCCACCACTGTAGATGTAATTGGGGATAATGCAGCTGAGCAGGAAACGCCATGAGGAAGAGAGATCTTATCACAGAATCATAGAATTTTCTTCAGCTATGTTCTTTTAAAACTCCAGAATACATTTTGGTCACGGTATTTCTGACATTGCAGGTGCTTGCAGATTTATACACAGGAATGCTTCCTCTTTCATGCTCTTCTCTCTCTTTCTGCGAGTGCCAGTAATGTGAATGCAAACAATTCATGGACACTGAAAAACAAGCAATTACGGAATAAAAGCCCTTCTGCTTCTGCTGGCAATGGATGAAGTGACAGAAACCTTAATTATGCTTGAATTCACAGTAATATAATATTCAGGAAGTGAGAAAATCATCAGGACATGAAAAATGGGCTTTTTTGCTTCTTTATGATATTGTGAAATTGTTCTGGACATGGGCCAAATCCACTTCTTAGTGATGCTGATGTAAATTAACAGAAACAATGTTTACTTGCAGTGAAACCTTAACTTGCATCAGTGTTACAGGAAGCCGAGTTTGCCACATACCCCAGTGGGAAGGTAATTTTGACCAGCTGTCTAATTGCATGTCAAACAGTTGGACAAATTGTCCTCCGTATTTTTGAAATTTGAATTCAGGGCCAGAGCTGAACTGTAGTCTTAACTTGCTGCTAAGAGAGGCGTCACAATGCCATAGAGAGTTGCAGTCTCTGAATAACTTTGAATTGCAGGGGTTGAAGTCCATAACCAAATGCCATGACTTGAGCCTCCCTTGGTAGGGAGAGGGAACGCTGCAATCCAACTAGAAAAACAGCATGAAACTCAAATACAGCCAGGTGGCCAATAACTACATCAAAGTGAGTTAGAGAGAGGCTGATCAGAGAGTTGCATCTAGAAAGCATACTTCAAACAGCTGTTCATTTTTGTCTGATCTACATATCTCTAGTCACTTTCTAAATCATTGTAGTTTATTAAAAAAACAAAATTGGACACTTCTTTTTGAAGTGTGAATTGAAATGTAGAGGGCAACATTTTCAGCAATGAGTGGTCTGGAAAGTTTGCATTTGTATCTGTCACCATGCTTTTACTGGGTGGCTTTTAAAAGTGTAGATAATTGACCTCTGAATTGAAAAGGAAAAAGAAAAAAGCAAAAATGAAATGTGGTGGGATGGTCAGAGCTGGAGTCAGTTCCTGGGTGACATGAGCAAGTCACTTCAATCTGGTGCAAGTACTGGAGATTTTGTGGGTGGTAAGTGCATGAGATCAATTAGTTAGAAATTATATAGTATTATAAAGTATTGTTATAAAAGTTTTTAAGTGAAATGGCCTGTGGAAAGCAAACCTATATAAAGTGTTCTTTACCGTATTACTTAATTAGAGCTTTACATGCCATTCCTGAACTTGTCAGCTGAACGTCTCTCTGAATCACTTTGGAATTACTAAAAAGCCAGTTGTTTCAGCAATTGACTGATGCTGGAAAAATGTAGATTTTCAATATATCCAATGCTGGGTTTTAATAGGCATAATTTTAATCAGAACTGCTCCTAATTTCCTAGCTCACAAACTGGGATCCTGAAGCCAATAGGAGAAATGTAAGTAATTTCTATAAGAAAAAGACCAGACCTTTAAGGTAAATTGTGAAAAATCTTGTCTTGTGAATTTAAAACATGTTTTTTCTACTCCATTTTGTCCTGGTTTTATCTTTTTTGCTTTCTTTTGGATTATAATTGGAATGAAAATGAAACTAATTGGAACGATTTGTGCAAGATGCTGGGAGTGCCTAGCTGACTGATCCACTCATTTATAAATTAAACCAAAAGGAACACGAGATATTTTTTACTTAAAAAGGTTAACAGTCTTTAAATAGTAAATGTTTTCTCTATACAGTGATATTGTCTCTGTTTTCAGTTTTCTGAAAAAGCCCTTTCAACCACTCTGTATTCTATAAGAATAGGATAATGCAAGCCTATAGTAACAAGGCTGTTGATTGTGGCTGGGCAAAACAATGTTTTAAAAAGGTTTCTAAAAGTGGTTTTATCAAATGACCTTTGAAGAATAGACAAAGATAAACCAGATGATATAAAAAACCAAAAGGAAGAATTGAAGATGACAAAGAAAGCCAAAAAATCAATGGTCTAACTTGTTGCAATGTCTTTGCTGAAATGCTTAAATGATCTGTCAATATTTTTTTTTTCCACAAGATATACATTAGAGTAAAATAATGCAGAAGTGCTGAATGATATAGAACTGACTCTGTGCTTGGGTACCAGGCAAGATGAAAGGACCTCCCTCTATGCTTTCCAAATGCCTTTTCTTTTTTACATTATTTATTATGTGGAATAACCCTCTTAAAACCTTGAATAAGGCAGACTTTCAGTCACACACCAGCTTGTCTGTCGAAAGGTCAGTCTCTCTAAATGTCAGCCATCTCTTCCTTTTGTATTTATATTGAATTCAGTGATTTATCTGGTGTGCTTCCCAGTAGATCTGCTGTTAGACAACCGAGTTTAAAAAAAAAGGGCAGTGAGCTGAAGAGAAGCTTAATAAATGGTAGATGGGGGTAGAGGACAATTTGGGAAAACAGTGCAATTTTCTCAATTCTAGCAGATTGAAATTATGTACTTCAGGTACTTCATTACTGCAGTTTCTTCATACCTCAAGTCACTAAATCCCAAGAGCACTATGTCAAACAGGGAGGTGCTGCTTCCTCCAACTGCTATATGGTTAATTAAGCATAGACAAAGAGAACCAAACCCCACTAAAATCAGAGAAGTCTTAAGGAGGCAAGTCTTTGAGACAAGTCTGCCTTTAGAAGATATCTCCATCTGAGGTTGTCACCTATGGCTCCCTTTGTGGCCAATGAGAAGAAACAGGCATTTTTGGTGCATGAGTCCTTATGTCTGTGTAAACGTCTACCTTAAGATGAGAGAAGATGTAACTGAGATGCATCCTGTTCTAAAAACAGCCATTAAAGGAAGGTAGTTTTGAAACACAACTGCAATTCTGAGCGTCCAGAATACAGAGATCTGGTGTTCATCAAGTGCTCAGTGATGCTGAAGATACAATGAAAATGGAGCTGCAAAACCCTATTACCCACACTGGGGATATGACTAAGGATCACTTTTCTTAGAAATACCAAAATCACGTATAGTATTAAGTCACTTCAAAAAATACATGCATGAATTAATGTATTGGGTTTGCGTGGCAAGGTTTTGTAATGGGGGGGCTACAGGGGTGGCTTCTGTGAGAAGCTGCTGGAAGCTTCCCCTATGCCTGATAGCGCCAATGCCAGCCGGCTCCAAGATGGACCCGCTGCTGGCCAAGGCCAAGCCCATCAGCGGTGGTGGTAGCACCTCTGGGATAACATAGTTAAGAAGGGAGAAAACAAACCTGTGGCAGAACAGTAGTTGGAAGAGACAGGAGTGAGAATATGTGAGAGGAATAACTCTACAGACAGCAAAGTGAAGAAGAAGGAGGGGGAGGAGGTGCTCCAGGCGCCAGAGCAGAGATTCCCCTGCAGCCCCTGGTGAAGACCATGGTGAGGCAGCTGTGCCCCTGCAGCCCATGGAGGTCCACGGAGGAGCAGATATCCACCTGCAGCCCGGGGAGGACCCCACGCTGGAGCAGGGGGATGTGCCCAAAGGAGACTGTGACCCCATGGGAAGCCCACGCTGGAGCAGGCTCCTGGCAGATAGACCATCTTGGTGTGCACCTGGCATCCAGACAAGGTCAACTCACCATAATTAAGATCCTGTCCATTTAGATACAAGTATTATGCTCAGCTCTTTGCATCTAATGGAGCATCCTTCCAAAAGCTGGTGCCAAAATTCAGTTTATAACTAACAGGGAAAAGTAAGTGCCTTTGAGGACCTCCAGAGGGAAATCCAATCTGCTGAAATGAAGGCATCTAAATCAGATGTCTCGTTCCCAATCTGTGTAAATAGCTGCTATACCCCTTCACTGTGGTAATATATCAAGCAGATATTAAAGGGTAATGACACTGTCTCAGTTCAGTTGTCTCCACATATACATATAGTGGAACTATACTGTAGGCACTGTAGGGTGTCCTATCTAGTCTTCAGTTGCTGCTAGAGAAGAGCATGGGTCTCCCATAGATCCAATGTCTTGTCTGCACTATCACATGGACATCTTCAGTACCCTCGCCGATGGTACTGCATACCTGCGTGTGGGCAATTCAATCATGCCCTAGGAATGAGTCATCTTGACTAAACTGAGATTTCGGCACAGTAGAGGTCTACATCAGCACTAGTTATGCTCAGCTATGTTTATAGTCACTGAGAGAAACTGGCACTTTGAGAGACCAATTCATCCACCTGTTTCAGAGGTCTACGTAAGGGTGCAATAATTTGCATTCTACAAGTGTCCTTTCTGTCCACTGAACATAAAGGGAGTCTAAAGTTATCAGCTCATATGTATATAATTTAAGTAAATTAATCCTATGTGAAGTTACTGATTCAAAAGCAAATCAATAATATAAAACCAACAACTAGCTTTCTTATCATTGATACTCTGGGTCAATCTGGCTTGACATTTTTCTCTTTAAGGAAATTGTGTGTTGAAAAATCAACAAAATACGAGTGTGGTTTAAATAATCCCATGCCTTTCTGGAGTCATTTTGCCCTACTTAGTGATAAGAAAATAGTTACAAATATGTCCCCATACTCCCACTTATTCCTTTTATGTGCAATTGAAGTTTATTATTCTATTTTTTTCTTCCTTTTATCTTTCAGCATATATTTTCTTTAGAAGTATTGAAATCCTAGGGTGGTGGGAGGGAATTAATTTAAATGGCTGATCTGGAAGTCTTACCTGATATCTCTTTGTTTGCCATTCCAAATACTTTTTTCTTTGGTTGGTTTTGATAATTTGTACTAAATGATTTTAAATCTCTTTTGATTTTGAGAGAATTGTCCTGTGAATATTTATCATTGCCCACCAAATAGATGATTAGAGAGCAATTTTGTTCTCAGTCCTTTTATTTGGTTTGTGTGGCAAGACTTTTGTAATGGGGGGTACAGGTGTGGCTTCTGTGAGAAGCTGCTAAAAGCTTCCCCTATGCCTGATAGCGCCAATGCCAGGTGGCTCCAAGATGGACCCGCTGCTGGCCAAGGCCGAGCCAATCAGTGATGGTGGCAGCACCTCTGTGATAACATAGTTAAGAAGGGGGAAAAAAAACCTGTGGCAGAACAGTAGTCGGAGGAGACAGGAGTGAGAATATGTGAGAGGAAGGACTCTGCAGACACCCAGGTCAGTGAAGAAGGAGGGGAGGAGGTGCTCCAGGCACTGGAGCAGAGATTCCCCTGCAGCCCCTGGTGAAGACCATGGTGAGGCAGCTGTGCCCCTGCAGCCCATGGAGGTCCATGGTGGAGCAGATATCCACCTGCAGCCTGGGGAGGACCCCATGCTGGAGCAGGTGGATGTGCCCAAAGGAAGCTGTGACCCCATGGGAAGCCCACGCTGGAGCAGGCTCCTGGCAGGACCTGTGGACCCATGGAGAGAGAGGAGCCCACGCTGGAGCAGGTTTGCTGGCAGGACTTGTGACCCTGTGGGGGACCCATGCTGGAGCAGTCTGCTCCTGAAGGACTGCACCCCATGGAAGGGACCCACGCTGGAGCAGTTTGTGAAGAACTGTAGGCCGTGGGAAGGACCCACACTGGAGAAGTTCATGGAGGACTGTCTCCCGTGGGAGGGACCCCACACTGGGGCAGGGGAAGAGTGTGAGGAGTCCTCCCCCTGGGGAGGAAGGAGCGGCAGAGACAACGTGTGATGAACTGACTGCAACCCCCATTCCCCATCCCCCTGCACTGCTCGGGGGGAGGAGGTAGAGAAATCAGGAGTGAAGCTGAGCCTGGGAACAAGAGAGGGGTGGGGGGAAGGTGTATTAAGATTTAGTTTTTATTTCTCATTATCCTACTCTGATTTGACTGGTAATAAATTAAACTGATTTCCCCAAGTCAAGTCTGTTTTGCCCGTGATGATAAGTGTTGAGTGATCTCTCCCTGCCCTTAGCTCAACCTACGAGGTTTTCATTATATTTTTCTCTCCCCTGTCCAGCTGAGGAGGGGAGTGATAGAGCGGTGTTGGTGGGCACCTGGCATCCAGCCAAGGTCAACACACCACAATCCTAAACAAGTCATCCCATAAGCTTTTAAGATAAAGTCTAAAGGATAGTGAAATTACATTTAAACTGAAAAAGAAATACTAGTTTGCAGGTAAGTTTACCATCACATCTGCAGATTTGGTCATTTGACTCCTTCAACACAGCACACAAGGCTACTGCTGTAGTCCTTCACTGTCAGAATTTACAGGCTGCAGTCAACAAGTTCAGCTAATTAAAGATTTCTCTGGGTCTGTATGGCTCTTGTGTTGTCTCTTTAATTCTTTAACAGGTTTATTCATCCAGCTCACAAAACACACTTTACCTACACAGAAATCTTCCTGATATTTTAATATGAGAAGGCTTGATATGTACCCAGTTTAACCTCAAAATAGTTTGCTTCTCTCCCCTCCCACTATCCCCATGGGAAGCTTGTTCCACAGTCTTACTGCTTTAAGGAGTAGAAAGTCTCTTCTGATATCCACCTTCAGTTTATTAAAAGACAATTGAACCCAGATGCTCTGGTACCTGCTGAGTGAAATTAGTATCCTGTCAGTTATGGTTTTGTCCATATTACCTGTGCTAATCTCAGTCGGCAGCTGCTGCTGTCGCAAGATTTTTTTTTTGTCTGACACTCTATAACAGTGCTTCTCCAAATTAACACCAAAAATTCCTGAATTGCAAGAATTTTCTGTTGTAGATGCATTTGTTGTGTATGAAACGAAATTTCAGAACACCGCAATTTCTTTTTAAGTCCCAAGCTCCGTTCAGTGCTGTTCAATAGCTCGGCACCAATTAGAAAGCAGACTAAGACTGAGCCAGCAAATTTGCTTTGACCATGCCTGTGCTCTGTGTAAACACAGGTCTTTATGTGCCCCGCGTTAGCAATCTAGCAGTTTTCATGCATACTAAAGAAAGATTCACTTAAAGAGATAATATTAGAGAATAACCAACTGTTCCCACAAACCATCTGTTCTTCTCTTACACTAAAAAAAAATCTGAATCCAATTCCTTTGTTTTGATTAAAGGTTTCTTTGCAAATTATTGTTTCTGAACTTCAAGACACAGAGAAGGCCTTAATGAAACCCTGGATTGGAAGAGAAATGTAATTCCTCTCTGTATAGTGTTAATAAATGGATGTTAGTTATCTGTGGGCTGTTAACAGTTTTAGAACCCAAACCTCTGTATTTTTGCTGTAAAACAGTTAAGCTATTGCTTATATCCATCCTGACAGAGATTTCACAAGAAGGAGAGTAAGAAAATCCCATGGTACGAGATCTGCCATTCGTGAGAAGCTTCAGCATTACTTTCAGAAAGGTCCTTCTCTGATTTAGGAAAGAAACATGTTTTTAAAAGACATGTTTTTTTGTGCCATACTTCACAAGCTGTCTCAAAAAGCCCATCTGATTTTCTCATCTGGGAAATGCTCTGTGCAAGCCTCCAAATTGACAAAATGCAGGACCTAATCCATCCTTGGTCTTCTGGCTGGCTCCTCTGTGTGCTCTCCCTCCTCAGCCAAGCTCCCCTGCCACCAAAAGGCCCTTCAATCTGTCATCAAAATGTCCCCAGCCCTGACTGTGGGGTAAGAAGAAGGATACCCCCACAGTGACACCCTCCCTGACACCAGCCAAACCAAAACAATGCTGGCTGAGTCTATCACAAGATAGCTCCAGCACAGGTCTCTCTGATGGACAGGCTCTGATTTTTAAGACCCAGCCTGCGCCAGGCAACTGATGTGGGAACCATATTTCCTTGGTACCTACCCCCACCTTTTAATACCTCAAACACAAGAATCTTAGTATACTTAATAAATATAGTAGTCCTTCATTTTCCTGTGAGTTGGGCCCCAGAAGCAGTGCATCTCCAGGGTCTGAGGGTGGCTGACAGAGGAGAACCACTAAGCCAACAGAGTCCTTGTTATGGCAGGTACATTTCTGTACCCCTTAGAGAGGATTTATCTTTCCTCCCCTGCTCCCCATTTCATGTCTTCCATGAGTTGGGACACTGGCTGGAAAGACAGCTTGCCTCTTCCTCAGCATCCTCCCTCATTCTTGCTAATATTATTCCTTTATCACATGTATAGTAGAAACAATATATCACAGGAGAAGATGCAAGAGAAATATCACAAGCTCCTGGGTATCTTGCATCTTGGCCTGTCTGATAAGGCCTACACAGAGGGTGATTGCAGAGGCTGCTCCTGATAACAACAGTGCACATGATGGCACTGATCCTTGTCACATAATTATCTGCTGAGGCAAGGTACCAAGACCTGTGAAAGAGAGGTTTACGCCCATTGCTAACCTGTTACAACTGCTTATAGCTAATCCTGTTCAAAAACCAGCTGAAACAGCTGATGCCCATTGAGTCCATTATGTGAAAAGTTTGTTCATCTGCTAGTTTATAGATGAGTATGTCAAATTACTACAACTGCTTGTGCTGATCTGAATTAGGACCAAAGGTCTCAGAATCATCAGAACAAACTAAAATCCTTCTTGAATGAAGAAGAGTTGATAGTTTCTACTTCCCTACATTTACGAGCTGGATGCATTCAGTGCAGTAGATTGCATTTCCCACCTCTGTAATGATAAGAATATTTGCCTGGATCCGGTTCTCAGGGATTTCCTGGAATCCCCAGTGGCCCAAACCACAAGGGAAGACGTCCTTGTTGAAAGCAAGGAAGATTTACAGTTACTGAATAGATGAGGGTTTCCATATGCTTGTAGATATCAAGATTACTTACCACACTCTGTGGGCCTTCCTTAGGGTCACAAAAGCATCAAGATCATAGACTTTCTGTAGAAACACCTATCTGTCCAGTACCATCCACTCAGAGGATTACAGGATCTGTCAGGCCCAAACAAACTATCAGTGTCAAAACCATGACAGAATCTCTTTCAATGTCCTATTCTCTTTCAGGCTTTCTCCTCTGGCTAATGTGTTTTTCAGGAAACATGAACTCCAACATGTCTTTGGAGTGATAACAAGTATGGTGTTACTCCCTTCCTAATGTCTGTTGCTGGAAAAACTGGCCTCCCTAACACTGTCTTTCAGCTTCTCTTTGAGGCTGGCTGATGAATTTATCTTAAAATGTCCATTAACCTGGAATTATTTCTAATCATATGAAACTCATTGCTAGTAGAGGCTCCTTACCCTTTTTGTCCTTCCACATCACCAAGGAAATCCCCTAAAGATCACCTCAGCAAGTGATTGTTTCGGGTGCCATGACCTCACAGCTCTTTCCTGGGTTGGCCTTCAAAAGAAGAAAATCTACAGTTTATCCAAGAAAAAGCATCAAGTTCATAGCAGTTATTCTGGATTCCAGGACACAGAGAGCTTCTCTCTCACAAGACAGGTAAATCCTGTCATGGATCTATTCTGCCACCTCTGGGCTCAACATCTCCAGAAGTCCCATTCTTGGGAAAGAGGGTTACTGTAGAGGAAGTATGCCAACTCAATCTATGCTATGGACAACAACAGATTAAACATCTGTACTATACCTGCCTCAGCAAGACCTTCTTCCCCTGTGAAACCAGTAGGAACAGCTGGTCCAGCTGTGCAATGGAGGGCTTCTGTCTGCACTCTTGGTTACTGATCATGGACACCTCTACTCTGGATAACATCTGAACACATTTGGGCCACCATGGGGCTCAGGATCACTTACTTGGCATGCAAAGCCTGTCTGTAGCCCAGAAGTCCTACTCCCAACAACACTGCAGGTTGTCCTTCTTAATGCACTGGATAGAAGGAAGATTTGTATTGGCTGAGAAATTGTATTGTGCAAGTCTCCTGAGATGCACAAGTTTTAAAAATTGGTCACACAAACAGAGAGAGACTGGAAAATATCCACCTTTCTTGCAAAGTTAATGACATTCTTTCCAGCTTCCAAAAATATACTACTGATTAGGTACTTTGCTGTCAATAGCCTAGCTCTGTACTTTTTGTCTCCATGCTAGATCACAAAGCTGTTCATCCTTAGTTCCTTCTACATCATCCACATCCTTAGCTCTTTCTACATCACCCGTTGTACATAAAGAAAACAACAGGCCAAGTTTTCCCCTTAACAAAGCTATCTTCTGAGTCCTGATGAATGTAAATCAGGATAATCTCCACTGAAGTCAGTAGTGATATATCAGTGAAACCAGTGCTGTGAAGATAAGTTCAGAGGAGAGACAAATAGTAGGGACTGAACCAAAACAGGCTCTGAACATTGCTGAGAGCTTAATACCAACATTTCGTAAATGTCTCCTTTTTGTAAAAGACTGCATTGTGGGGCTGGGAAAAGTGGGGTTGGAAGGAAACCTCTGTCAGCATCTGTGCTAATGAGGCAGACAAGGAGTCTGTTCTCCGGCAATGACAGCCAGTGGCACAAAACTCCTTGTCTCCGTAAAAATAAACTCCCTTTTTCCCCAAATGTGACCTCATCTATATTGCATAGAGGGACATATATGTCTTATATTATCCAGAAGTGTCATCTAGAAGTGTGCTCTGGGCACCAGAATAAACTATTCTAGCATGATCTATATCAATTAAACAATGTCGACAATTTTTTAAATGTGCAGGTTCTTAGACTCTTGTTCCGGCACTCTTTCATTTACAAGCCCAGCTGCAACCTCATAAAGCCATCCAGTCAATCCCCTGCCCCAGGACAGGATCAGCTGTACCACCTAAGATATTCCTGAAAAACTGCTGTTTAACCTTTTCTTTAAAAAAGGTTGTATCAGAAACTCTACGCCTTCTGTAGACAACAAAGTCCAATGCTCCATACACACATCAATAGAAATTTTTTCCTACGGTCCCACCTAAGTCTCCCACTCCCTCAGTTTATGCTCTTTATTACTCACCCTGTCCACTGAAAATGCAGATCCAAATATAGACAATATGCAGCACATATATGCCATGATTCTGGCCCATCACTTGCTTACATTTAAGGGTGGAAATACGATGAAGTCAACTAAATACCATCATGAACACACATCCTCTTACATGTCAAAGGAAAGGAGCAAGTACTATGCCTTTTAATAAAGTCTATTTCAAAATAGCATAATTTAAACAATTCATCCTAAGACAAATAAACTGTGAATGAAGACTCTCCACAGTTCCACCTAGTAAAAAAGACCCAGCACTAGAGTGCAGGAATGGTCTTTACTTCCGTGAAGCTCAAATGAAAGTGGGAACATTTCTTTTTGCCACTTTGCTCATTTATAAAGTGCCTGTTGCTATAGCAGTTAAATGCTAGTAACAAACATGGATAAACAGAAATTCTTGTTATCAAAAATCTTTTGTAATAATTAATGGTTGATTTTATTCCTATTTCCCAAATAAATATTCATGCCATGATCTGACACATGTAAAAGCATCGGCCATTGGTGTTGCAAAGGCCATATATAGTGACATTTTCGTTTTATTCCTGTCATTCGCCTGAATTGATATATATAATGCTGTGGAAGTTTCCACTGCCTTTTAGCACTTTAATAGAGTAAATATCTCTAAGAATGTTTTGGAAATTTGTTATCTTGATGTATAAAGCACTCAGCTCCTGGGATGAAGGACTACATACACTATCAGTACAGAATGACTACAGGCATGGCCTAATTTGGAAGTGGCATGTTAAGGGGTGTAAAAGCATACACCAATGATCTAGAAGGTCTTCAGGCCAGCGTGAGCTTAGGTAAGCAAAATGTCCCAGAAATATGTCCCCTATCGAAAGCCCTCATGATGCCAGTCCTCTGAAACTGTACCTAAACAGCCCAGAGGGCAGAAGCCATTGCAGGCAGGGTGTCCTTTGCCCTCCAGCCTTCTGGCCATCGAGCCACCCTCTGAACTCCTTCCCAGCGCCATCTCTTTCTGTGAGACCCAGACCTGACCTGCTGCAGTGGTGGGAGCACAACCCTGCGTAGAAATGTCTTCTCAGGTGAGTTGTTCATCAGCACAGACAATTCTGGAAAGAAAAGCAAACAGTATTTGGCAACAAAGAAAGACATCAATTAAGAAAGACATTGAGGTGCTGGAGCGTGTCCAGAGAAGGGCAACGAAGCTGGTGAAGGGTCTGGAGCACAGGGCTGATGAGGAGCGGCTGAGGGAACTGGGGCTGTTTAGTCTGGAGAAGAGGAGGCTGAGGGGAGACCTTATTGCTCTCTACAACTACCTGAAAGGAGGTTGTAGTGAGGTGGGGGTTGGGCTCTTCTCCCAAGTAGTTAGCGATAGGACGAGAGGAAATGGGCTTAAGCTGTGCCAGGGGAGGTTTAGGTTGGAAATTAGGAAAAAATTCTTTACAGAAAGGGTGGTCAAGAATTTGAACAGGCTGCCCAGAGAGGTGGTGGAGTCCCCATCCCTGGAGGCGTTTAAAAAACGGGTAGATGCGGCACTTCGGGACATGGTTTAGTCTAGTCTACCCTTGATTGGCTTGGAGTAGACTTGGTAGTGTGGGTTAATGGTAGGACTGGATGATCTTAAAGGTCTTTTCCAACCTAAATGATTCTATGATTCTATGATTAACAAGGAATGGTAATGAACATGTCATTAAGACATGCAGGTGCTGTACACGTGACTGACCTCTTTGACCATTTTTTTCATCAAAATGCTGTTTGGGACACAGTTGTCCAAAGCAAATGCCTTGCAGATCTCCTATAGCAGCTTTTTCAGGAAGCCAGCATCAGCTTCTGACAAAATCAGCCTGGACAAATTATGTCCCATCTGTTCAGACACCGGTGCATAGCTGGAATCGAGCACAGGGCTGAAAGGTAAGCAGGCAAGGAGAGGAGTCCAGCAAGGCAGCAGAGTCCAGGAGGGGCCAGGGGATACAACAGAGTGTCTGGCAGCATTTTCTCCACAAAACCGGTGGTAAAATGATTTCTGTCTTTTTCTGGCTGTGATGGAAATGTAACACCGGGAGCAGCCTGGTTTGGCCAGGTTTGTTACACAGCTGTGAGGTACCAGCTCATGACAGTCACTGCTCTCCTTCCCAGGCTCTTTCCACCAACACGTGTTCAGCTTACAAAAGGCTTACCTTAGCCCTACAGTGTGACAAGGTCTTCACACTGCCAGAACCTGGGGACACAAGAGGCAGGCTGAAGCAAAGCCTGAACTCCGAGCCTGTACACTCAGCTATGCCTCACAGCCCCAGAAAGGAGCCTCCTGGCAAAGCACCCTGCAGCCAGGGTTAAAAGTCCATCTGTGAGTGGCAAAGGGCTCACAGCTGAGCGTGGAGTAGGTCTGTAGTGACAACACGTAGATATGCTCATCAATGGAGTTACAAGGCAACTAGTGGGTCTCCTGCTGAGCCGGGTGGGCACAGCTGTGCCCAAGAGGGGTTCAGCCACTCAGCAGCATAGCTGCACCCTTCCTGGGGGACTCTGCCAAGGAAACACTCCCAGTAAGGTGAGAAGTCTCCTGCTGGCCCTGCACCACTCCCCTAGCTGTTGCTTTCCATGTCACTAATTTGCTCAAGCCACCTCAAATGCGGTGGCTACTAGGTGTGTGTTGATTTTTACACTATTATGCATTATTTTGCATTATGATGTCCCAGGCAGGCTGCACCACAGGGACATGGATCCTCAGCTTCTCCTGGAGGTGCATCGAAGAGCCAGTAGAGCATGTAACTTGGTATGTCACATCCTGGATTGACATATATATCCTTACAAACTATGGTGGGTTGACCCCGGCTGGCAGCTAAACCCTCACCCAGCTGCTCGCTTACTTCCCCCTAGCAGGATGGGGGAGAGAACTGGAAGAGCAAAAGCTGAAAACTTGTGGGTTGAGATACTAGTTGAGAGTTAATAGTTTAATAGGTGAAACAAAGCTGCAAGCAGAAGCAAAGCAAAATAGGTGTAAAGCACTTATAAATGTAAGCACTGCTCAGCAATAACTAAAACATCCCTGTGTTATCAACACTGTTTTAGTCACAAATCCAAATACAGCACCAGACGGGTTGCTGTGAAGAAAATTCACTGCATCCCAGCCAGACCCAGTACATATTGGCATATATGTTTCTAGCATAGGTCACTTTGCTTAGTCTCTCTTACTGCGTCTTAGGGCTTTTTATTTTTTTTTTTTTTAAACACAGTGATGGTGCTAGTAATGCTGTTAGTTATGAGCTGTTAACTCAGCATTTAGTATAGAATAGCTATTGCTTTTTTCATCAAAAATGCAGAAGTTTTTTCTTACAGACAGCTAGCCAGCAAGCGGCTGTCATTGTCTGCAATATCCCAGCTGAAGACTTATCCACTTATGGCACTTTCCCTTAGTAGCAGGAATTACATCCTATAGGACCATGTGGGTAGGAAAGGTTTTGGTTAGGAAGGGCAACATCTGCAATAGCGTCACATATCAGCTGGGAAAATTGAGTAAGGTGCACATTATAACAATTAGAGACTTGTCACTTAATTTGACCAGATGAACATTGTTTATTTCAAGTGGAAGTGCAAATGAATTAGGTTTGACTCTGATTACTCTGACAGTAGTTTGACAGAGGAATGTTTGCTGATTCGTGAAACAACAATGATGTTACTCAGTCTGAATGCTTCCTAGATATACATCAGTAACATATTCCAAGAATAAGCAGTTTAAAATAACTAAATGCAGAACCCAGTCTTAGAAGCAGACAGCGATGGATAAGGCTGATAGGTTTTTAATCCTTGTATATACAAAAGGGAGAACTTAATTTCTTCTTTTTGCCATCTCTGTAGTGACCCCAAATTCCTTTAATAAGACTTTGGGATATGCAGTTGCATTTCAAGAAGTTAAATGCCTGCTGATGGCGAGCAACCAGTTAGTGCAGTGCTGGAGGAGGACAGTGATGACAACAGTGCCAAAATTCTCTGCTGCAAGAGGGAAACAGCCAGTGGAAGGAACAAAAAATACTCGAAGACCACAGAACATAGGAGACAAATTTTTTGCTAGTTTTGTAGGTCATAGCAGACTTTCTGTTATGGGAAAATAGTCAAGCATTTTGTCATCCTCAGGAGGAAGTTATCAATGGCATTTACTGGAATAATCTGCTCCAAAATGCCTTTCATTGTGGTAAGTTTAGTTCCTCAATTAGAGGCTACATACGTAAATGAAGCAGGATCCCAGCACACGCCTGATCTCCCAACGTGGCCACAGAGTCCTGGTAGCAGAGTCCCCACATAGCACCCTGGGGCTCACGGCAGGGATCAGCCCCACCAGCTGATTTGGGTGACTGTGCCGATGCGAAGATGTTGGTCAACCAGTCTGTGTCAGCTGGCCCGAGGGCCAAAGCATTTTGTTTCCAAGTCGAGCTGTAGCCAGAGAGGAGCACCCAGAATGGAGCTGCTTTTCTCCATGATGGAGACTTGAGTTCACCTCCCTTCACCACTGTTGACCGCCTGACCCGGACTCCTCTGCGCTGCCTCTTTGGATGTGTTTGCCTCCCATCTATGGCGTGGTGAGGCTTTACTGTGCCAGAGGATACCAGACAGCACACAGCCTGCAGGATTTCCTGCATTGCAACCTCACGTGCTATCACCCCTAATATATTACTTTTACTTCACCTTCTTATCTGTAAACAGGACTAAGGTCCTTGCTAAGTGACAAGGAACCTCCCACTTCTCCCTGCTGTGTGAAGCTTAAAATATTGAGCTGGGGGTGGTACGGGAGCCAGGGCACAGGGAGGGTCCCAGTTCTGCTGTCCTTCACGGAGCAGAGGTGCCCCATGCTGCTGTTCCTGTACAGCACCTGCTCCATGCCCAGGGCTGGGGAACGCATCGCGCTTGCTCCCCTTCCCGCAGCAGCTCTCTTCTGCCACTACTCCCCTGAGAGCAAACTTTTGGATTTTCCCCTGACCTTTGAAATGGGAAATGTCCTGATACTTCAGTCATTTAGCCTATGGTAAAGTGGTAAAGCAAGTGCTTCATCTGGGCTCACAAGGAGTTTATATGTATCAACAGAGGAGTTTATTTACTAAGTTTATTTACTAAACAAGAGGAACAATGGTGAATCTTGTCAGTGTGAGAAGGGAGTGCTGTACTGCTTCCAGAGGTTTTGCTTTCCATCTCCAGTGGCTGTCTGGCTGCCCTGGTATTTACATCAGCTAATTTCTGTTCTCATTTGATGCTTATATCATTCATCATTATGTTTTCTGGAGATACAATTTTTTGGGAAAGAGCTGCAATGTTTGTTAGAGATGCTGTGTTGACAGTGTAAGAAATCTTCATTATCTACTCAGAAAAGCAGGAGTGCTGCAGGGCATTGCATGCCAGACCCATCCCTGGCCTTGGCCTCTGCCTATTATTGTGGAGTGATCAGCACAGGAAAGATAGACATTCATCCCTTGGGCTTGGGAATTGGACATTCAGTCCAGTTCAGTCCTCTGGCTGCTAACACTAAAAAAGGGGCCAGTGAGTAAGATGGCTGGTTTTAATTTCCATGGGAAGATTATAGAGCAGATCCTGCTGGAAACCATTCCCAAGCACAAGAAGGCAACACTGGTTTTGGGGAGCAACCAGGAGGGAGCGCCCAGAGGCAAACCATACCCAACCAGTCTGATCTCCTTCTGTCACGAGATGAATGCTTCAGCAGATGAGGGACAGCAGCAAATGTTTATCTTGACTTTAGCAAGGCCTTCGACACTCACACACAGGATCCTCATAGCCGGATTGGTGACATAAGGGCTGGATTAGTGGATGACGAGGTTGGTAGAAAATTGTCTGGACCACCCAGGGTTGTGATCAGCAGGATAAAATCTACCTGGAGTATTCCTCAGGGACCAATGCTGGGCTTGAGACCATCCAATGTCCTTATTAATGATCTGGAGGATGGGATGGAGCAAGTCTGTGCATGATCAAAATTGGTTAGTGTTTGGTATACTGGTGAGTAGTGCTGATGTTCAATGAGAACTGGACAAGCTGGAGAAATGAGCTGGCAGAAACCTCCTAAAGTTCAGCAACAGCAAACACTGAGTTCAGCACCAGGGTTGAAGTGCGTTATCATTCTGTGATTCTGAGTGAAAGACATACTTAAAAATAAATAAATAAATAAATAAAAAATCCCAACACAAACAAACAAAAACCCTTTCTCTGAAAGCTGTAAATTGCAGCATTAGGGCACCAATTATCTTGCCTGAAATTTCTGCCAGCTCTTCATGCATCTGGTTAATTGTGAGATTTGGTTGTTTTGTTTCGTTGTAAATTAGCTAGTTCTCTGGTAAAAAAGTAGGATGGCCAGTCTGTTTTAACAGGGGTACATGGAGGGTTTAGAGAGGGCTTTAGAGAGTTTTAGCCCTAGGGTGACCGGAATACTTTTTTTTTTTTTTTTTTTTAATAGGGGATATGACCTCTTCATCAGACTAGACAACACAATTTTGCTTGTCTGCATCAAGTTAAGAGATCTCACCACCAAAGCTGGGGACAGTAATCCAGTTTTGTGCCATGATCTTGAAAGTATAGCTTGTCTTTGAGGGGCACATAGGGAAAAATCCCATGTCCTGAAAAAACCTGAAAACTGATGGTTTCTCCAGATTTTAGTTTGGTAACTGTGACAGCCATAGTATTTTGGCATCACTTTTTTAGAACTACGGGCTATAGTATATCCCTTATGTCATCTGATGCAACTGTGGCTGTGTGGTTATAGAAGATCCTTCGAATCGTCCACCATTTATCATAAAACAGTTTAGGCAAAGGTATCTGTACTCAAAGCCAGGCCAACTTCTAAAACATGTCATGTTCCTCCAGGCCTCAACTTTTGAAAAATCTCTGTGTATGGCACAGCTGGCTTTGGTTATAGTTTCTAAACAGGAAGTCAGGTTTGGGTCAGCAAAACCTGGTTGTTGTTGGCTGTGCAGAAATAGAGAACCATATTAGTTCTCCAAGAACTGAACTTCTTGCAAATGCAACAATTTTATATAAATTTCATTGTAGTTCAAATATAATAATATACAGGCTTGTAGGATATTTTTACGAATTCATATAATTTCTGCCTCTTGTGCATTTTTTATCCTATTGAAAGAGTGCTTGTTACCACATCTCTGTGAATGTCATTATTTGAAGCCTAGTAATGATTTATCTGTTCTTTGCTAATATAGTTGTATGAAACTAGCTTGATTTTCTCTTTGGATAATTTTCTGTGCATTAGTGTTATTATTGCTGATGTAGCACCTATCATGTGCACTAGCACGCTGCCCCTAAGTTCTTGCAAGGAATGGTATACAAGAAATAAACTGGTAAAGCTTTTTCAACATCCTGTCCTTCCAGGTGGCTGGGGGGCTGCAACACTTCAAAGCCATAGTTCCCAGCCAGACTCAGCACAAGTAAATGTTTGCAGCTAACTCCAGTTACATTGTGTAGCTATATTGTCCAGCATTTCATATGTCTCTTGCTGTAAAGGTGCAAGGCTTTTTGTTGTACATCTACAAGTTGCTGGAAGGGAAGATGTTCACTGCTCATGAGAAGTACTAGAGATAGTCCATAGTGAAGAGAAATGGAAAACTTACGTTGCTCACAGGGCACCACACAGAGATGAGCAAATGCCGGACTGTGCTGGTAATCCACACAGTGCAGTTGTGTGCAGAGATGCCAGCTCAGCCCCTTGGTTCGGGTTATTTGCCCAAACGCTACTTCCACTTCTGGACCTTGTTGGTCTTGCTAGCTCTGATGTATTCATGGCCAGACCAACCTCATGACATGAGATCAAGTACTTCAAATTTCTCTCTAAATGGAATGAAGTTCCCTACATACACATAGGGTAACTAGGCATGCATACCCCTATTGTATGGTTTGAGAATATATTTAAGTACTCTGAAATGCATTTGTTTGTTTGAACAGATCATGCTGGTGTTAGGAGTACCTAGCAGCTGCTCCCTGGATAGCTGTAGTGCTGTCAGGTGCTGGTCAGTGAGCTACAGGGATCTGCAGACAGTGGATCCACCTGCCCAGGGCAGGTTTCCATATTCTGCCTCGAAACGTGTCATGGCTATCAGCCTGAGACATCACTGCAGAGCCATCACTAACACCACAGAGGGTGTCCAGCTGATCTGGGACGAAAGATGGCTCCCAGACTGCTTCAGGGCGTGAGTACAATATGGGATAACAGAAACAGAAGCTTTAGTGTACCTTGCCTTACCTGGACGTATTTGAATTACACCACAAAACCTTCCTAAGCCTCCTTGCAGGGTACTTAGCATGCTGCAGACTCAGCCAAGACAAGGAAAGGCAGCATTGTGTTTATCTTCTTGTGACATATCAAATGCAGGAGCTGCCATCCTGCTACATTTCAGCACTGGTACTGACAAGGCCTCTGAAGCAAGAAAACAACAACAGCAACTCTTCTCTATAGGGCTTTCCCAGTCAATTTCTGATACAGCCTGTGCAAGTGGGTGACCTCAGATATGATTTTCCACATTCAAGCTGAGGACATTGTAATGGGCCACTGTGCTGGATGTCCCCATAATGCCAGCTCTCCCTGGGGCCGGTTGCGGCTGATGGTTATTGCATTTCTCCCCAATTTGAGTGTCTGTTCTTGCGATTAATTCTTTCTTCCACTTCTGGGTGGATGACAGGCTCCAGCTGACCTTTGACAGTAAGATAAGCCTTGCTTCATGGCCTGGATAACACATCTTAGCTGGATGGCAGCAAAACCAGAATCAGGCATGAAGTGCGCAGTGCTTTGACACATCTAAGTATTGCAGAACTCATTTCCTCACCTGTGCAACTACCAGGACACCACCAAACCCTTGCTCCTTCATCTGAATTAGCTTCTCACAGAATGTTAAGGCAAGCTCATGTTTTCAGCCCTTACTGCTAAAGCACTTCATGGCTCGAGGCTAAGGATATGCAGAAGGCTGCTTACAGGCTCCTCCAGGCATGCAGATGGCTGTTGCCAGCCTTCCTCCTCTGGTACACCACTTTTACAATAAGGAGAATGCTTGTTTGAGCAGAATTCACCAAAATTCACTCTGAGACCCTTGAAGAAACTCTTTAAGGGCCAGAGGTGCATCACAGACCTTGTTGTCTTCAGTTCTAATGGAAAAGTTCAATTTTTCAGCTGCCTTTTATGCCTCAGATACATAATAAATTTGCTATTTTAAAAAAGTGTATGTAAATCCCACAACACGCTCTTTCAAAATAAGTCATTTCACCTCATCTGCTTTTCCCCCCAAGGAAAATCCCCCAAAGGTAAACCCCATATATAAGAAAGATAGTCACGTTGATTAATGCATTATGGGAAAACCTTTAGGTAACACAGTGGTGAGTATGACAGGGACTTTGATATAGAATGAAACATAAACCTCTTGTAACCAAATACTTCATGTGCATTGAAAATATTGTATATAATGGGTTTTTTTAATATTCAGGTAATTTCATAAACAAAAGGTTTTAAGAAGCACGTTTTGCTCTTACAGAAACTTCCTTACTTGGTTATCCATATATACAACAGCACATGGGTACCTGTTATATGTATGTTTATTTTTATATCCAAAATGGCTCACAAAACATAATTTACAAGTACATAAATACTGTTTTCTGAATGTTTCTATGCCTTTCTTACCAAGAGGCTTACACTTCCCTCTGATTTCTTGCAGAGCAGAAAGGCAACCTGCATCTTTCTCCCACTGCTTTGCTCCCTTTCATAAAATCAAAGAAATCAAATGCTGCCAAATAAAAATAGACCAATTGTATTCTGGACCTCTGGAAGAAAATCTTAGCAGTATAGACATGCAGATATGTGTAGCTCTTATGGATTTGACTAATTAACGAGCTCACAGAAAAACTTATTTTTCAATGATCTTGTTAGCAGATTTGCACATTGGTGGGGGGTGGAGGGCACAAGCTCTGAATAGCAAAGAGTAATGCAGATGTAACCACTGGTAAATCTGTCCTGCAAAATCCATATTCCTAGAGAAGAGGTTTGCTGAGGCGAATATTAGTTACCATGAGAAGTGTTAGCTTCACCTTGTACACTTTCTGTATTTGTTTTGTTATTTTATCATATATCTGTGAGCTCCTACACCAGTGTTTTTGCAAGAGCTTCAAAAGAGGGTGGAACGATGCTTTAACAAATTTTATATCCCGAGAAACGTCCTGAGCTGTAACAGATTATAAAATACTGTCAACTGCCTTGGAGCACTGCGCTGGATGGGCTCCAGCAAGCAGTACAGAGAAAGGCTGTCCCAGCCTCTGATCCTCACCAGGGAAGACTCACAGAGAATTCTCAGCTATTCTCTGCTGTTCTCTGGTTCTTTTCTTCTGCTGCTGTCTACTCATGTATCCTGTGAATAAGTAATTTTTTCAATCCAAATGCATTACTTAAAAAAATTATCAAGTATCCCAGGAGGAGAAAGATACCAGATTTCCTCTTGTGGCTTCTAACTTTCTTCACGAGTGGATCAAAAATTCCTCACAGAAGATCCCTCGGAGTGGCCAGCCAACAGACTGGTTGGTTTACCCCAATAGACTCCTGGGTTACTCCACGTTTGCTCCTGAGGGGTGTTGCATGCCTGCAGATGAAACTGAAACTACAAGGTCTTAATTTTAGCCCTTGTCCTTTTATTTACCAGAAGTCTGGTACTTTGTACCCATCTAGTGTTGCTGAAGACAGGGAGCTGTGCTGGGGAACACCCCTCCCCTGGAAGGCAGGGGTGGAAGGGGAGGCAGATGCTCCAGGCTGCCTCCTGCTTACAGCCGCTGTCTGCGGAGGGGCCAGGAACAGCTCAGGCAGGTGACGGTGCACTGCATTTCTCCACTGCCACCAAGGCCACTGAGAATTTGGTGCTTGCTGTGCTAATGCCTCAGACAAGCGTTGTAAGTAGCTATATCTTAAAAAAAACTTATCTAAAAAATATTATAGTTAATTCCTGGCTGGATGCTGTAACCGTGAATCTTCTTCTTTTATTTCACTCTTTCACAATGTGTAGAAGTCAACAATGTCCCCCAGGGTGGATGTATAGCTGAGATAGGGGTTCCCTCCAGCCCCTCTGAAACCCTAACTGCTGGGGAGGCGAAGCGAGATTCATGTTCACATTAGAGCAGTAAGAGGCTGATGTAACCTGTCTCCTGGGACCTAGGGAATGCTAGGTCTTGGACCCTGTCCCCTCAAGTGGTTTCTGTATATGGTCATTGCATTGATGTATTCCCACAGGAGAGTGCATTTGAGCACACTAAGCTGAGAGTGTGTAAAACCAGGCTCTGTCTGAGCAACTGGCTCTGTGATATCGGCACCCATGATGGGAGAAGCTCAAAGCTGGTGTCCCTCCTCCAGCTTATGCGCTGTGCTAGGAGAGGAGATTGGCGCGTGTGACCTTCCCTGTGTGAGAAGAAGGCTGAATCTCAAGTGCTCCTCATCCCTGCTTCTGTTCCTCACTGAAAAGCAGGTGCTGTCCCCAGCTGCTCTGGCTCTGGTGTTTGAGTGAAAGCAGCTGTGACATAAGGTGGGTCATCTCTACCACATGAAACACCCCACAGCCTAAGTAAGCATGCCTATGGCCTTGGCCACCAGGGAGTGTGGGGCTGAAACACTTCATTTGTGACTCCCAAAGTGACGGGGAACCGGTGGGTGCTGAGTTGGTGGGATCTGCCTAGGCAGTGCTGTGGGGGCTCCAGAACCCTCCAAGGTCCTATCACTTTCCACTGTGTAGGAAGCTCCTCCAGGTGCTAAGGGCTAGGGAATGGATAAGGGGATGTCAGCAGCAATATAATGCCTCTTTGGCTGTTGCAAGAACAAAAATCATGTAGCATCTGAAGTACTTTGCTGTTCCCGAGTCAGCAGCTCACCATACTGACACATGGAATGCCAAGGGTGCACCTGTGTCTTTGCGTGACTGTAGATATGCTGCCTTTCCCCCATGATGCTGACATTGCTGAGTCACTATCTGCATCCCACCAGACCCTTGCCCTGGCCCACTGTGTGTCCTGCAGATACATATCATCCTTGACGGTTTTCAGCAGCTGGACATTCAAAATAGCTGATGGATTAAAAAAGCTGAAAGTATCCAGCTTTTTTTTTTTTTTCTTTTTTTTTTACTTCTAGCAGAGCAAAATCCACTGCTGCTATGAGTTGCTGGTTTATACAGTGCGGAATACATTCCCCTACAAATTGTCAAAGTGTTTCTTGAGGAAACCTCCAGGAAACAGCTATATTCAATGGTTTTGTATTAGTTCTGCAAAGTAAAACAATGACCTGCAGAGAAATTCTGGGTAAAAAGCCTTGAACTCAACAGTGTTTTAATTTTTTTTTTTTTAATTAACCTTAAATAAATTGGTGTGAAAGCAAACAAATTGTGCAAAGCTTGTTCCTGGATGATTTACCAGTGAGGGTGTTTGTGCAATTGCATGTGTATCTAACAAGAACTAGAAAGACAATCTAACCCCAGGCTGAGAGCTGTTTTATAGGCACTTCTGAGGTTTAATGACTGTTGTTATTGCAACATTTAAACCATTTATGAGATAAATGGCTGAGATAAAATCCACATATCACTGTTTCTTAGAGCTGTGGGGATACTTACATGCCTAGAGAGCAACTTCTTACAAATATTTTGTGGAGGGTGTTTGCTTTTGAAAACTCGCTTAGAGTATCAGGTCCTCTGTCTCTGATCCCATTCACCCAAAAAAAGGCAACAGAAGTTTGGTGCCCTGAATAAAACCCTACTCTTAATTCATACCCTCTCTATCATGCTAGTTGATTTCTGAAAGAGCTGTTTTTTAGGGTACCATGGAGAAGACAATTCAGCAAACTTCTCCTCCCACCATACCACCCTGTAATAAAGGGAAAACGCTGCAATGGAAACTTTTTGAGACGTTTCTTTTGGAAGAAATGATACAACAATATAACAGGAGAGTTTGCCTCTTGCAATCTCTAAGATCAGTGTTATCTTTAAAGCTTGGCCTGAGAAATTGGAACAGCATTGAAACAGGCAACTGCTGTTGTGCTGTCTGCTTTCAAATCTATGAGATACAAACAGGGGAAAAATTACTTTATGACTTTTATCAATTACTTTTCTACAAGAGAAAACCCAAGCCCAAGGTCTATGAATCTCATAGGATTTTGCATAATGGAATTTGCCCAGGGATGATATCTGAGATGTGAAGGACTAGAATGGGGCTAAGGGCTAAGTGCTGATCTGTGCTATTTAATTAAACTACACTCTGACCCCTGCCCTGGGTCTTGGCTGTTGGTTCTGCTCACTTGTGAGACTGGTCGTTGCCATTGGTTCAACCACACCAACTAACTCCCTCCCAAAAAATTTCCCAGTCATGGTCTCCAAAATAAAAAACTATTTTTCAAGTGCCAGACAAATGGAGAGGGTGAGAAGACTTGGACTATGAGCCCATTAAATTTGTCATTCAGCTTTTTTCCTGGTGCTATGGGTGAGGGGAGGACTAAGGGTTCATCCTCCCCATGGGAAGCTGTATATCAAAACCACATTAAAGTCTGTCATGGTGGTTTCCACTTCTGGCTGTCCAACTGGGCATCATCGGAAAGGCAAAATGGTTTCTAAGGAACCATTTAAGAGGGACAGCTCTGTTTGAGGGAAATGAAATCACAGCAAAAGGTATGTCCGAGAATCAGCCTGATGCAGGGCTAGTTAGTGAGGCAGGTGCAGGCTGGAAGAGGAGGTGTAGAGCAGCCATGAAAAAGATGCTCTAAAAGCCCAGAGGTACTCTTCTCCTGAGCGTACAGCAGCAGAGCACGGTTATATTGTGGGGTGATGGCAATTTCTATGCAATGGACAGGGTGTTCCTAGCAATAATGTGCACTTAATGGGAAAATATCTTGCATCAACCTAAAAGATGGCTAGGTGGTTTTGAAGAGGAAAGGAAGAAGGACATTAATGGTGATATAGCAAAGCTATAAAAGGTTATTGAGCGGTGCAAAGTTACAGTCTTTCATCTGTGTCACTGAAAACTACTCTCTAGGGGGTTTTCTCAAGCAATGCACAGCAGCCTGAATGGTTTCAACAGTAGCTGTCTTACTTTGATGAGACACATGCCTGTAAGTGGCTTGGACACTTCTGAAAATAGTGTCTACTTAAATGCAGGCATGCTAACACACAGTACTCAGGATAAGCTAATACCCTGCAGTGTTTAAAATGTGATTCAGCTTGGCATCTGTGTTGCTCAGTCACTCGAGAGGGCATCTTCTTCCCTAAGATACTTCTGCAGCACGCCCAGAAGGGCAGCAGCTTGGGATGGGTTTGGACTGGCCGTGGTAGGAGTGGGTTTTTTTTTTTTTTAAGTATTATTTTTTCCAACTTCTTCCAAAATACTCTGCTAGAAGCCCCATCTAACTAGGACAAAATGTGCAGAGTTTCTCCAGTAGCTGCAGCTGTAACAGTATTACCTCTCCTGTGCTGTGCTGTACTTTAGGAAAGAGCTGTTAGTTAACAATGGAAATGGCTCATGTTCTCTGGCTCTGAAGTTGCATTTGATAAGGATCAAGAGGCTTTGGTGATGAAACTAAATAGGCCAGTTATTCAAAGGTAGCATTCCTGAAATAAAATGTGCAAACACTTTCATGTATAACTGATGCATTTCAAATGCCATTTGCGCAGGGAAGGTGTGTTAGCGTTGGACCCAGATTCTTGTCAGGAGGATGGTGGGGGACGAGACTCTTCAAAGAGCTCTGGTGCACTCAGATGCATGGGGCTTAAAACTCTTACAAACTCTTTTCTTACTTTCTTACCTTTGAGAAAGATTTCCTTCAGAAAATGGGTGAACACAAAGAGCTAATACAAACAGCTTCTGGCTACAAGAAATGATCCTCTTCTGGTGGGTTATGAGCATTGCAAATTACCCATAGAAAATTCAGGCTGAGTGTAAAATTAGTGAGTGTACAGTGACTGTTTCTGAAGTTGTTCCAATAACCATCATTCCCATGTAGTTTCTTTCAGCCCAGGTTTTAAAGCATTTTGCATACTTTAATTACTTCCACCTACCATGTGGCAGGACAAGAGAAGAGATGATGACACAGGGAAAAGTAAGAACAGTATGAGACAGTCTGCATGACTGTTAGAAGGTAACCTGGCTAGGCTGAGGTCCGTCCCAAATGCGTTATGGCCTTCAGTAAAACGATAACAACTTCCAATTATTTTCAACTGGATTCCTCAAATGATATTGACTTCAATGGCACTGTATACATGAATGAGACAAGTCCAGAAAATAAAGTTCAAAAGAAATGTAATTAAGAATAGTTTTTCTCTTGGAAAATGTATCAACTCAGGACCCACCTGCAATCAGTTACTTAGCAAATGTTTAAGTGCTTCAGCTATATGGGAACTGTAGGTCTGAGTAGCCCCAATTACTCTTCATTGCCCCTGCCCCTGATTATATAATTACCCTTTAAGAGTGATTTATCTACTAAAGTGTCTTCTTACTTTTAAAAATCCCATGTACTAGGGAGTGAAGGGAGAGAAGGGAATATTCCTCTTCACAAAGTAACCATGGCCAGAGTTTCAGTACTGAAGGTCTGGGAGCCAAAATGATGTCAGATAAGGCTGTCAAGCATCAGAGAAGCTGCTTTATCCTCCTGCCCAAAGGCAGGGTAACGCCATGTGCCAGGAGCATTGTCCGTGTCCAGTTTCTTCCTTACCTCTGGTAATGGGGACTGTACAGACTCAAGCCCCCTGTGCAACCTGCTCCCATCCTGCTCTAATCATAGAATCATAGAATCGTTTAGGTTGGAAAAGACCTTTAAGATCATCCAGTCCAGCCATTAACCTACACTACCAAGTCCACACCAAACCAATCAAGGGTAGACTAGACTAAACCATGTCCCAGAGTGCCACATCTACCCGTTTTTTGAACACTTCCAGGGATGGTGACTCCACCACCTCTCTGGGCAGCCTGTTCCAATGCTTGACTACCCTTTCCGTGAAGAAATTTTTCCTAATTTCCAGCCTAAACCTCCCCTGGCGCAGCTTGAGCCCATTTCCTCTCGTCCTATTGCTAACTACTTGGGAGAAGAGACCAACACCCACCTCACTACAACCTCCTTTCAGGTAGTTGTAGAGAGCGATAAGGTCTCCCCTCAGCCTCCTCTTCTCCAGACTAAACAACCCCAGTTCCCTCAGCCGCTCCTCATAAGGCCTGTGCTCACTCACAGGCCAGAAAGCTTTTAGCTATTGAAAGCCCCCTTGCTGTAGTTAAAGCCCATTAAACTAAGTTTTCTACACTGAGCACAGGGAAGAACATGTTCCCTTATATAAGTGAGTGCCGGTATCTCTCCCATCTGGCCCCAAGGCGATAATAGGTTTCCTTTGACAGCAAAGCTGGCTAAGAGCAGTTCTGCTCTCCTTGCTGTGGGGTGTTCCCCACTTCCCTTGCTTGTGCCAGTCCCTGCCTGCCTGAGACTCTGCAAGGAGTTCAGCACAGTGGCTGAGAGCGTCTCTGCTTCTCTTACAAGGGATTGTCTAAAGATAAACTCAGACCTGGACCCCAGCCCAGCCCTTGAGCTTTTCATATCAAACTGACAAGGACAAGGAGAAATCGTTTTAAACTAAAGAAGAATAGATTTAGACTAGATATAAGGAAGAAATTTTTTACAATGAGGGTGATGAAGCACTGGAACAGGTTGCCCAGAGAGGTAGTGGAGGCCCCATCCCTGGCAACATTCAAGGCCAGGTTGGATGGGGCTCTGAGCAACCTGATCTGGTTAAAGCTGTCCCTGCTCGCTGCAGGGGGGCTGGGCTGGGCTGGATGACCTCTAAAGGTCCCTTCCAACCCAAAGCATTCTATCATTCTATGATTCTATGAAACTGCTGTGGAGAGGCCACTTCCAGTGGCTTTACACCTGAGGAAAACACTACAATATTGATACTCTCTCTTCTCCAGCTTTAACAGCCTAGCTACGGACGTTTGCAACTGCATACTCCTTGAAGCACAGAGCCCAAAGCAGTATATGCTTTGTCAGTCTGCATAACTCCTCACTGGAGTGTAGATTTTTTCCACGTGTGTTGAAACACAGCACACCTCTTCATATTTCCCAGCATGCCCCTAGATAGGTCTTTGTCTTCCATAAAAGTGATATAGACTGATTCACATTCAGTTTGTGACCTACTGTGTTTAAATACGTATATCTTGACTATGTCCTTGTGTTCAGTCTAAGTGGTTTTAAGTATACAAAGTGTATTTGTTTTTCTCATATCCTCTGTACAACAGGTTTATTTCTGCCTGAAATGAAACCTGTATACAATACAATATCGCACTACAGAGAAAGAAATGTCCTAAAGAAAGCCTGTTTGCTTTTTAACTGTCCTGGTTTTGGCTGGGATAGAGTTAATTTTCTTCCTAGTAGCTGGCATAGTGCTGTGTTTTGGATTTAGTATGAGAATAATGTTGATAACACAAACACACTGATGATTTAGTTTTTGCTAAGTAATGTTTATACTGTTCAAGGACTTTTTAGCTTCCCATGCGCTGCCAGGTGCACAAGAAGCTGGGAGGGGGCACAGCCAGGACAGCTGACCCAAACTGCCCAAAGGGCTATTCCATATCATATGATGTCATGCTCAGTATAGAAACTGGGGGAGCTGGCTGGGGGGCAGCGATTGCTGCTCAGAGACTGGCTGGGTATTGGTCAGCGGGTGGTGAGCAATTGCATTGTGCGTCACTTGTTTTGTACGGTCTTTTATCATTATTATTGTTATTATTTTCTCTTCCTCTGCTGTCCTATTAAGCTGCCTTTATCTCAACCCACAGGTTTTACTTTTTTTTTTTTTCTGATTCTCTCCCCCATCCCCTGGGAGGAGGAGGGTGATCGAGCAGCTGTGTGGTGCTTAGTTGCCAACTGGGGTTAAACCACAACATTAACTAAGTCTCTTAAATATCAAGGCCTGCGTGAATGCTCTACTGGTAACTCTGAATTGATGTGGGGTTTTTTTCTGGAGTGGGTTTTTTGGGTTTTTTGGGTTTCATTTTGGTTTGTTCTGCTTTTAATATGGGGGCAGAGTTTGACTTGGCTTGTTAGACTGCTTAATTATCAGGCATGTAATCCATCAACAACATTCTGTGAAGTACGTGCAGTCCTGTAGAGCCCACTCCTGGAGCTGTGAGGAGCTATGAGGAGACAAGCTCGAAGCCTGGCACAGCTTTCCCCTCCTCTGCCCCCTGGGGTGAGCGCTGGCAGTGATGTGGTGTCATTGGCAGGAGGCACAGCTGCCCTGAGGTGGACAGCGCTGTACAAAAATGGTCCCTCTGAAATCCTGCCAGCCTGTGGCTTACTGCGCTCTTGCATCTTACAGCAAAGCTTAAGAAGGGATCCTCGTGTGCTTGGCGAAAAGGAAAGGAGCTACTGTAGTAAAGTCACCCTTGCCTTTTGGAGATGTGCTATTGTCGTGGTTTAGCCCCAGCCAGCAACTAAGCACCACGCAGCCGCTCGCTCACTCCCCCTACCCCGATGGGATGGGGGAGAGAATCGGAGAAGAGTGAGAAACACTCCTGGGTTGAGATAAGAACAGTTTAATAATTGAAATAAAGTAAAATAGTAATGCTAATAGTAACAGTATAATAATGATAATAATAATAATGATACACGAAGCAAGTGATGCACAATGCAATTGCTCACCACCCGCCGACCGATACCCAGACAGTTCCCGAGCAGCGATCGCTGCTCCCTGGCCAACCCCCCGCAGTTTATATACTGAGCATGACGTCATATGGTATGGAATAGCCCTTTGGTCAGTTTGGATCAACTATTCTGGCTGTGCCCCCTCCCAGTTTCTTGTGCACCTGGCAGAGCATGGGAAGCTGAAAAAGTCCTTGACTAGCATAAGCAGTACTCAGCAACAACTAAAAACATCAGCGTGTTATCAACATTCTTCTCCTACTAAATCCAAAACACAGCACTATGCCTGCTGCTAGGAAGAAAATTAACTCTATCCCAGCCGAAACCAGGACAGCTATGAAAGAGGAAAAGAAAATCAAAAGCTCCTCTGACAGATCTGTCAATCTGCATTGTTTCCCAGCAAGAGTTTTAGGAGATCCAAGAGCTTCTTGTGATGTTGATGGTGATTTTATACTTTTTTTTTTCCTGAACTATATTTGACAGCAGCAGAACAATCAATAAATATCACTTTTTAGAGAAGTGGAAAGTTTCTATTCTATTTCTTAGAAGAGATCTACTTGCTGCTTGTCAAGACCAAAATACTTCTAGGAATCATGAATCCTCTATCAGGGAAAACTCAAAGCATGTGAGTACCTGCGATAGTCTGCCTTATCAAATAAAGTAGAATCACAAAAAGGGGCTTGCTCATATTCTCTGTTGTTGCCAATGCTCGAATCACTTCAGACTGAATTAAGATGTACTTCACTTGTGCTTATATCATTAGCAAAGGGTTTGTGTGTGCAGGCTGGAATATAAGTAAACTTGAGCTTTTGATTCAGCCCTGTCTTTAAGTAGCATTTATATAAAACCTACTTGCTCTGGAGTACTTGCAATCTGATACATCATTGCCTTGCCCTGTATGACCTTACACATGTACAAAGGTAAATAAAAGACATCTTTTCAGTGGAGAGGGTGCTTTGCTCGTAAGCCTAGGTCTCGCTTCGAATGGCCTGTATGCTTGGTCGTCTCTTCTACTGTTGTTTTATGCAAAGGAATAAAGACTTAGGTATTTTCAAAATAGTTGAATCATTCTCCTTAACTCACTTAAAGGAGTCTGACAAAGATATTTATAAACATTTAACCTATTTTCCTTCTGAAACTTATGATCTTAGAGTCTTCGTAAGATGCTTTAAAACTATAGGGTACTTACACTGGCCATGAAGACCTAATTCTTCGTAACAATAGCATGGATATGTATGCGTTCACATCTATTTATATCTATATAACACAGGAGGTTTGGTGTTATAAGGACTTGAGTGGGAAGCTTTTATTTAAATGAGCTGGCTCACGTAAGGCTTGTATGGATTCCAGTATAACAACATTACTAAAGATGGGCTGAACTGCAAATTTTTGATCCAAGGTTAGGGTGCATATTTGGACCTTGGGCTCTAGTTTATTGTTTTAATTTTAGTAACACAGATATGAGAAGAACAATTCATGCACCCTACTCAATTCAGACTATGAAAGTAACCAAGTATTTAAATAGCTCTACTTTTCTTTATACTTTTGTTTAAAGAACTCTCCTCAGTTCTTGGAAGATTAGAAATTAAACAAAGGACATAATTTCACAACAGTGTTCCCTCTCTGAGTTCATTCAGCAATTTCTGATCTTTCACAGCTGACCTACAAGAGTGTTCCCTCTGTAGGTCCATTAAACAATTTCTGATATATGTTGTGAGACCAGAATGGAGCTGGGCATATTTTGCATTCTGTCGAAGAGCTGAAAGCAGGCAAGACTTCGACAGAAAAGGTGGCATCATTCATTAGTGGAAAACAATCGGAATGAGCCTGATATCTTAAATAATTATAATTGCATACCTCTTCAGTGAGAGACCTCATATTTTGAAGGCTAGTAACATCAAAATAGAGGCTGATAAAAAGTTGTTGCCTATAAAAATGACAAACTTCAAGGGTGTGTGTGAAACAAAGCAGAGGAAAATTCTCTTTTCCTTTTTGAGGAATAACAAGGTGATGGAAGTTGGTGACATAAACTTAATGTTTTTGGGTCAGGATGGAATATTTTATATAATATAAAACATAACATTTAATTATATTCATTCAGGAAAGGTCTTAAACATGTCACTTAATAGACTACTTTATGACCATCTCAAGGTAAAAAATGTGGAGAAAGTAATAGATCACATTTGATACCCATTCAAAGGCATAAATTAATGAAGACGATGTTGAGACCTGTGGGAAGGATCAGTGCTTATAATAATAAACACTAATCATAGAATCATAAAATCGTTTAGGTTGGAAAAGACCTTTAAGATCATCCAGTCCAACCATTAACCTAACATTACCAAGTCCACGCTAAACCAATTAAGGGTAGACTAGAATAAACCATGTCCCAAAGTGCCACGTCTACCCGTTTTTTGAACGCTTCCAGGGATGGTGACTCCACCACCTCTCTGGGCAGCCTGTTCCAATGCTTGACTACCCTTTCTATGAAGAAATTTTTCCTAATATCCAATCTAAATCCCCTGGCGCAGCTTGAGCCCATCACTAATAAGAGGACAAATAATGCTCTGTTGACCTGAAACTAGCAGCAATGAAATAAGAAAAAGTTATGAGGTGCCCATCAGTGTACTGCTCTGCAAAATCTCCTTCAGTTGGTAGAAGAGACAGTGAGTACAGCCACTATTGGTTTTTCAGCAGCTCACTCCCATGTTCTTCCCCGCCTGTCACTTCCCTTGTCCCACAAAGGAAATTATAGTAGATGAAATGTCACAGATTTCCTGGTCTCATGCATGAGTGACCTTGGTCATGCAGTTAGACTAGGTCAGTTGTTGAAGTAGTTGGCTTGATAGCAGAGAATGGCAAAATGCAGGCTTACACCTATACCCTTCTTGTCCTTACCCACCCTTTCTACAAGACCTCTCTCCAGGAACTCCTAGTTACTTTGAGAGTCAGTCTTCCACTTTATTTTTCTTAGCTCCATCAATAAGCTTGAAAAAACTAAAAAGTTTGTATGAGTAAGAGCTGAAAGATCCATCCAGGCATCCCTTGTCACTAACATCTTGGGAAGGTCATGAAGTCAATGAGGAAGGTCAATTATCAAGTTCAAGTCTGTGCTTCAGATTAAACATAGGATCCCGGAGTACCCCCTCTACTGACATCCCAGCTACTCAGCACCCCTGCCCACCAGACACTGTGGCTCTAAGCATGAGCTTTGTTTGAATAGGATAGACCATCTTGAACCCCACTGAAGCGGGAGAGCAAAAGATGTGTCTGGTGTGAGAACTGGAGCATTTTAGTACAGGAGGGCTGAGTTGCTCCAATGTGTTGCATCCCTCATCTGCTCTTAAAGCAGTGTTGTGTGTGCTAAGTTCCTTTCTATTTCTCACGCTGAGCAATCAGGTGGTTTTTATGAGACTGAGGTTCCCAAGATCCTTAGGTCCTGTGGATGTTACATGAAATGCGTTAAGAAATAAGCTTAACTTCTCCCATTTGAAAAGAGTTAGCATGTTGTTGACTTGTGAGTGGGATCAGAAGTGGTAGGTGCTTAGTACCTGGCAGAATTCAGCCCATCATTGAAATCTAACTAAAATAAGGGGTAAAAAAGTGTTTGAGATTTGGTCATAACAGCTGAACGTGCAGTGCAGGCCCTTAACATCCCACCTGGTCTGCTCTATTTCTCTTACATTTCTCTGACAGCTTTGAACTATGTTCAACAGAGAAGTAGAGTTGACTTTTGGAGACTACCCAGAAAATTCCTGGGTATTTACAAGACTGAAGTTTAATTCTGTCATGATTTAACCCTAGCCAGCAACTAAGCACCACACAGCTGCTCACTCGCTTGCTCCCCCGCCCCCAGTGGAAGCTAAATTCTGAACTGCAGTACTTGGTCTTCTTTTCTGTATCTACTGAATTTCTATGAAACAGTCATACTGAAAGTTTTTAGACCAGAAAGTAATACATGTACAGAATATTATACAAAAGACAATTCCTAAGCTTTCTGTAATGGTGCTGCTGCATGTGGGGTACTGTGAAAGCTTACTTTTGTGGGGGAAGAAGAAAGAAACATCTCTTTTAAGATTATTGGAAGTTGAGGAGTGTGTGAAACCCAGTTTACAATTTACTGTCATAAATACTTAAATTTAAATTGTAGAAACAATAAATTTTTGTTAATATTTGTGAAAAACCTTTCAGATAGGAACTTTTGGGTTTTAGCAGTTGATTTCGGACTGTCTTGCAACCTTCAGGCAAGATCAGTAGCCTGAATGCAGCCAAGTTTCAGACTGTTGTATGTCTCCTGTGGCAAACTAGCACTTCCATGTATTTATTCATTTGTCCTGCAGAATCCCAAACAGTCTGTTAGGGTGTTCTGGTTATGAGCAAAACTATGCTTCTGTGAACTCAAAGTTACTGATGCATAGATGTACCTTCTGAAAATCTTCAGTGTGGGAACTTATTTATTTTGTTAAGGTCAGGTGTCTTGTGGGAATGACTTAAATGCCTGTTAGCAGCTAAATTTCTTAAGTGGGAATAAGATGATGTCTTTGCATGACTTGCCAGTGAAAAGTTATCATCAAACTGTCCTGTAGCAACCAGAAAACCTTTTCAAAATATTTAAATTTTGGTAGTAACCTAATGGGAGTTTATTCTCCATTCAGATGCTTAAACAAGGCTTATTTTAAGTAAGTTCTTGGAAGCCTGTTTAACCTGTTCCCTTAACCAAACTCCCCATTTTAAGCTCCACTGTGAACTGCACTTAACCCTCCCACATACTCTGCTGCCCTGTTACTTGCGATCTTATAGCCTTGAGGGAAAGGACTCTTTTTAAAAAAAGCTAATGAGAGCTAATAAGGAGCAGCATGTTGAAAGATGGGAGGTGCATGCTCTGGGAAGTAAAAGATGATGAATAATGAATGATTAGACTGTAGCCAAGTCCCATTTGATCATGCTGGTGGGACTTTTCGAGCCTCTTGATGTATTGAGAGTCCTTGAGAGAAAAGTGGTGTGGTGGGTTGACCCCAGCCAGCACCTAAGCACCCACACAGCCGCTTGCTCACTCCCCTTCCAGGTGGGATGAGGAGAGAACAGGAAGAGCAAAAGTGTGAAAATTTGTGAGTCAAGATTATGGAAGTTTAATAAATGAAGGAGAGAGGAAAAAAGAAAACAAATGATACAAAGGTAATTAATTATTCATCAGCTCCTACAAGCAATGGCTACCTTGGAAGACAAAACTCCCCATCTTTTTATTGCTGAGCACAGTGTCATATGGCATGAAGCATCCCTATGACCAATTGGGTCAGCTGTCCTGGTTGTCTTTCGTCTCAACTTCTTGCCCACTCCTGACCTATTCACTGGGGTGGGACAGGGTGAGAAACAGAGAAGGCCTTGACGCTGTGCAAGAACCGCTCAGCAATAGCCAAAACACCGGTGTGTTATCAACACTGTTTTGGTCACAAATTCAAAGTACAGCACCATATGGGCTGCTATGAACAAAGTTAACTCCACCCCAGCCAGAGCCAGTACAACAGCAAACTGGGGACTGCATACATGATAACATAATTTTGGTGAGCAAGCCAGTGGCAGGTGGATTTTTTTTTTTTTCAATTTCCAGCAGGCAGTAGATTTCACGTGAACTGAAGCAGGCTTGCTCAGCACCCATGATTTGTAGAAGACAGAATATACAGAATTGCTAGAAAAAATGGGCAAACTCTTATTTTTCTCTAGAAATCCAACCTTTCAAATTACTTTTTTTTTTTTTTTTTTTTTTAGAAAAAACACTGATAGGGTTTCTCACACATGTTACTCTAGATTTTTAAGATTTGGTCTTCTTGATTTAAGCTCTATCCTACCTCATTACAAAAGTATGTCCTCAAAATTTCCATGTGGTCCATATAAAGTACTGAAGTACTGATGGACTGGGAAGGTAAATAGAGTTTGAGTTTTCTATCTGTTGGGGTGAATGTGAAGAGATCGTAATACTTTCCTTTAGGAACATGGATAAAGTCCCCATCTCATGGATAATTTGCATTCCTGTCAGTTGCTTTTTTGTGGGTTACCTGTTTAGTGCTATAATGTGGCAAAATGTGATTGTATTTACTGAAATTACAGTGCTGGCCTCCTGCCCTTTCTGAAAACCCTGGTGCAAAACTTCCAGTTACTGCTTCTTGCCAAGTAGTAATGAAATTAGTTCATAATGTGACGCTCTAAAGCAGTTGGCTCCACAAAGCCATTTGGCTAATCACTATAACACAATAAAAAATAAATTGTCCAATGATTAGAGAACCTGGGGACAGGACATCCCTGGGGTGTGAGAGGGCTCTCCCTGCTCCATAAAGGCCAGAGAGGTTTCAATAGGCTTCAAAGGTCGGTGTAATATCCAGCCTCACTGCTAGCTCCAGTGCAAAGGACACAGCTTGGACTGAAGTTGCAGGCCTGCAGGAACACACCAAGTAAGTGATGAGGTGAATGTTGAATAGGTTAATTTTGCACAGTCTTTGTTTCATAGCTGAGGTCCTGGTACCTGGTGAAAGCTTGCCTGTTAAAACCCACAGCTTAAAATCCACAGCCAATACACAGGCTTGCCCATAGCCTGCAGATTGAGAGAGGCTAACTAAGCCATTCATAAGGTCACTGTGGATGACTTGTCTTCCTTGTTTTCACCTGGTGTTCTCTTTAATTGTATTGTTGTATTTCCTGCAGTGGTATGGACAACTGCATGGACCTTCTGCCCTGGCAAGGTCTTCTACTAGTGCTTCATAAAGTCTGGAAAAACCAAAGGTCGGAAAGGACTTATCCCCAGTTCAGAAGCACCAGAATCCTCCCTTAACAGTGTATGCAAATAAAAGGCAACTCAAGATTGACTCTGAGCACCTCACTGTCTTTTTGCCACCTCCGAAATTTGAATACCCTCGACAGGGCTGTCACTTCCTTCTGGGCTTGCCTAAGCTCTGTGGGTGTTCAGCACTTCTGCAATTAAATTAATTTCTTAGGAGTGTAAAGGACTAATTCAGAGTCCAACACAACCCAACTCCTGAAGCAGGGTCTGGAGGCATGTGTACATGCCCGCTCTGTGAATATTGCATGGCATGACTGAAAATGAAATTACTGACTTGTCAATCCTACATTAACCCACTATAGAGGGAACTTTCTGGAAGATGAAGAAAAAGTATATTGGATCATTATCCCTGCCATCTTTGGAAGAGTAAACTATCCTCTGAGTTACTGACTAAAGGAGTTATCTGCGAACAACTTTTCACTTTGTAGAAAGAGTTTGCATAATTCCTTTTTGTGTTGTCTTTGCAGCAATGGACTTTACATGCCTCATGGCAGGAATGAGGCAGGGTTTAAGATGAGACAATTGCCTCAGCATCCTGTCATAGCTGCTAGGTGAGAATGCCTTTTGCTTAAATGCTGCATAAGTATGTGATAAATATGATATCCACGGGATGACTTACCACTACACATGGCAACATCTCATTGCCAGTTGTTTGATGGAACTTGAGCTCCAGGTTGAGTGCTTGGCTCCTTGACAGCACTGTTGCTAGGCCAGCGCCCAACTGGTTATATGAAACCCAGCCATCAACCGTGTTAGTAGCCATGCTCCTCTAGCAAATCTCTTGGTCATAATTTTATGCTGACCCATGCTTTGTTCTTGTTTTTTCTTCTCTTTGAGCAGAAGTAAGTGGACCTGTAACTGTAACAACTTGCAGGAATAATATGCCTTTCCTATGTGTACTTCCTTTGAAGGTTCAAGTTCAGGGGAGTTCGCAGTTCTGCAAGTCATTTTTGGCTCTTAGTTATTTCAAGGATACTTTTAAAGTAAGCTGGAAGTTCAATGGGTAGGGCTCATGTGCCCTGAGTTAGTAAGTAGGGATTTATCAGGTAGAACCCTAACGCTTCTAATGGGACATCAAGCTTAGATTAAGTCCCCTAAATACAAGCAACTACATATAAAATGTCTAAGCTCCTATTACCATTAATGAAGATCTAGTAAAAGCAATCAATGAACAATTCAGCTGACCAGGTATTAGGCACCTACTTTATGGTGAGGTGAATTGCTCTTCAGGCTCCAGTGACTGTAATGGGAGCTTAGAAACCCAGTGCACCCAAAAGTACCTAAATTTAGGTTCTCGTGTCAAACTGATTCCTGTACTCAATGTTCCCTAGTCAATGAAGAGCAACAGGCAATTTTAAAGAGTGCTTCGTTTGACCTATTTTAGAAGTCTGCCTTAGGGAATGCATTAATTTCCTCTTACCTAACAGGAAAGTAAGGCTATGCCTTTGTGGTGATTTGACCCTGACTGGATGCCAGGCACCCACCAACGCCACTCTATCATTCCCTTCCTCAGCTGCACAGGGGAGAGAAAATATAATGAAAAGCTCGTGGGTTGAGCTAAGGACAGGGAGAGATCATTCACCAATTACCATCAAGGGCAAAACAGACGTGACTTGGGTAAATCAGTTTAATTTATTACCAATCAAATCAGAGTAGGATAATGAGAAATAAAACCAAATATTAAAACACCTTTCCCTCACCCCTCCCTTCTTCTCGGAATCAATTTGACTCCCGATTTTCTCTACCTCCTCTCCCCGAGCAACGCAGGGGGATGGAGAATGGGGGCTGCTGTCAGTTCATCACACGTTATCTCTGCCGCTCCTTCCTCCTCACACTCTTCCCCTGCTCCAGCATGGGTCCCTCCCATGGGAGACAGTCCTTCAGGAACAGACAGCTCCAGCATGGGTCCCCCATGGGGTCACAAGTCCTGCCAGCAAACCTGCCCCAGCGTGGGCTCCTCTCTCTCCATGGGTCCACAGGTCCTGCCAAGGAGCCTGCTCCAGCGTGGGCTTCCCATGGGGTCACAGCCTCCTTCAGGCACATCCACCTGCTCCAGCGTGGGGTCCTCCCCGGGCTGCAGGTGGATATCTGCTCCCCTGTGGACCTCCATGGGCTGCAGGGGCACAGCTGCCTCACCATGGTCTTTACCAGGGGCTGCAGGGGAATTTCTGCTCTGGCACCTGGAGCACCTCCTCCCCCTCCTTCACTGGCCTTGGTGTCTGCAGAGCTGGTCCTCTCACATATTCTCACTCCTCACTCCAGCTACAGTTTGCGTCCCAGTCATTCCCCCCCACCCTGCCTTAAATACGTTATCCCAGAGGTGCTACCACCATTGCTGATGGGCTCGGCCTTGGCCAGCATTGGGTCCATCTTGGAGCTGTCTTGCATTGGCTCTATTGGACATAGGGGAAGCTTCTAGCAGCTTCTCACAGAAGCCACCCCTGTAGCCTTCCCCGCTACCAAAATCTTTGCACAGAAACCCAAGACAGCCTTTAAATTAACTGCAAAGTTAACTTAAACTTACTTAACTTTAGGATTAATTAAGCAATCCTAAAACTCTCCAGTTGATTCAATCCCCATATTGTTGTGACCAGAACCTTAACTAAGATATAGTTCTTGATATATCTTGTTACCTATTTCTTAAAAAAAGACCTGGAAAAAAAACCCCAACATATATATGTATAGCTTCAGGCTCAATCAAGGGCAGAAAAAGCTTTTTGTTTTTCTCCTATATCCATACTTAAAATGGATTTTTTTTTTCCATAAAATACACGATCAGTGTTCTGCTCATTCCTGTAAGATGTTGTCCAAGTTACAAGTTTAGTAGAACACAAATGATTGGGTTTCTATGTGTTCTGTACATGTAGAGTTAAAAATGTATGTCTCACTTCTGTATTATTAATCAGAACTGCCATGTTTAGTTGTAATATCTCTTTAATGCCTAGTAGGAAGGCAAGTCATTACACAAATTACAGATGTGAAACCTGCATAGTACTCTGAATGGCAGCTGTTAGTAGATGAGGGACTAACAAGTTCTGTGGCTCTAGCCCAATAAGGCAATTCACCTTTAATTGAGAAATCCCTTCTTTTATGTATGGGCATGGAACACTCTGACTTCTCCATTTTTTGCATACATTAATTTAACATCACTTTCATTATTCCTTTTGATAGAAGTAGTCTTCAAGATACAGTAAAATGCCAGAATACTGGCCTCTCTTATAACTCTAAATTAATCTTCATTCTTCTGAAATCATGAATGCTTGAGCAAAAGGTGTGTGATCAATAGGACTTTTGTAAGGCAGTCAATATAAATGAAACAGTTTTGCATTTAATGTAAAACCTGTGTCTATATCAAATGATGCAACGGAAATCAAACATCCTAGAGAAGTAAAAACTCTTCACAGTATATCTCCAGTGTTCACTCACAGGACTTCAGCCACTAATGAAATGACGCTGAAGAATCCTTTTAAGCTCTAATTATCGACATTCACTTGACATTAATTCCTCTTTATTATCTAGTAGATGGACGATTAATTTTACTGCTAGGCATTTGCTCATCCTTATAGTTTAACTGTTTCTTCTGAAATGCACATCAGAAAGAATCAGCCAGTACTGGACAATACACTAATGAGCTTTAGAGGAGCCTAGACTTAGGGGAGCAGAAGTCAGATCCTCTGGTAGCTGTTTCCTACTGAGGGCACAAAAGTTTGCCTGAACTGAGTAAAATGGATAACTGAGCTAGAGATGCTCAGTTATTGCTTTAAAGAAATTTCTGTGGTCTGACAGAGCTCCCAAAACTGATCAGCTGCAGAAACACTGCTGTCTAACCTCTACTGAAGACTGCCTAAGGAAACAGCCAAGCTCTATTCAAGAAGGAAAATAAGTATTGGCTACCTTCCAAAAACATTGAGTTTTACATTATGTTCTCTTGTAGATTATCTTTCTGGTCACCTTGTGACTAGTGACATGATATGGACACCTCAGTCTTGAAAGTTTCAGGCACTCACTGAGAGCTGCAGTGGTACCACTTGATCTGTCTTAACTATAACCCTCCTGAACATAGATTCTGACATTTTAAAATGATACCCTATCTCACACCTGACTTTCCCACCTTTTAGGACCTCTTAAAAATAATTATTTTGGCTTCACGTCAGGAATGGCAGACTTTGTTCTTAGAGAGACATCTCAAAAAATTCACCTATCCCTTTTTTCCTAATAAAAGGAAAGTGTTGGCAAGAGAGTGCACTTTGGCACTTGTTTTGTTTTGTTTTTTTTTTTCTCTATTGATTCACTTTATCAAAACTTGCACGTTTGTATGTTATGCATGCACACACATACACAAATCTATTTTGGTATGAAAGCAAGTCCCTGATAAACATTTTTAAATGCTTATTTTTAGCTAAGATTCTATTTATATAGCAATGACAATGTGAAGATAAGCCTCAAAGACAAAATGAGGCTTCCAGCAGAATAATTAGTTTCTTTGGAACAGCAGGCAAACCACTCAGTAAGAGGGTGTAAAAGGGTTGTAAACTACAGGTCTGCAAAATAAAGCAAAATACCCTCCTCCTGGCTAAACTGGTGAAGCAACACACTCCAGTTCCACTCATAATTTGGATGACTCATCAGGACTTTGCAGTACCACTACGTATTTGTCTACAATTACTTCATCCTTTTCAATTATGCAGGACCTCTTGGATTCCAAAATCTACTTTAGGAGGGATGTGATTGCAGATCTTTTTATAGACCTGGGTTTGCAGTGAGCAATCTGTGTTGTCAGATGGAGACATTCTCAGTGCTTGTGATTCTCAGGTGGGCAGTGTCACCAGCACTGAGCTGCACTGTAGCATGTTTTTAGAAGTGGAGGATCCTACCAAGACAAAGTTCATATGATGTGGGGTTGGCAGAGTATGGGGAGCTTTGTGAGCATGTGTGTGTGTGTTTAAATTTGGTTGAACAAATTCAGAGTTGGTAAATATGGAAAGAGTAAGCCTCTGCATAAGCTTGGATGTGATAACGCTGCATGATGCTGTTGTACACATAGGTTAACTCCACTGGCTCATAGTGATTTTTAATTTGAGGGTAAGACTGGAGAACAGGAAGAAAGAACTCAGCTCTGTGCTTTGGCATCATTACCTGTATGCTTCTGTCAGTGATTACCCAGATAATTTCTCAAGTGCAGCAAAATATTTTAGAATAACTCTGTTCTAATTGTTAATAATGATATTTTGTCTCAGCAAATGTGCTGAAGATCAGTGCCAAGATTTTAGATCTTAGCTTGCAGTCAGTGAACAAGCACTGATGAAAGAAATCCTTTTATCTGCTTACTAAAAAGAATTCATGGGTTTTTATGATGTGGAAAGGCTAATATTTTATTTCTCTGATTATAATCTTACACCTACCCTAACTTCTGGTTTTATAGGCTGGATTTAGCAAATCAGCTTTTGCTCATGAATAAAATGAACTTCTCACAAAAGGCCAGCTGCCCCAGAATGGGACATGTTGCCTGGTCTCTTTCATACAGCATCTTAACAGTCACACATGAAACAGGAGAGCTGATGGTTGTGTTTCTTTATACCTGATAGGAGATGTGAGTCTGCCTGGTGTCACAGTGCTTCAGATACAAAGCGGCTGGACGTAATTCTTATTAATGAAACTGCTGAGAGTTCTGCAGCTAAACCTTGCTGTAAGCATTATTTCAGCAGCTTCATTTCAGGAATAAAAGGATATTTCTTTTGCAGAACGACCCTTTTCTTGCTGCAAGAAGCTCTATATCTAGTAATTAGTCAGTCTTTTGACTTCTGAGGTGTGTTACTCTATGTGCACAAGTTTCTGTGCATTGAAGCCCAAGCTCAAGCCAGTTTTGCATAGATATAACTTGGAGCAACCCAGTAAGGAGAAAACAATCTACAACTCCTATTCACACCAATAATGGAATTGAATTAAAAAACACCAGCTGGCCAAGCTTAGGGAGAACAGGAACCTGGATACCACCCAGCTGTAACTTCACTTGGCTGCAGCTCTTGCTGGGTTGTCACCCAGGGACCCTAGAATGAGTGGGGCAGCCCTCCCCATGTGTCATATCCAAGGGTCCGTGTGGCTGTGCAGTGAACTCAGGTGAGAGGTGGCTCTGTCCCCCGGCACCGTATCATGCTTCAGCACCTTGCTTTGGTTTGGCACCCAGCCAGCCAAACCTCTGTCAGCTCTAGGCACTGAGCAAAGGTGGGCAGAAAGGGCCTGGGGAGATGGGAGGTCACCAGCTGCTTTAGGGATGGGAGCCGTTCATGCTGTCTTAGAGCAAGTTTTTGAACAGCAGCCTGAGGCTATAGCTCTGAGAAAAATATTTTCCCCTCTTTCACTCCCTGGAGGCCACAATGCAAACAGGGACAGCGAGCAGGGAGCAGGGGGGCAGGAGGTGTGTTTGCATGTCTGCAGGCATCTGCAGCACAACTGGGCTGGCACAACTGGTGCATCGCCTGGGGATGGGAACAGGTGGAACAACAGCCCTGTGTGCTGGTGCTGCTGCAGGAAAGAATGAAATGTGGAGATAAACCTGAAGCTTTGGAAATGCATGCCCATGGGCTCTGTCCCTGGATGAGTGGGAACTGCCTGTGGGCAAAGAGAAGACATGACTGCTGGCAACTTCTGCTCCCTTCCACAGGCTCTGAAGAGATGATAGGTTCAGGGAAGTAGCACCTTGGTGACCCCTGCCCAAGGAGCAGCACCTAAGGAGCAGCATCTTGCCTGTGAACTCTGGCTTTCTCCAAAGTCTTCCCTGCTTTGCAGGAAAGCTGCGAATCCAAAGCACTGGAACAACTTCTTGGTTGTGACTTTGGGACCTGCTGGCAAAGTATGGTGAAGAAGGGCTGCATCTGTGACAAATGCTGGAGCTGGCCTCTGCCTTTGATGGAGTTTTTCTCTTTCCCTCTCAGACCATCCTTGGTCACAAACACAGCACTGTGCCTGCTGGCATTGCCTGCAGCCCAAAGGGTGAAGCAGTGTGGAGCTGCTGCAGGCAGCGCACATGTTGCTAGATGACGTTCTCTTGCCACAAAGAAGGGGCAAGAGCCAGTGAATTGTAGTGAGCAGCACATCACTGCAGCTTGTTTGGAATGGATCCAAAGCCCATTAAAGGCAATGGAAAGACTCCATTTTTCCAGTGTGTTTTAGAAACTACTATCCTTTATTTCTGTCAGGAGTCTTGTTTCACAGTAGATGGCACGCACTGTCACAAATCACTCAGAAGAAGCAGGAAGCACTTACTTAATATAGGGTACCTAAAGGTGCGTATTCAAATGAGTCTTATCTGGCCAAAACACAGAAAGCTATTTCTGGACAAAGTTTTCTGCAGACTACTGCTCTGTGTTTCTCTCAACAGTTTACAGCCTTGCCTTCTGAAGTAAAAATCTCAGACTTAGGGCTTACTGGCACTCTGAAAAATGTCTGTTATGCTATATATATCTTCTAACAAAATACTGACCAGTGTGCTGGAAAATAACTTTCATTTAAAGGTATTTCAAGCAGGTCACAAGTTAAACAAGTTGTGCCTTTCAAGTGTGTAAGTTATTGCTCTTAGTTACCTCTCAGCTAACAAAGAGCACAGCTGTGTGGATTTTTCAGTTGAATAAAGCTGCCTGTTGCTACATGTCTAGTCCATAAAAAGGAGGATGAGCCCAACCCTGTCCACACTAACCAGCTCCATTCCAGCTGCCCATTAAAATGCTCTGTATTATAAAGGTGCAAGTACTACCCATAAAGGTGCTTTGTTCTTCAATGTGTCTTCAGATCATATTGTATAGCTAATAGAAAACTCCAGCTACCTTAAGTACTGACTATTTTGGAACAGAAAGCTAAGATTAATCAACCCAACAGATGATAATTTGTCCTGGTTTCAGCTGGGATAGAGTTAATTTTCTTCCTAGTAGCAGGCACAGTGCTGTGTTTTGGATTTAATAGGAGAAGAATGTTGATAACACACTGATGTTTTTAGTTGTTGCTGAGTACTGCTTATGCTAGTCAAGGACTTTTCAGCTTCCCATGCTCTGCCAGGTGCACAAGAAACTGGGAGGGGGCACAGCCAGAATAGTTGATCCCAACTGACCAAAGGGCTATTCCATACCACATGACGTCATGCTCAGTATATAAACTGGGGGGGTTGGCTGGGGAGCAGCGATTGCTGCTCGGGAACTGTCTGGGTATCGGTGGGCGGGTGGTGAGCAATTACATTGTGCATCACTTGCTTTGTATATTGTTATTACTATTATTACTATTATTATTATTATTATTATTATTATTATTATTTTACTTTATTTTATTTCAATTATTAAACTGTTCTTATCTCAACCCAGGAGTGTTTCTCACTCTTACTCCTCCGATTCTCTGCCCCATCCCATCAGGGTAGGGGGAGTGAGCGAGCGGCTGCGTGGTTCTTAGTTGCTGGCTGGGGCTAAACCATGACATACTTTTAGCTGGAAGAGAGTATATAAACCACAAGCAATAAGAGATGAAGCTGTCCCCACTGCAGTGAGCTGTGTGATCTTCAGGGGGCTGTTTGCCACGTGAACAGAGACCATGTCCTTGTATCTTGGTGTAAATCCCCAAAATTGTTTATTTGCCCAGTCCTCCTCCTGAGCGTTAATATTCCCTCTTGACAGCTGCTCACTTGAAAGTCAACAAGAGACACCCCCCCCAACTTCAAGCAGGTAGTGCCACCGGCACTTATTCAGGGTTATATGTCTCCCTCAGATTCTGTTATGGTTTCTCTCAGAAAAAAACATCTGTCAGGTTAAGTGATAATCCTGCTGGTTTTGTTAGGAGAGCAGGAGAGAGCAGGAAGGACAGCTCTTCTCCACACCACAGGCAATCACTTTGCTCCTGGTCAGGATGAAGACTAATCCAGCCTGCCGAAGCCTGTTGATCATAGCAAAGACACAAAGCCTTATTCACATAACAAATTCATATAATCCAGAAAGACAGTTTTGAATAATTTACTTTTGTATCTTAGGCTAATAATTTCATTTTTGGGTTCCTACAATACAAATGCAGAGAAGAGAGAAGACCTTTGTAACAATCATTGTAATAAATGCAGGTTTTACTTTTTCCTCACAAAACAACATCTTTTGGGCTTCAGTTTTCTTCATAGTCCCTCTGGCTTTCTCACATGCACTAAGAACTCCTCCTCCTTACCATTCAGACATGAAACCAGAAGGTCTGCATGAGGTCAAGTAGATTAGCTGAATAAATCAAGTTAGGAAATGAAGAATCATCACTCTTCAAAGCAGGCTTGTGACAGAAGAAAAGCATTTATCTTCATTATTTGATTTTATAATCAAATACACTCAAAATGCTAGTCTTGAAAAAAAAATCAATCACCTAGAAGTCAAGCTGAGTTTTTGCCGCTATTTTGTTAAATGTACTTGCATGGGCAGGATACATGTGGCTTTGAGTCTGTACTTAACTGTACCAGCTGCGGCAGCGGTTAGAGGCTGCAGAGACTTGCAGCGGTAACAGGCAGGTCTCCAGGGGACGGAGAGCTGACACAGGCACTTGTGGTACCTTCTGAAAGAGTGGTGCACTGGCACGGAGCTCTCCGTTTGAACTGGAGGCTGTTTCCACATGTCTCCATCCCTCTGGAAGACACAGCCAGTGCCTTTCGCAGACCCTGGATGCGAAACATAAATAAGGAATCAGCTCTGGGATTCATGCTGCCTTCCATGCAGAAGTGGGAGGAAAGGCAGTAGCTCCCAGCCATCCTGATGCAGGAGCAGCAGGGTCTACCCAGCCTAACTATTGCCTTTCTCTGTAAGCTGTAGCTGGAGAACTATCTTGCCCCAAATAATTACAGTTTTAAATTGACAAGGCAAGATTGTCAGGAAATAGAATGCAAAATGTTAGAATATGTTAGAAAATTAATTTTCATTCATACCCTAGGCAAAGGTTTGCTTTCTCAGACATGTGACTGGTTATACAACTTTAATTATTTGATAAGTCAGAGATACTTCTTGTACCAAGAATCTTACAATTTAAATTGACAGAACAGAAAATAATTAGAAACTAAGGCCCAGAGAGATTCACTGGTAAAGACCTACAAGTCTTTACTTAGCTGAAACCTGATGTCAAGAAGCTCTGTTCACTGCCGTAGACTCAGCAGCAGGGAGCTTTGAGGAGGCTAGTGGAATGAGAAGTGGACTTTTGCTTGCACACATATTATATGTGCAGATGTTTTGCAGGTGTAAGTAAAATGTCTCTGCTGTTGGATTTCAACATAATTACATCATTTTCTCATCTGCTAAAACCCTTGGGGTTGGAAACTAATAGTCGTCTTATTTGGAAATTTGGGGTTTTGCGAGCTGTATCATCATACTGCCACAAAATAAAACTGCTCTTGTGCTGTGAAATGCAGGACATATGCAAAAAAAATACTTACTTGAAATAATTTATTTGTGTTTCATAAAATAATTTACAAGATGTTTATTCTTAAGCATGGTACAAAACTTTTTCAAATTTAAAAATGAGAAACTGGAACAAGTGGCGCTGCTTCAAAAAGATATGCTCATTTGCCCTCCTCCCACCAGAAAAGCTGAACAGAATGGGAAGCATCCTCAAAAAACGAGGCCAAACAGTGAAGACTAGCAGGGTAAATTTGCAAAGCTTTGGGCAGGAGAGAAAGGAAATTTGCAGTCCCCATAAGAGGTGGGTTTGCAAGAATCAGTTACATGTGCAGCCCTTATTTCATGACATACAAACCTCCAGTCCAGAGAGATCCTGCACTGCAAGTGATGTTAGCTCAGTTGTCATCTGTACAGCTCTTCTGTATGCAAATCAAAGCTGGTTTTGCTATTCACAGCCTGGTGCTAAATTTGGTTAATGAGGAAACCCATCAATCTGTAGCATTTTCTTTTAAGAGTTCCAAAGCAAAAGAGAACTCTGTGAATGAAACGATTGCTCTCCTCTACTTTAACATGACAGCTTCTCATCTTCTCCCTGCTGCTTACCCTATTATTCTGCTGCTCCTGGTATAGTGCACTCTGGAGACTGCAAACATGAAGTGGGAAAAGCTCCACTTTTGTTCATCCCAGTTGCGAGTATCTGCTTTCACCTTTCTGAGCATATGACTAGTTATGCAAAATTAATTATCTGATAAGTTCAAAAATTTTATTATCTCCTGAAACTAAAATTTGGTTTCTGTATTTCAGTAGAAAGTTGAAAATCTTGCCTGTGAGATTCTGGCAAGCTGCAAACTGCTTACAGAAGAACCTTTCTGTAACCAGCAGTGATTCTCACTGCATTGAATATTAATCATTTTGTGACATCTATTGCTAATCTTGGTAAGACCAAAGAGAGGGGGCCTGACTGCCTGCCTTTGCACCAGCCTGGGAAAGATGTAGTCCTCACTGCGCTGGTGCTGCTGTGCTGCTCTAGAGCTGCCTTTTGTGAAGGAATGAGTGATACTGAAGAGAGGAGCTGCTGCTGTTCAACAATTTAAATATATACTCTTTATATGGGGGATTTCAACTGAAAAATTATTCATAACAAGAAACGAAACATGAGAAATATTCACTTCATTAACCATTAGATCAATAATGCTGATTTTTCATTAGAGTTACAGAAAATGTATTTAGATATAAAACTGTTTTCTTCCATTTGACCATTTTTCCATTTTGCATTTTTTACATTTGCGAAACACAGAGGGTAAATTTCTCAGCTGGAAGGCCACCGAAACGCGAGTGTTTTCCTAGTTTAAGTGACAAGTTTGATTCATGCTTTTTGTATATGACATGAAGATAAAGTGCATTGATCTGCACAGTAAAAGAAGAATTGACTACTAGGTCTAGTTCTGCTCTTTCCCTGTGAGCAGAAGTAGGACAAGCAGCCCAGAAGTTCCTACTTCTTTCTTTTACTGTAACTTGTGCATACAAGTGACAAGGAACAACCCCACTAGATTAAATATCCTGTTTGGTAAGTAGATTTTTATTGGATAGTTGGACTACACATGGCTCAAAACTGTCATCCACAATTTGGAAAAAGGGTGACTTTCCCCCTCCCCAAAGCATCAACACTTTGGAAAAGCTAAGTTTTTTTCTGACAGCAAGAGATCCTGTTTTCATTAGACTTTTTGGAAGTAACTCCCAGTGACTTCAGGACGAGCAGGACTGAATTTCATCCAAATACCCACTTCCCTGGCACTGACAACCTCTCTGTTATGACCTTAAGGAAGCCACCCTAACTTGACTACCTCGTAGAAGCAGTGTATGGATGCTCAAGAGTTTGTGCGCCATGGACTAGAAGTGCCTGTCCTTGGTTGTTGTTGGCTAGCAGTTCACAGTGGTTCCTAAAGACCAGAAATGCAATGTGTTGGTATAGTACAGCCCATCCTGTTTGATGTATTATTATTATTAGGTATTATTTCAACATGTATTATTAAATGTTCTTCATTGTGCCAATTTTATTATCAGTAATTTTGCCATCTGTCCTCATAGTCCTCATAGTTTCCTTTTGACTTGTTGCTAAATGATGGGAGTTGGGCATTTCATACAGACTTGGCACTTTGTCATTTGCAAATTCATGATCTGTTCAAGTTTAATTGTGCAACTTCTTAATATGCGAGTCCACTCCTGAAAGGACTTTCAGACTGAGACCCTGAGCCACCCTTTCTGTCCAACACTACTCTAGCATGTTCTCTTTCTCCAGAGAATCACACTTTTGAAGTAACATGCGTCTTACTTGGTGGCTGGAAGATGAAGTTCCCCAGCACTGCAGGAGCTCACCTAAAGGATAATATTTTTTTTTAATGCTAGGTATTAATTTAAAATTTTCCCTAGAATGCATTAAAGACAAAGTTTTTCTTTATTTTTATTGGTTCACCACTAAAAGTTGATCTTGAGCCTCTGTTTTCGTCTTCTTTAGTCTTATTTCATTCTGAGTAATCAAATTTCAGGGGGTGAAAGTTTTCCCTTTCTCAAGTTCTCTGTGCCAACACTCATGGGTGATTTGGTGCCAGTAGCATGAAGCTGCCAAACCACACAGAAGAGCTGTATCCTCTGAGCACCCTCAAGCAGTGAAGCTTTGGTCACAGTGATGATAAGTGACATATTGCTTATTAAAGATAATATCTTACCAGCTGCCATCCCTCACTCCCTTTTTTCTTTCTGCAGTTGCAGAGCTAGTGAAACCAGGCTTGTCTGTCAGCTAGTCAGTCTTTTTTTTTTTTTTTTTTAATCTCCTTAGTTGTATATCAGAAAGTTTCAGGGTACAGTTACTGTGCATCAGGGGAGCAAGCCAGTCAGTCCCGCAGGCTGTGGTCATGCTGGTAAAAGCAGCACCAAGCCCTGGATGCAGATGCTGGACCATGACTGCCTTTGTGGTTAAACTGCTGGAGCCATCCCTGGCATTTGGAACCATCCCAGCTGGATGCAGCTGCTCCACTTTGAAGGCTAAGCATGTTTAGTTGCATGGAGATGACCAGACCATGGCACATGGCCACAGGAAAGTGTAGAATTAGCCTCTGAGTAGGCAGGGGTGACTGATCTCTTGCTCAGCCTTTGGTAACTCCTTAGGGTTGTGCACAAGGTTAGTCCAGTGCATGGGACCCTCTCAGAGGTGAGGAGGGCAGCTGAGCAGAGCTCATTCATTTTAAAGCCTGCCCATTCATAACATCTGATTTTCCATACTGGCATCAGGAAGCTGAAGACCTGGATTCAGTTTCTACCTCTTTGTGAATTGGAGGAGATCCAGATACCCCTCCCACTTCAGCTGAGTGCCCTGCCCACCAGGCATGTATGCCAGCAGCCACCTTCCTTGCTTCTGAGGCAAGGTGCCTATGCACAGATCACAGCAGGACAACTGAATGAGATGGAGGTGACACCACACCATAGTGCTTCAAAGCACTAGTCTGATGATATGGAGAGCAGGGAGACCCGAAATCTGCTCCCCAGGCCCACCTTCCAGGAATGAAAACACCCATAATGGCTGTGCTCTCTTTGGGCTGGAGCTTAGGCTGTCAGCATGCAGTCTCTGGGGGCTAAGCAAAGGTAAAACATTATTCCCAGATCAAAACAAATTTCTAGCAAGAGCTGTCTTCTGGCTCCTTAGCTTGTACACTCTGGGATGCACCTATCAATGCCTAGGCTAGACGGCCACTTCATTTTCCAGGTTACACTGAAAATTGCACCCAAGTTCTGTCTAAAGCATCGAAGTGGATTGTGTGGATGTTATCAGGAAGTAAATGGGAACTTTATGCAACTTGCTCAAAAAACCAAATGTGGACATCATTGGGCACAATGGCAATTAAATGTCAGCAAAGCAAACAGTCCTGGAACTCACCAAACCCTGTTCTTTTCCCATGCAGGTCTCTGGCTGCTTCCAACAGGAATAGATTTACAGCAAAATGTTGGGCTGCTGTTATGATAGGCTGCTTTTTTTTTTTTTTTTTTTTTTTTAACTTAGGTTTGGGAAAGGTTTGTTGGCAGCTACTTCTACTCCATATTGTTGACATTTTGAAATAGAGGAATGTATTATTAATTTTGGTCATTTTTATTATTTCAGCAGCTTACTTATGAAAGACATTACTGAGACTATAAAACTGAGCTGCACAAAAGCCTTTTGGGAATTGAGCTAGTAAACCAAAAGAGATACCACCAAAACAAATTGAATAATACAGAAATGTTTGCCAAAGCCAAAAGCTATGACTTAATTTAACTTGCTGCCAAAATTACTGTACATGTTTATGCAGTTGATTCATTGAGAAATACTAAGGAAGAGTTAAAAAGACAATTATAAATAACATTTTGAAATTTTTTTAATAGAATCATAGAATCATTTAGGTTGGAAAAGACCTGTAAGATCATCACGTCCAACCGTTAATCTAACATTGCCAAGTCCACCACTAAACCGTGTTCCTAAGCGCCACGTTTACACATCTTTTAAATACCTCCAGGGGGATGGGGACTCAACCACTTCCCTGGGCAGCCTGTTCCAATGCTTGACAACCCCTTCCCTGAAGAAATTTTTCCTAATATCCAATGTAAACCTCCCCTGGTGCAACTTGAGGCCGTTTCCTCTTGTTCTATTGCTTGCTACTTGGGAAAAGAGATGGACCCTCACCTCGCTGCAACCTCCTTTCAGGTAGTTGTAGAGAGTGATAAGGTCTCCCCTGAGTTTCCTTTTCTCTAGGCTAAACAATCCCAGTTCCCTCAGTTGCTCCTCGTAAGACTTGTGCTCCAGACCCTTCACCAGCTTTGTTGCCGCTTGGACATGCTCCAGCACCTCAATATCTTTCTGGTAGTGAGGGGCCCAAAACTGGACACAGTATTCCAGGTGCGGCCTCACCAGCGCTGAGTACAGGGGGACAATCACCTCCCTGCTCCTGCTGGCCACACTATTCCCGATACAAGCCAGGATGCTGTTGGCCTTCTTGGCCACCTGGGCACACTGCTGGCTCATGTTCAGCCGGCTGTCGACCAACACCCCCAGGTACTTTTCTTCCAGGCAGCTTTCCAGCCACTCTTCCCCAAGCCTGTAGCGTTGCATGGGGTTGTTGTGACCCAAGTGCAGGACCTGGCACTTGGCCTTGTTCAGCCTCATACAGTTGGCCTTGGCCCATTGATCCAGCCTGTCCAGGTCCCTTTGCAGAACCATCCTACCCTCGGGCAGATCAACACTCCCACACAGTTTGGTGTCATCTGCAAACTTACTGAGGGTGCACTCAATCCCCTCATCTAGATCATTGATAAAGATATTAAATAAGACTGGCCCCAATACTGAGCCCTGGGGAACACCACTTGTGACTGGTCACCAACTGGATTTAACTCCATTCACCACAATTCTTTGGGCCTGGCCATCTAGCCAGTTTTTCACTCAGTGAAGGGTACGCCTGTCCAAGTCATGAGCAGCCAGTTAGGAGAATGCTGTGGGAGACGGTGTCAAAGGCTTTACTGAAGTCCAGGTAGACAACATCCACAGCCTTTCCCTCATCCACTAAGAGGGTCACCTTGTCATAGAAAGAGACCAGGTTAGTCAAGCAGGACCTGCCTTTCATAAACCCATGCTGACTGGGCCTGATCACCTGGTTGTCCTGTACATGCCATGTGATGGCACTCAAGATGATCTGCTCCATATCCTTCCCCGGCACCAAGGTCAGACTGACAGGCCTGTAGTTCCCCGGATCATCCTTCCAGCCCTTCCTGTAGATGGGCATCACATTTGCTAACCTCCAGTCAACTGGGACCTCCCTGCTTAGCCAGGACTGCTGATAAAGGACTGAAAATGGCTTGGTGAGCACTTCCGCCAGCTCCCCCAGTCTCCTTGGGTGGATCCTATCCAGCCCCATAGACTAGCTTGTGTCTAAGTGGTGTAGCAGGTCGCTAACCATTTCCTCCTGGATTATGAGGCCTTCATTCTGCTCCCCATCCCTGTCTTCCAGCTCAGGGGGCTGGGTACCCCAAGAACAACTGTTCTGACTATTAATGATTGAGGCAAAGAAGGCATTAAGTACCTCAGCCTTTTCCTCATCCTTTCTCACTATGCTTCCCCCTGCATCCAATAAAGGATGGAGATTCTCCTTAGCCCTCCTTTTCTTGCTGATGTATTTACAGGAACATTTTTAAGTGTCTTTTACAGCAGTAGCCAGATTAAGTTCTAGTTGGGCTTTGGCCCTTCTGATTTTCTCCCTGCATAACCTCACGACATCCTTGTGGTCCTCCTGAGTTGCCTGCCTCTTCTTCCAAAGGTCATAAACTCTCCTTTTTTTGCTGAGTTCCAGCCAAAGCTCTTTGTTCAGCCAGGCCAGTCGTCTTCTCCACTGGCTCATCTTTCGGCACATGGGGACGGCCTGTTCCTGTACCTTTAAGATTTCCTTCTTGAAGGATGTTCAGCCTTCCTGGACTCCTTTGCCTTTCAGGACTGCCTCCAAAGGGACTCTGTCAACCAGGCTCCTAAACAGGCCAAAGTCTGCCCTCCAGAAGTCCAAGGTAGCAGTTCTGCTGACCCTCCTCCTTACTTCTCCAAGAATAGAAAACTCTATCATAGAATCATAGAATGCTTTGGGTTGGAAGGGACCTTTAGAGGTCATCTAGCCCAACCCCCCTGCCATGAGCAGGGACACCTTTAACTAGATCAGGGTGCTCAGAGCCCCAGCCAACCTGACCTTGAAATTTGCCAGGGGTGGGGCCTCCACTACCTCTCTGGGCAACCTGGTCCAGTGCTTGACCACCCTCATTGTAAAAAATTTCTTTCTTATATCTAGTCTAAATCTACCCTCCTTTAGTTTAAAACCATTACCCCTTGTCCTGTCACACAGGTCTTGCTAAAAAGATTCTCCCCATCCTTCCTGTAGGCCCCCTTTAAGTACTGAAAGGCTGCAATAAGGTCTCCTTGCAGCCTTCTCTTCTCCAGGCTGAACAACCCCAACTCTCTCAGCCTGGCCTCGTAGGAGAGGTGCTCCAGCCCTCAGATCCTTTTTGTGGCCCTCCTCTGGACCCACTCCAACAGGTCCATGTCCTTCGTGTACTGGGGGCCCCAGAGCTGAACGCAGTACTCCAGGTGGGGTCTCACCAGAGCAGAGCAGAGGGGCAGAATCACCTCCCTATCATTTTGTGATCGCTCTGCACAAGACAGCCTCCAACCGTTACATCATCCACAAGTCCTCTGTTTGCAAGCAACAGGTCCAGCAGGGTGCCTTCCCTAGTTGGCTCCCTTACCAGCTGTGTCAGGAAGTTATCTTCCACACACTCTAGGAACCTCCTAGGCTGTTTCCTCTCTGCTGTATTGTATTTCCAGCAGACGTCTGGTAAGTTGAAGTCCCCCATGAGAACAAGGGCTAGCAATGGTGAGACTTCTTCCAGCTGCTTATAGAATATTTTGTCTGCCTCTTCATCCAGTTTGGGTGGTCTATAACAGACTCCCACCATGATATCTGCCTTGTTGTCCTTCCCCTTGATTCTTACCTATAAACACTCAACGCTATCATAGAATCATAGAATTGTTTAGGTTGGAAAAGACCTTTAAGATCATCTCTGTCATCAAGCTCTAGACAGTCAAAATGCTCCCTAACATACAGGGCTACCCCACCGCTTCTCCTTCCTTGCCTATCCCTTCTGCAGAGTTTATAGCCATCCATTGCAGCACTCCAGCTGTACGAGTCATCCCACCATGTTTCCATGATGGGAACTGTATCACAGTTTTCCTGCTGCGCAATGACTTCCAGCTCCTCCTGTTTGTTGCCTATGCTGCATGCATTGGTATAGATGTACTTCAGGTGGGCTATTGATCCCCCCACCTTTATGGGGGCAGAAGCCCTAATTCCTATGTGACCATTCTCAGGCACTTCTGTGGTTTCTAACACATCCATAACCCTTCTGTCTTTGCTGCCACATGGATCTCCATCCCCTACTTCCACTGAGATGGCAGACCAAAGGACCTTGCTAGTGCACCATCCCTCAAACATTGGCATGCCACCCCCACGCTTATCTCTAGCAAGCCTGGTTTTATCCCTTTCCCCCTTCAAATCTGGTCTCAAGCTCTTTTAATGAGCCCTGCTAACTCCAGCACAAAGACTCTTTTCCCCTTTTGAGACAGGTGTACCCCATCTTGTTGCCAGCAGGCCTGGTGTCATGTAAACTGACCCACAGTCAAAAAACCAAAATTCTGCTGGTGACACCAGGCTCAGAGCCAGGTATTGATCTGCTGCCTCTTCCTGTTTCTTCCCTCATCATTCCCTGCAACTGGAAGGATAGACGAGAACACTACTTGTGCTCCTGATCCCTTAACCAGTTGCCCCAAGGCCCTGAAGTCTCTCTTGATCGCCCTCAGACTTCTTGTGGCAACTTCATCACTGCCTACCTGAAAAATCAATAATGGATAGTAATCTGAGGGCCATACCAGGGTAGGAAACTTTCTCTTCACATCTTTAACCCGGCGCCCAGGGAGGCAGCAGACTTCCCCAGAAGCGGGTCCAGTCTGCATGTTGGGCCTTCTGTTCCCTTCAGAAGGGAGTCTCCTGTGACAGTGACCCGTCTCTTTTCTTTATGGAAGCAATTTTGACGCAGAGCATAGGCCAACTTAACCTCGGTGACACCTCCAAGCTAGATGAACCATCCTCCTCGTTACTGTTCGGTTCCACTTGCAGACCCTTGTACCTATTATGCAAGGGCACGTGGGAAGGTGGGGCAGTCACACAGGAGTCGTGCCTGCTGCGCTGGGCAGGAATTTGTCGCCATTGCCCCCTACCCTTCAAGTCATCACTGTGTTCAGCCAGGCAGAGAGAGGATAGGGAATCCTCTGTGCCATGTGCCCTGTCTGCTCTTGGGCCTGTCCCAGAGAAGGTAGGGTGCGGTTCCAGTGGTCTATGTCTCTCTCTCGCTCCCCCTGATACTCCTCATCCTGCTCGCCTCCTCCCAGAGCTGTCACTAAGCGGAGGAGTTCCTCTCCCGGGCACACCTCCCGCAGGTGTGTGCTCACTGCTCCACCCGCTACTGGCATCAGGGCAGGGCTCACCCTGCAGCCCGGCACCTGGCTGGCAGTGTGTTCCCGCCGGAGCTCCATCTGGGAAGCTGCGCCAGTCATGGTGGGTGCAGAGCTTAGAGAGGCCACGGCTTTCTGCCAGGCGGATACCATTGCTCCCTGGCAGAGCATCAGCGCCCTTCCTGCACGCCCTTCCATGCCAACTGCCGCGCCATGCCCTGTGTGCCCGCCCTGTTGGCAGCGCTCCTGGTCCCTAGCACTCCCCAAGGGCTTCTTTTATACGTATGGGGCGTCTTGGCCGCTGTTGCTCCTGGCCCCTCCCAGGTCTCACCAGCTGCTGCCATGCAAGCTGTGGGTTTCCGGCAGCTCACTTGGCTCCCTGGAGGTTCCCCTGGTCCAGGAAACCCCGCTGTGCACCACGCCAGAGTGCTCTGCTGCGGATCCTGCCAGCACCAGAGCTGCTTACCCCTCAAATATCAAAATACAAAGAGGCAAAATACATAGGATTTAAGTCAGATAGCAGGAACAGAGGTTAATTATTATTTTCAATTAATTTATGGGCCTGAGTCACAATAAACTCAGAGACTTGATTATCAGATGGAAATCTTTTGATGACAATCTCCAGTGAAATAGAACAGTTGTTTTTTCCCTGTATGCCTCCTGACCTAATGGGAGTGCACCAGCACGATGTGCAGTTCCTTGTCAAAGGCTTTAGGGTACCTAATCACACTTCCACTGTTGGGAAAGGGAAACCCAGGGGCTCTGGCACGATAGTATCAAAGCACCACGGGCAATGGCAGTGATAACAAACCTGTTCTCTGTGATCAAAGCTACTCATTGCACACAAATCACTTTGTATAGTAAATCAACATCTTTTATAACTTTAAAAAGTATTACTTTTTCTTTGTTTTTACAGCAGAGGATATCTAACCTCATGTTTGTATCCTTCTAGTCAAGATGAACAAACCATTTGTTTCCAAAAGGAAAAGTTGCAGAGCTAGTGAATGTTGGAGAGGGAGAGCTGGCAGGGTGGTGAGGGTGGCACTGTATGTCAGCTTTGCACTGCCCTCTCCTCGGGTGCTCAGGGGATATTTAAGAGCTCCTCAGGCTCTTTATGGCAGGAAGTGGCTTCAAGGGGCAATAGGGCTGCCAGGATTTCTGTGTGCAGGAAAGTCCTGCCCATGTTCTCCTCCTTCCCAGAACACTTTCCTTAAGGCAGGTCCCAGAAGAAATGTGATATGACAGCTGTCCTCATGGCCACATACCATGTGAAGAGATTCTCTAATATGAGAAACTTTTCAGGATGATATAACTGTCGTCCAGATAATTTTGATTAGCGAAAAGCCAGCCTTGGTGAACCATGTTTGCCCAAACCTGTGTGCAGCCCTGGAAGTGGGAGCACACCGGGCAGCAGAAATGAAATAATGTACCAGGTTCCTTTGATATAATTTCTCATATTTGGTTTAAGAGGAATGGCACAAATCTTCAGCCTGTCTCCCTGCAATCAGTCCCAGTAGCATCAGTAACCATGAATCCAGTGAGCAGAGGGGATTACACTGTGCTTCTCTCACCATCCCCTTCGCTCCTCCTCCAGCCCTGTGAACTTCTAAACAACTTAAAGCATAGGAAAAGATGCAAACAAAAGTTCTGTCCAGTTCTGAGTTCTGTCTAGAATGGGTTTCCTTTGCAGAAATTTAAGCTCTGATACTGTCAACTTACCTATTTCTGATGAAAAGTTGAAAAAAACTTCTCTGAAAGATGTTACATATTTTCCATTAAGGAAGGATGTTTTCAAAACACAAATGAAAAGAAAAGGAAAAAAAAAGCAGTCTGTAACTAAGAATTAAGTCCAAAATGAACACGGATTCCTATAGTTCCTGGGAAACTGAATTCTGATTTAAGAATCTAGCATGAGAAAAACTGTATCTGATGAATGGTAGAGGGAAAAAGGAGACCTGGATACATGCAGCACAGTTCTTCATTCTAGGAGAAATTTTCAAAATCACCTAGAAAATTCAGGCACATACCTAGAGAATTTGTACATACCAAAGTGCGCTTCTATATTTTACAGGGTATATAGAACATTTTTCCCTATGCTGTCACTCATTACCATTTGCAGACCAATGAAAAGCTATTTCCTTTAATTGTTAAGAGTTACACTAGGGACTGTAGGAAAATGTGGCAAGTCCAGTCTCTCTATCAGTCTTTGACAGATTTCTTGGGAGCAAAAAACACCCCCCAAAATTAAAAAAAGATTTTTTTTCCAAAATATTTCAATAAAAAGAGCTCATTGTCCTACAAAAATGTGCATAATGCGGGAAATATTTATGGAATCTTATGCTATCTGCCAGCTGTCTACTGTGAAGCTGCATTAAACACCTGTGACTTGTTTTGATTTCCCTTCATAAGGAGCACTTGGATGGCTTTTTAGAGGGCTGATAATTAAGAAAAACAGCTTCATGTTTGCACTCTGGAGACTGGGAAAGTAAACAACTCAAATGTTAAGCACCTTCCTTCTTAACAGCTTTGTCATCATGAAGGTGGTTCCCTAACTGGTTTACAGGTGAGGAAGCTGGGACATGTTTTGTCACTCCGTAGTAAATGAGACTGCTTCTCCATTTGCAAGGCTATTCACTGTTATCACTCTGTAGTGTTAAATTTAGTTATAATTATTCTTTTTATGGGGATGGGACCATTGCTCACCTAAGGGAACAGAGAGACTTCCACTGACTCCAGTGGGTGTTAGATTGATCTTATAGATCATAGTATGAAAAATTTGCTTCAGCCACTTTGGGCTGAAGTGATGGTACAACACAAAACCTACTGTAGTCAAAACTAACTATCAGCAAAGTTTACTGGATATCAGCAATGACATTTGCATTAGTTCAGTGGACACATTGTTTATGGCATGTCACTTGCAATGCTAATTATAAAATTACAGCATAAATACAAAAATAATTTCAACTAATTGAATTCTCAAATGGCTAATGGGTCAACTGGGAAAAAATGGGAAATAGATCACGGCCTCATGGGAAAAGGAAGGAACTCTACCAGGCACTGAGTACAGGAAATAATAAAATAGAGAAAAGGGCATTTGCAGGCTAGTAGGATTAGCACCAAACTGTTGAGGTTGTTGCAGTGGATTCCTAGTTTACATCCAGCTAGGACGGTTCTTAAGATGTGTTCTGAGGTCTTTCTGTGGGCTGAAAGAACAAGGTGATGGCTTTATGTCAGTCCAACTGAGCAGGTTGCCACAACAAGGAGTCAGGTTGGAAAGACTGGTGCCACCATGGGCTTTGTAGGAAGCTCAGCGCCAGTACCTTGCTGATGATGCACCATGCCATGGCCACCTTAAAATCTCTCTGTGCTATGTGCATACTTTGTGGCTTAGGACTTGCCCCTGTGCAAGCATTGGTCCTTGTACTGGACCTTCTGTTGGTCTCATTTAACACCTTGGTGTCATGGAAAAAAGGGGCCAGTCTGCAATACATACTAAATAAGGAAACACTGCAATCCTCTTGAGAACAGACCAATAAAGCAAGAGAATGGAGGTCAGTGCTACAGGTAGAAAATTACTTAGCAGTGTTGCACTTGGAAAATATAAGTAAATATATACGGGAAATGTTTGTAATAAATAGGATAGCAAAACCTAGAAACAGTAAATATTTATATATAAGAGTTCAAGAAAAAGTTGAGAATGTGCTGATAATATGTATGTCAGATTGGATGTGATGGTGATGACAAAATTAATCTTAAATTTGGAATGTGGTAGTGCTGTAAAGGCAAAGCTATCCTGGGCTGTGTTGCCCTAGCAGGACAGGAGTAAACATGCCCTGGAGACCAGAGGTTGGGTGTATACCTACTGCGTCCTGTGCTGTGTGAAGAGGCATGAGCGACCCACTTCTCACTTGGTTCTGGAGCTAGATCCAGTGCAGGAACATTGATGGGGCTGAGAGCTCTCTGTATTGGTACAGCTATAATCCATGGGTCTGTACTGTTTCAGGAGCTTGGCTGGTATCTTTGCTGCAAGAAGTGACCCACAGCAAACCTTGTGAAATCTGCTCCGTTTTCCAGTCTGGTGCGGTAATATGTTACAGTCATACTCCACAGAAACTCAAGCCAAGAGTGCTTGTTTGTGCTATGTGGTGCTAGAATGTGGCTGCTAATGATGTGATGCTAGGATGTGGCTGGTAATTGAAATGAATTTAAAAGATAGGGGACTAACAAAAAGGAAACAAAATTATTATTGTCTGAAAACTGAGCTGTGGTTATGTAGTGTGGAGCAGATGAATCAGTGTTAAGGGACTATGGAGACAACATAGAATCATAGAATGCTTTGGGTTGGAAGGGACCTTTAGAGGTCATCTAGCCCAACCCCCCTGCCATGAGCAGGGACACCTTTAACTAGATCAGGGTGCTCAGAGCCCCAGCCAACCTGACCTTGAAATTTGCCAGGGGTGGGGCCTCCACTACCTCTCTGGGCAACCTGGTCCAGTGCTTCACCACCCTCATTGTAAAAAATTTCTTTCTTATAGCCAGTCTAAGTCTACCCTCCTTTAGTTTAAAACCATTACTTCTTGTCCTGTCACAACAGGCCTTGCTAAAAAGATTCTCCCCATCCTTCCTATAGGCCCCTTTTAAGTACTGAAAGGCCGCAATAAGGTCTCCCCGCAGCCTTCTCTTCTCCAGGCTGAACAACCCCAACTCTCTCAGCCTTTTCACAAAGGAGAGGTGTTCCAGCATCTTTGTGGCTCTCCTCTGGACCTGCTCCAGCAGGTCCATGTCTTTCCTGTGCTGAGGGCCCCAGAGCTGGACGCAGTACTGCAGGTGAGGTCTCACCAGAGCAGAGTAGAGGGGCAGAATCCCCTCCCTCGACCTGCTGGCCACGCTTCTTTTGATGCAGCCCAGGATACGGTTGGCTTTCTGGGCTGCAAGCGCACGTTGTTGGCTCATGTCCAGCTTTTCATCCACCAGTACCCCCAAGTCCTTCTCCGCAGGGCTGCTCTCAATCCCCTTGTCCCCCAGCCTGGATTGATACTGGGGGTCGCCCCGTCCCAGGTGCAGGACCTTGCCCTTGGCCTTGTTGAACCTCATGAGGTTCACACAGGCCCACCTCTCCAGCTGGTCCAGGTCCCTTTGGATGACATCTTGTCCCTTTGGCATGTGAAATGCACCACTCAGCTTGGTGTCATCTGCAAACTTGATGAGGGTGCATGATGGCAAACACTTGAGAAATTGCAGCAATGGAAAGTCATGGTTTGTGTAGGATGGCATTAGGATAGGGAAAGTTTGAAGGAATATTCCCCAGAAGAGTTGGTGAGATTTTCATTATCTGAGTCAGAAAAACTAGAGAGAACAAAGGGTTTCAAAATGTTTCTGAGGGAAAAACACTGTCCAGATGGAAAGATGTACCTGGAGACTTGACACTTTTCTTCCATTTCTAGATATGCCAACTATAACCTTCACAGCTGCAGAGAAACACATGGCATATCGGGTTCTAGTCTTTTGGAAATGATGTAAGTTATAATGAAAGGGTATGAAGGATACTTTTGATAATGATAAATTTAGGGCTTGATTAAATAACTGATGTACAAAACCCAGTGAAGACTGATTAGAAAGTAACCTGCAATCATGGAATAGGTAAAAAAAGGCTTATTCACATGTTTTTCAATCCACATGTGATAATTTACTGCAAACCTAACCATAAGCGTGATTAGGACTGGTGGCCTATAAGGTATTTTTTCAGACTGCTAAAGCAATTGATTACAAATGAAATAGAAAGAAAACTTCAAATGAAGCTGTGGAAGACGTTGCGTGGGTAGTACACATAAGGAAATTTGTTAAGCTGTACAGAATTGTGCCACTCCAATTGCACAGTCATCTCCTCTGGTCTGAATTAATTTAAAATTACAGAAAGCAATAGAGAATTAGGGTTCGCAGCATGATGTGCTATATGTCAAGAAATTATTAACTTCAAAGATCCATGAAAGAAGATGAGGTGCCCATAAAATGTTGTATCTGCAGAATCAGGACCAGCAAGTAATACCTTTCTAATCCTTCATTTTTGCACATCATTCTGGCATCTGACAAGCAACACTGAATTTCTAACTACCTTGTAGCTATCCTTGTCCACTTACTGGATAGGACAGTGGCTGGGATTTGGAAAGCTTTGCATCAGTTCCAGGTTCTGCCCAAGATTTTGCGTCAGTCATTTCTATGAATTTATACAGTTACTTAACAACTCAGTACCATGGTTTCCATCTGTACCCTGGGCAATACAACACATCCCAGGCAGGCTCAGTGCAAGACTGAGCCCTTCATTTCAGTGTCCATGTGTGAGTGCCTGCAGGCATATGCAGCTCAGTTCAGGTGACCGGAGGAGGTACCTGGAGCTTTTTGAGATACACTGAAACACCCATGTGAGCTTCATAGGTATGACACAGAAAATGTAGGGGACCTGTGGGGTGTTCTAGAGCATCTCAAATGGCTCTAGACACTTACATTTAAGGACCTGAATCACAGCCCGGATCTGTGTTGGCTGTAATGGAAACTTGGAAGCACATACAGGTACCTACATGCTGACTCCTCATTTTAGGTGTCTTGAACCTTAACCTGCCCAGTTTTTCACATTTCTCTATCCCTTTGCAAAAGAAAAAAGTATTCAATCTTACACATTTACATGAACCTGCCATGCTGCTTCTCCTGTGCCTGTCACTATGGTACTGGCCTCCTTGCTTAGACACTCTCTTTTGAGTGATCCCCCAAAGCATTGGGAAAGTCTGGAGCACACAGCCACTTCTATCAGAAATATTGTCACCCTTGACGAGTGAGCTCACACAGCATAACCTGATAAAGAACATCCCCCTCTTCAGAGAGAGAGAGAGAAATAGTTGCACAGGGAGGAAGCAAATGTTTGAAATGTGGAGGTTTGGGCTGGTTCCAGCCCTGGATAAAAATTTGGACCATTTCCTAGTGTGGCCAGCCTGGTTTACACAGTGCTTGTTACTTGCCTCAGGGAAGCTGATATTAGATTCCTGCTAACAGAGGGCACCTTAAATTTAATTTAGCTTTATTATTAACTAGTAGTAGCATAAGTGATATTTATCTAAGATAAGAGAAAAACTGGAAGAGTTGAGTACAGAGGCCAATTTATGTCCTAGCCATCATATTACTGTAGGATTCTAAATGGCAAATATTAATGGTGATCCTAATATGCTTTCTCTGACAAGAGAGATGCAAAATCAGTTTATCTAAAGAAGTATACAGCACAAACAAGAAAATATATTCAGGGCAATTTCCAGGAGGTATCTAATTACTCCTGGAATTAAAAACAGGTATTGCAGACATGGCAAATTACTGAGACAGTAACAGTGTGATAAGGTCTCCCAAAAAGTGTTTTCTTAATTATGCTGGAAAAAACGTGTTTAAATCATCAGCATGCTAACATGTCTGGTGGATATTGGGAACACTTATTTAACTTTCCACGATGAACACATGGAGCCAGTTAATCTGTTATTCCTAAAGACTCTCATATCCAAAATTGAACCCTGCCCCCTTCCAAGGGTTGAGGGAAGTCTCTAGAACTCTGTTCCGTTTACATGGCACTGTGGAAAGACTGCAGAGCCAACCATTAGGTTCAAAAGCTCTGAAAAGACAGGCTTTTTAGTGTTTACTATAATCATTCCTCATTAACTTGAAATAGGGTTATGGAAGCACTGGACAAAGGAAATACTTTGTATGGGATGAAGTCACAGGATAAAATTAACCAAGGTAAATCTTTGTTGCCTTGGTTTCCTAGGTTCTTAAATTTGTAAGGAACTTGGAAAAGAATGGAATATGCAATGTGGAAAAAATCCATCATCATTCTGTAGAAACTTATGAGTGATAGTAAAAAGGGGCTGCTCCTTCCACAGGTGATTGAAATAATTTGTTTTCTCACCCACTTAGTTTTTTTATGTTTCACTTACCAAAAACGTTTAAAAGAACTGAGCATCTTTCTGTGGTTTGCATTTACACAGGCAACCCTGGAGAAATGAAGACAAATTGTCAAAATCATACCAGATAAGAGTGAAAGCTGACTGTGAAGACAGGTTTTTGGATCATGGTTAAGAGATGCTTTCCAGCAGTTGTACTCAGTGCTTTGTAACTGATTTTGACTTATTGATTGTAAATGCAAAACTTTCTAAAATAGCTTGAGCGGCAGGTGATACAATAGCTCTTCCTTTAGTAAAGGCAGAAAAACTGCTCAAAGCCTTTTGGTATGGGGGTGGCACAGATTAGTCAGGGCCCTGTCTCATGTTCAGCATCATGCTCTGACTGAAATTTCCCAAACCCACGTTTTTATTACCTGAAAACTGACTTTACAGAATAAGTTCTTTCTCAGGAGCCTAGGAGAGTAAGTCTCTTCACTGAATTTCATTGCACAGTCAAGTGTCCGTACGTGTCAGTGTGCTCCAAGTGCAGAACTAGTGCTCATCATCATGTGTTTTTTCTTTTCTTGTGCAACAATAAAGTCTCCTACATAAATCCGAAGGCTGTCTCAGATCATTGTTGGATCTTTTATGAACCCAGTGGAAGCAATTAAAACCAAAAAGACCACCTTTCCACTGATGGCTGATCTATTACCAATTTGGTCTACTGCAAAGTTAATACCAACCCTGTTGGACCTCAAACCCTGCTGAATTCACACTGGTATGGATTAGGGAGCACTCAGGAAATCAGGTCATGCAGCTCCAAGATGGTCACACTGGTCTGGTTTGTTGGTGAAGGTTCCTGAAGGAACCTGTCCCTTTTCCAGACCATGATGGAATAATGCAGCTTCCCCACATTCCCCTTTAGGACAGGTTTCATTCTTGTGCTTGTGCATGAATCTATCACATGGTTCAACTCCTCCCCTCCTTTCTATTGGTCTCTTGGTTAATATTTCTGTCCCACATCATAATTAACACATCTGGCTTCAGGCAGCCTGTTTTTTTCAGCCACCTGACAGCACAGTGGTGCAACTTTTAGACACAGTGTATTGAGAAAAATTGTAATAAAAGATTATATAATATTTCATTTGTCATGAAGATTGAAAAAATTGCACATAACATATTAAAAACGTAAGATAATGAGAGTGTCAAAGTCGTGGAAACTGTATTCATCTTGTTAAACTTAGGAGAACTTGATGGCAGTAGATCACAGCTTGTTCCACCCAGAAGCAAAGAAGATGCTCTGAAAATTGTGGGTCAGCAATAAAACGCCTTGGGCAGTGCAGCTAAAATGTGTAATCCATAATGAAACTGTGTATAAAGCTGCAGTTTAATGTTCAGAAAAGGTGAATCTTTTTTATTATTTACTGTGCTAGCAGAGAAACCTGCTTTGCCCTCTACTATATAGAGCAGGTCCCACATCCAACCTACATATGCAGAAGATATCCTGTACTCACATTGATACACTGAACATAATAATGACAGTGAGCAGATTTTTTTCCCCATTTTCTCATTCTCATTTCTTACTGTAACTTTTACTGTATTTGCCCCCTGTTTGGGGACCCATTCCATTTTAATGAGGTAGTGCAATGACAAAGAGCCTCAGATGAGCAGCTCATGGGACAGGTCATTAACCCTGTCTTGTTGGTAACATTTTCTCATGTCATCTCACACTGTTACCTTCTGGCTGTAATTTACTATTTAACATGAAAACATTTATGAGAGAGTGAGCAAGACACTAAGGTCTACCAAAACTAATAGCTCATTAGGCACATCGCTGCTGTTAATTGACACTTGGTACCTCTTTGTTGGCACTGTATCATCTGCCTCTCTGGTCACACCATCTCTCTGATGATGATGCCTCTCCCCAAAAGGCTGAGCTGAGACATTGGGAAAGCAAAACAGCAATAAGGACATTGTCCAATGGAAATGTATCCAAATCACAGCATTTTGTGTTCTAGTTTAATAATGGTAGACAAATCCATTTGAAGGTCTTGTGTCATTTGGTCTGAGTGTTTGTGGGATTTTTTTCTCTCCTTCCAGAGATTCTCCACTGAGACTTTTCCATCTGAGATTTCACCACAAAGTTATTTTTTCAGCAGGAACCCTTGTTACAAAAGCAGGAGTTGGAGATTACAGGAGCTGATTTACAGTCAGAGGGTATGAAAATTATTGCAAGATAAGTGGAAAGGGCTGGACATGGAAAAGAAAGCAGCTGTATGGTTTCCTGATCTGATAAGGGCTGCTAGAGGAATAGCAATGTAGATGACGTTCACATACAAAGGAACTTGGTTCCTGAGTCAGAGCAGACATTGCAAGAAATTGTATGGTCTGTAATAAGAAACTATGGAAATATGACTGAAGAGTGTGGAGGAAGGGACCAAAAAAGTTTGATTTGTCATTGGCAAAAGTTAACCTGGATTTTCTGTGGCAATTTAGCAGCTGCAAAGTGTCAATGACTGTTTAGAAAATGATTTTGATGAAATCTGCCGTTACAGTTTCAGGATGATTCAAAAAGAGTAATTATTACCCATCTCTTGAATGCTGCAGGATCTTTTTCCACCTTTGCCAGGTCCTGCTCTTACTCAACATCAGGAAACATTTTGGAAATCTGTGTTTGATTTGTAGAAGAGACAGCAATAAGAATACTAGAGAGAGGCAAAGTCAGATAAAATTAGTTTCTATTTTTTACTCTGCTGTTGACATTGAAACTTTTGACAGTTCCTTTAATCTGTCTTTTCTGTGTCATGCATAGGTAGAACTGGAAAAGGAGAGCTTTTCTTAGGAATACTTTCCATGTGAAATTACAATTTTTTCCATGAGTGAAGGATAAAAACATGAAAAAGAACTTTTTCTTTTCCCACACTTTCAAACTTTCACTCTCCTCCAGACTTTGTAGAGCTGAGAAGGAGTAAGAGAGTATGAAGAAGAGGAGAAAACTATATTTCATTTTTTAAAGTAACACCTTCCCTTTTACATGCTCGACACTGATTTCCAAACACAACACTTTTTCTTGAAAAGTAGTACTTCTAATCCTTTCCTACCATTTCACAGCTGGTAAGGCTACAGATGAAACCCGCATAGAGAGTGTACACACTTCTCAATTCTGCAACAGAAAACTTTGGCAAAAATCTTCCTGACACTTTTCTTTTCAATTATTTTTTTCTTTCCATTTTTATAAGCTATGCCTCTGTCTGACAAATAGCTTCTGCTTTAAAACAGGTTTTTGTTCCAGTTATATTTGCAGATGAAGAGTATGTAGGAAAAATGTTGGCTGTCTCTCATCATGAATGTGGTAATGTTTCCCGAGGGCTCCTATAAAAGCTTATCGCTTTTAAACAATTCCTTCACCCTGCAGGAGAAGAATTAACCTCAGAAGCCCAATAGCCACAGGATCAGAGAGTCAAATTATTGAACCAAGAGAAAGCACTGAAGAGCAAAAGCTAAGACACAGGGTAAGATATAAGATTTCATACATGGGACCCCAGTGCATCATAGACACAATTTGGGTGCCAGTGTTCAGGAGAGCAGTCCGGCTCCAAGTCCTAAGCCTGATTTAGATCACAAGAGGCTATTTTTTAAAAAATCTCCTTTAAGCATATAAAGTTCTTCAGCTGAGTTTGCCCAAAGGTGCTTCTGCCTTGACTGGCCTGGTTGTATAGACACATATCGCCTGCCTAAAACAGTGCATGGTCTCCAGCCAGAGTTTTTCCATGGCTACATTGCCAAAGGACCCAGCGTGCTGAGCTGTGCAGGGCGTTTCTATGCATAATCACAGGACGTGATCTGCTCTGCAGTTGGCAGGTGATATCAGCCACCTGATTTTTGTCCTACCATCTTGCTGGGTGGCTGAGAAGCAGGGTAAACCCTGCTGCTTTGGGGTGCCAGTGCCTGGCCATTATGCTTCCAGCTGGAGCAATGCTTCCCATTGAAATAAAAAGCACATCCCATCTCTGTGAAGTTGGGACTGTGCATGAGGCATGTGGATGTGTGAGCATGCGGGCTGACCTGTGCCTGCACCTGGACACACCTGGGGTGCCTGTGGCCTTCCTGAATCCTATAGCCCTCTCCTAACCAGGGTGACAATGTGTGTGTCTAATTTAAGTTTCCTTACTGAAGCTAATGTATCATGATTGAATATGTGAAGATAGCACCTGCAAATGCTGCTTTAAACTTCCTACACTGTATATTGATAGAGCATTTTGGCTGTGGCTAAGTGGCTTGGCTAAATAAATATGTTAGAAAAATGCCTCCTTTTGCCTATCCAGGTAATGCAGAGCTGGCAAGTGAGTATCTTCTAGACTGGGTTTTATGTAATCGTTTCAATATTCTGTTTTAATATGCCTGTGTATCTATGGATGAATCTTGATTGTTCTCAAGTGAAATATTGTGAATCAAATCATGATGACAGAATCTTGACTATTTAATTAATGTGTTAGCATGTATCTGTAATGCTTGATTCCTACAAATGACAAAATTAACAACTTCATTTAACTATGTTGTTCTCAGTGGAAAAGAGCACACTTAAATACTCCATGGTGCTATTTACACCTGCTTAATTACTTGTATTTACAAATTGTCTAAATTACCTTGCCATAGAGGAGGATGGGGACCACAGTCCATGAATAAAATTAAAACTTCAGACTTCAAATGCCAGTTTGGTATGCTGCCTTTGTCAGAGGTGATTCAGAGTCTGTTCTTATAAGGAATAATCCATGGCTATTTATACATCTTCCTGTCTTGGACCCACAGACACCTCACTTTAGATCAAAATTGCCATTTTATGTCATGTCAGTAGAGAAAGGGGGAATGTTGTTGTTGTTCTATTTTGTGGGAGTGAGCAAGAGGCATTGGAAATGTGGGCCCTCTGTCACCTTTGGACTTGGCATATGAGTCCCATGGTAAAATCACTCTTGCCCATCCATTTCCAAACCCAGTGCTGAAACATGTAACCTGCTCTACTTGTCAGGGTGAATGCTCTTATTTAGATAAGAGCTTAATCTGAATATGTTTTGGACCTGGATTTTAAGTTCCTGAGTGACTCCTGCCCATTTAATGGGCCAAACCAAACTGTAGCTCTACGGAGTTGAATACCGTGCTGGGATCCAAACTTCATGGCTAAGTTGGTGACCTGATGGCTCTGCTGGGCAGCCCAGATCCCTTTTCTGTACCAAGTACCAGGATTAGGTCCTATTTATTACCTATGGAAATCAGGACTCACAGACTCATGGCCTTTGAAAGCCAGTAAGTTTCTGTTTAGTTTATAGAGGACAGCAGTTTTAATTGAGGTGCTTTGCATATCTCACACTTGAAGTTCATGGTATGTTTTATAAAAGGCTGAAAACACCAGTGACAGTGGGAAGGAGAACTAGAATCTGGGAAATTATTTCAGTGGGAAAAATGAAAAGCATATGTCTGTATTTAATGGATTTTTTCATGCCATATACTGATTTTGGAATTGGGCTGGAGGAATAGAAGGGATTGACCAAATACTATGCAAGCTAAAAAAAACCCATTGATGTATATACATAGAAAGTAAAAGTATACTAATAAATCTCCAGACAATTTGTTATTATTTGTCCTATTAAGTACCCAAACTCATCTGCTTCCTTCTTGTTTCTTTTGGTAATTCTCAACTCTTAATATCCTATTTGTAAAATTGTGAAAAACATTGAACAAACATGGTTTAATCATCTTGATGACAACCAGAGAAATCCTTTAAAGTCAGAAGTAGAAGTCTTTTTATGCCCTCTCCTTAGAAATTATAAATTAAAAAGTACAGCTCCTCTTCATGGTTCATTGAGAGCAATTATATTCTGTAAAGGCATTCCAACACAAAATTGAATTTCACGTATATTTTAAAAATTTTATTGAGTCCTAGATGAGATTACTGTTTTATTGACTGAAATCCTCACAGACATGGAAATCAATTTATTAGTCTCATTAAAAGAGCAAATGATTTTCTAAAATTATTTTCTATTTATCCAAACAGAATGTATATAAATGTAATGAAATCACATAAAAAATGAAATGTAGAAGTTACAATAAAAATCTTGTGCTTTTTAAGTTTGGGCTTTTTTTTTTTTTTTTTTTAAGGAGTTCACAGCTGTGTTTGGCATAGGCTGCACAGAACTCACTTTTTTCCCCACTCTGGTGAACAATCACAACTATAACATCTTCTGTGCAAACTGAAAAAAAATAGTAGAATAACCAGCTCTGAGATGAATAAGTGAAATTTCTTCAGAGGAAACAAACATGAAAAGCACAGCTTTATTATCTGAAAATAGATAACCAACAGATGATAAGTTTATAAAATGGTGAAGATGCTTAAAACGGGTGTGTTAGCCTGCAATCTCCACTGCTGGAGGTGGCTCCTCCTGCACCGTACTCCTCCATCCAGGACTGTTATCTGCAGGAGGCAGAAAATTCTTCGCTCAGTGCAAGTTTCTGGGTGCATGTTAAACAGTTAATAACAGCATTAGTAATACTTAGAGCTTGTGTAAGATGATGAAGCATTCAGAGCCTGTTCTGTCCCTTCATTCATCCTTGCAACAACCGTTGCCGGAGCAGGAAAGCATTACTGTCTTTATTTTTCAGCCAAGAAAATGAGGAAGCAGGGCATTGAGGTGTAAGTGCAGGCAACCCCGGGGGAGAGAGGAGGTGCCAGCCTGGTGAGACAGCCCAGTCATCCCTCTGAGCAGTCCTGGCACCCAGCATGAAGCTGCCCTGGTCAGGGTGCAAGCACTTAGCGCTCAGGAGGCTTTGGCAGCTGGTGTCAGCCGGACAGAGCCAAATCTCCATGGACATCTCTATCGATTCTTCTTCCCCTCTCTTATCTAGATTCTTATCTAAATCTTCTCTATATACAATGTTATTTTGGATTTATCTTGTAAGCAGAGTATCATGTTCCAAAAAATAACTGTAAAGCTCTCTTACTTTAAGATGAGATGCACCTGTGTAATTTTGCTGGTTTTATTCTGCGTTTCTTCCTTGTATGAACAAACTCGTAGGTGCTTGTGAAAGGGATGTGGCTTGACGCTTAGGACCTGAGCTCTGGAGCTCCTTTTTTGTTTCTTTCCCACTGGAACTTTTCTATTTTGTATAAAAAAATTAATATTTGCTGGGCCAGCAAAGAATACTGCTCAGGAATAAGAGACTGACTTGACACGTACATGGTACGTTGGGTCTGTACAAAGCTCTTGGCCCCCACACAAACAAAGCGCCGCTCTCAGAACTGCTGCGTTTTGTGCTGGGGAAGTACCTCAGAACAAAGACGGGTAAAAAGCAGAGAAACCTGCCTTGAAGCAGCCCATAGCGAGGTGGTTAAAGCAGGGACATGAGTTTGAACCTGGATCTTCTACAAGCCTGATGATTGTCTACAGCCACAGGACTGCTGACAGCTTTCGGGTTTTGTTTTTTTTTTTTTTTGATCTGATGAGAAGTTCTAGGCTGCATCCAAGAAACAGTCCTCATGAAATTTTTGTCTTTTTATTGACCTATTTGTCCCAACAATTTTGGCAAAGTGGCAATTCACAACAAAAAAATGTTTCATCAAAAAGCCTGAGGTCAGTTCAACTTTAAACCCCCGCACTGAGGTTTATGGCATTTGGGTTAGGATGCCCTACAGTAGGTCATTTTGCTTCCATACTTACAGTTAATTGCACGATGCTTTTAATATATTACAGCCCAGAAAAAAAAAAAAAAAAAAATCACATTACATGTGCTTCATCGCAGGTTCCAGAAACTACCTGCTTTCAAATGGAAGTATTTTTAGAGGACTCTGTTTAGATGACAGGTCAGTGTGCTCAGCAGAGCAGGGAGCACCCACCAAGGACAAACAAGGTCACAGCAGAGGAGGTGATCGGTGACTGGAAAGAGAAGGAGGCCTAAAATGTCCTGATTTCATCTCCAAGACCAGTACAGTCTCTGCCCAGTTTCGCTGATGTTTTTTTACTGACAAGCCTCTAACTAATAAACCTGTGGGGATTAAAATAAGGCTGAAAGGGTATAAACAGCAGGTGTCCTGCCCTGGCACACAAGGTAACCCCTGCAGACGAGTCCCTGGGGAATTTTGTGTTCAAGAAAGTACACAGCATGGTGAAGGCACGATGCAGCCTGGCAACACTAAGAAGCAGCCTGTTACTGCTTCAGACAGTCACAGTAAAAAAGACCAGCAGCAGCATAAACTACTACTGGTGCAGAAAACGATTGTGAAATTCCATGATATTAGAGCCCCAGATCTGCCTCCAAGCATGCTTTGGTGCTGGTGCTTCACCATTTTCTCACTGAAAGCCAAACTGTGATCTGTAATGATGCTCGGAGAAGGATTAGGGCAGACACATTATCACCCACCCCATTTACTTCCCCCAGCCATTAGCAGGAGGGCAGTCCCTGCACATAGAGAAATATTTTGGATTTCCGTCAGCAGCAGATGAACAATGCAAACCTCTGAAATAGTTGGTGTTTTTCTTACATATAGGGAGGTCCTGATGTCTGGAAATTAGCTAAAATAATTCCAAATACGGTGCAGAGGTGGTAAGAGAGTGAAAAACATTTCTGATAAACACACAGGAATCCTGCAATGTAGCTTATGTGTGGCTGAATGGTCTTTGAGTTCCTTTAATTTTCTAGTAGGAACGCTGTCTATGTATTAGTATTAACTGAATATTAAGGTTTAAAGTATGAATGACATTGTCTTGAAAACCAAATAAAATAGTTTGTGGAAAGAACTAAAGTGGTGTATTGGCCGTCTAAGGTTGCTGGGCTGGAGGTTTGTACGAATAGAAGATGACAAGTAGTGAACCATGCCCCAGGCTGGGGGGAACATAGGGAAAGCCATTCATTTTGTCAGCCTAATCATTAAGAATCGTAAGCTGAGGACAAGAAAATATAAATTCGATCTGTGGATTTTCTTTGTACACAGTAATATGGCAAAAGACACATCTAAGCAAACTATTTTCCCTCCTTGCTTGCTTTCTACATGAACACTAATTAACAAAAGTGGACATCCCCATGTGTCAACTTCACAGCATATTTTTTCCTGACAAAGTTAGTTTCTTTGTGTAATTTATTAAAAATCTTTTCTGCTGTACAAACAAGGGCATGAGCTGTGTTTAAAAACAGTACTTTAATTATGTATTTTAAAAGTGCTAATTTGTATTTGCATATTAAACCTTGCTGCTAGATGTGGTGTATTTACTCACGTATATCTAACGCTTCCTGGGAGCCTCTGCAGATCTTCAAGGCCAGGTCTCATGGTCTTTTCTCTCTCAAATTGAGGGCCTTGCTGGCTAATTAGCTTTGCTGTTCCTTGATGAGGGTTTTATTTTCATTTTGAATGCTCCTAACTAATCTTCCACCTCTACCATTATTATCTTATATCAGGATCATTATTTTTTCTGAAATTTATTTTGGGAAGTTCCTATCACTTGGAATGGACATTCTTGATGGTGTCCCTTTGACAGTGCACAGGAAATGCATGTATGGAGCATGTTTTTTCTCCATAGGCCAAGACCATATGATTTGGCAGCCAGGCTGCTGACATGTACCCAGTGGTGCACAGCACCTACTTAGGCATCTGTTTTGTCCTTGTTTTGCCCTGAAATGTATAAGAATTTCTCCTTTTGCAATTCTTTAAAGTGAAGCCCAGCTATTTCCCCTCCTGTGCTTCAGCTTTTAGATAACTAAGCAGGTTGTATCATGGATTTAAAGACCTGAGCCAGGCTTGAGGAGAAGATGTTCAGAGGATGAATTGGGAAAAGGAAAGGGGGAAGGGAAGGGAAGGGAAGGGAAGGGAAGGGAAGGGAAGGGAAGGGAAGGGAAGGGAAGGGAAGGGAAGGGAAGGGAAGGGAAGGGAAGGGAAGGGAAGGGAAGGGAAGGGAAGGGAAGGGAAGGGAAGGGAAGGGAAGGGAAGGGAAGGGAAGGGACCATCTCAAGTCCTTGTACAGAGTCTGAATGAATAAAAAAGACTCCATATATAAATGGGACTCTCCTTTTCAGACTACTTTTGAGAACTGTGAGGGTCCAGGTCCCATCCCTGTGCTCCTTTGAGCCTGGCCTAGCAGCTGTTTTTGTAATAATCACTCCAGAAGTGCTCCTTTGCTGGATCCTGAAACTGCATGTGGTAAGTGATACTCTTACCCCTCCAAAAAACCTTGTGGTCTCAATAGGTAAGGCAGGTGAAGGAAGTACAGTGTTCCTAATTTTGCTTTTCGAATGCAATCAGGAAGTTAAAAGGAGACTTCCACTTTTATTAAAATCAGTTACTATGCATCTTGCTTCCTTGTGTGTACCTAAACTCCCCAGTTCTATTCCCTTTCTTTTATTAAGGAAAGACTTTCCCTGTGGAAGAGCATATGAAGCAATAATTAGCTTTTGAGGTTGGTTAAGTGCCAAGCTTCTGTCAAAAATAATCACATGTCACTTCTTAAAAACAGTTTAACAATGATCAAACTATTTTAGTCCAGCTATTAAGCACATTTTAAACAGGTTTTTAAAAGTTATAAATAACTTAAAGCCAGCCAAGTAAATGCAGAAAATGGGAGCAGAAATCAGAATAACGCCATTGTCTTTCACATATCACTGTGGAAGAGTCAAGCTGCAACTCTTTAAATTATATCCTAAATTCAAGCACAACAGGCTGCTTTAGCTTCACTGTTTTTTAGTAGCTTTAAATAGCGTTAGCTTTTCTAATTGAGTAATTTATATTTAAAACATCCATTTAATTTTATTTTTTTACCAAGCATATTTCATTAAGATACAAAAAAAAAAAAAAAGACCAAACTGATAAATGCCAGCTGGCTGTCCTAATTTTAAAACTTTTGTTACCAATTCCTGTTTAACAGCAAGATGATTTTAGCCCCATTCAGGTGATATGAAATGGTGCCTGCACTCTCATATGATTAAAAACTGGTATTGTTGTTACTATGTTTACAGCGTTGGTTTTATACCAATGAATCCTCCTATATAGTAAATATACGTGCTGTCTACACCATGACATAGAAACAGCACACTTGCAGGAGTGAACTGCGGGTCTGGACCAGCTTTGCACCACTTTGAAAAACATGGAGTCATCATTTTCCAGTGTCAGTCTCTAACTTACACTTTTTTGAGTTGTATGTTTCTGGCCCCTTAATGTTAACATGACATTTTAGTAACAGATACCATTTCATTAGTCACATGTCTAATTAGCTACAACTGGTGTTATCTGAAGACACAGAGTAAGCCTTGTGCCTGAGATAGCCTGAGAAGTAGAATCATAGAATCATAGAATGCGTTGGGTTGGAAGGGACCTTTAGAGGTCATCTAGCCCAACCCCCCTGCAGTGAGCAGGGACAGCTTTAACCAGATCAGGTTGCTCAGAGCCCCAGCCAACCTGACCTTGAATGTTTCCAGGGATGGGGCATCTACCACCTCTCTGGGAAACCTGGTCCAGTGTTTCATCACCCACATTGTAAAAAATTTCTTCCTTATATCTAGTCTAAATCTACCCTCCTTTAGTTTAAAACCATTACCCCTTATCCTATTGCAACAAGCCCTGCTAAAAAGTCTGTCCCCACCTTTCTTATAGTCCCCCTTTTAAGTACTGAAAGGCGGCAATAAGGTCTCCCTGCAGCCTTCTCTTCTCCAGGCTCAACAACCCCAACTCTCTCAGCCTGTCCTTGTAGGAGAGGTGCTCCAGCCCTCGGATCATTTTGGTGGCCCTCCTCTGGACCCTCTCCAGCAGGTCTGTGTCCTCCTTGTGCTGAGGGCCCCAGAGCTGGACGCAGTACTGCAGGTGAGGTCTCACCAGAGCAGAGCAGAGGGGCAGAATCCCCTCCCTCGACCTGCTGGCCACACTTCTTTTGATGCAGCCAGGATTCGGTTGGCTTTCTGGGCTGCAAGCGCACGTTGTTGGCTCATGTCCAGCTTTTCATCCACCAGTACCCCCAAGTCCTTCTCCGCAGGGCTGCTCTCAATCCCTTCATCCCCCAGCCTGGATTGATACTGGGGGTTGCCCCATCCCAGGTGCAGGACCTTGCACTGGGCCTTGTTGAACCTCATGAGGTTCACACAGGCCCACCTCTCAAGCATGTAAAACCAAACTATTTATTTCATTTGCAGAAAGAATACTTAGAGAAGATGGAAATGGGAGCAGTGTGGTGAGCTCTGTGTTTGAGAGACAGGTTCAGCAGATCAGCCACTAATTAATACCAATGAACTATCTGGCTTGGCAAAATGCTGATCTGTTTTGCTAGCAGTGGTAAAACCAATTCATGCAGTGAGACCAAGGTTAAGTGATCAAAGCCACAGGATTTTCCTGACTGTTATCCTCCTGCAGGTTGGCATACATGAATTTAATGGAGCTATACCAATTAACACTGATATGGCTGATAATAAGTTTAAAAGCAAACAAAAGTTGTCTGGTAGAAGACACAGCTTGAAGAGGTATTGTATTATATTATGATTTGGTTCCTCCTTTTTTTAAATCATTCTGTTGATAGATTTTTACATACCCTTTGGTTTGCTGTGCTGTTAAATTTCCTATTTCTAAAACTAACTGATTTCTCTAGTTACTGCTCTATAAAACAAACAAGAGGAAGTTTACCTCCTGTACATGCTATTATAAAAATTATTTCTGTCTCAGGGAAGCTTCCACTGCCGCCTTCTGCATTGTAATTATCATAATTAAAGAGCAGTGACATTTGCACGAAGCAGCAATTGCATCAGGAATACCTAACTATTCACCCCACCCATTGAAAAGGTGAAATGAAACAAAACTGAGTTGTTCTCCTAATTTGAAGTCATAATACAATTAAAATGACTGGCAGTTGTTATGGTGCAATTGAGAACAGGCAGGTAATAAGTGCAGGACTCCTCTGCCAAAAGAACTGGACGTACTTACCCATGCCTAGGTCCAGGTAAGTCATTGGGATGCAACAGAGGTGGATTTGGCGCAGAGGCTGCCAAAGGAACCTCCATCTTCACACCTCCTGCCATCCTGGAGCGAAGCAACACCACGCCAGACTTTCTAAACTCTCGTCCACATACACAGTAATTCTGTGTGTCCCCAGATGCTCCCAGGTCCTCCATGTTCTGGCACTGGAAGTTCAACATATGGTCTCAGCTGTGGCAAGGACCCATTCCCCAGTGTCGTGGTTTAGCCCCAGCCAGCAACTCAGCACCACGCAGCCGCTCACTCGCTCCCCCTACCCCAATGGGATGGGGGAGAAAATTGGAGGAGTAAGAGTGAGAAACACTCCTGGGTTGAGATAAGAACAGTTTAATAATTGAAATAAAATAAAGTAAAATAATAATAATAACAATATAATAATAATAGTAATAATAATATACAAAGCAAGTGATGCACAATGCAATTGCTCACCACCTGCCCACCGATACCCAGACAGTTCCCGAGCACCAATCACTGCCCTCCGGCCAACTCCCCCCCAGTCTATATACTGAGCATGACATCATATGGTATGGAATAGCTCTTTGGTCAGTTTGGATCAAGTCTTCTGGCTGTGCCCCCTCCCAGTTTCTTGTGCACCTGGCAGAGCATGGGAAGCTGAAAAGTCCTTGACTAGCATAAGCAGTACTCAGCAACAACTAAAAACATCAACGTGTTATCAACATTATTTTCATCCTAAATCCAAACCACAGCACTATGCCTGCTGCCAGGAAGAAAATGAACTCTATCCCAGCCGAAACCAGGACACCCAGTCAGCTCATGGCTTACTTGATCAGGCACCAGTACACAGGCATGCAAAACTGCACTAATAACTCTATTAAGAACATTTTTATAGAAATGCACTTCTATTAATGTCATTGGCATAGTAACAGCTGCAGAGCCTTCTGTAAACTTTGGAGGAAACTGGCAACAATTCACTTTATTTATCCTATTCTTTCTCCTTGAACTTTTTTCCCAGGACTGACTGGTTGTCAACCACTTGCTGAACATCAGCTGAGTTTATTTTAGTGGCTAAAAATTTTTTCACTAATCCTTAAAACCCACTATATTGTGAATTTCTGTGGCTCTCCATAAGGTCTTCAGACTTAAAAGAGAGGATCCCGTCCCCAGGCCTCACCTGGACATCACCGGATGGCTCTGGGACTTCACTTGATGGTTTTTGAAAAAGTAGACTTTTTCCCTGGAGAAAAAGGATGGGAATCGTCCAGTTGTGCTCTGTTTCCTGACGAGTCATGCAGCCAGCCCACTTCCTGGCGTATTATTAAATAATTTATTGCCATGAGTAAAGGCAAGTAGCAGAAAGGGAGATTTTAACTCAGTTGTAGGAACAGAGTTGTGTAAGAGACTATTTCAGCAGCAGGAGGGGAAAATGCTTTTTATTCACGTTCTGGGCATGGATTATTGAAAAAATTGTTCAAAATCAGACTCATCTGAGAAACATCAGTTTGCAAATTCTACATTGCCAGCTCAGGTCTGACAGAGCCATTGGCAATGCTCAGCTCTGTCCTGACTCTGCTGTGCCTCCCTCTAAGCTGTCTGCTCTCCTTGCTCTGTGCATAGGCAAGAGGGCTGAGCACCAGCAATGCCTGGTGGTTGGACCGGGAAGGCTTCAGCACCCTGGCGAAGGCAGACACTTGGGACCTGAATTTGCATCACACAAGGAGGCTGTGTCTCCTTCAAACTTCCAGGCTCCTCAAACAGCCCTGCACTTGGGATTACAACTGCAAATGATATCAATCCTCAGCCAGGAACAGGCAGAGAAAAATTCTCTTTTTCTTTGAAGATTACAGCAAAGTAATCTTTTTATCTTCTGCATAGTAGAAGCTGCAGATGAGAACATTTTTACAAAAGACACTTTCCAGCACTGTGAACTCAGCTTCAGAGCTTGCTTGGCACTTGATGTCTGCATGTGATTTGCAACTTCAGACACGCTTAAAAAGGAATGAGATTTAAAATAATTGGTTCAGAAGCATTTTTTTCCTCTACCAAAATGTTCTTACTTGGCAGCTGAGCCAGTCACCTGGAGCACACCTACATGAGAAGACATTCATGAACCACTGCTTCATCCCTTTTACCAAGCACATGGGCAGCAACGTGGCCATTCCAAGCCAAGCAAGTTCTTCCTTTTTCCACATTCACATGATACTTTCTCATTCTGCAAATATTTCACTGTCTGTTCTCAATATCCTATAAGGTCAAATCATGAAACATTTGTGTATATCTTGAAGTTACTGAGGTACTGCACGATTTAGACTGGTCTGACCCTACTGAGGTCTCAGGAAAGAAACTTATTTTTGTCATTGGGATTTCATCTTGTCTTCAAGGCACTATTTTGCTGCCTTGTGATCTGCCAGCTAAGAGAAGTATTGCTGCATAGTCCCTGCCAAATAACTCCCCAGCTCACTGCTGGATCCTGTTCCCCAATTCTCTATACTGGCATTTCAGTCCAGGGCTTTCCTTTTGGGTGAGTTTCTACCTTCCATAATACCATGTGAGACAAAGCCAGGGATGGTTTGGGGGCAATTCACAATGACTGAACATACACATGATCTTCCCATACTGTCCTGGCAGGCCTTGTAGCTTAATGCACTCCAAATCTCTATCAGGCTGTGCCTTACTCCATGTACCACATACTCAGCATCATGGCATGAAGCGTTCCACTTTCCCAGGCTGCTATGACAACACCCTCATATTTTTTTCAAGTTCCTGGAATTAAAAAGTCACAGTAATGTTTTAAGGGCCTCTGCCCAGCAGTGACCCAGGATGGATGTTCTGCTCTGTGGATAGGGCCATCTGCTGTATAAGGGGCTAGCCCTGAAGGCTTCTTGAGCTGGTGTAGACAATGTGATGTTCAATGGCTATTGAACCAGCTGCATTTATCATTAAAATGAGAAATGATAAATGCTGAAAGGATGACCTAGACAGAGCACAAGGTACTAAATATTGCTTATTACCACTGTAAGACTACTGATGGGTCAGGACCTCTGTGGGATCTTTGTAATAATTTTAGTATTAACAAATTATGTTTGACTTCATGCTACAACTGAAATAAATGATATACAGAAAGTCATGTATTTCTTACCAAGCAGATAACTAATTGTGATGTGCAACATAAATAGTTGTTTAATGACGATGCTTCTTCCCTGGCTATTTAAAGCATTGTATCATTATCCAGGATATACTGATAAGTGAGAGACCCAGTTTACTCTGCAACCACTTAAAGTAGGACATTTTTTAAAAAACAAGTATGTTGTGAGGCATAGTGACAACAAGAAGACAGAGGCTCAGTGCCAAGTAATTTCAAATTGCCTGCAAGAACTGTCACACTCAATGGACAATTGTGTACAATACAGCTTGAAATCTTATCCTCAGTTTATTTTATTCATAACAAGGGAAAAAGAAATCCACAAAGAGAGAATAGCAGGAGCTCTGACCAAAAGTACAGTATAGTGCAAACCCAAAATACTTAATTTTAACCTATAATTAAGAGATATAGTTTAAAATTATACCATACACAGCATTGTTTTTTATAAAAAAAAAGAGAAGCTGGAAAGAAGTGGTTGCTGAATCATGCTGGCTTTGTTGGCTGCTCATAAATCCAGTTGATTGCTAAACGCTACGAGGAGCTTTCCAGGCACCTCAGAAGTGTGAAGGAGGATTACTGCTGTTATTGCACAGCACAAGCAAAACACAGCACCAAAGAGTCTTTGGCCCTCTTGAGACTTTATCATCACCATCTGCAAGTCCAGAACCTGGTGTCAGAGACTGTATGAGGTGATTAACCCTCAGCCTGGAAATAACTGAGTTGTATCACATGTGCTTATCCAGTTCTTATTTTTCCCTCTTTATTTTCTTATGTATAGGTCTCTGTAGAGAACTTTGCCCTAGCATTGGTATATGGATGTTATCTTGTCAGACTGCATTTTATACAGAAAATAGATTTCTGATCTTCACTGTTGCACAGAGTAAAGCATGAAACAGTGCTCCTACACTTCTAAACCCCAGGTGAACACAGGAAGAATTTTGTTACCTTTTAAATCTTACAAGTAAGGAAGTCTCATGAAGTTTTAAAGCCAGAGGCATTTGTTTAGTGCTTGAGCTAGTCAGTTCTTGACCTCTTAGGCCAGTTCCAGGTAATTCAGATTTAAAACTTATTTTTTAAGACAAGTTTGCTCTGGGAATTGCATTGAGTGTGTGGTGTATATGTCATTCCTGTTCCCATTTATGAAGTGAGACGTGGCAGACTTCAAGACCTGCTCTGCACAGAGGAAGGGACACCCCATGAGGTGGTGGTGCTCTCAGTTTTGCTTTGGTACAGAACTAAGGCACATGAATAATAAGCCACATTTTCTATCTGCACATGAAATGCTCGTGCTCTTCGGCTCATTGCACACAGTTGGCCAGATAGTCAGAAAAGCATAGCAAATTAGTAGCTCCTAACACTGGAGGCATTACCAAGAAGTAAGTTCCCCTTAAACAGTGACTTGTCCTTGTATTCTTGTATCTCAGACATTTGGGACTCTGGTTAGGACTGTACTGAACAAGGAGGATGATGACTCCAAGCAGCTCACATTGGCGTATCCACACTGTTATGGACCTGGGTCTTCTCAGTGGTACTAATTACTGGAAATAATCATTACTTTCTTGTGGAATTTTGTGCTCAAAAATGTCATACATCATGTAATGCCTATGCTGTTGCTTACCAGAGGGCTATTTGCATAACAGGATACTCAGGTGCAGAGTTGCACACCCTGCAATGAGGTATGATGGCATGCAGTCTGCAAAGCACATAAAGATGGTGATGGAGGGCTTTTGTCGAGGGAGGTCTGGTCCGTACTATGCAGGAGGGACTGGATTTCCCCAGGTGAAGACTATGAGTGAGGGAGCTGGCACAGGTCAGGACCAGGCCAGGGAGTGGGTAACTCTGGGGCAGCAGGAGTCACCCATGGGGGCTTATGTCACTCCTTGGGCCTGTTTGCATAGAAGCACAGAATCATAGAATCATTTAGGTTGGAAAAGACCTTTCAGACCATCAAGTCCAACCATTAATCTAACACTGCCAAGTCCACCACTAAACCATGTCCCTAAACACCACAGCTACAAGTCTTTTAAATACCTCCAGGGATGGTGACTCAACCTGCCTGTTTCAGTGCTTGATGATCCTTTCAGTGAAGGAATTTTTCCTGTAATTCATCACTGTTACATCCTCCTCTGTTCTGTGCCTCTTTCAGGGAGTCCCACCTCTCGGTCCTTAACTGATGTCTGGCAGTGTTGCCCAGGCTTGCCCTCATCCAGGCAGCAGGGAGCAGGAGGCTGGAAGAGCTCTCCAGAAACTATGGTCGCATCTCTGCCAGGGAACCAGACAGGACCAGAGCTTGGGCTGGGACACCAGCATGTGACTATTTGTGCCCCAGTGAGCAGTTAGCACATCCTCGGCATGGCTTAGACCTATGGTCCTTTTCTTGGTTCAGTTGTGGGCATCTCCTATGCCAGGGAGCATTGCTGAAGGGCACTGAAATCCATACTCTGCCAGACTGCCTCAGGGCCAGATATTTGTCTCTGACCCAATGTATTTACAGGTATGGATGTATCTTTAAAGACTTGGCTTTTCTGCTCTATACAAGCCACATTGTGTCGTAGAGTGGTTGCCTAGTCTATTGAGACACTTAATGGGCACAAATCATGCTGCTGATGCAAATATCTGTTCCCACAGCCATTCTCATCACTATTTGTGAAACATCAAGTCAAGTTTTATCAGTTAAATTACACATATCCTGGGTTTTTGGCCTATACCTATCTCTAACTGTCCAAGCTTGTCCTTACCGACTGGCAACTGTCTCAGTATTCAGCTTTGCATACAAGAGCTATCCAGTCATCTGCTCAGATCCCTTCTTCCGAGGAATTTAACTGATATATACATCTACTGCTGAAAGTATAGCAACTTCATGGCAACTTTTCCCCCCACATCCAGCTATCATCCAAGTGCATCTCTGTAATTCACAGTGTGAAATGCCTACTGGTGTCCTGTCACTCCCTGATCTAAAGGTGAAGGGGGCAGAGGTCACTAGCTTAGTACCAAACACTCTTCTTCCTAATATGTATTCTCAATGAAATCCCCACAATGTATTGCCTCTGCTCAACACTAATGATAAACACTATGGATTTATGGCAGTGTAGGAATGTTTCCAAAAGGAATTTAAGGACATTTTGTTGACTTTACTGTGTAACTACTCACCAGCGATCATTTCATCTGTTAGCAGAGTGTACCCATTTCTGGGAGAGAATACAGAAGCTCACATTATGTACGACAAAGCCATTTGAGATAGGAAATAGACTGTACCCAATTGAAATTATAAAGATATTTAGTCAGGAAGAATGTAATTACCTAAGATGGAATTTGTCCAGGAGATGAAAGCTAATCTTATTCTACTCAGTGGCTACTTAACCTCATATCTTCATAGGGAGATATATAAAGAGATACGAAACATTTATGAAAAATACTGTATTATTCCCACCCCTCCACGCATAGACACACACAAAATTTACTCTTTGATATAAGGATTTGCTTTTTTTTTTTTTACTTTGCAAAGTTGTTTTATAAGGTAAGATCAGGAAACTTGTAAGTATAAAATATGTAGGGGTTACACCATCAAAAACTGCAGAGGCTGAAGAAAGAGCAAAATGCAGTAGACAGACAGTGCAGAGCTGTGCTGCAGTCTGGTGGAGTTATCAATCATTGAATCCTCTGCTAGAAAAAAGGTTACAGCTCTTCACCCTTTCATCATTTCCACAAGCATCTTTCTGCACCTCCTGACCCCTTGAATTTTCACAGACACTTTCCCAAGGCAGTTGAATTTACCAGCTTACAACTACTCACTTATGTACAAGTTACCTCTTGGCAGGAAACGGGACTCCTCCTCTCACCACAGACATGGGCATCCTTCTGTTAAGGCAGCTAAGGCACTAGTCGAGCTTTGCTCACACCAAACCTTTTTGTATTTCCTTTGCAATTAAGACATTGCTTTCCACAGCACTTTCCCAAGTGATTTAGGACTTCTTTGAAATTTGGTCCTCTCTACAGCACTGAGTCCCTCAGTTTACTTACAGGTGGGACAGCAATAGGTACCTTGTTGTTAAAACACAGTTCTAGCTAACTATTATCCTGTCCTGGTTTTGGCTGGGATAGAGTTAATTTTCTTCCTAGTAGCTGGCATAGTGCTGTGTTTCGGATTTAGGATGAGAATAATGCTGATAACACACTGATGCTTTAGTTGTTGCTCAGTACTGCTTATGCTAGTCAAGGACTTTTCAGCTTCCCATGCTCTGCCAGGTGCACAAGAAACTGGGAGGGGGCACAGCCAGGACAGCTGAGCCAAACTGGCCAAAGGGCTATTCCATAACATATGGCGTCATGCTCAGTATATAGACTGGGGGGGAGTTGGCCGGGGGGCAGCGATCGCTGCTCAGGAAGTGGCTGGGTATTGGTCAGCGAGTGGTGAGCAATTGCATTGTGCATCACTTGCTTTGTATATTATTATTACTACTACTACTACTACTATTTTACTTTATTTCAATTATTAAACTGTTCTTATCTCAACCCAGGAGTTTTCTCACTCTTACTCCTCCAATTATCTCCCCCATCCCATCAGGGTAGGGGGAGTGAGCGAGCTGCTGCGTGGTGCTTAGTTGCTGGCTGGGGCTAAACCATGACATATCCTTTCATTTTTAAAGTTTTGCTACAGTACAACTCCAACTGAGTCTTCAGAAAAGAAGTTCCTTTTGTAATTGTCAAATAAATTTGCATGGGAAAACTCTCATATATAAGCAACTTCATTTATCTCATCATTCCTGACTTCACAGCAGCCACAGTTAGGGTGAAGAAAAGGACTAGACATCACGTGAAAACATTTCCAGCCATGGCTAATAGCAGCTGTCTTCCACTGTTGCATGAAAAAGCAGAAGTACTGAAAGATAGAGAGAGCACCCAAAATTTGAATAACAAATTAGTTTTTCCTCAGATACTTATGGTTACAATAAGGAATAATGAAAGAATATGCAAGTGTTTTACAGTGTTACCTAAGGCAACTGAGTGACTAAGATGCTTATTGTTATTTTAAGTAATCAAAAGTAGCTGCAGTCTTAAACAGCAGATCAACCCTATTTAGGCATACTTTTTAAAATGGGTGTTCATCAGCTGTTTTCTGGTAGGAGGAATCAATTAGTAGAACCAAATTGTAGCACTGAATAGTACATCAGCAAAAATAGATGAAGCGATCACTGCATCAGCAACTGTCATCTTCTCCCCAGAGAAACAAAGGCAGTTTTTAGCATCTTCATGGGCTGCCAGGGACAGCAGGTAAAGGAGTGATAACTGTATTTTTCTATATGTCTTTTAGCCTTTTGGTAGTAGCACAGCAGAACTGAAATCTGATGGTAAATTGTACATGCAGCACCACTGGTTTACTGAGTATTGCTGTTTTAAAGTTTTCTGCAGTGCAGTCAGAGAATTATCAAAGAGCTTAGATTACACAATAAGCTATATACTTATCATGTCAGTAATAAAACCCTCGTTAGTTAAGGTGAATTTCTGAGGGGCACCAAGTCTTTCAGTCAGAGACACGAATTTGTGATGATTGAAGTGACCTGTCAGAGCATCTCACTGTGGGTTTCAGTCTGGCGGTAGGAGCCTGATCCACTTCCACACTTATCTCCTCTTTGTCAGGAGCAGATGAATGGGGAGAGTTTCCCAACATTAGACTCCATTGTAAAGCAAGATCAGGATCAAAAGAGATTAGGAAAAACTAATCTAGACCGTCCCATTCCCAGGACAAAATCAAATGCTGTGTTATTTTTCTCTACTCCTTTATGCAACGTGGTTTTAAACCCTGCAGGTACTAGAATTTCTTCACCTCTTTGATTGTACTTTTGACTGTAATTTTCCATATTCTCCCCCAAACCCAGCCTAAAATCCCACTCCTGATGCCCCCTCCCCTCCTGACTTCTTACCAATAACCCCCCAAAGCCTTCACATGTTTGAGGACAGCACTGCCATAAGACCTTCCTTGTTTTCTTGTACTACTACTACTGCATGGTACGGAGACTTTCACAAAGCAGGAGGAGTATGGCACACCAGGAGCAATCTCGTACACCCAAATACTGACTGCTGGCCCAGGGACTGGAGCACACAGCTATACCAGAAACTGCTCTTGGCCTCTGATAAGTTTTGTGGGAGGACTACACTTAAAATGCCAGTTACTAGACATGGAGAAAGAACTGTAGATGTGTAAGGTGACAACATGCCCTCATATTTGCTTGTTGTTTATTTTAACCTATGCATCTTTTCTGTATTGCATTCAGCCAGAGGTGAGGAGTAAAGCAGTGACAGGACAGACCATGTCCTCCAAGCATCTTCCTGAACACGGCAAATGTAGTCAAGGTGGAGTATTCTCTTATATGTGGCTCAATCTTATTGAAGACCTTCTGAGAGTAGGTGAACCAGTGAATGTGAAATGTAAATTTTAATTTGTTAATTAATCGAAGTATCAACTTGTGATTTCCCATGACACGTGTTAAGGTTTTTGATATGCAAAGGTGTTGTTGAAGCGCAAACCCATTGCCACATAGACTTAGAAAGGTTTAAGTCTTGTTAATAATAATAATAATAATAATTATAACATGAACTTGGCCCTTTTTTCTGAGGAGGTTTTGGCATTACACGTTCACATGGGCTATAACTTCCTTAGACAACTTTTGCAGTATGCAGTTTGAAAAAGATTTATTATACAACTATCTGTGTTATGACAAGGGAAAGGCAGGCTTTTGCTAGCTCTTGCCAGATACCTAGACATAACGGGTAATGAGACAGACTGGAGGACAGTGGTATGTCTGATGAAATTGTACTCTCATCATAGGTCTCTGGGTTTAGGGCAACCCTCCACAGACGATCACGAGGTGAGCCGCTGGGATGGGCACAGCACAAAGTTACCAGAAGCTAAGCTTGATGTACATGTACCTCAAGTCACCCATTCAGCAACATGTATCTGTACAGGCTCTTCCCCATGGTAAAGTAAACTAGTTTAACTTTGTTTTTATTGAAGCATAAATAATCTCACATATATTGTGAGACAAGAACATAACAAGGGCAACTACTGAAAAAAATTGACTTGTCTGCCTGATTGTGTAAGTCCATCACATTCCCACTGGTCAACAGTAATCTGTTTTATTAAAAGCTGATGATAGTAGGCTAATGCAAACATCCACTTTTATTAGTGTTTATCTCAGTACTGAAAATGCTGCTATGCTAGGACAGACAGCAAAAGATAATGGAGTATTTGTAATGTGTTTATTTAGCTAGCTGAAACAAAATTGATAAAGCAAATTTGTGCCAAGAAGATGGCTTTGTTTTGATAAATTATCCACAGAATCCTTGTTCTCCAAAGGTTGGCTGATCAATCAAGGCTCTCTGTGTTATTTTATAATGTCTGCTGTGCACAGATGTATGCACAGTCACATATGAGCTACCTCGATAGTCAAGGCATGCTTGCTCTTTGACGTTACTTCTTTTCACACGATCTTTCACCAAATCTTCCAAAAAAATTTAGAACAATAATTGCTCTAACATCAGTTTTGTTCATTACCAGCTTTGCATTTTGTAATTCATTTATTATTAGTTCACATCAACACAAATGAGGGCCAGCTCTTTTCCCCAACCTCTGCTGAAAGAAAAAGCCTGCAGTTTTTGAGACTCATCATTCCTCCTGGCAAGGGAGGTCCAGACGCAGGGACCTCCGCTGGGCTCTGCAGAGGCCTGGGATGTGTAACCACTTGAGAGATGAAGTCAGAGCTGGCGGGGGAGTGTAGAGGGGCATATTCATAGCACCTTATAAGTACCTAAGTTAAGCGGTATGTCTACCATGGCATCTAAGTTCAAGTTAACATTAAGAAATTGAGAGGATCTGCTCTGGCTTCAGCTCCCACCTCCCTGCAGATGCAATGGGAAGGAAGGGTTGCAATCCCTAAATCAAGCTGTTGCAGGCTCTGTGACAGACTGAGCCGTCCGTGCTCTCTTGAGCTCAGACACTGTAGCAGTCACAGTGCCTCAGAGAGCCGCCTGCAGATGGAAAGGTGTCTTCATTCAGGCCCAAGTCTCCTAGAAGAGTTCTCAAATTCTTTCTCTGTTTGCTTAAATCCTATTTGTGAACCAGGAGCCTGTGCTTTGCTGGCATGAATGGGCTGTGCTCATGTGTTTATAACTCAGGGAAGAAAGTTTGAGGTGTCCATGTGTAGAATGAAGGTAACCACCCAAAATCTCGGAAGGTGATAGACAAATAACAGCCCAAACCATCTTTTATTCCTGAAACAGAAGACAGCTGTCAGGAGGAAAAGCTGATGCCTTGGGGACTGCAAATGGCAAGCAGATGCAGTGCTTCACTAATTGTCAACTGGTTCAACCTTGTCTGCTAATCTCCTAAGTGCCAGTAATGTCTTTGTAACCCAGACACCATAGGAAATAGGTTTCTGCATAACAAACAATCAGGAAAATTTATCCAAATTTAATTATGATTCTTCAGCTGAGCTCTTGTTTTTGACTACTGCTTTATCACACACAGCACAATGCATATACAAATAGGATGTGGTAAAACAGTATATTCATTTAGGGCCTGCACCATTCAGGTCTGAGTACTTTATCCTATTGACTAGGTTCTGTGTTATGATTTGTATTTGCCAGACTGGTTCAGAAATATCTGAGTCATAGCATGTAAAGCATAGTCTGCTTTACAGCTACTGTAGGGTTACATTTCTGAGAAGAGTCTCCAAAGTGAAGAAATGAAATGTATACTCTTATTAACATTGGTGACTGTATGTACAAAATTTGGAAATATAAATGCATGTACAATACATGCAAGGTACAAACAGGCTGAAAAATAACTATAGATAGTGTAAATCCTATTGTGGATTCCCAACTCCTTTGAATTATCTCCCTATGACTCTGCCATTTTTAGCCATCCTTGCAGCTTCCCCTTCTATAAGCAGCCTCTTTGTAACAAGGAAATGATACAAATCTCAGAGGATAAGCAAAAAACCCAATAAACTTGTGACTTCAGTTATTTGAGATATATTACAACAAATTAACTGTGTGTCTTATTAATGTTATGTTCTGGATGCTACAATTGCTTGTCCTGTAGTAAATGTTCTGCAGGAATGGCAAGGATTTTTCAAGAACATAAATACTGGGGTTTTGAGCAGGTGAGAGATTTTCAGAAGACTAAACTTTCCCTAAGCCAGGTAGACTATTTGCTGGTTCAGCTCACAGCATGGATGACATGCTCGTTTCTTCAGTCTTGTTGGGCAATGCTCTGTGCATTTACTGTACAGAATCCCTCTGCAGTGTACTGCAGAGTCAGCCAGTGCCCCATCCTCATCCAAGTCCTGCCAGCCACAGGTATTTGCATGTGACACGGGAACTTGTTAAGCTTAGGAATGGCGTCTTACATTTCTGGTGTAATAAGCACTAAAATGATTAAAAGTAACAAAATTTTCTCCCCTTCAGGAAGCTAATTTGTAACCAATAGATATTTTTCAGACTTGCTTTACTGCAACTTCCCCTGAAGGAAGAGATCTAGAGGGCAAAATAATGTATAAATTCTTACATGAAAGACCCCTCACTATTGCCTTAAAGGAAAAACAATGGCAAACATTTCTAATGGCAAACTTCTCCCTTCTAAAATCTAAATATTTCTTGAACTTAAGTAGGGATTTAAGGCTTGGGATTTAAGGCTGTTACCCTGCACCAGTCTCAAATAATGCCAGTGTATCCGGTGGAAATATGCAAGACTTGCTCTGGGTTGGTTATGGTCAGAATGTCACCTATGATAGCTCCAACTTCTTTAAGCCTCTATTAGTTTTTCAGAAATGGTTTGGACTTCAGAAATGACTATTTGCAACCAGTGCATCCCTCAGTTTCCCCTCAGGAAAAGCAGAAATGTGTTCATGTGGAAACTCAGCTATGTTTTGTTAGCTTGTAAATTTTGTACAAGCAGGTACTGGAATTTATGTTGCCCATGTAAGCCAAAGAAGTTACGCACATCCTGCAATTTGCAGGAGTGGGTCCTTAAACTGCATTCTTTTCCATACTTGTCATCTAGAGAAAAACAGTACTGCAAACAACCTGAGACCTTCCTGAGCATTTCAGATCAAATCTAGGGAAGACAAAGATATTAAAATAAGTAACTGACTGTATATTTATTTTATAATTACTTTTTTTTTTCAAAACCGAATCTATATTTGTTACAAATCCATAACAATGACAATTTAAGTTTACTAGCATTCAGAAAAAAAAAAAGAGGAAGGTGAAAAGGACCCTCTACTTGTTTGAGTACAGGGTACTGGGAACTATTTAGCTAATCCTTCCTTCCCACCTATGGAGCCAGGCCCCCCGGACCTCTCTGCACCTGAACAGCTCGGCTGCAGGAATGACTCGGACAGGCACATTTGTTGGCTGTGGGTGGAATGTGGGATAACTCAGGATAGACAGGGACAAACCTTGGACTGCGAGTGTTTAGCAGCTTGCTTACAGCTCTTCAAATTTATGGAGCACTCTCTGGCTGCTGGGGAGGTGTAAACTGGAACAGGGTCAGATTTTGGGTATTATTTACAGGCTCCTCCTGACACCAGCTCATACAAGAGAAGGTACTTGGGTACTTACCTGCTTTGCATCAGAAACATCAGTTGGGAGGATTGTACTTCTTTATATCCACTTGATTACAACTTGGGGTAGTGTTTTGCCAATTTTCTGTATGGGCCTTGCAGGTTTTTCGATGTGCCAGACAACTCATACGCTTCTTGAAGGGTAAATATGTGAAGCAATTTAGTGCCCCTGCCAGCACTCCGAGGCACTCAGCTCTCAGTGGGAGGATGTTTGTGAAACCTCTAGACTTTGACACTGCTATTTATGCCCTTAACATTTAAAACACCTTTAGCTTGTGTTTTGGGTTTTTTTTAAACTGGTCCCTCAATGAAGAATTTGTCAAATAGGTTGGTGGCTCCTTGCCCAGACTGTGGCATGAGGGTCCCGAGGCTCAGTCCGGGCTCCAGAGGTCAAAGGCGATGCAACAGTGCTCTTGACCCACCATAACAATGAAGTACCAGATTTAACATTAACTTTCAAATCATTCATTCTGCATGTATATTTGAAGTCCTTCCAGCCTTATGCACGTGTCTAAGGGGAGTTTGGGGAATTAAGACAACAAAATTAATATGGGGTATTAAGTTCTAAAATGGGTAAAAAACTGTTCAAAATAAAACACAGCCCAAAACTTTATAAACAAGTTAATGAAAACCCAGTGTAAAACCAGTGTAGGGAACCTATCTTTCCCCTTTTCATCCCCCAGGAATAGGTTGGGGAGACCTTCCTTACAGCTATGGCAGAGACCTATAATGATTCAGTTCCATCCATTGTGTCCCCTAAACTCATTCCTTACTTATCTTCAAGTTTCCTAAAGATTGTTGGTATTGGTTCACTACTCTTATCAAACTGTACTCATCTATAGCAATAGAGTATTTGCTTTTGTCTCTTTGTACCTGAGTCTGTATTTACAAAACATCATGAAATTTCCAGGTAAAAATGGCTCTTGGTGCAATTTCCAACAGCAAGCATGAAGGATACATTAAATTCTAATATTAAAGCAAATGATTGAGAAAGAACTGCTGGCATTGAGGATTATTTTAAACCATACATTTAGTCAGATTAATTAGTCAGGATTAGTTTCTACTGCAAATTTATGCAGAGCCTTGATCATTGAACTTCACTGATAATTGCTTGCTTGCATCCTCATAAAAAGAGGAGATAAATGGTAGCTGATGAAAGGCTCCAATTTATTGTCCCTGCAAAAATAAAAACAAAATTATTGCTGTTATATGGAATGGTCACACAGAGAATTTCTAGTTTCTTACTTTGAAAATAGGATTGTTATTAACTGAAAGGCATTATTTAATAAAAAATAAGAGGTAAAATGTTCTCTCATACTGGGATCAAACTATTCATTATTGCTTTGATAAATTTTTTTAATAAAATGAGAAGGACTTGTTCTCTTTAGAATGACATTAAAGCAGGCTTTACAGAATAGGTAGAAGGGAAATCCTGGTAAGTTCCTTCCTTCCTTCCTTCCTTCCTTCCTTCCTTCCTTCCTTCCTTCCTCCCTCCCTCCCTCCCTCCCTTCCTTCCTTCCTTCCTCCCTTCCTCCCTCCCTCCCTCCTTTCCTTCCTTCCTTCCTTCCTTCCTTCCTTCCTTCCTTCCTTCCTTCCTTCCTTCCTTCCTTCCTTCCTTCCTTCCTTCCTTCCTTCCTTCCTTCCTTCCTTCCTTCCTCCCTTCCTTCTTTTGAGGTTGATAGCCTACTGTAGTCAATGGGAATATTTTATTGATTTCTGTGGATTTAGGACTGGATCCTAGATCATCTGCAAAGAAACAAGAGTCACTGAAGGACCTGTTTTTAAACTGACAGCCTCCAGCTTGACTCAGTTGTCTCTGTGCCCTTCTCCTTAAGTGTTTTCTTGTGGATTGTAAGCTTTCTGCCGTGAGGAATATTGTTTGTTTACATGTACAGAAGTTAATGAAATAGATGTTCAACTCAGTTTGTCTCCAGGCATTTATGTTTCATCTGTTATTTAATAATACAGCTGGCCAACCATGCAGATTTAATGATCACAAGAGGGAAGGACTCCATTTGGCTTCTTTTCTACACAACTCCATAGGAAAATAAGCTTAACTATTTCTGTTAATGACAAAATAAATATTTTAAATTCAGAAATTCCCCTTCCTAATTCTCTGTACAAATCAGGGTAAACAAGTCATATAGAAATTTCCCGCTACTTCTTACAATATATATATTTACCTACTTCAATACATATGATGGATTACGCAATTAGCGCAGTCTGGTTTGAAACACCTTTCTGAATTCACGGAGCAGTTGCTGCTGCTGAAATACTGGTCATTTTTAGCTTCAGCTAAGATTCAGCTATCTGGAAAGCAAGTTTAGAGGTTTTGTACTTACGTCTTGCTAGGGGAGCATTTTAAGTGCATATTGATTAAGTTACAAGGTGTAAGCTGGAAAATACTGCTTAACTAAATCTCAGTTAGATTCAATATTAATGAAACATGTTCACTAGGGAAGTAACAGATACCTAAGAAACTCTTTCTACAGAAGACAATGAAAATTCCACACTAATGAAGCAATTCTGTCTCGCACTGTTCGCAGCACATGTGGAATAGTGCTGCTCAATCTACCTGGATTCTTCTGATTTATATGGGAGAGTAATATTTATCTTTGCCTCTTGGTAAAGTCCTTACCTCCAGCCATTTTAAGGGAAATTTAAGTTTACCTACCTTTACTGAGCTATTTGGCCATGGTCCCTCTATTTTCAATACAGAGGGCAAGTCGTCTCAGTTCTCTCCAGTCTCTTAGGATGGCTGAGGTGCCTGGAGGTGCTTGTTAAGGGCCAGCCTACAGCTTTTAAAATAGCTGAAGGGAAGGAGAGGAATCTCAGTTTTACTGCATGTTTCCCAGATGCCCTCCACTTGCGGAGCCCACTGGATGTTGATTATGAATCTCTAGGAAATCATAAACTCGATGCACATTTTGGGGAACAGGAGAACATTTCTTTGGAAAGTCATTTACCATTTGCAATGCAGGAGAGCCCAGGAGCTCTGGCTGGCTGTGTCCATGACACAAGGCATTACACGGATGCATAGTAAAAAAAAGAAGCCTTTAGTCTTTCCTCCAGAGATTTACATTTTGTGTTCAACAGCACCAGTGGAACAACAAAAACAAAGTGGGAGGTGAGAGAGGCAACTCCTACAGGCATGTTTTGCATAGCATATAGTATATAAATGTAACGAGCAGATTAGAAGTGGTAAGTGCATTTGCTTCCAGCCTACTCATTAATTTTTGCTATAGCCTATGCTTCTGTGAGGCAAAACTAATTTTTAAGACTTGGTCATGAGCCATTTATTTAGCCAAATTTTCTTTTGTTTTCCTCTCTCATTTGTGCATTTCTGCTTTTGGACCTTTTGAACTTAGTCATGGCATGTCTTTTCCCTCCCATTCCAGATGAGAGAGAAAAGTCCATTCTGAAATCTTTTTGATGGCTGAATTGAGTGCAGCACATTTTCAGCAAACACTCCTTCTCCTGAAATCTCCCGATCTAAATTTTCAGTCACATATTACTGCTGTTTGTATGCAAAACCTCTAATTATGTCACCCCAAATAATCACTTCCAAATGGAGAGGGTGTCAAAAAAATTGCCATGCTGCCAAGGATTTTGTAGACCTTGAATCCTCCTGGGAGGGAGACAGAATATGGGGCCAGGAAAAAAGAAAATATCTTCAAGTAATTTTTGGTAATAGCTTTTGTCATTTTCAGTTATTTTTTTTAAACAATATTTCTCTGAATATAGTGGGGAAATGGAACATCTTGTTTGTCAATTAATGTAGAGTGCTTTACAAAAGATGTTATGACATTTGCCTCACTCTGTCTACATCAATATGACAGTCTCATTACTAGTTCAATGGGGTTTTTTTCCTCCTGTTTTTACATGAGGAGGATGGAGTCACCATTCTTTGTGTGGTATATACTTACCTTCTCCCCATGCAATATTCACCTCGCCTCTTGTGATTTATTTCAAAACATTACTTTAGATTTCTGTTTGCTGCAGAGAGTCATAAATATGGATTTGTGTAACCCAGTGTTTATTTAATGAATCCAGTGCTCATTACACTGGAAGTGAATTGTTAACTGGCTTTTCTGACCCATTTTTAACTCTGTTTAAAATAAGATCCTTACTTAGCAGCTGGCTTCAAGTCTCTCATTTTTGGGGTAGCTGAGAATGAATCAGTAAGAGACAAATACTAGCCAATATGCTCTGCGCATCATACTAGCATACACGCAAATAAGAACATTCAATATCACTATGAATTTTTAGGCAACAAGGAGCAGAAACTTTGCCCTTGATATGACCTTCCCTCCTGCAGAGGAGCTTTCATGGAGTATGAGACAAACATCAGAAGAACTGAGATTTCATGTTTTAAATGAAATGAGACAAATGCCTCAAACAGCAGGAGGTACCTGTGTGCATGCCAGTCCTCATGGGAGATGGAAATGCTGTGCATTGCAGAGGAGACTGAACACTTCACCTAAGAATCATAGAATCATAGAATTGTTTAGGTTGGAAAAGACCTTTAAGATCATCCAGTCCAACCATTAACCTACACTACCAAGTCCACTCTAAGAAGTTTGGAAAAGAAATGACTGGGATGATTTGATTAGATAAACATGGTAAGAATCACCACTATTTAAAAAAAAAAAAAAATTATTTGTAGGTTTCTAGGCACTAGAATAAGAAAAGATTTGGATGCTGTTATGTTTAGTCTTGGACAATATTGCTTATATGTCCTACTGAATGGACGTCACCTCCCTTTTAGTACAATAAAATTGAGTCAATAATTCTGCAAAATAGTTAACTATCAGAGAGAGGCGATTGAAGTCCTCTGTTCTGTAGCAGAGTGGAAAACACTGCATGGTTAAAACCAAAATCTACTCAATTTCCACATGAAATACCCTGACATTACTTAATAGTGGATCTGGGTGTGAACTTTGAATCTGCTGCTTCAGTCTCCAGTGGTACAAATTGAACTCTGGCTTTTCTGACCCATACGGGGGCTTGCAGTTTGCCTACTTAAGAATGGAGCCATATAAAAGCCTCAAGATTTACGTAATTAACTGGAGGTATTAAGGAAAGGTCTGGATTCAGAATTCACTAACCCAGAGCTTGTAAAATGCTGATGGCCCTAAAGGCAGGCCAGTGATTTCAAGCTGTCTCTGAGAGGCAGAAGCTCCCTGTAGGGCTCATTTCCTGATCTGCTGAGGTCTCCACAGATGGTTCAGCACTGTTTCACTCCCCAGGAGGAGGTAGAACCCTGATCTTCCTCAGGAGAGCACTGAAAGCTGCAGCCCTGAGCTCTTCTAGCTGGCTCAATCACAGCTCTGTAAGCACAGCTATAATCAGTTGTATTGCTCAAAGGCTGAATTGTTCCCAGCCTGGGGTTTTTTTCCACACTAAAAGTGTTAATGTTATTTAGCACAAATACTAGCTGAACTAATTTCATGCTCTCTCACAGCCTTCTTTGGGGTGCAGCATAGCACTCCATGCTATCTGCTGTGACTGTCTCCTCATCAGACCACTCAGCAGAAAAGAAAATAATGCTAAAAACAAAGTCACCCTAATCGAAATAGCAATTTTCTTGAGTCCACTTCCGCAAGAAGAAGCCAAACTTTTCAAGCATTTGTGCATTGGTTGTCCACATGCAACCATAGTCTATAAGGGTTATAAAGCAGAAAACTGAATTTTTCCTTCTACAGCATAATGTTTGAGAAGGATACAACTATGCAATATTGAAATTACAGCAGAAAAAAACCTGCAATTTTTATATAAAGCATTAAATAGTAATTAGAGGCTAATTATAATTCTATCTTCCTATCAGAAGGGACTACTTAGCCTGACTTTTCTGTAGGAGGACTGGTAGAGTCAGTTCAAAATATCAGTCAGTTCAAATACCAAAACCTCTTGAAGTCAATTCCACCCATCTTTTCCTTCACCAGGTGTGACACACCAACACTTAGCAGGTCACCTGGACCACCTCTTAAGATTTTTCAGTCTTTGAAGTTTTTAAAAACTTGAATTTGAATGTATCTCATATTCCTCAGTCAGATATCCTTATCAGAGGGACAGGACAATGATATTTTATATATATATATATATATATATGTGTATATATACACATATCCAAAAGTATGACGGCAGGTTCATTCCATAAGTTGGGCACAAATATGACTGTGAAACACTTCTCCATAACCCAGTAAAATAGCAAGAAGGCAGAAAAGACTTGTGCTGATTCTGTAGGTGTTAGAATTGTGAAGTTTATTACTGAATGTGAGGCTACATTTGAGGGTGTCTTTGCTTTGAGTTGATTCTTTAGCTTACCTCTAAAGGCAGGCAATTGTAACTAAAATCTTCATTATACCCAGCCCCAGATGTATGTATTTCTTGGTTGATACACGTGATAGAAGTCATATTCTTTCATCCCTATTTGTCGGTAGACTCTATAAGCATGCTTTGCTGTGTGCTGTCCCATGGCGTCCTTCGCCTTTCTACATCCATAGCAAAGCTTCAGCAAGCTTGGCTTGTTTCCAAAAGCCATTCTTTGTGACAATTAAAAGAGAGAATTCAGAACACCATACAGTAAAAGCAAACAAAATACAGCAGAAATAATTTCTGATATCAGGCAAGAGCTGAGAATGAAAATTAATAAAGACCAAATGCTGCTTACTGAACTTTCTTTGCAGTGTGCACAGATCAGGAAATAAAATAATTTTGTTGGTTCTATTATGATTCTTGCAAGCACAACACAAAGCATTGCTAATATGGTACAGGTCCATCTGCTAGCTAGGGGAGAAGAAAAGGAAAAGCAATTAAGAACTTTATAAATTAGGTTTGTTGCTCTGGGCTGGAAAGATCCAGTTAAGCATGCTGCGATTCTGAACAAAGAAGAATAGGAGATGAGCCAAGAGAGAATTTCTCTTGACATTATCACTTGACCTGTTGCCCCTGCCTTCCCCAACTCCCCCAGCCAAGGATATATCTGGAGCCAAACCACCTCTGCCTCTCAAAGTTAAAGTCAGGTACTCCATGTATAAATCAACATTCCTGAGAATGTCTGGGCTAAACTGTTTGCAGACTGTTTACAGTCTGCCCCTGTGATATAAGAATACCCATCTGTGCACCTCAATTAGGACACCCAGCCCTGATTTCCAGAGCAACTAACTAGGTGGCCATTTTGACTTGCCCTCCTCCTGCTCCCATCACCTCCCTAACCCAAATTTGCTTGACGTGTGAAACTGAAGCAGCAAAAGTAATTCTTGGCCTATATAGGCAGTGAGAAATTCATATCTCCTCCAGGAAGAGGGTGCAGAACTAATTCTCTTACAAGTGACCTTGCGCGTTTTGCACATTTGTCACACGTTTAATCGCCATTGGCTTTGCATTTGGGGACAACACTGGCAAAGAACTGCTTTTGTTACACTTCTTGCACTTTTATTTGGCACACTCAATATCCTTCCTTGGTGATTCTGCATAGCACTGCTCTGGTATGCACGTAAAATAGTAATGGGAAACGAGTCCTGAGAAATTAATCTAGACCACATTACCCTTAAGTAAGCACATCAGGCAGCTGGTACAGGTCCAGCCAGATGCAGTTCCCATGAAACTGAGCCTTATCTTTATATTTCACTGTAATCTGAAGGAAATGAACACAGAGCCCTAATGTTATGTCTGCTTTACAGCATCTGTCTTTGCAAACTGAGGATGTAGAATAGACCATTTCTCTATTTTTTTCTGGTTCCTTTATTCCCAGAGCTACCGTGACCTCTTGCCCAGCGTGCATCCGTAAAGCACATGCTCATAAACCTGCTACTGCTACCTTAAAATCATTGCCGTGCCATGTGCAGCTCACCCCTGAGCCTGCACTAGATGTACTAAAGCCCCAGTTATTTTTGTAGGCAGCATCACTTGTTTTTCCATCCCCTTCACATCTTGCACCTGCTTGATGTGCAGCCAAGCTGCCTCCTGCCAGCAGCTCGCACATGGTCAGCCATCCTATGCCAGAGAAGCAGATCGGCTGCATCTGCCAGACTATCAGCAGGCGCAATCGTCCCACTGATGGCTCGCAGTTCTGGACAGGAGCAAAGTGATCACTTGTTCATATTTAAATAGCTCTGGTCTCTGGAATAATGTCAGGCCACTGTGGGCTTGCTGGTGGTTTCACAGTTGGACTCTGGGATCTACCATGGGCTGGCTGCTAAGTCTTTCTTGTTTACACGTTTATGTGCATCGCAGAGGGACCGGCAGTGAGTTTACACATGCCAACAGTGGTGGCCACACTGCAGTGTGGAGGTGCAGTAGCCTGGAGACCGCCTCCATCGCCCATCAGCCACCAAAATCAGTGGCTGCCTGGAGAACATCATGGGCTGGGGACTGAGGATTCATCTGCCAGCACCCAGCTGAGCAACCACGGGCTGGGCATGGCCTTTGAGACAGATATTGCTGCAATCTGATGTGAAAATTGTGCCAGATTATCTCCGTTCATCAAGTGAGAGAATAGCAAAAATGGCAATTTCATAAGGGCAGAATTAAACTTGAATACAGAAAAAATGAAACTAGTTGTCTAAACAAAATAATTTTTTTATAACTTTCACAGTGGATTATAAATCATCCGCAGCTAGTTCATGTTTGAGTGGAAGCTTTTTGTGGAAAGCTGATCTTATCTTACTGCAAGTGTTTTGCTTCTGTTCTGTGGAAAAATGTTTGGTTCAGTTTGTACAAAGAGGTTAGAAATACAATCTTGTTGAGAAATGGTGGGATTCTTGAGAGAGTCCAGGAACAAAGAAACCACAGAGAGATAAGGTGGAAAAAGTGTTATTAGCTCTCAAGTAAAGGGTCAGTTTACTCTGTTTGGGAATGTTGCAGGAATTTACTCTCTTCTTTTGTATGGCACTGGGGAAATCAGGATTGATTTTTAAATATAATGATATAAATTGGAAATAACTTTCAAAAGTAAACTTAGAGGTGGATATTTAAAGAGTAATGTTATCCCTTTGTACTGATGAGTTCAATTAAAGGACAGGTAGATCTGTGAGCATTGTAAAGAAGCAAAGCCTGGGTGAGCGCTCATAATGCCTCTCAACTTGGGTTTATTCCTGGCATTAGAAATGGGTAAGCTTTTCTCATAAGAGGCTTGCTTTTACTCTCTCATTTACTGAGCTGCCTATTTCCAGGGAGCTTGGGGAAACATCTCTCAACGTTATAGAATTACACCACTTTAAATGATGTGAACAGAATTTGGGTGGGTTTTTTTTTTTTCTTAATGGTCTCTTTTGTAATTTTGCCTATTCATCCAGCTTGGAATTTAAAACCTGTTTAAATGCATCATTAAACATTTCAGTTTAGTTACAGGATAGATGCCACTATTTCTTATTTAGCAAATTAGTGAACTGAGGCATACAGAAATTGCATCAAATCATCACTGGCATGAATTTTCTCTCGTGTACTCTATGTCTGAGTTCAGCCCATACAATACTGTGTAGCTGAGACAGGTGAGGCATCTAGTAAGCACGGAGTAACCTGTGGTATTAGTTCCCGAGTGAGAAAGGACCTGACCTATGGCTCATATTGTCTTCAGGGGCTGAGCATCATATTAGGAACGGGTCACCAGAGGAGGTGGGAATGATCTCAGAAGCTTAGGTGTTAGGTTGAGGGTTTGATCTGAAGGTAACTGAAGAGAATGCAAATATTCCACTGGCCTGAGTGGGTTGCTTGAGGTCCTCACAATTTCAGGCATTTCAGCAGTTCATAATTTAATAGTTTCTAGTGGAGTTATCTTATCTCCTTAATCGTTTTCAAAAATCCAATAACTTAAATAAAATTATTCTAAAATGATAGCAGAAATCAATGGCCAGAGATATTAGTGGATGCTTATTGACACATATTATACTATTTTCATATTGCTGTCATGTTGGTCCAGATGCTCAACTGTCGGTTTTAGGCATTGCGTAGGTGGGCTTGGAAGCTCTAGCAGTCCAGAAGCGATTGCTTTTGGCAGGCTCTGGTGTGACTATAGATCTGTGAGGTTATTTATGACCTATAACTGCAGCTCTGCTGTCTAGTGTATGTTCCTACCATGCAGAAAATCCCAACCCCACTTGTTATCTGAACACAATCCTTTGTACAAATGGGCTATGTGGGCCTCATTAGGGATTTCTATGGACTTACAGAAGCCAAAAGTCCAGCGTCCTGTTTCCTAGATATGCGGTGTTTCTGCAGCAAGAGGAAAAGAAACACCCTTTGAAACTTTGTTGTTCTATTTATATGTGACCTAATATTGCAGATTGAATGTATACAAAATTTTATTAAGTTCTGACTGATGCTTTCCATGGCTGGTAAATCACTCTTTGTCAGAGCTGGATGTATTAAAGTGCTTGGTTGATTTAGGATGTGGTTGTAAACGGCAAAGCTCAGTTTATGAGCTTCATTATTTCTGGAGTGAGGCTTCCCAGACAGTTCATGAATCTACCTGATTTTTATTATCTCTTTCTCAACAACGGCCACTTTCTTAATAGGTATTTTGACACTGAGGTTTAATGGCATTTAAAAAGATGACAGACCCATGCACAGAAGTTACAAGTTATACGTATTAAATTGTTCAGTTATGAGAAGATCATTCCATCCCAGAAATGGAATTTCTGCTGTTCTTTTTCCATCTAGGTTTTAGTTTTTGCTCTGGTAGTTTGAACATAATATTCTGTATAAAATAATTTACTTTTGCTTTCAGGAAAGATTTTTTTTTTCTGCTTGTCCACAAACTAGAATAATGAGAGAGACAGCAACTAGAGGATCCCAAGCACACTAAGTTTTTTGAGCACTTGCAAAATCAGTATCAATCAATTTGATAAAACAAAGTCCTCCAGCATTAATGCACCTAAACTTACATTACTCTATGGACAGCTATTCCTTTATTTGTACAAGCCACTCTGCCTTTGGAAATACATTGCATTCCCATACCAGTATAAAATTTTAGTAGGTGGCCTTCCAATTTATGAGGCAAAAGCAGGTAAAACTTGTTACTGTCAAGATTCTTTTGGCTTCTATGGTTCTTTGTCTCAGCAACCCGAGTCAGTAATTCAATAAGACTTTCTTCTGTGGATTGATACCAGAATATTTTATCTTTAAACTTCCTTTCAATATACTTTTCATTTGCAAAAAGCTCTCTACATTGTAAGGGTATGCATATATTTAAGCTGAAATTAGTTTTCATAACGAACATGAAAATGTAATATATGTAGCCAGCTCAAGCTCATTACTATGTTATTTTAATAACTTTCATCACCATATTTGTGCTAAAATAAATAAGCTTTTTTTCTTAACAACTTGCATTACTTACAGACAGCAATATGCTCTTGCTGTAGGCAGAGGAAGCACCATCTTTTCTCACGGCCTAAAGCTTTTCACCCTGTAGATATGGTTGCAAAAGGATTAGGAATGTAGTCCTGCAGAGAACATAAATTTTTCTGCCATGTATGGAGCAGCTTAAACTTCATGCGTGTGTTCACTTCTTGGAAATGTCTATCTGGTTTAGCACATGGTTTTTAGCTCTGAAATGCAGCACTTCTGCAATATGTTCTCAACATAATTCTGGACGAGTGCCTGTGTGAATGGAGGCACTTGCAGTGAAGAAGTAATGTGATCTTTGGAATAGATTACTATGAATGGGAGCAGACAGACTTGTGTGGGATTTTCATTCCACTGGCAGGAATTGTTAGGAATTGTTGTTTGTAGTCATTACTCCTTTTCCAGGGTGTTGCACCTCTTAATGTAAAAACCTATCTTTCTGCTAGGGGACAGTCTGTAAGAGGATTTAGTCTTGTACAGTAAGTAGCACACCTTGCTTTTTTCCCTGGTGGTTTTATGGTTGTCTCTAGGTTCTTATCATCTGGATATATGAATATGGACTGGCAAGTTAGCTTGTTTCATCGTAAAGACAGACATAGTTAAAGCAGTGAAGATAAAATATATTCATCTTTATAGTGATGATCTCCTTTAGAAATCCTAGCAAACTGCTACACAAAGGGAAGTAGAATCACAGAATCAGTCACTTTGGGATGGACCTCAGGTACCCCCAGTCCAACCTCCTGCTCCAAGCAGGGTCATCTGAGAGATCAGACCAGGCTGCTCAGGGCTTTATCCAGTTGGGTCTTGAACCCTTCAAGCATGGAGACTGCATGAGCTCTCCAGGCAGCCTAATCCAGTGCCTGACTATCCTCAGTGAAATTTCTTTCCTTATATCCAGCTGGAATCTATTCTTTCAATTTATGACTCCTGCCTCTCATTCTCCTGCTGTGCACTGTTGTGAAGAGCCCAGCTCAGCTCCTCGATAACCCTCCAGGTAGGCAGGGTCAGGCTGCTGCGAGACCCTTCTGAAGCTGTCCTTCATCCAGGCTGAATAAGCCCAGCTCCCTCCATCTCTGCTCACAGGGCAAGTGCTCCAGCCCTGACCATCCTGGCGGCCTCCACTGGACTTCCCCAAGTTTGTCAATGTCTTAATATATCAGGCCCAGACTTCTGCAGAAATAATTGCAGAAACAAGGTCTTAAACTTGTGTTTGACTCTTGTACATTTTTATACCATTCCTTTCTCTGGCTATTCATTGAGGTAACCTCTCAGCACTGTTAAGAAAGCAAAATGTATTATCACTCCCTAAGATGCATTGCTCATAATAACTATCTTCTTGGAATTTCATTAAGAACATTATACTTGCTTTTCCTACAATTTCTTCTTTTCAGTTTCTTTGCCAAACTCCATGGATGGCAGACATTTTTCAGGATTAATGAATTCTTTAGTGATAACATCATTAGTTACTATCAGAAGACCCAATAATCCTTTAAAGGAGTGATGTGAAAATCAATAGGTGCATGAAAAAAGGCTTTGAAATTGCTTCCTGTTTCTAGTAAATCAATAAAGGCCCTCAGTGGGAGGCTGAACATCTCAGTATCCTGGTGTAACAGCAGTGAGAGGCTTCTCAGGACAGGACATAAGCACATACGCGAGGTAGGAATGTTTAAAGCTACTTCCAGGCTCATCTGCAAAAGAGGTCTCTTTCTAAGGCCCTCAGGGTGGCAAGATGCCTGAAAAGGATAGTGCCTTCTGTCTTTATTTCTAAATGGCACCTGAAAAGTTATCTCTGAGCTCTACTTTACCCTCACCATTGAGGTAGGAATTGCAGATGATACCAAACTGGGAGCAGCATTCACTGCACTGGAGGATAGGGCTGCTGTTCATAGACACCTTGACCAGCTGGAGAAATGGGCTGGCAGGAACCTCATGGAGTCCAGCCGAGACCTTTTGATGATTCACAATCCCTGTTCATCTCCTTCAAAAATGGGGTGAATGAGATTCAACACTGTGGGAGGAAGTGGGCAACGGATGTATGAGTTGAAGAGCTGAGCTGGTATTAGGCAATATATTCCTTCCTCGTTCCAGCAGTATGCATCACCACCTTTCATTGTGGTGTTATAAATGCTATATCAAGTAGGACTAAAACATCAGAAAAAAGTAAACTGCCTTGAAGGCATAAATATTTCTGCTTTTTTAGAGGCAAGGAAGCTTTCTCACATGTGTCCCTCTCTCCAGGGCCTTCCCTTGACAATTTGAAGCAGAGGACCTCCATTATCCTGTACTGCTGAGGGCAGCCCTGTATCACACCCAGGGCTCTCTCCTTGCAGGAAAAGCTGCTTTTTAATTTCTGCCTGTGTCTAAAGTGAGAAAAGTTCCTTCATGACAGTATCTTTTTCACAGATGACTGAAAGAGTCAAATTATCAGCGCAGCTTGTCAGGACATTTTTGCCCCGTTAGGGTTTTTGTTTTGACTCAGTGTTTAGCTCTGCTGGAATTGCCCAAAAGTAACTATGCATCAGGAAAGCTGGGATACCCTTGAAGTCCAGCTTGAAAGGCAATTTTTGTCAGTACAGCTGGAAGAAGAGTTGAATGAGAGGCTAACTGTTCAGAGCAGAGCTCTCCTGGTGCCAATCAGCAGACTGGATTTGGCTAGGATGAGCCTGTTGGGCATGTGCCTTTGCTTAAGGAGAAGAGATGAAAGGCTTTTATGGAAGCTTATGTAGCCAAACAGCCACCTGCCACCTCCTTTGCTTGTGCAAGGCCAGGTACCAGCAGCAGGCACCAGCACATGCATGTCCACGTCAGGGCAGGGAGGGGAGAGCCTGGATTCCCCTTCCACCACCAGGACAGTCAGACATCAAAGCACTTTCAATGCTCATTGGTGAAAATCCAGACACACTTTCTTTATATCAAAGATGGAGAAGTTGTACTTTTCTTCAAGGAAAAGCAATAATGCTTATATCTAACTCTTACTTAGCATTTCATCCATGCATTTCAGAGCACTTGGCATCGATATCTTTTTTTATAACTGATTAAATAAATGAATAGAGATTCCTTTACATTTATTTCACAGATCTTTAAAAACAAACTATTAACTCTCCTCTCAGCTGCTTAACTGTATGATCAGAAGCCAGAGGTCAGTTGTTATGTCACCGAGGTTTTAAAGTGGCGATATTTACTGTAGTGATTTATAATGCCATCCCTGACATTGGATTACATGGTAGCAATTAAACCAAGTATTTCAGTTCCTGAAGAATTAGAAAATGTGTTAGAGTGGAAGAGAACTTTTTCACCGTGTCCTGTACAAAAATATTCTCTTGATTCATAAGCCACAATCTTGCTGCTGTTCCCTTGTTTTTCCTGCACGTACCCATCAGAAGCAAGCATGAGCAAAATGCTGAGATACTTAATGCCTTTTTTGTCTCTGTCTTTAATAGCCAGACCAGTTATCCCCAGAGTTTTCAGCCCCCTGAGCTGGAAGACAGGGACAGGGAGCAGAATGAAGTCCCCATAATCCAAAAGGAAGCAGTTAATGACCTGCTACACCACCTGGATGCTCACAAGTCTATGGGGCTGGATGGGATCCACCCGACAGTACTGAGGGAGCTGGCAGAGGAGCTCACTAAGCCACTTTCCATCATCTATCAGCAGTCCTGGTTAACAGGGGAGGTCCCTGATGACTGGAGGCTTGCCAATGTGACGCCCAACTACAAGAACGGCCGGAAGGAGGATCCGGGGAACTACAGGCCTGTAAGCCTGACCACGGTGCTGGGGAAGATTATGGACTGGTTCACCTTGAGTACGCTCAACAGGCATATGCAGGTCAACCAGGGTATTGGGTCCAGCCAACATGGGGTCATGAAAGGCAGGTCCTGCTTGACCAACCTGATCTCCTTCTATGACTTGGTGACCCACCTAGTGGATGAAGGAAAGACTGTGGATGTCATCCACCTGGACTTCAGCAAAGCCTTTGACATTGTCTCCCACAGCATTCTCCTAAGGAAGCTGGCAGCTCATGGCTTGGATGGGCATACTCTTCGCTGGGTAAAAAACTGGTTGGGTGGCCGAGCCCAGAGAGTCCTAGTGAATGGAGTTAAATCCAGTTGGCGGACGGTCACAAGTAGTGTTCCCCAGGGCTTGTTTTGGGGCCAGTCTTGTTTAATATCTTTATCAATGATCTGGATGAAGAGATTGAGTGCACCCTCAGTAAGTTTGCAGATGACACCAAGTTGGGTGGGAGTGTCGATCTGCCCGAGCATAGGATGGCCCTGCAGAGGGACCTGGACAGGCTGGATCGATGGGCCAAGGCCAGTTGTATGAGGCTGAACAAGGCCAAGTGTCGGGTCCTGCACTTGGGTCACAACAACCCCATGCAACGCTACAGGCTTGGGGAAGAGTGGCTGGAAAGCTGCCTGGCCAAAAAGGGCCTGGGGGTGTTGGTTGACAGCCGGCTGAACATGAGCCAGCAGTATGCCCAGGTGGCCAAGAAGGCCACCAGCATCATGGCTTGTATCAGGAATAGTGTGGCCAGCAGGAGCAGGGAGGTGATTCTCCCCCTGTACTCGGCGCTGGTGAGGCCGCACCTGGAATACTGTGTCCAGTTTTGGGCCCCTCAATACAAGAAAGACATTGAGGTGCTGGAGCGTGTCCAGAGAAGGGCAACAAAGCTGGTGAAGGGTCTGGAGCACAGGCCTTATGAGGAGTGGCTGAGGGAACTGGGGTTGTTTAGCCTGGAGAAGAGGAGGCTGAGGGGAGACCTTATCGCTCTCTACAACTCCCTGAAAGGAGGTTGTAGTGAGGTGGGTGTTGGTCTCTTCTCCCAAGTAGCTAGCAATAGGACGAGAGGAAATGGGCTCAAGCTGCATCAGGAGAGTTTAGATTGGATATGAGGAAAAATTTCTTTACAGAAAGGGTGGTCAAGCATTGGAACAGGCTGCCCAGAGAGGTGGTGGAGTCACCATCCCTGGAAGTGTTCGGAAAATGGGTTCATGTGGCACTTTGGGACATGGTTAGTGGTCATGGTGGTGTTGGGTTGATGATTGGACTGATGATCTTAGAGGTCCTTTCCAACCTTAATGATTCCTAGTTTTTACTTTCATTATAAATAATCCAGCCACCAAGCCAGAAAACATGAAATTATTACTCTACCCTTAATTGGTTTAGTGTGGACTTGGTAGTGTTAGGTTAATGGTTGGACTTGATGATCTTAAGGGTCTTTTCCAACCTAAACAATTCTAAGCAATCAGAGGCAGAACAGTGTATCAATGAGAATAACATGTTTTTATTTAATTAAAAATTATACGTGTATTCAGTTTCATTGAGATTTTTCCTGTAGGACTCACCAGAAAGAATTACCAACTGGAAATTAAAGGGATAAAACATATAGCCATTAGTTTTCAGAAACATTCAATATCTTTTTGTGCTGGATTTTTTCTGATTAAGTGAGTCAGTTCTGTGCTGGTTGTGGAAAAAGTAAAGTAATGACAACTTAATTCTGACGGAAATGTGAATAGATTGAAGCTTGTTACAGAGTTGACTTCATAGCTTCCTAGTTGTCAACCTCTAGACTGTAAAGTGGTGGCACTGTGCAGATGGATCTTTTCAGCACCATACAGAAAGTAACTATTAATAGAAAAAATATTTTGTACATAAGCACAAAGGAGAAACATGTAAATATATGTTAGTTTATACATATACCCAACAGTAAATATATTTATTAAAAGATTCTTCTGTTATAGCTGTAGGAAAGTTTTCTGAAAGTACTTACAAATATTTTTTATTAATTATGCAAGGCTGACTGTATTCATACATATATATGTGTATATACAGACATACTCATATACACACATACATATGCACAATCACCGTTCCAACTGGATTTGTCTTTAGCAAATGACTGGCAATGCTAAAAGTACTAAAGGGACTTTCATCATATTGAATTAAAGTCATTCAAAGGAAACTGGAAAATGGAGCTTTGTGTGAAGACAGGCTGGTATAAAAATGGAAGGGTTTCTCATCCCCTTCCCTTTTGCCTCTCTCTTCTGTAGCATTTCTCTCTGTACTGCTTTTCATCCTTCTGCTCCCTATTACCCTTCTAAACCCGGTGCTACTCCCACCTATTCTGTTCCTTTGCTTTCATACTAACTAGCAATATGTCCTTTCATGTTCCCGTCAAACCTGGCCAAGTGGCAATTGCTTGCTCTCACACGCACATTAACTTTTCTCGTTGTCCTTCTCTGAAAAGGTGCAACTGTGCTGGCTCTTCAGAACGGTTTGTTTTAGATGGGATTTTTCAGGTGATGAATCAGATTAATTTTGTTCGTCAGTCACTGCACTGCAGCTTTGATGTTTCTGTTCTTCCCAGTAACACGTCAATGACGTTATCTTTTCTGCAATATAACACTATACCAGGCAGTCTGATGGAGGGATAAGTTCATGGCATTTTAGTACCCAACTGCTACCAAGTGTTAATGCTGTTTTGACAGTAGAAAAATCTGTGTCTGTCACTCCATCTGTAATAAACGGGAGATGAAGTCACACTGCTTCTATGCAGGGGCACAGCGAAGACTGGGGAACGTGATGCTAAGCATATGTGTGGCACTAAACATCATGGAACTACACCAGTACTTGAGCTTCATCTGATTCATCTTATGAAAAAAAATGAGCATGCAATAATGGAATAAGTGTTTGCAAATATTTTGCCACTGAATTTGAATCACAGATTTATTTCAATAATAAACATGGGAGTGCATCTTGATAGGTTGTTAGTTGAGTTGTGTGGGTGGTTAGTCTTTTATTTTTATTCAGATGATTTGGTGAAATCACATGATTTAGTTACTTTGTCTGTAGTAAGAATATTGAACTCAGTCACCAGCTATACCAAGTGATCTTCACTCCTATTGAAATCATAGGACAATAACATCAGAATTATTATGTAGAGTTTTGTTTGTTCAATTTGAATATGCATGAGAAGCTGTCCACAGAATGCTAAGCAAGATAACACTTTTGTTAAAATGTTAAGAAAAAAGGATTTTGCAGAGTTAGAAGCAGTCTTTAAGTCTTGTAACACAGTAAAATTTGGTGCTGAGTTAGTTTATGAAAATACTGTTTATACTTTATCATTCAGGAGTCAATATGAAAACCTGGAAGCTAGATCTTCTTGCAGACTGTAGGAAAAAAAATGTTAACAATTTCTGAAAGGCTTGATCTAGTCTCATCAGCTGGAAAGCATTAACCGCACTGTTCCCAGTCACTGTGGAAAGAGCCTTGAATTTACATTTCCAGAATAGGAGATGACAGCAGAGTTTATAGTGCTGTCTCCTTTCACATGAAGGACTGAGGATCTGAAGCTGCAGGCTCTTCAGGGTGGTGGAACAAAAAGGGGAGCTGCACTGAGGAATGATTGCTTTGTCAGGACTATGGGCTGCAGTAAAGGCTGGAGGAGCTGCCTGAGTGTCGCTTGCATTCTGGAGAATGGTCACCATTCTGCTCCTGTGGTTGTTTCTGTTCCAGTGCCAGAATGCATGACCCGTTTCTGATTTTTATCTCATTTCCAGCTGACACAACTGGCACAAGTTCTCTTTTGATCTGTGAGATCAGAAACAGATGTTGGGTGTATTAGCTTGATGATTTGGGGACAGGATTTACAGGCCTCGCTCCAGCAGCCAGATCCAGGCACCCCCTGATCTAACATGGAAGCCTGAAAGGTCATGACATAATGCTTGTGTCACAGACTGTGGAACCATCTGTTCAAGGCACCTTTATTTATATGCGATAGATTTTTTTTAACCAAGCAGCAAGGGAGAAACTCATTCTATGACTCTTTTGTAAAAGATGACCATTCACCTGCGAGTTTTTTTGTAGAAGACGACCATTCACCACCTGTGTACTCAGCAAAGTCCTCTGTTCCTCACCACGTTCCTCTGTTCCTCTGTTCCTCACCTGACTTATGAACTCAGGAAGCAGACAGGCAGACAGCAGATGTAAAGGTTCAGGTCAGGGTTAAGACAACCAAGTACTGATGTCTACATGTGTGCTAGCTGTCTCAGTTCCCTCTAGAGTCAGCGGAGATCTAGTCAATGCCAACAGTGGAGCCTAACATGCAACTGAAGTTGCATGGCCCATGCTCAAGCAGACACAAAGGGTGGGATTCAGTTGCCCCTGAACATAGGCATCTAGTATCAGTTCAGGTGCTGTGAAGCACCTTTCTTGGCATCTTGCAGGCACTTCAGAAAGGTTCATGTGTCCCCTACGGTGTATTTGCCACCCCTTGCAGATGTCTCAGACACCTTATCCTGTCTGGACATGGTCCTGGACAGCCTGCTCCAGCTGCCCCTTCTTGAGCACAGGGATTGGACTAGGTGAGTTCAAAAGGTCTCTTCCAACCTAAATGATACTGTGGTCTCAGCTGGCAATAGATGCCAGTGCACTGGGAACCTGAAAGTTGTTGCTCTGCTGAAATTCCTGTAGACTCCAGTGGCAGTGCTGGCTCCAGCTTGATTCATTTGAGGATGCTTAGGAGTCTAGTACTCCATGAGATGCCCTACATCTGCCTGGGACTGGCAGATACAGAAAAGCACTTATGGGAAATGTGCACCCTTTCTGTGCCAGGCCAGGAGGGACACCTTCACCATCTCAGGTACACTGGATATTAACATTTGAGTGACTGACTTCTCAATGGTCATGTCTTTTGGAATATTATGTAGCCTAGTCCAGATGCAAAGTCTGCTTATCCAAAATGAGTTACTTCCATGGTAAGATAAGTCCTTGCTATATTATGTATCTACTTCGAGTGTGCTACACTTCTGCATGTTATGCTTGTCTGCTACATGAACAAGTCCTCAGCTACCTGGAGCTTCCTTGCTATGCTGATATTTGATCAAGCCATCTCTAAACCATTTCTTGGGCAAACTAAAAAAGGACTGTTTGGTTTTTTTGGTTTTTTTTTTAAATTTATGGCAGATTTTTCAGACCTTAATTCATTCCTGCAGCCCTTACCATGACAGTTGCTGAGTCTCTAAAACCACACATAGTGGTACACCTCCTCTCCACCCTACTACTTAGTAACTGTAGCATTGAAGCAGCCATCACATACTACATTGTGTGCAAATTGTCCTGCTTCAATTGTTCTGCCCAGTAACTCATCTCAACTCTAAGTGTCTTTCACCATCACATATCCAGGCTCTCATTCGGTAAGCATAAACAGCCTGCGTGCAAACCTTGCATTCAAATGTGCTCAAATGGATGATGATTAAATGAGACCAATTTACCACATATTTGTTTCTTGGTCTGCCTTTATCAGTTTTCACCAGAAAATAAAGTACTCTGATTTGTGTTTGCATTTGTGTTGCAGTCTCTGCCAGCAAAAGTGTGTGTGTGTGTGGGGGGGTTCCAGCTCATTGGTAGACACTGATTAGCAAAATAGGACAGTGAACAGCCTTAGAGTGTTTTGGTAGCATTTTGTGACCAAAAAAACCCCCAAAACCCAAACAGATTTGAGCTGCTTTTCATTCATCTTTGAGTTACATTAAGGGATGCTTCATTAAGTACTAAAGATTTGGAAGATCCCTCTCGTGCCAGAGGACATGGCCTACTGGGATGGCGTGTGCCTTTTGTTACCTGGATCAGAATGAGGCAGATGAGCCAGCAGTTGAATGTTGGTGATCTTTCACTGAAGTAACTACTGCTTCCCATTAAATCATAGCAGTGCTATTGTCTGAACAGGAGAGAAAGCAGCAGAATCAAATGAAGGATTAAAAGACCTCTTTTCATTTTAGTCTCTGTTTAAAAATAAAGGTGTAACCAGAGACACTCATCCCAAATATCCATCACCCTCCCTAGTTGGCTATTCAGTGGAAATCAATCTCAATTATCTTGTGCAAAACATTTTCCCACACACTCCTAGTGCAGCACGGGGAAGTCCCTCATACGTTCCCTGAGAAGAAGAGAAGCTGCAGCACTGGGCTGCAGATGGGGGTCCTTGTGTAAAACCTCTCTGTAAGGCATGTTTCCAGTCCTGCAGCCTACTGCCAAGGTTCTTTCCTTCCCACCACAGCTGGAAGTGGCCTCTTCCCATCACAGGACTGATATACTGACAGATCCTTCATGTTTTGTTGCAGCTGCCATTATTATAGAGCATCATGTGTCTTGGATTGATATAACAGTGAATTAGGTTGAAATCTGTGATTTTAGGTTAGTTTGTTGTACTCCACTTCTAATTGCAGACTGTCCAAGAATCAGCAGCGTTGGATTGCTGCATAATCTCTTTGCCTTGCTGCTCAAAATCAAATTTTTTAGTTTACAAAGTGTAGCGATTTCGATGAGCAACCTAAGCCCAGAAACATCAGAAGGGAGCATACCAGCAAATTATCTCCCTTTCCCCCACCTCTCTGTCATCGCTATAATCTCATTTACTCTGGAACGGTAAGAAATGTAGAGGAATCCAGTTAGCTTGCTTTATTTCCCTTGGTGGTTCTGACAGAGCTGCTTGCGACTTATTGAGCTGCTCTAACCTACATGGGGATTTCAGCAAACAGCCAGTTTACTTACAAATAATTGCAGCTTCTTTAGTCATTGTTGAGTAAGACTTTATTATTTTCCCTCTAAAACTCCTGAAAACTGAGAGCCATGAGCTTTTCAGGGTGGCACATGTTATATGACAGGCTTAGCCAGCACAGCCAAGTGTTACTGTTACATGCACTGACACCTGCAAGTCTCGGTCATGGACCCAAACATTGTCACACCGAGGCTATATACAGCGCTATGATTAAAAGAGTATTCTGCTCCAAAAAACCCTTCGGCATCCCTTGGGTTTAGCTGAGGGAAGGATGATGTTGTCTAGGCTGGGCTATTCACCTCTTACAATGTCTCTTGTACTTGTGGTATCTGGGCAATGGTGGTTGTCTGTATAGGGACTAGGAAGGGACAGACTTCTTTTGGGGAAGTGACAGTGTGGAGGGTTGACCCTGGCTGGATCCCACTCTATCACTCCCCTCCTCAGCTGGACAGGGGAGAAAAAATAAGATGAAAGGCTCATGGGTTGAGATAAGGACAGGGAGAGATCACTCAGCAATTACTGTCATGGGCAAAACAGACTCGACTTGGGGAAATCAGTTTAATTTATTACCAGTCAAATCAGAGTAGGATAATGAGAAATAAAAACTAAATCTTAAAAACACCTTCCCCCCACCCCTCCTTTCTTCCTGGGGTCAACTTCACTCCCAATTTTCTCTACCTCATCCCCTGCAGTGGCACAGGGGGACGAGGAATGGGGGTTGCAGTCAGTTCATCACATGTTATCTCTGCTGCTCCTTCCTCCTCAGAGGGAGGACTCCTCACACTCTTCTCTGCTCCAGCATGGGTCCCCCACAGGTCCACAGGTCCTGCCAGCAAACCTGCTCCAGCGTGGGCTTCCCATGGGGTCACAGCCTCCTTTGGGCACATCCACCTGCTCCGGCGTGGGGTCCTCCCCGGGCTGCAGGTGGATATCTGCTCACCTGTGGGCCTCCATGGGCTGCAGGGGCACAGCCTTCTCCAGCATGGTCTTTACCAGGGGCTGCAGGGGAATCTGGAGCACCTCCTCCCCCTCCTTCTTCACTGGCCTTGGTGTCTGCAGAGTCCTTCCTCGCACATATTCTCACTCCTCTCTCTAGCCGCAGTTATGCAGGCTTTTTTTTTTCCCCCCTTCTTAAATACATTATCCCAGAGGTGCTACCACCATTGCTGATGGGCTTGGCCTTGGCCAGCAGCGGGTCCATCTTGGAGCCGGCTGGCATTGGCTCTATCAGATATAGGGGAAGCTTCCAGCAGCTTTTCACAGAAGCCACCGCTGTAGCCCCACCGCTACCAAAACCTTGCAACGCAAACCCAATACAGTCAGACATAACAAACCTTTGCCACCCACCTGCTCACTGCAAACCAGAGCTTAGAGGGCAGCCAGATGAATGGAGGGAAGAAGAGAGACTTGGGTGCTCCACCTGGCTGCCCTTGGGTAGCTGAGCCAAGACTGCTCCAGCAGCCCACATACACTCCCCCCAGCCAGCTCCTAGCTGCTCAATGAGGACCTTTATGCTCTTTTTACACTGTTTTTCCAACTCAGAAACATTTTGCAGTCACTTTGTGCAGACAAGTGACATCAGATACAGGAGCAGCTCACTTTAATGCATCTTTGAGTTGCTCAGGTCTCATGTGAACAGTCTTGACAGTAAGAGCCCCAACATGAGGCAGACAACAACAGCTCCAGTATACAAGGATGAAGTCCAGCTGGCAACAGATGTTCACTCCTCCAGCCAAGGCAGTACGAATGTGCCCTATGTGAGTCACAGCAGGGATGATGTTGTACATCAGCAATTAATTTGCTCCCAAGGCAAACGGGTCCAAATGGTAAAGGCTTTTGCAAATGGAATTTACTGTTCCAATGCAAATAACTAACTGGCAAACAATAACCACTCCAGCCTGAAAGCCTGGCCAGCAATTGGTTGACATTTGTGCTGCAGAGAGTTTACAGATTCCCCACGAGTTGGATAGGAGCTGTGTTTTGCAGCAACAATTGATTTATTACTGTGACAACCAGTAGAAATAGAAGGACCTGCTGGCAGACAAGGGTGTGATTTGTTCCTCTGCAAACAAGCAAGAGGTGTCCAGCTGGCCAGTGGCCATTCCCAACCGAAAGCCCAGGGGAGGATGCAGGTTTTATCTCCTCTCTGCTTGAGTTTTGCCTGCTAAACAGTGAAGGAATTATGTTTTTTTATATTGTACCAAAACACATTTGTATTTAGTAATGTTTCTACAAAGTCAGTAAGTCGGGGGATGCAAAGGTCAGGCTATCTTCTAGATATTTCACTTCTCAAGCAATAGGACGACACTTTATCTGTTATTCATGAACAGAAAATCATTCTCATTTATATTGCAGCAGCCCCTGTAGGGACCAATCAAGGTCCCATTGTGCTGATGCCTGATTGGTGGCTGTGAGCAGAAAATTGCTGGTGCCTGCTTGGATGCAGTTCAGAAACATCCGTTTTTTGCCACGTAAGGTTTAACATAAGCACATTCTGATCAGCAAAGCACATAAGTGCACATTTAAAGCAATCTCACTCCAGCAAAATGTTTCAGAGTGTTTCAGTCCTCTCAAAGAGAGGGGAATTTAAACATGTCCAAAAATGTTCAGCTAAATCAGACAGGGCTGCTGCACACAGACCTTGCATCTTTTGAGCATTCCAAATATAAGAGAGAGTTTTCTTTTGATGCTTAGAGGGATTTGGGGGGGAGATTGGTCAACATGTCCAAATGAAGTCTTGATCCAGTGTGTTTTCTCTCCTAGGCATGTTCTAAGCCTGCTCTAGTGAACTGACACAGTGCAGAGAGCTGCGACTAGTGGGAGCGCACCAGTCATCTGCAAGTGTATCAGGGGTGCGAGCAGCAAGAGAGATGAATCATCTCCATTTTCTGAAACAAAATAATGAAGTATGATAGACTGAAATTAAGGTATGAAAAATGAGGCTGAATGAAAAGAAAAAATGAGGCTGAATGAAAAGAGAAATATGCCAGTGACAAGAGCTGTCCGATTATGGACTAAGCTTGATGGAACAAGGGAAGAAACCAAAATGGCATGTAGTATTTCATGGTGGTTAATATGTTATAGACTAAGACAGAAGGGTTAATTCTTCACTGGTTGATAATGGACAAGCTAAGACTTCATGGATATGAGAAGTTAAAATCAATGTATGACAACGAACACATTATTCATGTGAATATCACGAGGAATATTTGTGGTGTATCATTTTTGCTGTAAAAATAATACAAAAAAAATCAACATTGACCAACAGCTAGCTGCAGTTACTTCATATTCTGGGTATTGTGTAAAATTCCCATACCTTACTACACTAGTAAGCCTGGAAAACACTGACTTTGTAAAGCTGATAACTGTAATGCAGCGGAAACATTGTTTGGGATCAGTGGAGTGCATCGTAGTGATAAAGAACTTCCCTGTAATGCTGCTATAGTAATTGAAGCTGTAGTTTGTCTCCTGCACAGCAAAGCAGGCTGAGGCTGCCAGGTTTTCTAAAACCTCCCTTTGCAATGCTGAGAAATTTGCTGCCTTTGTCCAGTGATTGCTCACCTGAGTTTCCACCACTTTGTGAGCTCTAACACAAGAATTTGTGAGCTGTAGCACAGACTTTAATGCATACAGATCATTTTCATTTTTTAAGATGTTTAGCTGCTGTGGAGTTGTCATGGTTTAGCCCCTGTTGGCAACCAAGCACCACAAGGCCGCACGCTCATCCTCCCTCCCCAGTGGGATGGGGGAAAGAATCAGAAGGGCAAAAGTAAGAAAACTCATGGGTTGAGGTAAGAACAGTTTAATAATTGAAATATAATAATAATAATAGTAATAAAAATTATAATGAAAAGGAGAACAATGAGAAAGAAAAACAAAACCCAGGGGAAAGAAAACAAAACAAGTGATGCAACCTCTCACCACCCACTGACCATGCCCAGCCAGTCCCTGAGCAGCGATCGCTGCCCCCCGGCCAACTCCCCCTCAGTTTCTATACTGAGCATGATGTCATATGGTATGGAATAGTCCTTTGGTCAGTTTGGGTCAGCTGTCCTGGCTGTGCCCCCTCCTGGCTTCTTGTGCACCTGGCAGAGCATGGGAAGCTGAAAAATTCCTTGACTAGTGTAAGCAGTACTGAGCAACAACTAAAACCTCAGTGTGTTATCAACATTCTTATGCTAAATCCAAAACACAGCACTATGCCAGCTACTAGGAAGAAAATTAACTCTATCCCAGCTGAAAGCAGGACAAGAGTGTACAGGTTACTTCCTTATGGAATGGGGAATCACAACATTTCATGCTTAAACCAAAAACCAAAGCACCAGAGTCAGCCTTTGGGTGCCTCATTTTCATTGAAATCAGTAGATGCACTGAAAATAACTATTTTTGTAAGTATATACAACATAGCAATCAGTCTTCCTTTCCATTTTGAGATTTTTTTTTTAAAGAGAGCCCTCTACTTAGATTCCTTTCAAGATTTCCCTTCCTTTCTGCTTTTATTGTATATCTTTATCTGACCAGGATGATTTAGCAGTATTTAACTCTTAGCATGCTAAAAGATATTCAAGACTTCCCTAACATGGAAAGACAAAAAGCAGCTTTCAGACACTGGCAGCTTTCTCATCTACATATGAAACCGACAAGAAAAGAAATAATTAAATGGCACAGCTTCTCCTGGAACTCTCAGACCTTTCTATCACCTTCATTTTCCTCTTAGCATTTAGGTGAGCCTGCCTTGTGCATTAGCCTGGCTCACTTGGCTGCATCATTCCCCCCAACACTCCTAAGGCAGGCAAAGCTCCTGCTGAATTCAAGCCTAATATGGTTCATTGCAGGAACAGAAACCAATTTTGGTTTTACTGCGTTATCTATGGCTGAAGCAAGTAAGGTTAATATACATTGCCCTGAGTTGACTTTCACACTAGTACTATGTTGCTGCAACTCTTGGTGAAGTTTGATTTACACCAGGCAGTGCAGAACTTATTCATAGAATCATAGAATCATAAATCGTTTAGGTTGGAAAAGACCTTTAAGATCATCCAGTCCAACCATTAACCTACACTACCAAGTCCACGCTAAACCAATCAAGGGCAGACTAGACTAAACCATGTCCCAAAGTGCCACATCTACCCGTTTTTTGAACACTTCCAGGGATGGGGACTCCACCACCTCTCTGGGCAGCCTGTTCCAATGCTTGACTACCCTTTCCATGAAGAAATTTTTCCTAATATCCAACCTAAACCTCCCCTGGCGCAGCTTGAGCCCATTTCCTCTCATCCTATCGCTAACTACATGGGAGAAGAGCCCAACACCCACCTCACTACAACCTCCTTTCAGGGAGTTGTAGAGAGCGATAAGGTCTCCCCTCAGCCTCCACTTCTCCAAGCTAAACAACCCCAGTTCCTTCAGCCGCTCCTCATAAGGCCTGTGCTCCACACCCTTCACCAGCTTTGTTGCCCTTCTCTGGACACGCTCCAGCATCTCAATGTCTTTCTTGTATTGAGGGGCCCAAAACTGGACACAGTATTCCAGGTGTGGCCTCACCAGCACCGAGTACAGGGGGAGAATCACCTCCCTGCTCCTGCTGGCCACACTATTCCTGATACTATTCCTGATTCCTCACGTCACTGAGGACCATCTGTTTCGTGAAAGCTGGTGTGGAAGGAAATGTTGACAGTCTAGGCAAAATGCAGTAGTATTTGAATGGACAGTGAGCCATACAGTCAGAAAACTTGTTTGGGTAGCAAGTGCGTTCTCCTATGCGTGTGTGCGGTAACTGTCCTACCTGTGTGAGTAAGAAATTGTGAGGATTGTCAGTGGATATAGGACTGATGGCTGTGTTGACCGGGAGGAGGGAAGAAGCACTTCTGCTTAGCATAATTCACAGGGGACACCATTCTATTTGTTTTAGCACATCTGGCAATGCAGATGTGGCTGGAAGAGGGTTGTGGGATTTTTTGTGTCTTTCAGTATGGTTAATTGTTCATTAATTTCTCTTAACCCTTACTTTTATGGACACCTGAATGTTCTGTTTCAAAAAAAACACCTGTTTGTCACTCTTTCATCCAGTCTCAGGTGAGCATTTGGGGTAGTTATTTGAAAAATCAGTATAGATTGAGAGAATACCTGAGGCTGAAAACAACATGGTCTTGGTTTCTCCTCTGAAGCATTTTTATCAGGTAGATTCAAATAGCACATTAGGCAAAAGTAAAGCTGCCTAAAAGGTTACTGAAACTGCATCACTGTCAGCTTCAGCTGCAAAAAGGACCTTAGCAATAAGTGCCCTTAGCACAGCCAGGGACAGATGGGCTGTGCTGCATGGTCCTCAGCCCTCCTGTCTGATAGGAGCTGGCTCTGACTCCACATGTTCCATTCCCCCCAACCCATGCATAGACCAGAGAGGAGATTTCAATTAACCCTGTGTGGCAGGTGCCAAACCTGCAGCAAGGGGCAGTTCTCCTGCACACGAGGGCAGACAGTGGTATTCTAGTATTTCCCACAATTCTGATTTTTTTTAAGCATCTTCAAATCATATATATACAGCAGTCCAGCAATAAAAACCTAGCTGTAGATGGCTGTTTCTGCCTGAATCTGAAGCTGTCTCCAAAGCCAAGGTGGCTGTGACACACCAGCCAGAGCATGGCATGAGTTGACGTGTTATATGCCTATCACTTCCCCGAGACTAATGCTATGCGTCACTAACAACTGCAGCCATCTCCCATACTTCTAAAAGCAATTTTCAGTCTATTAAATTCTCTCCTTTATGGTGTCCAGGAAGCTAGAAACAGGCTTCATTTTGCCTACAGTCTTAGCAATTGCCACCAATCTACCCTTGGGTGGGTTATTAAATTAAGGCTATTGAATCAGATTCTGCTGGCAGCTATTAGATGTCAAACCCAGACTAATCCCAATTTTACAGCTGAAGTTGATGTTAGGAGCTAAAAGTTGGTCCCTTCAAGTTTTAACTCTGTACATTGCAGGCTGTATTAAAGGTTCAAAGTTTTCTAGAAGCAGCCAGGGCTGGCTGCATAGGGCAGATGTTCTATGGGATAAATTCTCAAAAGGGTAGATTGAGCTGCTCACTGTGCGCTGAAATTTCCTGCACAGTCAACTGAGGAGCTTCTGTATGAGAAGGGATGTCAACAAAAATTATAGTAGCTCTGTTTTTTTCTTCATAATTCTGCTCAATGGGTTTTCTATAGAAGAGTACTACATTTTCTTCCCAAAGCTCCCAATTTCTTACGGCAAGGGTGACCTGTTTCCTTTGTACACCTGGGAGTCCAAAGAAGAGTATTTGGGTAGCAGGGGTATCAGGAGAGATCCAGATGGTTTATGTAGATTTTTCTGCACTTGAACATTTTCAAGCTGTTCCAGTCCTGGTTTCCAGGTGAAGGGTATTAAATACCAGGGGCAGGGCTCCCCCAAGAGACAGTTGTGTTACAGACCTTCCCATGTGCTGCAGACACTGGGGAAACTCAGTGCAGTGGCTGATGCTGTTTCTCTGCGTCTGGAGATGGGCTCACTGGGAATGCCTTGCATTCATTAATTTAGTTGTATAGACTCAGCCAAAGTGTCCACAAAGTGCTCAGGAAGAGCTGGATGTGGAGAAGCCACTGGTGGGTTGGGCAGGTGCAGCCTGTGCCTAACTCACCCAGAGCACAGGAATAAGACCTGCACCAAGCACGGTGCAGTTTCCCCCTTGAAAAGACTTCAGGGCTTGTCCTAACTTTAGACTTGAGAAAGTCCTGTGTCTAAGAGCAGGGGACCCGACTCAGCCAGAGCCTTTGGATGGTGTCACTTCCCCTCTGCGAAGGGACTGCACTAACAATCCCCTCCCACCCCCAAGCCTTCCAGGCTTTTAAGTCCTTTTCTTTTTTAGATTAACTTGTAATAAAGGAAAATCAGTTCTGCTGGGTTGTGAAGAGTATTAAAAAAAAATTGAAAACACAGTCCCCTAGCTCACTCCATCCTTTAAAGGGCAGAGCCTTCCCTCCAGCCCTGATTTCAAAGCTAGTGGTTTATGGTAGTTTCTTGGTCTGCTTTCTACCATCAGGGTTACAGCTGTGTAAGATCCCCCTTCTCCTCTCCAGCCCTGCCATGTGCTGCAGGCTGCCAGCCTGCCCTGTCCTTCCATCGCTGCCCACAACTCCCCATGCTCCTGCAAGGTTCCCGCACCACAGGCAAGGCAAACAGGCAGGAATCCATCGTGCCCACCCATAGCCTTTTAAGAACATATAACTCACAGCAACAAATCCAACAAATACAGTCTCTAGGGCAGCAAACCACATGGAGCCTGGCTTGAGACCAGCCTGTGCTGGAGTGGCACCAAGGTTGTCTCAAAGCTCTTTCCATATTGACATAGCATAGGCAGACCCCTGTGCTCAAAGGCATAAGTCATTGGAGAAATTAGCCCATAAAATTATTTCTGATAAAAGAGGCTTTTTTTTTTATTTAATGTCACATTAAATAAATTGCAAAGTGCAGCAGTGAGGATTTAGTACTTGCGGTGCTAACCGTATTACTTAGTATTTATACAGTGCTTTCCTCATTCAGGAAAGTGCTTTTGCTAACTTAATTCATCCTCAGCCACCCTCTGCACGTCATGAGGGAAGTCAGGAACATTTAATATCCTGGCTGATAGGTAAGGCATATGGCTGGGACTGGCACAGCTTTGTTACTTTTCCTCTTCTCCCAGGCTCAGCAGCCCACCAAAGTTGATTTTTGATGGCTGCAGCCCATACTTGTGGAAGTCCTCAGCAGTGCAAGGGGCAGGATCCTGTCCCTTTGGTGAGACCCAGCTATAGTCCTGGCTGGGCAGCCAGTGGGAGCAGAGCTGAGACTGGTGGCAAGCAAGGAACAGGTCTCAGCAGACAAGGAGTATTGAGAGAGCAGGTCTAGAAGCTGAGAGCTGGGAGCTGGGATGCAGAGGGGAGGACGGGGGCGAAGGGATGCTTGGGCTGAGGAGGTTGTTTGGATGGGCTGCTGGCCTTAGGCAGGGGAGAATCTGGGACAAAGGTTGGTGGAAAGATTCTGGTACAGAAAGGTTTAGAGGTTGCTTTGAATTATCTTACTGGATTGGATTAAGTAAGGCAGGACATAGTAACAGGGCTGGGGAAGAGGGCAGTGGGTCTGGCACAGGGCTGGGGCACAGGGATACAGAGTAGATGTTCCTGGAGGTGAGCAGCTGAGGGTGTGAGCGGTAATGCTGGGAAAGGGCTTCAGCCTGGGGGAGCTGGGGGCTGATTTCCATGTCAGGAGACCTGCAGAGCAGGCAGTGTGTTCCTGAGGAGCAGCTGCCCACCTGTGCACACCTGACCGGCCCCTGCACTGCACCACTGCTCCCTGCTCCCAGCAGGACAGGGCTCTTCCCACCAGCGGACACATACCCCTTTGCCAGGGGCCAGGGGCAAACAGGGTGCCAGGAGAGAGCACAGGGCCCACCCCGCGGCTCAGTGCCCCTCCAGTTGCTGCTCCTGTGGGGTGGATGCCACAGCCCCATCGCTTGCCCACATCCCAGGAAAAATGTCCCAGGGACCTGCATGGGGGTGTCGGGCACGAGGTGCTCATGCTGCTGCATTTCGTCTGGGCGAGGGGCTGCTCAGCGCAAAATGGAACAAATAAGGACAGCCACTCTAGCCCTTTGATCATTTGGGATCCTACTTTTAATGTATCTAAATACATCTGTGTGCCAGTTCTCCCCTCCCCTTTGAGCTGGCATAACTCCTAGTTTCAACGGATTTCTCTGGTAGAGACCAGACCCATATATTGCAGTTGTTATGTGAGCCAAATTAATGCTCATGTAGATGGCACTTGCTTTTGGAAAGGTGTTGATTAATACGCTGATTAATGAACAAGATACTGATTAGTGCCTACTACCTCTGTAAACTAACATTTACAAAACCATGCAGTTATTGTAGGGGTAGGATGTGCTTTTTTTAAAAAATAACCTAGTGATATGTTCAATCAGGTAGATATTTTTACCACAAATCAATGGGAGATTTTACTACTTTTATTGAAACTTTCTCTACACTTACTTTCAAAGAGTTGAAGTTTCTTATTTAGAAGTACTCAATTTAACTTCTCTATAAACTTCTCTTGCTTTAATAGTGAATTAAAAATACTATGAGTTAACTTAGAGTTTTAAAAATTACTTGATTATAAATCTTTCCTGAAAGATCCTTGCATATATAAATTATTATGTTGTAATTAAAAGCTAGAACAAATACTTTTTCATTTGCTCCTTAAAATAAATTGATTTTGTTCTACTTTTCTGCCAAAAAAATAGCTTCATGTCCCATTGAAAATTATTTTTTTTCTGGAAAAAGGAACAGATACCTATCCAAAATGTTGACCCCAAATTACATTTTACAAACCCAAAACCATTCATTGACTATAATATTCTGCACATGGTATACGCTCATACTTTCAGTATCTCTTGGCTGAAACTGCTCATAACATTCTGCTGTAAACCTGAATCTAATATAAGTGAGAGGCTGCTTTAATTTTTTTAAGGAGCAGTTCTTGTAGCTGCAAAGGCATTGAAGACAGCCTGGAAGACACAATCTGTGTGATGCTGCTCTTTATTGTCACAGGTACAGAGTTCTGATGTGGCAATGCTGCACATTCAGGTCATCGAACATTTACTGATCAGGAAGGACTTTTCAGTCTCTAAAATGATTACAAATGGTTTTTGTCAGAACACATTCATTATAAGCAGTCTGATCTCAATGGAGTCCTACTAATTTATTTTGGGTAATAATGGCTAAGTCTTACCGACTGTTGATGGACATACCATGAGGTCAATTTATATTCACATAGGAAAAGCAAAGCAGCATTCCCTCCCAACTCTGACAGATCCCGCGAGTCTTTTCAACAGTTGATTGTCAGGTTGTCCCAGTCTGTAGCTTAGCGCTGACAACAGCTCACAGTTTATTTGCAGCTTTGAAGCCTGGTCCTATAGTGTTTCTCTTCTGACAGGAGATGAATAAAGGTGTCACTGTGGGAGACTTTTAGCCGGCTGCTATAAAAAAGACCCTCCTTGCCTTCCCTCGCAAGATCCTCTAGTTCACTTTTGGAGCTTGCGGCTTTCCCCTCGGCTGAGTTTAGCTCCATCAGCTCCAATTCGTGCTTGGCAGCTGTTTCTAAAACTCTCTGTTTGTTATAATACCTGACAAAGTTGTTAATGATGGGATGGATGGGAAGGGCAATTGCTATCACCCCGCAAAGAAAACTGATGGCAGCATTCAGTTTTCCTAGTGTAGTTTTAGGGTATATGTCTCCATATCCAACTGTGGTCATGGTAATGATTGCCCACCAAAATGACTGAGGGATGCTTTTAAATAAAGTTTCGGGGTGACTTTGCTCCATGGTATAACCCAGGGCAGAAAAGACGAATATTCCAACAGCTAAGTACATGAGGAGCAACCCGAGCTCCTTAAAGCTGCGTTTCAGGGCATATGTTAGAGTCTGGAGCCCTGAGGAGTGTCGTGCAAGCTTGAAAATCCTCGCGATCCTCATGATGCGCAGCGCCTGGACAGCCTGCTGGACGTTGCTCAGCTCCATAAGCTTGGCTCCCAAGTGGGTCAGGGTCAGGCTGACATAGAAAGGAAGTATTGCTAGCACATCGACAATGTTCATGAAAGACAGGGCAAAGTGGAGTTTGTTGGGAGAGGAGATTAGCCTCAGCACGTACTCCATGGTAAACCAACCTATGCAGGCTGTCTCTATGCTGTCCAGGGTGGGGTGCTCCATACGGTTCCCCTCCGCGTCTATGACCTGCAGGTCCGGGATGGTCCCCACACACATCACAACGGAGGAGATCAAAATAAACAGAAAGGACAGGACAGCGATCACTCGAGCTGGGTAGGATGATTCTGGCTTCTCCAGAAATTTCCAGATGTATTTTTGGCACCTTTTCCAGCGACTTTCCGAGGCATCTACTCCCAAGTCATCCAGAATCAGTTGCACCCTTCGGGCTATTTCTTCCAGTTCCTCCTTTTTTTCACTTAGATGAGTTTTGCAGCAGTCATCCAAAAATTTCAGATCCACTTTCCAAAATTCCATTTCATTCTTGAAACATATGGGGCATATTCCTTTCTTCATGTGAATTTCCCCGAAGTAGTACACGTCAATAATGCATTTGAAAGCATCTGGATCTCTGTCAAAGTAAAACTCTCTCTTTCCAGGATCATAGTCATCACAGAGGGAGAATATGTTATCGTATCCCCCCGATAAACAGTTGATCAGCTCTGCCAGCCGTGTTTCTGGGTATTGATTCAGGTTATCTCCATAGAGCACCTGCCTTACCCCACCGACATTGACTACAATCTCCGTTTCTTCATCTTTTTCTGATCCCTCAGTGTCCACATCTGGAAACCTAGAGTCACCTGCCATTTTAATTATATTGGGTTTTATTTGATTTTTAGCCTGTTGTTTGGTTTCAAAGCTTTGTGGTTTTAATTTCTCATGAAAGCAAATCAGCACCAAGTCAGCTCTATTACAAATGTTACCAATTGACCTGGAGTTGTGGTGGGAAAGGTTACAGAAATAAACCTGCGGTCAGGAAAGCCTGGTGAAGTATGCAACAAGCTGCAGGGAAAAGACAAGTCATCGGGCTGCTGTGCCTGCAAGCAGGATGTTACAAAGCTCCAGCAGATTTGAAAGAGAAGAAACCATTTAATAAAACTCACCCCTCTGTTCAGTGCTTGAGAGTCTTTTCAGGTCCCATTCTCTCTCTAAAAGTGATATTTATTCACAGGTTGGAAGTCACGGCAGAGAAATAAATCCTGTGCTCTGATTAATGCAACGTGCAGTGAGTGACAGTTCTCAGAGAGACAATCAGCAGGGTGAGCCCACAGAAAACTGTTGCGGTTTCTCTCTTCGATTCCACAGCTTTCCCTAGACAGCTGCTTTTGAATTTTGTTCCTCTTTCCGTTTTCTTTTTACTTTAAGGTCTTCCAGAGTTTATCTACTGACTCTTGCACATAGTCAGTCCGTGCAAGCGTGCAGAGGAGAAACTTGTGCTTGTTTTCCCTTTGCTGTTTCCCAACACAATAGGGAGCCCAGGCTGCGAGGAGTCCTTTCCAAATTCTACCCTCTTCTGGTGAAACCCAGCAAAGCACCAGCTACACAGAAAACACAGCTCAGCTATTTATACGCCTGCCTAGCTGTAAAATAATGTGTTTCTATACCACCATGCAGTTTAACGATTTTTAAAAACATTTTTTTTAATCAAATACAAATTGTGTATAAAGTAATTCAGAGCTGCAGAAAGACACCCAAACATTTTCTTCCTCTGGCAGAAGCCAGAGGAAAAAATACTGTGTTTCGGAACAAATGCATGATGTAAATCTTGCTTTCAGCGGGACTGGAGCAAGTCTAGAGTAATTCTCTGTCAGGACATTGAGTTACTGTAGGTTTGTACTGGTGTCACTGAGAACCAACCAGAGACCATAAAGTTTTCATTGCAGCTGTGGAGCAAAACTTTCCCTGCACTCCGCGCACATTTCCCAGAGCCCTGTGTCCTCAGTTTTAGCTGTGTTTTCTTGATCTGCAGTCAACTGACCCTGGTGAGGGTTTGACCAATTTACGTCTATGATGATTTCTCAGTGAATGCTACTTACCAGCAGTAGTGCTTTGTACTACATCCAGCGCTTAACAAGTAGAAGTAGGATAGCAAGCATTTCCTTTATCTTTGTTTTCTCCAAATTCCAGGATTTGATGGACATTTGTTCCCCGGACCCTTACATGCAGGAATGTTTACCACCGTGCTCTTAAATTATTAAATCTGACTATACAGTTCATTTTAGTGGGTCCTGAAGGCTCTGATCCAGCAAAACCCCACAGTTAATAAGTTAACTGTTTCTGGTCACAGCAGAATGATCTACACCAGCAGGTTTTGTTCCTTTCCCATTTACTGGCTTCTGAAAAGCTTCTAAGTGGAGGGGAATAGAGAGGAGCAAATCCAACTGATAGTTTGCTTCTCTAGACTTGTGTCCATCCTGGGAGAAAGGTAAGAGCTGTGATGTGCCTGCTGTCCACGTGCTTGTGTCACCCAGCGAGGGGGACCCTGGTGAGTACACTGTGCTTGCCGCAAACTTGCCAGAAACTTATGGGCGATTAGTAAGATGTTGTGCGCCAGACCTCATCTTGACATGGAGTATGCACGTAGCCTCGCATACCTTATGAATATCCCTTGGAGGCAGTTCATGATGCTTGGGGGTGCACAAGCCATGAGTTAAAATCCAGCCCCTTCCCAGAGCTTCCAATGACCTTCCTTGTCCCTGAACTCTTGCACGATTGAGGAAAGTGAAAATATAAGAGGGAAGAGGTGAATTCGTAATAGGGGAAGACTTGCAAGAAACCTATGAAACAGAGGAACACAATCCTTTCTCTTTGTCTGCCACACACATCCATGCACAAATTTATAATGCAAAAACTGAAGCCAAGGGAAGTGGGTTCTTGCTGCTCTGTTATGGTCACACAGTAAATGTAACAGCCAGTCACCCAGTCTCACACGGAGGAATAAGCTATGCATGAACCATAGCTCCATAATCTTCTTCAAATGCCTGGGTTGTGCCACTCATATCTTTGCTGCAGAACAGTACGGAGGGCAAGGAACAATAACTGCAGGGGCTGGTCACCTTATTCAAGTGACAGTCCCAGGAAAAGGATAATATCTATTAGTCTACACCTGAGTCACACTGTTAATGTCTGGAGGCCAGTGCCACCTTCACGTGTTCCTGAGGGTACTGCATGGTGTGGGTGTAATACAAGATGCCCCCTGAATTTCTTTCCAGGCATGTATAAGTTTACTAAGACTTGCAAGCTTCTTGGGACAAGAGAAATACCTTGGAGATCTAGAAAAACCCTAGGTTTTATGGGTTCAGCAATAAATATTTACCCAGCTGGGACTTCCTTGCCCACTAACATGAATGGTTTACCTTGATTTTAGCACAATAAATGTTAAGATGCCAATACCAGTGACATGCTTGCACAGGGGAAAATGCAGATAGGATTACTGACTACCAGTTCTTGCAAAACAAAACTGAAATCTGGGAAAGTTAGGTTTAAAATGTTGTCAGGCTGCATCAGCATAGGGAAACAGGTTCTTTAGGTCTAAATCTTCAGATTTAACTATCTCAGACACCTACGCTCTTTGATCAATGATTCATTCCATTCCAAAAGACCTTTTGGCTTTTCTCCAGGTAACAATAAGAAATCAATGTATGGTCCAACATGACCAACACAGAAAACACCACCTTCATTTCCAAAAAGGCTCTTCCCCTCTCCCCCCGTAATTTTACAAAACAAACACCTACAGAATAGGCACACAAGATTAGTACGTACATTGTTCAGTTTGAAAGGTGAAATCAGCTCCTCTCAGATGATAAATCTCAGCATATTCTCGAAAGGTTGGGAAGAAACTATTTTTGAAATGCCAGATCAATCCTTATAAAGGCTTTACTTAGTGTGGCTGCTAAAATCCTTGTGCTTTATTCTCCCTCGTCTTGCACCTTTTCAGAGTTCTTTACACCTTTCAGTGTGCCTGTCAAATGTTAGAGATCTGGTAGAATTTTAAATCCACTTTGACAAATGTAAATGATCCAAAGAAGGGTCAGGGAAAATCATAATGAATTAAAACTTTGTTTTTGTAGCTGAAGAGTGACAGGCTTACTTGATGGATGTTTTTTATCAGATGTATCACAGAGCAACAAACAACAGGAGCAGAATGAATAATTTGCAGAAAATAATTTATTTCACTAACAATTCATTTTTCAACCATGAAAAAACAGTTTCTCTAATCTAAAAATTTCAATAGATAATTGTTGCCCTGTAACTCATTTATGAGTAGTTTGCCGCAATTATTACGGTTTCTAAATTCAACTTCTGTTGATTTATCTGGACTGGGCAAACAGGTCAAGCCACGCTCTGTGTCTGCTGGAAGTGATGCGTGCTGGCAATTGAATTCCTACAGACCGAATAAGAAATGAGGAGGGGGTTTCTTTCTGTGTCAGTGCTTTGGCTCAGAGAACAACACGTGGATTTGAGCTGACAGATGTGTTAAGTTTTGGCTGTGGTTCAGACCAGCTCCTTCAGAGAGGAGGAGGAGGAGGAAGTTCAACCTGACCTCAAGCCCTGCAGCCCCGAGGGGAGGACTCCCTGGTTGCTGGGCACCCACCCACCATGGGCAGCCCCAGTCCCAGCAAGGATGCCCAGGATCTCCCGGGAGGCTTGGGCCCCCATGGGGCTTGGTCCACAAGGTGTAAGTGGAGCTCCAATATGGCTCCCAGTGGCACCAGGCCCCACATGAGGTATGCGGGTGGCACAGAGCACCCACAGCCCAGCGCCTGGGCACCTGCAGTGACAGCAGTGCTCAGAGGATGCTGGAGCTGCAGGCTTGGCTCCCTCATTTCCCACTTTTTGGGAGAGAACCTTCACCACTGGGTGGCTTCATGCCAGTCTGAGAAGAGAGATTGCTCCTCTCGAGCTGTAGTCAGGCTCATACCGCACTCCTGAAGCCCAGCCAGCACCTCTGCCCTCCTGGGTGATGCACCCAGCTGCTCCCCACGGAGCTATGGGCAGTCATGGTGCATGAAGGGGCATGAATGGGTTAGGAGCCAACCCTAGGGAGATAAGATGCGACTTCATGGGGAGAGGGGTGTTTAATGCAGAGGCAGGAGTCAGACAGCCTCTCCGCAAGCAGGCTGCGGTGTAGTCAGCCCCCTGCACTGAGCACAGCCCTGCTTTCTGTGCCTGGGACCATGGCAGCACCTTTGGCCTCTCTCTCCTCCTGGACTCTACAAAGTGTTTAGTGCTGTGTTTACATGTGCAAGCTCAAGAAAGTTTAGGGACCTGACTATGACTGTCCAAGCAAGAAACTGTTGGAGTATGTCTGGCACAGATCCAGCCCACACTGACCAGCTAACAAGGACATTTCCCATCCATCATGTGGCCATCAGACACCATTCCCAACAGGCAGTTTGCAGGCAGCCACATGTACTGGAGACTAGAATCATAGGATCATAGAATCATAGAATCATTTAGGTTGGAAAAGACCTTCAAGATCATCCAGTCCAACCATTAACCTACACTACCAAGTCTACTCTAAGCCAATCAAGGGTAGACTAGATTAAACCATGTCCCAAAGTGCCACATCTACCCGTTTTTTGAACACTTAAAGGCTAAAAGGGCTTCCTAGACTAAGATGGAGACCAGTTGCCCTCAGTGCCCAAAAACATCCTTGGGCACATGGAAAACTAGTCCAGACTGTACCAAGTTGTGTTGTGTCACCTGCTGCCACTGGGCACCTGGGTTTTAGGTACTATGATTTCTATGGTGGACACTGTTGTGGAGCCCTCAAAGGCCACAGAACTAACAGCAAGCTTAGAGGAATGGCAGTTCCTACTCAGTGTAACCCCCTCACACACTTCTGCTATGTCATATTTGGTTTTTAAATGACACTCACGAGACTGGAACTGTGATGGATCCAGCAAGAGATCTCAGCATCTAACATGCAACTTGTTTTCAGCTAGATGCAGACTATGGAGAGCCACTCAAGACAAGAACGTGTGATGTACTATAGAAAAGTCAATCAGAGACCTAAAGGAGGATGGGGAACAGAAATATTCCTCCCCCTTTCCTCAGGGTATTGGGGGGTGGAAAAGCTTGCAGCCAGCTGCATGGGGACTGCTTCAGCAGCTGATAGCACAAGGTTCTGTGTGGAGGAAACACCATATAATTGCTTCATGCCAATCACAAGAAATGGGAGGCAGATAATCTGGAAGAAAGAGAAGCAGTGAATGACATCACTGTGGGCTTCAGAAAGAGCAGGTCATCCAGAGCAGCTACTCTGATTACTGTACCGCAGCCAGCTTTAGTAAGAGGAGCAGGAAAGGCTTTGCTGTAACAATCCTTCAGGGTTTCCAAATCTAAGGTGGCTTCTAGTGGTTAGTGAGACAAACTCACCACCCCACTGGAAGATCTAACACACTCTCTTTGGCAAATTAATCCAGCTACTGCAATATGCTGTTTTATCCTTTGTAGCTCAATATTGCAAATCCATTTTCAAATCAAACCTTCTTTTATCCTTATGACTTGCTCCGCAATAAAACCAGCTGTTTTGACACTCTGCAAGTGTTGTGGTTTAGCCCCTGTCAGCAACCAAGCACAACACAACCACTCACTCACCCTCCCCGAGAAGGGCAAAAGTAAGAAAACTCGTGGGTTGAGGTAAGAACAGTTTAATAACTGAAATAATAATAATAGTAATAAAAATTATAATGAAAAGGAGAACAACGAGAGAGAAAAACAAAACCCAGGGGAAAAAAAGTAAAACAAGTGATGCAACCGCTCACCACCCACCCTCCGATGCCCAGCCGGTCCCCGAGCAGCGATTGCTGCCCCCCGGCCAACCTCCCCCAGTTTCTATACTGAGCATGACGCCATATGGTATGGAATAGCCCTTTGGCCAGTTTGGGTCAGCTGTGCTGGCTGTGCCCCCTCCCAGCTTCTTGTGCACCTGGCAGAGCATGGGAAGCTGAAAAATTCCTTGACTAGTGTAAGCAGTACTGAGCAACAACTACATCAGTGTGTTATCAACATTATTCTCATACTAAATCCAAAACACAGCACTATGCCAGCTACTAGGAAGAAAATTAACTCTATCCCAGCCAAAACCAGCACAGCAAGAAAACATGGGATTGCATTCCCACAGGTGCTGGTGTTCCTAGCACGGATGTGGGGCCACTGCCGTAGCACCAGCACCAACCCCATGCACTTCCCCAGTGCATCTGAAGGACAACAGTGCATGACTTGCTCTCATGGACTGTAGCACCAGCGGGGTGTGTGAGAGGTGTGTTGTGGGGACTGTCAACAGGAAACCTTCCTGATGCTCGTGGTAGCAGCTCATGGTCTCAGCACTGATGTATATCTTGTGTATGTAGCTATGAGGTAATGGAGGAAGTCTGAGCCTCAGCATGAAACATGTTCATCGCCCACAGCTGTTATTTCTGGCAATGGGTGAGCTTTTCAAATCCCTTGATATGCAAAAAGTAAGGGTCCATCAAATGCAAAATGAGTGAAGTGAAATCTCTGCAATTTTTAATACATCTCCATGTTTTGTATGATGTTTTCTCAATAGAATCATAGAATCATAGAATGCTTTGGGTTGGAAGGGACCTTGAGAGATCATCGAGCCCAACCCCCTGCAGTAAGCAGGGATTGAACCTGTGAACTTGGCATTATTAGCACCATGTTCTAACCAACTGAGCTAACCCAGCTGGTCACTGAGCTAACCTGGCTGGTCAATACATTAGACTTCCTTCAGATTGATATGTCAAAAGCAAGAGGTTATGAAATGTCTCAACTGAGATGGGTATCTGGACTGTACCAGATAACTTCAGCCTGAGAATCTGGTTTTATGTGTCGCTGTCTCCAGCATATTTACATATTTGTCCACAGCTATTATTTCGTATCAAACAAGTCCTTTCCCAGTTTATTTTCCCCTCTCTTAGTTACTTTGGTTCTTTTTCCAAGTTCAAAATTTATACATACTCAGTCAATTTATTTTAGCAGATCTTTTAATTAATTCCTTATTAAGAAACTGGTAATAGCTTGCTGTAAATTTTAATTGGCCTTGCTTTCTATTTGACATTAATGAGTCTATTTTCCCAGACAATTAAACCTATCTTAAGTGACCACTCAGGGGACCAGTCAAATCTCTGATTTAATGTAAATGGCTTTAAATAAATAAGATGCAGCCTCCACTGCAAGCAGCTAACAGCTGGGTTCAAATTAAGCATATCAGTGAGTCATGAATATGATGGGCGTTGGAGATGCTGTGAAAGTTTTAAGGACCTTGCCTTGTTTACAGAGTCACTGTGTTTTGAGGAACAACTGGAAGTCTGCTTCTTGCTCTTAAACACTGTCATCAAAAGCTTTCAGCTAGTATGTTGCCCTTTGAATGTTGTTGCACGTACAAAGAAAAGAGAAAAACTAGGTGACAAAAATTCTTACAGTTGCAGAGACAATGACTTAAAAATTAAGAATTGCACAGCTAAGATTCTGCTGGTATGGAGTATGGCAACGGTCCAAAAAATTGTGCGTGCACCTGTAATTAGGGGCTGTACCGTAATGAATGCGCACAAGGTGATTGAATGCAGTTTGCATGGGTGACCTCAGCTCTGGCATCTTCTGAGTGTCTGCCTCTGCAATCCCACTGATGACTTTTATCATTACTTGCTGTATATCATTTCTTGCATGACCCTTGTCACACTGGTGCTGCTGCCCGGCAGCATCCCTGGAGCAGCCTCGCCAGCTTGAGTGAGGGAGGGCCAGCAAAGAGATGTAAATGGTGTTACAGCGAGTGCAAGAGGGCTCTTGGTGGCGGCACTGGTGAAGTGACTGGGCTGGCCTTCCCAAAGGTGAACATTCCCATTGCTACCGAATCGTATCGTTACCAATAATTGACTTGAAGGAAAGACCAAGACCATGCCAGCAGAGGGAGGTGGCAACAGGAAGACTGTTTGCTAAGTTTTAGCAGCCAAGACATGAAGCCAACTTCTAAGCCTGCTCGGGGAGAGATTTCTAATATGTTGTAATGTGTTTTATTTAAAAAAAAAAAATCCAACACTGCAGCCCTCTACTGTGCTTGGAAGAGCGATTAATAATAGTCTGTGCAAGCTATTGTTCCTAATTCTTTGAAAGGAGAGCATGTGTAGCAATTTAACATGTACCATTTCACAGCAGAAGACATTTTTATGTGAACTAATGTTTTTATTGTGGGCAATCAAAATAAGGAACATAATCAAATAATGCACAGTAAACATGGTCAAAAGCACCCCTATATGTGTGCTCAAAGAAGAGGAAAAAATATGAAACCTTTTCTAGTGTGAAAAAGCTGTAAAGAAAACCAGCTGGAAAAAAAACCACAGAAAACATTTCATCAGTGTGCTGAAACAGTAATATAAAATAAAATACTTTCATTGATCCTAGAAAACATTGCAACACTGAGGAAAAGGCAGGCTTCAGCAGAGCCTGCAATTCTCACGGGCTCTTGTAAGTATAGTTATAATTTTCCTTCTTTCAATGAGTGGTACAGGACAAAGGAGAGGAGGGTGTGTAGGCAGTAGCAGAGGCAAAGTTCATATCTTCACAAATATGAAATCACCCATGCCATACCCGTGGAGGAGTCCTGTGGGAATTTGGCTTCATTAAATCCTGCAGGAGTGAGGGTTGCGGCATGATGCCCTGGAGTACCTCGCTGATGCCTGCTTCCCGCAGCCTGCGGGTTCTTCGGGCTTACTCCCTGCCTCTCCTGTGGAGAGGTGACGGTGGCAGTCCTGCCTGTGGCCAGGAAGGCAGTTAGGGATGGCAGGAGGTGGTGTTGCCTGGCCAGCGTCCTGCTTGCACAGCCAGCATTGAGCCAAAGCATTAAATCATGCAAATTTGGGGTGATGAAAGTCATTTTTTATCAGTGAACCTTTGCACTGGAGATCAGGCAAAGAGGAAAATCAAATTTGGTTTCCCACAGTGTCCTAATCACTGCTTTGAGAAGTGATGAGGACCATGTTCTTACTCTCGCTCCCTTTGAAAAAGAAGTCCAAACCTCTGCGTGACCCTACCTTGAAAAACTGATTTCAGTATCTCCATTTTTTCCTGTGTTCTTTAGCTTTGCTTAGCAAAAATGTTTGCTGAATTCAAGTGAAATTTACAAAGCGTTTTAAGTCAATCAAAACTACATTTTCTGGAGGGCAGATGATGTGTCAGAAATAATTTCCTGGCCCTACTCTGGATCTGTTGTCTGCCATTGGGCAAGTTGTTTACCTTCTTGTTACTTTTCTTAAGCTGTCTGGCAACACATCATATTTCTTAACAGCTTACAAATGAGTCAAATCAAAAAGCATTTTTATTTTGGCAAACAGATTACAAATAAGCTTTTACATTATCTGAATGGTTCTAAAGCCAACCCACATGTTTCTAAGTGATTTGTCTAGACAATGGGTGAGTCAAGCCTTTTATCCATTCTGGTTTATTCAATAATCAGTTCTGCTCAGTTAAGATTTCATTTTACTTTACCAAATTGAATGCCTTTCATTACTATGTGCTGTTTAATTTAACATTGTATTGACATTTTGCATACCTATTCACTCGGTAGAGTCATAAGACCATTTGAACAACACGATACGTACAACACAGATTCATTGTACGTACTAGTAGTGTCCTCAAAGACGAGATTACAGAATCCAAGATATCCCACTCAGCAAAAAAAAAAAAAAGGCTAAGGAGATGAAAGGAAGTTCAGTGATGAATGGGAAATGCCACTGCCGAGATCTTTCTTTATTACCATTCTGTGGCATTTTCAATTGTTCTGTCCTGATGAATAATAAGGGCTTCATCGCTTTTGCTAAGCTTCAGTGCAAATCGCTGCTGTGATTAACACAGAACAGGCAGGGGCTCTCAGTTCTGACAATGGGAGGATTTCAACTATCCTCTGTAGTTACAAGGAATTCTTTCAGGTGACCTTGAGAAAGAAGTCCCTGCCTATGCCAGCAATGATGTTAAAGCTTCCCTTAATGGAAAACATCTCCCACGTGCTCTAGTCCCAGTTTTAACCCCTCAGTAGTCTCTAAGCTTTTCGTTAGGCTTCTGTGCACAGTTAGTGAGACTACGCAGTAACAGAGCATACAGCAGAAAGACTAACCACCCATCTGGTCGGGATATCCACAGTTACGTTTTGTCACAAATCACTGGGGCACGTGCCACGAATGAGCATAAAAGCTCCTATCCCAACAGAAAGTTTGTGATTGTACTAAAGATCAGGGTAGAAACCACAGTGCCTCCCGCTCTTCAAATCTAAAATCTTGCCCAATCATGCTAAATACTCTAGCATTTAGCTAGTTTTATGAAAAATAGCTAGTCTTATCAAAACCAGCTCAAATCTCTAGGCAATTTCTCCAGATTTCGTTTCGTTTGCAGCAAGCGTGGATGTTATCATACATTTGGAGTCAGGTGATGTTGCAAACATCCCCATAAATGTGACCCAAATACATAATTATCAGTTCTTATGCATCCAAATGGTAGGGGAATTAATTACCTATATTTGGAAATGGGCCTTGCAGCTTATGGATGATGTTTTAAAAGCAGCTGGCAATGTCTCATCATAGGCGGTTTACCTTTGGCTTATTTGAGAACAGAGCTGGATACAGTAACATTAGCACCATAAATATTCTAAATAATTTATTAATAATCAATACATGGCTAGATTCTTCTCTGATATTGCTGTTACACTGGTGGTGTACTGAAGGCAAAATCAGGGTGTTCATGTTTTAAACATTTTGCAATAAATTCCTAATGTATATGCATGAAGAAATAAATGATCATGACACATAGCTGAGGAACTACGACCCTGCTCCCCAGCTTCACAGGCTGCTTGAGATTTCTGTTTCAGAGCTTATGACAACCATTTACTAATTGACCATTTACTGTTTGTTCTTCACTCACTGCTTGAAGTCTACTTTTTCCTCGACAGGATTGATTAATATTAATTAATTTATCTAGACCTGTAAAGAATACAAAATGTTTTCTAGGAATTTCTAATATTCTGACATTTCATTGAGATACAGGAGGAAGAAAAAAGTAATCCACATTTCAAAATTTTCCTTGCAGCAGCATGTCAAACAAATCTAAATACAGGACATCCAAATCTTCAGTTTAGCAACACTGAAATTTTACATTATGAAAATGTTTGTACACTGTATACTAAATAAAACACTCTAATATTTTGTTACAAATACAATGCTGTTAGCACAATACAAGACCAAAATAAAAAGAATTGAAATGGCAAACCACAATTAAACATTTTAGCTACAGAGATAAATATATTTTGGCAATATGAAAACAGTTTCTTTCAACATGATATAGCTCAATTAAGTGTTTTTATTGCAAATTTTGGCAACTTTCAATTTAACTGAACTGTATTTATCTGACATCAATCTCTTCTGTCAAAAAAATTATTGGTTCTATTTCCAGTATACAACACCAGTAATTCTAACACTCACGAGATTCTTCATGTTTCTTTGCCAGACCCTTTCTTAGAAATTAGAAATGACAGATGGGGTTTGTGAGAGAAAAGGATACTTTCTGTACATACAGCCCCAGGGCAAGAGAAAAAGTCAACATGCTTGCACGGATTTTTTGCTAGCTATTGCCTTTGTTCCCTCTGTAGCCCCTCTTGTCTTATTAAACCTGAACCCTCTTCAATTGCTCTCCATGCGTACATTTTTCAAAAGGAAAGAATGTCCTTAATAAAACTTTTGGGAAGCCCAGGGGTGTAATGAAAGTGCTCTTTACATTAATCAAACAGTAACAAAGCCAATCCATCCACCGTGCACGGACTCGGATCTCCAAAGCGGACGAAAGTCTGTAAAACACCAATGCAAGTAATTTATTTTGTGCCAGTATATGCATATAATGAAAAATAGAATTAGGATCTTAGAAGGAAACTTTTTCTGGTCCAACCACAACCAGCTTCTAACTGCAGCACTGCCATATTAATATCTAATATTTAAAGTATGCAAATGATACAATTGTAAGCCCAGAGCAAAAACTGAGATACCTTACACATGACACATCTCTATATGTTAAAACACCTTGTAAACAATTTTATTTTTTATGGCAACATCTGAATTTCATCTCCCAGAAACTGATTTCTTCTGCAGCACCTTAGCAGAATGGTCCAGCACCCCTGCATATCAGTTTAATAATGTATATCAGGCTTGGAGTGTATTTAAAACTTGGTCTGTATTCATTCCTCAATGTACACTTTGACTATTAGCAATTTGAATACTGCTGTTAATTCCTCAGTCTTTTTCTTTTCCAAATTTGACTGTGAAGAAGTTGGCACTTGCTGGGTTTTGGACTAAAATCTAACGTACCATCAAAATGGGTGATTTTTCACAAACTTATAAAATATGTAATTGCTGCACATACGTAGTGGAAAATTTTGTTCTTTAACTGAGTCATTACTTAAGTTAATAAAAATCCTGCTGTATTCCGCAAGAGTTCTGTATCAGGTTACTCGCTGATGATAGTAAACTGGTTTTCAAAGGATGTCGAAGCTTGCAAATCAGCATTTCAAAAAGCAGATAAACATTCTGCAGACTGTAAATGCAGAATATAAACACAAATGGGTCCCCACAGCGATTCAGCTCAACTTGCTGCATATTTCAAATAACTAAGAAAGTGACATTCCCTTGTCTGTTTACCATAAACTCATTACAAAGACTTCTCTCAACTTCATTTAAATGCAGGAAATTATTGCAGTCATTTTGCTCGTTTTTCATGCTCACAAATTGCTTGCAAGCTGATCCTGGTTTTCTTCAAATATATTCACTATCTCTACTTATTATCTCTTGGTATTATAATTATGCACACAGGTACCATTGAATCCCTTTTTTTATGTAGTTGGGAAATTATTCCAGCAGCAAGCAAGAAGAAGCCAAGAATGAATAGCAATCAAGAGCAGGGACAGGATGTTCATACACTAATACCTTTTATCCACATGGTTACCTGTAATATTTTTTGCATGAATAACAACCATTTCTTCAGCTTGTCAACAAAACCCATGTGAGTGTGTGTCTGCAAGTGCTAAAGCAAAGGAGAGACGTATGGATGATTCTAGTGGCTCTTTGGAATCAAACAAATGTGGATGAATAAATATCCCTAAGCCCAGCACTGACACTACACATTTTAGAGTTGCTGAGTCATTAGAAATTCCAGGTCATGAGGATGAATGTGAAAATACCCATCTGAACTTACCCCTGGGACAGCACAGTACCCCTGAGGATGCAGCCTGCCTCACACCCATCGCTGGGCTCGTGATCCAGTTCTGGAGGGTCCAGCTCCACAAGGACTTGTGTTTTTACCACTCTTCCCCATTTGAAAGGGATGTCTCATGTCACTACGGTGGGGAGATGCTAGCATCAGGGAGCATATTCTGTGGCACAATGATGCTGTGTCTCAGATAGCCACATCTGCTCTGCACACTGATGGAACAAGTCAGCCTCTGCCCTGGAAGGAAACAGAAATCACCATTTTCCTCTTGCAAGTAGGAAGGACAGAGACAGAAAGGAGACTCAGCCCAGTATTGTGCAGGTCCTTTGACAGCACCTAGAGTCCAAACCAGGTCTGCTGCTGAACTCACCACCACCCTCCCCATCCATCATTCAGGTGAGCATCTTCTTTCTCCCCAACATTCCTCAGAGGCTCTCAGCAAAATTCATCGCAGCTGCCTGAGGAAGGAAAAATCACCAAAATAAACACTGCTCCCACACCTCTCTCATCTGTCTTCCCACACGTGGTGGGCATGAGGGAAAGGATTTTGTCGCATTTGGAAAGTTTTTTCTTTTTAAAAGTGTAAGGCTTGATATTTACTGTCAGCTGGGGGATGTTTCAGTTGAACAAAATAGTTTCTTTGTTGGAGGTCTATAAATAACCTTATCAATTAAGTGAAAAACAGGAAGTATATGTTTTATCCTTCCCAAAATATGTACACTTTTTACCATTAGGTGAGTAACTGTATTCTATCTGGAATTAGAAGTGACTTTCCTATTGTGTGTGTGATCTCTCATGTAGGAAAACAGAAAATAAGAGTTAGCTAGAATAGGAGAGATTTATTTTTCCAGATTAAACTTGAAAAGCTTTTCTCCCCTAAGAATATAAAACCATTTATTTGGTAATTGCTTTATTTATTTTTCTCAGGTTATATGTTCTAATCTTAGCAGTATTTTGGGAGGAAATCTGGTGGTGTGCAGACATTAGCATAATAATATAGCTTTATTTCCTAAATCCCCTCTGAAGATTCAGGTGTTATAGTCTCAGCATTTCTACAGCATTAAAAATTCCCCAAGCACACCACAGGGTTTCATATACCAGCTCCTCGCTAGAGGGAGGACATTGAGTGCCCAGTGCTGAGGGCCATCAGAAAGGTACTGTTAGGTGAGGCACTGAATGCTAAAGCTCTTTTGAGAAAAAAAAAAATAAATCTTCACTAAATAAAACTGTTACTGCTGTGGCCATTGCCTCTCTCATTCATTTAATTCCTTTATCAGATCATAAAGGTTGATTATATTTCTTTTATCTTGCCTTGGACTGTGGGGCATGCTGTGAGTAAGAGGGAAAATGTTGACTGTCCTTTGCAATTGTTCATGGAGCAGCAGCTTTGAGTGTCCTGCCACTGCTAACACATCCATCTATCCCTCTGCAGGGACTCAAATTCCTGCCAAAGTAGAAATTGAGAAGTGAAAATATTTCCCTTTTGCTGTTTCATGGTGTCTGGTTTTGGCCCCCTCAACCTGCTTTCCCTGGTCGAATAAACGTATACTGATCTAAAGCTGAGAGGATGTACTGAAGAAGAATCCAATTACCCAGCTGGACTACACTACAGATTTTTACTACTATCTGTTCTGGCTAGGAATATTTTAGCCACATAGATATACTACCACTGCTCCAAGTTTGAGCAGAGACACCATGATATAAAGCTGTTTATTACCAGGATGATTTGACCTTGTCATACAGCAAATGTTCTTTTACACTAATGCAATTGCAGAAAGGGAGAATCAGTGTCATTGGTAGTACCAAGTTTTAATCTTGGAAAATGCTGCTCGATGACCAGTTATTAGGTCTGTCTGTAATAAAGAAAAGCTAATGTGATGGCACCTAAGTTTTTGACATGAATTGGGATTTGCTTCCAAGTGCAGCTACTTTGATCTCAAACTCAGCACTTGGGTAGGGCATCTGCCAGCTCACCCTCCCCACCACCACAGCTCTTGCTCAGAGTCAAGCACAGTAACAGCTACTTAAAGGAGCACTTGGGTTAAATACATTAACTTTTTCTGGCTCACTCATGGGACAATCTCCTTTTGGTACTTCTCTAGCTCTCATTCCGGGTGGGCCCAAGAAGTGGTGGATGTACCAGTTCTGCACTCAGGCTTACTCTCACTGCCCTCCTGCATGCCAAGGACATGAGTTACCTAGGCAGGCCTTCACCTCTGGCTTCAGCATCCTGCTCCATATTGCAAGAAGGTGCCAAATTTGCATGGACTGGCTTGAGGACCAAGCATTGCAAGTGATAGCAAAGTCTCCAAAGACAATAGTTGGGGGCAGAGGATGGAAGGATGAGAGTGAGGAGCTGACAGCTGTCTGCAACCTCATCATGCCATTAGCATAGAAAAAAGCACCCATTCATTTTGTCTTATCTGCCAGCCCCAGCTCTACAGTCTCTGGAAGCCAGAGGAAGGGATCAATAGACATTTGCTGACAACTGAGATTCTGTTTTCATCCAGCAACAAATGTCTATGTTTTAGCAGCAGAGGTTTTTTATACTGGTCTGCAATCATAAAGTAAGAGAAGGCCAGCTAGCCCTTTACAGGACTCATGGTTTAAATAGCAAAAATACTGCTTACTGCATAGCAGACTTCCAGTTTCCACTGGCAAAGTCCACCCTGGTGACCTAGACACAACTGTTATGTTCAGGCTAAAAGGAATTTATTCTGCAGGTAGGCTTGTAAACAGAGGTAATGTCATTTATTAGCACAAATTGCATGCCTGAAGAAAACAAATAAGCTTTCAAGGACATAAACTGCCTTCTAAACCTAGTAGCCAATGCATGACAAATTGTGTATTTGCAAAGACCACTTGGAGCCTGCATGTTGAATGAAATGCTGTATAGAAATACCAGCTAGTTTTAGTAAGTTTATGGCTAAGGAGTATCCAAAAGCCAATGAATTCACATGAATTCATGTCTATGCTGTGTTCATTTGGTTCTCTTTAGGGGCAGGTACACAGCAAATTTCCATCAATACTACATCAGGAGGAAATTGCTAATAACTAAAAGAAACCCTTAGCCTGAGAGAATTGTTGGCTACATGTGTTCAAAGCATCTGGCTATGTCTGTGATAAAGAGATGAGGTTCCAAGCAAGAATGAGCAGAAAAAATAAAAGCTATCTCAAGTCTTTAAACCAGTCCCTTAATGAATGTATCTCATCTCTTCTGTACTCCAAAAACTTTGATTCTAGCCAAAATGGCAAGCAAACATAGTCAACTCAGATCCACAGTCAAGTTATGGACAACAATGTTTGATGAAACCTTTTGAGATGCTTACCCAAACTGCTGGACTTATTTCATTCAGATGTTTCTTACAGCTGTGTTTTGTGCCTGTGTGTTTATAGGGCATCAGTCACTGTGATATTGTGGGCTGGCTGAAAACCAAAGACAAGGAGTGTTTTAAATAGGCATTTCCATTAAAATGAAAAGTTGTTTTGTTTGTACTCCCAGCTGACTCTGAGACTGCCTCAGCTGTAATACCTGTGCTTTACCTCCTGGGTTTCAGTTACATTATAGATTGGGCAGTTTTTGCCAGACTTTTCAGGTTACCAGGCATATTGCCATTTTCTGTTACTTACACACAAATACCTCTATAAAAAACTTATTCTCCAATCTTAACACTCCTTCAGGCTGTATGAGAACTTTCATTCCAAATTTCTAATTTCAGTAAAGGTACTACACAAGAGCTGTTGAATTATTCAGAACTATATGTAACCTGTATAAATTCTCTAGCCTCTGTCTAGTTTAATTAAAGGTAAATCCCAGTAGACATTGTAATCACAATGAAAGAGTAAACAGGAAGAGTTAAAGTACCTGTAAATGGAAGATAAATTTTAAAAAAACCCTTCTGCAGATAATGGTTCCCCTACATTTATATTAAAGCATTCATTGTCGGGTTACCTAAATTCTTGCTGTTAATTTAGAACAACCTATGCCATTACCTGCAGGACTGATCTTTACGATGGAACAGCAGGAGTAGATGGTAAATTCATGGCTAGCTTGTCAGAGTAATAAATTCAATGAGTTATTGTTTGTCTGGTGCTTGATCTCCCTGTGGCATAAAAAAGCTGGAAGTACCTGCCTTATTAAGTATTCTCAATTTGGCTGTGTTGCAACTGGGGAAGATAAACCTGCCCCAGGATTATAGCAATGACCCTGCCAGATCTAAGACATGTAGACATCTGAATTTGGGATGCTTTGTCTCAGATAATCCCACCACCTTTGTCAGTGTCAAGAGGGACTGCGGGACTTTTCTATGCAATTGGCCAAGCACCGGGGGGAATATTTACATCCCAAAGCATAGAAGCCAGAGAACCACATGAGGCACAGCTGACCGTGAAGAACAGCTACAAGTGTTGTCATCAGAAAACTCAACTGAACAAATAAAACTTCTAACAACTGCCATAAGCAGATGTCAGAAGTGGGATCTCTTGGAAAATGTAAAGCAAATGTTACCTACAGTATGCTGACTGAAATGAAATATCTATTCACAAGAACTCTTTGGCTAAGTCCACCATACGATAGAGTTGGGTAACCACTGCAAGCAGTTACTCAGGAATGTTCCCCTTTTATCTTTGATAATGTCACCTCTGATCCCATTTCCTGGGATGTTTGCATGTGTGATGGCTTATCCATTCAGCTCCTGTGCAAACCTAGACCAACAGAAAGAGTTGCCTTCTTCCAGTGTCATTCATGCAGGTCTCAATAGGATGGCAGAACTGAAAGAGCACTCAGCCTTCACAAAATTAAATTAATTTGGGGCTAGACAGTGCCTTCTCACACTGCCTTGAGAAGATGGCATAGAGGCCTCATGATACCTAAGTAGACCGGGGAAGCAATATTCGTTCCCTGTTTCTCTGCTGGCAGGATGAGGGGATGGATTGTCTATTGATTTATGTCCACAGCAAAGCACAGTGACCTTCTTTGTCAAATCAGATGTCACATTCCGAGGGGAAGTTGGGTGAAGCTCTGCCAACTTGACTGACCATCTCTCGCTTGTATTGAGTTTCAGGCAGCAGGACTTGGTTAACTTGCCTGCATATATAGGCACCTGGAGCCATCCTAGATGCTCTGTTGTATCTTGCTTGACTTCCAGGTGCCAGAAAGGCACAGATCTCACAATGGCCCTGTGGCATCTTAATCAACTTCATGCCAATATCTCAGATGTCCTTGGGCTCCTCTGTGCTGGCAGCAGAAGTGGCTCCTAGTTTAAAAAGGTTAGGTAATCCCATAAGAGGACAGAAACCCTACTGAGTAGCTTACGTGTTCTTTTATAAAGCTGCAATTCCAAATTTTTGATATTAGAAGCATTAAACAGCATTCAGGCTAACCCATTGTTGAAAGCTCAGGAGCTAAAACATAAATTAATTTGCCCAAAATATTTATTAGATTATCTCAAATTCATAAAATGACATTTTCTTCATCTCAGCTGTTGCCTTGGGATGTATCAGAGACAGGGTCCTTGGGACAAAAGCTAAAATTGTTGGGGTTATTTATTAGAGACTGGTTTTAGTGGCTTCCAGTTAGAGCTAAAAAAGCTATGCTTTTTGAAGTCCGATTTTGGGGGAGTTAATATTTTCTTTTGAAAGTCTGTAATTCTGCAATAATAACTATTTTTACCTGAAATAATGCTACAAGTCAGTCCTATTGGCCAGACTTATGAATATATTACTAGCATTGAAATTCTGGCTATCTATTATCACCCATACCAGTACTAGAACGGGCATGTGAACTCACATCCATTTGCATAGTAGTGACACTTAACTGTATAGTGTCGCACCATTGTGTTGGACACAAACATGGCATCCAGTGTTTTCAGATACATGTATTTAAAGGTAGATATCGGAAATCTTTATCTAGACAGATAGAGGAATGATCCAATTCCGAGTCGTCTGCAATTGACAGTTCCTATTCTAATTAGGAGATCAGACTGCTTTTACCAGACTGCCAAAATACAAGGTAAAATGTTCAGTTTCACATAACTGGGTATCAGGACTTTGGCTTCTGCAAGTCTGATTTCTTTCTATGCAAGTAAATAGCTTTACCTTTTTTTGTAACTTTATGTAAGTATTAAGAGGTACAAGGAAAATAAAGGTGCAAAGCTCATGTTTATACAGCTAGATGACTAGCAGGCCTATCATGATAGCTTTTTAAAATCACATATAAACACTTCCCCATCCAATTTTCCTGTCTGCATTAGTATATTTATGTTTAAACATAAGTATCTGCATTTGTAAATACACATGTTCTCTCATCTTGAACAAGTGCTGGAAACGCTCCCATACATTGTAGAGGAATACAGTATGTGGGTGGCAATTTTCTCCAAACATTTTATCAGGCAATTTTCAGACAGCTTGGATTATGGATTTTCTTACCTACCTAAAGAAGAACAACGATAGTGCTATTGAAGCTATTAAAAGATAATAGCTGATACCTACAGAGTTAGAGAAGTCTGGGAAGGTGGGAGAAAAATGGTTCTGGTTTAGGCAGCTGAGTCTAATCCTGTAATGCACTGAGCCACCCAGGTTCTTCTTTCAGAAGTGGAAAGAGCTCAGCACCTTGTATCCCAGACTGGCTGCTGTAAATGAGCATAAATTTCAGTTATTGGTACCTGATCACTAAGACCTGGCTGGCTGCAACAAGTCTAGGGAATGGCCCTGGGTTAGCCGCCTCAGAAACCCAGGCTTTATCTATGCAAGGGAAGTAAAGGAGACCTGTTGGGTGCAGGCAGGTTGGAGATGGCTGTCCCCACAGATCCATGTCCCTGCAAGGATGGGTACAGAGAAACTCAGCTGGCTGCATGGCCTGAGACCATACTATGTTAACCTGAGCACTGAGCAGCTTTTGCATGAGCTGGCACATCTGCATGGCACAACACAGCATGGACTTACCCTTTCAGTTTGTGGCTCTCCTTGACAATCTCCTCTTCTATTGATCTACTGCCAGTAATTGAAATATAGATAAAAATGATTCACCCATGATCATAAAGGAAAGCAGTCATGATTATAAAGGAAAGTAATGAGAAGAACTAGGTCCTGATCCCCTAGACCTCTTGCTTAACCAAGAGGTCACCCTATTTCTAACATGCTTTTGTTACTATTCATTAATATAGATATAGAAGATACCTAGTTATCAGACGTGAAGAGTGAAGAAATCACAAATTTGCCAGTAAGGATGGTATGAAAGAAATTGTTGATGTTTTATGATAAAAGAATTATCTAACAGGTAAAAATAGTTTCCTGCATTTAATTATTAAAATAAGAACACCACAGGTCTGAGGAAGTAGGGGCACAGAGTGAAAATATCAACTGTAAATAGAACTTGATCAAGAGGGAAAGGAAAAAGTCATGCTGTATTTTTCAGCTAATAAAGCCATTATACACTTCAACCTAGAAATAGCTTGTACATAGCATCTCAAATTCTGCAGTTAAAACCAGGAGCTTAGTGCAGTTTCTTGCATAAAGGCATCCAGTGTTCTTTGAGATGACCAATGGTACTCCTCTCGGTTCAGTCCAGAAGGACCTAGGTCTTGGGTCTCTGTCACACCTAGAGCCCATGCATAAGCCTCAGACATCCTCAGACACCTCAAAGGGCACTAGATGTCAACGTCTGGCAACTGAGTGTAGCCCTAAGAATGGACCTGGCAGATCCTTCTTCCAGCTATGCTACAAATTTGCTCTGGGAATTGGGTTAAACTCTTAAGCTAATTCCTATAAAGACACTCAATTTCCATTAACTTCTGTGAGAACATTGGTTCTTAAAGAAGAAGAAGTGTGTATGATGGGATTCAGCTAGCCTAATTTAGATATTTTATCTGTGCTTGCATTTTAGATGCCTAGTGAATAAGTCCTCCAGAAATCCAGGCAGACAGGATCTTCCTTTGAAGACATCTCACCACTGACTGTGTAGGAAATATCAGATCTTTTTTTAGGCTAACTGGTTTGCTTTGGTATTTAAAATGTAGCACATTAGATGTCTGCAGTTAGATAGGCTGGATTTCATAGTTTAGGTATGTGGATGTGAACTGTATAATTTAAGTTTAAAAAAACAAGATCCACAGACTTTGTGGTTAACTTGTACATGCATTTCTGAGCAGGCGATACATAACTGTGGAATCAGTATGTCCAAATGTCCATCTGAGCAAACACAGCCTTTTGGCAGTGCAGATACCCAGATTACAGGGAAAAGGGCAGTGAGTGGAAATTACGGCAGGCCATTGAAGCTGTTGGCATTAAATTACACAATCTGTTTAACTGGTATGATAATATTCACATGATCTAATTACAAGACAAACCACTTCTTAGGAAATACACAGATCTTAAGATGGGAAGTGAGCTATTAACTGCAAACTACTACTGCAATTTTAAAGCACCATCTGTGCTCATCAAGCTAATTTTTTTCTTCTATCATCCTAATTCAGAAAAATGGAAACAACATGAAATGTTCAGTGTGCAAAATTATCTGTTCATGAGCAAAGAGCAGCCTAAGAGAGTGCAGCAGAAATGATTCAGTGAATTAGACCAAATAACAAATACATCTGAGAGAACCATGATCTTCTCCCTGGAACATATAGAAACAAGATGGGATTCAACAAATAAACTTCCCAGTGTGAACTGGTCTCCTAGCTGTACTTGAAAGTTCAAAAAAGTATAAAGTCTAAGCAATGCTACCTCACCAAAATGTTCTTCAACACAGCAGTAAACAGAGATGAAAGATTTGAACTTTTTATTCTCTATTCTTATTAAAAGAGGTTGTTCAGTCTACGCAAATACACTACGCTTCAAAATTTGTGACTGGGATTCATCTCACCTAGCTTTAGACATTTGCAATCTCAACAGCTACATCTGAGCCCATCACCTTTGTCTCACTTTGTACTCAAAGGAGAGCAATAGGTAATCTCTGGTGCAATTCAGCTGTCCTATTTAGGAGGCCTAATTTTAGGCTGAGATGAATCACATTCCAGAAGTGTCTACGTTTCTCCATCAACTAGAAAGAGAGCTCAGATGTGAAATTTCTGCATCTTATTTTTTCTCAGTGAACACTGCTTTAGAAACTCTGAATCTTAACACTCAAAGACTTGATTTTATGCTGTGCAAAAAGGGAGAAAAATAAAGTAAAAAAAGAAATAAATCTTGAGGAGGCTGGAACAACTTCAGAAGACTGAAGGCAACTTTGAATTTGTCTGGATCAAAAGGTAAGATGGTGTTTAGCGTCACACTGACAGAAAAGGGAATTCCACCTGAAGAGCCCTTGGAGGGGATTATTTTATGCAAAGGCTTCTCTGTCATCAGGGAAGCTCCCCCCATTGCCACGCCGTTGCTCTCTGAGCTCCCAGCACTGCCGGGAACAATTTTGGTTTCTTTCTGCATCAGCGTCAGCAACAGGCATGTTTTGGATGAGGCATCAGCTGAATGGGAGAACAAAGGGCATAAACAATCAAAGCCCTTCAGGAGCTCACTTTACAAGTTTCCCATAAGTCTTTTCAAATTCTTCAGTCTAATCGCATCAGCCCAATTTTTGCCCCTGAGTTGCTCCTACCTTAAACAGGTGTAAATATGAGGAGAACTGAGCCTGTTCTTCTTAAGATTTTTCATGGATGGGTTTTGCACTGTATATGGTAAAAAACTCCTGCCTTTTCCCCTTCTTCAGGTACACAGTACAGAGGAAAACTCTCAATAGAAGAAAAGGGTTGCCCATGCTCCTACAGCTTCTGCACGCTGTACCCACCTCTGTGCATGGAAGGTGGGGGAGACAGATGATGCTCCATAGTTGGGACCGAGGGAGAACCAAGTGTAGCAGAAGTACTGAGCATAGGCTCTCCTGTGGCCAAAAAGTGTTGAAATGGCAACAGATCCTAATCAGGTCACTATCCATGAGAAAAAAACCGAAACCACAGAAATTACATAATGAAGAGTATTCTGATGCTACAAGTAAGGAGCACTAGTGTCTTGTTGCTAAATGATTTGTTTCTAAGCGGCAGCTCTGCTCCTGTCTTTATCAGACTATGTCCTTTTCATGAGCAATGAGCAAATATGATTGAGTTTTACAAATGAAGATGTGTATGTGCCTTGGCTGTCAGGGCTGCAGTTCTAGCTTTTCCGCCTGTAGCTGTTGAATGCATGGCCTGATGTGAAAAATGGATACTGCAGCCCCACCAAAGTTAGGGATACTGAGTCCCTTCCAGTAATAAGCCCAGCCCAAGGAACAGCAAAGAAACACTTGACCACCATGTCAGCAAGGAAAAAGTTGCCCTCGTGCTTTTCATTCTTCTTCAGCCAAAACATCCAGAATTTAGTTGTTCTGATACATAAAGTACAAGTATCGGTGATAAATGGCATTTCACCCACCTTCTTTCCATCTTGTCTTCTAAATGGTCTATTCTATTTCATGACCCCCACTTACAAGTTCCTGTTATTCTTTTAATTGCTGTAAAACTGAACAGTCTCCATATGTTCAGAGCAGCTTGCAATTAGCATACCCTGAACTTAGAAACTGCAGTCTATTAAAATTATGGACATATTAAAGCATAGCATCTGGAAACCCGCATGTGTTCATCTCACACTGTGGTCTTCAGATGCCAGGGTCAAATGGACACTCCTAGCTATCCCAGAAAAGAGCTTACATGTGTCACCACTCAGCTGCAGAACTTCAGACAACCTTTATACTTTCTTGGAAAATATTGTATTATTTCACACTTACCTTTTACACTATTTTCACATTAAAAAGATAAAGAAAAAAAAAAAAGAAATTAAAAAAAAAAAAAAAGCTAAGGTTTGCTATGTTATAACCACTCAGTTGGATTTCTCAATTAGGCTTGTAGCCACAGCACCAAAAAACTATGAAGATATGAATATGAAAGTTTTAATCCACACCAAGATGTATTTTGCTATGCCAGTTGTCTCATTTTGTGAAGTTTCCATCAAACCAAGGGCATGCTGGAGGGCCATTTCTGTTTAAATGTGTTTTTGTTCTGTCCCATAAAAAGTGTAAGGAGTAATGCTTTTGCAGGAATATGAAGTAGAGATGAAGATTGGGCTTGTATCTCTTCCAAAAATGAAAAGTCCTGAAATGGACCACATTGTTTTCCTCTTTATATAGCTGTCAAGGCAAAGACAGCTCTCTCTTTTATCCAGAATCCCACTTGAACAAGTATGCTGCACTAGCTGAGGGCTATTTTCCTTTTTAATAGGAAATAATCTGTCGATAACAACCTTGCACATGAAACAGGAGCTTTTCGATATATGTTATATTAGTCAAAGTAATTGAAGCACAAAAATTACTGCTAGCAAGTAGACACAAAGCAATAGATTCTAGCAGATCTGAAGTGCTTTTTGGAAGTGGCACTACTGAAGTAAAAAAAAAAAAATTATTCATATTGCTTTGTACAAGTCTTAAAAGCAATATTAGGTAACACAATAAATTCAGCTCAGTGCCTTCACTTGGCTACCTGATGAACGAATTTGGCCCACAGGCTGGGATTCATCTCCACATTTAGACACCTCTACTGTAAGAGCAGGTGTTCACAGGTAGGGCAGGTGGCTAAACACTGTAATCACTAGAGATTTAGGGTAGCTGTATCACACCCATGGCCCAAGCAGGTACAAAAAATGAGCTAAGAAAGATCTACTCCTTTCTGCATATAGCTGCTGAGGTCAGGACAGTATCTCAGGGTATCTCAAACAGCTTTCAAAACCGATGATTAGGCAAATGAATATAGTTTCTTAGTCCAAAGAGTCAGTGATGCTTGACTGAGTGGATGCACGTGTCCAGTTAAGGATGGGCTGAGTCACCCTCTAGATTCCTTTGAAGGCTTTGAGTAGATCCCTATTGATGATGGTGGGATCTTAAACACCTAGCATATAGGAAGATACCTACATTAAAGATGCCTACATGTATGCATCTGAAGTCAGTTAAATTAGTCCAGAGATACATATTGCTTTCCTCTAAATACAGAGAAAGATTACCTCATTAGCTTAAACTGATACATGAACAGCCAATATGGTGAGTTGAACCTCACACTCCCAGCTTGCCATATACTCTCCAGTTTAACATAATTATCCTTTATATCAGGCACACTTCATGGAGAAATGAGAAATAACAATGTTGTTATGCTATTCTGTAGTGAAAATATAATGGAAATACTGTCTCCTACCAAGTACCAGAATGAGCTTGGTTCAAAAATCCAGAATGTGGTTCAACCCTCATGTTTCTGCTGGTACCAGCTGAATTTTTGGCTTAGACATAAAACTGGAAAAAAATTGTGTCTAAATGCCATTAATATATTTGTTAGTAGTAAGTTGATTTTCTAGATGTTATTCTACAATAATCATGGTTCCGTTGTGCTAGACAAAACATGGATGTGTAATCAAACTGTCTTTTGATCATAATATAGCTATTATCAGACCTTTTGTTGTTATGAAATACCTCCAGAAGAGTAGTCTGCTTTATGTGATTTTCACCATTGAAGATAATCAGGAAAACCTGGAAGATCTGACATCTTGACTTGAATTACTCCCTGCATACCACATTTGCTCTCTCATGGACCTGACTGACTAAGATCATTTCTATCTGGATGTTAAAAACTTGATGGAGTGCTGAAGAAGGCCTGTTTTCTCAGAGGGTTTGGCAGCTGCAATTAGTTGGACCTCAATGACTCTGCAATCTGCTGTTTACAAACAAGCAAGTCTGAGTGGCAACATGTATTCTCCATACCCCGCATATCTTAGCAAAATCATTCCAGCCTTTCTTCACAATCTTCAGCAAGACTTCTCTGATGCTTCAGCTTGGCTCTTTCCACATCATAAATATTTTGACAACATCCTTTAGAGTATCTCAATCTCAAATCTCGGTCAGATTCATCTGTCATTTACAGACATGTTTGGCTCATTTGCTTATAATGGGTAGATTGTGTGCTTTCAGTAACAGGTGTCATTAGAAAATACCAATATGACCAGAAAGCAGAGAGAAGACAAAGAAGGAACACAAAACACAGGAGGAAATTAAATCATATGGTCTCTTCATCCTTTCTTAGAAAAATGAAGTCAGGAGAAAAGTGTTGAAATTGAGAGGCAGAAAATTTAAAACTGGAACTGTTTTTTCCTGCAGTGTGTAATTGCCAGAAGAAGCTCTTTACATGGTTTTCCATGTTATCTCTGTTATGTGTCTGGTCCTCAATGCAGAGGTGGTTTCCTACCCTTTTGGAAAGTGGATTGCATCCTGCAGGCACTCGTTGCAAAAGATAATGAAAAAAAAATGGGTTAGTTTGGCTTAGATATCCATATGTTTAGTAAAATATTACATGTAGTTCAGGAAAAGAATCAGCAATAATAATTAAGAATATGCTTCATCAGCAAACAGGAGAAAAAGCAGTAAGGACATCTTTACAAGTGTCTAGTGCTGACTGATGTGAGAGATCATTTATACCACTGCATAAATAATATTTTTGCTTCTTTTTTCCTGTTCACTGGCAGAACAGCCAGTGGCATGCCAAAGAAAGGAAAGAAAAACCCACTCAGAAATGATTCTTTGGAGTCTGCAGCCATCCACTTTGCTAAGGAATAACTCACCTGAGAGTACAAAACATTCCTGCTCCTTGCAGCTTTACTGCAGATACTAATGGAGTTATAAGTCTTTGCTATCTATCCATCTTCCAGTATGGGGTTGTTGGTTTTTCTGGGCAGTGACAATGTGTTTTGAAATAAAAAAAAAAAGAAAACACTTTATTTCTTGACTGCTTGCTGAAAATGTAACAGAAGGCTAGATTTTGTGCTCACTTCTATAGTGAAGTAAGTAAAACTAAAGTGCTCCTCCCCTGTATTTTCTGCACCAGCAATCAAGCTCCTGGGCAGTGAAACACAAAAATTTGCAAGGTTTCCTATTGCTTATCCATTCTTAGAATGGGAAAGAGGGTGCAATACAGAACAGACAGAGCACTGGATCCACGCTTTGACTCCTCTCCCTAAGACATGCAGAGCAAAAGCCAGATTTATTTTCTGTGCGCTATATTTATTCCCTCTGCCTCCTGTAACAAGGAGGAATTATGATTTTGTGCATCAAAGAGAATGACAATATCTCTGGGGCCATGCATCTGATGTTTTGCCCCTGCTCCATGCTATGCCTAAAATCTGAATCTAGGTCATCGTGATGGGTTTGCCATTACCAGATATGCCGAACATGCTGTGTCCCCATCTTCTGCCCACTTTTAGGAGCCATGTCTAAGCAATAACAATATTAAGAAGAAACAATTTATCCAAATACATTAAGGTCTAAATATACATACATATGAATCAGTGATGCTGGGTGTCACATGCTGTCAGTAACTTTTTACCTCAACTAGGAAATGATTGATTGCACTAACCCAGTTGTGGAATTGCACTAATATCCCTAAGAAAAAAAAAAAACAGATATATTCAGGAAATTGTAACTGTGAGACTTTTGAAACTGGAATAAATGAAACTAAAGGAATTCACAAAATTTTTGAGAGAGGGGCAAGCTTATGAGTTGACCTGAGCTACCTAAATTTTAGACTTATATTTACATTCACATATAGATACACATGCAGAGCAAATCACTTGTGAGTATAATATGCTTTTCTATCTCCAGTATGATGATGGGACAAATAATGATAGATTCATACTCATGAGGTGGGAAGGCAAAAAGGGGTGATGAAAATGAGCACACAGAGTAAATATGTTATACTTGTAATTAATATACAATACTAAAATATGGAGTCATATATCACATTCTGAATGAAAACAATGCTGATTGATAGCAAAAAAACCCCCAGCCATAGGTTTACTAAAAGACATGAACACCATGTTTTACTAAATTAAGCAAGAAATGAAAAAAACCAAAAAAGTTTAAAAAAATGCCTTGACTTGTTTTCATTTCCTTATTCTGTATGATTAAATTAGTCACAAGTAAGCATTAACCCACTGCTAACACAGGTCAGAGCCCATGACTGCCATGTATTGGATGCATCATACATACATGTTACACAGACAACCGAATGCACACTGTTAACATGACCTAGGGAAAAAACTGTCACCTTTAGCAGTGATGCTACGAAAGGCTTCTGCAAGCAAACTAAGACTATCAAAATGATCTACCTCATTGCAATCAATATTTCTATATTTAGATCTCTGAATCAATTTAATTAGTGTTTAGCAAATCAATACGGAGAATGATATATTTTGAATCATAACAAAAAGTGCAGCACTGGAGACAGTAGCCTAAACTTTAGGACACAATAATATCTCAGTTCCTCTGAAAACCTGAATGAAATACGTGCAACTACTGTTCTATGAGCCTGAACTCTTCTCTTTTTGAATGAGTCAAACAGCAGCAGTGCAGCTTCCCAGAGTTACCATATTATTATTATGATTTGTTTTGCTATCACTGAGATGTGTTTCAGCTGCACAAGATACAACGAAGACATAGTTCTGCTCCAGAAAGCTTGCAACATCTAACACAAAGACAGAAAGACATGGGGAAGACATGATTCCCTGGAATTAATAAATGAGGAAGACAGCTTGACTTTTATTAAATCACTTAGTGGGGTGAAACAATAATTCACTGATCAAACCCCTCTTGATCTCAGCCTGTGGGACCACCAGAGCGTGGGTCTCCATAGTAGTCTTCTCTACTGTCATGCCAATATCAGTCTGTTGGAAAAAGGAGAGAGCTGGTGAGGGAACTTCAGTGAAAGAACTGTACAGAGATAGGGCTAAGATTAGTGAGCACCCCTCCCAGCCCAGAGGGAAACTCTCATGTCCATGTTTCTTCTCCAGGTTTCCAAGTTTCCACCACCCACCACTCTCCAACAGTGGTAAAACTGAGCTGAGAAGCTGCAACCTGCTGTGGATCCCCACCCAGCAGCATTGCACTGTCCTGCCCTCCCTTCTGCTCTACAGAACTCATTAGCTACCTGGGCTAGACCCCTATGTTTTACAAGGGCAAACTTGGGTTGGAGGAATCCTATCTCCAATTTCACTAGAAAATATAAAAAATTCTCAGGGTTTACAGAAACAGCAAGACCAGGTAAATGCTACACCTTTGTGCAACATTAACGTGATTTTTTGACTTTTGCTTAAAAACAAAATTATTGCTTAAGCCTTTGCATCTGCCCACCACAGGCAGAGAAATAGTCAGTCTCTAGAGTGCCATCACCACCACTATTGTTTTTAATGGGAGCTCGTGCCAGGTCAGGAGGAACACAGCGCATAACAGTGGTTATTCAGCTTTCTCTTTTTCTAAACATGTGCGAAATAAGACATTCATTTCACAAGCCTATGCTGTGCCCTAATAAATACTACATGATTTGACATTTCAGCACTTACACATACGAAGGTTGGTTGAAGAGATAGTCACATGTGGAGCTTGATTATAGTGTTTTATCATTCAGCTGAACATCTAATGTTTAGCACAGTAGTTGGAGTGCTTCTTTTCATGTCATAACAAAGGTGCCCTCAGATAGTAATTACAGCCTTCCTAATAAAAGGAAAGGCGGTTTGGAACTGCCTGAAAAGTTCAGAAGCTAGAGATGAAGTTTGGAGAAAGAGTTTGCCATCACTTTGCATGCGGCAGGTAGTTTGCTGCCTGAGCTGCCATGCAGCAAAGTGGCATGATTGCCTTGAAACATTTCCTCAAAGCTGGAGACATTAAAAAAAACCTATCTGGGGAAAAAGAAAGTCTCCATGATTACAAAAAATCACAGCATTTAATGTGTCTCTAAAAAATGTACAAAACCACTTTGAAGAATCATTGTACGATCTTTTAAAAGGGCAGAAACTCGTAGTGAAATGGAGATGCAGAGCAGAGCATATTCAGCAGAGTATATTCAGAGCAAAGCCACCGCTACTGAGTTCAGTGGTTAAGCATTCATAGCTTTACTCACGAGCAATATGTGCCAATATGGGTTATACTTTCTAGTAACATTTCTGAACGCATTTTATTGGGGCTCTCATGAACTGCTGATGATCTATGTCTCTACTTTTGTACTTACAGCATAGAAATCACAGAAATTTTTTTAATGTAGTTAAGGGCACTAAATCACAGATCTGTACTCTTGTCTTTGAAAATTCCAAGTGAATTTTGTTTCTGATCTTTTGGATATCTCTTTTTCTATTCTGACTTTCAAAACTATTTATCAGTGGTCAGCAACCTCATTAGCAAATGTCTTACAATTTGCAAATGTCTTACAATTAACAAATGTCTTACAATTTGCAATGTCTGGATCTGCTAGTTTTACCTTTGTAGCTTCCCAGGGATTATCTTTTATTTTTTAATGAACAGTGGAATTAACAGTTCTAAGGCCCCAGATTTTATCGTCTGCTTCACAGTTGGAGAAGACTGTCCATGTATAATTTTTATTTTCAGTATATTGGTAAGTACAATTTTTCTCATTTCCTTTAGCTAGGTAATAACTTATTCTATTTTTTTGTTGCCCGCCTCTTTTCCCTATAAAGATTACGTGACTAAATATGCTTTTCCAGCCTCTATGTACTGTGCAGGTTCCTTTCTGATATTACTTTCTATGGTTTTGCGTCCACCTTGTTTCTGGATTGCAGCTGTGTCTTCAAATTAGGATGTTAGATTTTGACATATTTCTATACAAATAAACAGGATTTTAATTTTCTGTGGTGTCTAGGCAGTGACACTATGCCATGGCAGGTACTACTTGATCATAAAATTGGATCTTCCTACCCTTTTCAAAAACATGCCTTCCCTCATGCACAGCCTCTACATCTCTTGCTAAATAAAGCTGGGTACTTCTGCACTAAACTGTTTAGCCCTTATAACATGATGCTGCAAGTCATGGTTAAGTAACCATTACTTTATTTATATGTGCAGTCACAGAGATATTTTCATAGAATCATAGAATCGTTTAGATTGGAAAAGACCTTTAAGATCATCCCATCCTACCATTAACCTAACACTACAAAGTCCACCACTAAACCAATTAAGGGTAGAATAGCAACCCCACGCCTCCCGGCTTGGTGGCTGGATCATTTATAATGAAAGTGAAAACTAGGAATCATTAAGATTGGAAAGGACCTCTAAGATCATCAGTCCAATCAGCCACCCAACACCACCATGCCCAATAAACCATGTCCCAAAGTGCCACATCAACCCATTTTCCAAACACTTCCAGGGATGGTGACTCCACCACCTCTCTGGGCAGCCTGTTCCAATGCTTGACTACCTTTTCCGTGAAGAAATTTTTCCTAATATCCAATCTAAACCTCCCCTGGCGCAGCTTAAGCCCATTTCCTCTTGTCCTATCGGTAAGTACTTGGGAGAAGAGACCAACACCCACCTCACTACAACCTCCTTTCAGGTAGTTGTAGAGAGCAATAAGGTCTCCCCTCAGCCTCCTCTTTTCCAGGCTAAACAACCCCAGTTCCCTCAGCCGCTCCTCATAAGACTTGCTCTCCAGACCCTTCACCAGCCTTGTTGCCCTTCTCTGAACACGCTCCAGCACCTCAATGTCTTTCTTGTAGTGAGGGGCCCAAAACTGGACACAGTATTCCGGGTGCAGCCTCACCAGCACCGAGTACAGGGGGATAATCACCTCCCTGCTCCTGCTGGCCACACTATTCCTGATACAAGCCATGATGCTGGTGGCCTTCTTGGCCGCCTGGGCACACTGCTGGCTCATGTTCAGCCAGCTGTCTACCAACACCCCCAGGTCCTTTTTGGCCAGGCAGCTTTCCAGCCACTCTTCCCCAAGCCTGTAGCGTTGCATGGGGTTGTTGTGACCCAAGTGCAGGACCCGACACTTGGCCTTGTTCAGCCTCATACAACTGGCCTTGGCCCATCGATCCAGCCTGTCCAGGTCCCTCTGCAGGGCCATCCTACGCTCGGGCAGATCGACACTCCCACCCAACTTGGTGTCATCTGCAAACTTACTGAGGGTGCACTCAATCTCTTCATCCAGATCATTGATAAAGATATTAAACAAGGCTGGCCCCAAAAAAGGGCCCTGGGGAACACCGCTCATGACCGGCCTCCAACTGGACTTAACTCCATTCACCAGGACTCTCTGGGCTCGGCCACCCAACCAGTTTTTTACCCAACGAAGACTACGCCCATCCAAGCCATGAGCCGCCAGCTTCCTAAGGAGAATGCTATGGGAGACGGTGTCAAAGGCTTTGCTGAAGTCCAGGTAGATGACATTCACAGCCTTTCCCTCATCCGCTAGTCCTCATCCCTCATTTCCTTCATCCACTAGGTGGGTCACCAGGTCATAGAAGGAGATCAGGTTGGTCAAGCAGGACCTGCCTTTCATGACCCCATGTTGGCTGGACCCAATACCCTGGTTGACCTGCATATGCCTGTTGAGCGTACTCAAGGTGAACCAGTCCATAATCTTCCCCAGCACCGTGGTCAGGCTTACAGGCCTGTAGTTCCCCGGATCCTCCTTCCGGCCGTTCTTGTAGTTGGGCGTCACATTGGCAAGCCTCCAGTCATCAGGGACCTCCCCTGTTAACCAGGACTGCTGATAGATGATGGAGAGTGACTTGGCAAGCTCCTCCGCTGGCTCCCTCAGTACTCTCAGGTGGATCCCATCCAGCCCCATAGACTTGTTAGCATCCAGGTGGCATAGCAGTTATAGATGTGTGGTCTAGCAGAGGCTTTGTTTTTACTGCACTGTGGTGAGTGTTCATGCATATGCACAGCCGCTTGCCTTTAGTTGTTTGTACAGATCATTTCTGGATTTCAAGCTGCTCACTGCTGTGGTACCTTCTGCGCCCTGCGTGGTATTTGATCCTGATGCCAGCATCCCACTGGCTGAAAACCAGCTGTCTGCTTGGTAGCAGTGGCCCATGCTTGCCCAGGTGAGACATAGGCCAACACAGTACAGCCACAGCCCACTGTGCACTCCCTACCCAACCACAGGCATCTTCTGAAGTACTGCTTTGCAGTACTTTGCATTTTTAGAAAGATTATATTTCTCAGTAGAGGAAAGACATGGACCTGTTGGAGCAGATCCAGAGGGCCACAGAAATGATCAAAGGGATGGAGCACCTCTTCTGTGAGGAAAGGCTGAGAGAGTTGGGGTTGTTCAGCCTGGAGAAGAGAAGGCTCCAGGGAGACCTTATTGCAGCCTTTCAGTACTTAAAGGGGGCCTATAAGAAAGATGGGGACAAACTTTTTAGCAGGGCCTGTTGTGATAGGACAAGGGGCAATGGTTTTAAACTGAAAGAGGGTAGATTTAGACTGGATATAAAGAAGAAATTTTTTACAATGAGGGTGGTGAAACACTGGACCAGGTTGCACAGAGAGGTAGTGGAGGCCCCACCCCTGGAAACATTCAAGGTCAGGTTGGATGGGGCTCTGAGCAACCTGATCTAGTTGAAGATGTCCCTGCTCACAGCAGGGGGGTTGGGCTAGATGACCTCTAAAGGTCCCTTCCAACCCAAAGCATTCAATGATTCTATGATATATTTTCATGTGCTTCCCAGTAATCAATCATGTTTCTTGCCAATATGCAAATACATTTTTATACATGTATACAGATATATGTTTGTATATATCAGGCCTTGAGATGCTTCTGGGGGGGCGGGTCTTCACAGATGCTTCTTTACCACCTCTGCAGACCTTTTGCCCCACAGTTGATGAAGGCACATGGCCGTATGACAGGCTATGTGCATTCCTGCTGCTGTGATGTTTTTTCTTGCCTGTGCCTACACATCAGTTCCCAGTGGGGCCCCAGGTCCTCAGGTAGTGCAGAGTGTTGCTCATGCTGAGGTGGCACCTAGCAGTGTCACACACATCTGGAATTACTCTATCCGTCTCATGCCAGGGTGGAGCATGCTCATTTTATACGCAGATGGGCTGACATGATGCGGTGTCTGCAGTAGTTGATGACGTGATTTGATGACTTAAGAAAATCCCTCCACTTGTGTATTCCCATGTCAATGTGGAATCTGACTAATCTATAAACTTTTGCTGGCTTAGGAAGTCCTGTTTTTTGGACAGGATAGATCTGAGAAGAGAGAAGAGGACCCAATTATTTTACTGCTGCCCTTGTGCCTGATGAAATATCTCACATGCAAGAGGTTATTCACCAGCACCGTATATTTAGTCTACCTGGAATGACAATCATCCAGACAGGATCGTAAATAAGCCCTCTGTTTTTATAGCAAGGTCACATTGGTGGGGCTTTGCCATCTCTGACAAATTCAGCAGGTGTTGGAAGGGTTTTGCTGGGAAGCCCTGCAAACTTGTCTCAGGCAGTGGGTGGCAAACACCGCTCTACAGAAAAGAGGGGCATGAGAGATTCAGGATTTGCTGTGGTTTTGTCCCACAGGTTTCATTCAGTCTCACGGAGTGTTTCTCAGATGTTCAGGCTCAGATTCATCCTCCCTGGCTGTCGGTGCTAAGCCCAGGTCCCTCAGTGAGGAGCACAGTCACCTCTGGTGCCTCTGTGGTCAGGGAAGGAGGTGGGTGCCCTGGGGACAGCACAGGTCTCAGTGATTTGAGCCACCTTCTGGTGCCGCTGGCCCCTCTCTGCCCATCACGAGGAAATCCCTTCCAGGGACAGCTAGCTCAGCAAGAGGAGATGAACGTGGGATGAGGAGCACTGAGTGCTGATAATCCTACTTGTCTATTCACGCCAGAGATCATCTCAACACCATACTGAAATGGCTTGTGAAACAAATCCGAGTTCATCGTGGATAAGGGTGTTATGATAAGGAGCATTGCAGAAGCACTGTTCTACCAGCCCAATATCTGGGTTTTATACTCCTTAGCCACTACACAATTCAAGTCCAGAGTGACAATTGTGCTTATGGCAAGGGGTTATTAATACAAACTTTACTTTGTCCACATATGGGTTGTGCCAGCCAACCTGGCACTCCCCATCTCTGAGCAACCAGGGATGTGCAATTAGTGCCTCCCGTTAACAGAGACAAACCCAGAGCTGCGGGGAGCATCAGGCCCTTGCCCATCTATCCAAAGCCGGTTTTCTCAGCAGTTGTTTCCTTGCCATTTCTTCCGATACATTAATTTTATAATGGCACAGAAACCATCTCTTCTAATGCTTGAAAAGGTATATGGGAGTATTTCTTTTAAAGCCTGCAGACTTCAGGGCATCCTATTGTTATTAACATTTCCTACTATCTTTGACCGAAGCTATTTTCAAAGCATGTAGCACAGCAGATACACGGTGCATATATGACAGAGATATGTGTGAAATATTTGACAGAGACAAGGTGAGTCAGATTTGTTTTACAGACCATGAAAAAGGGGGCTGAACTCACGCTGTGCCATCAATCTTGTCGATTCTCCCTTGCGAGTCACTCCTGGAGGCCGTCCAAGCCTGAGCGGAAGCTCTCAGGAAGGACAGAAAACTGGCAAGTGCCAGATAATAAATATTTTAAGCTCCCGATGCCTGGCCCAGTGCCAGCACAACGTCCCTGTGTGAGCGCGACCGCCACTGGTGTTTGGGGCTGGGGCGCTGCGTAGCTGCCGCATCACATCCAAGTGGAGATTTATGAAGTGAAAATGAGGAAAGCGTTAAAAGCCACAAATCAGGTTGTTGTTGCTATCGTGACCCAAAAGCATCACGGTAAAAATCAGGACCTTTTCCATCTGGGAAGAGGATCCTGATTTTTATGAATGTATTAAGTTCTGGGTACTGGTTGCTGGCTGCAGAAGGGAAATGTCTCCAAGGAATAACCATGGGGATGCAATTCTTCAGGGAAAGAGGGGCTGACACTCACTACCAAAAGTTTTCTAACAACAAGTTCCCTCTTTTAAGACAAACAGTTGCTGAAAAATTTTTGGCTGTTGGGGGAAACAGCTGATGGAGTCTAGTGTTTCTTTGCCTCCTGCTTGCAGTTAAGGAATGTGTCAGCTTCTCTCTCCTAGGTGCAGCAGGGACCACACAGCCACTGTCTGCTCCTCCTTTTATGCACCCTTCAGCCAGCACTCGGTCTGAAATGCACACCAGGATTTTTCTCAAGGGTTTTCTCCCTGATTGCCCATGCACAGGTCTGGAGCAGCTTTGCTCTCTCCTCTGGTCCATTCTGCCTTTCCTGCCCCAGCACGTGCACATCACAAAAACCGCAAAGCCAGCCCCCTGCCTGCCCGTGGCTTTGTGTCCACAGTGCCAGACCCCCGGGGTTGCAGCAGGAGCCACCAGAGTTTAGTTCCTTGCAACCCCCTAAAATAGAATTTAGCACACAATTTACAGTAATTTATAAACAGCATACACCATGTCAGGAGAGGACCAGGAGGATGCTGTACACATAATATAAACTGCAAAGCTTCGGTTAGTGGAAGAGAGAGATCCCTTGGAGACTCCATTTATCCTCTCTCCTCCAGACTGTGCTGTACATGTACAATTGCTTCTGCTGACAAGCCTTATGTTTTGGATTCAGGTGTGTGCTATCAGCAATGCACTTCACAATTAAAATAATGTGTTCAGACCCACCATGTGAGTCTGTTATAAAACAGGAAAGGAATTATATAAACCTTGGTTTGCTCTGGCAATAAATTCCGTGTTTCTACCAGCTTGTCTTACCCTAAATATTTCTCTTATTCCTGTGGAATTGGTACTGATACGCACACAAACCATAGTGTCATCCTATGCTTCCAACTTCTCACACGGCTGCCTTTTTAGATATCTAAGCCAGTGATCTCAGGAAATTTCAGTGTTCCTTGAAAAACATTGAATCTACAGATAAGAAAGGATTTTTCTCAGAGATAAGACAAGTATCTGTGGTCTGCTGCAATTATAACTGGAATTTTTTAACAAATAACTTGGAAAAATGTTTCCAGCCAGTGTGAGGATCATTCACTTTCAGCAACCTGACATTTCTGCATGACAGAGTGGAGGGTCAGGAAACCCACTGTATTTGGGCACCATAAACAGCCCACCTACACCATCAGGGTGTTACAGCTACTGCTGAGAAACAGCCCTGGAAGCGGGGTGCCCCAAAGCCAGACAGAACCTTCTCCCACATGGTTGTCCTGTCTCTTCTTTGCACATTACTACATTACTAGGTATAGGTGCCATTACCCATTCAGGGATGCATGATAAAAATAGTAAACATGAAAATGCACCTTTTAGAAGGTGAATTAAAATCTTGGGATAAAATACCTTTTAAATATCATTGTCTGCTTGGGGTTCATCTAAATTCCAACATACCTGCCAGTTTCCAAAAGCAGCTTTCCCATGTTTATTGATTAATAACTGTCATTCTTTATGTTTTCTGTCAGACTGACAGCCTCAATCTGAAAGCCCCACTGTAAGTCAGAAAACCATTTGCCTAACTTTATCCATCAGGATGCCTGTTTAAAGCAGTGATACTGCTTTAAATGCGAAATATTTCCCACTAAGTTTCAAGGGGATGCTATAAGAGAATGGAAACATTTAATACAAATTTACTGGAACAGAAAACCAGCAGTGGTTTGGAAAGTGCACTTGCACTGTTTGGGGGAGTTTCAAAGAAAGCCAATTTCACTTGTTTTAATCTTTGCATAGGTTCTGCCCCCCTGTTCCTGGCATCCTTGTTCCCATCATTAGAATCTTCCAGTCGTTCCCAACCTTCTCTCTCTTGGAGGCCACGTGCTGAGGACACAAAATCTCAGAGCAGCTCAGGTAACTGGTGACTACACCAACTGCACCATCTTAGTACATTGTTACAAAACAGAGCTGGAAGAGCTCTTGAGAGCATCAGATCCAAGTTCCTGCCCACAGAAGGAGCAGCTACCCCCAAATTCCTTCTAACAGATGCTAGTCCAACATGTTTCTTCAGCTCCAGTGAGTGGACACTGCAGCCTCCCTAGCCAAACTGCTACCTCGCTTAGCTCTTCTTATCCCTGGGAAGTTTTTCCTAGTGTTTAGCCTGTATCTCCCTTGCTGCAGTTTAAGCCCATTAAGAAGAATTTATTAGCAAATGGAAAGCATCTCATATTTTATCCTCTAGAGGAGATAGCAATAAATTATTGGAAGTACCTTTAGGGCTTCTCTGTTACATATACATGATCCCAGTCTCAGCTCAATAGTCAAGAACCACTCTGGTTTCCCATAGCCAATACTCCTGGCTCTTGAAATGCTATAACGCTACTGTTTGCTGCACTCCTGAGGCAGCTCTGGCAATTTAGAGGAGCCCGTTGGAGCTCAGTGGGGGTGTAAGCAGGGCCCCTGGCCTCAGCTGGGGAGGAGTCTAAGACCACTGTGCCCGGCACACACTGAAGCAATTTTAAAAAAGAAGAAAAAAAAAGAAGTCAGGGCATGACAGACAGTTGCATCTGCTCTCCCTGTGGCTTCTCTGTGCCAGGACACTGTGCCACAGCCCAGGGACCAGCTCACACCATCCCCATGACGCAGGTTGTCTGTAGCCTTCCCATCGTGCCGCACTCAGGTTTTGTCTCCCTCCTCTGACACTGCCCTTTTCAGTCTTTTCTCCATTTGGCATGTCTCCCTCAGCAGCACAGGAGAAGCCAGAGGCACTGGGAAAGCCCTCGGCAGGAGCATTTCTGCTTATCTCCACAAGTTCCATATTCCCGTTGCTCCTGCGCTTGGGTGCTGTGAATGCCCTGTCTTGCCTCAAATCCACCACCGCAAGCTGTCATCACTGATGTTTTTCAATGGGATCAAGCTGTGGCTTTCACTACTGAAGTTACCACAGTGCGGGACCTGGCAGATGCTTGATCTGATTAAAAACAAAGCACCAGGCAAAAAGCAGAAACAAATTCCTTCTCATAACTAAAACCAGGAATCAGGCTGACTACTTTGGGATGACTAACTGCAGTGTCTTAGCACCCAGAGTACAGATACCTGTGTGCTGGTTTTGGCTGGGATAGAGTTGATTTTCCTTATAGAAGCTAGTATGAGGCTATGTTTTAGATTTGTGCTTCTCAGCAGCACAGAGTCACTGCTGAGCAGTGCTTACACAGAGTCAAGGCCTTTTCTGCTTCTCACCTCACCCCACCAGCGAGTAGACTGGAGGTGCACAAGAAGTTGTGCACAAGCCGGCTGAACACGAGCCAGCAGTGTGCCCAGGTAGCCAAGAAGGCCAACAGCATCCTGACTTGTATCGGGAATAGTGTGGCCAGCAGGAGCAGGGAGGTGATTGTCCCCCTGTACTCAGCGCTGGTGAGGCCACACCTGGAATACTGTGTTCAGTTTTGGGCCCCTCAATACAAGAAAGACATTGAGGTGCTGGAGCGTGTCCAGAGAAGGGCAACAAGGCTGGTGAAGGGTCTGGAGCACAGGCCTTATGAGGAGCAGCTGAGGGAACTGGGGTTGTTTAGTCTGGAGAAGAGGAGGCTGAGGGGAGACCTTATCGCTCTCTACAACTACCTGAAAGGAGGTTGTAGTGAGGTGGGTGTTGGTCTCTTCTCCCATGCAGTTAGCGATAGGATGAGAGGAAATGGGCTTAAGCTGCATCAGGGGAGGTTTAGGCTGGAAATTAGGAAAAATTTCTTCATGGAAAGGGTTATCAAGCATTGGAACAGGCTGCCCAGAGAGGTGGTGGAGTCCCCATCCCTGGACGTGTTCAAAAAACGGGTAGATGTGGCACTTGGGGACATGGTTTAGTCTAGTCTGCCCTTGATTGGTTTAGTGTGGACTTGGTAGTGTAGGTTAATGGTTGGACTGGATGATCTTAAAGGTCTTTTCCAACCTAAACAATTCTATGATTCTATGATTCTATGATTCTAAGTTGAGAGGGGACACAGCCAGGACAGCTGACCCCAACTGACCAAAGGGATATTCCACACCATATGACATCATGCTCAGCATATAAATCTGGGGGAAGAAGAAGGAAGGGGGGACATTTGGAGTTACAGCGTTTGTCTTCCCAAGTACTCATTATGCGTGATGGAGCCCTGCTTTCCTGGAGATGGCTGGACACCTGCCTGCCGATGGGAAGTAGTGAATTAATTCCTTATTTTGCTTTGCCTATGTGCGTGGCTTTTGCTTTCCCTATTAAACTGTCTTTATCTCAACCCACGAGTTTTCTCCCTTTTACCCTTCTCATTCTCTCCCCCATCCCACTGGGGGGAGCGAGTGGCTGTGTGGGGCTTAGTTGCCTGCTGGGGTTGAACCACGACAACCTGGCTCCAGGATGATGGGTGAAGCAGGATGTGGGGGCTCCCCAGTGAAGGAGCTCAAAAGAAGTGTGAAAGAGACTGCTGCCAAGCTGACAGTGAAGGAGGGAGCCAGGGGATACACGTACCAGGCCCAAGACACATGAATACCTGCCTGGTCCTACTGATTCAGAGCCACACACTTGGTGTCTCCCCATGCCCATGGCATGGAGGCACTCAGCGATGGCATCCCCGCAGTCAGCATGCTTGCAGGGGAAGTTAATAAGCTCAGTTGAATCTTACCCTGAAAGTCCCTGCTTTTCCCCATTTGCCTCCAGGAGGTGTTACACTGCAGGTCTCCATAGGACTGAGAGAATTATGCTTTCAGATGCAATGGGACTGGGAGGGCTAAGGCTGCTGCTGAGCAGGAACAAACTTCAGCTTAGATTTAGGAGGCCCATAGCAGGTCCAGGCAAACACTTGTTTGCAGGCAGCCTAGCCCAGTATTCCTCACTTGCATCAATCACTGCTGAATATTTTCTCAAAGTACTAGGACACCTTAAAGGTACTAGATGTAAAGCCGTTCTAAAAGATTAGTGGGAAGTTTTGGGTTCCACATGCAGTGCTGGCTGAACATCAGATACAGTGTGATCTAGTGCTTTTCCCTGAGACAGGTTAACATAACCTTTTCCATTTTAAAAAACAAGATTAACTTGGAGGTTCTTTGTTAATTTGCAGGTCTTTAAGTGACCAAAGGTGCTTCCTACAGGCTAAGTTGAACCTGCTGTCCTCTCTTGCTGGTGTTTGCCAGATCTGGAGTTCATGTTATAGCTGAAGCTAGACCTGAGATGTGATTCTGCATGCAGCTGGGGTCACAGTTCACCCTCTGGCTTAAGTGCTATCCAGTGGAAATTTGGCAGATTATCAGGCCCATTTTCCACAGAGAGCCTGGTGTATGTGCTCTGCCAGGCACAAGACGTTGGAGAGGGCTCAGGGCGAACAAGGCATCTTCGAAGTTGCATTGAACCAGATGTGCAGGTCACTTCATTTCCAGCTGATCAACATCAGCCCAGCATGGCTGCCCAACATCTGTCCATCTTTGTCTTGGAGTAACAGTGTTTCATTAGTTGAAAATTCACACATCCAGTAAGTCCAAACTGCCAGGAAGGAGAAGTGAGTTCGGATGTAGTGCATGATGTAGCAAATGCTCCTCAGACTCTCACCCTCTTATCCAGATTGTAAAAAATGGCATTCATTTTAGCTCTACTGTTATGCTGCATTTATTGAGGATCCGGGACTTGTGGAACACTTCTTGTTCTGTTTATTCCCATTTTCTCATTAAAAATTGAAGCCAGGCTGCACACTAGAATTAAGTGTGTTGCTCTGAAAAGCCAAATCCTGCTCTCTTTTCTGGCAATGACAAAATTCCCATTAGTTTTATTGGCACAGAGCTGACTGAGCCCTAAAGCTAAAAGTAGCTCCATGAGTGACAGAACCATTGCATTCAAAATTAAATGCTCCTCCTGATGCAGAGCTGAGTTTCTTTCTTTGCTGTCATTTGTGAAAAATAGCAACGATCTCTGCAGATGCCATCTGCGTAGGTCTGTGCCTTCCCTCCAAACCCTTCTGTGACTTGGATTGCTTGACCACCACCACAGAAATGACGATAAGCTGACAGTGGCACATCCAAGCCACAGGCAGTCAGGGTTACATGGGGAAGGAGGTGGGCACAAGGTCAGCTTCAGATTTCAGAAAACCGATACTTGTTTTCTTTCCAGTTGGACTGTTTGATCAGTTCAGGAAAAAGAAGTCATCACTCTGTGACAACTCTTACGAGTCTGTCATGTACCTTGTAATTTAGTGTCTCTCAGAAGGACCCACCTGATGAAATACATAGGCTGCATAGGAATGTCAGCTTGCACTTTTAAAGAAAAATTTGGGGAGAAAACTTTAAAAATACAAATAAAGTTTAAGCATAAAGGTGAAAACCTAAAAGCTAAGTAAAACAAATAGCAACAGACTATCTAAAAATTATCCCATGCTTTTTAAAATAAAATCTCTTGATTTTGGAGCCACAGGTGCCATTTTTTATGCTTGTAAATCATCATTATGTAAATATAATATTCATGGCATCTGCTTGTCAGTAGCATCGGCTTTGTTAAACTCTCATATATTCATGTGCTTCCCCCTGGCAGATATGCAGACAGTATAACATGTGCTAAAAGTAGTAATCAAAGGTTTGTGTTACATGCTGCATTTAGCTACGGCAAGAGAGCTACTGGACAGAAAGTCCTGGACAACAAAGCCTGCTCCCTTTGAAGCCGATACCTTAGTACAGCTATTTTCATCTGTTTCCTGCTAAGCTTTTTCATGGCTGTAGCTCTTGGACCAGATGAGGGCATGGGCAGTCAGGCCCCCTCCAGCATGCACCACGATACTGTGGTACTCTTCCAGAGTCCTCATGCCAAGCTATGCCTGGAGAAAACAAATCTCCCCCTCTTCACTCGCTTGGGACATTGGTTGGGATGCAGGCTAAGACTATGTAGTCAAAACCTACTGCCAGCACCTCATCCCTGTTTGCAGGCTTGTTTATACCATGCCTCTGTGCAAAGAACTGCTTGAAACCTACTGGTAAGATCTAGCCCGAGAGTAGGCCTTCAAATATCTATTTATCTCATTTAAACCTCCTTCTAAAATACTTCATTCCTAAATTATGAAGTTTAATAACAGCTTTCAGCTTCTTTAACTGGTTTATACACCTGCAATTAAGAAAAAACACAAAAATTTTGATTAATTGCCCAGCAGCATTGTGTGACACAGTGTAGGGTTTACACTGGTGTTAAAGCGTTCTTGAGAAATTGAATTTTTACAGTGTAACGTAAGGCTTACATGGACTCAACATCTAGTTTATGAAAATCCAGAAAACAGATCCCATGTTTTGTTCCTCCTCTTACTCATTTCTGAAAAAATCCACAGAGCAGCAATTTGGCTAAAGAGTACAATGATGCATTCAGCTAAATGAGAACCTTTTTAAACTATGCGAAAACTGCAGCTTGTCAGTATTTCATGCACATCTACCTAAGGTCCAAATTTAACCTAATAGCCATATTTTGTTAACAAACAGCTCTTCTTCTGATGTTGAAATAGCATTAGATGAGTTTACATAGTGTTTTAAAACATAGCAGCACAAGTGATTGCCCCATATGTGACTTCTAAAGCTCTTTGTTACTGCCTGTAAGCCCTGCATTTTGAGATGTTCAGCACAATTTGGATTCCTTCTCAAATGGTCTGCTTTACATGCAGAAATCTGAACTTGTCATATTCAAAAGCCTCACTCCAGTCAACATGCATTTGGGGTGCTTGAAGAATGGAAAATGAGCAAATAACGTACTGCCAGTTACCAGTTAGTCAAACTGACCAATCCATTTAAGAACAGGAGTGACTTTCAAGGACACCCAGCACAGTATTAATGTTGAGATTTGAAGACATTTTCTTTGACAAGAAAATGAAGATAAAAGTAGCAAGACGTCAAAATGCATTAATTGTGAATTACCATTTAATATTCCAGTGAAGCGACATATGAATAAAGACAAGGGCGCCTTGCTGCTAAAAATAACCCCTTGTTTTTAATGTTGATCTGCAGCTGTAATGAGAGTGTTCAGCATTTTTCAAGTCTATCAACTTTTAAATCTAGCAGGTTATGTCAACATTAGAGAAGGAAAACTCACTCTGACTTTTAGACAAACTGTATTTTTTTTCTAACTTAACTGTGATTTTGGAAACAAAGTATATCCCCCAAAGCAAAGGCAAACCCAAGGCAAGCTATCACCTTGGTATTATGCAAAGCATGAAATCACATTGCACTGAAGAGAGCCCCTGGGAGATAAAAAAGTACTTAGTGTCAGGACCACTTCAAACAGTGTAGGATCATCATCCTGCTGTATTGTACAAGTGGGCTTTCACATGTAAATCAGCTACGATTAAATTAATATTCGTAAGCTTAACTCTGATCCTTTCTCCTTTGCTTAATGAAGGACTAATTCCACTGAAGCCAAAGGAATTACATGCATGTGGCTGAACCCAGAATCAGGCTCCCTACATGGTTTGGATGATTTTTAGGTTTTGGGGAGCTCTTTTGAGCCCGCCCTCCCAAAGCCCTCCCTTCTTCCACAGAAGCCCCTGACAACATTCAAAGAGGGCTTAAGGTGATTTTACTAATGGGAAAACATGCATTTATACTTGGACTCCATGGGAGAAAGAGCCTGTTCACTCAGGAGCAAAGAATATAGCAAAAGTCATCTTTCTAACAGGACATGGCCATTTCATAAGATTTTGGCACAAGCTGGCATAGCGTCCAAAATATGTTTGTCACTGATAAGTAACTTGTTTCAGAAGAAGTTTAAAAAAAAGAAGGCTGTTAGGCAATGAAAAGAGAGAGGAATACAACTCTGAGGGAAAAGTGAAAAGAAGGGAAACGTGATACTATGTTTGGATGACAGTAAATTTTCTGTGTCTTCACTGCAAGAGAAAAAAAAAGGCTTTGTGACTGAGAGGCATTTCAAAGGACCTGTCACAGCACAAAATCCTAGCAGAGACAAGGCACGGGCCTCTGGTATAGCCAGTCAAGGCAAGCTTTATATCTTTATCTCACAAGTTACAGTAAGATAGAAATCACAGTGGCTTGTTTCTGCAAAGGCTGTGTGCTATCATAGCTATCGGTGTCAAAGAACATCTTGTTTTTTCATAAGAATAGCTATGAGACCAAGCATTTTTAAGTGTTCAAGCAGGATATTCAGCTACATTATTTTTACAGGCTCAGGATTTACTAAGCAGATGCTTCAGAACATAAACTTGGCCTGCAGGGTAGGGATGAGGTAGGGGTTTTGTGGCAAGTTCATATTTGTACAGTTCTTGTCCCATCTTCTCCAGCATGCAGCAACTGTTCGCAGCCCTAAAAAAGATGCAAGAAATTAACTGTCTTGCCAGTTAACTCTCATTTCTTCTTTCTGTTCTTTTTTCTTTACACTCCACCACTCTTCCAGCACCCATGCTGTAGCTCTGTAAAACAACATGGTAAAATGGCTTTATACCTAGGCCTAGAGAAATTAAGTTAATAGATGTAATTATATATAATTATACATAATATTGACTAGATTTAATTCCAGAGCATAGTGATCTTAGAAAAAGAAGTCCTCGTGTTATCTACATGTCCAATTAAAGATGAGCACAACATCACAGAATCACTGCATGGTTGAGGTTGGAAGGGACCTCTGCAAGTCATCTGGTCCAACCCCCTTGCTCAAACAGCACCACCCATAGCCAGTTGCCCAGGACAGTGTTCAGACAGCTCTTGAATATCTCCAAGGAGGGAGACTCCACAACCTTCCTGGGCAACCTCTGCCAGAGCTTGGTCACCCTCACAGTAACATGGAGATAGCTCATTCTGGATATATTGGCCCTGAGGTCAAAGGACCACTTCTGCTTCCAAAAGGCTATTCAAACCCCCTGGAACCACAACAACCGCTGTGGTGGAGTTTTTTATGACAAGTGGGACTTATTCCTAGTGTCCACTGGGAATTATGGATCTGCAAGGGTCAAACTGGTCAGCAGACACCTATATCTAGGGAAATGAGTGAAACTTTTATCCTGTATTGTATGTCCACAACTATTCCTGTGCAAGACTCTTAGCTGTCCTAGGGAGTTTCAAATTCCACTAGACCCATAGGTTTAGACAACTGACCCTACACCAGATCAACATAAAGGATGCTTAGGTATTTCAAACTCCTGTATGCAAACACATAAATGTAGTTATCTCAGTCTTGATCTGAATCCCACCCCATCTCTGTTCACTTCTGTGTAAATGATTATTATTGACAACTCTGCACCTGAGTGACTTACATTTCTAGCACTGACATAAAAATAAAAAGCTACTGTTGAGAGTTTTTAAAGGAAACGCATATTTAGCTTAGTTTCAGCTCTTTTACCTCTGTTTATGATAACTTTCAGAACTTCAGGAAACTGGATTGTGGTGGTATGTTTTCTAGATGCAAGCTTAGAGTAGACAGGGCTGTAGCTTAGGTAGTTATTAGCTTAGGTGATGCCCTGACACATTACTAATTACTGAAGGTGGAATTGGCTGAAGTCTCCGTATGCTACGCAGACCTCCTACTAATCCCATTCTGAGTCGTGTATAGCATTCCCTGGGTCAGGCAATTCAATGTCAAATGCTCCTGCATCTAGTTTGTTACTAGATCTAGATTTACCCCTCTCAAAGCAGGGTCTACCTTGGCAAAACCATTGTGGACCACTGTATTATACCCTGTTATGCCACATTACATGATATTGACCCTACTGTCTGCTGGGATGTAGCATGACGTGCCACAGTTTAGTGAAGAACTAAGCCATGGGGTCCATGACCTGCCCTGCAGGTTGTGAGGGATTTACATGAGGAAATCTGCAGCCACTGAAATGGTGGAAGCTGCTAAGCAGAAATTGAGGTACTATTTGCGTGTATTTTTGGAGAAATGGAGGTACGGAGCTCTCAGCTTTCATTGCAGAAGGGCTAAGAAGGGGAACCTGGCAATAATGTTTGACAGGTGGTTTGGGGTTACACTAGCTTTGATTCCCTAGAAATTCCAGCTGCTGCTCAGCACAAGATGCCAGAGCCAGCTTGCCCATCCAACACCTGACATTGTCACACAAATGCTGTTAGAAAAGGTCCAGCATATCCCCCATATGCATACTACATACGGGCCCATGCTTGGACCCGGGCCACCCCTCTTCTCCTCAAGTCCAAAGGATATGTGGGTGCAAGGGGCAAGCTGGGGCTAAGCATAAGCTTTGGCTGGCACACAAGGGCAGAGGAGGTGCACTCAGTGGGCGAATACCTCACCCCTCATCTCTCCCTCAGAAATTTCATCCACTTAAACATTTGAGCAAAGTTTTGCCTTACTATAAAAAACAGATGTCTTCAGTGTTTACTTCTTGCCACTGCCAAATGTTTTTAATACCATCTTTCTGTTTTAAGTGAGCTAAGGAGCTTATTTAGCCCTAATCAGATAACTGCAGATTTCCCAGACACAGAAAAGCTAAAATTTCAGGCCATCTACAGAAACATCAACAAAACCTGAATTTCTTATTGAAATGACTGATTTTATCTGAATGCCACTTCCCTGCATGTTAATTTTGATCTGATTGGGAAAGTGAGCCATTATTGAGGCTATTAGGAAACATTCCCTGAATGAAAACAATAGGCTAATTACTTCTAGAAGCATATGGCTTTTCTTAGGCATGAATTAGTTACTAATTCACCCATTCTGCATTTTAATATTCATCTAGCAAGCTCAGATTGGTTTTACAGAAACTTTTGTGTCTTCCCAAATTGAGAAGTTTGCTGCTTACTGAAGAGTTCTAAACAGTAAATAAATATTTCATGATATCTTGGAAAAAGCATCCTATTTTACACTTTTTAAAGAAAACTGTTTATTGAGCAGCAGAATAAAATCGGGAACTGAATCATGTTCTCCTCATACCCAGCCTGGAGCCGAGGGAAAAAAAGATGTTGCTTTAATACATAGTGTAATTTGCTGGTGTCAGAAGCTGAAGGGCTGCAAGAGCCTCAAGCCAGCTAACTCCAATTGCCTCGCCCTGTGGAGAAGGGCATGCAATCATCAGTGACTCAGAGGGTGCACGCAAAAGAAATGAGCCGTGTCTGTAAGCAGGAGGAAGAGTAGGAGGAAGGGAGCAGGAGGTTAAGTGAAATCCTGTCTCTTTGTGTCTATGGGAGGAAGCTGGAGCTATGGGGCTGTGAAAGTCCAAATGAAAAGCTCGGTCTGGTGATGCAGAGGAGTGGATGGCTAGGAGTGACAATCCCCATTCGCTTTTATATGAAGGCATTTTGTTTGGTGTTAGAGAAAGGCAGCTGTAAATTTTCTTACCATTGTCACATAAAAGCATGATAACGGTGGTAAAAGGCAGGAGATGAATAAACCCTGACTTTTTGTAGGGAGACAAGTTCCCCAAAATCTCTTGCTGTAGCTCCTTCACTGGAAAACAGTTAATTCTATAAAGAGTCCAGCAGCAATAGGAGAAAATACAGCTCATGTCTCCAGGTACCTCTGGTAACTCCCACCGGGAATAAAAGTCAGGAGGTGACAACACGCAGGGCCAGAGGAGGGCTGGGTGACACAAGTCCCTCTCAGCACCACACCTGCAGGCAGCTCAGCTGCCCCCGCGGCGCCGTGGCGCAGCGGCCCCCAGCGTGGGTCTGGCAACAGCGCTTGTGTAGGGCGTCCCGTTCTCTGTCATGGGGACGTGGGGCATGGTCTCACCCCAAAAAAGCCCTGTGGATGGGACCTGCTCCACCTGCAACGCTGGCCACCAACACATGGACCACCCCTCCCCTCCACAGGGCTGTCATCTCTCCAGAGCCGTGCTTGCTGCTGTCTTGGGGCACTGGGGAACTGCCTTGGACATCTATTACAAGGAAGGAAGAATGAGATCTAATGAACCAAAATACAGAATTTAGGATACAGCCAGCTAACAACTTGGGAAACCTGACAATAATGTTTTGTCCCTGTTATTGGGCAGAGAAGATAATTTATTCTTTATTTTTAATGTGTGTTCTTCGTACTATGTGTTCCTCTCTCAGAGGTTATTTAAATCTTAGCAGGTGTTTCCCTTTATTAAAGTGGCATTGAAATCCTCTCAAGCCACTTTGTAAACTTTTTGGCTATGGATTTTTAGGGACTGTGAACAGTATATTCCTGTGTCATCTCCTCAGAACGGGACAAATCACAACTGCAACTTTTTGTCTTTCTATTTTTTCCTGAAGCCTAATGGAAGATTGTGGAAGACCCTGAAGGGTCACAGGCAGTGGGGAGAAGTGAAGCGCTTCCTGGGAAGAGCAGGCAGAGGCAACTCGCGCGCTGCCACTGCACCTCGATTCAAGGTGGCCTCCCACAGGGCACTGTATTCCCAGCGCCATTTCTGTGCCCAGCCACCGCCAGCGCTGCTGACTGGCGCCAGCTGCAGTTGATGCAGAGGACAACTGTTACACACATGAATCATGTGCTTAAACTTGTACAGATGGTTAAGGATTTGCTGTACCAGAACCTCTCCCTTGAGGGTACAGTGCCACGTGATGAGTCCTTCAGTGAAAGAGCCAGGTTAGGAAAGTCCTGCCCGAACCCAAGCCACGGCATCCTGACCACCCCGTCTGTCAGAGGCTACCCCCTTGGTTACACCAACCCAACATTCGTGTGACCATACTGTAAGTCAGATTTCTGAAACTATCTAGCTTTTCAGAAGTACTTTTTGGGGTGATGTCACCTCACAGATGTGGGCTGTGCAAAAGGAGGGCATCCCTTAATACAGCTGCCTAAAAGCCAGGGATTTTGTGTATGCCGAAGCTCCAGGTCCTCCTCTCTAGTCAATGGTGAGAAGCAGAACTTCTGCAGAGATATCCAGCTCAATGCTTTGGGATGAGTAACCTCTGGAGATGCCTGCTTCTCTCCACCAACACATCCAGCATGACCAGTGTACACTGATATCTGACAAAGGCTGGGTGAGATAACATCCACCCAGATGTTTTTGGAGAGGGAACAGAGGGTGGAGCTGCACTCAGTAACAGACTGTGAGCCATTCGGTCTGATGTTGGCATAACTTCTCCTTCAGGTGTTGTCATGGGGATAACCTTGGTCAGCTTTGATGGCACAAATCTCAGCTGGAGCTCTACAGCCATAGAAGATCCTGACTGCAGCAGAAAGTGACCTGCAGCCCGTGACTGGGGAAAGAAGGTTTCTGGCTCCGACGCAGCCCAGACACGTTGTGCGGTGCAGGAGGTGGGTGTCTTACTGCGCTCTGCAGATGATGCTGCCTCTGGGTCCCTCTCCTTCAGATGAAGGTACCCAAGAACAGGAGTGTCTTTTCAGCAGAGGATGCCCCCATTCCAGCACTCACAAATTGTTCCACATCAGAACAAGGGACAACTTTTTGAAACTTCCCAAGAAAAGAATGCTGTATTTCGGATCAGTGGAAGAAACTATACCCCTTCAAATTTTGTATTGCAGGAAAAATGCTACATACTTAATAGGAAATATGTGTATGCTATTAAAATGAACATTTCAGTCTAGTTGTCTAGATTGCAGTCTAGTATCCTAACGCATTGATAAAGTTGCAATGAAGAGTTTTGCCTTCTCCTCATTGAAAATATTAGAGAAATTGATTTATTCCCATAAAACATTGTTTTAATTAAACAGCAATTTTCATTGCAAGCTGGTTTTTCAAGAATTTTCAGGCAGCTCTATGAGAAAAAGGATGTATGAATTACAGATGCTGCTGCTGGTCTGAATTTGTCTCCTATATAAACGCATTTCCTGTACCATGCTGCATTTGTAGTTAAATCCTTTTTCCCAATATAAAATAAGGGAGAAAAAAATTCAGATTAAGAGAGATTACTTTAATGTTAGAACTGTTAGAAAATAGATTGATATGTTGTCAGAGTGAAAAAGAGACCCAGAGAGTGAAAGCTAGGGCTGAAAATGTCAGACTTAAAATAAATCTAGCCAGGCAAGTTGAATTTAAAATTGTTCCATAATGCCACAGTGACACTCTGAGCAATAACTAAGTTCTCTATTGCTTGCATTCAGTGAAGAATCTTTTAATATCCTGCAATTTATCATTCTAAAACTGAATAGCAATGTAATTTTCTCCATTCTAAATAGAGCTGTAATTGTTAAAGAAATGGTAAAATGCATTAGTAATTCGCTCCAAACTGCTAGCATCGTTATTCTTGGGACATGGTTTGGTAATTTGTTGATGAGATATTGAGATTGCTTTATTAGGAGGCATAATTTGAGGGATTACTAAACAGCGAGCAGAACAGAGACCCTCAGGCCTTCTGATGAGGAGGTTTGGCGTCTTTTTATTCCACCTCCTTCAGACACAGGGTGTTTCAGAGTCAAGGTCTGCTCTTGGTTACGCTGGCAGAAGACTGTTCATTTTAGTGGGGTTATCCCAAGCGCATGCTGGTGTTACTAAGAGCAGAACTGGCCCCTTGCAGCAGCATGCTGACTGGTTACACACCCCGAGCTGCTTGTGCTTTGTGCTGTTTGGAGCTTGCTACCCAGACTGCGCAGGTGAGATCAGCGACTCTCCGTCGTGCTGAGGCAGCTGGTGGGATGGAGTCCCCCTCACCCATCTTTAGCCACCTAAAGAGTGAACCCTTAGTCAAGGCTCCCCAGGGAGTCAAGTGCCGAACTTCCATGAGGTTATTCTGTTGTACTTAAATATCTGAAACATCAGCGATTTCACAAACACACATCTGAAAACTTGAGTAAAGAATGAACAAGATGTGTCATAAAACAGCAAATGCCGAGTTAAACAGTAACACTATCCACAAAGCAAACAACAAGATGATTTTAGTTATTTGGATTTCTGATTTCAAGTTAATTTTTAAGTTTTAAATTTTAAGTTTGCCCCAAAGCTTACAACTTCCTTAGGTCTTAGGACTCCAACGTAAAGCTACAGCACTTCTTCAAAGAAGCAGAGTTAAACAGCCGCTGACAATTTCTAATTCAGTTATTTTGGACCAGGAGAGAAGGTCATCATCTCTAAGGCAAACCATTCTTTCAGTTCTAAAATTCGTTCTCTCTTAATGTGTACAGATGAGGCACGTCATTTTAAGGCTCCTCAGAGGAGCAGGTCTCCTTCATCCGTCCCTTACCAAGCTTTATCAGTTTCTGTTGCAGAAACCTGCCAGCAGTTTTTGTTCATGGACCACCATGCAGTGACCATGGCATCAGGAGGCACCTTAAGCTGTTCCTCTAGGATGCAGGTAGTCTAGATATGAAAACCTTTAAGCTCAGAACTACATGCTTCCTCTGTAGGATGGGCTGGTGAATGAACACATGATGACAAGTATCCCAGAACAAGACAGGGAAAGAATGTGAGGATGTCAAAATCAGGAAGAGCTGCTGCCTCCCAGATGTAAAAGACACAGACAGTCCACTGATGCATGAGGCAGGGGCTCCTCCTCAGTTCCCACAGTGTTATTTTTTCCTCAGAAAGTGGATGTATGCAAGGCAGTGGCCCACAGACCCATTTCACACCCTGGGGAGCCAAGCCAGAGCCTCTTCAAACACAGCCAAAAGCTGCAGGATGCCTGTCCTTAGGAGGGCCCCCATTGTGAAGGCTGCTATCTGAACAAGCAGCACACAGGAGAAAGGGGAGCCACAATGCTGCCATCATACAGCACATATGCACTGGTTCTCTCCTGGGCATGAAATGGTCTACAGGCAAACTTCCAATGAGCATCTCAAGAGACACGGCTTTCAGAAAGCACCTGTGTGTGGAGAGGTGGTGGAAGAGAAAAATCATGGAGCAACGAGGTGCAGGCAGCTGCCAAAACCTGATATATGTCAAAACATGGACTATGGAGACATGGTTAAGAATTATCACAGGGTTCAGTCAGCTGGAGATGGATCTTTGCTTTCCTCACCTGGGAAGGAGAACATAAAAGAACTGAACTTCTCACAATGAAGCAGCAAAGAACACTTTGCCTTATTATTACCCTGTCACCTTCCTCTCCCCCTCAGCCCTCATGAGTCATCACTCATCCCAGTGTCAGTGTCACAGATCTGATAGTGAAAACCACATTCTACTGTTGGGGAAAGTCCAAGGTGGTGGTCCTCAACGGACCAAGATCTCTGCTGAGCCAGCTAGGAAGAGCAGGAAATGAGCAAGCAGCTTCAAGCACCCCTGGGTCTCCTCCTTGGCCCTGGTTTTGCATGGGGAAAGAATTGAGTGATGTGCAGGCAGAGAAACCAAGAGCAGCAGCTATCAAGAGTGGCTGTGATGCCAGGATGCAGGAAAACCAAGGAAAGACAGTTAACACTAAAGAAACTGTATGAGGATGCAGTTTCTCTCTCCTCTAACCTCCCTGATATCCAGACTCTTCGGATACTGTGCTTCCAAACTCAAGATCCCATTTCTAAGCTGTCTTACTCATCTCTACAATTTTTTTCAGGAGGGAATCCGGTATTGCAGAAAAAACCAAGAAGTGGTCCTAGGATTTTGGGTTCTTTCTCTTTAATTCCACACAAGTTACCAGATATGCTAATTAACGAGACCAGGGACTCTAATCATTATTATTCTTCTTTCTCATTATTGTGTCTTAAAATATGAAGTGCACCCATATTTATTACAAATCTTCAGCTGCTCTTGACTAACCATACAGTTTAAGGACACAAGCAGCACAGGTGGATAAGAAGCAATTTCCCCCCATGCATTTGCAATGCCGCAGGTTTCTGAATCTCAGAAAGCTAGCTATTCTACCAGTTTCAAAAGCTGATTTATTACTGTCTCAGAAAGAGAAGCAGCATAGTTAAAAATGCACAGTAATTTGCTGCTCTTACGATCAATCAACCACAGCCAGCACTGGCTGTTATATTGACAGGATAAAAACATGAGCCTGCCCACTGCACCAGCTCCAGGATTGCTTGCTGTGATCTCATCAGCCTGGAGACAAGCGTGAACATTGCCAGCCGGTGTTCCCATGGAGTTTGCAAAGATCCAGCTAAGATTATCTGGTAACTCAGAGGCAAGCAGAGGAGTGTTTAACACTTTCTTCATAACCTTCAGAGATGCTCAGATGAACTGAAGGTTGAAGCCCTGCAAAAAAGGGCAGCTGGGAGCTGTTAAGATGAGAAGAGATTGACTTCAGAGGGACCAAGGGAACTGTCTTTGTTGTGACTTACAGAAGGTGCTGGGGAAGGGAGGCAGGTTTTCTGCTGTTCTTATCCCGGGGGTGTGGGTTGAGGCAGTGCTGTGCAGCATTGCCCAGCCACCACCACTGTGAATCCCTGGTCCCCAGGGTCACAGAGACCATATTTCTGAGTACTCCTTCATTCCAAGGGGACATCTAAAATAAGGGACCACCCTCATCATGACTTTCTGTACATGAAGAAACTGAGTTGTGTGAGTGTGAAAAGTCACTTGGTATCTAACATAGGTCACAAATGTCATTAACCCTCTAGCCCAAACGGTAGTCAGATCACCTAAGTGAGATGCCCTCAGGCGATAGGCCGAAATCATGAAGATACTTTCAACCAGGACACTGTCTGCCAACTGTCATATAGTACTTAGCACTGTTTCATGACTGTCTTCTCTTAACCTGCCTTCCCAACAAAGACATTGTGAAGTCCCTTGCAAAATGGGGTCTGATTTCTTTGACTTCATCTATATGGATGAACTAAACAATGCTAGAGCCCCTTTTCTACCCTTAAGGTCAACAGACACAGTTGGTTGCCATCCTAATTATTAAAAAAATGGTTTTTGCTGTGACCCCATCCCAGTTGCCTACTGGGAGAAGTCCCTGGCTCATGCTAATTTTCAGAACATGAGCAGGAATCCTTTGGGAGAATTATAATTGGCCTGGGATTACATCACACCACATTTTTCAGTGAAAACCCATAAATGATCAAACTTAAATGCCTGTGCCTACTTAATTTAATAGTCTAGGGGTAGTCTTCTGTAACTCAGATATTCAATACCTAGTGTGCAACTGTGAAATCTTCATGCTCAGGGGGAGTTTCGGTACAAAAGTACTAAGAACTACCCTGGTAAGGGATCATTTAGTGTTATAGAAAGTCGCAATAAATTAAAAATATAGAAAGTAAAACCCCCCTTTACACTTCAAATTTCAGTGTGAGCCTCATCAAATCTGTAGCAGTTACCCTATCCTTTACTTTGAAATGAGTTTGCTGTGAAATAATGGTCTTGGAGTCATCTTTCTGTGTTATGAGAAGCAACTGAACATAGGGACCAAGACTCTTCACAAATGCGCAAAAGTAGCTACTGAGTTGTCCCTATGCAGTCTAGGGACAATAGTCTCATGTGGCAGCATGGCTTCTCTCTCTCTCTCTCTCACCTTTGGGTCTTCCCAAAGGTAAGGAAAGAGGAAGAGGAAACTTTAAATATTATTGTGCATTCTGAAGGAAATTTTGAAACATGGAAAATTCAAGGGAGGCATACTATTGATTTTTCTTGGTTTAATATTTTGCTGGATTTATAATAGTTATTGGTTAATGCATATCTGAATAGGTACCAAAGCACCATGGTGATGGCTGTGACATAGGAGCCAAGATAAGGAAAATGAATTTGAGGCTGTGGCAGACTGAAAGGTCTGTTAATCTGCAGGAAAATTATATCTTTGTTAAAATAAGTATCATAACCATGACATCCTTGCTACAGGGATAACATTATCCATCCTTCCATGAACTTGCAGGATAGTTAAAAACCTCAGGGCAGACATACTTCTCTGTTCAGCTCCAGTTTTTAGAATATTTGTGTATAATAACTGAATAGTTACAGGTAAACTCTCAAGAAAACACCTAATCAGTGTCACAACTGCATTTATATTATCTCACAACAATCTACCCAAAAGCAGACATCCTCATTTACACGTATAGGAGATATTTCTCTAAACTGCAGCAACTTGAATGCATCATCTCTTTCATCTCTGTATTGCCGATGAATTAAGTCTAGACTATCAGTCAGGCAGTGGGGGAGAATCTGCCTCATGCAATTATACGTATTTAAAAAGTGATTGTAGACATTGGGACTAAACAGCAGGAAAAGGCTCTTACTCAGACTGTGCAATAAAGGGCAATCACATTTGTGATTTGAGTTTCTTGTGTCTAACTTCATGAGTCAGCTTTGCCATTACTATTACCAGACAGACCTATGGAAATTTTTTGAGTAGCTCACTTATCCTTCGCTATGCTAAATTAGACCCCCCCCCAAAAGATGTATGCTTAATTTGATTAGATACCAAATGAGGCTTCAGGTTTTGCCCATGCAGGTGGTATTAGAGCCAGCTGATTTTAACCACAGTTTATAAGGGGCTTGATTCTTAACTCTGCTCCATTAGTACCAGCTAATCATGGATGCAGTTTTGTTGGGAGCATTTAGATTTGCCACAAGATCATTGCTTCGGATGCAGCCAGGCTCAATTTACAGACTCTGTTTGTCCTTAGAAAAGCTACACTTATTGTGCTGAGCAAGAGGTCTGAATATTCAAAAACATTTCCCTGGGGTGTGAGTGAGGTGCTCTTTGGCAGGTATGGAAGTGGCAGCCTGGGAGCCAAAGTCTGTAAAAGTTTTGAATTTAAATGTTCTTTGCTAGTTGGCAGGATCCTAAATCAAGATTCGTAACTAATTGGCATAGTCAGCAGGATCCTAAATCAGGATTCATGACACAACCCTCTGATTTCCAGGAGTGCTTTCACACATAGCCACAAATAGAAAATATTTTGCAAAGGAGTACAGGAATAACGAAAAAAATCCTGCCACGATGTTCATGCTGCTTTTATTAAGTAGAAGTGTTACCCTGCAAGGGTTGGATTCTGCTCAAATCCTTATTTTGCACCATGAAATGCTATGACTTTTGTGATGATCTCCACAATTTATGTCCCAACCCAAGTCCCTCTGATTTAATAGGAATGTTCGCACTAACTTCAATGGAGCCATTACAGAGAGCAATGTAATAAGCAAAACTGAGACTTTGAAGTCTGTATTTAATTTAGTATCTTAATAACTTTGTTTTGCTGTGGGAACTGAGGACAAAGATCCTAGTCTATTAAATAAAATCTTCCCTTAGCATTTCTATGCCAAATCAAAATCAAACAGGCCAGTTTAATCAATGAAAAGCAGTCTGATGAGAGTGGTTAAAACAAATAACTTATATATTCATCTTCTACAACTCAGAGAAACAGGAAAGTGTACGGTGTTAAGTGTCCAGTGAATACTTTGGCAGATATTCTGGGAGGAATGGTAAAACAGGAAAGGAGACAGCAAAACGTGATACAAAACAAAGAAAATACCACATACAAATGTGTGGTGTTGCACTTAATTTAGACTGGACCAGCTCTTAAAACAGTTTTCTTGACATCAGTTTTATTTGAAAGTTTTTAGCACTTCCCATAACAGGTTTGGTTTGGTTTTTGGGGATTTTTTAATGCAGCTAAGTAACTATATTGCACAAAACCCTAGGAGAGCTGAAAAATGGCAATGTCTGGACTGAGTCATTAAAATCATTTTATTGTCTGTGCCTTGTAATGTCTTTCTGCTGGTCTGAAACCCCAGGTATCTCAGCAGGGCCCCATCCAACCTGGCCTTGAATGTTTCCAGGGATGGGGCATCTACCACCTCTCTGGGCAACTTGGTCCAGTGTTTCATCACAACAGGCCCTGCTAAAAAGTTTGTCCCCATCTTTCTTATAAGCCCCCTTTAAATATTGAAAGGCTGCAATAAGGTCTCCCCAGAGCCTTCTCCTCTCTGAATTAAGTAGGGAGAAGAAGGTTGGGCTGGTTTGTCCCTTCTCCCATGTTCCTTGAAGGTACAGAAGCTGTCCCTGGGGGTCACCACGGCCAGAACGCCATGTTGCCTCACAAGATGGGAAAGACACTTTACTATGTGCCTTGGAAAAGAGATGTTTGATCCAAATGACTAGAAGGACATGTGTTCTTAAATCACTTGGGACACACCTAATGTTCTTACATGCATTTTGCAGACATACCGTTCATGGGACAATCTGATAAAACTCTGCAATATGATTTAAAACCCTTCACAGAAACCATCACTACCAGCTCTCAAAGGAGTGTTTGCTATCAGTCCCACCTCAGCCACTGCAGCTCCTACAAGGAGCTTGGCATAACCAAAAGGGCGGCCAGGAGAAGGCCTGACAGCCTACAGGTACTGCCAGAGGGATTTTACCCAGTTCTGGCACAAGGATGGAGGAGAAGCATTTCCACCATTTCCACACTTGTACAGCTGTGCAGGGATTGGTACATCTGGCCTAATATTTTGGAGCAAATATCTTGCCTTCACATATGCCTTGAACAGAAACCATTTGCTCAAATACAAAGAAAAAAATTTGGTCTTCTGTTTCTACCTATGTGTGAATAACAGAGAACTATGCATTGTATGGTTTGCCTGCTTCATATGTCATCCTACTGCATGGCTGGCTCAAAGATGTGGTCAGAAATAGAAGTGGAAAAAACCAGACAGGTGTAAGACATCACTGAATAAGTCACTCTGAGGCAGGGAACACCAACCCGACTGTTGGTTAGAAAGATACTATTTTCAGCTGCCAGCTATAATTAAACAACTCATTTTCCTAAGGCAGAAGATCACAAGCTTCCTCTACAGAAAAAGGTTTTGTTTTTTAATTAAGTTGTCAAGCAGCTGCTCTCACAGCCAAGCCTGAGTGATGTTGAACTTGTGGGGTCAGTCTGAGGCGGTTAGATACATCCATGTTTCATGACAAAAACTATATACTTTAACGAAGACTTAAATGGGCAGCCTTTTAGACATTTAGCCTCTTTTCTCTTCTTGCTGTGTATGTTTGGACAAATAAGCAGCATAGTTATTTGAGTAGAGATACTTTGAATTACCACGGTCTGCCATGAGTCACTCTTCCAGAGGGCATTTTTGCAGAGGCAAGGATCTCACCAGGAGTGCAGGAGAGGCAGGACCCCAACATGGCCGGAGGGGTCTGGGAGGAAAGAGAGATGGGATTGCAATCAGGGAGGAGCACAAGTGGACGTCCATCCACGGCAAGGGCCTCTCCGCATCTCCTGTCCTGCTGGCACCAGCTCTCTTCCACAGCATCTCCCATCGCCTGGGGCAGCCACCATGCATCTCCCTGCCACCTCCTCTCTCCAAGGATCTGGAGCCCATGGACACCCCTGGACAAGTGGTAACATAAAGCAGGCCCATACCCCACACTGCTGCTTTTGCAAAGGATACCGCAGGCAAACAGGGAGGGCAAATGGAGAGATAAACGCCGCTGCACAAACCCAGTGCCACAGATGTCGGCTGATGTAATGACATTTTCTCTCTCTCTCCCCACTCCTACCCTTCATTATTTACTCTGATTTTATTGTTCAGATCTCTCATTGCACTATTCTCTAAAGCATTTGTCTAACAGTTGCGAGCTAAACAAAGACGCGTTATGCAGCGTAGCACTGCTGCCTTGAGCAGAGGGCTGCACCAAGTTCAGAAAAGACGGGCTCTCTTATGCCCCAGCAATTCTTCCTTTTCCAATAATGTTTAAACTATATAATTATGTGCCAGCTAACGAGTTACCGTATTTGACATTTGAGAAATGTGAGTGTTATGCTTCCTTGCATGCTCCTGCAAGAAAGGCAGCATTTCTCTGAAAGCAATATGCTGAAATGCAACTCGGTGCTGCTCCAGCTGAGGGGGACTGCTGGGATCATCTCCAAACGCTGCTCAAAGCCCTCCTATGCAGCAGGGGTGCTGAGGGAAAACTAGATGCATCTTTTAGAGTTGTTGTGCAGGCTCTGGTTGGTGAGTGTCAGAGAGGAGAGGCTTACCTACCTAGAGACTAGGTTTACGCAAGGTATGGAGAATGTAAGTAAATGAAACTGTGACATTTCTGTCTGGAATTACCAAAAATTCTTTGTTTTTCTAAGAGCAGCCAACATACTGTAGTTCCAGTAAGGACAAATTTCCAAGAACCCCCTTGTTTTTCCAAGGAAGAAAACAATATTCCCTAAAAAACATGCTGCCTTCCAAACCTTAAATAAATCTTTACCCTTTACTTATAATCCAGTCAGTCCCTCTGCTTCACTTGATATCCTCTTCCCTCCTAACTCCTGCCACGTCCCTTCCAGTCCCCACCATCTTTTAGCTATTTTTTTCCCGATAGCAATGGCAAGGCAACGAAAGTCACCAAAAGTGATGACAGCAGTCAATGCATCCAAAAATCTATACCTGATAGGGGGTAAGGAGGGCTTTTTGTGTTTGATAGGGGGAAAGGAGGGATTTTGGGGTTCTTCTTACTTTAGGTACCCTGAGTCCTCCATTGGGTCTTCCCGGGGGCACCTTATGACTTGGAAAATTCAAAACTTGGACCTTGCAGGTAAGACACAATTATGAGGCTTCGTGTGATTTTGCTCATATAAAAAACTAAAAACTCCAGAGAGAACAGCACTTGTATCTCTTCATTTCTTATGTCTTATCCCTGTATATATAGTTTTCCTTCTATGGCAGTGACACCAATTGCCAGAAAAAAATACTGCAGAAAGAAAAGGCATTTATTTTCCTGTAAATCTTTCACACACAGCTCTCTCCCCCTTGGCACTCTGTTGGGAAGTGGGACAGCTTGAGTTATCTAATAACCCCCGTGTAGTCTATGCATTTCTTTGAGGTTGTGTATTTCTAATACTTTCTATCTGTAAATAAAACACCAAAGAAACTCAACATATAAAGTGCATCCAGTCACCCCCTGATTTTTAGTGCTCCATTTCTGAAGACTCGTTTCTGCCCCATGGATTTGAAAGTATATGTTGATATTGTGTGTCTGGAAAAAGAGATGGCTCAGTGACAGCTAGAACCTCTTAAGCAGCCATTTGCCTCCAGACACAGAAAGCTTGTGCAAAGCTTGCAAAGCATTGCCCTGCACCTACCAACTGTAAAAAGCCAGGGAATTAAGTGGGATTCCTTGACCTAGAGCTTATTTAGAAGGAAGAAAACCAATCACATTTAAATCCTTAAAAATGAGAGGACTGCCTGGGTCAGATGTCCCTGTCATTCAGCAACTTGTCTCCAGACAGATGATGGGTGGACAGGATTGAGGTGTGTATACATTTGATATTCTCACAGAATCTGTCAGGCAGATGTTGGTGGAATTCCTGACCCAGAAGCTACATCCAGACAACTACGTTTAAAAGTTCCTAATGGAGCTGTCCTCCACTAATACATATATTCCCTTTCTGAACCCATTTCCACTTGCTGTGCCCATGATGTCCTGTAGCAATGAGTTCCGCAAGTCTGACTGTGCTGTAGGAAGACACCTCTGTGCAAGCCATCCAACAAAGCCACAGGAGTGACCGCTAATTTTTGTAGCATACCTCTCACCTCCCTTCCCTTATATCTTTCCATTCTCTATTTCTGCTATATCTTGTGAGATTAAAGGAACATTTGACTCCACTGGGTGATACCAGGTGCAGCCAATGTTTGAGATGTGGGGACACCACCGATTCCTACAGCACCTAAATGATTACCTGTTTTGTTCTCAGGTTTTTTTTCTTAGTAATTCCTAATGTTCCCTTCATCTTTGAACGTGAATATTAGCTCTTTCCTGAATGCTAGTAGCTAAGTCAGGGTCTATGGCTGTGTGTGTTTAGCTAGAGCCATTTCATCCCCTGTGCATTACTTGTGGTCACTGACACAGAATTTCACCTGCCATTTTCTTACCAGGTCAGTCAGTATCATAAAGTGCTTACTGCAAGAAGAGCTCTAGACACCGAATCAAAAATTAAAGTTGAAAACAAACCCAACTGAAGTGGTGAAAATGAGAGAAATGGTAGGATGTTTGCACACTGCTTTACAGTACCTCATCTCTGAAGAAGCTGCTGTTCAGCTGCCTGCTTGGTAGCACAATGTTCAAACCCCTTTTTCTTACCAGAGATGAAATTTTCCACCCTACAAAGGATCAATGTTCATATACTTCTCAGGTTCTTAACACAGGCCTTAAGAGGGGCCGAAGTAGTGCTTAAATTTTATACTAATCTCAAGAGAGGGAGCATTCAGTAAGTCCATATTTGTTCAAGAAGGTAGTGACTTTTGGAAGAAACCCCTCTTGTATCCAAGACGGAGGGCACCATCTCCATGGAAGCTCTGGCTGACACCACAAACCATGCCTGGTTGCTGTAAGCAATCTCGATACCTGCGACCTGGCAAATGGTCATGGAGGCAAATGGCAGGAGGACATCCTGCCAGGGGCATCACTGCAGGAGCCCTAGGAGCTGAGCTGAGCATAACCCTGAGCTTTCAAAGAAGCGAAATAAATAGAAAATCAGTTTCATTTCTGAGCCACCCTAGAATGAGTAATAGCCAGATGAATTTTGTTTTGCATGTTAGTTAAATAATTTTAAAAATTGATATACATAGCAGAACCAGAAAGAAAAAAAAGAAAATGTTTCTGTGAGCAAGTATAAATCCCAGGAACTACAGACTCTGGCAGCTGTAATGGAACTAAATTTTTAAGATGGCTTTAGAAGGTAGAGACTCTACATGTGGAAGTCAGGTTCTATTTAATTATTAACGTCTCTGTGGAGTAATAAGAAAATGGAGAGATCAACCAATATTTAACAGTGTGTAGGCACCGGAACATAAAACATACACAATAAAATAAATTTAACCCTCTGTGTATGTGTGTGCATATGCACTTATGTGTATGCTCACATTCATTAGCAAGCCTATAAACAGTGTACATTCATATTCTATAAACAAAGCATTTCACTTTATAGCTTGTGATGGCAATGTATTTTCCTGTTATTAGTGTTCAGCACGCAGGCACTTCTGGGCAAGGAAATTAATAGTGAACAGATCACAGACCATAACCAGGCATGTAAACAAGCCTTATACTTTCCATATATAAGGAAACATTTGTTACAGAAAAATGTACTTAGTGTGAGCCACAGGAATTTAAATTTAACTATATTTGTATCTTGATGACCACTGGTAGATGGGTTTTTTTCTATATCGTATGTAAAAGTATTAGGAATATTAATTAGATCTCGCAATAATATTTGGTAACTGACTGTAAGCGCTTTCAAGCACTTAGATGCTTTTGGAAATCTAAAGGAACCTCTAAATACCTTTGCATGTACACAATCAGATGCTTTTGGAAATTCAAAGGAACATCTAAATACCTTTGCATGTACACAATCCACACTCTTAAAATATGAAAACTGATTGTCATACTACAGGATAATTAAATGATACCCTGGGTGTAAAGCCCGTAGTCTAAGGTATGGCTGAAACCCATTTATTCAGAGACTGCAGTGTTCGTCTTCTCATAGCAGCAGGGAGGAGACATAGGTAATTAGCAAGAGCTTATTGCTGTTGAGCTGATGCAACAAGTTCTGGATATAAATGGGAGGAAATATTGGTGAATATTATTTATCTAATTTTTTAAATGCATTTCTATACTAACTACTGCCCAATTACTTTCCAGTCATCAAGACTGAGACTCTATTATTGTGTGCTTTGAGTGTCCTGTATAATCTGGTCATTTAAATTGCACCTAAAATATAGAAGTCGAGTGAAGTCACTCCAGAAAGTACTTAGTGGAGAGGAGGATGTCTCTGAAGACTTCCAGAGGAAGTCTGTCTGTCTAATTAAATTCAGGGAAAAAATTTCCTTAGAACTCTGGTCTTTCAGTTAGTTCAGCAAGCTATTTAGATATAGTCAAATAGTCAATGTGGTTTGGAAAATTTAATAAAAATAGCTAGAATGTGCTGAAACTAGAGTTTTTTGATTAAAAAGTCTGAAATGAGTAACACCTAAACAAAAAGGAAAGGTTAAGGAAAAGTGAAAAATTTCAATTTATTTTGCTGGAGAGAAACCAAATTAAATTCTGAACAAAAGCAGCCTTTTTGCTTATTCTCATTTTGAACTTTTCCATATAATATTTGTATAATGTTATTTAGAATTACAGTAATACAATTAATCATAATGAGATTTAAAAGTTTAGAATGCTTAAGCTCAGAGGAATAGAACAGTACTGTGGAAAAGCAGGAAGAAGTGCATTACAGCACTCCACCTCTGACCAAAATTAAGCCTACTCCTTCATTGTCAACCCCAAAAAGTAAAACACAAACTCATGCAGTACAGATAAATATTTCTGCAAATGGAATCCTATATATTAAGTAAATAATAGTTTTAGTCCTTTCATATTTAACTATGCGCACAAAATTGCCTTCTAAAGCTGTAACATAGATCAATTACCAAACATTATTCTGAGATCTAATTCATATTCCTAATACTTTTATATACGATATAGAAAAAAAACCCATCTACCAGTGGTCATCAAGATACAAATATAGTTAAATTTAAATTCCTGTGGCTCACACTAAGTACATTTTTCTGTAACAAATGTTTCCTTATATGTGGAAAGTATAAGGCTTATTTACATGCCTGGGTATGGTCTGTGATCTGTTCACTATTAATTTCCTTGCCCAGAAGTGCCTGCGTGCTGAACACTAATAACAGTAAAATACATTGCCAGCACAGATGTTTGAAAGCACCCACCTGCCTTGTTAGGCACTTAAATACTTGTTAAAAACTGGCCCCACAAGTTTACTAAGGACAACTTTGGCCCAGAACTTGGTTTCAGCCATTCAATTTAACAGGATTATTTTCCCAGTATTGAAAAAAATAGCTGATCCACCTTCCAAAGTAGATCCACCTTGCTAGAGGTGAGAACCCATTCTTGTGATGAGCTCCCAGTCCAAACACTGGAAATGATGGTGTAGCATTAACATAACTTCAAATGCCAGCCAGAAATAGCCCAAACCCCTTTGTGTTGAGCTGACGCTAAAATTTCTGACTATGACTAAAATAGACTTTCCCACCTTAAAGTGCACTGGGAGATAGTATTTACCAAGGATGTTTGGGGGTTTTTTCCTGTCCTGGTTTCAGCTGGGATAGAGTTCATTTTCTTCCTAGTAGCAGGCACAGTGCTGTGTTTTGGATTTAGGATGAGAAGAATGTTGATAACACGCTGATGGTTTAGTTGTTGCTCAGTACTGCTTATGCTAGTCAAGGACTTTTTCAGCTTCCCATGCTCTGCCAGGTGCACAAGAAACTGGGAGGGGGCACAGCCAGAATAGTTGATCCCAACTGACCAAAGGTCTATTCCATACCATATGACATCATGCTCAGTATAGAAACTGGGGTGGGGGGGGTGGCCAGGGAGCAGTGATTGCTGCTCGGGAACCATCTGGGTTATCGGTCAGCAGGTGGTGAGCAATTGCATTGTGCATCACTTGCTTTGTATATTATTATTACTATTATTATTATATTGTTATTATTATTATTTTACTTTATTTTATTTCAATTATTAAACTGTTCTTATCTCAACCCAGGAGTGTTTCTCACTCTTACTCCTCCGATTCTCTCCCCCATCCCACCGGGGCAGGGGGAGTGAGCGAGCGGCTGCGTGGTGCTGAGTTGCTGGCTGGGGCTAAACCACGACATTTCCACTGTGTAGGAGTTTTGCCCCAGTGCGAGCACTGACAGCTCTCTCAGCAATACGGCGTGAGCAAAGCATGAGGCTCTGACTCATATTTGCAGGTGGATTTAGCCAAGATGGCTGAAAGTCATTGCAGCCATTGCCCCGCTGCTCCCGAGGGGCTGCTGCCCGCAGAGCCAGAGCAGCGCGATGCACGCGTGTCCCCCCTCGTGCAGCGTGGCACAGCATGTCGCCCCATGTATCGGCACGAGGTGGGAGTGGAGGCAATTTGCGCTAGTATGCCAGGCTGCGAATTGTACGCACAGCCTTTGGAAGTGGACGTGCATCCTGTTCGGCTTTTCCTTCCCTGGGGATACCAACCGCTGCAAGAGGAGTGGTGCAAACAGCAGGAACTGCTGCAGCTACTCCCATCGCTCTGCCTGTGAACACAGGCAGTAAATGCAGCTGGAGCACGGACAGCCAGGGATGCAACAGCTACCAGACTTCAGAGATATGGCTACGAGGAGGTTTTTCAAAGCAGAATTCCTCGGAACAAGCAAAAAGTCCAGAATGGAATGAGTCTTATAAGTGGCACAGACCAGTTCCCTCTCCTGCTGTCCACTGTGATGAAAAGCTGGTGGGAAATAGCTGTCCTCTGCGCAGTGAATGGAGGATGCATTAATAAATTAATGCTGGAGACCAGCCTCTGGCCCTGAAGCCAGCTGGAATGACCTTGCAATGTTCCCAGTGTTAAACCGGATCAGGAGACATGCTAACAATTTAACTGTATAGATGACTGTTTTGCAGTGCTTGGACCTGTGCCATAGCATTTTTTTTATTTACTAGCAGGAAGATGGTCTGTACATAATCATATACTGATATTCCTCAATGGACACTGGTTCATGGGACATCTGCAGCTCCAAAATCCATTCTCCTCTTGGTTTGGGAACTGTCTCTGGTGTTTGCTATAGCCATACCTTCCTGGATTTCCATGAATTTCTGCATAAATTCAAACTCTAGGTGCTGATACCCTGTTGCTTGGCCTCTAGGGAAGAAAAAAAAGCCCAACAAATTACAACCCCCTCCACACAGCAGAGCCTATCATCATCTTGCTAATCAAAGGAAGCACTGTCAAAAGACCTGCTGAAAGGAGACATGTATATACGTCAAGCTTGCACCAATTAAAAAATTGCTTATTGCCTAATTCATTAAACAGTAGGAAGTAGAAATGAAGCTTTAAATTTAGCAGAGATGCTACTGCTAATTACTAACCACAGTCTCTCATTAAGCAGTTGTCTGTCATTCTAATGAACAATATGAACAAAAGAGGATAAAATATAACCTACTAATCAAATTGTAATCTAATGATATCCAATCGAACAAGTACGTGGTCATTTTCTCAAAATATCAGCCAGTGGCTTTATCTTTTTATTGCTAATTAACTGGGGTTTCACTGCTTGAAAATAACATGGATTATTTCTGTATCATATTCCTTACTGTCGCAAATAAGGACGGAAGAGTACTCAGCATTTGAACAGGAAGCACTGCCACGGGATGTAACTCCATTTGCTATCTTTGTACTCCTTTACGTGATAAGGCACAATTATCTTCACAGGACAAAATCTCCCCACGTGACTCAGGTTTGACTCTTCTCACAGCCAAAGGAGTTGCTCTGTGTAGATGTTATGTGATTTACTGCTCTGTGTGCTGGGTTGAAAAGCAAATTTGAGCAACTCTTATCTGCCATACTCATCAAATACAAAAGGCAGATTGATATCCAATTGCTCTGTCTAGGTAGCGAGCTAGTCGTTTCAAAATCACCTATCATGGTTGTGTCAAGGCCAGTGGTTTCTCCCTGTGAATGATGAAATTGTTAAGGTAAATGCTGCCTTTGTGAGCCTCAGGATAATAGCTGAAGGCAATGTTTGCAGTTGTCACCCTTCCCAAGAAAATGTAGATTATAATGGTACTTTTTTTTTCTGTAAGACTTGAATCAAACTGAATCCAATGAATCAGTTTTTTTCTGTGGCTTTATCAGTTTTTCTACGTAGCTTTGCAAATCTCAAGTGGGTACTGGGAAAAAGTTACGCTTTGCGTTCTCTATGAAATCCTGCCATTGCCTCGGCTTAACTCAAAGGATTCCTAGGAAAGGATATTAAAATTTGAGCTTGCATCTAAAAATATACTAATGACAAGTGTCTTCCTCTCAAATCCATTCCCCTGTCTCCTACCATGAAGGAAATCAATTACAGAGGATCCCAATGTGACAAACCATGCAAGAGTAAAAATGGTAGGATTTAACTGATGTAATTGTAGATGTTGGAAAGTTAGTTGGCTATGTGTCAACTGCTTGGCCATGGTCACTTCACAGTCAAGAGGCAATTGCAGAGGGCAATTAATTTGACACATGTACGCAGCTATCTTAGCCTGAGAGAAACAGCCTCCTGGAAAAGCCTGGTTGTGTCCATGGACTACAAAGAGTGTCTCAGTTAGTTTTGACTTAGTCACCTTTTAGACAGATAGTTAAGCGGAGATGAATGCCACCTTGTATCTGCCATTCATGACATCAGGATAATATTACGTACTGATATCATTTGCAGTATGTAAGAAATCACAGGTTTGGATTTCAAGTCTGCCTAATTATTTTCTAGGCTCCCTCTTCGATCAGGACCTCAGCACTTGACAGGAATGGACTTCACTCAATTCTCCTTTACTTTTTAGCACCACTGAAATGCACAAACATTTGAATCTGGGTATCACAATATTTGGGGGTTTTAACAGGTAGCTATCCTGCACTGCTTTGTTTTGCAGTTCTGAACACACCACAATTCAATGCTTCCTGGAGTTAATTAAGGGTTATAATTTTTCTTTGCTCCAGAGGTTCATTTTAAGACAGATCCAAAAATGGATAAAAGAGCACTTGAAGATGCTCTTTTCCAAAACAGACTGTTAGTTAACCTTCCCCTTTTCTGTGCTTGCTAAAACCCACATTGCTCTTTTTGCTAATTTCTCATCTCTTAACCTGTCATTTATGTCTGTGCCCTTGGCCTTCAGATCCAAACCTTCACTTTTCTTTGGCTTGCAGATGGGTCAAAGGGCTGGTCCTTTAGTCCTTTGTATCCCCCTCCCAGACGTGACTACAAGAAAGATTTTGAAAACTGTTGTGAACTGTCAGCATTCTCCCTTGTTGCTGCCTCTCTCCTTTATTATCAGTGAACTTCAAAGGTTGATTATTAGTGCACCTCAATTTGTATTAGATTTTGTGACTGTCTAATTAGCATTAGCAATTTAGTACAAAGCTATCCAAAAGGAAACATTCATCTTGCCAGGACAGTTAAAGGACTAAAAATGAAAGAATCTGTCTTCAATTACCTGTTACAGAAAGACTAGCTGTGGATGCCAAACACCCAAATTAAGATATTCCTGCTCCTCTCCTCTAAGCAGTTAGCAGTACAAAAGGCTGTCCTAGTCTTCACAGTCTGTTTTAATGATGTTTTAATGTTTTCCTGGAACACACTGCAAAAAACACAACCCAGCACCCACCAGAACCTTTCCTGCAGCTTTCGTCCTCCGTGTCCGCCTGCCAAGCACTCAGATCTGCTCCCCTTGCTGCCTGCTGTCTTCATCTGGCACAGTTTAACCTGCAACCAGTCTCATTACTGCTGATCTCGTCACAACCTGATCATGTTAGTTTGTGATTTACTTTACCATGCTGCCCACAGCCTTGGAAAGCATCTTCTTATTGTCTCCAATGTCTGATACAAAATGGGATATTTGATTGTGTTTTCCACCTAGCCTGAAAAGGCTACTACAGTTCTTCAGCTCTAATAATTTTGGAATAACACCATATCCAGTTCTAGTCTGAATAGCAGCGTTCTAGTGCGAATAGCAGCGTTCATGTATTAGATCTGGAAAAAACATTATTAAAAGATGTCAGTGGTAAGAAGACTGGACAGTTGGATTATAGGAACAAATCTGGGTATTAAAAAGTAGGACCTTTACCTTTTGAAGTGAGCAGGAGCGTCTTCGTGTCTGTCAGTGCCTCTCTGCAGTAGGGACAAGATTCCAGCTGCCCTTATACTCACACTGTGGTCCTGTCTTTCTCCTTGGCCGTGGTGACCCTACCTACAGTTTAACACTACAGCCACCGGGTCTCTGCTCATCAAGAGAGGAATTTGTCTGGACCAATGCAGGTGGTCCTCCATCTGAATCAGTTGCCTGTGCTGCCGTTGTCAATCGAGAGGCATGTAGAAGTTTTAGGCTGTGAGTCATCTGATTTATTTTAGATGTCTACATTAAGATGACATGAATCACATCCTAAAACTGCCTGTTTCTCACCACAGACCTCAGAGTGACAGTGATTTAAATGTATATTGTAGGCATCTATACTCGATCAAACAAAACCCCTGCAGAGGTAACACCTATACTAATGCTGTAAGCAGTATCAGGACCCCTTTTCTGGGCCTGAAGCCAGCTGGCAAGGCGCAGGCCAGATAAATGCTCTCTCAGGCTCCAAGAAAGGGTGGCGACATGCGACCTGCCCACTGGAAAAAGTCCCTAGTCTGGGATTGCTCCTTAGTTCTTCGCATGAGTGGTTTGGGGGAGTGCTAGTTGAATGAGACCAAAACCTTGTCAAGGACTTTTCTAGCAAGTTAACTGTGTGGACAATCAAGTTCCCAGTCCTTGGTCCACGTCTTGGCTCTCTTTATTTTACCTAATATATGTACCCAGAGTGTCATAGCTACTTTTTAACAGAATCCCAATATTGTGTTTCTCCCTCAGCTTTAATTGCTAAAACACACATGATCAGGAAATTTTGGTAAATCTATTATTTCTCTCTTTTCTCAGGACATCTAGGAATTTCCAGAATCAACACCTTCTCACAGACTATATTGCTTTGTTGAACTGCTCTACTGTTAGACAAACCACAGTTTAGAATCATATGCCATTATGCAGTAACTTAAAGGACTGCACACATCTCTCAATCTGTTATTAAATGTTTATTTATGCCTGGAGGGAATGAGGTGCACACATACACACAAATAGGCAAAAGGCATTATTCTGTGATGCCCCTTCCATGCAAGACCAAATCATTTACAGAGCTCCCATCGACAGCAGATACTACCAGGACTGGAAACAGAGCTACCCTGCCTGCACTAACCTGCTGCCTGCTTACCCTGCCTGCTTACCAATGAATCCTTCCAGCCTATTGTACAAGGAGGAACAGCTTTGACAGAAGGGGTTCAACACTCTCTATTCTTCATCCAAAAACGCATAGCTCAATGCTTAGCTTCCCTATATGAGATGTAGGTTTGAAGCTCTTCAGGCAAAGAAGATAACAGAATAAATAAGCTCCCTATATCCTGTTTTATTGCAGTTTGGTTGGACTGAGCTCTGTAGGGCATCTGTCAAATCTGCAGAATTACTGGGTCCTGGCAGGCCATGGGTATGAGATAAACAACTCTGCACAGCCCTGTAAAAATCAAGGTTATTCTGGCATGTGCAGAAGAAGAAGTCCAAGCACTTGGTTTTACTACTGTGGAGAACTGAGCTGCCTGTGAAGCTCAAGCATCTCTGGTAGCAACCACACGGGAGTTCTGAAGATTTAGGTCTTTGGTTCCCAAGATATAGTTTAAGTTGTTTTCATGCTCAAGGGTCTAAGTCATTTGCCCAACACAGAAAGTGTCATTTCCCTCTGCTCATGGTGGTGTGCAAGGCCCATAGGGACAACCTGAACCTTAAAAATATATTCATAACTGTGGAGTCTCTGCCTGCCAGCAAGTTATTTGGCTATGCCTTGAGAGTGGACGTGATCTTGGGCTGTGTCCTGGTTTCAGCTGGGATAGAGGTAATTTTCTTCCTAGTAGCAGGCATAGTGCTGTGGTTTGGATTTAGGATGAGAAGAATGTTGATAACACGCTGATGTTGTAGTTGTGAAGTACTGCTTATACTAGTCAAGGACTTTTCAGCTTCCCATGCTCTGCCAGGTGCACAAGAAACTGGGAGGGGGCACAGCCTGAGTAGTTGATCCAAACTGGCCAAAGGGCTATTCCATACCATATGACGTCATGCTCAGTATAGAAACTGGGGGGGGTTGGCCGGGGAGCAGCGATCGCTGCTCGGGAACCGTCTGGGTATTGGTCAGCAGGTGGTGAGCAATTACATTGTGCATCACTTGCTTTGTATATTATTATTACTATTATTATTATATTGTTATCATTACTATTTTACTTTATTTCAATTATTAAATTGTTCTTATCTCAACCTGGGAGTGTTTCTCACTCTTACTCCTCCGATTCTGTCCCCCATCCCACCGGGGCAGGGGGAGTGAGCGAGTGGCTGCGTGGTGCTTAGTTGCTGGCTGGGGATAAACCACAACAGGCCACTGGTTAGAAAGTCCCACACTAGAATAGTCTTCACACTGATTTTTCGAATTGTATAGGTTTATGTTTGCAAGCAAGATAATTTGAACATCCCAGATACCTTGGTGCAAAGAAATATTTCATTTAAAGCTGAAAAAGAAATCAAAGCTCATAATTCAAAATCATACGATGTTTTTTTTTTCCTTTTTATGTATGCCTCTCAATTTACTCATTGGTTAGAGCAAGTAGCATGCTCTATGCTTATTGGCTAGACAGACAGGCTTTCCTATTTTCTTTTAAACAAAGAAATTGCTACTTATGCCATATGTTTGCCATGTGCAGACTTACCTTCCCCTCAAATGATGCTAAATCCTGAATTCAGAGATGGTCAGTAAAGTTCATTTACTGCTGTAGGTCCTGAGCTCCAGGGGCTTACGGAAAGGTCACTGTTGTGTATGTGTGCTAGAGCAACACTGATGCAGCCAAAATATTCATTAAAACCAGTCAGGTAATCATGTACCACAGTCTGGGGTGGAAAAAAATAAGAGATATACCCCATGCATTCAAAAAATTCATAGACTCTTTTGACAGGAATCCAGTTGCATTCTTCTTTTAAAGGGGATGTTCAGTTAGTACCCTGTAATACAGAAATGGTGCCAGAGACAGGACTCTACATCAAATTCACTGCTGCCTTTACACACGGTTTCTGCAGCTTCACTGTGCATTTAAGAACAGAACCAACCAACCTGAGAGATAGATCCTCCAGATCACGGTCAGGATGTGAAGCAGGACTGGAAAAAGCTGTACTTCTGTTTAGAATCATAGAATCATAGAATTGTTTAGATTGGAAAAGACCCTTAAGATCATCAAGTCCAACCATTAACCTAACATTACCAAGTCCACCACTAAACCAATTAAGGTTAGAGTAGGAATTTCATGTTTCCTGGCTTGGTGGCTGGATTATTTATAATGAAAGTAAAAACTAGGAATCATTAAGGTTGGAAAGGACCTCTAAGATCATCAGTCCAATCATCAACCCAACACCACCATGCCCAATAAACCATGCCCCGAAGTGCCACGTCTACCCGTTTTTTGAACACTTCCAGGCATGGTGACTCCAACACCTCTCTGGGCAGCCTGTTCCAATGCTTGACTACCCTTTCTGTGAAGAAATTTTTCCTAATATCCAATCTAAACCTCTCCTGATGCAGCTTGAGCCCATTTCCTCTTGTCCTATTGCTAGCTACTTGGGAGAAGAGACCAACACCCACCTCACTACAACCTCCTTTCAGGGAGTTGTAGAGAGCGATAAGGTCTCCCCTCAGCCTCCTCTTCTCCAGGCTAAACAACCCCAGTTCCCTCAGCCGCTCCTCATAAGGCCTGTGCTCCAGACCCTTCACCAGCCTTGTTGCCCTTCTCTGGACACGCTCCAGCACCTCAATGTCTTTCTTGTATTGAGGGACCCAAAACTGGACACAGTATTCCAGGTGCGGCCTCACCAGCAGGAGTTTAGTTTTACTGTCTTGCTTTGTTTGGAAATAATGAACTTGTATTAAATCTTTTAAAAGATGTTTCGTTCATACTCGGACTGGGTAAATCCTACCTGTATTCAAATGGGCAGACTTACTAAATTTTTACTCTGGTATGGTTGGGACTGTATTGTAGCTATGTGTGTTGGGTTTGTGTGGCAAGGTTTTGGTAGCAGGGGGGCTACAGGGGTGGCTTCTGTGAGAAGCTGCTGGAAGCTTCCCCTATGTCCAATAGAGCCAATGCAAGACAGCTCCAAGATGGACCCAATGCTGGCCAAGGCCGAGCCCATCAGCAATGGTGGCAGCACCTCTGTGATATGTATTTAAGAGGGAGGAAAAAACCTGGGAAATTGCAGCTGGAGAGAGGAGTGAGAATATGTGAGAGGACCAACTCTGCAGACACCAAGGTCAGTGAAGAAGGAGGGGGAGGAGGTGCTCCATGCACCCAAGCAGAGATTCCCCTGCAGCCCATGGTAAAGACCATGGTGAGGCAGCTGTGACCCTGCACCCATGGAGGTCCATGGTGGAGCAGATATCCACCTGCAGCCTGGGGAGGAGCCCGCGCTGGAGCAGGGGGATGTGCCCAAAGGAGGCTGTGACCCCTTGGGAAGCCCACACTGGAGCAGGCTCCTGGCAGGTCCTGTGGACCCGTGGAGAGAGAGGAGCCCAGGCTGGAGCAGGTTTGCTGGCAGGGCTTGTGACCCCATGGGGGACCCATGCTGGAGCAGTCTGCTCCTGAAGGACTGCACCCCATGGAAGGGACACACGCTGGAGCAGTTTGTGAAGAACTGTAGCCCGTGGGAAGGACCCACGTTGGAGAATTTCATGAAGAGCTGTAGCCCATGGGAGGGACCTCATGCTGGAGCAGGGGAAAAGTGTGAGGAGGAAGGAGCAGCAGAGACAACGTGTGATGAACTGACCGCAACTCCCATTCCCCATCCTCCTGCACCACTCTGGAGGAGGAGGTAGAGAAAATCAGGAGTGAAGCTGATCCCGGGAAGAAGGGAGGGGTGGGGAAAGGTGTTTTTAAGATTTGGTTTTATTACTGATTATCCTACTCTGATTTGATTGGCAATAAATTAAGCTAATTTCCCCAAGTCGAGTCTGTTTTGCCTGTGATGATAAGTGTTGAGTGATCTCTCCCTGCCCTTATCTCAACCCACGAACCTTTCATTATATTTTCTCTCCTGTCCAGTTGAGGAAGGGAGTGATAGAGCAGCTTTGGTGGGCACCTGGCATCTAGCCAGGGTCAACCCACCACACTATGTCATCTTCCAGACACCACAAGTAAATGTTTTACAAAGCAGTGGACAGTTGCCAAAGCCATCAGGTCTGGAACAGGCACTGACACAGAGATACCAGGATGCTCAATCCATCTATCCAGGTGTTTGCTTGCTGGCCAGAAGAGTATCCCTCCTCTGTTCCATCTTGGTCCCCCTGATCACAGAGGCAGGACAGGCTGGTGTGATGTGGTCAGAGCAACACGCCTGGTTTATTGTCCTGCTCCAGCTGTGGTGATGACACACAGTGGTGCCCATCAGGCACTCCCAGACAGCTCTGCTCACAAGATTTGTGTACCCTGTTATTCCTTTCCCCACTTCTTGACTGTCCTATTCACTGCCCTTGTACGTCCCTTTCTCAACAGTCCTCTCTCAACAAAGCCATCCCTAAATGTTTTCTTCTCATTGTCACCGTTTTGCTGCATCTGCACCCAAATTTGGTATTTTGATACTATGGCTTAGGTCACCTTGGACTTAGTGTTGTTGACATGCCACTCTAGGCACTGTTGGACGTACAAGACTCTGCTCCCCAACAGGTCCCAATTACTCCCTAAAACATCCCTCCAATTATCTGCGAAGCTCAGCCATTTCTCACATCACTCCCCTGTAATGAACAATCTGTGAAATCCAGCCTTCCCTCACAGTGCTATCGGTAACTTTTGGTAGTCTCATACATTGCCAACTGCCACATACAGCAATTTCTCATGTCACGTCCCACAGTTTTCCATATCCCACTCAGACAGCCTCACCTCGAGCCAGCATCTAGTTGGTGACCTGCAGTCCTAACGAAGTACATTACTCATAGAAAGGTAAGCTCATCTTGGGCCAGGAGCAGCTGATAATTGTTTATTGCATTATTTGGTGTTTATAGTTACTACGGAAGTCTAAGTCTCTCTCTTCTAGGAAATAGTAAAATTCCTCTCCAAATTACGTGAAGTCCTTTGTTAAATTAATAGATGTGTTTCGGCCCTATAAGAATGAATGGTGTCATGGTTGAGGATGAAGGAGCTTGTAACAATGTCATAGCAGATGTTTCACTGAAATTTGTAATTAAAGCAGAGCTAAAATTCCTTTAGTACATATTTTTATGATTACATTTTGTCTCCATAACTCCTGCAGTAACTCTTCAGAGGACTATTAAATTGTCTGTGTCATATTTTTAGAAAAATATTCCCCCAGCTATTGCTAGGGAACAATTTAAATTTCTCCATCCTGGAGTTTAATCTCAGCTTTAAGAATTTCTTCTCATCATCTGCAGCCCAGCCTACATGCATTTTTAGACTACTTCTTCAAATACAGATCAGCTTAAAACTCACCCACAAGAATGTGACCTCTGTATGTTTACCTGACATGAATCCTAGAAAAATTTTTCTCTGCCAGGAAAAGCTCAGATTGGGGAATCATTCCCTTTCTGACAGAGCAGAGCAGCAAGTTCATAGCCTTTGTTATTTTGAGACCTCTCTATCCACAAGGAGGTCTCCTGTGCTGCCCTCCTGCTTGGCCTCAGGGGATTTAGGAGGGAATAGTCAGGATTCATCCCCTGCCTCACTAGAAACAACTTGTTCTTCTGCTTCTGTGGCTTATTCCAGGTGCAGCCTCAGTGTGTACCAGCATACAAGACTTGCACTGACCTGTCTTAGGAGGTATGAACAAGGAACAGAAAATAAGACTAGGGCAGGGGGATGCAGACAGTGCTGGCAGCCAAACTGCCATGCTGACTCCTGTGCCCATCTCCCTTTGCCCATCTGTCCCAGCTGGAGAGCTCTCTTCCCTGGCTCCTCACAGTGTGAACAGGATGAAGTGGTTTTGAATGACAGCTCTTTATTTCCTTTAGAAATCTGCATTAATGAGATATGCAGATTAGCAAACCAAAGTTAATTATTTTTTGACACAAACTAGGGGAGATGAATCACTGATGATTAAAAAGCAAGTTTAAGGTCTCTCTTTGCACGGCTTACATAAGACAAAGGGGAAAGCATCAGTCTCACACAGCTCTGGTAGTGCCTGTAACACCCCTGAGGAAGCAGAGGTAGATGTTTCCATGAACACGTCTCACAGCCACCAAAATCATTTGAGTTCTCTGCAACAGAAAGTTTCCAAAACAACTGAGGCATTTGCCATATGTGGGCAAAGTATCTGGGAGCTTATATTAGCCTGAATGGGCAGGAATCCATTTGCTCAGGCTTCACCTACCGAAAGATTAGATGTTGCATTCACCCAGGTTCTTGGTATAGTCCCTGGATAGAAATATGCACCTCACCTGACCTATCTAGATATCTAGATGTCTTGGTATGGAATTAGTAGTTATATCTCTTTCTTAACTGCAAAGGCAGCCCAAGATCCCTTCATCACCTATGTAACTCTTAGACATGGAAGTTAGGCAGATGACTCCCATGCTAGATGCTTATTTTTCTGCATTTGTCCTCTGGGCTTTTCTAATCAGAAAGAAACTCACTTAAAAAAAATGGCTTTAAAAACAAAAGGGTTAAGTGTTTTTAGTAAAAACGTTACTGGGTTTTGTGGATGGAAAAGAGTCACATGGAAATTTTACTTTGCATCTTGTCTCCTGGCTCCAGAAGTCATGTAGGAACTGTACCTACCATGAGAAAATAAGCTATGCTGAAACCTATAAGGCTGTATTTGTACCAATAAGCTAAGCTAGAGGCATAGGACACTCAATTTTCTAGAGTGATTACATCGTTAGAATAATCCACATTACAATTTTGTCCCAGGCCAACTAGCACTTTCCTACAAAATCCTTGGGTACAGTTTTGGAGTTAATACAAGGCAGGGATCAATCTATATGGAGAAAACATTTTTCAGAAGCTAAAGAGCTCCATAGCTTGGTAATGGCTAGACCAGGCAAATTGGCCTCAAGGCCAAAAAGGGATCCAGGTTTTGCTTAGTTTACCAGTAGCAGTATAAATGCAGTATATCAAAGCAATGAAGCCAAGGGAGTCCCCTCAGCAGTTCTGCTGTAATTACATTGAACTTGACCAATTTGGTGGTAAAAAGAGGAAAAATTGCCTTACATGTCTAAGGTTAAAAATATAACATGAAAGTAACCATAAATTATTGCCCTTCGTGAAATCTAGGCTCTGTATTTTGCATTCACTGTCAGTGTTACTGTTTTCATATCCAGCAGTGTAAGAAAAGCACATGGGGGTTTTGAGGGGTTTAACTGAAATATCCTGAGCAGATCACTGCAAAAGCAAAGAGCCAGGGTGCAACACCAGAGCTGCACAGGCTCAGAGGTTCAAACACAGGTTCTAACACTAGTGATACTTGTCCAAATTATACCTTGCCTCCTAATAACGTGTACTTGTATACTGACCTTTCCCTAATCACACTGCCATGTGTGGCCAGCTGGTATGATCACATTGTTTATTTCTTATGAGGCACCTCCAGAGGCTAAGGACATAAATTTGAAACTTAGATGACAAAAGGCAGACATCTAAATCCATCATCTGTCCCCTGTATTTCTGCCTTGTCAGTGAGATTTCAGAAGCTTTAGCTATGCAAAAACAGGCCTCTCCTTTATGTACTGAAGCCTTGGCACAAGAGCCATCCCAACCTGAGCACAGTAGGTCTGGTGAATCACCTAAAATCAACCAGCCTTTTCTCCTCTGCCCTGTCAAAGGGCAGCATACTGGTGGCTGCTCACCTGAAAGCCTAATGTAGTAGCTGCAAAGCTCTCTGAAGCCCAAAGGTGAATACATGCCAATAAACACAAAATCAGCATTTTGTGAACAACTGTGGCACTCAAGTCTCTAGTAGCAAAATGTCCCGCAAGTTTCCTTCAAGACTGTGCTTCAATCAGTATTGGGAAAAATCAGCTAAGTACATAAATATTGTCTTTACATCTCACCCAAGTAACTCACATAAGCAATGAAGAATGCTGTGTTCCTAAAACTTCACATTTCAGAATGGGAATACAGATTTATTTTGGTAATTACATGCACATGAACTTTCCTAAACGGGCAGTATTCCCTTTGAATAAGGTAAAGATGTTCTGAAGCAGTCACTGACAAATACACTCCTCAGTTTCATAAGTCCTCCTTTTGAATCTTTTAGCATCCATACAGGACCCTGCTCATAAAACAAATATCCTTCAACATTCAAGAAACCACTTGTTCCAACTTTTAGCGATGTTGCAAGGATATGTCCTTTCATTCCCCTTCATTACCACATTGTCAGCCTCCTAAATTAACATTCAAGATTTTATTTCCCTGTCATAGACTGAGCTGACAGGAGAACTCATGGTTTTTTAATTTGAAACATTGCCCTATTTGCTGCAATTAAGTTTATTTCTTAAGTTGGGTGAGAAGGAAAATGTCCTACTCTGCACTAACATTTCCCTGATTTAAATGGAGCGTCCCTATATGACACTGGTGATGTTAAGATTTGTAACAGAAACTTTAGGATGGGTCCCAGTGGAGAAAGAATAGAAATGTCCAGATGTGGATGCACCAGAATGCATGGAAGGAGTGCAGGTGTAAGAATGGCATGTGTTGATGGCACCTAGATTAGCACGTCATCAAGATCATAGCATATCTATCAACAGCTTCTGCATGCTTCACACCCAGGTTGGGGAAAGAAAGGACAGCCTAAAACAAAGGACAGCCTACATCAAAATTAAAACAAAGGCTCAAGACATTACAAGATGATGGTCAGAAGATGAGGAACAGGAATTCCATTTAAACATAAGCAAAAAAAAAAAAAAAATTAACTGAAGGGGTGGTCAAAAATGGTACTTGTGGAGTCTCCACTCTTGGAAATATTCAAAACCCAACTTGACAAGGTCTTAAGCAACCTGCTTTGGTTAACCCTGCTTTGCACAGCAGTATTGGACCAGACAATCTTCAGATGTCCCTTCCGACCTTAACCATTCTGTGATTCTAACAGGGCTGGATTCTTAAAATCCCCTCATAAGGAGACAAAGGACCATGAGTAAACTCCAATGAGTGAGATGCAATCACCATCAGCTTCTATGGGTGCAAAAAAGCTTATCCAAACCTATCAAATGGTCATCAGCCTAAGGAGAACCCAGGAGACATGATGCGTGCTGAGTAATCAGAGTCCTTTGTACATTTTTTCACCACAAGGAATCTGGACCAGACCACCTTGTCCACCTGATCTACCAGATCACCTTCTAGATGCCTGAATGCTGGGCAGTCTATTTGGACACACATATCTTGGTGCTTGAGATCATGCAGGTATGAGGATGGGAGAAACTGGCTTTTTTGTAAGTAAAATAACCTTTCTCTACATACAAAATCTGGCTTTGAGTTTTATGGTATTGTTTCTACAATGGTGCAGCATTATTTCCTACAATGATGTGATGCAATATGAGGCAATGAGAGCTTTTTCTTCTACGGAAGCACTGTAAATTTCAGTGCACAAAAAGTAATGTGTAATTTCCTCAGCTGGGACAAATTAATACTGATCTAACTCTTGTCCTTTGTTCATTTTCAAACTGCAGTTGTCTGTTTGTCTGAAAGATATGGACTAGTTCAGACAGGAATTAAACTGAGGAAGCCTGAGGACCTTTGTTTTGACCCAGGGCAGCCTAGACTAGCAGAATGACCCCTTCTTGCCCTAAAGTTGATGGCTACAGCAACTTATGAGTACTCAGTTAAAAAATATGACTCAGTATGTCTAATTTTGCACGAGTTTCAATTTTAATGTTAGCAAGCAACGCAACTTGTCATGTTAATGCAGTAGCTCCAACTAATCTTACTTATGTTATCTTTGATCAAAATCTTAGGGACTGTAAGACTCACCCCTGTTCACCCCTTTTTACTCTTCTCCTCCCTTGATATCCATTGTCCAGCATACAGCACCGGTATGAACAAACTCTGTTTTGACAGTACCAACAGTACGATAAAATATGCTGTATATCAAAGGTAAGCAGCACCATCTGCCAGCTCTTTCAGAGCACTGCAAGGAGCAGCAAGCTCAGACTGAACTTGGGCAATCCTGCGGTAGCAGTGGGTGAGAAAAGGAGAGATCATATTCCCTACACACTCCCCATTCCCTGTAATGTCCTATAGCAAAGATAGATATCTTTACTACTACTACTACTTTTGTTCATGTGCCATCGATTCAGTTCATGACTCAAACTAACCAAGAACTTTTGAAATGCACCTAACTACAACATGTTTTTCAGAACATTTTGATTTGATGCAATAAAAAGGTATTCAAAGTAATACATTAGTCTAATTTAAAGACTTTTGGGGAAAAGTTTTCTAAGATCCAAGACAGGCATCTGGTAAGAGAGACCCTGCCTCCACCTGACCACAGGCATTCATAGATAATCAATATTCTCTTATCCCAAATGATGCTCTAATTTCTTTCCCAGAGAATCTCTAAAATAGAGGACAGGGGTCTCTAGTCCATCCATTTCTATTCTTTCCCTCCCTCCATTTGCCCAGACACATCCCCTTCCAGATGTGTGAGTATCTGAATGAACATGCCCCCTTGCACAGGCACAGCTAGCTAGAGACTTTCCAAATACTCTTTTTTTTTTTTTTTTTAACTTTTGGGAAGTAATGCATTTGCTGGTAGTACACAAGCAGGTTAGTTAGGAAAACAGCCCCCAGGACTCCTCTGAGGACTTGATCCAAGTCACCCTCCCTGATAAAAAAAAAAAAAAGGAAAAATAAAAAAGGCAAAAATGAGAGAGTCACCTAGGTCTCTAGCTTCCAAAGAATAAACAGCTCTGATCTGCCAGCAATACCCTTTCCTCAGCCTGCTCCTCTGTACAGTAGTGATAATTACCTTTCTCACGGATGACATGTTTTAATTAGTGACAATGGCAGACTGAGTGAGAGGAAAAGAAGATAAGTTAGTCTGCAGACTTGTAAATTCTGGCAGAGAAAACATGTGGCACAGCAAGAACTAGAATCCAGCAGGATCCAAACATTAACATGAGGAAATCACGAGTTTTTTCAGATGCTTAATACAGATTTCACATACTTCTAAATACCATCAGTTGAGTCCAGACAGAGCACCAGTTGGTGTCTGGAGATAAGGTACTTTGATTTCTTGGTTGTCACTCATTTGTCACTCAGATGAAAAACTGCAGAACTCACAAGACAACTGAACCAATATTTGAAAAATAAAGGGCACTACTCCAGGGAAAGCCTGGATTCCACCTGTTAAACCAACAAGTGTAGGCAGAGGAGCAGCACTGAGTTAGGACCCTAGCTGGTTATAGTCATAAGAGCATACATCGAGTTATTGGAATACTAAATAAAACAGAGTAGCGAAAAATACACATATGCATCTGGGATGACCAGCTTCTGGCTCATCACACAACTGGCCTGGCCAGGCTGGCCAGCTGTAAGACAAAAGGGGCCCCTGTATCTTTCATGGTGGTTGTCGTGGTTTAGCCCCAGCCAGCAACTAAGCACCACGCAGCCGCTCGCTCACTCCCCCTACCCCGATGGGATGGGGGTGAGAATTGGAGGAGTAAGAGTGAGAAACACTCCTGGGTTGAGATAAGAACAGTTTAATAATTGAAAGAAAGTAAAATAGTAATGATAATCATAACAAAATAATAATAATAATCATCATCATCATCATCATCAAAGCAAGTGATGCACAATGCCATTGCTCACCACCCACTGACCAATGCCCAGACAGTTCCCGAGCAGCGATCGCTGCTCCCCGGCCAACCCCCCCCAGTTTCTATACTGAGCATGACGCCATATGGTATGGAATAGCCCTTTGGCCAGTTTGCATCAACTATTCAGGCTGTGCCCCCTCCCAGTTTCTTGTGCACCTGGCACAGAATGGGAAGCTGAAAAGTCCTTGACTAGCATAAGCAGTACTTAGTAACAACTAAAAACATCAGCGTGTTATCAACATTCTTCTCATCCTAAATCCAAACCACAGCACTATGCCTGTTACTAGGAAGAAAATTACCTCTATCCCAGCTGAAACCAGGACAGTGGTTCTGCGCTCTGTTGCCACCTTGCTCATGCTCAGCCTCACGCTCAGCTATATTTAAATGTTTTTGTACTGGAAGGACTCAAGTGAAACTGGCTGCTGTTTTGTTTTAGCATCTTTCCCGAGAAATTCTGTATCTGTCACATATTATCTTTGTCACAGTATCAAACATACACAGAGCTGCCATACAGATGTGTGCCTGCACTGTAGTCCTCACCATCCATACGTTCACAAATACGTGCATGTGGCAAACAAGGTTAAGAGCAAAATGGAGTGCATTGGAGAAAGTCACGAGACCCTTTACAAGATAAAAGCCATTTTTTTCTGTTTTCCAATTTATAACATTTATGTATTCTCATCTTCTTAGTATTAGCTTGATAATGAGTAATCTGTACTGTTTGGGTTTGGGTTGGTTTTTTTCAAGTTTGCTAAGTTTTGCAAATTCTCTGGAACTCAACAAACGTGCACACCCACACAAGTCTATTACAAAATTTTCTTGTCAGAGATACACCAGCTAAAGTGAATTGGAGGTGCTGATGTCATCCCCATATCTAAGTGGTTTTTGGCCAACAGCTTGGCCTAGTGTTGGGTGCTGAGACACAGAGACAGCCCAGAGCTGCAGCTGGGGTGGAGCTGGAAAGGGGCTGACAAAGAAAGCTTGGGGCTGCAGAAAGGTCTCTCCCATGGGGACTGTTTAGCTGGAGGAAAGGCTTGGGTACCTTGCATAAGGTCCAGCCAAGGATCACAGTTCAGTTCCGAGCCAAGAGATAAACTCAAAGCTACAGCTGTTCGGGGCTGGAAAGTGTCTTTCCAAGTAAACTAAGGGCTGATGCCAGAAGTCACTTTGGAAGAGTGCTGTCAGCCTTGCTCCTGCAGCTCTGGGCTTTCTCTTCCTCTCAGCCCAACACTGAAATAAAACATTGGTTTTACCAGAGCTCTTATCTGAGGATAATCAGTCCCTGGATTGAGCAGGGCCTCTGGTCTACCACTGAGCTTATTGCTAGGGTCAGCATTAGGTCTGAGAGCAAGAGCAAGACCACAGTTGGAGCAGGACTGGAAGAAGACAGAGAGGGCTGCCAAAAGTATCTTCCCTTGGACATAGCATAATTGCGAGAAGGTTTGGGGTGCCCTGTCCGAGGGACACTCTAGAATTAGGCTTAGGGTCAGGTTGAGAGAAAAATTCAGGACAAAATGACAGCTGAAATGGGACAGGAAAGTATATTCCAAGGCAAAAGAAGGGCTAACGGCCTAAATCTTCTCTAAGGGATATATAGCCCAGGGGAAGCTCTTAGCTTGGGGATAGTGTGGTTTATCCCCACCAGAACTTTCTAAACCGCACTAAAATCCTCTGACTTAACAGTGATTAAAGAAGTTGCATACGACAGCATAGGAGATAACATGCCACAACAGAGGCAACAGGAAGCAATGTTAAAAAGGTGACAATCTGTTGCAACACAGAAGTGTCATCTATAATTTTTTTTTACTAATACTTAGGTGCATTACAGAGCTCTTGTGCGATTGTAACCCTACTTGGTAGCCCTGAGTGAGGATTTCACTGGCTGTCCCCAAGCTCACAGACACGGGCATGTGGAAACTCAGGCTCAGCACAAAGAAGAGTTTGCAGGGAAATGTTCCAAACTTCTTATAAAGTAACGGCCACTGCTGCTTTCTATTGTATAACAACTAATCTCTTTAGCATTACCTCACTAATGAATAACCTATCCTGTTGTTTTCTATGCCAGTGCTGTCATTAATCTCTGTTGGGCTATATGCACACAAAACCAGTCACACACATCTTCAAACGTTCTGCCAAGATCCCTGTCAGCTAACAGCATCAGAGCTGCCACTGAAAGGAACATATTCTGCTCCGGTCTGCGAAGGATGTGTAGTCTTACACAGAGTGAGAAATGGCATAGTGGCATCTAGTGGGTATTCGTTGCATTAGCTCATAACTAGCAGTAATTCTTGATTCATTAGACATGCACCAGTGCTGAGAGAGAGGCGTATAAAAAGGGTGGAAGGGAAAGCGAAATACAGAGGTCTGCCCTTCTGTCTCCATCTCCAATGCAGAGAAAACCTCTGGCACCAGGGGCCACCCCCTGGGCTCTGCTGTTCTCAGTAGCTCTTCCAAAAAACAGCTTAAATGAGCTTGTCCTTAATTTCTTCCCACCTCTCCTTCTGCTTCCACATACTCTAGTAAAAAAATTCCTTTATCACCTGGATGTTTGTACTATTCAGATATTTGTCACCTTTTTTCATCTACCTACTCAGCATCTACTCATTACTTAGGAAATAGATCATTCCATCTTTCTAAACCTCTGTCACCTTGATGCCTTCCTTTAAAACAATTTCAATGTATTGGTTTTTTTTTTTTTTTAGCAAAGCAGTTTCACTTTTTTCTTGAGGTGCAAATAAATGCAGGCTTATATATTGTTCAGCTAATGAGGGAAGTTCTGTTGCCCATTAGCACCTCAGGCTAAGAAATTACAGAAGAACAAAAGAACTTGCTGGTAACTGCCCTACACAAGCTTTTTCTACCCCCATCCCCAAAATAATTAACTAGTTAATGAAAGATAGATAAGCACCTGACAACATAAAACAGCAATATGAAAGCAGGCCAATCAGCCATCCAGCTCTGTATCTTCGAAGAAACTAATAACAACAAAAATTAGATAAATTTTCCCAGCACAGTCTCAGCCCCCCTCATTTTGCAGTTAAGGGACTTTCCAAGACAGGGTTCATGGCTAACCAGCTATGAGTGGTGTTCTTTCCATGACTTTGTCCAGTCACTTTTTTAATCCGTTTAAACTTTTACCATTCAAAATACCATGCAGCAAGGAGTTCAATAATTTAACTCCCATAGGAAAAAGTATCTGCATTTTTGGTTTTGAACCAAACACCTATTATTTTCATTTTTTGTTTCTTAATGACTAGTTCTTGTATTACACAATAAGCAGCTGTTCCTTGTCCACTCTCTCCATGCCACTCACAACCTAACTCCTTCACTTTTACTGTAAGTTAAAATAAAACTTCACAAGGCTACACAGAACAGCTTCTTCCCACAACATTAATCTATAATGTACCAATGAGTTGCTAGTGAGGCAGTAAATTACAATTTTTAATCACTTATTCTTCATCTGAGTCATGCCTCCTTCTCCTGGAGTCATGTGAGAGCAGAAACTAGCTCAGCTTTTCCACTCCATACAGTGCCTTTACCTTTGTTTTATGTTTGCTGCTCACCAGAACTAACTGAACAAAAATCCTTCCTCTACTGCAGCCAGGGGAAACCTGCCATGGTTTGTAGTGGGGTCAGGATTATACCTCCAGGTATTTCTAGGCTTTGACAGCTCCGAGTGCCAGAGGTTCGAGCCAGTCTCCCAGGCAGATTGGCCTGCAGCTCTAAGGCCCAACCTCACTGATCTCGCTGATGGTCCCCTTAAGTCTTTGATCTACTTCTTTGTATTTAGCAGTTCCCAGAATAACACTGCCTGTGGATCTCATTGATGCACTTTTTTCCTTGTGTTCCTGATCCTGGTCCTAACCAGATGTGTTTCTATTTTACTGCGACCTTGCTTGTCCTGTCGGCAGCCCGATGGCCAATATTCAGGCAACGCTTGCAAAACAATATCTTGCACAGTTCAGTCCTGACACCATTTTTTTGAGTCTGAGTTTCCTTTCACTGTCTTTTATCATTTTTACAGTGTCCTGTATGTGTTCCTGCCAGTGCAGTAGAAGAGCCACGTGGAAAAGCCTGTGCCTTCAGGACAAGATAAGGCAGAAAATACAGCCTGCCATTGTCCAGAAATACTCTGGTGGAGTGTATTGCCAGCCTGGCCTGACCAAGGTGAAAGGAAAGGAGCAGGATGGGGCTGCAGCACCCTGCCCCATCAGCCAGAACCCCCAGGGTCACAGGTATGTCTGTAGCTGGCTGGGCATGCAGGCTCCCCCTTCCAGCCAGACTGGGCTTCCACCTGCCTGACACAAGCAAGCTAGTTGAGATCTACATCTATACAACCTCTGAAACGCTCCCCTTCACTGCCACGTTTGGTATTTTTCCCTTCTTTTTACAGTTTCCCTTGGTGTACGTACACTGCTGTATTTTTCAACTCCCTCAACATCTGCTTTCTTTTAGCCTTGTTCCACCCAATTCTTTACTCTTCTCAATTAACCTTCAAAATCAACACTTCCAAAAGCTCCACTATGACAGGCAAAGCCAGGCTGGCCTTATGAGATGTGTTTATTGGGGTTTAAGGTGAACTGTCTTGTTCAGGAGTAGAAGAAAACCAGTGCAGCCCAGAAGAGCTAAAGGAATAGGGTTTCTATATTCAATGACTTATTAAGCAAGACACCAAGATGGGGAGCTGAGGCGGACTTCTGAGCTGTACATGAGATGTCTGAGAACGCAGATTTCTGCAGAAATACATGTTTGTAACAAGATTTATGCAGCTTCAGCCCTCCAGGGACAACTAGAAAACACTTTATTTTTTTTTTTTTTTTAACTTACTTACATTCCCTCTAATACAATCTGACAGGAATATTAACTCAGGTCTGTGGTGCTAGCTCTTGGCTTTTCAATGGGCTGATGCTTTGACTTCATTGAGTGGAGATGTTAAGTGGCCATACAGATGCTGTGCATACACATGCAGTGTTTGTCTAGCAGAGTTAGAGTGATTAGATGTGTAAAGCTACGCACAGCTATTAAGCTGAAAACATTGCATGGTAAAAGCTTACCTCATCAGAAAGCCTTGCACAGAAATACATTTTGTCATGCAAAAAAAAAAGCTTTAACTATGCTAGTAATGCTGTGTTCACTGCATAGGGTAGATGGCAGGGATGGGCCTTCTGAGAGTTAGTTAGGACCACTGGAGCCAAAGTTAGGTCTGGTTGCTCAGGGTCATATTCACCTGAGTTCTGAATGCCTCCAGGGATGGAGGTTCCAAAATCTCTGTGCTCTGGTGCTCAGTCACTCTCAAAGTGAAAAATGTTTTCCGACATTTAACCAGAATTTCCCTTGTTGCAATTTGCCTTGGTTGCAACATTTCCCCTGGTTCTTCCTTAGGATAGGCACAGTGGGAATTCAAGCTGCATGGCTGAGGTTCTCCTCACCAAGAAGAACAAGCTGTGCTCAGAGGAATTCACAGTGAGTTCCAAGGTCTTTCTATACAACAGGTCAACCTATATGGGATACACTCAAATTAAACCTATTTTTCTTAATGAAAGACAGTTATGCTTACTTTATTACAATAGATTTTTCTCTTTGCCACAACAGTCAAATAAAACAAGCCAGCCATTAAACTGCAAAATGACAAGAAGCTTACTGGGCTCCCATAACATTAGGTATCTAATATACCTGTCTGTTGTTGACAATACCGAGGTGACTTGCAAAGCGACAGACAGTCTGGCCTTCTATACAACCATATACAATTTAGTCAGCCCTGAGATTCATGAAGAGACTGAACTTCCATGTTTAGCACAGAAGTGAGGCCCAACTGCAGTAATGTTAATCACCTGGAGGTACTCCTAAAGGATCCTGTCGTCTGGGGTATGGTGTCCTCCCCACCAAGCATCATGTTACTTCCTGAAAAACCTACTGGTTTAGTTGACATGGTTTTGTGTAATTTATTTATTTATTTTTATGCAGAATATTCTGGTATGACTGTCAGGAAGCTGTTAAATATTTTACTGTAGCTGCTGAAAATGCTGTTTCTGTGCTGCCAAGCCCTGTTAGATACTTGAAGCTAGAAGGTTTGAGACTTGCTGTGTTTGCAAGTAGCTTGGTCAAGCTAAAGAAAACAGAGAAGTGGACCCAGAAGCACCTCCAATTTTTTTTTTCTGCAAAAGAAGAATCCATTTTTTTCCATTCCGATCCTACTCCCTGTTTGGGACTGTGGGCACAGGAAGTGTTGTCATGATGCAGCTTTCTGGACAAATTTTGGAAACTCTCTTTTTCATGTATTAACTAACTGAATTTGAAAAGCTTACATGCCTCTAATGTTCCAAACTGGATGCTCATCCTCTATAATCCTCTTCCTCCCATAAGGAGTTTGCAATAGAGAAGGGTTGCACCCTCTCTGATCTCCTGGGATCTGGTCTGAGATCTCCTCCTGCATCATCTGCTCCCTTGCTGCTCACAAGTTTCCAATGAGCACAGAGGCATCCTCAAGAATCTAGATCCTTATTTTTTATAAATATTTATGTTTATATTTTTTATTTATAAAAAGTTTTCCTTTTGCTGCTGAAACTTGAGGCTTCAGTCTATGGCATCTTAAGCTACTAAAAGTCAGGACTGTTGGGGTCCTGCCAGACTCTTTGCCTCTGAACTTGTACCTTCCCTCATGCAGCTGGCTCAGAGCATTGAGATAGATGAAAATGAACACTGCCAGAAATAGAGCCATTAGTTTTCAGCTGCATGTCCCCACATTCTTGCTGTCATTGCTTCCAGAGGCAGCAGAATAAATGGGATGAGACCAGCAACTCTGCTTCCATCAGCACTGGCTACTCCTCCCAGACTTCTTCAGTGGGCAATAGTAACACTGGTCTAGCAGCTACTAAGGCTGTAAGTACTAAGAAAATAGAATCTCCCAAACCAGCAAGTTTTTTTGTTCTTTTGAAGGCATGGGTGTGTCCTCAGACATCTGGGTGACAGAGGCTTCACAGCTCAAGGGAGGGACTTCTAACACTGCAGCAAACAAGAATGTGGAGAAAGCCACTGGAAATCCCTCTGAAGCGTATTGCAATCACACTGCCTCTCACATGGCCCAGTTAAATGGCAGGTGACTTTCTACGGCAGTATCTGTCATTTGCTATCCAGCTCATTTGTCATCAGGATATAACCTAAGAAAGGAAACATCTGGCACTGGAAAATATGATCTCTTCTGCTGTTATGCATAAACAATAAACCTTGTATTGGTGCACCACGTGATGTGGTGACAGGAAGCTACGTGATCAGGTCAGACTAAGTACATCTAAAACTACTAGTTTTCCAGTGCCATTTCAAAAGTCCAGAAGTGATTATAAAAAGGCTGTGTAACAGGCTAATCCCAAATAAGCTATGATACAGAAAAGGGGAATGACAGGTCCTGTTGGGCACCTAAACGACCATGTCCGTAAAGACTTGGGAGATAAAGGTCTGGATCTGAATAGGTAAATGCTCCATTTAAATAAAGAGAAGAGGAAAGGTGGCTGATTCCAGCTGTGGTGTGGATAAGGCTAAATTAATCATATCTGTATTAGGATAACCTTGAAGCCTGGTAACTGAGTTCCCATGAAAAAGGTGGGGTGTGTACTGAAGAAGTTACTCCTTCTTGTGATGGCCTCACCTTGACCAAGACTAATGGGCTCCAAACCTGATGATGTCAACATAAAGGCTCCTGAGCCACATCTACACCTCTCTGCTGGGTAGCCTCCAGCAGCCACCCCACAGAGAGCACTGGTACTCTGTGCCAGCTGCTGGCACGTCCCTGCTGCAGGCTCTCAGCATGACACGGGGAACGTGGCCTGGAAGCACATTCTGGGGAGATGCCCTGCAAGGGACCCTGAGCCTAAAAGACATGGCTGAAGACCTAGCAAGCCCTTTGTAGGACTTGACCCATGTCTTGTTCTTTAAACCCAGGAAAGCAACCATGATGTGCTGGCCCAATCCGTACTACTCACAACTGTGTTTTTGATGTGAACTCAGGGGAGGCGAGCCAGAGTCTGAGCTAGGAACAAGACCTCTGTGTGGGTTGTGTGGGGTCACTGCCATCTGCAGGCATCGCAGCTCAGGCACGAGAGCTGGGCGCAGCAGGCTCGCCAAAGGATGTTCGTATTAGGCCTTTACAGGGTTATGTGCATGGTTTAGCACTTGTTCAAAAATCTGACAGATGACTGGACTCAAGTGGTTATATTGGCTTCATCTTGCTCCTAGGAGAGGAGAGTGGACATGTCCTATAAAATAAATGTGCGTGGTACTCGTTAGGTGCACATCTTGTGCAATGCAGCCCCCCAGGCATGCTGTAACCGATCAGCGTTAATGGCTGCCAAGCTGATTTACGGGTGACTGAAGTCCCCCACCTCAACTCTCAGTCCGTAAAAGTGCACCCTAAGTAATTTCTGGAGCTGTTATGGTGGTGTATCCAGGCAGGTCTCTCCACATCGCTGTGGGAGGTTCTAGTGCTCATCACCCCTTCCCAAATAAGTCTCTGATGAGATTCCCTTCTGGCACAGGGCAGGTTCGTAAGAGCTGGGCAGACTGGCCGTGCCATCCCTCAATTTGTAAGTGATAAAGTGAGCTCATGTCCTGAGTACTTAATCTGGAAACTGAGAAAAAGGACTGGGGATGGACCTCCTGTATAGTATCCCTCATAACATGATAGGTGCGTTAGGGTGACTAGAGAAACACGCTGTCATGTTAAGTATGGTCATTGGCAATAACATCAGTTAGTAAAAGGCACTGCATTTGTCAGTGCCCACCTTTGTCCTGTTGCATCTCTGAGCAGCAGATGCTGGAGTCTGTACTATTTGTAGGGCTACGCCTGCCTGATAGCGAAGGCTTCTCAAAATTTTTGCTGCCTGCTTCTTCCTCCTCCTCCTTCATAATTGGTTTTGGTCATGTGTATCAAATTAGCCAGAAAAAGGCTTTCTTACTGCTTCCAAACCTTCACCCCAGTCTCATCCTAAACAGATAATAAGCTTTGTTAAGCAGAGAATAGCTTGTCTTAAGCTCCATCCATCCATCCATCCATCCAGAGACTGCACAGCAGCTGGCTCTCCTCTGCTGGAAACAAAGCCACTTGCTCCAGGGAGCAATCCTTATCCCCATCTCTTTTTGCTAGCTCTAAGACTTTCCCTGTTTTTTCCATCTCCAATAAAAGCTTCTGTCCGCTGCCTTCTGGTAATTACAGGCCACTAAGATTAAATGCTCATTAATAAGACAAATGAACAATGCTCCTTCAGGCAAAGTTTGCTTTACTGTGAACCGCATTCCAGGAACACTCAACCACATCTCAGTTTTGGAGTTAGGAAGTACCCAGAACTTGTAAAGCCAGAATCCCTGTATGTTATATTCCTCCAACTCATCTGCCAGGGCAAGAACCAGGCAAGAACCCCGGAATACAAGAATATTCCTCACATTTGTAACATTAATCTTCTCGCTGTCTGTTCTGTACGAGTGTTCTTCAAACACTACTTCCTTTCTGGTAACTGATTTCAGATTTTGTATCAGCCAGCTCCCCTGCACGCATCCATGAGGTCTCACCGACTCACATATGGAACGATGTCCACTGTATCAGTGTGCTGACCTCAGAAATCTGCAAAGTCCCTTCTAATCCTGTCCCTGCAATTACCTATACATTTTTAAATATAGGCTCAATAACTTGTCTCATGAACCTCTGGAGACGAAGTATCTTTCCATTATTCCCCTTTTTATGTAGCCATGAGTCACATGAATTTTTTTGCCAGTAATATCACAGAAGTTCATGCTGCAGTGGAGAAACAGCATTTAAATCACTTTCAGAGACTCCATTCAAGTACTGTCTTCACTGAGATAGTAAAGCCCCATGCGAACTCATTAAAACCCCTAATGCATTTTGCCTGAACGCAGCTCATTTATCAAATACCCCATATCGTTGCCCTGTTTTCATCGTTATTTATCACTCTACTAATATTTGTGTTGGTGCAGGTCTTATCAGCACTATCTTACGTGTATTTCCAGAACACACATAAAAATGTTGAATAGCTCCCGGTGTAGAATTGTTTCCTGCAGAAACTCACTAGGAATTTACTGAGTCAGTAAAGATCTGTGTTAAAAGCTTCTTATTCAGCAATAAGTACTTTAACACATGCTTCTTGGTGCTATGGAAATGTTAAACACAGCCATTCAACTTACTATTACATGACACCAATGAAAAATAAAATACACTACCTCTATGCAGTTCCTTCTATTGGCCAACACCCCCCTCCCAGGATTATCAATTTTCTCTGCCAATTTACACGCCATAAAACTATCCTTTAATTGTTTCTGGTTTTGAGGATTTTACCTGGAGCTAATGTCATGCTAACTGCTGAACAGTGCCCCAAGATGTCATGTTTACTTTCTTCATCATACTGGTGGAACATAAGAGAAACTTAAGAGAAATACTCATTGCCTGTGGGAAGGACGGTCTGCAGAGCAGCTCCTGTTTGCTTTAGGAGTCAGTAAAATAAGAGGTGAGGTATGTTTTATCTTAAGAACTAGGAATCACCACAAACTTGAACCTGCCTGCTCAGCAGGCTGCCCTTTTATGGATGGAAATGCCAAGATGTCAATATTTTGTAGCCATTTTGATTAAAGCTTTTATTTCATGCATGGCTGTTCCTCCAGTTCTGAAACAACCCGAGTGTGAAAATGGCTGCCTGTTCTCACTATTGTGCTAACAGTTTCATACTCTTAAAAAGCAGGACTTCATAGTACTGAAAAGTGCTACTTGTGAGCATGAAGTAAGGGGTGTGTGGATGGGGGTAAAATTTAGACCACTTCAGATACAGCTGCTGAAAATTTCTGTTTTAATGGTACATTAAGTCCAGCTACTACACTAAAAATTCACAGCTCACTTAATTGTTGAATCCCAGCCCTGCAAAAGCTTTTGTCTGGGTCTGTGCCCACCAACATAGCCCCAGGCTCTAGTACCCTCCTGCAAGGTGCAATCGTTGGGGGTGGGTGGAGTGGGGTGGGGAACAATCAGCTTTTTTAATCAGTTGTTTCCAGTTTTTGAACTGGGATGCTGGTTTTTCATACAGAATAGCCATATCCACGTTGCGCTGCTGGACCCAAACTTTCCAAGCCTCTCTCGGATGCAAGCGGCCTACCCGGGCTTTAGCAGCACTTGTACGGGCACGCACCAGCCCTCCCCTCCCCCTGCTTCTATTTCCTTGGCCTACAGCAGATGCAGCTAGGCTAATTTCTACTTTCCCATGCAAGCTTGCAGTTTGCGAACAGATTTTTTTTCGACTCTAGAGGCCGGTTCCGCTTTTCACAGTAACACCATTTAGACTGTCAAGTCCTTGAGACTTAAGTTTGCACTTGGAAGCAGTGGAAAAAAAAAAAAACTCGGGCACCAAAACGGGACAAAAACTGGCCTGCCTGCCTCCTCCTTTAAGACCTGCGGGGGTTTCAGGCCAGGCCCAGCCCGCCCCCAGCGCCGTGAGGCGGGGAGTGGCTGAGGGCACTCTGGCTTCCTCAGAAGCTGCTAGAAGCAGGCTGAGAGCGTGTTTTCCGGGGACCAGCCTGCTGAAAACGCTCACCAGGCACAACCCGCCACGCTCGGGCCCTCTGCAGCTCCCGGCCCCGGCCCGCCTGGCCACGCCAGGCCAGGCCCCACCGCCCTCCTCCTCCCCCGCCCCTCACGGACTCCTCCGGCCACCCGCGCCCCGCAGCCCCTGACGCGGCCGCCCCCTATTGGCTCTGCCAGTGCGCGAGCGCCGGCGCCGCCAATGGGCGGCGGCCACGGCGGGGAACGCGCGGCGCGTGGGCGGGGGGGGGCGGGGCGGGCCGGCTCTAGGAGCGGCGGCCGAGGGAGCGGGGGGCAGCCATGGGGGCGCGCGCCACGGGCCGTCTCTGGTGGGGTAGGAGCTGGGGGTCCCGGGGGGGGGGGGGTGGGGCACGGCACGGCTTCTCCCTGCCCGGCTTCCAGGCCCTGCCGGGGGTGTGGGCCCGTCGTGGCGGGAGGCGGCTGGGCGGCCGCTGGGGACGGGCTCGGAGCCGCGTTCGGAGCCGCCGTGCGCCCTCCTCGGCGAGGGCTCTAGGCCGTGCGGGCTGCTCTCCGGGGGGGCCGGCGGCGGCGCGGTGACTTGGGGGGGGGGGGGACGACAGCGCCTGCAGTCGCCTTTTGGCCCTTGCCGGTGCGAGCCGCTGTGCCGCCGGGGGCGGGGGGGGTGCGCCCCGGCCGCCCCCGCTTGCTCGGTGGGTTGCCGGAGCGCGGGTGGACGGCCTAAAGATCCCAGCAACAGAAAAAGTAAATAAATTGGCGCTTGCCTCTCACCCTAATTTAAAAAAAAAAACAAAACCAAACCGCTGTGTTTTCCAGCAAGCGGTGATGTTTTACTTGTTTGGCTGCCCTGCGATCTAATGCTGTAGGGGCAGTGAGAAAGTAATGACTGAAGACAACAGGACGCGTCCCTGGGGAATCGCACTTCCTCTTCCCCTCCCCCTGCAGCTGGGCCTTCTGTGCTGAATAAGTCCATTAACCTGTTAAGTGGTCCCGCTCGGAGCCCTTCCCGGGAATGCCGGAGGCGCAGGTAACCTGCACAGGGCCGCAGGGCGAAGGCTCTCGCTCAGCGGGTGCACGTGTGCAGGGCTGTGGGATCTTCAGCACACCGAGCTCCGCTGCAGAAGGCGCGGGTATCTTAAGGAGGAAGTTCACAGAATCATCGTCATTATCCCATAGCAAAAGCTTTTCTTCACAGCTCTTCAGAGTTGCAACTTGGGTTTTTTGATGAGGTAATACCAGCATTTTGATGGTAATACCAGCATGGAGCTGCCTTAGTTGGTTTAACAATGCTCCTGTCTATGTAATTCGGTTACATTAGAAAACCGCTTCTGAAATTGGATTATCTGAGATTTTTTTTTGCCTTAATATCAAGCACAGAGTTGCATTCTTCTGGCTTAGAGCTTAGATGCTTGTAGGAAAATGATCTTTTTATTTGCTAAAGATTAATTAAACCTTGAATACTTCACTATAGAAAGGAAAATCACGCCATCGGTTCATGAGTCATAGTTTTAAAAAAAATAATGCAGTTATGTGTCACTAGGTGAATTTCACCATGTGTTCTTTTTTTAGCAGGGTTTTTTTTTTGCATAAGCTAGAACTTCTGTATTTCAAGTGACAGAAATGGCTGAGTGAGCTCTGTTCAGTTTCTAAATATATTCTGCTACAGATATCTTTAGGTGATGCCAAAATACACTGATTTCAGTTTAACGGTCTCACTGCATCTAGAGAAGGGTTTATCTCTTGAGAGTGGCTTAACATTCAAGAAGCTTTTTGCATCCTTGTTTTCTTACTCTGCCCCAGCAGCAGCTGATACTGCAGGTCACCGTAACATGCAGTGACAGCCACGGATCGCCTTGGAAGTCAGTTGATCAGTGCTGATGAAGTGTTACTTGTGTGTGGGTATACTGAAGGGAGAGAGAGCCGATACAATGTGTAAATCTGGTGGTGGAAACCAACTAGGATCACCCCAAAAGAAAGGGGTTGGGTTCTAGGGCTAGAAGAAGCTGTTAGGAGTGGGAGTGGTGCGATGGATAGGGCACTGGGTTGCAGTGTGGCAATTTGGTCCTGATGTCTGGTTGAGTAACCTGGAAGATGTTATTTCTTTCAGCTTCTCTCACCTGCAGAATAGGTGTAATGAAACTGGCTTTTCTTCAGAGGGACTGATAAAGCATAGGTGATGCTGTGCAGTCTGTGTACTGTGTGCTGTAGAGTTTCTGCATCATTGAACTGTGTCTTCCGCTCATGTTCAGTCTTGAGAGGGAATGTGCAGCTTCCTATTCAAGTTATTAACCACTCACAGCAAAGCTAACTATTTTTTGCCTAGTTCTAACGTCAGTGTTTCAGCTCTTACTCCCCCCAGTCTTTGGTGGATTAAGAAAAGTGTTTTGCTATGTGGATTTTGTTACAGAGATGCTTGTCATCTTTCATAAAGTCATCTCTCAATCTCTCTAACTAGGTAGAAGGAAGGATTACGAGGTTTTTACGTGCAAAGTCTCAAGCAATATTAAGATCCAGAAGTGACCAGAAGCATGCAGCCTTTCTTAAGAGAAAGCAATTTCCTTGTACCTTTTAATGATTTTTTTTTTTTTTTTTAAAAAGCATTCTAAGAGTGCTTGAGTTGTTAACCGGAGAGATTTAGCTGTTGTTCTCCAGTCTGTTGCTAGATGAATCAATGGTAGACGAAAATCCTCATGAGCAAGAATGAAGGAGCTCCATACAATACCAGTGCATCAAGTGCTGGTCCTAAAATCAGTGTAACTGTACTAAGACTAGTTGGGACAGTCCTGCATAATGTAATCCTGTGAAAGATATATTTGCCTGCTGTGCAAGAGGTGTGGGCAGTTGGCTTAGGACTTTCTATGAGAAAGAACTGAAATAAAATGTAGCTGATTGTGGGGTTCTGCATGGAAATTCTGCTGGTCTTGTACCAGTAGTAGCTAGGGTAGCAGCTTTGACAAAATGTTCTCTAGAGAGCGATAGCAGGAGTGGCATAATGCCTGCCAGCTTTAGGCAGGGAGAATATATTATATGATCCTGTGGAATCATGACTTAGGTGAGGAGGGAAAGCGTATATCTTGCCTTAACTTCTTTTTTTCTGGTCAAACTGGAATCCCTTTCCCTTTTTTTTTTTTTTCCTGCTGATTTGCAGGGTTTGGGGAGATGATTTAGCCATGGCAACAGGAGAATCATAAATGTTCTGCGGGAATGCTGATTGCTTTGCTTTTTGTTCTAGGCACAGTGAGCTGCACGTTATTCCTGGCAGTTAATGGTTTATATTCGGCCAGTGATGATGTGATAGAGCTAACACCAAGTAACTTCAACAAGGAGGTCATTCAGAGTGAGAGCCTGTGGCTTGTGGAGTTCTATGCCCCATGGTAAGAATTACAGCTGTATACTTGCTTGCTCTTATCATGGAGGAGCAGCATACTAATCTGGTGCTGACCAGTCCAAGGTTTCATTCAGTTGTTGGCAGTACAGTTACCGGTTTGAGGGCCTCATGACTAGCAAAATAGCTGTAGTTGGGATTCCTATTTTAAATATCCTTACTGGGGAAAAAGGCAGGAATTGGAGTCATGTGGAAAAGACAAGGGGTAATGGGTAAGTTACTCTTGGGGACATTCCGATTGGACACAAGAGGAAAATGTTTTCACAATTCCATTGGAATATTTCCCTAGGGAAGTGGTGGATTCTGCAACATTGGACACTTCTAATATTTGGCTGGAGAGGGTGCTAGGCCATCTTGTCTAGACTGTACTTTTGCCAAGAAAGGTTGGACCAGGTGATCCTTGAGGTCCCTTCCAACCTGGTATTCTATGAAAATCTTAGATGCTATCTTACTACTTCAATTTTTCTACTGAAACTAGTATTAAAAATGACTGATCAAAGTGCTATAGGTAATTGAGAAGGCCCCTCACTTCTGTCTTACTGAACCTGATTCTGATGTGAAAGCACAGGTCTGAATTCAAACTTAGAATTTCCAATTTCCATTGAAAAATACTGGCTTTGTGCATCTTAATTGAGCACCTCTATCTCCCATCCTGCTCGTGTCCAGAGCGTGGAGTCTCTTCCATGTAAATTCTGGTGATGTATATTCCATCTTTGCACAAATCCTCCGTGCTACTGCCATCCAAAGCTCCACATTCTGGAGAAAGGGGCAACAGTCTGACTGTGTCTGGACTGAGAGGTTTAGGGGAAAGCTTGCTGTGCCTCTTCTAATGGTGTTGTAGCTTTATGGGCAATGGGAAGCTTTACTGAACAATGGCAATAAAGTGAGGAACAGGTGTAAGTAAATTGGCAGCTCCTCTTTCCCTACAGACTTGTGATGATGCATCAGTTGCCAGTCAGCTGTTGGTCTTTTCCCCCAGACACCTTGAGGAGATGATGTGCCTCAAATTCTTGCTAGTTAAGAAGTTACCTCTAGAATAATTTTTTCAGGCCTTATCATGGGTCCATTTGAGCTTGCAACAAGCAAGCTAGTGTGCAAATCTGGATTTTGGTGCTCACGTTTGCCTCTGTGTTAGGAAAGCCAGGTGGCTTTTCAGTTGTGTATATATGTATGTGGGTGTGTATGCACTTACATAATACACGTGGAGGTTCTTCTTCCAAAGTCTGAGTGATGATGTGATGTTGCGGCATAGCTTCTTCCCCTCTTCATGAGTAGACCTTAAGTCTTGCACAGTTTGCTGCAAGTGGCTGTTCTGTAATTGAAAACTCAACAAGGCTACTATCTACTTTGTGAAATAGTTATCACATCTCAATGACAGTTACTGTTTTGGGTGGGTTTTTTTTTCCTAAAAGGTGTGGCCATTGCCAAAGACTAACCCCTGAGTGGAAGAAAGCAGCAACAGCATTAAAAGTAAGTTTAACCTTTCAAATGTGCTTGTGGCAGTGTATTGAGGAGAGTTTGCCTGTTTCTCACCTGTCCTGGGAACATGGAGGTGGTGTTTGCTCTCCAAAACCGTATCACTGTGATTATACTTGTCCAGCCAGAGAAGTGGCCAATCAGAGGCACTTAAAGTCAGGATTTTTGTGGGTTTGGTGGTGTAGGGTTTTGTTTTTTGTTTTTTTTTTTGAAGAAGCCATTGAACTGTAGAGGAAGCAAGTAAGTTCTGTCCCTGTGAATTCCCATTACTGTTTTCCAGGGCTGCTTTTAACAGCACCAGAAGACATTAGAATCCAGCCATCCCCCAAAATAGCATGTTTCTCTCTTCTTGCTGTCCTGTCACCTGCCTCTGACGTACAGGAACAGCATGAACTGAATATATGAACACAGCTTTGTAAGCTGTGGTGATAATTATCTCTTTAATTATAGAAAACTTGGTTATGTAGTGATTTGCTGAAGTCTTGCCTATGTAAAATATATTCCCCTTCTTAAAAAAAAAAAAACCCACAAAAACACCAAACAAACAAAAAAAAACCAACAAAAAAAAAACCCCAAGCAACTTAAAATTTTGTTTTTCAGGGTGAAGAAAGAAATGGATGCATATGGTGTTCTGTAGTTTAATGCTTTTCAGGGGATAACACCTGTCTTCTGGTGACTGTTTTCTTACCTTCCTAAAAACTCTCTCTCTAGCATGCACAGAGTACAAAATGTGTTAAATCACTGTAGAAGTCTTGTCTTAGTTCTTTTTTTTATTTCCACAGGGTGTAGTGAAAGTAGGTGCAGTAGATGCAGATAAGCATCAATCCTTGGGTGGACAGTATGGAGTCAGAGGGTTTCCAACTATCAAGATATTTGGAGCCAACAAAAACAAAGCAGAGGATTATCAAGGTAAATGCGATGCTCTTTCACATGTTGCATGCCTAAAAACTTCCCTGAATACAGTAATTATGGTAGCTGTTAATGCTGTTTTGTGTGGTGTTTCCTTCTGGTCTAGTGCTTGTAGTAACTGAGAGACAGATGGGTGGGACTTGTTTGACCAAATTGTGCATGTCTTAACTGTGGGCTAACAGTCCCACCTGCAGTTTGCAGTTGGTGGAGGTTGATAGGCAGTTCCAAAGAATTATTCCTTTCTTCCTGTTTACTGGGAGCTTGCCACAGTCATACCCCATCAGATAAGGTGGTTAGTTAAAAAGTGAAGTCAATCCTGCTGCTTGTGTTTTAAGTCAGTGATGTCCCACCACTAGTACCATATCAGTCATATGCTTTTCCTGAAAAAAACTTAGGGTGAGGGAGTATTAAGTTCGTAATTAGATCAGGAGCCTACCTTAAACTGGCCTTTTGATGCTTTAAACACTCATTTTGCTGCATTGCAGGTGGCAGAACAAGTGATGCCATTGTCGATGCTGCTCTAAGTGCTCTTCGGTCCCTGGTGAAAGACCGTCTTAGTGGCAGAAGTGGAGGATATAGTTCTGGGAAACAGGTATTTGAGGGAATGTGTGCGTTTGTTTTCAACTGCAGACTGTCCTGTACAGGAGATCAAGGCTTGTGCTCCTGACTGTTCACAGAATAGTTGAAGTTGGAAGGGACCTCTGGAGGTTGTCTAGTCCAGGCCCCCTGCCCAGTGTAGGGTCAGCTGGAGCAGACTGCTCAGGGCTGTGTCCCGTCAGGTTGTGAGCATCTCCGAGGACTGAGACTCTACACGGACTGTGCTGTTTGGGCAACCTGTTCCAGTGTTTGACCACTCTCACAGTAGAAAAGTTTTCTCTTATGTTTAAATTAAATTCTTGTATTTCAACTTGGGCCCTTACTTTTTGTCCTCTCACTGGGCATTGCAGAGAAGAGTCTGCCTTTTTCTTTACTCCCCTCCACTCAGGTATTTATATACATGGGTAGGATCCACACTGAGCCATCTCTCTTTCCAGCTGAGCAATCCCAGCTTTCTCAACCTCTCATCGTACGTCAGATGCTCAAAGCCCTTAATCAGCTTTGACCCTTGGCTGGACTTGTTCCAGTGTGTGCATGCCTCTTATACTGGGGAGCCCGGAACTGGACCCAGTACTCCATATGTTTCACACAGGGCTGAGCAGAGGGAAAGATCACCTCCCCCAGACCTGCTGGCAACTCTGCCTAAAGCAGCTCAGGAGGCTGCTGGCTGCCTTTGCCACAGGGGTGCATTGGTGACTCATGTTCAACTTGTCTGCCAGGACCCCCAGGTCCCTCTCTGACTAGCTGGAAAGCAGCTTTTCAGTCCCCAGCATGTACTGGTGCATGGGCTTATTCTTCCCCAGGTGCAAGGCTTTGCATCTCCCTTTGAACTTTGAGGTCCCTGTGAGCTCTGTTCTCCAACTGGTTGAGGTACCATTTGCCTAGTCCTAGTCTAAGCTAGATGGATGAGATTTCTTAATTTGGTAGTGTTCTGAAGTTGGCTTGCTGGATTTCTCCCTGAAGGTAAATTGAAAAGCATCTCGCTCCTACTACTGTTTCTAAATCATGGAGCAAGTACACTCTGACATCCTCAGGTTGGCCAGATAGAAGACCTGGGTGGACTGTACTCTGTAGTGTGTATTGCACTCGTGTTTGTTTTGCCTGGAAGCCAGGGCACAGTGAGGTGGTGGGGTTGGAGAGCACTTTGTTCTTGGACATATCAGAGCATGAAGGACTGAGGAAGTGTTCCTACATCTTCTTATTAGTCAGTTTGACCTGATTTCTCTTTTAAAAAAAAAAAAAAAAAAGATTAACTTGCTGTTTCTTGAAAGTGCTGTGGGAGTAGGCTGCGTGTATTGTCAGTTCTAAAATGGGAAAGTTGTGTGACCTAACACTGCCTGTTTTGTATCTCATTCAAATAGACCGTTTGGTATACAATGTGACACACAGGAGATGGCTTGTGTGGGAAACTAATTTTGGATACTTCTTATGTGAGGGTCTGTTTGTTTCTTACAGAGCCGAGAGAGCGGAGGTGGAGATAAGAAGGATGTGATTGAGCTGACTGATGACAGCTTTGATAAGAACGTCATAAATAGTGACGATGTGTGGATGGTGGAGTTTTATGCCCCATGGTGTGGGCACTGCAAAAAGTAAATGAGGTTTTTCTTCGACAATTTGGTTCCTGTTAGTGCTTGTTTTTGTACAATACTCTTAATCCCCTAAAAGGGACCTTACATCTCTGGTATATTGGAAGTGGGATTTTCTGTAAGGTGTTTTAACAAAACCGTGTGCGCTTGTGCTGCTCTGGCTGCTCTCCTCCTTAGGAGTAAAATTCCCAGTTACCAGTGGAAATAAGATCCAGAAGTTATATTAACCTTTTCATTCCTTCAGATGTGGGACTTGAGTCTCATTTGGAATAACCTTCCTGGCTGTCATTCTCTGCAGAGACTTTCCCCCCTCCCCGAATGGAGTATGCTGCATAATGTTGGAATGTGATATATTTTTGCTAGCTCTGAGAGCTTAGAGCACTTGTACTCCTCGTTTTTCAGCCTGGAGCCAGAATGGGCGGCTGCTGCCACTGAGGTGAAGGAGCAAACAAAGGGAAAAGTAAAGTTGGCTGCAGTAGATGCAACAGTCAATCAGATGCTGGCAGGCCGATACGGGGTGAGTGTGCTCTGCAGTGGTTACAATTTCCATCTCTAGTAAGTCAGACTTCCCTTTAATGCTTTCTGAACTGTTTCTTAATCTGGTATCACTTAAATGTGTTGTGCTAAAAATAATGTTAAGTGACACATACCACTTTTCCCACAAATAATTCATTCCTGAATGTCAGTAACAATATAAATAAATGGAGTGAGAGGAAAGGAATAAATCTGGATGTTGCTGATGAAAAAGGCTGTTTATTTCCATAAGGTCTTGTATAGCTTTATCATCTGAAGTGAGAGCTCTCTCCTTTCAGACTGTTTGTATGCTGGCTGGGCATCTCCAGGACGCACACATGTACCTGTACATCTTGGAGCCAGTTATCAGCGATCACTGACATTAGCTGCCCAAATCGGCTATGCTGTGGGCCCAAAGTGAACTGATATTCTTTAATTTTTAATACAGCACAGGGAGCTTACAGTGTGCTGCTTTGTTTCCCTGTAAGTGGACATGCCTGGCAGTCAGCAGGAAGACTGAGCAAGTTTTACTGGAAGTGTAGCAGAGGGAGCTTACGGTCCATTTGTTGCCATGTAGGCACAGTGCTGTCTTCCCACAGACAGACTGGGAAACTAATGCTGAAGAAGTCAGAGTTAAGATAGTCCTCCTGGTACTTAAACCTACAGTGCTTGCTGTGTCTAAACCAAGGTGACGCTGTTGCCGATTCATTAGGCCTAACACTTGAAACAGTGTTTCAGCATATGTTAGCCTTGTTTAGAATTGTTGCACAAGTAGGAAGCTACAAAACTGTTTCAGTTCAGTCATAACATGCTGTGGACTTGATTCATATAGATGTTAAATCTCTTCCCTTTCCCTTAATCTAGAACACATCAGAGTAGCAGATAACTTCCACCATAAATATTCAGATTTGCTTGAGCTGATGGCTTAAACTTGTCTTGCAGATTCGTGGATTTCCCACAATTAAAATCTTCCAGAAAGGAGAAGACCCGGTTGATTATGATGGTGGCAGAACTAGATCTGATATTGTTGCTCGTGCTCTGGATCTGTTTTCTGATAATGCCCCACCACCTGAGCTCCTGGAGGTACCACTACATCATTTTCTCATATTGCTTTTCCATCATACCCTTTGCAGCAGTTTTTACAGGACTATATTAACTGTAAATAAAACAGCCTAAGTGTGCTGCTTGCACACTGTTTTGCAGCAGAATGGTAAGGATGACAAGTCTGATCATTCAGCTTTTTGTTATTTAATTTTTACTGTGAATTTTTACTTTTTTGTTGTTACTGAAAGATTATTGGAATTGATACAGTGAGGGCACTGACAGGATGGTACCAGGGTGTCTGAATCCTCTCCTGAGGAACAAGTGAAGAGGCTGGTTTCTGTGCCCCATCGGTTTTTTTTTCTTACAACAAGAGGACAGGGTTTTGTCATTTGTAAGCTGTCCATTAGAAGTTGCATGATGACCAATGTTGCTTCTTCAAAAAACTCCACTCTCTGTATGGTGACTTCTAGTTTCAGCTTGATGTTGGTAGATTTGAAATAGTGACTAGTTGTCTCCAAAGTGGGGTGCATGCAAGACAGTCTGTTGGGGTGCAGGAAGAAAAAAAGTTTGTGCCATTAATAAATTAAAAAAAGATACATCTTTGTCATCCTTTTAAAATGTCTATTTTCTGTATGCCTTACAATGTACATAATGTTGGTACAGTAGTACGTGTATATAATTAACATACATATATTGGGGCTGTGCGCTTAGAAATTTTTTTACTGGTAGCGGTGCACAATCAAAATTTGGAGACCACGGATGTAGGTGAATGGATTGATTCCTTTTCAAGGTAGATCACACAAAACTGGTATTGCTCTGTTAATGTTGATTAAATGTCCTCACCTTCAGCAAATGCTGCACCCTGCTGGCTCTCCTTATGCCAGCAGTACCATGAATGAAACCGACAGGCCTATGCGTAGGTCCGGGTGTGCTGTTTCTAGCCCTGGTCCAAGGACAGTGACTTTGAGCAAGAAGTGACATCTTACTGTGCTCTCTGTAAGCCTTATCTGGTACTGCTTACTTTCCTGTTGCTGCTTTGTGAACTGTTTGTAATTAGTCTTGTGTTGGGGGACCAGTGAAGTAGAAGAGGCTTGTAAGCATTGAAACAACTTGACACAAAAGCTTATCACCTTGTGGGATGGAGTTGATAGGCTGTTGGAAGGAAGTGCAATCACAGCTGAGTAACAAAGTCTTACTCTCATGGACTTTCTGCTGCTTTCTTCTAGATAATTAGTGAAGATGTTCTGAAGAGTACCTGTGATGCTCATCAGCTCTGCATCATTTCTGTCCTGCCTCATATTCTTGACACAGGTAGACGTACAAGCAGTTCTCTGGATGAATTTGTCACTTAAAGCATGTAGTTGTGGTTTTTGATTTGTGCAATTCTTTCTAACAAACAGGAGCTTCAGGGAGGAATTCTTACCTGGATGTCATGTTAAAAATGGCTGAAAAATACAAAAAGAAAATGTGGGGGTAAGTGTCATTGTAGACTGGTCTTCTTGGAAAAGATGTCAGCATTTTTAGAGGTAGCACGATAGAATTTGTATGATAGTGATTTATCTGCAGATAAGAGTTGTTCCTTGTTCAGGATAGTATATCTTGGTATTTCACTAACTGTACTGCGGGAGGGGATGCTGTCAAAGAAGCAGGCCAGCAGGCTTTGCCTTTTCTTCTCATCCTCTCAAGTGGACATTAGGATCTCTGGGATTTCTCTGGGAAGTGAGAGTTGTTCTGACACACTGACTGCTGTGAAAAGGGGTTAAAATGACATGAAAACCTGGTGGGGAATGCAGAGATTGAACCTCTGGAATCAGCCATCAGGGGACTTGTTAAGCATTAGGGGGACTGAGACCTGACCAGTGAGGAACTAGTACTGAGTGAAACATTGGTCTTGCAGTCTCTGGCCAGAAATCCTCTACAGCGGGATTTGGGCAGTGCTTTGTCATGTTTATGTTTAGATCTGTGACTTGAGCCATTTTAAACCTTGCTTGACATAGGCTGAAGTACAGCAATTTGTTCGGACTGGTAACATAGCTCTTTCACTGGGCTGTGTTTCATGCTGTCCTTCTGATCCAGCTTTCAGTGGCTGTGAGCATGGGGCTGGCCTAGAGGTGCTGTTCAGGACGGGCTTTCTTCTGTTAACGTGGTTCAAGATCAGGACCCTGCTATTACCTGCTGACTTCAATAACAGTTGACACTGTCAAGGGCAGTTCAGAGCCCAGCTTGAACTCTGAGGGTTGCAGGATATGTGTGACTTCAAAATTATTGTAGTGCCTATCCTAATTATTAATTTTCTATTTTCTTTTCCTCAAGGTGGCTGTGGACAGAGGCAGGTGCTCAGTCAGATCTCGAGAGCTCTTTGGGGATTGGAGGCTTTGGGTATCCAGCAATGGCAGCTATTAATGCTCGGAAGATGAAATTTGCCCTTTTGAAAGGATCATTCAGTGAGCAAGGGATTAATGAGTTTCTCAGGTATGAAATATTTAAATGACTTAAATGTTTCTGTAACTGAGGCTGTGACTCTTTAGACCAAAATCAGGCTCTCCTGGATCAGATGAGACTTTTATATTAAGAAAACTAAGATGACGAGCAGTCACTGGAGTAAGGGAATGATTTCAGTGAGGATTGCAACTAATAAAGCAGTCTCTACCTTTTTTTGGTGGACAGAATGAAATCGGACATTTAGACTTAAATGGTAGTTTTAGTACAACTTTTGAAAATGGAAGTGAGCTTTGATCTTGAAAAATTCTGGTTCTCTGGTAAGCCAAGAAATTAATGGGATTTAAATCATAGTATTAAATCAATATTATTTAATTCAAATGGTGCATTCTGATTAGTAATTGGGAAGTTCTCAGTTTGGGAATCTGAATGGGTGCTGCTGAGGTTCTTGAGGTTCTGTATGTTGCTGTTCATCTTTCTGGTTCAGCCTGGTCCTGTCTTCCCCTTCCCCATTCTCCTGGCATCTGATGAACTAATTGGGGGAGCTGAAGCAGTCCATCCAAAAAGTCAGTAGCTCTCTGCTCAGCTCAGGTTCCCTGAAACTGCCTCTTGCATAGTTGAGCAAGAGCCAGCACTGAGAAGAATTGAATGGGGAAAGGAAATGAGGAAGAGGACAGAAGGTGGCAGCAGCACTGAAACAGAGCAGCTAAACTTAAACTGTTACTTAGCGTGGTCAAAGTGAAGCGAAAACTCTGCTTCTGGCTAAAATGCCAGCTGCCATAAGGTGTGTAAGAGCCTTTGAGAGCTTTCATTAGCGGTGTTATTGCTGTGTCCTTGCTTGGAGAATGGCAAAGGACAGTCAGAATTGCAAAACGAAATACAACAGCGTCTCCCCACCTTGATGTTAATTGAACCCTGTTCCTGCTGGATTAATGGAAACAGTGCTATATTCTCTTACATGTGTAAGTGATCAGACTTTCTTCTTAATGCCAAAAAGGGAAGGCTCTCAGAGCATCAAATAAAATACAGGATTCAGATGCAAGAAGAGTAATACCAGACAGTCTGTACTACTGCATGGGAGAGAAATGTCTGCCTTTCTCAGACATGGCAAATTCTCTTAGTCTATAAAATCCCTCTTAGTGAAGCCTCCCCTCTTGAGGGTGGATGGTGCTTCCAGGGCACAACAGCCAACTGAACAGCTTATATTGCGTTAGATAATTGGTTTGGTATTGTCTTACTACAGAGCAATACTTGCTGAAATAACCTCTTACTTGACACCTCAGCTCAGCTGTGCTGCCTAGAGAAAGCAGTTGGTGTAGCTGGCTGTTAACTTGGCTTGCTGCATGCAGCTTTTGTAATCTAACGGGCAGTCTCAAAAGTGTTGACCAAAAGTAAGGAAACAAGTACTGTGAAGAGCATAAAAATTGTAGACCCCACCTAGGGAGGAATGCTTACTCAGTCTTACTTGCCTCTGAAAGAATGCAAAGGGATTAGCTCTTTAGGATTTCAATGCTAGCCTTTTTGAGCAAGCCTAACTAGCAAGTGCAAGATGGGATGCCTCAAAGCAGAAGCTGGTTACCTTGTACCTATTGTAACCTGTGCAGCGTAGTCCACTAAAAAAAAATCACTAGCAATTTCGGGTAACAGTTGCAGGTGACTTCCAAAACTAGAATTATAGACTCCTCTTGGAGTTGCCTCAAGTGTACACAATATACTGGTAAAGGGGCTGTGTTTGCTCATGAGTGTTAACAAGGGGCACTGCTGAAATATGAAACAGTGTAGCTCACAGTTTGTCTCTGGATCCAATTGTAAATTCACAATGCTGCTTTAAGGGCTCTCTTTCATTTTCTGCTTCTCATTTTGAAAAGCTTTTGGTTCTAGATGGTTTAGATTTGCTTCAAGAGATGCAAGCAGAATTCAAAGTTAACCTCCTTTTATCTGAAGCAGGCACTGTTCCAGGTGGATGGAGATTCTTAAATCTAACTCTTTTGGGGTTTTTTTGTGTGTTTTGTTTTGTTTTTTTTTTTTCTCAGGGAACTGTCGGTTGGTCGTGGCTCTACAGCACCAGTGGGTGGTGGGGCTTTCCCTAAAATTCATTCAGTTGAACCTTGGGATGGCAAAGATGGTGAGGTAAGAGGTGCTCCATCTCTAAAAGTGCTGATTATTTGCTAGCTTCAGAAGTGACTGGACAGAGTAACTAAGAACTGGCGACATGAAAATTCTTGTTTTTCAAAGGTTGGGGCAAGCTGTGTTGATGGTTTTCCCATTATCTAAATCCTGCCACCAGACCAAACCCCAGGTTCATTGTCTGATGTTGTGGACAGATACTCCTGCCTAGCTGTTAGGGTGTAATCTGAAAGCCGAATCCCTTGAGGCTGAAACCTGTTATTACCTACGCTGAGTAAGGAAGGTGGTAGTGTATGCATTCAAGACCTGAACACTTGTGGAGACTTTGGTTCTGCAATATGCTGACCTTATCAAAGTCTTAATGTCAGAAAGTTTGTAAGGTGAAGCCCATGTAATAACACAGCGATTGAGTATGTTCTTAAGGTTCAACATTGCTGTAAAAAACCCAAAGTTACTACAATCCTTTGATCTACTTCAGATGGAATATGGTAGTAGCTTTGTTACATAGTTCATCTGTATTTGCCTTCATCTGGAGTATTTTTATTAGTAGAAAACAACCTCCTACTCTAAACTGATTGCTTGTCTTGTGCTTAATACACTGAGTTTTTATGAATGAAAGAGATGACAGGAAGGAGCCTTACTCTCAGGACGAAGTAAGCATCTTGCAAAATCAGTGATGTTCTAGTGTTAAGCACTTCTAAATGTGTGCTCAAAACCTTCCGTTTTTCACAGCTTCCAGTTGAAGATGACATTGATCTCAGTGATGTGGATCTGGATGACTGGGATAAAGATGAGCTGTGAGATCTTCAGGAAACTTCTTTTCTTGGGAGAGTTTGCGCAGCAGTTTACAACCTGGTTCACAATCAGACGGATATTCCAGTGGCCTTTTTATGGAGAAATAGCACGTGACACACTGTGCTGTTTGACGCACTGCAGCAGTGAACTGTACGCATCTCAAGAAAACATTGCAGAAATTCTATGAATTGTCATAACCAGTAAATTTGATTGTATTCTGTGTAACAAATATTTTGAGGACAACATGGATATTTCTTTGGAACATCTTGGTTTTTATTTTGTTGATAGTGTGTTGTTTGAGTGTTACTGGAGGCTGAAATGTAACCAATTTTAAATGTGATTTCCCCCCCTCCCCCCATGGAGGTAGAACCTGGTCAGCTTCTGTTTCAATTAAAGAATAAAACAAAATATTTTTGACACACAGTGTTAGTCTTGTATAGAGTAACAAAGGTGCACATGATAAAAGCTATCCCATTTTGGATAACTCGAAAAGTGAACTGTAGAATAGAGAGGCTGGTGTAGAGGGGAGTCCGAAACCACCCCCTTGCAGTGAATGATCTCGACAGTTTGGCCTAAAGCCTGATTAGACAGACAATCTTAGTTCAAATGCTCTTTAGTCTTCCTTTTCCTATTCCTTCTCAGGGGCTTTCTCTTTCTTTGTGCCAGACTTTGTAAGATCATTAATACAATGGAAATGGGGTTGCTGCTGCAATGGGAGACACCAGGAGCTCTTGGTCTTTTCCCCAGGATTAGTAGTGAAACTAATCCCCATTTTAGGGCATGAGCATTTCCAGGTGCTAACAGAAAAACACCATGGTGCTGTCTCCAGCAAATTGGATCTAATATTTCTTCACTTACCATCTGGCATTGTTTTGATTTGAAATTGCTATTTCCTTGGAAGGGGAATCAGGAATGTGGATGGTTGCTGCTGCTTTTTTAATAAAAATACTATTATATTTTGTTGCTCTCCATGTCGTGTGTACTGGTGTCTAGTGAAGTGACCCTCATGTGGTCAGCTTGTTTATAAGTAAGGAATGAAAGAACTGAAAGTTTCCCCTCCTTTCAAGGAAATAACTTAATATGGATGTTTGTCAGCTAGCGTGTGTAAGAGATTGCCTGTAGCTCATCCCTATGAAAGGCAGCCACAGTAACCTGACTGCTCACTCGGTGCAGGAAATGTGCTCCAACTCTGACAGCCCAGCAGATGAGATCTAATGGAACTGCTCTAACTGAAGTGTCTTGGCAAAAACTAAACTTATAAGTACTTGGGACTATAAGTCACACTACAGTAAGCTCCACGGCAATTTTGAGGATCTTTCTTCTTAAGCTTTTCTTTTTTTAAATTAAAAAAAAAAAAAAAAAACTTTGGGTTTTGCTCTGATGCTTTCTACTTTTACTGGGGTTTTTGTTTTTTGGGTTTTTTTTTTAAGTTTGCTTTGTTAGAAAAACAGGACTGTGCACACCTAGTAGATCCATTAGCCACCATACTTTTTAAATTGTTTTATTTCAAGTCCAATAGATATTCCATCTTTGTAACTTAACAAAAAAAATAAATACTACCATTGTACCTCCTGCCTCTGAAATATGTTTTTGTAAAATTATGACCAAGAGATATTTATATGGAAGTCACTAAAAATTACTGGAAGTGGTAGGAAGATCTTACGCAGTTATCGTGCTACAGCATCTGCATTTTAATTTGACTTTCAGCAGCTAAAGATTGTTTTACTGTAATATTAGGGTCTTGAAAATTAATAGATGAAGCTTGAGCAATTTTTCTTTAACTGCAGTCAAGAAGACTGAGGTCAATCTTGAAATAGACATAAGGATAGTATTCTTGATTACTCAGTTGTAAACCAGGGATGTCCATGCCAGGCTGCAAAAGGAAACAGTACGACTTAAGTACCAGTAAACAAGCTGTTGCACAGTTCCAAGCTACACTGGATTGCTTTTGTGCTCCTCTCCCACAAGTGGAATGGAATTTTGTATTTGCTGTGCTTAAGATGAGGAATTCACCGCTGAGAATCTGGTGTTTGCTTGGTGTTTTCAGGCTGCCTAATGCAGTTAGCATTGAGAATTCATGCTTGGTTGCAACTTTATGAAGATGTATTGTAGCACTTTTGTGTGTTTCAGCTCTAGAGCAACTCATTTCTTTCTCCTCCCTTCATGCACTGGGAAGCTTATGCTTGCTGGTTTTAGGCTGTTCTAACGCCTGCTGGTTTATCCTAATTGGTTTATCCTAAACTGTGCACTCAAGATAACAGGGAGGGAGAAAGCAAGCACTGCTACTTGCAGAAGTCCTAGGTTGAAGTATTTAGTCAATGACAGCCTTTTACAGGGGATTAGTTCTGAATTCATTTTTCTTGCCTGTGTTGATCTGAATGTTTATAGAAGACTTGAAGCTTTTTACCTAGAGGAACTGACATAATTGAGCAGACCTATTTCAGTCCGATAGCTGTAAACATCAGATGCTTCAACAGAAAATGTAAGCAATCTCTACGCATCTCCATCATAACCTGAGCCTACCTGTTACCCTAATCCAATCTGTACCCACCAGGGATTAGAGCTGTATCTGGGGATCCTAGCACTGCAAGGTGTGAGGAGTTGCTTGCTCTAACCCCTGGGCTGTGAAAGCGTTCACTTGGCTAACTGAGACAAGCTGCAGCATGTGCAGTCTTAGCCCAAATACATACATCCATTAGACTTGCTGCTGCGACTTCATCCAGGTGTTTGAAGACCACGTTTAGGACATCCCTCAGGCGTTTTACAGACTTCCTGTTTGGCTGCAGCAGCATTGCTTGGAAATTCACTGGGAGGCCATACCTTGAAACACATCAACATACACCATCATCTGCTGGGAAGGGGCACACCTTTCCACCCCTGCCCTTCTCCCTCTTCAGCCTCCTGGCACGCTAGCTGACTGTGTGCTGCAGTGCACAATCTCAGTGGTGGTGTGCTGCCTCCTACCAGAAAGCATTTTCTTTTTGAAGCCAAAAGTCAACTAAACAGTGTCTTTCTGCTTTCCATTTGCCTGTAAGTGCCCCCAAGAACAGTTTTTCATCAACCTGGTATGTCACCTTTTTTGTGGTCATCTGTGTTGTCTCCTGTGAGCTTCTGGAGCGCAGTGTGTAAGGGTTGTTCCCTCCCGTGAAGGAACTGCCCCAGGAAGAGAGCTGTACGTTTTGACTTCTGCAGGAATCTCTGCTGGCACTGCATGTTTACCCACTTACCTCAAGACAGATTCAACAAAAACTCTCAAGGCCTTCACGTGAATCCAAGCCACAAATGCTTCACTGAAGTTCACTTTCAGCCAGCGCAGTAACGGGCCCTACGAGAACAGACACAACAGCATTGCGATCCCCTCGCTGCGTGAAGCGGCTCCATAGCTACCACCGTTGAGGCCATCAAGGGCTGCTGAGATAATTCTCAGGCAGCCTTTTAGTGGCTCCCAGTTCATCAGAAACTTGAGTCACTTTGGGCAAGTTGTGTTACCTATCCTGTGCCTCAGTTTTCTGGGCTAAATGGAGCTCACAGGAGTCTGTTGGAACCACAAAGCCATTTCTGAGTGAGAGGTGCTTAGGCAGGCTGGTAGCAAAGGCTGTCATTTATGTGGGCCATCAACTTGATGTGCTACTTACATATTGTTGTTTCTTATCAGAAGCTAATTTCATCAGCTCTTCCTTTTCACATTTCAGTTCCTTCTCATCAAAATAAAATTCTCGAACCATGAACCTACAATTGAATGACATTTGTTCTCACAAGCCGTAGTCCAAGCAATATGCGCACTCGTTTCTTTTGCCTCTGGAGAAGCAGGTACGGGATGTTTCAAAGTTGCTAGCCATTTAACCAGTTAAAGTAAGTGGAGGGTGGGAGTTGAAGCCACCCCCAGAAAGCAAGCTTCCTGCTGTCAGTAGCATGAGAGCAGGAAGGACAACTCCAGGATCTGTAGTTTGGTGCTTAAATAGGAGCACTGTATCTGCTGCCACAGCTCCTTCCCACCCTGCCTTCTCAGTGGCTTTAGGGTCAGCAGCAGCCCAAACAGTAACGAAGTCCTAAAAACCAGTGATGGATTCAGCTGTACTGCACACAGAACAAGCCTCACCTTATCCTCATCATCTGTTTGCTAGCCTGCCCTGCCTAGCAATCAGTGCTTCTTACCTGTTCTCCCTGGCTTTAGCCTTGAAGTCATCCATCACTTTTCTAAATAGGGTCACGGTGAAGAGTCCTCCCTCTGCATCCTCAGCAATCATTCTGTGGGAGGGAAATTCACTGCTGTGATTTGACATGGCAAATCCCTCATGCTTTCTTTACCTTCCCTCTTTTGCAGTTCTTTTTTTCATTTATGATACTGAACAACACCCTGTTTGTCAAGAACTGCTGTGACTGAAATAGAGAGCAAAGACTTTACTAGCACCAGCCACACTATCTCCAATGTAAAACTCCCACGAGTTAAGTTCCTGAACCCATCGTACTACACACATATTCTACCTGCCTGATATCTCTATATTTCCCGGTAATGTTCCCCTACTTCCCATGCACTCGCGTTTTTCAGACAGGCAGTAGCACACAGCTTGCTTCTTTCTCTGTGCTTTCCACTTCTTCCATTTCAGATAATAGCACTGTCACCTCTTGTGCCCTGGATTGAACTTCATGGTTTGCAGGAGCTAAGCGGTGGAGTATTTAATTCCTATTAAGGATTTCTTACTCCAGGTGAAAAGATAAGTTAATATGGCATTTGCTAATGCAAATGACAGTACACAGAATTATCCTGTTCTACAGCAGGAAGCAATTAAAGATGCAAAGATAGCATTTGATCTTTGTAAGAAGTAGTTTCCATAAAGTTGCATGTGATTGTATGTGTCTGAATTATGCCTGGATTATTGTAACAATTTGTTTGTCTGTTTTACACAAAAAGCAAAGACCCTGGTTAAAAGTGAAAGAGCTAGATTACAGGAAAAGGGAACAACAAGCTAATTGTAAAAAAAACTGATTTTTTTTTTTTTCTTTCATCCGCACTTCCCTTCAACAGAGTAATTGCTGATTTCAACTGGGAATGAGACTGGGCTAATCTATAGGTTAACATGGAGCCCATGCATTAGACACGTGATTCCTTCCAGGATCCAGCAATCTGAGGGGCTGAAATACGGCAGGGATCTCTGAAACAAACAGGGACCTGAATTTGGAATGTCACTTACTTGGTGGAGCGAGGCACTACCATATCAGAGAGGGATTCATAGGTCTTCTGCCACTGTACGTAGCTTGACCTTTGAGCAACACAAAACAAAGCACAGTAAATAAATACTATATACTAGAAAGCAAATGTGTTGATAAATGTAGTTTATTATTATTATTATATATTATATATGTATTATTATTAATGGCTTAGGGTAGAAGGGTTGGAGCTCTTTGTGCTGAGTTATGTGATTAAGATAGAATCATAGAATCATAGAATCGTTTAGGTTGGAAAAGACCTTTAAGATCATCCAGTCCAACCATTAACCTACACTACCAAGTCCACACTAAACCAATCAAGGGTAGACTAGACTAAACCATGACCTGAAGTGCCACATCTACCCATTTTTTGAACACTTAAATACATTAAGCCTCTCCTATCCTTTCCTCTCCTAGTCACCAGATAGGGAGATGTTTCCCTCAACGCTGCACTGTCAGTCCTCACTTTGGGCCTTGGCATGAGGAAGGGCCCAGAGCAGGAAGCTGATGGTGGGAAGAACATGGCTTTTGGCACATACTTCCAGGATGCCACACAGTGTCCCATGCTCCAGGACCTCTGCACAAGCTGCCCCTGATCCATGGGTAGGTGTGGTACATCTGCTATGTGCAATCCCAGAGCTGATCTGGTGCAACACCGCAAACATGGCAAGAGCCAGCACTGGGAGAAATGGGTCAAGGGGATGGTAAGAGTTTGCAAAGCGAGAAGTCTGTTTTTAGGGGAACGTGAAATAATGTACAGATAATAAGCTCAACAAACTTACCTCAGATAGCTTTTTGTACCATGGTTTTCACAGACAGAAAAGTGATGGTACTGTATGTGTGTGTGTTGGGACAGGGCTATCTGGAGAGGAAAAGTTTTGTGTAGGCTTCTGAGAAGGACATCGCATAACTTCACAACTGATGGTCATGGCACTCATCCTACGTGCAGGCACTTACGAATACACCAGCAGCAGCCTTGTGAGTTTGACTGGTCTAATTCCTTTTATAAGCTGGCTAAGCTCCAGTAAGAATCTGTTCTTCTCTTTTTTTTAACTCCTCCTATTCCTGCTAGAAGGCTGTTTGAGAATCCACTCTACGACAGTCAAAAACCTACATCCCGTTTCTGTCCCGCTCTGAGTTTGGAACAGTCTTTGTCTCTTTCTTTTGTGCTAGCACCACCCTTGGCAGCAACTGTTCTTTCAGTTAACAGCTCTACCCATGCCCCAGCCACCGCACTGATGAGCTGCCCCAACCTGACCCAGTATCGCCTGGATCCAACGCTTAGGCCTGAAACTCAATGCCACATTGAGCACAGTGCACGCACTATAGCCTTACTTTGGCACCACGACGAGCAGTGTGATAAGATACTCGGAATTCAGAACAAAGTCTTCTTTATGCACAATGTCTGCTAGGGTCCGAGTCAGCAGATTTCCCCTACGGTGAAGACGACAAAAAAATAACGTTAGCAGGGACCCAGCAGCAACACACTGGAGGTATTGTCCTGTGGGTATAGTTGCTGGTAGTGTGTATTGGGGTAAAAGGCCAGGAAGAAGGTGGCTAAAGGACACATCTACACTTCTAAAATGGACATGTAGTTTATTTTTACTGCAACTAAAAAGAATAAAAAAGCAACTAGTACTAATGGCAGAATACTGGTGACTAGCATTAGGCTAGCTTATGCCCTTTATGTGAAATCACACCATTCTGCTGCTATTGTTTCTACAGTAAGTTTGTAGATGCTTGGGAAGTGCACACCTGAAGTTACTCCCCTGCTCCCAGTCATTGCCGCATCTTGTGGGAGGCACCTGCCTTCTCAGGGCTGCCTGTTGAGCTGCCTGTGTGACCATGCCTCAGTCAGAGTAAGCAGTGCTAGTATGGACCTAAGCCATAAAAGCAACCCTGGCATACCTGGGCTGCTGTGGACAAGCACACAGAGATACCTCCAGCTGAAGTGGGAGCAGCAGTCTCGTGGGCAGGTGGGATCTGTCAGATGGGGTCTCTTCACAGTCTAAGCCCACTTGATGACATTAAGTCCCACTAGTGCTGCACACCTAGGAAGCGTAGATGGCTGGGGCTAGCCAGGCAAGGCTGTGTAGGTGTGTATGGGAAGAGAGAAGCTGCCTTCCCTGTCACTGGGCAGGAGTGAAGAAGGACCTAAACCAGTAGTTTTTGGTTTGAGGTTCGCTGTGCCAGTCTAAACATTAATTAACTGGCCACTAACATCTCATTAGATGTTTGTTCAACCCAAGCTAACTGGCACTGGTAGACACCAGAGATGCCAGCATTTAAAGGTGGACAGGATGGTGAGAGGAAGATAGGCCTGGACCACAAGGTCTCCATTCTTCTCCCTCATCACCTTGCTGGAGGCCTGGCACTGCTCGTGTTCCCCACACAGAGCTTCTGCCTCTCTTCAGGTGCTTAAAGCTGATGTGGAAGCTGGTAAGATGCTGCAGGAGTGGGCTGGGAATATGAATGGTGCCGAGAAAAGGGAAATGGGAGCCGATGTACCCTTGTCCCTTCCGCCCATGATTATCCACATGCACGCAGCCTGAGACAAATGTGTCTAACACTGTCTATACCAAGCTGGAAGCACAGGCCAGTGGTGCTGGCTGGCGGTGGTGAGGCACGGAGACAGGAACATTAGCAGAGGGAGGGGGAGATGTAACTGTGATATGGCTCTGTTGACCCTCGTGGGCACTGCAGTCCCCGTGTTGAGCAGGCCTCCAGGAGCGATAGCAGGTTTTTAGCATCATCTAAGTTGCTTTAACTTTACTACTTACTGGAATTTACTGTTCTCCCCAGTGATACCCTGGAAAAAAATCCAGGTATGAGCACTGACATAGGTAAAGACCATAAGCAGTTGAAGACAGGAGAGAGAACATTTGGGAAGCCCTGACAGGGCATTACCTGGACCAACAGAATGAAACAAAGAAAAGAAAAATGTAAGTGGGATGCTGGTGAGGTGCAGGAACAAGCAAGACAGAGCTGTTTCCTATGGGAGCTCTGCAAATGCTGTTCAGAACATAGGAAACAGCTCTGTCTTGCAAAGAAATCCACCAGCTGACGCAGCTCATCTAATTTCTGACTCCCTGAAATCTCACCAGAACAATACAGTGCATTTGGATTTGACTCTTTCCAAGACTGTCTGCTCACACTGCCAATAAAATCGTGCTAGGAACTGCCATCTCCCTGAGCTGATTTTGAGACATGCAGATCACACCAGCTCTCCCCCAGCTTTCGCTGGGTCTGTAGATGCTCAGCATGCCCCAAAGTCAGAAAAAATTTGTTCTTACGAGAACACACATGGTCCACAGCACAGCAATGGGTGTGAGCATGCACTGCCCTCAGTTCAGCCATGCAGCATTCCAGATGCGAACAGGCATGTGCTACACTTACACAGTTTTTTTCTCCAGGCTTTGCAAATTTCCTTTAATGTTGTTGTATGCAGCTGATCGGGTCTTTAGGTCTGTTTCTATCTGAGTCACTTGCTAAAACAAAGTAAAAAAAATGAGTCAACTCAGTGCTTGAGGTGGTGTCCTCACCCGCCTCCCGCTACCTCTGCACCTTAATGCAAGGACACAGCTGTCAGCCCCTCGTAAAACTACCTGATTGTGGCCAAGAGGGAGCCGGTGTCAGAGCTCCCCTGTGGCAAAGGCCTCTGCAGAAAGTCAGATTCAGTTAGCTGTTGCTGTGTGTGTTACAGCTGTACCTAAGGAGCAAGTTCACGGTTTCATTTGTTATCTATATTGAACAACACATGACGCCTTCCTGAATGGACTGACAGTGTAAGTTATTCATCCAGCCTGCAATGTGTTTGATTTAATGTCAGGCCAACAATTTCACAAAAAAAACTCCAAAATGGAGAACAATATGGCAGTATATAAAACCAATGAAATATTACAATGAAGGGGATTAAAGTGCAGAAAGCATGTCAATGTACTCTAATAAATCTGATAAAGTGCCATATACTTACAGACTGGATAGGTTTAAATATGTGTATCATTATTATTACAGTAGAAATTAAAATAACATCAACTGTTTCAGCACAAAGTGTGTGCTTCTGAGCCTGTTCCTGCCCAAACCAAAGGCAAAGCTCCCATTGACTGCCATGAGAGGAGGGACCAAAACCTGCCAAAAAGACGTTTCCCCATGCTGACATCTTAAAATTCAGAGTACAATTTACCTTTGCTAACGCTTCTGATATATTCTTCAGAGGCTGCTTTATGGGATATTTGGCCATGTCCCACTCAAACCGTGTCAGGTAGCTAATTAGGTCAACTGAAAGTGCAAAGAGATGCATTAAAGCAGACAGCTTACCAGATGGCAGGTCAAAGTTTGGGTAGTAGTCCCAAGCTATAACCTAGGTATAATTTTGATTGACATTACTGATGGGTGTGAACCAGAGGCCTACCTCATAGAAATTTGATCTAGATCAAATCCGCACAGATCGTATGTCCAATCTAGTCACCATTCTAAACATCCCCAAACTTAGGAATTGAACAAGAAATCTTTTCTGCATTACACCTAACCGTATAGAACAAGCATTACTGTACAATTAGCTGTATCGTCAGGACACAGCAAAGTGCAGCCATTCCTTACAGCAGAAACAGCTTCACATAACCTCAGTTTTGACTGATACACGCAATATGCCTGAACTTAATCCCAGCAAGACCTATCAGAAAAATACTTTGTGCCCAGGATGAGCAGTAATACTCAGGGTTGTTGAGAGTTTATCTTTATTTTAATTCAAAGATATTAAGAGCATAGCTGATGCCACTTCTCTGTGATTAAGTCAAGCGCTCGCTAGAAATCAAACAAATTCAAGTGCGATGGGGAATTTCTCATTGACTTTGCACACAGAGCTCCCCACCTCACACAAAGCCATATGGTATTTCTCTAAATGGATAAATCCAGTCACAGCATCCAACAACAGAAATTCACAGCAAGGCCCTTTGCATGCAGCTCCCCAAAACAAGGCACCCTCAGACCATGGGGAGCCATGGCTTCTTCCCAGAATTGAGGGGAGATGACACATATGACACCCAGCTCCTAGGACAGAATCATGCTGTTTTACTCTGAAGACCAAGGCTCCTTAACACCAGAAACCATAAAGGCTTGCTACATTATGGTACCAAATAAAGAATTCTCCTAATTCTCCTCTAGCAGCTCATGAAATCAGACAGCTCTTTGGCTGAGTCCTGAGAGCCTTTAGGACACCAAGCATGCCCCTAGATAGTGTTCTTTGGCAACTTTATGGGATGGATAAGGTCACACATCCTGCCACAACAAGCAGCGGGGCTGGGACTGTCCCCCTGCAGGTTAGGGAGGCTGGAGGAAGGCAGCAGGCAGGGTGTCAATATCTAGAAAAAAAAGCCAGAGGCACTGTCACCTGCAGGATGGGCTTTCTTCCAGATCAGGAGGGTAAACATGGCGAATATCTGGGAAGGTGCTCTGGGGAGATGGGGGAGAAAACAAGCTCAAGGTCCCAAGTAAACAGAGGGGCATGCTGGGGCCGTTCAGTGCTCTTTGTTATGTTGTCCGGAGAGTTAATTCATTCCCACAGTGAAGTTTGAGCGCAATTCCTTGTGGGCTGGACTTCCAGGGTGTGGGGAAAACTTTATGAACCAAGATGCATGAGAAGGAATGTGGAAAGTTCTGTAATTGCCATACTACCAGGCTGAGGGTACTACCCCATCTCGTGTGATACTGAATACCCTTGGCAGGAGAGCGCTATCCTTTCCACGGGCTTCTCTCACCCCACAACAGAGTCAGTTTACCCTATTAGATTTCCAAAGCATGGAAAGTCTTATGTTAGGAGGAAACAGGCTTCTTATCAACAGATAAACTGCCTAGGAGACGGAGAGCACTGGCATGATGGTGTTCTCCGCCTCTTTCTTTGAAAACCACAGCTGCATAAACCTTCCCCACATCTGATGGATAGGAGTCACGAGACAAAGATCCAACCCTTCTTGCTAAGGTCTGACCAGGAATCAGCAAACTCTCCTGTACATGGAGCGTGTGGGAAGGGGGCAAAACTGCAGAAGGCAGGAAGAGCTATCACACAGCTCCTGTGTGCGCAGTTCTCCAGCAGTGCTTGCTCATGGTCTCTGGGGGGAAGGCAGGGAGGTCAAAAATACTTGAGCGACAAAGTTCATGGAGCTTTTTCAGCACAGGGTATGTGACATAAGGATTTCACCCTGCTGCCTCTCTTCCAAGCTTTCTTGCTTAGGCTTTGCTAAATTCAATGGGAATGAAACCTGCGAAGAGCATGGTATTACTGGCCTGTGCAGAGGAACAGTGTATTCACAGGCTCCTTAAAGATAGACACTAACCTATTTATAGTTGAGGAGATATGAAAGTTCCCTGAAGACCTACACATGCCCTTTCTACCCCTGCATTCGTTGAATCTCAGCAGAATTCAAATGTTAGGCAGTTAAGCACAGCATGAGTTCTCAGCCCATTTTACAAGTTCACTCCTGAGCAGTGCTCTGGCACTGGTGCAGTTTAGTTAAGCAGTCTGATCTTAGGGATGGCACAAACTACTCTGAACACACTAGCAGAACTGGGCTTAAAATACCAAGCAGTTCAAGCACCCTGATGCTCCTGGAATGGCACCCCTCATTTATGGAACCTGTCAAGTCACTTCTAAAAGACTTCACATAGCTGCCTATCCAGGAGAGATGCTTCCTACCTACCCCAACACTCTCACAGCTGCCCAGGAACCCCACAGCCTGAATCTCTTGTAATTCTGATTTACTCACCCAGCTCCAAGAGGCAATAATAAATACTTTCCCTTCAAAACACTTAATTCTTCAAAATTGTTGTGCTTCCCATTTAGCTTTGGTTTGAGCTCATTATAAGGAATGGAGTTATACTAAAGCTGACTCAATTTTTTAAAATACAGTCAATAATCTTCAAAACATTAGTGTCTTAGTTTAATATGATTTGTTTGGATGACCAAATCCAGACAGAGGACAGAAATCAGTAACACACACAAGTAGTTTCCATGTCCTTCTATTACAACACAAGCAGAGCTGACAGGAAAGGAGAATGGTATAAAAAGAGGAAACAAAGGAAATAAGTGAAACCTGTTGTTTCTCAAGTCATAGGGATATCGTGATCAAGCTACGAGGTTGTTACTTGAGAAATCCATCGTAACCTGATCACTGTATCTCTACAACCAGACCAAGACTTGTCTCTAGCACTAATACACACAAATGCATGCTTGTAACACCACCACAATCATCAATCCTCAACATACTTTTGAGACATTTCATATTATCCTTTAGCCCTGAAACACAGTAAGTGGGATTATTGTACTTGTCAAGCAGTGGCACTCATCAAATGTCAGTCTTAAGTCATGCAAGGTGGACTTTTCTACAAGAACTTCCTCCCCATCATTTACTCATTCAGATCTGAAGTACAACACTGCAGACAATCAAAGAGTGATGGAGTGTGCACTGTTAGTTTTTTAAAAGTGTCATTTTACAAGTCTGTAATGAGCATGTGTAACATCCAATTTCCCATCCATAGGAGGGAAGGCAAACCACTAACGGATCACTGACAGATGTCATGCAGCCATACAGAAGGAGATTTAGCTGTCTGTAAGAGATCAAGCCTATACAGGGCACAGAAAGGTGCTAGGTCATTTTAGGAGTGAAGAAGGATGTCTCCTGCTTTCCTCTTCACTCCTCAGCTCTGGTGTTAGATACTAGCTCAGTACTAGATGTTGAACACCGTCCTGGAAGCAAAGTTGGTGCTGGATAAAACTTTTGTTAACTTTTGAGAAAAATGGGAGCTGGCTAGACATGTTCTTAAAAAATGTTGCTGATGTCCTTTCTAATGTCTGAGTGTTTCAATTCTACATGTTCATATTCTGAAGCAAACACAGGCAGCATCAATGCATTAAAATATCCACATTCACAGCACCTACCTCCATTGGCCAGAAGATTTTCCTGGACTTTATCTTTTGAGTCCTCCATAACTTCTCCTATGTACTGGGCTATTTTCTTTATTATGCTTAGGTGTAACAAGAGAAGCTTTGTTAGTGAAGAAACAAAATGAATATAAAACAGTTGCCACAATGATCTGATAAACATGGAGATGCCCAAACAAAACACATCTGAAGCAAGGCAGGTTAATTTGCAATTCAAATAATGATAAACAACCTATGGCATATTGCAGAACTAAATGCCTTCTTTCTAAATACACTGATCTCTGCAAACACATAGGTAATATTGTCTCCCCAGTGCTCTAGACTTCCAGATCAAGACTCAGTCTTCCGTACACTCATGATACTCATAGCAGAAACCAGAAGGTAAGAAACCCATGTTTAAAACTCTAAAGGCGATGGAGGAACAAGAGGCTACGTACAGACTAACACTGGCTGAAAATCTGTTCCATGGGATGCTAAATAAACCCTTATGGCTTGCTGAGACAGGTTCTTACAAAGTACTCAGGGGAAAACAGCAATGTTCTCTTGTTTGAGAAGGAGAATTTCCTTCTTATTCCTCTTCTTTAGGGGACTCTTTCTTCTCTTTAGCATGGTGGACAAGACACTCCTTTAAGGCGTGGGAGAATTCAAATCCTCCTTCTGCCCAGTTCAGAGCAGTGAATTGAACAGAGGCCCTCCTGGAGAACATTGACTCCATAAAGTTACTTATTTTTTTGCTTATTTTAAAATATGGATTCATCAAGTCCCTCCAGCAGTAGATCCCCCTGGCCCTAGTCAAAATACCTCTCATACAGACCAAGAGCCTTTCTGGTTGTTCTAGTATCCTTCTGTACTCAGAAGCATTCACAGAATCTGGCCTTCAGTTCCCTAACCGCTCCAGGCTGACTACACCTTGTAAAAAAAAATCAACAGCTAAAAAGTTAACTGCCTGATCATGAAACTGGCAGAGACATGAAGTGGACATAATCCTTGGCATGGTGACATGGAGCAGAGCATAATGGCAGGCTTCTTCTCCCTTTCTTTCCTTACAGAGGGGAGACTACTGCAGCTGCAGATGAGCTGGAGACTTAAAGGGCACCTGCAGCATTTGGACAATGTGTCTTGTGACATTCTGTGGCTTTCAAGAATTCAGGAAAGGGACTTCAGGCCAGGTACAGATAGCATGAGTGCATCAGAGAAAAGGATTTTCTTTGATGTGCTGCAAAGCAGATATATAGGCCATCTAAAAGCAGTAATTCATAGAGGTAGAGTCCCTCTATCTCCATTCCTGTGAAGAAACTCACAGTCTTTGGAAAGGTATTCTGGTCTTGTGATGAGGAGGAAAAATCTGAGATTGCTGATGCTGCCAAGAATGCAGTAGTCAGAATTCCTGCTGTTCGGGGTCATTCAGCCTGGAGAAGAGAAGACCTTATTGTGGCCTTTCAATATATAAAGGGGGCTTATAAGAAAGATGGAGAGGCACTTTTTACCAGCACCTATAGCGACAGGACAAGGGGCAACACTTTTAACTGAAAGAGGGCAGACTTAGATTGGACTTAAGGAAGAAATTCTTTATGATGAAGGTGGTGAGACACTGGAAGATGTTGCCCAGAGAAGCTGTGGATGCCCCATCCCTGGAAGTGTTCAAGGCCAGGTTGGACCGGGCTTTAAGCAACCTGCTCTACTGAAAGATGTCCCTGTCTGCGGCAGGAGGGTTGGACTGGATGATCTTTAAAGGTCCTTTCCACCCAAACCATTCTTCTCATGACCCTGGACAGGTGCGGTTCTGTAGGAGAAATCTACACCATTGTGCTCTAGTTCACAGCCCTCTTAGGGCTGCGCAGTTTTCCACCATCTGGCTGCAGCCATTTAGGGACCCAGTGCCAGCCGAGCATTGCTGGAGAACATTGCGTGTTGCCCACACTCAGGCCGCGAGAAGGGTGCAGGGATCCACACAGCGGTTCCCAGTCAGCTGTGACCTTGCCAAGCATTTCTACAATTTTCAGATTGTAGATGCAGCTGGTTTGCAGTCCCTTCACGACATCCAGAGAGTCCAAAGGAACTTGGAACAAGACAGGACTCCAGCTCACTTGGTAAGAACAGTATAGCAGAAGGCTAAGGGCAGAACAGAGAAAGCAGCCAAGAGGAAAGCCTAAAAACCAGTAGCATTTCCAAGGGCCTGAGCTGCTTTCATTACTGTCGAGTGCAGCTGGGGGCTAACCTGATAGCTGGGAGACAGTTCGCTCTGGTCTCTCCATAGGTATAGACGGTGGGACAGGTATGTGCTCTCGTGCACCCCACAGTCCTAGCTGCCCAGGTGAGGCTTGGCTCCCTTCCAGCCCACACACAGTAAAGTGTGGCAGGATGTATACAGTGGGCCAGAGCAATGTTCTCCAGTCCTGGCTTAGTCCCTGTGCCTTGCCTTGCATCCTGTGGAATGCAGGTGGGATTCACTCATCTGATACATTGCCCAGGCAAAGACAGAACACGCACCCTGTGTACTACTGATGTCTGAGGCAAGTGAGAGGAATCAGACCCCCGGAGCAGCCCCATCGACTATAGTGACATCCAACAGCGAGCAGCTTTCACATCCAACTCTTAAACCTCTGCCTTTGGGTGAGATGAATCCCATCTTGAGCAAATATCATGTTCAAATGATGTGTTACAAAAGGAGAGGCTTTCAGCTAAATTGCCTTGAGAAGTAGTAACAAAAACCTGTAAAGAGAATAACTCCATTTGGCCTATTATTATGGCTTGGAAGACGCTCATATTCTGCTTCTGAAATTGCTGCTACGTCATTACTTTCAAAAAAAAAAAAAAAAAAAGTGCTACCAGCTAGGCCTCCAAAAAGGAGCAGAAGCCCTGCAATCTGAGGCCACTGAAGAATGCTCTGCTGACCGAGGACTCAGGAGAACCCCTGGGTAAGCAAGGGTGACCAAGGGGATTGTCAGCTTGAGAGAGATCCATGCTACCACATGAGGACATGGAAAAACACTCACCTGCCTGCGTATATAAATAATAAAAGTATGTGGAAACAATAGATCCTGCAAACTCTTGCCCCTTCTCTGCTGTCCTGGCAAGAGGCAGTGCTGACAGGTTTGTGCTGCCTGGCTTTACTGGCAGTTGTGTTTATCTAGCAACAGTTCAGCAGGTAGCTGTTTCAGAGGAGCAGACACATAAATGTTCAGGTCATTTGAACAGGCTTGTAACCCTCTAGATGCCATTTACTTCAACGAAGTGCAAGTGCTTGGCATTTTAACCCTTGAATCACAATTTAGACTCAAAACCCTGGGCATTTATTTAATGCAAAATGCTTTTGTACGTCCTTGTGGGACTTGATCTGTGTTGATTATTCTCTGCTATTACTCTACTTGAATGCATTTTTCTTATTTTTTAATACATTTTTGTTATTTTTAAATCTTGTTGATTCTTCTTGATTACCTAGATGGATAGGCAAACAAGACAAGTAGGGAGAGTCCTTAACTCAGTAGCTTATGGTGGAGGGGCCTTGCTGACCCCTTTGCTCGGCGCCTATAGCATGTCATACAGTAGGTGCCACTACTGGCATTAAAGGGACAATTAGTGGAGTAAAGTGGCATTCAGCTTAAACAAGGAGCTGTACCACGTTGTCAAGTTAAGACAAAGGTAAGAGAAGGAGACAGTAAGCTTAGGAAGCTCATACTGACACTTCACTTAAAATTAGCCACCATGATTGTACATGGATCCTACAGACGGCTTTTCAGAAGTCCTAATTCTTCACAAAGATGGGAATTAGCTAAGCCCTTATAAAATTCAGTTCTGCGTGATTTTTCGCAGCCCTTAAACCCAGATCACACAGTTGCTTGCCTATCTGCTGCCCTGACTAGAGACACCTTCCATTAGAACAGATAGCAGATACTGGCACTGTCTCTCCCCAAATTTGCCCCCATCCCCACTTCATGAAGAATCTCTACAGTACAAACCAGAGGCCTGAACATGTTTACAAAGAATATGGGGCAGTTTTCTTGGCAAGGTAACAATGAAGAAGGTTTTCTTGATGAATTAAGTATTAAGTTGCTCTGTCCTGCTAAAAATCCCGAAAAAAACAATATGGTTTAGTTTTAGGTAGTCCTGTGAGGAGCAGGGAGTTGGACTTGATGATTCTTATGGGTCCCTTCCAACTCAAGATATTCTACGATTCTATAAAGATCAACATTGTGTGCCACCCAGAGTGATCAAACATGATCATCCTAATACAGCCCTGCTGTAGCACTAGTAAAATAGGAAAAAAAAAAATCCTACAGAGAAATGTATTCTAGCAGACTTACTTTTACCCAAACCTCTTAGCATAGATGTAAACAGTTTATATCAGTGTTTCAGTATGTGTTTGCAACTGCCGGACAAAATCTATGAAAGTATCAAGCATATTTAGACAAGCAAATCCTTATCAGTCCTGGCTGCAGGAAAAAAGGCAAAAAGCCCCAGAGCTAACATATGCCTCTGTGACCAAGACCACAGCTATATGTGAGGTATACTTCCAAAGGAAAAAAAAAAAAAAAAGAAAAAGAAAAAAGAAAAAAAACCCACCCCAAAACAAAAAAAAACCCCAACCACAACCCAGCAGCTTATACTTTCATTGCCTCGACAACAAAGTCTACTTTGTGCCATGAAGTATCTTACAACCTGACATTTTCTCAGCTTGCTGTACTTACTGTTCTTTGTACAACCAGCCCAGTTTGGCCCAAAAGGCAATCTGGGCAATGATCAGCAAGGAGATCACGTGAGTCTTTGCATAAGTAGGTTTGATACAATGTGAGTCAATATTCTGATTTTCAAGGAGTTTAAAAGTCTGAGAGGGAGAGTTCCAGATTTCATTCAGAAAAACTTATTCCTTAGAACTCCTATATCTATCTGGTTGAAAAGGGGCAGAAGGCTCAAGAGAAGTATTCCGGGAAGATAAGATCAGGAAGGGCTTCATATTCACCAAATGTCATTTTATTAATTTAAGTTTCTGGATGGGGCAGGATGATGTTCTTTAAAAAAAAAAAAGAACCTTTTTTAGCAGTTTCCCTTTGAGAAACAGCTTGCCTAGCACTGCCACTCAAACAGATTGTTGAGCAGACAAAACTATCACTGACTTAATTCATCCAAATCTAGAGGAATGGTCTTTTCTTTGTGATGACTCCATGACAATCAACGCAAGGGTTAAACAAAGCCTACCCACTTTAGTCCAGTTGTAGTCCAGGCTGAACTGAGTCAGACTGAGGTGAACACAAGGACATACCGCCCCATAAAAACAATGTCTGTTTCTCATTTGTAGGTAGTAAATAAGATCTATTTTACCTTTCAGCAAAGCTATCAAGTTTTCCCAACTCATCTGACAGACCAACAAGAGCATCCAGTGTCCCCACCTGTGCAAAAGATGAGAAGTAGGTGAAAGATGCACAAGTCTGTCTAAGGCTTCTGTTGGCAGAGTCTTAGGGACACCGACTTGTGTTCAGCACTTCTGAATTCAATAGTTTGGTGGAACTTTATTTACTTAGTGGAAAATAGTAGCAATTCCTTTATCCAAGACCTAGAGCATAAAAAGCCTTTTCCAATAAAGGAAAAAACCTATGTGTAGTCTCAAGATTACACATCAATGTCTGTCTTCCTGTTTTCATTCCCATATCATCAAGCAGCATAGACTGGTCTTTTACATGATAAAATAGTGACCAGAAATGCACACAATACACACACAAGCAAATCTGATGTATTGAACGAACCAAGGGAAGCAGCACTTAGTCAAAAAAGTGCCTCTGTTTGCATTCTTTGCTATTACCAAAGACTAAGGCTCTCACAAAGCCATTTCCTCCAAGACCAACATCTGCTTTTTGTATGACTCTGTCACAGTCATAATCTTGTGTTTATGATATTGCAATATATTGCCAAACCTTTTCTAGTAACGTTGCCAGCTCAACATTAGGAAGGGTCAAGCTGAAGGAGAAGAAAGAAATTTTACACAGAAAAATTAGCAGAATATTAATGGGCTGGTTGCATCTTCAGATACTGCAGATGCTTTATTTCCTTTGACATTAGCAGACTCACACCAACACTGGATGGGTAAGGCCCATAGATGGTAAAAATCGTATCAATCTCAGGTGCACATGCAAAAAGCAACACTCCCAGTCTGAAACATTCATGTGACGGTTCAGTAGGTTATTACTTGAGACCAGGCCACACTCCCCTTTTACTTGCATCCTTATCTAATTGGGCTAGCTCAAGTTATAACTGTTAACAATCTTTTTGGATTAAAGCCAAAGTGGCAAACCACCACACCCGGATGCAGTAAGAGTAGCTTCGTACTAAGAGTAGCTTCATTAAGTGATGGGTGATGGCAACTCCCCAAAGAACCAAGTTCTACATCTGTGGTAACTCCATTGACTTTAATGCAGCATATTTGGATTTTTCAAATCCACAAGTGAAATAAAAATAAGGTGCAGATCTTATAAAATAAGGATTAAATAATGCAAAGATATTAAAAAAACCCCATGCATTAATATTCTTCCTATTTATATGACAATATGAAGCTGGGTAATGTAGCTGAAGACACACACACATCCACTTCCCAAGGAGTAATGTACATTATAGCGCTGTTTTCTCTGTCAGCAGTCTTACTGGCTGCTCCCTTTGCATTGTGAGCCAAGACATACAATGCTGTATGACTTTCATGACTGGGAGCAAAAGGTACATTGAATGCAATAGATTAGCTATTTAACTGGTCATCTTCACTCCTTATACATATATCCTCCCACTGTGAAGGTCAGCTTCAAGCATAATGAGTTCTTTTCTCTCTGATCAATTTTCAGTTGACTGAACACAACCCATCGCCTGCCTGCAATCTTCTTCTACTCTCTGCATATTACCCCAAAAGATAAATCCCACATTTATCCCAAAAGTCTTTAGCCCTGGTTAATGCTGCTGTATTGCCCTTACACAAACCCGTTCCTCATTTACCTTTAAGTCTGGAATATGGAATTTGCTGTTGCTGGACAGGTTGGATTTAGATGTCACCGTGTTCATTCTCTCCCATGCCTGCAGATTTGTTTTATCTCCTGGGGCGGAAATTAGCCAGAACTCTGACATGATCTAATATTTTCCCTTCACTCCTGGTCACTGTAGAAACACAAAGCAGGTAAGTAGCTAAAAGAGCACTGCACAAAAGGGGCTCTTCCCTAAGAACAGAAAAAGTTAGAACAGATTAATGATGTTTTTCAGAAACACAAGGACAGTGAGTCAGCCCTGTGTCTCAGGCTGAAACGGAACATGACCTTCTCCAGAATGTCATGGAAAGAGTGTGGCCGTTCCTCCTTTCGCAGGGTTGTTCCATCCAGTTTCTGGATGAAGAAACGAAGCTTCCTCCTCCCCTTTTCCCTCCCAGCCTGTTCCATTCGCCTTCCACCGTAAGCCCAGTCTCCATTAAAGAGTTTGGGGACTTCACTAAACCATCCAAATGTAATTAAGGGTTTCTGCTTCATAAATATCGTGTCTCAAATTTTTGGACGCTTGTAGGCAAAGCTGAAAACAAGATGTAAAAAGAGCTCTGCTCAACCTATAGGCTGTGAAAGATGCCGCTGGTGAGATGGAGTGTTACTTTCCCCTGTGTTTTTCTTCACAGGTTGGATAGGTAGGAGCTGGAGGAGGGCGAGCTGCGGCATACAGAGACGGTATCAGCAGAACCAGATAGATCCACGGGAGACTCCCACACGGAGACTCCCGTGGATCTATCTGGTTCTGCTGATACCGTCTCTGTATGCCGCGTAGTTGTCTACTACTAACTAGTACTAGCTCTGTAGTACAGAACTAGTTGTCTACTACTAACTACACTAACCAAACAGATCGGGGCGGGACAGCGAGAAGCAGAAAGCACACAGAAATCTCCCATTCGTCTCCGAAGGCTCTCCCCGGAGCGCACACACACACACACGCCTTTGCTCTCAGGTGCGTGGGACAGGCAAGATTTGACACTTGCCTCGCACGCACCCCCCGACGCGGCCCCGCCGTGCCGGGCCGCTGCCTGCGGGCAGGGGGGGTGCTGCTGCCGCGGGCAGGGGGGTGCTGCTGCCGCGGGGGCCCTGCCCGCTGCCTCACCTGCCCGCACTGCCTGCCCTGCCCGCTGCCTCACCTGCCCGCTGCCTCACCTGCCTGCGCTGCCTCACCTGCCTGCGCTGCCTCACCTGCCCACTGCCACATCTGCCCGCTGCCTCACCTGCCCGCGCTGCCTCACCTGCCCGCGCTGCCTCACCTGCCTGCGCTGCCTGCCCTGCCCGCTGCTTCACCTGCCCGCTGCCGGCCCTGCCCGCGCTGCCTCACCTGCCCGCTGCCTGCCCTGCCCGCTGCCGGCCCTGCCCGCTGCCTCACCTGCCCGCGCTGCCTCTCCTGCCCGCTGCCTCACCTGCCCGCTCTGCCTCACCTGCCCGCGCTGCCTCACTGCCCGCTGCCTCACCTGCCCGCAGTGCCTCACCTGCCCGCGCTGCCTCTCCTGCCCGCTGCCTCACCTGCCCGCGCTGCCTCACCTGCCCGCTGCCTGCCCTGCCCGCGCTGCCTGCCCTGCCCGCTGCCTCACCTGCCCGCAGTGCCTCACCTGCCCGCGCTGCCTCACCTGCCCGCTGCCTCACCTGCCCGCTGCCTCTCCTGCCCGCTGCCTCTCCTGCCTGCGCTGCCTGCCCTGCCCGCTGCCTCACCTGCCCGCTGCCGGCCCTGCCCGCGCTGCCTCACCTGCCCGCTGCCTCACCTGCCCGCGCTGCCTCTCCTGCCCGCTGCCTCACCTGCCCGCGCCGCCCCGCAGCTGCCAGCCCGGCGCCGGGGGCTGGCGTTGGGGCGGGCGCGGCCACGCTGGGTGAGGCGGCCGGGGCAGGGCCGGGGCGGAGCGGGGGCAGGGCCGGGGCGGAGCGGGGGCGGAGCGGGGCAGGGCCGGGGCGGAGCGGGGCAGGGCCGGGGCGGAGCGGGGGCAGGGCCGGGGCGGAGCGGGGGCGGAGCGGGGCAGGGCCGGGGCGGAGCGGGGCGGGGGGCGGCCCGGCAGCGGCGGGCAGGCGGGAGGGCGGCAGCCGCCCAAGCCACGCCGAAGAGACGCGGGTGGGTGCGAGGGGGTGGAGGCTGCCCCTGGGAGCGGTTGCCTTGAAAGCCGCTAGCAGCTCCAGCTCTCGCAGCTTTTCATCTTTTTGCTGTCTTTTAGACTCGCAAAAAGAGCCTAAAAGAGGCCATTTGTTTTCATTAAACACTGACTGTCTTTAGCAAGTCTGAAGGTTTTGGAATAATTAAACTTTTAGCAAAAGCTTGTTTCTGGGACTTCCCTGGGTGCTTTATTTAACAAATACTCAAGCGGCGCAGGAGTCTGCAAGGTAGCGATGCTTCTTCCTTGGTAGAACATAGCTGCGGCTTTTAGTCCTTACTAGGTCTTGAGTTTGCCTTACGCCGCCTCAAGTTTGCTTAAGATATTGGGAGTGTTTGCTCACTCGTTTGCAGGAATGTTCTGCAGACCCTTCTAAACCAGACACACTTTAAAGGAAACAATCTAAACACGTCCAGTACCTGCCCTTGAGCGGCATCTCTGCAAGCGGGAATTTACCCACTTCACAGAGAGCACACGGTGCATCCACTGCTCATTTTCACAGTCTAATCACTATACTATCACACAGCTCTTAAGCAATCTCTCCTACTACTGGTGTTTAATTTTCTTCAAAAGACAGTGCATTTTTTTGCTCATGTTCCTGTGTATCAAACGAAAATGAAGCCCCACAAGAAATTAAACAGAAGGGTGCTCTTGGTTTTCCGCATGATCTGTCCTAAACTGAGAGGGTTTCAGTTGCTGGGGCCAGGCAGGTCTGGTCGTGCACAGAAGCAGAGCTCTTGACCCTTCCAAGAACCTTAAATGAAGACCCCTAACGGGTTTAGGTATCTCCAGCCCTAGGTAGAAGCAACTGATGGAAGACATCCTGAATCATAGTCTGGGACTTGGACTGTTCCATCTAAATCATGCTTTAGGTAGCTAACATACAGGTCAAGCTCTTAGACTCTAAATTTGTAGACTCTTTAGATTAGCCGAGGATTCATCTTCCTTTGCTTCTCTTTAACATTTTTAGTGATATATAAAAAAGCAATACATGTGTGGAGGAGGAAAGTCTGCACTGAAAGCTCTCCAGGAAAAGACACTGAGAAGATTTGCAGCTGAAATAACCACTCTATGGTTTTTTTTTGGCTTGTTTATTTTGTTTTATTCTTTTTCCTTTCTAGGCTAGACACATTCAGTGTTCATAACTGCGATTATTCTAGTTCTTTTCAATCATGGTGTCCCCTAGGGCACAACAAAGGACTTTCCAGAAGCTATGCAAAAAACCTAACATATTGATGTGTGTGATGGCATTCACCAAAATAGTGATTATTGTCTCATCTTCCTTTTTTTTTTTGTTTCTTTAGACTATACATTTTAATAATGAAAACAGAATTAGATGATGTTCAAGTATGTACATCATATATTTCTACCCACAGCCTAGTGTCTGAAAGGTATAGCAAACCTCATCACCCAGATAAGGCAGTTCTTTCCCAGCTCAAACCAAGTAGTTTTCACTGGATCCTTGCTGCAGTCTCAAGCCATGGAAATGCTTTGCATGATTAATTTTAGAAATGTTATGGTCTCATAAGCTTCTTAAATTCAGAATTGTGTCGGTTGACACTAGTGTTAAGAGATGAGAAATGTTATTTGCTGCAGTGGCACTAGCTGTTGGGGTTGCTTCTGTACACATGGATGTTATAGTGAATAAGGTAAAATCCAAGCTGAAGGGTTGTCAGATTTCTAGATTCTACAATATATGTTATTTCCTTCCTAAATGTTTTTACTGCAACAATGTCACTTTTCTGTTTCTTATTTTTTCATACAGAATCATTTGCCTTGGTTACTTTTATTAAAGTGGCAAATATTTTGCTATTTAACTTATTGTTTTAATAGAAAATTACTAAGGAAACTTGATGTTAATGCCTAAGCACTGTCCTATTGAATGTTTTCTATTATCACATTTTCTGCTTTTACTGTGACTTTTAAATCTTTTTTTTCCCCCATTATACATTTTTTTAGGCTGGATGAAGCAGCAGTGAAGGTGGCAGAGGGAAGGAGCATGCAGCACCACATGCCATGGGACATGGAGAGTGTGCTGCACGCTCTGGTGGTAACACAGCTATGACAGCTCGTGTCTCCCCCGCCATTTCCCTGGCTGGGGCTGCATGTTGTGCCATGTGATCTCAAGCTCCCTAATTCCCTTGTGATCATCATGTGCCTTTCTGCTCCCTTTGATCCATCAATGCAATGAACCTTTATGCGACTTTGCCTCTCTCTGTGTTTATGAGTACTTCTTCAGATGTCACACCAAGGAGCAAAACTCTGCCTCCAAACTGTCATTAAGAGCACTGAAATATCCTACTTGAAGTATCTCCCGAGGCAAATTTCTCTAGCAGACAACCAAAATTAATTACCTAGACAATTATGACATTGATAATAACGGGAAAGCTTATGTTTTAAGCTTGCAAAACAGCAACCACAGAGCCGGAGTTCTCTATAAAACAATTTACGCATCTATCACATGTGTTACCTGTTTAGTCTTCTACTAATATGTGTGTGGGGTGTTTCCCTCTGCTTAAAAAGAATCTTTAAAATTCCTATTTCCTAGTCCTGTGAGTGTTTTATTATTATCGTAGCAATGTATTTAAAATTATAGTCTAAAGTTTTCAGTGAAGGAACTCTTCTTCCATCTTGATAATGGATAATAAAATACTATTTAAATGAAAACATTTTTCTGTGTACTTTTAAGATTAGCGTGCAAACTACTTCTTATCATAATTCCTTAGCTGTGTATCTATTTCTTAATTATGTTAAAGAATACTGGTTACTCACTCTCTCTGTATTGCGAAGTGCAGCAGAACCTTCCTGATGAATTGCATCTATTTACTTTTGGACACTGAACATGAAATGTTGTTTCGGTGTGAATATACCTGAAAACTTGTACTTAACATAATTATAAGTATGTACATACTGAAGGGGCACTGTCTAGTTATCATTAAAATCAGCAAAGGTAACTTATAAGCACATTGTTTCAGAACACTGCACCACCATGTCTGTCACCAGGTAATGCACACAGCAAATCCTGACACTAGAAAAAGAAAGGAAAAGCAAGCAAAATTTTTGCTCTTGGCTGAAAGAGTCCTATATCACACCTATTTGCAGTCAGTACACTTACCTGCTCATTTATTTTCGTTTGAATGGAAAATCTGAAAGTATGTCATTACTACACGCAACAAAGATTCATTATACACAGGAAGCAAAATACTTTGTTAAAGCTTCTCCTGCATCATTCAGATCCTGATTTTTTTTTTTTAATTCTGTAGTAAGTGTAACAGGAAGATTTGGCTGCTCCTAAGTTATCTGGACTGAAATTTTAATAGTCCACATTCTAGCTGATCTTTTCCCCTTCGATTTTCTAAGAATTCTTAAATGTACGACTGGCCAGGCTCAGATTTATCAACTTTGCCTGAGAACTGAATTTGACTGAAAAGAACAAAAAGTTAATTCCAAGCAACTTGAAATAAAACAGCGTTTCCTGCTGTGCAGCCAGAAGCTCTGGGTTCTGCCCCTATTCTTTTGCACTGTGGTCAGTTAAATGCATCTGGAGAATGGACAGGAGGGTCAGGAATCCTTGGCAGTCTCACCTAAACAAAGTCACATCATTCTCCAGTCTGTAAGAATCTCCAGTGTTTTACACCTCTAGGAATTCTTTGTGGGTTCAGTCCTCCTGACCCTGGTGAATGCCTTTTGAGGTGCCCTGGAGCACTCTGTGGGGCCTTCAGCTGCTTTTCCAGGATGACACTGGTCTTCAGCACATCTTGCGTCACACCAGCCAACCCCCTGCAGATGTCTGGGATTCCTTAGGGCATTCCGAATGGCACAAGACCTCTATGTGTGGACAAGTTAATTCAGCTTCAAGTGTCTACTAATAGCCAGTGGTGGTCTAAGTAATTAGACAGTGGAACCTAGAAATGACTGAGCTCACCCTGAAGAAGACGCTGAGTGGCTACTGAGCTACATTGCTCCTCAGGCTTCATTAACTGCATTTACTAGGGATGAGATTCAGCTGCCTGAGCTTCTGCTGTCACTTGAGATGTCCTTGCACATCCTGCCTGGCCTCCAGCTCATGCTGCAGAACGGCATGGGCTTTCCATAGGTCTTGTGTCAGCCTCATCTAGGTGTCCTGGATATCATACGGCATCTCAAATGCCACTAGACAACCTACATTTAAGCAAGTGAAGGCTTAGCTCTCTGAAATGGGAGCTTCAACATCTAGCACCCACGCAGACACCTATATTTAGGTGTATTAATCTCCCATGAATCTCAGCTACAATGCCCTCTAATATGAACTAGCATAGAGTCCCTTCTAGTCATGATGTTGGTATCATCATTGTTGAAATACATTATCCATTCACAAGACTTATTTGAAATAGCTTCAATTTGCATCTTGTACTGGAGTTACATATTGTTGTGGTAAGTATTTGGTTTTCATTGTTTCTTGAGGATGTATATAGATCAGATATACATTATTTTGATCCTTGTTGTTGCTCTTGTAAGTTAAAGTACTACTGGTCTGACTTTTTCATGTCTGTACTTGTTTAAATGGTGATGCTACAAAGCAATAAAAAGGAGTCTTTTTACATTTGCTGGTAAGGTTGTGATCAATCACATCCCGGATTCATTGCTTTCCATAGATAACAGACATGGGTTTGCTGTAGGGTGAGAAAAGTAACCTCCTCCACCAAGTCTGGAAAAGCAACTCCTGCCTTGCTGATCTAACCTTTAGGCCGCCCGGAATGGCACCACAGCCCGCCTCACGGGCAGACAGGGGTCTGGATGTCTGGGCGTTACAAGATGGGGTCTGGATGTCTGGGCGTTACAAGATGGGGTCTGGATGTCTGGGCGTTACAAGATGGGGTCTGGATGTCTGGATGTTGCAAGATGGGGTCTCGATGCCTGGATGTTGCAAGATGGGGTCTGGATGTCTGGGCGTTACAAGATGGGGTCTGGGCGTTGCAAGATGGGGTCTGGATGTCTGGGTGTTACAAGATGGGGTCTGGATGTCTGGGCGTTACAAGATGGGGTCTCGATGCCTGGATGTTGCAAGATGCGGTCTGGGTGTCTGGGCGTTACAAGATGGGGTCTGGATGTCTGGATGTTGCAAGATGGGGTCTGGATGTCTGGGCGTTGCAAGATGGGGTCTGGATGTCTGGGCGTTACAAGATGGGGTCTCCATGTCTGGATGTTGCAAGATGGGGTCTCGCCTACCAAGGACAGACGCAGACTGTGGGGCGCAGACGGCCGCCCCCGTTACCCCCATCTCCACGAGTGCAGCGCCTGGCAGCCTCTCGCACAGGGGCTCTCTGAGCGTGGGAAAGGAAGGCCTGGAGAAAAGGAAGGCCTGGAGAAAAGAGGAAGGCCTGGAGAAAAGAGGAAGGCCTGGAGAAACTGCCGGCAGCTCAGGTGTTCCGCCACAGGCGGCAGCGCCGGCAAAGCTCGCTTTCTCATGGATTTGCTTCCTTCCCTCGGAGAGGGATTTGCTTCTTCCCTATGAGAGGAAGGGGCGAGAGCCGCCGCCGCCACCCGAGCGGCCCCCAGCCCCCGCGTACGAGCGCGGCCACACCAGGCCCGACCGCCGACCGCCACCCCACCGCCGCTCCCGGCACCGCCGCCGGCGCCGGGTAGAAGGGCCGCGGGCCGGAAGCCAGCCGCCTTCCGCTTCCCCTCCGCCCAGGAAGAGGCGGGCAGGGCCGCGGCCATGCAGGTCTCCAGCCTCAACGAGGTGAAGGTCTACAGCCTGAGCGGCGGCAGGAGCCTCCCGGAGGTGAGGGGGCGGCGGGGCAGGGCCGCCGAGCGGGGCGAGGGGACGCGCAGCCGGGCTGCCCGCCGGGCCCCGCAGCGGGAGGCTTCAGAAGCCTGGGGTGGGCGCCGGGCCTGAGCTCCGGGCCGGGCCGGGCCGGGCCTGAGCTCCGGGCCGGGCCGGGCCTGAGCGAGCTCCGGGAGCCGGCTGCCCCTTCTCCTGTGCGCCTGTGGTGAGGGTGGCGGCCGGGAACGACAGCCAGCCGTAAGGGTTTCTGTGGGCTAAAAATGCGGTTTGAGCGCCGGCATCTCTGACTGTAGGTGTGTTCCTCCACAGCCCCTTAAAAAACGCTACTTTTTTAAGTTTTGTGGACGCGGAATGGTTCAGCTTGCCAGTGGAAATGTTAAAATAACCAAGAGAAAAACAATTAATGGCCTTAAGTATCTTGTACTTTCAAATTGGATAAACTCTAAGCGATTCTTTGGTTCCTTTACGTGTAACAAGCTCAGGATTTACGTATTTTCTTACAGTGGCTTTCAGACAGGAAGAAAAGAGCTTTACAGAAGAAAGATGTGGGTAAGTTTTGCCGTCACAGGGCCCTCTGTAATAGCTGCACATATACAGCATGCACGTCCGGAGGGAGATGCTTTACTGACTGCTACAAGGAAGTTATGCGTAGCTCGTGTTTTAGAAACTACAAAATTAAAGCTATAAGCAGTTATGTTTAGAAGGCCATACTTCAACTTTCTACACAGCTTTATATAAACAGAATATTACTAATATTGCGCTAGATTTTAGGCATTAAATATTGGGGTTGTAGATTGTACAGGAATGTGACAGATGAATTCCCTGTATGGCTTATGATAAAGTCCAACTATAAACTCTTCTATGTATATTATGCTCATCTTAGAGTGCAGGAACATCATAATTTTAGCCTAAATTTGTTATCAAAAAAAAAATATGGCTATTTATATACCATAAGAAGGCTTGTATGAAAACCTAAGCCAACCAAAAATGCATGGAGTTAACAGGAGGATGGAATATATTATACAGCATCTTACGTGTGTAAAATGTGTGATAAATATTTGCTACTGCATTATAGAATAATTTGTTACATAGGTACTACTTCAGAATAGGCATTTATTTTGCAGGGAGGTAGTCTGCATCTCAGGGTTAACAGACTGTGTTAATCTCCTTATAATGTGTGAATTATACTTAAAAGATCTTAAAAGATGTTCCATATATTCAGTTAACTCAACATGCTCCCATCAGAAACCATTACAGTGTTTTGGGCTGATACAATAGTGCGACCTTTAAAAAATAATTTTATTTTATTTTATTTCTTCGTAGATATCCGTAGAAGAATTGAACTTATTCAGGACTTTGAAATGCCCACAGTTAGCACAAAGATTAAGGTATCAAGAGATGGACAGTATATTATGGCAGTTGGTGAGTTAACAAAGCGTCTCTCTGCAGCAGAGGCCAAAAGTGCTAGAAAAATCTTGATTGAAGAATGACTTAGTATTTCAGGTAGAATCGATAAGAGTTAATTTTTAAATGTAGCATTGAACAGAGTTTTGGAAGCTTACTCTTAAGATGTGATAGAGTAGCTGTCTTGGTAGTGGTATTGTGAAATGCCTTTTTAGAATACAGATGTTCTTAGAATCATAGAATTCTAGAATGGTTTGGGTTGGAAGGGACCTTTGAAGACCATCTACTCCAACCCCCCTGCCACTGGGGGTTTGTAATATAGTTAAAACTGAAACTATTTATAATACAGTTAAAAGCTAAGTTTGTAATTATTTTTATTGTGTGTACATAAATTTGCTTTAAATAACTCCTGTTGTTTTAAAGGATGGAAGATAATGCTACATTTTGTAACTGTCAAAGCAGGATCCAAATATGAATACTTTAGCAGGCATTAATAGCATAAGAAGACTTGGTCTTTCAGACTTACTGGAAGGTATTAAATTCTGTGTAATGTATCTGGTAATCAGAAGAACCTACATACGAGTAGGGTGCTTTCAGGCACCGAAGACAAAAACCAGGCAGTAAGGTTATGTTACTCAGAGGCAAGTTTCTCTAGTCACAGCGATTTTGGTAAGATTAGAATACTTATCGTTGAAATGCAATAAAGCCTGTATATGTAAGACGTTATATTTTTAAAAAAAAGCTTTAATGTTATTTTTTTGTGTAATTTTTTTATTAAAGATCAAATTGTTCTTTCAGGAACTTATAAGCCAAGGATCCGCTGTTTTGATACCTATCAGTTATCCCAGAAATTTGAAAGATGCTTAGATTCTGAAGGTTAGTATAAGCTGTGGCTGTTAGTACAAGGTATCTTTCATACATAATTGAGGTTGGATTAAAGTAGAAATTTCCCTCCCTGTGCTGAGGGGAACACAAGAATCTAAGACTAAAATGTCACCTAGTCTTTATCTCTGTATTTTTCCCTTTTCCTCCTCCTTCAAAGTTCTTTCCTCTCTTGTGTGAGGAACATAAAATTTACCTTGAACCAGTAAGCGCGGGACTCAGAGAGTGAATGTGGCTGAAGGCTGCGCTCTGTTTTGGGAATGCTATGCAGGTACAATGGCTGGGTAGCGGTCAGTTCTCCCTTCTTTCCTCTTCTGTGAAGCAGTAAGGTAGGAGAATGCACCGTGGTTGCACCATTGTTACTAAAATGAGTTCTCGCTGTTTTCCCACTGGAGCCCAAGCTCAGTAGGTGAGTTATAGGGTAAAGAGAATTCCCTGAGAGAGTTTTTGGTTGGTTGGTTGGTTCGTTTGTTTTCTTGGAAGCAAGGTACTTAGGGTTATATGGTAGCACAGCCAAGGCCTTAATTACACCTTGTTTGCTACTAATTTGGAGGGAGAACAACTATGGCGAGGAAAGCAAGGAGCCATCTAGACAGTGGGAAAGGGATAATCTGCTGGCAGTGAGACTAGGGGAGGAGGTCAGAGCTGCTGTGGCTCTTAGTTTTAGGATGCATGGATCTGTGGAATGGTGTGTGGTGATTTTTTGTTTTGTTTTGTTTTTTGTTAGAAGGCTGATGGCTGAAAACTGGGATACAGGGGTGGCCAAAGCAGGGAATGAGCATAGAGTGGCTGAAGTCCTAAGTCATTACAGAAGAATGAAACTGGTCTACCTGTGATGTGTGTGACAGTAATGTGAAAAATAAATATTGAGAACTGCTGAATTAGGTCAGGAAAAAGGGGATTAGAGCATGGTAGTGTTTCTATACCCTTTGCCTCAGGACTACAAGGAGTCATGCAGAGTGAAGGGACAGTGCTACACCATAGTAAGGGGCAAGGTGGTAGGGGTTCAGAGAGGCTGGGGAGAGGAAGGTATGGCAAGAGTGAGACCTGCTTTAAAAGAGTAGGAGTCATTGTAATAGTAAATGCTTGCTGGTAATTAGCGCTTAAAGTAAGGTTTTTTTTTTTTAAACTGGCATCTTACTAGACAGCAAAAGTATGTTTAACTTGAAATGTAGTGTAGAGTCACTTCAGGTAACTTTAAATGAGCTATCTCATTTAAATGGAACCAATTTAGCTGAAGCAGCTACTCCCTAATGTTCCCAACCCAGCTCATTTAAAACTAGCGAAGTTCAATACATCGCAGTGTTCAGCATGGATAGTAGTTTTCAAATTTGTGATTTTTTTTTTTTTGAGCCTTAAAACTTTTTCTGTGGATGTGCTGACCCCTTAGGAAGACCACGTGTGCAGGTTTGTGCGTAGGATATCTGAACTCATGTCATTTTTTTTATCAATTTTGATGGATTACCAAAGGTCTGTGGACCACACACTCGCTGAAAACCATTTCATTAGACCTTCCCCAAGCCAATAAATACATGGTTGAGCATGGTGTTGAGGAACGTGTCAAGTATACAAGAACGATAAAAAGATTACAAGATGCTTCATATGTTTCTAAAGTTTTAGAAAACTACTTACTATTTTGCAAATAAAGTTATATAATTAAAGATTTTATCACAATGCCTACATTATGCATTGACACCTGTGGGGAATACTTACATGACTAAAGGTTAGCATGAGTGTAAATGTTTTCAGGATTTATGCCAATGTTTGCAAATAAGTTTGCTTGCTTAGTTCACTTAAAATTCTCTTGCTCTCTCCTCTAGTGGTTACGTTTGAGATTTTATCAGATGATTACTCAAAGGTATGTTTAATGTTTTCAATGTATAAATGAAAAAATTGTTTAATATGTATATTAAAATGCATTTTCATATATAGTAAAGGCAGTCAGTCAGCACAACTTTTGGAACAGAGAAGTTTTTCTGGAAAAGCAAACAGGATAAACATTTTTTGTGCCTCCAACATGTTGTTTGTTTTCTTTGTCTCTTTGTATTATAATTTGCCTTGCCACTTTTAAAGTCTTTTGTCTGTAGTAGAGAAAAATGTCAAATAATGATCTGTTCTACAAACAATATAATGTGAAAAATGGAATTAGTTATTCTTTCTAGGATAGCGTTTAGTCACAATGCCTTGTGATGAGTGATACAGAGATAGACCATTTTGAGAGGTGGGATAGCTGTAGATAAGTTAATAGCCTGATTTGTCAGCATTGTTGTAGCTGTGATGATTATAAGCATATGAATGAGGCAGAAATTGTGGAGAGAAGTGATGTCTCCTCCCCCACCCCGCCCCGAGGTGCTGTACCTTGAGTTCTTAGGACCATCAGCCCTTTTTCAGGCCCAATACCACTCCTGATTCTGTTTAACACCTAGAAAAGTGTTTATGTGCTTGAAAGCTTATCTGTTTTTTCCAGCTGCAGCAGTTGGTGTAATAAAAGATGTTAGCTCTTTCTGTAAACTTTGCTTTGCTGATTCATCAAGGTGTTATGTTCCGAATTAAATACGAAATTTTAGCATATAATTTTGCTGACTTCATTAGGACATTTTTTTTTTTCAGTTAAGTGTTTATTTTAATACTTTTTTTTTTTTTCTGAGAAGAAACCTTAGCATTTCCAGTACAGGTTTGTTTTAATAAGTATTTCTATTTGATCAGAGACATTATCATTTAGCGTTGTAGTTTTAGTCTTTTCAAAATATTTTCCCTGTGAGATTTTTAAGAATGTGCATGGATTCAAGTAGCAGAAGAAGGTGGCTGACATGGTACAGGAGCCTCCTACTTGTCTGTCTGTGGGAGAATGTTTCTGGTTGTACAGACCAAACAGTTATTTGGGAGACTGAGGAACATGTTGTGTTCGGAAATATGTTTCTGACTAGTCATGAACAGTAAGGCTTGTGTGTGTTTTCAACTGAAATTGGTACTATATGTCAGACTGAAGCCCTACTTTCACAACTTAATACAACCTTATGTTCAATTTTATTTTCCTAAAACTTACCAGATCATTAGAAAGAAAAGAAATTTCAGGTAGCTGTTGCAATGTTTTGAACATGTTAGAAACAGGGAACAATATTTGAGAAGTTACACTTGAAATGCTTAGAATCACAGAAATACTGATTGGAAGGGGACCTTCAGATGTCATTTAATGCTTGAACAGGAGTGTCAGAAACTGCAAGCTTGGAGGTTCTACAAATTCACTGAATAAATTGTTGCAGTGCTGCAACAATTACCTTATCATAAAGAATTTTTCCTTCCTGTCCAGCCTGCCTAGGAATTCTGCTCCTGCTGTCTTCATGAGGTTGCCTTTTGAAGCTTACTTGCATTTTCACAGTGAGAGTACACTGTTGGCTTTCATTCATGTTGGTATCCATAAGGCCAGTTACACTTTTGTGCTGTCCTACATTTTTGACTTAAAAGTTTTAAACTTGGACTAAGTTTCAAACTTAGGAGAGAGTGATATCTTTTTTCCCACAGTCTTTTGCAAAAAGACATATATTTCCGCTTAGTATTTTTGCCACACTGGTGGCTATGCTTTTGCTACCCTGAGGTTGTAGTGACCAAAAATAATTAGTATGAAGGAAAGATAAACATGATTTACAGCCAGTTGTATCTACTGCTAGTGAAAGAGGACACAAATATCTTCAAGTCGAATATTGTAGAAATTTATCTTAAAATAGAAAATTATTAGAGGTAAGGCAATCATTAGCAGAATGTTTGGTTGCTTTTGGCAACTATCAAAAACTTTCTAAAAGCTTTTCGGAGGTAGAGTGGGTGAGAAGAAAATTCTCTTTTCTCATTGAAAGCAAACTGCATCTTCTGTCTTCCTGGTAACAGGTTTTTGGTGGCTTCTTGATTGTGAACTAAGAGAATGTGATACTGATATTTTTAAGTTAAATACAGTTTAATTTTATGTTCTTGTCATAGTTTATTTAGCTTCTGTACTGCATGAAGATGCAGACATTTCTTCTTTTGCCATGATGATGGAGAAAAGATTTGATCTGGTCATTGTTTCAAACTGATAAGTAAAAAGCATTGCTTGTTGTAAACCTCCAGTTAAAAGCATTAGGCACACAAAGGATTGATTGGGATGTATATGAAAAACATCATTGTATAACATCAACTGTGCAGCTGCATCTGTAATCTTGTATGAAATTGCAGTTAAACTTCTGAAAGATCATACTCTACTTGGTCTTGGACCAAAATGAGCGAGTCCATGAATAAAAGTTGAGACACTAGTGTTTCTTATATCAGAAAGAGCATAAGTAAGGGGGGACTTAATGATAAATAGGCATGGAGAAAGTAGTGACCTGGGCTAGTACTTCATGTCTCGTAAGGGAAGAATATACAGATATATAAATAAAGATGACAGATTCAGAATAACTTTTGTACCTTGCCTTTCCTGAGCTTCTCATCCGTATTTGCATTGCTAACAATGTAGTCCAGCAGTAGGAAATTTAAAATCTTCATTATCTACTACTTTTAGAAGATGCATGGACTATACATATTCTGAACTAAACTAGCACTTTTCTAATCTAAGCTAAGTTGGGGTGAGGCTCAGAGTCAAGAGTTAGCCTGTGATTATCCATATCGTTTAACTGTTTGCATGCATCATGGCATGAATTTGGGCCTGGCCAGCTGTTCCTCCATCACACGGTGCCTGGGCATGCTTTGAGGTACCGCATGAGTGTAACAGATGGTGTGGATGATACTGCCTCTGTTTAGAGTCGGAAGAATTCCTTCATATGGATATGAGTTGTGCCATGTTAACTTGCCATCAGGACTATAGGGGCAGGTTCTGGCCTATTTTATTTACTAATATAGATCTAGTCTTCTAGTAATCCTTCCCTGTGGGCTCTTCCAGGACTGAGATGTTTGTCTCCGTTTCAGAGAGAAACAATGTGCTTATACAGTTGGCAAACAACCAAAAAATGCACAAAGGTTGTTGGTGTCATTTATTGGACTGCTGCATGCATCAGGATGTATAGTGCATGTGCTTAGTACCTATGAACATACTGGTACCTGCGTGGCATTGTACCTGGAAGAAATTATTAACTCTGGTGTCTGAAAGAAGTACAGATGTTAATTTTGGTGCATCATAACACCAAGATGACTATACTGCTTCTGGTTGCAGAGTCACTTTCAGGGTATCGCGTATACTCTTGTGAATATTCATTTAATCTTTACTAATAAAGCATTTTGCTGTGGCTAGTGAGAATGACAAAGCACTAGTTGATTCTGTCATTTTACTAGAAATGGTTTAAATGGGTTGTGATAAACCTGTGTGAGCTTGAAAAAAAATCACTGGAGTTTGTGCTGTAAGATAAGTTAAGGAGATTGGTGTCTGCCCCTGTATAGTTCAGTTCTTTCTCTTTTATTTTCAGATTGTCTTCTTGCAGTGTGGCAGATTTGTGGAGTTTCATTCGCAACACGGCCATTACTACAGGACAAGAATACCAAAATTTGGTAGAGATTTCTCTTATCACTATCCATCGTGTGACCTGTATTTTGTAGGAGCAAGGTATTGATTAAGTGGATTATTTTCTTTCACTTCTGTTAGCAATGTTTTCCAAGAATAAAATGAGTATTAAAATACCAGCGAAGTTAAAAATTAGTAGCAGTGGCAATTCCTTCCAAATTAATAATGGAGACAGTTGTGAAGAGTGGAAAATGTGGGCAGACTAAGATTAATTCAGTTTCCTGTACTGTTTTAAGACTTTTTTTCTTTGATTCTTAAACCAGCTACATCATGTATTTGCAAATTTGTTATAAAAATTGCAATTCAGTGTATTGGTTTAAAAAGTGATTAGCATCTAAGTAAGAAAATTAAATAACTTTTTCTATCCTGGTTGGTGGTTTGTTGCTGTCAAAGTGTGAGTCAAATCACATAAAATAATTAACGGAGCTTGTGAGAAGACATAGTAAAAAGAAAATTAGGTCTTTAGGGTTTCAAACACTATAAGTAGCAATTCAAGATGTAATGTAAATCAGGAAATTAGAAGATATTAAGAAAGGAATTACTGTATCTTTTCTCTGGAAAAAAGAGTAATTGGTATGATATTGCAATGTAATAAATATCTTTGAACATGCACATTTTTCTCTGTATTTTTAACAGTGAAGGATAGATGTGTCTTAGAATGTGAAGTCTGAAAATTGTCTATTTGGTAAAATTAGGCTGTCAGCAAGCATCTTTAACTCCTCCTGGCTTACAACAGTATCTTTCTGTATTTGTAAAAGAAAGGAGTAATACTCAATTTTTTTCCTTTGTAGTTCTGAAGTATACAGGCTAAATCTGGAACAAGGAAGGTTTCTCAACTCCCTGCAAACTGACGCTTCGTAAGTTATCTGCAATACATGACACCTATCTGTCGTCTTTCCACCAGGTGGAAGCAAATGACTAGCATGCTCACCATCAGTACTGTATCTGAATACTGCCCAAATGCATTGTAGGGTTGAAAAGGAACATAAAATGAGGCTCAGACTCAGCATATTTTATGTTCTGTAATTCTTTGTTCTAGTTCTTATGTTTTAATTGAGTTTTCTTTTGTGGATATTTTAAAATTGCTTAATATAGACTTGTAGTAGGTATTATATAACTTGATCTTAAGAGCATTTCATTAAAACTTTGCCATTATTGCTCAATTTAGCCATCATATAGAGATCTACCCACAGGGTATGTACTTTCCCAGGCATGTCTTTGTCCTTCTGCTCTTGGAGTAGCCCAAAGACAATTTTTATATCTCCAGCATGTGTCTGATTCTTTTGAAAACCCTACCAGAGCAGGAGCTGGGCTGCTTTTATGTGGGGAGAGGCAGATGAGAAGAATAGACTTGACTAGATAAAGTGGCTAGTTGGTGGGCGACAGCTGGTGCTCAGTGGGTAGGATAGTTTAATGGATGAGGGAATATTTGGGCAGGCATAATTGCAGAAACTGAGCAGTAGCAAAAAAACCCCTGGGAAAATCCTGGGGCTGGAATGCTAAGGGTCTTGTGTAAAATCTGAATTAGGGAGATGAGACTTGAAGTTGTGAGAAGGTTGTGAGGGTAGGGGAATTGGATGAGCTATAGAGTTAGAGGTGGAAGGCTTTGAATGGAAGAAGTTGGAAGGCGCCAGGATGAGTAGTGTTAAAGAGAAACATTTGTGCTTTGGAAGAATTGCTGGAGAAACACAGGGCTCCTGGGTGCCCTGTTGAGAAACAGGATAGTTGGGGGAGGGAAAGGAAGATAGGCTGTTCATCAGAATATGTTGGAGATGTAAGCTTCTAAACATAAGTAATCAGGAACACCTTTTGACATAATTGAGTTGTTTAAGCATGTAGTGGAGCAGAGTGATAAGGAAAGGCTTGGTGGTAGGTGCTGGGTATGGGCAGAGAAACACAGAATCATTCAGGTTGGAAAGAACCTCAGAGCCCAGCCTCCTGCTGAAGGCATGGTCACGCTGAATTCAGATGAATTTTCCCAGGGGGTCTTGAAAACTCCAAGGATGGAAATTCCACAGCCTCTATGGGCAACCCGTTCCAGTGCTTAATTATCTGCATGGCATAAAAATATTATCCTTGCATCCAGTTGCAACCTTACCTGTTTCAAGTAATCAGCACTGTCTCTGATGACTACAAATTCTTGGTAAGCTCCTCTTAAGTATGGGAAGCTGCTATTAGGTAGCCATCTGTCCCTCCCTCCAGCTTTTGCTTTTTCAGGGTGAGCAACAGTGTACATGATTACAGAAATCTTTTTAGTTGTTCATGTGTTAAATTATTCTGAGGTCATTAAACTTGCTCTTTTTTCTGTTTTAGAGAGAGTAACGTCTGTGACATAAATCCTGTACACTTCTTGTTTGCTATGGGGACGGCTGAGGTAAATGTTTGCATTCCTTTTATAAAAAGGGCAGTAGTGTTTGTTTCTCTTTTTATATTAGTTTGCATGAGGATAAGAAGAAACCATGACAGGAACCTAATGAATTAATTTGATCTCATTTGCTATGATAAGTATAGATCCATTAAACAAGATGACATTTTAGAGCACAGTGCAGATATAATTTCTCACTTACCTTGGTTGCTGAGATGCTTGAGATTTTGCAGATGGGAGAGAAAATAATGTTATCTTGCTTTACAGTATAGCCATCTGTAGAAATTACCCTATTAATCTGTGGAAATTTAGTGTTAATGATTTTCATTCAGATAACACTTTTAAAAAATATAAATGAAATGTGTGAAGCTTGTATGCCATTATTAGAACAACTCATGTTAACCTAGGAGATTTGATTAATTATAGATGAAATAATTCATAATTTTATTTAAACGTTTTCAGAATACCAGACATCTGTTGCATAAGCTTTAAATGTATTTTCTAAACTGTTTAGGGTAAAGTGGAATGCTGGGATCCTAGAACTAGAAGTCGAGTTGGGCTGTTGGATTGTGCTTTAAGCAGTGTGACGGCAGACACAGAGTGAGTAAAGGCTACCTTTTCAAAGCATGTTCTTCTGTTTTTTCAGAAGTTTTGCTTTTAGAAACAAATCCCACTTTGCATTAAAATGACCTGCCCATGGTCTTCTCTTCTCATTGCTAGTGTGAATAAGGGGTTTTCTTAGTCATTGAGGAGTCTCTTAGTTACTTATCTGAGTAGCAGTGGCTAATTTTCTATACAACCACAAGTTGTGAATGTAAAAAATGCAGCTTTTTGAAGTAGTATTTCTGAGTGATATCTGTAAATTAATTTACATTAATTATCTTAGCTATTTTTAACATTGAAAATATTATTTGCAGCCTTTATTGAAAGAATGTCTAACTATAAGCATTGTGCTTTGCAGGATAGATGGTTTACCATCTGTTTCAGCACTGAAATTTGATGGAGCTTTGCATATGGCTGTTGGAACATCTACTGGGCAGGTAGAGTTAACTTCATCTACAACAGTTCTCAGGAGATCCTGTTCTTGCAGTTGCCAGGCCGGGTCTATCATACATTGAGTGCACTTATTGTGATATAGATACTTTTATTAATATATATTTATAAGAGCATAAATTACACGTATACAGTAGTAATAGTCATTCTTAAACCACAAATTAATTTTGTCAAATGGTCTTGCTCTTCAGAATACTGTAGGGACCACTTAAAATCATCACAACCTACATACTATATAACTTCAAATTGTGCAGTTTTCTTAGAACTAAGAGTCAAGTATGCAGGGAAGTTGCTGCTTTTTTAGACTCTATAAGTACCATCTCAATGCAACATAAATGTCCCTTATCTTGATGGTGGCTAACGAAGCAGAAGTGATTGTCTTTCAACTATTGTTTTTACTGTCTTATCTTTCTGTAAGGGGTCATTTAGATTAATTTATTCATTGTTACCATCATATTTGTAAAGTGGAGTATGGGGATTTCTGCCTTCATCAGTATTTTGGTGGGTTTAGAAAACTGTAGCTTGTTCAAGAGCAGATACATACGTTAAGAGTCGTATTTGTGATAAAGTTAGTATACAAGTCAGGCAAGTTTTATTGGAAATTATATTTTTTATTAAACTGATAATACTTTTTCCCCCAGAATTATTAGTATTCACACCATGCGTGTGAAAGATTTAAGGTATTTCTCAAGTTTCACAGGAAACTTTGGAGATAAAAATGCAAGTTTCTGGAAGATGGGGCCTGTACTCTCTACTTTCTTCAAAATAAAAAATTACATTCTGTGGTGTTTCACTGAGTGAAAGTGACATTGACTGAATGTGGAAGGGAGCCTGAAAATTTAAATCTTGTAAGAACAGAATCTGAAAGTGAAATATTAGGAATTAAGAAATGCTAAGAGCCTTGAAAACAGTTCATTTTTTCAATAGATATCAAAAAGACTTTAGAAAGTTGGTGAGCTCTTAAATTTGCTCTTAATTTTTCTAGACTGAAGCATTCTGAGCTTAAAATATATTGTCAGAATAAACTGGGCTCACTTAATAAGCTGTTTTCAGAATTTAAAATTACTTCTTTTACATAAATCGGTCCATGTATTTAAGTAAAAGATCTCAAGTTTAGTTAAATCTTTAGTGAAGATCTGGTGTGTGTGACTTCCTCTTGATCTTACAATACTGTAAGTTTAATCTGTCTCTTACTTTTCAAGGTTTTATTATATGATCTCCGGTCTAGTAATCCATTAATAGTCAAAGATCACCACTATGGCCTGCCTATTAAATCAATTCAATTTCAGCGTCAGTTGGATTTAATTATCTCTGCAGATTCTCGAATCATAAAAATGTGGAACAAAGATACGGTAAGTGTTTTCATGTTGCTGCATTCAGATTTTTTTAATTTTTTTTTTTAATGCAGCTTGAATAGTAAAGCTGAAATTCAGTGTAGGAAGTTGGTTTTTAATGTGTCCTAATTTACATAGCATTTTGTCCTGTCTGACTAAATAAACCAACATCTGGGAAGGTATTCAACAGCCTGTCAGTTATAAAGATATAGTCTTAAGTATTTTTTGCTGTTTGTACATGTCTGCTTAAGATACTTCTTTCAGTAGAAGGATTTAAATGTGAGAAGTAGTATCTTAATCGTTGTGCTGGTTTGTGTATTTCTCTCAGTGGATTTTTCATCAGAGAAAAACATGGTCATTCCAGTTCCCTGCTCAAAGAAGGGCTAACTTCAAAGGTAGATCAGTTAGTTTATGACCTATTGAAATCAGGTGCTGCTTATTTTCACAGAAACCTATTTGGATATTGGAGCAGATACTACGCCTAGATCAGAATAACAATGTATATTATGTTGTATTAATGGAGTATGTTGCAATAGGCAGCATCTCTGTCCCTGCCTTTTGTACCTCTAAGTGAAGTTAAAATCTTTAAGTTTCATAAGACTTTATTTCATATTATGCTGTTCTTTTTCTTTCTGTCAGTGCAGCTTGTACAACATATGTTACCCCATAGATTCATAGTAATACTACTGTAGCTTGATTCAGTTTGAGGGGCTACCTTTATTCATTGTATTCCTTCTAAAAACATGCTCCATCTCTGCTTTTCTAGCTTTATAATGAAACATATCAAGAGCAGTTATAGTAGTTTAGAGGCACTTTTTTCTATTTCAGGCAGTCAGTTCTCTATTGTTGTGCTTCTTCATGAACTTTCAACAGCCTCTTTTATTTTTGCTGTGATCACAAGCAGTTTTCTGTAAGCTCCTCTGCAGCTACTTTTTATTGTTTAAAAGAGCAAATAAATTATTGGTTATTATTTAAAACATCTGCAGTGGCTTCTCTCCATTTTTCCTAGGTATATATATTTCCCTCATTGAGAATGAAACACTGTAAGGTTTGTCAGGTGGCCTCTGCAGTGGGAAAAGGGAGGGTTTCTTACTGCTGGAAGGCAAAGATAGCTTTGGACTCTTTCCTAGAGTATGTTCCAGCTGGCTCCACCTCTCCCAGATGTTGGTTCCTGACTATCTCTGGCTGGGAACCAACTGCAGAGGCAGACTGCGGGGTGGAGAGCATATGGCTTTGATACCAGAATAGCCCCATGCTGAGACGTGCCTTGGGGTGGGGAGCATGAGGCTTTTGTCTGCTAAGGCCGGGGTGGGGGAGCACTCTTATTAATCATCGGGGAGAGACCAGAGGTGGGTGGGGTAACAGCATGTAACTGGGAGGGAAAGGAAGGGCCCAGAAAGGTAGGTGGGATTGCTGCAGGGAAATTAAAAAGAGGAATAGGATCAAAATTTGCTCTGTTCCTGTCCCTCGTTTAGAACCATGTAGGCATGTACTCTCATGCTTCAGATTCTGTGGCCCAGTTCTTAGAGACTCTTCCTTTACTGGCTGTCTTCTGTGTTGGCTTATAAGAGCACCTGTATTTTGTCTGGTTTTTTCAGACTCTGTTCCAATTCTTATTTTTTGGGGGGGAATGTTGTTTCCTGCTTTTACCTTTTTCTTAAATAACCTTTATAACTTCAGTTCTGATCTAAGCTAGATACCACTGGATGCTTTTACTACTTTTATATTTAGACCTCTTTAGTACTGAGTTTATAAATTGCAGATAAAATACTGAGCTATGTTTCATTTTATGTAGACATGAGCAGGGTGGAGGAACCAAGCTCCGGACTCAAATTCCACTTCCAATCCATCATTTCAGCTAATGATACTTACTGAAATAAAATGATTTAAAACTAGCACATTAAGACTTGAGTAAAAGGAGGGTTACAGTGGCAATGTGCCAGGAAGTTATGGACCTCACCCCCTTTTTGCATAAAATAAAATAAAGCAGATATGACACACATCTTTTCAACACAGAAGTGTAAGCTGAGAAATTAGACGAGCCATTGTACATTGCTGTGTCTTCAATAACCAGTAGGCTACACTTCCTTATAAGAGATCGGATCAGAGACAAAATACAATATTGAGCTCCTTGTGTTATGTTCAGATATGTTAATAACATTTTATTGTTCTGCAAAATCTGTTCCATCTTTATTCCATCATATTTCTTAGCTTCTATAATGGCTATTCTTAATGTTTAGATTTACTGAATCTAATTATATTGTTTGGAGTTCTTTATAATACATTTTCTTCCTACAATTTCAGGGGAAGATATTTACTTCAATGGAGCCAGAATATGATATCAATGATGTCTGCCTGTATCCAAATTCAGGTATGTTAGATATATTAATGTCTTAGTTCAAAAGGGAAAGCTTGTGTTAACCCTGTCTGTGGTCTTTTTTTCTGTTTAGGTGATACAAATTAGGTCCACTTTTCTCCTTATGACAGAGCTAGGGAAAAATGGTTACTTATCGGTTAGTGTCATTGTTTCCTCTGCATCTGTGTTAAATCGGAGCCTCTTTGCAGTGAGGAGCTGCTGTGCTGTCCATTGAGTGATTGACCTCTTTTGCCCTTTCAAATATCTGAAGTGTTTCATTTCATAAGAATAGGAATTTTGGCCTTTTGTCTTGGCTAAGTCCCAGATGAGTTAGAGCTTGCTTTCTAGAGCTAGGAAAAATCTGATTACAGCAAGTTTACAAGTGTTTACAACTATTTGATCTTTCCTCATTTTAGATACAGTCCTTACTGTGCCCTCCCTTAGATTGAATACTTTGGTTTTCAGTGTAGAATCCCAAGTGCAAAGATTTGCATGCTTTTTGTGACTGTTTTCAGATTTGCTGTGTCTCATAATGTTATGTTTAGAGGTCAAAACTGAGGGACACTTTCAACCATAGTTTCCAGATCCTACCTTAGGAGTAAAAATATTTTACAAAATGGTGCTTGTATGTGCACATGTGCTTTGGTTGTACCTCAGATTGCACCTGGCCTTAATCTGAGTTGCTTAGTTCTTGACTAGTATGTGACACCTACTTCATTTTTAGAAAGCAGGACTGAAAAAGGTGAAGTAAAAATTAGGGCCACTAGGATGGCACAGGACAACATTCTTGATCCAGAGAATGCCTGTGTTGCAAACTCTGCTGTTATCTTCATTTTAGAGGTAGCAGCGAAGACAGAGCGACTTGGACTTTGATTCATACTAGCAGCTCAAATTCAAGATTGTAGATAAGTGAGTTTGAGATTTTTAACAAGTTAAAACTTATCTTGTCTTTTCTGCCAACTTCAGTTAAGAATGTGTCCTTTTTTCTTTTTTTTTTTTTTTTAAGATGAGCGCTTAAATACTGATCCCTACTGAGATGGTGGGCATTTTTTACCTTATGCAGCAGTGAATGGTAATGGTCTGCAGGACCTTGCTGATGAAAATATTAACTTGCTTCCATGCTGCTCAGGTTTAGTCCCCTCTGAAACAGACTGGTGTTTCACTACATTAGGAATTGGGCTAGGTTTTTTCTGAGCATGCCAAAAGGCATCAATACCATTTTTATTTGTGTTCTGTATATTTGTTTTTCCCAGATCAAAGTGCCAGAAATAGTGTAAGCAAACAACTGAAGCCTGCCAAAACAGGGACTTTATGGCATGGTGCTGAGGGCACATCTCATGTGTCCTGGTTGTATGTATGACTTCCTTTTGGAATGTTTGAGAATAACTGTGTGGTAAAAGTGTGGACTGTGCAACATGGAGGCAGCAAACCTGGTCTTCTCTCATCCATAGTGGCTACAGAGAGAGGTCGTTGGAGTGAATTATCTTTAGCCATTTCATCCAGGTTTCACCTTTGAGCTTACTGATTTTATCCAAAAGAGAACCCAGGAGTGAGCTAACATCCATGCAGCACTGAAAATGAAGGGCTCATGACAGGGAGTGAAACAGAAGTGAGTTATTTGACAATGTAGAATCTTAGTGTAATTTAGGTTGGAAGGAACCTCGGGGGTCATATATTTCCTGCTCAAAGCAGGGCCAAACTTGAAGTTAGATCCAACTTCAAAGTCTGATCAGGTTGCTCAGGTCATAACTGGTCAAGTTTAAGTATCTACAAGGATGGATGTTAATCAGCTATGGATGCTCTGTAACCTCTGTGGTGTGTAGACATGCCTCAAGTGCTTTTGCAGAAATGATTTTCATGAGACTCTGCAGGAAGAATTTTGTAGCACAAAGAATTGAATGCACCTGTATCCCTAATGTTGCTTATTGGACATTACTTTTTCATGTGTGCTGCATCATGATCTAGATTGTGCATTCCAGTCCTGTGTGTCATCCTTATGTCGGTTCTACTTTTCTTACCATTCTGTCTTTGACCATGTCTGTTAGGGGAGCAGGTTGATGTCTTTGAACTGTTGTACTAGGTTGTATTTTATAATCATATTGGAAGACAGAGGGGGGAAAACTAGAACATATTACAGTGAAAATTAATAGCTTTAAGGTGAGAGGTGGTGCATTGCATGTTTGTCATAAATACTGTTGTTGCAGAATTTAAGATGCCTAGAACAACCTCATGCTCATTCAGAATTTAAAGAATAATTATGTTTGAACATTTGAAAATATGGAAATACTTTCAGCGATAGGAACTTGCAGTTATGGGGAGCTGGAAATACAATATCATTTAAGTACCTTTATGGCTATGGCTCAGTGCTGTCACTAGTGTGCCAGCATTCTCAGAGCACCCCTGGATGTTCGTGAAGCCAGCATGGCACAGGAAGCTCGAGATACTTGCCTAGCTTGTGCTCTAACAGTTCGTGTGACACTGCTGCTCAGAAAGCCCATATCCTAATCTCACCCTTATACTCCTATATTCACTTGAAACAGCTTTGCGGTTCATCATTGCATGGAAGTAAATCCTTTCATATTTTACTTTGCTGATGTGAAATTCAAAATTCAGAATTTGTTTCATACATTTACATGTTTTGTTTCAAATTGAAGAGAAGAATTTCAGAAATGTCATGAACCAGAAGTCATTGAATCTACATTCATAATGCTTTTGTTTGGGGAAAATTGTTGTCTAGTATGTGTAGACATTTTACTTTCCTTTTTATATTTATAGTTTTATTACAATGGTTGTAATAATCCAGTTTTGTTTCAAAACCACAGAAGGTACCTGATACTTTGTATTAGTTGCAGCCCTGTTTTACATCGAAATGTCTGCTGCATGTGCAGTAATGAAATAATTTTAACACTGCATTGTCACAATCATAAAAAAGTAAAAAAAAAAAAAAAAATTGGAAAAGTAAAGCTACATTGTACCATAAAACATTCTGAAATATTTATGGTAAACTGTGTATCAGTACAATATGAATTATTCTTTTCCAATAGTTTTATGGGAGTTTTGTTGTAGTTGGGGGTTTTTTTTTTTTGCTAAATTATTTTACCAACCAGCTTCAGCACTACTACCTTTCATGGGAAGCAAGCCCTTGTGTATCTTTGACCAAACTACATGATGACAAATTTTAGTGGATCTCTTAAACTGGTTACGAATCTCTTCTCTGATCACACGTGCACAGAATGGGGCTAGGGAAAAAAAGGTTTACCACTTACTGAGTAGCCTTGATTCAGCTTCAGTTAATTTGTACAATATAAATGAAACTTAGCAGTATCTTCAGTGTATAGAAATTTGTGCCTCATTTGTTTTAATTATTGTAAAATATTTTTTTAAAAGTAAAAAGTTTTTCTAAAACTGCTGCTCCCATTTACTACTGCTTCATACTCATGTTTTCATTCCTTTCAATTGATGATACTGTATTTTAGACCGCTTTCCAAAGATGGTCTTATTAAAATCTTTTCTCTGAAAAAAGAGTTCTCATTTATTTCCCTTTTAAAGTGATCAGACTAGGCTGCTGTGTAGTTTGTTAGGGTGTGGTCTCTCTTCCCATAAAAATTGGTTAAAACTAACAAGCTGAAACAATGAAAATGCGTGGAGTAGACTTCTCATTTCACAGAGTTGTTCCTTTTTTTAATTTTTTTTTATTTCCACTGTAGTATACGCCCATGTACTGTTCCAAAGTCTGTTTTCCCTCCTTTAATTATTGGTGGAAGACTCTCAAAGAGGACGTTTTCCCTTTACTGTCATCTTTGAAGCACCTGCAGAATTAATTTCTATCCTTTTATCTCTAGTGATTCATACTCAGTCAACGGAGAAATGTTTTGTTTCCTGAAATAGTAGTGAGTGTGCTGATATATTAAGGGAGCATGTAATCTATATACTATAGTGTATACATATAGTACATTGTGTGTTTGTGCATATATATGTGTATATACTATAAATTCTTGCTTTTTCCTTAAATTGCCTGCATACCTTTCCAGATACGGTTTTTAGCCTCAGTTTGCTGACTAAGCTTTCACAAATTTCTTGCTTTGCCGGGAAAGCAAGCCCCCTTTTTTCTGACATTATAAGTCCAGCTGCATTGTGTATTTTTAATGAAAGGATTAGGTAGGAAGGATTACCCCACCCATGTTAATTGCATTCCTCTAGTTGGGTGTAAATTATATTTCTACCCTCTGGGTGTGTAGTAATTGACCCAATTATTCATAGTCTCAGTGGTATATGTTACAGTGCTTTTAGATCAGAATGTTATCTAACTTGATTGCCCTTTTCTTCTTCATATTCCATCTCTTGTATTACCCGGTGATCAGCTACGTTGCAAAGACAAAATTGAGATAAATGTAAAAGTATATGCCAAATGTCCTTATTACTCTCTTACGTAGAAGTAAATTGAAAATTTTTCTAATTTTGACCTTAAATGAAGTCTTGTGGCAGTTAGAGATTTTTTCCATGGATTTTAATATTTCTACAGTAGTTTTTTATATTCAGAATATTTGCAACCTTATTCACGGTGTTTCTTATGTATATTCATAGGTATTTCAAATTTTACATTTGCCCCAGTTGGCTAATATCACTAGCATTGCGGCATTTGAAGCCACAATATCCTGTCTCTCATTTTCTGTTGACAAGCTACTGTTGTGCCGATTTCCCAAGATGAAATACGAATAAAGGTGTAAACCATGTTACGATTTATGACTTTGTTTAGACTATAAGTGTGTGTTTAAAAACAAAGCAAAGCAAAAAACCAAAACCCCCTTGTATTAATAATACAAGTTTATGCCCAAAATAGGTTTTAAGTGCCATACTAACTGGATTTGTTCTAAACAGTATTATGGGATGAACTATTTAAATTTGTTATGAAAATTGGCAGCCTGCAGTTGTCAGGACTTAGTGTTGCTTGAAGTGGTGGTGACAGGTGTTAAGATAGAGGATAAAAGGGGATGAATATGTAGGAAATGAAACTTCGTTAATTGTGCTGCTATCGGACCTTTCTTTCCTTAGCATTTGACACAACAATTTATTATGGGTCCCAATTAGCTGTTCCTTTGCAGGCCAAGAATATGTATGTATGAGCTACAGGTAATGTGCTTTCACCTCTTCTCCCCTAACCCATGAAGGGTTCTTTCCCTACAGATACTTAGGTTGCCATTCTAATTTTTTTTTTTAATTTTTTTTTTTTTGTGCCAGCAAATTTTCCATTTTTTCCATTTCTTTTCCTGGAACGATATTTTAAGTCCTATCTATAGATCTACTTCATGTGAATTAAATGCCTTAAGTGTATATATATATGGTTTTTTAAAAAGTAGTGTTATCTTCTTGTGACCAATATTTTTAAATGTGGAAATCTCTTTTTAGGAATGCTAATGACTGCCAATGAAGCCCCTAAAATGAATATCTATTATATACCAGTAAGTAACACAAATTGTTGCTGATACTGCTCTTTTAAAACTCAGTTGTTTGGTGCCATTCAAGTATTCATGTTGGAAAATTACTTCTGCAAATTCACGTCTACATTCTCTGACTTTTCATGGTAAAGTAAATTTAAGCTAACCATAGTTTATTAGTGTAACATATTGAATTACTAAAAAACCAGCCTGTAATTCGCCTTTTGCTGCCAGTTCCAAAACTGGCTAGTGGCAGTAGGAAATTCAAGTGGAGCTTTTCCAGAAAAAGTAGGTTTTGATAGCTGATCAGAAAAGAATTCCTAAATAGGGACTATATAGCTTACTTTCAAGATAATAATTTTGCTTTGTTTTGAAATATTTCATTATTGTCTTTAATGTGTGGTATATAGTGACATAGTCTTGGCAGTAAATATTCTTCTCTGTTCTGACAAAGAAACGTTATTATGTGGCTTCGAGTATGACTCTTGGCAGTAGCTTCTGCTCAATGCCCTACTTGAATTGCAGCTTTTCTCTTGAGAAGCTCTTCACTTGAAAGGCTTAACTGTAGGTTAACTGTATATCTCTGCAGGTTGTTTTTAGGGAGGCTTAATGGCCAGCCTTTTGGTGTTAGGGAATGGTACAGAAAACTACACCGGCATTTCACTTTGGTTTGGGTTTTGATTCTACAGTGCATTCACTAGGGTTTTTTGGCCTGGTAGGAGATAAATAGTAGGATATATATGTGAATGTTACATGGCAGAGTCTGGTCAGCTATTCTAAAAATATGTATGCTTCTTAAGTAATTTTATTCACATTCTGGACAAACTATAAAATTTGTTAATTTTTAAATATATTTTAACTGTTTTTTAAGTCAGCCAAGAAGTCTTTATTCAGACAATCAATTTAAAATTAATTTTAATTTAATTTTCTTTAGTTTATTTCTGGGTTCTCTCCACCACCCCCACCCCCCACCCCCCCGTATGATCTTGATTACACTTAAGATGGAGATTCATCAGTTTACATTTTTCTTTGTGGAGTAGACACTATGTACCTGTTGTATATACATGTCTAAACACAACAGTATACCCCACTCAACAATTCTATAGTCTAGTTATATTTACTTGTATTACTAGATTTTTGCAGTTAAAGAAAAGTAAAATTTTATACATGAGTTCTTTGTGTGTCATTTATTCGGATGTAAATTATCTATATCTCTAATTCAGCTCTAACCAACTTACATATTGTTAACTGGATCTGTTCCATGCTTTAGATAACAAAGGGTGGGGGGACAACAAGTATGTTTGTATTTAAGACAAAGTGTTAGCTGTAGTTAGAAGCTGAACACTTTGTTTCCATTTATTTTGTCCTTTGTAAGGTTTAGTGAGTAGCTCTCCAAGCATTTTTTTAATCTATCATCTTTTTAATTAATGGATTGGGGAAGACAAACTCCCATATTTTCAAAATCTGATGAATTTCTAAAACTGGAATGGACTAGTTACTCAATTTTAGTAATTCAGATGGAAAAAGCATTCCTTCTGTCACTAAGGGTAAGGTTCAGCTTCTCTCTGAAAATTGTGCACTGAGATTTTTTTGTGCAGGTGTGCGTGATGTATGAGCTTTACAGCTATAGTACTTTAGAGGTGCATATCCAACATTGCCACTTTGCCAAAAAATTGTTTCATTGTCTTGATTGTCACCAGCATTAAGTATTTTAGAACTTGTTCTAGCCAGTATTATTTATTCTTGCTCATTCTGTAAATCAAAATGAAAAACACTTTTTTGCTTTCTGAAATGTCTCTCGTAGAATCCTCTGTGAATATTGAATTCATGTTTCTGAACTCAGATAAGTAATTTTTAGCTAAGAAATATAAGCACTGTATATTAGATCTCAGATCACAATTAACAGACATTAATTGCAAACCTAAATATTGACTAATACTGTCTAGTATTTTTGCAGCATGCAGGCTATTCTGATGAAAATTAACACAAATCTTTCCTTAAACTGCCTTCCTTTGTCACTGTTCTCTGATTATTGGTACCTGAGTCTGCCTGAATTTATTTGGATCATAGCTTTTTATGGGTTTTACATTCACAGTGACACCTGAGTATACAAATGGACCCAAATGATGAATGTTAAAGCATAAATCCAAATATGAGTTCTATTTTTGAAATACTGTTGTGTATAAGAAAATCTAAAATTTGATTCAAAGGCTACTGCCTAGACTAAATTTGCGTTTTGAATAGGCTAAACTTCTCCAGTTCACATCAATGGCTTGAGTTTGAAGGCTGCTGAAGATATCTTAAATACTGGCATGATTTTTTTTTTTTTTAGTCAACAATCTGTAGTTCATTTCAAAACATGAAATGCTTGGTTTTGACAATAGAAAAGTTAAAGGAAGTGAGAAGAAGTTACTTTGAAATATCACACTCTAGTAACTGGCTTTTTTACTCTGCATTTTCACAGGCAAGACTGAAAGGGCTGGCACAGGTAGTATTGTGTAATTGAAGGGTTTCTTACTGCATTTCCTAAAAATCAAGTATGTAGCTCACTAAATCTGTTTTGGTTGGCTGGTTTGGTTTTTTTAATCTCCTTTTTAAATGAAGAAAATATAAAATGCAGAAGTCGTGTCAGCCTTAAGCTGCTCCAGGGCATTTGTTATTAAGGAAAACTCAATGTTATTAATGTGTTCATGTTACAGTTTTATTCCTTGATCTTCTGGGCTAGTTATTTGAGCTCAGAGATGCACACCTGTCCTTTGGTTTCTGTGTCAGTAGATTATTAAGACATGGGTTTTTTCCATCCTTGGAACACTGAGTAATTTCCTTGCACAGGCAAAGATGGGTTTAATTGCATGTGTCTTTAGAGCAAAGCTTTAAAGAACTAGTGATTTGCTGTATTATGTGACCTCTTTCCATAGTCAAGTCTTCTGGCTTTTTCTAAGAACTAGGATTCACCATTTTTTCCAATGAATAGCTTAATTTTCTATTTGTTTGTTTACTTTGAGATAGACGTGAATACTACTTAAAATGTGTCCTCTGTTTTTGAGATGTTGACAAGAACTGAGTTCTAATTCTTGAATTTCACAACAGAGTAAATGCCTGGGGGAACTGCTACTACTATAAAGGGCAGTTGTGTTTCAGAGCTCTTGGAAGTACTTTTGTGCAAATAGAATCTATTCGATTGCCCTCGCCCCTCATTGCCCTGTAGTGCTAGTCATTATTCTCTTTTTTTTTTAAGTCTTCATTGGAACAGCTACAAGGACTTAACCATGGTTATGGTCAAGGAGGATGCTTAAAATCTCAAATGTATGGTGCTGTGCTCTAGCCCTTCTAGATTACAAAATCAGGAAAATAAATCTTCAGAAGAAGAGATGCACAGAAGTCAAAGTCTTACAGAGCAGGAGTGCATATGTATGCAGATGGGTGCAGACAGACCCAGTGTCCTCTGTCCTTGATTGAAGTTGGCCAGACAGTGTAGGACCGTGTCCAGCCTAATATACCCTGCCTCTCAGCAGGTTTTATTAGTGTGGGCACAGTGCTGTGCTAACACAGCTACATGAGATGTGAACTAGAGCTGGCTTGTGTCCGGCCAGCTTGGAGTACGGTCTGACTGAGCTCATGTCTGACTGAATTATCTGTGTACGTGTGCCCATTCTCTCCATTGTTAATGCCAAAGCTAAATTTCCATCACAAAACCAAAAAATGACTCTCTGTTGAACTTCAGGATTATACAAGAGTTGACAATGGGTATCACAATATTGTCCATAAATGAAATGGCATGCTTCAGCTTTTCCTGCAGAATTTTCAACAAGATAGGTATGACATTTGAGACTAGGAATGTCTGAGACAGCTATGCTTTTCTTAAAAAAAAAACAAAACAAAAAAACCCAAAAAACAAAAACCAAAAAAACCCTACCACAGTTGTTTCTATTCTGTGCAAAGCTGTTAGTAGAGGGAGAAGGTGGTGATTTTTGGTTTACTAGAAAGGGCAGGCAGGTTTGGTTTTAAATAGCAAGAAGATGCCTTCTGCAGGTACACAGTGCAGGGAGTAAAAGCCAAATTGAATCTGACCGTTAAAATGAAGTGTTTGTTTTACATAGGTAACATCTTGAGTCGCTTAGCTTAGAGACTTTGTTTTTGTTTTATTTTGTTGGGCTTTAATGAGGGCAAGTGCCTCTGACTGGAATCGGGCTCTTTGCCAATAGTTTAATAGTTAACTTGCAGTTTATGCAAACATTTGGAGCCTACTTCTTGCCAGCTGGCTTCCTGGTACATCACTTTGATGTGTGCCTCGGGAAGGTTGAAATGAAAGTTGTGTGTGCCTTGGGATACTTTTCAGACTACTGACTCAGAAATGTAAGTTGAATCAATAGTGCATCCAGGTCCTGGCCAAAGAAGTGAAGAGAGGAAGAAGCTCCACTGACACATGGTGGCCCACTGGCCCATGATCTAAGTAAGATGAGCCAGATTCTCTTACCTTTAATTGAGGCTGTCGGCTTCCATGACATACAATGTTCCCTTTTCAGGTTGTACAGAAAAACCCCTACATGTTAGCTCCTGGGTGCTCTGGGTGGAAAGCAAGGGGCATAGATATTATTTATTCTGAGTGTTTACTACTGATTACATGAACATGTCAGATATTCACACAAATATTTCAAATCAGTCCTGTCTCCTTTATTGTCCTTGAAACTTTGGGCTACATATACATACTGAAACTGAAACTTGCTCTATTCATCAGGCTGTTAAAAGAAGAGAGCAATTAAGCATGTAATTAATTGAGCGTAATATTCTCTGTTCTGGATTTTTTTTACTTTCCTGCAGTCTTGGCAGAAAACACCCTGTTGAGGCTAGAAGCAATGTACTTTTGGTGTAGAGTAGATATTAAGCTCTTTAAGAAAAGAATAAACCCTGGAGCGTCTCTGGCTTCTTTTCAGGTGGTTTTGGAAAAATCATTTGATATCCTAGTGCTCTCCTAGTTCAGGGTTGCTGGAGTTAGAAACTGGAAATGTTTCAAGGGCAAGTATTTCTTGCCTACTCAATGATTCAGTTTCTCCAATAATATCTTTATAATGGGTCTGGTTTCTAATACAATACCTGCTTTGGATATGTGGATCTCTTTATTGCTAGAAATATTTTTTATTTTTGTCCTCCTCAAATTGGATGGCTTTTCAACTAAACCAGCCATTCCTGTTACTTCTTTCCTTTCATACATGCTATTTTAATTATTTTGTTTCTCTTCTTTTTTAGGTCCTCTACTTGCCTGTTTTAATTAATCTTTATCACCATCTTTTTTTAATATGCCTCAAAAATAACCATTCTTTTTAAAAAAAAAAGGTGTTTTTTCTTTATATTTAGAAAAAAAAAATTAGAAAAACTGTAGAAAAAGATAGTTTTTCCTTAGTAGTTAACCCTGAAATAACATAATCATAGATTAAGGCACCAAATTCTACTAGATTATATGTTTTCTTTTAACACACCGGCTATTTGATGAAACAAATCAGAGGGAACCTGTACTGAAGGAGGTACAAGTGAAGGCAGTTTTTTAATACCTTAGTTCACCCCCTTTATTTCTTTCTTGATACTAGTTTGGAGCAGTTCTGGATTGTAAATTAAGGATGAACATGCTTTGATTCAACTGTAGGCTTCCAGGTTAACTGCTTCTAAACCTACTTGTGACTGAATTGACCAAAGAGTTGTGTTCAGTTCACTGACAGACAGAAAAATCATTTATCTGAAATAGGTTAGTATTTCCTGTCAGTCTGGTGACAGAGTGCTCTCACTAGTTCTGTACAAGGGGTTATAATAGTCAGGTATCTATCCTTACAGTCTGTCATGTTTCACTTTAAAGGATGTGGGAGGTTTCTCGCATGTGGCATGCTCCACACTTATCTCTATGGTCATAGCTTTTCAGAACAATTTTATCAATCTAAAAATACTTTCTCATCCTTTTATAATTTTGGGATCTACTAATTGTCTTGTCTTTTCTGCTCTTGGGTCTTTATATGATGCGGACACAATTAGAGAAAAACACCTATCCACACCTTGTACTTCATGCCCTTAAGACCAATGTTCTGTATAGTCAGATGTCGTTCAAATTGTTTATGGGTGCTGTTGGAGTTACAGCAAGATCTTCTAAACTGATTTTTGGCTTCTGCGTGGTAAAAGCTATGAAACAAATTATGCAATTCTTTTTGTATTTGTGGCTGGTGTTTTGACACTAATAGAACAGATTAGGGCTGGAGTGTGAGATTTTGATTTTTTTTTTTTTAGGATGTTCTCATGTCTTCTGACTGGCAGTATTAGGTTGTTCTGGATTAATGCTGCCTCAGTTGTCTTCTTGAAGATCGTATGATGAGGCTGAATTTTTTAGAAGATAGTTGTTCATCTCCTTCAATACAGCCCTTACGTAAGAAGTTTTAGGTAAAGTGGAAAGCAACCATGAAACCGAATTGTGCTAAGAGATTTTTTTTTTTCCCCTATTCTGAAACAATATATAGTGTAGAAAAATGATTCATTTCCTGTGAAAAAAATGTTGTAAAATAAAAATACAGTAGTTATGATGTAGAATGGGAAATGTTGGTCTTAACCTTAGCTTGTTTATTTTGAGAACTGTGAAATGACTGGAAAGGAGGGTTGTTATGAAGTAGCATATTACAGTTGTGCTTTGGGACTGCCAATTGTTAAAAGAAAAAACTTTCCATTAATAAAAAGACACTTGAGCACATCTTTGGCCTTTAAGCTAATTCTGAATTTTGGTATATCATTCTTTTAGAACTGTGTTTACCATCCAGAACAGTCCAATCTTTTACACAGAAAACTCTGCAAACAATATAAAAAGAATGTCTGGTGAATGATACATTACCTATCTCACAGTATTAACAAGGATAGGAAAAAAGTTGTTTATCTTCACAAACAGAAATGTGAGCTTCCTACTTTTAACCTAAACACTTTCAAACTGAAAAATAACATGCTGGGCTTATTCCCAGCAAAGGATATCCTCCATTTCCCATGCACTGGCTGAGAGACACTGTACCACTTATCACACATATATAGAAGGAAAACATCAATGTGTGATAATCAGGAAACAATTTCTGGTCTTCCTGTGAAACTTGTTTTAGATGTTTTTTTGGTGCTGATGATGTAGTAGTGTGCATCATGTGCAGACTATGAAGGTGTATGATCTTGGCTTACTGCTGTTGTGGATGATAGTATGACAGGCAGTGCTGCTTCATTATTATTTTTCTAATAGCAGTATGCTGACTGTTAAGTCCATACTTCCTTATAGTTTGCATCATACCCTTCATAGAGCAAAGGAGAAAACTCTTAAAAGTGGAAGTTTTACTGACTTATACCAGGTGATCGCTCTGCCAGTTGATAGACACATGTTTTTTAGTGTTGTGATTGTTTCTTAAGCAATTGGTGGTATGGGACCCTCTGTTCTTGGGTTGCTATTTTAAGAAAACGGGTCTTGAGCAGGGGGGTGCTCCCCTTTTTAAGTGGTAAAAAATTTAAACCTCGAGTATCTGAAAGATATTTTTTATTTCTTAAGTTGCACTTGTTCCTTCTTTTGGGCCATCTATTCTTCACCTGGTTTCTGAAAATTTAGAGGTCAAGTTGTTTAGCTTTGGTCAGTGAAGAGAGAAGCAGTCACAGATAATAAAAAGATGTAATTGCTGAAAGGACATTTTGTACTATACTATAGTCTATCAGCATGAAATAAGAATTAGTGTCTTTTTTGGCTTTTGGATCAGAAAAGACAAAGCATGTGAGAATTTTCTCTGGGTGATAATTTCAGCTAAGTATTTCATTATATTTGAAAGCAGAGGCAAGTGGCTCTTGTGGCTTATATGTATGGTCATCTTCTGTGCTGCTCTTAGTAGTGAACCAATGTGTTGCGAGTTATGACTTTTTTACAAAAATAGTAACGAAGTTGTGAGGATTTAAGATTTCTGTCAAACAGACCTGAGAGATAAATAAAACCATCAAACATGTGAAAGCTTTCAAACATATTTGAAAGATGTTTCCTACTCGAAGAAAATTCTTCCGTAAGTTACATAAAACTTCTTCTCACTAGCATTATGCTCTGTAGAGAGTAGGTTGGTTTATGCTGAGGTTATCTTCATTATCCGTCTGGAGGAGTTGCAAGTTCCCAACAGGTAGTTGCCTTTCCTTCCCTTTGTGTTGTCTGGCAGTAGTTGTGTAAACTCACAGAGCAGCCTTCCTCCCAGGTTTGCAAAGAGCAATTAAGCTGCCATGGTAGGGAGTTACTAGGAGCTCACATGTTGCTAGATTTCTAGTAGTTTGTCAGTTATGTAGGGTAGACGCGCAGCTGGATTTGCCATTACCTTTATATCTGTAGCATCCCTCAAATTTCCCTAAAATGCAGGTCATGCTCTGAACTCCAGTACAGTAAGTTTTTGTTTTCATGACTGTAAAGATATTTATGCTGTAACGTTTCTTGGCATCTGGCTTGTACTGAGAGAGCCCTGTTATTCCCGGTCACTTAAAAGCACGAGAGGCAAGTCCGCACACAGTGTGACGGTTGGGAAGTTTCCTGTCCCATCGGAGACATGGAGAAGGGGACTTGCTTGGATTTGCATTTCTGGCTTATTCTTAGGTTTTTTTACTTGTTAATTTAGATTGCAATCAGAGGCTGTACCTGATTTTACATACCAAAATCAATCTACATGTTACTCTCATCTCTGTTAGTAGTGGAAGTGTTGTCCATTGATGGCCCATGCCCTTAGTATTGCAAGAAATGCTATTATATTTTGAGAAATAGATTTCTGACTGTGTTGGAACAGGTAGAAGCTGTGTAAAAGTTCTCTCCTTGTGTAAGAAAAAGGCCAAGGCAGTTACGAAGTCTCCCACTTGCCATCGCCTTGTCTGTGTCCCCTGCAGTCGCAATTGTAAAAGCAGGGGGAGAGCGTGAGAGATGTATTCTTTGAAGAGTATCATGACTGGGTGGGTTGGGTTTTTTTTTTTGTTAGACTTCATATAAAATGTGGAGGTGTTGTGTTTGTGAGGGGGGTTATGCTGGTTCAGTGACATCGAGTCACTGAACAGTAAATTGGCTTCATGGAGGGTCTAATGAATACCAGAACCTATGAAAGGAATTGGTAGGAGCACGTGGTCAGATGTGGTAGGGAATGGGAGGTGTGGATGGCCAAAATAAAATGCGGTTTCTGCCTTTTGTCATCAGCAAGGTGTTAGATCAGCTGATCATACTTGATCTGTACCTTTTTTTTTTCCATGGGTAAAGAAACAAACCATCAGCAGATGTTCACAGGTAAAAAAAATCCTATGAAGTGATTCTCAGCTGAACTGATTGCACAGTATTTAAGTAACTTACCTAAGTGCCTCTATTATTACAGCAGATATGCTATAGAAGCTGCTATATTAGAATAAGAACAGCCTTTCAGGAACTTTTAATTCATTTCCAGATGATATTTATGAGAAAGTGCTTGAAAACATCATGCTCCTAATGCATGCTTTGAGAAGCCAGTCTCTTCTTACCTCTTGAGCTTCATTCGATTAGTTGACTTAAAGTGAAAGTCGTACTTCTTGTACTTCAAGTTTCTGTCTGTTTTCTGACCTCGTCATCGCAGGCCCAATTGTCTAAAGACCTGAAACGTGTAGGCAGTCTGGTAAATAAAAGATCCATAGCAATAATGACGAGTGTTGATCTTTTGTGTATGTCAGCATGTCAGAACATGATAGGAGTATCAGTGAAAGCATCAGACTCCTTACTCTTAATGCCACTGCTGGTAAGTTACAGATGACTTGTGAGAAGTGTCCCTTTTTCTTCCTGTCTTGTGAGGAAGAGAACTAGTCTGCTAATCTTATTTACAGTTTTAAGGAGTAACTTTCTTTGCTGAAACATTGTTTGTCCTATCTTGGAGGGCATTTTTTTCCCAATATTATGAGCAACAGTACCATTGCCTCCTTCGGAAGAAGGTGGCTTCACCAAGATGACACTCACAGTGAGAGCAGACCTGTGACTGGTTAACTGACTGTAATACCTGTCAGATCAGAGAATATGAGATTTAATCCCCCCCACTATAAAGGAAATATGAGATTTTAAAAAAAAAAAAAAAACCCAAACAAACAACCCACTATAAAGCCAAACTGCTTAGGATTAGAAGAAGTAGTACTTACTATCTGATAACTACCAGGGCAGAAAGATTTTGTGTCTCGTTCCTAGATGATGTGTGCAAGTTCCTGCAGCAGTTTTTGTTTAACACTAGGAAGATCTTAAAAGCAACATTTCCTTTAACATATTCTCTAAGGAGAAAACCTCCAAATTGTTGATTTGGCAGCTTCCATAGCATAGTGGAAGGCAGGAAAACCAGCCTCTCTCAGATTAATCAATCTGCCAAAAACGTCTGGATGTGCTGAAGTTAGGATGAAAGAAAGAGCCAATTCATTGTATAGTTCAGTGAAATTTATGAGTGTGTGGGCTTAAAATCAAACACAGTGCTGTTGTCAGTAGTGTGCCGAAAAGTAAAAATGTGCTATTCAGTCTCTCTTGGTCATAGCTGTACTCCAGTGAGCTACGTGATGGTTGTAAAAGCATCAAATCCACACCATATAATGTGGGGTGAATAAAAGCATGAAATTATGAAAATATATGAGAGATTTGTTTGGAGTTTATTCCCCAAACCCATTTAATTTAGAGAATTAAAAAATTTTATTCAGTACGTTAAATGGGTTTACTCATGAGATTAACAGGGCACAATTGGAATTGATTGTAGAGCGTTAGTAGGGAGAAAGTAGATTAGAAAGGAATGGCAGAATGGAATTCAACATCACAGATTGTTCGGAGCACGTTGGTTGCTAAGGCGAATGCACTGTATTTGGAAATGTAGTAGAAACGTAACAAGGTAGTGTGATCCCAAGGGTCCTTTCTAACACGAGCTAATCTCCTGGGCTCTCTGAAGCTCTTGGGCTGGGTATGACTGAAGCCCAAAAGCATAGAAACAAGAACGGGGAGCCGCAGCTTTTCATGTCTACAAGCTAGAAATAATCCATCTGACTTTTGAGAGTTACCAATTGCAATTGATGTAACCTTGACTGTTAACAAGGTATAATAACAAGGTATTCTTCTTCTCTTGCTTTTTCAATGCATATAGATGGAAACTTTTCAAAGTTATTACATATTGAGATCTGTCTAATTCTTAAAATTAGAGAACAAAACATTGAAAACAGTACTCTTAAAATGAATAGTAATTAATTACTCATGTAATTGCATTAATTAAACTTGGCTATGCAATTAGAGAGCTAATTATGTTTAAAACGCAATTGCACGTTTCAATCACTGCCCACACCCTGGGGATCACCCATTTTTTTCCCCTCCTCCCTCATTAGGTCTTCTGTAATCTCCTTCTGTTAAATGGCATGATTGAAGCTGAGAATATGCATACATAGATGTGCATTTGCTTTCTCCAGCAAATGTGTCCTGTTAAAAGCTTAAAATGCTTTTTATTGTGCCATTTTATTTTAAAAAAAGACAAAAAAAAAAAGATTTTATTATTATTTTTTGTCTCCTCCGAAGGACTATTTTGTCTCCTACAGGTAAATATGTATGTGATGTCATTGAGTCATATGTATAAAATAAATGTAATTTAAAGAATTAAAATCTAGAAGAGAATCTCTCTATGTTAAAGTGCTTTAAGTTTGGGTTGCCTTTTTTTTAAATGGGAACAGAGGAATGGAGGCGCTTCCTTGGATCATGGAGTCCAGTCCCATCTTATCACAGGCAAGCAGATTGTATAATCTTTTCCATGAATATGTCAGATCTCATCTCAAAATCAGTTGTTTGTTTCTTCCTCATTATCTGCATTAAAAGGCTGTTCAAGAGTCACGTTCCTCTGATACTTAGCTAACTTTTCTAGTTTATAGTGTCACTGTGATAACTTTGCATGTGTTTATTCTTGTGCAAGCATCACTGTTTCAGAAATCACCCTAGCAGCCTTTCACTGTACTTGGTACAGTTTGCATTCACGTATCCTGAACATGATTGCCTGGAGTTGTACAAGATGTACACTGAGTCATTATTCCTATCCTGTACTAGTACAATGGCCTTATGACTGTTTTGTTGTCTTGTGATCAGATAGTAGCATTTTTTCCTGTTCTGTTCCTTACAGCTGATAGTGATTGGCTATACATTTAATGTGATCTCCAGCATATTAGTTTTCAAGGTAGCTGGTTTTTTTTCCGTGAGAGATTGTGACCCTTCTTGTGTGACAGTTTGTCATCAGCAGATTTTATTGGCATTTTCCTACTATATGTGGCAGTCATTAATGAAAATATTTAATAGGACAGTCCTTGAGCTTCAGTTGTAACCTCCTTTCTGTGCAGTAATTCCCCTTTCAGCATAGACTGTTTCTTGTTAGCCAGTTCCTATCAGTTATTAAAATTCTCATCCTGACTAGTAATTTTACACAATACACTGTACCCAGAGCTCTGTTGACACCCTTCAAGATATGCTATCTTTGTTGTAGTTGACATTGTTCAAGTAGGGTGGCAGTGGATGATTTAACTGTAATTGTACATTTTTGCTACCTGGTAAAGGATTACAGTCTAACTGAAATCCATAGAAGATACCACAGCAAACAATTCGAAGATTTCTGAAAGAAAGTTTTACTTTTAAAATACATTATGAAAGAACAGTGATATGATGTATTTTTATACTTAATTGTTATTACCTGTATTATTTTGATATGGCATGATACAACATTACACTGTTAATTTTTGCGAAACTGTGAAGTTTCTGTGAAACTGCATTTTGCTGTCTTGTACAGCTAATACTCTGCTTTCCAAAGCCTGTGGAGGTGTTTTATTGAATGATGTCCACATACATTGTTAGTCTTCTAGATGGATTTCAGGTGGTTTAAATTTTGCAAATCCTTGCAAATTCTAGTTAATTATTTACAAATCTGATTTATGCTGTCTGTGAACATTTTGCATGTTTTTGATTGCTGAAATACTGCATGTTTTTGATTGCTGAATCAGTGAAGGTTGGGACGAGTTTCCGCTGCTTGACTCTTAATACATTTTGACATCTTATTTACAGCTGAATGGTTTATCACTGCCTTGTATGAAATCTTCCAGAGACTTACTATTTAACATCCTGAAAAACAGATTTTGGAACCTGTTTTGACTCCCTGAGAAGAAAAGAGCAACTGTTAAGTTCACTCGTGTAGAATTGGTCCCTGAAACCTTCAAACATATACTTAACAATACTCATCTATATGTGCATTCAAAGTAGTTTAATGTAAATGTTGTGACATCTGACTCTGGAACCTCCTACACATCCTGGGCTTCTTTTAGGTTGTTGAGCATGTTTAGTTAGGATTAGACCCAGTTTTTCCATGGCTCAGAGGGCTCTGCGGAGCTGACTGTCAAATTGTTGAGTGGCATTTAAAAGTGTACAAGTCCTGTCTGGTGTTCCAGATTGAAGATAAGGAACATCTGTTGTGGGTTGGGAGTAATACCTACTCTGTCCTAGGGTTCATTAATTTCAGGGGAATTACAGACCGATGACAGGATGATATTTTCTACAGAAGTGCTCAGGAACTAGGCACAGCCGTAAGTCAGGGCATTGCTGAGCTGTACCACGTAAGATTTGTGGTGCTACAAGACTATTAAGTTAAACATATTGTAAAATAGAGTACAAAGAACTGTGGGGTTTTTGAGTTATTTTACAATATTTTAAAAATATTTTTCTGTCAGCATCTTTCTCTTCCTTTTCTTGAACAGTTTGGCCTCGCACTTGATGTCTCCGCTCGGTTGCATGCTAGATACCTCCTCTTATTTTGTGTTTGCTGTGTCTAAAGTTCAAAAACAAAAAAGTAAAAAAACCAAACCAAAACAAAAAACCCCTTCTAATGTGTACTAACAAAAATTTGGCATTAGCTGGCACGATATTAATAATTATAAAGTCCACATCTTCTTGTGACTCGGTATCAGACACAAAAGGCAATGGCAAAATGTCTGTATTACCTGTGTGTGGCAGGGGGAAGCCCTCTGTGGTAAGTCCAGCCACGTGGCTCACCCGCCAGGAGGAGAGGGCCCTGCTCTCCGGCTGCTCCTCATCCCCTGCCCGGCGTGACCCAGCCGCCACTCTGTCTTGCAGCACAGTGGTGGTACACGATGGGGGATAACCGCGTTTTAGTCACCTCGGGGGTGCTATTTCCAGGTAGTTAGGGAGGAGAGCACCAGGAGGGGAGGAGAGCAGGGAGCAGCCCACCCAGCTTGCTGCCAGTGGGGCCCAGCCTGCAGGTGAGGCTCCTCTGCCGATAGGCAAAACTGTTTTCAAAGACAGTCGTCTTGACTTTCACCAGCAATTGGCAGAAATTGTCTCAAGAAGTGGTTATCCTACCAAAAATAGAATAATGATGAAAATAGCAAAAATACTGGTTTGATCACTGTTGGTGATGATGTCTGGTTTTCCTATCCTAAGAAATATTTGAGTAAAAGCCGAGTGTAGATGTGCACTCATTTAATAATGATTTTCCCATTAGCTGTGTGCAACTTTTCTAAAACTTGTGGAGAAACCTATTTGGTATATCATAAATACTGTAAAAATGAGATCTGTCAGATTAGTTGCATGCGATTACCTGCCTCGATAACATTTTCTTATTCTTACTGTGAACGCCAGTGCATTTTTCTCCTTCAGATATGGTAGAATAGTACGTTCCCAATCTAAATTGACAAGTGTATTAATTAGCCTACCCAACCTTCACAGCTTCATGGCTGTTTTGCTAGTTTTGGTGGGGACTGTGCACCGGTCTGAGGTGGTGCCAGTGCCGGGTGGCAGGAGCTCCGAGGGGTCCCACCTGTGCTGCCGCGTGCCCGCTGTATGGAAATCCGTGAACTGGGGGGGGACAGACAAGTTTCACCTCTTTGCCTCATCCTTGGTGGCCCCGTGCAGACCAGCCCTCTGAACTGTGGCATTTGTACCTGGGGACAGGAATGGCAGAGCCTGCCGTTTCAGAGTGCTCTCGGCACCATCCTGGGATGTCTGTGGTTGGCAGTGGATGACAGAGGAGCATTAAACTCTGCAGTTAAAATGCAGTGGCAATTAAAGTCTGTGAGGAATTACTATTGCAAGAGAAGGGCATCTCTTGTTTATGTTTTTGTCATTGTGACTGGTATTGTTTGCCTTTTCGATTTTTACATTTCTTCCTAAGTTTTAAAAAATATTCCATTTTAATATACAAAGCAAAGCTCCTAAGGTGTCCTGGAATAGGTAGGCAAGTGGTTTCAGTAGGGTGGGAGAGAGGGAAACAAGGCAATAAAACTTACACAAACATCTCTGTAGGGTTTTCCTTTTTGTCAGTTTACATGTGAAATTTGAATAATGGTTGGACTTTCTATTTTTTCCTGGTATTCTGCCACTGCTTTTTTCCATTAATTATCTCATTTTCCTCCCCCTTGTTTTCTGTGACCTGCTCGTCCAACTTGCTCTACAGATTATAATGAATATTGGGTCTTTTGGCTTTGTGTTTCATGGCACAGACTACATGCAATGAAAGGTTTTAATCTCAATATTAGATTTTGAGTACAGGCATACTTGGAACAGTGAGTGGTGCTACAGCTGAAAAGCAGATAAACTGTTTTCCCTTATTTGTGAGACTTCTGCTGTATTTATTCATTCAGAGATTTACACCAGTCAAGATCCCATTGGGAGATTACCCTAACTGGTTGGAATGGCCTGAGTTCTAGTGAGTAACATGCACTTTGTAAGGCTTGAGCAGATAGTGTCATGGACATGGTGAAAAAGGTTTAGTGAAGTGATAGAGATTTTTTACATGATGAGTCAGCAAGATGGAGTGAAGGGGAACTTTCTATGTAATGGGAATGGATGTGAGTCAAGGATTCTCTAATCTCATTTCTAATAATCTTCAGCAGAGAAACTTGCACTTAAATTTTATTGCAAGAGAAGTTTTGTTTAGTTAGTAAGCAACTTGGTTTTTATAAGAAGGACAAACAGTTTCATCCAAAACAAAAATGTAAGTAAACTTTAGAGAAGATTCCTCCACCCCACTCATGTTTTGATGATCTGGTAATGAAGCACTGATAACTGCATTCTTGAATGTCATGAAAACCTGTGCTACATTTAATATATCTAGACTTCTTTCTTATTAATATAAAAGTTTGGTGTTTAGATTTGAAGAAGTGGTTTTGGGGGCAATAACTGAAAAATTTAAAACCTAGATGGAGACAAAAGCATCTGCAATGTTGGGAAGAAATCAATCTCAATGTTATATTGAGTGTTTAAGCTAAGTATTACTGGAGCAGATATGGGGTTTTGGTTAATTCACTAAGTAGGTAACATCTTTCCTGTTAGGGACATCTTAGGTCTTTCCTTGGAAGCTCTTACTAATTGGAATAAAATGTGCAGCACTGGGGGGGGGGGGGGGGGGGGGGAAGTGAAGCTTTTCATTTGGCATGTTATGGTTCTCAGCTAGGGCTGAAATCTTACAAAGATAAATCATACTTGATACAGAGACAGTAGTGGTCTAGAATATAGCATTATTGTCTGGAGTGTTACAGTCTAGAATATTAGTAGAATATCAAAAGAAGAGTTTTTCAATGAGTATTAACACATTTCTGTTTAAATGAACAGCATTATCTCATACAGTTACCACACTATCATGTTAAAACAAACTATATGTATTTTATATGTATAAAATCACTTCTGCTTCTTTCCATAATCAAATAGGATCTTAAAATGTTGTTTTTAAATCACAACCATTCATATGGTCAGGTTGGCTGCGGAACTTTTAACATGAATTTTTAGCAAACAAGTCAGAAGCCTTATTAAAAGTCCCACTCTAGGAGTTAAGCGGCCACTTTATGTTCTAAAATGTCAGCTGATTTGCTCTAGAGAGAAAAAAGGATTTTTCCTTTCAGCTAACTCACCTACTAAAATAATAATACTGGAACAGTTGAATATGGCTGCATGCATCAGGATAGAGAGGAATTTCAATCAGAACAGCAGGAGGGAAAAGTGAAGGGAGCTAATTGTTAATTTGGGAAACATGAGGAAGCTTATATGGAAAAGTACGTTGATAGTGCAACATAGTATTGTATTATTTGAATTATTTGAATAAATCCTTTGCCTCATGGTGGAAATATGCGTGTTTTTTTATATTGCCCATTATCTGTTCATACCGTCTGGGTTTGTCCTTGAATGAAAATACATGAAATATACCTGTGGTGTTTTAGTTAAAATAAATAGGGCAGAACAGCATTTAACATGATGGCATAGTGAACCTAATGAGTTCAAGATCCAACAGTGCTTTACAATTAGTTGCTATCTAGTGCCATTAGTTCATAATTTTATCTGTAATGTTTGGCTCTGAGCTTTTAATAAATTAATCAATCGGACTGGGACTGCTTGAAACAGTCAAACTTGAAACCTCTAGATTGTTGGTCTCAAATAAATGACCTATGTTAAAATAGCACTTACATAATCTATCGTACTCCTTATTGGTAATGCAAGCAATAGGTTTAATTGTGTTCTCTAACTGCTCTTGCTCTTAAGGTCTGTTTGATTTCAGAGGGATTTGTTTGTTATTCCATTACAGCACAGTAGCTAAGAGCCTAACTGTAGTTTTTTTTCTGTAAGAATACATGTTACAACTTTCTATAATATCCACAGGCTTTAGGACCTGCCCCAAAATGGTGTTCCTTCTTGGACAACTTGACTGAAGAACTGGAAGAGAATCCAGAGAGCACAGTTTATGATGATTACAAATTTGTTACCAGAAAAGACCTTGAAAATCTAGGTAAAACAGTTGAATATCCTCTTTAGCTGACTTCTTTGTTCAGTTTTTGGTCGTCTACACATACAAGTTTTGTAATTCGGATGTGACGTATGAGGACTATTAGAAATTCGCTGGCAGTAGTTTCATCCAGTCTTCTTGGTTATTAATATACCAGACTGATAGCTTTATGTTCTTTGGTTTCCAGCCAGTGCAACAGTAGGTATTTGTGTTTCTCAGATTTTTATCCCAAGAAGATTGATATTTGCTGATTTAATATGTCTAGGAATCTGTTGTGTGTGCTTTCAGACACTGTGGATGGCACAGGAAGAGAGTTAGTGTAGTTTTCAAAATACTTCTGAGGTGCTCAAATATTATGTTGGAACTCCTAGCAAAATTAGGAGAAGATTCGCCTGCCAAAGGGTACCCTAATTGACTGTAGTAATTTCCAGAAAATACAAATCATTCTAGGGCTAATAGAAACACAATTTCAAGGAACTGGAATGCTGAAAATCATATAGCAGAGAAAGTACACATGCTTCTTCCAAGGTGGTTAGTCCTTTTTCTGTCCGTTATGTGTTTTGATTGCAATTTTGTGCTCCAGTTCAATTTAATTAATTTACCTCTGAATATGGGAGTTGGGTTTGGCCTGGCAGGGGGCCATGCAAGGAGGAGGTCATCCAAAGCACCTGCATCTTAAGCCTTACTGTTCTAGAGTAGGTGGTCTGAATGTAGCCCACAGACCCCTATCCCAGTCATAAGGGAATAAGGCAATGTAGTATTATCTACACAAAGACATGACTGGGAATACTTATTCTGCTTTAAATTCTCTGTAACTTAGTCAAATTCATTTCCCCATAAATGCAAGCTTTCAAATGAAGATCCAGCTTAAGGAATACTTTGTATTTCATATGTCAGGGTTTCTTTGTATTACAAACCATTAGCTGGAGTACTCTCACTTTGGAATATGCAGGAAAATTGTTCCCTGGAAACAGTAAAAAATGTTTAGCGACAGCTTTGCTTTCTGAGATGCACAGTGGTGTCTCACTTTTTTTTGACATTTAGTTCTAGAAGCAGTTTGTTAATTTATAAAGATTTGGGGTCTGTAGAGGATATTTGGGTATAAAAAGCTTTTCTTTTTCTCAGTCTTGGAATGTTGTGAAGATGCACAGAAGGAAAATCAGACAACTCTTCAGTATTTTCATTCTTACTTAGGTTAGGGCCTAGGGTGACAGTTTTATGACCTGATGTGGTACTGCATTTTTTTCAGCATGTTGATTCTTCAAAGTAGTGACCCAAGGCAAAATTTTTTAATTAAAAACATCTCTATACCACACTAAAAAAGTGATTGTCAAACATCTATGGACTTTGAAAAAAATCCTCTCAAATTATTCTTTGTAAATTTTTATGGAGCGTAGTGCATATGGGCATTTTTAAAAAGTGCACAGTAACGTGTATTATGACAAGAAAAATGGATTTTATTACTCTGAAGAAGCTCAAATTTCTTGCTGGCTGAACTGATTTTTTTTTTTATTGCAGTTTTGCTTAGTCTTGTTGTAATGGATGTGACTGTTAGATTGATGTGTTGCGTTGGCAGTGTGTGTTTGTCTTGAATTGGGAAAGTAAAGTGGCTGGCTTGGAATAGGAGTTCTTTAGGTATGAAAGCTCTTTGAAATCCTCTAACTTTTTTTTCCCAGGCCTTGCTCATCTCATTGGATCATCATTGCTCAGAGCATATATGCATGGCTTTTTCATGGACATAAGACTTTATCATAAGGTAAATAAGGCTGATCCTTTTCAATTTTTACTCTTAAGAATAAAATATGTGTGTTGGGTTTTTGTTGGGGGGCGGTATTTGGTTTGGGTTTTTTTTTTCCCTCCAAATAACGGACAGCGTCCTGTATTAATGATATTTCCTTTTTACTTCCTCCTGCTTGTTCAAAGGCAAAAATGATGGCCAACCCCTTTGCCTATGAAGAATATAGAAGAGAAAAAATAAGGCAGAAGATAGAAGAAACACGTGCACAGAGAGTTCAACTAAAGGTAAATCCTGTAAACAATTAGTATACTTCTGGGAAAACTGTTCATAAAGAGTAATATATTCCTAAGTGTATCTCAGAAATGTAATGACTTGGGATTTGATTCTGTTTATCATCAGAGACACAAAATAATTTCTAAAACTTTTTGAATGGAACCGTAAAATTCCCATGCGTGTGATTCCCACAGATGAGAAAGACTGACACCAAACTGTAAAAGAGCAGCTTTCATCACATTTGCCACTTGAGTGGATAACCCACTGGTAAAACTTGCAGTTTCTGCTTCTGTCATTAAACTAAATTACTTAAGCCATTAAAACATAGTACTCTGGAAAGAGATATATAAAAATAGCATTGTGTTTATAACTAGTAGCTTTCTAGACTGAATTTGCTCAATGTAGGAGAAATAATTGCTTTTAAAGTACTAAAGCTGATGCATTACAAGGTAAAAACAATACAGAAGTTCTGTTTAAATTTTCTCCAAGTGCTGTTGCTTTACTAGTACCTAGAAATATTTGGAACCAGTCAAGGAGCTTTTCAGCAAGAGTTATAAGAATGAGTAACAATTCTCTCTTCACCACACTTAGAAATGTAAAGCATGTAGGTTTTTGCATGTGTAAAAGAGTAATTTACGGATGAATTGCTTTCCTCTCTTTAGAAACTCCCAAAAGTCAATAAAGAACTTGCACTCAAGCTAATCGAAGAAGAAGGAGAAGAGCAACAAGTTACTAGAAAAAGGAAACAGAAGGTGAGCTTTTGTTTTGGAGACTTCTCTAACTGAGAGCACAGAAAGTGCTTACAGTATTGATTTTTTTTGTTGTTGTTGTTGGGGTTTTTTTTTTTTGTTATCTGGCCAAACAGATTCAAAATTCTATTGTTCCTGTTTCTCATAAATAACTTATTCTAGTAGGTGGCTTTAAGGTGGACTTCACTGTAGCTGCAGCACCAAAACAGCCATGTAGTAACTTAAAGCTTAAAGTGATGAAATAATCACTGTGAAGATGATACCGGCTTCACAGGCTCCAGAAGCTAACTAAATGCAGAGTCAATACCAAAGTTGTTCTAAAAAGACCTGTTGTTTGCATTTGTTGGTATTTTGGTGGTGACCATGACAAAATAGATGTTATCTGTAATACTGAAGATACAATTGCCTTTGTGTACACAGTTAACTACATTGTATGAAATAGCCAAAATGGTTTGCTCTTATACAACAGGAATTCCTCCTGATGTTCAAAATAATCCAATTTTTATCCTAAGTGAAGTCTAAAGGAAAAAATGAGTTAATGTTTAATATCTGGTGGGGGTGGCAGGCTTTGTATAGGTAGCACTTCATAGGTGCTTATTCTCACAGGAATATAGCATTCATGAAAGGCAGGCATTAGCTTCATGTGGCATCTAATGAAATTCTGTGTGTTACAGTTAGGAAGCATGAACTAAAAAAGTAGGAGGTGGTAAAACCTTAAATGCAGACTGTCTAAGGCAGTGTTATGATGGAAATATGAGTTCCATAAATGGGGGCTGATTTGTCTAGGAGTACATACAGATTGTGTTATTAAGTGGACTAAAAGAGTATACATAAAAATGCATATCCTGCTTAGTTTCCTGAAATGGTATCGCAGTCTTATGAAGAGCAATTTATTTTAGGCTTTGGGATTTAATTTTTGGCTGTGTGACTGCAAGTCACACATTTGCAACAGTTTCTGTGTTTGAAATTTACACTTGTTGTTTCCTGTATCTTCCCACACACACACACTTCTTGGGTAACAATGAAAACTTAATGCTGGGATGGGGTGAATGTGCCAGTATAAGTTTGGCAATGTTGAAAGATCAGCTTTTTATAATAAAAAGCTATGTATTCAATGCTTTTAAAACGATGACAACAGGCATTCACATAAGCTGAAATTGTAGCTTGTTCCTAATTCAACAGTAGCATAGTTTACACTGAATTCATTTTACTTTGACATGAATGAAACTTCCTTTTCCATTCTGTATGCAAGGGCAGTGGAGAAAACATGTTACAAGATGTACAGAAACACTTACTGTTATGTATTTACAGTAAAACAGTAGCAGCATTGCATAAAGCCATGTTTACCTTGATAATTTGTTGTACATGTTGTAGAATCATTCCTGTCAGGCAGGGTATTTGCCTTGGAGGTACTGCTGATTAGTCAATAGATACCAACACATCTCCAGACAAGCTGGCTGAATGTATAAGAAGCATTAATTCAAAAATATTAGTAATTGTGTATTTAAGGTGTCTATAGTGTGCATAAAAAAACCCTGTCTTGCTTACAGGTAGCTTAGAATTATATTTATTTGATCTTTGTGAAAGTAATAAAATATAATAAGCATAAATCTTGATTTTTATATGACCTGGAAGGATAAAGCAACTGGCATTTCACGTGCTGGTTTTGAATTTTGTTTAATTAAAAAGGTGTTGCTTACTTTACCAAAGTCTGTTTCAGAATTTTATAACTCACTCATGCTTTGCTTCTTTTCCAGAATATGCCTAGCCTTCTCAAAGATGATCGTTTTAAGGTCATGTTTGAGAATCCGGATTTCCAGGTGGATGAGCAGAGTGAAGAATTTAGGCTACTTAACCCACTTGTTTCTAAAATAAGTGAGAAAAGAAAGAGGAAACTAAGGCTTTTGGAGGAACTGGAAGCGCAAGAACAGGTAAGATATATTCCATTTGGAGTAGGAAAAATCCATAGATATTTTTCTTTTCTTCATTTAGCATTCAGATTTTGCACTGTAGAAAGAAGGAAAGATGGAGGCAATGCAAGAATGTCTTATCAGTTACAGTAATTAAGTGTAATTTGTAATGTTATCCTAGTTTTTAGATGTCAACAATATTGTGTCTACATGAATGTAGGTTTGAAAAACATAAAATATGTAGGTGGAAACAATTTTATAATGTATTTTCTGCTTCATTTGCTGTTACTGCTTTTGTTCAAATTTTAGTTCTCTTCAACTGTAGCTATGTAAAAGCTGTCACGTACTCTAATTGCAGGAATGGTTTGAAAAGAAAATTAGTTGATGATTTCTTATTTTATACTATTTTTGTCTGCAGGAAGAGGAGGAAGAACCAGAAGGAAAAGCAAGTGATGCAGAAAGTTCTGAGAGTTCAGATGATGAAAAAGGCTGGGTTGAAGAGGTCAGGAAACAGCGCAAGCTTCTACGCCAAGAGGAAAAAGTAAAGCGGCAGGAAAGGTTCAAGGAGGATCAGCAAACATTACTGAAACCTCAGTTTTTTGAGATTAAAGAAGGAGAGGAATTCAGAAGCTTCAAAGACTCTGCCAAAAAACAAAAATTAATGAAGTAAGACTAATGTTCCTATTTTAATAGCTGGGGGTGGACGATTGTCAAGTATTTCTCTACAATGCAGGCCAGTGGCATTTTGGCTTGGAAGCACTTACTAGCAAAGCCACATCTGGCAATTCAGGGATATAACTTAAAGCAACATAGTTGTTGAAAGCTTTGTTTTGTAGTTAAACAAATACAGTGTTTATGGCAGGGAGACAACACAAATGAGATAAGTAAGAGATTAATATGCTGAGCCAGAGTTGGGGATCCATTACTCGGTGTTGGTGAACTGCTGCTCTCAAATAACAATGCTGATGTGTGTGAGACTGGTTATATTTCTCCACCAGTGTCAGTATGAGGTTGACAGTCTGGACGTTTTTCATCTGACCCTCTGAAATGTAGAATACTGCATGACTAGTCACTGTTTTGGGGGTAGGATCAAGGTGGTAAAAAAAATGGTGTGGGTATTTTTGTGGCATCCAGAAACTTTCAAAAAAACTATGCTGTTGTGATATTGTCAGGTCTCACTATTTCTATTTTTCTTTTTGCAATACAGAAAAATCTTTTTTTTTTTTTTCTAATTTGGATTTCCTTAAATTGATGATCGGCTGAAGTAATTGGGTACTGTATAAAGAGCACATCAAACTAAAGGACTTGGCTTTCAAGTGCTTAATGCCTGCAAATGTCATTGACTCCCCCTGCCCCCCGAGGTCAGCTGAGCCCTTCAGAAGATGAGATTCAATAGCCTTTTATTATTTGGAGCACAGACATTATTAAAACCTTGTTTTAAGTATTAAAACCTTGAAAGACAATAGCTTCAAAGTTCTTGCAGCAGAGCAGAGCAGAATTTTGACTAATGTGGGAAACAAGTTGCTGAGCTAGATGGATCTTGTAATAGCCATTATGTTTTTACTTAGAATGTGATGATACAGTCAAAGAAAAGGAAGTGAATAATATATATATATAATGGGGCTGTTTCTTTACGTCTCTAATGACTGATTCTAAAACCTAGTTGTTTCATGATGGAAACTTTCTAGAGATATGTAAAGAAACATTTGATAAAAATTCAGCCTGTACCTTAAATGTGCAAGTTTTTAACTGGAATTATCATGTAAGATGGTCTTTAAGTATTAATGAGATGGTGTTTCTACGGTAGTCTAGTAGTCTGTGATTTCCATGTTGTACCTGTAAAACCTCTTTAAATAGAAGTAGTAGTTTTTATAAATTGGGATTTATAGCAGTTCTGCAGAACTGATTCCCATGTTTTCCTTAGCTGTTTTTTATCAGCAGGTGTTTTCACACAGGGATTTTTTTGTTCTTTATATTGAATATAGCCACTCATTCTGGACTCTTAACTTAGATTTCTCCGTCAACTTTCTTCTGATTATTTTTCTTTCTTTCTTCCAGAAGATGAAGTAACTTTTTACTTTTGTCAGTTTCTTCTTTGTCAGGAGAAAATCTACTCTGGACACTCTGACACAGTATTGTAGGTTAAGGATATTTTTTACATTGTACTTGGATTTATAGTCGTGTTAGCAAGTGATTTGAAATGAGCCTGAGACAGTTGTCACATGGCACTGTACGCTCATTACCATTGAAATACTTCCCTAAAAGGCAGTTTGGCTGCAGCCTACTCACATACTCTTCTTTTACACAAATTCAGCTGCTGACCTCTAAAGGAAATTCTCAAGGACATTCAATTTGAAGTATTAAGATTTTGTTTTGTTCAAAACATGGAAGGCTTAAATATGAACAAGGGTACTGAAAGTTAAGTAAATAAGTCAAGACAGGTGTAAGGAAAAGAAACGTTCAGAAAAAAATTAGAACAGTGTGACACGGGACAAAGTAAATTCTTTCATTTGGTGTATAGAGAGAGAAAAATCACTGCTTCAGTTCAGGAAAAATGAAAGCAAATATGACAGACCTGTCCAGTGGATGGAGGAATATCAGTGATGACATTAAACCATGGAAAGACTTTCAAAAGACTGCTTTTAGGGAAAAGAAAACCTGTCTTAAGCTTCACTGCTAATTCTCTGCAGAATATTTTGCAAGGTGTGATGCATAATGAAGGTGTTTTAGGTTAGATACCCTCTGTGTGGTAGGTGCACAGATGGGATGTAATGTAAAATGTTTAAAAAAAAAAAAAAGAGAAAATTGAGGACTGAATAAGATGACAAAAAATGGATGCGACAGCATTACATCTTTCATGTTTTTCTGAGTTGCTGTCGCTGAATTGTCTTTCCATGACTTTTTATTTTTGCCTAGGCAATTAGTTCTATACTCACTGATCCCATTTGTGCTCATCCAAGCATTGTTCTTAGTATGGGGTGTGATATTCCTCAAATTCTAAGAAGAAATATAAAACTCAACAGCTGGTATCTGTTTCTTATAACATATAGCTGATACGATTCTGAAATCGTAATGACTTAGTCTGTGCTGTGAGCTAACTTGTTGGCTAATAAGCATTTTTACATATTAGAATTTTATGAAGAAAATACCTAAATATGTTTTCTGTTGGCCTTATTGAGTGATAAGTAGTCAGCATAAAAATAATTAATTCAAGTAATGTACTGAAAATTGGAAAGACTGTAGTGGCATGTACAATCTGGTGAGGTTGGCACGTTTGTCTTTGATTTGATTTATCCAAGTTATGGAATGATGGTCTGTGACCAATATAATTAAGTACCTTAATACCTTCACTATGCACTTAATGGCTAGGTGTTCTTTTTTTTTCTCTAATCATATAATGTTCTACCTGAGGAAACAGTTTATGACTTATATAAAACTGGGTGTTTCTTTTGACATGTTCCTGACTCAGCATGGCTCCAAGCCCAACTTCTAAAGCAGTGGTGCGTACTATAAATTTCTTCATAGACCAACAGTCTACGCACTTCTTTGCATAGGAAAGCTGCAAAATTTACTCTTGGTTGTAAAAAACACCTTGTCGCAAATCCGTCTACATTTCCTTTTCCACTTTTGCACTCTTATGCTTACACATGAAAACCTGCAAAACTTTGCTTTGTTTACTTACTGCATAAATTCCTTACATAGTAACTTAAAAGGAAGCCATAAAAGGAAAGGGTTTTTAGTAGTGTGCCAAGAGCTCTTTTGATTTTCTTGATGTCCCTTTAAAAGGTTTGTTATTTAAGTTAGAGCATGTCAAAATTAAAAACTACAGTAGTCATACTTTATAAAGTATGACAGTCAATGTATGTGTCTTCAGAGGTGGCCAAGAAAGTCAACAAAAGCATAATTGACATTCCTAGGTATTGCTAAAGTAAAACAGCAGGAAAAGTCCTGAAAAACTGTTCTCTTTATAATGAAGAAAAAAGAAGTGCCTGGCAATTTTTTGTTTGTTTGTTTTTTACTGTAGGGCAGGGGAAGTTGCTTTAATAACACTGTTAATGTATCCCTTGAATCAATTTGTTGAGGATGATTTAAAAAAAAAAAAGAAAAACAACCCAGCTGTTGTAAGTGTTTGTGTCTCAGTGTGCGCAATTCACTGTCATTTGAGGTCTGCGCATTTTCAGATAAATATAGCCATACCTGCAATTATTCAGTAAAATTGCAACCCCACAGTGTTTTGCTAGTATCTCATTTTAATTTTTCTCCTGACAGAAGCAATATTTAGGCAGTCATGCTAAATAATTGCTGGGTGGTAGCCATATTTCTCCAGTTCACTTTCAAAGGGGAGAAAAATGGGACTTCACTTGAATGTAGAAATCCCACCACAATGTCAGTGACTGATCTTCTGCCATAGTTAGCTCTAAGGCTTAGCTTGTCTTCCTGATTCGCGCAGATGGAACAAGTTTTTACATGTACTCAATGAAAAATATACTACAGAAAAAAATACAATCAAAGTACCTAGTCATGAGAAATAAAGTAATTCTTGACAGTAATCTTTCATTGTTTATCTGAAAAGTCTTTGTTACATAAGATGGCTCATCAACCAAAATTCAGCAGGCTTCAGAGACTTCACGCATAGGCCACAATCCATGAGCCCTTCATCCATAGGAATGCGATTGACTTTGGGGGCTGCTAATTGTTGGTATTTTTATGATGACTTATTTTCCACTTTAAAACTTGTACAAAAAAAAGTCTCAGACTCCTTCAGAGAGCTCTAATAGGGCAATAATAGCAGTATCTCAAATTGCAGAAACTAATTCTGTTTACAGTTAGGCGAATGTTTTCTAAGCGCATCGCAGAGTGAGTTTGTCTGATCATACAGGCCATGGCATATTCTCAGGTGGCGCTACCTACTCGTAGGGCCCACATTACAGAGGAAGGATGAGCCATGTTAGGACTCACAGGTGCCTTTAGGGAGGCTGGCTGAAGCCAGCACCATCCCTTCCTGCCTGCTTCACCCCTGTGCTGGAGGCTAAGCGGGAACAAGGTGTATTTCCACTCCTCAGCTGTTCCAGTTTGCAGCCTAACTTACTGAAGTCAGCAAGGCTGTTATTAAATATCAGCTCACAACCTGGAGCAACTGGGGCATGTCAATGTGTCTTGGTTTTGTAGGAGAATTAACTTCCAGTGGGGGAGAGCTGAAAGCAGTATCAGTTTCGGCCACAACAGCTACCTCTTCCGTAGAAATGATAGAGTCCAGTGCCCGAGGGAGAGGCTCTATACCAGCTTGCTTACAGAAAACAACTGCCAAGCACCATGGGCTTGAAGGCGCATGCTCATGTGGAGCTCCTCTCTGGGGTCAGGGTCTGTCTGTCTTACCACGTTCACTTGTTTGCTTTGTTCTTTTATTTAGAAAACGGTTTGTATTAGACTGTTATGGGTGCAGTGTCATTTGTATTTGGACTACGTAGTTTGTCTCCGTCAGTGAAGTGATTCATTGGGTGCTAAATTCCTTCTGACAGACAGTCAAGATTATTTCCTTCCCTCAAAAGTGTTTCCAATTGAGAAATGATAAGATTTCAAGAAAACTGGATATATCTAGCCTTATTTTTTTTATTTGTGTATGTATCTATTACTGCAGCTGAAGATTCCTGACTTTTTCTAACACTTCATAGAAAACTATAGCAATAGAAGGATATGGTGTCTTTCTCAACTAGAGTCCTGTTGCTTTTTAGCAGAAAAAACAATGAATTTTATATAAATTTTAAAAATGTTGCACTGAAAGCAGTATCTGGAGGGAATGATTTGAACTTGTGTATCTTTTCTGTTTACTGAATGTTTATATTTCTAGAGTTACGGCATTTCAAGGTTTCAGAGAAATTGAGATTGGTTTTGACTGCATTATCAGCCTTTATTATAGTAAAAAGATGGCAAGAATAGGGACTAATGTTAATTATTCTCTGCAGGAAAACTCTTGAAGATCGTTTAAAGCTTGAAGAAAAACTTGGCACGCTCAATGTGTCTGATACCACAGTAGGCAGTAAACAGGCAACATTCAAATTAAAGAAGGTGAGCTATATATATAATTTTTTAAGATAATGCACAAGTAACTTTAGTTTTTGCAGGAAAGAACAGGAAGTTTAAAACCGTCAAACAAATGTCCCTCTTCATTTCTTTATAAGCTGCCAACTCTTGTGCTTCTTGCCAAGAGAATGAAAGCCTCCGGTAGTACTCTGTGTGTTTATACCCTTATAATTCAGGCAGTACTCATAAAATCTTGTGTTCCGGTGGAAAATACTGGCTTCCATCTTTTAATAGTTTACTTGCAGACATACAATCAGGAGCTTGTGACCTTACCTGACTTCTGTGCCAGGACTGATCAGATCTTAGTCTGCAGGTCCAAAATGCAATCAGGGTGCTGTAGGTGACAGGCTTTCTCTTGGTTGATGATGTTGCTAGGTCTCATCGTGAAAAAAACAGAGCTCCTAATCACTTTGTCATTGAACTTGTGTAACACAGATCACAAGAATGAGCTCTGGTCCTGTTCTGCTTGCCAAATTCCATTTGAAGTGTGTAGTTGAGTGCTGCCTATCTACCTTTCCCAAAGGGTTTTTATTTCCTGTCCTAAAGAATTTTGTAGATCGCAGACAGGTGATTACTTTATAGTGTGGGCAGAGTTAAATGCATGTGTGCGTCTGCTACTGCTGTAGAACACTTAAGGATTTTTTGCTGGAAAATTGCTATAGAACTGAGGAAAGGACACATTATAAAAGTTGAAGACCCATATTAATTGATACATGAGCTGACAAACCAGTTTTAACTGAAGTACATTTTGCCTCAGGTGAGCCTCTTCCTATAATACATATCTCCTTAGCAGTGGTCAAATATTATTCTCACTGGTAAAACTGCTGTCACAAGAATGGCTAAGTAGTTATTTGATTGTCACATTGGGTATGCCTGAAAAAAAAAAAATTAAATAACCAAATTTATTGGACTGTTTCTACCTTACTTGTTTTACCTGATTATTGTCTGTTTGCAGATGTCCTTTTTCATCTGTTTTTGATACCCAAATTCTGGAATTTGCATTAAAAAGGTTTTTAAAAGTCTAATTAGAAGAAAAATAATGCATCTGCAGTGGAGATCTTTTCTTCTATCAACAGAATAACAAAATAAGGCTTACAAGTCTTCTCTCAAATAAACAGACCCTGTGTATATATTCTGAAGTCGCAGGGAATGGAGCAGGGAGAGCTGGGAGGAGTCATGCTATGCAGTATGCTGTGTCTTGACACTCCTTTTCAGATGATGAAGAGATGAAGTTGGCAAGCCAAAAAAGGGATTTTAGTGTTACCATGATCATCAACTTCTGCTTTGTGATGCCCTTTCCTTAAAGTGCAGGTGTGTTTAGGAGTAGGTAGAAAGATTTAGTCGGGGAACGAATTGTGCTTCCATGGGATTGGTATCACTCGACCATGTAAGTCAGTGGAATTGAGACTGAACTTGGCTGCTACAGTTGTGGTATGTTAGCAACCTCCCAAATGCCCAGCAGCCACTGACAGATCGAGCAATGAAATTATTTGTCATTTACGTTTCACAGTTTAGTTTTCAGGGGATTTTAGTATGGTTCCTACAGTGTGGTATCCTGTTCTTCAATTTCAGCATGCTTTATCATAGCAAATAGATATAACAAATTAGCAGGGTTTCTAAAATACCTAAGTACGTACCCTACTAGGGAGATATAGAGCACTTTTTTTTTTTTTAAACCCAAAACTTCAAATGCAAATCAAGATTATTCAATTTCAGTATGCTAGCGGTAGCAGTCAGCATTATATTAAGTAAGATTTCTCAAGACCATTTCAGACAAAGTCTGGAGACAGAGAGAAACTAGTTACGTTTTCATGTAATGCGTTTTTTGTTTCCACTACTTGCAGTGGAAACAGGAGTTAATAAATGTCAACAACATCTAAAGACCACTAGCTTTTATTACCATGATACTGGTATGGGCTTATTGCTACATTTGGTAAATTGGTTCATATCTCACCTCATTGAAAATGTTGTCTATGCATGCAGATCTCTAGCTCAAGTTTAAATGGTACTTTAATGGGAGATTCAGGAAGAGATGGGCTGATGTGTGAGTGCTGCTGATTACAGAACGAGATGCAGTGGGGATACAGCTGCACATCCAGTAATTCTGTCACAATGTTAATGCACTTACCCTGTGCTGCCATTGAAATTGCTCTAATTGCTGGAGTATTTTAGAGCATGGGCTCTTGCCTGAGCTTGGCTAGTTCAAGTCTGCTAGTTCCAGTTTATTCTTAGTTTGAAGACAAGCCCTAGTCTTCCAAAGAAAATACTTTATGGCTGTAAGAGCCATTTCATCTATGTGGTATGTAAATGAAACCCTTTCAGTGTGTTTTTGATGAAGAGGGAAACCATTAATAGAGCATGTGCCACAAGAGCAGAGATTTTAAATCACTTTCACATGGAAGGTCTTGTAGAATTGCATACAGCATATCAAACACTTTCAAGAACCTCTAGGAATGCTTTTTAGAAAACCTGTATGTTTCAGCAAATTTAACTAATTGTTCTGTCTTTTTTTTAGATGCATTTGTGCAAATATTAAATGTGGTAATTACTAGTTAACCAAAGTAGATGCTAAATAGCCTCAAATTGTGCTCTACCTTCTTAAGGGCATTAAAACATAAATTCTGAAGTGTAATTTTACAGTCTATTGTTAGACATTGGGTTTCATCTGAAAAACATTATTTTATTCACTGGTTTTTTTGATATCTTTGTCTTAAATGTTTGCTCTGAATTACTTGGAATGATAATGCCTAGGGATACCCAGAATCAATGGGTATGGTATAAGACAAGATAGCATGGGACCATTTACAGTAACATTTCCAGATTTCCCTAATGGAATTCTGACTTTATGTATAGATACTTGAACAATGAGGTGATATGTAAGTTTACAAGAACCTGAGTCTATTTTTCTTTTAATATTCCAGTCAGAGCAGCAAAAGAAACAGCAGGAAGCTGAGAGACAACATCGTCAAGAGAGGAAAACTCTTAGGCGTTCTGCTAATCATCTCAAGAGTAAACGTGGAAGAGGAAGACTGTTTCATTGATTTATTTTATTTTGGTTTTTTAAGAAACTTATTTTATCTCATTTTTTATTTGAAAAAGGGACTTTTTCAAACTGGGGCACAGTACCAATGTATTTGTATTATGATTCATTGATGAACACAAAAACCAGAACTTGCTAAATCCTGTGTTAATAATTGAAAAGTTTATGAAAGTAGAAGTATTGACCAAAGGACACTACAGATATGGTGTGTTACAAACTCCAGTGTGAACTGTGTTTGTGCAGAAATCACCAGCAACTGGTTATTGTGTAACCCTGGATGTTTTCTATATAAGAATAAAGACTGACTTTGGCTTTATATTCTTGGGTTGCCCCTTAGTAGCCAGGAGGAGGTACAAATGGTCATCATGAGGACAATTGAGAATGCCTGATTTGGGTTCCTGTAAGTCACTCTATAAGGAAAACTCTCTTGCCACACTGATGTACAAAGGGGAATCTCGGAAGGATAGTTTTATTAAGTGAAATTTTTGTGAATATTGCCTTTACTCGGAATCCTTAGGACCAGGTTTAATATGTTTTGGCAAGCCAGCCATGTTTCAACATAGATCAAGTGGTATATGTTCACATAACGAGCACATTAAGGCCATGCCAGTAGCCTCCTATTCTTCAAAAAGTTTAGTTAAATAACTTAAGAAATTAGAACTTACATTAAGGAAATGATTGATTCTTTTCTATATCTTCTTTTTGATTCCCAACAGAATGCTTGTTGCTAACCAGGATACAGTATCTCTTCTTGATTTTTATCTTGCAAACCTGTCATTTACATAAGTAGTTTACTACTTAAGCAAAGAAATTAATTTTTACCTTTGATCCTAAAGGATCTTTGTTTATTGCTTTTTAAAAAGCTTTATAAATTGTCTTTTTGCTAAATCCAAGAAACTGTGAACTTTGGATCCAACAAGAATCAGTGAATCTCCCCATCACTGTAAATCTTTTTAAGAGACTGGGAGGTTCTTAAGTGTTTTGCTTTATAAACCAGAGAGGTTATTAATCTGGTCGTGTCTCCTGGACAGTGTTTACCGTAGAATTTTTGCAGTTATTTCAGTAAAAAACTTGGTTTCTCATAGCCTGATGCTTTTTTTTTTTTAAAGATGGTAGAATAATCAGTCACATGGTTAAATTTATCGTCTTCTCCCTGATTTAATTTTACCTGCTTTAATTCCTTGGTTCTGTTTTTAATTATATTGTTTCCTTTAATTTAAAAATGCCCTTTGCATCTGGTATTTTCATCTTTAAAACATACATTGTAATCATCACCTCTCTGTCCTTGCCTTCAACTAAAGGATGAGTCTCTCAATATATATTTTTTTACCTCCAGCTGTCAAATTTCTGCATTGTCTGTAAGCTTCTCATGCTTTCTATTTAACACAGAACTATCCAGTATTCCAATGTCAGTCTCACCTATGCTGTATATCAAGAATTACCATTATTACTTCTCTTCAGCCACTGAGAAAATGTAATGCAGTTGTGGTTGCTTCAGGGTATGTCCCTCTTTTTGGAGTCTTGTCTTTTGATAACATTCAAGCCTTTGAAATCCAAGTGCAGTGACAAATTAAAGTTTGTACTAGTGCAACATCTTTCCCCTGGAGCATTGTGTTATCTCTTAGAAATTATCTGCCTGCAATTCAGGTGTGTTCACTTCATATACATGGCTTTCCTGAACATGGAAAGATTAGTGGTGGAAACTTGCCACCATTCTGGTTGATACAGGGAGAACTGGGGATTAGGTGGACAGAACTGGCACTGTAAGAACAGGAATTCAGAGGAGTTTGCTCCTTCTCATGGTAGGCCTAAATCCCGTTATGCTTCATCAAGAGCTAGAGGTGCATGTATGGTTTAAGGCATCCTTATTTCAGCAATGATTTTGCTGGCTGTCAAGAGCAGTAAAAAAAAAAATCTGGTTCATATGCAGGGTAGTAGTGAACCGGGTTTGAAATGCTCAATTTTCAGCTTAAAAAAAACCTGTATTTCTTCTGGTTTGAAATTCTTCTGACTGACACTGGTTTAGGTCAGTGTATGTTTTGTTTTTCATGCACTTAGGGAGTACCTCATTATGATAATACTGATCATGTATTTAGGTTGGAGCCTGTATGATTAAAGGAATATACTTTGTACTGTTAGAGAGAAGGCACGTGCAAAGTGTCCTTAGCACACTGTTTATTTCACAGAAAAGGTATTTGTGGTGCACTTTAAATGATGTTTAAATATATACTAGGCATAGCCAGTGAGATGCCTGGAAAGATAGGACGGTGACTGTGATTCGAGTATTATAGGAAGCAAATGTGGAAACTGGAGGGCAGGTTTAATATACTTTTAGTAGCTTGTGTTGTTTAGAAGATGCTCAGAAATAGTCCCTACAGTTGGGGTTTCCAAAGCACTGCAGGCTTTGCCGGTAAGTGTGCTGTATTTTTATGTGCAATGTATATAACCTCTCTCTATATAATCTTGCTAGAATAAGGCTAACTAGAGATAAAGTGCAAGTAGTAGATATCAGCCATTACAGAGAAGAATCCTAGAAAATTGGAGATCACAGACAGCATTTGTGAATGAGAACATTAGAGTTGGTTCAAGAATCTGAATATTCGTGAGCAGCATACATAACTTGACTGGTTGTGATGTGCCCCTTCAAGGAGGGAGACTGTACTGCATTATAAATGCATCTGCTTGTCTTTGCCCAGGAACACCTGCCTTGTTAGACGGGTCTTCATTCAACAGCTTGCCTGAGATCATGGTGGAATAGGGCATTTGCGTCAGGTGAAGAAGAGACAGAGCTCTATGCAGGCTCCATCTTAGCGATAACTGAATTCGTGCTCACTAGATAACCAGTGATTGATGCAGATTTTGAAAGACCAGAGAGAATTAACCAGAAACAGGTCTGTAGTGCCAAACATGTTTTCCTGCTGTGGCTATATTCCTGAGGGAAGCACACATCATTCTAATACAGGCAGGTGGATACCCAGCATGTCTCTAAAACAGAAAGAGTATGTAACTTTAAAATTAATAAATTGAACTAATATTTAATCTTATGCTACTTTTTCCTGTGAACCAGTAGCTGGTTAGAACCAGTGGTACTCAGAAAAGTGGATTTCCTAGCCTTGATCTGACTATGAAATGTTTGAAAGAGGGCGGTGTTCTTTATATGTTGCTCACTTCAGTCAGGACAAGTGTTAGTTGCGTGTGTCTTGCTAGCAGTGAGGCATGGCTCTTCAGGGTGTCCAGCGCTGGACTCTGGAACACAGGTGAGCTAAAGTTGGTGGGCTGTGCCAGGCTGCCTGGCATGCATTCGAGCCCAAGAGCTTTTCGGTGAAATAGGGATGATGGTTCTTTGCAAGCCTTCCTTTTGAGGTATCGGAGAGCAGCAAGAGTGGGCGGCTTTGTGAGGGCAGGCAGGCTGGGAGCTCAGGGTGACAAGGCAGGCAGGGGCCGTGACCGCCCTGGCAGGAGGTGCAGTCCTGCAGTTACCAAACAAGAAGAGCAGCAGGGTGACCAGTGAGGTTCAGCCAACAGGCCAGACAAGTCTGTAACGACAAGGCAGGTCCAAGGTGTCAAGTGAGCAGGTCAGGATCCGTGAGGTACTTGGGCAGGCATGGGTGCACCCGCAACACAGCTTAGGTGAGGACTAAGGGTGATGCAGCTCCCAAAGAAAGCAGGGGCAGGCATCTGGCAAGGCTGCTCAGAGCTCTTCCTCGCGCAGCTCTTCTTCTTCCTCGCGCAGCTCTTCTTCTTCCTCGCGCAGCTCTTCTTCTTCCTCGCGCAGCTCTTCTTCTTCCTCGCGCAGCTCTTCTCACAGGAGTGTGGTCCCCAGTTGTTTGGCCATGCTGTTGCCAGAGCTGGCTTTCAGCGCAGCCAGCCAAACCCTTGGCAGGGTGGGGGAGAGGTGGCAGGGCCCAAAGGTCCTACACAGGGGCCTGGCATGAAGCACGTTTAGATTCTTGAGATTGATAAAGCAGGTTGACATCCTCGAACAGCTATGTGGGGGAAGATTTGAGAGTTTCAGTAGAAGCTGACATACTAACGCAACATCATTGCCAACAATTAACTATATAATGCAACCAAAGTAGGCATTTTTTAGGTATCAGCCTGATTACATAATTTTCTTCATTTTCCGTACTGCAGGAATTGGTATTGATCCAGTATTGCCATTTCTAGCAGCTGAGCAGCTGCTGGGATCCTTTGACATTTAAGGCTCATACTCTAAGGTAAGAGTGATCAGATGCTGCAGCCTTGTGGAAACCCTGATTGTCTCATACATATGAGAATTTAGTGGTGAGACGCAGTTTAAAAACTCCCTATGAATAAACTTACATATAGTGGTTAAATGTGAGCAAAATACTAGCGAGATAAAGAAAAGACCTGGATCTGATGCATCACCTATACTTCAGTATTTTCTTACTCCACAAGTAATATAGTTTACTTCAGATAGGCTATTAGTCATTGAACAAACATTGAACCAAAACTATTTGTGTAATGTTCTTTCCAAAATGCTATTACCAAGCCAAGAAGCATGCTGTGTTCATGTGGCTGGTATAATTGGCTGAAATGGAGAGCATCCATCACTTTATACAAAACAATGAGAGAATTTACTGTACCACGCTGCTGGTTTTTAATATCTGAACAAAATAGTGAAAGATGATTTAAAACATTCCCCTGCATAAATAGCAAGTGTGTGTAAAATGTATACATACATTTTTATACTCATGGGGTTTGCTTATGTATGGAGCTTAAAGTAGGTATGATTTGAGATTACCAGCTTCAGGAAGAGTTGTGAGGGAGGGTGTAACAGTTTTCAATCCATCTTGCTTTGCAGCAGCCTTGTATATTTGCGTTCTCCATGTTTCCAGGTGGGAAAATGAGTAATAGACTTGAATTCCAGGAAGAAAGGACTGACTTTCAGATGCAGAAGGACAGTGGAGCAGTACAACAGCTTACCTGGGGAGGTTGTGCAATGTCCACCAAAAGACTTGCAATGTCAGATTAAACATCTGCAGGAACCCCACAGGTGTAGTGGAGCCTGCCTTGAGGAGGAGGAATGGATTAATGAACTTTAGAGGACCTCTCCAGACTGAAGAGACTGTGATTGGTTGTAGGGCGTAAGAAAGAGGCATGCAGCATTAATTGACTGGAGTAATTTTCCCCCTTTGTGTCCCATCCTTCAACTGAATCACTCACTAGTTTTATTCTTTTATCTCTTTCATAAAGATGAAATACTTTTTTTGGCTTGTTTCCATAGCTAATATATTTTGTCTGATCTTGGGAAGTATGGGGTTTTTTAGGCTGAATGAAAGCACATGAATCTATTAATAAACTCTAGCTCTTGATTGTTATCTCTCTGTTTCAAAGCCCATTTTACTCAACAAGTGACTCTTTGTGATGAACATGAAGAAGTAGTCCTATTCTATCACCAAAGCGAACAATTTATAGTACAGCCTGCAGAAAATAATCAGATTTAGCAGAGCTTGTAGTTTACACAACCAGAGGAAGAAGAATTCCCACGTTTTAAAGACTCTGTAGATGGATAACTGTAAACCTTGCAACATGATTCTCAAGTCATTCTGTCTATAAAACTGGGTATTGCTAATTTCCACACCCATTCCCCCACCTATAATTCAGGCTTTCTCTGCCCCATTCCTCTCCCTGATGACTCTGCTTGTGTTAACTGCATTTTAGTATCACTTCCTTTCTCCTTTGTTTTCTAATTTGGCCCAGATCCTCGATCCACATGGGGCCTAGTGGCAAATTTCTGTGGATAATATGTCACACGTTATTCTGCGTTTGTACTGTAAGTGGCATTTCTGTACAAAATACTTGTGAACATCCTGTGGTACAGACTAGTTTGCACACTCACACATCAGCAGAGGTAAAGTAAGCTGATTTCTGTACAAGTGAATGAAAATTGCGATGACTGTAAATCACCCATACTAGTATAAATTCAGAAATGTATCTGTTGCTGATCATGTTTTTCAAGATCTCATCTTCTGTTCTTTGTTTCCTTAGTGTTTTGGACTGTGGGGCATGTGCAAAGAGTGTAGATCGACCCTGAGCATGTTCAGAAAGGAGTAATTTTTCTCTTACTGTTTGAAAGAAATAATTGCAGAGCTAAGTGCTGCATTTCCTTTGACAGTTACATTCAATTAGAGTTTAAGTACAATAACTTTACAGCAAGATCAGGTATGAGTTTAAAACACTATCATTCCTAGTGTGGTCATGCTTTACAAGTGACATTCTGGGTCAGCTTACCTGTGAAGGCAAGTCCTTGTTCCCATTTAATTCTTCATGGAGTGGGGAAAAAGTGAAAATCCCATTTCCTCATTAAAGAGAAAACTAGGCAGTTGAAGTGGGAAATACCAGCCCAGCCCTAGTCAAAATTTATACTCCCAATTCCTGGAACCACCCTTCCCTTCCCTACAGCGGTTTCTGCCAAAGCTTCTCTGTATCTCCTACTTATTATCTCTTGTTTTAACATCTGGCTATTTCTTGTGGGGTGCCTATCTCTACACTCGTTTTTCTATTAATATCAGGATCTATAATACAAATTTGTACAGATATAGCACAAATTTGAGAATGAGCACTAAAATGGTAATAGTAGATGGGTTGTGTATAGGCACATCTTGAGCAGAATGGATTTGTATGACCTTGGTGATGTGGAGAGCTGTGACATCAAAGTACACAGTGGGGGTTCGGAGAGCTAGCACGCGCTCCTGTGGACATCGTTGGTGATAGGCAGGGGGGAATGCTACTTTAACCCCAAAAAACTCCACTCTTACTGCTCTGTGTACATCTGCACCACTGTGCTAGCGCTACTTCAGTAAGGGCCTGGGTGCTCTGGGTGGGGTTGTTATCTTTTATAATTTTTCAAGAATTTTACTACCGCATTAGTAAAAGCGCAATGTACAATGACATACATGCACAATTACACTACATTATGTACAATCACATAAAAGGTTCAACATTCAGAAGCATTCAAATTATATATAATCTGACTTCGGTAATGAATATTATGTCCATTCTATTTACCAACACTTCTTCTGTAAGTATATTTTCTTATGTATTTCAACATTTGTAATATTGCAACTTTATATCACAAGTGAAGTGCATACAGTAGGGGTCATAAAAGACCATGTGCTTACCTGTAAGGATTTAATCATCTTATACAAATGAGAATGCTGTGAAAAGTAATTGTCTTGTCTATTAGGATTTTGCTGATATTCTTGTAAACTGAATCAAAAGGGAAGTTTGCAACACTCCTGTCATAGCTACTGTTTTTCTCCTTTCCCAGATGTAAATGGGAGGTTGCCCAATGGGACTATGACACTGTTGCATTGAAAATATGAGGCAATATTTTAAACAGATCTCCACAGCAAATAAATATCCTCTATCTGAGATATTTTAGACAGGTTACAACAAATCTCTTTCGCGTAATGCCATGGTAACTACATTGCTGCAATTTAAATATTACTAGACGCAGAGCATAGATGATCATGCTCCAGTGCTTAGGACGAGGCCTGACGCTGTTCAGTTTACAAGTATAGACACGGGCAAGAACATCACGTGTAATATCCTATATGTGCATGTGGCTAGGGACTAGTATCACTAAATTAACTGCAGTTTAGCCAGTTAAGGGAAAAAAACTAGAAGTATTGATAAGTTTAGAGAGGGTTATTTTAGGAGAATTTGAAGGAGCCGATCCTTTATTTCCATGGTCAGCCTCTCAAAACATGAGAGGTTCCAGTCAAAACTGGAAGAAGATGGAAGCTTCTCCAGAGCGGAGATGAGGCACAAGGCTATTTCGGTATTCACAAAATGCTTCATCTCCCTGGAGTGGTGGGAACGAAAGCTGAGTTCAGTGGTGGCGTTTTGGATAGATGTGAGGGTAGGGCTGCTAGTATATTGTGGGTATTTAATGTGACCAAAGCAAGGGAGATTTTACACCCAAGTGGAGAGAACACTGCTTCTCGGAGTACCGGAGGATGAAATAACCAGTCAAGGCAGGTGGCTCCTTCTCTCCACCCTTTTTCCAGAGGAACTCTCTAATCTGTTCTGGTTTCAGGTTTTCAGTGAAGACTTTCTAGCTTTTAATTTTACCTCCATTTTCTCCTAGAGGGTATAGTCCTCTCCTGACCTGCTCTGGTTTCTTGCACTTTGGTGTCTTTCAAACTGGATTCCTCCAGCCACCTGTAACAAGGTTACTAGAGCTGGTCAGGCAGAAATAGTAATGCAAACTCTCTTCAAACTTTTTTTTGCGTGGTTCACCACCCGCCCCAACATCTGAAGTCATTGGGGGTTAGTTAATTGGGCACTATCTAATCACAAGGCCTGAGCCAGTGAGTGCCCGTGTGGAGCTGCAGTCTGAAGTGCCTGCAGCTTGTGACTGCCGAAGTGCTGAGCTGTCTGAGCCCTTTCTGTCTTCCCTTCCTTCTGGGTAGGCATGTTTTGACACTGACAGCATCAAGAAAGTGATCAACAGCAGCTGCCAGCAACAGGTTTCCCAGCCTCCTTTCAGCTGATGGAAAATGTTTTTAGTGAATACTATTCAGAGGACTATTCTGATACTATTCAGTTATAGGAAGTTTTTTAGAAAACCTCTTTGTTTCTTCAGGCTGTCTTTAGCTGTTAAATCCTAACAGCAAACCAATTTCTGCACTAAGTAGAAATAGTGGGAATGAAAATTATTATCAGGGCTGATGGTTTTTTCCTAGTGTAGTTGGGATTTGGTGACAACTAACTGATAGGAGCTAAGTGGAAGTAATTTCTTAATCACAGGAAGCTTTGGAACTTCTGACTTTGAGACAACCCTACTTCTGGCTTACTTCATGCATCACTTCATCTATCTCACCACACTGAGCAAGGCATTTTAGGGCATCTAAACTAACACATCGAGATACAAACCAGGCTGAAGAACCAGATGGGCTTAAGAATCTGTCATTGTGTAAGGTACTTGTATGGCCAACGAGTTTCTACTGTATTAGATTGCGTAATTCCCATAGGTCAAAATTTCTGCCTCTTGGCTAAGGCAAGAATTTGGACTGGCCTCCAGGCTTGCTCAGATTTCAAAGATGCTTGAATCTAAGAACATAGGCCTACTCCTGCTTTGATCACAGCTAAGAAATCTTCAGTACAAGGCTGTCCTAAGAGCTTGGCAACAGCCATGCTTCTAGCCTTCCATCTACTGTGTGTTCTCTGAGCAATTTTCCTGCTCTTTCTTGAAAGCCTTCAGTATGTCAGTGCATTTTGAGGCCAATGTATCTAGAAAGGTTTCACAAGCTTCCTGTGGGGCCTAGGCAATGTTCCTCACCACCAAGCTGAAAAGCAGTAGAACCAAAACTGTCCATGGTAGATTTTATTTTCTTTCATAAATATTAAGGGTCTCTGAAAGGAAACAAAAGCTGGCCACTGGGTTCAGGGAAAGGAGACTAGGCCCTAAGGCAGAAGGACATAAATAAACAAAGGACGATAATGATTCTGAGGCATTTCAGTGTTGGTCTCTTAAAGCATCTGATGCAAATGCCTCAAAATAAAGCAAGATATTTGAAAGCTACTCAAACCATTTTCTTTGAACATCCTTTTGCATGTGGATTTCAAGCATTGAAAGAGGGAAATTCTGTTATATCAATGGGATCTCTTGTGTTTTTACTAGAGAAGCAATGACACTGTGAGAGCTAGCTATGGTGACCATGCTCCAAATCCCTCAACAAGAGATCTGTAGCTTGGGTTGACTAGCATGTGATTGTTGAGAAGTTCTGTTTCTGAACTGTTTCTCTCAGTTAAAGGTTCTTACTTTGCTACATAACTAAAGCAGCCCAAGGGCAGAGAGTTAATTTGAATGACCAGTACTTCACAGAATCATAGCATGGTTTGGGTTGGAAGGGACCTTGAAGACCATCTAGTTCCAACCATCCTTCCATGAGCAGGGACATCTTCCACTAGACCAGGTTGCTCAAACCCCCAGCCAACCTGGCCTTGAACAGGCATCCACAACTTCTCTGGGCAACCTGGTCCAGTGCTTCACCACTCTCATAGTGAAGAATTTCTTCCTTATATCTAATCTAAATCTACCCTCTTTCCATTTAAAGCCATTACCCCTTGTCCTATCACTACATGCCCTTGTAAAAGGTCCCTTTCCAGCTTTCTTGTAGACCCTCTTCAGGTACTGAAAGGCCACAATAAGGTATTCCCAGAGCCTTCTCTTCTCCAGGATGAACAACCCCAACTCTCTCAGCCTGTCTTCATAGGAGAGGTGCTCCAGTCCTCTGATCATCTTTGTGGCCTTCCTTTGGACTCGCTCCAACAGGTCCGTGTCCTACTTGTACTTAATTTGTATTGGCTCTCATAGATGCTGCTTAGATTAATTACAGGAAACACATTGCACAGGATGAACTATTGCTGAATCATTTCTTAGATTTATTAAGCATAAGCTAGCTTTCATCCCCCATGCAGGGCTTTGAACTGTTACTGAATAATTTCTCAATTCATTTTCTTTGGGCTTTTATTCCACCTGCAGGTCTTTTTTCCACCTACACAGCCTCCAAAACAGCAAGGGTCAATCCTACTGCTTTGATGCAAGCCACGCTCTCATTGACATCAAAGGAGTTTTGCCTGTGTTGAGGTGATGTTGGCCATACGTTTACTGTGACAATTGCAAGGTACTGTTTGGCTTACTGGTTGCCTGTTGGTTTGGGGTGTTCTGGTGGGTGGAGTTGAGGGGAAGGAGTATATCATATTGGGGTAAGGGAAAAGGCTGTTTAGGTGTGGTGAGTTCACTAGCTCTAACTGCTGCTGCCCTGACCCCGAACAATGTCCATGCAGAGTAGCCTGTGATTCCCGCTCTGTGTCAGATGCCAAAGGTGAGTTGTGCACAAGTCTAGCAGGATGCCCTCCTCGGGGAGTCAGATCTGCCATATGCTTTGCATAGACCTAGTTCCTGGTTGCCAAATAATTTCCCAAAGTGAAGGAGGATGCAGAAAAACACTGGAAGCTCTGTAGGACTTCTGCTGCTCCCTCACTTCACATCCATTCCCAATGTATGTGCTATGGTGGATCCCAAAATGGGAAGGGATGAGACGAGGCCCGTGTCTCAGAAGAGCAAGGTGAAAGTTTCTGAATCCGCTGAGTAGTTCGGTGAGAGCATTGTCTTAACTGGCATGGGAAAGAGCTGAAGTTTTGGTCTGCTCTGATGGACAAGACCTTTTTTACATCTTTGCTTTGATTTCCTGACAGTATGGCACATCGTACACCAGGAAGGTGGTTAAATGCAAATGGGTTCTGCCTTATACAGAAGGCAGGGGAAAAAAAGATGCATTCCCTGCTCTGAAATTGGTGATTTAATTAGAGACAGTATTTGTCAAAACACCTCTGTTCTCCAGTTGCTGTTGCTAAAGATTTAAACCAAATACACCCTTTTCTCTAAGAAGATATAATTTGAGAGGGAAAAAAAGAGAATCTTTAAAAAATATTTATAAATAAACAAAACAACTTACTGATTTTTTTTCTTCTTCTTCTTCTTCTGTTTTACTTCTGATGAGCTAAGGGACACCAGTACAGTCTACTTTTGTGTGGTTTGTGCCCTTGAAACTGTATGGATCCTGCTTACAAAGATGTCTGCAGCCACAACCAGGAACAGTTCAGGTTTAAATGCCATTGTTGGTTGGGTTTTATATGTAGAAGACTTTGAAGTTTCCCCTGGAGAACAGGCTCAGTATCTGTAGTTGACTGCACAGGTTCCTTACATGGTTATAGGATTAGACGAGGGCAATCGGACTGCAAACTGTCAGAGCACTTGGGGAGAGACGAAAACCCATGAACATTTGCAGCTTCAGATGAGTTGGTACTTCTCTCACAAAACTTCACTTTGAGCACTGCATAGTTATGGTGTATCCCACTCTATGTGGAGATGTGACACTTGTTTCTACAGTAGCCGTTTCTACCTAATACTCACCCGGCGAGCAGCACTATTTAGCTTAGGGACAGCCTTAGCTGGATATGGTTTCTGTGTCCTTCGTACCTCAGCTTCTGTGCACTCCTCTGGCTTCCCCTTGAAGCTTGCAGACCTTTAGCATCCACCACACCTACTACCACTGCGTGGTAGGACACTTCCTATTGCTAGTGCTCTGCCTGGCTCCGTGGCTTCACTTGAGCTTCATTCCAGTTCTTGGCTGTGAGGAAACAGTGAGACAGCTGTTCCCTTTTCATCCTCTTTGTGACAACACTCTTCATGTTGTAGACTTCTTTCACAACCCTTTTAAGTCATCTCTTTTCCAGGATAAAGTGCTGAACTATTCAGTCATTCCTTGTACAGAAGCTGCCCCATATTGGGGAGACCTGTAAACATGCAAAAAATTCAGCACACTTAGCTTTCTGAAAAGCTATCAATAATATATTTTCCCTTTTCCTTGGAAACTAGGCTTGGTTTCTGTCAGTTGTCATGGGGGTAAGAGGAGAGGTCTTCCTGTGTGTTAGTAAGTTGTTATAGATAGGAAAGAAAGGGTGACAGTAAATGGGCAGTTTCCCTGACAGAAGGAGGGTAACGGTGGGGTTTTCCAGGGAGCTGCATGGAGCCCTGTGCTGTTCCATGTATTTATAAGTGATTTGGAAAGCTAAATCATCAACCAGGAAAGTAAAAAATAAAGAAGGCTGCAAAGAGCTGTAGAAGAATTTACTAAACCTGGGTAGAAAACAAAGCGACAGCTGTCACTGTGGCATGCTGCGACGTGGCAGTGCCACATCAGCTGTGCAAAGCAATAGAGACAGGCAGGAAAATCCAGTCAGCTGCAGGGACACAACAGTGAGCCCTCGAGTGGTTACTGGTATTCAGGAAAGTTCTTGTCACTGGAGGAAGTTCTCTGAAAACATTGATTCAGTGTTCTGCTATAGAAAATGTTATTGGAAATGAGAGGAGAGGAGGATAAAAAAAAATTAATAAATATCTGCACTACACATAAACCCCCAGAGCTCCTGTGTCTTGGGTGTTATGTTTAGTTCTAATCACCTCACTTTAAGAAAGGGTGTGGTATAACTATGCATTGAAGAGAAACAGCATTTTTATAAGAGATGTGAAGAGCTTCCTTGCAAATAAAGATTAAGTAGTGTGGGACTTTTCAGCTTGGAAACAAAGACAGCTGAGCAGCCATATGATAGAAGCCTATAAAATAGCTGGAATGGTGTGTAGAGGAAGGTTACAAAACTACTATTAAATATTTTTATTTTTCCCAGGGACTTACTTTGAGGTCCTCTGTTATTAACAGATGAGTAGTATTTCCAGGAAGATAGCTGAACCTCTAACTTTCAGTCCAGCTCATCGGCCCTCAGTCCAGAAGACTAGAGCTGCGTCTAACCACAAATACCCAAGCCTGGAAATCCCTCCTCAGAGGCAAAACAGCTTCCAGGCTCTGACTAGCTATTGTGAAGAAACCTGAAGATGCCTTCCATGACCATATCATGCATGTTATGAGGCTGAGCAGTCAGAAGTGTTTGATGGCTCCTGCCCAAGCCAACCTCATAGTGTCTACCACATATAAAGTATGAGTAACACCCAGTCTTTGAACCACAAGTAAACCACTTCACTGTAGTTCCATTAAGGTATGTTCTACAAATAATCATTGCAAAGAGCTCCCTGCAGTCCATAAATGTGTTCCACCTCCACAAGCCCTCTCCTTTTCCTATAGGGCAAGATCTTTCCCTAATGCTTTTGAAACCAGAGCAGCAAATGAAAATATTTCGAGCTTGTTTTCAACTGTGGCTGACAACCTCTGAAGGGATTAGAGAGCGTGTTTCTTTCATTTGTTTATTTTTTGTTATTCGCATTCATTAAATGCAAGCATAGCACAAAAAATTAGAGCATAAGGGATGTGTTGGTGGAATAAAACCTGGTTGGAAGAATGCCAGTCTGACTGTTAGTAGTCTTGAAGGTGGCATTTCTGTAATCTTGCTGGAAAACAGAGCCTGACAGGATATAACACACCTCTGCTCTTCCAAAAGTACTTCTGTATTTAATATAGATAGACCAAAGGAATCACATCTATTTTAGCTAGGCACATCCTGGAGCCGTCGCATGATAGTGGCAGGAGGGAGATGATGTGGTATCAGCCCATTACTGTTTGTGTGTCCTGATCAGCTCCCAGCTTTAGGGAAATCAAAGATTACATTGCAACATCCCAACCAGGATCCTAATGACTGTTTATAGGGAGTGTTCTTTTTGTTAAAAAGTGCCGTTTTGGCCTGTTTAAACTTTGATCTGAATTCCCCAGATGTTTTAGGCAGGACTCTTGAAGGACTTGGGCACCACTCACAACAGGGGCAAGAAGACTGGGCTCTTTTACACAAGCTGGCTAGAGAAGCTTTCATCTCTTCACCTGAGGAACAAGGACTTTTGCGGGAAGGGCCCCCCTTGTTCAGCAAGCAGGACAGGTGTCTTTTACAGAAAATTTTAGCTTGGACTGCAGAAGGAAACAAGTGCTCTGTAGCCTATGGTTAAAACATTCCTCTGCAAAGTGTTATTCATTTGCGCCCAAATTAATATTTAAATATTTTGCAGATCCCAGGACAGCTTCATCAGGTGAGGTTGGGATAACTCTACTCAGACTGGTGTATGGAAGTGATTAACAGACGCTGCTCAGAGGGAGGTCACTGTCCACATGCCTGCTCTCACATAGCAGAGGAGACCTCCAAAACCAATTCTCTTCTCCCTCTCGGTACTAGCTCTGACAAAACCTTTTGCATAGGTTTGTCACTTGCAGCTGTGAACTCAGACATTGGCTTTCACTGCAGATAAGGCAGGTCAAAACTGAGTTTTCCGTTTTCTTGACGTTAATTAAAATCAAGCATTTTCAGTTTCTGGCCTACCTACAAATAATTTTTATTCATTTTTCTGTTCAACACTGCAAGCCCCTCCTCTGTTCCTTTCCTCAGTAAAATTTGCATGTCCCTAATCCTAGGATTTACTTAAGCAACTACAGAGAATCCTGAAATGACTTCTCCTCCAATTGCTTTGTCTCCAGCTGGAGACAATTACTGATTTGTCCAATTCTCACCACATATATTATTAAGATCAAAGGCAGACCTCAAAACATTAGCAACTAATTTCAGTGTTATAGTTATAATAAAATAAAAGCTGGCCACTATTAGGCAACATCTCTTTTGTATGTGGTAACTTCTTCATTGAATTCTGAGGTTTTCTTCCTTCCCAGATAGAATTAATCATAGTTGCAAGGATCTATGGATTACTGCTGCTTTTAAATTTGCAGCAGGGTGGCAGATGGGAGTAATTTGGGTATATCCCCGGCAGGAGCATGGAGAGAGGCAGAATAGTGTTAATAATTTGTTTTTTCTTATTCTAATAAAATTCTGTATTCAGTGTTAAAGACTCTTTTTGCAAGGGTCTCCTTTTATCACATGGATGGTAGCAGATGGTGATTTGTTCTGTATCACTGCAAGCAAGAGGAAAAGAAAGGGCCACAGTTCAGTCTTCTGGACAGCAGGTTTGGATGAGCCCTGGTCCTACCAGCCTGTCTTGGGACACCCCACCTCCTGCTCATACCTCTTGTAACTGGAAACAAGCATGAAAGGAGACAGGAGCTGGATTTACTGTGGGGTTGTGCTGTGGGGACCCACAAGTCCAAAGCATGGGCTGCAGAAAAGGTCTCAAGAGGGAAAGGTGAGCATTAATTCCCTCTATGGTGCAGGTCACATAAGCTTGAGATTTGCCACCAGTTAGCACAAGCAGACAGGCAAATCAACGATGATGAGAGGACTATGTATGAAACCACCCTGTCTGACTTGTATCCCAGTATTCAGGTCAAGGCTGGAGGAGGACCTCTGTTGCCAGCAGGATTCACAGCCTAAGAGGAGCCTGTCCCTGGGGCTTTTGGATAGGGCTACCCAGAAGTGAGAGGCATTAAAGATAAGGCACAAGCGTGGGAGCAAAGCCTAGAAGCTGTGAGAGCCTAGGATCCACCTTTCCATCTCTTCTGAGGTGTGAACTAGCCTCTGGGCTGCTGCACAGAAGATGCTCACTGGCATTTCCTCTGGACGCTTCTATTCTTTTGTAATGAACGTGGCTGCTGCTTTTTGGGCTGTCAGTGACCTCTGTTGCAGGCAACGTCTCCTGAGTGGGACTTCCAGGAGCCATGGGTACTAACAACACCGTGTTAGCAAACCTCGAACAGCAAAAGGTGTGAGCCACAGCTCTCGGCTTGGCCGGGCTGATTTTGTCACTGAATCTCTTTGCAGCGCCGTCCTCCCCCCGTCACTCCCCAAACTGTTGTGCTGTCCCAGGTGATGGATGAGGCAACAAGGCAGCAGAGTGGTGTGGGTGCCTTTGGCTCGCTGCAGTGCCTGTGTGGTGGACAGGCTGATTCCCTGTGCCATGAACTGGGTAGCTGGGGTGCAGTTGTGAGCTCTGTCTGGATGTGCTGCAAGATAAAGGGGATGTCTTAAACCACTGCGGCAAAAGTTGTTAGAGCTGCTCTGCCAGAGCCCAGAGTTAAAAGGGGCCTTTTCCCATGTAGTCATGCCAGAAAAGATGATCACAAACAACTGGCTGTCACTGATCTGCTCTGAAGTCCCAGTTTTTGCAACACCCCGATTTAAACAATTCCATCCCCCAGTGACTCCAAGGGTACCGATCGACCGGGCAAAGCGTCCTGCTTACAGGGAAAGCTTTGCAGGAGGGATTTGCATCTCAGAGCTGTAGCTGCTCTGTCGGGGCAGCACAGGACAACGCACATGCTGCCAAAGTCTCTGCTCTGGCTTCTGCGTCTGCACTGCCTGGGGTGGCCCTTCCATCACTTTATGGTCGGCAATGGTGCAATTTGATCTCTTGTGATTTTTATTTGGAGGTGAGCTTGACATCACCTTTGTGTGACCTTTATTCTTTAAGCAACACTTTTTTTTAAAGCTGAAATAATACATGGACTAATAATGTTGTAAAAAAGTATGGATTTTCCCCCTACTTTTTGTCTGCAGTGTTATAGATTTGATATGACCTACCACAACTGTGTTGTGTATGCTGCATAACACATCATTACAACTCCAGAGGGCCTCTCAAAGGCTGTCCTGGTTTTGGCTGGGATAGAGTTCATTTTCTTCCTAGTAGCTGGCATAGTGCTGTGTTTTGGATTTAGAATGTGAAGAATGTGATAACACACTGATGTTTTAGTTGTTGCTAAGTAGGGCTTACACTAGTCAAGGACTTTTTCAGCTTCCCATGCTCTGCCAGGTGCACAAGAAGCTGGGAGGGGGCACAGCCAGAATAGTTGACCCAAACTGACCAAAGGGCTATTCCATACCGTATGACATCATGCTCAGTATAGAAACTGGGGGGAGTTGGCCGGGGGGTAGCGATTGCTGCTTGGGGACTGTCTGGGTATCGGTCGGTGGGTGGTGAGCAATTGCATTGTGCATCACTTGCTTTGTATATTATTATTACTATTATTATTATATTGTTATTATTATTATTTTACTTTATTTTATTTCAATTATTAAACTGTTCTTATCTCAACCCAGGAGTCTTTGTCACTCTTACTCCTCCGATTCTCTCCCCCATCCCACCAGGGTAGGGGGAGTGAGCGAGCGGCTGCGTGGTGCTTAGCTGCTGGCTGGGGCTAAACCATGACAAAGGCTAATCTGAAAGCTGATTTGTGGCAACCCACCTCAGCCCATAACAGCCAGTAGCTCACTTCTGACATTGTGCTAGGTTTCCTGACTTTCTGCCCAGTTTATTTCGGAAGCAGAAGGGAAAGATGAGATTTCTGTTGGGTATAGGCCAGCTCTTCAGCTGGTCACTGGAGCTTTGTCTGTTCTTGCCAGATGGGGATTGGGCACTGGCTTTGTCAGATGAAGTATTACCTAGCCAAGATTTAGTGGCATCTGGCTAGACATTCTTTGCTTTCTAAGAGATTTGTTGTCACTTATCCAAAATACTTTGGTCTTGGATCTGGTATTATCTGACTATAGCTTTTCTTCCAGCTACTTGCAGTGAGGTATTTACGTACACAAAATCACAGCAGATAAATCTCTTATAAAGAGATAATCGTAATCTCTGTAATCAGCACACTGTAGTAATCCCCCATAAACAGGCAGGCCACAGCAAACCTTTTACTAGGTCAGTGTCACCACTGACATTTTCTATCTTCCCTGTTGTCCTGTGTCAGCTGTGTAGCAGGAGGAATTTCAGACAGATCAGGAAATTAAATGATCGTGTGTACATACAGGAGCTGATAATATGCATCTTGTGTGTGTATGCTATTTGGTGATAACAAATTTGAGAATAGCATGCAAAGATGAGTAGGAAGAATGCAAACACATCTTCACTGTGATATAGCACATGCCAAATTCCAGTGACTCCTATCTTGGGGCATTCCCTGCCAAACCAGCATTTACAGTGTGCTTTTGTTTGCTCGTAGTTCCCAGGAGCTAACGATGCTGCTGACACTGCAGAAGTTACAGTTATGTTTCTTGTCACACATGTGCACATACATTATTGTAAATGTACTTTTATGAATGAGTTATTGAAATAGCAGGGAATGTGAATTGCACACTTGCCTCCAGCGAGCTCTCCTTGTCTGGGTTTATTGAGTTGTTGTAGGATCCGTAAAAACATTTCTAAAGGAAAAATGATGAACTCTAGCAAGAGGTCAGCTCTGTTCAGACCCACTCCGAACCCAGAAAATGGAGGGGAATGTCTGAGCAGAGGAAAGCCAGTAGTGTTACCTGCCCACAGCCCCTGCTCTGGCCCTTCTCACCATGCAGACATTAACACTTTTGCATGCATTTTTAACGAAGATTGATTCTGAGTACATGCTAGGGGGTTTAGCATGGTGGCTACTGCACTGGAGGGACTCCAGGTAAAGCAAGGAGAGCAAATGAGGTTTGGGAAATTGGAGCGGCACGTCTAAATTGTCAGACAATGTTCTCATTTCGGCAAGGGCACTGTAACTCCAAGTTTGGGGCTGTCAGGAGAGACCAAGGAAGTGCGATGGGAAAGAAGAGTGCCTCAGGCATCCTGGTGTTTGCCTCAGAAGAGCAGACAGCGTAACCTTTAATGTTTGCTTTCTTTCCTGATTCGTAGGTCAGCTTTAGCAGGCCTGCACACACTTGAAAAAAAAATTACAAGCTGTGTCCAGTCCTGTGCGTCTTATTCATGGGACTAGTCCTTACTCATTGGATCGGCCCCCGCAAGGTTGATGAGACTGCTTGTATAATTGAGCCTTTTGGCAGAAAGGCCTGTTCATTCAGATGGGGATCTGTTTGTTTTGCATACTGTAAAAATGCAACCGTCACTGGAAGGCAGCAGGAATTTTACCTGTGCAAGCTCAAATGTGCAAAGGGTCACAAGCCCACCTGGGAGAGTCCTGGAGACCAGGACAGTCCTGGCACCCCATCGACAGTCTTCAAGAAGTCACCATGAATGTGCATCCAGGCACAGGATTTTTTTTCTGTTTCCGCATCTCATCTTGGAGTCCCCAGGGCTTCCTTGTTCCCAGGGTTGTGGCAGCAGATAGGGCCCTCATGTCTTTTTAGTTGCTATAGGATTTATGTTGTTTAAGTCAACTGAGGAAGGTGGGAATGGAGGCAGAGTGTTCCCATTCATGTGATGTGTTGCAAAGGACATTTCTCTGTGTCCCTGTTTTTCCACACACAAGCAAAAACGTTGCCACCCTCAACTACAGAGCAGCCGTGAGCCAACAAAAGGGGGCAAGCTCTGATCTGGGCAGCTGAAGACTGTAAAACTCTGTGTTGGAATTGGTCCAGGTGCAGAGACCCCCCCGCCCCACCCAGCCCTGATGATCACAAACATCTTGGACATCCGTTTCAAGGTGGCATCTTCATCAGCAGTGTCCTTGGCTGTGGCTGCTGATACTGGCTGTATTTTCACTGCAGAGATGGATGTGTGGGGATTGCCCAGCTCAGAATAACAATGGTGCTTCCTGCCCTGCAGAGCAGGCAGTAGTGGGGCACAGCAGCACTGGAAACCTCTTTTTTATCTTGGCTTCCTGTTAAAGCTGAGCATCTGGAAGGAAAGATGGTTCTACAATTAGGACACTGGGTTGGTAGGACTGAACTGCAGTTCTAGTTTCTACCTGCGCTTTCCCATGTGATTTTGAGAAAGTCACTTAAACGCTGCTTCATTTTGTTGCATTTTAGGAACAGGAGCAATTCCTTATTTCAGAGGAGAAAAGGTCATGAATGTTTGTGGCTTAACTGGAGAACATGGTCATGAGAGCCAAGCAAGTAACAAGTGTGAGAGAGGAGGAAAAGCTGGCAGGCTCTGGCACTCAGGGATCCTGTTTGATGGTGGTAAAGGTATCACAGTGGCAGGAGTCCTCTGAGTTTGGTAGGGTTTCTTGTTTTTCCTGATGTGTCTCCTACAGACACTTGAAGTTCAGCTTTTTGTAGTTAGGAAGATCTTGGGAGCATGCAGCCTAACAGCAACAGCCTAACCCTGCTGTGTATAACTTTCAAGGCTCTATGTGTAGGCAAATTTGCCCATGAAGAAAAGTCCTTCCTCATGGTTAGCATGAGGCTGCTGTGACAGTGCGTTCCTGCAATGTTGCCATCACAAACAGATGGGCCCAGCACTTGCTAATCTATTTTAAAACACCTATTTGGGGTGAAACTGCTTTCAGGAACTGGTCATTAGAACTGCAGCACCGTCAGGATCATAGAATCATAGAATCATAGAATGCTTTGGGTTGGAAGGGACCTTTAGAGGTCATCTAGCCCACCCCCCCCCCCCCCCCTGCAGTGAGCAGGGACAGCTTTAACCAGATCATGTTGCTCAGAGCCCCAGCCAACCGGACCTTGAATGTTGCCAGGATGGGGACTGATTAGATGATCCGTCTCTGCTGCCCTCACTCCACTACTGAGGACGTGGTGAGAAGACAAGAATGCACCTCAGTGAATTGCCCATCATTTGAATTTCATGATTAGTGGTTTTGATCAGGCTTTTCTCATCCATGTTTTTTGCTCAGTGGGAGGTGTTTTTAAGCGGGACCTCTGTCCCATTCAATGAAACGATGTTGACCAAATTGAGGTGGGGAAGGGCTTTGCTGCAGAGGCAGAGCAGGAGCCCAGAACAAAGAGCCAGAAGGGAAGGAGCGTAAGTGACTTTTGCTGGGGGATCACAAGACCCTTGGGAACAGCACTGGGCTGCTACAAAGCCATACACTCAGCCAGCTGAAGTTGTCAGTGCTCTTTTCAAGTCAGCTGTCCTGCAGACTGTGAGTGTCTCTCTCCAAGGAGAGGGAGCCAACAGCTTACAAACTTGATTTTCTTCTGAAAGTTGCTAGGGATTGATGATAAAATAAGCTAAATTATCTTTTTTTTTTTTTTTTTTTTTTAGAGGGGGCACCTTAAGTATAAGCAATAAGGTCAAAAGAAGTTAGACTTGAGGACACTTTGGTGTGATTTATGAAGATGGCCCTCCTGTTTCAATGAACTTGTGGATGTATTCCAATGAGCCTTGACTGAGCAATTCAAGATGCTTTTGCTCCCCAAGCATCAGCCCCATCCAGCATTACAGGTTACACCCCTTAGCTGCCCCAGCAGGCAGTTTGATGTCCTCGCTAGAATCATAGAATCATAGAATCATTTAGGTTGGAAAAGATCTTTAAGATCATCCAGTCCAACCATTAACCTAACAATACCAAGTCTACCACCAAACCAATTAAGGGTAGAGTAATAATTAATTTCATGTTTCCTGGCTTGGTGGCTGGATTATTTTTTAATGAGCAAAATGAGGAATCATTAAGGTTGGGAAGGACCTCTAAGATCATCAGTCCAACCGTCAACCCAACACCACCATGCCCACTAAACCATGTCCCAAAGTGCCACATCTACCTGTTTTTTGAACACCTCCAGGGATGGTGACTCTGGGCAGCCTGTTCCAATGCTTGACCACTCTTTCTGTGAAGAAGGACTCCCTCTGCAGCAGACCAAGTCACAGCAGCCTCCTCTGTGCTTTGAGGAGCACAAACATGCTGAATTTGCCAACGCTGTTACTGCAGGAGCAGCAACCTCTTGCAGAGAGGTGGCCAGCTGCGAGGGGCAGCCACTTCTGAAACTACTTCTCCTGTTTCCAAAGGAAACACATGTTTTCGCAGTTAACAGTTAAAATTAGGTAGCTGCTCTATTGTAGCTGTTGACAGTTCTGCTTTGGCTTTGCTTAAACCCATGTTTTCAAGGGCTCTTCTACATGGCAACAGCCTGCTGATAAACCAGGGAAGTTTTTTGTAGAAGGTCTGAAACATCTTCCACAGGCAGTTTAGCACTAATTTAACAACTACAGTTTAAAGCCTGTTAATTAATATTGTCAAATTGGTCAGGTTGCTGAAAACAATTTGAACATAGTTTTGTTTAAACCAGTCTTTAAAGCATGTCACTACATTGGTGCAGAAATCTGAGCATAGATATGGGTTTTTGCACTGCCTTAGACCAGCTTTTACTTGTACAGCAGTGGCAGTTCAAATCAGAATACAAAATGCTTCTTTCATACTTTGAAAATGAATTTGGTAAGATCTCAGATCTTGTTCTTTCTATTTACAAATGTGCCAAATAAAATTGGGGAAGACAAGCTTTAAAAAAGACAGGAAGTAAAACAAAAAAAGTATCCACCCTTCTTTATATGCTATAAAGCAGCAGAAAGACCTCATGAGTTAAAAATACTTTTACACCACCATTAAATCTACTTATCTTTTCAAGGTCCAGTGTTTCCTTTTTGTCAGTGCACTTTGGTTATGCTTCTTTATGATCTCTTTTCCACTTCCAGCCCACAAGACTAAACATGCTTTATTTTTTCATTGTAGATTTCACGCTTCCTGTTCTTGCCTCCTCACACTCACCCTTAGAGATGTGGGATGGTCTGAAGACAAGACAGAGCTCCTGCTGTATTTAAAGATAGCTGCTGGGCTGGATGGGTAGTGCGATATGAGCCTTTCACTGTCCGGGTTGCTAATTTGGCTATGAATCAGATCAGTCATGACTGAAATAGGCTGTTCTTCAGTAGCGTTCTAGTGGCCTGTTTGATATAATTTATTCATGTTTGTAACAAATCACCACCACAACTGAGCTTAACCTGCTCCTAACCTGATCCCTGCCAAGATGGTGTGAACCTTTGGATGCATCTGTCCTGTCTGGATTTTCTGCTTGTGTTGTTGTTGCCCGTGTTGTAGCTGCAACAATTCTTTTTACAGAAAAATTGACCCAGTGCTTTTCATCAACTGGAAAAGACAAGTCAGTGCCCCAGCAGTAAGGGTACAAGCAAACCCTCCCTTTGCTGTCAGCTATGCTATGCCATTTGAAGATGTTATTGCCTCTTCAGGGTGCAGGTGACTGTCCCTTTGCCTGAGGTGACCCTTTCCAAAGCTCTGATGCTGGACAAAACCATGCACACAACCTCTGATCAGCCTCAGTCAGAAACATGGGTTTGAACAGTCAGACCTGGTATGTTAAAATAATCTGGCTGATTTTGACAACAGTAGGTTGGGGAGTCCTGCTGTAGAGGGTCCCTTCTGCTGGTAGATCACAGGGGTGGCCGCTGTGAGTAAGAAGGTGCTGTTGTGCCCCGGCAATGACAATGCCTTTTGCTGGCAGAGATAACCCCAAAAGTCTGTTCACAACCTGTGTGTGCACTCAGAGCTGGACTGGGCACCCTCTGCAGAGATGGAGGAGGTTGGCTGCTGCAGCTCTCATGGTGTCTGCAGAGTCCTGTTGACCTCCTGCTGCTGTGCCTAGCATGGTTTGGACCTGAATCAGCTTGGACCTTCAGGCAATGTCCAGCCCATGGTTTGGGGATCAGCTTAGACCCAGTCTCACTAAAGCAGCTCGGCCCCACAGCTGCAGAAAGCTAAGCTGGTCAGATGTGATCTGGTGGGCCATTGACCTCAGGATCAGAGAATGGGTCTGGGCCCATTTTATTTGTTGGTGTTACCATCCCCTCTGTGCCTCACAGCTTGTCCAGTGTCTGCACCCCAGTTTTTCTAAATCCTAAAGATGTCATTGTAATACAAAGGCACAACCTGAAATAAGAGTGGTCATTTAATACCCAGGGAGACATTTCTTAGGGTTTTCTGCACCCCAGAGGTCACCCTGGCATTCCAGTGTTCTCAAGGGACACAGGAGATGGACTTGATTAGACAGGCAGGAGTGGGGCGATGAGGTCTCTGGTCGTATTTAGCTTCACTGGAGTCCCTGCTCTCAGTGCACCAAGAGGTAGCAAGACCAAAGGAGCTGAAACATGAATAGGAGCTGAAAGTTTGGAGCTCTTTTCTGGCATGGCAGATTTGCTCTGTGGCTTTCGCCAAATTTCTCTAAGCTTCAGTCTCTTGGCATTGAAAATGGAAAACATACTTTACTCCCATGGTGGCTGCAAAACTCATGGAGGAGCCATCAGCAGAGTTCTTTAGATCAGCACATGGGAGGATTTGTGTGGCATTCGTTATTTGCATCACAGACCTCCCTTTTTGTCCGATCAGGAGATTCTTTTTGCCTGGGTGTCTTGTTGGAACTGCCACCGGCATCGTAGTTCTGGGCATGCACTGCACATTTTACCTGCTCTCTGAACATTGATCAAAGCTTCTGAGAGGAGAAGCCAGCAACATACTAAATACATGTCAGTTCAGTTGTTTTCACATGCAGAGCTTTGCTTAGCCTGCTAAAGCTCATTGTCTTCAAGCCAAGTAATTGAAGGAGTCAAGGCCCTATTTAACCTTTTGGGAAAAGCTGATGCTTTGACATCCACAAAGAACTTCTTTGTTTGAGGAGCTAAAGGATCTTTGCAAGGTTAGGCTCAGGTATTACAGCCCAGCACAGTCGCTAGCTGTAATGAGTAAGGTAAATGGTTGGGGCCTGGATGTGGGAGACCTAGGGCTTGACTGATTCCTCTGCCCGAGGGAATTTGAAACTGCACCTCCCACCTGCCAGGACATTTCCCTAGCCACCAGGTGTGAATTAGTGTACTCTTGAGGTATGGGAGAAAGATATTGCAAGCACTCTCAATCCCTCATGTTGGATCATCTGCTTTCTATGAGGTAACTTAAATAATGATTAATCCATAGGGAAAAAAACCCCCAATCTTCTAGCCCTTGAGCAATTAATTTCAGGCTCTGGTTCCTTTTTCAGTGAACAGTGGGGACTGCAGGTTACCCACACCAGGGTACCTTAGAGTTTGTTTTGTGATGGCAGACCCTCAGTTTAAAGCCTTGTGCTGAATGAGGCAAAGAGCAGATTTGAACCAGGTATGTCTTATTTTCTGAGATGTCCCAAACCCTGAGTTAAAGAGAGAACAGTGGTCTTCCTCAGTTTTTGAACCTGGGCTGTCTGTTGAATGTGTTGAAAAATTCAGGGTAGGGCAAACCAACTTCTTCCAGGAAATATTCTGCCTGAGATCCCACAGTCACCATCCCACAGGCAGTCTGCCTGTGTAAGGTGGGCTCCTTCACAAGGGTCAAGGCAATATGAAATTTACCCCACCACTGACCAGGATTCAGTATGGCTGTTGCTTTATATGTCATGTTGCACTCTGCTATGAAAATGTCTATAATGAATAAACCTGTAATGCCTTTTTCATTATTCAGACTGCATTCATACCACAGTCATTTTATCTCATTTTTTTTTGCTCTCAGCTGTCCCTGGTGCTATTTTCTGTTCCTCTGCCTGTGTTGGATGTGAATTTGGACCAACACACTGAAAAACTGTTGTTTCTTATCTTGTGGCAATCATATTCAGCAACTCTGTGTTCAAAGTGATGTAGTTAATGGGAGGAGAATTTAATTGCACCATCTTTATTCCATTGTCTTTGTTTCCTTTGTCTGCTTTGGGATTGTTACCTTGGCATGTGTAGTTGCAGACTTGCCCTCTTTTGACCAAGTCACCCTCTAGTTGATCACCACCATTCTGCAACATGGAAACCCCTGGATCTGCCTTGCTGCAAGCTGAAACAGGCACCACGTGAGGCATTTCTCCAGTGTCATGCCTGGTATTAGCCAGGTACTCTACAAGCTACTTTGGCATCTTCACCCCTATAAATCTGTCCAGTATAATTAGGCTCATGGGTTATTTAAGGTGGAGGGCTGACGGCTAGAGTGCTAAAGACCTATCTTTCATCCACATCCTCGTGAAAGCAATTCCACGTTTGCTGTCCGTATGGACATTGCAAGAACAGAGGAATCTTGCAAGAGCACTTAATTACCTTACGTTACCTCAGAAACCCATTTGACTTGCTAAGTTCTGCAATAATCACATTTTGTAGTTGATTTGAAATGAACAACAGAATCATCCAGGTCCCACACAGTGTAGTGAATACATTGATTGTAGTTAATTAATAACATGCTCCTTTTTATTCCGGAACATGGCCAGAAAACCAAGTCTATCATTAGCACCTACTGAGAGAGTAATGGTAATTGGGTTTACTATTTATGTCCACAGGAAAGCCAATAACTGTTTGGTATGTTTGGGTTGTGGAAAGGTTCTAGTATATATGCTCACACTGTTACAGCTTATTTTATGTTGCACACAGGGGGGTGATTCTTGCTGTCCAAACCCTGGCGTAAGCCGTACAAATCTACAAACAGCTGGGCCAGTGCTTTTCAATTACGCTTAACTCATCCCCTGTTGATGCCTTGGCAATGAGCCTAGTGTAATGTGAGGCACTGCCTCGTGACCCTGGACCCATAGACTAAGAATACTTAAGGGACTCTGGTCCACAACTGTAGAAATGTTTTTCAGGAACAGACTTCCTTAAATATTGATTACTAGAAGTGAAATGATTCCATGAGCTGAAATGATGGCAGGATGGATGCTGCTGAATTGCTGCGTTTCTTGAGGCAGCTCCCTGCGCCCCTCTGCCTTGTGCTCTGCCCGTGGCTGGTGCAATGCTGCCAGCACGCAGGCAGCTCTGAACGCACTGCGATGGATGAGCCAGGCAGCCTCTGTGTCACGTAGTCTCACGTTGCCTGTTTTCCAGCATGTTCTTGAAGATGTTTACAATTCATTTTGGTGGCCCTAAGTCTGCATCTTGTCTAGCTCTTTTCTGGAAGGTCTTAGGCACTCAGGCTGGCACATAGGCAAGCTAAAAAAGTGCAAGTGCCTCTGCCTAGTAAGTGGTACACAGCCAGTCATATGCTTGGAGTGTACTTAGGCACTGAGACACAGGACAGAGGTTCTGTTGTCCCATCCTGGGAGTGGGCACACAAATGTTGCTTCTTGGGAAACACCTGTGTTTTGGCCATTTCACATGGTGGATATGCACCCAACTGTGTGAAGAAGATGGAGCTAGACAACTGTCTTTTTTTGTCTCTATAAGCAGTTACAGAAACCTTCTTAGGCAAAAAAAAAATTGAGTCAATGAGAAAAACAAAAAAACCCCTCCCACCTCCTCCAAAAAGGTAGTGGAATGTGAGGCAATAGCATACTTTTGCCTTTCAGGTACTAAGCAGGGCTTTGTGGTTGACCACTGCCAATTGCTGGTGCACAAAGCCAGGACTCTTGAGGCTTGAGAGCAGTGTGGAGCTGGGAAATCTCTGCCCCACCAACCACCTACTGTTTGACCTTGGGGTAGTCATGTCATCTCTGCATCTCTGCTTCCTTCTCAGAATATGCCTTGTCTACGTACACTGCGTTCTCTGGGGTAAGGACCAGCCCATGACATTTATTAATATAGTGCTTGGCATGCTGGAGCATGACTTGCTACCGAAGTGCAAAATAATTAAAATAGTATGTTAAGGCTTCTTTTATGTAATGCTGTCATCCAGACAGTTGATGCTTGTTAGCTTCTAGGTCGAGTTTGACTTGGATCTCAAAATTTTGTGTCTCAATGTCATGGTTTAGCCCCAGCCAGCAACTAAGCACCATGCAGCCACTTGCTCACTCCTCCTGCCCTGGTGGGATGGGGGAGAGAATCAGAAGAGTAAGAGTGAGGAAACTCCTGGCTTGAGATAAGAACAGTTTAATAATTGAAATAAAGCAAAATAGTAATGATAATAATAACAGTATAATAATAATAGTAATAATAATATACAAAGCAAGTGATGCACAATGCAATTGCTCACCACCCGCCGGCCGATACCCAGACAGTCCCCAAGCAGCAATCGCTACCCCCCCGGCCAACTTCCCCCCAGTTTCTATACTGAGCATGATGTCATATGGTATGGAATAGCCCTTTGGCCAGTTTGGGTCAGCTGTGCTGGCTGTGCCCCCTCCCAGCTTCTTGTGCACCTGGCAGAGCATGGGAAGCTGAAAAGTCCTTGACTAGCATAAGCAGTACTGAGCAACAACTAAAACATCTGCGTGTTATCAACATTATTCCCATCCTAAATCCAAAACACAGCACTATGCCAGCTACTAGGAAGAAAATGAACTCTATCCCAGTCGAAACCAGGACACTCAATCATAAGATTATTTGCTTGCAGAATGCTATACTGTCACAGTTACTACCACTGGAGAACCCCTCTGTTTGTGGAAGAGTAGCTGAGCATTTTTCCTGAAGAGCCCTTAGACTGGAACTTTTCCTTGCTTGTCCCAAAAGAGCACTCAATGGAAGATACCTTCACAAGCATTTTACAAAGCTGTCTCTGATTTTGAGCACCCACAAAGAGTCAGTTGGGTCTGCCTCAGAGGTCTGAACAGCCACAAACTAAAGTGTTCGGCACATCAGAAAACCCTCTACATAAGCCTGGCTCTCTGAGGATCTGAGTTCGAGGCAATACCAGTCTTTTGCAGATTGACATGTTATGGAGAAGCTCTCCTGCCACCAGCCAAGCCAACTCCTAACTAGAAGTCAAGTCACTGCAGTTACAGTGTTTTTGAGCTTTCTGCAGCTGCATAGCCCTGGCTGCACCTGGTTTGCTTTGGCCCCACTCAGAGCAGGAACAGAAGTCACTCATGTCTGGTGTGAAAGGCTGGATGAAATACCCGATGTATTGTCTGACGTAAAACCAAGTCAGCAGCACCAACAACAGGAGAGCCCAGAAATACATTCCCTTCCTGAAAGGGCCAGATGAAACAACCTTTGAAGAATGGGAGCACTCCCTTTGAGACTATTGAACAAACCATGTTTGCTAAGTGCTGGGACATCTACTAAAAGCAAGATTTTATCCCTTGTGCCACATTATTTCCAGACCTTTTACTGTCCTTAGCAAGTTGCAGCTTTTTACATGATGCCGTTTGGCTGTGGAGTCCCCTGGTGTGACCCAGAAGAGGGGATGCAGGACAGTTGTGGCTCCAGGCAGCACTAAACTCACAAACTATCAGTAAGCTCAACTTTGAATTTCCACCTTCACTATGCCTGGCAGCTTGCCTCTTTGGTGCAGATGATGTAGCCCTGAAAAACATGCTCTGCCACATCACACAGACACAGGCAAGCAATGCAAACTGTGGCAATGAGATGATAATCCCCTGTGAAGGAGCACAAATTAGAGAGGAAATGCTCATTTTCTGTAAATGGCTTTCAAATAAAACAACCCTGACAGGACAGCTTAAAAAGCCTTTTAATTAGTCAATTGTCCTTCCACCATTTAGTGCCTTATGACTGCTAAGCTTTTTATTGCTTTACATTTCTGTGCCAGCTTGTATGGTAACCCAGTAGCCTACATCAGACTCTAGCAGCAGCAAAAATCTGTTGTACCAAAAGCAGCTGACAGCTTCCTGGAAGTCACCTTAGGTTTTACAAAACAAAAGTAACTTCTGACAAAGGGCTGCTTCAGGTACAGTGTCATTTCTTTTTCTGTACTTCAGTTTTACCCGACATAGCAAGAGGTAAGCTTCATTTCATAGAATCATAGAATCATAGAATGCTTTGGGTTGGAAGGGACCTCCAGAGATCATCGAGCCCAACCCCCCTGCAGTAATTTGAGGAAGTCAATGCTGGAAGAGCACTATGCTAAAGCCCAGTCTTACACAACTGCTGGCATTACCACAGGCATCTGTCAGAAAGGCAGTGAATTAGGAAGATTTATGCCTTAGGTATTGGGGTAACAGGCAAACAAATTCTTGAGGGTGGGATGCAGTGCCCTGGAGAACACGTATCTGTCTGGAAACATCGGAGTTCCCTGAGACCAGGGAAAACAATGAAGGAAGGGTTGACGGTAACTTGCTTGATAAATGCTTCCACTGAGCTGATCCTATGTTGCTAATGGGAATGATCTTGTTTTGTTCTGCATTATGCAAGTCAAGGAGAGATCACTTCCCACGCCAGCTCTGTGCTGTGCTTTGTGACTCCCAGGGCTGGTGTATGGTGGCTGATGCTGCCAGGGCTGAGCGCCTGCCTTGGCTCTGCACGTTTCCCCGAGGTGAGGTAGGTTGCTCACAGCCTACTCCTGCAGAGCACTTTTGGGCTGGATTATTTCCTCCTGAGGTCAGAAAACTGGAGCAAATCCACAAGAGGGGTGGGATGGATCGGGCAGGTATCTGGACCACATCCCTCTACTGCCACAGACTTGCAAAGGCAGCCTGGTGTAGGTACCCAGCCCCCCACACAGTCCATAGTAAGGGGTCAGTACTGCTGGAGAGAGACGCAGAAAGCCACCAGGCTATGCTGGAGGCTGTCCAGAGCCAGCCAAAATGAAATGCTGGGCACGGGGCCACCTGAGCTACTGCCTCTCTCCTGAGGATGAGCACCTACCAAAGGTCCCCTGCCTGGGACTGGGTGCCAGCACTTCATCTCCCGGTGTTTCTGGAATATGGGCCTGGAAAAGCTCTTTTGGGCAGATGGACTTTGGACCCTTGTGTTTGGATTTGCTGTGCTGGAACTTTCTTCTCTGCCATTTCCCTTGTTCTGAGGAGGCTGCAAGGAAATCTTTTTCTTCACTCATTTTAGCACTGGAACTAAACACTGGATTTCCCACTCACTACAACCCTTTCCTAGAAAAGGGCCCAGCTGCCTCAGACTTGTAACAGCCCCAGCCCTGGGTTTGGTTTTCACATATTCAGGGACGTGTGAAAGAGCCATAAAAGGCATTGTAAAGACTGTAGGCAGACAATCAGTGTTTGCTGAGCTATCACGAAAAATGCACAGTTAGACAGAACATATATATTTATATATATAGGTGTGTATATATGTACATCCATATGTAGTTGCATGTTCAGCTTCCCCTTGAGTATTCACTGAGCTAAGGGTAGTGTCCCCTGACTCATGAAATATTTCTTCAGGGAGAAACTGCAGCAATGTGGCTGGTCCTCTGCTAGGATACCGTGCCCTTCTCTTGCTGGGACTTGTGACTCCGTCTGAGGTCTCCTAGAGCTACTTGAGAACTGCAGTTTTCAAGAAGCAGAACTAATCCTGTTGCTTTATTCTTCTGTGTTGAAATTAATTGCCACCTCCCATTCTTTTGTAGCAACATCAGGAAAAGAAAACATTTGATCTACCATGTAGATATGTTTCAGTCCAAAGCGAAGGGGAGGCTTTAACTTTTAAGGATTGTCTTTGGTCTAGGAGACATGGGTGACACAGCCTTGGCAGCACTACGGATGCTAAGGCACTGCAATTTGACCGGATCAGCCTGAGTTCATGAGTTGTGCATGGAGAGGTATCCCCTGGGTGACCACAGGGAGTCAGTCCATCAGGTCACAACTTACAGTGTTGGACCCATTTATAGGTACCACTCTCAGATATGTGTGTGCTGCTGTTTTGTCCAAAGCCTGTTTTCAGTTCAGTGGCCTCTCATAAAAATGGTACAGTAGACAAAATATTCTGGACAGAAATCTGCTGAGCAGGAGAAATCTTTAGTTGGAAAGTACCCTCTCTGCAATCTCACCCAACCCAAAACACTGGCTTACAAGTTTGAAACTGTATCACTTTTTAATTAAGTACTGACTGATGTTACCTTTAGAATCACGGGCTGGAGACACAGGATGCTAATGATTAAATATCTTGATCCCTATCCCATAATCCTAATGTTCTGCCAGTTGGCTATCAAAGTATGTCCGGAGCAGAGCAAGCGTTTGGCAACTTTGCAACCTTCAGAGATTTAAGAAAAACCCCAAATGACTCGTTAGTTTATGTTCCTATTTTAATCTATAAGCAGTATCTACAGCTGCTCAAGAAAGGCTGTTCAGCATTTCTGGGTTTCATAACCTTTGAGGAACAGTCATGATGAAGTCTTTTTCCCAACTACAAAGTGCTTGGTAGTTTAATAACAGGCTTTGGACAGGAAGACCAAATGCTTCTCCAGGGAGTGGCAGTAGGATTCAGTGCAATAAAAAGGCCTTAGTCACAGTTGTGTATGCACGGCTGCAAAGGCACACTCACAATAGCATTGCCTTTGAGGGAGTTTGTGCAGTGGACACAACTGGAAAATCCTTTGCCGTGGTCCATCTCCTTCAATGATAGATTGCTTATGATTTTGTCCTGAACTGTGTCCTGTAGTTTCTCGAGCTTGTTTGCTTCTGTAGTATTTGAACCCATTCAGAAGTCTATAGAGAATTTGGATTAAAAACTGGGCTGTATTTCTCAAAGACACTTAGGCCGGTACTGCCACAGTGCCAAGTTGGCCCAAAGAGCAGTGAAGCAGCTAGCAAATGACCTAAAGACAGCCCCTTCTCTGACAGACAAGTTTTAATGGGATCATATACAGCAAAACAAAACTGGGTGGGGGTAGGTGTCCTTCCTAGCATGAGCTCACCCATCTGAGGCCACACATGCTGGGAGCTGGGGCAAACTGGAGATAGGAATCTGTTTGCAGGGGTGGCTTTGGCTTTTGTGCTGAACCCCTCTTTTGTAGCCTTTCCAGAGATGGATAACCCATCCATTTGCTTCAGTGATTGCTGTTCCTACCCCTTTCTTTCCTTTGGTTTGGTTTAAGGAGGCTGAAAATCTGTGATGCAGCTATTCTCATTCTCATTATTTGTTTTGTTTAACCACAGATTACTTACTCTTAGCGTTGCTCTTACCAACTACAGACCACTTGACAGGAAAGTCTTTGTTTGTCTGAATATCCTACGGTGGGATAGCCAAAGTTTCCAAAAAGGATTCATTAATTGCCCAAATTTAGCTCACTTTTCCAGCAGATGTGAATCCAGGTCTTTCTGAAAAAGGAGCCTCTTTGAAATGCCACAAACAATATACAGGAAAAACAGGCTGCTCAAACAGCTGTCTCTGTTGGAGGACTTGCCCTAATGCGCTGTTACAGGTACACTGTGCTGTGTACTTATTTTATTCACTCCTACCCACTTCATGCATTTCCCTGGTGCTATTTCCTCCTGAAGATTTCTGAGCTGAGGGCAAAGTCAAAGTGTGAGATCTCTACTGTGCCAGTTTCCATTTGGTGGTTAAAGGGACTCTCCTGCAATGATGCCACATCCTCTCCTCCTCTTCCTTGCTCTGGTTTTCAGGGCCCTTTGGGCTCTCCTTGCATCTCTTGGGAAGGTGAGGAAAGTTAAATAACACTGAGGGCTACAACACAGTGATTTTCACCATGCTGAAAAATGAAAACTGTTTCACGCTGAAAATAGCATGAAAAAAAGTTTTTCGCACGATTTCATTTCACTCGTTTTCCAAAATATAAAAAATGGTAAGAAAATATCCATTTCAGCTTGGAGCTCAGTGTGTCTTATTGCTGTTAGCACACTGAGGCTGGCGCTGGGAATCACACCCCAGCTGTTAATGAGGTATTTAAGGGTACTTAGCACGCATTTCATTACTAAACCAACATTTCTGCTGTTCCTGCTCTGGTGTTTCCCAGGCACCATTTTAGTCTAGTCTGCCCTTGATTGGTTTAGGTGGGCTTGGTAGTGTAGGTTAATGGTTGGACTGGATGATCTTAAAGGTCTTTTCCAACCTAGACGATTCTATGATTCTATGATTCTATCTGATCTTCTAATTATCACAGTTTTATTCTTGTGTGGGTAATTAACAGGATGTATCATGGTTTTCTGTGTGAAATGCTGCATTCTGTTTTTAACTTTAGAGCTTATTTAAGACCACTTCAACAAGGTCCTGTAGCAGTGATCGCATGTCCCAGTTTTGATGGCGGCTGAGGCAGTGACAGACATAATCTGTGGGGTACTTTGAGAGGCTACTGCCCTCAAGTTGGCCATTGGCCAGAGGTCACCATCCTGAGCCATTTCTTCTGGAACAGGAATTGATGCAAGTTTAAGTTTAAGGTACCTGGCTGCAAACTCTGTCAGCTGAAGAGTCAAGGTGCTTTGGGTAGAGTGGCAAGGGACAGTAACATCTGCTAGAAAATAGAAAATGGCAGAAACTTCTTATATCAGCCCATGATGAATTTGTCATAGGACTACCAGTCCTCATTTATTCCATGTTTTCTTTAACTCAGCTCAGTGCCACTGAGCCAGAATTAAACCCTCCTGGGAAGAGGTGACCTTCTCTGTCCACCTTGGAGAAGGCAGCATGAGGCAAATGAGGTACCCATACACCTGCAGGCAGAGGGGAGGGAGGACAGCTGCAATAGCAATCTTGGATTTTTTTCTCAAATTCAGCAGCCCTTTTGGTTGGATTTTTAGGGCCAAAGCTTCAGGATGTGTAAATTTGCCATGTCACTGCATGGCTTTACACTTGGAGAGAACGTGACTCTGCAGAAGCAGAAGATGCAGCAGAAATGTAATATCAGGGAAGGGAGCAGACATCTAAAGTGCAAGACAGACTTCGAAGAGGACAGCAAAGTGCTTTGATAGCATCATGACAAATTGGGGAGAGTGCAGGAGGGACCCAATGAGATCGGATAAATGGAGAAAGCTGTAAACCAAAGCAGAAAGACCAAGTCCTGGCACAGCCTGTGCTCTGCCCTGTGTGTGATATGGGCTTGAACTGTGGTTCTGAGTACAAAGCACCCCTTGTACAGCAGTTGCAGGGAACATCAAGAGCAAGGATCTCTCGTCATCCCCTGCCCATGGGTCTCCTTGGTGCAGAAGGCCTCAATGGCCTTTGCCTCTCTGGGAAACATCCTTTGCCTCCCAGCCTGCAGGCATCTGGGTGCTTTGCTGTTCACCACTGTCCCGTGAGGGCACAGGGGTTTTCCTGCCCTCCTTCATTTGCTCACTGCCCTCTCAAAAGAGTCACCAGTGCAGGATGATCGTTCCAGCTTCTCCTGCTGCCTGGAAAACAGCTAGGAGGGCCTAGGGAAACCTGATTTTCTGTATTGAAAAACAGGAGCGTTACAGAGGGGAAGGCAGGCTGGGCAGCACAGCAGCGGCCTGCTGCCTGGCTCTTCTCTGCCTGCAGTTTTGGAGTCTCATCACCAATCATTTAACACCCTGCTGCGCTAACCTTCAGCACTGATTAATTTTCCCATCCCTTGCCCCTGATTGCCTTGACTGACATTTATTCACCCAAGGAAGATGATGACAAGGATGAAAAACTAATTGTTCAGAAGGAGAAGGAGGAATTCTCCTGCAAAAAGATGCACATTGAGCTGTCAGCCTCATGGGAAAAGCAGGTGAGACCTTTCTGTTCCCAAAAATCAGCCTCTGAAAAGCCTTCACTCAATGGTCCTGTCCCCACGTCTCCATTCTCAACACCGTAGATGCTGTCCCTGTGCACTTTTTGTAAGTCCCTGCATTCATGCATTCCTCCCTCAGTTGCATTAATTCCTATGGGAAAATTTACATCCCTGTCCATTGAGTCACTAATCATCACGTTTTCCAGCAGTCTGGGTGGCAAGCAGGTCATGACATTTATTTTCACCCCCCTGTGCTGTTGACATGCAGTCCTGCTTTTTCCATTTGCAAGCCCTGGCTTTGCTGTTGCTGGTCCCAGAGCTGCTGCTGCCCAACTTCTCCCATCCAGTCCCCACATAGCTCCTCTCCTGTGCTTTGTCCTTGTGCCTCGCATTTTGCCGGGCAGAGAGGTGCGAAGCCTTTTCCAAACACAGAGCTGGGCCACAGCAATACCTTGTGAGCAGGAGGAAACTACTGAACGTGCTCACTCACTCATCAGAGATCTTCCAGAGGAGTTTTCCAGGCTTAATTCCCTGCCTGCATGGGATGGAAAGTGAGATAAGGAGGGGAGAGTTTGCCTGCCCTGCTCACACAGCATGAACTCAATGTGGAGCTGTGGTCCATCCAGCCTATGTCAGGCTGCATCACTCCAATGGTGAATGCTTCCCTGCGCGGACTGTGGCTGGTGGTGACACTGGAAAGCAGATGTTTCTCTCCTGAAAAGAGCTGTAGCTGAATCCTGGATTGTGTTTACATTCCCAGCAGATATGCAATGTGGAAATGTCTTGAAATAGGAAATAGTGTCCTGGCTGAATGAGTAAAAGGCACAAGATTAAAAAAAAAAAAATATCACTATCATCATTTCCGAGAGACTTGCCAAATTGTTGTTTCCGCACTGATTTGCACATCCTGCAGATGTGTCTTCTCAAATTTCCCTTCTGGTATTTTCCTTTTACACGGTATGTCAAGCAGAGACACACATTCACCTGCATGAAGAGCTAGTTCTGTTAATGATAAGTGAAATACCTACTGCCCGTGAGAGAGAGTGAGGAAGCAGATGTGACTGGGTATATGCACATGTGCCCGCAGACCTCACGGCGGCGGATGAGCACGCCGTGTGTTGTTCTTACTTTTCTACGTGACTGCAAATGGTCCGCTGCTGGGGACAGCAGAGGTTTTGCAAGTGAGAAACAGTATATGCACAGTCCTGAGTGCTGCTGTGTGTCTCCTGTGAGATATTAAGAGCTGCCTCTATTAATGTGGTTGTACATTTGTGCCCCGTATTGGAAAGGGGCCTAGTGAGATTAGGGAACTGGCCTGCAGAAAATTCCCAAGCTGATTTCCAAATCTTGTTTAAATGGAAAACATCCTTCCTCCTTGACTCTCAGAGGATATCAGCTGCACTAGTTGCAGGTACTATTGGGAAACATTGCAAGGGAACTGAGACAGGCTAGGAAAGCAAGGGGTTTGCATAAATATAGACTGGGTTTAACATTATGGTTCTGATTATTACTTTTTTATAATAACCTAGGCCCAGAAGACATGGTCATGAGCCTCCATGACAGCAGATTCTATAAAACACAACTTCTACCTCCCACCAAGCCAGACTCTGACCCCAGCCAGATGCTGACTCCCACTTGCTGTCTCCTCTGGTTTATCTGGGTTGAGGTCAGAGCAGGGGAGAGCTAAGTGGTCACCTAGAGTGACACCTTTAACAGGACCCTGGCCTCAGTCAGAGTCATCTGCTCAAGCAAAAGTGACCAGTCATCAGGCATGGGAGCATAGGACCTTGACCCGGGGCAACCAAATACTATCTTCTCCTTGCAGGAGCAATAGCCCCCAATCAGGCAGTTGACACCACAAGATTAGTGCTCCCAAAACACTGCTTCCAGACTCCTGCTTCTTACAGGGTCTATTCTTTTCTCATTTCCCTGCACTGTGTTTTGTTTGGAGGGGTGACAGTTCTGCGAGGAGCGGCAGAGGTACCAGGTGAAGGCTGGGTTGGAGTGGGAGCTCCCTGGTTTGCAGGGGACAGATAGGACCTGGCTGGAGTGAGCAGCTGTAGGGAAAAAGGAGAAAATAACACAGACCTTGCTTGGCACGGCACAATATCATGTGCACAAGTAGCTGTGGTGGGATTACCATGAAGGACAGAGCTGCCCAGCGCAGCAGATCCAGGTGGGAGACGCACAGATGTCAGCAGCAAATGTGCAGTGCTGGGCAGGCGGTGCAGTGTCAGTGACTCTGTAACAGATCTGGTGATAGGACGGGATTCCCCACATTTCTCTAAAAAATGAGGTTGCAGGGCCTGTCAAAGGCAGGAGATGCAATCTGACAGACCAGCGGTGTGATGTGGTGTACCGAATCCCATCATGCCTGCTGCTGCTGGAGAAGGGGGATCTTTGTCAAAACCGCCGTGGTTATCATGACAAAGAAATCACCAAGAAGCACGGGGAAGATCATATCAAGGGAAGGAGATAAATTAAGGACATGCATTTTGAATGTTAAATTTGATTTAACAGGCTGGAGAAGTCGAAACTAATATTACCTCAGGGAGCTGGAGCGCGAGTCCCATGCCAGCCACAAGTGGAAATGAATTCGTGGGGTAGCTCTCTGCTCATCCCGAGGAAGCCGTGCACCTCGCTGCAATTAGTGCTCAGGGCTGCGGAGAGGCCCGGGCCAGGAGGAACAATAGCAAGAAGAGATTAAATGGAGAGATTAAGGTCTTGTCTATACAAGAAAAGTTGTATCGGTTTATCTAGGTGGATTTGGAGTGATGTAGTTAAACCGGAGAAAACCCCAAGCGTAGGGGCGCTTAAGCTCCGGCTGCAGGCGGTTTAACTCAAGCTGCAGTGCGGCACTGCCTCGGCACCTTTGAAGATCTGGGGCCAGATGCCTATCTAGACGTCTGAACGCTCCTGAAAATGCCTTACCCTCGGTGTTGTGAAATGGGGCAATACCCCGCAGAGGTGGGGTGAGGACAGATGCGTTGTAGACTGCGAGACACCGAGGTGCTGCGGTGGCTGGGGCACACCAGGACGGGGCTCGGCAGCACCATCCTCTGCATGCTCTGGCTGCAGGTGCTGGGGGCGAGGACCTCTGGGGTGCTCCAGGACGTCTCCCTGTCCTCCCAGACAGGCATGAGGACTGTGGGGCAGGCGGTGAAGCGCAGCATGGGCAGCTGTGCTGGTGCACGGGGAATTTCTGTGGCAAGTGGTTTCATGCCGTCTGGCTCAGGTGCTAGAGGGTTTTTTTCCTCTGTGTCCACAGAGGAAAACGCTGTCAGAGCAGTAGAGGATCAGGCCTTCCCGGGGATGTGGTCTGAGCTGACATTGCCCTATTCAGTGAAGTTTCCTCACATCTGTGCAGGCCTTGTTCCTCGTCCTGTGTGGCTAATCCACTGAAGGTGATTAGGATTTTATTTTGCTTTTCAGGCTACCTAATTAATGAGTTATCCTCTCAAATTCTGCCAAAAAGGGTAGTAATTTTTCCTTTAAAAATCATGCACCAGCCATTAATTTCCAGCAGCTGAGCCCTGACATGCTGTTACAATTATGTTATCTAAATGCAGTGTGAAATCTGCAGCAGACCAAGGGGACAGCACAAGTCACTGAGACCTCACTGACAGCTCTGTATAACTCTGAGAGAAGAAATCACTATTTTTCTCAGCCTGTTGCAAAAAAAAAAAAAAAAAAAAAAGACTGTTTTTGATGGGCTTGATCCTGTCAGATGCTGAACACACATTTGCGTGCATGGTGCTGAGTGCCTACACCTCTACTGACATTAATATGAAACTAATATTGATGAGAACATCAGTTTGTTGGTAAATCACCGAGCAACACTTGGCTCTGGGCAGAGGCCAGCACCCTCTCCACTTGCAAGCACATACAGAGCTTGCATAACTCCTTCACAGTGAAAGCAAATGATATTATTAGTTTATAAAGCAAGTTTTGTTGAATTTGGCAGACAATGTGCATGTGTAAATTCCCCCAAATTAATTAAAACGTTTAAAGCGATGGTGGAGATAGCAGTGCTGCTCATCTAATAGATAGTTTTAACAGGTTCACAAATGCTTTTATGTAATTAATTAATGCTTGGCTACCTCAGGTGAAATAATCTGGGCATGCATGTTCCCTTAAATCAGAGCAAAGGTAGAGGGGCAAATTCATGCTCTGTTTAAGCAGCTTCCATCAAAGTTGGTCTGAAACCCATTGTGGGCTCTAATTTATCTCTGCAAGACAAAATGTGATCTGAACTGACTGTATGAGCAGAAGAAAGAAAATGCATGAAATAATAAATAAGGCCATTGTGCTTGCCAGGACTGAGTGCCAGCATTTTCTTCTTGCCCAGTTTAGCTCCTCTCCTTTTGTAGTCATAGAGTGAAACCAGGCTCAGACCTGGCTAACGGGGACTTGTGCCGACCCCGTCACTGGCACGGTGGCATTGCGGTGATGCTTGGCAGTGCGGAGGAGGAGGCACGGTGGGACATGAACTGCGCAGCGTTGGTTGCTTCCTGCAAGCAAAAGTGTGGGATGTTTGGGTGCATGAGCCACCACAGTCAATTGTGGTGAGTTGACAAGCTGCCTGAATTTAACGGGACATATCAAAAGTGCTCCAGTCAAACAAGGACAGCTAATCATGTTAATGTGACTGTACTCAGGAACACTGAGAAAAAGAAGATGGCTGGCTACAGATGCTGCAGCTCAAATGTAGCTCCTTTGCCTCCTACCCAAATTCCTGGGCTCAGGACTTTAGATCTGGACTCAGTCCTCTGCCTGCCCTTGTGCGTGGGGTCACAGGCACATGCAAAGCTTGAAACGCTGCAAGGAGATGAACAAAGATCTCTCAGAGAAGGAAGCCCACAGCTTAATCTGAAGAAGATTTTTCTGAAATGACTGTGTAACTCTAGTGTGCCTGTGAATTTGGCTGAGGAAAATAACTTTTTTGTCATCAGATCCCGTATATGCTGAAAGTACTATCTGCTGATTGCCATACCATATAAGTATACACTTACTCACTTTTTGTTAACACTCACCATGTAGGATTGCCCCTACTCTAATAGGTAGAAAGTTGTATTTTTGTTCTTTACTGTATCATCAGAATAATTCTTTGATAAATAGCTGTCTGTTTTCCCTGGGCAAAATCGGGGAAAATTAATGACCAGAGTATAAAACAACCAACGTGGCTCCCAGATGAAGGTGAGTGGAGAACCTCCCCCTCATTTTCCTCTGCAAGCAGGGCATATCTGATCTGAGTCACTGAGGGAATCAGCTCAGAGACCTACCATCCCATTTTCACCTCCTTGCTTTTCAGAGCAGCATCACACTTTAAAAATCTTCCATATATAAAGCCCATCCAGGTACCTGAAATGCAAAGCTATGCTGCTTCCAGACAAGAGGGGGGTACCCAGCTGACTCAGACTCACCTCTGTCCCGCAAGCCTGCATGGATGCCAGCTAGGCACAGCTGAGAAAAGGATCCAGCTTTCTACCAAATGTGTTTCCAAGCCAGTGTAGTCGGTCTCTGGGTATAGCCCAGTCTAGCTCAGCCCTCCAATGATGAGGCTGCTTCTCACTTGTTCATCTTCTGACCTTATGAGACTTGCAGTCCAGGCTGCTTGTAGCCCAGCTTTAACATATAAATATAAATAAATATATATACCTCTTTCCTGCCCTCTGAAGGCCAGGGATATGGTATAGCCTGGTGGCCAGGACAGTCTCCTCCGTGTTCAAGAAGAGCTCATACCCATGGAAGCTGGTGATACTGGAAGCCAGGTCTCACACTCACTGGGGGTCTGGTCTAGCCACAGGGATATTACCCAGAAGCAGATAAAGCAGGTTAAGATGTGCTCTGATTTTAATGCTCTTGCTATGGGTATGCTCCCCTTGAGCACACCTGCCTAATCAGACCCATTAAAAGTTTTAGGGGATTCTAGTGCCTAAACCTGAGTCTATATCCAACCTTTTCTACATCTCTGTCCAGAACAGGACATTCCTGAGCATCATCTTAGGAACTTCCAAGTTATCAGATACATTTCTAGTGAACGGTCTCCAAGACTGAGTGCTGCTGCAGAGCAGCTTTAGGTGGTCTGCATTTTATCCTGAGTGGCTTGTTACGACAGTTAAAGGGGCCACTGCAGGGAGGCTGATGGCACTTTCCCTGGATGGAAGTAGCTGGAACTCATCTTGTTTTCATGCAGGTAGTCACCTAGGAACATCTCTTTCAATTAACTTTGGTATGGAATGGATGCTAAATGAGAATGCCAGCATTGTTGCTTCCTGCATCACATTTGGTATTTTCTTTTCCATGGCTGTGATGCCTAATGGACAAGCTCCCACCCTGGAAAAAAAGGCTTGTAAACTAAATATCCTGCACAGCTGTATGTGAGAGTATTTCCTATTTATTGTTTAAAGAAAATCTCTGGAGTAAAGTGTGGAAGAAAAACACTGGAATGAATGTGGGTTAGGTTACTCCCTTGTAAAAGACACAACACTTCAAAGAGTGTGAAGCAGAGTGCTCACGTTCCTCCTTGGTTTCTGCTTTGCTTCCTTTGACCAAATCCTCTTCTTAGATTACATAAATCCTCATATAGTGCACAGCAGATTTTATCTCTGCTCGCACAGGTACAATTCTAGAGTAAATCCACTGGCTCCAGCAAAGGTGTCCCAGATCTAGGTTGTGCAAGAGAAAGCAGTCAAGTACCCATTCTTGGTGACTGTATTTGGGCATTGCTGTAGCACCTTGCAGATCTAAATCTGAATCAGGGCCCTGGAGTGTTCAACACCGCTCCTTCCTCTGAGGGAAGGAGCATCCTGGCCACATGAGATGTACAATGTAAGTCAGACTTACAACTCCAGTTACTCCATGGCTTCATTGCCTGTCTCTTACTGTTCTTTGTTTTGCCTCTTTCTTGATTTTCCTCATGTTATTTTCCATCTTTTATTTTCCCTCTGTTTATTTATACAGATAAGCGTATTTGTACATACGTATATAAGTGTACACATGGAGGCACACCCTTTCTGGCCTCTCATATCTTATGAATGAATTTCTTTCTAGCCAAATATGTATGCATGTATTTGTATGTATATTCATATAAACAAATATTTTCATGACACCATTCTTGCAGTGGAAACTGGATTTCTGAAATATTCTGGCCTTGCTTGACTTGCATGTCAAAACTTCAGTCAAGAAACAAGTAAACACCATCTCATTGCAAATAAACTGAATCCAGCCTTTTATTTGTCTAAACATGCTTATAAGGGTCCATTTGTGCTCACTCTAAAGGGATGTTTGTCGATAGGCGCAAGCTCTGCTGGTGGCCTTCTGTTCAGTGGAGTCCAGCACCCCATTCAGCAGGATTCAATTTCCTTCCCAAGGATCTCCATAACAGAGCTGGGAAGTTCAGTGTGATGGAGCAATTTGGAGGAATAAAGGTTTGACTGTTAGGTTCAGTGGTTGCATAGAGTCAGTAAGCCATCATGACCCTCCTACAGCTACAGAGTAGGTTTATTGATTTTTGATGGTTGAGTGTCACTTGCACCAGAGTTACAAATTATAGGGTCATGACCAGGCCTGATATGTTTGCTACTCAAGGCCCAGCAGTTTAGCTATATGTGGAGGGATGCAAATTTTTTTGCATCTTTTTATAGAGCTGTTGGAATTAAGGAGACTTTTTCTAAAATATATACTCCTCAACCACGGTTTTGATCTTAAAGTTTGACATTGAAAAAGCCACTCTCAGAACAGTCTGTACTTCCTTAATGGGTTAAGAGGAGTGTCTGTGCTACTTCTGGATCCTCTTCTCTGTGGCAGTGATTGAATTTGGCCCAAAATTATGCTAGTCTGCAATTAGTGGAGGAAGCAGATCTTCAGGTTTGTTTTTCTTGGCTTTATAAATGGGCCTGAATGGTGTCATTCAGATAGCAATACCATCCATGGGGAAGGTAGACTCTACAAAAGGCTGTGTTTTAGCCTTATGGGGAAAACCAAGGCAGTCCTGAACGTGGGGAAAGAGCTATTTCACTCTCTTCACCGACAACCTTCCAGAAGAGAGACAAACTGTGGCTGTGTCCTGGAGGGAGACCTTACTTTTGTTCTTTCTTGTTGTGTTCCTTCATATAAACATATCCAAGACTGAAAGAATTTGGCTGTTCTTCCTGTCTGGAAACATAACAGGAGTCATGACGATTAGGTAAGTTAGCTGTGGGGGTGATGCATCTCACTTTGTCTTAGCCACCTGGCAATTAGGCATCTTGGCTCCGTGAGTTTTTGTGGCTCCAAGAGCCAGGGGAGGAAAAAAGGCACCTTTGCTGGGCAGTTCAGCCCTTGCCTTAAGCACCTGTCTTAGGACAGGATGACTTACTCTCTGGAGGTGTTTGCCCCTCTGCCTTACCTGTAGAGGGAACATATACAAACAGTTCAGATGGAATGTATGACTTAGAAGGGTGAAATTATCTGTTCTGATATGTCTAGTCTCCTCGTCTGTGCTCCTGCCGTCCTTTCACTGTGAACACTGCTGCTTCACGATCAAGTTCAGTCTGTCACAGTCATCATTTGTGTCTCCAAGAGACTGCTGAAATGAAACGTCCCATCTAACAGGGACACACTTTGCAGGCAAATTTTCCACACCTCTGATTTTGCACAGACTAGCAGATCTCTCTCTTTTTTTAGCACAAATAATTTATGCAAGGAGTCTACAAACCCACCAGACAAGGGAGAGGATTCACTCTGAGCTGTGTCCTAGCAGCTCTGTGTTGAAACATCCCCCTATGCAGTTTTATCAGCTGCTTTAGGGCTGTTGTTTTATATCTAACAGTTATGTTTTGGGACAAAGATACAGTGGCGTCTCCTGGACAATTATTTTTATGCTATTAAAAACAGAACTCCTTTTTTTCCTTCCCGAAATACCAGCTCCAGTAGAAGTCTCTTTAAAAAATAGATAATTTGCTGTCTACTTCTGGTTAATGCTTGATTTATGCTGTTGTTACTGGGCCTTGTAAAAAAGAGCTGCTCCTATCACAACATTTCTAGATACATAAACAGTCAAGACCAGCCATTTGAAAGTCCCCTGCTCTGTAACCCAGTATTATTTGGCTTTTGCTTTGATCTTGCGCCTGGAAGAAATCTTTTCCTTGAAACCCTGAAAGTTTTCACAATTCTAATAATGCATCAAAGCTGATACAGTATGTAGATCAGCCAATCTCCAGCATTAGCTCACTTTGTGAACCCAAATAAGCATCTTTCCCCCCTTCTTTCAGCTTTAATTTCATGTTTTCTTTGCAGTGATTCCGGGGAGTAGTGTGTTGCTGGTGCTTGGGGAAGCGAGAGGGTGAGAGCGCTGGCTAACGCCAGGCACAGCACAGTCAGATGCTTCCTCCCAGAGGACTGCCAATGCCCTGAGCACCTCTAGACGTCTCGTGAGCACAGACTGCTGTTCCTGCCAAATTGCATGGCGGTTTTGGGGATGGAGACGAATATCCATTGAGTATTTACTTGATGCTATCAAACTCATTTGTCTCGTAACCAAAGTCAAGAGTCCCTAGAGGTGAAATTCAGTGCATCAATCCACTGCTCCATCTACCCATCTTTGAAAGGAACATCATTAACATGCCTTACACATGAACAAATGTGGCTTTGTTCCATGTTACTTCATTAATGTATTATTTAGGCTGATAGATTTGAAAGCCAGAAGGCACCTTTATGATCACCTAGTCTGATCTCATGAGTACCACAAACTAGTAATCTAGGCAGTAACCTGTGGTTGATCTGTATCATGTATTTTAGAAAAATAGCCAGTTTCCCATGGCAGTTTGGACTGATCTCCCTAGATGTGCTGATTTCCAGCAAGTCGTTTGCCAAAGGGAGAGCAGAGAACATAATAGCAAAGCTGGTATTTGCTGTGCAGATCTGGAAGAGGAGTTTCACCCTAGGAAGCCAGACAGGCCCAAATACAAACAAAGATGGAAACAGCACAGTTTTGTAGATCTGAATTTAGATCTAACCTTTGGCTAAGGGCCTATTTCCCCTTTTAAGTCAAAGTGGAAAGCAGTCTACTAAAGGAAGAGAATTTGCTACTTGGATACCATGGGTGAGCTCTGAAAAAATACATCCTTTTGGACTTGGTATGGGGAGAAAGATTTGTTGTTCTGGAGGAAAAGAAATGCCCTGAGAAATATTTGTAATTTTATGTTTTCAATTGAGAAGCCTGTTCTTGGTGTTCAGTGCATGGTTAGAAAAGACTGACTTATGGAAATGTATTTGTTTCAGTGAGGAACTGATGAAACCTGCTCAAGCCCAGGAACCTGCCTAAGCTATTTGGCCAGCTCGCTTTGTGGGTTGCTGGGAGTACAGGATTTTTTGAAAAAGACTAGGGAAGGCTGAAGGAGCCAGTGTCCATGCCTGGAAACAGCCTCCAGGAGGTGGCTCGCTCCTGCAAGGCTCTTCAGGCTCTCCTCACATGGCTGATAACTAGCATGTCACCCTTGGAGCTAGACATAGGAGCACACCATCTACCTAGTGCCAGTCCTGGCCTCGCAAACCTGCCTGGGGGAAGAGATGAGCTGACTGCAATGCAAGTGGGCTTTGCCATGTTAAATGCTGGGTTAGGGACTGGGCAGAAGCACCCTTTGAAGGGGTTCTCCATTTAATCTGTGTCCAAGAGCAATCAGGAATTACACATTCCATCGAAATTCCAGGCAAGCTGTTGCTGTAGTGCTGCGGAAAAGTAAGTGCTAGAACAAAAGGCAGAGGCAGTCATTGGGGGGCTGTGCTGATTGAGTTCTGGGAAGATTATTGATTTATTTAATGGAGGTCAAAACTACTCAGCAAAAAGGCAGGAAATCTTAGCACAAAGAAGCTTAATGTGGAAATGAGGAACTTGAGTGTCGAGCAGGAAAAAACAGTGCACACAAGTGTAAATTAAGCATTTAGAAAAGCTAAATAAGGAAGGTCAAGGCTTTCCATGACACACATAGGTTGGCACAGCACAGCAATAAGCAAACAAATTTCAACAGGTGTGACTGGCAGTGTTGGCCCTTGCGTGATGGATAACAGGCAAAATGGAATGATACATGATGAATTAGCTCATGTGCCAAAGGAGTCTGGAGCTTCTGGGCTAAATCTACTCAAAGAAATTAAATGGGCCGAGGTCTGGCCTCTACCACTGGAGCTGGCTGGCATGGCCATAGCGCAGCCTCCCTGCTAAGCTCTCTTAGCTTCCAAACCACAGTGGCCACATCCTAACTACCTGTTGCGAATGATCTTTCCCCCATGCAAATTCCCAGCCTGTGCCCAAGTAGCACTTGGGAGAGCACTAGCTGCCTGGGTCAAAATCATGCCAGGGATTATGTTAATGATTGTGACCACTTATTAGTATGGACACAGAGGACAAAGAAATCCAGGATAAGCCCTCTGCCTGCAGCATGCTTATTTGAGGTATCACCAAAGCTGCTTCTCTTCTGTGCAATTCATGACGTTTTCCTCATTGCCCAGCGTGACTGTGTGGTTTGTAAACCAGGATGAACCCACACATCCACTCAAAAGCCAGCCAGGAGAACACCAGCGGCTTCTCTCAGTGCTTAGAAATGGCAGAGGTTGCAGGTACCTAAACCCTCTCGTAGTCTCCTTTCGGCCACCCATCAGCTCTCTGTTTCCCAGACTGTGGCTTTCCCAAAGTGAAGGTGTGGGACAGCCATGGGAAGGTGCCTTGAGAGGGTGGTGTGGAAGGGCAGCACCAGACACCTGGGGTTATGGCAGAGTGCACAGACTGTTGCAGTGTTTTGGCACATGGCTCCTCGCTCACATCTCTGTTCTCCAAAAGAGAGACAGCCAGTGTTAAAATCTCTGTGGTTTCTCCCCCCAGCAGCTCTTGAGATGGGAACTCAAGGCTCCTGCTGTGTCTCTGTGGCGTGTAGGCTTCTGCTTCACCCTCTCCTGCCTTCCTCTTGGCTGTCTGGTTATGAGTGCGGCTTACCTGGCCACAAACATGTCTGTGTGTATGCAGCCATTCATTTGTTTGTGTGCATTCATAAAAAGACATCACAGAAACCAGCCCTAGCACATGCAGCTCATGCTGGCTTCAGAGAAAAGCTGTGTGCATTTATTTGTTTGTGTTTTTCATTATGCAAACAAAGTTGTGCCAGTGAGGCTGAGCCGAGTATGGAGCAGTTTACCTGAAGATAGAATCATAGAATCGTTTAGGTTGGAAAAGACCTTTAAGATCATCCAGTCCAACCATTAACCTACACTACCAAGTCTACTCTAAGCTAATCAAGGGTAGACTAGACTAAAGATCCCTCATGCAAGACAAGAAGGAGCAAAGCTCTAGCGGAAATTTTCTTTGCAATGCTTTTTACTAGAGCTAGTAAAGCATTTGTTAAAGTGCTGCTTTTTTGAGCACATAGTGCCTCATAGGAGAGTAAAAAGTGCCTTTGGCTGTTGGAGCTGAGAGCTGTCTAGCTACAAGTGAATGCTCAGGTGAAGAGTTGAGTCCAGAGCACATATATGGGACATCTCAGTTAGTAGCAGTCAGTGCTTTAGGGACTCACTGTTGCAGAGCTTGAGACAATTGACCCAATAGGATGGGTGGATCCATCCCCCATGAATTTGTCTCTCAGCTGCTTAGGAACTGCAAATTTTAAATCCTTGTGTTGAACCCCACTTTGGTCTCTGCAGAAGCCTGTGGTAATGAATTCCACAATGCAATTAGTCAATGGGTAATAACATGCTTTTATTTGGTCTCAACCTGCTGCACAATGATTTCTCCAGGTGGCCCTTAGTTCTCACCTTATGACAAATACTTTCTAAATACTTGTTCTTAGTCCATCTCTTCTGCAGGATCATCCTTTTAGAAATCTCACTCTGTTTTCCAGTACCACTTACCCTTTCCTCATGGGGAAGCTGTTTTATACCTGTGTTCATGTTTGTCATCTTCCTGGGAAAGCTACCTGGTCCTACACAATCTTTTCACCACAGGTGGCTATAACTGTATGTATATCAAACACTGAGTTAATGTTTTTGGAGAGCTACCAGCAATAACTCCAAGTTATGTTTTCTTTGTGGTAATGCAGAGCCTCTTGCTGTGTGTATAGTTAGAGCTGACATTTCTATATGTGCCACTTCCCATCAGCTGGCACTGAATTTTGCTGGCCAAACTATTGTCCAGTCTCTTGACACCCTGGAGTACTTTAGCTTTTCTTCATCAGCAGCTTTAGGTTGACCAGCTTCAGTTCTTCCCTCTGAAAACTTTATCACTGCACAGTCCAAAACACCTCATTCAAATTATCTTGGGTTTGATGATTTTTTGTTAAATCTCAGGCCAGTGCCTGAGGAGGAACTGCCTGGGACCTCATGGGGTTGGTCCAGGGCTGGGGCAGGTGGGAGCACCAAGGTCCCTGGTGCTGCTGGGAGCCTTTTCAGCAGCCGGAGCCACTGCAGCTGCACCAGGGACATTGTCCTTGTCGGTGCCAGTCCTGACAGAGTGAGCCCCACAGCATGGAGGTGCTCCTCCTTGTGAAGATATTTGGAGAATGAGGTAGGGCAACCCCCTGCATCTGTGGCACTGAACATCAGCCTCTGGTCTTCCCACAGTGACAGCATGCCTGATGTGGCTGCCTGGCAGGACATGGGCCAACCTGATGACATGCATCTCATGGGTGAGGACACAGGGCAAAAGAGGCCATGGCAGTGCTCTGCTGAAGAGTGAAATATGAACCTGGGTAAGTGGGTGAGAGGGTCAGGAGCCAAGCATGTGATTGTCCCTCCGCATGAGGAGCGTGACCAGTCTGTTTGCTCCTCTAGCTCTGGGTGGTCGTCCATAGCTGGGCTTGCTTTTTCATCTGTAAGGTTTTTCTAATGTTCCTGTGTGGATAGCAGTACTGGAAAAGTACAGAAAGGACCACAGGGCTGATCAAAGGTAAGGAATGGCTCCTGTCCAGGGGGTGGAATAGACTGTGAAGAGAGATGACTGAAGGAGGATACAGTACAAGTCCACAAAATCATGAGTAGCAGGAAGAAAGCACCTAGGGGATCACCGTGTCTTCCAGTAATAGAACTGGGGGATGCCAAATGAAACTCCCAGATGGCAAGGTCAGTGCAAAGGAAAGGAGGCAGTTGTGCTCCCAGGGAGGAGGTGAAGGTGTGGGAACCAATGCCGCCAAGGGTGGTAGGTGCTCAATGTTTACATGAGCTCAAATTCATGGAAGAAATATCCATTGATAGTTATTAAATACAAAACCGCAACCTCTGCTCCAGGATATCCATGAGGTCTGGAAGAACATCCTGGAGCAGCAGTATTATAAGCCTGTCCTTTTATACTCTTCCCTGGCATCTCTTTTTTGCCAGGAAGGGAAAAGATCCTGAGATAGATGCATCCTTGATCTGGCACACATGGGCATTCTTAGGAATTCAGGTGTGTTCTTCACGTGAAGGCAAAAGAAGTCTCCTTCTGCATTTTGGACAATTTGATCCTTCTAATCTTACCAACTCAGTGAAACAAGGTTATGGTTAAGACAACTCCTTAGGCCACCAGTGCACAAATGGCATGTGACCTTTGCTGATCTTGGCCCAAAATGGCTGCTGACTTGCCATCTGAGTATAACTCAGATCCAGCAAAGAGGAGTAATGTTTCTGTCTGAAGGAAAGAGTGCAGCCAGAAAAACTAGTGGAGTTTGTCTAAGATAGCCAGATGTGTTGGATGGTCCTGGATGTTAGTGTCCCCTGTTCAGTGCTCAGGCTGATCTAGCTGTATGAGATCATTCAACTTAGCAAATCACTGCGTGTCATGTTGTGTCAGTAGTCAAATCATAGCCTTATATTGCAAAATCTGTTTCCAAATATGTGTATATAAGAGGTGCAGCAACAGAGCTGTGCGCTCAGTGATGCTGGGTGTAACGGTACTTTTTTTCATAATGGGGTTTTGTTTGGAAAGAAACGCTGTATGAGATGACATCGTTTTTAGGACTGCTGAGATACTTCATGTGTTTGAAACCAAGTGAGTGCAACATGCACAAAAATCGAGGTCACCCAGAGATGTAGGCCACCCAGCCTGAGAGCTTGGCTCAGCCATGCAAGAGTCATTTCCTCAGCCTGCCAAAGCATGAACCAGGGGTTAGCATATGCTCATGTATGTCATGGTGTTCATCTGATAACGCTGCCTGATGATTAATCTCTATAATTAATTGCACATTAATATAGTTCACTGCAGCATATTGAAACAGCAATGGAGATTCCCTCCTCAGCAAAACAAAGGAGTTTTATGGCTCATAATAGAACTGTAGAAAAAAGAACCTTATTTAAACTTGTGTGATGCAACGTGGTGAATCCATGTGTCACTTGTGTTGTGATATCTGTCCATCCTTCTCTCCCCTCCCTTTTGCCACCTCACATGCAGGACTTACTTGTTACCACTCTGGCAACCTTGGACGTGGAGAGAATGTAGTTATCTTCAGCAGTCTTCTGCTGAAAGTATAAGACTGAATAGCTGTACCAAGCCTCCTCTCAACCCTGGGCAGAAGCGCTGCATGTCTGTTGGGAGAGCCATATCGTGGAGCTGCCATGGGGTGGGACGCTGTCCTGGCTGTGTGCAGATAAGAGAGCATGCTGAGCTTTCCAAAGGAGCTGTGAGGCTTCGCTGAAGGTGTGTATCTCACCCCTCCCATGGCTCTCTATGAGGTTCTTCAGGAGACTAAAGCCATGATTCGGTCATTTCTTCCTCTTGAGCTCTCAAGGTAGCAGGCAGTTCTTCACTCTGGGATGTGATAGGACTGGCTCTGGTCTGGGGGAAAGCAAAAACCTTCCTAGGCTGCACCTATTTAATCTACAAACGAAACAGTGAATGTCAGGCTGGGAGAAAGTGGAGTTCCTTCTTGCAGCTGACCAGGCTGTGCCACGGATGCATAGTCACAGTGCTCTTGGACCAACATGTTCTTGATAAGAAGGGATGAACGCAGCATGGACTAGGTCTGTGAAGAAACCAGCCATGGTACAATGGCTGGATGATAACCATTCCAGTATAACCATGGAAAAAATTATGGCAACGCAAAGTTAAATTTTGTGAGGAGAGCCCAGTGGAACCCATGAGCAGGTTCTGCTTCACTTCTTAGCCTGAATTTGGCCCCACATGTTGTAAATTCTGCACACTCCTTGGCTCTGAGTTATTTCTGGAAGGAAAAAAAAACAGATGGAAAAATAAGAAATCTAAAGCACATCTCTAGAAGCAGAAAAAAGTTAACCCATACTTGTTTGCATATAGTCAAATGATGGGTGCCAGAAGGAAAGCAGGAAAAACCAATCACATTTCTGGCCGTTAACTGCTTCTGCAGCACTGCATTGTGTTTTTCATTATATCAGGTGGAGGACACTATCAGTGATTCTCATCTGACAGAGGACTAATATGAGAAATGCTGAATGCCACATGAAAATAGCACTCATGAGCAATAGGGTGTTAAACAAAGCAAGAAGAGGACACTTGAGAACTGCAGTTGACCTGAGGTCATGGCTTCTTATCGGGCTGGCAGAGCCATGGTCACACTGTCCTCATCGCCCAGGGAGGTGCCTGATGCCCAGGGTTGGGACTGCCCAGTGCCTTGTTCCTGGCTGGGAGTGGGACCGGCCCTGGCTGCCAGGTCCTGCCCTGACAGACCCCCACAGGGAGTCCCTGCAGTCCCAGCCCTAGGGAGCCACCGGCCTGTGTGGTGCCCTGATACTGGAATGGGGCAGAGGAACTGGATCCCCCTAAAACTAATGGGACAGGAGTGGGATGGACAAAGTGTCTTTCTGGGACTCCTCACATTAACGTCTAATGAAGCAACTGAATTTTACTAAAGCAGAAGACACCACCACATCCAGATGGACAGTATTTTGACATGTGGGATCCCAGATACTACAAGGAAATACAATTCATGCTGGTAATTCTGCAGCTCTTATGAATGTAAGGAGAGGTTCTCAAGGCTAGGTGACATTTTATTGAAAGGCACTGAGATGGATATTTCTTAAGTCGTTGTGAAAAACTTGTAAAAAACCTGTGTGAAAGTCATGTGAGAACAAGAAAGGCCTCAGATGTTTTATCCTAACCCTAAAAGAACAGCAAATGGAAGTGTTGAGGAAAGTTCCCATTGTGAAAAACACAGACCAGTTGAATGATAGGGCCCATGTTAGAGATGCAAGACGATGGAGACCCTGAAACAAGGTAGTGCTAGAAACTTTTGTCCTTTGATTAAATAAGTTATGCACTTAACCAGGTGATCCTGCATATCAAGTCTATTTTTGCTAAGTGGTATCTGCTGTTCAAGCACATTGCTGTGAAATGCAGGCTTTGACATGAAACCACCCAGTACAATTATCCCCAGTCCAACAAGCTGGTGGAAAACCTATCAAACTCACAGGAAACAGCTGTAGCAAGACAAGGAGTGGTCCAAAGGCAGACAAATGGAGAATAAACATGGAATGCTCAAGAGTTAGGAAAAGGAAGTTGTCATTTTGGAAGGAAATACAAGTATGCCATATATTAGCTAAATTCTGTCTGAAATGGACTTCATCATGTGGTGAAAGGGCTGGAGAACTAATGAGAATATAGAAATTCATTTGTGTGGAAATAGCAGATATATTTTAGAGATATGTATATCGAGCAGTCCAATCTAGGTCTGGGAATTCAAGTCAGGGATAGCTTCATCTCAGAGGGACAAGTGTAGGAAGCTGCTCTGAACATTTATTCCTCACTTGTGAGCAGTTGCTATGAGTAGCAATGAGTGTTTTACCTTCGTGGTAAAAAACCCCTGTTTCTCCCAGCGAAGGACCTTCTTTCAGTTCTCATCTACTGATGTTTTGCACAACTAAAACTGGGAACAACGGTGCCTGGCTTGCCAGAAGCCAAGAGCGGGGTCACTGCGCAGAGAGCCAAGACAAAAGAAGCTCCAGGAGAGCTGGGGTCTGTGGGACTGCCGCTTCTCTGTGGGGAAGATGCTGCCTTTTCGGGTGGTACAAAACAATTGCCACAAGCAGCCGTGGGGGTCCTTGGCTGGGTGAGGTTATCCCAGAGGACACATGGGAAATAGGCAGCATCTCCTCCAAAGCCAGAACAGAGAGCCTTGAGCTGGCTGCTTTGCCCAAGAAAGCCTCAGATGAGCACCAGCCACAGTGGGCTGAGACAGCTGAGCCCCAGGGCATGGCACAGCCAGAACCAGGGGCCTTCTGGTGCTTTGTAACAGTGGTGCTGATGTCTGGCTGGAGACACCCTACATAAGAGCTCCATATACGTAACAACTACACATGCACACAGTCTCTGCTTTCTCCCATCTGGAGAAGACGTGTGTGGTACATCAGCCTCTAACAGAGGTCACCCCTTATATAAACTGCTGTGAAACAAGCTCAAGCAAAATGCTTCAAAAGATCATATTTTTCAAAGAACACTCTGGAGTGGGCGGGGTTTCTTTCAGAATTCGGTCGCCAGAAGAAAGGAAGAGGTTCTGAGCTCTTCTGGTTTAGATACTGAATCTCTCTAGGATATGGCATAATTCATTTAACCATTCTGCCCCTGCTTCCCCACTGTGGAAAATAGACAGTGAATTCTTCATGCCAGGAGACTTTATTAAGAGTGTATATTATTTATACCGATCATAAATGCAATGTCAGTGCTAACCATGACTGTGGAATGGCCTTTCTCCCAGTGTGAGCACCAGCTCTAACTAACTAATGTTTTTGAGACAGTTTGGGGTTTGTGGTTTGTTTTTTCTTTTTAATGTTTTTAAGCCCCCAAATTCACATGGGACCAGGGAAACAGGAATGCTAATTGTAGAACCATCAGCAGCTTCACTGGTCAAAACACTGAACTCCTTCAGTTTCTCCATCTGTAAAACTGCAAAGTCTGTCTGTTTTACAGTCACGTAGTGAGGATTGATTTATTGTTTAATGTGTGTAAAGAATTAAATAAGTGCTAAGTATTATTATTATCAAGCCAGAAGAGTGAGTCAATGACCCATTTCCTATCTGAGCTTGCCTTCAAGGTGTTGATGATTCTGGCAGATTACAGGAATTGAATATCTGCCATAGGTTGTATTCATATAGCGATGCAAATAAAGCACTTTTTGTGGGTATTGTGTTGCTTCAGGCCTTGTGATTACAGAAGAAAGATGCATAGATTAAAACTGCTTTTAGATGCACAGCATCTCCACAGGCTATGCCATTTAGCCTCTCTGGGAATCACAGCAGTAGGTTCATACATCCACATGAAGAGATGGCTCCATGGGGCAGACAGGTAGAGTGGAGAGGGTGTTTGGTTCAACTCTTGCTCTGCTGCAGGTTTCCTGTAAGTCTTTTGCAGGTCAGCTGGGAAAATCCTCATAGACACACTTTACAAAAGCTCAGATACCCATCTGCTACTGCTGTTAAGGTAAGACCAGGTAACTGGAGTTTACCTGTGTGTCATTTAGGCAACACAGAACTGCTGACTTCTTATTGCTTGACCACGACATCAAACAGGGAGCTCACCTACCTTTGCCATTTGGTCACTAAGTACAGCGGTAGTGCCAAGGCCATTTATGTAAATTATTCATCATTTACTGAGAAGCATCATTGTTCTGATGTTTGTCATTAAATTTGCTGAAAGTGATGGGATGTTGTCTTGAAGTATACCAACCCACATGCCCTCCTGAATTCACCCCAAAGAGCTAACCAGTCAAAGTTTGCATTAATTACTCAGCTATTCACTGGCCTGTTTTCCCTTGGCCACTGCAGGCCCATCCATTCTGGTGGAAGTGCTGCTGATGGCCCAATCTTGTCCCCATTAAAAACAATGGGATTGTTGCCACTGACTTATAAATGAATGTTCTAAAGGTCTACAGGGGGTTCACTCTGGCTGGATGCCAGCGCCCACCAAAGCCGCTCTATCACTCCCCTGCTCAGCTGGACAGGGGAGAGAAAATATAACAAAAGGCTCTTTGGTCCGGATAAGGACAGGGAGAGATCACTCACCAATTACCATCACAGGCAAAACAGACTCAACTTGGGGAAATCAGTTTAATTTATTACCAGTCGAATCAGAATAAGATAATGAGAAATAAAACCTAATCTTAAAACACCTTCCCCCCACACCTCCCTTCTTCCCGGGCTCAGCTTCATTCCCGATATTCTCTACCTCCTCCTGCTGAGCGGCGCAGGGGGATGGGGAATGGGGGTTGTGGTCAGCCCATCACACGTCCCTGCCGCTACTTCGTCCTCGGGGATGACTCCTCACACTCTTCCCCTGCTCCAGCGTGGGGTCCCTCCTACGGGAGACAGTCCTCCACGAACTTCTCCAGCGTGAGTCCTTCCCATGGGCTACAGTTCTTCATGAACTTCTCCAATGTGGGTCCTTCCCACGGGCTGCAGTTCTTCACAAAACTGCTCCAGCGTGGGTCCCTTACACGGGGTGCAGTCCTTCAGGAGCAGACTGCTCCAGTGTGGGTCCCCCACAGGGTCACAAGCCCTGCCAGCAAACCTGCTCCAGCGTGGGCTCCTCTCTCGACGGGTCCACAGGTCCTGCCAGGAGCCTGCTCCAGCGTGGGCTTCCCACGGGGTCACAGACTCCTTTGGGCATATCCACCTGCTCTGGTGTGGGGTCCTCCCTGGGCTGCAGGTGGATATCTGCTCCACCATGGACCTCCATGGGCTGCAGGGGCACAGCTGCCTCACCATGGTCTTCCCCAGTGGCTGCAGGGGAATCTCTGCTCCGGCGCCTGGAGCACCTCCTCTCCCTCCTTCTTCACTGACCTGGGTGTCTGCAGAGTCCTTCCTCGCACATATTCTCACTCCTGTCTCCTCCAACTACTGTTCCACCACAGGTTTTTTTCTCCGCCCCTTCTTAAATATGTTATCCCAGAGGTGCTACCACCATTGCTGATGGGCTCAGCCTTGGCCAGCAGCGGGTCATCTTGGAGCTGGATGATATTTGCTCTATTGAACACAGGGGAAGCTTCTAGCAGCTTCTCACAGAAGCCACCCCTGTAGTCCCCCCACTACCAAAACCTTGCCACACAAACCCAATATAAGGTCATACTGCAGAGGGAGTTTATCTGGATTAAGGTAGATTGTGAAATTCAAAGCAAAATATTCTCTTTCCAGAAGAAAAGTACCTTGTCTGAGTACTTTTATCTAGGGGCAGCTGGGAAAAAATGTTTAATTTAGTTTTACTGTTTGGGAGTAGTACCTCATAGAAGCTTCTCAGCAGATACTGCTGGGATGTAACTTCAAAACCCAAAAAATCCTCATTTGTCAATGAAATAAATCTTAAGGATTTTTGTCTTTTTTTTTTTTTTAAATTGTGAGTGTCTAAAATTAAGTCCTGAAGACATTTCCTATTTATTTAGGTGGCTGAAGAAATAGATTGCTGAATACTGTCCTTTTCTAACAGCTTACTGAAGATAAGTTGCTGCTTTTGTAACTCTTATTAATTGTTCACTTGCACCTTTTGGCACTAAGGTACCTCTGCAAAGCTGGCCCACAGTTCCCAAGGACAAGAGGTAAGTGGAAGTGGACAGACCACCTGCAGCTTTTGTAAGATCTCTTCATGCATCCTTGGTGCTGAGAGCTCTTCACTTCATCAACATAACCAGGTTCTGTTTAGAAAAATATGAAACCAGGTGTTTCCGAACTGACTTTTTGTTCTGTTTCTTTTCAAGGTTGAATTTAAGCTGTCACTCAAATACCAAATTCTGAGGCAACTGTCAATCCTTGTCAATGGAATCTGCACTGGCACACAATCTTGCCTGATCCTGTTTCCTCACACTCACCTGTTGCCTGTGTTTCCTTTAAACACTCCCTTGGCTTCATGTCTCACTGCTGACTTGGCACCATCATTCATCCTCACCTTTTTTCCTAGAACAGCCTCCCACTCATGCCTGTCAAGTGCCCACCATCCCCCATCAAAAATACCTTTATCCTTGTCTTGGTTTCAGCTGGAATAGAGTTAATTTTCTTCCTAGTAGCAGGCATAGCGCTGTGTTTTGGATTTAGTATGAGAGGAATGTTGATAACACACTGATGTTTTAGTTGTGAAGTACTGCTTATGCTAGTCAAGGACTTTTCAGCTTCCCATGCTCTGCCAGGTGCACAAGAAACTGGGAGGGGCACAGCCAGAATAGTTGATCCAAACTGGCCAAAGGGCTATTCCATACTTTATGACGTCATGCTCAGTATATAAACTGCGGGGGAGTTGGCTGGAGAGCAGTGATCGTTGCTCGGGAACTGTCTGGGTATCGGTCAGCAGGTGGTGAGCAATTGCATTGTGCATCACTTACTTTGTATATTATTATTATTATTATCATTATTATATTGTTGTTATTATCATTACCATTTTACTTTATTTCAATTATTAAACTGTTCTTGTCTCAACCCAGGAGTGTTTCTTACTCTTACTCCTCTGATTCTCTCCCCCATCCTATCACGGTAGGGGGAGTGAGCGGCTGTGTGGTGCTTAGTTGCTGGCTATCCCAAATAAAGCTCCTTCTTTGCAGTCTTCCATCAGTGTCTTGAGGTATGATTGTTGCCTTAGTGACATGGTATCTGTCTCAATAAACTGATGTATTGTCTGCACATTGAAGTCAGTAGGAGGTCAGCAGGACTGATGCTTACTAACCTTTGTCATAAGTGGATCTGTAACGGTCTTGCACTCCCACAGGCCTGGTGCTGATAGTCTGTAATTAAAGGCAACTATTTGCCATAATGTTCTGGGATTCCCATTCATGTCCTTGGTCTGTTATTGCTGTTGGACAAGAAGAACTGCTGAACTCTGGTGTTGTCTCTTTCCTGCTAGGAATCGCTCTACAGCGGAATGTTTCCACCATTATACAGAAGACACATTTATGCCCTGCAAATGCTTTTTGTATAGTATAATGGAGCTTTAATATCCTTTTCTTGTATTGAATATGTCAACATCATAGCCATTAGTACAAGTAATCACAAAAAATAAAAGGGGCAGCCATCTCATCTGGGAAAAATTAATGACAACTACTGAGGCAGTCTTAGAAGTGACCCTAGAAAAACAGAAAACAATGAGGTTGGCTAGATACAGAACCTGCTGTCTGCATATTATGCTTAAACAGGCAAAAACTGTTTCAATACTAATAATACTTGATAAAGTCAGTGGAAGAGAAGACCTAAGGATCTTTTGGATCCATGGAGACGTGGAGACAAAGACAGAATGGGGACAAGAATCTGAAGATGTGATTTTCATCTTCATCTTCTTGCTTCCTTGGTCCATTTCTAAATCTACTTCAGTAGTTGTCATTCATTCTAACCAGATCTTCCACACAAGATAGATTTTTCCATGTGGTGGTGTTGCATCTATCCTTCTTCTCCAGGTTCATCTGTTTGGCATGTACCTGTGAATAACAAAAGCAAGGAAGAGAAAAACACCAAGCAGTAAAAGAGGAAAAAAGTTGAAGAAAAGTAGCTAACACAAGCAAAACAGAGAGGAAGAAAGGATGGAGACCTGTGAATAGAAGGAAGAACAAAAAGGTATCAAAAACCTAGGACTTATGTCCACAGCCAAAAGGAAGGTCTATACAAGTGGGCACTGCTAACCTAGAAGAATAGCTATTCTGGTTGTCTTCATGTTTTCAGAGAACAGCAAATCATGCTGGCTTGCCACATAAATTGTTCTGGGACTCATTTTTGACAGCCAGTTTTAACAGGTGGCCAGAGTAAATCACATACCTATCAAGCATAATGCCAGACTAGATGAAATACATGGTGTTAGGAGTTAACAGTAAACTTAAAAAGCACGGAAGAAAGCATGGATCAGCAAGGAAAATGGTGTCTGGACAACTGCCAAAATCCAACTGATTTTAGCCTTGTAAAATTGATTGAAACAAATGGCAGACATCTTCACTCTATAAATAAAAAGAGAACAAGGACGAGGAAGGGGTTCTGCTTTGCAGTGAAAAGCAGTAGAGATGAAAGATAATATAGGTTTGGCTCCAAAACTAAATGAGTACCTTGGTCTGAGTTTCTCATTAGGACACCAGCATAAGATCTGTGGACAAAGACAGCTTGTCTAACAAGAGAGTCTCTGTGTAAATGGAAATTACAACAGTCGTGGTGGAAGCAAAATCCAAAGGGTTTGCTGTGTACAAGCAAAAGGGAGCTGATAGTATTCTTCTGGCAATATTAAAGAACTACTAGGTGAAATTGCAGTTACAGTGAGGAGTTGGGCTATCGAATCCAGCTTGGTATGTTCTGGCTGGAGAGTTGCAATCATAGTGCTTATTTTGCAGGGTGGACAAAAAGCCATCTGGGAAACTTGAGTCATTAGTCTGAATACAGAAGTAAGTAGGCTTTTGAAAAACTAATTAAAGTCAGTGGGTAAATGGAAATGAAAAAATTTATCTAAAGATTAAGAGTATAGAAATAACACACTGGCTTTCTAGACAGATGATACCTTAGGGAACTGCAACAGATCTAGTCTACTTGGACTCCAATAAAGTCTTTGTTGTACCAAATGGAATAACATCAACTATAATCGGGTGAAAAAGAACTAGGTAAAAAGAGGATGGCATCCAGGTGTGTCAAATAGGGAGCTGATGAGCTGGAGGAAGAAGTCCGTCCAGGGAGGGTGAGAATTCAGATAGGAAATGTTTAATATCCTTATGAATGACTGCAGCAGGAATGGCTAAACTCCAGAGTGCATAAGTGAAATACAGTGAAGGCCATCATCAGTGCAAACAAGGACACTCCTAATACCAAGTTAATTTTGCAAATTTGCAAGTACAATTAAAAAGCATTTTTTCCTTGATCCATTTCTGCAAACTGGTTAGAGCACCCTCCTGTTTCTAGAGGGTCTCTCTTTGCCTCCAGTGACAAAGAAATAAGTGATTCTTCAGGAGGTATATTTCAGAAGGTAATTCAGCTTACTCTGGCTTTGCTGCATTGGCTTTCCCACATTACCCAGAGGAAAAGCAAGGCAAACATTTATTTTGGCCTGTGTATGGCACATGTAGAGCAGTTCTGATGAACAGGATGATGTCACTTTTCCTTTTCTGATCTCAACCTGGGTGTTAAGGTAAAAATTAGATAAACAGCTCGTGGGCAGGTCTGTCACTCTGCAGTGAGATGATGAAAACCAAGGAAAGCAGGAAGAAATGGAGAAGCAAATTGTAGTCTGAACACCACAGAGATTTGCTCGACCATGGGAATGGTCATGGTGGGGTGGATGGAAGCGGAGTGTAAGACCAGGCTGCCCCAGCGCTAGCCTGGGAGGTGGCAAGGGGGGCTGTAGACTTCAGGGAAGTTGCATACAGCTGTGGTCCCCCTTGGCATCTATCAGGGTCCTCGGAAACTGAGCCAGCAGGGAGGGATATGTGAGCCCCGTGGCTCTCTTTGGCCTGGACCATCACTGTGCCTTCCTGTGTCATGGCCAGAGCAGCCAAACCCTGAGATTTCATCCATGGAGACACAGAGTTCAGTTTTGCCTTGACTGATGGAAAGCCTCAGATTCACTCTGGTCCAGAGAAATCTGTACTGAATGTGCCATTATGCCGATTAATCTTACAATAAGGACCATTTTCAGTCTCAGACCTTAACACCACTGCCAATACTAAGCAAACTCTTTAAGGATGGGTTAAAGGAGCCAGTGAAGCACAGCACAGAAACATACTGAATCAATAAAAGGCACTGCCCAAAGGACCAGCCTGCATGGCAGTGCCTGGGCAGAGCCCAGCCAGAAACCGTAGAGGATGGCAAGACCCACAGCTGGTAGGAGCCACCAGCTACAGGTGCTGCAGGATACTCAGAGGTCAGAGGTGGACAGCAAGGGTTTGCGGAGGAGGCAGAGCATCTTGGGCCACAGGGCTTGGGGGATGCAGCACTCACTGGCTTTCTATCTGCTCTGCTGAAGGAGAGGATGCTTTATGAACATTTCTAGAAATTCATTAGAATTGAACCAAGACTTTTCAAGTCCATGGCCCTTGCATCTTGGAGCCGCTGTGCTCCTCACCTACATGATGACTGGCGCAATTTGTTCTGTTTCTGGAAGTCATTCTGCAGCAATCAAGTGTAGCATTTCTTAACCTCTGCTGGCACTATGCAACAGATAAACTGAAGAGCACCAGGGAGGCTGGCAGGCAACGAACAAAGCAGCTCTATAAAGGCATGTCAAAGAGTGAGTCATTGTCAAGCCTGCAAGAGACAAAAAGATTGATTACGGAAGAGCTGAGAAATAGGTTGTGATGGTGACTCACCATATCCCACCCTTTCTGCATTCACAGACCTGCCAGCTGATTCATAACTTGCATTCTGCCTTGCTTTCCCCATCCCCCCCCCCCCCCCCCGCCCCATCAAAGCGATCAATCAAATAAGGGTCCATCAATTAAAATTTCCACTCAAAAGAGGGAGATTGTGTGCGGGAGCACCCATCCCTTTCTGCATCCACATCTAGTAAGTCCCTTTTTCTGCCCTTTAGCCTGCTGTAGAGCCTATCATTTTGGGGAAAGGAGGTGGTGTAGAGCCAGCACATAGGACACCATGAAAACCAAGGGATGGAGGGAGAGATGACATTTCCTTGCTGATTATCTGTTTTTTATCAAGTGAGATTTACTGTGTTTCCTATCTTCACCATTCTTCTGAGGTCTGGAGATTTTTGGAGGACTTTATCTGTGATCCAACAGTTGTCGCTGAAGCTGCTGTCATTGCCCTCACAGCCACATCTGGCCACCTCAGCACTCCCATCCAGGACTTCGTTCTGCCAGGGACATCCTACTCTTCCCATTGGGACCATCCTGAAAAGTCATTCTGTGAACTCATTTTTGTTACCCATGAGGTGTCACTGAGAAGCCAGGAGACGATGGGGTGGGAATGGTCAGAGACCACAGGATGGAGGGAGCCAGGGGAGCCTCTGCTCCTGGCTGCCATCTTGCCCAGAGCACTGAGCATGCAGATGCCTGTGGGCAGGGGTTTGTTTGCAGGGAGTTGCGTGTTGACCAGCTGCGTGTCAGCCAAGCAGGTCCAGACTGGAGCACGGCACGGCACTGCCAGCAGCATGTGGGCAGAGGGCTGGTGATGACTCCAAGATCCCTGATGAGCTTGCCAAGCCCATTGGTAAGGGCCTCCTCCTTGGCAGGCAATTTTATCAGATGGCCATGGGAAATCACCAGCCTCTCAAAAGCAATGCCGGGATAGCCCAGACACAGGCTCATTTCACCAGTGTCTGCTGAGAGGCACTGAATTCCTCCAACAGAAATGCTGCAGAAGGGAAAGACATACAGGAACAATGTTGAGAAGGAGCTGGGTCACTGTTTGCTTCTGAAATCAGTGGTGACATAAGGAATCACGAGCAGAAAGCAAAAAGTAGTTGTCATTGGTTGCAATTTAACAGGCAACACAGACCACTTCTGAAAATCCCACCCTTCATTTTTAATATTTTCCAGGGCACCTAGAACCCAGGATAGACATCTTTTAAGATCAAAAGAAAAAAAAGAGTCAAATTTATTTTATTTTGCAAGGCGTAGCCTTTTTGATCTTTTGCCTACTTGCCTGAAGATTGTCAGAAAAAAAAGGTGAAATAGAATTGTCTTAGGGAAGGGTAAATACATGTCTATAATGAGAACCAGTCAAACGCACAGAGCTCTTATCTAGGATACAGCTCTAAAAATAGCGCTGTAGGGTTTCAGGAGCGTTCACTCTCAAGAGGTCTCAGTGACTTCACCGGTGTGTTTGCTTGGGTTTACGTTTACAAGACGTGACATCTGCTAACACCTTTCCAGCACATTTGGCTTAGCTTCCCAAGACTCAGCTGGGTTCTTATTGCCAAATGCATCATCAGCAGTAACACAAAATCCATGGGGCAGATCCTGCCACCCAGTACCCTGACTCAGTACTGGCATGCTGGGGGGCTCATGCAGGTACCGATGAGAAAAGGAGCCATTCCTGAGGCTGGGATAAAATTAGCAGTTAAATTTTCAGTGACTGAGATTTAAGGATGGCATCCTGGATGTTCACAGTTTCTTTTCACTGTTTAATTGAGCAAGACAAGGAAGGGAAAGCCAAGGGAGAACTTGAGTTGAGCCACAAACAATAAAAAGTGGTCAGGTTTGCTTTTCTGCAATGCCAAACTTCCTGGGAGACTAGAAAATGCAGCAAAGACATTAGATGAATGCAGGTGATAATGTTGCTTGTGTGAAATAGTGGTGCTTATGCAGGACTGGGGTGTCTGTCTAGGAAAGGGCTGCTTTTCTTGGTCACTACAACTGTACGGCCGCCTTTCCTGCCCCATCATCCCCTGAAGAGGCTTCAGCTGTATGACTATTATAGCGGCCCAGAGCCTCTTCATTTCTCAGAGCTGTAAGCCACATCCCTTTATAAATGCAAAGACCTGTGAGTGTTATTAGCTGTTACATTTACACGTACTATGTACCCATTAATATATATTTACATGAGAACACCCTATTAAGAGCCACAGATTTCTGCATTCATAAATTCTGCACTGGACTGTTTCTGCAGGTCTCCCTCCTTTCTCTTGTCTCAAGCTGCAGCTTCTTCAAGTTTTTTGTGTGGTAGAAGCAGCAGCTCTTGGGCTCTCCCCCTCTTCCCTGGCCAAAAAAGAAAAAGAGAGGGTCTTTAACCTGCTTGGTCTTTTCCCCGTGAGGCAATTGTACTGGTGCAGTTGAAGGGCCAGGGCAGGAGGAGACCCCAAAAGCTCTCTCCCAGTGCTGGGTGTAAAGTCTTTGCTTGATGTTCACAGGGCACCAAGTGTAGGGGCACCCTTACCTGTGGGTAAGGGCTGTGAGGTGCAGCGCTGCTCAGGGGAGGTATCAGCTGTTTGAGACAGCTCAAGGGATGCTGTTGGGGAGCAAAGGTTGGGGAGCAAATTAGTTCAGGATCTTCTCAGTTACAGGTGAACAGGCACCACAGACTGGACCCTGGCAGAAAGTGCTGCTCAGGCCCTTTGTTCCCACCACAGATCTGCCCATGTTGCTGCAAACAGCATTTTTAGCAGAGCTGGTGCTGCTCGTGGCTCAGTGAAAAGAAGACGGTCACCACTGTCCCAGGGGACTCCTAAGGGGGTGAAGTCCTCCCTCCCAAGGACCAGGGCAAAACCTCCTCCTGGTCTGCTTGCTGGTCCCGGCATGGGGCAAGGGGGCACTTGTTGGCCCTGCACACAGGAACAAATTTAATCCTGTATTTCGATCCTTATTACTTAATACTTCAATTGTACTTAATGGTGTGTTTTATTTTATACGCCGTTTTACTTTATGACTGTTCTCTTGGGTGGATTAATCTGTCATTACTGCATTATGTTTTAAAGGCTTTTCTTTTCCCCTGTTAACAGTTTAATAGGCTCAGCGAGACACTCCTGGGTGTGTGCTCTGTAGTCTGCCTGCACATGGCTGGGGTGCAGCCGGGCGCCCTGCACGCACCCAGCGGGTGCCTCAGGGGCCAACTGGGGCTTTTGGCACAGGTTTCTACAACCATGGCTCGGCCCTAGTAGCAAATGGACCCTACGCTGCTATGTAGCATGCAGCATGTAGGACCCAGCACAGCAGTAAGGCTACAGGCATGTACTTGTCCCTGCTGCTTCATGCCACTGCCAGGGTGTCCTGCCCCTGTGAATCCTGCCTGTTTGCAGGCAGAGGATGCAGACCTAGTGTGGGGCAGATGTGTCCTGTGGGTCTGGGACAAGCCTCAGTTCCCCCACAGCCCTGGGCAGGGCTGGGCACGGTGGAGGAGCGAGGATCCCATGCATGTAAGTGGGAGGCAAATTGAGGCTCCAGAAGTGGTACCACCCTATACATGCTGATAAATATATAAATAAATACAAAAATACGTTTATAGCCTGTGGTAAGTAAAACAAGTGAATTATCCTTGCTCAAGCCATATACACCAGCAGAATTAAAAATAAGTGGTAGGATTTCAACTTGCTGATTGTATTTGCCTTACCTACAGCCATCCATGTATGATGATAGATCATATTTGTGCTTCCTTTATAAGGAATATGAAAAAAAAGTATCAATAGTTGTCTGGTTTACACAATAAGGGGTTTACATAATAGAAACACTGTGATAATTTAATGTACTATGAGATCAGCTTTGCCCCTGGTCTTTTCGGAGAATTATAGGGCTGGAGGAACCTCAGAAGATCACCTAGTCCCTTTCATTGCTCCTGCCCAGCAGAATGATGTGTTGGGACTGACAACACACATACATAGAAACCTTTTTTCTTATTCACCTAAATAAATAAGAACATGAATGAAAATCTGACAACAATGAATATGCTTTTACATTCACCTTAAACACATGCGTGCATAGAGGAGGGTGAAACCAACGATCTGCCAAAGGATAATTCATACATCTGCAAACACGAAAGTCCACAAAACTGCTGACACACGCAGAACAGCAGCGGAGCAGCATGAGCTCATTCCAAGACAAGCATTTCCCTTTGGTGAGTGCATAGCTCCCAACGGTAGATGCAATTGGAGTTGGGCACAGGCCTCCAAGCGATACCACACAGAACCAGATCCTAATCTCCCCTGCACTTGAAGGGCCCTGATCCTGCAGATGTTTGAGTAGGAAACAGAGTTCCACGAGAAGGTCCCTGCACCATGGGGATTGCTACGTACAGCCTGAATTTTGCACCTGACTGCATGCATGTGCACAGTCATGCTCCAGGGAGATCCCCTGGATGTGTGAAGGGGCTTGCACAGACGCAGGCCCTCTCCTGCACTCCTGGCTGCGAGACCAAAGGGAATTTTAGATCTGCTGTAAAGCAAAGGTCTCAGACAGCAGCTGGGAAGAAGTGGAAAGGAGGTAGCAGTGATGTTCATCCAGAGATCCACCTTGGGTAGCCCCACAGGTGTATGATTTCTGTGGCTCCTCTGAATGATCAGCTCTGATCTTGATTCTTTCTCTCAGGGGACTGGGCAGGAAGGAAGGTCTCAAAGCTCAATGCAGTCATCGTGAAGGTGGCCATTTCCTTTGAGCTCAGATCCAAAGGCCCAATTCAAAGCAGCTTTCAGAAATGTGCTAAAGAGATGTAGCTTAGAGGGCTTGAACTCAAGGTTAAAGTTGAACACATGCTAAAGTTGCTCTTCTGCACCAAGGCTATGGCTTCATAGCTGGTTGCCCAAATATTTGGGCAGGAGGGACCTCTCTGAAAGCCTGAAGAGGGAAAGGCAGAAGGCAATGATGATGCTGCTGGCGCTGGCTTTGTTTGCAGTGAGGAGTGGGGATGGGGGGCTGTGGCAGGAAGCAAGGGACATAGGGCATGGCACAGCAGGGAAAACATGATGTTTGAACTTGATGCAGGGCTGGAGAAAATCTCCTGTTTGAATGAAATCTCTACCTGGATATTCATAGTGAACATCCTAAGGGTTGTGCCTGAACGGCTGGTAAAATGGACAATAAGTGTAGCAATAAATACACAGATCAGCAGCAGGGAATGGGATTATCCCACCACCCCCATGCAAGAAGGTCTGCAATCACTCTGGTACTGGCACTGACGAGTTTCTGGCCATGTTTATCATCTACAGCAGAAATTTTCTATCCTTCCATGTTTCAAAGAAGCTTTCTTAGGAGCGAAGGTGGACAATGGAAAGGATTTTGATTTTGAGGTGCTGTGTGCCTAATTTTCATTCCTTTCTTGAAGGAAGCAAGCTTTGCTTCTGCTTATGAGCCTGGACATCTCTGAGCTCAGCTGAATTAGGTGGTAAATTAATTGAGAAAGATGATCAGTGCCACATTGTTGCATGCTGCAACCCCCATCCAGGGCCATCACATTTCCCCGCCACCTATGGAAAGCGGTGATATCGGAGCTCTCCCACTGCTGGGAGAGGCAGCGAAGCACTGCCTGCTGCTGCCCACGGGCTCAAGAGCCGGAGAGCATCTCTTCCGCTGCCTCAGCAAGGGAGAAGCAGCAAGATGGAGGGCTCTGTAAATGGTGCTCCACTAAGTGCAGTTCAGCATTATTCTGCAAGGGTTTCTGTCTTTATTTTGTGGCTGATTCAGGGAATACTTAGCTTGAAACATCCCTGGGTCATACTTTCCTTTTTCACAGCCATCACCAGCTCACAGTCCTCCTAGCTCGGGCACATGAGGAGCTAACAGGGCAGGGCATAGCTCAGGCACTGTCCTGAGGCACAGGGCAGGATGGTTGTCCCCAAGGGACAAGGCTGACAAGGACACCCAGCTTTGGTGGGGGCAAGTGGGAGAAGTGTAAGAAGACTCAAACAAAAGGAGTCCCAGAAATAATCCTTGAGGACTGTTGCTAATAACACCTTTCCAGCCTCATACTTCCCTCTTCCCCTTACCATCTTCCATGCAGTGAGCTCCCTGCCCACCTTGCAGTTCATGTACTAATCTACAGCAAATCTCCAGTTTCTCTCAGATGAGCAGCTCCAAATGTAAGTGAAAATCATGGTGGGGGGGGGTCAGGAGGCTACTGCCTCTATAGCCACTGACTTCAGTACTGCTAACGTGAACTGCCCTAAAATGAGTTACCAGCCACTGATATCATCCCAGAAGCACTCTGTGGGGACACAATAAAACTGAAAGATGAAGTGATTTATTACATCATTTCTATGAATGGAGGATTAATTCGTTTGCAGCAGGTCTTGCACTGTGATCTTTAAACAAGGGGGAAAAATGAAAGTTTGCTTTTTTCCCTCCAAAGAAAGGTTAGTTTCTTTCTTTTTATCCCTATGGATCACCCCGTAGACATTTACGGTGGCTCAGCTGAAAAGGCAGAAAGTGGCAGTGCTGTGGCACCACAGAGCCGCCATGTCCTAGATTAGGACAGCATTTCCCAGAGCAGCTTTGCAGCCAAAAACACTGTAATGTGAAGCAGCACCCGCAGACCCAAACGTCCCACCAGCAGCCAGTGACTCGTGACGACTCACGCTCGTGCCCAGGATTCCTGCAGCTTTGGGGATGAGCGACTGCAAGTACATTTTTATCAGCTGATTTTCAAGCACAGTGGGAAGAAGATTTTACGAAGAAACAAAATTGCCATCGTCCTTTTGTTTCCCCTTTCCCACAAACACTCCCACAAGCAGCGGGACACTGAGAGGTGAGCTATGGTGGGTCAAATGTTTTTTCTGAGACACAGCTGTGAACTGCAGTTGTCCTCTTGTTCTGCCCCATTTTAGCTCATCCATGCAATGCAAGCTATCCCTCATGGCACAAGAGACATGTTTCCAAAAGCTGGGAAAGATGCCACGTTTACCCTAGGAAAGTGAACAGAGGCAGGGGACAGGACTGGGATTTGGTATATGATTGCCCATGTGGTTCGCACAGTCCCTGGAGTGGTTTTGGTAGTGACTCAAGTATCCCTCCAGACAGTGGCCAGGGCCAGCCAGGGGGTGGTATGGGCCAGGGACAGCTAACAGCAGATCCCTTAATGCAGATTCTTTGTTTCAGAGACTCGAGTTGGTTTGTCATCGGTTGGCCTCAGGACCAAAGAACAATCCACGGCCCAATTTATTCTCTAGTGCAGATGTTGCTGATGCTTCTGGAGAGGAAACATTCATGGATGATCTTAAAGGTCTTTTCCAACCTAAACGATTCTATGATTCTATAATTTTATTCCTCTGTGCTCCCCTCACCCTCATTTTCACTTCTTTCCAGTTCCAGGAGTGGAAAGGGTGATAGCGGCTGTTTTAGTAAGGTTTTCAGAAAGTCTAGTGGTGAACTGCTTGTTTGGCAAACATTCAGAAAGTTTTGTTCCATGGAGCGGTGGGCTGCCTCTTTCAAAGTCTTGCTGTGGCTGGAAGTGAGCCATGTACATGGATCCAAACCTAGATTAGGTTTAGGCTAGGGCTCAATGATTAGGCCAGGGGATAAATCAAAGTTTTGTTCTTAGATTTGAAGGCACTGATTTTCATGAGAGCTTTTCTTGCAAAATGTAACCTCAAAATTCTTTCTGATACCTTCTGGCAGCAATATACCAAAGATCACCAAGTATTATTGAGCCTGTTACATGTATATTAAACATCACATTTAGTTCCCTCTGTCTTCTATTTCCTAAGAAGTTTCTGCCAAATAGTCTTGGAGAAGGAAAGAGATTTTTATTCCCTTTCATAACATCCACAGTTTGTAGTGCCTTCTCTCCAACCACAAAATCGATGGCCATGTACAACATCCAGCCTCATTAGTGGAGTCAGTTGCAATGTAAGTGTCTCAAGATCTGGCTACATCACGGTTCTCTTTATAGCCTAATTCAGCCTAGCTAAACTTGCTTTGCAAAAGGAGGGAGTGACGATAGCTAATAAAAGACTCTTTAAAAAGGAACAAAAAATGGAACCATGTTATTAGTAGCCATGGACCAATAATGGGCATGGACTTATTTCTTATACTCCATAGGGAGCTGGAGAGGCAGACAGTGGCCACTGGGTCAAAAAGGATTTTGATGAACTCATGGTGACAGGTCCACAGATGGATACTAAAATGACTGGACGGGGTTGCAGGCCTGAATGTGGCAGTGGACCACAGAAGGTGACCACGCTCGTATGCTCTCCCTAAACAGCATCTCCTGCTGCTGTCCTCAGGCACCGACTACTGCCTGGGTGGACCACTGGTCTGATGCTTCAGGTCCTTTCTTACATCCTTATGCCCCTTCTCTCAGTATGTGCTTGGTTTAAGATCTGTGTGTGCATGGGAAGGAGACACAACACAAAGCTGAGCCCAGCCTAATCATTTCTGGGAGACTTTTGCAGTCCCCACTCCACTAAAAGGCAGATGGCAAAATATCACACCTGGAGTCAAGTGTGAACATCCCATACTGCTGAGCATGGTTCTCATGTGCAGGTCTTGCAGCAGGGTCAGCTTTCTTACCAGTGTAAAAATGGTGCCATCCATAGAGATCAGCAATTCCATTTTCAAACATGTTTCTAAAATAGCTTAACCTGAGTATTTGCTCTACAACCTGAAAAAGTTCTGCATACATTGAATTCGGCAGAGTTTTGATTTCAGCGGGATTTGCAGGAGGTGTCTGTTAATCTTTTCTCTTTCTTTTTTTTTTTTTCTGTAAAAAATACAGAGGAAAAGAAGTAAGCCAAATTATCACTGCCAAATACCACAACTGAGCATACTCTGTCGATCATACATGTCATTTTCTTTATTATGGCAACATTTCATGTGGATTATAAAATGTCACAGAAACGTCATTGGTCCCTCTGTCCAAAGACATATAACAATAATAATAGTCTCTTACAAGTTTATTTTTATCATCTGTGGATGTCAGAAACTATTTAAAAAGGTCAGCATCATTATCCTCCCTTTATGGCAGGGGAAAAAAAGACAAAGGCCAAGCTGTTCCTTCTAGCTTTAGGCATCTAGAACCCTCCTACCATCAGTGAAGGCAGAGAGCGAGAAAGGTATGTGCAAGGAGATCTGAGTTGCTTTTTGGAAGGGACACGTCCTCTCTGTGGCTTCCACAGAGGACTTCTACCCGGAAGACCCTTGGTGCCTTGCTAGGGCCTCAGTCAGATACCTAAAGTCAGGGGGTGAGTTAGAGCCAGGTTATTTGTGCCAGGTTTCTACCTGTTCAATGATAGAGCATGAAACAGAGCCCAACTCCTGATTCCCACCCTCATGCTGTGTCCCTACTTTTTCTTTCTGAAATAATGATGACTGTGTGCTTCCAGTGTTACCCTTGCTGTCAGGCTAGCACAGTTCTGTGTGTAGACAAGATTTAATGCTTGGTTTGTGGCAAAGCAATTTTTGCCTGCCCGTGCATGATGGTGTAGTAGATAAATCACCGAAAGAAACATGCACTGAATGTATTCTGCAGCCCTGCTTTCCTAAATACCCAAACTGTATGCTGTACTTCAGCTGAGGAACCTGGTCTTCCCGCTGCTGTGTTATGTTTGGCCACAGCTCTGCCTGGGATGTGCTGGGGGAACGTAAGGTGGAAGCAGACCAGTGCTAATGTGCTCCTGTCACAAGTCCACAGCAGCCAGAGGCACGACAAGAAATTCATCCAGCCAACAGCCCTCTCTGCTTCCACCAAAGGACACTGCAAACCAGCCGCTGATCATGAATCATTATGAAGTGTGATTGTCTTTGACCATGAAAATGTCCTTGAATTCATCTCCTCCCTTGTGAAAATAATCCTAACATCACCAGTGTTTCCCTAATTGCCTTTTTCTTTCACAGTGGAGGGTGCCAGCATTATTGCCAGTGATTTCATTCACACCACAGGCTGACCCATGTGGTTACCTTCCTGGGTGCTGATGGTATGATTTTTCCCTCCTGCACCTTCATTACATTTCATTTCTCCTGGGAAACACTATCACAAGTATCTTTTAAATACTGTGACTTCCACAAAGGAAATGTTTAAGAAACTTGATGCTTATAATAGAAAAAATAATGGAGTTATTAATCTAATTCTACACTTAACTAATGTTAATGTTAATATAAATGTTAATGTAGGCATGTGTAAAACACACAGAGGGGTCTCACTACCCACCTGCAGAGTGGAGTTTGAAACTGCTGTGTATTTGTGCACACTGAATGGCTTCCAACCTAATGAGATGCCCCCAAAGTTGGGACCTGGGTTATGAAAGCCACTTGCCTTGCAGCTAGTCATCCTGTCTGGCTGGCTTCTGGACTGGATATCTCAGCATACAGCTAAATTCACTGGTCACCCCCATGCTTGGTCTGACAGCTCTCTGGATGCCCACGTTCAGTCTGGAGGTCTGTCTTCTTGATTGCTATAAAAGTCCTGATCTGTGCAAAGTGCCTGAATTCAAACTGAGTTAATTTGGGAGGCTCCTCAGAAGTCAGATGGGTAGTGATGGTGTAGTGTCCTCCTCCTGAACACCGGCTGAGTGGAGCAGGAGGTGTGAAGGAGGGCTTTTATGCTCTGCTTAGATCACAAGAGATCAACGTCATGGTATCTCACCTGGGAACACCAAGCTGCCGACTGAGGCTAAGTCATTGTGCAACTAGGCATAAAAGCAGGGAAAGGAGGAAGGAAAAAGCCTCACTCTAGCCTTGTGATTAGGGCATTCATCTAATTGTTTGCAGACAGGGAAAGCTAAGCATCTAGCAAACTGGTCTGACCCCATAGCTCACCCTGCTTTGAGCAGGAGGTTGGATTAGGTGACCTCCTGAAATCCCTTCCAACCTGAATTATCCTATGAGACTATGATGCCTGCTCCTGAAATTGTTTTTATTCTAATGATGACCACATTTAAAAGAGGCAGATTATGCAGCTGACTTCCCCTTCCATCTGGCTACTCTAGCCGTTGGGAGCAGACAAGCTCCTGGGCTTCCTTGCTGGTCCTACAACTCTTGGCTTCAGCAGGAAAAGCCAAATGCTGTCACCGAGGACAGACATTGTCTGGTGATGAGAATGGTCTCAGGAGATGTGGGCTCCTTTCCCTCAGGCTGAGAAGTGCTTGCGGTACTCCATCTTGCAGATGTGCCCTCCAGCCACCATACACAGCAGTGGACATCGCTAGCATGCTGACAACATGCTGCTGGGAGGAGAAGCTCTTAACTTTATGTGTTGGTTCCTCAAACTCCCAAGGAAGGTGTCCAGCTTATGCAGAGGAGGTCTAGAGGCATTTCTGTGGTCAGCAGAGAGAGGGGAGCACCTTGGCAGGCAGCCTGGGGCTCTTGCTGCTGTCTCTCCTGTGAGCATACCGGGAATGAAGGAAAGCAGGAACACCTCCCCTGGGACCAAGCACTTAAAATTGCAATAACACAGTGTCTCACTGAAACCCTGAAAACAGGCAAGGTGGATCCAACCCACAGCAGGGACTAGGAGGCTCAGGAAGGGCAGGTGGCCTGGAAACAGGGACTGAGTGTGGGACCTGTTTTGGGGTGACACTCTTTGCAGAAAAGTGTAGTTCAGGGAACAGGGCAAACCTGTGTGCCAAGGATCAATCGGTATTGTCTGAAAAGTTTTCACCTAAGAGATCAGAAAAAGGAATAAAACTAGAACTGAATGCTCTGAGGTTAAAGAAATAATCGAAGATAAATCCAAGGCTTTATCATACCACAGTAATCAATTTGAGGGGGTTCACAGTCACCCATGGAAGGACTCAAGGAAATAACAACAACTAGATAACTGCTGGTATGGTTCAACAGTACAAACAAGGCTACTTATAATATTCCCATACTTCTTGCTTCAATAGATTAGTACTTGTAAATCAAAACTCAAAGTGTTTCTCCCACTGTGCCACCCTACGTTTGAGGCTGTATTCAAAGCAGTTGTTAACAACTGTGTGCAGCGAAGACCACTGCCCAGGGCAGTATGTGCAGGTCCCTTGCAGATGTATGCAGCTTTGCAGAGCACTGCAATTCTGACCAGAAGGACTAGTAGAGAATAACCCCTGCATTTCGTTTTTATTGTGTTTTTTGTCTACTCCATGCCCTTTTGTATGAAAGAGCACATGCATGTGAAAAGTTAAGTAGCTGTTGAAGGACATGCTTTAAATTCATTAAGACCCAATAGTAGTACTCTTACTCAGATTATCTTCTTGCCCCATTGAAACCCAGAAGATTGTCTGAAGAGTAAGGTACAATTTGACATGAGTTAAAGCAGAGGAATCAAGGTCTTCATTCCTCAGAAGCCTGCAAAATACTTCGGTCTTGCAGCATGCTTCTGCTCTCCCTTGATAACAGTGCTGTAACAAGGCTGATAACAACTGGCCACATGCTATACCTGCTGCACAGCTATGAATGCAATGAAAACAAAGTCCATCTGTTACCTACCCATGTAAGGACAAGGCCACCCCATCACAATTAGTAGAAGAAAACATGGCAAGGGTTTGGCTAACGGCGTGGCATAATTACAGCCAAGTCCTGGCATCAGGGACTATGTATTGCTGCAAAGCCAACTGCATCGATCTATTGTACTTAGTCATAAATAATTCCTATCTGAGCACCTCCAGCACTCTTTTCAATATCAATCGGTTGATCTGTACAAGCTTCCAGTGGTGAAAGGGAGGCAGTGCTGACTCGGGATGCCCCCGGCTGACCCTGGCCTGGTGCCCGGGCTCTGCTCTGGCAGCAGGCGCTGCTGGTAGCAGACACTGCTGCCAGCTTCGCTGCAGGCTGCCTGCACGGCCATAGGCAGTGTTTCAGGTCTGCCTGGGCCACTGGGGCACACCTGCCTGCAAAAGGCAGACTATACTTTCTTTTCCACCTCTCTCCTCCTTTCTTGGGTGTTTAGGCTTGGATGGCTTTCACAAAGGGGATTCTTCCTTTTGTCTACATCCAAAGGACTCTGAGCTGGGAGCAGAGTCTCCCTGGCCCTCCATTTTGAGTAAAATCCCCTTTTTTTAATAGCCAGTTCCCACTGGATCTCCCTGATGACTCTATACACAATGTTTTCAACACTGCAGACGCTGTCTGCTGTAGATACTAACCACATAGCCTTGAAAAACACTCCAACAACCAGCTCATAACAGATTTTACAAAACCTTTCTGAGTCATTTTTGGACTTTGCTTTATTTTCTTTAAGCATGGCTTCAGAAGAGTCACCAAAACACGGCACCCGCCAAGCCGGGCGGCAGTGTGGGGCAGGACAATGCGCCGCATCCTGGCCGAGGGCTGCAGCATTGCGTGGCTACGAGGTGGGTGACATGGAGTGTCACAGGCTCCATCCCTCACTACAAGGTCTGAGCCATTCCCGCACAGCCGGAGGAGAGGCGAAAGCGCGCAGGCGATACGCTATGCAAGGCATGGCACTGCACCGATTGCCTGTGTCGGGGCTAGGTGCTGAGCGGGGTCCTGGGGCAAGCACAGGGCATGGGCTCCCCCAGCTGAGGAAGCATCCCTGGAGGCTGTACCCCCCAAAAACACCTGAGTCATAATCCCCTGTCCTCCTCCTTTCCTCCTGGGAGTGGCAGCAATTTGCTATTGGCATAAGCCTGCTGGAGCAAACTGCTAACCTCGCTCTGCGGCCAAGCGACAAGCCGCCGCCCCGCTGTCCACCTACACCTCACCCTCTTCCTTGGGAAGGAAGGGAACAGGAAAGACTCCTGCTTTCTCCTCCACGCCCGGGCCCCAGGTCTGAGCAGCTCTGAGTAGGCAGAGGTGTTTTTTCCTGGGCTGGTTTTCTTCTTTCTTTTTTTTTTTTTTTTTTTGGCATGCAGAGGAAGAATTTCTTCTTGCTCTCTATCCCTCTTGTGGGCGCACTGCCAGGCACTGGCTCTCTGGCTGCCTTTGGCAGCTTCTTCTTAAAAGCGATATTCCACCCATGATGCCAGACCATTGCTGGGTCTGCTCACCCGGCCTTTTCCCAAAGGTTTTAAATTGTAACTCTCCAAAGGAGGTAATATATGGCTCTCGGTGATTTCCTCTTCATAGTCAGGGTCAAGCGCAGCTCCAGGAGAAGGACCCTTCCATTTAGAAAAGCAGGCCATCTCCTGCACTCTTCAAGCTCACTGATTTAATAAATAATAGAATTGGATAATAAATAACCATTTACCACCTTGGAATCTCCATGCTGGCAAGCTGTGGAGATGCAAGTGTCTACCCCAAATTCTGCATTTCCCTCCCCTCTGGACTAATGGAGTATGTGCATTAGTTCATTCAGGGATATATTCCTGGTCTCCCCATTTAACCTACTTATCTTAAACTATCTTATCCTATTTGCCCCACAATTTCTAAAAAGATCCTACCCAAGGACAAGATCATGCTTGTGAAATTTTTGTGTGTATTGGTTTAGTTTTGGCAAAGTTAGGAGGTAGTTAAAATGAGACTTATAATGGAAAGCTAGCTGCTAGCGTCTCTCCATAATACATGTCTACCTTGCAGGAGAGTTGTGAGGATTAATTAATTCGTGTTTGTTAAGCACTTTGAGATCCTAAGATCAAAGGTTCTATAGAAATGCAAATTGTTATTATAATGATAAATTCTTTATATGAGCTCATATGTTTTGCCTTAGAGGCACAGTCTCACCCTGAGTTGCGTAGTTATACACGTAAATCTTCAAACATTATGATGAAAATATACCTCTGAGGGCCTGATCCTTCCTTTTGCTCTAACGCTTCATGCACAGAGCTCCCCTTGACTTCAGGCAGGTCCTGTCCATGGGACAATTGTGGGATTCAATGCATTTGGGGAATGAAAAGACCATTGTGTGCCTCCGGGCTTCACACTGGGACACATAACTTTCCATCTCACTCCATAAAACCACTGCTGCTGCTAGTAGTTATGTCCATCTTGTTAATGAAAGGCTTGAGCAGATGACAGAATTTGGATCTGAATTTTGACCCTCCCAAAGCTCAGGTTTTCAGAGATTTATTTGGCCTGCTAGAGAAGAAGGGAGGTAAAAGTCTAGCTCAGCTGCAACTTGCTGCTGTCTTTAACAGATATAGGATCTCAGTACAGCCGAATGTAATTCCTGACGCACAAAACATGCCTGTTTGGCCCTTCCCCCTGTGTGCTTTTGCAAGTGAATGAGGAATACAGGTTTTCAGGCATTTGCTGCACAAGTTGCCAAAGGACAGCAGGGAGGCAAGGCCACAGCTGCGCAAGCCTAGCAGTCCCGCATCCCCCTCCCAAAGAGAGCTCTCCTCTTTTCCTTCCCCCTTGCACAGGCTCGGAGCACCACAGTCTCCGTCCCCTGCCTGTGAGAATGTCCAGCCATCTTGCTCAATGTCCTCACCTGAAGCACAGGTCCACCATCAGGGCTGCACAACAGCCAGGAAGCAGGTTCTCGGGAGAAGCAGTCACCCAGGGAAGGTCACCCACCTTCCATCATGACACCCCTCTGTGCCTTCCATGCCATGTCCCTGGCACACAGACACGTCTCTACTCACAACTTTAATGGATTGGGTCAGAAAAATGCCATGAGGTTTGTTTGCCTCTCCCATGGGCTCACCTGAATGCAGAACGCAGAGCCAGAAATGCCAGCTGGAAAAGAGGTCTTCCGTCCAACCTCACACTCAAAGCAGGACTATCACAAGGCACCAAATCAGGTCAGCCATGGCTTTTTCTATCTTAAGCTTGAATATCTCCAAGGATGGCCACCCCACCTTTCTAGGTACCTGTCTCAGGGCTGCACTACTATCCTAGAGAATAAGTTTCTCCCGATGTCCAACTAGAACCTCCAATGCCACAATTCATGACCATTGCTCCTCACTATACTGTCTGGCAATACTGAGAAGACTGTTGCACCATCTTCATAGCTACCCTTCAGCTAGTCACCTCTTAAACTGCTCTTCACCAAATTAAACTAATCCTGAATTAAACTGCAATCATAATCCAAAATGTGAGGCATTCAACTGCAAGGTGTTGCTTCATGGCCATTTGCAGTGGGTATTGTGTAGGTGAGATTGCAATCCTTATATCTCCCTGAAGATGAATGAAAAGTAAGGAACCAACACACTATCTCTTCAAAGTCTTCTACCTTTTATTGTGTAGTCTCAAAAGATTTCTGTTGCATGAAAGCCTTTTCAGGGGTGGAAGGTAGGATCCAGATACTGTATTATTCCCTTTCCCTGACATGGAAACCTTCAGAAGTTCTCAGCTAGTCTGGGAAACTGTCTGCTACATGGTATATACTTAGTATTATCACAGAACAGAATGAATAATTGTCATGTTTAACATATCCAGGATTTATAATCTTCTAAATTTTACAGTTGTCTCCAAATGTTCTGGGCCCTGATTTGATGCACCATGCAATGTATTCACTTCTACCCTTCATGTCATCAGTTCCTCCTACTGGAGATGATAACCGAAGTCTAATGTTGCCCTAAACCCTGGGAAATCATGCTGACTTCTGATAAATTTCTTGTATTTTGTGTTACTGTAAGGGAAAGATGTCCTACCTGTTCCTGTCACTTGTCTATCTGAAGACAGTAAAAATCTGAAGAGAAGGCTGTGGTGAAAACTGAGACACTAAGCTTTCCAGTCATCCTTACTTTCACCGCCAAATGTTAGTATGTACTCAGAGCTTTGCACTGGGACATACATTAACCAGAAGACAAACCTTTGTGAGCAGATGTCAGTATGTGCACCATGCACACACAAAGTCCTGTGGGGCTGGGCTGTGCTCACCAACACGTGCCATGGACTGCCGTCATCCCCTGCCTCCTCACATCGTGCACTGAATTTCCCATCAGCAGTTGCAAGTTTGCTGAGTCTGTAACCTCACCGTGTTTGCACAACTCCTGAAGATCCGATACATGAGAGAGATCTTAGGCATTAATGAAATGACCAATACTGCAACGTGTTCATTTCTGCAAATTGTGGCATATTTCAGGTCCTGCTGCTGCTCCACTCTGAACAGTGATCTCCTCTCTGAGTGGCTGTTGCAGCGTGTGCCAGACAAGACACCTACAGGGGTCAGATCCAGCACCGACATCATCAGTGGTCATCATTTGATGTGACACTCGATAAGTTTACAAGCACCAAATGCTTCCTCGTTCAAAACTTGACACCCACTCAAACTCTCAGGCTGCTTCTGGAGTAAATCAAGGTCTGTCCCGTGGCAGGCTCAGAAGCTGGATGTGAATTATGTGTGGCAGCAATGCCCCTTGGTCCCAGCAATGTCTTCACCATGGCGGAAGACAGTCATCTACATGAGAGCGAGATGTGGTCTACAGGCTGAACACCACAGTGCTGTGCTAGCAGGACTGGCCATTGCCTCCCCAGTCTCTGGTGTAAACAGCACTCTACTGGCTGTACGCGCAAAATCACTCTGTCACTTCCATGGTTCCCTCTCCATTGATTCCACAGTACAGGCTGACCTCTGCTTTTCAAGCTAATGCTCAAGAGTTTGCAAGATCTGTTCTCACTCTTCCTGACTCATGGAGAATTTTGACATTGTCTTCACTGAGAGCAAGATGAGATGAAGAGTCTATTAAAATACAAAGTATTTTAAAAGTCAATTATACCATTATATGTTGCCTATAGAATCCATGTATTAAATACAACAAATGCTAGAGGCAAATCTTATGATCTGGCTCACCTCTGGTGGGTGCTGAGCTCATCCAAAGGATGATGATACAAACACCTTTCTGTATCAAGTGTATTTAACAAAATGCATACGAGAGCACTGCCTTTTTTAATTTCTTTTTTTTTAATCTCAAATCTGTAAATGTGAAGGACTGGGAAAGCCTCAGACACAAAACTGGTGCTGTAATGTCAGAGTTATGTGCTTCACCTCATGGCATGTGTCTGTGAATGTCTCATTTTGAACATACTGGGGCTACTTTCTCCTAATAAAGGCAAGTTAGAAAACAGAACCATAAGCATTTCTGCAGTTCAGCTGCAAAGCAAACCTTTTCAGTCACTTCACAAGGTTTTTGGTCACTCCACAAGATTTTCAGTCACTCCATCTCCTTTAGTTTTGCCACTGCGAGGAGCTATTTTAATTTGTCGCTCTGACTCAAAAGAATGCAACATCACATTTGCAGCACTGAGTGGCAAGAAACTGCATTCAAACGCCTAGAAAATGTGTAATAAAAGATGGCAAAAATGTATCCTGGAAATATATTGTTTCCTCTAACCTCCTTTTTTGAATGACAGGGACAATTTATAGCTTTTTTTTCTCTGTGCAATGGCCAACAAATGGAAAGGGAGTGAGGAGCTGCTGTCCCAAGAGAGCCGGAGGCAGCCCCACAGGAGTCCCCCATGCATGTGTCCTGCACCCCGCAGGCTGCAGAGGATCTCCACCTCGCACAGGTCCACGGCTCAGCACACCCCAATCCGGATTCTACTCTCCGCAATCCCGGGTAAATCACTGAATCTCCCTCTATGCCACTTTTTCATCCATAAAGTGGAAGTACTGTTTACTTACCTCCATGAGCTGTCACAAGGCTTAATTTCTTAAGTGCAAAGCCCCTGGATAGACTCGGAGGGAAAGAAAGCAGTTGAGAAATGTCAGGCGTTACCTCAAGGTTTCCTCCATCTGCTGTGATGGTGCTGGCCGGGGAGCCTGTCCCTCTCCCACTGGGCAGCTCTCACTGCCTGGCCAGTGTCTGTAGGAACCTGGGGCTTGACTCCAGCTCTTCCCAAATTCGGGGGTCTGCAAGAGCCAGGAGACCCATCACTCAAGCAGGACCAGGGACCGCCAGGTTGCTGCTGCTGCGAGATGCAGGAGACACCAACAGCTACAGGGCAGCCAGACAGTCCTCCCCATCCCCTATCCCTCCACAGCAGCAAGGGCCCTGCTTGGAGAGAAAGCGAGGAGGGGAAACATCAGAAAGATGTGGCCACAGTCTCCTGCCAACAAATGCTTTTCCAGTGCCCTCTTCTGGAAAACATTTTTGGCCCATGCAGCTGCTTCGTGTAAGGTAGTTTGAAACTGGCGGTGACTTGCGAGGAGCTGCAGGAGCATCTCCCAGCTCTTCAGACGCCGGATCTGCTCTGCTCTTGTCACCCGTGTACCTGTGCAGCTCCTCATGCCCTTCACAGCAGCTTGGCCAGGCCCTCAGGGCTCTAGCCAGAAAACGGGCAGCAAAGGATGTGCCTCCTTGCTCTCGCCTGATGTGCATGAAGCCTGTCCTTGGCTGTCCCTCGGCATGGAGACCCAGGGCCAGACCCCTTCCCTCCCAGTACTGAGGCACCTCCTGCAAACCTTGTGCCCCTCACAGCCAGCCCTTGCCGCAGGCAGCTCTCAAGGAGCCTCCAGAGACAAAAACTGGGAGGGGGATAAAACATTTTGGTAATCCCATCCTTTTGAGACGCTGATGTAACATCACTATTAATCACCCACAAACAGCTAATGAATGCGTCAGTTCCTCGGATAATTGCACCCCAGAGTGGTTCTTGCTGCCTCTTTTCACTCAGAGTCCAGCCCATCTCTGCCTTCGCTCTCCAGGCTCAGGTATGGCTCCGTGTCGTCTCACGTCCGTACCTGAGTAGTGCTGGTGCCCTCCCACCGGCAGCTGCCCACCGGCGTCAGCCAAGGCCGGTCAACACGGACGCCAGTGGGGACGGAGCCGTGGGCTCCCCCGCAGCCCCAGCTGGAGGGTGGAAGGGGAGAGGGGGGACAACGGCCAGTACCGGGCGCATGGTGGAGGGCTGGGGCCGGGTGATGGACACCATCCGCATCCCAGCCTCAGCCCCTGCTTTTCTGCCAGCTCAGCGAGCAGCTGGGCTCCTGCAGTGGTGGCACAGCCCTTCACTTGCCTCTCCGGCCTCTTTTCCAACACCTAAATTGCATCTGCTGCCCATGGAGCCAAATCTAGAGACTTGCGAGCCCAGTTATTTGCCCTGTTAACCGGCAGAGGAGGAGGTGTGAAACTCCTCTGGGTTTTTGATGAGCTATCTTGACACAGGCAATGCCGTGCAGCGACGGGAATAGCTGTCGAGGGAAGGTAGCGCCCGGAGACCAGCTGATGTGGATGCTGCATGCTGGCACGGTCTTCCCCACTGCCTTCTTGCTGTTATTTAGAAACCCCAATTCGTGCTTGTGTGTGTGGCCACATACACACACACTAAATATATTTTTTTAAATCTTCAGGAGCTTTTGTTCCTTCTTTCATTTAATTATTTTAAACAAAGCCAGCTCTGTCCCCAGACATTTCTTTTGGCTGTGGCTCAAACCCGCCTTTTGTTTCTTATCTGCTTGATCTTAGTGTTTTCCTTTATTTTACTCCTTCAGGGGATACTTGTGCAGCCTCAGCCTTGCCCCCCGCTCCCACTGACCTGGCTCCTGCAGCCAGTGGGGACAAGGACATCCCACTGATCCGCTTCTGCCCAAACACGGTGGGTTTTCCAGCTGGGCTCGGTGGGAGAGGACGGGACCTTCGAGGCCGGTGGGCACAGCCTTTTTCATACCTCCACAACAGGATCCCGTGCCCCACAGCGGCTGGTGTTCCCCATCACCTTTCTCCACGGGGGGCTGAGGGTTTTCCCTGCAGCGTGGTGCCCACCTGGCAGCCGTGCGGAAGGACAGGGGCCGGCCAAATATCTCCGCCTGCAGAAAGCCACGGCCCTCAGTTAGCTCTTAAATAAAATAGCCACTGGTGATTTGGAGGTGTGGAGCAGGAGTGCCCCGAGCTCCGTCCTGCAGCGTGGGCTGCAGAAAGGTTTCCTGCAAATGCCCCAGAGCGGGCAGGGTGTAGAAATACCCTTTTTGGCACGGCAGTCATTCCAGGGCTGAAACAGAAGCGTGTTAAAAGTTAAGTGTGGCATTTATACCTGCTTACAGCTTCCCCCAAAGGTCATTTTTTAAACAAGTCAGCGCACAGGGAGACAAAACAACCCGTACAGTGGAAACAGGTATCAGTGTTGAAGGAAAAGCAAAGGAAAAAACAATGGCCGGTGTTAGAAGTGTTTTGGATGACGGCCTCGGCAGGCGGGGATGGAGGCAGAGGCAGCGGCCGGTGCCGGCCCGTGAACCACAGGGGCCGTGGGCACCACGCCAACGGGGCGGCTTCGGGGGGACAAACGCTCCCGAAGGGTCACCCCACGGATGGCACACGGGCTCAGCGTTTCCCTTCTCCGGCACCTGCCAAAAGCATCCCCCCGGCAGCCAGAGCCCTCCGGCCTCCCGCAGCCGCCTCGCCACGTCGAGCAGCGCGCCCGAGGGTCGCGCACCGCGGGCCGGGGCGCCGAGGCCCCTGCACCTGCCGGGCTGCAGGGCCGCCCGCCCGCGGGCCCCACGGCGGCGGGGAGGCGCGGGGAGGGCGGCCCGGGGCGGGGGCGGGGGGCGGCGGAGGCCGCGGCAGAGACCGAACGCGCTCGGCGCACGGCGGGGGCTGGGGTGGGCGGGGGCGCGGCCTCCGCGCGTTCGCCGCCGACGTCACAATAGCGGCTCGCCGGAGTCCCTACCCGGTCCCAGCCGATCGGGGCTGGTTTGAGCTGGTGCGTCGCCATAGCGACCAGTGCCTATATAGGCGAGGGCGGAGCGGCGCCGGAGCTTTGTCAGCCGCGGCGCCCCGCTCGCTGCGCAGGCCGCGCTGCTCCTCAGGCGGCAGGGCGCATCCCGCCCGGCTCCCCGCACCGCGCCCGGCTCGCTGGAGGAGGCGGAGGCGGCTCGGAGCGAGGGGGGCGGCCGCCGAGGCTCGACAGCGGCTCCCGCTGCCTGAGGTGAGGCGGGCGGCGGCCGGGCCGGGCCGCGGCGGGGCCGGGGCGCTGGGCGGAAGCCGGCCGGCGCGCAGCCACGTGTCTCTGGGGCCGCTGCCAAGCGGCCCGGGCTGGGAGCCGGCTCTGCCGCGGGGTGCGGGGCCTCCCCCCGCCGCCCGGGGAATCCCCGGCCCCGGCGGGGAGCGGGGCAGGCTCCGGGCGGCTGCGAACGGGTCGGGCCGGCTCTGCCGGGGGAGGTGTTGGCGGCGCGTCCCGGCAGCTCGGGAGGGGACGGCCCCGCCGTGGCCGCCGGGCTGTTTCCGGGGTGGGAGAGGCAGGTGCGTGGCAGGAACATGGCTCCGGGCGCCCTTCCTCGCCCTTGCGCAGCGGCGGGCTGGCCGGGCCCCGGCCGCAGGCGGGAGCCCTTCTGCTGCGGGGCGCCGGCGCCTCGGGGCCGGGCTGCGGGCAGAAGGAGGCTTTGCTGAAGACGTGCCCCCGGGCGAACTGAAAAACGCCTCGGGAAGCCTCCGTGCGGGAGGCTGGGGCCTTGGTTGCCCCGCTGCCGGCTCAGGCAGCGCGGGCCGAGCCCAGGCGGGCAGCCGGCTCCGCTGAGGGGCCGTGCGGGGCCGCAGGGCAGGAGACCGGCGGCGGGGGCCGGGCCGCAGCCTCCTTCCCCGCAGCAGCGGTCTGCTAACGCCGGGGTCAGGAGCCCCTCGGGCAGCCTTTCTAGACGCAGCTTTGGTATTTGACTACGGAGGCTGCAGGCGTGAGTCAGCTGTGTCTAAATACAGCTGCTGAATAAGGGAATGTTCTGGAGAACAACTTCTAAATGAGCACAAATTGCCTTTCTTCTGGGAGGCTGCAGACGGTTTGCACACAATCCGAATAGAAATACACACTGAGGGGCTACAATTGGCATCTACAGGCTCATGTGCTGTCTGTGTTCTGTGTAATTACGCTGTAGTTAAACGCGCGGAGTAAGGTGGAGGTGGAAAGTTTGCAAGAACTTCTTAACAAAGTCTGCTGTGACCAGCAAAAGTAATTGCCCTTTTAGAGGTTAATAGGAAAAGTGCTTTTTGTGCAGCTCTGTGGAGAGGGGGAGGAGAAACTAAATTCTTCCTGATGGTGTTCACTTCTCTTAACCACAGCTGGAAGTCCCTGAACTGCGTTCTGCAAAGCTGAAACATCTTGTTGAAATCATCCTATGATAAGATGCAGCTTCTCTTTAGCAACAAACAGTTTCCTGAGTAGTGTTTAATTTGCTGTTCCTTATGGTCCTTTCAAAGAGGCTTTTAAGAGAAGACTTTAATCCAGCTTCTGGGAGAATTAACACTGCATGTGAATGAGAGCAGGGGGAGAATGAGGCTTGGTGGATTGTTGGGTTTTATTTCATTAGAGCTAAAGCTTAATCTACTTTGAATCTCAAATCTGATTTGTCTCTGATAAGTGAGAATTGATCAAAATGCAAGGAGTAGTTCTTGACACTGGCAGTTCAGGTGCCATATGTTTCTGAAGGCTGCTATGAAGTTGTATAATCGCTGACTTCTCAAACTCATTCAGTAGATAAAGTTTAATGGATTGTAGTATACGCAGTGTTTGTCTTAGAACCTCATTAATCTGTAACAGCTGTAAAACATACGTTGTTTTTCATACAGTTTATAGCCAGCTTTTTTGAAAATAGAGGAAACACTGATGGAACTAAAGATTAGTGCATAATTTAGAGTTTGCATATCTTCAGCCCCAATCTGTATGAGTAGGTTGAGGGTAAAAAAAAAAAAAAAAAATGCTGAGAGAAGGAAGAGGGCTGGACCCAGCTACATGAAACCTTATCTTCCATATGAGTCACTTGCACTGCATGACGCTTTAAAAGGTAGTACACACTTCTGCTTGAGTTAACAGCTTAGCAGAGTAGACTGTCATTCTCTATTTGGACGGCCCGGTAAAAGGGTGACTCATATGTTTTGCTATGGACTTCATAGGTCTTGGATGGCAGAGGAATGTATTTTTGCTATTTAGTTCTGGTTCTCAAGGGACTTTCTGCTTGGCTGGTAGATTTCTGTTAACAATGAATATTTGTTATGAACTACTGTAAAATCCTGTTATAAAGGGGTAATTGGGATCACTGTTAAGACTTTGTCTGCAGATCACAGTTAGGAACCACTCTTTTAGTCTGTATCTGCCACTCCTGACAGCTGAGGGTTTTTTTTATGTAGCCTAGAGGTCATTCATAGAACAGGGAAACTCTAACCACCAGCACAGCAACTTCAAGGAAAGCCCTGATCTTGTGGCTGGTTTATGCATAGTCTGAACTGTAGTGAGAAGTCAGATATTTGACTGGCTTTGACATAGTGGGAGTTGTTACTACTCAGAGGTCAGTAACATCCTCAGATTCCATCTGTAGTAACATGTAAGCCCTTTTCCCAGAAACTGGTGAGCTACAATAGTGCTGAAGAGTTGTTAAAAAAATAAGTGGTAAGTAGGTTGGCACTGGCACTAACCATAGTATTAACAACTCTGATGTGGAGGTGAAGGAAAAGACAGTGGAAACTTCAGGCACTTAGACTAATAATATCTGACAATTTTTTGTTTTGTTTTTTTGAATAGGTTGAGTACATCATACAGTTGCTGAACAGAGGAGAACTTGCCTTCAGGCTAGCAAGATTATTTTGTGGAGTGCCTCCTTGGTTCTGATTAAATCTGATCTGTCATCTGTGTAAGTTCCTAATCTATGCTGCTGTTAGTGATCACTGTAGGATTTGTATAATTGTAAATTATATGATTTTAAGTGAAGTAGTGAATGTAAACCATATGACTTCAAATGAAGTAATGCATGGCTTTATTTGTATCAACAGTTTGTACTTAAGTCCTTTCACGTAAACCTGAAATCTCGGAAATCATGAATAGCTTCAGTAACGAAGAATTTGAATTCACTTTTCTTGACGAAGGCTTTACTGCCAAGGATATCCTTGACCAAAAAATAAATGAAGTGTCATCTTCTGTAAGTATGGTAGGAAGATTGCTGCATTTTGTGACGCTGCAAATTTATAAACTAATGGAACAAGCTGTCTTTGCAGATCTTCTGCAAGGCAACCTCCTCGTCAAATGCTGACCTCTAGGCTTATCCTGTTATCTTTTGTTTGTAACTTTAAGATGTGTATTTGCTCTAGGATGATAAAGATGCCTTCTATGTTGCTGACCTCGGGGATATTGTAAAGAAGCACATGCGATGGCATAAAGCCCTTCCTCGGGTAACCCCCTTCTATGCCGTAAAATGTAATGACAGCAAAGCTGTAGTGAAGACACTTGCTGTTCTTGGTGCAGGATTTGATTGCGCCAGTAAGGTAAGATCTCGACTGCGTTCTGATCTGTGACACTAATACATGTTCAGCTTTGCAAGATGCATTCATATAAAATTAAAGCATAACGAAGAGGTGTCACTTGTTGTACTGATTAGTTTGATCATCCATCTAGAAATATCTTTCACAAGTGTAATCTGTTCTTTCTTCAGACGGAAATACAGCTGGTACAGAGCATTGGCGTACCTCCCGAGCGAATAATATATGCAAATCCCTGCAAACAAGTATCTCAAATCAAGCATGCTGCCAGCAGTGGTGTACAGATGATGACATTTGATAGTGAAGTAGAACTAATGAAAGTTGCAAGGGCCCATCCAAAAGCCAAGTAAGTTATGCTAATGGTTTTATAATTCTTGCTTGGGTTCCCAAGTTATGGAAACATCTGCTGTTACCTGAAACTTGTTCTTCATTGGTTAAGATAGGCTGCAAAATTATGAGAAAACCCTACTTCTAGCCAGTGAAACCTAATCCTGTGTAGTTTACAGGTGCATTAGGAAGAGACAGAGAGGAAAGCTTGTATGTTTAAGCTCAATCTCATTCTAAGGTCATACCTGTCTGATGATGTCTTTTATACTGGAACTTAAACTCTCATTTTTTTCTTTTTTTCTAGGTTAGTCTTGCGCATTACAACTGATGACTCCAAAGCAGTTTGTCGTCTGAGTGTTAAATTTGGAGCTACACTTAAGACTAGCAGGCTTCTTCTGGAGCGTGCAAAAGAACTTGACCTTGCCATCATTGGAGTTAGGTGAGTTGATAAGATCAAAATACAGTCATATTAAATAAGATTTCTTTAAATGGTCTCTGCCTGACAATAGAGATGCCTTTGCACATGGTGACTTGAGTTTTGTATAAACTTCTTGACTAACTTGCCAAATAGCAACTGATATTTTGTATCTCTTTGTAGTTTCCATGTTGGAAGTGGATGTACAGACCCAGAGACCTTTGTTCAAGCCATTTCTGATGCCCGCTGTGTGTTTGATATGGGAGTAAGTCTAGTTCTACTTTCTCTGGAACTACTGCTTAACTGTTGTGGCAAAACCGAATCAAGTGTAAAACTGTTACAGGGTTAAAAGCTAGCTGTCACTAACTTCTTGTTGGAATTTTGAGGTCATGGTGGCTTTGACCAGTTCTGCAAAACTCATCTACAGATGTGCTAAAATCAGCAGCTCAGACTCAAGTGACTTACTTGAACATGAGTTAGCTTTGTTCCAAATCTTAATAAGATTACGTTACATTATTTTTTAAGCTAAAATGATAAACTAAGAACTGTTTTCTTGACAGTATTGCCATTAATCTCATTTTAGGCTGAACTTGGCTTCAATATGTATCTGCTTGATATTGGTGGTGGCTTCCCTGGCTCTGAAGATGTCAAGCTTAAATTTGAAGAGGTATAGCTTTGCTAAGAACTTCTCAGGTTGTGGAGTATTTTTGAATGTTGATCTGGATTGAACAAAATACTGCTTTTTCTATTTGTATGCAGACACATTTGCAAGAAAGTTTGTCTGCTTGGTCAGAAACTTAATTTAGAGGAAAAGGAGAATTAATCTGAAAATGGAAAATGAGATGAACCCGTTAGATACATAGCTGAATGACTGCGTAAACATGCAGAGATATCAAACTTGTAAAGCAGGTTTTAATTGCAGGCTTGATTCTTACTGGCATAGACTTCTTCCAGTAGATGCTGTACTTCAGACTATCTAGATTGGCAGTGCTCCAAAGTAGGGTGAAAAGGTAGTCCTGAACCCATACTGTCCTTCTGAGTGGCAGCAAACTAGATCAGTGTCTGATCTGATTTACAACTAGCTTTTGGATCGTTTTTTTCATTGATCAGTGTTCTCCAGTCTGCTTTCACACAGAAATAGCTCTGTTTTCAGAAGAGACATGGAGGCTGGCTATTAATAGGACTTCAACTTAGAGCAGTGTTGTCAGATCGCCTGCCAGTTGAACCTAATGTGTTTTTAAATAATGTTACATATTTACACAAGGAGACAGCAAATAAGTTGCATAATGTGAGGTTTTCTGCTAATAATCTGGGCTAATGTTGTCTCACTTGTAATACCTCTTAATGAAGGCTGGCTTCTCATAGTGCAGTATTGGCTTACATGAAGCATCAAGAGCAAATGATGTTGTCATTGGGCTCCATGGCATAACACAGCCATGCTGTGGCTGGAGGCAGGTTAATAATCACTGATAACTTCAGAACTTGGAAATAATTGCACATGAATGCAACTGAATTTCAAATGTAATGATAAAGCCTTCTGTATTCTTAAGATCCTGTGAGATACTGCATCCTGAAGAAGCTAAGCCGGAGGATATTGTATTATCAGCAGAACTACAAGTGGACCAGAAATTAAAATTGAAGTGTGAGGACTTGGAGGGCATTAATGCTGGTTTAATGAGTCTAGGAGGGTGATTTTCTTTAGACTCAAACACGAGCTGTTTGGTCACTTAAATTTTTAAGCTGCAAGTGATGTCTGCTTTTGTTGTTTTGTGCAAACTTAATTGCAGACAAAATTTTGAATGGGAAAATAAAGCAAAAGCAATCAATAGAGATTACAATATGCTCATAGTTATTACACACTTGACCATTCATTGTGACCATGAAAGTCTGACTTCATCTCAGACTTCTAAAACAGCACCTGAGTAACTGCTGAAGCCCTAACATTGGCAACTGTTTCTTCCCTAGATCACAAATGTAATCAACCCAGCACTCGATAAATACTTTCCTTTGGATTCTGGAATAAATATTATTGCAGAGCCAGGAAGATACTATGTTGCATCAGCATTCACGCTGGCAGTCAACATCATTGCAAAAAAAATTGTATTAAAGGAGCAAACAGGTTCTGATGGTATGTAAATCTAGGCCTAATCTTACTTCTAGCCAACTGTGTGTTTCTTTCCAAACATTCTCTTACTGGTGTCTCAATGTCTTCCAGATGAAGAGGATGCAAATGACAAAACTCTTATGTACTATGTGAATGATGGTGTCTATGGATCATTCAACTGCATCTTGTATGATCACGCACATGTTAAACCAGTTCTGCAAAAGGTATGCTCATTCAGAAGTATCACATACTAGTCATGTATAATGGATGTAGGAGAATCCTTGTCACAGCAGTCACTTCTCTGTTGACTGCTCCCTTCATGTTGCCAGAATTTGGCATTTGACATATGAAGTATGCAGTGGAATTAATTCAAAGCCAAGGGTGGAGAAGGACCTGCAAGCAGCTTCTCTTCTTCTCTGTGAGGTGGAATGTTATACTAATTATGATATTACTTCTGGAAGCTCTGTTTTGATAGTCAAACTAATTATACTCAATTTTCTTCTTTAGCGGCCTAAACCAGATGACAGCTGCTATTCCTGCAGCATATGGGGACCAACATGCGATGGCCTAGATCGTATTGTTGAGCGTTTTAATATGCCAGAGTTGCAAGTTGGTGACTGGATCCTGTTTGAAAACATGGGTGCCTATACTGTTGCAGCAGCTTCTACTTTCAATGGATTCCAGAGGCCAACAATACACTATGTGATGTCAAGACCAGCATGGTTAGTAATGAAGTATCTTGATCCATCAGTGCTTTTGATACAGATGACTGTAATGAATAGCTGATGTCAGTTGGCTGCCCCTTAACAAACAGGGCCATAGTTTTGGTGACCTAGCTCTTGTAAAAACCTCCTTGTGATGTGGAAGAAGGCAAAGCCTCTGAAGGTTTTTGCTGTGTGCTTAGAACTAATGCTAACACTAACAATTACTCTTCTCTGATGTAGTCATTTCCAGGAGAGGTGCTTTTAAAGGGGCAATGTTAGGAGTCTTTTCATTAACCTGGGCTTCTAGCTGGTGTTTTTCATTCTTGCACAGTGTACAGAATCATTGCAGATTCTTTACAGTTAGCTTCTGTGACCAGTAATTAGAGACCAGTCACAGTTCTAATAGTACACTGGCTTCTAAATTGATAGCTTGCTAAATCCTGACTGCAGGATGGAGGAACACTCAATAGTGCTGCTTCATAATATGATCTGTCTGTTTATTCGAGAGCTGTTCTTGGTTTAGGTTGAGCTCTGGCTCATTGCTCAGTGTAGAGTGCTAGATTTCCATGGGAAGTTATGAAACAGGTAAGCAAAGAAAGCAGGACTACCTCTTGAGTGCAAGGATACTGTGAAACTGCGCCTTAAACAATAGTTTAAAGTTACCTGGATGCTGTTCTGTGCAAGACAGGTTAACGGACTGCATCTTGTATAAAAGTGGGCTGTAAAAGGGGAAGCCCTTACTTCTGCATTGCCAGTTTAGTAGGCAGACTTCAGAGAGCATTTGGGCAGCAGTATTACCTTTGCTCTTGGGTTGCTTTCAAATTTACTGAAAATCCTTAAATTGATGGCAATTCCTGCCATAAAAGTAAGAGGAAGCTTCCTCCATTCTTTTACTAGCCTTGCCTCTATAAGCAAAGCTTGTATTGTTTCCTTCCTTTGGTGAAATCTCCTGTCAATTGAAGTGTTCCTCAAACCAAATTAAGCTTTTAGACTTCCCACAAGAATCCAGACTTGTGTCTAATTGAACTAAAAATGTCTCTGCAGGAGAATAATTAGCTTTTTCACTATAGCACTGGGTTTCTGTTAAAATGTAGTATTTGGTCTGAGGCATGCTGAGCTTAATTATGTAGACATAACCATCATCCAAGGCTGCAGCCCTCTTTCAGCCCTTTATGACCTCCAGTGTTTCTGTTTTGGCAAGAAAATTCTGTGATACAAGCTGGCCCTTAACAGAGGGGAATGTATCAATGAACTTATGGTACAGATCTTTCTAGCACAGGCAAAAGCTTTTTGGAATGTAATCTACATGTATAAAGGTGTACAACTAAATCTGTGGCTAGATAACTGAAAGATAAGGAACAAGATGACTACATATGTGTAAAAGCTAGTAGTATATGGGGAGCCATGTAGTAGCACGACTTCTTGCCTTGCATATAACATAACTAAGTCCAAAAACTCAGTCAACTGAAGTTCTGAGTATGGAAAGAGTTGTGTGGTTCTGACTGGTCAGCTCCTTTACATTCCCTGTCTGTTATCCGTACTTTTACATGATTCAAGTTGCACAGGAATGTGAGGGTGTGCGATAAGGGACAGCGAGTGACACAGGTCTGAAATTCTGAACTATTGAGCACTAAGTCATTAAATCTGTATAGCATGTGGTATACAGATATAGCTACAGGTATATAGGTGCATCTTTGCAGATCTAGATCCTACTCAGAAATGGTGAAACCAGCTGGTATTGGCACTTGCCCTAAAGCCTAGCTAGCCACAAGTGACCTGCATGGACTCCTGCTTTGATTTTTTTTTTTTATATTTTACTTTTTCCATCTGGTAGTATTGCCTGGATTGCAGACAATGAGTAAAAAGTTCATTTTATGCTCCCTGGCAGTAAAAAAAAAAAAGTACTTTGCTTACCTCCTTTTTGGCACATTGTAATGAAACACTTTCTGACTGTTGCTATTCTTTTCTTTCTAGGCAACTAATGCAGCAGATCAAGGAGCAAGGGTTCCTAGCTGAAGTGGAGGAGCAGGATGTTGCTAGTCTGCCACTCTCTTGTGCCTGGGAAAGCGGAATTGAATATCCAGCAACTTGTGCTTCAGCTAGTATTAATGTATAGGTAATATTTAGTAATTAACTGCAAGGTTAGTCATTGAGTTTAGGGCATTTGGGGGACCATTAACTTAATTCTTGCTAGAATTTTTAAGTGTTTTTTTAAAATTTAGGTTTGGCATAAATGCAACAAAAATGACTAGGAGATGGGTCACAATTATCTGTGTTCCTATGGAAACTATTTGAATATTGTTTTATATGGATTTTTATTCACTTTTCATGTATGCTACTAAAGACTGACCCTCAACTGTCAAACAAGTATTTGTAGCTTGTGTATGGCAGAATGGGCAAAGCTTAGTGTTCTGTGACCTACCTGTTTTAAAACAAAGTATATTGAAATAACTGGTCCTGTGTTTGGTTAATCTGTTGAAAATTAATCTGTCATGGATGGCTCTTTCTGCATTTATGAAGGCAGACCAGATGCTGTGAGCCCAGAGCTTATTAATAAATAATATAATTGCCATCTCCTCCCATATCCTTGCCTTCCCAACTTAGTGAAGTGAAGGAACCCCTTAATGGGTAGGGAAACTAAACTGTCTTTTTAATGTGTGATTAGAAAAAGCTTGACTGCCAACAAGTTGAATACTGTGCAAATTCTTGTGGAATCACACTTGTCTTTCACTATTGAACGTGGGCTTAACACAGTTGCATAGTTCAATGCAGTGCTGTCTATAACTGCTGTGGCCAGGACTGATGGCTATTTAAATGCCACCTAGTCATTAATGAGAGAATGCAGCACAGGCTCCATGGCTGCCACTGACAAGCTGCTTGTTATGTGTGTGAGGATTAAAATGTGTCATGGGAAAATTTAACAAGCTGAAACTATGTGGCTGACTAATAGGTGATGACTGCTCTCTGACCCTTGTTGCTTTAGTATAAAATGGGTGATAAGAGATGGGACTCAACATCCTTTGTGCGTGCAATACAATTAGAAGTTCTTATTTCATGTCATGAAATACATGCTACCCTGTTGAACTTCTGACTTTGGATTAAATGTGATAAATTACGTAAGTAGTAAATACTAGGAGCTAATACAGGGTGTGTTGATAAAATTAGTGAGTCTGCTTACTGGAGTAGAGCATTCTGACTTCTATTTAATCTGATGCTAGCTTGCTGCCACTTGTTGCACTAAAATTGCAAAATGTTTCCAACAAACTAATCGGTCCCAAATCTGGATCTAGTCCATTTGCCAGAAGGTCCTGGACTGCAGGCATCCCTTGGCAAATGCCTGATGTGTAAAGAGGAAAACGTTAATGTATCAGGTAACTGTGTAAAGCTTCAGCTAACTTAGAGTAAGGTTAAAATTTAAATGGTCATCCAAAAAGGTAGCATTGCTGCTAGAAACAGTGACTCTAGCAAGATGAGAAATAAAGCTGTTTCCTTGCAAGCAGCTGTGAAAGATGATGTTTTACCTTCATTCTGTGCTTTCAGCTGAGACTACACACTTAACTAGCTGAACTGATAGGGTAAACAGAAGTGATGGTACCTCGTTCCTGATTTTCTTGAAGCATCCCAAGTGACTTTTTTCTTATTTCTTTATTTGCTTTGCTCCTAGCTTCAAGCTTGCAATTGAAAAAGCACTTGCCTTTATTCTTAGGCATGCAGTAGCCAGCTGTTTGGCTACTGAGCTATGCTGGTGCAAACTTCAGTACATACATACAGTGGAGCGATAGCCATAATCTCAAAAAAAAAAACAAACCACCAAACCTCCCTGCATCCCAACCAGGGTTTCTTTTAGCTTCTCCAAATTCATGTGGACACTTAATGATTCTTAGCATGAAAGCCAAAGTAATGAATGGTAGCCAAATGTTAATACTGTAACAGTTTCACATCTAAATCTTGCCCCCCTGTGAGAGCTGAGTGCATTTGAACTGTGGAGATATCCTAACAGCTATGCAGACAAAGTACTCTTGGAAAGCCTGCAGTTGTCTAAAGGGGATGTAGCTACTTTTTAAACCTGCCTGTCCAAAGGCTAGGGATGGTTGAGCCAGAAGGGAGTATGGCTGTAGTAAGACCTTACATGATACCTGCACTAGCAACTAGTGCCCTGGTAGGCAAGCGGCACAGTCTGGCTTCCTCTACTCACAGCCAGTGGACACCATGTCCAGTAGGTAGTTTGAAGGCAATCACTTGTGGAAGCTAATTAGTAAGCTTCCCCGAGAGGAATTTGGCAGGCTGCCAATTAGTTTCTTGATCTCCCATTTAGTTTGATTGGTTGCTTTAGCTATTTCATTAGGGGTTTGTCTCAATTACATCTGTTTTCTCTGCTGGAGGTCAGGACAGTGGCCACATGCTAATAAGCGTTTTGATTAACTTATGATGCTCCCCAAAAGAGATGTAGCTGACCTCAGTTCTTTCCTTTTCCACACCAGGTATGTCATAGCCTCAGATGGTGGTAAGTCATGTCTAAGGAGAGTATCAAGTGCTTAGAAAGAACTGTTAATCTTCTTGAGCATCTTGTGTATAAAAAAAAAAAAGGGTTTTGCTAGCTGACTTTTAGTACTTGTGGGAGGAATAAATCTTTGTAGTAATGGTGGTGTGTTTTTAAGCGAGACATAAGTTTCTCATTTTAAGTTGGATGATGCTGAGCAGATATTCTGGGCTTTGGGATACTGATGTCCTTCATCTCACAGCTGCCCTACTCCTGGCTTCCACAGAATCTTAGTGGTCCTTTTCCACTTTTTCAATTGATTTTAAAATACACCAACTGATACCCAGACAGTTCCCAAGCAGCGATCACTGCTCCCTGGCCAACTCCCCCCAGTTTCTATACTGAGCATGACATCATATGGTATGGAATAGCCCTTTGGTCAGTTGGGATCAACTATTCTGGCTGTGCCCCCTCCCAGTTTCTTGTGTACCTGGCAGAGCATGGGAAGCTGAAAAGTCCTTGACTAGCATAAGCAGTACTCAGCAACAACTGAAAACATCAGTGTGTTATCAATATTCTTCTACTAAATCAAAAACATAGCACTATGCCTGCTGCTAGGAAGAAAATTAACTCTATCCCAGCTGAAACCAGGACAACCTCCGTTTCCCCAAGCCTTAGGCCATCAAAGCTTTTGCTCTCTTTTGCCATGTTCATTGATCAAATCCAGTTGTTCTAACTGTACATCTTAATTATTCCTCCTTGGAGCAAGCTTGTCTGATATGGGAGGGAGGGAGGAGCTGCCTGCCAGAAAAATTGAGATCAGCTGCATTTGTCATGTAATTAGCTCAACAAATATCAAAGTTGGAGCCAAGAATAGCCTGTGCCTTTCAGCTTGCTTCTTGCTGACTGTGCTCTGTACGGTGCTGTCTGTCTCACTGTGGACTTTGTGGGCCCATTTGCAGGGACTGTGGTGGTGTTCCTGCTCCTAATGTCCCTGGCAGCCACTCCCCTTGCTGGCAGATGCAGTTGATCTCAATTTTTCTGACATGCAGCTCCTCCCTCCCTCAGCACTGCTCCCAGCTCTGGGTTAGTCTGCAGGCGCAAATGATGCAGCAGCCTTGCCTCTTCCAAGGAGATTCATGCACTGACATTGTTTGTCTGCAAGGCCTGTGTTATAGCCTACAAGTTAGCAGCTTAAAAATTAAATTGCGAGTTAAATGCTCATGCAGTAACACAAGGGAAATCTGCCGCACAGTACACTGCCAACAGCAACTTCCTCCCTTGTCCCTTACCTCCTCTCAGTCTGCTCCCTCTGTTTGCCACTCTCCTTAAAATATTCCCACCTTTGATTTTCCATTTGGTGTAATTTCAGAGAACCACTGTTTCTCAACTTTTTTTTTTTTTTTGGTATATGAAACTACATTTGCACCAAAGGATGTCAGCTGAACTCCAGCACAGGCCATGTATAGCCATGGGTGGATTTGACAGAAGGTCTCGGCTAGACTTGTTTCAGATCTCAGGTGGCTTCACCACTCAAGAAAGAGGAATGGGGTGATGAGAAGCCATGCCCTCATCTCAGGGAGATGTCTTGATATTTGGCTCAGATATTACTCTCTTTTTCCAAGAGTGATCCCAAGAGAACCAACACCACCATCACCGGTGCCACCCCCAGCAAGTACTATCATTTAAACAGATCTTTTGTAGCTAAATACAGCACCAATTTGCAGTAAGACTGAAATGGAAAGCTTTCTTTCCAGATCAAAACCAACCCTCTTGCACAAAAAAAAAAAAAAAAATCCAAGTATTGCAAGAAGAGCTTAGATGAATGTTATTTGATTGTCAAAAAGTAAAAAGTCATCAATCAACATAGTTTATTATTATTTTTAATTTTCTCTTGAAATAAGCACTGATCAGTACCAAAACAAGTGAGAGTAATTTGCCTTAGACAAATGTCCCTGGTTTTGACATGCATCATCTGGTTTTCTTTACAGTTTGAAGGCAGTAGGTGTCTCAGTGGCTATGGTCTGGTTTCAATACCCATGCCACAAATGCCTCCAATTCAAATTTGTCTTTAGGTATTTGACTATCCTGAAAATACATTGAGAACAGGGACCATACATGGGGCTGGGACATATATCTTGGCAAGCTTTGCTATTGCTCTTCAGCTGATTTTGTAGTCATCTGCATGCAGGAGGTGTTCAGAGCAGCTAAACCACAGCGGTGCCACTTTTGGAAAGCTGGCTGTGAGTGCTCGGAGCGGTACAGCCACCAAGACGTGGCCCTTTGCTGTATGAGTCTGAGGACTAACACAAAGGTGAGCGCTTTGGGCATGAACACTGATGGCCCTTTGAATCCCTTCCATTTCAGGAAGGAGAGGCCACCCGCATTACAGGCAAATGCTTGAGCACTGGCAAAGAAAGGGAGCTCCCTCAGGGGACCACATTGCAGTCTTGCATATGTCCATGTTGTCTTGCAAATATTGCTACAGTCCAACTAATGTTAGACCCTTATTTGCGTGTGTTTCTTGATGCTTATACTACAGCAACAGTTTTCCTCAGTCTGTTAGTCTTTGCCTAAAGACACAAGCATTAGCGCGCTGAAACCAGCTCTTCCTCTCCCTCATTTTAGGGAGCTGGTCCCAGTCTTGCCCACAGTATTCCCACAAAAAAAAGTGCCTGCCAGTTTTATTCTCTTCAATTCATGCTCACAGAGTGCTTTGCAAAGGATTAGTTGTCTCATCCTGCCTTTGTGGTTCAGAGCCTACTGCCATGTTCCAGTCCAGAAAGCCGTCAAGAGACAGCAAGGCTGCACAGCAATTCAGGGAAGGAAGCAAAGGCAGAGACACTTTCAGTCCGGCAATGCAAAGAGAGCCGTGCTCCCCCCTGGATTCCTACCAACACTTTACCATTGCTGGGGAAGGGCAGGGTCAATCTATGTACCTCAATAACACAAGTGCTGCGTACAAGCTGAGAAAGGGCATGTGTAGCAGCTCAGTGCAAAGGATTCCCAAAGTACTTTGTAATCACAGATATTATTTCATCCATCCTTAAAATGCAGTTCCCTACCTTGGGAGAAGAACAGGGTTTGGGCATTCAGTGGTCTTAAGCATCACCCTTTTACATTTAGCTACTAAGTTGGGAAGAACGAGATATTAGCTCTAGGTTGGCACTCTTGCAAGGAACGGCGATGCAACACTTCAACAGGATAACGTGGATGCAGTTTTCAGTAATATAACGGAGGTGCTGCTGCCCTTCCTGCAAGGACAAGAACACCACATCTATTGCGTTGCTAGATTAAAAAAAAATCCTGCTTAAAAACTCCAGTTACTTGCTGTTAAGTGTAATTCAACAGCAGCAATAGCATTTTGCTGTAACAGCTCAATAAATATTTCTCAGCAATGATTCTCCTGCTTTCCTGCAGTCAAAACTTGCATTAAGCCATTAAAGTGTCTGACCAAAGTGCAAAGCAAAAGAAAAATCCAACTTCCCATTGGAGACTGCTGATTTGGGGGAGGGAAATTCCTCCTGCACCCTGCCAGGACAACTCGCCAAGCTCCCCGGGAGGTGGGTGCTGTAGGACTCGTGCTTGTGCCATGCAGGTTTCATCTCCCAGTGGGGTGATTATACCTGACTGCAAGCAAAGCGGGGGTGTTCCTGTGACCGGGGCCAAGGGAGATCCTCTCAGAGATAACGATGTGGTGACTAATTAGCCAAGCAAAAGCCAGCAAGATGGAGCTCAGCTCAAAAAAAAAAAAAAAAAAACATCAAAAAAAACCCCATCTGACAGAGCCAGGGAAGACGGGAAAAAGGAGAGAAATGGAAAGCTTTCAAATGAATCCCACACTCCTGATGTTAGACCGCAGCATAAGCAAGATGTTATTAGAGAGAACAAACGCAAATAAGAAAGTACAAGGAAAAACTGTGTACAAAGTAATAATTAAACTATTGCACAGCTCAGGAAAAAAACCCAGCCAAACAAAACTCCTTTCCCTTCTGTTCACAGAAATGGGAAACAGAGGGTTTGGGGTTTTTAATACACAATACTTCAAAATGAATGGCTTTTTTTTTTCTTTTTTTTTTTATTAAGGCTGTTACTCAAATGTTCCATCAGCTTCCAGCTTGGGACCCCGTCCAAGGCTCAGCTCTTCCAGGAGCTATTTCTGCAACATTTTTATTCTCCTTTATCACTTCTGGGGTTAATTTAGGTTCTCTGTTGTCGGGGGTTTTCTTGGGGAGGGTAAGCTCATAGAACTGATTTATGCCATCTTCTGTAGGTCGGCTTTGAGGGTTGCTGATGTTAAGTGACAAGAGACACAAGCTGGAACCAGGGGGGTCAGGCTGGGTGCAAGGAGAAACCTGGCCCGTGAGGACAGCCAGGCAGAGGACAGGCTGGTGGGGCTGGCCAGGCTCCATCTCTGGAGGCTTTAAAGACCTGACAGGACAAAGCCCTGAGCAGCCTCGGCTGGCCTTGCAGCTCACCCTGCTTGGAGCAGGACATTGCCGGGAGACCTTACTGTGGCCTTTCAGTACTTAAAGGGAGCCTACAGGAAAGATGGGGAGAGTCTTTTTAGCAAGGCCTGTTGTGACAGGACAAGGAGTAATGGTTTTAAACTAAAGGAGGGTAGATTTAGACTGGATACAAGGAAGAAATTTTTTACAATGAGGGTGGGCAAGCACTGGACCAGGTTGCCCAGAGAGGTAGTGGAGGCCCCATCCCTGGAAACATTCAAGGTCAGGTTGGATGGGGCTCTGAGCAACCTGATCTGGTTAAAGCTGTCCCTGCTCACTGCAGGGGGGTTGGGCTAGATGACCTCTAAATGTCCCTTCCAACCCAAAGCATTCTATGATTCTATGATTGGGCTAGATGACCTCTAAAGGTCCCTTCCAACTCAAAGAATTCTATGATTCCATGATTCTATGATTGGGCTAGATGACCTCTAAACGTCCCTTCCAACTCAAAGCATTCTATGATTCCATGATTCGGCTAGAGACCTCCTGAGGTCCCTCCAACCCTAGTGCGCTTGTCCCCACTCCGCCCCCCAGCAGGTCTGGCAGCACCGTGGGGCAGAGCCCAGCAGCACAGGCCCTTCGGTCCAGCAAAGTGTTTTGCAGTTCGGATTGACACCACCAGCTCCTGGTCTGCCTTCACACTGGGGCTGTGCTTGGTGAGATGCTGGTGCTCCAGTGCTAAAATGGATTTAAGAATGGGGTCACAAAGCTGGGCAGCTGCCTCTGAGGAGCTGCTGAGGAGAGGTGACCTACTCCTGCCTCACAAAAAGGGAGAAGAAAAAAAAGGGGAGAATGGATGCTAAAGCATTGCCATGGTGTGGCTGTTGGAGCAAAGGAAAGAGCCACGTCCTGCTCAATGGAGTGAAGAAATTTCCTCACCCAGAAGCCCTGACCCTCATAAGGTGGCATCTCAGCCTTCTGAAGGAGTTTCTCTGCATCCCCAGCTGAATGTGCTGCTCATCAGACTCAGGACCGCCATTCGCTCCTGCTGCCAGGTCAGCTGCTAGCTACAGACACTACAGGGAGCAAATGGCTTCAAAAGCAGAGACCCGTTCCCAGCCTCAGGTTTAGGACACTGGGCAGGGTGGTGGTTTACTGCAGGGTCAGATGTCCATGCCAGCACCAGGGCATGGAGGGTGTCTTGCTCCAGGGGAGGTGAATCTCGCCGGGTGGAAGGATGCAACCCAGCAAGTGTGGCCCCACAACACTCACTGGATGCGAGCCCATGGCCACGGGGAGCAGGGCAAAGCAGCCAGCACGTCCCGCTCTGGTTTGACACTGAGGTGCTGTATGTCCCAGCCCTACACGTGCTTCAGCAGGTATGGCAGCAATCTCAGAAAGGGTGGGCTAAACGAAGAGACCTTAAAAGACACCTTCTCCTTGGAGGCTCAGAAAAGGAAAGATGCAGAAAGCCAGAAACTTGCACAGAAAATACGCTTAAAGGGGTGTGTGGGTGAGGGCTGTGCTGCACCTGAAGGCAGGCATGGCTAGATGGCAGCAACAGCCCGCGTTAGGGCCTCACTTCACCCACTCTCTCCTTCATCCCAGAACTGGGAGTCGGTGTTTGCCGCCACCTGCTCCTCAGCAGACAAAGGCCTTTGGCTCTGGGACCTTCCCATGGCTGTGTTTATGACCTGCACACATCATTTTTTGAGGGAGAGCAAGAAAATTTCTTTGTTAGTAGCCAATAAACTGACATGCACTGAGGAGCCCCAACAGGGAAGCAGTGCTTGCAGAGAAAACATAACTCCTTAAATCTTTGGCTTTTGAGTTGGGGGAGGATGGTGGGAAGGGAGAAGACCAGAGCAGACAGCACCAGCATACCTTGCCCAGGATGCATCCCTCCAGACGGCAGGTTCAGGGGTTTGCGGGACACAGCAGAGAGTCCCTGGAGTATCTGCTGAGAGATGAGGGCAGGTGGGTGGAACAAGGGCTCCCTAAAAAAACCTCTGCATGAGATGAGCCCAGCTGTGCGAGCTCCCTGCACTCCTGCCCATATCCCCTTCCCAGGGCCAGACAAGCGCCCCATGGCCCAAGGAGGGCTGGAGCCAGATGCCTTACAGTGCTTATTGCGTGTGGAAAGCAGACATTACCCCATACCCAGCACTGGACGGCTTAGTCTGGGTGTAAGCCAAGGCTTGGATGCACCCCGAGATGCGGATGCATCCCAAGACATGCCCTGGGAGAGGCCCTGAGTTTCTCCCACTGCTGTCCCCTCCTGGAGAAGAAAACCACCCTGCTTGGGCAGATGATGCCAGTGGGGCTGCAACAAGGCAGAGCACATCTCTGCTGGCCTGGCTTCCCAATGCTGTCCCCAGGGACACCGTGCAACCATCCCCTGCCATCCTGCCAGCCTCCCTGTGCTTCCTGAGAGCCAGAGCACGTGTGCGTGGGTGGAAAGGGGAAAAGGAAAGACAAAGTGGAAAGGGACAGAAAGCTACCCGGGTCAAGCTATTTATTACTCAGAGTTTTAAGTGCTGAATTGCTGGTGCCTAATGAGATTTTTTTTTTTCTGTCCTGAGCAATACCATGCAATAAAGTATAATTTATCTTTGGGAGAGATGGATGCCGCTGAGCTGGTACCAGACTTAAGACAAAAGAGTATTGACGTCACTCTCAGGCGTCCAGCGGCAGATGTTTAGCATCGTCTCCAGCCTCAGGCCAAAGGTACAAGCCTGGTACACAAATTACCAAGGCAGATTCGGTGGCCTGCATTAGTCGCAGGGTCAAGATGGGCTGATCAAAATGTTCCCTGGTGGCATTAGGCAGCTGTGAAGCTATTTGCCATCGGTCTGCATGAGTACCACTGACACTGTACGTGATTTAGCCAGGTACCAGCTGCCACATAAATAGCCTGAAAGTTTAAATTGTCAGGTGAGGAGCTAAGAGCACAGGAACATGGGCACAGAGGCTGCACAGGGAGGACCGGCTGTGCCTGAGCAGAAGAGGGAGGTTTTAGAGGCCAGCATAACCCCACATGATGTGTGCAGTGCCTGGAGAACCCTTTTACCCAGCTCACCTAAATCCAAAGGCTCCCCAAAAGCTTATTCATGGCTTAAGTTAAGCACTGAGCTGATATTTTCAGCCTTCTACCCAAAGTGATCCCAATATCATTTTAATTTGGGCCCCAAAGTGTATGAATAATTAGAACTTTTTTTTTTTTTTCCTGAGGGTTTGGATTTGTTTTGGGTTTTTTGTTTGTTTGTTTTTTGTAGTTAATAATAGGTAGCTTAACTAACATTTTTACTGCCTGGTCATCAATATGGAGAAACACTTCTGCAATATTTTGCACCATCTCTCATGAGCCTAGACAATCTTGTATCATTAGCAAACTTCCTTATCTCACTGTATCTATCCATCCATCCCTTTTCAGGCCATTTAAGAATGTGTTACTGCTTTGTTCCTGCAGACACCACAAACGTATTAATCAGGCAAGACTTCCATTTGTAAAAAACCTATTTTTTCTCTTCCCTAATACATCACATTTATCCTAGGAGCTGCAATATCTGTACTTTGCTATAGTTTATACCAATTTTTTTCTGGTTCAGACATCAGGCTTACTGGTCTGGAGTTCCTCAGACTGTGCCCTAGCATCATTAAAAAAAATACTAATAATAATCTGATATCATGTTTGCCAGAAGCTGATACAAATGAGAGGTTATGCTCTCATCTTTCTGCTCTTTGGTGCTGTTGGGTGCACTCGTGTGGGTACCACCTGATCCGAGCAATTTGTTGCTGTTCATTTTAGCAAGCTGTTAGAAAACCTTTCCTGTGGCGTTTCAGGTGGTGACAGCTCCTCAGTGTTGGTCGCTGTCACCCATGGCTGTGGGGGACCATGGTTGCAGGTTTGCATTAGGGAAATGAAGCCTGGCTTCTCACTGCCGTGCTGGTAGTATAAATAGTGAAATATTAGTATTCTGCGATGAAAAAAATGCTTGCTACTCTAAGATATGTGGATAAAGGTAAAAACCTGCCTGGGTCAAATCCATTCACTTCAGCTCTTCTTATCCGTATGAAACCTAAAGTCACAGCAGGTGTCTTTGGGGACTGGCTTCATCCAGCCTCAGCTTACCCAGCTCCTTGCTGTGTGACTCCATCCTCTCTCCCAGGATGCGACAGGAGATGCCTGTGGGCTCCAGTTCGTGGCCAATCACTAATTAGTCATCCAAGACGTCTGTCCAGCCTGGTAAGGCTGTGGTCGATTCTCTAAAGTACCGAAAATCATCTCAATCCCCTGGGCAGAGCTAGTGAATGTGCCTTTAAGCTTAGGCTTCCAGAGGCAATCCCACCATGCCACCCCCTGCAGTTGGGTCTTAACACATCTCAGCATCACTACTTTTATATTAAAAATTAATTTTCCCCTATTTTTAAGGAAAAGCCATGACCTGGAGGCAAGCTGGAGGGTAAATCTCACCACTGTTCAATGAGGTGGGTGGCTACATATCAGCAGTGGGGCACAGGCTCCTACATCCTTCGGGCTCGTTTCCACCTCCCTTTTGATTGAGCACTGAAACCTCGGAGCTTTAGAGGGCGCTGGGCAATCCAGAGAAACGTACCCACTGTGGCCATCAGCTTCTGGTGCAGGTGAAGGCAGGGTGCAGGCAGGGACAACCACAACACCCCGGTAGACGCACACACCCCCCCCTCCCCGGGCACTCAGAAAGTGTTTTTCTGGATGGGTGCCGTGCACAACGCAGGGATGAGCCATTTTTTCCTGTTTGTGTCCTTCTTCATACTCCCACAGCAGAGGAACCAACTGATCCCAGGTTGGCAGCCCGTTCTCAAAAACCTGTTAGAAATTAAACCCATTTCCTAGAAGCACCTTTCTTTCATTTAAGGTACTAATTTGTCCTTATTGCCATAAGGCGTGGAAATGACTAGTGATTGAAGGGCAATTTAAATCACATTACTGAGGAGGGAATCAACTAGCAATCTTGCTTTGGAAAAAGCCCGTAAGATGGAGCTGTGCAGTTGATGGAGGTCAAGACTTTGAAGTGACTCGTGCTGCAGGACAAAGGTGGGAATTACTTATCCCAGGGGAGAACAAGGCAAACCCAGAGGCAGGACATTTAGCTTTAACCTTAGGAAAGTGCTTGCACGTAGTATAAAGTGATGCAGCAAGGAACCACACTGCCCATGCCATCAGCTCCATGCTCTGCTGGTGGCATTAGCCGAGAGGTGGACAGTTTCAAGAAAGTCCCCTTGCTTTGTGGGTCTAAATCTTACATGTCCACAAGCTGCATCTCAGACTCAGCCTCCCACTGCTGGTCCCATCCTCTTCGCCATGCTCACTCATCCCTCCCTTTTTTCTAAATGCTGCTGCTGCTGAACTTTGTGCTTGTGCAAAAGTTTCTGGTCAAAGAAAGCTTATGGGAAGACCCTGGGCAAAGAGACAACATCTGGCATTACCAGTTGCTGCATGGCAGCCTGTATTGCCATGCTTTGGCAGCTTTGTGCAGGATGGGTTATTCTCCTGCCTCGTCCCCACACACCTCCCCAGCTCAGATGCCCGTGCCCCCCACATCTTCTGCTCCTGCTGCCTCCTCCCTGCCAGAGCCTGCCTGTGTGCACTGTGTTGGACCTGAACAGCACCAATTTGAAAATAAATGCCTAGCGTAGCTACAGACACATGCACACACACAGGCTGATATGCCTCAGCGGGTGCGTGGGCTGTGCATTCAGGTGCGTGCTGTCTGGAGAGCATCTAAGGCAGCACAGGAGGATGAGCTTGGCAAGGCACACTGCTGTCCTTACACTGGTATTCCCTGTCTGACCGCAGTTTTTTCCATATTTGCAGGCTGACCACCTGCTACCAGTTACCATGTGCTGAGGAAGATAGGCAGAGACCCCTGGGACCCTCCACCAGTTCACTTGGCCAAGCCTGAAGGAAGGCAACCATTGTACACCATGGCGTGCTGGCTGTCCCGAGGCTCAGAAGAGACTGGATACCAGCATGTGGAGGTTTGGTCTGGTGGTACCACCACTCATACAGACATGAGCAGGTGGGATCCCCTGCTGCTACTTCAAGAAATGAAGCTATTCCATTCCTGCTGGGCCAGTCCTGCCTGTGGAGTGGTGCCCCTTTGAAATGTCCCAGTGTCTCTGAGCCTTGAGCACTACTGGTTGATCTGGCCCTGTCTGTGTCCAGCTGACACGGGTGGAGGCTCATGGAGCCATGGTGTCAGCTCAGGTCATACAGGGGCAGCTTAAACAGGTCCCCATCACACTACAGCCTAATGATGATGAGGATCAAGGCTGGTCCTTGGTGAGGTATGAAAATCATAGAATCACAGAATCATAGCATAGTTTGGGTTGGAAGGGACCTTTAGAGGGTCATCTAGCTCAACCCCCCTGCAGTGAGCAGGCACATCTTCAACTAGATCGTGTTGCTCAGAGCCCTGTCCAACCTGACTTTGAATGTTTCTAGGGGTGGGGCATCTACCACCTCTCTGGGCAACCTGGTCCAGTGTCTCACCACCCTCATCATAAAGAATTTCTTCCTTATGTCTAGTCTAAACCTACCCTCTTTCAGTTTAAAACCATTACCCCTTGTCCTATCACTACAGGCCCTGCTAAAATTTGACCCCATCTTTCCTATACCTATAGGCCCCCTTTAAGTACTGGAAGGCCGCAATAAGGTCTTCTCGCAGCCTTCTCTTCTGCAGGCTCAACAACCCCAACTCCCTCAGCCTGGCCTCATAGGAGAGGTGCTCCAGCCCTCAGATCATCTTTGTGGCCCTCCTCTGGACCCGCTCCAACAGGTCCATGTCCTTCTTGTGCTGAGGGCCCCAGAGCTGGACGCAGTACTCCAGGTGAGGTCTCACCAGAGCAGAGTAGAGGGGCAGAATCACCTCCCTCAACCTGTTGGCCATGCTTGTTTTGATGCAGCCCAGGATACGGTTGGCTTTCTGGGCTGCAAGTGCACATTGCCAGCTCATGTCCAGCTTTTCATCTACCAGTACCCCCAAGTCCTTCTCAGCAGGGCTGTTCTCAATCCCTTCATCCCCCAGCCTGTATTGATACTGGGGGTTGCCCTGATCCATGTGCAGGACCTTGCATTTGGCCTTGTTGAACCTCATGAGGTTCACATGGGCCCACCTCTCCAGCTTGTCCAGGTCCCTCTGGATGGCATCCTGTCCCTCAGGCGTGACAACTGCACCACTCAGCTTGGTGCTGTCTGCAAACTTGCTGACGGTGCACTCAATCCCAGTGTCTGTGTCAGTGCCCATGCCTGTGTCTCATGCTTTCACCCCTGGTGACAGCAGCTCTCCAGCCATGCTGCGGTGGAGGAGGGAGCATTGCAGCTAAGCAAGCGCATGTAGATTAAAAAGACTGATCCTGTATAGAAAAGGTTTCCAGGAGACATGGCAGTTCATGCCACTCAGAATGACGATTGCTGACAATTGGGTACATCCAAAATTGCCACACAGCCTACAGGAAACCGGGGAGCAGGAGATATTCTTCCTGGCAAGATATGTGGCTGTCACCAGAGCCTCCTGCTTGCAGGCTTGTTCAGCTGCAAGGAGTCTTGCTGAGATTTGTGGCACTCCCTAACCAAACAAGCATGGGCTGGTGGGGGAATTACCATCAATTGGTGCTGGTTCAAGCATGAAAAGGAAGTTTAAAAACACAAGCCAGATAAGAGCACTGAAACTTGTAGCTGGATGGAAGCACCATACAAAGGAGGCTGGCACAGAAGAAACTAAAACTAGAAAAATGGTGCGGAAATGCAAGAAACAGCACAAACCTTGCTGACTGGTTGAGGAATGGTCTAACGTCAGCTTTGAGAATCAGCTACCAGAATATGGAAATTCATTATAATTGTCCTTCACAGTCCCCTTTGTCCCTTTCCCTGTATTCTGGGTCAAAATCCCCCAAAAAGGCAAGGGACTGCAAAGCACAATTGCCCTGAGAGTAACTTTGCCAGACGATTGCTACACCGGAGCAGAGAAATAGAGGGCTTTGGTCCCCTCCGTTGCCACCTCACCAGACCATCCATGCATGGTCGCACAGATGCTGCTTGGCAGGGACTTCTTGGCCCATTCAAGCATCCCGCCCAGTGCAGGTGCTGTGCACTGCACAGAGAAGGTGAATGTGGGGGGCTGCAAAGTCATCCAAAATGGAAAGTGAGGTTTTTCTTCAAGCAAGTTGCTTTGCTTTGAGATGCAAAAAAAAATTAAACTCCTAGCTCCTTTTTGGGTGTTGCCATAGCAACTGAGGTAGCCCTGGCCTCTGCTGCCTGGAGAGCATCACCTGGGTACCTTGTGGTGGGCACAGGAGAGGCCACATAGAGGTGCAGCCAGGGTGGCCAGAATCTCCCTTCACAGGCATCACAGGAAAGCATCACACTCAAGGAAAAAAAGAAAAAAAACCTTTTCTTTCTGATTTTTTACCTAGTTTCCAGCGGCAGCACTGGCGGTTATCAAAGGGCTGAGCAAACTTGCATTGAGTTGGCGAGTTGCATTGATTGAGCAGTCCAGCAGGTTTCACCAATGTGGCCCCTGATGCCTCGGTCCCAAAAGACTTTGGGATCCTCATGGGAGAGCTGGAGCCCTGCAAGGGCCTGCTTGGGGAGCCTTGCTATACTGTGCAGCCATCACCAGGTCCCACAGGGGACAGCGGGCTGGTGGCAGCATGCCTGAAGGGCACCCAATAGCACTGGCAGCTCAGTGAGAAGTGGCCGTGAAATCTCCTGCCAAGTAGCTCAGAAGCGTTCAACAGCTGCCTTTAAGCTGGCTTAAGCCACTCCTGCTTAAAAATGAAGTTCTTTTTTATATACAGTTATCTTTAGCCCATAGGGCTCCCCAGGTGGGGCATGGGGAAGCTATCAAAGCCATTTTCCCCAAAGACCACATTTCTCCCGCGTGACCAGGGTGCCTGGCAGCAGCAGCTCGCTGGGGCATCACCATGCGTGATGCTGGTGAGATGGAGGATGGCACAGTGTGGGGTGAACCCTGGCACCAGCAACCCATTTCTTGAGCATCAGCAGTGTCCCCAGCATGCGTGCAGCCTTGCTCCTTGGTGTCACCATATGCATGCGGTGCCACTACCCATGTCCTTCAGCAGGCATCAAACTTGCTTGTCGCGAGCCTTGCAAGTATCAATAATTCAGAAGGAAAGCAGCATAGAAATAACCACGGCTGTGCACCACTAACATCTCAATTAGCTGAGTTTATTTTATTTTCTCCAAGGAAAGCGTGTGCAGTGTTTGTGTTTTGTTCCTGGTTATTAATGGCATATTAAAGCACAGTCATTGCGCGCACCTTTCCCTGAGGAACCAGCTGCCAGCATTGCGCCTGCTGCCCACGGCATCCACTCAGCAGTGGAATCAGTGATTTACCCTGAAAAGGGTCCAGGAAAGTACTGAAAAAAGAATAAAGAGGAAAACCATACGGGTTCAGCAGCAACCTGGCTCTTGGCTGAGATGTTCAGTCATTGCCGCAGCCCCAGGAGCTGGGTGTTTGCTCACACCAGCTGGGTCTGGTGGGAGGAGGAAGGGTCTCTTCTCCCACAACAGCTTTGTCATTGCACCTTTGCAATAAGGGGCAGGGGGGAGTGGTGGTCCCGCACGGCATCCCTGTGGGAGCTGGCGATGGGCAGCCTGCTGCTCCTGCCAGCTGCAGCAAGCGGGGGCTTCTGGTGTCCCCAAGAGGACGGTGCTCCCCAGCTCCATGCTGTGATGCGCAGCACGTGGCGTTTCCCCTGGCTGCTCTCAAAACACTTCTAAAAACACTCGCCAAGACATCTTGTCCCTGGAGAAACAGCCCAAATGGAAGACGAATCCCAGCTTCAGGCACAGGATTACCTATACCAGTTCTGTGTTTCTCCATAAGAGGGGATGGACCAATGTCCTAATTATATGAGTTAGCTGGCACTCTCCTTCAAGTCTGGGCACCTCAGCATTTCTCCAGACAACCCCCTGATTTCTTTTACCAGATTCTTGCCCAGCTTTATTCACACATTCGGTTTCAGACCTGGGTGAGTAGCACCCCAGCCCTGCTCCACAAACCCCAGCATGGCCACAGTGCAGTGAGTGTGGTGGGCTGTCCCTGCGGCCACCACCACAGCGAAGATGCAGTAGAAGAGTTCTCAGAAGCAATGTAGGGTCCTGCAGAGGTGAAAAGGAGCAAACCCTGGGGAGGCTGCCTGCCAGATACTCCTTTGGACTTCTTGACCACTGAGGCGAGCTCAGTGCAGTACTGGCTACAACCTGAACCCCATGTGGGAGGAAGAGGGTGTTTCTTTTTGCTTGTACCCATGATGGAGACATGGCAGTTTGCATTTTCCTCCTGTGCAAACAAGTCAAGGAATGCATTAGAGGTGCTTTAGTATGTAGAAGAAATATGTGGCTGTTCCTGGCAGTGAGGACAGGCTGGAGCAGAACCGTGCACAGCCACATGGCCAGGACTTCAGAATCATAGAATCATGGAATCTTTTAGGTCAGAAAAGACCCTTAAGATCATTGAGTCCAACCGTTAACCTAGCAATGCCAAGTCCATCATTAAACCATGTCCCTAAACACCACGTCTACACGTCTTTTAAATACCTCCAGGGATGGGGACTCAACCACTTCCCTGATAGCCTGTTCCAGTGCTTGATAACCCTTTCATTGAAGAAATTCTTCCTAATATCCAATCTAAACCTCCCCTGGTGCAACTTGGAGTTGGAATGTGACCTGCCTTGTGTGCTGAGTTTCATACTGCTGCGTGTCAGGCTCAGTTAAAGCAAAGGAAGCTGCCACGGTCCTGGGCAAAACAGTGCAAAAGTGTAAAAAAAAAATGCTGGAGTAGGGGCCCAGGAGTGCAGCTGGGGAGGAGGTGGGCTGGTAGTGCCCAGAGGTTTAGTGCTGTAGCTCCCAGTGCCAAGGACCAGGCAGAGAATACACCAAAGATGTGCTCAGAGCTGTCGCCCTACATGCAGGGAGGGTATGAGGGAGCTGAGGATGACCCAGGGTACCAGCCCCAACCCACCCAAGCCCTGGCAGCAACCAAACACTGAGGTGTGGGAACATGTGGTGGGAATGAGCAAGGAGGGGACCTTTCTTCTCACCTTCAGGTGAGAGACAATTCCCTCTAGTGATAGCCCAACCAGTAAAGATTTTGTTTGGGATAAATTTTTCCTGCATCAGGAAGAGCCAGCCCACTGCAAGCCTCTTAAAATAACCTGCCCAACTGGTAGTCATGTGCTTACCCTCACCTCTGAAGAAAACAGACAGCCACCATGACAGCTCCTCGACTCCTTCTTCTGGCCAGTGAAAAGAAAAGGAAAAGGAAAAGGAAAAGGAAAAGGAAAAGGAAAAGGAAAAGGAAAAGGAAAAGGAAAAGGAAAAGGAAAAGGAAAAGGAAAAGGAAAAGAAGAAAAGAAAAGAAAAGAAAAGAAAAGAAAAGAAAAGAAAAGAAAAGAAAAGAAAAGAAAAGAAAAGAAAAGAAAAGAAAAGAAAAGAAAAGAGAAAAGAAAAGAAAAGAAAAGAAAAGAAAAGAAAAGAAAAGAAAAGAAAAGAAAAGAAAAGAAAAGAAAAGAAAAGAAAAGAAAAGAAAGAAAAGAAAAAAGAAAAGAAAATTTCAGTTGGAAGGGACCTACAATGATCATCTAGTCCAATGGCTTGAGCAATTCAGGGCTGACCAGAAGTTAAAGCATATTATTAAAGGCATTGTCCAAATTCCTCTTAAACACTGACAGGCTTGCGGCGTCGACCACCTCTCTGGGAAGCCTGTTCCAACGTTTGACCACCCTCTTGGTAAAGAAATGCTTCCTGATGTCCAGTCTAAACCTCCCCTCGTGCAGCTTTGAACCATTTGCACGTGTCCTATCACTGGATACCAGGGAGGAGAGACCAGCACCTCCCTCTCCACTTCCCCTCCTCAGGAAGCTGTAGAGAGCAATGAGGTCGCCCCTCAGCCTCCTTTTCTCCAGACTAGACAAGCCCAAAGTCCTCAGTTGCTCCTCATAGGACATTCCTTCCAGCCCTTTCACCAGCTTTGCTGCCCTCCTCTGGACCCATTCAAGGACCTTCACATCCTTCTTAAATTGTGGGGCCCAGAACTGCACAAGTACTCAAGGTGAGGCTGCACCAATGCTGAATACAGCGGGATAATCACCTGTTTTGACTGGCTGGCTGGCTATGCTGTGTTTGATGCACCCTGGGATGCATTTTGCTCTCTTGGCTGCCAGGGCACACTGGCTGCTGACTCCTATTGAGCCTGCTGTTGACCACACCCCCAGATCCCTTTCTGCAGGGCTGCTCTCCAGCCACTTATCTTCCAGTTTATACTTGTGCCTGGCGTCACTCCATCCTAGGTGCAGGATCTGGCATTTGGACTTGTTAAATTTCATCCAATTAATCATTGCCCAGTGTTCTAATCTATCTAGATCCCTCTGCAAGGCCTCTTGTCCCTCAAGAGAGTCAACAGCACCTCCCAGTTTGGTATCATCAGCAAACTTGCTAATGATGCATTCAGCTCCTGCATCCAGTTTGTTGATAAATATATTGAACAGAACTGGCCCTAGAATTGAACCCTGAGGAACACCACGGATGACCAGTTGCCAGCCAGATGCAGCATCCCCATTCACTACAACCTTTTGAGCTCTGCCCTTCAGCCAGTTCTTCACCCAGTGCACTGTGAACCTGCTCATCCCAGTTGGACAACTTGTCCAGAAGGATGCTGTGAGGGACAGCATCAAAAGCCTTACTAAAATCCAGAAAAGCTGCATCCACTGCCTTCCTTTCATCTGCTAGGTGGGTGACCTTATCATGGAAGGATATCAGATTAATTAAACAGGACTTTCTCTTGATGAACGCATGTTGACTGCACCTGATGATTGCATTATTCTTTAAATGCCTTTCAATAGTACCCAGTATGATCTTTCTCATAATTTTTCCAGGAACTGAGGTTAGACTAACAGGTCTGTAGTTCCCTGGGTCTTTCCTCATGCCCTTTTTGTAGATCAAAACAACATTGGCTAGCTTCCAGTCAGCAGGGACCTCCCCAGACTCCCAAGACCTTTGGTAAATGATCGAGAGGTGTCCTGCCATAATAACATCCAGAACTCCCTCAGAACTTGGTGGTTTCTAACTCGTCTGGCATGGCCATCAATCTGGGATTAACCCAACCCTCTGGTGATGCACTGCCCACCCTTTAGCCACAGCAACCATGAGAAAGTGTTCAGAAGTGTGTCTGGGTCCAAACCGTCATGCTTGATACAGATGGGCAACAGGTAAGGTCTGCTTCTAGGCACACAGCTCCTGGCAAATGCAGGCACATCTCCAAAGCTTCTACAGAGAGAGATGCTCTGCTCTCCTTTTTTGCCTTCCATTTCCTTCTTTTCCAATGAAACTTCTCCCCTCCTAAAAGAAATAACGGCAATTATTGGGTTCATCAGCAATATATCTGCCATCACACAGCCTGGGGATCTCAAAATGCCAGTCTGCCCACTAGACCATTAAAGTCGATGGCTGTTCCTAACCTTTAAATATGAATAGAGGGTGCCCTGCATAATGGATCGGGGACTATCCATGGAGACCATCTGCCTGGTGGCTGCAGAAATGCTCACATTGTTCTTCACAGGAGTTTATTACTCAGAGGCTAATGCTAAAAATACATTGCAAAGGGCCTTATTTAAAAACAAAGGGCTAATGCAAACCTGGTGAAAGAGAAACACAAGACCGAATCCAAGCACCTCTGCCACCCAGGCTGGAGTTAAGCTGCAACCAGACAGGCACTAACTTAATTTGAAAGGCAATGACATAATTCTGAATTAGCTTAATAGGACCTGCAATTCATACAGAAAAGCCTGAATTTATGTAGTAATTAGCCAGAGCTTTCAGAGTGCTAGGTATCTCTGTGGCAAGAAAATAATTACATAGCTTATTAAAGCAAGGTAAAAAGGGACCTGCTGATGGGGGCTTTTTTTGTGCTAAACTCCACTTTCACTAAGTTAGACTCTACTTTTGCTTAAACATACAACTCACCAAAACACCAAAGTCACTTAACAAGTTGAAGCTTTCTATTAATCGCTTGGACATCATTTCACAAATCATTAACACCCCTACACACCAGTCCCTCCCCAAAAGACACCTCCAGAGCCTGATGAGCAGTAAAGCTCTGTGTGCTTTTCATTGATTTCTCCATTGGTTTTGAACTCTGCCTGGATCAACTCTTAAATGACACATCCTGGAGGATGAGCCTGGAAATTGCTCTCCCCGCCTAGTCCTCGTTACCAGCCAGGGAAGCAGACGTATCCTCAGAGGAGCTCTTCAAAGCACAGCCAAGATGTTCAAAGTTACCCAGTGACTGCAGATGCACAACCTCAGCCTCTGAAGCAGGTCTGATTTTCTGAAGAAATCATCATCAGCAGCAGATAAAGCCCTTTCCAGTACTTAGCTGGCCTGTAATCAAAACGTTCCCCGTATCAGAAGCCACCTCTGAAAAGCTCAGCCTTGTCGGGTTTCAGAGCATCTCCCTGGTCCCACTGGGATGCCATGTGTGGCCATCTTCCCTGGGCATCTTCCTCTTGCTTTCCAAAAGGCAAGCTCACACACCCTGTGCCAGCCCTGGTCCAAAACAGAGCTGACCCACTTCAAAATAAGAAACTCCTTAAAAGCTGTGAAAGCAGTGGGGGACAACCTAAAGAAATCAAACTCTGGACTGGAAAGTTTAAAGAGGCAAAGAGAAAGGCAGACGGATTTGGGCCAGATGAAGCAGGACACAATCCCAGTGCCTGCACGGGGCTGCTCAGGGGCTTGTCAGCCCGTGGTGGGCAGCAAGCTCTATCGTTGATCCCTTGGCACGTTTCAGAGCAAAAATCATAAAGTCAAAGAAATGGGAATTTTCTGACCACTAAAATTCAGACACTTTCATTTTGTTTCTGCAAAAACAAGGTCAAAATGAGCTTTTGTAAGGAGATTTTTTTTTTTCTTTTAAAATGAGAAGAGTTTGGGCTTTGTTAAACAGCTACTTATATGTGTTATTCACTACAGACAAAAGTGGAAACCAGAAGAGGAGAAATGTCAGGAAGGGGCGGAAAAGGTGACAGAAGTCCCACGTACAAGAGCAGATGAATGATGGCAGAAGGACTGCTGCATTTATGAATGCTACAGCAGAATAGTTTTTACATCCTTGGTACCTAAGAAAAGGATATTGTGCAACGCTTGACTAAAAATAAGCCTGGCTCATTTTAAGATCGCACAAACAAGAATCAAATGCCACGGTCCGTCTCAGAGGCACCATCCTGTGACAAGGCCAGAGATGTTTTTGCACATTCTCCCGAGTGCAGAGAGATGCTAAAGCCCACGGTGGCCGATTCACATCTAAACCTTGTGCATCTAAACAACTGCTACCCAGCCTGTGCAAGAAAAGCCGTTAGTGTATGAACATCTGCAGCATCTTTAACACCACAGCATCTTCTGTCAGCCAGCCAGCCAGCATGAACACAAGTAGTCTGGAGACAGACTATAAACGACCATTTTTTCCCAATACTTCGGGTTTTTTGCTGGGCTCGCCCATGGAAAAGATTTACTCCTGATTAACTCCTTTCAGGGCTGCGCTCGTCAGTAGGGTGTTGCGGTTGAAAGGACTGTTGGTTTAATAGCTCAAATTTGAATTTCTAGGAAAAAAAATGAACACACTTTTCTGCTTGGCAGCACTGACGAGCCTGTACTGTAGACTGAGTCTGACCTAACAACGCATTTCCATTTGGATGTTGCAGCCACCTCTCTCTCTTTACAAGATACTTTTATTTTTTAAATTCATGGTCACAACAGCCTGGCCAGTGGGGCTGGCAGCTTTTCCTCCGGCGCCTTGAGCTGCTCTGCATACAGCAGAAACCAAGCTGTCACATTCCTGTGGTATGCACCAAGGAATTGCCTTCACCCAGGACCCAGCTGGGATGGAGCAGGATCCCACAGGCACCCACAGGCACTAACACCGCTGCGTTAACCCAGCCGCAACAGCGGGCTCCCAAAAAATCGTACGTACTTACAAGGCAATGTGTCTTGGACAAGACAGGGGCACGTCAGGCAGGGAGCCAACCTCGTCCTTCCCCCAAACATGCAATGCTAGGAACTTGTTGCATGGGTTAGACCAAGACAGGCAGTGACAAGAAAAGTAGTCTTTTATTTCAATTAATGTTTCTTGGCATTAGGCAGATATTAAATAACACTGGAATGCACAAGACTATTAACATATTGACAGCAAAAGGGAGGAGGTGTAGCCAAGTCGAGAACAGCAGTGCGAGTCACGTCACCTCGGGGCACTCAAAAGCCATTTAACGCAGCAACCACCAGAAAGTAGGACTCCACTGAGAAATACAAAATGAGGATGAACTCCTTCCAGGTCTTTTGTTAATACAGCAATGTTGGAACGATTGACAGTAAAAATGAACAAATATTTGCATTCAGGAATTAAACAGTGAAATATCCACAAACTGCTAGTCATGCATTTCTTTTGGAACAGCAATTTGCTAATGCATAAATATCACAAAAAAACAATCTCCAAGATTTGAATAAATCACAGACGACTAGAAGAAACAAAGCTCGAATTCTATTTTATGCCTTAAATAGATGACCTAAATATTTAAAATTTTACTTCACCATATATATATAATTTATATATATATTAAAAGAAAGTAAAGACCATTAGATAAGTGCAAGCAAGTTTCCTCAAAAAGAAAATAGGAACCATGCCCAGGAAAGCTGTTGGGTGTTTTTTTGTTCCTTTTTTTTTTTTTACCTTTCTACTCCATTCAGTCCACATTTTTTTTTTTTTTACATAGTAATTTCTGAAGCAAAATAAATTATCTACCATCTGCTATGTCGGGTAAAAGTCCTACCTAGCATCTTCTCGGGAACTACTAGAACAACACCTTTCTTATGGACTAAGTGAAGTGGTATCTCACCAGCGATATGAACTCTTTTGTAGCTGCATGTAAACATACCTTTCGATTAACATTTAAAATGTGTAGAGTGAATCATAACATTACGGAGAAGCAGAAACGGAGCTGCCGAAGGAGAGCTGCACTGGTGGTAGTGAGGGGAGCGAGAGCCGGTTCGCTCGGACACACACACGCAATCTGGCAATGGGATCTTATCTGCGAAGTGTGGAGGGATGGTTGAGAAGGCATCCGTTTGCGAGCAAAGCTTGAAGGACACAAGCCGAGATTCTCTGTGCACACTGTCCGCTTTGATCAGAATTGACTTGCGCTACTGGGGTCGCACTGTAACAACCGCACAATGGAGGGATCACTCTTGGCACCTTTGATAAACTCTTCCAGCGACAGTTTACCTGAAAGGGAGGAAAACCAAAATGGAAATAATTAAAAAGAAGTCAGTTGCTGCTGCTACTGTTGCTGTAGCTTAAAAAAATGCTTCTCACTGAAGCAACATACGTATATTTAATCTATCGCAAAGGCATCGAGGGGAATTTAGTGCAATGCACAGCAGCCAAATCCTACTCAAGCCCTTAAGCCCAGATGCATTTTTCTTCTGCAAAACAATCTAGCATAACAATTGTTATTTTTTATTTAAAAAGACAGTACCAAATATAAAACCAACTCTTCTAATATCATTTGGCAGCTTTTTGCCCAGAACCAGACTATACAAATTATGTGACACATGAACACAAGGTATGGTACCTGAACACATATACGCTTTGAAAATTATGCCCATATTACTAAGACATTTTAAACCTAAGTATCCCAAATGTATCCACTTTGCACCCTCTCAGTTTGTTGTGACGTGTAGGGCTGAGCAGTGATGATTTATCCTGTGCCTACAAGCCACTTGCTGTGCACTGCGGCGTGTACAGGGACAGGACCTGCTTCATGGGCAGCAAGAAAAGCCAGCCTCGGGAGAGCCACCTGTTGCCACGTGTTGCTCCCGAGTCTTTCTGGTTTATGCGTTTTTGGTTTAGGTCAGAGGCACTGACTTAGACCCCATAACAGTCTGAGGGTCCAAAAAGGTGATCTCTGGAGGAGCACCATGAGGAGCAACCAGCCCAGCATCCCCTGGCTGCAACAGTCCCGTGGCATGGCACGGCAAGGAGGAAAGGTTCCATCTGGTCTCCCAGACCTCATTCTGGGGCAACCCAGCCTCCTGGCAGTTTTTTCCTGAGCTCAGTCCCCTGCACAAATGCCATCAGGAACCTGTGAGCAGCCTCTGCCTTGCCTGCTATCACCAATACTCTCCTGCTTCAGCGCTCTGAACCATGGCAGAAATAGACCGTAGCAATATTAATGAGAAATGAAACGGTTTTCCCTACGAACTGGAGAAGGCAAGCGTTTGCTGCATCCTTGACACCGTGTCCAGTGGTCTCCCATCTACCTCGTGCTCCCAGCACAACCTACCCCCAGCCTCACACAACACCCCAGGGCCATCCTTACCCAACCCATACTGCTCCGCTCGAGACAGGTAGGACGCACGCACAAACATCTTGCACTTGGCACCTGCCTGCTGCCACTTTTGGCCATGTGTCCCTGAAGGGAGGGAGGCACAAGCATATTGTGCTGGTTTTCACCGGCCCCAGGATGCTCCCAGCCTGCCGTGGAGACAGGGAGAGGACTGACCTCGGTGGCCAGCACCTGAATCAGGTTGAACAGGGAGGAATGAGCAAACCTTCCTCTTGTAGAAATTACAGAAGTTCAAAAACCCGTGGCACACTTCTGTCCTAATTTCTGGCTTTTAAGCTAATGTTCCCAAAGCAAGCGTTTTCTTAAGTTTTTATCAGCCTGAAAAAGAGCACTCATAACTATCAGGACATTTATTAGTTTTCCTCTCTTTTTGCAATACTTAAAAGCAAAGCAGAAATCAAAATCTATTTGTAATGTCCAACAGACAGATGGGGAAGAAAAAATATTTCCAGCCACGAAGAGCACACATGCTTGCCGGTGCGCAGACTTTATGCTTGGCACTGCATGCCTTGCGGGGCTGGTATTTTACTGGGAATAGGATGACTATTTCAGCGACAAAGTGCAACAGATGGAGGATGTATATAGCCGGTTTCGTGACCACTACTCTGTCACACATCTGCACGCATCGCGACTTTCCGCAGAACAAAATACTTTAATCATGTTATTTTAGGGCCTTCCACATGTGAAGTCAGGGGATGAAGTGCTAGTTTTGATGAAGTCAAAGGTAAAACACTCGAGGACTTCAACAAGGCCAGGAATTTGCCCTGGGGGCTGCAGCAGCAGATACCAAAACGCAGCCATAAAATTCTCTTAAATAAAAACCCTTCTATACATAAGCTCATATTTTTCCAGGTCTCCCTATCTCAGCACTAGAACCAAATCTTTGCTCCACTGAGCACATCAGTAGGATACAGCTCCTGATTTCAACATGGTGCAGCTGCCACCTTGGCCACTGCTGGGGTAATTCCCAGGGAAAGCTCCACCTCGACTGGGATGAGAGAAAACACGTTGGCAGGCTGATAGGCACAGGAAATTGCTCAATTTTGGCTGTGTTTTTCAAGCCTAAGGAAATGAGCGAGCTCAGGTGGAGGGGTCGTGATGGCTATGCTCTCAGACAATTTATCAAGTGGCTCCCATAATTGGCTCAGGAGCTGTTACATTCCCCCTACATGCACACTGCAACAGAGTAAACTGCAGGACCACGTGTGACCATGTGTAGACATACACATGCCATAAACATGCACAGAAAATAAGTATCATGGACCCAGGGGAATTTTTGCTTTTGGGTACCAAACCACATCCCCGACCCATGTTACTGATGACAAGCCCAGGACTGCGACCCTATCAAGGGCAACGGGAACAAAACGTTGTGCCTCGTTCGTGCTATGTCCAGAGAAAATAACCCAAAGACATTGGACTCAGGGGAGTTTCAGAGGAGCCTTTACAGAAGGGGATTTACCCATTAAATGCTGGGGAAGGACTGCTCCCCTCCCATCCCTTCACCCCCCAGCAGGAAAAGTCTTTCACCTGCTGCCCACTTATCCACCCTATTTATTATAGACCAGAGATGCTCACCGAGGCCAGGAAGAGAACAGAGGTACCAGTGGGGACACCCCTGCCCTCCACCTGCCCCCGCCCAATACCATCATCTGCTTTGACCAGCACTGGGCTAGAAAACTTGTATTTCTAGAACCTATGAAGGGGTGCCTGTGGAGATCCTACCATCGTTGTTTGTGTCCATCTGTCTGAAGATCTTGTCTGTTCGCTTCTCGGGAGTGGATTCATCTTCTGGCATTTTCATTACTGATGAAACCATTTTGTAGATTGCCTGAGTATTAAAAAAAAAAAAAAAAAAAAAAGAAGAAGAAAAGATATAGGAAAAACACAACCCAAACAAAACAGCATGAGGACTGAGAAAAAGAATTTAAGCCTGTAGCAATAAAAAAAGGCAGCTGGCCCTGGCAGGCAGCTGTGGGATTTATAAAGCAAAACAAATAGGAATTTCTGACTGCAGCTTTTTTTATTTTTCTTTCCTGTATCCATTCACACTTCAAAAGAAGCTTCCGCACCACTGGGTCAGTTTAACTGAAAGTCAGGGTCTAGATTAATGTGCAAGCAGGACTGAGCTAATACAGGCAGCAAGGGTGTGTGATTCTCTTTTCTGCAACTGGGCTAAGCCATCGCCTCTTCAGCTGGCGCTCAACACACACTCAGATACGTGTATGCATATAGGGTGTTGTATGGATTACAGGTGAATATGAATATATAGGAATAGGAGTTGTTTTTCTTTGTGGATGGGTAAGGAAATGCATCTTCAGACTTACAAGAACGTGAATAAAGACAAGACCTCTTTAGGACATCTGCAGTCCTAGCCCTCCTCCTAAATTATCCCTGCTCAGCCATGAGGACCAACCGCTGGGGCACTGGCTGGATGCATTACATGCTTCCCAGTCCCCCTTGCAGTGCACTGGAGACACATCTCAGCTGCAGAGCGGATGGCAAGCAGCCTGCTGCCGAGGCCGAGCCCCGGCCGACATGTGGGGCGGGGGCACAGGGGGCTCTGCCCCACGGTACAGCCCATGGGCTACGTGCCCCCAGCCTTCAGGAGATGAAGACATGCTACAGCCTTTCACTCAGAGCTCATGTTGACTCAGATTTGAAGTTTCAAAGTATTAATTCTGAGATTAATCAGGTCAGTAAAATTTGCATTTAGGGTTTTTTGATCCCATCAGCACGCCACTAAGAAATCCCCAGGGAGAGCTGCAAGATTTTGGCTGCGGGACAGTTGCACAGCACCCTGTTTGTCTCTCAGGCTCTTTCCTTATTTACATCTCATAGTTCCCACCATGGGCCCCAGTGTCCTTTTGTGGACCACAGGCTCAGGAGCCTCCCTGGGGCAGAAGGAACCCAGCCTAGCACATCCCTCCTCTCCAGCTCCAGCTGTCTCAGGTTAAAGAGGTTACAGCAACATGAATAAAATATAAAACAGAGACAATGCCTCACCTGCACTATTTCTAGCATTTCCCCACGGCTGATGTACCCGTTGCCATCCAGGTCGTACATACTAAATGCCCACTTCAGCTTCTGTTCCAGCTTGCCCCGAGAGGTAACGCTCAGGGCGATGATGAATTCCCTAAAGTCAATCGTCCCATCGCCGTTGGTGTCAAAGGTGCGGAAGACGTGCTCCGCAAACTTTGATGCATCGCCATAGGGGAAAAAATTAGCGTATATTTTTTTGAACTCTTCCACAGTCAAATGACCTGTTGGGCAATCTTTTAGGAAGCCCTTGTACCACTCCTGCAACTCGTGGTCTGTGAACTCAGTATTCTCGCGCAGGTCCTGGAGCACCTCGGGGCGCAGCTTGCTGTTCTGCTTCCCCATCCTCTTCTGGATCCGGGTTCAGTGGCTGCAAAGCGAGAGAGCATCCGCCTGAGCTCCGGCCCCACTCGCTGGAGAGGGGCTGGGGGCAGGCAGAGCCCTGTGAGAAACGCAGACCCTGCCCAGGGCAAGGGGGAAAGAGGAGAAAAAGGATGTTATAAATCACTAGGAAAATATCTCATTTCATCTGGACTCTTGTCCCCTCCTCTAGGCTCTCTCAGTTACTATTATGCCATGGAAGGGCAGGGGAAGGCAGTTTGGGAGGGGCTATTTGGGAAATATTAACCCTCATTATTAATCCTTATTATCTGGGAAATAATAATCCTCATGATTTGATTTCTCTGCTACAATCCTACTCCTCTGTCATATGGTTTGCGATGCCCAGGTCTGGATCCCAACTCTTGACCCACCCCAACAGGCTGATCTGCTGCAATGACCAAGCAGGAAGGGACAGCAGCGGCAATGAAAAGTAAAACCCATCTATTCAAAAGTGAAAGTAAACAGGGACGAAGCGAGAGGCAGGAAGGGCAGGTGACTCCGTGCCAGCTGCATTCACATCATCCAGATCCTCTTTGAAACCTCTTGGCTCCCTCCTCCCGTGACAGCAGCACCAGCACAAGGGACTTCATCCTTTCCAGCAGATCGCGACCCTCTGCCTCCCCAGACAAGCAGAGGAAAGGGGTTTTTTAAAGCAAAATGTTCGGCAAAGCAACTCCTTCCAGGTTTATTGGGGTTTATACCTTTATATAAGCTTATTCAGTAAGTTCAATATTCCCCAGTGTGGGCAAAAGGGCTTTTCAACCTCAGGATTTTATCAGAATTTTAGGAGGGGGCTGGATTTGTCCAGTGACAGGGGACTGGACAAATTTTTACTCCTTTGACAGTGCCCATGATGCACAGGTGACTGTGCAGGTGAGACTGCCCAACAACAAGAAAGGTCCTTCAATAAAACGAAAGATGATCAATCGGCACTTAGGAAACAACAGGAAAAAAGATACCATGATGTATTTTTGGCTTTATCAATTTACAGCCTTTCATGGCTTCCCATCAATACCAAACTGAGCTGCAAAGCAAGAGATTGAGCTGCATCTCCTTCCCCAGACTCAAGAGTTTTATTCACAAGCTTTGCACAAAGTCACATCCAAACGCCTTTGACTGGTCTGGCATAAATGACATTTCTCTGTACAGTCCGTTACGCCCCTGTTAGGCTTGCTGACAGCTGGAGCAGAAGGCAGGTTAGTAACAGGCCAACACCGCGCGGCTACTCACAATCTGCAAGAGCTGACCAACAAAGCGTGCAGAGACTGGGAAAAATATAACAGGGGCTAAGCACTTTCCAGAGAGTAAAATTCCCAGGCATGCATAAGAACCTAAAAAAAAAAATGTTAAAGGTCAGCAAAAAAGTAAGTTGCTGTACAGCAGAGAGATTTTCAACAGCTGAATTTAAGCTCATTTTATTTGTATTCCACTTAGTCTCTGTGTCGCCTCAGCAATGTAAAAAATCCACATCCTGCTCTGTGGCTTAATGCTCAGAGACAAAAACCAGCCAGCTGCTCATTAGTTCAATGCATCGGGCTTAACGGAAAACTGTGTTATCATTAGCACTTCTGTTTTTGACAAAAGCTGCCAATATTTCAGCTCCAAAGCTTTATTTTTGTCCATTATATTGCGGAGTGTTGTCCGGCCCCCTGACACACCTCTGCTTGCTCCCAGTGTGCAGGGATGCTACAGCTCCCGGTCCTGGCCAGCATCGTCGCTAGAAGAGCACTGGGCTGCCCTCCAGTTAAACCACTAACTCTCAGCTGCTCCTGCTGCCTTTCCATCTTTGAATCTCCCCTGCTCCAGATAGTCATCCTTGCATTGCCGAAGGCAGAAAACACAATATGCTACTCTGCTGCAGTCAATTTGCAGAAAATGGTGGCTTGGAGCAAGTAACGGGTTGACCGTGGACCTTTTCTTTAAGAGCAGAAATTGTAACACTATGTTTCTGTCCTTGGGCGAGGAGGTGTCTTTCGGTCCCGTCCTTCAGTGAATCCCCTTGGCTTCATGATGCCTGGTCCAAAAGCAGTCCCTGCCTTGCTGGCAGCTGTCTCGGACTTCCCTGGGAGAGGAGCAGGAGGAGCAGCACAACCTGCTTAATGCAGGAGCTGGACTTCAAGCGGAAATAAGCTCAGCTTTAATCATGCACAGGGTTGGGGAACACATGGTAAAACTTCCAACTCCTGGCAGTTAAAAGAGGTTTGAAAAGGTCTAGTGCCATTTCTCCCTGTTCCTGTAATACTTTGATCATTCCTGTTCCCTTAAAAATAGAGTCCCTAGACAACAGAGAGGTAAGATGTTAACTTCATTTATTAGATTTCACTACTTCTACCAGCAGTAAGATATATCCTGTTATTTGGATGGATGCTCATTTAATATCCGCTTCAAAAGCTTTATACTCAAGTAGTCTTTGCATTCAACAAATTACAGGTTATTTCAGCCCTTCCTCCTCTTTTACACCTTTTTATATCAGAAAAATAATGCGCAATGCTCTGAACACAACCCTTCTTTGCATATGAGCTTTCTGAAAGGCTTCATAATGTGTTCAACCCAAATGTAACCCTGCAGTTGTTGTAACCAATTTGTTACGAATAATTAAATAACCAACATTAACATTAATTTATTAAAGCCCATCGGAAAAAAAACCAGCTTCAATGTGAATTATGTTGCAGGTAGCTCCTCCAAAATGAAATGCCTAAATATCTCATTAATCATGACAGCAACCCCTGCTGCTGGCATCCAACTGACATTTCATTTGATTGCTGTAAAATGCTTTCATCAAATCACTTTCCAGAGGCTCAGTGGCTGATTTAGCCACAAGACCACTCAGAGGATGGCTGCTAATGGAAATCACAGGGAGTGGGTCTGGGATACTCAGGTCAGTCCTCTGATTCAGGCTGTAGGGGTTTTTTTAATGAGTCTGTACCAGCCAAATCACTTGCTGCAGTGGGTGTAGAAGGCAAAGGAGGAGAGAGACTTCCTTGCACCCAATGTTGCCCCAGGCAGTCAGCAGAGACCTAACTCCAGCACAGCCTGCCTGTCCCTCATTTCCCACCATGCCAGGGTGAAATCCAGGGAAGTGATGCCACACACATTGCAGCGAGGTCCGTCCCTACTTAGCCTGATGAGCATCCGGCGCTATCATGGCAGTAAGAAAAATAATCACAGGAATGCCCTTGAGGTGATCAGACAAGGAAAAGCTTGGAAGTATAACTGCAGACCAGTAGACTTCACAAATACATCATTGCTCATCAAAGTGGTGCTCAGACATGTAAGGCTCCAACAGGGGAAAATGCAGATGCATTTTTGTTCCAGTTTAATGCCAAAATTTTTGTTAAAATTATGTGGGGCTGCTGCTTGCCTGCAATAAGCTATATCCAGCCAGGCTAGAAACCAAGATGCCAGAGAACTCATACCTGAATATATCCTCTGTCCTTCTAGGCCTACCAAAAATAAGCAATAATATCATAGCAAAAGCCTAGCAATAACAAAAAAGGTATTTTACTGATGCCAAGATGCACACCAGTTATGCAGCACTATGGTGAGTAACGGCAGCTAACTCTGAAACAGCTAAAGTAGCAATTCGTGTTTTTACCAATAGATGGACTGGTTGTCATCATCCACGCACTGAAGTATTTGAAATACTTGTAACAAAGCTCAGTGCATCCTACTTTTACATGAGCTCTCTGTCAACCACCAGCTACTACAGGTAGAAGCGTTCTCTGAGCACATAACCCAGAAAGCCAGAGACCAACCCGGCTTTTCCACTGCAAACCTTCTGAAGGCAAAAACTCCTTGAACTGAACTCCTGATGGGATCCTTTTAGTGCATCAGTTACGGCTGCAAAAGGAGGAACAACTCCTTAGAGATGCACTTCTTTGTGCAAACCCCCTTGGATACTGATTTAGTGTTAATAAGAAGAGGAAAATTGATTAAATGCTTGTCTGTAGGACAGAGGTGCTCTCCAGCAGAGAAAGACAGTGCACAGAGAAATAGAATAAATACCCTGCACAGAGAAATAGAATAAATACCCTTTATAGTATCTGAGCTATCTGCTTTGCAGGGGGAAATCTAGCACCATTTTTCTTGCAGTGCTCACTTACAAAACAGAACAAGCGTGTCTGAGATCTGTTATGGTCCTGACGCTGTAGCATTAGTGCCTCTGGGACTGCAGGAGCCCAAAGCAAATGAACATCATAAGCCATGCAGCAAATACTGCTCTAAGTTGGTCTGAAATGCAAGAACCATTCCTGCAGGGGTGGAAGATTTTTTTATTAAAACACCTACAGCACCAGATCCATCACTGATGCCTTCTGCCTTGAGGTGCAGAAGAAGAGACAAAAGGATTTAGCTCACAGGGACCTTGTGAGCATCACGTTAAGAAAGGCTTTGCCTGGAAACAGTATTTTACAGTGATGGTGATCAAACATTGGCATAGGTTGCTCAGAGAAACTGTGAAGTCTCCATCCTTGGCGATACTTAAAACCCAACTGGACATGGTCCTGGGCAATCTACTGTAGCTGACCCTGTTTGAGCAGGGGGGGTGGACTGGACAATTTCAAAAGTTTCCTGCCAACCTTAACTATTTTGTGAAATAGCCTCAATACCCTTTTTCCTATGGCCAGATGAAGATGAGAGCCATGAGGAGGTCCTGCTCCCCTGGGGCAATTCAGTAACCGTGGTGCCTTGTTCTGAGGCTGTATTTTTAAAAGTTTGATGCTTGTATTAAAAAAAACCAACCAACCAACCAAACAAACAAAAATACACAGGTAGTCCAAATAAAAGCCTCAGTCACTAAAGACCTGTGCTGCCACATTTCAGGAACACACCCTGGGAAAAAATGTTTTGGGCTCTGGTAGCACCAGCACTCACCAACTCAGTCAAAGCCCAGATGTACCTCAGAAGACTCCAGCTCCCGTGGGCCAAGCTGCAAGGGGGAGATGGGTTCTCAGGCACCCCAGCTAGCAACAAATGCCTGGTGGTAAGGAAAGATCATGTAGCAAATAGGCTGCAAAATGGGATTATAATGACATCCCCTGGACCATGCTTTGTCCAGGGCCGGTCAACGGGTCTGATCTGAACTGGGAGGGGAAATGTGCAGTTACATGGGCCTGGGACAAATAGTGAACTCTGGAGTAAAGAGCAGATTTTATTACATGTTTTAATGCCAGTGTCCTAAGCAACAAGCATTGCAATAGAGAAGGCACAGGATATACAAATATGTTGCTATAGATACCTGGTCCTGCCTGGTAAACTCATGTGAACTTCTTTCCTGCCCCGTGGCAAAAGCAGCGCCGACACTCACATACCAGCTACCGCAGCGCCCGCTTCGTCTTCCCAAGCTGCAGACTCGGGGCTAAAAGTAACACCTTTTGATAAAGTTTTGAGTGCAACAAGAAATATCTTCACCTCTTGAAAAGTTAATAGAAGCAGCGAGACCAAAGAGAAACCTCAACCACTAATGCCGTGAAAAATTCAAACCCTGCAGAAACGCTGCACGGTTTGAGATGCAAAACGCCGGCATGAAAAGGAGCTGAAGCTCCTTCCTCTGCTGCCTTTGGGGAAACAGAAAGAGAAACGAAACCTGACAAGCAAAGAACAGACCATACTAAATAAATAAATGGGCTTTTTAAATTTTTCACTTTCAATGACTAATCGCGCTTTTATTTAAACAAGTAACATTGCTTACTTGCAACTTATTTTCAAGTTAAATCCTTTTCAGAAGCTTATTTAAAAAAGTGGGTGAAGGGGAAGGGCCTCCCCCTGTATCACCCACATTTTCAGTTCCAGAAAACTCAGTAACAATTCAGGTATGTACACTGAATGTCCTTCCGAAAGGCTCGGTGAATTGGTAACAAGCCTCGAGCCACCTTACTTCGTAAGTTTATGGATAAACACGTACCCAGGAACTGTGTGGTCTTGAAAACCCGATTCCATGTCTGGGATGAAAATCCATTACAGATAAACACCTACCCCCAGCTCACCAAAGAAATATATAATTACAAAGGCTCCAATCTTGCAAATAGCTATGTGAGAGGAATATTTCCAGGCTGGCACATTAATTTCATGGAGTCAGCTGCAAGGGCTGCAACCTAAGAAATTCACTTAGGTCTCTGGATTGCTCCTGTCTATTGAAGTTACTTTACACGGGATTATATTGCTGATTTACAGAGAAAAATCAATTAGTCTCTGACATGGAGCATCAATGCATTAACCCGAGAACCATTTTACGTTCGAATCATCGGTACGTGGTGCAGAGGCATTTGCAGATGATAGCAGCAGTAGCTGCCCAGCCACTGCAGTGAGCCGGGGCATGCTCGTAGCCGCTGCACCCACTGACACTGACCCCCATCACCAGGAGATGAGAGTTTGCAATTGAGGGCATGGTAACAAAATCACTGCAAGGAAACAAAAGAACCACAAAACACCCCCAAACACTCATGAATCACTGCTAATGAGGAAAATATGAGACTTGCGTTGGGACCAGAAAAGTGGCAGTTCCTCAGGGAGCTCTCTCTCCATAATGTTCTCCAGCTCAGGGAGGAGAGCTGATTACTGTAAAGGGCAAATATTCCCAATGCAATAAGAAAAGCACAGAAATATTTAGAGTAAATTAGGAAATTGGGTTAATTTGGGTGGGAGCAGATTGGGCAGCAATGCAGATTGTGATTGCAGACAGGAAAAGAAAATCATGAGTGGGTTTTCCTCGTCTCCTCCCTTTGCCTTTTCTTCCTCCTTTTTTTTTTTTTTTTTTAAACAAAACCAAGGGAGAAGCAGCCAGCCCTATTTTGTCTTCAGATGCTGTGCAAAGTTGGCAAGGCTTAAAAAAAAAAAAATTAGTTTGTTTACACAATATTACAGAGCAAGGAAAACATGTCAGCACAATGTCTTAGCGTACAAGGTCTTTTTCAGGTAAGGCTGTGTTGCATGAGGAAAAACTCATGTCATGTTCCTTGAAGATACTATTATGATATATAATCTTCAATAAAGCTCTGAGCGCAGGCCTGAAGGACAGGGAGAGGTGCCTGATGTGAACTGGGAAAGCAGAGAGAACTTTGCAGCCTCACAGTTTACAAAGAGGGGAAAAAAGTGATAAAAATCAACACAGGGCATTATAATTTTAATGTAATTAAAACCACAGAATTAGCACAGTTGGGCTGTCTTGTCATTGGATGTTAAAAGTTTCGTAGGATGCATTTATTTAATTAATGAAGGCAAATCACATCCAGCTTCCCACCCTTTCCCTGCTGGCCATGCCCAGAAAGCTTCCTTAACACCCCATTTCTGTGCAGGGGGTCGGTGGAAGGGGCAGCAATGCACCACGGGGGCTGCCCACCGAAGTGAGATACTCTGTGCTGCATCACGTGCCGAGCACCCTGCTACACTCGTGGAGACGCAATACCTCAGTCTCTTTTCCTCTTCTGGTGTGCAAAGCCACCTTCATGAACTCCCTAAAACATTAAAGGATTTTCAACGGCACACTGACTTCTTAAAAGTCTTGTTTGCTTGCATTAAAGGATGCGTATGTACTGATTTGAGGGACAAATACGGATTGTATTCCCACTTTTTACATAGCTGTCCTCTCTAGAATAATTACAGCCCTAGGAGAAAGGAAGCTGGATTAAATGTCAGAAGAATTAGCCGAAATATGGCAGTATCAAGGGCCAGCCAACTGCACCTGAGCAAACCCCCTAGCTTCAGAGCCATTCATGTGCAGAATATGGAGAGTTTGGGGACAATGACACTTGCTAAAGAGACAGGGACAGATGATAATCGGTCCTCACTGACCATCCTCACTGCTAATGATGCCTAAATGGGGGACGGGGCGGGGGAAAGATCTGAGGTCCTTCCCTTACCCACCTGCAGGTACTGTGCTGAGATACAGGGCTTGGAAAATTAAAGGGATTTCAGGGTAGCTAATTTGAAACAGGGAAGAGAGGAGAACTGGCTTTATTTTCAAAGAGTGGAAAGAAACTTTTTTTTTTTTTTTTAAAAAAAAGCATTATTTAGCAGAGGTATGCTTAGGAAAAAGATGCTGAAAAGTACGATTTTGGAGATATGCCAACTAGCTACCTTGAACAAAAATTTAACCAACGTTTATCTAGATGCTTAGAAATACTGAAACACTGGGAAGAAAAAAATCTACAGAAAGGGAAAGACTGTTTGTCACTAACGTTTTCATCCACTGTGTATTTACATCCAATCTGTGTATTTACACAGCTATTTCTGCTACTACCCAATTTTTTGTTCCAAAAATCTCAAATCTAATATAAATGCATCCATTTATTTTATTAATCTAGCATTCTAAATGAGCTTTTTTACACAGATCATCACTTTAAAATAGCAGAAAAGCCACCAGGTAACCTCCTTGTAAAAATACACTCCACTAAACCAAAATTCTTCTCAAAACATTGTTCTCTTTCCCCTTCAGTGGCAACCACTAATAGCAGCAATCTAATTGTTTCACACCTTTATTCTCCTTTTTGTTGAATGAAAAAACCGCTGAAGTTAAAAATCTAAAAGCAAACCTAGAGTTCAACTTTTTTTTATTGCAGAGGTGTAAAACCCTGTGAAATAAAACCTCTGTAAAATAACTACATGAGAACAGCATCCCACCACTAAGGAAGGAACCTGGTTCCACTGGATGCAGCAATTCAGGCAACAGGAGACCCAATCTTCTGCTGGGAGGAATCAGCCCAAGCTCTATGCTAGGTGAGGATATTACTCAAGTCTTGGTGCAGGTGACTGTACTAGCCTCAAAGGGATTTTTTAAATACATTTTTAAAATCAAGGAGCCAAAAGTGCAGAGACTACTGTCACACGCAGGGAAGCCACGTACCCATCGCACATCTTGGACGAGAGCACCACGTGAGGAACGTGATGCAGGGTTTGTTCTCAGATTAGTATCATGACAACCAAAAGCCTTTGTGCCTTGAGAACATGATGCCAAACACCTTGTATTGAGTCATAGCAAAATCTGTGCTGGGATGTGGACAGAACTCTGGGGCAAACTCTTGCTGTCCTCCTGGGATAGCAAGGCCTGCCCACACCAAGGCGTGCCCGGGCTGGTGGCTCCCCACAGGCAACGTGTGAGGGCACACATGGGTGTTTGCCCAAGGTAGCAGCTTGGTGGTGTGAACACCAGACCCAATGGTCGCAGGGATAAGTGGGGTGTTGGCATCCCTGTTACGTGGATGCTGACCACAAAATGCCGTTTTCCATACCCATTGCAGAGACGAGAAGGACATATTTGCTTGTTCAGCGGTGATTTGACAGACCATCTCTCCGGCCATGCATGATGCTCAGTGATATGAGTAATACCTCCTCTCGCCTCTAAGTTCCCACCATTAAAAATGGAAGCAATTTTCCAGAAAACAGGAGACATTGCATTATTTTGTGACTAGTTCCTGGAAAAGAAGTACAAAAATGGACCCCTTTCGCTGAGTGGTCAGGGACTGCACTTGCTGGACTCTCCCAGCACTTGAGTCCATGGCAAGCAGTGGCCGATGCAGCAGCACGGCAGAACGCCTCCAGTCCCAGCCCCTGCACCAAGTAGTTGCAACTTGCATTAATCCTGAACACTCGACAGTATGATTTGCTTTGAAGTGTTTTCACTGTAAATTATGCAGAAGAGCAATATGACTGTCTGTCTAAGAGAAAGGGAGTGCTCTATATCACAGGAGATAGCTGGATACCCCCTGACCCAGACACACGATGACATTTTTAGGGCCGCCAAGAACAGCCCTTTGAAAATCCTTTCTTTCCTCTGGCATTTCTGCATGGCATTCAACACTTGAATGCAAATCATCTCGGAAGCAAACCATGTAATCCACATTCAAGACATCACTTTTTTCATTAACCTCCACCACGGAGCTCCATCCCCAGCAATATCCACACCAAATGTGCTTTTCTGAACGCTGTGGGTGAGGGCTGCCTGGAGCTGAGTCTCTGTCAGCAGGCTGGGCAAGACAGCAAATGGAAAATCAAATCATGCTGAGTTTTGTATTTACATCTAAGTGATGCCAGAAGTGGCCAAATGGGTGTAACTGGGTACGGTAACAGGAAGGAGATGCGATGGGTTTGAAGCAGGAAGTACCCCAATAGGCGTGGGATGAGAATAGTTGACCTCCACCTGCGACCACACATGGGGCGCATCCTGTCCCACCACCTCGGTGCCGCATCGGCGAAGGTCTCGACTGGAAAAACAGGAAATGAGTGTCTTCTCTCAACAGCGATGCTGAAGGTGGACATTCATGGGCAGAGAAGGGGACGAGGGAGAAAACCTACTCATGATACCACCTTAAGGTCTCTCTTTCAGATGGCACTATCTTCATTAACTTTGTTTTAGTAAAGGCAAAAAAAAAAAAAAAAAAGCATGTAATCAGTAAGCTTTTAACATATCAGGCCACAGACATATAAGCTCTTCTGGGTCCAGCCACACCAGGATACTGACCTCAGCCACTTTTTGATCTTTTCATTTATTACTCTGGTCTCTGAAGGGACCCTAAGCTATACCTGATATCAACTACTAGTCAACTCCACTTCTAACAGGGCTACAGAAAATCCTACTAAACCCAATACTTTCACCAACTTCTGCATCTTTCACAAACCAAGATCCATGCTAGCCACAAGGCTGTCACTTTTTTTTAATCTCCCTTCCCCAAGGATAACATATCTATTTTCCTGGAAATTTTCAGCAACTTTTCTGTATAAGGAGAAGGTATCCTGTGTGAGAAACCATGTCAACAAGACCTTTCCGTAAGTGCAACATTTGTGTAATGTCAACATAATAATTTATCATTTATTTTTTCCTCTTGAGAGGAACAGGAAAAAAGTGTTTAAAGGACGTGGCTGTGGTTAAAAGGAGGGTTACACTGGTGGAGGATGGTGCACTAATTGAAAGTTTCTGAAGTGATGCCTTCTCCTGGGGTGTGCAGACATCATCTATCAGCACACAAGAGCGAGGGCCACTTCCCTTCATCCTGAAGCCTGCTGATAGCTTTTTATTGGCAGTACATATTTTGAAAAGGGAAGGCAAGCGAACATACCACCTTCAGAGTCAGGGGAGTCCGCTCCAGAACTGATGTAGATGTTTGGGGTCACACTGGCACCAGGGAAGGTGTTCCTGCCAGAGGAAAGTGAAGCTTTATCTGCTCAGCTGAAAGCAGTCCAGACCATGGAGGCACTAGGTAGATCTTCCAGTTGATGCTCTGCCCTGGCTGAGCCTCCCCTTCAGCCTCTTCTCTTTCTCCTCTGCAAATACAGGCACAGTCCTGCTGCTGGAATTTCTTGAGATAGACCCAGTGCAACAGAAATAGTCCTACATTTCCCCACCATGTTCTGAAGAGAGTAGGCAGTACCTTAAAAGCATTTCAGGCCCTCACATCCTTGTGGTTAACATTTTCTTTTTTTAGCTTCTCAACCCTCTATTGCAGAGATCATGACTTGTCAGACTTATCTTGAGACCTCCCATTTCACAACTCAAACGCAGCAGCAAGCACCACTTGGCTCCCAAAGGAAGGTCAACCCCCGTATTTCCTCTCTGCAGCACCAACATTTCCAGGAGGGGTGGTGGGGCAGGGCGGACAGATGGGCATTTTTATATCCCACAGCCCAGCCCAGGACAGTGCTTTTCGGCATTTTGGTGCCGAAACCTTCTGTTTTGGACAAGGAGAGGAGTCGCAGCTGAGGATGACCCTGTTGAACAACGGCGCATTGCCCTGGCATGCTGGGTTTTGGAGCGACTCCAAGCAGGGTGGGACTGTAAGGAAGCAGACAAAAGCTTTGGATAGAGATCTATGGGGAGGAAGCGCTTCCTACTTCCTATACTCCACAGAAAGGACGAGGGCTTTAAATAACCCTCCTCCTGAGCTCTGCTGAAGACCAAAAGGGTTGCTGCTGGAAGAAAGTCCTATCTGGCTGGGACCCAGCTGAAGGCTGCTGGGGGTCTCTGACAGGATGCGGCCGCCCTGCTGCGGTTCCCACCACGCTGGTGGGAAGGGGAAGGCTGGGCTGCCCACAGTCCCATTGTGACTGGCACCATCCAGAAAAAAAGAACTGTGGAAAGCCCAGGACAGGACCCTCAGCTCCCCCACCAAAGGTGCAGAGCCAGACTTGTACCCCGAGAACATCCTTTGCCAAAAAAGGAAAATCAAGAAGCTACATTTACACTTTGCAATGCCATCTTTACATCACGCTATTTCTCAGCACCATTTACCTTTTAGCCCTTTCTCGTATGGCCCATAGGGCTGCAGCACCCCCTTTATTCTGACGGACAAAGACACTCAACCTGCTCCACTCATCCCTCCCAGCTCCCTCCCTCCCTCCCTCCGCAGCCACACCGGATCTTCCCCCCTTGCCTCCTTCCTTCCTCTCGCACGGTCCCACGTGTAGACCATGAGCATTGGAGCCAGGACAACCTATAGGTTGGGCAACAGTACTGATAAGCAAATAACTGGCATTGACAAAAAAAACCCTACTCCTAATGAATGCTGACGGAATATTTACTTTGCTTGGATGTGACAGAATCAGACCCTAAATACAGTAATACATATTTGCAGACCACCCAGGTTTTTCCTCTGTACAGTCTGCATCAGTTATCTTATGTGTCTATTTTAATGTACATATTCAGTTGTCACACTGCTCACTCACCCTGTTCTCCACCCTGCGCGTCAGCCCAAGGGAGGAAGCCTGTTTCTTGTTTTTCAAGCCATCCTTAGTGTGCTGGAGCACCCATTGCCTATTAACCCAATAAAAGATGACTTGTGCTGTGCCAAAGTTGCTTAAATCTACATCTCAGATATTTTCAATGGGCTGGAAGATTTAATAACAGTAAATAAGGGAGAGAAGGAAGGAAACCACAGTTTTGGCAAATATCAGGCTAGACAGATTAAGCAGCAATACAGAAAAAATATACTCCAAATTATATTCTCAAAACAAAAACAAAGATACAGGCAGGTTGGAAAGAACCGAGTTGTGCACACATTTCTGCTATGGTCTCTGGTAATAAATGGCATTGCTTTGAAATGGGATTGAATAAACAAACTTCACCTTCCTGGAGGAAAAAATTAGTTCATGAATGGCTTTGCACAAAGCAATTATCCACCGGTTTGGAACAGACGTCTGTGGTTTTGACCTGCCGAGATAGCCATCGAAACTGTGCTTGATCCAAAACTGGGAGAGATAAAGTTATCAGCTCCTTCCCAGTTTTACAAAGGAGTGAAAGAATCAAAACTATTTCTCATAGCAATTATCTGCCATGTTCTGGGTTCACTGGACAACAAAATGCACTCAGTAAGTGTACTGTTGTTTTAGAACTCTTGGGTTGTCTCTACTAATTCATATTATGGCAATACAGTGAGCACTCAGCTGAGAAGGCGGCTTTGTTGGGCTGAAATTAGACAAAGTGCAGTAAGAAACAGCCCACGGTGACACCAAATTCACAGCTAGGGGTGAGAGGGGCAGACCTGCCCGAGTGCCAGCCCTGGAGATGCAGCGTATCACCACAGGCATGCACAGAGGTGAAGACGCTGAGTGCCACTGTTCCTGCAAATTCAGTTCAGCAAATATAGGTTATTTCTCTTTTCCTTGTTGCTTGCAAACCGTCTCAGTGTCCTATAAGCTTCTGCTACTCAGCTTTGTCCTAATGGCTTCCGTACAGAGCTATGCCAGGGTGGATGTATCTCAATATACTCACACCTTAATGCAGTCTGTACTCATTATTTTCAATATTCCTAGAGATGAGCTGCTCCTCTTGGAAACACGATCACGCTGACAACAATCCTCCTCTGCACTTAGTGCCGTGACAGCCTCCCGACTCCTGCCCACTGGGACCACACTGCACCATCTTGGACGAGGTCTTGCCCGCGCTGGCACAGTGACACCGAGTTTCCTTATCTGCACTGGGAACACGTCCAAGAAGGGGATTTGTCTTCTCACCTTAGTGCCTCGGGTCAACCTGTGTTCAGCTCTGCCCAGGCTCTTCTCCACGCTCCCAGATGAGCAGCTTCTCCCCGCTTCAGAGACAGACTCCCCCTGCATCTCTTGCCTTTTCTGTGACTTCCATCCCCAGGGTTAACCAGCTCTCTCAGAACCACACCCTGATCTTCTTTCATGCTAACGACAAACACCGGTGTCGTGGCATCAGATACCTGATCTGTGCACTCCCAAATGGGGAGCTTCAAAACCCATCCGCTGATAAGGTCTAATGGCAGAGATGTGAAGCTCAGTGGAAAAACATTAAGAAGTAAGTGTTCCAACACATTTCTGGAATATCTCCACATGTAAAACCTGGCAGTGCATGTCAGACAAGGATTTTCCAGTTTCTTCTCCAGCTGTAAGCGTCGGGTGACCAGGAAGCACCCGGTCTACCGCCCATCCAGTGGGAGAGCAGGGAATAACAGTGTATTTGTTTTATAAACAAACCAGCAGGCTTGTACAAAACCAACCAACCAAATAAATCTAACCACAGCCTTAACTAGGAGAGACCACAATCACTCTCTATTTGCTATTCAATAGGATCTGTGTACTAGAAAACATGTTCAGCGAATGCAGCTTCTCACACACATATATTTGTGTTTTATCCATAATAAGGTTTTTTTCCTCCTAAAGGGGGAGATTCAGATCTGGCACATCAGAAGAACAGCTGTAACAAACAGAAAGGCCATTAGGCATTTACTCTGAAAATAAAAAATAAAATCTCCCTTTACTAGAGCAGTGAAAAAGGCAACTAAAAATACCCCTGAATGCTACGAGCAGGTTGCAGCCCGCTTGGAGCATGAGGTGCCTCAGGATCTGCTGTATGGGCAGGGAAAACTCTTCAGCAAACGTGTTCATGCACACTTACAGACACATGGTGCTTGCAGTCAATGAGAGATTTGCTACTGAGAAAAGCACCTTTTTTTTTTTTTTTTTTGACATCAAGAGAAGTGTGCCCTTTGCTGCTTTACTCAGCGGGCTGGACCACGGTGCTCTGGCACAACTCCTCCCCTAGCACCAACAGCGCTCGCACCAGAGCAACACAGCAGGACCCTCTGCAAACCACAAAGGCACCCTGGATTGGGTCACCATGCAAGCAAACGGATGGGGAGAAACCATGCAAAAATACCACAAGTCTGATCATTTGCCACAACTTTGGTCTATGCTGTAACAGCGCTTGGATGTGCGTTGGGGCACACAGGTAGCTTTGGCCAGGCACAAGCTTGCTCAGCCAGGCAGTTGCTCCAACAACCCATTGCTTCTGACACGAGTCATGAAAAAGCTTCAAACCCCTACATGTCTCAGCACGCCAGTGGTCTGACCCTGGCTGGATGTCAGGTGCCCACCAAAGCCACTCTATCACTCCCCTTCTCAACTGGACAGGGGAGAGAAAAAAAAAAACAATGAAAAGCTCATGGGTAGAGATAAGGACAGGGAAAGATCACTCAGCAATTACAGTCACAGGCAAAACAGACTCAACTTGGGGCAATCAATTTATTACCAGTCAAATCAGAGTAGGGTAATGAGAAATAAAACCAAATCTTAATACACCTTCACCCCAACCCTCCCTTCTTCCCAGGATCAACTTCACTCCTGATTTCTCTACCTTCTCCCCACAAGCGGCGCAGAGGGACAGGGAATGGGGGTTGCGGTCAGTTCATCACACTTTGTCTCTGCCGCTCCTTCCTCCTCAAGAGGAGGACTCCTCACACTCTTCCCCTGCTCCAGCATAGGTTCCCTCCCACAGGAGACAGTTCTCCATGAACCTCTCCAATATGGGTCCTTCCCACAGGCCACAGTTCTTCACAAAACTGCTCCAGCGTGGGTCCCTTTTACAGGGTGCAGTCCTTCAGGAACCACCTGCTGCAACGTGGGTCCCCCACAGGGTCACAAGTCCTGCCAGCAAACCTGCTCCAGCCTGGGCTCCTCTGTCTCCACAGGTCCTGCCAGGAGCCTGCTCCAGTGTGGGCTTCCCACGGGGACACAGGCTCCTTTGGGCACATCCACCTGCTCCGGCATGGGGTCCTCCCCGGGCTGCAGGTGGATATCTGCTCCACCATGGGCCTCCATGGGCTGCAGGGGCACAGCTGCCGCTCCATGGTCTTCACCAGGGGCTGCAGGGGAATCTCTGCTCTGGTGCCTCCTCCCCCTCCTCCTTCGCTGACCTTGGGGTCTGCAGAGTTGTTCCTCTCACATATTCTCACTCTTCTCTCCTCCGACAACTGTTCCACCACAGGTTTGTTTTCCCTCTTCTTAAATATGTTATCCCAGAGGTGCTGCCACCATCACTGATGGGCTTGGCCTTGGCCAGCAGCGGGTCCATCTTGGAGCTGTCTAGCATTGGCTCTATCGGACATAGGGGAAGCTTCTAGCAGCTTCTCATAGAAGCCACCCCTGTAGCCCCGCCCTGCACTACCAAAACCTTGCTACGCAAACTCAATACAGCCAGTAATTAAAATCAGTGCATGCAGAAATCCCCCAGATCTACTTTTTCTATAAAAAACGTCTGTTTCTTGACCGAAACTGCTCTTTCTGGCAGGCAGCACGTTTCTCCAGACTGCACCACGAAGCCACAGGGGCTGCAAGGAGCACTGCAGGCAGAGCTTACAGAGCTCCTCAACAACAGAGCACCACTCTTTACCCACAAATAACCCCACTAAAACACATACAATTTCTCGATGCTGCCACTGCAGCTGGTGTTTCCAAGCCTGCAGCTTTCCCAGAGAAAACCATGGTGTGCACACGCTCCAGCCAGCACTATGTTTAACATGAGTACCCTGGTTTCACACATCTGTACAAGCGGTGGGAGCTACCGTTTCTTTGCTAAGAGCACATCTAAGGCTGGTACATATTTAAAAGTTAACCAGTGGAATTCCACTGCTCCAGGTCTGCGATGGTGATCGCATCTGCCAGTGGCTGCCCCAGCCCAAAAGTGGGATGCTGGAGGGCTCCCACTGTGATGCGGAGAAGTGTCAGCTGAGATCTGGCCTCCATCATGCCAGGCACCATGCACAGGGCTAGAAAGAGCCCGTTGCTGTGCCAAAAAGTGGATAATTTAAGTACAAAAGGCAGCTGACAGGGCTTCCCTGCTTTGCCAAGCAGCTGACTGAGGAAACACATATTGCCGCAGCAAACATAGAATCATAGAATCGTTTAGGTTGGAAAAGACCTTTAAGATCATCCAGTCCAACCACTAACCTACACTACCAAGTCCACACTAAACCAATCAAGGGTAGACTAGACTAAACCATGTCCCGAAGTGCCACATCACCCTGCATCGACAAAGAGAAGAGTTTTTTCAAATTGGTCCTGGGCAGGTACAAGGACAGGGGCTGGGGATAAAGAGGAGCTGCCTGATAAATGACAACACTTGGCAAGCCTTAAAAAAACAAACAAACCAAACCTGCTTCCTCTCCTTCAGAAGGTTACTGACCTCTTTCCTTCTGTTGCCTACCAGCCCATAAAATATCATTAAATTTACCCTGACTGAGAATATTAGATGCCTCACGTCTTAAACATGAAGAAAATTTTTGCCACTCAGACACCAGAATTTTGCTTACCTTCATCAAGCAACAGTGCCAACAGTTGTTCAAGTACAGTATAAATATCAGCTAAGAAACATTGCAGCCTTTGCCAGTAAAGAAATGCAGATTTTGGCACCAGATCTCACAGGAATAATCACAGAATGGTTTGGGTTGGAAGGGACCTTTAATGATCACCCAGTCCAACCCCCCTGCCCTGGGCAGGGACATCTTCCACTAGATCAGGTTGCTCAAAGCCCCAGCCAACCAGACCTTAAAGACCTCCAGGCATGGGGCATCCACAACCTCTCTGGGAAACCTGGTCCAGTGTTTCACCACCCTCATAGTGAAGAACTTATGTCCAATCTAAACCTACCCTCTTTCAGTTTAAAACCATTGCCCCTTGTCCTGTCACTACAGGCCCTGATAAAAGTCTCTCTCTACCTTTTTTATGAGCCCCCTTTAAGTACTGAAAGGCCGCAATAAGGTCTCCCCGCAGCCTTCTCCAGGCTGAACAACCCCAACTCTCTCAGCCTGGCCTTGTAGGAGAGGTGCTCCAGCCTTCGGATCATTTTTGTGGCCCTCCTCTGGACCCACTCCAACAGGTCCATGTCTGTCCTGTGCTGAGGACCCCAGAGCTGGACACAATACTCCAGGTGAGGTCTCACCAGAGCAGAGTGGAGGGGCAGAGTCATCTCCCTTGACCTGCTGGCCACGCTTCTTTCGATGTGGCCCAGGATACGGTTGGCTTTCTGGGCTGCGAGCCCATGTTGCTGGCTCACGTCCAGTATTTTGTCCACAAGTGTCCCCAAGTCCTTCTCAATCCCTTCATCGCCCAATCTGTATTAATACTGAGGGTTGCCTGACCCATGTGCAGGATGCTGCACTTGGCCTTGTTGAACCTCATGAGATTCACATGGGCCCACTCCTCAAGCCTGTTGAGGTCCCTCCAGATGACATCCCTTCCCTCAAATGTATCAACTGCACCACTCAGCTTGGTGTCATCTGCAAACTTGCTGAGGGCATACTCGACCCCACTGTCTATAGCATTAATAAGTTAAAATACACGACAACACCTTGCAAGGAAAAGCCCTTGGATCCCCCAAAAGCTGGGGAATACCAGCACAGACCGAGCAATCCTGCATGTGGGACTGAAGAACGTATGCACGCTAAGCTGGACCACAATTTCTAGAAACACTATTTCCATGCTTTATTTAATTTAACAAACTAAAACCCTAAGTGCCAAACTGAAGGCTCAGTGACAACTCACACCAAACAGACTGGCTACTCAGATCATTAAAACACTTGAGAGCTACTTTACTTCCTTCTGTTTATGCTCTACTAATCTCTACATTTCTCTCAGTCAGATAAAATTAATTAGAAAAAAAATCCATTCCACTTTCAGTTTCTGACTGGAGGAAGCATCAAGAGTTCACAAGCAACTGGTATTTTTTTAAATGAGAAATATTATTCTCCATATACTTTCAGTAAATAACCCCACTGAGTTTAGGTATGAAACTGATCTGCAAAATTAAATAGGCGAGAATTTAAACTTAGTGTCTCTGCTTGGAAACACTCCCAGCCTCACCTAAGAGGCGACTTGGCTGGAAAGTTATTTATCGAAACAAAGAGGCCAAGTGATGCACAAGTGCCAAAGACATGGCAAGGAGAGCAGGGAGGGCAATGCCTAAGTCAGTTATGCAAGTGGGGAAGCACAGGGCGAAAGGACGGGAGGACTCTGCAGGATGCATGGCAGCCAGCCTCGGAAAGCTCATAAAGAGCTTTGGCAGGAACTGGCCACCCTGACGGTGATGGTGAAGCTGGGCTCTGGCACTGCCGGGTGCGGGACCCTGTGCCCAGCACCCCGAGCAGCAGGGCAAAGCTCCCAGTGGTTTGCTGCCAAACTTTGTGCTTGCCGGCCACATGCATGGAGCCTGCTGGGTGCTGGAGAAAACAACAAAAGGGCTTTGATGCTTTCTCTGCCATCTATTCCAGTTTCTAATGCTGATTTTTTTTTCTTTTTTCCCTGGGTTTGCTGCTGAAGTGCCTACGGACAATGAGACTATTGAGTGTTTACTCCAACATGAGATTAGTTTGGGTTTCAGTTTCTGCTGAGCCAGCTAATTTGCTTCCACTTTCTTACAGGAGCAGATGCTAAAACACAAATGGGCAGTCATCATCAAAAAAGCAGAAGGAGGAAGATCTTTCATATAACAGCAGTTAAATTTATTCTTTTTCACAGCTTTAGCCAGAACAATTCAATAGCCTGCTCCTCTAATTACATTACATTAAAGAGCCAAGGAGCTATCACTTCATCTTTAATAACAAAAAAACCCATATACACACCTCAAAATATCAAAAACCCAACCAACCAACAACAAAACCAGCCAAACTGGCCAGATGAGAAGAATTCTTCAGAGAAGCTAAATAGAAAAATTCCTGTAGTCCCCTCCCAAGTGCGTCGCGTGACTGTGGTGCTGCCTTCAGACACTGAATTCGATTGCTGCAGCTATTAGTCACAAAATTCAAGGCAAGTTGAAACCACCAGATACACCAAGGAGCATCCCTGCACTACAACCAGTTCTTCCCCCACAGAGGAAAACCAAGCAGATGAATAACCTGTGGTTAATAAAAAGCAGCTAGCCATCCCTGGGCTGCGACACCAGCAAGGACGAGACGACGGCAGCCCTTGTTAAACACCCGTCCCTCATGCCACTGCTCGAGTCAACGCAGGAGCATCTCCTCCCCGCTGGGTGCTTTGGCACCCAGCAGCCGCAGCCCAGAGCATCCCCCCAGGTGGCTGCAGCAGCTCCGCGAAGCACGGGGCCATGCAGCAGAGCCAGAGCCACAAGGGCTTGGACCTTCTTCAGGGGAAAATGGTGGAAAGAAACCCAGATCATCTGCAACACTCATCAGAGCCCTGCGCCGCCACACTAGCCACGTTTCCCTTTGCACCCACAATTACTCCCTTCGTGACTACTTGTGCAAAACTGCCTATAGTCGTCTGGAAACTCAACTGCATCCATCAACTTTATACCTGCTCAGAAAAGCCCCAAGTACAGCAAGATGCTCCCCCATGCAGCTCTGCTGCTCAGATGCTTCGCCAGCTAGATGGGCAATCTGCAACCCCTCCAGGCACTTTTAAAAGTACCTTTTACATACAGATATAATATCCATCGTCCGCTAATGCTTTTAAAATGCCGGATGCTTATCATTGATTGTCCCAGCTGGGCAACCCACTGCTCAGCAAGCCCGTACCTCCCCGGTGCCACTCCGCCAGCCCACTGCTGAACCGGCAAGCCCCATCTCCCCTGGGCTGGGGATAAAGTACGTTAATACAGGTCAGAAAACCAAGATCACAAAAGACTGAAACCACCGATTCCCCCATCAGTGCAAATTTTTCCAGGAGGTTGCTAAACCCCTGAGAACTAACAAGCTGTGAAGTATAAATATGCAATGTAAATATACAGACAATATATATTTTGGTAGGACTACTGATGAGAAATCACTGATAAAACTTAGAAGGACTTTCAGAGAAATTTTTCCACATCACCAGCTTCTGGATTTGAGACAAAGGAGGCAGGTTCATGGAGGTAAAAACAAGGTTCATGGAGGTTCATGGAGTAAAATGGATTTAGCTCACACAGAGAAGAAAGTAAAGGTCCTTGCTGGCAGCTCAGGCCAGAATCAGGCTGTGCAATATCTTACTAACCACAAGCTAGGGGAGTTTCAATCCTGCCTGTAAAGAGAAGAGAAAACTACGCAACTTCCTATTGCCTTTGTCAGTTTATTTGTAAACACTATTGTGCATCCCCTACACAATATCATTAGGTTTTCTTAAAGAAAAAAAAAAAAAGAAAGAAAGAAAGAAAGAAAGAAAAAAAAGGAATATTGTAGCATCCTTAGTGAAAAAATAAGCTCCCAGGGCATCTCTTGACGAACACACCGCCCCGTAGTTTCAGCTGGGCGCTGCCTTTCTCACTTCCCATCTGCAACTCTCCTAGCACCGGCTCAGCAAACCACCCCAGCACCGCGCTGCTCCTCCCCACCCAGAGAGCAAAGGCCCCCGCGAGCCCGCACGGCTGCTGTTGCACAGTGTCCTGGTAGCTTTCAAGCCGAGTTTTGGTGCTGGTTACACCACTGTAATGCCATGCTGCTGCATCAGTATGAGAGGCTCCTGTTATATTATACATTTTTGATGGTTTCACCATTGCTTTGCTTGCTTACCTGTTTCACCCAGAGCTGCTTCCTCCACTCCGGACCTCTGAATCACTCTCTGCGATTTAGGGTTCAAAGCCAACCACCTCCCTCCCCGCCAAAACTCATATGCTCGGGACCGACAGAGGACCTGCACGCTTGCACAACCACGTCACGATGTATATTTGCAGAGGGATTTCAAGCAGCCACCCCACACAGGACAGACACTCACTGGGTGCCTACGTACCGACCGATGACAGCATGACCCCCCGCACCCGGAGAACAGCCAGCCACATCCCATCAGCCCTGCTCCGCGGCCGGCCGCCTGACGGGGTGCTAGCCACCCCCTGCTCGCCCCCTCACCTCGCCCCTCCAGCTGCCCCGGGCTCAGGAGGGGGGTTCACCGGGCCAGGCCCGCCACCCCATTGCTCCGGCTGCTCCGCCACAGCCCTGTGCGAACCAGGAAGCGGAGGCAAGCTTGCAGTTTATTTTTAGATCATGGTTTGGTTTTTTTTTTTTTTTCTTAAATACGAAGCGAAAACACATGCACAAACCACCCATTCACCCTCACTCCACCCAGCAATGGGTTTTACATTTTACATCTTTCCAACACTCAGAAATTCCTGGGTGATGGTGGAGAACAGATGTCACTCTATCACCCCAAACATTTCCATTATCCCCTTCAGCAGCCCCATTCCTACACAGGCAAAATAAGAGTCTTTCAAACGCCAAATTAAGCCTCTTGAGTGAAGAAGCAGGCAAAGCCCAAAGAGAGAGCTCAGAAAGGGAACGCATTCTTAGCGCTGCTACAGCGTAAAAGCAGGCAGGTGGCTCTGCTCTCAGCTCGTCCTACCCTTTCACACCTCCCCAAAACCCATCCAGGCTTAGGACATCCAGTGCCCCTGGATAAAGATGCAGCTCACACCTCCAAATCTTCGCTGCAGACATTTCAGAGAAAGAAAAGCTAACGCGGGATTATTTGTCCCTTCCCACCAGTTAAAATACAGTTTTGAATCCCTACTAGCTGGGAGTTGGCTGTTGCTTCTTTTTTCTACAGCTTCTCAGAAATCATTACTTATAGTATCTTTGGGTGTTTTGGTTAAACAAGATACGGGATCTCAAGAAAGGCCCCAAACTTTAGTTTCAGAGGCACAGGCAGGTAGAAAGGGTTTAAGGGTTCCCAAGCGGTTGATGGTTTTGCAGTCTACAGCTCCCCAGGTTAAATTTTTGGAGCTAGGATGAGACCACCCGGATGGTTACCCATCCACTGTGGGAATTTCTGGTACAGGACTTAGTTTCCCTCTTTATCAAAATAACAATAAAAAGATGAAAGATCCCTTGGTTTTCCAAAACATGTCTATTGGATATTCACAGCTCTTTCTTTAAAAAAAAAAATGGGGGCACTAGGTCAGCATACACATATTTACACCTACAGCAGCAAGATTACCACATCAAAGAGAAGAAAACCTTCAAGGAGCAAATACATTTACACAAGACACAATTTGTGCCCACAGCCTGATGTGGCTACATATTCAAGCTCTAATGGCAAAATTACCTGTGTCAACCTCTGTTCAAAGAGAAACCTCACACCAGCGGAGGGCCACTTAGACACGAACATTATTAATATAGAAATGACTGTTTCAGAGCTCTGAAAACCCTAATTAATCACAGCACTGGTTTTATGAGTGATTGTTTGCAAACGCCACACGAGCTCCACACCACCCTGACGTCACCGGTGATGCCTAATCCCAGGCAGAAAAATGTTCTCGCTACTTGCTGGATACCATACTGCTTGGACAAGTGTAAGCTGTCATTTTGATGAAAGCAAACTTCAAAGATAAAATGGAGCCACTTGAAATCATAAGAAGGCATCTGCCTCTTTTATAGTATCTCACTGCTGATTTTTACCTCCAAGACAAGAAGAATTTGGTGGCTATGTCACTGCACAGTAGCTCAGGGATGGACTGGACAGCTTCAAGCACTACAAGGCTTGAAGACACACAAGCTTTGCTCCACAACCTCAACAACAATAAGATGTTTGTGAATATAAAAGGGTGGAAGCCAAAACGGTTGGGCCACAGCAACCACTCAGTGGTCCTGTACACTAGGATAAAAAGCAGATTCAATGCAGCCTTGCAGATATTTAAAAATTTTTTGGAAAGGCTGGCAGATGTTTTTGTGCAACTTAAGAAGCAGACCTGACACGTGGACATCTTTTCCCCAGTCCAACCCAACAAACACGTGGTAAGACACAGGCTGGCTTTAGGACACACACTACTTTAGCTAACAACCACCCCTTGCTTCACTCTCACTCAACTCTCTTGGCCCGTCTCAACCAGCCAGACTGGGCTTTCTAAACAAGTCAATGTTTGGGGGTGCCCAGAAGGGACTGGGGCAGGCTGTAAGCTGACACACCATTCAGGCACGCTGCAGCCCAGATCCACCTTGACCAAGAGGCTGAACTCATCCTGTCAAAACAGTGGTTAAAAATATACCTTTATCCTGTCCTGGATGGAGGCTTGGCCTCTTCCAAGGCTGCCAGGATGGGGATAAGAGCAGCACCACTCTGCTGCCCCAAACCACTTCACCGTGCGTGACGCCAGCAGTGGTGTCCTGAATGCACCACCACAGAGAGCAAAGCTCTCCATAGCCTTTGCTTGCCTGTCCTGGTTTTGGCTGGGATAGAGTTAATTTTCTTCCTAGTATCATGCATAGTGCTGTGTTTGGATTTAGGATGAGAAGAATGTTGATAACACGCTGATGTTTTAGTTGTTGCTCAGTACTGCTTATGCCAGTCAAGGACTTTTCAGCTTCCCATGCTCTGCCAGGTGCACAAGAAACTGGGAGGGGGCACAGCCAGGACAGCTGAGCCAAACTGGCCAAAGGGCTATTCCATACCATATAGCATCATGCTCAGTATAGAAATTGGGGGGAGTTGGCTGGGAGGCAGCGATCGGTGCTGGGGGACTGGCTGGGCGTCAGTCAGCAGCTGGTGAGCGGTTGCATCACTTTTTTTTTCCTGGGTTTTTTTTCTCTCCCTCATTGTTCTCCTTTTCATTACAATTTTTATTACTATTATTTTATTTAAATTATTAAACTGTTCTTATCTCAACCCATGAGTTTTCTTACTTTTGCCCTTCTGATTCTCTCACCCATCCCGCTGCGGGGGGAGGGTGAGCAAGCAGCTGTGTGGTGCTTGGTTGCCAACAGGGGCTAAACCACAGCATTGCCTTATTGCCAAAGAAAGGTTTTTTTCTACACTGTTTAACAAAAAATTAAATCTTTTGTTGTAATTAAGGAGGAAAAAAAAAAAAAGAAAAAAGAGGAAAAGAGGATACTGGTGAGAACAGCCCTGGGTTTTTGCTACACTGGAAACATTTCACAAAAATATCGCTGAAAGGCTGCAGATGTCATAGAATCATAGAATCGTTTAAGTTGGAAAAGACCTTTAAGATCATCCAGTCCAACCATTAACCTACACTACCAAGTCCACACTAAAATGTCATTAGTCACCTTGTCCATGCTTTATCCGCTCATGTACAGTGCCCATTCAACACCCTCCAGCAACACACTGAGGCACCCAGCGCTGAGGTCAAATATCCCCTTGCTTAAAAACTGAAAGGTATTTCATGTGGAGCGATGGGGAGGTGCATTTGCTGGGCAAAGCAGAAGCCTTATGCTGTGCCCCCGTACCCTGAAGGAGACTTGAATTGAAACCTACTTAACTAATGAACCGCACTCTGCAAGGAGCATCATGCTTCTAGGAAGCATTGCAGAATCACCACAGTCAGCCACAATTCCCTATTCCCTTCATCTACAGAAGCAGCATGTTTCCCTTTCCAACTGCCTAAGGCTTGGCCACACTGCTTTGCCGATGGGACGGATTTGTGGCTGCAGTGACACCAGCATCCTGCTCCTTCCCACATGAGACCAGCTGTAGTAAGGCAGCTCCTCCTCAGCTCACCACCGCAGCAGGCACAGAGACCCATGGACACCCCGACCCCAGATTGCCAGCGGTGGAGAGCTGCACCGGTGGGCTGAAATGGGCTGCCGGCACCCCCAAGGGATGCCAGCACAGGCCCCCCATGCTGAACACAGGTGAGTTCCCAAGGGAAAGGCATTTAAGTGTCAAGACCTCTCTTTTCCAGCCTCCAAAGAAGCCTACAGACTTCTCCAGCAGCCTAATGGACTGTGTTTATTGCTGCATCCTTCACTTTATAGGTGAACATATACCAGAGAGCTAGCAATTCTCAGCTAATCAGACTTCTGTGCAGACCGGCAAGTGGCTCCCAATAAGAATATAAAACCCCCCATAAAATAAACAATCCCTATAATCAACTCGCGCAGTGTAATGCAGTAAACGTGCAGAAAGATTGTACGCTTTATTAACACGCTTGTTTGCACTTCGCAGCAGCATCCTGGGGGCTAGCAGTGGTTGGGGGACCCCAGCCCAGGCTGGCTGCGGGAAGGAGCACATTCTCGCTGGTCTTTGCTGTTTGTACTCCAACAACACTGTGTTATTTTAAAACGAAAGTAGTGGCAATTCCTTGACATACCATTAGTGCTCTCGCCAAGTGCTAAAGCCTAAAACCAGACTGTGAACACACGCTCACAAAGGAGGTCCTCGCTCCACCGCTGGATTACCCCAGGCTGGAAACTTCCTACAGGCAAGTCCTTCCTATCTACCCAGCCAGCCCCCAAAACCATGGACTGACATTGCTGACGGGCTGCATAAATCATCCACAAAGGCCAAGCACATCTTGTTACCCTGCCCCAGCCCTTGCCGCATTCGGTCCCTCCAAACTCCAGATCCTATGCACTTTGCCCCAAAACATTTCAGAAAGCTAACTCATCATGGAGAGAGCTTGAGAAGTTTAACGACATTGCTGACACGTATATGGCGTCCCTCCTTCTTCCCACCGCAACGCTCATGGCGAAGGCAGGGCACTGCACACCCTGAGAGTCAAACTGCCGAACCCAGTGGGCCAGGAGAGGAGGAGATGCTGTACAGAGAGGCAGGCAGAAAATCACAACCCCTCCACCACGATGGCCCTCGGATGACCTTAGAAGATGACCAGGATTTCCAGCTAAAACACTCCAGTGCTCTCAGAGGTCTGGCACCTGAGCTGCTGAGCAGGTAAAGGGGATGGCGAATCTGCCAAGGTCCCTGATTAGGTGCAAAAGAAAACCCCTGTGCACAAAATACTCTTACTGCAGCTATAAATAGCCCCCGCTGAACCAAAGTTGTACACACTGTATTGACACTCCTGACTTAATAGGATTTGCTAGGTAGCCTGAACCAGCTCCAGCTGCTGCAGGGCAGCCTCGCCAAGCAGTTTTCACAACACATGCACACCGTAAGGCTCTGCATGTTGGGGGAGCATAGGCATAATCCCGTGTTTTCAGTGTCCTACTCACACTAAGACAGCAGGAGACCATGAGAAACTCCTAAAGGGTCTTAATGAGTTTGCATGCACAGCATGGTGGGGAGAAAACTTCCAGGCTGACCGTTTCGATGTAACAAGCTTATCTCATGGCTGCATTACAGAAGCTTCTGTTTCTAGTACCAATGCTGTTTCCGTCTCCTTTATATTCATCCTTTTTTACAGTGGTAAAGTAAGATAAGATGGAAAACAATGGCCTAATAAAATATATATTATAGTACCATTTATACAATTTCAAATAATTTCTGTCCCTCTCCAGGTTACTGCCTCTTAACCTGAGATGCTGACCTGAGTACTGTTAGCCAAATAATCTTTCATTGCATCATTCCCAGCACACCACCTTTGCCTTTGTGGTGTCTCACAGCCTGCCGGTGGTGCCAAGAATCAGGTATAGTTCGTGCCTTGACCCTTCGAGCGTGTACAAAATGTACCGGCTGCCCTCAGTTCCGAGGCGGGGCTGTGCTGCCAAGCCCGTGCCTGCCTTTCCGGGCACAACTGCAGTATCGCTTCACCCAGCCCTGCCCCACGCTCCATCATTTGCCTTCCAGAAGCGAGCCCACATTGCTTCCATTGCCTGATAAAATACTCCAAAACCTGTCCCCTCATCTACTGTGGGGAAAACCAATACACTTCCATCCCCAAAATGTAAAAGTACCAAGGACTATTTATACCAGAAGTCAGCAGCCAGAGCTTCCTGGCTGCCTAGCCAACTACCCCACTTTGCCCTACTGTTGCAAGGATTGAGCATCACCTGGGTAAAAGCATCACCCTGGCACCTTGGGGCCTGAGCCACAGACCAGGAGGCAGCAAGACTTTATGTTGTACTGATGCAGAACAAAAAGATGTCTTCTGGCACGTTATCACGTTGTCCCCATCATCACAGCCTCACAGGCAACAATCCTGAGCAAGGAACGAAATAGGACAACTTCATATTGCGTATTCCCTACCAACCCCAGCTTCCTTCAAATGCTGCGTGACCATAAGCAACACAGAAACCACGCAGGACAATTGTAGATGCTTACCCATGTGCTAACTATTGAAGGTGACTGACCCGACCCGCTCAGGACAAGCTCTCAACCATGCCAGTCACTCTGGGCATGCTGTGCCTCCTGGGCTTAGGGATGCAGTCTCTCTGTGCAGCACTTCTGTGTTTTTCTGGGATGAGGTTTGGCTATTGGGAGCGCTGGGAATTTGTAACACAAGAAGAAATAATAAAGCTGACCTCAAGCTGGTTCAATACACTCATTCTGAAACTCAAGTACCTAAAACATGATACATCATTTGTTCCTACCACAGTCTTAACTGTTATGGAAAATGCAGTAATGAAGAAAGGAGCCAGCTCATGAGCTAACCTTACCTGTCTGCACCCCATCTGCTTCTTCAGTATGTACTACATGCCACGGCAATGACATACATAGTGTTTGCATGGCTATCTAAGAACCCCAGGCAGAAGTGATTGTAAAAAGACATGCAGTTTAAAATTTCATTAAAGAGCGACTATAATACAATCACAAGTCACTCAATGCACTGGAGGCTGAATGTTGCTACGGAAAATTATGAGCCTCCCCCTGCAAATATCCTTATCTACCAGCAACAGAGAAAGAACCAGTAGTTTAACATCATCTTCATTCAGCACATGTACTAGACCAGAATAAGGTGATCATTAAATAGTTTAAATCAAAGCAGCTAGCAAAATTTAATAAGCCTCAACAAACCAAGTGAAACAGGCCTAAGAGGCTCTACCAGCTACTCCTTGTGCTTAGTCCCCTCTTAGGAAAGCTTCTATAGGAGATGGAAGGACAATCTGCTTCCACACAGGATGGATGACGGACAGGTGGCTCCTTCTGCAAAACCCATTTTCTTTATTCTGCACAAGTGGATAATTCAGTTCAAGGGGAAGAAAGAAAAAAAAAAGCAGAAGGGGAGGTAAGGAAAATGCTTTAACGTTAGAATGGGCAAACTACTGAGCTAGAAAATCTAGATTAAATTAAGCATTCCTGCAGATTTGTGATAGAGAAATGAATGGCTCCCATCTGGAAGCTCAGCAAATTAACTTGGATCCTGGTTAAGAAGACAGCACCAGAGCCTGTTTCCAGAAATGTAAATATCCAGCATGCATTTGCAATCCAATCACAGGCCAAAAATATAAGACAACTTAGAGTGAAAATCTGATTTTGTGTCTACCCGCTTAATGGGAAATAACACAATCGCCCTCTGTAGACACAGCAATCTGGGCTCATTCTTCCTGCTTGGAGAAATGCCGCAAGATGTCTTTGCACCGTGAAGTCTTTCAGCTGCTTCTTACTGCAAGGCCACAGCTCGTGTTGGGGGCCTGACTTTGCTCCATCATACTCCACTTCTGCATCTCCTTTTCCATCCCATGCCTCCAGCTATTCCACTGTACTGTCCTCGGCTCTCTGTTTACTTACACTGATTTATTTGGTCCTTATTATTAAGAGTATTCAAGCTCCTTCTTGCCTGAGAGATTTATCTTTGGCCTTTCAGTAAGAGATGAGGTGCCCTTGCTCTCAGTGTGCAGATGAAGAAGTCAACCACAGGCATGAACAAAGCTCAGGACTAAATTCAGCCCAGAAGAGGATAGTCTCTCTGCCAGTGGGAGAAGTAGACAAGGAAGGCACTTTGGAGCAGGAGCCTGTTTTAGATGCTCCCTGGTTGTGCCTACCTCCCTCTAGGCTATAGAGAGAGCCTGAGGAGACCAGGCTTAGCCTCTGAGCATCATCCCTGGGGACTTTCTTTCAACGCTATAAAAGGAAGGAAAAGCCATTACAAGTTAAAGTCATCCCTATGGTTCAAGAACTGACACTGCAAGGGAAGTTTCAGGGTGTTCCACCACCAGAAGGCATTCATGGAAAAAGGACGTTTCTCCGTGGATGAGATGGCCTTCTGTGATCACAGCAGGGACAGCTGAGAGTTTTAAACTAAAGAAAAACCAAACCTCTAGAGAGAGGATAATCAGGAAAATCAGTTAATTCCCACATCTGGTTTTAATAAACAGAGGGATTGGTAAACGTGGACAAAAAAAGCACATATCATCATCCAAACTTCAGACAACAAAGAGCGTATTAACATCAATAGCAGCAGTCAGATAGGATGGTAGATAATTAGCCAGAAATTCACAGATGATGAGTAAGAAACAAGATCAAGGATTAAAATACTGATACTGGCAGCCAGGGCAGTGCAATGGAAAAGTCAGGAAGCAGAAGGAGAATAAACTCAGGAGGACAGCAGTCATGGCCAGTCTCTGGTGCTATGGGGGTCCACGCTGCTTGGGAGAAGGAGGGACAATGGTACAGGTTGTCCTACACCCTACAGAGTTTGCATGGGTGCACAATGTAGATTGCAAGGTCCATAGCAAGATGCAAGTGCTAACAGCGCTTATCTTACTGTGGGACTGTAACTTCCCAAAATATTCAACATAAGAACCTACTATTAACGTTAAGAGCTGACCACAGATATTCCTGGAAGCAGCGGACAGCAGTTGCAATCCTCCAGCTGCTGAACTAGAAAAGGGCGATACTAATTTAGACACTGTAAGTAGCTGTAAGTGCTCACAGAAAGTAACTGGAGGCGATCATAATCGCGCAGAGGTGGTTTGGGTAAAAGAATACTCTGAAGTGAAACACAGAAATTAGAATTTTTCAATTTCCCATAAGGTTTGAGGAATCAAAGGAACTCAGCATGGAAGTCAACAGGATTGAAGTGCTCAAGGACACACTTGGAAGAAGCTTAGACTATCTTTACAGCAAAGATGCCAAAAAAAAAAAAAAAAAGAGTTGGTACTCATAAACCCAAGCAAAGTGTGGGAGATGTCTAGGGAACGATTCCCAATCTTACTGGAGAAACAATCACCAAAAAAGGGATTTTAGGACTAAGCAGAGTGTCTGTGAGGAATGGAAAGGAAGGGCTGCTCGGCAAAGACAGCTGTGTCACGGAGGTCAGGATGCAAAGGGGTGAAGAGAAATTGCCAAAGTCAAGCTGAATTAGATCATGCAAATAAAAATAAAGAGCAAAGATCAAAATGTTCTTCAGTGATACAAATTAAAAAAAAAAAAAAAAGCTTAGGAAAGTGGCAGACTAGCAGCACTTGGCTGACGCTTCTTAAAACGAAAGCACAAGAAGAGAGGAGTTTTTGCTGTAACCACATCAGGATGGTGAACAGCAGATGGAAAAAAATAAACCCATAGCACTGACACCCCCCCCCCCAACTATTAAACAGACCGTAAGTTAAAATTGAAAGTGGGGCAGTTTCTAATCAGGGAGGGAGGTGAACAGCCTCTCAGCCAGGCAAACACCTGAGAGGGGACCTGTTTGTTTGTTCGGGTTGGAAGGCTGCTCGCTGCTACAGCACGAGATCAGGCCTTGCAATCAACATGGCTTCTTCAAATCTGCTGGTTTGAAATATGCTGACCACCACCAGCTCACAGAGAAACCTAAACAACAGGCTGACGAGAGCGTCTCACAACACATGGAGAAATCTTAAACTATCTTACAAATAAGATTAAATGGGATTAATTGCCTCCTCCCACAAAACGCACAGGCAAGACCACTCTTGGTGGTCTCCTTCAGCATCTTCACATCGCTTTTCTGACCTCAGTACACACTCACCCCTCTCTGATCTCCTTCAGCAGGAGTTGCAGCACAGGCCCCCACACGCAGAGGTTTGGAGGAGGGGAGGGTGCTTATTTTTAAGCACTGGCCATCTGAGTCATTTTGGAACAGGCACCAAAGCTATACCCCACCAAAACAATCATATCTGTTGCTGGGTGGGAGCAGTCTGTCTCATGTTTACCTACTAAAATTTGGGAGCAAATACATTAAGACTAAAACCAAGCTTTGCTCTGAATAACCTTAACATAGCACAGATGTGTGCCTGGCCTTAACTCTCAAACTTCAGCATCCTGAGCAAAAGCAAACTGCATCATTTGTAAGCACTATCGTGACTGTTTCTTCCACCATGTGGAATTAAGAACAGGCAATTCATTTACCTGGAAAAACTGGGATTTAAAAGTGTGCAGTATGAGCCAGTTTTTAAGCCTTCTCATTCTCCAACAAAAGTGGCACTATCAGAGCATAGGGTTGCCTTTAGGGGATGAGAAAATATTCACAAGTGCAGAGAAAATATTTTGTAGCTCCATCAAGCCAGTATTCAACCATACACGCAGTAAGTGGCTTTGTGCCTGCAGTTTATTGAGAGTTAAACTCAAAACCTCTGCAAGAACAGAACAGCCATCATGCAAGCCAGGGAAGCAAACATATTATTGTCCAGAATTATTATTATACTATATTATTAACCAGAACAACTTAATGCAAGGGTAAGAAGTTGTATGAGTAACTCCATGACTTATGTCCAGCTCCACTGCTGCTCACCAGCTCTGAGCCAGCTCAACTGGGTGTACAACCAAATGTATCATTGCTATTCAAAGTAACGAGAAACAGCTTAACCTCTAACTTGAGGTTAGATTTGAAGACATCTCCTCAAACAGAAACACAATTAAAACCCAGCACGAGCACATAGACAAGTCCACGGCATCAAGAGGCTCTAGAGGATTTTTCTGAGTCAGTTGTCTTGACGCAACATGGTACGTAGTGTTATGGCTTCTAGCTGTAAAAAAATGTTAAAAATGTACAAGTTTACAGCATGTATGAGGAATCAAACTAGAGCCTTTTCTGCAGTCTTGCCTTTTTCTTCACAAAACATTGCATTTTAAAGTGTTTAGTCACCTCCCTAAATTCAGCTGCAAATTCAGCTCCTTAACTAAGCACTGGGAAGTTCTCCCTCAACACCACATAGCCAAAAGGAGAGACCTTCTGAGAAGAAAACCAGGATGTAAGCAGGCATTCCCATTGCAAGGACTACTCCAGAGAGCAGAATGATCAATGAATATTTTCACATGCTCTGCACATGATACCACCAACTCACAAAGCAAAGCACTTGTGACCTCACATCAACAAAAGCTCTCAAGCATCGTTATACACCCGGATTAAGCATGCATCTAAGTGCATGAATAAATCCAGCCAACCCCATGATGATTGAAGCACATACCTCAAATGAAATACAAGATTGAATATTTTCTGGGCTCAGGGCAGACTTTAAGCCCCTTGCATCACACGCTTTTCAGTGCAAAATAGAAGTGCAACGCTGAAGCAAAGGAGCAGACTGAAAGAGAACCAGGCTACAAATCACAATTTATTTTATTGTCAGTGTCTTATCTTTAAACCAGTCTTGCAGGGAAAGAACAGCTGGGAAGAGGCTCAAAAATGGTCTCAAAGACACTACTGCGCTGGCTGTCTGCTAGTAGATTAATCATTTAGTGTCCACTTAGCAATAACCATAATTGTTTTGGAAGACATTCATATTGCAAAATTGTAAGAGAGTCAAGTCAAATCTAACCCTTCTTCATTTTACATTTGTTTTAGACATGTTATCTCCAGTACAGAAAGAACCAACTTCAAGGAAAAAACCTGTCATGAAGATTAAAGTTTATTGATTACCCAGACAGCAATTCCAGCCCAGCAATTTGAGATCTCTCCAAGGGGAAAGAAAGAGATAGTATTTACAGAAACTCCGTCTAATGAGAAAACCTTAAGGCAAGGAAGACAAACCCGAGAGCAAGGAGTATCAAGTTTTATAGATGATAAACAACTGTTTGCTCTTTTGCTTTTATAATGGCATTTCCCTTTATAACTATCGTCCCTATGTTCTGCCTTCCTCCAGAAACATCCATTGCTAGGCTAGGGTGGCCAAAGCTGGGTTATATTGCAGTAACTGTGGGCAAAGCATGTTAAACCTTGCTTAAGCTCACTTTGCCAGGGACAGCTTTAAGTTTATCAGTCTAAGAAAAACCCTGCAACAACCAGTTTCATTGAGGGACTCTCCCTTTTCCCCCAGTGATTTGAACAGCAAAGTTTTGCACAGAGCTCCATGATGAAGGAGTATTTAATTTCTAAGACAAATCCCAGTGTCCCAAGCAGGTAAGTCCACTTCAGAGAGGACCCTGAAGAGAAAAAAGGAAAAAAAAAAAAAAAAAAAAAAAAAAAAGCAGCAGAGGACCTGAGCCAGCAGGACTTGGGGAACTAATGTGGATGGCTGCTCCTTCGTGGAGCTTCACCTGGTTTTCTGCAGACAGAACAAACTCACCCCTGCAAATCTAAATCTCATCATGCTCTCTGTTATAGCTGTGCAATGCCAAGAGTGTTGAAACTCCAACACCTGGGGCAAGCAAGGAAACCTGACCATGTGGCTGTCGGAGCTTCTAACAGCGTTGGCTCTGCAGGTACTGGATTTGCCTTCATCAGATATGAAGCATCTGCAGTACTCCATCATGAGAGAAAAGGAGCTAAAAAAGGCAAAGAGCAGAAAGCAACTATGGTTTAAAGAATCCTCTGAACTGAGCTACAGCTGAGCTTGCACGCAAACACATTTGAGTTTCACAGACAAGCAGCAACAATAGGAGAGGAATTAAGTAAACGACCATTTGCCAAATATAACTTTCTAAAACAGTTTGTCAGAAAATGGCAACTTTGGTGGAGTAAAGCAATAGGATGGAACAGACATTCTCACAGCATCACGTTTTTATTTAGAGAAGACAAATAAGAAAAAAATAAATACATCTTGCAGATGGCCTGTCTCCTAGTGGCCCCAATAAAAGCCTCCACGCCCTGACTCCGGGCCAGCCACATTCCAGCTCCAACTGCACAGCCTGCAGAAGCATTAGCAGCAATTAAGAAAAGCCAACCTTAGTGATAAGCCAGACCTCTGTAAAAGAAATACATGCTGCGCTGATACAGATTTCTTTTCTTTCTTTCACTTTTTGGTGGACTGCCATGGTGCGCTCCTTATAAAGACAATTTCCAAGCACTTCACAGTTGTTCCTCCACCCTTGACTTACTGAATCCCAGGCAGGACCCTTGGCACCCCTCATCCAGTAGGTCTCCAGGACAGTGCCATGGACTTCACGTGTAGCCGCCATGCGGGTATTACTTTTCCAAATCACCACACAACTGTCCAAAGCACAGCCCCTGGGAATTTGCTGCACTTTACAAAAAGTGTTAATTTGAAAACAACTGATCTAGAATTATAGAATGCTTTGGGTTGGAAGGGACATTTAGAGGTCATCTAGCCCAACCCCCCTGCAGTGAGCAGGGACAGCTTTAACCAGATCAGGTTGCTCAGAGCCCCGTCCAACCTGACCTTGAATGTTGCCAGGGATGGGGCCTCCACCACCTCTCTGGGCAACCTGGTCCAGTGCCTCACCTCCCTAGATGGCCCACCCATCTAGTCTGATACCTCTTGACTCAAAGAATTTCTCCAAGGGTTTCTGCATCAAGCCACCACCAGTTTGGCCTATACCACAAATGTTTTCAGAAGATATGCAACCCTGACCTAAAAAGCCTCCAGAGGACAGACAGCCCACCATAGGCTGAAATAATTTGCTCCAAACACTGATGTTCTTCCCTGCTTAAGCAGCCATATGGTGCACAGCTTTTTGGGGAGGAGTGGGATAGGGGAATTTGACTGTTTTTGTGTCATCTCCCTCTTTGTACCATATATAGCTCAGCACTCACTTGTGTGGCTCACTGAAAGATTAGTTTGCTGGTTCAGGCAGGCAAGGGTAGACCCTTAAGAGGGTTAAGTGATTTGGGGCAGGATGATCATCTGTCTCCGCCCTGTCCACAATTAACCGTTGCATGGCCCTCCCATGGGGGAGCGAGCTGAGCTCCTTCCAGCATGACCTGGAGCATCCCTCCTCCCTCAGCTTTGAGAAGTTTAAAGAAAGTTGGCAGAAAGGGAGCTAATACCACCAATGCTCCTGGATCCTGCTTATTCCACCTAAAGCTCAGTGTTTCAAACAGCAGGGAAATTAAGCAACAGAGCCTTGTGGTAAGCTAATAAGTCACGTCATATATACATGCTCAGATGGTTGTAAAGAGCATGACAAACTTAAAACAGCCTGCAAATTTCTAAAAGTAAATGGCTCTTGGTGTTACAAAGGTCAGACATCTGTTCAAATGTTCATGTCATAGTCAATTTAACCTTTCTTCTTCCACTCTCCTCTCCCAACTCAAGTATACTCCTCAGGAAGAAGAAAACCTGGCTGAAGTCACCACAGTTAAACAGCTCTCCTTGTCCTCAAAGAACTGCCCACAGAAAACACATGGATGGTTAGGACAGACTATGGATGCAAAGAAGAAAAGTGGTGGAAAGAAGCAGTATGTTATCCAGGTCACAGGACAGCCAAAACCTGCAGAGAGCCGGGACTGCAGGTTACATTTGGAAGAGAACTCATCAGGTTCTGAAAGCTATGCTCAACCTCCCCGATGTGGCAGGAGACCTCCAGACCATCCTTCCCAACCTCTGCTCAGTCTTGCAGGGCTCCTAGAAAAGCTAGAGAGCATTACAACATCCAATTTTAAACTGTCAATTCATGACATGCAGGGCTTCAAAGTGAAATATGACTGGTCATAATGGATTTTATATACTTTTCTAATGGAACTGTTTGCTTTAAAAACAATAATAATAACAGTTTAAAAAAAAATTTAAAAAACCAATCAATCCGGAGTTACTCATCAAGCAAGGCCAGCACCAAGATGAAATTGGGCTTCTAGGGAGAGAAGTGGGCTCTGATCTGTATATGGTATGAAGAGACAGATGAAACAAAGCAACCAAATTCTGCTGTTGGGCATCCTTTCACAATCAGGGTTATTCTGTCCTCTCCTCTATTCCTTGTAATAAAGTGGGGGGGAGGAAAGAAAACAGATTATGAGTTCTGATCAAGCTGAAGAATGAGTGGGACAGGGAAACTGAGCCAAACAAAGCTATTTTCAGGAAGAAACCAAGCCTGGGTAAAGTAAAAGTTACAAAAGATGTGAAAGTGGGCGGCTGAGAACGGGTTGGCCTTCTGCAACCACCAAACACTCTTGAAATGCCTCTTCAAGGAACTGGCCAACACACTTCAGATGACGGGTAGTGCCTGTCCATCAGGATCTCTCTGGCATGAAGGAAAAGGCGATACAGGCATCTTCACACCTCCAGCTTTAGGCTGGGCATGATGGCTTCAAAGGACACAAGGCAACGCACTGCTTTATTGTGTGTCATTTTAAACCAGCAGGAGTTGGAACAGGTTTTGATGGAGATACTTGGATAAAACTCTGTATAACAGAGACATTGCACAAAACTACCTACTGGATTAAACACAGACAAATTTGGATGGAGAAAAGTGCCCCCACACTCACTGGGAAACTCATCTAGAAAAAGGTGTGAATTCTTGGTATTGCAGGTGGCTTAATTCAGGGGTATAACGATGAACGAATTATCTGGAAATGTTGCCATTCATTATTTTCTAACACCTCCAGCTTAAAACTTAGCAGCCTGACCTTTGGGATGAATGTAAAAGCAGAGTTACAGCACCAAAACAAAATATTTTCCTGGTTTTTTTAAAGTCAATAAGACCTGTGTTATTTGAAGAATGGTAGCCTAAGGGAATCTGCTTCACTGCAAAACTGTTTAGGCAGCTGCCATTAGTTTAAAAGCCCGTTTTTGTTTAATGACTGTAGTTTCACATTCTCCCAGTGCCATGCATCATAACTGTCATCCCTAAACCTTAGATTTATGAAAGCATCCAGCAGCATCATTGTACTCAGGGGTCTGCTGACATTTCCATTATTAAACCACTTCTTGCAGGTTTTGACTTGCATTTAGGCATAATAAACCCTGGATTCTGCCTGGGTGCCGCCACAGAGGTGGATGCTGCTCTGCTCCCCCAGGGTGCCTGGAACTCCAGGCAGAGCCATCATCACCCCTGACCGGGGCATCTCGCAGAGCGCAGGAGGCTGAAGGGAGAAGGATGCTTGAGATGCAATAAAAAATAAAATCAAACTTTTATATTCGTTCAGCTGGAAATAGACAGAATGACTCCCTTGCCATCATGGGAAGGGATGGAGAGCATGGTGAAGGCCCGCTGTCCTACTAGGTCACACTTTATCCAGGGTGCAGAGAAAGCATGTAGCTGGAGGGAAACACAACTGCAGAGCTGGTAGACATCTGGAAACAACCAGAGCACCAGCTAGCCTGGAAAACTGGACCCCTTTCCTTAGAGACCCAGCCTACAATCTTTAAAACACACTGATTCAAGAGAACATTCTGAAGTCATTTCCCATGTACTCTACAAAATTCAACATTAGTGTCTTCCTGCTTTGAAACGTCTTTTGTACACGCTATCATCTCTCAGTCCTCAATTCACTTGCCATTTGGCAGGTAAATTCATCTCCCACTATCTACAGTGGTGAACAGGGACCATTCAGTCCTCTTACCTGACTATTCAAGTGAGGAGCACAGTTTGTCAAACACATTTGGTCTAACTTTAAAAAAAAAAAACAAACCAAAACCAACCAAAATGCAAGCAAAAAAAAAAAAAAAAAAAGGAAACAGCTCTTTTTTTCAGATTCAAAACACTTAAGAAGCATTTGCAAACCCAGGGAAGGTACTCCTAGTATTTTCTGAAACCAATCCTGAAGGCTTTGAATCCTGAAGTTTCTATTTTCATACTCTTATATTAACGTATCTATTCTACTCCTTGTTAGGGTGTTAAAATATTTCATCATCATTCAGAGAAAAGGTATTTTAACCTAGAAAAAGATTTAAAACCAAACTGCCTTAATGATTCCAATGTAAGTGATCAGAACTAGATAATCAACTTTTCTAACATATAGGTAGTAACTGTGCATAACAAACAATGAGACATGATACACACCCTTAATGATACATGCCTTAATACTGACGTGCCACAAAATAATCTATTGATGGTAAATCTCTAAAATGAAATTTCTCCCACAAATTACAAAAATTAACATTTTTCCTAAATTTTTTTTTTCTGGTATTTTATTGAAGAAAATGTCAAATTACATTCCCCCTGAAATTCAATGAAAACTTTTTTTTTTTTTTCTGAAATGAAATTCTGCATTTCAATCCACTTCAATTTTACTGTAGCAGATTCACTCCATTTTGTGACCACACTCCATTTGCTGATGAAATCAAAATTGAGACAATTAATTCTCAGGCTTTAGGGTGTAAGACAGCCAGCCAGTGAGCACCTAGCAAAGAAAATCTCTCCCACCCCTCCTGCACCAAAGCAGGAACAGAGATACCAGCTGGGATCTACAGCCCAGTCCTCTTCCAGCTCCCCAATCCTGTCTACAGTAGAAGAGAGGAGGAGCAGAGAGGACAGTTCAGTTGGAAGGGACCTGCACCTATATCTAGTCCAGCTGCAGATCCTGATGCTTCATCCCAGAAAACAGCAACAAGGGTCTGATGGCCACATCTGCTTCCCCCAGCGATGCAGGGCAGCTCTCTGAAAGGGAGCAATCTGGATTTTGTTTGCTAGGAGACAAGATTTCTGGTAATCCAACGGCAGTATTTATAAATACTGAATGTTTAGGGAGAAGGAAACAAAATTGTCTGGCTTAGCTCAGACCCTCTTTGCTCACACAAAAACCAGCTTGCACCCCACCAACCCCACCGATGCTCCACTGGAACTTCACCAGAATACTGTGCAGAAGGAGGGAGATGCCTGGACCAGACAGCCGACATAGATGCAACACTTGGTGGTGTCAGGGGGAAAAAGAACCCCCAAGCCCGCCCAAAAAACTCCAAACCAACCCTCCCAAAGCAAACAGTTAACAAAGCAATGGAGCCCAAACCCCTGGCCACAGCATGAGTGAGGCTGCAGCAAAATGCTTATCAGACCTGTAAGTCTGCGTGTGGTTAGCTAGTTAAATGGTTAACTTCGCTACTGAAATACTTAAATACAGGTAAAATATGTTAAGCATAAAAACAGGTACAATGAACAGGGGGTGTTGTTCTTTTTAAAAAGACAAACACATTAGATGGTCAAAACCCTCAAAATAAGTTGGGGTTTTCAGCCTTCACTTCAAAAAACCTTTTAATTAACACTCAGAATATTTTCCCCGTCTTCAAGCTTGGCTATTCTGAAACCCAGTGTGCATCCCACATCAAAATTATTCACGTATTTTATTCTGACAAAATTGACAATTTATGTTCGTCTACCCTAAATGGCATAATGGAGATCAGACTTCACCAGCTGATTCCCATACCCAACTCAACATCTCGCGGTCAGCGGGGAACGGGACTGAAAGCCTTTGCAAGGAGCCAGTTGCGGTGCTGCACTGACAAACCTACAGCATCATCTCACCCCTTCCAATGGATGGGCTGTGCTACCCACACCGAACTGTGGAGCACCTAGCCAGTACCACTGGCTTTTGTTCTGTGTACGGTAGAAATCAAGTAGTTATTGAAAGTTATCCTGCATTCCTGATAATTAAAGAGAAAGCTGTAATAGTACCCATTGTTGAATGTCTACTTAATTTCAAATAAAGGCTTGAAGGGGATGGAAATGCTCGCTCATGATTTTTCGTGGGCTGGGGCCCCGTGTGCCTCCATGTGTGTTCATACTTGCACAGCTGGGGATCACGCTTGCGACAGCCGTGGCTGCTCATGATAGTGTTCCCGCCAGGATCCTGGTGCCTTTGGGTGCCATGAGCCAATTAGAGCAATTAGGCAGCTTGCCAGCCAGGCTGCCCCGAGATGCAGAGCCCAGGAGGATGCCCACAGGCATGCGTATGCTGCTGGGGCACGTGGAACAGCGCCACCACCTCTTCCCTTCTGTCAACCATCGCCTCTTCTTCCAAACTCTGACAAAGGCCAGAAAGATGCCCAGAAACTTCCCAAAAGAGACAGCGCTGCATCCCCTGCTCTGAAGCAGCCCCCTGTCCCAGCAAATCCTGGAGGTGGGAAGTTTGGGGGTGCACTGCCAACCCCTGGGTGATGTCCCTCCCACTACACTCCCCAGAAAGGGGGCTGCATACAAACTACCTACAGAAAATGATCCCTGACCATGCTTTTTTTATCTCCCCCTCTGGAAACACAATGGTTGGCGGTCCGTCCAACCCGCAGGCATCCAGACAGACAGACATGCTGTCCATAGATAGCTCTGACTGCACCCCTCAGCCGACCTCAACCCCAGGACGTATGTTTATTTTTGCTTTATCAGGGAACCAAGCTGCTGCAGGGTGATAAGCAGCAGAGGAGCGAGGAAAGGATCCACACCAAATTACCACAGTTTGTTTTTTTTTTAATTAAGAGGGGCAGGACCTGATCTAAAAGGCAGTGAGGTGAAGCAATGTGAGTGCTGGTATGATGTCCACAGGAGGTCTCATTTGCTTGAATTAGACAACCCCACAAGGGCTCAGACAGATTAAATCCACTGTATTGCCTTGGTGGTTGCTCAGGTAACTCCACTGAGCATCCCCAAACCCACTCACCCTCTTACACCAAAGCTCCCTGCTTACACCAAAGCTTCTCCCAGCAAGGAGCAAGTCCCTGACTATAATCCAAGGCACAGTCTTATTTATTCTGAGCCTGGCCAACATGATGGAGTTCACATGAAAATTAAAAATGTAATGACTTGCTGTAGAGGAAATGGGTGAGTGGGATGGGGGGGAAAGTGTTGAGCTCATGACTAATCTTTGCAGTTCTTGCTATGGACAGGATTTGTACAGCCATGTTGATTTTTTATAAAAATAGTAAATCGTATTACCCCCATGCTGCAAGACCAAAGATTCACAATGATACCTTAATACAGCTTAAATAAAAATAGCACTACCTGAGTCAATCTGAGGATGATAATGCTTTGTAATCCTACACTATTAGAGGATGAACAGTTGTATAGCAGTGAATCAACATGAGATACTTGCATTAAGAGACACTCCTTTGTCATGCTATATAGCACCATCTATGCAAAATGTAGAAGGCAGGTGGTGTTTGTAGGAGGCACAGTACACGACGGGGAAAACAGCACTATTATAGAATAATCCAAACCCGGCACCCCACTATCTTCCAGCTTGGAAACCTTGGCTAATAACTTACATTTTTAAAAGCAAAGCCTGCTTTTAAATTTTCCCCATCACAGTAAAGAATTGATGAAAAACTTTGAATTTTAGGAGTTCTTGAAAAAGTGGGCAATCCCAGAGCGTGTGTGCAACCAGGTGGAAGATTCATTCATAAAAACAAACACAGATGAACAGCAGTGTTGCACATTCATTCTGGTTATTTTCTTAATATTCTTGAATGAGCAAACAGCATATATGGAAAGCAAACGCACAATACAACATAGAAATGCCTCACGAGTTAAAATAATGAGACCTTTTTATATTAAAAATATAGACAATGGACTCAAATACCTATTTTTAAAGGTGGTAGGGAGGAAAAATGCAAGCTTTGATTAGTGACACATTAAACCATAATAAATTCTTCTTAATTACTTCGTTACATAAGCCACTCACACGAGGTACTTCATCTGCTATTGTGCTCCCCATTTGTTCTTTTTTAAGACACATTTTCCAATTAATTGCACTTTTTTTTCCCCCCCACTGCGGTATAGTTGTATGTATGGCAGACATCTGGCCCTCGCAGCTTCCTCCAGAGGGTTTTAGCAGACTGCGGAGAAAGGTAATGGGAAAAGTTAACAACACTGAAAAGTTTCCCTTTCCCCAACAGGATGTGAATCAAACCAGGGAATTTTCCAAGGCTGTAGCACAGAGGATGCCCAGGGAAAGGGGAAAACAGCTTCAGATTCCCCCTTGTCTTGCCTGCTCCCTCCTCCTCCTCTGCCCCAGTGCTCAGCCCAGCTCTGCTCCTGGTTTTTCCTCCCTGCAGAGCCCGGATGCTCACAGGGAGGGCGGCCCTATGGGACCCTGGAGATGGGAACACAGGTGGGCTGTGGGGAAGGCAGGGAGGTGCTGGCAGGGACAGCAGAGGAGGAGCCGTGCACCGGGGCTCAGGGATGAGTACATCCCAGTGAGGGGGATGTCCTAGCAATGGAGAAGATCCCAGAGCCAGGCCATGGGGACGTGCCCACAGCCCCACTCTATGCACAGGAGTATTTCCAAAAACACCCCAGCACCAATGGCAAGAGCATACGCTGATTTCAGTGCCGAGCCACAGGTGGTCCTGAGGCATCTCCAGGAGCCCAACCCTCCAGTACTCCATGTGACCTCCCATTCAAGGGGGGCCACCTTCCCTCAAAACCAAAGCTTGAACAGGTTTCAGCTCAGCTTGCAGTTTAAAAATAAAATGTTTCTCAAAGCTAGTTTGGTAGGACAGATCCGTCAGTCTTTGGCTGCAAAAAGTTTCACTTTTCACTTCAAAACGCAAGTCTTGGATGTGGCGGCGACGCACACCAGCGCTGGACCAGAGGAGCAAGGAGCCTTATTTCAGCTGCAGAGCCCCACGTCCATGCAAGCAACAGGCAGTCTCTGCTGCTGTTCACGCCATTTCATGCCCTATCCTCTGCCTCCCTTGGCCGTGGGATGCAGCCGCTCATGCGCTGCTCCGACACAGCACAGAGGCTATGGTGATGCCACTGCTGCGGTCCCACCGCATCACACCTGGGACCAAGACGGCCCTCACGCCCACATCATACCTCCAACCTCCTGGCACAAGCGCCCCAGCAGCACCCCAAAACACTCCTGGCACAACCGCCCCAGCAGCACCTCAAAACACGCCGAGGCATGAGAGACCCCAGCGCGGGTGCCGATTTGGCCATCCTGCCCAGGGTGGCCCCGACGCAGGTGCGTCTCCCATCGTGTGTCTGGCTCCCTGCTCTCTGCTGCTCAGAGCTGCTTATGAGCTTACAGGCAGAAACACGGGTAAGCAGCTTGCCCTGTCAGAGCCCACAGTACCCTGTCAGGAGAGCACCCGAGTGCCTGTTCCCCCCTTCCCCAACCAGTACCCTCACCTCCAGGTGTGCTCAGCTGGGGTAAAATTTGAGCCACTTTCAGGCACTTTCACATATATTTTGTTTCCATGATGCTATACTTTGCTCTGAAACCACACACGTGCCACTGGCCACACATTACATTTTGGAAAATGCCCAGCTGGCTTAGCACCGGTCTGCCTTCAAGTCTGTCTCTTACTGGATGCTAAACATGAACTGACACAGCCAGATCACCGTAAGGCTCCATACGGAAACTGCTACACCCTGGAGATGTACTTTCATATTGGTATGGATCATCCAAATTCCCAAATTGGAATAAAGGACACACCTGAATTTGAAAAGGTGAGGAGGAATATAGACCATTAAAGCAGCAAAAATGTGATGTATAAACACCCGACACCTCTAACGTCTGTTTGCAAAAGTGCACTGGGAGCCCAAGTTTCCCCAAAAGACTACAGGACCTTCATGCTTTTGAAAGCACTACTCAAAGGGACTATACTCAGGAGAAAAAAACGTTAACTCTGGCAAGCACAGTCTGGAATATTAACAGGTTGGTTTTTTTTTACTTATAGCCTATTCAGGTGTTACCTGAAACAACAAGAAAAGAAAATCCAATTGTAAGTACCATTTAAACTGACAGTTTAAAATCCGCCTGGCCTTTCTTTACACACATGGTATTACAGTCACCAACCCCATACTCCCCTCTGCCCTCAGGAAAAGAGAGCTTGATTCATCTTTCAACATCTCAAAAAGATCAACTGATGATTCAGGTCCCAATATAGCAATTATCAGTACAGACAGCGTGCAGGCTTATAATACAGATCCAATCATAACTGTGGGGCTGGGGGAGAGGAGGGGTTCATAAGCTATTACTCACAAGAGCATTTTGGCAAAAGGCATACAGGACTCATAACTTGGCCTTATAAGACTCATGGTTTGTGGACATAAGCCTTAGTCAGAAGGACCATCTGGGGTTAAATTAGCTCCCCTTATACAGAAAACATGGATAACACAGTTTATTAAGTAGGGGATGTTTTCGTTGATGAAGGATGTAATTGGTGACAAATACATTTAAGGGGCATTAAATAAGACCCTTATAAATGTTAAATAAGCATTTTCTGGCCCAAATGAACACGTATTTAAGGTGGACGCAAGCACAGTACAACACAAACCCCGGCATCCTCCCCTGCCCTGACAAGAAACAAGTGCAGATGGCTACATTTCAGCTGTATGGACACTTTAAATCAACCTGGGACCATCTGTATCAAAAGGCATGTTATCGATGGAAAAAACATTGATTTGGAAGATGGAGAAGTCCATTAGAGGTTTGGGACATTCAACTGTAGTTCATTAGTCAGTCTGAACACACAAGAGCTCTAATAGCTTGTATCCTGTGCACCAGGGAAGTGCAACTAAAGAATAAACTTCCTGAGCAATTAATAGGTAATGATATAATTTGGTTAGTCTCATTGGAAAGAAATCTAGAATTGAAAGAGGAAACAGGGTACATATTTCTCTAGAAACAATGAAAACAAACAGTGAAGGGTGCTACAGAGCAGAGTCTTGGCTGGCATTTGCCAGAAGAGATCGGCTCCACCAGAGGAAAAGAAATTGCACTGATTTACACCAGCCTAAGAGGTGGCTCTGCAGCTGCCATGCCGCAACATCAGCATTTCTTAGCAATCTCATTCTCTTGCAGCTCTTTACCGATTTAATGTTTCACTTACAAATAAGGACCTTAATGAAGTGCATACAAATGAAATACATGGAAGTCTTAGGTGCAGGCAGGACAAAATCAGTCACATGCAGCAGAGATTAGCACAAGTTATGCAAGTCATTTAACCCTCTGGAAGTTGCATTCCTTTAGATTAACACAGATGGTCAGAACAGAAGGAAAAAAAAACCCTAAGGTTGCTCTCTGACACAGAAAACACTTTGCCCCACTAGACAGTGTAGGCTTTTAGTAAAAAATACAGCATAATTTATACAAATTTTCCCCAAAGTAAAATATTTTTTAAAATATAACATTTATTTCACTGATCAAGTCTCAGAAAAATTCATTCTGGTGCAAAGGTAAAGCTTAACATTTTGATGCCAAACCCCTACTCAAAGATTAGCCCTGCCAGCTCTAAAATTAAAGTATGCCACAAGCTTGGCAAATGCAAACTTCTGCACCCAACGCAGAACAAAACCCAAGACTTGTTTTTTCTATTACTAATTTAGAGAGTGCCTTGAAAGGAGCAGGCTCTGGGAAGTACTCACCACCTATCTTGGAACCTCTTCAGAGAAAGTCCACAGGGCTTGATTGCCTGGAGGAAAAGACACAAACCAAACATGCTTTACATTACAGCTTTCTTCTAAGTGACAACCTTCCCACTTTTTAGCCTCCCCTGTAAAAAACAATTTTCCCAGCTGAAAAAGAAATTGGAATTAGTCTAAACATGCAAAAACTCTGCTCCAGTTCTTACTCTACACTGAGAAACAACTTTGCTGCCTGTGTTTGCATTTTCTTATTTGTCCTGAAATAGAAAACAGCTCCCATGTTGAAAAATGCACAGATTTCTCTCGAATTCAGACAGCAAATTCTTCTGGCATTCAAAAATCTGCTGAAACCACCCTTCCTACTTTAAATCTTTTTTGTAAAACTCATCTTTCAAAATAAGCAAGTATCAAGTTCAGATTCAGAAGGTTTGCTTGGCTTATACCTCAAAATAAATATTAATATGCCAAGATCTAAAAACAGGAGAAAAAGAAATAAAATATGACGGTGCCAGTTTCAAGTTTTCTGGAGCCATTGAGCATTGCTCGAAAGGTTAGAAATCACTTCTCTTTCCATTGAGCATGCTTCTCAAGAAAGCAGAGTATAATAATCTGCATCCCTTCAGCATCTGCCGGCTGTGAATCCTAAGGGCTCATCAGCACTTAAAGAGTCACAGACAAGAGCACCAGCAGCGAGCTCACCTGCTCCTGCGATTCCTAATCTCTCAAAATCTGTGGATTAGAAAATCGAAAACAAGTGACTCATTCTGATTCCCACCCTCCCACAGAGCCTTCCATGATTTCCCCCACTGCCGAGGCCAGGCACGGCTGGGAAGCATTCATCTCCTCCATCCCAACGTCTCTAGCCCCACCACACCAACTTCTTTCCTGCCAGACCCTTGTCTGACCCAGTAACCCCACAACTTCTGCAAACAAAGTCCCACCGGATTTGGGACCCTAGTCCCAGGCACCTCCAGCCCACACCTAACACACACATTTGGCCTGCCCAACACAAAACCCCAGCCACAGAGATCCCAGACATTACCAAAGCCTCCCAACAGGCTCCTTCAACACTTCACCATCCCTACAAGTAGGAGTATCTTCCTTTCATGATACCACTTAAACTCATTACCGCATGCCCTAACCCCCACAGACATGGGGCAGAGCTTTCATATTTCTCCCCTCGCAGCAGTCTTCTAGACACTGCAAACCCGTTGTGACAATCCTTCACCTTCTCTCCAGACCAAACACCCACTCTTTCCCATCTTTCCTCTTGGGTCCTGTTCTTCAGATCCCCGCTGGCCTCTCATTTTCTCCACATCTTCCCCCAGATGCAGTGCCCCATGCTGGCTCCAGTACTCCAGCAGTGCCAAAGCACTGGGAGAGGCAACAGAGGACACAGCAAGTCCATCCTCCTGTTTATGGAAGACTCTGTCTGCTGCTGTTGGGGCAGGATGATGCTGGCAAAGCATTGCGTGACCCACCACAATCCCAAGACATTTTTCAGTGGAGCCCCTCCGACCAACCCTGGGTAGTCTGTACAGCCAACTCATTCACCAGGGATAACTGCAAGCCCACGTTAATGCCTTCAGGTGTGAATGATGGACCCTCCAAATTGATTTTCTGGTTTTTATCCAACGCTATTTGCAAATGTAATCCCTCCTCCCAAGTGCTTGTCACCTCCCCTAGTTTGATACATGTTGAGTCCAAACCAGTATTTTATCAAATGCATCAATTACAATGACCCAAGCCACAGGGTCCACCTCTGGAAATCCCCACCCAATACTTCTGAGCTTGACGACATACTGGAGCTAAGCCTCGAGCATGGTTAGCACATCTGCATTGCACCATCCATAAGGCAAAAGTTTCACCAAAATTTCTTTTCCCTAGCTTCCTTCTGAGAACATCAAAACCGTGCCAAAAACCTAACTAGGATTGAAATGCATCGTATCATCTGCTCTTCTATCCACAAGACCTGTTACCCCACTGTAGAAGGAAATTAGGATGTCTGACATGATTTGTTCCAGACTAATCCATGCTGACTGTTACTCATAAGCACCCAGAAGATGCCTAGGTGGGAAATAATTTATTAACTTCCAGGAAAATACTGTAATAAAAGTCAGACTGACTGTACTGCAATTCCATTTTCTCCTTTTTAAAAAAATTTAGCACTATATTTTTTGCTTTTTCATTGTTATGGAAACCTCACAAATTCTCCACAGGTTTTCAGAAATAATCACCCAGAAGAAATTGAAAAGAACCGAAGTCAAACTGCCAGCTGAAATTCAGCTCCTTCTGCAAACCGTGAGAATGAGACAAGTGTCATGGAGGTGAGGTCAGGGCATCCTGCCCTGCCATGGGGTCACCAGCCACCCCCTGCAGGTGCCCTCTCCCCTGGTCACTGGTGGTGCTGGTTGACCAGCTTTTACTGAAGACCAACCTTGCCACACACGTCCTCCCAACATGTGGGGGGCTGTTTTAAACAAACCCTTGCCTAAGGCCCAAAGAACCTGGAAGAAAAAATAAAGAAAAAGAGAAAAACCCTAAGTGAATGCTCTCTAAAAGATTCTTTTCCTATTTTATCCTGGTATCTTCCCTCGTCAGTGCAGATATTAACTACATCAGTCTCCTGCTCACAGGAAGGAAGATCCAAGACTCCATGAAATTTTCTATTACTCTTGAGATCCCCAGGCAGGCACTCACAAATGTTGTAACCTGGCAGCAAGAGAAGCATTTAAACAAGTCATCTTAGCTTCAACATCTTTTTAGGAAGAAAACCTACTATCCTCATTTTATACAGGGGTGGATGTTATCTCTCCAAGCTGCCAACCCAATGAAACCCAATGGAAAGGCAAGGTAAGGACTGAACATGGTCGATGGCAAAATAGAAAACACAACGCAGAAGCTCTTCTGATTTCTCCTCTGTGTTGCTGGTACAAGATCGTTGTGCCTTTCTCGTTCAACAAACCTTACAGAATAGTGCAAGATTATTCGACCATATTTATATGTTCAAAATAAATGACGTCTCCCAGTCCTTGGCTAGATTCTGGCATCCCAAAAGACTTTTGAGGGGGAAAAAAAAGGCTATTTAAATTCTTATAGTCACACAAAACCTTTGCTCCAACCCAACAGAGTAGAGCGTAACTGGACAGCACACGTTAATTTCTATGTTAACAGCACATGAAGTATTTAAATCCACTGCCAGTTAAAAGTAAGGTGTAATTGAATTAGCAGAAGCAACTTATGGCAGAAATTCAATTACAAAGCAGAATTAAAGGAAGAGATGTCAGTAACTTTTGGAGGCTGGGCAGGAAGAGGCGAGTGCATCAATCTACTATTTTCAGAGCTGCTAGCAAAAAGCTTAAGGAGGAGACTGCTCCAAAGAATCATTTGTAAAGATCCTCCTTATAAGAGCAGCTTCATTGAGGGACTGGAGAAACCAAGGTGACAAATGTTTATTTTCAGACCACGCTTTGACCTATCTGACAGGGGTAAAACTCCCTCCCAACGGCCACACATCACCCACCCCTGCCTCCCCTGCGGGCACTGCAGCTCTGCCACGTCCTGCAGTGTCCTCAGACCTGCCTTAGCTTACACCAAAACTGTTGCAGACACCTTTATTCCTTTTGTCTTGTTTTCCTAAGTGATTTTAACCCCATTCCTTTGCTTCAAGCCATAGGCATTATATATTAAGTAGCTTGCTATCTACATGACAGAGAAACCTCAAGTGTTGTGGGCACTTTTCTTCCTTTAATGGCCGCTATTTTACCCTGCCCTGTTCTAGCCTCCATTTTGTTCCCCTTTGGCTCATACTATCCTTGATCAATCTTGATGCTGATTACCGATAAGGCCCTCCCACACCTCCAAGGTTCAGCTTTCATAACTGCATTAAGACAAATCAATACTGTTATTAACGTTGCTACATTTGTGGATGGTGTGACCCGCCTGCAAACACTGCATGCAGCAGTGGAGATAACCCCCAGCTCTACATGAAGTCTCTGCTCTCCCTTATTTGCAATTTCTTTTTCAACTAGAACCTGCTATTTTATAAAAACGTGTTAGGTTTTTTTTGTTTGTTCTTGCAAATGCAAACTGTCGATGGCTTGTAGGACATACAATTTTGCAGTCCCCTTTACATGTGGGTAGCAATAGGCCATGGACAGCCAAGAAACTAATTGTCCTGTCACTTGCTATGCACTTGGACTACATGATCGTTGTAGGTCCCTTCCAACTGAACTATTCTGTTCTGTTCTATTCTAATTTTCCTCCAATCCCCCCCAGCCGGCCAGCTCATGACCCACTACAGCACCCCACCTTTGGCTGTTGCACTTCTACACATGCTTGTGGTTGCACGCAGACTGCATGTGTAGCCGTGTCAACACTTGTGCTGGCTGACAAACTGCTCTGGAGTGTGTCCACCCACCCCTTCCTCCATAGCACAGTCTTTTCCCACTCACCTCTCGCTCCCTTTCTCCTCCTCACCTTTCACACCAGGCCCGTAAGCCACCACGCTCGGAGCCCACCAGCACCTCCGAGACGTCCCACCTCGACATATAATTCAACCCACAGAGCAAGAAAACTCCCAGAGGACTCTATCCTCCAGGTTTGTTTTCTTAAGGCCCCTACATCCCAGGAGTCAGTCAGTTCACCCTGTCCATCAAAGGACTGTCACTACACAAGCTAATTTCCAACCTGCCTGAGTCCCAGGGATCACTTGCACCACTCAGCACAGCTCAGAGAGCCCAGATGCCACTGCAGCCCAGCACAGGCTCATTTCCCTTGGCTCCAGGGCAGGTTTTCTAGCCCATACTGAGCTCCAGGGTGCTACAACTATAGATTTAGATGCTGGCTAACATAAAAGTTAATTCAAGTGTTCTCCTCAATACCCTGCTATGGCTGTGGTGCAGATACACCTCAGGCTGCGTGTCCCCTGAGGGGCTGGTACCGCTGAGAGATTTCTGTTGTGTTAACAGAATAAACTGCTGCCCCTCCTTTATCTGCCTTGGATACTACTAGTGGCACCTCTCCTGTTACCATTTCACCTAAGCAACGTGCTTGCAACACCCTCAGAAATGTATTATAATCCAACCACTGCAATGGGAAACTGATGTATGGAGACCCTGCAACCTCCCCAAGAACATCTCAGGAGGCACATGGTTAAGTCAGAGGTTTTGAATGTTGCTCCCTTGAGCCCCAGACCATCAGCCGAACCACAGGTGCATCAGCCCTGGTAGCAGACAGGAGATATGCCCTATACCTGCTTCCAGCTGTCACCACGACCGTAACAACAGTGAATCTCAACTTGAACGTATCAAATGGGACATATGCACTGAGATGGTCACACAGCCCAAAAACCTTTCATGAAAGATCCCAGCAGTCACTGTAGCAAAGCACCACTTCTCACAGGGAAGACCATAACCAGGAGGCTGCCAGAGCATGAAGGAAACACCAAGCACTGACAGTATCATGAAACGGAAACAGAGAGGAGTTCAAAACATTCTTTGGAGGCCATGTTTGCTTCTTTGGAAGCACCTCCTGCACCTATTGACTGAACAGGCTCCCATGCTACTTTGATTTCTCGTGCTGTGAAGCAGCCTGCATTTTCAGAAGGTGTCCAACTCCTGCCAGCTCTCTGCCTTCAGGTTTTCTCCCACTGCAGCTTATTTGGACAACAACAAATTTTTGCAACCTGAAGCATGTTACAGCATCACTGGTACCTACACCTGTTCACAAAGCCACCCTGACACTGCTCGATGAATTTAACCTGTAACAGTGAGGTAAAATGCAAAGCCAGGTCTACCTCTCAGCAGAGAAGACAGAACAAAGAACGGTGGATATTCTACCATTAAAAAAACCCAAAAAACACCCAACAAAAAACAGGCATAGTGGGGCTGCTGCATGTTGTGGGGATAGTGGTGTAATCTCTGCCCCAGCAGAAGGTTGTTTTCCCTCAGTTTGCCTTGGCATTCAGGTTTACCAAGTCAGCCAACAAGTCCCGAGAGCACAACAAGATGTTTACCTGGGTGCTTAAATGTAAACTCTCCAAGTGAGTAAGAGGCCTATGTCTCTGTCTGGAAGACTGTTTGTGACTTGTGCTCCTACCCAAGCAGGAACATCACGCTTTAGCTGTGAGACGTCAGAGTTGGGCTCACATGAATCACAGAAATTCTATGAAACAAACACATCTATCCCCTCAATTTTTGCAGTGGGATTTTAGGAAATACTCCATGCTGCCCTGCACATCTCCATTGCACATCTGCCATGCTGGAGCTCCTTACAGCACAGAAACACTTGGAGTACAATGTGAAAAGCTTGGACCTAAAATAGGAGAATTTTAGGTCTACAGTGAGTAACTGTTGTTCCACATCTCCAAAAACCCCACTCTGAACATCCTTGAAGGTTTATTTATTGAACACAGCTGCAATGTAGTGGTTAAACCATTGACTGAAGAACAGCCTGAAGTGTATGGTACAAGAATGTTATCTCTGGCTGATGCTATTGTAACAGAGACAGTTATCCCTGCCAGATTTAGGGGAACAACAGGGAAACCAATGGAAACCGAAATAAGCCCATGCAAAGGAGAAATCTGCACGCCAACAAGACCTATCATTAAATACGTCATGGGCTACACTGCCACAGATTCCTCTCGGTGGAGGCAGATGCAATTCCCCTGGCTTTGGAGTTTTGCTCACTTCAACCCCAAGCTGCAGATTGCATTTCTGTGTTACACTTCGGTTTGGGCTCCAGTCCCTCCTGCTAGCGGACCCTCTCACAAGTTAGCTGACAACCTTTGGCCACTGAGGATGACCATGCCATGATGTCCTGCTTCAGAGGGGTAAGGAAGCTGTACAAACATCTCCTTTGCCCAATTCAGTGACTAATTAATATCTGCGGTCCTTAGGCCAGTTTTACACAAGCAAAGCTATTTGGCTTATTAAACACACCCCAAACTTGGGTTCCACAAAAGCAACTGAAAGGAAACCACAATGGGAAGGAAGCTTTACGAATTCAAGGCTAAGCAAAGGCTTTTTCAGGACAGCACTACCACTAAGACTAGAAGCCAAGTTGGGTAAGTTCACGTTCTCACAGAATTGATCACCAAAGTAAGTCGTATAAGCTCACGTACTGCACTAAATTCCCTTAGAAGCTGCATGCACGTGAAAGAAGGAAAGGAAGGTATGGAAATTCGAAGACTCTGCTATGACTAAATGCATTACATTTTATTAAATCTAATTTAAAGTGTCAGAACAAGATGAATTAATTTCACTTAAATATTTTTCCCTTACTGAATTGCAGGGTTGGTTTTGTTGTTTTTTCCCCAAAAAGACTATTGACAAATGACACATACTGCCTGGTCTGACTTGCACAGAAGAGATCAGCCTACAGTTAAAAAGGATACAGGCAGTTGGGGACAGAACACTGCCAGTTATTTACTCTATTTCCTCTTTTAAACTTTTCCCCAATACAATTAACTAATTTATGTCATTACACATTCATTGTCCAGGAAGTTTCTCTCTTCCCTTTTCAGCCCTGTTTTCAGTTGCATTTCCCTGCTTTACAGGGTGCTCTAAACTAAACATTACATTCAAGTTACACAATAAAGATTTAGGAGGAATAGAGTGAATAAGTAAGGTCATGGAAAGGGAGGTATCTGCTAAAATAAGATTTGCTAAGCAGCCATGCAGGACATAGTGTCAACTGCCTTTTATTAAAAGAGGTTGCAAAATTGTATCAGCTAAGATACCAGGTGGAGGGACATGACAGAGCAATAGTTGAAAGAGTTCAAAAACTTTCCAAGGGCTGAATGAAGCCTGAATTTATTCAAAAATGAAATTACAGTGATAAATGCTGTTATGGCACAGCCAAGGTGCCTTATATAACCTTAACTCCCTCTGCATATTGAGGCACTTTTACACTATATAAAACCACATTCCAACTACAGAATGTGCAGCTGTGTTTAAATTGAGTTTATCACAAACTAGTGCTCCTGGGCAGATCATTTATTTGTTTAAAAAAATTTCCACATTCTCATCTTTATAATTATAAGGGGAAAACCACCTTGAAAGCAAAGCAAAAACCAGATGCACCAGTGTCTCGTTAACCTCCAGAGAGCTGGAAAAGCAACGTTAAGAGCAAAACTTCCTGCACACATCAATCACAGCTTTAGAGGCTGTAAAATATCAACCTCAGGTGACAAAGATTTTTCCAGCCCGGTGGGTTTTCCCTGCTCTGCCAGGACAGGCTGCCGTTCCCCCGCAGGCAGCCCTCCCACAGCTCATGGCTTACCTTGGCACAGGCTGTCCCAGCACAACCGGGAGACATGGAGATGGGGCTCAGCCAGCAGCAAGGCTGTCTGAAACACAGCCGGGTGAACCCCTCCTCGGGAGCCACAGGGACACTCGGGTGACAGCGTTGGAAGTCCCCTCCTCTTTGTACTTGGTGGGAGCCATGACTTGTGTGAAACCACACACCTGGAGAAGAGCGATGGGTGACCACCTTGAAGTCTACGCTTCGCGATCTGTCACCGTTGATACTCTGGTTAGGGATTTTTCCCTCTCTTTCCACTGCTGACTGACATTAAGAAATGTTGTAGCCAAGCTTAGGTTTAAATGGAGGCCGATAATGGAAAGCAAGAGCCTGCCATCTCCATGTCTCGACACGGACGGCAGGGTGAGCTGGGGGAGGAGAGGAGACAAACAGGGGCAAATGGGGCACCCTGCAAACCCCACGTCACACTGGCGCTGACCAGAGCCGCAGAACCCAGCACGGAGATGTCACAAATGCTGTCACAGACAGAGGTGGCAGCGGTGGCTGGCCCTGAGGAGCTCAGCCTGCGGCACCGCTCTGCCCCAGCACCCACACACCTTCCCTGGGTCAGAGTCCGCCCAAACAGTGGGCAAGAGACAGTGAGTGTGCTCGCAAGGAAAGTGGGAGGCATGATGCCATACCCCTCATGATATTTAAAAGCCGCTGACAGTTTGTCTGTCCATCTAATGACTATTATACAAGGAGACATGCTCGTTACAAGCCCCTGAGCAGGCATTAACATTCAATAGCCAGCTCAGCCTTTCGCACGCATACAGCTCAAGAATATTAAAACTTCCCCCAAAATGGTTTTGCAGTGCTTTTGTGAAACTGAGAGAGTAATGCAGAGTATTTTTGTTAGAAACATGTCTCCCCACCAAGCGCAAAAAGCCAGCAGGGCCAGGTAATGAGGCTTACTAGACCCCCAGCACCAGCCAGGGCCACCAAGCATCTGAAAACAGAGCTCAGCACCAAGAAGCAGAGAACTGAAAATCTCCCAACACAAATGGGACTAGTGAACACCTGGCTGTGAAGCTCCAGTCTCCAGAAAACGATGGCTAAGCCAACTGCCAAGGAAGGAGATCCTTGAACATGTCCTGCAACAAGCCAAAGCCCTGGAAGTGGCAAGCAAGGGCATCTTCACTTCCAGATAATGCCTCTTGAATTGTGCCCATAAAAACAAGCATTCAGTACATTCACTTGTTTCTGGTGCTATCGGTTCATAACAGCTTGCTTAACTTAAAGAGACAGGAGTTCCGGAAAGCTGCAGCACACACCTTGTGAACAGCCTGCTGACAGTCCCCATTGGGGGTGATGAAAGACACGGGCAAACAATAGGAGATCTGAGAGAGGAGAAGTCACAGTCAGTGCGGCTGAGAAGCTTGAACCTGGCAAAACGCGCATGCAGCAAGTCATTTTGTGAGAAGAGAGACCCCCTCCTGCAAAGGGCACAGCAACTGCTTCAGTTCTCCACTCTGGAGGATCCAGCAGTACCTCGGCAGGCATCGGCGACAGGATTTTCTTCTGCAAAGACTCCTCTCCTCCTCCTGGCCAGGCAGGGAGATGTTACTGGAGTCACAGATTCCTCCTCCTGCAACTGCAGGCTGCTTTGGAGGGTCCGGCCACAGCTGTTCACGATCTGAGGAGGACAAAGGCAGACTCTTTGCTCCTTCACAAAGTGTCACCAGGGTCAGGAGGTTTCCCACAGGGCTGGGCTGGGCTGCCTGCAGGTTCCAGGCATCCTTAAGGAGATGGGAAAGGAGGACTAGAGGATGAATTACAAAATGAAGGATGGTCTTCCCTCACTTTGCGTATCTCCTGAGAAAAACACAGCTCTTAGTAACAGAGCTTTAGGGCCGGTTTTAGGAATGAATGCCATTTTAAGAAGCATGACACAAGCAGAACAGAAAGTTGTGGCTGGAGTTTACAGAGCTCATTCCCATTTGCTTTCAAATCATTACCACAGCTCCAATTACCCTCAGCTGGAATGAAATCCAATTTCCATTAAAAAAAAAAAAAAAGGTCTTCTGATACATCTTCTGACAACACCAGAAGAGCCCCTGACTGACCCAGGACGAACTGCTGCTCCTGCGATGAGCCTGGCACAGAGGAGCGCAGCACCCCCAGGCTCACACTGTGCTCCCCGGGGGGACAGGCACGCGTGCAGTGACCAAAGTCCCATCCCGAAAACCTGAGAAGGGGTCACAGCCATCACTGAGTGTACAACACCCAGCAACCCCCCCCCAGCCAATGAGTTACCAACAGCAAGGGAGCCAACTGAAAGGAAAAGGTCTCCCATAACTGATTTCAGTGGGTTTGCTCCTCATCAAACCTAAGACAAGGAGAATCATTTCCCATGGGAGTTGGGGGAATCAGCCTGCTTACACCAGGGACTGACTTGGCCTGCCACCCTCCACTGGACATAACCATTCAGGCTTCATTGCACAAAGCCAGGAGAGAGGTTGGCCACCGGAACACACTCTTTCTCATAGTAGTTTTGGCTTTCAGAGATCGGTCGCAAAAAGGTGACTGTCAAGTACCTGCATTTCCAACCCCCTTTTTATTTTGCATAAGTGCCTCCTTTAATAAACTCTTACACACAGGAGCACCCGTTTTCTGGAAAGACTCCCCCTTCAGAATTGCTCTGAAGCAAAGCTGACATACATGAGCTCAAGAGCAATAAAACTCAGCCCAGCAAAAATCAAAGCAGCGTCTAATCACAGAGGGCCTTTTATACTGAGTCTGCTTCCTTCTTCCCTCTCCTCCGTACAGGAGCTCCAGCTCTCTCAGTACAAGAGCTTTAGGAGGACAGACACCAGGGAGAGGAGACTGAGAGGGGACACAAGACAGAATGGTATTGACTGTCGAAGAAGAAACTCGAATTGGAAATGGAAAGGAACAGCAGAAACCCTGGTTTGTTCCCAGGCAGTGCTTTGACCACTCTGTGGAGAGGACTAAAGGCAGCTGCCCACGATACCCACCGGCCAGCCTTGCATTCCCAAGCCCAAGTTTCAAGCTGCTGCCTTTCCTTCAGCTCTGGTGAAGGGGATACAGGGTTTTCAAGCGTTTTCTAACATATTTAACAGATGTTGCTTCCAGGCCCTTTCCTAAGCACCGCAAAGTACACTTGCTTTCTTTTGAACACATATTTCATAATTAAAGTCAGTGCTAATGGTTATGCATCCACAAAGTCCTCCCTTGTAACTCCCACTCCCCTCTCACATGCAAGCAGGTCTCATCAACCAGCCCCAAATTGCCCTCCAAAGGAAATTCTGCTTCTCCCCAGGTAAGTTTTAAGAAAGACAAAGCAATGTCTTTGGAGAAACACCATTTACCTGCTAAAAAAAAAAAAGCTTCACTAAAGAGAAAAAGGAAAGGATGCCTCGCAAATGCTAACTGGCTTTGACAGCGGCTATTTGCAGCACGACCAAAAGCAGTGAGCTTTCTCCCCTAATACCATGGGTGAGCTGCCAAGAACAGAGCATTCTGTGCACAATGCTCTTTAGAAAAGGAAAAAAAAAAAAACCAAAACCAACCCTGAAAAAAAATCTTGCTACCTCCGAGCAAGGGAAAGCATCCCTTCTGCACAGACACGCTAGCCTGTGCGGAGCAGAGGTGAATGAGAAGCACAGTGAGGAAGGCTTGCTGCACGCCCACGCCCTGGCTCCCGGCCCCCCGAAGGCATTCCTTTTCCTCCCTCCTCCCACCGCCGCCACCCCCGCCTATTCTAAAATGACTTTGCATGAGCCACATGCCAACTTTCAAGCATCAGCAAGATATATTTCTTTATCCCATACCCAAGCTATACCATCCATCACATGCTTGTATTTTCAAGAAATCACAAGAATTTGGTGGTTGCACACCAGAACATACACACACACTCTCCCTCTACCCTCCGGGCATTCATATGAAACACTTCTTGCACTTCCACTGGTGGGAAGCATTTTCCTGATGCTGGCACGCTGCATGGTTGGGGAATCAAAAACAAACCCCTTTGCCACTCTGACTAGTCCATCGGTTAATTCACTACCATAAACCCATTGTCCAAACCAAAACCATAATCTAATTGCTAAACCAGCTGCCCAAGTTTAGCTGTTGCTCTTGGCAAGCGTGTCGGGATCTCGGTACACCTCATTTTCAGCAAGCATCTCTGTAGGTACAAGCCATGCCTTCCACCCTTGAAGTCTCCAGGTGTCCTGTCACCCAAATCCAGTGTTTTCCAACCCAAGTGGATATTTAATGGGATACCATCAGCCCAGAACACCTCTCTGAATACGTTAAGATTACAGCAACTGAAATACTAGCAAGCATCTTTTTTTTCCCCCCCAGTTGTTAAACATGCATTTATCCAGCTGCACCCTCTCCCATTTAGGCAGCCTGATCTCCCTTGAAAAGAGAGGACAGGGAAAGAAAATATGGCTAAAACATATTTATGGAAGTCACCAAAAAAACTGGCAGGTCTTAAAGGCTGGTGCATGAACTGTATGTAACTCTAGCTACATCTAAGTTTTGTTGCTGGCTTTTTTTTTTTTTCCCCCAGCCAGATTTCAGGTAGATTGTGTTGCTTGATACAGGCACTTTGATCATCAAGAAACATGGGGTGTGCAAGAGGAGAGAAAAGCTGACCAGGTTCTAGCTGGCGTCTTTTGCAGGGAATGCTGCTGGCATGGGTTTCCACAGTATCTCAACTAACAGATCACCAAGGAGAATTCCTTAAACTAGTCGCTGCTTTCTTTGACTTTAAAAAGATACACACCTACAGGACAAGAAACACTGAAATAGTCAAAGTACCATTGCCATCTCTTCCACCTTGGTTATTCACAGGTATCTACAAACCTACTGTGCAAATTACAAGCAGCATTTCTGAATAATAATAAAGGCATATTTCATGCAGTGCAATCCAGAAGAACTGCAATATTTCTTAGATTACAAGATGGATCCAGCCCCCCCCCAGCTCCTGCTTTCTAATTCCAGCGCAATCAATGCAAGCGAATGCATAATTCAGCCCACAGTCGATCCTATGAGTCTCCCAGTCATTAAGCAACATAACAATGAACTTCCAGAAAGGTCACATTTCCAGAAGGTTCAGCTGGAGGATATTCTCCCCTATCCACTGAAAGACTCAGGGAGGTAAGGAGCTCCTTCATGGGGTATTTGCCCCCATTGTTTAAGGATTCACAATTACTTTGCAATCAGGAGTGTGACAACAGGCAGAAGATATTTATCTGGGGAAGTCAAGAAATAAATCAATGGGTTAATTAGCAGGCTAGCAAAACACAACTGACCTGTGAAAACTTTTATACAGCAAAAGGCTGATGAAGGTAATTGTTTGCATTTGTTATACTCTCAGGATGGTAGAGGATTATTGGAACAACGGAAATTTCAGGCATTGATTTGAAACATTTTCTGCTCATTAGAGCTAAAACCCAACAATTTTGCAAGAGCAAATCCTTCCACAATCCAGGGGTAAGATCCCACACAATACAGTAACGCACTCAACATGAGTAAGATAAATCACCTCATGCCAACTGTCCAAGTTAAGCTCCATGAATATACTGAAGTTGGACACAAACTATTTCCTAATACAGACAAGAAATTGATCCCACATACAGACATTATGGGAATCATCCTAGGAATATGAGGAAAAGCACACTCGGGGGAAAGAAAAAAAAAGACTTTTCCTTTCATTCACTAGAAAATATATTGCATTTGTTACTGAATCTGACCTAGAAGTCATGCTTGAAGGAAAGACCAACAGTTCTTTGGAAAAGTGTGAGATCCTCCTCCCATGAGTATCACTGCATCCTCCATACACAGACAGCACGACCTCATTCCTAACAGTCTCATGTCACAAAAAGCAAGAAAACCCCCCCAAACAATACAGAATTTTAATTCAGATTGCCCCCTTGGTCTACCAGCATTCCCATCTCACTCATGTCAAAGTAATCAACACTCAAAAGAATATTGTCTGGGAAAAAAAAAAAATCAATCATATTGCATGAGTATTTTTAATTGCAACCATTTCTAATCACAGACCACTTGCTTTTTTTTGTTTGTTTGTTTTTGCAGAGTCATAATCCAAGTTTAATGCTGCTTGGGCTACAAAGCAGTCTCTATCATCAGCTCCCAACAACTGGCCCATGTTATCGCCATGCCCACGAGCTCGGGTGGCAGAACCAGGCACCACGGTGCCAGCTGCAATACACAGCAAGCAAAGCATCGCCTGCACCTACACAGCGACAGCCTCATTCCATAACTCAAAAGGTTTGTCTACACTGACACAAGTTACTGCCGGTACAAGCATCCAGCTGTAAGAGCAAGCCCCACTCCTGCAGCTGGCAGAACTCTTCTCACCATTGCAATTCCCTGAACGGACTAAGCTGTGCCAAAAAAAAAGCACTTTTTTTTTTTTTTTTGCCAGCATAGCTCACTCCTCAGCAGGGCTGCTGCCAGCGTTGCGACAGCCACTCTATAGCGGCACACGCTTTTTGTCCCTCCCAGTTTCCTACACTTCCAACTCTACACAGAGAAACCCTAAATTTCAGGCAAGAAACAAAGAAAAGCAGAAAATAGGCATCAGGAAGAGGCAACGCGTGCCCTGCTGGCTGGCCAGCATCTCCCCACCTAACATAAGGGAAGAAGTGGGGAGATCATCTACCTTTTTCCCCCGAGTCTCACCACACTAGATGAAATCAAACGTACGCAGTTGTAAGATCCTTTCACCTGAATCAAAGGGCTCCCAGTCGAAGCACCTGAGATGAGTCGAGACACCAGGAGCAAGGCAGATATTCGGCCCCGGAGCAGGCAGGGCCCCGCGCAGGCTCCTCTCCGGCTCTGCTCCCTGACTGCCGCAGGAAGCACCCGCTGATGCCGGTGGGACCCCACGCAGGACAGCGTTATCATGTCAGTGGGCTGCTGAAATAGCCCCGTGGTCTTTGCTCAAGTGTCATCTCCTGCAAGAAGAGCCTCTGAAGCCAAGACCATGACAAATGGCTCCTGTTGGGAAAACTGCGGAATATTTTGGGGAAGGAGTAATTGATTCCTCCTTTCTTTCCCCGACAATTTGATGTCCCTACCAGATTTTCATTTGTGAATGAGATTACAGGATAACGCTCAGCTCCAGTGCTTGCCTGTAAGTATTCCTGTGAAAAAACTCAGGATTTTGTTGTAAAGGTATAAATTACCCAGCTGCGAGCAGGAGACACAGACCTGCTGAACTCCCAGCTGTTTTTCTCAGCAAACCTTTCGTTTCAGATGATGCATTACACGACCTTTTCCCAAACCGAGCAGAAACTTATTTGCATGAAAACTCACTTGTAAACGCACTTGCCTTGTTTTATTCCCCGTTCCTTGCGATCCTCTGTATTCCGGCAGCTATCGTGCACCGGAGCCCCGCGCTCCAGCGGGTCCCCCGGCAGCCTGATGCAAACCAAGGCTGGCAGACAGACGCCTTCGCTGCCACCACCTCCCGGGAGCAGGGTTGTCCCCCCTTGCCCCGGGTTCAGGGGACCGGGGTGACCTCGGCTGCAGCCATCCAGCCTCCAGCGCGGCCGCAGACATCTCCCAGGGGAGGAGGCAGCCAAAAAAGCCTACTCACCAGAGGCAAACGCCAGCGTTTTTTAGAGGCCGTTTGGGAAGGTGGCAAATAGGAAGTCTGGATCCGAAGGAGTTGACTCAAAGCGCCCTGCGACATTCATGCGGCGGGAACTTCGCCGGGTAAACCATTAACCACCATAAAGCAGAGCTGCGTAACTCCCTTTATCATCAGGCAACACTCGCACAACCCCAGATACACACGCGGGCTGCATGTGTCTGTGTACACACATACATACGCGTACAGTATACACACACATACGGCGAGAAATACGCGCAAATGACGCCCATACGGATTTTGTCCGAGGGCAGGGGACAACGCCGGCACCCCGCGCTGCTCGGGCGAGGCGGGCGCTGCCCCGCGGCGGAGGGGCCGGGGGGATCCGCTCCGCTCCGCAGCCCCGACGACTGCACCCGCGATCTTCCCAGCCCTCGCTCCCCCAAAACACCCCCCCCCGCCCCCCCAAAAAGCCGGGAAGTCCCCACCCCGCCTCCGCTCGTGTGCGGTGCCCGCGGCGGGAGAGGGCAGCGCGGCTCTCCCGCAGCCCCGCCGAAGTTTCCGCGGGCGGCAGCGGGGCAGCCCCGGCCCCTTACCCGGCTGGCGGAGCGGGGTCCCGCGGCGGCCTGGGCGCGGCGGCGGCCGATTTCTGGGAGCTACGAGTCCGCGGCGGCGCCCGGGCGAGCCGCACGCCTGCGGAGCGGCGGCGAGCGGGGAGGAAAAGAGGAAATGAGCGGGAGGCGCATTGGAGGGAGGGGGAGGAAGGAGCCGTCGCCGAGGGACCGGGGAGAGCGAGGGACGGAGCTCAACTTCCCCGGCGGGGCGGCGGGGGGGGGGGGGGCGGAGCGCACCGCGCCGCTGCTCCGCGGCCGCCCCGCGGCGTGCGCAGCGCCGAGCCCCTGCGCAGGGGCGGCCCGCCCGCCGCCGCCGCCGGCGCTCCCGCCGAGCCGGGCCACTTGGTATCGCCCTGCCCGCCTCCCCGGGCCGCCGCCGCCGCCGCCACCGCCGCCGGCGGGCAGGAAGTGCGGGGCCGGCGGGGCAGCGCGGAGAGGCGGCTCCGCGGGGCTGTGCGGCCGCCCCGCCGGCGGCGTGGGCGTGGGCACGGGGAGGGGGGTGGAAAAAAGTTAGGGCTTTTCGGTTTTTTTCTTTTTTTTTCCCCTTTTTTTTAAACCCCAAAGCAAATGAGGAAAGGGTGCCGCGGGGACTCCCGCGGCGCCGGCTCACGCCAGGCGCTGCGCGCATCTCCGGCGCGGCGGGAGGCGGCAAGTTTTCGGTGCAACCGGGGAGGACGGCGGCGGCGGCGGCTGGCGGCGGTGGCAGCTCCGGGGCGGCGGCTGGCAGCGAGCGCAGCAGCCTCACGGCACACCCCGCGCTTCCCTGCCGAGCAGGGCCCTGCCGCCGAGCCCCGGTGCCCCGCAGCGTGCCCCCCGCCAAGGCTTGGTAGCGATGCAGGTGAATTTGCCGCAGGTAAATTCGGTAGCGGCAGCTGAGCCGGCGGATGGGTGCAGCCCCACCCGGGCTGGAGGCAGGCGCTCGCGGGGCTGTGCGAGACGTGAACTTGCACGGCTTCCCCGCGTACCCCATCACAAAATGGAGGGGATTTAGGCGTTGATGCTAATCTGCTTCCCGAGGGAAGTAATTGGGAGCGTTGCTCAGAAATACGGCCTGCAGCACAGACAAAGAAATCAATCCTCCCGTTAGGATTTTTTTTTTTTTTTCCTTTCCCCGCAGCTCCTGCCCAGCACGTCTTCAAGTCAAAAATATATGGAGAGTTTAATGTAGTTGCCACTGTGCCTTATCGGTAGGTTTCACTCTGCCTCCCCTTATAGGAGACTCAGTGAGCACCTTCAGTGCAGTCACGAGATAAGAACTGAATAGAGCTGAAATCAAGGCCACACCAGGAAAAAGATACTTAAAAGATTTTAGCGACAAACCCTGGGAGGCAAGGGGGGGTGGGAACAAACAGAAAAATACCACCACCAAAGCAGCAGTTTTTCAAAACTTATCTCTGTACTAAGCCCAACAGATTTTTATAAGAACAGCAAAACCAAAAAAAAAAAAAAAAAATCCCAAACCTTTCATGTGTGCTCCAAAGCTTGACTACATTGAAACTGGATACATTGATGCAAAGAGATGAAAATGTTACTCAGCAATAACCATTTTCTCCCAGGCCTTTCAGGAATAGTTAACCGTTTTACCAGCTTAAAAAAAAAAATAGCAACAATGTTGGCCCAAGGCAAAGAACAAGGTTGGAAACTAAAGAACCTGAACAGTTAAAGAACTAGAAGCAACTTGACCAGGAACATATAATGGAAAAGTGTATGCAACCACCATCGCTGCCAACTTCGCATACTTGAAGCTGGGTTCTCCTTGCAGGAGAAGATTACACGTGAGTAATCCCCTTGATTTCCCCGCAAACCCTTCCATGCGCGAGCGTTGCCCACGTAAGCGCGGCGGCCGCAGGGATGGGGCTGTGGCTCCCGCCATGCCTCTCCGGCTGCTCTGCCAGGAAGGGCGGTGGCGCGGGTGACGACACCACCCTCCACCCAGGAATAGGTGACAACAGAGCAAGTACCTGCTTGAGGCCCCCGAGATTTACAGCTCTCGGGGCTGACGTCTGGCAAGAGGAGGCAGTTTTCATTTTTAACGTGGTTGTCACCCGGTAGCCCCAACAGCAGCAGGCTTTCCTCTGCATGGTGCTGCCCCGCGTCCTGCAGTGACTGTGAGATGAGACCTGCAGCCATTGCTGGAGGCTGCAGCGATTCCTTGCGAGGATGCCATGGTTCGATGAGGCTCGGCGGCTGCGAGCACCCTGCCCTTGGTTTGGGGTGATCCTCAGGTGGGTGTCCCTGCGCTGCACTGCGTGCTGCTCAGCACAGGGCTTGAACGGTTCTGTCAGGAGCTGCCTATGCTGTGAGACTCCAGGACATTTTATGGTCAGTGGGTACGTACTTGAGAAGGACTCATGGCTGCTCCTCTCTTCAAGCCTTCAAGTATTCTGTACATTAGCCCATGATCAATTGCATAAATACCGAAAATAATTCTGAATTCAGCAATTATTGAGGAACACACAACAAGAACCAAATGAGGCGTTACTCTCATTTATACCCAACTTCTTTTTTCAAGAATTGCACCCTTCCACCTGTGACGAGATACACGATGGTGCAATCCAGATGACCAACCAAAGAAACACCGCCGAGATTTCAGATGATTTTGAGTCCTAATGCCTGGTAACGACCAATTCCTGAGTTACAGAAAACCCTTGGGAAAAAAAGGAAGGATGACCTTAGAAAGTCGTCAGCTGCTCACAAACAATCTGAGATGAAAAGAAGCTGCAGACTGAGTCCTGCAATGAGTTTGTGAGGGCTGCTGCACCTGCTCTGCAGCCTCCCAGCTCTGCTGTCCTGTTCAGAGGACGTGCCACATGAAGACAGTCAAGCACTGCACTTGCCCGTTAAGATCCATATGTAGGCAGTTACCTTCTCATATTATGCACCGAAGTGCATATTTGAGCATACTAGTACAAGAACTTAATGTCCTGTGAAATACTGTGTTCAGTTTTGGGCCCCTCAATACAAGAAAGACATTGAGGTGCTGGAGTGTGTTCAGAGAAGGACAACGAAGCTGGTGAAGGGTCTGGAGCACAGGCCTTACGAGGAGCGGCTGAGGGAACTGGGATTGTTTAGTCTGGAGAAGAGGAGGCTGAGGGGAGACCTTATCGCTCTCTACAACTACCTGAAAGGAGGTTGTAGTGAGGTGGGTGTTGGTCTCTTCTCCCACGTAGCAAGCAATAGGACAGGAGGAAATGGTCTCAAGCTGCATCAGGGGAGGTTTAGATTGGATATTAGGAAAAATTTCTTCATGGAAAGAGTAGTCAAGAATTGGAACAGGCTTCCCAGGGAAGTATTTGAGTCCCCATCCCTGGAGGTATTTAAAAGACATGTAGACGTGGCACTTAGGGTCATGGTTTAGTGGTGGACTTGGTAGTGTTAGGTTGACGGTTGGACTTGATGATCTTAAGGGTCTTTTCTGACCTAAACAATTCTATGATTCTATGAAAGTAGGCACATTTGCAAGATTGGGCCCACTGGGTACATCATCTGGCTTATTTGAAGTTCTTCTTTTGATGGTGTTATGTTCATTAAGCCTATCTGTAATACCCCTGCGATGACCTAGCATGGGCCTTCACTAACTTAAATCCATAGCTGCTCTGGCATCTCACCTTTTGTTTCTTTTTTCTTTCTGCTTTTCATTCTGTTTCCACAGTCAGGAGAGAGAAACAAAGAGGGATTAAATTAGATTCATGTGGATCATTCCAACTATGCTGAATTTGAAAATACTGTGTGAAATTCCTTCTGCCGTCTGGGGTTTAATCACCAAGGGATTAGATGGAAACTAAAGTATTTGAGGTGTGTGGCACACTGCTATTCTTTAAATATCTGCCATAATAATGTGAGCGCTATTGCTGATCTTGAATTATTACCTGCCTTCCTGTGGTTTGGCATGGTTAACTCAAGGAAGAGATTAAAGTGATATTTACCTTTTTTTGAGCAGTTTTCACAGCCCAGCACTGAAAAAACAAGGGAAGAAACTGCTGGCAAGGATTAAGGATTCAGCCCACTCTTTCCCCGTTGGTCTCCTGATACCTGTCATGGTTGTTGGGATGGAAAACGCCGGTGCTTCAGGAAGGGCTGGTGGGCAGCGGTGTCCCTGAAGGTGGCTGATTGCTCCAGCCACTTTCAGGCCAGGTGTCTGGTGGAAAGCTTGCATGGGTCAGACAGGTTTTGATCTGCCTCTCCCAGAAGAGCCAGCACTTGCCTCCACTGCAGACAGTGACAGCAAAAGCACGTCTTCTGGCTTTGAGCTGGGGACACAGTCATCCTGAGGGATGGCCAGCAGTTTAGCCTGGGAAGAAGGGTCCTGCCCAGCCAGGGCATTTGCAGGACACCTCACCGGAGTGGTCGGAAGAGCACCCCCCTCCATCACTGAGCATCCTCACAGCTTATGTTTGATGGAAGAAAGCAATGTTTTGGAAGACACTAATTATTTTTTTCATCCTGTTTTAATCGTGCTTGTGGAAATCCCTCACTGAGGAATCACTTTAGAGAAATTCAAATGAAAACAGCAACAGAGAAGTGCAGCCGGTGTTATTTCACAGTGATAAAGCCAAGCTGGATGGCAGGTGCTTGGAGAAATGTGAGGGAAAATTGTTTATCAGAACTATTTTCTTTGATAAGTTTTGTCTTCCAGCAATAAAAACCTGAATGCTCATCTATAAAGCCTCCCATTTTTTTTGCTACCAGATGCTGGGGCTTGAATCTTTTCCTGCATCCGTTTAACCCCTCTTTGTGCTCCTTTCTTCTGCATTTCCAACTTGGACATAAGAGGCAAATAAACATAACTTGGGAAATGCCAGCTGCACGCATTGCTCTCACCCGCAGTATGGGCAAGCAGCATCTCCTGAACAGTCAGACCCAGTATTTAATGTACTACCAAAACAAATATGCCAAGGGGTTTTGCCAGTCATCTGGATCACAGAAACTGGAGGTGGAAAAGAGCAGGTAGGTTTTTACAGTGTATTTTCCTGCCAAAGCAGGATTGTTCCCTGCAGTATCTTCTAGTGTACTTTCCTGGCCTGTTTTAAATGACCTTGGAGGATGGGGAGAGGCAGGAGGGGGGAATCTGCTAGTACCCTCCAGAGTCTTTTTGTCTAGTTTGAATAATATAATGTAGAGCAAGTGCAAACGGGTGTTCAGAGAATTTAGTTATGACACAATATTTAATGTAGGTTTTTTGCATGTTTTTTCATCTCCAACCTACTTGCTATGCCTGCCGCTCTGCCAGTAACATCAGAAAGATGTTAAAAAAAAAAAAAAAAGTAACAAAAATAGTGGCAATACTCCATTATTTCATGATTTCTGCTCTTTCTTTTAGCAGGAGATTGTCTTAGGTGCTTTCTTCCACTGCGAGGAAAAATGAATAGTAAGAGCTGTGATGATTGGCAGTAAGCGTGAGAATAACAGATGTGAGCCTGCACAGCTGGACAAAGAAAAAATGCACCTTAGATTTGTATTAAGGCTGCCCCAGGGATACCCCAGCACTACAGGGGACTTACCATATAAGAAGCCAAAGCCATCAGGCACATTTACATATATAAGAACACTTGGTGTCCTTTTCAAAGTCAAAGAGAGCAATGATTAAAGGAACATAAAGGAAATTTGGCTGCATGGTTTTTCTCTCCAATAACAGAATGACTGAGGGAGGAAATATTAAAAAAAAAAAAAAAATTAGGCCTGACAGAGGTGACAAATTTATGAATTAAACCAGCACATTTTCATTTCGTTTACTGTTGTCTACCAGTTTATTATGTGGGAATCTAAAAGGGACTTGATTTTGCCTTCCAGGCTGCAGTTGCTGTGCCAGACACTAAAGAAGTTAAATGTTTTAGGTAAGATTTTAATACTAAAGCTTCTTACACAAAAGGGAAAAACCTTGCTAAATAGGGAAAATTTAAAAGGCTCATTTCTCTCCATGGTGCTTTACTGTAGTTTTTGTACTCCAGGGTTTACCACGATGTTTGCTGGGATTTATTGTCAAAAAAACTGTGGGACAGAGGGGGTTTTAATGAAAACTATTAAAAAAAAAAAAAAGGAATTTCCTACACTTTCATAGCCTGCATATGCTTATTTTGAATTGTATCTACTAAGAACCCAGTTCTCCCACGGGCTCTAAGCGCAAGAATACCTGCAGTCAGGGCAGAGCAGCGGGGCTTTGGGTATTCACCAGTGATCCTGTGACACGGTGAGGGCCTCAGCATCTTTGGTCTTTGCATTCCCACCCAGGGATTTAGCCCACACCAACAGCAATATCAAAACACAAAATGCTGCGTCTAACTTGTCTGAGCAGAAAATAACAGGGAGTCTTTGAATTAGAAGAGGCCCAACAGAGCCATTGAAAGACTGTCATGTCTATGCAATGCAATAGACTGAACTCTGCGTTTGTGGTCCAAAATGGCAGATTTACGCTGAGAGAGGTGGGACAGAGTGAGAAAACTCAAGTGTTTCTATGCAGCAGAAAATATCGATGCTGTTACTTGTTTATATTCTGAACCACAACAGGAAAATGCAAAAGCCAGAAATTAAGTGTGAAAAATACCAGTGTGTCTAAATGAAAATCAATGTTTTAGCCTGGCATTGCAAAAGCTTTAAAAAAACAAAACAAAACAAAGTATTTTTGTTCAACCAGGGCAATAAAAAATAATACAGTAAAACCTGTATTTCCCCACAGCGACTTTTGGTTTTGCTGAGGCCACTTTTGTTTCTCATATGGCTGAACAAAAGAGGAAAAGAAAGAAACCCGACCGCTTTCTGGGATGTTGGAGCCAACAAGATGCTAATTTAGCGCTCTGCCAGCCTGCGTGCTCTGGGATGCCTTCCAGAGCCCTGCGAGAGCTGTGGGACCCGACTCCCTAGCATCAGGATGCTGCTGCCCCAGCGCTCTGGGGTTAAGGGGCTTTGCATCATGGTGCACCCCTCGTCCAGGGCTCGAAACTTCCTGCCAGGACACCTGTGTCCTCACACCACTCCCATCTGCATAAATCAGCCCTGAAATACTTAATATTGAAACCTTTTTCAGTACTTAGAGGGGGCTTATAAGAAAGATGAGGACAGACTTTTTAGCAGGGCTTGTTGTGACAGGACAAGGGGTAATGGTTTTAAACTAAAAGAGGGTAGATTCAGACTAGATATATGGAAGAAATTTTTTACAATGAGGGTGGTGAAACACTGGGCCAGGTTTCCCAGAGACGTGGTAGATGCCCCATCCCTGGAAACATTCAAGGTCGGGTTGGATACAGCTTTGAGCAACCTGATCTAGTTGAAGATGTCCTTGCTCACTGCAGGGGGGTTGGACTAGGTGACCTTTAAGGGTCCCTTCCCACACAAACCAATCCATTATTCTAGGAAATCAGAGGACCTCATAAAGCAACATTTTCCATGGGATCAAGGGCTCCCACTCAGTACCTGAAGGCGAAACCATGTGGATCACTCAGTGCAATTTGGAGGAAGTCAGATTAATTTTGGCACGGGTGATGGAGCACTCTTGTATTGCTCCTGTTGGTAATTAAGAGAAAGCAAATCACAGGGGAGGACAATAAAAGTATTAATTAACAACAGTTTCAATAAGAAAAAAGTTAGTAATTTAAAAAAGGTTGGTTTATGCCTGGAGAAAATCCTTAAATAGGGTAATCACATTGTTGGGCATTTGACAAATGCACACTAATAATTAAATGGTGGTAATGATTACACGTTTAGATAATGACCAGATCCTCCATGCTGTTGCAGGAATGTCCCAATTCTGCTGCCTTGAGCTTTGATTTCAAGGAGTGAAATATCATAGAATCATAGAATGCTTTGGGTTGGAAGGGACATTTAGAGGCCACCCAGTCCAACCCCCCCCTGCAGTGAGCAGGGACATCTGCAACTGGATCAGGTTGTTTAGAGCCCTGTCCAACCTGACCTTGAGTGTTTCCAGGGATGGCGCATCTACCACCTCTCTGGGCAACCTGTTCCAGTGTTTCACCACCCTCAACATAAAGATGTAAAGGAGGACTTTTCTGAAGGACAGGTTACTTTCTGGCCCTGCCAAGCATCCTGCCCTACCTTTGTCACAGGGCTACCAAAACATGTATTTTTTTTTATAAAACCAACAGAGAGAGGGGCAGCAACTTTGCAAATAAAAGCAAGTGGGGTTTTCAGGGATGTATAATCACATTTTATCACAACACAAACCGTGAAGCATTTTGCTTCAAGCAGAGGATATCTTTTCCCCCTTCCAAACAGACAATAATCCAATAAAAGAGCCTGCTAGCAGGATCCTGGACAACACGTGACACCATGTTCTCATCAGCATCCCACTGGTGTTCTGGCAAGGTACTGGTGCTCACGGCACCCTCCAGTGCGGCTGCTCTGAGCCGATACACCCAACAGCATTCAAAGGCAAATAGTAGAACAGCTTATTGAAGCCACAGCAGCTTCTCTGCACTCAGGTTGCCATGCAGATACCACCAGATTTTTCACATTATCATGATACTAGGTGTGCTGTTTTACATAAAATTATATCCAGGCAAGTAAAAGAAATTCAGTTACTTACTCCATGCTGGGTATATCTGAACAACATAAATTCTGTCTGATAGAGACTTATAGAGACATCCCTTCATGCTGACAGAGATTAAGAAGCAATAAAGGACACCCAATGAGTTCCTAAACCAGATGAATTCCTAAAAAGTGCTGGACTGGCTCACCTTCAACATAAACTGACAGAGTTTCAGCACTGCTCAATTAATGTACAGTTTGGCCTCAACCATGCAAAGAGCACATTTCTGCCCTTGCACATCTGAACTCCTGAGAGCAACACAACTGCTGCTTTGCATTGGGCTCCTATTGGGAACAGCCAGCCTTTAATGGCATATAAAATTTAGGTTTTGGTAACAAAAAGGTAGGTAAACAAGTTACACTAGCAGGGGCAGAAAGCAAAAAGTAAGGACTCTGGAGCCTTTGGGGTCTTCCAGTGTCTTCTTTTCCTGGCTGCTTCTCTTTATGGTTTTCTTTCACACTGGCAATGAGTTTTTCCATTGGAAAAAAGGTGTTTTTTTCTGAGTCATATCTGCAGGAAATCTCCTGTTCTAGCCGGGTCCTCTCCACCAGGCAGTGGTGGGTGCTAGCGGCCGCTGCCTTCCCCAAGGCAGGTCCCATCCCTTGGTAGTGGTGTTGAAATAAAAATACAGACATCCTATTCACAGCCAAACTGTAGACAATTCCAGATGTGGAATTTGGTTTCTGAAATTACAGACCCAACCAAACCAGGCCTGAACCAGTAAAATTCGGCTGTGTTTCCTCTGACTCATAACTGGTTTTTCAGAAAGGTTTTCAGCAAAATTTCTTCAGCAATTCCTGTGTTATTGTCTGACTCATACTGAAACACCAAAATCATTATTAAAGTGAAATCATAGCAAAGGGGGTGTGAATACTTGGTATTTACAAGTTTAAAATGCATTAGAAACCATATTTTGCTATGGAGCACGCTTTGTCCAATGATTAAATACTGTATTATTTACAAAAGCAAGCAAAAATCTGTCATATAGGGCACAGAGGAAGTCAAGCGCTTAAGAAACAACAATTTTGAAATATAAGGTTAACTTATTCTTCAATAAACTTTCATTTATCCTCCTGACACGTGTAATATTTGTGTTCAGCATCCCACCCGCTTTCAGTCTGAAGCCCCCATCCACAGCAGCAGGGAAGAGGATGCTCAGCATGAAGGACGAGGTGTTCAGATGTCCTGGGGATGGGCAGTGTGCAAAGTATGTGGCTGTGAGCGGTGCTTCCCGATCGTGGGAGCAGAAACGCATGCAGGGGTGGGGGCAGAGGTGCACCCACAGCCCCCCCACCCCCAACAGAGCAAAGTGATGGGAGAGAGGAGTCAGGCAGGTTGCTGAAGTCTCCATCGCTGAGGAAAGACCCCAAAGCTAATGTGTTTTCCTTCTGTTAAAGGGTGATTTGCTGCAGGAGGGCTGGTGGTGTCATGCAGGCGGCAGTCCATCACCCTCCCCATGGCTTTGCAGCATGGGAGCAGCATCCCTTTGCCTGAGGCAAAGCTGTGCGTGGGGGGGCACCCAGCCCCCATCCACGGCAGGAGCCCAGGAAACCCTGCCTGGGTTTTGCAGTGCCATAAAGCACAGCGGGCTGTGAAGGTGGATAACAAAGGTGTTGGGTTTGGGGAAAAAAAAAATGCCACAACAGTGATTTCTTTGTTTTTTAAATTAAAACTCAAACTGTTGCTGTGGAAGAAGGGACTGAAAAAAATCTCCAAAGTCTGGGAGGTCATATTTACCTTCTCACCAGCTCTGCAGATACTTAATTTGAACATTGCTTCATCTCCTGTCTCCCTCATGTATCATTGCTAATTAAAGTACACACACTCTGCACTTACCCAAACGAGGATGTGGGAGGCAGAAGAGGCTCAATCTCATTTTCCACTGCTGTATTGCCTCTGCAGAGCCAGCTGCAGGGGAACCGGGGTCCTGCTCAGAGCCCGGCAGCTGCAGCGTGGACCCTTCACTAGCACTCCATGCGATGGAAGCCCCCAGCGTGTGAGCGGCAACCTCTGGGGAAAGGGCTCACTGAAAGAAGTGGCTGTGACTCCCTGGGCAGACAGGGCGAGTCTGGTGATGGAGGGAGTGACACCCCAAAGTGGGCCCTGCTCCCCACATGCCTCTCCTGGAGACAGATCTGTCCCCAGATGAGGAAGCCAGAGGGGGTCTGCCGGCAGCAGCCTTGTAGGTCCATGCTTTGGTGCCTCCATGCCCTCCAAACATGCCTCATAACCTCTAACTTAAGTGAAATTCAAAGCCTTAGGACTGTAAGGACACATCTCCCCCAGCTTCCACCCCAGAAAGCTACCCCTCTGGCATGTCCCCCAGAGCCCAGCCATCCCCAACTGCACATCCGCTTGCTACCAGGCAGCAAAATTCTGCCTGGGAGATTAGAGACTGATTGCTAACTTCTCCCCAGCTTCTGGTTCCAGGCTAAAAGTCTGTCTCCAGCAGCCTTCCCGCTGCACCCCTGCTCCACTTTACTCCCATCCCAACCAAAATATGGGAGTGTTTTTGGCACTGCCCTGTTCCACAGCCACACTGGTCCCTCTGCTCATCACAAAGCCTCCTGGCCCACAATGCTACAGGTGGCATCAACCTGTAACGGGTAAAGGGTTACTTTAAAGCCTATGAACACCAGGGAGCAAATACAGACATTACTAGGCTCAGAGATTATCAGTGCCTCAAAAGATTCAAGGAGATGGTGTCAGAGAAGAAAGTACTGAACACAGCGCGTTTAACATTTGGGCAAAGTCATTCTCTCGTCCCTGTCTGAATCACCAGCATGCACTCCACCCTACGTGAACCAAATGCATCCGTGTCCATAAGAGCTGGGGAAAAGCGTGCCTGAGAACTTCCACAGCTCTGAATAATTAATTCCCAGAACTATAAAAAGCTATGAGGGAATGAAATTTAGAAAAATCTAGTTTTAGGATAATTATAGTACAATCAGGAGAACACTTGGACCCAAGACAGATGCATTAGTAGGACAACTGAGCACAGTGGGTCAAATTCATACTCACCAGAACTGCATAGCCTTCTACAGAGCTCCTCCTGGGATGGATTCAGCCCAGGAAGAGAAAGCAGACCCTGCATTTAGATTGATGAAGTGAGTAGATATCTAAAATAGCACCTTTTAATATAGAAAGCGTAGAAGAAATGAGTTAAATTGTTTCAGGTTAGCATTCCTGCCCCAGTTGTAAACAGGGAGAGGTATTTTCTGAAATGTTTTGTTATAACACTAGTTTATCCTGCTTCCCCCCCACCCTGCCTCCACTATCACATCTACTGTGTTACAATTGGTCCTATAAAATCTCCATTTGTTTGCAGACCTTATCACACTTGGGCTTTTTTCAAAGCTCCAGATGCTGGAATTCGCGTGTTGCTTGCGAACGCAGACTTTCAATTTTCAAACCAGTTCTATTTGTAGTCTGTATTTTTCATGGCAAGTTTGAAAACATTAATCCTGAGTCCTGAGTCACCAGCAAGCAAACACAGATGTTTTCTTCCAGTTTCCCCTTTTTTAAAGCCAGTCGTTACAGTGTCCAGTTCGAGGTGTTGAATCCTTGGGACTGCTCATTTAACTTGCCACTCTTAGGTATTGGGATGTAGGATTTTCATAGCCTGCAGACTAACACATGCAGTCAGGCTGTATACTGGGCACATTTTAATTGAATACTGAAGGAGCCAACATTGGGTGACCAGTTTATGGCTGGCACCATGCAACCCCAGTGCCCTCAGCATCTCAGCAGGCTCCCTGAGGTTCTGCACGGGGCTCCCCAGGACAGACTCTGGCCTTTATGTGTTGCTTTCTGGGAAAAAGGGATACCTGCACAGAGGCAGAAGTTTATCGCTTTTTTTAAATAACAGTAACGGATCACCTGAGAATTAAGTTTTATGAAAGCCAGAAGTGGCAGGCTGCTCACAGACCAACAAACAGGGAGATTATCACTGCTCCAGAGGAGCTGTTTTAAGGTCCAATGCCCTGGTTCAGCATGACTCTCGGTGGCACAGGACCAGGCCCTTCCAGTCATACCTCCCAGCCAAAGACACGTGCAGAATGGCAGAGGGGTCTCCCCCATGTCAGCTCATGTTTCCATGAGCTCCCTGTTATGGCATTATTCATTCCTAGTTATTGGGTACAGTCATGGCATGCTATCAAATGAGTGCTCTTTTCATAGTGGTGAGCCATGATTTTCTATAGACTTCATTTATTAAGAGCATTGGCATCCTTCAAAGTGAAAGGCTCTCCTATAAGCCCATGACATTCCTTGAACTTAAAATATGCATAAGAGGAGACATGTGTTGTAAGCAGATATCCTCTCCTTCATTTTGTAAGCGTGGGAGTTGTTTGACACAACACAAAGTAACCGGAGAGAGAAAGCAAGGATTACTGTATCAGTCAAAATTGCATCCAGCTCTGCTGTGGGGTTCTTGCTGCAAGGGGAACAAAAGGCCATCTCTACAAGACTCAGCTCTTTAGAGCTCTTAGCTCTTAAGTGGGTGGCAGGTAAAGCATCACATTATTTCCTTTGTGTCCAAAAACATTAGGGTCAATTGAAGAGAAGAGCTTGTGGTAAGGGTACAGAAGATGAAGAAATTGAGAGTATGCTTATTAGCTTATAGACAAAGCAAAACAGGTAGGAACTGCAGGCACAGAGGAGGGCAGGATGACAATTCAAAGCAATGCTGACAAGTTGGGGAAAAGGCCTGGAAAAAAGGATGTGGTTCAGTAGGGATGTGTGTGAGGTAGACAGGAACGATTAGCTGTGCAAACACAGCCTGGGTTCAGCTGCAGCAGCTCTGCCAAAAAAAGGTCTGAGAGGGTGGTTGTGGATTGCAGAGTGAACATAAATCAACAGTGTCATGCTGTTGTGGAGAAGACAGATGTTCTAGGGTAGGTAAAGGGGGAGCAGAGCCCATACAATGGGAAATTACCCTTCCATGCCAGCCAGAGTGATGCACTGTGGCTTGAGGAGTGGCCCTTGCAGAGAGCCCGGCTGCTGAGCAGGGAGGTGGAAAACACCCCGAGAGCAGAGGCTGACTGAATTGGGGTGTAGCCTAAATATGTGAAGCCTGAAGGGAAACATAATCCTCCAGCTATGTAAAATGTTGTCTTAAGTGGAGGGGCATGTCTGTGGTGAACAGGAGCGATGAATTTAAATTAAAGCAAGTAAGAGTCAGAGCATGCATGGGAAAAAAAAATTCTGCAGGTAAAGGCAGCAAACCACTGGACTGGATTGCTGGGGGGGGACTGACATTTCCATCACACTACGAACAGGTCAGACAAGTGGTGGTTAGAGATGATAAAATGATACAACCTGCCTTGAGGCTGGAGAAAAGATTAAATGAGCCCTTGTGAATCTTTCTAGCCCTGTTTTTCTATGATTTATCAGAGGATTCACAGCTTCAGTTTTCCACATTTTCAGGGTTTAAAAATGCAGCTCTACTGGCCAACACCACAGTGGAGATGTTGGGAGAAAGTGGTGGCCCTCTTGCCTAAGTCCAGTGAAACCCCACCACTTTTGGAGCAAAGCCTCTGTGAGGTTCTTCTCCCATGTGACAGGGCAAGAGGAAATGGGCTCAAGCTGCGCCAGGGGAGGTTTAGGTTGGATATTAGGAAAAATTTCTTCATGGAAAGAGTAGTCAAGCATTGGAACAGGCTGCCCAGAGAGGTGGTGGAGTCACCATCCCTGGAAGTGTTCAAAAAACAGGTAGATGTGGCACTTGGGGACATGGTTTAGTCTAGTCTGCCCTTGATTGGTTTAGTGTGGACTTGGTAGTGTAGGTTAATGGTTGGACTGGATGATCTTAAAGGTCTTTTCCAACCTAAACGATTCTATGATTCTATGATTCTATGATAAGTGACCAGCAAGCTGCGCTCCGGTCTCCTCGGGAGCTGAGAGAGTAACGCTCAAAACTTTTCTCTCCAGTTTTTGTGGAACTAAAATATCAACCAAAAAATTATGGATGGGCCAAAATAAGAGCAGTATTTCAGTTCAGATTCTAGGCTGTTTAGCCCTTTCCTCTCCCATCAGCCCTTGTCAACATCTATGTCTCTTCAAAGTCAAGGTGAAAGAAGAAAACACAAATTCCTGTCCTGGAAGTATGAATGCCATGCTGTTGACTTTTCTGAATTTCTTCTGCTTTTGTAGAGAAATTATTCATAAAATGAGATTCAAATGGCTTTTCAGTCCCCCAGAAGTTATTATGAATATGTTGGCTCAGTTCTAGTTCCTTCATTTGCTATTTTTGGGGGAAGCAGCAGTGCCTCCCGCTGCCTAACAGCATGGTGGGTGAAGAGAAGGACAAAGCCAGACTGTTCGCAGATATGCAGAACAAGAGGATGAGAGACAGCGGTCACAGGTGCCGCAAAGGAAATTCCAGTTAGAATGGAGGAAGAAATTTTCATCATGAGGGCTGGTGGTCAAGCACAGGAAAAAGTTGCCCAGGGAAGCAGTGGTATCTCTATCCTGGGAATTTCAAAACTCAATGGAACAAAGCTCTGGACCCACGAAGCCCACCCAACTTTGAAGTTAGCCATATTGGGATCAGGGGAGGGATTAAAACCCCAGAGGACCCTTCTATGATGCCAGTGGAGGTAAACCAGATGTTTCCTAAGTGACAGCAGAATTTACCATACTTCTTCACACCTAGAACACACTTTTCCCCTGGATTTAAGTTGGCAACAATTAGCGTGTGTCCCCAGGCTGCCCCAGTCCTACCCAGTGCCACAGAGCAGCTGACCCAGGGTTTACTGCTGGGTCTGTTCCACACCACATCCCACCCCTCAGCTGTCCTTGGCATATCTCTCTGGCTGGGCTCTGGAGGCTGGTTGACAAGGGCAAACATCTCACCTGCTTCATTTCATTACAACAGAATGCAAATGAGGTACATATACCAATATGGTCTTTAAAAAAAAAACAAACAAACAAACAAAAAAACCCCCCCACCCTTTCTTTCATTGCTGTGCCACTGCAGCTGGGAATGGACAATTTTTGCTAACTCCTCTCCCTTTCTCATAGTGTTTGTTGGTTTTTCAGGGCCTTAGTAAATCCACCAAATGTCAGCCAGAGAAGACACACCATAGCAGTAATGGGTGTAATCAGTACAATCTCAAAAAGCACTTTACAAAGACTGCAAAGCATTCTCCCTATCTGAAAAAAAAAAAAAAAAAAAAAAAAAGTGAAAAACATCAAGACTAGCTTTCTGCTCAGATCACAATGAGCACCTTAAAGCCCTGAAGGCAACCGATCCTCCCAAGCCTCACACATGTTTTTACATAGGTTTTGCTCACAACTGCACCAAACAATATTTGCCTTTGCTGTACCTGCTGAATGTCTAGTCATGATTACAGGTCACCAGAAAGGGCAGAAGCCATTTTTACGTTCAGAGCCAGGGTGATCTGGCAGAACAGGGCTATTAGGAGATGGCTGTCTTGTAACCAAGCCAATTTAGCACAGCTCTGGAAGCCCTATGCTGATTCAACCATGACAGTATACGTAAGGAAACAATCCTGTCTTCCTGCAACAGTTTTCTGCTTATTAGCTAGACAATAAATTTTTAGGAGTGTCCTATTTCTTTGTATAGAGGTCAGATAGCTAAAGCCAAGACAATGTTTAAAAACAGCACAGAAACTCCTTCGTTAAAACATTAAAAATCTGAACATACCTTTACATCCACCATCATAAAGGGATATGTAGGGTTGACTGGGTTTTCGTGGCCTCCATGGTGTGGCTTTCCTGATATGCGGGGTACTTAGTTGTAGGTGGTGCTAAAAGAGCCTTTCTGGGTGCTTGCATACAGAAAGGATGGACGAGACAATCGATCTGCTTGAATTTAAAAAGACAGATTTATGAAGAATAATTGCCTTCTAACTTGGCAGAGAATGTGTATTGCCTTTAAGGGATTCACAGCTGTGTCCTGTTCTGATGGAGTTAACTGAGCTTAGAAAAAAACATTTGATCTATTCTTCCTTCCTTAATTCAATATAGCTGAGAATCTCCCAGGATATTTCTATTCAAATTGCAGCAGGCTTTCCATTTCAATGTGTTGGCAGTGAATATCTGTCACACTGATGGCATTTTCTACATGGAAAGTATCACCAACACTTACAGTAGACAGCAGCATATACATCACCCAAATGGCTGATTCTGTGTGTTGTAGGAAAAGCAAGATGGGCTACCTTTTTCTCTGACTAGGAATGCAGGTTGCCTTGAGCAACATGAGTTCTGCAGCCAGATTCCCAGATTTTGTACCATTTCTGTGCCAGATTGACAGCTCTGGCATTTAGCTTCATTTAAAGCTAAGCCACAATTAAGTACAAAACAAATAGATCAGGCAGCAGAACCACTCATGTTTGTAACAACCTGTGCTTTAGAAGTAAGACTGACACACTTTTTTGTGTTGATATGGTGATCAAGAGGGCCATTTAGGCCATCTCTGCCAGAAAAGCATTGCCCAAGAGGGGTACTTTTTCAGTCTTGTTTAAAATATCCCCGCATTTCCCTGAGGCCATCCAAAGGTCTGTTTCATGACCTGCATATAGAATTTCTCCTGGCACTTACAGGATATGCATATGCTAAAGGCATGCAGAAGTCAAATGAGGCTTCAGAAAAAAATTCCAAATGAGTAAATTCAATTATTTGAGTTTACTCTTGCAAATTCATTATCATTTTGTAGCAGCTCTGCAAACAAGCATTCAGTGACCATGGGATCATTCATATGGTATCCCATCAAGGTGGCCAAACTCAGGATGTAACTGGGAGCACAGGGGAAGGTCTCTTCCCTGTACTAATGTCACGACCACACTCCAACAGTTCTGAGAGCTGGCAGCCCCTTGCACTGCTGCTCAGGGGCCTGCCGAGACTGCTAGGTGGTCTCCTGCCCCCCATGCCCCAACAAGGGTGCACCCCTGAGCTCCCTGCAAGACAAATCATTTTTCACAAAAGCCGCCTCAGTTGGATTCAAGAGCACTTGTAGTGGAAATGTATTGCTCTTGCAAACGTTAGCTCCAACAAATATTTTGCAGAGACTCAAGGCTGCTTCTTCAAAACAAGTCTACATCAGTCATTCACAACTGAAATACTGCTGCTCACATCTCCCTGGCTCTGAATGGAAGCACAAAGCACCCCCCATACACCCCCAGCCTCCTGCTTTCATGACTCAGCTGCATCCCTCACTTCTTCCCTAGTCTTTCACTTCTGCTCCCAGCCAAGGTATCACACCCAGCCTGTGCTCAAGCTGTAGGATTGTCACTTTCCTATGATCAATGCCCTTTGGCTACCTGCTAAGTTTAATACATGCCTGGTCCATTCATTACATCTCCACATCAACTGTGCGCAAATGCTGACAACCCTTCACAGCCCTTTCCTTGTCACCCAGGTTGTCTCTACTGTATGAGATAAGCAGATCTTTAACCCAGATGGCAAATAAGTGCTAGGGTTCACCATGTGGATGTTAATGGACCGCTTCAGGTTTGGCATGGAAACACACAGAGCTCTTTATTTTCTGCAGCCAGTGTCAATACAAAAGATTAAGTTCAGTATCTCCTCTCTCGTGTACTTCTCTCCCCTGAAGTATTACACATCCTGCGGTATGATGTGCTCTGCCAATCTGTCCCAGTTGTCTTGATGAAGCTTGGCAAAGCAATTCAGTCCTTGGCTGATATTAGATAAGATATTAGAGTGTTCTGAAACATGTCTGCCAGCATTTTGACAGCATTATTCAAACTCTGTCACTAGAGACTAGTCTGCTTAATGTTGCGGATGTGTTCCTCAGAGGTGGCCTTGTCCTGCAGCAGTGACTGAGGAAGCTTTCCACTGAAACGTCTCAATGCTTTCCTGCTTCCCTCTGATGCACTAGCCCGTTGTCTTTCGTATGTATGGGGCTCCTCAGGTGTCTCTATGCTCCACCCCAAGGCAGTCCTTACCCAAACTGGGTTGCTTCGACCTGTGAATCCCTTCAAACTAAGCTAGTGGAGCAGAGACCGCAAACTCTTGCCTTTTGTATAGGAAGACACTCACATTTTACCTGACATTATTTCTACTCTATTTGTTGCGGAAGATGTTAAAGAAATACACTCATCCTGAATCTGATCTTAGAAGTTCATGTGTCCCATTGGTTACAGAGCCACCTGCCTCCCCAGCATCTTCTCTTGCTTCATACCCCAGCTCCTTCCCATGCTTTTTACCCTGCTCCTATTCCTACCACCCAGCTTACCCTGTCTATCTTTACATCTGTTCCCCACTCACCAGTCTGCCTCATCTTCATCTGCTTTTCACAGCTCTGCCTTATGCATCCATATGCTTCAACTGCAAGTGTAGCATTTCTTTGCTTTTGGCTCCAATGCCCAATTACAAAGGAAGAGCTCCAGAGACTATGCAGGCTGGAGCCATGGGTTTGGAGATTAATCATCTAAGAACTTACCCACACCACCATATATCTAAATCTATAGTGATTTTTTTTTTTTTTTCCCCAGAGGTTTGTATCTTGGCCAGATTTGGGTGAGAGGGAAGACTGAAAACTGATCCAGTTGCAAATCAAACCCTCCTACTGAGTTTCAATTCCTGCTCAAAAATGAGGCACTGCAGTTTGGGCTAAAGAGCTCCAAGAATTCTGACTTAAGGAGATTAAACTGGTTTGTGTCAGACTTTTTCCAAATTTGCTGGATCAGACTTCTGAAGCTTGCAAAGCCACCAAGCTCTGGGATAGGCAGTATAATATATAATCTGCTCAAATTCAATCTTATTTGACAAGGCATAAGCAACTAAAAACAGGACTTGAGGATGGAAATTGTTTAGTAACTCTAAGTCTACACATCTGTGCAACTTTAAATGTTGTTCTCCAAGAGTCTGGAGGCACAGAGAAAAGGTGAGCCTTGATGAAATACAAGCTACCTGTAATAGTCTTCATATTTAGTAACATAAAAAATTAGAGACTAAACTAGCTTTATCTCATTAAGTGCTAGAAAAATGTCGAGTTTTGTTGCCAGCAGTCATCTTGAACCACTCCTAAATACCCAGTTCAAGCTTCTGAAAGACAAAAAATGCAAGATTGAGTTAAAAGCTGAAGGAAGACCTATCATGGTCATGTATTATAGCTCAGGAATCTCTACCTCAATTACCCAAACCTGTACCACACTGCAGAACATGACATTTCCAAGTAATTTGGGCCTGTCATGGGCTTTAGTTTACCCTTAATTAGAAAGGGGTTCTCACCTCAAAGCAAAGCTGACATTTGCTCTCACTTGCTGACGGCAATTATGTGTTTACCTAGCACTCAACACAGCAGAGCTCCAAGCTTTGCCCTTTGAGTGTTACAACAATATGAATCAACAATATTACTTCTCTATTACTAGCACAGCTTTTCCCCAGCTCTTTCTTTCCATCTCCATGCTTCACAGAAGCAGATGCCATTGCTCCCATTTCAGTAACAGCAATAGCTGCAGTCTCTGGCTCATGTCCCATCCTGACCCTAACGCTGCAGGCTGCCCTTCCCACCCCAGTCCTCTTTCACACATGCAGACCCAGATATTTGTCTCTGAACAAGAGTGGGAGCTCTGTCCTCCACTTAATGTGTATCTGCAGCTTCTTTTCGGAGGAGCCTGGGGCACTAGTTTTTCTGGATTTGGGGATCTACTCTATCCACCCATCTATGGTAAAGGAGAAGAAAACAGTGCCTCTGGCTTGGTGATCTGCCAGGCATTGTTTCAGCTCTTCATGTAAACCTTCCTCCTTGCAGATCACTAGCTGTTGGACCATCCCCAAACACATGCACCCAAGCTGGCTCTGAACCTATCTACACAACACAGCCCCCAGACAAGGTGGCTTCATCACACCACCCTCATCCTCAGCCACACGCGCTTTCTCCAGTTGCTGTCACAGCCTTAGTGGAGGCCTTTAGCACTGTAGAGGCCCTTTTGCCACTCCACCTTCATGAATTTGTCTTTACAAGATCTCGCTGTCATCCATCGGGGTGGTGTTGTCTCCAAGAACAAACCACCGCGAATACCCACTGTCAAATAACCAAGCAGCTTCAGCTACTGGTTGCATCTTGCAGACTGTCACAGCTACTGATTGCCTCTTGCAGACCCTCACGGAGTTATAAAACTCACACAGCAAGACCGTAATAACTATATGGCAGATTACCCAGATCTTCCACTGCACAAAATTTTAACACATGGAGCCGAATAGCATCTTTAGTCATTTACCACAAAGAATGAGACAAAATTCAAAAAGAAAAGTGAGCTCCTCTTCTCAATAACTCAGAAGGACATATGCCCTTTCAAGACTCTGTAAATATATCTTCTCCCATTATGTAAAATTAATTTCCGTATCAGACTAAGCCAAAGAATTATTAGGATGAAAGGTGCTTAAAATGGTCTGTGTTACTGATTTTATCAGTTACTACTTACAGCTTTAAAAAACTCAATGCCATCTAATAGTGCCCATATATTATCTGTTGAGAAATCTAATACTCTCAGAAAAGAAGCAATATCAGACTGCATGGTCAGTGTTACTTGGAAGAGAAAATACAATTCTGAGAAATTTAATCTTGAACAATAAGAGAAAGAAAATAGTGAAACCCAGCTCCTATGTTGCATATGCACATGGAAGGGGAGAAGAAATAAAATTATTGTGATGAACAGGGAGAACATCTTACAAATAATGCAGATGTCAGCATAAAATATTCTTTGTTTCTGGCATTGGTAATGAAAGATAAGATTGCTGCAGTATCACACCAATACTATGAGCGCATTGTATTTAACATATAAATTAAAATTCAGTCAATAATCCCAGGTACAGAGTGGCATGTATATGCAGAAGGTTTCTGAAATTCAGAACAACAACAGTAAATGTCTCATAATCATATTAACATCTCTTTCTCGCATAGTTAGTGTAACATACTAACACCCATATGCTGCTGTTCACCCTACAGTAGCATCCGGATGCCCTGACTTGGGGTCCTGTTGTGTGAGAAGCTGCAGTTTCAGTTGGCAAAGGCTGTGGCTACTCCCACTGGATACCGACATGTGGGTGAAGGGCAGGGAAGGGCAAGCAGTGCCTAGGCAGTAAGCAAAACCTGAAAAAGGAGCATGTCTTGTCTTCATTTAAACATACTCATAAATGTCTGGCACAAGTAAGCCTAACTAGATTAATCTAGTAGCAATGAAAATCTCTCTCCAAGGGATAATCTTACCTCTCATTATATAGTAATTGTGTCAGAGCTTGCTTACTCCCTCACCTAGTCCAAGCCAAGCCCATGTACACTTCCATGAACAGTAACGAGTTGCATTAAAAAGCATAGTTAAAGAGGTCTTACTACCTCCTTTCAAAATAAATGCAAATATAACACATCAGGGCTTCACATGTGGAGAGATGAAGCATGTTTTTGCACTAAGACAAGTGAGCTCAGTACTGGCACCAAGTTGCATTGGTTACTGGCTCCCAGCCGCTGTTGCAGATCTTTGTCATCTTTGGTGTGGACAGGGATGTCCGAGGCCTTTATCCACTCTTGCAAAGCACTTTACCTTGTCAACACCAAGGGGCAAAGCATGTGTAATCTGGCCAGCCCTGCCCCTGTGCTGACAACCGTGCCCTCCCTGCTGCCGGCTGCGCAGGGCTGAGAGATGTACGTGGGGAGGTGTTTCTAGCGGTCCTCCTGCCACAGCTGGCAGGAAGGATCCCATCTGTTCCCCACATGCATTTACACACCTTGGTGCATCTGAAATGATCCCCTTCCAGGGCCTGGCGAGGGCAGCTCCCAAGGGAAGGGCATGGTGCTTTCTGAACTGCTCCAAGCCACCTGGGCAGGCAGGTCCTGGGCAGGAGTCCAGTCCTTTCCTCTTGTTTTACCACATGCCATTACTTGCTCCTGCTCTACATTAAGTGACCTTTTTCTTCTCCTCCTCATTTCATATTTTAAAGAATCAGCTTTTTTAGCGTTCTGGCTGCCTGAGCTACCCCAGGAGCACAGCAATAGCTCAGAGGGCAATGCTACCAACATGAGTCTTGTTTTGAAGCTGATAACCCCATTACAGGTATTTTGCTTAGACAAGTTTAGTACATGAGATTTCAGCATCTAACATCCTCCTTTTTCAATATAGTTCTATTCCTATTTTCTTTGCTAAAAAGGATTTTTTTTTTCTTTTTATGTTTTTAACCTGCTTTTTAAGACTAGCTCCACCTCCTTGATCTGGTCCATCCACAAAAATACTGCAATTGAAAGGAATCTGCCTGATTGTCCTAGATCACTGATTTGGAGTGAGAGCATCTCTCAAATTCTGCCTCAAATCAACAACTGAGATACTATCTCCCTAATCAGGTGGTCTGTTATAATTGTTCTAAAAAGCTACATGTGATAAAAGCAAGTCGGCTGACTCCCTGAAATGTTTAAATGTCATTATCTATACACACATCTTATGTGTGCCTTATCCAAATGCTTACTGCAGTGCTTTGTTATCCTAACTTAAATCTAGTTAGGAATGTTATTCACAATTGTTATTTTAACAGGAGCCCACTCCTGAATTACCCTCGTGGTCAGGACTCCTGCTGAGTGGGTGAATTTCATGCTCTTGCAGAATTAGGCCTTACATTATCACAATTATATCCAGAAATTACATGATCTTGTTTTGTATTTCCCTGACATAAAATTGTGTGTTTCCTATTAGTTCCTGATTTTTTGTCTGATAGCACAGTGATAATTTCTTCATGAACACTGAGTATAATGTACTCGGCAATTACAGCCTCAGAAAAGAAGCAATTATTTTGCTTACAATGCTTTATGAATTAAGTTCACAAAGGTCTAGACAGAGGTGTCAGCTATTCTCTACATAATCTGATATTTGCATGTTAATTGAATCCTTCTCCAAGAAGGCCACCCTATTTAGCTCATCAGAGAAGCAAGAAAGTTAATTCATACCTCAGAGGGGGTAGATGAAGAACGGAGGCCATTACCAACACGAACAATTACCACATTTCTTTTATATTAGAGGTAAAACACACATATGCATAAACAAGGCTCAGACCATGGTTGCTGTTAATTGGCCTCCTTTGCAGTCCATGGGGCTACATGGATTTGTGCTGGCCAAGGCTTGGATCGGTGCCGAAAGAGTCCAGGAGGAGTCTGTTGAAATTAGGGGAGTTCTCAGTGCCAGATCTCACCCGGAGGAAGCTGCAGCATTTGATGGCCGTTCACACATCGCTACTGAGCCCCTGAAAATGAAAACTCACACAAGCTCAGGGGGTCAGAGGCGTTGTTGAGCAGGGAATCCTTGGCTCCTTCCCAGTCAGGAGACCTCTATTATCAATGCTAAGATTTACCTGGAATAGCTGCTAATTTACATTAAGACTTTAGCCAGAATATATTACTCAAGTCACCCAGCTGTTCCCCTTGATTTTAACCTATTGCCAGAGACCAATATCATGCGTGACTCTCTAGGTGTGATATTTTGTTTACAGACTTGGAAGTATGATTATGAGATTATTTTGATATCATCAGCCAGGGAGAATTGTGCACTGAGCTGCTGGCTGACTGGAGGATGCTGAAGTACACATACAGCAACAGCTCTCTCCTAAAGAGCTGACTCTGACCACTTGCTCTGACGAATTTTCACCAGCTTCAGCAAGTTCTGAACCGCAGATAGAAATAAATTAATTTTAATCATAAATTGCATATTTTACTTGAACAACAACAACAACAAAAAAATCATTCTTATTGCCTGGCATCCACCAGGATACATTCTGCAACTTAATAAAAGATGGATGTACACATGGCAGTTTCTGAGCAGTGGGGGGATAGACTGTATTTGTACATCCAGGTTTTTATTGTAGCTCATTTTTATTGTAGCTCATAATTTCCTGTTTCAAAATGTAAGTTAAAGATTTGTTATTTGCTTGTGACTTTTTCCTAGGTAATTGGGGTCAAGCTGTATTTGGCTAAAAATACAGATACAAAGCACAAGAACAACTTTTAAGAAAAGCAGTTTTGTTCGTTGTATAATCTTTAAATCCTTAATGAAATGTGATTACTATTGAAAAGGTTTCTCATTTATTAACATACACATTTTCTATGGCAAGTGAATTGAACTGGCAATTACTAACCACAAGGTCCTTTAGACCACTAAAACCAGTAGAGCTGGTCTCCTCATATCCCACTTTTACTTTTATGTTAGTGCAGAAAAATCACACTTTGTTTTTCCTATTTTGAAACAGTTTTTCAGCTTTCAATTAACTTGTCTTTGAGCTGAACTAGATGAACATGCTGAAACAAAAACCCCACTGAATTCCTGCTGAGATGAAATAGCTGTAAAACTGTCTTATTATTTTGACAAAAAACTTGGTTTAGATGCTTGTCTGGTGACTTTTATGAGCTTAATGCTTTTTCTTTTTCAAACTTTGGAAATAAGCAATGTCATTCTTAAATATTATATTTCATTTACATAAACTTAAATTCTCAGATATTATAACAAGTTCTGGTCTTAATACACTTGTCATAATTTCATGTCTTAAAACAGATCATATGTTTCATTATTGTAGTTTAATTTTAACTTTGCTTCTTACCGAAATCTGTTTTAAATAAATATCTTCTGGTTTTTAAAGCAACATAATTTTCTATAATGGCAAATTAAATTCACTGTGGATAAATAAACATGAGAAGAACAGTTCTTGCTTTACTTCCATGATAGTGGTTTCTGAACAAACCATTACCACTCAGGAAAAAGATCCTGATGTTATAATAGATTTAATGAGCTGTAGAGAGCTTGAATAATGACACAAAAAATGTTGCTGATGATACAGAGTTATTTAGAACAAAAAAAATCTGAAGATGACTGAGGAATTTCAGAAGGACCTCACTGGGCAGCAACAAGGCAGCAAGCTGGTACATAATTTATGGATAAATACAAAGTGGCACACATGGAAAAAATTCTAATCCTACACAATGATTAATTTTAAATTATCTTTTTCCATATGGTTAATGGATGGGATAGTTTTTGAAAAATTCAACACAGTAACTGTTAGAAGTAGGGAACACAAAAACAAGGAGAGAAGCAAAGAAGAGAAAAGAAATTGTTCTCGTGGGACTGGGACCATGCAGGGAACATCTCCATCTGGCACCTGGTGTGCAGGTCGAGTGCCCTCCACCTCCAGCAGCATCGGCTGGAAATGGGAGAGACAGAGAGGAGCAACAAAAGCTCAACACACAAGTCATCTTCAGGCCAGTAGAGGCAACGGATCAGAGGCACCATGGAGAGCCACAAAGTCCAAATGGGACAGGGAGGGCAAACAGGATGATCGTTTCTGAACCTGGCTCCAACCATTTTGGTTTAATACTCTTCATCTGGTCCAAACGGTGAACATGCAGAAAATACTTGATTATGAGACATCTCTAGAAATCCTTGCTGCAGGTTACAAAAAAGCTAGTGGGTGCAAAAAATGGCATTACACAAATCTGGAGGAGGCTGGGAGCCCACTGAAAAGTATCAACCTGGAGAAATAACACCCATGGCTCTCAACAGGTTGGAGATGCAGATGGGAAGAAGGTGTGTTGCCACATGCTCACTCTGTTCCTTCACTCTTCTATAACTCTGAAAACCACCATATTTCTGGGAAGGGCTGGATCGTCATCTAGGCAGGATTATGTATTTGAGCAATTCCTTGTGCCTAAAATTGTAACCTAAAGCATGCTAATAGTTGTTTTGTTTTACCAGGTAGAGCCATTCCCTAAGCATGATACCAGGGTCATACAGATACTGGTAACATCTCAGAAATTAAATAAGAAATGCTTCTTATGGAGAAACAAGCAAAGTTTACTTTCATTTCTATTTAATATATTTAATTCTGGTATTGCAGATAACAAAACCTATGAAGGTGCTTAAGCATTTGGAATTGCTAAATGATATCACAAAGCAATCAGAAAACTCAATCCATTAGCCTGATTGCTACAGTAGCAATAAAAAAAATACATTTATCAAATAAGTCATAAAAGATTCAAGTATCCTTGACCACTGCCTGACTGTGTCTCACAAAACATATTTCAGCACCTCTAAGGATCAGAATATAAGCCTGGCACTTAGCATCAAAATGGGACCTCTACAGCTTGAATGAAACTCTACCCATGTATGCTGTTTGGGTATGATGAGCAGAGGCAAGCTAAAGTTGGCAAGTAGAGAGGGTAATGGACAAAAAGGAATGACTCATTTACAACATTAACAACAATGCCAGACTCATATTTAGCCCTTCGTTTCACCAGTTCACAAGCATTTTGTGAAGAGAGGCAGAGCCATCTCTCCTCCAGCCCATTTTGTGCCAGCACATCACCCCGCACCGCCCGTGCATTCGGTCGCAGCCCAACTTTACATCTTACTTTCTTTAAAAGTCACGCTAAGAACATCTGCCAGCAGCAAAACTAGTGTTTATCCACCAGATTTCAAGAGCCAAAAGGTTCCTGATTCAAATCTCACCGAGTGTTCCCCTCCCCACAAAATTAGTGTTTTGCTGTCATGGAGACAGACGACTGAGCGTTGATCTCTGCACTTTGGTCTGACAAACAAGCAGCACTTGCCTGAAACCAGTTCAGATGAACTAGACTGTCCACCATTGGAAACAGTACAGCTGTTAATAATTTGGCAGTTGATAGAAGGGAGGCATAAGAAAAGAAAATATTTCGTCCCCTTGCTTTGTCATGACCTTGCTTTCCTAGCGGTTTGAGAGTTTCTTTCTAATGTAAAACCTGAATCTTTCTCCCTGTAAATTCAAGCTTCTCATTTCTTATCCTATCCACCAAGGGCACAAAGAACTGACTTCTCCTTTCTTCTCTGCCTCTCCCAGCAGCCCCACACTGGGGTCACTGTGAGACTGGCGCCTCTGTGAGCCCTGCCGCAGAGGGGGCTGCCACCCACCCTCATATTCCCTATCTTCCCCCACACATCAGCACCTCGCATTTGCCATCATGACTCACCTTCTACAGTTTTAGTCCATTTTTGTTAAGGTTATTTCAAATTCTCACCCTGCCCACCTATGCACTTGCAGATACTCCTGGTTGCATGTTGTCTGCAGATTAATGAGCTCAGACTGCCTTGGTCCATCATCCAGGCAATCATTGAAGAACAAAACCACATCCGGGATGGATGCAGCAATGTCCGACAGCAACCTAATTTCCTTTTGAAGTGAACCATTACCACACTTCACACAATGTTATCAACTAAGCTCACACATATGTCATGGTAGGTTCAGCCAGACCTTGTTTCCCTTCCTGGTCGGACATAGCATTCACATGTAACATCCAAAGCCTGAGGACAGTACTTCTAATACCTGTTCTCCCTTGAGCACATTGGCTTTTCTCTGACTATGAAGATAAAATACCTGGGAATGTAAAAGACTGAGTTGTATTTGCTGCTACCTGTCTTACCTGGTCCTTCCAGGTGCTTTCCAACAGTCTATTGTTCCATGTACTTTCAGGTAGGAGGGTGGTAACTTCAGCTGACTCATCCATGAGTCTTTTTTCCCCACTTTCTCCTCAGTACACCTGCATGCTGCTGGACTTCCAAATACCTCATCCATCCTTCATGGTCCTCACATCACTTTATCTTCAAAGGTGAAAGCAAGAACGAATTCTTAACTTCAGGACCTACCCTCTGACCTGCTCTTTTCCTATTCTGGGTTGAAACCTTAAGCTGTTGGTAGGAATTGTGTTTGTGATGAAGCACAGGCAGAAAAGCAGGGAGCCCTGGGACTGCAGGGAGGTATGAGGGAGCTGGAGCCTGTGGTCCCCCAAGGAGGGAAGGAGAGGGATGCTTGTGGCATGCCCGGTCCCAGAGCAGAAGACAAACAGCTGAAGGACACCTCCAAAAGCTGTGGACCAGCCAAAACAAGGTGGGATCTCCCAGGCAGCCCAGGATGGAGCAGTGCAGAGCAGCCCTTTGAACAAAACAGCAGAACCAGCCAGCTACATCAGCTTTGCCCAGACGTCCCTAGAGAGTCCCTACCTTTGGGACTGTGCCTGGAGAGCTGACCCAAACATGCAGGCAGATAACCCCAGCCCTGGGAAACTGCTTCCTGGCTCCAAACCAAACCAGCACCTCCCTGTAATTTCTTAGTTAAGTGAAAGCTAACTTGGATGGAAGAAACCATCAAACCAAACCCTTAATCAAACAAGGGCTACTTGCAACCTGAGAATGCTGTACACAAACTATCAGTGAAAACAGATGCAATTTACACCACTATTAAAAACTGCACACAAACCTGAGGAGTGAAAAAACCCTAAGCAACAAAAATATTATGGGTAGAGGCAATGCTTTTCTGAGGTTCTTTTTGATGAAAATGCTGATGCTGTTGCAATAAAGTGCTGGTCCATGAGCCTTCAGCATCTCTCCCGTCACCAATGAAACATTCCCACCTTTGAGAGAATTTCAAGCAGCCACGATCAACCCCACCACCAGCTGTGACTGAGAAAGGATGTTTAGTAACCCATCTTCAAACCTGCCTGAAAACCAACGTGGGGTGCAGCGATGCCAGTGGATTTGGCTGTCATCTTGTAGAATCGGACTCCCACTGGCAGCATATTTGATAGATTGCCAACAAAAGTGGAATCAGCCCAGTGAATGATGCTCTCTGCATCTCATTTGAATTCCAAAATGCCTACTTGTTCCCAGTAATGACAGTCAGCAATAGCAGGGTAGCTCTGAAGTATTGAATGATTACAAATAACATTCACAAAATATCTTTCATTCAAAAGGACCATTATAAATAACATTACCAGTAAGTTACAGTCCATCGTATAGGACCATATTCTTACTTTGCTCCCCACTTTAAAGTCCCAATGAAGTTGCATAAGCAGATAGTGATTCTCAACTCTCATTTACTACTTCTCTGCCAGAATTTCACTAACAGTTACTAGTATTTCTGTAGCAGTGTCCTATTACACAAATTATTTCACATGCACAGAGTTAGCTCTTTGGGAAACAGACTTACCAGCTTTGGCAAATAAGAGGCAAAGGATCCACATCTCAGAAAAAGAGATCTAGACTCAAGTGCTTAAGCAACACTGAAGTTAACTAGAAATAAGTAACATTCCAAGGGGAGTCAGGCTCCTAAATTTATCTTTATTGACATGGACCTACTTGACTTGGGAAAAACAGCCTATGGCAAAGGTAGGAACCAATGCCTCTTTGATTTCAGTTCAAGGTCTTAAGGACTTGGCAGCAGAAGCCCACAGTGCAAGAGGTACTTGATGCTTATTTGGTCAGAAAAGCCCACCTTTTCCTTCCTGGGGTACAAGCTCCAGCATTAGTCCCTGATGGCCCCAACTGCTGCTAGAGAAGCCAAACCCAGGGGCTTCAACCATGGCTTGGAAGCAGGGGGGATGTTCAGGAACCAGCCCAGGTGGACTGTCCACTCCAAAAGCAATGCTAGGGATCAAGCCAACACAGCTTGGCTTTCTAAATTGCACAAGGAAGATGTTGCTTATTCAGAGAATAAGTATATGGAAAAAGTTTTGCTTGCTTCCTCCATGATTATTACTGCATCCCAAACCCAACCTAAAGAGAAGTGCTGCCACCTTGCAGGGATGGAGAACAGGTAGCAACACAGAGCCGGACAAGACTGCAAGCACAGACAAGCTGGGGTAGGAAATAAAGTCATGCCCAGGTAGGCACAAGGCCTGAGGACATTTGGGAAGGTCATGGGAAGGAGGGTTTTAGTGGGGAACATCACAGGACCACCACTGAAGGACTCCTGCAGGACAGGGGAAAAACCATTGAAGCTGCTGCCATGACTAGCAGTGCTTTAGTGGGAGCACTGCACATATGAATAGATGTGCCCAGCATTTAAATGTATTGGGAAGAACTGAGGTAGAATCTGGGTAATTTTCATTAATTTAAGGATCTTCTATCCCTCATCATACAAATGCACATGGTATTAAGCCATTCACTGTGAATAAACCTGTTTCATCCAAATTAAAAAAAAAATTTAAAATCCTGAAAACTTTCCATAGTTTGCTGTGTGGGAACTTGCCTATTTTATGATCCAGGCTTTATTTTAGCAAGTGCTGAATTCAACAGTTACGCTAACGTAGAAACCATAACCAGTTTAATCTTCTTGTCAGTCTGGGGATCTTTGATACAGCATGTCTACATTAAAAAGTCTGTTATTATATTTTGCCTCTCAACTTAATTAAAGTCTCTTTTATGAGATGCTGTATTTGTAACTACTTTCCCCTTCCTAAAATGAGCCATCTTGTCTGGTACAGTAATTATAACAACATCATTGAATCTGTATTCACAGCTTGTTTTTAAAATAGTTCCCATTTCTAAGCAAAGACTGAAGATGTTTGTGGGTAGAAATGCTAATAAGATGGGTCTCTCTGGCTACATTCAGTCAGGAACGCATGGATCGCACAGCACACCCCTTAACAGGAAAACAATTTAAGTTCCCACTGAATGACACCACCAGACTTTCCATTAGAGGGACATTGCCCTCAGCCCTGCCAACTTGCCACCATCCCAGGAAGCACACCAGGACAGAAACAAACACTTTTTTCCAGCTGGAAGTTATAGTTAAAACCAGTCAATTGAAGCTCGGAACAGGACTGAGCTGCTGACTCCGCAGCTGACTAGATAGCACAATCACAAGTGACTCACTTCATCTCCTTGTGCAAGAGTTTTCTCTCCATTATTTACCTCACATTTCATTACATGAGGAAACTGAAGCCAGCAGATCATCTTTTGAGTAGTGACTACAAAGTGCTTGGCACAAGCTATAGCTGAACTCCATCAGCAGTTTTTCCAGGTAATACTGGATGACAAAGAATGGGCAACAACTACACAACTATTACACCCAAACCAGTTGTCCTCACTTTGATAGCATGACAAATTTTTGATAGTTGCAAAAACTTGCAACTCCTGTTTCTTCATAGGACCTCTACATTCAGTCTACTCTTCAGATGCTGTTGTTACTTTACAAGGAGGAGGAGGACAAGGACATAACTTCCTATCTTTTGTAACTCACTAGCAGGAACACAGGGCAGAAGGGGATCATTGGGCTTATCAGCTTCAGCTCTGGCAATCGCAGGCAGCTGTGCCGTGCCATTAATGTTGAGCCTCAACCTATCAGCAGGACTTCTATTCCCTCTTATCCCATCACTCTCTATCAGCTGCTCACACCACAGGCCAAGAAAGATTTACCTCTGATTAAAAAAGAGAACTAAGGGTAGAAAAGGTGAAAAGTCATAGAAAATATAGTGAAAGCAGGAGAGAAGAAAAAAAAAAAAGGCGGAAAGTTCAGCAACTGTGCCTGACATCTCGGTGTAACAGCAAATTTATTAAGAAAAAGTGCAGAGCAGGCAAATGGTACTTTTTCACAGCAACTTTCTTCTTGTTTTTAGCAACTGGAAATCCTTGTTAATCCTTGAAATCTGAACCCTGCTCTCTAGAGCTCACATATTTCTGCCCACTTTCCTCTCTTGCATCTATCTTAACACCACTGATGGCTGATCATTACCATCATGCCAAAGTCTAATCCAGGCCTTTGCTGTACTCCAAAGCATAGCACTTGCTTGATAAATAACAATGTGTATATATATATATATAAAACCCTTTAATTCACTCTGCTTCTTGTCATCATTGCCCCCAGCCTCTTCCCTTCTTTTGGCTACTTTAATAACCAAAGATTTGTTTCACATGAGAAACAGAAGACAGATGAAGATGCAATGACACCACTGTAATCACAAGAGATTAATTATATGGGATTCAGATACCTGTTCCTAACAGATGACTCATGCTAAGAGGTCCAGAGAAAGGATGGAAAAGCTCAAGTCCTTGGTGATCTGGGATGCTGGGAGATTTATTGCTTAGAGAATGCTTGGTGATAAATTTTTACCGTGCATGTATGAAATGAAATTCATAACACAGTAATCTCCCATCCCATGGGCAGACCTAACCCACCACATGCCATTTCAGCAGACAGCAGATTCAATCTTTACCCTCTCTTTTTCCTCCCCTATTTGCACCCCAATTCTTTGCAAACTAAAAAGTATAAGTTTTGCAAAGTCTCTTTTAATCCAAGCTACTTAGAAAAGAAAAACAGACACCCAGAGTACCAAGTCCTGTGGGAGTGTGATTGAAGGAAAACAAGAAAGCTGCTGGTTTGGGGTTTTTTTTTTGTTTGTTTGACATAGCTGTGTTACCACCATGTCTCCCTGCTCTCGATTGTCCCAGTCAGTTGCTATCAGTGCTTTATTAATCATTCTGCAGTAACCAGCTACTGGGGGAGATGAGCGTTTCTGCCTGTGCTGAGAGCTGCCGCTATCACATCCTTCATGCTGCGTATTGCATCTGACTCTCTTCATCACTGACATATTTTGGGAAGAATTTCCATTAAAAACAAAACAAAGGAAAAACCCAGAAACCCTTGACTTTGTAGTAGAGATGAACTAAAATTAGAACTTTAAAATTTGAGCTTTGTTAGTTCTTGCTAGTGAGGAGGCATCCAAATTAAATTCCTGATATATATAGGAAAAGATGAGGGTGTTTTCTGGCACCATTTGAAGTAACAGTAATGCAAGAGCTACTGATTGGGTAAAATTTCTGCATTGTCAAACTCAGCCTAAGCCCCAAATATCTCAGTTTTTACACAGAGCTTGTAACAATAGCGCTTAAATTCCTGCCAGACACTCTGGGGACACTTTATGGATTGGAAATTGAGGGACAGAAATAAATTAATTTGTCCAAGCTTAAAAAAAGCCTGTGACAGAGCCAAGACCCGATTTGAGATTGGAGTCTCAACATGCTGCCTAATTGCAGGCCTATCTTCCCCTTTCAGACCCCGGCTTTCTATAGCTTTCTGCTATTTCCTCACTAACCCACCTCTAAGATGCTTTTATTCCCTCATTCCCACCAGATAATTTATGATGCTTTCAAATTTTTACTGCTAGAAGTCAGGGAACACCATCCCTGGACCTCACAAATTTAGTGCCTGAATTTGTTTCAGGAATAATAATAACAGGGTGTTGTATGCATTTGCAGAACTAAGAGATTTCTGCCATCTATTTCTTTGACACTTTTATTGCTCTTTCCCTCAGAGTTTATTCGCTGTGGCAGCAATGGAAGCAAAGGCTCTCCTTCTTATTCCACTTCATATAAGAAAGTGGGAAACCAAACAATTACAGTAAGGTAAGTAGATCCTGAGATACATTGGTCAAGCACCTACAGTCTAACAAATACAGGGACTAATTAAATCAGCCTTGGTTTTCTAAACCTATTCTGTGCCTCTAGAAACATTTCATTTCTTATGAAGGGAGAAAAGAAAATGGAAATGGAAAAAGAACAGGAAAATTCACCCCTACAGCAAGCTAAAATTTCTTCTAACAACGACAAAAAAAATACTTATGGTTTTTACATCCTATTCTCATTTCCACAGAAGCAAAATTTTGGGGTTAAGAGAATTTAAAGCTTCTTCAAAGGCACCTCAAAATTTTCAGGCAGTTAAAATGTTGGCAAATGGTTATTTTCCTTTAAAAGCGAAGCAGCAGTTTGTGAAGAGTAAGGATTTATTCCTCATGAGTTTTTTAAGGATACAGAAGTATTCAAAGCTTCTTTCCAATGACCCTGTTTTTAAAATCAATATTTTAAGTGTTTGGTTTTTTCTATAGAATTTGTATCAGCAGCATTTTTGAGTTTCCAGTGCTGGTTTCTTATCGCTCAAAATTTCACTTGCTGACTTTTGGTCTAGTTCTCCAAAGAGTATACTGTGGAAGCCCTGTGGTTTCTCCAAACAGTTCACATTGTGGAGCAGAGAACGTTTTGTTCCTGTCCTGTTTTAGTGTAGATGACAGCCTGGCAGCGTAACGTGGTCTTCGTAAATGTGGGAATAGTTGTTCATCCAGGTTTGCACTTTATTAAATTATTGTTCAGAAGCATTTCCAATGAGCACATGTAAATGAAGTGCAAGGGGGTCTTACACAGTCCAAGTCCTTAATTTCTTGCTGTTGCATGTTATTAAATTGTGTAGGAGTCCAAAACAGAGGAGGGTTAAGTGAAGGGATTTGCTATTAAAGCTACAGCTGTGCTGATATAATTAGGAGAAACTTGAGGTCCAAACACTCTGTAATGTAAAACTCAGCCTTTAAGAGAAATGCAGACCAACAGCAGGAGCTCTTGCATCAAAGTTGACCTCGTGACTGATTTTGCCTTCAAGTCCTTGCCCTTCAGCAGTTGCCTTGCGACCTGCTTCTGGAGCACAGCCAGCAGCAATGCCCTTGCTCTGGGCACCTGCAGCACCCCACTTCTCTCTGCCGGGTGAAAACAAAACCCAACCAGAGCAAGAGATGGGCAAACCTCAGGCTGCTTCCTGAAGGACTGTGATTCAGGGGATGCGGGACATGCATACACCAGGAGGGAAGAACCACGGTACTAATATAGATTGCAAAATACTAAGTAAATGAGGGAAGAGAAGCTTTGGTGTTGTGGTTGTTTGAGAATACAATCAAGAGAATTACACTATTTAGAAAAGTCAGTGTAGACAAAGTCTTCCTCTACAGATGAAAAAAATGCAAACACATCTTTAAAAGGGATATTCAGTTGCAAAGCAACTTGTTCAGGTAACTAAGAGCACACATTAGCTGATGGGTTCTACAGTGTACCCAGAATACTGATGTGAAGAGAAAAGAGACAAACAAAAGAGTAGTGTAAACTCTGTAAAATGGCTACATGTCTATATATGTAATTTCAAAAACATGGGAGAGAAGGTACATTTGACAAATGAAAAATAAACAAACCATGTGCAGAAAGATAGTTGGGTATAGTCTAGGAAAGATCTCACATCAGCCTACATTATCACAGAAGGTGCAATTTGCTGAATTCAACAAATGTAATACTAAACATGTTTCTAATGGAAGAGAGTGAGCTAGTTTCCTAAAAACTGTGAGCTACACCCACAAACAACTGTTGACATTAAAAAAAGCATTGTGCATATAAAATGTCATTCTGAAAGCCTGAAGATTTCCATTCCAATGTTTTAGAGGATGTAACAAAGGGAAAATGAGTTAAATAAAGCAGCAGCACATTTTAGGCCAAAACTTTTGACCGAGTTCTTCTCTAAGCACACTTAAATTGGTTGTCTTCATCAGTTCCTCAAGTTTAAGCTGGTTACAAAAAAACCCTCAGGATTTCAAAGAGACAAACAGAAAATAAGTTACAAGAACTTCAGTTAAAGAAGAAAGAGCTTGTCTTACCCAAATAAATATGCAGATATCAGATTCAAGTGACATGGAGGAAAAAAAAGATCAATGCATAAAAAAGTTGCTTTAAAAATAAAACAAAATTCTCCAATAACTCCAAATATTTGAAGAAGAAAATGTATTCATCTTCTGCAAAAACTGTTTTCACCCTGCAGTAACTGAATCAGGACCTAAATATCCTGAATTATCCTTAACTGGCTCAGCATTATCAGGCCTTTGCCAGAACGCTAACTGCTCACCCCTTAGCCACATCTCCACACACATATACAGAAGACTTTTCATCTTCTTTGATGCAATATTGCAACTAAGGAGGGTAGAAATGGCTAGCATTTCAACCCTGCCAGCTTGGATCATCACCAGGCTGTGACATCATCCCAGTGGAGAAAAAGGGAACGTGTCTAACAGAATTGCACTGTCAGAACTGGAACAGGAGTCACCTCAAGCTGTGAACTGGGATGATATGATTTCCTATTCTCATTTTCATTATTATTCTACATCTCTTTTCCATATTTCCAAGGCTTCAGTTTCTTTGTTCTTTAAGAACAATGATCGATTTCAAAAGCAGCCCAGACGACCACTGTAAACACTCATATACAGTAATGTCAGCTTAGATTTATGCAGGAATGCCAGTTTATATTAAGTGCAGTCCATTTAAGGGCTGAAATTCTGTTAAAGACATCAAAAAGAGGAGCTCTGCTGAGCAGGATGTGGTCCCAGAAGGGTTTAGTAACTACTTGGAAAGAGATATACAGCAAAAGCAATGGAGTAAGCCCAAAATAGGGATTTTGTCTGGTTTTTGTTTCCCTTCCCCACCCCCATGCCACATGCTTATTATTAATTGGCTCAGGGAAGACCCTGCACAGGTTTTTCAGAAAATACCTTTCATGCAGACCCAGCAGAGTCTTGTCTACTGAACTGACAACCTGCATCTTCAACAGCTCATCATCATCATGTCGTTGCTCTGCTCAGTGACCCAGCACATGCAGGTGTTCAGGAGTTCAAAGGACACCCTTAGTGTGCAGAACAAGTCAAGATGCTTTAGGATGTATTGTGCTTGGCATGGAGAAATAATCTGGGAGGATCTTGGGTGCACAAGTTGCTCCATAATGCTGCAGCATACAGCCTGGTCTAACACGATGACTTGGACACTGTAATATTTTCTGCATGATGCATTGAAGAAATAAGCAAGTTCAGCCCCAGTTTCCAGAAACCCTGTTCTTTCTGGCCAACTTCTACCTGGTATCCCTCAATAATCTGTGAGAAAAGTCCCCCAGATGCCCAGTGATGGGACATAAGAACCATAGGTCACCCATGCAGAATGTGGGTACTAGGAATATAGAATCCTTGTCTCTATGGAGGAGTGAAATCACAGTGAAGCACAGTGAAATCATTCTCAGCTCAAAGCAGCTTTCTTCACTATAGCAAAGCTGCATGCTGTAGTGAAACCCCATGATGGCAAACCACTGTGCCTGTGTCAGCTGGTTCACCACAAACCCGTGCAAACTAAGAGGTGGATCTAACATGAACACTCAAAACCACCAAGAGAGTCTCAGCTCTCTAAGGCTATGTTTCACTTGCAAAATAAGCTTTTTAAGTAGAGAAACTCAACTATGCCAGATAAGATGCAAGCAGGTCTCTTCCTTGGCATCCATGGCCTTGCAGGGTGGATCCCAGCCTCTGGGCTTAGGTTTGGTCAGCTCAACAAGGCTCCTAGTTTGCAGTGGGCCCTGTGCACTCCCTCTGAGCTCCAGGGAAAAGTCTGTCTTTCCATCTTCTCTGAATCCAGCTGGGAGCACATTTGTCTTGGGAGTTTCCTGGTCTCTTTGCCCACTTCCTGGCTCTCTGGGAGGCTATGTTGAAGACATGCTTTCCCAGGGTGCAGGCACAGAGTCCCTTTTCCAAAAGAGGGTCCCCACCTCACCCAGGATCAGCAGCCAGAACAAGGCAACCAGGGAGGAGTCTTCCTCTCTGGTGCCTGGCTATGCGCTGCTGAAAAAGCCCAGGATTGAGCACACGAAGATGCAAACCAGACAGCTACCACATGTCCCCCTGCCCGTGGCCAAGCTCTCAGGAACAGCGAGCTGTCCCCTGCAGCTCTCCCTTCCTGCCATTTGGGGATGAATACACTTTTTAGACATGTTTCTATGGGCATGAGGCGTAATGTAGTCACACTGTCTCCTTGTCTTCTCCTAATAACTTCTGAACTCTTTAGCTCATCCCAGCCAGAAGTTGACAGAAGAGCAAGACTCAGAGGTAATCTAATTCCTCAAGCTTCATGAGCACGGGGCTGAGTGAGTAGCAGGGAGACAAAGCATACTGTAAGTGCCTCAACAAACGGAAAAGCTGCAACCCAAGCTCACATGTTAACGCCAGCTATGTGAGCCATTTTATGAGGTCCATCTGTTCCCTAGGAAAAAGACATCCACTAGGCCAGTGGTTGACTGGCAGACAAATCCACTGGAAACCAGGCTTCATTGGTACCTGTGCACACACAACTGTTTGTTCTTTCTTCTTTTCTTATAGGTAGAAATATAAATAGCACTTGATTCTGGAAATCCTGAGGGATGAACAATCAGGCTGATTGTCTTCATTTGCTGCTGGACAGGGTTTCTCCACTTTTTTAAACCCCTCTTTTCCTCAAGATTTTAATTTGAATTTTGGAATTCTATTTTCTATATCAATATAAACATTTACAAACAAACTTGCATATATACAACTTTTCTTTTGCTCTGGTGATATTACCAGACAGTTAAAACTGGGAACATCTGGATGAAAATCTGTATGTTGTTCCTGTTCCCATCCTGCAATCCTGGCTCTGGCTGAGCTGGGAGCTTTACCACAGACTGTAATGGGGTCAGAATTGCAGTTCTGCTGCATAAGGTTCACCAGCATTCACAGTTACTGCTTTGGAAATTGCAGAAGTTAATCCCAAGTGAAATAAATGTAGTTACAAACTGCTGTAGAAATAACTGACTTCACACAAAGGTTTCTAATTTTACCAACAGATAAGATCTTATTTTCAGGTGAGTGACCCATGTCATAAAGAAGTTAGAAGGTAATACTGAGGGTTTTTTAAAACCACGTTGTTCACCTGTGGATGCTATGAAGGTATAAGGACAGGGCATAAGTGGTGTTTTTCCCTATGGCAAGTTCTCAGCTGAAGGAACAACTGGAGCGTAACTGAACAAAGACGTAAAAGCTGCTCTAGGTCCACTGGATATTCTGCCTCTCAGTAATTTAGTGTGTTTAAAATGGAGGATCCTTTCTACATTAGGAAAGAAGGCTACACCAGCTTGCCAAGCAAAAAGATTTGAGGCTTGACTCTATTGAGGACTTTTCTTGGGACACCCAAAAGAGAGCATCCAGAGTGCCAGACCCCCCAGAGGTGCTCAGAGCCATGGAAACTGCAGCAAGGGCTGGCTGCAGCTCTCTCCTTTAGCAGCCTCAGGCATAAAGACTTGCCTTTGGCTAGCAAGAGCCAAAAGTGATGGCTTACTTTGCAGTGGTTCACTTGCTGATTTTTGACTGCTATTTGCACTGTGTGAGCTCCTATATCAAGACACTGCTGCTGAAGCAGCAGGTATAGTGCTCAGAGCAGCCTTGGCAAGAGCCTTTCCCAGCCCATGTGCTACTGTTCACGTTCCTTGTGTCACTTGTGCCATGATTCACTCCTGTCCTTCACCCTCCCAAGTAATTGTGTTAACTCCTGTTGTATATCTGGCTAAATAGTGGCATCCCAGTCAGGGCAGGCTTTTATTCTTGCTTGTTGACAGCAATGATAACAGTTTAGCAAGGATACACACCATGCACAACAAAAGCAAAGACCCCCAAATGTTCCCCTGCATTTAATCATGGAAAACAAAACCCAGGCTTCTATCATAAAATTGACATAACATTATTATCCTGGATCACAAATGTTAGTCTCCTCCTGGCATCCTCTCTTCCCACAGAGTTTAGATATAGATGATTCACTGAGGTCTTAAGAAATCAGCACAACATGAAACAGTATATGTGAAATGTGATATTTTTTTCCCCTTGGATTTACTCATTTCTACAATATTAACAGAGAGGAATGTCTTACAGTAGTCCCAGATCTGTTTTTCCTTACTAGCTCATTTAAATTGTCTCTTGGGTACCCTAACCTACTTTCTGAGACTATACAACTGTCTTTCCTTGTAGCACGCTTGCTTTGCAAGTTTTCCCTTTATAAAAAGGTTGAGTAGTTTGCTTTCAGCTACTTTGTTTTTTGTTATCTCATTAAATACTACTACACTCATTGAAAGACACAATCTGTATCCTGCCTTTTGTTACAACCTGAGTAAGAGGAGCAGTAGGCTCATACAGAAATACAGGCATATTAGAGTGCAAAACTGTCAGTGGGAGAAGAACTTGATTCTCTTGAAGGAACATGGCAATGTTTTCTACTTCATAACCTTCCACAATGTCTCCACTGAAGGCAAAATAAAGCACTACATTTTTACTTGAGAGTATGAAAGAGTTTTTACGTTATTTTTACTTGGAAAATGGATGAAAGCATTTAAATAGCTGTAATACAGAAGCAACCATCCTGTTGCAATAAAGTGTTTTGCTGGGCTGGTCATGTCCCCCAGACTTTCATGACCTACTGACCAAGTACTTGTTCTGTCTACCTTCTAATTCATTAGACTTCAGTTTATTACACTCTCATCTTTTCCCTCAATCATATTCTGCCCAGATCTTACACCCTTGGCAGCTGTATACTTTGCTTCCCCTGGAAAACAAAATTGAGTCTTACATAGCTATTAACAAGGATCAGGTAGAAATGGTTTCCCCTCCTGCAAGTCTCATCCCTCATGAGCCAGTTTAACAGAAAATTTTTAATTCTGTGGCATATGAAGTAAACAGAAAGCCTCTTCAGTTGAAGTTGTTGTTTAGCTGCTTTATTCAACCAAGTCCCCCCACTACAAGAAGGAGATGTAGTGTTGAATAGCCAATGACACACAAAACAGCATAGCCTTTTTAGCAACTGTACTTTAATGACTTGTACATTAAGGATACAACCAGCAGTAGAGTTTGTAGAGGTTTTTGCACACTACACACAGTGCAAGCATTCATAAACTTTTAACAAACCAAGACCAAGATTTGCCTTGCCCAAATTAAACTAGGTAACTAAAACAAGGTTACTGACAGGCAGCTAAAATTAACTGTTAAGGGTCTACCCACTGTTTCAAAGGTTTTACCAAAATTTGGAACCTCAGGCAAATAGAGCATCTCAGTGAGTTGGCACAAATGTGGGTCTGAGCCATCTCTGCAGCTGCAGGCAGAGAAAAAAATAGGATCTGAGGTGAGGATCAAGCAGAAAAAAGCAGGGAGGAGAGAGGGGACATCTCACCCAGGACCCTACTGAGAGGTGAACAGTGTTATGGGCTGGGAGGCAATTACCACTCAAGACAGCAGGCATGAGCCCTCTCACATTGCAGGGGCACTTGTGTATTTGGATCCAGTGGGGCAGCAGAAATGTTAAGCATTTCAGGAACTGTAGGGAAGTCTTGTTATTTCACAGGTTCAACTAGCTGGTCATAATGGTACAGCACCTAGCTCTGTGGCATCATCTCCTACAGTAAGGGTTTACCAACACTGGTACAAAATAAATACCACCAATCTGGAGGTGTAATATTTCTCAGTCATGAAGGTTTTCAGGATTTACAAAGCAAAAATGTCAGTTAACTCAGTGAGAGCATTTTCTTGTCCAGAACTTAGTGAAAGTGAACCAGGAACCCCAGGACTTGGAATATTAGTTTTTAAGTGATCATGGACACAGAAGGCCACGGGGATGTCTCCCTAGTCCTGACGTTCATTGCAGAGAGGATCCAAGAACAGGAAATTTTGTGCTGTAATGGGGGAAAGTTGTTTTTTAGCTGTGACAGCTCCTCTAGATCTTGTGTGAAGCCAATCCCTGGCTCAAGGACCAGATACAGTTCTCAGCTGCCTGTTTCACAGTGAAGGTGTGTATTTTGGCATAGATACACCAGATCTGCACCTGCTGGCAATTCCCTACTGCAGTGCAGCCTCACAAAGCTCTTCGAACACATTGTTGAGGAGGTTTCAGCACTAGGATTGGGGGAGTGTCCAACTTCTCAATTTCTGCAGCTCCATGGTCAAAACCCCACAGGACCTACTCCCAGGAGCTGTCAATGAACCCACCTCAGCTGATCAGCTGGAACTAGATCTGCAAGAAATTCCACCTCCCCTCTGACTAATTTATCCCCAGGTAAATGACAGTATGATCTCTTTGCTCTGGGACTGGCCAACTCATGGTTTTCAGCAGCTCCAAAGAGCCTGTTCTCTCACTATAGCCTCTCAAATCCCTTGAGGTTTCACCTGATCTTTGCATTTAGAAGCTATCTAAGCAATACACTTATTTTTCCTTTACTGTCATCTATAAGGAGATCTCACTTCAAATCTGCCAGCCAGAGGAAACAGGACATACCTTAGAAACAAGCACCAGAGAGAGGAAAGCCAGGGCTATCTTTGAGGAAGTGAGAGCAGTTGAAAAGAATGGAGAAGTGTTCTTGCACTGAGGTAAAGGCAACCTAAGGAGGAGACAGCAGGATCGCCAAGTCTCCAGAGATTACTGCAAGAAAGAGAGCTGACTGGTCAGCTGGGCAATGCAAGCCATGCTTTAGCAGGGCATGCGTACAGCCTGGTCCGGGGGAGAGTTCACAAGTCTCTCTCAAACACCCTTACAGCTCTGATGAATTATGGTTCATTCTCCAGACTCATGACAAACACAGATAGGTGTGAGAACTGACAGCTAACGTGGAGTTGATGCCAGGCACCCACAGGGCCTGCAGCCCCAGCCTTTGGTTCATCTCCATCTGCAACTTAAAGTAGTACATTGTATTGTTTGGGTTTTTTGTTTTGTTTTGTTTTGTTTTTTTTCAGACAGCCTCAGCCAGCAGGCAGAGCTGGACACTCCTTCTCTCATGGCAGAAGGGTCTCTCCTTGTTGGTAGCCAACTAAATTCTTTCCCTCTAACTTTAAGTAAAGTACCAGTTTAATCTCTAACACTCTGACTGGAAGCCTACTCTGACACTTAAACAAATATAAAAATCACATCAAGCTCTTTAAAAAAAATTCGGGCCTTCATTATCATGAAGTGGAGAGTTAATCAAAGGATGGTTTACATTTTCCAGGGAAGGAACCTCTGAAGCATTTCCACTTAGCTTGCTGGAATTTAAGGAGCAAGCTAATTAATTTGTGGCCTGTGGAAGAACTCAAGGGCTTACTGTAAATTCTTAAAGACCTTTTAAAATTATTTAAATGTTGCAAAAAGTACTGAGGCACCACCTCTGGAGACTGAAGATGGCTTCTTGTCTACAGAGGGGGTCAAGCTGCCATATGTTTCTCAGCATCACTAAACCAGCATGCCTCAGACCAGCTAACCTGGGGTGGGAAGTCAGGTGATCATCCTACACTGGTTTGTGTTTAAACACACACTTAAATGCACCTTATCTCACACATACATATTTGTCTTGAGGCTTGACAAACTTCAGTAGAAGACAAACTTTGGACTTAACCACTATGCTGAATTAGGTCCTTATACTTGGCTTCTCCGTGGAGAAGAGTAAATATCAGCAGTTACAGCTGTGATTCTCTGCCTCATAAACTGGAATGAGACTGGAATTAAACCAGAATGTCATCCACAAGAGATGGTAGAAAGGTAATAAAAAATTTGGCCCTCATCTTCAGAAGAGGTGTAGCTGCTCAACTACCATTGAGCAGTAGTGAAAGTCACTGTAAGGCTGTAAGTCTGAGATTTGGGAATTCATGATGGCATGATTGCTTTACTGTGTTTAAGTCCATTGCACCATATCTCATTTTCCTCACCATCTGAGCTGCTGTCTCCCTCATCAGTCACCAAGCTCCAGACACTTCAGTCCCCTGATCTTGGAGGGCTTCATCACAGTGCTCCTGAAAATGGCTGGCTCTTCTGATCAAATCAAAAGATGTCTCTTCACTCTTTAGCAAGAGTAAGCAAAGACAGGTAACAATAATACAGTAAAAATGAAGCAACTTTCTACTGAATCCATGCTTTGACTTTGTAATCCTACTCCATCTCTCACACCCTGTGGGATTTCTAAACCACCTTCCTTGGAATCCATGTGGGAGAACCTTAGTTTATCCCCTACCCTGAGCTCTAATTAAGGACTGGTAAATTGCTCATTCCTTGCCAACCACCAGTGCACCATTCCTGACCTTGTCTCCCCTAGACACCTGGCTATACTATAAGAGACCTATTTCACTCCCTTGCATTTCCTTCAGGCCTGGACTCCAGGGAGGTGATGTCCACTCACTGCAGGTGTCCCCATTTCTATTGAGAGCAGCAGACCTAATGTTTTCTGCTGCCAAAGTCTATCGCTTGGAAAAGAAGCTAAGACAGCTTTAGCAAGAATGAGCATAAGCCTTTTCAAGGGTCCTTCCCTCTCTCTGGAGGGGACACATGGGAATTGAACACAGAGTTCCCACAGACCATCTCCAAGAGGCAGGAACCTAAATGCTCCTTAAAGTGCTCAGTAAGCACCTTAGTGCACACAGTGCTCTACTTCCAGCCTTGCATGCGGTGTTTTATTGCCAGCCAGCACACATTATATGCAACATTGAATACAGGGAGGAACAACACGGTGAATTTATGAGAGAAAGGCTGGCAGCAGAACTTCTGACTAATACTACGCTTCAGAGCCTTGGATCAAGAGCTCTGAGCTTACTCACTTGCATGAGCAAATCTGACCCACTCTGAATAATTTGTTTTATCTCCTTCACTTGACTCCAGTACTGACCCAAAGGGGCATCTTACGTGCCGCTAACTTGGTGTTGTTTCAATGTATATGTGAAAGAGTCAGAAGAATATTATTTGTCCTGATAACATGGTTTGCGTAAGAAAATTCCAATGGGGCTTCAAAGGGAAAGGAACTACTCTGATATATCACTTCAATAAATCTTTGTGTTTACTTAAGGAACAATGTTATAGTAGGCAGATAGGAAACCAGGCATTGAGTGGAGATGAGGGTTAGAAATGGGAGAATTTATTTTAATAAAGAAGTGAAAGCCAGAAAATGTTTAACACAAAAAGCAGGTGTATTTTTGTGAAGATTTCCACATAATCTAAATCCATCCCCTCCACTCCATATTGATGGGACATGCCATACCAGCACGTTGGTTCAGACCAAAGCATCACTATTTGCCAGACCAGCCAGTGTGCTAATGTCCCAGCAGCTCTGCACAAGGCAGAAAAGCCAGTGGCTAAACTCCAGTGGCAGAAATGTATCGCAGCCCTTCTTCTCCTGACTCACCAACACAGCTGACAAGCCAAGTCAGGGGAACATTTGACATTTGTTCGTGCTTCTAAAAGACCCACTCAAGAACTATAAAGAGCACAAAGACCTCAGCATCAAACAGGAGCTATCAAGTGCATGTCACAATCATAAAAGAGGAACAGCTTTTCAGAGGGACAATGCCAGTAAGAGGACATAGCTCCATTGGCTTCAATAAATGTCCATCACAGAGCATTCATGCTTACAGGGCAAGGGCCCTGTGCTTCATTACAGACCTACCAAGAAGATAATTCAGACTCCTCTTGTCTTTTGCTATTCCTAGGTTTCCCTCCTGCAAGATCACTCACTAAGAAGCATCAGGTCTCTTGCACAGAGCACAAGAGGGGTTTTAGGGTCTGTTGGAGGTCCGTGTCACGCACAGCTAGTGGAGGGCCAGGCAGAGCCAGGACCCACCGAGACCTGCGAGCTGACTCAGTTCCCATCACAGCACAGACATCCCGTCTGTGCCAGCTGGGCAAATGTCAGTCCCTGGGCAGTTCTAGCCAATTTTGCCTGCTAATGCAGACAAGTGCCAACACGTGGAAACAGTGTGCTTTGTAGCACACAGGCCCTTGCGCTGGAAAGCAAAGCCTGACCCCAACCCCAAAGGTGCCAGCTATGCTTTCCAGCTCAGCTCTGCTGTAAGGTGCACCCCACCACCTCTGCTGCATCACAGGTTGGAGCAACCAGCTCCAGCAGCTCACATCCAGGGGCGACTGGAGGTACCCCAGCACAGCTACTCAAGGCATTTTTATGCAGCTGTTCAGTAAACTGTACATTTTTGCATCAGTAAAATGTAATTGTGGCAGATATGTGTTTCTTACCATTTTCTAGAAAGGTCCCTGTCTTTCAAAGGAATCCAGCCAGGCAACCCTCTGCAGCAGTGGGGACCTTCATGAAAAGAGGCCAGGGCAGAGGTGGGGAGAGCTCCACCCCTGCAGCTGAGAGCTGAATGAGGGCTTGGGCTTCCTAACCATCTCCTGCCCAAAATGTTAAATGGATCATTCATGAGTAACATCTTTACCTCTCTTTACCTCTCAGGGTGGAAATGAAGAACACCTCTTAAAATTAAAAGTTGAACCACTGCCCTTAACAGAGTATGCATTTTTACTGCCATGCATGCTTTTCTACCATCATAAAATATGCAGTTATATTAATTATCCAAGCCATCATGGATATTATCCAAATTAGCCAAAGCATCAATTTATTATTTACAATGGCATTTAGTATATTTAATCAGTGCCTAAGCTCTTTAAAGGGATAATTCAAATTAATTTGACACTCAGCATTTGCAGAATCAATATCTAGCAGGTTTGTATAATCTGTCCAAGTCTGTTAACACACACTCAAAAAGGTCTCTCCATTGTTGAATTTCAAGCAAAAACAAAAGCAGCAACTTCCATTAGTTCTAAGAAATGGAGACAGCCAGGAGCTGAAGTTAAAAATGCCAAATCACTTCTAACGCAAAGATTCCGGAAACATATGAACTCTGTTGAAGTGAAAACGTGAAGCCAGTAGTTGAGAGCTAATATATGTCTCATTAAATTAATATTTTTCCAATATTTTTTGATTCAACTTAATTTTTCTGTCAAATTCCAGCATATATGACCAGTTTTCTTTCTAAATTTAACTCGATAACAGGAACACACTCAGGATATTGTGAAAAAGCTAATAGTACTCAGTAATAAAGTATCTGTCCATCATCCCTATTGTTTTGTGTGTGCTTAGGGAAGGAAGAAAATCTTTGAAGAACTTAATATTGCAGTGAGTAAGCTTCATCTAAAACCATGTCTGATAGAAAACAATTAACAGCCTTTCAGCTGGACATGCCTTAACACTTCCACATGTTCAAGTACTGACAAAATGAATTCCCTTCTGTAATTCTGAAGTTTTTGTCTTGCTGAGGTGCATGATTTGAGCTATGGTGAATATAGGAAGACCAGTTTTAAATTTACTGTCACAATCAAGTGATCGATATAAAAGACAGTGGAAAAATCTGTGGCATCCTTTCACTGTTTCTGTAAGTCATTATTTTTTGCACATTCACATTTCTTGGCAAAAAGATTTAAGAGTTTAGTTCTGTGGTGGGTTGACCCTGGCTGGATGCCAGGTGCCCACCAAAGCTGCTCTATCACTCCCCTCCTCAGCTGCACAGGGGAGAGGAAATATAATGATAGGTTGGTTGGTCGAGATAAGGGCAGGGAGAGATCATTCACCAATTACTGTCAAGGGCAAAACAGACTCAACTTGGGGAAATCAGTTTAATTTATTGCCAATCAAATCAGAGTAGGGTAAGGAGAAATAAAAACTAAATTTTACAACACCTTCCCCCCACCCCTCCCTTCTTCCCGAGCTCAACTTCACTCTCAATTTTCTCTACCTCCTCCCCCCGAGCAGTGCAGGGGGATGGGGAATGGGGGTTGTGGTCAGTTCATCACACGTTGTTTCTGCCGCTCCTTCCTCCTCAGGGGAGGACTCCTCACACTCTTCCCCTGCTCCAGCGTGGGGTCCCTCCCACAGGAGACAGTCCTCCATGAAATTCTCCAGTGTGGGTCCTTCCCACAGGCTGCAGTTCTTCACGAACTGCTCCAGCGTGGGTCCCTTCCATGGGGTGCAGTCCTTCAGGAGTAGATTGCTCCAGCGTGGGTCCCCCACGGGGTCACAAGCCCTGCCAGCAAACCTGCTCCAGCGTGGGCTCCTCTCTCCATGGGTCCACATGTCCTGCCAGGAGCCTGCTCCAGCGTGGGCTTCCCAAGGAGTCACAGCCTCCTTTGGGCACATCCACCTGCTCCAGTGTGGGGTCCTCCCTGGGCTGCAGGTGGATATCTGCTCCCCCGTGGACCTCCATGGGCTGCAGAGGCACAGCCTGCCTCACCATGGTCTTCCCCAGGGGCTGCAGGGGAATCTCTGCTCTGGTGCCTGAAGCACCTCCTCTCCCTCCTCCTTCGCTGACCTTGGTGTCTGCAGAGTTGTTCCTCTCACATGTTCTCACTCCTCTCTTCAGCTGCAGTTGTGCAGGGTTTTTTTTTCCCCCTTCTTAAATATGTTATCCCAGAGGCACTACCACCATCACTGATGGGCTCAGCCTTGGCCAGCGGCGGGTCCATCTTGGATCTGGCTGGCATTGGCTCTATAGGACATAGGGGAAGCTTCTAGCAGTTTCTTACAGAAGCCACCCCTGTAGCCCCCACACTATCAAAACCTTGCCACACAAACCAAATAAAAGTTCTTAGATGATAACAGATTTATCATCTCTCCCTTTTGCATACTCTTACAGTTGACAGTCCATAATGAGCAAAATAGTATGTAAAAAAATTTGCATAAACTGTATTATTCCTGTTTTTACAGGTCTGTACAAGATTTCTCAACTCACTGAAAAGTGTAAATCTCTTCTCCTTTCAGGAGGTGTATCTTCAAACATTGAGATGACCGCCAGTGTCATGGTCATCATTTAGGTGGAGCTGTAATTTCAATTACTTGGAATGTATAAGTAACACTGAGATTCTAGCTTAGATCATGATTGCTCTCTCTGTTCTGCACCTTATTCATTCCAGGCCAGGAGATCCTGGAGAGTGTCCCCCGTACAGCCAATATCTAGAATATGATACAAGGTTATGAATCAAAAGCACCTTCAGATATCAAAAGGTCATGTTGAAATGAGCATCCTGCAATAGCCTTACAGGCAAATGACTCACCCCGTAAAAACATTTGAGATGTATCTTTTTGTCTTTGGCAGCTGTTAAAATCATTTCTGCATAAAGCTGATTTTAAATGCACTGCATAAACGCAAACTATTGTTTGAGGAAACAAAGCAGCCATGGGCAACACTATTACAGACTGAGTCATTCAGTCATTTCCTCTCCCAGGGGCATATCAGTCATTCCCTGATCTTTACCTGAGTCTGATCACATTCCTCATCCTTCTAGCAGCCTGGGTGGAGCTTTGCCAGAATCTCTTCCTTAGTGTGTCTTGGTTTTCATTAAATGCCTGAGACTTTCATCTCCCTTCTCCTCCAGTCCTCACCCCAGGCTCATGGGGAGCTCCATACCAAGGCTGTGCCACGTTCCTGCTGCAGTACCCTTGGCTGTGATGGAGGCACTGGCGGCTCAGCCATCTCCATGTCCATGGGTTGCTCAGCCAGGATGAAAGTCTCTGCAGCTCCATTAATGCCTGCCAAAAGGCCTGGCCCTACCAGGAGGACTCGTCTGCCTGCCATTATTCAAAGTCCTGTCCTACACACAGCATGCACTAAAGCTTTGCAATGGAAACACAAGCACCTACTGGTAGCAAGCCTTTGCTGTTGCACAGCCATTAATGGACCTCTTTAGTAGGGTCCTTACTTCTAATCCAGGTAAGCAAATCACATGCACATGCCAGAAAAGTGTCCCCCCGGCTCCCCTGCCAGTCATGTTTTGCATGTTTTGAAACCATACCCTGAATTTTCTGTGGATGTGACAATCCAAGGTAAGGTCAAAATGAGAATACCTTTTCTTATACCCTCTTTTTCAAGCTCTCCTGTCCTTTATTAAAAGTCTAGGTTTCCTCAAGATGACTTTACAGTGCAAATCAATTTAATCAAGCTACATCGCTTACTCATGCTTTGCAGAAGGTAGTTTGTTTGATCCAGCACTCCTGAGAGTGACAAAATAAGGACCACATACCACCTTACTGGGAAATATTAGCAAGCAAGAATACCCTCCTGAGAAGGAATAGTTCTTTTAAAGACAGAAAAGGTGAATTGTTACAATCAGAAACCAGATACTTAAGTAATGCATTCCTGAAAGTAATGCTGAAATGCATGAATGGGTAAGCTTGACAAAAGCAGTGTTCCTCATCCCAGATTCTTCCATCTCCTTGAGGATAAGTGGTTGCTTCCTGGCCACCACAGGTACCATGCATTCCATTTGCTGGTGATACTGGGGTGACAGAGGTCTCGGTCCAGCCCAGGTGCTGTCTGTGGAAATGGCCTTTTCTGCCTGCTCATGGCCCCACAGAAACCCATGGAGTCCAGCTGGACAGAGATCACATGGCAAGGACATAATGTTCATTCCTCAGAGCAAAAGAGCTACAAGTAGGAGAACGAGAAAAACTATTGTACAACATGTTGGACAACACACACAACTTACTAGCTGCCACTGAGACTGTCCAAGACTCCTAATTAAATTTTCCAGTTACCTTAAATGCTCCATTGCTGGAATTAGACCCCCAATAGCTCTAGGCTCTGTTTTTCCATGGAAAACAGAAAAACATGAAAAAAATATTCATTTCCATGAATATTTCCATAACTTACACATGCATGATCCTGACCTTTGTATGGTCCTGTTCTATCCACTTACTTTATTCATTCTGAAGGTCTCTTCTTCAATGGTCTTCCATTCTTATTTATTGGGGATGCCCAAAATTGGTTCATTAACACACTCTTTTTTGTGCCAAGGCCGTTAATGAAAACATTACTGTGAGATTTCCCACAGGGACAGACCTTGGGAGACTTCTCTAGCAAATTCCTGCTGCCAAAGCTTTCATCCTCACTGCATTTCCCTCCCCGTGAGCCAGTTCTTCACAGACCGTGCAGTCCCTGAAGCAACACCAGTCTTCTCTACTTCCCTAACATTTCTCCCTGCAACAACATTTCATATATGCACAGTGCAGTGGCACTTTGCCTCATTTACCAAGGATAGGTTGGATTAATCTAGCATGATCCAGCCTTACTTTATACATTATCCTATCCCTTTAATTATTCTTTTCATCAAAACTTGTCTTCAAGTCTTTTATGCTATTGAAAGCAGACTAACGAGACCCATTCAGCTTGCACTCACCAACCTCAAAAATTGTCCAAAGGACACTGATGAAGCCATCAGACATTTCCAGCAAGGATCAGGAAGATGTATGAATAGAAAATGATGCTTAATCTGCAACTATGTCCTTTGTTCTGCCCACCAGACACAAGAGAGAGGGGTTAAAAGCAGGGCAGTTGTAGAGGGAGGTTAACTGGGATGAGCAAGAACTACAGCTTATCACAAAGGGTGAAAAAGAATGGCTTGTTTTGCTAACCATTGGCTGAGAAGCAATGTGATTGCGCTTTCTAAATACATCACAGGACAAGGCATGAATAGAAGGAAAGTATTCCATAGTCTAAGGGTGGCACAAAAGTAAAAGATTACCAGCCCTGGAGATGGGGTATCAGAGCTAAGGAGTATCCATCTCCATTTAAAGAATTCAATGTATTTAGTATTTATTAATGAGACATGATTGTCTGCTATGGGAGGAAACCAAACTCAGTGTTAGTGAAGTTGCAAACAAGCTTTCAGAAAGTGTAAGCCTAAACTTCTAAAATGGTTGAGAGGAGAAACTCTGCTTGCCCACCTTCCAAGGAGCACTGTGACCACCTGTCTCTGAACTCTCCAAGTTCCTCCTTTGGAGCACTGGACACAGAGTAGTTGGGAAACGGTGGCATTACAGGCTGTGTCCAGTGCTGTTCACCCGTGCCCAGCTATGCTGTAAGCACCAGCAGCCCTGGTGCTTTCACGTGCTCAGTAGAGCAAGTTCAGCCCCCAGACCACCACAATGGGCACACACAAACAGGTATCACCCCATTCCTGGGCTGCTGCAGGCTGGACATGGTCTAGCTCCCTCCATTCACCTCCCATGGTCGCCCTTCCTAACCAGTACCTCCTCTCTTCGCTCCCTCTGATATCCCTGCCCATTTCCCTTGCTTTTCTTCTTCCCACAGCCTCTGCAGTTTTCCTCTGTCTACACCCCTGTGATGTGCTGATTTGGGGGGACAGGGCACCCCCTCTCCCCTCACGCATCTCAGGTGCATGTTCCTTCACTACACTGGGCCCTCTCGCAGCTCCAGTGTACCAGTAAAAGGAGAAAAGCAGAGAAGTTCTCCTCCAAAGGGAGTCTCTGCTGCATATACATCCTCCCAGACAAGAAAGCGGGACTGCACGAGCTCACTGTTAAAGCCTGTGCTGCAGTGGTTTGCCTGTGAAAGTCATTTGAACATCACAAACCAAAAAGAGACCTGGATATGGTGCCATTTTCATAGTCACCTTTTGAATCCAGCCGCAGGCTGAGCCCATTATTCCTTGTTCTGTCCTCACTCATTAATGGTGATACTCCATCCCTGACCTCTTTACTGTTCCCTGTTGTGTACCTGTAGCCATCGCATCTCCGCTCAGGCACTCTTATTTAAGCTCAGTCCACTCTGATCAGCTCTGGCTTTCTTGGCTTTTCCACCTGTGTTTAATTTTCAGACAATTTTTTGGGCTTGCTATATGCTGAATTCCCTCTAACTTTGTCTACTTGAGACAACAGTGCTCTTTATTGAGGTGGACAGGAGCATTATGCTTTCATGCATGCTGAACTCGAGCCTCTCCTTAAACCAAACAATTTGGCAGTGTGGGTGGCATAGGTTTACTTTGGAGCCATCCTCTTCCCGCAGTCTCTCTGTCTCTGATGCCTCCCTCACTTCCTTGTGTCTGTCTTTGTTTCTCTTTATCAGTAGTCCTCATGCATCAGATTTTCTCAAAAAAATCATTCATGCAAGTTGTCTGATGATGTTATTTGAAGGCTCATTTTGAAGGCCTGTTAAATGTATCAAGGTTCAGATGACCTGAAGTGAGGGTTGCTGTGTGAAAATGCAGAAATTACTATTGCAGTGTAGGGTGTAAGGGATTAGTGCTACTGCTAGCTCAGCAATACAGTATACCTACCAGCAGGGAGGTGGGTATAGCCCCTTGCACTGCAGTCCGGGGAGGAATACTCCTCAGGCTGAAGTAAGGCAGCTATAAATCACCAGAGAGTGTGGTTCCACTGGGGCAGAGAAAGATGAATGCTAAAGCTAAAGAAGGGAGAGTTCCCTAAGCATTTCCAAATCACCCTCTGTATCACAGACGCTGCTTTCCACTCCCCGCATTACTTGGTATGGTACAAGCAGTGCCTGAGCAACAGTCCCTTGAGGCTGCTGAACACAGCAGTGCCCCAGACCAGAGCTGCAGACATGAACTCAGGAAGGAGGCACCAGTAAGCACTGTTTCTGTAGCCTTAATTTTTCTTTCAGACTGATTAAACTTTGTTTTATCCCACCACATGCAAATAATAAATCCTGTAACAAAGGTAATAGCAAAGACACTTTGAAACCAAAAGTCTCCACATACATATAGCAACCTATTTTCCCTAAAAGATAGAACAATGACCAAGAGACCACTTAAATGAGCTGAGATCTTTCATACAAGATTTTAAAGTATGCATTTGCACTCATCAGTTGGATCACAAAAAGCATTCAAAGGAATGTAATCTTGATGTAATAAATTAGTTGCCTCTGTAAACCTAAAGGTATCAAGCTGTCACACAAGGGATTTCAATCCATAACTCTAATATAACCTCTGCAGGTTCTCTCAACAGCTTTAGTCTTCACAGATGAAGGGTTTGACCTGGTAATTCGTAACAAGAAGAAGCTTCCCTCTATTTTCATTGATCACTGCAGGAGACTATAGCTCACAATAAAGCTTGCAGCCCAGCAAGATTTTCCCCTTCCATCCCCGCTTTTGTATTTGCGCATTCAGACATGAGCCCTGCAAGTGTTAAGGTCTATACACCTCATATTCCAGAGAAAAAAGTTTCCATGGACATGAGAAAGGAGACTCCCAGGTAGACAGGAAATTTCCTTCTGATACAGCAATAACACAGCTTTAGGGATGCTGAAATGCACCATCCCTTTCAATGTAGTGAGGTATCTGCATGACATATGTAGCTCCTGGAGTCCAGTGTGAAATTGCAGACTCACAAAATGGATAAGGCTGGAAGGGTCCTCAGCCCCTTGCAACGGGATCTCCTCTGGAGACCATCTTCTCCAACTTCACCTTCTCAGAGTAATCTGCCCATGACCACATCCAGTCAGATTTTGAATATCTCCACTGATGGAGACTCCACAACCTCTCTGGGCAACCTGTGCCAGTGTTTGACCACCCTCACAAGAAAAAAGTGTTTTCTTCTGTTTAGATGGAATTTTGTGTGTTTTAACTTGTGCCCAGTGCCTCTTGCACTGTCAGTGGGTACAGCTGAGAAATGGCTGGCTCCCTCTTCCTTACTCCTCACCCCCCTCCTCCCCAGAAGGTATGTATACACATGGAAACATACACACTAGCAATTTTACTCCCCAAATTAAGGATCAGGCAACTTTTTCCTGCTCTGAGAGGGCTTGAGTGCATGAAAAACTCACAGAGGATTTCAGAGTGAGTGACAATGTCATGAACCCTTTGGGCTGGAGACGTGGACAAGATTTGCTTTCTCTGAGTTTCTGAAGGTGTATAACTTGGCATAGTGGTGGTGCATATCAGTCTCAAATATTTCTTTGGGAACACCTGAAAAGCACATTTCTGAAAATGAATTTGGCTCTGGCTTCTAACCTGTGATTATTTTTAGCAAGCTGTAGGCGTGACAATAATAAAGATGGTGATGTCTTGAAGAAATTATGAAGCATGACATTTATTTTCACCCTTCTTCAAAATCCCCTTTTATTGATCTGACTTGTACAATTTATAACCACTCTTGTATAAAGATAAGAAAAGGGACTGGGCATGCTTAGAAGAACTGGACTGTGAAAAACCTTTAAATGCTGCAGAACAGAAAGATAGATTTAACCATTGAGGTGATCTAAGAAGATGAGACATATCTGTTGGACTCTTTCCAACTAATCCCATACTAGTAATATTTCTTGATCAGCTACTAGCCCGAGGTAGAGTTCAGGACAGAAGTCTTCAAGCAAGAAAGTTAGACATTTCTATATGATGTTATTCAATGCACTAGCCTCACAGTAATGCAGAAAAAGTCAATATCATAAGATATGGGCCCTTTACTGAGGTCAAAGGTGGGTTAAATAGTTTGGATATTTGGCTAAAAGGGAGAACATTGTCTCATTCAGACTGGGGACAGGGCAGACTTTAAGATATACAGATAATATATTTCTACCTTGAAGTTTACTTTATTTTACATTTATTTTGTGGTGATGGAATCTGTGTCTGCATAGAAAGCACAAACTTCAGTTTGGACTCAACTCTAAATTGTCATGTTTGACAAAGCTTCGGTGATAAGAAGAAATGCCTTTACATAGAACAGTTATAGTTCTAGCATGGACCCATATTATGACCACACTTGTTGCCAGGACAAACTATCCACATGACTTCCCTTTTCTACCTGAGAAAACTTCAGATTAGTCTAGGCTTGCTCTAACTATACCACCAACACCTTGCTATCTCTTCCCAGCGCTGTGCTCCATGTTATTTTTGGCTGGTGCAAGGCAAGTTCTCCATAAGCACTTTTCCTTCTGTATTTTCATGAAAACATTGTTAATTTATTCATGGCACTATCATCCCAGCCATTCCATGGTGTTACAGTTTATACTGGTATATACAACAGCATAGGAAAACTGCAAGATAATAAAGAATAGAGACAACCCAAATTAAGAGGAATGATGCTGAAGGTTCATAACAAATCTCTTTCTGAGGCTGCTCAGTATCTCAGTAGATAAACTGAATAGATTTATTCCAGTGGTTTATAGTAGTCAGGCTAAGAATGGCTTTCAACAGTGTCTACAGCACAGTTAATTTTTGCTGTAGCCACAACTGAGGCAGAATTTTATTCTGCAATGTTTGCTGGATGAAAAAAAAAAAAAAAAAAAAAAAAAAAAAGAAACCCTAACCACTTATTTTTCAGGTACTTCAGGGCATCTGAGCAGCCTCTTGTAAGGCTTTGGGCTGCAGACCTCTAATAGCCTTGTTCCTCTAGTCCAGAGAGCTTCCATCCAGGGCACTCTCATCTGTGGAGGAGAGGGAAATTTCTGGGGCTAGTTTAGGACAAAATGAAGCCTTTGTCAAACCATCATCAACTCCACAGTCTGCACTGTCTATGAGGGGCTTTCCAACAGCCTCATGCTATGTATGTAACACATATATGCAAAATCTCCCACTAAGTATCTTGCCATGGAAAAGAACAGAAGAACCACTGACGTGTGATACATATAAATTATATCACTTAACACAATCTTGAATAGCACATGGTTATTATAAGAAGCTGCAGCATATGAACATGTCTAGAACAGAATGAGAACATGTGCAATGGCTACAGTGATGTATGCAGCATAAGTGTATTTAGAAAGACCCATCTGGATGGGTGTGAGATACCACATTGATACCACCACCACTATTGCTTTTGAAACTTTGGGGGTCTTGATAGCATTTGGGGGGATGGGTAGGGGCCTTTCTGGTTTTGCACCACCCACCAATTGTATGGGTCAGATCAACATAGTTTCCAGAAAACTAAATTGTAATAAAAACAATTTTCATGGGAAGTGTGGCTGCATTTTTCAGTCAGGTTCACTAACTCTCACTGTGACTGTTTTCAGTAAAAAAGAGAAACAAAGACAGCTTGCTCTTCCCTACCTTTAGCCATTTACAGCCAAATTTTCACAAGCTTGGAAACATCTGACCCCATGCCTACATCTTTTAATCTTTTAAGACACTGCATTTTCCTAGTTTCTTCATCAATCCCCTTTATTGCTTTCTCTTATTTCCCCCCTTCTCTCTCTCTATTGCATTGTATAGATTAATTCATGATTTTTTATGAAAGCTATTCTTTTTTTTTCTTTACAGGAAACTGGAAAAAGGAAAGTTTTAACATTTCACAAAGAAGATCTTCAGAAAATTATTTGGTTGAGGGGGGAGCTTTTCTGTTCCTGACATCACGTGGCGTACTTTGTTTTCAATTTTCCCTCCCTATTCGATACAAAGAGGGTACACTTTTCCAGAGTTCATGGTCCTTGCTTGTTGATTGTTCAGACTTCAGAGAACATAACAAACAAATTTGTAGTTAATGGGGTCATGTTAACAATAGTGTCTTAAAACAAACAGCATAGTTAGTTGATGTTTGAACAGCAATCAAGTTCACTGAAGCACAAATATTTCTTTGCATACGCTTTCAGACACTTGTTGCAACCACTTGGAGTGAAATGCAAGAGCCACTGGAGAGTGAAGCAATCTGCAGCATAGAACTGGGGAAAAATTCTAGCCAATATATGAAGAGGAACTGAGCAGTCAAGAATATTATCTAGATGAAGTTTGTATAATACTACTGGGGGGGGGGGGGGGGGGAAGAGGAAAATGCCTACTGCATTTTAATCTAATTAATATGAAGAGAAATCAATAAATCTTACATTTTAAATAAACCTCACAAAAAAATTAAGAGGGGAAGAAGTAGAGGACTGAATTAGACCTGTATCATTTGTCTACACAGGCACAGAGTTTTGTTTGGAGAGCACTTCATCAAGTGCCAGGGCGCATACAAACGAGTAGAGTACCAAAGCTTCTGCTTTTTAAGTCATAGGTCAAAGAACTAAAGTGAATGGTACAGCAATTTTTCAGCAAGAAGGAAATATTGGCCCAAAATAAAGTCACGATGAGCTACAGCTGGTGGGAGAGATCTGGAGACATGCCAGATAGATTTTTGTCACTCTTTGTTAATTTGCTGTTAGATTTAGCATTTGGAAAAAGAGGTTGTGATAGAAACAAATAATACACAGTAACGGCACCCGCACAGCCCCAGAGCACACTTGCCCCTATCGTAACTCACTGATCTGTGAGCCGGTGCTAGCGACTGCAGAAGGAAAACATTCAGAGGTGCAAGCCAAAGTGAATTTTATTGCTTAATACAGTTTGATCTCCCAGCTTCAATTTCAAACTTCAATTTCACCTCTGTTTACTTGGAAGCTGCTAGAGAATTATCCTTCTCAATATCCATAAGTCAAAGAGCACACCCCACCCTGGTACTGAAAGCGTGCAACTCCCTTTTGATTAAAACATTTACACCAGCATACCAGCAGGTTTAGTTTCTTCTCATGACGTTAGCAATGCTATAGTGATTACTCCTGTGGCAACCAGCCATTACCGTCTTTTCCCTTATTTTTCAAGCCTACCAGGTCTGGTGGTCTTTGACATCACACAACTAATTTAAACTAGTCACCCCTTCTGCCCCAAAGAAAGCCAGTCTGAGATTTGCTTTTATTGCTACATTAGCAAGCCACGTTCCTGATTTTTGATAACTTGCATTGCACTGGGCTAATCCCTATGCAGCAATCCCATAGCAGCAGAAATACCTGCACTGCTTTAAGTACCTGGGCTTAGCCAACACAGTCCTGATATTGTTATGCAGTCTTTTTTAGTACTTTGACTTCAGCTTTCAATTCATTCATTTCAAATGCCATGTGGAGGAGTGATACTGTGGTAATTTGAGACTGTCACAGTTTTAATAGCCATGAGATGAAGATGGTTGTGCTTTCTGGGCTCAAGACCTTCCCCCCAGCCAGAGGCGGACCACAGCTTAGCTCTCCCCCTTGTTCAGCTTGCTCTGCACATGTGTCCTTCCCCATAACAAGTAACAGGGAAGGGGACACAACGTCATTTCCTACCAGGGTCAGTTTGTCACTCCTTTATGACACAAAAGAGGTTTGGTTCTTCTGTTGGCATAGGGTAAAGTGTTATTGCTTCATAAGCATCTGTTTTACTTGCTTGTTCTTATTAGTAGTAGTATTATTACTCATTCTTCAGTTTCTCAGCAATTACTTTTCTTGCTCTCTCCAAGGAAAATGTCACGAGTTTGCTATTCCCTTGGCTTTGTCAGACCTCCCATCAGGGAATCTCCATACCTGGGCAGAGAAGCTCCTCTTCACATGTGCATGTCTTGTGTTCAGAGTGGTGGCAGTGGCAGAGCAGAGCACAGGCATCCATGGGGTGGTAGGACCCCATGGGCATGGTCCTGCAATTTTAGTGGGCAAAGCAGCTAGCTGACAGGTACACAGAGTTATGAGAAAGACACAGATCATCATGAGAAGCTGAGTTTGTACAGATTTTATAGACTCCAGGAGAAGGAGTGGCTAAAGTTCCCAGCACAGGTAAGGGCATGCTGGGGCGAGTGATGGGAGAAGGCTGTGACTGCCATGACAACAGTCAGACGCAGACTATTTCTACGTACCAGCAAAGTGAGGCCTTACCTAACTGGTTCAGCTACAGCATTTCTGTCAGTAGTAATTCAGGAAATTGAAACTAGGTATCAGATACTAATTGTTACCTACCTTCAGGAGCTCTGAATTTGCTCCCTTATCGTCAGTCTTATGTCACAGACAGTATTTTCAAAAGCTCAATACTTTGAAAAGTTGAGTTGCAGCTCAACTTTCAGTGTTGTCTCCAAGGCCAACATTTATAACACACAACTATATCCATATCCACAGTTATCAGTATTCAGTTGATTCAGTTCACTGTCAACATCTTCAATTCCTTCTAGCTGGTAATTACAGCGTATGTGATAAGATCCTGCGTGCACGTCAGTGTACTGATTAGCAGTTAGGCTCGCGTTGGTCTCATCCACACCAAGCTTACCCTGTTTACAATCACTAACATGCCAAGACTACTTAGTAATTGCAATAGTAGAGGCTGCAGCAACTCTTAGAGCTCAGTATGTTGTCTGCATCTTATGCAGTGTCACCACAGACCACATTCAAAGTTTACTGAAGCAATCTCTAAGGAAATGTCCCAGTCAGCCATCTGCAGTCAGAAAACCAACTACATTCTGTATCTACAAAAACGTGCACAGCTCCTTATCTGCACACAAAATCCAGAAATGAATGTGGACAAATGCAGCACAAATTGCAACTTGGAGAGCAATCAGCTAAATAACATGCATGCTAAAATGATATGGAAGTAGGGATCCTTGCAAAGAAGTTTGGTACAGCACAAAACCAGATGTACATCGACAGAAGGGCTCGCTGCTCATCCTCACTAAAGAGGACAAAAATAAAGACTAGAGGAATCATAAGGAAAAGAAGAAATGTGGCATAAGTACAAAACTTCCACAGCCTAATCCAAAGAAATAGACAAAGACAAGAATGTCTTACAGCTCATGAAAATAAAAGGCAACATTAGCTGCTTGTCCTCATGGTTTCTTACACTGAAAGGCACAATACGTAAGGCATAGTGAAAAGTGAAGGGGATGACTGCAGCAAAGTCAGGCAAAGAATACACTTTAATGAGGACAGGGAGGGAGGAAAGAGAGGGAACAAAATAAACCCATGGCTGTCTCCCTGGACTGCGTAGCCTACAACACCATCTGATATGTTGAGCTAAGATGCAAGATGCATCAATATGGCATCAACATGGATCTGTAAGGATATTTTCAGAGGACGCTGGCCCACAAAATGAGCATCTGGGAATTCCAGAATAGCAGACTCCCACCAGCCTTAGTGCTGCCACTTGCTCAATTTCACACTTTATTTCACAACGACCTACAGACCATCCTTTCCAAACAGCTTGTATATGCTGAGCACATCTGCCCAAATCCAGGACCCCAAGCTTCCAAGTCTATGGGGAGAGTCTGAACAGAGACTTGACTATCACATGTCTTTATTGCAAGAAACAGGACTGAAGCCAAGTACAAGGAACTTTTCAATATGCTCCCATTCATATCACACACACAACTAATCTGAGCTTCCTATCTTTTTGAAAGGCATTGATCAGTCACACCAACCATAGCAATTATACTTAGGAGTCACACTCTTCCCCATATCAGCTCACCAGGCTAATTCAGATGATGTAGGGACAATCTTTTAAATTGGACTAGTAAGATTCAAGAGGATGATCTAGTGGGTAAGCAAGTTCCTGTATGGGGTTTGCTTTTTAATTACTGGGAGACATACTGTTTAATACGTTGTAAGGTTGAGCACATACTGAAGTGCATGCTCCTTACCTAGGAGAGGACCAGCAGCTTGCTGACAAGGAGGACAGCAGAGTTCCCCTGCCATAGTCAGAGGTTTTAATACATTACCACCAGACCAAACAAACATCTAGCTAGATTGCCATGACCATCAGCTCATCACTGTAGGTAAACCTGGGACATGCCTCAGAGCAGATCATCTTCTGCTGGTATTAGGAGAGATGCCGTATGCCTTCTGGATTGTCTTATCCTCCTACTCTAGACTCTCTCCAGCTTTTCTAAAGCTTAACACCACTAAATGAGAGGCCCTTGGCAAGATCAGAGTCATTTACTTATTAATTTGTGCTTCCGTGCTCGTCTTGCTTTTTTTTAATGGGTGGTATTTAGTTCTCATCTTTCCCACAGTGTCTTACCAAAAGTTGCAAAATTCTGCTTGTTCTCTTTATTCCTCCAGAGGAAAGATGGTGCCATTTCCTTCCCTCTTCCCTGCCATTATTTCCTTTTTTCTATGGGATCTGCAGATGCTCACAGTCTCTCTGGAGCAGGTAATTAATGAGGTAATTGCGTGGAGCAGAACTCCTGCAGTTAGCAAAAGTTGGTAGGAAAAGCTACTTTCTTTTCATGAAATAGAAAACCTATAGCTTAGTTTTGATTGTTTCTGCTTATCCTCAGTCAAACACTGTTACCTGATGAGAAAATAGCCTCTCTTCCCCCTGCCCAGCTTGATTTGGAGTGACGGCAGATTGGAGAAGCAATCAATCCTTCCCTCAGAGTAATTGCCATTAAGACCCAGCTAGCCCTGCTCTGGCTAATTCAAAGGGTCCTAAGAAAGGCATAAACTAGGCAACAGTGACAGAGGCAGAACGTTTCATATCAGCATTTAAAACAATCTGCGGCAGTAGCTTAACACTTATTCAAGGGAAGAGAAGCAGCAAGAGAGGGTTGGAGCACGGGGAAGAGAGCCCTCTGAAACCCCAGGGAGGTGAGATAAATATACCCAACCACAAGCCACTGCTTTCTATTAAAGGACTGATTTCTTGTGTATATCTTCCCTCATCTTCCTCTGAATCATTTTCATAGGTCTGCCTGAAAAAGGAGGCAAGCAGCATAAGATGAAGTGAGATACATGCCTCGCATCCACAGAAGAATTGTTTATCCATGCTGCAATCTGCTGCACCTGCAGGACTTTTGCCAGAAGTGGATTTCTGCAGCAGGATTTCCAGGCTTAGAGCTGTTTGCATATGTTTGTCCTGAGGATTGAAGGCAGGCAGCCTGAGTTGTCATTCTTATCTGACTGACATCACTTTTTTGGTTTGTTTGTTGTTGTGGGTTGTTTGTTTTTTTTTTTTTTTAAACTGCTATGTAGAATGTCTCCAGGGAAAGACTTCTTTATATTTAAAAGAGTAGAAATAAAATTAACTCATCCAAACACAGTTTTCTTTTCTTACTCTTCTTATTCATTCTTCATTTGCATTTATTTTCTTCTGCATTTGATATGTGCTATCCATCTCTACACTGCTTTCCTGTACTCATGGCCTTACTCAGGGTTATTTATCAGCTCTTTCCTGTTTTTAAAAGGTAATCTTTCTCTTTTTCTCATTCTAGCATTCACACCCACACCTTGTCTTCCACCCCCTAACTGTCACCAATGTCTCTTCATCATTTTGTTAGCTCTCTTCCTTTTCTTACTTGGATTGATTTCTATAACCCTACTATGACCCTACTGAAAAAAAAGGGGGCAACTGCTGCCCAACCCAGCCAGTGAGGCACGAGTGAGTGGGTAGGGAGGTCTCGTGGTATGCTGACAACCCAGGATATGGGGAGGAAGTTATCTTTCTGCTGTTAGCAACTGTGGTTTCCCTTTTTTATTCCCTGTTCACTGTTGTTCTCCTCTGCCTTTTATCTTCTCCTAAAGGACATGCTACAGAATTAGCACTGTAGCACAGCAAAATCTTTTGTTCCTTAGAGATGAAATGTTGTAACCAAACAGAGAATTAAAGTCAAGTCCAAATGCACCCAATATAATGTTTAGGTACCTAAGCAAGGATTGCAGTTGGTGTAGGCTCACAACAGAGACAACGGGGAGACAAGCAATTTCAGAAGGCGGATCAAGTCTTTTCTTGCTCCAGTAACTATGCAGAAAGATTAGGAAATCCAATTATTACTAGACAGCACCTACAGATAGGCAGAAAAATATCAAAACTCAAAGATACTGACTAAAGTCAGAGACGATCCAATAGGAATCCAAGATCAAATGGTTCTTAAACTCATCTTTCTTCATTAGACTATGCTGCCACAGACATTCAGAGACCACAGAGGGCTTGATCCAATAAACCTGTATGTAGACCTGAGGGGCTGCGCACAATGTTTGATCTTCAGACTACAACTCAGCTGAATGAAGGCAAAGCCATTGAGATGGATCTTGTGCTCATGATGACCAAAGAGATCCCAGCATAGAGGCTTTCCTCACCAAGACTAGGTAATGGACCAGGTGCATGTTATAAAAAAAAAGGTTTCTGTGATTCACCTGAAATCTTCTTGATCAGTATGCTAAATCTGTGCAACAGGTTCGTCAGCGGATTATATAATTTACGTTTTTAAGAGACTTCAATACATCTGCAGCTGTATCAGGGAGGGTGATTAGATACATGACAATAAAGGTACTTGGAATATTATTCCACGTACTAATTGCACATGCTTTGCTATTGTGTTTTCCACAGCTTAGGAGTGTTCCATTTCCCCTAGTAAAGAGCTCTTGATACTGTCCTGGAGTACTCAAAAATCAGGTCAGAGGCACAGAGGGCTTGTTTGCTACGAAAGTTGAGTAGAGGCATTAAGATGGTTTAAATAGGTATCAAGCTATATTGGACCTGATAATTTTTCATGCCATCAAACACCATCCCTAGCAGAAGAGCTGCTTGCATCATGTTTCTGTGAACTTAAGGAAAGAAAGCCAAACTAGTGTCTCCACCAGAGGCAAGCTTTGGTGGAAGTTTTGAAGCTCCCTCTTCAGTATGGCCTTTTGCTAAGCGTTCAGCATATGCATGCTGCTTGACCAAACCACACGTGCAGCTCTGAAACAGCCAGGGTATGTTTTGCCTCTGTCCCCAACACAGCCAGGGTATGCTCTGCCTCTGGCTAGACCTGTGGCTGGGGTTGAGGAAAGGAGAGAAGGTCACTGTAGAGAGAAATTGGTGTTCCTGTAGCAAGAACAGGAGGGACTGTAAGGATTTGGGGAGCATAGTGAACTTTTTGGAAAAGGATAGATTTATAGACTTCTAATCTGTATGCATCTAGGCTTCATTAACTGCATAGCTCACAGAACGACCCATTTGTCTTTATTCTGGCAGCTCTTGGGGCAGTGATGGTCTCCTAGTAGCTGTATGAACAGAGCATAACAGAGTGAGGCCCTTAACGGCTTTGTGAACCTGAAGACACTATTACAATAGAAATAACCATTAAGGCTGTATGCTTAGAGACAGTTTAGAGCTGCAGCAATAATTACTTTTCAATCTAAGTGAACCTGCACAGGCAGCTCTGTCGTACTCCAGCTGGCCCAGGACCAGTGGCAGGGCTGCAGCTGGAGACTGTCCTAATCAATTCGTCCCATAAGGCAAAGCCTTGCTGAGAGGCTTGCTGCTCATAAAAATTTTCCTGGTGGCTCTGGTGGGGATCTTCCCAAGTGCCAGTGAGCAATGAATAATACTGTGTTCTCATGACCTGCATCCCAGGTCCTTTTAGGGAACATGGGTGAGATCATTTCCTGGTGCAAGAAAAACTCCATTATAATGAGCAGAGCTGCTTTGGCTGATGCTGGCTGATTACCTGTTGCAGAAGTAATTTTGGGATGGGATGGAAGAGAACTTATTTATCTGAAAGCACCAGGGGGATTGCCTGGACTGTAATTTGGCCAAGAAACCAGAGGCAGTACAACCTGTTCATGAGGAGAGTGTCTGCTAAGGAATGAGCAAAGGTAGCAGCCAGATTTATAGTGGTGTCTGAACAGGACAGCAATGCCCGGTGTGCAGGAGTGGCCAGGGGACAGGCTGAGCAGCGACACGCAGAGCCATCTACTCGGCTACGTTGGCTGCTTGTGTGCCACACCATAGATCTTCACCCAGACCAGCAGCCAAAAGCCCCCGCATGTCTCCTGACCAAACCTTCATCTGTCAGTTGTCAGGTGAGCCAAGGCCCCACACCTGGAAACCTACGCATGTAATCTGAGCAGAATTATCCCATCTACAGGTCACTAACGTTGCATTTTTTGTGGCTAACTGATCTCCTTTCAGTTGTTTGTTACAGACTATTCAATGTGCATTCACAGAAAACTACCAGGATACAAACATTCCATGAAAAATTTGGCTCAGCTCTCAGACTGCCTGTTTTGCATATGCCTGAGTGGATGGGGATGGGCTGTTCTTGTTGCCCGAGATGTTAGTACAGATCCTTCCACCAGGACAGTGGGACAGACTGGGAGGTCATGACCCTTTTTCTAGAGCAGAAAGAAAGTGAGGAGCAGGATCAAAATCCCTAAAACTAATTGATCCTTTGTACCAGAGACAATGCCCACAAAGTCCTCTGACACCTCTTTCAGCCAAAGACCCCCAAAATTTCACCAATATTCTTAGATGTTATTCTAGAGGCTAAGTTAACCACTACCACAGTTTTCATTCTCACCACTCCATCCATCCCTGAATTCTGCTACCACCACTGAGAAAGCCTGAGCTTTCTCTGTGGGCTGCTCCCACTCCTACCCCACCACAGGAATGGGAGAGCTGTGATCCTCGTCCAGGCTCCATATTGCACCAATGCCAACTCCAGTAAAGTGAGGAGACACCAGGCAAGATGCTCATCTTTTCCAAATTAAACAATCAGAAAAGTGAGATTGTTTTGGACTGATATATAAGGGGCATTGACTCAGTATCCATTTCAGTATTTCTCAGCTACAAAAAACCCACATGACATTTAAAAAAAACCTCTCACCACATTTGTCTGCTGCAAATTTCAATACTAGTAGCTCAATGTTGGAAAAAATTGTCTACCACTCACAAAAAATCTGGAAGGGTGTGGGGGAAGGACATTATTTAAATCATAGGATAGATATGGTTAGGAACAGTTATGAGAAAGCCTTCCCCCTTTCCTCCAAACCCCTCAAACCAAATCTCCCAAATTTTCTTACTGCACTTGAGTGGTTTAATCAACATCTTCCAAAAAGTGCAAGATATTCAGGAGTCTGTCATCTGGATATGACCAAATGTGGATCTCTATGTCCCAGTCATCTGCAGTGAGACTATCATCAACATCATCAATAGAAATCACAGATTTGGGGTGATTTCTCTCAGAAGGTAACACGCTCAAAAGAATTGTTTATAGTTATATAGAAGACACTCGGAGTTGAGCCAGGTGGCCACCATTTTAGGGTTTTGGAGTTATGGGGATTTTGGTGGTTTTTGTTTGGGTTTTCTTGTTTGGTTTTGAGCATCAAGCTAATCTAGTGGCATGGATAAGAACAAATGGAAGATTCTCCCCGCTTCTACCCCAGCAAATTCAGACATTAGTTCCCTTCAGTATTTTCTCTGTTAATTTTATGCTTCCCAGCCAAAGAACAATCAATGCCATCGAGAGAGGTTCCCAGTAAGGCAAATGACCATGTGGAAAGGGTCTTAATACCAGTGGAATTTGGGATTAATTTCTAGAGAAGAAATATTGCCTGCTGCTTCATGGCTAAAACAATGATTTAAAACCAGATTAAAAAAAAAAAAAGCCCACACAATACAAAGCTTGTAGATCCACACAATGCTGATTGAAAATCAGTGAATTTTCAAAAGCAGTTATATAGATTATTTGATGTCAAAGGAGCATAAGCTTTTAACCTGCTTAGGCAGCTGTGAAGATCCCCCAGACATGGTCTTTAGGGGTTGGATTTGTTTTGAAGATGTGGCCCCAGCTGGTGAAAGCAGGTCTCCTCTCACCCATCTACCATTCAACCATTAGGTGCCTAGTCAGAGCTGGCCCTCTACAGTCAGTGGGAGGACGTGCACCTCCATGGGGCATTCACTCCCCACTGCAGGGACACATCTAAGGCAGCTACTGGGACACCCACCCACACCAGGCACCAGGCTTTCAGACCACTGATGTTAGGGAAGATGCCATCTCACCATAAAGTTGAAGCCATTGGGAGCACTCCCATTTCCTCCAGTGAGGCTACAACTTCCCCTAGATTCTTCCAAGAGCTTTCCACTCCTTACTGCCATTCTTCCAGGAAAATGGGGGAATACAAACCTTGCAAATACAGTCTCATTGATCAGTAATGATGGCATTTTTTACTTTGCTTTGAACATTCAAGCTGCACATGGTAATATTCAGAGCACTCACAAAACTTCAAAACTCACAACTACCCATTTCTGCCACAGTCCTTCTAGAGATATCTCTCCTCTCCAGCAGCTCCAGGTGAATGCGGGTCCAAAACATATGTGTTGTCTCACAAGGTTGACCACTGAACACCTAAGCTGAATGCCATTAATAAACAAATGGTCTTGCAAGATAACGCTCTAAAAAAATCTACAGAACCGGCCTCATGCTACTCCTTATTATTTAAACAAAACTTTTCCTAGTGCTTGGATAATTGAAAATCTCCACTGCATTGCCAGGCATGGGATGAGGCCAAGCACCCTTAGGGACCCATGAATGCCATTATCCCAGCAACACATATGAAAGCATTTGAATCTCTCATGGAGCTAAGAAAATATCTCCACTGCTTGCTTTTAAAAAAACATAGGAAAATTGCATTACTCCATTTTCTCTGAATTATTTCAAAAAGGTATCAAAAAAATAAAACTGGAGCAAACAAGAGGAAAGTCTAATGCTGCTTCTGGAATATTATTTGTCCACTGTTGTGACCCACAGGGAAGAAAATATTGCAAGCCTTTGTTTCATGCGGCAGATAATGCCCTAGTTAGTCACTGCAAGAAGATTTAGTGTAACAAGAGAAAGATGAATGAGATCTGGAGTAATTTAGAATTATAGAATCATAAAATCATTTAGGTTGGAAAAGACATTTAAGATCATCAAGTCTAACCAGTTGCTATTGAATCAAACAGCTGAAGTAGCTAAGTAGCTCAGGACAGAGAGCTCTGATGAAGGGATGAGTGAGAAGAAGGGATGGTGAAAAAACTGTAGAGGCATGGAGTGGTGATAGAGCAAGCCCAAGGCAGGAACACCAGAAACAGGAATTAGAAGCGTGTAAAATATAAAGCTCTGAGCTAAGCTTTAGATCTTATGAAGAGTTTGTACACTAGATGGATACTCTGCAATGGGGATTTGAGGGCAGACAGAAAACCAATGGAGAACTAGAGTGTGAGGCATGGAGCAAATATAGTTCTCCCTTAATAAGATCCAAGTCAGATCTTATTTTTGTTGACAGGACACAGTGATTTCAAGCAAGTTTTTCCTGTTTTTCCTATTTACACCGTTATCAGCAAGATCAAAATCCAGACCCAGAAGAAGCCAGGACGCAATATAATCAACTCTTTGAAGTTCAGGGAACAAAACACAGGCTGATTGCAAACAAGAGAAGGAGCACTCTAATCAGTGTACCTTTTCAGATTAAGATGTATTTAAAGATTTCCAAAGAAGTGGAGTCATCAGGTGACATTCAGACCCGGAGAAAAATAAAATCTTAATTTTCTTACTCCTTGGTAGAAAAAGCTTTATTTAGCATAAGCGAGAAAGATCAAGTGAAGTCAGAGACACAGGATAGGAAGGAATTATTTTCTTTATTGTTTGAGGTATTTCTTTTTGTATTTTCTTTCAGAAAGAATCAGCAGGCTTTGAAGATTTCACTATGTCTGTAAGCATAACAATCAATCTATCATAAAAAACATAAGCAGAACTGAAAAGAGCTCAGAGTAAAGAATTTGCTGGAATCTACATGCCAGTATAACTCACCCTTAAAAATTAGCAGATAAGAAGGAAAGGATTTGCAAAGAGCAATTATAATTTACTATGAAAAGCAGAGATTAGTAGGTAGTAACTAGAATAGGCTAAATAGGGGAGAAGTATTGACACTATCTTTAAATTGTAAAAATGGAAATTACATTTTTAAATTCATTCTCTACCAAACTATGGAAGCAGTCAGAATAACAACAATCATGTAATTTTGGTTCAGATTCTGACCTAAACACAACCTTGCACAGTAAAAGAAGGGATGATTACCTAATATCTTCCCAGCAAATAAACTTTAAATGCACTCCCAAACCTGATATAGAAGTTCCCTGCAATAGTACTTGACTCATATTTATGTGGATTGACTGAAAATCCCTGAATGTTACATTGCTCTGTCTCCACAACGGCTGCACAGAGATGAGCATTCAGACAGCAATTAATAACTCTTGGCATCAAGTAGAAGAGATATAATCTAAGGCTGACATTGTTATGGAAATTAAACATTGTATTTTGCAAGAAGTTTCTAAACAGACCATAAGGGCTCAGGTGTTTTAATGCACATTTGCTTAAATGCCTGTTCCTTTCCTTTGCTTTGTTGTAGTCCTTTTAGTCTGTAGGTTTGGTTCATTCAGAATTTCACTGGCACTGTGTTGCTTCCCTGGAGACACATCTCTGGATAGCTTTCATTCCACATCCTTTCTCCACCCAAATGGATGACAATGACTTGCTATGTTTTCTTGCTTGTTAGGACACTTGGAAACCAGGGGAGGCAGGAAGGTCATTTTTGCCTAATAAAGAAGGAAAAAGGGAAGGCAATTTGTGCAGTGTATCTCAGTGAGAATCCTAAGGGACTAAAAAGCATGCAAATAATGCTAAAAAATTAGTCATTACAATAGCTTATATGAAGATGGTATTAATAAAAGCCACTCTCTAAATACAGTTTGCATTTAGACACAGGGAGTTCATCTCTGCTCTTTTTGATGGGCTTTTGCTGAACACAAAAGTATGCGGAAAGTTAACTTTACAAATAGTCTGCTTCTTACTTTGTCAGTTTGAACTTCTTTTGTGTATCTATTTTATAATCCAAAATAACAACTAAAAATGAAATTCCTGGGAACTTCTCCCTGGGATTTTGCTATTATTATCCATTTACCTCTCATAAATTTCACTGTCCTCCCATTCACCCTCTCTTACATCCCTGGGCTTGAGTTATTCCTTTCTTTTTTGTCAAGACAAACCTCAGTGAAATTCTGGGGTCACTGAAGTCACCAGGTTGGTTTGCCATTATTTTCCCTCTTGAAATTTCTGCCTGTATCAGTGCATTGAGCTGTAATGTTTTAGTTTGGATCATGAGAGCACTTTTGCAAGGAGTCTCCCAGTTATCTCTGCTCACTGTACTGTGGTTCACATCACAGCATGGCCTGGAGTGCCCAAACTGGATCAATTTGGAACAAAACTAAATGGGAAGCAGCACTGCAGCTCCTAAGAGGTGTTCAGTGCACAGGACCAGGACAGAGTAAGCCTCATAAGCACACACCAAAAGGCATTTAGTGTGGACCTCAGGTCATCAGCATCATTTGCAGTATAACCCTCTCTTATCTGTTCAAACCACTTCCTAGCATAGATATAACCTGTGTGAAGTCAAGGCGCACCGGTACTAAATGAGTCAGTTGGATTCCAGCCTGGCAGGCACAGTGTAAGATGCATTGGCAGTATGCAGTCCTGGAGTGTCACAGATCAGTGGATATCTGGGCAGTGATCAGTTACATCTTCCCTCCTGACAGCTCCTACCGCATCTCTACCAGCCTGATTAACCTTCAGTTTGGAAAAGAAAACATTGTCTGGCACGCTGCCTTTGGAGACTGCTCAGAGATTGCTCTGAACATTGATGTAACAAGCTCAATAGAAGCATCACTGCAAAGATCAACCCCCCTTTTCCTTATTTAATTGGATGCAAACCTTTGTTTCTTGATTGAAATTTGGCATACAAGATAGGAACATCAGAACAAGTCTACTAACTACAGCATTTTGGGAAGCCATTAACACTGGTGCAAAGCAGGAGGGGGAAAAAAAACGTTCTTAGGTAGATCCAGCAGCATTTAGTACATATTTTTGCACAGGTTTAAAGGGTTAAATTGCAAAGCACTGGAGGAAGAGCTCCTGTCTTTTTCTCCTTGAAAAAAACATTTAGAAATATTTAGATCTAGCTTTTCAAGATCAAAAAATTGGGCTCATGAAGGATTTTAAAATGCTCACAGAGGCTCATCTCTCTAAAAACATACAGAATCTTTTGTCTGTTTTCTTTAATAAGCAGGACTGACTATCAGTTTCATGCACAGCTATTCTGATGAATAAACAAGATTCCTCCCAAAGCTTCTTTGTCTGAAGTTACCAGATTATCAAACTGGTATATGCTGTGGTAGAGCCCATCTGTACCACCTCAGGATTGTGACCCAGGTATTTTCATGCTCTACTCAATGCAGTGACATACAGATGAATTTTGAATGAAATCATGTCACAAATGTGTAATGTCCTTAATCCTATGCAAACCGAATAAATAAATAAATAAAACCTTAAAAACAAGAAGAAAAAAATCGATGTAATCAAGAAATGGGTTGGCAGTACTGTAAAGAAAACAGTATTTTCCTGCTTTCAAATTTTGCTACTAAACCTGAAAATGCTCTATTTCTTACTAATGCGGTTTTAAAAATAATAATGTATTACTAAATAAAGTGGTTGTTACATACTAAGAATATGTTTAAATAACTAAAATTTTCAATTTTATTTTGTACAGTAAGCAATTATTCAGTCATGATGAGTATTTTCCAAGAAAGATTGTGACCCAAAATTAACCTTTCTGCAGCAATGTTCTATTGATCAGCTCAGTGAGTTTTATTTAAAAGACATGCATTATCTTTTTAGAGCAGTTGGTCACACAGAGCTTCACAAAAAGCCAGGAGAGTGTCTTCTGCCTGAAACAGAGGACTCCCTGGTTTGACTGTGAACTTGGCCAGAGCCCTCCTGGGAGACTGGGGTCAATTCACTCCTTTGGTCATTACTTGGAGCAACCTTCATGCAAAAATAAAGTTACTACACTTCAAGGATGTTTCACATAAATATGATGAAGCTTAATATTTCATATCTATGATGAATTGCAGGTTCAGGGTGAAGGGTAGCAGTGAACCAAACACTAATCGACTATCATACTGTATGAAAATAAGCAAGAGCTATCCTGCTTTTAAATAGAGCACATATAGGCAGGAAAAAGTGCATAAAAGTTCTTGAAAGTCAGGCTGGCAGTATTCAGAAGAGTCTGCTCTAGATTTTTATACTCAAAAGATTTGAGAACTATGGGTTTGACGAAGAATGAAAACAATAAGGTTACTTTTATGTAAGCATTGCAGTGCCTTAAAGTGGAGATAGGCAATCATGAGCTAGCAAGACTGTGCTATTGGGACAAACCAATGATACTCACAGTAGAAAACAGTCAGAACAGGGGCCAGTGTAATTGTCCAGTCATAAAGTACAGATATTTGTTGCATTAGATATTACGAGACTCAGTGTAACAACTGCTTGAACCTTAGATGACCCATTTGGCATCGTAAGAGAGCTTATGCAGGACATGGAGCTCCTGGTTTCTGACTCGGTGCCTTCACCAAAAGGCCATGCTTTCCTTCAGTGATGTGCTGAGAACCTGTCGTGGTTTAGCCCCAGCCAGCAACTCAGCACCACACAGCCGCTCACTCACTCCCCCTACCCCAATGGGATGGGGAAGAGAATCGGAGGAGTAAAAGTGAGAAACACTCCTGGGTTGAGATAAGAACAGTTTAATAATTGAAAGAAAGTAAAATAGTAATGATAATAATAACAATATAACAACAATAACAACAACAACAACAACAACAACAACAACAACAATAATAATAATAATAATAATAATAATAATAATAATAATAATAATAATAATAATAATATAATAAAGCAAGTGATGCACAATGCAATTGCTCACCACCCACCAACTGATACCCAGACAGTTCCCGAGCAGCAATCGCTGCTCCCCAGCCAACCCCCCCCCAGTTTATATACTGAGCATGACGTCATATGGTATGGAATAGCCCTTTGGTCAGTTGGGATCAACTATTCTGGCTGTGCCCCCTCCCAGTTTCTTGTGCACCTGGCAGAGGATGGGAAGCTGAAAAGTCCTTGACTAGCATAAGCAGTACTTAGCAACAACTAAAAACATCAGTGTGTTATCAACATTCTTCTCCTACTAAATCCAAAACACAGCACTGTGCCTGCTACTAGGAAGAAAATTAACTCTATCCCAGCTGAAACCAGGACAGAACCTTAGAGCATCTCACATGGCAGCTATTTCATCCTCACAACAGTGAGAGGTGAATTACTTACAGATTATTTCCAATTTTTTATTTTGGCATGATAAAACCAGGATAGCTAAGTGACTTTACTGGGCAATGCATGCCAGAAGCAGAGCAAATCTATTTTATCTCTGCAAGCCCAACACTGAGATGTCTAACTTTTTTTTTTTTTAATCTAGGCATCTGAGGTAGGTGTATGTAGTGTAGCAAGAAGGGCTACACAAGAGATAATTGTCCCAAAGAGCAGCATATGTCCATAATCCATCAAGGAATTAATACAAGTTGACCCAAGACGCTTGTTATACTGCATAGGGAGGACGTACAGATCAAAGTTGTCTGGGGATACGTGCTTAAATATACACAGCATGAACTGAACACACAATGCTGCTCATGGCTGTGTGCTTCAGCTGTTCAGCACTTCATAAATTAAAAATACCTCTGAGATGATAATCGCTCCCTTACACATGGCACCCTGTTTTCTCTTACTGGTACATGGGCAGTGTGCAGACGGCAAGTCCTGGTCATTCAAGTCCCAGGACATGTCAAGCAGTCAACATTATTCTTGTTGCTCACTATAGCACCTTGTGCCACTGCGACCAGCTGATCCTGAACCTTGCCTGTGGTTAAGGCGTCTGAGGGGCCTGGGGAGGATCCTGGCAGAGAGTAGTCAGAGCCCACCCAGGCTGGGGGCACCCCAGAGGGAAGAAATGCTCCATCATCTGCAGGTTTAAGGCTTCTGGACCTGCAGCCAAACGCTTAAACTAAACCTTTCCTGAATTTTGTGTGCTACCAAGGGACCCTCCATCTGCCTCTGTCTCCCTGTAACTGAGCTGCCTGGTAAAGATTTAAGGCACTAGCAAAGCTGCTCCAGTTCCGGCCCTCAGAGCATCATGGTGCAGAAGTGGAATCATTTGCTTGCTGCAGCTGTATTGATGAGCGCTGCAGGGTGCAGGTGTTGCAACACAGGGACTGCCTCATGGCCCTGCGGTGAGACCCCAGGGAGGTGAAGACCTCTTCCTCACACACTCAGCACTTCATGGGACCTCCCTGTCCCCAGGAGTTGCTGGGACATTTGCACATGGAAAATTTTGTCTCAATGGCTGTACTATGTCTGAAGCTAACAGCTGCTGTAGCTGCTAGGTGGAGGTCAAATATGCTTCAAAAGAGGCTCCCTGCCCATGAACTCTGAAACACAAGGTCAGCCAGCAGTCCCTTTATTTTCAGAGTAAGATTAGCCATTGTAGGGGTGAATAAACCTGACTAGTTGATACGTAGATCATTATGATGTGCATACCCATTTTCATTTGGGAAAGTAAACCTGATCTGTTGGAAACAATATCTAGGGCTTTTATACAGTAATTATAGCGAACTAAGATCAGTTTTTTTAAATGAAAGTGATGACAATGCTTTATGGAATGAGTAGCAACAGAGCTGATTTAGATCCTTTATACTGCTAATGAAATGTGAATAAGTAGGAGTCTCATTATCTGCACTTTAGTGTGTGCCTTAGATTGCTCATTATCCTACCACATTGTGAATCGGTACTTGTGCATGTGTGTGATCCTAATGGTTTTTACACAAAAAGCTTCAAGCTTTGTTTAGTAAGTGGTGTTTTAATCACTATATTTTGGTTATAAGCATAATATCTGGCTATGCACTATTCACATACAGTGCCTAATGGTTTGCAGCTTCAAAGAAAAAGAAAGAAGATTTCAACAAAAACTAGATTCTTCTGGGAGGAAAAAAAAATCACATAATTTGCACAATCCCTTTTTATTATGCAATAATTAGCATTTTCAAAGCATTCAGTGTGGCAGTTGGAAAATGAGACTTTTGAACAATCTGAATCTCTTGCATTTATATTGTAGGGAAAGGAGAACAGAGACAGAAACCTCTTGACCACATACAGTTGCAGCAAAAGAACAGGAAAAATAAGAAAATCAGCAGAGGATGAAGTCTAAACCATAGGTCATTGCAGAAGGCATCCTCCTCCTCCTGTGTGCTACAGTTTAGCATCTTGCTTTTCCTGCCTTCTGTACTCTTCACATTGGTTCCTCCTGAAGTCCTACCAGCTGCTGTTGGCAACGAAACCTTCCCAGTCTGAAGAGGAGATGGCACAGATGAGCATGCATTGGAACAGCTAACCCCCTCGTCGATATACCTGAGAAGACCCAGAACTGATTTAAATTAATAATAATAACACACAATTTTTTCCCAAAGCTCCAAGCAACCCTGACAGAACTCGTTCCAAGTGTGACAGGGCCGGACTTAAATACATTTCCTTCGTAGTTATTGTGATGCCTCACGGTTTAATTAGATCTGCTGGATGTCTCTCTGCCATCTGCTCCCTTCCAAAAGCCAGCACCTGTCAGCATAAGCTCCAACACTGACTCTCCAATGACTGGCAGAATACATTTCCTCCTTCCTAAGAGGAAATATATTGCTGTTTCCTAAAAAAACCAGCACCTGGGGGTGTCTTCCACTGCAGAAAACAGAGCACCCTAACTTTGATGTTTCAGTTTGATTCTTCTTGCTCTACAATATCAGACAGGTCTCACAGCAAAACTGGGGAAAATTATAGGAGAGAATAAGACAAGTATTTTAAGGTGCAAGGAAAATGTTAAAGGTGAAAATATCCCCACCCTTAGGAATAAAACACAACCCCAGTTTCTATTTAATAGGGCTTAATTTCTTCAAATGCTTTGCTCAAAGCCTGGACATGCAGATGGAAGAGCCAGCATGCACAGTGTTAGTTTACCTCCCAGGTGACTCCTCCACTTGGGGGGACACTTTTTGGTGACCGTTCTCTCATGTTTAGGATTTGGATAGCAGTGCTGTTGGGGCATGTATCTGGAATCTGGCGCTGTGGGCTATGACCACATCAGATCACATGATACATGTCCCTGTTGAGGGCCTTTCCTACCATTCATGCCCCAAAGCCTGAGGGCATTTCTCCATTGCACATCTACTGCCAAACAGACCTGCCCAGTCTGGCCTCCTCACACTAAAGTCCTTAGGCAAGCTGGAGTCACCTGTGCATTTTCATTAGACCTCATATTGGACAGGAGCCATTCATCTTCTGCTAAGCCAGTGATGCAATGTACTATCAAAATCACACATGGCACATTAGCTAAGATGACAGTCAGCCAGCTGCCATAGGCACACATGTGTAAACAGGACACCTTTCTTTTCCTCCTTCCTTTTTTTTTTTTTTTGCCATGGTTTCTATGTCTTGGATATATATCCCTCTAAGCTTCCAGATGTCGGGAAAGCTCATTGCTTGAAGGATTGTACAAAGGCAGGATGTTTTTCTAATACCAAAGACTCATTTGGAAGCAGGAGGTAATAAAGACTCATTTTAAGACAGATGACTTCCAGTTTGTATTTGTTTATTGGAAACAAACCATTCATCTAAAATGGACTGGGGCCAGAACTTCTTGGGTGAAATCCTGACCCCATCAAAGTCCATGGGCATTTTGCCACTGCCTATGCATCTACCACATCATTTCTTCTGTAGAGGAACTGGAAACTACTAATGTTTTCACACAGAACACATCCAGGAAGGAAAAGCTCTAGAACAAAGGAGAAAGTTAATTCAAGTTCTACCACAACATGCTTCATCTGTAGATGAAACTAGGAAAGGCTCAGTTAGCATTTGGACGTTATGGTGATAGCTGCTGTGTTAATTAATTATCGCCTTGGAGATTCTCTCACAGTCAAAAAGAGCCAACAGCTACCAATTTCTCAGACACCTGGTACTTAGGTGAAGCTCTGAACATAATCTGAATGATGAACAACATAACCTAAGAATTTGGCCCATGATTACAGGTACCTCAAGAGAATTTGCTATTCCCTCCTCATATACCAAGAAACCACTTCATCTGTTGCTCCTTTAAAAAAAAAGAGCATTATGATGCCTCTTTATTGTATCAGTTGAGCTTTATGCTGCTTTTGCTCTTTCTTTAACATTTCACTGTTTTTACTGAACATTTGTTTATCCCACATTTTTAAATTTTTATAGCTAGAGCATACTTACCAGCCATTCATCTCTGTTCATCTGATAGATCACTGCTATGTGAGGGGGCTGGAAGTTGAAAAGTTAAACTTTCTAGCTTTTCTAAAAATGAAAGTAATTAAACAAGCAGATGATTTTTTTTTCCAAATTTGTGTGTTCTTGGTAAAGTAGGCAAAACCACACAGCTGTATCTTGGTGAACGTATTTGCATTCTCAAGTAACAGAGCTGAATTCAGGTGTTGCTACATGTCACTGCATCGTAGGGTACTTATCCATCCTTAGAGATGTACTGGAACCAAACCAAAACCCTAATCTTTCCAGAATGCTTAAAGCAATGGCCTAATTTTATGAAAGGGAATAGGAAATGTGCCTTTGGCTTCAGCAAGAGCTGGGATGTTTTGACAGTAAAGGACAACGTTTGAATGTACATAAGTGCCCAAAGGTTCCTAGGAACCTAGCAGATTTTCAAAGGATCTAGGAGCCTAGACACCTCTGAAGTCAATGTTGGAACACAAACTGGGCATTTCTTAAAAATCACAGTAGACCCCTGAAAGCACCTAGTTGTCCAAACACTCAGACGGAAAATCCGAGTTTTGTGTATTTGGAAACTCTTCTCTTACAGGATTATGAGCTCCACCTGTTGCTGATGTTCCTGGAGAGAAGGGCTTCAGGATTCATGCTCCATCATGTCACATCTAGGTCCCCATAGCACAGACCTTGCGTTTATGGAAGCTACCATCTTTGGAAATCCAAAATAATGACATATCATTTCAATCAGTTCTCTGATTAGCATACATTGTTTGTTGTTTTATTCTTATCAAATACAGTTTGAGTGTATATTCAGACATATTTTTGCTCCATGTTCCATTATAAATTTCAGCTGAGGTTGAGTTATCCTCTATTAGTCCATCAGAGTCCTATAGACAGCAGACAATTGGAAACGGCAAATATTAAGTAGAGAGGAAATAATTATATCTAATTCTGTAAAATTTACACTTGCAGATCATATATATAAGGACTAAATATACAGAGATGTCATATCCAGTCTGAGTGTGTCCATCTATGAACATAGTTTGCATTGTGGTTGTTTTAATTCACTGGTAAGGTAAGTTACTGGTAAATCATATGCTGTGAGAGACAAGTAGCATTTTAGCTTGAGTTGAGAGATCAGATTCATTATCTGGCAAAAGTTTAACTGCAGCATATTAAATGTAACAAAAACTCATATTGTTGTTAAACATCCAAAAGCTCAAAAAAATTTTATTAATATCAAGGCTCCTGGTTTACCAACTTAATAAAATGTTCCCTGCTTTTCAGGCTTCCACACCACAAATTCCCTTGCTACTTTAGTTTCAGTGGCATTTCTAATTTACTTTCTCATCCTACTTTTGCAAGATGAGATGACTTCTGATAATGAGCTCATCCTTGTTTGATAGACTAATTAGGACTAGTTGAAGAAAAAAAAAAAAACAACTTTAGAAAAAAATTATTTCCTTTGTAATATAATTGGTTGCAAAAAATCTACCCCTTTTATGTGTTAGTTTTGAGTTTTCATTAGAAACATTAGCCCAAGAACCCCAAACTTGAAAATCCTGTGTTTGTTTTCTTGTGAAAAATTCAAGTTTTTCTAGACACTCAGACCATTGCCAAATATCTCTAGCAATATTTGGCAGCAAAATGAGCTACATTATGAATAAACATACCAACATTTAGAATTAATGTCAGAGCATTTTGCCAACATTAATTGGCTAGCTAATTGGGAAGCAAGTAGGTAACTCTTTAATCACTGGACTAAAAGAGAGAAAAAGTTCTTTGGGGTTACATCTACAGAGCTGAAATTTGGTTCTTGACACTTTTCTACCATGTCAGGAACTGGCGCTCCCTTGTGCAATGCATGGGGAGAGCTAGGAGCTGGAGAACAAGATTACAGAAGCTGCCAGATGTAGCAGGGAACTGCCTAAACTAGCAGTAGAAAACATGAAGGGGAGACCCAAGTTCCCCTCCCACTGGCCAGGCATCTCTGTTTGACCCACACTCAGAGCAAAAGATCCTGCTTTTGGAGTTTAGTACTTGGGTCAGGTTAGGTCCTCTCAGAAACTTGGAAGATCTTCCCTTGACCAACTCTGTGCTTTGCCTGGGCATTTACTAGGCCATTTACCAGGGATATGTGAAACCTAGTCTCAGGTTTCTCTTTCACCTGTGCTGCTTACACCAACTCTAACCTTAGGTTATATGTATTTTGAGATGGGCCTTTCAAACATTTCTCTTGCACAAGACACTTCCATTTAAGGTGGAGGTGGGTATCCATCTCTCCCATGTAAAGACACTGACCATCAGGTCATGCTTGTTAATACAATATATAGGTTCCCACAACCCTATTTTACCCTTCTGCAGAAATACACTATTGATCTTGAAACTGATGATTTACATGCTGTCAGGCAGGCAAGAAGGTGATCATGGGTCTTTCATGACTTGGTTGAGAATGGCAATCAGTGGATTACTGGGAAGGAGCCTCACTTCCACCTATGCTCTGCAGCTGATTTAAGTGCCTCACTTGGAGTTAAGCAAGATACAAATAATTCAGATTAAAAAATTATTAGTTCCCCACTATTATGGCAGCACATAATCACTGCTCTTTTGGGACTCTTTCTGGCTGCCTCAAGTGGCAGGTCTCTGCATATCACACTTGTAGGGATTTCACTCTCCCTATACATAGGGAGATGCTAGGGCCTGTACACTCCTCAAGTTAATGAAAATTAGACACAGCTTTCTTTGCAATAACTAGCCTACAAGATGTTTATCCACCTCCAGAGTTTGGATAAACATTTTGACTTGTGACCATAGAATTGTTAATTAAACACCTAAATCTCTCTGGGCCTGCCCTTCCACTATTAGCATTTTTTACCATTTGCACTAAGCTCATGGGAAAAGAGGGGGAAAAAGATATTACATGGCAGCAGGCTGGTGGAAAGTGGGTATCCACCTCACTACACAAATATTAGCCCACAAACACAGATAATTTCCATGAGCGATCAAACCTCCAGGTCCCCCCAGCTAGTTTCTGGATGTTACTGTCAGTATTCAGATCCTGAAAGGAGATGCTGCAGTAATTAAGTCAGAATTGAATTTTCTTCCTTATTGCCATTTCTGAAAGGTTATTTTACATCACAAAGTCTCATCTCCTAGATCTGTGGAGTTATGTGAGTCTCCATAAGACTTAAGTTGGGCTTGTAGCTATGTTTTATTATTCACAGACATGTTTTGTCTCCATTTAAGCCCAGCCACAGAGGTAGCAGGTTCCACAGCGCATCCTGTCTGTGGGGAAGATAATTTTTAAGCCCATTTTACAATTTCTTCTACTTTAAGTCTTAAGATAAATATTATTTGGTGTTTTCATCTATAGTAATTTTATCTGTATCCTAACTTGCTGGATCTCCCTGGACAAAAAAAAAAAAAGTGAGATCGCAGGGCATTCAGCTCCAATCTAAATGATCTTGCCCTAAAATACCCCGTGGGACTCTTCGCGCTGACCCTCAGGTAGCTACTGCTCTCATCTTCCTCAGCCAGGCACATGGGTGCCTCCTCCTTTGGTGCACTGCAGTCTATTCCTGTTCTGCTATTACTATAGGAGGGAGGGTGCTGGGGACCTGCCCCCCCCCCCCCCCCCCATCTCCCTGGAAAGCCCCTGTGAGGGAAAGTGTTTGGGGTTGCTACTCGCCAATAGAAATGGCTCTACAGACATTTGTTTTTCTTTCAATGAAAACTTCTGTGGAAAAAACCCACTTATATTGGTGTCTCTGAGTCATGGAACAGTTTTCATTAACTGAGAGTTTTGATGGAAAATTTTCAACCAGCCTTAATCATACCTACCAGCAGTTCTGTAAGGATCTCCCCGAGAGTTTGTGCCAGACCATCATTTTAATACCAGGAAACTGACTGAAATGCTAACTAAAAATAGAATAATAAAATGTTCAAGTACAAATGCCATAAGGACTAAGCAGAAAGGCTTTTGTAAAGAAAATCATGGCTTAGTAATCTATCTAAAATTCCATCAGCATATTAATAAAATCAGGGCTGAAGCAGAACTAGGTGATGTCATTTGATTGGAGGTCCGAAAACCATTTGACAAAAGCCATTATGATTCTGCAATTAAAACAACAGGCAATTAAAATAAAAACAACAGAAATTTAAATAACAACAGTAAGAGGCTTAATGCTCTTGTGCAACAGAAGAAAAACAGTGAAGAGTAGGTAAAAATGTATCACAGGCCTGTGTATATGGTCCCGGAAAAATAAATGTTATCCAGCTAGTGCTTTTACACCCTACAGGGTTCGATCCCTAGGCCATTAATGCTCTAGAGATACAGATGCAGATACAGGGGTACAGAGGCAGCCTGATGACCTTTATAGCCACTGCATCTTGCATTATTTCTCTCCTGGTCCCTCTGCAGCATTCCCCTTGTACCACACTGTGGGTGTTAAAAGAGAAGGGAAAGGAAAGGCACAGTGGCCAAGAGCAGATTTATTCTTTAAAGAAAAGGATTAAGATGGAAAATGGAAAATTTACCTTCCTCTGAAAACTGGCACAGAAGAAGATCAAAGATTAAGAGTTTGTGTTTCTTTAACAATGTTGCCACAAGATATCAGGGCCTGTAGTGCCAGGGTTGCCATGGTTCTCACTATTGATTAGTGTTATTAAGTCCCATGTAAATAGTTAATGACTGACAGTTCTGAAATAGATGTGGACCTTTTAGGTAAATAGGCTTTTTTTTTTTTTTTTTTTTTTTAATTAAATAGGGGATAGTTGAACATTTGAACTTCAGCTTAAATTTACTCCCCTGCTTCACTTCTATTCCTTTGTGTTTTGTTAAGCAAGTATATCCCAATGGCTGGTATGTGCACGGAAAGGTGGAACATCAAATAAAACATAAATTAAAACTGAGACTGGTCCAGAGTCCAGGCTCATCTGATCAAGAGAGAAAGGGAGAAAGGGATAGCTGGTAAACAGTAAGAGAAATACCTGATTATTTCAGAAAAACCTTCTAAAGATAGCAGCTCCAGGTCTCTAGGAATACACATCTCTCCAGCTCAGTCACAACAGCAGCTACAAGTTTCATTGCTAAACATCATCAGGTAAGAGCTCTACAAATGTTATTTAGACATGAATTGAGCAACATATTCTTGTGAGCTGAGGGAGAATTGGGCTTGTCATCCTATCAGGAGAAACTGAACATTAAATTTGCCTGATGCCACAGCATCTCTGGAGAATCAGGGCCAGAGCCCAGGCACTTCCACCTTCACAAAAGCAACCTCAGTAGGTTATAAGATGAAACCAGTGGCAGACTCTGAGATCTTGAGGACATCAGATGATTGGAGTAACTTGGATATGCCCTGGCATGGTCCATGTCATAGTGCTTCCCTAGATTCTACATGCAAACAAATGTGATGGGGTTTTTGGATGCAGTGACTGGATGTGAATCCAGGCATCCCGACTGATTTTTCTGCAATATTTGTCTATTTTTCCATAAAAATTATTGCAAGCGGGATGGTGTTGGCATGAAAGTTATCCAATGGTTATCAACACTCAGACTCAAATATGCATACTTGTACATGCAAAAAATGTGCATATATCACAACTTACACCAGACATGTCAGTCTTGTATTTACATAGCTGCAGACATTCAGTCGAGGAGCAGAAACGATGCTGTGTGATTTAGGTGACCATCCACAAGCACCATGAACAAATAAGGAACAGTCACAGCTCAAAATCATTCATGGAAAGAGTTGATCCTAACCAGCTAATAAGTACAAATGTTTGCTTTTGTGGATAGTGAACTTTTCTAGGTAATTTGCATATTAGGGAAAGACAGAATGTCTAGTCTAGAAGAGATAAATCTGTATAGCTACAGCAGCAGCAGCAACAGCAGCAGTGTAACAGCAATCCAGGTCAACTGAGAATCCAATCCAAGCCTGTGAAAAAAAGGAATCTGAAAACTGAAAAAAAAAAAAAAAAAAAAGAACTAAATTAAATGGATGAATTGTCTGCTGCTAATTGTTTGCTCAGCTCTGTTTAGGAATAAAATGCTAAAGAATAAAAACAAATTACCAGCAGTCAGTTCTGGGTTGCCCAAGGTAACAAACATGCTGCTCAGCTTGTTATTTAAGCATATAAAGCAAAGTTAAACACAGACTAAATTAACCCAAATGAAAAGATTTTAGTAATACTACACAAGGAGCCTGGCAATGAAAATTCTCAGACGAAGTTGTTGTGTTAGAAATTAGACTGCACATATCAGGAAAAAGGAAAAAAGGAGATGAGCCACTTTGCCCTTTGTCTGCCAGTCAGGGTCTTTAAGAAAACTTACAGGGACATGGAGGTGAGGTAAAATAAAACATCAAACACAGAACAGTGACAATTTCTTCTCACGCTCTTCTGTCATTATGGGATTAATTTCTGGCATTTTATTGACCAATCATGAGAAGTCTGGGGCAGGGGGGGGCTTCATCATGCCTGTTGGGTGTGCTCCCCTGTGCTCTTATACCATATTCACCTCCAGGATGTTGAAGTGCTAGGTTTGTAGCATCTTTCTTTTTTAAGGTGAAGCTTGTGGAATATCTGGATAAGTGGAAACAGTTCAAAAGCAGAGCTACTTTGAGCTCCCTATGAATCTAGCAATGAGCTCCCTCTTCCTCCCACAAAATTATTTCATCTCCCGTCTAGATCTTGTCATCTCTTGTCACCCAAGCATCCACTGACTGGTTCAACTTTACATAATAATAGTTCTTCTCTTAAGGAATTGCATTGCTACTACATTGGCACTTTAAAAAGGATGTGTTTTTACATCAGTAACTATCTTCAATGTACCATCCTATATCCACATATAATCCCAGCAGAAACAAGATCCTGTTGGTTTTACCTTACTGTAACTAGACAAGATAAGCCTTCTGCTGGTGATTTAAGACTGGTGTTCACTAATTGTATGATGATAGCTGTCTCAGTATCTCACCTTTTCTCATTGTGGAGGAAATACGGCAGAAAACTGGTTTTCAGTGGTAGAGAATCAAGCCTCAAAGCAGAGGCTCTGCTTGTACAGCACATAGTGTAAAAATTCTCAGCCCCTGCCAGGACTGCTGGTGCTATGGTGACATAAATAGAGAGAGCTGCCTGGAATTTTTTACATTATTGGCATATCAGACATACAATTACTTTGGTTATAAAAAGAAATCAACAAGATTTTGGTTTCCAAAACCTGCAAATAGAAACATTCTTCACTGTGCAGGAAAAGATGAGGGACTTTGGACAAGAAAAAAGCCACAAACATTTTCAAGAAGCATTTGTATATTTGCCATTAAAGCCTTTCTTTACTTAAAATTGAATTGTCTTTGAAATAATGTCAAGGGAATATTTTTTAATCTATCCTGCATACAGAATAATCATATACTAAAGAACCGACCCTTTGAATAGGGCCTGAGGTGCAGATGCATGGTCCTATCAGATGGGGGGGGGTGTGTGTGTTCATATTTCTTTGGAATAATTCTGCAAGTGAGAAAACCTTGAAAAATGTGGATATAGTTCTAAAAGATGGTTCTTACTAACCAGGAGGTTAGACTGCTCTGCTGTTGCAGACAGGTCATAGGAGTGTGAAAGCCAAGCAAGCAAATGTAACAGGGCTGCAATGTAAATGCAAACCAGGCTCTTGGTCAGGGCCAACTCACAGCTCCTTGCAAGAGCAGGCAAAACTGAACTCTGCTGCCCTAGGGAAGAGACAGTAAGCAGGAGAATGCACTGTTCCCTCTGTAGGAAGAGGAACACAGAGGGGCCAGCAAAGGTGGATGTGGAGTAGAAGTGTCCTGGAGAATTAGGATCTGGCTTGTGCTGCAAACAGGAATGGTACAGCTGGGGATCAATCACAGGGAAGACAACCATATATGCTGCTGCACATGCATAGTCCCCAGCCCTCAGCCTTCTTTTCCAGGGCTCTACCATAGTAGGTGGAAAGTCTACAGCTTTTGGTGCCTACTTCTCCTGTGCCAAAAGCTGAGAATACCTCTGGAATTTAGAAATATTTGGGGAAAGCATGGCAAAACATTTTAATACTCCCCTCACTGCTTGCTGCAGTAGCATACAGTATTACTACAGCAACTTGACAAAAAATAAATGTCACACGGTTTTCTTTAATGTTCAGTTAGATTATCTTAAAGAAGTGTGAAGTGCTAGAACAATTTTAGGATGTGTCAAATACCTTTATCACCAAAAGCTCAACAAATGCAACACTTAAAGCTTCCCACTTGACTTATTTGCTAGAGAATACCATCACTGTGCATTTGTTGCAGTTGAACTCCCCCATTCAGCTGGACGTTTCAGCTTTACCTTGCAGAAGAATAAAGTTAAACAGGAGGTTGTTGATGGAATTATGAGTTGAAGACTTGAAGATTAATTTAACCCAGGTCTCCAGCCTTGCTAGCTCATTTGTGCAGTCATGATTTCCAGCAGCCATGGTGCGATGCTCAGAGCCTCCATGGCCGAAGCTCACTGATTGAAAGGGTTCAGCTCATTAAGAATTCTCATTTCTTGTCTGAGCTCCTTCAAGAGTATGTCATTTCACTTTAATGAATTCATTGCACATAATACCATGGTGTTTTTATGAATATGGATTTATCTTCTGATTACTGTAGCAGCTAAAGAAAGGAAGACAGGGAAGACAGAGACTTCTAAAGATGCCACCATACGGTTCTATACCTTCTGCAAAGGTCAGTTCTTGCTTTTCTCTCAGCTGTTTCACAATGGTTTGTTTACTCACAGCTGATGCTCTTTTCAATGCAAGCATTCCCCTGCTCAGATAGTTTTCAAGATATGGTTTATTAATGATCACATTATGAAGGAGTCATAAGGACAACAGGGGGATCATTGATTCCCAGATAAGACACTAAAAAAGGAAGGAAAGAAGGTGGGAGCAAATGTATAACATGGGCCACATTCAGGCTTTCAGCTATTGGTGTCCAGTGTAAGCACCATGATACCTTCTCTACACTGACCATGTAATGGTCTTGCAGTCCTGCATCTAAAATGGTCTGAATGGCTCATTGGACTCAAGACTTCACTGCCCTACCAGCTGTGGTGGCTCATCCAGGCTCTCAGAGGTCATGAATATGGCTGTTGATTTTTCTGAGTAGCAAGGGAAACAATACAGAAGTACATGTGATGCTGGCACTTGGAGACAGGAATGATACCTTCTACCTCTGTATTTGGACATAAATGCTATTAGGAAGCTCTCAGTGTAGCCAGAAGTCATCTCTGGCTTGAAGCCTCTGTGGGATCTTTAGGAAGTGCTGGCTACCTGCTACTTCCCACTATTCTTCATGCAACTAAGGAAAAGGCAGAAGAGTTTAGCTTCTTAAAAAATAAACAACCAACCAAATGAAGCTTGGACTGTTGAATAAATTGATGGTATTTTACTAAATCATAAGCCTCCTTTTTCTCAGAGCACCGGCATTATGGATCCTCCTTATATTTGCACTAGACAAATTCTTAAAATACCTCAGCAATTATTTCATGTTGGCACAATAACAGCTTAACTAGAATGGATCTTCTTATACATGAGAACACAGCGAATGATTGTCTTACTAAGAAAAGCCTAACCCTTAAGAGGGCTCGTGTTCTTCTTCTAATGACTCACTTTAGGAGAGGTAGATAGGCAGGAAGGATGATTCATCGTGGGACACCTACTGTACACTATTCTGGAATAGATTTTTCTTCATCTCTCTCCCACTCTACCTATCAGAAAGGGATAAATAAGACCATAAAGGCTTGGAGATTTTAAAAGAAGGGGAAATTGGCTAAAAGTTGATGCTGGCAATGGGGTGTCTTTACAGTTGAGTAAAAAAGTGGTGACGGCAGCACAGTAATGTATTGACCTTGCAGGTCAGATTGGCCTTAGCAGATATAACCAATAAATCTGTAAGCCTCAGGATGCAATATTGAGTCAAAAGTTCAGCCACATTCTCAGGCTTTGCCTCCAAGCTTTTGTCTTTGCAAACTGCAGCTTCTATTCCTTGTCCTGTTTCCCCAAAGAGCCCAGGAGTGAAATATCAGGGAAAACAAGAGCAACAGATAAAAGCAACACAATTCAGTCACAGGCTCAATGTGACAAAAGGAAAATTACACTGTCACAGTGTCATGCTTTTCTGAAACTTACCTTTGAAAGAGGTCAAGAAAACCAACTCAATAATATACTTTGGTGTCACAGAAAATTTGTTGGAGGTTCAGCCATGCATTAATTTTTCATTCCAGCAAGTTGTGTTCCAGTCCAAAAGGTCACACAGGCAAAGGAATTTTAGGGTGTTGTCCACATGCCGAGGCCACAGATGCTCAACTCATTTTCAGCAATGTCTAGAAAAGGAAAAAAACATCTTGTAAAAGCCAAGGCATTAGTAAAGATGAGTGGTGAAGCCTGTGCAGGGATTATGCAACGGCAGTTGGCTTGAATGTGTACTTAGAAACATGAAGTGGTGATTTAACAGGACTGATAACCCTACATATCAAGTGAGACCAGTGTCTGAATAATCTCTACACCTGCAACTGCAACTCCTGAAGATGGCAGAATAGGATTCATGGGCTGGAACTTGAGCAGAAAGCTGCATTAACAGAGGGCATTTGTAGAAATGTCATGGGATTATTTATGACCACATTTAGTGACAATTTAGTTCTCTAGCTCATCAGAAATGTACAGGCTGCAGCAAAACATTCCACCCTATTGAAGCACAATGTCTGTGCTGGAAGATTTGCCTGTTGAAAAAACACTGCTACATCCTACAACACTCTGGGTTTGCTTCTGTTCTCTGAACTCAGGCCCATCACAGATATGTATCCTATGGCAACTAACCTGCAGTGAGATAGAGGTTAAAACAAATAGAAGTTAAGGGAAGATATTAAAGTATAAACGTAACTGCTGGAAGTTTGCGTGTCCTCAGTTAGGTGTAGCAATTTAACTCAGCCAGTCTGGATCCCTGACTATTGCAGGTGGCTTTAAATCAGCAGGAGTTTTTAGGAATAAATTTTCTTAGAAATGTGATATCTGTTCCAGTGCTTCACTTGGAGGCCTTGCTATCCAGGGACATAAGAATAATTCTAATAATGTAAGGGCCTTGTGTCATTTAAGTAAAGAAGCCCATCTGGAATTTAAATCCTCTTTAGATGGGTAACTAATCAATTTGGGGTTCTTAAACAACCAAGTCCTTGAAGAGTGGAGCTGGCTGACAAATACAAGCATTAGCTGAAAATTTTTCACACAAGTTAGCCGTTACTGAACATCTTCAGAAGTCAGAACTCTGTAGCTTGCTTTACTGAAAATGTTATTCCAGCTCTGGTGGTGCCACGGAGGATATGGACCAAATCCCTACCTTCAACCCGGAGTATTCCTGTATTAAGGATAAGACAGAGCACATTTTCATGCTTATGTATCTACAGTATTCTGGGGTAGTTTTTCAAAGGAGCATTTGTTTGGTGAACACAGAAACTCTGCTTTCACCTGCTCAGTGGTGGCTGCAATGAGGACATAAATATCTGCAAGAAACGTATCTGTAGCTTCTGAACTACAGCAGATTTACCAGACAATTCCAGTTGCTCATCCTAGGACCTTTCACAGCCAGACATGTGCTTGGCAGGAAATAGGCACATACCGCACAAGACAAATTTCCCTTTTGTTACTCATCTATGAGAGGTGTCTACATAAGCTCTGTCCCAGCACCAATTTCTGAGTCTGGTACCTATGACTGGGACACTCATAAAGGGCAATGCTTTAAGAAGGGCTGCCATAATTCACGTTTTTAAGCTGGATTCAGGCTCTAAATTCACACAGACAGCTTCTATACCAATAAATCAAGGAACACAGACAGACATTGGAAATCAATAGTCTGTACTCTCAAACTGTTAGAAGAGCCCTGGCATGGTTGCAGCCTGTGCAAACGCTATAGCACTCATCAAAACCCTTCCCAAGCACAGAGCAGTTGTCAGCACAGACCAGAGGCTGCTCCCAGTGGGCACTCTGGATACGGCCTTCCTATTTTAGAGGCTGAATTTTGACAGTGTGTGTTCACCAGTTGATCTCAATGGCTGAATATGGTTTAATACATGTTTAATTTCCTAGTGGAAATCTATAACAGATGCTTCTGAAAATTTCTTCCTACATCTAATTGTCAAGAGTGGAAGTCCAGAGCATCACTGGGATAATTAATGTCTGTGAGAGACCACCAAAACAACAGTGAGCACTGTGCTCTGATTCAGCCAGATGCGATCCTGAAAGGTGGTGTTTAGCACAACTCTACCAGTTGAGCTAGGGCTTTTCTTACCTCGGAGTTACCAAGAGTATCAGGTTGCCAAAGGAGCCTTGGGACTGGTGCTGGACCTGCAGGTGCCCCAGTCTCAATGAATGCTTTCATCTATCTCTGACTGGCCAAGAATGGGAGGCTCCTCCTTTTTGCTCATAACTCCATGCAGGAGTTGGGCTCCTGACAGTCCAGCAGCACACCTGAGAGCCAAGCCAGGCAATGACGGGAGCACTGGAGCAGGCACAGCAAGCTGCCATACATCCGCCTGTCACCAGCAAAAGAAACCCAAGTACATCAACCCCAGTGACAGCTCTGGCTCTCTGCAGCACAGAAATGAGACTCACTTGCTGATCAATAGCCCCCTCAGCAGACTGAGGCCCAATGAGCAAAGCAAGGTAGACTTTCCAGCAACCCTTGCTAAGCAGCAGGGCACCTTGCCTGGAAAGATACAGCAAAGCATAAAGCATGACTGCATCGAAAGCTGCCCTGGGCTCTCGTTCACGTTCTTCTCTCTGGAGAGAGGCTTGTGTTAGCAGGATGACTGAGAAGGTTGAACAATCTTGCCCTGCACTGGACCAGGCATTTGTGTCCTCCTTGCCTGCCATGCAATTTCTCCCGTGCCGCAAAGGAGCTGCTGTGCTTCATCTCTGTCTGCCCAGTGGCAGGCATCCCGCTGTAGGGAGATGATGGCTTTGGGAAGCGTTCGCTGTCTGCACTGCCCATAGGTGGATTCAATAGATTTGGGCCAGAGACACATTTATTTTTGGGGCTCCATCACCATGGAAGACTACAAATGAAAAGAATGAAGCTGTCATGAATGGAGAAGGTTGTAAAAGCATTTGTGTCCTCCTGCTCTCCCCTGAAAGACAAAAGTGAGGTGTTGCCAATTTGTGGTCAGTTGTGGGAGTAGGTTTGTTCAGAGAACTTTGTATTTGTGACATTTCTGTAAGTGTCGTTCTACTAAGGAATGTACTCTGCAATTGAGTCAGGCTCTTTCCTTCTGATATCTGAAGTGTTAATTATTAATCCTTAAAACATAATTACTGGAACTCTCCTCCCAGAGGAGATAGAGGTTTCACTTACAGTGGTACACTCCAACAACACAAGTCCTTACACTAATTCTTTTCTTTAACAACAAACACATTTGTGTGTGTACATGTGCGTATAATTTGTGGGATTTGATTAACTGTGGGCCCACAGGCTATGTATAAACCTCTCACTGTATCAGAATAAACAGTCATTTTTGAGGGCTGGCTCCACACTTCATTTGTTCTGTATCTGTCTTAGGATAACAGGCTCTTAACACTGATTGGAGCTACTGGTCTCCCCTGCAAAAAATAACTCGTGCCCTGCAAGGTATTTGGTATTGCCATGAACTCCCAACCTAGCTTCCTTGCACTCTATATACAGACTCCTGTTAATACTATGTCCTCCTTTTTAAAGGAAGAGCCCCCTAATTCTGTTCCACAAAAGCAGATTGTCTTCAGCATTATTTTGTTCTCAGTTAACACTTGCTGTCTTGCTAGAGACTTTATCCACGCACAACCAAAAGATGCTTGCAGTGACATCAGGCAGACTTCTGAAACAAGGCAGCTTTGAAGTGTAATAGAGCATTTTCGGTTTCTCGTGTTAGAAGAGCAAAGCAAAAATATGCACACAAGCTCATGCCAGCAGTGTCCCTCATGTCTCTTAGGCCTCCAGCAGGTTTGCAGTCATCTCAGTGGCACGTAGCTCAGTTCATATCACTGTCTGTTTGCCTTGGCTGCCCGTCATTAAAAGCCCATATCTGACCACAGGTTTTCCATCATTTCTCTGAGATAACTCTGTTCAGCTGTTGACAGCTCTTGGTATTTCATCAATGCCCACTGGGAATAACATCTAGCTCTTATTTCCCTGTCCCAGAAATGAGATTAATCTTCCTGTCCTCAAAGATCAGAGCACTGAAATCAGTAAGGAAATGTTCCTGCTTTCATAAAGATAAATTTCCCATAACCTCCGCAGTTGTATTTTAAGTTTGGGATGAACTTGTCTTCTTGGAAGTCCCCACCTCACGATGGCAGTGAAAAGCCCATTTCAGGCTGTCAGCTCAGATTTACCACAATGATAAAGGTGATGTCCTCAGACGAGCTGACAGTCCCACACAAGGCAGTATTTTCATATGCTGCCCGTTCTCTGAAAAATCTCAAACAGCTTCACAGCAAGAAATAATATAATGGGGATATAACTCTCTTTGGAGGGGAAGGCAGAGCAATGTACAAAAAGGCCCTGGCCAAGGTCAGAGGAACTTATTGGGATGTTGACCTACATGTGGCTGCAGATTAAACAGGGAAGACGGGAACATTTTCTTCCACCACCCCTTCCTGAGTCCCACAGCAGGGTCAACACAGCGCACAAAAATAAACTGAGGTGGGTGTGGGGTTAATTCAACTTGCCATCAGCTGCAGTCATTCAGGAGCTGCTGAACGTCCCTTCCGGGTGTCCTTGAGATGACCTCCAAGGCACAACCAGGACCTGCTCCTGTTGTCCCAGTTTAATCTGCTGCCACGTATGAGCCATCACTGCCATTTTGCTATGCTGTGCCTGATGCAACAGCTTGGACATAAAAGACACAACAGTAATTGCAAACAATGATCCTATACAGAGAGATGGGCACACACTGCTGTATGTTCTGAGATGGTATCAGCATAAGGATGCTGGAAAGCAGCAGAGGCAGGACTGCATGTTACAGAAAGTAACAGTGAAAGGCGGTGATGGTGAAAGTTTCTGGAAATATGAAGACCTGAGATTTTAGTGAGTTCTTGTCAGAAAAAGCAGTTTTGTTTGCAAATGGAAAACTATCATCCAAACTTAAAAAATCTCATTGGGATGAACCTTGTGGTTGAATTCCTGGTCTTACTGAGGCTTAATATTCAAGTGAAACAGTAGTTGTCAATCATCTTAACCCTTACTATGGAGAGACAGGATATTCTTAGGAAGTATTTTAAGCAAACCCTTGATCTATTGGTATCCCTGAAGCTACTCGCATGCTTTGATCTACGGCCTTGATCTGCAAAGACAGCTGGGACTCACTCTGCTCAATAAAGGAATACCCCAATCAGTTTAGCTACACCACCACCACCCCCCACCCCCCCCCCCAGCTAGCTTTACAAATGTTTATCCTTCAGTGCAGGATCTGATTTTTTTTGAAACGTTGCTCCAAGCTTGTGTCTTGGGTCTCCATCTCCATCCATTCTCATTTTCTGAAGAGATTTCTGCCCTTGGGAGCTGACATCCCTTTGACTCTTGACAAAGTGCCAATGACACAAACCCCAGCCAGCACTGGGCTGGTCCCTGGGCATTGCCATGCTCTGAACAAGAGACATCTGGCAGTCCCAGGAGAGCCAGGGACCATGTCCTGCTGAGTGCTACCCAGAGCTCTGGGCCACCCAAACAGGTTGAGAGGCTCGGTTACGGTCCAGTGTGGTGCTCGATGAAATTGGTGCTGGATATAATAGCAGAGAGAGATATAAGAGAGAGTAGGAGACAGTGAAAGGAACATGCATTTCCATAAGTCAGCTCTCCACAAAGACATCAGGGCCTCATTGTAAGAGATATAAAAATAAATGTCAGATGGCCCTTTCTTGGTTAATCAGGCTTGGCTTTGCTGCAGTGACGTCTCCTTCAAATAGCACTTTCTCCTTCAAATAGCACTTTTTCCATTCCAAAGCCAAGAAAAAAGCTGGCCAGTAACTGACTTCTGAACAAGCAATACTGAAAGAAGTTCAATCTTATTTCTGTGGACATGCTTCCCCCATTATTTTAGCACAGCTGTGTAATCCCTGAGTAATTAAAACAGTTCCTCAAAGCCGCCACTCTCTTCTGTCTTCTGATCTGTGTCAGTGTTGAAATGTTTAGCTCTGTAGGAATATTAAGAGTGCCTGATACAGCTAAGTCTCCTCAGCTTTTATCCAAATGGTCTCTTCAGAGTCAGCATCAGCTGAAGAGAAGGGCAGATTCTGTTTTTACTGTGATCTCAGATTAACTGTTTCTTTAAATTCAGTTTTAGTCTATATCAAGCTTGCCTGTGACAAGCTGTAGGATGACACGCCAAGGTTAGAGGGACAGGGTGCTAGTGAGGGGCCTCAGCCTGTTGCTCTGAGACGTGCTGGCTACGCTGGAACACACTTGAAGTCTTATGGAGATGAGCCAGGGGCTCCTGAGGTAATAGAAGCCAACAGGGAAACACCAGTGAAATACCTCAAAGGAATTAAGAGGTGTTCCTCTAAGAAGGTGACATGGCTGAGAGCCCAGCTGAAGTTCCTCTACACCAGTACACGCCACATGGGCAACAAACAGGAGTTGGAAGCCACTGCGCTGCTAGCGAGCCATGACCTAGTTGCCATTACTGGAACTCAGTGGGATGAATCCCATGACTGGAGTGGAGCTATCAATGGCTACAAGCTGTTCAGAAAAGACAAGCAAGGAAGGAGGGGTGGAGGCATTGCCCTCTACATCAAGAAATGGATAGATTGTGAAGAGCTGTCTCTGAAGAATAGCCACGAGCAGATTGAAAGCTTATGGGTAAGAATTAGAGACCAAGGCAACAAAGGGAACCTTGTCGTTGGTGTCTACTACAGGCTGCCTGATCAAGGGGAGCCTATTGATGAAGCCTTCCTCCAGTTCCAAGGATGCATCACACTCACAGGCTCTTGTCCTGCTGGGGGACTTCAACCACCCCAACATCTGCTGGAAAAGCAACATGGCGAGCTGTAGGCAATCCAGGAGACTCCTGGAATGCACTGAAGATAACTTCTTAAGCCAGGTAATAGACAGCCCTACCAGAGGCGATGCAATACTGGACCTCATGGTGGACTGTTTGGTGGATGAGGAATTGGTTGGATGGTCACATCCACAAGGTAGTCAACAGCTCAATACCCAGATGGACATCACTGACAAATGGTGTCCCTTGGGCGTCCGTACTGGGACCAGTACTGTTTAATGTCTTCATCAATGACATGGACAGTGGGATCAAGTGCACTCTCAGCAAGTTTGCAGGTGACAACAAGGCAAGTGGTGCGTTTGATACGTTTAAGGGGCAGGATGCCATCCAGAAGGACTCTCAAGCTTGAGGAGTGGGCCCATGTGAACCTCATGAAGTTCAACAAGGTCAAGTGCAACGTCGGGCACATGGATCAGGGCAACCCCCAGTATCAGTATACAGGCTGGGGGATGAAGGGATTGAAAGCAGCCCTGCCGAGAAGGACTTGGGGGTACTGGTAGATGAAAAGCTTGACATGAGCCGGCAATGTGTGCTTGCAGCCCAGAAAACCAACCATATCCTGGGCTGCATCAAAATAAGTATGGCCAGCAGGTCGAGGGAGGGGATTCTGCCCCTCTACTCCACTCTGATGAGACCTCAGCTGGAGTACTGTGTCCAGCTCTAGGGTCCTCAGCACAGGAAAGACAGGGACCTGTTGGAGCGGGTCCAGAGGAGGGCCACAAAAATCTGATCGGGGGCTGGAACACCTCTCCCATGAGGGCAGGCTGAGAGAGTCAGGGTTGTTCAGCCTGGAGAAGAGAAGGCTGCGGGGAGACCTTATTGCAGCCTTTCAGTACTTAAAGGGGGCCTATAGGAAAGATGGGGACAGACTTTTTAGCAGAACCTGTTGCAATAGGACAAGGCGTAATGGTTTTAAACTAAAGGAGGGTAGATTTAGACTAGATATAAGGAAGAAATTCTTCACTATGAGGGTGGTAAAACACTGGACCAGGTTGCCCAGAGAGGTGGTAGATGCCCCACCCCTGGAAACATTCAAGGTCAGGCTGGACGGGGCTCTAAGCAACCTGATGCAGCAGAAGCTGTCCCTGCTCATTTCAGGGGGGATGGACTAGATGACCTCTAAAGGTCCCTTCCAACCCAAACTATTCCATGATTCTATGATTCTATTTACACCAGTCTGTTAGGTATCAGCATTAAACAGCAGCAAAGCATTTCAAGGGGATATTAAGAAGTTTTTAAATATGTCAAGGGGGCAGAGGTAGTAGATTAAGAAAACCATTAATAATTGGGGTGAATATGAAATTGCCAATCACGCAAAGCAGCTGAGACCTTTGGAACTTTAAAAAAACTGCAACATTTTCAACAAGAAAAAACTGAGTAAATAAGTACAACAAGTGAGGAAATGAAGAACCCTGCATGAAAGGCACAGAAGATCATCAAAGGTTGAATAACAAGTTTTTGGACCATTTGCATTCTGTGGGGTATTCACTGCTCTGCAGAAAGGCAGGCTGCACTAATAGCTGTCTGCCATGACAATACTGCGGCCAAAGGAGACCTTGAACAGGGCAGCTTTGGGGAGGTGTAAGTTAGGACCACATGGAAGAGAGAAAAGTAAACACAAACACAGATGCTTGATTAGGAGGAAGCACCCAAAAAGTATCAGGGCAGAAAAAAGGACAAACAGAATCAATGGGGATGGATGGGCAATGTGACAGGACTCTGTGGAGCCAAATGGCAGCAATAAAAGCTCCCTCTGCAACTCCCCTCTGCTTGGGCTAAGTTCTCAGGAGATACTGGTGCCATCCTCTCCCTATACAGCCGTGTTAGAGACCCCTCTATACAGACCACCACATCTGCTGCTCAGCAGTTTGGTCCTGGGTACAGGAGGGAAACCAGAGAAAAGCATCAGCAATGGACTGAGGAACGCCTGCAGAGCAGTGAGCATAAAAGCGAGATACTGGGCTGATAAGTCATGCTAGAAAAATGGCAACATGGAAGTATATGTAGGATACATACATGCAAGACAGAAAGAGAATTATTTAGAGTAATTAGAGTAATGTTGAGGTAATTACATGATTTTTTATTTTCTTGTTAAAGAAAACTGAGGCAAAATTTCAGGCCATGTTCCTGGCAGGACTATCTGCTGTGCTGAGCAGGGCAGCAGAGAGAAGGGCATCTTGCTAGCGGCACATAGAATAAACTTGATGCCATGCCTGAGTTAGGAGTGCAGTTGCTCCAGAATGAGCAACTCAGAGATGTCTCAAAAGGGGCAGGCAGCCAGTCCTCCTGAATCAAAGATAACTCCTATACCTTTCCCCAATTTTATCTGCTGGTTCTTGATGGAGGCCAGGAGGATTAGGCCAGACGTATGTCACTTCAGTATCTCTGGCATGAGGAGTGATATGGGACCCCACAACATGGTTGCACTGTTCTGTAGGAGAGGCTTTTGGCTACATCTTGCATGCAGACCACTGACCCTACCTCCTTGCAGACATCCCCAGAGAGCCTCATCACTTCAGCAGACATGTCTGGACTTACAGGTGACACTGGGGCACTCTAAAAAGTGTCTGCACTGGTAGGAGAGGTGGACTAGGGGACTTTCCTACCTTTTTCCTACTGCCACACTCTATGATTTCTTATCATGCTGGTTTTACATGCTGTAGGACGTGGAGCCAGTTCTTGCCGAGCTCTTTGTGGCCATCCTGAAGTGAAAAGACAGGGCAGTGGTGTTAGCACACAGACTTGCAGCAGCAATGTCTGACAACTAGGCTCTATTCACAAAGCCATGAGCCTGTCTTGGTAGATTTCTTTCAGATGTCTCAGATCCATCTCTCTCTTACATTATTAATCGCAGCATCCACAACCACATTAAACCTCATCTTCACCTCCTTTCAGGAGCTTATTCTCAACCACTGTCCCTTGGAAACAAGTCCCTGGCCTGTTAACTCTCTCATTGCTTGTGAGATACAGCGGCCACCCCAGAGGCAGTAGTACTTCCTTTAGGCACATGTGGTTTCTCACCCCAGAAAAGCATGGGATGTGCACCTGTATGTCCCTGGCACCCGGGATATGCTCCAAAGAGTGAGCAAGCAGTGACCACTCCTCTGAGACAATGAGATCTGAGCTTTCTTGCTGGCTTTCTTCACGCACATCCATCACTGGGTACCATGGCCACACAACAGGCTGGCTGAGGGATGGAGGATCAGCCCATGTGCATGCTCAGGAGAGCTCCCATGCACAGCCCTGTACTCTGGAGAGTACAGACGCCCACACCACACTCCAAATAAGAGGCTTGGTGTCAGTGCTGGGTTACTCCTGCATTACTCCCAGATGCCCTAGCTAAGAGGGTGCCATTGATCCAGGGGTGTTCTTGTCCTTCAGGACCCTCTGGATCCACCATCCTTTGTCTGCACAGCAGGGGGGGCTTAGATGTGACAAAGGTCATATATATGAAAATATACCCCCCTTAAAAGAAAAAAAAAGAGCACCAGAACTATTTATGTAATATTTAAATAAGACAAAACAATCAAGACCTTTTCCCATCACACAAAACCCCAGCCACCATGGATCTGCAGCCAGTTAAACAAGAGGGATTCTCTCCATGGACACCGTGCACTCTGTCTCTGTGGGTATTTTGAGGAAGTGGCAAAGTCGAACCTCCTACACTCTGGAGAAGAAAGTGACCTGCTCCCGTGGGCAAAGCTGACAGAATTAGCTTCTCTGTGACCTTCAGGGTCACAGAGGTGACCTTCATCCCAGGAGATGTAGTCAAGAGGGAGCTTTACGAGAAACCCAAAGCCCAGGCCAGGGAATTCTGGACAGCTGCATACGACTCAGAACCCACATGAGTCCCTGCCCTGCATTAGCACATCTCCAGTCCTTGCTCATCATTACAGAGCTGAGTTACCTGAAAGCCTCAGCTGCCCTCCTCACCACAGACAGGCTGCCCTGTTCACAGTGGAGCAGGCTGAGGGGACAGCAGAGCAGGTGACATGTGCAGGTGGAAGGGGAAGGACACCAGGGGATCCTGCAGGGCCGGTGAATGCCTGCCTATGCCCAGAGATCCTGTGGGAGGGACAACATGGCTGTGAACTCCTACAGCAGCACCCCTTGATGCCCTTGACTGCAGCACAAGCTGCAGTGTGTCCTTGGATTCACACTGGCTCTGGAAGGAGGACATGCACCGAGCACCGGTAAACCAGTGCTCGGGTTGGGTTGTGTGTCTAGCCTCGTCCGTACCAGAGGGAATGAGACAGAAAAACACAATTAGCACAAGGTCTAAGCACGGATGCTTTCAGCTCCGGCGGCTCCTGATTCAATTGCTTACATCCACCCAGGCAGCAGCTGTCACCTACCTTTCCCTCCAGTGAGTTAGGAGAGGTCTGTATGAGGAATCAGGAGTAGTGATTTTCCTTGACAGAAGAGGTCTGGAAAATAAAGAGCTTTGTAGTAGGTAGGGAGGGATGGTCTGTTCTCAGGTCTTACTTTCTAGGGCACACATCTGCATTTAATTTGCTTCCCAGACCTCAGCCAGGTATACTCCCTTTCCAAGCTCTTAGCATCCTCCTTACACCCCCCTTTTTTCCTACCCTTGATCTTTCAGGGCTTCTCCTTCTAAAAGAAAGGCCAAGGAAGTTGCACACCTACTGTCTTCTCTCTTGAACTAAATGTTTAATAGCTTTCCTATAAGGGAAAACACTTTTCTCTGCCTCGCCTCTTCCTATTTTTCCAGCATTTGCATTATCCCTTGCTAAATATATTATGACTCACTCTTAACTTGAGACCACTTGCTTGCCTTACCCTCCCCCCTGCCCAGGAACTCCTTACATAAATCATTGGGATTGCGGAACAAAAAACCCCAAAACCAAACAAAAACTCAAACATGTGCAGATTTATTGCTGCTTTTGTTTCCTCAATGCACAGACAAATTAATATTATGGAGATTAGATCCCTTTGCTCAGCTCTCTTGAGCACAGTGCAATATGACAAGAAAATCCCTGTTCTGTGCTGAAAAAAAAAGACTGGATAAACTGTGCTATTGTGCAATCATAAGATTCTGAAGAAAGAGGATTATTAAAGTAGAACACAATGTGAAATATAATCAATACCAACCACAATCTAAGATGACACTGAGCTGCAGAGGGATAGCATCTCCTCCATATATGATGCGTGGTAAGTAAACCAGGGAAAGTCTGCTGCAAACCTCTTGAGTGTAGAACAGTTATGGGGGTTTTCCTGGACTCTGAGCTTTTCACAATACTCTTTTCACAAGGAGGGAGAGAGAAAGCTGAAGAAGACTGTAAGGGACATATCATTAGCTACGTCTTCTCAAATCAACTCAAAGCAGAGTCTCTGTCAGGCTGACAGGGTTTATTGCTAGTTGGAATCAGTGAGAGTTACAAAAAATATTTGTAACCAGCATCCTCCATAAAAACCACAGTCATAAAGAGCATCTGAACTACTTCACAGACCAGCAGGAGGGAGGCCAAGATACTTTGATGTTTCTCTGACTTGTGTGCAAGGGTAAAGTAGGAAAGGAGATTTAAAAACTGTTTTTTCAGGAATCTAGAAATGTCATTGAGGGGTCTGTCCCCTGGATAGCTGTATACCTTCAGCCTCCTCCACACAACACTTTCTGGGTAACCTAAGGACCTTTGGTAGATTTTCAAATTAGGAAGTCCATGAGAACTGTTTGCAAATAACACCTGAAATTCAAAACTTTTTTTTTTTTAATCCCTAACATTTTTTTCTTTTGTGAATAAATGCTATAGACACTTTTACAAATGGAGAGTCAGGCTATACTATAAAAGCCCCCCCTACACAAATTGTAAAAGGCCTTTAAACAAACTGCAGCCTTCTGTGGTCCACTGAGCCCAAGGACTGACAAAGTGATTAATGTAAATACAAGTGAAAGATTAATCAATGGGCCACTAATGTACGTGAAGATAGTCTGAGAGTGCTGGAAAAGGTCTTAAACTTGTTGCAGATTCTTCATCTACCTCTTATCCACCTGAACAGACAGACTCAGGGCCAGTCATTTCAGGTGATTAATCTCAGCTAGTTCTGGACTAAAAAGTCCCTTCTTTGGCATAAAATGATCATCTAGGCTCCTTCTGCAACAGTGGAGAGAAAATCAGGCAATATGATCAACTGCCTGAGACACTTCTCTTAGTATAGGATAAATTACTCTCAGTCATTCCTATCTTTCTTAACATACATTTAATTTTCAAGGGAGTCATGCCACAATGATGAAGGGTAGGACAGCTTGCTTTACCCCTGCAGAGCTGTGAGAGAACCGGGGTTGTGTGCGCTGAACAGTACGGGCAGACACTCAGGCAATGCAAACCAGCCCAGGGCTCAGTGCAGAGGAAAGCAATGTCACCAGGCTGCCCGGGAGGAGCTCTGAAAGTGTCTCTCCTGCCTCCTGTGCTGTGGTGACCAAACAAAGGACAGCTCTTGAGTAAGTGCCTCTTCTTCTGGCTTGCCAATGTGACGGCCATCTACAAGAAGGGCCGGAAGGAGGACCCGGGGAACTACAGGCCTGTCAGCCTGGCCTCGGTGCTGGGGAAGATTATGGAGTGGTTCATATTGAGTGAACTCAACAGGCAAGTGCAGGTCAACCAGGGGATCAGGCCCAGCCAGCACGGGTTCATGAAAGGCAGGTCCTGCTTGACCAACCTGATCTCCTTTTATGACCTGGTGACCCACCTGGTAGATGATGGAAAGGCTGTGGATGTCATTTATGTGGACTTTAGCAAAGCCTTTGACACAGTCTCCCATAATATTCTCCTTGGGAAGCTGGCAGCTCATGCCTTGGACAGGCGTAGTTTTTGCTAGATAAAAAACTGGTTGGGTGGCCGAGCCCAGAGAGTTGTGGTGAATGGAGTTAAGTCCAGTTGGCAGCCGGTCACGAGCGGTGTTCCCCAGGGCTCTGTTTTGGGACCAGCCTTGTTTAATATCTTTATCAATGATCTGGATGAGGGGATTGAGTGCACCCTCAGTAAGTTTGCAGATGACACCAAGTTGGGTGGGAGTGTTGATCTGCTGGAGGGTAGGATGGCCCTGCAAAGGGACCTGGACAGGCTGGATCGATGGGCCAAGGCCAGTTGTATGAGGCTGAACAAGGCCAAGTGCCGGGTCCTGCACTTCAGGCACGACAACCCCATACAGTGCTACAGGCTTGGGGAAGAGTGGCTGGAAAGCTGCCTGGCAGAAAAGGATCTGGGGGTGTTGGTCGACAGCCGGCTGAACATGAGCCAGCAGTGTGCCCAGGTGGCCAAGAAGGCCAACAGCATCCTGGCTTGTATCAGGAATAGTGTGGCCAGCAGGAGCAGGGAGGTGATTGTTCCCCTGTACTCGGCGCTGGTGAGGCCACACCTGGAATATTGTGCCCAGTTTTGGGCCCCTCACTACAGGAAAGACGTTGAGGAGCTGGAGCGTGTTCAGAGAAGGGCAACGAAGCTGGTGAAGGGTCTGGAGCACAGGCCTTATGAGGAGCGGCTGAGGGAACTGGGGTTGTTTAGTCTGGAGAAGAGGAGGCTGAGGGGAGACCTTATCACTCTCTACAACTACCTGGAAGGAGGTTTTAGTGAGGTGGGTGTTGGTCTCTTCTCCCATGTAGTTAGCAATAGGACAAGAGGAAATGGTCTCAAGCTGCATCAGGGGAGGTTTAGATTGGATATGAGGAAAAATTTCTTTAAGGAAAGGGTAGTCAAGCATTGGAACAGGCTGCCCAGAGGGGTGGTGGAGTCACCATCCCTGGAAGTGTTCAAGAAACGGGTAGATGTGGCACTTTGGGACATGGTTTAGTCTAGTCTACCCTTGATTGGCTTAGAGTAGACTTGGTAGTGTAGGTTAATGGTTGGACTGGATGATCTTAAAGGTCTTTTCCAACTGAAACGATTCTATGATTCTATGATTCACATCCATGGCCCATTGCAGTCACCAATGAGCCCCAGCTACTTTGAGCTCAGCTGTTGAGGGCCTGGTTCTCTGGATGTAGTACCTCTGCCACAAACTACATCTGTGTTTGCCCCCAACTCTGAAAGTCAGGCCCTAAATGCATGTCCATTGGCTGATAGACAGGAGTCAAAGGAGAGGTGCCCTACTGGGTTGTACTGTCATGTAAGAATGAGTTTCACCACTGACCCATGCAATCATGCCTGTTGGGGCAAGACCACCCCTTAGATTTCATAAATGTTGCCACGATGGAACTGAAAAGCTTCACCAAAAGGTAATTCCCAAGAGCTATGTTCATCTTGAATTTCCAGGCTTCTGTCTCATCACTTTGTTTTGCTTCTCAGAGCATTACAGCAACTTCCCAAGTCATTCAGACACTTGATCCTCAAAGATTTTGTCAGAGAATTAAGCAAGCATGGCAATTTCCACCCTGAAAATGCTTTAATCCTTTAAACACCTTCAAAGCCATTTAATCACAACGAGCCTGGGAGATAGATGAGTAGAAATCCCAATTTAGTTGCAAAGAAACTGAGCCCAAGGAGTTCAAGCTCAGGTACCATGCCCAACCTGGACACACCTATACCCTATGCATCAGCCTCCCTATGGACTGGGAGACCCATCCTGTGCACATGGCCAGCTGAACAGGCTCACCCTTGTATTTGGGCACCCAGACAGGAATTACCTCCATTGCTTACCTAAAATACCACTGATGTGGACACTAGGCACAATCTCCGAAGCTTTTTTCCTGGTTCTGTGTAAATCCTGCTCCCATTAAGCATTAGCACCAGGACTAGGTAGCTGGTGAGATACCACCCAGGAACTGAGGCAACCAAGTTCAACCCTGTTGCATTTAGTAAATGGCAGGTCCACCCACACACACCAAAGTGGAATTTCGCTGGAGGTAAAAATCAAGCTGTGCCTCCCTCCTCCGTCCCCCTGTCTCATGCAGTTTAACATGACAGTTCAGCGTATGGAGTTTATTATGGGATGCCTATGCATCATGGTCTCTGGTCTGGACCACCGCTATTCTTCTCCTACACATACACAACACACCCATGCACACACAGAAAAGCTGCCGAGTGCTTATATAATGTGATGTGTCAACAAAGTAAGGTCCCTGCCAACTCTCCCACGTCTGGGGACTTTAAGTGGTTTCAGCTTGTCCCAGACAGAGCATTTCAAACATGTGAAAAGTTTTCCTTCAAGCCTACCCAAAACCAGCCTATCCAAAACCATACCAATTCTTACTTTGTAAGTGAGAAGACAACTTCAGTTGTTGTTAAACAAGTACTTAAGAAAGTACAGGCTGGCAGCACTGCCTTCTACTACACCCTCATCATCCCGTTGCTGTGCGGTCCATCTGAGAACCTGTGTCTGTATCAAAGTAATCGTGTGGCATCCATCTGTTGAGTATCTAAGCACTTCTTTTGAGAGACCAAGGATTCCATGAACCAGCTAGAGCAGAGAGGTCACCGCCACTAGCATCTCTGAGTAACACCCCTTTGGTACAACACTGTCATGAAAGTCAAGGGCAGGGGGTGTCTATCATCTTTGATGCAAAAAATTGTGGCCAGGTGATGGCAAAAAAACCATCTGTATGTAAGTTGGTTCTGTTTTGTCTTCCCAGGTCTATGAGAAGCAAAAGATTTGCAGGAGGGGTGGAGTCCACTGGGACTTCTGATGTCTTTTGTTAGGTATGTCCTTAAGTCTAATGCTGGTGGGTGCTGTATGCCAGCACCAGCTGACTCAGGTGGAGCTGCCAGTGTGATTATCATGGATGCAGAGCAGACAAGCAGATTTGCCTGCCAAAGTAGGAAGTAGGAAGATGTGAGTATACAGCAGAACACCTCCTTCCTAGGAGACAAGTGTCTTTGTCAGTTGTGGAATATCCTGACATTTAATTGTTTAGTGATGCAAAGTGATGCAAAGTTACCTTTGTATTAAAGCTATTTTAAAAAAATATTTTAAATGCACCATAGCCAAGTGTATTTTAGCCCACAGATTTAGCAAAGATTAACTTCGATGGGATTGTTTTCTTAATTGCTTTGCTGAACTGTGACTTTATGAAATTCCAGACTGAAGAGCTCTAAGCCAGTAGGTGTCCAGGAAAGTCCCAGTTTCTAAAGAAAATGACCAGCATTCAGATCTCTTCCACACTGGGACAAGTCTGAGACTTTTTGCTTTTTTTCTTTTAATAAGTACACCTCTGCAAGACACAGAGAAGGACAGACAACCTCTGACCCCTCAGTAGCCACCCAGTTCAGGTGATCAGCCTAAGACATGGCAGACCTAGATTCAAATCACCAAGGTAAAGAAGGCAAAGAAATTTGGATCCACGGAGATCCCTAACCACTGGGCTGCACCTTAAACAGAAATCCTGCTTGACTCTACAAGTTTACATCAAGGTTTGCACAGTTCTGCAAAATGGCTGTATTTTGACCAGATGGAAGAATTCCCATTGAACCCTTGGACCTCTTTAAAAAAAAAGAAAATAAAAATATATTTTGAGCAAAGAGCCCCAGCTGTCATGTTCCTCCATGTACTAGTCTTAGGTGCTTGGAAAGGTGCAGGTTCTTCTGGTGATGGTAAAGCCCTCTCCACCTGTGTTGTACCTGCAGGAGCACCTCCTTATATGCTGGCCCTGGTCTATGATTAACCCTTTGCCACCTGCAGAGGCTCCCTGACCCCCTCTGTCCTGGGTCTGTGCCATCTTAGGAGCCTGAGGCAGGTGAATGACTCAGGTCAAGCGGAGACCTCAGACAGGTTGACAGAAAAACTATGACTCTGATGTACTTTAACATTGAAAAAAGTCCACGTGCTAGCAAGATAATGAAGTTATTAATGAAGTGAAACACTGTGCTGAGGCAGAAACCCCATATGTGGATATGATTCATACATTTGAAAGGTCTAGAGAGTAGAATTTCAGCAGGATAAGCACAGCTTCTGCATTCAGACTAAAGGGACTAGCATCGCTTCCCAAAATGTAAGAAAAAAAATTCACGTTTTTGTTGAGTGATTTTGCAGCCCACTGAACACATGCTTCAGAGTTCCTGCACAGATGCAAAAATACACCCTGTGTATACACCATCTTTATGAACCCCGCTCTCCCACCCTCCACACCCTGCACTTTAGAGTTTGCTACAGAGCTAATGGTTTCAAAAATAGTTCTACAAAGATAAATCCCAGTGCATGCAGTCTTACCACTGGCTTGTGCAGCCAATTACTATTCAAGAACATGCTAAATTATTTCACAGGAAAGAATGAATGCTCCTCTTTCATGTTTACATTTCAATATGTGAATATTTATTTTCTCGTGTCAATAATTACTCCAATGTTTCAGAACACTCCATTTAAAACTGGCTTTCATTCACAGAGAGAGCCATTTCTGAATGAAAATGAGGCAATCAATGTTTTTAAAGGATCCTATTTTTCAAGTGAAAATAAGCACAATTTCACAATTTCTCCTCAAAATACAGGCTAATTTTCAAGAAGCTTAAAGGAAATATCAATGCCATTGTAAACATGTAATATAATTTTCTAAGCTTTTATTTTACACAATATTTTCCAGACTAATTAATGATCTGGATATCTCAAAATACTTAATTTGAATCCAACAAGAAGGAGATTTAAATTCAGGCTGTTGCCAATGTCTTTACCAATGCAGCATCTTTATCATTGTCCATTCACTTTATCTGAGCCGTGCTGGCATTGTAAGATCTAGCAAGGAGGACAAAACTCTTAACATTTTGTGCTTGAAATCTTCAAAAACAACCTTGCTGACTGCAGAAAAGTAACATTTACCTCTGTTAGAAATATGTTGTAGCATGCATGGGCTAATCTTCACAGTCCAGCTCTCTTTTTAAATCTGGTGTGACATGCAGATGGAGTCAGGCAGTCACTTACAGATGAAACGGGTACAGATTTGTCCCTCTGTGTGACTTGGTAACTGATGGGAGCATTCAGAGACTATCAAGATGAGGTGCTGGTCAACAATCCTGGACTATCAAGAGCAATGACTTCCCCCTATAACCCTTGAGTGGTGAATCAACATGAACGCAGGTGGAAGGAGCACATCAGCATGGGGTTTCTGGTTTGTTGTGCCACAGGACAGCCTGCAACACATTGCGCTTCCCCTCTCACCCTCATTTGGTGTCGTTGCTCCAGATGATAGCTGATGGCAGAGATGACTCTCCATGAGTCAAATGGCAATAAGCAATCAAAATATAGCTTGTGACAGCAGATCCTGGTAGGACTGTGGCCCTACTCACACACACACATGCTCACTCACAGGGTTGGGTGTTGCAATGCCACAGCAGCCTTGGGAGGCAAACGTAGAGAAGACAGAACATAAGGGTAAAGAATTAATGATACTTCTAGGAATAACACTATCTGCTTTGTTGGTCTCATTTGAAACTCAGTCAACAGAGTAGAGCAAGAGAATAAGGTGATGCTCTGCTACAGGGCTTCCTCCTTAGAGGGAGGGAAAGCAGCAGAAGACCAGCAAGAGACCTTGAGATTAGCTTGTGTTGTGATTGCGGTTCGGTACCCAGCCAGGAATCTGGTCTTATGCTGAAAGCTGCACAGGACACATTTGCTATGTAGTTAATGAAAATATAAAACAAACTCATGATGAGAGTGGGGTTTTGGCCTAACCACTCCTCACTGGATGATCCCAAGTGTTTTAACGTGCTGTTGTACTTGGACATGAGCACTGAGCTGACTAAATATTTTGTGCTTTCTTGTCACCATATTACAAAGCTTGCAACTAAGGAGGACATAAAGTAGTCCTAGTCAACATTTTTTGTAGTTCCCTCCTACTTATTTGTCAAAATTTAAAGGAACACTTCCTCACTTGTAAGGTGCAGTGGAATACGTTACTCATCACGTATAAAAGACAGCTTGTAATGCAAGATAATTCCAGAGGTACTGCTGGAAATGCTGGAGTCCCTGCAGATATGTACATCCCTGCAGTAATGCACACCTCTGCACTTGGCAAGCTTCTGCAAACTAGATTAGCTTTGAATGGCAGTAAAAATTAAAGCAAAAGTAAATGGGTACAACATCTGTGCTCTCCTCTAGTCAGTTTGTACCTTTGTTCAGGAGTAATGCAACTATGTGCACTGGAATTGATTGCAGTAACAGCACTGCACACTGGCAGGTAACCTACTGAGGGGCTGGTAGAATGCTAATGTCTTAATTTTAAATTCTCACATAAATTCAACAGGACAATTACTTGAGGACACTTCACTGAGAACAAACTAAAGGGACTAAGTCCGCAGCTGCTGTTAGTGGTAGCAAAACAGGAGAAAAGAATAAAAACAGTGGAAAAAAGGAGAAAGAGAAGAGAAGCCACCAGCAGTGTCCAGCTCATGTCTGCTATTGCCATGGTGTCGTGATCCTTGGACACCAGTTCTGGACACTGCCAGTCCACTTCAGCAATTCAGGTTTGACCCTGATCAGGAGGGGACTCAGAAAGAGACACCTCTATCAAATCAGTCAGTACACGGGATGGGATTCGTGCTGATATCATGCTTATACTCTAACTTCATGCTAGCAGCAAAAGGGCACAGGATACCCAATCCAGCACAAATTCTCCTTGTGTAAACATCAGCTTGTCAGCATTTCTTGAGCAACTTTGAATGAGCACAGCATGTTTGCACTGGATCAACATTTCGCATCACAGGGCACAGCTTTTTCAATGCACTGTGAGGAGCCTTTCAGACAGGCTGACTTACCGTGGCTTCTCTCCCAGCAATGTTATTAGCACTGCTGCATGGACAGGCTTAAATCACAATAAAATTGAAGGTGTGGACACAAATTACAGCGGTTGCTGACAGACAAATAAAGAACATAATCTCATGATCTGAAAGTCCACTCAGCAGAGGCACAGCCAGTATTAAATACTCTTTGCTCAAGAAGTTCCCGTTTGTATTAGAAGATTTGGGTGAAATTCAGTTTTCCTGAAGTCAGCAGGAACCTTGCCAAGGTTGTCAGTGAGGCCTTAATTTCACAGTCTGGCTTTGGAAATCTTGTTCCCTTTGTTAACACTGGCATTTTGGCTGCAGAAAAGAGTCACTTTGGCTCTAGGCAGCCAACTTCTTTTCCTTAGAGCTGCTGCTCAGCAAATGCACATCAGATATTTTCCTGATCATGCAGTCCCATTATAAATGGAGAAAAATTGACGAGCAGGACAAGTAAAGCTGCTGCTCCCAGAAGATTTAAACTCCAGCCCAATGACAGCTAATTCTTCTCCCCCCACCCCACCCTTGTTCATACACTGTATAAAGAAGAGATGCATCATGCTAGGGACACTGCATGCCACCAGCCCAGCAAACACAAAACAGGTCTTCTCTTACTCATTCTGCTTTTGTAATTAGGTTTCTTTATTTATCATTCATTCAACAGGACTTAAGAATTAGACAAGGTAAGCAATATCAAGGATACAGGTGAAATATTAAATTTTTCTTTCCTCAGGGATCTATCATATATATGTACCTAGCATATCCTATCTGGGTACAACATGTTCAAATACTCAAAAATGTATCAATGGAATTTGGTTTGGTTTCTTTTGACCAAATATTCAGTCAGAAACATGGCTAAACCCCAGGCTTCCTGACTTCAGCTCCAAGCTACCCAAAGCAAATCAGCTTTCTTCATCCTATTAACTCACCAGAGCTTTGTTTTCCATATTGATTAAACAGCATTTACCCAGGAAACATACTCTAATTTCATTTGTGTACTTTGTGGTTTAAGCTCTGCTCAAGCAAATTCACTAGATCAGCTGGTTCTGCATAGCTGCTAGCATGAAATCCATGCTCTGGCAGGAACAGCACTGGCACTCTGAGTGCAGACTTGCTTGTTGGTGATCCCTCAACAAGATCAAAGGCATGGGACAAAGTGTGCTTCCAATAACCAGCCATTAGTCGAGGGGAAACTGTTGTATTTCACGATGATTTCATTATGTCTGACTAGCCTTTCATCCTCAAAGCCTGAGCTTGCACTTACAGAGTTGGTGCTAGGGGACACTGAGGCTGTCTCCATTAGCAAACTGTACAAACGCAGGAGGAGCAGATTCACATTTGGGGTGCTTTCTTCAGCCCAGCTTTATTCTGGTCCTGAGGACTGAACACCCACCAGCAGCAGGAACACATACTCCTGGTTTGGTCCATATGAAAGGAGAAGAGTTTGTGCCAACCAACATGATCCCTTGATGGCAACCAAGTCCCTGGAGGTGGGGGCAAGCAGGAGATTCACTCAGAAGTGTACTTCTGAGCTGAACTAACATGCTAATGTAGATGCATTAATGATCCTTAGTCAATCCAAGTTTCAATTCCAGGATTTACATCCGCTGTCCCCATGACCTTCATTAAATCACCAGGACTCTTTGCCTCAGTTCCCCATGTGCAACACGGTATTAAAGAGCTTCTTTGAGTAAGTATATATTCACTAATGCTTCCAAGAGACATTTGAACATTGTGATGATGAGCGCTCAAAAGAAGAAAGACTTTTCAGCCTCACGTTGATGCAAAGGTTAACACACAAATTTGCTCTGATACCTAGTTGTTTAGCCCTGCCAATCTATCTATGAATAACATTAAAGATGGAGCATCTTTTGTATTTTTTCAATGTTGATCACTATTTCTGAATCCCAAAAAAACAGAGCATGCTGGTTGAAGCTGTCAGTCTTCTGAAGCATTTCTGAAAGGCTCAGAAACATTTTGAAGAGCCCTGTGCAGGTACTGAGTTTCAGTCCTTGCATCAGGGCCTTTGACGTTCTCCTGTTCTACTTACCACTTGTGATCGCTGCTACTGACTGTGCAGTGGTGGTTTTGTACCCACAGCTATTTCTCCATCTTCCTCTGAGACAGATAATTGGAGTGTGTACTTTACTACTACTGAGAGCAACTTTGGAGATGGAAGTCTAGCCACTTCGGGTCAACATTTATCAATTCCAGCAGAACAAAGACCATGAGGACTCACACATAATCTGCAGACATCTAAGGTTTTTGAGAAGTTTTTCATAATAATGTGTTCCATACCTCCTCTCCCTTTCTATCCTTCCTGCCTGTATACTCACTGCCAGAAAACCAGATAGCTGCTCCCGAAGCTACTCCTGCTGCTTAACAGCAATAGACAGAAAGGAGTGAGATACGTGCCACTTTCAGCCAAATCTGTGCATCAGCAAAAATAGTTCTCAACTGTGTCTTCGTCCGCTATGAATCACACTAACTTCACCATAGCTTTCGGAAGTATTTTGACTGATATTACCTGATCCCACCTGCACTGTCTCATCCATTGTCCAAATCCCTGTCTGACTGTGCATCTGTCTTCCTTTCCCCTTGGCCCTTTCTCCTGCCCACAGGTAATGTTAGCCAATTCACAAGTCAAACTATGGAATTGCTGCACCTAATTATTCATTGGCTTATTCAGCTATGAATTCCCTCTTCATTTAAAACCTCTGTCATGGTGTTTGTATTTCAGCTTTTTGTTGTCCTTAAAGGTAAGAAGAAGTAAAGGAAAAAGAAGCAACCAGACCACCCATATCAGTGAAAACTAATGCAAGCCAACGCCAAGACATGAAGAGTGGCAAAAAGGAAAATAAGTTATTCTTTCACTTGCAGAGCAACTCTCTTACCAAAGTAGTGAGCATCAGGAGAAAGTAAGTAGTCCAAAGCTCACCAAAAGACACTGACAAAATTCTCACCGACTTCCCAATGGGCAGCAGAGCATCTCAGGTGTCGTAAGACAGAGAATAAAGCTGCTGCTTGCATCAATTCACTCTCCCAACTACACCAGTAGGTTTATTGTGAGACAAGAGAGCAGAGACACCCACATGTTTGTCCATACTCAGTTTCTGCTGCAAGGTGTATAAACACAGAGTGCTTGGACCTGCACCTTTGAAGACAAAAAGGAGAAAAACCTGTCCACAATGTCCAAGCAGTGAGCTCAGGAACCTGCCTCCTGTCCATGCCATCCCGTGCACCGCTGCCATGTTGGGGATGACGCTGGGCAGCCCAGCGCTTTGCTTTCTCAAGATGCAGGTTTGGAAGGTGTGCATCAGTAGGTGCTGTTCCTGAGCAGGAAAGGAGGAAAAGTTGTTTGCCAGGGCAACAACTGGAGCTGCTTAAGACATGAAGAGCCTGTGTGCATTTCACATTGCCCAGGAGCAGAGATCTTGCCAGCAGTGTCTCTCTCGGCTATTCTCACGCACCAAACTGACTGCACACAGTGCAGTCAGGATCCAGCCTTCTCCTCCACACAGTGAAACCAGCTGAAAGACACAGCTCCAGCACAGATGGGAAGGGGGAGTAACAAATTACACGTATGCATCCCAGAGGTGGGATTCAGGATACAAAAGGATACCAAAACAGGTTCTTACACGGACAATAGGTATTTAAGGTCTCACCATAGCCTGTGGAGAGACAGCGCCTGGAACCAGTATACCCTAAAATAGACACTCTCCAGCTGCTCAGCTGGATTGCTCCCCAAGTTCCACCATGCATATCAGCTGGACTCCCACTGACTGTACCAGGACTTAGATGCCCCTGCACACGTAGGCTCCTACACTACTGTCAGTCCCAGACTGAAACGTAGCCCAGGTGTCAGGTGCCCATACTCAGCCTGCAAATGTCCTTCCTGGGCTGATCTCACCCTATCATGTATCTGCTGCTGTTGATGGATAAGACTGGCAGAATCTCCAGGCTCAGGTTCACTAGCTAATGCCTCATCTCTCAGTAAAATGAATATGAGGACAAAGACTTGGCACAGACAATCCAAGGGTAATATTCCTTTAAGTGAATCTGATTTCTGGACTAAAAGCACCTTTTAGCCTTCTGCATTTCATGGCAGCAATTTATTTTTCTCTATGTAACTCACATGAGTGGTAGGCTCTTCAAAACTATTATCAGCAAAGTGCTTTTCTCTTAACACATTAAAATCCTTCCATTTCTAAACCTCGCCTCTTTTATAATTTAATGGTGTCCACATCAGTGCTTGCAGACACAAGCAGAACAGAAACACAAACTGACAGTCACTACACAGAAACATTTAACTAATGTTTCACCTTAAAAAAGGTGACAGGAGAAATCGCCACCATGATCTAAGCAAAGCCCGAAGAACAGTCACACAAACACCACCATTAGTTTGGAGTCCAGCTGTGGACATCTGTGCTGCTGGACCAAGTACCTAAGCTCAGCCATTCTCACACACGTTGCCAGGGAAAGGAAACACCCACAAGCAGGAGTCACCGCAAAAGGAGAGTAAAGCTCCTTAAATCACAGCTGGCTGATAGGGGTTTACTGCAGAAACAGTGTTATCTAATGGACTTGGTGACGTCAAACACGAACAGCAACGTGTACTTACAGGCATGTTTTACCCTCCTGTAGGTAAGCCCTTGGTGTCAGTGCTTGAACACAGCTATGTGGCTGGAAAGAGCTCAGGAGAAGATCCAGAAATGAGGATGTGGCCAGTATGGGCTACGGAACTCAGTGTAACTTTTCATCCCACAACGGAAAGTAACACAAATAATGGGCGGGGAGAGGGGTGGGCGGCATGTTTCTCACTCGTATCTCATTGTCTTTTTTTCACTATCTGGGTTCCTTGTGAAAAAACACATGCACCTGTGACAACAGCCCTGGCACCCACCTACACCCCTAAAGCCTACCTAAAAGTACCAGCTATCTTTATTTCCCTTCTTTTCCTCTGCCTTCTGGCTCTTCACCTCTCATGAGACTGCTGATCATGAGGAGGAAACCATGACACAAGCCAGGCTGAACTCCTGACAGAAAAATAAGATTATGGCGGGACATGAACATTTCAGACCGAAAAGTTGCCATTATGGCAACTTGAGTGTGAGCAGGCTGCTACTGCAAGCCAGGCCACTGGATGTTTTCCAGGACCTGAGGACCATCCAGTTTTGGAAGCCCCTCCAAATACTCTTTGTCCTTGAGAAGCTTTCAATACCCATGTGTCACAACCAGTAGTCACCTTTGAAAATCTTCCAGATCATTCCCGTGACTACTTGGTAGCTTCCAGGAGGGCAAACTTTAGCATCTCATCACAAAAGCTGAAGTTTTTAAAAGCTGCTGAGCTGCCTTACCCTTGAAGAAATCCAGGAAAATTTATAATAACCATTGATTATAATTCTCATGTGAGGGCCAATGCACCTCTGGCATCGTAACCTCATTTACTGACTCAGTGCATGAATAATTCTACTCTTTCATGCAAAATTTGTAACTTTGAATCCTTCTTGAGCTTCCTGCATACAGTATGCTCACCGAGACTTTAACCTAAGCTATACTCATCTGCATTTTTTATTTACCCCTTTCACTTTTAAACTAGGATGGTCTTCAAGAATTGAACTGCCTCGCAAAGTTATCATAGTTGGTAATCTCAAAATAAATCTTTTGAACAGTAAGAGACATTGCTATCATTGGTCCCTGAGTATCTCTCCTAGGGGAAATTTGCTTTCATGTTGCAACAGTAGCATAATCCAGTCTCTCTCCATTTAAAAAATGAAAAAAAAAAAAAAGGTTTTGCAACTATTCTCATAGCTGAAGGCAAGTAAAGCTACACACAACACCCGCTCTCACTGGGGATCTAAGTAGCACCAGCAGCAAAGTCCTTCTCCCATTCAAGTCAAAGAGCTCATTGCCTTAAGTGAGGGTAAGATTTCATCCCACATTTTTCTAACACTTTTTAAACCATTAAATGCTCTCCCACACACAGGTAGTGTCTCTCTCTCTCTCTCTCTGAACTACACATGCACAAACACACACGCTTCTTTATGCTCTCCCACAGCACCCTTTTAACTTCTTTTTTCAGTGTAAGAGGATAAAGTCTCAGCAAATGTCATTATTTCAGCTCTTGTGCTGTAGTACTTCCTATCAAAAGATCCTACCTTGGGGAATTAAATATTATATTATATATAATGTAAGAAGATGTTTTGTGCTGCCAAGAGTTTAAAAATACAGTTGTTAATCTAAATGATCACTTTGGAGGTGCCAGGTTTATCATTTCCCCTGCATTTCTCCTTGCATCTATAATTCTTCCATGTATAGGTGGAAAAATCCAGAAAGTGTAAGAGGGGTTTTAAACCCCTCCTTTCCTTAGCATCCATCTCTGCTGTAAATGTCATCTGCAACATATGTTTACAGCCTAATAACATCACTGTTCTCAGTGGAAACTCCAGATGTTGAGGTAAATGCCTTTCAGGTTTCACAGCAGACCTGTTGCTGCCCTCTCGAATCTGTTCCTCAGCTGATAGCTGTAGGAAGGAGAAGGAGAGGGCACTGCCATCAGTCTTCCCAGGAGATGCAGCTTCTGGGTTCTTCAGAGCATGCAGGATTGAGTCAGCATGTGATACCATTGCTACCCAAATGTTAGGAGTGGTCTCAAGCTGCTGAGCTCCCATAGATTTTACACCTCCCAAGGTGTGGTGTGAAGCACACAAAACAGAGCCCAGAGGGACACCAGGAGGCTGCTTAGTCCCTCCAGCTGCTCACAGGAGCTGGGGCTAATGCATAACAAAAATAAGTGTTATTGACAAAATTCACACTTAGGTTTGGACAAAGGCTGTCTCAAGATCAGGAAGCTGGTCCTCAGGCTTTGCATTTCTGTGGGCTCACTCACAGAGCAGAAACCAAATCTTATGGCATAAAGAAACCACAGGCTGAAGTGAGTAAAGCACAGTTGCTCTGTCAATCAGACACACTCTGTAGTCCCAGGCACCTGTTAGGGATGGATCAGCACTAAGCATTACTGACACTGAGGGAAAAAGGAAAAATTACTACTGGTCCACCTACTTGTTCTTTGCCTTTCTTTCCAGAAGAAGCATTACTGAAATTGTCTGGCCTGCACCATGAGATGATTGCTTTCAGTCACTTGCTTAAGAGACTCTGACATTGCATTTCAACAGAAAGCCGTAGTCGACGTGGCTGGCACTGCATGGTCTTAGCCATCTCTGTTTACAAGTCCAGCACAGTCATCTGCTTAATTTTGATGTGAGCAAGCTGTGCACGCATTAACATCAGCAGCAGCAGTGTGGAACCTGAACAGGCTGGGAAATAGTCTCTCTGCCTCTCAAAAAAGATGCTTTGATATTAGTTTGATTTCCTTCAGGAACGTAATAGCAGGCTGGGAACAGAAAAGACTCCGGGGAGATTACTTTTCAGCTGGTGATCAATCGTAGAATCAACAAGGCAAGCTTCTGATGCAGAGTCCGTTTCCCCAGGTCCCCCTCTTACATATTATTGCATCCAGGCTCATAATCTGATTTTATACGTGTAATCCTGTCCACCCCTCTGATGGGAAATGCAGAGAGGCAGCCTTTAAATCACACTCACGTGTGTGCTTGAGACCAGGCAAAGTGGGATCAGTCCCTGGTCTTTTGTTTGCGATGCTGCTCCAGCTGAGCCTTCATCGGGGTGGAGCAGGGGGACACACTCCATGGCAAAGAGACTCCCTTCACCCCAGTGCCATGTGAAAGCAACACGTGGCTTGGTGTCATTTAGAAATGGGCTGGTCAGGTTTGGTCACCAGTTGCCCTTTGCATTGTTTAACCTTTTTTTTCCACTGAGATATCAAAGTGATATTACTGATCTCTGGGTACTTAAACGCAGACTGCATAAAACACATCCTTCAAGTCTTCCACTGGCAATTAAACACTCTAAGAAGGAATACATGAGGAAAAAAAATGTAGGTTAAAATATAATTAGTAGTTATATTTATCACCAAGCTAATCCTGAATGGAAGGAAACAAGGTGCCAGACTGCAGGCAGACATGGCCACTTTCTGGGAGGCCCAAAGCAGGTTCCAATCTGCTGCTCCAGACTGTTTTGCCACTGAGAACTACAGTGAGACGTGGAAAGAGACACACAGTTATGCAGTTTGAATCTGAAAAATTTGTTAAAAGGTACACAATTTCTTGACACACAGTTACTCCTGAAAAAAAAAAAATCAATGGGATTTTTTACTCCCACTCCTTTGGTATCTGTTAAAAAACGCAGCCTACATATGTTAAAACTAAAAAAAACCCCATTATTATTGCCCATATTTTGTATGTTATATTGATTAACAAATATATAAATCTGCATTTAGACTGATTGTTTCAGCTTTAGAAACCAAAATATTTTTTTCTATACAGCAGAAAGCATTTGCGGGGGGTGGGGGTGGGGGGGGGGCAGGGGGGCAGGGGTTTTCCACTGAACTGTATTTGCATCCTCTTTGTTGAAAGCCAAACCTTTGCAGTAAGAAGTTGCAGAAGTTTAATTACAAATATATTGGTCACCTCTACTAAATCTATTGCCTCATAACAGAGTTTAGCCTGTGGAGAGCCAGGTCTGATAAAGTGCTTGATACAAGCACCTGCATCCCTCAGCATAAAATGGTGGTATCGGGAAAAGGCAATATATTGAGAGGACTGAAAACCAAAGTCCCAGGTACTGAATTGACAGCCGCTGGCTTTTTCACCAGGCTTTCTTGACTTTTTTTTAATGTTACATGTTTTAGGAGGGAGTAATAGGATCACAAGGGTTAGCCTGCAGAAAACCTCAGCTGGCAATGGGCAGGAAGGAAAAATTAGGTTTGGGGCACAAAGAGTTTCCTGGGCTGGGACAAGGGAAAGGAAATATTTTCTTTCCCTCATCAATGTGAGACATTTAATCTGAAAGCCACTGAGGTATGAAGATAGAAACTAGCAGCTCCCCTCTCTCCTGGCTTACTTTTCAGGTGAACCTGTATTTTCCCTGAGTCTCATAAATGCCACGCTGCAAAGAGTTATTAATAAATAATAGCTTGAGTATGTATACAAGATCATTATTTAATCTTTCAGTAATCTTTTGCCATGCATAATTTATTAAATGTTTTATTTATTGCTCATATTTATTAAAAATTGATTCTATTTCTTCTACCTAATGTCAATTTCCAGTTGCAATAAATTATTAATATTTAATAAATTTAAAAATGCAAGGAAATATAAAAAAATAAGTGCTCTCTCCATGTCTTTCCTGTTCTGCACAGACATGCCTCTCACTACACGTTAAGCAATTCCCATCCTTTCTAGGCAGGCTGGGGTTGCACTTTAATTTACAATTTGGGAAGTACTGACAATAAAAAGTATGAAGCTCCAGAGCCAAACTTCATCTCCTCTTGCCCTGGGAAGCCTGTGAGGTTGGCTTCAAACTGAGGAGAGGCTCTGAAACTGAGCAGTCATCTCAAAGCCATCAGACTCTGCTTTCAAGAAGTTTTCTACAACCCCAAGTGCTAGAAACAATAAATAAAAAATAAACCCAGAAAAAATAACATCGCTCTTGGATTGAAGGCTTAAAAAAACCCTGAAGATATGATGCAACATGTGATAAAAAGATTCAAAACATTCATTCAAAACACTTCCTAACGTCCTTACACGGAGCAACAGCAGCCTTAGATTTGATCACAACATCACCGGGAGCTGGGGACGCCCAGCAGATCTCAGGAAACATCTTGTTTTGGGGTAGTCTCCCCTTGGGTAACCATTTTAGCTCCAGCCCAACTCCTCTTTAGCTTTTACCCATTCACCCAGCTGTTAAGCTGGCAGCACGTCAGTCCTTGCTCTGCACCAGCCAGAGCGGCTGGGCTCAAGGGGGAATCACTTAGTGCTCTATGTGCCTGAGCTAACCAAGTCCAGCTGCAATATTAGAAAAGTCTTCACCACCTCTGAAGTCTCTGGACATGTCTGCAGCACAAAACAAAACTAGAACATTGACAAATTGGAATCAATTAAAAACAAAAATCAAACAATAATGACTTGAGGGTCTGGAAGGAGTTGAGGAACAATTAAAGCAATTAAATCTGGATAACTTGGCTAAAAGATAACTGCAGAGAAGAGAAGTGCTTCCACAAACTTGAAAGGCTTAATCCCCACTTGGGGGGCAAGGGCATGTGCAGAGCCAGCATGCAAATGGAGCTGGGAGACACGGCAGGGCTGAGAGCTGGGGAACAGTCAACCCCAGCCAAGGCTGAGAAACCCAAACCTCTCACAGCACAGACAGGAGGTGGGATGACCTGGGCAGGGGGAAATGGATGAGACCGTAGCCCTACCCTCATCTGTAGAAGCAGATGGAACAAAATAGCAGGTCACATCTTGGAAAAGGGAGCACCTTGCTCACCAAAGTGAGTGCTGGTCCTTGTGTTAGCACTCAGCTGGAGTTATTCACCGCACCACTCTGTTGTCCTTTCAGCCCCAAGAGTTTAAATGATGTTTAAATTGACAGTGGCTCTTTCCGAGTCTGATGCTTCCCCCCATCCCTCGCTGCTTTCCACACACCCCATACAGATGTAGAAATTAGGTTACAGGGAGCTGGGAAATTAAATGTGACTGCTGGATAAAGCTCTGCAAGTGGCAAATCCAATGAGTTCGTTTTAATCCTCTTGAGCTGCTAAACATATTGACTGCATGGGCCAGTGCACAGCTCTGCCTTTCTGACAGAGCCAGGGATGGCCCTTTCTGTAGGACACCTACTCCTGGCTTTGATATGAACTTTGTTCTCCTGGTCTGTAAACAGACCTAGCTAAAAAGTAGTGTTTACAGTTAATAAAACACATACAAACCCTTTTATAGGAGTATGGATGCACCCAGATTATGGACTTAGTAGGTTCTGCACCAGTTTCTGACTGCTGACGGGCTATAGCAGTTGCGAACCTACTGCATGGAGCACTGGCCACGGTGTTCCTCCACGTTGTCTCTCCTCACGGCCACACCAGCATTGCAGCCCAGACTTGTTCCCCCTTTTAGCCAAACTGTATGCAGGTACCTGCCTGTTCCCTGGGTTGTTTTTTTTTCCGCACACCCAGCACAGCCTTGGTGTCCCCTTGCTCCTCACCTGTATTGGGGGAGATGCTATCCTATGCCCTAAAGATGTCCAAAGTTTTATTCATGATTTAGCACTTTTCCCAAGACTCCAGACTGAAGGCTCTTCATCAGTCCTCCCTCAATATTAGAAAAAACTTCCATACATGTGCCCACCAGCTTTGTAAAAAGCCGATGGTGTCAACAAGGATGTGCGACATTTAAAGTTGCACTGACTGAAATTTCTCAGCATCCTGCCCCAGGGATTCAGGATATGAGATAACACATTTCCTAGCTCAGAGACTGGTTTGCATCCTGTAATGTCTTTAGGAAGGGGGCATCATAACTAATTGAGATGCTGAAAGAAATAACCATGCCCCATTTATTCTGGTTATAAATTCCTGCTAATAGTTGATGGTAAAGGCGTGTGCTCTAATGCAGGGGAGCTGAGCTAATTTAGGAGAACACCATACCCTGTCCCTTGTCCATCAGTGCTGCTCTTCACAGCTTCATTGCAAATCTTACAGTAATTGGTTTGAAAAGCTTCTGTTTCTAGAGTCATGAGATTGTGTTTTTGTTGTTGCTTCCCCTATATTTATACACCCTTAAACCAAAAGTTTCTTTCTTACGTAAATAAAACCCCCAAACCCTAACTGAAAAATGTCACCCAAGTTTAATATAAAGGGTGAGAAAACAAAACAGACTACACACATTTTTAATTTCATTATTTTTTCCAAACAAAATCTTGCTGGTTTGGTAAGCAATCTCTCTCAACTACCTTCCCAGATGACTAGAGTTTACAGAAGATCAGTTTTGTTTTATTTTCTAACAATCATGGGAAATATCTCAATTAACCAAATATCTGAGAACCTATTCCCATTGCTCCCTGACTTTTAAGGCTCCCTGAATGCCCCGGGCAAGTAATTTTCTGTCTGAAATAGTTACAATAACTCAGTCCACAGAAAACAGTAAGTCCAAACTGCACCCTGGCCACCTTCTTGGGAGCCTATCAACTCATTCTTTTTACTGTTTCAGTGAAAAAACACAGAAAAAAGTGACCCTCTCCCCATCCCACCTTATTGCTGCCTGCTGTCCATCACCCACAAAGAACCTCCAGCTCTCAGAGCTGAAGTGTCCAGTATTGCCTAAGGCATGGAGTCTCAAAGTAGGAGTTTTGCTTTGGAAAGCATATTAAAACCCCCACATAATATTCCTTGGTGCAATATGCAGACTTTTCCAGGGCAATATGTGACATCTGTTCCACTGCAGTTAAAATCCTTCCAGATTGAGGCAATAATGCAGAAAGCTGCCAAGTGGGAGATCCATACCCTGCTATAATTTTGAAAATCTCTACCTCACTTATCAGTGTAAGCAAAGTATTTGATTTATAAGATGGATATTTGGAATCACACCACATATGTCAGGGTCCTGAGGGCACTTCCCCCTGCTCCTGCAGATTTGGCAGCCTAGGCTCAGGGCCAGCTGAGCTGATGGCCTTGGTAATGGGCTGTCAAAGCCTGGGCTAGGGTCCTCCCTCTTCTCTGGAGGTGCCCTTGAGCTGAGCTCCTGCCCTCTGTCTCTGCCTAAGCTACACTACAGCTTTGCTGCAGCCATGCCCATGTCTGATCCTGACCCCCACCTCCTGGCTGATGTCCTGCCCAGCCTCAGCCCATCCCCATCTCCATGGAGGTGCCTGGTGCCCTGGGCTAGGGCTGCCACAAAAGGTATGAGTTGAAATTTGTCAGTATTATTTTAAAATCTTTGACAGAAGAGGAGAATGATGTTTTCTGTAGAAAGGAAACTCTTTTACTAAATCATTTAATTTGATCTGAATTCCTACATTCCATGAAGAAATGTTCTTGACAGAAAATTTTGTTCCAGTTATCATTACAAGCAATATCTAGGTGCATCTACAGTAGCATTTTCTTTCAAATCAAGAGCCTGCTTTTGAAGTAAAATCTCCTTGTGGCCCCTACTTACCCATGATTTGATTTCCATCACCAAGTGATAGTGGACCATGCAAACCGGTCTCCTTCTGGATGAAACTAAACCAGGAGCTGGGCTTCAACTGCTAGTGGCTTTCCAATCCATGAGAACAGACTAGACCCAGTCTGAAGTAAATCACCTTGAAATGTCCATAGTGTGAACACTGGGCCCAGAATTGGGTCCATCCAAATCACTCAGTTAGTGGAACCTTGAAATTATATTTTAAACAACATATAAATGACACAGACATATAAGTCTTATATCTCATCTTGATAAGCAAACACTACTTGAAGAGAACTTGTACTGTCTGAATTCTCAGTTGCCTAATACAAAGAGCAAAGATACTCTGTCTGAGGCAGCAGTCATTTTTGCAAGTCATTGAGTCATTTTTTTCGGAACATTTTATCTCAGCATGTTGAGGTTGCCTGTATCTTGCTGGTTTTGACCCAGTGATGACTTCTTGCATCACATATTTCACATTTGTGGTGTGCACATGAATAGAATCACAAAATGAAAATTTCCTGAGATAACAGAAATGCAGATGGCACCATATCCAAAGGTCTGCAAAAACTGAGTCATTTACTTTGCATCAGAAGAAATAATTTGTGTAAGAAAAGTTGATATAAATGGGACTGTAAATAATTAGACAAATTAAGCAATTTAGACTTTCTTAAAAAATGCAACACAAGGGAGTCAATCTGCTGATTAATACAGACATTAGCATCTTGAAGCTAATAGCTATACGTGTGGGTTCCACGACCACCTACAGACTGCTTCCCAGATGGTGCATCTGTGTCTTGTCTAAAGGTGCACAGGCTGCCTGGAGCAAGGCATGATGTGAAGGGAAGCAAATGTAGTAAAACTTGCCACAAAATTAAATATTTGAAGAAAATTGTAGCTCAACATCTCATACAAAGCATAGAGCATAACTGCCCTTCCAACAGGAACAGGAATGTGATGGAAAGTCAGCACCAACTCTGTAACAGCTGATCATGAAACTTCGTGTCACTGCAGCAAACGGGATGTTTGATAGGCAGTGTCTCCTCCCCTGTCCTGAGCTTTCACATCTACTGTCCAGTACTCCCTCAACAAGTCCAGTAATTATAAGGCAAAAGCACTCTGATATCTAGTACTTGGCACTATCACTGAATTCTAAGCAGCCACACAATAGAGATTATGATAGAAAAAGGAGACAAAGTCAAGAAGCAAGGCATGAAAAGCAGACAGATACTAAAGATGAAAATACAGCATCACTTCCCTCACCTTTCCAGACAGAGAAGCATTTCATCTCAGAAGAGATTTGATTCTGCATCGCATTGCTTTGCGGTTTGATATCCTTTTTTTTGACTAGTCCAATTTCAGCTCCAGCAAAATATAATTGGCCAGAGCTCTGCTTCTGTGCTTGAAACTTCAATTCAATAACGTCTCTCCTATTGTATTCCGCAGAGATCCAGAACTAATGTGTGCTTGGGATATGAGAAGAATGATTCTCTGGGAGAACTAAAGTTTAATTCCTTTCTTTCATTTCAATAAACTGAGGCTGACTTTTAAATTGGCAGGCCTGTCAAAGGAGATTTTTTTATCACAATTAGAAGCTGAGAAATGTAGTGGCCTTATCGAAAGAATAAAATGGATTTTTTCCACATTTCTGTGCAAGTATCAGTCAGAAAAGGCAAAGCAGAGGGAATGCAACTAAAAATATTTTCACAAATACTCAAGCTGATTAAAAAAAAAAGAATTTGTTCCAGCTGTGTTTGCTTCTCTCAAATAGGCAAATAATCCAGTTCTGGTCACACAGATTCTCACGGAAAGCAAACTTTGGAAACTCGTGAGGTTTCATGGAAAGCAAAGTTTACACAGAGGAGGAAATCAGCCAGACAGGAATCAGACTGCAGTGATCGCAACCAGCACTGCAAACATGTACAACTATTATGGGAATATTGGAGAGAATTATAGTAGCGCCGTGTGCAAGGCTTCAAATATCAGTGGACTGCTGCTCAAAGGAATGCTGCCTTGGGCAAACACTTGGTCAAACACAACAAGTGTCAAGAAATAACACTTTTTGTAATGATTTAAACCTGTGTTTCTCTTACATGAAGGACCCCAGCCCAAGAGAGTTCTGATTGTATGATACCCATATGAATACTTCATCTTTGAGTTCTCTCCATCAGAACTGAACTTTCTTGATGTTTACTGGGGAGGAGAGACTGACAGACAGAAAGATAGATGGGTGGAAGGAAAGGTCAATGGACACTGAAACTGTGTGGTCTCATTGCTTTTGAAAACTGGACTGATGTAAGATAGCACACATGACCACTCCAAAACATGTCCTGGTGGCTGAAGTTGTCAGACTGCTATTCCAGCACCCTGGGTTGGAGGAAGGTGCAGAAGTCAGTCACTTTTCTTAGAGAGGTTATCCTCATAAACAAAAAAGGGAAAAGCATCTTCATTTATGGCTTGTCACAAGCTCTTGCAGACTCAGTGGAGGAGAGGACGTCAGTCGGATAATGATAATGCAACCCCCAGCATCTTAGTCAACCCTGCTGCTTCATCCCAGTGGTACTCCCAAATATGAAGCTCCCTGCAGCTGTTCCTCTGAAGTGGACATTCTCCAGGGATGCAGGCCATCCTCTAGACTCAGAGGCACCCTGGAGTCACTGCATCACTGCTGAAGCACGGTTGTTGGGTTTTTTTAATCTCTCAGTTGATTTATAATTGCCCCAGGCAATAATGATCCTATGTTAGCTGCACACTCTTGCTTTCATTAGCCCGTCTTCCCTTCATCCTTGCAGGCTGTGAGACCTTCTTGTGTCTATGTGCCTGCCTCAAAGCAGGTTTACAATTTTCAGAGCAGGAATGGTTCTACTCTTTTTTTTTTTTTTTTTTTTTTCCCAACGTACATGGCAAACCAACCCAACTGGGTTGCATCAAGCATCAAGGCTTCCTCTCCAGCAAAGCCCTCTGTGCCACAGCAAGCAAAGGCTGGCCTGAGCAGATCAGGAAACCCAGGCTTGTGGAGGTAAGCCAGGGGAAGAGGACCATCTCAGGGCAGAAGCCTCTGCAAGGCTTGGTGGTGGCTCAGCAAATCTTTCTTACTCTTCTTTTAAAAGTACATTTCTAAATGTGTTGCCTTGAGGCCAAAGAAATTCCCAGAACAAGTATAAATTTTTCAGGAGGATGGAATGTGTCTACTGCTGTTCTCTAAGACACAAAGGAGACAAAAAGGGCAATTTTCTGACTTCAAGGAAGATATTTTTAGTATAAACTTCCAGCAACATATCCGTGCACACACACAAATATACTACATATAAATACATAAACATGTATATGTGATTCCCACCACCACGGTTTTGACAGAGCTTGACCCATCGTTAATCACCACAGAAGCTCATCCTGGTAAGCCATCTTCATGTTCCTCTGCTATTAATCATTTACGTTAACCTCTTGAAGTAAAGCACTTTCTCTCCCAAGAACATCCTAACTGACAAGAGGGAGAAAAAAAAAGCCAAGCAAAATTTGCTTTGCTTGTTAGTGAAAGCCCTGGGAATGCAATGGCCTTATTCCTTTTTCATGCTCACTACCTGGAACAGCTGCAGAGTCATTAGCAGGCTGTTGGTCAGGGCTGGGGAGTGGAAAATGGTGTATGGCACCCTCAGGGTTATTTGCTTGTGCCACCATGCTGGTGAATAGAAAACCCATGCACTTGTCCTGTGTCTAAAATGACAGCTTTATCCCCTGTGTCACATAAACTTGATTAAGAAAACAAATATACTGTTTCTTCAGTGACGGAGCATTAAATCTTAACCAACATCCTTCTGAAAAAATAGAAATGCTTTTCAGCCCAAGCGGCTGTGGCTCAGACCCTTAACTGATGACGCAGGCTCCTGATTTTGTGCCCTTGCAAACCACCTTCCCTCTCTGCCCAGGACGTCCAGCCAGCACAGCCATGAGTGCCCACACCAGCAGCCAGGAGGATGCAGAAAATTCAGCCCCCGTGCTTTTTGGGAGGCACAGGAGTGAGGTCAGGATGGGACAAAGTGTTTTGAAGTAGCTGCAGACTGACATAGTCATTCTCTCTGTATACTTGTCTATATGCCCATGTATGTATACTCAGAATACTTCCACGCTGATATGAAAGTCTGCTGAATGGGACTCAGACATTTCATCAGCCATTCCTAAAGCTTAGCAGGCTGCACACTTCTAAACAATGTTGAGATATTAGTAATTTTTTGTGAAAATACAGACAACATGTAAACTTCTGTTACATGGCTTTCTGGCAAAGAAGTCTGATCTCTGCTTCTTCCATTTTGTATTGCTGCACAAGAGGGGATCTGGCCATTTGGAAGTGGATATAACCGAACAAAATAACTGAGGCACTAATCTTACTACTGACATACATTACTAACATTTCCCTGCCAACAATGGTTCACACACATCCAGGGAATGATGCAGTTTTTTAGCTAATTTACTAGCAACCAATAAAAATACCCAACCCAGAAGAATCAAATCCATTTGAGGCAATTCATTCTCACATCTGGACAGAAAGCATTTGAGTAACATTGACAAACCTGTTCTCAGCTTTTCAGAAAATGGGTTTGGAAAGGAATTCAGGGTGACCCTCCAACCCATCCCAATGCCCTATACTCTACCACTGGCCAAAGTTAGAAAAATTCCACAGTTGGGGTCCAACTAGCTTTCATGCATCAACAAAATAGTCCAAACAACTGTGACTGACCAACATTTTATCTGACAATTTTTTTTCTGATCGGATGTTTTCAGCAGCCAGCACGAGTGTAAATTATCCTTACTTCAGGCAGGTAAATATTTCCTTGCAACAGGGCCATGAAAAACAGGTCCACTGTGAGCCATTTTATCTCAGGCAATTTTTCATAATTGGACTGCGTGGAACAGACTCCTCTTGTTATTGGTGTGATATCAGATAATAAAATAAATAATTTGCCACTTTTGCAAGCAGAAGGGAAACAAAACAGATTTATAGCACTGGGATTTGGAAATGCTTGTTACTTGCCTGTTTTCCACTTTGTGTCTTCTCCAGAGGTTAAACAAAAACATCACTAAGTATCTGTCTGCAAAGAGGTACAGGGGAAACAACAGTATGTATAAAATTGAGACTTCAGAGGGGAATTTCAATCAGCATATTAGCAGGATATTCTGACAAAGTTTAAAATCTCCAGAGATAAAAACAGTTACTAGAACTCATACAGCTGTTTGATGCTGATCTGTGATTGCTCTTACCAGACAAAAAGCAAGAAAGGCAAATAATGGACAAACAATTTTAGAAGAAATTAAGGAACATGAAAGAGAGGAAAGAAAGAAGAGGAAAGTGCCACAAGGAGAGAAAAAACATAATAAGCACCAGTGGTGGGAAGCTAAAAGAAAATGCCTTAAAATAAGAAAGAAGGCACACATATTTCATACTGAGAGTGATGAAACCTGAGAGCGTGTTATTGTAAATTCTCCATTTTGTGATGTCCTTTCTAAAACAGTGTGTCTTAGTCAAACACAGGTGTGGTTTGGGTTCAGAATGGGAGTAATGTATTCAACTTTAGTATGTGCTCAAAAAGGATATAGAAATAAAAGTAAGTAAATAAGCATAAACTTAAGCATACAGAGTCCCTTCCATCTGCAGAGCCTCAACAGGCAGAGTCACTCAAGGACAAGAACGAAGAGCTGAGGGAGAAGAAAGCAGAGTTTGCTGTAGGGTAGATATAGGGTCAGGCATGGAAGTGCCAGATGCCCATGAAGGGGACTGCCCCCCTCCCCCCCCCCCAAAGTAGATGCCAAAGCAGGGTGAACCCAACCTCAGGCTTGGGGAGATCTATCTCCTCCTGGCTGCGAGGCTATTGGGAGCACCCCAAGTGGTGCAAGGCACACAGCAGCACCCAGGAAAGGCTCCCTGCAGAAAATAATGGTGGCCATGAAGAGCCTGAAAGCAGGAAAGCTTTCCAAGCTATGGCATTAGTGAGGGAAGCAGCATCCATGGCTGCAGGGGAGGTCTGAAGCCACCCATATCTCCACGGATTCCCCAGGGACATGTATGACCACATCTAAGCGCAGAACAACCCTGGGTGCTTCAGAGAGCTCCCTGCCCAGTGCAAGCTCTGGTCTCTCTCCTCTAATCTAGCATTTTCTGTACTGCAAGGAGAGGCCATGGCAGGACAGAAGCTTGGCCCCTATTTTTTGTCACATCCTGAAGGATGTTGTTTCTTTCCATGTGCTGTATAGGATGCATAGGCAAAATCATATGACTTTCCTGAGCATCAGTACTTGGATATTTAAGGTAAATGGTGCAATACTCCTCAGACTGTTGCTTTCCTGCACTGCTGCTCTCCCGACAGGCCACTCAAGATATATTAAAGTCACTAACTCAGTGGATTTGCTTTGTACAAATTCAATTTAGAAGTTTCTCATTAGTTCAGAGACACGAAATGATGGACTGAAGGTTTCAAAACTGTTAAGTACAACTGTGAGAGAGATGTTTTGCTTATGCCTCACTCTGACTTCAATTCATCTTCCATGCTACTTGACACCTATTTCTGAGTAGTATATACTGGTATAGAATTAAATGTTAAAATGTTATGAAATGGGAAAATTTTTTCCTCTGTGAATTCCTTGAGCACCGTGTAAACCATGGAAAGAACAAAATACTGTACTGAATAGCCCCCAAATTAAACATGCAGAAGGGAGAGAAAAAAAAAAAGGCAAGACATCTGTCATGGTTTAACCCCAGCCAGCAACTAAGCCCCACACAGCCACTCATTCACTCCCCCCTGGTGGGATGGGGGAGAGAATCAGAAGAGTAAAAGTGAGAAAACTCGTGGGTTGAGATAAGAACAGTTTAATAGGTGAAATGAAAGCCATGTGTGCAAGCAAAGCAAAACAAGGAATTTATTCACTACTTCCCATTGGCAGGCAAGTGTCCAGCCATCTCCAGGAAAGCAGGGCTCCATCACGCGTAATGGTTACTTGGGAAGAAAAACGTCATCACTCCGAACATCCCTCCTTTCCTCGTTCTTCCCCCAGCTTTTATTGCTGAGCATGATGTCATATGGTGTGGAATATCCCTTTGGTCAGTTGGGGTCAGCTGTCCTGGCTGTGTCCCCTCCCAACTTCTTGTGCACCCCCCAGCCTACTTGCTGGTGGGGTGGGGTGAGAAGCAGAAAAGGCCTTGATGCCGTGTAAGCACTGCTCAGCAATAACAAAAACATCCCTGTATTACCAACACTGTTTTCAGCACAAATCCAAAGCATAGGCCCAGCTATTATGAAGAAAATTAACTCTATCCCAACAAAAACCAGCAAAACATCTTAGCCAGAAAAAGTAATTTTAGAAGATCTTGGGTTTTAGAAAGCCTCCTAAGATGCACACATGTCACATTTTAAACAGAAGGAAGACTATTACCAAAAAAATCATCACTCAAACAAATCTGAATTGTTATAAACTCCAGGAGGAAATCAGAAAAGAAGAAAAATCAGGGAAAATAAAATCAGTAACTGAAGTTGAATTTTTAAAACACATGACAGTTTCAGCCTTTTCATTGAGTCTGGATTTAAGAACTTTAAACATGAATTAAGAAAAAATACTGAGATCAGTCTACTTAGACACTACACACAAAACAGAAACGTGTTTGAGAAAATTTGGCATTCAGGAGCATTAAAATTATTCAGTTACTGCCATCACTCACTGAGAAACATGACGTTCCATCACATGAGTCATCTCTGCAAGGAAATGGGCACAAAATGTACTGTGAAGCACACTGAGAAGCCACAGATACAGGACCCAAAGAGAGAGGGAGAGTTTCTGGTGTGTGACAACAGTGTGACATTGGCTAATGTCAACTGTGATAGTGCCTTTAGCTCGGTACATGGGACAGGCCACAGTGACACTGTGGAGTGCAGCTGACACCTCCCTGGAGGAGACCCACTCCATGTGGGAAGGAGGAGACATAGGGACATATTCCTAGCTGCTCTGTTGCTTTTTTTTAATGCCTCTTGGATAAATGCACCCAGTAAACCCAATTGCTACAGCAACTGGACACTCACAGTATAGCTCAGCCTGTATAAAACAAGGCAATTTTACAGGGCCACTCTGGTCTTTCTGGTGCCCACCAACCCATGGCAGAGAGGGGCACTCGTGTATCTCATTTAAGTGCATTTTAGATCCCCCTGCGAAGATGTAACTGTCTTCAGAGGGTGTTGGGTGAAGATACACCAAGCCCCAAGCAAAGGCAGGTTGACAGTCTGCATAAAATTGCTGCTGAGCACATTGGTAGCTGGAGACCGGGCACGGCAGCTCACACCAGTGTCAAGGTTTCTTCATGGAGGGCTTCCCCAGTCTGGCTGTCCAGGTGGGCACAAATCCTCCCTCTGCTCAGGTGGGTGTAAATCTGTGCTATCTTTTCCACCTGGTCTGGAACCCCCAAACCTCCAGGCGTGCTGTCCGCTGCATATAAGGACCTTCCAGCCTTGCTTGTTGCCAAGAAGGGAACGTAATCTTTTCCATCTGAAGCTCTTGTTTCTGGACCTCCCCAGAAGCAGCACACCCAAAACTGCACATACTGGCTCCAAATGACAGCTGATGCTCCTTCACAGTGGCCCTTTTTTCCTCATATGTCCCTGCTAATGTCCTTAACCTCAAACCCCAATAGCTCCAAATGTAGAACTCCTCTAGAAGAACAACAGGCCAGACTTCCTACAGCACCAAGTACACACAGCTTATCCCATGCAATCTTCCATTGCCAGTCCAGCTACGTCCACTGAAGTGTAGTTAAGTGGCACAATTCATTGCAACTCATGACCCATTCCTGTCACTGTGCATCGCATGCCCTTTGTTGCAGACAGCTGTTATTTATTCTAAGACTGTCTTGAAGTCTTCCTCAGAAAAATCATCCACAACTTCAAAAGCTGTGATTTTCTTTATCTCTTTTTTTTTTTCATAATCAGACTAGGAAATTGCTGGGGATTTTTTTCCCCTCCAGTTTTAGAAGTCAGGATCGTGTTTTGCTTGCAAACAAAGCAGCTGAATAATCTTACAGTCAACCTCTTCACTTAAGGGAACATTTTTAACTTGTTCACTTTAAGGGCTTTGCAATGAAAGTCCTTGATTATCTAAAGAACATGTACTAATTAGTACTTCATTATGAAACTCCTCTGCTGATCTTTCCTTTGGAAGTATTAAAAAACTTAGCCTGCTTCTTACCATCTTTGTGGTCATTTGAAAAAATTGGCCTGTTTCATAATGACACAGGGAAGAGCAGTGCAAAACTTCATTGTAAATCTTATCTAGAGACATCCCAGCCCGCATGAAAGTAGCTTCCGTACAAAAAGCATCCAGGCGAAGGTGGTTTGGTTTAGTTTGGCATCTTCAATTTAAACAGGCCTTGAACAAACAATTTGTACAAAAGTCTAGAAAACAGCAAAACTGGAGGAAAGGAACAAGCTCCAGATGAGCAGCTCATTACGATGGAAAACAATCACATCTGGTCCTGCAGGTGGATGTTTACCTCCATCATCCCACTACTCTCAGAACAAACCCCCAAAAGGCACAAGTGACATACCAGCTGTGATCATGGTGGCTTTTGATCCCCCAACATGAAAGGGCCATGCGAACGTACAAAACAAAGACAAGGAGTAGCCAATAAGGGGGTTTGTCTCAAATTTACCTGTAGGGGTGTTCAAAAGCCCAAAGACACCAATATAAGAGAAGGGACCACTTGTATTACCAGAGGAGGGGAACAGCCAGCTTAGCCACAGAAACAGCTTGAAGAAGGATGGAGAGGTAGACCGTATCCAGCTCCTTCATGTCCTTGGCAGGTTCCCCTGAAAGCCAGAAACGGCTCGGCAGGGGAGTGCGTTTACATCCCCCCCACCCCATGATGTCTCAACAGCTGAGCACAGGGGAAAGCTATGGATTTCCTAACCACAAAGGACACATGTCTGGAATCAGATTCCTTGTGGGTGACAACGGCAGGATCAAGAGGTAAGCTGTTTTTTGAGTCACTCATCAGCTCAGATGTGAGTTGTCAGCATTTGAACGTTTTCGGCAAAAGCTACCACACAGAGTCTCTGCTCTTTATCAGTTCTCCAGCTATAGCAGTGGAGATGTGTCAGACCCACTATCTTTATTTATTAAAACTTTCTGCCTAATTTGACAAACTGGAGGAAAGTTCTAGATATAACTGAACATTAATTAATCTTCTTGCATTCTCCTAAACCTCTGGTTCAAACTAGTACATATTGTGAAACATAAAAGGAGAATTATTCTCTCTCCTTTAAGACACCTGCTGAGACACTGCTTCTGTCTTCCCCTTAACCCAAACCCAGGCCACTTCCCTGGTCTCTGAAGCACCAGAGACCTCTGAAGCTTCTGTCCAGAGCACCAGTTATACATCTTCCTATTTTAATTTGAAACAACTACCTGGAACATAATCAGGGAATGAAGAAGGCTTTTAAGATAGGTCCAGGTCCTCACCTTTTTTAGGTATCCTACTCTGGGATCAGGGGCACATGGATTACTTTTATTTAGATAGGTATATTTGATCAACTAAACTGCAGCCTTGAGTCCTCCACAGGCCCCACTCTCTCTGTTAGAGTCACTGAATCATTAAATGCCCCATGCTGGAGGGGACTTCCAGAGGTCACCTACTCCAGCCTCCTGCTCAGAGCAGAGACAGCCAGAGCAAGTTGACAAGGGCCTCATCAGTTGACTGTTGAGTACCTCCAAGGATGTGGAACTGCAACCTCCCCAGGCAGCTGTTGTCTATCATGACATGTAAGACATTGGCATCTAGAGGTGGCAGATCTGACTCAAGACCTATGGAAGACCCATGCCCATCTGGAGAGGCAGCTGTAAGCCAGGCAGAATACCCCAGGACAACTCAGCTCAGTTCAGGTGGCTGAATACAACCACAGGTGTCCAAACGTGGAGCCAATCTCTCATGTGATGTGAAAGGGTATTAGAAGCTGGCCCCATGGTGGGGTTAAGCAATCCCACCAGCACTGGACTGGCAGCATGTCCTCCCACACCTGTCAGACTCTCTCTGCAGACATTTGCTGAGTTCAGTATTCAGATTTGCCAAGTAAGGCTCTGTGAACCCAGCATGACTGTGATTCTTGCAAGGTAATCAGACGCCAGCAATGAAAAAGAGTAAAATAATTACAGGCTTATAAAAACCAAGATGCGTTTTCTATCTCATTCTCCAGCTACCTGCTCGTTGTCCCAGACCAGGCAGGGATTAAAGACTGTAAAACGCATACAACCCTGAAATCACCATGCCGTGGACAGCTAATCAGCTCTGCTGCTTCCCTCATCTTGAGGCTCAAGACCTCTTCACTGTCATCTTATGCAGTTCCACCAGACATTGTTTTGCTAGAAAAGAGCCAGAGTGCTTTCAGACCTCAAAGGGAGTGGAACTAACTGCATTTCAAAATGCTTCACAAGACCATGTTAAAAGCTTTGCTGGTGACATAAGACCAGGTCTACACTCCTGCGCAGAAATATATAGCTGAAGTGAAATTCGCACATGGTTATTTAGGCCAGTAAGAGAGAAAGCCTATTCTTGGCCATCAAAATGGGACAATCAGCTGAAATCAGTGGGAATTGTGCTCAAGTATGGCAGCACGGGGATGAAAAATTATAAGCACGGTAGAAATCTGTAATGCATGTACTGTGACGAAGCTGAAGGCATAACTCTAATCCTACTTACCATTTTTTTTATAAAAGTGCATCAGTATTTGCTTTTCACAAACCTGTTACGCAAAGAGTACTAAAGAGATCTTTGAGTCATGTGAGGAGAGTCCAGCGCCGTGAGGACCTCTGGCAACTTAGATACTTTACATAACTTTTAACAGCAATGCATAACTAGGGAGGGAAAGGAATACCAGATGTTAATGGGTGTAAGTCCACTAATTTCAATAAATTACAACACTAAATCCAGGCCTCAATTCAACACACAATATTTTTTAGTGAACTGGATGCAGAAAATAAACAAATCTTTTCTATAGCTTTTAGGAAGACAAAGTATCCAGGTTCCAGCTTTCCAAAGCTACTTACTCCTAGACAAAAGGCAGGGAGTAAAAATGAGAAATTTCAGTCTAAGAAAACAGCAGCAAACTGAAAAGGGAGTTCAGAATGGAAACATTTGGACAACCTTCTTTGTCCAACAACTCGTGCTCTAGGTATAACATTCTGGCCCTGAAACTAAAGCTGAAGGAGATTTTATTACAAATGCAGCTGCATTTATAATTAGACAGTGAAAAGTAGTAGGAGAAAATAGCATAGGAACATTTTTATATGGGGACTGCGTGACCTAATAGCTGCTTTTCAACTCTAATATCAGTGATTTTGTGCTCTAGTTTCCTTCATCAACTAACTGGGGACTGTTTTTAAAGTCATTAGGAAACTGGAAACATACCAATTTTATTTCAGAATCACAGAGAAATGGCACAGATAAGAAAAAAGACGGAGGCTTTATTCTTACCTAAACTGATTGTGTATTGTTTAAACTTGACTGATGCAGTGGCCGTGCCTGTTTTGCTACTGCTAGACGGGAGAGAGGAATCAGACCCTCTATGACATTTCCAGACAGCAAGTTACAGACGAAACTTGTAGAAGTGGCAGTTCTTTGTGTTTCCATAGCAACCCAAGCTGCAGTTGTCGGTAATTAAAATTAACTACATAGTTTTATTAGAATGCCAGGAGTTGCATTCTCAGATGATGGAGACAAAGCAGAAGATACAATATCTGTGAAAAGAATAGATTTCTGTTTGCAGCTCAGTCGTTCCTACAGCAGTGTTCAGCTACATTGTGTCCTAGCCCTCGCCACTCGCAGCACTGTTTCGGCATCAATTTGAACAGTTGTGGGAAGTGGTATCTGGAAGATTTTGACCCAACTCCCACAGCAAGCCCAGAGCTTTGCAGATGCATCCTGCTGCTGACACATGGTTCTCCTGCCTGGGCTGTCCCAGATATGTCCTCCTCCCTCCACAGCCTGCTGTCCGCTGCAGGTGAGAAAGGTAAGAAAACAACAGCCTTTCTCCAGACCAGGTTCACCTAGAGCCCATTAGCCACTGAGGTCAGGGATCTTGCTGGTGAGAAAGTGCATGCTGTGAGTCCTAAAAGCTGGACAGAAAAGACCATTGAGATGGTCTTGCCAGGCTCTGACCAGGCTTTAGGGTGGCTCCTTTCATTCCCAGCAAGCTGGCACCCCTGAGCTGCAATCCCCAAAGCAATCATCTCTACCACAGATCACGTAGCATGGGCAGGGGGTGTGGACTGCTACAAGCAGCGCTGGTGTTGGGGAGGGGAAAGTTACAGCCCTCTAAGCCTCCCCAGCCATCCACTCCTACAGAAAGATCCCTGGCAAAGTGCTTGTCATACAGAATGTATCTACATCCTAAGCAAAGAGGACAGGAGGGAAAGTCTAGCACTAAGCCCCTGACCAAGCAGCGCTGCTTCAACCAGCTCATTTCTGGCTCTGTCCTGGACCTTCCCCACCAGCTGTCTGCAAAACAGAGTTTGGGCATGCATGCTGAGATGATTCATTGCAGGGTTTTTCCCTAATGTGACTGATAGACTGTTTCGACTAGACTGCGCAGCATTTGGCTCCCTCTGCCCCACAAGTTCTCCAGCACTATCCCGGGTGGCTTTGCAACCTCACATGCCCTCATGCTAAATATCATCAAAACACACCACCAAGATCATGTGAAAAAACCACTGCTGTGGTGGGCTGCAGCACTTTACTCATTTTCCTTTGGACAAGTGGAATTGGAAAAACACAGTAAAAAAAATAATAATGTTTTTATGGCCAATGTCCTCATCGTGGGGCCCAGTGGAGAGCCAGGGCCAAGCACTCTTTAGCGTAGATGCAGCCAGTCTGCTCTGGAGGGAGCAGAACAGACACAAACCGGTCTGTGCTCCTTGGCCTCCCACCCAAAGATCAGTCCCTGGCTCTCTTTTATTTAGTAGTAGGGATGCATCCGTAGAGAGTACCCAAAACCAGTCCTGCCTCCAAAAAACTCCTTAACTTAATAGAAAAGTAAATTATTTTGCTTCTTGGAGATAGATTATATTTTCCAACTGGCTAAGCATAAATTGAAATTCAGCCCTTAGGACCGTAGCCTACCAGCAGCTAACATGTCCAGCAAAACAGATTCTCATTAGCTGCTCTTAAAGTTGTTAGGAAAGCCAAAATAAAGTGTTGCATTAATAAAAAATATTTTCCTAATATCTACCCTGGAAAGATAGCTGTTAACAACAAAAGAAGCACCTGCATTTCATTGTAGTAAATCAAATAAGGCAGGAAATTTTAACACCTATGATTTTTATCTTTAGAATGAAGGGGAGCACAGAATACATACACACACATGTGTGTCATAAGCTCAGTAATAGCATCAAAACTATGTGCAGGAGGCATATACTGTTGTTCGGTAGTAAAGGTAATATCCATGATTAGCATGATGTCTCCTACCAAAAATATCATTGACAAAACTATACCTTCTGCGATGAAGTCTTGAGGGGGTTTCTATGGAAACCATTGACTTCAACAAAAAAGGCTTAACTGGAAGTTGAGTTTAAATCTTTTTTAAACACAGTTCGAAGCAAAATTTTGTTGCTTTTTAAGTTTGGAAGTCAGCTTTCATTTTCTATTTTCTCATTTCCTCTTACTTAGACAACAAATACCTGGGAAGTTATGCTCTTCCTAATTTTTACCCCAGAAAGCCTCAAAATACCAGTTCAAGAATCACTCACAGAGCAGTCCAGAAGTGCCCCAGAGCTGTGATTCAGTAACCCATCCTGCAGACTGAACAACCCAGCTGCACTATGATTATTGTTCACCACTTCCAGCTCTGGTTTCATGCTGAAACAGAACTCTGGTAGAGGCACAAACCACATTTTCCAGGAATGTCTGTACAAGCAGCTCTATGTGGTGATGAGTGTTCAAGGCATGTGAAGAAGAAGGTTCCCGATCCTTTGGAAGCAAAGCCATGTTCAGAAGTCTCTGCAATCATTTCTCGCAGCTCATTATACAATCCTATCAATAGTCAAAATCCTGCTGGGAGTTGGGATATTTTTCAAAATGAGGTTGTATTGCTCAGGCATTGTGTTGGGGTTGTATTGCTGTGCTGCTGCATCTCACTGTTTCCTTTCCCTCGTGCTTGAAACTTGATAAGATCACAGTGGGAAATAGAGCATAAGATGGATAAACAATGGTGTTACTTGGTGAGAAATGCACACAGGAATAGAGGAAATCCTATATTTCCTTATGAAGATTAACTTTTCAAATAAGACTTCAAGCAAACATGCAGGTCCTAGTCACAAGGGGAGCCTGACATGAGCCAGACACAAGCCCCTAAGTTTGTGTGTGTTGTCAAGGGGCATTTAACCTCTATTTAAAAGGCGTCTAACAAAGGCCAAAGCAGAAATCCACATCCACACCTCGGGTGCAAAGGACTTAATACTGATGAGCATTAAACTACAACTGTGATGCACTGGTGCAGGCTGCCCAGGAACCTTGCTGGCTGCTTCACCGCAGCATCGTGCCACTGGTGGGGGGCACATGTTCAGGAAGTCCTCCCCCAGATTGCTAAACACGTCCCACATGGGCAGGAGGGACATCTGCAACCTCCAACAACAGGGTGACACTGCTTCTTGTGCCCCTCAAGCAATGCACAGTGTGTGCACTGCACGTGCGGATTTGTTGCAAGGATGGGGTGGGCTGCAGAGCCAGAAATCTGTGCAGATGCGGCACCATCTCGAAACCCACCCATGGGCAAGATTTCCACATGGGGAAAGAGGGTATATGTAGGAAAGAAGGATGTGTCAGCACCCCCACCCCAGCCCGTCTGGCCAAAGGGTCATCAAGACAGCTCGTGGTTTTAAAATGAAGCACATACTCAAGTGTTTTGTTAGAAACTCTATGCCGCTCACCATGTGAGCAGCAGCACAGCTTTCCCAAAGCAAGCTGGCTGGAAAGATGTCTGGTGCTCTCTGCATAGGATCCAAACTGGCTTTAAGGGACATACTCCAGGGACTTTTCACATGTATCACATCAATCCTGCCATTTCACTAGTTCTTTTCTTGTTAATATCAAGATCATTCACTCTTCATAAGAGGCACAGCCTTCTGAGCTGCTGAAAGACAAAGCCACAACAGGGAGTGAAAGGTGCATCTGAGATAGGCTGCCCTCAAGGACTTTCTCTCTTCCAGAAAGATCCCAGGAGCACAGTGGTGCCAGGGCGGACAAGGATTGTGCGTGGGTCACATTCAACTGGCCATATGTAAACATTGCCTCCTGCAGCAGGCACCACGAATTCACTTTGTAGTCAATGGAGAGAAACTCATCCCATGCACACACTGGAGAGCTTTTAAACGAATCAGTCTGTAAAGTCAGGATCAGCACAGATAGAGAAATACAAGTCTTCATTCAACTGCCTGTGCACAGATGTCTGGTGCAGTAGGCCACAAGGATATGTGAACTGAGCACCTTAAGTTAGGCAAGACCGATCTCATCTTATGCAACCTTGGCCTTAATATTACAGGTTTCAACAAAACAGAGTGGGATTCAGATTCAAACACCTTTGTGCAGGTACCCACATGCCCAACACGCTATTCTTTCACCCTAGAAAGAGTTACAAGTTGCAGAGCCAGGTATTACTGTGCCAGTTTTCCCTGACCAGATAAAATTCAGGCCAGCAAAAGCCTGCCCAGTGATTGGAAAGCAGCTGTCTCTGCACAGCACAATGGAGGTAGGAAGGAGAGGGGAACCCCAACTCTCGACAACACCACTGGAGAGACCAGCACTGTGAATACCTTCTCCACTCATCCTGTGCAGCAGGATGGACCCAGCAGCAGCGAGTGCGAGCAATGCTGGCAGAGGCAGCCAAGTGCTCCCAAACTCTGGCAATGCAACCACGCTGCCTGGTAGAAGCGGAGAGGGAGTTAATGGCAACAAAACTTATCAAAAAACAAAACCAACAAAACAACAACAAATGGCAAAAAAAGGTATGGCTTCAAAACCTCAGCATCTGCTCTGAAGTAGTTAAACCTGTTCTCTGTGTCTCTCTGACCTGTCAATAGCGATAAAATTGCCTCCTTTCCTCCTGCATTTTCTATGCACTGTTACACAGTGGGATTCCAACATGCAGACACAGCTTCTCTAGGGCTTTATATGTTTTGTCATGGTTGGCTGCATTTTTCAGAGCTCTTCCTTTTACCTTCATTAAACTTGAATAAAAAAGGGTCTATTAAAAAATGCAAAGGACTCATTTTTCAAAATCAGTCCTAGCCTTCAATTTTTCAAGGTTAAAGCACTGTTTCTTTCATTTGGTTCAATCCCAACTGCAAAAGAAAGGAAGAAGCCCTGTTGCAGAGCAACTGAGACCATAAATGCCCCAGGACCAAGCAAGACAGCCCAACAGAGCCACCTGCCCAATTAGCAAAGCTGGGCTCTCTGTGGTTAGCAGTGGGAGGAAGACATCTCAGCAGAGCCATTCAGAATAGGAATGAAACTCCTGTGCTCCAGCGCAGCTTCTGCTGAGCCCTTTCTTTCCCTGACTGGCATGAGGTGCCCGAGGTTAAATCCTTCAGTCAGCTGTATAAATATCCCCTCATGTGCACTAAACTTTTTCCCATCTGTGATCAACTTTTAAAAGAGCATTTGGCCAGATTTTCAGGAATTGGGGCCAGAGCAATCAGATAACTTCCAACCAGACAAGATGGAAATTTTGGGTTAAGTTTGGCTTCATGACTAAACAACCATTTTCAAGGTGGACCTTGTCTCTCAGGCTTCTAAATCACTTAGGCTATTTTTAAAGGTTACCAAAGAATAAAAGCCCTGTATTTTAAAGAGCTCAGTGCACAGGTTTAGACATGGCCTGTTGCAAAATGTCAGTGCTCTCCTCACGCCAGCGGGGCAGGCAATGACATTTGACTTGGGCAGCCAGCCAGGAGGTGCACAAAAGCTGAGGCTTTCTTGAAGCTTTGAGACACTTGTATAGGTGCCTGAACTGACAGCTTGGGTTTCCGGGGAAGGTGTCCACCAAGGATCGCAGACAAACAGACAGCATAGGGGACTCTGCCAGGAAACTGCAACGTCTCTAAAGTTGAAAAGACTGTTGTCAGTAAGCCTGGGGGATGCACTTGAACTTACTGCTTTAAAAAAAAAACCTTTTCCATCAGGCTTATTAATCCCTGTTGCTGCAAACAAAAATATGACGAGAGTGTGAGTGTAAGATGTCAAACTAGTCAACACAATGTTTTTAAACTCACAGTAACAGCCACCAGCACAGCTGCTTTGTCTAATATTTTGCTTCAAGCAGAGAAGAGCATAGCAGCATTCCTGTCTTGGCATATCATGTAACACAGCAAAAGTCTTCAACAGCTTTTAAGCATTTTTTTTTTCTGTGAAGCATTCAAAGCAAAGTGATCAAAGAGCAGGGAATATATGGCACCTGCTCATTCCCTGTAGCTGATGGAAACTGGGGGTTGGTTTGTGTTGTTATTGGCTTCTGCTCGTTTCCTGCTCCAGCCCAGAAAAACAAGTTTTTTATGACTGCTTAGGAGGAGGAATCAGTTCGGATGCTTCAGACCTAAAATCAGATCTGCAGCTGACCCTCCCTGAATTAAAGTGAATATCCCTCATTACTGCAAACATCAGCCAATGCTCTAAAATACATCTGTCATTTAAACCATATTCTCTTTGTCTAAGCCTTCTGCATATACTTTAAGTCTCATGTCAAAATTATACATGATACAAAAAGATATTTATCTTTTGTTAAGCTGACTTTTTAAGGCAGGGAAGTGTAGGTGGGAAATGCAAAATATCTTCCCCCAAGCCCATAGGGATGGCTGGGCCCAGACTTATCCCACCTGCATCAAGGGACTAGCTGCCTTCTCTAACAAGCGGAGGGAAACAGAGAGCTCCACACCATGATTCAGCCCTCCCAAGACATGGAACACCTTGGGAAGTGCTCATCTGTTTCCATCACCATACAGACAGCCAGAAGTGGGCAAGGTGCTTATCCAAGGGCCCCTGTTACATGCTTGAAACTGGGATCACTAGAGAATTGTGGCAGAGCTGAACAGAGCCTGAAGTGGCTTTTAAAATGCCACATTATTTAGCTGGACTGTTCACTTTGCTTTCTGTGATCATTAAATTGGAAGCCAATATTAAAATATTCTATTCCAAATGCCAGGGGTTTGTTATTTGGAGGTTTTTGTTCATCTCACAGAAACTCTAACTATCCTGCAGACCTTGATGAGCCCAAGCGGGTATGATTTCTGCAGATCATGCCTCCTGGTCCCCTCACCAACATACTTTTTGTGCATACAGAATTGTCCTTGCTCATGGTAATGAGCACAGAAGCTTCTCTTCTTCTTGTGGCATCTGGGAATACTTCCCTTTAGCTTCCTTATGAAAGCTGAGTTATGTTGGAGTAATATTTGTAAAGTATCTTGTTAGACTCTGTCTAATGAAGCACATTATCGAACAATCTTTTTAAGTCACAAAGACCAACGACAGACTTTTCCTGAGCACCAAACTCACTGTAGTACAGTCGATGGGCTCCTACTGTGGGTTGCACACTGGAAATACATTTCCAAAACTAGGGGGGAAAAAAGGAAGAAGAAAAGAGGTTTTCTTACACATGAACAATGGAAGTTAGAAAATTTCCCCCTGTTTGAATGAAAATTAGAGCTTAGATCTTCCAGCTGCCACTAATTCACTTGTAACAAAGCATGATCAATTATTGCTATAAACAAAGCACATTCCAAAACAATTGTAGCTGAGGCAATAAAACCACCCGTTAGAACAGACATGTTGGACAGGCTCCAGTCAGTCTCATTTAGGTGAGTAATTTAGGCAAAGATCCACTGCAATTTTAGGCATCTGGCCCAGGAGGGGAGGGGGAAGAATACAGTTCAGGCAGCCAGATACACCCCTCTGGAGTCGTCTTCTGGAGCCAGTGAAGAAGGGTGGGTGCTGCTGAAGATGTGGGGGGGATGCAGGCAGCCCTGCACCGGTGCCTCTCGCAGCTGCAAGGGGCAGGGGGACGCAGTCCTGCCACGCCATGGCCCAGCAGGTCAAGGAACCACCTTGAAGATGCCACAACCAGGAGGACAGGCAGCATGCAACCTCAACGGGACTCAGCTCCATGTTGCTGCCTCTGAGCTAGAGGTGGGCAGCTAGGGAGCTGGGGCCACCTTCCTTCGCAGAGCCCACACAGGTGAGGTTTCTAAGGGCAGTTGACTAACCCTGCACACTCCAAATGGCCAGAGCGTGTCCCACCAGCAAATTCTTGCTGTGGTTCCCCTGGCACAGCTTCATCTTAGGACAGCTAGTACTTTCTTAGACAGCGCCCGGGCACGGCTTGGGGATGGCATGGGCCTTAAAAGGGTGCAGTCACCACATTTTGCAGAGTAAGGGAATATAGCTGTGTAGATGCAAGCTGTGCTGTGCCAGTTGTCCTCAAGACAGACGAACAGTCCCTGGCCCATTTATTTGTTTGTTCAGATGTAGCGACACCTGAAGCAGGATCTAGCAGCTCAGCTCCCTTCCTCCTAAAAGGGTGCCTAACCCCAAGGCTCGAGTGAGGTGTCTTCTGATCTGGTCCTCACCTGAACTTGTGACACTTGTCTGCATGGCTACAAAGTGGATCAATTTTGGCAGGAGCAGTGGCAAAGTGCAATCACGCAGAATACTCTGCAGCCTAGCAGTTAGGACAGTTATAAAATATTGATGTAGGTACAATATCACATAGCTTCACCACAAGTGAAATCCCTGGAGGAATGCCTCAAGCACTAAACTATAAGATTAAGCTATGACCACCCTAAACCACAGTTCAACTACACAATCTCATCTAACTATTCAGGGTTCTCTGGGGTCAGTTCAGGTGGTTCTTTGCCCAGCCCTGGACTGAACAACCTTTGAGGTGACCTCCTCCTGAGAACAGGCACGCCTATATGCACCTAAGGAAATAACATTTGTCACCCAAGGAGGTCCAGGAAGTTCTGGAAAGCAGATGGACAGGTTTGCCTGAAGTTTGGATGGGGTTCAGAGTGGTGGGATCCTTGCCAAGATGACAGGAGGAGGCAATGATACTCAAAATACACTTAAAGTCAGATATTATTAAATGCAGAGCTGCCGTATAACTCTCTGATACTGACCAGCAATAAGTGGCAATGGCAACGTGTAAATAATGTGAGAAGCATGCCCTGCTCCCACCCTTCCAGCTCCTCCAGCAATCAGCAGTTTGGAGACTTCTTGGCTTGGAGGATGCACCTGACTTTTGTGCTTCATTGACACAACTGACTGTATCTTCCAACCTCTCTTTGCTTTTTACCTCCACAATATTTTTTCATGACTTCCGTGATTTAACCATGTGTATGTATGAAAAGTTCTCCAGTCTGCTTGTTTGAAATTTCCTGCTAATAACACCTGATAATCTGATGACACCTGTATTATAAAAAATAGTGAATCATCATCCTTTATTAACCTCCTTTGACCATCTGATGTCACCCCTCAGTCATCTCTTCTTGGTGTTGAAAGTCTAGTCTATTAAGTATTTCCTGTTATAGGAGATGTTTTGTATTTCTGATTAACAATCTCCTCTGCAACATTTCATGTTCTACTGTATCTTTGTTCAAAATGGAGTGGCCAGGATGTACACAGCATCCCACAGATTTATAATGTGGAATGATTGTTCTGGTTGTTGTCTTTTCCTTTCTTATTATATAAACTATAATACCCAGTGTATTAAAGAAAGTTTAAATACAGCTGAGTTCTCAAATGAATTCAAAATGAGGCTCACGCTCTGAGTATTAACTGGAGGCCATTGTGTGCGGGTACATTTTTCCACAGGCATAATTTAGAGACCAGTGTTGAAAGCTTGACTTAAAACCATCAGTATGACAAATCAAATACGTTTTTGAGAAGGGTCCTTTAGCAGGAATTCCTGCACATGGTTTACCAAAAAGGAGCCATATTATTTTTGAGAAGATTAGTTTGTTTAGCATCAGGATTTACTCCATAAAAATAAATGCCTTCTTGTTTCACGGATCTCCTTCCTGGATGTGTTCCAGCTTGCAGCTGCTGACTTCAAAGGCAAAAATAAATGTTGGTTCTTTGGCTGGGTACTTCTGTGGGTCCAGGACATATGGCACTCATCTCTGCTGTGGGTTGACGCTCAGTCCCAGCACAGCCTGAGGTCCAGCCTCATCAGTGTCCCTGCAAATCCAAAGTAATTGGCAAACTTTGCATAGAGTCCTGAGCTCTGTGGAGAGGAGAGATTGCAGGGCTCAAATTTTGTCAGTGAGGAGCTGGTGCTGCAGAAATGAAACCCACCAGTGGCTCTGCTGGGCTTTTCCTTTTTCAGTTCAGTGTGGGCACTGTGCACCCCAGCCATGTGTATTTTCCACACGTGCTCACAGCACAGGCAGAAAGCATGTGGGACATGGGACTGATTAGATTAAAACCTGGCAGTAGACTCCCCGCTTCATCTACCAGTATAACCACTGTTACACAAAGCTTGTTCAACTTAACAGAAAGCCTTTTTTACATTTGAACAACTCATGCTTGTGACTGACTGCAAAACTGATAACTGAAGCCCAAACCATCATGCTCGTGGAGACCTGCTGCAGAGGGTGGGTTGCATCCACACCAGCCAGGGTCTGCTATCCCCAGCACAAACAGAAACCATCCTGGCTCCCTAAACAAGTGAGGTTCAGTTTGCAGGGCTGGCAGATGGAGAGAGGGAAAGAAGGAATCTCTGTCCTTATCAATGAGCATACATGATCAAAGACCTTCTGAAACCCCTTAAGCACTGAGTATCACAGCAGTCTTTTCTCGTGATAGGCCTCCCTTTGGAAACACAATTTATTTCTCTCATAGTAAGGTGTTGCATAAATGCTAATTACATTGACCTAAATCTGCTTGCTCCTTGCTTTTGTGTACTACCCACCAGCTAGCTGCAGACACAGGTTTAGATTCATCTTTTAGTTCGTACTCTTCAGCTCCACCAGTTCCCAAATAGCAGCAGTATTACAGGTCCTGCTACAGGAGATCAAAGTTTTGGGATGTTGCTTTTTTGCTATTGTCATGGGGGTTGGAGTAATTGCAATGCCTGTCACCAAGCTTTGAGTAGCTGCAGTGCCCATCACAGGGGTCAGAGTGGCCGCAGCGCCCATCACAGGGGTTCATCTCTGGATGATATTCTTAAATAGTTGTTTAACCCTAAACAGGACCTGAACCACATTCAGGAGACATAGCAGTAGGAGGATGCTGGTTTGAATATCCTAAGGATATTCAAAATTCTCAAGAGCTGTTGTAACTAGCCTGAAGGAGAAAGGTATGGTGAAGGAGCAGGGGAAAGTGTCCCCCTCTGTCTCCCCAATAGACTGGTTCTCCAAGGAGAAGAGGTAAAATATGTAATTATTAACAGTTTCCAAGAAATGACCCCCTAAGCTCCCAAAGTACAGGAATGACGGCAGTGCTGAGTACAATCTCATGACCGATAATTTTATCATACCATAAACCAGTGTTACACAGTACGGCAAAGCGATAACTTTAATCCAGCTCCCAGAGGTGGTAAACAGCACCACAGGGAATGCGTACGGCAAGTAAGGTGTTACATAGCACAACTCTGAGAACAAGCACAACTCTGAGAGCAAATGAATCAACATTGCAACCAGTGACTATTAAACTAATATAATGAATGCTTATCACAAATTTGTTTTAACAAACTCTGGTCAGATCTGTTGTTATCTCAAACGCTTTGTGCCCCACATCGGGCACCAAAAGGACTGTTGTGGTTTAACCCGGCAGGCAGCTAAACACCACACAGCCGTTCGCTCACTCTCCCCCTCCCCAGTGGGATAGGGGAGAGAATCGGAATAAAAAAAAGTAAAATTTGTGGGTTGACATAAACACAGTTTAATAGGACAGAAAAGGAAGGGAAAATAATAATATACAAAACAAGCAATGCACAATGCAATTGCTCACCACCTGCTGACCGATGCCCAGCCAGTCCCCGAGCAGTGATTGCTGCTCCCCGGCCAACCCCCCCCAGTGTATATACTGAGCATGACGTTACCTGGTATGGAATACCCCCTTGGTCAGTTTGGGTCAGCTGTGCTGGCTGTGCCCCCTCCCAGTTTCTTGTGCAGCTGGCAGAGGATGGGAAGCTGAAAAGTCCTTGACTAGCATAAGCAGTACTTAGCAACAACTAAAACATCAGTGTGTTATCAATATTATTCTCATCCTACATCCAAAACACAGCACTATGCCAGCTACTAGGAAAGAAAATTAACTCTATCCCAGCCAAAACCAGGACAGCTATCCATGTTATTTTTAAAAAATTATACTTGGAGAACAGGAAGTATCTGATTTCTGAAAGTCAAATTAATCTAGGACCCACACCCTGGCTGTCAGTGTCCTTTTGTGAAAAAAACAGGATAAATCAACAGAACCTTTTAGTTCAGATGCCATTTACTAAAATGCAACATTCACATTGTCTGCAAATAGCAGCCAGCTGAAACTTGTTGGAAGATTAAGTTTCAATTACAGCTGACATTTCCAAAACACCGTGTGATAGAAAAGCCATTCATATCCCCAAACCCAGACAGTCATCTCACATCTCCCGTTTCTGCGCATCATCTGTTCAAAGGGTCATTGCTGGCAAAAGCCACCAAAGAGATACAATCGCTGACATTTTTGTGCTCTGGCAATCATGGGACTCATCAACACTGGAATCAAATAAGGAGAGCAATCACACAGCACTCCTGGCAGCTTGCAGGATGCTCTAGTGTTAAGCACACATTGAAGCTAGTTTGATTTCAAGGGAGATATTTGTATTGTATGGGCAAAAGAGCGATATTTACATTTTTCCCCATTAGTTACTGTAGAGAAAATGGGGAGAGAAGAGAAAGGAGCTCACCAACAGGTACTAGTGGTTTGGGGAAGAAAGGTCTGCCTAAATGTTTCAGTGTTGTTTTTTCATCTCTCACAATACTCCTATGAGTCTCAGGCAAGCTGTTTGCACCAACTTTAACAAAGGACTACAGAAAGGCTTAGACAGGGATGGGTGGCTTTAGTTCTTATCCTTCTGGGCTTCCCAGGCTCTTGTGAGTATTATCCACCAGTGACCAGCATGGGTATTGAGAGCATCCTCCCAGGGTAACTTCTTCTTAGGGGTCGTTAAGGCTACTTTCCAGTGAAATACCTGCAAGTCTCAGCCACTCAACCAAAAAAAAAAGCGGGGCGGGGGGGGGGGGGGGGGGGGGCAGGAGGGGGGATTGGGCTATGCTCCTAAAATGGAGAGATCTGGCTGGTAAACTGAGAGGCCAGCAAGTCTCCAGTGATGTCCTGAGCTTGGACAAGTTGTCTAAGCATGAATTCCCTGAATTCCCCTACTGTCTCCCCAGATAGTCTGGGGATAAATACCTGGGTGGATTTCACAGCTCATGCCTGCCCTGCCACCACAGGCAGCTGAGCTGGTTAGGTGACAGCATATTTGGATACGCTTATACCGACTGCAGCGTAGACAGGCTCTTGAATTGTGCACTTGTGGCTGGGATGATCTATTGATTATAGTCAATGTAATCAGTAGCTTCTTGCACAAAAGGGTCTTGGCCTGTCACTGGTGCTGCTAGATACTACCACATGTCCATTTGAAATAACTGTAGTTATAAGAACATGGTATCCCTGAATGTGTATTCTGAGGATTTCTTGCATGGCTGCAAGCCCTTTGGGAAATGGGACTCTTCCAAGGAATGGAGCCCTTCCTTTGTGAGAATGCAGTCATAGGAGTCACAAAAATGTTATCTAAAACTGCGTATAGTGGAGCAGATTTGTGCTCTCCAGAGTGCAACTAAAAATAAAGGAAAAAAAATCATAAAGAAAGCTACAGGAGGAAGACTTGATGCCAGGAATTTTCTTGTAATACGCCCTCAGCTGGACTAAGCAGCTTCTAATTCCACTGATTTAAATGGCTTTGAGGGACAAGCTCTAGGGTTAGGTAAAGGGCTGTTCTTAATCTGCTTTACTTGAAGATTCACGACATACATCTGTCTTACAGCTGTAACAAAATGTTTATCTTCATCTTTGTGAGAGGAAAATTATACGATCGATTGAAAAAAACACTTACATGTGTAATGACCATCTCCCCTTTGCCTTGGAAAATGATAAATATTCTAAAGCTCCAAAGCACTATTCACAGTTTTAGCTAAACCATCTCGTGACAAGCAGAAATTTTACAAAACTACCCTGATACAGGAACAGGTGCTGAACTCCCTCATTTTGGGAAGAGATCTTTTTTGGGGAGAGGCCTTGTCAGAGATCCGGGCTCTCTCACTTAAGGCTATTCTGTACTAATAATGCTATTCAGACCATCACTAAAATGGTCTGACCCCTACATCCAACACAGCTACTCAGGCATTTCATCTTTCAAACAGCTGACAACACTTGGCATTATTGAGACGCATTTCTCAGCTATATGAAGTCCCTCAAACCATCTTAAGATTTATCATTGCATTAACCATTGCACTGATGAGTACTTCCTACCATTTTCTTTCTCTCCCTGATGTCCTCCCTGATAGCATTTAGCACTATTCAGATTACTTTGCACATAAACGTGAAGTGCTGATAATGTACACAGCAGGGCTATTACCACCCGTTTCTTTCTGGTTGTAGAGAGAGACTGATCTACAACCACAGGTGACAGCTCTCCCCCTGACACCACCTTGCTGACCACAGTAAAGTGTCTTTCATTCCAGGATGCTTTTAAAATAAGACTCCTGACCCAAACATCATCAGAGTCGTTGGGCAGCTTTGCACACTGTGAATGGCAAGACCCAGCAGCCCATCTATATGTGCATCCAACATCAGGATGAAATACAGAGGGGCTATGAATCACCCTCCCATGAGCAGGCTTCAATGGGAGGAAAATCAGACTGAATGGATGTATTTCAACCAACCTACTGATATAAACAATAGAGAGATCAGGACCTCAGGGCTTGCCATGGCCTGGATTGGTTTATGTTCTGCACACGGTTGTTGCTTTCCATGAACTTTGGATGCAGCACTGCATGCCAAGAGCAGTACTAATGTGCATCTGTGGAGCTTCGATGCACCCACTCCAGAGAGAGAAGGAAGGTGGTGGGGTGGATAATAGAGATGAGCTGAAAGCCCAAGTGGATATTTAATGCCTGTATATGACAGCTAGAAGTCAAAAGACAAAATCAACTCCCATTTGTGTTTTATTCTCATGCAGGGTCTTGAAAAGCTAAAGTGGTCCTGCTGGGACTCTGGTCTGGGCTTCGATGGGCTTCGGTTAGATCATATGTCAGGCTTAAGGACACTAAACCACCTTGCTTACTTGTACTGTTTCTTCTTCTGCAAAACTTCCACAGTGCTTCCTTTAAAAATGTGTTTAAGAACACAATTCTTAAACAAATATAAACAAAACATACCTCATTACTGGCAAGGAAGCTGATTTACTTGGGCCTTTTCCTCTGATAATTTGAGTATGAACACACAGAACACTCACTTGTTTTTCTTTACAGTAAATCATTAGCAAATATTTGGAAACAAAATGGTACAGCCATTACCTACCTTAGGCTGACCCTTTTTCTGATACCAAACGCATAGCCTAGTGCTTTCCACTAATACAATAATTCATAGAATAGTAGAATAATAGAATGGTTTGGGTTGGAAAGGACCTTAAAGATCATCTAGTTCCAACCTTACTGCCATGGGCAGGGACACCTTCCACTAGACCAGGTTGCTCAAAACCCCAGCCAACCTGGCCTTGAACACTTCCAGGCATGGGGCATCCACAGCTTCTCTGGGCAACCTGGTCCAGTGACTCACCACCTTCACAGTGAAAAATTTCTTCCTTATATCTAATCTAAATCTACCCTCTTTCAGTTTGTAGCCATTAGCCCTTGTCCTATCGTAACAGGCCCTGGCTAAACAGTCCCTCTCCAGCTTTCTTGTAGGCCCCCTTCAGGTACTGGAAGGCTGCTACAAGGTCTTCCCAGAGCCTTCTCTTTTCCAGGCTGAACAACCCCAACTCCCTCCGCCTTTCCTCATGGGTGTTCCAGCCCTCTGATCATCTTTGTGGCCCTCCTCTGGACTTGCTCCAACAGGTCCATGTCCTTCTTATGCTGGAGGCCCCAGAGCTGAACACAGTACTCACTCCAGGTAGGATCTCATGAGAGCGGAGCAGAGGGGGAGAATCACCTCCCTCAACCTGCTGGCCACACTTCTTTTGATGCAGCCCAGGATATGGTTGGCTTTCTGGGCTGCAAGCGCACATTGCTGGGTCATGTTGAGCTTCTCATCAACCAACACCCCCAAGTCCTTCTCCTCAGGGCTGCTCTCAATACATTCTCCACCCAGCATGTATTTGTGCTTGGGATTGCCCCGACCCATATGCAGGACCTTGCACTTGGCATTGTTGAACTTCATGAGGTTTGCACGGGCTCGCCTTTCAAGCTTGTCAAGGTCCCTCTGGATGGCATCCCTTCCCTCCAGTGTGTTGACTGCACCACTCAGCTTGGTGTCATCGGCAAACTCAATCCCCCATCCATGTCACCGACAAAGATTTTAAACAGTACTGGTCCCAACACCGACCCCTGAGGAACACCACTCGTCACTGGTCTCTAACTCCTCTTGTTTATTCCCTGTGCTATGTGCATTTGCATAGAGACATTTAAGTTGGGCCCCAATGAAGACAACTTACTTGCTGGAGTGGCTGGAATTCCTTTGTGCTGCTCTTCAGGTGCTCTCCTGCTGGCCTGTGATCCTTCTCCAGGTTCTGGGTATCTATTGCTAGCACTGGCATCAAACTGGTAGGAGTGGGATGGATTGAGGTTCCCTTCCCCCAGCAACTTTAGTTTAAAGCTTGGCAAGCCTATGACCAAAGATGCTCTTCCCCTTATCTGACAGGTGGACCCCAACAGCCCCTAGTAGACAAGGTTTCTCAAAGGGAGTCCCATGGTCTAAGTAGCCGAACCCCTGGCTGTGGCACCAGTCCTGTAACCATTTGTTGATTTGCCAGATGCAACTGGCCCTTTCAAACTCCTTCCCTTTGACTGGAAGGATTGATTAAAAAACTACCTGTGCTCCAGAGTCCCTTACCACCACTCCCAGGGTTCTGTAATCCTTCTTGATACTCCTCAGACTGCTTCTGGCTGTATCACTCGTGTCCACATGAAACAACAGCAGCAGATAATAGTTCGTGGACTGTACAAGGCTTAGTAGTCTCTCAGTGGCATCCCTGATACGAGCCCCCGGTAAGCAGCACGCTTTTCTAGAGAGTCTGTCAGGCTGGCAAATGGGTGCCTCTGTACCTCTCAGAAGACGGTTGCCTACTACTATCACCTGTTGCCTTTTCTTAGTTGCACTTGTTATACAGGGAGCAGATCAGGCTGCCTTACTCAGCTCCGGTGTCTCTCCTGGTGTGACAGGTCTGTCCTCTTCAGTCTGCAGAGTGGTGAAGCGGTTCTGCAAGGGCACCTCAGGCTTTGGGGGAAGTCTCTTCCTCCTGCTGGTCCTTGCCATTGCAATCATCCATTCTTCTGCATTATTGGCCCCCCTCCCTTCTCTGTGTGCTGGTAGGGGAGTTTTTGGCTGTTTGGCTGTGGGCTGTGGGTTCACTGCAGACTATGCTTGGAACCAGCTATCTAACTCCTTCTCAGCCTCCTTGATGTTACACAACCTTCTCACTACCTCCTGCAGCTCAGCTACCTGCTGCAGGAGATCCTCCACCTGGGCACATATTTTGCAGGCAGATCTGCCACCTGTCCCTGCCACAGGAGAAAGGTCTAGGCACTTTCTGCAGTCTGAGATCTGCACTGCAGCCTCCCCCTTCAGCAGCTCCGTCTGGGTGGAGGCATCAGCCACCACTGGGGTAGATGCTACAGACCCCCCAGCCAGAGCTGCAACCTTTGCTCTCAGACAAGTGCCCACCATTCTGCCTTGAGGGTCAGGTAGGACGAGTGCCCTCAACCTGTGCAGATGGTCACAGAACAGCGCCTGGTTGCTGGGTTATGTGTGCTTCAAGTCTCCCACTCGGCCAGTAGAATGCCCTTCCTTCGAAGAGGAGCCCACCCTCCTGCACGAAATGCTGCACAACACCGTGGCTGCCACACCTTGCCCTGTTTGCCCGCCCTGCTCATAGTGCTCCTGGTCACTCGCGCTCCCTGGGGCTGCCTTTTGTGGGAGCAGAGGGTGGCCACCATTACTCCTGGCCCTGCCCCTGCCTCATCAGTTGCTCTTGTGAGAGCTGCTGGCTCCTGGTGGGTCTCTGCGCCCCCCGAGGTTTTCTTTTATTGTAGAGCCATATGCAGCTTGTTGTGATACTATTAAGAAAGGAGCTCACCGAAGAACATGATGCAGTCGTTGCCAAGGGACAAGAGACGTGCAACCTTAAGGTGCTCAGCTTTTCTCCGGTTAGGAGCCCAATGGATGTATTTACAATACATGGCAAATGAAATGAGTTTCAAATATAACCCACAGCTAACTGAATAATAAAGCTACTGCTAGACACCGTATTCACATGATACAAATAGCAGGCATCCATTTCAATAGCGGAATGTCAAGCAGTACATCTATTCTTACACTCATGTTTTTAACTATTTTTTTAAAAACATTTACCCCTTCTCTGCTAACAAAAGGATGATTTTCAACATGATCCTCACGTATGTTCTAAAACTACTTACGTGTCTTCTTGACCCATGAAACGAACATTTTCCAAACTTTCCAACATGGAGTCATCATTAGTTTATACAGCACCTTAATTTATAAATTTCTACACTCTTTTAACCAGTATCACACACCTTTCTTTCACCACTCTGCCTTAAATCAAGAAAAATAACCAATTTATTTCCAGCTGGAGGAATTCAGTGCATTACGAGGTAAATAAATCTACATGATTTCACAGGACCCTTCCATTAAAGCCTGCAACCCTTTCCCCAGAGATGTCAGCATACATACCAAACAAATTATATCAGCTAAAAATCCCTTATCAGCATGCTCGCATTTACTAGTCTAGCCTCTGAACTGCAGCAAACACAGCAATAGATTAAATGTCAGGAAGAAGTTCATCCTTACTGTTTCCCCCCACAGATAAGAAAACCAAGCATTGCAGGCTTATAAATTTATAATTAACCATAGTTAAAGGCAAGCCGTGTGAGTTCCTCACCCAGCATTGCCTGCCTGCCTGTATGGTAAATGAGCAAAGAGGCTGTTGATGGCATACGGCTTGCAAGCAAGTGGCATTTCTTTAACGAGTCTCTGTCAGGCACACACAGTGTTATACAAATACAAGCATTTCAGATACCTCACTCTCCTGCTTTGTGCATCCAGCAGAAGCTGTGAGGATCTATAATGTATTGTCTGTCCATCTGTGGCACCGAGGAGCCCTGTTTATCACCCAGGAGGGCACCATGCCTGCTTTCCACCCACCCCACAATCCTCCACCTTGCTCTTCACTCTAATATTTCTTAGTTAACTTCATTCTTGTTTCTCTGCCTGTGGCACATAAGGCTCCTAGCATCCTACTCCTCTACAATATGCAATGCCCCAGGGCATGAACCTCAGCCAGTGAGTGAGACCACCATCTCTCAAACATGGCAACATTGCCAGCTTAGGAGCTGCAGGCATAGGCTTTTTCTCTACCATACTCTCTCACTAACCAGGAGGTGTCCACCTCAAGAGCTGAAAAGGTGTTCAAAAGCCCAGGTAGACCCGGGGATGCTGCAAGGCTGTATTCCTAGTGTGTCTGTCTCTAGGCAGTGCATAGGAACAAAAGAGGGGCCATATGACCCCAATAGGACACGCTGTTTAGGGAGAGCATGCAAGTCTGGCCACTTTCTCCAACCCATTCTCCTTGTACTACTCCCAGCATCCATAAATGCTATATTAGGGATTTTACACAGTAAATCCCTACCCTAGTGAATGTCCTCTGCTGATGGATCTGGTGACTGGTAGTTCTATCTTCACTTTATCCACTGCCTTCATCACTCTCCTCCATCCTGGAAAGTGACCACTGAGCCCTGCCCTCTTCTTCCCATTTGTTAACCAGCTTTCAGCCTGTAACAGTACTTTCATCCAGTCCTGTGGCAACTTACTTCCTTGAGCAACATTTGGTGTTCATCCAAGTAGCCACCCAACAAAATACATGATATCCACTGGATCCTCTCTAGCCACATGCTTTCTGACACCTTTCCAAAACTGCAGCAGGATGTGGGGCAGGATTCCCTTTCCAGCAAGCATGACGACTCCTTCCCAGCTCAGAAGAAGTGCTCAGAAAACTTATCCTTTATTGAAGTCCCCCACCTTACAAGGGGTGGAAGTAAGGTTCACTGGTTCATGATCGCCATGAGCCCCTCTACAGTCTCTTGGGTTGTTGGGAATTACACTGGCAGCTAACCAATTATCTGACATGATGGCAGTTTGTAAAGGGAGGTTAAAAACTGTCCAGCAGTATCTAATCCATCTATTTGATCTAATGCTTCCTATGTATTGACTTCACATTGATTTCACTCCTCTGATCCGTGGGCCCTGAGGTATGTATCCAGTGTGGGAATGTCTCCAACAACTTCAGCAATGAGTTCATCAAGAATTCACAGAGCTGTTCTGCTATGTCTTACTATCCCTAAAGTCCCATTTATCAGTGAGGCCCCTTTTATATTTCCCCACTAATTTCTTACCTTTCTTTAGATGTAATTAACTTTTTACTCCTGATTTGAGCATCTTTTGTGAGGTGTTTTCCAAATTCTTTTTTTAGCCCTTTTATTTTCCTGTTTACATTTGATCTACCATATTTAATGGGTTTTGCTATTACCCTTATTTGGAAGATAGTTCTGTTCTTCTTGGACACTCATCTTTTTCTTCTGAGAGTGACCCTGACCTTTTATTGACCATGTTGTGCTTCATTGGATTACTTTGTTTCCTTTTAGATTTGTGGCACACATTTCACCTGGACTTCTAGCTTTTCAGACTGCTTCATTTAGCTTGTTCTGTGGGTTTTGACTAATTACTGCCTTTTAATGTTGTTCCCTATTTCTGAATTTAATATCTGCATGCTGGCTTAATTTGGTCTGCTCTCTCCTGCCACAATGTTAAAACTATTTGTATTGTGGTTGCTGTTATAATTATGTCTTCTGCTAATGACTACTAGGTAAGACCCTGTGCACCACTCAAGATCAAATGGAGGCTGATGGTTTTCCTTGTGCGTCCTAGGACTTGCTTTTGCAGGAAGCTGTTGTTTTACACCCAAAGGTTGTATCTCTTCACCTTGCTCTTGTGGAGCACTGATCCAGTCCATGGGTGAATAGTCGAATTCTCCTATTTTTACCACCTGTCCTAAATTTGCAGCATACCTAATCTCACTTAGCACTGACTGATCACTGTCGTCGTCTTGCCCATGGCAGTACAATGGCAGGACGGCGCATTTATTGTAGCATGAGGTTTCCACCAACAATGATCCTATTGTGCTTCTCTTTTCTAATATCATTTTATGCTGTTTCACTTTATGTAATCCTTCACACAGTGTGCCACTCCCCCACCTGTACATTTAATGCTAACATTTCTATGAACCTTACGGCTTGGGAAACTCTGACCCACTGTTTGTATCCCTTCCATCATGTGCCTGAGATCCTGACGTGTCAGGGCTGCCAGGTGTCTTAGTTCCTTCCTCTTATTTTTTAAGACTTCTTGCACAGGCGTAAAACCACTTGCAAATTGTGTCTTCACTGTCATTTAATATTGCATACCTGCAAAAATCCACCTCCCTTATTGAACAGTTGTACTGTTTATATCCCACCTGAGGACAGAGTTGCGTTCAAAGGAACATGGCTATCTCTACCTTGGAGCTCAAGTCAGTCCAGGTTCTTCTGTGCCTGTTGGCTTTCCTACAGCTTCTAGAGCAAATGCTCCTCTATCAGTTTTCAGTCCCCTGTTTCCCTCCTTTTTACATCAGAGTTAGTCACACAATGAAATGTTGGACCACTGCCTATCTCTCAGCAAACACTATATGAAGGTCTTGGACTTCAGTCTTCTGTCCAGCACTTGAATTTAGCCTGTAGAGCATAGCTCCCACACTTCCACATGTGACCGGTACTAATATAGACCATGACTGTTGACTCTCCACAGGTAACCCATCTGGCTATCCTAAAAGGTCCCCTGTACCAAGAGGCAAGTTACTGTGCAGTCCCCCACATGAGACCAGCCCCCTGTGCATCCGATGTGTGACTGATGTGCCTAATAATGAAATCTTCCATTACCAGCACCTGTTTCTTTCTCTCTTTTAAGACACTTGCTACTGCAGCAGTGAAAGCACTGTGATACCACCTGGAGGGTGGTCAAAGCCAAGTGGTAAGATCCTTCCTTCCCTGCAGACACCCTCCTTCCCTGAGACTGATGTTCACAACTGCTTCTCAGAGACACCAAACTCTCCATCAGCTCTTCAGGGTGAACTGCAGAGGTGAGGGAGAGAGAAGAAAAAGAGATATTTATCTCAATCAATATGTGCCACCTGATTTCACCAGCTCAGCTGGATGGATGGTTCTGCTAAATTCCTCTTGGTGATCACTGGGAAGACATGGGCATCGTAAAGGGAGGCAGGGGCAATGGCTTAGCTTGGGAATCGCTCCCCAAAGAAGTCACCTCCCCATCACCACCCTGAGAGGGAGCCAGCCCAGCCCCCTTACGTGCCTTTCTGGGGTGATGTGAACCCATCACTCATCACCGTTGCCTCCTGTGGGTGGTCCACTGGTGTCTCACATTAGCAGATACAACAGAATTCATTAACATGAAATAGGAAACACACCAATTATTCCCTCCTTTGGTTTTACTGATGCACCACGTCTTCCTTGTTGACTGTTAGATTACAGGACTACACATCGCAGAGTAATGTCAGTGTATAAATAAAAATAGAAATAATAGCAAATATTCCCTCCTACATGTCCAAAAATCTATACATGCTCATCTGAACATGCACCAGATGTGTTTACATGAGAATCCTTTGTCATTCAGCTGAATACATTGTTTACATCTAGAGCTGACTTTTTCATGACGAGTGTCCTTGAAAATTTTCTGTTAACATTTTCCAGTGAAAAATAATTAGTTGACTATATATAAATTTCTGCTAAAGAAAAGTCTCAGCCAGAAATTTCATGATGGGGGAAAAAATCTTTTCCCAACCAGCTCTAATGTTTACTACGTCACAGGCAGAGCCATCATTTAAAATTTCTCCCTGAGGCATTATAAAGAATGTCATCATGCACCGCTCCATTTTTTACCTTCTAAAACTCAAGACACACAAATGACAGAGGGAGTGGCCTTTGTGAATGCTAAGATTTGCTTCCCTATAAAACTTCATTATTACCGGGTATTTTCAGAAAGGTGCTATCACTGTATCATGCAATTATATGACTTTATGGTGATGGCAGACTAGCTTACAAGAAGAGCATATGGAAAATACAGCAGCAGATCAATTAACTTGAAGATGTTTTTGATTAAAACACTGAGGTTGGCATGGAAGTTCTTGAGCCTTTGAGATTATCCATGTTTCATAAATATCACAGCACAAACATTTTCTGACAGATTCTGTTTCAGCTTGGTAATACCCTCCATAAATCTGTGCCCGAACTCCAGTGCCCACCAAGGTCTTGAAATCTGACAGCAAGGACTGGGAAAATCACAAGAGTTTAGGCAGAGGAGAACTGTCAAATTACAGGAAGATCTCCAAACACTGGATATCTCATGCTCCAAACAATACCACATGTTTCTACAGCGTCTTTTGCCATCATGTGCCTTCTTTTGCCCTCACGTGCCTTATTAAAGTTGTGGTGACATTTTTAGTTCTCACTTCAGCTAAGCTGATTTCTGTGGTCTTAGATCCCTGCTTTAATAGAAAACACACAAAATAACATGGTTGGGAGAAAATACTGCTAAGAATATTATTAAATAAGTGGAAGTGCATTATTTAGTTTTAAATAATGTCTTTTAATGTCTTAAGTAGCTATTTGGTAGAGATGAAGCTGCACTGCACAAAGAATAAATGCATTTTTTGCCTCTTGATACATCTCTAATATGTGGAGAGCAAATTAAAACTCTGGAAGTAAATTACACTTAAGCAAAAGGAAGGTTATGCATATAGAGACTATAATTAACTAATATAAGAAATTCTGAAATACTTATCAGCAACAGGAAAAAAAAAAAAGAAATCCTTTCTCTGCTAATTCATAGAAAAAAGATCACATAAAAATTTCTCTTAGAATTTCAGATTTTTCCATGGCAAGGAAAAGTAAAGAAAAAAATGCCCATTTTCTTTTTAAAGTTCCTCTTTTTCTCTCTACCACCTGAATTCAGCCCAGTGCCAGCTGGGGTAAAGGCGGAAGATGGAGGGAACCAGAACAACACTTCACAGATTTTGGAAAATATAGAGGTTTTTTGCCTTTTTTTTCCCCCCGTCATTTGCAATAGCTGTGAGGACTTCTGGTCTTACGCTTGGTCTAAAACACTTGCCTGCAGAATTTTGCTTCCATCTCCATGGTCTTGGGAGCTGCCTTGGGAGGAGAAGCTGATCTGCCTCCAGCCAGAGCCAGCCTTGCTGCTCTGGGCACGCAGAGATTTCCGCCCTCCCGGAGCTGGCAAGAAAGAGTAGAGGGATCAGGGAGGAAGCAGTCTCGTGTTCAGCTGTGGGAGCCTGGCAGAGGCAAGGAGTTGGCTGGCAGCTGGCTTGGGCTTTGGATTGCTCCAGTTCCCATTCTCCCACTCACTGTGCGGCACCTCTGGTTAGTTAAATCTGAGTGTTTCAAGGTTAGTATTGGCCCTAAACCAGGGAAAACAAGCAAAGAAATTTGATTGAATGCTTTAACCTTCAGTTCATGGCTGTTTTATTCCAGAGAAAGAAGAAGTTGCTGTCACTTTCAAGAGGAAACATGAGCAACAAATTAAGCAAGCTTCTGTCTCACTATCTAGCTGTCACCTGGCATTTATTAATAAAGGACAAGTTCGTCATCTTATGTGATTTTTCACAGGGATCTGGACAGCTGGTGGTAGCAGTTCCAGTTGCAGAAGTGTCTTTCACTTGCCAGCTAGGTTAGCTCGTTCCCAGCATTTCTGGGCAACCACATAAGTTTATCTCACTGAGACCTTGACTACACCAATGCAGATATTAGTGGTAGTCGGTGACATGGTCACTGAGCACCTAAGCCCTAGGCAACTGGCAGAACCTTGCTGGGGCCAGCAAAGGTCCTCACCTGCCAGCCATGGGGCAAGAGGGTGTTTCATAACCAGTCTTCTGCCACCCAAAGTGGAGCAGCAATGTGTCCATGCAGTGTGGTGGAAAGAGTCAGGCAGCATCGTCAGGTGAAACCTCACCGTGAGGTGTTGTATCTACAGGGGTAGGCAGTTTCAGGATGTGGGGCACTCACAGTGGTTGTTAAGGTGCCAGTTTTCCAAACTAACAAATTGCAGAGCTTTCTGGGGTGAGAGACAGAAGCTGCTTCATCACAAGGATCAATGTCCTGGAAACTGCCCTGTCCCAGCCAGGCCATGAGAAATTCACTACTGAGATTCTCCCCTTGTGATACAAACATGTCAACAGTAACATTCAGTTTTATCAAGTGGTGAAAAGCCTGAAATGCACAATATAACCCAGCTATTTCTGATTCCTTTGGCATCAGCAAGATGTAAAATTGAGGATCTCTATGGAAACAGTGGGATTCATCACAGGAAATTCATTGGATGTGTCAGTCCTTTCAGGTGACTTGGTGTTAGAGAGACACCAGGTATTTGCTTGTCCACTTTTATTCGGAACAGAAGGCCAAGCAGCCCCAGAGAGAGTAACCACCTCACTGTACAACCTGCCGCTCCCTGTCTCCCCCTCAAGCCCCCAAAAAGCAGGTGAAGACATTCGTTGTCATCGGTCACTCCAGGTCAGAGCCATCTCCCTGTCTTGTGTTCACATCTTGTTCTTCACCCCAAGGATGAAGCAGCAGGGTCACCCCCATACAGACCAGGGGCTTCTCCTCTCACGGCCACCAGCAGGTAATTCCTGGAGTGAGATGCCCCACAGCATAGAGCAGCGGGACAGATTCAAACCCTACATGCCTATTTGGATGGAGGCACAAGTGGCTTCACCTGTCAGACATTTACTGATGCAACCTGTTTTCTGTCACAAACAGACATAATGCCCAGAGGACCACACGGAAGAACTCAACTGTCCAGGCAGCAACACCTGAGAAGTCAGGGATGCAGCTCTCACCACCTCTCACCAAATAGCCTTCTGAGGATATTCACATGAGCAAGGTCCAATGGAGCCAGGACAGCTTTTGACACAGGGAGTCATGACCAGAGGGTTGGCACAGAAAGTCAGCCCTCAACTCTCATTGACTTTCAACCTGTGAATGTCCTTCACACTGTCTGAAAGTCTTCCTTTTCCAGTATACTTAACAAATAATAGTTATTTAGTTTTGCTGAATTGTTCAGAGTGATTGTGCCTTCTTATCAATAACAGAGAAACAAGTTGTGCATATTTTTATGTATATGTGGTACAAAATATCATCAAACAGATGTAGGTGTATAGATGCTATTTGTGAGATGCACCAGCTGGCTCTGCTGCCCCTCAAATGCAAGGTACCTTGCAGTCTTCATAAAGATTATGTATGTAACAGTTTGAAAGCAGAAATGTGATGTTTAAAGGTGAAAGCAGGCATGAAACAGTGGGATGGATTTTGAAACAGCATCTGAATAAGGTTTTTTTGAGACATGAGAAGGAAGATTAATTGGCTTAAAATATAGTTTATTTTTTTTAAAAGGAGAAACATATTTAGAGACTTCTCATACTATGATGAGTTGGGATAACTTTTCAAAACCAGAGATGCCTGAGTTTCATCTTCAGAACATATCTATGGATACAATTAAAAAAATTAATTTGCATTGGAGCAGTAAACACAACAGTACCAAATCTGTTTTCCTGTAAAGGCATTTATGTGTGCACTGACTTGGTTGACTTGCACACTTTGCAGGTAAATATAGGGGGTCTCTAAACACCAAAGGCAATATTTTCAACAACATATCTGCTCTTTCAGTGCCTAAGGTCCATTTTCAAAGGTGATCTAAACATCTCCAAAGCTAACTGAGGCTGAGTGATAATGAGAGTTGAATGCTGAATAGTCACCTTTGAAAGCAAGACGTGGACACTTCCAGATACCCTGTTCTTAATCTCCAGTGACTTGCATTGTTTCTGCTGCTCCATTCTGGGCAGTATGAGGCTTTTGTAGATACATGAGTCAGTCCCACAGAACTGAAAATATGAGACTTGTCTTCTGCAATCTCATAAACACAAGGGTTGTCTTATGCCCATACATCACACCCTAGATTTCAATGAAAACAACAGGAGGGTGCCAATGTTCTTCCAGTAATTACTCTAGCAAGACTAGGGCTTACGAAATAGTACCTTGGTTGTCACTATAGTTGGTGCAGAATCCTTATACCTTTTGTACAGCTATGTAAATAACTGTAGGGGAAAAAAAACCAAGCAAACAAAGAACAACTGTTTCAGTGCCTCCCTGGCTGGGTGATGGAAAAACTGATACTAAGAAACAAAAGATGTGATTGCTGATGACCCAAGGCATATTATAAATGTAGACTGCAGTAAGGGGGGAAAAAGGAAAAGACACCTCGTATAAGTGGAAACTATAATGTCAGTCTATACAGTAACTACTGTCTTTATATAGCTATGCGTTTCTGATATGCAAGCTAGAGTGAGAAAAAAAATGTGGCATCCAACTCTGAGCTTAATGCTGCAGTACATGGAGGAGCCATCCAGGAGGGACCTGAGCACTGCACGCCACAGATGAACAAGAAAACTTTAACAAGGGTGGGTCAGATCTGTGAAGCAAGGGTTGCCAGTAATAAGTTCCCAGGAACTTCAGGCAATTTATCTCAGCTCAATGACAGGTTTATTCATTTATAATGTGTTAGAAACAAGGTAGTGCTTGACAAAAAATCAGAAAAATTCCTTTGTCTCTTAAGCTTTGCATATACTTATCTGCCCTGTGGTGCTTTCAGAAAATAACCAAGACAGACTTTTATCTGGGGAACACATTTTCTTGCATGTGGAGTTATGTCAGGCTTCCATTCATCATAGTGTAAACAACACAGAAAACCCATTTGGAGGCCACTGCTTTCTGATGCTGATCTCTGCTATCTGCCAGGTGGCAATTTAAAAAACATTAAAAACTGGCAGGTCTCATCACTGGTGAATATTGGACCTATATATTGGGGCTACGTTAAGGGCTTCTTTCTTATTTGTATTTCAAGTTTTTCACCTAAAGCAATAATTTCCCTGAAAGCATTTTTTATTTATCAGATGCAAGCAAATGTTTAGAACTAAAATCTCATAGAATCACTGAACAGTTGAGGTTGGCAAGGACCCCTTGAGATCATCTAGTCAAGCTCCCCAGCTCAAGCAGGGTCAGCCAGAGCAGGTTTCCCAGGACCATCATGTCCAGTTGGGTTTTGGATATCTCCAGGGATGGAGACTCCACAACCTCTCTGGGCAACCTTGTGCCAATGTTTGACCACCCTCACAGGAAATAAGTGTTTTCATGTGTTCAGATTAAATTTTCTTTTTTTTTTTTTTTTTTTTTTAATTTGTGCCCAGTGCCTCTTGTCCTGTCGGTGTGCACTGCTGAGAAGAGTCTGGCTCCCTCCTCTTCCTCCTATCAGGTATTTATGCACACTGGTGAGATTTCCCCCCTTCTCTTCTCCAGGCTGAACAGTCCCAGCTCTCTCAGTCTTTCCTCGCAGAAGAGATGCTCCAGTCTATTCAACATTTTCATGGCCCTGGGCTGGACTCACTCCAGTATGTCCATGTCTCCTTCGTACTGGGGAGCCTAGAACTGGATCCAGCACGCCTGATGTGTCCTCACCAGTGCTGAGCAGAGGGGAAGGGTCCCCTCCTCAACCTGCTGGCAACACTCCTCCTAATGCAGCCCAGGAGGCTGTTGGCCTTTGCCACAGTGATGCACTGCTGGGTCATGGTCAGCTTGTTGAACTTCATGAGGTTCCCCTCTACGCAATTCTTCAGCCTGTTGAGGTGCCTCTGAATGGCACCACAACAATCTGGTGTATCCCCTTAGTTTTGCATCATCTGCAAAGTTGCTGAGGGTGAAGTCCATCCCATCCACCAGGTACATTAATAAAGATGTTAAACAGTACTTGTCCCAGTACTGAGCCCTGGGGTCCACCACTAGTGACTGGCATCCAACTGAACTTTGTGTGGCTGATCGCTACTCTCTGGGCACAGTCTTTCAGCCAGATTTCAATCTGCCTCACTGCTCACTTGTCTAATCTGCACTTTGTCAGCATGTCTATGAGGCTGTTATGGGAGACGGTGTCAAAGGCCTTACCAAAGTCAAAGTAAACAGTATTGACTGCTCTCTCCTCATCCACCGGGCTAGTCTTCCCATCGCAGAAGGCTGTTGGGTTGGTCACACATGATTTTCCTTTTGTAAACTCATGCTGACTACTCCTGACAACCTCCTCGTCCTTAACGTGTTTGAAAATAATTTCCTGGAGCATTTTCTCCTTCACCTTTGCAACGACTGAGGTGAGGTTGACTGTAGTTCCCTGGACCTTTCTTCTTGCCCTTCTTGAAGGTAGGAGTGGCATTTGCTCTCTTCCAGTCTTCATTAAACTCTTCCAATCACCATGGTGACACTGCTGTGCCATATGAAAGTTAAAATCTGGACCTGTTGCAATTCTGATACCCCTGGATACACCACACATCTCCCCAGGAAAGGAAGAGAAAGGGCTGCCTTTACAGAAAATGGTGTCTATCCCATTCCTTAGACAGGGACTGAGGTTTATCACCCTAGCTTGTTAGTTGTGGAAATGTACCATTTTGATTTGAAATATTTCAGGTTTTGATATTTCTCCCAAAAGCTGTAGTTTTCTGTAGCAACAAAATCTTTTTTTCCAGACCAACTGTATCACAAAAGCTAATCTGATAACAGAGATTCTACACCGCAGGGATGCTCTGACATCAGAAGAAAAATACATCAACACCAGTGGGACCACCAGCAATGACTAAAGTGCATTCATTGCTTTACTACTCACTCCTTCAATACCAACCAGCTGCTGGTAGTGGCAGGGCCCAGTGGAATGCTAGCCTGCTGGCTCCATAAGATGTTTTCTTCTTCTGTGCTGTGAACAGTCAAAATACTGAAATCCCATGCATTCCCTCCGATACTCCCACCTGTCCCACACAAGGGGTGAGTGACTCTTTGAGACTCGTGGCAGCCAAGAAGGCACCCACCCTCCCCACTTCCATCAGGCTCTGGGGGTAGAGAGAGGCACAGGAAGCATGGGCAGTTCTCTGCCATGGGACAAAGAGCAAAGATCTACAAGAGCAGGCATAAATTATGTTTGTCATCACTTTTCTACTGCATGGAAAAGGCATGCAGACCTTAGAAAAAACACTTTTAATATATGCATTATTAATAGAAAGCTAGCACACAGTAATAGCACTTTCTGCTACAACCGTTGTCTGCAGATGGATGAAAGAAGGCCACCAGAGAAGCACTAGCTCTAGACGAGAGGCATGAGTGATTACTATAAACTCATGAATAATTCTGGTTTTCATCTGAAAATTGCACTTGTACACACTCCTCTCTCAACACAGGCATTTTCAAAATGCACAGACTCACTGAGAATCCATGTTCAGATGTTTTTCCCATTGATTTTATTTAAAAGATGTGTATACAGGGTGCTTAGGGACATGGTTTATTGGTGGAGTTGGCAGTGTTAGGTTTATGGCTGGACTTGATGATCTCAAGGGTCTTTTCCAACCTAAGTGATTCTATGATTCTATGATTCTAAAACCAAAGCAGAAATGGTAACCTTTGCATATACTAGCCCACCTAAATCTTCTGCCTATACAAACCTGCAACAAAAGTATCACAAGAAAGTTTCTCTCCTGAATTTTAGTGCTTCCAGATGAGCCCAAGAAGAGCAGGGCACAGATGGTAAGGGAATTTCTTTTGCATTATTTCTACTTGTTATTTCAGTGACAGTTTAATCCAAGGGGAGTTAAAGAACAGTTTTTACCCTACCCAGCAAATTCCCAGATCCCAACATGAGCATTCAAGTGAAATTGCTGTTTTACTTAAGCGGTGTGCTTCACAGAGGAGAAGCTGATCAAAAGCAGGTACAACAGTAATAAGTGAAGAGCTACACAACTGATCAGCCACCTCAGCAAGCACTGTGCACACTGGGAAGCTGAGGCACAGGGAGGGGCTGGGACCTGCCCCATACAAAGCTGGGACTAACTCCTGCTTTAGGTTCATGCACTGACATACCAGTTACTGCCACTTAGAATCATAGAATCATAGAATAGTTTCGGTTAGAAAAGACCTTTAAGATCATCCAGTCCAACCATTAACCTACACTACCAAGTCCACACTAAACCAATCAAGGGCAGAATAGACTAAACCATGTCCCAAAGTGCCACATCTACCCGTTTTTTGAACACTTCCAGGCATGGGGACTCCACCACCTCTCTGGGCAGCCTGTTCCAATGCTTGACTACCCTTTCTGTGAAGAAATTTTTCCTAATATCCAATCTAAACCTCCCCTGGCGCAGTTTGAGCCCATTTCCTCTTGCCTATCACTAGCTACTTGGGAGAAGAGACCAACACCCACCTCACTACAACCTCCTTTCAGGTAGTTGTAGAGAGCGATAAGGTCACCCCTCAGCCTCCTCTTCTCCAGGCTAAACAACCCCAGTTCCCTCAGCCGCTCCTCATAAGGCCTGTGCTCCAGACCCTTCACCAGCCTTGTTGCCCTTCTCTGGACACACTCCAGCACCTCAATGTCTTTCTTGTAGTGAGGGGCCCAAAACTGGACACAGTATTCAAGGTGCAGCCTCACCAGCACCAAGTACGGGGCACAATCACCTCCCTGCTCCTGCTGGCCACACTATTCCTGATACAAGCCAGGATGCTGTTGGCCTTCTTGGCCACCTGGGCACACTGCTGGCTCATGTTCAGCTGGCTGTCGACCAACATCCCCAGCTCCTTTTCCTCCAGGCAGCTTTCCAGCCACTCTTCCCCAAGCCTGTAGCATTGCATGGGGTTGTCGTGCCTGAAGTGCAGGACCCGGCACTTGGCCTTGTTAAACCTCATACAGTTGGCCTCAGCCCATCGATCCAGCCTGTCCAGGTCCCTCTGCAGGGCCATCCTACCCTCCAGCAGATCGACACCCCCACCCAGTTTGGTGTCATCTGCAAACTTACTGAGGGTGCACTCAATCCCCTCATCCAGATCATCGATAAAGATACTAAACAAGGCTGGCCCCAAAACAGAGCCCTGGGGAACACCGCTCGTGACCGGCTGCCAACTGGACTTAACTCCATTTACCACTACTCTCTGGGCTCGGCCACCCAACCAGTTTTTTACCCAACGAAGACTACGCCCATCCAAGCCATGAGCTGCCAGCTTCCCAAGGAGAATGTTATGGGAGACTGTGTCAAAGGCTTTGCTAAAGTCCACATAAATGACATCCACAGCCTCTCCTTCATCCACCAGGTGGGTCACCAGGTCATAGAAGGAGATCAGGTTGGTCAAGCAGGACCTGCCTTTCATGAACCCATGTTGGCTGGGCCTGATCCCCTGGTTGACCTGCACTTGCCTGTTGAGTTCACTCAATATGAACCACTCCATAATCTTCCCCAGCACCGAGGCCAGGCTGACAGGCCTGTAGTTCCCCGGGTCCTCCTTCCGGCCCTTCTTGTAGATGGGCGTCACATTGGCAAGCCTCCAGTCATCAGGGACCTCCCCTGTTAACCAGGACTGCTGATAGATGATGGAGAGTGCCTTGGTGAGCTCCTCTGCCAGCTCCCTCAGTACTCTTGGGTGGATCCCATCCAGCCCCATAGACTTGTGAGCATCCAGGTGGCATAGCAGGTCGTTAACTGCTTCCTCCTGGACTATGAGGGCTCCATTCTGGTACCTGTCCCTGTCTTCCCCACTTCTTCCAGGCCAGGCTTTTTCTGTACAGACTCACCCAGCACTACAATTTTTGGCCCTCTTGTTTGCTCTGCATCACCTGTTGTGTCTACCTATAGATAGGGAACCACAAAGGCTGTTGTAATATGCAACCATGTCGCTGGGTTTGGGTGTGATTCACCAGAAAATGGTATATTCCCTCTTCTGCCTGCACCACCTAATTCATGTTTCCACTGTCTAGCTGCAAGGTCAGGGTGCTGCAGGATGAAAGCCAGATTTAAGCTGTGATTGACACTTCTTGGGAGTATCCTCCAGAGAAACTCTGGCTGAATCAGTCCATGGAAGAGCAAAGATTTTTTCTTCAACAAGATCAAGGCTGTCCAAGGGAGCTCATGGCTTGAGTCACTTGACTCAAATAGTCATTTGCCTATTTTTGGTTTTGGTCATTAACTCAAAGAGCTGGAAATTCACCCAGTTCCCAAACCAACAGCTGTGCATCAGTCTTTCAGTCAAAGTGAATAGGCAAAAAAGTATTTTGATTTGAATTTTTAGGTCAGGCTGTACCAGGACTTCATAAACTGCTCACAGGTGTTGAATTTTTTATAGTGATATTTTCAAGTGAATGGTCATTAGGTTGCACAGTGTTTGTTCTGGCAGATACAACTGTTTCCACAGCATGCAAGAGAGAAAAAGCTCATTGGAAACTTTTTTTTTTTTTAAGTATAAGGGAGATAAGGCCATTGTAATAACAATCCCCCATCTGCCTATCACATGGCCCCTTCCTCCCTTTCTTGTGCGTATTCAGAGCATCCCCTGCTGTATTAGCAATTCTTGATGTCTGGAAGGTATTTTCTTTGCAGAGGAATATTTATTTATTTATAGACCCATTCAAAGCTTTAGGCATGTACACAGCCTAATCTCTAACATCTTGTCAAATGCAAGCAGAGGAAAAAATTCCAGGAGTTAGTTATAACGGTGTCAAACTCTGCTCTTGTAGGATGCACTTTGCCACTCATGACAGCAATGGGAAGCTCTGCTGCTCATTTGATGGCAGAACGAGCCTCTCCCGGGGTTCACTGCTCTGTCAACAGGGAAAGCAGCTAGCAACCTGCATGCCTTGCTGCAGAAAGAGCGAGCAAACATCCCTCCTTGAGCCTGTCTCGTGGAGAGGCACGTAGTGCAACAATGTGCTGTGTTTTGTTTGTTTGTTTTCTAGTTTTCATTTGTGCATTGAGTCCCAATTTGTGTAACAACTGTTCAGGCTCAGATCTGTTTTGCAAATCGTTGTGAAGTGAGCAGCAGTGGCAGATTTGCCTCAGCTGTTTTTGTTGAGTGTTGCTGAATGCAAAACAGAAGGAAAGAAAAGACAAAGCAGGAGGGCCGTTCTGAGCTGCAAATCCCTCGGCAGCACTGCCAAACCCTGTGCAAAGAGTAACTTTCATGGAAGTCCCTGGTTTATGGCTGCACCTATCTAAAAAGACTGGGAAACCAGCATGGTGGTATAAAACATTTCCTGCAAACATGGTTATTACAGATCAAACCCACTGAGAGCCCAGTATCAGCATGCAGAGCAGAAGCCACTCCCAGCATCTGAAGCCAGTGCTCCTGTGGGACTTGAGCATCATGCAGGATGGGGGGACAAGCTGGTTCCCCTTACCCCACTGGGCACAACCTCATGAAGTACATGGACCACATCACAAAATGCATTTCTCCTTCCCTTTTTGTTCTTAATGTCTTTTTTGAGGCTTCCTGCTTGTAAAATCATGATCAAGTCTGATACCCTCTAGATATAACCGTGACTCTTTCATGATACCACAGATGCAGGATACAGGGACCAGCAGACACAGCTCATCTGAAGCAAAGATCTCAGGACAAATAACATAGACTTGTTCTCTAAAGTCTTCTGGCTGGAGCCAGGATTCCTTTGGGTTCAATTCCCATAACAATGAGAGTCTCTCTCCCAGAATACAGCCAACAGAAACTGAGAAAGGCCACCTTTCCAATAAAAACACCTTAGAGGTCCTGCAATTAGTGAGCAGATATCTATTCAAATGCCCCCACGCTAATCTGGAGGCTGAATTGTGGCACCTGAATGTTCCCTTTCTCCTCTGAGGTTAGTAGATGAGGGCTGCTATAGAAAAATTGGGAAATAAAGAGCCTTTCCAAGGACAGCAGGCATACAATGCCATTACAGCCCTTGCAATAACGGAGTTCTTGCATCCTTTCCCTTGCATTTCATTCACTGCTTGCAAGCATTGGTAAGTGCCATCAGAACAAAATGAGAACAGCCTCGGATCCTCCAGCTTCTGCAGGGAGGGCACCTTCTTTAAAGCCACAGCTTCTGCGGTCACTGCTTGACTTGCATTATTGAACAACCTCGCAAATGACTGCCAGCCAATGCATGACCCCACTGCAGTATCAAGCTGTTTCATCTGCACAGAGCGTACGCATATTTACATAATAAATGAGACATACCAAAGCATAATATATTTATGCTATATCTCAAGCCACCTGCGCATTATCATTCTAGTAACCTCTCCAGCAGGAAATGAATTCCACATCGCCACAGAGCGGAAATATGAAAATTAATTGATAAGCTACAAATGGATCATTTGGAACCCAAATGTGTGGAGAATTGGTCGGCCAAAATAAACCTCATATCTCTGGAGAAAAGAGATTTATCATTTTAGGATCTTTCAGCCAGGTTTAAGGTTTTGTTAGTGATTGCTCCTTCATCAAGTAACTGAAAGAAAGATGTATTCCTCTGTGTGTGAGTGTAGAACTGCAAGTCAACCAAGATACCGTCCTGAGCTACAGCAGTCTGTATGCATATATACATGTACATGTTTGTGTGTATGTGTGTGTGTATAGATACATAGATCAATACCTAGAAAGCACCTGGAGTGATAAAAAGGGTAAGTCAGAAATACCCTTATGGAATCATTGAAGTCACAGAAGAAAGCTATTCTGTCTTCATCTCCTGTTCTCTTTGAAATGGCAGGACTGCCCTACCTTGACCTCTGTATATTATACATTCACTTTTTTGAATGTCAAGAACACAAGAGAAATAAATGCTGCATTAATATTAATATTAATATCCTCCTTCTTGAGCCAGCCCAGGCATTGAAGGAGCACAGTGCTAGTGCAGGGAGCATACTAACCCACCAGCTTGTTCATCTGGGGGCTCGGGTTCAAAGCCAAAGCCAAAGGCTACACTGCACCGTGCATCGCGCTCTGGCTGATCCCTGGGGTGGGGGGCAGACACCCGACAGCTGTGTGTGACCTGGTCAAGCCCATCTGTGTCCAGGTCGGCAGCTGGGCAGCATTGCAGCAGCATCACCAGCACCTCTCCATCTCTGCCCTATGATTCTGCCACCTCACTCAACTGGAGGGTCGTCAAAAATCCAGGGAAGGTGAGAGGGTTCACCACACTTTTGATCAGCATTTTTAAATCATCTGTCAATGGAGTCCATCCCCTGCCAAGCAAACAGCTCTTGAAAGAACAAAAAATAGATCTTCACCCTCAGTGCAGAAAAAATATCCCCATTATTACTTTGGAATTTGAGATTAAAACATAGTGATATCATAACAGTCAAGCAAGCCACTGATGCTGCTGTTTCTCCTGATCCGGTCTTCCTTTATTTTTTAAATGATCACATTTGCTGAGCTAATCCCATGTGTAGCCAAAATGTTTTTTCCTTGCTATCACCAGTGTCTGGGCTTTCAGGAAGATTGATAAAAAGCGGTTATGTACAATCAAATCAATGAAATCCAATTATTTTCTCCAATGCCTGTCACTAATAAGTGTCCCGCCCTGCTGCAGCCCTGTAAATAAATTCCTCACAGAGAGGAAAGCTGCACTGGAGTTGACAAAAGCAAGTACTGCAGCCATCCAGCCCATGTGCTTTCAATTTATTCCACCACCACCACAAAAGCACAAGATGGAGGCTTAGGGTGTGCAGAGCCTGCATCAGACCCAAATACTTGATAAATATCACAGTATGAGTGAGAATAGGATGATTTCTGCTTCTTGCTCCAAAACAACCATGTCAGAAGTCTCAGGTGCCCTACTATGCCACTAAGAGGATCCCTACCTCAACCACACTTAAATGTTCAGCTAACTAGAATTGACCAAGTCTACAAAAACCCCTCTTTGTCCTTGTCTTGTCTATAGAGTGAATCTTCAGTTCCCCTCCCCAGCCTCCATCCCCAGCCTGCTTTTGGGTGGCCACTTCTCCCAGTGTGGCCTTTGCCTCAGTAGATATCTGTGCCCAGTCTGCAAGCTCTGTACTGCACAGCACCAAGCACGCTCTTGGTGCTTAACAAATGCTAATTAATGGGATGTGTAGAATGGCACAGCGATTAAAATGAGGTATTTTCTCTCACTGAAGAATGATTAATATCTTGGCCAGATGTGAGTGTTGTGCTTTGTTAGCGGTACGTTGCATGGCAGATAGGCACACACACAAACAGCACCCCGTCAGAATAATTAGTCGTTTTGAATGCAATTCATTAAAAAGACAATGTTCCAAATTTCACATGACTAATGTTACAATTAAAACACTTGAATAGCTCTCATTGTAAATTCCATAGCCAAGTGCTGTCCATGCCTACACACTCAAAGAAAACAGAACTGGAGATAACTCCACTTAAGATCTTTTAGATCTTTAGCTGAAAAGAACCAAAGTGGGAGAACAAATGGAGGATCCACCTCCAAAGCCAGGAACACGCTGTGCCCAGTGGGAGTCTGTGTCGACTGCATCACCTGTGTTTTCTTGTTTTTCGTATTTGGCTCCCAAAGTTGCAGGGCGGCAGCTGGTAGAATTTTCCAGTATCACGTTGAGGTTAACTCCCATTAGCGTCCAAGTCAGGCACTGAAGCACATACAGGAATCCCACCAGCTCCTATTCGCTCTCTGTATAACTCTCAGTAAAAAACTGACCACCTTCCCCCCTGTAGCTGTGTTGGCTGACAAGACTACCATAAGGAGATGCTGGTCACCACTGCCACTGGAACCTTTTCACTTGCTCAAGTGACCGTCTTATTTTGTTGGCCACAGGCTGCATCCACAACATCCACAAGCTGCTCTGGCAGCCTGTCCAAAGCTGCAGAAATCTCCAGGAGAAGAGATGCAATACCTCCAGGTTGCCCAGCCACAGTCCAAAGATGACACAGACATAGCTACCACCTCTGTGAGAGAAGAAGACGTCCCTCCCGAAACAGCCCATGCCCAAAGCAGACGTGCAGCAAAAAGAAACAACCGCTGGCCACATGGGTCTCCCTTTTCAAAGACTTATCATCCAGCTGTATTTAACCAGGTTCACAAATGGGTTAACACAGAGTCCTCAGCTCTGTTTAGGCTACGAACAATTTGGGTAGAAAAATCCCTCTTTTGTTTAAAGGTGGATCTGCCTGCCTGGCATAGCAGTGCCATGTCCTGGTGGGGCCATCCCAGCAGAGCCCCAACACAGCTCCAGCGACTGATGCCAGGAGCAGCTGTGGACCTCAGCCACAGGATGAGCCACTGCCATGGGGCAGGAGAGACGAGGATGAGAAAAGTGCTGGCAGGGATGAGCAGCTGGGGAAGACGCGATGTATCTCATCCACTGCTGTTAGACTATGTGGAGGATGGCACCGTATAAAAATTGCTGTTTCCCGGGAAGAGCTCCCGTTTGATATTTTCCATGGAAAAAAGTTTCTGAATAATTCAAAATCAAAATTTGTTTTCTTGTTTCATCTCCAGCCGCCCTTTTCTCTTCTCATTGCACTGATAATAGAACAGAGCAGGACAGGACAGGGTGGAATACATTTTTCACCTTATTAGATGAAATTGCCTGACATTCACGGCACAGTTTGACACCACTGAAATGCTGCATTTCAAGAAATTTCTCTGATGTTTCCCACCAGAAATATTTCAGCTTTCCTGTTCTGCAAAACATTTCAAAATTCCAACTTTTCACCCCAATTAAGGACAGAGACAAATTTCATGATGCCGGAATGTCTCACAATACTTACCATTTCAGGGGGCTGCACTTAAGCTGATGTGTTTGTGTAATACCGCCCCCAACCTCTAACTCTATCATTCTTATAATTGGAGAACTTCAATAATAGGTTTAAATACAAAAATCAAAACTGACTGCTGGCAAATCTGAGCAGGGTTTTCTCTGGGGTTGTGAATTTCATGTGATGCTTCTAAAAATAAAATACATACTGTATATCAAATTTATAAAACAAAAAAAAACCCAAACTGACAAAACAAGGGCTATGCATTCAATCTTTACCTTGCTCTAGTCATCACAAACTATTTCCAAACACATCAGCCATATGCCTTTCTCTATCCCATTTAAAGGCATACTGCTTTGGCAATGCTAGCCGTACATTAATAGATATTAATGGCTTTTTCTCTCATTTTCAAATTGACTTCAATATCTTGACAGGTTACTTGAAATGACCGTTCAAGTCAGCTCACATTTGTCACACATTTAAGTCACAGGTATTGGACTTCTCAGCTGAATTTTTCAATTTGGTATCAGAGAAAACCAAATTGCTATTGACACACCATGGGAAACATCCTGCTCCCAGGATACAAAATGCCAAAGGTTACCACAGGGGGCACCTGGGGGGCTGGGGGGATAAAAAAGGGAAAAATGGGTTGTCATTAAGTTTGCAGGCAGTCCTGAGAAAAAAGAAAACAATCTGCTGCTGCTTTTTGATGTTCATACTAGGTATTTCCTTGGCTGAACCTTCGGTGGTCAAGCGCAATAGGGCTGCAGGTTTTCTTTGGTCCCACCATGTTTTCTATTACACTTGGAAGACCTAATTCTGGGCCTTGAGTCTGTGCTCCTTAGACATACTTAGTTTTGCACCTGTTTGGCCTATTTGTTGGAGATATAAGGTGGTTGACAGTAGTAATTTAATTATAGTCAAAGTCTTAACAAAAGAGAATAAATATTTAACCATTAGTCTAATAAGTAAAGCACACATTCTAGTGGTTACTGTACATTTAAAAAACAACAGAGCCTCCAGTGTGCAAAAGTGGTAAGAAGGGAGCTGAGCTTCATGCACAGCTTTTTAAAGGAAATTACTGGGTGTAAGACTTGTATATGCTTTTGTGTTCAGCTGCGCATTCAGTTATTGAGCTGCCTCTTTCATGGATGGATGGCCACACAGAAGATGTGCAAAGTAATGTCAGAGTCTGTGCAATAATTTTTAAATCACATGGTGTCACAGGGAATCATCTCTAATAACAAAGGCTCCATGCAGGATGATGACAGTCCTGAAGAGGATACTGTAATACTGAGCCTGTCATGAGCAACGCAGCTTCAGGTTTCTTCCTACCCTTTTTTCCTGCCAGTCACTTAACTGAAAGCACCAACCAATGAAGACTGGCAGCAGTGTCCTAGGGAGAAGCAGGATGATAAGTTCAATAACCAGGGATCATCTCCCAGGGATCAAAAGGAAGCCTGAAAGAGTTTCATACACACTGTTGGTCGGATCAAGATTAGTTATTAGGCTTTCTTGTTGTCTTGGACTTTGAAGGTCATATCCTTGCTGCTCTCCCAGCACAGTCAGTCAAAAGAAAATAGCTACCACACAATGGCAAATCTTTAGGTCGCTCCGGGTATGGTCCCCCTCTATGTGACCTTTACCAAGACCCTTACAGAGCTCCGTTCCAGCCCCATCAGTGGGGAACAGGAGTAGTGTCCTGGTTTCGGCTGGGATAGAGTTAATTTTCTTCCTAGTAGCACACATAGTGCTGTGGTTTGGATTTAGTAGGAGAAGAATGTTGATAACACACTGATGTTTTTAGTTGTTGCTCAGTAGTGCTTATGCTAGTCAAGGACTTTTCAGCTTCCCATGCTCTGCCAGGTGCACAAGAAACTGGGAGGGGGCGCAGCCAGAATAGTTGATCCCAACTGGCCAAAGGGCTATTCCATACCATATGATGTCATGCTCAGTATAGAAACTGGGGGGGGTTGGCCGGGGAGCAGCAGTCGCTGCTTGGGGACTGTCTGGGTATCGGCCGGCGGGTGGTGAGCAATTGCATTGTGCATCACGTGCTTTGTATATCATCATTATTATTATTATCATTATTATATTGTTATTATTATCATTACTATTTTACTTTCTTTCAATTATTAAACTGTTCTTATCTCAACCCAGGAGTGTTTCTCACTCTTACTCCTCCAGTTCTCTCCCCCATCCCATCAGGGTAGGGGGAGTGAGCGAGCGGCTGCGTGGTGCTTAGTTGCTGGCTGGGGCTAAACCACGACAAGTAGTAACTCTACACAAGTGAATAAATTAATCCTGGAATACAATGGCTGAGTCAGATGTGTACATTTCTTCATTGCTATTCACTGCAGAAAACCTAAAGATAATCAGTAATAAACTCCAGGATCCTCTGGCAGCCATGGCTCAAGCAGCTGCCAGCTCCTGCTCTCCATGAGGCCATCTCCATGCCGAGCCAGTGCCGAACTGCTCCTGCTCAGCCTGAGCACCTCAGGACCGATTTGAAGCTTCACCACTACATACGTGGCTCTCTCCTACCCTCCCCTGCTGCCTGACAGTGGGGACAGGGGAAAACCAGCTTGTGGGTCATCCCTGCTCCTCCCCGGGTTTCAGAGGTGACTTGAGCATGGAGAGCTAGTGGTCTGACTGTTAAAAGGCAGAGAGTGAGGGGTGCGTGCTTCAGCTGCCACCGAAAAGCCAGCCCTCACTCCTCCACTTCTGATCTAAAGTCTCAGCAGCTTATTATGGTAAATACCTTTCCAGAGGATTTAGTTTCATGGTACCTCAATGTGTAGCAGTATGGTGGGATGCCACAGAGGGAGCCCATGGGTGTGCGGCTGGATTGAATTCCCTCAAGGAGGAATTACGGCTGGCGTCTTTGATGAGGAGATTTATTCATGCACAGGATGCAGCCGGTCTCCTCAGTTCCCATCTATTTTCTTGTAATTACAGCGACATATGGTTGTGTTTCATAATTAATTTCCACAACTTAGGGGCGTTCGGAGTTGGCTGCTTAGAACAAAACAATCGGGGTCTTATGTGAGTTTGCATTTCCATTCATTTATTTACAAATATTTGTAAGTTGGTTGTTCCAATAACAACAAGAAGACTTTATACCTTCAAAACCCATTGTCACCAGGGACCCCAGGGCCCTCAGTGAATCTAAACAAAATTAATTTCCCAACACTGTTCCATGGCCAAAATATAATTTTTCTACAGGGGAGACTGAGACACAAAAAGTGAGTGTTTTGATTCAGCCTTGTAATAAGAACTCTAGCAGCGAAAATTTAGGTCAAAATGTTTTTGCCAAAAGAGGAGAAGAATCCACAAGAATGATAAAAATAAGATCAATACTTCAATTCATATTTTTAGAATTCCCCTCTTTAAATGGCAAAGATACTTTTCCTGCTACCATATTACCTAAACATAATAGCATCGGACTTTTTAGTACAAAGTACTGTATGCATAGTTGTAACTATTTGGATTTATGGAGGACAAGTGATTAGACCTTCCCAAGTAACAGAAATCCTGGAAAAGCTTATAGATGTCTTAGACCATGAAGATTTGCTTTGGTTTTGTTTTGGTTTTTCTTCACGTATATGCCATTTAAGGATATTAATGATTTAGGATGTGCTACATATAAATAAATCTGGAAATAAGAGGAAGGAATTAAGACGTCCTGAAATTTCCTTGAATACCCAGAAGAATTCCTGGAGAATGAAGCAGTGGAATAGTTTCCCAGGTAAGCAGTGTCCCATTACCTTCCAAATTTAATTACTGCCTTGGATGTAGCACTGGAAGAACAAACAGTAGTGAAAAAACCCTACCCTGTCAATAAATTGTTTCTATTTCTGACTTGCAGGATTATTAGATAAGTTTTTCTTTTTGATATAGAGAGTGAGTAAAAGAGCTTTACACATTGCTACTTTTCAGTGGCTCCCCACAAATCTCTTCAGTTTCAAACAGAGTACTCTGCTTTCATGACTCAGCATTCAAATATATTCTCAGCTGACATTAAATGAAATAGTGCTGCAGAAAAAGAAAAAAAAAAAAGATCTGCTGCAAGAAACTAACAAAACCTTATTTTAATTATTGTAGAATCCAAAGAAAATTCCAGATTTTTTTAAAGATGTGGGGCTTTCCCCTCTCCGTACAGCTTAGCAGCCAAAGGAATTATTCAGGAAAACCAAACCAAACCAAAACAAAAACCCAATACTCTAGGAAGGTGTTTAAATAAATAGATAAAGCAGATTGTCTTATTCTATTCATTTATTTACAGGAAAAATCCAGTGGAATTTGTCTGTCATTTCCTGATGATTGTCCTTGCTAATACAAATATTAAAGGGATAATTGCACTTAATATTCTCTGCCTGCAGAATCATGGAAAAGTTCAAGCTGGAAGGGACTCCTAGAGGTCCCCAGTCCAACCTCCTGCTCAAAGCATGACCAGCTTCAAAATCCTTCATATTTAAGATTTTATTGCCTTATATATCAGCTCTGGACCAGTAACAGATAACTACGTGGTGCTTAGCCTGTAACATTTTGAGCAGAACCAGTGTGGCCAAATATGCTATTTTGGGGCAGTCTCCTCCATTACAATATGAAGGTAAATTGAATAAATCCATCCTAAGCATGAATTTTGCTCTTCCCTGGGCCCCTATCCTCCTCCAGTGGGACCCCCAGGCAATACTCTCTGTGGGTGCGGTCTCAGCCTGCCCGCAGGCTCTGGAGACCCACCTTGACACTGTTGGATGGCCATGGGGCACACCAAGCCCAGCCCATGGCAGCACACGCCACCGCCAGCCCAAGCCATCACCAGGTAGCCTGAACCCAACTAACCCTAGGATGCATCGAGCCCAACATACAGCCAAGATAACAGGCAGCAGCGAGCCAGGGGACCCAACGTGCAAGTGCCTGCTCCCAGACCTGCTCTTCACCCCTCCATGGGAGCACAGCTGCAGGACATGGGCCAGTAGCTCCTCAGGGCAGAACTTCGCCCTCAGTGACTGCCTGAATCACATCCAGGCCTGTTAAATCCGAATTATTGCTCTTAATACTGTGGCGGAGTGAAACGATGCAGGCAGTACTACAGAGGCAAGACAGTGTTAGATCTCCCAGTCTCCAGAGGGGTTTATTATGGCCATTTACTCTGGTCTCTGAGCCCAGCTCTATTCTCTCCTCTTTGCAGCTGAACAAACTGCACTGCCCCAGCACACGCAGAAACACATTTTCACAAGCAGCAAGTACCATGTAAGCCAAGCAATTCCCGCACTAGCAACAGAAAGGGATTATGTAGCTTTACAGAAAACAGTGTAATAGAAATTTAATTCCGCTGTTTTAAGGATTTGCAGAGATCATTTTTCTGTGGAGGAAAATAACAGCAGAGAGTAAAAGCATGAGTGAGTGAGTGTGATGGCTTATGTACATCCCTCCCTTTTGCTCTAACAGATGCAACTTGGAAATTTCACACACCTCTCCCCGCGCCACAGCTTTCTCCCGACTCCCAACAATGCTGTGCAGGTAAGGAAACACGGAGGAAATGACAGGATGGAAAAGTAAATGAGAGAGAGAGGATCCCACGTTATGTAACATTGCATTTAGAGGATTAATTGGGGCAGTCTGATAAGGATGAATTGAATGTGTGAGAGCTACAGTTGTTTTAATTGAGCAGCTTTTCTCTGGGGAAGAGAGCTAAGTTTAAACCATCTGTCCAATTTCAGTGTCATTTGCCAAGGAAATGATTAAATATTTTAAGATTAAATCAAAACTCTGGGAATCAAGGTGGAAGCCTAGAAATAAATGATTTAGGGGTTTGCTTTACAAGCAGTAATTTGAAGTCGAAGGTTGGTGAATTTTAAATACCATTTGTCCCTCCCACATGCACGTACACACACTCACACTTGTCCACAGCAACTAAGTGAAAAATAAAGACACGAGGCACTTTGCAGCATCTGAGTGAGCTAAAGGCCAGTGTGCAGCAAGTGAACAGATAGAACGCCAGTGACAAAGGCTGGGGCAGCAGCTGCCAGGCAGGGAGAACCCAAAAAGGGCACCTGGGGTCAGGGTTCCTTCTGCAGGTGCTTTAATGACAACCTCAGTGGGAGAGTGAACATGGCAGCATTGACCCCACAAAGTCATTTTCTAGGAGGCTAAGAGCATTTCTGAAGTCTAATAAAGCGCCTGAGTTACAGCTACTAATCACAAAGCTAGTCTGGGGGAAAAAAGCAAGATTTGTTGTCCCCAGGTGACTGAGGAAGCAAGGGATTTTAGATGATGACTCATACACAAAGCAACTTTTTCACTGCCCCCACATCTTGCACTTGCCCCGCAGTGTCCATCCACCCCTCTTGTCAAGCTGTGAGGTGTTGATCAAGGAAAGGGGGAGGTGAGGGCACAGCAGAACAGAGCTACTGTGCCTGCAAGTCCCCTAGCATCTGCTGAGGTAAGCAAGGTGTCCAGAGTTAGTGCTTCCCTGCCTGTTTGGGGCATAGTAGAAAGATATTCCCTTTGCCACCTTACGTCTGAAAAGCATCCAGCAGTCGGGACTTCAAGTAGGCTGGTTGAAAGGATTGCCAGCTCACAGTGGAGAAAGATTTGTCTGTAAAGTCACTTAGCTACCCTGACAAATACAACACATTTCATTTAAACACAGCAGTCTTATTGTGCACATCACTGAATGATGCTGGTGAGAGCTTGGTTATGATTCAATTTATTAAGAAGCCTAAATATTAGATGTCTACATTTGCGCTGAGTGTATAAACTCCCATCATAGTCAGTGGAGTTTTAGGGATCATTTTGGTTCTCTAATGAGAGTTGCTGAGTGCCATTTGAGGGACCTCAGGGTGTCTGCAGAGGGCTGGTGGGTACGCCATGATGTCTGCAGAGACCTGTGTTCTTCTAGAGATGCCCTGGGACCTCCTAGGGCCTCTGAAATGATGAAAGGCACCTGTGTTTAGGACACTGCATCCCACCCCTAGCCAATGTAGTCTACATGGCCTAAGGAGTGATTCAGCTGAGCAGCCAACTTACTTACCCTGCTTTAGGGTGAGCAACATCATTCTCCAGGCTCCATTGACTGGATCTCCACTGACTATAATGTGAGTTTAGATACCAAGTGTACATGTAGGCACCTACATGTAGGCACTTAAATTTAGGAGTTTTACTCTCGATCTGAATCCCACACCTTATATCTAGTTTCTAGAGATCCTCCTTTTCAGTTTCAAAATACCCATTGTATGACCCAAAAAATCACTCCCAGCTCTCTGGTCCTAAATGCAGCCCCCTAATGATGGCCATGAGGAAAGCAGCTTGTCTCCCTATATACTTGTCTCTGATGTTCTGGCCAGTTTTAGAGAAGGGAAAGGAGCAGGTGCTTCTTCACGACTGTACAGACTCCTCAGCTACACCTCTGGGCACTGGAGCGGGGCTCAGCTAGCACTGTTGCTTGGCTCAGCAGATGATGCAGGCAGTGTCCCAGCACCCTAACACCTTTGCTGGCAACAGGATGCCAGCCCACGGAGTTACTGTTTCTGTAGAGCACTTCATCCTACTCTGAACTGCTCCATCTTTGATGTGTAAAGCCCTGTGCTCTCCCTTGTTGCACCAGGGTAGACATTACAGCTAATAGAGGCAGACTTCACCCGTACCTCGGGCACCCTTAGGACAGGCTCACTGTGGGTGCACGGAGAGGCATTATGGTTGCATTGCAATTTAATTGGGGCCACATGACAGCTGAGTTTCTTCCAAAAAGCCTCAAGTTGCAGCTGCAAGTGTTGAAAGGAGAATCCCTGCTTTTATTTCTTGTTGTTATAAAGGATGTTTCTATCCTTTCTGCCTATGGAAGAAACCAGGACAAAGTGAGTAAAGCAAAACAAACCAATGAACCCAAGGTGAGCACCACTATTATTTTCCCCTAAAATCTGATGGCTTTTAACCCAAACTCATAACGCACCAGGAACTCCTGGCAATGCTGTAAGAGGGGAATTAATCTCAGCTTTATCCAGCACTTGTCTAGCCTGTCACTGAGAGCTCCTTTCACTGGCAATGAAGAGAAACAGGCACCTTCAGAAGAGGACTCATCTCAGACAGGTGTCTAAGACATCATGATCATGGATATAAAACTTGACTAACTCTGGGACAAGAATAAATCATACCTTTGCTGATCACTGCTGCAAACCGATAATAGATATTTTTTGGATGTGTCATTTAATCAGGTTTTAAGACATAAATGTTATTTAGGTAGGGCAGCCAACTCCTTAACCTCATTAGTTGCAGATTTTTTTAATTTCTGTTTCTATCTTCCTTCAACAACTGGCTGCATTTCCTAATGTCCAGTTAATTGCTTCTCTCAGCTTCCCTTCCACCCTTATTAAATATTGATTTGTTTACAGAAGTTTTCACAATGCTTCTTAAGGTTGTAGACCTTATCGCTCTCTACAACCACCTGAAAGGAGGTTGTAGTGGGGTGGGCGTTAGTCTCTTCTCCCAGGTAGCTAGCGATAGGACAAGAGGAAATGGGCTCAAGCTGCGCCAGGGGAGATTTAGATTGGATTCACGGAAAGGGTAGTCAAGCATTGGAACAGGCTGCTCAGAGAAGTGGTGGAGTCACCATCCCTGGAAGTGTTCAAAAAATGGGTAGATGTGGTACTTGGGGACATGGTTTAGTGGGCATGGTGGTGTTGGGTTGGTGATTGGACTGATGATCTTAGAGATCCTTTCCAACCTTAATGATTCCTAGTTTTTGCTCTCATTAAAAAATAATCCAGCAACCAAACCAGGAAACATGAAACTATTTCTCTACCCTTAATTGGTTTAGTGGTGGACTTGGTAATGTCACGTTAATTGTTGGACTGGATGATCTTAAAGATCTTTTCCAACCTAAACGATTCTATGATTCTATTCTATGATTAATCAGAACTACTTTGCTACCAAACTTGCTTTTATTGATGAGCAAAGTATTGGTTTTCTTTGACCATCCAAATAATTTTTTCACATTATTATTTTTACTTCTTTGAAAAACAGCCACTTGCCAAGTACCCAGAATATGCAACCAGTTGTTGGACTTTCCTCCTGATTGCACAAAATGTGCCTAACTGGGGCATGATCATTTGCACCCAGGAAAAAGCTCAGTATCTGTTCAGTGGTGAGTTTCCCTACCCTTAAAACAACTCCATTATTGACCTTGTCCATAGATTAAATAAAAGGCTGACCTTCCCCTCTGGAAGTATTTTTAACTTATAAAAGTATACTGTAAAATTTTATAACGTATCGTAATTTTCAGGACTGCCAAGGTTATTTTATTACTAGCAACATGAGTTCTTGAGCATCTTGACTGGAATGGTGAGGCATGAGAGAGTACAGCTGAGATAACCAAATTCTTAGCACAGACAGTTTGGTGAAGAAAATACATTTTCGAAAATACATTTTCAAAGATACATTTGCAAATATAGGAATTTTTAATGTGAAAGTATCTAATATTTTTCCTTTCTTATTAAAAAAAAAAAAGTAGGTATTATTTTATATGCTGGAAAACATTCTTCCTGATAGAGGAGTCCTTTAACCATTGAATTTTTCTTCACTTCTGACAACCTTATTTATTTCTAGCCCAGACTTTCAATTTAATGAAGGAAACAAAGGCTGTATTTCTTCCTGGTAAATTTAAAATAAATGAGAAACTTCCAGATGAAAACAATCTTCATAGAATTATAGATCACATTTTCTTCTGCCATTGCAAAATGTGTTGAAAAATACAGTCTAAAATAACCCAGGCACAACCAGTCTGTGTGTCTATTTTGAAAAAGGATTATTGGATATTTTTTCCTCTCTCTTGGGTTATACTTTCTACTCAAAACAGTAGCTTGCACAGGCTAAGATTAAATCTTTGCTAGAGCTATTTCAGGGGAAAACTATAGAAAAAGGAAGAAAGATATAACCGAACTAGATTTTGCACTTCTTTTTTTCCAGCAATTTCTATTTTATCTTTAGAGAACTTTGTTGTTGGAAGACAACAAAATGACAGAAACTCCATGTCTGTGGGGAGACCCCTCCAAACTGTTGGTCACCAAGAGCACAGAAGTGAAAACACAAACCCTGGTGCAGTCAATGAGGACCGAGAAGATGTCTGCAAGATTTCTGTCAGAGCACCAGATGGGAATGTGTCCTTGGTGGTGTGGTCTAAGGGGAACAAGCACCTCTTCCCAGTGCTTCCTCATTAGTGACATCCTTCACTTTTTGTACCAGTTCTGCTTAAATAATTACAGCCTGTTCCAGGCTGGACCATTACTGATGCCAGTCTGGGGTAGGATTGCATAGGAAGGCTACAGCAAGGGAAAATAAAAGGGAACTGAGACCCCAGGACTCGCATCACAAAACCACCTTGCCAACCACAAAAAAGCTCCATTTTACATAGTTGGCTTGATTGATTGTTTTAATTCACTTTTCCAGCTCCAGCTGCAAATAGCTTCAGGGCATAGTTGGTGGAAAAATTCTCGACCCTGCCAGGCCTCCCTGGGACATCATGCTGGGCAGCCACACAAAGAAAACAGGGCTGTAGCTGGGGTTTGACAATACAGCAGCCATTGGCTGCTACATGATATGCTGCCAAGAAAAATCCAAGGCCCTTTCATTTCTCCATGGTAGAAGACACGCTGCCATCCCGAAGAAACGAGACTGGGAAGCATGGGCTCAGGGACCCAGCACAACAACAGCCCTGCACTATAAGCTGAGTTCACTAGTCCCATGGCCCAGGGGTTTTATTGAAATAGCCTTTTTGGATGACTAACAGCACTAAGAAGGGGAAGGAGTAACATTATCTACTAGTGGCTCAACCAGAGAGCACCCTCCCTGGCTCCTGCTGCAGCAGCTGGAGACCATGTGGCTGGAGGGACCTTCTGCACGTCTACGGGCTGTGGGCCCCACCAGCATCTCCAAGAGGGGTTTGGCCACAAGGCTCTGGGTGCAGCTTTCTGCTAAGCTCCATCTCCTTGGGCTAACCCTCTGCCAACCAAAAGCCCATGCATGTCCTACAACACCCTCTCATCGTTTGTCAGGTTATGCCATATAAGACCACAGATGAATCAGTCCTGGCATGGAAGGATCATAGACAGCACAGACCACCTAAATAAAGCTAACGCACTGCCTGCTTTCACTTGGTGAAGTAGGTTAAGCATCTCTTCTCCCAAGGTGAGAGGGGATTCATGACTACAAAATCCATGGTGTTGCTGGTGTTATTGTCCTTTGTCATATGTATGTGTGTCAAATAGGCAAAACTCCTCAGATCTTATTCTTCTGCAGTGCAAATGTGTGGTTTTGTAATTTGTGCACATTGTTGTAGAATGCCAGCTTAAACAACTGAAGCAAACTCAAACTGAGGAGCTCCGAGACCATGCCGCAGAAGCGTCTGTGCCAGATGAGACACACCTCACAGTGCTCTGCAAGCTCACGCCTCTGCTGGCACAAGTGTGCAGGGATCGCACTGCAGCTCACCAAAATACCTGACCACCTTCCCCCTGCTGGTACGTGCCTCTGCATCACTGAACTAAGATGACTTTTGAGCTGAGAATGCCATGCTCTAAGATGCATTTCTATAAACCCCACTTCACTTCAGCAGCTTTCAGGCAGGACATGTATTCTTCCATCTTTTTAAGTCCCAACTGAAAATCATGAAAAGCTTTGCTAACCTGAGAAGCGGCAGGGAAAGCAGTATGGAGAAGGGAAATGAATTTTAGTACAGAGAAGTTCTGCATGAATTCAAGACAAAAAACAGCCAGGGAAATACATAAGAATGAAAAAGAGACACAACCAATGCAACAGTCTTGAAAGAAAAACAGTAGCAGAGGCAAAAACTTAGCATGAGTTGGGGAAGTGGTAAGTCTGAGAATTAGCAATTGTGGCTGAATCTCAACACTAGGAAATGCTTTTGCTGGAGAAACTGAGACAGAAATAAGTACTGTAACTTAATTTCAGTGCCTTAGAAAGCCAGTGGAAGAACCAGGACTAAATCTCCCTAGTCCCAATCCACTGCCTTTTCTTGTGAGCCTGCTACATTTGAAACGTGAACCCTAACCTCCTCATACTCCTGCCCAAAGCAGAAAGGGCTAAAACTGCCTTCACTGAAATCAGGGAATATTTTATCACTAACTTCAGTCAGAACCCAACCCCCCTAACACCTGCATTGATGACAACAGAACCCCACTTGATCAGCTCATCATATCAAATCATTGTGCCTGGGTTGAATGTGTTGTCAGAGGAGGACCCTCAAAAACCACGTGGTTGCAAGAACTGGTGTCTGCTGTCTCCCTCAAGTAGTTAACACATCCACTATGTGAGATGTTTGAAAGGAAGGAGGTCTTCCCCCCCCAGCAAAGAAGTGGCAGTATGACTGAGGTGCCTTGCTAAAGATACAAAATGCAGCCAAGGTTATACCACAATGACAATCTCATCCATGTCTTCCAAAGACCTGCAAATGAAATGGCCTTCAAAGGGATCTAAAAATGGTCCCTCCCAGTATGAGGGAGGAAGATTGCTGCTGAGAACAGCCTTTAGCAATACCACTTTAAAGGAAGGAGATCAGGCAAATGAAAATGATAATGAAAAAATTATCAGCATATAATGCTCCCTTTTGTGTACTTTTTTTGAGTAAAGTTTTATGTGAGGGCTTTGAAACTAAATCTAGAGTGTGTCTCTCATGCATCAGACAGGCTAACTATAAGATACCAAGACACTTGAAAGTCAGAAATGTAGGTGATGTTGATAACATCTTCGTACAGTGCAATAATAGCATTCAGTCACTCAAGGTCTTTCATTTTTGGAACTGCCCCATATGAGTGTGACATTCATTAGTTCAAACCCGTATCGTGCTACAGTCACTAGGAAGAGTATTAAAAATTGCACGAAGGAGTCTTTCCCTCGGGCATTTCTTTTCAAGGTCAGAAAGCCTTGCTCTTGTTTTTTCTGCTGACATGAAAACATTCGGAGAGATGACATGACACGAAGACCCACACCTAATCCAGCTCTTCAATTTTGAAAAACCTTCATCTTCACACAGTGTTTCAAATACGACTTTGTTTGATCTCCATGAAATAAAAAAAAAAAAAAAAGTGCTGTGTTCCCTTACATGCCTGCTGCAGGTTGTACACATAGAAAACCACACAGGGATCGGCAGAGCCTCATGAATAAAAACTGTTCCAAAACTTCCTTCACCCAAACCAGAAGAAAACATTTATGACAGCTGAAAGGCACGATGAGGGTTGTGTCTCTCAGCTTTCCTCTTATTGTCCTCTTCACTTGCAGCAAAGCAAAGTTCACTCGGTCTGTGGTGAGGGACCCTGTCCCCCCCAGAAGCTGCCACGCAAGACCAGATCCCGGGGAACACGCACTTCCAGGAGAAGATGCTCAGCTCTCCACCCCAAATCCCCAGCCCCTGCTTCCCCCATCACCTAGCACCCACTTTTGATGGCATCGGTTCCTGTAGATCATTGGGAACATCAAGAGAAGAAATGCACATTTGGGTTCCTTTTAACGGATAAATCATAGCTATTCCCAATGTGCCACAAAACTTTCAGAAGTCAAGTCTTTCAAAATTCTGTGAAAATGCAGTTTATAGAGCTGTATAGGGGCAATTGTATCATTAAAAACAGAGCTTGTCCATATTTTATGATTTTCCTTTCTTCTCACTGCCAGCCTTTTTTGCAGAAAAAAGGACCTTTCTTACAGTTCAGACATATTCTTTCACAAAAAATTCACTTTTCCAGTGACTGACTTCATCAAAATCACACAGTAACAAGGAATAAGATTTTAGAAGTATCAGTGTGATTTAGGTACTTAAATCCTCTTCTGTAATGATGAGGAAGACCCTGCTCTGCCAATTCAGTAAATCTGGCTTTAGGGCTCCTATATGAACACAGAAGTCCCAGGAGCAAAATAACCCCATGAGTTTGGCACAAATTCACTCCACAAGTTTTAAGTTCCTCAAAAATTTTTGAGAACTTTATACCTGCAGTTGTTAGACTGGAGTTGGGTACCACCTGCCCAAACCACCCTAAGTTTAGACCAGGAGCAGGCTTTCCTGAAACCAGCGTAAAAGCGTGAAGCTGGTGTAGCCTCTGCGTCATGTGCTCTGGTTAGTTTGAGAGTGTGATTGCATTCCTGGCATGCTCTGCTGGGTGACCCACAATGCCCAGTGCTCTCTGCCCTCTGCCATTCCCAGCTCATCATGTTTGCAGTTTGATGTCCCCTTGGGTTGTGCAGATCCAAGTCTTCACAGGGCTATGATAGAGTCAGGATTATGGAAATGATCTGGGCTTTGCAAAAGAGAAAAGCTGAAAAGTTCTCCAAGAAAAAAAAAGGGATATTTATTCTGGCTTATTAGAGTTGATGGCATAGCCCTACAAATAACAAGAGCAGCAAGGAGAAAGAAGCAAGTAACAGCAGTCTTTTCTGGGGGAGAAAGAAAGAATTGTACATGGCAATCCAGCCTGACCTCACTGAAAATCAGGAGGACCTAGGCTCCTCCCTAAGACTTCTGGCACCTCCACCAGGTGCATCACCGCTGCTGCTGCCTGTGCACAGAGCTCCAGCCTCACTACCCCACTAAGGCAAGCCCAGCTCTTCTTGCCTGGGGGCTGCCCCCAGCACAGGCAGCCTGAGCTGGGCCAGCATTCAGCACACACTGTCACTGGCATTTTGACTTATCTCATGTAGGGAAGGGAAGGAAAAAAAAAAAAAACCAAACAAAAAAACAAAGCCCCCAAAACAGTGGAGTTTTGTTTCTATGCTATGGCAGGATTCTCTCACAGCTTAACAACATGCAAGTTCAAACTGAAGCTTCCTGCAAAGTTGGGAAATTCATAACCACACCCTCATGCATGGACTCTTGGGTATCTAATAGGGCTGAGTTCTCAGTGCAGTCTTACCCTCATGGGAGGATATCAGAGTGACTCTCCCATAGCTAGCTGCCAGGACATCACATCTCTGAGACCATTGCCCCTCTAAAATTTTGCTGCAACTGGCTTTTGCATGCATGGAGAGCCTCTTCTCCCCAAGCAGGAAGACAGATGCCCCCCATACAGACTGCAACTCTAAGCTTCATTTCTGTAGGAAGCCAGCCTAAAATCTTGTGTAGAACAGTCCAAATTCTGGCCATGCATAGAAAGGAGATATATGGCCATAGTCAGTGCAGCAGGGGACGGGGCAGCCAAGATCAGCCCAAGGAGCTCATCTCCATCTTCCCATAAGTTTACCCAGGAGAGTCCAGCTACTTCAGAGCCCCTGGTTAAATCACAGCTGCATCCAGGCTCAGCAGTCCCCAAGGATCATGAGTAAGATCAAAAGGAGACTCCTCTAAAGTGAGATCAATTGCCATGACTGAATTAGCCAACAGACATGACCACATGCCCCGAGCTGCTGCACACAAACCACGTGGACCCTGGGCAGCTCGGAGCCCATGAGGGCTCAGGCAAGCCCCCATACGTGCTGCGCATGAGGAGGAAGGACACGCAGGGCTGGCAGAGGAACAGCCTGACAGCACACAATGCTACACAATGCCCCAGGATAGCTTGGCACTGCTCATACCCAAGTCTCAGCTTTACTGCTTTACTGAGCTCAGTCCAGCAAATCCACTTGTTCCTGTGCTAATGCTCATTTTTTCACCCTCTGGCCTCAACACTGACCTTTAAAGCTAATGGCTCTATCTACATTTGAGATGTTTGCACTTGTACACTTAAAGACAGATCTTGGTCTGATAAGGACTGCGAGCAACACTGCTGGCACTCCTGGCAGGCCAACCAGAGCTCCAGAATCATATGCATGCAGTGGGTCTGCTGTGGGGGTGGATCCAAGGGAGCCATCCTGCCCTGGGATCAGGATGCTTCTCACAGTTCAGTAGAGCAAGATGTTGCTGCTAGTTTTTGGGCAGCACCAGCATCTTTCCAGCTACAGTGGCAACATCTAGAATGCAAAAGGACCGAAGGATCCACACTGGCTCAGTGCTCACAGCCAGTTTCATTTTCTTCCTCGTAACACCCAGGCAAGATGTTGAAGTGAACAGCTCAGCTGCCCAAGTGATGCTTTCCTGTCAAGAATATATTTCAGTGATGCAAAGCCTTCTTGGGATAAGGTACCATAACACTGAGGTTACTACCATTAATACTGCCAGCCTAATCTCCAGTGGCAGTTCATCAAACACTCTCACCTGTTGTGTTTTTGTGTCCTGATAGAATCTAGAAGCACTGTGAGCACTGTCTGCCAAACACAAGAAACTGGTGCTCCAGGGAACTTTCAGCCTAGAAAGAACATGCAAGAGAGGAAAATAACATTAAGTGAATGTCCTGTCCACAGTCAGCCTGGCTTCTGAGCACGGTGCTCAGTATCAAAGTTATGATGAGGAGTTAACATTATGTTCATGTGCCTTGCAGAATAACAGTCTTATGAAAGCCAATGGATTAGATTTCTTCATACTTTAATAATTTTATTAGTAAAATATATAAGTGCTAATACCTTCTGCTAGACCAACACAACCTTGGCTATTAGGTGACTATGAAGACAGCTGAGGGTAAATGGGAACTTTCATTATCTGAAAAGAGGGAGACCAATGCTCCTGAAGCAGTAAAGTTTATTTCAAACTCCTGAAATGACAAAAGCAGAATTGTGGCCTTACAATTGTTACAAATTTTTCACCAGACTTTCATGCAGCTGGAAGACTTCATATTAAATAAACCTGAGTTAGAGACATACACAGGACAGAAAGCACTTTAAATATGCACAGGAAGACTTAGAAGGAACAAATACCCGGTCAAAGGGGAAAAAAAAAAGAAAAGGCATTTTCCCTCAGCTTTAATTAGAACAGCTAGGATCCCAGAAGCCATTTTCAAGTAATTTCATGGAAATTTTTGCCTCCAGTAAAGTATTTGCAGGCAGTGCAACCTGGAATGGCTAGTATGCACTTGTCCATGATCTGCATCTAAGGAGTTGCCTATAATTAGTTAATGAGTAGACAGCAATTAGGAGTTCTTATTTTAGCGTCAACACATGCCAGCAGCTGGAAACAATAAGCAGCAAAAAGCAGGCCAGGGCTGAATAAAAAAAGGAGGTTCTGCTACATTTCCAGCAGTTGTAGAAACTGGTCCACCCACCATGTCTCTAAAACCAGTTCAGTCTCCAGACAGCACCAGTCATACCACAGTGCGGTATAGAAACATAGACATGGCAGCAACCCCAGAGTATCTCCCTCCTTCCTCAGGGCAGGCTCAGGTCTCCTCTAGCAGGTCCTGATCCATATCTAAGCTGTGCAACAGCAACGTTGCTAATAGAGATTCTCTGGAGCTGGGACCATGTCTTCAAGCATCTCTTCCTTTGCTAGACTAGGACATCCTCCAATTGCAAAAGACTGCACTGGCTGGCTGGGAAGACCCAACAACACAGTCCTTGTGAGATGGACAGGACAGCTGTGAAGAAGTGGTGGTTTTGTGGCTCAAAACCAATTGCAGTTTAGTGCCGAAAGGACTTCATGCACCCAGCAGGGAACAAGTACCCAGCAGCATCGGCCATGGTCGAGCCCCTGCAAATACGTAAGGGAGGTCTTAAACACTGAATCAGAATAGCACAGCTTTGGCTCCTCAAAGGACCTGACAAACCTCCCCATCAAACATGGGCAGACCCCTAACTGGGTGTCCAGAGCAACTGTCCCTTGTGCAAATGAAAGCTGAGGACGGCACAGCGACATCACAACCTTTCACTTAGCAGGCAGGCAATTATTCCTCTTGTTTAATTGTATCTGATGAGTGACACACACAGGCCCCATGCTATTTAAAATTTGACGTATCGTTTTATTTATCATAGCAGCTTCTACAGTTCTACAAATGGATGACACACAGTCCATTATCATTTTGGAAGCATTATTATTCATGCAAACATGTCCCAGAACCTTGGACTTTTTAATTCCTCTTTTTTTTTTTTTCTTTTTTTTCACATTCCTTTTACATTCAGATTGCAAATTCCCTGTCTTGCCAATGAGATTTCCTCCTCCTCACCAACCCAAAATAAATTAGAGAACAAGCTGCTATCTCTAAAAGCTTTATAAATAAAACATACAGCACATAGACACACAAAGGCTACAATTTTAGAGTACTTTTGTATCCTGGATGGATTTAGAGATGTCATTGCAAATGCACAGATGCTGCCAGTCACGGGAGCTTAACAAGTGCTATGCAGCTTGACATCCCATCAGATTGTGGCCCTTTGTGGCAGTTGAGGCTTCCCAGGGCAGAAAATAACACACCAATTGCTTCTATCAAGGAGAGAAAATAATGGTAACCACACCAGCAGATTTATCAAGGGACAGAACTAAAATTACTCTTTCCTGGCTCAACTAAATAAAAATTATGACAGTTCAAAAGAGTGCTAAAAGTTTTCTGGAAGTGGCTAAATCACACTATTCAAAGTGGTTAGTGGAAACATTTGCTTTTTTCTTTACTTCAAAAAGGAAATATTTGCCTTAAAAAAAAAAAAATTGAGTTTTATTTTATTGTCTTCTCTTCTCCAACAGAAACATGCAAAATATGAAGACAGGACAAGGAAAATAAGAAAGTAGTTCCAGAGTAAAGAAAGCCTGTTTTTCTACAAAACTGCACTGCTTTTTAACTCAATTATAACAAAGCTGCTGTTTAAGCATCGCCCATCTGTCAGAGAAGCCTGCAGGGGACAGCTGCCGGAGGTGGCCTGGCAGAGGGACAGGCTGCAGCAAGGTTTCCATCCCGCAGTGTCTAACACAGCCCGAACACAGACTCAAAGCTTTCCATGGCTTCCAGCCCTCCACAGGCTCAGAGACTAAAAAGGCAGAAAAGATGAAGGAAAAAGAAAGAAAATTGGAGCAGGAGAAAAATCCTCTGTTCCAAACTGAATAGCCTGAAAATTTTTATGTTAATCGATGTTTTGAAAAATAAGATTTCACCCATCAAAAGCAGTCAGGTATCCTCCTATGCCACTAGCACCCACTGCAGGTGAGGAGGAGGCCAGCTTGCTCCCTGCCTGCCCAGGGATCGCAGGGACTGCCCAGAGGACACTTTGTCCGATCCTCTGTCCGATCCCAGCACGGAGCAGGGCAGGAAGCATGCAGTTCCTCCGACCGACCCCGAGCATCTCTAGGAAGGGAGGTCCCCCTGCACCACACCTGAGGCAAGGGGTCCAGGGATGCAGAAACCTTTGTCTGTCCAACTAGCTCACAAAATAAGTGTCCAAATAATCGCCTTGCTTTTTTAAGGGCTTAAAGGGAACCTGAGGGATCAAACAGCCGGATTCAATAGCCAAAACAGGTTCTGCGGACCAGCGCTCATCCCAAATGCCGTTGTCCTGCGCCAGGTCACAGATGTGGTTAGCTTCAAGTGCCATGGTGGCCACTAAAAAGCTGACAAGGAAAAAGAGCCTTGCTGGAAGTTTTAAAAGGCGTGATGTACTTTAAACATTTTTGAGGTCAGGTTCACCCTGCAGGACTTGAGTGGCCCTGCACCTACAGAAAGCTCTCTATTAGACTTTCACCTAACCAGGTGACACAGCCTAATGCATTAACCTGGCTCTCAGCATTGAAGCAAATGCAGAAACTCTGCATGTCTCTCCCCACCCAGGGTGGTGTCCGACCCCCCCACCCCCAGCAGCTTGCCAAGCCAGGATGGGCTGGGAGGCAGTCTGGAAAGCCCCAGCCCTGCCCACCCCTCTGCAGAGGGAAGCAACTGGCCCCACTGCCGTTTCCTATGAAATAGGATACACACAAACTTCCTATCATCTTTGTCTTCCCTGCAACAAGGGATTTCATCACCAGTGTGGGTGCCTGGTTTTTTGGACAACGCCAAGCTCCTGGCCTCAGTGAAGGCGCACAGTAAACAGAGCTAACAAACACCTCCTTCCACTCATGTTAGATTTATTAACCTGTTTTCACTGCATTTCCTCTATTCTTCGGTTAGGAGGAAGAGCAAAGGACGCTGAGCTGACCGTCGGCACCACCACGCAATATCTCAACACTATTCTCCCAACCTGTTTTGCTCAGCTCCTCTGCAAACCAGACAGCCCCAGCCTCCCTTCACACAAACCCTCCTGTGGTGTCAGCCACAGGGGCTTTTCCCATCCTATTTCTGTTATGTTTTTTGGTAACAGGGGCTTGAATCCATCCCAGCTGGCTCCAGGCATCTACCTGGGGTACCTGCGTTAAAAGCTTGACCCTGACAAGACGGGCAGCCTCGTGCTTGTACTCCCACCCTGCAGAGATAGCCCATGCATGGGTTCATCCTGTACCTCCAAATCTGGTGCATGAGCTGAGCCCATGCCCAAGCCCCCCATGGCACACAGCAACGGCACTGCTGCTAAGCCCTCCCCCCCGAGCAACCCCGAGCATCCATCCAGGGCAGCCATGAGGAGGTGGGAGGCTCAGACCAAGGGAGCAGCAGCAAGATACGTTCCCCATATGGGACAGAGCATTTGTGCTGTTGCTGCCAAGTGTTTTAAGGTGCTGCCTTTCACTGCATCTCCAAAGCCACTTTTTCCTACCTGTTATTTACTGCTGCTCAACAGAGTCTCAGCAGGACACAGCCGGGGCTGGGGCTCAAGTCAAACAAGCAAGGCTGCCATGTACATGCAGACAGCTACAGCTCTAAGGCTTAAAGCCAGAGTCTGAGGAAAGGTGGCAACAGGCAATGGACAAAGGAGAAAATCAAGCTGCCATTTTAAATGTGATTTCAGCGATTCAAAGGAGTCATTTTAGTCAATCCACTGTTTAAAGAGTTAGTGGCACTGGCACAAGGTTAAATCACAAATGGGTAAGAGCATTTCTCCAATGCAATCATTTATTTCTCCATTTCCAGTCCTCCATTTCAACTTGAAGAGCAGCACTAAAAAGGAGAGAAAAATTAGCTTTCCATCTTTATCAGAGAAAAAAACTTGTAAGAAACCATAGATGCCAAGCATACCTCCTTTCCATCCTTGCCTCTCTTCATACCAGCCCAGTACCCTAGTCTGCTACAGCTGCCAGTCCTGTAGTGGAGAGAAATACTTGTAACAGGCATTACTGAATGTTATAGAAACACTAAAGAGCAACTGGAGATCAATTAAACAGCCTTATCCCTAAGCAGCAACATGTTGAGATGGAGGAAAGGTGAGCAATAACCAGCAGAGTCAATGCAATGCACCAGCTTCATTAAAATTGATCTACCCATAAAAATAAATCCTGGTGAAGTACAGCTAGGGTTTCATCTTATTTGCCTGTGATCTTCAGCATCGGCTGGTGGTAACAAGATGACTAGATGAAGGCAACAGAAAAACATGATATTAATTATGCAAACTCCTCAGTTCTAGGTACATCAAAATCTTCACTTTCAGAGTTCAGGAGAATTCAAAGTAAGCTTTTTGGCTCATGTCCTTCCTTCCCTTTCAGAGAACAGGAGACAGCGACTGAAGCAGTACTCTGTGATCAGTCCCTCTGGTGTTCTGACCATGCTGCCCTAGAGGGGTCATCGTTTGCTCCAAAATCATCTTTAGCCATCTCTCTCCCTTCAGACATAATTTAGTTTATTAAAAAACATAGCAGAGGGAGACTGAAATGGCCATAAGACAGGAAGAAGGTGTGGAGGACCCAGATACTATTCTTCGCTTTGACAGGTCTGTGGGAACATCTTTAGGTGGGACTCTGAAGTAGACAAAGCAGCAGATGGTGATGGCAGCAGACGAGAGACTCCCCCTCATCACTGCCTTCTCAACATTTGGAGGAGGCATTAGTGAGCATCCATCCCAGCCATCCTGGATGTTATTTTTATATGTCTTCCCAGCTGTTTCCATCAAACCTGAAGGTTGAACATCCCTCAGGTATTTTGTATATTTTGCTGAGACTGGGGCAGCTGCTTTCAAAAGCAAACAGGACTGAGACTGTATCCTTTGTCAAAACCATCTCACTGATGCTGTTACAGCCATCCTAATTTACTGATCTTTACTCCACTAGAGGTACCCTAAGAAGGGTTGGGACCAGAAATAGAACTACGTCTGTAATGAGGTGAGACAACACTCTACATCTCAGCTTTTTTTGACCCTGGGGGGTAGTTTCAATCCGGGACAGAATTCAACAGATTTACTTTCCCACACAACCTTTGCCAGTTTCCAAGAGAAACAGTTCCCTTTCATGCTGCCTTTTATTATAACTTTTTGGTAGGTGAAACTGAACAAACCTGAGTGATTGGGACATATGACATGACAGGAAAATAAGACCATTTCAGATTAGCATTTTCCATTCATACTGCTCTATCTTATTACACTAAGACTGTTGAACTTATTAAGAATATCAGTGTCGTGGTTTAGCCCCAGCCAGCAACTCAGCACCATGCAGCCGCTCGCTCACTCCCCCTACCCCGATAGGATGGGAGAGAGAATTGGAGGAGTAAGAGTGAGAAACACTCCTAGGTTGAGATAAGAGCAGTTTAATAATTGAAATAAAGTAAACCAGTCATGATAATAATAACAATATAATAATGATAATAATAATAATAATGATATACAAAGCACGTGATGCACAATGCAATTGCTCACCACCCGCCAACCGATACCCAGACAGTCCCCAAGCAGCGATTGCTGCTCCCCAGCCAACCCCCCCCAGTTTCTATACTGAGCATGACATCATATGGTATGGAATAGCCCTTTGGTCAGTTGGGATCAACTATTCTGGCTGCGCCCCCTCCCAGTTTCTTGTGCGCCTGGCAGAGCATGGGAAGCTGAAAAGTCCTTGACTAGCATAAGCAGTACTTAGCAACAACTAAAACATCAGTGTGTTATCAACATTCTTCTCATCCTAAATCCAAACCACAGCACTATGTGTGCTACTAGAAAGAAAATTAACTCTATCCCAGCTGAAACCAGGACAATCAGTTTAACAGCCCACTTCAGAAAGATCTACATATGCACCTGAGTGTTAAACTGAATGTTTTAAAGACATATTAAATCAAATAAAGATTGACAGTTTGCTGTTTCTATCCTACCAGTCAAGCACTGCTTACTTCAGCACCTACATGAAATACAGAAGACTGCCAAGGGTATATCTCATGGCCTCTGTACTTCTCCAAAGTACACCTAACTTTACATAGATACCTTTGTTGCAAGGCCTTGTTTTTATTCTTTGCTTATACAGCATCTAGCACAATGATGTTTTAGCTTATGACAGAGTTCCAAGGCACTGCCACAAAGAAAGAAAAACACCAAGTAATAGGCATACAATGGTCTTTAACACATATCAGGATGTTACTAACATCCATTAATTGATTCTTAGAAATCTTGGAATTTCTTTCCAGTCTAAAGGCTGCGGAATATGACTTGTGCATCACCTACTGTGAGCCAGAAGCAAACCTGCGCTTGAACTCAGTTCTTCCTACTTGACACGGGTTACGGCACTCAAATCAAACCCACCACTTGGCCTAGGAATCAAGGTTGAAAGAAGCCAGGACCCGAGAGGCAGAAGCTCTGAAGTAGGTACCTATCAAGGACAATCTGGATTTATTTTCCATAGCGTGCCCAGTCACAGCCCACTTAGAGGGTGTACGTGTGGGATCCCCCAAGAAATCCTTTCCCACCATGCCACCTGGTCTGCAACTCCATGGAAGTGAAAGGAGCCTAAAAACACTCCACTCTTCCACCCCTGTGAACCCAGAGCAATGGCTTGGAGCAAGCATTACCAAGACAGACATGCATTTTCATAGAATCATAGAATCGTTTAGGTTGGAAAAGACCTTTAAGATCATCCAGTCCAACCATTAACCTACACTACCAAGTCTACTCTAAACCAATCAAGGGTAGACTAGACTAAACCATGTCCCGAAGTGCCACATCTACCCGTTTTTTGAACACTTCCAGGCATGGGGACTCCACCACCTCTCTGGGCAGCCTGTTCCAATTCTTGACAACCCTTTCCGTGAAGAAATTTTTCCTAATTTCCAACCTAAACCTCCCCTGATGCAGCTTAAGCCCATTTCCTCTTGTCCTATCGCTAACTACATGGGAGAAGAGACCAACACCCACCTCACTACAACCTCCTTTCAGGGAGTTGTAGAGAGCGATAAGGTCTCCCCTCAGCCTCCTCTTCTCCAGACTAAACAACCCCAGTTCCCTCAGCCGCTCCTCATAAGGCCTGTGCTCCAGACCCTTCACCAGCCTTGTTGCCCTTCTCTGGACACACTCCAGCACCTCAATGTCTTTCTTGTAGTGAGGGGCCCAAAACTGGACACAGTATTCAAGGTGTGGCCTCACCAGCACCGAGTACAGGGGAACAATCACCTCCCTGCTCCTGCTGGCCACACTATTCCTGATACAAGCCAGGATGCTGGTGGCCTTCTTGGCCACCTGGGCACACTGCTGGCTCATGTTCAGCTGGCTGTCAACCAACACCCCCAGGTCCTTTTCGGCCAGGCAGCTTTCCAGCCACTCTTCCCCAAGCCTGTAGCGTTGCATGGGGTTGTTGTGACCCAAGTGCAGGACCCGACACTTGGCCTTGTTAAACCTCATACAGTTGGCCTTGGCCCATCGATTCAGCCTGTCCAGATCCCTCTGCAGGGCCATCCTACCCTCCAGCAGATCGACACTCCCACCCAGTTTGGTGTCATCTGCAAACTTACTGAGGGTGCACTCAATCCCCTCATCCAGATCATTGATAAAGATATTAAACAAGGCTGGCCCCAAAACAGAGCCCTGGGGAACACCGCTCGTGACCGGCTGCCAACTGGACTTAACTCCATTTACCACTACTCTCTGGGCTCGGCCACCCAACCAGTTTTTTACCCAACGAAGACTACGCCCATCCAAGCCATGAGCTGCCAGCTTCCCAAGGAGAATATTGTGGGAGACAGTGTCAAAAGCTTTGCTAAAGTCCACATAAATGACATCCACAGCCTTTCCATCATCTACCAGGTGGGTCACCAGGTCATAAAAGGAGATCAGGTTGGTCAAGCAGGACCTGTATCAGTATTTTACTGTATCAGTAGTCAAAAGATTGCCTAAACCTCAGCTCAAAGCTTCCTACTTAACATAGCCACATCCTATGGGTAGGGACCACCACCATTTCTGATTCTCCTTCTCAGCAGCCTAAGTAGCAGAAATTAATTCAGGGCAACAAAAGGGCTGCTTTGTTTAAGGTTGTCTTCCTGGATCTCTCATGACTAATGATTTAGTTTCCTCATTACAGGAGGAAAGAAGATATTCGTTACAGATCACTCTATCAGTGGCTGAATCAGTCACTGAAAAGGTCCTCAAAAAATCATCTAAGCAATCCCACCAAGACAGAGAAGCAAACAGTTTTAGCCCATCCCTGGTACACGTTCATGTAGCTTGTTCTTGAAAACACTGGTGATGATTGTTTATAACCTTCCCAGGTGATCTATGAGTGCTTTCCTCCCTTTCTAGTTAAAATGCTTTTCCTTCACGCACTGTAAAAATTACCTCTACCCAAGCTGAAGTGTTCACAGACAACACCTAGAGCAACTGGTTGTTGTGGTTTAGCCCCAGCCAGCAACCAAGCACCATGCAGCCGCTCGCTCACTCCCCCTACCCTGATGGGATGGGGGAGAGAATCGGAGGAGTAAGAGTGAGAAACACTCCTGGGTTGAGATAAGAACAGTTTAATAATTGAAATAAAGTAAAATAGTAATGATAATAGTAACAGTATAATAATGATAATAATATACAAAGCAAGTGATGCACAATGCAATTGCTCACCACCCGCCGACCGATAACCCAGACAGTTCCCAAGCAGCGATCGCTGCTCCCCAGCCAACCCCCCCCAGTTTCTATACTGAGCATGACATCATATGGTATGGAATAGCCCTTTGGTCAGTTGGGATCAACTATTCTGGCTGTGCCCCCTCCCAGTTTCTTGTGCAGCTGGTAGAGCATGGGAAGCTGAAAAGTCCTTGACTAGCATAAGCACTACTGAGCAACAACTAAAACATCAGCGTGTTATCAACATTCTTCTCCTACTCAATCCAAAACACAGCACTATGCCTGCTACTAGGAAGAAAATTAACTCTATCCCAGCTGAAACCAGGACACTGCTAAGGGAATCAGTAGTTTCACCATGACCTGCTAACTGCTGGCTTCAGTAATACTATCTTGCCCTCATTCACTCCAGAAATTTTCTGAATGCCTCACTATGGCAGCCTCATTCTCCATCTGGTACCTACCTGATTGATCCTTTCTTCCAACATGTTATACAAAAGCATAAATTATTTTACTTCCCTTTTTTAAGCTTTTCATTGCCTCTTTTGTTTCTCCTGTACTGCCTCTTAGACATGGACAGAGTTCCAGTAAAACTTTTTAAGACCCTACATCGCCCTCTCCTAGCAAGTCTCCTATGTCCCAGGGCAGACGGATTGTCCTGGCAGGGATCTGGCAGCTGACATTAATTAAATAGCATCAGTCTTACCTTGCACCCTTCTTATGTTGCACTGATCTGCTGTATCTCATCTTAAAGCAGGCATTAGGGTCATGATCCAATTGCTGTGCTTAACAAGCCTCCTCCAGGCCCCAGCGATGGTCTGTGTGTTCAATCCAAGCATCTGGGACATGTGACGCAATTAGGCTTCACATGTGCCTCTAAACTAAGCTGAATTAGTCCATGTTTGCCATGGCTAAAAACAAATACACGAACAGGCGTCAGAGGATAAGGAGCAGCAACTTGTTATGTCGTAGTCACTTGAGTCTGAGCCCTCGATCATGGACAAAGGAGATCATGAGCTCTTTCTCCCATGTTTATGTAGCACCTCACAAATGGGGTCCAGCTCCCTGGAGGCAATTACAGTTAAACAGTACTCCCAGGAGGAGCAGATTTCCTCCGACAAAGTATTTTTGTGTTCCTCTATATTACCTTCTTATCCATGAATAAATGTAGCAGGCTTATCTCTGCTACTCTGTGTTTGCTTTAATAACTAGCATGAAGCCTGTATTTGTTACCCAAATCCTGTTTTTAAATCTCACTCTTAGATAAAGCAGTAATGACATGGCTGCTCCACTCAGATAACCCCACAGCTCTTCTTCCTTTCATGAGGGAAAAAACCTACCTCCACCATACCCCGACAGACCTGCTGCCATTCTGCCACCTAACACTGTGGCAAGAAACATCCTGGGTTGTCCCAAGATTCCATCCTTCCTGGGAAATCAACACAAAGGTCACAGCAACTTTCCAAAGCAGATGCACATAGGGCATGTCTGTGTTCAAAGAGTGGAAAAGATGGGAGTTCATCCCGCCAAAAATGGCAAAGCTGCATCTGGATTCTCACCAAGACAGACACTCAAAAGTAATAGAAAGCAGTTTCACAGTAGGTATGTGAGGGTCTCATTAAGAGAGGTGCTCAGGTCTGCATATGCTCTGAATGTCTTAAGTAAAACAGAGAGTCTGGTAATCACAACAGAATAAGCTAAGACTTGACTTTGCTGGGAAACTACTTGGCTGAGGGAGTGACACTCTCACAGCAATGCTCCTGTGCTTCCTTCCAAATCCCAGAAGAAGAGCGGTGCTGCCTATAAACAAAAGAGATGTTTTGCTCAAGGGAAGACATAGGAAAGTTGATGAGGTGGGGAAGGAAAGCTTAGAAAGCAAAAAATACATGAAAAGGGAGAGAAGCAGGGAGGTTTTCAACAGGCAGAACCTCAACTGGCTTTTAAAGCAATTCACAGTTGTCCTCTCCTGGTTCTAACAGCCCTGGCAGCAGAGATTACACGTCCCAGCTGCTCACCAGATTACTTGTACTTCCTCAGTGAGCAGAGCAGTCCAGAAGAAGGTCAAAATCTGCTTCAGACAACAGGCATGTGGTTATGTCAGATCAGGGACTTGGCCAACCTCAGCACCAACATGCAGCTGCCGGAGCCACAGAGCTGTCCCCAGCGCTCATCCACCCACAGCCACGGACTGCTGCTGCAGCAGCACCGGTGGGTGCACACCTCAAAGGGAGCTGGGCCGTACGTCCAGTGCACTGTTACAGCTGGCCCAAGGAGAGCATCTCACCAGGTCCCCAGTGCCACACTCAGCCTCTCAGTCCAGCCACAGCTGCCTCCAGTGAACATCACCCTCCACTCAACCCCATCCCTTACCCCCTCTGAAGATGACAGCTCACTCCAATCCACTGGCATAAGAACTCATGTAATCAGTCCCTAAACCTGGTTTAATCAAGTGATCTGGATTAGCTTAAAAAAAAAAAAAAATTTGTTCTGGCTTGGTTTAGTTTTTTTTTTTTTGCTCTAACCCAGTTCATTTTGATCACCTGAAGCTGCTGGACAATCACACATGCAATGATGGGCAGATCTGGGACAGCTGGGAACTTCTTGGAGGAGACCAGGGATGCAAAAGGAGCCCAATGACAGCTGGAAGCATGTCAGCCCCCCCAGGGCAAGGCCTGGGGCCACAGGGGTCTCAGATGCAACACATCAAAGTGGTTGTGCTGGAAGTTGTTAATTAAACACAGTTTATTTTGGCTTTTGTTGATTTATGCTAAAACAGATTTAAAGCCAGACTGGATTAAAGGAGTGGGATTGTACTTTGCAAGAGCTGTACCATCCAGGCCCCTGTGTTTAATTACAAGCAACACCAAAGAAACTCTTTTCCCCTATCAGTTTTCTCATCACTGCTACCTTGGGTAAGAATATTTAATGAAAAACAACCGTATTATGAGAAAAAGCTTTTGTGGGGCTTTTCAGACCAAATACTTGGATGCTTCTAGAAACCCAGTTGGTATAAATTGGGCAGTGTGACCTAGAGACTGCAAGGAAATTACATTGCCTGCTGTGGGCTCCTGGGCAGCAGCTCTGTGTGCTAAAATTAGAGGAGTAGGAATCTTCATTTTTAAATATGCCAGATTATCAGCTTTTAAGTAAATGCTCATATGTTTCCACATAGTTCGTACTACATTAGGAAAACCTCACAATTTTTCTGTAGGTGGTTCTGACAGAGCCTGGCACGTGCTGAATTTTCCAGATAAGGTATTTTGTTGAATAAGTGATGAAAACAATTTTTAAGAAGTCAAACCCTGGGACCTGCAAGTCAAAACCTTTACTGAAATCACGTCACTCTCTCTGTGGACAGAAATTCACAGTCTGCATTCTTACACTAACCACTATCTGTTTTGTGCCAAGAGCACAACAGGCACCGTCTGAGACAACGAAAAGACAATCTCTCCCCTGAGGAAACCTAAAACTCAACAGATGACGTGTTCTGGAGGCCTTTTAAGTGTTCAGCTTTGTGCAGTAGTAGAGTCACTACAGTTCACAAGAAATAAACTGAAGTATTTGAAAGGGAGAGAAGTCAAAGCTTTGATCTCTCGGATAATTTTGCATCGTCCCAAAGTAAATCTTCAAACCAGGAGCTGTTGTACAGCAAATCCCTGCAGGCTGTGGAAGCATCCAGCTTCTGCTCTAAGCTCCCATGATCCTAGAATCATAGAATTGTTTAGGTTGGCAAAGACCTTTAAGATCACCCAGTCCAACCATTAACCTACACTACCAAGTCTACCTGCAGGAGAGCTACCAGCTGCCTTCAGCAGACTGTGCCCATGGATGTTACACATCACATCTAATGCGTAATACTCTTTAGATTTTAACTGAGAACTAGTTCTTCTTCAGGATGGTCTAGAAACCACATACAAAGGACAAAATTGCTGCAGAATTTAGATAATGTCATTTAGTTTCACCATTACTGCCCTCCCTATTGAACCCAGCCAGACTTTTTCATGAAGGATATAAAGCCCTGGAGTTCATTTTTTCAGCTAAGATCCCCTTACCTGCGAGCCTTTCTCTCATACTGCAGAGTCATTTGCAAAGGGCATCACTTCATAGCACACGCTTTCATATCCGTGTGACAGTTCATGGACAGTTACACAAAAAGACGCAGGAACACTTTATAGGTCTAATCCTACCAGATGACTGATTGTTGTGCTGTAAGCAACATTCAATTAGGAGAGCTTGCAAGATCAGCCTTGTGCTTGTTAACATCCAGTACAGGGCAGCTATGTTTTGGCTGCCTGTTGACTGAGCAATCAAAAGACAATTGCTGCATCCAGCCAGGGAAATGTCCGAAGAGCTGTACAGTTCAGAAATGGGGGAGGTTTCCAAATAAAATCAGTCTGAAGGGGCTTGATCCACAAGGTGATTACAAGTTTCTAAATTTGCCAACAAAACTTCAGCATTACCCTTATAAGAAATCTTTCATACATGACATTTTGTTTGCCTGCCTCTGACAATAAACAACTTAAGAATCAATTTTTGCAGCTCTTGCAGCTGTAGACTGCAGATCAGGATCTGGCTTCCATGATTGTGTCTAAGTAAAGAGCTCCTGATACAAACCATCTACACCAAAATGTTCAGGGGAGGCCTCAGAAGTACCCCACACAAGTCACCAAAAAACCTCATGGACTTATGCATATCACAGGTCCTCTGCTCCTCAAACCATCAGCTCTTTCCCTAAAAGTTCCTCACTTTACAAGGGAAGGGTCTAATAATCAAAGGCTCTTCCAGAAGGGGATTTATTAGAGGTGTCTAAGAGAAGTGGATGAACCTGGAGGTGTGTCCCTTGTTCTGTCTCCCCACCGTCTGCAGCAAGTGTTTAAACTAAATCTGATTTTTAGATTGATTGGAATTGGATAATTTCCTTCCAAGTAACTAGGACCTGTCACAACTTCTAAATTATTTAGCATCATATAAGCCCCAGGAGAGTCTGGAGACGGACCCATCCCAGAATGGAACACTTCAGTCAGTGAAAAAGCAGAGTCCAAGACAAGAGTTTTAAATTTTTCCCCCCTGAGCTCCAACATGCAGCTCCCTGGCTGGGGGCAACCCTGGGAGCAGTGACCTGGCATGTCCAGGCCTGATCTGGGCAAGATTATTCAGCACAGAGGTTTAATATATACAGTCCTTACTTACACCACCTATTGCATGGAGGCTTTATCAAAGTCACTAAGATGTGACTCAACTCAGATGCACAAGTTTACAGTAAATGTTGGTGCCACATTGCCAGATAACTTCAAAACATAAATGATTATTGAAATGGTCTCAAACCAGTTTGTGACTACTGTGAAGGGACTGATATGTTACAGGGAAAGGAGCAGAAAGTGCAAGGCAGAAAAGTTTCTAGCATTGTAGCTAGAAACTTCCTGGAGTCTTCTCCAGGCCCAGGTTTTGCTGCTCCCAGCCCTCTGTTTCTCTGCATGCAGGAGCCAGCAAATTAAGACTTAAGCCATTATAAAAATTTGCATAATGTCAGAAGCATTTGGAACTCTGAGGATGATGCATTCAGCACAGTCTGACAGCCAGCACTAAATGATGGCAGCAATTTCCAGTGGGACCAGAGTCTGGACAAAGCATAAGCTACAGAGGCATGACCAAGAAGACAGCCTTGGCACTGGCTGCTTTGTAGTCCTGCATTTTAGCCAGCAAATGGAAAGTTTCCTTGGCACTTGCAAGAGATAATCAGAGCAGAAGAAGTAACCAGACTAAACAGGCACTGTCCAACCACTGCAACTAATATATTATAGCTGCACTTTGGACTGATGCTGCATGGCTACTTTCCTTAGAAAATTAAAGGATTTACATGTTTACAGAGTCTTGCAGCTTCCAAACAGTTAAGCAATCATCACTGTTTTCATCTTCTGCAAGGGGGAACTGAGGAATGATTCCCAGTCACAGAGGGGCTGGACAAGCAATGATGCACACACAAGTCTTAACTCCATATCCACAGGAGAAAGTTTATCCTCCCCTGGGCTTCTGACTTGCCTAACAAAACCAAATAAACATCAGCTGCTCACAACTGTCTACAGATAATGGAGTTATTTACTGACTAAACTGTTCCATGAACAATATTCAAGCACTTGTTTCTCTCCATCTGCTTCACTGTTTTATCCAATCTGATGAACAGGTGAGGTTGCTTCCTCATTTTTTTGTTCATTTCCTTCTTATAATTAACCACATCAGCTTTTTCCAGCAGCATGAGAAACACCTCATTCCCTGTTGAAATTGTCAGTAGATTCAACAACAAAAAAACACCGTATCCTGCTTGAATTACACCATCTCTAGAGAGACAATCTGGATAAAACATCTTTCTCTGATATCTTCTGTTACAGCTTAACTGTTTGGGAGGGGAGGGGTCAAAGATACGAGATTAAAATATACAACATCTTTTTCACCTTCCATCCATTAAAAAAAAAAAGGAAGGAAAGAACACAATCAGCAAAGACAAGTACTCCTTTGCTGGTCGATAGCTGGTAAAACAACCTGCACAGAGTCCCTGACCTCAATTGCATGACCTCTGAAATGATGCGTGATCCTAAGATCTGCCATTTGACCAGGCACGCAGTTGAGAGCACGCCCACCACCCAAAAAAAGCCATCACTAGCAGCCACAACCAGAATTAGATTTGAACTCGGAGGCAAGGAACTAGACTTTATTGATCATCTTATCTGGAATTCAATGACTCAGCAGGGAGCCCAGAAACCTGAAATTACAGGCTGACTATAAAATTCTTCTCTCCTGTTATTTCCAGGCAGTGTCCCTTACAAAAAGCCAACCTACTACTTTTAATTTGGTGTCTGGCTCTGCAGCTTTCTTTAGAAAGCTTCATGTGAATGATTAACTGCTAAATATACAATTAAATTTGAATCATTACTGGTCCAATTATTGAAGTAACCTGCATTTGTTAGAATTTTATTCTTTTACTCAGGCTCATTAATGGTATCTAAATGTCAAGCAAAAAGCATCTTTGTGTGCACGTTCATCTTACTGTCCAAATTTATTCACTGAGCAAAGGTCAGGAATTTACTGAATTACAAATGTAATTGTTTAGAGCAACTTAGTACAACTTAGTGAAAGATGCACTCAATTTGTTCAGCCCAGCATCCTGGAAGTTCCCACAGAAAAATATTGCGCCAGACGTATTAAGTGCAAATTGCATTATAAATTCATTTATAATTAAAACTGCCATTTCTGTACCTCCTGCCAGACCCCACATTCCGCTGAACAGACACATCACTCTAACCCTTGCTGTTTCTGTATCGATTTTAATCTTCGTAACAGTTAAGTCTCTCCACTCCCCTGGGAAATCCACATGTTTGAGAAACTGAGGCGGGAGTTAAGTGGTGTTTCCACGACCCTGAAATAATCAGAGCGGGAGCATGGGAGCTGTCACCTCTCCATACGCCACGTCTCTCCCCCTCCCCAAGGCTGCATTAAGTACACTGGCCTTAAAAAACAAACTTGGGGTGTCTCTGCAGGCTGGACTGTTGCTCACAAGACTTTGCCTGCCTCTCTCCAGTGATGATATAGGAGACACCAGGGATTTGCCCCCCACCACTAAATGCCTAGAGACACTGAAGGAGCCACCAAGAACACCCAGCTCCTTGCACTGCTCAGTGTCCATCTCTTCATATGCTTCTGCTGCCGTCCTCTTCTGCAAGAGACATCCATACCTGCCTTAATGCCCTCCCTGGGACAATGAGGCTCCAGTCAACATCTCCAAAAACACGCCAGCAGCTTGTCTGCTACCCCCTCACCTTGCTGGCAGTGGTACCGCAGACCCTTGGCAAGCCTGCACAGGGTGGATGCCAACATATGGGCTGTGCAGCCTGCTAGTCCATATCTTTCTCTGCCCCCACATGTTTATGTAGCAAACAGCTCATTGTGGGCTGCAGTAGCCCAAATCACTGCATCAGCACAGGTACTCGGGTAAATCATTTGAAAAAAACCAAAGAGCACCTACCAAGGGAGAAAAGCAGAAACGTATGGCATGTGCTATAAACCACTGCATCACTGGGAAGACACCTCTGGCTCTGAGTTCAGCTCTGTAGTGAAACAGGTTTTTATCGCCAGAGAAATTTAAGCACAGACCCAGGAGTCCACAGAACCGACGCTTCTCCCTCTGGCCTGATACACAGCCCAAGGATGATCTATCTACATTGAGCATCCCTTTACTTATCTCCCCCACCAGAGCAGTATGTATGGCACATGCCCGACAGGACAGAGCTGGTCCCAGTATCACTGCATCACAGTAGCACCTCGCCTGGGATCCCGCTGGGCCAGGACACAGGTATAAGCTTTCCTTGTGAATCTTCAAAGTAAGGTTATGGTACCCTTGGTTAAAAGGGCAATAGAAGTGCAACTTAATTACGCAGTATTATAACGCAGCTATTCTGAGAGGCTGTAGAAGGAAATTGGCACTGTTCTGATGGAATATTCCATGTGGTTAACAGCAATTTCATGCAGCCTCAGAGAAGACAGGCAGTTATCTAGATCTGTTGAAAGGTAAGAGTGACACACAAAGTGTTATTCTTTCCTTACATAAAGTATAACCATATATTTTCAGGCTATATAGCTTATATTTTTAGATGACAAGAAAGTAAAGCAAAAAAAACCCTAAAGTCAAGCTGAAAACAAATTGGATGCAATTCAAAAGGACAGTGGAAAAATGCAGGATGAGAAGGGGATGGTAAAGCAACAAATTAATAGAAAAAGATCAGGGCATTACCACAAATCACAAGTCAGCAGTGCCCCACAAGCGTTGTGTGCATCCACACCATGCAGAAGAAACAAACATCCTGCATCACCTGGGAGGGCTGGACGTAAGTACCACCGAGGAATCAACAGCTCTAAGATCTCATCAGGAAAACCAAGTGTAGCCTTGGGTGTATGTTTCAGATGTGTAGCAACTGGAGAGACACTCCAGGAGACCAACAGGCATGATCAGTGACTATGAAAATATGGCCTTAGAGGAAAGGTTGGATTAACTGGTGGTTAGGCAGATAAGGGGGGAGAAGGCTGAGGAGAGACTTGATAATTCCCTTTAAAGATGTAAAAAGCAGTCACCAAGCAGAAAAGGCTAGTTGTCCTCTCTGGCAGCAAACCCGAAAGGTTTAAATCAGAAGGAGACCTAGGGTAGGCAAGAGGAAGGATTTTTTAACAGCAAGGATAGTAAAGATCCAGAGCAGGTTGCCTGGGAGTAAGGTGTAAAGTCTTTGTTTGGTGAATGTAAGTAAAGGTAAGGTAATTCAGGCAAAGTCCACCCTGTCCTGGGACAAGGGATGGCCTCTGACTTCTACAGGTCCCTTTGGAGGCCTGGCCTCTGTGGCTGCACCCAGGTGTGGAATGGGACCCTGGCCCCCAGGCCTGGTGGAAAACAAACCCATGCCTGCTTTGAATCACCTTCTCCATCAGGATACCCAAAGGCTGAGCAGCTCTCATCATGCCCTGAAATGTACTCAGGAGCACATGAAGATGGGCTTTGCCCTGCTGACCAGGACTATGAGGCAGACACTTGGGAGGGACATCCAAGGGACCAGGAAGAGATGCTCCTTTTGCCTGTTGGGCTGCAGGTTGGTAAGGAGAGACACTGGCTGGTTTCTCAACACCAGCAGTGACAAAACAAACCTGACCTCACCAACACACTCACTTACTTATTCATTGGGAAGAAATTAAACAACCTGAAAAAGGAATATGAGCAGAAAGAAGCCAACAGCACTGGACGGGAAGCTCAGCTTGGCTAAGTGCCATCACAGCAGCACATGAAGCTCCAAGCTGCAGAGGTCCCAGAGGGTGGGCAGCAGGCAGTTTCCGTGGGAGGCCCCAGCTACTTGTGCTGTGCTTGGTCCACAAACCCTTTTACCTCGTTGGACCCCCCCCAAAAATATCTCAAATATCTACTTAACAACTCCTGTCAATATTAATTCTCCCTCAAGTGGCTTGCTGTTTACAGCAAGATAACTAAAGCAACACTCGTTACTTTAACTAGTGAAGGAGAACAAAAATACAACCAGAGCTTGCAAAACAGTCACTGTTATTTTATTTGAGATGCCTACCCTGGGCCTAAACCAAAAATGCCTAACCTCTGTCAATAAAATTTGCAAGCACTCTTCTGCATATGCTGTCTGCGTGACACAATTTCCTTCCTGCTGAGGAGAGTTGCACCAAAGCAGAAAATACACTTCTAAAATTTTCCAGGACAGATATATCCAGAAAGACATTTTATAACTGGTGCTATGAAACCCAAGGCTACACTAAAGCAAACGATACAGGTGCAACATCTCCAATTAGACCAAGAACCAGAAAGCCCACCAGTTTCTTCAGCACTCTACTGTAGCGGTAGCTTATGCTGGACTTCAATTCAAAATTATGGTTAGCACAGAGAAAATATGCTTTCCTGGGCTTTTTCTTTACAATCAGTCATTCAACTGATACCCTTGCCAGTAATGAAAATTGGTCATATGCTTAACCTCTTTCCTTAATAAGTCTAGCTCCAAAAAGGAAAGCAGGAGGTAGATGTGGCAGATTACATCACAGCGACTGTGAAACCCTGGGAGCGCGCCTGTCTGTGCAAGGTTCTGCTGCAGCAAAAGACCTTACGCTCATTACGCTCATCATTTTTTAATTAGGAAATGACGTGTGATTTACAAGCCTTAGTGCAATGTGGTATTTGAACAGCCAGGAGTGACATTTCAGAACGGCATTAGAGTAACTTTTTCTTCCCTGCCCCCCCAAGTCATTCAAGCCAGTTGTTCAGACAAAGAGCAAAAGTCCTTTGTCTGGGTTTTAATCCAAATAAGTGGAGTCGTATGTGTGTTCTTTTCATTCTTTTTTTCATCTTTTTTTCACTCTTTAGTTAATAAGGGTATGGTTACTTCCCTGCAGCCAGCAGTGACAACTGTGAGTGTACCTGTCTGAATTCCAGCATATATAATCAGGATCTGAGTTTCTCTTGAAAGAAAGAAAAGGAAGTTCACAAAGCCTGGAAGAGGAGAGTTATAAACCCACCAGTCCAGCCATGTCAGAGACCGTGTCTGCATGAAGGGCTGTGGTTGGCATGGACCCAACATCCCCCATCAGTGGCATGATCCTGCAGCCCACTCCTCAGCCACATCCACCACTCACTACTGGTCAGAGCCACGTCCAACATGTGAGGTCCCAGAGTGATGGGGAGGTGAGGGTGGCACTGATGTACAGTGTATGAGCAAAAAAACTCCCAGAGAAATCGTGAGGAAGGAGCTCGCTCTCAGCACACAAATCTTGATAGGTCTGAAGAGGAGGAAGCTTTGCTCATATCTCCTGCTGCTGCAGAAACTACAGCGCTTCAGTTACACAGCTTACAGGCAAATATCCGACCACCTAGTATGTCCCCTGACCAGAGCTGCAACAAGAAGAGGCACCTGGTCTCCCCAGATCTGGTAAGACTTTTAAATTAAGTCGTCATCAACCATGGAAAGGCCAGGAAGAAGGTGATGGCATCTTTAGAGACTTGCTCTCCAGATACCCAACCAGGCTATGGGGGATCACAGCCCCATAGTGCACACATCCTAGTGGCAGCTCAGAGGACTGTGGGATGCACACTCAGCACTGGTGGTGGGTACTCTGAAAGGAGCCGAAGCATGCAAAACTAAAGCTATGAAATGATAACCAGCTGTTTGGGACATAGCTGTGGCCTGCCACTTCATATAGAGCTGTTACTACAAAACTAAATCCCCCCAATGCAGACAAATCCTAAGCATAATGCAGACTCTCCAGAAGAAACACAGCTGCTCACTGGTACACACGGGCACAAGGGTTTTAAGGAAGACGGAGAGAAACAGTAATAGAAGCCACAGAAACAACAGGTGGAAACTTCACTAGCTAGAACAGCACAGTCTCAAAACCGAGAGGACTGAAAGATTAATACTACCCTTGCCTGCTGGGAGGAATACAGGAGAGAAAGACTGGCATATAGTGTTTCGCACTCAGAGGCACAAGTCAAACACGACTTTATATGGATAGTGGACACATTTATCCATCAGCAAAGTTGTAAGTGGATACAACCAGGCTAGGAATCAAAAGACCCATTCTAGCTGTACCATACCATTATGCATGAAAACTCATGTGTCTGAATAGGCTAGCAAGAGCTTGGCCACCAGTTTCAGCTGGAAGACAACCACTTCCTCCAGACCACCACCTCCACGTGAAGAGGTGAGTATAAACCTAAGAGCAATGTGGGGACATGAACCATGCTACTGTGATCCTTGATCAAGTGCAACCCTTGGATCTTCACAAAGCCTTGATGAATTTAACAAGCCCTGGAGCATTACACAAGGAAGTAAGTGAGGGTCAAAAGGGAAAATGCCCAACAATCTACCTACTGGAATAAAAAGCTATCATTAAGAGGTAGCTGCTAAAATTGAAATCACATTGCTAGAAACCATACTTCAACATGATTGTCATATTTATGTACTTAAAAAAAAAAATTCTTACTGTTCAGGTTTTATCACACCACTCACAGTTGAAATAACTGCTAAACCTTACACATTCAAAACTAGATTTCTTTCCATAATGACCAAAATATTAAGGTTCCTCCACCTTTGGATTTGACCTTATCTTGATGAAGATGACTTGGATAATCTGAATTAAATTACCCCTGCAACACAATTAAAAAAATACTGCCAGTGGACTGCAAGCACTTAAATATCATTAAATGATGACATAGCATTAAATTACACCATCCTTGGAACCTGCAGCTCCCAGGTTCAGATTCAGAATCTAAACCCGTGTAATTTGAATTTTGCCTCTCCTTAAACTGAATAAAATATGACCTATGTTTGTTTATATTCTGTGTATTTCATTCACTGTAGCTCTCTTCCATGCAAGTCTCAAAGGCAAACTCAGTAACACATAGAGGAAGATCGTGAGATATTTGTCTTCCAGGCTGACTTGCCTTTCACCTCTTTTAATTAATTTCACTGTTAATCTCATTACTAAAGAACTCCAGAATAACTCAGTATTTTTAGTAATTGTTCAATTTTGTTTGGTTTTATCATCACTCCACCTAATTCCAGGTGCTTCTGTTGTGCTGGTTTTGGCTGGGATAGAGTTAATTTTTTTCACAGTATCTAGTGTGGGGTTGTTTTGGATTTGTGCTGAAAACAGTGTTGGTAATACAGGGATGTTTTTGTTATTGCTGAGCAGTGCTTACACAGCATCAAGGCCTTTTCTGCTTCTCACCCCACCCCGCCAGCGAGTAGGCTGGGGGTGCACAAGAAGTTGGGAGGGGGCACAGCCAGGACAGCTGACCCCAACTGAGCCAAGGGGTATTCCACACCATATGACGTCATGCTCAGCATATAAATCTGGGGAAAGAAGAAGGAAGGGGGGGATGTTGGGAATTAAGGCGTTTGTCTTCCCAAGTATCCATTATGTATGATGGAGCCCTGTTTTCCTGGAGATGGCTGAACACCTGCCTGCCGATGGGAAGCAGTGAATGAATCCCTCATTTTGCTTTGCCTATTAAACTGTTTTTATATCAACCCACGATTTTTCTCACTTTTACTCTTCTGATTGTCTCCCCCATCCCACCGCAGGGGAGTGAGCAAGCAGCTGTGTGGGGCTTAGGTGCAGGCTGGGGTTAAACCACAACACTGTTCATTTCAATAACCACAACAGAATTGGTGCAGTCCTATAATTAATTCAGCTTTTGTTTTCTCTCCCACTGCGGTATCAGATGGGCTTTGCAAGAGGGTCACCTGCTGGGGTGAGGGGGAGGCAGGACGAGCAGCGAGACTCAGCTACAAGAGAGCTGGGAAGAGTTGCTGTAATGTAAAATACATTGTGTGTGCTACCTGAGTGTGGTTTTCCAAAGATAATGCTACTAGTGGTGTAATAAAGCACTGACTGAACACACACAGAAGGTTCTAAATAAGACAGGCACTGGGCAAGAGGACTCATACTTTAAATATTCCCACCTTTTCCAGCCAGAAGTGAGGGAAGAAGAGCCTCTTACACAGCAGTAGCTGGAAGCTTTTTCAGCAACATGGGAGAGTCTGGTCCAATTCCTTCAGCTGCCTCAGGGACTTGAGCTGGCATCTGAATTTGGTTGTTTAAATTAACCCCAGGCTCCAGGGTCCCTCGGGGCTGAGCTCACTTGGTCACTTCCCTGCTCCAGTCACCCATCTCCCAGGAGGGAAGGGGTGACCCCCACCAGGTTCTCAACAACTCACCCCCAGCAGCTGGCTTCCCTCACCCTAAAAACCTTGTGCTTCCAGGTAGCCAGGCCACAAAATACACATCACGTGCCTTAGAAAGCCAAAGAGCAGGAATGAGAGGGGGCATCGGCTCCCGAAGACGACGGTGCTCGGTTGCTGGAAGCAGCTGAGCAAAGCCAGGCTGCTTTCAAGGGATTCAGCAGCTCCACCATCAGCAGGCCCTACTCCCCCTGCACACTCAAATCTTTTGCAAGCTGCAAGCCGGCCACCCTCACACTAAAGTATGGACGCACATTCAGAGGCTCTTCCCTGGCCCAGCAAACACCCAGTTGTTGAACCTAAGGGAGGACAAGTTTGACAGGCAGAGGGAAAAATCCCTGGGGAGCACATTACCCGCACCCCATGATGAGAGCTGGCAGGGGGGAGCAAGAGAGGGACAGCTCTTGTGGGGACGAGCAGAGCCAGGTACCAGCTGCTCACTGCTGTTGCAACCAGCCCTGCAAGCCTAGAGGGAAGGACGGATACCCTTCGATTTTAGGCTCAGGCTGAGGGCCAGCTCCAGCAGGGGTTACCCTCTGGCTGCTTTGTAGCAGGTGGATAAAACATGGGTGGTGGGGAGTTATTTTTAGCCCCTTTTGCTGATTGCAAACAGCTTTTTCAGCAGACTGAACTAAGCAGGAGGGGTTTTCCCCCTACACCAGGGTACTCTGTTGTTGCCAAGTAGCTACAACAGAGCACAGCCAGGCAAGCTTGGCCCTTTAATCTATGAGGGAAGCATGTTAATTTTGCAAGATAGAAAAGAAGAGCTTGATTGGTTTTCTAACTCCCACCCTAGAGAAGGCTGTGCATCACCATTCTGTTTCTTCACAGATCCAATCATCTGCTTCACCTCTTCACCCTGCAAAAAGTTGTTGCAAGGAACAGCCTGGCAATAAATTTTAGATCCTCAACATTGTCAGCAAATTGCTCCTCTCTCCACACATCAGGCTGCCCAAAACAACATTTCCCAAACAGCCCAGGCTCCACCCACAACACTTTTGGAAGATGCTGTCCCACAGCCCCGGGGCAAGCCTGGGCTTCTCTGCAAACATGGAGCTTCCTACTGAATGGTCCCCAGTTGTCTCAGGTCTAACTCCAGGGTGAGGTACAGCAGAAAGGAAGCCCAGTTATGGAAGAGGGTACATCTCTGAGCAGGAGGTGGGATTAGAGGGGCAGGCTTTGTCCTCATCGCTGGTCCTATCAGTGGAAGGAAAAAAAATACCACAAATTTCAGAGTTTCTTTCCTCCAAGGACCTGTCAAATGCATTGTTACTCCAAGGAACAGAGGGAATTCTCCATTTGAGGTCTTGTCATAGAAATGAGTGAAGAATAAAAAAAAAACAGCAAAAGCAGAGAATGACAGGCAGTACAACTTTGTTACTGCAGGAAAGAACAGAAAACACATTTTTCTGTAAGCAGTAGGCCACTGTTAGACTACAGGAATGCTTATATGAAGGCTCTGTTCAGAGTCTTCACATAAGGGATAATAATCATCATAAATGTTTACGTATTTTAGTAAATACATAAGCTAACATGTAAATAAATTGTTTATGTCCATCCATAATATCTGCTACTTTCATCTGATTTTACCTGCTACTCATATGCATGACACGCTTATAAAGATCCATTCAACAAGTTAATCTTTGATGCAGATTAAGCATGACCTAAATTTTGATCTGCCTCTCTCATATGCTCTCTCAAAAGAAAGGTTTTGTTCAGAGTATAGTTGCTAGAGGTGGTTTCTGTGCCCAGAGGGAATGCTGCACAGCTCAAGCACCAGCCTGCATGAATACAGCTTGAGGATCCGCTCCGTGTGAGCTCAGGATTGCCTGCACCCACCTGGGCAGATGCTCCAGCACCCCTTTCTTCTTGCAGATGCAAGCATCAAACAGAAAAAAATCAACATGAACACCACACGGCTTGCGCTCTTCATTTCAGCTGTCTTGACACCACATCAAGCATAACATCAGAGCAAGGTGTGAGGGAGCAAGTGCAAGGGAGAGACAGAGGGCAAACAGGTCACACAAAGAAGAAATAAAAACACAAAACAAAAAGCATAACAGATGAGATCAGCACCAAAAAGAGGCAAATTCAGGAGACAAGCACTTGTGAACTTGACAGGTGAAGCAATGCGAGGAGCCCGTATGTGACTCTGGATTTCAGTAGATATTATAATGCTCTCGTTCCGATCAAAATGGCTGTTGCATGAATGCCTTCTCTATGACTCTCCATTTACCTTTGCTGAAACCAGGCTGTGGCAGCTCCCAGCCCAGAACAACAGGCAGCCTTTCAAAACTCAAGGATAGCTTGCAAGTCAATGGAGAATCTTCTCTGACAGATGGGCAGGGCTGGATTTGACTGTAGGGCCTTGCACCATTCCCGCCTGTCGCTCCCAGTCCAGCGTATTACTGTAAGCCACCCTCCCTGGGTTCACCCACTCTTTAGCAATCACATAAACCTGAGGATTAAGCAGCATACAGAGTGCCTGCTCAGCAAAGGTCTGGAAAAAGTTGTGTGAGGCACAAAAGAGGGAAAAGGAAGACGACAGGCTGGAACCCAGTGTGATGCTAGGGACCAGGAGCCAGGCAGTACTGAGAATCCCATCTACAAAGCCTGCAGGCTTCAGATGCAACGAGGAGATGATGTGATCCCAGCTGCGTAAAGCTGGAACTCATTTGACCAGATGTAAAAGCCAATACAGGAGTTAATCACCAAGATTGCCTGTGCCATCCATAGAAGGATATAGGCCCTTGTGGGGGGCCCATCCTTCTGGAAGCTGGTGTCTGACACTGGTCAGATGAGTTGCCCTTTCCCCTTTGTCAACTCTAATGGGAGCCTGGGGTTACCAGCCCAGATACAAATTTCTCTGCCATAAGCATGGAAACTTAGGTTGAAATTAATCCCAGGAAAATTCACACATGGCAATTGCTTGTCATGATGCCAAAAGCCTGTTGCATGCCAGCAGCTCTTTGTCCAAGATGAATAAATATCCTTTTGACAAGCTGATATTTAAAAATACGCATCTTCTGTACCATGTCAATGGAAGACTGAGGGCAGTAGCTTTATGTAATAATTAACAACTGTTTGGGAAAATTATTCATTAAGCTTTAAGGGCAACGCTATTTGTGATATAATTGTCCTAATGAAGATCAACAGCAAGGAAATGTAGCTGCCTTGTGGGAAATTACTCTTCTTGCAGCCTCTTGAAAAGTAGAGACTTATCAACTTAGGTAGTTGAAGATGTCCCTGCTCATTGCAGGGGTTGTTGGACAAGATGACCTTTAAGGATCCCTTCCAACCCAAACATTCTGTGATTCTATGATAAACAAGTGCCTGATTTTGAGAAAAGATCTAGAAGATACCAGAACCTCTTGTGACCAGCAGGCTGAGGGAGGTGATTCTGCCCCTCTGCTGTGGTGAGAATCATAAAATGGTTTGGGTTGGAAGGGACCTTAAAGATCATCTAGTTCCAACCTTACTGCCATGGGCAGGGACACCTTCCACTAGACCAGGTTGCTCAAAACCCCAGCCAACCTGGCCTTGAACACTTCCAGGCATGGGGCATCCACAGCTTCTCTGGGCAACCTGGTCCAGTGACTCACCACCTTCACAGTGAAAAATTTCTTCCTTATATCTAATCTAAATCTACCCTCTTTCAGTTTGTAGCCATTAGTCCTTGTCCTATCGTAACAGGCCCTGGCTAAACAGTCCCTCTCCAGCTTTCTTGTAGGCCCCCTTCAGGTACTGGAAGGCTGCTACAAGGTCTTCCCAGAGCCTTCTCTTTTCCAGGCTGAACAACCCCAACTCCCTCCGCCTTTCCTCATGGGTGTTCCAGCCCTCTGATCATCTTTGTGGCCCTCCTCTGGACTTGCTCCAACAGGTCCATGTCCTTCTTATGCTGGAGGCCCCAGAGCTGAACACAGTACTCACTCCAGGTAGGATCTCATGAGAGCGGAGCAGAGGGGGAGAATCACCTCCCTCAACCTGCTGGCCACACTTCTTTTGATGCAGCCCAGGATATGGTTGGCTTTCTGGGCTGCAAGCGCACATTGCTGGGTCATGTTGAGCTTCTCATCAACCAACACCCCCAAGTCCTTCTCCTCAGGGCTGCTCTCAATACATTCTCCACCCAGCACATATTTGTGCTTGGGATTGCCCCGACCCATATGCAGGACCTTGCACTTGGCATTGTTGAACTTCATGAGGTTCACACAGGCCCGTCTTTCAAGCCTGTCAAGGTCCCTCTGGATGGCATCCCTTCTCTCCAGCGTGTCGACTGCACCACTCAGCTTGGTGTCATCGATAAACTCAATCCCACTGTCCATGTCACCAACAAAAATGTTAAACAGCACCAGTCCCAATACCAACACCTGAGGAATGCCACTCATTTCTGGTCTCCACTTGGACATCAACCCCATTGACCACAAGTCTTTGAGTGCGACCATCCAGCCAATTCCTTATCCACCAAATGGTCCATCTGTCAGATCCACATCTCTCCAGTTTAGGAGACAAGGATGTTGCATGGGACATTTCAAATATTTTGCACAAGTCCAGGCAGATGACATCAGTTGCTCCTCCCTTATCCACCAACGCTGTAACGCCATCGTAGAAAGCCGGTAAATTTGTCAGGCAGGACTTGCCCTTAGTGAAGCCATGTTGGCTGTCACCAATCACCCCCTTATTTTCTATGTGCCTTAGCGTAGTTTCCATGAGGATCTGCTCCATGATCTTGCTGGGCACAGAGGTGAGACTGACTGGCCTGTAGTTCTCTGGGTCTTCCTTTTTTTCCCCTTTTTAAAAATGGGGGTTATGTTTCCCCATTTCCAGTCAGTGGGAAATTCACTGGACTGCCACAACTGGAGTACTGCATCCAGCTCTGGAGCCTTCAGCAGAGGAAAGACAGGGACCTCTTGGAGTGGGTCCAGAAGAGGGCCACAAAAACAATCCAAGGGCTGGAACACCTCTCCTGTGAGGAACGGCTGAGAGAGTTCAGCCTGGAGAACAGAAGGCTCCAGGGAGACCTTATTGCAGCCCTTCAGTACTTAAAGGGGGCTTATAAGAAAGATGGGGACAGGCTTTTTACCAGGGCCTGTTGCGATAGGAGAAGGGGCAATGTTTTTAAATTAAAGAGGGTAGATTTAGACTAGATATAAGGAAGAAATTTTTTAAGATGAGGGCGGTGAAGCACTGGGCCAGGTTGCCAAGAGAGGCTGTAGAAGCCCCATCCCTGGCAACATTCAAGGTCAGGTTGGATGGGGCTCTGAGCAACCTGGTCTGGTTAAAGCCATCCCTGCTCACTGCAGGGTGGGGTTAGACTAGATGACCTTGAAAGGTCTCTTCCAACCCAAACTATTCTATGATTGTACACCAGGGGGTTTGGAGAGGTTTCTTATGGGCTTCCAAGAAAAAAAACAACAATCTACTCTTTCAGGAACCTGCACCTAAACACAGTGTCACTACCGTACCTGAAGTATCATACAGAGGGGCCATACCCATACAGAAACCCCAGATAAGGACACATACCACCTTGCTTCAGCACTGACCTGCTGCTTCCCTGCCTCAAGTCCTGTTCCAAGGCATGAGCACTGCAAGCAGAGCCAATGACAAAACCAAGCATTAGCAACCTTCAGGTCTGTGGTGGGATCCACATCCCTGTAATGCAAGATGAGGCTAATAATATCTTTCAGACACATGGGTTTGGGTAACATAAATGACATGATGGTGATTCAGTTTGATTATAAACTTCCTGTTAGAAATATCAAGGTTCCTCTAATGGCACTGGCAATTGTTCTTCTGACTCACCCAGCTGTTGCTGTAACTAGGCAAAATAAAACCTTCTTTGATCCTTAAGGTACAAATAATTAAAGAAACCATTATTTTGGAAGAGTACCTGGCATTTTGTAGTTACTGGAACACCATCAAGATAAATAGCTACATGCACAGAAAAATACAGCATTCTGCTTGTGGACAGTGGCTTTTATTAGAATGCGCATTCCCTGAAAGACAGCAATAAAACACCCATCTATCCATCCCTCATGTGGAAGAGGCAGATTAACTCCCCACCCATACATGCTTCCAGCAAGGTTGTCCTACATGGCTGGATGGATCATCACTAGTAAAGCGTGAATCAAAAGCCCATACCCTCCAGGCCATTCTTACAGGGTCAGGAGTTCAGAAAGTTTTGCTCATTTGACATGTAGGCTTGAATTTTCCTGAAAGCATAGATCTAGAGGCCCAGACCTCAGGAGCAAAGGAGCACCCAGGACCAGTGCTAAGGTTGCAAAACATCCCACAAAACATACCATTTACTGTCTTGCATAGTGAATCCCACATCCCAGGTAAGGGTGCAGCCCACCACTGTCCCTGTTCCCCCAGCTGTCCAGGAAGAGCCTGCTGCAGATGGGGTCATGATCTCCAGCCCCACACAGGTAACCTGCATGAGCAGAGCAGCTCATGTAACATGCCCAGCCAGACTGGGTATGCACCTGAAGATGGAGAGACTCTACATACCCTCAGCCCAGCACATGGGATCAGCTGCTGGTGCACACTCCTGCATCTCCCAAACCTGCATCCCATGCCTATCCAGCCAGACACTCTCAAGCCTTAATTGCCTGAAGTCCACTAGTCACCTGGCTTCTGGCTCCAAGGCACTGAAGTTTTCACCCCCAGCTCAAAGCCTGACCCTTCCCTGTGAGAACCAGGGCCTAGGGGGTAAAAAGCTGCTCATGGTAAACAGAGGGGCAGGAGGACAGATCAGCCCATGCCAGCCCACAACAAAATGATGCTGAGCATCTCCTCCACCTCAGCAGGACTTCTGGTGCAGAGCGAGAAGCACCTTCCTTACCACAAGGCTCTCAGGGCTCCCAAAGCAAAATAGACTTTTGTAATTTTTTTTTTCCAATATTTTTAACTCTCCTCAGGAGGTCTAGAACAGGAGTTGTAAAGCCTCGGGACCAAGCGGGCTCCCGCAGCACACAGCAGAGCATCACCCTGAGCTCCTGGGAAACATTAAGGCAGCAGTTGGTTAATTAGGGTAGGGTTTGCAAGAGCCTCACAGCCTGCTCTCCCCCTCATTACAGAGAATACTGAGTTGTGCCATTCACTTCAGCAAGGGCAGGATTAAGTCATTTGTGGTTCACAGTAGCCCACTTGTTCCTCTTGATGAGTCTCTTGTCTCTCTTTAGCACAAACAACTTGAAAAGCCCACGAACCTAGTTCCCAAGTCACACAAAGGTAAAACTTCCTTTCCAATCTCCCTTCAGCAAACTCTAAGATGAAGCATGGGGCATAACAGCCCCCATAATAGTACCCTTGCTACTATGAATTCAAGGTCTATTTTTTTTTTCCATCACTCTCTCTTCTATTTTATTTAAGAACTTGATTTTGGGAGGCACAAAAGGCCTGATTTACAAAGATGCTGTGATTGAATTGGGGGGAACACAGATATACAGCTCTTCTGAAAAATCACATCTCACACTGTGAAACTAAAGACCGAAAAATTACCAGTGAGAGCTCTATTTTTAGTTGTCCTGTGTCATAATATTCACTATTCCCAAGCAAACTTTCTGGAAAATATTTGGAGCAAGGCTCACAACCCCATGCTTTGTCAACAAAGCACAGCAGTTACCTAGGGCAGCTGTAGGCACAGCACCTGTGGCACTGCAGACTGTATTGCTTCAGCCTGTTACCATGGCACTTTTATTTGGATTTTGCCCATTTGCATGTGTAGGATGCAAGATAAACCTTATGTTTTTAATATGTGGTGAGCAGGGCACAACTGACCCCAAATGGTTTAAAAGGGCTCACCTAAGCCAGACGAAACTCATGAGTTTTCACAGCCAGGCATTTCTGGCAGCTGGAGAGATTTTCATGGAGGTGTAGGTACAAGCCACATTCAGAGGCAGATGCTGCTGCACCCAGTTGTGGTGCGTCTGCTGCAGGAAGAGCCAAGGCTGGGCACCACTCTGCAGCCAGCTCCATCCCTTGCTAGCAGCCGCATCTCCAGCATCACCTCATGCCGACACCTGTATGAACACATGCTTGGTCCTCAAAGCTGCACAGGTAACCACACCATAAGGAAGCCCCTGCAGTTGTTCAGAAGATACAACATCTCCATTTACAGTGCAGTGCATTTTAAATGAACTACCAGCACAGGAACACAGGGTTTTCTCAGCAAATGAAATGCACCTTTCAGGTGAAGCCACTGGAAACAAGAACCATCTTCCACCTGGGTTCAGTATCACCTGGTGCTTTGTTCAGCAGCAGAGGGAGGGCATGCACCAACATTCAGACCTACTAAACCCACCTTTAACACCTCACTCAATGTGATTGCACCTGATATAAATTATTCCTGCACTGACACTACCCTGAGCTGAGCACCAACCCAAATGGAGGATTTGCCAGACAAAATTAAGAGCCCCTCTCTGCTCTCTTATCAACACACCCTCCCCCATTAAATCCACATTTCTGCTTTGAATTTTATCTGCTGAAGGCTGGAAGGAGAGGCACAACTCCAGTTCCTGAGGGAAGAAGTCAAGGTTAACAGACATTAGGATCCCTCCCTGCTGAGGGCACTTGTGGTTGCATCCTGAGAAGTCCTTCTCTACAGGAGCTATACCTCTTGTTTGATATGGCCCCAGCATCCCAAAAAAGATCTCAGCACAGTCCAGAAAGGGCACCCAGAGCAGTGGGTGCAGGAGAGCACTAATGGAGTTTGAGCATTCATTAAAACATGACACATCAACTAGAAAACCATTCCCATCCTCAGCAGTCATGTTACATGCTGAAATTAGGCACATATGATGCACTTCCATATAGTCCCATGTGTGTGAGGTTACAGGAGAAACACCCATACTGCAGAACAGGCAGCTCCACCCAAAAAAACCAGCAGCTTGTACCACATTAAAAGAGAAAGCCTGCAACAAAATCTTGTGCAGAACAGGATTTGCACATGTAATATTTTGCCCTGCACTCAGCAAGCAAACGAATACAGACCATACCTATATTCACATCAGGAGGGAAAGCCCCAGCAGCCCAGCTTTCCCCCAGATGTGACAGTCACCTGGCACTTCATAAGCAGCCAGTGCTTGGCAGTGTCACCCGAACTGCTGGAGTGACTGGTGCTTGCTTTACCAAGGAGCCCCCCTGGTGACAGCCAGATGTAGTGCTTGCGATAGGTAACATGTGATCCAGGACAAATTACTCCAAAACAAGCTTTTAGATTGACTGCTGTGGTGGGGGCCTAGCCCGAAGAGAAATAACATTTGAGTTAGCAGAGAAGCCATGTGCATACAGGCAAGAGGAGGGGATAGAGCACCCACCTGCCCAGAGACCTCCTCCAGAACCAGGTATGCCACCCAAGGGGCACAGCAACACCCTGTCAGCCAGCCCCTGCCTGCTCACCTCAACACAACCACCGGGACCAGTTTTGACAATAGTTTTTTGGAAAGTCTATTCCTAAATGGCTCCTTTGGGCAAAATTACTCCATCATGAACAACTGTCCCTAAGCCACACAAAATTCACTCTTCCCTGGGGAGCTTGAAGAGTTATGCTTGAATGTATATGTATATTTAAAATGTGTCTCAATCTGGTTTTGCATGTGTTATTTGGGGATACAAGCGGCGAAATTGCATCTGCTTCTTGAATATCTACACAGCAATATTTAACATTTCATTTGAAACATTTTTGCTTTAATTTAAATACAACCCAGCCACTCTACTATTTCATATATATAATCCCAGGGATTTAGTAGTGGAAGTGCAGTATCACAGCTGAATAATGGAAAGGTGGCAAGATTAAAAACTTATCATAAAATTAGCCTACTTAGCACAGTAAATAGCTTTTCAATTTGACAAGGGATAACCATTTTATGGAAATGTGTATTAAAAAATAATCCTATTAAGTTGCCCAATGTTTGCCAGTGTTAGTTCAGACACAGCAATAAATCTAAATCAGAGTAACTTTTCCAAAGTCTGTATATCTGTTCATATTTACAGTATTATCAAGAGCAACTCTAATAGTTATATCAATAGAATGAGATACAATTTTCAGGAGCAGTAATTGAAACAGCAAAGTTATTGCTAAGCCTTCAATAAACCTACAGTGCATTCTGCTTAAAGTTATTACAGAATCCAATATACAATTAATATTTCTTTCTTTTAGGAGTGAATTACATTTTAGTCCTCCTTATAGCTGAGATTGCATTTAAGTGGCATCGCAGAAATTTACAGCCAGAACAGACACTGAACGCTTGGCCCGGCTAACATTTCTCTATTGTGAAAAGTTTATTTCTAATGCACTCTCTGCCTTGAAACACTGCTTCTCACGTTCATCTAATGACTGTTCATTGCTCCACAGCTTTCCTGCCAAGTCACTGCTCTCTGATGAATGTTAGCTTTTAGAAGAGAAATGTAGGGTTTGGGCTTTTTGGGTTTTCTTTTTTAGGGGTCATGTTAGCATCACCCTGAAAGTAAATTCATAGAAGAGATAAATCATTCCATTAAATACCAAGGACAGATAGAGGTATATGGAAATCCAGCTGTCAGTATATTCTCTGCTACTTACAGAACCAAGATTAAACTAAAGCAAGTAGCAACTTGAGACTGCTCTTTGTGGCCTGAATTGGGAAAACACATTTCAACGTCTCCCAGAGCAGAGATCCAGGGCTGAGAGGATAGAGATCCATTCTGAAGCACTGACACAAACACACTTACTGAAAGCTCCTGGATCACATCAAAACAAAATCATTACATAAAAGAGGACAAAGGAAGTCATAAAGTCACCACAGGAGACAATGCTGAAGCCAAATGCTTCATCTTGATTTTGAATCACATCAGAGTTTTGCCAGTTGAGTATTTCAGAGATAAATTCTGACAAAATATTTTCATTTTAATGAGGCAGCCTCTTCCAAAGGGGAGCAGGAAAGGTTTGGCCAACACTGATCACAAGGCAGACTTGCTGCAGTCCCTGGCAGTAGAGCAGTGCACAAGGGTGCAGAAGGATGCTAGACAACACAGGCAAAGCAGGGCTTACATACTTACAAGAACTGGTTTGCCTAAATACTAGTCCACCTGCAAAAAACACCTGCAAGCACCTTCCTTGGGGGCCAAACACCTCAGTCTTTAAATGACTGGTTTGGCAGACTAGCTTAGTTACCCCACAATTCATTTGGATGCCATGAACTGGCTTAGTTACCTGACAATCCATTTGCTAGATCCTTGTTAAAATGAGAATCTAGCAAAAAATAAACCCTACCACACTGCTAGGCCTGATCCAAGGGGGAGCAAAGACAGCCCAAGCCTTCCTGGATTATATCAGCAGCACTTCACAACATGAGATGCTTTAACAGCAGTTAGCAGCACCCCCTAATCCCAACAGGAACAGAAACACACAGATCAACCTTTTTGGAAGCTCAGCACTCCCAAGATTTGCACTTAAGAACTGCAACCCCCACACACACACTTTAAGCTAAAACTTACAATACTTGCAAAGTACAAATTACTTGCCAGTAACTGGTACAGAAACTGGCCTGGGATGCCTTTTTTCCCCAGTCTGCATCTCAGAAGCACCAGTGTGTATCCAACACCAGAGCCTTCACCCTTAGGCCAAAAGAAAAACCTCAACATAAAAATGTTCAGCATCAGGCAAATGCTCCCAAGTGCTGTAAGGCTTAAGCATCTCCTAGTAATTCACCGTAATCTTCATCTGATGAAGAAAGCAGCATCTCCTGTGGCACAAACTGCTGTATTATAACCAGGGAAAAAGCAGAAGAGGGATTTGGTTATTGGAAAGAATTGCAAAGCCTCTCCACTAAGGTAATTTTTCTCTATATATTTGAAGTTTTAAAAAATGACTAGCAGCAGGGGGAAGAAAAGGTATTCATTTTAAATTCCTTCACCCCGATGCATCTCAGAATTTGTACCTGCAGAAAGATGATAAGCATCCACAGCAGGGAGGGCTTTAACACAACCCATTCTTCTGGAGCTCAAAGCTCTCACCTTCAAACTCTTTTCTGCAGCAGATTCAGAAGCCTAGCACGGTGTGGGAGAAACCTAAAGTCAGGAGCCCAAGCCACAGCTCTGGTGGCCAGTCAATGCCACAGGATTTGCTGTTCACTTGGCTTAATCCTCTGGATCATGACGGCAACACAGGTTTTTCAGCTGATGCCCAGCAGAGCACCAGGAACACCCAAATGTGGGAATGAAAACTGGTGTTCCTTCTTCATCCCACCCAGTGTTCCACAGCTACATCTAAGGGCAGATGCCCAAACACCACCATTTTTCTGCTGATCAATGATGTCAGTAAAATCTCATAATTGAAGTCCATGATACACTTTAAAAGGATAGAAAGGTTCTCTCCCCATTTCTCTGCAGGCTCAGGAAGTTGCAATAGTATTACTCCAAAGATTAGCTGGACATAATTTTAAGAGGAAAACCACTGACACATATCAGACATTTTTTCTCCCCCATTAGCTTAATCTTTCAGCCATTCTTCATATAAAGACTGTTTTACCACAGAAACCAAACAACTGTCTGTGCTGTGCAGATCATAGGGTCTCAGTAACACTCCCAAGGGATGAATTCTAGCAAAAAACTAGCTGTCCATTGGCAAACAGGACACAGGACTTAGCTCTCCATAACTCTCAAACTCTTCCTGATGAAAGCATTTACTTCTCAAAATTCATTATGCACAAAAAGAGAAGCCAAAGCACGAAGAGGTAATCAACAGCTTAAAATAAAATGAGCCATGGCTGACTGTGAAAAGTAGGCTTTGAGTGAGTGCAACTCCATTCATTTACTGCTTTCTGTCAGGCAAAGTTTCTGATTGACTGGTGCAGAGGAAGCAGTTACCCTTCAGGGATCACACCAGACTGTTAATATGCCTTCAGATTTGCAGGCTGGCTGTGCCCTGCTGCAGGCATGAGCAGCTGCAACTGTTCTCTGACCTCTTCTGAGCACAAATTGCTGTAATCACTCCAGGAAATTTGAGAAATCTGGGGATTTTCTTTTTGTCATTACACTCTAATGTTGCACTTGCTTCCTGAGGACAAGGCTGACATTAGGTTGCTGCTCTTACTCCTCCGCACCACCTAAGGTTTTCAACATTTTACATGTAACCTGAAGTGAAAATGTGTCAATTAAAGAGTTATGGAAGCTTTCTTATCTGAACCCATGCAATTTTTTTAACAAGTTACAGTAGGAAATAAATATAACAAGAGAAACTATGCTTGAGGTTACTGTTCTTCCATTTTATTGGCTATTAAAAGCCATTAATTTTAACAGCAATAAAAAACATGGGGGATAGCTAGGGATCAGTTCTGCATAAATTAATGACAGACATCAGAGTATCACACCAAATATATCTGGTTTTACTTATCCCTCAGTATTTTTTTCCCTCTACTAGCCTAATCACTTTTCACTTGTGGCAATTACTGTGCCAGAAGCCCCACTAGACAGATGTTTTCATTCATACAGATAAAAAAATCAGCACTTTCATCACTTTGCTTCAAATCTCTCCTAGTTCTCTAAACTCCATTCCAAAAGGTCAGTTAAATTTTTACTGAAACTTTTTTTTTTGGAGTATTAGTTTATTTTTTTGAAAGTAAAAGATTGTTATCTCCTCAGTGCTTAAGAGGATCAAATGTCATAACAGCTGGCATCTCAGTCAAATTGGAAAGTAATCCATTTTCAGGAAACAAGTATTTTATCAAGACTTGGGCATGATCTATGCAAACTAAGCAACAGCAAGACATTTAAACCTTTGTGAAAACTGCAAATTAAAATAGGTGGGACCAGATGCATAGCTTTTCTCCATACTACACATTAAAAACTGATTTGCATTATAGCAAGTACATAAACCAAGACTAAGTAGGCATTTAGACATCAGTGGCACCAGGATAAGATTAATACCAGCCACAGCAAGTCTTATTCTCTTGTTGAATCACTTCTAATTCCTATCTAATCTCTCTCTAATGCGTCCATGTCTACAGTATTTATTACCCTGTAAGAGCAATGCTTGGCTAACAGGGACATTCTTCCTACCTGCCATTACAAATGATTACTTGGCCATCACACATCCATTCCAAGCAGTCCTTCTATATCATGTTGAAAACAGTTCCAGTTCGTATCTCCCAGAATTAAGGATAACAAATTAAAGCTTTCTGCCCCAATCACTTCCATGTATTGATCCTTGGCACATACTAAGAATCAGGTGGGAAGGGATAGCTATAATACAGCTGGACCCTACTCTAAATAGAGAAGTCTTACTCTTTTTCTACATTACTAAAGCATATAAATTAACAGATCTGAATATAAATTGAATGCTGCCAAGTCATACTTAGGTCCAAACTGATCTCAGTACATTATTACTGTCTCATTTATGCTCTAAACAACACAGCCCTACACCATGGGTTCTGATGCTTTGTATCACTTAATTTGATCAAAGCTTTGACCGCTAAGAGAAGCCAAGAAAAAGCACAAAGTCCAATTTGCTGAGAACAAAATGCTGATATTTAGCCAGAAACCTGCCCAACTTTAAAAACAAGTATTAAGTTTCAGTGCTTCAAAATGATGTGTCTGGCTATCCAACTTAACATGTCCCTATTCCAGTTCCTAATATATTCCTCTCAGCCCACTGCAATCACTGACCTTTTACCAACATCAGTGCTGCAGGGACATTAGAGAGCCATCTGTTAACAGTCTTGTATCTTCTACTTTGAATTCCAGACTTTGGGACTTGGGATGTTTTAATAATTTATGTTTTTTCTCCCCAGGATAGCTTTGGAAACATGGACATCCTGCTACCTTCACAGACCCAGGGGAAGAACAGTCACACACCATCACCTTCAGTGCAATCAGGAGCAAAGACCAGCAAGTCAGTTAATTTTATACCAAGGCAGCATCTCTCAAAGTACCACCATATATATATTATACTTCAAGAGGAAGCACTTTAGCAGAAAGAAGCAAACTCTAGCATTCTTGCCTTTCAAGGAAATGCTTTAGGTTCTGTAAAGTTTATTTTCCATATCAACAATACTTGAGGAAAGGCAGACTTGCAGAACAGTCCTTGTTAGTTAGGTGTTAGATTAGATCATGGAATAAACTCCTTTTGTACATCAAGGCAGTAGCTAATTTCAGTCTATCCCATTGTTATTTAATCTCACTGCAGATCATTTACAGGAACTCTAATCTGAGACCAGAGGGAACTCCTTCACAGACCACATGCCCTTACCAAAGTTATATTAAGTATATTCATTCCTGTTGCTTCATGTTTACTGTGGAGTAACAATGTTGTAGTACATGCTTTGTTTTCACTACTGTTATGTATACTTAACTGCATGATGCAGAAGCAAAGAATACTGCTCCAGCCTGAATTAGCTGAATTTACCCTGAAACACCATCCATTTAGTGCAGTCAATGTGAAAGTCAAAGCTAAGCATAACCATTTCACTTGACATCTACCAACCACATGACTAAGCCGCTATTTCCTACAGAACTTGCATTTCCTTGGAAAGTCTGCAATTCAGAAGGAAATTAACACATAGCTTTGCCCATTGGAGCACTGGAGCCAGTACAACACTGAATGCAACCAGCTCTATTACTATGATATGAAATAATCTTCCCAGATATTAGAGAAAAGCAATTAAGTCCAGAAGTCAGCTGTGTGTTATTTTTCAGTACTTAGAATATCCAACTTAAGTTCTTTACCTCTATACCAAGTTTCTTCCTGTTCTTCGATAGATTTCAAAACCAATAGTTTCATTTGCAGCACCATTTTTAAGTTACATACCCAGAAAGAAGCACAAGTCAAGAAAGGTTAGGTTGCAAAAGTCTAAAGATTTAGACTTGCATGTTACCTTTGTTGAGTATTACAAGACAGTTCTTTATTTTAAACATTAAAGTGCCAGGTTTATGTACAAACTATTAAAACAATAGTAAAAAAGGTAAACTTAAAACCTGCTAAGAAAGCAGTGAGGTCATATAGTTGCCTCCAGAGTTTTCTGCAGAGTATTTGACGAATTTAAGGCTAGAATTTCTCAACGGCTCCTTTGTTCATGGGGAGAACAGAAGTTAGTTGTCACTGCCCATAACCTCCCATCTTGCAGAAGGAAGATGCCCATACCTTTCACAGAGTGGAATAGCATATGTTGTAAGAGATACATCTAAACATTCTATGAATTAACACCATTGGCAAAGTCTAATAAAAAGGGATTTTACTGCTGGAGCTACACTAGCCTCCTGAAAAGTACCAATATCACCACACTTTTCAAGAGTGGGATTTTAGTACAGGAATCAAGTCACACTGTGACTCAATATATTTAATGCTTCCCTGTAAACAGGGGAGCATACACAATAACTCATATGGTCTCAGTTCATTTAAAATTCTGCATCCAGGGTGAAAGAGTTGTCTGTGGGCTTTGACATGACTCCCATCCTCTGATATTCACCTACTCGCTTCTCAAAGAAATTGGTCTTGCCTTCCAGAGAGATGTTTTCCATGAAGTCAAAAGGATTCTCTGCTTTGTATATCTGAAATGCAAAGGCAATTCTGTAGTCACTACAGGTGCTCACATTTTGAATACATGAGAGGATAGAGATCATCTGGAAGGAGTCTAATGACAACATCAGCAGGCTCACTATGTAGTGCACAAAAATCTTTGCCCCAACCCTTCCCTACTGTATTTGTTCCTGTCTTTTAGCTGCAGTAGACAGAAGCACAGAAACTCTTATATAGCTGTTTTTCCATGGCATCCTTTTGCTTTTCCTTCTGTGGGTCCCCAAACAGGGTCTAGCTGCAGGACTGCTGAATGGTTTTACAAGTTACACTGATATTGCTGCAGCCATTTTAGGATTTGGGTTGCTGGAGGTAATCAAACTTAATATTATCTTTTCCCCATGAAAGATTCAGTGTATTAGAGCCTTACCTTGTTAAATCCCAGTTCCAACATAAGCCGGTCTGCTACAAACTCTATGTACTGTTTCATTAAAGTGCAGTTCATGCCAATCAGCTTTACAGGCAGTGCCTCCGTCAAGAATTCCTGCAGATAATAGAAGCACTTGATGTACAGAAACTGGTATTCACTCTGTATCGTCTAGGTTAATTTTATACCCAACAGCTCCCCAGCTTTCTGCTTAATTGCGATCAAGCTCTTAAACAAGGAGCAGACAATTACCTGTTCTATGAGAACAGCATTCACGATGATTTCCTTTACTCTCTCCTCTGACGGTTTGTGTATCAAGTGCTTGAACATGAGGCAGGCAAAATCACAATGCAAGCCCTGGTAAGAAGTTTCAGAAAATTATTTCAGGAACATTGATTTAAAAGAGCCACTCAAATCAGTAGCACAGAACAAATAGCCCACTATCTAGGCACCATCTTTGCACTTGCCCTATTAGTGTTATCTACAGACAACTTTCCGCCTAACCAGAAGGAGGCATAAGTGAGTTCAGCCAGTACCAGCTGCACTTGCTCCAAATAGCAAGGTATACTGAGTGCAAGAGCTGGTGAGAGCCCTTGAACTGCTTTAAAGTAAATTGCTAAGTTCATTTATTCTCTGCTGTAAGATCCACGATGACACATGTTTACGCACTTTACTGAGCTTTATAGACTGCCTGTTTCTAAACATACTCCTGTTTTAAAATATAGGCTCCAACTGAATATCATTACTTTGAGCTATTGTGGCACACTACCATCTTAACAGCTAGCATTTGATTCATACCTCATCTCTACTGATTAGTTCGTTAGAAAAAGTGAGTCCAGGCATTAATCCTCTTTTCTTCAGCCAAAAAATTGATGCAAAAGAGCCAGAAAAGAAGATTCCTTCCACTGCTGCAAAAGCTACTACACGTTCTCCTGTTAAGAAAGATTGATAGTAATATCACACAGAAAACTTAACAGGATTAATACCCAGAAGTTGCAAATAGACCACCAAGGAGAATGGAGACATTTCTGCTCAAGTGTGCTATAGCCTGTCCTTAAAAACTATTATGGTAAAGGCTTCTGGTCATTAAGCAAAACTTAACAGGAGGGGAAGTAAAAACTAATTAGAGTAGCTACTAAGTAGCTGACACCAAGGCTCCTTCCCCCAGGTTAGCCATCAATACCATCCTTTTTTCAAAGATTGCACACTGAAAGAGTCATTTTTGCAGCTGATTTAAGCCAGTGTCTGCTCATCTTTGATTAAGTAAGGAACTTTGGCCATGAAGAATGTTTTAATACCAGTGAAATAATGATGTGTAGCATCTCATCTCATCTTTGAGGAGAGACATCAAGAATCAGTAAGGCAGAGGAGCTACAGCCTCCAACTGTACATGTCTGCTGGAGACAGACAGCCAGTACAGTTCTGGACACGTGACAGCAATTTACAATTTGATGATATAACCAGGCATATGAAGACTGCCACATGAGCTACCATTATTCAAAATGCCAGCAATTTTACAAAGAGTCACGTCAGTAGCTCATTTGCAAGATGAAAATTATTTTCTTCACATCCAGAATTATACCAGTAGCTTATACCAGAGAGCACACACTCTCCCTGTGACAACAATAATCGCTGAACTGTGAAGTCTGGGGAAGTGGTGGTTCCTCCACCTTTTTAGGGAAGAAATTTCACTTTGCTTCCAATAGAGGTACTCACCATATGTTGCTTTCTTGTCCCCAATCCAGCGCATGGCCCAGTCAGCCTTCTTTTTAACACATGGTAGTGTTTCAATAGCATTAAAAAGAAATTCCCTGAGAAGGATAAAACTCATTAGGATCAGACATTGGCACAACTAGTACAATAAGCATTCACTGCCATAGATGGTCTTGTTCACTTACAAGTGCTCTGCACCTTCACCCTGATAGTTAAGTCTCCCTCATCTTATTTTGCGCCAATCTAGCTCTATTTGTACTCATCACATCAACACCAGTTCACATGAATTCCCGTGACAATATCAAGGTGACACAAGTACTGTTTCATCAAGCACTGTACTTGAACAAGGCTTTCAAAACTACAGATCAACCAGCCTCCACTTTCCAGTGGCAAGGCACCAGAGCTCTCACATAAGCAGTTCTTAAAAGTTTACTGGAATTAAGCATCTCGGTAGAAATGACGTGAACAGCTTTCTACAAAGTAGCAGCAATTAAGTATATCTAGACTGCAAATAGTATTGCAACACCACATGACATTTTCGTCAACAGGGTGTTGGTCTGACAAGACAACACCAGAATAACTCAGTCTGGACTGCTCAAAAGCCCTGTGTTTAGTTTTAAGGTACCATTCTTGAATTGATTCATCTTGTTACGAAAGTTTTACACTTTAGTTTTATTTTTAACTAAGACCAAAAGCCACTTTTTGGCAAATGCAACATGCTCCTTCCCCACAAGAAAAAGAGTCAAGAGTAAGGGCAGCACATGCTATGTAAAAGCGGTAGCTGTTAACTAAATGCACTGGATTTTAGAAATTACATTTTTAATAAAAGTGTTATTCTCAGAGAAACTTTCCTACATAGCTTTCTACTAGGTGCAGGGGTCCTCCATATGAGGACTTACTGTAATTTAATATACTCCCCTTATCTGACTGCTCCATCTTTTACAGTTTCATTCCTTTATTTCAGTATTAAGTGGTTTCAGTTCCACTCAATCTAAGCAAGTTCTTGCTCATACATTTCATGAGTGCTCATACATACTCATACACAGAGAAGGAAGAAATTCTGAAGCAAATCTGCTCTTAAGCAGCAGTGGTATTTTATATAAATCTAGTTTAAATCCTAAAATTAGCCTTGAAGTAAGAGTGACTGATACACAGCATTTAAATCTCAACACTTAAAAAGTTTTGAACCTTTCATCACCAATCAATACAAACCTCTCTCTAGAATCTTTAATGTAGGTGTCAATAAGAAGACTGTACATTTCCGAATGTATATTTTCCATGGCAATCTGGAAGCCATAGAAACAACGAGCCTCTGTGATTTGTACTTCTTGACTGAACCGCTCCACCTAGAGGAAATAAATGTTTGCAAAAGCATTTATAACTTAAGTTGCAGGTTAGAGGCATTAATGTGGTCTGTAACAGCTCTTGCTCAGCCCACAGAATCCTCTTCAGATTAATTCCACACGTGTGGATTATTAACAACAACATGAAGAGCAATAGCCCCTCAGTTCCAAGTGAGGAGTCATTCTTTGGTTCCGAAAGAAATGGGAAAACTTCTTAGTTTTACTTATCCCCCATTAGGGAAAAGAGCACCAAGATAGTAGAAGCAGAACAAGGGCTCTGGACCAGCCAAATGTTGCTGTAAGGCAACGCTCAGTGCCCCACGGGGAGTGGGCAAACACGTGGATTACAAAAGCAAGCCCAATTTGCTAATTAGTGTAAGACAGCATTACATGTTGTAATGCCGCGACACTACATGATTTAGCAAACGTGCTGGATCAGCCAGCAAGCACGTCAAACGTGTAGTTACCTGGTTACCTTCACTTCGCAAGGCGATGTTTCTATCGGGACTGTTTTTACGCTTACCAAGTTCTCGTTGACGATGCCATCGCTGGCAGCAAAGAAGGCGAGGATGTGAGAAATGAAGTACTTCTCCTCGGGCTTCAGGGACTCCCAGTGCTGGATGTCTTTGGAGAGGTCCACCTAAAACGTTGCGGGAAGAAGCGATGAAATAAAGGAAGAGACGGGGACCGCGGGCCTCCCCGGCGCGGGGGGCCATGCCCGGGCCCCTCACCTCCTCCGCCGTCCAGAAGGAGGCCTCGGCCTTCTTGTACATCTGCCAGATGTCGTGGTACTGGATGGGGAAGACGACGAAGCGGCGCGGGTTCTCCCGCAGCAGCGGCTCCTCCTCCTCCTCCTCGGCGCCCCGCGGCACCTGGAGCGGCGGGGAGCGGCTGGGGCCCGGCTCGCCTCAGCGGCGGGGCGGCGCCGGGCCTTGGCGGGAAGCTGAGGGGCGGCGGCGCGGGGCCCCCCGTGAGGGAGAGGGGTGCGGGGGCGGCCCGGCGGGGGCAGGCCCGGCGGGGGGAGCGAGGAGAGGGCACCTCTCCGAGGAGAGGCGGGGGGGGCAGCGGAGCGGGGCCACACGAGCCGCCGGGAGAGGGGCGGGCGCGGTGCCCGGGCTGTTCCGCACTCACCGGCTTCCCGTCGCCCTCCTGGAAGATCTTGCGGGCCGCCTTGCTGGCCAGGACGCGGGCGCTGCTGAGGGCGGGGGGCTGCGGGGGGAGAGAGGGGCAGGGTGAGAGCGCGGCGGCCTCCCGGGCGGGCGGCGGGAGGGGCGGGCGGGCGCTCACCGTGTTCTCCTTGTCGCTCAGCGACAGGCGCTTGACGGGCGACAGGCGGGGCTGGTCGCGGCGGGCGGCGAGCGGGGCGCGGGCGGACAGCATGGCGGCAGCGGCGGGGCGAGCGGGAGCGCGGGGCCCCGCGCCGCCCCTTTATATCCCCTTCGAACTTGGCGCCAGAACGGCCGGCCGGCCACTCACAGCCCGCCCCGCGCCCGCCGCCGCCCGCCCCCGCGCTCTCATTGGCTGGCGCGCCGGCCGGGGCCCCGCCTCCCATTGTGGCGGCGGCGGCGGCGGGAGGGGAAGACCCGCCCCGTTGCTTTGGCGCCGGCGGAGCGGCGGGGAAAGGCGGGAGAGCGCGGAGGCCCCGCCCGCGCCGCCCCCCGCGCCCCGCGGGCTGGCGCAGGGCCCGGTGCGGGGCCCGGTGCGGGGCCCGGTGCGGGGCCGGGCGGTGCTGCGCGGCGGGGGGCGGGGGGGCCGGGCAGGAGCTGATCGGTGGCAGCGGGAAGGGAGATGCTGACCGGCGAAGAGAGGCTTGGCTGCCCGTCCTGCGTGTCACACCCGGGTTTAAAAGATTCGGGGTGCCATAGGAAAGCAGACAACTTGTTTCCAGCCATGGGAATGGCCATGATCTGCGCTTAAAGGCAGAGATCTGCAAATGCCACGTTGCCCCCGTCCCTGTCTTGCTCTCCCCGTCTCTTTTCTGGTCCCTCCTACCCACAGACTCATTCTCACTTTCAGCACCGATTCCTGCATTTGGAGGCATTTCACCTTCCTGTATCTGCAGGCAGAAATTGGCTTCCTGGAGAAACTGACTCCGTGTGCCACCTGGTTCCACATGTTTTAAATAAATAGCGCGAGAAAGGGGTATGAAGCAGAAGAGATGAATATTCATCCTCTTTAAAAAGTCAGGATTTATTTTATATTAATTAAATTGCCTTTATTTGAACAACATCATTTCCCTCATCCAACTCCAGAAAGGTTCTACTCCTGTCAACCACAATATTTTCCCTGAAGCAGTTTTAATGAAACCAGCAGCTTCATGAGACTTGGAGGCTCTTCTGCCATGTGGGACGCACAATGTCCTTGAATGACGCTCAGTGGTCACTGTTGCCTGAGCACGTACTCCTGGGAACCAGGACGGTGAGTTACACGGCCCAGCACTGCACTGCGCTTGGCTGGAAGAGAAGCAGGTAGGGCAGGAGGGCAGCAGAAGACTGACCCCTCAGGGGAGTCAATACGGTCCTTTCGACTGTATAATGATACTATGTTAAATGGACTGCTGTAATGAGTAGATTTGGAAGGAAAACAAGAGTACTCCCCCCCGGCATCACCTTCTGACACTGTAAATTCAAGTTGATTATTCATTTCAGCAGATCAGAGTCAAGGTCACAAATCTGGGTCAGAGCTCTCCTCAGCTGGGATGTATCAGAAATGGCCAGCAGAGAGATTAGGCTTGTGGTATTTATTGGTCCTATTTAGGACATTGGACTGATGCAGGCACCCACCCAGGAGATGTTCTGTCGGACCTTCTGGGCTAAATATACATCCCGATATACAAATCTAAATATACATCTCCATCCTAGGAGAGTGAGCACTGCAAAACCCCATCCTAGTAGGCAGCCTGGACAGACATGGACGTGCTCCTCCTCTGCCGCAGGAAAGTGTGTCCCAGGGCCACGAGTGGCCCGTAGCTCCCAAAAGGCTTGCCAGCACCCATGTAGTGCCCTACTATCTCCTGCCAGCTGCTGGTTGGGGCTGGCAGAGAGCTACAACAGCACCGTCCCCACCCCAGCCAAAGTCATTTACCCTCCCACCACAATAAACAATGCCAAAGCCACCACCCCACAAGCCCTGGGCTGCTGCCCAGGGCCGTCGTGATGCAATGTTCGTTTGTGCTATCACTGCAGCTCAGCCACTCTTCTCAGAAGCCCGCGCCAGGGGATCAAAGCCCTGCCCCAGGGACGATGGCTCTGCAGGGAGAGAAAACACCCAGGAGAGCAGAGAGAGGGCCTGCAAGGAAGCAGGTTGCACCTCAGCATTGCTGTAGCTGCAGCAAAATGGTATTTGGGAATGAGCGTTCACAGTGAATTTTCCCATTATAGCAGTTTAACACGCTTACATTTGTTCCTCGAGGCACATCCCCAAGGTTTACACCTGTGCGCAGCACTTAGTCATGTACCCACTACTGGTGTCATGGAGGAAAGCAAGCATGAGGAGCGCACTCCCCTTCACATACATCCTTCACCATGCTGCAACTGCATTTCAGGACCAGCATTTTCAAGCCAGCTCCTTTGCCAGAGCTGGGTTCAAGGCACCGTTGCGGCACCAGCCCTGAGCATTGCACCAGGGGATGTCAGCTGGCTCATGCCCTCTCTTCGGGTGTGTGAAAGGATGCTCTGCTCTTCTGACTTCTGGCCCAGAGTGGGGTACTGTGTGTTTAAAAAAAAAAAAAAAATCCCAAAGCTCTTATTTTCATGCCTTCTTTGTTTACAGGAATTTAGACACTCACAAAGGTGTAAGTAAGAGCAGCCCGGGGCGGCTGGGCCAGGCGGGTGTGGGGTGTTGTGTAACCATGCTGTTCGCACCCGTCCCCCTCCAGACTGCGCACCCTGGGGTCTCCGCCAGAGGAGTGACCCCAGTACCCTGCTATGTCTCATCAGCTGCAGGTGGAGCTCAGACACAGCCTCTGCCTCAGTTACTGCTGTTGTGGTACCCTCAGTGCCAGCACAGCAAAGCCCCTTCCCACCAGGCACAGGTTATGGCCCCCAAACCTCACGTCCCTGTCACACGTCTGCTTCATCGTGATGGGTACTGCCTTGGCTCTCAGATGACCTATGTGCTGCCATTGGGTAACGCTCAGGGCAGGGTATTCCGTGCTCAGAGGATCGGTTTTCTTCCATTTTAATGCAGATTGCCTACAGGACAGATAGACAGTGACTCCCGGTTGCTGACTGCCTCCCACCATTGCAGCGACTGGTCTAACTGATGAAAGGTGGTGAGGATAACTCCATGGGAGACATGGGCTAGCTCGTCACTAGCTGAGGATGTAGCATTTGCTGACAGTTTTCCCCTGATTTGAGGAAGGCAATTTGTTTGCATGGCCTCATTCAGCCACATTCATTTGTGGCAAATCCCAAAATCCTCACCCGTTTCTCAGTCTGGCAACGTTGATATTTGTATAAAGCATCATGCTGAAGGGTCCCTGCTTAGGCCTGCAAATCCCAAAGCCTGAGGTCCACATGCAGCAAAAAGAAATCTAAATACTCTAAATATAAGCGGAGACACGGTAGGTGAGCAGGAGGAGGCCATCAGCCAATACCACCAAGGTGACAAGCAGCGGTCTCAATGGCCACCACTTTCTCCAACAGGTTTGGAGGTAGCCCTCAACATTTCCTCACACGCTCACCCAGCTGTGCTGAGGAGAAGGTTGCTCCACATCTCCCCAGAACCGATCCAGATGTAAGGACTAGACCAAAACTTCAACAGTATGCCCAAATAGTTTGCCTCCCTGTTTAGAGGTGCTTTCCCTCCACTCGCTGCAGGATTTGTAACTTGCAGGAGGACTCTGCAAAAACTGAGCTCCGGGAGTCTGCCTGTTGAGCCAAGGCACTGTAACAGATTGTTTCTCTGAGAAATGTAGAGCAAAACAAAGCAAAAATCTTTATTATCTTGATTCTAGCTGGATATTATATTTGCTGACACAGCCCATTAATTTGCGGGGCTGAGAGCACCATCATTAGCAACCTGCTTACCTGATGACCAGCCTCTCTGGAGGTAATGAATAGCTGTTGAAAATCAAAGTCCTAGCATGCTTAGCATCCCCACTGTCTTTAATTTTTTAAAACCATGTTTCTCACCTATTCAAGGTCCTTACCCACCATTTACAATTCTCAGGACAAAGTCTGTAGGTAATATATGAGCACATATGGGGTTATAATGGTGTAACTGGATGTGGTGTTTCTTTGCTGTTTGTGAAGCTGGGCACAGTGCTCCAGATGCAGTCCCACAAGTGCCAGGTAGAGGAACCAGTGTTAAAAGACTTTCAAGAGCTGGAAAAAACAAGCTTTCCAGTCAGCTCCACTTACTGGCTATCAGCAGCCAGTAATGCGCAAGAGCACCGCTGATTTTGGTGCCTTCCTCAGGCACATTGTGGAGCTGGAGTAGTGAGACCCGACACTGCATTCATGTGTGTGCTCAAGAAGGTCATCACTCTTCCTTTCTGCTAGCACCACCTTCTTGTTTCCTGCAGCAGAAGGTGGCAATGGCACCAGCAGAATACTTTTGGCCCACCATTGACTTGCCTCAAGCAGGTTTGGGTCTTGGCTCCTGTACTCTGATCACAGAGAATGTGCTGATCTCTTGCCACACATGGAAAATTACAGGTCATTCCTGCTCTAGCAGCCTGTCAACCACCACGGACGAATAGTTCAGTGAACTTTCCTCAGGGTTACATTCCTCAGCTCTTACTCATCCGAAACTGTGTATGCGAGGAAGGCAGCCCCAGGTCCCTTGTTTCGGGGCAGGCTCATGTTGTTGATGTTGAGCAGGGCTCTTGCTCAACAGCGTTTCTGATGCATCTCACTCATTGCTACCGCACACATCAAGCGGTCTGAGCTACCCTTTCCCTCTTGCTCCAGAAAACAAGCTTGCCATCTTGGCAAAGCAGCCAGGAGCCCCCCTGTACTTCCAAATGGTTGCAAAGAAAACCAACCTCAAACCGTGAAAATCAATAACTGAGGAGACAAAGGCAGGACTGCAAATCATTTTTCTTAACTGGGTTAGTGGTGCGCAGCTTGATAATCGCCCAAACGTTATCATCTGCAGAGAAGTCCTGGCTCCTGGGTACCCCCCATCCCTGCTCTACCTGCTCCCAATGACCTTTTCTCCCCCAGAAGAGAATTTTTTTTCCCCTGGAAGATGTAGATTATCTTCAACAAAGTAGACACCTCCTACTACCAGACTTTTTGGTATATGCTGCCATCCCTACCCCAAGAAATAACCTGGTCAAGGTTGGTGTGAAAGGATTGAGAAAGGATCTTGCCTTTTCTCTTTGGTATAGTACATTTTGGCCCTGTTCTGCTCCAGATGCCCATGACATCTGCCCTCTTCCAGCAGGGCAGAGAAAACAGTGAGACTTATCATTGCACATTTTTCTGGTGGCATCTGCCAGACACTTCCCTGCAGACCCTGAGAAGCTTCAGTATTTGTCAGGGTTCAATTGCAATTATGCCAAAAAAAGACTGGGAAAAACAGGCTCCTTCCATACTGTGTCCTGTTGCTCTGCCAGTGCAAATTTCATTGTGAGGTTTAGCAGTGACCCCATGGTAATAGGACAAGGTGCAAGGGACTGTTTACCTGGTCAGTCCCTGTCCACAAATGGGCAGCAGTAGGAAAGATCCCAAATACATGCAAGTAAGTGAAATATGAGATAGGCATATGTCTATGTGTGAAGGCAGTAATTGACCCTAGGAATTGTAACTGGGAAAAAAAGAGATAAAATGGAAATTAGAAAGATACAGGCAAGTGCCCGCAGCACTCAGGGGACCATGAAAACACATAAAACTGGTTTTATATCACACTTGCATTCAGAGGGTTAACCACAGGTGGATAAATAGATGCAGGTCTGATATTAAATGTCACAGAGGCCTGTATGGGGATATAGGAGACAAAAAAAGATTGGCATCCATTGCCATCCTTTCAGCACTACAGTCACCCTGATCAAACAAAATCCCTTGCTTTATAAGGGCGCATTTAATTCACTGCTTCATGACACTGAGAGGATTAAAACTGGTTAACTGATAACCTTCAGAAAGCCATTGTAGGGGCATATCATTACCAGCTCAGTGTCCTGAGATTGTCTGCAAAGTTTTCACATGGTAGATGTGGTGGGTGGTGAATAATGAGTGTTAAAGCAGCCTGTCTCACTCTGTCCTTGGTGTTAATGAGTCTAAATGCAAGATCATGCACTAGGGAAGAAAACTGAAGATCACGCCTGCAAAATGCTGGACTGCCCCTGCAGACAGGGGCTCCTGGGTGATGATACGTAGCAGCTCCATCAGCAGCATCCCAGGCTAACCCACGGTCAGTGGGCAAACCAGGTCCTTCACTGGGTAGGCAGAGGGATCACAGCTGGAGGCAGCACTGCTTCCCTCCTGCATCGTGTGGGAGAGCATCCATGGGGCAGCCCCGGGGCCACCCAAAGCCAGGTGTCTACCGGTGCATGGGGTGTGTCGGCACTGAGGGTACCTGAGATGTCCTAAAGCATCCTGCCTGCCCTCACTGATCCCTAAAGGTCTTTCTTACCTCCCATGTCACACCTGCCAGCCACACATCTCAGCCCCCCTGGAGCCTCTCAAATGGCACCAATGTCCATCATTAGGCAACCGAGTCCCTCCGATATGAGAAAGACAGGCCTGCATCTGGATATCTAAATGCATTATCATTATTTCAAACTGAACCCACTCACTGTGCCCAGTCCCAGCAGCAAAGGTGTGAAAGGGTGTTGACAATGTGGGAGCAGTTCAGAAGACAGCCCCAGGGCAGGCTGGAGGCTTCAAAAGCCTGTCCTGGAACAAGTCACTGGAGAAACCTGCCCTATTCAGTGCTACTGAGACAAAGCTGAGGAGCTACTTGATAACCACCCTGACCAAGTGCTGCTGTAATCAACCAGTGGGGAAAAAAAAGCATAAGATCTTACAGCTTTGAGTAGTAACCAGAAAGTAAGGTTCAGAAAGGAAATATTTCTCATCAATGGTAATTATGCATTGAACCAGCTTTCCTGGGGACACAGTAGGTTCTTCAATTCCCAGACGTGATTTCAAGACCTCACATGACAGTTTTATTCAGTCACATTATGATTTGCTCAGCAGTTACTGGCAAGTTTTGCCAAGGGTCAAAGGATTAAGATAGATTATTTTATTAGTCCTTTTGTTTGGCATCCATCAAGATGCTCTTTCATTGCACAGCAAGCCCAAGGGCATGCCAGGAGCTTAACTCCCCCCAGCTGTGCCTGTTGGCACACCTGACTGAAGAAAGAGGGGGAAAAAATCTTCAAGATAAAGTTTTAACAATGAAAACATCAATAAATCAATCGCTGACATTTTGTTTCAGCAGAACAAGCTGGTCTCATGTAACTTCAGAAAAAAAAAAAAGTTATAAAACAGGAGACAACTCTTAGCTGACAGAGACCCACTGTATCTGCTCCACCACATATCGCCACATCTCCCATTTGGAGGTTCAGTGACCTCTGGCATTTTCAGTGAAGCCGAGACACAAAAAATTCCTTTAAAGGATACAGTATTTCCCATACCCCCTTCCTTCTAAAACCCTTAAACAGATCTACTCTCTCCTCCTTTCCCACACCAGTCCTTGGGGAAGACCAGTCCTTGGGAAAGAAGAGGGATTATTTTGTTTTGTTAACAGATAGGTTTCTGGAGCTGAATTACTACTGGTGTTTCCTTCCTAGCAGGATTTGGGAAAGCTTCCACTATGTAAGCATGCCAGACCAATCACGGACAGATACAGCAAGGTATTATATGACCATTCTTTGCCTACGCTGCATTACAGAAGTGCATCTCCTCTACAGTTTCCTGCAATAGTTGCCTTCCCTGTGGCTGTCCCCATCTCTATTTCTTTCTGGTATTTTTCAGTGTTAGTTATAAGTTCCCATCTATTCCCTTTTCTCCAGTGCTGCCACATGAATTCTTCATGACAAGGAAATTTGTACCCTCTTTCCCCTGGGATCCTGCCCCCTCCCCACCTTGGCCATGGGGCTCACATCTGAGCTGGTCCCGCTGAGCACGAGGCTCCCTCAGCCACTTCCAGCCTCATTTCCCCCAAGTTGCCCCAAATCTGGAGGCCAGTGCCTCAGCTCCCACGCCGCCACAGATCCCAGCTCAAAAGCAGCTTTGAAAAGCAGCACATACCCCACCCGTGACACCATCCCTTCCCTGGCAACAGTCCTGACATCCCAAGTACACATCCCTTGTTGTAAGACCTGATGTCTCCAGCTCCACGCAGTGAGGACATAGGTACATGACAGTCCTGGCTTCAAGTGGTTTCCTAAGGTCACAGTCAAAAAAAGGAATGAGACTGCTCCACAACTACTAGCCTACCATCTCTTCTCTGCAGAGCTCAGAAATGTTTGGCTGCAAAGCTAATAAGCACAGATGGAGACCTCAGAGCAGCAAAGCTGCATTGGGGAGAAGAGAGAGGGTGCAGAGGATCTGTGCTGTTTGGACTTCATAATCCAGTCTAATAAAGCAATAATCCTTCTTGGCAATCTCTGGGCACTGCCGGAGGGGGAACAAGACTTCACATGGGTTAGCAGACCAGATGTGCATGGGGTGGGGAGCAGGAGCAGAAGAGACCAGAAGCATGGGGATCAGACACGTTGCCAGAAGGCAGCAAGGACAAGCAGCAATCACAGCCCTGGGCCTCAGCTCAGGTCTCTGAGGAGTCCAGGGTAATTTCTTGGGGGGGATGCACAGATGAAGGCATTTTGGTCTTCCAGGTCCCAGACACCATGTGCAGTAATTGCACTTTTAGCAAGCAAAACAACCCGAAGATGTTTGTCCTGGTTCAGATCATCCATTTTTAAACTCAGACACCTGGACACAGTATAAAAAAACAGAAATGAAAGAGCAGCGATAAGACAGAGGGCTGGAGCACCTCTTCCATGAGGACAGGCTGAGGGAGTTGGGGTTGTTCAGCCTGGAGAAGAGAAGGTTCTGGGGAGACCTTATTGCAGCCCTTCAGTACTTAAAGGGGGCTTATGAGAAAGATGGGGACAGACTTTTTAGCAGGGCCTTTAGTGATAGGACAAGGGGCAACAGTTTTAAACTGAAAGAGGGTAGGTTTAGATTGGACAAAAGGAAGACATTTTTTACAGTGAGGGTGGTGAGACACTGGAACAGGTTTCCCAGGGAGGTGGTAGATGCCCCATTCCTGGAAACACTCAAGGTCAGGTTGGCTGGGGCTCTGAGCAACCTGATCTAGTGGAAGATGTTCCTGCCCATGGCAGGGGGGTTGGACTAGGTGACCTCTAAAGGCCCCTTCCAACCCAAACTATTCTATGATTCTATGACAGAGACAGGTGTTCCCCAGGAGGTTTCCAGCACTCCTGCAGGGACATGTGTGTGGGAAGAGCGTTTCCCCCGTGCCTGTCCCTGGAGCGGGGACCCGCCGGGCAGGGATGGGAGAGGGAGCTCACAGGCCCCCGACCACCTCTGCTGCGGGGAAGGCGCCCGGGCAGGCTGTCACCCATCACCCCTCTGCGGCACCCTCGTGTCTGGGACACGGCTGCCCACGCAGGAGGGGTGGGCAAGTCACGCATGGCCCTGGGGGGAGACGGATAAATATTCCCTGCACAGCCCCATGTTGCCCAGGAGAGGATGCTGCAGACCCCATGGAGACCCTGCAAACAGCAGCAATGCCAACATCAGCATCAGGCTTGAATATCTCTGCTGGCGCCTGGCTGCCGAGGACACAGTGTCCCAAGAACCAGAGGTGGTATTTTTGCTTATTGCTCCAGGCCCCTCTGAGGCAGCACTTGTCCCAGAAGGCTCTCCAGAGCTCAGTGTCAGTGGCTTTGCAGGCTGCTTGCAGCTGCCTCGGACCACCGCTGGTGGATGAACACATGCGCGCACACACGCAGACAGCTCCAGCGAAGATCTGCACAGCCTGTGGCAGGGTTTTGTAAGGGCTGTGTCCAGTTGCATAGCAGAGAGAGCAAGGAAAAGCAAATAATTAAAAATCCTTCATTCCGTAGAGAAAAAAAAAAAAAAAAAAAGGGCATTTTGCTCAAGGTTATGAAAGCTCCTCTCCTTCTCTCTTCTGGTCTCCCTGAGATTCATGCACCCTGGTGCCTTTTTTTAGAAATAATGTTAAAACGGCCCAAGCCCTTGCCAGTAGCTTCCCTGGCCCTGAGCAGAACGCATTCTCCCCATCTCATGCTGGCAATGGCACTTTCCAAAGGAAATACTGGAGATGGAGACAAGGGCTGCAAGCTGCAGCGTTGCTAGTTGAGTTGACTTCAGCCGCACAAGCTATGAACAGGCACTACATGGCTGCTCCTGTTACAGCCCTTTCCTCCCCTCTGGAACATCAGAATACTAATATTTAGTAAGACATGGTGGTTTGGGGTTTCTCAGCTGTTTCCTTCACATGCAGCTACTACTGCAGAAGAAAATATTTCAGATCACAGTAAGACACTGAACAGAACTCTCTGCTGACAGCTCTGCCTTTTCCACCAGGCAAGACCAGCCTGTCTCTTGTGTCTTCACAGATGACCACTGCTAGGGTTTTTATCTTTCTGACCACGTTTTAAGAGTCCTTTCTTGCAATCCTAACCTTTATTTTCTTCAGCCAAATCACAGCCTGCAATATGGGTTCTTGCCGGGGCGCCTAGGAGAGCGCCTGCCAGCAGGTCCTGGTAGAGGCTATGGGACAGCATGACATGTTGGACCAGGGCTGGGGATCAGTAGCTTTGTTCTCAGGCAATTCCCTGTTATCACACTTATTGCTATGTAGGAGAAAATAAGACAGTGAAGGAAAGCAAGAAACTGGTAATACAGCTAAAATAACCCAGGAGCCAGAGCTCAGCCAGTTCCTTGTGGGACTGAACCACCAGGGAGAAGGGTCCTGCATCAGCGAGGCTGCAGGAAGCGTGGGGACACATCTTCCCAGCTCCTGGATGTCGGACAGGACCACAGGGCATGGGACTGCCAAGGGCACGGGCCCCTCCTTCCCACCCCTACTCTGGGCCTGCCGTGATGCATTATCTCAGCACAAGCACTCGCCACCCACCCTGAGCCCAGTCATATCTTGTATATTCAAAGCCATTTGCTTGGCAGAATTAGAGAACAAGGCACTGGTCATGCCCCATGTGTCCCATCACACTGCTTCTACAAATCACCTCTCAATACCCTGTAAATAAGCTATAGCAATAATCCCAAAGCCCTGGGAAAGGTGTGCCACAGGAAGGAAGCAGAAGGGTTTAAGGACATCACCAGTTTCCCAGGTCCCTGCCATCACAAGGAATTAGTTAACCACCAAACAAATGCGTATTCACTCAGGCATTGAAATGCCAAGAGGAATGGTCCTTGTCAGATGAGAGCTAAGAGCAGGCCCTTGTCTCCCACAGTAATGCGAGTGATTAGGGAAAATATACATTAACTTCTGGCCAAGTATTTCCTGCTCCCACTGCTGCTGCCAGGAGAAAAGCGTGCCCTTTCCTAATGCACTCACGCTGCTTTCATATGGAAGCACTAATGAAAAAACAATGGTCCACTGTGTCCTTTATTGCAATGCTAGAGGGGAATCAGCTTGTCTCATCCAGGTACTTGGCAACTCAGAGGTCTCTGCTCTGCTCCTGGAAGCAGAGCCTGGGGTTGTGCCGGTAGCAGCAGCTCTCTGATGATATACATCTGCACCGCAGCATGCACCAGCGGGCTTCAGGGGGTGGCTCACGTCAGTTGGCAGGAGTCTGCTGCCGAGTCTTTTCTCAGCCTTTATTTGTCAATTGGTTCAACATTAAAAAAGGCATCTTCAATTTAGATCGCCCAAAAAAGCATCAAGCCAGCATCTTCTCAAGTGCCTTACCTCCAGGGGAAGTCAGGGATTGTGAGGAACATAGTCCATAACTTTGGAGAGCCCACAACTGCTTCATTTTTCAAGTCAGTCCAACTGACTGCAGCCACAAATCACGCAAAGTTTTGTTAAATAAGGAAGAAAACTGTATTGAACATGCCTGGAAAGCACAGGAGGAGCAACCACGGCTCAGGAGAAGTTCATTACCTCTCTCAATGGTGCTAAGCTGGCCCTGCTCCCATTTACAGCAGAGAGAGGTGAACAACTGCCCTGATGAGGCAGAACAGAAATATAGCAAACCCAGACATATTTAGCAGCCAGGCACTTATACAAGCATCTGATGATGTAAAGAGTAACCACCATCCTGCTGTCACACCAAAAAAAGCATTTGGCTGCCTGCCTGGACCGTGGTCCAGGCCTCGAGAAGCACAGCACAGCCCAGCCATTGACACCTCCCTCCACCAGCTCTTACTCAGCCTCTAGTCAGCTGGGGCTTTTGATCCTAATTTCGTGGGGTATTTCAGCAGGCGACTTGCAGTCCCCTTGCAAGCTACAGCTTGGCGAGTTGAGGCGAGAGCTGGGAACAAAGCATCACTAACTTCCAGAGGCATTGAGGTGAATGTGGTCGTCTCTAGAAAATGCTGTGAAGCATTTTCATGGCTCTTTGAAAAGCCTCCCACAATAGCAGAGCCTCAAACCAACAGGGAAAAAAATGAAACCCTGGTACAGCACAGCATCCAGGGGCAGGAGAGCAAAGAAAACTCCCCTGTCAGGTGTTCCTGAGATGTTTTTTTCTCTCTGTCTCCTTCCCCTCCATGAAGTGGCAGGAGTGCCATAAACCCACTAAGGACTTAGCTGCCACCATCGCTGCGATGTGGGAGTGTTATATGCAGCACAGTGGGATGCAGGTGAGAGGCTGGAGAACCAACATCTCCTAGCAGGTATCTCAGTCCCTTATCCTCATCTACATTCATCACTAGACCTCCTGCAGGCTCACTTATGTGTTTGCAGAGACACAAGGGACATCGTGCCCCGGCAAAAGCCAGGCAGCACTGGTGCAAGTGCTCAGCCAAATGCTGGCCTCCTTCCTTTGGTTTCATGGAGATGGCTTTGTTTGAACAAGCACCACAGGACTCAGCCAGAACCTTCTTGCAACTCCTGGAAAACCTTTCACAGCTGTCGTGAGATGTGGATACATCAACCCCCTGGCCATTAATAACTCCAAGCCAGCTAAATTTAGGGTTTAGGGCAGGGGCTGAAACCAGCCCTGGCTGTTGCTGCTGAGGCACGTCCCTGCTGCATCAGGCATACAGTGATGCTCTGCTTGCACACAATGTGGGTGTGCACACAACAAAACCCATGCTGGGAGCAGCTGGTGGGCTGCAGACCTCTGAGCTACTTCTGAAGTCTCAAGCAGTGGCATGTCCCACAAGCAGGTGATTTTGTACCCAGCACAGAGGTGGTGGCCATCCCCTCGGGGGCTTTGGCACAGGCAGCCCTCCAGCTGGCAAGCTGAAAGCCTGATCCTCCATCTCCTGCTGCTTCCCAGGCTGCATCCACAGCACCCTCAAGGGGTTACAAGAAGCACAGAGGGGGGCAGCCTTCAAAACTGGGTGGCCATAACCAAAGCACCCAACAAAAGCAGTCACTGGTGGTGCTAACTCCCAGGAGACCAGGACCTGGCAGGGAAGGCAGAGTTGCGCAAAAGGAGGTGCCGCTGAGCTGGGCTTCCCTCTCCATCCCTTCTCCTGAGCTCCTGGGTCTGATCCAGGCTCTGTGTCAGGGACAGTGCTGGGCAACAGCCACCCTGGGTACCATCGGTGACATGTCCTAGTGGTAAATATGGGGTTTCCCAGACATGCGCCACTGTTACAGCCAGGTTTTCACCCTCCCTTGGTGCCCAAATGTTGGCTGAAGCAGTAGCCAATTTCCACGTACATCTGTGTTTCGAACCGTGTAGTGTCAGAGACAAAAGCACTGAGGGCTGCACCCCTGGGGTCTACTCCTGTGTCCAAAAGGTAACACACTTTTGATGTTCACTGTTTGAGGGGTGCTCACAAAAATCACCATATACTGAGGTGACAGAGAACAGTGACTTCTTTCACCAAATTGGACAAACGTTTCCCTGTTTGTTGTTATCTCCTTTTCACAGGCTTCCAGTGGTGACATTTTATGAGCACATTTTTAGACAGCTTCTTCTCACTGTTCGCTCGAGCTGGTTCAATTTGTTATAACATTGTACAACTGGTTATGGTTGATTTACATTTAGCATTGTAAAAAAAAAAGACTCCTGACAGTTGGGTTTAGATGGAGAAAAAACATGGTGAAGTTGGGGGCTTTTGTTGGGTTTTTTGGACCTAAAGCCAAATTAGCCTCTAGGTAGTGAGCTAGAAAGAAAAGGTTTCTAATCCAGAAAAGCTCACTGGTCTCTATTAAGCTGTGTTTTATTCACCAGGGGGAGGGCAGAGGGTCTTCCATTCACAGTTCTTCCAAAATTATTATTATTCTACTTAAAATGCATTCAAAGGTCTGCTTTTGAGTCTAATCTGTGTTAAACAAGAACTAGGAGAAGGCTTTGTTTGGTGAGCTAGCAGAAGCCTTGTTTCGAACTTAAATAACACCTTTATGGGAAGTTCTTCTGGAACCAGAGTAAAAACAAACCTTAAAAAAAGAAAAAAAAAAAAAAAAACAAACAAACCAAGAAAGAGAAGAAGAGATCATATCCTCCTTCTTCCCAAAGCAGACCTCTGCTGCCACGGTTACCCTACATATTGTGGAGAGTCCTTTGTAATCTGCTTTGCTCGGAATATGTGCAGATCCCAAGCCTACCTGCATTTATTAGCAGACTCAGGACTGTAAGGGTTAAAAGGTACATTTATGATAACGTGACAATTAAGTACATTTAAACTCAAAGAGAGCAAGAACTTTCTTACAGATGCTTGTACCCAATATTCAAAACTAACAGCAATAAATTATCATACAACTGTTTTAAAAGACCGGACTTCTCCTTTTGTTTTCCCATTTTTTAAATAAAGCTAGATGAAAAACAAGAGGAATCTTCAGTAAGATGCCTGTCAATACCAGCCTGTGTTTGTAGCACAGTGTTGGTTCCTATGACGTTGTTTCAGTATGATTAAAAATGTTTAAAGACTACTAAATAGCCATGTCTGAAATTTGTATAGAAATCTGAATACTACAAAAAAGCTAAAGAAACAACGTAGTTACGTAACAAATTTCTCAAGTCCCTCCGGATGATACACATTTATTTCTCCTTTATGAAAAGTTACTGAATCCAACTTAAAAGGGGGCTTTTTTCCCCTGATGCCTGAAAATGACAATTTAAGGCTACACCTGTAACAGCAGCACACTCTAAAAGTCACTGCATCATTCTTATAGCTAATAAAATCAAGGTAACTTTGGTACAATATTAAAGCAATCAGAGTTAATGGATTACAGGATTTGTAAGCAATCCTGCTGCAGAGGCATCCAAAGCACTGCAGGAATGCGGTGGTGTTCTTCGGCATGGACCTGCAGTCTTGGCCTAGGACCTCTCCATCTCAGGAAGTAGTAGATCATTTAGATTATGACCTCATTTGGTTTGCTCTTGCAATGGAGAGCTAGAAACACTGCAAAAAGCAGGCAGAGACAGTGGCTGAGGCTATAAGAGTATCTCTTAGCCCAAGCATCCAGCTGCCATGCTGGGGCAGGGCACTCCATGCCATTCACACTACAGAGTAACCCAGGGATGAGAAAGTTACTCTCAGATGGGTGGAAGAAGTGTCACCACTCAGACACGTAGGAATGGACACAAGCATGCAGCAGGGCCTGGTGCTTGGCATAGTCTGCCTATACTTTGGCCAACGTGGTCTGGCACATGCACATCCCCCAGGCACCAGCATCGGGGTGTGGACATTTCTCAGATCACTGCATGACCAAGAGCTGCACAGCTCAAACCACATCTTCACTGGGCACAGCAGGACCCACTCTGTCGGGTGCTGTTCATGGAGCATGTACCTGAAAGAAAGAAAGAAAGATAAATTCGGTCACAGAGCAGGTCAACAGCAGTATGAAGAATAAAACCCCATCTTCTCACCCCAAGGTCAGAGACCCACCACCAGTGGTTTTCACTGCATGTTTTCCATAGACCCCAAGAGTCTTTGTACTATTTCAATAGGTCTTCAAAAGTCAACGAAACCTACTGCCACAACAGGCTGAGGCTCACACCTCTAAGCTAAACATCCTTTGGGGACCCCTCAGATCAAAAGGGAGCATGAAGATGTGCTGCGTTCAACCAAAGAGCTTCTGAAACGCTGCCAACTGTTGAGCAAAGGCTTTTGCCGATGCCATGGACTGAGTCAGCTAAACACAGCACGGCAATAGACTGCCTTATGGGAAATGCGCCACCGTCAGCACAAAGTGAGTCCACACACAGTATTTTATAGCACACAATTTATTATTTCCATCCTTATTACACCGAGGTGTCAAACGAGATCCTGAAGATGAAACAGCAACAGTTAGCATGCTAATAGGCTCACTCATTTTCAGCCCCTCATGCTACTCCACAGCATACAAACCACCCAGACTTGGAAAAAATTGCAGCCTGCCTCGGCGTTAGCACTTTGCAATTAAATCCTCACCTTTCCATCCCTTGCTTGGGGCACTGTGTTGCTAGAAATAGTGCAGCCCTGCCCTGTCTGCCCACTTTTCTCACATTTTGACTTTTCCAGCAGACTGAGACCACTTGGTTTGTGAGGGCCATTGGTTAATAAATCCTTGCCTTGCTCTATGGGAAGCCATATCATGATAGCACAAAACCCACACTGGCACTGCTCTGTTATGCACAGGCTTTGAAAGCTTCGCAGTGAAATCCATTAACCATGTGCATTTAGAGGAGACAGTTACTTCGCCTGTAACTACACCTAAGCGAGAGATCCTGCAGAAACGCTGTGGACATTCACTAACAATCACTGCTCTAGATCTCTCTAAAGAGAGAACTTGCTACCTAGTCATTAAGTTTTGCAGCATGTTGCCAGCTAAGGGAAGTGTAGGCAGCCTCTTCTACAGCCTTTGTAACTGTGGTTTTAAAGAAAAAAACACACAATTTTTAATTAAATGAGTCTTTGCTTACTTCAAAACCAAAACCTACCCACATTATCAGGAGATTTAGCATTAAGTTCTTCTGGGTATGTGAGAAGCGTCTGTACCAGCCAACAACCCATCTCTGCGCTCTCTGTTTTGCCCTTTGCAGAGCAGAGGTAACCACATCCACCCCAACAGGGGCAGGGAAGCTTAATTAACTGATGGTTACACAACACTTTCGCAGGGAAACCACGTGTTTACAGTTTCATTTTGTAATAATTAGTGTCACATACTACAGCAATGTCTCCAGGACTTTAATACTCAATCTGTGTAAGGGGCATTTCACAAAGCTCAGCAAAAAAATCCTTGTTATTAAGCAACCTATTATTCCCACATAAGTGTGCTCTGCTCTTATAGATGCCCTGACATGTCTCAGAAGACGCAGGTAGTCGGCAGAAGTTTGACTTGCTCATGACTCAGTGACATTAAATCAACTTGCTTTAACTAACTGTCTCTGATGCAGTGAGCTCTATTTACCCCACTATTAAAAAAAAAAAAAGAAAAAAGATGTTCTACCTTCATCGAAAACAAGCCTGGTTCAGATGGCTATCTGAACACAGGAGTGGAGGAAAGACAAATGATTTGGTGCCTTCTGGGCTAAAACCAATACATTTTTCAGGACTGGTCAACACAGACATCCAAAGCCATGCTGTTCATTGTGAGACCTGAGTTACAACTGCAATTCTCTTTCATTGCAATGCTTCGCTGACCGCAGGACTAGCCATTGGTCTCTCTTGGGGTCAAGGCAACTGATCAGAAGAGCAGATGTGACAACAAGCTTCCATATGGTCTGCTAATGAAGATCACTAAAGGCCTTCAGCAGATATATCTTTTGATATCTCCTGGGCAAAACCATGCTTCCTTTTGATCACTGTCAGATGTCATTTGAGTACTAATCCCTAGAAATACCTGAGGCACTTGTACTCCTTTTTCTGGGAACTTCTCCCTGTGTTTTGGAAACACAGACTTGTCTGCAAGCACTACTGAAGTGTTGCTGGAAACTGATCCAGACATTTCGTACTATCCTGGAGCTGGCTAAACAGGGACAAGAGCCCTAGAGGAAGAAAAGGAAGGATTTTTGCAGAGATGACATCCAGGTGGTATTGTACACAGATTTTTTAAAACCCAGGGTGTAAAGGGTCATTTAAGGTCATCGTGGTAATAAACTGTTCAGGCCTATAGTAAAGCAGAGTAAGAGTAGAAGAAAATTGCATGTGAGATTAAAGGTAATGAGTAAATAATGTCACAGATCCCATAGTTTTGTTTGAAATTACTTATCTATGCAGGGCACCTTCGGTCCCTGGGGTCTGCCCCCATAAGCTACCTTCATCTCCCTGATTCTTCTGTCTGCCCAGGTTTTCAATCTTCAGCCACACATAGGTGACAAATCCACTACGACCATCATTTACACACATCCATATCTACCTCCAGCTTTCCATCAGCTCCAGAGTAGACTTTTCCCTCCAGTGCGCCACCCTACTGATGCTTAAAACTTCATATAAACACGGGCATTGAACTCAAGTCCACCATTTTCCACACACCAGCCCTGGCTTGACCAGCCAGCCCATATCTCCTGTCCAGGGTCAGCCACTCGAGTGGTGATTTGTTCTGCTGAGCTGCCTTGTTCCCATCCCTGTTAATCCATGCCAGCATGGGCAGAGAGGGAGCATTTCCAGCTCATGCTCCTGCTGGAGCCAGTGTGATGCTGGCCACTCATTTGGGACCCGGCCAGCAGTGCCTCCTGGAAAACTGGACTGTGGCCTTCCTTGCAAACCAATGCTCCTCACCCAGCAGCAGACGTCCTGGAGGATCCTCCCCACACTTTTGTCGTCATCCCTGCACTTACCAACCAGTTCAGAGCTCAGGATTTGCCACGTTTTCCTGCAACAGTTATTAGAAATGAGCCTGTCCCCCAGCACAGCATTGAGCTCCTCTGAACCAGGAGAGAGCTGAGGTTCAGGACACACTTCTGTCCCAGCCCCTTGGCTGGGCTGATGACCTGCACAGGGCTGATCCAGGCCATGGGTGGGCACCACAGGAGCCAGAGATGCACAGCAGTTGCCCCTTCCTCCCAGCAGGAAGGTCTTTGCCACCAGGACCCGCCCGCATCTTTGTGTTCTACAGCTGATACAACACCCTGGCAAACCCAGTACAGGGTCACAGGAAAATTTAAGTGGGACAAGGCTTGTAGTGGTTGCCTGCTCCAGGCCCACAGTTACCACCGTGCAGGAAATCAAGCTTTGGTGCTCTCCTCCTATTGCCCCCTCACTCCCACTCCAGCCATTTATTTGCCAACTTACTTGCCCAGTCTTAGACATCCCAGCGGGCAGCCTGGGAGTTGGGTCCTGTGCTCCTCAGGTACACGCTGGCCCAGCCAGCTTCGGGGCTGGGGGTCACAACCTGCCCCTCGCCCTTCTTCAGCAACACTGCTAGGTCATGGCTTCAGTGAGTCCATGAACATGTCATGCGGACATTTTGAGAGAACTAATAACGTGTGGTCATGCAAATAAGCATTGGGAATAATCCTGAGCAAAGAACCTGAGGGTTTCAGTAGCCCACTTGTGGGTAAAAGAGCAGGAATTATCATTTAGTTCAGTTGTTTCCACAGGTCAGAAGCTGGGCCATGTGCTGTTTTTCTCCCCTGTGCAGACCGGCTGCATGCACAGCAGCAAAAATAACTCCCCTGGGGTGGAATTTGATTGCCCAAAGAAAGACTAGTGTCAGTGCTCTACTCAGTCACGATGTCCATGACTCTTCTCAGAGGAGCTCAGCAACAGGACAAGAGACAACAGCCATACACAGGAACAAGGAAAATGAGCTTTTACCATGAAGATGGTCAAGCACTGGAGCAAGTTTCCCAGAGAGGATGTGGAACCTCCATCCTTGGAGACACTCAAAACTGTACAAGACCCTGAGCAGCCTGACCTATCTGGCCCTGCATTGAACAGAGGGTTGGACTAGAGACCCTTCCAGCTGGGACATCTCTAGGGCATCTAAAATGGCTCTATGTTCCTATGTGGAGATTCAGTTGAACTGTAGTTTGCTGGAGTCTCTGCTCCTCCGTGAGCTGGAAAAGCAAAAATCTTCCTTGCCAGCAGTACTGATTTGCCCATCTCCATTCCCAGTCAAACTACTCTGTGTTTCCAGATTTGCCTCTCAGAGAAGATGCAGTCTCTGAGTTTACAAGAGCCAAAGCCTTGGATCTGTGACCCATTTTGGGGGGAGATCAAGGGAGCAATCCTGGCTCTCCTCCTTCCCTTTTGTAACTTCCCAGCAGCACAGAGCTGAAGGCAACACCAATCCCTGTGCTCCCAACCCTCAACCCAAGCACAGCTTGACATCGTTAACTACACGCTGAAAGGTATATTGTACATTAGCTACATGCCATACTGGTTGACTTTTTTATAAAGGAAATGCTTTTAAAAACTTCCCTGCCATTAGTCTCTTCAAATGCGAAATACCAAAAATTGTAGGAGTTCTTTCAACTAGAAGAATGCAAAGGCTTCCCCTCAAGGTAAAAGCACATGATTTTGCACTTTAAAGCTAGGGTAGATGAAAAGAAGATCTCTTCACAACTGTTACTGCCAGCACAATCGATCTGATTACGTTCCCACCGCCCTTTTCAGATAAAGCCCTGGGAAGTCCTGCCCCGCCTCTCCCTTGGGCCTCCCGGCTCCGTGGTGCCCACTCCACTGCCATCCCACCTGGGAGCTGGATATGCTCTATCATGGGCCAGCGTCAGAGATCTTTGTTACAAACCTGCCTCATCTCTGGGGCTCGTTTGGAGACACAGGTTTGCTAGCACTGGGATAGGTCATGCATGCTATGAAGGGACCAGGCAGGATCCCGTTACAGCCACTCAGCAAGTTACTCCATGACCTGAGCCATAAAACCTGACATTACCCAAATGCGTGCTTTTAACCTGCTCATCTGTGAGACACGTGCTTGGCTCAAGCCTGAAGTGAGCTAAGGGCACAGGGAGACAGTTAGCACGGCCCTACTGCCAAGGGATAACTCTGTTGGCTCCCGTAACTCAGATGTGTGCCTGAATACCAGGTCAGTTTTATTGCTTGCTGGTAAAACATTAACCTTGGCTATTTTTTCCCTCCTGTGCAAGTTAAACCAGTTCGATTGCATCTGTATTTGGTGGTCTCTCTCTATCAGGCTTCCCTGCACAAACAGGGCTTGACCCTGGCTCCGTAGAGCTGAATAGCAGAATATTTATTTAATAACAGGAGTCCCAGGTTGGTGGTGAGAAAGGGCACAGAACTGGTGGCCAGCAAACCTGTCTCAGCTCACAGTAGTTTACGTTTGCCCCTGATCCCCCATCGCCTCATTTGCAGGGTTCCAGGCTATCAGGCTGGAACAGAAAGTAGAGGTGGAAGTGTAAGAGGAGAGATGTGCCTGGTCAGAGATGTTTGGATAGCTCAGCTTGGTGAAGGGGACCGACAGCAATCCGTGATGTGATGCTGCCTTTTGCTCTCCGGACAAACATCACCAGGCTGCGGCACATCTGTGCCGAGCAGGCAGCCGGGGAAGCGCTCCTGCAGCCCGGTGCCTTCTCCCAGGCTGGGACAGGGCAAAAGCTGCTGGATGCTGCTCAGGCAGCAAAGCGGCTTCTGCCGTCAGAAGCCAGGCCTGGTGTCACCTGCCTGCTCACCTACACCCTGCCTGGTGTCACCCCAGGTTTGTGCAAGTCTGCTGAGGTCCACGCCCAGCAACCCTACAGCACAATTGACTCTACTGAAGCCTGGGACATAAAGCCTTGCTTAGCTGAAATCCCATAGCCTGCTGGATGCTGGGGAAGTTAGGCTTTCTGAGGTCAGCCAGTGTTCATAGACTTCAACCTTGTCCACATCGAGGATGAGAAACAATCTCACAAAACCGGAACAAGAACAAAGTTTCTGCTGGGAAGGGGAGGTTCATTTCTTGCTGATTAGCTTCATACACCCACAACACCTCTGCAGAGCTCTTCTTCTTCCCTGCACCCTTGTATTTACCCAACAGAGTTAGAAGCAGCCATCTCTAAAGGCCACCCACAAAGTCCTACCTCGAGTACCAGGACAAAGAGAGGAGGAGGACACAGCCATGGAGCCGCAGCAGGAAGCCCAGCAGGGCTCTGCAGAAGGGCAGCCTGGGATGGGGCACGGGTGCAAGGTCCATGGGGCATTCCCGGTTTGGAGAGACAGCAGGGTCGGGAGTCACAGGGGGAAGGGCCAGGGGAAGCCAGGCTTGAAACAAGGAAGTTGGGCCAAACTCGAAGGAGCCAAATGGGGCCATGGGGGGCCATTGATGCTACCGATGAGGCGTGAACACCACGCAGACAACTTGAATCATCCCGCCATCTTGGTAACTACATCCATACCATGGTCACTGACTTGAAGTTATAGTTTGAGTTGCAAGTCACTGCTGGGAATGCAGCACTACCAGGTGGACACCAACTCATCTGCATGGTGCTGTGCCTCACCTGTAGGATGCCTGAGAGCATCCCTCTCCCTACCACCTGGGACGGTGGGATTTTGGCCTTTTTCCTCATCTCGCTGTAGTTTGAGCCTCACACAGGGACTCAACAGAAAGGGTTTGTCTTGTCAGCACACAAGCTGCTCATATGGGACATACTTTCATACTCCATGTCACAGCTGCCTCTCCGGTGCACGGAGATGCTTGGGCAGGAGCCGGCTGCAGCTGCCGCTAGCGGAAGCACTCCCACGGCACAAGCCCTCCATGCGCCCAAAGGAAAGATTGCAGAAAGACAGCGTGGTGAGACACACAAAATGTAACTCTTCTCTGGGCTGAGTCTTTGTTCTCTTCTTTCTGAACAAAGCAGAGCTCTTCCCTTAAAATGTGAGAAGCAGGGATGAAAAACATGTTTACTGGCAATGCTTAGGGTGCAGTAACATTCAAGATGTGTTGAAAGGACACTCCTAAAAAAGATGCTTTTATATTTAAACATCTGTTCTCAGCAGGTTTTTTGCAAATTAGATGAGTCAAACTCCAGCCCTGGGCCAAAGCCCGGCTCCACTAATTACACAGGGGTAACATCCATCCCTCCTCTAGCTGTGGTCTCTCCACTGGGTTCTGGGCCCCATCCTGCTATAGGACAGCTCTTCAGCAAAGGAACCGGTCTCCCCCGCTGCAAGCTCATTCAGCTCATCTCTAGTCAGTGAAAGGGACGCTCAGCACATGGCAACGCCTTGAGCAGCAACAGAGACGGAGCAGACTTAGGAACATTAACCCCTAACCACCACCTTCCACCTCAGCCTCTTGGACCTTTCCTCTCTGTGTTTCACTGGCCTCTCTCTTGCAGTTATTTTTCTTCGGACAGCTTGTGGCAGTAAAGCCAATTCCCTCCTCCCACTCCCCCTTTGTGTCCCCAGGCAGACAACACTGGCTCTGTGCTCTGTTCTCAAGCCCAGCTTTTTCCTCATGCTGTATTTCATAGCATATCAGGTGAGGACGTGGCTCAGACTCACAGGACGTAAGGTCCCTTCATCAAAGCAAAAGCCTGAAGAACTGTCAAAATTAGAAATAAATTTTACAGGATTTTTGTGTCAGAACTGTGGAAAACGCAAGTGAAGACATCTGGGAAACGGTTTGGAAAGCCAGGTGATAGAGGCTGGCTCTGATCTGAGCAATGTGCACATTGCCTTTGCTACACACAAGTTAATGCTAGGAAGGCAGATTAATAAATAAACCTGTTCACTGAAGGGTAACACCAGTCCAGCAGTTTGCAGTGGGAAATATGAAGGTTTTCCTGGTTGCGCCATTGAGACCATATCTTATTATTTTCTTCTTAGAGCATGGCAAAAGCTGCATAAGCTGTTTTGAAATCTAAACAAATTTCTAATGGACATTCACTGGGCTGCTTCTAACAAATATACAGTAAAAATCTGTACCAAAATGTCCAGGCTCACTCCAAACTTGCCAACATGTCCTCATGGTGCAAGGCAGGAGTGTCCATGTCCTGCCAGCGGTGGGCCAGCATCCGTGCCACCATGGGAACAGCCGGGAAGACACGGCACCTCTCCATGCCACATCCCAGGGAAGTGGGTACCCTGCAGGGGAACGTTGGGATGCCCAGACAGCACAGGAGAAGCCACCCTTTTAGTCATTGAGCAAGAGGGAAAGATTTATTCTGATGTGATGTATTTGAACTTTGAATTATAATCCTTTTATCCTTTTTGTGGTTAATACAGAGGACCAAAAAAAAAAAAAAAAACCCACCCAGAAAAAAACCCCTAGCTTTCCAGAGCTTTTATGCCAAGGGACCATATCTATCTCTATTGAAGACTTGCTGAAAATACAGCAAGTATCAGGAAAGAAGACAAAACCTAAACACATGTGGTGTGATATTTATTGTTACAAGATCAGCTTCTTCAATGAACTAACTGCAAATAGCCTAGACAATTTCTGGTGGGAACAAAAACCTGAAAAAACAGAACTCCCCATGTACTGTTTTGGTTATTGTATTGGAGGCAGCCTGTTATTTTACCCAGCAAGGAAACTCCTCCTATGTTTCTCTCTGGCGCTCCCATAATAACTACTGGTAGTGCTGCAGCTGCCCATCATGCCTTGCTGGGGTGAACAACAATACAGCCCAGAGACAACACCCCCTCCCAAATGCTGGTGCTGGGACCGTCTCGGGGTGTTGCTCCTGCCTGGGGAACCTTGTCTGTGGGGCAGAGGGTATGTTGGTACCTTGTGGTGAATGGAGTTAAATCCAGTTGGTGACTGGTCACAAGCGGTGTTCCCCAGGGCTCAGTTTTGATGCCAGCTCTGGTTAATATCTTTATCAATGATGTGGATGAGGGGATCAAGTGCGCCCTCAGTAAGTTTGCAGATGACACCAAACTGGGTGGGAGTGTTGATCTGTTTCAGGGTAGGATGGCCCTGCAGAGGGACCTGGACAGGCTGGATCGATGGGCCGAGGCCAACTGTATGAGGTTTAACAAGGCCAAGTGTCGGGTCCTGCACTTGGGTCACAACAACCCCATGCAACGCTACAGGCTTGGGGAAGAGTGGCTGGAAAGCTGCCTGGCGGAAAAGGACCTGGGGGTGTTGGTCGACAGCCGGCTGAACATGAGCCAGCAGTGTGCCCAGGTGGCCAAGAAGGCCAACAGCATCCTGGCTTGTATCAGGAATAGTGTGGCCAGCAGGAGCAGGGAGGTGATTGTGCCCCTGTACTCGGTGCTGGTGAGGCCGCACCTGGAATACTGTGTCCAGTTTTGGGCCCCTCACTACAGGAAAGACATTGAGGTGCTGGAGCGTGTTCAGAGAAGGGCAACGAAGCTGGTGAAGGGTCTGGAGCACAGGCCTTATGAGGAGCGGCTGAGGGAACTGGGGTTGTTTAGCCTGGAGAAGAGGAGGCTGAGGGGAGACCTTATCGCTCTCTACAACTACCTGAAAGGAGGTTGTAGTGAGGTGGGTGTTGGTCTCTTCTCCCAACTAACAAGCAATAGAATGAGAGGAAGTGTCCTCAAGTTGCACCCAGGGAGGTTTAGATTGGATATTAGGAACAATTTCTTCACGGAAAGGCTTATCAAGCATTGGAAAAGGCTGCCCAGGGAAGTGGTTGAATCCTCATCTCTGGAGGTATTTAAAAGACATGTAGATGTGACGCTTATGGACATGGTTTAGTGGTGGACTTGGCATTGTTAGGTTAATGGTTGGACTGGATGATCTTAAAGGTCTTTTCCAACCTAAATGATTCTATGGTTCTATGGTTCTATGATTCTGTCCTCCATCCTCTCCGTCCCCTCCTCGCACTAAAGCTGCTGAGTGAGACGAATGGGCCATGCTGGTCCTTGCAGGGGCTAAAGCCATGAAGATCTGTCCTGTGGCCAGCAGATTGCTTCAGCAGTTGGAGCCAGAGAGCAAAGACCTGAGGAAGCAAAAAGCTCAAGCTCTGGATCACAGGGGAGCAACAAGCCCTTGGCTTCAATAGACAGAAAGTCTGGGACTACAGGGTCTCAATTTGAGGCTGAGATAAGGTGTGGGATAAGGTTTGTGAGACCATCCCACAGAGACCAGAGGCTGGGGACAAGGCAGGGAACAAGCAACTTGACTGGAGCTGGCTGCAATTTTTCACATGCCTTGTCCCTTTACAGACGACAGGAGAGAGAAGAGTGACAGTCCTACCTGTAGCGTGGGATGGGATGAGACATGGGATGAGACAGAATCGGTCTGGTTTATTCTTATACTGAGGGAATGAGCAATGTGAAAATAAGATCTGAAAGTCACATTTTGTCCAGGCAATCTCATGTCTCAGCTTCACTTTGGCCATTGCTCTTGGAAGTCCAGTGAAATACCACAGCAGGACAAATCATTGATAGTGGCTTCAATGGAAAACAGAAATCTTAAAATAATCCCATGTTCCTCAAAAGTATAAAGAAATAAATGTGATGGTGTGGGCCAGATTTGGGTGTTAATATGTGTAAGTATAGATGTGTGTGTATGCAGGCATATATATACATATATACAGCCATAATTCATTCTTTTATTAGAAGAAATGATTGCCAGGTTTAAAGAGTGCTGGCTGCCAGAGGCAGGCAACCTTTCACATATAGCCTACGTCCTTTTTTTTCCCAGATGAGAGGCGGAGGGTGCCAGCACAGCAAGAGTTAGAAGCAGCCACCTACCATGCAACTCCAACATCGTCCTCCAGAAGAGCTCCTGGGCTCCCACAGGATCAGGAGAAGCCTGGAGCCAGCGCCGTTGGCTTTCTCAACGCTGCGCTTTGGATGCAAAGGCTCCTGGCTCGTTGCCAGCCTGGCTGGATGCGTGCAAAATTGATCCGCATGCCATACTTGGCACTTGCACTACACACTTCCAACCCTTGCTCTTGAAGATGAGCCAAGATATTATCTATTAGACCTGCTGGTAAAAAGTGTTAAAAGCCACCAGTCCACAGTAAAGAGGAATTTGATAGCCAATTTTCATCAATTTTCCTGAGGATTCATGCGCTTATCAGGCCTTTAGCTTTTGGAAAATCTTCTCTTTCATTTTCAGCCATCTTAAAGTCTTTGCAGCAGGGAAATATCGCTGAACGGGCTCAGAGTCCTTCAGTGCCACTGCTAAACCACAGTGCTGTTTGGGGTCACCGCTGCGCAAACAATTTCCTGGCTCCAGCAGCAAGCTGCTTCAATACTCAAGGCGTTTGGCTCGTTTTGACAGCTGGTTTATGGAGCCGGCATCACTTCCAAGTGAATCTGAGGGACTGCCCTGGAATGAACTGTTTCCATGGGGGCAGCCAGGAAAATTTCCAGGAGGCTCCAGTCCTTCAGAGGCAGACCGCAGGGATAGAGGAGGAATTTGCTTGCTTCTTGTTGGGAATGCTTTTTGTCTCTGGTGCCTGCAGAGCCTTTCTCCTTGGGGAGGGATGCACCGCACATGGTGAACCTCAACCCGCAGCCCCCCAGGAGCCCACTGTGGGGAGAGCTCAGACATGCTGCCTCTTGAACACCGAGAAAACAGGCCAGGAAAAGGTGGCAGAGTCCCATGTCCCAGTGAGCCCCGAGGAATGCCCCCGCCGCAGCCCATGGGGGTTGACGACACCTCTGCTCCCACCCAGCCCAAAGCCCCAGCTGCCTCCTCTGCTTTCAGCGACAGTTACATCTTATCCAAAAAGCAATATGACTACAGGAATGTTCTTTCCCAGGATGAAATGGCATAGGTTGGGTTAATTCAAGGAAGCCGCTTGAGTTAATTCTTGGGACTGAACTCCTTCAGTGTAGTTAGCAGGGCGAAGATCAAAAGTCTTCTCCTGTCCCTCCCCTCTCCTTGAGCTGGAACAGCCCATTGCACTAATGCACGTGAGATGTGCCAGTGCCTGGAGCCACACAGTGCACAGGGAGAGATGGGGCTGCCTTTAACCGCTCAGTAAATATGACCACATGGGCACCGAGCGTGCCTCGGTCTCTCTGCCAAGAGGAAGGTCTTCATAAAGCACATGCTGCTGGGTCAGAGCGGAATGACGGCAGTTCCTCACCTTGCATCCTTCAGCCATTTCATATGTTGTGTGTTTTGTTTGGGGCTATTTAATTCCACATTCAGTTCCCCCATCTCCTCCTCAACAGCCGGGCCTCATCACTTCTCCTTTCTCCAAGACCTGCCTCAGATCCAAAGCATCTTCTCTGTCACCTCCCCTGCCCCGGAGCCAGGCCCTGAGAGTGACACTGCACCCCCAGACTCCCAGCTGATCTCTTCTTCCCACAGAACGTCCTTCATAGAATCATAGAATGGTTTGGGTGGGAAGAGACCTTTAGAGGTCATCCAGCCCAACCCCCCTGCAATGAGCAGGGACAGCTTTAACCAGACCAGGTTGCTCAGAGCCCCATCCAACCTGACCTTGAATGTTGCCAGGGATGGGGCTTCTACAGCCTCTCTTGGCAACCTGGCCCAGTGCTTCACCGCCCTCATCTTAAAAAATTTCTTCCTTATATCTAGTCTAAATCTACCTTCTTTTAGCTTAAAACCATTACGCCTTGTTCTATTGCAACAGGCCCTGGCTAAAAAGTTTGTCACCTTCTTTCTTATAAGCTCCTTTTCTTATAAGCCCATCCTTCTGGCAATGATCTGGCCGCTCATTGCCTTCCCTCCTCTAGCCCCTCCGTTACAAATTCTTGGGCTTTAGCTTGGTGGTTTAGGAAGAACCAGCAGAATGAATACTGGTAGATACAGTCATTGCAGTCGGGGATGAGGAGCAGCCAGGAGCCACACCTCTGCCCCCCCTGCTTTTATCAGCCTCTGGTTTGGAAGGAGGGGAGCTGCAGCGCTGCGGGAGCTGCTCTCCCAAACTCCCACCCACCCGCGTGCTGCAGGTAGGGGCTGGAAACCAAGCTTTACCCCCTGCTCTCCTCCCCAGGGGGGAAATGACAGCCTTGCATTTAACAGGTACTTTTTCATTTGAGCAGTACCTCCCAGAGCGTCCCACAATTGCGCAAATATTTTATTGTCGGAAGCAAAGACAGAAGGAAGGAGTTGAGGATGGTTAGGGCATCTGCTCCGCAGGCTGGGCAGGCTGCTGGGAAGCAGAGAGTGACTCTGGCCGCGGGGACAGGCTGTGGGGGTGCCCAGCTGTCCCCTCCTTTGCACGGGGGCTTCCCCGAAACTCCAATCCTTTTGCTGGTTAGTCCCAGCGTGGAAAATTTCCCTGGCCCAGGAACGCTGCCAGAACCGCCACTCAGCGCCCCAAACTTGCCCCAGATGGCATCCTCCGGGCTGCGTTATTTTCCAAAGGTCTGCAAAGGCCCGTCTGAGCGAGGCGTGCTTGGATTTAGCCTGGGATTCCTCTTCCTGCTGCGCGCTCCCTGAAGCAGGGAACGCTCCCCGCCGGCCCCCGGGGGTGTATGTGAGGAACGGGCGGCCGGAGGGAGCAGGATGATGTGAAGGTTTTGGAAGGGTAAGAGGAGCGAGGCAGCCTGCCCGCGCTCTGAGCCCAAAATCTGTGCTTAGAAGCGTCCGCGCGTCCCTCCCCCGCATCACCGGTTCCGTCCCTTGGCCTTCGGGGCACTTCTGGGTGGGATTCTCCGCCCCCCCACCCCCCAAAAAAAAAAAAAAAAGTTTTGGGAGACCCAGGCTCCGGGGAGCGGCCAAGAGCCGCGCCCGCCTCCGCCGCGGCCGGGAGAGGCGGCGGGGCCCGGCAGCGCTTCCCGCCGCCCCCCGCCCCCCCGCCGGCGCGGCCCCGCGGCTCGGCGACCGGCGGCGGCCATGGGCAGCGGCAGCAGCCGGCGGCGGGGCGCGGCGGCGGCGGGGGCGGCGGGCAGAGCGGCGGAGCGCCGGGAGCCGCTGCAGACGGTGCCGGCCGGCTGCGGGGGGGCGGCGGCGGCGCTGCCCGGCCCCGGCCCTCCTGCCCCGGCCGCCGGCGGCATCCCCCCGCCCCGGGACGCCGGGCGCTGCGGGGCGGCGGCGGGAGGCGGCGGCGGCGCCGGGCCCCCGCCCGAGCAGGCGGTAAGTGCCCGCCCCGGCCCCGGCCGGGACCCCGCGACCGGGCCGACCCCGCCGGCGGCGGCCCCGGGACCCCCCACCCCCCAGGGGGGGCCCCGCCGGACCGGGGAGCCCCGCCGTAGCCGACGGTAGCTGCTGCAGCCGCGGCTTCCTCAAGGCGTAAACGGCATTAAATTCTTTTTATCTTGGCTGGCAGACGGCGCTCGGTCCCATTTGCTGCTCCCCTTGCCTTTTCTCTCCCCGGTGCACGGGAAATCGCGTCCCGAAAAGGGCCATCCCCTCCTCCCGTTTGCCTGCGCTACTGAAAGTTTCTTTTCCTGCCCTACGGAGCTGGCTCGGCTTTAGGAAGTACGGCTCGCGCTTTTCTCCGGGTCGGGCTCGTCAGCACAACTTTTAAAATGTGAACATAAAGCTGCCGTTTAATGTTTGCCAATCCGCTGCAACTGCAGTCTGGCTCTTCCTACAGAAGCATTCCAGCCTCTTTCTGTTTAACAAATAGTGGGTTTGCCTCTGAGGGAGCTGAGATTTATCTTCTCTTTTTTTTTTTTTTTTTTTTTCCCTATCCAAAAATAACAGCAGCATCTATATCTGGTGATGAGGCCAAAAATCACCGGCTTCTTTCATCTTAGCTCGGCTTTGGGAGTTGCATGCTGTTTGTTAGACGAATGCTGCTCCCCGCAGATGCGCAGAAGTCATCAGACTAAAGTAATAAATTTAAAAATAGAAACAAATATTTAGGGCCCGGGACTTTCTGCCTTGCGTGCCTCAGTTTTGCTCTTCAGAAGTGTGTTGTTTCCATTGCCAAGCTGCATGTCCGTGGGGTGAGGATAACTTTAATACCAAATAAATTTGCTATTAGGAAACTCGGCAGGGTTCAGTATGAGAACCCTTTTTTTAGACAAGTTTTAAAGAAAAGCCTCAAAGAAAGTAAGATTTGGGAATGGAAAAAAACCCAGAGATCTTGTGTTGTCATATTTTTTTCCTTGCCCTTTTAACTCCAAACCCTCCTGCGGGATGAACAGGAGCTCAGTCCAGCACCGCTTTCTCCCCTGAGTGACTCCCATTTATGTGCAGTCCTCCTGCGTTCCCCCATTTATCTTTACTTACGGGAATAGAGGCTGCTGTTGTCCATTTACCCTCTGTCTCCACATGTGAATATCGTGTCTGGATCTTTAAAAATAATAATTATATTGGTCATGAATTTTCCTGCGCGTGAAGTGGTATTTTAGCTCTATTCTGAAGTGATGCATACTCTGGGTAATTACATATCAGAAAGGCAACAGAGCTGCCCCCATCTTTCTTTACAAAAATCAGTAGAGAGACGGTATACCATGGCAGTAGATATTAGTGAACTAATGACAAGGGGCAAACCAGAAAGGATGAAGAATTTAAGATGTGGCCCCTGGGGTGGTATAGGGGGGGTCACCGTGCCCAGCTCCCTGCTGCAGACCTCCTCCTCTGGCAGAAGTGATGGTGAGGAACCCATAGCATCACCTTGGCCACCCGGGGTCACGGTCACACCCAGTGCAAACCTGGGGTGGGAACACCGTCAAGCCTTGCAGCGCAGAGATGTCTGTGAGGGCCCTCAAAATTCAGCCTGAAGCGGGCTTGTGGGGCTTCGGTCACCCAGTGTGGCCAAGTGGTTGCAGCACGCAGCTATGCCACCCATGAGGTGATGCCGAGCATCTTGTGTGTCTCCTTGTCCAGCTGCTGCTGATGCCTCTTGTTTGGGAAGGAAGATCACATCAATGGTTGCACCCAGACAGGTCGTTTGAAAGACAGCAAAGAATTACCAGTGTTTTTCAAAGATATAAAAGACATACAAGAGAAGTGTTGGATATTTTCAGGGCAAACGTGAAGCTCTTCTTGGTAGCACTTTCTTTACCTGAACCTGAGGTGACCATGGTCCTGTTGAGACAGCAGTCATGGGCTTACCATTTTGACTCCTCGAGGCCTAAAAAGTCACTAGCCTGAGAGAAGGAGGGAGGACACTGCAGCACCAAGTTTTGCTTGTTTGCTGGATGCAATTTAATCTTTTAGGTCATTGTGCAAACTGCAGTCCCACCCTTCCCATGAGGCCAGTGGAGGAGGTTTCTGGAAAGGGATACCAGCTTCATTGCATCACTAGTTCCTTGCTAGAAATTTTGAGGGCAATCTCCCTTGGTCTTGCCAGTTTCTCAGCCAGTCATTTATAATTTCTGTCTCGTGGTGGGAACTTGCTTGCTTTGCCCTGTTCGGCTGTGCAAACTGGGGGATGAGCAAAGAAATTTCAGAGAAGAAAGGATGTGTTGATTAAGCAGAGCTAATGGGGGAAAGTTGAGGGAGGAGGAGCAGAGGCAATGAGGAGATATTACAGTAGAAAAGTCTGATGAGAAATGGCTTGTTGAGGAGCAGATTCTGGCTGGTGGGAGTAGAAGAGAGGTTTGCCACCGGCCGGAAGAGAGCGGTTGCCTGCAAGCAGGACTCAGCTCTCTGCTGTCAAGGTTGGGTTTCTCCCGTGCATGATGTGCATCAATGTTGTGTTTTCCCACCTGAACCCTGATGCACTTCCTCATCCAGCAGCAAGCTGGCAGTGCCAATGGGCGGTCAGGCCAGGTGGCACAGGCTGGTGGAAAGGGACGCGGCTGCATTTAAAGGCTTGGGCCTCCTCTACTGCATTCAGATAGTGCTTGGGAGTGAGAAGAGTGAAAGCACATCACAGCAACAGGCTGGGATCCAAATCCTGATCGGGAACATGAACCCAGCTTGGAGCAGACCCCAACACCTCCTTATCAGCATCAAATGTCCATTTTCAGGTTTGCTGGATCTGTTTAGTTGTACATGCTTTTTTCCTCATTTCTTTGCTCAACACAGAAGAGCAGGGTGGCAGCTCTCAGTGGAAACCAAGGGAGAGGCCTTGGCCTCAGGCATTTCCCCATTGGTTTCCTGAAATGGAAAAATCATGCAGGCATGTTAGGGTCTTGCTTTTAACCACTTTTTCCACGGCTCCATCACTCCTCCTGACTGGAGACAGGGCGTGATTACAGTAAGCCGATCACCCCAGCCACAGCACAGGAATAACACAGGTAGAGGGTGTATTGTCTTCTAGAGGGACTATCATATATTTTTAAAACCCCCAAGTCTTCAAAGCTTTGCCTGTTTTTTTCAGCCAGATAAATGTTGTTTCTGCAGATTGGTGTGGCACAGCGTCATCTCATGGCTGGCTGGTGCCAGCTGCAAACACATAGGGGTCCTGTCATACCCCATTAGTTTCTTATAGGAATTCAGATAGGTTTATTTTTCTACTCTTGTTAAAATATGCTTCCCCCGACAGGAATTTGGTCTTTCTAATTCAGTGCTGTTAGCACTTTATTTCAGCATTTTCTTCCTGGTTGTATTAATGGTAAAAAATGCCCTTGAGTCAAGATGTTCTCCTACATTCGTGTAGGGAGTTGTGCTCCACTGGCCAGGGGGACTTCAGAAAAGGTTTTTTCCGGCTGAACATCTGGGACTCTTTGAACTCCAAACAGCTAAGGGAAGCAGCTAAGTCCAAAGTCAGAAGATTTCAGATTCTGCAGTTAATTTCCAGGCATGGATCTGGCAGTTGCTGAGCAAAAGGTCTCCCGCTCTTTCGCTTTACCTTCCTTGTCTTTTTAAAAGCACCTGAAACTTCACCAAAGCCCAGCAAGCAGCGAGCTGTCCTGTCCCCTCGGCCGTTGTCACCCTCCCAGCACAGCTGTGTTGCAGCTGGACTCAGAAAACTGCTGACTAGGTATTTTTTTCCCCAACATCACTCGGCAGAGCATGGATCACTTTTGCCCTGAAACCATTCCTGATCTACACACTAAGCACAGGGCATGTGCAGAATGGCTGGGAGCTGGTGTTTTTGTTGGCAGGAGAGGAGAAGCGTGGGAACTCCTTGCATCCCTGCCCACTTCCCGTCGGCTGCCTGTTCCTAATTCCTTCGCTGGCCAGAGGATGTTGCTGCAGACCGGAGCAAGGCTGGGCGTGCTTTGCCTGGGATGCAGCTGGGGCTATACGTCCCGTTTGGTACCTACTGACACATTAGGTAAGCTAGGTATTTTTGCCAGCGATAACTCCAGCTGTGGGTTCATGAGAGGCTGGTTTTGGCAGTGATGACGGGCTTAGCCACCCACATCATCTGCTGGCGATGCTGGAGGGTGCTGCCCTTCTGCTGTACCAGCTCAGCCATCTGCAGCTGTGCTGGAAAATGCATCTGCGATGTGCTCTGGCTGACATTGCCTCCCTCCCCTCCAGGCTGGGGGGATTTTAACTTCAGCTCAGACTGGTTCCCTGGTCCAGTTCATGGGGTGCTTGTGAGGAGGGATTTGGGAGCAGCAGAGGCAGGGAAGGAGGCACTGGCTTACATCCTGCAGAAAAGCCACACTATGAAACCACAGCCCAGCAGAGCAGCACTAGCAGGGGACCACAGTGATCCCATGTAAATGTTTTAGGTGGCTCAGTCGCTCTCTAGGCTCCCCTGTACATGACAGGACCACTCAGGGTCTATACCTCTACTCTGCTCTATCTCAGGGCTCTATCTGTACTGGCAAACCATACCACAGCAGCTGCCTGGCATCGGACCGCGATGGTCTGCCCCGCTGAGCTGCTAGGGTGGTCCCTGGCATGGTTTTGGCCTGGGCCAACTTGCAGTCTCCCAGTAACGCTTGGGCATGGTTCAGGGGCCAGCACAGGAACCATCCCCAAGAGGCAGCTTGAATTTGGCCACCGGTTTTGGAGACAATGAGGTTGAGACTATAGCTGAGGCTACAGCTGACTGGTTTCAAGGCAGCTTGGGGACAGTTCAGAGCCCCCAAAGGTGCATGGCTCCCAATCTCCCTGCAGGTCCCAGGGAAGGGTTTTCTCACCCAGCTCACCCACAGCTGCTCGAGCTGCCAGAGGGAGAAGGGAGGGAGCTGTGGGGGTAAGGGCAGGCAGGATGGGTAAGCAACACCAGCCACAGCTTGCACCGGGTTGGGAGGAGTGGGAAGCTGCACCCCAGGAGTGCTGGGTCATGCACACGGTAAAGAGAAATAGCTCCTGCTTCCAGCTCTGTGCTCCGCCTTGCTCCCAGGAGCTGCTGCCCTAACATAAAGGACAGTGAACGGTGTGTTCAATGGCCGTCAAACCACTCCACCTCACATCTCGTTACATTAAATTAAACCCAAGTACATGCTGGGTGAGCTTAATATCCAAACCTTTAAACTTGGAGGAGGAGGCGATGTGGGGCTTTGTAGCACGACAGACCCCGGCGCGAGATGCCTACGCTGGGAGCAGGGTGGAAAACAAGGAGACAGACTGTGGTCTGGATGAGTAATAAAAAGATGACTGCAAGCTGCAGAAAGGAGAAGCTGACTTCATTTATCTCTTAACAGGGCATAGGCCAACCAGGCCAGCAATTACTTATTTAGCTGTAGGATAGGAACCCATAATATTAAAGTGTTGTGACGTGCACATCATCTTAACCCACATAAAGGGCTAGTACTAATTATCTGCTGAACTTGCAACACATCCATTACAGCAATCCCGAGCAGGCTGGGTGGGGTCGTTTTTTCTTATGTCTCCCTGCCTGCGACAGCCCCTGCTCCGCATCCTGCCCGGCGCATGGTGTCACTCGGGCATCGCGGAGCCACGCGTCGTTCGCCCGGCTGAATTAGGCGCAGCTCCCAAAGCATGGAGGCTCCGACGGCCGTGGAAAGGCAGAGGCTGGAGGTGCCTTTTGTTTCCACTCCCCCCTGCAGTTTTTCCTGATGCATCGGATTGTTAGTAGAGAGCTACCTGCACCAATGCTGAATTCTCTTGGGAAATAAGCAGTGTTGCTGACAGATCCCTTGGAGAAGGTGGGAGCTGATTTTGCACAGAGAAGCAGATTTTGCTAACCAGTGCTGCTCTGTCCTGATGACTAATTAATTCTGTCTTCCACCCACACAACACGTACAGCTCGTAATATGGAGGAGTCAGCCACAAGGGAAGAAAAAAAGACGATCTACTGTACAACTCAAACCCCTCCCTAAACTGATCCAAACCCATCCTTTGCCCAGAAGTGTTGGAGGCTGGGTTCTCGCTGTGGGAAGAGCAGCGTCAAAGCACTCCTGGAGAACTGTATTCCCCTTGGTGCTGAGGCTGAATGATGTTCTTTGCCCGGTGGAAGGAACCCGGGGCGGCAGCAGTAGCCCGGTGGGCGAGGGTGATGGCGAGGACGAGGGGCTGTGTTGTGGGGTGCACTCCCAGGAGGAGTCAGCCCTCGGAGCGCAGCATGGCATCCTCCCGGCACTGCCGCTTGCTCTTGTTGCTTGTGGGAAATTGCCAAGAGATGATGCTAAATAAGCAGGAAGGAACTCTCTTCCGTCCCCATCAGCTTTCTCACATAGCCTCATCTCCACTTGGACCAGGAGCTGTTTCTAGAACAGTTCAGGCTCTTCCAGAGAAAACAAAGCGTTGCCAAAGAGCAGGGGCTCTTCTGAAAGGAAGGAGAGTACCTTTTGACAAGTATCAAAAGATGTTACAAATCTTTCACAGAGATTTAGTTTGTGATTTTAAGCAAGCAGCTAGGACATGAAAGACTGGACAGCAGACACCTTTCCCAGCTCCAGAAATGGAAGCTACTTAGGACTCACCTGGAAGAGGCGTCGACCCAGTGCCTTAAGAGAGGTGCCTTTGCTGCAGCCCCACCTCACCTGCTTAAGCATGGGAGCCAAAGGTGACCATGGCAGCACAAAGCCCACCCAAGAAGCAGGGAAGAGCTCAGCAGTTTGCTGCCAAGCACCTATCTGCCTAGCAGAGTCTGAGACCACTGTATTTAAACCTCAACTCCTGTCCATCCACATGTGAAGCAGCTAAGGAAGGACTGTAGTGAAACCACCTCCTCTCAAATTAAAATCAGGCACCATGCAGTAATGGCAGACACCCAGGTGGACATTTCTGTCCAGCAGAGGGTACATACAAGCCTGACCAATACCAACTGATTTAAATCAGCGCAAAACTGTGCATAAAGCCGTCATCCCTGTACCGGCGCTGCCTATAGAGGGGTAGCTCCCCTCTGTAGCTCCCACACTTACCAGCACCAGTCCCGTGCACTGCTGGGCCTCGAGGCAACACACGTTTGAGCTATTTCAAGAGCAGCTACATCATCTTACTCAGGAATCACTTGATCCCATCCAGCGCTGCAGAAACACCACACAGCAGATGTATAGGCGACAGCCCTGAACTACAAGCTTTTCCACACCTCTCCCTGGTTCCTTTGCTTCCCTTTTTTCTTGTACAGAAAATTTTTTTCCTCTTTTCCACGCTGATGGAACAACTTATCATTTCTATTTTCTGGAAGCCAGGTCCTCTCTTTGGTTCTGTGTGCTACCTGTTTAACATCTGTTAGTGTCATCATGAAACTCAGGGTAACTTGTATGAAGGAGGCCCACCAGCTTTAGGACTGCTACTCAGAAAAAATAATGGCAAGCCAAAATGGGTCTAGTTTTGTGCAAAGCCACAGCCCTTGTCCCTGTCCCCTCCCTTTCCCTGTAAGACTACAGTGAAGAAGTGGAAAAAGATGAAAGTTATATTCTTCTCAGTAGCATCTGGCTGCAGGGGGTTCATTGTATTACTGGCCCAACTGGGGGCTCGGACAGACACAGGGTCCCATCATCATCCCATTTTAAATGCCATTAGGTTTGGCTTTGGTTGCCCCGCTTGTCCCCCATTGGAAACTTGTGGGCTTCCAGCATAGGGAAGGTGGATGTTTCACTCCAGATGGATCATTGCAGGGAAATGGCTTTGCCAGGTGAAACGAACTGGGTCCATGTTGCCGTAACTTCCTTCCTTAGCAGGTACTTTTATACTGCTACCTGTCAGCTGGTGGGGCTGTGTGTATTCATAGGAAAATTGGGAGGTTTAGTGAGTGCACGTTTGGTGATTTTAGTTCTGTAGCCTGCAGCCACCCAGGTGCCCTGAACGCTGAAACAGAGTTAGTAGAAGGGTATTAGTAAAGGGGACTCTCTTGCACCTGTATTGTCTCCACAGAGGTTGTTTGGGGGTTTAAACCAGGGCAGACATGGCCTACTGTAGACAGAGATAGGTTTCATAGAAATAAATAATTGTTTGAGTTGGAAGGGACCTTTAAAGATCATCTGGTCCACCCCTCTCCACCATGGGCAGGGCCATCTTCCACCAGATCAGGTTGCTCAGAGCCCCGTCCACCTGGCCTTGAATGTTTCCAGGGATGGGGCATCTACAACCTCTGTGTGCAACCTGTTCCAGTATTTTACCACCCTTGTTATAAAAAAATTCTGCCTTATATCAAGTCTAAATCTACCCTCTTTTAGTTTAAAACTGTTGCCCCTTGTCCTATCACTACAGGCCCTGCTAAAAAGTCTGTCCCCAACTTTCTTATAAGCCCTGTTTATATACTGAAAGGCCACAATAAGGTCTCCCCAGAACCTTCTCTTCTCCAGGCTGAACAACCCCAACTCTCTCAGCATTTCTCCATAGGAGAGGTGTTCCAGCCTTCTGACCATTTTCATGGTCTTGCTCCAACAGGTCCATGTCTGTCTTGTGCTGGGGACCCCAGAGCTGGATGCAGTATTCCAGGTCGGGTCTCACGAGAATGGAGTAGAGGGGAAGAATCACCTCCCTTGACTTTACAGTGTTGCAACTGAAATACATGACTTTTCTTCTTTCCCAGGCTTTGTCAACCAGAAGTCCACCAGCCCCAGAGAACAACTCCGACCATCAGTGAGTACCCTGTGCTTTCATTATATCTTCAGGGGGGAAAAGCAGCTGAAACAAAGGCAGCATAAAGGGGAAAGCTATTCCTGCATGCCTCCTGCCGTGCAAAAGAAAGAGAGGTGGGAATGGTGTCAAATCATTTATAGCCCTAAATATTCTGTCCTCTACATTTTTGCCAATTAAAAGAAAATGCTGGAGCTGTGCTTCCTGAAAAGATCCAGGCTCCAGCTCAAGCACAGTATAGAGATTCATTCCTGGTCACGAGCAATGCAGAATTTAGTAGGATGTCCACATGTCACAGAGGCACCTTGAAGGAGCTTGTGAAAAGCTGGGGAGGATTGCTCCAACAAGTAGCTCAGGCCCCGGTTCACTGACAGGTCATCTGTGCGCTCTGCAGCATGTAGAAAAGGAGGATATAATCTCTTTACTCTCCAGGAATCATAAGAGAAAAACCATGAGACACTCCCATGCTACACCAGTTAGAGACATGAGCATCCCTCAGGGACAGGAGAATGGTGGGGACCTACTGCTCTGGGTGTCAAACAAAAGAAATCTGAAATCTTCCTTCCACAAGCAAAAGACACCGAGCACACTGCACCTCTGAGTCTGCCTGCACCCAGAGCAATGAGAACAGTTTGATGCATGTGTTAAAGAAACCCAGATGAAATGAAAAGGCTTGAAAAACCATCTTAAAATACCATCTCTTTGCACTAAAGAGCGACTGTCTTAAACATCAAGCTCTGACTGTCATCCAACCCCTCTGCTCCCGCAGCACTCAAGAGCAGACTAATCTGCAGATCCGGGCCGTCAGGCTGTGTGACCTACTAATGCCAAGCAGCACTGGTGGATGTGACACAAAAGCCCAGCCGCCAGCCACTGTCCTCCCTCCTCCCCTGCCTCCCAGCTGGCAGGGAGTTCGCCTGGCGAGGTTGCTGGTTTTGGGAGCGCTCGGAAAACACGCCTGTCCCCGGCTTTCCAGACAACAAGGCTCAACATGAGCACTCACGAGGACTGTGGGCTCTCCTGGGCTCGCCTGCATCCTCGATGGGCTTTGGGCTACGATGGCAACTGAGCAGTCTCCTTGGGGGTGTGCACCCAGCCCTGCCGCAGTCCCCCCGCAGCCAAGAGCTCCCCAGGCTCTTGCTGGCCCCTCATCCCCTGCCAGGGCTTTCCTTCTCCCTCCCTCTTGAAGATGCCAAAGGGAGACTTGAGATGGCAGAAACTGGTTTCTGATCTGGGATGACAAAGCAGGAGCTCATTTTCATCTGGATAACATTTGCTTTATACCCACTGCGGGGCCCCATTGCGCAGCTCACATGTGAAGTGCCTGTACTGCCCGTGATAAGCAGGGCTGCAACTTCTGCTGGCAAGAACTGCATGCAAACATTTTCTTGGAAGTGGTGCAAGACCCAGCAAAACTGCATTTTGAAGAAATCAGATCAAGCCCCAGGGACAGCGGTTAATATGCGTAGGTGTCTCATCCTTCACAGTTCTGCGGCTAGAATTATTCTAGATAAACGCTCATGTTACAAGCAGCAAAAATCAGCTTTATCTTGATAGAGTTGCTGACTGAAGAAATCCCCATAAAGCCAATTAAAAAAGAAATAAGTGTCAAGCAGGGAGAAAAAAAAAAACTAGATATGGAGACTTAATACTCCCTGCCAAGAGAGCAGTCGCGCGAGATAGATGGTATAGGTGTGCACCTCCTGTACTGCACATATTCCTGTGTGACACCACATAAGCAGCTAAACCAGGCCCTAATAAATACCTTCAATGCGCATGGGAACGCAGCTGGATGTATTCCTGACCGTGCTGTGTTACCTCTCTTTCCCTCTGCAGTTCTTTTGTGAACCACTCTCCAGCATCTGGTAGTGCACGGGTGGGATGACACAGCCCGGGAACGCTGTAATGATCGTATAATTGCTGCCAAGGCTCGTGTCACTGGCAGAGTTACTGGGGCGTTGTTTTGACCCATTTTTCAGCTGCAAGGTCTCGGAGAAGGCATTTTAATGATTAACCCTGGACTTTCCCATCCTCAGCAAAACAATAAAAAAACAGTGGCCTAGATTCACCCCAACCCAATTTTCAGCCACTTAACTCACATTTCTACCTAGGAGCTTGTCACCCTAGCCACCCATCAGGGATATTGTCACCAGAGCCCACACTACACCAGGCAGCTGCCTGACACCAGGGACGCGGCACTGCCAGCCATCCCCACTGCTGGGGAGGTTGGCACACCACCCCAGGCATCTTGCTCAAAGGTGGGTTTTGCTCACTTTTGGTCTAATATTGCCCTTTGCATTTCCTTCTCCTCATTCCATAGTTCATTGTCTTTCCATTTAAAAAAAAAAAAAAAAAAAAATTTCCTCCTTCCCTTAATAATCTTTAAACACAGAGAGGCCTTTAGCTGAAATGGAGCACATTTGCTTTCCTCTTTCCTAAATTGCTTCACACTAGCCCCTTAAATAACTTTCATTGCTGCTTTCTAAACTCTCTCCAAGCTGTTAATAACTTTTTAGTAATGAGATACCCAGAAGTCTGCACAGTAATCTTGATGGAGTTGCATTGACCTTTTTTTTTCTTTGCTGTCCTACCACGCTGCAATTCCCCTCTCATATGCTTTTCAGCTAGCTCTTTCCCTCTCAGCATTGCTCCTTTCCACGTTTCTCTATCCCCCAGAACACCTGGGGTTTGAAAAATTTTCCCCTTAACATACTGACCTGTTATTTTCTGAATTGGAAAGTCTAACAGCACTCAGCTGGATTCATGCGATTGCAAGCCCTGATCTGCAGCCCTGGCTGTGCGTGGATGAGAGCAGCAAGGGGCCTCCTCTCCTGCTGGAGCAGCTGGAGGAGCAACAGAGCAGGCTTGTGGCCCACCAGCTCCTGTTCTGCCCACGTCCTGTGCTCCAGATTTCCCTGCCACAGCCTCTCACTTAATTCCAGGATCAGAAGAAACAGCTGCACCAACGTGTCTTTCAGATCAAGGTCCAGGTTGGGAGGGCCTCAGGAGGTCTCTAGTCCAATCTCCTGCTCCAAGTTGGATCAGCTGTGAGGTCAAAGCAGAACGCTCCAGGCTTTGTCCCATCAGGTCCTGAAAGCCTCCAAAGATGGAGCCTGTGCAACCACAGCCTGTTCCTCTGCTCGCTGTCCTCAGGGTGCAGAAGTTTCTCTTTTTATCCAGATAGAACCTCTGATTTTTTAATTTATTTCCATGTTTCCATATTAAATGATACAGAACGTTGCCACAGCAATAGAGAGAAAGAACATGAGCAGCAACTTGCTTTCCCTCTGCTCTTGAAATAAACACAGCCCTCTCTATTCCTCTCAACTCTGGGATGTGCATGGTAGGTGGGGTTTGCTTTTGTTTTTCTGAAAGGACATCTATGTTTCAACGAGTTCCAGTTTTACCTGGAGATTTTCTCCCACGCTTGGAGGTCACCATGCAAGCCAAAGAATCAAGAATAATTAACAGTGGGAAATTATGTAACCGCTAGGAGAAACAATGAATCTTCTGTGGGCCTGCAAGCAAGCTGCCAAGAGCTCAGCCTCTAATTCATCACGTTACATAAAATTAGTTTAAGGATTGTCACAGTGTGGCGCTTAAATCAATAAATCGTGTGTTTAAGTCATATTTCTGCATTTCCTTTTCCCAATTCTTGCTTTGTAGCTGCTGATGTACAGTTCAAGCTCTTGGGCTTTTAGCTTTCTTCCCAGTTCTCATTTACTGTGGTGGAAACCAGATTGCTCACAGTCCATCAGAAGCAAAATGAATCAAAGGAATAAACAGAAGAGTCTACTTGCTAAATCCTACTTGCTGCCATCTTGCTGCCAGTAGAACTTGCCATCAAGGGCACGGGGCAGCGTACGTAAGTGTAGGACACCGACCTGACCCAGCTGCCACACCAGCTCAGGTGGCTCCAGTGAAAACATCAAACTATTTCTGGCACGCAGGAGGCACAGCGTTAACACAGCTAGCTCAGAGCAGTTGGACTGGGCAGAAGACTTTCCTGCCTAGACAGGTAAGAACAGAGGAAGGGTTGCATTGGTGTCGTTTGCTCCGCAGCGACAGTGGCAGGAGACTGCTGCCTGTTTCAGGAATGTTACGGATGCTCCCTCACCCAAGGAGAGCAGTTCTTGTCTGTCAGAGAGAACTAAGGGCCTATGAAAGCACTTCCCCTATATGACAAAGTTTCCTTAGAAAAGCATTTCAGTGCTCTTCTCTTCGATTCTGATTCTACATTTACTTACCTGCGTTGGGGCAGCTCCTGTGATTTCATCTAATAAATAGGTCCTCAGTTTTTTCACTAAAGGATGCTAATGACCAAACTCATCCCAGCTACAAGACCAAGGGTGAAATAGCTCTCATTCTTAGAGAAATGGTAAGTCAATAGGTGCTACATAATGAGTCTGGGACAGATTTGGAGCCATGCTATTGGATATGAAAATCTCTCCTCTTTGGCAACCAACCAACTGCCATACAAAACCATTTCTTTCTTGCTTATTTGTTCTCCACCAGTGGATGGCCACAAAGTAAGCCCACCAATCTCAGTTGACATGGCATGGAAGAGCACTTTACAGTGTGGATGTACCAACTCAAGTCTCCACTTAGGTCTGCACCTCACCATGACCTCCATTTCATGGAGCCACGTGCCCCAACTTCCAGAGATGACTAGCCTGATGGCCCGGCTTGCTCACTTCCCAGTTCTCTACAAGGTCAAGGAGGAGCACTCGCTTGTTAGCTGCTGTCTCCTCTCTTGAGTCCTAGATGGCAAGATCAAGTAGACTTATTTGGTAGTGTGAGCTACAGTGGTCCAAGCTTGCAGAAGACTTTTCACTGTTCTCCCTCATGCAGGTAGGGACAGATTTCCCTTGTACCCAACATAAACCACATCTGGTAAAACCAATAAAGCCCATACTGGTTATCTTTGAATCAAACATCAGTTCCCACTTGTGGGAGAGTTGTGCTGATGTGAAAATAAATACAAGCCATAAAAGCAGCTTGAGGTAGCTGTGTTCATATTTTGGTTGAAACTCAAATCCCTTACAGATACAAACAAAAAAGCCCTTTCTGCATAAAACCTTAAAACTAGTAACTAGCGTAAAGGTTATGCAGTCCTTTAGCTGGGCCTCAGACCTAACTCACCAAAAGGTGCTGGGAGTTTGATCTGGAGCATCGTAAGGGCTGTACTGTAATGAACTCACGGACTGAAATAGATGCCAACTGATAGCAAATGTCAGCAAGCAATATGCTTGTGGGGTATGGGAACTAGACATGACATAGTATCTGTGTCTCAGCAAGCCACATGCAGCTTGATCTTTCCATTCTCAAAAAAAATTAAGTAAGGCTCTTCTTGTGTCTTCAGAGCTTGATTCTCTCTCATAACACCAATAACTCATTCCCTTCCCTGGCAGGTGCCCACAAAGGAACAGCAAGAAGCCAGCGGGACAGTCCACAATATCGTATGATTACTCGGAGGAGGAGCTCATGGCAAGTATCGAGCAGGAGTACTGCCGCTGAACCCAACCCCACGCCACAAGAACTGCAAGCACATTCCTGAAAGCCCAGCTGGAGCAAAACTTCTGCTGACAATATAACACCTTGCACAGCAAGACGGCACAGGAGAGGTGGGTGGCAAAGGGAGGTGAAGCGTGAGGGGCAGTGCAGCTCCTTGGGAAGCATGGAGGAGAAAGCCATCCTGACCAATTCTGAGTGAGAGCATGAAGATCCTCACCAACTGCTGATTTCTGATCAGTGCCACTGGAAAAGGGACCAATTCATTTTGCAAATCAATATTTAGAAACTCATTTCTAAACGGTATTTACAAATGAAGACATACTAGAATTGAAGTGTCATACAAGAAGTGTTGAGACATGGTGCTTTGAAGGAAGATTTTGTTTTGTCTTAGCAGAAGAAAAATGCAGCGATACCATTCAATTCAGATCTCACTTAATGGGGTGTTGCATGAAATTAATATTTCTGCCACTTAAAACACACCGAATTCACTCCTTGTGCTGTGCAAACCTCCAGGTCTGAATTTGGCACTGTCTCTTCAAACATGGTCCCCAGCATGGGATGTGAGATGAAAAGGGGAGTGAGCCCACCATCCAGTACATAGGCAGTGTCAGCCCAGAGTTCCAATCCCACCACTTAGGCAAACGAGGCTCCTGGGAGCCAACAGGGAACATAGGATTTGTACAATCCCTTTGGGGCAGGATGCCAGCATCAGTGTGGTACCTGGGGCTCCTTGGTGTGGATCCTCCAGCAAAAGCAGGAGGCACATCCCCGGTGCCGCCTTGCTGTGTCTAGCGATGATCCATCTTGAAAGGGACTTGCATGCTATTGCAGAGCAGCTGTTTGCAATCAGTTTTCAGAATTATCAGTCCTGGCCTTCCTGTTTATTTCTTGTAGGTAACCTAGAAGAAAAATCATTACATTTTACCATTAGTTGACTGCAAAGTAAAACAGAAAGTCAGCTCTCCAAAGAAAACCATATATTTTCAGTGCTCCCTGACAGGGAAGCCTGGTATTTAGGGTTTCTGCTTTTATTTTACCTGCATCTTAATGTATTATGAGTAGCTGCTTATTATCAGAAGTAAAAAAAGACCTTATTCCTGTCTTCAGCTGAAGCATAAAAGACGTCAGATGAAATCTTCACATAGACTGTGTAAATGCAAGAGGAAACAGCAGAACACATCTTAAGATGCTGCATTTTCACTCCTATGTAATTCCTGGTATCTGTGAAACAGAAATAAATGCATCTGTACTCTATGTAGCCCTCAGTAAAGGCATCAAATGTTGTTTTGAAAAAGGCTCTCCAGCTTACATGGTGAATCATCTTACGGTGCCTGCAGAGACTAAGCAAAATGCGTCCTTGGAGGATGGCAGGAGGGATGCTATGAGGCAGCCACCAGATTACACCCCTGGCACACATACTCACACTCCAGTTTTCTTTCCTGCAGCAGCCTTCAGTGAGGCTGGCCATTGCACTCTGCTTGAGGGCTCAGGAGCTGCCGGGCAGCCAGCAGAGGTGGGCAGCAGAAAGGGAGCTGACCTCCCCCAAAGCTACATGAGCTTGGAGGCAAGAGCTCCCAGCAGGCCGGCCAGGGTGTTCTGACAGGGCGAGGGGTAATGCATTTAAACAGAGAGAGAGTAGATTTAGGTTGGACATAAGGAAGAAATTGTTTACTGTGAGGGTGGTGAGACACTGAACAGGTTGCCCAGAAAGGTGATAGATGCCCCGTCCCTGGAAGTGTTCAAGGCCAGGTTGGATGAGGCTTTGAGCTACCTGATCTAGTGGAAGATGTCCCTGCCCATGGCCGTGGGGTTGGAACTAGGTGATCTTTAAGGTCCTTTCCAACCCGAATCATTCTATGATTCTGTGATACCTCGGTGGCCCAGAAATAGCCGGAATAGAAAGCAGACATCCTTGCATAGCTTGGGTGAAGTCGAGTGGGCCCTCTGGAGCAAGGGCTCTCCAACCCTCCTGAAAAAACTCCAATTTTGGATAATAGCACTTTATTTTTTGTCAGGAACAGTCATTTTTAGACCTAAAAAGCTGCTAAGCTGTGGTAGGAACACAGTTTCTCTGCAGCATGTCAAGCATCAGCGGCCAGATCTCCTAGAGCTTGTATTAGTTTTCAGCAGCTCTCAAAGACCTACTGGGGTGAGCAGAATGTGCCTGTGGAGAGCAGGAAAAACATGGGAGACCTGCTGACTCCAGCACCATAGGCAACCAGAGTTCCAGACCCTGTCTTCCTTTAATCACTGCACTGTTTTAGATTTCCCTTCAATTTTGATTTCATTCTTTTGGCCGGGACTGTCCTTGCACCAAGGTCCCCAGAGTCTCTGGCACGCGTGGGGAGATGCTTCGAGGAGCTCAGTCAGAGCTCCCCTGCCATGAGGGCAGGGTCAGCATATTGCCATCCTTTTGGGTGGCCTCCAGTGACACAACGAACCAGAAGAAAAGCCATGCTGCTGTCAGACCACGCTGCAACATAAGCAGGCAGGGCACCATAGCAGCTGCCCCCACGCCAGGCAGAGCAGGCAGCTCCATCCCGTAGCATGGCACAGGCAGGGACCGGGGCTCTGCCTCCCCACAGGGTCCCTCTGCCTGTGCCCTGCCTCCCCTCACAGAATTTCTTTCCCCTGTTCAGAAGGGACAGGCAAGGAAGGAGGGGTGGAGGTGTTGCCCTCTACATCAAGAAATGGATAGACTGTGAAGAGCTGTCTCTGAAGAATAGCCACGAGCAGATTGAAAGCTTATGGGTAAGAATTAGAGACCAAGGCAACAAAGGGAATCTTGTGGTTGGTGTCTACTACAGGCCGCCTGATCAAGGGCTCTTGATGAGCCTATTGATGAAGCCTTCTTCCTCCAGCTCCAGGAGGCATCACACTCACAGGCTCTTGTCCTGCTGGGGGACTTCAACCACGCCGACATCTGCTGGAAAAGCAGCATGGCGAGCTGTAGGCAATCCAGGAGACTCCTGGAATGCACTGAGGATAACTTCTTAAGCCACGTAGTAGACAGCCCTACCAGAGGGGAGGCAATACTGGACCTGATGGTCACCAACACAAGTGAGATAATTGGCAATGTCAAAATTGGAGGCAGCCTGGGCTGCAGTGACTGTGCACTGGTGGAGTTCGCAGTCCTGAAGGGTATGGGTCAGGCAAAGAGTAAAGTCAGGACCCTCTGCTTCCCCCTGGAAACATTCAAGGTCAGGCTGGACAGGGCTCTGAGCAACCTGATCTAGTTGAAGATGTCCCTGTCATTGCAGACGGGTTGGACTAGATGACCTTTAAAGGACCCTTCCAACCCAAACTATTGTATGATTTGTTGACTGGCGCAGGTAATAGCTCTACAACTCATTTCAGGCTCTCCTGAAGGAAAGCCTAAGTTTTAACAATTTTGCAGAGAGTGGCTAATTAAAAAAAAAGAAAATCTAAACTGAATATATCCTCGTTACGCTGACAGAAACCTTTCTTGACTGAACACAGCAAACTATTAAGCTTCTTTACAAAATTAGCTTTTCAAGTAGCCAAGGGACAAGCATATTTCTGCACATGGAATAAAGCTGCAGTGGGTTTCACAGGTAACCTTTTCGGCATTGCCGAGAGAAAGGAGCCGCAGGAACACGGGAAGGTCCAGAAGGGAGTGATGCAGCGGGGACAGTCACTGCACCAGGGAAAAGGTGGGAGAAAGAAGTTTTGGAACACAAGGAGGGGCCTCAAACTGTGCCATGGTCTTGCAGGCTTTCTCTGTGCCATGAAACGATGCGTGCTCAGTGCTGCGCTCTGAGCACAGAGCCAGCTGGCACAGAACAGCTCGCAACCACGTATCTTATTCTCATACCATGCAGAACAGGATGGTGGTACCCAACCAGCTCCCCAGTCTGCCCAGGAATTGTCAGGGACTGTGCTCCTCCACCTGCATCAAACCTGCACCCAGAAGTGTGCCAAAACCTGGAGGGTGGCAGTGAGGTTGGTAGCTAGGAAGGCACGATTGCACAGTTTGACTACCTGGTGTGAGTGTTAACCCTATTTTTGATCCATCCTATGCTCAGGGAAAATAGGACACTAGATCATTTGCAGGTAAATAATCATATTGAAGAAGTACCTGAGCATATGATTAATTTCAAGAGAAATTCTTGAATTAATTGCTCTTTAATAAAAAGGACAGTTGCACTATGGAGATCACTTTGCCACATCTCAGGTAGTGAATGCTGACATCCCACCAGCTGAATTGTCAGAAAGTTCATTTTCTTCTCATTGTATTCCTCTGTAACCATCATCAAATCACAACCGCTTCTAAGACGAAAAATTGTTTGGCTTGCCAGTACTTCCTGTCCCTAAAACAGTTCTGCTGGAGTTAAGTAGGGTTCTGGAGAGTCTCTCATTCATCATTTTAGAAACTACCCTTGTGTCCAATACACACAGCATAATACAGGGTAGCTGAGCATAGGTTTTGAACTAACACTATTAATCCCCATTAATAAAACAGCAAAAGGCCATGCGTATTAACCAAATTACTACATTATTCATCTAACAAACACAAATGCTACACACCGTGTTTTGCACCAGTCCAAAAGGAGTAAGAGAGCCTTGCTGGCCAGCTGGCTGTCTATACATACCTCCTATTACTATTATTTCTTAAGTGAGGCAAAACCACAGTTGCTGAGAGGACTGAAGCAGCTAATCATGAAAAATTACTCTAGTGCATGAAGATATATTGCCACTTCTGAGCTTAGTGACTTCCATGAGTTCAGGAGGTTTCTTACCTGGCCATGCAAGAAGATGCCAGCTGAAAGGTTCTGGTGGTGAAAGCATTAAAGCCATATTTTTTAAATTACTCAACCCAAGACCTTAAAAAACAAAACCAGTGAACCTGAAACTACAAAACCAGTTTGGACACCTACTCAGACTCTCCATTTCCCTCAAATCTGGGTTTTTCATGTGCAAACAAATGCTTTGAATCCTTTATTTTCCCCCCCTTTCTTTGTAGATGCCTTTTCTTTCTGACAGCACTGCAATGGATGCTGCTTCTTTTTGCACAGTTCTGCCTTTTCAGGAGCCCAGTAAATGGGCAGAACTCTTTCCCAAAGAGCAAGTAAGAAAACAGATCAGTGATGGAGTAGTTTTAGGAAGCAAGTTGTCTTTTTTCTGCTGTGTAGTGATCCAGTAAAATCTCCTACAAGCTTCAAGAATTCAATCGGGAGCTGTAGGTAGACTGGAGTGGGGAAAAAGCTGTGACCTGGTCCATGCTTGGGTGAGATGGCTGGAAAGAACAATGAAAAACAGCCAGTCACCATAACTATAGCTCCTCAGGATAGGTCTTTATAGCCCACCTCCATCTCTGGAACTCTGAATGCCAGTCCTTTTGCCCAGTGTATGTGAGGATGGCTCCCATACGTGTGTATCCGCCAGCATCCCACTGCCAAGGCCTCTGAGAGCAGAGCAACTAATAGTTCCCTGATGCATCATGTCCAGCACCCTGCTGTCATCTACTCGCCTCAACAATATTAGAGGAGAAAGGAGGGTGGCACCCTCACCACCCCAGGGATGCTCTTCCCCAACCTCCTTCCTCTGAGGATCAAACCCCGAGAAGCTTTCAGCCAAACTATTTGTGCGCACACACCCTAGGAGCTGATTCGGAGCCACCGCCCGGACGAGGTGCAGCCCTGGAGTTGTGCCACACGAGCATGGCAGAGCTCCCCACCGCACTTGGCAGGGGAGGTGGAGCACCAGCAGCCTGGTACGGACTTCATCCACAACAGGGGTTTGTTTTTTTTCTTTTTCCCCACACTTTGGACACGGGGCATGGCAATTATTTACACAGGGTGAAGTGCGTTTATCTGGACAACAATAACAAACAGAAAAGAAATCGCTCTGAACTCGAGAGATGCTACAAGGGAGAAAATTAAACCTAAGGTATTCTTCTCATCTAGGAAAAACTCTCCCAGGAAAGGGTATGCTCCAGATTCCTCATGTTGTCTGCACTGCAAGATGTGCAAGAGGGCCACCTGCACACATCAGAAAGTAAATGACACCCGATTTCCTCCTCCTACACTCAAGGACTGAAGCAGAAATTGAGGAAGACTGCAGTTGACAGAGGATGAAACCAATCTGGAAGGAAAATGCCTCAGTACTAACATTCGCTGTATCCCCATGGACTGCAAACAGACATAGCTGAGGCTTTGCAGCACCCTCCTGAACCGCCTTGCTGTTCCCTTAGTCTGTATGTTGCTGGGTTTTGACTCATGATTTACTCTTTCTGCATGCACAGAAGAAGTTTGTCTTCTCATGTCCATAGCCTGCCTGCCTCAAGCTGCCTTGCCAGACACGAAAGGAAGGTAAGCAGCCAGATGGGCTCACAGATTAAACTTCAAAACCAGTTATAGGATTTATCCCAGAAGATGAGCTCAAGACAGATGCAACCCTGAGGCAGGATTCGGCTCACAACAGATGACAGATGAAGTGCCACCTTCATCGTTCACAGGATGTTGAGCACAGCTTTCACAGCTGGAATTGGAGAGTTGGCCAGAGCTGTAGCCTAAGCCAGAGGAGCACACCAAGCGTGCAACCACCCAGCAGCACGGGCCACCTCTGCCCACCCCCATGCACCACAGCTTCAGAGCGGATTCATGCTTCCAGTATCCTTAACCGCAAGCGGATCAGCGCTCATCAGGTTTGTGAGCAAGACGAGGCAAGCTGCCGCTAAGCTGGAGGTTTGGCACATGCAGGAAAGCAATGCTGGTCTAACTGCAAAGTGTAGCATTAAACCAATGGACACGTTTGAGCACACACGCGTTTTTCTTTAGAAAATTACTCATTTTCATGGATTTAGAATAGCTACAAGACAGAAAGAGTTTTGCCCACACGATACTCGTTAACACAGCGGTCGCTGGGAAGGCTTCCTCACACGTGAGCTGTTTTCTCTCACAGGATGAAGCTGTTCCAGACTCCAGCTCCGTTAGGATGTGTGCCAACTGCACCTCCTGGCTGCACATAACAGCTCAAACCACAGCTTGGTTCTAAGGAAAAGCAGAAAGATAAGCACAGAACTGTGAAATCCATAGTCGTGCTTCATGTAAGCAAAGCAAGGGAGATGACAAAAAATTTACAGGTATTGTTTAGGATGAAAGATCTGCCTTGAAAAATAGCAGTAGGAACAGACAGGTAGGACATCTTCCCCTGGGAGACAAAAGCATTATGGAGACCTGCAGAGCCCAGGGGCTGAAGGGTTCGGGCTCCTCTACCAGAGCACTGATCCCGCAGAAGCCTTCCCTTCCAGTTGTTCTCCTGAGAGGAAGCAGGACCATCCATGGGATCTTCTCTTCCCATCTTCTGCACGCTTGCAAGAATGACGTGCTCTTCTGTGCACAATGCCGAATCACCACTCCCAGTCTGCTCTCCGAGGGCTCTGACTGCAGAGCCCAAGTCACCTTGCAGTGAAAGGCTGTGACAGAAAGCTGGTGTCCTTACACCCGGCTCCTCCTCTTCCATTAAAACGTGACCCTGCTAGAAATAAACATTGCTGCAGTTTGGGAACTGGTCAGAAGGAAAGAAACAGCAGAGATGGTTAAATTTTGAAGTAGTTGCTGCTGCTGTCACCGTCACTAGACACCTCTTTCCCAGCTGAGACCTGGAGGTGACACCCAGCCTGCCAGGGCCACTTCCCCGCCAGAGCGCAGGTACGCGGGGACGGGAAGAACCAGGGCTAACGCAGCCATCTTTTGAGTTAAACTCTCATCTCTCCTTTATTTCCAGTGTTCGTGCCATGCACAGCTTGCAACGCTAACAGAGCAGCACTCAGACCATTAGCTTTTGTCGATAGCTTCTAGAGGCCATGCTGGAAGAACAGTTATGAACCCCAAGACTCTTGTTTTCAGACAGCATGCAAAAACCCCAAACCCTGGTGGTGGTGCACACGTTCTAGTAAATACACAAGAAGCGTTGTGTAAAATTATAAATGGACAAGCACTGGTTGATTTACAACAGGATCCAGAAAGTCCTGCCTTTACAAGTAAGTGAACTAGTGAGCCCCAAAGTCTTCCACTGGCCTAGATACAGAACTTAATCCAGATGGATTTACATAGTTCTGGAATGGACGTGTATGAAACCTGAAAATTCACAATTTTTTTTATGATTTAAAACCAGTCACATTACATACTTTTTATTTAATAAAAGTTAAAAACAGGTACAAAAATGTGATTCCATTTCTTTAAAATATAGGCTCAAAATAAAAAGGCTGAACAATATAGTTCAGGCAGTAAAGTGCAAAGAGAGGAGCTATCCCAGTCATGCTTAATCCATAAATAACCCTTACACGGCAGGAAGGAATAGAAAGAGCAAACAGAGCAGATGCAGCCACACAGCGGCTCAGCTATTCGTGCACATCCACAGGGGAAAGAGCCGCGCATCCCGGACACGGGTGGTAGGAGGCAGCGCACACCCCGCGGGAGCGGGCTACCAGGAGCCGCAGGCCGGGTAAAACTAGCAAAGAGGGAGCCGCCGCTATTCCACATCGTGACACACATACACGACACACATTTTTTGAAATTCCATATTCTCCAGTCCACCATTTCCCCGCCACGATGCAACAAACTAACATGACAACTTCTTAAGTTATGACACTAGTTTCCAAACTGGTTTTGCTCAGGTGAATATTGTAAGTCTGTAAAAAAAAAAAAAAAAAAAAAAAAATGAAGTGCTAAATTCGCTACTGGACTGAGACAGGATGCTCTTCCCCCAGTTATAAGCATGCTAAAATGGCATCCCAAAGTCAAACTTCTTGTTCTAAGGGACTTCTGGGGGGGGGGGGGATGGGGAAGCAGTAGCGTCATCTCTTTCTTTACCACACAAATTTGGAAAGCTGGGTATCGACACAGAATGGCACCACTACAAGCATCCACTTTACCAGAAAGAGGGGTTTCAACGGAGCCCTTTGGAGAGCACAAAGCAAGGTTTGCATACGCACACACGCTCACCAGCACGTACGCTGCAGTCAGCGGGATTACAGCGTGTGTCGAGCGAACAGGGTGCGGACACTTTAAAGGTCAGGCACAAAAACTTCAGTACACTTAGCACAATACTCCAATTTAGTGCAGTTTGAAAACCTCTTACCGTTACTTATAACTATAGACTTAAGTATAAAAAATAATGACATATTCTGCTTTCAACTGAAACGGGTCTCCGCTGATTTCAGGGGACTGCTAGCTGAGATCAGCAAGTCTGCACTGACGCAGATGAGAATCGTGCTTTGCCCACACCGAGAAGCAAGACCAGGATTTCAGAACAACAAAGCAGCACAAGAGAGCACGTTCCTAGTTATCCACATTTTACACATCCAGAAAAAATAGTCCTTCCTCAGTTCTCAACTACGCTTTGGCGTAGAAGTGGCTGACGGGAGAAGAGTTCAGAAGGAACAAACACTACAGAAATATTTAATCCAGTAGGTGAGCTGTTACCCAGCAAAACACCTGGTGCTTCACAGCACAGCAGCTCTACTGTCAGCTCTGCTACAATACGTATGCACATCCTTCCGCACCACGGAAACCGAGCAGTCCGATTGTGCTACGGGCATTTCATTTTATTACTCATACCATGCCATTACAACACAGCACTCCTGCAGCCAGCAATTCCACTTCTTAGCCATATTTACACTTGGTGTAAAAGAAAATCCATTCAACAGGGAGAGTATCTCATTTAATAGAAAAGGGTGATTTCATACAAAGTACTGTGGAGAAGTATAAGGCCACATGAAGAGCATCATCAAGTTGACATGGTGGCTATTTCTTAAGTCAAGACATGATTAGTACTTCCTCTGGTGCTTTGATACAGGTAAATGAAAGCCTTGAACAATTTCCTATAAGGTGCAAAAGCATCCACGATACATAAAAAAACCTTAATTTTCTATTTCTCCTGTACTCAGAAAAAAATATATAAACAGAGACCCAGCTAATTATTCATGGGTTATCTTGCCATTTTTGCATTTTTCTGTAGATTCTGATATGCTGGTTTAGTAGGACTGAAAGTAAAGCATAATTTTTAGTGTCAAAGCTTCTAAACAGTGTTTGTGCTTCTACCTCCATCAGAGCAGTCTGGCTCCTCCAAACTTTGCTCCGGTGGAGCGTGGACTCAGGAATGCCCAGTATATCAACCTTTTACCAACAGTCACAACAGCTTCCACTTGCAAAGGGTATGAATTTATAAAATGTTGGGGATTTCAACACTTGTTTTCCAAAAGAAAGTCATTCTGGTTTGGTTTGTTTTAAAAAATGATGACACACTTTGATCTCAAACCTCCAGTGTCACCTGCGTAAGGAGGGTGTAACAGCACCAGCCCATTGCAGGATCAGGATCTGCAAGTGTTAAAATCCCAACCACTAGGAATCATCAAATATTATGTGTTTACAAAATGCTCTGAATGCAGTTCCTTAAGTTCACTTAAAAGGAGTTTCCAAAACTCTGGGTCTCATCCTGCACATGCCTACTAACGCAGGTCAAGTAATTAGCCTGCATATCAAGACCAAAATGAATAAATACAAAATATATTTGGTATAGAAAATACTAGTATAAAAATTAAAAATCACCCTGTTTTACTGTCCATCAAAATATTAACAGCAAGCATTACAAGTGAATTTTTTAACCTATTGCCAAAATCATTTCCAAAGAGTTCTGCTTTCCTGAAGTGCTGGTGATTGCATTTGCCCAAGTATTGGGGAAAAAAAAAAAAACTAATAGGGAAGGGATGGGGAAAGATATGATAGATTTCTCACATAGCATCATTAACAGAGGACCTAAACTGAACAAAACTAAAGTATGCACAAACACAGGGGAAAAAAAAGCCATTGTCAGTTCTGTTGTAGCCATCAGAGCTCTTTCCTGATCTTCAGAAAGCTTGTAGAGAAGGTGCTTCCTCACACTAGCCCTGACAGACAGACGACGGCACGGGGATGAGCATACTCAGAGCACTGCTGCTTTTCGGTTTCTCTGCTGTGGCAATTCTGTTGAGTTTGCCAACCTCTGTCTGCCAGCTGGGGATCTTCTTTGTGGTCATATGGCGGCGGGTGTGCTTTGTCAAGTGATCGCTGCGCATGAAGCGACGCTCACACACAGGACAAACGAACTTCTTCTCTCCCGTGTGAGTTCTGCGGTGGCGTGACAGTTCATCTGAGCGGGCAAACTTCTTGTCACAGCCTTCCCAGTTGCAGCTGAAAGGCTTTTCTCCTGCAGGACATAAAAGAAGCATAACTTACTTTTGAGAAGCTGTGTTACAGTTTTGTCAAAGAACTAACTTAAATCCTGCCTTGCAAAAACTGATGAATTCCACAGAACTGCTCATGTGGACAGTCAACATTAGCTTAAGCTCAAGTTGTGTTCCAGAGAAAAATCATAGGCATCATTTCTACTTATTCCCTCATATCTCTTTAAATGTTATGTAATCGAGTCTATTTTTTTTTAATTGTCCAAAACCCCCAGTTTAAAGATTCTTAATAAAGCCACCTTATCCACTGATTGAACTAGAAGCAACCCCCTGCCCCCATCCACAGCTCTGCGGCTGCTGCATGTCATCAGCAAATACTGTGGGCAAACAGGAAGCCTGGAATCGAGCCTCAGAGTCCTGCTGCTCCAGTGATCCAGTCCTGCACACAAACACACTGCCCCAGCGAGTGCTACGGAGGAACGGCCTGTCCTGCCATCCCCATGCAGCTGGAGGTCCAACAGACAGCTAGGGGAGTTCTGCACGCCCAGGAATGACAGCAGTCGGGAAGGCTGTCCACGTCAGCTTCTGCTCGTCCTGCTTAACGTCAGATCTGTCCTAAACAATGTGATCTACTGCCTGCAACCCCCGCAAAGCTCAAGATAAATATCTACCACATGACCCAAATTCATGGTAACACTTTGGAGCAGAACAAAAGTGTCCAGCAGAAAAGAAACACCACAGAAGCATTGTTCTTACTTCAGATACGGAGAGTAAAGTTCCATGTCTGGTATCCATGATAACACCTAGCTACTCAGTGAGCAGGACAAAAGCGGGAAGAGAAAGCTGAACTGCTCTGCCCCCCGATCCTGTCACGTGGACTGGCTAGTGAGGGGTGGGTATGCTTCACATCCCATAGATGTCCTAGCCTTAGTCACAATACAGGGACACACACAGCTTCCCTACGGATCAGCAGCAGCACGCGCTCAAAGCGAGACACTTGTTGCTAGTCTACATTTATCCTGTAGTGCCAGGTTAATTCAACAGCCTGCAGCACTTACTCTCAAGCCAGAAGTAGAAGCATCATCTACCTCTGAGCTCCGGTTTACAAGGATTATCCGCTTCATACAGGGTTTAAGCTCTTTCCCTAAAGGAACTGTAAAGACAAACTGGCAAACTAATGCAAATCCTGCCATGGAAGCTGACATCCAATAAACCACAGTGTCTGTGGGGCAAGGAAGAGCAGGGGAAAAAAGCCAAGGAAAAACAAAATTAGGCAAACTTTTGAATGAGCTGTTCTGCACTAATCTCCCACTACGCCTGTCCCTCAACATCAAAAACAGTCCCCGACAACTCAAAGTTAGTGTTAACGTAACACGACCTTGGAACTAGAAAAAGGATAAGTAAAACTCACGTATGCTATCTCCACACTGACCAGATTTTAAGGGAGCAAATCAGCTCACATTAATTACAATTAATTTTCATTTACCTTTAAAATTCCCTTTCTGTAACTGAATAAACCGCTACATTCCTGCAGCAGCTCTACTTCGTAACACAGTATCCCAAAATGTCAATGCGCTCCCATTTTGCCTAAACACAACTGTGGAAAAACATGCAGCTTCTGACCTTCTCTCTTTCCTTTTACTTGTGTAACAATTAAGACCAACTACCTGTACTATGGTTTGCTTACACCACTGCTCTCCATGCCCCCAAAAAAGGGACTTGCCCAATTCATTTCAATCTAGTCCAGATGGCAGGATTCCACTCAAATCTAAACACACACACAGACGGCAAAACTTCGCTCCAACTAAAGCACGTGAAATCCAACAAACACTATGGGGTCAGCTGAGGTCTCAGAACAAAGTCTGTCTTGTTTTGTTTGCCCACGGAGAATGAACATTCCTCCCTTCTCTGAGATGAGCAGAAGTTTCCTGATCACCTGCCTCTTCCCTTTCCCACCCCCTCCCCCCAAAAATGTGCATTTCAGCACCCCAACGCAAGCCAGTGCGGGAGCAACAGAGGACCCGCCCTGTCGTACACACCAGTGTGGGTGCGAAGGTGGGCTTTGAGGTGGGAACTTTTGAAATAGGTTTTCTTGCACCCAGGGAAGTTGCAAACATAATTCCTCCGTCTAGAAAAGTCCATCTGTGGGGTGCAGCTTTGACCAGAAGCAATGAACACAGGAGCAGGAGCAAGGGGCAGTAATTTGGTGTTGCCAACAGTCATTACTGTTTGCGGGCACTGCGGTGTCTGCGTGACAGCAGTCTGTGGAAGAACCAACATGACGGTCCCCTGAGGCACAGAAGGTCCCATGAGTACAGGCTGAGAGAGCGGGGCTGTCTGCGGTAAAATAGGTTTCATGGGAGTCGAGACTGTTGGAGTTGAAGGCTTGACATAGGCATTGATCATACTGCTTTGTCCATTTAAAGGGATCATTTGACAGAGAACCTGGGGGCTTGAAACGGGGGCAGGTGTCACTGGGGTAGCTCTTTTTTGCAAGTCATTCTCACAATTCTTTGGTAAGTAGGTCTGCGGCGAAACAGGCCGGACTGGTGGTTGTCCTTTATTGGTCATGCTATCACTGGAGTCACGTGCATAAGGTTGATGTACTGGAGAGGTTTTGTTAATTAAATCATCTGCAGCACACGTGTCCCGTGGCAGTCTGGAATGTCTTCGGCCATCCGCTCCACAGCAGTCTCTGGAAGTGCTGTAGCCTGAAGTTACCTTTGTTTTCCCTTGCACAGCAGGAATGTGATGGTAAGCAGAACTATCACCTGTGTGACGTATCACACTTGTTGCCATGGCCCTGCAAGGCTGAGGGGCAAAGGATTCAGATATCACTGGCTTCTGGCTGCACTGTTGCTCCATGTTGATAACAGATGGCTTGGTTATGGGAGAGGCACCGGTCGCTGATGTGACTGAGCAGGCAGCTGTATTTGCCATGACAGTCCTTGGTTTGGAGTAAGTGACTTGTGAGGAGAGGAGCATAGCAGCTGATATCTCAACAAAGTCAGGGCTGTGCGGAGGGGTCATGCACTGCAAAAAGGAGAACACCATTATACAGCAGTGTAATTTCACAGTCCGATTTTTCACTATCTTTACCGTGAAAAATAAAATTACAACCCCTCCCCAGAATCTCAGAACCTGCCTCCTGGGGCAAACTGATTAAAGCATACATTGCCTCATCTGATGGCCATTCTGAATACGTTTGAAGGCATGTTAACAAAAGGAAGGCAACAAGGCAGATGTAAACCTGCATAAAACTTTGCATGTCTACTCACTGCACTACAAAAAAACTCTCTCATTCCTTTCTCCTCAGCAATAGGTGCAGCTGTAAGAGGCTATGAGCGCTCTGCTGATCACAGAAAACAGACTAGCAACAGAGCGTGATACTGTACCATTTCAGTTTCAACTTCCAGCGAGCCCTAGATCTTTTATCAATGATCACCCCATCAGCCAGTGGCTGCTTCTGAGATGAAGACAAATGAAACTGCTCTCTCCCTTCCTATTCATCCATTTCTCTCCACGCTCTCTTGCTGCCACCCACCTCTCCTTCCTCCTTTAACACTGACTACTCATGCCTATCTCCTGTGCTGCTCAAGAGACAGTGCCAACACCAAGCGGCAGGAGTACCAGAGAAGTCCGTCAACCAGCTGGTCACCTCAGCCTCTTTCCTCTATTACTCCCCTTTTTCCTGACATAACTGCATACTAGAAGCCTACTGGTTGAAACGGGCCTTAACCATCTGAAACCTGAATGGCACCAAGCCCTTTTTTAACACCTACTTCTGTTACAAAACAAATTGCAACAAAAAAAATTGTGATTCAACGGACATTAGTCAGTCAGAGTAGACCAATGCTCTGGAGAAATAACAGACTACGTGTACAAACACATAGCACAGAAACTAATTAAACTGTCTATTTCATAATGGTAACCTGTGCTTTCTCTTATAATGACCAGAGCGAAGCTGAATGTCATCAAGAGCCTTTTTCATATAGCACTGCAGATAAGTCAGTGCCGAATCACTGAAGCTCACTCGGCCATTCTTACTCAAAGCACTCCAAGAAATCTACAACAGCCACCCAGAGAGCATCCTCAGGGCACCTGTCAAATTAAATAACCTGTCAGCAAGGGCTTTCACATCCAGATTTAACAAGGGATCAAATTCCTACATTTGCCATTCCAGAGAGAGCAGAAAAACCCAGACTCGGCGTGCCCACCTCGCTACTCTATGTACGCACACACAGAGCACTGGCTGCGCCACAGCTATTCTACGCAGGGACACACGAGCAAGCTCTCTTTTCCAGCCAAGTTAAAACTTTGCAGAGATGTAACATACAGATGTCCTGCATATTTATTTTGCCTTCATGTTTTTCTTACCAGTGTAGATAAATAGTCCTTTGGTAATTCAGACGTAGCCTCAGCATGCATTGTGAAATCACCAGAATCCGAAAAGGGCGTAAGTGGCCTTATCTTTAATATGTCACCTTTCTGCGACCTTTGACCCCAGGAGCTCATACAAACAAGCGCTTCAACGGCTTCAATGTCGTTCTGCTCCAAGGTGCTGCAGGTAGATCTTTCGCTGTCGTGACGCTGCCTTTCACGGATAGACTCATAGATGTCCACAATGTCAACCTAAATGTAATCGGATTACTGGCTATTAGGACAAGTCAGAATACAAAGCTGACACCACCCACATACTGTCTGCTCACGATGAAGGTCATCTGAAACAGATCACAAGCCCACGGCAAGACTTTTACCAACTAGCTCAACTCTCACCTGCCCCCCACCAGCTCGTCTCCCCACCCCTGTTACTCTTTGGGGAAAAAAAAAAAAGTGTGATTTGCAGGAAAGGAACAGGTATGTGTGTAGCAAGTTTCCAGAGCTACTTTCCTGGATGACACTGCTCTGAATAAACACATCCCACACCTGCACAGAAGCAAGAAGAGGGGAAAAAATCCTGACTTCCAACCTTGTTTAGAGAAGGCTGTTTCCTAGACCCAAAAGACAACTGCTGTTCAGCACTAATCTCATTCTGGTAATATTTAGAAGATAAATTTCAGCTGACAGACAGATGCTTTAAGGTATGATCACTGATTCAGAGTACCACACCTTGCAAAAGCATTTTAATCTTATTTTTACAAATACTGAAGCCAGGGTGGGGGGAAGGAAGGAAAATAGTCTTCAAAGTGCAGTGGGAATTATTTGTATTGTACTTTAGAAAGATATGGTACTGGATAGGTGCTAGGGGTACAAAATGCACTACGAGTAACACGATGACAAATGTAATCTTATTGATTTGTTTCCAACTGCAGGCATCACAGAAAATTTGTGTGCGTGTGTGTGTGCATGCGCATGCATGCAAAACGCTTCTCTGCAAAAAGACACCCAAACTTCATAAGGCGCTCTCAGTGCTCGGCAGCGGCTCCAAAAGCTACGTTGCGCTGTTGGTTTATCGCTCGTGTGCTAGCTCAGTGTCAGCTAGGTGTCCAAACTCTTCCAGCCTTTAGGCACACCAACTAACTGTGAAGGCTGGGATTCAGAAGCATGGACCAAGATTCTTGAGCCTAATGCTGTCATACAGCGTGCTTACATACTGCAGCACAAGAGTTTTAACTAAAAAAGCACCACCACGCCGTTAGCACGGCCTAAAGCCCTAGAGGGAACTATACTTGTTGGGTGACATCACTTACACACCTAAGTCAACAAGTTTTGTCACAGAGTTACGTAACGTGGAATGACCCTGGCTCAACAGTACCACAAAGATGCAAAGCCGTGTGACATCGTTTCCACTACAGGGAGGTGCGTGGCAAATGTGTTAAATGTAACGGACCCAAAACGTCAGTACTGGACTCACAGAGGACTTTCACCTAAAACGAGAGGTACCACGCATGGAGATGACAAGGCTGGGGGCAGGAAGGGGTATAAGCGCTCTAGAACAGGGATCCAAGCGATTAACTGCCCGGAGAGAGACTTCTAAGAATTTCTGCTAAAACCAACGAGAACAGCAACGAGGGCACGATGCCGCCTGCAAGGCTGGAGCTGGAACGCCTGTCACACAGGAGCCACGCCAGGCCAGGCTCTGCAGCAGGCAGCCTGCGAGGGCTCCTCAAAGCGTGACTGCAGGCAACCAAGCCAGCAGACTTTTTTTTTTTTTTTTTTTTTTCCCCCCCAAACCTAGGTTTCAGGAGAGCATTTTTCCCTAAAGCAACATGAAAAAATATTCCCTGCTTCCAAAAAAAAAAAAAAAAAAAAGTCACAGAAACCCTAAAAAAAGCCCTTTCTCAAGGCGAGCGCTGCAGCCCGGGCTCCCCCGCTGCCAGGGAAATGGCTCACGGCGCCGGGCCGCCTGTCCTCGCATCACCCCGCCGGCTGCCGGGGCCCTACGTGCGCGGGCAGGGGCGGGCAGGGGCGGTGCGGGCAGCGGGGGCAGCGGGCGGGGGCGGTGCGGGCAGCGGCGGTGCGGGCAGCGGGGGCCCCCAGAGCCGGGCAGCGCCGCTTCCCGCCCGCGGGGCCGCGCCACCCCCGCCCGCTCCCCGCCTCACGGAGGTGCCCCCGGCCGGGCGGCGCCGCTGAAGGGCGGATGGCGGGAAGGGAAGGAGGAGGAGGAGGAGGAGGAGGAGGAGGGGGTGGGGGGGGGGAGGGCAGCTCCCGCCCCGCCGCCGCCCCCACACGGCCGCTGCGGGAGGCCCCCCCCCGCCCCAGGTGACCGGGGCAACGCCCGCCCGAGGGCTCTGCGCTGGCACGGCCGCCCGCCCCCCGCGGCGGGTAACGGTCTCAGCCCAGCACCCTCCGGGGTCAGCAACGACCCCCGGGGTCAGCAACGACCCCGCTGAGGCGATCCCGGTCCCCGCGCCCCGGCCCGCCGCCGAGCACGTGCCCCGCGCCGGACCGGCGCCGCCTGCCCCCGGCTCGGGAGGCGCGCGCCGCCCGCCCGCTGCTTACCGCGGACGCATCTCCCATCTCCGAGCAGGGCGAGCCGTGCATGGCGCGGCTCCGGCGGGCGGCGGCGGTGCGACCGGCGAGCGGGAGCGGGAGCAGCAGCCGCCGCAGGAGCAGCGCGCGCGCGCACACACACAGAGCAGCAGCAGCTGCCGCCGCAGCGCACACAGCAACAGCAACAGCAACAGCAGCAGCAGCAGCAGCCGCCGGCGCCGGCTCCTCCCCCTCCCCGTCCCCCGCCCGCCGGGAGCCGCGCGGCCCGCGCGCCGGGGAAGCGCTGCGGCTCGCTCCCTGCGCCAGACAGCGCGGGCGGGGCGGGGGGGGATGGGGGGGAGGCAGGCCGGGGGAGGGAGAGGGGGCGGCTCCTCGCCAATCACCGCCCGCCGCGGCCCGCGCCCGGCCAATGAGCGGCGGCGGCCGGCGTGACGGCGGCGTGCCGCGGGGCCGCCGGCAGGAGGGGCGGCGCGTGGGCAGGTTCGGCGGCGGGCGGGGCGGGGCGGGGCGGGGCGGGGCCAGGGCCGGGCCGTGGGGGGGGGGGGAGCGCGCGCTGGAAACTGGGGGAAAGGTCGGGCGGGGGCGGGGCGGCGGCCGGGAATGCCCGTGCGCGCGGGGGTGTGGCGGGGCGGGGCGCGCGGCGCGGCGCGCAGGCCCCCCCCTCCCCCCTCCCCCTTCCCCTTCCCCCCCCCCCTCCGCCGGTCCCGGCGCCCCCTCGTGCGGGGGGCCCCGGCACGCGCCTCCGGCTTCTGCAGCGGGGCCCGGGCGCGGGGGCGGCCCCGCACCCCAAAGCGCTGGGCCCGGTGCCCTGGGTGTCTCCCCGCCCCGTGCCCTGGGTGCCTCCCCTCCGGGCGGGCGCGGCGAGCGGCCCCGCAGGGCCTGCCCTGCGCCGGCCCGCGGGCGGCCTTCGGAAAGGCCTCGAGTCACGACGAATCCCAAAAACCCTCCCTTGTATTCCTTGTGTTCTCACCGTCCAGCCCCCAGCCCCTCGGGGGTTTTTAATGGAAGCTGGAACATACCGGCCACCCGGTTCCCAGAGGGGTTTGGGGGTTCTCGGTCTCGCCGAGGGCCGCGCTGCTCCTGCGGAGCCTCGAAGGGACGGGCCCGGGGCCCCCCGAGTGGAGACGGCTGAGGGCCCTGCGAGTGCTTTCCCAGCCTGGCCCCCGCTGGACGCCTTGCCGCCGTCTGAAACAAAACGCGGACAGTAACAAGCCATTTTTTTCCTGCTGGATTATCTCTGCTCTTCCCTTCCTCCGTTTCTCAAGACGTGACATCCTCCTTGTCGATGCGGAGGACATGGGAGGGATCAGTCTTGAATCTTTCATCTCCTTTTGCTGCTAGCTTCCTTTGACCACTGGGGCTCATTTTTTCCATTACAGCTCTTCTCAATCCTGGTCTTTCCCTGCTGTCCACGTAGTTCCTAAAGCTTCACCACACCGTGCTCGTCTCCGCTCTCCATCGCTGCGCATTTCGTGTACTTTAGCTTCCCCAGCGCTATTACTTCCCAGCCCGTCAAACACCAAATTAAAACAATCTCCCTGGCCCATCCATCCGGGCATTCCCCTTGCCTCTCTGCATCTCTCCCTGCTGCCCCCTGTATTTAACCTAATCTCTCTTTTTTCCCCCCATTGCCAGGCCTCCCACCACCGTCTCCCCCACGGGGGGTCCCACAGGGACTGCGGCAGCCGGAGCAGCTACAAGCCCTTCACCCCAGAAGGTCCCACGGGGTTTCCTGCACGCCGCTGTTCCTGCCTGCGTTTTGCAACCTGCAAGCTCGTGCCTCTGCCCGACGCCTCGTGCTGTACTTAGGTTGCGAGCAGCTTTCTGTCTGTGTTTGTGTGGAATGAAACAAATTCGGGGAAAATGCTGTCAGTAACTAAAAAGCACGATGGGGGGTAGCACAGTGGGGGCACAGGATATGTGCCTCTTCTATAAATCACTGGCTGTTCCTTGTAAGGCCAGAGCCACTCGCACGGTCCCATTTTGGGGGAAACCTTCAGGGAATTCTGGAACTAGGAAAATACTGTGCCATTCTATTTTGCATTTTCTTCAGTGCTGCTGTAGTTGAGAAATGACTGTATTTGTCTCTATGCTGCTTGTTGAAACACATGCAGTTTCTGCTTAAAGCGCTTACACGCACAGCCTTACTCATTTACAGCGCACATTTTTAATTGAGTAATAGCATCCGAAGGCAGCACAGCAGCCTTGCCAGTGAGGAAATGGTTGCAAGTAAGCAGAGTGCATCACTTCGCCTCCCGACTCCCAGCGGGATGTTTTCCCATGTCACAGGCTGTGCCGGCGTGTTCTGAGTCCCCAGGTGGAAGCTGCTGGACCGGGGGTCCTCACAACAGCGTACAGATGCAAGACCAGTTGAAAGAAATGATATTACATGTCTGCACTCTGACTTGCACCACAGGGAAAAAGTGTGTGTTTCATTGTGTTCCCTTTGCTGAGCTAAAAATGGCAACTAAGGTTTTTAATATAATCCTCAGAGTTCTTACCAAAATCACCTGGTCTGCCCTGTTCTGCTGCTGCCAGCTAAGGCAGTGCTAGATGAGGAAGGGGCGTCTTCATCCTCGCATCAGATGTCAGCGGCAGAGCACGGGCCTGAACCCCACGGAGCCCGAGCCCCCGGCCCTAACAGCCTAGAGCTTCTCCTCCTCTCTTCCCTCTCACTTCTCCCCCCTTTCTCTTTCCTTTCCTGAGGCTGCGCTAAGGTGAGTTAATGCAGTTAATATTATCTTGCTTCTCTGTACTTCTGCCTACAGCCACCCACTTCCCTGTGGGTTCCACCCAGCAGCACAGCTTCCTGAGCGACGTAGGAGCGCGCTCATCGGGATGATCCGTGCTGGCTGTGGCTTCCCTCCTGAAGCCAGTAACCTGGAACAGGGCCCACATATCCCCAGTACTCCTTTCCGAAGAGCTCGGAGGAGCCCGCCCGTGCCGGTGTCGGTGGGGTGCCGGTGCCCCTGCCCTACCTGGCCATCCTCCACCAGCCGGCCCCTGCCCTGCTGCGCCCGTGTCCTCGGGATCGGGCTCTCCCAGTGCCATTTGGTTGTATAAAGGCGTATTTAACTTCGACTGTTGGCAAACACTTCAGAGAAAAGCTTTCTTTGTCAAAGACAGACAATGTCTTTGTTCCGGTGTAGGAACCAGCAGATGTAAGTGGCTTCGGCGGAGGGTTGGGAAGGCTCCGCTCGGGTTATCTTATCCTCTCGGCTGGGAAGACAAGAAAAGAATCAAACATTGCGTGTGAGTAGGAGGGAAAATATTTAATACTGTGGACTGGGAACAACAAAAGGGCACACAGGCAGCTCTCCCCCATTCCCTTTTTGCAGATAATTATACAATAAACAATTCAAAAGAGACTAGAGGAAGAATATTATGGGCTCAGACAGTTTTCCTAATGTTTACCAGTAGTTAAAAAGAGACCAAAGCAGTTGTCTTGGGTGCAGCTTTAAAGTCAGTGCAATTTGTCAGCGGCATCTGGTCTGGCTGAATGCAGCAGCAGGCTATTGTAGCAAACGCATATAGCCGAGTAAATGGGGCGGGATTAAATAAATATAGATAATTACAATCAGAGCTCCCACACAGGAGACGTGAGAAGATGCATCGGAAGAAATGAAAGACTGCGATGCACGTATAGGATGCGTCTCTCCATCTACCCTCCTTCCTCTGTAGTGCTCTTGAAGGATGGAGCAGTCGGAGCTGCCGCAGCCCCGGAGTGCCCCGCAGCACGCTTGCCGGGCCGACAGCAGCAGCCAGAGGAGAAACCCCCACCACGGAGCAAATGAAGCAGCTCTGCCAGGTGGTGCCTGACACCAGCCGATGGACACAGCTGCAGCAGCCCCTGGCCCAGGGCAGGAGTGGGACCAGAGGGATTCACCCAGGGGGTGAACGCACTGACCTCAGCGGGAATAGCAGAGTTATAGAAAGGATTTATAGTCACAGAGGTATATATGGGATATCCAGGAAGAATAGAGGGGGAAAGGGATATAAAGGATATCCATGAAGAATAGAGCAGGGCAAAGGAAGAAAAAGAGAAGGAAAAAAAAAGGCAGACAGACCGACAAGGAATATTTCTTGCTAGAGTAATTTCTGAATGCAAAAGTGATGATAAATCCAGGGGCTTTTATGCAGACCTTGGTCCCAGCTGACAGCAAGGGTCTGTGCAAACGATGTTTTGATGGATGGCGTCTTGCCTAGCGAGCGAACGGGTGCAGCCGTAGAGACCATCCAGCCTTTGGCTGCTCTCGCGCCTGTCGCCGTGCCCGGCAGCATCGCGGAGCCGAAGGGACGCGCTCCCAGCGTGCCGACAGAGGCGAGCGCGGAGCTACACAGCGCCTAGGAGGGAAGGGGAGTGCAAACGTGCAGTCCCTCCGCACTGTCATGCTGCATGCAGGCCAGCTGCCGAAGAGGAGATCTCATTTATCGCTGCGGGCTATCGAATAGCACAGCAAATCCCCCCGCCGCTGGGCGAGGAGCCCCAGCCCTCCCCGGCAAAGTGCGTACGTGTCTGCTCGCAGGGACAGGCTGTGACACAGCAGCCTTTGCCCACAGGGAGGACGAAAAACACGGTCCTTGCGTGCCATCCCCAACTGGTGTGAGTGGAAAGTCGACTTCTTCCTCACCTGCATCTTTCATATTCGCTTTCAGAAACAGATTGAGCTTTCAGTACGTGGATAAGTGTCCAAGGAGCGGGTAAGCAGACAGCACGGCATAAGGAAACATAGCCAGGTTACGGCAAAAGGAAAGGGTTTAAGAGAAGAGTCACGCAGACTGTTTCCCACTCTATTTTGGACCCTGGGTGCTTATTAGAAGAAACACACGCTGCCAATTTTTTTTTTCTCCACTCCCAAAAACATGTTTCTACCTGAAAAAATACTGACTGCATCAAACGCTTCCTGAGACCTGGCAGTACTAGAGAGAAATCACACTCAGCCAGATTTTTTCCAAGTATGTGAAACATAATGTTTACTGAATTAAAAAAATCCAATCCGCAAATATTGATTACAGGTGAGGACCGTCCAGAGATCCACCATAATAGAAATAATAAAGTAAGTGACAGTAATAAGTATGACACACTAACGCACCATCTGCTCGCTTGAGTGCACCATCTGGTTTTTCTACTGCTGCTATTCGTGCCCTGATCCTATTTTAGTGGCACCAGAAGATGGATTCAAATACCAGCAAAAATAAAAATGACATGTTATTTATTTATCATTCTGCTTAAGTGGATGTCTTCATTGTTTTCACCGTTCTCTTGACCTCAATATTACTGTTAGCTAAACCCACGCGTATTTTCGACACACAGTATATTAAAGTATTAGCAACACTGACAGATATTCCCCTCTTTTGGTCATCTCACGACTTGCTTGGGCAGGTATCAAGCCTCTGTGTAAACATGTGTTTCATCCTGAATCATCTTTCACATTTTATTAACTCTGAAGTGTTTTCATGCAGCAGTCGGATGCTGGGAAGATGTCACTGGGCAGGAGCGGCCTCGCACATGGAATTTGCAATGGTGTCCTCACAGGCAGAGAGAAGGTCCTCCAGTACCAACACTGCCATCTCCTCTAGATGTTGTCCGTATTGACCTGCGTACCTGTGCAGCACCCAGCACAGCGCGGTGCCAAGCCCAGGGGAGGTCTGTGGGCGGGGGGATTTGCTGATTGCAGGTGTCCAGCTGTCTCAGCAAATGTCTTCAGTTATCTCTTCACTGGCTCCTTGGCCAAGGGCCATGTGTGGTCAGAAGAGATGGTCGATGCGGTCTTCCCACACGGCTGCAGTGGGCAGCTCACCAGGGGTGTTTTGACACCAAATGGGGTTTGTTTAAAGATCCTGGCACTTTTTCCCATTCCTTGCACTGCTTCTGGATTAACTCGCTGGTATCAGAGGGGCTTTCTGCATGGCTCAGATGTATAACTTCCATCCCCCGTCATGTTTGATAACCTGAGACAACACTGCTGAGCATCTTCAAAGGCTTCCCCCAACACCTCTTTCTGGGAATGGGCCCTTCTTATGTGCCTGGGAAGGGCCATGACATCCCAGACCTGGTTGCCCGGTGAAAGGTTGCTGCCTCTCGGATCACATCTCTAAGCAGATCTTAAAATAATTGTCCGTTTTGCTTCTGGGCTAGTGCCTTATCTGTATTTTTTCTCCCTACACCCTGTGGTGACTCCTGACCCTGCACATCCCAGGGAATTAATCACTCGCATATCCCTCATCCGCATCATCCATCCTGCAGCCTCCCTTGCTCCTCCCTGAGCTGCGTCTCCCACCCTTCCCCTCCCCAGCCCTGCAGAAAGAGCCTCTCCCTCTACCTTCTCGGCCTTCTCTTGGTAAAACATTAAGAATAAGGAACATCCACGTAAAAAAATAACTGTCTTGGGTTGCAGCTAATCACCATCACTGGAAACAAGACAGATGAGGGGGCTGAGGAGGGGCAGGAGACCAGCCAGGGCATCCTTGGACAGAAGAACAAGAGCTTGTGTGGAAGAGAAGGGGACAGATGAGATGGCCACCTTCAAGCGACTGACCTCAGCACCAAACACACCTCTACTGCTGCCCTCCTGCACATGGATGTCCTCACAGACACCAAGGCTCTTGCTTGCTCCCAATGTTTCCTGGCCAGGGCTCGAGAACCTGGCTGTAGGGCCACCAGCGCGGTGGGAGCATGGTCCTCCCCACCTTGCCGCTCACAGATGCATAGGGTCTGCAGGAGTAGATGAGCAAGAGATAAAAGCTGAGCTACCCCTGCTCTGCATGTTCAGCTTCACTTGCAGCTTCCTATAACAACAGAAATACTGACAACACAATGTCTGAGTGAGTGCCACAGTGAATTTTGCTGTATAAAACCTTCCCCATGACAGCTAGCTGTCACACTACCCTGACGTCCTAACCGAGATGCGATTGCTAACCCATTTTTATAAATAAACTCCTCACCAACCAGTGTGGCTACGGCATCACCTTCTTCCAGTTTCCTTGGGCTGCGCTGTGCCCAATCCTGTCTCTGTTCCTCGCTGCAGGGTCTCCGTCTGCGCTCACCTGATGCCTCCCTTTGCCTCCCCAGATGCTGCTGGCGGGCAAAGCAGCGGTGCTCTTAAAAACGTGTTGTCTCCAGCTCATGTCAGCCCATGCTCCCTCACGGGTGACGGGGTTTCTGTGGCCCTCTCCAATGTCACCTTCCTGCTGGGGGGCCCGAGCAGAGCTGCACATGGCAGGACAGACGGCAAACCCAGGGACAAGGACACGTCCCTGGTTAATGGCAGCCAAAGCAAAGGGGGGCACGAACTGGGCGTGAGATTGCTTGCAAGGGTAATACCCCACCCCCCAATGCTTGCACTCAAACTATACAACTAATAATTATATTCCCTGACTGCCCTCTGTATATATAATGCTGAATTAACACTGTGCTTTACAATTAACTGTATATATTAAACAGACACAATCAAGAATAGGATTTTACTACTGACAAATATTTTTTCCATTAAGAGCTGAATAAATAAAACCCACCTATGTTCTGGCTTTTTAGGGGAGAAGTCAGTAGCAATTGAGTCGCTTAACAGTTTAAATCCCTGCCCTAGTGTCTAAGGGGGGTGGCTCACCCCAGTGATGTCTGCATCCCATCCCTGCCCCAGCTAAGGATCTGAAAAACAGAAATTCCTGCTCCTGAGACACTTCCCCAGCAGTATTGCTGGTTACAGATAACTCAGTCTCCTCTGCCCCCTTGCTCAGAAGCAGAACATACCCCACTTGCTGCTTCCATAAAGGATCCTGCCAGGCTGGGCTGCTGAATGTGACTTGATGCTTTTTCTTGTAACTGGTGCTTCCGGGAACCTACTTGCTGTTACTCCCCTTGCAGAGTGGAGACCCTAATGCCCTTAACTTGAAGGTTTGTGCTTCCATTTCAGTGCCAAAGACAGACTTGCTCAGCTGAGAGCTTATTTTTTCCCCAGCTCTATCAGTCTCTGGCCAGGTCTTCCTTCTCCCTTCACCTGGGCATGAAATCCCAGCACTGCTGCAGGCAGCCAGGTCCCCGCCGGCCAGATTTCCACCTGCTATCTCTGCACTTTATGGCATTCACACGGTCTGTCACGCTGTGTTACATCCGCCCGAGCGCCGTCGTCAGGGAGCTCGAATATGCTTGGTAAAAGCCTCGAGATGTACCTTTGGAGCAAAATAACAGCAGGGTAATGGATAGATGTAATGCAGCGTGAAGAAAACCTTGAGGATCAGAGAGAGAGGCTTTTCAAAGCAGGGTGATGGGGAGAAATTCTGCCAAGAAATTAAATATTGACAAATTTGATGGCGTTGAACAGCACCATTAACCCCAAGCGTTTAGGAATTGGAAGATGCACCTGAAGCAAAAAAAAAGCAAAAGAGAGAGATTTAGGGTCATAATTATCTTCTTTATTTATCTTCCTCTTGAGGCATCTTCCAAATTTCCTCCGCAGTCCCAGAGGAGGGCTCAAAATTTTCCTTTGAAAAAGCAACAAAAGTTAGCATGGGGTCCCAAGGGAGCTGCTGGCCACGGATGGGGCAGCGCCGGCACCGCAGCACATACGGACGAGCAGGGACAAGCCGCGCCTCTGCAGAGATTGGGTGGATTTGGGCCCCTCTCCTGACGAAACCATCGCCTCTGCTGAGCTCGGGGAAGCCCACAGGCACGCAGCATCCCCACAGGCACGTCTCAGCCCCTGCTGAGGCCGGGCTGGGGGTTGCTGACAGGCAAAGCTCCGCACAGGACTGCCACGAGGTGCCAGCTCATTTGGGAACAGCCACGTGGCATGGCATGCATCCTTAAATAAGCAGGAACAGATTTTTTTTTTTTTTTTTTTTAGCTTGCCATTGCTGCTTTTCTAACTGTCCTGACCATTATCCTGACCTGGGGCTTCATACGTGGCAAGCCTTGACCAGCCTCTCGCCTGCAGGCTGGGCTCCTTTTTAAGCACACAGAGCAGAAGCAAGCAGGAGAGCAAGGGCTGGTTTAAAGCCCTGACACCCACAAGATGGGGGGCCCGGCACTGCCGCCCCCTGAAAGCCCATGGCCAGCACTGGCTGACAGGCTCAAAGCAAAATATTTCGAGCGAGAAGAGTCACAGAGCAGAGACTGTGGAGACACGACCCGCAGAGCTGACCGAGCGATCATTGTTACTTTATTTACTTATTAATGTTTGCAAAGCTCATGTAATTATTTACTTTACGGAAAAAAGAAATCAAGCAAACCTTATCATGACAGAATTAAAAGCAGCATCAAACCAAGCGCTGGCAACAACTCCTGTGCCACCGGAACATCTGCCCAGCAGAGCTGGTGCCGAATCCTGCGCTCCTGCGCCCTTGTCCCCTGGCACCCGTCACCCCTGGAGCAGGGCCGAGCATCGCCGTGCGGTCTGGTCCCTACCGACGGCAGCCGCTCCAGCCAAAGTGCCTCCCCGGGCAGGGGAGGGGGCTCTGCCCGGGCACGTGCCGATGGCTGGAGCAGGCGAGCTGATTCAAGCTGGGCTGCCTGGCAGCAGCGGCAGGACTGCCCCCTCTTTGCCCCAAGCCATCGAGCCCCGAAACCGCGGGTGCAGACTCGACAGGTTGGCAGGGCCAGTGCTGCCCGGCCGGGGCTCCATCCAGCTCCCCTTGCCCACCGGGCACCGAGGAACCATGGGACTTCATTTCCCTGGTGCTGGGGAACCACAGGACTCGATCTGCCTGCCTTTCCCCACGTCACTTCACCCCCACTCCGGATTTCACTCCAATTTACACCGTCTTTTCCAGCCTGGCGGCAGCAGCCACCCACACACCATGCTCCATCATCCCTTGCTGCCATCGATCCCCGAGCCCGGGGCTGTCCCCACCTCCCAGTATCAAACCCCCAAGAGGTACAAACACTTTTCCACTGTGTTCCCGCTCTCCAGAGCTGCTGCCGGGCTCAGCCACGCACCTTTCCTCTGCCCGGCACGTGCTTCCCACCCGTCAAACTGCGACAGAGGTGACCGACCTGCAGGCCAGCGCCAAGCTCGGGATGCCGCCCGAGATGACCAGTGCTGCAGCAGGAGCACGCAAGTTCAACGCTGTTGACACTGGTCACCAGCTGGTATTTGCACATGCATCCGCAGCCTGCAGGATGGCCATGCTGGAGAGATGGCAAAATAAATAATGCTTAAGCCAACAGGCACGCCATCCATCCACACGCTGTGTGCGCAGGCAAACAGATCGATGGTGTAATGGAGCATTACCCTCTGCAAACAAGAAAATGCAAGACGCACCGAAAACCCCGCAACCACCCTGGCCACAGCAGCTACTGAAACTAGCCAAGAAGAAACAAAAAGCCAAAATGCCCCTTCTGCAGTATTGTGAACTATGCAAAGGTACCCAACGAAGAGCGCTGGTGGCGTAGCAGGGTAGTCCAAGGACAAACAGCAAAACAAGTTGTAAGAACTCGTATTTTTTTATTAGAGCAATTAATCTAATTGAGGGGTCATCTAAATATCATCTAATATTTAGTAATTTAATTATAATAACAAATCAAATAATCTAAAATAACAAACCAACCAAATAGAGGAGCACATAAGCTCCATGCTATTGCAAAGCCTTGAGAAAAAGCTCCTGCAATTAATTTGTATAGACAAAAGATCCTTGAGTAAGCTGCAGAATTCAGCTTTCCCATACAAAAAAAGATCGGATCTTAAAAGCTTAACTAAATGTTTGTGATATTAGAGCCCCAAGTCATGCCCCAGGGAAGTAGCACGGATCTCCCTGTAAGGCTGCCTGGCTCGGGAGTTCAAAGCTGCATCTTTGGGAGTTCACCTTTCATCCACTGATGCTCTGCTGAGGTAACAGCTGCTTAAAAACGCACTTTAAATTCACTAGGTGAACAGAAAAGGGCCGACGGGGTGGCAGGAGGAGGAAGGAGGGATGGCGTAGGCGCACGCACACATGCTGCGTAAAGGCTTGGGAAGACAAAGCTATCACATGCCCGAAGAGGCAGTGGCGCCGCTGCCATTTTGCAGCCGGCCCTGCAGCGGGTCCATCTTCACGCTGAGGTTTACTGTGAGATGGCTGCCACGCCACAAACCAACTGTACGGGGGCTAAACCCCGCTCAGCCTTTCAGTGGGCACCAACGTGGGTGGAGATGACACTCGGCATCACCTGGCACTTCTGCACCACCCAGGGCACCGCAGGACTTGCTGGATGACATCCTGCAACATCTTCCTACATCTGGGACACAAACGCTGCGAGCACAGCCCACACCTGAACTTGAAATGCATAAACAAACAGATAAAAAGCGTTATTGCCTTTTTCCAGCCCAGAAATCTGCTGCCACCCACGCTGCTCCTCACCGAGCCCCGGGCACGCTGGCACAAGCCCAGCGACTGGGAAGGTGCCAGCGCAGAAGCTGCCCCAGGCAGCCCCCTGCAACCGCTGCAGGGGCTGGGGAGCCAGCTAAAGCAAAAGCTTGTCGAGGCATTTTCTGTACGGTGAAAAAGAGGAGGTGAACACCTCTCCAGACACTACAGCAACAGCAGCATTAGGATTATTCTGGAGAATTAGTGTGGACTTTAGAGTGGTTTTGTATCAGCAAAGTCAATGCTTGCAGCTTCACCGGTGGTCCCCCGTGGCACCTGGGAAGCGCTGGTGACGACAGCTCCTCCTGGAAAGACACCCACCGCTCCCGGCGGCGACGGCGGGCTAGCGACTGTGTGAAGCACCTCGGAGCCAGCAGCCAGGCACAGCCGCTGGCCCTGCCGTGAGCCGCGGCTCCCGCCTCCACGCCCGCAGCCCGGGAGACCCCATCCACCGCCCCACGGGGCCCAGAGCACAGCGATGCCCCCGCTGCTTTTGTTCAACCTCCAGCAGAGACCATCAGGCATCACCGACCCACTACGCATCCGAGCTTACCCATGGCTTTTTGGTTTTGTTTTGCTGCCGAAGGAAAGGGTCCTACTGAAACAAGATGCTACACGGCTTCCCCACACTCAAAAATGAACAAGGTCAGCTGAAATCGAGCAGGGAATGAGAATGGGACTAGCCATTGCTTATGTGGGAGGAACAGCAAGGGTAGCATTGGGATTATTTGCTTCTGCAAAGAAGAGAAACTAGTAAATGATCACTGGGGTTTTGTTTTATAGATCCCCTGTCAAATTAAAAATACAGGGGGAAGGGCAGATGCGTTTGCTAGATAAAAGACTCATCATTAGAAATGAACATATAAAATTTAATAGCTTGGTTTAAAATACATTTTCAATTAAAAAACAGTAGGCAAAACCCAAAAAATCAGTTTCACAAAACATACGTGACATTGCTGCTACTGTTATAAGACCCGTGTCCCAGAATATCTTATAGTGGAAAACAATCGTCAGATTTAGTTCACATACTTCATTAAGCAGTAAAAAGAAAGAACATTCACATCAATCCTACCTCTATGGAGACTAAATCTACTTCCCTGACCCTAGACTGAGTTTCTGTAATAAAACTTCCATTTTCGATAAAAATGTGTAAATATATATGCATTCTATATATCAGGTTTAAAAAAAATTCCCTTGCCATAGTAACATTATTCCCCGTGACTGATGAAGGGAAGCCCAAGCGGCGGGTTGGTGTTGGCTGGGTACAAGTGCCGTGGCTGCTCTGCTCCGCAGGCGGTGGATCCCTGTACAGGGTGGCATGTTGTGGCCAAGTCTCTGCAGGCCGGCTTCTCGCCTTCGGCTTCAAGCCCACAGGCTCCATCCATGTGCCCACAGTGGTGGATGCATCCACGTGGAGTTTGCTCAACTCCAGCCACAGAGCGAAGAGAGGAGCATGTGGTGCTCAGAGCATCGGCAAGCCTTTATAGGGCCCGTCAATGGAGGAGGAGGAGGAAGGAGGGGGGAATGGAGTGGTCTATGAACTAGCTCAGGGATGGTCCGAACACAAACCCCAAAATACTATGTTTCATGTAAATCACTAAAAAAATATGGGGGGGGGGGGGGCCTTAAAGTGGTCACCTAGCCTCAGCACCAAGGGAGCTCAACTATCCCTGTGACAATCCAGAGATACCTTTGCTCAGCCTGGCTCTGAAGACCTCAGAAGCCAAACTCCACCACCTCCCTGGGCAACCTGCTCTTCTCACTAGAGAAAACCACGCTGACACCTAACCTGAATTTCTGCAATTTACGCCCACTATTTCTCGTTGTGCTTGTGATGGACCGGGAGAATGCTTGCACATGTTGGGAGGCTGCTCCCCTCAACCTTCCCTCCTGAAGATGACCCCTCACACCAGGCAACTCATCCAGCCCTTCCTCCTCAGAAGCCACAAGCTCTGGCTGAAGGACCAGGCGGGCCTGGCCTCTCCGGGACATCTGATAGCACCAGGCTCTGCTGGAAGGGCCGGGCTCAGCACAGGGCACAGCACGCCAGGGGAGGCCTCGGCGATGCCAAGTAGAGCAAAAGGCGGGTCTCCTATTTCTTGCAGGCCATGCTCCTGTTTATGAAGTCAACGTGGCATTTGCCTCCCTCTTCCAAACAGCAGCATGACACAGCTGAACAGCATTTGGTTACGATCCGTTAACTGTTAAGTAGAATCGTTAACCATTAAGTAGAATCATATCCTACTTTTCCAGACTATTTCTCCAGCCTATCCAGATTGACCTTCACGTCCTAGGTGAGGCACGTGCAGCTTTGTGCTGCCTGAAAATGTTATAAACCTCTCTTTCGCTATCCAGATCCCTAACAAAAGCACTGAGGGACACCGGACCTGATACTCATGCTCATCTGCTCACCCTGTAATGCAGGTTTTTGCCTGAGAGCCAAGTGCTGCTGTTTAAATGTTCCTCTCTCACTTGCTACTAAACAGTGTGCCTTTCCTTCATAAGCACATGCACGCAATGAGTAAATACTGTATAATCTACTGCAGAACAGTATTTTTTGGAGGTGTTTGGCACTCCCAGCTGGGGCTTGGCTCAGGACACCTGCTACCAGCTGCCCGTTTGGTCTCTCCACCTCAGCAGCAGGTCAATGTGATGTACATAAACCAGGCTTGCAGCCCCTAGTCCCTGCTAATGCTTGGCCTGCCGAGCCGGGATGCCACCTTCCTCTCTCAAAAGCCTTGCCTGTGTACCTCCAGCTGTTGACATCCTAGGACCTTGCAAGCCGGCTCCAACCCATGGGTTCATCCAGCCTGAGATGCTGTTGAGGGCAGCATCCAGCTGAGCCTGAAGCGCACTGCCACAGAAAAAAAATCCACCCTCCGGGAGACCTTCTTCCTGACCCCAGAAGAGAGATTTCAAGGAAACTGCATCTGCTCAGCTCCTCTTGGGACCCAGCTCTCAGACTCAGCCCAAATCGCCTCCCAGGGCAGCAGTATGCAGCCATTTCAGGGCTCAAACTGGCAGTTCATGAGAGGAGCCAGGACTGCCATTGCCTGGCTGTACAGGAGGGTTTAGGAGAGAGCCAGTACCTTTTTCATTCCACACAGGAAGATCCATATTGAACAAGCAGGTCTCTTGTGCCTTCTATGAACGTACAAATGTGTGCTCACCTTTGGTGCGTGTTAAGGGTTTGTCTGTTTTTAAATAGCTATGTTAAATATTTGTTTTCTCTGTATATGGCATCCTTTCAGATGGGCTTCATTGCATATATTCATGGTATATACAGAACACCATATTTTATATATATTATATATCACTTGTATGTACACATTTACAAACCTTCAAAAATATATTGCACTTATATACAATATAGCTTCATCTGATGAGAGTTCACACAGTTACTAAGGCGAGTTCTTCATAAGCAAGGCAGTTTTACATTCCCCCCAAATGACACAAGTGATTTCAACAGTCTGCCCTGTTCAAAAGTAAACATTTTAAAGACTTTTCTCCAACCTGCACGCAATGCCTACTAGTATCAATTAGTAGTTTTGCAGCTCTACCTAGCAGAAAACAGTCCAATAAAATGGTATTAGCTGATAACGGGCTCAAACATGGTTACTGAATAGATAAATAAGATATCACCACTCTAAAAGGCCACCTTCCAGGAGTTTTCCCCTCCTGTATTTACTAGTGTTTTATACATGCTCTCTTATTTAATTGCCGATCTTTGCTCACTCATTTCAAGTGCAAATAAGGTCATGAGCATTACAACGTTCTTTGGAAAGAACAGAAGCACGAATGTATTAAGCAAAACCACTGCTCTGCTCCCCAGAACAAGTCAACACCTGGCTTTCTTCTGGAGAAGGTGATTAGTGTTTTGCCCAACATACTAAATTCTGGGAAAATGTTCACTTGAGACCTCTGTTAAAATCCACAGAGGATCCGTGATCTTAGATCTCGGTCAGAGTGAGCTTGTAAGATCCTCCAACTTCTTCAATCTGCAACTGGAAGGTATCTTCATTAGAATAGTGTTTCACGATGTTATCATCCATGTTGACCAGAATTCTGGAAAAATAAATCAGGGATATATTACCGTTCTAAATGCCAAAGACAGCAAAAGTGCCCTCAAACCTCAGAGAGCCTGGACTGTCCGGGGGTAACACAAGATCCCTGCTCACTTATCTCTGACTCATTGCTTCCTATAGCAGCTCTATCTGTCCTTACCCAAACTGGGCATCAAGGCTTGCAGCTGTGCTTCTAGGATCTGAACAAGAGGGTTAAGTCTGCCTCCTGGACCAGGGAGGGAGAGAGCTCTTGGAACTGGCAGAAATCCTTCTGAAGCTGCAGACACTTGAGCAACCTTGGGGCTCTGAACTGGTTGGTTTGACTGTTATAAACAATCAGCACAAAACCCTGCAGAGCTTGCAGGGAAAAGGCCTCTGATGCTTGGCCACTTCTTTCATTTGCCAGAAAGGTCAATACCTGTGTGTCTGTGTGCACGCATGCATGGGAGTCTGTGTGCACACACAAAGCTGTCCTTAGCAGTGGTTTAGTTACCATAAATTCAAAACTTTTTCAGTTATTCTGGTGGGGTAATTCTGCTATGAAAGCACAACCCTTGAAACTACATTCCAAAGGGGACTAAAGGACGTAATTTTCTGGCCAGAGGGGCTTTGGGGAAGGGGCTGAGACACTGAAGTGACTTTAGAGAAAAATCAAGAAAATTACTGACAGATTGAAAGGAAAACCAAAAGTGGACCATGTTCAGGAACTCAATTATTTATGCTATAAAATAAAAAGATGGTGGAGTGCAGCCTCTGTGGGGAACGGGCACTTCGCAATAAAGTTCTCTTCAATTTAGCCCACAGAAAGACAACCAGGTTTAGTAATTGTAGCCAAATGCAGATATAGTGAGTACAGTTAACCACTGGAACAATTTAACACGGGTTGAAATATGTTCTTCGTCACAGAGAGTCTTTAAACAAACTGAACTCTTCTTCCTCTGACATGATCAACTCTGGTTCAAATAGCAACTAACTCAGAGAGGTTCTGTGACTTGTATTTACCCAGGAAGTCAGACTACATATTTCTATAGGTTTCTTCCAGTCTTCAGCTCTATGAATGACATTGGAATGTGTATACGTTGCGTGCACATACACATATCTGCAAATGGCATTTGCATACGTGCAATGCATGGAGGAATTATAAAGCAGATTTGCCCACAGGTTTGAAAACAGGAGTTCATATTCTCAGACAGTTGCTCCATAGGTACATACTCACCCCTTTTTACATTTTTTGAAGATTTTTCCTATTTTATCAAAAGGAACGTCATACTTGTCAGCTATCTAGAACAAAAGAAAGCAAGCATTGGTGAAGCAAGGAGACTGTTGGCATTGTCTTCCACTTACTATATTACAGAAAGGAACAAAAAAAATGTCTGCAAATGAAAACAACTGCTCTGCCCTATAAAGGCAATACTAAATCCTGAACTATAGCATAAGCCTACAGACAAATCACAGAATCATTTAGGTTAGAAAAGACCTTTAAGATCCTCAAGTCCAACCATTAACCTAACAATGCCAAGTCCACCACTAAACCATGTCCCTAAGCGCCACACCTACACATCTTTTAAATACCTCCAGGGATGGGGATTCAACCACTTCCCTGGGCAGCCTGTTCCAATGCTTGATAAGCCTTTCCGTGAAGAAATTTTTCCTAATATCCAATCTAAACCTCCCCTGGCGCAGCTTGAGCCCATTTCCTCTTGCCTATCACTTGTTACTCAGGAAAAGAGACCAACACCCACCTCACTACAACCTCCTTTCAGGTAGTTGTAGAGAGCGATAAGGTCTCCCCTCAGCCTCCTCTTCTCTAAACTAAACAATCCCAGTTCCCTCAGCTGCTCCTCATAAGGCCTGTGCTCCAGACCCTTCACCAGCTTTGTTGCCCTTCTCTGAACACACTCCAGCACCTCAATGTCTTCCTTGTATTGAGGGGCCCAAAACTGGACACAGTATTCCAGGTGCGGCCTCACCAGCGCCGAGTACAGGGGGACAATCACCTCCCTGCTCCTGCTGGCCACACTATTCCTGATACAAGCCAGGATGCTGGTGGCCTTCTTGGCCACCTGGGCACACTGCTGGCTCATGTTCAGCCGGCTGTCGACCAGCACCCCCAGGTCCTTTTCCTCCAGGCAGCTTTCCAGCCACTCTTCCCCAAGCCTGTAGCGTTGCATGGGGTTGTTGTGACCCAAGTGCAGGACCTGGCACTTGGCCTTGCTGAACCTCATACAACTGGCCTTGGCCCATCGATCCAGCCTGTCCAGGTCCCTCTGCAGGGCCTTCCTACCCTGAAACAGATCAACACTCCCACCCAGTTTGGTGTCATCTGCAAACTTACTGAGGGTGCACTCAATCCCCTCATCCAGATCGTTGAGAAAGATATTAACCAGAGCTGGCATCAAAACTGAGCCCTGGGGAACACCACTTGTGACCGGTCACCAACTGGATTTAACTCCATTCACCACAACTCTTTGGGCCTGGCCATCCCTCAGCAAAGAGTACGCCTGTCCAAGCCATGAGCAGCCAGTTTCTCCAGGACAATGCTGTGGGGAACTGTGTCAAAGGCTTTACTAAAGTCCAGGTAGACAACATCCACAGCCTTTCCCTTGTCCACTAAGTAGGTCGCCTTGTCATAGAAGGAGATCAGGCTTGTCAAGCAGGTCCTGGCCTTTGATAAACCCATGCTGACTGGGCCTGATCACCTGGTTGTCCTGTACATGCCGTGTGATGGAACTGAAGATGATCTGCTCCATAACCTTCCCCAGCACTGAGGTCAGACTGACAGGCCTGCAGTTCCCCGGATCCTCCTTCCAGCCCTTCCTGCAGATGGGTGTCACATTTGCTAACTTCCAGTTGACTGGGACCTCTCTGCTTAGCCAGGACTGCTCATAAAGGATTGAAAGTGGCTTGGTGAGCACTTCCACCAGCTCCCTCAGTCCCCTTGGGTGGATCCCATCCGGCCCCATAGACTTGTGTGTGTCTAAGTGGTACACCAGTTAGCAGGTCGCTAACCATTTCCCCTTGGATTATGGGGGCTTCATTCTTCTCCCCATCCCTGTCTTCCAGCTCAGGGGGCTGGGTACCCTGAGAACAACTGGTCTGAGTGTTAAAGACTGAGGCAAAGAACGCATTAAGTACCTCAGCCTTTTCCTCACCATGTGTCACTATGTTTCCCCCCACATCTGACACAGGATGGAGGGAGATAAGAACCCCTCTTCTGCAGTTTGCCAACTTCTGTGCAAAAAATTTAATCATGTTCCAAACCTGGCCACTGACTTCTCATACAGCAACACCCTGCCCCACACCAAAAAGCCCACACATTAAAAAACCACTCCACACCCTGGTTCACATCCTCTCTTGGCTCTCTATTCTCTTAGCATACCACAACCATTTTTAAATTCAGTGTCAGAGGGATCAAGTGAAAGCTAGTCATCACAGCGGCTGGTGTAGGAAGAAAATAGCAACAGAGCGAAGACCTCTGCTGCTAAGGACACGAGCTGATCAGAAATGTCCTCCCTTACCCAGCAGGGTGACCTTAGTGTGAAACCATAGCCACTAACTATGGCACTTCACTGTACAAACCTCCAGAAAGTCACAAGGTCAGAAACCTAATCCTGGTTTACTTTGGCAAATTGCTCTATCACACCGACAGCAAGTACCAAACCAATATGCTGTTTCAGAATGCAAAAACACAGGAGGTTTCCTCCAAGCTACAGTTTTGAGCTCTTGGTTCCTTGCTTTAAGAAGTCCAAGTGAAACAACAAAGGTGCAGCTTCACTTCAGGACCATGGGGTAAGGGAGGACTTCACAGCCTTCAATCCCCCTCCCCATTAGCCCCTGCCTCCAGCCTGCCTGTGCTGGCAAAGCCCCACAGCCAGGAAGAGAGAGCTTCAGGTTACAGAACCATCTCTGGGTCCCAAAGCTAATGGCAAGACCTGGCTGTACATCCCCAAAGCCTCCATCCTCTGAGCATGGATGAGGCGTTAGTCACAGAAAGAGGCAGCTAGAAACGTCAGTTTTGAGCTCGCGCCAAACATTACACCATTCCTTGGCATTAAGCTCTGTATTTCCTTTGCAACACTGCAGCAGCAGGGGTAATGGAAGGCTATTTTGGAAGTCAAGTACCAGACAGCAATTTCACACATATGTGCACAGATATATAAAAGTCTTCAAGCACACTCAGAAGCTGAGACTTGGAGCTCTTCATAAGCAGGTTATGAAAGGGGAGGGGAGGCCCCCAAACAAGGCTTTGAAAGACTGAAATAAACCCAAGCCACCGAACACATTCTGGAAATCACTCTGTCTTCTACTTAAAATACCCTCTCTGACATGAGGGACATCCACAATGGGAGTCTGTTGACCATTTTTTGATGCAGCTAGGAAAAGACCTACACAGCTGCAGAAGCAGCTTGGCCAAAGCAGAGCCTGCATAAGAAGGGAGCCTAGAAAGCTCTCTCTCCAGCAGCACCTATCATTTTGGGACTATCTCAGGTATCCAGTCATCAAGCTTGACACACCTGGATTTTCAGGAAGGGTGAGAAACACCTTCTTACACCCAGACCCCACAGCTGTGGGATAAGGTACTCAAAAGGGAAGCTTCCTGAAGTCCCTTAATAATGAATTAAAGCATTATTTACATTAATTTCCACGTTACTGAAAGGAAATCAGCCTTATGCTTCTTATCCAGAAGAGCAGGAATATGTGGACACCAGCTGCGATTGAGAGTCTAGCTCCTGTGACTGTCCAGTGTATAAGACTGGATAGCCAGGGACTAGACGTGCTTTTTCTCAAACTGGAGGCAAGGACTGTAAACCGGCTTTACTACTTACCGCTTCCATTAGACCTTTCAGAGACGGTGTCTTTAACATTAGTGCATCAAAGACTTCCTCTGACTCTTTTCGGACATACAGCAACACTGAAAAGCAAATTGGAGAGGGGAATTAACTGCATAATTGCTCCTCAGAAAAGATCTGTATATGATAGAAGCTAAGCACACAGTAACATACACTGAGGATCTTATGAAGCGATATACATACATATATTCAATACACATTGAAGATTGCATCACGAACATGCATAGCTAGGTTAGCTTAAAACATACTTTTTGCATACAGAAATACTGCATGCTCAAGCATCTTTATAGTCAAAATACTTTTAAATTTCTATTTGATATTTTCTCTATTATTTGAAAAAAGGTCATATTTGAAACATGGAAAGGAGGAACACAAAACATGGAGCTTTGAGACTCTTGGGTCCCTCCATATCGCACAGGTCATTTGCCATAAGATTTTGCACAATAAAATGATTTGACAGACGCTGCCACAGCGGGTGAAGCCATCCTGGCCACCTCCTCATTTTTAAATAATTTATTTGTACAGTCCTCTGCTCCTCTTACATTGTCTCATCTCTCTTCCTCCCCTTGCCATGTTTCAGTAATACTCATACCACCACAGCTGACATACAATGCAGACTTAGTCTCCTGCTAGAAGGGGAATGAAAGAAAAGAAACCCAATTAGGTAAGCATCCCTAGCGTTCTCAAGCTAGCACAGAGTCGTTGTACGTAACATCAGCCTCATTAAAAACTGCATTAAGGCTGAGGAATAAGCCATGAGAGCAAGAAAGCTTGGACTATAACAGCTTTGCTGCCTTTAATCCATCTTCTAATGACTAGGTATTGCAGCCTGGGTTGTTTACAAGGGTTCATCAGCCACAGCTTTGACACACCTGCAACACAGAACAACTACTGGCATATCTAATTGAACAAGGTGAACTCAGGACAGCACAGCACCTTGATGGATTTCCTCTGCTAAAGGCAGGTTTAAAAAAGAAGGACTGGAGATTTAAGAAATGAAGACAGCCCACAGACACTCTCAGTTACAGCACAGGTCGGATGATACACTGGCCAAAGGAGAGAGAAACCCATGTGTCTCGTTTTATGGCATACAGCAACAAGAAAAAACAAGTGTAATTTCCTTTTATAAAATCCATCCTTTCTTTTTATCCAGACTACAGAAATGCAGCCCCATTAAGGGCAGACTTGCTAGACTTAACCTTCGCTGCATCACAAGTTTAATACTCCTCTTTTAATCCCTTAAGCTTTCTCATGGTCTTTCCACACATGACTGTCATCAGGCAGGTAATCCTCTACATCTCCAAAGGGACCTCTCATCTCCTTCCACAACACCACAGCAACATCTGATCCTACATCAAATTGCAAAGGTTGACAACAGGTTAAAAATAAGCCAAATATTCTCTCAGTTTGGCACTCAGCAGTGAATAGCCCGTTTTCTGGCACCATGAAAGATGCAAGTTTTATACTCAGAACCAGTTCTTAGCATTCATTGCTTAAAGTCCTGGAGAAGATTTCCAAAGTATTTTGTAGTGGATTACATGATGAGTTCTCTCCCCCAATCCACCAAGGAGACTGGTAAGCTGCTCAACTCCTCTGTGTCTCTTTCCTTACAGGTTCAGAGCCAATTAGTGTCTGAGTTGGCAGAAAACCCCAGAAATTCTGAATTGTAAAAGATTTGCAGAGCTGAACTACATCCTGATATACAAACTCTTTCTATTACTACTCAAAGCCAGAAAAATCAGGCTAAAGTACACTCCAAAATAAATTAAAACAACTCTTTAACCTCAGATGCATATCTCTATCATGATGGACAAATACTCCAGTAATTCAGTCTCTGAAAGAAGAAAATAATACCTCTTTTTGGTTCTTCTATTCTGGCCATCTTATTCGGAGTGGCAATAAAGTCCTCTTCACCGATATAAGCTCCTCTCTTCAGGTTGGAGCTGTCATTGACAGGGCAAAAAGTTAGCAGTGGTACAAATACAGGGACTTACCCCTCTGTCTGAGGGCAAGACTTCAGCAGGCTGAAGTAGCACAGCTCTTACCTTTCACCCTCCAGTTCTTCTGAAGCAACAGGAAGGACCTTTTAAAACAAAGAGGAGATTTTCTTGACATACACAGAAAAACACACACTGAATTAGCTAGCTAGTGAGAACCTTATGTGGCACTCAGTCCTTGGAAAACACTATAAAGGGCTCTGAACATTACAAAACAAAGTTGCATAAGGACAGACCCATTAGCTGGCGTAACATGGTCTTGTCAGCAATGCTCTCCCCATCCCTCTAAGTGCTATCTGTTAATAGTGACTTAGCAATAGCTCTGTTTGCACCGAAGAGTCACTGGCACAGAACAACAATCCTGCTGCATCTGGCATGAGCAGAGGTCTAACAGCATCAAGTTAAAGGAGAGGGAACCCCTGAGCCCATGGCAGGAGCTGCAAGGAATAGGCAGATGGCTCACCCACCCAACTCACTCGTAAGCACATCAGTAGAGGACACAGGGGAAACCAAGGCTGTCAAGTAGGGAGCCAGCCACAGCTACACTACTAGGAGAAAGATGCTTTGGTCTGAGCAATGAGCATTGGCCTTCATTTTAATACACAGATACTTGCACTTAGGGTTCGTGAAAATTTTATCCAGAACTGGAATTCATTTCCTCTTATTATCTTTCAACCCTGTATCAAATGACACTTTGGCTCAATCTTCCAAAAGCCAGTAAGCATCTTCTTTACCTTTTTTTCATAAAGAGAAAGGATCTCAAATGAGAGAGACAGGAACGTACAAGAGCTAACCAGCTTTCTATATGGACTGGTGTGGAGTCTTCTGGCAGACCTCAGCACTAGAGCCTTCATAGGAAAACATGCAGAAAAGTCAGCCTTAAGGATACAAGTTTATTCTCCATCCCCACTAGGAGTTTAGGCAATGCTCTTAAAAAGTAAGGCTTAGATTATGTTAGAGCACACCAGAACTCCCAGCACAGCAAGGTTCAAGATTTTGAAACTTGGTTGCACTCTAATTTTTTCCCTTCCAGTTTCCTGTCAGCTGGGACTTTCCAGGAATGCTGAGGCAGGGTGCTCTGGCATCGGATCACAGAGTTCACACACTTGCCAGTTCCACAGAATGGATTTTCACCCTGCAGCAGCAGGCTGGAGGAGCCGGTGGTCTACAGCAGCACACCAGGAACCCACTGGACTTTACAGGAGAAAAATCAGCCTGCAGTTCATTCAACGAACTCTCAGCTGGCGATGCTGTGGAAAAATCCTTTCAGGTTCACAGAAACAGGAGTACATAGGAAAATAATTTAATCAGAAAACATCCCCAGTTAACTTCAGCCAATGCGTCTAGGAGCAACATCTCCTGCTCATGTGATACTCAGCCTGTATTTGTTTACAGCATCAATGCAGACAGTCTGGCATTTCGTATGTATACATCCCAGGCTTTCTGCAAACACATCCCATAGCTTCCTCATTCCCACACCCATAAGCTTTACTTACGTGAGCCCCACGCTGAAGATTTGCAAAGTGAACGTCAGGAATGAAAAGGACCGGCTGAGTGTCTAGATCCATGAAGGGCTTGAAGATGGTGATGTCCGTACGTTTGTGTGAGGGAAGCATGGGCACTTTGACATCAGAAACTGCAGAGACCAAAGATTGGAATAGATGATAGTGAAGGCACTGATGGGGCTGTGGCTTTCCTACATCATTTAACAGGCACATGTGCTGTTGAACAAGGGTACTCTGTAGTCAGGGTCAAAGGGAGAAGCTCCCGTGGTAGAGGAGTTTGAACCTGGGTTGTCTACCTCTCAGATGAGGGCCCGGACCCTGAGGAAACAGCTTCTTTCACAGAGTAGTAGAAGTTTGCGCCATCTCTCCAAGTGAGCTGCTTGAATTAAGCTGGGCTGGAGAATGGCCTGGCCACTCACCCCAACAGAGGAACCTAGGTCTTCCACGTACCAAGCAAACCACCCAGAGGGCAAAAGCTACTCCAAATCCCCCCTTCGGCCCACCCGTTCCCTCAGAAGGTTGCTGGACTTCCTGTACCAGGAAGGCAGAAAGATGACAACCAAAGAGACAACTCGCAACCCATGTGGTTCCAGTTGGGAGCCTCTCAAAGAAACAGCACCACAGAAGCACTATCAAACTACAGAGGTGGTACAAATACTGTTTCTTGCAAGATTCTATATTTAGAGTTATATTTCTGTTCCACACTTTCAAATTTTACATTTTTGTTCATCTCACTGTTCATCCTGGTCACCTCAAGCCGCCAGACCCCAGTTCATCCCCCAGCTGGACCAGCACTGTCTCCCACAGAGCACTTGGGCTCTCACGACGCACCAGCTGATGTGCCACAAGCCACCAAGTGGACAGACTTCACCCACAAAGACCCACTTGGGAGAGAGTGAGGCAGGAGGTGCTTTAAATTGCACTTCAGACACGTTCATGTCAAACTGACCCCGACTGAAGACTTCATTTTACCAAGTGAAAACATTTCATTTTGAGTCAAACCAACTGCAAACAAAACACTTCATTTCTCATGTCCCCAGTGGGAAATATATTTTTTCTTTCCTTGCAAAACTAATTTTTTAAAGATTGCTCAGTCCCTGTAAAAATAACTTTGACCAAAAACCACAAACTATTTCTGCTGTTGATGAGTCGATGCACACATGGCATTTGTAATCCTGGAGTTGGGTATAACATCTTATGCATTAAAGCAATCAAAAACTTCCCAAACAAGAGCTAAACAGCAATGGATCATACTTTCCAGGAAAATAAAGGTCACATCAGTCTAATCTCAAGCCTAGGAAATTCATATTGGAAAGCAGCTTTTGTAAAATCGTAAGATCCTAGAAATCTGTATTGAAACTGTTTGCACTTTCCAGCCATTATGCAAAAGGCTGCATGCAGTAATCTTTTGGGATTTGTGAAATACTAACAGTATCCTAAACCTACCCTTCACGATGTACTTTGGGAAAAAACCAAAACCCCAGCCCTTTCTGCAACTGCCCTTGAGCAAATGGGTTCCCTTGTAGCATTATCTTCTTCTGAAGCTGCTCCAGCAGCCTGCATGTGCTGCATCAGGAAAATCCTGCCCAGCAAGCTGTGAGGTGCATGCTTGTTGAACCAGTTGGACTGTTAATAGCACCGCCCTAACAAGCACACTGAGCAGAGCACGGGAGAGCATGCACCTGCCCCATGCAAAGGAAGAACAGGGAGATATATCTTCCTCTAAGTAGCTCTGCTGGTGAATAACTAGTCATCCAAACGCAGGATCTGTTGCAGTCATCTGCAGCAGTTAAAGGAAAGATGCTCAGCAGGAAGAAGCTCCACAGCCTTTACATACTATGGTGCTGAGGCCTTCACATCCTTCACATGTGCAGAAACAACTTCTACTGAAATTATTTACTAAGGACCACTTTGCTCTAGAAGAGTGAGCGTAGGGCTGGCAGGCTGAAGGCTCAGTCTCAAGGCTGCCACTGCCTTGCTGCAGAGTTGTAAACACATTTTTAACATAAGTTAAAGCCTAAGTTTAGGATCAAGCTGGAAACATTTGGAACAGCTCCAGTTCTCACTGCCACCTGGAGCTGCAGGGGCTCCAGCAATGCCCAAGAATCCCACCCTCACCCTGTCACTTCAACTGCTAAAACCCATACCTGACTGAATATGCAGCAGGACCCTGTCTCAGACAGGAAGAACTATGTAGAAGTGAAGTCCTAAGTTACCCAGTACGTTGCAAAACACAATTAATGACTCCATAAGCAACTACTTAAAACAAGCACTATTCCATAGGGGATAAAAATTCACTTAAGCTTTCTACTACACAAGTTATTTGAGCCAAAATGAGATCTAGTATTTAAAATACTGATGGAATAATTTCTACTTACAGGCATTCAACTGAGAGCTGGGGTCAGTGCACTTGCCTTTTCTTTTGCTTTGCTTTCGCTCTTCGTCCCTGATCTTCCTCTCTGCTCCCTGCCAGACAAGAGATTGGGGGGGGGGGGGGGGGGGGGGGAAGAGAGAGAGAGAAGGTCTTTTTAGTTTTGGGGTTTTTTTTTTCAGCTGCAGAGGCAGGAACACTGATTCTTCCAGACCTGTGTTTGTGGAGGTCAGCTCCACGGTACCTGAGCTGCAGGTTTGCCAGAGCGTGCCAACTTTGAGATCTGTTTACTTTTGAGTCCTGTCATCTAATGAAATCCAACAACCATATCCAAGACACAAACACTTGCTTTTCTTTCAAGTCAGATGCAGATATGATGATAAAAGATACCCACAGCTATAACAACTGTGTGAAGTGTGAGATAAAAATCTATCTGAAGTGTTTTAAAACAATAAAAATTGCAAGTTCCCTCAGTTTAAGAGTTCACTAGATCATCATTAAATCCTGATCTATGAAAGTCATGCCACATTTGGATCACCGAGTGCAAGATACCTTCTCGCATGCTCCACGTGGAGCCAGCAGCAGTTATACAAGCCCTCACTGATCTCAAGCTATAGACATGCATCATTTTAAAGCAGGCATTATTTCTTCTCTCTTTTAACAGGGCCCGGCTATGGTGGAATCCACAGACACCTAACTGGGTTCATGCCTGCACGGTTCCTGGCCCTTGAAACCAAGCAACAGTGAGGAGAGCCGTATTTTCTGCAAGGTGCAGGCAGCTATGATGGAGAAAGAGAAGGAAGGAAGAAAGTTTGTATTTAAATCGTGTTCATTCCTCCAGCTCTGCCCAGACCCCACACGTGACTGTGGGTTAACTTAGGGATGTCATGTTGCCAGTTGCATGGGGCAATAAGCCCACAGTAGCTCCCCAACACTCAATCCTGGTGCTACCACCAGATCACTGCCCAAACCGGTATACACAAGTTCTACCTGTCTCCCAACACCCTCCTGCAAAGCACGGTAAAAGGTAACAGTTATCTGGCCACAGGAGGCCATTATTTCTCATTCCCACCCCTGCAAAACTGTCAAAACATGCCCACATCCTTGCATGGCACTGGGGGAAGACTAGATTACCTATGGCAAAAGAGATGTCAAAAAGCACGTGGTGATGGGGTGGGAAATGGTGCCGAACCATGCACAACATGGGAGAAGGGCAACAGCCCTCCTAACCTCCCAGTAAATCAATACCCTATAGGTGACATGATGCCTATGCCTGCTAGGTAGCAGTGGGCACATCTGTGCTAGTAACAAAAAGGAAAATTAGCCTAGATATTTGATGTGCGTTAACATATATCACCTTTTCTCGCACCTTACAGCAGGGACACAGGCAGCTTCAGGCAGCTGCTGTGAAAAAGAAAAAAATTACTAATGAAGACACAGGCATTGCCAGCTTTGCTTGACCCCATAAAGCTGATACAGCCCACTACAGTGAAGACATCCCACCTAAAGCTTGGCGCAGCTGGACCCACACCCCTCTGCGACTTCCCTTCCCAGAATAGTCACAACATCTCAGCTTGACAGCAGAAAGATCAGATATGGCTCCAGACCTGTTTTTCACCTGTCATGTAATGAAGTTCTGCTACTCAAACACTGTGCTACAGAACAGCACCTGCTTCCTTCTGGAGAATGTGCTAATCCATCAAGAGCACACATTCTGATAAAACCTCTGCCCTCCTATACCTACAGCCAGACTTCTGCTTGAAGACCAACTTGTTCCAAGCTACTGGGGCCCAGGTAAACACATCTAAAACCCCACATAAAAAAAATAAAGTCATGTCTTGATAACAGGATTTTCTGCCTTGCCAGCGGAGCTCAGCAACAATCAAGATCAAATACTTTTGAAGAAAAGACACTAGCAATCCTGTATTCTGCAATTATGTAATAAATAAGCTTGTAAGAGGTTTTCTCAACTTTATCGCCTAGAGAACAGCCTACAGTCTGAAAAGCAAGATTTCACACTCTTGTTTATATGTTAAGGGTGGCAAGGTTTTTTTGTTGTTGTTCTTTCCCTCAAAGTCTCCAGTTGTGTAATGGACTCTTGGGCTGAGAAAGGGAAGTGGCATTTTGGAAGAGCTGCCCATCCCTCCCTCCCGTGGAAGAACATGATGTATTTGATAAGCAACATAGATGCAGGGAAAGGATGTAACGACAAGTCACGACACACTGGATTCTGGACCCTGCATGACACCATGGGACTCCCCACTTCCGTGCATGGGCTGCGTCAGTCAGATGTGCTCTGAAGATGGAGGGCTGCTCCCTGGCCCTTCTCTGGACACCCTCTCGTGCTGGGTGAAGCTCTGGCACACAGCCCACGAGCTGTTTGAGCTCTTCTCCTGCCCTGTGGCCCCAGAGGCTGAGCTGCCAGGGGATACTGATGGACAAAATATTGGACAGCAGCTGGCAGTGTGCTCTTGTAGCCCAGAAAGCCAACTGTGTCCTGGGTTGCATCAAAAGAAGCGTGGCCAGCAGGTCGAGGGAGGTGGTTCTGCTCCTCTACTCTGCTCTGGTGAGACCCCATCTGGAGTACTGCGTCCAGCTCTGGGGCCCTCAGCACAGGAAAGACATGGGCCTGCTGGAGTGGGTCCAGAAGAGGGCCACAAAAATGATCAGAGGGATGGACACCTCTCCCGTGAGGACAGGCTGAGAGAGTTGGGGTTGTTCAGTCTGGAGAAGAGAAGGCTCCGGGGACACCTTGTGGCCTTTCAGTACTTAAAGAGGGCTTATAAGAAAGATGGAGAGAGACTTTTTACCAGGGCTTGTAGCAACAAGACAAGGGGCAATGGTTTTAAACTGAAAGAGGGTAGGTTTAGATTGGACAAAAGGAAGAAATTCTTTATGATGAGGGTGGCGAGGTACTGGAACAGCCTACCCAGAGAGGCTGAGGATGCCCCACCCCTGGAGGTGTTCAAGGTCTGGATAGACAGGGCTTTGAGCAACCTGATGTAGTGGAAGATGTCCCTGCCCATGGCAGGGGGGTTGGACTAGATCATCTTTAAAGGTCCCTTCCAACCCAAACCATTTTGTGATTCTCTGATCATGCAACAGAAGGAAGTCTCCATGTTGCTGCGCATCTGCATCAATGCTGCCTCCAGCCGCCTTGCACCATCTCTCTCACTTATTCCAATCATCCCATAAAAACCTTCCCACAGCACTGCCCATCGCTGCAAGAGTAACAGTAGGTCCCAGAGGACAACACTAGCTGTAGCCTGTGAAATCCTGTATTTAATCTTCCCCATGTGCATGCTTAGCTAAGGCACCATTTACAGCAGAGATGGTCTTCTTCCTCTGGGACAGGTCACACTCATCCCCGCACAGCCCAAATATTGCTGGGCCAAGCCTGAATGAAGCTTATGCTGTAACATGGTACAGGATGACAGTGTTATGCCCACACTGCTTTACTCAGGTCTTGCAACTACATAGGATTAGATGAAAACCAAATGTCATGGGCACCTGTGGACCCCCTTCTACAGAGAGCGCACCAAGGGGAACACAGAAATGCACAAAGAAACTTTGTCTCAGAGGCAGCAGCCAAAAACTAGAAACAAGTATCAGGGCAGAAAACGGGTGCTCTTTCTGAAATGTCAGTGCTCTTACAAGAGCCTGGAGAAGGTGGCCAGCATTGGGGTCTGCAAGCATATTGGGTTTGCATGGCAAGGTTTTGGTAGCAAGGGGGCTACAGGGGTGGCTTCTGTGAGAAGATGCCAGAAGCTTCCCCTACCTCCAATAGAGACAATGCCAGCCGGCTCCAAGACAGACCCACTGCTGGCCAAGGCCAAGCCAATAAGCAACAGCAGTAGCACCTCTGGGATAACATATTGCGGGGGGGGGGGGGGGGGGGGGGGGGGCAGGGAAGAAACAACTGCAGCTGGAGAGAGGAGTGAGAACATGTGAGAGGAGCAACTATGCAGACACCAAGGTCAGCGAAGGAGGAGGGAGAGGAGGTGCTTCAGGCACCAGAGCAGAGATTCCCCTGCAGCCCATGGTGAAGACCATGCTGAGGCAGGCTGTGCCCCTGCAGCCCATGGAGGTCCACGGGGGAGCAGATATCCACCTGCAGCTGGGAGGACCCCACACCGGAGCAGGGGCATGTGCCCAAAGGAAGCTGTGTCCCCGTGGGAAGCCCATGCTGGAGCAGGCTCCTGGCAGGAGCTGTGGACCCGTGGAGAGAGAGGAGCCCATGCTGGAGAAGGTTTGCTGGCAGGACTTGTGACCCTGTGTGGGACCCACGCTGGAGCAGTCTGTTCCTGAAGGACTGCACCCCATGGAAGGGACCCACGCTGGAGCAGTTTGTAAAGAACTGCAGCCTGTGGGAAGGACACACATTGGAGAAGTTCGTGGAGGACTGTCTCCCGTAGGAGGGACCCCACGCTGGAGCAGGGGAAGAGTGTGAGAAGTCCTCCCCCCGCGAAGGAAGGAGCAGTGCAGACAATGTGTGATGAGCTGACTGCAACCCCCATTCCCTGACCCCCTGCACTACCCCGGGGGGAGGAGGGTAGAGAAAATCAGGAGTGAAGTTGAGCCCAGGAAGAAGGGAGGGGTGGGGGGAAGGTGTTTTAAGATTTAGTTTTTATTTCTTGTTATCCTACTCTAATTTCATTAGTAATAAACTGATTTCCCCAAGCTGAGTCTGTTTTGCCCATGACTGTAATTGGTGAATGATCTCTCCCTGTCCTCATCTTGACCCACCAACCTTTCATTATATTTTCTCTCCCCTGCCGCTGAGGAGGGGAGTGATAGAGCAGCTTTGGTGGGCACCTGGCATCCAGCCAGGGTCAACCCACCACAATGAATCAGTACCTGCAGCTGTAAGGACACAGGTCTGCTCAAAGGAGCACTCGCCCAGGGCCTCAGACAAGCGTTTGAGTACAGAGTTTGATTCAATGCAGTGACAAACAGTATTCAGCTTGTTGGACTCTGTCCCCAGCTCTCATTGCCAGGCCTGGACCAGATCTGAAAGGCAGCAAACTTCAACACCATTTTTATAAATGCAAATTGCAATCTTCAGGAACCAACCTCACATTGGCTGCATGGGCAACAAATAGGAGGAGCTGGAAGCAATCGTGCAGCATGACAGCTATGACTTAGTCGTCATCACAGAAACATGGTGGGATGACTCTCATGACTAGAGTGCTGCACTGGATGGCTAGAAGCTCTTCAGAAGGGATAGGCAAGGAAGGAGAGGCAGTGGGGTAGCTCTGTATGTTAGGGAATGTTTCAATTGTATAGAGCTCAACAATTGTGATGATAAGGTTGAGCGCTTATGGGTAAGGATGAGGGGGAAGGCCAACAAGGCAGATATCCTGCTCGGAGTCTGTTACAGACCACCCAACCAGGATGAAGAGGTAGATGAAGCATTCTATAAGTGGCTGGCAGAAGTCTCACAATCGCTAGCTCTTGTTCTTGTGGGGGACTTCGACTTGCTGGACATCTGATGGAAATACAACAAAGCAGAGAGGAAACAGTCTAGGATGTTCCTGGAGTGTGTGGAAGGTAACTTCCTGATGCAGCTGTTTACAAATAGAGAAGGACTCATGAGAGATGTTGTGGCTGGTGGCCATCTTGGGCTTAGCGCACATGATATGATAGAGTTCTCAATTCTTGGCGAAACAAGGAGTGGGGCCAGCAAAACCACTACCATGGTCTTCCAGAGGGCAGACATTGGCCTGTTCAGGACACTGGTTGGGAAAGTCCCTTGGGAGACAGTCCTGAAGGGCAAAGGGGTCCAGGAAGTCTGGGCCTTCCTCAAGAAGGAGGTCTTAAAGGCGCAGGAGCAGGCTGTCCCCATGTGTCGTAAGATGAACTGGCAGGGAAGACGACCGGCCTGGCTGAACAGGGAGCTTTTGCTGGGACTCAGGGAAAAAAGGAGAGTTTACCACTTTTGGAAGAAGGGGCAGGCAACTCAGGAGGAGTATAGGGATCTTGTTATGTCCTGCAGAGAGAGAATTAGAAAGGCAAAAGCCCAGCTAGAACTCAATCTGGCCACTGTTATAAGAGATAATAAAAAATGATTTTACAAATACATTAACAACAAAAAGAGACCAAGGAGAATCTCCATCCTTTACTGGATGCAGTGGGGGGGAAACATTGACACCAAGGATGAGGAAAAGGCTGAGGTACTTAATGCCACCTTTGTCTCAGTCTTTAATAGCCAGACCAGTTATGCCCACAGTATTCAACCCCCTGAGCTGGAAGACAGGGACAGAGAGCAGAATGAAGTCCCCATAATCCAGGAGGAAGCAGTTAATGACCTGCTACACGACTTGGACACTCACAAGTCTATGGGGCCGGATGGGATCCACCCAAGAGTACTGAGGGAGCTGGTGGAGGAGCTTGCCAAGCCACTCTCCATCATCTATCAGCAGCCCTGGTTAACAGGGGAGGTCCCTGATGACTGGAGGCTTGCCAATGTGACGCCCATCTACAGGAAGGGCTGGAAGGAGGATCTGGGGAACTACAGGCCTGTCAGCCTGACCTCGGTGCTGGGGAAGATCATGGAGCGGTTCATCTTTAGTGCGCTCAACAGGCATGTGCCGGTCAACCAGGGGATCAGGCCCAGCCAGCATGGGTTCATGAAAGGCAGGTCCTGCTTGACCAACCTGATCTCCTTCTATGACCTGGTGACCCGCCTAGTGGATGAAGGAAAGACTGTGGATGTCATCCACCCGGACTTTAGCAAAGCCTTTGACACTGTCTCCCACAGCATTCTCCTAGGGAAGCTGGCAGCTCATGGCTCAGGCAGGTGTACTCTTCACTGGGTAAAACACTGTCTGGGTGGCTGAGCCCAAAGAGTTGTGGTGAAAGGAGTTAAATCCAGTTGGTGACCGGTCACAAGTGGTGTTCCCCAGGGCTCAGTTTTGATGCCAGCTCTGGTTAATATCTTTATCAACGATCTGGATGAGGGGATTGAGTGCACCCTCAGTAAGTTTGCAGATGACACCAAACTGGGTGGGAGCATCAATCTGCTCGAGGGTAGGATGGCCCTGCCATCTGGACAGGCTGGATCAATGGGCCAAGGCCAACTGTATGAGGTTCAACAAGGCTAAGTGCTGGGTCATGCACTTGGGTCACAACAACCCCATGCAACGCTACAGGCTTGAGGAAGAGTGGCTGGAAAGCTGCCTGGCGGAAAAGGACCTGGGGGTGTTGGTTGACAGCTGGCTGAACATGAGCCAGCAGTGTGCCCAGGTGGCCAAGAAGGCCAACAGCATCGTGGCTTGTATCAGGAATAGTGTGGCCAGCAGGAGCAGGGAGGCGATTGTTCCCCTGTACTCAGCACTGGTGAGGCCACACCTGGAATACTGTGTCCAGTTTTGGGCCCCTCAATACAAGAAAGACATTGAGGTGCTGGAGTGTGTTCAGAGAAGGGCAATGAAGCTGGTGAAGGGTCTGGAGCACAGGCCTTATGAGGAGCGGCTGAGAGAACTAGGGTTGTTTAGCCTGGAGAAGAGGAGGCTGAGGGGAGACCTTATTGCTCTTCACAACTACCTGAAAGGAGGTTGTAGTGGGGTGGGTGTTGATGAGAGGAAATGGCCTCAAGTTGCGCCAGGGGAGGTTTACATTGGATATTAGGAGAAATTTCTTTACTGAAAGAGTGGTCAAGCATTGGAACAGGCTGCCCGGAGAGGTGGTGGAGTCCCCATCCCTGGAGGTGTTCAAAAAACATGTAGGTGTTGGCACTTAGGGACATGGTTTAGATGGCATGGTGGTGCTGGGTTGATGGTTGGACTGATGATCTTAAGAGGTCCTTTCCAACCTTAATGATTCCTAGTTTTTAGTTTCATTAAAAAATAATCCAGCCACCAAGCCAGGAAACATGAAATTAACTATTACTCTACCCTTAATTGGTTTAGTGGTGGACATGGTAGTGTTAGGTTAATGGTTGGACTTGATGATCTTAAAGGTCTTTTCCAACCTAAATGATCCTATGATTCACAGAATGAACAACAGTCAGATTAAATACAGAAAAGTAGTCTTTTCTCCTTCCCCTCCCTCCTCTTTTAATTCAGTTACAATTTGCAAAGTATCTGGAGGCATAAATCAGGAGAAAAGGTCAAAATCCCAAAGGAAAATAAAAGATACCCTGGCATTACTGTACCACTAAATTTGCTGAAGTTTATGGTATAGATTCAAATGGTCTCCTTTAAGCTATGTAATGACTGCATGTCTGCCCTTTTATTAACCGATTTGTCTGATCAGCAGTGGCGCAAGCCTGTCAGTAATTTCAGCACAGTGTCAGTAATTGACTGGATAACTTATGAGTAAAAGATCCCCCCCTTCCCTGCAGCAAGTCTATACTCACTGTTATTGCAGAGAATACAGGTTGCTAACACACAAGACTCTCAGATAATGAAAGAGCTTTAGATGACACACTTGCCTTAGTCTCATTTTAGAGGAGGAAAAAGAAAAAAAAAAAGAAGGGGGTGGGGGGAAGGCCTGAAGAAAGCCCATGAGACCCAAGCTTCTTAGGCTTACTGGCAAGTCTTTAAGATAGCTCTGGAGAGCGTTCATTAACTCCCTGGTAAATTCTTTGCAGAAATCATCACAACAGGAGACATCTCAGGAGGCACTTGAAGGAAGATGACTAAGTAGCTTTACACTGGCAGGCAGCTGCAGGCAGCTTCTCCCAGCCATGCAGAAAAGCAGAAGAGCCTATTAAAAGCATACAGATGGGCCGTACAATGTGGCAGGACAAGTCAATGGGATACTACAGCAGAGGCAGACTGTAGAGGGCTCCAGATATTTTGGGAGGTAAGTGGAGGCAGAGCAATAGCTTGCGAGATGAATCTTTGTGGCAGTCCCCTGGGGGATGACAAGGCAAGGCTGCACAGTTGTGACTGGTGCAAAGCTAGCACAGGACTCAAGAGTGGGGGCCACGAGCCCGTCTCAGACCTGCAGCTGCACAAGAGAGGTATTTGAGATCTCACTTGCAAAGAGTCCATGCAATGAAGACAAAGTCTGGAGGCAAAGAATGAGAGGCCCTAATCAAGTAGGATGCCAGCAAAACAGGACGTCAGAGTGGTTCAGTGATCAAAAGAGGAACTGGGGAAGTCTGGGCAGCACTCATCCCAGCCTAGAAAGATCTTGGTTGCTCTGGAAATAGTAACATTGCACATTACTTGCTCTGGGTCCTTCAAAAGACTGTTCTGACAGGAATAGGTTACAAAGATTGGGGAAACGACCTTCCTTTGCAAACTCAGTTAAGCTTTTACAACTGCTTTCAGCTCAGCTCCTGCTGTGTTTCTTTCACAGCTTCAGGTGAACAGTGGCTTTGGGAAAGGTGTTAATTCTCTGTGTGCTAAATGCATTAGGTAGAGCAGTCAAATTACAGCACCCATCCAACTTGTAACCGGGCTTCGTTATACTGCTGTATCTCACAGGGGCACAATGAAAACAGAAATATCTTCTGTTCACAAGATGTGCAAGTTGTTGGGGTTTTTTTAACAACAAATGCAGTAAGAACACACAAAGAAATTTAAAAGAATGAACATAACATAGCTTAGGCAAAAAGACAAGCCTCCACTTGCTCCAATTAATTGTAATGATTTCTCCTACTGAATGCACTCTGCAGGATTTCCCAGTGTCTGGAGTACCAACAGTCAGTCTTCTGCCACTGACTGACCTTTCTCCCAAGTCAATGCTCAGGAACACTTCTCAGAGCTCCAGCATTTTGAAAGCAGCAAATTTATCTGAGGTCATTGTAACAGCTATGAGCCAAGTAGAAGGGGTTGAAATTTTTAATTTGCAAAGGCTGAACACAGACAGCAGTCCTCAGTGAGCCAAAATAGCAAACAGCAGAATTCGAAGGAAGGGGGGGGGGGGGGAAATACAGCTAAGCTGTGGAACAGCCTTTCCCAAAAGGTCACTGGCACATTGACCCAACCTTACCTTGTCGCAGAAGACTTTAATCTGGCAGTAGGCTCTGTGGACAGGTTTGTTACTCCTGTTATTGTAGCTGTAGGTGTCGATCTGAAGATTCAGGGGCAGGCCTTTAACTCCCTTCTGAGAGGAGAAATCTGTGCTGAGGCAGTTCACAGAAATGAAAACCTGCAGAAGAGGAAAGCAGCACACATCAGTAGTGACATGCAGACTCCTGGCTGGCTGCTGAACAAGGCACTACTCGGTGACTGCTGAGATCTAAATGCTGGTACTTGCTACTACAAACAGGACCTTCTGTCTTCTGAGAGATCAGGTAAAATCCCCAAGAAGCAGTATGGCATTCTTAATTCTTTATATAAGCCATTATAGGGGACAAAGCCACTTTGTCCAGAATGAATTTCAACAAACTCTCCAAACTTCATGAAGACTCCACCCATCTTCCCCAGATATTTCCACCCAAGAGATCTCAAATGTCGTCATCAAACTTTTAGCAACAGGAATCCTCCTACACCCCAGCCTTCACTGGCCAATGTTTTACCACCTTGGTAAGAACTTTACCTTGGGCAAGTTAAAACAAAGCTTTCCCCGAGTTTTACATTAGCTGCTGCAAGCACAGCTTATGCTTGAAACTACTTGAGAGTTTTTTGTTGGGTTGGTTTTTTTTTTTTGTGAATGGTATTAAAAGTTTTTAAAAAATATTAGGCAAAATGTTATCTTTAAACACAAGAATAATGCCATTATTTCAGTGAAAGAGTTCCTGGGCTTTACACTTAAAGATGAACACCATTTTGAATATTCCCCAGTAAGACCTACAATACCCTGTTAATGTTCAGATCAAAAGGGAAAAAGTAGTATTTTCATTATTCTAATAAAAAACTGAATTATGGGAAAAATTAATTAAGGGTGATTTTCAACACATCTAATTTCATTTTCATAATTGCCTGAAAAAAAAAAAACCCACCAAACACAAATCCACAACCAGAGAACAAGTCCAATGCTGCTTAACAGAAGGAAGAAATACCCTTGTGCGGATATGAACAGATCAACCAGAATACTTTGTATCCAGAACATGGGCTTGCTGTGTGCTAGGCTTTTCTCCAGACACAATGCTCATTATTGGCATGTCTCAGAAGAAGCTGCAATGATTAATTTACCAGGAATTTATGAGCTACCAAGACCTGCAGTGGCTACTCTCCTCTCTGCCTCAAGAATAAAGCTGGGAACCCACTGCTAAAAAAAAAAAAAAAAAAGAAAAAAAAAGTAAATAAAATAAATCAAAGCCTTGGGAGTCAGAAGCACCTTGCCAGAGAATTTGCAGGAATACTGTCCCACCACCCGATCGCTCACTTATCGTGCTACTACCACGAAGCACCCGTTAGACAGTCTCTGCAGTGAGTTAGTGCCACCTCCCGGAGCCGTCCCAGTGTTGCAAAGTCTCAAGGTAGGTTTCCAAAAGTTTAGGGGTTTGGGTTGGATTTGCGGTTTTGCAAATTGCTTATCATGGGCTTCTTCACACAGGTTCTGCAACATCCTTTACTAGTCTTAACAAAAGAGGGGAAATGGAAATGTAATAACCATCACCAGATTAGGGATATAAGCTCTTTTTTTTTTTTTTCCATATATAACACAGCAGTATAAAAAGCCCGAGGGGGGTAGGGGGGTGGAAAGAGTAGTATAGATAAACATCTTCTCTCGTAATAACTTGTCTGAATGTTCAAGATTCACATGCAATTTCTTGCAGCCCTTGTAAGCACCAGCTGCCCCAGAGCAGGGAGACAGCTGCTGGCACACCAGCTCAGCAAGCAGTCCCCATCCCTTCCCCTTGTGCACACACACGGTCTCACAGAGCTGGCAATGCCCTCACCGAGTCCCGCCTGTGCAAAGGGAAATGGAAACGTGTAAAACGACATCTAACTCACACCAGCACGGCATGCCGGCAGAGCCCCATCCCCAGCCACCCCAACCTGCACCGCTTGTTCTGCGGTGGCCCCAGCCAGGACAACGTGCAGGGACAGCGGCGCTGAAGGTGAGCCAGCACTCAATGCCCGCTCACCTTCCAGCCTGTGTCTCAGCATCCCAAAACCGTGTTGTTCCAAGATGACTTTTTGGAAAGCATTAAATACATCCCAAATTGCAGCCAGGAAAATTATTTTAAAAGAAGCACTTCTCGATCTTCCCCAGACTAACCCAGCTTTTATCCACCCCCCTTCCCTTTTTGCTAACTTCAGCTTTACAAGGACATTTTGCTTGCGGCGCTGGCACGCCCTGGGGGAAAGCTTCAAGGAGTTTGAAGAGCTGCTTTCACCCACTTCGGAGCTAGGTAATCAGATGTATGCACAGCCTAAATAATTGTGTTCCCTGAGCAGGGGGGTTATTTTTTAAAAAGAGCCTCAGCTCTGGTGTTTGCATATTTTTACATGTTAAATTTTAATTTTAAATTTATTTACCCATACTGAATATTCACACACAACTCTCATGTCTGTATGAAGAAATGACTGCGGTCTTCAAGAAAACATGCCCGAGCAGCCATGCCAGCAGGTCCACCACAGCCTCAAAATTTCTGTGAATTCCCTTGCTTGAATTTCACACTACTGGACACCAGCAGACTCAATATGCAGCATCGTCCATCAGTTCCCTAGCAAGTGTTGTCACTTCTTTACCCGGTAATTCAGGTCTACATTTTCAGTGTTCATGGCTTACCAGCCACACAAAGCCCACGCAGCGTGCTGGGCTCAAGGTAGAAGCGTTGGTCTCAGCACAACAGACATGCTACAGCAGCAGAGCTGCATGGGTATCCCATGGGAATTTGGGATTACCTGTCAGATGACAAAGATTATCCTCCTACTTTAGAGTCTCCTCATTTGATTACTTTTGGCTTTGAGCAGCTGACTTCATTTCCATGCCATTTAAGTCTTTGGGACTCTGGGTAGAAGATGACAACTAAAAACCTAATCACCTCTCTGAAGCAACAGAGCGCCAGACTGTCTTCTCCTGTTCATACAAAGCCATTTCAGTTCAAAAGGATCATCTACTTCTCCCTACCCATCCTGCAACTCCTATTTTTGAGCAACTTCAGGTTACCTCAAGTTCCACAAAACCAGAGATATAGCAAACAGCTTTTCCAGTTTGGGTGAAAACAGTTTCAAGCCAGTTGCTTTTTGTTCAGGAAGATTTGACTTGTGTTCGAAGAGAAACGTAAGGCCAAGTGACTGTGCCAGCTACATCCCCACCCCAAAATTGCCAGAAGAAAGAAAAACGTAACCGCAGAAGTTGCTCTGCGTCTTCAGCCTGCTGAGCAAGATTCCTTTTCATGTGTCCAACCTATTTTTCTAAGGGCAGTTCCGCATTCTCAGCTATATTAAGATTTGTTGTTACTTTTAAAAAAAAACCAAAAAACCACACACAACCATTTTCATCTCACCTCCCAAGATTCAACGTAAAGACAGCACTTAAAAATAGAGCATTGTCAAGCCCGAGCACTTACAAACATGAGTCAAGCCCTCAAAAGTTAGGCAGATTTTCTTTAAAACTGAGATTTCCAAAAGGATTAGAAACCTGTTCTCAAGTTATTTAGTTTGCTTGGCAGTTAAGCCTTTAGTCTATATTTGAATCATATGTCCAGGCTTTTCTCTCCAACCAAAGCCAGGCTTTATTTTCCTTTTCTTTTTTTGCTGATTTATTTCATGCTTTTTTATTATTATTAATGAAAGCTGAGATTCTCATCAAGACAAATGGCTCCACAATGGTGACGTTTAAAGATAAAACACCAAACAGCATGAAACCTGTACGAGCTGTTAATCCCCCCACATCTGGTGACGTTCACCCCAACATGCTACAGACCCTCCTCCATCCAACACCAGGTTGGGTTTCCTGCAGCCTTTGCAGCAGACGAGCCGCAGCCCAGCCACACACAACAAAAGACCGAAGGCAGGAGGATTAAAGCACCTCCTCCGGGATCACACTGGAAGTCAGCGTGGGAAGAAGCCAGACCTCATGACTTCTCAGTCTGCTTTAACCGCCCGACCACTCACACCCCTCCTCGCCTAACTCAGGAGAAACACACTGTGCCTACGTTCAAATCTACAAGAAACAATCTTCCATTTTAATAATGCAGAAAAAAAAATTAATCTGGCAGCTCTGCTGTGTGCCCTCAAGGAAGGGCAGCAGAGACAGCCAAGTTCTTTCCACACAGCACCTTTTTCTAACAAGATCTGCCTTTCAAACAAACCAGGAAAAACAGGCATAATTAAAGGGCAATCAAAGCGCTGCAGGAACCTTGCTGTCAGCGAGATGAAAGATGCCTTTTTTCAATGAAGGCTTGCATACCCAGATCTCCTCTCCTCGGTTTATCTTGGATGCTGTGCTCTTTTGTCACACAAAAAGCACCAGCAATTTTGATTAGACCAAAGGCTACGTATGCAGCAGCTTTAGATGAAACATCGCCTTGTACAGCCTCTTCTGACTCACTGGAAAGCAAAGTTGAAAAGGAACGCTATGTAGGTACACATCAACAATGTCTGGAGTTGCCATAGGTAAAGGCAAGCAACTCGGATGGGTATTAGCACGCTGTGAGCTCTGGCCAGTCCCCAGCAAACCCAGGCACGGATAAGACTGTAATGGCCATGTAACAGATCTCCCTGCCGAGCAAAGTCTTGCACGTCCTTCTGGATAAGACCCTACACAGATGGACCTGGGACTATTCCAGTCTGATCACCTTGCTCCACATGGCTTTCATTTCAATAGAAGACAGGTAAATTGAATTCACCTCCTCCTATTTATGCTCCATTATATTTTTTGTACCCAGAGGATGAAGACATCACTCCATAATGCAAGTCCACTGGGTATTTCTTTCTCTACTGAGAATTCAGATAAAACTTCAGCTCTTTTCTAGTGCTAGTAGGCAAGCCTCTCTTTTTAATGTTATGTTCAACTTAAAATTGTCAGGATGCTTTTGATTTTGGATTACTGTGTTTGGACAGAATACAGAGTTTGGAGCCTACAATGTAACAACCAGGGACAGGTGAAACTGTGATGAGCTTCTTTCCAGGGAATGCAGTTGGATACTGTTTTTCTTGACCGTGGCTAAATAATTTCATCCTCCTGCCCAAGACGCAGTAGGCAAAGGGATTCCAGCGTGTCCTGGGACTTCCCCAACACAACAGGAGCCACAGGACCTACGCTGCGTCTCCCTTTGCTTCCCCCCGGAGCAGCAAGGCCGTTCCTGTGCTCTCTGGCTGGGGAGGGCAGCAGTCACTGCACAGCCAACTTGATCTACGTGTTATTTCCACTTTTTACAGGACAAGGGGTCACACAAACCCTCAAACAAACTGACGTGAAGAGGAGCCTTTGAGGCTACAACAGCAGATTAAAAACCAGAGGAACAAATAAGGTAGAGGATCCATCAGACCTAAGCAACAGGGCTTGGGTATGGACCAGATGACATGAACAACTCCCTCCTCCACCGCCTGCACAGACTCCCTCGGAGAACCAAGACACGCACCATCCAACACTAGGGAGCGGAAAGCTGCACAGCTACCGCCAACGCCAGGACACAGCCGCTCCCCACCCCGGCTGCCAGCAGGAATTCTGGGAATGTCAGTGCAAAGCCCAGCAGCCACCAGGTTGCTTGGTCTCCCACAGATGTGTGTGCAATTCGGGGGTATGCAGCCATTTGGTCACAGCACTCCTTGCTGGCTAGCTGAAGGAGCAGCCCTAGGCCCAAATTCCACAAACAACTCATTTATCAGCCCTCCACTAGAAGAAAAATTACCCGGAAGCTCAAAGGTTGTTATTTAAATGCTGGTGGCTGAAACCATGTGGTTTCTTTAGAGACTTGGACAAATATAAACATAAAAGAGAAAAACAAAGGGTCTTTTCCTAAAGATCTGTCCACATGGGTGTATACCAGATAGGCCTTAACATGCTTCACCTACACTGTGAGCTGGCTGGATGCAAGTCACCTGCAGCCCAAAAGCCTTACAAATTGCACCAGCGCAGCCTCCGAGCCCTTCGAGAGGCAGGGCTGTCAGGCTGGGCACTGCGCTGTGCTAACACAGCTATGTGGCTTCCAGGATTGGCACTGGGTCACGGCCAGGCAGCTTGGAGTGCAGGCAGGGCAAGCATAGGTCTGCCTGCACGCATCCGCGGAGGCACGTCCTAAGAAAGCAGCGCTGGGAAGACTGTTCTGTCTTCAAAAGAAGGAGGGGAAAAAAAAAAAAAAAAAAAGCTTGCTACAGATCACCTGAGAGGTGACTGATCTTACTGCTCTCACATTCGTTTCTTCACCTCCCACATGCACCACAGGTTTTGCATCAGCAGGAGGCAAGCCAGGAAAGACAGATAAAAAAATTGGGCAACTCGTGCACCTGTGGGCTCCCCAGCCGCCTCCTGCCTTTGGGATCGGACGCTCCAAATAAGGCTTGTCTGGCAGATGTGCGACAGGGCCGCATCCATTCCAGCTCTGCTCAGCCAGACCCAGCACCATCCTGCTCACAGCCCGCGGAAGTTAGTTTGCATTCAGTCCTACCAAGCCCAATTTGGGTGACTGACACAAAACACATTGTGGGTCCCACACCACGCCAAGGAACGCCAAGCGGGAAATATGACCCAGCCCCGGATAAGAGAACATCCTCCTAGCAAGTTCACTCCATCAAAAAACCAAAAATGAATGGTAATGAAAGGAAAATACATATTCCTGCTCACAAAGAGCAATGCTGATTGTTATTCCAGCCTCTTCTGAGGCAAGGAAATACAGGAGCGTCTCCACTTGCAACACATGGGAAACCTGGGGATAGAGGTTCCCAGTCCTACTGATGCTTCCTGCCACCCCACGCTCTGATAAGATAAAGGTGCGAAGCCAGGTGTCAGCTTTTGTTAGGTTGGTTGGAAAGAAAGTAAACACAGCAGTTTGGCAAAAAAGTGGAAATATGTAAACAACCAAACAAAACCACCCCCCCAAAAACAACCTACCCCCCCCAAACGAACAAACCAAACTCCCAAAACAAACAACAATGAAAAAAACAACACCAACACAAAACTGAAAGAATTAAGTCTACAAAGGCACAAAAATGGCTGGAAAGGAAGTGTTGCCATCAAGTATATAAGGGAAAGGGGGGGAGGGGATTGTGGTGAATCACCTCCCAGTTTTCTCTATAGAAAAGCTAATGTTGGGAAGACTTTTCTTTCAGCTTTAGGAAATACAATGTGAGCTCCATAGCTGGTTGGAAGACCAGATGGATGGTGGAGTTTGGGACACCAAGAAAAACTGTGAGTTGAAAACCTGCTTCTAATTTGCAATGCTTCAAGTCAAGGGCAACACATGCTTATTTTTAAGGAAACCCAGGACAGAGTAGGGAGAGGTGTGCCTTAAGAGGCAGGTAAGCAATACTGGCTATGACTTTCCTATGTCACTGCTCCAAAGGCTGTGTGTACTTGTGCCTCAAAGTACTTGTGGTCTCCAGCCTTGGCTTCAAACCAATCTCTTTCCTTTAAGTATGTTTGACTCATCACATTTCATAGTTTCATTTCCAACTAGCCAAACCTGTACCTCCTCAATGCTGCTGAAGGTGGCAACACCTTCTTTAATGAGGCATATGACTGCCGTTTCATTACAATGGCATTCATATAAATGCATGCAATATTCATCAATCAAAAAAGGTGAAATTCTTCCTACAGTGAACACCAAGTGAGGATTATGCCAGAATAAACTCTTAAAATACATCAGCGGTGTACACCCCAGCCTTACTTCAAGTTGTAGCAAGAGATCCACCCTCTCCAAAAATTGAGCTCATCTGAACAAAAAATCCTACCCAAGAACTTCAGTCAACACACATGAGGATCTGCCAGAAGACCACCCTTGTTGCCCAATCTGCTATTTCAAAAGGCCAACCCAAATTAGCTGCACATTATCTTAATACAGGACCATTCCACCTTTTGTAGACCGAAAAAAAAAAAGCACTGTTTAATTGCTCTGTCATTCAGGGAGTCACTTAAGAGATACCACAGCACCTTCCCTTTGGTGGAAAGACAGCAAAAAGCTCTACCATGATATTCTCCAGCTCAAAATGCCCATTACACCCTCACCATGTATCCCTTTTTAGTAGAAAGGGTCTTTTCACACAGAGCATCTGGCTTACAATGCTGCTTTTTTTTTTTTCTTCCTGGAGGGAAGGAGTGGGAGGACAACAGAGCCCTTAATGTGCAGTGACATCATTTTTGGCTACAGTCCCACCACCCAGCCTAAAGCAAGCCAAACAGACCACCTCCACAGGGGCCCTTCTCTGGAAGCTGCTGGAAGCAACGCTACGTTTCAAAAGTGACCCATTGGCAGGCACGGAACGGGTGCCCCAGCACAACAGCAGGGTCCTTGCACTGTTAGGACTACAAAAATGGGGCAACAAGGCTCTTGTAATCACTGTGCAGACAACACCTTGCTCTGTTCAGACATGAGGCCTCAACCCTCCTGCTCCACGAGGCAGGAGCTCAGACGGGATTTGAACAAAGCGGGATCCAGCAAAGCCAGTTAACCCTGGGGAAACTGATCTGTCCAGATTGTTCAACTGCCACTGACCTGAGAGCAGGCCATGTCCGCAGGCCAAAGTTAAGGCATAGAGAATTTGCTTCACAGCCTAACGGGTAACACAACAGAGGTAACAGGACAATGGCCAGCATTATGAAGAGTAGCAGGAAACGCGCAAAAGAAATGTGCACTTAACCATGCACGCAGTTGCAATTTTCATTAAAAGGCCTCTAATGGGTACCAACCAAGAGAAGGAGAACTGGGCATGCTGTACAGACCTGGAAAGAGATGGTTCCCAGCCTCAAAAACTCATGACCTGAACCTACAAATGCTTCTCCTGATTGACATATGGAGGTCAAAGACACAAAAAGGGCTGCAAGGATAGGATTCCTCTTCCCTACCTTCAAAATCCCCTGATCTTAAAGATGGCCAAGCCTGCTCAGTCATCGAGGAGGGGCAGGAGCCTCCAGAAGAAGCTCTATCCCAGTTCTAGACACCCCATCCCTAATGAAGTCATAGAAGCAAAAGATGACGAGCTTGTGTTCAGACATCTAAAAGCTTCTTTGCAGCAGAAGAACCCCACCTCGACTGTCTGCCCAACACAGCAGACATCCAGGACAGGGTGGGAAACTGTTTGAAGTCTCCACAAGCCTCAGGGTAACTCTGGCATTACCTGTTGCATGCAAGCGAGTATCAGCTACACATCTTTGTCAGACTCATCGGACCACGCTTCCACCCAGCCAGGATGGCTCCTGACTGAGTAGCTGTACTGGCTTTCCTAAATATCCCATTCAACAACTCACCAGTTCATCAACTAATTTCCCAGTTGACCATCTCCCCCCTTTCTTTTCACAAAGCATGATTGTCTCCTCATCCAATTCTTCCCCTCCCCTGGTCTGTCAGGTGATTGGGGTCAGACCTCACCTCTAACACGGTTCAAGCCCACCTGAATCACCGCTTCCCCACTCCACAGTGTCTCCTGTCAATCCTTCTAACCCTACCCTCGGCTCTCCTTCCAATCTTAGGAGCAACAGTTCAGGGCAGTCAGTCTTTCCCTCTCAAAGCCTGGCCTTCCTCCCCACCCTCAGCTCCCTTCACTGTCTCAGAGCAAGTAGACTTTGGTTCCTGGGCCCTTTTCCAGCTTGAACACACTCTTCCAAAGGTCAGAGAATACTTAACCCATCACTCTTCTATAAAGCAGCTGCTTCTAGCAGCTCCTGTGATGTCCCAAAGCAACAGAAGAGGGCAGAGAGGAGCTGCCAGAAAGAAGCACACAGCATTTGCTCCGAAACCCATGGACACTGTCTGATCCCAGAGTGGGAAGTGTCTGTCATGCATGAAATACTCCCGGTTTCTACACACACGGGCTCACAAACAGCACGCCAACACAGCCAGCTGTGTGACAACTCCATCCATGCAGAGCCAGACCTGCCTGCTGCATCTGGCATCCAAAGCCCTGGAGTTGCCCTCAGCTCTCCAAGCACAATGCAACTGGGAAATATTGGTTGCTGAGAGCATCTCAAACATCCTTTCCATTCCCCAACTCCACAGCTGCAAAATCCACACATTTTCCTTGCTACAGAGTGAGCACATGACTCGTATTGCCTGAAAACAGTGTTTCTTTACCAGAAAGCTGTATTTTACAAAAACCCTGAAGCACCCCAAAGGGACTGGCAAAGCAGTCTCTCAAGCAGGTGACACCCTCCTGACAAAGCATCAGAGGTCTTATATTCCTGTACATCCCCACAATGAGGGCTAGCACAAGAAGGGCAAGTACCTGGTCCCACAGCTGCTAGGGGTAATTTCTATTATAATAATGTAATATGCTATTTCTCCCTTAAATCTGACACACACCCAGAGCCCCAGGTACCTAAATGAGTAATTACATCAGAAACCCCCGATGCAGAGCCTCATCACCTCCTGTTTGACACTGCTGCACAGGACCAAATCATTCCCACAGCAAACTGGGAGCAAGAGGTAAATGGGAGAAGCAGCAACCCCAGAAGACTCATTTGGCTCTGGTCCAGGTGACTCTAGGGCTCAGGGAGCAAGTTTCTAAAATCAAGGCTTTCTAGCTGGTTAAACATATCACCTATGCAACACTGCTGCTGTTATTAAATGTAAGACGCTGTATTTATTACTGTGTAGAACTTTCTGTAGCATCAGAAACTTGGCTCTCTTTGTTGCCTGCTCTCTTCATATACTTCAAGACTATTGCGGGCGGCGGGGGGGGATAAAGAGAGCGAGCATGCAAGATAAATGAACCATGCAATAAAAATTGTTGAAATTGGCTCAGGCATCTCCTGATAAGATCACAAGAGTTGAGAAAGAACTGCAGCTCTACTGGTGAGATATCCAACCATTGACAAAACACATCCACTCAGGAGAAAAAAAAAAAAAAAAAAAAAAAAGTTAAACAGACACCTAAACAGAGCACTTGCTAAAAACGCCAATTCTTTGAACACTGAACTCCAGAGTATTTTTTGTTTTAATATGACTCTGATCCCAGGAGCCTAGGCTTGCACTCTTGGTATCAACAGTACTCTCTGCAGGTTCATACAAATCCATACTCAGAGTATATGGATCTCACACACTAAGATTGTGAATCTGGAGGTAAATTTGCCTATGTAGCTGCAAAACCAGTCTGGGTTACACCTCCCCACACGTCATCCCATGAAGTTCAACTCTGAGCTGAAATACCACCTTGAGGGTCCTTGTGCCTTTTCAAGCTGCTATTGGTGATTTCACTATGGACTGCAACTACTCATTCAGGGGTCTGTAGAGCACCTGGGCAACAACCACCTGCTTCATAGGGCTGGGCTCTTGTCACCTGGTGGGAAGGGATGGCTTTCCTTGGGGCAGCCACAGGGTTCTCAGCACCAGCTCTAAGCCCTGTTCCTGGGTTAGCAGCCCATCCCTACTGCTGTAGGATGGCTCAGCCAGCAGAGAGGCAGCTGCAGAGCTGCAAAATGCTTCTGACTCCTTGGGGACCTGAAATCATGGCTCTGTCTGCATGAGCCATCCCCACATGCAAATCCTAAGCCCTCAAGTACCTCACAGACACAAATTACCAGAGTTCCATGAACGGGACAATGTCAGACTGGCTATGGCAGCAGGATACCATTTTGCCATTTTGGGAATACTTACTGCCTCCTTTTGACAGCCCTTCTGAAGCTTCATCTGTTTGTTTACACAGCGAAGTGCTTCATGCTTCAAAAATCACATCGGCCTTTTAGCATCCTCCAGCAGGCAAGGCCCTCCCTGCCATCCCTCTCAACCCGACTGAAGCCAAATCTGGTGAACAGGGAAGCCTGGCACCCAACACCAGCCTCAGAAGTAATGTCACATATGCTGCAAGGCAGAACTTTCTCTCATCAGCAGCACACACAGCTCCTCGCTGCTGCCTGCCAAGCATCCCAAACTTCTCCCACAGAGCTGAAACCCAACAGCAGCCCCCACACAACCCCTCCCTCTCTCTTTTCTCCAAAGCTTTTGTGCTGCACAGAGTAAAGCTTGTGGTGACAGTGAGCTCTGTGCAGTGACACCACCCCTTGTGCCTCCTGCAGAACACAGTGGTGCACACATCTCCAGAGGACCTTTGCATTGTCTGCCAAGAGCTCCTATGTCCCCTAAGCTAGGCCTCTCCCGAGGCGAGGCATGGCATTCTGCAGCCACCAGTAGTTTTCCCCATGATTCTATGATGCTGGTGACTAGCACGTGACGTACTAGCAAGGGAACAGCAAGCCTCCAAAAATTGAAGGAAACTGTTCCCGATTTTTAACAAAAACCCAGGAAGTAACAAAACTCTCCAAAGAAAACTCTTGCACTTTGACTCCAGCAACAAACTGGTGGGAAATGCCTTTGGAATGGAGATGGCTCCGCTCTCTGACCTGCTGTCCTGGCACCCAGAAGATACACAGACCTTTTTCAAAAGCTGGAGTGGCTTCTAGCTGCTACAAGCTAGGGAAGCTACCCATAGTTACACATCTACTGTAGTGCTCAACAGTTCTGAAAAAAGATCATATTAGAGTTCACCAGGAGGCTGCTCTAACTTGAAATAGGTCACTGGGTGTTGGGATCTGCGGTTTCAGCAACACGTGCTTTGGGAGCTCAATGGCAGCAGCTACTCCCTCTTCTGCTAAAGGCAAGCCCCTTGCCACAGCCTTAACTCCCTCAGTGGCTGCCCCCCCGCCTCCCGCAGGGATCCTCCAAGACACCGTGCTCCCTGCCAAGCCCAGCTATGCTCCATCACCCCTCCCGCACCACTTCATCTGCTCTGGAAACGCTTGGCGCTTCCTTTTGTCAGTACTTGTCTGTCAGGTAGGCAGTTCTGCCAAGAACCTTAAAGCAGTTGCAAAGCTCTTAACAGTTGCACATGCAAACCCTCTTAAGAAACAGCCAGAAGGTTTGGCCTAATGTAAGAGCGTAAACAAACTTGTTACATGCTAATCACCAGGTAGGCCACACACCCTTCCCCTCCTCCAACCCCTGAATCTGCTAAAAGGACAGGAAATATAAACGTGGTCACATACCTTTGCTTCCTCATTGATGTCCCAAGTGAAGGATATGGCATTGTACGCGATCTCCTCAATGTTACTGATGGTGTTGAAGCTCTCCTTGTAGTCAGCTGTTAGAAAGAAGGATACATGAGGGAGAGGAAGAGGCGATAACATCTGGAGTCCTTAATCACACAAAGCAGCCAGAAACCACAACTCCTCAGCAACCCCTTGGTGGGCAAAAGAAGCTGAACTGTACTTAAGAATGAATCATTAAAAAGGCTGGAAATGGTCCTCGTACAAAAACAAAATACAACAAACAGGAAGGAGGAGGAAAACGGGACTCGGCAGAAATTTGAAACTAGAAACGCCAGTGAGAAAGGCAGACATCCCAAATATCCCACGTCCTGCGCCATAGCCTGCTATGTGCGGGAAACTCTACCCTTTATGGCAAGGGCATAAGCTCTCAATAAAACTCCTTCAATAACAAACAAAGATTTGCATGCGCGTCTGCTTTAAGTGCCAAGCGATTAATCCCTGCTTTTATTCACAGAAGGAAGGGACTAGGAGTACAACCCAGCCTTCAGCCAGAGAAGGCTGGAAGCCAGCCAGCCCCAGCCTTGTCTGGAGGCAAGTGGAAATTTGCAGTGTTTTCTTTTTTTTATGTGTACCAAAGACAAGTTGTGAGTGAAGCTGTGGGAAGGAGGATCATTAGTGTCGAGGTATTTCTACGAGGATCTTGTCCTTTGAAGAAACACAGTATTTGGGACAGCCACAGAGTCTCTAAGCTGCGATTTAGCTACAAGCACCAGGATATGCCAAAGCAACTGTATTTTGGAGGGGGGATATCAGATCTGCCAATGCAAAACCCTAAACTCAGATTGCTCACCAACCAAAATCCTCCACAAATCAGCCTCTTTAAGGAGTCCTAAAAACTACAGCATTAGCTCCAAGCAATCAAAAGCTCTCTCCAGGCTTTCAGCAAAGCTATGGATAGCAGAGAGCATGATCCATAGGTTCCTTAAAACAACAAAGCTTTAGCAGAAAACCAAACCTTGCCAAGGAATTAGGTTTCGAGTTTGACATCAGCAATGAGAATGTTCCTTACCTATGTCAATGCATCTTTGTTTGGCTGTGTGCTGTCTTGAATGCCAGTATTTCCAGTGTCTGAGCTGATCTTCTCTTGTTTTGTCTTCAGCAAACACAACCATGATGACACTCTGAAAAGAGAGGGTGACAGGGCAAGATTAAAAAAAAAATAAAATAAACGCAAACACGTGAAAGAGAAAAGGCCACAGAGTACATTTGTTTTGGAAGTTCTCCTTGGTATCAGGTTTTCTGCTTTAGGCTTTCCAACTGCACTGCAGTATACCTGGCACACTGCTGCCAAAGAGGAAGGCACACAGCAGGGTTTTCTGGGTCATAAACAGAGATGAGCAGAACTGTTCTCCTAACTGGAGTTCAAGGATCTCATTCCAGGTGTTGCATCACCTTTACACAAGTGCTGACACCACTTCTTAACAGACTGAGCCAGGATGGGTTGGTCTGGAAGTAGGTGGACAGCAAAGGAACGAATACTGACGTAAGAGAGCAGGTAAGCTGGCCTTAGTGCTGATGCTCTGGTTTAGATTACTGCACTTTGGGAGAGTTTTCAAGGCTACCATTGTACACACCCTCTTTCCCAAGAAACCACAAAAGCTGCCACTCACTCGGACTTTACTGATGGGGTGATGGATTCCTTCACTGCTGCTGACTTCTTTCAGTGTGATTGGGTAGAATTGACCTTTATTCAGGTAAGTCATCGTGCTGTCCCCAGGCTTCTGTCGGAGGGACTTGGAGGCTTCCAAAGTGTATTCAAAGTTATTCCTATGGAGCGAAGAGGGCAGTGATTGCTAAGGCATTTTCCTGGAAAGCTGATTTAATGTTCCACATTTAATTTGGAGAAATTCCAAAGTCGTTAGTTGACTCACTAAGTCATCAACAGGCAAGGAAGTTGGAAAACAGGATGAGCCCCTTTTTCAACCATTTCCTTCATGAATGAACATTTAAGAGAAGTTCCTGGCAAGCTAAATTCCAAAATACATCAGCAGGCAAGACTGGAATCTCCCTATTCAGGCCAAGAGCAGCAAGCTGCTCTCATGGAACAGAAAAGTATTGATTAGCAATTAAATTAAATTCACAAGATAATAAGCCATTCAGTGGCCATGGTCTTCTCCTCTTGGTCAGCTGCAGCTAACCAAACAACTAGTTTATTCCCCTCCCTTGGAGTTCAGATGAGTTTCATGCTTCCTATTTCTGCTGTAGATTTCCAACAGGGGTAAAACAAGCCAAGCAGGCCAGGGAGAGGGACACAGGTGGAAGCCAGCAATGAGACCACTGCAGAGCTGACAGACAGCACTGCATCTTCCCATGTGACAGAGAGTTGGTACAAGCACATCGACTGAAACAGGGTGGTATTTCCAACCCTGCATGTAGTTTTCCTTAAAGATACAGGGAGGATTTTCAACTGTGACATTCAAACGAGCAGGCACTGTTGTGTTTCGACTGTGTTTTGAGATCCACAGCGTCCCCAGTGCCTGATAGTGACTCAGTGCAGACGGGAGTGAGCTGTACTGCTTGCTCGTGGACAAGCCAACTTAAGAGAAGAGGAGGATATAGGCAAGCAGGGGGCTTAAAGCATTACCCAGAAATGCTGTCAAACACATAATCTTCTGAATTCATGTTGGCCATCCGGAGATTCAGTTCAGTAGGAAAGAAAACCTGGGGTAGACACAAAACAAAACAACACAACAATTAACACAGCAGCAACAAGAAAAGTCAAGATTAAACAGATACTCTTTACCACAGAACTTCTGACAGGCAAATTCATCATCAGATAACAACTGATTTTTGGTCTGTACAAACACAACACTTGAGCAGGGTTTTAATGCAAAACTTTTGGGTGTCAACTAAGCACAACATCTCACAAGCCTTCTGAGTCAGCTTAGGGCAACATTTTAAAGCTTTCCCAAATCTCAAAGAAAGGGCATTAGCTACACAGTTCCTTGAGGTCTGGCTTAAAAATCAAAACCTGGTTACGCTGTTGTTTTCAGTTGGTACCATGAAACAAGAAACAGATTTTCATCCAGGTTTAACTCTCACTCAAGGCCCCTAAATAAACCAGCTGTTTTCCACTGACACACACCACACCTAGAAACTGGCAGTAAGGAAGCTTACAGACATAGTCACTTCACTTTGGTACCTGCAAAGGCACTGAGGAGTGCTGAACTCTTGCAAAACCTGGCCCACTGCTGCAGAGCGAGAGAACTATTTCCACACTCTGCAAGCCAAAGGCTCTGTCACTAGTAAGATTAGTCACTTGCTTTCGATCATGATTTCATGTTGTGAAGGTTTTATTTACTAAATTATACTTATGCACCTTTCTGAGAAAGTCTATTCCTGAATCACTGGACAGATTTCTGGCTCATGTGACAAGAACAATTAAAGATGGAACTGGATCTCTCCATCCAGATCAAGACACACGCGCACACACACACAGCGACTGCCTCTCTTGGTACCTCTTGCACGCCCTCCTTGAAAGTCTCTGAGAAGGTGGAGTCTGGCGTTCGCCTCTGGGAGTTTTGAGGCTGGGTGTTGGAACTGAACTGGTCGGGATTGAGGTTCCTGTCGAAGACCACCACCCGCTCGGGGGGCTCGGGGTGGTAGACGCTTGGTGGGATGCCTACTGCAAAGCCATGGGGCTGCGTCTCCGTTTTGATGGAATGGGTGGGCATCGTGGCAATTGAAACGGTGACCGTTGTGTCAGGGGTTGTAAGGTGGCCTCTCTTGTCCATGCCCATCTGGGGCGTGTGTGGAAGGACAATATTGAAAGGCACATTTTTCAGAACCTGGACTCTGTTTTCTCCAGCAGAAATAAGCGACTGTTCTGTCACGTTTGGGATGCTGTTCCTTTAAAGGACAAGGAAAAAAAATCATGCATAAATTATACAGCTCATTTTCCTCATGAAACAAGAGCTAGAAATACTTCTCAGCCTTTCGGACAAGGACAGCCGATACCAACTCCCCTCCTTCTGCAAAACAGCTCACTCCTAACCTGAAAAGCTGAGAGTCATTCAAAAAAGAAACCTCACCCACTGCTAGCAACCCCACCTTGGAGATGAATTACCCTGGAGCAAAGGGTGAGGGTTCACAGCCCAGATTCTCACTACTTGGAAAACAGTGGTCCAAAACTAAGCGCTTTGAGGCCCTTCTCACCACGCATCAGCACACACAGGTTCCATGAAACTGCTCTTTGGCGGTTGGAGAAGGACTGAGAACAAGGTTGCTGTTCCTCTGCCCTAGGACTGCACACCACCCGGGAAGCACTAATAGGGAAGTTACACCCCTCTTTCATGCACAAACCCCCAAGAAAATCCACACTGAGACTCCCTGGAGTGGTTTGCATAACTTCACACTCTCCACCCCACCACATTAATTTCTGCCAGAATGACGCTGAGATCTGTGGCTAAGCTGACCTCATAGCTAGTAGCCACTAAGTCAGCCTGCCCTCCCTTTCTCCCTCCCGACAACGTGGTCCTGCCCTCTTCTTTGCACCAATTCAGATGCTCCCCTGTCCTCCTGGTGAGCCAGTTTGGCTTGTTCCACTGGAAGAAAACTAGCCACTTCTTTTTTTCCTGCTAGGTTATGGGTCAGTGAAAGACCAGAGCTGGTATGAGGGGAGCAGGAGGAACACGTGGCTGGGAACCAGACCACTCTTCTCAACAAGAAGCCATTCAATTGGCTCAGCCAGACCACAAAACCTCACCTCAAGTCCTTAAAGCATTCTAATCTGTCCAAAGGAAGAGGATGGTAGGAGTGGAAGCCTGGCTTGAATGAACCTCACATTCATAATATTTACTTAATCAGTATCTTCTTTTGCTTGGGAGGCACCAGAGAGGGAGGGCAGGAAAAGGAAGAAAGAAAGGAGTTCCAGAGGATACAAAAGAAGTCCACAAACAACACAAAACCAAAACTAAATCACAAGCACTTTGAACTCCTTCCCTATCAGCCCGTGCACGAAGCAGCAGTGCTGCTGGTGACTGAGAACAAAATCAGCAGTGAGCAACTGATGCAACTGCATGCAAAAATAAAAGGGTTACCAGCCACCTCTGCAGCCTTGGGAAGGGGTGCCTGTGCTACCAGGCTGTGCCTAGCATTAACAAGAGCAGCTTTTGCTACGCTGACTGTATAACACCAGTACATAGAAAGCAGATGGATGGCAATGAAAAGCAGTTTGGGCCTCAGCTCTCCACATCATGGTCCAACCCCCATCCTGTTCCTGGGGTAGCAGAGGAATTCGGGGCACAGAGTAAAAGCAAACAATTTCTCTCTTCCAGCACAACACTGCAGTGCAGCAAGTTACTTTTCTTCAGCAGCTTTGGTGGTCTAGGAGGGAAGGGAGATAAGCAGACACACAATAATAAAAACTAATACCTTTTGCTATGGTCTTGCTCAGGATGTTCTACCTCTGGTTTAGCTGTCGAAGATCTCCTCTCCCTTGGAACCTAGGAAATACAAGACATACTACAATTGCATTCTTCCTCCCATTAAAAAAAAAAAAACAAACCCAAAAAATGCTCCTCAAAACACAGCCATCTGGTCAAATGAAGAAAGCATTGCTCTCTGATAGCAGTCATTATTAGCATTATAGCTTGACCAATGTTCGCATGGCTTTGGGATGCCAGGCCTGCCCCAGGTGATGCCCCCAGATCCCTGTGTAGCTGACCTGGCCAGCTGTGCCAGCCCTGCGCTCCTGCCAGCACCAGGCAGTGAGAAAACCGGTGCAGAAAACTGGCCATCCCTGGCTGGAGCACCAGCACCGGAGTGAACAGGATCAGGAGGAGAGCCCCCAAGGTTGGCACTGGCAGTGCCGGTTTTCTCCTCTGCAGGCTGGCAGGGTTCAGCTTGCTGGATGAGCTCAAGGCTTGTGAAAGGACGCTGCTCCACAGCCCCTTCCCCATGAACAAGTGCTCTCTAGACCACTTCCTCAAAGACCACTCAAGGCTTTCCTTTCTCCTTGGAGACGAGGGGATTTGGGGAGGACCAGGGTCAATAAGTGTATTGGGATGCTACAGCTCATTTTTTGTGTGTGGCCACGTACAACACACTGGCCCAAAGTGTATTAAATCTTTTATAAAAGAAACGTAACCACCAGCGCTCTGGATTTAAGACAGCCCAACACTGCTCCTCGTATTTTATGCTATGGACAGGATTTGCCCTGAAAACACCACACACCGATCACACAAGCCACCTCGTCCACACACAGACGTACACCATTTTCCCAGCCATGATGCAAGGTCAAGGCATACAGAAGAAGGTGAACTCCTCGACCTACGGCAGCTCAGTTCACCAGAGCACGCAGCCAGCACCCCAGTGACCCGAACGGCTCTTGCCACCACAGGCACAAGCCCGTGGTGCTCAGGTCCCCTCCACAGCGCAGCAAGTCCACACAAGCTCCTCTGCAAACACACACACGGTGCCCAGGACTTTTGTCACCCTCAACACACCTCCTGAATGAGCAAAGCAAACACTTTGCAGTGTAAGGAGGAGTAAACTCCCACCACTTTCCTCCTCCGAAGCCTGCTCAAATACTGCCCGTGTTTGCCAGCTTGGGTGCAACGTGGGGAACCACCGCTTTACTGCTAACTGATGGCATACCTGCATGAACAGCATATTTCTCTAAACAGTCCCCGAATCTCCAATAACACAAGAATTGTTGGATTTTCCATGGTAACCAGCAAAATTTGGAGAACCTCTACCTGGAGATTACTAGGAGGCCGACACTAACTAGTCACTGAAAAACAAGGGTCTTCCAAGCTGCTTTTGGCCTCAAGCCCAACACTCCTAAACTCTAGGTTTCAATCAAAAATTTGTTTCCCATAAGGCCTTATTAACCACAGTTGAGCAATCAGGAGAGCCCATTAGTTAAATGGAAGAAAACTCAAATTGTTTGATTTTGTTGTTTGGGTTTGTTGGGTTTTTTTTTTAATACGAAGGTGATCTCATCAGCTGCCTTTAATATCGTGAGGGGGTGTATTAGAAATGCCTAGACATCACCCCTCTAGCATTACTTCGTAACAGCCCTCAATAAATCTTTCAACCTCTAACCATTTTGCTTCACTCAAGTGTGCAGCATACCTGTTCTCCCACTGATTTTTCTGTACACCCACTGACACCCAAACATAAGAGGAAACCCCGAATTAGACATTAATGTACAGCAAATCCCTTCTGCTTTGCCAAGCGTGAAGGATCAACATCAACCTTCTCTTTGTAATCTACAGGTTTAGGAATCAAAATTTATTTTGTGGATTAAAATTGTTCTGGTGAAAGTGTTGGTTTTTTTTTTTTTTTTTTTCTAAGAGCATAGCAAGTGCAGGGACAAAGCAAAAAGCCGGTTTTCTCACAAAACTAGCTGAATAACATCCACATCAGTGAGTTTCTGGCATTTTGTCGTGTGTGTGGAGTGCTAATCTCCATATTAAGCATTACAAGAACATTTTGATACATAAGACGTGTTCAATTCCTAAAAGGAGAGGCAAAGATTTTGTATGCACAAGGCAGCCTCTCCTTGTGCTTGAAGAGCATACCAAGGCTTGCAATTGCATTCACTACTGTTAAAAGACACAAGCCAAAGCATCCGGCATGCGAGCCAAGTCAGCCTCCTGGCCTCCCTGCATGCTCAGTAAAGAAAAAACAGGCATCTCCACCCGGTGAGCCAGGCCACCGTAATGCAGGTGTCTAACACAAGCAGGATGCCTCCCTGCCTGGAAATGCCTGCTGGTCTCCACTGACTTGGACATGGAGCAGAGATAACTACCCTGGCTTAGACTTCTGGTATTTAGGAAAGAAAGCTCAGCAAGATGTATCCCACACAAACCAGAAGGTTACCTGTTTGACAGTGTTCGATTCACCTGTGAACATCTAGGACAGCACATGTCCCTGAGAAGACCGTGAACACTGGGGAAGATGACCACAGCTGCCAAAGGATTAACAGATTACAGCAGCTGAAGCTCACTGAAGGTTAGAGGGATGCAGACAGCAACTCCTTCAGGTGGACACTTCTGCCCCACACACCACCAAAAACTGCAGGTTTAGCTTAGCATCAGCTGAGACTAAGGTAGCACATCAAAGCCCCAGCAAAAGCCAATGGTTCCACCGGAATAGGGATCACGTGAGCAAAAGAAGAGAAGTTTCCTTCTCCATGTATATTTCCATTCAGATAGGGACATGCTCCCAAAGTCTCACTCGGCACAACTACTTCTATAATACATTGCCTCCTGCAGAACCTCCTGGAGTTGACAGGTAAAGTGCAACTGAAGCTTTTGACCCATTACATTAAGATCCAGGGGATCTTATTTTACTGATCTAAAAATAAACCAATTTTCAGAAAAAGGGACATGGAATTTTTTCCATTTAAAACCCGCATAGTTTAAAGTCCTCATGATATAGCTTCTGTAAAATCCTCCAGCAAATGACACCTTTTCCACAGGTGGAACAAGAGCTCTGCTGGCTGCCAGACCATACCCACACCAATCTACCTTGTAGTAATCATACAGCAGTCCGAGGGCAGCTGCGCTGTCTTCATCACCATTGATGCTCATCATAGCTTTGGTAGCTGCTGTAAGGGGATTTTCAAGAAAGGTTTTCCAGGCCTCATCTTCACTGGTGTAAGGACGTCTCTGAGAGTAGAGAGAGTCATTCTGAAGAACCAACACGGGTCTTTTACTTGAATCATAACAAAAAAAAAAAAAAAAAAAAAGAAAGAAGAAAGAAAAAATCCACCTGTTAGAACACATGAAAAACATTCCTGAAGTTCTTCAAAATTAGCTGCCCCAGTTTCACAGGTTCATGTTCTGAATCAGTGCACTACAAGGATTAGTCAACACAAAAAGCCCAGAAACCTAATTCTGATCTCACTCACGCTCAGTGTAAATCAGGATTAATTTGACCAAACTCAGCTGGATTACACCAATCTATCCAAAATCGCAAAGCCATTTAAAAGCACTACTGACCTGCTCACCCTCTGAATCCAACCCCGAAAGGGTTACATGCGCTTACCGGCCTACCGCCTACAAAACCTCTAGCACATCCTACGTAAGACTACCAAGCCACAACCTGCTCCAGTTCCCATGTGGGACTAGAAAATGTGAATTAACGAAACATCTCTTTCCCCTAGAGCTTTCAGAAGGTATCTTCCCTCTGAAAACACCACCTAGAAGCTGCTGATTAGTTATAGACTACACAGGGAAATTGGTCAAAGGGACCTCAAATCAATTTGGCAGTGAATTTCTCTGACAAGGGAAGCCAAAAGACCTACTGCCTGGTTACTGTTGAAATAATCTGCGACACTAGTTGGAAACACCCTCAACAGGTGACTGGGGAAAAAAAGAGAAAAACTGGAGTTTTTCCCTTTATGTTGTAATATACAAAAAAAAAAAAATTATAGTTACTCTGAACATCTTGAGATTGCTGTGAACAAGACAACTTGGACCTTCTGCCCACAGGTGAAAGTGGGACATCTGTAGAAAATGCTGTCCTACCAGCTTAGACAACTTAATATACTTTGGTTCTATCGCTAAAATATATGCTTCATCTTTCAAGTCAGCTCAAGCTAGTGTTGTTTAAATCTGACTTTTAAACCAGTTCAAACAGTTCTCTTTCCAGCACAAGTGTAACATTAGTTTACTGCAGATTGGCAGGGAAAGGAGGGAGGCTTTTTTATTTTCTTAAATACTCCCAAACTCGGCATTTTTTAATGAATTGGTAAGAGTTTAAAAGAAATAAGTAAGTATTAAAAAAACCAAACCCCACAAAAACCAGTTCCCCACCACCATCACACCCCTTCCCCAGTAGATAAGCATTCTTTTCATCTGTTTATCCAGATGCATTCAGAGATTGAAATACACTACAAATACAAAAAGTTGTGAAATACAAAGTTGTGAAATACTCTAATCACTATAATCAGCTTAACAGTATCCTACATTTATGACCACCTTCTACCAAAAAGATTGCAAAGCACTTTGCAAATTATGCGTTCGATCCTTTATCAGTTACACAAGGGGTAAGCTGAGCTTCAGTGGGACAGCCTGGCTGAGCTGAAGACGCTTAAAGCGAGTGGGAGTTTCCAGGACTTGTAAGAGCACTTTGTGGCTATAAATCAGTATTATACAGTTGGAAAAAAGCAAACAATAACAAAAGAAGCAAGCTCTTGCACCGAGCCCTTTCTTTAGGTCTTCGTACATATTTGTGTACACACGGACGCAGACACCAAAATGCAGATACCTCTGGTATCGAGGACATCCACTTTCTATCAGGCTGCACAGCAGAAGATAAAGCGGAATTTTCTTTAGGAACATGGTACACGCTCCTATTCTTATACAATGTGATAAAAGAAACCTCAATATCCATAGCAAATGGGTAAATCCTTCAGTTAAAGTGACTCAGAAAGAAAAAGGCAACTGAAGTATCCTGGGTGCAGTTCGCTTGATCTGCCCCTGCCAAGCTGAAGGGCTAAGTCAGCCTCACTGGGACTCACAAGACCACTAAGCTGATTCCCTCCAACAACACAATGCTCACATGGAAAGAGAGCTAAGGGAAAAACAAAAATATCGAGAACTAAAGCAGCCACTAACCAGAAATGCAGCAAAGGCAAAAACTACGTATTTTTGTGCGATTTCTTTGTCATTGCAACACCTAAATATAATGCACATTGCCCTACAGGTAATCTACACCTCTAAAAGCAGCGTAGAAAGAATTATCTGCAGAATTATCAAGAGAAGCACACAGTTTGGCAGTAACTCAATCCCTTAACAGAACCACAGCTTCTTTCAGGAAAATGAGAACATATTAATAAGAGAAGGCAAACATTTATTCTTCCGAAGTTTTAGGTTTCAAGATTACTGGCACGTGGATCTGCTCACAAAGTAGTAGACATGTCCAGCAAAGGCTGGAAAAAAGTTTCCTACTGAGTTTTAATTATTTCTGAATTTTATTTGCTACGTGACTGAAGCGGAAGCAGAGGAATATTATAAAAAGCAGATACTCTCTCTTTACCTGCAAGGATCCCACAGCCCACAATGTTTTGCGTTCAGATCACAGCAACTATTCCTACTTACTTCGCTGATCCAAAACCCAGCCTTTCTCTCCCTCACCGTGCAATTTAACTCGAGACCTTAAGAGATCCTCAGCCACACTGTGCTTTACACCTGGTCTTTGCACAGAGCACACCTTTAATGCTGAGGCAGCAGAGGGAATTTCTTTCGCCGGCTTCTACGTGCCAGAAAAGTGAAGCGCGTGTACCTTAATTACTAGGGCCTCATCTATTAAGCGTCATTGGAGGTTAAAAAAATAGATGAAAAATCCTAATCACAGGGTGAAGTTAGCGAGGTGCTGCATTAGTCCTCCTTCTAGAAAGGATCATATTTAAAAAAAAAAAAAAAAAAAAAACAACGAAAAAACCAAACCCACAACTGTGGTCAAAATCCTATGCTTTCCCTAGGAAATGAGTGCATTTGAGTCACCGATCATTCAAAACGCAGTGATTTTAAAGTCGGTTCTTCAAATCACTTCAGACTTATCCCGACTTCTATCAAGTTGCAGCGTCCACGGCCACCGGCTCCAGCCGGACACGGTGACGAGCGCGGCAGCAGACCCACGCCTGCGAACACAGCACGGGATCCGCTGAAGGCGTCGTCTGGGCGTTCAACACCGCGAGGTGACAGAAAACACGCTTCAGGCTCCGCTTTAGCTCCTTTCACGCCCGCTCTCCTATCGTACGAGGTCGCCCGCCGACCCCCTTACCTGCCGAAATCCACCTTGCCGGAGGGGTGCGCCTCGTAGAAGTCCATGGGGGCCGCTCCCGCCGCCGGGCAGCGGCGCGGGGCTCCGGCGGGGGGGCCAGCCGGCCGCTGCGGCTCCGCCCGCCTCCCTCAGCCCCCGGGAGAGGGGCAGCCCGGCGCTGCGGCGGCGCCCGCTCCTCCCGACGGCGCGGCCCGCTCGCCGCCCGCCCGCATTTAAGGCGCGGCGCGGCGCGGCGCGGCGGGGCGGGGGGCGGACGGCGGCGGCGCTGACCCACGCCTCGCTGCGGGTGTCGGGTTTCAAAGCCGGCCCTGCCTCGCCGCTCGCCCCGCGGGGCGGGGTGGCCGCCGGGGTCGCCCCGCTGCGCCGCCGGGCCCCCCCGGGGCTCACCCCCCCCGCCGCCATTTCGCACCGCCCCGCCGCAGCCTCCGGTTACTCCTCCGCGGAGATGGAGGGGGGCGGGCCCCCGGGGACAGCGGCTCCCCCCCCGGCCCGGCCCCGCAAGAGAGCGGGCGGCGGGTCCCTCTCGCCGCAGCCCCCCGGAGGGGCAGCAGCACCGGTCGGACCGGACCCGCTTCTCCCCCCCGTCTCTCCTCCCCGCCCGCCTCACTCACTTGTCGTAGTCTTGTGTCATGTCTGGCGGAGGCAGCGGGCGGCAGAACTGGCCCGGCTGGTCGGGAGGGCGAGGCGGGGGCGAGCGGAGACAGCAGCGCGCAGCCCGCCGCACCGACGGGTTTTGTCGGCTTTTCTCGCCCGCTCAGGTGGCTCCCGCAGCCGCAGGTGGACGGGCGCCGCGCGACGCTCCCCATTGGCTGCCGCCGACGGCGGGGCGGAGCCGCCGCGCCCCCATTGGGCGGTCGGGCGCCGGGGGGGCGGTGCCGGCGCTGGTGCGGGGCTCGGCGGGGGACGGGGGGCGGCGGCGCGGAGGCGCAGAGGCGCCCAGGCGGGCCCGGGCCGAACCGAGGCGGGCCGGGCCGGGCCGGGCAGCGGGTGATACCGGCCGCGGCCCCTTCGTTACAACGCTGGGCACGGCGCAAGTAAGGGACGGGTAAAACTTGGCGGGGAAGGCGCTCCCCCGGGGTTGGGGGCCCCGGCGCCCCGCCAGCAGCGCACCCCGCTGTCAAAGAGCGGTTTCCTGAGGAGAACAAAGCCCCTTTCCCCCAGGTTTCACCTCTCCCGCTGCGCTGAAGCGGTCACGGGGGCTAAGGCACTCGCACCGCAGCCCCCAGCCCTCCTCCGGGGCGCCAGGGCCCCCCGCCGAGCCGGGGCCGCGCTGCGGGGGGCACCGCCGGGACCCCGGCCCGGGGCGGGGGAAGCGGCCGGGTACGCGGGAGGCGCCCTGGGATCGTCTTCGCACTAGAAATGGGTTTCGCTTCTCCCTCTCCCATCCCGTATAACCTCAATTCTTCTTCCTGCACTAAAGCCGTTTTTTGGGAAAGTCGAAAAACGGCACAAGGCGCGTTAATTTGCGCGGGCGCTGCGCCGACTGCCAGAGCACAGCGGATCCTAGCATCGTTACGCGCCTCAGGCGAACCTGGGTCTGGAGAGAAGCAGGTTTACGATGGACTTACTGCTGGAAATGCATCTAAATCCTCTGCTTTAACAACTGCAGCAGCATTACAAATACATTGGGTATATCCGAAGTGGCGTGCACAAATTTAAATCAGAAAGATCTTAAGTTTCTCCTTGAGAAATAAGGGTGGGAGGCTGCTTGTTTAAGTAACAAGTTGAATCTAAACCCATATAGCAACAATGCTATCTCTCATATGTCCAGATGCTTCAGATAGCTACTGTAATTTAAAAGTACGCACACTAATAAGAGGTCTGTCCTTCTAGGTCAAAATCTCTTCCGTATTTGTACGGGATATACTCCAATGAAAAATTATAGAAGGATAATTCAAGCAGCCAACTGAAGAGAAATATGAAACTAAAGGGAACAAACTTTCACTAAGGGTCTAATCCTGGAAGTTGCTTAATATCCTCTGACTGGATTACAACTAGTGTTCTAGAAAGAAAATGCTTTGTTTGAATCTGCAAACATTGCCATTAGGATGGCAAAAGATAAATACCATTACTGAAGTAAGATCTTGCTTTACAGAGTGAAATGAACTGATGTAAATTGTTCTTTATGACATGCAATAAAAGGTACTCTGTATTTTTAACCCACTTGAATTAGACTTTAAAGATTACGTAGAAGAAAATTTCTTATCTGCTCCCGCCTATGACAAAAATAGTGTCATCCAATTAAGATGTCAGAAAATGACATTTTTCCAAACGAGTATAACTCGCTTTGTTTCCAATACAAACTACAAAACCAGCTCAAAATTGCAAGTATAGGAAAGGACTGCTAACTTTCTCAGGTGTTATTCACTCCTCACGCTCTCCGCTTCTGTTTGTAGAATTCTGGGATGTGCAGACACAATCACTGCTTTTTGGCACATGTGCACATTTTCATAAGCAAAAAAATATAATACTACCCTGTAGCTCTAAGTGACCCAGATGCAGTACGTGCTGAAGTTCAGTCACATGTTTACATTGCACCCGAATTGCTAAAATCTTAGTAATGTGCCATGCTTGGCATTTCTACTACTGTCTAGTTAAGAATTTACCATCATTTTATTCCAAAGAAATCAAATAAATAAATAAATCAAAGCTGTTGCCTCTGCAAAAGGGACAGCTTTTCTTAACAGCCTGGGCCGCCGATGATAACTTAGTTATCAACACAGCAATCACTTCCACATTCAGGAGACAATGATATAAACACCGGATTGTGACACAGCTGACTAATCTGCCGGTCACAATCTAGACTCTGTAACACCACTTGTAGGTGTATTTCTGTGATGTCACTAACTGGGTTGCATCATCGCTGAATAAAATCAGGCAAGAAGCACAAAGGGATTTAGCAGAGCTTTGGCTCGGGCATAAAGCTATGCCAGCCTGACGCGGCAGCGCTCTGCCAGGACTTCCCTTGCCCTGCGCTGACTGCTGTTCACTCCAACTTCGTCCCTCGCTCAAGCCCTTTTACCTTGATCTCACTGCTCTCCTCCACCTCTCATGCCCTTCCCTTTACCTTAGCCTCTGCCTCGGTCCTGCCTTCAGCGTCCTCTTTCCCTTCTTCACGTATTTGTTTCCTTTTAAATGAATCCCACTCGAAACACACAAGGAACCCCACCGAACTCACTTGCCATTTGCAACCATTTGGCCAAGCACTGTCTCGGCATGTTTGCACCTCTTCCTAGTGTGTCTTTTGACATCGCTGTCTAGAGAAACTGGGAATTATTCTGGACAAGGATTAGCTACTGTTATGACTTACCTAACAAATAGGGTTTTAAAATCTCATACCTGATAATTATCATCTACACGCACTGGCCATTCACACCCGCGTAATAAACAAGTTGCATCAAGTTCGTAACAGTACTTTTGATTTCACAAAACACAGCAGGGAGTCAAAACAGGATACTTTCTACTTAATCCGAACCCTAAGATGCAAGGGCCAGACTGCAGAGCTGGCTGTAAGGAGCAGTGAATCTTCCATACTTCTCTCCATCACACAGCACGCTGGGCAAGCTCTTCTCTTCTGCAACAGGCCTGTGGTCACTAATGATGGAGCCCGAAAAGTGAGCCCGAAGCTGATCACTGACCCTCGCAGAATTAACCTGACAGCATCAAAGAACTGAAGAAAAAAAAAAAAAAAAGAGAAAAGCCCAGGCAGAGGTTCATGAACTCACTGGGAAGTGAGGTGAAAGCAGGCACAGTGGAAAGAAATAGAAAGGCCAGTGAGAGTGGAAAAGGAAGCTGGAAATGCCTTATAGGAAAGAGATGGAAAAAGCTGGGGGGGGAGGGAGGGTAAAGAAATAAATGAAAGCACAATGTGTGAAATACAGAACAGGAAAAGAAACAGTTTGGTTTTGCTTCAGTCATATCCCTATATGCAATCTTGCAGGCATTCTTTAAAGATTGCCCTTCTAATTCTGTACTTAGCCCTAAAGATAAGGCAGAAACTGTTGAGACCATACAGACCGTTCAGGGGCAGGAGATGCAGCTCCATCAGCCTGACTGAGGACACTCTGAAATGACTACAACATAAATGAATCAATTTTGCAGTAGCCTATATATTAAGAAGTCAGCCTGAAGCCTAGAATTTTATCAATGATAAAAATCTTTAGCATGCTAACCAGTCTCACTGAACATTTCTCATCTCTGCTCAGTACTGTGCTTCCTCCAGGTTTGATTTCTGTGTACATAGCTCCTGCCACACAGGCTGACAGTGGTGTAGCAAGAGAACAGCATGTGCAGCTCTTTCGCTGCGTACTGTTCTCCGCCTAATCCGCTTTGCTTTGCAGCACGGAAACCGCCCAGCTGCCCAGTTAGGAGTTACAAACGGCACGGATTTCAGTTCAGTAAACAAAAATGTTTTGTCACGATCTTGTATCAACATATCACGACTTACTGTGCTGATGAGATCCCGGGCCAGGTGGATTCCTTCACATCCTAGCGTCAGAGCAAGTTGCAAGTGGTGGTCATGGGGAACCCTGCTGCGCCGTGTTGAGGGACCACGGTCGAAGTCCTGCTCAGAAGCGCGAGGACCAGCCTGCCCGCAGGCGTGAAGCCTGCCTCGCTTGTGAGGAGCTGACGGCTCACCAGGAACTCACTGGCTCTGCAGTCTGATATCCTGGCCTTGAGAGCTGGGGCACTTGGATATCGTTTTAGGACACCCTTCTCTTCCCTGGGCCCGTAAAGAGGTGGTGTCTTCACCCCTCTCTCTCGCAGCAGCCTCTACTCCGCACCCCTCAGGCAGCCCTGTCAGAGGCAGGCAATGCTCGCTCAGACAGCCACCACAGGCGTCCCCCATGAAAAGGCAGCACAGAAGCTCCCAAGGATCCGGATCAAGCTTTCGGATTGCAGCATGGACACTAAACACACTCCATGGTGTTCTCACGAGGCAATGGCAGGGTCCGCAACTGATAAGCAAAGCCACTGCTAGGACAACAGGGAGTGGACACACAATACTTCTACAACACCAAGCAGCCTTGTGAAATCATTAGAGGAATGTGCTTGCATTTTCTTTTAAAACTACCTGATGTGCTGCCGGAGGCAGAGTATAGATGCTGAGAATCAGGGAGGAGTGTTCTGGCTCTGGAAATCCTGCCATTAGCAGTTGTACAAGGGCAGCTATAACCTCACGTGAGGACACAAGCATTCGTCATCTGTTCTGCCAATCCTTATCCACTCTCTTGTTCACCATTTCAGCAGCATCCTAGCATAAGCAGCAGCGAGGCATACTCTTTCACGTATGCCCGTTTCCAGTCTTGGCCTCCCCTTTATGCTCTCCCTCATCTAATCTGGCCAGGAACAAAGGAGCTTCACATGTGAGGAGCAACAAGACCAGTAACTGTGCAGGAGATACTGGAAAGCAAACATTCTGCATTTAGTGCAAGGGCAAATGCAGCAGGAGACACTGCCTTGGCAAATCCACATACTAACATGCTCAGCCAGGAAATACGTATGACTATGTGCTGGGAAGCCCATGTAATTTTGGATCAAAATAGGAGATTCATTAATCGAAGTTATCCTGACTCTTCTCTGCAAGTGAAGGAGCATAAAACTTACTCAACTTGACATGGGGAAGGGATGGAAGAACCAGGGAGCAGACACTCATTCAGGGACTTAACATTTCCAGACTTCACCTCTTCCAAAAGCCCTAATCCTGGCCCTTTTGCTCCCAGCCCTGCAAAAACATCCTCTTAACACCTTTCCATAAATACCCTGAAATCATTTTTCAAGACCATCAGCAAAAGTCTTGTTTATCCATACAGGGAGAAAAGTCATTTCGAGGAAGGGACTTTTGAGCCTCCCAAGAAGTTAGGAGAAAACGAGTTATTCATTGTGTTGCCTGCAACATTGCACAAAGCTTTCTCAAAGCTTCCAAACATGATTGTTTCAGGGGTCATGCTAAAAATACGTTAGGAAAGATGTAATTACAGTAAAGCCCATACAACACACTACAGACAATAAATTAGGCTAGTATTGCTTGTAGGCATAGGGCTTTGCCGATTCTCATTCTCTGGTTAAATCAGGTTCAGGACCCTCACTCTATGTAAGAGGTTAAGGAGAAAGTCAAACATCTCTCCTTCATGCCTGGAAAATGGTAGAAATTTAAAAAGACAAATGTATTTGACTGAGAGTAAGTTGATACTGAGAATGCAGACACACTGCGGTAGTGAAAAATTAGTAAGGTGAAATTCCAATTCTGCTGAAGGCTGTACCTTTCAAAAGAAAATGAGCGCTCTCTCATATTTCTCCACTGAAACAACAGAAAGGTTGCATTATTTAGGAGAATTCATAAAGCAAGGTTACTTTTGCACTCTTAAAGATAGAAAAAAACCCAGTGTGTTAAAATATAACACACAAACTAGGAGAAAGCCTAAATTCAGTTCAGAATGCACATCAAGGTCTCAGAGTAACTGATTTGCTATTATCTAAGTTAATAATTATTTAATGATTCTAAATCTTCTCAATATATAATGTTTTAAAAGTCTAATCTAAAAAAAACCCACTTGCCTTGATCTATATACTTAAGAACCCTCATTCGACTTTTAGAGTAAGAAACGAAACAAACTGAGTCTCTTTACTTAAAATTTCCAGGGGAAGAAGTACAAAAAAGTAGCAATTGGAAAGTTGCACTTCCCCGGACATTTTCAGCAAATAGTTACAGAAAGGAGCTGTAACTTCGAAGTAGGTAGAGGAGGTGGCTGGGACTGCTGGATTGCGGCAGACACCCTCCCCTTCAGCTGTCGGCTGGTAGCTGTCTGTTCAACCAGCGCCGCTCCACCTCAGGGTTACATTACCTGGACTCAAAGTAGCTGTCCCAAGGGAGCTCAACTACACTTTGCTGACGATAAGGCACTCTTGTGGCTCATCAGTTTCTTAAACATCATTACTCCAACGTAAGTGTTGATTGATTAAACTGGATAGAACTAACATTAAGTATTTTAGGGGCACACCCTTTACTTTTAAATCGGTCTCTTAACCTATGTGTCCAGAAGGCACATGGCTCTTGATGATTAACTGCAAGCTTTATTCCAGTTTATTAAAGTACAGCTTTAATTTATTCTAACATCTAAGGGAGCTTTGTTACATTTGTAACAATGTAACAATGAGCACAGTATTTTTAATTTATGAAGCTCAGATTTTACTGCTACAGTAGTTTTAAAAGAAAGGTATACCTATAATTAAGTGCATAAGTCTTTCAAATAAAGACTTCTGAATTAAATGAATCCTTTATATATAATAAGGTGTCTTTTAGATAGTTAATTCAAAACTTTAACAGATATTATAGTAAAAAGAATGAGACACTTTCAGTCACTTGAGCAAGCACTGTTGAAAACACAATGCGTATTATACTCTGTAGGTTTTAAACTGATACAAATACTCATCTAAAACAAGAACAATGAATAATTTTACCAAATATTTACGAGCTTTAGTAATTCACTCAGGTGAGGGCAAACATAATAGATAATGGCTAATTTTAAAACATAAACACCACACACAAGATGAGATTCAAGTTGGTATATTCTGAGTCCATTAATGTAAACATCAGTTCAAGACACGTCTTGTTAAAAGTCTGAGGTATCTAGCACAATGTGGCAACAGATTTAGACATACTAAACTGTACATACTTATGAAGTCTCTAACACATACAAGTAACAGCTCAGTCTGCTCTTTCCTCTTCCTCCATTAAGCACAGTTTAGTTCTGCACGGCTAAAACTACACCTTCTCATCTGCATGTTACAATCACATTACAGGACCACTGCTCTGAGTCCCTGTTCTACAATAAGTACTTAAAATACCTGAAAAAGTAAAAACTTTCACCCAAACGATGTCTTTTCTGTCACCTTAAATCAGGACACCATGCTCAATTACCTCCTGCCTTTACCGAGCCAGCAAAACCTCCTGGTTTGCCAGTATTTGCAAGTAACTATTACAACTTACCTTTAATAGTCCTTTCTGCTCTACCCATGCGTGAAATACTGCTTTATCAGTTTGCTCCAGACAGGTAGGGCAGCACGTCTCCTCTCCTATCATTCGCCTGTTCTCAATTTTTACACAACAGCTTCACAGATTGAACTGCAACAGATTTTAAACCCTTCCATCATACTCAGAGTCTACCTGCTGAACTGATTACCTTCCCAGATTACATCTCACTGAAGCCCTTGCTCAGGAAAGAAGCTATTACTCTTTTTAAAGTCTGCGGACACCATTTTTTTTTGTCTATAATAATGCTTAGAAACAGCTGTTGATTTTGGTTTTGATCAAATAGATTTGGCAACTTCTGTACTCCGTACTGATGGTCAGAGTTGCTGAATTTCATTCAACTGAAAGCAGCATTCTTCATCTGGGTATCTACTCAACATCTCTGTTCAACATACAGTTATGGTGTCTTTAATGTAGTGGCAGCACCCAACTTCATTTACACATTTGTCTGGGACAGTTTAAAAACACAGTGCATAAATAAGATTGAGCATGAGAAACTGGTAGAATGGCTGAGGCGCAAGCTGCTGAAGATGCTGGATTATAAAGCGATCAGAAGAAATTCAAACAACAGTAGCCTTGCAAAAGAAGAATGACAGGAGGACCTGGCAGTTACCGCTGCACAAGAAATAGGATGGACAGTCCCAGCTACAAAAGTAGCTGCAAAAATCTGTGAAGCCTGGAGTGGAACATGGACCTGAAAGGTGTTAACTTGAATGAGAGGCTCAGGCATAACAAGAGACTGGGAGATACTCAGGATGCAAGGAAAGGTAGAAAACAGTGCCAGAGTTGCTCCAGAACAGCCTGTTTAGAAACAATGACTAAAAAACTCACTGCAGTGAAAACATCAACCAACTGCTCCTTTTATTTGTTAACACACTATTTCAAAACGAAGTAAACGTTACTTTCTAGAAATATATTTGCTGTCCTACAACAGTAGGTAAAAATAGAGATAGTATTTTAATTGTAAAGTCTCAGAATGTAATTAGATGCTAACATGCTGTCCAGTACACTCAAAGTATGTACAATTATGCCAAAAAAATGGTAATTTCATAGCTTCCTGTTGGCTCTGATGCAAAGTGAGGAAATAAATTGTGATAAACAGTTTCCTTGGTAACTTTCCCAGCTGGAAACCAGTGACTTAAATTATAGATAAAATGACACTACAACTAAAGTATAGTAGTAGATCTCAGCACTACTATCTTAACAAAAAATTTCCATGCAGGCAAAAGGATCAGTATAACTTTAGATGTAATACCATGGTTTGGGATCCAACCAACCAATTTACACGGTTTTAACAGTTATTTTTAGGCCTTTTTACTTACTTAGGCCTGTGTTGTATTTTGGCTTTTTACAGAGTTTTTTATTGAAAAGTTTGTGTTCTATCACACACACCTCATCATGAATATAAGAGGGCTGTATCCTCAGAAGAAAGGAGAATAACCTTAGTACAAAATGGTAACTCTGGGGAAAGTCCACTTCTCTGTAATGAGCCAGATGACCACACAATCTGAAAAGAAAGGCGGGAAAAAAAAAAAAAAAAGCCCTGAATTACAATTGTATTTAGTTAGTATTTAGCTAGCATTTATATATTTAATTGTAATTAGAGGAAAACTCTACATTTTACCTACAGCATAAATCACAGTTCTGGTCTACAGTGTCAATTCTGTGAAGGGATCCACTCCTGCAAAACCTTGAAACAGAGGACCAGACCAAGACATGTTCAGAGCTGGTACAGACACGGTAAGAAGCAAAAGCTTCTTGCACTGTGACTCAGGATCATACTCAACCAGGCAAAGAATATGTTCCTTGCCTTTCTGGACTAAATTGAACCAGTGTTCATTCTGCCAGCTTTTAGCAAATGTAGCAGAGTGTGAAAATAAGGCTACCTTAACCTATTTTTAAAATTTCTAAGACTATCCAATGCAGACATCCCAGGCTCTTTTCTCTGTTCTTTGCCCACACTCTCCCTAGTGTCCCCTCTCCTCTTCCTGACATTATGCCATGGGATTATAACCCATCCATTTCTTTTCCATTGCCTTTGTGGGCTAAATATAAATTACCTGTCTAGGAACAAGAGAGAAAAGCTAAGTTCAAGTCAATGGAGTAATACAGGAAACACTGGGGCAAACATTGACCAGGTCTAAAGAAAGTAATTAGTGCTGTAGCAGCCTTCTGCTTAATTATTTTGTAGCTTTCACAGTGAAAATGTTAATGAAAATGATGAGGTGATTTTATTGATGAAGTATATAATGAAAATAGCAGACTGGACTTGCTGGTAACAAGTGTCAGACTGAACAAAAGATGACATGGACTGCAGAGATAGCTCTGTAAACATTAAGTTCAGCAATTTAGGTTGGAAAAATACCTTGTTCTGGGTTAGACCCAAATTTGTTTTCATTAAGAGTGGTAAGTTTAAAATACAGTATATTTTAATATATATAATATAAATAGTATAAAATCCAGCCGTTTCAATTTTTAAAAAAATTTTTTGCATTGATACGGAGATTTAGGTGCTATTCACCATATAAGTCCTGTGCGTCTTCTAGCTAACTAGGTACTGCCCTGGGATGTGGAGAAGCAGAGTTAAAATTTCCCCTCTGTCTGATTCAGAGCAGCGGTCTTAAATATTCACCAGAACAAGGACTGGAACCTGTCTGTCCCAATTTACAGGCAAGTGTGCTAATTACTAGACTATAGAGTCATTTGCTCGCTCCCTCTGGCCCAACAAACATTTACATTTTACTTCAAACTGGAGGAACAGACGGACCCGTCCTGGAGTGCCATGCAAGCCGCACTCCGGGGAGCAGAGTCTTTGTTCAAAGGCTCCCAAAATCTGGCAGATTGGAAATCTGAAATTAGGTCTCTTGCACTGCACATCCCATCCTCTGCCCTACCTCACGTTCCCTGAAAGCTGCCAGTGACTTCTTACAAAAACTAAATTAAATTAGACATTTCAGCAGTGTCAGAATGAATTGGCTGACCCCACAACCCAACGCGTTTGCTAAATTCAAGCTTCAGTGAGAAATGTTGGTTGAACCTAATCTGCATTTTTGGGCTAATATGAATTAAGACATTTTGCTACGTCCTAGTCCTAACCCTGAGATTCAGCAATTACAGCTCTTATGGCAACTTAGGTGTCAAATCTCAGTTTTTGGGATGGCGGGAAGTGATATTGTAGACTCTGAGGCAAATGCATAAATTACGTGAATACTGTAAAGCATCTATTTGATTAACTGCAGTTACACTTTTCACAAGAGTACCTAAATACACACACATTTTTGCCCCATTTTGTGCTATTTTTGTGCTATTTAGGCTAAGAGCATCTCTGAAGAGCTAAAAAAACCCCAAGTGATTTTAAATTTAGATGTAATAAGTGAAATCCACTTTCCTCAACATTTTTCACAGATTTTAATACCTCATCATATATATCACCTAAAGACTTCTATACCAAATCAATTTAGAATCCAGTTTAAAACTGGAAGTTTTAAAATAAAAGACAATGTAAAAGCATTCTACCAACCATTTGACCGATCTCAGCTTTGCCCACACTGAAATCATAACTTAGTCCTAGGATTAAAGCATTTCAGTAGTCCCAGTTAGACCATGCTGATTTTTAGAGAAAGAGAATTTGTAAGTTTGGGTTTAGTTCTATTATACATACACACACTTGCATAGGATAAAACCTCATATCTGAGGGAGTAGATGATGTTTTCCAAAGTTAAGTAAGTGTCAGATGTATAATTAACTACTTGCATTGCAAATGATATAATGGGAAATATAACCGGTAAGAATTTAAATTCAAATTTTGTTTCATGAAGGCTATGACAGTTTGCCATTAACATTTTAATATATTACATATGAAAATGTAGGCTTAAAAACAGACTTTGCATGAAAGATTATTCACACAAACACACACTGAAATATCTACTCATTCAGTGTGTACATAAGATTTACGCAAATTTGTGGTAAAAGGATTATTACCTCTCCTCCCTTAAAAAAAAAAAAAAAGCTTCTTATTCATACAAAAGAATGAATCCATACAACCAAAGCTCTTGTAATATAACACTGTGTTTACATTATTCCAACCCATTTCTGTCACAGTGGATATGTGAAAGGTAATGTGAAAAGGAAAACAAAGATAAGCAAATAAATCCACTGAAAGACAGAAAAGACTGCATACATGTAAAAGCCAGTTATTTTCAAGGGGAATATTTAATGCTTTAAAAATGAAGAATGTATCACTAAGATTTTGTAGGGGCTGTTGCCCTCTTAAGCATGACACTTAGCAGTATACACCAGATAAAGATTTAGGATGTTATTCAATGCGCTAATGAAATCTCATTTCACATTAACGTACCCCGACTTCTTTTCCAAAAACACCCTGCAACTGCACACAGGAGAAATTCAGGAGAATCCAATCCATCTGCAAAGTTCATCTTTTTCACCAATACCCACCAGTACATTCATTTTCTGGATTAGGATTTCATGATACAACCAATGGCAGAAACCAAATCTGATCTATGATCCAGAAGCCTTATCTACACCACCAAGGGAGTTTGTGAGAAACGCTATTTTAGATATTTTCGATTCTTTGGAGTAAATGCTTCCAAACTCCTGCGCTCCCTCAGCAGGGCTTTTGCTCTCTGTCTCTGGCCATGGTTCTCTGCCAGCACCCACCAAATAGAAAACTCACCAATTTTTGCAGAATTTGACACAAGAGGAGAAGATATTAGAGTCAGAAGTTTGACACAAATCAGGCAGATACTGAAATAGCTCTATAACTTTGTACAAGGCTGGATTAGCTGGGCTATCCTTCTCCTTGCTACTTAGGTCCTTTAAAGAAAAAAAAATTACTAACAAATAGCATGACTGTTTCAATATACCCTTAATTAAAAAAATAAAATTCCTTTTCACTTGCGAAAGTCAGGATTTGGGACAGTTCTCTAGTAAAGACAGACACTAAACTTCCTTAATAGCACAAAATGTTTTCTTTTCCCATATTTCTTCTTTTACTTTTCTGCTTGTAAAAAAATACAACTGTTGATTGCCGATATGCTTAGATGAAATACTGATAGAGTCCTTCTCACTCATAATTAATTTTTTTTAAATATGTTCTGGAGGCATTAATTGCGTGCTTATTTGAACTCCGACTGCTAACTTTAACTGTAATTTTGATTAAGGCCACTGCAAAAGAAGGACAGTGATTTAAAAAATTAATTTCCTATGCTTTTTGGGGGGGCCAGGGAAGAAAGGAATGGAACCATTTTCCCATTCTCTGGAGAGCTGTGGTGCAAGTTTTTTCTAAAATACTATGAAGAAGCAAGCGAAGTGAATATTTATATCTAGCTGCTACTCTTGCCATGTGACTCTAGTTGTTGATTTTGTCTCATCTCCTCTCTTCTCAAAAGCTCACTTTGATCACTCTTCATATTACAATTTGTCTACTCCCAATCCAAGACTAACCATTCTGCACACACCCCTTTCTACAAATTATTTTAACTATATGTGAATACATAGCTGTGTACAGACCCCATAGTTGTCATTTGTAAAAATGTATATAGCACTTTACTTTCAGGAGAACTTTCCAAAATGTATTTAACAAAAATCTGAATACTTACTTCTCAGTACATAGTTTAACTGTACACAGCCAATAGTCAGGGTTCATGGCAGTAAGCACACCACATTTTTCTTGCAAAATTCCCTTCAGGCTATGCCCGTGAAAACAACTCCCATCTGTGTTTTCTTCAGACCAACTTAACTGAAAACTTGAAGGCTTTGGCTTTTCAGCAGGTTGCACTGAACCAGACAGCTTGCCAAACTGATTTTGTAAGTTCACAACCATTTCTGTACAAACAGAAACAAAAAAACACGGCAGAAGTATTAAGTATTAGAATACTGTTTAGAGGTGATTAATACAGGAAGAATAATAGGGTATTTGTGCTTTTTTTTTTCTTTTTCCTTTTTTTTTTTTCTTTAAACCTCTCTATGGAATACTGAGAAACCTTGAAAGTCTGTATGTTCTCTCCCCCACTCCATTTAAAATTCAACTCTGTCACATTTTAAAGAAAAGATTTTGAAAGGCAACTTAAAATGCTATGTCTTTCATACCTAATGCTATTACTACTGGGGTACTCCAAAAGGATTCCCCAAGTAAAAACAGCAAAATCCATTTGATACTGCTGGTATTTTTATTCTAACAGAAGACACATGCCAGGATGCCTTTCGCTACATTTACCTGGTTGTATGCTATCACTCAGACTGGCTAAGATTTTTTTGAGTAGTTTCTTGTGCACCAGAATTAAGGAAGCCTGGTTTCATACACATATGGATCTAAGGTTAAACTTTTCATAGTGCAGATTTCAACTGGGAAAAAAAAAAAACAACTCCACCTTTCTCCACTGCTAGTGAAAGAATGACAAACTTTTGTAAGTTACTGAGGCCGAGAAGGGAAAGAAGGTATGATGATAGATCAGCACACACAATATAACCGCCTAAGCCTTGTTTTCCTAGGGTAAAAAGCAGGTGAAAAAGCACTGTTGTTGGAGCTTCAACTTCTTTTTATGACCTGTATATGAATAAACTAATTCATAAACTGGAAAAAGAGCAGAAGAGACATCCTAAAGTAATACAAGGACTGGGAAGCTTAGTTTTCAAGAGGATACTAGGATCTACCATCACAAAAAAGGGTGAGGAAGGTTTCTGAAAACCTGTATCTGGCACGTAAGTGTTTCTTTGCATAGGCATTCTTTGTCTCTACTATTTTAAATTTGTTTTAATCTACGTGGTGCTCTTTTAGCTCAAAGAGAAGCAGAGCCAGAAGAGGAATCTACAGTGCCACAGAAATCATGAACAATGAATCATTATTCACTTTTTCTTATAAACATAGGAACTAAAGGACATCTGAGCAAACAATCAGCTTGAAATAAACAAACCTAACTGTGTTTTTCCATGGAACGTGCCTTGACTGAAGGATCACCCCTACCCGATTTTGAAGAGTCAGAACATTCAAAAAACCCCAATTGCATTCTTGAAAGAGAAATCCAACATGAGGTACTCAAACCAAAGAGGATTATACAACTTGTTTAGAAGTCCCTGAACCAGTCACTTCGAGAAACTGGAAGAGTACATAAAGGGAAAAATATCTCTTTCCACACTTAACATCTCTCTCCAAATATCTGCTGCTCACTAGATACTATTAAATGTAGAATGAAGAACTTCAGATCTAATTTGGTTGAATAAAATTCTGGTTTTCCGTATTTCCATAGATACGTGGGGTTTTTGTTTTGTTTGTTTGCTTTTATGTCAACGTAAAACACAGTAATTTCTTACAAGTACTTCTAGAGCTACTAAAATAAAGTAGATGTACTTGCATTCTGACCCTATATCGCTAGCTGTTCAAGTAAAGCCACGTTCAGACAAACCTTCCTCACTTTCTATAGAAGACTGCAAGAAGGAGTGGGAGAGAAGAGGGACATGCAAGGTCTACCAAAGGACATACAGGGATATCCATACCAAAGAATACAAGGAAGTAAAGGAGAAAAGGGACAGGAAAACTATGGAAGACCAACAACAATTCATGAAGGTCATGAAGAAGTTACATAAAGGCAGCTGACCAACCAGTGAAGATGAGGACAGAGTACTCAGAGATGAGGTTCAGTAGGTCATTAGGACGACTGGCAAAGGCAGTTTCAGTTAAGCATGAGGAAAATGTCTGTTTGAAGAATTCCAGCCATGGGCTGCAAAATAGTACTACATTAATTGTACCCAGAGATGAAAGAGAGAAGAGAAAGTATTTTAAGACGTAAATGTTATCACAGTCAGGGCTGCAGATTTGCCATGATGGGAAAAGTTGGAGCAGATTTCTGTGTTGCTGGGAAGAGGCAAAGTTTACTCACGTCTTCTCTTAAGAACTTTAGATTTCTTCTTGGCTGAATAAAACAGGGGCTTTTCACATCTCCACAGATACCTACCAGTAAGAGACATAAGAATTGTTAGGAAAAAGAAAGCTGGAGCAAACAAGTAAAAGAACAGTGATTTCTTAAAATACTGCTAGAGCTATTAAAATAAAGTAAAAGTAATCTAATGGTTAGTGCTACTAAAAGCCACTGCCCCTCCAACACATCTAGGAAGTCTTTTTTCAGAGTAGGCAAACTGAGGCATGTAAGCCTAGATTTACTGTAATCAGTTAATTGTTCCGTTGTATAAGCTACTTGTCACAGAAAGTGAGTATTGAATTAATATGCTGGAGAAACATTACGAGTGTAAATAGAAAATTAAGATAGGGATTTAATTGCTCTATTCACCCAAGCTTGCTGGACGGGAAGTGGAGCAAATTCCTAACCTTTTTAATTTCTGCAGGGGTCAGAGTTTCACATAAAACTGTCTACCTTAAAAAAGGTAAAGTACTTGAAAACCTCTTACTTGGCTCTTTCTTCATCCAATTTCTTTTGCTCTCTATCCAAGGAACATTTTATAACCTTGTACCACTTTTTGAGCTCAAAATACGGACCACCTGAATAAAACATTCACATTTTAGGTTGGGAAGAAGTTAAAGAAACATGTCATACACAGAAGGTGGTCGCCACACAGTTAGACCCTGCATCTTCCAGGGTCCACCCTGCATGCAGACCTATCCTGAATTCTGTGTGCTTTAAGAAGACATACTTGATCTAACAATTTTGTAAGAAAGAGAAATGCAGAAATGCAGCGAAAGAACAGCATGTCATCAGAAGTGCAAAGAAGTGCCTTAGCTTAGAATAGATTTCACAGATTAGCACAATTCAACCCTTTTCCCTCCTTTCCGAAAGTTAAGCCTAGAAACTACCCTCTCTCTACCAAATGACCTAGATCTCCACAGTGTGAAGTGGCCTTCCTCTGTTTGAAAGTTGACCTCAAGGGATTAATCAAACTATACATCAAGCTTAGGTTTAAACAAATAAGATCTAAACAAGCTCAGATGTAAGATTTCAAATAGTTTCATCAACTCCCCACTGTCTATCCCACTATCCATGAAATTTTACAGGGCAGGAAGGATGGACTAGACAATTGTATTCGCTTTGTATCAGCCTCCCATGTTTTTGAGCACAGGAACTTCACTCATTGATATGTGAACAAATATTTACCAACACATGCAAAAACATTAAGGCATATGGCATTCTAGCAGCACATTTCTCAACGATGCTCCAAAGAGGCACAGGACTCAAGACCAACTGGGTACAGTAAGTATAAGAATTCCAAACAGAACTATGGTGTAGATTTATATATTTAAAATATAATCAACTCTCATTACCCGTGGGTGGATTATCTGCATTGTGAATTAACCAGGCTTTGCATTTCCCCATCACCCCAGCTGCACTGCATGCGATGCTTGCATCATGCTTAGCTTTGCCAGCTAGCTATTTAAACTGTTTTGAAGGTGAATATACTGTTCTTATAATCAAGCTTATATATGTTTTGTATTATCTGCATTTTTGCTATTCAAGTTATCCTGCCACAGGATGTCTCAGATGCTAGAAATACAGATGGACTCAAAAAGCAACAGACAAACAAAAGGAAGAAAGACCCTTCAGTAGTTCTTAAAATTCAGAGGCGTAGGTACAACTTCTTTTATGAATGCCTTAAACCCAGAGGTTTCAGTAAGTACCCCTAAAGGGCTGGGAGGGCAGTCGGGGTGGGGGGGGGGGGGGGGAGGGAAGGGAGTGGAAATTATTATTAAAACTTCCTATAAATTATTAAGCATCTGTCACAAGCAAAACCACTGTCAGAGACATGATGCTACACTGTAATAACCATTTACCTGGCCACTACTGCTAGTCCGATGTTCATATAGCTGCACTGACTGGAAAATACACAGCTGTGTGATACATACAGATATATATACATCTCAGTCACATGGTTTATTTGAACATAAACAGTATTGTGTATGTGTGCAGTTCATAGAACATACACACACAAACACACTAGGTAACTACAACTATCTACTGTACAGCTTCCAGTCTGTCTTGAAAAACTGTAGGAGCTGAAATACTATTTTTTTTTAATTAAAAACCAAAAGACTAGAGAAAAATAGGTAAATTGAGAATAGAGTCAACATAAATTGGATCTTTAAAACTCAGTACTAACCATTATTCATTTCAGCACGCTAACTTTGGGAAAATGCCAGAGGCAGTTTTGAGCTCTGGCAGTAAGCAGTGCTCTAACAGAAATTCTCACATCAGCTCCTCTGTGCAGCTGCTCACCGTCACCCCAAAATTTTAAGGATAGGGACAATGTAACATAGCATATAGATCATTTTGCACCAGGAGATTTTGAAGTAAAAAAGTGGGCAAAGAATGAGCTGTTAATTCCCAAGGGCAATGAGACTTGTTAATAAGGAAGAAACCCCATTAGGACATTAATGGCTGTGAGCCTCAGCTTGTAAGCAGTTGCACAACTGCTACTCTTGTCCCTATTACGTACTTCAGGTTTTCAAGGGAAATGAAAAGGGAAAAAAAAAAAAAAAGATCCAAAATAAGTTTGTGTATCCACTCAAAAATGAGAATTACTGGTTTTAGTTAACAGTGATGACTATCTCTAGATACAGCAGTAATTGTGCTCAACTCATGGCCAACACTGATTTCATTATTGACTTAAATTTTTAAAAAGTAACAGAAGGGTCAAAATGGACCCAAAACTGGATGGAAGGCTTAAAACATAAACCACTGTAACACATCTTTGATCTTATCTTCAGCTGTGATCTGGATCAAGCCATGGAACATCTTCCTGAAGATTTCTAATCTTTGATTTGGTCTTTCTGCCCTCAAAGAACCACGTTCACACCGTTATCTTCTCTATCTTAATTGCTGCTAGCTTTTCCACACTCTCTCAGGATTATTTGGACTAAGAAAATAGATTACATCTGAAATATGTTACACACTAAGACATTTTATTTAACAAGACTAAACAAGTTTGGATTTTATCATAAATGTGGTTTGATGCCCCTAATAACTATCTGCTATTTACGATCAAAGTGCCTTCCCTCTTTACTGCATATCCATCCACCTTCACCTACCGTGCATAAAATTCTAAAACAAGAGGCATGCACAAGGAGAAGCAGAACAGTACCTAGCAAAATGCGTACCAAATTCCCCTATGCAGTACAATAAGAATTATGCAGGTAAACTGAGATGATTTTATGTGAACAAGAGCTACTGTTTTCTTTGAATAAAGATTTGCCCTAAAAGAATAAGTGACAAAATCACGTTTTAATGATCAGTAAGACAAGCCTTTCTAACCCCGATTACAAAGTTATTTCATTTACAAAATCGTAAGACTGCTTCTACTACAATATTTATGTACCTTCTTTGTTATTTTTATTTCTTTCTTCAGCTAAGTCTGAAAGTAACCTGGAAAAAAAAAAATCAGGCTATTTTGTAGATCCAAATATTGCACTTTTCATGTGAAGTTCAAATACAACTGACAAAAATTACAGACTAATTTTATTCCAGGTTTCAGATTCCAACTGATGATTTTTAAAAAGAAGTAATATTTAATGTTTAAAATGCCTTCAGTGTATGTTTTATGCTACTGAACTTAATCAAAATTCAAATACCATAAATTTAATATAACTACAGAAAGAATGATCCAAGACGATCATTTGCACTATTTGAAATTTGGGCTTTGCTACAGATTTGCCTGTACACTTACCATTCATAGTGATCATCTAATAAAAACAGTAATTTGAGCACAACTACAATAACTGCTACAGCAAGAACATCATATTTCACATTTCTTGTTGACTTATTTCCAGGCACAAGAGTCAGGAAATCCGCTTCTCCAATACAGATCTTTTTCACCACTCGACAAGTCCAATTATGCAATTCATCTGATTAATGTAAATAAAAATACAAAATGAGTATGTTGAGATAAGGTAGAGCTACTTTTACAGTGCAAATATGTTGGTCATTTGAGGAAAACAATGCTTATGTCCTTTAGGACCATCAGACAGCAGTGTTTTTCAGACTGAAAAGTATTTTGGGGTATTTTTTTAAAATACTAGGCAACCTTCACTGTGCTTACATGGAAAACAGTTGTGACTTAGTATATATTCACATGAGGGGGGAGGGGAATCACATTTTTAATAGTGTTTTGATGTTACTCAAATGATGTTGGTACATCATCCTGAATATTGTTGTGGGAAAGCCTATCTTAAATCTACATAAATATAGTTTCAAAACCCCAAAAGCCAAAAACTTGTCACAAACTTTTTCCCTGCATGTCGACTAGACACCCATGCAGGGACGGATTCAGTACCGTGAAGAGGAGCAGGGGCTAGTTTTAAAGAAGTTGGGTACAAACAGCAGCCCAGCATGGCAGGGCAACGTTTGCTGCTACCCTGACAAAACCCGGCTGAGGTACAGGCAGTCCCAGCCAAGGTTAAAACTGGCAGTACGCTGTACAGCCGGGTTACGTCAAAAAGATACAACTACAGCTCCAAAAGCAGCAGTATGATATCTATACAGTCTCTTATTACTCTGTGCTTATTTTTCACAGATACAAATCCCCCAAATTTCTCACCTTTCCTGTTCAGCAAGAAACGCAGGAGTTGATTACATCACGTTCGGATTCCACAAAGGTTAGCAATGTATGACTAAGTACAACCTTAATCCAGCTATACTTTATACTCTTGCTGCTTACAAAGAGTTCAGCAGGAACTCGTTTTTAATCCTCTCGTACATAACAGTAAAAGTTAAACAAAATCTGGAAACCAAATTTTCTTATAAATACTGTCAGTATGTTTTCTTTTATTTCAGATACTTAAAATGGCCTTTTCATTATTATTGTTATGCCTTAAGAGGCACTGCCAATTCACAGCTTAATTTATTTTTTAGTTGTTAGACAACAATAGTAGTCTTTTTTTGCTTTTTCAAATTGTAAAAAAATGCTTCTACATGATAAAAAGTTTAGTTGCAAGGAAAAAGTAAAGGACAATATATTCTTCTTTCACAGTAATTTTCAGAGTACTTAGCTTTGTATTTCTCTAATAAATCTGAAAATGCCAAATTTCTGGCTGCTTCTTTGATTCCATTGATACCTCAAAATCTGAAACATAATGTGATCCTCTATAGGCTGTAGCGCAACAGTGGTGTAAAACTACAAAATCAGAATTTCTACTCTGGAATTTTAGCCCTAAATCTGTTGTTTGTCTTTTCGTTCAACTGTGAGTACACAGAAAAGGCAAGTAGCTTTATTCAATGTAACTAACTGCAAAATAAGACAAGAAAAAAACCCAAACAATTAATTGTTGGAATGCTTTGAGGAAAAAAAAAAATATTAGTTTACAGGCTATTTGTCTGTATAACTCATCTTCAGTGACAGTAGTATTTGATAGGAAGTATGGTAGCCCAAAAGACTAGGACTTACTGGTCTTTCTTTGGCAATTCAATATTCAAGACATAATTTTAGGATAAACAAAAATATTCAATATTTATGCAATATACGATTTCAAAATTAAATTGGAAATCAAGTGAGACAGCAGCTGATTTGTCACACAGGATTGCTTGTTAATACTAAAATTAATGCTAATGTACAATATCATAGAATATGTATATTCACTATTATATATGACAATCCAGTGCTAAGCAATCAGGTCCCAACTTCACGAATCATTTAGCTAGTTAGTAAGTCAAGTGACTTGGACTAGTGCCTCTTGGTTCACATGGATACTGAAAGATTTGAAATGAAGTATCCACTCCATAGCCTTAGAGTGCCAGCACCAGAGTGCCCCTGCATATCTGGGCCTATAATACATCCTCTAAATGTTTGATGAAGGTGCTTTCTATAGAAATTATCTTTCAGTTCAAGCTTAAACAGGTATAAATTAGAAGGAAAAGAGCAGGCACTTTTAAAGTAGTAATTCAAGTTTTTTGGCTAGAGTTTAATAAACCAAAGAAAAATTTTATCAGTTCAGGTTTGGGAAAATATTTACCAGGTAAATTAGCTTCCATCAAGTACTTCATGCACAACATGTCTGGATGAAGAAAGCAGCTGTCTGTTATATCTGGAAAACGAGGCAGGTCTAAAAATGCTGCAAGCTCAAGCATTTTGTTGTATACTTCTTCATATACAGGCCATGACTGAAAGACAGGGTTAGAGAGTGTTATACATTTGCTCTATTACCATATTTGTTACTGATTTTAAATTAGTTATCCATTTGAAATTCTGTGTTATTTAGTACGGAATAATTTATACAGACTCTTCTAGCACTACGTATGACTAAACACACATGCAAGAATGGAACCAGACTGCGGAAAAAAAGTGAAATGCGCTAGTTTTAAAGCCCATGAAATATATTAAAAAAAAACCCAAAAAGTTGCTTCAGACCTGCAGTCAATCCACTGCCGTTTTTCTTGAAGTGATCAGTATGTCTCCAGATGCTCCAAAATTAAAAGAACATTGAAAAAAAGAAACAAATAAAAACAAAAAAAACACCAAACAAAAAAACCCAAACGGGTGCAATTGAGGGTGAGCTGTCTAAAGAGCTAAGAGATCACAGAACCACTGAAGGGTGGAGGGTTGGCAGGCACTGCTTGAGATCAACACATCCAAGACCCTTGCACGGGTCAGCTAGAGCAGGTTGCCCAGGACCATGTTTAGTCGGATTTTTAATATCTCCATAGATGGCAACTCCACAAGCTCTGTGGGAAATCTGCTCCAGTGTTCCACCACCCTCACTGTACAAAAGAAAAAAGGTTTGGTTTTTTTTTTCCCTTATGCTTAAATGGAATTTCTTGTATTTCAATTTGTGTCCACTTCCACTCATCCTGTCACTGGATACCACTAAGAAGGATCTGGGTCTTCTCCTTTGCACCCTCCTGTCAGGTATTCGTACACACATCATAACCTCTTCAGTCGAGTCTTCTCCACCTCCAGGCTGAACAGTCCCAGCTCTCTCAGCCTCTCCTCGTTTGCCAGATGCTCCACGCTCTTCATCATCTTCATGGCCCTTTACTGGACTCACTCTAGTATGTCCAAGTCTTCTTGTACTGGGGAGCCCAGAACTGGACCCAGCACTCCAGATGTGTCTCACCAGTGCCGAATAGAGAGGAAGGATCACCTCCCTTGACCTACTGGCAATGCTCTGCCTAATGCAGCCCAGGATGATGTTTGTCTTTGCCACAAGGGCACATTGCTGGCTCACATTCATCTTCACAGCATCTTGTCCACCAAGACTCCCAGGACCTTCTCTGGAAAAATGCTCCCCAGCTGGTCGGTCCCCAGCATGTGCAGGTGTCTGTATTTATTCCTCCCCAGGTGGAGGACTTGACATTTCCCTTTGTTGAACCTCATGAGGCTCCTGTCGGCCCATTTCTCCAGCCTGTCAAGGTTCTTCTAAATGGCAGCATGCCCATCTGGTCTATCAACGACTCCTCCCCAGTTTCACATTGTCTGAGAATTTGCTTAGTTTTCAATCCACCTTGCAGTCCGCTTAACTAGTTCTTGAATTCATCAGTTTATCAATAAGGATGTTGTGGAAGACAGTGTCAAAAGCCTTACTTAAGTCAAGATAAAGAACATCCACCAAGCCTTCTACTCCTCATAGAAGGTTGTCAGGTTGGTCAGATGATTTCCCCTTCATATATCCGTGCTGAGTACGCCTAGTCACCGTCTTGGCCTTCTATATTTGGAAATAGTTTCCACATTTATTTGCTCCATCACCTTCCATATTTATCATATTTATGTATTTATTTATAATATTTATCAATAGGAATATGATCAATATGAGGCTGACAGGCCTTTAGTTCCCCAGATCCTCCTTCCTGCCCTTCTTGAAGACAGGGGTGATTTTTGCTTTCTTCTGGTCCTCAAGAAACTTCCTCAGTCACCATGACTTTTCAAAAATTATTGACAGTGTCCTTGCAATGGCACCAGCCAGCTCTCTCAGTACTTGTGGCTGCATCCCATCACAACCCATGAAACTTAATATGTTCAGTTTGTTTAAATATTCCCTAACCTGCTCCTTCTCCACGAAGGGTAAGTCTGCCTTCCCCTGGACTTTCCTACTGGTTTCAAGGACCTGGGACAGCTGAAGGCCGGTCTTATCAGCAAAGGCTGAGGCAAAAAAAGCATTCATCAATCACCTTAGCCTTCTCCTTGGTCTTTGTGACCATGTCCCCGTTCCCATTCAGCAGCAGGTCCACATTCTCTAGAACCTTTTCACAGAATCTTTAATATAATCTCATTTAAAAAAAAAAAAATCTAATTCCATATTGGCATATTTATTCATGAAAATAAATCTGCAACTCTCTTTTCAAAACTATTGACTGCATGGAGTTCTCCCAATCTCTACTAAGGTTTTCCTCCTAGAGCAAAATAGAACTTACAGACAGATTTTGACATGCTTACTCATAATGAACCCAGCAGGACCTGAAGTTTGCATAAGCATGGACTGTAAGACTTGACCCTCATTTCTTAATACTTTAACTGTTTTATTAAACATTCTTAATTCTTTATATTTTAAATTATTACTTGAACTTACCTCTTAAAGCAATAATTTTCAGTTGTTCAGGCCACTTTACCATTTTAAACATATAAAAAGCAATGCTTTTTCTGCTCATGTTGGTGGTTCTAATTCAGCAGAGCATTTTATCATGTATTCGTATTTATCAAGTCAATTTGTGCATAAGGTACTTGCCTTTAACAGGAATTTAGCAGGGGTTTACACTTTGTGCACAGATTCAAACCTTTCCTGAACAAGAGTGAATTAATTGAGGCTTCTCTTTTTTCTAGACTAGATTAAAAACAGAGCGATCATGTTCACAACACCAGTAAGACTGAAATAATGCATTTTTATTCAATCATTTGGTTTCATCTGTTTTAATATAAGCTGTGTAGCCAATGCTCAAATTTTATTGTTTTGAATGATTGCCAACGTTTCCTTTTCTTTCTTTAAATCATCTCCCCTCAGACTGCAGGTCGGCCTTGCTTAACTGCATGAACACATGCTTAAGCAAATGAACAATACTGCTGTCACTTACTATTACACATGCAACTTTTTGTAACAGTTAGGAAGTTGTATCATGTTCATTATGTTTTCTAAACAGTGTTAAAAATTGGCTTAGACTGCTACAGGATTATCCTGAGAAACAAGAAAAACACGCATTACCAGACTTCTACAGAAGACTAGGCTCACAGCGCTTTCCATTCCCCTTAAAGAGCAGTGCTAAATTGAATACCAAAACAATCTGGAACAAAACCTGAATCATATGTAACTTCTTTTGAGCATATTTGGAGAAAAATTGAAGTCCCACATAATTCAAATAAAACCATCACATAAATGCTATTCCTAATTAGATATAAAGAAAATACATTTTTCCTTTTAATGAAAAGCAGTTGAATTAATAGCTTCTTAATAATGTATCACAGATAAAAATAAATTAAGACACGGAAATTCAGTCATTTGAAGCATTTCCATTCTCAAAGATTAAACTATCACCTGTGAAGGTATCTAAACAGACTAACTTAACACAGAGGTACTTTAAGGAATATAGCTCTTAATTGGAAGGCTCAAGGTAGGCACCTATATCACTTTACATCTGAGCTTCTCTCACTGCATCAGGCTCAGACGACAGCTTTCCTCTCCTAGGTCCTACTAGTGAATCATCCCTTCCTCCTCAAGCCCAACACCAACTTTTGTTTCAAAGCTTTTGTTCGCAATTTAGAGAAGGCGATCTGGTTCTTTTTCAAAATGGCTAGAAAATACTCTTTGCTTTGCAATGACAACTGATGCTTGCTTTTTTTTTTTTTGAAGAGCAAACAAGTGTGTAAAAACTACAAATAAAAATTAATACCAAGAGCTATTTTAGAAAGGATGTTAACAGACAAAAACTGGGTTTAGTTTATGTGTTTTCCTAAAGAGATGTAAATACAATTGGACATGCAGATCTAGGAAAGGCATACTAATCCACCATAAAGATCAACCAAATCAGTTGCTACTTTCCAGGGCTTGACCCCCTAAGCTCAAAAACATTCACTGTAGTACTCATGTTTCTACAACACAGCGCTGAGTCATGACGATGCAAGTTGAACTGAACACCACGCTTCCAGGAGTACTCAGTAATCTCCTGAACTCTAAACTGCAAGCATAAGCTGAATCCAACACAAGATCACATCTCAGTGGGACACATCATAGCAAAGGGCTGAAGGCTGAAAGGCTGATGACTGCGGAGACTGTAGGGTGTTTCAGTAATCAAGCACTGATAATTTTCACCAGTCACTACATACCCTGTTCATACTCTGTTTAATTCTGAAAGAGCTGTGAGTTCATACAGCAAATCTCTTTTTCTGCAAAAAGCTTCATACATACTGGGAGGGTTAAAACAGAAAGAACACCCAAATTCCACACAACCTACATAGCAAATGTTTAGGGCAATATTAAGAAAAAGCAAGATACAGCAAACAAGCAGCCTCAAAATTAATAGAAGTTCTACCTAGCTATGTATCTCTGCCAGAAGAAAAGAACCTGATAAAACAAGTTACACTGAAAGTCAACCAGGAAACCAACTAGGAAAGCAAGATCTAGAGCTGCAGCCTCCCTCCCTCAGGTGAAAAAACTCTGCCTCCAGCACCCCATGATTAAACCCCAAGGGAGGAGTACTTGGACAAGAGGGGACAGCGTTAGATCATACGCCACACACTCTCCAAGTATAACTTTCACTTATCCAATCATAAATTAAAAAATTTTGTGTTACATATTTTCAAGTTGTATTTCTGTGCCAAATATTAGGACAACTCCCCTGTCTATCAGCACTTGGAGTTACTGAGTTTTCACCTTGTTTTGAGAACCTGGGAAACACTCCACATATAAAACTCAGTTACAAACCCTTGAGGGCACTTAATAATTTCAGGAAGACTGACAGAAAACTCTTCTAAAGTTATGCCACCTGCTAGCCTTTTCAGGTGTTTCGCAAGCTGGGATTTCTTCAAGACTGATCAACAACGCTGACAGAGTCTATAACTTGTCTAGATTGGGTACAGAGGTTACCGAGAACTTTTCTTAACTTTGTCTTTAAAGTCTTTGTATCTTATTCCCACACGTGACAAATACAGCAACTTCAGGTCTTCTCCAGAAAGCAGTAGGATGAGATGAGTACTACTTGAGGACATTTCCCCCATCTTCAACTGAGAATAGGAGGACAAAATACACACTGTTGAGTTGGTGAAGAAGTGTCTAGAACAAGATTTTCATAATGATAAATATTCATTAGACTATTTAAATTGGTTGCCTTTATCTTTCAAAGTTACATGGAATTTTTCACCTGTATTAGAAAAGAGCAAGCTGGTTTTCAGAAGCAGATGAGCCAAACTATTAGCATGATAATCAGATCACAGTAACAGGTAATTGTTTTGGGTAAGCCGAGATTGCAGCCTCTCCTACTTGTTTGGACAATATCAGAATGTTGCTGATCAACAAGCAGAAAACAGCATGCATTGGCTGGCTTTCTAGATTCCTTTGCAGGCTCCATAGCTTCGTGTTTTAAATGTGGTCTGACTGACTCTCTTCTTAGATGACTGTATAAGCCATTTCCTTCTCCTGTATCAGGACAATATCCCAGCAGCCCGTACTTACATATTCACAGTTCAGTCTATTTTTGTGTGATAACGTTCTATCCTTTCTGAAAAGAATTAATTATAGGGTTGTTTTAAGTTCTCCCTCTTCTATTTTTCCCCTTCCACCCTCCTCTCCTGTTCAGTACTTTTTCTGCAGCACAGTTCCCTTCCTCACCATCCTTCTACCTGTGAATTTCCATCCCAAGAACCCTTTCTTCCCATGCCTGCACATTCTCTAAGGCTCTGTCTTCACCTGTGCTGCTCATGTTCAGCAGTGGACATCCTTCCTAAGTGATTCTTTTAATGACCATTTAATACTGGCATCTAATAAGGTCCAACTTCACTTTTTCATTATTGGCTTTTTGTAGGCCTCTGGGAATCTTTGACATTTAAAGTTTGGATATGCTTGGAATTATCTAAAAACCAGCAAGGCTTCATCATTTTTAAGATGACCAAGTCAACCTAGACCAAGTTTGAAAAAAAGTGCACTAAACTTCTCAGGAAACAGACTAAGAAAGCAATTTAACTTGAAGATTTGGAAAACATCAAGTTACGAGGTTTGGAGAAGGGGTTTTTACAACACAATCCAGAATTTTGGTTCAATCCTTGTGTAAAGCAAGCCACGTTCATAAAACAAGAGATATTTATTGTAAAAGTAATAAATCAAGTGGATGCTCTAACATGTGTAAACATCTTTGAATATAGCCTGCATTGAAACATACATTGCCAGGAACCCAAACTAGCTTTACAATTACGTAAGGTAAAATTAGGTGCCAACAACAAGCACAGCAGTCGACTGCTCTGTGGAGCCTGGTTCACCTCACTTTGCTTCTGCTGCTCAACTGGTTCAGATATATCTGGTCATCTGCAGCATAAGCCTGATGTGGGACACCAGCCACAGTGCATGCAGGTTACATAAAAGAACTGACAATAAAGACAATAACTGTATCAGCTGTGAAATTTACACCAAAATTAGTATTTAAAACTGAATGAAATGACCGTGTGAACCAATCATTATGTACTACATACTTAATGTTGTTGGCTAGCCCAAAATCCTAGATTACTGAAGGTTTGGGGGTTTTTTGGGTTTGGGTTTTTTTTTCATTTTTTGCATGTACTCTCACAGTACGCGATCTGGCTACCTCCCGTACAAGCACACGCCAACAAGTCGGGCTGATGTATATTTTTAAATGACATTTTTCCCCCCCTTGCCTAACCTCTGTCCTCCTTTCAGGGACCATCACCATCCCACCTGGAACAGCAGCAAACTAATGCAACAGCCATCACACACAAATTAAACGTACTTTAACACTGTGTTTTATTATGGATACAAACTTTAAAAAATAAGCAGCACTCACGAAAACCTTTTTCCCCTGCTAGGTTAGATAGTAAAATTAATGTAGTCAATTCTGTTGCACAGTTAGATTCTGTGTAGTCTCAAGCTAAATTTTTCATGAACGCCTTCTTTGCCAGATCACAGGGCATACAGAAAAGACACACGCTATGTAAAGGCTGGGCATTGTAAGCACTGTTACCACTGCTGTGTAGAAATGTCCCAGACTTGTGAATTGCTGGCGAGAGTGAAAGTACACTGGGGAGAGCCACTGCACCCTGCTCTTACGTCCTTTCCTAGGTCACTATCAGAAACAGGAGACCAGATTGAATGAGCCTCGAGTCTGACTTGGTGCAGCCATTTTGATGTGGACTAAATGAGCAGATACATTTCTTCAAACCCTGATATCCATGAATCACATACAGATGGTGATGTAACAGCGAGAGGGTGTGCCTGGAATTATTGAAAGGAAACCAAATGACAAGAAGAACAAAGATGGGTGAAACTGCTACAACTCCATTTAGGTAACTCCTAAGAAACAGGCGTCTCATGAGACTTCTTCCACTAGAAAGAGACCAAGCACACACTCACAGCTGCTGCTTTACAGGCCTCTCATCAAGCAGAAAGGATAACTGAAAGGTTAACATAAGATGATGAAATCAATCTGTCCACCTTGAAACCAGGCAAACACATTGCCCAAATTATCTGCCTGGCAACAAATGGGCAAAGGGGAAAAGGGGGCGGGAAGTAAAGTCAAGATACCATTTGAAAATCATAGAAGCCGTCACACTGGCAGCCTCTCTCTCACTCTCTCCTTTGATAACTGTCTCAGCTGAAATAGCTACTACATCTTAAAATCCCAAATTACTCCTGATCATTGTTGCAGAAGAAGTGAGAAGGATCTTTGTATAGAAAAAAAGATTAATTTTACAGGATGACTCAATAAACAATGTTTATGTATTTTTGAGAGAAAAAATATCCAGGTGTGCTAGGATATTAGACTCCATTAAATTGACACAGGCAGTTTTTACTAAAGAATTCAAGACGGCATGTGGATGAGCCAGCAACCCACACACAAGAGAAAAAACTAACTGAACATCCAGTACAGATCTACTTCTTTACTGGGGGGGATGCGGGGTGGAAGAGAAGATATTTTCATTGGATGCATAGCAGACCTTTTAACCTGCTACTTTCAGAGGAAGACATCTTGTTCATTACATGATTCCTGGCTAAAGTGGTTTTTGAATAAATGAGTTTCAATATTATTAAACTAACAGAGACACGTGCTTGAGCGTTAGCCTGATCATGCTCACAAGCTAACTCTGACAAATAGCACTTTTCTAAAAAATGCAGTCTTTCTACACATGGAGAGAGTAATCCAATAAGGAGCTGAACTGTCATAATGTATTGCAATTTAGGAGTTTAGGAACAAATTTTATTGAATTTCATAAATATTTTGGTAGGTTTGTTTTCTTTCTTCATTAAGTAATACTTTAAGACAGGTATGGACAAGCTAGAGTTTCTGTTACACAACAGCAAGCTCCCATGATAAACTTGATTACAATAACCCTTTCAGCAGTGAACTTCCTCCTCAGCTCTTCTTTTTTTTTTTTCTTTCAAATAAAAGCCTCACCCTTGCTTCTTTTCATTCTGCACTTTCTATCCTGAATAAGTACTGCATGTACCTGTTAAAATGCACGAAAAAAAAATGCAGGAGTTAGACAGAAAAAAAAAAATCCCACAGATAGAAAGACACCCACCCCCAACAAAACTAAGATTATAAGGTATCTCAAAACACCAGCAGACCAAAGCAGGAATCACTGCTTGTTTTGGAAAGCAAAAGCAGCATAGCTCATTAACAGAATTTGTATGGCTAGAATTTTATACCTCTTAGAAGATTATTTTTAAACAAACAAGAATGACCAGCTTCTGTCTTAATTTGAATTCTTTAAATAGTTACCACTAAAAGAAAAAAAAACCCCATCATATGGCAATTAAGCTCATCCAAATTTTAGTGAGGAAACGAGGCTCTTACACATCAGACCTTGAATGTTTTTAGAAAAGGACCTCAGCAAACAGAGGAACGTGTCTAAAAGCCAGTCTGGTGGATACACTTTCCAGGGAAGCAGAAAGCCATTTCATTCCAGCCTGAACACTCTGGGAGAAAACAGAGCAAACGTTTTGACCTGCATTCATGAGTTTATTAATAGATTTAGTCAGGAATTACTTTGTTTGAATCAGATGCAAACTAAAATATAAATCTGCAATCCACCAAAACCTGGAGTGTGAGACAATCTGAATGGCAGCAGTTTCCTGTGAGCTGCGTGATGACTTGAAGACATGGGTATTAGCCAGTAGCAGATTAATAAGTGATATGAAATACTTTTGAAAAGCCAGTGTGGAAAAAAAGAAAATAAATACAGGGACACAGGATTGAGGAAATCTTCAGGTGTCGTCATGACGGTGCCACAAACCCACCCCATTGCCTCAGGCAGGTCTCTTTGTCCCAGTTTTCCACCTTGTGATAGAGCAGCACACCACCACCCCTGAGAGCCCAGCCCTGGAGGAGCAGCCACCGGGCAGCTGAAGGCACCGTCGCATGACGAGGGGGAATGACCAGCATCAAAAGAAGAAAAAGAACCAAATATTCTGCAACTGTGCTGGCTTCACACGGCATGCGCTAAAGCAGGCTTAAACTCCCACATTAAACGAAGAAAAGGGAAAGATACACAGAGCAGCTCATTATTTTCTGCATGCTAAACTAAGACGCTATCTTGGTTTAGAAACAATATGAGATGAAATGATTAATGACTACACCCTAGTGCACTTATACATCAGTCCCAGCTAAAAGCAAATTCATTCCAGTAATTCTTAAATTCCATATGCTTAACTTTAAAACCATAATCGCTATTCAAAGACATGAAAAGAAGATAATATTAGCTTAATCTATTCACAAATCCAAGACCTGTGCTTACTTTAAGGGCCAAGAAAAATTGCACAGACTGAAGCCTATTTAGAAATACTACAGGTCAAGTGCAAAAACTCCTAAGCTGCCATCTCTGCTGTTCCAGGATGGCTCCCCCACGACCTAGAATTTATTTACTCTTACATGGCTTTTCATGTTTCTCCTCTTTCTTGCCACATTTCTAGGCCAGACTTCTTGCAAGCATTCCTTCTTCCTCCTGGTGTTGGGATCATCACTACTACTCAACAGTAAGAAATTTTACACCGTGAGTTTTTAAACAAGCAATTCCTTTAGTTCCTCCGCCAAAACAAACCAAAGGATCACTAGAAAAATACAAGCATGCAAAATTCTTTTTTCAAAAAGCAAAGTTTTGCTTAAGAAAACTGTGTAGCTTTTATTGCTTAGGATTCTTTGCAATAGGCTAGAGGTACCCCTTTTAAGCAATTAATTTGCATACTTTTACCATTTAATCATTCCTCAATGTTTTTCAAGTTCAGTAAGAAACATCCCCAGATCTCTAAATCTGAAACTTTAAAGGACGGTATTTAGTTCACCTAACTTAAAGGCCTAAACTATGACTTAAAAAAGAGCTGTTGTGAGATAACTAGTTAATGGAAAATGAAGTTTTATGATCTTAAAAAAAGTCTCCCCAGAACACAAAAACCACAAAGTGAAACCCTAACTGAAATCGCAGAACACAAAAAAAAGCGGCTGTACCACATCAATCTAAAAAGATCTATTTAGCCTTGCATCCAGCAGCGAGCAAGAGAGATGTGTAGGGAGGAATTTAGGAACCAAGCAAGCCACAATGACACTTTACCAAGCATCTGTCCAGCTTCACATTTGTGGCTGAGTCAGCGGTGAGATCTCTGCATTTTCTAGTTCCAGATCCCTTTTATTTCGTGGCATTTGTCCAGTCATTATCTGGACCTTTTAACATCCAGAACATCCTACCGTAAGGAGTTTCACCAGTTACCCACAAAACGTATGAAGCAGCATTTCCTGCTGTTTGATTCTGAACCTGCAGACCAGCAACCTTTCTGACAGCCCCCCAGTCCTTGTATTGGAAGAGACAATGAACAGTTGCCTCTCAAACACGTTCTACAAACTATCAGCCCATCTTCCTCTTAGCTTTTCTTTAGGTTGAAAACGAAGTAGATAAAAATTGTTTCTTGTATGAAAATTGTCCCTACATTTGATGATCCTTGTTGTGACTCTCTGTACCTCTTAGTTCTTCTAGAACTTTGAGAAGAGTGAGGATAAGAAAAGAGAAAAAAAAAAACCCAACCAGAATTCCATGGAGTATTTAAAGTATGGGTGCACAATAGATTTATACATTAACATAAGGTTGATCTCAATTTCTTTACTAAAACTCAGGAGTTATTAGAAAATAATTCCATGGTAGCTGGGCTACAACATGTTCCAAAACAGCATCATGAAGGGATTAAAGAAACATGTATAATTAATATCACACAGATATTTAAATTAATGAACATAATAGCATTGATAACACCAGCTTTCAGAGCACACCACAAATTTTATTCTTTAAAAAATAAAATCTCTTCCTATTTAACAAACATAATAGCATGGACAAATCTGTTGATTGACATGTACTTCATGGGCGTGTTTGGACACAAAACAGACATTGGTGGGAAAAAAGTATATCTGTGTGTTTTAAAAGCAGCTTGTGGGTCAATGAATTACATCTTTTTTTAAAGAAAACCAAAAACTAATGTGTAATGCTTACCCACTGTAATGATGCCATACAAAAAACCCCAAACTTGCATTGTATCTGTCTTTTAAGGTCTCCTTCCCACTCAACTTTTCTTTACTTACTGCTCTTTTCTCCAAATAGACTCAAGATATTTTCTAAGTCACCTGTTGGACAGGAAGAAAATTTGAGAAATTTCAAGCTGTATTTACTCCATCTGTATTCTCACAACTGTGAAGCTCAGAGGTTACATATTTCACTAGGTGCAGAATGAGGGAAGGTTTGCCTTTTTTTTGTTGTTCTTTTTTTTCCCCCCCAATAAATCTGATGAAGAGGGTAGCATTTTTTCAAGACTTGCTCCAAACTGCTCATAACATAGCATTAAGAATTGTATGAAGACAGAAGAGAACAAAAGTGAAAACACAAGACTGAATAGAATGATGAAGACTAAGCAACTTGTAGGTATACTTTTGTTTACACTGGGATTTTTTGTTTAAAATTATCATTCTTCTTTAAAAATTACTTCTGCAAGTGTAGATAGTCTTTACTTGTGTCAATGATTTTTACTTTTTCCTACAAGGTTCACTCATCAAAAAAGGTCAGCAGACCATTTTATTTTAAAAACCATCTTCAGACTAGAAAATGATTTAACATATCGGCATTCAAAACAGTAATGTCAGTTTAGAGAACGCATTGTTGTCACCTATCAATTTAGCAATACCAAGGCAGTCTCCAAATGGTATAAATTATTTCCACAGTAAGAATTTCAGTACAGTGACCTCATGCAATATTCAGAATACAGAAGTATACAGAGGAATTTCACTCCTCCTGAGACAGTGGGACAAAAAACGTAAAGCCCTAGAACAGTGATTCACTTCATCTGCCCCTCCTAGAAGAGTACTATAATTAGGAGACTAAATCCACACCCACAACTAAAGAAACACGAGCACTTAAGAAATATTGTCAAGTTTATAAACTTCTATTCACATACCCAAACTCTGTAATGAAGCAAATGCTAATCCTTTTGCTTTTAACTTGATGAAATTATAGTACCATAAATAGCATCTTTGATATAAAACAATCACAAAGAATGAAATATCATTTGCTGTGTAAAAGCACTCGGCCACATCACATCCAATTTAGGGTACAAACCAAGGAATGATACCAGCAAACCTGAAGAAGGCATTAGCCCAAAGAACAGGACAAATACCTGCCTTTTTAGCAATGCTAAAAACAGTCATCATGAGATTTCTAAGGATCTTCAGCGGTCAGTATTACAACTTCATATAAGCTTATGCCACCGCTAGAGTTTACCCAGAATCTCTAGCCCCTGGCTCCACGCACACAGAAGGGCAGATCTGAGCAGCATGCTCTCCAGCCATCCCCAAGGAACAACGTCCTCACAGGCATCGCGCTCTTCCCTGAGCACCTCATGGTTTGAGTACAGACTTCACCCTTTCCTGTGCTCACCACACAATATAAAGTGGTGTGTACAGCTCACCACTCATCTGTTTCATTATGTGAGAAGATACTAATTTTTTCTGTATTCGAAAGAATGATGAAAAAGTACTTAGGCTTTGTTCTTGGTGCAAGGTGGGAAGAATCAACCACCGTGACTGAAAGCAGCATGCAAACTCTATGAGCTTGCCCAGCCCTCAAGGAAAAGAGCTGAGCGTAGGCAAGAAGAGAAGCATCAATACTCTAATAACAGTCCCTCTGCTGATCTCTATCTATCCTCCTTCAGCATCTACATTTAAGTTATCTAATGAAAATAGTCTCAGTAAGTGAGAGAGGTAGCTACTTTTCAAAGCCTCCCAAGGAAGATCCTATCTGTCTAAGTTTAGGCACTTCAAACATGGTAAAATATTTTATCAATTTGTGATATGCTCCTGACTGCAGGAAACAAAACCAAACAGTAGCAGCTCAAAAGTAGCTAACAAGAAAATGCAAACAGGTGTTTCCAATGTGAATAAGCCAAGCAATACACTTCGATACAGAAGTGATAGACAGTTTTCACAGGTTATTCAGTACAGTATATTCAAGGCACTAGTTTCCAGGAAACCTGTAATACTGATGCTACTTCTGATCAGAAGATAGCTAAATTATTCAACCAATCCTAGCAGCATAAATTACATGAACCCCCTCACACTTTATAACAAGCTGGCAGAGATGATTAGAAAATAATGAGGATTGAATGCCAAATTACTTCTAAAATTGAGCCATTAGCCTCAAAAGCTGAAGAGTACAACTAAGTCCTAGTTTCGGTTGTATACAGCAGGTAATTGTCAAAATATTGAGCAATCTTCTTAATCCATGAGAAACCCTCCAATTTTATGTTTTCCTCCAGGCTACCTGACAGTTCTTCTGCCCCCAACATTCACAGGGAAATCAAAATCAGGAGGCATCTTAAACTACTTGTCAGCTAAATTTACAAAACAAAATGGCTTTTACTATGCTTGAACAAAGCTGAATTGATTCAAATACATTTTTGTGGCACATCCCCATTTAATTCAAACCAGTTTTTACCGAGCAACTGAGTAGTTACATGGTCACAAGGCACAAAATGTTTACACAGCGCAAGTATTAATAACTGTATTCCAATTGAAACGTTGACTATAACAAAGAGAATCAGAAAGAGGGGCTAAATCTGAGGTTTGATATCTTTAACCTTCTTGCCACAGTAAAACTGAGCAACATTTAACCATATTGTAACATAAATGATTAACACTACATCATCATTTTGAACCGGAAGACAAGTCCCACACTGGGTAGTACTGCGCTAGGATACAAGTCCCGAGTTTAAACCTTGTTATCAAGTAGGATAGTAAAAGTTTCAAAAATGTGTAGCTCCTAGATATGAAAGCACACACTTTAGACCTCTCCAAATACAGTCCTGGTAGGTCACTACTCTTCCAGACAGGTCTGTCATATACCTCTTTTTATTGTGGGATAATGGGATAAAGGGAAAACCACAAATAAAGATCCCCCTTTTGAAGCAGAGGGGGGATTTGACTGCATAGTGCTCAGGGACAATCTCCTGGATAAAAAAAGGCAAGAAACAGCACTATAGATATTCTGCAATGAAACAAGAGGTAAAGGCAACTAAGCCATAAGCAGCAGGGAAACTGGGGAAAAAAAACCAAAAACAAAAACCCAAAACCCAAACCCAAAACCTTGAATTTCAATGCTGCAGGTAAATGGGTAAGTCATGAAACAAATATGAAGAAAAAGCAAGACTGTTCTGTGACTGGAAAAAGAATATGATTCCATCTCCTTAAAATCATATGTAAGGAAGAGAAAAATTATGTCTGCAAAAAAGCAAACCAGTATCGGATAAAACTGAGTAGTTTACAAAGGAGAGGCCCAAATAATTTACACACAAGAAGCTTCAAGGAAATAACTAAGGAGCTCTCTGAAACACAAATGTTGTTTTTTAAATAATCTTAAGAAATTCTAAACATCAAAGGACTCTCCACATTAATATGCATTATTTAAAAAAAATATAAAAGGGGAGATTCAGGAACTCTAAAATTATTAGCTTGGCATGGATCCTGATCAAAATAATACAATGGCAATGGGAAAAATGGAAGCTAAAAATATCCTGTCAGTCAAGCAACCTTCAAAAGGTCAGGAAAGGAGAGAGATGACTGAAGCTCCAGCTCCCACAAGGAAGACAGCACATTCTACTGGCGTTGCTGCTCTGAAAAACCTTTTTCCTTCATTATGGAATAGCTAAAGGGGACCCAAATAAAAAAAATTTACCACAAAGTCTCACTGGAAGACCATAACTTATAATTGTACTCAAAACTCAAGAGCTGCTCGGCTGGAAAGCAAAGCATGCAAAACAAAGGAGCAAACCAGAAGCATCCTTGATACCAGAAGAAAATTTTGGCAAATTTATCTCAGAAATCAGATCTCTCAAATCCTCAGCAGAAGTGAGATTTGACTGAAGCTGACATGGAAAGATGGGTGGCAGAAGGATTAGTGGCAAATCAATACGGATACAAAAGCCCTGCCAAGAATAAAATCAAGCAAAATTAAAAAAAAAAAAAAGTAAAGAAAGAAACAGAAGAACAAAAAGAAAATACAGGCTATAGGATACAGTAAGAGAAGAAACCAAAGAACTGGAAAGTTTCCAGACAGCGTACAGAAGAATGATCATCTCTCAACGTTTAAAGCAAGCCTTTCATTCCCAAATAAAAGAAGAAAGAAATTTAATAATCCAAGCTAGAGAGGGTTTGTGTGTGCACACATGCATGCAAGGTATATACTCCTCCAAATCAAATAAAATAAATGTAAAGCATCATACAGAATAAAACATTCTGCACTGAAGTGGCACATTCTCAAAAGAGCTTAAGTTTTTCAGTCTACTTTATAAATACACTATGGTACTTACTTCAACGCCTATCACAGGTTACTTTAAGGAAAAGGAAAACCCTGGATGAATTAGACCTTTTCTTAGGGCAGCAAATATTTCTTTTCAGACTCTTCCCATCAAAGCCAACATCAGTTCATAATGGAGCATGAATGAAAATTCTTATTAAACTGAACACAATGGAGAGCTGCCCAGAACTACTGGCCTAATCTGACAGACAAAAACAGACATCATTTTTATACAAAAAGATAAGCCTGAAAGAAAAGAAGATATCAGAGAGAAGAAACAATAAGCCTTTCAGTTAGGTGGGAGAAAGGGGAGAAAATCCTGACACATGCTTTCGAGTTTCATGATTCTTCTCCTCTTGTCCACAACACTAATTTCTGACAAACCCAACATATTGCTGCCACTTTGCCAGGATGCATTCAAGAATTTTCCACAGGCAAAGGTAAGGAAGATGCTAACATCCCTCTCAGCTGGAAGTTTAGGAAGCATTTCTGTATCATGGAAAAACCTGAAGAGTAACACTAGGAGTTACTTAAGAATCAAGACATCTAGGGATGGAAATAGGTGAATTATATACAGCAGAATTCAAACTAAACAGTGCTTCTGTTAATATGGGTAAGTTGGAGGTAGGATGTGTAAAAGGAAACAAACAAAAAAAATATTGTATACTAAGACAATCAAAAACTAACCTGGATATTAATTTTCTCACGTTGCAAGGTCAAAGCTGTCTAAATGAGAACATTTGTTGTTATAGGCAGCAATACTCAGTGGATTATAAAAAACAAAAAAAACAAACCACACACACACAGAGGAAGAGAGGAATGGAATTAAATCATAAAACAAAAAAGGAAGCATTTTCAAGATATAGGTTCCTAGACAGCATGGTATATCAACACTCTGTCAACAATGAAGCATTCAGTGGCCCTCTCAGAAGACAGGTTTCAGACAGACTTAGAATTGTGCAGCTACTTCCATTTAAGATTAAAAAAGAAAAAAAGGAAAAAAAAGAGAGAAAGGCTTACACAGAGAAGCCGTTCCATGACGCCACTCCAGGGCAGAAGTAGTAGCAAGGATAATCAGGTAAATACCTATTCCTTTTGTCTTTGAGGGCAGGTTGGTGGACAATTTCTAAACAGAATTCATCTAACACTCACCAAACTCAACTTTCTCCTAGCCGCTCCCCCCCCCATCCCTTAGAAAAAAACCCAGATTCTTAGTAAGTTTAGGAAAAAAGGAGTTATTTTAAAGTTGGAGGAGAGATTGAAAGAAGGGAACTTCACTAAGGTCACACACTGGACTCCTTGCCAAGTCCAGATACTTGTGCATCTAAAAAGACGACTATTCCCGAAGCTCTTCAGAACTACAGGATCCAAGGATATTTATAAGACTACACCTGCCCTGTTCCACACAGCACATACTCCAAAATCATGTGTTTGTTATCTTCAATACTTTAGTAAATTACGTTGCCCAACAGCCATGGGAGCGGCCTGCTTAACTATATATACACACACACACACACACATTTAAGTTTGCATGTGTTTGTTTGGAACCTGAGAATCAACAACAAAAATTATTTTTGGGCATTAAAAAAAAAAAAAAAACCACCAATCATTAATGGTAAAATACACCAAAAAGTAATGAGCTTTATAAAAAGTAATGAAAGCTAAAGGTAAACTTGAGACAGCAAAGCACAGAGAGCTAAGAACCAACTTTAAAGCACAAACAAACTAATTACATAAAAGATAATCAGGTATACAGTCCTGAGTCACAAATGTAAGGAAAAATGATCTATGGCAAGGACAAGTTGTTGCTAGCTCACGAGAAGTGGGATGCTTTAATCAATTTTGTATGAGGATAAAGATAAATCCCTAAAAGCAAAATAGAGGATGTGTATATTAAGGATATATCCCTACTTCAAGCAGAAATGGAAGAGGGAATTTGTATGTAGCTCCACTGGAGGACAGATACTATCAATAAAAATAAAACAAGCTGAAAGCAAATTACCCACGGAACTTTATACATACTACTACTAATTTACAAATTTGTTTTAACTCCTACACTAGCACGCTTTTAAAGAAACAGATATCCTCTACCTTAAAAAGGAAACAAAGATGACTTCCACCTAAAAGAGAAAAGATTACTGTGCTCATTAAAGACATGTTGGCTACTAGCACAAGCCTCCAGATCAGCAGGGATTTACTGTAGTTAAACAAATTGCAAAGAGCAAGGAAAAAAAACTTGATCTCCTGCATAGAACAAAAACCAAAATTTAAGTATCTTATTCTTTCTTGATGCATAAAAGAAGGTTTTAATGGAATGGAATAAGAATACTTGTTTTAGAAAAATGAAATTTTGCAGAGGAAGGTGAAAACTTGCTTTTCTTCTCTTGTATTGGGAACTTAGAACTTCTGAACTAAGAAGCAAGCAGGAGCATCCCGCTACTGCTGCTGTTTGCCCCGTGAACCCTCTGTTCGTGCATTTAGGCAAAACCCATTTATCAAAGGCTAACTTCTAACATACACGATTTTAATAGAGGAAGGGATAAATAGGATGACTAATCAAGTGAAGGCTTAGAAAAGAGACTTGGAGCAATGGAAAGATAAACACATATGGAAGATAAACAATTCACTTTACACAAAGATCTTTTATAAAGTACTTTTATCCTTCATAAAGTACTTGTGAGGTAGTACTTGATCTCCAGTTAGAACCTGACATGTGTCTTAACAGTTATGCATCATGATAAAGATGATACGAAGAGGTAGAGGCTCCTTTTCTCCTTATTTATGAGGCAGTTACACCCAGAGCTCCCAGACTTCTAGACAGAGGTGTCCAGATACGATAACCTTTGTGGCAGGTATTTTAAAGTTCAGTTTGGGCAGAATGAAAAGTTATGCCCTTCCATTATGCTGTTCCATTATTAAATTATGAGGGGCTTATCTGCCACCTACACTGAAAACGTGAAATAGAATACAAGGCATACTACACCATTTGAATCATAGCATACTTGAGGTTGGAAGGGACCTCTGGAGATCGTCAAGTCCAATGCCTCTGCTCAAAGCAGGGGCAACTACAGTAAGTTGCTCAGGATTGTGTTGTCAGGTTTTGTGCAACTCCAAAGATGCAGACTCCACAGTGGTTCAGCGCAGCCTGCTGCAGTGTTCAATCATGCTTACAGTAGAAGAGTTTTATGTTTAAATGGAATTTCCTGTATTTCAGTTTGTGCCCATTGACTCCTGTCCTTCCACTGCACACCACAAAGAAGAGAGTCTGACTCCATCCTCACTCCTTCCTGTCAGGTGTTTATACACATTACTGAAATCCTTCCCCAGCCTTCTCTTCTCACAGATAAAAATCCCAGTTCTCTCAGCCGCTCCTTGTATGACAGATGCTGCAATCACCTCTAATTGCTAAATTGTACGCAGGACAGGGAAAAATTGCCAGTGATATGGGCTCCATTCCTGTATTACACAGCACAGAAGTTCATCAGCTGGAAAGCTGGAGACTAGTCACATTCCTTGCATATGAAATACTACTACTGAATGACAAGGCATTAAAAAAAAAAAAAAAAAAAACTTGTGCATGTACGCATACACACGTCACTACATAGAAAGATAGAAAGTAGATGTGACTCACCTTGTAATAATCGTTCCATTTATTTTTTTAAATCTATAACAACTTCAACCTTGTACAAATTCAGTGTATTTTGGGTATCTGGGAAATTGTTACTAAAAAAAAAGAAAACCTTTAAACCACTGAGAGTGTTTTTATATAAGATGAGCCTTATCAAGTTAGGCTTCATCTGTACTTAACTGATAAAACGATACATAGTATGACTTCAAATGCTTCAAGCTACTACAACATAACTACTTCTTGATTCAAATTTGACCAGCATGGCTGAGTCGAGACCTGCTGGTCAAACTAAAGAGCAAGAGGGAACTGCACAGGCAGTGGAAGCAGGGACAGGTGTCCTGGGAAGAGTACAGGGAAGCTGCCCGGTTGTGTAGGGAGGGGGTCAGGAAGGCCAAGGCACAGCTGGAGCTGAATTTGGCAAGGGATGTAAAGAATAACAAGAAGGGCTTCTACAGGCATGTCAACCAGAAAAGGAAGGTTAAAGAAAGTGTACCCCCCTTGATGAACAAGAAAGGCGACCTTGTATCAACAGACAAGGAGAAGGCTGAGGTACTCAACAACTTCTTTGCCTCAGTCTTCACCTGCAACCTCTCTCCTCACCCCTCCCAAGTCGATGGACCAAAAGATGGGGACCAGGGCGGTAAAGCCCCTCCCACTGTAAGGGAAGATCAGGTTCGAGACCACCTGAAGAACCTCAATGTACACAAGTCTATGGGACCTGATGAGATGCATCGCAGAGTCCTGAGGGAACTGGCTGATGTAGTTGCCAAACCACTCTCCATGATATTTGAAAAGTCATGGCAGTCCGGTGAAGTCCCTGCTGACTGGAAGAAGGGGAATGTTGTGCCCATATTTAAAAAGGGAAGAAACGAGGACCGTGGGAACTATCGACCTGTCAGCCTCACCTCTGTGCCTGGGAAGATCATGGAACAGATCCTCCTAGAAGCTATGCTAAAGCACATGGAGGACAGAGAGGTGATTCGAGACAGCCAGCATGGCTTCACCAAGGGCAAGTCCTGCCTGATCAACCTAGTGGCTTTCTATGAAGGAGTGACTGCATCAGTGAACAAGGGAAAAGCAATGGATGTCATCTATTTGGACTTCTGTAAAGCATTCAACACAGCCCCCCACAACATCCTTTTCCCTAAATTGGGGAGATATGGGTTTGATGGGTGGACTGTTTGGTGGATATGGAATTGGCTGGATGGTCACATCCAGAGGGTCGTGGTCAATGGCTCAATGTCCACATGGAGACCGGTGACAAGTGGGGTCCCTCTGGGGTCCGTACTGGGACCAATGCTATTTAACATCTTCATCAGTGACATAGACAGTGGGATCGAGTGCACCCTCAGCAAGTTTGCAGACAACACCAAGCTGAGTGGCGTGGTTGACACACAAGGAGGACGAGATGTCATCCAGAGGGACCTGGACAAGCTGGAGAGGTGGGCCTGTGTGAACCTCCTGAGGTTCAACAAGGCCAAGTGCAAGGTCCTGCACCTGGGACAGGGCAACCCCCAATATCAATCCAGGCTGGGGGATGAAGGGATTGAGAGCAGCCCTGCAGAGAAGGACCTGGGAGTACTGGTGGATGAAAAGCTGGACATGAACTGGCAATGTGCACTTGCAGCCCAGAAAGCCAACCGAATCCTGGGCTGCATTAAAAGAAGCGTGGCCAGCAGGTCGAGGGAGGGGATTCTGCCCCTCTGCTCTGCTCTGGTGAGACCTCACCTGCAGTACTGCGTCCAGCTCTGGGGCCCTCAGCACAAGGAGGACATGGACCTGTTGGAGTGGGTCCAGAGGAGGGCCACAAAAATGATCCAAGGGCTGGAGCACCTCTCCTACGAGGACAGGCTGAGAGAGTTGGGGTTGTTCAGTCTGGAGAAGAGAAGGCTGCGAGGAGACCTTATTGCAGCCTTTCAGTACTTAAAGGGGGCCTATAGGAAGGATGGGGACAATCTTTTTAGCAAGGCCTGTTGTGACAGGACAAGGAGTAATGGATTTAAACTAAAGAAGAATAGATTTAGACTAGACATAAGAAAGAAATTTTTTACAATGAGGGTGGTGAAGCACTGGACCAGGTTTCCCAGAGAGGTGGTGGAGGCCCCATCCCTGGCAACATTCAAGGTCAGGTTGGACGGGGCTCAGAGCACCCTGATCTGGTTAAAGCTGTCCCTGCTCGCTGCAGGGGGGTTGGGCTAGATGACCTCTAAAGGTCCCTTCCAACCCAAAGCATTCTATGATTCTATGAAATTTGGGCTGCAGGGAATTAGCACAGTACACAATTAAATGCACTAAAAATCTGTTCAAAATAAAAAGGAGACATATTGAATAGTCCTGCCAGTTATCAAGATTTTTGAACATGTTTGCAACTTACATTCACGAGACTTGAAGCACAACAAATGCCATTGCATTAGAGCATCTTACCTGCCTGGTTATTAACAGTCATAATCCCATAAAGGTTTTGAAGATAATTGTCTATAGAATATTATATACAGAACACCAAGGAGAAAAGAATGCAGGCTGTATTTTCAGGATGGAGTATTACACAATCTGACTTCCTGCTCCAGGACAATAACCTCATCTCTTGAATTTCTCAAAACTCAGATGACAAAACTAGATACAGTAAGCTATTGGTAATCTCAGTGCTGCAATGAGCAGTAAGATCAGTTTTGAAACATAAGATGTAGGAAACAGCTAGAAAGGTTTTTGCAATTATCAGCCAATGATGTAGACAAAAATGTTAGAAGTAAATAAAGCTGAGGCTGCATTACTAGAGGAACGTTGAAGGTAAAGTAGGGAGCAGATACTCCTAGAAAGAGGAAGCCACAATAATACTGTAGTGGCTGGAAAATAAACTGTACAGTAAGCTTACAGAACTTTACCTGTGTATCTCAATGAAAACAAAGTTAATAGATTACTTGATTAGTATGTATATTTACTTATACTTTGGAAGTGAGGGGTGCAGGTGTCAGTATCACAGACAAGCAAGATGGAAGTCAAAAGTTACACAAATCCAGCTTTTAGATCAGCAATTTCCGGTAAGCTAAATAGCAGACCACACTACATACAGACTCACCATAAGCAATATTAAAACAAAAAAAATCAGATTTGTGGGGTTCCCCCCCACCCCACCCCTAGTTTGTGAAAAAAGGAAAGCACATATATGCTATATAAGTGTTTAAGACTGAGGACGAAGTGGCTAGACTTCCTCTTTTAGACAAAAGGTGGAATGAGATTAAATTGACCAGCCTGTGGCTCTCAAGTTATGAAGTCCCGCTCCCACATCAGGACATGCTACAATCCATAGTGGAAATGTGCTTATAGAGGGACAGTAGAATAATCCAAACCGACAGCTCTGGGAGAAATCAAGCTAATGGGAACTGATAATCACCTTCAGGATTGGCAGCAGATCATCCCGCATGCCAGGACCAGCTCTATCCCAAAAGAAAGCAGTAGGATCCTCCAAGGGCAACTGTCATCTCCTCTCTGCAAACCCGATCTCCCACTTTGAGGCATGGTACAAGTTTTACATCTGCAATTCATACCAATTCATACAAAAATTCTATCTGTGTGATTCATAGAATTTGGGGGGGAGGGGGTATTTTCTTTAGTCAGGCCAGAATACAAGTTCTATGTAACCATTTCTGAGAGACAAAAACACCTCCAAAGGACAGAGAGATTAAGAATTAAAAGAGTTTTTTTTAAAAAGTTAACACCCACACCTGATAGACCTTTCCTTAATAGAAAAGATACAAGACAGAAAAAGAAATCAAGAAGATTTATATTAAATTTATCTCCTGATTTTTAAAAGCTGAGGTCATAATTATAATTTATCCAGACAGGATAGCAGTAGTACCAAAAAAATGCTACAGATTAGCTTCTGAACAACTCACGCCCTGCTGAATATAAGCTACATATTGGAGAACAGTAACATTACTCGCAACATCATTACTGAGGGCTTGGGCTACAAACACCTTACAGCAGACCAAGAACCTAGCTTTTCCTGTTAGCAAAATTACTGCTTTCTGCTCTTAAAAGCTAAGATTTTATTTGCACACTTCAAAAATCCATAATAAACTTTTTTTCTGCAACACAAACACCAGTGGGCAATCATTACCACAATAGATAATAAACTTAAATAAGGGAAATTTACATTTTACTCAAGACTGTCCATCACTATTCAGCTTCTACAAGGGCTGTAACCCTTTACGTAGATTTTAGGTTTGCTATATTTCAACCAGTACAGCAAGAAACAGAACAAGAGCTAGCATCTAAACCATATTTCATGACAAGAATATGGAATTACAAATTCAAGAGATATTTTAAATAAACACCTAAAAGGATAATATATTGCCCTTAGACATGAAGCCAAATCCTATTTCTGAGTGTTCCAAGAGCAGTTCTGAATACCTTTTTCTCCACAAGTACTTATTGATTTCGTTTTAACTTAGGTAAGCAGCTTAGTAAGACTGGTTAAAGATTAAAGCACTCTTGAGTCGCAGAGTGCACTGCTTTCTGCACAGGCTCCAATAATGCAAAACATGAACTCTACAACATAAGAATAGATTTAATAATTTATTAGTACAGTGACCAAAAAAATTAAAATACCACAAGATAACTAGGTCTTGGTTGGTTTTTTTAATCTTTCCCTTTAAGAAAAAAATTACCTCTACACAAAAGATCTTAAGATCAGGTCCACATAATTTCATCTTCTCTGGAAAATGCTGAAAAACATTCAAATATGGAATATGACCTTCAATGACAAACCTGCATAAAAAAAACCCATGAAGACCAAATCAAAACAGTATTTAATATGACAAATGCATATGTTTATTCTAAAATTAATATACAAATCAACTTCTGATTTGAAACAACATCAATATTATACTGCCTAAGCAATTCTATCTGAAGTTACACACCCCTAAATGCTCCACACGACAAAAACCAGTTCAATCATTTAACAGGCCTTTAAGTTCAAGCTCAGATATAATTGACAAATAATAAAGTTATGGCAGTAAGCTTACAATCAGCACACTTATATGGAGCTTGTTCTGCACATTCTTCAGCTACTGCATTTCTGAAACTGCTTTAAGCCTCCTTTGAATGGCATAGAGGTTCTTTTCAAAATTCTAAAGCTTTAAGTAAATTTTATTTTTAAAACACACACTTTCTGCTTGAGGAGTTTGAGTCAGGTAATGTCATAGGGAGGAAAGTCACAGAATAATGAGCAGATACACAGAACTGAAACCCCATTAATTGCATCTGTATCATTTTTTTAAAAAAGTATTATTTGCATATGACTAGAAATGATTTTGTATACTGATAAATACAAAATAATTTACTTTTTATTTGCACCCAAATAATGCATTTTTTGTTAAAAAATGGCTTTGGTAAGTGGTTGACAGTATTATTTGGGATTTTTCTTGACTTTTTCATACATATATATATGTAAGATGGGACTTAACAGCAGCTACCAATAAAAAGGTACCACCACACCAAATCCCTGCTCTTATCTAACATCTCAGTTGACATTCACACCAGGCAAAGCAAGCACTGAACAAGCATGGATCCTCACAAGGGAACAGACATTACTTTCATTCCAGATGAAAGCATATTAGTGGTCTTCCATAGCACTAAGCTAGCACTGCCTTCCTGTCTCCTCCAAAACAATTTTGTTAAAAGAGTACATTAAACTGAAATAAGTTAACATTTCAAACAGAGAAGACCCTGTTCTTTAAATAATATTAGAGATTTTAAAACAATTTTCTCTCCTGCCACTGTGTTATCTGCACCGTATCTCTCTGATCTTACTACATAGATTACTAACTTCTTGGTCTATGAACTCTGCAAGTCCCTCCTGGGTTCCTGCAGCGGTTGTAAGGCTGGGCTCTGCATCTGCTCCCAAGATGGGACAGTGCCTAAACACTTCAATTGCTAGCTGGATCCAACCCCACAAGCTGAAACACCGAGTTCCTCATAAAGCACAGTAATCTGCCATTTTCATTCAAAATGTGCCTGGAGAAAAAGAAAAAAAAAAAAAGGCAGAACAATGTCTTTACAGACAGAGCAGCCACTGTTGCGGAGGATTCAACTCCCTCCTGAGCCTACGGCAATTCACAAGTTTGCCTTCCCTCTCCCAGTCCAGTGCCCTAATCGCCATTTGTTGCATGTTACGTAGTGTATATCTATTGAAGTTGACTAAAATTCTATTTAAAGGCTAGTTACTGCAGAGTTTACAGTAACATTCTAATTTTTTTTTAAACATTCTTAACTGAATTTTCAGTTTAATTAAAAAACTGAATTCAAACCAGAATTAAAATGAAAAGTGCATTTCTTAATCAAAACTCTCTCAGTTAGAATCAACCCATCATTTATAGTGATTTCTGAAAAATAACAGCCATCTGAAAAAATCACATTTCCCAATACTTTTTATTCTGAAGCTCTGCATATTAGTCTCTTAAACGAAGAGGTAGAAGTCACTGCACAGTCCTTTCGAATCATGTGATGTACATTTTGCTAATGAAATTTCAGTAGTTTTCCTCAACGAGCATAAATAGCATTTCCACACCCCAAGAGGAGATGTGCACTGCTCCACATACTCGGTGAGGTTATCATCCAAACCCAGCACCAGTTGCTTGCCGTTGCCATGCTGCCTGATCTGCTGAGCAGCTTGCACGAGAGCTCCTTAGTTCATTTTAGTCAAGGTCAGCTGCACTAAATTGAAGAACTTAAACTTGAGGGATAGTTTCACAAAATGGATTGAGCCAACCTAAAAGCTCAAAGTAACTAGTCGTACTTCCCTCCTCCTGGTCTGGCTGTGTGCTCCTGTTGCTCATCATCCTTCCATAAATGTAACTCACAACAATGGCAGAAGACTACCCATTACCCTATGTAACTCCCAACAATGGCAGAAGACTACCCATTACCCTATGGCAAGAAAGAAGGGTTTGTTTCCCATCATCTAACAAACTGAGGAGGCTCACCGATGGCTCCAACAAGTGCAAGAGTCAGCAGAGAGAAAGGGATGCATCACACAGGCAGGAGGAGAGAAGAAAGGGAAGCAAGACATTCCTCTCTCAGCAACAGTGACCCATTACTGGCTCAGCTGATGATAAGCTTTGGCTAACACATGTTAAGGCACAATCACATGATTAGCTGTCAGATCTGAAGAGCTGGTACCAAGACACCGACAGCAGCAACCTCCTGAGCCAGCACAGCAACAGCTGGAAGAGGACAAACAATCAAGACCTTCCTTCGGGTGTGGTGTAGTGGTGATCGCGGCCAAACCACCCTAACAGCTTGCTGCCTCTGAAATGGGAAATCCCACCCTCCCTTCAGTCGTCTGCCACACACTCCTCCCTGCTGACAAAAGCGCTTGTGTGACTTCTCAGACAGAGGATTAGATTGAGAACTAGTCTTTTGTTTTCCAGGGTTTGATTTCAACCAGACATATTTCCAGACTCAGCTGACTGCAGGAACATTATTGCCAGCACAAGGCGGAAAGGGACTGTGGTGAAGCAAATTAACCTGCACTAAAAATGTCTGGTGAAACTTTCTTTTGCAAAATTAGTTTTCTGCAGATCTGCTTCTTTCAACTAATATACCATAAACCGGATGAATGCTAGTACCCAGGGCAAGAGAAAGAGCAGGAATGTTTATGCAGGACCACAGCAACAGAAACTTAGATCAGCTTAAACTGATGCTAGAACCACATCCTTACACTGCAAGAGCCAAGCAACGTCCATCAAAACGTTTTCTTAAAAAAAAAAAAAAGTTTTCACTAACTTGGCTGTACCAAGTCAAAGCATTGCAACTGTTTAAAAAACAATGACATCTTTCCCAGCTTGAAATTAGTGTCTCCGTACAAAAGAATGCTCTTCTCTCTCAGGTTAAGAGTTGGTTTTACGTTCTAAAAATACATGAAACAGCATAAATGCCCTGTTATGAATACAATGTGCTGGTGATTCAGGTTTTTAACACTTACTCTAAAAGCCCAAATTTGGAATAGCACTTCAGAACAGTTTCTTCTGCTGTTCTTCCAAACCTTTCATTTAACAGACAGCTGATCAAAATACTTGTAAGACTACGTTGTATCAGTGAAGTGCTTGAAAACTTGACTGGCAGACAGAGTACACAGTCCATGTTCTTTTAATTACAGGAGCAGCATACATTAGTAAGGTCCAAGTATGAATAAAATCCTAGGTCCTCTGCATGCTACGAGGAAATGATACATCTGCTAAAGCCACACAGTAATGCCACAAACTGATGACAAGTTTAGTCTTGCCAGCACAGCTAGGTACCTCCTTTGAAAGGCATTAATTCTCAGAATCTCGAAGTCTAGCATCTTGAAACTTTTTCCACAAGCCAAAAACTTTATTATTTAGATAAATAATATACAGCATATGGAGTACTGTGAGACTATTCACAATGGAAAAGGATTTAATGTGTTGCATAGACTTGAATAGAAGGTTGATAAAAATGTTATTTTTAAACCAAAATGTCCCTATGAGAGGAGGTAATTGCTCTGTTTTTCTGCTAAGTGTGTCAAGTAGCAAGGAGGAGTATATTTTTGGTGTTGTAAATCCTTTAAAAGCTGGCAGATTGCCCTACCATGGTGCCTAAGCATGTATCACAAGGGAGGAGCGGTAGTCAGCTGACTTCAGGGCAGGGAGAAAACCAAACTGAGGAAAAAACAAGGCAGAACTTTAAGCACAACTGTAATTCAGTTGGTTTAAATAAAACAATTTGCCTATAAAGATTTAAAGGGTAATGCTGAATATTTAATGTTTTCTCTGCATAGTTTTCATCTCTGGTCTGTCGCTATTTTGATCTGTGTATCTTAATGTATGCAAAAATGCTAACGTCTGATTTTTTTGAAACTTAAATATTCAGAAGTTAGAAAACAAGAGTTTTATGGTAGTTCACGCAATTTAAAAGTCTTTCCCCTTCTTCATCAAACTTGTGAAAAGCAAAGACCTTAAGGGTAGGGAGGGAAGCATGATAATGTAATTACGGTCTTATATAACTATCGTATCATTGTAAAACTTTGCAATACAAATGACATTCTTTTAAACATCACTTTCTGCATTTAATTCAGTTCATATGTTCAGTGCATTTAAAGTCACTGAATCATTGTGATTTACCCCTGTTAAAAGTATTAAACCCATAAATTGTATCCAATTAAATGATATCTTCTCATTCAAATCAGCTTATTTCAATTTCCAATTATTAGTTTCTGATTATGCCTTTCTGTGCTATATTTGGTACTTGATTTTTTTTTCCCCTCTCGTTTTCCAGCTTTTTTTGCTGTTTTCTTGTTTCCTCTAAATCCTTTCAAGCAAATGTGCTCAGCTCTTAAGGATCTCAGTACAATGGATGTTCTCCAGGTTCTGAATCATTTTCATGGATCTTTTCTGCAGTCTCCAATTTTTAAAGTGCCAAATACAACAATATACCAGTAATATGCAAACACCACAATCTACCTTTCCTCTTAACAATTGACTTTGACAGTTTGGTTTTTTTTAAACCACACTGTCATAATAAGACAGGAACGTGTGAGGATATATGTGCTTCAAATGACCCCGCATGCTTTCCAGAAACAGTCTCCAAGATACAGTAACCCAAGAATAGATACTTAATTATTCATTTAATTATTAATTTTTCTCTCCAAACAGGATGGGCTAAGCAAGAATTCTTTACTGTGAACCATTTGCTCCATCCCAGTAATTGTAATTTACTACTTGGATTTTTGCCATATACAAACATTATCAGACAGGATTTATATATTTATTTTCTAATCATTGACAAAAATACAGAGTACACTATAGTAGTTCCGATTCCTACAGAAGATACTAGCCAGTAATAAATCTTGTTATTGAAAACTACTTCTAAGCTCTGCTATTTCTTAATCCACTCAATAAATACTTCTGTATTGAATTCTGAATACTGTGGCATTTTGTTGAACATTTTACAAGCATCTTTTATGCAACAACAGCATATCCAGTTATGCAAATATGCAATAGTTTGTGCAATTCTGATCAATGAAGGCAACAGCCACCCACTGAAGTTAAATCAAAGGGTTAAACACTGGTTTGCATAGAAATCAATTAGCTACTATTAACTACTGTACTTCGAGACATACAAACCTCCCCTTTTTTAAAAGTACTTGCAAAAGAGAGTTCTTCAATACCCATCCTTCTTGGGAAGCTTGTACAAAGCAGGTGGAAGCTGGCACTCCATGGGGGGAGAGGCCATGGTGGAAGATTAGGCTCTGGCGTAAACTTCCCTGGCATTCATCACACTTTCAGCAGCAATACTAGTTATATGCACCACAGGTAGCGGAAGATGTACTCACTGCCTTGCCTTTTACCTCACAGGTTATATATTTGAAAAATAAAAATTAAAGAACTGAAATCTACCGTACCAACTGAATTTTGAATCAGTTTTTCCTTTATTTTGTCCGAGTTTGCAATCTGAATTGCCAACGTACAGTTACTTGAGTCTCTGTTTCTTAAATTTTGGAAAAGTAACATTTTTCCCCATCTTTTTAGAAATACCTAGTATTTCAACACTAATTAAAAAGGAGTATCAGTATACAAAAGGTCTTCCAAGGATAATATAGAAATTGCTGAATTTAAATTATTTGGGCCTGATTTAAAATATTTATTGCTAACAAGAAAAGTTGAATTATTTTTCATTCCTTAAGTAAATAAGGAACATTGCTATAGCCTTGCTGTAGGGGGGAGAAGGGAACTGCATTGTCAGCAATAGTCTGACTGTCTCCATTTAGCATCAAACCCTATTATTAGAACATTTTATTTCTACTATATTAAAAGCTGTATTACTCTGAACTCTGATAATTACAGATACAAAGATATGAAGACAAAAAAGGACTTCCTATACTAACTTCTGTGCCCAACACCATTGCACGAAGCTACTTAGCTAGCTACCTTTCAGAACACTGTATACTGCTGGTATTGTTTGCATGATGACACTGACGTAAGTCTTTGACAATGTTTACTCATTTAATTCTGGCATGCTGACAACAGCAAAACCAGCAAAAGCATGACCATACACACCCCCAGTGAATCTTAAGAAATTTTGAAGGATAAGGATAAAAAACTTCTTTAGTTCCAAAATCTTCTCCCTTACAGGTCTTTGAGATTCATTGCAAGCAACAGAGGAGAACGTTCTCCAAAAGTAGCAGCACAAATTGTTATGTCAAAGAAAAGATACAACAACTAAATACAGAGAACTTCTCACTGAGCAAATTAGTAAGAGGGTAATAGTACCAATCTAATTTTTTTAAAATATATTATTCATAAAAGCAACAAATATTTCACTAGAGACTATTCATACCTTAAGAGATCAGATAACGTCATTGGTTCTCTCAACCAGAGTAATGCCATGTAACAAAATGAAAGGGTCATTGGCATCGTCATCCTCAGTTTCTCCTTTTGGTTCTTCATTAAATACAAGCTACCATCTACTGATCCAGAGCACACAGAGGTGCTTTCTTGGGTTTATGTTAAAAAGAGAAAAGAAAAAAAAAGTAATTGATATGATATACACACGATCCATGGTATACAGAAAACAAGATAAAAGAACATACAAGGACCCCTGTTACGCAACTACTAACATTTGGAAATCATTACTTTGAGTAGTTTGGTAGTTTGTGTGCTTTTCTGCTAAACAGCTTAACTCTAATTTATTCATATACCATGATATGAGATGACAACCTGTTTCATAAACTGCTACTTCACTTGGCCAAGACACTGTGAAGAGACAAAACTCACCCTGGTACCCATCAAAACGGACCTTTTGGTGGGAACTACACTTAAACCTGGAGTTCTAGAAGGACATTAACTCTTATACAACATATAAATAACAGTACTTAGGAGCTGTAAATACTATTTTCCATTTGAGAGATAAGGGAACAGTGGGGGAACAAGGGAAAATTCGATCTGCTCAAATCAATGCCTTGGAGTTGTGGATTAAAACACAGTTTTAAACTTCAGCGCAGTCAGGACTTCAGCAAGAACATGATTTACACTGCAAAATTTTACTGAAGTTAAGGTATGTATCCATCTGCGATATAATCTCTAACTGTGGAAATGTAAGTATTATTTTAAAAAAATGTATCTACATTCAGTGAAAAAGAAAACACCTTTAGAACAAAAATATAGCAAATGGTAAAGAAGGTGGGTGGGGGGGGAACCAACCAATAACATGCAACCAAACCTCCTTACTTCCTTACTGAGATGAATCACTGAAAACTAAGAGAAGCAGCAACGAGAAATTTAATTTAGGGGAGTGATTTATGAGTTAGGAACCTTTTCAGCAGTGAGACCTGGGAGTTCAGGGAAGGAGGAAAAGAAAAAGAAAAGCCTCTCTTCCCTACATCATGACGCAGCTAGGACAAATGAAAGTGTTTTGTATTTAAAGCACACCAGCACAAAATACCAGCACTGATTCTGTAGATACTTTCTCACTGTTTCCCCACAGACTGTTCACCTGTTCAGAAAGGAGCAGCAAGGGCTGGATCCACAGCTCCCCAGCTGGGAGCTGCAGGGCCATGGCAAGCAGCCTGCAAAAAACAGTTTAAAACTTCAGAGAGTTTAAAACTTCATGGTTATGTTGGCAGGTGACAGCCGAGCCTGCAAGGTGACAGCAGCCAGCAGCAGAGGTCCAGCGCCCACTGACACGCAGTATGAAGACAGGCACTGAGAACAGTGTGATCCTGAGCCAGAACTGGTCTTTGATGCCACCTACCGGCTCCTAAAACGGCGGCCAGTAGCACCAGGGACACGGCAACAGGTTAAAAGAACCGGCTCAAACATACCCTTCGTACAGACCAAGACAAGGTCTAGATGAGAGCATCCTACCAGGTCTATCACGTATAGGTGCATCAGAGAACAAAAGCAGGAACATCAGTTAATCCTTTCAGTCAACAGTTTCACCTTTTATATGGATACTTGTGCTTAAAGGCAGCTTCACGAACGAAGCTTCATTATTAACTTCACATTCAACTCAATTTAAAATAATCCTCATTATATTTGTGGCCTTGATGATGGTGTACAATTTCCTTTTATTTCTTCCAGCTTATGCAAGGCATGACAACACACAGTTACACACATATAATAATTTAAGAGTTTAATAGGCTTCTCTAGCAACATTCAGTGCTATACTCAGTGGAATTTGCCATTATCCCTGCACAAAAATAACAAAAAAAAAAATGCTTGCACATTGGACAAGCCTCTTAGGAAAAAAAGCGTGTTGAGGTTTCCAGTCTGTAGCAATAACAGCTCAGTAAAAAGGGCACAGAAAAGGAAACCTATGAATCTTCACAACAATTTATAATCAACTAGAACACATCTAGTATTACTTGTCTTATATTTCCATATACAAAACAATTCCTAAGTCTGTTTGATTTCACCAAAATGTACTTGTAGTGTCGCTGAACTCTTAATCCATTTCAAGTGCTTTTAGTGAAACCGGTATGACTACTTAAAGCTGTATTCAATTTCTGAAACAACAGACCAAGAACACATTAAAATACGGCCTATCTTAAGACTATCTAGCTGTTCTAAAACTCTAAGAAATATAACTACAAAAGGCACAAATACCAAGGAAGAAAGGAGTTCCTCTAGACATCAAAAAGGGGAAGAAAATTCAATGGAATATTTTCACTAGCTGTCTTTCACTCAGTTCTTTCCTGTTCATATATTTGTGTAACACCCAAGATGTGCTACATGTACAAACATACAGCGGCCCTTTACCTGAAAATTTTGCCGGTTTAATATATAAGGATGAAAGGTACTTGCGTTATATTCACAAAAATTTGTATCACCATTTTTGCACCTTTTTCCCCTCTCTAATTCTGTTTGGATTTTAAAAAATGTCTTCATTTTTTTAATTGCTGCAGATCAAGTTTCTCATTCTATTACCATTTCTGGACTTCACAAAATAAAAAGAAAAACATGAAAGAACAAGAGTGCATTCTTCTGAGGGTAGACAGGTAATATCACAGAAGAACAGAAATAGGACACAAAGAGGACAGTACATAACAGGGAAAAAAGAAACACTGAAACAGACGAAGAAGGAAGAGGCAAGCAAAGAATAAAGCAAGAAAGAAAAACCATCAGAAGTTTCAAACACAAGCAAAGGCTTTCAAATGTGCCTTGAAATGTACTTCCAATATCAGACATTGCAGCATTGTCTGGCATTACACTTGCCCAGTAGCACCAAACACTCCAATTTTCTGTAACATTTTAATAAAAATGTTTAACATTCTGTAAATATTTTCAAGTTGATATTCTGAACAGAAAGGAGAAACTGATGGAATGTTAAAAGAAGATTTTTGATAGAAGGGATTATAGGGAAAGTAGTAAAAAGAATGCAGAGACAAAAGATACAGAAGTACCAAAAATACTGTACGGAAAAAAATTAGAAAGCTAAATATATCTATGGGATAGAAAAAAAAAACCAACAACAACCCCCCCAAAAGAACAAACTCATAGTTTTTAACATCTGACAGGTCTGCTAGTAGCTAAACAAGTGCTTATTCTTTAAAGCTGCTGTGTTTGTGAGCATGTAGCTTTGCAGATATAATAGAAAAAATTTTCCCACTCCAAACAGGAGGCATGGAACAAACTTTCTATAAAATAGAACTTCCTCCTGCATTTCCCATTATATTTCCAGGTCCTGTTCAACTTTCATCTCTTCGGGTGCGGTTTGGGGGGGAAAGTCTTCTATATCTCATAGCATATAAAGTACTCCAGTGGCAAACAGCACTGAAAACTTTACATACTCCAACCAGTTCCTCCAATTCATTCTACATGAATATGCTTTTTTTATATATATTTATTTATATTTAAAGAAGACTATACAAAAATGGTTCCCAGATAGTTCAGTTCATTGATCCTACCTGAGACCTTGCTAGTTGACGAGGCAAAGCTGCAATCAGTTTGTAGATCCCCCTCACTTTCAGAGAGAGACAACAAGTGAAGAAGGCTAGGTGTCTCTGGTTCACTGTCCACGTCAGTACTGCTATCGCATACCTGTTTTTTGTAAGTCTACTGTTAGTTACTGTTTCAATGTGAAGAAACCAAATAAAGCATGATAGATGCAAGATCAACAGTAAATGAAGTTTAAACTCAAACTGTTTACAATTTTACTTTCTTTATGAATCATCAGTATGTAAAAAAAAACCTGAAAAAAGGGTATTTTAGAAGCATTTCTCAAGATAAAAAGACTTCTAGTGATTACATTACATTTCAATCTGCTACAATGACCAGAAAGTTGGCAATACCTACAATCAAAGCTTGATGATATAAGTAACTTCAAGAGAGCAGGCAGGAAAGGATGATAGTTGATGATGCATTTTATATTGTAATTTCTACTCTATCTACTATCTATACCAAGACAAAGCAGTATTTTTAAATGAGTAGTTTTCCCTGCTCGGAGAAGTATTTGTCTCTCAAAATGGAAAAAAACCCAAACAACAAAATGGACATGGGAACCCTGTTTAGAAGACATAGAATCATAGAACCGTTTAGGTTGGAAAAGACCTTTAAGATCATCCAGCCCAACCATTAACCTAACATTACCAAGTCGATCACTAAACCAATTAAGGGTAGAGTAGCAATTTCATCCTTCATACTGAAGTGACACTAATACAAGCTAGATATGTAGGTTGAACAAAGGTTTCTGTTGTTGCTTTTTAAAGATACCCAACATCTCATGGGATTTGAGCTTTTCACTTACTGATAACGCTTTGACAGTTTCCCCAGCTGGTCTGTTGCAGTATGCCTGTTTGCTCTTCTGAAGATAACGCCTCCAAAAATTGCACAGAATTTCATCCTGATAAATACAAATGGACAGTGATTAGAGCAGAGTTTACAAGATCATTAATTGCTGAGAGAACAGAGTGTAATTTCTAACTCAGGAATCTGAATAACGTTCCAGCTCTAATTTTATTAACTGTGATCTATAAACTATGTTTTAAAATTACCAGAGAAACTAAGTTTGTCTTCATATGCTCAATGTTTTTAAACAGGGAGTTGTTCAGTTCACTTTAAAAATTACAATCTTTTTACATAACACCCCCTGTTACACACTCACAGCGTGCAGAACTCACACTGACATCTATATACCTTCATTTGTGGACATACTCCTAATGCTTCCAAAGCTTCAGCTTGTTTCTTGAGCACAAGCTGAAAGCCTTCACAAACATACCATTCACAGCCTCCATCTAAGTTAAAAAGAAAAAAAAAAGAAAGTATGGGTTTTTTTGTTTGTACTAGTTTGGGGTTTTTTAACCTTATGCACACTTATTTCCACTTAATATTCTGTTCTCTTGGTATCAGGACAAAGACATGTCTCTCTATTAAATAATTTCAGATCCTAGAGCATAGACCAGCTATGCCAAATACTCCATTAACTTCCATTTATTCACAGTCTTAATCAAGAAGAAGAGCTACTGAACAAGCACTGTTCTCCACACATTTCCCAAGAACAATATATTTCACTGTAATTTCTAGCGTGGCAATTGAGTGGAGAGTTAAGTGACCAGTTTTAAAATAACTGAGAACCTGTCATTAAAAAATGAAATATGATCATTTCTTTCCCATCCCCAGCACATAAAACTGGAACACATTATGGTGGTGAGTCAGGCAAAAAACAACCAATATCACCACGTTCTTCACCATTCTCTCCCACGGAATTATACCATTTAAATGAAAGAAACTTTCTCAGATATTCACAGCTTCTAGCAAAACTCAGCACAACATGAATTTCATAAGGAATGGGCCTTCTCCAGTCTGTTTATTATTCCCGCAGACTGTGTTACATTTACTTTTTGCCCTTACCTCTCTATATTTACAACTCCTTTCCTACAGGCTTTTGGTCTTAGAAATTTTCTCTGCATTTCTCAACTTCCTTTTCATTCCCTCCACACCTGTTCTTCATTATTTTTCCTTCCAATCACACCTCTCATCTCACCATCTTAGAAGTTATCTGCCCAAGCTTCTGCCCTGCTTTAATGATGTTGGCTTTAACTGTTAACCACAGACACAGCTTACTCCTATAAATGCATGAAAAATAACCTGCCATAGTATAACGTAACTGTGCTTACAGAAGGGACTGTATGAAGCTAAGGATTTCTTTCTTAAGAAGCCTGGGGGATAGCTAACGATATTCCTAACAGGAGAAATAAAAAGCATGAAGTGGTACACAGCTCAGACTTTAGAAGCAATACAGAATAAAGACACGCGGAGGTGTTAAGGTTGTTCCCTTTCCACTCCTCCCTTCGCTTCCTCACAACTGTTCTTTTCAAAGGAATGCAGTAATCCACTGCCACCGCAGTAGAGCAAAGATAGGTCACTGCATCAAAGATAACCCCATGCTTCACTTAGCACTGTAATGCATTTTTGCTTTTTGAAAGTGGCCACAACAGTAAAACATCTATCCAGCCATCACAGTATACATACATAGCTCCAGCAGCAGCCTTACCATAACATCCTTATGGCATATATCGTCATACATAATGACTCCTATTCTTCTGAATTATGAAATTAAAAGTATAGAAGTGACTCTGGATGACAGATGTAGTACTGGTTTAGCTATTGTAATTGCTTGAAATCTCCTCCATGTAGGTTTGTGTGTAGGTTACAGGGCCAAGTACCTGTAACGCAAGCCAGACTGACATTCTAAGAGCTGGACCACCGTCACATCTCACTTACAAAGACAGACAACTTTTCTGGTTTTGTGATAGCCATCACAAGGAAGGAACAAAGGGATCACCACATCTGAATGCATGCCACCAGTATCTTCAGTGAGTACTGGCTTCCACAAATCAAAGTGGCAACAAGTAACACATAGTTCTGTTCAATGCAAAAAAACCACCACCCAGGCTCACAGGAGTCACCTCTGGCTCAGGAAGTCACCAAAGGTGACCGCTTAAGGTACTGACAGCATTTGGGGGGTGTATTTTGTTCCTGTTCTTACAGTCTTTCCTACCTATCTGCTTTTGGCCACTGTCAAAGACATATGGGCTAGGTGAACCCTGGCTGAACAGCCACTCTTACGCAAAATACAGAGGGAAACTCATACATACCAGTTTTTTCCTGCTTTCTTAAACCTTTGGAGATTGTCTGGATTCTTGCATTAGTAATAAAATCAGTGTTTACAACTTCTCTAGTTCTCTGCAAAACAGGAATATATCTTAGCAAGAAAAAAAGCCAGGCCCAACTTGCATAGGTTGTCCCATCATAAAACATAGTGGAGGAACTTGTTCAAATTTCCTAAACTAAAGGGAGACAGAACATTCTGAACTTTTCATTCAGAAATTACAAAAATAGAGGATTACTATCCAGACATACAAATAATATGCATCAGTGTTTGCCTACGTTGGTACTGTACTAAAGTGCAGCAATACCCAGGCAATAACTCTAAGGCATCTAGACAGCATGCTGGCACTACAGCTGCAGCAACACAGCATCTTAAAAGGGCTCATTTTAAATTTTGTGATTTCAAGGAACATTAGTTTTAAACAGTGTCAAGTAAAGCACAAAAAAGGAAGAATCACAATACTGCCTTCAACTCCTAACACCAAGGAGGAAAATCTAATATTTGCTTAATATAAAACCAAGAAACAATCAAAATAAACGTCTTCCAAGGCCAGTAGCTTAGCTTTTTACCTCAGTAACATTGTGGCAAGATCTGCAATAAAATCTGCCTCCATCAGTGAGACCCCAGTTCACTTCTGAACACTGGGCACAGCGTTCATTAAAATCTCTCTAAAAAAGGAAGAAAAAAAGCAAGAGTTTCACATGTGTTCAAGTAAAACAAATGGCACTATTACTAGGCTACTGCACAGCTTTTGAGATGATTCATAGAGGAGAATATTATGCTTTATGTTAGCTCTGCTTGATAACAAGTAATCATAGCCTTTGCTATCAGTCATGGATAACTGTGAACAAATAATTTTAGCTGGCAAGCATCAGCTCTCATGTATGTGAACATTAGTACGAGCGGAATAATAATCCACACCTAGCACACGACATGGCTTGAAAAAAACCCACCCATCAGAAATGGAAGCAGAGACAAAAAGTAGAGAGCAGGAGATATAAGTAAAAATAAATTTCTAGAACTGCGAAGAAACATATGCAGTGGAACAAAGCCTGCGCAAGCCGGTGAAAAGACGTGCCGGGAGAAAGGGAGACTTCCCGGAGAAACCGGAGGAGGAAAGAGAAAAGAGGGAAAACGACAGATTTCAGAAAAAGCGTTTTTCAGAAGCACCCCACAGGAGCGTGCTGAGGCCGGGCAGCTCCCCGGGGGCCCGGGCCGGCGGCACACCGCGGCCCCTCACCGGCCCCGGCCGGGACGAAGCGGCCGCCACCGCCGGCTGCCGAGCACCGACCTCGCGGCCGCCACGCCGGGGGGGCCCGGGCAGGGCCTCGCCCGTCGGGCGGGGCGGGGCAGGGCCGGGCCGGGCAGCGCCCAGCGGCGCCTCAGCTCTCGGGCCGGAGCCGCCGAGCGCCGCCGGACACCCCCCACCCCGGGAAGCGCCTCCCAGGCGGCCGCCGCGCTCCGCCAGCTCCCTCCGGCCCAGCGACCCCAGCCCCCCCGCCGCCCCCTTGCGCCGCGGAGCCGCCCGGCCCCCACCGTGGCCTCCTCGTCCATGCCGGCAGCCGCCCCGGGGCCCACACCGCGGCTACCCCGCCGAGCGCCGGCACTGCGGGCCGGCCTGGAAACGGCAGCCCCGGCACTTGCGTTCCGCGCTCGCCGCGGGGCCGGGCACCGCCGGCCCGGCTGCCTTCGTCAAGCCTGTCCCCGGCTGGGGGACCGCCATCTCCCGCCCTACCGGCTGCGCCGGCCGCCCGGGGTCCCGCCCCGTCCCCCCGTCTCCCCTCGCCGGACAGCTCTCGGCCGTGCGGCTGGCAGGCGCCGAGGGACCCCTGCGCCCCGGCGCTGCTTGGGGTGGCGACGGGCCCGCCGCGGCGGCCAGGGGGCCCGCCCGGGCGCCGCGGGGAGAGCACGGCACCGAGGGGGCGCGGGCGCGTCCCCGCTGAGGTGGCACGGGGTGCTGCGCCTCTGAGGGGACATGGAGCGCTTCACTGACGGGACAGGGCCGCTTGGCCTGTTGAGGGATCGTGGGGCGCTTCGCTGAGGGACACGGGGGTGCTGCACTTCTGAGGGGACGTGTGCTTCACTGAGGGGACCTGGGTGCTTCGCCTCAGAGGGGACATTAAGCGCTTCACTGAGGGGACCTGGGTGCTTCGCCTCAGAGGGGACATGGGTGCTTCGCCTCAGAGGGGACATTGAGAGCTTCACTGAGGGGACCTGGGTGCTTCGCCTCAGAGGGGACATGGGTGCTTCGCCTCAGAGGGGACATTGAGCGCTTCACTGAGCGGACATGGGTGCTTCACCGCTGAGGGGACATTGAGCACTTCACTGAGGGGACATGGGTGCTTCACCTCTGGGGGGACATTGTGAACTTCACTGAGGGGACATGGGTGCTTCACCGCTGAGGGGACATTGTGAACTTCACTGAGGGGACATGGGTGCTTCACCACTGAGGGGACATTGAGCGCTTCTTCACTGAGGGGACATGGGTGCTTCACTGAGGGGACATTGAGCACTTCACTGAAAGTACATGGGTGCTTCACCGCTGAGGGGACATTGTGAACTTCACTGAGGGGACATGGTTGCTTCACCTCAGGGGACACTGCTTCACTGAGGGGACATGGGTTCTTCACCTCAGAGGGGACATTGTAAACTTCACTGAGGGGATATGGGTGCTTCACCTCTGAGGGGACATTGAGCGCTTGACTGAAAGTCCATGGGTGCTTCACCTCAGAAGGGACATTGTGAACTTCACAGAGGGGACATGTGAACTTCACTGAGGGGACATGGGACGCTTCTCCACAGCGGTGTCCTGGGGACTGGAGGGGATGCATGCCCCTCCAGCCCCATCCCACTACCGTGCCTCTGCGCTGAGCTCCTGCGTCCTTGCCCTCGTGTCGCCCTGGGCAGGTACACATGGCAGGTGACTGCTGAGGCTGTGCCGAAGCTGTTGGAAGGGGGACTGCTACTGCCTGCACAAAAGGAGGCCACCAGAACTCATTTAACTATGTAAAGTGCTTGGAGATCCTTGAATGAGGGAAACTACGATTTGAAATTCACTTTCAATTAAAAATAAAAAACAAACCTCCCAATCTTGATGTAGGTCTCTAATTTCTTGCACGCTAATAATAATGTTTAAAGATGTCTAAACACTGAGATCTGTTATTGCAATGAATTTGCCCACAAAATTGGAGAACAGGTTTAGGCCCCTTAAAAAAAAAAGGTCCACTAAGTGAAAGCATGGGAAAAAATTAAAGCTAAAATATACATAGAAAGAGGTGAGGCTGCCTTGACAGCTGTGGTTACATTGATGTTGGAGGATATGTACAGAGCTAGAGGGGAACTGTTGATGTTCAAGAAAAAAAGTTATTACTCATACCAACTGTGATCTTTCTTCAGTGTGGGATGAACATTTGTAACACCCATTAAAGAGAATTACGCATATAATTCCTGACATGTTAAAAAGGTGATTGTCAACCTCACAGAAATCTAGCTAATACTTTGATGAAACAGATCCTACTTGTGATTTTAATTTCCATATTTTTTGTTTGTGGAAATACTGTTCTGGGAAAGCAAGGCTATTTCATGTGACAGAAGGAGTTTGATCTTTTTGTAATGAATTTCTAAGATGAAATACTACCTTGAAAAAAATCAGGGTAGCTGTATCTGTGATGAAACAGGAAGAGCTGTGTGCCAGTTCAGAAGATAAGGCATTGCTTCTGCTGAGAGCGGTGCTCGTGTGTGACTCGACACTGTGAGCAGGCAGTGGGCCTGCTCAGTGGATTTAACTAAACTGAAGAACTTGTTTAAATTAAGCGTGGAAGTGACTGCTTTGATGAGGCAGGACCTCAGAGTTCGGACTTCTGTCTTCTAATTACAGCTCATCAAAAAAAATGTTAAAGGGTAATCACAGGACTCTGCCAATTTGTCAAAACCAGAACACTTCATATTCAATGGCAGCAGTTGAAGATAAGCACGACAAGCAGAAAGGTGTGAGTGACTGCCGGGGAGCTATATTGGTGTAATTCTGAGGATACTGGTGTAACGTGCCAGTAAAGTTTTTGAACAGACAAGCAACTTACTCTCTGCTTTTGGACAACCCACGCTGCTTTTCTGAGCTGCATTCTCCATGCAAGTGAAACAGAGATATGAAAAGCTACCAAACTTCAGAAGGCAAGTTGTACAAAGACTAATACTGATATTACTAGTTACTTATTAGTGTCCATGCTCTATCTAAATGCAAAGCTTCTATCGGTATTTCTTCAGACCATCAACTAATTAGTGCAGACTAGTAATCTAGTAGCAAAAAATCAAAGCATAATAGGGGTAGCAAGTCTTATGTCTATTTCTTAAATATTTTTTGAAATTACATGTATAAAACCGGTTTTTCAGCATATAAAATTATGTGTAACCTTTGTCCCTAATTACAAGTTACCTAAGCATACTGATAGGAGTATGATAATTTCAAAGCCAGGAGACAGACTGTCTTCCTGCTTTGGCTCACTTTTCTAATTAAGATCATTATGCATAGTAGTCAGATTGATTCAAGGCTTAGATAAATAATACGTCCTGTTGTTTCCATTGATTTGAATTTTTAATGAACTGGGTTCCACTGCTGATAGCACATTTCTGGCTCTTGACTGCAGACTTTCTACATGTGAAAACGTAAAAACTACATATTGGGCTGAAAGACATGTCCCTTGGCCTATCCTTTGGGATGTAGCTCATGAAATTGTGCTGGCTCCAGGATATGAACTTCTGTAGCAGAGATTCTGCCCAGAGTCTGTACCCATTGTCAGACACCTACGACAAGGGGTTAGAGCAGAAAGGCAACCTCAACTGCTCTAAAGATTGTGCAGATCAACACAGGGCAGATCTACCAGATTCAAGTTTATAGAACATACACATATCAGCACCCACAACTGGATTTTTGCACCATCTTTCCATGGAAGAACTCGTGTTTAAAGCCAGGCAGAAAACAAAAGGGAAATTAGGAAGACAAGAAACCGATGGCTTCACTCTAACTGATCTTTAAAAGAGGCCACACTACAGAAAAGGTCAAGGGGAAAAGCTGTGCCACGCAGAAGTGCGGTGGAGGCAAAGGCACGGAGGGACAGTTGTGCAAGAAGCCGGCAGGAGAAGGGACAAAGGTGGGAGCAGCAGCGAAGCGTAGGGGTTGCAGCAAGCTCGGCAGGGGAGGATAACCAGGGAGGGGCTGAGCTCCCCAGAGCTTTGAAGGAAGCAACAAGAAGAATGAATTTAACGTTACAGCTCAGACACACCCAGCATTGCCTTGCGATAGTTAGTGTTTATGATACAGCTTCAGCTCCCAAATTTTATTTTTTAAATACATTTCTAGCCATGCTGTGGAAAACATGAAAATATGACCTCAAACATCTGAAACAACAGAAAGCAGATAACTTTTTTTCCCAAAGTTTACTCAGGTTTTCTTAAGCTGTTCTTAGGATGTGAGCAGCATGAAGTTGAATTTTTGACTACCAAAAGCAGCAATACTGCACCCAGGAGGGAGGGCAGACTTATCCAGTCTTACACACCGAGTATGAGGTTCACGCCATCAGCTTCTGCTTTGCACATACGCTGTGGCCCAGACCGTCTCACAGAGGTACGTTGCGGTGCCAGTCTCACTCCAGTTTCACATGTGACTCCCCATACCACAGGGAGCTGATCATCTGTGATCATCTAACCAGGGGTGTTTGGAGATGCAGACCACAGGGGAGGACCTCATGTTCAGATGAGCTGCTCTAGGAGGTAAAACTCTTCGGGTTCAACCTCCTCGTGTGGTCTGAAGCCATACTAGCAGGTGGTCAGCAAGGAAGTGATTTGGGAGATCTGCCTGGGGATGCTGAAGTCCTGTCTGGAGTCAAGTAAAGACCTCATTGTGGCTCGTGACCTTCAAAGGCAGGATCTCTTTCCTGAGGAGGACCAAGCTGCTATCTCTCTGTCCATACTAGCAGAGGTTGCACCCCTCAGTACCTGGTGACTATGTTAACCTGATCCTACAGAGATACAGAGTGGGGGAAGAACACTTCTGGGAGAGAAGGTGATCCTAGCAGCCACAAAGGAACAGAGCAGACAGTGGGTGTTTGAATGCCCCATTTCACATTCCATGCATGTATAATGCCTATATTTTCTCCTTTTTCAGATTTTATTGAGCAGCTAACATGAAACATTCCTTCAAATTGTAATAATTTAGTAGTGTCAGACTTTGGTTTCCAGCTTTACTGAAAGAAAAATACGCAGCATACTGAAGGGGATTTTGGGTTCCACTATAGCCTTGTGTGAAGAGCGTTCTCAAGGTCATTCTCAGATGTGTTTAGTCCACAAACGCAGTAGTATTTTTAAAGGAATCGAGAGCCACCTTGTGGAGCTGGGATTCATGAAGGGGCTCCAAATAATACTGCTGTGAACAGCTACTCACTGCTAGGAATGCAGATCCAAAGGGGTCCTGGAGGTTGTTAATCTGGTAAACACGTACATGTCTGTGCATATTTAGTGAGCGCACAGCTCCTCTGCTGATTAAAACTGGGCAGCAAAGAAATATACTTGTGGGCAGTGGCCGGCAGGAATGTAAGACTCACAGAAAACGCAGAAAGTGGCAGAATCAACAAAGCAAAGTTACATACTCATTATGTCCTACACAGCCTTGGTGGTGGGGGGGTGGTGTTCATGGGGCATTTCTCACCATATAATTAATAAAGTCCTCAAAAGTGCTGATAAGTTTTGGAATCGTTATGTGTAGATTTCTGTCACAGGCTTATTTTCTCCTGCAGTCATTCATTAACATTGAGAATTAGCATTTCCAGAGCCCAAGTACTGGCCCATGCTCCATAACCAGAGAAATAGCAAAGATGGGATCACTGATGGACATAATCCGTAACTGGAAGTACTCACTGGTCATTGTTCCTGCATAGAAGTAAAGAGTAGTCTTGGTTCTGAGGTTACAATAGGGGCTATAAAATGGGGTTTTTACCATTAGTCTCCCATCATTTCTCATGATGAACGCTGTCACGAATGCAGGTTTGTGAATCCTGCTGATTATGTCAATTTTCTATGAATGAGTGACTTTACACAGTTTGATTTAGTAACAGTTAGAATTTACTTGTAGCAAATAGCAGAATTTGATTATAATATTTTAATAGCCCTCAATCATGAATGATTAATAAAGTGATTAGACAAAATTGATCAAAACAGTGACTTAGTTACAGATTCGAAGATGGCAAGGTTCACTCTATTACTACATGGAAGAGCATAAAGGAAAATTAAATCACACTGAGTTGGAATGATTCGTAAAGGGATTGTGTATATAGGGGATAAGGAGGACCCTCCCGTTGAGTCACGAGGTTTAGAATAGACCCCCTTGCTTTCTAAACTCCTTCTCAGAGAGGAGCCTAGGTGCGGCTAGGTCTAATCTTAGTCTCAGACTTGGTCAACGGTTTATGAGAGTAATGCTATAAGAATAATACAGCAGTATAAGACTCCCTTTGAAATTAAATCATACATCTACAGATTACTTAAATTGATTCACGCATGCACACTCACAAATATGAATGCATATATGAAAATGGTATACCTGTTAAAAATTCCCCTTGAGTTCAGTGAAATATTCACGTCTAATGTCTTGGCATTTCTCAACGGGTGAGGGTTGAGCCTCGAGGAGTGAAGGGTTTCAGCCCAAGCTCCACTGTCAATCTTCAGCAATGGATTTCTGGTTGCAGCAAACTTTCAGAGTTTGCTGGCTCTGAGGGGCGTCTCTCTCAGAGGGAGATGCTGGTGCAGCCCGCGGCAGTCCAGGAGAGCTCAAAGGGCCTCACTTAGGACTGCTGTTTATAGGATTGTGAGATGATTGACTTTAATCACCAGTAAATTTCCATCCGAGCCACAATTTGGGTCGGTAGTTGCTGGAATTCCAGTAACAATGATACCACTCTCTTTCAAGGCTGTCAGGGGTAGCTGTTTGTTCTTGCTCCCCTCGTTAGCCATAACACGCAGATTTTGATAAAGACAGGGCCTCTCTCTGCTTCAGCCATGTAGGAGTTTCTAGTACAATTAAGAGGCGCTTAACTGACTAACTTGCTACACAAAAGCGTGTGCCTGGAATTCCTGAGATCGTAAAGCCATTGAAGAGAAAGAGGAAGGTGTGGGGGGATGCACCACCACAAACGCTGAGCCGCTTGTCAGTACCGATATGTGGATACCAGCACACCGGGTTGCCAAAACAAGAGGGGAGGTGTTTGATATTTTTCAGTACCTTAATGCAGCAGTGACTTTATCTTCAGCACATACTGTCATTACATGATGTCTTAAAAATGTATTTTATCTAAGCACAAATTTTAAAGGCCTTTCTAAGTGGTGGACCTCAAGTATCTAAGGAAGCTCACATAAAAAAGAAGGGACTGTGATGATGGAGTCATTCTCTAGGTGCTAGAGAAGCCATTGCTGAGGTAAATGGCCGGTAATCCGCTGGTAATCAGTCTGGTTGTGGAATCATGACACAACCAAATCCAAAACAGACACCGAGCAGTCCTACATGCTGTTAACCATCTTCTAGTGAGCTAAGTTTCAGCTCCAGAAGCTTTTTTAATTAGTTACACACTAGCAGAGCTCTAAGTTAAATTCAGTTTCAAAAAAGATACCACTTTCAAAATCCTTGTTAGCCAAACAGTCATTAATATCCCAAAACATGCTACAAAGCAAGTAGCAAGTCATTCTTTTTAGGTCAATATTAGGTCAATTAGGTCTTAATAAACAAGCCAACATATCCTTTATGCTTAATAGAGTTTAGTTTCCCCTTTTGTTCAAACATTGTTTTGGTAAACAGGAGGTATCTGTTGGTATCCTTAATCGTCGCTTCAGACTGGTTTAATTTTTCCCCCAGTAATTTAAATGTAACCACATATAAGATGACATGTGGTAGTAGGAGAAGATTCAGAAAAAGACACAACAAGGCTACAGCAAGGAACCAACAACTTCTATTCTGGTTTCAAAAAATGGAAATCTCAAAAAACCTGCACCTTTTCCTATCATATTTCATTCCATCATGCTTCCAAGAGGCCATCATGCATGAATCTATAGAGCACTGGGAGCAGTTTTCCAATGTTTGTTCCAAAAAAAACACGATAGATGGATTCTGCATAGAGAATTCATACACAGAGGTGAAGGAGAGCCAGGTTTAGAAGAAATAGAAATGAGCAGAATGCAAACTCCTATTTTCAGAATATTCCCAAGCTTTGGACTCAAGTCTGCACTTCCCAAGTTGTCTCTGTCAAAAGGAGAGTGCAGCAGCATTCAGGAGAATCCAGAAGAACCAGTAGGATCACCCTCGCCAGGATGCTGTACTCTTCAAAACCAATGTGCATGTTCAAGGTTACAAAGGATGTGTGATAAATGCTGTTCGAAACTAGACATGGTCCTGGCAAAGTGAATGTTCTGCAAAGAAAATTAAACAGAGAATAATATTTAATATAACCTTAAAATAAAGAAAAAATTTCCCTTTCTCAATTTCTATTCCCCACCCCCAATACACAACATTTATGATAGTTTTTATTGTAAATACTTGTGCAGGACTGTGAAGTTTAAAAGGAGGGTTTAGAAACATATATTTTCTCATCTAACTACAACATTTAAGAAAAATTGCAGTTAAATTTCTATGACCCCCTGCAGTTCATGAACTGTTTTTAAACAGGGGACTATAAAAAGTCGTTGTGATTGCTATTATAATAATAAAACCGAAAATATAGTAAAATAGAGACATAGGTTTGCCTTGACTTACAATCTCATTTCCCCAGTGGCTTTTGCCCTCCTTTTCGCACCATCTATTTTTTCTGTCCTTTCTTTCTGAAGAAAGAAAAGCTCACCATCCCTACTCAAAGCTTGATTGAGCCTGTAAGTTACAGCACACTATGGGACCTAGGTAGCTTCACACCAGAGTCAATACATTGTGCCTCAGCAAGGTTCAGTGCTGTTTTGAGCTCACCTGTGTACTGGGGCATTTGTGGTGGTGGTGTTACTAAATAGACCATGATGACAAGGGGGCAGAGCCATGACGGTTCCTTTTTGCCTCACCCCTACATAATATCCTTAAAACAACTTATTTCTGTAGATACACAGAAAGGTCTCAGAGGAAAGCTCCTACAATGCTGAAGGCTGCACACGTCTTTGGTTTAGGTATCAATTATGCAATGGGGGCATGAAAAGTGTAAAAAGGCTCTGCCCAGGACTGAGAGGTACCTGAGACTCTGTGAGCACCTGTTTGAGTGCAGCAAATTGAATTGCAGCCCTGTTTATCAGCACAGTTCAAGCAGATTTTTGGCTTAAGAGGCTGCATTTAGCAGTGACAAAGGGATCAAGCGTTATAATCAGGAATAAAATGCTGAAACCAATTTTTAAGAGCTTTTGTGCAATGAGGATGAGAAGAGGAAAGCTAGGGATGAGTCATGCTTTTTTCAGCTTATTGATATGTTTCCTCTTAAGAGTTTTTAGTTTTTAAACAATGTAGTCTCTACTTGAGGACAGTGATTTAATTATGATTGAAAATTGTCCATCTGGTAGCCTTTTAATGACAGTAAAAGTACTCACTGTGTTCCTCCACTAGTTGTTTTCCTGGTTTTAAACATAAAGCTATTTGGTTGTTCATTAAAGTATAAGCTTCAAAATCCCATCCAAAGCCCATTAAAGACAGTAGAAAATTTTTCACTCATTTCAGTGGATTTTTTATCATGCCCTCTTGGACTGACTTGGGCTAGGTGTATGTATGCACTCTGTGGCAATTATCACAGAAGAATGTAGCCTTAGCTCACCCTTGAGAAACAGAAGTATCGCTGTCACCACTTGCAGATGGATCTGTAGATCTGCACACCACGAGTTCTCTTAGTCAGATCAGCGCATAATCCTGCAGGACGTAATTCTGGAGCGATAGCTTACTATTGCATCAGGGATTTCTTTCCCCACCGTGTCTTTGTTATTTATTTATTTATACCTTCTTTTTCATTCCTGGCACATGAAGAACTTACAAGTAATTAATTTTCTTACAGCCTCCACTTCTTGGCTCAGTCTGTACACCGAAAACATTTCACATTGGCTATAGAGGTTTAAAAAAATAGTAATTCTCTTTCCCTGTCCCTGCTGTGTACCTAGAGCACCTCTTCAAATGAGCTCTCCTCAGAAGAGACTTTGAAACCAGGAAGGTGGGATGCAAATCGCCGACACATGGAGCACTCTGGGAATCCCACCCTCGCCCGAGGAAAATTCAGCACATACCTGTGTAATAAAGTCACCTTCTCTTAGTGGTCTGATCATACTCTGAAGGTACCATGTGAAATCATGTGGCCTCATGGAGCAGGGATTTGGGGCTTGATTTTATTCAGGGATTTTTTTCGATGGTAGCCAAATAGATGCTTGCTTTCTCACATGAACATCATGTGTGGTAAAAAGGCCACGTGCCCAAATTACTGGTGCCTTCACAATCTTTATTCCATTTCTTCTTTTTAGCCATGCACATAAGACACTATGCACTAATTCAAGAGTATACCCAAGACAGGGAGGGGATAATTTACTGATTTAAAAATTCTTATGTACTCTAAGTGTATCCTTCACAATCATTGGAAAGGAAGAAAAAGGAGATCTGAAAGTCAGACCAGGAATCTTATTTTCATCTTATCCCTGTCCGTATGACAAGGGCAAGCAAACCCAAACAAAGGCATAAACAGCATACACCCATCCCCAGAATTGCTCACACCATTTAGGCAATTTAGAGCAGTAAACAAAGATAAGCGATCTGCATAGAAGCAGCTTTAGGTGACCACAAATGGATACCGCTGTTTAATTCAACCCTCTCTCACCTAAACAAGTTTGTTTTCTCAGCGGTGTTTATTTGTACTAGGGAGTGCTAGGGAAAAAATTCCATCCTCCTCCAGATTATCTGCTTCAATGTTGTGAAAATTTAGCATTTCCCCAGCCTGAGAATATATTCCTCCTACAGACACACTCTGTATTTTGTGGTCTTGCCAACATTTGTTGGTTGGTTGTTTTTTTTCCTGTAACTCATAGCATTTTCCTGGGACTGGAGCTGGTCTCCTAAATGGGAGAAGCCCTACACAGTTCAGTCCGGAAGGGAAACCCCATCTGATCAGCATTTCTGTCTCAAAAGTGGGGAAAGGAGAGAGAAGGCAGAAGTAGACATGTGACAGTTTGAAAAAATAAATTGGGGGATGGTGGCAGAGGAATATTTTTCCCCTTTTTCTGATGCAGAAAAAAGGAAATGTTGAGCAAAAACTTAAAAAACACTTGTGTGTGAAATATATTTTTAAATCCACAATGAAATAATTGCTACGCTAAAATGTTGAAAATTACATACACTCCGAGTTGTCAAAATGTTTTTCTGTAGCTCATGCACTTTTCAGTCTTTCCCACTTTCCTGTGAAAACATACACTATCAGTCAGTGGCACATCCCTGGTGATACTGCTGGCCTGGATGCTGGAGGCCACGCTCGCTCTCGGTCCTTACTGAGCCGTAACTTGGTTAGCCTCTCAGGTATGGGAATTCAGTAGGAAAAGCCCATCCATTCCAGGTTGCCTTTATCTGTCTTCCTTCTTGTCTTTCTGTGCAACATCAGACCTGGGAAGGTGGAATAAAGGAACCCGCGGTGTTTTCCCCTCTCTCTGAAGTTTCATGGACTCCCTGAGTGGGCAGAGGAGCACACCTGGGGCTGGATGGGTGTGCAGAGGAGGGCTGGTGTACGGGCTGGGAACAGAAAGGGGAAACAGATGTAGGATGAGAACTTCTGCATCAGGGATTACATTCCAGAAATGTGGGGGATACCACAGTTCTCCCCTATCTACACATGAGGACAAGAAAGTCTTGGAAATATCAAGAGACAGATCAAAATCCACAACTTCTTTTTCAAAGAGGTTGGGGCTAGTTGCCTGATACTTAGGGCCTGGCGCATGAGCTTTGAACTTTTGGGGTGATGGTCCTTGAGATATGTCAAGCCTTACCAAGGCAGCGAGAAATTGCCTGTATATGCCTCTCTGCTGCACCCCAGTGCATTGTTTCACCTGGCAAGCAAAAGGTCTGCACATACAAGGCAAATACGTGAAATTGTTGCAGAATTAGCATCTGAAGTGAAAATCTGTTCGCTTTCCACCCTTATTCATTCACAAACCCATGAGAAAAAAAACCCAACATGGTTTATTAGTTAACTTTGTGATTTCTAAACTTGCAGGAAGGTTCTTTCAACAAGATTATATAATAAAGTATGTTAAAATAATCCATTCACAAAGCAAGTCTGAAATAACTTTGAAACACAGGCCGACAACAACAGAAAGTACTCGTATGTGACCCTTAGCTTCAAAAGAGTTAAGAAGGTGCTGGCAAAGGCACAGAGATTATCTCCACCCACACAGGAAAACGTACATGGCTGAGTGGCTCTGTAGCAGCTCACAGGGAAACAAAACAGTCTAGCCCAGAATTATCCTTGTGAAGGAAAAAGTGCACTCTGCTGAGTAGCAGAGAGTTTCCAAGCTGGCTAACAGGTCAGAGACCTGCAGTCAGGTCTGAATGCTCCATCCTTGCATCTCCATCACTCTTCGGATAGGGTGTAACCGTCGAGAGAAAGAACGGTTAAAACATGTACACGTTCTGGCTATTGAAAAAGATGGAAAATATGATCCAGGTTTTTACAGCTTCCCCTGATGTCGACAGTCTGGGTGTCCCACGCAGATGCTGATCAGCTGCTGCAGAGCACACACCAGCACCTGGGGAGATGGTGCTGGGGTGTGTTGGGCTGGCAGAGCTGTGACGTTTCTGCTCCCTGGGTTTGCCAGGCACTTTCCAGATGAATGCTGTTATGCACCCCTTGCTCCAAAGACTTCATCATTAAGGAAGCTAAAGTAATACGTGAGGAGACTGAGGAGAAGCAAAATTAACTTTTTTTATACATATGTATATTTAATATGTAACTGCAATTCTCACAGCTCTCCACTCAGCCATCACTTTCTGGGAATGTCTTGTATTAAGAAGCAGGGCTCGAGGAGCGATTAATGCACAGCTTAAATATTCTCCAGGCCTAACTCACAAAAGTATCATGAAGAACCTTCCCACTAAAAGCAGAAAATGCAGAACATTTTTCTAAGTGTCATCTGAGGCAAAAACCAGAAAAATTCATGTTTGCTATTTCTTTTTGCAGCTGTCAATTCATGAATCATTAATTGATTGTCATTGAACCCCAGGGGCTGTCACTTTCTTTCTGTCTGGGATTTTTATCATCAGGAGAGCATGAGGTTCATTAGAGATGTGGTTGCTCTGGTCAGTACACAGTGGTGGGGCAGGAACCTGTCATCCGGCACGGATATGCCAAACTGGGTCCTCTTTTCTATCCACCTTCCCCACCCTCCTAAGAGAAGCATGCTCGCTCCTTTTCTCTCCTGGTCACTCTTATCAGTAGCCTCTTAACCCCGAAGACACAAAATGAAGCACCTGAAGGAGACAATTTCTTAACTGTCAGGATTTTCACTATAGGACCCTTTGGGAACAGCTGATGACCCTTTGCAAAGTTTCCTATTTACTCTTATCACTTGCCTGCTTTTCCCCGGTACTGCTGCATGGAAAAGCCATCCGTGGCTAAGAAGCAGTGGTGGCAGCCACCAGCATCCCAGTTCTGGGGAAGACATGGTGGGATGCTCTGCGTGGATGGCAGGAGACTGCTGAGGCAGGAAGCCGTTTGGCCAGCTGCATTCAGATGTCAGGTGCATTTAGGATCTCACTGATATGGCTCCATCCAAATTCACTTGTACTTGGGTTTCTGCAGTGTAGGCTCTTGGTGTTGCCAATAGGACCCTCACTCAGGAAGTGCACCTCAGTCCTCTCATTTCAACTTACCAGGAGCTTCTGTAATAAAGTCAGGTTCCTAATTTCAATCATTTAGATCATATTTGGGTTAGATGCCTAAAGTAGGCAGTGTGATAAACATGCCTTGCTCCCAAAGTGCTAAGAGCTGCTGAAATAATATACCCATATTTCCATAATTGCATGCCTTCATGCTTATACTGAAGGGCATATGATAGTTTAAAAAATAATATATTTCTCAGTTCCCTGTCTGAGAAAGTGGAGAAGATTTTCATATCTGTCCCCATTTCCTTTTCTAAGCACCCTTAATGCCGGCTAGAGGAGATGGGGGTTTTGTGGAGGTTTGCTACAGCACACGGTATTGCTGCTGTAGCTCCCCAGCTGCTCCCAAACCTTCCCTGAGGAAACCCTGTTCCTCCCTGCCCATCTCCTGCACTGGTAGTTTCTCTTTGCCTGTTAGTTTCTAAAGCATCAGTATGGATACAGACTGTACACTTTTAAACCACTTTTCAGTACCTCTCAAGAAAAAAAACCTAGGAAGCTTTCTATGCCGTGACAGAAGTTTGGTTTGGCTGCTGTATCGCACCAAGGCTGGTATCATTATGTTGCCTTGTTTAACACAGATTGCCTTCCAATAGTTTATACTTCTACACATTTATATGCTTGATTGCCAAATTAGAAACAAATAAATACGATCAAACAAATACAAACAGCATAAAGGAGTTTTCAGACTTTCAAATGTAGCCCTGGTTTGCACAAGTCGTGCAGCTGTGCCCAGCCCTGGAGCGGAGCTGCAAGGCTGGCTGTTGGCCATCAGCTGCTGCAGAGCTGTCAATACAACCGGTGTTTTCTGGGTCCTTCTAAGTAACAGCTATGGGAAGTTTTGTAATGACATTCTTGAAGCAAAAGCTTAATAAAGATCAGAGGGCTTGCCTTAAAAAAAAAAAAAGAAAAAAGAAAAAAGAAAAATAACTAATTCAGAAATTCAGAGAATGGGAAGCAGTAAAGAAGTGTCTGTATGTGTGCACATACTTCTAGGTTCAATCCTACGAGCAAAATAAGATGCATAAATCATTCTCTCCATGCTGGAAAAAAGGTGCAGCCCCAGGACTAATAGCAGTGATGGAATCTATGACTTAAGCATTTTAGCACTATGCAGAAACACATGTCCTGCTAAAATATTGACGGGAGTGACTAAGCCGTGCACACACAACAGCTCCTACAGTTACTGCTGGCCATGGAGCTGCGTCATCTCGCACGGATCCGGTCTGTAGACAGGCACCTTTGTGTTACAGTGAGACAGTGAATTAGGTACAAAATCATGGTGTCTCATTAAAGCAAGAGTCCAGCATCTCAGCTGGGGAAGATCAGATGGTGGGCAGAAATAGTGTTTGGAGAAGATGCATGAGATTTGCCTCAGGAGGAGAGCTTCAGTTCTCTTCACAGCTTCCTTTGGTTGATTCAGGTAGTTAGGATGCCAGACAAACCAGACTGCTTGGAACAGGGTACAGTTCCTTTCCAGCTCTTGCCAAAGTCCTTCCCAGCATCTTAGCTGACTGGAATGGAAAAGGCCATGTCCTTCTTTTTGCTAGAGAGTCACCTCCTCAGAGAGAGACCAGGACGCTGCCTTCTGGGGGTTATTCTCAAAAGAGAACCTCTCCTGGAGATGGGAGCTGCACCTGCAAGAGAGATGCAGGTTGAGGTCTCCCAACACACTCCTCAATATAAAATGACACCTCGTTACTTCCAGGCAATACAAATAAAGATGCTTATGGCATACTGTTTTTAGAAATATACTTTTTCCATCTCAAATTGTACCCCTAAGAGATCACAAAGTACTAATGCATTCTTCAAAGCTTTTGTGTAATAATTCTGCTTTTTAATCTGAGGCAGTTAAACCGCCTAATAAACAAATTCTTGTACTTCCAAGAAATGTATGTATCTGGATGCCTCCCAGTAAAAAGTCATGGAATCACATTAATATCATACATTGCATTATGCAGGTTAATTTATCTTTGAAAAGACCATTAAATATATATTGGTTTTAAATCACATCATTCATACCCACTGAAGTTCTGCTGATAAACCATATATAACAGAAACAGCTGCATAAATATTTATTTGAGCCCCTAAGCACATGGCTACCATAATAAATAATTTGTCATGTGTCCAAATAATAAAATTGGGCTGAATTCCTAACTGATGCAGTGCCACCGTCTTCAAAACACCCTGTTTAGCTTGTTGTTCTTAGATAATTTGTTACCTGCACTTGACAAAGCATTTTAAAATAGTCCTGAGGTGTATGTACAGTTTTACATCCCAGTTCTGGAAAATCTTATGGCTTGTCCTTAACAAAGACCTTTCTGCAGGAATAAGGGTTTCAAATTACGTGTTTCTAAGGGTTCACTTATTTCAGCTTTCTGGTATATTGATAGCTCAGGGGCCTACTGGAGTGCAGGTGGCCATCCCAATCATTGATGGATGAAGTATGAATGGAAATATGATCCTCTGCTGTCATCTTGATTTTTTTGCTTTATTTGAATCCCAATATTGCTTTCACACCAGTGTCCCGTTAAATGTATCATTGATTTATCTGGATTGTACTACAGAGACTGACAGTAGATAATTCATGACACGTTTTAAATACTGTGGGCTTGTATCTGCTGCTTCAATGCTGGGCTATAAGCAGCTGCTTCTTTAATATATTTGGCTTCCCAGAGTTTTTATCAGTCTGGGATTTCCACTTCTTCTAATTTTATTGACTTGCTGTGCAAGTTTGGAAGCGTTAGGATTTTTGACAGTTTCCAGTTTACACATAGTTTTCTTGAGGCAGTCATCAAGGAGGGGCCACGGTCCTTCTTGTAGGGAAAAAACCTTTACCAAACTAGGTAGATTTGGAGGACTTCTTTCCAAGCGGGGCTCAGAGAGAGAAACAAAAGGTATTACTCACGCATCTGGCCAGAATTACAAACTGTTACTGTTTGAGCCGATTTAATAATCCCGTTATCAATCTGGGAGCTCAGTGTGATTTAGCAGCCAGCAGGCACTGGGACAAAGCGTGCCCAGCATCCTGAGAGCCAGCCCTGCGGGGTCCCTGGGGGAGGTTTGCCTGGAGCAGTCCTGGACACGGCTCGTCTCCTGGCCTGCGCCCGTCTCCTGTATATATTCAGCCTCTGCTGACAGCTGGGTCCAGACGTGATAAATCCCACGGAGCAGGGAACTGCACCGGCCATGAGTCAGATAGGGAACTATGGGCTACACAGCCTCCACATTTATTTCGTATTTCTGATTTTACTGCTTATAAAGCTGCAGTGAAGGAGCCCAGCCAGAAAACTCTAGTCCACTAGCACTGATCTGGACTAACCCCCAGTCAAACCCTAAAGCCAGGCTTGCAGAGGCTGCTCTTTTGTATGTCTGCCAGGGATTTTTTTCTTTCTGGTCAACTTTCCCTGAACCCAGGAGGAGCAGAATTGCTTTAAACGTGTGGTATGATTGACTGCAGGAGCTGCCTTGGTGGCTGTGCTTTATTTTTCAATAATGCCATTCTCAAGGCTTCTTCTAGAATTTGTGTAGTTTATCTATTGATCCAATGAATTGCTGCCTTTGCCAGCTCTTTGTCTTCTCTCGCTACCGTTTGAAATATAGGAATACATTTTAGAGACAGGGCTCATTTTATTTTTATTTTTGGCAGCCTGGTGAAGTCTTTTATTCCAGAAGCAACACGGAGCTGTGCTTGATATGTTACAGGTACCTCTAAGCGTTAAGACTGGGGATGTAAAGATGTTCTTGGCTCAGCATACAGTATCACCACATATGGAAAACATAAATAGTCACAAAAGCTTCTTGATTTAAAAGGTGGGATTCATTTTCATTTTACTAAAGCTCTTTAATTTCCTGAGTGTCATATATTTGCTGTGATGAGCCCTGCTTTGCTTCTTATTGCAATGGAGAAAGCCATGGCTGGGGATTGAAATTCTTAGGCCAATAAAAGGGTTTTCCTGGTGGGATTTGTCATAGCAGGTTGACTAGTGCAGCATAAAGGTGAAGATTCATTTACAGCTGTGGAAAATAGATCCCTTTCTTTGCTCCAAAGCTTTATGCTTAGAACGACTAAAACTTTTCCTGGCTTTACACATGGTGCAATCCTGATAAATGTCCTGTCATTAATATTGTTTTGGACAAGTTTTATGTATAGAAATAATTGCTTCATTTTATTTTTGTCCTTAGCATGTTGGCTCAGTATGATGGACAGGACTTAATTATCCTACATGGATAATTCATGAACTCAGTGGCTTCCATCCCCTTTTTCGACTGTGAAGCTTCTGAATTTCTTGCCAAGAATTTCAGTGCTTACCTAACAAAACTCATGCCAGGATTCAACAGCTCGTGTAATCTGCAAGATCCTATCGGAAGTCATTAAGGCATGATGCTATTAAAGCCAGTTAGCAGATGAATACGCCCAAACCTATAGCTGCCTGGCTTTTGCTGGAGTGCCTTTCCAATATGCTCTCACATTTGGGGAATGGAAGTGACAAGGAAGCGGCTCCATTCTTTCCTGTCCCACCTGGCAGGATCCACCTGAAATAGCATCTTCTGAGAAATGGAGGGGCTCTGACCTGGGGAACTCAAAAAAGGAAAGGATCCTTGGCTTTTCTCAATGTCACCAGGTCAAAAGAGATTTTTCAGAAGTCTAAGAGAGGCCTCGCGTTAAATGCTGGACTGCTGTTGGAGGTGTCCCATATGGAAAGGAAAGAGCTCTTCCAAAAGTTCCTTTAAAAACCTTTAAAATTTAAAATATTAGCTAACCTAAGTATATGCTAATGGTGTCCTTCTCATTAACACTGTTCCTGAAATATATAATGTATTAGGTCTAGCTGCTGTGAAAAGGCAAGGCCTGCACAGGTTCTAACTAAACCCCTGAAGATGTGAGAATTTTAGTTGTTCTGAGAATCAAACCATTCTAAAAAATCTATGCAATTTTTTATAGTATATCGTTTAATCTGTAATCTTTTATAGTACAGCTAAATCATCTACTAATATTCAGATTTTTTACAAGATCCTTAATGAAAAGTAAAATATGTATAAGCAAAATGTATATATACACCATAAAATGCTGCACTTTAGTCAAGAGCAATACCACAGTAATGTTTTTTGTCTCTGTCTGTATATGTGTCAAGGTTAAGCATTGCCATGCAAGGTGGCTGTTTAAGAAGCATGACTATAAAAAACTCCTTGAGTCTATGGAGGACAATATGTTTAGTGCACGAAAATAAATACTCATGTAAAATTGATTGGGGAAAAAAATTAAAATAGAATAATTATAGTTATAAATCCACTGGAACAGTGGGATGTGAACAGCACGGTTTGATTAGATGATTTGCAAGTTGATTAGTGATCCTTATCTTTTCTTCCAGCATTTAATTGCCCCTGTTGGTCTCACTTGGCCTGATGAGTGATCGCAAGGCAGAGTTTATCACCTAATCAGGCGGGCAGGTGCTCGGAAAGAAAACCATATCACTGCGGTGGAAATCCAAACTCTTCTCAAAGCTCTCTTTGCAAGGGATTTTCACTGTGCCAGGGGGATTTGGTCCAGAGTGACTTTATTTCCCAAGACTCTGTGGTATATGCCAAACAGTTTTTCCATCTTCTCAGTCTAGTAACTGTGGCTGAATTGCAGTCAGCAAATTATTGCTTTCCATTGGAGGGTCCTGGGGGTTTGCTCCTCATGCATAAACCCACTCCTGGAAACTAAATGTTTTGTGCAGTGGTGCCCCGACCTTTTCTCTGAGTAGCTCCCGAATCTTTGCTGATGGCAGAGGAGTGTGAGGCACACCACGTTTTCCTGCAACCCTGTCGTGGTTTAACCTGGCAGGCAGCTAAGCCCCACACAGCCACTCACACACTCCCTGCCCCCCTGGCGGGATGGGGGAGAGAATCGTAAGGGCAAAAGTGAGAAAACTCATGGATTGAGATAGAGCCAGTTTAATAAGTAAAGCAAAAGCCGCGCACAAAAGCAAAGCAAAACAAGGAATCCATTCATTACTTCCCATCGGCAGGCAGGTGTTCAGCCATCTCCAGGAAAGCAGGGCTCCATCTCGTGTAACAGTTACTTGGGAAGACAAATGCCATCACTCCAAATGTCTCCCCCCTTCCTCCTTCTTCCCCCAGCTTTATATGCTGAGCATGACATCATATAGTATGGAATAGCCCTTTGGTCAGTTTGGGTCAGCTGTGCTGGCTGTGCCCCCTCCCAGCTTCTTGTGCACCTGGCAGAGCATGGGAAGCTGAAAAAGTCCTTGACTAGTGTAAGCAGTACTTAGCAACAACTAAAACATCAGTGTGTTATCAGATTATTCTCATACTAAATCCAAACCACGACATTATGTCAGCTATTGTGAAGAAAATTAATTCTATCCCAGTCGAAACCAGGACAAACTGGAACTGACCTCCCAGCACCCCGTGGGCCCTATTGCATGGGGATGAGGAAAGCTGGTGGCACCTCCATTTTGCTTCCTCTTTCCCTTGTTTTTCTTAGGAAAAGCAATAAACCAAGAGAAAGAGGATGCAAAATAAAGAACCTCTTTTTTCATGCTCTGGAGTTATTTTCATCCTTTTCTATCAAGAGAAGCAACCCTAATGGCAAGGGGAGTCACTGTTTCCATACCTGAGCATGAACTGTGAAGATCTGTACAGCGTGCAGACCTGTACAGCGTGCATATGTGTGTGTGTTTACACTCACTTTTAACAGGCAGATGGATAACTCCTGCTAATCACGGCAGGCACAGGAAAATAATAATTCACTTAAGCTTTCTAGCTGAATATGGGAACTACAGCCATACAATCCAGCAGCTGGGTGATGCTACCGAAACACATTTTGTCTCCTAGCAACAGCTTGGGCTTGGGTGACAAATGCAGACAGTAGAAAAATAAAACAAAACTGAGAGCAGAAAGAGAGAGTTTTGCTGGAATTTCGCATCAGTGTTATACACACATCTGAGGGGAAAATTCAAATGTCAACAAAATAGCAAATTTAGGCTTAACTCCAGCCATCAATAATGTCCAGCAGTTATTGGTAAGTCACTGTCTTGTGTTGCATTTCTGCATGTCAGCTGGGGGCAGGATGATCCCTCTGGAGGCAACTGCCTGGGATGTATTTGAGAGCATCTGTGCCATGTGTCCGACCCACCTCCTTGGACTTCCAGCTGCGTCCACCACCTTCATCTTTGCAATCCAGTGATCCATAGGGGTCACTGATTGCATGAAAATATGACCCCAAACCTTGGGACTTCTGGTGATGTAACTCTAAGTGTTTGCAGAGCGTTCAGCAGCTATTCATGGCATGAATCAGTGCAATCATACTTACCTAGTAAGCGTTATTGTAGGAAGGCCTCCACCCACAGCAACACTTTGCTGGGGCTGAGCTCACCACCACCACCAGTTTCAAAAGGCAGACTGCAAAAGCGTTTCAAAGACAGGGTTGAGACACTCGGTCTTTTCAAAAATAATTGAAACGTTAGGTGTCTGACTTTTATAGCCTTGCTTACCGCCCATGAACTGCTTCAAGCAAAAGTCAGCAGCACCACACAGGACGAAATACAGCATAAAGCAGGGCTTTCGTGCAAAATATTCTCAGGGAGGTTCATCTAACCTAACTTTAGACAGTCAGAATTTGTTGTCTAAGTTTAAGGTAAGTCCCATACACAGATCATTCATCTCATTTTAAAATAGGAAGTCACAGTGTCCTGTTTCTTTCCACTGACTGTAAAAGAAGCCTAAAATTGCAAACACAAAGTTTACCTTTTTCTTCACTGTAGTTACCTGGCTTAAAGGTACGAGTGGTCAGCTACTCCTCTAAGGTCTTTTGCCTGTCAACAGATTAATTCCAAGCTTATAGCAAAACCAAAAAAAATTCTTTAATGCATGGCTCTGTCCTTAAAAGTCCATCCTTTTCTTATTCTTTTAATCCTCAAAGTCCTTCAGGTTTTTCTAAACTGTATTCTGATTCTTTTGTCTTTGTCAGTGACAAATGTCATTAGCATTGACATGCTTTTTATGTCAAACTCACTAATAAAAATAGTAAGTTGATTCCAAGATCAGTTTTTTAGTAGCTCCCTAAATAGTTGTCTTCTACCTCAATAATTTATTTAGCTACTATTTCCATTTTAGCCAGTTCTTCACTTGCCTTGGATATGTTCCTCATGTAGTTGTTTCTAAAGTGACATCATATGAAATACTTCACTGAAAACAAGATGAGAAAAAATTTGGGGATTTTCCCTGCTAAGAATCAATAAGCTTATCAGAGAAAGGTAGCAGGGTAGTGTTGTGTGGCCTACCTTGGATTAAGCTGTGCTAAACTATAGTCTCTTTTGTCTACCTCTGCTGGTGGTTGAAATCAAACTAACGGTGTTTAGCTAGATCAAAATTTTCATGCTTTCTAAAATATAGAAGCTACTCTTGTTCTTCTCCCAGCATCCATTCCTGAGTTAACAGATCAATGTACTAGTTTTGGCAGGCTCCTGTGGCGGTTCTTTCAGGTTTTTGGATAGAGATGGGACTGACACCTTCGTCTGAAATTAATAAGTTCTTAGATTTTTGGTTTTGCTCCAGATGCTCTCTCATTCCTACGAGTCACAATGTCTTTGCCCCACATGTCACCGTGCTTACTAAAAACTGAAGCAAAGTTTTCATTTTGGTTTTGGCCCATACTTAGGTTATCTTTAACACCCTCCCCCAATCTTTACTGCATAGCAGCCTCAAATTCCTCTTTTTTGCTCTCTATTTGTTTATATGACTAAATATTTTACAACGTGTTTTTAATTTCCTTTGCAAGGTCTAACACAGCCCAGCTTTTGGCAGATCTCACTTTCTCCCCACACTTTCTGATCTGAAAGATGCAATTTTCCATGTTAGTCAGTCCCTTTTTTTCCATTTCTTGCAGGCCCTTTGCCTACTCCTCGTATCCTTTTCAAGATGGATTGTCATCAGTTGGGTCTGGAGTTCTTCTCCATGAATTTTTTCTCCTTCCCAAAATGCAGACTCAATTATATACCTTTGACTTCAGCAATCTCCTTTGCAGTCAAGTCTCCAAGTTCCCCAGTTCAGTTGACTTCACTGCTTTGAGATTAAAAAAAGCCAAACATGAGAACCCAGAAAAACACAGATTTGTTTATCTTTCCATTCAGTTTAATCAAATCTGCTATGATCTGCTTGATCAGGGCTATTTTCTACAGCCACCTCTTCTGTAACGTCCTCACTATGTCTAAATTAGCACTACCTCCTGCAGGCTGAATAAATATCTTGTTGAAAAAAAAAGTCTGTCAGCAGTCCAGATTCAGGAACATCTGAGCTCTGTCATCAACCTTAGCCTCAGTTTAATTACTGGTATCATTCTGCTCTGATCTATCTCTAGGAACAGGAGGTCTCCCAGAGGTCCTGTTGACTGTCTAATACTATTCCACTGTTCCATAACCACAGCCAGATTTTATCTAGAGGATCTTTAGTGGATATATGCTACTGCTGTAATAACATGTAGTTTTACAGTGCTTTTCAAGAAGGCAATGGATCTTGATTAATTTTATTTTATCACGCTTTTCCTTCTTTACATGCTACCACATCAGCAGTGTACAGTACTTCTCTGCCACCCCTACCTCCATGTCCGTCTGTCCTGACTACTACCTTCCTCTCAATGCCTGTACTCTAGTCAGAAGGGACATCCCACCATGTTTCTGCCAGCCTTGTAAATGCCTGGTTGTAGGTCCTACAGCAGAAGATTTGGCTCCTAGATCTCACTGCGTGGGCTCGTTACACAGTGTCCAAGTGATCAGCTCTTGTGCCCCGACCTCTCTCAATTTCCTAGCAAATGAAGCTGTTCCACTGCCTTTTGCTTACCTGGCCACCCATCTTGTGAATATAACTTTGTGTTTTCTTCTTGCTTTGCAGATTCCTATCTCAGCTATGTTGGTTTCCTTCTTCCTCACTTATTCTATTTTGCGTTTCCTACATATTAACCTAGGGTGAGATAACTTGAGTCTGTTCCAACCTTAACCCCAGCACTTTGATACTCCATATACAAATGCAGTTCAGCCACTGAAGACAATTTTCTTCCTGTGAAAGTTTTCCAGTAATTGAATGTGCTGAAACCATCCTTTCTAGCTCTGTCCTTGAGCTGTTTGTTGGTTTTGTTAGCTTGACATGCTTTCGCCTTTTCTTGCTAGGAGCTCTGAGACCTGAACGGCAGATCATTTAAGCGTTCACCTCTTTAGCACACAGAAGAAGTCACTTCACAAAAAAACATTGCTGGCTGATTTTTTTTTCCCCCTAGACTTCTCTTGTAGCATAAAGAGATCTAAAAATGTGTGTACATATAATTTTCACCAGAGCAGCAAACAAATAAAAACAAGATTCAAAGAAAAGGTGCAAATTAAAACCAATCTCTGTCATTCTTAAAAATATTTTTTCTGTATTTCTGATGCTTGCACATGCAATCCTATGTAGCTGCTTTGTGTTACTGATAACTTCCCATCTGACATGCTACATCAAAGGAGTTGTTCCCTTGTACAGTTGTTAATGTGACATATACTCTTAAAATGTTAAAGAGATGAAACTTATACTTTAAATGTCTGCCTAAAATGGCATGTGCTTCATTAAATATATATTTGGAAATGAGGAGGTTGCTCTAAATGAGTATATATTGTCAAATATTTAAGATAGAATCAATACAGTCAGTCTTCCTAAGTTTCATATTAAGCAATAAAAAATATTAAATGAACAGTTTGTAGTACAGTTTCCTACACAAGGCTTTCCAAGAGTCAGCACTTAGTGCCTTCTTTGATACACATACATTAATTTAATATGTATGCTTTGCCTAAGAACATGAATAAGTCATTCCTTTTAATGTTTTCATTTGCATCTTTAATTTGAGTATGGGAATCAGTGGAAATGCACTTAAATGCTTATGCTAGTTTATTCACTTCGTTTTGAAAATTGGTGCGTGCAGCATGGGCAAGAAAGAAGTAATCTAGGTAGAAGTAGAGTTGATGGGAAAGTAGGTTATAATTTACTCACACGTTGTCCATGTAGTGGACAAGCGGTCAAATCTGCAGGGAAGTCAGTATTTTCTAATGCATTTGAATAGGATTTAAAAATAATGTCAACATGATCAGAACCGGTTTCTACAAAAACATAAGTTAATTAACTAAATTTCCTAAATTATATAGTTTGCGGCCCAACCCTGCTATAAGGGCTTACTTCCACCCAAGTTCAGAGAAATCACACTATTCATGGAGGCAGAACTGAGGCTTTTGTGAGCATCTATGAGCATTTTGACTTTCCATTACAAGATCATGATTTTTTTCCCCAAAAAATTCTCTGGAAGTGCCCACTCCACAGGAACTTCAGGATTTCTTTAAAAACTAATTGAAGAAGCCACAGAATTTTTATAGTAATTTCTGTAGAACATTTCTGGAGTTGGTATTTTTGAAGAAGCCTGTTACAACAGGTTGTGTTAGAAGAAGGATATTACTTCCTATCAAATTATAAAACATGATCAGAAGCCATAAGGAAGACCTATCTTTTTTTATGATATCAAGGAAGGTTTGTGGATGGGCAGATTATGGGAAAAGGAAGGGAGGGAGTGCTATTATTTCTGTGGCAACACCCTGGGGATATTTTAATGTGCTTTTCCTGAAGAGCTTCATGGAGCTCTTACAAGAGATGTGGTTCTGCCCTACACAGGTCCCCATCTCTCATATGAACGTCTCCTAGTAAAAGATGCGGTCTGACAAAGAGGAGATTTGTGTGCAGGGGGCTCCTGATCATGCTGCAGTATCACTGAACCCAGCAAGGCATCTTGTGGCTCTGCCCTTCTTAGAGGGGGAGAGCTGGGGCTCACTGCCTCCCCCAGAAAAAAGAGAAATCCCCTCACTGCCCCACTTCTTTTCTGTAGAAGCTATGAGTGACAGGGACCACCCCATGCTGTCCCATCCCTCCTTTGCCCTTGTGGGAGGTAGAGGTCTTCGTGCTGACCCCAGCCTTGCAACTATTCCTCCTTGCTCTGTAGCCTGAGACGTCTTTGGTTTTGGTCATTCCCTTCTGCCCGTCCTCACCCAGGTGACCTGGGCTTCCTCTTTACTTCATAACCCCCATCACGCTCCTCCCTGCCCCGCTCTTCCTGCAAGGGATCGAGATCCCCCTGAGCACTCCCTGCCCAGCTCCTCTGCCTCTCCGGACCCCCTGCCCAGCACATGGCCCAAAACTCTTCTGTCCAAAATGAGACCTTTTGCAGCTACCATCACCCTCAGTCTGCAGGAAACCAGCTTCTTGCCCCAGAATAAAATCATCAGTGAACTCTCGCATTGAGATTTTCAGTGGATTTTTTTTTTTGTGGGCCCTGAATGAGGGCTGCAGGCCTTAGCCTGAAAATCCTCACCAGACCCAAGAAGGATCTTTCAGAATTTGAGCTACTTTGTTCATTGCTTTTGGCTACTTTGCAAAGAAATGCCCCAGAGATCTGACATCCCCAGGCCTGCATCTTGATGAGCTTTTTCTACAGCAGCCACAGAAGCCACCCCACATACCATGGGGTACCAGGTAACTTCTTGCCTGAACCAAAGAGGTGACAGACAACAGGGAAGGGAAAAAGTTAGGGAAGACCAGAAGGTCTCACAGTTACTCGGTTTTAGGCTATGTACTTCTAGATGGTTTTACACATTTGTTTCATACCTGTTTGACAGTTAAAATGGACTCACACTTTGTAGACATCCCTGAAGAAGTGAATGTTGAGCAGAGATGTAAATGCAGAGATGTAAATAGGAAAAGGCTTCCTTTGGATCTCCTGTCTTTTTTGTTTAATCAATGAGTTCAGTGATGTAGAACTAGTCATGTACCACCAAATTTGTGGGTCTTCAGGTTTTTAAGTCTCTTCTCTTTTTTGTAACAAAACAGTCCAGAAGGCTTATATTTTCCCTATTACATTTAACATCATAGCACAATTTCCTTATGACTTTGGAAAAATCTATAAAAGCTTGGGTGTTTTTGTTCTGCTGGACACATGATCCCAATTATTGAACAACAAAGGATGATTTACTCTATAACATTGAACTTTCTCTTCTTTTGGAAGTCAATGCTCCTGCCATTACACTAGTTAAAGCTAATTTGCCGAAGAGACAATTGCAGAATCCCAGCTCACCTGCTTTCTGCTACTTATTTAATAACATTTCACACTGCAGAAGAACTCAGACTGGGTCTTGTCTTCCCTTTTTCCCTATAAATAAACATAAAAAAATAAAGAAACAAAATCAACAATATTTTTACTGGAGACCAAACTGTAAAATGACATGTAACAAAATCACATTTTCCTATAAAGTACAAAATGCCAGGAACACAATTCAGTCTAAAGTGAGAAGCTGGAGGTCATGTTTTATGGCACTGGAAGACATCATTATGAATTTAACAGTAGGTCACTGGTATGAGGGACTAAGTGAGTGCCACACACAGACAAGTGCCAGTTGCAGAGGAATTACTTTCACATATTGCAGAACTGCTCTGCCCCTCCTGCTGGTAACCTCCCAGGTCCCTGGCTGTCTGCAGAGGGACTCCTCTGCTTCTTGGACCTGCAAATGTTCACAAGTCTCTATGTGCTTCAGCAGCTACACAACACAACCAAATATCAAGTGTTTCACACTCCACCTCAGGACTTGCTTACTGCTCAAAACTCAACTCGTGTTATACAGTGAGAAATCTGTCACTGATGAGCAGGGTCTGAGCTCTTGTTGCTCGCCTGTTAATGCATTCCAGGTATCTACAGTCCCTCCTGAACTCCTTTACCTTCTGAGAATATGGAAAGAGCTATTTCTCACCCCCCGTTCTACACGCTTTGGCGTGCAAAAGCTGATCAAAGCATTGGCACTTGTAAACTAGGGTAGGATGCATTTCACTTTTTTTTTACCAGCTCAGATTGTGAAAGGAGATTCCTCCCCTTGCTTAGATGGTGTTTTAAGATGGGACAAATGCTCCCTCTGGAGGTGCTCATCTCTGCAGCGTGCGCAGAAGCAGCCCAGGGCACGCACACACGCTCTGCCGCTTGCAGAAATCACCAGAAATTCCTAGAAATTCCCAGAAATTCTCTAAGTCGGGAGGATGACCAGGAGAGGAGGGGAAAGGCTGGGGTTTCTAAACCCACCAGCCAATTTTAGTCACAAAATAGTACAGTGGCAAAGACCTCAAAGGTGCACAAGCCCCTACTACAAGTCCCTACTTGTAGTCCTTCGGCATGGGAGGACTTGCCGGAGACGTGGGAGGTGGTTGCGACTGAGGGGTACAGAGATTAAAGACCCAAAGCTGTGGGAAGTGGCGTTTCACCTGCACCATTGCTCAATGAACATCTTTCAAAGGTAACGCCAACCCGCGTGTGCTTCAGCCAGGTCGAGTGCAGGTACTGCGCCCTGCGTATCATGCCGTCTGCCCAGCAGCCTTCGTGCTGGGTACAGCAAATTACAGCACTTCTCTCCCAATTTTGGCATGAATTAACCAATCTGGCTAGAGGCACACAGGAAAACGCAGTCCCAGGTGCGTGGAAAGTCAGCCCTGTTGATTTTTGCACCATCGGAGGTGAAAAGCTTGGCTGAAAAGCCAAGCCAAATTTGGCCCAAAGTTAATAAGGGACAGAAAGATCATAAGCACATCGGGCATGTCTGTGTCTGTACTTGTGTGGCCAGACACTTCATAACGAAGAAAGTATATGTCATGCTGAGTGGATTTGAAAGAGAAACTTATCCTAACAAACCCCGCATTTAAAGACGGAGAGAAATAAATAAGATGAAAGTGTGTTTCTACCCGCTACAGCTCTGTTGTGGTTTACAAAATTAGCCTAAAGCACTTTCCAAAATTATTTTCAACACTCCTGAACACTTGCAAATTATTTGTTTTGTTTGGTTTGGGGTTGTTTGGTTTTTTTAATTTAGACAAAAAAACCCCCCATCCTTTCTTCTGGGTTTTCTGGAATATAAAAACAAGAGCTACACTGCATCTTTCTGCTTAGTAGTGCATGACATTGTGGACTACAGTTCTCCCTCTTCCTAAATGCTGCCTGTTCTTTCACTGGGGGGTGATGGAGACCAACTAGCCCATGCAGTATCACTCTTCAGGTCATTCAGAGATGTCATAGCAGCATCTAGCACAATAGGAAAGTAAAATTGTGGCTATTTCTGATGTAAATTCTCTACCTCTAGAGAAGAAAGACAAAACCTATGTAAAGCTGCCTTTGGCTTGCTATAAATCACTGTGGTGGTTGGGTTTACACAGAAAAGACAGTACATTGTTTTTGGCTACTCTTTTATCACAAGTTTGTCTGCTTTCTGATTATTGGGACTGGCCTTTCCCTTATCTGTGCTCTTTTGTAGTTGTGTGTGTAGCCATCAGCCATCAGTCTGTTGCCCACAGTGCCTCAATACAGCTCTCTCTGACAGAGGCAGCTGGACAGAAGCCATTAGATCTGGGAAATGTTTCATAATAAACATTCTAGTGACCACCTTGGTCCTCTTAATCCATCATCAGCAAGAGTATTTGATTATTTATGTTTTCTATGTCTGTATTATTGTTTATTATTATATTACTATTATCACTATCAATATTAATTATTACATTTATGTTCTGTATTTCTCTATTTGCTCCTTTGGGGGAATTGAAATGTCTGTGTGAAAGATGCATCAAAGCAGGCTGTTGGGCCAGGAGCAAACAGCGACCTTAAATTCTCTGCGGACCAGTCCCAGGCAATCAAAGCACCTCCAACGCACAGCTCATCCCCTTGCACAAGTACTTTGCCACCACCTCAAACAAAGCAGCCTCGGAGAGTCACTGACCATGGGAGCAACATGAGAAAGCTCTGGGTCAGAAATACCTTTGAAAATGAAAACTCGGGGCCTTATTCTCATGTCTGGTCAATTTGTGTTTGTCCCAGAAGTGGAAGGGAAATGCATTGGTCACTTTTGGGATGGGGGATCTGGGCAGAGGGATGCTAAGGCAGGTTTTAGCCTGGGTTTTATTATTGACTTGGAGATGGCTGGGCGCTCAGCACTGGTTTCCATGCCAGGCTCCCCCATGGCTGCTCCGCACCGGCAGTTACCCCCTTACATGGGGTTAACGCCATCCGCTCTTAGTTTTTGTTATTTCCAGCATAAGGATATTTGTCAGGAGATAAGTTGGTCTTTTTATAGTCAGGCCTGGAGTTTCCATGGTGAAATTAGCCAACAGGAGTTTCCTCTGCAAAGCAGAGCATATCCTTTACTGGCAAAAACACATTACTCCCTTGGTTGTGAGGAAGTGTCATTGTCCGAGATCTATTCTGGTTTTAAGGGCTCCGTATCCTTAAAGAAATATTTTTAACCTGAAAGGAATATTTATACTGTCTGGTGAGAGCAGTTCACTGGGTTATTTTTAGTTCTGCTTGTGTGTTTGCTTTATCTGTGCATCACTTTTTCCCTATTGATCTTTTTTTTACAGATGTTTAATAGAAAATGAAAGCAAAGGCAATAGATTAAAGTAATTAAAAAGAACAAAGAATTAATCCACTGATGGGGCCAAAGTAACACCAGGGATTAATTTGATCTGCCACAGTCAATGTGTATCCTAACCAACAGGAATGTTTTTGATACAATATTTTCTAAAAATTTTGGAAGCTTTTGAAGATGCCCAGAGCCAGCGCGTGGGCTGGACTTCGGCTCTTAATACCAGGTATTAAGCAGAAAGCCACCTCTTGTCCTTCTGATATTTGATGTGCCGGGGTAGAAAATGAAAAATCATCTTATTTTAAACTAGGCATCTTGGAGCAGAAATTAATAAAAAGCTGATTATGTAACCGTATGTAAAAGCTCTGGTGTTGGCACAGAGCTCAGTTTGTGGGCTAACCCTGATCTCACCCACAGTGAATGAGGAGCAGCCCCATTAAAACCCACAAGGTTACGACATTATAAGCCTCGTGCAAGACCACAGTCACAACCGAAAGGCATCAGGGGATTATACGTCTAATAAGTTAAAGAAATTTGTTTTTTTTTTTCCCTTAGGCCTGGTTATCTTAATAAATTGGCATTTTGCTGATGCTGAGTATCTAAGGCCATGGTTTTTTCCACCTCCTGCTGAAGTCAGCATGACTGAAGTGCCCGTATTTCGGTGTTTTGCAGAATCGGGGCCTTACAGTGCTTATCTGCTCCAGCATCCTCGTCTTTCTTTCCTTGATGCTTCCCTGAGGGAGCAAAGTGACTGTGATGGATGTATTTTACATTGCTGACAGTCAGTTAGAGCTACCTGCTACCCCCTGATGGAACAGCTCTGATTCTGCCACAGAATAATGAGAATTAATGACTCCTCCGCTAATTACGCTTTTGTTGTATATGTTTGTGCTTATTTTCTGCAGGAACTGAGCACCCTTGACTCTTACTGATGGTAAGACATGAAGCACCCTTGAAAATCAGAGTACTAGATGATGTATAAGCACGGGCAAGAAAACATGCTGGAGCTGTGGCATGTTGATCTCATCTGCATTGCTGAGGTTGCCAGGGCAGATCTGCCTTCTACAAAGGGAGGTTTGCTTCTGGCAGTTCAGAAATATCCTCCCCCTAAAATACATCCATAGTTGTGACAAATGTTGGTGCAAAGCAGTTCTTTGACATGTTTATTTAAACATAAATATGAAGGGAATATTTAGATAAAATCATTCAGGTTGGAAATTCCAAACATTCTGTTCAAAACATATAGATAGTAATTCTTATATCCTTTTCTTCTAAAACAAGCGATTCACCAAAACAGAAATGCATGTGGTATAGAATATGATCTTGAATTTGTATATCTACATTAATCAAAAAGTTTGGGCTAAAAAGCATCAAATCCCAACTTTTCATCAAACACAACAGATAAATACCTGTAGAGGCATGGAGATGCTTCCAGAAGGAGAGATGGTGCAAAACTCCCCCGTGGCAAGCTTTGGAAATAGGCTCCAACCTTATCGAATACTATAAACCCAAACACCAAATCCAAACTGGGACGCTGGATTTTGGATTTGATTTGAACTCTGAAGCTTAATGTCCTGATTCCCATGTGCAATATTAATGATGGTTACGAGCAGTGGGATGGTTTTATTGTCCCTTTAGGGTCTTTTATGTGACTTCAGGGTCATCTTGCTTCCAGGAGACAAAACCATGAGTAACGGCAGGTCGTTCCAAATAAGTGCCGTATAAAAACCTTAACAATGTTGCAGATTTTGCTTAATTTTTTGTTATTTTTACATATATTTGAGAGTCTGTGGCATGTAAGGGCATGAAGAGGAAAGGCATGGGGTGAGAGGGTGCAGCAGCAGCAGTGTTCCCAGTCCCCCACTGTCCCTCGCTGTCTGTGGCCCGCAGTAACTCATTTAACCTCTCTCTTTCAGCTTCTTCATAATAATTACACTTAGCCCACAGGGGTGATGAAACAGATTAATTAGCAAAGGTTTGTAGAGACCTTTGAAGATGTTGAGCACTGTAAGTGCTACTTATTATGAATATATATTATTGCACACTGTATGCACGGTGGGATTATGGAGTATTTGATATTGTGCAATTGGAGAGGAAAAAGAAACAAGGAACATCCTTAGGGAGCCTGGCCAGTATGTATTTCTAAACACTGTTCTTTCCCCATCTCAATGTTATATTCCATTTAAATACCCTTCTCAAGTCCCTAATGATTTGCTGCAAATTTATCAGATATCCTTATGCAAAATTCTAAGAAAGGGTATAATTTGGAATTTAATATTTCCATTAATTCTTTGGCTTCATAACTGCAGTGGCCACAGCCACCAAAACCATAGTAACTTTTAGCCAAAATCAGTTAGTTTTGACTTTCAGCTGTATTGGTTTCTTAATCCAGCTGTCAGTGTGGTCACACAGGTGCTGGTCCCAGGATGAAACAGGAATATACCCCAGCCGGGCTCAGGGCTCAGCTCAGGGCTTTGAATATGAATATATTTATCCTCACAGCATCCTTGGATAAAAGGAAGTGCAGTTATCATTAGCCAAATAAATGGGTCTGCTCACAAAGTACCACCAGTACAGATAAAAGTGGTAGAAATTGGGTTTGGTGACTTCAGTCTGTTTGAAAGTCACCTGACTCCTTCAGTAGTGATGGCAATGTACAATTTCATTCCTTTCTGATCAGCGTCATTTGGAAATCCCTATAACCCTCCCTCTCTTCCCTCTGGCTATTAAGCAAACCTTGCCCAAGCACTGCAGTCTCTCTCTGAATGCAGAGATTCCCTTCCCTGAACAATTCCACTTTTCCCTCTTTTTGTAACACCTTTTTGAGATGAAGCAGAACAGACCAAAAGTGTTCCCACCCCAAAACGTGCATCGTTTTCCATGTAATAGGTCAGCCTTGTTTCAATCATTGTGTGAAAAAGGTTAACTCATTGGTAATCATTATGAACTGTTATTTATAGTATTTGTGAATTAGTATTTATGATTATGCATTATAAAATAGTGTAATATTATAAATATTTGTTAGCAGTTTATTTATGACTGTTATAAACAGAATAAATGTGAATTGTCTCAAGCTATTATAAACCTGGTATCTGATGTCACCATAACAGAGACAAAACTTGAAGATTTTCTATCACCCACATTGTGATGTCTTTGATCTTGGTTATACAGTGTCCAATCTGATGTCAGCCTGCTCTTACTGAATCATAACAAGGCCTTCCACATTAATCATAGAATCCTTTAGGTTGGAAAAGACCTTTAAGATCATCCAGTCCAACCATTAACCTACACTACCAAGTCTACTCTAAGCCAATCAAGGGTAGACTAGACTAAACCATGTCCCCAAGTGCCACATCTACCCGTTTTTTGAACACTTCCAGGGATGGGGACTCCAACACCTCTAGTCCTCTCCCGCTGCAGACCAAGGGCAACAGGGCCCATGTCCTTTAGAGAGCTGTGCGGCATTTCTGCCTTCACTCACATCTTGCTGGGAATCATTCCTTCTGTGTGATCTTCATGTGCATCACTTGGATAAATTACACTTTTTAATTTGTCATGATTCCTCCTGTGGGAATTTAGCCATATCTTCTCTGTTTCCTCTCCTCGGCTTGCAGAAGAACTCAGTTTGTGTCTACTGCTGCATCAAGAATATTTTTAGCACTTAAAAACTAAGCCTGAGATGGCTGATCTGGCAGTACAGTGGCTGATTTTGCCTCTGGGCAGTTTCCCCTTGCCAGAAGGATGCTCCCAAATGGGGAATGTCTCTCAGATAACAGTCCCCCCTGTGCCACCGTCTCATCCCTGCTAAGTCTCACGGGAGCATGTCTCAACAATACAGTAGGTTAGAGGCTGGGCACCTTGGAGGGCATCTGAGTTGTGGTTGAAGGTGTATTTCTGCCAAACCCGAGAGTCTCCAGCTTTCACCTCCAGCATCTGATGGTGGGTTGTGGGAGTCGGGCAAGGAGCAGCCCTTGCTGGGCATTGCTGCCTGCTCCGGGGGCCTGCCCCCCGACACAAGCTGAAAAGCAGAAACCACCAGCTCGTTAGAAACAAGGCTGTGGAAGTTCACACATTATTAAAGAAGGGGGAAATGTTCTGCTTGAATGAAGATGATTTTCTGTGCCAAAACTCAGCGTACTCATAAGCTTTTCCCGTCCATTCAGCTTTTTTTCCTTGTCCTTGCATTTCTGCACCAGGTGGTGCCCAAACTTGAGAAGGCTGGATCATTCAGACAGGCTGCCTTTCCAACAAGGAAATTACTATTCACAGGAAAAGCAGTTAACAAAGCTGAAATATTCCAGTTTGCTGGCACACTGCGAGCCGCAGACCCCACGCAGGAAGATGCCCATGATCTCCAGCCTATAGTCCACATCCTGTGAGAAAGGGCAGGTGCACAGGAGTACATTGGTCCTCAAGATACAACTCAACTACAAACTAATTTTACTCTTGCTGCATCTCTTCAGTGCATTCCCAGTTTAACTCCCTAGAGGCCAGAGAGGAAAAGAGATGTGAGTGTTGCTGAGTGTAATTTTACTTATCCGAGCTACAAATTATTTATAAAGCACTAAGATAATCTGATTTCGCCCCTCTTCCTTCCTGGTGGCTCTCAGCCTCTCAGAGGGTCGTTTTGTTAAGATGATTCCTTTCTGTTTGTCTCCAGAGGAGGCAGGGTGCACAAATAAATAAGCCACTATGAAAAACACAGGAATAATAGAAATTAGAGAGGAAATTACTGTCTTGCAGCACATTGCCGCTCCCCCTTCCAGGGCTGGATTCTTTTCTAGGTTGTGTTTTAGTGCTACCCCATCCAGTTTTAAATGTCCCGAGTGGCAACATTTCTGCTTTCTCCCCTGAGATATTACTATATGAAAAAGTCTCATTCCCCAAACAGGGAATCAACCCAGCTCACTTTTAAAATCTGCCTAATTGCAATATTTCCACTGGAACATAGGATACAAGAGTAAAAAAAGGCCTTTTGGTTCCTTAAGTTGATTCTGTTGAAAACAACCATTCATTCATATATTTTTAAAGCTTCATCTTAAAACTAGTCACCTTGTGTGTCCCCCACCTCCAAAGGTTTCTGATAAAAATGGTTTCATTACTCAAACTGTGCAGTGGGGTTTTCTATCTTACTTAAAGCTATAGTTGGTGTGAAGAGTCCCGAAAGATTTCACTCTGAAATCTCTGGTCTGGGTCAAAGTTTGCATGAACTGTTGGCGATTTAAATTTATTGTTCAGGAGGTACACCGGAGGTGTATTTTGGTTTGACAGTGTCTGGTGCCTCTCAGTCACTGTGTTTCTCAAAGCTACAGAAAAGCAACAATAGCATTTCCCCTCCCTGCAGGGAGCTGAGCTCTTGAAAGATGGGGCTGGTAGAGGACTGCGAGCAGTGAAGGGTGGATGATAGTTTCAGCAGGAAAACAAACTATGTGAATGTGTGTAAGCCTAAATTAAGGCTTTAAGATAAGCTGATGAGATTGTTATGGTGATGAATTATTTAGAATTTGCATATAAACATTTTTGCATATAAACAATAACACTTTATATATTCAAATATGTGATTTATAGATTTAGATATTGTGTACTATGTAGACTTCTTGCAAATTTTCACTGAAAGCAAAAATCAGGCTTCTGATGTGCTACCCTTTTTTCAATACCCCCTGCTATTTGGATGAACATCCACCTACACTTCTAAGTTATCAAGGGAAACATAGCTAATCATCAGTTTTTCTGTGCAGTGAAGATCACTAAGTCACAAGCCCCTTAGAAATTACAAGATGTGCGGCAATGAGTTGAAACCTGTGGGAAAGTGATTAATAACCAACCAGCAGATTTGATGAACACAACTGGTATGTGATGAGGTGATGAATGGCCACAGATGAGTTATCTTGGAGGAAGGACTCCTCCTCCTTGGCAGCAGTGAAAGTGGTTCATACACCAGCCAACAGACCTTCATCCCAGAGAGGCCAATGGCATTAAACCCTCCCCAAGCTGTGGCAGCTGCCTCCTTGTTAGACAGACCACCACTTGGGAGGTTTGGACTGGACAGAAGGAAACCTCTTTTACCAGGAACGTAGCACAGAGCTGGGACAGGCATCCAGACAGGGATGAGTCTCTGTCCTTGGAGGTTTCCAGCTCAGCTAGGCAAGGTGGTGGTTGGCTTGCTCTCCTGCTTTGAGCAGCAGGTTGGACTGGAGACAACCCCAACAAACCCACCTTTCCATGATACAGTAATTCCACAAAATCACACAACTTAGGGGGCGTCTTTAGGAAATCCCAGGTCAGTTCAAAACAGAGGTTTCTTGAATCAATTGCAGAAACTAAAGTTTGAGGCTCATAGCCCCAAATCTCCAGATCAAACAACAGAAGCAGACAATCTTAGCTGGCTTTCCAGCCAGCGCATCTGACTCTGGAGAAGAGGACAAGACAAGCAGGTGCCACAGTGGCAGATGGCTCTTGGTCCAGAGACCTTGTCTCACAACCCTTCCTCAAGGAAGAGGAAATGGTGGCCAACACGGGAGACTGCCTATCCAGGGCCCCTTGGCTGTACATACCCAGCCAACCTTCGGTCACCCCTGCAGTATTAGAATTTCCTAACTTTATTCTCTATTGCTTTGTAATCTTCAAAGCAGTCAGTGTTCCTCCGGGAACAGGACCTGATTTCTTTACATCAAGGGCCTGGCAATGAAAGCTGTGCTTGGACAAAGCCCTTACAGAAGGCAAGAGCTGTACTAAGGGCTTGTCCATGTGCAAAGGTTGCACCATCTTCTTTTCTGAGCAGTCAAATCAATACTGAAAGGCTCCACAAGTATGCAGTCAAATACACACCCTGAAAGGAGGATTTCAGTTGTGAAATCAGTGCCTAAGTGTGGGAAGGGAGAAGCCATCATCTTAATTCTCCTCATATCCTTCTCCTAAAACATTTTGTTCCCTTTCTGTTTTCTCCTTCTGTTCCACTTAAGCAGTGTTCAACATCATTTACACTGTGTGCTGTTTAGCTATGTCTGTCCTCACCTTCACAGAAGGGTGAACTTCCCACTGAACTTATATCCACTATTCCTATTAAGAAAACATGCTTGAGCCCAGTGCTGAAAGTTGCTGAACATCTTTCCAGTGCTGCAAAGCCTCAGCTTTCATTTACTTCAAGATAAGTGGCTGACACACTGCGCATCGTAGGATGTTCTCCTGCTGGGTCTACGCAAAGAAGAGCTCAGGTAATTATTAAAATCTTAATTTCAGCTGTCAGTAATGATTTCATTTCTGCCTGTCAAAGAGGGTTGGAGCCACATGTCTGACAGCAGGCTTTGGACCCCTGATATCTTAGCATGTAAAGACACCCAATGCACAAAACCAACATTTTACAATTCTGGTGCTTTAAAAACAGCCTTTCCTGACCACAAACATGGCATTTGCCCACTCATTCATTGCCTGGTTTTAATTGCAACTTCAGACTGCAGACAAACTGCACATTTGAGAACACCACTAGTCATCTCCAGGGAGCAGGTGCTGGAGCACAGGGAGGTGGGAGATACTCCTCTCCTCATGCTTGGTCCCCAAAGCCTCTGCCTGTCCTTCCCGTGCGCACTTTCCCTTTCATAGAATCATAGAATGCTTTGGGTTGGAAGGGTCCTTCAGAGGTCATCTAGCCCAACCCCCCTGCAGTGAGCAGGGACAGCTTTAACTTGATCAGGTTGCTCAGAGCCCCATCCAACCATCTGCTCTTCCTCTTCCAAAATGCATATAGTTGGCCACTGAAGAAAAAGAAGAGATCTATATATTTAATATTCAGGAGCATGCAGTCCACAGCCATTGCCTGTTGGGGATCCAGACCCTTTCACACCAATGGCCAAGGCAATGTGGGGAAGTGCGGATGAGATTCAATACTGAAAACCCTCAGGACCGCTGATGAGCTAGGTGCTTGTGCCGATGGGCTACAGAGGTGCTGATGGGAAACAAAGAGGTCCTATTGCCTTCTGGGAGAGGATGGCAGCAATTTCCTCATATTTGATAGCTGCCCCAAGTGCATAGATCAAAAGAGGCATTTTTAAACCATCTCACCTGTTTTAAAAAATAGAGGTGTGTCCAGGCCTTCTTCAACTAATTTATTTCATTTTGATCAGTCCTTTGTCTTTGTTTTAAAGATAATATCCTAAAGTTCTCAAGCACATAGTCTTGCCAATTGCTCCTTGCTATGAAGTCCCTGTTTCCATAAGAAAATATTTTTATTATGCTAAAAGCTAAATTACATTTCAGCCTCGCAGTTAGTTGTCTCTAATGGTGTAGCTACATGGTTTGGTTTTTCAGCTGAGAAAATTTCACTAATACCTGTGGTCCCACATTACAGCACAGCCCACAGGTGCTTGCGTCAGCGGGGAAATACCTGTGCTGAGGGGGTAGCAGTGGGCTGGGCAAGTGATGAGAACTCTGCACGCCAGCTTGGCCAGTACCAAAATGTTTATGCAACCACACAGTGATTTCAATATGAAGATAGACTGATATATTCTATATCTACTTACAATTATCTTGCATTGAAGCAAATATTAATATAAATTTGTGTACCACTTAAAGCTACATGCCTCTGTTATGTTTGATTAATATAAAAGATGTCATGGTTTTTACTTCTGTTACAATATCAAATTCAAGCAGCAGAAGCATCATTTGTGATGGGGGGCCTTTCTTTCTTCCTAACACCCCCCTGGCTGAGTCAGCCTCTGTCCACCAGTAAAGAATTCCATATAACTCTGCATAAAGCAGTTTTCAGTTTGACAGAAATGTATCAATCTAGTATTCAATGGTGTGTAACCTAATCTTTTATTATTATTTACATTTTTATAGCACACATATACAGATAATATGCATTGAGGTATTCAGGGTGAATAATACACTTTAAAGTCTTAGTGAAAAAAACACCACAAAACAGTCTGGTTAGCAGATACTACCTAGGCATTCAAAGCTTAATTATATTCTTAGTCAATTCTGATTTACATTTAAATTACAAATTACATTTTGCTAGCATTAATTTACAATGCTACTTAAAAAATACATATTCCATGGTACATGAATAATAATTCAAAGCAGTCAGATCTTGTTGGATTGCTATGATCTCTTGATAGTGGGTGCTGAATATTAATATTTCTGGGAAGTTTGCTCCAGCTGAATATAACGTTTCTTAATGTATAAGCCTTGCACATTTGAATTCAGCCAACGATCCGTGGTGCAGCCAGTTGCCATAGGATTTGCAGAACGAGCTGCCTGCACATGCATTTTTTAGAAGACTGCAGCATAGCTCTGTGAAAAAATGCTCTAAATTCATGTATACTCATTACTGGGCCAGAACAAGGAGCTTTCTATGAACCACTTCACTCTGTGACCATGTTAAATGTCAAGAACTGAGTAGGATCCATCGACATCAGCATGTAGCTGGGAGGTTTTTGAGGAAGGCTGGGAAGTGAGCGGGAGAGTTCATCTGGGCCCCAGAGCAGGAGGATCTGTCCTCTGCTTCCCAGGGTGAAGCTTTTGCTTCCATGGAGCTGTTCTGAGTATTTGCACTCTTCCACCAGTAGCTCATGGTCTCCTGTTGACCACAGGCATGTGTTTATGGTGCTCATGGAGCACATTTTGCTCTGATGGGTAATTGTTTTCATAAAGCTGAGAGAAGCTGAGTTTTTTAAATCGCCTTTAATTAATCCCATTCCAGTGTGATGACAAGTATCTTCCTTTGGGTAAAAAACCAAAACTGGACACATGCTTCTTACTGCAAATTCCCTTGGTGTAGGTATGTGCCAGTATGGCTGTGCTGCCCCCAGCAAAGGCCAACTCTGGGGATTATGTTGCACATAATCAGGACGGTTCTCATTATTTCACCTGCAGAGGATGTCCTGTAGCTCATAAGAGCGTGGCTTAAGTCACTTGGAATGGGAGATAGGCAGGGCCGTACAGCATTAGATTCCAGTTTAAGAAAACTTCAGTCTTGAGATTCAGAAGCATTGAAGAGACATCCTCAGTAAAAAAAAAAAAAATCCATGCTCTTCTGTAAGAAAAAATGGAAAGAGGTTGTGAAAACAAGGCACAAAATAAAGCAGAAACATAGTCAGTCTCACTTACTCACAAACAGCAGTAATGACAAATGACTAATAGGCATGATTGTTCATAAAGCTGAATTTATCTTTAATTTCCTCTCTCAAAAACTTTTTAGGAGCATGAGCAATATTATTTCAACTTTATTTTCCTGGAAAGCTTCTTTTTTGATGGAAAGGAGTTGCCTTGTAAATGCTGTAACAAATTCACCTGGATTGTATCATGCTCAGGTTATTTCATTTCAGCTCCCTGAGACAATTTGCTATAGAAAGGACTCATTCACAATGGCTGCTTTAAAAACTTCAAGGAAAATGTTTAAAACAGAGGGCATAGCTACTTTTAAAATCCCTTTCCATCCCAGTGTAACTGAGGGAGAAAAATAAGTGCTCGAAGCTTTACAGAGATAAGCTAACTTCAACAACGTATCTTGGAGGAAGTTCATGAAGAAACTGGCTCCAAAATAAAGTGAATGTGACTGAAATGATGGAAAAGGAGGTAGAGTCAGGATTAACCTTAGTTTGGAAAGGTTTGATATCTTGTTACTCCTCATGACAGGGACCTGCAAGGCAGGATGCTCCAGTGCATTGAAATCCATGTCCTTCACAGGGCAGGGATCAGCTCTGGGAGGAGGGCAAGCACACCATTTCAGTCTCATTTTTGCACAGCTGGCAAAGCCTTTCCAATAAAATGGTGTTGGGCAACAAAAGGATATGATTCTGGAAAAAAAAAGGAGTATATACATATACAAGGTATTGTACCATGAATTTACTAAGATGTTTAAATTGGTTAAATCAGATATCTATATAAATCTTCATTTTTCTATTAAGCAACCACTTTTCCAGTAAAAAAATTAGTAACTTTCTCTGCAGAATAAGTTATATTGACTTTCAAAAGATATGAATGACATTCCCATGAGCACAATAAACTTTGTAGATGTAGTTCTCAAAACAGAATTACTGTTTCAAGCCTTTTTCAGCTTGTTAAAGCCCTGTTACTGATGGGCTAGGGTATATGATCACCACCCCATGTTCCAGGATGGGTGAAGGAGGAAGAACTTCTCCTTTTGGTCCCTTTATGGTAACTAGTAATCCTTTAGCTTCAGTCTTGCTGTTCAGTCCTATGAGTCAGGAGGAGGATCTAAGGTTACTCATCTATCACTAATGCAACAGTGCAAATGGTCGTAGCATGAAACACAATACTAATGTGAAGTTGGGGAAGCTGTGGATTAGTGTCGGCATTGTCACTGCTGATTGATGCCAGCACTTCATTGCCTGGGAATGGGCAGTGAACAGCCCCCACACTCCCTCCTTGTGGCTACGCATCCCTGAGGATGGGGGGAGCTCAGGGTCTGGCCTTGCTGCTCCACTTCGGTGCCTACAGGCTGTCCTCCACCCTGTCCCGCATAGGCAGGGAGCACCCCCTGGCTCCGTCCTTCACCCTAACCCTATGTGAGCCCCAGCACCCACAGCCAGCCCAGGTGGCGCAGGAGCAGAGATGCCCTCCTTCCTCACACGCGCTCGCAGCCACTCCTGTCCACATCTGTGCCTCTGCAAACTTCAAGTGTTGACAGTTCGTGTGAGTGCCGTGAGGATTAACCACTTACACCTCTGTAATGTCTGAAGTTGTCACAAGGGCCATACAGATGTTGGTAGAGGATCCATAAATGTGAGTCTCTGCATGTTGCAGTTCAGCTGTGTCTCATGGGTCCAGACCCAGCAAAGTCCTCTACTTCTTTGGCCACAACCCAGGCAGGGACAGAAACACAGCAGGATCTCTTCAGGCTTGGATGGGTTGGGGGAATGCTTATTTACAGCTGCATTTTTCAAATAGAGCATCTTCTTGTAGAGAAATGGTCCCACCATGTCCCCAAACACCTGGGCTGTACACCAAGCAAGACACCTGCACTTCATGAACTACGTCATCGTATTCACCTTTTATGATTTCCACCATGTGAAGTTAGCCTCTTTGGGTAACAGGGAAGACTCTATGTTCAATATTTGCCTGTGTGTTTTCCTGGCTTGGGACCATCCCACTAACTACCTCCCCACTGACATCTTCCCGTGGGCCTCTCCTGGTGGCGTGGGAGACCAATAAGCAGCTCCTGGAGGCTTGATCGGCTCATGTGCTCATTTGCCGCAGCGGCTTCAGTAAGGCATGTGCATTCATTTTTAAATGTCATTTTTATTCCTCCTACCAGTTATGCTTTTATTTACCATTTAATTTGTAGACTTCTTCACTACTCTCTGCCATCACCTGGATGCTGGCCTCTAGACGTGCGCTGTTTCTGAACTGTGTGCTTGCGGTTGTGGTGTTTTAGCACTGAAAAGGCTTTTCAATGACCAAAATGCATCACATTTGACACCACCTCATTTGTTCACCTCCTGGCTAGCCCGTGTCCAGCAGAGCTGGTACCCTGCAATCCCCCACGTCTCCATCCTATTCCCTCAGAGGTGCTTTTTTCAGAGCGTGCACCTGTCTCCAAAGCAACTAACCACTTTTGCTGGGAGCAAAGCTGCCGTTCGCTGCTGCCTACACACGCTACCTCCCATCACGGCTGTTCTCCATCGTCATAGAAACCACCCTCCCTCTACAGTCCCATCCCAGCTGACCTGGTATTTTCTTTATCAATCTGTATGGTTTATTCCCAGTGCCAATGCCAGCTTCTAATAATAGAAACACCTTGTAGGTTATATCCCACGCCAGGACCAAGTTACTTCTCTCTTACCTGTGTGCGAGTGGAGGGGATGGGTCTGGTTTTGTTTCTGTCAATTCTAGCAACAAAAAAAGGTAAGTTTGTATCTTGCCATCACTTGCCTGAAAAATGTTTGTTTCACATTTGGTTTTAACAGCTTAATCCCTCAGGTAAAGAGATGGAACAGAGGTGACAGCTGAAGTTTATATTGCTTTTTCTTTCTCCCTCTTTAATTCCCTTCAAAGCAAGTTAGCTCCTGGGACAGAATAATATTACTTTTCAAAACCTCCCAAGGTTTTCAGAAGCCTGAGAATGATCCCATTAGCCACTCCAGAGTGCGCTTCCCACCAGCAACTCCAGATGAGCAGCATGGGTTTGTTTTGTCTGCTGGAGAGCTGGAGGAGACCTGGCATGTGCCAGGGCTCTCCCCTCACCTCTGAACCCTGGGACAACATCAATTTCAGGCCAGAGCCTCCCCACGTGGTAGGCAAGAGAGGATGAAGGCAGGTGAGAGTCTCTATCAGCCCCACCTTGTTCCAAATTTTGGAAGGTGAAAATGGAGTCTCCTCTTTATTCTTTACAAGGTTTTACACTCGAGTGGCGCCTACTCAGTATATAGCAACTTACGTGCAAAATGTGGTGGCTGTAATTGCACATCAGACATTGAAGTCAAATAAATTTATGAAAATTTTGTCCCAGCTCTGTCTTCAGTTCCTTCCTGCTATATTACTTGGGTTTATATGACAGACAGATGGGAAAATATAAGGAAACAAGGAGACAATGTTTTGGTATGCACTGCTTTCTCCCTAGGAAAGTATCTTTACACCCCAATCACATCACCTCTCAATCTCTCTTTTTCTCATAAACTAAAGACACTGAACTGCTCATGAGTAAGGACTTTTTTCCAAGCCTTCAAAACATTTTTCTGGCTCTTTCTCTTCACCCGTTCTGAATTGTGAGGATCAATTTCATCCTTTCAGCCTGAGAGCCTTGGCTTTAGATTTTCTTTTGCATCCTGTCCCAGTTTGCTAAATCTCAGTCCAAAGGTTCCCACTTTTTCCATGTTGTCTCTGGGATGAAAAGCTTCTCATGATGATGGGTGAAATTACAGGGCACCACTTTCTTTTGGAGTGACTGTGCTGATCTTCACTCTTCACCTGGTGTGAATCAGTCCCCCAGGAGCCCTTTTCTTTCAATGCTTTCTAGTTTGATTTGTGTTCACTTACTGCAACTGTATCTCAACAGCCTCTGCACCTTGAGGGAGGGATGCAAATCCTTGGCAGGAGGTTTCAGGAATCCTGTTCTGCCACCGTATTGAATGGTGTTCCACCCCATATGGAACAAAACTTTCTCATGTAAATACTCATACACATGAGTTTATTATCCATTTTCTACAGGCATTTTCTCTCACACTGAAATGATCACAGGAACGATGAACAAAATGGCAGGGACTCTAGCCAAACCCATAACTCTCTTTAATTCCAACGGGTAGTCAGAGAAATGCTTGGCAGTATTCAGCCAGCTCTATTTTTAATATCATGTTTACATGTATAATGACCATGTGCACATAATAGCTGTCCCCCTCCCTGCTCCACCCAGCACTTTCCAGTATTGCTCACTATAGCTTCAAGCAGACATGCCTTATGGCCATTCCCAAATTTGCAATGGCATAATCCAGGGAAAGCACCTCGGCCATTACACATGCAAATGCGCTAACTATCAAGAATGTTATTTTAATAGATTTTTCACAGATAGTTTCTCCTGTTTGTCCCACTCATTGTCCCAGGGACCCGTTCAGACTGGGATGCAGGGAAGGGGAGACACCAAGAGGGAGGTGGGGATCCAGCAGTCAGCATGTTTTACTGCTGCCAGTACTCCTCAAGCCCATTGAAGCTCGGAGATTTGCAGGCAGGCAGGAAAAACAAAGGAGTCACCTGGCCACCACTGGCAGGTGGCTTTGCTGTGAGATAAAACACCTGGAATCACGGCTGTGCTGGCCCAAACCTGAGCACAGGGGGCCCAAATGCTTTAGCTCATTGTCAGTCAAAACTCCGCTTGATTTCTGGCTGCCTGGAGTGGTGGGCGGCAGTCAGCAGCAGCGGCCAGCTTGCGTGGCCAGCCTTCCCTCCCAGCTATTTCCAGTTCTGCAGACACCTTTTCAGACCTGCTCCTGCAGCGATCTTGCGGATGCAGCTTTCAGCACAAACACAATACAAGCTCCTTTAGCAGCAGCAGAAAATTGTACATGAGTGATGGTCAAAACCATGGGATCCTATGTAGTACAGAGCTTCCACTGAAATCAGCCAGAGCATGATGAAAAGCAGGATTTAGCATCGCTAAGGACATCTGTAGCAACACTTGTCAAACCTGTAGCTGCAAACTTTGCTGGGAACATTATTCATTAAGCTGTGGTCAATGCAGGAAATCAATTTTGGACATCTTAATAGAAGCAACCATTTACTGTGCTTGCTTCTTAATGAGGTCTCCTGGGATTCAAGTGTATAAAGAGTAGACACTTGGCTCCCCATGGCAGCAAGGATATCATGGTGCCCATTCTGCTGCAAAGCACACCACCCCATCCCCCTGGGAAAAATCAGGATCTGCCTTTAGTTTGGTTGCTGCTATCAGGGCCAGAGAAGCTGAGGGTGCAACACTGCCACTGCGTTGGGCTGCAGAGGTAGGAAAGGCAGTGGGGACACACACCCCACTGTCCGGGCACATTGCATTGGGCCATTGAGTATGGGACTCCTGACCTGTGTGTGACCCATACCAATCCTGCATGGCACTTGCACTTCATAAACACCCCATGTAAAATATAAGGTCATCCATTTTCACTCCAAAAGAGGTGTGTCCTTTGCTGTAACCCATGCTGCTGCCCATGTAGGCATGAAGACGCAGCACCCCCATGCTGCATTATTTTGTGGTAAGCTAAGCTGTGAGGACTAAAATTAGTTTTAAGCTCTCAATGCATCATTCGTGTCCTTATGTATTATTAACCTGTGCTTTAATTCCCAGTGCACCAGGCTGGAAGTGAGTAGGAGTTGGTGAGAACCTACAGCCAACATTTGTGTTTATTTTTCCCACAAGAGGGGAAATATCCTAGCCATTCTCCTGAATTAAAAATTGGTTTTGTGTTTCTCACCGAGCTGGGATAATATGATGGAAGGATGAAGCAGTGGAATAGAAAACACCAAACCATTAGCCCGTAGCCGAAGGAGAGTTTCTTCATTAACTTTTTGTGTGGTGCCTGGCTGTGAGGACTGCTGGCCTGTAGGCATGATGGCAGTGCAGATCAGCGTCAGCATCACAGCAATGGGAAATGGCACGGGTGGAAGGAGAACAAGCTAACAGCTGAAGTGACCGCACTTGTTCTGTTCGCCATGGCCGTGGGCTGCCATCTTCCACCTGCTGGCCATGCATTTATAATGTGATTGCTCTGAGAGGTGATTTCTTTAGGGAATGAATTCCAATTTCCATAACAGATTCAGCCCTTGAGAAGCGTGATGCTCTTCTAGAGCACTCTATAAATAATAGCTGTCTCACTGACCGGTTATGCTATGCACAACCCTATCTTATCAGCAGATGGCTGATGGAGAAGATGATCCTATTTTTATCTGTTCTGCATTGCCCATGAAAAGCTTGTTGTTTAGCCTCTACTCCTCTTTCCGAGTACTTCTTCACAAAAGGACACGTTCTGCAAGTGGGATCGTTCACATAACCATTGTTAATGGAGAAGAGTGGAGGGTTTCCCAGTCTTTCTGGAAGCAAATGGAAAGAAAGATGGCATGGCAACTATGTGTTACCAAACCACTGCTCGTGACTGCTTCCAAAGAGCTGCCTCAGTAGAGCAAGGCCTGAACTGTAAAGTGACAAGAGATATTGCTCACCCCATGATTTTCTAGAAATTTTTGTAGGGAACTTCTGTTGTCGTGTTGCTAAAGGTATTCAAGAACATTTTGATATGGCCTAACCTGTTATTATCCTCCAAGGGCCGGGTACAGGAAATGAAAATGGCAATTACCCGCTATTTAATTACACTGTCCATTAGTTAAGCCTTCTCTTCCCACGCACAAAAAGGCTTCAACCAAGATGAATCCCTGCTCTACATCTCTGTGGAAGTTTGAAAGTGGCCAACAACTTTAGCTCCAGCCACGCGTCCTGATATCTGCAGGTGGACCCCACCAAACAAACTCAAGCTGTGCTACCGGCTCCTTGGCAATGCAAAGCTCCTTCCTCCTTGTATCAGCTCATCCCTCACCTCTGCATGGCTGGAGTGAGACCTTGGGGGTTCAAGCAGAGCATGCGTGGGTTAGAGCGACTGACCCCAGAGGTTTCACCTTTGTCAGGAGGTTGCCAGTAGACATCTCTACACCCAAGAGGGTCTGTGCTCGGACAGCACCAGCAGAACTTGTGCTGGAGTATTCCGGCATTTCATACTAGAAAAAAAAGTGGCTTTTTTTTTCACATAGAAAAATGACCTTAGGAAAAAGCAGCAACTCAAAGCGTGTTCATTCCTCCCCCTACAACTTTAAAATAATAACAAAGCTGCATTTTTGTGGGCAAACAACAAGAGCTGCCTCAATGCAAAGAGCATGGAAGAAGAGCATGAGTCAGGAGACCTGGGCCGGATCCTTTGACGTGCTGCACTCTGGAGGGGCTGGGAGAGCTCAGCAGCTTTCCATGTTGCCCCAACGCCAGTGCCACCAGGGCCTGCCCAACTCTCTGAGAAGAGGGGGAAGCTGGGGAAAGCATGAGATGCTTTTTGTGCAGAGAAAGTCTAGTAACCTGTGGAATTACAAACCGTGTTGTGCTGCCCAAGCCACAAAGCAGGCTCAGAAGGGACCAAAGAAACCTAACTCTAAATCTTTTCCCAATTAAACTGGAAGCTCTTCAGCTTCCTCTTCACATATTCATATAAGGCAAGATGCACATCCCCTGATTTCAGCCATCAAAAATGTGGGTACCTCATCTAAATACTTTTGGAGAAGGAAAAACAGGATGAAGACTTTAGCTATGATTTAAGAATATAAATTAACATGTGGGCACTGTGGATTGTGAGGGCTTTGGATCTGCTGCCATGACCCACGTGGAGCAGGGAGGTTAATATGCCTCTGTGACAACCGTATCATTTCAAACCAACGTACTGATGGCCAAAGCAGGCACTGCCAAAGCAGCGCTGCCATAAATTTTTAAGAATGTTTTTTTTTTGCTTGTTGCACTAAAAATTTTGAAAGAAAATCCTGACTTTGCTCTTTGAGAAAGGCTCTCAGAAAATCAGATTTTGCTCTCTCTTCTGTGGGCTTTACTATGCAAACTCTGTTACTGAAAGGACCATTTATGAAGAAAGGCAACAGAATTGTGCTTTTCATTTAGACGGAGACAAGGCGTCCTCTGCATTGTAAGGGAAATATCATTTGCAGCCCAATGAAAGTATCTCTTTGTAAGCCTTCAGAGCCAAAACCAATTAAATTAAAATCCTACATTGCTGAATATAAAGCCCCAAAACACTTTCTTAGCTGATAAAACCTCTAAACCAAAATAGATTTGAAAGGAGCATCCTGTTAACCATTGTAACATCGCTAGATGAAAGTCTGCTACTTTTTTGGCCCTTACATTTTCTCTTGTGTCAGATTAATCATTTCACAACAATTTAAAATATAATTAAAATTTAGAGTCGTCAGGATGGGATGGAATAATTATAATTACTTATTGTGAAAATGGGTGTGAAAAAAATCTTATGACTTGTTCTTAATAATCCAACTCACGCTTCATTACAGTACCTGCAATACTTAATATGTGAAACCAGTGTAATTGTATTTGCAAGATGCACTATCGTGATGGTGTGAGGAAAGCAAGCAGCCTGCGAGCCCGCTGGATGAGACGCACGCTGCCCAGCCTCCCGCCCTGACTGCAGTAAAATCGCCAGCAAAGCAAAATAAATTGCTTTTGCTCAGCAGGAACAACACTCTGATCTCACCCTCCAAATAGAGAATTTCCTGCTCCTGCTGCTCTGACTCAGCAGCTTGCTCAGAGCAACAGGAAGAAAACAAAGAGGAAGAGGTCAGGGAGGAAGGCAGAGGTGGGAGCCCGGCACTCTCCTGTCCTCTCCTGCTGGTCCTCCTGCTGCCGCCTCGCACGTCCCGCTGCTCTGGCGCTTGGGGCTGGACCTGGCTCGCCATGCCGGAGCCCATCCATAACCCTGGTGTGGTCCCTGCCTCCCACCTCTCCCCAGGTCCACCCCACAGAGTCTTTTCTGGAAGAGTCCCTATGGACACCGAAATATTTGGGTGTGGATGGAAGGATCCTACATGTATTTACCAAGTGGTAACCACCATCCACAACCACAGAAGTAAAAGACACTAGGAATTCAGCATGTCTCCTGTAGGCCTATCTCCTTCCCACTGACACACTAAACCTCCTCATTAAGGTAGATAAAAGGATGGCACTAGAGGCATGGAGGGGAAGAGGAATGGCAAGCTGAGCTGTGGCTATTCCCTTCCTTTTGCATCCAGAACAGCTATGCAAGCCCAGCCTGCAAATAGCAAGGCAGTGAATCACCCCGCTACACTAGATATGTGTCTCTCATCGCTTTTATGCTGATGCCATGGGTGCTAGCAAGGTTCCTCCTGATTTACAGCAGCGTGAGACAAACAGGAGCACGCGAGGCTCACAAAGCGGAGCCATGCAATTGCCGTGCAGCCTCCTGAAAAGCAAGACAAGGAGGTGAAGATGTGACTGGGAATAGCGTAGCAGAGCCCTCAAGATCTTGGCTGGCATTGCACAGACATTGGGCTAGAACAAACAAGTCTGAGCAAAGACCACATGCTATTGCTTACTTAAGTGCTGATTAAATATTACCTTTTCAATTTGTATTTATCCAAGGAACCAAATGACTATACTGCTGGTGGTATTGAAAGATTACCTGCAGATTGATCTGCAGGTCATGATGCCAGGTGTCTCCCTGGCGGTACGGTGCACTCTGTATGAGCAAAACAGTAGTGGTAGGTCCCATGCCGAAACCTTCCCAGCTGAGCATTTCACTTGGATAGTTATTTATGGAGTGACTCATGAAAAACAAATAAGAAGGGAAGGGAATTAAATGTTCTCCGTTTTTCTGTGATTGAGTCAGTAACCCACAGGGTGAGAAACCCAGGCATAAAGCTCCGGCACCGTCTAATGAAAGCGGAGCTGTCCCCACAGACAGGTAAAGCCTGGTTTGCCCCACAGCTCCTGTGTTGGGTGGACTATGCAGATGGATATCCTAAAATAGCAGTCCCAGCTTTTGCCCTGAGCCCCTAGAAATGCTGTCTCTGTGCTGGTACATTAACTAGGGCCAGGACCCAGGCCCAAATACTGGCAGGCAGGTGTCCGCACACCAGCATGCCCATGGCAAGGAGCCATGGTCCCTTGTAGGCAGCCTGGAAGGGACCACCCCGAGATGTACTCGGTGCTGGTGAGGCCGCACCTGGAATACTGTGTCCGGTTTTGGGCCCCTCAATACAAGAAAGACATTGAGGTGCTGGAGCGTGTTCAGAGAAGGGCAACGAAGCTGGTGAAGGGTGTGGAGCACAGGCCTTCTGAGGAGCGACTGAGGGAACTGGGATTGTTTAGCCTGGAGAAGAGGAGGCTGAGGGGAGACCTTATCGCTCTCTACAACTACCTGAAAGGAGGTTGTAGTGAGGTGGGTGTTGGTCTCTTCTCCCATGTAGTTAGCGATAGGATGAGAGGAAATGGGCTCAAGCTCCGCCAGGGGAGGTTTAAGTTGGAACTTAGGAAAAATTTCTTTACGGAAAGAGTGGTCAAGCATTGGAACAGGCTGCCCAGAGAGGTGGTGGAGTCCCCATGCCTGGAAGTGTTCAAGAAACGGGTAGATGTGGCACTTCAGGACGTGGTTTAGTCTAGTCTACCCTTGATTGGCTTAGAGTAGACTTGGTAGTGTAGGTTAATGGTTGGACTGGATGATCTTAAAGGTCTTTTCCAACCTAAACAATTCTATGATTCTATGATTCTATGTGAACTCTGCCGCCCAAGCCGGAGACCCCTTCAGTGCAGGGCAGCGGCAAGGATGGAGGGCTTTCACAGAGCTGGGGCAGGACGCAGTACCACGTGCACCTCTGAATTCAGCCTGGGAGCCACCTCCCCTTCACCGGGGAAGGCACCACTTAGGAGGCTCCTGGGGTTGCTGGGGTTTGCTTATGGTAGAGCCCCACGGGCAACTCCAGCAGCTGGCCCCAGCGCTCACCTGCAACCCCCGCACAGCCCTCATCTGTAGCAGCCGTCAGCTGTGGCCCAAAAGTATTCATCAATAGAAAAATATATTCTATGTATATTTAACTACCTAGATAGATTATGTGAGTCAGTATGATGGCATTGCTAACCCACAATGTCATGACCTACTGCACCTACCCCTATCTACCGTATCCCTTCCAGTCCTGGACTTTGCTCTCAGGAAGTTCTGTACCTAATACAGGGTGTTTGCCCATGCAATAAGGAAACAGCATTATAGTTCCTTCTTTTCCTTTTCTTAGCAGCCCCGTGTAATGGGGTTGACGACAGGTTGATTGTATCTGATGTAAAATTTCCAGAAGTTTCATTCTGCTCTGCAGTGCATGTGTGTAGGGGATCTGAATTGTGTTTAGTACTCACTTACATGGGTACTGGGATAATAACCCAGTGGATCTTGCTGCGTAAACTATGGAAATGGAAAAAAACTCTTTCTGCATGTGTATGGCCATTTTCTGTCATGCCCAGATCCAGCTGTATGCAATCCAAATATATTCTGTTATTAAAATCACTTTGCCTGATAACATATTTGTGGACTTAACACTTGTACCCAGTGTAGAGCTGAGTAGCTTGCTTTATTTCACAGGCAGGGTGTTTGGCAGAAGTTTGGCAGCTGCCTCCAGCTGTGGAGCTCTTTCTCTCACCAGGTGCAGATGGCAGCAAATCTCCTTCCTCCGAGCTAAAATGCAAATTCCAGCCCTTTCCAAGCTAGCATGCTGGAGAGTAACCACTCTCTTTTGTAATAAAACTCAAATATGCTGCCAGGCACATCCTCAGGAAAGGGCAGAGGGAAAGGAAGAGGGAGAGACAGAGGTGCATCCATCCTGTAGCAGATAGGGCAAGGGAGAAAACTTGGGCACTGGTGTAAATCATTAAAAATGCAGTTAAGGAGGGATCATGGGGTTTGCAACAGTTAGATTAAAGAGGGATTTAACATACTTTAAAAGGACACTGCCAAGATGCAATGCTTTCCTTTTCTGCTTTGAATATCACTGTAGCAGCAAGCAAAGTCTGCAAACACCTTCTAAGCAGCTGGGAGAGGGGTGCGGGGTATAGGATGAGGGATGCAGACGGGCCATCACAGGGACCAGGTGGATGGAGCAAGCTGGGGAGCATGTTGCTGAAATCTGTGAAGCAGTTCAGAGACAAATTCTATCAATAGCCCTATTATCAATATCCGCATTCGCATCAGGAAAGGAGCAGGCAGGAATGTACAGGCTTAACTGTATTTTCCTATGTGTTGCTTATTTGGGAGAAAAAAACATCACCCACCATGGTGCCTTTTCTCCGCTGCCATTGCACACACAGATACATTGTTTGCTAATTGCAGATCGCTCAGAAACACGGGGCACTAAATTTAGATTGAAGTGGTGTTTCTTTGTTTGAAAACAAAACAAACAAAGCAAAATAATTACAGGAGTCTTGCAAGTAAATACAACAAAAAGTCAAAACAGAGGCAAAATAGCATTTTTAATCTCTAGAGCTCAAGCATCTCTGCAAAGCTGCTTGAGATCAGAGTTGGTGCCTCCTCCTTGCCAAAAGGAAAAAAAAGCACTCAGATCCGCTCAAGAGCCCCTGGCAGAATTAGGAAAACCTTCTGGGGTTTCATGCCTCTGCAGAGCCCATTGGAAAGATCTGAGGTGGGGAAGTAATTTTGAGACAGATTTTCTTCTCAGCATCATGCATTATGAAATACAATTCTTGATTTGCTTAAATGCTCTCCATGCCAACCAAAACCAGACAGAGCCAGACCGGACCCTCAAACCCAGCACCAAAAATCCATGACAGGGAAGGCCCGTGCAATACATCCCCCAAGCCCACACCAGCCCTGCCGCGCTGGTTCTTGCCTACTACCAAGGCATGTTTTTTCCAGTTTTGACTTGGAGCTGGTGGGGATGCTGTGCAACCCCCCGAGCTTTCCAGCAACCACAGCAAAAGCCAGCCATAGCACTCTGGATGCTGAGATTTTGGTAAACTGCTTCAGCCTTGAACCCAAATTGTGCCCCCCAAATACATCAAAAGCCCAAATCCTTTCTCATCTTCTCCCTGTAAACACAGAGGGGAGCACTGCTTTGGGGGGGATGCAGAAAATGAGCGCCTGCTGCCCCTCTGGCTGCTTCCCACGTGTTCCTCACGTGTGTCCACGTGTCCCTCACCTTCAATAGCGACTAAGGTGCTACTGGTGAAGGATGCTTACTGAGAAATGTGTGTTGGGAAGCCCACAGCAAACCTCTGCTAATGACAGCTGTGTGGCAAAAAAAGCTGCAGAATGACAAATGCATTTTAAGAAACAAAGGCAACATCATGAAAACTCTTCCTTCCCCTCAAGCGACCAACTAAATTTCTGCATAACTGTTAGGAGTTCAGATGGGAGTTCACACGTTTGGTGCGAAGCGGCTACTCAATGTTGCTGCAGAATAATGCAGCTGGATAAATTTTTGTCCGAAATCCTGGCTGGCCAGAAATGTACAGGGGAGGCATGACCTGATGTGACCAGAGCTGGATGCCTAGGAGCAGCACTGCCAGCCAGGGAAGTGGAGGAGACGGCTCCGGGAATGCTGGATCTGCGTTAAAACTCAGTGAAATCATGTCCAGCCATAAGGACCCATTCCTGCAGGGACCTGAGGTCAGGGTGCTCCAGGCGCGTAGGCCTTTTCCCCAGGAGCTCAGCAGTAGCAGCTCTGGGGAAACCGAGGTACGACCCTCCTCACGCCACCCTGCCGCTGGAGATTTAGGAAATAGCACCAGGTATGGGGAGCAGCCCACTGATTGCAGAGTGTTGGCAGCACTGGGTACGAGGTCCCACTCAGGATCCTCAGCTGATGCTCAGTGAACTGAAGGGGTGCTCACAGCACAGGCACAAGGCTGACGGCTGCAGATTGGGATTTGCTGTGGTCCAGCCCGTAACACTTTACTTTCTACAGAGCAAACCGCTTGTTTTCCTCCATAGCCTCCTAGGTCCAGGATCAGACACTCCAGATGCAACCCTGGAGTTCCTCATTTTGCTCATGGACTATTTTTGGTCTGCTCTGGTTTTAAGTCTGCTAAAAATGTCTTCACTTACACATGCCTTTTAAATTTATTTATTTCCTCTTTTTTCTTATCAGCTACAGGGAGGGTATATTTAAACCTTGGATACAGCATTAGCTCTTTGGCAATATTTAAATTCTTATGGAACGTGTGTGGTCTGGAAAATGAAGTTAGGTTAATCGTTTGACCATTCAATAAAGCAGAGTGGCATCTCCACGATCTAAACTCAGACCTGCGTTATCTGACAGGAAGGGTGTTTTTTGTTTGCGTCACCTAGACAACTCTCCCTCAAACATCACCGACGTAGCCCTTCGACATCAGCGCAGGTGCTATCTCCACGATTCCCCTACTTGCGTGTCACCACCCTCTTGATCTCAAGGGCAGGAGCTGGCAGGCTGCCCGCTGCCATCAGTAGGTACTCCTGCATGGCAGGCGTGACTACCAATCCTTAAATGCCACCTCTGAATCAGCAGTGACCCAAAGATTAGCGCTTGGGAAAGGAGCATGTTGCACCATTCTCTTCACATCAGTGGTTGCCAGATGACTCAAAAGCGGCATGAGCCGCGCAGGTCAGTTGGAGAATTTTTGGGAGCGGTAGGGCCCTGCCCTCTCCTGCACACCCCACTCCTGTGCCCAGCTACGTAGGTTGTGCAGAGCAAGAGTTAAAGACAACCCAGAGCAGCATAGGTCAGTCAGCAGCCCCCAGGCACCAGCACACAAGGACACTTGCAGCCACACCAGGGTCCCACGAGAAGGCTGAGCCTGGAGTCTCTGTGCCGGGACCCCCTCTGACACCAGGCTCTCATCTATGGGAAGTGGGGTCTATCAATTTTTCAAGTTCTACAAAAAAAATCAAGTCACCTTCAAAGCCCAAGGAGAGAAAGCTCTTTGAATGAAGGGGGGGAAGGTAAAAAAAAGCTCATGGTAGCAAGAATTATGAAGAAGAGAGACCAAGAGTGATGCACAGAGCGCAGGTAGGGGATTCAGACAGTCCAGTGCATGGGCAACAGGATGCCTACCATCCAAATGGCAGCACATGCACCTGCACACCTCCCCTGTAGCAGGAGAAACATAAACAAAAATGTAAAAGAAGAAAAAAAGATGCCTTGCTCTCAAACAGCGATGCTGGGCTTCTCTCTGATGGACACAAGCCCAGTACATTGCTTCTGGCTGAATAGCTCAGAGCATAACCCTCCGAATAAAGTGGCTCCATCACCGCTGGGAGCTGCAAACCGTTCAGCACCGGCTTGTTTAACCAATGGTAGGGTTTTCAGTTTCTAATTATAACGTCATTAACTAAGAAGAGCAAATAATACTTAGGCACAGTCTATACCTCCTGGGGTTGATGGGGAATTTGCAGACCTGGCATTGCTGACCTTCTGTTGGAGGAGGGGATCCACGGTTTAATGATTTACACCCATCACCAGGGGATCCACGGGTGAATTACCTTGCTAAGGCATTGATTACAGGGTCAGCATAATGATTTCTTACAACTCGTTTTCTACTCCTGATGTGCTCAACAGTGTTTTGATACATACTTGGGGTAAGAAACCTTGACACAGGTTACAGGAATAGGTCCGGACCTAGCTGGCTGGAGATAGCTTATCATTTGAACCCTCTATTGCACACCAGAGTTTCTTAGCCACTTGCAATCAAATCTTTCTCCAACAGTCTCTCTTTCTGGTCAACAGACCTTTTATTTCACAGCTTTGTTGTAGCTCCTGCCTGCTTAGTTTTCTGCTCATTCCTGAAGATGGCACGTGGTTGATGCTGTGGGTTGGAAACACCCAGAGATCGCTCTGCTCCTCTCTTCCTCTATGTGATCCTGAGCTGGCCTGTAGGGATACAACCTCGGCGCAGCTTCTGCCACCAGCAAATTTTAGAGCGTGGCAACTTGAACTGCCTTGATGACTGACCTGTTGTGTTTTCTATCAATCAAAACTCCCATGTCCCTCAAACTATGTGACATAGTTTGCTGGGAAGCACTGGCAGGAGCCCACCTGCAGTTGTCCTTGAACCCTTCTTGATAGGAAGAACATGATGCCCACTGCTCTTTGGATATCAACAGCTGCAAAGATATGGATGGGGACTGGTTTTTCACATACTGAGACCCCGAGGGAAATCTCTGCTCAGTCCTCTGCCTCAGGGCACTGATGATACTCCGCCGCTCCTGTTGGTGCCCTGCTATTCCTGCGAGGAAGACGGACGGCTGTTACTCTATAAAATTCCAGCCTGGCTAAGTCAGCCATGTTTGTCAGCCCCAGCAGCCCCTGATGCTGTGGCTGTACATCCAGCTGCACTCGTAGCCAAGCTCACTCAGAGCTCTCTCCTTATTCAAAGTTGTTCACCATGGCGTGGGCGTTGTTCTGCACTTGGAGGGATTTCATTTTGCTTCCCAGGGCTCAGGGGAACCCTAAGGATTGGCATTTTGCTTGGTACATTGTGCTGCTACCAGCCACTTGGGTTTTGACAAACAAGCACTGGCAAATCTTGCGCCGCTGCTGCAAGACCTGCTCCTGCTCTTCTCTATTATTATTACAGTAAATAACCAGAGACACCCTAATTTCTCTTGAGCAGCTTTAGGCTACAGCTTCTCAGCCTTTCATCCTGACAGGCCTTGCCAATTGGTAGCCAGCAGCTGGCAGCAGGTTGAGTTGCTCTTTAATTTGGCTGGAGATGCTGTTGGGCAACATGAATTTTGGAGGCCCTCAGAGGCTGAGCACAACTAGACACAGCTGATATCATCCAGCACCCAGCAGGCTGGAGGCTGGGCCATGGGCACCCCAAAAGGCCCAGAGCAAAGCCGGCTAGTGCGTATCCCTGCCACAAACTGTGGGCTGCGGTTTGACCTCCTCCCAGAGATGCCTGGCTGAAGGACGACACCTACAAGGTGAACTGAGCCATTTCCCAACAAATGTAGAGCAGCACCAACCTGCCAAAAGGCCACTTGAAGCTATTTATGAAAGCATTGAATGAAAGAAAAATATTGTAAAAGAACCTACCTTAACGAGCAATGGAAACTCTCTGCGTGGCAATGAGGGAAACCAACCCCACTAACGTTTTGCTTGCTGGAGGTGTGCCAGAGTGCAGGAACCTACTGTCTGGAGCAGGGCTTGCCTGCACAGGAATCCTTCCCATGCCATGGGGCTCCTTGCCCCAAACTGGGCCCCCCCAGGCTCTGGGTGAGAGCCTCCAAGGGTCTGCTCACTGGTGAGGCATGCATGGGGTGTCTGGCAGTGCCACATGTTGCACCACAGCAGGTAACATGGAGCTGATGTGCTGGGATTGCAATGCCCTGGAAGGCTTAGGAAAAACCCTCCCTCCCATTTCAGCAATAGGATGTGGGAGAAATGATGGTGTTGTGTAGGCTCTCCATCTACTCCACATCAAATGCCATCAAAACCTTCTGCATGTCCCCGTCCTTCCACATCCATCCTCCACTGCAACCCACCAGCAATCAACCTTTGCCACAAGTGGACTCTTGCTTTCTTTTTTTCTTTTCTGACATGAATCTGGTGGCACCCCACTGTCTGAAAGGCAAACAGTGACTCCCAGCCCTTCCCACCTCCGCGTGCAGGAGAGAGATGCCTGCCCTTGGAGTAGCACTCTGCAAACAAACCATGTGAGACGGGGAGAGCGCCTGCCATCCTATTGACCTATTCTCTTCCCAGGAGAGTTAAGGCACCCAGCATTTTATAAAAATGGGCATTTTTATAATTGTATTGTCATGGAAGCAACTCTTTTCATCTGCATCTTAAATACATCAGCAAAGCCCCTGAGATGCAAAATTGTCATAAACTGCATCAAGTTTCATGATGCCCTGGGCCATCATCACCTTCCCAGCCTGTGCTGCACCAGAGCTGCAGCCTCCACTTTCCTTTCCCCTTTCCCCTTCTTGGTTTTCAGTCTGCCACCAGTCCTACACTTGTTTTTCAGACAACCAGAGACTTTCCCTGGGTGGAGGGGAGGGAAAGGCACCTCTGGCCTCAGGATGGGGGAGCCTTGGTAAGATGTGTAAATCAGGGGAGAGAAGAACAGGTGAATTCACACAGGGTCTGTTATCAGCCTGACCACATTCTCACCGGGGAAGGTAATGCAGGCAAAGACCCACAGCCTAAAAGGTGCTGTACCACAAGACAGCTGGATCCCTGTGTGGGGAGAAGAGGCATCAGAGAACAGTTGAGGCAGCCTGACGTGACCAGCTAAGGCCATCAGAAAGGCTGACATTTTCTTTCATTTTTATATTTATGTGTTATTGCCTGCCTTTATTTCTCTGCTGCCAGTCGAAATCAAAATGCCATTTATTTCCTGTGGAATTAGCACTCATTAGAGCACCAGCACCACCACAGCAGCAAGCATCTGGCCAAGGAGGGTTTGCTGAGGGATGCTGTCCTGCCATGCTGCCCTGGCAGGGACAAGTCTCCCGGACAGAGAAAACCAAGGAAGTGTTTGCCTTGTGCCATAGAGGTGCCCTGGACACAGGGAAACATGGGTAAGTCTGCGTATCTTCCACTTAGGTTGTCTTCCTGCAGCTCCTCAGGAGAGAGGAAGGTAGAAGGCACAGGCTCTTCTGCATTTACGTTCTCAGTTATCAGAGGAAGACAGAGCACCTTTGATCCCAAACCTCTGCGGCTGTCACTTCACACATCCCAGCGCTCACTGCCAAGGCTGGGAGAGATGGATCCATCCTGCTCCAGGGACTGGGGAGGGGGAAGGACCAAAGCTCCCTCCTGGCCACTGCACCACGGCTCCTCTGGTGCTCAGAAATCACCGGGGACTGCCCACTGAGTCTCATGTCTTCCTTGCCTCTTGGTTAAGACTGTGATGGGGGAATTAAATAAGGCAAGGGATCCTCTAAAGTATTTGTGTTACATCTTGTCCTTCTGTGTATTATGAATTGCACGTTTTGTGACAGGAGTTAGCATGCCAGATTGCTTTTCCAAATAATTATGCATGATATGCTCCTTCAGCCAGCCCTCTGGTGACTCACCAGCAGGTAAAGCTTTGAACAGGGGAAAAAAAAAATCCTCCGGCACGTTTCCATGGACTCTGCACAGCCACCAAACAAACATCAAGTCTAGCCTCTTTGTACTGCTGTCTGGCTGCTGAATCCCACGTCAGATGCAACAAAAGGAGTTTCATGCAGAAGAAAGCCTGCAGAAGATGGTCTGCTTTGGAGACAAGTGGGTATTTCAGTGGTTTTGGTGTTGTCTCCAATTCTTTGCTTTGCTTTGTCATTCCGAGCCACAGGTCTACCAAAATGACCCACTGAGAGAAAGAAAATCTTCTGTGGGGTGGGGCAAAACTTCACAGCTGGGTTTGTGGTTTAATGTCACATACCAGGGATGGTCCTGCCAACAAAGAGCATCAGAAATGGTGAATCTCTTCCCCCGTGTCCCTCCCCACCTCCAACTGAGGGGCTGGGAAAAGCCGAGACCCCGGTGAGTGCTGGGGGAGTCCCAGCTGTGCTGCTGGAGCTGGAGCCAGGCGTGCTCATGGCTGCATTTGCAAAGCAAGGTTGTGCATAGCAGGGGACTTCACATCCAGGCAGCCTGTCTTTTGTTTTCAGAGAGTATGGTTTGGGGGCAGCAGGGTTAAAGTTTAATTAAGCAGTGCCTCAGAGATGCAAAATCATCAGCAGTGCTGCAAAAGGGGGTGCTCAGGCACCCGGAGCCAGCAGGTCATGTGCCTTGGGGTCATGGAGCCTGCTGGCCTCTCCATCCCACTCTCCTCTCGTGGGGCTGATGCCACCATGGGGTGAGGTCAGGGCCATCAGGCCCCAGCCCCTACAGCCATCACATGCCCAGAAACATCCCCTGTCCACCCTGTGTCCCCATTGCTCACCAGATCCCAGCTGGCTTTGGTAGCACCTCCCAGATGCCAAGTGCTGGAGAAAGTGGCCACCAGGTCTGGTAGCTGGACCAGGAGGACCTGCAGTAGAGTGACAGATTTCCATAGGACAAAACAAATAGGACAGCAAATGAGCCAAGCGAGTCCTTCTTCTTCATTCAGTAATGGTACACAGGCACAGAACGATGATGGGGCCAAATCTCTCCAAGTTGTTTGGGTGCATAAATCCTTTTTCTTATTAATGGGAGCAAAGTGTCTGATGGCTTTGAAAATCTGGGCTATGGTACCTCTGGTTACAAGACCCCATTCCCTCAATCACCAGGAAAATCCAGTGCAGAGACCCAAATGTGGGAGGATCAGGAGCAAACTGAGAGACAGGAGACTTTGGGAAAAATGCAGGACTTGGAAGAAAAAAATAAGTTTCATTCATATTTTTTCTGATATGGAAACATGGATACTTGGAGAAGAAATATAGAAGAAACACTCTTGTAAATTAATTTTGCTCAGAGTGAACAGTGAAGCAAGGTTAAAGAGATGTTTAACATGACATTACTTCTGTATTCTCAGCTCTTCAAAATGCTTTCTGTAACTAAAGTATTTCAAACAACTGTCTTTTTTTAAAAAAAATGAAAGGTGTTAAGCAATTAAAATGGTTACAGACTCTAGGCTTCAATACTGTGGGCCTAATTTAACTCTGGTCTTGACTGCAGTGTTGTGTTAGCTACCTTGCAGACACTATGGAGAGAGAGAAATAATGTTCATTTTTCAAGCTTTTGCTCTATTCTGTTCAGTCACTGTTGATGTCCCATTGCTGAGCCGTAGGATACAGCCTTCTTTCTTGTTTAAAAGACAGCTAGATGGCTGCTTTTAATTTTCAGCATTTAATTTTTGCTCAAGTTAGAAATATATTAGCAGGCAACACATGCATAAGTACTTCAGCATGTAGTGATGACCTCTCTCATCATTTGAAAGTAAAAAATTGGTACTCTGCTTTGTAAATGTATCCATCAGCTCCTTTGCTGTGCTAACTGCATAAACCATTTTTCACCCTTAAAGAATTAAAAAAGAATCACTCTGATAAGTGGTATAACTACTGAAATTATTTGCATTTTCCCAGATTTGGTGGGGTTTTGGAAAAACATTTTTTCCCCTTAAGCCTTCAAAACTTCCAGAAATTTTCCATCTCTAGGCAGAGCAAGATTTCCCTGTTGGACTCCCAGCATCATGTATTTATGACACCTGCCAGACGTGATGTCTTTAGCACCAATGGCTCCAGACCAACCCTGCTCATGAAGCCAGGTGAGTATTTCATCTGGTTGCCTTCCCCCAGCATCTCCTTGCCCCATGGCCTCAACACAACCCTACCCGCTTCACCACCACCACCTCCCTCCATGCCCGGGAGCTTTGGGAAAGGGTTTGGTGTCAGCGCAGGGTGCTGGCTGCTCTCCTCTCCCATGAAATCCAGCTGGAAAACAGGATCCTCAGCCCCACTGAGAAATGCCATGTTGCATGGGAGGGTTAAAAGGGGCTCGCTCCCTCCAACCAACTGTACAGCAGGCTTTTTGGGTAAAAAGTGGAGCTATTTTGCAAAATTTTAGTAGAAGAGACCGTATTGCAGTGAATGCCATGCCTTCCCCAGAAAAGGATGGGAAAGTCATCCTCGTTTCCATGGATACCATGTAACAGGAACCGAAAATGAAGCTGAAGCTGTACTTTCTGGTATGGCTCCCCGAGCCTCCCTCTGTGTCCTCGTGCACAGGGAAGAGACAAAGAGCCCCTGCGGCATGAAGGGTCCCATGCCACAGCCTCAGCCGCCCGTGTCTAACCTCGGAGGATCACCATGAAAAAATCCACATTTGTGGCTGAGCAGGACTGGAAATTTTGTTGAAGCACCTTCTCCTCATCATATGGAAACCCCAAGGGCCAGGGAGGCTGAGCAGCACAGGGCTCTGCTTTCTCCCCTCCCAATTAAATCTGGCCAAGTATGTGTTTTATATATGACCTTGACAAGCTGTTTGATCAACTAGACTTTTATTTCATCTATCCATAAATGTCAGTATTTTGTGGCATATTGAAAAAAAAAAAAAAAAAAACACAAAACAATAGATAAGAATTTGTGGGCATTGCATAACTAGTGATGCTCCGTCTGTTGCCAGTGACATAAATCTCCAGCCATTATACTCTGTGCAATCCATCATGGTGGCACCAGCCGTGGTGAATCGCATCTCCTGTTACATCGCTGCAGGCGCGAGCACCTGCTTTTGCTTCGCATCCCCAACGCTGCGGCCACAGCGGGTGGAAGGGAATTCAGACTGGCCGCAAAGCACTCGTGAGTGCCATGCAGCTCAACTCTGAGCTTCTCCTTCCACCACAGATGAAAAAATCAGGCTCCTTGCTGGCTGGAAAAGGCCAGCGTCCAACATTGCCTGCTTTACGCACCCTTGCACTTGACCGCTTGCAGTTCCCAAGCACAACCCACACCTTTAAGAAGCCACGCTCTGCCCTGTTGTTCTGCACTGGGCTGCTTTCTCTCTTATCCTTCAGGAAGATGCAGAACATCAAGAAGACACTCCACCTGCATTGCTCCAGCCTTGATGCTGATGGGTACAGCAAAGAGAGGGTTGGCTATTGTATGCTTCAGGGTCCTCGTGCAGACTCCATCCCGGAGATATTTCTTGCAGTGGTGTTACAAACCATTTCCCAAACAGGCATGACTCACTATTCATCAATGCGTCTCTCGCGGAGGCGTTCGGAGAACTGGAGAAGTCCAGCTTTCCGTTGTGCCAGCTGCTGGCCAGTGCAGAGCTAAACCTGCTGTCGCCCTGCACTGAGCACATGCTGGCCAATGCCACTGTCTTCACAGTACTGCTGTGCCCTGTCTTTGGTCATCTGTGATTTTATTTGCAAAATAAAATGAGAAAAGAAGGGGTATATTAATGCTAAAAAAGAGAGATGTGAATATTGATGCTACGAGAGCACTTCAATAGTCCTTGGAAACAGCTGTTTTGTTGGAAGGAGCTTTGATTATTCTGGTGGATGGGAAGAAGCTTTGCAAGGAGGTAGTAGGACCTGGTGGAGCTTGAGCACTGCTCCAAGCCTGGCAGCTCGCCCTAGGGCTTTGTGGTCTCAGTGCTTCAGTCTGGGGATCCCCTGGGAAACAGGAAGCCCAACAAGGACAAGACCCACAATACAACCACCACACCACTGCTCTACCCCACCGGAGGACCTGGACTTGCAGGAGATAGAAACAATTAATAAGCAGAAGTCAGCACAAGGGAGGGAAACAGAGAGTTAACTAAATATTCAAGATAACATCAATATAAAGTGTGGCTTGCCAAGATTTTCTTTCAATATTATCTACTGTCATTTAGTAATTGTATGTACACACACGCACGCACGAAATATGAAGTGGTGGGATGCAAAGTTTTCCTGGCATGGGCTTCAACAGATGCATAACTCATGGAGGGAAGAGGCACGAGTAAGCTGTTTGGATCATCTCTCACGAGTGCCAATAAAATCTTTATACCATGCCATTAAGCATTCACAATGCACCATCTGGACTGCAGAAAAGCTAATTTTGGAATGTTTTAAACACAGGAGTTTATAAACTCCGGTGCATTAGTTACCTAGTTACCTGGAGGGCAGTTTTGCAGAGAGAAGCAGTAAAGTGCACACGGGTGGAGCGCTGCAAAACAAACTGCATCCACAACCATGCAGTTTCCGAGTCCTCCATCCTGGGCTCATGCAAAGCCCCCAAGGGCTCTGCCATGCACTGGGAAACCACAGATTGTCCTGCTCCTGGGGGATAAGTGCTACTTTTCCAGCCAAACACTGGAATTCTTTTTTTTTTTTTTTTTCACATTCAGCTGATTTTGGCCAAATTTTGCTGACCAGGAGCAGTGGAGACAGAGGGCGGCAGCAGCTCCTGAATGGCAGAGAGGAAGACAGAGGCGGAGGAGGAAGCAGCCAGCAGGTGGATGGGGTTGTCTATGCAATTGGTCGCTCTTTGAACTGGTTTGGGGCTTGGCACGCTCTGGTAAGTTGCTGGCTGCAGGCCAGCGCTGTGGTCAGGGTTATTTATTCCTCCTCTGCCTTCGCAGCTGATCCTAATCACCATGCGTGCAGCCCGCACCACCCCGCGCAGGTGCCATGGTTCATCCTCAGCCAAAACTCGGGGCTGGAAGGAGACTTTCCAGACAGGTGAGCAACCCATGTAAATGGGACATATACTTCAAACAAGAAAATTTTGCTTTTTCCACAAGGGAGCACTGCGAGGAGCCCCATCTCGGCTCCCCTCCAGGGCCATTCAGCCCCATGCCCACAGGCAGGTCCCCTCCAGCCTCTGCTCTGCTTTTGTAACCAGAAAAACCCATGTTAATCTGCCTGATTTCTCTCTGCTCCAGCCAGGTAGCCTAATGCCTTCATTAGGTCCTTGTCTGCATCTGGTTTTAATACCTAAAGGCATTTGGCTGCTCTTTCTGCTGGCTTGGACCCATCGCTACCTTAACAAGACCTGCAATTTTATGGACCCTTCCCCTCCCAGTGATGGCCATTAACACCTGCAGAGTAATAAGTGTGCACACACGCACTCGCACATCTTTTTGGAAAAAAACCACCACTGAAAATATGGAATGCACATGTACAATTGCCATGCCTCCAAAGAAAAAGCGTTTATTTTCACATATAAAATGGGTTTACTAACCAATAACATTTTGAAGAATCGCTTCTTATATTTGAGTTTAGCAAAGTTTTCTACATATTTTCATAGAAGTAGAAGTATTTTAATCAAGTAGAAATAGTTGTCCAGCTCAAATGTTATGACTTTCTCTTTTCCCAGCTTCTTTGCAACAGTGTATTTGCCTTTTTTACACTTCATACCTAAGGAAGCTCAACTCTGGCTTTAGCCGAGGAAGGCTTGGGGTTTTTATCCAGCTCTGAGCTGTTGTTTTGTGCTCACTTTTCTTTAGAACAAAAATGTCCCTTCCACCTCAGAGACTTATTTCTTTTTATAGGACTAAAAAAACATTGCCAGGTGCTCGGCTGCTCTTGATGCCGCAGGACCTCACATGCCACAGGTCGTGTCCTCTTTGGCACGCTGGCTGGTGCAGTGGGTAGGTACATGGGGGCATCACCCCGTCGGAGAGCTGGAGGGTCTGGGCTCTGGGGCAACATCCTGCAAATCCACATAGGACAGCCTACCCTCATCCCAGGCTTTTGGGGTGGTACCTGCCATACCAAAAACTGGCTGGAGTGCTACAGTGAGCTGAGTCTCCTGAGTGCGTACATGTGGGTAACTATAAAAATAAACTGTCAGGAAAGAGAGTTGCCCGAGGTGTGTGAGGAGGCAGCAAGAGGAGGCAATAAGCTCTCTCTTATTAGATCTGCTCCCATCCTAGAGTTATGATTAAATCACGGATAAGTCAAAACCACCTCCTCATGAGATGTAATGTCAGGCTTTGTCTGTGGATTCATTTTTTGCCTGCACAGGCACTGATGCCCTTGGCTGGGTCCACAGTGTTGGAGGAGGATGCGCATCACCCTGGTTCAGGCATGGACAGGTCCATGTCCAGGCTGGAGAGAGCTGGGGGCAAGTTCCCTGGTTGGGAACACCGTGAGAGACTTCCAACTCAACAAGCCAGAAATTTCATGGCAGCATCCAGGGTTTGAGCAACCACCCCAGACTGTGAGATGCTCTTCAAGAAAGAAGGTGCAGCTTTATTATTTTAATGATGACAAAGATATCACCCACTTTCCTCTTCCCTATGGGTCCCCTTATGGGGGACCCATAAGTCCCCCCAGCTCTTTTCTGCCTGCGCCAAAACACACTCATGCACCTACTTGCTCCTGAACTTTATCCAGCCTGAGAAGGGCAGATCTGGGCTTGTCGACACGAGGAACCATGCTGCCTTAACCACATCAGTGCAGTGAAAAGCATTCATCCTCCAAGCATGGACATGCTTTTCTGAGTGCAAAGGCGCTCGAATACCAGGAGAAGATGCAGAATGGGGAATAGCTCCGCTAAAGTAAATTACACCTGTGTTTTATGCCTTGGGTGAGTAGAGGAGCCCTCAGCAGCAGCAATAGCTGGAAAAACTTGTGGATACAAAGTGGAACAGAGACCTGGACCGGCTCATCGTGAGATCCCCACGCACCAGCATCCCTTAGCTCGTCTCTGCTTTTGAGCCATTGCCAGTGGCGGGGAATGCAAAGCCACTGTGCCTGCGCTCTGACTGCGCCCCATCCTGGCAAGGGGAGGCTCACATTCGTCTTGCTCCGGTGACAGTCCTCTCTGCTTTCATCACCTGGGACCACAGGTATGGGGGAAGCAGATGACATAGGTCTTCAGGGTCAAGTAAATGGCTTGGGAGATGCTGGAGCAGCAGCTGACCAAGGCTGCAAGGTTCAGAGAGTGATCTTGCAAACTAAAGCATGAAAATGGGTCAAAATTTCCAGTACAGAAAGTGCTTCCTCAGTTTGCATTTTTTTTTTTTTCTGGATGTGTAAATTCTGCCTAAGGAATGTGGAAGGTCTAGGGCAGAACATTAGTGTGTTGTCAGCCTAATCACACAATAAAACCTGCCACAGCACAGCCAGAATAACCATTTATGGAGTGAGGCGATGCTGAAAAAAAATGTTGTTTACAGCTTAGCGTCTCCTCTGTCTGAAAATCACCCAAAGAGAGGAAGGAACTGGGAGAGGATTCATTTGGTGATTTAATGTTTAAATAAGAGCATGAAATCAGTGTTTCTGTCTCCACTCAGGAGGATTCGGGATTTGATTCCTCCAGCTCCCTGCGGCCGCTGCTGGGGGATGAGCACATAGGCTGCACCGTGCCCTGGGTGTCCCCTGAAACGGTGCCAGCAGATGGGAAAAAGCCCATGGGAAAGGGGTGCCGTCACACTTAATAGCGGTAGTGGAGAGGGGGAGAGGGGAAGCCGCATTTTTAATGAGTTATTTCAGTAAGACTGTTTTATTAGTGACTAGATAAGGGATGCGAGTCCATCCTGTTGAAGGCTTTAGGAAGAGAGGGCATGGAGAGATCCTGATTTTCATTTCCATTTCCAGCCCTCTGTAGATCCATGGACTCCTGGTCTGGGGTAGAGTAGCAGCAGGGTTGCACCGTGGCCATACAAATCCAGTGGCAGTAAGGTGCTACCAGCCTGGATTTTATCTGGATTTTACCTGGATTTTCAGTCTGAGCCACCTATAGTTTAATCCCTGCAAAATCGTGAGCTAAAGCAAGTCAAAGGAATCATCTCCTGTTTATTTTGGTTAGTTGAAAGAAATTGGTACCTTCTTCCAATTACTGGAGCTAATGATATTTAGCTCCTGTATGAAGAAACATTTCCCATTTCCAAAATAAATCGCACGTTCAGGCTAATTAACCCTCGCATCACCTTTGTGAGGTAAATAATTATGATCACTGCAGAGTAACAGGGAGCACTTAGAGGCAAAAAAAATATAATTAGGAATCACAGCTGTTGAAAAAAGACTGTTGGGGCTCCCCACACCACCCATAGCACCGTGCTTTTCCTGGAAAAATCCTATGTAGGTGCCCAGCTCCAGTATACATGTATCCACCCAAGTACAAATGCTTCTTTCTCTGCAGGCTGTTTCTATTTAATGTGCTTGCGTACATCCTCGAGGCTGCAGCTACACCAGGACCCTGGCAGCCCCATGGACCAGTGGCCCCAGAAGGAATTAGGGCTATTGCAAAAGGCATGGAGGACCATGCCACCCCGCAGTGCAGTGGTGCCCCAAAATGTTGGGCCATGCTGAGCCTGACTTTTGCCTATCCAGCCGCTGCGTAGCAGTCTGCACAGTATAAAATGAAATATTATTGCTCTGATTAGCATATGCTTTTCACTTCTTTTGGATTGATGAAAGCAGTTGCTTGATAAATATGACCTCAGATTTATCTGCTTTCCTATTTATTGTGCAGCCTGCTGTGTCACTTCCCTTCCGTGTTACAGTGGCTGGAATATATTATTTCAAAAGTATTTTTCCTTAAAGTGCTATTTTCAATGTCACAGGCAAGAGCAAGAGCAAGCGTGGTCTTGGGAGCTTTCAGACACAGTGTCTGCTCCAGCATATGGCATGGCTGCCAAAATGCCACCTTCCAATCTGGAGCCATTACAGTCACTCAAGCAATTTCGCCTAAGAAATGTGATAAGGTTGTTACGGGCAGAGGACAGCCTGTGTCTACAATCTCCTATTCCCTGTATCAGTGCCACCAGACGTCTGAGTCCATTTTCTCTGTCCCGCTAGCTCCTGGCACATACGTGGCCTGTTGCAAAAACTGCTAATTGCTGAAGGACATGGCAGAAAGTGGACATATCGCATCATCGGCCATCACTTTCTGTCCTCCCTGCTGCTCTCCTCCTCACCCTCCCTTTATACCTCAGCACCGGGCTGGAGGATGTCCCCAGCCTCTGGCACCAGGGTAGAGTTGTTCTGGGCACCTCCTGACACCATTTTCTGCAAAGATGCGTACCAATGTTGAAACCTGCCCAACTTTTTCCCATCTTCCTCAGAACAGAGCAGTGTTACTCAAATAAGCTTGTTCCAAAAGTCTGCAGAAGGGCAATACTAGCATCATATACATGAAGAAATGCATTGCTGTATGAGAAAGTACCAACATAGTGGAAGATTTTTGAGCTGCCCCACAGAATTGTTCAGTAGGGATTTTTAGTTTTTGCTAACTTTATAAAGACTTTACCACGAGGGATATCAGCAGGGTGTTTTGCTGGATTGATATGCCAGTATGTAACAAAAGAAATGAGAAGCAATTCAACACAACCCACACAGGACTGAGCGCAGAACTGGGCATGATCCAGACGTCCATACTGGGACAGCACAACTGTGCTGGAGCAGCAGTGGCACGTGGGTGAGACGGGAACATATCCAGGACAGCACGGGTCGGGAAGAGGTTAAACAATGCATGGGATGAGATGACCTGAAGACTGGAGGACGTGGTTGTTGCTCTGGGGCATGGGCATGGACAGGAGCAGACCTAGGTCTCCCTCCACTTCTGCTGAGGAGAGGTTAAGGTAGGCAGATTCAGTTAATTAATTCCAAAAGGTTAATTAACACTATGGCTTCACTGGAGCTTTCTGGAAGCAGCCACATGCTCCCTGCTATGCCACCGTTCTTCCTTGGCAAGATGGCCTTTGCTGGCAACAGCAGACTTCCTGTCCACCAATGTCTTTGTCCTCAGAGATGCCTCCTGAGCTCAGAAAAGCATTGGCTGACGTGGGCTTCGGGGCGGTGGTGGTGTCTCCCAGACTATGGATGCTTCACTGAGCTGGAGGCACAAGCCTTCCCCATCCAGTCATGTATGGACTTCCAGAGAGAGCCCACAATGTCGTCTTTCCTACAAGTGAGATGGACAGTTCTGCGCATGACAGCTTTCAAAAGTACTGTGCACGTCTGATTGCAAGGGCTAGCCTGAGAGCAGCTCTGGAGAGGGTGATTTATGAAACCCCCATAGGGACAGAGAGTATTTGGGAAACAGAAAGCTAAAAGCCATTATCTATAAGCCTAATGCCTTTACTTAGGAGGCAGTTTCCCTTCTTCCGATGCTATTAGCTTCTAGGTAATGCTGGGAGGATGAGACCCCTTTTCACGTGGGGTAATTAATCAAATTACCCAAATAAGCACACAAAGCATGAGAAAAAATAACCCCTCCTATACACACATCCCTGCTTTCTCCTCGCCCAAGAGAAAATACCACCTTGGATCGGAGTGCAGATTTGGTAGATATAACTAGAAGTCTTTTCTTCATGAGTAAAGTAATTTTTTTTCTGATTCTGTTTTTGTCTTTAATGCTACCTTTGCATTAATGCAGAAACTACCTTTGCGAGCCTTTTGTTGGCAAGAGATAAGATGCGATGTATGGGAACACCCTAGAACATGCAGGTTTGGCAGGGAGAGGTGATATTTGAGTTAAAATTAATAAAGATGAGTAAGTGACTAAAAGGAGCAGCCTGCATTGTAGCAGCTGTTAGGTAGAGCATTCTGAGCCATGACTGGGGAAAGAGCAGCAGCCATCTCTTCAGCCTTCAGTCTCCCCAATGAGTTCACCAGCAGTGAAACTGCCTTGGGACACCCAACCCCAACACAGTGTCAGGGGAAAAGCACCTCTCCTTCAGAAGACCTAAATGTTTTGCTCTGGAGTTTCCACAAGTGATTTTCTCTGGCTGTATTCACGTGTCCTCTGCAGGTTCCACAGTTCACCCATGGGGAAATGTTTGCAGTGGTGAGGTGTCCAGGCTTGGTCCTGCACCGTCCCTAGCCCAGCACATGGCGCTCAACCACAGGTTGTGCTGCACGTGGCTGTGCCCAGAAGTATCTGCTTTTGGTCCCAGGCAACAAATCCTAAAGTGCAAGTAACCCCTGTGAGACGAATAAAAACTGGTTGCAGGAAGATAGATAATTCACTAACCAGCAGTGTGGTGGTTTTACATTAATAAGTAATAGCACATTAGCTGGTGGAGGAACTCTCTTTTACTTTAATGGAATAATATTGGTGTTTTAATAGGTAGAAAGCCCCACTTACCCAGGGACACTGCAGGTGGAGGCTCCAGCTCCTTGCTTTCCCTCAGCTCAGAAGCTGTTTCTCCCTGAGCTCAGTGGGAAGACACCACGATGGCACGAAAACATTAACGCTGCTGAGATTGCAGCCAGGAACTTGCACATCCTTTTGACTAACCTGTAGCTGTAGTTTATTGAAAGAAGGAGTGGCACCATGCACGTGGGGGCAAGGGGATGCCAAAACCTCACCTGCACACTTCAGGGCTGTAATTGGAAAAGCATAAGGAAACTGCAAGCTAGCAGCATCTGAAACCAGCAGTCCTGGCTAGAAAGCTGGATTTGACACGTAGCCTTGCCAAAGCACTTGCAAGCACCGTTTGGCATCCTCACAAGCAGTGCTGGACATTTCTATGGGATGTGTGGCCAAAATCGTAAATGGAAGGAGTTTTCCACAACACATTATCTGGGGTGGACAAAACCCGCAGGTAGCCCAGCTGCCCACACCGCTCTCAGTGGGGTTTGTGTTTCTGCCTACGTCAGTGGCACCCAATGGGACCCATGTGAGGACACACACCAGACACCAACCTCACCATCTCAGCCCACAGAAACCACTAACAAAATAAAATAAATTTAAAATGGCTACCCAGGCCCTAATTTCTAAGAGGAAAAATGCCCCTTTTCAGGCTAAAGGGCTTGAAAAATGAGGGCGAATTTATCAAGGCGGTCCTTTTCCATAAGGCTCCAAGGATAATTGTAATGATCTTAATTCTTAATTCATGTTTTAATAATCAGTATTTAATGATCACTGGGAGCAAAAAGCTAACTGAAAATCATGTGAATTGTGGCTGGAAAGTTATGGTACATGGCTGAACGATCAGGTTCCACTGACTTGCACTAGTTCTTGGGAGAGCACTAAATACTAACACAAAAACCTGGTGGTTTAGTTCAGTTTTATGTCTTAGACCAGACCACTGATTTTGATATCTAGATTTATAAAGATTGTAACCCCTAAATCAAACGTCTAAAGATAAAGAAAGAGAAGACTAATGGAAGTTTAGTAAAACCAAGACTTGTGGGTGAAATTAATTTTTTGACTGCTAAAATGTGTTATTGATGTCTCACCCACTGCTGGAAGAAGGTACGAAGGGGAGGCAGGAGGGAGCTGCTCCTTCCCCAGCTTACCCACACAGCGTAACCGGGGTTTGCCAATGACAGCCCTCACTTACACAGACACGGTTTTGTAATTCATATAAGGCACAATGGCAAAGAAAAAATGCACAGCTGCTTGATAAGCTGCGATTTATGCTCCCATTTCAACATTTCATGTTAGCTCACAGGTACAGCAGCACTCCTGTGGTCACCGTGCTGTGCGGTGCAGCGAGGACGGGCAGAGCCTTCTGAGGATAGATATTATTAAAAATACATCTGACCTGCAATCTCTGCATCTTGAACTGGATTCAAACTTGCCAAAAGTTCAAGGATGCTCAGATCAGAGGTTTTGGTTCAGGCACGTCTCTGGAGACCTTAGAAACCCATTTACTCTGCGAAGAGAAAAACAGGAAGCAGAGACCATTTCAGCCCCTGGGGCCTTTCCTCCAGCTGAGCTGGCATGGTCCGGGAGAGATTATTTCAGCTACAGGCACAAACAGTAGGAACTTTCCTCTGCTGTTTGGTTACGGCTTCATCCGTGGAGTATTAACCCCCTGACAGGAGGCAGCGCCTGCTAGCAGGCTGTTTCCCAGCCAAGCAGGTGGAAACAAGGGGCTGGATCAGTGGTGTCGCAGGCTCATTGGCACTCAAAGGTAGTTTGCTTGGAGCATCCTTTCTGCACTGAGGTTATCACCTGTGCTAAGCAAGCAACCGAAAGTTTTTTTAAGAGGAGAACTGAGTCTTGGTTTGGCCTATCACTGCATCTTGCGTCTTGGCTTCCAGGTGGCTTTCGTGTTCAGGTGGTTGGGGTTTATCAGAGGAAAACTCACAAAATAGGACAGCAAAGTGCTTTTCAAAAGTGAATTTGTAAAACCCATACCTTTGTCAAAATTGCATGTGAAGTCTAGAAACCACGGCACGCAACTTAGGTAGCTAATCAGCAAAGCTGTAATTGCAAACCCTTGCATCAGGCAGCTGAGTCACAAGATAAAGTGGGAGAATTGGGGATGAACAGCAAGAAAACCCACATTCTTGGCCTGGAGAGACGCAGAGCATTTCTGGTTCCCTCCCTGGCTGCTGCTAAGGCTTTGCAAGTAAATAATCAGCATGAATAATCTATGCATTTCATGTAAACTACTCACGTAGTGTAGTTTTAATGTGGAGAGGATTTAAGGGATTTTGAGAAAAACTGCTGAGAGCAGTTTCAAACAATCGCTAGGTATTAATGTCACATTTGCAAGTCCTGGTGTTTCCCTGATTTTAGCAGAACAACAGTTTCTGCTTATTAAGGGTTTATCTTCTTGCTGTAGCTGTAAAAATACCAGGGACAGATGCTAAATTGCAGGTAAATATGCCGCTGTGCTAGGGAATGGCCTTGTATCACACGTAATTGAGGCGAACACTTTGGAAAGCCAGGAGGCTAAAAATTTGTCATTCATTCAATCTGCTTAACAAGGGTTGGTACAATTAGGGAAAATCAGAGCTGATTCATGGGCTATATACTGGCCAGAAGAGAAGTAAATACATGCTGAATACATTTTACAATAAATAGTTCAATGGAGTCTCATTTCATAATTGTTCACGCCACGATGGTGTGCTTTTATTCTTGCTCTGCTTTTGAGATATCAGACAGAGGATTCAGTTCTTCTCCCACCCTCTCCAGATAATACACCAGGTACCACTCGTAATAACACATCTGCTAAATTTCCAGTGTGAACATCCCCACGTATACAGAGCCCTGTGTGTCTTGCAGTTTCACAATATCAGGATTATGTGTTTCCGAGAAGCCTTTTTCAAACGTGCAATTTGAAGTGATGGTTTTAACCATTATTTTGTGTGTCTGAGCTGGTGGCCTGCACTTGCTTGACAAATGGGGAGACAACCTACTCAAAGAAAATTAAAACCTTGGTAGGGAAAGGAAGTTAAATCCTCTTTAAGGAACTTCAGAGACAGGTTTCCCAGGGTAAGTCCAAAATGACTTCGGGCTGTGATTCGGTAAGCAGTGTAAGACAAGCACATGTTTAACTCCCATTTGTGTCTGTGTTAGCACTGCTATGCTGAATCAGTGTAATTAAGGATTAGCCCCTCCAAAAGCTTTTTTTGTAGATCACCTGGCTTTATGGCATAAGGCGGGAGCACCTCTCTCTGATGCTCTCCAGAAACCAGTGAGAGAGTGGTCTCGGTTAAATGCAGCAATAAACCACCCCACAACAATCCAAAACTACAAATTTGGAGAAGTTTGGCTAATGGCCTTTGAGGCACAGCTTCACAGCATCCTTCTGCCTTTGTCAATTTGAAAGGCCTCTTCTGTCTTCTGCTAGCGACGCTCAGGCCCATGATGCAGCTGTGCTATGAAAGGAAGGTGTTTATCATGGCTGAGACGTGCAACGGGCAGCACCGGAGCAGAGCTCAGCCTGCTCCGACCCCCATCACCTCCACCATGCCCACAAGCGTGTGCACACGCACTCCTATGCCCAAGGCAAGGGCATCACGAGATGTGAGCTCAGAGCAAGCAGTGCAGCCACCTTCGGGGGAACATTAGGTCCCAAAGGGTTGTCCTGCGCTCCCCACTGTCGTGGTTTAGCCCCAGGCAGCAACTCAGCACCACGCAGCCGCTCGCTCACTCCCCTTACCCCGATGGGATGGGGGAGAGAATCGGAGGAGTAAGAGTGAGAAACACTCCTGGGTTGAGATAAGAACAGTTTAATAATTGAAAGAAAGTAAAATAGTAATGATAATAGTAACAGTATAATAATGATAATAATAATAATGATATACAAAGCAACTGATGCCCAATGCAATTGCTCACCACCCGCCGACCGATACCCAGACAGTTCCCGAGCAGCGATCGCCACTCCCCGGCCAACCCCCCCCAGTTTCTGTACTGAGCATGACGTCATATGGTATGGAATAGCCCTCTGGTCAGTTTGGATCAACCACTCCGGCTGTGCCCCCTCCCAGTCTCCCGCGCCCCTGGCAGAGCATGGGAAGCTGAAAAGTCCTTGACCAGCATAAGCAGTACTCAGCAACAACCAAAAACATCAACGTGTTATCAACATTCTTCTCCCACCAAATCCAAAACACAGCACTATGCCTGCTACTAGGAAGAAAATCAACTCTATCCCAGCCGAAACCAGGACACCCACCAAAACCAACCCCACTGTGGACTCTCTGATGTCTCTTATGGGAGAAGTTTGTATTGTGGCCTCTTCCTCATGGTGGGCATTCAGTCCCTTTTGGCTGCATTTATTTTTTGAGGTAACAAAGCTAGCAAAAGCATGTAGAACAGGTAGTGACGAGGAAGATCCCAACAGATCCCAGCTGTCAGTGCATGAGTGAGGTTTTAAGGCAGACTGACCCAGATCAGTGGTATTTCCTCTGCGAAACATCCTACCCCAGAATTTTTATCTGGGAATGTGGTCTCACCCCTTTCAGGTATATTTGCCAGTAATTCCCAAGGAAAAGGGTTATGCTGCTGCAACATGCCTGGAAAATCCCATGTTTATCCACACAAGGAAATCAATCACTAAAGTATGGAAAACAGAGTGCAGGCTAGAAGTGATTTTACAGTATGCTTAACAACTTTTTTTTGGAGAAGCAGCACAGCAGAGTCTTTATTTGACCCTTCCACCCAGCACATCAAGAATTTCTGATTATGGAACAGTTCATTTTTTCATTTCACAGGGGTTTTAAACTGCAAACCTCTTTTGTTACTGAATGGACTGTGGCCTCCTGCAGGGCTTGAATCCAAAATCTTTCCAAAGCAATTATGGAGACCTTGCAATAGGGCTGTCAGCAGAATAATAGCCCAGACAGACTTTCCAATACAGACTTTCAGACTGGCTTCCCGGGGAATATCCTAGGCTAGTTTTTACTGTCACTTTATGGACATGTTCTTTCTAAAATTTCCTTGTTGCAGCCTAATTGTGTGAGAACAGTTGGATTTAACCCCACAGTAAAAGCCAAGAGCTGTGTATGCTGCCCTCAGCTTCAGCAGATTACCTTGATTTTCACCACAGAAAGATCTGCCTTTGACTGTTGCAGTCCCTGTTTGCCGCCTGAGACGTGATTTTTCCCTACCCATGTATTCTGGCCTATGACTTCAAGGTCCTAAGAACTTGCAGGTGGAGGTTACCTTAATATCCGCAGACATCCAGATAATTTCTGCTTGAAGATCCCAATTCATGTTTGTTCTTAAAAATGCAATGTGTAAATTTGCTGAAATGTCAGGGGTTTAAACCAGTATAAACTTATTGAAATCAATGCGGTTATCTGGAGTCACAGCATGAGGGCTGGCTCTGTCCTTGCTTGCTCTACAAAACTTCCCAGCTCAAGCAATGGGGCTTCTTCTAGTTTTACTGTCTTGGAGCCAGACTTATGTAATATATTAAGGAATTACCTTGGCTTGAAACACGGGAGTGAGCTAATGACATTACAGATGAAGCAGTGCCAGCCCAGCGGAGGAACAGGCTGTCCTATGGGAGTCCAAAGTGGACCAGGCTCAAGGAAGGGCTCTGGGGATGACTGGGGAGAAAAGCCCGGCTGATGTGAGGAAAGTGAGCTTGATTTAGCCTAGTAAATCAGGGGAAGAATGGGGACGGTAGGGATCTCCGTCGGTGCAGCAAACATGAGGGAGGAGGAGGATGATTAAGTAGGGGAGAGGAGGGCTGGTGTCAGCAGTTGTGCTGCAAGAGCAAATGGGCTGCTCTGCTCAGGAACAGCTTCAGGCTGAAAATGACATGGCAACTCTGGCCTGTTAGAACAGGGAGGGTCTCGAAAGGCTCCCCCGGGGGATGAGCGAGTAAAAATGCCAGTGAGTTTGGAGATGGGATTGGATATGACTGTGAGAAGATGGGAGGGAGATGGGAAGCGGCAGTGAGGTCCCTGCCCATCCTCTGTGTCTCGCATGCCCCCTTGAACCCGCCGCCAGGGACTGCACTGTCCACGGGGCACTCACAGCCCTTTCCACGCAGCGGTCAGCTCTGCTAACAAAAATCTGGTCCGTTCTGCTGTCGGTTTGGCATTTAAATACTCACCCACTGGCCACTGGGCTGCACTGAGGAACCACACCCGAGGTGTGCAGCACAAACTGGGATCAGACCAGTAGCTCCGGAGTGAGCAGCCGCGTTGCAGTGCCAGTGCCCTGCATCATCCAGCTCCCACAAATCCGCCTCCTTGTTCATTAGTCTGGACCTAGGTTGGTACAGCTCTTGCATGAATAACCTCTTTTTTTCTTCTAGGTATACTGCCTTTTCATTTATTACTATTAACTAATAAAAAGTCTGAAGCTATGTATCTAACTGAGCCAGCAATGACAGATTATTTTTATTTTTGTTCTTTTTTTAAATGAGAAAAGCCTCTTGTCAGGCCATCCTAAAGCGTAGGGAAGATAAGCTAAATAAAAGTTAAATCAATGTCAAGAAAACAAGCCTACAGATAATGGAGTCCACAAAGAGGTCGTGGGGAGAGAGCAGCATTTATCTCGTAGGTCAGGTAGAGCTTGTGTTTCAGCAGTAAACTCTTAGCTGTATCAAAATCAACCCTCGTTTCCACTGAAGTCATTACTAGCTATTCCCAGCTGATAAGTACCTTATTAAAATGGGATGCTATTAAAATAATCTACAGCAAAGCTCAAAGCGCACAGATTTTCACTCAACAAATGCCTGGGAATATTTAGTATGTTTGTCTCTACTTAACTACTTATAAAATTTGGACGTGTTACGAAGCATGTTTATACTTAACATGACACCAGTATCATCTGATACAGTCCTTCTCTAAATGGACATCTGCAATAGACTGGGCAATCACTGTGATGAGACATTAGATGAGCAATAGCTGCCCATAAGCAACTACACAGTGTAAATCCATCAGGGTGGGCTGAACAGACTGCTGTGGTCTGATGGATAAGGTACCCATGCCATGGTCTTACTAGCAGTATTACCAAGCATTATGTGGGCATATCAAGGAGAAGAAAGGCTTGTTTCAACCTGTGTTTTAAGTACAAAAGCAAGCAGAATTGCTTTAAATTTGGTCCTGATGGAAATCTGGTTTGTGGCTGAAAACAAGTAAGCACAGAGATGCTGAACGGTAGAGCGATGCTCCTGGGGTATCACTCTCACATTAGCCAGGATGAGGAAGAGAGCTGAGGCAACCTGGAGAAGGCTCTGTTTCCTTCTGAGCCTAGTTATTTGGAGTCGGCTGAGACAGGAGCTCCTCCTGGCCTCTCACGCTTCCCCTCCCTACAGCACATGGGACACACCAGGCTCCAGCCTGGCCACAAATATGGCCCCGGCTCATGTATCCTGCCATTTGTATCAGCCGGACCACGGTGTTGTGGCGCACGAAGCTGTGGCTCCCCAGGCCCTGGGAGGATGCTGGAGGGAGGCTGGCATGGTCAGCAAGCTCCCTGCAGGCCGGTGGCTGCATGAGGGTTTTAGGTGGGGAGTCGCGCAGGCAGAGACAGGCGCTGCTCTCTCTTGTCTGAAGATCTTCTTCCTTCCTCTCTCCCTTCCTGAGGCAGACAAAAGTAGGTAAAATGCCAGGGCCAGTTGTCTGCATGGGGGTTCATTTCTGACCTGCTTCTGCTTCCAGACTCCCGTGTAAGTGACAGTCCTGGGTATTACTAGACTTCATTTTGTATAGGGTAATTTAACTGCCAACTTTTTAATGTGAAGATCTTGTTATCCTGTTCTACAGAAAAGGTCTGGATTTTAAAGGGATCCATTTCTCTACTTAACAACCACACCCAATATTTAAGATTTTGCTTTAAACATGCTAGGGGTTAATAATTCAAGATAATATTTCTGTTACACCCAGCACCATTTACAGAGTCACAGAGGATGAAGAAGCCCTTCAGCAGCAATGCCACTGTAGGAAAACTAAAGAACAGATGCTTGTTACCAGCATTATCCAAAGAGTAACACAGACCGGAATATCTTGAGTTTGGTATAATCAGCCTAAACACAAGAGGGTGATTAGTGACAACTACACAAATCTGCACACAAATGCATGTTAATCAACTTGCATGTTAATCAACTTCAAAAAATGTAAGGAAACAGGAATTAACCCTTGGGAATAAATTCCTTTCTCAGGGTCACTTTGAATTGCCTGTGGACCCAGAGACAAATGTGGCCAGGGTATTTTTCAAAGGCCAGATTAACATGAACTCCAAAACTACAAACGCAGGTCTGGTGGTGTTCAGTGCAGGTGAGAAACCTGCTTGATGAATGAAGAGGAGAAGAAACTCGCAGATGAACGTCTTCCTCAGGTGCACGATGCTCTCGGCGCAGTGGCGTGTGCCTGTTTTCTGGCACTGTTATTTTCGGACGCAGCTGCCCTTCTCCCCTGGAACTGACTCACCTCTGCAGGAAGGCCTCTTCCCCCCCAATGCAGTTGTCTGCGTTTTCCTTCCACAGCTCCCGATTTCCTTCTAGGGGTTTGCATCAAACCTCTCACACAAACAGTTTTAGAGCATGACCACTGTGACTGTTTTTACAGGGAGAAAACTGAGCCAAAGAAAACAATAAATGCTTGAACTCTGTCCCATTAATCAGATCTCAAAGCATGATTATAATGAATCTCATAAACCCCAACAAATTAATTCCTTTTATCCTCACTTTGCGTACATGGAAGGTCAGGCATAGTCAATTCAAATTATTTTCCCCAAATTCATGCACTGTGGCAGGGCCAGGAATAGATTTTTAGATCTAGAGATTCGTAGGCAGCCCAAGCTGGGAAAGATGAGTTTTCAGTCAACATCAGATCAGAAGCTGGTCTGAGATGTCCCTTCTCAGGGCTGTTACTTAGATTGTACCAGGAGACAAAGCCGGGCAGGAACCCTCTGAGCACAGAGGAGACACAAGCCTTTCTCTCAGAAACACCATAGTTACCCTTTCTCCAATGAAAAACTGCTCTTTCTTGTAGCAAATGAAACCTGGTGATTCAGGAAGCAAGCAGGGACCATGTTGCATAGCCCGGTGGGAGTGGGCATCTTTAAAGCAGGGGCTATTCAGAAGCTCAAAAAGATGACTTTTTGCAGAAGATGCTCGTGGTGAATGTTTCCTTCAAATTCCTACATGAATTTGTCTTAAAAATAACAGACAACTGAAAAAAACCCCAAGGATTGTAGTATTCATTTTAAGTCTTTAAAAAATAAGGGGAAGGTGAAGATGTTTTGCTACAGCTTGGCAGTCTGGTGGACCTGCGGGTGCCCAGGTGTGTGTGTCTAGTGGCAACCTGCTGGGAACAGGAATTGCGGTCATGCCCTCTCCTGGATTTTTTTTTTTGTTTGCTTTTTGCCTCTTTGCCTTCCTGTTGAGCTAACGTCCTCTCAGGTGATGCATAAACTTCTTGTACCTTGCAAAGGTTTACAGTGAACTGCCTTTTGATAAATGTTTCATTTTAGCAGATCCATCTCCCCCAGCCCTGGGCACACTACAGCATCCAAGAGGAAGGCCAAGTGCTCAGCATCCTTCCCCTCTGAGTGGCACCACCAGATATCAGCCTACCATGACCAGAAAAGCCTTCTCTATTTGGTCAGAAAACTGTAACGTCAGTGAAAACTACAATTTCCTTGCTAAATTTCAGGTATGAAATTTGCCTGTAAACGAGGCCTTGCAGGGTCATCTCACACTCTGGGCTGATCCCGTTTCTCTGCCCACTCTTTCTCATCTGAAGTTTTTAATGGCTTAAATATGCAAGTGTTTGAAGCAGCCACAGTTTGCGTCTGTGTTTCAGAGTAAATAGGAAGTGAGAGGACTTGAGCAGCAGCGAGGTTGCTATAGCAATTGTTTGTTGGAGAAGAGAAATTGCAACAACAAAACCCTGCAGAACATGTCACTGTGCCTCTACCTCTTGCATCATGCCCGTCTGGAGTTCAGAGAGGACAGGTTGCATGGTAGAAAAGACCACCCTTGGCCTCTCTGCTGCTCTTCAGCAGGCGTTCCGGGGATGCTGCCTGGGGGCACAGCCGAGGCAGCAAACTCATCTGTTCAGCCTGAAGTTTCGCCGAGTGACACGCACGGCAACTTTGCACACATGTTAAATCACGCATGAGCCATCAAGCGATCCCATTATTATATCAGTGCAAGTACTTACTTATAAATCATAGATGAATCATAAGGCATTAGTTTGACTCTTTAAACCACGGAGTATCAATCATATGTTTTGTCTCAGATTAAAGCCTGCAATCACTTTGAAAACAAGCTGATCTCTGGTGTAGGAAGGTTATCTGCAGGGTGCTCTTGTGCTACTCAGCTGGACGTTGATGGGCCACTACCCAGAGAAGCAGCTAAATGGAAAATAAATCCATGTGCAATTTGGGAGATTTACTTTCACTTACATGAGAATATCTCTGAGCACCAAACACCAAATACATCAGCACAGCGATACCTGTACTGCTGTTATCTGAGCAATGCAATGATAAGTTGACAGCATTTGTAAAGAGTTTTTCAATTGTGGCTTTACATTTGATGCTTTATGTATTTCATTTGCTTACGCCTGCCACCAGCCTTTAATGGCTGACAGGTATTATTATTCTCGTCTTACAAAGGGAGGGACAGGGACAGAATGTAAATGGGGGCCAAGGTGAGACAGACACAGCAGAGCTGGAAATAGACCTTGTTTCCAGGCTCTGTTTGACACAGACCTTGCCTAATAGTATAAACTCCTGGTCATTTTGCTGCCATTACAGCAGATGCTGCTGGCACCTTCTAGATGCAAAGGTCACACCATGTCTGAGCATCAGCGTTTCAGTGACAACATTCAGAGTCACCCATAGGACATTTATGTCAACATCACTGGCCCAGGAAACAATGTTTGCATAAATAGTTTAAAAATGCTGCCTGGAAAATCTTAACCACCATAGGGCACCCTTCTCTAAATCCAACAGCAAAGCGACCACTGTGCCTTGGGAAGAGGGATGGGGTGGCAGAGCAGTATCTCACCGGTCACCGGCCCAGCAGCCGGCTGCGCTGGGCATCAAAGAGCTCTTGCAGAATGGCTCTGCCCTTCTCACCCCCAAGCAGGACAGCTCAGACTAGCATGGCACTTCTAGAGGAAGGATTTAAAAGGTCACTTCATGCCCATGTCTGTGCTAGGCTATACTGAAGTATGAATGCCTAAGCTGTACTCACAAAATATACACAGGTGATGGCATATCCAAAACAGGACTGATTACCTTATTGGGCATAGTTGGCTGCAAATGATCTTTTCTCTTGAACTATTTGCCGGCATTTTGTCAGGCAGAGCTGACCCTGTCTTGGAGCAGGAGTGTGGACCAGAAGATCCCTTCAAGCTCTGTTTTCTTGTGGTCCTTGTTCTGAATGAAATCAAACCCGTAGCATCATTTTTGATCCCTGCTTTGAACTATTAGAGCTTATGAAGCAGAACAAACTGCTCTGATACTTCAAAGCAGGGACTTGCCAGAGATCCAGCTGTGTGAGGTATTCACCAAAAGCTGTGGAAGAACACTAAAACTGCTTTCCTACAACAAACCAATGAGCCACACAATCTAGAAGCTGGTGTCTGACAGTGGTCAGTTATGCCAAAGTCAGAGGGAGATACAAAGCAGCACTTGGCATAAATTCATTCCCAGTGTTGACCGTGAGTTAATATCATTTGCTTTCAGGAAAAAAGGCAGCTGTAGGATAATTCACACCAACTTGCCCTATAGCTTTACACTGAACATAGCTTCCTCAGAACTGCCTGGTATGGGTGACTGCAGAGCAAATTTTTCATGCACAAATATACTATTTAAAATAAAAACCAGCTTGTCATAAAGAAATGAAAATCTGGGACCTTTTAGATATTCCCAGGGCAGTTTCCAAGACAGGATATGAAAAGCTAAGGCTGCACTTAAGAGTCTGCATTAACTGAATGCTTATGTTAGTGAAGGTTAGAGACGGAATAGCCACCTTGCCCTCAGAAAAGACAGGAGAAAGTTTTGAGGTGGGAATTTGTTTCACCTGCTTGGAATAGCTCATGAGAAAACCACCCCACACCAGGGATGGCTTAGCCCTGGCGCTTTCCCCGAGGCTTCTCCTTGGCGCGGTATCTGTGGTGTTGTCCCTGTAGGGAAAAACAGTTTACCCACTCACTGACACAAACCTTCACGGTTACCACGTGCACCAAGAAGTGAAGGTCAGTGCAATAAATCCTATATGTTTGCCACCACTTGGAAACAAAACACGTCTCAGTCTGCAGAGCACATTTCTGCACAGTCTTCCTTCTGCAGCTTGAAAACATTATGTATGCTTCGCATCTTGCTACCTCAATACCGTAACAGTGCCATCAGATGAAGCTACCTCCCTTGAAAAATGTACTGAATACCAAGGAACACAAACCATCCTACATGAGGAAATTTAGTTTGCTTTAAACGAGCTCAGCTACCAGATCCAAATTCTTTTTGCTATAGACACGTTCAATAAAAAATATTTACATAATGTTATCCTTTGGAGGATTTGAACTGTGGGTTCTCGCTGACTGTGCTTCAACACACAAATGAAAGCTTTTTATTTTTCTACATTCCTGCCTTTTAGCTTGGTCAAAGATCACTGCACTTGCCTGACAGCAGAGCACATCTTCTGAAGCCCAAGTCAGAGCCCATGTGTGCTGGCTCTCTGTCAGAGCTTGCACTGAAGCCCCTGGTTTCAGAGATGTAAATACTGATTTGGTATCAGCCAAACACTGTTTCTAAAGCAGTTTCCAAATCCTCCATGTTAAAAAGCTACTACTGTCTTATGAAAAGCTTTCCCAAGAGGAGACAGGTCTGCTCATGGGTCAGCTCCCTCCTCTTGTTTCATTGCAGATATTTACCTGAAAATAAGATGCTTTGTCCATGAATGATCACCTATTCCTTCATGCATTCCCCCACTAAATTCCATGTTGTCTCAGTGTCATATGCAGAATTAGTAAGCTACATTAAGGGGATCAGAAAAATACCTCATTTTTTGAAGTCTTCAGTACAACAAGCCAAGAGTGCATAAGTTTATACTGTCTCAGCAGGGCTATTTTCTACTGGAAAGCTTTTAGATTTGTCAGCAGTAGGTTATGAAATTCATTTCATTTCTTAGCATCCCTCTTCAAAGTTATACATCCACTGGGACTCTTAAAAATTAATTCTTTTCCCTACCCTTGGCAGAAGGACCACCAGTGACTGAAACAAACTCCTGACCAGGCCCAGCCTTCTCCCAGATAGCAACTAGGCAGCATCAGAGAGAGCAACTAGGACAAAATCTGTGCAACATATGGTCCATGAGGCAACTTGCTCAGCCCCGCAGCTGCTGAGGGGGAGTGGGAGCCATGCGGCCCCTCCAGAGGCCATGATAAGCAGCCAAGTGGCCCATCAGGCTGCGGGGACCCAAAGTCAGGCTCTTGGCTGGTGACAACGCACATACCATTTGGCCAGCCAAGTGGTGCATATGTCCTGCTGGCCAGCGGCCAAGCTGTCTCCATTTCGGTTTGCCCAGCCCAAGGGACAAGCGAGTGGGAAGCTGGATGTTGTCTTGGCTGGAGAGTGATGGAGGGTGGCTATTGTAGTCATGGGGGGTCTTGGGCATGGAGGGCTCCAAGGATGCAAATTCAGGGTCAAGTAGGAGATGTGGGAGGTGTTGCATTGTAGAAGTCTTAAGGCATTACAGATGGCAGAGGTAAGGAATGAGGACGGACCTGGGATCTCATGGAGAAGAGGGAAGCAAAATTGAGGGATAAGTATCATGGGTGCAGGCAGTTGTGGCCCAGTAGTGATGTCTGGTCATCTCTAAAAGCCAACGTGCCCACGTGAGCTGGGTTGCTCTGGACTGCCTCTCCATGCTTCAGGAAACCAGCTTCACCTCGGGGAGCACCTTCGTTGTTTGGATTTGTAAACACCAGACCCACTGAACAGCAGGGTGTGGATCAGCACAGCCTGCACAGCATACTTGTATCCTGTTCAGGTTGGGCAGCATTTATGCTTTCCAGCTTTTTCTTTTTTAATGAGTTTTCTATTCCTCGTGGTTGCAGGCAGAATTTTCCAAATTGGCATTGGGTATCACAAGGCCCATCCAACCATGTAGCCTCAAGTTCTCATTTCACCACAGAGTATAATTAAAAGTGAAACCCTTCTCTTTCTTATGTGCATGCACCTCTTGTGAGCCACACCGGTTAGAAATTTATATTCTCAAACATATTTGAGCAGGCCTACGGAAAGAAAGTGATGGTGATACTGATTTCTGTAGCACCTCCCTTATCTTTGGTTGTGCTTGGGCTCCAGTTCTGCATTGGCAGATCAGCTCTGGAGCAGAAAGCCCCTGACTCCATTGAGATCCGGCACAGCCATATATGCCCACCGGATCAGACGCCAGAGCAGAGGCTTACCTATTAGATTACGGCATCAGTGCAGCTAAGCAATAACCCAATACTCACCACAGGAACAGAAATCCTACAGATTATCACCAAATGAAACAGTTGGTATTCATTGCAATATTATATTCTTTAAAATAAAATTATTATTACAGGAAAAATATCATGGCCACTTTCTCTTAGCAATGATTGCTTTATTTCTGTATCAGTGCTCATTAGCAAATTTCTCATATCAGAATGGGATGCTGGCTTGAACATAAAGTGTCGTATAGGCAAATAGGATTTCATAAGCAAGTATGATTCATTACCACCACCAGATAATGGAATTACCTATTCAAAGACCTCTGAAATGTTCACTATTCACTGAAGGTGAACTATTATGTTTATTAACAAGAGGTATTTGTATGAGACAGCTTCTCCACATTCTCAAGAGGGCATAAAGGCACTACAGTGTGTGTCAGCCTGTGTAAAGAAAATTAGACACATCAAGAGAAAATTAAAAGACTTAACCTCTCCAGTTTTGGCTCTGAAGGGAAACACAGTGAAAACTTGCTCTCCTCTGTACTGCCACTAGAAAGTCCAGAGGGGAGCTTGCACCAACACACAGGCTTCTGGGATGGGAGTGGTCCTGGGCGGATGCACGTTCTTCACTCAGCCCCAAGCAGCCGTGGAGACAAAAAAAGCCCAGCGCCTTGGTGATAAGTGCTCCTGCGACTGTGAGTTAACGTTGCCTCACATCATTGCTGGCACATGTCAGCAAGGGCATGGGTGCAGGCGGCGCTGCCTGTTTTCTCTGCTCTTCTGGAAGCACCTCCAAGCTCCCAACAGCAGACCCATAACCCAGCACCATCTTCAGTCTCTCCTGATGAAATTTTCCCCTTCTCATTGCAAAAGCAGTGTGGTGTGCAGCACTGCCAGCACTGGGAACATCAGTGTCCAGGGATTTGTTGGGTATCTGGTCCACCATTGGTCAAATGCATACTCAGGAATCAGCCTGCAAGAGTTTAATGTACATTCAAATCATCTTCTGCCAGGTGCCCTTAGATTAGGATAGGTCTTGAAGAATGGCGCCAGAAGAGTTCCAACAAGCAGCCACAAATATCTCATGGTTATCCCTTTTTGTTCAAACAGTTAAATGCCAAATCTCTTGAGGTCTCTGGCTTCCTACACTTTGCTATTTCATCCCATGGTGATGTTCTGTTACAGGAAGCATGCATGAGTAATATCCCATGTAGCTGGCCTATTTGTGTTCTGCTGTGGAGAGCAGACAAGGTGAATTTTGTCTCATGCTCACTAACAATCCTCACTCTCCCTGGGTAAGTCTGCAAGCTAGTCTGCTCATAAACTTCCTGAGAAGGAAGGGTCTTGCATAAGCAAATCAGCATTAAAAGACAGGAAAAACAAGGTAGGAATAGGCAGATAGTATTCTCGGACATAGATGATTACCAGTGAAGTCCCACATGGATCTATTCCAGAGCTTAGATCATATGAATCATATGGATTGTATGACTTCGTCATACATGGTCTGGAAAAGTGAGGAACAGAGATTGCTGGTGATATATCTGATTCAGAGCAATAATATCAAAGCTGACTGCACCGAGTTGTAGGACAATTTTGCAACAGTAAGTGGCTGGATGATAAACAGCCAGGTGAAATCTGATTTTGATAAATGTGGAATAATGCATACCTGAAAGACAATTGTATGTCTGCATACACTCCATGTACGCAGTGATGGGCTCTGACCTGGTTGTTGCCACTCAGGAAAGATATCTTAGCTAGGTCTGTTAAACTGTCTACTCAAAGTTCAGGAGCAGTTTTAAAAGGTTAATTTTAATATTAGGCACTGTGGGAAAAGAAATCAAGAACAAAGCAGGAATCATAATGGTGGTGTGCATTAACGTATGTGTCTACAGTGCAGAGTGTTGGCATCTCTTTCCAAAATGACATAGTAGTAGTAGAAAAAGCACAAGGACAGGAGGCAAGGGTGATCTTCCTATATAGGGAATAACCTGAGACATAAGGAATCTTCTGCCTAAGGAAGAGATGACCATGAGGAATGCATATTAGCATTTATAGAATCACGAGGCACATAGAGAAAGTTAACAGGGAATAATTATTCAATTTCTCATAATAAAAGAAGGTAGGGGACCTCACCTGAAACTTTCTAGTGGCAGGTTTGAAAACAAGAGGTGTACACAGTGCATTGTTAAACCAGGGAACTCACTGACACATGGTATTGGTGGATGTCACAACTTTATAGGTTCAGACAGCGAATAGAAGAATTGATGGAAGAGAGAATATATCAAGGATTATTAATCATGAAAATATCATATGAGTCTCAGGAATTCCTTGGCAAAGCCTCCTGGGGAAGTTGTCCTACACCTTTCATAATTCTGTGCCCTTCCCTAAGCATCTACTATCAGTCACCTTATTTTTTCTGTGCTTTAACTGCTTCATAGTTCTAAATATCATTCTGCGGTCCTGTCAGAGGTGTGAGGATGCGGCAATGAGACCTAGTAGACATGTAAGTCAAGCTCACAGGGGACTAAATGACACCAGGGTGTGCTAACCCATGTCACAGAAGGAACAGGTGATTCTTAAAACAGGGGATTTCTATGGCAACAGTGAAAAATTATGATCTTCTTGCTTGTCTTGACATCTTTTGATCTGCAGCAGCCTATGGCCTACACAATGTTTATCTCTGCTTCTGGACATGGGCAGAGACAACCTGCTGACCAACCAACCATCCAGTCTCAGCAGTCCAGAGTTGGTCCGAATGCTTTCTGGCTGGCAGGGATCTTAATAAAAAAGTTGGTGGTGTGTAGCGTCTGTAGTGTGCTTAACGCAGTGGAGGATTAAGTGAACAAAAAAATACAAAAAAGAACAGTATAGATTATTAATTTTGAAGATAATAATAACAAGACAAGATTTGTTTGTTATATGTTGGAAAACAAACAAAAAAAAAGGCCTTTTTTTGGTACTTGAACTTGTAAAGAACTTTGCAGCTTTCTCCTGTACATTCCTTCTCACTCTCAGCCAAACTGCAACGTGCCAGCCTCTGTGCACTTGGAGACAATCAGCAAAAACCCCACTGAGGGCTACTGTGCAAGACCTTTTCATAGGCTTGCTTCATGTTGTGATGCCCAGACTGGTGCAGAAGTGAGCTGTGAGCCACAGTTCCTGGGATAGCTCTCAGCTACCCCTTCACTTGCCAGGGTCCGTCTGCAAGGCGCACGACACACATCTCTGCAGAGGAAGGGCAGTCACTCAGACCTCTCAGGGTCTGGGGAAAAGACAGGCAGCCTTTGCTTTCTGCAGGCACAAACGCTTCACCCTCACCATGGGTGTGTTGAGCACCTGCTAGCAGCTGAAGGTAGTTGGCAGTATAGACACTTCACATAGAAATGAACCACATAGAAATGAGAGACATTTCTTATTCTGAACTGCTGCTGCCTCACCTGAGAATGGGTGAGCAGGTTTTGGAGCATCTGCAGTGTGTGAATGCAAGCTATGCATTAAGTAAGGTTACTGACTTCAAGTGGAAGTGATCAGCTAAGTATGGCTCTGAACAGAAACACATTGAGTTTGGCTGTTAATCTGGAGGGGGCAGGGCTGTGCTCAGGGGGGGTCATACCTAGATGAATGAGCCAAAATAAGGCTGTACTTTCAACAAGTTTGAGAAATATTGACTTGGATGGACCCCACTGATGGTAAAACCAGTGTCAGCAGGGTCTGGTCTGCTGTGCTGGTGTGGGGCTGTGCAGTGTCCCCAGGGATGCTCTCCTGTCCCATGGGTGCTAGTGCCAACACTGTGTCACTACATGAGCACAGCTGAAATGCCCTTTAAATGTCAGTAAACAATGTAAGGAAGACAACAACTAGATATTTAGCCTGCCCTATTTTATGCCTTCTGTGGCATCAAAATCCAATATTATAAAATGTAGCAAATTTATAAAGAAAACTAAGTACCTAGAAGAAAAGGTCATAGCTGGCAGGACAGATGACAACAAAAAGACAGGATGTCCATTTCTCTGGTGCTAACTGGTGGATAAACCTCACTCAGCTTCCTGAGCAGGTTGTGAAGTCTAGGAGAGTGCTGTTGTAGTAGCAAATTCAAAAATAGCAACAACTGAAGGACACAGAGTTGTGGTATTAAAGACAAAAGTAAAAGAGACGATGAAGGGCAAGGGTAGAAATATAATTATGGAAGATAAGACCTGCCAAAGAGAAGACTTAATTCTTTGAGGAGATTATGTGTTTGATTTATAAATGCAAGGATATAATAGATATTTGCAAGGTTTTTTTCTGAGCACCGTATTGGCATTCTTATTAGAAATTATCAATATACAATATTAATAAAGCATTAAGTGGATTAAGAAGTGACTAATAAACAGCTCAAAAAGTATTTTCTTCATCGAACAGATTTGTTATCTATGGGATCTTAGGAAGATCAGCAGGAGCTTGGTACCTCTCCAGAATTTTTATCCATTATCCATAAGACACAAAATCACTGTTGGTAAAATTTCAAATGCAGCAAATGTTGGGGAGGACAGAAAGATCTGGGTCACATAACAAACTGAAACTTTTCAAAAGCAAGGCATTTAAAGGCAGCCAAATTCAAAGTTGGTCTAACCCAAGCAAGGTAGACCAGCCCTAGGAAGAACCGCATCTTAGAAGTGACTCTGGAGCAACCAGTCCAATGCACCATGAGCACTCAATGTGGTTAAAAAAGGCGAAAGAGTTGTCTAGTGGGCAGACGGGCAGTGGAAGTAACGCACTCTGTTAAGGAAAGCATAGAGAAGCTGAATACATTTGTCTCAGCCCCTTGCAATACCTCCAAACCCATAGAAACCATCAGCGGCTCTTGCACTGTGCTGGGCACGGAGGCTCTTCGCCACACTCCCCCCACCAAAGCCTGCATTCCTCTTACTCGCTGCTGCTGCTTTCATTGGTTTTTGTCTCCTGTTATTTAAAGCCAGAGTTTGCCCAGTCACTTGAGAAGCAGCCACCTGGACAGGGATACAAGCAACTCCAGAGAACGTGGGTTTGAAAACAAAGATTTTTCCTGGCAACTGATAAGAACAGAGAAAGGATGGGACCAGCGATGGTCACGCCACTGCTAAGTCAGTGGTCAAGGGTGCTTCTGCTGGGGCATGCATAAGTAACTGCACTGCTTTGTCAAAGGGCCTCATTTCTCAATGGTTTTGAACAACTTATGCTGTACACATGTCACTTTCTAATTTATTTTTGGCTAATGAAATTTCTGAGAAGCAAATCAGATTGCTATTGACACTGAATCTAATGCAGCCCCTTCTTTGTCACAGTCACTTTCTGAATTGAAGTTATAGCAGTGCTGTAAAAAACATTTGATGTGACAGGCTTGGAAGATGAAATGGTTTGTTGATGTCAGTCTGTGGTAATGGAAACTGAGCCGAATTGCTCAAGAGCAACAAATTATATAGATTTAGGGCACAGAACAATTTCAGCTACATCACCTTAATGTCCTTTTTAATGGAAACAAATTGCTTTGTGGTACATAAAGTGGTACCAGTGGGAGCTGGAAAGTTCAAAATGACAGAAAGGCATCGGTAGGATCCTCATCTAGTTCAGTGGAAGCACGACAGAGTGAAAAACGAGGAAGGAACCGAGAATTGGGCCCCCAACACATACGCTGGAGCCTTTATTTAGATCCTGTACTAAGCCACATATGAACAAATATTCTTGGTTTATTCATAATAATAACTGCTTATCATTTGACTTCATCAAAGTATGCATCAAACTTCACTTAAATTTGCAACACCTCTGAAGGTTGGCCCAAGTTTCAAAGTGTTTAGTCATTTTAACTATGGTGATAATTACAACAGAAAAAAAACAAGCCATAAAATAAGTGGCTGTACCAAGGAGCTGTTATCTCAATACAGTTTATTTAAACTGTGCAAAGCAACATAAGCAGTACTCTTATGAGTGATCATTATTTGTACAGTGTGGCACCTCAGGCTCCCAGTGACACACCCGCATCACTCTGTACTAGGTGCTAGATGAATATACAAATCTTAAGCCAATATTTTTGTACCAGGCTTTTAATATCCCCAATACATTTGCAAAAGGTCAAGTCTTTAATTGACATGGTGCAACCATATCTTCATTTTAAAGAAGAGGAAAACTGAAGTCAGTTGAATTCTTCTTTCTACCATAGAGGTGGAAATGGAGAGATTTGCAGATTTCCACAGAAGACACTCCACAGGACACCTTTGCCTGCAAAGATATTGGATTGCTTGTTCCAGGTCATATAATGAAGTGGGACTGAATACTTTCCTCCTTCCTTACCCTGACCACAGAGAAGCACTATCCTTTCTCTTTTGGAGATGACTACATCTTAGTGCCACTCTTCTGTACAGTGATATTTTTCAGGAATAAACCTTCTCTTTTGTACGCATAAGTTCACAAATGCCCTGAGGCTAGTCTTCAAATGCAAATTGTCTTACTAGGTACAGACGTTATCTACCTTCTGTACTGGAAAAAAATGTTGGAATAAATATTAAAGTCATTATATCTGTGTTGTTATAAGGGGCCACCAAAAAGACTGACTTTGATCAGGTTGGCAAGCCTGATGAAAGAGCTGGGGTGTCGTTCGACAGACAACACAGCTGTGCTGTGGCTCTGCTGCATGAGAGCTCTGGGACTGCCCTGGTAGGGCTGAGCTCAGAGTAACCACACAGTCACTGATGCTTTGTTTTGCAATAAAAAAGAGCTCATACAGCTTTGACAGGTATATAATGCTTAGATCATATCCCATTTCCACCTTTTGATGCTTAGATGATGCACAAAATACTTCATACATTTTCAATTAATGTTTCTACAAACTAACTTTTTGCTAATGCATCCATAGGAAAAGCATCATAAATACTTCTGGAGATAGACACTGATCATATGGCTTGCAGGAATTTGCTGTTTTGCCAAACTGAAATGCATGAATGAACTGGCGGTCAGATGCTCAGAAAGCAAAAATCATATTGTATGAGCTGGGTGACTTTTCCTGCAGCATGAACAATGGATTATCTTGGGGAACATGAGCAAAGTCTAGGAGGAAATGTATTTACTCCACCACTGGCCAAATAACTTGAATATCAAGTACATTTGTAAAAGATCAAAGACTATTCAAGGGTAACTAAAATGGGCTAGTGTGATGAAGCACATGGCCAGAGAAAAAAATATTTTCTGGTCTATGCTCTATCAAAATCATACAGGTTTCCAAATAGCTTCCATTCCCTTGCACACATTATCAGTGCTTTGGTTATTTGTGTATAGATGTGCAGTCAACAAAACCATGAAGTCTCTATGTGAACCTCCATATCCCAGTGCTGCCATTACCCAGACAACTTTCCACTCACATGCAGAAGTTAAATTTAAACCTAAAATGGCCTTGCCTGTGAAATAATTTCTTTCAAAAATTACTGCATTGAGCAATGGCTATTCTATAATTTGACAGCAAGTAGAGGATTTGTGAGAGTAAAACCAGGCTGCTGTTACAGAACCTGGAAGCTGAGAGTCTCTCCAGTACAAGGAAGCTGTGGACATACTGGAGCAAGTCCAGTGAGGGCCACAAAGGTGATGAAGGGACTGGAGCACCTGACATATGAGGAGAGGCTGAGAGAGGTGGGACTGTTCAGCCTGGAGAAAAGAAGGCTGAGCGGGATCTCATCAATATCTTTAAATACCTGATGGGGAGGGAGTAAAGAAGATGGAGTCAGATGCTTCTCTGTGGCGCCCAGTGACAGAGGCAATGGGCACAAACTGAAACACAGGAAAGTCTGTTTAAACTTAAGAAAAAGACTTTTTTTTTACTGTAAGGATGGTTGAACACTGGAACAGCTTGCCCAGAGGGCTTGTGGAGTCTCCATCCTTGGAGATGCTCAGAACCCAACTGGACACAGTATTGGCTGACCTTGCCCAAGCAGGGCTCGAACTCATTGCTCTGCAGGGGTCCCTCTCACTGGTACCACAGCATCCTTGCCCCACTTGAAGGCCTGGTAGAAAGTAGAAATCATTCTTGCATTTTGCATTTCATCACTTAGTTTCCTTCTCTACCTCTTTCTTCTCATACCCTTAATTTATTTCTGATGAGTCTTTCTGACCTCTGAACTGCAGCTTTATGAGCCAGCTGGCTGAGCTTTGCTATGGCTGGACCGGATTATGGCTGGACTGTGTCTTCAGTGCCCAATGTTTTTAACTGGGCTAAAAGATTTTTCCTGTGTGCCCCACAATGCTTGAGAGCTACTCATGGAAAGAGCAGGGGCAGTCTGCAGGGCTGTAAACACCTGTGGCACTGGTGAGCCTGGGTGTAAGGACTTGGGTCACCGTCCCATCTCCCAGCAGGACTACCTTCCTGACCACTCTCCTACTACCATGTGCCTGCAAACAGAGCATGTATGGGCCTCGAGTATTGCTAACCATTCATCTGCACAAATAATGACATTAAAAATAAGCAAAACCCTCACACCCTCCTTTTTTAATCATTATTGTGTTGTGGCTTTTAGCCTACACAGTTGTTCCAGCTCTCTTCCTGCCCCAGAGCACCCACAATGAGGGAGGTAATTCCTCCCTTTCCAGCAGGGACCACCTCATTGTAGTAAGGGCTAGCCCGGTGCCAAGGACATCTCCTTTGTTAGAGCAACTCCTGGTCTTCTAGCGTAAAAACTGAAGGAAGATTAATAATGTGCAAACCTGGCATGCTAAAATCAATCAACTCAATAGAAGTAATTTTGAGCCTTGCCTCTTAAGTTTCTGAGGAAGAAACACTTTCTCTACAGGAGTGGGGCAGTTCTGGAGAAAAGAAAAATCAGAAAAATAAAAAAAAAAGAAATTTAAGGGTTGTGGTGTTTCTAGTTGTACATGTATATATACATAGGTACAGTTCACAGTTCAGTTGCAGTACCAATAGCTTGCCTTATTTTGTGTGACATCAAGGATAGCATATTGAGGTAGGAAATGGAATTGAAGGGGATGTTCATAAAGATGACAGCAAGCACGGTAAATCCTTGGGATCCAGGCAGGACAAGACACTCATGAATGCACCGCTGTCCCTGGCAGCCTTTCACCAGGGGTCTTTTGCTGATGAGACAGCTCTTGGCCTATCGTGCCTTTTCTGCACACACACGGGATGATAACTGGTTCGCATGGATAGGAAAAGAGAGAATTTTCATTAACTCTGCTACCTGGGCAGGCAGCCTGCTGCCTGCTGAAACCTGACATATGCGACTGGCTCAGCCTCGCAAGAGGCAGAGATGGAGCAAGTCCAGGATAAGGAATAGCTCATGCTACAAGCAGACCAAAAAAAAAAAAAAAAAAGGAAAAAGATTACTTAGGTGCAAACTCCTGCTAGGTATAAGACAGATGGTTTCATAGAGCCAAGAGCCAAGATTTTTTTAATATTGGCCAGCAATTACATGAAATCTTATTTATTTATTTACTTACTTAGTCTTCAATTAGAAATACCATAGAAATAAATCTGACAATGTTCAAATTCAGTTTGCTCCAGCCTTATCATTTCATCCACTGGTAGGTCCAAGTCCTTTTTGATCTTTGCTTTCAGGATGGTGAAGCTTAAAAAATGCTATATCAAATTTTTATGAGGGCTGCTGACATTTTCACTCTGTGTCAGTGCTCCCAAGACTTGCCGGCAGCAAACCCACTTGGGCGGGCACAACACAAGTAAGCCTTGCTCCTCTTTCCCCTCTGTATCAGCAACTTTCCTGGAAGATGATGTCATGGTGATTGCAGTGACATCATCTGTATGCAGCGAGGGAAAAAACAGTCCCGAATATCTCAGACCAGAGCAAGGGGAAGGGGAAACCGAAGCCTCTGGGCAAGGCAGGGTAGGTGCTGGCTTTCCGTGCAGCGCCGTCACAGACTGGGAGCCTACCTGCTGCAGAGACGGTGCCCCCTCCTCAGCACAGCCGCTTTACCCCGACGGAGGATCAAGGTCTCTGCAAGCACATGTATGTGAAGGTTGTGATTGCATTTCTGCAGCTGCATGGCACCAGACTCTTAGTGCAGGTTCGCAGAACGGTTGAGGTTGGAAGGGGCCTCTGGGGGTCATCCGGTCCAAAAGTGGTTGTCTGCACTTGCACAATTATTATGTGTTTTATTACATCCACTCCAAGTGGCGCAAGGTATGCTGAGACCCTCAAGTCTAGGTTTGCTTACTAGATACTTAGAATTTAAAAAATTGGGGTATGAAATCTATTCACCTCTTTTTGTCAAAATTTTTCAAAGTGCTGCCATATGCATTTTGAAGGGATGGTCTGGCACAGCATCATACCCCAACCAAGTTTCGCTGAAGGCAAGGAGCATCTGAGGGTAAGGTGATGAGGCAAGCAAGCTGACAGCAGAACTGTGCTTGGGGCGATAACACAGAGTATGAGACTGGCCTGCTCCATGTGATGGGGTCTCCTACATACGAGGAGGACCATCGCAGCCAGTCTAACCTCACCTGAGATACTGAGGAAAAAGCAAGGAATATCAAGCCAACACAAGACAGAGGGGAATAACCTACAGGAATGCCAAACTCCGTGATGACAAGACCAAGGGAGAAGATGTCGTGGTTGTTGGGCAGGAGGCCAGCAGCAAGCAAGGCACAGTGCTGCCAGGCTTGGAGAGCTTCCACCTCCACCCCCCTCAGCCAATGACTGCAACTGAACCAGGCAGGGAAGGGGATGGGAAGCATCTCATGGAGCTGATGGGATGTGACAGACGTGGTCTGGGAAAAAACCCAATGCATTAGGTAAGCTTTTATCTCAGGGTTGCCATATCAGCAAATGAGAAGGGTTTGTATCACGTAATTACTTTTAAAAACAAAAGTGTTGGGGTTTTTTGTAGGGGTTTTTTTTAAGTAAGAAAGGTCTGTTTATGTGATCCAGCTGGGTTTTTATTTACAGTCCTCTCCCCCAGTTTCATGTCATATCATTGCCTCAGAGTAAACTGTCCAAAGACTGAATTAGGGTAAGTCAGAGAGTTAAATCTGTTAGTTCACAAGGTTTTAATTTTCTGTTTCTTTGATCTAGTGAAAGTTCTTTTATAACACCCTAGAAGTGTTGTTTAAGAGAAAAAGTGATTTTAGCAGTTAGAAACAGAAGACAAGGTGTCAGGACTTATGAATCAGATCATAAAGGGTAAAGCAATGAAACTCCACTGATTTCCATGACGCTAAAGCCATATTACACCACCTGAGCATCTGGTCTTTCAGTTTCAACTCACCTCCACTGCCAAATCACTATTGTGATAACATCCTTCAATGGAGGACATCCATTAAAGAAAAAAGCCCACAACAACATAATTTTTCTTCCCTTTCTGCTGTTGCGAAGATAATTGCAACTAGAGAATCTCAAGAAAGTTGTTGTTGTCTTTGCTTTCAGTTTTGTACATGGACATTATTGTGCAGTGTCAGACACAAGATTTAATCACAGTTTGCATCTCCTTAAATACCACTGCCAGCCACCCCAAAACACAAACACTGAGGGAATTCAACCCTTTGAGCATCAGTGTGCAGACTCGCACGTGTCCTGCCTTCCTCAGCCGGTGCCGGGGATAGAGCCTGTCTCCTCCGGGGTAGGTGTAGGAGGGGCTCCCTGCTTACAGACCGGCTGTCTGGCGCTCTGAGTCCAGCTCTCCACGCTCATGCACATTTCATGGTCTCTGGTAAGGAGAGAGAGGCAGGCATCACTTGCTCATTGAGCAGATTATACAATAACTGAAATTTTAGAAAGGGGAGTCACGAGAAGAGCAGCCCACAGCCCCAGCTAGAGCACAGGAACTGACGGGGGAAGCTGCAGAGGGAAGGGCTTTGCACCACTGTAGAGGAAACCATGGCCCTTCAGAAGAGCTGCGCAGAGAATTCCTTAATGCTTTATGAGTCCTGTCCAGAAGTCAGATCACATGTAAGAGTCTCTCTGCGGATTTACTCCATCATTTACTCACGAGAAACTCCCAGATTTGCAGCCTACAGGTGACCCAAAGAAGAGCATCTTTGCCCTTGGATGCATTTCACCAGAAGTCCTAGTGTCTGAGTAGAGGCAGGACGCAGCCCTCCCCACACCTGCCATTCCTGTTCTGGTTCACAACTACTTGTAAGCCTTTTTTAGGGTCTGCTCTTTGGAGTAGGGTGAAAGCTGTGGATCTAATGCTTGCCTCTAAGTGCGCAGTCTGCAGGAGACAACCTGTTACGGACTGAATGTGCCATAGGACAGATCATCACAATCTGGGGAGTGAAAGCCTTTCTTCAGCCTAAACCATGATCAGCTTTAGATTTAATACATTTCTTTTTCTAGGTAACAAGCTTCACTTTAGAAAGGGTAACACAGCGCATAGCAAGGACCTGAAGATCCCAGCATGGTACAAACAAGCCTCAGAGCCTGCAAATCAGCCGCACCGATCCCAGCACATTCAGTTGGCATTAACAATCCTTCCAGTCCACTGCCTGTGCAATAAACCTGGAGTGAGATGAGACTCTGAGGAGTCCCACACTCTTTCCAAGTAACTCAGCCTCATGCTTCAAAGGCACTTCTCCTGCTGGTCAGAGATGAGGCAGGCTGCCAGCAGTGTGCGGGGAAGGTTTTTGCTGATTATTCCCCAAAGCAGGAGCAATAACTTCAGTCACCAGGGCTCCCTTTCAGCAGCAGAAAATTCGTATTTTTTTAAAGACTGTTTATGGCTGTTAGCAAGTCCGTTGCAAGTAAGCAAATTAGGTTATTAAAAAATTTGCATGAAAGAACATTCCTTGAAACCACATGAAACTGCACAACTGTCCATTTGTTTAATTCTCAGACCTGCTGTGTGATGCCTGCCGAGAATGCCCACGTCCTTAGGGTGGCATCCCTGCCATGCCAGTGGGGCTCCACTGTCTGCCGCAGCCCTCTGCACCATCACACTGCAGGTACCGGTCCCTCCAGGGAAAGATGCCCACTGTTATCACAGATCCCCCAACTCAACCCGGCGGTTCCCAACTACAGCCTGGAAATGCAAACAGCAACAGGCTCATGAACCCCATCCATGGAGAGAGATTGTCAGCAGAACAGTTTGGGGTATTGATCTAGCAGGCAGCTCCAGCGCTGAGTCAAAGCTGTGGGGTCGGGACTGCCTTCACAAAATGCCGCATTTTGCAACGAATAGCCTGTCACTTGGTCCAAAGCTCACCTAACGCAGAGGAAAAAGCTCTGCATTTCATGGAGTTTGGATTAGATCCCCCACCTTTAATACAAAATAATGTTCTTTTGACTTGCTTTTCTTTCCATTAATTAAAAAAACCCACAAACACCCAGTAAAGGAACTGCTATTTGAACCTACAAGATAAGTCCCCTCGGCCTGGCCGAAAAGGACCTGGGGGTGTTGGTCGACAGCCGGCTGAACATGAGCCAGCAGTGTGCCCAGGTGGCCAAGAAGGCCAACAGCATCCTGGCTTGTATCAGGAATAGTGGGGCCAGCAGGAGCAGGGAGGTGATTGTGCCCCCGTACTCGGCGCTGGTGAGGCCGCACCTGGAATACTGTGTCCAGTTTTGGGCCCCTCACTACAGGAAAGACACTGAGGTGCTGGAGCGTGTTGAGAGAAGGGCAACAAAGCTGGTGAAGGGTCTGGAGCACAGGCCTTATGAGGAGCGGCTGAGGGAACTGGGGTTGTTTAGCCTGGAGAAGAGGAGGCTGAGGGGAGACCTTATCGCTCTCTACAACTACCTGAAAGGAGGTTGTAGTGAGGTGGGTGTTGGTCTCTTCTCCCATGTAGTTAGCGATAGGACGAGAGGAAATGGGCTCAAGCTGCGCCAGGGGAGGTTTAAGTTGGAAATTAGGAAAAATTTCTTCACGGAAAGACTTATCAAGCATTGGAACAGGCTGCCCAGAGAGGTGGTGGAGTCACCATCCCTGGAAGTGTTCAAAAAACGGGTAGATGTGGCACTTTGGGACATGGTTTAGTCTAGTCTACCCTTAATTGGTTTAGTGTGGATTTGGTAGTGTAGGTTAATGGTTGGACTGGATGATCTTAAAGGTCTTTTCCAACCTAAACAATTCTATGATTCTATGATTCTATGAAATCCTTATCCTCTTGCATTTCAGGACATCTGTGTATATTAAGCAAAAGGAACTGTTATCTGGTACAAGGCAGGTGTTTTAGCTGTACTGGGAGTTAAAAGTGAGAGTTAATGCTAAAAACTAATTCAATTCAATGGGAAGTTCTTTAATTTAACACACAAATTGATTTGTTTTGGTTGACCAGTAGTGATAAAAATAGAAAGACACGCTTTGAAATAATTAAAGAAACATTTGACTGGAATAAAATGTTGACTACAAATGCCTTCTGAATTAGTACAATTTTGACTTCAGTTTTCTGAGAAGAGATTTGGAGCTGACAATGATCTGGACCAGCTTTTTAATGTTGGGGTCCTTGGCTGGTTGGTTGGTTGCTCTCCTGTTACAGATTACAGAAGGCAGGTGCTACATTTGAGAGTAACCAGCTGACTTCAGGATTTGGGCACTTACTTAAACTGGTGCTGTAATTTTTCAACTGCACCTATTTGCATGTCTTGTTCAAATCCTTTTTCAGCAGACAATTCAATGCTCTAAAAATTGAAGAACACACGGGAGGCAAAATGATGGCTCTTAGTTTCTGCAGTTCGTTCTCATTTATTCTCTCCCTGAACTGCTCAGAAGCTGTAAAGATCCAGATAAATGCAGAAGCAGCCTCCTTTAATTTTTAGAGTTACACAGTGTTTTGCACTATAATAAAGAAAATGTCACATTATGGAGCTGTCCTTCACCTCTGCAAAATGTAAAGCATGACTTCTTTGCTCAGTACTTCTTGCTCTAAAATGAGGGCTGATTTGGGGCAATTAATAGAGGATGAAAATTAGTTAATTTCCTAAGAAAAAGTGGTTTAGGCAACATCCAGAAAGCTAGTATCTGGCCTATCAGAGTAAAAAGCTTGTAGTGGGAATCAAAGAAAACGTGCTGGGTGCTTTTGTCTTTCAAAAAAGTTCATGAGCTCAACAGACCTGGAGCACTCCTTGACAGGCATTTGCATCATTTCCACTGGAGAAGTTATCAGAAAATATTAACAAAAATAATCCAATAATATTTGCCAAGAAAAGGTGCTAGTAAGGGGTTTGGTTTTTTTTTTTGCACCCACAAAGACAAACCTGTAACAGTTCCTTATGTTCAAATGATCGGGTGCAGTGGGTTTTGCCGATGGATGTGGACATCCTTCGTATAGGGTCAGTCTTGTATTACAGTAGCTTGTGTTATTTTATATACATTTGGAATCGCATCAAGGACTTGTTTTTTAAATAGCTTGGAAAAGCTGTACAGAAGAAATAACTTGGGCAACCGCCCTGTATTTTTCATGTGTTACGATTCTCAAGGGACATTGTCGTACAGAGTAAATGCCGAAGCAATCACTATTGCAGTGGGAGACCAAGTGACGGAGTTGATGCATGGGCTGAGCGTGGGGCTGGGAAGCAGGACTGACCTCCAGGGTTGTCCTCCTGCTTGTGCCACTGACCTGCAGGGTCACAGTCGGCCAGATATTCTGTAGCACTTAGCATCCTTGAGGTACTTGACCTTTAGGATGCTTACCACCTCTGAAATTTAGCTTGATGGGTTCAGAAGTGATGAGCACTCTCAGCTTTGGCTAAAGTCAATGAGTGTCAGGGTATCTTGCAACACGTATGTCCAAACAGCTATGTTAACATGGAAAATCCCTGGGAGGCAAAATACAGGTCACATTTACTTCTGTGTGGTTGGAGAAGGCCATTCCCCTCACCGGCTTCCAGCAGGGATTTCCTTTCATTAACTGTCTCAGGGTGGGTACAACCCTGCCTTATCACCATTAGCATTTTACACGCAGGTGGACCAGCTGAGTTCACTATGCAAGGTAAGAACATTTTCTTTTTTTATTATCTGGTAAAGACAGTCTAAAAGTCAGGGCATTACATTTCTACTTAACATTTACAAGGTGCCCTACAACCCTGGGATTGCAACCGTATGCTGTGCAAGAGGAAAATATTGTCATAACCACAGAGAGCAAAGGGTGATTGCTCTTTTTCACACCACCTATATTTTTATAATTGTGCCTTCTAATAAATTGTTTATAAATAAAACCATTGTGCAGTTAATGCAGTCTCTGAATGAAATGTAAGCTCATGCTAGACACCTATACTAAGAAGGGAATAGAAATAACATTGTTGAATCTTCTAATGGAAGAAGAAAAGCTGCAGCAAGATCACAGACTGTGCCAAGAAAGTCTCTGCCTGTATGAATGCAAGCGGTTTCATCTGCATGACAAAGACTCCCCTCCCCTTCCAAACTGCTACTTCTTTCTGCTTTGTGAAACCAAGAGAAATAACATGGCATCCGCTATTCATTCTATGCAGTCTCCACGCTGCAATGTGGAAAAAGAGGCTGAACCCCTGCAGGCAGTGCCATGAGCACATTTTGCAAGACATAGAACATTAAATTCTCATCAAAATATGTGCATTCACTACCTTGCCCCTATGCAGGGCAGGACTGCGCTCTGCGTTTTCTTTGTATGGCAGTCAGTTCCTTCACTACACCAGAGATTTTGCAAGCCTGACTCCAAAATACATTGCAAAGGTTCGATTTCTCATTCCGTATAAAATTCTGCATAGTAATAAGATGTCCCTTAGATGCAACTGCTGTGCTGCGGTTGACACAGCAGAAATAGCACAGAAACAAAGGCAGGCGTGTGAATCACCAAAATCCACAGTAAACCGAGTCTCCAGTCTGAAACACAGGCTGCCTATTGATACTGACTTTTTGGGGGACAACCAGTGAGGCCCCACTGAGACCCGCAGGGTAGGTGATCCCACCAGGAGATCTGCTGGCTGGTGCCAGGCTGCCGACACGAGACCCTGCCCGGGGCCGGTGCCGGGGCGAGGGCAGCGCAGCTCCCCGGCTGCCCGCTGGGTAAGCACACGAGCCCATCGGACCCCCTGCCTCCCCAGACAGTGCCCGAGCCGTGGCAGAGGCTCTCTTAACCAGGTGGATTTCTTTCATCGAGTGGTATGTGTCAGTTTTGACTCACACACGCTTCTGCTCCCCAGACACACCAATTCAGCTACCCCGACTGCTTATTGTAAACTTGAACCTGACTGGAAAACCTCAGGCACTCGAGCGCCAAGCTCTGCTCTGAGCCGCATGGTGAACGCTAAATTAACTCCAGTGAAGACAAACTTTTACACAGAGTAACTAAGCAGACGTTGGCCTTTTTTCCCTTACCACTGACTTCTTGCATTTATTTCTAGCCAAATCTCTCCCATGTTTTTGGCAGGATCCTCGCTCTCTGATCAGACAGAGCTCCTGATAAAGACAAGATGGATTTTGCTCAGAGCAGGATCCTGCTAAAGACAAGGAGGGATTTGTTCAGAACAGGAATTTTTTTTTTTTTTTTATTTTGATCAAGTGGCAACTGGTAGGAGAAGAAAACAACAGATTTAAGGACCAATTTTTTAAAAAGCATCTACTTGCCCTGCAGATCTGTGGCCAAAAAAATATTTGAGATGTTGAACTACAACAATTACCCATCTACTTGCTTGCTGAGCCTGATAATTCAGTAGGTTGGGACCGCAGAAACTTCTTATCATGGGGCACAGAGACTCTGCCAGATTCTGATCTCAACTGCACGTGGTGTAATTTACCTTATGTTCATATTTCACTAGAACAACTGAGATGGAAACGTTCTTCACCCTTCCCATCTTTTTGCCTTTGGAGTTGAAGCAAAGGGAATCTTTCCTTCACAATGTAGGAACATTGAAATGATTAACAAAAGCTAAATAGGGCAGTTCTAGGCTGAAAAATGTATGATTCATAGCAACTTGTTCAGACATATTCCTAAATCATATACGTTATGGCAATTTAATTATGTAATAGAAGGGATCATGTACCGTTGCGTGCCCACAGTTCCCACTCATCCGACTAAATGCAGATGGGCTTGCGCTACACAGAAAGTAACACACAAAAGAGAGGGAGAGAGAAAAGTGGTGCTGGAATTTAAGAGAAAACCACGTAGCGAAAATAATACCCAAATGGCAAGTTTTGCATACCACAAATTATTCATTTGTTCAACTGTAGCAAAATGCAGGGCAGAAGAGCGTCCCAGCAACAAGCCAAGGCAATCCCGGCGTAGGATTAATGCCATTAAATGGAAGGGAAATGTCACAGCATGCATAAGAAATCTGAAGACTTCAGACAAGCAAGTACCACTGCTCTCAAGTGAATGTGGGTGTTCCTATTATAAAGCTGGATATGGAATCTCACAGCCTTTCCAGTACGTTTCTCCACTTAAATCAGAGGTTTAAAGGCTAGCGGGTGTTCCTTCAGCTTCTTTGGGGTTCTGATAAAATCTAGGAGGTGGTTTCTGAACAGTTTGGGGAGGGTGCAGGTATTTTGTAGACTACTTGCACCCCATGACTGTATCTTCCCTGAGCCCATGACACTACTTACTTCATTCAAAGAAGCTCCGTCTTCAAAAAACTCCTGTCTTGTTTATGCGCTGGAAGACTTATGTCTATGGGAATGTGCAACCTCACAAAGTTGTATCAAATCAACCTCTTGAAAGTAGCTGTGGCAAACAGCAGCTGAATATGAGGGATGCAATGGTCACAGTGCTCACAGAGATAAATTGCTGTTCACGGTGATGGGAAACTTCTGAAAAACTCATGCAGTCCCCTGAGGTGCCAGAAGTGACATCCTTCTTTTGATTGACCTTCATATCGCAGAACAGCACCGGCACCATCTCCTATAGCCATCAATCCCGGTGAAGAGCATTTCTTCGTGAGAACTTGTGGCTGTGGTTCTGCGATCGTCAACGTCAGATTTGTTCAATAAGCAATAAACTGCTGGTATGTATACAATCTAGATCAGACATCAACACATAATTACATTGATATAGAATTAGTAGGATCAGATAATGCTGAGTTTATGCTCGTTTTATAGCTTCATTCCTGCTTTTGTCAGCTTTGGGAGAGCAGATAAGAACTGATTGGCATGAGGTCCCCGGCATGCTCTGTGGTCCCTGGGACAGCAATGTCCCCCCACAGATCCTGCTGCAGAGGCCACATCCTGCCAGAGAGGATTGCTCCCAGCCAGAGGGGAGGAGGGCGGGGAGCAATATAAAATATAAATATATTTTATAAAATATATAAAATGTACATTAAAAAAAATAAATATAACTTAATGCTTCAGTGGTCTGTCTGAGCCCCTGGGCATGCCCCCCAGATGCACGCTCCCTGTGCCAGCTCTAGCAGGGCTGTAAGTATATTGCTGCACTGGAGGAAAACCTGCCTGTTCCAGGTGAATGGCACTTGAGCCAGGGACAACATAATTAAAAAAAATATGTAGGGCACACAGTGTGAATGGCCTCTGAGCAAACAGAGCGGGCAGAGCCTCCAGCAAGCCTTGCTTCATCAGATTTGGCTGCTTCCCAACGGGGGGAGCAGGAGGAGCGGGACACTGCTCGCTGGCCTGACACCTTGCTCTGGCCACCCAGATGGGCAGGGGGACACAGAGGGATGCAGAGGGATGCAGGCACTGGCAGGAGGAGGTAGGTGCTTAGAGGAAGCAGAGGCAGCATGGGCACCCCCAAAGGAAAAGGGACACCCCGCTGGCACAGAGCAATGTGACACGTGGAGCTGCCACTGGCCAAAGCTTTCTCCCTAGTGCACGGTGGGAGCTCACACTCAGCAGAGAGGGCAGGGAGAACCTGTTGCGCAGGGGAGATGCTCACACGCAGTGTAAGAAGGAAACCTTGATTCTACTAATCTGTGCCCCTGCTAACCAGCAGAGCCAGGCTGTGGCATTTGCCTGAAGGACGTACAGGGAAGAAGGCATAAAGAAAGCCTGAAGAAATGGGGTTAATGAATTTAATGAAGAATAGGAAAGTGTAGTAGCCTCCTGCAGGAGTGAGGTCTGGAAAGAGGAGCAGCCCCCCATGATCAGCTGCTCTGTCTCTGGAGCACCACTCCTACGGGGGAGAGCAGCTGCCGCTGCCCCAGCGCGCAGGGAAGCCATTAGCAGCATTACCTCGTCCCACGGGAGTGACTCAGATCAGCAGTATCACCTCTGCATGCCAAACGTGTCAGGTCAATAAAATTATTTCAAAGTATTGAGGAAGCAGGTCTAGTATGTAAGAATCCCTCAAGGGAAAAGGAACGGACACAAACTGTAGGGAAAGGTGCATTATTGTACATTCCTGTGCATCATCCATCCATGCAGTAACACACAGAGGTGATCGACATCCTCAGCTGTGATGCTCTTCCTTCTCTCCAGGAAGAGTGCGGCATATTCATGCTTCAGGCGTGTATCTTCTCCACCCCTGCTGTGTGCTGTTATCAGTGAAGACAGGGTCAAAGTAGTTCACCTGAGTTGGGAGCAGAAAGGGACATCCTTCTAAGGGCTTGTAGAGCTGGTTGCACAATGTTGAGCTAGACCCTGAAAAATCACAGCTAAAGAGCGAGCCTGCATTGCACCATAAATATTCCTCATCGAGTTTACAGATCAGCTCTCAGGCAGCAAGACCTTTGGGCTCTATTTGCAGAGTTATGGGGTTTTAAGCTTGCTGGAGGCTGAGAAAGAGGAGCAAGTCTGAATCACAGAAACCGTTCTGGTCTGGATGCAGGCTGGAATGGTATCTTCTTGTATGGGAAACTGCTCTGTAACTATCATAAAAATGTGGAGCTGTGCTTTGGGAGTGATGCAAGGAATATGCTCCATCTTGCCTCACCTTCTACGGCTTCAGGTGAGAGAAAGCTGTGTCAGGAGAGAGACAAACCCAAGCCTGATCCCACCCTGACTTTATATGTCAGCACCCCACTGAGCTGTGATCCACGCGTATGGCATGTTTCTAAGCTGGGGTCATCCCCGCGGAGGTACTGTGTGTTGTCCTCCACCAAAGAAAGCAGAAGGGGATTTCGATGCACTTTCTTATGGAGAAAGCGGGATTCCGGTTTTAACATTTTTTACATATAGTAAGGTACTGGTCAAAACTGGCTCAGTGACAGTATAATTTAACACACTTTTCCTTAAAAAAAAAAAAAAATACATCTCTCCTGTTCAATGATGGGCATCATCTTATCTCCAATTTAAACATACCAGAACCCTAGGATACAGAAGGCAGATTTCTGACCTCAGATTTCAGCTGTTGAACCTTCATATAACCAAGCTGGGAGGCAGAAGCTATTTGTTGGTTCATCTTTACTCACAGTGTTTTCAGCGGCTTTAAAAGACATTTTGTGCTTCTTTCTAACCTAGGTTTTCACAGGTTTGCATACACTAAAGCAAAACCACAGCATTTCATTTTCTTGACAGAATAAAACCAGGAACGCATATATTTAATAATAACATGAAAAGTAACAATTTTATTTCAGCTTGCCTTTAAACAGAATAAAAAGGCATCAGCTCACCCTAAATGCACGCACTACCGACAGCCGACAGCGGGCTCTCCTCACTGCTCTGTCCTCAGGGCAGGTCAGCGCCGATGGCACGGTGTGCGGCGTCCTGCCAGCCAAGGGGGATTTGCTGAAGAACAGCCCTTCTGGCACCAAGACTGCTGACTATATTATTTGACAATATAGCATCTTTTTTGCCAGTCAGACTGAGAAATGGAAGGAGGATCATTCTGGTTTCTAAGGTGCAGCAGGTCATGACAAACAACCAGGAGAAATGGCCCTGGGGCTAAAAATCAGTCCTTACCACCAGCCAAGCTCAGCCTTCATGCAGAGACTTGAGCAAGTTTCTGTGCATACAGTTACATCCTGATAAAACTAACCTGTCTTGTAGGGGACGGTTTACTGAATTCACTAATTCTTTTAGAAGAAAATCATTGCTTGATGGAGTGAGCCCAGGGCTGGGAACCGAGACAAAGATAACCTGTGGAGAACTGTTCTGCGGTCTCTGGGCAAAAACCTGTCCTGCTCCAACCCTCTCCAATTTCTGCCATTGGCATCAGTGGGGCCAAGATTTCATTTTTTGTACCAAGCACAAATAAACAAGGATGTAAAACTGGGAACAGTAATGGTTACTGGACACTGTCTACTGCTTTGAGGTCTCAGGGACGCAATTACACCAGCGACTTCTGGCTTTGCCCAGGCCTGGTGCAGCAGCAGAAAGAACCTTCCTGTTAAAATGTCAGAAATAAGGTTCTCTGTTTGGACAGCTCATTAACAGCAGACTCTCGACAGAAGTTTAAAAAGTCTGCGAGAAGGATTAACACTGCCTTGGACCTGACACTAACCATGGATAAGGGGAATTACACCAGTATAAAGGTGTGAATTTAATTAATCATGCTGGCAACATAATTCCCCATGTGAGCATTTCTCTTCCAATATGAACCGTGCCCATTTTCAACACAATTGATGTTTCTTAAGAGGTAGTTTAAACTAAGCTGAAAAAAAGTCACTCTTTATCCTGTAATAAGAGGATCCACATGGGAGATTATACAGCATAACTGCAGTAATATATCTATAATTACAGTGGTCTGATTTCCCATGCAGATGAGTCCTGACTCTGGTAGAGTTATTAATTTGTGCTGCTGTGTGTGAGAGGGGAACAAGCCCATTGTGTCTGAATTATCCTCTCGGTATGGCCAAGAAGGAGGACAACATTTTTGGGTAAAGAAGAAAGAACAGAAATTTCCTTTCTCCCCTTTTCAGTTCACAACATCCAACAAAATTATTTGATGTCAAGCCACTTATTCTGTAGGACTGTGTAATCCTCCCAAAATGCCATTTGACTTATGGAGGAAAAGGAATATAGAAACAGATTGCTTTTTATTTCTCATTTTTTCACACACTAATGCAATCATTTTAAATACTAAACCATGGGAGAAGAGAGAACGTGTCCCCACCTTTTCTGCCTGCAGCCAAAGGTTAGACAAGCTGGCACTGTAGGCTGAGCCTGGTTTCATGACAGCTCTGACAGCTCATTTTCAACCCCTGATTCAGCTGTCCCTGATCACAGGTACATTGCATCAGACCTACAAGCTCACTGGTATTTATCAGACTACAAGGGCTATACTGTATTCTTATATACTGTACTCTATATGTAAATAGCATAACGTTAAGTCATATGTAAATGTCTAAACACAGCCCCAACCACCATTAACTTCCATATAGACATATCAAATACAGGCACAATGAAGTCAATGTATCAAATACAATTTACCCCAAATGTTTGTGAAGTTCAGCACTCCCTTTGGTTTCATTCCACATGCAGGGGACAGTCCACATGGCAACTTTTTATTATTGGCATAAAAATTTGGCTAGGATAGTAACATTAACAGCACAACTTCCGCAAAATAGTGCCATGCACAATCTTTAAGTCTGGAGACTCTGGTCTTTCATCAGGCCGCTGACATCAAAGGCAATTTATGAACTAGTTTAACTACTATCTGATCAGGGTCACGGCCAAGTAAATGTAAGGACTTGGACTGAGAGACATTTTGTCTTGACATAAGAATATCACGTTTACTCTCAGGCAACACTTTCCACCTAAGCTATCATAAGTAAATCGCGCAGGAAACCAGAAGTGCCTGTTAAAACACTTTCCTTGATGAAATATTTAATACATTTGTTAATTAACAACATACATGCTCCTTATCTTCTTAAAAGAAAAAAATTATTCTTCTCTGCACAATGAATGAAAATGAGAAAAGGCAAATGGTGAAGGATTGCAGAAAGTTCTATGAACGGAAAACATCTCACTCAAGATATTTAAGAACACAGCTTCCACTTTATGTGTGAGGTGGAAATGCCTGGCCAGGCACCATGGCAATGCAGGACACCTCTTTGGAGAAGACCTTTTCTCCCTGCCCAGCCTTACGCAGCTCATGGGTCACACAAAGCGTCCATGGCGGGCAAGGGGCAACAGGCAAAACCTGGGCCAGCTGAGAAGCCAATGAACCCTGTTTCCACAGGCAACGTATGGGTGCCCCACAACATGGACAGAGAACTGACCACTAGATGATCATGACGATGTCCTGCCCTGGAGTAGAGAACACTATTAAGGGGAGGCGAGATCCTAGGGCAAATGCGCAGGAGGACTGAAACAAAACTGCAAAACACTTTCGGAACCAGTAAGAAGAACAGCCAGGAAAATTGGCATGTTGTGTAGATCACCTGGGTTGTGTTAGTACATGAGGACACAGGCAAACCCAGATAGAACCGTGGGAGATGAATGTTGGCATTGTGACTCACGGGGGGGCAAATTCCACTCCTGCCATGGCAGGCTGCGCCCACAAAAAAACTCCTATAAGGAGACTCTTGAGAGGGTTCTTTCTCCTCATTTGATCCTCTTGGGTGTCTCCTGGAGAGCATATTCCTCTGTTTCTTGTTTGAGCAGGGAACATTCCTGAAAGGAAAGGGCTAGCTGCATCTGCGATGGCAGTGGGAAGGAGCATCAGCCCTGTAGGCTCTCTGGGTTGCGTAGGAGAGCACACACTGTGTACAGAGGTGCTTTGGGGTCAGGCCGGGGCAAAGACCCCTCGCTGTACTTGCTTTGCACACACAGTTGTTGTCAGTGACACGAAGCAGATCTGCAACTTGAGCAGGTCCACTGCCCTCCAAGGGCCTCCCTCCTGGGCCTCCTCTGAGCAGAGGATCCACAGCAGAGGCAGGGATGACTCTGATGTGTTTTTATGATTTTTGAACTAAAGACTAATGGCAGTATGCAATAAATAAGAATTTGGTCCTATTGTGACTGCTGGGCCACATACACTGTCCTCCCTCCTGGTGTCTCAGCAGGGATGCTCAGTGAGCAGACAGGCTCATGTCCCTCCTTTCCTGCGGGGGGTTTGCCAGGGTTCACACTAAGCTGTGACCAACTACAGCTACGTCAGCTCTCCCAGAAAAAGGTTTGCTTTCTGCCAGTCAATTGCTATGAATCTGCAACTTTCCCCCAAGAAACCTTTTTAATTCATCCCCACCAAAAATCAAAGGGACGCATGGCCAAGGCATAACCCCCCAGGCATGCACATACTTCTCCCAGCATATTCCCTTACCTACATTAATCCTCTCTGTTCCCAGCCCAGGCAAGTCCCATTTCCTCATCCTTGGGAGTTTCAGGAGCAGCAAGCATCACTCACAGCCGGCTCCCTCCGGCTCCAGCTTCCTGCCAGCACACCCCGGCAGCCCCCAGCTCCCTCCCTTGCCACGGGGCTCCTGCGCTCACAGTTCAGCTTGCCCCCTTCTCCCCAGCCTTCCCAAAGCAGCCTCACAGCCAGGGGCTGGAGCTCAGGGATCCCTCTTCATCCCTCTCTGCCTGGTTATCTGTTTCTTTCCAGGGGAATGGTTTTTATCCAAGCCATTGTTTTCTCTTTCCTGCCTGGCTTCTCTAGTAACTCTAGTACTGCCTCCTTTAACTCCACATTTCCAGTTAGCAATGCAGAACTGAACTGGGAAAGCAAGTCGTAAGTGATAATCATAAAAAAAGACCAAAAACATTTTGTGTGCTTTTTCCCTGTTTGAAAAACTATGCAGAAATTGGTGTGCATAAAGCAGCAGGGATCTCCTGCCAAGGTGCTGAAGCCCCACGGGGAGAGCTGCAGAGGCTCCAGCGCTGAGTCAAGCTGGCAGGCAGGGTGCTGGGGAAGGCAGCCTCCCCTGAGACTTTGTACATTTTCCGAATAATCGGATATGTTGAATCCCACAAAGGGGTTAAGTTCAAACCTTAAGTCAGTAGGCTCTCATGGGAATGAGTCGCAGGGTGTTTCACCGTCCCTCTGCTCCTCCCTCGCAGCAAACTGGCAGACCGTTCAGGTTTTCCCTCAAAACTGCCAAACCACTACTAAGCCTTAAACTCATGCTGCCGGAGAGAGGAAACTATTTATAGAATAAAAAATCGAATGAGTTTGCTGGACCTAGTTCATATTTGATGACTTCAACAAGTTATATAAGGGCAGATTTCAGACCACCTTTGAAGAATCCTTCTCAGGCTTTTCCCAGATTTTCCTGTTGTTTTGCTCACCTCTGCTGATTAGAGCTGGGCACCATTCTGCAAGAGTATTTCAACTGGTATATTTTTGCTGTTTTCTTTAGGTGAGGGTTCTGTTGCTGTGGCCTGGCCTGAGCATCTTGCTCAGAGCCTCGCTGAAGGCAGTGGGATCCAGCAGCCTCCAGAAGTCAAGGTATAGGATTCCCCTGTAGTCTACTCATAAGCCTGGCAGCATGGTGATGATCTTGGAAGGGATGGAAAATGTTTTGTTCCTTCAAATTGTTTAGCATTTATCAAAAGCAAGTTCTGAATAAAATATTTGGTGTAAAAAGCACTGCAGCTTAGCTTGCCCTACTGTTAACAAAAGAGCTTTCTTAAAAAATATTTCATGGCTTGCATAACAAATGCAGGATGAATATCATAGTTAAATACATAAATTGAAACTCAGAACTGAGCTGCCAGAAGCCCAGGAATCATGGATGCTCAGCACTTCTGAAATATTAGTTGTCCTCAAAATTGAGATGCAGACAGCTACATTGATAAAATATTGACCTTTTCAGTAATACAACTCTGAATATGGAGACCAACCTAAGGACACAATTTACAATCCGGAGGAACAGAGGGATCTGCTCTCCCATTGAAAACTGCTCCTGCAAACTTCTGAGAATCCCTCACAAGATGATATCAGCCCCAGCTGCCACCATAGCCAAAGTGCTTTAAAGGCTCCTGCAGCATCCCCATGAAGTGGAGCTTTATAGTTTGCAACTGGTGGGAAATGATCCATATAAATAGGGCAGTGTATCCATATCAGCGTGCAGCGCCACTTTCAACTCATTGGCAAGAAGGATTGCTTTTCTTATTTCAAGACACGTCATAGCAATACGCGACCTTTGGATCAGACAAGGGGCGTGGTGGGATCTTCAAAAGCATTGCATTGGTTTTTTACATCTCAGTGTCCGGGAGCTCACATGCGTTAAGAAATGCTGCAGCTTTTTACAAGATAGAGCAGCAGCCTACAGATGGTTTTGGCATCTCTGCCCTACCTCAGGTCTGTGTGGCACATTAGAAAGCAGTTTCTCAGGTCACACGGAAGGTGTGTCTTATTTCCTCCAGTTAAAGGAGACAGGGAAGTGCCCCCCTGGGGACTGTGTTTTAGTTGTAATATTTCCTTTGTTGTAAACAACAATTTGTGCCCTAGGAAAGGACCTGCTAAAAGGATCTGGAAGGTGAAATGTGCTTCGCTTGTGGCTTGGCTTGGCTTAGCTTGGCTTTGCCTCCTGGCGTCAGAGTCCATCAGTCAGTGCACCTGAGTAAGCGCCCAGCTCCCACAGCCTTTAATGATGCTTTAGAGGTATTTAACAAGGAATTAAGAGTCTAAACTGCATGACATCTGTTAACATAAACTCCATCTTTTTCATAAACCGAGGCAGTTGTAACGTTTAGGAACTTTAGATCTGTCGATGAAAGCTAAAATGAGTTATAAACCAGTCCCTGGCTTGCAATTTAAATATTTTAAATATCTGTCACACAGCAATCTCAATCATTTAAATATTGTGTGGGCATATACCAAAAAAACAGGCAAGAAGGAAGACTTTAACCAAAAGCAAGATGCTGCATTAAGTGCAAAAGGAAAGAAATTAAATGAATTGTTGGAATGTAACTTAGATGTTTAATGTTCGGTTTTAACAAGCTCTCAAGCAGTGCTTGAAGCAGGGGTTAAATCTAATTCATGAATCAGGCAAAGCCTGAAGAACTCCATGAGAGAAACGTGATACTTCTTTGGGCTGGAGGTTATTAGCAGCACATAAGTGACATCCAGGCAGTGGAGGATGATGAGAGCAGGGGCTGTGTCCAACAGCCTCCTGTATCTGCAGCTGCTCAGGGTGAGCAAAGCTTTCCTGTGTGCCCAAACGAAGTGCTGTATTATGCTCCAAACACTTCTTCATTAGTAAGATCCTAATGTCCTCCCCAGCTCTGTAACTCTGGAAAGGGTTGCGATGGAGGCATAGAAGGGACTCAATAAACAAATACAGCAGTAACTGCATACCTACAGGGGTACTCCCTCTGATGCACCAAGTACAGTCATGATGAGAAAGTGACAGGAGCTTCCCAAAGATACTATGGGCTGGGCATCACTGCCTGTTGCACAGCAATGCTTGAAAACACATGTGACTCCACCTCACATTATTGCCTTGAAATGGCTTATAGTCTCTTAACGCCTAACTGACACATCTGGGCAAGGCAGGCACACTTGCACCACTGGACTGCAAGTTTTAACATGGGCTCAGCCTCCCTCACAATGCAGAATGAGGACAGAAGGAAAATCGACAGGGCACTTTGTGGCAAGGGCAGTGCAAATTAGCGAGCAAGTTCTGTTGCCAGGATTATAATGCATTTAACAGGCATGATGCACATCCTTGAAATGCTTTGACAGAGATCAGATTTCATCTATAAAGTCCAGATTACATGATGTCCTTAATTTTTCTATTCAATTAGGTTGATCACAGAATCATAGAATCATAGGATGCTTTGGGTTGGAAGGGACCTTGAGAGGTCATCTAGCCCAACCCCCCTGCAGTGAGCAGGGACAACTTTAATTAGATCAGGTTGCTCAGAGCCCCATCCAACCTGACCTTGAATGTTTCTAGGGATGGGACCTCCACTACGTCTCTGGGCAACCTGTTCCAGTGCTTGACCACCCTCATTGTAAAAAATTTCTTTCTTATGTCCAGTCTAAATCTACCCTCTTTTAGTTTAAAACCATTACTCCTTGTCCTGTCACAACAGGCCTTGCTAAAAAGATTGTCCCCATCCTTCCTGTAGGCTCCCTTTAAGTACTGAAAGGCCACAATAAGGTCTCCCCGCAGCCTCCTCTTCTCCAGCCTCAACAATCCCAACTCTCTCAGCCTGTCCTCATAGGAGAGGTGCTCCAGCCCTCGAATCGTTTTTGTGGCCGTCCTCTGGACCCGCTCCAACAGGTCCATGTCCTTCTTGTGCTGAGGGCCCCAGAGCTGGACGCAGTACTGCAGGTGAGGTCTCACCAGAGCAGAGCAGAGGGGCAGAATCACCTCCCTCGACCTGCTGGCCACACTTCTTTTGATGCAGCCCATTCTTTTGATGATACAAAGGGCTGCAGGGCTTCTGTTTCACTTTGCTTTCTTTGAGCAGGAAAAAAGCGACATTCCCAGCTTTATTTTCCCTAGTGGTGGGATGCAGTGTTTTGGCCATGTTCCTCCTTTCAGCTCAGAAGCTGGCTTGGAGCAGGTTGCTGTGGTTTCTCAAGCTGTCCTTTGCTAGGCATTACAAAGGAAGTGTCTCCTTTGGACAAATGCTTCAAAGGACAAATGCTTGGAGAATGCACACATCATTCAGAGCAGATCCATCCTGGCAGATGTATACCTGCATTACCATAGGAACTAAGCTACTCCCAAATATTTGGCAGTGAAAGCTTGCAACCAAAATGGGAGTGAGCCCATTACTGTACATATAAGGCATACTGCCTGTAGTGAACCTTAAAATGTCTGTCACATCCTCCTGGAAGTGTGCTAGGAAGCTTCTGCCCAGATTTGGGCGAACACAAATGGTAAAATTTACATGGGAAGGTAGATAATATGATGTCCTGAGTTCAGGGACCAAATCTACTGCTGGTCCTGCCTTTTTTACTGGGGAGAGGGAACTTTTCCTCTCCCTGCCATTGAAAGGGAACAGATTTGATCAGAAGGTATTTGTCCTCAGTGCTCCCTCTCCTCTGCAGGCACAGATCCCTAATCCTTCAGTGGAAAGAGCAAGGTGCTCCACAAGGCACACTCCCCCTTCTCCTGCAGATGAACATTTGCTAAGGTCCATCCCTGTGCCTCAGGCCTGTGGCTTTGCAGGAGGTTCATGGTCTGGCTGATTCTCCTGCAGACCCAGCCCCAACTGTGAAAGAATGCAAAGCATGTGGGGAAATGGAACAAAAGTGATCTCCTACGGTAAGGGATGAGCCAGGAGAGGGCTTTTTGTCTTTCCCTTTCCAGGCCTAACTCCAGCTGGATGGATGTCAGAGGGATAGGAGTTATGTATAGTGCTTTTCACAAACTTGCTCTGAGTTTAATAGCATTGAGATGAACACTCAATACACAATAAACAATAATAACCGTGTCCAGCTGGGGATGGCAATTCCTTCTCCAGTGCTCTCAGAGAGCTGCTTAAGCCTGAGGACTAGTGCAACAGTGGAACTACAGCTTAAACACTAATATAGGACAGAAAAAGTGCAATACTGCACATTCAGATATGGCTCAAGCCAAGAAGGCACAAGCTTTTCCACCTCCTTCCTTTTGGCCTTCTGAACCAAGAGAGAGATCAATGCCATTGAAGGAAGGATGTCACCCTTGTCTTCACCTAGGATCCCTGTAGGAGAGCTCATAAACTAGAGTTAACTAGGCTTGCTCCTACAACTAATGTTACTTATTGCAAACTGGCAAAGATTTAAACCCAGTTTGGAGGCAGATTCAGTAGGCTGTTGGAGGAGTCTAACCCTTTCAGAATAACAGTAAGTGCATCCTTCTGAAAATATCCCACATTCTTCTGCTGACATCCCAACTTATTTTGCCAGCTACCCATTTTTGGCTGCAGACATTACCTGCTGTCTTGCACTCTGGCAAACAGCCCAGTGCTGGTCTTCAGTATTCTAGATGGTGCCAAGCTGATTTACCACCATAGTCCCATAGTGAAGTCTGGACCTGATGACCTTTTGAGAAGACTACCTCTTGGCCACATCACTAGCAAGTACTTAGTGCAGGAAAAAAGCAGCTGAGGGATACAACACTAGTTAGGACCCTCACTGTGATAAAAATAAAGGAAATAGAGTTAGACTGCAAGAATGGTACTAGGGCATCAAGAAAAGGTAACATGGCCTACTATTGCACAGTATTACTGAAGACCTGTCTGCTCCAGTTCTCTCTGAATTGCAGCTGGAGCATCGCTCTACCTCGTAGACTGGGAAAGGGACCGTTCAAAAGGGTATCAGATGATACATTACACTGCACATATCCAGAGATGATAAAAATACCTCTCTTCAAAACAAGTAAGATTGCAGACAAGAAATCTGCTGTGTCCCCCCAGAACACACTTCCACATCCATCATAGAATCATAGAATCATTTAGGTTGGAAAAGACCTTTAAGATCATCAAGTCCAACCGCTAACCTAATAGTGCCAAGTCCACCACTAAACCATGTCCCAAACCGCCATGTCTACATGTCTTTTAAATACCTCCAGGGATGGGGACTCAACCACTTCCCTAGGCAGCATGTTCCAATGCTTGACTACCCTTTCAGTGAAGAAATTTTTCCTCATATCCAATCTAAACCTCCCCTGGTGCAACTTGAAACCATTTCCTCTTGGCTATCACTTGTTGCTTGGGAGAAGAGACCAACACCCACCTCACTACAACCTCCTTTCAGGTAGTTGTAGAGAGCCATAAGGTCTCCTCTCAGCCTCCTCTTCTCCAGACTACACAACCCCAGTTCCCTCAGCCGCTCCTCAGAAGGCCTGTGCTCTAGACCTTCACCAGCTTTGTTGCCCTTCTCTCAACACGCTCCAGCACCTCAATGTCATTCTTGTAGTGAGGGGCCCAAAACTGGACACAGTATTCCAGGTGCGGCCTCACCAGTGCTGAGTACAGGGGGACAATCACTTCCCTAGTCCTGCTGTCCACACTATTCCTGATACAAGCCAGGATGCTGTTGGCCTTCTTGGCCACCTGGGCACACTGCTGGTTCATGTTCAGCCGGCTGTCAGCCAACACCCCCAGGTCCTTTTCGGCCAGGCAGCTTTCCAGCCACTCTTCCCCAAGCCTGTAGCGTTGCATGGGGTTGTTGTGACCCAAATGCATGACCCAGCACTTAGAGTTGTTGAACCTCATATAATTGGCCTTGGCCCATCGATCCAGATCCCTCTGTAGAGCCTTCCTACCCTCAAGCAGATCAACATTCCTGCCCAATTTGGTGTGGTCTGCAAACTTACTGAGGGTACACTCAACCCCCTCGTCCAGATCATTGATAAAGCTTGTTGCGTCCTCCTCCACTGCTGATTGCCCAGATGACAGGGCATTACATCAGTCAAAGAAATCCACAGCTAAAAGAAAAACACATCAGTTGGAAGGAAAAGTTCTTTTATTCTAACTGTGCTTACTGAACAAGGGGGGAAAAAACTTCTGGAGGCATGTCGATGGCTTACAATTTAATTGATGCCCTCAGCTTTGAGCCAGCATAAATTATTATTATGAGGGAAATTGCTGAGCTCAGGCTATGCAGACACTTGCCAAAGGAAAGCAATTCTGACAGTTGCTATAGGGAATTCTCTGCAGTTTTCCTGTCATTTTGCAGTATACTTCATGCTGACCTGCTGGAATTAAATGAACTATGCCAAACGTAGTGTTCTTCCTTAGCATGGAGACTGTGCATCGACACAGCTCTCTGGTGGTCCTCATAATGGGAGGGAATGTGCTTGTGTCTAGTCTGGGGTCAGTATTCAAGAGGAATAGGATGTATTTTTCCTCCTGTGTCTTTACTCTCATTAAAAAAAAAAAATTATTTTGCCTGCTGGCAACAAGATCGACAGTGACATCCTTCAAAGTGAGGACAGCCCTAAAGGTGCCCACTTACTAATCTGCCTCTCATGCACTTTGCTACCCCATACTGAAAGCAGCCATCGATCCTCCCAACAGAGACACACACAGCCCCCCCGAAGCCTCTCTCCAGTTAATAGCCTTCTATCCTCCTGCTCCTTCCCTGGATATCTAAAAATCCATGCCGTGTTCAATAAATTTCTCCTCAAGTTACCAAAAAAGCACTGTCTTTATACAACAGGCCCAGGGGACCAGCAAAAATTTGGGAAGATGAAATCCTTGTAACTTCAGATTTGTGTAGGTCTGGAAAGAGTCTGTGAGAATGAAGACCCAAACCTGAGGAAAAGGCAAAAGGACATCTGCACTGGGTTAATGCCTGTAAGCTGGAAAGTAACTTCTTGTTCTTCTCCTTTGTGTTTCCCCAGAGCTTCAGTATATTAAAGACAAGAGAGACAGAAGAGGGCAGGAAAAGGGCTGATATGCTACAGCACAACAGCTCTTGCAGATCACGGAGGGGCAGATAATCCTCCTGGAGCCCATGGGTCTTAATATTCCTAACTGCTTTTCAGGTGCTTAATAATGGGGTTTTTGCTCAATGTTTAGCTCTATGTACTCTTTTCTATTTATTAAAAAAAAAATGATTGAAAATATCTTCCCATTCCACAGGAAGTGCAGTTAATTCTGTGCCTAAAATAAGGTAAAAGGTACATATGAATCATGGTAATAGCATTCCATACACAAGAAGACATGCAATAAGCTTGACTAATGCTTTATACAAAGACATATCTGTTTTTCACAAGTGGCTGTTTGAGTCACGCCAGGAGCACAATGCATTTCTGACTCTATGCCCCCGAGAACATACAGCATTTCTGTGAGGCTCCTTATCTGGCTATTCAGGGCATTTGGCTCTTGTATCCATTGCCTCTTCCCACATCTGCACAACACCCTCTCACTTTTTTTCCCTTACAAAGTTGCTGCAAAACACACTCAGCAGTAAGACACTAGTATTTTTGTTCTGCCTCCACCTCAACACCAGTGTTATCCATCCAACCATGCTTCTTCCAAATCATATTTCATTGTCCTTATAAAGCTGTTCAGGCCATAAGACAAGGGACTGCTTTGCTATCGGTGTGCAGGGCAAAAGACTGAAATGAAGCAGCATCTTCTGAATAACTAGAATAACTCTACAGAAGTCACCAGGATTAGGCTGATTTGCTCCCAAGAGGATCTGTGCTGTGTCCTTTCTTTTTCTACAACATGTACCCCACACAACCAATTAAGGCTTCTTCAAGCTTGGGACCTTGGAACTGATCTTATTTAATACTTTCATTAATGACTTCAGCTCAAGAAAATGAAAACATGCTAATGAAACTAGAGCATATCACAAGATTCAACGGCTGTGTCGGTGCAGGGGAAGATCAGAGTTTTATACAGCTGGGCTAAGAGTAAAATAGGCAGGATAAAACTGAAGATCATGGAGTGCAAAGTCATGTATTTAGGTATTAACACCAGAATTGCTGTTATAAACTTGGAAGCCCATAATTTAGTAGCAAAATAGGAGCATCCGGTATTTCTAGCTAAGCACAATCTGACAACCCCTTGCTAATGTGATGCAGGGCTGAGAAACCAAAGTGTGATGCTAAGAGGTATAAGAAGAGTGATTTTCACTAGTAATAAAGTGAATGTGCTAACACCGAAAGTCCTACTGGAATCTCTCTCAGACGCTCTAAGACACTGGGCTTTTTGGTTTCAACAACAAATTCAAGCTCAAGAGGTGCTGAGGCTGCTTTGGTGGATGGAGGGAAGGAGGGAGCTGCAAAGGGGCTAGCATACAGAAGGTTTAGGCCACAGTTGTGCAGGGAGCATGAGTGAATCGTAAGGTAGGATTGCAGCATTTGAGGCAGACACAGCCAACCACGCACGCTCCTGCCTTGAAACGTGCACAGAATTTGCTCTCGTGCTTCAGTGAACAAGCACAGAGCCTTCCAGCGTCCCTTGTACTTCCTTCCCAAAGGCACCCCCAGCATACTTCTACTGTTCATAATTAAAGACAAACCTGAGAGGGGAGACAGGCCTGCAGGAACAACTCCCTCAGAAACTGCCTTAGCAAAATGTTGAAAAGTAAGCGGATCTTCCTTGCCAAATTGGACTAGACATAACCATCTCCTTCCAACTAATGAAACACTTCTTTTTGTTCAGATTTCTCAGCTGGGACTCCTATCCTGGTGTTTCAATATCTGAGCCCATTTTTCCCCATCTGCTCACACATTCTCTCCCCCCGCGCCCCAATCCATCCCCTCCTCAAGCTGCCTACGTGCATCTGAGGGATGAGATGAACTACAGAAGGGAATGTCTCACATCGGGCTCTTGTACTTAAACATGGGCATTAAATAGCTCTTTTGCAATGAAGCAGCATCAATATTTCAGCAGCATGAGAAGACTGGAAAGCCCATAGCTGACCAGGAGCCAGGCAATCATTTGGGAATGTAGAAGATGCCAGGACTTAGTCATCCTATGTTGAAGCTCTGGGAATATAACATAGCAAAGAGAGCACAGTTTCCAGGGATTGTGGACTTCCATACTACCCCATGCTTGTTGACTGAGCCACAGTGATGACAAGCTATGTGCAGAAATACCCCTTTCTGGTAATGACTAGAAAGACTGATGGAAGAAAGAAAAAAAAAGGTACAGATTGCACTGATCCCAGTGCAATCGAGTCTGCTGTGTACAATTCCAGTGCACCCGTCAGGCTTATGCATGTTGTAGAGAGCAGAACATGCACCCATTACCTTAGCCCGCACTTCACCGCCCATCCAAGCGGTCAGCTGCCGACCGGTGGCAGTCTGGGGTGGTCAGACTCCAGATAACAAGTGCATGGCTCTCTGCGCTGTAGGAAACACTCAACCATGGGCTCCACTCCTGCAACTCCCACAGGTTTCTTGGAACCACCCTGAGATTCTGATGCCACCAGAGCTGCTCACAGCATAATTTTTTATCCAAACTGGTTCAAACTTCAACCAATGCTAAACTCTACAGGGACATGAAGATTTTTCAGTCACCTTCTCAGCTGCATCAAGTTCTGCTGTTGTCACTGATGTAGGCAAAAAAGTGGGAATACAGGTTTTACTTTTCACTCAGGCCAAAGATTAACTGCAGTGCCTAAAGATGCAGGCTACCGCTCAATGTCTTGACTAATGATCTGGTAAAGAGAGTGAGCAGGGCAAGCTTACAAGTGACACAGTGTTATTTGACAGTCAAAACAGAAGCCTGAGATAAGGTTGTGTGTTGTGGTTTAACCCAGCAGGCAGCTAAACACCATACAGCCGTTCACTCACTCTCCCCCTCCCCAGTGGGATGGGGGAGAGAATTGGGGAAAAAAAAAAAAAAGGAAATTCGTGGGTTGACATAAACACAGTATAATAGGACAGAAATGGAAGGGATAATAATAATAATAATAATAACAACAACAACAACAATAACAATATACAAAATAAGTGATGCACAATGCAATTGCTCACCACCCACTGACCAACACCCAGCCAGTTCCCAAGCAGTGATCGCAGCCACCGCAGCCTCCCAGCCAACTCCCCCCAATTTATATACTGAGCATGATGTCATATGGTATAGAATACCACTTTGGTCAGTTTGGATCAACTATTTTGGCTGTGCCCCCCTCCCAGTTTCTTGTGCACCTGGCAGAGCATGGGAAGCTGAAAAGTCCTTGACTAGCATAAGCAGTACTCAGCAACAACTAAAACATCAGCGTGTTATCAACATTCTTCTCATCCTAAATCCAAAACACAGCACTATGCCAGCTACTAGGAGGAAAATCAACTCTATCCCAGCCGAAACCAGGACAGTATCCACCCCTTATTCTATACCATCTACGCCATGCACAGGTTCTACCCTTTCCCATAAATTTCAATTAATCACCACCATTTTTCCTGTCTTTTGACATATACACATAGATGTCATTCCCTCAGTCTGTGGGCCATCCCTCTAAAATGTCCATTCAGTTCATTCAGTCCATGACTTTGGGCTCCACCTGTCATAACAGTCTTTCGGGGCAGGAGAAATGGTGTGTGGTGTTGGACTGTTGCATGTTGAAGCCAGCTCTGATTCCATTACACTGCACTTTGCTCAGTTTTATTGAAGTTCATTCTTCATTAATCTGGGTGATTCTTACTGTAATACTATTGATATGGCATATAGCAACCACAGTAGTGATGACATACAGTATTATACAGCAGTTAACATCATACCATTCATTTAATTGGTTATTTTCACTCAAAATCAAACCCCCTTGAGGTACACATCGGACTTCCCCATCCTTCTGCATTACCGACCAAGTGCACCCAGGTCCTTGAGCAAAAGCAATCCCATGAATGGGTTTGCCTTTGCCTGAGGCAGGAGTAACCCAGACTGTCTTCCCCAGCATATTTCTTATGTGCACTACAGGGACTTTATCCCCCTCTACGGTACGTAAAATTTTGATTGGGCAGGGCCAGCTCAATTGGCAGATCCCCTAGTGTTGACTAACCAGGAGACTTTTGCTAAATGTGTATCCCAGAGTTTGAATGTCCCAGCACCCATTGCTCAGGGTAGTCTTTAACAGTCCATTGTATCGTTCGATTTTCCCAGAGGCTGGTGCATGACAGGGGATGCGATATACCCACTCGATGACATGGTCTTTGGCCCAGGTGTCTGAGGTTGTTTTGGAAATGAGCCCCATTGTCTGACTCCATTCTTTCTGGGGTGCCATGTTGCCACAGAACTTGCTTTTCAAGGCCCAGGATGGTGTTCCGGGTGGTGGCACGGGACACAGGATATGTTTCCAGCCAGCCGGTGGTTGCTTCCACCATTGTAAGCACATGGCACTTGCCTTGGCAGGTTTGTGGCAGTGTGATATAATCAATCTGCCAGGCCTCCCCATATTTATATTTCAGCCATCGTCCTCCACACCAGAGAGGCTTTAACCGCTTGGCCTGTTTGATAGCAGTGCATGTTTCACATTCATGGACAACCTGTGCAGTAGTGTCCATGGGCAAGTCCACCCCTCGATCACGAGCCCATCTATATGTTGCATCTCTTCCTTGATGGCCTGAGGTGTCATGGGCCCACCAAGCTATAAATAATTCACCTTTATGTTGCCAGTCCTGATCCACCTGAGCCACTTCAATCTTAGCAGCTTGATCCACCTGCTTGTTGTTTTGATGTTCTTCAGTGGCCCAACTCTTGGGTATGTGAGCATCTGTGTGAAGTACTTTTACAATCAGGTTCTCTACCTGGGCAGCAATACCTTGCCACAATGTGGCAGCCCAGATGGGTTTGCCCCCACCACTGCCAGTTGTTCTGCTTCCACTGCTGCAACCACCCCCACAGGGCATTTGCCACCATCCATAAGTCAGTATAAAGGACTGGCCATTTTTCTCATTCAGCAATATCTAAAGCCAGCGGGATGGCTTTCACCTCTGCAAACTGACTCAACTCCCCTTCTCCTTCAGCAGTTTCTGCGACTTGTCGTATAGGACGCTGTACAGCAGCTTTCCACCTCCAATGCTTTCCCACAAGACGACAGGACCCATCAGTGAACAGGGCAGATTGCTTCTCATTTTCTGGCAGTTTATTATACAGTGGGGCCTCTTCAGCATGCATCACCTCCTCCTCTGGCAATATTCTGAAATCTTTGCCTTCTGGCCAGTCCACAATTACTTCTAAGATTCCTGGATGACTGGGGTTTCCTATTTGAGCCTGTTGTGTGATCAGTGCGATTCACTTACTCCATGTAGTTGCATGATGTGTAGAGGGAACCTTCCCTTTGAACATCCAGCCCAGCACCAGCAGTCAGGGTGCCAGCAGGAGCTGTGCTTCAGTACCAACCACTTCCAAAGCAGCTTGAACCCCTTCATATGCTGCCAATATCTCCTTCTCAGTTGGAGTATAGAGAGCCTTGGATCCTCTGTATCCCCGACTCCAAAACCCTAGGGGTTGACCTCCAGTCTCCCCTGGTGCTTTCTGCCAGAGGCTCCAGGTAAGGCCATTCTCCCCAGCTGTGGTGTAGAGCACATTCTTTACATCTTGCCCTGCCCAGACTGGCCCAAGGGCTACTGCATGAACTATCTCCTGTTCAATTTGTTCAAAGGCTTGTCGTTGCTCAGGGCCCCATCTGAAATCATTCCTTCTTCCAGGTCACCTGGTAAAAAGGGCTTACGATCAGACTGTAATTTGGAATATGCATTCTCCAAAAACCCACAACGCCTAAGAAAGCTCGTGTTTCCTTCTTGCTAGTTGGTGGGGACATGGCTGTTATTTTGTTGATCATATCCATTGGGATCAGGCAACGTCCATCTTGCTGTTTTATTCCTAAGAACTGGATCTCCTGTGCAGGTCCCTTGACCTTACTCTGTTCTATGGCAAAACTGGCTTTCAGCAGGATTTGGAATGTTTTCTTCCCTTTCTCAAAAACTTCTTCTGCTGTATTGCCCCACAAGGTGATGTCATCAATGTATTGCAGGTATTCCAGAGCCTCACCCTGTTCCAGTGCTGTCTGGATCAGTCCAGGGCAAATGGTGGGGCTGTGTTTCCACCCCAGGGCAGTCGATTCCAGGTGTACCGGATGCCCCTCCAAGTGAAAGCAAACTGGGGCCTGCACTCTGCTGCCAAAGGGACTGAGAAAAACACATTAGCAATGTCAGTTGTGGCATACCACTTGGCTGCCTTTGACTCCAGTTCATATTGAAGTTCTAGCATGTCTGGTACAGCAGCACTCAGTGACGGCGTGACTTCATTCAGGCCACGATAGTCTACTGCTAGTCTCCACTCTCCATTAGACTTTTGCACTGGCCACATGGGACTGTTAAAGGGTGCGCGAGTCTTGCTGATCACTCCTTGGCTCTCCAGTCAACGAATCAGCTTATGGATGGGAATCAGGGAGCCTTGGTTGGTGCAATATTGCCATCGGTGCACCACTGTGGCGTTGACCAGCACCTGTTGTTCTTCGACCCTCAGCAATGCCACAACAGAAGGGTCCTCCAAGAGACCAGGCAAGGTGGAGAACTGTTTCATTTCCTCCACCTCTAAGGCACCTATACCAAAAGCCCACCAGCACCCTTTTGGGTCCTTGAAACACCCTCTCCTGAGGCAGTCTATGCCAAGGATGGACAGAGCCTCTGGGCCAGTCACAATGTGGTGCTTTTGCTACTCATTCCCGGTTAGGCTCACTTTGGCCTCCAATACAGTGAGCTGTTGGGATCCCCCTGTCACTCCAGAAATACAGATGGGTTCTGCCCCTGTATAGCTTGATGGCCTTAGGGTACACTGTGCACCAGTGTCCACTAGAGCCTTCTACTCCTGTGGGTCTGGTGTGCCAGGCCATCGAATCCACACAGTCCAGTAAACCCGGTTGTCCCTTTCCTCCACCTGGCTGGAGGCACGGCCCCTCTAGTCCTGGTCATAGTAGTCGTTACTCACTTCTTGAAAATACGAATTAGAAGCCCCTTTATTGAGATCAGGGGTAAGATCAACCCTTCTACTCTGGGGAATTGCCCACTGGAAAATGGAGCAGCAGGTTTCCTGGAAAAGCCCCTCTGTGTGACTGTTTTTCCTTGCAACTCACATACCCCTGCCTCTAGGGTCAAGGTAGATTTTCCATCCCACTTTCTCATGTCCTCTCCATGGTTGCACAGGTAAAACCACAGAGTGGCCCATGGTGTGAACTCACTATATCCTCTCTCTTGGTTAGAGGGACACATACTCCTAGTAGCTGAGATACTGGTCCATACAGGTGGGGAGTAGAACATACCCTCTTCAAGTTGCTAGAACACTTGGGACAGTTTTTTGGACAGTCTTTCCACAGCTGGGACACAGGCCCATAGGGAGGAAGAGAGATTTTGTTCATATTGCCAGAGTTGGCCAGCCAACTCATCCACCGTTGGTTCCTCTCCATCTTTCCAGACGTCTTTCCTCTTTGCCTTTTCCATTACTGCCAATGAGTTTACATGTGACGATGATGCGCTCCGTACAAACTTCCACCACATGGTTTGTGCGCACCTGACTTCATCTGGATCTTTGGATAACTGCTCGTTGTTCAGGTCATTATAAATCACCTCCAGCACAGCTAATTCCTCCAGACACTGGATACGTCTCTCCATGGTGGTCCACTTGCCTGGGTGACATATAACATCTTCCTTGAAGGGATATCTTTCCTTCACGCCTGACAGGAGTTGTCTCCAGAGGCTGAGGACTTGTGCCCCTTTTCCAATAGCTTTGTCAATGCCCCCTTCCCTAGAAAGGGATCCCAGGTGCTTGGCTTCCCTGCCCTCCAATTCCAAGCTCCTGGCCCCATTATCCGAGCATTGGAGCAGCCAGGTGATGATGTGCTTGCCTGGATGACGACTGAAATCTTTTCACGTATCTCGCAGTTCACTCAGGGATAGGGATCGGGTGGTTATCATCTCATTTATGGGTTCTGCCTCTTCTTCCTTTCTCATGATGGCCCTGGTTCATCTTCATCCCTTAATAAACAAACTGATCTTCTTGTGTATCTCTTCTTGTGTATAGGGGCAACTGATACTGGCATGGGTTGGTTCTCTAGTTCAGCTGCAGTGCCTGTCGCTGGAGTTTGAGTAGCTGCAGTGTTTGTCACTAGGGTTAGAGTCACTGCAGCACCTGTCGCCAAGGTTTGAGTAGCTGCATTGCGTATCATGGTGGTTGGAGTAGCTGCAGTGCCTGTTGCTGGTGTTTGAGTAGCTGCAGTGCATGTCGTGGGGTTTTGAGTTACCACGTTGCCTATCACAGTGGTTTGAGTAACCGCAGTGCCTTTTGCTGGGGTTGGAGTAGCTGCAGTGCCCGTCGTGGGGGTCAGAGTAGCCGCAGCGCCCATCACAGGGGTTCATCTCTGGATAATATTCTTAAATAGTTGTTTAACTCTAAACGGGACCTGAACCACATTCAGGAGACATAGCAGTAGGAGGATGCTGGTTCGAATATCCTAAGGATATTCAAAATTCTCAAGAGCTGTTGTAACTAGTCTGAAGGAGAAAGGGATGGTGAAGGAGCAGGGGAAATTGGCTGTCTCCCCAATAGATCGGTTCTCCAAGGAGAAGAGGTAAAAGGTGTAATTATTAATAGTTTCCAAGAAATGGCTCCCGAAGCTCCCGAAGTACAGGAATGACGACAGTGCTGAGTACAAACTCATGACCGATAATTTTACCATACCATAAACCAGTGTTACACAGTACAGCAAAGCAATAACTTTAATCCAGCTCCCAGAGGCAGTAAACAGCACCACAGGGAATGCGTATGGCAAGTAAGGTGTTACATAGCACAACTCTGAGAGCAAGCACAACAACTCTGGGAGCAAATGAATCAACATTGCAACCAGTAACTATTAAACTAATATAATGAATGTTTATCACAAATTTGTTTTAACACACTCTGGTCAGATCTGTTGTTATCTCGAACCCTTCATGCCCCACGTTGGGTGCCAAAAGGACTGTTGTGGTTTAACCCGGCAGGCAGCTAAACACACAGCCGTTCACTCACTCTCCCCCTCCCCAGTGGGATGGGGGCGAGAATTGGAAAAAAAAAGTAAAATTCGTGGGTTGACATAAACACAGTTTAATAGGACAGAAAAGGAAGGGAAAATAATAATAATAATAATAGCAACAACAGCAATATACAAAATAAGTGATGCACAATGCAATTGCTCACCACCCACTGACCGATGCCCAGCCAGTTCCCGAGCAGCGATCGCTGCCCCCCAGCCAAGCCCCCCAGTTTCTATACTGAGCATGATGCCATATGGTATGGAATAGACCTTTGGTCAGTTTGGATCAGCTATTCTGGCTGTGCCCCCTCCCAGCTTCTTGTGCACCTGGCAGAGCATGGGAAGCTGAAAAGTCCTTGACTAGCATAAGCAGTACTCAGCAACAACTAAAACATCAGTGTGTTATCAACATTCTTCTCATCCTTAAATCCAAAACACAGCACTATGCCAGCTACTAGGAGGAAAATTAACTCTATCCCAGCCGAAACCAGGACATTGTGAAAAAACTGCATACACACCTAACAAGTGCTGATTGAATAAATAACACAAAACAGAAAAAACTCCCATGTTATTGAGGACAGCCTTGGAAGAAATCATTTAAGTATTGATGTGGTCAGCAAAATAAGAACATTTGCACAATGTTCAGCATCACTCTAAAAAGCTGACAGAATATGAGGAAGCACTGGACTGAGAAAAGTCCTGAAAGCATTAAACCACTGTCTAAATCAATATAGTCTCACCTTGCAAGCAGTGTTCAGTTCCAAGTCTCCCATCACAACAATATACAAGAAACAGAAAGTGTCCACAGAGGTGTAATAGAAGAATTTCAGAAGCAAGGATGGACTAAATGAGACTGTACAAATCCTACAATGGACTTACAAGAAAAATCTTCAAGCAATTAATTAAATACAAAAGACACACATTCACAACAGGCAGCATTTTTCTCTGATTTACACCAGACAAAAATCTGGCCTTATCCTTTTAATGTGAATCAAAGGGAGTTTGTACTCTGTGAAAGCAAAGCACTAAATGACTCTTGATGACAATCATCCTACTTATCAGGCCCTGTAACTACTGTTCATTCAAACCAATTAAATGGCTGTGTGCCAAGAATAACAATAAAACCACTTGCATCAGCAATACAGAATATTCCTCTCCACCTGAAAAAATGTATGACTTTGAATGAAAGTATATAAGTAAGATATAAAAGGGGAAAATCTAGATAATTCAGCCCCCTAACAGATAACACTTTAAAGAGTACGAAATTTAGCCCTCCATAGAGACCTGATGACAGCTTATGTGGCTCCTGAGTGATCATAACCTGCACATAATTATTATATAGTCTTTGTATTGGTCCATTAGGAGTAAACTTCAGCCGTTATGAATATTTATCAAGTTGCTCTCAAATTTGTAGATTTTGGCTTATGTTTAACTTATTTCATTTTATTTAGTTGCTTAAGGACCTGGAAAGAGACACTTCCAGAGGCTCAGTGGGATAGGAAGAATTGTCCCCTGGAAATGTTTTCCACAGGCTACAAAGTGATGCTAGGGCTACTATGCTCAAAAATTCACCAACTTGGAATTATGCCTACAAGAGAGAAATCTATGTCTGTCTGTGGAGTGTCCTAACAAAATCTTGGGAAACAGACTTGACATTTCCAGGGTACACCCTTCTATTAATCTATAAGGAAGACCTTATTGCAGCCTTTCAATATATGAAGGGGGCTTATAAGAAAGATGGAGGAGGACTTTTTACCAGGGTCTGTAGCAACAGGACAAGGGGCAATGGTTTTAAACCGAAAGAGGATAGATTTACATGGGACATAAGGAAGAAATTTTTTACTATGACGGTGATGAGACAGTGGAACAGGTTGCCCAGAAAAGGTGGGGATGTCCCATCATTGGAAGTGTTCAAGGTCAGGTTGGATGGGACTCTGAGCAACCTGATCTAGTGGAAGATGTCCCTGCTCATGGTGGGGGGGTGGACTAGGTAATCTTTAAAGGTCCCTTCCAACCCAAGCCATTTTATGATTCCATGATTCTATAAGAATAAATACATATTCACTAAATATCCAATGAAGTAGTTTTAATTATTCAATTAAATTGCTCCATAAGACTCCAAAAGGGGTTCTTGATTCCCCTGTAAACTTATCATAAAGCTGGAGAACTAATTATTTCACAAATGATTGCTCGATGTATAAAGTCTTTGTTATTTCACATCACTACTATATAGACTATTGTTGTGGTTTAACCCAGCAGGAAGCTAAGAACCACGCAGCCATTCACTCACTCTCCCCCTCCCCAGTGGGATGGGAGAGAGAATCGGAATTAAAAAAAAGTAAAATTCATGGGTTGACATAAAGGCAGTTTAATAGGACAGCAGAGGAAGAGAAAGTAATAATAACTATAAAAGAATATACAAAATAAGTGATGCACAATGCAATTGCTCACCACCCGCTGACCAATGCCCAGCCAGTCCCTGAGCACCGATCGCTGCCCCCTGGACAGCTCCCCCCCAGTTTATATACTGAGCATGATGCCATATGGTATGGAATAACCCTTTGGTCAGTTTGGGTCAGCTGTGCTGGCTGTGCCCCCTCCCAGCTTCTTGTGCACCTGGCAGAGCACGGGAAGCTGAAAAGTCCTTGACTAGCATAAGCAGTACTCAGCAACAACTAAAACATCAGTGTGTTATCAACATTCTTCTCATCCTTAAATCCAAAACACAGCACTATGCCAGCTACTAGGAGGAAAATTAACTCTATCCCAGCTGAAACCAGGACAACTATGTTTGTGCCCGCCATGCCTAAATCTTATCTAGGCAGCTACCTAGCCAAGAATGCATCAGTTTTACAGTACTCTCCTATGGACACAACCCTTTAAGGTTTTTCTGCCCTCAGTAATGACTGCCTGCCAATTCTAAAGAATCTCAAACCCAATCACCTTTACCAAAGGACCATTTTCTTACAAATATATTTGGAATCAAGACGAGCTATTTAAAATGGCAGAACTATCTTATAGTTCAAAAACCTCAACACAACAGGGTGTTGGTCTAAAGAGAAAGTTGGCCCATTATGATACCAAATCTGAAGCACAGTGCTCTGTGTGATGCCCCACTAACACCAATTCAAGCAGAAATTTCAGGCTTGAGAGGTATAGCTGATGGCCACTTTCTATTTAAAAGAATTTTTTTTAAAAAAGAGAGAGAATATATGGAGAAGGGCAGCAGAAACTGACTTTCATCAAGCAAGATCTGATGCATTTGGCACACTGGACAAAATATATTTAGTGAAACAATGTGCCTCTTTAAGAAGAAGGCATTGACTGTTGCCTTGAGAAGGATGAATTTTATTAGTTTGTTCATAGAAAGTTTGCCTCTGATATGTTCTAGGAAAATGCCTTTCCAGATTCTCTTCTCATGTAGCATTTTTTACGATTCTGATACAGTTTCCAGTAAGGGATAGTACAACAGCCACAGTAACAGCCACAACATATTTTTTTAAATTATGCATGCTAAGAAGGAAAACCTACTTACAAATAATATCAAAATCTTAGCTTTCTGCATCATATTACATAGCCAGACATTTCTTCGATATTATGCACATTGATTCCATAGTATGGGAAGGATGGAGATTTTATGTATTTATTTTCAGGGGAAATTTTGGACTGAAGCCAGGAAACAACAGCTGGTCCTGATCCAGAGTTATCTGCTGAAACATGAGGAGGGGCTGCTGGAAAGTTAATGATCAATAAAACTTCTACTTTGAAAAGTTTCTTGTGTTGGAGATAAGGAAAAGACAGGAGAGATCACTCTACATTTAAAATAACCTAATGAATTAAAAAATGGCAAAATGGGAACTTGTAAAGAGATCTCACATACCAGCTGAGTGCTTTCATTCATATTGTAGAAATACAGTTTCTTTTTTCATGAGAGAAGTTCTGCTACCTTCTTGTGCAGAGTAAGAAGTCTGAATTCCTGAAGCATTTGACAGAGCAGGACATTAATTTCCTACCCAGCTCTGACAACAGCAGCATGGGAACAATAAAGCAAACTGGCCAACCAGTACTCTTCCAGTATTGCACCCAGGAAAGTAAAGGCACCATCTCTCCAGGAAAACATTTGAATAAAATAGCTAAGAAAGGTGGTAATCTGTGACACCAGAAAAACAGAGATTTATGAAATATTTGATACATTTAACATAACATTTTATACTAAAGATTTCCCCTTAATTATCTTGTGATTTTAATGATCCATGCATAGCTTTTAAGCACAGGCAAAGATTTATAGAAACATTGTGTTTAAACTTACATAAATAAGATCAATTCACAGAAGGGCTTGTTCTTAAGAAGGGGAGCAATGCTAACTACATAACAATAACATCTAACCTTTCAAAAACACTTTTCTGAAGGTTACACAAACAAGAATAATTTGAGAAGAACAGGAACCATTTAGCTGCCCTGGGAGGAATCCCATAAAGAAGCAGAATGAAATAAATACTGGGATTTTATTACAGCTTTTCTGTGTGTTCAATTTGAAAGTCTCCAGTGTTCAAATACATGGAAATTAGATCTGAAAACTCCTCCCAGCATCACTATTTAACGTCGTGAACATCTAGCACCCTCAGGCTAAACTCCTCATGTACTCATCCATGGATCAGGTCCACATTTGAGTCTCTCTATTCAGAAGTATCTCCCACTGCAGAAATGGCATTACCTACCAACACAGCAAACGGCAGTGTGTTATCTTGCTCTTTTTTGGGCTATGTGTTGTAAGCATAGCTCTTTACCTCAACAGAAAGCTCTACTCTCTCATTAGCAGCAGAACATGAAAAGAGGGAAAGGAGGGATGTCTTTCTCATTTAGGTTTCTCCAGAAGGCAAAACCTCCCGTTGGTAAGCTCCTCCCACTAATGTAGGAGGCAACCCATTGCCTAGATACCTCTTTGACTAGTCTGAAGCATTTCTTCCTTGGTTGTAGCTCCATGGACACTCATTCTGTGTATCTGAGGTTTCCTACAACATTAATGCAAATAATTAAGTGATACAATCTGCATCAGTACAGGCCATCATTAAGCAGCTTGCTTATAATGATGGCAGATAAGTGCAACGGCGATAACATATTTCAGTAAAGCAAAGACGCAGTATGTTAACTGCCAAAATGAATTCAGTTACTAAAGATGCATGTATAGTGTCCTGTTCTTGGCTTGTCAAAGAGCATTTCAGCCTAAAATATGTATATATGCGTATATGTGCATATGCCATCCCCTTCTTCCACTGAAGGATTATTTCATTCTACATATAAATAGTTATTAATGATGTACCAGGTACATAATCATAACTAGCTAGAGATCTAACATGCATTTTTCATAGTCCTCAGATTTCTGGTCTTTGTACAAGGAAGGCAGTACTGAGTCCTAATTAAATTCATAACCAAGAACGTTGTGATTACAAATTGTAAGGAAAATTCAACACATAACACATCCAACTGTCATGTTGAGCTGATGGAAGAGTAAGAACTCTTCAAAACTGAGTTTGAAAAAATACCTTACCTTTAAACAAACTTCTGAGGCTTGCTACAAGGTTTATTTTAGCCTATAAAGTTCACATGAGGAAGGGTAGTTATATCACATCTTATATCACAGGTATCACATCTATATCACAGGTATCTCTGGTTAACTGCTTGACTACCTTCTTTCCATCTCTGTCTTTTCTGCCCTCTCCCTTTACTTCCTTTATTCTTACGGTTTGCCTACACTGGGAATAATCTGATAATACAGTGTCTTGTTATTGCTCCCTTAGCAGGCACTGTATTTCAGAATAAAATGTGGCTTGCTTTCTAGAACGGAGTTTCCATGTGGGGAATTACCGCATCTTATCTACAGTGTACAGGTATAATTATTCAGGATTCCTTTACCAGTCATTTTCCCCGTACAGATGAGCACTTGACCTTCAAATATCCATCAACCTTAATACTATACAGCATAGAACAAAAACATATGTTTAGCTTATATAGAGAAACTACATTGGGTGCTTTCAGATCAAATGCCTGTCTATTTTTCCAACTGTTAATTGATCTAGTAAGAAATACAGCCTCTCTGCACCAACTTTGCCTGCTGACATCCCTAGTCCATCACAGCTACACCAGTTTAGATAACCAAACTCATCAGTGGCCTGCAGTGACCTGCCTGCGGGAGCTGTTGCTTTCTCACAACCTCACCGTGCTCCTAACTACACCTCCAACGCCCCCTCTCCAGCCCCCGTTGTGTAATCTGGTTGACCGATCTCCCTTCTCCATTTGGATAACATGCTTTTACGGCAGCCACAGGGGAAGGAGAAGATAGAGATAAAAAGCAAGTGCAGAGATCAAAGGCGTAACAGAGAGAGCTCTCCCTGAATTTACTAAACAACCAGCTGATGAAGCTTTTCCAAGTACCAGTGCACCTTTACGCATTTCTGTCTTGTTCCCCAGTGTCCCCTGCCCCTCCAGTACTTCTCACTCCCGTAAAGACATGCTCAATGTGTGCAGGGTTTATGCTCTCTGCCCTCTGTGTTTCATTTTTGCCTTGCGCATCCATTCTCGCTACCTGCTTTCTCATTTGTCATTACCATTGGCAAAACAGCAGAAGAGCCAAAAATCTATACATATCTATTGCAATACAGACATTTTCTGAAACCAGCAATCTCATAGCACCACAATAAACTGTTCATGGATGAACGACTTTAATGGTCCACTCCCATAAATTGGGTAATTTTTCTTAGATAAAAGCAAGCCATATAATTAGAAAAGGGAACTAGTTACTTGTAATGAAAGAATAATCAAATCACCATTAAAGGGAAATTAACTGCATTTATCTTAATTCTAGGGGCCCCACTGTTGCTTCCTGATAGGATACACTTCAGGAGGGTAAAATTTACTTGACAGTCTCAGTGACTTTTGCCACTCCTGTTTGTTCATGCAAACGGGGGGGGGGGGGGGGGGGGGGGGGGGGGGGCCTTTATCATGTTTTGGCAGAGCAAGTTGCATTTAACTGAACAAAGCCATTAAAAGGCTATTTGTTTCATTTCCATAAAAAAAGACACACCTCAGCTTTCAGGCATACCATTTAGCTCCACCTGGCTCCTCTGTCCTCCCACTTGCAAGTCACAATTGCTGGGACAAGGGAAAACAAGAGGCCCAAGGGAGACCTGCAACAGCTTTGTATCCAACCAGACCAGGGCATGGTACTCCTGGAGACCCCATGGGACTCCTCCACCAGCCTCTCTTGGCAGCTGCAGCACAGTGAGGCCCCAGGGCTTTGGAGCCACTTCACAAGAGGTTCACTGGACCTGCCTAGGACCAGTACTGACAAACCTGTATTTTTTATGCTAACAGCATGAAGAAGGGAATGGTTCTGTTCAGCCAGCATCCTCCCTCCCTCGCAGGCCAACAGGAGGAAAGGAAAGCTGTCTGAGGTGGGGACATAGCTCAACCCAGACAACACAGGTTTGACTCTGCTCCCCAGGGCCTTTTCCACTCCTCAGTACCACATGCCACAGAAGGAAAGGACGCAGAGAAACGCTGTTATGTGCAATAAAGTGGTACATATTGCACCCCCCAGAAAGAGGAGTGGAATTTAACATCAACTACCGTAGTAATAGTAGGGAAGAAAACGTGTCAGACAAAGGCTCAGATTTTACTACCTACCATGATCAGCAGCTGCTTCAGTGTATCAGACTACAGCAGCATTTACCCCACAGCAGATAGCAATATTCATCAATATCATCCTTCACAAGCAAAGACCAAATTACTCCCAGCATGGAGATACACTTATCCTGCAGCAAGTTAAACCAGACAAATGGCACTCAGCAGCAAAACTGAGGTTTGGTACCACCTTCCCACGCTGCCAGTCTCCTTCCTAACCCAAGTATTCCTTGATTCCTCTTCTCCCACCAGAAGAAAACAGTCTGCATGAAACAGCACCCATCATTAGTTACACACTCACAACTTCCTTCAGAAGCTTGTCCTCTCTGAATGATTAGTTTAACCCAGTAATGAACAAGCCATGCAAGCATTTTCAAAAATTTAAGAAGTCCTGTGGCCTTCCTCACAGCACAACACAGATATAATACAGAATCAGGCTAAGTAACATTCAAAGAGCTTGATCCCACTAGCTCGCATTTATTTTTTTACTTACTGGACTCTGCTGATGCTTTAGCCTCTTACATGGGTGACTTTTTATTTTTAACAGAAGTAAGTAGAAGAGCACTCATGCCAACCTCTAGCACCTTTACAATACAAACATAAAATGCAATAGTGTAGCAAAAGATCTTCTCCTTATCCCTTCATTCCCAAGTCCACAAACCAAGTGTGACATAAACAAATCTAAGTAGTATCTTACTTTGTCTAGAAAAGTTGTGACCATCATTTTAGTTCCTCTCCAAAGGCTTAGGAATGGTTTAGCTGTTTCTCACAGAGAAAATCACAGGCAATTCCAGTTTTCCCCAGGCTAGCAAAATTTTTTACCATTTTATTGATAAATTTCAACACCTAAAACCACCAGAGTGGCACCTTTAAACTCATCAAGAAGTTGGCCAGTTGGAAGTTAAGTCTTTTGCTGGTTTCTACTACCCAAATATGGAAAACCTAATGAGAAAACTCAATTTTAGTATGCTCAGTTGACATCTTAAAATTTGCTAGCAGAATTGCCTTAAGACTCCAGCTCTCACATAAGACTGCTAAATGTCCAGTCCTCCTAAGCAAGTCCTCTTCTCTGCCCGGAAGTTTTACTAGAAGTTGGGAAAAGAAAAGGGCGGAGGGTACAACTACAGAAAGAATGATAGTGAGGAGAACAAGATGGGGAGCATTTGGGCAGGAGTTGAGCAGAGGGCAGGATGCAGAAGGGGAGGAGATGGGACAGCAGTGTAAATTAGGGGGCAGACAACAAGGCAAAGAGGAGGGCAGGAAGTAGCTTGGGAGCAAAAGAGAAAACTCCTGTAACCGCCAGAACACAAGGCCTTTAGAAACAGGAAATACACATTCCCTCACCATTAAGCAAAGAGACATGAGACTAGTTGTAAAGAATCTCCATCCCACTCAAGGCAGGACACGAAATGAGTAAGTTTTTCTACTGCTACCCACGACAGGGCTATTTCAGATATTAAAGGAGTATGCTGCGGATCCAACGAGCTCAGTCATACTGATGTTCAGTGGCGGCCTGTGTAAATCCCATGACAGAATTCTGCTTTTTGGGGTTCGTGGTTTGCGTGTTTACCTTAATTCATGTGCTATGTGTCTACTTTGTGAGATGCTACCTTCATCTGCCACGGACCCATTGTACAGACTGTAGGGAAGGAAGCTGCTGTCCATACCATCTCTACCTATTTGCTACAGAGATGAAAAGCACGTGATGGAGGGGGCAGGTTCTGCTGGAAGAAAGAAAGGAGAGTCTTACAGTCATGGCAAATAACTGAGCCTCTAGAAAACTGGATTCTAACTCTGTCCTAAAGTTCACACAGAACTCTAAGGAATCATAGAATCATAGGATCATAGAATGCTTTGGGTTGGAAGGGACCTTTAGAGGTCATCTAGCCCAACCCCCCTGCGGTGAGCAGGGACAGCTTTAACCAGATCAGGGTGCTCTGAGCCCCATCCAACCTGACCTTGAATGTTGCCAGGGATGGGGCCTCCACCACCTCTCTGGGAAACCTGGTCCAGTGCTTCACCACCCTCATTGTAAAAAATTTCTTTCTTATGTCTAGTCTAAATCTATTCTTCTGTAGTTTAAATCCATTACTCCTTGTCCTGTCACAACAGGCCTTGCTAAAAAGATTGTCCCCATCCTTCCTGTAGGCCCCCTTTAAGTACTGGAAGGCTGCAATAAGGTCTCCTTGCAGCCTTCTCTTCTCCAGCCTCAACAACCCCAACTCTCTCAGCCTGTCCTCATAGGAGAGGTGCTCCAGCCCTCTAATCGTTTTTGTGGCCCTCCTCTGGACCCTCCCTCTCCAACAGGTCCATGTCCTTCTTGTGCTGAGGGCCCCAGAGCTGGACGCAGTACTGCAGGTGAGGTCTCACCAGAGCAGAGTAGAGGAGCAGAATTTGCATTATTCCTCATTTTTCTCCCACACCCCAATTGAGTAATTTGTGGTGTGAGCTGCTAAGATGCTGAATATGAGTAGGTGCATCTGAAGTCAGTGGGAGGTGGGCTTTCAGCACGTGTCGAGTAGCATAAAGCATTTACCACCCTGGAAATAAAGGTCTTCGATTTAGTGTTTACCACTCTGGAAATTAAGGTCCTCTATTTCTCCATATAGGTATCCAGAAGGGTTGATATTTTTCATTTCCTGGACATAAGACAAGATAATGCCAACCATTCCATAATGGTGTGACAAGAGTAAAGTCATTAATGGTTAGTAGGATGATAGCACTCCTGAAACGCTCTCAAGGAAACTTTTTTTTTTATTCAATGAAGGATAATTCTATACAGTAAACTGTGTATTAAATTATACATGGAATAAGCAATAAAATAAACACTAAATAGAAACACAGAATTGGAAAGCTCCTGGAGTTTAGTCCTCTGCTCTCTCAGACAACTACATCACACAAGCACTTTTATAAATTGATCAGGCTCCACTTTCAAAGTGGATGGGCTTCCTGCCCTCAGCACAGGGAAGCCGTTCCACAGCCTCATTGCTCTGAAAATTCCAATTCATCTAATTCACAGTCTAAATTCATTAATGTCCATTTTACACACATTTGCCTGCCATTTAAATAACAATTCTACATCCATGTTGTTTACTCTCTTTTCAAGACAACATCAAATCTCCTCTTAATCTTTATTTTGCTAAACTAAACACCACAAATTCTTTGAGCCTTCTTTCACAATAGCTCCCCAAAGAACATCATTCTTACTTAGCGATAGGGTTCCTCTGGGGAAATGAGCTTATGGCTATATGATTAAAAACCATATCACAGTGCAGTCTTAAGTCACATAAGCCCACAGGACCCAAACCTGAAAAGCAAGTAGCTGCAGCACACTGTAGGTCTGCAGCCAGACACACAGGCCACGCAGCTGCTCTGCACGTGTGTATCAGACTCTACATCACACGTGCAGTTAAGTCTGGATCCGTCTCACAGCTCTATGCAGACAGACTTGCTATGCCCAGCACTTCCCAGCTTTTAAGATGGTTCTGCATTTCTTAATGCAACCTCTCAGCAGGTGGGAAAGAGATGTAATCTAAATTACATGAGGCTAATTCTAACACTTTCCCCATTTTTGAGGGGAATCAGTGAAGGTGGGAGCCTTGATTAGGTCAGCTGTCCTTCCTCAAATAAAACCCACTCATCCATGCCATATAGGTGGAATGGTTAGTTTTATCTCTGATGGAGACATGACGTTAATCAAAAATGGTTTTGTTGCACAATCAGTCAATTTTGGTCTTTACCTCATGTGTAAATGAAGATAATCATTAGCGACAATGAGAATGTGAAAATGAGAGAGTATCCTACTGACAAGGAAGATTAAAAAGGCAACCTAAAACTGTAGCAGGTTGCCAAGACAGTAATTTCTGGGGTAGAGTAATACATTTCCATAAAGCTTTCTGAAAGAGTTTCATTAACTTTGAAAAGGGTATTATCAATAGGTCCTTTTTTGTAATGGAATAAACACTTCCCAAACTCAAATGACAAAGACAGTGGCTTGTACACAGCATAGATCCAATTTCCACGTACATAATCCCAGTCCCAGTCCAAACACAGATCAAGAGCTTTACGAGTTGAGACAATAACATCCTGGGGTTGATTCAGAGGATTCATCATCCCATCTGGATGCTGAAGTTCCTCAGCATGACTATATTTGGTGATGCTGAAACCAAAGGTGAGCAATCTCATCAATTCACGCAGAGACTCGGTACTGCACAACAACATCGGCGAACCCCGTCTAGCCTGGAGTCCGGACAGACCGGATGCTTTTGATCCACGCCTGGATTTTGTATGCTGAATGCTGGGACAAACAGCACAAACTCGCTGCGTCCTTACAGCATCCTCTGAGGCTCAGGCAGCGTGAGTGCAGACAAAATCATGCATCCACTCAGCCAGTGGACATACATACTCATTTTGGACATACATACGGCAATAGGTGCCTCACGTTTATCCACTCACGGATGGATAACATTTTATTATTCATATGTCATAGCATGGACCTAAAATTCCAGTCCATGCCCACCACATCTCTGACCTCTGGAAAATCAAGGTGAAATCGAGAGGGGGGAAAAGAAGTAAATATATCGATTGCTGGTCATGCAAAATGCTTGCCTCCCTCCGCACGGGGCCTCGGGAAAATGAACTCTTCAGGTACACTTTCCTGTCACCCCGGTGCCAGCGGCAGCGCGCAGCCATCCTCACTTGAAAATGGCTTTTGAGACCCTGCCACCGGGAAAAAAAATAAAAACGCGTCAGGAGCAGAGTCTCTACGAAATCCCTGCCGCCTCCACGCCGGGCCGGGGCACAGGCAGGGCGGGGCGACAGGCCGCGCCGAGCCCCTCCGCCCCGGCCGCGGGAGCGCGGGCTCCGTCCCGCCAGAGCCGCTCCGGAAGGGCCCGGCGGCCGCTGCCGGCCCGCCCCGCCCCTGCCGCCGGCCCCGCCCCGCCCGAGCCGCCTCAGGGGCAGCCGGGCCGGGCCGCGCTCGCCGCCCCGCTCCCGCAGGAGCCCCCGCCCGCCGGCGGCTGCGGGGAGAGGCGGGCCGAGGGCGCGGCCACCCGCAGGCGGCGGAGCGGCCGCTGCCCCTTCGGGCGGCGAAGGGGCGGCAGGGTGCGCGGCGGGGCCGCCTGGCCTGGCCTGGCCTGGCCTGGCCTGGCCTGGCCTCGGACCCCCCCGCCCCGCCCCGCCGCGGGCACCGCCTGGGCCGGCGCCTCCCACCCGGAGCCCCCCGGGCCGCCCCCGCACCGCCCCGCGCCGCGTCCGGGCCCCGGCCGCCGGGGGATGGGGGCGGGGAGGGGCGGGGGGGGGGGGGGGTTGTAGCAGCATCACCATGGCGACAGTGACGTCATTTCACCCTGGATCTAATTGGAGGAAACCCCGTGGCTCCAGCCGCAGCCCACGGGCCAACCGAGCTCGTGCCCTGCCTGCGCTCGCCCCCGCGGCGGCGCGCTCTGCTCGGATTGGCTGCCGCGGCGCGGGGGGGCGGAGCCGGGCCCGCAGGCCGGGCTGCGATTGGCCGCGTGGGCGCGGGCAGAGCAGCGGGTAGGCTTGCCTGTGCCAACGCCCTTTAGCGCTGGCTCTCGCCGGAGACGGGAGCGGCTCTTTCTCTCCGCCACAGCCCCGAGCGAGGCAGCCGATCGGGTGGCGCCCGCGGCCCGGCCTAGCGCAGCGGACTCAGGTGAGCGCGCTGCCGCGTCCCGGCGGCGGGCGCGGGCCCCGCTCTGCCGCTGCCTGCCGCCGCCGCCGCGTCCTCCATTTTGTGATCGCGGCGTGGAGCGCTCGGCGGCCCCGGGGAGCGGGAGGCGCCGCCAGCCAGCGCCGCCATTTCGCACCCGGCGGGGCCGCCGGCTTCCTCTTTCCGCCCTGCCGCCGCGGGGGGCAGCGCCGGCCGCCCTCCCGCCCTCCCCGCGCCCCCCGCCGTCCCTGGGGACGCGGCCGCCGCTGGCCCCCGCCCTCGCCGGGGCCGAGACCCCACCCACAGCCGTGCCACCGCGGGGCCCGCCGCGCCCCCCGCCGCGCCGAGGGCCGCCGTCCCGGGGCCGGAGCTGCGGCCGCTCCCGCCGCGGCCGCCGGGGGGAGGCGGGGAGGCCCCGGCCCCGCCGCGCCCCGCCGCCAGGAGGCGAAGCGGCCCGGGCCGCCGGCCTGGCCCCGGCCGCCCCGCCCCGCCCCGGCCGCTCCGAGCTCCCCCGGCCTCGCTCGCCCCGCGGAGCGCGGGTGCCCGAGGGAGGCGGATCCCGGGCCCGCTCTGCCAGCCCGGCGGGTTTTAACCCCTTCCTTGCCGCCCCGGGGGCGAGCTCGGCTCGCTCCTTTTGTTAGTTATTTTTTTTCCCGCTTGTCGCGGCTTTGGCATCTGCCTTTCTTCGGCTCCCACCGGCAGGGCTTGTGGCCCACGGGGGAAGGGCTTTGGGCAAGGCCCCCAGGCTTGGTGGTGACTAGATATCCTTCTTCATGTCCCTGTTAGCATAGTAATATCTTCACCTCAGGTGAGGAAGAAAAGCAGGATGAGGACAGAAAGTCCGCTCTGATGGAAAAATAGCTGTTTCCAGCGCTTGGTCTTCAGGCTGCTGTCCCTTGGCTAGCGCTGAGCATACCTTCCCCAGTTGGGTTTCTAGGTCGTGGTTTCCCTAGGGGTGGACCCTTGAGACGAGTGCCTCTCCCCTTAGCCCTGCATGGAAGGGCTGGATGCTGCAGCCCGCCTCTCCATGAGAAGCACCTGGAAATGGGGAAGGGGAGGTGAGGCTCACTGTGATCCTTGTTTTTTGATGGGTTGCGAGGGGTGGCGTAAGATCATGTTCTGTGGTGTTTTATCCTAGCGTCATGGTTACTGTCTTCTTTCTGGCAGGTTTTGAGGTACATTCTCGTGTTGATAGCGTGACGTCCCCAGCTTCTTGTGCTTTTGCTACTATACTGCTCTTGCCCCACTGCCAGCCACCATGGATAAGACCGAGTTGATCCAGAAAGCCAAGCTGGCTGAGCAAGCTGAGCGCTACGATGATATGGCCACCTGCATGAAGGCAGTAACTGAGCAAGGTGCCGAGCTGTCCAACGAGGAGCGCAACCTGCTCTCAGTGGCCTACAAGAACGTAGTGGGGGGGCGGCGCTCTGCCTGGAGGGTCATCTCTAGCATTGAGCAGAAGACAGACACCAGTGACAAGAAGATGCAGCTTATCAAGGACTATCGGGAGAAGGTGGAGTCTGAGCTCAGGTCCATCTGCACCACTGTGCTGGTAAGTGGGGACTCTTTTTTTTTTTTTTTTTTTTTTTTTTCTTTAAAAGGAGAAAGAAATACAGTATTCAAGTGTGCTGCTGTACTGGGGAATAAGACTGGGAACTTGGCTGGGGAATATCATGCAAAGTATTATGCTGGGGTAGGGGAAGTCAGCACAGTAACTTCTCCAGCTGTTATGTGGGTTACTGTGAGGAGGAAGATCATCTGCACTATGCTATGGGCCCCATATGTGTAGAGGTATTTGAGATACACACTCAATTTTGAGTGTGATTTGGAGTACGTTTTTGGATGGAGTGATCAATACGCAGTATTGCGCTAGGTAATTGCAGAGATGCAGAGAATTTAGCCTTGTGCCAGTTTGTTCTGTGGTTAGTAGGCTTATCTATTCATAAGATAAGCTAAAAAGAAAATGAGAAAATGCCTTTGTTTTTTCAGACCAGAGCTAATAACCTGTTAAAAACATTTAAAGTAACTGGGTGTACATTTTGTTTACCTCTTGTGAAGGAAAGGGGTCTTTAAGAGACATTTTGCGGATTTTTTTAATATAAAATATGATTTTATAAAGTAAGACATTATATTGAAGATAGGAAACAAAGACATGTAGAAATTGGCTTTGTCGGATTTAAGCTGATTTCTCAGGGGAATCTAAGATGAATTTGCAGTAATCATGGAATAATGTAAAACTAAGGTATGAATTCTGGCATGGCACCCCAAGTATGCATCAAAGCCCAGGAATACATTTCTGTACAAGCAGCAGAATTCCAGATGCTATTGATAGCGAAAGTGTACTGCACTGTAGTGGGAGCTGAAGAGGCGCATGTCAGCAGTGTGGAGGCTGCTGGACCCTATTCTACATGACCAGGGAGTTGTGGCTGCAGGAAGCTGCATGTGTGTAATGCAGTAGTAACTGTGTGGCAGATAAGCTTCAGTGGTTTATTTGCTTCTCTTAGTTACGGGGTTGGGGTTTTTTTTTGGTGTCTAGTATTGCTAACATGAGAACAGGAAGAAGAAAGTCTATAAGGAAATAAACAATTTTGAGGTAAATGTATCCTAGATTGGTTTAGGAGACCTGAATTTAAAGCTGACTGGTTTGGAAGTAACTGAATTTGCTTCTTGATTATGTGTTCTGGCTCATGTACAAGGGCATACGTCTTTGGATTGTGCTGAACATACCTATATGCTTCCTTGCATGCTGCCACCTAGGTGGTTTTTTTTTTTTGTAAATCCGTCAAAATGAGTTACCTTGGCTTCCAAATAATTTGGAAATTTATTAGCTTAATGAATCAGTTGAGTTAATTCCTTAACACATTTAAGAGTCCATGTCTAACAAAGAAGCTGTTTCTACAGTTACAGGCATGGTTAAGTTGTAAAACTTTCACCTTTGTGAAAACCATGTGACTTGTGTAGGGCACTGATTCCTGTTTCCTGTGACGAGTTTCACTAGAACATGTGTGATGGGGTGCCAGCATTTGTGCTGTTGTTACTCCTCTTGATCTCTACTCAGTGCCCCACTTCGAACTGACTCCTTGGGACCTCAACATAAAGCTCACTCTTCAGACTTCTTAATCTTCCTCTGTCCTTCTACCAAATCTAGTTCCTAAGAGAAGGTCATGCATAAAATCTCATATTGGTTGCTGTGCCATCTTGATAAGGAGCTCATGCTTCCATAGGAAGATTGAAGGTCTCTGAGCCATTTCACACAGCATCTATGCTGACATTATCCCACTTGCATCAAATGGTGGACAGCAGGTAGTCTGGTAGCTGTGCTAACACAGACCTCTGATGTAGGGAAAGCAAGCTCTTCCTGTGCTAGGCGAATTTTTCCCTGCATTCTAGTCTTTCTCTGTTCTCTGCGATGGCCTGGTTGGCAGCTCTCCCCTTCTTGCCTGGAAGGCAGCAGGAAGTAGTGAAGACCAAAACCTACAGCTGTGCATGCTTTTCCTGTTCTGCCCTGCTGGCAAAGATGTGCCTTTCTTTGGTAGGAGGAGATGTCAGCTATCTACTGCAAGCCTTCTGAATTTTACTCTTCCTTTGAAGGCCATGTGCAGTTACGTTCTGTTCTGCTTCTCTCCCTTTCCTCCTCCATCTACCACTCCTGTGATCCATGAGTCAGCATCCAAGAGGCTAGAACTCAAACAATATGCAGGCACTACAAAGGACGGGGTTCCTAAAGCTGAGCCGCAAAGTGGTTTTGACTCCTCCTCTGAATGATAATTTCTTCTTTACTAATACTATAGTAACTGCTTGTAGCTTTTTTAGATCTCTGAAGTTGAATCTTAGAGATGCTTTTTTAATTCTAGGAAGGCAGCTAAACTGAAGCAACTGCTGGCAAGTAGTATGGAAAGGTTGCTTGTCATCTGGAGTATTTGGATTTAGCAAGGGTGGATGTGTTGGGTGGAGTGTGACTGCCGTTAGTCATACTACTAACAGTTTTTTCAAAAGGCTTTTTTTTTTTTTATTACTGGTATGGACCAGCTTTTCAAAATGAAGTATATCTGCTGTTGTAGAAACCTTCATTTAGAAATACTTGTGCTAGCATTACAAAATATTGCTAATTTTTTATTAAAAAGGTAGCAACACCGAATCTGTAATTACTTTTTTTCCTGTAAAGAAAGCCTCTAGCCGTTCAGGTAGGGCATGGCTTGATAAGGAACTTAAATTTAATCACCACTAGAATACTGTCATGGTTTAACCCCAGCCAGCAACTAAGCACCACGCAGCCCCTCGCCCACTCCCCCTGCCCCAGTGGGATGGGGGGCAGAATCGGAAGAGTAGGAGTGCGAGAAAGTCCTGGGTTGAGATAAGAACAGTTTAATAATTGAAATAAAATAAAGTAAAATAGCAGTAGTAATAATAACAATATAATAGTAATAATAATATACAAAGCAAGTAATGCTCACAATGCAATTGCTCACCACCCGTCGACCGATACCCAGACAGTTCCCGAGCAGCGATCGCTGCCCCCCGGCCAAGCCCCCCAGTTTATATACTGAGCATGATGTCATATGGTGTGGAATAGCCCTTTGGCCAGTTTGGGTTAACTATTCTGGCTGTGCCCCTCCCAGCTTCTTGTGCACCTGGCAGAGCATGGGAAGCTGAAAAGTCCTTGACTAGCATAAGCAGTACTGAGCAACAACTAAAACATCAGTGTGTTATCAACATTCTTCTCATCCTTAAATCCAAAACACAGCACTATGCCAGCTACTAGGAAGAAAATTAACTCTATCCCAGCTGAAACCAGGACAAATACAAACATCCAAAATTATGTTGCGATATCTATATATATCTATACATAAATACAGAAATAAAAATAAAACTTTTACTAATTATTTAATTAATGTACAACCACCATCAGTGGTCACAGTAAGTTATTACATCTCATGCAAAGCAGTGAAGACATTTCTTTTACTGCCTGTCTTACAAGTATGAGTAGATGTGATCTGAACCCTTTCTAACTGTTAATTTTATGACTGGTCTTTCAGGTGAGAGTGGCTCTTTAATGAAGAAATGGTATGACTTTGTCAAACAACCTGCACAAGTGTTTTATTTGAAAGGTACACTAGGAGGTTTTATTGAAGTCCCTGTATTGATAGATCAGTTATTTGGTAATGTAGAGAATTAACGTTAAATCATCCCTTATGAATCATAGTCAAAAGTGTTCTTGAAACTCTCGTGTCCTTGAATAAAGAAACAGGTTGGCAACTTTTTTCAAGGTAAAGTTGAACTATGTTGTTTCATATACTCTCTGAGCACAAAGTTTGCGTTTCTGTATATTCTCTGAGTGATTTCAAACCAGGGATGCTAGATAATGTAGAGGGGATGGGTACAGCACTTTCACGTAACTAGAGAAATAACATGTGAAACTTTGAAGATGGAATGTACAATATAATACTAGTGCCTTATTTGTATATACACCCTGCTATTTACTGACATTAGATTTTCAAAAAAGGTAACTTTTCAATTGGAACTTGTGTGCGGGAGCAGATCAAACTGCTGGGTTTTCCAAGAGCCTCAGTCCCTTTGCATAGTGATAACTTGTGTTGCATTCAAGCTCCTTCGTTCTTTAGAGAGAACTAGTGTGAAAGAAGGAAGGAAGGACACCAGCCCTTGCCTGGAAGGAGTTCACTCTCCACCTGCAACTTGAGGGTTTTTCCATGTGTGTTTGGTAGTGCTCTGCATATGTTCAGTTTCTGGGTTCTGATGTTGTTGGAGCTCTTCATAGAGCAATAGAGATGAGATTTGATAACTGCTTGCCCACAGTTAAAACTTGATGCAGATGCAGTGGCTAAAATCATTAGGGCTTGGGAACAACTGCATCTTGATGGCTACTTATTCCTCATGTCTCTAGCTGAAACTTAAAAGTTCATTTTAATATGCTTTTAAGTGTTTGCGTAGAAAAGTTACATATATGAGGCTTTTCAGTTGTTTCCAAACACCTACTTTTACGATGTCCTCTGTAAGTGGTTTTACACTGCACTGTGTCAGGCCCACTTCAGCCAGGTTTTCCAGAAATGAGCAAGGGCATCGTGAACTCTTAAAAGTGGACCAACAGTAACATTATTTGTGCTGTTGATTTTTTTCTGTACCCTGCAGCAGTACCTGCAATGAAATAGTCTTGAGCTGTAAGGTGTATCTTATTTCAATTTTTACTGTCTTGAGAGGATGCTTGTAAATGTTTGATCTTCTGTGAGATTGCAGTATTAATTGTTGAAAGCATGTATTAGTATGTTGCTCCCGCCAGCTCCCCTTTCCTTCCTTCCTTCCTCTCCCCCCCCCAAGGTTGCAACGTTGTTGCTACTTCTGCTTTGCGTAATTAAGAAACAATAAATGCTAATTAAAAACAAGGGTAAAAATCTATGTCCACTTCTGATTAGAACTACGTCTACAAGATGGTTAAAAAAGTTAATCACTTAAAAATAAACAAAACAAAAATCCCCATACTAGAAGGTAATGTTCAAAGCAGCTTTTTTCAGCAGCCAAGTTTATAACTTCATTGAAAATGAAGTTGGTATTTTTCTTGCAGCAGCCAATAGATTCCTCGTGTCAGCTAAAATATCTGATGTCAGATGATGAATAACCTTTGACCATAGCGTTGTTTTTTTCCCTACTGTTACGTTTGGCCTACAGAGAAGTGAAATCTTGATTTTTTTATTATACATACAGAGATTTGGCAGATTCAGTAAGTATCAGCTTGATAGCAGCTATATGAACAATTTACTAGAGTTTCATGTCTTCTGAATCCTTTTTCTCTGCCTTCCTATTTTCAGTGAATGGCCAGAACTTATACAGAAACACGTAAGTGTTGTAGAGGTGAAACTAGCATCTGAGTAGAAGGTTATTGCAGTCTTTTGACACTGTGAACTATGTAGGATGCCGTTTTATTCTGAAGGTCAGGCATACTAATCACTGAAGTTAATACTACTTTTGGACTTGAATTAGTTGTCCCGATAGTGGTTAGGACAGTGTTTTGAGTATTACTTTTTTTACCTTTTGAAATTAAAGCAAATGCTATTGGCTCATCCTTTTTAAGTAACTGACTAAAAGCACTACCTACTTCATGACTCAAAGCCAGACCTTAGGTTGGGAACGTTACTTCTTGTCAAATCCAGAGTTGTGGAGTGAATGTTAAATGAATGTTTTAATTTGGAATAAGTCATGTTTTTAATGAAAGGTAGTATGTGGGGAGAAAGTTGATCTCCTTTGTGTTCTTAGCACAACTTCGAGCAAACATCAACACATTTGTGATAAGAATTGTGGAACTTAATGCGTGAATCTTTTCTAGTTTAATATGCTTGAAACTTAAATTGAAATTCATGGTCTGAACTTGCCTTATTCATAGTTGTACCTTCTCTTAGGTCAGTTTTTGCCCTTTGTTAGAATCTGCTGCTGGAGTACTACACTTCGTGCAAGGAAAAGTGAATCTGTTTCTAAGAAAGGACTGACACTTGCAGAAACAAAGCCTAGAATGCACTGAGGTTCTTGAAGTGGCTGAAAACTGTTAAAGCCCAACTAAAAATAGTTCAAGAAATTCTGATGGTAGCTGAGGCCTCTATCCCAGGCACTCATTGCTTGCTGCCCACTCCCCCTGCAACTGGATACTGAATTTCTAAAACATAAAAGCAAGCTAGTGAAGGAGACAAGCTAAATGGCAGCAAGGTATTCTCTTTGAGGTTCTCAAAACTTGCGCCTTATGATATTTGTGTGTGCAGGGTCATTTCCTTTTTCAGAAGCTACTGGGGTGAGTTTAGATCACTGATTTGATTTGCATGGATATCCCCCTCTTGAGGTAAAGCTGAGTACAGGGCTAGCTTCTGTCTGTTGAAAGTAGAAAAACCTGAAGATCAATGGCTTGTCTGTTCTTAAAAGTTTAAGAAATGACCACCAGAGGATTGCACTTCTGCAAAATCATAGCTCTTAACAGCTCTGAAAGGCCTGTCCCGAATGTTAACATCTTATGAGAAGCAGGATGTGGAGTAATTGAAAATAGGAAATCGTAACACTGATGCAGGTGACCAGCTGTTGAGAACGGGGCAGCCAAAGCCTCATCTATCTCCAGCATCAAATCCATTTTTTAGTGAGGTGAAGCTATAGATTAACTAGCCTGGTTGTAGTCAAGGCTATTAAAGCTTTGTCTATAGTATATCTCAGTCAGCTTGTACATGTAGAATTATTAAATTTCCTGGAGGACATTTACTGGTTTGGCGGCCTTGAGAAAGTAGAATGTGCTCACTAGGTAGAATTGGACAACGAGACACAAATTCTATTTTTCTGCTAATGCAGTGAAGCTTTTAACAGATTTTGTAAATCACTGTCATGTTTACCTGATAGGCAGTTGTCTCGCAGGCCTTTCTACTACCTTAGATACTAATATGATAGATGCCTTTTTGAAGTAAAGCATAAAAGACTGTATATCAGAGACACAGAACTTGATGAGGAAAGACCACACTCAAGCTTGAAGGATATTAGTGATTGATTTCTTTATGATGGCACAAATTTGGGTTGTTTAGCACATTATTAAAGCAGAAGATTGTACCAATTTCTGTATGGGCACAGAGCTTGGTATTCTGTTTTCAGTAATGGGGGATACCTGATTTTTCAGAGGAAGGCGGTAAGGAAAATGAGCGGGGAGGGCTGGTAAAAGCACATGGATATACTTTCTTTGTAAGTTTGGTAGGTGAAGGTGTGTGCTTGATTAATCAATGTTTTCTTAATTGTCTAGATTTTACTGCTTTTTTGGTTTTATGCTCTTGGTCTTTGAGAATGATGGGCCTAGTGCCCCTAGATGTTACTTGCTGTTTGTGTTTAAGTGCTTTTGTACTTGACCATAAACTTGAAGTTAATTTTATCACAGACTGATGAGGCAAGGTAAGTAAGACTGTTCTTGAACACTGCATTTGTGGCACTCCATATAGCTCTCCAAGTTCAGTGGCCTGATGTTTACAGGTTCTTCCTCATCCTTTCTGCTTCCCGGGATGCTGGAACCAACATCAGAATGCTCCAGCTGAGCATACAGCTGACTTGTAAGGTTGTAATTTGCTAATTCACTCTGTACATCTGAGTAACAGTTCATGTGAACTGGTCACTTAGACATAGGAGGCAGTAAAAATAATTTCAGTGCCGAGTTTCACATTCTGTGGTTCTGTGCACCCACCAAAACATCAGATGTAAAGACCTATGATCCAGAAAGTCCTGAATTAGCTGTGATTTTTTTGCTTGTGCCTTCCTCTTAATTTGTTAAAGGAAGCAAGAGTTTGATTTACCAGTTTCTAACTTTGATAGAGGTTTATTCCTTGCTCTATCAATCTTTATTCTGTCCTTTATATGATCCATCCACTGAAGTAGTTGGGTGTAGGAGTGATGTTAGGCTCTGGAAACAGAAAACTTTCCATTTGCTCTGATAATAAATTTTCTGAGTACACTACATACACTGTTATCAGACTGACAGCCTCATATTTCCTGGATAAAACTTCTTCAGGAAGTTCTGTTCTGAAGTTGAATACATTTTGCAAAATTCTTGTAAGCAGAAATTGTTTTAAATGGAAGTAGGTAGCAGGGCCTTAGCAAGAAAGTCAAGGTTCACTCGCCATGAGAAATTGTTATAGCAAGGCTATCTGAAATGCTGGCTTCTAGTTTTTGTGACTTAAAGGTTAGACTTCATTGCTGTAGGTTGTCTCATTTGGGGAATAACAGATTACTGGCACACTCCTAATACACTGAATGAAATAATACATTGCTGGGTTTCCTTCAAGGTGAAGTTGGACAATGCAAAAGGCCCTTCCACCCACACTAAGCGATGGGAAGAAGGTGCATCTGTTTCGTTATTTTTCTGGATTTCAGTGATCACAAGCCCCTGATCTAGGGCTCTCAAACAGAGCAGAGCTGAAGCAAGTAAAACTTTTAGGCCCTCCAGAGTTTATTTATTATCATGAAAGGCTGGCTTTAAAAAACAATTATTTGCGCAAGGGTAATGACCTTAAACCCCCGTAACTCTTGCATGCTGTTGTTCATTTTGAGTATTGTTAGTCTAGATATATCTCAGTCAATCATTTAATCATACCTTCAGGGCTTCTGTAGCTGCAGAGCATAGAAATATTTTTAAAAAGCAAATTTAGACTTTTTTGTTTGATTCTACCATATGATGGAAGATCACAAATGGAGGATGCTGGAAGAGACTTTTAGGTAGTCTGGATTCTGAAGGGACGAATTTGATATCTGTAATGCATGTTTACTAAGAGGAAAATAACACCTGAAGTCTTTTGAGGAATTAGAAATATGGAAGATGCAATCATAGAAGAATGTTAGAATCAATTTGAGATAAATCTGTCTGATACCAAGAAAATTTTCCTAAAAGCTTTTGTCTGTGTTGTATGGCCATTACTTCAGCAAAAATTTATAATTACTGAAAAGGAGAATGACTTTTGAAGACTCATTTCTACATTTGGCAAGGGGAAACTGGAAAACTTTAGGCTCTTCCATAAAAACTTGAATAATTCCTTGACTTTCACTGGATTGTTGGTTTTGTCTGATGAAAATCTGTAGAAAGGAGAACTTGCATTTCCACACACTTCTAGTTCCTGGCTTACATAGTTCTTTGGGGACCACAGAACTTTCTAACTTCTTGTTTTAGGAGAAATGTAAGCAGTGAATGTAAAGTCTAGATGAAATTAATCTCAACTCCAGGTGGGAATAGTGTGGGTAGACGTGCTGCAGCTCAGGCTTCCAATGCATCTGTTAAGTGGGATTCCAGATACTTCATTCAGGGCCAATCCTAAATATTGACTGCCAGTTTTTAAAACTATGTAGACAAAGACTCAGAACCAAATGGAAAAGGCGAATTAGGTCACCCTCTCCGTTTCCATGCCAGGTACGTTTGTCTCTGCTTTTGACAGTGCTTCGTCAGGTTATCTTAAGGCCATGCCATTACTGGAAAGGTGTACATGTATTTTCCTCAATATATAAACTGAAATACTAGTGGTCTTAAGAAGTCTGTATGAAAACTATTTCATGTTCTCCCAGAAGGAGTTGATACATAGAGCTTGAATCCAGAAGGATGAAGAACGAACTTCTGCTGAATTACACTTTTGAAAGTAAAGTGATCTTACTGTTGCAGCAGGGGACTCTCCCTTTCCTGTCGAGCAAACAACCACTGAATGTTAAAACACACTTAGGTTGCAGTGAGTCATGCTGTGGACTTTGGAATGACTGATTATACTTGAGAGTTGAGAAGTCTTAATGCCAATTTACTAGACGATTAAAACAGGCAGTCATTTGTGAGTAGAAGCCTTATTGAAAGGTCTGAGCCTACACAGATCATCTGTGCTTGTCAAACACTTTGGAACATTTAATGTGTTTAAATTCATGTTTAACAGTTATATTAAGGGAATATATTGGTCTGAGCTGCCTCACCAACTTCTTAGCTTTACTTTTTGACTGCAGTTAGGGTAGAAACCATATCCCCGTACGCTGCTTGTAGGTGGCTTTTCTCATATTGGAGCTGGATGGACCTTCAGAAATACTTGAGACTGAAGAATTTTTCCAAGTATTTTGCACGCTGCAACCCTGGTTGTAGTGTCACACACTTCGCATAGTATGCCTGTTGGATGCAAGCTGCTCACCTTCTAGATGGGACTATAATGTTGAATTCGTGTTCAGGGTGGTGAGTTGACTTGCTAAAAAAAGTGGTGTTGACATGCACTCTATACATGTGCATTGTTTTTAAGGAACCTTGTCTCAAAATAGGTTTCTTTCGAAACAGTTTCTTCACTTCCATGTGACCATTTGGTTCTGTGGGGTTTGGCCAATAAGTGTATGCTGTTATAGGCAAGTACAATGTTAAGTAATAAGTTACTTGCTGTCACCCATGTAAGAACTGTTGTGGTGGCTAGCTTCAATACTCCTTAAAAAAAAAAAACCAAAACAGACCAAATAATAACCCCACCCAAAAGAACCAAAAGCACTTAAAAGCTCAAAATAGGGAACATTCAGTGTTGGCTCAGGAAGGGAAGGAACACCTAGGAAACAGCAATAAAACTCAATCTAGTCTCTGTAAGACCTGTGAAAATCAGTACACTGTGGAATGGTAGCACCTCCTCTGCTGGCAGGTCTGACGAGCACTTGGACAGCAGAGAGCTTCTGAGCAGTTGAAGTTCAAGCTGGACTTTTTTTTTTCCTTCTCCATATCATTGAACTTTTTCCATCATGGAGTGAGGAGGAATATAACTTTTTTTTTTTAATATTGTATGCATTGATATTGATTAGTTTGTTCTTGTATCAAAAAAGGGTAATACTATTGGATTTTCCTCTCTCTGGATGCTTTTTTTGTGTCGTATGAGTTAAAGCCCAGCAGAGGACTTTGTCTTAAATTACTAAAACCTGCAAATGCAAATTACTTCCCACAAACTGTTACGAAGTTTGCTTTTAAAGAACAGCATTTAAAATCATATGCCCAACAGATGAAGATGGTGTTGGAATAAGGTGTTTTAAACAACTTGAAGTAAGATACATGGGCTCAAGAATATTGCTGAGACAGTCTGACCTGAAAATCAAACTTTATATAGACTTTATTCACAAAACTCTGTGCCAGCAATTTTGAACATCAGCACACTCCTGGTTGCTAAAGACCATGCAACAATTTAACCAGTTTATATTTATGGGGGCAAACTTTTGGAGAACATTGCTACTTATGATGATTGCTTTTACATTGACTTTCTTCCTTCTGGTGGAGCAAAAGTAATGATATACCATACTAAGTTTGTGAGAAATGCAAATAGCAATGTAGATCGGTCTTTTAACAGCATAACATTAAATAACATGGTGCTGGTGATGTGACCCAAACATGTCCTAGGTGTTGACATCTGAGTGATGGTGGCATTGTAAATATTTTGAGTTACTTCAGTTTACCACATTGAGAACTTTTGTCGGTATCTAGGTACATGATATCTTTAGCTTGCTTTGAAAATTGACCTTAAACTACTTATGATCACTAGATAATCTCTGGAGCTGACCTGGTTCATGTTCATCTTCTGGTATCGAACAGATAAGTGTGAAGAATATATGTATTAGCTAATGGTATTGGAATATATGCAGAGACTGATACTTATGTATTTGCTTTTCTTATTGAAGTCCAATTCTAAATGGCATAAGTGCTGAAGGGAGCTCAAAGGTCAATTTGGTATTCAAGATTCTTTTTTTTTTAATTCATCTTTGCTGTCAAGATTCTTTAGCTGAATATGTGGGAAGAGAGAACAGCACAGATCAGATAGTGGTGGTGCTTTTTCTGCAACTTGAACCTGCTGCATAGATAAATTGTACAGAAAGTGTTTAGTGTACACTGTGGTTGAACTTTGTCTCAGTCAGGCTTGCCTTTTAGAATAGGCTTAGATGGGGGGAGGTTGGTGGGACTTCCCATTTTGATGTCAGCTTTTAAAAGAAGGGGTTGTCCTGAAAACAGGTAACAGAAAGCATGTGGAGTGGGACTGGTACATGAATTGCAGTGGACGTGTGCCTGGTGTACATAAGGAAAGGCTGGCTGAATGTATACACAACAAATAATTATGAAGGAGCTGTGTCTTCAGGGAGCTTCTTTGTCTGTATCAGGCACTTCAAGTAAAGATATGGCTGGCATATTCCTTCAGGGCTTGCTTTTCATAAAGCTGAAATAATGGGGAAGTGATGACAGCAGATGAATTAATATTTCTGGCACAGGTTAATTGCAATGGTCTGATACTACAACCACATGTTCAACCCTTGTTCCTGCTTAAGCAGAGGGGAAAAGAGACTAAGAAAGGACAGTTACTCAGCTGGGAAAGAACAAAAGCAGAACTGGAGAAGCATCCAAAAAGGCAATTGAAATGTAACTTTCTCTTGGCATGTAAAGCAATAAGTCTGCCAGTGGAGAGAAAAATAAAATTAAAAAAAAAAATCAGTTTTAAAGGGGGAAGAAGTGGATTGCTGCCAGGCTCCTAGCCTGCTCCCCATGGCTCCTTCAGGCAGCTGCGGATCTGTGCCAGGGACCGGTAGCTCTTTGTTGGTGGCATCTCTTTAATAGATAATTAAATAAGCCTGCCTTCTGTAGGAGAGGAAGAGAATATCATATATGAGAATATGATGCTATTAGGATGGCAACGGCGTTAGCACACTGTGAAGGTAGAAATAAATTGAGATGGATGAGCAATAGTAAGGAGAAGTGGGGTGGGAAATCCTGTCACACTATGGGAGGAGCAGCATGCCACCTGAGAATAATGTATCCATGGGGGGAAGTAGCCGATACCAACCACAAACTGTCACAGCGCAAACCTATTCTAATGCAACCGCCCCAGGACACGAAGGGTCTGGCTTGAGGACAGAGTTCCAATTCCTGCGTCTTCATACTGCTGGTGGTTCTGAGAGTCATCCACCAACAGGGCAGGCCAGCGGCCAGCAGCTCAAACATCACGTGGCTTTTTGTGGCAGCATCTGAGGCATGTTTGACATTGTAGAGTACATAATTGCTGGTTGTTCAGGTGTTGGTTCAGAAGGTGGTCAGAACAGTCGCAGTTCTTAATGATGGTGGCAACTGCATTTCGATATGTAACTTTCTCTGACCAAAAAAATAAAGTGATGGGCATGTTTGCTGTATGTGAATGTGGATGGCAGTCTACTGTATTGGCTGACTTCATCACCGAATCATACCTGTGGCAGTGCCTGTGTGTCTTTAGGTAAAATTTATCATAATAAATGTTGAGGTTGGCTGAGGTCTGCTTCATTGCTCAGGCTGCCTGTATTCATTTTGCTTACTATCAGCTAATGTTTGAAATGAGGATTCCTGGCTGATTGCTGTCTGATGGAAAGGTAGAAAAGCGCAAGTGGGGAAAGATAGAGAACAGACGTAGGAAATCTTGAGTTTTCCTGGATACTACTGACTCACAACAGTGTGAAGTAAATCATTTAGCGTATTGTGCTGTCTGCTGTCACTAACCTGCCAACATTTTGTCTGTTAGAGGGAGGGTAAGATGCCTTCCAAGAAATGATGATGATGTCCTGAGATGAATGGCTCACTAAGTGTACCAAATACATTATTGATTTGAAAGATAATGTCTGGATAGATAAATAATTAGCTTTACTCAGAGTCTGTTTGTATTCTCTTCTGTCCTACATGATTCATAAATGAGATCTTGTTCCATATAAGGCTATTAAAAAAACAAAACCGGATACATAAAGTCCAGAACGAGGATGTTCCACCCTAGTTGATAGAGGCACAGATCTCTCCCTTACCGTGCACTGTGGTAAGGATTAGGAGGCCCTGGAGATGACCTGGGAGTGGGAGCTGCTGACTGGTGTCCTGGTTTCGGCTGGGATAGAGTTAATTTTCTTCCTAGCAGCAGGCATAGTGCTGTGTTTTGGATTTAGTAGGAGAAGAATGTTGATAACAGGCTGATGTTTTTAGTTGTTGCTGAGTACTGCTTATGCTAGTCAAGGACTTTTTCAGCTTCCCATGCTCTGCCAGGCGCACAAGAAACTGGGAGGGGGCACAGCCAGAATAGTTGATCCAAACTGACCAAAGGGCTATTCCATACCATATGGCGTCATGCTCAGTATATAAACTGGGGGGGGTTGGCCGGGGAGCAGCGATCGCTGCTCGGGAACTGTCTGGGTATCGGTCGGCGGGTGGTGAGCAATTGCATTGTGCATCACTTGCTTCGTGTATCATTATTATTATTATCATTATTATACTGTTACTATTAGCATTACTATTTTACTTTATTTCAATTATTAAACTGTTCTTATCTCAATCCAGGAGTGTTTCTCACTCTTACTCCTCCGATTCTCTCCCCCATCCCATCGGGGTAGGGGGAGTGAGCGAGCGGCTGCGTGGTACTGAGTTGCTGGCTGGGGCTAAACCACGACAACTGGACAGCTCAGCTCCTCCAACTGAGGAGTGCTTAGGAAATAAAGCAATGTACGTAACCCACTCTTTGCTGTCTGAAAAACTACGGTTCCCTCCCAGCATCCACTTTTTTTCTCCAAGTTTCTCAGAAATCTGCACAGAACCACTGGTTTTCAAACCTGCATAGTGGAGATGTCGCTTCAGGATGCACTGACACGCAGGCTGCAGCGCTACATGCTTGTGGTAGGGCTGGGGCCATGGCAAAATCCTTTTGTGCTCTTGGAAGAAGTGTGTGGCCTATCCCATGGGGGGAGGGGGGAGGGGAAGTGGGCATTAATGCTCTAGGAAATGTAGGTTTGAGGCTCAGCTTAAATTAGACACGCTAAAGCTGTCTTGTAAACATCATTTAGCATACACTAGGTTCCAGGGTGTTAGTATTTTTAAGTCATAACCAAGCCACATCAGTTACTCGTGGTAGTCTACTACTAGAGCTGCCTCCAAAGGCAAAATTTTGTAATAAGATCAGTAATATTTTTTGTGTGCTGAGTTTACAATAAATCCTTAGGTTTTGGAAGGCATAAAAGAAAAATACCTGCTTGCTCCCTTGTTGATGTAGTTGTAAGATCTTGAAAAGTTGTATTTCAGCATTTAAAAGAAAAATCAAAGATACAGTTTTGTCAAAAATCTGGTTTAAAATCCCATACAACATACCTTTCTTGGCTGTCTGGTCAGCGCTCCTTAGATTGTGGCATAGTTTTTGACATCTAATCTGAGCACGTGGGTAAATCGCATCTCTGCTGCTTCGTGCAGTCCCGACCTTGGGATGGCCTTTAGAGGCTGGTAGTTACTTTTTGATCATGATTGATTTAAGGAACCTTTCTCAACATAGGTGTATTATGTGTCGACTTCCATCATTCTGGGCAGTTTCTTGTAAAATCAAACTTCTGTGTTAAACTTGAGGTTACTGCATTGTCGTCTCTGACACTTTGAAATTGGTTTGTGTAGTGTTGCGCTTTTATGGCTGGCATTGACATCTGTCATAGGAGAAAAGCATCAGGAAAACACCGACACAGAACGTGAAGTTTTTCTCATTGCAGAAACCTGTAGGGTGGGAATAACTCATTCTAATATGGGAATGACTCATGCAAAATAATGGTATTAATATGGGGTTTTATTACCCATCTGCCTGCTGTGTCTTAACTCTTGTTTTGAAACATACCTAAGGTTTTGCTGCTTTTTCCGTAACACCAGTGAGGTGTGCCGTGCAATATGCTTGCTCAAGCCCTTGCATGCTTCACTGTGTTAAGCTGTTACACAAATTCCCCACTTATCCCTATGCCATACTAGGCCAGTGTCTAGTCTTTGGCGGTAGGTTTCTAGCCTTACAGAAAGTCCTAAAAATGTCTGTTTCTGATTTGGTAAGTGGAAGGGTATGTCAGGCTTTGATATCATCTTACCCTCCTGCTGTTTTCTCTAGGGTGCTGATAAGAGTGCTTGTAACTCTTTACTGTTTCTTAATGCCCTGGTAGGGGGATCTCTGAAGGGAGCTTGTCTGTGGAGCTGTATGCAATATTACATCCATGGTAAGCATACTGTGTGGACACAAAAATGCCTTTTTTTCACCCAATTGGAAGTACACCACTACAGTTGGATTAAAATAATTGCCAACACCTCCAATGGACTTTCAGCTGGATTGCTCTACTACCATTGATTATTAAAGAAAGTAATAATGGTATGGTGGTATGCACAGGTAGTAAAAAGTAGCTCATTTTGATTACAGTACTACAGTTGCTAATTAACATGCTAAGGGGTTTTGCCCTGTAAGCTTACAGTTCCTTAAACATTTTCTTTGTAGCTGCTGTGTGAATTTGGATACATGTTCCTGTAACAAAAATCTGACTTAACTAGCCACGGTTTGCAAGCTTTGTGGAAACTTTCTGCTGCTTTTATGACCTGTTTATTTTCCAAGTAACTGAATGCAGATCTTTATCACTTAAATTCTTAGTGTAAGGTTGCTCTGAGTATGGTGGGGTTTCCTTGAGCCTATTGGAGCTTATTTGCATCTTTTGTCAACTCCAGACAACATGGGTCAGTTGTGGTAATGAGTCGGGTAAAATTGCTGGGGCTCGGGGCAAGGAGGTCAGCCAGAAGCTGCTCTCCTCCTTGTTGGTTCTCTGATGTACCCCCTTTGCTGGGGGAAAATCCTGTACCTCTTCTCTCCTTTGCCTTCATCTCTTATCTTGGAAGGGCTAGGAGGCCTTGCAGCCTTGGAGAAAGACTTACCTTCTCTTGCTGGAGGCTTGTAAACCTTTCCCTGTCCTGCTGGTTATCAGGTAGGAGAGCTGTGAGCAAGGGGAGCGACATTAGCAGCCGCTCAGGGTGTGCTGGAGAGCACTGTATAGCCCTTCCCCTTCCCAGGAGCGGCAGGGCAGACGTGAAGGATGCCTCCCTGCTAGGCTGGAGCCGGTGCTACTTTACAGCCTTGCAAAGAGGTGTACGGCTTGGTGAGGCTGGCTACCAACTAGATGGGTTCGAACCCTTGGCTCGCTCTAGTAGGTGGGCTGGAGATTCCTTATCACAAGTCTAACGAATGCAATTTATACAAAAAATATCAGAGTTGGTTTTCTTAATTTTTTTCCTGTGAAGTGGGAATAAGTTTGTATTTATAAATAGCTTTGAAACTTTCTGTATAGTGTTTCATTTTTCCAGTAAAAGCTTACTCATTTGCAATAACGTTTTTGAAATGAGAAGTGTATATCCTGAAACTCGGTCCTGAAACTATATGGCAGTAAACCTTTTCTTGTTACTTTTTCTGCAGTCTGAGCAGATGGTTGACTGATCATCGTAGTCTCTAGCTTTGTGCCTTTACGCACTTTGTTTAAATAAGTGTGCATCTATCTAAAATGCCCTTAAAACTCCTTTTTTTTTACCTTGTAGCAAACATTTGAGTCCATCTAAACTTTCTTGAGAGAAAAAAAATAGATTTAACTTATTTTCAATGATGTGTGTAATATGTCAATGTCTTTTTGTTGTTGTTTCAGGAGCTGTTGGACAAATATTTAATAGCTAATGCAACTAATCCAGAGAGCAAGGTATTCTACCTGAAGATGAAGGGAGACTACTTTCGATACCTTGCTGAAGTTGCCTGTGGTGATGACAGAAAACGTAAGTACCTTGTGGTCTCCGGGTCTTCAATAGGTAATGAACTTCAGTTTGGGGCCATGGGCGAGGGAACAGTAAATGAAGTACACATGCCAGTATCTTACTCTGAATTCATGTGAGTTAGCTGAGTGGGAACAACTACGTTTTAGTTGGAAATCTCCAGTATTCATACAGATGGAGAGTAAAATTCTGAATAGACCTTAAGCATAGTATGCCAGGGAATTTTAGGTGGTGTTCCTGTCATCTACCCTAAATTTCTGGATAGTTGTTCCATAATGCTTATTCAGAGCTTCGGGAACACAATTTAGGTGAAGGTCTGCTAACATATTTAATGTTGTTTGTTTTGTATTTCTTTACTAAAACAAAGTTGGTGAGGAAGAGTAAATAGATCTCTGCAACATTTTTTACTCCATGATGAAGTCCTGTTGATCTATAAGGTTTAACCATTTCAGCGTGAAGCAGACTTCGTTGTAGTCACCCAAGTTTACAAAGAAGCAACAAAATGACTAGGTTAGTACACTATCCAAGGAAGTGTGAGCCGCACTCTGAAATGGTTGACGTTCACAGGGATAATACTGTCCCTGTAATTTTAGTTTGCCCTTTTGGATCCAGCAGAAAAGGCCTGGAAAACTTCACAGCTGGTACTGTCACTTGATACGGGGCATCCTGAGAATGTTGAACACTCCTAGAAGTTAGAACATGTGCATAGGTGGTTCTAAGTACCTCAGGAAGCCCTTCTGGGGAGGATTTTAACTCTCTGTTTAGAGGATGTATTGAATTAAGTATTAAACTGTCTTGCGAGGTGTCCAGGTGCTGTTGTGATGTTGAAAACTCTTGGTATGGCATAAGTTAGTGATACGTTTCTAAGTAACAAACTAAAATTAGTCCTGGAGTGATGCCGTGACACAGAAAGGAGATGGACTGTCGGAGCAGGCAGAGCGCTGAAGGGACTGACCCTTTGGGCTGGGCATGGTAGGCATCTGACAGTGTTGGCTAGTTTTAAACTGATTGAATTGCAAAGTGGGAGGACAGAGCTGATTGTCACTTAAATAAAGGCTTTGTTAGTCTCCTTGTATTGTAAGAGCATTTAAGTTGAAAGATGAAAATATACAAAATGGAGTAAAAGTTTTTTGCACTGATGAGTTGTGTTCAGAAATTCCTAACCCTTCCCCTAATTCGAATGACAACAGCAGGTCCAAGTGTAGCAGAGACAATCACAAAGATAATCTGATTTATGTTCTGTCTCGAGCAACAGTTACAAATCTGTGGGCTTGTCTGAGCAGAGAAATACCAGCTTATCTTGGCTAAAAAGACTGCATTTAAAGCGATATGCATGCTGATACAGGTGCTTACTGTAGAAGAGGGACTGACTGACAACCTTATTAGCAGATCTTGGTGTTTTGCTGGGAGGTTACAGCTTATGCGTATCACCGTGCACATGTTTTGTGCTTGACTTCTCGCAAACTTCTTGGAATTTTACTTGAAGCTTTTCTGATGTTCTACCTCTAAGCACCTGTTTGTTTTCTCAGCTTCAAATATATCTTATGTTCTTATAAGCTAATTTATTTCCTGCATTTACTAGCTTTTTTGTCTATTTTCACCTGTTCTCAACAAATTAATAGTCCATTAGCACTCATTACAGTGTGAATACTGAAAAACCCCAGTCTGTGTTGTGACTCTTTTGAATACTTAACAGATTTTACTTACCAAACTCTTTTTTTTTTTTCCAGCACTTCCTAGAGCAATTATGGTATTAGCTCCCTCAGAGAGCTGTATTCTGAGCTCTGACAATGGCCTTTCTTTTCCTGCCGTCTCCTTCCATTCTGCAGGCATGGTTAGGGTGGGTGTTAGGCCTTTGGTTGTCTATCAGAAGAGAATCTGGAATAGACTGTATGTAGCACTCTTAAAGTACTCATTCTGGCCTGGTAATCTCCTTTCTCTATGGTGTTTCTCCCAGTTATTTTGGGCACGACCTTGGGTTTTTTTATCTTGACCTGTCTGCACCCAATTTTTGGAGGCAGACTTTCAGTTTTTCAGGAACATGTAGTACATGCCTTCCAAACTTCCTTACGAAGTAGGGCCATAGTAGCCACCTTTACTTTGCACGCCTGACTCACAGGAGTATGTCCATCCTGCACAAGGAATGAAGCAGGAGTTCTGTAGAAAAAGTAATGCGTGGGGGTTTTTTTGGTGCCTAAAGTATCAAAGGCCGTTGAGGTAATATATTAATCTTGGACTGTATTTACTAAATTCTGTGTGTTTATCTGTCTCTTGAATACCTTTGCTCTGTAGTAGCTTAATTTGCTCCCTGTGTTTTGTCACTGTGGCAGCTGTGCTTAGAATGGGTTTAAAATCATTACCTTGATTAAAGTAAGGGCAGTGTTTTGCTACGAGTGGCCTTGAAGAGGACTGTTCAGCCTCCTACTAACGAAGTACTTTAAATAGTCTTATCTTAACAACAACACCACAAAAAAACAACCAAAAAAATCTTCATGTTTCTCATTCTTTTAACAGAAACAATAGAAAACTCACAGGGAGCTTATCAGGAGGCATTTGATATCAGCAAGAAGGAGATGCAGCCAACACATCCGATTCGCCTGGGTCTAGCTCTTAACTTCTCTGTATTTTATTATGAGATTCTCAACAATCCTGAGCTTGCCTGCACACTGGCAAAGACAGTAAGTTACTTTTTTCTTCTGTATGCCTGCAGGGACGGTAGAAGAGAGTTTATGCTTAAAATAATATGAATTATTATTTCCTAAAGTTTATGCAGGAAATGATCCTATTTAATGTATCTGGTTACCAAGCTGATATTGTTAGTGGGATTAAAGGGGTACAAGCAGGCTGCATTTACAATGTGACTTCAATTTTCAGCAACACAGCAAGATTTTATTATGCCTTTATTATGCTTCTGTTTCAAATAGAGCCATTCAGGTCATTAACTTCTAATGTTGCCTTTTTGGTTTTTTTAAAGCCACCTTTACTGATGGGTTTAGCTTTTGGTTGTTTAATGATCAGTTAATAGAAAGACTAAAGATGGTTTAATTATTTTAGGCGTTTGATGAGGCTATTGCAGAACTCGATACACTGAACGAAGACTCATACAAAGACAGTACTCTCATCATGCAGTTGCTTAGAGACAACCTAACAGTAAGTTGCCTTTTTATGTGCTATCTGGTTCTGTAACCACGTATTTGCTTAGTTAGACTGAATTTCTGATGAAACAAACCCCTTATTTCGCTCTAGTGCAAAACATAGCACTGATTCAGGCTATTTACCCTACTATACCTTTTCATAGCTTAGTTTGAATGTAGGGTAAGTTGATGTCAGCAACTTCATGCTGTGTAATCTAGAATAACAGCTTGGATAGCTCACATTCTTCATTGTTTACTGGCCTTTTCAGTGGAGGGGGAGAAGGTGCATTCAGCTAACTTAACGTACAAGATAGGAGAAGGAGTCAAAAAATAGTAGTCCATGATCTGTTAGAGATTCTTATTCAAACTTTTTGATGACTACCTCAGAAACAAAACGTCTTTCCTGCTGTACATCTAGTGCAGCTTGCTTTATTCATTTTCCTGATTTTCATTTAAAAGAAAAGATATGGAAATTCAATGTATGAAAATAAAATCAGTTGATGTTTGAGTATGTATTATAATGATTAACCGTTCAAGAAAAGTACCTAATGGAACTACTAGGTTCTATTAAAATATGTAACTAAGGCAATTTTTTACAGAATAACCTCTCTGGATATTCACTGCATTTAAAATTACAGCAACATTTATTATTTTGCAATACTCCTTCAGTAGAAATGTCTCTTATTAGCACTATAAAATGCTTAGCTTCAATAACCAAAATGGTAATCTTCACTTTCAGGATTCAGACCACTTCTTTTGAAATTGATGTTACTCACAAAGCTACCATTCAGACTTTTTGAATGATCTAGGATTGATGACGTAGCTCGCTCTTCAGCACAAAAGTCTGGACCTGTTTAGGACACTGCTCTGCCTCTGATACCTGAGGTGCATAGCTAGTTGTGCCCTGTGCATGGGGAACTATTTCCAGTTACCTTTCTCTGAGCAAGTTCTACAGCTCCAGTGCACTGGTACTTTGTAGACATCCTTGAGTCTAATTCAGTTATCATTTCTATACAGTCAATAATTGTCGCTTTTTGGAAGTAAAGCTGTGCTTCTGAAAGCTGACACTTTTTTTTTTTTCTTTCTAGTTATGGACATCAGACAGTGCAGGAGAAGAATGTGATGCTGCAGAAGGTGCAGAAAATTAAACTGCGCGTGGGGCGTCATTCTCCCTTTCCTTCTCAAGAAACCTTTTTACACGTCTCCATTCCTTATAGCTCCACTTGGATTTCCTATAGCAAAGAAAACCCATCCATGTGTATGGAAATCAATTTATAGTCTTTTCACACTGCAGCTTTGGGAAAACTCCATTCCTTGATTTGTGTTTGTCCTGGCCTTCCTGGTGTGCGGTTACTGCTGTAGAAAAGTATTAATAGCTTCATTTCATATAAACATAAGTAACTTCCAGGCACTTACGTAGCGGACTAAAGTGTACCTGGTATTTAAAAACAAATCTGAACCAGTTCCTGCCAGTTGACTGTGTTTTGTATGCAGTAAGATACGGAAATGTAGTTAATTGCAACTAAACAGTGTTCCACATAGCTCTTAATTCTCCACATTCCCTTCTTATTCTCCAGGGTTTCCTTTCCATAATTGACTTTCACATGCTACTGTGTCTTCTTTGCAGTAGGAATATGGAAGTATTGGGCCAGATCAAATTGAGCAACGACAAATTGGGTTGCTTCCTGTATCATCTAATAGAGAAGCTTGTGCATTCAAAAACAGGGGCTTCTCCTAATCCTCAGTTGCTGCTGTTTAAGTTGATATGCCTTCCCAATAAAAGTTCACTTACACTCCTGCCTTTGTAGTTCTGGTATTCACTTTACTATGTATTAGAAGCAGCATGTTACTGCCGGAGTACAGGCAGTGCTTTTTGGCAGACTAAAGTGCATGTCATTTCTTAATACACTGGAATGGGAAAACCAATTGAAGTTCACATGTCCAAGTATAAAATTTAGTACTTTTCCATGCAGGTTTGTGCACATGTGAGAAGGTGTCAAGTTTGTCCAGTGATTGTTATTTAGAGAGTTTGGACCACTATTGTGTGTTGCTAATCATTGATTGTAGTCCCAAAAAAGCCTTGTGAAAATGTTATGCCCTCTGTAACAGCAAAGTAACATTAAATAAAATTACATTTTATAAACCATTTACTGTTGACTTGTAACAATTCCATGTAATCGCTTAAGGGCTAAACTTAAATGTAAGTATCTTGTGCTAGAAGTGTCTTTCTCAATTCTAGTGCATACTTTTAAAAAGTCTGCTCTTAAATTAACTCATTTAATATTTGAACAATGTGCATTTTATGAAAATATCCTGGATAACTTTTCATAGTTAACCTGACATGTGGACTTCTTAGTAACTAAATCTACTTGAGCTAATGGCTTCACCTTAATAATGACCTAAGAAAAAATAGACAATTTCTTGATATTCTTCCATGGCTTGCAAATCTTCTCATCTAAATTATACTTTTTTTTTTTTTGTAATATCTTTAAATTCTCCGATCTGTCCTCCTTGTTGTGTTTTTTCACTGATAGTCATCATTATTATTACTACAGTATTCCAGCTACACTTTTAGAAATGCAGAGGAATTCGTCCTGCTCTAGAACTTTAGTTAGTGTGCTGCCACATCATAATCTGCTTTCTGTTGTTCTTAGACTGCTTTTAGTATTACTGTTTCCCCCAATTTTTGGAGCCTTTTGTAGTAATACATTGCTCTGCTTTTTTCCCTTCCCCCCTGCCCCCAATCATGTAAGAGTTTTTTCCTAAACCTCTACCTCTTAGTTTCCCATGTTGGTGGGTTTCTGAAAATATTTAACTCCTATGAGTGTCCTGGCTAGACAGGATATGACATTATGAAAAAGGACACAATACTAGTCCTTGCAGGCTTCTGATGGTACATCTTCCACCTTCCGTGTTTTTGTTCATTCTCTGAGTGTGCACAATGAGTGTTCCTATAATAAAACTGTTCAGATTATGTGCTTCAATTGACATGCGTTGCTTTTAAAAAAAAAAAAAAAATTGTATCAATTCCATTTTCTTCATGCAGTCACTTTGGATTGCTGTCAAAGTATTGTGTGGCAGGATTCTACATAAACTCATATGCTTCTTAATTGGTGTTTTGGTTTCATAATTTCTTCCCCTCCCCCGTGCATTTCTTATTGATCCTTTGTTTCATAAAGGTTTTTAACTCCTAAGTGCTCTCATTCTCCAGGAAAAATGTTTTAGTGCTGACATGTTGGCAGTCAGCTCTATCTGATCATTTAAGAGTTTGCTTTCTTTGCGGTCTTCTGGAGTACTGTCTTAGCTTGCACGACCTTGTCAGCTAACGCCGTTCTCTCGTTTCCTTCCTTTTGCAACTTGTCAACAGAGTTGTCAGTTTTCCTTACAGGAACAGTATCTGGGCCGTGTATCTAGATTATAGATTAATTTATTAAATGCTCTTTTTAATGTCTATCAAGCTGGGCAAATTCTAGCTGTCTCTTGTTCATTGCATTTACATTTTGTGCAAAATAAGAGTCTTGAAACTGTAGCATCAGCTCTTGAATTTTAATGATACTGAATGCAGCGTCATCTTTTCTCATACTGTTACTTCTAGAATTTGGCTATTTATGTGTCTTGTTTTGGAGGGGGGAGGGAACGAAAGGTGTATGGGAATAGGATGATGGTACAAAAAAGGAATAGACCATAATTCCCTAAACGACTTTGTCTAGTCATGTGTTGTCCCCGTGTGTGTGTGTCCATGTCCCCGATAAATTCCATTATTAGTGCAACACCCAGAGTAATTGGGTGCATTCATGTGGTATTATGGTTTCCAGCTCCAGGAGATTATTTGGACTTACAGGCTGCCCCACCTCACGTAAGAGGACGTGCCCCACAGCTTAGGAAACACTGGACAGACTAAGGTCTCAGATCCCAAACCAGGCTTATTTTTTGCAAGCCAGACATACAATTGACAGTTCGATCCGAGACACCTTAGTAAAACGGTAGTGTCTTGTTAAATTGAGGATGGGATTTTTGTATGCTGAATATGGTTGTATACAGTAAACCCTGTGGGGCAGAGTTGTCTTAACCCCTACAATAAATTTCACAGTAGTGCATTAATTATTTCAACTTCCTTCTTAGTAGAATATTAAGAAAAAAGAGAGTTCTCGCTTTTCTGCCAGATGAGTGATGGTAGTAGAGATGGTACTTCTCGCTATGTCACTTTCTTTTGAGGTATTTGTGCTATAACTGGCTTCAGCAGCAAAACAAGGAGTTTTGTACTTAATTTCTCAGGATCTTTGTTGAAATGAGTAATGTCAACAAACAGTTTTCTCTAAGTCTTATTGCAGTATTCTTGGTGTGATAGCAGGCTACCTGTCATACCAGGAGACATTATTTTATGATTCTGTAAAACAAATAGAGCACTTACTACTTTGCACCGGACTTCCTTGTGCAGTACAAAGCAGTGTAGGGAGACCAGAGTAAGTTTGGGGTTGGAGGGAGGGCAGGGGTGTTTGGTTTTTTGGAGTCTCTTTGAAAGCTTTTGACTTAAACACACACACCAAAAAAAAAAAAAAAAAAAAAAAAAGCCAGAAGAAATATTGCTTTGGGTAACCAGAATTTACATGAGCATACAAAATATACTGATGTTTTAAATGTTAGTGTGGTTTTCAAAGTAATAGTAACTTCCTAAATATGTCTGAGAAATGGTCTGATGCCACCTAAAATGATCTTCCATATCAAACCAAGAGGGTAAATTGGGCAATAAATCATCATAGAAAGGGAATTTGTTCCAACATTATTGGAAGACTACACTCTTGAAATCCCAACTCCACAACTGAAATGCCAGGCCTCTGTAACAAGAACTAAGTGCCCTCTTTTGTGTGAGTGTAGCTAGATGACACAACTGCTGAAAGCTCCAGCAATTACAGCCTGGCCAACTTTCAGATGAATAAAATGCCAGTGTGGGAAGGGTGAAATGTTAGTACCAGTTCTGGATGACTGCCATGATATTTTCCACTACGCTGTGAAGACTCTTAACTTGCTAGAGGAATGCCTTTGTCATCTTCTGCCAGAATCCTTAAATCGATAAATGGGCATGAGTACGTCTCTGATTAAAGTGTAGCCTCAAACTATGTGATCCAAGTAGTTCAAAACTTAAATTTCTCTGTGTGCGAACTTAAGGCAAGTTCATCTCACGTAGGATCAGTGAGTTGACATCAGTGTAAGAATCCCTGAGGTGAGATTCTGTAAATGCCATTAGAAGTGGCTCATAAGCTCTTTTATTGCAAATGATATTCTCAGTTGTCCAATCTCTTTCCTTAGTTAAACCCTCATTCCTGCTGTTGTGGTCATCATGATTGTAAAATCCCTCTACTTCTGGAAACAAAAGGACGGTTTGTAAAACCTGTTTGCGGGGGGGGAAAGGTAGGGGTTTTTTTGAGTCTTTGGCTTCAAATGAATGTATGGCTGCTGATCTTGTTACTGCTGAGCAGATGCTGGGTATTTCAGATTTGTTGTAAATCTGTTGGAAACAATAAAAGGGGCTCGTTACGGCCCTGTAAGAGGGAGGAAAAGGAGAGGGAGAAGAGATGTTTGGGTTTATGCTCTATATTACTTAAATTGCAGTCTCCAAGGAAAACTCCTGATGTATTACAGCCAGGGAGTGATAAAGTTTGGTCTCAGCAGTGACAGCAATAACAAAGCTGTATGTTATAACATTCTTCACATAACTCGGTCTTCCAAAGAGATTTTGTGAGCGTATTAGAGATACTATAGCCTCTGTATGGATGCATGAATCAGCCCAGTTAAGTTTAGATTAGAAAATACTTGAGTCTCTACTCACAGAAAAATTATGCCCATGTGAACAGGGAGGCAACTGAATGCTTTGGGGCTATTTTATAAAAGCAGAATCAAGGTTTTGCTGCTCTCTCATCCCTTTGAAAAATCCGGACTGCCACGAAAAGCCGCTTTTGCTCTGTAAGCGTAATTTCCATTGGTTTCAATGTGTAGGTGGTTTAAATTCCATTTATACAGCTAATTTGATAAGTTGTATTTGGAATAAATGGTTAGAACAAGATCTTGCTATCTGATTTAAAGGGTTTCAGTAGCTGGAGAACTTTATTCATCGCTTAATTCACCTTTAGTGTTAGAATTAATCAGTTTAAATACAGGACCTTGAGAATATAACTCAAGTTTTATAGATCAGGTCTTCAGAAGGATTTTATAAAGAACACTATTAGCATTAGTTTTAGAGGCACACATGTGAAATATATTTTTATTCTGAGGCTTCAAAGTATATATATTTGTTAATATGCAGCCATGCCAAAATGCATTAAATAAATGTTCGTGCCCAGTAAATATTGCGTCAAGTGAAAACTCTGTTACTCTCATGCCAGTTTGTTGCTGTTAAGCTTTGTGCTTGAGAGATGGTTGACATTTTTATCAGTGGGAGGAACAGGAGGAACTTCTCAAGCAGTACCCAAGCATCACTAGAGAAGTTTGTGTACAGCAATACTACAGCTAGAGGCGGTTTAATTGACTTCACTCTTTTGCTGTTCCATCTTGTCCCTTCCCTCAGTTTTTATCCCATCTGTGACAGTTTCAATAACACTCGGTGGGAGACAAAATGACGGCTTTTGCTAGGCCCACTCTTTAATTACTTACCAACTGAGCTCAGAACTACTCTGCTGTAAAACTTCTGTTCCTACAAATGTGTTTCTAATGTTCCGGTTGCTCTCCTGCTCTGCTCCGCCCCGCTGCCCTTGGCCTTGCCCTTCCTTTCTAGCCTGTCCTAAGGGGCTAGAGCGAGGGCTGGGCACGCTGTGGGTCGGTGGGGAGGTGCTGTTCCTGAAGCCGTGAGTCGTTCCAGTCTCTTGCACCTTGAAAATACTTAGAGGAGGGGATGGTCTCTGCACCCAGGTGCAAGGTGCGTAGGACCCGGGAGGGGAGACGATACAGCTAGATGACTGCTACTGAAAGTACGCTGTAAGGCAAGAGAAGCAAAAGGAAGAGAGCCCATAGATCAGAGCAGCATCAAATGCGGACACTGCTGTCTCTTATTACTACGTCCAGAGTGGAAAGGACGTAAAATGTCTTGTCACTTAAAACAGTGATGCATGGACAGGTGGAGGCATGAAGGTCTCTTGCGTGGTCAAGGCTGAAAAGATGTTTATAGCTCTACGTATGTGGCGCTCCGTTCTTCTACAAGCAACGAGACAACACGTTTATGTGCTGTTCTGTGTCAAGAGCGCACTGTCACCCCCGATGGAGCTGTGGCATGTGGTTAAAAACAGCAGCTTTGATAAATAACAAAAAATATTAATTTATAGAAATAATAATATAAATGGTTCCTATGGAGAAGAAAGCCTTAAGTGTGCCAACCTAACCAATTAGAGACTTTTGCTTCAAAGTGGGACAACGTACGCCATGGTTTATGTACTTAAAAATAAGACTGGAGGAGACCCCCTAGATCATCACATCCCACTCAGTCCCATCACAGGCACTACAAAGCAAGTTTATCAAGCCTTATATTTAGATTCTTTTCCTCCTTTGCTACTGGAAGCCTGTTCCAGGTCCTCACCCTGCTGATAGCTAGAAATCCAAATAAAAAGCTTACTCTTAGCCAGTTTATACCCACTTGTTTTTGTGTCAGTGCTGCTTGTTGGCTAAAACTCAGTAAGCGTTCTGCTGTCAGGAGGGCTGCACAGAGAGAAATCTTGGATTAATAGATCAGAGTGCTCCAGGAACCTTTTGCAGCGCACAGGGATGATAGGAATTGCAGAGCTTCGATGTATCTATAACAGTAATTGGTTTTCAGAGGCAGATCCTAATGCTGCACATCCTTTTGATCAAGGTTTTGCTGATTTTAGTGGAGATTCTGTTTGTAGATGGTCTGCAATAGTTGGATTTGTATTTTGTCAATGATTATTTGGTAGAAAGGAACGCATTTTGTTTTGGGGTGTGTGTGCACAGAATCTCTGTTGCAAATGGGAAAAAACAGTTGAGGAAGGAGGAATCTCTAAATTCTCATTTTGGTTGCCTAACAGTATGATCTTTAACAGCATAGGCATTGACATTTGAAAGAAATAAACATTTTATTTTCTTTTTCCAAATTGCTGCTCTTTATAAAGGCAGCTCACTTGCTACTTCACTGCCTTAAAAGATAGAAGTTGTTAGTCATTGACAGGAAAGGTTACTTATCTGTCTGTCTTGATTGATGGGTCAACTGCAAATACTATTTTTGTCCAATTAGAACCAGAGGAGAAAGGGTGGATTGTTCCTGTTGAAGGTGCTTCAATTTTTAAAAGATGCTCAAGCTTTCCGAATGTAACATAGCATTTTTTTCAGGCAGATACAAATATGAGATTGATATCAGCATCCTGGAACTTCGTACTTTATTCCTTGACTTCCTAAATTTCACTTGTCAAGACAACTAGGCAGGTCTCATTACTAGTTAATAAATCACTAGAATTAAACAGTGCAGTAGGAAAAATAATGGGAAAGAAAACAAGTTGACTGTTCAGTGGATTTATAATACTGGAATGTTTTATGGTTTTCGCTAACACTATGAAATTGCTACACCCACAAAAGCACTATAACTTAGTGTGTTCTTCTGTTAGTAATCATATCTTTCCCCATCAAGTGGAATCTAGAAGCCTGTTACTTCAAGAAAACCAGTGAAAATTCTCATGTCAGAGTGGATCTAATCATTATTTTTACTACAGTAAAGCATCACAACCATGCTGTGGAGAGCATTATATACACAAGCATCCAGAAAAGTCACATCCCTAGGAACCCACACCTGACATGCTAACCCTACTTTCATGACTGATGAGTTCTTGACAACCTTTGGTAACTAGCCAAGTGCTTCAATGACTGCCTAAAACCATGAGGTAAAGCCCTAAAGCCCATTTAAATTAACACAAGGTCAAGCATTATTTATGTAAAAGAATGAAATGCAGAGTGCTCTCATGCACTTTAAAAGATAAGTAGTGTGAAAAGAGCTGGACAATGACTTCTGGTTTTATAGTAGAGGTGGAATAACCCTGTCTTCTGTTTGTAGTCTTGAGTCTAACTTGCTGGAGAGAAAAGGAAAAGCTATGTGGATTAATTTGCACATTTAATAAGGCAACTGTAGAGAGTAACCTGTTTAATTTCTGAACTCATAAGCCCCTGTGAGCACTCTTCTTCCTCTGTTGGAGAAGGGAAAAAGGCATCTTTCACCAAGAAAATCTTACAGTTCCTCTGGTAGGTCATAAAAAGCAACCACGTGCACTTATACTTGAGGTTGCAGTGGTTATGATCTTTTCAGAGATGTTCTAGAGAAGAAATTACTCATATTGTCATGATAAGCTTGTTGTTTCTGAACTGCTGAATTTCTGCTAAAGTTCCTTAAATGCTCTTGGGTCCTCTCCAGGGAAAATGTTGCTGCAAGGTGCAGTGCAAACAAAATTCTCTGGTGAAGGATGATGGTCTAAAAACTACAAGAACCAATGTAGATAAGCACATGAAGGCAGAGAAGGCTGAGAATTTGGTGGCAAAAGGGAATGCTATAGCAAAGCTGAGTAGAGTTTGGAGAATCCCTGCCTAACTTAGGAAAGTGAATCCTTAAACCAAACTACATGATGGCACCTCCTGGTAACACCAAGCAAGTGGGTCCTTTGGGAAAGAAGATCAACCCACAGGGAAATACCTGGACTGCCACTTACTAATTCAAAGCATTGGACTTAACCAATGAGCGTGGTGATGTAGTCAAGGGGCTAAAAGATGGGGGTTATTCTCATTTGCAGGCAGCATGGAAGTTAGTAACGTTAAAGCTGGTGAAAGGGAAGTATGCCATTTCTTTACATGTAAGCTCTATCACCATTTTTCCATTTGTGTTTGTTCATTTTTTTTCCTTAAACCACTCCTGCTCTGTACAGTCTGAGTACTTGCACATTGAGATGTTCTGCTCTAGGATGGGGATCCAAGCACTTGGAGTAATTTATCAAGGCAACCTGGAATACCTACAGTCAGCTAGCACTAGTGCTGAGTCTGCTGATGAGAGCCTGCTCAGAGCATCACGAGTACTGGCTGCTTCCTAAACTACTTACTGAACTAGTTGTTTGACTTTTTTAGCAGGAAACCTATTGTTTAATTTGTAGAACTGAGTCATAGAAACTATTTCCTGTCTGAATGAAGTGTGTCCCCGATTATCCCAAATATTGCACAATTTTTCTATTAAAAAGTTTTTACTGAGAATCCAATTCTGAGATTTGGGGTTTTTTTTTATTTTGAAATGTATTTAAAATTGTTAGCTCTGAGTCTCTCATTAAGCATTTTTGTCCAAATATAAAGTCCTCAAAAGCTCTGGCAGTCATAGCCAAATAGGACTCTGAACTGCATTTCCATCTTACAAAAGACAGTTGGAAAGATAACTGTGTGGGAAGTGATACACTGCAGGGAACAGTCATGCCCTGGCAGTGAGGATGGACCAGATGACCTAATTTCTCTTTTCCATTAGAGCAGTCTCTGATTCCCCAGCTAGTCATGCAAGCACATGACTGACAACAAGGATAAAAAAAATATGGAAAACGTATCTCCCGGCGTAACAAAGAAACCCTGCTTCTCTTGATTCCATCACCTTGCAAGTGCTGATTAATTGAACGCCATATAGTGTAATATCTTTAAGCTGGTCTTTCAGATGAAACCTTCAGAACTGCTCTGAAGGTTTCTTCATCTGCTCTGCCTGGAATTCAGAACTGCTTTCTCAGCTGCATGAGACATCTGCTTGATGCAGCTGATGGGTGAATAGAAGCAAGATTTGAGAGGAACAGCTCAAAGAAGTTGCAGGAGTAATACGCTCTATGCCCTGTTTTAATAATATCCCACACAACTCATCCACAACAAGATTTTTGGAAGTGCAGCACTGCACTGCCTACTTCTACATTATTGTGCCTTGTACACAAATGACATGGGCTTGCTGTGCCAACTCACACCAAGGTGTGAAATCACTGCCTGCATCGTTGGTTAAACTGGTGTTAAGATGGCTTTTTGCTGCTGTTCCTAAGTTGGCCGTGACCTAGCTGTCATGATCCAAAGGATTTTTTTTTTTTTTTTTTTTTTTGGCAAGTAAAATCTTCCCTGACCATTTGCCAAATTTTCCTTTCCCATCACTTCTTCAGTCAGCTTCTTGCTGACTGACTGCTCTCCCTCAGCCAGGGAGTGTCAGATCTTATCTGGGATATTTTTGGAATCAGCATTTAGATAATGCACAACATTGTCATTGGACATGTTTTTGAAATATATGTTATTAACATATCGTCATGCTGCAGAGTTTGTATATGAAATTTTAGTCCCACCTCATGCATCCCATCCATATCATTCTCCATTAACATTATTCATGTCATACTTACAAACAAAATCACCTGCCAAAGGCCAAAGAATCCTGAATGTAGCATTAAGATGAGAATGGATTCTAAGAATGCACTTAGAAAGACTTGCACCTAGGTGAAGAGAGGTGAGTGTGTACAAGATAAAGAACTTTAAAAAGCAGAATACACTGACAAATAAAACACTGCTGCTGTTTTGATGGAAAACTACACAAAACCACCCTATCGCCTAAAAGTGTATGTTTACCCTTGAGATTCCTCACAATCTGTTCTGCAAATATGAGATGGATACTGATCAGGCCAACTGAGACCCAGGAGGAATTTGCCACTCAGATCCATTTTGGAAGAACTGTTTTAAGTTTTATTTCCTTCTCTGTAAGAGAGAGTGGGCTACTGTGCTTCTTGCTGGAACTTTATGTTATGTACTTTCTACTACTGCAGAAACCTAGGGTCTCTGCAGTGCCCAATCTCTTCTTGTGGCTTTTTTTTTTTTAATAGTTGTGCCTTTCAGTCTTTTTCTGTAGGTATTTTCTGTTACAGGATGTTGAAAACCTGTTTTGTAGCCCAGATTTATGGACTAAACCTTTTGTGGAGCCTTCTGAAGTAGCAGAATTACTACAGGCTTACTTGGATGTAAAAGGTTGGACCAGTCCTGTGTTCCTCTGGCGCTGGTAATCAGCTCTTTTCTCCTCGTGTAGGCCAAAGGAAGAACTCTCTCCACCCTGCCACCTGTGGAGCCAGAGACAAGGACAAGATACAGGGATGTCAATTGTTTTCCATGCCCTGCATTCCTCTTCCTGAAGTATTTTCCTGTGCAGAGCAATCCCAATTTCTAAAAGAGACAATGAGAAAAAATTCTTCAGGCTCTTAAGAAATATAAACAAATACATGTGGATTATAAAAATCTGAATAGTCTGATAATGAAGAAAGTTTAACATTTAGAAATGAGGAATGTCTGACTACTGAGGGCCCTTTGTGGAAGAAATGACCAAAAATTCAAAATCCTACATTTAACAGCATATTTCCTGTCTGTTGCTGCTTGTTTTTTCCCTTGACTTGTGAAGTTTTTCCATGTTTTCCTTTTCCAAATGGAATAGAGAGATTGTTGCTGTTCAGGGAAACTGCCTCAGAGACCTACCTCATTGAGACAATAGTTAGTAAATGTAGTTTGATGTATTTTTCTTTGTTTTTCTTCCTTGTCACTCAGCTTTCATATTCACTTGCATCCACCCACTCCCCAAACTCTTATTTGTTATTAGTAATTTGTTTACTTGTTTTCTTATTTCAAAGATCCTTGGCTTCAAACCACTACATGTTGCTTTTAAACAGTGTTGCAGGATTAAATGTATCAGTCTGAGCCTTATAAATTAGAGCAACCTAAAGGCTATGCTGATTTATACTTGCTGCCAGTGGTGTCTGAGGACTGTTTCATTAAATGGGAATTGCTCCAGCGGTAGCCTGTGCTCCTGGGCTATGCCTCCTATGCTGGCGACCAGTTCCTGCACTGGATACGTGCTCTGGAGGATCCCTCTGAGGCCATCGTTATGTGGTCAATTTACTCCAACGTAAATCCACACTGCTGCCGAAACCTTCTGCTGTCTTAATCCGTGCTTGTCCCTAGTGCCTCCCTTAGGCTGGCACCAGGCAGCCTGAATGTAAAACTGAGTATGAAGATGGACACTTTTCACTTATCGCTTCCCCAGCCACGTGCTGGTCCACACACAGCCTGGATCTGCCGCAAGAAAAATGTGTGAGGAGAGACCAGGAGGGCTACCCCTCCCTGTAGCAATGCAGATTATGTTGGACTAATGTGGCTACATAACAAAAACCTGAGTACGAGGCAGATTTATTTGTCTGGTTTCCACTGGATTCTGGGTCTGCTCTTGTAATGTTTACGTTGGCCTAAAGTAAGTGATACCAGGTTCACACTCATTAGGGCTGCATGATAAAAATCTCTTCAGGAGTAATACTTTCCAGTAGTGAAAGCTCCCAAGACTCAAAAGTAAATTGCACAAAAAGAACAGTTGTATCTAAAAGGCAAAAATTATGATCTTCACCGAGGAAAGAACCTTGGTATCCTTAGCAGAACCGTCAATCTAAATGACACCCTAGAAGAACACCAGCATGGTAAGCAAACATGTCTTACTACAATTTTCATGTATTCTGTATGATCCAAATGTCTTCCTACCTTTGCAGTTGGGTTGAGGGGTAAAAACAATTTTAAGCATCAAAAGACAAACCTCGTTTTCAGTCTTCCCATGCTTTGTTGTGTGGGAAGCTGTTTCTGTAGTGTTCCAGAAGGAAATGTCCTGGTACTGATGCCTGTAATCAAGGAAATGGGAGACTATGGGATTAATACAACAAACAAGCTGATCTGATAATTATCCCCTGAAAATTAGTCCACTGAAAAAGTTTAACTGACTAAAATGAAATAATCTAGGGCAAGACTCCTCTAATTTCAATTGGGAAGCCAAGAGCATTTGGAATCCCCACCTTAAATTTATAACCTAAAAGGTGCACCACATTTGTGGGAAGTAATAATAAATACTGTACCAACTAGTTTCAGTTGTGCTGGTGTGTGTATACGGAAATATATATATTATTTATAAATATTATATTGTATATATTTTTATATGTATTTTTATTTATTTATTTATTTATTTATGAGATGTGACCATGTCTGCTTGCAGAAGACTGACTCATTTCGTTTTGGAAATCAGTTATAATCAGATGGTAACAACTTCTGGTTACTAAGGACCTAGGCTGAACCCATGCCAGTAACTACACATCATCAGCTGCAAGTCTGCAGTCCTCTGAGCAACTCATGCCTTTGCATAACACAGATTTCTGGTCTCAAATAGGGAGAGAAAAATTTTGTTAAAGTTAAAATTTTGCACCAAATACATTATTTCAATTATGGCGTCTTAGGTCAAGACTGTTTAAACCACATTTGATACAGTTATCACTGGTCATGTTGTCTGGACAAACACAAGTAAAAGTAAAAATCCTTAAAGACAGAGATAAACTATTTTCTGTATGTTCTTGTAGACTTACATAAGAATAGCAAGTTAAATACGTATTTTTTAATTAAATTTAACTGTTCAAGTTGTTATAGGAAATACTAAAGGCTTGCACAATAAAAACAACAATGTAACAGTCTAATAAAATCATACAATATAAAAACCTGCTAAGATTTACTTACTATCATACATTCAATATCTTTGCATTAATAGGAGCAAGACAAGAAACACACATTTAGAAATCTTACAAAAACATCGCCTCGTATTTAAACTGTTTTTCTACATTGCACAAATTGCACACACATTTATAAGCCATTGGTTTATGTTTTTATACTTTACTGATTATAACTTTTTATAGATTAGCATCACACCTGCATTGTTCTTATCATTAGACAGACAACATTTTCAGTCACTAATGCAGCAAATAATAGCAGCCACCGAGCTTCACTAATGCTTTAGAATCATAAGATCATTACGGCTGGAAGGGACCTCTGGAAATCACATGGTTCAACTCTCCTCTTAGAGCAGGTCCAACTTCAAAGTTACAGGTTGCCCAGGGCCTTCTTGTCTTTCAAACACGCTTAATGCTAAATAGTCCTAATACTCTACGTAGCATTAAAAACATTAATATGGTCAGTTGTTCTCACTAATCCACTAACAAACAGATACATTAGACCTTTCCTATGTTAAAACTCAGCCACTATTTCATCTTACATAAACAGCAATTTTGCTGTATTGCTCTCAAGGTCTTAACTGCTTTTATTTTTAGACTATCTTATTTTTATTTTATTTTAGGCCCCTTATTGCAAAAAGCCGGTAAGTACAAATATGTTTGTATAGTCAGTGGTGGTGTTCTTATTCTTGCTGAACTATCATTGCATTCTGAAGAGTGGAGCTTGAATTACGCTTTAGACTGCTATTACTCAGATACCAAAAAAAAGTCAATAATCTGTATTCTTAAGGGAAAAAGACCTGGATTTGTATCAGCTGTGGCAAATGAGAAAACATGTCCAACAGCAACACACTAAAATTCAACTGGTTTAATTTTGTTCTAATCACTTCAGTGTTTGTAAAAGGTCCTGAAAAGTGATGTTTTCTTTAATCTCAGTATAATCGCATCAAAAAAAGTAGCAACATATCCTTGCTTTCACTGGCTCCAGCAACGTTTCTCATCAAAAGACGTAGAAGAACTGACTTTTGGGCCAAAAGGATGGTTTAATTTGCAGGGGACAGTCTGCTGATCTTACTAATTCCTACTGGGAAATGACTCCCGCAGCGAGGCCCCTGTAAGTACAGCTGGAAGATGCTGGTACGTACATCTGATCAGTCTGTAATCCGGCTGAAGATACCTAACCACGATGACCATCATTATGAGTCTAGGGGCCTCGTGATGCAGACACCGCTGCCCAAGAAGTTGTACCGAGAATGACTCCTATGTAAAAAGTAAGTGGAGGTCCATGGTATTCAAGCACAAGTGTTACCGCCTGTGCCCGATTTTTCTCTGTCAGCTGTCTTTGGGGATTCTTCCAGACAACCCAGGCATCGGAACAATTGTAGGCCTTGATTCTGCATAAGTATTTACACATTTCACTCCTTGTTGTTACCCATATTTGTGAAGGACACACGTAAGTGACAAAAACAACCAGCCAACTATGGACGTACCTAAGAGTTCAGTGCAGTTTAACTACAAATACATACAAGGACAAACCATATCCGGCACCATTTAACTGGTCAAACTGGAAAAGTTTTTGTGAAGCTCAAAGGGAAAAGGAAAGGCAGAAAAGAAGGAGGTATCAAGGGGGCAAGTACAAGAGCAAAAGCTCTGATGGCACTACAGAGTTTGATTTTTTTCTCTCTTGAACTTTTTCTTGGTCACCTTGTTGACCTCCTCATCTTTTGTGGCCCTCCTTATGGCCTGTTTCAGAGTCCTTCTTTGCCCCGGTCCATGGGGTCAGCTTTTCTCAGTGTCCCAGAGAAAGCAGGAACAGTTACCCACTGCTGGTTTCTGACAGCAGAGTAAGTTTGATTCAGCTGAAGCCAGGTATACAAATAGCCTAAGATCAGAATGAGGCCTTCTGTGTGTGTCTGAGAGATATGAACGGTATCCTTTGAACTGCATTCTTTATGATATTTGTCACACATTTCCTCAGCAACTTCAAAAGAGTTTGAGACCTTTGATTACAGTGCTGTTTACCTACTATCTTAACTAACAGGCATTTGCTCAGAACAGACATTCACTCAAACACTCCCTTTATTATCTTTTCCCTCAAGTGAAAAAATACTTTCAAACAGCCATATTAAAATCCCTGGTTAAATATAAAGCAGTATTCTTTTGAGATCAAAAACATTAAAACAGCGATAACCAAGTATGAGTTTCTGTCCTAGGTTTGCAGTAAACTCTGTGCCTGTGCTTTCTGCTTTAGGGACCTTGGAAACTTCCTGTCTTCCAGTTCTTCACCATTAACAGTATGCAGTCACACGTGAGAAACAGGAGCTCTAAGCATCAATCTCACTTTTCATAAAGAAAACTGTCTCTTGTCTCTAAGATAATCACTTAAAAATGGGCCTAGCACTGTGCTTTATTTCAGGTTATTTCCCAGTTCTTTTAAATTGGTGCTTTAGGTCAGCAGGTGTGTAATAACTATGAGTACTTGGCACTTACATTGCATACTTAATGTATATCAATATCCACACTCTACCACTGGAAAACCAATTCACACACAGAAAGATAAAGAGACATAACTGAAGGTCTCCCCACTTCTGTAGAGGTACCCTGAGTTACTTACAGCTGAAGAAGTATTTTGGCCCGTGGTTCCCTTACTGTGCCCCATGAGGCACTGGTATGGGTTCTGCAGAACCATATGAAAACATGTTTTCAAATAGAATTTTAATAACAGGGTACAATAAGTTTTGTGTGTTGACTACACTCCGGTGGTCCAAACTGTTTGGAGACTACTGACCTAGTTTGACATTTGCGATTACAGAATCACCAAAGTGCTCCCAGGTGCCTTATGATGGCACAGCTGTGGTACCAGTGCAATCTAAGCCACAGCTCAGTGAATAAGCTAGCTCAGTGGCATACCTGCTGACCCAGAGGGCAGATCTCTCAAGGATTTTTACTACCACTACATAGAGTATACTTCCAACAAAACCTCTCCAGGTAGGCCAGGAGGAGGAGGAGAGCCTGCACAGGTGTAGCAAGGGAACATGCCTTCTAGCAGCACTCTCCTGAGGCAGAAGTGTCCCTTGGAAGTACACTTCTCTTTGGCTCCCTGTTGCGTGTCCCATATCAGATCTAGCTGGTGAGCAAATCACAGGGGAGTGTAATCAGGTAGGGCTGGGGAGTGACAGTTGTATGAGTCACAATTTCAACATATGGAACTGAAAGGCCTGCTGTGGAGGTAGAAATGAGGCACCATGAAAATGAGAGATCAAAGGCATATAAATACAAAGGCATATAAAAATAATGGTTGAAATCTCAGCTGATGGGCAGGTGACTCTTGAATCTCATGTAGGTCTTAAGCAGTTCAAGTGCGGCTCCTGCACCAAAGCTCCATCATGAGGATGGCCAGTCTGGGCAATCTGAACCCCAGATGTTAGATGAAGTGAGCCAGCTGGTGGTCCCGAGCCTGACATCGGTAGGTTGTCTGCAAGTCAAAGTCACATGCAGACCCATTTTGCAGTGGTGAACTGGTGTCCCTGATGCAGCCTGCTCGCATTTCTTTTTCTCTTTGGAAATAGATGGCACGTGCGGATCCTGGTCATGTGAAGATTTTGGTATAGCATTCACAGACCCAAGGCATTTGGTGAACTTCTTTTCTTTGCAAAGAAAGGGCTTAAAAATAAATCCTCTTGGTCTCACTCACATAGTCAGCAGGACTATTTTGTCTGAGAAAGAACTGTGAGGAGTTGGATCCAGATTTCCTGCTCAGTGCCATCACTTACACCTATTCAGAGTGTGAAGTACTTGCTAGCCTGGAGCAGTAATACTTCACACTTACGTTGCTCAGATACCAATGATTTGACAGGGTCAAAAATAAATAAGGAGAATGAAATCTCTGAACAGGTTGACAGCTTGCTGACACTGAGGGCTGCACCAGCTCAGCAAAAAGCTGCCTGCATTCCTCCAGTTCTGGGGCAAATGGGTTCATTCAGCCAGTGGTGCAAGTTAGGGTAAATCTGCCCTGTCCTTCTGCTGCAAAGCCACCAGGTCATTACAGGAGATCTGAATTTCTTCTTCCTCTTGTCCTGATCTTGTCCCTCCATCAAGGCTTTAAGATGGTACCCAGAGGAGCATTAAGACAGACACAGATGTCTTCTCATTGTAAAGGAGGAGAATCACTGCAACATCCAAACAGGCTGATTTTTTTCAAGAGCACCTGATTCTGTAAGAGGCTCTGGGCTCCTGTTTTCACTATGGAGCCCAAGGAAGATGCATGGTCTTATTTGCTTGGCTGAGGCATTTCTCTCTTTTCAAGCAACTCTCAGAGATGCCACATTCACAATGTAGTGTGGTCTACTACAGCTCTAATGAGGAATACCAAGCAAAGTCTAATGCTACATTCCATGTATGCCATGAATTGCTATTTGAGATCTTGCCAAAAAACCTAGATGGCATTAATCCATTCCAGCACGGTCTCTTTCTAGCCCACTCTTTTTCTGTTTCTTTGTAATGCAGATTGTACAGCATTCAATACATTAATTTTTCATAGCATGTTTAAGTCTCCATTTACACTTAAATCCCATATTGCCAACGTAGCTTGTGAGAAAAAAAACAAAAACCAAAAACCAGGAGTTCCACCTTGCAACTCTCACTCATGAGAATAAACCTCACTTGTGGAGCCACTGAATACTGATTTTAGAGTTTGACCAAAAGAATTTCATACAGGGACTGTTCATACGTATATATAGACATAGATAACGTATACATACACACAAATATATGGCCAAAGCAGTCAGCATTTGTCTACCTAAATCAGGTAGATTTCTAGCAGTCTTTCCAAGTCCAAATGTGTGCAAATTTAATCAGTTAAAATTTCTACTAATTTTTTGTGCACTTCAGTAGATGTTCAGTTGTCTGGCTGCCAGGTTTTGCTTGGGTTACTGGAGTATACTGGCAATCAGTTCCCTCTGTGCTTCATACATCAAAATAGTACAGCTGGAGACTAGCCCACATTTCATTACTTTCCAAAAGCTCCACATTAGCTGCCTTTACCTTAACAATACTTCCTGGAAATATATTAGCTGGATCAAAAATGTTGCCCAGAAGTAGTACATTTTATCTTACCTAATACTTAGAGTCTCTTTTCTCCTGTTATATTTCAAATCAGAGAAGCCTTTTCTTAGGAGAGAAGAGAGAACCAATAAAAATATCTGATGTCCTCTGAAAAGCATGAGATTTGTGCCACAGATGTTAACTTTTACCAGAGTCTGTGACGTCTGTTCTGTGGTTAAGAGAAATCACCAGGATATATTTTAAATTACCAGGATATATTTTAGAACCAGAACATAACAAATCCTAGCAATTTGAGATTAGGTCTGGTTCTTTTTTTTTTTTTTTTCTTTTTTACTGTAGCCATGAGTGTTACCAAACAATTGCAAAAAAAATCTGGTAACAAACAAACAAAGCTAAAAAATGGATCCTTTGAACTTAAAACTAAGTATTTTGCTCTGCGACACTTATACATTATTTATAAATGTAAACCCAGTGCTGACATTAGATTAAAAATTACAAATGAGATATCACAGTGATCAAATAGAATGTGTCTCTCCACTATACATTGCAAGGTCTTTTCAGGCCAAACTTTGTGAGGTGTGCACAGTGGAACCAGGGGCCACAGGACCTGTTCACATCAGCATTGAGGCTAACGATTGCCTAAATTGCCAAAAGTGATTTAGGATGAGATTTAAAACCCCATCCTGCTTCCATTTAAAGCAGTGTCAAAGTTCCGGTTCTCTGAACAGGTCTGGGATGCCTGTGAAAGCATGAACCACCTTGCCAGGGTGCACCCAGAGATGTCTGTAAAGGTGAGAAAGGCAGGTGTGAAACTACCCAGCAAATCATAAAGATGAGTGGCTTATATTTATCATCCCGTCACAGAGCACTAGAAAACTCTGGAAAACTCCTGAATGGCTTTGTCATTGACAGATGATGGATCTTAAATATTCATGTCCAGTTCTAAGAGAGTAACAAGCTTTAAATGTGGAAAGGTGCTTTCTTTTTGCCTTAAGATCCCTGTTAGGACAAAAGTGCACCAGTCAGGTGGCAGAAGCACCTTTGTTATTTATATATGTAATTCTACATAAACATGTGCCACCTTTCCTAAGAACTGGAAAGGAACAGATGGAAGACTGGCAGCACCATCTCCTGGCAGATACAAGAAATAGGGACCACTTTGCATCAGAAAGCAGGGACAAGTAATTTCTTTGTGGATTTTAAAAAGACAGTAACAGGAAGTAACTTCACAAGAGTATATTCCCTCCCTAGGAAGGTTCGCTTTTATATGCTTCAGGGAAGAAAAGCATTATATGTTGTTATAATTATGGAGAACACATACTCACAATTACGAAGAACAAATTCAAGTTGCTTCTGCCTTTAAAAAGCTCTCTCATGTTGGCCTCTCTGCTTTCCTTTATACTGTAGTTATAGCAGATTTTGAAATTAGCACAGCAGGTAAGTTAGTCCAGTTGCAGTATATTAGTGTAGTCTTGGAAGACCACAGAAGTTCCCTGTAGTCAGAAAACAGTGGAATATATAGATTTCAAGAGTTGTAGCCAAGTATCTGTCTTGCTGAGTAGGTAGGGGAAATACTGGGAAAAGACTGTTAATACTGTAAACTGCTGGATCATGAATGCGGAGTGCTATTACACATATTTAGAAAGTGACAACGGGCCAAACAGCACTAAGTGAGGATGAGGGCTTTGGAGTAATGAAAGGCTGTATGGGGAAAAAAAGCTATGAAGATAAAAGAGAGGAGTGTGAGTCAAATGACTTGGTTGAAGACAGCCATGGAAGAGAACAGAGGAGACAACAAAAAGGTGAGGAAGAGACAAATTCTAGAAAGTTCTACAGTTTTTTCTTGAACAGTACAGAACTGGTATGCCACAGGATTCCCTATCTCATTTATCAGAACAGTCTCAATCAGCAAGAGGGAGAAGACTTAACCTTAGCCATCAAGATCTAAGTATACCAGTCGTCGTCTTGTTAACTCTTGCAGATACGTTCTTGCTATCATGCTACTGTGTTCCCTGGTATTAAATGGACACAAAGCCCTCCTTGTGTTACACAAACATGAATGATGGTTTGCTCTTGGTATTTTTTTTTCCCATGTTTTGGAGGTTATTTTACTTTGAGAAACTCCCAAGTGCTTTTAAGGAAATTTTTTGCAGATGATCATGAACGTGGAAGAGACTTGTGAACTCATTCATTCCATCCTCCTCCCGAAGGAAGAACACTCCTTGTAAGACACCACACTTCCCAGGACTTCGCCCAACTTAGATTCAAAAGCCACAAGTAATAGGGGTACCAATAATTCCCATGGGAAAATATGCAGCTTTATGCAGCCTACCGTCTCCCACATGGGTGGGGTGGGGCTCTGCTTATCTCTTTAGCTCAGAACCAAGATCAGGCCTTTTTCCTCAGGCCATCATTTGCTATTCAAACATTCACAAAATAAAGGTAATCCTCAGTCCTCCTCCAGGGCCTGCCACAAAATCTAGCTTCCTTTCTAAGCGAGTTATTAAATTGTATATTTTAGGAATCACTCTGGTTAGTGGGATAACATCTTTTATCAAATACTTGTTCTTAAAAGAACTCTTCTGAATAGAGTTAGCTGTCCAGTTAGCTGTCTCAGCACTTCTCTAGCTTTTATTACTAAGACAGGAAAGCACATTTTACTGGCTATATATATTAAATTCTTTTGTTTCTTTTCTTATTCAATGTGCTGTACTTGTGCTATTCCTCACCAAAACACACTACATGCTGTTTCCCATTCATTTCCAGTCATATCCTATGTATTTATCATATCCTTGTTTAGGCCCTAATCACATTAATAAAATGGCTCAAATTCCTTAATGGGGGAAGAGAAGAATGCATTCCTATTAATACTGGGTATGAACACACTCCCAAAGTGCTCTTGTACTGGACACAAGGTAAGTTTGTATAAATAAATTTTAAAAAAAATCACACCCAGACATGCCATCAAACTAACTTACTGTCCTGGTTTCGGCTGGGATAGAGTTAATTTTCTTCCTAGTAGCAGGCATAGTGCTGTGTTTTGGATTTAGTAGGAGAAGAATGTTGATAACACGCTGATGTTTTTAGTTGTTGCTGAGTACTGCTTATGCTAGTCAAGGACGTTTCAGCTTCCCATGCTCTGCCAGGTGCACAAGAAGCTGGGAGGGGGCACAGCCAGAATAGTTGATCCAAACTGACCAAAGGGCTATTCCATACCATGTGACATCATGCTCAGTATAGAAACTGGGGGGGTTGGCCGGGGAGCAGCGATCGCTGCTCGGGAACTGTTTGGGCATTGGTCGGTGGGTGGTGAGCAATTGCATTGTGCATCACTTGCTTATTATATTTTTTTATTATTATCATTATTATATTGTTATTATTATCATTACTATTTTACTTTCTTTCAATTATTAAACTGTTCTTATCTCAACCCAGGAGTGTTTCTCACTCTTACGCCTCCAATTCTCTCCCCCATCCCATCAGGGTAGGGGGAGTGAGTAAGCAGCTGCGTGGTGCTTAGTTGCTGGCTGGGGCTAAACCACGACACTTACTGATACAAAATAAAAAATTATTGTTATTAACCTGGAATAAACAATATTGCTAAATCAATTACACCTTTCCTAACTGCTATTTACTGTTTTGCTATTATATTGTCCAAACACCTTAATCTAACAACTGCATTGTGATGGGCCCTGTCAAAACACAAATCACAAACAGTCGATAACCCTAAAATATTTACAAGCAATCAACTTTTATTGTTAAGGTGTCCTTGTGAGGTAAGAAGTAAATGGAAGAAACAAACACACACATTCAGTGGGAAAATTCAAGTGATAACAGAAAAAGAAACCTTCTACCTGGCTTTCTGTATCTTGTTTTGACAAGTTACGAAACAGTGAGAGATAAGAAAGTCCACCCATCGATAAAAAAATGGATCTGTACTGGGACCTCCGCTGTTCAATATATGATCTGAAAATAAGGATAAATAGTTTGCAGATAAAACAAGACTATTGCAGAAAGTTCCATCTGAAGTTGATTCTAAGAGTTGCAGAAAGATCCTGCCATATTAAATGACATCTGATAAAATGGCAAGTGAAAATTGTTGTTTATAAATGTGAAGTATAACCTTCACCAAATACCCCCAATGATGAGCACTTGTTTAGTTGTTACTACTTTGGAAAGAGGTCTTGGAAAGCTGGTGGAGCATCAGCTACCTGGAATCTCAACTCTGTACTCAATGGCAGTCAAATGATAGGAAAGTCACTAGAATTAAGATATAACCAGAGGAAAAGGATATATTATATACTTCAGAATGGAAATACAGAAAGAGGTAACTAGAACAAGCACAAATATGAAAAAATAAAAAATAAAAAAAAGCCATAGAGGGTTACAATAGAACTCATGAATTACATCAAAGGAAAAAGGTATAAAACTCAACAATAAATCCTTTTCAAGAGGATTTGAGAGGATTTCAGTAAAGTTACTGTACCAAGTGCCAGAAGTTTGCTAGGTTCTGAAAGCCACCAACTGAACTGGGTATAAAAGCAGTACTTGGAGATGATAAGGCCGTAGTAGAACACCTAAGAGTACTTCCTGTGTCTGTGTTCCTCAGCTGGAACACTTCATCATCAGTCTTCTCTTCAATCTGTTTCAAACTGAAATGTTGACTTAAAAAAAGGTTCATGAATTAAGAGGACTAGACAAAATGAACAGTAACATATTATCAAGACTAGCTGGTGTTCAAGAAACTCGAGGATGCAATAACTGAAATTCTAACTGGTGCAAATTCCTGCTTAAAACTTCCTTGGCATCTAAGGAGTGGATTGTATCAAATGTTACATTATTTAAAAAAATATTTCTAGGGGAAAGCTGCAGAACTACTGACCATTAAAACTGACACCTGTTCTGCACAGATTAGTAGCAACCAGAATTAGTGCATAGATGGACAGATACGATTTACTAGGGAAAAGGCAACATGGGTTTTTTCAACATTGCTTTTGCAAAGAGAAGTCTTGCCTTACAAAATTGGTATCAAATTTTCTGAAGGTGTCAGCAAGCACTTGGATAAGAGGGATTGGAGAGGTACAGTTTGCTGAGATTTCTGAAAGACTTCCAACACTTTTTTGCCAAAGGCTCTTAAGGAGACTAAGCAACTATGGGATAAGAGAGAAGATCCCCACATGGATTAAAACGTCGTTAAAAGACTAAGAGTAAATGGTCACTTTTCACAGTGCAAGGAAGTCACTAGTGCACTTTCACATCTCTGTGCTTATTCATAAGTAATTTGAATAAAGAGGTGAGGAGTGACGAGACAAAGCTTGCTGATGCTATCGTTATTCATGGAAGGAAAGAAAAGGTGTGGCTGAGAAGAACTGCAGAAAGACCTTTCAATACTCGGGGCTCAATTACCCACACTCATGCTTTATGATATGGGAGACATCTTAATGCTTCTGGCACAGGACCTAGTGGAGACCCATGCTCTTCTGAAGCCTCAGTAAGACACCCCATGTCATCTGAAATAGCACTAGACATATGGGCAACTGAATTGAGCCTTCAGTGACTGGCAGTAAAATAATAGTTGATCATGAATACAGATAGATGCGAAACAATCCACATGGGGAAAACACAGTTCTACATTCTGTGTAGAATAACGGTGTCTGAACTGACCATTACACTTCAGGAGTGAGATCCTGGAAATTTAATGTTATTTGTAGCACAATGGCTGCTCAGTGGAGATCAACAGCACACTGAATGTTAGAAATATTTAGGAACAATATTGAGAACAAGATAGGGAATATTGTTATGCCACTTTAAAAATCCACTGTATGCCCCTATCTTGAACACTGTATGCAGTTCCAGTCCCGCCACCACAAACAGGAATAGTAGAATTGGAAAAGTTCACAGAGTAGCAACAAACACCCTCCATCAAAGGAACAACCAAATTTCACTTGGACTTGTCAGTCCATAAGAGAAGCCTTGTCAGACTGAAAGGAGATTTCATGGAGGCTATGAAGTGATGACCAGGATAGAGAAAGCAAAATTGTTTGCTGTCTTTTCCAAAGCAAGAAGCAGGGGTCATCAAATGGTGTCAGGAAATGTCATGTTGAAAGCAGAGAATGTGATTCTTCATATGTAGATTCTTCATATGTTAGAGGCCCCATCCCTGGCAACATTCAAGGTCAGGTTGGCTGGGGCTCTGAGCAACCTGATCAAGTTAAAGCTGTCCCTGCTCACTGCAGGGGGGTTGGGCTAGATGACCTCTAAAGGCCCCTTCCAACCCAAAGCATTCTCTGATTCTGTGATATGTGAGATTACTCTGTGGAACTCACTGCTGCAAGATGTCATGGATGCTACAAGTTTACAAACAGTAGAGGGTCAACTGGACAGACATCTGGAGATACATTGAGAGCTGCTGAGGGAGAAGACACTACCTCTGATTTAGGGTGTCAGTAGATGCAAACTGTTGGAAATTCAAAATGGACCCACTGGAAGCCTCACCAGTGGTTTGGCCTCTTACAATCTCATCTGTCTCCCATCTTTGGAGACAAGAAACTGGCAGACATACACTCTTGGTTTAAACAATGTGTCTTATGAAAAATTGAATAAGGAGTAATTACTCATGCTACAGCTATTTAAGCGTTGTAAGTTAACTACTGAACAGTGTGGCAAAAAGCAGGATGGGTGACAGTGAGGGTTTTTCTCCATTTTTGCTGAGTACATAATTCGCAACCGTCTTTGCTAGAGGCATCTACAAATAGGTATGAGATCAAGCTGATTTCAGAAAACATTAACTAACACACAGCACAGCAGTAACCCAAGTTAACACCTTCATGTAACACCTTCATGTGTTTTTATCGGAATAACGTGTGCTGTTTGGGAACAGTTGACTCACAGACCCATCACCTGTTATTTGTACCGGGTGCCACAAACAACCCTCAGTCGTGCTAAGAAAACTACACAAAACCTAGCCAAGTTATCTACTAAAGCCACTCGCGTGTACTGAGAGGCATCTATCTCCTGCGACTTGCAAACACAACTGTACGAGGCATCGCTGTGCGCCTAAGATGCGAGGGCCCCGGAGTCCCCCCCCGGGCGGTCCTGCGCCCCCAGCTCACCCCAGAGAGGGGCTGCGGAAGCACGGAGCCCCCCCCCTTTCCCGGGGGCAGACGGGAGGCCTGTTCCCCCTCCGGGAGACCGGTAAGGGCGCCGTGGGGAGGGCGCCCCGAGAGAGCGGGCGCCCTTGGGGGGCGGCAGGCTGCACCCAGCCCCTCACGCCCTCACAGCGCAGCCCTTGCCGGAGAGAGCAGCCGCGGTGACACCGCCCACATCGCACCGAGGGCGGGCTGCCCCCCGGCCGGGCCTCGCCCCATCTCAGCGCCCGCCCCCGCCGCCTAAGATGGCGGCCCCGCCCGCACCCACAATGCTCCGCGCGCGGCCGCCGCGCTTCCGGGTGCGGGCCCAGGAGGGCGGCGGGCCCGGCACGGCGCGGGGGGCCGCGGAGCGCGACGTTTCCTCGAGCGGATGTGAACGAGCGGGTGGGCGGTGCAGGAGGGAGCCGCGCCCGGACCATGAGGCTCCGACTGTGGCTGCTCCCTGCCCTGGTGTTGGTGTGGGGGCCGGGCGGGCTGGAGGCGCTGGGGCGCCCGCCGCGCCGGCAGCGCTACGGTAAGGGGCAGGGCGGTACCACGGCAGCCGCGGGAGGGGGGTGTGAGGGAGAGACCACTGCTGCGGGGCGGGGGGAGAGGGGCACGCCCGTCTCTGCCGACGGGGAGCGGTGGGGGGTGTGGGGTGGGGAGAGACCACCGCCGAGGGGCTGGGGTAGGAGGGGGGCTCCCAGCTACCGAAAGGTAGCAGTGGGGTGAGGGAGAGACCACTGGGGGTGGGGGGGAATTAGGGAGAGACCGCTGCTGCGGGGAGGGGGGAGAGGGGCACACCCGCTTCTGCCAGGCGGTAGTGATGGGGTAACGTGTGGGGTGGGGGAGAGACCACTGCCGAGGGGCGGGGGGGGAGCGACCACCGCCGTGGGGCGGGGGGGACACCCACCTCTGCCAGGGGGTAGCAGTGGGGGAACGGGGAGGGGTGCGGGGCAGGGCCGGTGCTGTGGGCAGGGAGGGAGCCGGGGACCCCGGGGCCTGGCTGAGCACCCGCCTGAAGGCCGGCCCGAGGCGGTGGGCAAGGCCGCGGCCTGCCCCGTGCCCGCCAGCGGGCGGGAGGGGCGCGCTGGGCAGCGCCCGGGGGTCCCTGAGACCGTGTAGGCCCCGTCCGCTCCCGCTGTGGCAGTGGCCCCCCCGTTAGCTGAAAGCATCACTGGTGGGCAGTGTTTGGGGGTCACAGCGCTCTGCAGCGGGGTGATGAGACCACTTGATCTTCACACTCGATGGCTGTTAAAGAGTCTTCCTCATAGGAGTTTGCGTTACATTAAGGCAGCATAATCATATAAATGGCTTCCCTTCATAGTTCTGCTTGGAGAGTCACTGGTGCAGAGGGAGCCTGAAGCTATTGGAGCTGAATGTGACTTGTAGGAAGCTTAACGCAGTGGAGAACCGTTGCTTTATTTAACTTCATAAACTTAGTTTTGCATCTAAACTTTTACTTCGGGGTGAAGAAGTTGCAAACTTCTGTTCGATAAGCAAAAGCTTGTCACTGAAATGGCAGATGAGCTCTTGCGAGAGGCGGTGGTGGTGTCTTACCCAGTCGGGTGTCCTGTCTCCAGTTGGTGTGGTCAGTTGACTTGACTGCTTCAAGTCCCCTTTCCTTGCTTGGATCTCTCAGCTGATTTCCCGACAGGCATCCAGGCTGCGCTCCTGTCCTCCTGTCCCGCACCTGAGGTGGACTTGCGGTTCTGTGCAGACCTCAGCAGTTGGCGACTGCAGGAAGCTGGGAAGGATAGGGTTCAGTGGTGGATGCTCCAGGAAGCGTAACAAAACCAGAACTAACAGAGCGTGTCCTTTCAGCGTCAGGCAGGTCAGGGAGCTCCTCAAACAGAGGTTGCATGTTGGGCTGTCAGATTTTTATGCCTTCTAAAGGACCTATCATAGAATCATAGAATGCTTTGGGTTGGAAGGGACCTTTAGAAATCACCTATCTGCCATGAATTTGTGTAATCTTTATCTAATAGCTTTTGTATTCTTGACCTTCGTACCACCATGCCTGGGCTATAAGCTCTTTTTTATTTCATGAAATACTGCATGGAGGAAAAGCTCCTTTCTTCTGTTTCTAAACTTTGACTATTTTTGTTGTCAGAAATGGTCAATATGGAAGAATTACTCATTTTCTTCACACATCTAGTGACTTACAGATCTGTGTAATTTGTTTCCTTTGTCATCTCTCTCTTTGTCTTTTTGAGTAGGAAAATCTTAGTCTATATAATAATTCTTAATATGGAGAAAAATAATTACTTTATTTGTCTTTGTTACTTTTGTCTATATACTTTCTATTTGTATTGGATTTTTATTTGAGATGTATGACCAGAATTGCAAGGCAGTATTTGTGATACAAAGGTACCATGGACTTACTAGTGATGAATGCTTTTGGTTTTCTTTTCTTTCTGACTAGTTTTTTGGCCTTTTCTTTGCTGTTTAATAGTCACTCCAAGATCTCATTTCTTTTTTAGGGTTTTTTCTTTTTTTGAGTGGTAATAACTGTGCTGAAATACTTGCTGCGAGATATAGTGCGGATTTATGTTCCTTGTGTTATTTGACACACATTTATTTTCCTCGTGTTATTTCACACATTCACACACTGAATTTGATCAAATGTTTTGTTCTGTTGTTCAGTAAACTAAATATATATAAGCATTTTGTGAGGTAGCTTGAAAAATCCAGGTGTGCTCCGTTAACTGTGTTACATTTATCCACACACTTCATTCTTTCAGAATGCTAATATATATGAGGCACTACTTCCCTAGTATCTTATTTAGCCACAGGTCTAGTAATTCACACTTTGTTATTACCTGTCTGTCAGGTAGGGACATTGAGTGTATTTGTTGATTAGGCCCCTAGATGATACCTGGAGTGGAAATTGGCCCGGCACTTACCACCTTTCAGGCCACCTGCAGCACTGGTCTCAGTGGCACTGTACTTGCATACCACGATTAGTAGTTGACCAGTTTGATTTTTTTCAGTGCTCTATAACTCTTGGGTTAATACATTCATGTCCTGTTGACTTATTGCTCATTTTCTTGGCTTGTTCTAAAGCTGCTTTTCTTGAGTCTTGGAGGCAGGTCTGTTAGATTCATCCTGTCAAGATGAATTTGGCATCTTTCAGGGATCTTTTTAGTCTCCTCTGCAGTGAATGCTAAGGTCAATTACTCTCTTCTTTTTTGTACTGGCTTTTAGCATCCATTCTTGGGGTCATCTTTGCAGCTTACTTGTTTTACAGGCTGCTTTGGTTATATCAATAGAAACCGCACAGCTAAATAATAAAAGCTATTTTAAGTATTAGCTTTATGCCTTTTACAAGCTGCTCTTCAAAATATCTTTCCCTACTTTACTGTGGTTTTATGTTCATCTTTTGCTGGAGTTCTGTTGTCCTCATCTTACACACTTGGTTTTCTGAAATATCATCTTTTCCTTCTAATAACTTGAACTTCGCTATTTTGAGAGCTCTGTTTAACCACAGAGCTAGAGTTTTGTGAACCGAAATCAGATTTCTGGCGAGAAGCATCTTTAAGGAAGTTTCAAGGATTACCATTTTGTGATTTCTAGTAAGAATGTTCTTGCTTGTTTCTCTCTCTCAGTTTTTCAGGAAGGAAAAAAATGATTACACAGTGAAAAATAGAATTTGACAAAGAATAGAATAGAATAAGTAGATAAAAAGATGTGGGTCATTTCCCAGCATTTCTCAGCTGAAGTAATCTTAGGGTGTGGTGCTCCAGCAGTCTAAACTGATCTAAATTGGGACTGCCACAGTCCTGGCCTCAGCTTTCTGATCCCTTCCCCATTCCTGTGAGTACATTCATGGAGCTAATTGCCTTTTTGTTTTTTGGTAAGGGGTAGGGTGTCTGCATTTGGGTGTTTTCTCTTGTGGAGTCTGCTCCCTGGACTAGCTCACAGTGTGACTGTCAAGTACCTGGCCTGTGTGTTGGGGGGTGGTAGTGGTTGTGATCATGGTGAGGGATGAAATCCACCTCAGTTTGTTGCCTTTAGATGGTCTGGAAGCGGTGCCCTTTTTAATAACGTTGACAGCAGGGATTTTCTGGGAGAAGTGTGACTCTACTAGTCAATACAATGACTGTTATTACAGTTCTTCCTCTGAAAAATTAATGTCAACTTTTAAAAATTTTTTTCTCTCAGTTGTTTATCTCTGAAGATAACCTTTTATAACTGTTAAATATTAATGCTGTTTGTCTTGGAGCTCAGGCATACCTGAATGGTAACGGGGCTTAATGTACTTGAACAGCAGTGCAAATACCCAGCTTCGGTACTGTTGAATATATCACTGAATATATCTAAAGAACGGTTTGAATCCGTTGTACCCTTTGAGTCACCCACTGGTGGTCTCTTTCTGCCTGCTATATTGCACTAATAAAATCTGAGGCAGGTAACCTGGGCTTGAATTGTTTTTTCTCCACACTGCTCAAATACCATGCAGAGCTCAAAATAAACTGCATGAGCTGAAGAAATGGCCCATTATAAATGGTTCGGTACAAAAGTACATAATGCACATCAAAAGGCTAGAATTTACAAGTTGTTGAGTGAAAAAACCCAAATGATAGTGGTGTTGATGAATAAACTGGGGGAGCTGAATGATACAGAGGGCAGCATAAAATCATTCGCAGTCAGTTTTGAGTTCTACTTCACACTTGGTGTGACAGAGCACAGTAAGTCTGTAAGGTCAGGAATGTAACGGGCTGCTGAAGAGTTAAGGGGTTGGAATTTAGCTCAGTGTCAAGGGTGTGCAGTGAGATAATTAGTGACAAAATCCTTATGCAAGATTAAACTATATCCTTCTGGACTGAAGCATCTGTTGGAAACTAAGGCAAGACCTAGGTAGGGGCCAAATGACTAATTTTCCTACTGTAGTCTGCCATTTTTCTTACTGTTTCTTATCGCATTTTAATATCCTTTGAAGCAAGATGACTGTTTTGGTTTGAGCTGGTTTTGCAGTTTGGCTCCGCAAGCTGAAGGTTGGGTGTGTATCTTGCCATGCACCACATGGAGGAAAATCGAAAAATACACAGCCTAATAGCAGCATGTGATACCTGCCCGGGATGCTGCGGGATTATTTCAAAATCCTTGCAGGAATTTGTAGATTCAGTGTTTCCATAGGTGGTATTACAGGCTAAGTAATAAAGAGACAGTCTTCGGTGCACTTTGTCTTCATGTAAGCAGCAAATGCTTCATGTAGACGTGGCCTTACTGAATGCAAATTATAAAGGTGATTTTTGTGTGTGTGTGTTGTGGATTGGCAGTCTGTTCTATGGAGGTACTTAATATTGAGATTTTAAAGTACTTGGGTTTGTTTTCTTTTGTTCATGTGAATAGGACAATGTTTCTGTTTCCAACAAAAAAAAAAAAAGAAAATGTGATAAAAGCATAATTCCTCAGAGAAGTACTCAAAGTCAACAAAATGAAGAATGTCAACACTAGATTAAGTTCTAATTATTAAGAATCACCCTTAACTGTTGCAAGATTTTTGCAATGAGAACATGATCAAGTGCTTAGTGTGAGTCTGGTTTTCACTGGTGCCAATTTGGTCTGACCTCTAAGCAGCCAAAAAGTAAAATTCTTGTTTGCGTTCAAGATTTGGGGTGGTTTTATTTTCCTTCCCGCACACTGTAAAAACTGACAACTTCACCGCTGCTGTTTGTTGCTGATAGCAGCAGTGACTCATCTCAGTTTCACATTTGTGCTACTCTGGAATTTTTTTGTGTGTGCGCAAAAGCCCCGGCATGGCTTTCTGCTCTGTGGCTGGAAGGGCCGAGTGAGGAAGCGCAGCCACCCAGCTCTTCAGCACAGGGTTCTCCTGATTGCACTCTAACGTTACACTAGGATTTAATTATGTGTTTAGTTGTCAGTAGAGATTTATCTTTGATATAGAAGTTTATATTTAACATGTTATAAACAGGTTTATTTTTTTTTTTCCCCCCTGGCTTTTTTATAAACTGCAGGAGCCCAAGTTTGCCTGTTTCCCGGACTGATCAAGTAAAGTCCTTTGCTGTGTGTAATAAAAGGTTAAGCAAGAGCCAGGTTTCTTTCACAAAGAGCAGTACATCCTGCTGTCCTGTTCTACAGATTTCACGTGCTACACTCCAGCTTGATTGTTTTGGGGATATCCTGCAATCCTCTCAATGGTTCTGATGGTCTTCCTGATGTCTTTTGTTCTTGCAGATGTACGCGACCATACTGCTTGCCACCCTGCAGCTTGTATGCTTTTTAGCCCGTACTTGTCACTTGTGCCCTGCCTCTCTTCATAACATCCATCCTTGTCTTCCTGTGCTGCTCTTAATAAGCATTATTTGTACTTTTTTTTCTTTCTCTCCTTGATACTTGCATTTTTAACCTATGTAGGTACATGGACTAGGGGGTGGGAAGGGGGCCCTGTTATGCAAGAGGGCACCTATCGCTGCCACCCACTTGATGCTGATCTGTAATTGCTGAGGTGTTGAACAAGAACATGGTATCCTTTGCATTCCCTGGTTTCCTTTCTCACCTTTTCAGATTGTTACTGAAATCGTAAAGTTCTGCCCCTGTGATGTGCCTTGAATTTTGGAAGGTCATGTCTGAGTGAGTCCACAGTTGTATCCGCAAGGAGAAGGGATGCAGTCAGGTGGGATGAAGGGGTTGGTCTCAGAAGCATAGCCCAGAGGGTAATTAGTCTCTACCTAGAATCAGCTCCATGCAAACTTATTTTGTGACGCAGCAGGATTTTGTGGTGTAGTATCTAAGCACAGTAGTGAGGCTGACAGTTTTTGGAGAGCCAGATCTGTTTCCAGAGAAGACTGTGTCCTGTGACTTGGCTGTTCTTGTCTGCAGGATATATGAAAGCATGTGATTTTTGGGGGTGTTTTTTTGAGTGTCGAGTCATATGGTGCTGGTGGTTTAAGATGAGACAGCTGTATTGGCCTTGTTTCACCTTGAATATGAGAATGTTAATTCAGGGGGCTTCCTTATTTTTTATAATGTCAATATTTGAGCAGGACATTGCATTCTTTTTTTCAAAAAGTGCTTTCTGCTTTCACTAATAGAACGGACCGAGTTATTAAAGAACATGGGTCCAACAGAATAAATGTTTTTCCTCACTGGTCCCTATTTAAGTTGTGTTTAGTGAAGGAGAAAATTTGCAAGGTTGAAAGTGTGTGAGGTAACATGTAGGAGCCACTGGGGGTATTCAGCTGTATTCAAACCCACCAGAAATAGCAGTTTCATTATCTGTACAGCTTCTGCTAAACAGAATTTCCACCCTTAAGGAAATATTCACACTGTCCAGAAACAGATGTCTATTTTACCGTAGGAAAAAAAAACTGTGGACTAGTATAAGGATGCAGCTATATGAACAAGTTTTTCCTGAGATGAGCTAAAGGGTGTTTTGTAGGTGGTTAAGTTTTCACAGTATCTATCACTGGGCACTTCTCAACATGTGGTAAGTACAGAATAGTTTACCCTGTGTAACTGCAGGAAAAGTATACCATGGAGTAGCTGGTAGACAGTAAATCAGCAGCCTACCTTACCTCCAAGTGCGAGGTCTGTGTAACCGTACCCCGAGGCTTTGTCTGCGCTGCGCTGGTGACTAACTGAATTCAGGCGCCTTGTATTCTCACACGGTTTATTTAGCAAGTTTGATGCAGTTGGGATTGAGTCAAAAACATGCCTTTTAAAACATTCAGCAGTGCTGATGTGGCTGGCCATTCTTACTAACAGGTTTGTCTGTGTGTTTAAACAGAGTGTAAACCTTTGTCCTGTTAGAGTTTATAAGCAGGCTGACATACATTTGTTTCTTGCTTTGAACCCGTTTCTCACACAAGTTCTTCTGTTCATGTATACTCAGTGAGCAAAACAGCAGCCACTCTTTGGTGGAAACAAGTAAACATGATTTATCTAAACTGTTAAAAGCATGGGCTGCTTCGCGTGGGATAAGTGTTTCAATTCACTTTGTTTTCTGTCTTTGGCAATGGCTCTGTACCAGATGTGCTGGAGAAAGATGTAACAGCACGTGCAATGAGCTGTTACGGAACAGCTTTCCCACAGACGGATCTTCTCAACACGTCCTCTTCATCAACAGTTCCCTAAAAGCAGTGCAAACTGTTAAGAGAAGGTACCCATAAACATTTAGGCATTACTGCATCACCTCCTGCCTGGTGAAGACCGTTTGTGTGCCCAGTTGAGGTATGAATATATGGGCTGTCTCCATTAGCACTCCCTGGAATGGTGGTCCAGTCAAATGATCCCACTATACTGCAGCCGGTAACCGGCTGTTACCACAAACACGAGGGCAGCTGTTTTAAGTAGGGTGATGGAGACTTGCTTTAGTTCACATGGTTAAGGTTGGAAGGACTCCAGTCTGTGTTTCCTGGTCCAAATTCTGACTGAAGCTGTGAGTTCTATTTGAAGTGACTATATTTGGTTACTTTAATTAAAATATTTTTATGTATGAAGAGGAACATAATTTGAAGAATAAAAAAATAAATAATAAAAATAAAGAATATGGAGCCCTTCAACCATTCAGTCACTCCCCAGCTGAATCAGAGAAATTGTTATTAGCTGTTCACAAGCTTTTGTTAAGCATTTGATATCCATTGGAAATGAGCTTGAGATCAGTACCTGGGTTGTAGTCAATGAGTGCCACACAAAATACAGTCTGGAGCCCTTTTTTCAGACTTGGAGATGCCAATGATTTAACAGTCACACAGCAAACTCCTCCCCGGGCGTGTTTGCTGTGCTTGTTCTAGGGCTACTCTCTGTAGGCTTGTCATCCCATCCCAGTGCCTTTTGACAGGAGATTTATTTCTAGTTTTATTCCCTTTGGGATCGTTGGAGAAATAACTGCAGTCATTCCTGCAAACCCCTCTGATGTTCTCGTGGTCATTTTTAAATCCTGAAAGTAATATTTTTAAATATTGTTGGACCTTGTGTTTATATCTTCTGGGTTAAAACTTCATGCTTCTAGATAAGCTTAACCTTTCTGTAAATAATGCTCAAATGTTCAAAATAATGTTTATGAAATGGCTGACTTGCCACGTTTACTTGTTGCTTTCCGGACAATAGACTGGGCATGAGATCATGGGAATTTACTGTTCTGCTTATGAAAGCTGAGCTGGTTGGAGAAGGATGCCATTGGTATTTGAATTGGTAGCTGAGCACTTGAAGAGAAGCCTCCTCTTTTAAAAAATATGCAGTGGCCTCCAACTCAGTGAGCTAAGCTGTTGCCCAGCACATCCTTGAGCTCTTTGCTGCTCGAGTAGCCTGCTGCAATGCATACTGGCCCATAATTTACTTAAAAGATACTTTCCTGTGTCTTATAAGTTGCAAAGTCTAATGGCAGTAGGCTGTTAGCCTTGAAGCAAGGTGGAGGAAAAGGAGGAAATGGTTGGTGAGTTCAAAGCTGGGGGCAGAGGTAGAGTCATTGCTGCGGATTTCTTCTTGAGGACTTTGGGGTATCATCTTGGTCATTGATGTTCCTTCCCTGTTCCTCTTACAAACAAGAGATGTATATGTTCTGGTGAGGTGCCCCCCCCCCCTCAGGGGAGGAAGTGCAATGAGGTGAAGGCTGGCTATCATAAATAAATATTTGGGGTATCAGGATGAAATTAAGGTGTCCTCCTCCAAAAAGAGAGGAATGCAGAAATCTAGGAGGGGCTGGAAGGGAAGGAACCACAGGAAAGTGGTTTGGGAAAACCTGAGTCAGCTCGGTGCTGTTGAAGCCCATGGGAAATGGCTCTTGGACCATAGTGAAGATAATGAGGAAGGAATGCCAGAAAGATTATTAAACTTGAATAAAAAGTAGTCAAGTATCTGCTTGCTGTGGCTCCCATCCACAGACTGCTGTACAGTTGGACTCTGTACAGTTCTGTATTTTGTTTAAAATAATTACACTTCATCTTTCATTTTCAGTAAGCCATGACCATGGATTCATTTTCACAGTATGAAAATTTTACAGAAAAATTTTGGTTTGAGTGTGTTACCAATATATTTTTTCCACATCTGTCTGATACCTGAATTAGTTCACAGATTTATGTCTAGCAGCAGCATGTCTTAAGTCTTTACTTATGTTGCAAGTAAAATTAAAAGCAAACAACTTTAGGAAGGGCAAGAGGAAATACAAACAAGCGCATTCTTGTTTCAGGGTTACAGGAACTAGGAGTGTCCTGTGTTTCATTTGTTACTTTAACAGAATCATCTTAGTCCTCTCCACCAACTCTGTAGGTCTTGTTCTAACTACCCTTCCCATGTCTCTGTGAGGCATTTCCAGAAGGGTGTTTGTGTGTGTTAAGGTGGAGCAGGACTTCTGAAGTTCTCCTTGCCTACCAAATAAAAAAAAAACTAATTTCTTTAGCAGGCCTCTCGGTTCTCTTGCCATGAAACTGAGCCATTTTGTCTGGCCGTAGTGGCAGCTACGTCTTGCTCTTTGGCATGCCCTTTCCCTGGTTCCGGGCTGTACTTTGCAGGCAGAGGTGGGAAAGGGCAGAAGGAGTCGTGTTTTGCGGCTGGGATTGTGCCTCTCGGGTAGACCTTGTGCTTGGCAAGTCCCCATGTCAGTAAGTCCCTGAGCAACGCGGCAGTGGTACCACACCTCTCTTGCTTCATGGCCCACATACCACACTCTTGCTCTGTATCACGAACCAACGTTTGGTATCCCATATATTAACACGCACTTTAATTGAGGGGTCTGCTCTAGCTGAGCGTGTTGAAAGAATCTTAGGTTTAATTAAAAGAATTTAGGACTAGACAGCTTAATGAGGTTGTTTTCAGAATTGATTTTCCCTGACTGTCCCTACCCTCCTCCTAGGTGGTTCTGGATGAGGGCAGGTGCCAGACCATAAGCAATGAATTATAATGGGCTTTTTAAAGAAAAGGGACGTTTTGGGAGTTTTTAGGTATTTGCTTACTGTGTGGCTCTAGTGAGCCAGCTCTGCAGCGTGTGGCAAGCTAACGATGAAGGCGCTGCCTGACATGCAGCAACTGGGCACGTAAGGGGGGAAAAAGCCACAACACGAAGGAAGGTGGTGGCAACTTGCCTTTGCATATAACCCGAAACACATGGTAATCGATTGCAGGTGCTCTCAACCTGTGGGTTGTAAACAGAAATCAGGAAACGGCAACTGCACTGCCCTTCCTGTGTTGCTCAATGGCAGGGGAGGGGCAGGCGGGGAGGGAGAAGCCTGGGAGCTGCTGCTTGGTGGCTTCTGCTGCAGAAGGCAGCCGTGTCATCTATCCATCACTTTGCCAGTAGGTCTGGTGCAGGGCCAGGAGGGCTGTGAGGGTCATCTTTGTTTCTGCAGCTCCCTCGCTTCCAGTGTACACAAGCACATGTGTGCACATGCACTGGTGGTCAATTCTCCCCACCCGCCCCCTCACAAAAGAAACAGTGAGGTGCTTGCCTTAGCCCAAACGGTGTGCCTGTTCTTAAAGGCTTTCTTGGGCTTTAGAGGCACATATTTAGGGATAAATGACGGTACTGAGTGTCATAAAAATTATTTCAGGAGCTGTACCAATCTAGATTTCAAGTTGGCAATCTTGGCTTGTTGCACAAGAGCCAGTAAAACTCAGCTTACTAGTGGTGCTTCTTACTTAAAAGTCCAATAAAACGTGTGAGGTTACTTGCATAGGTGGTGTAAGCTAGTGATCAGGAGCTCTGAAGAAGCAGAAGGCCATCTTTGTTAATGAAAGCCCGTTTCAGTAGCTGTCATGTCTGGTTTAGGAGCACAACTGGAAACGGAGGGGGCAAAAGAGGAAATTTTTTTAATATAGAATGATTGGAAGAGCACTTCTGCTTCTTGCAAAACACAGCTGATTCCTCTTTTGGTGCAGTGAAAAGAGTGAACACCTCTGGCAGAGAAGGAAGACAGTGATGTGGGAATAAGGGCCCCTGTTTAAGCCTGAAAATAGCAAATGAATTGATTAGCGGTGATGGAAGTGAAAATGCTTGTCAGGTGCCTTGCCAGGTGGTGGGTGCTCTGGAGAGGAGGAATGCGGGTGGGTGCTCCTGGTGAAGGGATGCCTTACAAAGCAGCAGGAGGCTTCATCAGCAAGAGCCAGACACCACTGGCAGCTGGCATTGTGCCCTTGTTAGTGGTGGAAGCATCTGCAGAATATTGACCTGAATTTGTAATTTGCATGCTGCTCCCCATAGGGGTTTGGGCCCTTGGTCCCCCTCCTCTGAACAAGTTTTTGTGTTCTGAGTAGGGAAGTCAAAGGAGTTTTGTGTGGTCATAAGGTATTGGGAAACCAGGGTACCTGGAGGTGCCTCACATGAGGCGCCTTATTAGTTATTTTTGATTGATTATGCTATGCAGACATCTGTTTTCTGGCTGCTGCTGGACGGAAAGGTAATAAATGCAGTCCTGATCTGCAGTGAATTTGGTAGAAGTTTCCGAGGTTAAATTGTTTTCTTCCTCAGACTCTGATGGGGACCAGCAAGTGGGGAGGAGGGTGAGTCACTCCAGAGAAGTGGGGACGCTTTCCCCCATTTAGTTTCCAGGGGACAGCCAGTGAGGGCATTGGCTCTGCACAGCTGTGGCAGTAAAAATGATGAGTTGGTTGCTCAAAAATTGGTATAAGAAGTGAACTAAGTTCTTTGTTTGCCTCACTCAGATTGTGTCTTGTCTCGCACTGTGATTTCTACTTGCCTACACAAAATGCACCTTTACAGAAATGTACAGTAGTTATCCTAAAATTAGAGCAAACTGTGGTCTTGCTGTTGAAATGAGAGGCTCTGGTTTGCTGTTTTATGTGTCCATTTGTGAGACAGTCTTCTGGAACTGAAAGTTACCTTCTTGTTCTTCCAGACACAGTTGAGTCCATGCTTTCAGACTACGACATCCTTTCTCAGTCTAGCATCCAGCAACACTCACTGAGGAAGAGGGACCTCCAGCCCGAGACACATGTAGAGAGGCTCTTTAGTTTTTCAGCCCTGCAAAGGTAATTAAATCGTCAGCAATGAAATAGCATAATGTTTTCCTTCAGTTTGTGATCAATAATGCACAGTTCCAAACCCAGAAATAGTTATCTTAATAAGTTACATTGGATTACCCTGCTTGCTGAAGTGGCAGTGATTTAAGATTTCTTTTGCTTTGTTCTTAGCTTTAGTTTCATGTAGATTACTTCCCCTGATTGGGTTGGATCACACTTACACCTCATCTGGCAACTTTGTCATACTTCTTGACTGTCCTCTGGTTCTTGAAAATCTCTGCCTTCAGTCTGGGGACTGCATGTGGTGTCTTGCCCAAGAGATTTATTGTATTTTTTTCCATGGAGATTTAATCCTCTTCCTACTGAGTGTAAATTTCCCATTCAATAAAATGCTGCTTCTAATCATTTTTTTTTAATAAGATGGAAAATAGAAGCACAAGTGAAAGGGGAAGGAGAGATAGAAGAGAGCAGGTATGAAGGTTGTTCGCATTTTATTCTGAGTGTCAGAAAAATGCCTTCCAGGTATTTGAGTGCTGAAATTGTGAATCTGAAATGGGGGAGCAGGGTGAGAATAATGCTTTGTATTAACAAGAGTAGGTTGATTTTGTTCATCTGACATCTTTGTCTGCTGTGTTCTCATGTGCCTTCCCCTTCTGTCATCTGCAAGTACAACTGTCATGCAAGTTGTTGTGCATATTTTTTGAATCTCTAAATGTTTGGAGGGGATAGTTTTTAAGTAGCAAGTATAAAAGGTTAATGGGATCAAATGTCTGTCCCTGTTTTGCACTGCCTCTTGCATCCTGACTTTGTGGTGAGGTTGCAATACTGCCAGTGATAATTACAGAATAATTGCAGAGGGGCATACCAAAAATCTTTGACCCAAAGGCCACATAAACCAAGAGCCCATGAGGCTTCTTCCAGAGAAGGTTCTCTGCTTACTTGTTGGGATAGCCTATAGTTTTTGTGACAATATATCACAAAAGTCTATAGAGTTCAGATTTCTGTTTATGGTCTTCTGACTGTATTGTTTCAGAAAATAAGAACTTTAAGATAATTTAATTTAAAACAGACAAACAAATTCCTTGGTCTGATTTTTCTTTAAATAGTTACTGGTAACTGGTTTTGCTTCACTGCAAATGGAGAAGGTCCATCATGAGCAAACCATGACTGTTTTGGATTTTGGGGGTTGTTTTTAATTTTTTTTAATTAATCATCTTTGACTCTTTAAAAATATTTACACTTATGAATTACACAGTATATGTTTTTGTAGCCTGCTTTCTAACTTCTTTCAGACCCTCAGTAAAATGGAGACTGGATGTATCTGTTTATGTGTATACTTTGCTTAAAAATAAATGGAAGTAAATTCTTTTACAGGCACTTTAAATTATACTTAACTGCAACTGCTGAACACTTTTCAGAAAAATTTCAAGCATTAATTGTGGATGGTGAAGGCAAGGAAAAGGAGTATCGTGTTCAATGGCAAGACTTTTTCACCGGACATGTCGTTGGTTAGTATGGACTAGACTGTGTGTCAGTGCTGAGAAAGCACAGCTTTGCACGAGTTTCTTGGCCAAAGTAAACGGTGTATTGCACGCATTTTCATCAGATATGGTTAGGATGAACAAGTAAACTTAATTCTCATACCCCTCGGGTTTTCTGGTTTTGTTTTTGTGGCGGGTTTGGGTTTTTTTTTTTAGGTTTGGTGGGTGGTGGGGTTTTTTGAGCTATTGCACCAAGGTTCTAAGATAGGACTCTTCTGTTTAGTTTGGCAGAACACAAAGGTGTAATGTAGTAAAGCAGCAGCTTGTCTTTTTTTCTTCTTTTTTCTTTTTTTTCTTAAAACTATGATGGTGGCTTTAATTCCAGCTGGAATGTAGGACTTGAAAGTTCCTTGTCCCAGAACACAAAGCCCAGGTAGTTAGTGGTGATGCAGTGTTGCCCACATTCTTATATTAAAAGACTTCAGGATGGTTCTTTGCACACTACTTTTCTGTAAAGAAAGGGTGTCTTGCTCCACTTTAGTCCAACACTAATGCTTCCGCTAAGTTGTTTTGATTTTTATGTTGCCTTTGTGATGTGGCGAAAGTCTTTTCGACTGGAATGCAGGCTGACGCCATGAAACTGCTGTCTGATAGTAGTAAGATGGATGCTGCTTTTTTTGGCAGAAATATTCTGTGTCCCATTACTAATCCCCACAGCCATCTCGACACCTTCTGCAAATTTATCAATTAAATCTGAGTCTTGATGACTATGACTATTGAGAAGTTAAGGTTGGGGGGGGAGTGCCGGTTCATTTCTTTTTTTCTTTAAAGTGGACAGTATAGTGTTTTTCAGGGAATGAGGAAGGTAATTTGGATTGGAGGTTAAAAATGATTTAAAAAAAAAAAAAACAGTGTCTGTGCAGGAGTGCATGCGAATAGAGCTGAACTAATTTCATTTTTCCTTGCTTATATTAAAGGAGAGCATAATTCCAAGGTTGTGGCACATATTGGGGATGAAGACTTTACAGTAAGAATCAATACTGATGGTGAAGAATACAATATAGAGGTATGCTTTACTGTTGAAAGCAGTATTCAAACAATCATCTCTCTTCCCTGTGGGTGTTTCTCTTTCTAGTTAGTCACATTGACACCACTGTAGCTCGAAATAGACTTGGTGGTGGTGTTTGTTTTGGTGTGAGTAGGGAGGAGGGAGAGAAATGTGAAACCAATTTGACTTTCGCAAGTGTTGAGTTTGATTAGTGAGTGACATTCTCTGACATTTGCATGTTTTAGATACATCAGGGAGAAGGTATGTTTTAAACAGAAAAGGGTTTTAGAAACAGAAATGGTATAATGTTAGTAACTAGTGGTGATCATGTCTTCTAGAATAACAAACTGCTGCCTTCTGAGCAGAGCTGCAGTCTGAGCTTTCTAAAATTTTGGCTTTGTTATGTCTTGGAATTTTTCCCATTCTTAGAGCTTTATTTGAAAATCTGGTATTTTTCTCTGCTCTCTTGTTTCTGTTTTCCACCGTTTTCATTGCTTGTGTTATTTTAAACTATTGGTTTAAAAAAATATTCAACAAATATATAATTAGAGACGATCCTAATGAGTTGTTCAGTGCAGTATATTCCCAAACACAAGCTGTATTAGAAAGGTTGAATAACAGTAATTATGGCTGAGCGTTATATGGATATTGTAATTGTCTTCAAACCCAAGGATATGTAGAATTATGGGTAAACCTGGGAAATCCAGTCATGTTAAAATATGAAAATGTGATTGGAATGCCCAAACAGCTCTGCCTGTGTTTTGCATTAAGAGCATATAGTAGCCATTTGATTGTGGTTTAAAGCATTTTTGTGTTTGTGGTCCAGAGTAGTGTAAGCACGTCTCAGTTCCCTGCATAGCCAGCCCCGTTGCTCCTCGCCAGCTGTGTCTGTACAGCTAAATAAAGGCAGGCAATGGCTTGGAGGCTCCAGCTTGCTCACACAGCCTACCTAGCTGTTAGCATCCTACGGTCAGCTTCAGCCCCTAAGCAGCCCTGGATGAGATGACGCCCATGTGCAGTCAGAGGTGGTGTGTGCCAGAGACCATTCCCAAAAGGCAACATGGACAAAGCCACTCCAACGTTGCCTTCCTTTGCTTTCATGGTCCTCCTGCACTGTTTGGAAAGGTTGCGGACCTTTGTATAAACCCATGGTGCCCTCTTACCTTGCCCTAGGATGCAAAACGTGTCCTCAGTTTTGCACTGTAGACATATGGCTGCAGGGCCAGCGCAGCCTTTGCATTTCAGGACCTTTTTGCTGTGAACTGAAAGCACAGTATACTAAATAATAGTTGTCTGAAGTTGAAAGACCACTGCCTAAAGGCCATAGGAGACCCAGACCCAAGTGCTTTGCTGCGTGGACGTGGGTGGTCTGTACTATTTGGCCTTGCCTGAAGAGCAGACTTTGGCCATGTTGTATTTGGTGGTGTTGCTGTAGCTGTTATGTACAGATAATAATAGGGATGTGTTGGTAAAAAAAAAAAGATTGTCGGTATGCATCTGCTGTGGGAATTAGGAAAACCGTGGGACTTCACGGTTTTCTTGTTTCCTTTGCTTTTGAAAAATTTTCATGCTTATAAGTGACTTGGGTAGCTATTGAACATTGAAGAGCGTGCCTTCTGCTGTGAAGACTTCATTCTGCTGTGCACTTAGATATTCTCTGTTTCCTGCCAGCTCCTGTGCTTCTGGTCAGTGCATTTGTTAGCATAGCCTAAGCCTCTCCTCCCTGGCTGTGCCAGTCTCCAGACAGAGCGGAGGAGCCTGAGATGCCTCCTCAGCTTGCTCTTGTTCTGGAGGGGAAGAAGAATTCTGTCTCTTCTACAGCCTTATCAGGTGGCTGCCGCTGCTCTGTTGAGATGATCTTAAGATTTTTGGATGCCTGTGTAGCATAAAAGAGTTGAATTCTGTTGGCTTTCTTGGGGACGTTGTTTTATCAGTGGACCTACTGCTGTGGGTGAAATTATTGTAGTCCAATGTATTTGTGTGTGTGTACACATAAAGCTGTAGAGATTTGATGGTACATAAATACAATCTTTTACTTACATAGACCTAGTCTTTGCTGTGTTCCTAACTAAATGCATTTCTGTTCTTCTTGTGCTGTCAGCCACTGTGGAGATTTGTAGATAATGTGCCAGGTGAAAGACTGCTGGTCTACAGATCTGAAGATATTAAAGATTTCTCACGATTGCAGTCCCCCAAAGTGTGTGGTTATTTAAAGCTGAATGAAGAAGAACTGTTGCCAAAAGGACTGGAAGACAGGAAGCAAAATGAAGGTGAGTGTCTGTACCTTAGGAGAGCAGCATCTTTGAAATGAATGCTTGAATTCTAGCTGTGCAGGCAAGTAAGATCTGAATCTGGGCAATAATCTGTGTCGCTACTTCTAGTTTAACTATTAAAGCAGCATTCCTCTTCATGCCTGCTCCCTATCCAAAAAAACCCCAGCAACTGATGAAAGGAAGAAACTGTCAATAGGGCATGTTTCTTCCTGGCTTGTTGAAAGGATGTTTGGCTCTACCAAAGTGTATGCTAAGGAGAGGAAGCTGTTTCATCAGGCCTAAGTAGTGTTTGTTGTGATAGCTGGCAGCAATGTTGTCAAACATTAAAACAACTTTATACTTCTGTGTACTGTGCAGCAGGACCTGTTTGGCCTTGGTGGGCAGTCTAAGAATCCGTCCTGAGCTATGATGGGTTTTTGAGAGCTTCGGGTCCCTCTGTCCTCAGCTGTGGCAGCAGAGATGGGGGTAATGGCTAGGAACAGGAGGAGGAGAGGTGTTAAGGCTGAGATGATGACCATAAAACCTCTGTAGGTAGATCTACGGAATAGCTCAATTTCATTACTGTACATTTCTTTCCTTACAACAAAGTTTAAGACCTGTTATGAAGACAAAATTTAAGAATAATCATTAAAAAAGGAAAAAAAAAAAAAACAACTCCAACCAAAAAAAACAACAAACCCAAACATCCCCCGCTCTCCCTAAAAACCCACCTGACCTCACATTCATGTCTTAAATAGGGGTAATAGACACAGCAGTGGCAGTTTTATTGAGTGTTTATTTAATTGTATTTAAAATGTTCACATTAGCAAGCATCCATAGGAAGAAAAGAACTGTTCCAGAGAACTCAAAAAAAACATGCAAGATGTTGGTAGTGGCAGATCATCGTTTTTTCAAATATATGGGCCGTGGGGAAGAGAGTACTACTATAAACTATTTGGTAAGTAAATATACTCTGTTACAATTTGCTGGAGTAAATGGAGGGGAAAAAATAGTGATTCAGTAGTTAAAACAACATACAGCTTATACTACTTTTGCACAACATATGTATTTACGTCATGACTGTGTGTGCTTTTTACCTGGAAAAGTGCTAAATCATGCTTTAAAAATATTTTCTAACGGTGATACTGTAGTTAAATAGTCTTCAAGTTTCATTTATAAACAAGTCCTTTCCCTTCATGTACTTCTTGTGGCTATGCTATTTTCTGCCTAAGAGATGTTCTTTTTCTGGTCAGAGCTTTAGAAGCTCCTGGATTTTGAATTCCACTGCAAATGATCCAAGCATCTTTAAAGTTCAAGCATGTTTAAAGCTCATGAGAGGCAAAAGCGACTTGTATAGGGTTTTTTTTTTCCAATTCTTCCAGGATTCTCTGTCCAGAACAATAAAATTGATGCAGGCGTGGTAAACAATTTGTTTGGTTGTATGTGGGTGTTGTGGGTTAACCCCAGCAGGCAGGTCAGCCCCACCCAGCTGCTTGCTCACTCCTCCCTGGTGGGATGGAGGAGAGAATTGGAAGAGTAAAGATGAGACAACTAGTGGGTTGAGATAAAACAGTTTAATAGGTAAAGCAAAAGCTGTGTGTACAAGCAAAGCAAAATAAGGAATTCATTCACTGCTTCCCATCAGCAGGCATGTGTTCAGCCATCCTCAGGAAAGCAGGGCTTCATCGTGCGTACTTGTTACCAAGTAGTCCAGCCAAAACTGGTACAATGGGGTTGTCTACCTGACAAGTTTTTGCGAAATAGAATGCCTGCCCACAACCCTTCAGCAGAAGTGGAGAGTGTGGGTTTGGGGACTCAAGACAAAACCAAAAGAAACCACTTTTGGAGGCCTGTTGTTAAGAGTCTCTTTCTGATCCTGAATCTTTGAAATGCTAATCACTCTGTTCCATCTTTGCTTGCTCTTTGACCTTTCTGTCCCCAGAAATGTTTACATTCCCCAGGTAACGGAGCCTCAATTCATGTATTTGCAGAGATGTTATTATCTCAGCATGTGACACATGACTCTTCCAGGCTAACCTACTGTTGTGTTTCCTGAGTAGATGTGTGCTGTAAACAACACAGTGATTGGAAAACTAAAGCATAAACTATTATGGAGTGGCTCTGAATGTCACTTTTCCTTCTGAGCAAGTTTAATGGTTTATATTTAGTAGAAGGTGGTTTTTAACAAGATGAGAACAGCATGAAAAGGGAGGTATTGATAGTGAGCACTGATGAGAGACTTTTTGGAACCTTGTACTTGAACCATAATGAAGAAAATAATAGGGTTTTGGCTGGGAGAGGGAAGCAGGCCTCAGGGGTCAGTTAAACTAGTTAAGCATCATGCTAAAACAAAGCAGTAAAAACAACTCCCTCCTGTGCTCTTCCTCTCAAAGAAACCTGGAAAACTACTATATGAACAAAGCGTTTATCGCCCTTCTACTACACAAATTAAAGTGATAAATGGGAAAGTTGGTACTGCTTTGTTATGATGGAAAATTTTCAGGGATATTTGATAATACTCTCTGGATCCAAGTGCTGTTGGTTTTGGGTCAGTGAGTATGTCTGTTATGTTATATGAGGTTCAATTTTAATTTGAAGTGAGTGTTTCTAGATAAGTATGGTGCAGCTTCTCTGAGTGTCTTGAACTTTATTTATGTATTTATGAAAGCTTGGAACTAAATGACTTGTTTTTCTTTTCCACATAGATTGAATTGATAGACAGAGTAGATGACATCTACCGAAATACTTCCTGGGACAATGGAGCCTTCAATGGGTACGGCATACAGATAGAGCAGGTATTCACTGAACTATGCAAATGGTTTCTAATTTAAAGGATAAGAACATGTTTTGGATATCAAGGTTTCTGATTATTTTGTCTGGATTAGAGCTAAAATAATAAAATCCTACATTATTAATTCCAGCCAGGTGCATGCTGAAATAGCACCTTGCCAGAGGTAGTGTTAAAGATTTGACACCGAATGCCCTTTTTCAGTTTCTCTCAGCTTTTGAGATGGGAGTTTTCAGGGAGAATCTTTCTATATTTAACCTCAATTCAAAGGTGCTTTTTTCCAGAATATGAGCACTTCTTGTTTCTGTCAGACACACTCTTATGCATGTATTTAGTGTTTGTGTCTGTGGCTAGTGCTTAGCTTACAAAGCATGAGTGGGCCCCAAACACAGATGAAAAAAACACGAATCCTGCCTGAAGAGCTTCAATAGCTCCCCTTAGACATCATGATAGTGTAGAGGCTGATACAGGGTGGACACACAGGATGTAGAGACTACAATTTATATGATGGCTCCTGAAAGTTAGCACACAGAAATCTGGAAAAGGGCATTAAAAAAAGAAGAGGAATCCTTCGGCTCGGAGTACAGCAAGAGCTGTGGTGTAAAACACAGGGCTCATGGTACAAGCTGGCTGCCCCTTTGCTGGGAAAAGGTCTGCAGGAACAAGGAAGGAGAGTTAATTGGGCAGGGAGGGGGAAAGAATGTGATGCAGTAATTCTAGGTTACTGTGAAAGTAGCAATCCTTTAAAATATGTTTTGGTTAGCTAGAACTCTGAAATGTTGTAACTAGATGTAAATCCTGGTTGTATTTGGGTGGTCTTTTTTGATAGAGTAACATGCAACGCAAAGCAGGATGTTAACAGTGAAAACTGTTGATGTTGCTCCATAAAATGGCTCATGTAGTTGCTTATGATGTAATTGGTGTATCTTAACTAGCAGAGGCTGAAAAGTTAACATTAGAAGCATGCTGAGTCTGAATTTTTCTTCTTGCAGATCTATTGAGACATGTAAGATTACACTGAAAGCTTTTCTGTAGCTGTTAAATTGATCAAAATTCCTCTACATTGTTGTTGCCCTTTTTGAAATGTAGATTATCATCCACAATGAGCCAAATCCTGTAAAACCTGGAGAAAAGCATTACAATATGGCAAAAAGTTACCCAGATGATAAGAAAGATGCCTGGGATGTGAAAATGCTGCTAGAGGTAGGTTGTAACCCTTGAAAAGTTGTGCCTCTTACAGAGAATTACTCATTCATACAGCTGCTCTGTAATAACAGATGAAACTCCTCTACTTCCTTCACATGACGCATAGATGTTACGCAAAGTCGAACTAGCTCATGTGCCCTGTAGCCTGTGGTAGAGGGCTCCATTGCATAATTATAGAGCACACACCAGTTCAAATTATTAATATGTGGCCTGAGTCAGAAAGGCAGTCCTGATATGTCTGGCCCTGAGACTGGCTGCCTTGTGACCTTCATCACATTATTGCACTTGGTTTTCCCCTCTCTGTGAAAAGGGGAATCAAATAGTCAGGTTATGTAAATGAATGTGTACGATGTAGTTGGGTATTCATTTAATTTTCTGTAGCTCTGTAGGACAGATAACGGCTGCTTTTTTCTGCCGTAACCAGCTCTAGAAGGTGCCTGTCTGGCTCATTAGATAAATGTTCTAATCTGTAGATTTCTAATATGCACCATAAAGTGTCTTACAAAGATTTGACTTTTTTATTTTTTCTTTAAAGCAATTTAGCTTTGATATTGCTGAGAAAGCAGCTCACGTGTGCCTTGCTCATCTCTTCACGTATCAAGATTTTGATATGGGAACCCTTGGATTGGCTTATGTTGGCTCTCCCAGACCTAACAGCCACGGTGGCATTTGTCCTAAAGGCAAGGCTTCCTTTTCTTCTCTCTCAGTTGTGGGTTGAAAGCTAGTTTTTGGTATTTGTGTTTAATCCTCTTCTCCAACTTTCACAAAGCGTGAAGTGTTATGCTACCACTCTAGTGGTTGGGTTTCGGATAGACTAGATGGCTGTTTTCTTGGCTGGAGCTGGAAAAAGAAGGGAGGGAAGGATAAAAGTCACTAAGCTATCTGATGTGAGCAAGCTGGCTAGACCAAGCCCTAGACTAAGGGCTGCTTTGTGTGGGTGCATCTTGCAGCGGTTCTGGAATGGCAGATACTGTTGTCTTGGAAATGTCTTATATTTTCTCCTTTACTGCAACACATGAGCTGTTTCTGCTGTGCTTGAAAGATTCCCCATGCCAAAAACTGGCAAGAGGCAAGGTCTCAGCGGTGAGCCTGTGAGAACAATAAAGCTGTTCATATCCCCAAACAAGTATCCCTCTCTCTCCCAAAAACCCCTGAAATCCAAGAAAAATATTTGGCAATTTTGATATGTTTCTTTCTCACTTCCTATAGCTTATTATAGTCAAACTGCAAAGAAGGACATCTATCTGAACAGTGGCTTAACCAGCACCAAGAACTATGGGAAGACCATCCTCACAAAGGTAGGAGAGTATTCTCCTCTGCAGAGCGTGAACTCAAACAAGCCCTCAACAGAACAAGCAAATATTATACAAGTAGACTTACAATAAGAATATCATTAGTCTGCTGACTCAAATAAGAAAAAGATGATGTTTTTGCTATTACGTATATGTACAACATGCAGATGGACAATTGTATATGCTTGGTCTGTTCCCTTTGCAAGGTAAAGCAGTGAAAGTGGTGCAGGCAAAGCAGGCGGTTTAGCTTGGCCCTTTTAATGAAATTTCTCTACCTGATTTTTGTGTGTGTGTGTGTGTCCTGAGTAAGTAGAGCAGAGAATGGTGTAATAGGCAGGGTCTGTTAGTGCTAATACTAAGCCAAATGTAAATCGATGGTGTCTGGATTTTTTTTTTTTCATAGTTGATGAGATAGTAAATACATAAAGGCCTGAATATGAGCTTTGTCTCGGTTGTAAAGATACCAGAGCAGTGCCTGTATTTGCATTTACCAAGTCTTTGCAGTTGGGCATATTTCTCTTTTGCTGACTTCTGCTGACTTCTCAGCTGTGCTTTTCTGTAGCCTGATTATAAATGGAATTCATAATTGATGTGTGGGCTAAATCTTGGCACAGAAGCTGTCAAGAAGCTAGGGAAAAAAGACAGTGAGGCTTTGTGTGAGAGGGATGTTGACAAAGAGCTCTAGCCGTTGCCATGCTATTTGCATTTGTTGTTCAATCTCCAAGCTGGAGTTTTGCCTTGGATTACAAAGGAAATTGAGTTTGCTGTCCTTCCCAGTGGCAGTCACAAAGCTTGGGATGAGGCAGAGGGACCATTATGGATTGGTTTCACAGGAAGGGTGTCGCATGGTGTCCACTTGGGTTTTGAAAGGCAAAAAAAAAAAATCTGCTTCAAACCCTTCCCCAAATTAAACATGATGAAGCACAGGAGTGATCTCTGGGCAGCTCTCCTGTCTCTGGCTCTCGCATTAGCTATGCCCACACTGGGTACTGGTGCTGCTCGTTGCAGTGCTTGGTCCTTCCTGTGCCTGCACAGCAGCTGAAATGAGGGTTAGCTCATCAAACTTGCTTCTCTCTCTTGTGAACTGCTCGGTCTCCTTGTGGTTGGCTGTTATTTCTGTGCTAGTTTTATTTGTGGTTGTCACCTTGTGAGCCTCTCACCATCTGCTGGTCAAGGCGCTGCAGGGAGGCGCCCAGCGAGGCAGAGCCGGTTTGGGATCCTCAGCAGAGGGAGTCCTGTCTTGCATAAATGATGTTGGAAATCCATCCCTGTTGGGCCACATTTGTAGGTGGCTTTCCTAGTAATCGTGCAATAGAAGAGTTTATTCAGCACTCCTAATGTCATCATCCATTTAGAAGAAATAATTCTAATGGCAAGATACGTTAAACAAGAGATTGACTAATCGTAGTAGCTGGTGTTTGTTTGAATTGGTTTTTGTTTCAACTTTTTATGCCTTCCAGCTATTAAAAAGCCAATTTTGATATTTTAAGTATCTGCATTGCATTGAAAACAAGATTGAATCTGTATTCTAGGACAGCATTTTGCCTTCAACAGTGGTTTAGTATTCAAACCTAGTCCTGGAACTTGCCTTTGGAAACACACCATAATTTTACTTGCCTTTAGTTGCCCACTTCTAATAAAAAAAAAAGTTCACGGGGAAATCACTTTCCATCTCAGTGTATCTTAGAATTGTTGGTGGCCTGGAAGTAGCTGGGATCTTCTGTCCTGTCCTGCTCAGACTAACTTTTTTCAGCATTGCTTTTTTTAATGTTCAAAAAAGGAGGCTGACCTGGTTACGACGCATGAACTCGGACATAACTTTGGAGCAGAGCATGATCCTGATAGTCTGCCAGAATGTGCCCCCACTGAAGACCAGGGAGGGAAATATGTTATGTATCCCATTGCTGTCAGTGGAGATCATGAAAACAATAAGGTATAGTTGCATAGTTTTGCTTCCATGTACAAGTTTCTGCTATGGTCAATGACCCTTTGTGTGGAAAGTCTATTTAGTTAATGATTCCTGTAGCTTGAAACCATCAGGAATGTAATGCATTAGCTGTAAGAAGAAAACATACTTGCATGCCATTGGGTTCTCTGTGAGATAAGCTCATCTTTGGATTCTGAGTTTCACTGGAGTTCGTAGCGTGTCCAGGTGCTTTTTTAATTAGTTGTTTGTAATTACCTGTGGCTGCATGCTCCTAAAAGCAAGTCATCAGCAAGAGTCAAATACAGGACCCTCAGTACCAAATAGCGTTTGGGTGGTCCATAGCTATTGTTGTTGGAGAGGGACTGCCAGACGCCGCAGCCATGGTGCTCGCCAGTCTCAGAAGCTTGCACTGGCAGTGTGGACTTGGCATTGTGCCTGTTCTGCAGATGAGAAACCAAGATTATCGAGGGAATGATTAGTCTGGAGTCTAGTCTGACTTCTTGTGGTTCATGTCTAGCCCTGCTGCTGAGAGGCAGCGCAGTCTGTCCGCATTGCTACAACTTTGCAGCCCTTCCTGGGGATGGTTGTGAGTGGTCCTGAAGCTGTGGGAGAGCTGGAGTTGGCTCCGTGACCCTGAGTCAGACTGCGTATGGGTATCTCTGCATTGTAACGTAGCAATGTCCTTTATGGACCCAAGCATTAATTTCCCATCTTAAAATTGTTCCAAGGTATCACACTGGCAGTATAGAGACACTGTTTTCTGAGACACCAGAATTTGGAGGCATAAGGAAGCTGAGGCTGTGTTAGGTGCCACTTACTGACAGAAAGGTACGCTCCTCAGTGCTGCTCTTTCCCGTCATGACTCTCTAGATGTTCTCAAGCTGCAGCAAAAAATCCATCCATAGGACCATAGAGATCAAGGCCCAGGAGTGCTTCAAAGAGCGCAACAACAAAGTGTGTGGGAACTCCAGGGTGGATGAAGGGGAGGAATGCGATCCTGGCCTCTTGTACCAACAGGCTGATCCCTGCTGCTCTGCAGAGTGTAAACTGAAAGATGGTGCCAAATGCAGGTAAGGAGAAATAAGCTGCAGCTTCTCTGACACAGGAGAGAACGATGGGCTGGGCTGAAAGCTCCTAAAGCCACCTGCAGTGTCACAGACCCGTTTCCTGGCTTTAAGGCTAAACATGTGAGCTGAAGACAATAAAGGATTCCAGGAAAGGCTGCTGTGTGCATGCGCTGTTTGTATACATTAATTTTTACAGCATGCTGTTACTTATTCTGAGAAGTGCCACGAGCTACAGACGTTGTTGTTGTTGTTATGCAAACTTAGGCATTCAAAAAATTAATATTAAAAATTCCTGTGCAAACTTCATGTGCAAATACAATTTTTGCTTGAATTGCAAGGCAGCTTTAAACTGGGATCGCATACTGGTATTTTCAAATATGCTTGAAATATGTTTGAGCTGCAAAATGTGTTTGAGCAGACAATACAGGGACTGCACTAAAGGAGTCCTCTTTCTGTTCTTCTTGCTCTTTGGGGCGTTCGTGGCCCTATTGCAATGCAGTGTCCGGTCTGTTTTTTCAGAGTTCAGCTCTGCGCCGTGTAGCAGTAGAGAGCTCGTGCAACTCCTGTTGTTTAGCAAGAAATTCCCTCAACTTCAATGACCGTGTTTGTACTAAGGGCCTTCTTGCGTTAGATGCAGAACACAGGGAATAAAGGGAGCGCAGAATAAGGAGTAGTAAACCTTCAGGACAAATGGGGAAAAATGCGCGGGGAGGAAAACAGTGGAAGGTCTTGTCCAAAGTTGCACAGCAAGTAATAAGAGGATCCAGGTGCCTTGAATAAATATAAGGACCCCTGTGTTGTCTTTCAATATGTTGTACTTTCTACGTGCTTTTACCTTTGGTAAATGAAGAGTGAGTGGCTGTGTAGAAAGGTGGTTGTGGGGGGGGATAGAGAGGGCAAGGGTTGTGAACCAGTGAGTCAATCTCCAAGAAGTAGCTTCCTGCCCCCTAGACATCGTTTTTTCCCTGGCTTTGTCATGCTTGTACTTATTTTTTTTTTTAAAAAAAAAAAAAAAATTGCTTAATACTTCTTCCTTTCATTTTGATCTTTCCACAGTGACCGGAACAGCCCCTGCTGTAAAGGCTGCCAGTTTGAAAGCGCACAGAAGAAATGCCAAGAAGCAATAAATGCCACTTGTAAAGGAGAGTCTTTTTGCACTGGTAGGACATGTTTCTGTCCCCTTTATGTCAACCAGCCAAGCGCTCCAGGCTCAGGTTCCTGTTTGATCCACTTTCAAACTAGTGCCCTTTATTCATCCAGTACATGTAATTTTAGAGACCAGTTAAGCATCACGAAATTACCCTATAATGAGTTTCATTGTAGTTCTGGAGTCACTTGGTGATTTGCTGCCCAGGAGAACATGAAAATGTTGATTTTCTTGGTGGTTTTTCTTTTTTTCCTTTCTTCTTTCCTTAAAAAAAGAAAAAGCAAAATAGGGTATGTCACTGGGAGCGGACAAGAATGGCTGAATGTTGCCATAGAAAGGGTGGAATTACTGCAACTCTGCTTCACTTCCCCACTTGTTTACTTCCTCCTCGTAATCTTTCCTGGAGGCAAGGAGTCAAGTCAGAGCTCCTGCTTTGCTGATGGCACCTCCAGGGTCTGCTACCTACTCCTTGGTCGCTGGAGTGCCACAATGCCTGAGTTGTTGAAAGCCTCCAAAGCTGCTGCTGCCTTTCAGAGGAGCTGGTAGGCAGCCTGCAGGTCAAGGTCAAAAACAAGCTATTGGGGTCGCCCTGGGATGAGTCTGGATTTCCTTTATTGTCCTTTTTTCTTCTGCACACTTAGGTGCTCTGCCCTTTACTCTAACACAGTCCTCCCACCCTGTCGACCTCCATCTGTAGGGAACAGCAGCGAGTGCCCCCCTCCAGGGAACGCTCCAGATGACACGGTCTGTGTGGACATGGGGAAGTGCAAGGACGGGGAGTGCGTCCCTTTCTGTGAGAGGGAGAAGAATCTGCGCTCGTGCGCGTGCAACGGTGGGTGACATGCGTGCTTCAGCTCTGCTCCTCAGAGAGTGCTGGCTTCGCTGTGGGTTTGCCTGTTGGAGGGCTGAGTTTATGGCTTCTGTAGAAGTTTAAACTATTGGTTTTTCAGGGCTAGTGTTTTCTGTTTGGAAAACGAATGTAAATGTCCTCTTGTCCTCTGGTGGTCTGTGTTTGAAGACATTAAGATGAGACTTACGGTCTGGCACCCCAGTTAAAGGAGAGGGCACTCTCCCACCTTCCACCTCCTCTGCCACAGGTGTATGGGAGGGGAAGTCTGGCTGTTCTCTGATTGTAAAGAGATACCAACCAACCTCTGGACCAGGTATCTGGCAGAGGAGTAGCAGCCTCCAACAAGTGGTTAAAGAAACATTTCAAAGAGGTTGAAGTGCCACGAGGACATAGGATCCCTGAGTCCAGTCCCTGCTCCTGCAAACCTGCCTGTCATATACTTCTGTCAGTAAGCTTTACTGTTCACTTGCTTGCCATCTCAGCTCTTAAATCCAGTAAAGCAGCTGGGAGTAGGAGGAGAACTTCACAGGGGCAGTGTGGGGAAGTGCTGCGAGCCCCCCCATTTGAGGTGGAGGGCATAGCCAAAGAGAAGAGTGCCTAGAGGACCCCAAGTCCAAGAAATACTTAAATCTGTGTCTTGGACACGTTTGGAAGTTCTTCACCTGCCTGTTGATTCCTGTGGTGTTGGAGTATCAGGTTGGAGGGCTTGGTCCCACTGTGTCCCCTAACATGTTGCACAGGGCATCTGGTTGAGTTTCAGGCTTGGTCATCAGAGCAACCAAAACTGGGCAACTCACACGGTCCTGCCTTCCCCATGGGGAAGCTGGGCAGGAACGCGGTCAGCCAGGGGACACGTGGGGTTATGCATCTGCATGGTTATGAGTTGCAGGTGGCTCTTGGCACTGCCAAGGAATGAGTTTGTCGCTTTATTACAGAAACAGATAATTCCTGCAAGGTGTGCTGCCGGGACGAGCAGGATAGGTGCATACCCTATGTCGATGCTAACGACCAGTTCTTGTTCCTGCGCAAGGGGAAGCCTTGCACTGTGGGCTTCTGCGATACAAATGTAAGTGTTCCCAGGTGTCGGTGCACTGCACGCTCTGCTTCTGTGCCTGTGTGTTTTGAGTCCTCTGTGATGAGGACTGTACTGGTAAAGAGAAGCCAAAGCTTGATTTGCTGCTGAGCAGGGTGATACGGTGTAAAATACCTCTCCACAGGGTAAATACTAAAGGGTGTCTGAGGCTGTAGATGGAAGTTAGTTCTGCAGAGACCTGTGCAAGGTGGAGCTGTTACCTTCTGCCGGTGCTTGTTGCCCCTTTTGCTGCTCCCCACAGCTCAGCCAGCCGGCGGTTTGTGTGAAGGAGGAGGATGAGCGCTGCCGTAAGCTCAGCTAGGTTTGCAGTGCTTGCTATTTCAGCTGTTCACGGCAGCCCAATTAATTTTGACTAAAATAATACAGGTCGGGAAGCAATCGCATGAAAATCTAACTGACAGTATCTGGAGGGGACAGTGAGCCTGTGGCGGGGAGACTGGCGGGCTGCTGGCACCCAGTGAGCATTTTCGTGGTACAGCTGCACAGACAGCACGTCACCTGCAGACCCCGACAGTCAAAGCTAAACCGGGTGTTGGCAGAATTGAATTTGGGAGGTCATGCTCCAGCCCTTCCACTGACAGAACTGAAAGACTGATGATGTGCTGTGTTAAACCAGCACAGCCAGATCTGGGAGTCTGTCTGTCTGTAACCTTGGGCTCCTGAGAGCTGCAGCGTTCTCGGTGGGTAATGGGAACTGAGGCTTCCGGTGCTTAAACCTCTCCAGAAACTTCAGTTTTATGTCCCCTAAAGTGGGGCGAGGGTGGGGCAGTTTTTGCGCATTTCAAACATTAAAACTTCATCTGTTTCAGACAGCAATAGAATTGAAACTCTTTTGCCAAAGATAAAGGCAGTAAAAATGGACTGCTGCTACTGGGCATGAGTGTAAGCCTATATTCAGAATGTGAGTCAAGTCCTTCTGCGTCTGTAGCTTCTACTTCATTATAATCTTTGTGTCGTCTTCTCTCTCCATCTTATGCTTAGATAGTGCAAGATTGTTTTGTAAATAAGTGTTTACTTTTGCAGGGTAAATGTGAGAAGCAAGTACAGGATGTGATTGAACGATTTTGGGATTTCATAGACCAACTCAGCATCAATACTTTTGGTAAGATATGTAACCATATCCTTTGGGGGTTTTTTGTAGTTCATGACCTCATGAACCTCTGAAGCCTTGGAGGGAGTTAGCTGGCTGGCTTTTTGTTCACCTGTATGCAAGGGTAGCTAGTAGCTGTGTTTCTGATGTAGGTAAATATATTTTTGCCTAAAGTTTGACAATACTGATCTTGCCTTTTAAAGCTGAAAGGATGGGGGATCACTTTGCATTTTTCCACTCCTTTATTTTCTAGGCATCTTCTAAGCTTGTAAAGGAGATGGTAGCTTCTTGTCTGAATACCAAGAAGTAGGTCAATTAGAGAAAAGTAAACAACAGACAGGCTTTTTAGAGGTCAGCTAGATTCAGTGTGAAGTGGGCCTCTCAGTGGGGTTTAAATGTCAACAGGCTGGGAGAGGAGGACTTCATTTCTTTCTTATTTAAGAAAACCACTGAGGTCACACACCTCAGGCTGTGTGCCGGTGCTGAGTCGCTGCCCGGTGGCTGTGGGTGGGCCTCCTTGCTCTTGACCCCCCCAGCGCAACCCCCCAGCGTCTCACCCTGTTACTGGAACCACACAAAACCTGTTAATAAGCCGATGCTGGGTAACGACTGGGTAACGCCATATGCTCACAGTAATTATCTGGGTTTGGGGCTTGCAATCTTGAGTTCTAGGGTCAAAAAATTGTTTCTTAGCTAATTGTTAAAGCTGTTTAGCCTGCTCAGGTAGAGGCAATTTGTATATCTCTGATGTTCAAATATTTTGTTTGTGGAGGCAGGTAGTTCTCACTTGACTGTAAAATCAGAATTCGGTAACAGACTCGCAGTGTGTGTTGTATAATTGAGAGGGGCAGCTTGGCTGACTCAATATAGCCTGTTCCAAATCAGCTCATATTAAAAGTTACGGCCTGTCAGCATTTCTCATCAGAGAAGAACAGAGGGAAGAAACTGTTACTGTTAACATATTGGATACAGTTTTCTAATATTATACAATGTCTTTTATCTTTGCCTAGTCCTGCAGCCTGTGCTTTTCTGAGCAATTCTGTGGCTTGGCTGGCATAAGCAGTGGCTGCAGAATGGGGATAGATGTGTATGTTCGTGAAACAGTATTTGGTAGGTTACTAACAGATTTGAACTGATTTCGCAGGGAAGTTCCTAGCGGATAATATAGTGGGCTCTGTGCTTGTCTTCTCCTTACTTTTCTGGATTCCTCTCAGCATCCTTGTGCATTGCGTGGTGAGTAAGCTGTCTTTGAGATGACTGCTCTGTTGGATTGAGCTGTAAGAGAACACCCTTTGTACATGAAATGGCAGATGTCTGTGGGAGAAGGTGATGGGAAGTTTTTAGCAAACCCCGGGGGGAGAATCCAGAATATCTAAGACTTACTGCGCCTTCGGTAGGTAGAACTCCTGCTAAGCTCTGCCAGGCTGTGGCAGACCCAGTGCTCCCATGACTGTTCCCTGGAGCCCTTCTTGTTCTTTCCTAGGCAGATTTTCTACCTCTGCCTTCCAAATTCTACCCAAGTATAATTTTGGGAACTGCCATTAGAGTCAAAGTTTTCTAAAGCCCTGCTAAGAAATAAGACACCCCCGTTTTGTGGGGAGCCCCAGAGCAGGAAGTGGTCGTGGTTGAGCTTGGCTGGATGGGTAAAGAGGGCGAGCTCACAGCAACTGAGAGCGTGGGCACGTGGTGTGATGCCGACAGCTGCAGGGGGTTAGAGCAGAGGGTTGCTGTGCCCACGAGCACGCCCGGGGTGGATGGGAAGGCATGGGAGGTAGGGGAAGGGAGAAGAGCCCCGCGCCCTGCTGCATCCTTGCAGGGAAACGGGGGCAGGGACCTTGCAATTGGGAAGCTAATTTTCTTGTTTGCTTGTTTCCCAATAGGACAAGAAATTGGACAAGCAGTACGAGGAGAACACAAAGTCCCTGTTTTGCCCCAGTGTAAGTTGCTGTCTGAATATGAATTGGCAGAAAGCTCTCCAATATGTATTAGAAAATCTGAACCTACGGTGTGTGCAGAGTATTTATCAAAGAAGTGATAATAGACAGACCTGGAGCCCATGCCCCACACTGCAGATGGATGAATCTGAGGGAAATGGTGTTTTCTTGAACAAGCCTGTGTTCAAGCATCAAGCACTGCAGCTTGGCGGGGTCTCATTCTTCCTTCCTGTAAGAGCTCTGCCTTGACCTTGTTGACAAAGCAGCTCTCTTGCAGCAGCCGCAGCTCCCGAGGCAGGAAGCCGCTCTGCTCTGCGGAGCAGCACTGAGCGCAGCAGGTGCCTGTGCACAGGGTCCCCTCAGCACGGGTCATTCAGCAGCTTCAACCACAGACCGCTCGTTCCCAGCCAAGCGGTGTCATCGAAGCACAAGGCTCAGCGGGGCGATGCTGCAGAAAAATCTCTGCAAAATGTGGTGTCTTTGCAGAATGGCTGTTTGCAAGAGTCAGCTTCCTAGAGGAAGGTGTGCTAAAGCCTTCCAGTTGCTTGTGGGAGGGCTGACCTCAGGGTGCAGGGACCTGTCGGTGACTTTTCTCACCTTGTGGATACTGAGCTGGGAGAGAAGAGCAAAAAAGCACCTAGATAAATTTTAATTCCAGTCCAGCACAGGGCACGTTCTGACATAGATTTTCTGGGTGGCCCGTCCAGTGCTTTGACAACCCGGTTCTTACTGATAACTGAAACATGCAGTTAAGGAAGTGCTGTTTTGTAACAGGAGGGGGAAAAAAAGCCTTGCAGAGCTCCTGTACGAGCGCTGGGGGAAGCATACTGAAGTCAAAGACCACTGAGGCAGATTGCCTCTGTCGCCTACTCTGATGTAACTGAAGGCGATCTTAGTTCGAGTCCTCCATAGCTGGTCTTCAGTGCCATAAGAAAAGTCACCTTAGAGCTTTATACCTGAATTCAATCAAGAAAATCCCAGAAGCAGGTGTAGCAATAGTGTGTGGGTACAGTTAATGGGCTCCTTGTACCAGCAACAGTTTAACAAACAAATCTCGTGTCTTTTGGATCTGCTGAGGATTGAGCGGTTGGGAAATGCAGTACTGGTAGCAGGTGAACATCTCATCCTGCCCAGTATTAGCATTTGCTAAGGTTTGTGGGGATTTTTTTACCCCCCACTAATCTCAGTATTTTTCAAACCATGCTCGAATAGAAGCAGAAACCAATGGGCTTTACCTTAATCTGGGTTGCGGAATTTGGGCATGATCACCGTGGTCCCCCTCTGGCCTTTGACCCTGCATTCAGTGCAACTTCTTGCATGGGAAACGGGGAACTCTTCAGGTTGGAAGAGTGGAAGGAGCTGTACCTCTGTTTCCCTGCACTGATGACACCCTCTGTGTCATCTGGCTTGAGCCTGCCTTTCAGCCCTAGGTTTTGCCAAAGCAGTGTTGGGCCCCAGGGGAGGTGGGGCCGAGGTGTCAGCTCTGTCCCAGTGAGGCTGTCACCTGTGGTGCTTTTTATGGAGAAGGAACAAGCAGAGATAAAAAGGCCTTTCTGCCTTTAGTACTTCTTGAGGAAAAGCCAACACAACAAATTACTTCTGTTGCATGTTCCCTTGTTCTTAAGTAAGCGTAAGTCTACTGTAAAATCCAAAACCGACCCCCTTTTCCAAGGCGGTGCAGTGGGTTCAGCCTGGCTAGCACAGGGTGGCCTGTGCCGGCGTGAGGGCAGGCAGGGTCTCTGCTGGGAGGGGAGGACGTGGTGGCCTCTGAACAGCTCTTTCAAACAGTGCAAAAACTGAACCCTGGACTAATCCTGGTTGCATCTCCCACTGACGTGGTGGCTGCTGGTGTCTTGCAGAACGTGGAGATGCTCAGCAGCCTGGACTCTGCCTCTGTTCGAATCATCAAGCCCTTCCCCGCGGCGCAGTCGACGAGCCGGCACCAGCCGCTGCAGCCCATCACAGCTGTGCCCGCCGTCGCCGCGGCACCAAAACAGGACCACCAAAGGATGGACACTATCCAGGAGGACCCAAGCACTGACTCTCACATTGATGAGGACGGGTTTGAGAAGGACCCTTTCCCAAATAGCAGCTCGGCCGCCAAATCTTTTGAGGACTTGACAGACCATCCTGTCGTGAGGAGTGAGAAAGCTTCGTCCTTTAAACTGCAGCGCCAGAACCGGGTGGACAGCAAAGAAACAGAATGCTAGTTTAGAAGGTCTCGCTGCCTTCTAAATGTATGACTTGTGTCTGCAAAATAAGGATCTAAAACCATTTCATTTATATAAATATAAATATATGTATATATATTTTTGTGAGGGAGTGGGAGAAGTAAGGAAGTGACCTACTGCAGATGCTGGTCATGTGTATGACCTTCCTTAAATTACGTTTATTAGAGCATTATATCTTTTAAAAAGGAAAATCCAAACTAAAACTGGCTTGTTTTTTGAAGCTTTTTGGATTTGTTTTTCTATTTCCTTGACCTTTAACATTTCCTTCAACCTGTGGTGCAAAACCGAATATCCTGCTGGATATTGGATTGTGTATATCGGCCTTTTTTATAATTTAATATTTTGTAGTCTGACAGCACTGATAGACAAAATTAAGGGGCTTTTAAAAACAAAATGAAAACACTGCAGTATGTTCCATATAGAGTAGATCATTTAGCAATTTAAGGTACACGTAAGCAAAAGCCTGAACAAGATGCCTTGAGAACAGAATGAGAGTAATGAAACGGATAAAAGTATAGTCTCACAGCATTAAATGAGATGCTTAATTGGAGTCGAGAAGCTTAAGATGTGCAGCTTCAAAATGAACAAAAGGGTCATGCAGAGGCTGTTAAGCCTTATAGGACACATAGAAACGCTCCTCTAGCATGAAAAGTGTTTTGCCTCTAGCAGTGAGGCGGTCTTGTCTTCCAGGAGAAAGAAGTGGAGGAATCGTTTATACGGATGAGGACTGTTTTAACCGGCTGTTTACAGCGGTTGGTGCAGAGATGTTTCTCCAAATGTTATTTTGAAATAGGTAACACTATTGTTGAGAAGTTTGAAGAGCTGAGCCTCAGTTGTCTGTGGTCTGCGGCCTTTGGAAGCTCCCACTGCATAAATGCGGGGAAAAAAATTCACTCTGTTGCAGGGGGCATTTGTTTAAAGCCAATGGCGAATTTAATCAAAGGAATCAACCTTTGTTAAACTTACAGGGCAAGTAGAAGGAGGAGACTTCATGAATTGCGATTCCCGCACAGGCAGTACAATGTGATGCCAAGAGCTGGTGGTTAATGGTGTCCCCTGCTACCCCTGGAGCTCCGTGAGGGGAGCTGGGAGCGGTGCATCAGTGTTGCTGTAGCTCGGCAGCAGATGGACCGACGCGGTGGAGTCGCAGAGCAACCGTTGTGACAGGAAAGCAGCGTCTTGATTCTGCATCTGTTTTATCCCATAATAATCTATTGATAAAACTGACATAACCTGTGCCGAAAGGATGGCGGGCGTACCCCCTCTCCTCCCCCCCCCCCCCCCCAAGGATACTTGTTACACTAATACTTGAATGTGTGCCTTACGGTATTCCTAGCTGACTGGCTGTTGTGTTTTATAGACTGGGTTTGAACTTTTTTTGGTTGTTTTGTTTGTTTGTTTGTTTGGGTTTTCTTTTTCTGATTCAGTGCAAAGTACATGTGTAAGGAGTTAATTTAATTCCCAATACAATAAAAGCTTTTTATATTTAAAAAAAAAAAAAGGTCAGTTAAACAGGAGCTGTTTCTGTGCAGTCCTTTATTAGTTGTTAAGCCCCAAGTTCAAAGCCTGGCCTGCAGCCAGACTTGAGCCCATTATTTCTCACTTTTCCCCTGTGAAGCTGGGCTGCTGCGGAGGGGAGGGGATGAGCAGCTGCAGTAGAGCCTTGCACCCCTGGGACTGCCCCCTCCCTCCGCAGCTGGCCTGGCCCTGTGGCCTGTAGGGGATCATAGAATCATTTAGGTTGGAAAAGACATTTAAGATCATCAAGTCCAACCATTAACCTCGCACTGCCAAGTCCACCACTAAACCATGTCCCTAAGCACCACGTCTACATGTCTTAAATACCTCCAGGGATGAGGACTCAGCCACTTCCCTGGGCAGCCTGTTCCAATGCTTGACAACTCTTTCAGTGAAGACATTTTTCCTGAAGTCCAATCTAAACCTCCCCTGGTGCAACTTGAAACCATTTCCTCTCATTCCATCACTTGTTACTTGGGAGAAGAGCCCAACACCCACCTCACTACAACCTCCTTTCAGGTAGTTGTAGAGAGCCATAAGGTCTCCCCTCAACCTCCTCTTCTCCAGACTAAACAACCCCAGTTCCCTCAGCCGCTCCTCATAAGACTTGTGCTCCAGACCCTTCACCAGCTTTGTCTGGTCAGTTCTGACAGTGAAATTCCTCTCCAAGGTGTGGGTGTGTGCTCAAATGCCTTACTAGGTAGCAAATGTGTAAGTACGTGTTCTCAGCACTAAGGTCATTGCTGCCCAGATGAAGACCAAGCAGTCTGGGGAGCATGAAAATAGAGGTTTGGAGCAGGCCTCAGAAATCACAGAATCCATCCTCCAATCCAAGCTGTCTTCCAGAAACTGTGAAATCGGTACTTGCGCAGTTTGTTGGTAACATCTAACGCAGGAAGATCCACAGGGAGCCTGTGGTGGTTTAACCCCAGTCGGTGACCAAGCACCACACAGCCGCTTGCTCACCCCCCCCCACCAGTGGGATGGGGAGAGAATCAGGGGAGGGGGAAAAAAACACCATAGTACAACCTGTGGGTTGTGATAAAGATAGTTTAATAGGACAGCAGAGAAAGAGAAAGTAATAATAACTATAAAAGAATATACAAAACAAGTGATGCAACCACTCACCACCCACCGACTGACTTCCCCCCCCGCCCCCAGCCAGTCCCGAGCAGCGATCACTGCTCCCCGGCCCCCCCCGCCCCCCCCCCCCCCCCCCCAGTTTCTATACTGAGTATGACATCATATGGTATGGAATAGCCCTTTGGCCAGTTTGGGTCAACTATTCTGGCTGTGCCCCTCCCAGCTTCTTGTGCACCTGGCAGAGCATGGGAAGCTGAAAAGTCCTTGACTAGCATAAGCAGTACTGAGCAACAACTAAAAACATCAGCGTGTTATCAACATTCTTCTCCTACTAAATCCAAAACACAGCACTATGCCTGCTACTAGGAAGAAAATTAACTCTATCCCAGCCGAAACCAGGACAGAGCCCCTGCCGCTGTTCAGCCAGTCTTTAAGCATTTATTACAGAAAGGCCAGTCCGGTTTACTATTCATAACTATTTATAAATCAAACTAGCTTCTGCTCTAGCTCCAGGCACATGAGAAGATACCACCTTATGCTCCAGGCCATAACACTATTACATAGCAGAGGACAGGTCTGGGCCAACCTGTCTCATTTAGCGCGGCAAAGGCAGCCCCACGGCGCTGACGCAGCCGGGCATCGCTGCTCCCCCCATCAGCCTCTGTCTCCCCAACACACAACAAACCCATCACCTGAGGCCGCGCTGTCGGCCTCATCTGGTTTGGGCCAATGTAACTCTGAATACAGCCCAGAATTACGTGGGGGTTGCTAGCTGCAGTGACATACTATTTATTTCTCTTTAATCCATGGTGCAGTAGCATTCTAATTTCTTCTGCTAGCTGGCTGGCTAGCCAATTATTTTCCAACCCACTTTTTTTTCCATGCTTGTTGAATTTCATCTAGGTTTCAGGCAGGTTTTTTTTCAGTTTGTAAAGGTAGTTTTGTAGTTTAATCCTGTTCTCTTGGCCAAAAACTATACGTAGTATGCAGTACTCATCTGTTACATCAGTTGTTAAATTATGAAGGCCAAAGCTCACCTGAAACGTCTCCTTAACTTGGTGACAAATTACATACGACGCAGCGTTGTCAGCAGAGATGCAGACTCTTCCTCGTAGTTTCCTTAAGATCCAAGCTTCTCAAAATGAGCATGTACATCACCAGTTTTATGCTGCCCAAAACCATGCAGTTTTGAAATCTGTGTCTACATGCAAGATACTGCTGCTGGTGCCAAAGTAAATTAAACTTTAAAACCCTTGCTCTGAACTACAACGTATCACTATCAAAAACCTCACTAAAGCTCAAGTAACTGCTTTTACCGCTGTGTTACAACCAAATAAATTCATCTGGACCGACATTAATGTCTCTTGCCAAACTCCACGCTGCTGTCTCTTACCGGCTCCTAGGTGTTTAAAACTAGTAGATAGTATTAATCAAGGTGTAGCGCCCAAAGCTCAACCAGGCCAGGAACTCCTCAGTGCAGCCTCTCTCCCTTGGTCCCAGGGCAGCTGAGACTCCTGTTTTCCTCCGAGTCTTCCAAGAGAAACTCATCCCACAGATGTTCAAACGACCGGCACAAGCAGCACGCAGACAAACCACCCCATGACACACCCCGAGCGGTCTCATCTTTATTGTCCCACGGACCAAGGGAAGGGGACAGGGAAGAGCATCGACAGGGGACTCCTCGCTCCCCCTTCCCCCAGTGCGCGGTGGTTGCAGCGTGCTGCTGGGCACCGGCTGTTTGTAAACAGGACTGGCTTTGTCAGGCCTGGATGCTCTGGCTCGCTGCCGCAGCGGATCTCACAGAAGACTGGCCTCGGGGTTCGTATGGTCCACGTCACGCCAATAAGGAAGCAGTGAAGGAAGGGCAGACAGCTTTTTTTCCAGGCATGACCAAAGTTGTGCTGCTAGAAAGCTGCTGCCTTTTGTTGACAAGTGGAGCCCATCGGACAAATAGGAAGAGAAATCCTACAGGGGAGGTTAAAACCATCTATTAACGTATTTGCTAGTTGCAAATAGCATGTCTTGAGCAATTTTAAAGTAAGCCAGCCAGCTGGTATATGTAGTGGTTTTATTTTTCACTGTTTGTATTAAAATATTAAGAAAATGTTCTGATGGCCAAAGGCACTGCTATTCATCAGGAAAAGGTCACGAGATTATGTGATGCAATCAAAACACTGAGTCTACTGCGCCACTGAACAGCCTGCTGCACCAGGCAGCGCAGGAGAGAGAAAAGATTCAGTGTCCGAATGGGAGCCGCCTCCTTACGGAAAGTCTGCAATCCCTGTCCATGGACGAGCTTGGGTATTTGGCCAGGAGCATCAGGAAGGTACCCGTGCAACCTGGTCTAACTCTGAAGTTAGCCCAGCACTGTGCAGGAGGTTGGACCAGCTGCCTCCAGGGACTCCTTCCAACCTAAACTATTCCATGATTCAAAGTCCAAGGAAAAGGTTATTTACGTGTAATGCACCCAGGGGACATCCGCTAACCAAATGTAATGGCCAGGTTGTATTAAGCTTTGTCTCTCTCAGCCCAGCACAAAGCATTCTGGACTACTTTTTTCCTTCCCTAAAATGTGATTTGGATATATTTTGTGTCATTTCAGTGATAATGCAGCACTACGTGTTCCTCTACACTAAATTATGCATTTCACAATTCATGACAGTTTCAAAGTCTTTCTCATGACATACCTGATTCTTCTGCATCAGTGTCCAGAGGTCGAGCACATCCGTTCCACAGTCCCTAGCTACCTGAACGCAGGCCTGGGCGTATTTGCCAGTGGTGGCATTGTGGCGATTTAATTTGTCACCTATCAGACACAAAGAAAACATTTAGTAATAACGACTGACTCGGTTTGATTTCTGTCTTCTGTGGCACACACAATGCGCATCAGTTCATTACACCAGCGGACATAACCAATCGCAAAACAAATCTGGAGCGCCTCCATTTAAGCGGCTGGCAGCTACAGCTGGTTTAATCTCTTTCAGGGCACCTTTTGGTTTTGAGGCATTTGAAAATGTGTTTCCTGTTAACAGATGTGTAACAGGCGAGAGAGGCAACGGCACCAAGCACACAGCGTAACGCTTATTTCTGTGCTGCTCACACCTTTTACCTTCTGTCAAGCTTCAGGTGAAATCAGTGCACAGATTTAAAACTCTTCATACACCTGCCACTAGCATGTAGAATAGAGTTAAGTAAATGTAAATCTATTTACAAGCTTGCCTTCCGCTTCCTGGATGACAACAAGAGATGTAGCATCTCCTTACAGCAGTCTCATTGTAACATGCTGGTGAACCCGGGGTACACTTAGGTGCAAAGCTTTATTAGCACTCACGACTGCTACGTTTGTGCGCACAGTTACACTGGGAGCTGGATGTTCAGTACGTGCTCAGTGCCAGCTACTGTAAGCCAGCAGTTTTGCACGGACCACAATGAAACTTTAGGGCAGGACATTATTATGTTGGTTGTTTGTTTGTTTGTTTTTTAATGGGACCTATAATGCAATTCATCAACTCCTGCTCTACTCCCTCCTTGCATCTGATGATTCCCACTTCTTCACACTGCCACCTCTTTCCTCCCATCATTTCTTTTCATCATAAAAATATCCTCTGCTGCCTCACCGCTCCTTCCCCACCATGGTACATTTCCAGACTCTTGCTTCAACTTCCTTCCTGGCTCAACTCTCCCACAGACTGAGCGGCCCTTCAGCTCCTTCAGCCTCCACCACGCAGAGCTCCCGTTGTTGCCAAGTTCCCTGTATTGATCACGACCTCACCTCGCCAGGTGAGGTCCTGCAGTCCTGCCCTTTTCTCTTCCTATGACTTCTAATCTAGCAGAGTTGATAATTTCCTATTCTCCCTTTGCCTTTTCCTTCATCGTTAGGATTACTTCTTGACTGTTTCATCTCCTCTTCCATTCTGGAAGCACACAAACACATGCCTGCTCTCAATGTGCAGCTCTGCAGGGGCATGTGCTGGGTCTGTAAGCTAAGAGCGGCAGCCAAAGGAAGCTCAGGGAATACGGGGGTTCCCTGAGGAACCGAGGAGTCCACCTAGAGATTTACCCAGACCTCTGCATGTACCCACTCCACCTGGGAAGGAGAACAGCCACCAGTGGGGAGCAATGGGTAAGGGGACACTCAAGAGACGCCAGATGCATCTGGGTGGGCGGGACTCACCCGAAGGAGCTGCCTGGCACATTGGTGAGGTCAACGCCTACCACCTACAAAAATTCATGGCTAATGGGAGACCCACAGCGACTAGAAGGTTAACATTACACCCATTTTTAAGAAAGGCAAGAAAAAGGACCTGGGGAACTGTCAATCACTCGGCCTCACCTCAGCCCTAGGAAAGACAGTGGAGTTACCTCTTCTTGGGATTCATTTCCAAACACATGAAGGACAAGAAGGAACTATCGACACAAATTTAGCAAAGCCAGACAGTGCTTGACCAACCCAATTGCCTTCTGCGATGAAATGATGGCTATACAGATGACAAAGAGCAGCTCTGACCTTGGTAAGGGCTTTGACCCTGTCTCCCACAGCACTCTCATTTGGAAGCTGAGTTTCTTTTCATGCCTCTTTTCACACATGGATGAATGTTCCTGTGAACATCATGCTCATGTTTCACATCTCTCCTTTGCTCTGATATCCGTCCGACAAAACTAGAAATAAGCAGAACATTTCTCCTGGATACCGGTTGAGGGCAGATGATCTGATATTGCTGCTTACTGTGCCCGCAATGCTTTATTTGTGGTCCACAGTCTGAGATCACCCTGTCTTTTGTTCCGTCCCTAGACAGCACTGGTTTTTAGGCAGATGCTGGTAGATTGAACGCTGTAAATGCAAGTTTCCTCCCTATCTACCCCATAAAAAGGAGAGCTTTAAGACAAAAACGAACTAACAACATTTAAAGTGTTACTTGATAGCTAGGAGCCAGATAAGCAGCACGCATGGTGTGCTCACCTAACAGATCTTCAAAAGGCCAACACGGGTGCCTGCTTTGCAAACCGCGGCTGTAGCAGCCTTAGTGAGAGCTGGGCACACACACCAGGCAAGGCTGCTCTGCGCCTGACCTGCTCCGTATGCCCTTCCCGAGGATCTGCTACTGTCACATATACAGCACTGGCCATGTCTGATGTTTGATCTGACCTGCTACCATCTCACACAATGTGTGACTATTACTCTAGAACTTTCCCTCCTTTTCCAACTGAAATATAAAAACTACCCTGCTGGATGAGACTGAAAGCCCATATAGTCTAAAATCTGTTTTGCACAGTGATCACTGCTGCATGCTGTAGATCCCTAATGGAAAGTCATGCAACAACATAGTCTAATTTAACGCAGTTTAAACATCAGGTCACCTTCAAAATGTTACCGCTTTGATTGCGTACACAACTCAGGATACACAATACCACCTAAATTTGAGAAAACCTTGCAAATACTAAGATGACAGCTCTGTGTTTACCTGAATCTAACTCACAAGCCTTTTATAAACGTGCAAGAACTAGATGAGCTGTCCAAATGGAAAAGAGGACACGCTCTCAGGAGGTATAAACCATCGCTGCTGGAGTCAGTGGGATTATGGCAATTTCCACCAGCTGAGTAACACCAAGTAAGCAGTGCTGTTCTGTCTCTATTTTTAGAGTTAGCTTGAACAACGTAATGAGAAGTCATTTAATCACCTTTTGCTTCTTTTTCAGGGTACTTTTATTAGCATCCTTAGAACATGATATTCTCTGGGGATTTTCTAAATTTAAAATAAACTAGGCTACTAGCTAGCTTAAAATATTAAAATAGCTAGGCTATTACTGCTTATCCAAATAGATGTGAAATACCCTGTGACTATTACAAAATTTTCTAAGGCACACAATGCCAAAATTTCTTCCACCATTCATGTTATTTTGGAAGCTGCCTCGGACATCTCAGCAAAACCTATGTTCTCAAAGGGCAGCCCCTTCTGTCAGTGTTACACACAAAGAGATCAATCAACACTTTCAAAAGGGTGTTACTAATTAGTTGGTAGTTACTCTAACTTAGTTTAGTTTATCCAAAAGCTGGTCAGCAAAACAGCTAGCAGTCCTTTTCCATCAACTCAAAGAACACAACTGCAATCTGGTACAAGCACGAAGCTAATCATGTGTCAGCCTGGGATCAGCAACTTCACACTCTGCCAGTTAAACGCAGAAATTCTGCCCATCCGTATCATTCTTTTACCTTTGGCAAGACACTCCTTTTCCCAGGCCGATTCCTGAAGAGGTGGTGGTGTTATCAAAATAATCCTGTCTTCAGTGATGTCCACTGACTTCAGATACTCTATCATGCTCTTCAAGTTCGCAGCATATTCCTCCAAAGGAACGTGTTGCTTCGGGTTCAGATCTGTTAGGGGATGGAGCACATGCATTAGCGATGTTAAACTGCTTACAGATTTATTACACAACATAACGTGCTTTTTACACAGTGTACGAATGTGGGCACTCATTTTCAGTAAGCAGTTCACCTCAACCACTGATTCAGGAGGTGTCATGAGAAAATGCTATTCCTCAATATCCAAAGCACACAAATCCAGAGTTTAAACACCAGCGCTTCCAACTAATACAAATGAGGAACAAGGGAAAAGAAATCACCCTTTTTTTTTTTTATCCAAAGATGCTTTGTCTTGCAACTTCATATCTTAATATTAGAGCACATAACCACCTCAAACTTCACCTGAAACAAAAGCTAAGATTTTTCACTCTCTTGGATGCAGAGAAAAATGTTAAGATTCTCACGGACGTACAGACAGTCCTTCGTGCACCGAGCCTATCATTTTGGTTAGACTAGCTCTGCGTGCTGCTATGCTTATCTTAAAGAGAATCCAAATGCTACCTTCCCTCATTTCCTCAACCCATCTGCCAAGAACCCATCAGACTGCTTTAAAGGCCGAAAAATCAGCTAGATGCCCAACTCCAATTTGAGGTGCTGGACACACGACTGTAATTCATGAGCACCTTGAAATTTACTTTTAGTATTAAAACTTGGTGAGAGGGAGAGAAATAGAAGGCACTGCATGCTTTAAATACAAATCAAATGATTGAAAACAATCCACTGTAAAAATGAAAAAAGGGCAACTGCTTCGCAGAGAAGTGGCAGGAAAAATCTGTGTAATGTTCTGCCTTTTCTGATAAACTGTAAAACTGTCTTAAGAGAACAGGTCATGGAAAAAAAAAAGAAAGCTACTGTACCTTTCAAAGAACTGTCATTGGCTCCAAAGAAAATAGTAACGGCAACAGTACTCTCGGCACCAGTACTTTTACTGATCAGTCTTGGAAGGATCAATTTAGCCCACCTGGTGTTGTACCCTGAGAGCCCACGGTTCACAACATCACATTTTCTGAAACAAAGACACGTATCAAAATGAACATCTCTCCTCTGCCCTCCAGAACAGAACTTGGGAAGTTCTGAAGCATTCTGCCAGGGCACCTGTCTCCATCCCTTTCAGGAACAATGAGATGTCACACGAGTTTTCAGTGCGATTAGCACCTTATGTTTTGAAAGTGCACCCACAGACTGCACGTGTAGTATTCATAGAATCATAGAATCGTTTAGGTTGGAAAAGACTTTGAAGATCATCCAGGCCAACCATTAAGCTAACACTACAAAGTCCACCACTAAACCAATTAAGGGTAGAGTGATAATTAGTTCCATGTTTCCTGGCTTGGTGGCTGCATTATTTTTTAATGAAAGTAAAAACTAGGAATCATTAAGGTTGGAAAGGACCTCTAAGATCATCAGTCCAACCATCAACCCAGCACCACCATGCACACTAAACCATGTCCCAGAGTGCCGTATCTACCCGTTTTTTGAACACCTCCAGGGATGATGATTCCACCACCTCTCTGGGCAGCCTGTTCCAATGCTGGACCACTCTTTCTGTGAAGAAAGTTTTCCTAATATCCCATCTAAACCTCCCCTGTCACTTAAACTATGAAACTAGAACAACAATCTTGACAATCACTAAGGATTTTTTTCTTTCCACTCAAGCTTTGAGTGGAAAGAAACTCCCAATGATTATTTCCACCAGTATCAGGCAGGTTACTAGTAAGGTAGTTCCACTTCAATAAATAAATAAATGTTAATAAATAAATATACATTAAATATTAACTTGTGTTGGTTTTCTTTTAGAAAAGCTGCACGACTTCTTGCATGCTAGAAATTACTTTTGAAATCTGAGCTCTTACCTGACCAGTCTCTCAGCAAGGGATGCCCCCCAGCCATTTTCCTGGAAGGAGAACTGAAAGCAAGGAACATGGTTAGACCCTCACTGGAAGAACTCGCTCCCCAGCAGTTCGGTCCTACCACCAGCACCCTCCCTCCTCAAAAGCTTTTCCCGTGTGGCATTTCCTCCCTCCCAGCCTGCCCTGTCCCTGCAGAGGTCAAACAGCCCTGGTCTTATCTAGACACCTGACTGGCATCAGAGGCAACGGGGACCATACCTACAGAGGGACAGGCCCTGTGGTCCCTTTGTAACCAAAACTGACTGCTGTCAAGCTGTAGTTTCATTGTGGCTGGTGAGGCTTCTTCCCCACCCCCCATTTTCTACTTTATTTCTAAGATCCACTGTGCCTTCATTCTGGGGAGCCCCTCTCAGGAATTCTCTCTCCACATGCTGCTTTAGAGTGCAGATCAATACCTACCTCTTCTAGTAGTGGAAAAATTAATCCCTTCTCCTTACTCCCACTGCTGCACCATCCTCCCTGTTACAAGGCTCTGCCTGTTCAGAGCTGCACAGTGAGTTGGTTTAGACAACCGATCTCCCGTTAAAGACATCCTTTCAGCCACATCTTTTTTTCATTAGAGCAGTTCTATGACCCACTCCACCATGCAACAGAACGCAGGGACCCAAAATGAATACTAAAAAGCTGGTGCTGCCTCAAAAGAGATGTTCACCAAGACATGGTGAGAGCCACGAGAGGAAATGGCCTCAAGTTGCATCAGGGGAGGTTTAGATGGGATATTAGGAAAACTTTCTTCACAGAAAGAGTGGTCCAGCATTGGAACAGGCTGTCCAGAGAGGTGGTGGAATCATCATCCCTGGAGGTGTTCAAAAAACGGGTAGATACGGCACTCTGGGACATGGTTTAGTGTGCGTGGTGGTGTTGGGTTGATGGTGGACTGATGATCTTGGAGATCCTTTCCAATCTTAATGATTCCTAGTTTTTACTTTCATTAAAAAATAATGCAGCCACCAAGCCAGGAAGCACGGAATTATCACTCTACCCTTAATTGGTTTGGTGGTGGACTTTGTAGTATTAGCTTAATGGTTGGCCTGGATGATCTTCAAGGTCTTTTCCAACCTAAATGATTCTATGGTCTGGTCATGTTGATGCAGAATATGTCTCCCGGGCGGGAGCTCGACACGGAGCTGCACAGAAGGGACGCACCAGGAGCCGGGACAGACGGAGTGCAGGAGCCAGGACAGACAGCAGGCTGTCCTCCCTCTTTTGAAAACCCCCGCAGCCACCAAAACACCAGAAGCTACGCTTTTACCAGAACACACCTCTAGCACAGGAACTCCACAGATCTCTGCAAAAAGGCCCTGAATTTCGTTAAAGGCCCTGAATTCCGTTAAAGGCCCTGAATTTCGTTAAAGGCCCTCAGGTGCGAAAGCTCCTCAACACTCTCATGGGAGATCCAACAAGGCCACGGCTACGCCGGGCCGCACCCCGTTTCACCGCTCTCCCTCCCGCCTGACGGCGCCGGGCCGAGCCCCGCAGGCCGGCCGCCCTCTCTCAAGGCCGGCCCAAGGGACGGGCTTCCCCCGGGGGCACGGAGCTGGCTCGGCGGGGCCCGCCGCTCTCGGCGGGGCCCGCCGCCTCGGCGGGCCCCGCCGAGAGCGACGGGCCCCGCCATCTCGCCCCTCCCGCACAGGCCTGGCGCAGGTGCTCAGGCTGACGCCGGGCCGAGGGGGCTGCTGGCGGGGCCTTCGAGGAAAGGCAGGCCGCAGACCGCGGGGCTGCCGCTCCCGGCACCAGGAACCGGGCTGGCTACGGGGCTCCGGAGCTCCAGGCGGCCACTAAGGGTGGGGGGGGAGCACCGGCGGGGCCCACGGCGGCGCGGAGACCCCGCCGGGCCCGGAGACCCCGCAGGCCGGGGCGGCGGCGCGGCCCCTGAGGGGCTGCCGCGGGGCCCCTACCTCGGTGATGGAGTCTCCGAAGAGGACGACGCGGGGCCAGAGCAGGAGCCTCCCGCGGACTCCCGCCTCCGCCAGCGCCATGGCCGCCGCCGGACATCCGCCAGCAGGCGGGGCGGGGGCGGGGAGGTGGCCGCGCCGCTTCCTCTGCGGCGGCGAACGGGGCCCACGCTTAGATCCGCGTTAAAAACCGGCTTCAAGTTCCAGCGTTTTGTTGCTCCCCCTCCCCTGCCCCTTTCAAGGGCTTCTTGCTGGAAGCGCAGCCGGCCTCCGGGGGGCTGGAGGGGCGGCCCGCCGGGGAGGGCAGCGCTGGCCGGGCTCGCCGCCCCCCTGAACACCCCCACCCCTTATACTGGCTGAAAGCACGTTCAAAAAAACCATGCGTCGTTTTAAAAAGTAAGGTTTTAGTCTGTTCCAAAGGGAGAGCTCCTCTTTAAGAAAAGGCAGTCTCCCTTAGAGGACTTCATACTCAGCTAACCCTACACGATCTGGGGAGGAAAGCTGTCCCTAATTCTGCTAATGCTAACTACACCAATACTGCTCTGAAGAGTATCAGGTGCCAATTTAATCAGCTGAGAAAAGGAGGGGGGGGAAAAAAAAAAAGTGCGTACAAAGGAAAGAAAATGTTCTTTTGTAGAAAACCCACTTTCTGTGGACGTTTTTCGGTGTGGTTTACTGGTTGGCAACAACCCCAGCCAACTCGGAGTATGACATTTCTATCTGAAATTCTTCTCCAGCTCCTGCAGTTTCTGGTACCCCGTTTCCCCAGCACGGAGCGACAGGGCCGTCACTGGGAGCAGATGTGTGCCGGCTGTCACAGAAACGGTGACAGGAGCCATTGGCACTCGAGGCTGTTCCAGCTCATAAGCACCGACGTTGCTTGAAGCCGATTTTGTTCATCTAGTCCTGTTAATGGCAACGCCTGCACACACAGTTTTAAAGCTCCAATTAACCCCAGTATGCAAACACGGGTTCCACTTTAAATGTGTTCAAGCCTCCTTTGACTTCAAGCAGACACAAGCATGCAGGTAATTGCTTCCTTGACAGGAGCAAAATTCTATACAAACTTGATTCTGAGCATATGCAAACCCACAACATCTGATTTATCCTCCAACTAGTTGTTAATCTTCAAAAGTATAAAACTCTCTCTTAGGTAGGTTAAGAATTTTTTCTTAGTTCTTGTATGTGCACATAAGAAAAAAGAACATATGCACACTTTGCCTGATTTTATTATGATCTATATGCACAAGTAATAGTTGCTATAAGGTTGCTCATCCATTATTTGAAATAACTGAGCAGTTTCACAGTCACAGAATTGATACATCTGACTTAAGAAAAAAAATTTATTTACTCTTAAAAAATAGTTCAAATAAATTGAACATTTAAAAGACTTTTATGATGTGTCCTAGGTATCTACAGAGGTCAGTATACTGGGCTGAGGGCATCGTAAAGCCTCTGTGCAGCCAGTTCCACCATTTCACGAAGCGATTCGTCATCTTCGCTTCCTGGCTCACAGTCAACTGTCTGGGAACAAAAACAGAAGTATGTTAGAACAACTAGCACTTCATATTCCTTTTCAGCATGCGAAGAATGCGCATAAAGGGAAACGAAAAAGTAGTCATGCAAATTGAACAGAAAGTTATCAAAAGTGGCACTGTGTGTTTTTAAATGCTCTGCCAACATGTAGAAGAGTTCAGAGAAGAGTTATGCAAGTCCTGCTGACGAACAGGAAGCTTAATCTCGCTTTTTATGTTTGATTAATAACTTGTTTCAAAACTACTATGTAAAATGCATTAAGTTCTGTAGATTACATTTGATTCAAAATCAAATAAAACCACACAAGGTTCAGTCCTTGGAGATTTCACTTTATCTGTGAATTCACCCACGCTGTATTAAGTTAATACTGTAAAACACGTGCATTCATCACAGAGGTACAGGCACCTCTACTCAGGGAGTCTCCGCATTGATGTTCCCACACCCATAAGATTTTATAGTATTTACATCAAAATAAAACCCCAAAGAGATTCATTTATCACTAAAACGAGTCTTCCTAGAGAAAGATGCCCAACCCCAAACATGCAAGTTCATCAACATTCAAGCCAATCTCCTGACCGCTCTATCTCAAAGGGCAGCTTTTGCTTAACAATACTATTCTTGATCCTATGGACTTTCTAGCCTCTAAGACTGTACCTTCTCTAATTCAGTATTAACTTGTTACACTTCTGAACAAGTAACTCCTTTCAACCATAAAGTTTTTTTTTGGGGGGGGGGGGGGGGGTGAGGCATTTGAAACAGCAAACATGCATTTGATGTTATCTAACAATGCTGTTAAAAGCATGTCAACTCTAAGAGCGCTGCGTTAAGAGTTAACGTGGAAAAAATAAATCCACATGTCCCACCACATAGTCAGACCTATGCTAAACATTTTTTTATTTTAAAGCTATTAAAGTTTTATAAGAAGATACATAGGCACATAAAGAAGGACAGATATCTTGACAGATGCGTAACAGAGGAAGAGTATGTAACGTAAGTATTACAAAAATACACAGTGTTGCAGTTGAGTTGCTATTAGGGTTTCTGTCAGTACACAAGTCTTTTAGCAGTAATGACATATATAATATTATATGAAAATGAAACCTAACTTCTTGATTAAACAGTACGCATTTTTTTCCAGTCTTGTTACTTTTTTCTCTATTGCAAGAGCTCTTTTCATCAGTCCTGTATTTTTCTGTACTATGTATACACTGAAATGTAGCATATGTTTATTAAAAAACTAAAAAAAAAAGATGACACAGCAAGCTTTGTGTGTTAACCACAAAACTGTAACTCACTATCCTCTTCAGATAATTAACATTCACTTGTTTTGTTTCAATATGTAACAAATTCTGGGCAGGGACCAACCTTTTCTTCTGGGTCTGCAGAACACTTAAAACATTTGTTGTGGTCCCTAAGGACAGCATCTAGGAGCTACTCCAGTGGAATATATTACTACTGTGGATAGTGGTAATACATTACATAGTTTTAATACATTATTAATAATGACAGAAAGTCAACCCATTAAAATCCTTAAGGACATGAAAGACATGGTTTTAACCATTCTTTACAGTTCCACATTGTTCAAATAACTAGGTGTGATAGCTTCTTAAAGCAGCCTTTTGACATGCATGACATCCAATTCTGAATCTAGCTAGTAAATTAATTATTTTTTTTTGTATTTCATGCTTTCAATTTAGCTACAAAAGGATCAAGATGATAAAAAAAAATTATTAGCATCATTCCTACTCTGTGATTGTTCAATTATTCAGACCAGGACCTATGTTTTAACAGCATTAAAAAAAAATTGTGGGTTAAATCAGTTTCTCCTCTACAATCTTTCTTTATTCATTTTTATACAAGTAGAGAGCTGCTGAAAAATACTGTGTTTTCTTCCAAATTTACTGTATTTGTTACATAAACATTGCTAGCATTTTTTTAATGAAGAAAACTCTCTAGCAAATGCTTCTGTAACAAGCTCAGCTTGCAGGCTGGATCAGCATTTCTCTCAGAAAGGCTGGGTACTGATCGGCTGATGAGAACGTAAGTGAAATTAATGGAAAGTGAATAGGCTTAAGCTGTTTTGATACCAAATACAAAAACACTTCCTTAGCAAATGGGTACACGATATTCTAGGCAGCACTGTATACTAGACTGGAAACTCACCTCTGCTAAACAATAGTGCACACAAAAGCAAGTGCTTTGCTCTACATACCCGAGTGTCCAGTGAAATGTTTGCAGTCTTTCCATCAACCGTGATGCACAGGACAGAGCCATCTTTTGAACTCACACAGTCTTCTCCAAACATATCCCTAAAACAAAGATCTATGCATGTAAGACGTGGCCGAACAGCAAACGTACGCTCTTCTTTCTATTAATCTTAGGCTTCCAAAGGCATTTTATCAGCCGAGTATCTCCTTTCAGCAACTATTATTTAACCCACTCAGATATAATTAACAAATACCAATCTAAATTATGAGAGTGGGTGTCACATAACAGTAAGTATTTTACCAAAAAACAACCTCATCATAAATGAAGGGAAGGATTCCTTTGATTTCAAAAGAGGTAAGAGTTCTACCCAAATAACAGAACATACATCAGAGTAAGTTTTAAAAGAGAAGTGGTCCAAAATGGTATTTTCATGAGCATTCGTAGCATAATTTTGGGAGACAACTTAAAAATTCGCTTCTGGAAGAAATAACTGGGCCTTGTATTCAAAATTTTAATGATGCTGAGAACTTTTTTTACTGCACCTCTTTCTTTACTTAATTCCTGGCCTTCACAGAAATTAGACTGAATTAAATTTGCACAATGTATTTTTAAGTAACTGTATCTTTAAACTGTATTATACTAAAATTATTGCATTTACATGATTAACAGTGATCATTTTCCTTTAGAAAAATATATGCCAACTTACTGAAGCATGATCTCCATTCTCTTCCTATACACATCCATATCTACTTTTTTGGAAATCTTATGTACTGCAGCTGAAAAGAAAAAGTCATTTTACTTTCACAGACATTTGCTGGGAGGGAAAATTGGCTAATTGATACAGTCTGGTTCCTAATTCACTTTCATGATAAACAATCTAAAAGCTGTATGAGACATGTATACTTAAACTTATTATAAAGAAAATGTATTAAAAAAAGAAGGAAGAGTCAAGGAATTACACACATTTAAAATTTACATTCCCTGTACTTATCACATTTTAAAATAGACAGCTTTGCAAGTCTAATTCTCACTTCCTGATTCTCCTCTTCATTGGTAACTCTCACCGCTTCTCACATTTCCTTTACTTAAAAGTGTAAATAATCCACTTTCATTTTTTTTTTTTAATAATCACTCAGTTTGCTATTGTTATAGGAAAATACTGCATCATGGAAGCTAGGAGCACGCAGGGCATACATAAAGTAGAACCGGACAGCAACTGTGAGTAGCAGTAACAGGCACAGACATTCCTGGAATGTGTTTCAGAATACAGAGTTTGAAATAAAAATAATGATATTGGTTTTATACCTGGTTTCAAAATCAAGAGATAGTTTAAAACAAGTAATTTGCTTTTGAAAATTCAAGTATTGGATCATTAAAGGAGTAAGAAGTCTATAGGAAGAGCTAGTAGTGAAAATCACTACCTGTTTCACTGATGAATAAACAAAACAGATCTACAACTAGAGTTTATTTAAAAGAACTAGTTTTCAAGACTTCTAAATCATCTGAAGAGTTGAGAACTGAACACAGTGGTAATTAGAGTAACTTAGAAATTCTTTGAAGAAGGCAGAATTTAGTAAGATCTTCGTAAGTAAAATAGTAATGTATGGTCCAAGTAATGATGCAGGTAGTGGCAAAAAAAGTAATTTCAAACCCTAGAAAATAGAAAAAAATTCCCTTATTTTATTTTGATAAATGGATTATCGTTAAATTATCTTTGTTACTGTGTTGCCAAGCTGCCAATGTTTATCTTCGGCGGCCAACCCAATATTCAATACGTGCTCCAGATTGTTAGCACAGTGACATACATGTTCAAAAGCAAAACAGTGGAACAAAAAATATAAACTATCATCACCAGTAATCCCAACAAAATTGCTGTGATTCTTGAACAGCAACGTCAAACCCAGTATCTGATGATGCTATCACTACCCAATAATATTACTTGGCTACAGGGTCTGCATAAGTGTAATTGTGAAATTAGTTTGACTTTTTTTCAGCATTGTCTACCTAACTCTTTCTGATGAAGTCATAGGAATACCACTCATTAATGGAAATCATAACTTTCAAATGAGAAACTGAACTATTTAGATGAGATATCATAAGTTGTTTATACACAAAAATCTAAAGTGAGTAGTAGTCAACTTATTTTAAATAAAGTCACATTTTCCACAGTCAGCTACCAGCTGCCGTATAAGAGAAAGTTTCAACAAATGAACGTGTTACAAATAATGAAGACCAAGTTGTAATTCTGTTTTTAAGTAGCAAATCTTACTCCCTAAGAAGTTTCATAAGGAGAGGACATACAATAGTGGGACTGCAATCTATTGCAAGGCATTATATCCCTCTAATGCCTCAGTTAAATAAGCATACACTAAACTTACTACCTTTCTGTATTTTGGGGTTTGACTGAACTTCCAGTATCACTGTTGTCACGGTGTCCGCATACATATCATTAGCAGGATTTGCCACCCACTAGAAGATAATTAAAAAAAAAAAAATCATAATCTGAGCTCATTATTTGGGCTGAATGAATAATGCAACATAAAAACAATGCAGTATTCGTTGCACTCTCCTATTTGCTTTTCTCTTAATTCTAGCTTCAAATGACTGTCATACGTTTTACACCAAACTATTAACTATTTTTAACTTGGTATATTCCAGTAACTTCCCAATGAAAAATTCAAGCTGTTGAATGTTTCTGAACATTTATGAAATAGTTATTAATTACCACAAGTATTTGGGGCAGGGAGAAGGGGGAAGGAGAGAACACCATTTGACATTATTTCCAATTACCGTTTGCCAAATAAAAAAAAGGACACTGAATCTGCCATGATACTCAAGTCATGGCAAAAAGAAACTAGCAGTGGCTAAATGAAACAAGATGCATCAACACAGGACAACAGCTCAAGTGAAACTTTGTTCTAACTTTCATTCTACCTGTCATCCAACAGAAAACAACTTAAAATATTTAATTCTTCATGACATCTATATGATACTATTTTGCATAAACTGGAGAACAAAATACTTCTTTCTCCCTCACCAATGCCCACCTCAAGGACTGCCATGCCTGGTTCCTGGATCACAGTAATATTTTTGAAAACCTTCAAGGCTGGTTTTTGTTGGATTTCTATTTCTTCTACATCACCTAAGAAGTGATAACAAATGGTTAGCAAGGATAAAATTATACTGAAAACAAGACTAACTTTATCTGCGTTAAGAAAATGGGTCATTTTAAGAATGCTGTGATTATCATCACAACTGCTCACAGCAGCTCACAGTTAATTTCTAAGCCTGAAGTGCATACTGTCTTCCCTTGCCTGACAAAACTATTTTCTTTGGCCTAGATTGTCTGGGGTTTTTTAGTATGTAATATTGGCCATTTTACTTGTTTTGAATTTTCATAGTTGACTGGCTTAGTACACTGACACACATACACCAATGAAAAAGAAAACAAATGAGAAATTCCTCCATTTGAGGAATTACCCAGCTCCTCTTGTACCCTTAAAGGATAACCCACTGTTTACATAAGCACAGAGGATGAAACAAAAGTATTTGTGTGCCAGGTAGCGCTCAGGCTCCGAGACCTGAACACCAACTGAATGCAAGTTCCGTCTTCACTAGTGATATGAATTAGATTCTGACACTAGAGAAGAAAAAACAAAAATCCTCAGCTTTAAATCTGGGAAAGGGTCCTACGAAGTGTGCGTGCCTTTAATGAACTAGGACAGGAGTTGCCCCCATCCTTTAAGAAAGCTTGACAGAGGCACTGGGGATCACACTAGTGGCAGATTTAAATGGCTTCTGACTGAAAAAGCCAACAAGGTTAAATTCTCACCTCTCGGGGAGGTACAGAAGAGGCTGTCTGTCATAAAGGAGGACAGAGCTTTTGTTTTTATTAATTGGATGGCGTTACCCATTCTATTTGGGGGCTGGAGATAAAAGATCAGTTAATAAATTTTGCATCAGAGTGGCTATGGTATTCACTTTGGGGGCTGACAGGAGATAAAAATCAGCCTAGGCTCTGTATTACTATATACTCATGATTTTGTAATAAAACTACAGTAGAATCTCCCAAAAAGGATGCATCATACTCATGAACTGGGTCTGGCAGAAGCTGCATAATCTAATGAAAGCTGTAAAATATGAAACAAACTGTGGCACTTCAGTTACTGACAAAGAAGTTTCCACTCAGAAGACCTCTGAAGACTTTAAGTTGTTTTAAAAGTTGACCATTATAAATCATGAACATGTCTTTCCAAATACGCACCGGTAAGTTTTTGTAGCTGGTAATAAAGCAGATTAAAAGGGCCAGTATATGGAATGGCTTGTGTCTGTGTTACAGTGCTCATCGCCAAGTCTGTATAATCTGAAAGAATTTTTGAAAGTATGTATTAAAAATTATCCCTTTGAATTTGTTTCCTAATAAAATTGTCACCGTAGATAAATAATGCCATCAACTCATTCAAGACAGAGGGTTAAAGGGACAGTTTGTAAACAGGAGGGTGGAGGGTCTGTTTTAAGATAAATAACATTCGTGGTTAAGAAACCAGCAAGAGCTTGTTACTTTATATACCCATTAAAGGCAAACAATTAACTAGGACAGTCAAATTGCTTTTCCCCAAGCTCTTCCAACATTACTACTCCATTTAATTATTCTTCTATTTTGAGAACAGATCAATTTCTTTAGTAATAAATAGCATAGGGGCAATACACAATATTTTCACTGTACTGTAGCTTTTTACACTAAAAACTAATGACATTTTAGAAACTGGCAGGACAATTGATCAAAGTGCTCTTCTGTACTCACTGGCATGTTTTATGCATATTCTTACAGAGGAGGAAGTTTTAAGTAACCATAAGGGGAATGGAATTTTGCTTCTTTTACAGAAAGAATAGGAATTTTTTTAAACTTCAGTGGACAAAGAATTGAGTGCCTTGCTTCTTGCTCCAACAGTTCAGAACTCTTGGCAAAACCAAGCCAAACTAAAACAAAGATGTTCACTAATTGCTTATCAAACACAAAATTACAGAAAAAACACCAGTATTGTATGTGTTTTAATGACAGAAGAAGGATACAGTAAGGTGGGGTTTTTTTTACCTACTGAGCATATTACTGTCTGTACTTACTAGAGAGGTCACATGGAGAAAGGATGTGATAGTTAAAATTTCTTTTAACTAGGATTCCAGAAATTCTCTGTCCTTGCTCCGGCTTCTTATCTGCTAAAGATCCCATCACCTGGAAAGAAAAAACACACATAATGCAACATGGCAATCTGAAGTATGCATAGCTTAAAGGTAACTGTGGAGATGAAATACGGTTTCCTTAGAAAAATCAAACATTATATAAAATTAACTCTGAAAATAAAGGAAAGTCAGAGTAACCAACAAACATTCTGAGATGTAACACAAGAAAAGGCTGGAAGAGTGAAGAGCCAAAAAAAAAGCCACCAGAAGAAAACCCAAAACCAAACCCCAAATACAACACTAAACCCAAAAAACCCACATACTCTGAGTCCCTGGAAAACATACACGATCCAAAACCAATTAAAAACAGAGGCCTGGAAGACAGTGTAGTTTTTATCCCAGAGGAAAATACTGTTGTACAGACAAGAAAATATTAATTTCATACCTTAGCAAGTTTTTCTCCTCTGAAGTTTAATGTCACAGCTTCAGTATTCCTAGGATTATGAACTTCTATATGAACTTCATCATTATCCTCATATTCCCTTATCAATGCTGCTTTCAATCTGGCCATTTCATTCTGCTCACCGTGAACTAAAATCTATAGAAAGACAGTTTTCCTTTTAGCAGAAATTATTTGTCCAACCAGACAGGTTTAGTAAGCCAATCACCTGAGAAAATGGCCATCTTGTACTTCATCTTTATAAAAATGTGATTTAATGACTTCACAATATGTGAAACGTTAGCTCAATTATACTACATACAGTTCTATGTGTGTCTTTGAATTCTATGCATTATTCAAAGGCCTAGATTTCACGACCCTGAGTATCAGTAGAAAAATACATGCAGGTAAGCAGAACGCATTACAAAGATTCCATTTAACTTTTCATACACAAACACATTGTTATATTATAAAAGGGAAGTATTAAGTTCAATGATAAAAGTTACAGCTGGCTTTACATTTTTGTGTCTGCATGTAGATAAACATACATATAATAAACATGCAATTCACAAGAGTATGCTTATTAAGTTCACAATCTTCTTTGCCAAGTTAAATCCTCTTTTCTTCTGCTATGATTTGTTTTATTTCCTATCTCTGCTTGCACGCTGATTCTTCCCCAGTCTCAGCAAGTTTCAGATCCTAGTCCCCATTTTCATATTCTGGTCCTTCACACCTCCTGCTCCCTGTGATTTGCTTGTGCTTTTGCCTCCAAGAGCTCCCTTTGTCTTTTGCTGCCTGCTACATACCTTCTTTCAGATCTGCCTACTCTTTTTCAACCAATGTTTTCTCGCTTATTTTGGGGCAAATTCCAGTGAATTATTACAATAGCAGTGTCCCCAACATAATGTTGTCCTATACTGTATCTTACTTGGGCAAAACACTGCTGAAACAGGTTATGGGCCATACCACTTTCTTGAAAGTCATCCCCAGTTGTCCCACATGCAGACAGTCAAGAGCAAGTTCATCTTTACTTTGCTAAAGTAACATGATGAAAAATGGTTAAAATCTCCACCTTTTATTATTCAAGGCAGAGGGATGCTGGCTACTGCTAGACACCAGTACCTGCCTTGATGACTCAAGGCTGTGAACTGGTTTGATGAATCCCACTCTGGAGAAATGGGCAGCAGGCATACTAACCACATGTGGAGGTTTCAGGGCCCGGATAAATTCACTAGTTTGTTGATAATCTGTGTGAGCAGAGAAAGAAATGTAATCCACAGACATCTTCAGTGGGAGCTTTTGCCCTGACATAGTTGTGATCTCTTCAGGTTCAGACATGATGTGCTAGAAAAAAAGAGCACTTTATTTAAAGAACTGAAAGCCTCCTTCAGATGCCATACACCTAATGCTTTACATTCCAAAAATCAAGGAAATAATATTGGCAGCCAGGTTAAACGTGAAGAACTGAAAAAATCTCTCAAATTTCACAAAACACACATTCACAAATGAAAAAAGCATAAGCAACACACACCATTTCATCTTTTGCATCCCCAGCAGATCTGGGAGATTATTCTTCTTCGAGACACATCTCTCTCAAATTTGCATTGGAATTATAACAAGTGCGTGATTTCTATCTCTAAAGGCAAAACTAGATGCTATGGTTGCCCTTAGCAGCTGGAATTTGGAAGGAAGGATTTTGTTCTCTGCAACCAGACACTGGCACAATACATGCAAAGCAGTATGATCTCTGATACATAAGTAGTGTTAGATTTAATATCAACTCCTCTAGAATTAGTGTTAGAGATGCCCTCTCAAAAAGTTAAATGGTGGAGGGGTCTCAAGATGGAGAAAAGTATCAATCATTCTTTCTCATGACAAGACAACTGCTCCTAGAAAAGATTTTGTATAACATCACTAGAAATGGCCACATGCCATTTTTTTGTGTTTTCTGTACTTTTCATTAGTATTAGCCAAAAGCAATTAGTTTTGACTACATAATTATGCGTACCTGACAACAATCTTCTCAGTAAATCCAAATAAAGACACTTGCTACTAGCCAAATCTTTTCAAACGTAACACGCATACTACTTTGTATTAAGAACTCACGGTGCATTAACAACTCACCTTAGCAAGCGTTCCTTCAACACAGTACCCTGCTATAATTACTCCATTTCTCTTATCTGTGCACCAGCTCTCAAACAACTCTCTGGATAAACCACTCTGCATCATACCTGGGGAAGCCATCACAACACTTGGGCCAATATCATCAAAATGATCCATACTCTAAATGGAAAAACAGCAAGAGTATCAGTTACCGTAACTCACTTTATGAAGGACAGCGTAGCTGCACCATTGAACAACGTACAGGTAGAGCCCTATGTTCCCAGATTATACCCCATCCTCATAAAATGTGCCCTTTGCAGGAAAGTTCCTCCTAGTGATGCCATAAGGAGCAAACTATAAGCACAGGGATCTATAGTAGAAGAAAAGTTAGGGCATAAGCTCCCCTCAACCAGCCCTCTAAACACTGGAATAGCAGAGAGCTCAGATGTAAACCTGTATCTAATCAATCTATTAGGACAGTAAACATGCAAACTATTCAGCAAATATGAACTCTTCTGTCACCCTTCCTCTTTTGTAAGACAACCTTATCTCAAGCTTACCTTCAGATTACTAATATGCTTGAAAACAAATGGATTGTTGATGTTAATTTGCTTGCGGATTTTGTCATTCATGGCATTGACATATGTCTGATAAACTGCCATACATTTCTTTGCCAAAGAGGAAGCATAATATATAGGGATATCATGGAGTTCAGGATGATTCTGCCAGTATTCATCTAAAAAACCAAAAACAATGAAGAACAACAAAAAAACCCAACCACCAAGCAAGAAAACACACAACCCCACCCACAGCGTTGTCTCCAAAATGCATGCTTCTCAGAAATGTTAATACTTCTTGTAAAACAGATTTAGCAGCGGGTTTTTTTTCATTCTTATTACAGAAAATCACAATCCCAGATTTTTTTTTTCCATCTGCTCTACTAAAGAAGAAAAAGCAATCACCTACTAAAAACGTATACAACTAGTACAAACAAACAGCCAAACAAAGAAGAAAAAGATGAACTTCAGGTATTTTTGGTAGGTCAAGTTCCAATCAATCACCAACTTCAGCTACAAGGTATAAAGTATACATGGTATTACACAGCAATAAATCTACATTTACACCACTGCAATAAAGCTGAAATGTCTCTGTCAAATATTAATTATACATCTAACAGCTAGGGATATCTGCACATAGATATGTTGGTGAGAATTCACTATATCAAAGTTCTGTAAAACAAATCCATGGAGTTCAAGGCGTGAAGGTATCACCCAGTTATCAAGCCTGGCTTCCTGTCTATCACGAACAGTTATATTTTACAAGCTTAACTGAAACACAAACAAGAAAAAAGCCTCCCCTAACCACAACTTACTTCATCACCAATGACAGTAGCCATGACCTTTACTGAACACAAAGAAGAGATCTGAATGCAGCTATACAAACATAACTTATTTGTTTTCCCACTTGGATACAGGCCTGCTAGTCTAAACCATATTTATATTGCGTAAGTGAGGAACAAGCATCCAAAAATAGAAGTACACTCTTTTGGCTGTATTTGTACATTTCAAATGATACGGCTTTTACCTAACATTTTTGATTTGCAGACAAAGCTTTTCAGAACATGTTGGAGAGGCTCACTGCCATGACTATTTTAATAAGCTCAAATGTAAGGTGGAAACAGCCAGTGAAAGGTAACCAATAGCAGGACTTAGAGTGACATTAAAATACTGCACCCACTGTCACAATTTTCTACTCGATAACGCAGTATTTTATTTTTTGTCAGACACTTATGGAAAGAACTAAAACAAACACAGAAGCTTGCGGGCTCAGTTGTGTAGGCATGTGAGATGCAATTGCATTTTCTACCTAATTAAGCATCCAATTGTGTGTCTAGCTCTACTAGATGTGTTTTCAAGCTTATCTTTAGGAAGTCACTTTAATATCTACACACAGCAAGGAGAGGCAAACAAACTAATGGCTACAAGAGATTTAAAATGTTCAGCTTTTGTGTATTCTATAAAATAAAAAACCTCAATCACTAGTAAGTAGTAAATAATTTGACAACATCGAATACTACCCCATGCCTAGATCCAAATTTCTTATCAACATTTGAACAGACCAGTAACACACTGAAAACATTCTGGTTCTAATGGTGAGCTAAACTGAAATGGAAAGTGAGACAAGTTTCAAGTATTTTAGGTAACATTTTAGATTCAACATCCCTAAAAGTAAGTATTTTAATTTTGAGATAGTTATCTTTTGATCTTGCCAGCATTTGTATGAGCAAAAAGACTAGTAAAAAAATCATGTAACATAGTATAAATTAAATGTGCTAAAAGGAAGCAAAGAAGCCTGGAAATAATTTACTTAAAACCTGTTTTCTCTGAAGTACCTTGTAACAACTGCTTACATATTTTATGTGAAGTGACTTGTTATGATCATGTGTAATTGCACCCTGCCCTGCCCCCCCATTTTTGCTCTTCTTAAAGTCTAATTTGCTTTCCCATTATCATTAGGACTTTAGAAATGCTAGAAGTGTCTGTTACGGTCTTCTCAGCTTTTCCTATAAAGACTTCATATAGGTTTGTGAGTTAAAGGGCAAAGCTAGTGAAACTTTGGAACAAAATGTATCTTTTTTTAGCAATATTGTTTACATAGAACAGTCATGTTTTGACTGCTTCCTTTTCAATCTGTAGTAACAGTTCCTATTGCTGAAATCCCAGTTCAACAAGATTCAAAAGTCAAGCACATATTACCATGCCATTACCTTTTCCTTTCTAGGTGTCCTTTCTGCCTCACAAAGCAGAACTGCCTGAGTTAGTCAATTGGGTTTTTTCATTTGAACAAACAGTATTAGATATTCTAAGGTAATTAACATGCTGAAAAATGGCTGAAGAGTTGTTTAAAAAAAAAATCATTATACCTGCACATGAAAACATTCTCATTTAACTTTATATGCCTTTTATTAAGTGGAGCTGGGAAGGTACATACCTAAAATTAAAAGTAGTTCTTGAGCTCGACCCAGGGCAAACACAGGAATAAGACCTCTACCTCCTCTATTTACAATGTCGTGAACGGTGTTACAGAATCTCGCCTCTCGCTCTTCCCTTTTTTCATGAATATGAGTACCATATGTGGATTCCTACATACAAAGAAACTTAGTATTAAAAGCACTGCCACAGAGACTAATTCCTGATCTTCTCTGAATCCAACAAGAAAATGCAGAAAACCGTAATATGTTTTTACCATGTGGGGGGCGGAGGGGTAAAGTGAAAAATCAAACCCACCCCAAATTCCCATAACCACCCCCACCAAGATAATCAAGATTTCTGCTCCCCCAAGTCCCCTCCAGCAATTTGGGAAGACAAGACTGGGTCAGGGGGAGGGGGGAAAAAAAAAAAGTCAAAGTATTAATTTTTATGCTTCTTTTAAGAGGTTTCAAATTTAACATACTTATTTTCCTAACTGGAAATGCTGTCACTGCTTTGATGAGTGGGTTATCACATTAACATGGCTCACTAGTGGTACGTGTGCCAGTTTAGAAACACAGTCTAAAATACAGGAATTACACAAAATACAAGTTTTTGATGTAATTTAAGATGAAATAATTATCAGTTACAGAAAGCAGTTAGAAGGGACACAAAGAATGAAATAATTTTAAGCATTACTCTGAAAAATCTTACTGTTAATTTCCAAATTCATTTGGAATGAATTTGAAACAGTTGCTTTTAATGTCTCCCCTGAGTTTCTGATTTTCCAAACATGGATTCAGAATAAAACCATTTTGCTCAGAAAACAAAACCAAAAAAAAAATATGGAATAGCACTCAGGGCACCTCCACCCAGGAGAAATTCTCAACAACATAGTTGGAAGTAGGCTAGGATCTACTACAGAAAGGTATCTGGCTAAACTGAGGTTTGTACAATACATCTAGCAAACACAAGCTGAAACCTAGTAAATCTCCCATCTTGTAAAGGTTTGTCTAGAGGCTTAAGGAACTTCATCAAAACGATTGTAAAACAAAAATTAGACTTTTTAATACAGTGAAAAATGTTGGAGTGTTCTGAACACCTTAGCATTTGGATATTTAACACAAATCGCATACTACCATTAAACCTCCACTGTTTTTCTCATTCCGTTTTAGCTCTAAGTAAGTAATAACCCTATACTTATTGTGCTGGTTTTGGCTGGGACAGAGTTATTTTTCTTCACAGTAGCTAGTACAGGGCTATGTTTTGGATTTGTGCTGAAAACAGTGTTGATAATACAGGGATGTTTTCATTATTGCTTACACAGCATCAAGGCCTTTTCTGCTTCTCACCCCACCCCACCAGCGAGTAGGCTAGGGGTGCACAAGAAGCTGGGAGGGGACACAGCCGGGACAGCTGACCCCAACTGAGCAAAGGGATATTCCACACATGACATTGTGCTCAGCATATAAATCTGGGGGAAGAAGAAGGAAGGGGGAGATGTTTGGAGTTTGTCTTCCCAAGTAACCGTTATGTGAGACAGCCCTGCTTTCCTGGAGATGGCTGAACACCTGCCTGCCAATGGGCAGTAGCGAATGAATTCCTTGTTTTACTCTGCTTGCATGTGTGGCTTTTGCTTTACCTATTAAACTGTCTTTATCTCAACCCATGAGTTTTCTCACTTTTACCCTTCTGATTCTCTCCCCCATCCCATTGCAGGAGAGTGAGCGAGCAGCTGTGTGGGGCTTAGTTGCTGGCTGGGGTTAAACCACGACATTATTAATTACTAGTTTAAAGAAATAATTTTCTAGAACTTACAATTATAAGAATATCGGGTTTAATATTGGGAATCTCAGCTGCCATCAGGTGCCTGTCTTCCTGTCTTGAGAAATCACCTGTATATAAAAGCTATGAGACACAAAGAGAAGCAGTTATTCCAATTATAGGTCAGCAGTCTTTAAAAAGCTGCTTAAAAAAAATATCATTCCTATACAACAAAGACAGTTTTAAGGAATTTATGATAAAAAGGTCACTTGTACTTCAACTAAAGACTCTTCTGATGTGGACAATGTTTACAATATTAGGTCAATGGTACTACAACACAAATATTTTAACCAAAATAAATAAAAGTATTTCCAGCAGTACCTTAACTGCAACAGCATTAGGTAAACAATTATTAAGATTTTTTTGTTGTTTTGTTTGGGATACAAAGGTGCCATTTTCAGCATTTTGCATACATGCACTGACCATTAAGAATTGAAAACTGACATAACACAAAATACAGCAGGTCCTAAGTGGAAGTACAAAGTAGATAAATCAGCATTTACATATCAGAATGTAAACGTAATGAATAATACAATAAAATTACTTTAAAAAACATCCTTCTAAGATTTTCTGATATTTTAAAAAAATGCCTGTAATCTAGCAGATTTTCCAAATGGAATGCTCATGTTCCCCATTACACCAAGAAGTCATTTCTAACTGTTAGTAATTTTTAATGGATTCTTAACTGCAGGGTGGAACGCAGCTGTGCCCAAAACGATGGTTTCAAAACTGAACATTTTTTACTTAACAATCATTCCACTGATGAAAATGTGAATAACAACAAAACATATAGGCAGCAGCAGCAGCAAACTGGTCTACAGGTAACTTACTATCACATTCCTCATTTGCTTCACAGGGAATTAAATAAGATAATGGATGTTAAAACCCAATCCATTTGAGTCATGCATAGTAAGAGGGAAATCTTTCTCCATCATGCCTTAATCACCAAAAAAAAAAGGCAGTAAGATACCAAACTTTTATTCTAATCATTGTAAATACAGTTCTACTTCTATACTTCTTTTAAACTTTAAAAATTCTCAATCACTATAAACCATGAACAAAGTCTGACTAGACAGCAAGCCTCAGGACCACCATCTCTCTCTCCTCTTCAAGGCTGTATGAAACTTTTCTTGGGTGGTGATTACCCTACTGAACTCTAATTCGTGAGATTAGTTTCAAGTATCTGGTTTTGACACAGCACTGTCTGTGATTGTATGATGACTTATTTAACCTCTGTGTCTAAACTTAATAATAAGCCTGTTTCTTTAGGTACTTTAGTGTAAGCGTGTTATGAGAAAAATATAACTCGCATACTTTGACAAATGCCATTTAAGCACTCAGACAGGCAGACATGGTAAATCAAACTACAAAACCAAACATCTGTTTATAGATTTTACTAAAATGCAGCTTCCGTAAAACTGCCTCAGCTATCAGCTACCTCTGAGCAGACCAGCAAGGAAAACTACGTGTTTACGGGTTCCAAGTCTGAGTCATAACCCACTCCCATAAAATCCGAACATTCTACCTGGTTCAATAGATGTGTCACTTGCTAGTTCTAATCAATGAGAAAATAGGTGATCTAAGTCAAGGCCTCTCACCTTGACTTGAGTCCAAGTCTATTTGACAGCTCCAGCCACAGTGGTGGGGCTTAACAGACAATAATAAATAATGAATGACTAAGCTAGAATTCAGGCTTGATTTCAACTTCATAATAAAAAGAAAATACCTTCACACCAGCTATTTCAATCATAAACATGGCTGCTCCCAGAACATGGCCTGCGTGGTAACACCAGAATTTGATTCCTGCCACCTCTTTCACTTCATGGAAGTTGATGGTCTCAATCTTGTCCATGCTTTCTTCAAGGTCTGTTTCTGTATATAGCATGTCATCCGCTGATATATTACTGGATATAAGTGAAATGGCTAAATATCAGCTCATCTTACCAGCTTACATTATATAACAGTTGGAAAAAAGTGTTCCTGGATTTTTCCCCACTGACAGTAAGAATCCCATGCAGCAACGCTATGTCTCCTCCATTAGAAACCAAGTCCAGGTACACCTAAGCAGAATTAAAGTGTCTGTCTTTTGAAAGGCCATGCCAGAACAGCCTTTTCAGTTCGTGATCTGCTCTGTATTTGTCTAAAAGTACCAACAGATTCCCAGCCCTGGACAGAGGTCTGACACTCAGCTTGTAACAGCCCTCAAAAACCAAACCAAACCACAATTCTCCCACTGGACCAGAACAAACAAGTTAAAAGAGAACTGTGTATCAGGTTACTGACCAAAACTAGAATCTGCTGCGTTGAGATATGCTCAGTACCATTGCACTCACATACAAAAGACGTGTCAAGGCACGTAACAGAAGAAAAAAAGAGGAAGAAGAAAAAGAGGGGGAAAAAAACCCAACATGTAAGTAACAGAGCATTCTTTGCACATTTGCTTACATTTAATATTTAACTTGACCTTGTCCTGTAGAGTGAGTTGTATCTTTAGGGGCTTAAAATTCACTACTTCTGTGAGGCTTAAGAAAAAATATAGACATTAAAAAGCATAAGAACAAAAGAGTGTCTTATGAGAGACAGGTGGGGGGAAAAGGGATACTATTAAAGGTCCAAATAATGCAAATGAGAAGAATGAGAGGAAAGAAGGAAAGCTTTTTTTTGATTGATAGGAAATTATTTGAGAGACACATTATCCGTGAGGCAGTAAGATGATTCGTTACTTCTAATCCAGTTATAATGTTGTTACTTGTGGCAACATCCAGGTTCATCCAGCCACCTTTGGTGGCTTCATCTTAAGTTTCCTATTGGATATATAGGCAAAATAATTAAGGAGTTGAAGAGACAGCCCATGGGTCAATTTACCTGACTTTGACATAGTCTGAAAGGAGCCATCTGTAAATAGCTTTTGTGGCATGAGTCATAAACGTCCTTCCTTTAAAACTCGTTTTCTGCAAAAACCACGGTAAAGCCCCACAGTGATCTAAATGGAAACTTAAAATAGACACACAAATCCAATTAATACATTAACATCACACAACACTAATATATAATATACATCACATAATTCACTACTTCACCGGATTAACATAGTGTCACAAAAATCCAGAAAAAGTTTTCAACCTTGTTGTTAACTATGCTGGTCTATATTCTGTACATGAGTGACTAGAAACACAACTAAGAAAAGGTAAGAAGAAATTCTCCATTAATTGCAAAAGTTTTACCCATATACTCTCAGAATTAACTTTTTTGTAATTTACATATAAATTTAGAGGGAGAAAAATAACAGGACCCAGGAACACAATAAATGTCTAAGATACAAGAAAGCTAACAAATGTGATCCTAAGTTTGCATGTAGGACACTATGGATTAAAACATGTACTAAAATAATTTTATTTGGCCACACTTCTAATTTGATCTGTCATAAGGAAGTACTTTTGAAATACAGGCAGAACAAGCATATATCAACGAAAATTCAGTATTTTATAGAGACCTGGTTATGACTGGTTAAGTCATTTACAAATGGCTCTCCTTGTCTCCCAGCCACTAGGCAATATTTAAACCACAGTCAGTGCTTGCATAAGTCTCTGAGAACCTTTTTCTTTCAAAGCCAATAGTGCAAAACCCACAACCAATACTTTTCAGCAGTCTTTACGTAGAAAAGTCATTCTAGAAGCTGTCACAATGGTGTTAAAGCAGGCCAGGTTATAAAAAAGTCAGACATCACAGCAAGCTCCAAGGAGAGCTGTAATGTCAAAAGTGACTGAACACCCTTAATTTAAAAAAACTCGGAAACTAATATTTTGCCATGCCATTATTATCTACATAACACCTATTTTCAGCCTCTCTTAATAACCTGCAACTCAACACAGCTCAGACCATGACCTCAGTATATTTGTTCTTTTATGTGCAACTTACTGACTAATTAGGAGGAGATCAATCTCAGCAGGATCTATCAAATCAATGTAAGGAAGAGCATCCATTCCCTCCAGTCCAGGATGGATTCCACAATCAAGCTGAAAAATGAAAGTAAGTTAAAGCTTCTAATAGAACGTATTAAAAAAACCCCTCTTCCTCTTTGGTCTAAAATATAGTTACTAGCAACTAGTAACTTTTATCATCATGCAAAAAAAGTATTTTTTCCATAAACATTACTTTTAGCATCAGATTTCACATCTCAGGCTTCTGTCTAGATGACTTATCTCCACTGGGAAGCTGAACACCGTTCAAAAGATCCCAGTCTTTATTTATAATTTTGTACCTATGCAAGCCTTCATTCACACTTCAACAATACTTGAATATATAGAACCAGTGTATGCAATTTATTTCAGCCACCATCTGAGAAGACAGCTGGAAAAGGGAAAGAGAACATGTATGTGTTTACATGTGACTGTTTACACATAACTGTAGGTTAGACATTAGTCTTAGGTTCCACTGAAACCTAATGTGTAAATTTTAATCTACGCTTAAGACACATTCTGTTTGGGGATATGGATTTATTTTGCAGGTCAGCCTCTGTCATGCCTACTATCATATATGCTACATTGTTCCAGAAAGCAACAAAATGTGTCTCTTCTAGCACAGTGGCCAACTTCAGTGAGGAGGCTGAATTCAACCCGTGACATCTTTTTGTGATCCGAAGTACCATAATGACAGGGTGTACAAATACATTCATGCAATAATTACCATTATTTTTCTTCCTTTAAACTCCAGAATAATGCATGATCTTCCTACTTCTTGGCCAGCACCTCTGCAAAAGGATATCAAAGTCATCAAAATTAAAACAACCCACAATGTACAGACATAATTGTAATGTGGGATTATTTTTCTGTGCAGAAATAATGACTGCACAGTCCTTTTAAGCTCAGATATTTAAAGTAACTGGACAGTTATATTTATCTCAATGGAAATTAGATGCTATGTAACACTGCAGGAGTAAAAAGAATCTGTTTTGGGAAATGCTTTTTGTCTCTTCTTGGTTTTACTGCACACCTGCACCCTCAGCTCCCAGATTAATATAACGAATTGAAAATCTAATTAAATTACTTTGGGCTGAATGAGCTTGAAGTAGCATCTTCAAGTTGTCCAAAAGTCAACTCTTGTGATGCTACCAGAAACACCTTTAAACTGCATTAGCGTCTTTACCAGAGAAAAAGGTCAACTTAAAACACTACAAAACCCGCAAGTGCAAGAAGCAAAAAAGCAGCTTTTTGCTGAGACAGCACTTCAATATCGCATGAGGCGACGACGCAATGCTTCCAACCGACTGTGACAGCCGTCCCGCAGGCTGCGGGCTGCCTGCTCGCTGGAGAAGCAAGCAACGAAAAGACGGAGAAGGGGGGAAGCAGCGCGGGATGTCAGCGCCTCGCACACTGTGTCCCGCGGGCCGCCCGGGGCCCGCTCCCGCCCCGCCCCGCCGGTCGCGGTGGCACAACCGGTGCCTAGGGGAGGCGCCGGCCGGGGGCACGCAGCCCCCGCAGGACGGGGCTTCTTCCCGCGCCTCTGGCCGCTGGGCTGGGCTGGGCTGGCCCGGCCCGGGCTGTCCTGGGCTGGCCCGGGCGGTCCTGGCCCGGCCGCTGCCCGCCCGGCGGCCCCAGCCCCGCCGCCTCCCCGACACCCGAGGGGGGGCCTCAGCCTCAGGCCCCACCGCGGGGCTCCCGCCGTCGCGCCCGCCGCGGGCGCTCACAGGGGCCGGATGAGCAGCTGGTCGCTCTCCTCCGCCGGGATCAGGGCCTCGGCTTTCCGCTTCGCCGACATGGTGGCGTGCGCCGCGGCGGCGCCCGGCGCTCTCCCCCGCCCGCCTTCCTGCCTTCCGCCCGCCTTCCGCTTCCTCCCCGCCTGCGCCTGCGCCTGCACCTGCGCCTGCGCCTGCGCCTGAGCCTGCGCCTGCGCCTGCACCTGCGCCTGCGCCTGCGCGGCGGAGCGACCCGGAAGTGGACGGGTGCGTGCGGGCGGAGCGCGGAGGTGAGCGGGGCCCGGGCGCGCCTGGTCGAGGCCCTCGCTCGGTGCCGAGGCGCCGGCTGCGGCGCTGGGAGGAAGGGGCTGGGGCGAAGCGTCCCCGGGCGGCGGGCGCTGCGGGGGGTCGCTGGGCCCGGGGGGCCAGGCCGCCGCTGGGTGCTGCCCGCCGTGGCAGGGCCGCGCTCCTGCCTTCCCCCGGCGGCCGCCGCCGGGGACCCCGCCTCTCGCCTTTCTGTAGGAAGCGGGTTTAGCGTTTTGTCATTTATCAGGCTGTCCTTTGGGGCTAGAGGTAAAAAAAAAAAAAAACCGGGAAGGGGAAAAGCGAAAGGCGGGATGCGGTGCTACCCTGCCTGGCTTCTCCGCGCCCCACCCCTCCGCAGAACCCGGCGTGGTGCCAGGCTCGGTGCTTCCCGAATGCCCGGTGGAAAAGATGCACCGCAGCAAATGCGTATGCCAAGAGCTCCTTAATCATCTAATGTATGATGTAATGTAATGTAATGTAAGATGGCGAAGTAGTGTATGCCAAGTTGTGCCTTCCTCAGAGACTACCGGCAGAATCCGTAAATTTGCTTGTGTTCTAGCAGCTGCTGCTCTGAAGGAGGGGCTGCCAGGTCCACGCTGGGGGCTGGAAGGAGCCCGGAGGGACATGGGTGTGCTGAGCACCACGATTCCTTGCTGCACCACTTGTGGCTGAGGGTGCCTTTTGGTCTGCCAGGAACCGAATGTTTGCTTAATGACAAACACAGCAGCAGCCTGGGGACTGTAATCCAGCACTGCATCACAGATCTAAGCTCCTCCTTGTGCATCTTCCATTATTTTCTGCAGTGTGAGCTGTCTTCAGTAGGCTGTCTTTCTCCTTTGTCCTCTTTCTTCCACCTGCTCAACATTTCTGAACCTTTGTAATTAAAATATTCTTCTCCAAAGCTGGGAAATAGGGTTTCAGCACTCCCTGACTGAGAGCCAGCATCCTGCTTCGTGACACTGGCTGGCCAAATATTAAGTGAAGCAGTTGAAGTAGTAGAGCAGATACAGGAGAAATACTTCTGGAATACTCTCAGAACTCCAAATAACTCAGTTCTAAGGCAGTAAATGTAACATGTTGCTTGCTTTAATTTTCAGGAACATGTTAAGCAGTAATGGCTGCTCCTAGAAGTATTACAGTCAGCAGTTCTTCAGAAATAGGGTTGGTTGGTTATTTTTTAATGGGAGCATAATCTTTGGAGCAGGGATTACATTGGATGCACTTTGTAGGGCACTTAGATTGTAGTTACAAATAAAAATCATCTAACGCTTTTAAGTGGGAATATAATTTTTTAAAATTTTGTCTTGTTTCTAAATCTATATCTTTATATGCATCAGAAACTGACCTTTGCAACAGTCTGTAAACTAGGTAGCAGCATTTTTTTGATGAATCGGAAGGATAGGGAAGTTTTAGCAGAGAGCTTGAGGGACTTTCCCCAGTCACACATGAAGAGCACCAGAGGAACATTACTACTTCCGTTCTCAGAGTCCTTTACAAGTTTCCAGTTTTTGTCCACTTTGGACACATTCACTCTGGTATTTGCCAGAAACTCCTTCTTTTGATGATGTGACAGCGTTAATTTCTGTTTTTCCTACCTAGAAGATCTTCCTTGATCCAATTATGAAAAAATGTTTAGAAAAGGAAAAAAACGACACAGCAGCAGCAGCTCACAAAGCAGTGAAATCAGTACTAAAAGCAAGGTAAGCTGAATTTGCTGTACACTCTGTTTATGGAAGCACTTTAGTCTGTTACAAGTTGATAGTTCAGTGGTTTGTTTGCACTGATGGTAGGATGTGATTTCCATAAAATGCCATGATCCACAAGGAGAACATTCTACTTCTACTATTCCTCAGATTGTGTTATGAGAGTTAAAAAAACCCTATCCATTATAAAGCCCTTGTATTCTGAGATGAATGTTCGATTGCTTCCATAGTTTCTGGCAGCACATAGTAGGGTTTGGAGGAAAAAGTAGGGCATTTGTTCTGTAGTGATAAATACTGTCTTTAAGAAGGTGCCCGGTGCTAGGTACCAAGAATGAGTTTATTCTTCAGTACTAGTTGGTTACTCAGTATCTCTAAAAAGTATTCTTCGTTTTGAATAATGTGTCCATTTTGTCTGATAGGTTTTGGAATGATCAGTTGAATATTCTGGATTTTCCAAGGTGCCGTTTCACTTCCCTTGCACTGCTATGTTATTTCAAGCATTGGTGACAAGCATGTAGTTGTCAATTTCTTCAAGTTAAGATGCAGTACCAGAAAAGTCTGGACATAACCTTAAGGTTCATTTTCTCTTTTTCTTTTATTTCATCCTTCTTTCAAAATATTTGTGGACTTCCCAAGGGTTCTTGCTGAATTTATGTCAGTCTAATCTACATTGAGGCAGAAAGATAACTTCAGGAAAGAAATAGCTGGTGGTGTTTTTTTCTTCCCATTTTGCAGTGCTGCTTAAGTAATTAGAACATAAACACTAGTTTATTTTAAAAAAAGAGTTGAGGCAGGGCATCTAAAAGTGAATTGTTAATATGTTCTCAGTAACTTTCTGATGATACTGATTTTTTTCTTAGTCGGTAGATTCCAGTCTTGGGGGACTCTCCAGGTCTAGTACTGTGGCTAGTCTAGATACAGACTCCACGAAAAGTTCAGGTATGTAATCAGAGTTTGAGTAGACATGTATGGAGCAGGATTAACTTCATGTGTGTTCGTATAAAAAAGCAGAAAATGGAGAAGGTTAAAATACGTATTTTTAATAATTGTGAGTAAATTTGTTAGATAGCCTCTTGACTAATGCATGTATAGCTCTAGGCTTCTGAAGCATTATTAATGATTCATCTAGGATTAAGTCACTGTTTAAGTGTCTGAGTAAGAAAAACTTAGTTGTGTTACCAGTCTGTTACACCAGATTTATGCTGTGTAACTTTTTGGAAGCTATGTTTCCTGCTTTTATAAGTTTGCTTTTGCACTGAAATAATGGAAATAAGATTTGATTTTTACTTGTTCTTGCTCACCAGATTACAGTGCATCACTGTTGGACCAAACAGTTCATTTAAAAAAACCATACATATAAAAGTAGAACCAGCTTGTCTATATTTTCTGATTTAAGGTTGTTAACTCTATATTTGAATTAGTATAAACAGTGCTGTATCATGGATTCCTGTGAAACTGTTGCCTTTACTAAGGGCTGTTCTGAATCAACCCAGGACTGCTCATTAGAGAGAAGTTAATGTACTGTGGTATGGTTAAGTGTTTGATGAAAGTCTGCAAAAATTACGGAAGTTAATGTTAGCCTCATTAACACCAATTAGAATAGCATTACTGTTCTGGAATTCTTCAGGATTGCTTTGTTTTATTCTGTTGCAGGACAAAGCAATAGTAATTCTGATACGTGTGCAGAATTCAGAGTTAAATATGTTGGTGCCATTGAAAAATTGAAGTATAATGAGAGCAAAAATCTCGAAGGGCCATTGGACTTGATAAATTACATAGATGTTGCACAGGTAAGTGGGTTACAAAAGACAATACCAACAATGTCAGAACATCTTAAGCTTAGGTGTATTTCTTCCATATTATCACGTGATCTGACATCTTTCTTTGTAGCTTACTTTAAAAAACATTAAGCTATGAATCTCAAAAGCTGTCACACTCAATTCCACCCTATTGAGTAATGGGAGAAAATGCGCCCAAAAAGCCATTCTGAATAAGCAGACTCAGAGCAAAGGCCCTTTTCACGAGTCATTACTGAACAAGTATCCCAATTGAAAGTTGTTGTATTGTCTTCAGCACTGTTAGGAAAGAATACCTCCTCCAGATTTCTTCAGTAGTGTAGAAGTTTTCCCATAGAGGAAAATGTCAAGTTTCTGCTTACAGTCACGAACCTGTGTCCAAAGAGCCTGAATAATATTTGGGTCATCCTTGCCAAACTGTGGTTGCTTGTACTTATTTTTGTACTAAAAGCCGCAACTGGTTGTTCTCATTAGGTAGCTGATTGTTTGTATCTTTAGAAGCACAGAATGTCTGTTTATCTTACAGCAACTTGACATTTCAAGTATCTGAATATATGCTAAAACTATTTTTACATCCAAGTAACAAAATTGCTGCCAGTGTGGAACATAGATCACCCAGGGTCAGCGCAACGTGACAGGGCATGCATTATTTTTCAGCTCATCTGATCTGACCACAGGGCCAAACTCCCCCCTGAGATGGTAAATTCCTTTCTGGAATCATGTAATATTTAGGATAGAACAGAACAGAATAGAATTATTTCGGTTGGAAGGGACCTACAACGATCATCTAGTCCAGCTGCCTGACCAATTCAGGGTTGACCAAGTTAAAGCACGTTGTTAAGGGCCTTGTCCAAATGCCTCTTAAACACTGACAGGCTTGGGGCATCGAGCACCTCTCTGGGAAGCCTGTTCCAGTGTTTGACCACCCTCTCGGTAAAGAAATGCTTCCTGATGTCCAGTCTAAACCTCCCCTGAATATATTTCATGTAAAGTTAAGGGATTGGATGACTGCAGGAGTGGCAGGCAAAGTCCACACAGCAAGATACGAGCAGGGTTAGTGATGTTGCTGATCCAGTGGACTGAAGTAGACATAAACACATTTTCAATTATGTATCTTCGTTGTTCATGTTCTTCTGTCTGCTTTTGTTTGTTTCCCTCCAAAGCAAGATGGAAAGTTACCTTTTGTTCCAGGTGAAGAGGAGTTTATTATGGGAGTTTCCAAATACGGCATTAAAGTTTCAACATCTGATCAGTATGTAAGTGATTCACAACAAACTGTCTTTCTGGTGAGAGCTGAAAAGTGCTTTCATTTATTTCTCTGATAGATGATCCGTGCAACCAAAATGTCACTTCTGGCTTTAAGCAAAAGTAAACCAAACAAACAAAAAAGCTCTCACAGCAGCACTGCTTCATGTCAGATCTCCTCAGGGCTCTCTGTATTTTCCTGGTTGGATTTATGACAAGAATCCATTCCTTTTGAGATAGAGCACCAGACAAAAGGCAAGCAAGCCTTTATGCTCTCTGGGCACGCTGTCCTTCCTCTGTGGCTGTCCTGCCATCCTCTCATGTGGCAAAGAGGCACAAGTGTGGTGGCCAAGACAATAGGTTCCTCAGCCTGAGTTAGTAATGCAATTCTGGTTGATGCTATTGGGTGAGAGGAAAAAACAAAGGATGTTTTTTTCAAGAATACCTGAATTGTCTTCCTCTTTAAAGTTCCAGCCTTGCACTCCTAATCCGAGAGTGGGAGTTCAGTCCAGCATTAAAGCCTCATGATTCCACTTTATTGATCAAGCCTATTTTTTGTTTGCATCATTTCCTACATATGGTTTATTTTCCTTTAGTGCACTTCAAGTAGCTTTTTTGCTAAAAGTAAAAATCCGGTCTCTTCCCCAGGGCCCTCCAGTTGCCTTTGTGTAGCTTTGTATTGCAGCCATGTGGTTTCCTTCTGGTTGCCCTCGGAGCCCCAGATACCATAAATACTTGGCCTTATGAAGTCATGACCCATCAGCAACCCAGCGTTGCCTGTTGATAAAAGCCTCAAGTCTGAGGACGGTGAATAGCATTGCTCAATAGCTGAATACTCTGAAGAGAACCAAAAACTTTCCGTTGGTCCTTTCAGAAAATAAAACACTTGTTTCTAATGCCTGGGAAGAAGTGTAGTAGTTGTTGCTCAAACTCTGAAGTCTTTTGGGTTTTGTTTTTGCTGTCCTAAATTCTTAATTCTCATTAAGAACATAGGTTACACTATCATTTAAATTCCTTTGTACTTTGATAAAGATCAGATAGGTAATTTTAAGACTTTTATCCATCATTCTTCTGGCTTCAAGCTGAAAGCATGCACAAGCTGATAAAGCCTTCTGTGATTAAGCGAGCTTGCACTGGCATTTTATTGCATTGCATTCCGTTTCCCAAATTCTGGCTTTTTGCATCTGTGTCACTGTTGACATTTAATTTGTTCTTTATGTATTAGTCCACCTAACTCTTTCACAGAGTTCCAAGATGGAAAGGTTTTCTCTGCATTCATACAAAGAGTTCAGCCTTTTATGACTTTGGGGGAAAGGTGAGAGTTCTGTGACTTGTAGATACCTTTGCAGGTGAATAGGCGGCTATTTATTTCAGATGCCAAAAAGAGAATTGACTGAAAGATACAAAATTTTTCCTCATGGATTTCAGCCAATGTTTGAGAAATTATTTCATTGTTGACTGAAATATGTACAGGTATGTAATTCATTGATACATTTCCATTGTTTGTGGATGCAACCACTAGAAGCCGAAGGTGAATTACAGGAGTCACACCGAGGCTTTGGCCTTATTCACATTCCATTTGTGTGTATTTGTACATTATATATATGTACACACATGTATGGCACAATTTGTCCATCTGCCATCTCATTTCTCTCTCAACTGCAGAATCCCCTCATAGCCAAATACTGGAAGGAGGGGAGGAAATTAATTTACAGGTGGAATTCTATCCTCCCTCTTTCAGTGATAATCCACATGCATGTTAGCACTGTAGCAAGTTCCAAGCAAGTAACTCTAAAATGTTACAAGTAATTTGGAGGCAAATCTTGGCATCTTTCATACAGAGACTGGACGGTTGATCCAGTAAGTTCTGTGTTGCCTCCAGCTGCCTTCAGCGTGGTATGGCATGAGCAGTTGTGAGTGATTGCTGAGTGAATGTCAGGGATGGAGTGTTTTTCAGCAAGGGGCTCGAGGGTCTCTGGTAGAGGGCTCTCCCTTGAGGGTTTCAAAGCAGGCATCAAGCTCACTGTCCATTTTTACAGCTTCTGTATTAAGTGGACATTTCTTTAGACCCTTCAGCTACTGACAGGGACAAGGTGTTTGATACCATGAACATAGAAAAAGCTGTCTTGAAGTCGTAAGCCCCCAGAGATGGTATTACCGGAATAAATTAGAGATGAGTATTATTGGTTGGGTAGGATGGCTTGAGAAGAGAGGCTTTGCGTAGGGTAGGTCTGCAGAGACCTTGCACTGGATGACATCAACCAATCAGTTTTTGGAACAGCCGAGATCAGAACTATTGGGACTACGGTGAAACCCTGCAGCCACGGTGGACAGTGGAAGTCTCCCAGACTAGATCTTTGCAAGAGTCAAGACCCATGCTGTGGCTCAGGCCACAAGTGGTCTGGCCCCACCCTCCACCCCAAAGCAGCTAACCTTGTCCATGCCCTCTTCTGGGAACAGTGTCTCATGTTTACCCTTCCCGGAACTGAGACAGGAGATTGTCTGGAAAAATAGAAGGTTGTTTTAAGTTACCTCCGTGCCAGAGGTAGGTACAGAGCGTACCACCTACCCTACTCGCAGCGGGTGAGTGAGCATAGGTGGGAAACAAATGTGTGCTTTTGTAGTATGGCCAGGAGTATAGTCCACGTATGAATCCAGTTCTAAAATAGAAGCAAAAATTAAGGCTAAAATTGTGTTAAGCCACCACTTATTTTGTTAAATCTTGACTAAACTCTCAATTAAAACATTGTAATTTTACCAAGGAATACTTTTCTCCTGTAAATAAATCTGAAGTATTCTTTTGTAAGAGAGAGAATCAAAACAGGTGGAAAACTGAAATAGCTGTTGCACTGTTCCAGAGTAACTTTTATTTGCCACATGGTTTCAGGATGTGTTACATAGGCATGCTCTCTATTTAATTGTACGGATGGTCTGCTATGATGATGGTCTGGGAGCAGGAAAAAGTTTACTGGCTTTGAAGACAACAGATGCAGCCTCTGAAGAATGCAGCCTCTGGGTATATCAGTGCAATAGTTTGGTAAGAGTTTATGTTTACAGTATTTAATTTAGGTATCAGTATTTTGATTGTAAAGGGAGAGTCTAAAACCCAAGGCCCTTGTGAAGGCTTTTTGGCAGAAGGGGATTGCTTAATTAGAAAGAATATAAATGTGTCCTGGCTGAGGAGGGGAGAAAAGCCCTGCTGACTGCATTTGATCAGCTTTGAGGAAAAATACCTACGTTCCCTAAAATTGCCAATCAAAATTGGCCTGAGAAAGCTCTTTGCGATCTGAAGAGTGCTATCGTAGCTGCTAAGGACAACCCTCCGTCTGTAGTTTTGAAGACAAAAACAAACCTCTTGAGATAGGACAGAGCAAGGAAGGATTGAGTAACAATTCTGGCAATAGAGCATGCATTCATACTTGTAAGCAAGGGAAGTGATCTGCTTTTAAGAGGAGAATTCCTTGTCAAGATACTACGATAATGCACACACCCTTAGCAGCACTGGGGGAACACTTGAACTGACTTTCCTGAATGCTAGTGTCATGCTATGATGAAAGCTAATAACTCTGACTTGTTTCAAAAGGGCTCATTTAAAACAGCTTCCCACATGTCATCGCAGACTACAGAAATCAAATTAAATCTCTCTTGTGCTACTCCATTTTACATGCCTCTGCCAAAAGAATGATAAAGGTCACATTCTGCTTTAAATGAGTTTTGAGACATTTAGAAGTTCTTCAGAAAGTGTTCATGTGTGTGTTTGGATCTTTTTTCAGGAACAAGCACAAGCTATTTGCAAAGTGTTATCTACAGCCTTTGATTCAGTTTTAATGTCGGAGAAGTCCTGATGTTCTTCAGCAGCACACGACTGTGTAGCACAAGAGGCCTTTGTGTGAGGAGGAAATGGGGCTCCTTTGTGATACTGCAGACTGGCTGTAGCTACGCACAAACTTAGAAAAGACTTGCTGTGCAAAGAAGAGGCGTGCAACCTTGCACATGGTACTTTGTCATTGCCCAAGCACGACTTGAAGAAATTATTCCATCTTCAGTTTCCAGGACAATACAGAATTTTATATTTAACGTTAATTTTTTTCCTAAATTGTGTTTTGTATATTAATATTGATATTGTAGAAATGTAAAATAAAACTGACACTTGCTTCTGTCTCTGTGTGAAAACCAATTTGTTAACACAGACTTCAGTTCTGCTGAACATAGATATTCGAACAAAACAAGAGCAAAGTGATACTAGGTAGTCATTTGGTGCTTTACACCTCTAATCTTAGGTGTGCCATCTACATGGTTTCTATGTTCAACTAAAAATCCACAAGATGTACTTTTTTTTGCTCGAGTGCTGCTTGTCTGTATTTCTCATTTTACACATTGAAAAGAAGAATATTGCCTGAGCACTGCAGAGTTAACAAAAGAGAAGTAGCCAAAGTGATTTTAAAAGTAGTTTTATTTTTCCAGACATTTGACTGGTTAACAAGAGTAAAATTTATTAATCATGCTCTAATTATAAATCACTGCATCCAGGACATTGAAAATAAGAGTTGATTTTAGGTTATACAATATATACAGTTGCTCTGCAACTAAACAAAATAAAAACAACTGAATTGAATATTATACATCTCATAGCATTCTAAGCTGCATTTTAAGTGTCACTTGCTCCTTTTTAAACAGTTAACACAGCAACCTAATAGTCTGTCTATTAACAGGTTTTTTTTAATCATCATTTTAATCAGATTTGAAAAGTTGTATGAAATATGCCAAAATTTTGGACTTAAAATTCTTAATTTTATATTATAAATAGATATCTACAGGCTCTAGAATTTCTTTTTCCTCTGCCAGAGGAGCAAACTTCGAGAAACATTGAAAATCTAGGGATAAATTTTGCTTAGCTGCTCATTATTGGTCCTCGAGATTTTATCTGTCTGCACTGTTAGTGCTACTAAGCTGTATTCTACAAGTTTCCTACTTTCTAAGTGACCAGCAAACAAGGTAGTGACATTTTAAACTGTACTCCTCTTCTAGCAGAACTCAAGGAAAATTTGCATCATTGTTTAACTTCACGAGTTGTTACATACACTATAAGATTCTGTGTTAAAAATACTGTACATTAGGAGATCTGTGCAAAATAATATGCCCATTTACTCTCTAGACTCTATCAGGGATAGAAACATACAAAATAGTGTTGCAAACTGAACGTATCATTAAGTGAATAAACTGTAGTGCTAAGCTATTACTCTCTTTTTACTGGGGACTTTGAAAATACAGACTAATTTGCTTCAACTTGCAACAAAAATATCTTGAAACATTCCAGTTTGTTCCCCGTTCATACTGCAGCAACAGCATCTAGAAAATGAAAGTTAGGCGTATACGTGGCTGTACCCACACATTTGAGAGGCTACCAACCAACGGTACCATTCAGGAAAGGTGATACAAGGCAAGATCAGTGTTGCTCTTCCAGCACTAACGCAGTGTGATTTTTCTCTAAATAAGCATATATGGTGGTGGCGTATTTTCCATTCTGTTCAATATGAAATGACCAATTGAAACATTTGTCAGAAATTCAAAGTTCTCTTGACAAATCTAGAGATACAATATTCACGAAACGTGATCAAAGCCAATGTGACCTAGACATTGATTTTTCTTATCCTATGCCATCAGTTGTAGCATAAGCAAAAACTGGTACAATTTCACAATATACAAACATCAAAATGACGTCAGATTGGTCTTGGTTGTTTCGTATTCCATCAACCAACTGGGAACCGTCCATGGCCTAGCCTTTGTTCACAAATTAGTAAAACAAATTTAACAACAGTGTAGCTACCATATATGTGGGTATATTATATAAATATAGAGTGAGATAGCAAACTATCGTCGTTTGCAAGGTAGTGGCACACAAATTTTGTAAAACCGAACATAACATAGTGTACTTGTGAGGTGATAGATACCTTATTGACCAAGGATAATTATCTGAATGTTCCACCAAATATGTTCTCTGTGTGAACACATTGCTGGATGATTGAAGAAAATTCAAGAATTTAAAACCAAAGTCTAAACACTATAACGAGACGAGTGTAAGAAATGCTCTGCAATCCATCATCATAGTTAAGTACATTTCAGGAAGTGCAGTTTTCATATCCTTGAGTTAATGTAGTAACTCGTTAATATTGCCAAAGTTTAACCAGCAGTAGTCACATTAAATGACCAAAATGGATGTAACATACATACAGAACATTCAAAAACCAGGTTCTACACACGTGCAGCATAAAAAAATGAAACAGTCTCAAGCTCACAAAATTAGAACTAGAAAGTTCAACAACTAACACAGATTTCAGGTAACTAAGCAAATATCTACATCCATTCTGAAAGAAAGAAGTTTCTCCTGTGGTAAACTGAAATACTTTTTCACTTTTACCTGGCCAAAGACACCCGATTAAAATAATTTCTTCTGTAATAGTTGACATCCTGGATGACAGCCAGTATGGCAAGATGCTGAATGAGTCCAATTTAGAACTACGCAGCAGCTTGCATGTTTTGGTTCCAACACTTCAAATGGTATCAAGAATTGGATAAATTCACTGCCCTGTTAGATGCGCACAATTTTTTTTGACTGGGGAAGCAACACTGAATTGTGGTATTGTGATGTTACAAAAGGGAGAATAAAATTACAGTTAATTGATTGAAAAGGACGTTCACGATGTTGTGATGTTCACACGCTTATGTGTATTTTGATTGTTAAAGCTTTTCAGTTCACCTTGAAAAATACAGGAAGAGTTGGGTTTTTTTAAAGTGTAAACTGCTCATGAGAAGTTTTCACATAGAAAGAAGCTCTAGAAGTCCCAAAATCAGAACAATGGCAATAAAAAAGTAAGCTACAGTACCTAGGACTTGGGCAGTGTTCTGGCAAGGTGTCTGCAGATAGGTAGATGAAATGAAATAGAGCAAAACTTATTTCTGTGACCGCTGGAAATGAGAAATGTCTCCACTTATCAGTAGCAATTTAGTCAACAATAAAGTGCACAAATGATACAGGGAAAGCTCCTTTCCGACTGGGATCTCCATCGATATGGCCAATCTGAAAGAGTCCAGATATTTTTCAAGTTAACATCAAAAAGGCATTTCAGTATCACCAAAATGAATACCAGTGACCTTCCTGCCTACAGTACAACAAGCCTCTCCCTACATCTTTTCTGCAGCGGTGTTCCTTTTCTTTTGCGAACGGGAAACAGTATCAGAAAATTCAGTCTGACAAGGTGCATTTGTTAGTCAGCTATAGACATTTTTTTTCAAATTCTGTTTTATCCAGTTCTTTGGAAGTAACACCTCTTAATGCAGTACCACTGCTGCATCATTTCAACGCATTCTGCAATGCCTGGCAGCCCATATTCTGCCTCAGTTAAGTTGCTTCTGCTTCCCCCTCTTAACAATCACTGAAAGGTAAAAGGATTGATCAAGCTTTAACAGTTTTTGGGTTTACATGAATCTATTTGTGTTTATGCAGCATTATTGTCAATTTAGATGCAATCTGAAGTTCTAGTCTTCACTAGCTAACCATCAGAGTAAGGCAAGTGTTTTCATGCATAACAATTTTCCAAGCTTTAGCTGATGAGACTCTGGAATGTAAACAGGTGAGATGCTTTCACAGCTCAGATAGACCATTTCTCAATCTCAGTCAGCTGAAGAATTAGGACAATACAAAGCTGTCTTCTGAGGCCCACCACACAGCATCTTCAAGGAAGATGAAACAGTAGCAGATTCTTAAACTGCTGACAACCCCCAGGAATTTCCTGAATCAAACAGACCATGTCCCCTGTATATTGTGAACTCTACTAATCAGATTTTTTTTTTTTTTTTTTTAATGAGAAAAGCCAAAAACTTATCTGAAGTTTGATTTTTGAACAAAATAAATTTCTGGAATCAGATTTCTGTGAGACGATACTTTTCCTGTTATTTGGAAACCCAACAGGGGATCTTCTGAAGTCAGTGTCAACCTCTAGATTTCATTTATTTCTTTCAAAGTATGTTGATGGAAAATGTAAAATACTCACCCACCACTCCTGATCTTCTTCACCATCAACTACAATAATATCTCCCTCTGAAAAAGTTAGCTCATCTGGGTTATCTGCTACACAGTTGTAAATTGCTTTTACTCTCTTGGGTTTAGTTTTTGACTGAAAGACAAAAATAAGTCAATGTTAATAATACAGCATGGAAGAGACAGAATAGACTTGGAGTTGATCTAAAGAAAGCTTCAGAACTGCTTCCAACCGTTATTTTTCATAGGTTAAGATTTCAGCTACACCTTTTATTCTGGGTGCTCACGCTTCAGGCTGAATTTGGCAGCATCCAAAGCCTTTTGGAACCACTGCGCCACCAACGTGGGCCAGGTTTCCCTTAGCAATCTTCCATTTTGGCTCATCTGTCTTCAGAGCTCTACATCATTGCAGCAAGTATGGTTTTATTCACAAGATGGGGTGATCAAGATCAAGTGCTATGCAGCAAGCGTAACAGCAGCAGCATTATCAGAAACAGGCCTGAGCCACCTGCCAGTAAGCCCCTTCTTAATTTGCTAAACCCATTTCAGCAGTGTACAAACCCTCTGAAATATCCTCTGCCTCTCTGTAGTGCTTTGAGGACTGCAAGCCACAGGAGTGGTTTGTCAACTCTTCCAATAGGAAAGTTTAGTAAGGAGTTGCAGTATTCCAATACAGCAGCGGAACTCCAATGCTAGCTGTGTTCTACTTGAAGTGATGCCTGAAGTGTTTTGCTCTGATATCACAGCATCCACCATCCTAATCTCACACCTCTCCCAGTGCAACCTGGCCTGCTGCTGCATTTGTTTTCAGCCTCCTCATTCTCCGTTGCATACTAACAATAATACTACCTACGTAGTGTTTCCATGCAAGGAGCGGAGAGGCACAGGATCTGGAGGCAGAGCATAAGCTTTCTACCATGAGTCCACCCTTTCCCCGAGTTTGTCCAGCCATAGCCAACAAAAGTCTCTCATTTCTATCCTAAGATGCCAGAGCAGAACTGCAAGTGCCATTTAGGTCACAAGACATCTGTTAATGCAGTGGGTGTTTGGGACAGAGGCTCCAGACGCGATAAGGAAAAGAAGGTCTCACCATCATCCTGGAGTCCCCCAGGGACGGGTCCCAGTCTCTAATCAGGTCAGCCATGGAGGGGAGAAGGGCCTCACTCCATCTACAAGTCTACTTCTCTCCACCAGCAAAATGCTCTGCTGTGGATGGTACTGCCCAACAGCCTCTTAATGTGCCATTTTGTTAGAGCTGAGTGCCATGCAGAAAAAGGGGGATGTGGATGGGGAAGGAGGGAGGTAGCATGATCGTTATGCTCCCCTGAAAGCATTCATTTGCATTTCAGTATAAAAAAAACCCTGACCTGTCCAGACCAGGCGTACCCTTAGGCTCTATCTGTGGGGTACACCCCTGTGAGTTGGCAGCCTTGCACTGCATCACAGCAATTTTGCCAGGTGCTCCATCTCAGTCAAGTTACTGTTTGAACCACAACCACCTTTTAGGTCAAGAAGGAAAAGCTTCACATCAGTACAACACTGATATCATTACTAACTTGAAAGTGCAGTAATGACAGGTATTTCTTGCTCTTTAGAAGGCAAGGAAATTAAAATAGATCTCATTCCCAGAAGACTAAAATCTTCCAGGAAAGTTTCCTGCGTATCTACAATATGCTTTCAAAAATCTAAAATATACACTAAAGAAAAAAAAATGCATCAGGAATTTCCATCTGAAAAAAAAGGCTGTTGGGCAAATGCACCATATAGGAGATAAGCCACTGGCTACATGTGCACGTACAACTAGATCTCTTTTTTCTTTACTCAAGAAGCACTTCTGCAATCACTTCCTAAATCTGAGCTGGCCTCTGGACTCTCTGGTAGGGTAAAGACTTAGCAAAAAAGGCTGGAGTATAAGGCTAAATGGAGTGATTTAGCCAAAGCACTTCAGCTAGACTGATCTAGCCAAAGCTATTTAGCTGAGGGGCCCTTGACTAAATCTCAGCTAAGATGCTTTAGCTAGATTGATTTAGCTAAAGCACCTTAACTAGCACACTGTCCTGGTTTCAGCTGGGATAGAGTTAATTTTCTTCCTAGTGGCTGGTACAGCGCTGTGGTTTGGATTTAGGATGAGAAGAATGCTGATAACACACTGATGTTTTAGTTGTGGCTAAGTAGTGTTTATGCTGGTCAAGGACTTTTCAGCTTCCCGTGCTCTGCCAGGTGCACAAGAAGCTGGGAGGGGGCACAGCCAGCACAGCTGACCCGAACTGGCCAAGGGGCTATTCCATACCATATGGTGTCATGCTCAGTATATAAACTGGGGGAGTTGGCTGGGGGACAGCGATTGCTGCTTGGGGACTGGCTGGGCATCGGTCAGTGTGTGGTGAGCAACTGCACTGTTCATCATTAGTTTTGTATATTCTTTTATCATTATTATTACTTTCTCTTCCTCTGCTGTCCTATTAAACTGCCTTTTTCTCAATCCATGGGTTTTACTTCCCTCCCTCCCCCCGATTCTCTCCCCTATCCCACCACGGCAGCAGGGAGGGTGAGCGAGCGGCTGCATGGTGCTTAGTTGCCAGCTGGGGTTAAACCATGACACACATGCTCCTTGAGCCAGGTTTCCATTACTTCTCTGTCCTATGACAAGAAGAGAATTGTCCACCTGATTTTCTCAGTCTCAGAAAATTCACCCTACTGAAGTCCTAGAGAGATCTGGAGAGTCAGATTTGTTCTTTGTATAATGCGCAATTAATATTAAATTGTGGAGACACTGTGACTGTTCCAAAAAAACCAGCCAGGATACCCCATTCACTCATAAGTAAAGCAATTTGTCCTATAGAACGAAGGAGGAGAGAACCACCACAACCTTAATTTATACAGAAAGCCAAGTAAGGAGCTGTTTCAGAACTGACAGATGTGTTAAAAGGATGTATCCAGTGCTTACACCTGAATCCCAGAACACACAACAGAAACTGTGATCAGGATCCAACAGCTTCACAGAGTAAATTTGGCAACTCCCTTGGTGCATGTAAGCAAACGGGATAGATATTCCATCTTACACTAATCAGACGATTTTATTTTATTGTGACCTAAAACATGAAAGTTATTTTGATGCAAGACAGACAGTAACTTGGTTAAACAAGAGTTGGGGAGGCAAGAAAACAGAACATTTTATACTCCCAACTAATGCAAGATGAACTCCAGATGTCTCTGTGGCTTTTCAGCATTATCAGATGAGAAACAGCTAATAGGAGTTCTAAGAGCTCAAGACAAATGTGCAAGGCTATACACACAAACACACTGAAGTCTGTCCTGGAGAGTCACTATTTCAGTAGACATGGTTAAGGAAAAATGAAGGGAGAGAGACAGAAGGCTGAAGGAGGCAGGTCTTTTCGTTACAGCCCATTAATAAGATAATTGCAGATGCAGGAAGAGCATGTGTCCCACCTCTCAGTTTATTATTTACCTACTGAACCACACTCCTACACATAATACAAAGCATGAAACAGCCCAGACCTAGTCACATACAGCATCTCAAAAAGTATGGACTCTTTATATTGTGATTTGCTTACTGCAGAGAAATACTGTCATGATCAAGCATATGGATGTTTTATGTCTATCACACAAGAGAGCAATATAAAATCTGAGCAAGGACCAAAGACCCAGCTGAACTACATAACAGCTCAACTGACATCTGGAAATACATCCCTTTACCTACACCAGTATAAGAATACAGGTATTGACACTAATATGTCTGTTACTACTCATTGTCCTAGATTATAAATAAGAATAAATAACAGTGTAAAAAGCCCACACAATTGGACCAAGAGTCCATGTAAATGCAGTATCTCGTTTCTAACAGTCACTGTAAGGCTGGGGGAGGGTGGAGAAGAAGAATATACAATACTTGCAGCCCAACACTTCATGCCTTCCCCTTCACCCTTCAACCACCTTCTGGTTGGGGATGTCTCAAGTCAGGTGTGGTTTCTGTGTATTTACCGAGATTTCCCTCCTGTCATCCAGTGAGCGCATGACAAAGACTTAAAGAGAACCAACTGCAGAAAGAACCAATTTCTTCTGTTTTGAGCTTGACTCTTACTAGTCTTGTCTGAAGCCATTTGATCTACCTATGTGAACAACTATGAGCATATCTACTTCCATTATGAAAGTAAGCACAAAAGCTCCCTTATTACTTACTTCACTGAAGTTTAAGAATACAGTTACATATGATCTACACGTGACTCACTAAGCTCATCTACAAATAACTCGCTTACCAAGCTTAGCTACCTTCAGTAAGTCAAACCACACATTCTGTGGATTGTGTTGGTCAAATTTGGACACAAGCAAAGAATCCATGCTTCTTTTCTCTGGTTTCTCTTTGGTATTTGTTGTTTTTTTTTTTTTTTTAAAAATTAAAATCACATTCCATATAGGAAATGCAAGAAAAGAAAAGTTTTCATAAATATTTAGTACAAGTCATGCACATATTTAACACAGGATACAGGCTCTGTATTTCTCATGATTCTCACACTTTCTCCATAACAGGATACACTATTATGTCAACAGCATGTTTGATAGAGTGTGGAAGATGTAATAAAGTCAAAACCCAGATTATCTACTTACTGTTTGTGATTTCCTTGGCATTGGTGCTGGTGGCTGGATTTGTGCCAAAGTATTTGTTGTAGAACCAGTTTGTGTTACTGGAATTTCACATACAGACTCTCCTGCTGCTAAGGTAAGCAAAAGAAATAAATTTTAGGCATGCTTTAAAAGAAAGTAAGAGTGATGATACAAATTGAAACCAAATTAATTATTCTTTAAAGGATACAAATAATTTTATATCCTACGAGTATTTAATTTTTTAATGGTTCTTTCTAAATAACTGAACAGAATTTTTCTATCCTCTTCCTTGCCAAAAAGGCCTCTTTTCTCAAAGACAGTTACCTAAGACCTTTAATACTGCAGATATGCTAAAACAGAAAAATAGATGGGAGCAGAACCAAATATCCCATTTCCCCATTCATTCACTGCAGACTGTGTGCTTTTAGAACCCTTCTTTCCTAGTAAAGACCATCATTATCAAGATGCTCTATCCTTCACAGGAGACTCCTGTCACAGATGGCAGATAGTCAAGGGGAAATAAAAAAGAATCACAGTAAGAAACAATGAACATAATATATATAGTGGAAGGGGAAACTGGGTAGGAGAAATTCCACTACAGACACCACAGAATCCATACAAACTTTGCTTTGGACATTTTATTGAGAAGACATTATTGTAATGTCCCAAAGTAGTAGTTACTTTGAACAACAAAAAGAGCAGAATGAATAATGAACTCCATTCATTATTATGAAAAAAGCAATATCAATTTGCAATTTGATTAAAAGTGACACTTATGAAGTTTAGATTTTCAAACTAACAACACATTTTTCCATTCTAAGATGTGTATCTGTTACCTTGTTCATGACACGTGCAAACAAGAGAGTAAACTAACTAGTTTTCATAATGCATCCTTTGTTTGAGTGGGATTTAAGTGAGGTTAGTTAAGCTAAAGCCCAAGTGGAGCTGAATCTGGCAACGGATGTCAAAGACAACAAGCAGGGCTTCTGTAAATACATAGGTAACAAAAGGAAAATTAGGCAAACATGGGCCCATTGCTCAATGAGATGGGTGATCTGGTTACACGGGACATGGAAAAGGCTGAGGTACTGAATGCCTTCCTTGCCTGTCTTTACTAGCAAGACTGGTCTTCAGGAATCTCAGGTTCCAGAGACGAGGGGAAAATCTGGAGCAAGGAATTGCAAAGTCCTACACCTGGGGACAAATGAGCCCATACACCGATATATGCTGGTGGCCACCCAGCTGGAAAGCAGGACCAGAGGCAATGGGCACACGCTGAAACATGGGAGGTGCTGTCTGAACATCAGGAAACACTTTGTTACTGTGAGGGTGACCGAGCTCTGGCACGGGTTGCCCAGGGTCACTGTGGAGTCTCCGTCCTTGAGATATTCAAAAGTCATCTGGACACGGTCTTGGGCAACTGGCTCTGGGTGGCCCTGCTTGAGCAGAAGGGTTTGGCCATATAACTTCCAGAGGTCCCTCCCAACCTCAACCATTCCGTGATTCTGCTTCTTATTACTTGGCCCCATTATTTACATTAATTGGCCCATAACTCTGCTCATGCAGAAAAGCTTGAGGCATCAGGGCCTACACAATCAGGAGAAGAAACAAGAAGAATGCTTGTACTGACTGTATTTAAATGTGTAAGGTAAATAAAAAAACTCCACTCTCCCTTAGGCTGTTATAATGACAGCTTAATTACAATAAAATACATCTCTAAACCACAATTACCAGTTTGTTGTAGAGACCCAAGTCCTCTGGACTGCCCTTTGTTAGTTAAGCCAGATGACTTCTCGGTCCTGTGCAGAAAGTTAGAAATTCATCCATTTAAGAAATAAACAAGAACTTGAACCACAACAATACAGAGTATTTTCCAAATTATAAAATTCTTGTCACGTCTTCAGTATATTGTGGTGACAGCTATTTTGCTTTTAAAAATACTACTTCGCTTCTGTATTTTTGATTACTCCAATCATAAGTTGCACTTAATTTAAAAATATGAGAGAAAAATTATACCACAATTTGTGTAGAGCAGATTTTCTTTTCCTAAGTTCTGAAGCTCCTTTCACTGCTGTTTTAAAATTCTGTCTTAAAATTATGTATCCATATTAATCTTTATATTATAGCATGCTTCAGCAAGTTGCTTCTCCCTTTTACTTAGTATGGTATATGCAATCAAAGGACTAGAAAGGGAGCTCAAAGGTCAAAGGTTGTTTACCTCTTTCATTCACAAAGGACCATGTATATTATTTATCTCACAGATACACATACACGTCCCTGTATCTTATAACTATCTAAGTTTGTATAGGCTTTACTCCGCCAAATTTCCAGTGTCAGAGAACCCAGAAACTTCCCAGACAAGTTACTATGATATTTCCCCATGCTCACTTTTGGAAAGCTTTCCCTAGTGTCTAACTAAATTATTCTCGCCCGAAATTAAACAAAAGTCTTTTTTAGAGCCATCATGAAATGTAAAAAGGAATGGCATAATCCAACACTTAGTACATATCTGAAGATGTGTATCTATGCTACAATTTATTTTTTAAAAAAATATAACAGAATCTTGTTTCTTCCAAACTTTTCTCACAGGTCATATTTTCTAGACTTCTCATTACCTTATGGATCTCCCCTGGTTTCTGCCTCACTATTTTGTATCTTTATTTTATTGCAATACCCAAAACTGAACACAGTAGTCCAGCTGAGGCATTACTGATGTTGAGTCAATTGGAAGGATTAATTCATATAATTTGCAGGCTATAATCAAACTATAGTATTTCTCCTTGACTCTTCCACAACAGCATGAGTCATCTGACTTACTTTTATTTATAATCACTATGTCCTTGCAGATCCTTCTCTTAAGGGCTTTTGCTTAACCATACTCTGCTGTTTTCTCCATGCTTTGTTTTTGTAGTTGATTGTTCTTTAGTACTAAGTGTTGTTTACTGAATGACACCCCTCTTCTCCCTTGACTACTACTACAGTTTCTCAAGTCTGCTTTGGATATCATCCTGTTTTCCAGTACACTTGTCCATCCTAACTTTGGTTCCTGCAAATTTAGAAACAGTATTTTCTGTTCCAGGTCTCTCTGCTCCTGGCATGAATGAAAATATTGAATGGAACTGCACCCACGCAAAGCACGTGAATGATAAATGGCACAATCAGACAAAAGATCCTATTATCTCTTCTCTGTTATTAGATGAGAATTAGAAATGGATTATTCTTTGTGGCTTCTTATTTCCATCATGGCTAAGCATTCTGTAGATATTCAGCAAGTCATACAATCTTAAGTCACTAGGCTGTCTTGTTTTTACTGTGAGAATCCTTGTAATCTGCTCCCTTAGTGTCTGCCTTCTGTTCATTCCCATACTCTAGAACACACCGTTGGCAAAAGTATGCATGCTTTATAGATGACTTGCACATTATATACCATAAAACTGAAAAGTTACTAATAATTATGAAGTATACTAAATACTAAAATGACATCGGTTACCCAGGAATAGGCTTTCTTTGCGAGATTCTACTAGGAGGTTGTGGGGGCAGTGGTGGTGGGGTTGGCTTAGTTTGTGGAGGAGCTGGTTGCTGTTTAGATTGCTGGTTCAAAGCTTCTATAATGCTGGCTGTCTTTGCCACTGGAGGCGGTGGTGCTGGAGAAAGCACATCTATAGAAGAAAGTTAGACAGTGAAATGGAATTAAATTTCTATTTACCATTTTGTTTCTTGGGTTCTCATCCACAGGTTTTCCTGTTACAGGATTTAACCCCATCCAAGAACAATGCTTCACTACATGTAATCAATAACTTAAACAGAAAGCAATCCTTCCATTGGAAGGAGGACCTCTTTGGAAAGAGGTTTCCCTTTTTGTTTCACCTAGTCAAGGTCAGAGAGCTCGCAAGTACTGCAATTCATTCAAGCACTAAAGTACAAGCAAAGAAAATTCTTACTGAAGTCAGTCGTATTCTTGAAAATAGTGGATCAGAATATATTTAATAAAATGCTAATATTGTTTGCTCAGTCAAGGCCTTCAGTTTGTGTTTTATGGAAAAGTAACTGAGTGAGTAATATCTGAGAAATTTTATTTAGAGGAATGTCTTTTCTTAGAATCCTGTTACGATTAACTTCTGATTAATGTCTACCTAACTTCACAGTAGGTTTAGCAATTAATTAAAATTTCTACTGAATTCTTGAAACCACCACAACAGTAGCTGGCAATGCATTAAAACAACTTTTTTGCATTCCTATGGTCTGCAAGAATCAAGTACGATGTGGAGACATAGCCCCAGGCCTACATGTAACACTCATCTTTACCACTAGCAAGAAATGCAGCATTCAAACTATATATATATAAGTGAAGAGCTCCTTAGCTCTAGTAATAGATAGTATTTCCTGTTGATCCTGCACTACACCATACAGTCCTCACTGGAACGTCAGAGAAGGCAGTTCATACAAAGTTACTGGATGGGAACGATAGGCCAAAGCTACAGTCACCAAAAGAGGAAGTATGAGTTGTGGAAATGGAAAAATAAGCCAACTATGATTAGATACAGCAGAAGGGAAAACAGGGGAAAGTGGAAACATACTTGTAGATGTTACACGCAATGGCGGCACAGGGGGATGAATAGCTGGTGGATCTGATGAAGACCTCTGCCTGCTTATACTTTCCACTCCTAAAGAATTTGTCTTCCACATTGCATTAGATGAAGAAATTGTCTGAATACCACTGCCAAGAACTGAAGGCTGAACTAAAAAGAGAGGAAAATACTGTATTATTATTATTGCTTACCCTAAGCACAAAGTGTTAATATTCACACCCGTGCTTTTAAAAATGGTGCAGCTAGACCACTATATTCAGCTATAGGAACCACTGCCATCCTGCTGGAATGCCAGAGCAGAAATGAGAGTCTGGTGTAAAAAATTACATACAAGTTTCTGGGTGAAGTTTTACTAATACTTTAGCTAAGTAAAATTTGCCTCCAGTCAGTACTTTAAAATATGTCAACACTTGAAAAAGCAGAAATTTCTCAACAAGAAGACAGAAGGCAAGTCTTGATATCTTCTTTAATCCCTAACTGATAGCTGTAATCTTCTCAGATACTGCAAGAAAAGGACCTCGCTCTCGCATGAGCATTAGCAGACATTGCTGACTCAAAGTGAAACATCAGTTTTGACTTCGAATTGACTTAAAACTGTAATTCTGAATTTCACCCAAACAAGAAGCTATAATAACTAGTCATGAAATGGTTACGAAGTACGACTTCTTTGGGGCCTCCTAAATTACTCCTTTCTTAGGCTGAAGAGCTGCTTCCCCATTTCATAAAAGCACACTACAGGTTTTCTTCATAAAGCCAGTATTTTGCACATATCATGCCACTTCTCCCTACTCAGCACATGAGCATCATATTAAGAAAAGATGAAACAGAGTAAGGTATGAATAAATATTAGGTTGCAGGGAAAAGCATAAAAGGCTCAGAAGATTTGGAGAACAGCCTAAAGCTAAGAGGATAAAGGAGTAATAGTATACCATAAGCATAACATCAACATTAGCAATCAACAAGAAGCTAAGATTGATGATACTATTATAGCTTTTAACTAAGAATATAAAATAATAGGCTAATACATTGCTAGAGTAAAGAGTATGACCTAATAATCTATGCCAGGCAGCATGCTTTCTTGGCGTGAGTTGTGCTATACTGGTGCCAAGAAGTCTGGGGTTGGGAACGAAATTAAAATGACACTCTTTGAAAAGTGTCATTTCATCAAGGGCAAACAGTGGGTAAAACAGTATGGTTGGCCATGATTAAAATAATATCAAAGGCTAAAACAGTCTTTTTAACTATCCAGTTGTATTACTAATTTAGAGATAGAATCTAACAGTCAAACAGACTATGCAAGCTCCTTGGGTGAATCTTCCTTTTTGGTGGGGGAAATGTTCCTTTCCATGAAGTAAACAAGTGTCTAGCTATTAAGCTTAGACTTCACGCAAAAATGTTAGATGAAAGGAATCCCACCTTGGTTAAGTTTTATATGCTGCTAAACTTCCTCCAGTCTCATGCCACCCTTTTTAAGTAACCCAATGCCATGCTTTTCCATTCTCAGTTTTTCTGCCACCAAAATAACATATTTTAATCCAATTTTTATGCTGCAGCCTTTCCTGTAAGACCAATAACTGACTTTTCACATTACACAGATTTCAATTTGCCATCTCAGACACAATCACTGGTGTATGGAGTCTTGCATTCTGACCTCTGCACAGTGCTCCCAAAGGCAGAAGCCACTCACATATGCCTAGAACATTCCCTGCTCCTATCTCCTCTTACAGAGTCTGAATTACAGCACCACAGAAAATCATGTGTTTACAAAGTAAATTTTCTTGAATTGAACTTTACATAAATTTAGCATCCATGAAAGCTGCTGGATTAATAAACTTATTAAAACGATGAAACACACCAAAACATGTACTGTACAAAGAGGACCTATACAGATTTCTCTGTGCTTCTTTAATACGATCCAAACGGATTATATCTGAAGATAAGAATGAAGTTCACAGCATCAGCTGTAATGGTAGATTTTTCAAGCACACAACCCTTCTGAACTAGGACGAGACATGCATTTTACATTGTTCTGCTCATCAGGGTATAACCAGTCATTGGCAGTTACACTTTCAGTCAGCTACCAGTTCTCTAAAATCACGCAGTTCTCCACATCATGACACTTTTATTTCAACAACCTTGAAGCATAATTTATTAAGAGATGACTTTGCAAGGTTAAAATCTCTCATGTTCTGCATACATTCTCCATTCTCCCAGGTCTTAAACAGTTTTCTGCAGCAGCCAAATGCTACTGAAATTGTACGTTTAAATTGAACTCTGACAACGACATCTTTAAGAAACAGAAGCATGAAAAGATGGAATATAACAAAAAAAAAAAAAAAAAATGAACTAAATTGACTGCAGCCCTCCTTTTAATAAATTGTTTAACTCTACTGAGGTTACCTGGGCATTGTTTTCCCAAACACTATTGTGTACTTTCCTGCAGCTATACTGAAAATCGAACTCAGAACAGGTTGTGCAGATTCACTTCAAGTATACAAAATGAAGTCATCAATGAACTGTTCCAGTACTTACCTGTGCAAAATAACTGTAAAAGAAAACCTAAAAAGGTAATAATAAAAAAAGTCGTGATCCCATTCTTCTAACATACAACGGTATTTTCCAGTGTTAGTACCTTTGCCAATATTCCTTGGAGGTAGAGGAGGTGCACTACTTGTAACAGGTACTGCAGCCTGAATGGGAGGTGGACTGCCACTGAGTATTGCTCCGTATGTTTCATTCTGTAATATACTTGGCATAAATCCTCTTTGCTTATCCTTAGCAATGTTTGCTGCATCTCTTGCCAAGGATGCTACATTAGGCTGAAGTTGGTTTGATCCAAGTTGATAGAAGCTGATAGGCCTGTCCTCTCTCCGATTGGGACTGGGTTGCTTAAACACAATAACAAAAGTACTCAGTGATACCACATTAATTGTACTCATTTTATTTATTAGTTGGTAGAAAGTTATTAGTTTCTAGAAAGAAAAAATGGCTTCTAAAATGCATTTTTGTTGCTTTCAATACATAACCTAAAACCTACATTCTGCCCTCTTCAAGACAAAGTAACTGTGCAGATTAAAAAAAAAAAAAAAAAAGATTAAATGTGAATAGCATTTCAAAGCAATTACCATTTTCCCATTTTCCTCTGTAGTATACTCCTATAGGATAATATTGTATCCTCATATACACAGGACTATACTCCTATAGATAGTCAATATAGATATTCAGACTGGATCAAATAAAGTTTCCCTGCATCAAAATTGCCCTGCACTAGGCAATATTTTCAAAAGTAAATAAACAACTGAAGATCCTAAGCCTCATCTTAAGTTGAGCAGCATTAGATCCCAAATAGATGATTATGATCTCAAAAACCAGGACACAATTGCATCTAAGTATTCTACCTGTAGCTCAGCCTACAATAAATTAGGAGCCAAAACTTCTCATGAAACTTCTCCTTTTAGCTCACTAAAATCACTGGACAAGTTCAGGAGATTACTTCAGTGGGCAGCTGGGATGGAACATTGCTCATCCCATGCACATTATCAAATGAGATCTAGTTAGTTGTTTTCGAGATTTACGGTAAGTCATCTGCTTGGGTGCACACTTAGCATTATTTTTCCTGTTTCAACAGCAAGCATAGTAATTACTGTTATCAAATTATAATTAAAACAGCTGGAGTTATAGATTCATGTGGCTAGTACAGGAATGGGTTGTAACAATCCACAGCTCAGAGAGCATAAATATGTCTTTAGAAATAGTGTTAGATAAACACATCGCTGACATACTGTCTGTATGAAATAAAATAACCATTTATAGTAACAGCATTTAGGCAGAATAAAGATTTACACCAACAGTATCACAAATAAGCAATTGATTTTCCTCTGAATATATTCAATGCTTACTCTGGATTGATCATGTAGGGCCTTTAGACATGTCATAGCACAGCTTTATAGTTCAAAGATTTATCAGAATGATGTACGTGACAGCCAAACACATTAATCCCTACCTTTACTGTGGCTAAGCAGCCTCACTCCTCACTGGCTGACACTCTCCGTTCCCTGACCTCCCCACTGTCCTGGTTCTGGTATTTGTTTCAGCCCACACTTGCTTCTGCTTTCTAAACCAGCAGAAAATTCTTTTTCATTTTGTTGATCTAGCTTTTCATTGGTTTACCAAACTGAAACAGCTCAATACAGGGACAAACGTGTGCCAGAATGGAGGCAAAAAGTGAGGTAGGACCAGGCAGCTGGGGTGTGGACAGCAGCAGAAACCAGTTGGATTATCTTAGCCTTCTTTCAGGTTAGACTCTCTTTTATATGAAAAAATCTGGACTAAAAGAACTTCAGTATCAGACATGACCTTTTCTGACAAAGATTACAAAATCTATTCAATTGCTTTACCAGAAAGAGGTAAGCCCAATAGCTTGACAATTACAAACAGAACTCTGACGTGATCCTAAGCGACAGCAGTATTCACCAGTGCGTTCAATGTAGTCACAGACACTAGTCTGTGATTAATAGTCCTTAATCTCCTTTCAGAAGTCCCTGTAGTATTAGCCTATTAATAGTGGGCAGTGAAGTAGCAGTTTCATTACTTTAGCCTCATTGCTGAGTAGCGGATAACTTCCTATATGAGGTGGAGCTCAGGGACTAGCCAAAAAGAGAACGCTCAACTGCAGAAGATAACTGGCAACAAAGAAGGAAGTGAGGGAAAAACAGATCAAAAATACAAATTTAGAGTGTCCCAGAAAGGGATTTGCTAGATATCCAGTTGTAAAGTACCCAAAAGGTTTTACAGCTGAAAAACGCCATCTCTAAAAGATAACAGAAAGTTTCAAGCTGCTTTATCAAAAAGATCATCATTACTGTTATTATCTGGATGGTGATACAATATATAGGGATACACAAATACTGGGATATAATATGAAAGCTCACCCAGAAGAACTGTATTTAGCAACTCACAGATTCCAGATTCTTGCACAGATACCAAAATTCTCAAGAAAAATCTGAAGAAAATTCTCTGAAGGTAGCAATTGTGCTTTGAAAGGGATGGCTTGTGACACATTTTTTTTGCTCTTTGTTGCTAACTCTAGTTCAAGTCAAGCACCAGAGGTAACAGCTACCTTGGACTAAAGAGACAGGATATGGGGAGAAGAATCCTACGTAGAGAAGACCTTGACAAAATGGCATTTTGCAACAGAGGAAACCTACTGATGTCAAAATTAGTCTTCAAAACATTAAGCCAATTCAATGGTCTGATGGCCTAGCATTTTTAAAGACATTCTGTGAAGGCAAAGAAAATGAACCTATGGCTGTCAGGTTTTAAAATTTCTGAAAACAATGACAAGCCCAACACACAAGATTTGGTTTTATGTTATTAATTATTACCAATTCATGCCCTAGCTGAGATGGGGAACTTTGCAAGAGAAGTATTAAAATGCTAAAACTTGTAGAAAGAAAAAAGTCCAATTTCATTATCCAGAGGAGAAAGGGGTTTTTGTTAGCTACTTTCAAAAGAAAAAAAGGTTGTGCTAACATCTGAAGATTAACTAATATGAAGCTTATTGTGTATTCCTTGCACTTTATAAAGGAAGCAGGAAAGGCATAAGCAATTATAACACTGCAGACACCAAAAAGAACAAAAAAGTGTGTTCAATACTTATATGGAATACTTCAAATTATGAAAGTTTCAGAAAGTCATTAGTATTTAGGAACCCATATGTCATTTACAAATTACTTGCCCCCTAGAAATCCAAGCCATTTTTAACTGTTCAGGTATCAAAACATGTTAGTTTGTTTCCTGTCTGTATGTTCAGGTGTTTAAATACTTTTTGAAGTTCATCCCCAAATTGGAAAATTAAATTTTGAAAATGCAGTGAAGTTCCTATGCTACTGGAATACTTTGTAGTACCTGTAATATGACCATCCTTGGAGATATTCAAAAGCCACCTGGACACGGTCCTGGGCGACTGGCTCTAGGTGACCCTGCTTAGCAGGGATGACCTGCAGAGGTCCCTTCCAACCCCAACTATTCTGTGATTCTGGACCGAATAGCACCATAACACCACCAGAAATTTCAGGTATGAAAAGGGAGAAAAACAAAAATATTTTTACATGAAGATTCAGAATTAAACCTCTGCTATTAAGGGACATGGCTTATTTAATGCACAAGTTTAGTTCCACTGAAGACAAGCCAATGCACAAACTGTTCCAAAACCAAAGCTGTTTCACACATGTGAGGAGATACTATAAGGTGCCTCTCTTTGTAAAGGCAATTTTCCTAGCTCATGTTAGTTCTGCTTCACGATCAGCAGTTCTAAATATTCCTGATGTATTGAAACAACATATTGACTCCGTTAAGAAAAAGGTATCACATCTGGCTAATAGTAATTTGATATTAAATTGTATTAAAGAGGAAAAAGAAAACAAACTACAATTTAAGGAACTAAAATTTAAGCTACTACATTTTACTACAGAACTTTATTTCACAGTGTCTTCATACCTATAGTAAAAAGTAGCGTTATCGAAATCATTATGAACATCACGCTTACACAGCTATGTGTACTGAAAAATAATAATGTATTGATACAAACCTGCAGCTTTTCATCCACATCATCATCACTTTCATCCAGATCTTCATGGAGTAACCGCCATTCATATTCTACATGAACATGAGAGTTAAATCTTCCAGACAGTGCTTGAGTAAGCTAAGGAAAAAAAGATGACTGTTGACACCTATGTTATGTGCAGTACTTATTTTAAAACAACATATTTAAAACCAAACAAAAAACACATATAGAAGGAACCTTGGTTTCTAAGTAGAAATATTACTTTTATTTTAAAACCAGATTTCAGTAATCTGGAAAGTTACTACACTGGGGTAAATTTAAAGAATTAAGCTGTGTGACCACACACAACACAAATAAATCAAAAGCAACTAGGCTTTTCATTAACCATTGTAGGTCCATTCTCCATTTTCTGACAATAAGCACCACATCCTATTTACTTTGATTTAGAAATTGCAAGTCAAAGAAATTATCTGCAATGACAGATTTTTTGAATCGGACTCACTTATAAAGAAGCCTTGACCCACTAACCCATTTCTCCTGCTTACTAAAATTAGTGATGGTAGACAACTTCTCTTCACAGAATCACAGAATGGTTTGGGTTGGAATGGACCTTTAAAGACCATCTAGTCATCCCGTGTGTCCCCCTCTGCCATGGACAGGGACATCTTTCACTAGATCGTGTTGCTCAAAGTCCCATCCAACCTGACATTGAGCGCTTCCAATGTTGGGGCATCCACAACTTCACTGAGCAACAAAAGAATGGCCTTCATCCACGGCCTTCACTAAGCACTTTAGTGATTAGATTTCAACAGGATGTCAGACACTTGTGGATCTGGGACTAATAGCTCAAACAGAATCATCCCCTGGCACTAAGAAGTATAGCATTTCCAAAGGATCTAAAAAGAAATATAGTTTTCTTCTTAAAAGCATGTAACTTGATATAAGCATATAATTATTTCTAAGCATACAATTATTCAGCCTGGAATACATTCGTTGAGTATTCAACTGTAAACTGCTAAATATTCAGAAATTATTCTGCCTGTAAATGCACAAACACACAGAAAGACACAAGACTTACCAACTCTTCACAGTGAGTATGTTTTAAGCGTTTAGCTATATCAAGTGGCGTCTCTCCTGATTCATTAGCTATATTACAGCAAGAAAAGAAAGTTTTGATGATAGGCATCACTATTAACATGTCCATTATTAAAGACAAACCTGCAGGTACATAGTGAAGTACTAGACCAACACACTCTAAAATTAATCTCTTTCCCTCCTATGTAGGTCCACCTCATACCAACCCTGTGAACGTAACAAGCAGTAGCAACTCAACATGCCGTATATATGGAATGATAGCCATGAAATGGCAGAATATAACTCAGCAACAAGATATCAGCTGAAAGTCTTGGTACTTATCTAAATTTGTTTAAAAAGCAAGTGTAATGTATAAGTCAATTTTAAACTTGAAATAAACAGTGAAGTTTGATATTTTTTTTTTTTTTTAATAATGAGGATTATATTCACAGAATTATGATAAACCACCGGGGAGAAAATGCACTTATTCCACCTTCACTGTTTCTTATCTGAAGCAGTGACAAATATGAAATTGAAGTACACATTACCCTTTTACCTATTTCAATAGAAGCCTTCCCTCTCAGCAGCAGTTTGAGGCACTCAACGTTGTCCGTCAGACAGCAGTAATGCAGGGCTGTGCTACCTTTACATGTTTGCTTATCTAGATTGCCACTATTGGAGTACAAGAAAGAAGAACAAAGCTGATTAAACTTAGTTTCCTACCCTATATTAATAAACCTTTCTCATTACAAGATTTTCAAAGAATAAAATTACATTTGCAAATACTAGAATTAGTGTTACTTGTATTTGTTTAGTATTTGTTATTACTTGACGTAAAAGCAGTACCAATAACATTTTAATAGCTTTCCATACACTTACCTGTTCTGCACTAAAAAGTCAACTATATGAAGGGATGTTCGATCAACTGACCTAACAGCAAGGTGAAGTGCTGTTTCATCTTGCTCCTAAGAATAAAATAAAATAGCACATTTGTTTCTTCTGATCTACAGAGAAGCAGTAATTTTATGAAGACATAAATTAGTTCAATTAAAACATCTAATTTCAAAAAATTCAGACATGCTACCATTAAAACATCTCGTGAAGACTTTTATTGCTTCTCTTTTGTTCCTTTAAAGTAAATAAACAAATGGGTTGAAAACAAATAGATTATTGAAAATTTAATGTTTAGTGTTTTAATACATTTAAAATATGATATTATTTGGAAACAATTTTAGATTAAACTATTTAATATCTTCTTTTGTTATTGTTACATTACATCATCAAAAGGACAAGTATCAGAACAGTGTTTCAAATCCTATTTTCAAAGAAAGAATAGTCCTTTTTAATTAATGAAAGCATATTGCACTTATAACAGTTTGTCTAATAAAATTTACAACACTTACATGGCCATTGGCCAGCGGAATTTTTTCTGTGAGATCCACACCGTCAGCATATACTTGGACTAATCCAAGAATGTCTCGTGATTTGACTGCTTCACAAAGAGCATGTAATTTAGCTGCGTTGTCAGCATGCTTTTTCCTTGCATATTTTCTCTCAATATACTTGGCAGTAATATAATCTTTTCTTGCATTCCTGAAATCAAATATAATTTACTTCTGTAACTTTTAGCAGAAGATACACATTAGAATTTCCATAAATACATGCAAGTCATTTGAAATAAAATCTGGGAAAGACTGTTTCTCATTCATTATGATAATTTTTGTTTTTAAATATGCATGTAAGACATGCAGTCTTGTATTTCCAGTATGAAAGGTAGCTACAAAGATGAATCAAATATCCAACAAGAAGACAGACCACGAATTTTCCCCTCTGAACTCTGGTGTGAAGTTGAGATCAAGATTAGCCAGCTCTATGTACAGAAGATACATCAAAGCTTCGTAACGCTGGTTTCCTAACAGCAGCCTGGCAGGTTTGCGTTCACCTGACTTGTACTCCTACACATGCTGGAAAGGGATGGAGGGCATGGGACACAAAAACTGTCTCATACCTCTGCACAGACTATCCAGGCCTTGGATCTGTGTTCACAGCAGTGAGTATGTTCTATAAAGCAACTCCTCACCACAACCATAACAGGGAGTTTTTAGTTTTGCCTCCAAACTGAGGTGAAAACTTAGCACACTTGAATCAGCACATTAGATATCACTTTTGCTGTTGATACCCAGCTAACAAATGACTACTCCTCTTCCCATCACAGCACGACAGGAGTTTGCATGCCTCCCAAAGGCATAACTCATTACCAGCTCTTGGGAGGTACACAACGTTGCACAGAAGTCATTTAGCAAAGCCATACTTTATCATCTAGATACTATATAATGGGCAAAAAGAAAAAAATCCAAATAATAATAAATGGAATCAATGGATTCCATAGCTCTTGTTCCTAAAGCATATGACAGTATTCCTTCTTTTTCAAAAAGTGTTTGTCTTCAGGTTCTCATTTCATTAAAAAAACCTAAATTTGATATGTAGATGTATCAAACTAAATTTTTTTAAAATATCACTTTTTAGAAGTCATCTTATGCTATTGAGTTAGAATTCAGTAAAATTATTAGTAATTTTAATTATTAATACTAATATTCTGTATTATCATTGATAGTGGTAGTCAAAAATAATTTAAACTGCATGGTTTAACATTGATTGTCAGAATGGTGAAAGTCCAGATGATGTAAAATCAGCTTCATCCAAAGCCAATTCCTCTGGGTTTGTTTCTGTATCATTCACTAGCTCTTTTACGATCCAGCCAAGTAGGCAGCTGCCTTTGTTGTGTCTCTGCCATTGCAGTTCAGTGTTTTCGAGGAATTCAATTAAATGTTGTATCTTTATTCCACATAGTTAGGGACATAAGTCCCAGGTGCAGTTCCTAAACATCAGGTGTCCAGTATCTTTCAGGTAAAATGTGTACCTTATTCCAATTTCTATTTTGTGTTTAAATAGCACAAAATTAATAGCTGTGGTTTTAATCCCTACCCTTGTGTGTCTTTAAAATTCCCAACAAGTCATGTTTAATTTGTTCCTGTCCCACAAAACATGATTCAGAGAGTTGGTAAAATAATCCTTACTATGAGGGAAGGTACAGTCAGATAAAGTTCAATAAAACAGACATGCAAAGCATCAGAAAAAAGGTTTACTCCTTGACTATATGGCTATATATAAAGACATTATACATCTTCCATGGCCTGCTGGTGCAAACCCTAATGGCACAGCCCATTAGCAATATTAAATTAAATGCCTGTCTTTTTCAGAAATAGTGGCTCTTACTTACATATCACTGCTTGGATTAGGTTTGACCATCTCATCAACTGGCAGACAGAATTCCATAATCTCATTAAACCCAGCATTCCCAATATTCTTTGCAAGCTGTTAAAAAAAAAAAACCAAAAACACAGCTCACTTAATAAACATGTTCAGTTATTGGCCACGCACATACTAGTGGGAGGACAAGGGAAAATGGGAGTTGAGGCTTTTTGTTTCTGATTCTTAGTTCTGCTACTATGTCAGCGATCAGGAACAGATTAGGTACCTTTTTGGATGTCAGTTTTCAGCTGCAATTTAATACACAAACAAGTAAATGCAGAATAATCCATCAAGACACCAGTCCATACAATAAATGCAAAATACTTTGTCCTGGGTAAGAACACACATATGAACTACCACAGAGCAGCTGATATGTGGTAACGTCTTTCTGTAGCAAAGCTGAATACATTTTCTTCCTTTGAGGATTAAAGTTGTCTTCTAAAATAATGCTAAATCATAGAATCATAGAATCATAGAATCATCTAGGTTGGAAAAGACCTTTAAGATCATCCAGTCCAACCATTAACCTACACTACCAAGCCCACTCTAGACTAATCAAGGGTAGACCAGACTAAACCATATCCCGAAGTGCCACATCTACCCGTTTTTTAAACGCCTCCAGGGATGGTGACTCCACCACCTCTCTGGGCAGCCTGTTCCAATGCCTGACCACCCTTTCCGTAAAGAAATTTTTCCTAATTTCCAGTCTAAACCTCCCCTGGCGCAGCTTAAGCCCATTTCCTCTTGTCCTATCGCTAGCTACTTGGGAGAAGAGACCAACACCCACCTCACTACAACCTCCTTTCAGGTAGTTGTAGAGAGCCATAAGGTCTCCTCTCAGCCTCCTCTTTTCCAGGCTAAACAACCCCAGTTCCCTCAGCCGCTCCTCATAAGACTTGTTCTCCAGACCCTTCACCAGCTTCGTTGCCCGCCTCTGAACACGCTCCAGCACCTCAATGTCTTTCTTGTATTGAGGGGCCCAAAACTGGACACAGTATTCCAGGTGCGGCCTCACCAGCGCCGAGTACAGGGGGACAATCACCTCCCTGCTCCTGCTGGCCACAGCATTCCTGATACAAGCCAGGATGCTGTTGGCCTTCTTGGCCACCTGGGCACACTGCTGGCTCATGTTCAGCCACCTATCTACTAACACCCCCAGGTCCTTTTCGGCCAGGCAGCTTTCCAGCCACTCCTCCCCAAGCCTGTAGCGTTGCATGGGGTTGTTGTGACCCAAGTGCAGGACCCGGCACTTGGCCTTGTTGAACCTCATACAGTTGGCCACGGCCCATCGATCCAGTCTGTCCAGGTCCCTCTGCAGGGCCATCCTACCCTCCAGCAGATCGACACTCCCACCCAATTTGGTGTCGTCTGCAAACTTGCTGAGGGTGCACTCGATCCCCTCATCCAGATCATTGATAAAGATATTGAACAAGACTGGCCCTAAAACAGAGCCCTGGGGAACACCGCTCGTGACCGGCCGCCAACTGGACTTAACACCATTTATCACTACTCTCTGGGCTCGGCCACCCAACCAGTTCTTTACCCAGCGAAGAGTATGCCTGTCTAAGCCGTGAGCTGCCAGCTTCCCGAGGAGGATATTATGCGAGACGGTGTCAAAAGCTTTGCTAAAGTCAAGGTAGATTAAATAATTAATTAAATAATTAATGGGATAAGTATTTGTGAAGTCCTTCAATTTTTAATCTGAGGCACATTTATATGTCAAACAGCTGTGTTCTTTTAAAAAGCAACCAAGAGTAAAAAGACTTGGAAACACAAAAAATATGAAGCCTCTACTAATTTGAATGCTAAGATCATGCAAAGTTTACAGTAAGACACTGTGTTCCAGGAGGTTCCTTTAAACTTGAAGAATTAACCTTTCTTAAATTATGGTTATCCAGAGACAACTTTCAAGATTGGAACAACATATTGTTAAAGTTAGAAAAATATACTTGTCTTGGAAGTATTTTATAATACTATTTTAAAGTTCATAAAAGCAACTGGATTACCAAAAGTTCAGATGTTCCCAGCACATCTAATGTAAGTGATTGCATTCTGGAATAGTGAACACCAAGTTCTCTGTGGATTCCTGAGCATTCAATGCAAGTTAAAATTCCCAAATTCGTTGAAAGCCAGGTAGGATCTGAAACAGAAAGCACCCACAGAACTAACATTTATTCAGGTATTTATTACATTCTAGAAAATGTAGTATACAGAAATGAAATTCTGTAAAAGAAGATTCCTGTATGTCAAGTATCAGGTTTTTTAGTTTATGTCTTGACATTTACTCTATTGGGAAACACCAACCAGGATTTTTTTAATGGTGAAAGAAGTGAAGATGCTTGCTTTTTTTTTTTTTTTTGTTTCCCCCTGGGGGTGAAGACATAGCCCTCCAAGGGAGCTGCTCAAACAGTCCAGTTTATCATTCTCCACCACCAATATAACGCTGTCACATTCTCAATAGGGGGCATAGGTGCAGTTCAAACTGAAATAATGCCTACAGGTGGGTTTTTTTGTATTTCAAGTATAGACTTTAGACTAAGTGAAGGAGCAGTGATTCTGAAGTATACATACAGCACTACACTACAACGGATTCTCACTCAACTATTTCAAAGATACTAAGTAGTGCAATTAAATTGTTACCATATTCTACTATGTGTATAATCTTTGTGAGATGAGTAAAAATGAAAGCATGAAACATCAGCTTAAATACTCTCATCAGCCATAGAATTTTTAACAATTAGAAATATGCTTAATTGAGTCACCTTGTGCTCCACAGTCACAACAGACATCATTTCCAGTCATCCTCTGGACTTCAGATATAATTTCTTTTGTCAGTTCCTGGACAATATTATTTTCTCCTGTGTTATCATCTCCTTTGAATGCATTATTTAAAGCTTCCTCTTTGCTGTTTTGTAGCACAGATGTCCATCTAAAATGGCAGTAATATTTTGGTATTAAATATTTCAGCATTTCTAAAGTTCAAGGTAACGTCTCAGTAGAACACCAGTATCAGAAATAAAATTAGCAAAGTAACTCACATTTGACATTCCTGTTCATCCTCTGCTTGAAAGTGGTACGTCCTGTCGTCTGCACAATAAATAATTCACATACTGATTAAAAAAAATGATTGAAAAACTGATTTTGCAGAAATCTCTCAGAAAAATCTAGAATTAATTGATGTATGACTCCTGAGGTCTCTAGTCTCATCACTGAGTGCTGACAGACAAAAAGTCTATTTAGCAAGTTTTGCTTGTACTACCTGCAGTTGCTCTATGTTTATACCTATGTTTACACAAGGTGGCTTGTTGCTTTTTAAACAGAAACTGTTTTCTTCAGTGCTGTGCTTCTATCACATAAGCAGCAGGAGAGCATAGTAATTTTTCCACATTCTAGATAGAACCTCAGTATTCACAGGCCTGAAGTTCTGCTGGGGATGGTGGTGTGTGTGGCAAAAATATAGAGTCCATATTTGAGTTTATCTGTGTATATAAGAAAGATTTAAAGTTTCCAAATGAGCTCTTAAAACCACAGTAATAAAAAATGACAAAACAAATTTGACAGGCACAAAGTCCAAGCTACAATCAGGATAAGCCCCAAGCTGTTTCAATTAAATCAAGCTAAAAAAATTCAATTTACTACTACTTCTGTAATTCTAATCATTGTTATCATAGTGCACTATTAAAGAAAAAAGCATAATACATTTTAAGTCTATGAAACAAATGAGATATGATACAGTTTGGTGATCAAGTTGGAGTTAAAATCAGTGTAGTTGATGAGAACAGAGGTGAAGCTGCTGGCAAAAAGATATTCTAGGTTGAAAATTCCTGAAGTTTGAAAAATATTCAGGCAAAAAAGGTATTAAAAAATAGTTTAAAACATGGAAAATGTTAAGAGAGCGAGGATACATGAAAGGACAGAAAGGAAAGTGCTAAAGAGATTTTATCTTGCTATGATACAGCAATTTAGTTTTTAAAAAACAAGGAATGTTTGTAAACTCTATACTAAAACAAAGCGAAAAAGTGATCTGGAGAAGGCTAAGAGGTCAGTTATGCCTTCTCATATGTATGATGGGACAAATGATAATGTTGTGATAAGCTGATATTGGGCAAAATGGGACATGGTAATCAACAAAGAAAGAAAGTGCAAAAGTAAACAGGGAAGACCACTTGCTTGTGCAGAAATGGAAAAGCTGTATATTGCATACATGAGTACTAGCCTACTAACATAAGCAGCATATCTTACATTTACAAACAGAAAGAACTTTATGGTCTGACAAAGGAAAAAATGAGGAATAGATTTATATTCTTCTCACCAAATAACTTGAGAAATATTTTAGTAACATATTTCTATTGAGCCCGTAAATATAATTCTAAAATGTCCCAGTGAGAAAACAAAGGAAACAATTTCGTATCATCCCATTCAGTTCCCCAAATTATTCAGTTTTGGTGTTTTTAATGTGTAGACTTTTTATCTCACCTTTATATCTATTATGAGATAACAAAACTAAAAAAGTGTGTTTTCTTCACAGTTACATAGCAACCACTATGCTTAAACTTTAAGAAGTTTCGTCATGTTTTAAAAGCTTCTTCTGATCTTGTACAAAAGTCATAACTTTCCAAGATGATCACCTATTACATTTTCAATGCAAAGAGTGATGACACAGCAAAAATATTGTTACTCTATTGTAAGGCAGCACAAAATGCTGTGGAATGAAAGAGTAAAGATAGCTTTAAAACCAAGTGGTTTTCCAAAGAAACAGGTACAGTTATTATATTATTATGCTAAAATAAGTGAAACGGTAAATTGTCATAGGAAGGGCATTTTATAAAGGGAAGCATTCTACAATTGCAAAAATGTTTAAGTGGATTATTGACACATCTACACAAATAATGCAAAACCCTTTGATATTAGCTGCAAGTAAAAAGACCTAAACAACAAACCTACGTGATATGAGGTCAAAACATTTTTTCTCCTCTGGGTTTGTTTTCACTTGGCAGGTTAACAGATTGAGCTTTGCTGGAGGTCGGTTAGCCTATTTGAAAATAAAGCATACACATTTTAGTATATTTATACTGACTGAGCCCTGAAGCCCAAAAACATAGGATAACACCCCACTGGCCAAAAAGACTTGACAAATGGCTGTTACTTTAATTTTTAAGGTACCCAGGTATTGATCTATGTTTTCTTCTGCATCATGGTTTGTAAACTGCATTTTCTTGTGTTTGGCTATTTTGTTCACTGATAAATAGATAGACACTAGAATTTTCAAAGGGGAGAGGGGTAAAATCACTTCAATTATCACTACTCTGATCACCTTACCAGTAACACTTATTCGAAGGAATCAGGTATGACAAAGAGACAGATTAATTTCACGTAAGTTTAATCCGCTAACATTTAGAAATTTCCTTTAAAAAAATGAGTTGTCTAGTTTTTCAATAATCAAATTATTTGACTCCTGCTCATGTCTTTAAAGAGAGCCTAGATAACCAGTTTAGAACAAAAGCTCAATTTTTAAAATCACTAAAGGGACACACTGAAGGAAAATAAGAAGTTTGCACAGAGAAGTCTTGCAACAAACATATGCAAAACTAAACTGAGATAGTTCATTACCAAAAAATGTAGCAAAACAAAATATATTCTGTAATGATACATGTTTCCTAGTCAAGTTCCTCTCAGCTATTTCAGTTCCTTATTGAATAAAAAGTGGCAATGTTTTACTAAAAGCAAAATGCACAAGCAAACTTCATTTTGAAAAAGTCTCACAAAGGCTACAAAGACTTTTCAAATAGCATCTCTGCACTAAACTCTTCTTTCCCTTAACCCGCTTATCCTGCAGACCTGGGGTAGGACCTAGTAAGATGTTATGTTTGCAACCTTGATTTGAGAAATGGCTTGCACTTGCTACTATGCATAACTAGTTTCACTCTTCTTTTAGAATAATTAAAACAGAAAGCAGATTTAACTAGAGAGGCTCTGCTGTAGACAATAATATCTGAAAAATAATAATTTGTTTAAATCATTAGGGAAGTACTATTATAAAGACAGCAATATTCATAAACACATTACCACGCTTATTGTTGCGCTCTAACAATTTTAATCTATCAAGTTGCTAAAACAAGATTTAATCATCTAAATAAGAACTATTATCAAATGAAGCTGAACTACCACATAATATAATTAACTTGCAATGAATCACAAGAAATGTACATCTTCTCAATCTCTTCTAAATTTATCGATGAAAACATTTCATTTAAAAAAGAAGGGAGAACAAGTCTGAAGAGTACAGATTTCCTTGAAACAATCTGATAAAACAATGTAGCTGGCCAAAAAAGAACAACATCATTATGTCTGAAGACCAGTAAAAAACAAAACCATGGAGAAACATAAGAAGGGAAACAATTACGGGTTGTTTTTTTTTTCCTGTTTAAAAAAAAAAAAAAAAAAAGCATGGTGTCCTTGAAAAGCAGCATGCTCATGCTTTGCCCAACATAAGCAGCAGACATAACAAAGTCATGCACGCTTTGAAACAGCAAACCTGCAGGTCACTTGTTGGGCAACGTAAAACAAACTGTACCCAGGAGAGGTTTTGGAGGCAGCAAGATGACAATTAATTGACAACCACATTGTATTCTCTGCCTAGTAAACAGCTTTTCAAATTCCAGACATTCCTTTTAGTAGTAAAAGTGCATACAGTTTTCATTATTTTAGCCTATCAACAACAACAGTTCTTTCTAACTAGAAGCATACAAGAAAACATCTTGACAATGCCAGCTTGGGCCCACTTTCTTGGTTATATTTAAATATACTTAATATCCATAGCATTGAGTTTCCAGTGTTTACATTTTTAATGTAACTATTTGTCCAAGAAGTGTCCAGAAGCTGCCTACAATGAAAATATAAAATAAGCAAACAGAATTCAAAATATAAGTATTTGGTAAGCAAGCCACTGGGCAACTCATATATACCTTTCTCACAGGCTCTATGAGAATGTAAAAATGCAAGTAAATTCAGCTTAAGAATGAAATCTACTTGCCCTGGGCTTTGGATCTGGAAGCACATTCAGGACCTAAATAGTTTTCTATAACTTAGGAAATATGAAGCGGTAAATGGACCCACTAAAATGCTTCAGAGAGATCTGAAGGACCAATATACACAGAACTCGTCCCTCTGGATAGGAGAATGCAGCATAAGAACTCCGTATCAGGATCTAAGAACCCAAAGAAATGGCTGCAACAACCTAAAACACGTCCTGGGCCAACGTGCTGGTCTTGGAATCCAAACATATTCCAAAGCTTTTAACTGAGGACCTCCTAACCTGAAGTCAGAATTAACAAGGGTATTAAAAAACCCTGACATCTTTGCCTGTGGCTGCTACCACCACATTTACGCTTTTATCCTGTGGCCACGTAACAGCCTCTCCCCACCTACCTCCCCAACACGCGCCCATTGCTTCGCAGACAGCACTCTTCCAGCACACGGTAGATGCTGCCTGGGGAGAAGTTAGAACCTCAAGACAAAGGGAGGCAAGGCTGTATGAATCCCTCAGCCACACTAGGCTGTAGGGTTGAACCAGACTTTTGGCAGGATTAGGAGATACTAGAAGTAGCAAATGGTAACAAATGCGTAATTGCTGTCACACTATTTGTTTGAAACCTCTGGGTTTCATTTTCCTGCTTGAGTCTCTGATTAGACAAATTTCAGACTACTAGTGAATTTTTGGACATCCACGTTAACACACCAACACCCTGAAAAGATGTGCTACCACCTCTCATGCCATACATACAGACTTCGGCATCAACTTGTGTTCCTTCCTGGAGAAACTGTAACCTTCCATCCACCAAAACTGACTTCTTATAAGTTCTGGCAACAAACAGTAAGTGTAGGAATCAAAAGGCTAGGCCTCTAAGACAATACCGAGGAGTGCCATGATACAGAGCCGATTTTTACAAAAGGCACGAGCAAACGTGTCCACTTACTTAACACACTGGCTGGCTGATTTCATCATGCATTTTTTCTGGATATCACAGTGATTTACTTAAGAATCAAAAGATTAAATCTGATTCTTTTGCCTTCAGATTGCCCTGTTAATCATAATGGTAGATTAAAGTTTCCAGCAGTAAAGAAAGAACAACAAAAAAAGATTCATTGATAATGAGTCTCTCATGTTCCTTTTTTGCAGACAACCAGCAAATTCCATTTAAGCTCTTTAAACACAAATCAACTTTGAGGAATCTGAGGTTCCTCAAATGTAAGTTTTTTCCCTTGGTACTTCTTGATCCGTAAACCACTTAGGAATTCTTATTTACATGGTTCAATCTGCTTCTCTCATTTTTTCATCCACGTACATTAAATTGCAGCCAGGTAGATGTCAGAAAATTTCCAACTGCTAATAATTACACAAAGAAGCAGTGTCTGTTTTTCCATCAACCATTGCCTTGCATGTTGCTCGATGAATGCTAATTTCTTTGAAGCTTTTAGTTGTCTAAAAGTATAGCTTCTGCACATATGCCAATGTAGACAGTTGTATTCAGCATTACAGCTGGGTGACTGACAGAGAACTAACCATATTCTCCCCATCCATATCAGGAGAGCACTTGGCAGGCAAGTTTAAGTCAGAATACAGCATCTGCAACTGCCTGGAGATAGCTGTTCTAGAAACTGACTGAAAAAATAGACCCTGTAATGGGAGGCTACATGACCAAAGAACAGAAATCCATGAAGAATACTTAGCCTTTAAAGGAAAAGCATTTACAAATTTATATTTGATAAAGCAAACAAAGCTGACAACTGAACTTCTGAGAGATGGTTCATTTTGATGAACAGCTGGGAAGAAAGAATGACATACCATATTTTACAGACCAGGAGATATCAACCCTGAGAAAGCTTGGAAATCAATGCTGTTGCTTCAAGAAGTCTCAGAAGACATTCAGAGCAGCCCAGAAAATTCTTAACAAACAGAAATTGCTTCTGCCCATTTCAACGTCTATGAAACAAGCATTATTTTTTAATGCAAAACTGCCATCAATACATAAGGGAAAAGTGAGCAAATAAGTAAAAATACTTTTTAGGAGTGTATTTTAAAACAAGAAGGTACTCTCTTAATTTTGTAATAGAAAAAGACCCAGACCAGACCTATGAAACCCATATATCTAAACTCACATTTAAGTACATACCTTAGCAACTGATTTCCAGCTACAGCTCCCCTGATTTCAGTGGGAACTTACTGCTTCTAAAAATTTTAGGCCATCTGGTAGACAACTTATAAAAAGAGAAGAACAACAGTATCTTGATAGACTCAGTGACTGTACTTGCATGTGGAAGTTTTAAAATTCTGCTCCACAAGTGGATTTTGTAGCCTTTGCCAGCTCTGAGCTGCCCTAGCTACACTCCTACTGTACTGCTACAGCATGCCCAACGCAAAGTGCATTTACACTACACGGAGACACCAGTCTAGAAACACGAACAGACTTTTCTCTGACAGAGACACACTCATACACACTCAAATGAGAACAGGGATAAACTGGTGGACAATTCCAAAGCCATAGTAATGACTCTACTTTGCAGGCCTGGTTTTGCACTCCTCCTTAACTCCTGGCTGTCCATTCAGAAGGCAACAGCTTGTGGTTAGATGCACAAATGAGAGATTGATTCATTTTTGCTGCCAGGGTCAACTTGTAGTCATAGCAACAGGCATAACAGGATGAAGAACAGAACAGTTCATAACAGGATCAAGAAACAGGATTATTTATTAGACCAAGAATGGGAAATACTGTCACTGAGTTGGTTTTTGCCTTAAGAAACTTTCTTAAAAGTTTTGAGAGAGCAATATAAAAAGAGAAAAGTTATGGGAAAGCAAAAACAGCTGAGTTCAAAGCCAAGTGTAAAAAGTCCAAAGTAGGAAAGTATAAAGTTTCAAAACTTTAAGTATAGCTATTAGAAGTTGGTTAATGTGTTTCAAATACTGGTAGCAAAGAAAGAGGGACTTCTAACTCTGTATCTCTTGTCATTCTGGTAGAAGTTGTCTTCAGAGTTGATTTTCCCCAAAAGCTACTCCCTGGGAAAGCTACCTTCATAACAGATTACCATACAGCAGCAAATCTGGGGGCGAGAAGACATTCAGCATTCTCTCAGTTTGTCTTGTAAATATAAAAAATTGTTTAACCCCTATCTAAAAGATGGCTTAATGCCCAACCATATCTTTCCAAAAAAACAAAGTTAGAATTTGTATTTTTAGATGGTCTGGTAGAATATGAACAGTTTACATGAACTAAATGAGTCATTAAAAAGCCATTTTTTTCCATTAACAGTCATGAGTATTAAAACAGTTGTATTTTTAGATACTGTGTATGTCTTGATATATTTCTGAAAGAGACTGCCTTAAAAAAAACCGTATCCATCGTATTCAAAACGCTGCATCAGGAATCTAGCTACTTCCAAATTATAAATATAGACCAGCATAGCTTGCTTTTTTTTTTATTAGCAACCATGTACATAAAATACTGTAAACAAATACTTACTGTACCATGGGAAATTGTAAGAAAACCATTTTTAACTGAGCATTTCCTTTTCTGCCACACTTTTCTGATTCTGGTTTAAAGGGGGGGAAAAAAAAAAAGCGACTCAGTTTTTAATATATTTAGTATTACATTGCTTCAGCTCTTAGGACCTAAATTTTTTCAGTAGCATCCAGCAGTACTTACCCATCACTTTTCTTGTACAGACTACCATTTCGTTCAGTGCCATGTTCCTTGTTTCCCTGAGGCTGATGTAAACTGTAAGCTGTACTCTGACGAATCTGAGAATCCTGAAATATACAGAACAGCAATTTGTAATCCCTTCCACACTTTCAACCAAAATATCCTCCCATTAATGAGTTTCAGAGCCTCTCCTTCCTGCTCTAATCCTACAGGCCAAACGAAGCAGTTTTCCTCCTTAATGAGAGAGAACAAGATCCATTTCTTTTTTCAGAGAGCACAAAAAACATTTGAGAAGTAGCCATTATCAGCACCTGACGAAATTCTCTTACTTGCTTTTATTTAGCTTTACTATTGGCCTTACCATAAAGGTTTTTAAACACAAAACTTAATTGAGCAGCAGGCTTTCCAATTCATGCAAACACTGCAGTGTACTAACTCTAAAGATTATTATTACCTGCAATTCATAGTCCACCCTTCCATTGTAAAAAAATTACATACATAAATTTGAAGAAGTGGTTTTCCTTATGGAAACTGAGTCAAGTTATTCTCTGAAAAGCAGAAGAGACCTCCCTGAAACATAGTTCAGGACACTTACAGGAAAACTGAGAAGTTATTTCCATAAGAAGAATAATTTAAATCAAAATATCTTGAACAAAGTAGAATTCTGGGACAGGAAGTGATGAGGATTAACTAAGCCCTTCTCACTGCTCTCAGCACTACCCAGAGGCAGGACCCACTGCTGCAAGAGTCCCACTTCTTAAAAAACAAGAACCCGATAATGAGGAATCTGATGCGTCATGCTATATTAGTAGCAGGAACACGACGGGATGGACTTTTCAATGCATACAGTAACAATGACTAGTACTGATAACATTTATTGCTTTCTTTTCTACTACCTTTGCTCTATGGACGTAATATACCTACCTCTGTTGTATTCGGCAGATAATACGAGTATAGCGAGGAAAAAAACCCACACAGCAAGTAGCTCACTTAAGTGACTATCTGAGCTATTCTAAGCAAAAACTTAAGAGCTATTAAGAAATAAGCTTACTAATTTGATAAGAAAAAAACCCTATTTTGCTAAAAAGATGATACAGTGTATCTCAGATATACTGAGACACTTGGACTGTGCTTTTCCCCAGAGAATACCAACTCAGATGGAATGCTGCTCCTTTACAAGCTCCAGCAGCACATTCTGCTACCAAAGCTACTAACGCAGCCAAAGCTGTTCAGGATCCGCCTCAGCAGTAGTGGCAACACATAACAGGTCCAAAATATGATGGCAGGGACCGAGCTACCACCTGCAGCCCTGCTCAGTGCACTTAGGACTCCACACCTCCAGGCTCATCTTGAATACAGTGCTGAAGCTCGGTGGTCCTGAGAGCCATGAGCCAAGCTCAAGGCAGGCTGCAGCACTCCTTGGTGCTCCTTTTCAGCGGAAGCAACCTGTGCCCACTTCCCTGTGTCTCAGTTAGTGATCTAGGAAGCCATATCAGGTAGCTACAACATTCATCTTAGGCTTTTAAAGGCACTACAAAACCACCACTTAAATCTCCATGCCTGACAAAGCATCCCTTCAGATCTAAACCAGTCTGTTTATCATTCCTCTCCAGCCTGTTTACACAGAATTATTTGGTTTTGCATTCTGGCTGCCCAACATAAAATCAGAACAACATTTAAAAAAAAATTCTCATCACTGATTAAGCACTGCTGCACACATACATGTACTGACCTCTGAAGAAAATCTGATCTGACACTGCCTATTGTGTCCTACCAATGCCTTGATCTCTGCCTCCCATTAGTCAGTAAAGGAACTCCATTCCCAAGAAGATTAGAGACCTCACAGGATATTAATTTCAGTTCTCCACATCCTCAATTATGTAAATTTCAGATGACCTCCTACACCTGCCCATAGCACTATTCCCATTACTTCAGACCATGCTGCTACTTCTTGTGAAATATTTTCTGCTGCCTTTTGGCTACCTCCCTTCAGCTGTTGTTTACACTCAGCTGCTGTGTTTGGCCAAACTGGCAAGCCAGTAACACAAGCTTCCTGCCTTATTTCAACCAGAGAGGAAGCTGCTGTAGCTGACGTGTATTTCCACACATTCATTATTATGAACAGTATCTTTAAAAAATTTAATAATATTTCATGAAAGGGAGTGAAGGACAAGACAAGGAGATTTTCAGTTTTAAATCCCCACTTCAGGCTGTGCCCAAATCAACAGTGTGCGACGTGATTGCCAGATGATGGTTTTCCACAGCTCTCTGACAAGCAAGTTCATGAATTTGATCTAGCTCCTAACACACGGGATGCCATACCACAAATCACCATCACAATTAACATCCTTCCGGGCAATTTCAGCATGTCTTTTCCATATGCAGACTCTCCAAAGGATCTTCCCTTATTTCTGGTTTGCATATTGCATATAACAGGAGTACAAATCACAGATAACAGGGTCAGACCCAATGGCCTCATCAGAGGAGCAGGAACAACGTACATTACCTACGGGAGGAAATGGATCACTGCAGGATATAGGACATACCTAGCGCAGAGTATCGTCATTTTAAGTATGTCTTGAACATAACAAGATCAGAACAGACTGAAGTACACAAGCCTAAGAAACTGAACTTTGTCCACTTTATCAGCTTTGAAATGCAGACAGGCATACAAAAAAAAAGGTGAGTCATTTCATTGCAGCATGTTTATAGTGAATCACTTCACTGAGCATAAAGAGGTTTGAAATGATTTCTTCCAAAGACCAACTGACTTCTAAATCAAGCTGAACAGCATAGCGAAATGAAATGTGAAAACAGTATTCTGTAAAGATGTTCTGTGACTACTGATAAAAGAGATTCTACAAACCTATTTATCAGCCCCACTATTTGGACAGAACAGAACTTTCCACACAAGGTGCTTTAACTTATAAATGGCAAATTTTGGCTAGCCATTCCACAGATCACTCCATGCGTAAAGCTGCCAAAAAGCCCTTACAGTCCAAGAGCCTGAGTTTTTCTTGCAGAATCATTATCAAGAGGATGTTTCAGATATCATCCCTTATCTAATAACCCCACAGAGCCTCCAACAGATGTGTCTGCCAGAACCCGCTGCAGGCAGCCTCTCCTATAGCACAGCTACCGTCATTTTTGTCAAGAAACAGAAAATGTATCCTATTTTGCAGTGGCCTAAATAGATTATAGGTTCTACCAAACATGCAGAAGAAACAGAAACAAATCTAAACACTACAGTAAGACTACCTTCAGAGAGGACATGGGAAAGAGAGAAATGAAGGCATTAGGACTCTAAGGTTGACCCCAAAACTTATAGGAGCTCTACAGTTTGAAAAACATAAGTTTAAAAATTAAAAATTAGAGAGGTGTACACACAATGATGTTTCAAAAAGAAGTTTCAATACAAACCAGGTTTGAGGAAGCTCTCTGCAGGAGGGAACTATGTATACAGGCACAACAAGAAAGGTTCACTACAAGTGTTTGAGTCTTTTTTTTTTTTCTAAACACAACAGAAACTATATTTGTCAATGTTCTGTTATTTCATACATTAAGGCCATTTTATTTAAAAAATACATATAACTTCAAAATCTTGCAAGAACATAAAATCAAGCAACTGGATTTAATTCCCAAAAGACAGTGAACAGGAAATCACCAATTTGTCTTACAGCAATTTTCTTTCCCAAAAACAATCTGATAACTTTTTTTTTTTTTGGTAATACAACAAACAGAAGAGGAGGAAAAAAGAACCAGCCTTTTCATACCAACAGAAAAAAGTTCAGAGGAAAAATCCAGTTTCTTGAAATCTGAATGGAAATCATGCCAAGTATTTTCATTAAAACATAGTAACACTTACTCTCCTAGACTTCGGTCACAAAATGTAAATGCATTTCAGGAAGGAAAAAGAAATCAGTTATAGTAAAGGAAATTACAGTGCAACAAGAACAATATTACTGGGTAAATTATACCAGGATTGTTTGGCATCCCACTGATTAATTGATGTTTTCAAAAAACTTTAAAAATAATTATAGTACTTCTCATGCTCTGCAGGTAAGCATCTATAACTAAATTTGCAGAATTAATAAATAATGAATATAGCGTAAAGCACTTTTTACACTTGTATTTTTAAATGCAGCAAAAACAGCACAAGTAATAAATTTATGTGTATTATTACATTTTTTGTCTGTGAAAAGATGTGTGCTCACCACATCTTCCATATACATTTAATATCAGTATCACTGATAAACAGGTAAACACAGAAAAGCAACATTCCCAGCAACCATGAAACCCAACTGCTTTATTATCTCTCTCGAACAAAGACTTGAATAAAATAGGAAGCCTGCTAACACACCCTAAACAGCAAAGACTCCTTATTAAGAGTGGGCAATCAATGGTGAATCCAGAGTAGTTACCATGTCCACTAGGATCACTAGTCTTTCATTCCACAGAGCTCAAATTTGGAAGTTTTTAGCAAATGCACCCCTCAGTGAGTCCCAAATGCCAGGCAGAACCTAAGAAAGTGCCTGCAAACTGTATGGGACTTTGTACACAATGGTCATTATCACAAACTTCACATGGTAACAAACAGCACCTCAAAGTGAAGAGTGTTTAAGACTGTTCGAATGCCTATCAGCAAGTCATAGAAAAACAGAATGGTCTGGGTTGGAAGGGACCTTTCAAGATCATCTAGTCCAATCCCTGGGCCATGGACAGGGACATTTTTCACTAGATTAGCTTGCTCAACAACCACCATCTGGCCACAGGTAAGAGCTAGGAGTCACCATAACCTTTATGGGAAGATAAAAGCAAGACTGGAAAAGATCAAGGAAGTCTGAGCTCTACAGACTAAACTACTTCATTGTGATCCCTCTCAGAAAGAGAATCTGAAAAAGCGGGAGGGGGTTCATTCATAACTTACTCATGGCCCAGCAGCCACACAAAGGAAGCTGGCTGGCATTTATTTATATGAAGAGGAAGCACTAGCAATCTGAAACAAAAGTAGACCCAATATTTAGGATTACATTATAGAAAAGATGCTCTCTTCCAGATCAGAGTTTGCCAAATAAAACTACTCCAGAATTCTTTAAGTCTAACAGCAATCATAACCAAAACTCGAAAAATACTCATTTGCTGAAGTGACCCAGCTCTTGCATGTTTGAAAACTGGCATCTTGCAGCAGAGTAGCAAACTTAATTGTCATTTTTGCAGATGATGACAAGAGGTGCTTTGGGATTTGAAGTTCAGTTTTACATAATCTTTATACAGTTTGGAATATTATTGTGAGATAAGGTTGTACTAATGGGGTCTCCTTGATACTGCCAAAGTTCTTCCATTGTCAGTTTGAGCAACATAGACACCATAGTCTGTTAGTTCACAGACAGTGCACCATCTTAAGTATTTTGCAATATTGGCAACAAGAAGAAATTATTTTGCAATAAGTCTCATTTTTTTTAGTGGGAATTCATTTTAAAAACCCCTGCCTTTGTCAGAAACATTCAATATCAGCATCAAAACAAAGATGAATAAACAAAAGAAATTAGACGGCTGAGAAAAGTTAAAATAACTCTATTTCAAATACTAACATTACATTAGAAATAATTAAAAAGGGTATTCCAAAGTTAAACCACCTTATACGCTCACCTCTTTCTGATCAACCTGGAGTGCTGATTTTAAAATATCTCTAAGCTGTGTTAATTGTCTTCTTTCCTCATCTTGTGCTTGTTTAATCTTGAATGAAGAAAAACACAAGTTAAGAAAACCATTATTGTTTCTTTTCAACACAGTTCTTTCAAACTTGCTACTTAATTGGTTCATTTTTCTGAGAAATGTTCAGCAAGAACGAAAACACAAAGAGAAAAGGTAATGTGATCAGTTTATTTCCCTTTATATCTTCAGAAAACTTGATAATGGCTAGGATGTTGCTGGATTAAGACTTTGATATTGTCTCACACTGTTCTTGCTTCCTTGTGTTCAATTTGAAACCATATGTTATTTTCCACTTAGTCAGTAAACATTTTAAAGCAAAGGCTGTTTTCCTAACATTTTACACAGTGAGGTCCTAAACTGAACCTAAGGTTTCTGGATATGATATTAAAACAAAATTTTACTCAAAAATCTACTCAAAACCTTAAAATGCTGACTATTAAAAGTCGGCCAACTTGAGCCAAAATGGTCACAGTTCTACTGTAAAAAACTAAGTTTACAACACAAATGTGAAAGGCTGCTACTCACTGTATAAAGATCTGTCGAGAGTGTCTCAATTGAAGGCTTCAGACTTTCAACTGCTTTTAACCCATCCTGAAAGAAACTTAAAAGAAAAGCAAAAAGCAAACTGTTATTAAACTTTGTATTTTCTGTTTAAAAAGTTGCCAAAGGAAGACATACATATTATCATGCCATGCCATAAGCTTCAAAACATTAAACATTTATTTTTTATGCATCTTTGACTGATCCACCTCTTTATTTCCATCACAGCTTATTCTAACATGCAAAATCCCCAATTAGATTCAGAACTGCTGCAATCCACTGCCACATAAGTTTTCCTCATTCGTACCTCAAATACAGGTTCTCATCCCGCTTTTTGAAGGCCCAGAACAAGCAAGATTCATTTGTAGAACAGCAAAAGCTCTAGTAGATATAAAATAATTGTGACTTCTTGGAGCCAAATAATTTCACATCTGATGCAATCTTCCTACTAAAGGAAAACCCCTTTGTTTCCCAAGCATTAATTATGGAATATATGCAAACTGAATATGCCACATCTTACCGTATCATGTATTTTTGTATTGGCACAGTAATGTTATCTATGCCAAGTATTCCAGCTCTTAAAAAAAAAAAAAAAAAAAAAAAAAAAAAAGAAAAGAAACCGCAACTACACACACATTTGATTAAAAATTGCTGCACCATTTGCAACAGAAAATATTTTCACCCTGGGAAGCAGACATGAAAGTGACAGCACAACACAGCATTTATGTTGTTGAATGTTTATTAAGTGGACAGAGCAGATGAATGTCATACTACAAGTGAAACTGATTTTAAAAGCAACATAGCTATATAGGGAAAAAACCTACACAGGTGCAGACTGGTCTTTTAAGATGAAAACTTACTGATTTGAACAGGTTAACAGCAGCTCTTTCAAGTTTATAGCTGTGATTTTATTATTATATTATTGATCTGTAAGACTACCATACCATAAAAAAGTACACCATTCTAATGAGAGCTTTGTGTTTTATTACTAAATTGTCCAATTAATTAGAAAAAGAGTGATTCTTTCAATATAGTTTTATCCCACTGCTTATGCAATTTATTTTTCTTGAGCACATAATTAATTTAGATCATTGCTAGATACACTCAAAAAAGCCCGTCAAAACTAACAGACCACTAATTAATAGACCAAACTAATAGCTCTGTTTCAAGAGTAGTTTATGAAATATGCCAAATTATTGTGGCAGCTCTCCTTTGGAACAGACAATTATGTTCTATGGGACTAGCTCAACCTCATTACATGTTTTGGACTACAGTAACAAAAGCAATGACTAGTCTATGAGAAAAGCAATTTGACAAAAGACATCAGTGAGAACAGTTGAACCTTAGATTTATTTTGAAAAATCTAAAAAAGTGTTACGATGTCAAACGTTTAAAACAAAACATTGCTCCAGTTATTGTGTAGATATAAAGAAAACTAAAACATACTTGCACTGAGCATGAAAATACTTGATCAAGTTCTGAAGCAAGTCCACTCCTTTTTTAATCTTGATTTCATTGACTTTCAGCAGGTACTGTGAAAACAGTAATTCACAAAAGAAATTAATTATTGCTGCTACAGTATTTTTTTAACATTTTATTGTCAGTTATATTTCAGCAAGCTTTAACAGTTGCAGATTTAGAAGACCTAAAAGAGAATGCATCAAACAGTGGCTTCAAGGGTTAATCACACAAAAGCAACTGTTGTCACCGCTGATTTTTGATACCCTACGGGGATACTTCATTATGATTACTTCAAATTGTTAAAACATCCTTCACGGCTCCTAGTGGAAGCCTGCACTAAAGGGAGCAAAAGAGGGTTTGTGTAGTAAATTTAGGAACTCATTCTTAAACCTAGCAGCCCATCTAGGTATCTATCTCACTAGTTGTTAAATTCATTGCTAAATAGATGGTGTTAAGGAAGAAAGCAGTTCACGCAAAAAAGTGAGGGATTATTTTAACCATTTTTTAATTTGCCTTATGATTTCATTGCTTTCTCTATCAATTCCTTATACATGGTAATTACAGCAAATTACAGTTTAGCAAGTGATTTTAAAAATCTACTGTCAAGCTAAAAAAAGTGTTATTAGTGTCCTTTTGTATTAGGCACAATCAAAGTCCATATTAAGTGACAGCTCCTCCCCTGAATGCCATAGCACAAAAGATGTCAGCCATGTGAGCAGAAGTAAGATTGACCAAATATTTACAAGAGTCCTTAACTGTCCATTAAATGACGACAATTTTTAACCCCTGCTTAGACAGTGACCTCCAAGCAAATGAGTGAGTGTCGTCTTAGCAAGGCTCTAACGCATCTGGTTTTCCCCTACCCACAGTACACCCTAAATGTTTTAAACCCACTAAATAAAGCAGTATCCAAGTGCCAGCTTTCAGTGTTGCAGCTTTTTATGCTGGTTCAGGTGAACAGATGATTAGCCTAAATGTAGACAAGTGCACTGGATAGTATTTAGTTAGAAGAATCACCTCTCTAGCTCCTGTTAATTTAAAGTGAAGCTCTAGGCATCTGGTGTTTGGTTCACTTTCACAATTTATAGAGAACTAGCCTGTACTTACGATACAACTTCAATATGTCACACTTCTGATTTACTAACAAAATGAAAACGAAGTCCCTGTTTATGACTATTCAGAGGTGACAGAGTATAAACTTCTTTTCCCAAAAATCAGAAGAAATACAGGATATACTTCAGTTATTCCACATTTAAGGTAACTTGATTCAATTTCACAGACTTCACCCTGCATTTTATTATCACTACAACTGACTAAAGCAAACTCCTCCTTCACTGTGACACAGGAAGAGAAGCATCTGTTCCTGGTTGTTTCTTAGGAAGGATACAGATGGACAATTTGCTGGCAACATCCATGTGTTTTTTGGGTACTCAAATCCCTTCATCAGTTTTGAATACTTTAGTCTGATTCCGTATAAGAATATGAAGCTTTTCTACTCAGTATCAGTGCATGCAGTTACTAAAAGTGATATTCAGGACAACTGCTGTTAAGCTATGTTGGCATATGAGTCAAATTAGCTGTAATCATCATAATGAAAACAGAAGAAACACCCATGGTATATTTTTCAGTTAATGCATAGAAAGAATGAACACAGCAATTTGAATTCCCAACAACAGAATCTGACATGCCCTTAAATGAATCAAACCAAAAATATTTACATCAGATTTAACGTACTGCAAAATCACAAAGATTTCACAGTAGAAACATTCTGAAACATCTTGAAAGACAACTGGATTCCATCCTTAGCACTTTTTTTCAGCACCAGCCCAACAGTGTGCTAGACTGGAGTCTCTCCTTATAATAACACAACAGCTGTCAGCATAGGGAACAATTAAGAGAATGATCTAGGGCTTAAAATAACTTACAGTGAAGTAGTAGTGTAAAGGCTTACTTATTATCATCTCTTAGTGTTTAATTGAGCTTTACTTTATTTACTTATTCTACAATTTATTTGTTAAGTGAAATTAGAAAAGATCTAAATTTCCTGCAAAGTTAACACATCAGGATTTAAAAAAAGTGTTTTAGCAAATGGAATCCACTAGTAACTTGGCATTTCCCTTTAACATCACATTTGCCATTAAACAATTGTGTTTTTTCAAAATTTTCCTAAAAATATTAGCAGAACAATATGAATTTGACGTTGAAGCTTACCTCACACATCTGTAACTGGAAGAACCTTCTTTCTTTCTCCATCTCTTCTGCAATTTCAGCTCCACTTATTTCTGTACGGATCATCCCATGCAGCTTAGCATGCTCTTTTTTCTCCTTCTCTATTTTTGTACTATAAGGCAAAGAATCAGTCAATGAAGTGAGAAATCCACAGCCTCTCAGGGAATCTGATTATTCACAAAGTCTACCTGACAGATGCAGAGCTAAACTCTTGTAGCTTTGCATATGACTTACTTCCAGATGACATTTCATTTGAAATTTGACAATGACTAAAGATCAGCAATGACATACAGTAGCTGAAAACTAATTCAATCATCTGTTAAAATAATGTCCTGACAGATATTCCAAAGGAAGATACTAAGTGAGAGGAAGATACTAAGTTCTTGCATTCAAGAAAAAAAATCCAGAAACAAAATAATGAATTTTAATTGAAAATGTAGGGGGATGTTTAAACCCAACTGACCAAACACTGGTTAACAGAGTTCAATTAATGTCACCAGATTTATTGAGTCTTGCCTGTCATCAAGTCATCTTCTATATATACAGGGTTTCCTAAGCCAAAAATCACAGTTGCCATCTCTACTTGCTACTGAGCCAGTTGGCACTGGGAATGCCGTCCAGCCGGCTGTGTTGCAGACTTCAAAGTCTGCTAGACCAGCTGTCCTAATTCCCTAAAAGTTTCCATGAACGTTTTCCAAGAGCTCTGAATAAAACAGGTTCTCCTGCAGAATATAAATGAATAACCAATGCCTGCCATACAGTATAAGTCCCCGAAACACACTCGTGCATTTGTTACAGCTATTCTCCATATTATTCTTAAAGGCAGCAGCATAATTATACTACCCAGTTAGACAAGCTTGATATGAAAAAATATATTAATAAAAGAAAATACATGAGGGTGTTTACTTTTTGGAGGAAGACAAGTTTGCCACTTGTACTGTTTATAAGCTGAAAATTTTGGAAAGAGCTTCCTGAGGAAATGCTATACTGCTTTTGAACAAGAGGAAGCATTACACATGAATACAGGAAGCAGATGAGAAGAACAAGTAACACACACACTGTCATACCTCCTCTTGGGCAGTCAAGTGTCTCTGAGATCTCTCTCTGAAAAGATGACATGTCTCAAGTGCTCTCTTAACCTGATGTTAACATTACCCTAACAGCTTATTGGAAAATGTCCTAGATGGACTAAGGACTTCCAGTCAACAATATATTCTGTACTTATACTTCTCAAGAATGAGGAACTGCCTCCTCTTACACCTCAAGCAGCAAGGGAAAACTAGAATTAATCCCATTAATCCCATCCTGTAACATTTCCACAGGGAAACATTCTGAACAGCAATTCAAAGAGCCCCACTGCGCTCTCAGTGCTGGCAGGCACAGCAGAGCCCTGTGCAGTATTCCAGCAGCCAGCACATCCAGCCAGCACTGCGCTCCTTCTCAGCCCATCGCATCCCGCCAGAAGCAGACGTTCGGAGGGAAGCTCCTCTCCTCTGAAATAAATGTTCTGAAAACCTTCACTCGCCTGAATAAAAACTCAATTGCAGAATGTTCTGTTTTCATCAAAAATTAGTCTGTACTCTTACCTGTTTACTGCCAGTTATGCCATTTTGTAGCCACAGAATACAGAGTCCAAACACAAGAATTAACCAGACATCAACCGTGAGCAAGGAAGATAAATCATTACAAAAAGATTCACAGAAAATGACAGACACGCAGCTCCTTTCTAGCACACACTCTATGAGAGTTTACATTATATCATACTTGATAGTTCTAAAAAACGTCAAACCTCAGAGCAAAGAGCCAGGACTGTTTTAATACTCTCAATTTCCGCATTAATCTAACAATTCATGAGGACAGAGAATTCACTGAAGTGTGAGTCAAGTCTAATAACTATCAATTGCTATTGTATTTTCATTGTTTACAGAGAACAATACTCAAACATAGGATGAGATGACATAACCACCTCAAAAATTTTAAGAGCTTATTAACATGTCATAAGGTGTCTCTAAATGGTAGTTAAACCAAAAGACAACTAATACTGCCAGAGTCAAACATTATGCACAATATCACAGCACTGTTTTAAGAAACTGAATTCATTTTAAAGAGCGAGCTAGATTTCAGTGGAAGAGTCCTTTCTATTCTTTAAAGGATAAACCATACTCCACAGGCAAAAAGTAGTTGAACCAAGACTAAAGCATACCGACATCTACCAAGTAATTCAGAGAAATAAGACATCCTTGAAGCCGGTGGCTGGAGTTTCAGGCTTCACGGCTTCAAAAACTTCAGAGATGCTTCACAAAAAAACCAAACCATCTCTTGGTGACAAGTACCAGGGATACATGATGGCGCATTTCACATTTGCATTTCCTTATTATTTATGCTTTTAGTCTCTAACTACATTTTCAGCTTTGTAATCCAGAATTTAACCTGTTGCTTTGCTACAGTAATATGCTACCTCCTATCTGACTGATACTACCGGGTACTTTGTTTCTAGGGAAACAAAGAAACCATGTACAGCAGTGTTGCATGCAAATCTCCTGAGTACTAAACGTTGGCTGTGTTTCCTATCCAAATGCAAGGGTCAACTCAGCTTTAAGTGTCACTCTGCTGTGACATTAACCAAATCCTTCTGGCAAAGACAGTTCTACAACGTACCACTGTGGGATTTCCAAATATTGCAGGGTATTCAGGTTTTCCAGGCAGATCAATTAAGCAAAATTAATAAGAAAATTGGAAAAACTCTAGAAAAATCCTCTAGAAGCAATAAGAAGGAAACAAATGTTTTGTAAAGCTGTTGTTCTTGAAGCTCCTGCAGCACATATCACATATACAGATTTTGCTGACTAAGATTAAAATCTGAGCACACTTGTGTTCAAAAAACGGATAGATGTGGCACTTTGGGACATGGTTTAGTGGGCATGGTGGTGCTGGGTTGATGGTTGGACTGATGATCTTAGAGATCCTTTCCAACCTTAATGATTCCTAGTTTTTACTTTCACTAAAAAATAATCCAGCCACCAAGCCAGGAAACATGAAATTATTACTGTACCCTTAATCGGTTTAGTGATGGACTTGGTAGTGTTAGGTTAATGGTTGGCCTGGATGATCTTCAAGGTCTTTTCCAGCCTAAACGATCCTATGATTCTGTGATTCAGTCCATTTACAAGGCAGCTGCACATGACTAATACACACTGAACTCAGATTTGTGTAACAGACAAGTAAAGCTGAAATACAGGATGAAGAATTACAACAGAAAAGTCAGTCACAAAATAAACAGTCTTGCCCATTCAGTTTCCACTGTATGACTATTTTTACAGCTCCAATTTGAAAAGCAACTGTTTTTCAATATAAATTTTAATTTGTATTTCAAAGAAATCAATTTTGTCATACAGATCATGGTATAAACAAACATCAAAGCAGGCATTTTCATTTTTTTTTGAACTTTAAAAAGGACAGGACCTATTTTACTGTGTAACACACCAAAGACTGTTACTTATTTTCAGCCAGTGAACAAGGGTAAAAAACTAGAACACCCTGGGTACATGTAGCAGTAGTGAACTGGCTGGTTGGGCAGCAACTGTCTGTCTTCCTCTCCTTCTCCATATAGCAGTAAGCTGGGCTGAGTCTGGGTATGTACATGAGAAGGTGCAGAGACTGGGAATAGCACCTGGAAGGCCCAGACTTGAATGGGGAGCACTCTGGAAAATGGAGTGCTTCCAAGGGCTATTTTGTTTGACAAAATAGTATTATACATTTTCATTCCAAATATCCTTTCTTTGTCTAGTCTTCCTTTTCAGCCTGACTTTCCAACTTCAGCTCTGGCATCCTAGCCTTTCAGTGAAAGGACCTCCATCTTATTTTATCCTACTGTCTGTCAAGGCTGACAGTAAAGCATGACTCTCTCTCTTATCACCCAGGTCCTGAATGGAGAAGTCATCTTTTCCCTTTGGAAATGATGGAAAGCTTTTCCCTTTCACTCATCCTGCAATGGAGGATAGGGGAGAAGAGGGCAGAATGAGAAAATGTGTCCAGATCTTTCCAGTATTTCATCCCTACTACCTGCAGATGCATTCAAAGCTTTTTTCCATTTAATTTGCAAATAATCTCTTATCAAAATAAAAATACTTAATATGAAATCGCAGACTCAAAGCAGTATATTGTAGATGTTGTTTACCTGGACTTCAGTAACGACTTTGACACCATTTCCCACAGCATTCTCCTGGAGAAACTGGCTGCTTGTGGCTTGGATGGGCGTACTCTTCACTGGGTAAAAAACTGTCTGGATGGCTGGGCCCAAAGAGTTGTGGTGAATGGAGTTAAATCCAGTTGGTGGCCAGTCACAAGTGGTGTTCCCCAGGGCTCAGTTTTGGGGCCAGCTCTGTTTAGTATCTTTATCAATGATCTGGATGAGGGGATCAAGTGCGCCCTCAGTAACTTTGCAGGCGACATGAAGTTGGGTGAGAGTGTTGATCTGCTTGAGGGTAGGAAGGCTCTACAGAGGGATCTGGACAGGCTGGATCAATGGGCCGAGGCCAATTGTATGAGGCTCCACAACGCTAAGTGTCAGGTCCTGCACTTGGGTCACAACAACCCCATGCAACGCTACAGGCTTGGGGAAGAGTGGCTGGAAAGCTGCCTGGCGGAAAAGGACCTGGGGGTGCTGGTCAACAGCCAGCTGAACATGAGCCAGCAGTGTGCCCAGGTGGCCAAGAAGGCCAACAGCATCCTGGCTTGTATCAGGAATAGTGTGGCCAGCAGGAGCAGGGAGGTGATCGTCCCCCTGTACTCGGCGCTGGTGAGGCCGCACCTGAACACTGTGTCCAGTTTTGGGTCCCCAGTACAAGAAAGACATTGAGGTGCTGGAGCGTGTCCAGAGAAGGGCAACAAAGCTGGTGAAGGGTCTAGAGAACAGGCCTTATGAGGAGCAGCTGAGGGAACTGGGATTGTTTAGCCTGGAGAAAAGGAGGCTGAGGGGAGACCTTATCACTCTCTACAACTACCTGAAAGGAGGTTGTAGTGAGGTGGGTGTTGGTCTCTTCTCCCAAGCAACAAATGATAGGACAAGAGGAAATGGTTTCAAGTGTCACCAGGGGAGGTTTAGATTGGATATTAGGAAAAATTTCTTCACCGAAAGGGTTGTCAAGCATTGGAACAGGCTGCCCGGGGAAGTGGTTGCATCCCCATCCCTAGAGGTATTTAAAAGATGTGTAGACGTGGTGCTTAGGGACATTGTTTAGTGGTGGACTTAGCAGTGTTAGGCTTATGGTTGGATTGGATGATCTTAAAGGTCTTTTCTAATCTAAACAATTCTATTATTCTATCCTGTGATTCTATATTAAAGCTACCTTGTTTAGCACTTTCATTCTATGCCACTATTTCAAGATGCGACCTCTACTTTTTTAGATCCTGTTTAAAGAATGAGTGTACCAAACTGGAAACATCGTCACTTAACCAAATAGCTATGCAGACATCTTTACAGAAGACTGTAATATGAATTTGTTCACTCTTCCATTGACTTCAAATGGTTCAGAAACAGATCATTACTGATAGTTATATCTAGATATGAGTGCTTGCGTTTCTGCACAGTAATGTAATGCACCTCAGCCTACTGCCTTGATCTTACAATTCCATAAGCACATTCAAACAACTTGTTCTCTTCACTCAGTTGTGCGTAACAGACCTCATGCCTGGCTTTTAAAAGGAGAATGGCAGAGGAGAGGGAGCCAGCCTTCCCAGGAAAAGCTTGTTAGTTTTCATTAAGCTTTATGTTTCATAGCATTAGCATAATACTTATTAGCAGAGGACTTCTGAAGATTATATATATTTACAGGCCTAAAAATAAGACACCTTTATTTAAAAAATTAACATTTCTTTCTTTTCAGGAAAGACAGGGTTATGTCTGGAATACAGACACTACTATTAAGCTAAAAAATGAGTAAATAATATGCTTCAGTAAGTTTATGCTTCTATTTCCTGTGCAAAATTGACACAATGTCTTTACCTCAAAATCTACCACAACAGGACCGATTAAGCTGAAGAATGTGGGTGAAATCTGGCTCACTGCCTTGTTGAATAAGGTCTGCCTGCTGGGAGAATGAGCAGTTTTCATGACATGTGTACTCCTTCCCCATATGCTCCCCCGGCGCGTCTGCCATTAGTGTTTAAGTACATGGGCGAGAGCAGCTGTCTCATAACAAAAAGAGCCCAGCCTGCACCAATTCTACCTGAAGGACACAGACAGACTAGTCCCGCTGCAGTGCTGTAGTGGCAGGCAGCATCACCCAGCTCTTACATGGGAAACAAAGACTGTAACTGAGGTCCCAAGAGAAATGCACTACTTTTAACTACTCTAAAGCTTTAAAAACATTTTAAAATCGTTATGGCTTCAACTGAAGCATATTAATGACTGATGGTGAGAAAAGATTAATTATTCGTGAATGTCACCTCAGGATGTTCCCAATTTTTGATTGAGGTAGGCTGGCATAAAGCTATGGATTACTTGCTCCTCTTACTCCCTTATTCGAGCACAGTCCCAATGTATGAAGAAAAATGGATCCAGCCTCCCTCAGCTACTTCAACTAAGGTGATCTTCAGGAAAACACTCTGAGAAGTTAGGTAGCTATAGTTTCATAATGATCAGCATTGATGGATGGTGACACAAGAGCATAAGAATGGATCTTAACATCACTCTCCCAAACAAGACTAGATACACAGTAATTTTTAAACACACTTAATTACATACAGAGCTTGAAGTAGCAGCTCAGAAATTGTTATGGGGAAAAAGCAAAACAAATGCTCTTTTTGACTTAACTGAATTTCTTTTCAAATAAGTCACACTTGAGTATATTAGCACCTGATATGTCATCACAAAAATGCAAGTAAGAGAGATGAAATATTGTGCTGGCTTTGGCTGGGATAGAGTTAATTTTCTATCCCAGCCAAAACCAGCACAGATACTGAGGCAAATAAGCTCGAATTCTTCCTTATAAAGACAGCCTATCCAGACAGAAATCAGGATGAAGACACTGCCACTTCTCCACAGACTACAAAATAACACTTTGATATCTGGCACTTAGCTTCACAGGTCTGTACTTGTGACTAGGAAATGCAGATGAACAGTATGATTTTAAGCATATGATACAGAGGGATATGCAGACAAAGCGCAGCCTAGCAGCCTTGAATGGTTTGTTAACTCAAAGGGAAAAGAAAAAGAAGGGGGGAAGAGTAAGAAGAGATAGTCACATATTTGAAGAAGTATCACTGGAAAAGATAGCTAACTAAGCATAAACCTAGGACTGGTTTTAGGCACAGTCCAAACAAGGAGTCATCTTAGGTAACAAGCTGAAGAAGGCTGACCGAACTTCTGGCTATCAACACCTACATCCACCATCCCACTCTGGCAGCACAAGCTATAGGTGAGGCTCAAGTTAGCTCTCCCAGTCCCTTTGCCCTTTTTGTTAAGGCAGAGACTGAAGATATTAAAACAAGGAAATTCATTTCACGATTAAGAATTCTTGAGATGACTCTGCATCCACCCACTGCTACAGATAACCAAAATGCACAGCTATAAGGAAGTTCAGATCCATTTGGGACAGCCACAGAATCAAAACAGTTACTATCTCAAGAAACCTCAGTGGCATATACAATAGCAACCCAGAAAAACCTCACTGTTTTCCTATGTACAAAATTTAGTAGATTATAAAGCTGATCTGAACAGATTCAGGCTCAAACTAATATTCTCACCCTAGCTTCAAACTCACATCATTAAAGTTGCTGTCTCTGATTTGTAAAGAGCAACACTCAATAATGACAGCTGGCAACATCTCAGCTTATCTGGGAACTGATCATAGACACAAGAGGGTCTGACAAATCCCACAGTCCTACTGCAGGGGTGGGGGTCTCAGGGAAGTTCCTGTCTGAATTTAACTCAACAGGACTATGAAAAATTGGTCTGCTCCTTGGTAGAAGTGAGGCAGCTTGCACTGAAAAACAATATTCCCTCATTGCCAAACTTCAGCCACAATAAGTAATTTCTGCTGTTGTAAAGCAACAACAACAACAAAAGGCCCTTCTTTTAAAGAATTTTCCTGTATATAGGATTCCCAGGCTTTGTATCGCAAGCCTCAAGCAGATGATCCTTTGGTCTTGATCAAAGTGAAGGAGTCCAACAGGCTAGACTAAGAGCTTTAAACTCTAGAATACTGATGTGGGGCTTTCATCTAACCACTTAAAAAAACTAGAGCACACAGCAATTGAACCAGCTCACCACCTGGAAATAATCACAGAAAATGGTAATGGATCTGAAAGAATTTCCTGATTAACATGTGCTACCTTCAGTTTTCGCATGTTGAATAACCTGACACATAAATGGCTTAGAAATAAGCATTGTCAAGGAGGTGTGCTTCATTTGTTAAAAAATCTTGCAGAAACTACAGAGGTAACTTGGAGAGAGGTATCTCCTTACACTGGAAAAAGGAACCTGTTTCAGATCAAAAACCAAGTGTCTTATTTGAAAGCAAAATCATAAAGCAGGCTTTCTAAAGGACTGTTGGTTAAAAGGAAAAAAAAAAATCTCACGATATCATACAAGCAGCATTGGATTCAATCCCACAGACAGAAAATAAACACAACGTCAACATCACATTTTCAGGTCCTGAATGAAGTAACATACACACCAACATTTCCAGGTATCTACTGTCCTTAAACTCAAATGAGAATCCCCAAATATACAGATTCAAATACATTTTCTATGGACATTTTTACTTCTCAAGTACTTAACTAAATTAAAAAACAAATGAAAATATCTCCGGAGTACCTGACTCTGAAACAGACCACCTGCTCTGACCAAACTGAGGATCAAAGTACAAATCTTTACATCACTGCATCATACTCATCCTGGTGAATATTCTATCAGAAATTCTAAAAGCATCAGAGATCTTGGTCCAGTAGTAACAGTGTTCTTATACCTTATACCATAAGTCCCAGCAGTGTGCAAATGTATTTTAAATTCTGCACATAAACTTTGTGGGATGTCACTATGAGTGAGTTATACATAAGCAAACAAGCTTTCAGATCCAGCAATCAAGCACTGGTAGGCAACAGCAGACTAAATTACAGGACTGTTCTTTATGGCCCATCCTCAGAGATCAACTACTGCCCTGGGCAATGATTAGAAATCTTAATTACTTCAACAGCTGATAGCTGGCATGGCACCAAATGAGATTGTTCACTAATATTAAGAACACAAAACACTGGAGCCATCACAATCTTCCAAGGATTCGGGCTGTCAGACTGGAGGTTTATCTCAATATTTCAGAATGCCTTGTTATGAAAATCCAGCTATAGCTAAGGCAGTTTCAAAAACCAAAAGCCACTCAGGTCCTCCTCACAAACTGAACCTAGCAAGCAGTAATTAGACTGTTCTCATTGTTATTCACAAAAGGAATAATGAAATTTAGCTAACTTGCTAAACTTGTTGCTTTTTTGAGTAAACCACCTACAGGAATAATTTCTGAAGACTGTACACAACTTCAGATGGGTACCAGAGAATCATTATAACTTTGTGCAATTAAAAAAATATAAAAAAAATAGCGCTAGATTCTCAGCCAATCTGGGTGTCTGGGGATCTGCAAGCTATTTATGTTAAACAGTGTCATCATATGTCATTCTTCTGGACCTGTATCATCAGAAATGGTCTGATACATGCAGCACTATCTCAGTAGATCAAAGATGGTGGATGCGTGATTCGAAACTCAACCGACAAGTCACAATCCATATAATACTGGAATAAGGAATAAAACCCACTACAAAATTCTACTTCAGAGACTATCAGCTGTGCTGATACAATTGACTTGGCCAGCCCAGGAAACAACTGTTCCTGATGCAGGGCACTAAACCACTTGAAGATTTACAAGGTACCAAAATTAATTATGTTTGATCTTAGGTGCTGAGCTTTGTTGACTCATTTGATCCATTTAGCTGGATATAAAATGCTGTTATTAAAACTGGTTTTATACCTGTTTATACTGTGCATCAGGTACCATCAAACAAGTGGCTTACGGTAAGCTGGGCTAGACACACAACATGAGACACAGTTGACAAGACTCAGATAGGTGTTCATCCACTTCTAATACTCAATACACCTGGTGAGAGTATCCAAACTTGGCATTAAATGCAGAAAACATCCATATCTTTAACCAAACTGCACTAATTAAATGTGGTTTACCAAAGTTCCTGGTACTTGATCAATCTGGAGCCATGTGCAGTTTTAGAATGGTAGCAGCAAACACCACCACCAGCCTTACCACCTCGTTGGTAAGTGCCAAAGGCTCAGCATCAAATAAGGTCTTCCTAGAGACCTCAGCACTGGGCATAGTCTCATAAGATATGCTAGAGCAAGAGACATTACAGAGTCATTACAAGGGTTTTAGGCTAACAAATCCAGAACTGAATCTTGACTTGCATACTCCTGATATTTTTTGTTAAGACATTTCAAAACACTCAGGCATAAAGTATGTAATTTCTTCTGCACTCTTCAACTAAAGAAACTTGCTAATTATAGTGAATTAGTCATTGATGAGAAGAAAAAAAACCCAACAACAAATGCTTAAAAGGACATCAAGTATAATTATGTTGCTGCACTTTTGGTAGTTAAGGATGAAAACACAGGGTGGCTAACTTTCATTTTATATAGTAGTGTCCTCCAAAAATAGAGGAAGGCAGAAAAGGAAGCGAACTTTCACATGTAGTAGATTATAGGGAAGTAATATGGATGCTATCAAAAATTTTAAAAATGTCTTTCCCAATTAAAGCAAAACTTTCTCAATTGAAATGGAAGAATATGCAGTGGAAGAACATGCACTGGGAGGTTATGCTCATTACTTGGAACTTCTGTAAACAAAGAGGTCTACCACAGACACTGTCACGGCACACAAACACACATAAAAGACAATTTACTCATGAAATAAGTTGTATATTACAGAATTTGAAATGACTGTGTCTATGCGCTTGTATTTTCACACAGCTCCAGGTTTTAAGGGGAGGGGAAAATAAAGAAAAAAGCTCAACTTCCCAGCCAGGACTTCTGGCTTGGACCTTGACATTAAATAATGACCTTTATAGATTTCAGTTATACTTCTCTTTTATTTAAAAGTTTAAAAGATACATACACTTTCGTTTCGTAGTCCTTCCAAGCTTTATCAAAGGGTTTTTTCAGGTCCTGTCAAGAAAAAAGAAAAAAAATACAGTTAGCTATTTACGTGAAAAATACTGTGGGTCTAACAATGAAGACACACCTTGGCCACCTGCAGTGCCTACTAGAATAAAGCACTCCACTCTTTCTTGAATAGCTCACCTAAGGATTGTGTAAAAGCAATCTTGCACGTAGGAAAAATGATCTCGTACACAGAATTAATACACTCATGTTTTTAAAAGCATCTCTAGGATGCTTTTTACTATGCTTTTTACAGCTCCATTTCACTCCTTAAACCACGTCATCCCAAGAGCACACTATTGCAATTAATCAAATCAGCTGTTTTCTCATCATTCCGTCTCTGGCTCCACTGGAAAGAAGTGCCTGCCCCGAGGCTTGGCTAAGGACTTGATTCGTCCCACTAAAGAAATCAATTTCCTACTGAATTAACGGGAACTGTATAGGCCATATGGCTCGACACAACTAATTCTGAGAATTCTGAATTACTTATGTTCCAAATTCCTTTATTTCTTCCCTGTGAAGAAGCCAACTTGGATAACATGATCTTAGCAAGTTGTAAAATTATTTCACTGATGTCTAAAAATGCAGCAGATGAAATTCTGCTGTAGTTCAAGAGATCAGCCAACTACAAAAAAAATTTTGTTAACTGTCAGATGCTGGAAAAACTTTGGAGCTACAGACTAGGAACTAATTCTTACATGTCAGCTAGTTATTTCAACAACTATGAAATTAATTAAAGCAGCATTTGATTATTTTCTCAAGTCAGGAACACGGGGCAACACTGTATTGTAATAGATTTATTTGTTCTGACATAGCAAAAGAGAAGAACAAGAGGAGTGAAATGTAGTAAGCAAGCAACACAAGATAATAAGCCTATCTTACTAAATAATCTCTTTATCCTCCAGTAATTTACAGAGACCATTTTTAGTCTATGTACATTTTTCTTCTTCCTTCAATGTCCTAGAACAATAGCTGCCAGTCACTTCCTGTTTGCACAGCAGTAAACAGAGCGTAAGCCAAATTTAAGTTTGTTGGCTACAGGCTTTGAAATTTATTATATACATATTATCATTTGAGTCCTAAGTTATTGTTATTTCAAATAGGAAATATCCTCAGGGCACAAATAGATTTCAGCTTTGTTAAGAAAAATTCTATGCTCATGCAGTCTAAAGTGTCTTTCTTAATAATCCATATAGTTCCAAGGTAAGTTTAGAATGCTAAATATATTAATAATAATACTTTTACATAAAATACTACCCCCTACTCAACTAAGTAAATATCTAAATTCTCGCACCTCTTCCACTGCTTATCTTCTATAACTTAGGGCTGCATTTTAAAGCTTCTTAAATGTTGTTCTGTATACATAGTCAAGAGTATGGTGTATGTGAAGCCACAACCAGAAGGGATGACTCAATTCACCACCAAAAAACCCCAAACCAAAAAAACCCCAGCCTCTTGTTTATTAAGCTAATACATTACTTTAGTATCCCATGCCTCCCATCAAAGAAGATTAGTACACTAGCTAAACGTATTTATTGTACCAACAAGTCTTTTATATATAAGATAAACATACCCCTTTTACTCCTTTCAGATCTCCCTTCAGCAAACTGTCCAATGGAAAAGTGATTATGTTGTTCATATTCTGAATCTGAAACAAGAAAATTACATCAAAATATTTAATATATTTTAACGCAGAACATACACTGTCTCAATTCACACATTTCAGAAAGTTTAACAAGAAAATCTTATATATTATTTTCCTAACCCTGCTTTATGAAGACGTTTATCAGTACAGCCAGTAATCAAAGATGGAGGCAACATGAGTTAATTAAACTTACTGTGGAAACACTATAACCCAAGTCAGCAGGAAACCTGCAGAATTACTGCTGATGATAAACATCTCATCCAACAGTGACTGCAAAGTAAGGCCACTAATTTTTACATTGCCTGATTTCACTGTTCAAATTATATGAAAATAACCATACAGTTTTTCAGCACTTATATATTTTAAGTTCATCAATATATTTTAAATGAATCTTGTTTATTTTCCAGTCTCTTCAGACCTATTCCATAAAATGTATCTGCTATTCTCAATATACACAGCATCTTACTATGACTGAGGTTATAAAGACAACGAATGCTGGCCTGTTAGAAAGCCACTACTCAAATTTTTTCCATGAGTTTTTAAGAAGTAATACATCTGCCTTATTTATCTCATACATACTTTGAAATAAGGATTTAATGAAGTCTTGAGTATGCAAGTAATTCAAGAAGGAAAAAAATAATTTCAAATGAAGAAAACTAAAATAATCATGGTTTTAGATAAGTATCTGTACAATAATATTTTGATAAGGAAAAAGAATGAAGAAAGACAGTAGGATTAAGACAGTAAGTAGCATACACCAGAAAAAGAAAGACTTCATGTCCAATCCTTTATGATTCAGGGAAAACGTTCAAGGTATGGGCCATGATGTCTAGGCACAGAGTTCAAACTGTAACAATTCAAATGGATTGCACTTAAGAGTAAAAAAAAAAAAAAAAGAGCATTTTAGAACCACACAATGGGAGAAAAAATCAGAATAACTTTTGCAGCAGTTTGGTGAAGGTTGACTTTGGATGGTTTTCTTTTTTTGATGTTATTGTTAGCTGTTCTTTTAAAAATGTGATTTTCTCAAGAAGCACTGAAACGCATATATGAAGATGGATTTCAAATGTTCAAAGTACAGAAAGAACTTTGCACCATGTAGCAACAAATGCTTCTGTTTCTTCAGGACAATGTCAGGAACATCAAAGTCCCTTGTAGCGTAACCCACCCAGAAAAGAAAGGACACTAACAGGAAATTCAAGAAAAAATAGTTCCAACTGTGATGCTTCAGCCTCCCTGGAATGGAAAAATACAAAACATTATCACCCTATAGTTACTTGGTGGCCTCACTAGAACAGACGCAGGGGTCCCATCCCCAGTGGTACTCAACAGCTGCTATTAAAACAAACAAAGCCCCCCAAACTCCCACCCTTCCTCTTCAAAGATACTACCTTACTGTATTTGCTTGAAATTTCAGCCCACAATCAAAGAGAAAGTGAACAAACATTAATTTTAAAGGTTAAACAGATTGCCTCTGCATGGGAAGGTTGAAGAAAGATAGAAAATCTGGTCTTTTAAACTCTTACCATAAATCACATTTCCCCTCCTCCACCCTACTTTTCCTCCTCCCCAAAAAGCTGCAGGACTCAACCACAGCCCTTTAGAATCAGTTAAATTTCAACTCTCTGGTTTGTTTTTTTTTTAAATAATTCCTATAAAAATTGAATGAGCAACATCTACACATGCTTAGCTGGCAGTGCTGGAAACCATCCACCTCATAAGTTCTCAGCAGCACTACAACATCTGCATACCAACATAACCATGCTCAAAGTTAATAAAATTATATGTTGTAGATATAGGAGAGAATTGAAAAGGTTTAAATCACACAAAACTTAGGTAAAAAAATAAAAACTTCTAGAAGAAGACAGGTGGAACACATACACCTATGGACACACACCTCCAGAATGGCTATCCTAGGTGGAGAAGCAGAAGAGGTCTCATCTAAGATATCATCCTATGCAATGTTTTCTACTTTGCTATTCTATTTTATCAGTATGATGCAATCAAATGTCTAATCTAAAGATCAATACTTTCCCAGCATACATTTAAGTATTCTTCAAATCCAGATAAACAGGCACAAAGCAAGAATAAAGCATTTCTCAATAGCAGACTCAAGACAACTGTTTTTTCCTTAAGTTAGAAAAGAAAAAATGTCAGCTCATGAAGTATTATCCCAGACACATTCATGTAAACATCAGTCAGCCTCCAAAACACTTCTGGATGTTTCCTAGAATTTCAAGTCATGGCACCTGAAGTCCAAAGCAACTTTAAAAAAAGAGTAGGAGAAAAAACCCAACATTCTTTTTTAAAGTTTGAAGAATGTTTGCCTATTCAAATTAATTCCTTCTGTGTGCTATTACCTGTATATTACTACCAGTCTATTGTATTGCCTATGCTCCTATTTTATTTGCAACAAATGTAAATATACATAATGCATGAACTTGTCATTATTAGCCTAGTTAGATGAATCATATTTGCTCATATTTATAAATCAACAAGCAATATACAGAAGAAAGATCTTAGATGTTTTTCCCCTCTTTCTTGAGAAGCTTAAGCTGAACTATCTAAAAATATAGACCCATTTTTGGCACAGAGAAAAGCATTAATATGCTGCAGCTCCTACTCTGTGTATACAGGGAGCTAAAATGTATACAACTGCCTCTACATTTTGACTATTTTATGTTTTAAAATATTCTTTAAAAAGAAACATGCACAAAGGTGCAGGAAAGCTTCACAGAAATTAAAGTCATCCTGTGTCAGAGGAAGACTAGCAAGTTCCTTGCGTTTTAAAGAAAAAAGAAAGAAAGAAAAAAATACAGTTGACCTGGTTTCCACTTCCAACGCTGCTGCTTTGGCAGACTCACAGTTTTCCTCTGACAGCTTCCAACAAGATAAGGTGACAGAGACAGGGTAATAAATTAAAACTTCCTAAGCTGGAGAAGGCTCAGAGGAGGAGAAGAAATGGCAGGAGGGAGACTAAAAATACACAAACATGTAGCTGCCAGAAGTGATGGTAGAGGCAAACAGGCAAGCCGACATTTGTGGAGGAGAAAGATTTTCAAGTAGTTTAAGAACCTATGGCCAAACACCGAAGTTCTTTGTTTGCCAGTCCTCCTGATACCTTTAATGAGTCTTTTCCAGAACAGCTTTGGATACTGAAGCCTGCAGAACTTCAACAGGTTTTGTTTTCCAAATCAAAAAAAAAAAAAAAAAAAAAAAGCCTTTTCACTACTTCAGAAGTTAAATACTTAACATGCAGATAAACAGAGTGGACCTTAAAACATTTTCAACTTAAGCTAAAATTCAGGCAGTCGAACAGTGTACGACACGACTCCTATTGCCATTACTATATTCTAGATGCAGTCCACGTACTTGGCTGTGGGCTTCTCAATCACCAATGAACTCGGGTGTGCGCAAGTGACGGCAGTACTGCCTGCTGACAAACTGTTTAACTTATTTTCATTTTTTTATGGCAAGTGCTATTGGATTTAATACTTTCCAAGAGTTTTCCCAGCGATGTGAGCTTTAGCAGGACAAGGCCAATCAACACAGCAGGGAGCAAATGGAAATCAGAACATCCCTTATAGATGAGACGCTTTAAGCTTTCAGCATCTAACCCCAAGACTTCAGAAAATCATGTAACATAAAGGCTCGTAGCACAAACTTTCATCTTTGCGCCATGCCTCCCCCTCGCACGCAAGGACACAACGCTGCCCTTCCACTGCCCTCACCCCCTGGCCCCACCTGCAGGGCAGCGGCGTGTCCCATAGCACAAACCGCGTCCCACCAGGCTGGTGGCTGAGGCGGGACATCACCCACCGCCCACGTATGCCGTAGGAAAAGCGACTCCAGCAAAGCAGGAGCTGAACACCACTAAGTGCCCACACGGAGCTGCTGGCTCAGCTGCCTAGAAAAATGTCTTCACACGAGATCTCAAGTGTTGCCACCAGGTACTATTGGAAACAGCCCCTGCACCACCACCGATACACAAACTACGGGCTAGGAACTTCTCTATTAGGAAGTGCAAGCGCAAAATGACAGGAGATATATTTTTAAAGGTATTCTTAAAAGCATAAAGTGAAGAATTTTAAAAGCAAAGGAAGAAAGAGACTTGAGATTATTCCAGCCCATCTTCCTTGCCAGTAGAAGAGAATTCCCAGTTGCACATTTTCTAACCTAGGTTAAAACACCTAAGTGGTAAGCCTCTATCACTTTCTCTGGGACACTTCATCTAGTATTTTCCACAGTGAGATGCCATTTATTATTTTCCTCTTCCACAATCACAGTTATCTGTGAGGCAAACCATACCTTTCTAATTCTTCTAAGCTTTCTTCATTAATCAACTGATTTAAGCCCTGATCAATTTTTGTTACTACCCTCTGAATTTCTTCCAGTTGGATCAGTCTCTTTTTGGCAAAGAAATAAAGATAAGACTCCAGGTAGAGCTGAACCCATGCTACTAAGGAAGAATTATTACATCTTGGTTTATATCTTCACAAGTGTAAATCAAACAGTACTCTCATTTTTTTCCTCTCCCATTAAGCCAATCTTTCCTCACACGTACCAGTGAAAAACAGAAACAACACAACTTAAATCATTAAGCTTCACATATAACACTCCAACCTCAAATATGTGTATCTGTAGCTTTTGTTATGTACTTCACTAAGATGAGTCCTTCTAAACAAAATATGAAGGTTCAGGCACCAAATATTTTTAAAACCTTAGACTGAAGTATTACCCTGGAAAGAAAATTCTGGGCATAAAGTTCTTACATTCGTTATATAATTCAGCAAAGATATTTCCTTCAGTTTTGTAATTTGTTACCCTCTACATTTAAGCAAATCTCCTTTCTTCTTACATTTAAAAAATTGTGTAAGACAGGAGTATATGGTCAGAAAATTATCATCACTGTTCTTCCATTTCTCCCAGCTAAAATCGAAGGATTCTTAATAGAAAAACTTCTCAAACAGAATCTCTTCCTCCCAGCTAGCTTTAAATTTAAATAAATGAAAAACAAAGGACAAGAATATGTAGAAGAACAACAAATACAGAAAATGGAATTTGTTAAATAGCTACTTCATCTTCACAGATCAAATCCCTTTTCAAGGAGTGCTGACAAAGGTGACAGACAACTACAGATTTTATTTCTTCTCAGTGTAGCAATCTAAGAATAGGATTTAAAGGAAAACACAAAGATGTTGCAATGAGCCTTTCCTTCTCCTAACATGTTTCATATTAAGACTCACACCTTTATCATCTTGCACTAAATTTATTAGGAAGACAGAGTAATTAACACTATAAGCAAGTGCCACACAGACCTAACCTACATGGGAACTGTGGGCACTACCATTCTGTCTGGAATTAGCACTGAGGTTACCATCAAGAAACAATACCGCAGATGCCACAAAAGGTACCGTCTTATGCCTGAAAATGCCTCTAGTGTTTTCTGATAGTTCACTACCAAAAAAGACATACTGATTGCTCAATCTTTTTCAAAACATTTCTAGTCCAGAAGAAGTTGAAGAAAAATTTGTAGCTTGATTATTGGAGCTATGGCAAGATGGAAAAAAAAAAATGCACAGTATATTGTAAACTGATCCAAACAAAGTGTTAGAAAGGCTGAAGTGAGTAGTTACAAGGACCTGATATACAGTAAATGTCAATTTATTTCTTCTCTTAAAGATGTGTTTCATAAACCACTTCAAATGTGAAGAATCAAAGTTCTTCAAAGTCTTTTTTTATTTTTATGCACTATTTAAAAGTGCACACATAAAAGAGGCATAGCAAAACACGTATAAAAAACCCAAGACCTGAACTTTAAGTTGAATAGTTTACAGCTGAATAATAGGATTCCGGGGGGGGGGGGGGGGGGGAGAAAAAAACCCCCTTCAGCTGTTAATGAAATATTTTAAAACATTGATGCCTTGATAAGCCCATGAAAACATCAAAGTCTTTTGGGAAACCTTAAAAAATATTAGTGAAAATAAGAACCTAAAACCCCTGTTAACGCAGAACAACTTTATAATGGCTTTCCTTTACCTTACTAAGGACAAGTTTAAAGAAAATCTTTTTGCAGAAGCACTGTAGAGCTACAACTCTAAATGCCACCCAGGCCAAGAGCTGACAGAACACATCAGCTTCTAGAAACAAAAGCAAAATATATGACAAAGCAAAACTTGACAGTAGCCCTAAAGCTTTGCCAGTGTTAATAGCTTTGGCATCTGTTCCAGTCTGAACATGTCTTCTTATTCCTTGCACATTCCCCACTCATTTCACCTAAAAAAAAAAAAATCTTCTGTGGCAATCCAGTGCCCTATGAAACTCCAGGGATAGGTCTATTTAAAAAAGAGTACCTTTCAGAATGTTTTTTTAACAGCAGCAGGCTGTATGGCCTTGGCTACATTTTGATGAAACTATTTACAACCAAAATGTGTTGGGTGCTACAAGGAAACACCAGAGAGATGTTTTTACTGCCAACATGCTTAAAGCATTCAGAGTTGGATACTTCTGCGAGAATGCATGGAGCTTGTTTCACATATGGCTATGACTATCAAAAAATAGCACCCCAAATTATTTCCAGCTACTGTATGGGACTTTTTACACTAGTCAATACCCTTGTAACCTCTTGGAAAACTAGACCTCCATCAGAGAACTTATGAACAGATTTTCAAAGTGACCAGTTACCAACAATTTATTCTATTGGTATTAACTTCTAATAGGCAAAGTTACATAAAACTATTTTTTTTTTATAATTCTAGAATTCTTGTTTATAAATACAGTATTTTCAAGCAATAATGAAGTTTACATCTTTTTTTCATATGTATTTCTTCCTGGAGGAAACTAATTTCCTAGAGAGACACCAAATTCAAGGACCATTAGGTTCCTCTAGTTCTTCAGTTTTCCTCTGCTAGTCAGGAGAAAACAAAAAACTTCCAACCTCAACAATATGAAGCATATTAGGAAAGAGCAGAATCTTACAGAGACCTGTCCTTCACCAGATGGTATTAAAGAGGAGAGAAGGTGCCTAAGCTATTGCAATGTAAAAAAAAAAAAAAAAAAAAAAAAATTTACACTCATGTCCATGCAAAATTATTACTCACTGCAAAAATAGAGAAAATCAGAATCACAAACTGAGAAAAACTAAACACTTAGCTACTATCTCATGACATATCCTCTTCTTATACATACAAACTGAAGCAAAAATACATAGTTGCTAGTGAAAAAGCAGTACACAGCAAAAAGATTTAGAAATAGTCCTTGGAGAAGACACACAAAATGCTTACATGGATAAGAAAAGGTAATAAAACCATGCATCCCACTTCCTATAGATATTTATTTTGTTTTTATTTTCTTTTCCAGTTTGTGGAAGAAAAGTTACTCTTGTCAGAAACATTTTGCAAAGACAGCAATTACTGTTTTTAACAGATAGCTAAGATTTTTGGTAAAACAGCAACATTTTTTACCTTTTAAAAAGTCTTCTTGAAATATAATACATTAAAAGGTTTTTCTGGGGAGGGGGTGCAGCTTTTAGTAGATTGCTTTTTAAAACCACCTAAACATCACATTTCCCAGATCCATTTGCCTAATGAAGTCACCATATTGCAATTAATATATGATAGAGATGGTATTTTAGTCAACAGAAGGTATCAATTAGAAGACCCATTCTATTTCCCCTTCTATATGAGCAGTCTAGCTCTGTATGGGAGACTCAGGATAACTGACTGACTCACACTTAATAAGAATGCCTCTTCTGATACATAATCTCAAGTAATATTTGTACATCCAGAGATATTCAAATCAATATGACCAATATGAAATACATTTCACTGTTGATAAATACATTTGGGGCTAGAGTCTCCCTCATCAATATCACAATTGGGTAAAAAGAAAGGACAGCATCAGGGAGTGAATGGGACTGCCCTAAATCCCATCAGCTGGAAACATTCCCCAAAGAACTGATTATGACCAGCTGGCTGCAAACTACAGACATTTGGTCTAGACTCACAAAAGCATTTCATGTGTCTCCGTCCCATTGATTTCAGCAGGCACAGACTTTTAAATGCTTGTAGGAATCTGGGTCATCTCCCCGTCCTAGCCCGTGGTTTAACAGTTCTGTGCTTTCAAGTAAATTTGGGACTTCCTCAGACATAGGAAAGCTCTAGCTAGTAGGATGTAGTCAGAATCTGCTCTTTTTGTGCCCACTGATTAATGTGAAAATGAGGCTGAAAATTCTCCATTCATAATTAAAACTCCTGTTCTTCCATTTGGCTCCATCCCATTTGGCTCACTGAAGAGTGCTTTTAAGCCTTACTGGCTTCAGTTGCAGGACTGGTCCCCAGTGGACACTATTGTCATTATAGCATTATGTTTGATTTGGTTTTCCTGACTCTCTTCACTGAGAAGCAAGAGACTCCCTCTTCCAGGGACACTAAAATCTCCCTTTATAAATACAAATGGAAAGTGTGAAAAAGTAAAGTAAAAGCAACAAGAACACAAAAGTAAACCAAGTTGGGTTTTGCTGGTTTCACAATTTTAAAGCAAATTTATATGTGCGTTTTATAATACATAACTACTTTATTGTGGGAAGCTTTAAGGCGTGAGAATTGTTGGAAGAGGGTCTTTTGTTGGGTTTCTTTGGTTTTAGTTGTGGTTTGGGGTTTGTTTTGGTTTTTGGTTTTTTGTTGTTTTTTTGAGTTTTGAGTTTTGCAAGGGGAAAGGCTAGGCCATGAGACATTTTCTTAAGCTGAGAATTTTTTAAGAACAGTGGTTGCTCAAACACAAATTACCTTCAACATGAAGAGCTGTTATAATTCAGAAATACAGCCTTTGTAATGGCCTTAAAATTTCAACGTTTTTCTTAAGTAATTCTTACCAAATTTTTGAAGAGTGCAGTTAATTCCTTTGTAAACACAGAAAATTTTAAAAACGCTGTTCCCAAATCTGGGTCATCCCTGCAAACACAGTTGCCTCCGAATTTCTCCAGTGCTTGTGTATACTGTTCTTCATTTTCCACGTGAGCTTCAAAAAGAGCAAAACATGAAAATATCATCAGCAGATAAAAGGTTATTGAAATTATAATTGAGGTTTTTTAAAAAAAAAAACTTTTCAGAAGATTTCTTGCTAAAAATATTTACTTGATACAATAAACATTTATTATTTATATTTTAACACCGATATGCCAGAAGTATGACGTATCTCACTAATTCTGGTTTATGTGTTATCTATCCACATGCTGTACAAAGGACAGTGTCATCAAGACAAGACAGTCATCTGATAGGTATGCAACTCTAGAAAGACCCACAATATTTCTGCACCATACCAGCAACTGCATAACAATTCCCAACTCATTATATGAACTTTTAGAGTCTTCTATTAATGCTCTCTAATTTTAACTGTGCACTGTTATGTTTAAGTGTGTGCTGAACAAAGAAACAGAGGAGATCAAGTGTGTTGGCAGAGTCCTGGATCTCTACAGTAGAAGGCAATAGATCAGATAAGACTCCTAGGTCATCTTAGGAACTGGGACTACAAACTGCGTTACAGATGAAGACAAAACCCGTATCTACATTAGCTCTCCGACACAGAGCAGCAGTGGGGACGTGAAGCAATTCCTAGCAGCCTGCATTTACCACAAGCCAGTTCAGTTCTCAAAGCACTTCTGGTTCACGACAACTGGAGCCCTTTCTGAGAGAATGATACCAGAAGCTCTGCCCCAGAAGTGGTGCGGTGCTTAAAGGAGACAGCAGGTTCTGAATCACTGTGTGGGATGCACCAATGCAAGTCATCCAGCACACACCTAACACTTCTGCCTTTTAGAAAGCTTTGAGCTGCACGTGTTGGGGGGTTATTCAGCTCAAGGAAAGAGATGAAACCTAGGCCTAAAGCAAGTTCCCCTGATTCAAATATAAAGGAAATCTGAGGGGCCTCAGTCTTAACTACTTCAACCTACTGATTCACGCCTAGGACACCAGATTACTTGCTTCTGTAGACAGGCATAAGAAGTCCCTGTCAATTTGATCTGTGGAATAAAACAAAAAGTCTTTCTGAACCCAAGCTTAGCAACCATGTCAAGCTTGAGCACATGAACAAAGCACACCAAGTTGGCACCTGAGAAAGTGTTTCCTATTTTTTATTCTAGCTGTGGCCAATTTTTAACACTTCAAAGGAAGCCAGGAAAAAAATCCACACTCTAGAAAACAAATTATGCATTAATAAGACCAAAGACCCTTTCTTGGTCATTGCATGAGACCAGCATAAACCCTGAAGATTATTTAGAGAGGATTAATCTGTTCAAACAGGCAATGATCCAGTTTCATTTCAAGCCCATTTGTATACGTCAACACATTTAATATTCAAAGGATTCTTGATACAATGTCCTTTCTCCAAATTTCTACGAATTAGTTATACAACCTGTTCAATAAACCTGGCATGCTCCAACTTAAAAACAAGCCCATCCACCTTCCTATTTGGACAGCCATTCAAAAACTTCATTTCTCAAGTAGCTACAAATTTTCTTTAATTTCCAATATATGAAACTAAAACCCTGTGGAGTAGCGGTATAATATTGTGTAATTAAAGACCGTCATAATGTATATGCAGAATTGAAGTTACACAAACGGCATTAACTCTACAAGTTTCTACCCTGAGGGCTTGAATTTGCAGCCTGTAAAAGATAGTTTGCATATAGCCATTCAATTTAAAAAACAAGTCCTAGCACTGAACTGTACTTATTTTTCCTCAGCATCAACAGCAGGGGCTGAGTGCTTACCACGCTTTTTGCTACGTGAGCTGGAGGATGAAGCAAGGATGTTCAACTAAGACTATTGTGTGCCGTACACATACCTGAACAAGCTTTGAATGAACCGGCACAGACAGCAAAAAACAGGATGTGGCAGGTCACAACTCCTCTAGTTCACACAGCTACCCAGTAAGGTGAATTATTTCCATATTGCTTTCTGCATTCTTACTCCTTCCTGCAGCCAGCTTAGCGTATTTGAACCCAGGTGAGGGTGGAGGTCAGGGCACAATTCATACAGCAAAAAGAGAAGGCTGCCACTGCATGAAAACAGGGTGAAAAGGCTGCTACCATTAATTGCTGTAGTTAGATGTGCAACTAGCAGCTAAACCATGCTGGCTTTATACCTTAGGAAACAAGAGCTTTCTATTCCATACAGCATCCCCAAGAGTTCTCTATTCCCCAGCATCCTAGGGACCGTTCTTCTGGATCTATGTATCAGATTAAACAAAGTCAACAAACCAGCAGCTCAACAGCAGTTCTGAGACATTCCCCAGAATGCTGATGGTAGTTATTGCAGCAATACTATTAGCTGAGCTGGTGCTCCAAAAGTGCTGGTATTTTTTCACAGAACCCTCCAAAATACTCTCCTTGCCCTCTGGTTTCTTCCTGATAGATTTTAAAGGTTTCTCTACAAACAAAAGCTTTGGAATCTATCAAAAAAAATAAATAAGCCAGGTTTCTTTGAGGGTTTAAAGGCTTTTTCTAAATAAGAAACTAAATTATGTACAAATTGGAGTCACTATCTAATTCTCTATAATGGTTTCTAAATTCACACATTAAAAAAGAAAGCCAAAATATGTATACTTAATACTCAGGAAACCTATATTAAAAATACAGTAACTGTGTTCTTACAAGTGCAGGGCCACAGTTTTTGTTTTGTCTAAAGAAACCCCAAGGGTTGGCACGTGGCTGGGTTAGTGATATTTCTGCTGGTGGAAGGGCAATGCCTCCAAACCTTTATTGTTGTCATGGTTTAACCACGCAGGCAGCTAAACACCACACAGCTGTTTGCTCGCTCCCCCGCCAGTGGGATGGGAGAAAGAATCGGAAAAAAGGTAAAACTCGTGGACTGAAATAAAGACAATTTAATAGGACAGAAAAGGAAGGGAAAATAATAATAATGGTAAAAGAATATACAAAGCAAGTGATGCACAATGCAATTGCTCACTACCCACTGACCAATGCCCAGTCAGTTCCAGAGCAGCAGCTGCACCCCCCCCCCGGTTCACTCCCCCGAGTTTTTTTTGTTCAGCATGATGTCATATGGTATGGAATATCCCTTTGGCCAGCTGGGGTCAGCTGTCCTGGCTGTGCCCCCTCCCAACTTCTTGTGCACCTCCAGCCTCCTCGCTGGCAGGGCAGCATGAGAAGCTGAAAAGTCCTTGACTTAGCATAAGCACTGCTCAGCAACAACTAAAACATCAGTGTGTTATCAACATTATTCTCATACTAAATCCAAAACACAGAACTATACCAGCTACTAGGAAGAAGATTAACTTTATCCCAGCTGAAACCAGGACAATTGTCAAGATCGGGCAGCATGAATTTAAAAACTAGGCAAGGTACTGATTTTATGCAAAAATTGTAGTGATTTGCTACAATGCTCTAACAAGTGCACTGATTATGAGGCATAGTCAAGCACTCAAAAAAAACCCAAACCCACAAAAAAACAATAACAAAAAAAAAAAAAAAAACCCAAAAAACCAGAAGAAAAGGTGCCAAATAAATATGTAACAGATGACACAGCTCCAGATGTATCTTCAACTGGACCCTCCACAATCCAGAGATAACAGCTCACTATGTTAGGCAAGAAGGAACTTCCTTTCAATGAGCTGATAAGAATTATACCACAACAGCAGTTCTTGTTATAACCTTATATCTGAACACCAACATGCCCACAAGTTCTGTCAGATATTGGTGGCTCTTGAAGGTCGCCAGGCCTATCTATTTTGCATATAATATAGGTTTTGTTAGCTCTAATTGCTATGAACTGCAAAGCAAGAACAAAAGCCAACAAAATGCTGTTTCTTATCCACAAAAACAAATGCCATTTCTTATTCACAAAATGCTGCTGATCCACAAAAACAAAAGCTTCAGTTATTTTTTCAAAGAATATACACACACAAAACTCCATGAGATTGGCACACGTATAAAAATGCACACAGCAATAGTTTTTTATATTTTTATCAGTGTTGTAAGAGAAATAATCTGACTTTATGCATCATGACAATAAAAAATTGCAGCTCATCAGCTCTCTCTTGTCATGAAGTTCTCACAACTGAAAGCCACCAGGAAGGGTGAGGTTTCACAAAGGAGTTGAGCCAATGTAGCTTCTTGTTGCTGCCAAAGAGAGTCATTTCACCCCTCCCATGCCCTCAGCTCTCGATGATACATATGCCTTACCATTTCAGGTGTTCATCTAATCACAGTTGATTTCACTGCACACGCAGCTTTGTATGAGCTAAAAATCTCATCTAGGGATCTGCCAAGCACCAGGGGTGGCAGAAGGAGCAGGTAGCCCAAACCTGGTGGAAAGAGGAGAGCACGGCTTCCCCACTTGGTAGCAGTATGCCAGCTAAATAGGTTCAGCTACCTCACAAAATTTCATCCTTACTGAGCTCATGATCAAGCAGCTAGTTCTAGACTGCTATGTAAAATGTAAGTTTTTCTCTTCTCAGAGTTACCGATATAACTCTTTCTGATTCAGTAAGACGACGGACTGTTTAAATCCTCCAATTTCACCAATATAAACTACCAGGAATTATTATGTACTTACCCAGACCAGATAAGTTTATGGCTTTGACAGATTTCTTCATTTTATAGAGAACAGTTCGGTCAACATCCAGAGCCTAAAACAAAAGAGAAAAATTAATGTGAAATGCTGGGATGTCCTCTGGCAAACCTGTGTCCTGGAAACTTTCTGTAATTATAACACTATTATGTTAGTTAACTTTATTTCTGTAATTAATAAATTACTTGCCAGATGCTCCCACCCCCATTCATACAACCTATTCTGTCCCGTTGTCCACAAAAATACACCTTCCCTCTTCTGCTGGTGACCAGCATCACATATATACACCCAGCATGATCTAAAATGAAACAATTTCTTCTTCCTATGTTAAATTATTAAGGAAGCTTAAAAGAGTTTCAACCTATCATATGTTCTGACACTGCTGAAGAAACAAGCAATATCACTTCCCCAGGCAGAATATTAAAAATGGAATTTAATTTCAATTTTCCTGGATAATTTAGTTAAGTAATTGCACTCCCAACCATATGAACTTTCTTACTGCTATGCTAAACAAAATAAAATACATATCTCTCAAATATCTTTCACACGTTTTATTACTAGGCAAAGCTTTCACCAACACAACATAAAATTCAAGTTTAAATCCTGTCCAGAATACTCAAGCACTTATAACCAATTTGTTTCAAAGAAAGAAGTGGAAGCAGGCAACCATTTTGCTTACTGAAGTGAAACATGGGCAGACCCAAAAATGTACAATTGTTCCAGAACGGAGAAGCAGAATTATGGTTATACAAATGACTTAAAAAAAAAAGAAAAAGAAAAAAACCTTTGTGAAACTGCAAGAAAATTCAAGTATGAGTTCCAGAGATGGTGATGTCTTTAGACCCCACTGAAGAACAATACTATTACACCAAGAGCTGTTTAGCATCATACACGCTAATAAAGCAAACAAAAAGCACCAAATTCATTTCAGTTTTCATTCAAAATATTTCAGTGAATTGCAGCAGCTACACATCTGACCTACCATTGTTTTATTGTTAGTAATTTGTGTAAGAAAAACAATGCAGAAAAGTCAGTCCCTAGGACCCTATCTAATTATTTTAACATACCGAATGCAAAAAGAAGTATTATCCCTCATATTTATGGAAGTATTCTTAAACTGAATCCATTTAGACCATAAATAGCTGGGCAAAATCTTTGCAGAATTCCATGGAAACCAACAGATTTAGATGTTGCGTTAACATTATAGTGTCATGGTATTGCCATATCCATTGGAAGTTTTACCTCCAGCACCTTTATAGTTCACATCTGAAACATATTAGCAGAAGTAAAGAGGCCTTTTCACCTGGAATTCTGAAGTACAGAGGACAGGAAAAAAAACCCGAAGAAAGCCCATACAAGTTACACACAGCTCCCTTCACCCTCTTCAGCAATTCGAATTGCATCCACTGTAACAAACCTGTACACAGTGTGACCTCAAAGGTTACATTAGTCACCTGTCTGGATGGGAGTACATGAAGTAGAATCCCTCACTGTGTATTCAGTGATTTCTAAAAATAACTCAGAAAAGCACCATCCAATCAGCTGACTACAGAGGAATGATAATTTCATCGACGACTACATCAGAGGGCAATTAGCCTCTTGGAGACAAGGCGAAAGGAATGTCTCCAACTACAAGCATTAGGAATAACAGTCCAAAGAGAAGGCTGACAGCCAGACACTTAAAAGTTATAGATTCAGGTCCCAGCTAAGACTCAGATTTGTGTGTGCAGCTGATAAATTATTTGATCTCTGCACCTTAGTTTGGGGGAGGGGGAGAAATGAAAAAAAGAAGACAGTCCTTCTTAAAAAAGCGAAGTGTTGGAAGGATAAACGCATTGGATGAATTATGAACCACTTGTACTAGTGTGGTCAGGGACCCAGACAGACCTATGGATTCATAAAATCTTCTGGTCCATGACTGCCTCAGTCAGAAAGCACAGACTCTCAGTATGGGAAAAACAGTCTTCTTCCTCAACCAAAGTCATCATTTTGGTTTCCAACTTCTCCCAGCCAACTCCCACTTTCACTGGGATTAGGCAGTAGAAGAGCAAACCCATAAGGCACAGCACAGCCAAGGTCCAACAGAAATGATAGCTAATGCCCCTAACACACCAGTGACAATTCAAGCGTCTAGCTATCTCAGCCAGCAGGTCCACATAAAAATTCAAACCTAGGATGACAAGAAAAAAAAAAAACCAAACCAAAACCAAAACAACCCACAGACAGTACTGAGGGCAAGTGAACAAGCAAAACCTAAAACCCTAATGTGGTGAAAATGTACAGGACTGCCAGGTCAGGTTTCCTTGGGTCCTCCCTTCTTCCCCTGCCTGCCTTTTCAGCTGTGCCAGTGCAAGTGCTTGCAGGGATGTGTCGTAAACCAGAGAGAAGCGATCCATGTTTAAATGATGCAAGGGGGGAAAAAAAAAAAAAAGGTATTTTTCAGTTGGGTCAACTTTCCAACTCTGGCTATCAGGCAGCCCCTTGATACAACACAACCCAACGGAAAAGACAATGGGAAAAACAGGAGTGAGTAGGAAGACCAACATACCCAGGTGTTCCTGCTGAACAATCCTCCAGGGGCATTTCTGAACAGGAATTCAGTAGCTGCATGAGTGTAGCAAGCACTTTTACTATGCTGTTATCTCTACCAGCTATTTTTTTTTTTTTTTTTAACCCTTAGCATTACATTAGTCTCAACATTTCTTCACACATTCATTCACCACACTAGAACATGTTTGTAAGTTCAGTTTGTCTGAAAACTGCTACCACATTTTTATGGTGATAGCAGACACTGAGTCTGTAGAACAATGCTGAAACATCCAGGGAACCATTATGACTGAAGCAGGTTAAATACCGCCTTGACTAACACTGACTTAACGCTGACTTTGCTAGCTGAGGACTCGGCTCAGCTCCTGTTCAGGTGGATGATCCACTCCAAAGCCATGAAAAACAGAGAAAAATTATGCCAGTAGCGAAGTATCCTACCTTTGTATCAAGGCAACATGGACTCAATTTGTTATTTCTTCTCTAACTCAGTGAAAAAAAGAAAAAACAAAAAAAGCGAGGAATTGAAGTAATTTGTGACAGTCACTACTCCATGCAATTGTATTTGCATGTAAAACCTAAAAGAATATTGTAATTAGCAAAATGAACAAACTGTCACAAAAATAAACTATATTTCATTCTTTAAAAATGAGTGTTTTATTGTCGATCCAATTCATTGATGTGATTAATGAGAACAGGAAGAAATCCAACAGTGAAGACTGCAAAGTTGTGTACCCAAGGGAAAAATACATGTATGAACTGGGAGATCAGTCAGAAAAAACTAAGGACAATAAAGGAGTTTGGCTTACCAGATGATTGCAGAATCACGACAGGGTGCCAAAGCAATATAGCCATGAAAAACAAAAACAGGAAGATGCAGGAGATCTCCTTCCACCAAAGACAAGGAAACAAACAAAGTCACTGAATACTACACACTCTTTGAAATGCAAAAAAGGTGTAGGTCCAAAATGCTGGTCCTGACAGCTTGCATGTCCCTCTCAACCACTGGATTTTTGACTCTGATAAACACTTACAGAAAAATTACAAAGACAAAATGGGAGGCAATGTAGGTGTTGCTTTCATCCACCAGTATGTGAAGTACGGAATGGAATAAAAAGACTTTTGCAAACTGCTCCGGTTTTTTTAATTAGATTACTGGGAATAAGCTGTAGCAAACTTAAAATTGCCTAGCTCAAGCAGATAGCAAGAGGGGACTGGACTGTGCCCATAACACAAATATAAATAAATAAAAAGCACAAAATGCTTAAATAAATAAATAACTTTTAAAAATTAAAAAGTGCAAAATGTAGGAAGAACAGGCTGCCTTCCTGAAATGATCCCCAGTCATCCAAGGGTGCTTGGGTGATTCTCTAGGGAACTAATGATCAGTACGATTTTGTTTGGATAATATGGCACTGATTGCCCATACCTTGTGCTTGCTCAGTGTCGTGGTTTAACCCCAGTCGGCAACTAAGCACCACACAGCTGCTCGTTCACCCTCCACCTGGCCCTGGTGGGATGGGGGAAGAGAATTGGAAGAAAAAAAAAAAGTAAAACCCATGGCTTCAGATAAAGGCAGTTTAATAGGACAGCAGAGGAAGAGAAACAATAAAAGAATATACAAAACAAGTGATGCACAACGCAATTGCTCACTACCTGCTGACCAATGCCCAGCCAGTCCCTGAGCAGCAATTGCTGCCCCCGGCCAACTCCCCCCAGTTTATATACTGAGCATGACGTCATATGGTATGGAATAACCCTTTGGCCAGTTTGGGTCAGCTGTCCCGGCTATGCCCCCTCCCAGTTTCTTGTGCACCTGGCAGAGCATGGGAAGCTGAAAAGTCCTTGACTAGCATAAGCAGTACTCAGCAACAACTAAAACATCAGCGTGTTATCAACATTATTCTCCTACTCAATCCAAAACACAACACCATGACAGCTACTAGGAAGAAAATTAATTCTATCCCAGCCAAAACCAGGACAGTATCCACCCCTTATTCTATACCATCTACGTCATGCACAGGTTCTACCCTTTCCAATACATCCCAATTAATCACCACCACTTTTCCTGTCTTTTGATGTAGACATGCAGATGTCATTCCCTCAGTCTGTGGGCCATCCCTCTAAAATGTCCATTCAGTTCATTCAGTCCATGACTTTGGGCTCCTCCTGTCATAACAGTCCTTCAGGGCAGGAGAAATGGTGTGTGGTGTTGGACTGTTGCATGTTGAAGCCAGCTCTGGTTCCATCACCACTGCACTTTGCTCAATTTTATTAAAATTCATTCTTCATTAATCTGGGTGATTCTTACTGTAATACTATTGATATGGCATATAGCAACCACAGTAGTGATGACATACAGTATTATACAGCAGTTAACATCATACAATTCAGTTCATTGGCTATTTTCACTCAAAATCAAACCCCCTTGAGGTACACATCGGACTTCCCCATCCTTCTGCATTACCGACCAAGTGCACCCAGGTCCTTGAGCAAAAGCAATCCCATGAATGGGTTTGCCTTTGCCTGAGGCAGGAGTAACCCAGACTGTCTTCCCCAGCATATTTCTTATGTGCACTACAGGGACTTTATCCCCCTCTACAGTACGTAAAAGTTTTGATTGGGCAGGGCCAGCTTGACTGGCAGATCCGGTAGCATTGACTAACGAGGTGGCTTTTGCTAAATGCGTATGCCAATGTTTGAACATACCACCACCACCCCTTGCTCTCAGGGTAGACTTTAACAGTCCATTGTGTCATTTGATTTTCCCGGAGGCTGGTGCATGGTAAGGGATGTGATATACCCACTCGATGACATGGTCTTTGGCCCAGGAGTCTATGAGGTTTCAGAAATGAGTCCCGTTGTCTGACTCCATTCTTTCTGGGGTGCCATGTCACCACAGGACTTGCTTTTCAAGGCCCAGGATGGTGTTCTGGGCAGTGGCATGGGGCACAGGATATGTTTCCAGCCAGCCGGTGGTTGCTTCCACCATTGTAAGCACATGGCACTTGCCTTGGCAGGTTTGTGGCAGTGTGATATAATCAATCTGCCAGGCCTGCCCATATTTATATTTCAGCCATCGTCCTCCACACCAGAGAGGCTTTAACCGCTTGGCCTGTTTGATGGCAGCGCATGTTTCACATTCATGGACAACCTGTGCAGTAGTGTCCATGGGCAAGTCCACCCCTCGATCACGAGCCCATCTATATGTTGCATCTCTTCCTTGATGGCCTGAGGTGTCATGGGCCCACCAAGCTATAAATAATTCACCCCTATGTTGACAGTCCAGATCCACCTGAGCCACTTCAATCTTAGCAGCTTGATCCACCTGCTTGTTGTTTTGATGTTCTTCAGTGGCCCAGCTCTTGGGTATGTGAGCATCTGTGTGAAGTACTTTTACAATCAGGTTCTCTACCTGGGCAGCAATACCTTGCCACAATGTGGCAGCCCAGATGGGTTTGCCCCCACCACTGCCAGTTGTTCTGCTTCCACTGCTGCAACCACCCCCACAGGGCATTTGCCACCATCCATAAGTCAGTATAAAGGACTGGCCATTTTTCTCATTCAGCAATATCTAAAGCCAGCGGGATGGCTTTCACCTCTGCAAACTGACTCAACTCCCCTTCTCCTTCAGCAGTTTCTGCGACTTGTCGTATAGGACGCTGTACAGCAGCTTTCCACCTCCAATGCTTTCCCACAAGACGACAGGACCCATCAGTGAACAGGGCAGATTGCTTCTCATTTTCTGGCAGTTTATTATACAGTGGGGCCTCTTCAGCATACATCACCTCCTCCTCTGGCAATATTCTGAAATCTTTGCCTTCTGGCCAGTCCACAATTACTTCTAAGATTCCTGGATGACTGGGGTTTCCTATTTGAGCCTGTTGTGTGATCAGTGCGATTCACTTACTCCATGTAGTTGCATGATGTGTAGAGGGAACCTTCCCTTTGAACATCCAGCCCAGCACCAGCAGTCAGGGTGCCAGCAGGAGCTGTGCTTCAGTACCAACCACTTCCAAAGCAGCTTGAACCCCTTCATATGCTGCCAATATCTCCTTCTCAGTTGGAGTATAGAGAGCCTTGGATCCTCTGTAACCCCGACTCCAAAACCCTAGGGGTTGACCTCCAGTCTCCCCTGGTGCTTTCTGCCAGAGGCTCCAGGTAAGGCCATTCTCCCCAGCTGTGGTGTAGAGCACATTCTTTACATCTTGCCCTGCCCAGACTGGCCCAAGGGCTACTGCATGAACTATCTCCTGTTCAATTTGTTCAAAGGCTTGTCGTTGCTCAGGGCCCCATCTGAAATCATTCCTTCTTCCAGGTCACCTGGTAAAAAGGGCTTACGATCAGACTGTAATTTGGAATATGCATTCTCCAAAAACCCACAACGCCTAAGAAAGCTCGTGTTTCCTTCTTGCTAGTTGGTGGGGACATGGCTGTTATTTTGTTGATCATATCCATTGGGATCAGGCAACGTCCATCTTGCTGTTTTATTCCTAAGAACTGGATCTCCTGTGCAGGTCCCTTGACCTTACTCTGTTCTATGGCAAAACTGGCTTTCAGCAGGATTTGGAATGTTTTCTTCCCTTTCTCAAAAACTTCTTCTGCTTTATTGCCCCACACGGTGATGTCATCAATGTATTGCAGGTATTCCAGAGCCTCACCCTGTTCCAGTGCTGTCTGGATCAGTCCATGGCAAATGGTGGGGCTGTGTTTCCACCCCAGGGCAGTCGATTCCAGGTTTAGTGGATGCCCCTCCAAGTGAAAGCAAACTGGAGCCTGCACTCTGCTGCCAAAGGGACTGAGAAAAACACATTAGCGATGTCAGTTGTGGCATACCACTTGGCTGCCTTTGACTCCAGTTTGTATTGAAGTTCTAGCATGTCTGGTACAGCAGCACTCAGTGACGGCGTGACTTCATTCAGGCCACGATAGTCCACTGCTAGTCTCCACTCTCCATTAGACTTTCGCACTGGCCACATGGGACTGTTAAAGGGTGCACGAGTCTTGCTGATCACTCCTTGGCTCTCCAGTAGACAAATCAGCTTACGGATGGGAATCAGGGAGCCTTGGTCGGTGCAATATTGCCATCGGTGCACCACTGTGGCGTTGACCAGCACCTGTTGTTCTTCGACCCTCAGCAACGCCACAACAGAAGGGTCCTCCAAGAGACCAGGCAAGGTGGAGAACTGTTTCATTTCCTCCACCAAAAGCTATACCAAAAGCCCACAGCACCCTTTTGGGTCCTTGAAACACCCTCTCCTGAGGCAGTCTATGCCAAGGATGGACAGAGCCTCTGGGCCAGTCACAATGCGGTGCTTTTGCTACTCATTCCCGGTTAGGCTCACTTTGGCCTCCAATACAGTGAGCTGTTGGGATCCCCCTGTCACTCCAGAAATACAGATGGGTTCTGCCCCTATATAGCTTGATGGCCTTAGGGTACACTGTGCACCGGTGTCCACTAGAGCCTTCTACTCCTGTGGGTCTGATGTGCCAGGCCATCGAATCCACACAGTCCAGTAAACCCAGTTGTCCCTTTCCTCCACCTGGCTGCAGGCACGGCCCCTCTAGTCCTGGTCATAGTAGTCCTTACTCACTTCTTGTAAATGTGAATCAGATGTCCCTGTATTAATATCGGAAGTAGGAGGAGCTCTTCTACTCTCTCTGGGGAACTGCCCACTGGAAACTGGAGCAACAATTTTCCTGGAAGAACCCCCCTGTGTGACTGTTTTTCATTGCATCTCACATACCCGTGCCCTACTTCTAGGGTCGAAGTAGATTTTCCATCCCAATTCCTCATGTCCTCTCCACGGTCATGCAGGTAAAACCACAGAGTGCCCCGTGGTGTGTACCCATTATATCCTCTCTCTTGAGCAGAAGAACACTGACTCCTAATAGCTGAGATACTGGTCCATATAGGTGGAGAGTAGGACGTATCCTCTTTGAGTTGCTGGACCTCCTGCGACAGTTTCTCCACAGACAAGACAAGGGAGGAAGAGAGACTTTCTTCGTATTCCCGGAGTCAGCCAGCCACTTCATCCACCGTTGGTGCCTCTTCATCTTTCCAGGTCAGTATTGCCAACTAGTTGGCATACGATGCTGGTGCGCTCCGTACCATCTTGTGCTACATGAGTCGCGCGCACTTGACTTCATCTGGATCTTTGGATAACTGCTCGTTGTTCAGGTCACTATAAATCACCTCCAGCATGGCTGATTCCCTCAGGTACTGGATACCTCTCTCTATGGTGGTCCATTTGCCTGGGTGACATATAATATCTTCCTTGAAGGGATATCTTTCCTTCACACCTGACAGTAGTCACGTCCAGAGGCTGAGGACTTGTGCCCCTTTTCCAATCGCTTTGTCAATGCCCCCTTCCCTAGAAAGGGATCCCAGCTGTTTGGCTACCTTACCCTTTAATTCCAGGCTACTGTCCCCGTTATCCCAGCATCAAAGCAGCCAGGTGACAATGTGCTCGCCTGGACGACAGCTGAAATCTTCTTGCATATCTTGCAGCTCACTCAAGGATAAGGATCGGGTGGTTTCTGTCTCATTTATGAGTTCTTTCTCTTCCTCCTCCTCTCCTTGTGATGGCCCTGTTTTTTCATCAATCCCTTTCTAAACAAGCTGACTTCTGCTTCCAAGATTTCTTGTGTATGGGGGCAACTGATACCAACACAGGTTGGTTCTCTGGTTCAGTTGCAGTGCCTGTCACTGGGATTTGAGTAGCCACAGTGCCTGTCATTGGGGTTTGAGTAACTGCAATATTCTTAATAGTTGTTTAACCCTAAGCAAGACATGACACATTCAGGAGACAGCAATAGGAACATGCTGGTTTGAACATCTCAAGGATATTCAAAATTCTCAAGAGCTATTGTAATTAGGCTGGAGAAGAAGGGGAAGATGGAGGAAGGTGTCTCCCATATAGGCTGGAGAGAATTGGGGGGAAAAAAAAAAAGTAAAACCCATGGCTTCAGATAAAGGCAGTTTAATAGGACAGCAGAGGAAGAGAAAATAATAATAACAATGAAAAAAGAATATACAAAACAAGTGATGCACAATGCAATTGCTCACCACCCGCTGACCAATGCCCAGCCAGTCCCCAAGCAGCAATCGCAGCCCCCCTGGCCAACTCCCCCCAGTTTATATACTGAGCATGACGTCATACAGTATGGAATAGCCTTTTGGCCAGTTTGGGTCAGCTGTGCTGGCTGTGCCCCCTCCCAGCTTCTTGTGCACCTGGCAGAGCATGGGAAGCTGAAAAGTCCTTGACTAGAGTAAGCAGTACTTAGCAACAACTAAAACATCAGTGTGTTACCAACATTATTCTCATCCAAAATCCAAAACACAGCACTATGCCAGCTACTAGGAAGAAAATTAACTCTATCCCAGCCGAAACCAGGGCACTCAGTTACCCTGACAGACAGACAGAGGTAGCCTCCTCTCTCCTGAATGGAAAGGATCCTACCTAAATTCCTTACTGGTGGTTAACAAAGAGGAAAAAGGGACAAACACCAAGAAATATTTAAGCTAAAAACTAATGTTAGCATAAGGACAGCTGAGTCAAAGCTGTACCTGAATGAACTGCAACTAGGAATCGGGAAAAACAAACCCAATTCTGGAAAGCTTTCCAAACAGGAGATAAAGGGTAACAGATATCTAGTCATTTTAAGAAGGACCTGAATAAATTTATGAAAGATTATTATATTGTTTCCTACTGTGGTAAGAAACTAGACTTGCTCCTGTAGGAGGTTTTTTTTCCAACTCCTCCATTCCTTTGTGAAACCTTTTGATAATGCTGCATTTAAGAGTGGCTACGTATGCCTACAGATTAATGGACAAAATACTGAAAAACTTTGCATCTTTAATACTGTATAGCTTATAGACCAAAAAATGGGGAGGGGGACTTTGGTTTTGTTTAATTGAAAGACATTGGTGCTTGTTCACAACTAGTATTTCAACGGCATCATTTCAGCATAAAACTTGAAAATGTCAGCTCTTTGTCTTTAGTACTGTTCTTCATATTTTCTCATCCATTTCTTTGTCCAAATCTTAGCACTTAGAAATCGGTTTTAATACAGCTGTAGCTTTATTATACTTTGAATTTCTAATCCTGTATTTGTTTCATAAATATACACACTACACCAATGTACACACACATGCCAAAATGCTACCCTCCCCTAATTCCACTGCTTTGTGCACTTTCAGTACGGTGTCAGAAGCAGTGAAATTTAAAATGGCTTCTGATGTTGCATATTCTAGCATTTCTTTTTACCCACTTAAAATGCTCAGTAAACTTCTGAACCAGAAGAAAAGTGACCATGTAATTCATCTGGTGGGACCATTTTGTCCTCTCATGTAATATTTCTAGTTTTGACTCAAAAAACTCTAATGCAAGACTGTTTATTTTGGCATGTTTATTTCAGCACAACATAGTCAAAGAGGCCATATAAATCATTTTCATGATCCCACTCAGTTTCTACTGATGAGTGCTCAGACTTCCCTCTTGTTAAAAACAGTAAATATAGCTTTGATCTAGGGAAAAAAAAAATTAATTCTATACAGTACATTAGAAAAGAAGCTACATTATTGTAGAAGTGCTGCTATGCAGCATGAACTGAAACATAAATTCGAAAGTTACCTTCTTGAGTGTGCCCTTGTCAGTGCAATATTTTTCCAAACACAGTATTTATGTCTTCTGTTCATTTACTTGTATGTGACTTTTAATGTTAATCTTGTGAAACCATTTTTAAGGTAAATTACTTTTTACATCAGAACCTATGTGGTGTTGCTGTAGCATATTTAGAGATCATAGAGATCACTTGTTTGACAAGTCTAAAACAAGTATGCTATGATCAGCCTGCTATTGATCTTGTTCTCTTGACATGAATTTCAGTGCTTCTAAATAAATGGCAATATTGGATTAAAATACATGAACGTTAGAAAATTTATTATCAAACCTGGTGCTCACATCAGTATTCTTCTTTAAAATGCATAGCTAATCTCTCTTAAAATGGCACAGAGACATATTTAGTTTGAAAACTGTTTTAGCTTACAACCTAAAGCTACACATTGAAAACAATTACAAAAGATGTCTATCTTCTACGCTTGAGAAATTTGTAATTTTTTATTTTTCTTGCTGTATCTTCAATTAGTTTATCTCTCTGTGCAGTTACCATACGTGATCATATATACCACAAAACCCCCAACCCTAAAATTACCTGCAATATGTGAATGTTTTAAAAATTGTAATTCATGTTGGTTTTTTTCCTAGCAAGTTAAGGCTAACATTTTGGCACCCATCACAAATACACTTTGAACACACTGCTAATGTGTTTTTCACAAGGTATTCAGTAATACAAGCGTTTGGTATTTGGGGTGCCACAGGCTGAAAATGTCAAAATTACAATAATGAAACAAATGCATTTCTGAGGCCCATAGAGAGTGTAGAAGCAGCAATTCAAATCATTACACAAAATATTTTAAAGTTCTATATGCCTGATGAGAATTTAGCAACAAACATGTCTCTAATAAGTATACTAGGGAGGGGGAAAACGTACCAAAATAAACAGAAGAAAACACAGCTTTTAAAATGAGCACTAGAGAGAGGACTCAACTACCAGTGATCAGTAGCAAAGCTTTTTTCGTCACGTAGGAACAAGGTCCAGTTTCACTTGCCAAAGGCCAATTTCCATTTTAACTGCTTCAAAGCTTCCTACTCTGAACAATAAAATGTGCCAACTAATCAGAACCAAACACATCTTACCAGGAAGTAATCAGTTCAAGATTACTGAAACTTCCTGAAATGTTATGCTACATCTTTGTATGTCACAATCTGCCCTGACACTTTAAAAAAAAAAAAAATAAAAAAAAATAAAAAAAGGCTGTTCAAGTCTGTTTCACATTGCCTATAAAGATTTAAGCCCACTGGGAAATACACTGTTCAAACATTTCATTGCTGCTTCCCCCCCGCCCAAAAAAAAATACCCAACCCAACCTCAAAACTAGCATCAATCAAAGAATCTATATTGTCTAAATAGATCTGTGCAATATACAGGCTTCCTTCTTCTGGAAGGGGTATTGGCTCAAATTAATAAATATATTTAATACATTTCAGGCTGGCACAAAATATGAATGTATCATTTGCTCTTTTCAGTGGAGTGGGGGGAAAACAAATTTCTATTTTTATAATTTTAAATGGGGGAGGAAAAAAAAGCAGGAAGGCAGAAACTGAGTAACTGAACATCCCAAAGATGATTCTGACACCTTTTCCCAAAGGGTATGGGGAAAAACAGGGCAGCAGCAGCATAAATGGAGGCTCTAGTGGTTAGATGTTCATTAAACATCTTTTGTGCCAAACTTACAGCCAAAGCCTGGGTCTTTATCTCATGCAAGTGTCCTTACACCAGTGCCTTATTTCTTTGTGGCTCAGAAAATAATTATTTGTCTGTAAAGGAACAGAAAAATAGCCATTCTGTGTCAGATCAACACTCCATTTAACCTGATATCCTCTATCGGTCGCAGCCAACAGCAGATGTTTAGGGCAGCAAGCATGTACACATCCTTCCCCAGGATTATGATTATCTCCCAGTTTCCAGCAATCAGTTTAAAAAGAAAAGACTGAGAGACTCTCAACCAGCAAAACAACATAGCCCAACAGGCTATTCTCAAGAGAAACAAGAAGCCCAAGTTTTCTAACTCCAGACAAAGGAAAGAAGAAAACTAAACTCGACTTCTCGCAGCTCAGTGTGAGTGCCTTCATGACTGCTCGACAGCCTACTGTGGGAAGTAGTGAGGGAGGAAGGGGAAGGAGGATGCCATCATCTTTGCTCTATTTTTTATTTAAAACAGTTGAAAGTCTCCAATACATTCCTTTCTTCTTACCCACAGCAGCTTCATTTTAGAAAGGCTAAAATTAACTATTTCACATTTTTGGTTATTTGGATGGGGTTTTTGCTGAAAGTATTCACAGAACTGGATCTGAATTTGTGAAAAGTCTCAAGGTAACTAATTTTTTTTTTTTTTTTTTTTTTTTTTTTTTTAAGAAATAGAGTCCATGGAACAACAACAACAACAAAAATGCTTGGAAGTACTGCTAAAGCAGTAACAAAATTTTGAGAAATAAATACTCAAGTCATTTGGAAAATAATCCTGGAGACAGCAACTTATGTGTTCTTCCCCACGCTGCACATCTAACTGACAAACATACAAATAAAGTATTAACATACTGACTTTAGATCCAATATAAACAGTTATCTTAACTATTATATCTTTAAAACAAAATCTAATCTCATTCTCTATTTTAGCAATTTGCATTAAAATATTGGGCTACTCAATAACCATAAATCCTTCTGTACTTCACCCATTCCAGTATTTCAAGATAAGTAATAACGCCAGAGGCTGTTGCACATGCTGAACACAAATAGGAATATCCTTCCCAAAAACAAAGGACACAGGCAGAAACTTGGTCAGTTAGTAAGAAAAAGAGAAGTGATCAAGTAACTACTGTAGAGACAGCAGAGCAAGAATCAGCTCTTGTGCCTTACTGGGCTGGTCTTGTTTAAAAAGTAACAATAGCAAGTTTTGAATATTCATACCCAGCAAGCACAATCATCTGGCTTTTCTGGTGTATATTTACAGGCAATCTGATACTTGCTGTAATTAATCCTCTCTGACTCAAAAGATCAGAGATATCCACAGACATTCTATCTCAGCTTGTTATTTTTCTGTTGGAAATGAACTGTCCACACTGCTGGCCTCAATCCACTTTTCTGTTACAGAAGGTGGTAAAAAACTTCCTATATTATGTTATCTCCCTCCAAAGTCCTCTTTCCATTCTCCTACTGTTATGTCATTTCCTCCCTCCATGTATTAGTTTCTTTTCCAAATCCTCTCCAGTTTCTTTCCACTGATCACCTGGTACATTCAGGGAGGGACTGATACAAAGGGTGGAAAAGAAACTCATAGACATAGTCTGGAGCAATGCATCCTAGCCTCTGAACATATTCTGGAAGAATAATAATTTTAAAAACTTTAATTTGGGGTAAATACTTTATTTGGAGTGTGCATGTGAAGAAGTGTTCCAGAACATTATTCTACAGTAGCTATGACAGTTAATTTGTATAAACACGCTCTCAGGCATGAGACCTAGCTACTTAAGAGACTGTGAAGGTACAGAGACAAGACATGCAATAAAAAGGACTCGGTTTATGGCTGAATTGTCTCTGCAAGGTCCCTTTCCACAAAATAATTATTTCTCCAGCCTCTGGGTTTGTGGTTCTTGTAGGCCCAATGCTGCCAAGGCAATCTGTTTGAACAAGCACTGGTCTATCTGGCAGAAAAATGTAGTAAACATTTCAGCTCTAAACTGTTGTGCATACAGCTAAGGGTATGCATGGTGGAAAGAGGCAATACCACTGCTTTGGGAAATACTTCTAAGTAAAAGGTAATTCTGTTGCAAAGGTAAAAGATGGGAAAAATTTGACACTGCTGTGTGTTGTACACAAATGCACACTGGAGCATGATGACTTCGTACAAAGACTTTATTTTTTATTAAAACAAAGAAGTGATGCCTAAAAATCAGAATTCTCTAACAAACCACTTCTATCAGTAAACAGAAATCCCAAATCAGAGGTTCAGAGCCTACAAAATGTTACATCATTAATACAAGTCACCACATGACACTGTTCCACACTGAACAAAAAAGGTGCTCTATCTGTGTATTAATCATTCCATTTCCACATGCTTCGCTTGCTATATAAAGTTGGAAATGCAACAGACACTTAACCAGGAGGCAGACACCAAGCATTTTTGTAAAATAAAACGTCTTGCCTAAGAGAAAAGAATGGAGGCCGCTTCTGCCAACCATTTCTCCAGAACACATCCACCTTCTGTGTTAATCAATGCTTATACCGAGAAATATATTTTCCTTCTCTTTTCATAATTTCACCACCAACATTGCAGCTATCTGCTTTCAAAGACAAGATGACTGGACTTTAAATACAGATCTCATAAGCAACATAACAGACTTGATGCACTTATTCTTTACAGTGGCTCATTTTTAAACAAAGTGTGTGTAAATAAAACTCCCTTATTTAATTGTTGTTTAATTTTCCATTTGCACTAGCCAATCCTGCTATCCATATCCATGTATTTAGTATTACATGATTGAACATCCTAAGGTATATCATTATGTAAAACAAAGTAACACAGATAACAAGATAAAGGTCCAGTGATGACCATCTTGAACAGCCAAGTAAACTTTACCATTCCTTTACCCATGTCAAAATTCTCTGGTCCTCAGCCTGCAAGAAACTTCTCTCTAGCTTCATGTTTTTGCATTTCTGTCTGCTGTCAGCATCCATCAAAGCCCTTCATGGTTCCGGAGCCCAGCTGTTGGAGGAGGCTGATCCTCACCCTGTATCGCTCAACAGCATTTACAACGAGCTAGGCTGATGGGATTTTCTTTTTGCAGATTTCTCAATTCAGTACTCTTTTCCCTAGTATTAAATCCTCTTATACACCATCAGAGCCAACAAGAATTAATCTTTGCCGAACATAATGCCCTTTTATTCTGCACCTGACAAGCTTTTTGAATAGAGAATTTTTAGTTATTTATGTGAGTAATCAACAAATGAAACACTTTCCAGATACTCAGAAGTTCCCATATCAGTGGTCTAATTTGGTTTTAGTAGTCTTCAAACCCTCTACTTGAACCAGGCAGACATCCCAGTTGCAATCTCTATAAAATGATGAAAAACTAAATAGTATGTTTTCCCTATATATGATGCACTTACTCTACCCTAAAAATGAAAACCTTTGTGGTGTGTACACAGATCAGCTGGATGCCATAAAATGACCTATCCCTCCCCATCCAGCACTCCTTTGACTTTTTCTTCATTTATCTTCTTTATTTATCCAATAATTCTAGGGACCAGAAATTAATCAAGAAAAGGAAATTGTCTACAGCAACGTAGCACAATCAAACCTCAGTCTTAACAGGCCTCTGAGATCTTCTTAACAAAAAATTAATAATAAAATCTGTATTACAAACATCTTTGGCAGACACATATATGAGGTAGCCATTCTGAAAGGGAATAAAAGGCACATAAATTTCATCTAGCTCATGATACACCTGGAACTTTTCGGACACCATACTCCCACAAGAAAGAATGGCAGGTAACTAGAGGGGACTCCAGAAGAGTCAAATTACCTGAAATGTACCAAGTATTCCTAGGGAAACACTGAACCAGCTGTCAAAATTAGGATAAGCAGAAGTAAAGCAATACATCAGACATCACCTCTCTATTTTTAGGGTAGAAATTTATGAAAGGCATCTACCTGTAATACTGGTGGCATATTAATTACTACAGCTCAGTTTTCTTCAGTGGAGAGTTGCTTCCCTTTACGATTTAATACATTTTGTACAGTTAACCTTTCAGTTTCATTCACCAGTCCTCACATGAAAGCCGAGCGTCAAATGATATAACTCATTTTGTCTTGAAACACTGTAAAATTATTTCTATTCTATAGAGGCTTCGAGACTTCAGCATGTGATTTGCACTCCAACCTCTCTATAATTCAGTATACCACCTTTGAAAATCTCTGCGTGGTCTCTCAGTATTAATACAGTTTTTCCCATTAAAAAGTAACTGCATGATAGCATAATTAACAGCAGCTAATGCAAATATAAGATTAGCCAACTTACGGCAATCAAACATTTGATAACATCACTATCTCCCTCTTTTGGTTAAATAAAAAAAAAAAGAAATTGCACTAATTTCATTTTGTTGATGCTTTGTCATGCTGTAGCTATCAGCAAAGAGCTTGAGGTTTTGTTGTATAAATGCATAAACATAATATTCTATGAATTTCCATTTGGGAATTTGTTTTTAAGTGAAAGAATGCATCCAAACTGTCATATATTGTCATTCATTTCAGGTGCCCAACTAGAGAAATCTCAAGACACTATTACAGTCTTGAAAACAACGATCTTAAATTCTGCTGGAATTTCAACAGCTTTAAATATAAATTCTGCTGGAATTTCAACAGCTTTAAATATAACTAAAATCAACAGTTCAGGCACTCCTGTCACTTAGGACAGCTTCCTAGAAGTGCAAGTGAATCTTAGGTCACAAAATTATTAGTGTACCAAACAGCAGATATAAAACACCCATTTTCATCGTATTTGATGTAAAAATAAAAGCATTCCCCTCAGGGTGACCTTTGCCGAAATAATTAGGGAGTTCATGTACACAGAATATATCTATAAAATGGAGCAAACAGTACTTCCCTGTTTCACGAGGGAACGTAAATTCATACAGAGCTGCTACCTAAGACAAAACACTGAACAACTTCTGCATTTAAAATTGAAGCAGTTTAGAACAGAGAAGCAGGTCCAGGCCTATCAGCACTTTTGTCATGTTCTTAAAAGAAATAGGAAACAGCTACTGACTCAACTGACTGAAACTGAAGAGACAAATGCCTGAATCTATATGTAACCAAGCACCATGTGTCCTTGCACCATGATCACATCCATATGGCTTGGGAGACCGGGAAGGCAGTGGCAAACACTACCACTCCATCTCTAGCACAGAGAAGACTGACTTAAAATACTTACATGAAAAGCTTGTCATCTACAGCCACAGCAGTTAAGCAACAGAGAAGAATTAACTAAGCAAAAGAATGAATGAAACCAAACAAAAAGCAGCTTACAAAAGATTTACTACTTCACTGCTTCTTCAATGCTACTCTCTTCAGCACAGCTAGCATCTAGTCTACATGCTCAAAGTGTAGGAGGACTCTGCTGGTATTTTTTCTGTTGTTGTGTAATATACACCTACAGTTCTGGAAAACAAACAAATGATTAAAAACATGTGCTTTGCAAGACTCTATACTGCATGTTTTGGGTGTGACAACAGAGTGGGGGCTCTGTGTTTGCATGCGCTAAGGAAATTTCCACTCCTATTGCTATAGCCAAACAGTAATCCTGTTTGACTGAAGGGGCTTAAAGTGATTAGTAAATGCATTTGTTTCTAAGTTGACTTCCCTAGAATACAGTCTAAGTTTCCTTGAAATTCCATATCCTAAGAAAGAAATCTTTCACTAACAAAGAACAGAAACCATAAAACATGAGAAAATAATCCATATGAATGTTCACATCGCTTCACTACTGTTTTCCCTTCCTATATGCCTTCTAAATGTAGAACAAAGCTTTCGGGAACATAAAAGTAATTTGTTCAGCTCTAATCACTTCAGCTGTCTTGATATATCTATACACATACTTAGCATAATGCCTAGACAGAATTATAGATTTCAGACTCAAACTACATTGATAATCTGATCTTTAATCAGGGATAGCTGAGGGGTCTGCAAACAACAGATGGTTCTACACACCATACTGCTCCAAGGCAATGAGGAGCAGAGTTTCAGCTTTCCCTCTCAATTCTCTATTTCTTCTTGGTTTAACGAGTCAGATACTAGAATTTATACTATAGGTTCTTTCATGTTAACTTTTACAGCCACCTCTTAAAGAACATATTCCAAAGAAACACACTTCACTGCACAATATGTCACTTCCATAGTAAATATTTTTGTGAAACAGGGTTCACATCTACAAAGAAGCAAATTTTACTACTCTAGATGAAAAGTACTGAATCATACTACCTGAGCTTATTTCCTGCAAGGCAGCATTGCTCATAAGAAAAAAGCTCTTCAGTTACAGCACTGTATCTCAGTTCCTCCATGAGTAAGTTCTCCCCCGTAAGGTAGATTATTTTTTCTTTCCAAATAAAATTGAGATATATACAACAGCTAATAAAGTCTGCATAATACTTCATACTATGTCCCATTTTCTGGATGTATAACATGCAGAATTCTTCTTCCACTCTCCTGAACAATAGGGTAGGATGTAGCTATGTTATCACCCTTATCCACTTTCCTCCATCACTATCCCTTCCCCATATGCCTGCCTGCCTGCCTCCTTACTATACTGATCGTTTTCACATTAGCTCTCCTTCCACATTCTCTGCCAGCATTTTCATCCTACTTCCTGCATGAACACTGCCACACTCCCCCTTCCTTTGCAGTTCCTGTCAATTCTGATTCCTCTGAACTTCCTTAGACTTTTGATGCATTTCCTCACCCGCTCCTTAATGTTTCTGCCTATATGCCAATCCCTGACCCACCACTCCTCATATGCCATCACAGTACTTCTGCCTCCGGATGACTCTCTCAAATCCCAGTTTGTCTTTAATTCAGATTCCATTTTCTTGCTCTTCACTTTTGTCTAATCCTCATATTACCTCGTAGGCATTTCAGCTGTCTATTACTTTCTGAGTCTTACTTTTTCTTGTGTTCCCATTTTTTGTTGTTTCCCAGCCAAACTTACTCCTCCACTTAATCCCTATGTTGATGTAAACTTCATGAAAGAAGTCTGTATTTAGTCCAAATAAAAGAAGCTGGTGGTCATCTTAATCACAGAAAATCTAATACCAAAACTTTTCCAGTATATGTCTCTGTCCTCATCAAGAGCAGCTACACACATTTTGCATACAGAAGAGCTTGAACTTGGTGCTAACAAACATGAGACTGTGTGGGCAAAAGGCTAGGAAAAAAAAATAGAGAAACAATCCTACCATCAGCTTGCAGTAAAATCAATAGTTATGAATACGAAACTTCTGTTTGTCCCATAACGTGATCTACATTTTCCAGCTGGGTTGGGGGGGCGGGGAGGAAGGCAGCGGGAGGAATCTGTCTAAGTTAAAATGGACCAAAGCAGAGATTTTAACTTTACATGAAAACTGGGTGTAATCACCCTCTACAGCTCTACAAGTATGATTCTCAGTAATTCTGTTTTTTCCAAAAGAAATTGCCAGCACCAATGCAAGAGTAAAGAAGGAGCCACACAATTTGTCCTGATGTGAAGTTCTTGCACATCGGACGATGCTACCACTTAAGAAATGAAAGCAAATGTGAAAGTACTGTTTTCTCGCATAGCAGTGGCAGTTACTGTAAATACTTGTTTACAGTATTTTTCAAGCATTTCTAGAAGCAGGAAGGAGAACTGGTTACTTTGCTTGCCTGACACTCATCCAAGGATACTTGCAATCTTTGAGTAAGAACATCTCTCCTCCTCAATTTAACAGCCATGGTCTGAATTTCTGCATCCATTGCAATCATTCTGGTTAGCTGTAAATACTTGTCTCCATCTCTGCTTTTTTAACCCTCTGTGCTTAAATCAAATATCACCCTAGTCTTCACAGGATTTGTTAGGAGTATTTGCTAATTACCATCTAGTTCTTTCAGAATCCTGGAAAATAAGTTAACCAGCCCCAACAAACCAAGTGCTTTAAGCTCACAGTTTTGTTTACTGCTTTGCTACTTGCATCTCTATTCCTACTATCCATTCTACCTTCTCTCACACTTTGAACTCAACAACTGCAGCGCTCATTTAGATTTGGCAATAACTGCATTATCTTTAATACTACTACATTCTAACTGTGTATTATCCTTTGTCTCCTCGCAACTCTATGGCCTTAAAAAGTGTTTTTGTTTTCTTTACTGCCTGCTGTCATTCCTAAAGAAACTTGACTTTTGCAAATTTGTCTTTTATCTTTGCATACACTCTTTAATGTGAAACTTCCCTCTGACTACCTGGCTTTTTCTTCCCATTTCTGACAGGCTCTGCTCATTTGTGACATTCTTCGGGGGGTGTTTCAAGTCTGTAGTTTTTCCCATAATTTGGCTCTTTCTTGGGACACTTCACAAACATTCTTCATGCTTTAGTACATAAACTCTTCAGTTCTGCTGATCTCAGCAGCTCTCAGTTTAATGACTTTTTCCCTAAATATAATTTTTTGCTTGTTTTGCTTTGTTTTTGCTTTTAACTTCTTTGTTTTGCTTTTAGTACACAATGAATTGAGCCCAAATCATTCAACAAACACTTCACTTGTTTCCAGTCTCATCCACAATATCCACTTGCTTCCTGCTTTTAAATCAGCGATTCTCACATTAACTTCTGCTTATATCTGTTTCCTTCTGTAAAAGTCAGCATCTTGGCTTTTTGTCATAGAATCATAGAACCGTTTAGGTTGGAAAAGACCTTTAAGATCATCCAGTCCAACCATTAACCTACACTACCAAGTCCACACTAAACCAATCAAGGGTAGACTAGACTAAACCATGTCCCCAAGTGCCACATCTACCCGTTTTTTGAACACTTCCAGGGATGGTGACTCCACCACCTCTCTGGGCAGCCTGTTCCAATGCTGGACCACTCTTACTGTACAGAAATTCTTCCTAATTTCCAACCTAAACCTCCCCTGGCGCAGCTTGAGACCATTTCCTCTCGTCCTATCGCTAACTACTTGGGAGAAGAGACCAACACCCACCTCACTACAACCTCCTTTCAGGTAGTTGTAGAGAGCAATAAGGTCTCCCCTCAGCCTCCTCTTCTCCAGGCTAAACAACCCCAGTTCCCTCAGCCGCTCCTCATAAGGCCTGTTCTCTAGACCCTTCACCAGCTTCGTTGCCCTTCTCTGAACATGCTCCAGCACCTCAATGTCTTTCTTGTATTGAGGGGCCCAAAACTGGACACAGTATTCCAGGTGCGGCCTCACCAGTGCCAAGTACAGGGGGACAATCACCTCCCTGCTCCTGCTGGCCACACTATTCCTGATACAGGCCAGGATGCTGTTGGCCTTCTTGGCCACCTGGGCACACTGCTGGCTCATGTTCAGCCGGCTGTCGACCAACACCCCCAGGTCCTTTTCAGCCAGGCAGCTTTCCAGCCACTCTTCCCCAAGCCTGTAGCATTGCATGGGGTCGTTGTGATCCAAGTGCAGGACCCGGCACTTGGCCTTGTTAAACCTCATACAGTTGGCCTCGGCCCATCAGTCCAGCCTGTCCAGGTCCCTCTGCAGAGCCATGCCACGCTCCAGCAGATCGACACTCCCACCCAGTTTGGTGTCATCTGCAAACTTACTGAGGGTGCACTCAATCCCCTCATCCAGATCATCGATAAAGATATTAAACAAGGCTGGCCCCAAAACTGAGCCCTGGGGAACACTGCTCGTGACCGGCTGCCAACTGGACTTAACTCCATTTACCACTACTCTCTGCGTTCGGCCACCCAACCAGTTTTTTACCCAGCAAAGACTACGCCCGTCCAAGGCATGAGCTGCCAGCTTCCCAAGGAGAATATTGTGGGAGATGGTGTCAAAAGCTTTGCTAAAGTCCAGGTAAATGACATCCACAGCCTTTCCATCATCTGCCAGGCGGGTCACCAAGTCATAAAAGGAGATCAGGCTGGTCAAGCAGGACTTGCCTTTCATGAACCCATGCTGGCTGGGCCTGATCCCCTGGTTGACCTGCACTTGCCTGTTGAGTTCACTCAATATGAACCTCTCCATAATCTTTCCTGGCACTCACTGAGGTCAGGCTGACAGGCCTGTAGTTTCCCGGGTCCTCCTTCTGGCCCTTCTTGTAGATGCCTGTCACAGATGTCTGACCATAATGTGGCTGAAATACAGCTCTTATTTATTCCTCCTGCACTCTTCCTCCATGCTTGCAGTGTTAGCAGACAGACCGCTTTACCAAACTACAACCAACAGGTTCTCTTAAACTGAAACCTGTCTATCATTAATGATGCATAATTCTGCATAGTATCTCTAAAATACAGCCTTTCACTCTAAGCTAAGGCTTTTACCCATGATCTCATCATTTAGTTTTGATTAGTTCAACATTCCAGCCTTGACAAATACAGTCTTCCTCAGTCACATCCACTCATGATACTAAACCTTTCAGTTTCTCTTCTACGCAATGAATCCCTCTCCATACTTCTAACAGCACTCTCCTTTGCATCAAATGTAAGACAGTGGTCTTTGATTCCAATTCTTATTAGTAGGCAACACCAATCATCTCCTGTTCACTCATCACTCCCCCTGCCACCGATCAGACTAACTCCAGCCATGAACACCCATTTGTTTTTTTTTAGAATCACACCTTTGTGTTTTCCTACCAACGCTTAGTTGGTACCTATCTTACCAACACTTACATTTTATAGCATCCACAAAATCTTCTGAGCTATACAGATCACTAAACATAGAATGGGAAGGGGAGCAAGGATGGAATATATCCCCACAGCTGCAGAAGCTGCAGAAAGATTTCACCCAGAGAACGCCTCTTCTTCCCTCTCAAGCAACTTCATGAAGAATATAACATTTATTTAGAGCCAGCAAGGACTGAGGGCAAGTGAAGACTCTTGTCACTAGCCCATCCATGAGAGCCACCCCAGCTTAGCGTGAAGCCCATCTGAGCCCCAGCCACGGCTCTAGTACCATGGACAGGGCTGGGCCAAGGCTGCTGCAAATGGGGCAAGGCTGGGGAGCCCCACAGGGGTAGGGAAAAGCAACAATAACCCCTGTAGCAAAGGAGTTTCAAGAAATTAAGAGAGACAAGGAGACTGTAAACATCAAGAAAGTATAGAGAAGCTTGATACCTAAGACAACACAGGGAAGAGCTAACCTAAATAGGGCTAGGCCCAACTTTTCTGGAGCTTCAGGTGCAGGGGTTGTTTCTGGACAAATAGGGCAGACAGATCATGTAGGTTGTTAAGAGTGAGGCTCCAGAAGCTGGGGTGCAGGAGTTTAGACAGGGAATGGTTGCATGTAATACATATACATATAAACACACACATATGGAAAGTGCAAATTATAAAAAAATAGAAGATTTAACAGTTCATAGGATCATAGAATGCTTTGGGTTGGAAGGGACCTTTAGAGGTCATCTAGCCCAACCCCCCTGCAGTGAGCAGGGACAGCTTTAACCAGATCAGGTTGCTCAGAGCCCCATCCAACCTGACCTTGAATGTTGCCAGGGATGGGGCCTCCTCTACCTCTCTGGGAAACCTGGTCCAGTGCCTCACCACCCTCATTGTAAAAAATTTCTTTCTTATGTCTAGTCTAAATCTATTCTTCTTTAGTTTAAATCCATTATTCCTTGTCCTGTCACAACAGGCCTTGCTAAAAAGATTGTCCCCATCCTTCCTGTAGGCCCCCTTTAAGTACTGAAAGGCCACAATAAGGTCTCCTCGCAGCCTCTTCTTCTCCAGGCTGAACAACCCCAACTCTCTCAGCCTGTCCTCGTAGGAGAGGTGCTCCAGCCCTCAGATCCTTTTTGTGGCCCTCCTCTGGACTGTCCCTCTCCAACAGGTCCATGTCCTTCTTGTGCTGAGGGCCCCAGAGCTGGACGCAGTACTCCAGGTGAGGTCTCACCAGAGCAGAGTAGAGGGGCAGAATCCCCTCCCTCGACCTGCTGGCCACGCTTCTTTTGATGCAGCCCAGGATTCGGTTGGCTTTCTGGGCTGAAGTGCATATTGCCGGCTCATGTCCAGCTTTTCATCTACCAATACCCCCAAGTCCTTCTCTGCAGGGTTGCTCTCAATCCCTTCATCCCCCAGCCTGGATTGATATTGTGGGTTGCCCTGTCCCAGGTGCAGGACCTTGCACTTGGCCCTGTTGAACCTCATAAGGTTCACACAGGCCCACCTCTCCAGCTTGTCCAGGTCCCTTTGGATGACATCTCGTCCTTCTGGCATGTCAACCGCACCACTCAGCTTGGTGTCGTCTGCAAACTTGCTGAGGGTGCACTCGATCCCACTGTCTGTGTCATTGATGAAGATGTTAAAACAGCACCAGTCCCAGTACGGACCCCTGAGGGACTCCACTTCTCACCAGTCTCCATGTGGACATTGAGCCGTTGACCATGACCCTCTGGATGTGACCATCCAGCCAATTCCTTATCCACTGAACAGTCCACCCATCAAATCCATATTTCCCCAATTTAGAGAGAAGGATGTTGTGGGGGACCGTGTCAAAGGCTTTACAGAAGTCCAAATAGATGACATTCATTGTTGAACAACTCTGTTTACGAACCACTACTCTAATGCATACGAATAAAAAGAAACCACTTCACAGTGGTTCAGCTACAAGCACAATACACTAGTCAAGTGTACCAAGTTTTCTTGGATTCCTCCACCTCTATTCATCAGCCAGGTCCACTTGATATCTGGACTGCAAGCGCTTTGGAGGAGGGATTAGGCTTTTGTCCTGTGACTTTGCAATGCCTTTCAGAATGAAGGCCTCACCTTTACCTAGCATTGCTGTATATTATGGTACACAGAGAAAAACACAAAGATGAGAAGAGGAAGTGAAGGTGGATTAACCCTAAGCAGAATTAGCCACTTTCCACGTCTACTCTCATTTAGCATCAGTATGAAGTACACTAAATTCAGGTAAGATGGTTCTGACAAATGTAGTGGCACTAGGGAAAAAATCAAAAAACAAAAGCCACAGATAGTAAAATACCTCAGAAATGTACATATTTTCCATTGATCCTCCTATGGAGAATGAGGGCATTTGGTAATAAGAAGCAAATGTGTCATCGGATGCATCAAGGTAAGGTGCACAGCAATCTACTTATATGGCTTGAAATTGTTTTAACTGACTGCACATTGTTTGTACTTTAAAGGTTTAAGGTTTAAATTCTGTATTTTAAAATATGCACAAAGCTCCAGCTGACGACCTACAGTTTAGCTCCTGCATTTCTGTAACTTTCATCCTCTATATTCCTTCCAAAAAGAAAAAAATTCCCACACAACTTTTGAAATCATCATCCTATTTGTGTCATAATGACTTTTCCAGAAACCTCTTTGGATGCTGATGACAGAGAATCACGATTCCAGAAAGGAAGCAGAAGTGGAACACAAAAAAAGTTTTAAACATGTATTTATGGAACTGTATTTAGTAATGAGGAAAGAACAGTGTGCAAATATGTGCAAATATCTTTCTACCGAAGAGCACGTTATACTGGGCACAAAGATATATTTTATTAAAAGGAAATATACAAATAATAGTAGTAAATTTCCCCAAAAGCACTACAATATATGACATTTCCTACTGCTTCTCAAAGTACATGAAAACACCTTCTTCACATAGCTTTCAAAAGCAACTCACAATCATGTAGTATAGGAAGACGGAACTCCAGTCCTAAAGACCCAACAAGAAAAAATATGCAATGGGAAAAGCATAAATTTTAAAAACACGCATGTGTATGAGTGTATCCATTCTCACATTCACCCACCCTATGAAGCTGTTATTATCTCTCGCCCTTATTAGCTTTGCAGAACTAAAATGGAGCAGAGAGAATTACAGAATTTTAACATACAAGAGGGAATGAAATTCAATAAGCATCGATCCCTTATGCCTCTCCAAGCCAGATGAAAACTGTGGGATTGCCTTAGGTGGCAAGAAGCCGTTACCATTTCTGACAAAAAGTTGTGTTATAAGTGACAGTGAGGAAAAAAAAGGATTTGATACTGAAATGACATGCTGCATTCCTAGGAGTGGAAATTACAAAAAAAAAAAAAAAAAAACCCCAAAAACCGCAAACCACCTTTTAAACTGTAAAATAACAGAATTATTGAGGTGCAATGATCATGGAACAGTACCTATAGAACAAAGGCAAGTAGAGAGCTGAAATTAGAACTTATGGCTTTAACATTAATTTCATGGATTTTACAGAAATTCCTGGAGAGCGACTTTTAAATAGACCCCAAACAATTAAAATCTATTCCTATCCAGACAACTAAGACCATCTTTGGTACCGCTATACTGTTTCTTTTGGTTGTATGTTTTACATCTTCCCACCACAGGCTCACCCTGACTACTTCTTACAGCATATTCATCCCAGTAGCAAGTGCTACTATGCTGGGGAGGGTGTTCCAGTAACCTATTAAACTTTTCTCAACGTTTCCATTCTCCTCTCTTTATAGGCAAATCTGTGCATGCAGTGAAGTTTAAGTAGGCAGGGTAAACTTTGCACCTCAAGTCCTGACTTAGATGGAAATGTCTTCACCACACAAACCCTCTGCTACTCTCTGTTTACACAGTAGCCTGCACAACAGCCCCCCACCCTTCTTTCTTGGTCCACAAGCACTGGACCGTGATAAACAGGTAGAATAGGAATAAATAGGTAGGATTTTTATGGGCTTCAGTTCCAGTCTCTATTGTAAAACTTAACCCATGCTTCAAAAAGAAGTGGCACACTTGGATTCTAGTCATTAAATCACTCCATAAAATAATTGCTAAAAATTAATCATCACAGCTGTTAGGACCACTTTGCAGGCTCCATTACAGTTTAGGGACTATTTTATTTAACTTCTAGCACGTAAAGGAGTGAAGTGTATGTTCTAAGTAACAGCAGTACTAAAATCAGATTTTTAAGCATTCACAGCTTAAGAACAGTCACCACACATTTTTAGATCCTGGGACCTTTAATAGAAACAGTCAACTAAAAAGACTGCATTTGTCAGACTAGATTACTGATTTCAAGCAACCCCTCCCCCAATCATGTGACTATTCTCTGCAGTCTATCAATTAAAACTTGTTTAATCTTAGTCACTATCATACATGCAAAGATTAAACAGTAACCTGTAAGGGCCTGTGACATATACTGCTCACTTGTAATTTTGTTTTAGCAGAAGCTAAAGATTCCCAGCATTTTGCTAAGCAACATCCTAATCTGAGAACAATGCAGAAATTATCTGATTCCTTTTCCTTTGAAATCGCGTTGTGTTCCACAAGCATGCCTTTCCTAATCCCTTTTCCACTACCGAGAGCAAGGGATCAGATTCTCTTTCTCCAAGTGTTTGAATAGGCACCAGTTCCCAAACTGCAATGCAGTGCTTCTGGTGATCTCAGAGGCCATGATCAGGGTCTGTAATTGGTGTATACAATCACATAAAACAGTAAAACTCAAAGTATTTTCAACTGATACTAAAAATCAATAATATTCTGCAACTGACAGAGGTCAGTTAATCCAAGTTCAGAAAAGACTGATTTAAGGCAATGCCAGTGCCCACAGAGACATAATCGGTAAATTATACACATATAATTGTCCAACATCTTATTGATTTCCTCACTTAACAAGCCTTTTCCAGTCCATCACTGAAAGCAAGGCCTCATTAACTAAACTTTTAAGACACTGTTAGATACCTGCCAATTAACTAAGACAGAATTACAAAACTGGTAGCCAGCGGTGTTAATGATAAGTGCAAAAGACTTCCAATTGGGATCTGGAAACAGATATCTGTGTTTGCACAGAGCTGAGCTCAGGCTAACGAGTCACACTAGCCCCCACCTCCTGTGCTTTTGCACTGCCTCCCCCTGTGCCTCTGCTTCCAAGGGAGCACCAGGCTTGGGAGACTCAAGCTGGCTTCATGCAGGCAGCTGCACAGTCCATTCCAGAACCAGATTTGCTGGGAAAAGCAGTTAAGAGACATCCTCAAAGTATCACTATTAACCAGTTAATTTGTTGATTTAATACATGCATACAATACCCTGGAAAAGGAAAAAACTTAACTGTCTTCAGTTAATAAACTAGCCCTTACAGTCACTTGTTAAAATCAATGAATACACAGAGCCAGCAGTCAGCACGGTTTCAACTTACCTATTAACTGTTTTGAGTAACACATTCCCTAAATCATACACAGCCAGACTTCCTAGTTTTCAGAACCATACTGTCTACTGCAGCAGAGCAGCACGCACTGGAAACTGATGCTTCACAGAACTTGTGACGCTGGAAATGCAAACGGGTTCTTTGTATTACCTGTAAATTTTTAGACTTTACTAGATCTTAGTTCATAACAAGCTGATGAACTAGTTCTTGCCGAGCCTTTAAGAAAAAAAAGTGCTGAGCACCGACCTCTCTATTACACAATTTATAGACAGCTTTTTATCAAAGGATCACATTTAACCTGAAAAACCAGGCACGTCATGCTAAAGGACCTGCGTATTTCCAAACCAAAGAAGTCTAAGTCTGAAAAAAAGATTTTGGTTTTGAAATCATGAAAATTTGTTTGTTGCTCTTGATAAATCACAAAGAAAATAACTCAGCGGTCATTTCAACACGTGCTTTAGGACAGCAGCACAAACAGGCAGCAACTGCTGATATTTTGCCAAAAGTGTTAGATAGATCAGTACTATTAAGAACAGCTATAGCCAGTGCAATCTCTCATCTCCTGACTTGCAAACTTTACTTAGATCGGTAAGACACCAGGTACATTCTTTATCATCATTATCACATAAGATAATTTTTATACCTAAGCTAGCAGACAGCATCTAATATCTGAAATATGCAGAGATACAAACAAAGATTTAACAGGCTGATTGAGTTTCTTTAAAAATCAAACAGCAGTGTATCGGAGATCTGACACAAAAACAAATGCCAGACAGATTAAATAAGAAAGGAATCTACCATACTCAAATTTTTAAATGCGTATCATTCTCCTAACGTAAAACAAGGTGCACCTTAGTGAGTTGAATCTTTAAAAGACCTTAAGATATATATGTTATCCATTTCATGCCATCATACATAAATTTTGTATCATTGGACACGAAAATGAAAACAAAATTTTTGCATGTTTTTTTCTGAGAAATTACATGACACATTTGCAACCATACAGCTTTAGAAATTGAGGCTTAGAGAAAGACCAATTTTTGTGAGACTTGTAATAAAAATCTCTAAATCTAGCAAAACTGCTTTTGACCTAAATGCTTACTCTAGCTTCTATTTTGCGTTAATCAATTATTAGGCAGTTCTACCTTACAACTAAGACAATACAAAAACCATACTGTAAATATTCTTTAAGAAAAAGTCGCCTTTGATACAGAATTGTTGATCTTAAGACTGTCAGGTTAATAAGGTATAATTAAATCCAGGCATTTAAATGCAAGCTTGCAGGGAAGAAAATTACCTCAGGAACAAAACAGTAATTCCTTCTGTGCAGATTATTTTGAATTCAAGTCCTTGCTTTAGTGGTTTTGGGAACTGGCAAAACAGGAAAATCTTGAAAAGGGTGTTTAAACACCTAACCTGAGTTTTGTTCACTTAAGACACGTTAATAATCCATTGCTAGTGGCAGTTCTTTTGTAAGATGGGACACCAACTACTGACAAGATTCTTTTTGCTGAAGAGGCTCTTTTTAAAATATATGCTTACTGCAAAACAAATCAACTAAACGCACACTGTAGGAACTGCTGGAACAGGTAGATGGAGCAAATTAATCTGCATCTCAAGTAAGATTGCCCCCCTCCCACAAGTTACTTCAGCGAAGCTGCTAGAGGAATCAGGATACACAGACGCTTCTCATTTCATTGTGCGCATATGACTGGGATGTGGAATGTGCTCTCGCTGTGTTCAGACCTGTCCCAGATTTCCCTCTGATTCGAAACAGAAGGGAAGAGAGCCTGTCTCCCTCTCTGCCCCCCACTGCTGGCAGCCACCCTCCGTGGCGGGGAGGGCGCTTGCCATCAGGTTCAACGGCACGTTTCCATTATCTTTAAAGCAACAAAACCAAGCAGCTCTCTTCGCGAGACAAAAGCGGCTCACACGAAGCACCCGCAGCCCAGGCTGCCCAAGAGGCGGCAAAAAAGAGGGGGCCGAGGCTCCCGCGCACCGAGGGGGGGCCGAAGCGGCGCCGCTGTGGGGGCGGCGTGTTCTCGCCCCCCCGGGACGGGCAGGCACCGCCTCGCAACCCTGGAGAAGCGGCTCCTGAGGGAAGGCTACCTTAAAGCATACGCCCGAGGGGGAGGGTGTTTAAATTTCTGCGTGCGGGGACTGGATCTTCTAGATCCAGGCCCACCTGCGCCGGGCGGCAGGCAGGCACACGCCCATGGGGGAGAGGACGCTCCAGCCTCCCGCACCGCCGGGCTGCCGGGGCCCGAGCCCCCCGGGGCAGCTGGAGGGGCGGCGGGCCAGGTGTCGCCGTGAAGGAAGCGGCCGGAGGGAGGCGGCGGAGTTCGAGTCCGTGTGTGTGTCCCCCCCCAGGCCCCCCCCAGGTAGAAGAGAGGGCGGGCGGAACCGACCGGCCCGGGGCTCCTCGGGCGCCAGGAGGAGGCAGAAAGGAGCGCTCGGGCTCCCCTGGCCCCAGGCTGAGCGCAGCGGCGGTGAGGAGCGGCTGGCGCCCCTGCCCCGCCGTGCGCTGCGGGGCCAGCTCGGAGCGGGAGCCCCGCGGCCGGGGGCAGCGGCGCCTCAGCCCTCCCCCCCGCTCCGCTCCGCTCCCTCTCCCCCCGGGCGAGCCCCGCTTCCCCTCAGCGGCAGCCGAGGGCGCTCCTCGGGTCCGGGCGGGGAGAGGGAGCGGCAGCAGCCAGCGCCGGTAGCGCCTTGTTCTCTGCTGCCGGCGCGGCGGCGGCAGGCGGCCAGGCCGGAGGGGGCTGCGCTGCCCGCTCCCCGCCCCGCCGCGCCTCCCCGCCCCGGGGCTCACCTCCTCGATGGCCGCCACCGTGTTCCTGCACTGGGCCATCCGGGTGGTGAAGTTGGAGGCGGTAGGTGACTTGTAATCCTCATTGGTCTCGGACACGAATTCCGACACGGAGATCTGGTCCGGCATGGCGGGGCGGGGATGAGTGGGGCGAGGGGAGGGGGGGAAAGCAGGCGGCTCCGGGGGGGAGGGGAGGGCCCAGGGGGGGCTCCCCCCTCACATCGCTCGGCAACCGGCGGCGGCAGCGCCCTCCTCGCAGCCCCGCCGTCTGGAGCGGTGTTGTTCCTCCGCCGCCACACAAGGAAATTCCCCGCACCCACACTCCTCCTCCTCCTCCTCCTCCTCCTCCTCCTCCCCGCGCGGTCACGCAGCACCGGGGGCCGGGCACACGCCCAGCGGCGAGCGGGGGGAAGGCGGCGGCGGGAGCTGCTCCCTCATCCCGCCCTCCCGCTCGCTTTCTCCCTCACACACGCACACGCAAGGCGGGGGCGGGCCGAGGCGCGGCCGCATGACCCCCCCCCCCCCCCTTCAGCCTCCGCTCGCCCGGAGGAGACCCGCAGCCACGCACTCGCCCCCCGGCGCCCGCCCTGAGAAGATGGCGGCCCCTGCCTCCTCCCTCTCTCCCGAGTCCCGCCGGGGAGAGAGGAGCGGGCAGACGGCGGGAGGGGGGGGGGACGGCGCGGGTCTGAAGGCAGGCACCGGCCGGGTAGTCCCAGGGACAGGCAGGACAAATCCGGCCGTGTAATTAAGACCGTGTTTAACAACAAGAAGAACCCAAGGGCAGGGGAAGGTGAGGTGCGATGCCTACCTGATGCGAGGAGGGACGGGGGAAGCCCACGGCACAGGTCTCCACGCTGTCCCTGTCGCTGCACGGAGGTGGCAGGGACAATCTCTTCCCTCACGGGTCATAATCTCTATTTCAACAGTTTAATCTTTTTTTACGAGTTCGCTGCCTAGTTTCGAGGCAGCTAAAGTTGAGAATTGCTGTCGTTCCCAAGAGGTCCATGCAAACAATACTTTTAGGCTAAGTAACGTTTAAATTCTTAGAAAGCTTTTTCTGTGCTTGAAGAGGAAGCGTTGTTATCCGAGGAGGAGACGCTGTGTTCTTTAATATAAAGCCACAAGGATTAATAGAGGCAGAAAGTGCAAAACTCGGCCCCGGCAGTGGCGTTCGTGACTGACGCAGCAGAAGGGAGATTGGCATGGTGTCACCGAGCGGGCATGGTGCTTGCTTGCGTTGGGAATACGGGGATGCGATCCACGGCAGTGGTTTCTCTTGGCCTCAAAGCCCTTAGGACTTCCAGCCTGTTAGTGCAGAAAGCTGTGGAAGTCTGTATTTTGGCCCAGAAGCTCTCCTGTGGCTCTTTCATGCCCCTCCGGTGATACAGTTACTAGCTTTCCCTAAGTGATTCTTTATTACCGTGATTTAAAACTCTCCAGGGATTTCAGATGAGTAAGCAGGTATTCTTTTGCTGCAGTTTGTAAAATGTCCAAATAAATAACTGCCGGCCTACCCGGGTGTTACTGCCCTTTGCAATCCTTGTTACCGTTGTACAAAGTTCTCCTTTAACATAAATGATGAAGCTTGTCAACCACATTTATTTTACTGCTTGTAGCAAAGCAGATGAATGAGCAGTGGCTATCTGCATGTTCCTTCCTTATTCTAATTCATACTAGATTTTCCATTCTAATTGTTCTTTATATTACCTCATAAAAATCACCAGCATTATTTTGCTTTTAACTGCTGTTTCCATATAATTTTGTATTATAAACCCCTCTCCTCTTTAAGTCTTTTGCATGTTTCAGTTAATGGGGCATGTACCGGTATAAATTGTTCCGGTGCGAATACGTTAAACTTCTTGTCTGTATTTGTACGTCACATAATAAATGAGTATATTTGTGACCAAGTTGAGTCTAAATTTTCATTCTTGCTAAAAACGTGTGATGTTACATCGTCATTTTTGTATCAGCCGATGGTGATACCCTTAGAGCAATACTTACCACACTATTACCCAAACTAGCATTCTTAAACTATCTATCATCTCTTCCAATGTGACATATTTATTTAGAAATTTTGAAGAGGATTAAAAACTTGGGGTCTGAAATGCAAATAATATTAGATTTTTACTTTTTGCAACAGCTTTTCTGTCAGGTCTGAATCTGCAGTATATCAATGTAGTATCTAGTGGTTGTGTCTTCAGTTTGATATTGGAGTATATACAACTAAGTATCATCATGCAATGAATCTTTAAATTCTATAGACCATATTTACACATCAGGTTAGGTTAGATGATTGCGGTGGTATCTTCTGATCTTTAACAGATTCAAAAATTTGCTATCCCAATGAAACTGCTAGGCCTTTTTGCTTGACAGACTGCACATTTCACTCGATTTTCCTTTTTCTGAAGCTAAAGAAGCTAAAGTGCTTGGGTGAACCTTCTAGAAGACATCTAGTCTTGATATAAAGACTCAACAGTTTGGAGAATCCACTGCTTCTGTTAGTGTTTTATGACAATGGCTGGTCACGATTACTGTGTCTTCCAGCTATTGCTTGTTATTACAACTTTTTTCAGTAGGTTAAGGAGCTATTCAGTACTCAGACTTTTCTCCCTATGAGCATTCTTGTACACTCTAATGAAATAATTTCTCAGTTTTGTTTCTTGATAAACCAAGCTGATCAACTCTCCTCTTTCAAAGAGGGCAAAGCTAATTTGAATTGTTTTGCCTTGGCCACAAACCAAGACTGAGTACATAGATTGTGACTGTGGGTCAACTGATATATGGCAACTTGTTACTCTGCAGTAACACTTTTATTAGTGTGTGCGAGTCCTGCATCTCTCACTGAAAGGATATTTTCTCAGCCTTTCCATCATTTTTAAAGTTCTAACACCTCAATAAATTATTATCCTGGTTTTCTACTCCCTCACTGTTACATTCAAGAGTGTCATTAGACTTTCTGGTCCCAGTATCATACTGACTCATCTACCTGTCCGCTCTGGTCTCTATTTATGAGTGACACTTTCAGCATCCAGCCCCATTCTGTGAATCTGTGAATAAGTGTTGCAGTGGAATGGCTCAATAATGAGGCAGCTGTAAACAAGGCTTGCTTATGTGGGATCTGGTACTACTGTTTAGTCTCTAGGTTTTTCCTGCTTGCTTGCTCACCATTGCTCTTCTCTGGCTTTGGACACTCCTTTCTTTCTTTCTTATCTACAATTAATAAGAGATAAAATGTTACTGTCTTCTTTCACCCAATCATGTAGTTAGAGGTCTTCTACTAAAGAGAAATAAATAACAAAAACACTTTCCAAAGATCCAAGCTCTGCACATTGCTCTGCTGAAAAGCTTCTAGTCTTGTGGATATGCTTAGACTACAACTCCATAAAGCGGTGTGAAATATCAGGGTTTAGGTCTCTTTTTCCCCTGCAGAAGATATGAAAATCAGAACACTTGATTTGTACAAACATTTCTTCCTACACTGACTTTAAACCAGCATTAATGGTTTCATCAGTCACTGTTCTTAAAAACTTCAGACCTTCAAAACTGTAAGATAGATTTAAAAATAACTAGTTTTCTTCTCTTTTTGTTTTTTGAGCCTTTAGAAATCTTATCTGTATGTCAAAATATTTATTTGAATCACTGCCAGTAAGTAAGAACCCAAACCAAGGACCAGGTGCTATACAAACAACAATAAGGCAGCCTCTGGAGATCTGAGTGTCTAAAATTAGCTAATGGAAAGGCAATTGAGTGAATATAAGGAAATACTGGACCACTATTGGTCTGTATGTCAGTCTGTGATCTTTGCATACTGTTGCCCAAATGTTTCTTAAGACATTTTAAGTAGGGTTTTCAAGAAGGATTATGAGATAGATTGGGATGTTTAAAGGGGAATTATTACAAGAATGACGGCCAGCATGAGAGAAAGCACAGAAGGCCTTGTGTCCTTGAAATTTAACAGTTCAGAGTTGGAGGTTAATGTCATGGATCAGAGGCAAAAGTTAATGTCTGTTTAGTGAAAGGGCATGCTAAAGGAGTTGTGAGAATAGCAGGGAGAGAACATGATGAGCTGGTTAGCATATTCGATGATCCCTCAAGCAGCTGCCTGGAATAGGACTCAAAATGTGTAAGGAATTTTTTTTTTCCCCGCAGCAGTCATGTCATTATTGCCTTTCATTGACTAGCTCAATAACAGATTGTTTCATAGTATTTCCTCTGTCTCTCTTTCTTTGATATCAATGTTTTTAACAGAATTTCTTTCTTTGATAGCTTCAGATAGTTTGAAGAAATGTATTTTCTTGGTCTTCTTTGTATGTGCTCAGTATTTACAAGGATTCTGAAGTATATTTGTTAATTCTATTAAAGGTGATTTGAGGGAACACAACAAGAAGGTGGTTCGAGGAAAATTTCATTACCCTCATTGCTTATCTTTGAACTTAAAAAATAAGCATGCAAATAAATGTAGTCTGTCAGCTGTAATTACTGGATGACAATTTTGAGGCAGGTAGATGTTAAATGGAGAAATTTATGTAGTACATACAAGTCACAGCAGATGATAAGTAAAACACTGTGTGATAAGCCTTGTTACTGGATCCTGTTGTTTTATCCCGAGTCTTACGATATTGTTCTTAAAGTATCAGTCCCTGCTGTTCAGTGTTCAGATAAACACTTTCAAAACAGATTCCACTTTTGAAAATCAGTTCCCACAGTTTTGGAGAAAGGCTTCTCATGATGTCCAAAGGTACAAACCCCAAAAAGAGCAGATATTTGGTTATTTTTAAGCCTATCCTATGATTTCGAAGGTCTAACTCATGTTTTAATGATAACGATTACAGGATGTAGCAGCCTTAGAACAGCAAGTGTGTCTGCTGTTTAAGAATGAACTCGTGGCATTGTTCTGTTAAAAATAATTCCTATTTGAAAATGTACTTGCTGTTATATGTATATTTCTAGAGATTTATTTCTACAAATAAGTACAAATTCTGAAAATTTAAAAAAGCTCAGAAAATTATATTTTTAAGGTCCTTTTGCATTTGGAAGTGCCTACTGGGGAACCTCTGTTACAAGCACGTGTTTTTCCCACTCTTACCACGTTATTGTGTTCTCACAGGCTTTTGTGGAGAATTTACAAAGATCTATTTTCTTTAGTATTAATAGTAACACCACCACCAGCAACTGAAGTGGTAGCACATAGACAGAGGCAAGAAAGAAAACACGGAGAAGAGTGTTGGTATTTTGTGCTGTTTCCCTCAAAACTCGCAAAAAATATCATTTTAACCAGTAGTGGGGGGGTATGCTACTTAAAGGGTGAAACTGGACAGGACAGAGTCCATACACCTTTCAGTGTAATGGGAATTTTGCTTACTGGGGTTTGGCAGAACTATACCATTTTTTAAATTTTAATTTGGTAATAATATCTTATGGGCAGAGTATTTGTAAGGCATGCCCTGGATGGATGTGGGTACTCCCGTGTGTTATATAAGAACGTTTTGGGTTTTTGGAATCCAGCATTCGCTTCAGTGGGTCAGCCTGAATATGTCTGCACGGCTCTTTCAAGATGCCCTCAGGTGCTGCCCCTCTTATGGCGCCTCAGGCTGGACTGTGTTGTGTGGATCAAGCTGCAGGCCCCTGGGCCATCTCTAGAACATGCATCAGATGGGAAGCCCTCAGGGATACTGACTGCTGAAGAGTTATCTTGCTACAGTCCCAGAAAGGTTCTTCTAATGTTCATGCTGTACGGATTGTGTTTCCCCTGGATGGCCTGCTACTTCACCCTTTGTCATTATCCCTAACCGCCGCAACCTTTCAGGTAACATCAGGAAACTCAGTCTTCCTAGTACCTAGGCAATCATAAACACCACTGCAGTCACAATATTCACAAGAACAAGCACATCATGGAGGGTCACTTCTCAAGCATCATGTCACCCTGAACCGCATCCTTCCTGTCAGCAGCTTAGCTGTGCCTGAAGAAGATAACACAATGGAGGTAGACTGCCTTTCTGTAGGCATGCCTTTTTGATCTTATTCTGATCCTACAGCTCCAGATCACCAATGAAAATAGTCAAGATCAGCAGTCTGTGGGCCACTTTTGCACTCACCAGACCATATTCAGTACGCTGTGCTCTGTTGCGTCAGCTCCCTGATGTATAACTGGGGATATGGTGATTTCTTTTCTGAGAAATTACAGAATTACAATTCGGTCCCAGAATGAGCAAAGTTTCAGGTGACAGTTCGTACTGTTTAAGTTTCTTACACGGAAGACAGCTGAATCGTGTTTAGGAATGAAGAGTGATTAGTTCCCATGGGCACAAAGTGAATAGACAAGAAGAATGTTCTCGGATTCAAGAATTTTTAGAAAGAGAAAAAAAAAAAGCTTGTATTGTTGTCAAACACAAAGCACCTTTATTTCTCTCATAAATTTGCTGTCAAGGAGAGACTCCTGAAAGTCAGTTCAGAAAACAACAGTGCTCCATTGCCCCACTGGAATTTGGAAACTACAAAGTGGTTTCTTTTCAAAAACACCACTTAGAATACTATGAAACACTAAGAAATTAAGTGCAATTTCCTCTGGCTAGGGCCTGAATAGGACAGAGAAAGAAAGACTGTCAAAAAAGGGAACTAAGACTGAAGTTCAGCTGGCTTTAACATGGAAAATAAGCACAGAAATTCAAAGTTTCCCCATTGCATTGAAGTGTGGCTCAAAAAAAGTAGATTTAACAAAAGAGCATAATTCTATTTTGTCTCCTAGAGTCAGGCTTCCAATCAAGAGTGAAGCATATATGATCAAGTACTTTATGAATGTCTGTTAAATAAAATATGATGACCTTTAAAGTGGAGAATACATTTAGAAACAAAAATAAGTCTTGTAGCCTGAAGTCTTCTATCCTTGTAAAGTCCTCATTTATTTAAACTTATGCCAGATCACCTGCCTTGAATAGGAATATCTGGCAGTGATGAACTAACCGCCTTGGACGCCTTTCAGGGGCCATCCTTTGCTGCATTGGTTGCTTGCCTGCAGCTGATGATCCATGGAAAGTGGTAGGAAGTGTTAGTTTGCTCAGCAGGACAACTTCTTGGTGATGGGGGACATGGCAGGCCCTAGGCAGTGCGGAAAGGAATGCCCTTCAGGGGTCATGGTTCTGTTCTTGAATTCTACCTGAGCAAGGTCCTGCTCTGCAGGTGCTCCTGACACTTGTACTCGGCTAGATTGGCGTTTCAGACCTACAAAGGGCCTGCATCGTCCTGGGGGAAGTGCTTATAGCAGCTGTGAGTAGTAGGGAAAGAGCCTACAAAATCTGTACAACTTGGGCCAACCTGTGCCTCTGGAGGCTCTCAGGCAGGAAGGACTCTGTGGAGAAGGTCATTCCCTCAAGTTATACCAAAAGACATAGTTTGTATAGCACAGCACTATGACTATATGACTAGAACAGAATAGAATATTCCAGTTGGAAGGGACCTACAGTGATCATCTAGTCCAACTGGCTGTCCATTTCAGGGCTGACCAAGTTAAAGCATGTTAAGGGCATTGTCCAAATGCCTCTTAAACACTGACAGGCTTGAGGCCTCAACCACCTCTCTGGGAAGCCTGTTCCAGTGTTTGACTACCCTCTCGGTAAAGAAGTGCTTCCTAATGTCCAGTCTAAACCTCCCCTGGTGCAGCTTTGAACCATTCCCATGTGTCCTGTCACAGGATCTCAGAGAGAAGAGCTTAGCATCTCCCTCTCCACTTCCCCTTCTCAGGAAGCTGTGGAGAGCAATGAGATCACCCCTCAGCCTCCTTCTCTCTAAACTAAACAGGGTCCTCAGCCACTCCTCATACAACATTCCTTCCAGCCCTTTCACCAGCTTTGTTGGCCTCCTCTAGACGCATTCAAGGACCTTCACATCCTTCTTAAATTGTGGGGCCCAGAACTGCACACAGTACTCAAGGTGAGGCCGTACCAACGCTGAATACAGCGGAATAATCACCTCTTCTGACTGGCTGGTTGTGCTGTGTTTGATGCACCCCAGGACGCGGTTTGCCCTCTTGTTTGCCAGGGCACACTGCTGACTCCTATTGAGCCTGCTGTCAACCGCAGGCTCAATGGATATGGATAATGGCAGAGAAGAAAGTCCATAGTCAAAAACTGTAAATTTTCCTTGGGGATCACTAAGTTGTGCCTAGACTATTAGGGGGGAAATCTTACATAGTTTTCACAAATTTGTAAAAAATATTATGACTCTATCCCAGCTGAAGCCAGGACAGTTATGCACAGTCAAATTGACTGCTGACCTTTGTCAATGGAAAGTCCCAACTCTCACTTCTGAATCTAATTGCCACAAACCTATTTTGGCTGTCTTTTGAGGTTACTCATACTTTTAATAAATTTCCATACATATTTGTTTTTCTTAATGTTATCTTCTAGTACATGGCATACTGGAATGTGGAATAAGTTAGTATGAGGTGTCTTAATGGCCTACAAACTTCAGCCCAAGAGTTAACTGCTGGAGAAAGGGGAACTGAGAGTGAAGGCTGGGCGTGGAAGAAAATTAGGATTAGATTGTCCTTAGGGATTAGTGCTGTCTGCACTGTTGCCGATGTGGCCTACTCTCTGTGCTTCTAAGGTGTCCCAGCAAGGAGGTGCTTTACCAGGCATTACAGTGTCAGAATGGCGATGTCACCTGATTTATTACACCATGATACCATGAGATTGTAGAGTGTGAGACATCAACTTGAGGCAAATACCAAGCCCGCCTCCTCTGCGTTGGCCAGTTTCCCATGGGTCGCATGGCGGCCCAAGCCTCAGGTTCCCACATGGAGTTCCAGCCTGACTGCCCAGCTCCTTCTTGGAAATGGACTTGTGTGATCTGAAGCACCTCACAGAACTTGTACCAGAGTTTGAGGGATAATAGCCAGTAGCATTGAATTGTGTCAAGGAAGCAAGGAAGTGGTCTTTCAGAGAGGTCAGGACGTGAAAAACAAAAGGAAGAGGTGAGGATAGAAAGAGAGTGAAGATGGAGGACTAGTGTATCCTGTCTTGTCCATCCTACAGGATGAGTCATGCTAGTGCAGGACCACCTGATGAACTGTATTTACGACATCTGCTTAAAACGTAGAGCTGAGCTGTCCACAGAATTTGGCAGCTCTTGGGAGGACAAAGGAAAACTTCATCTCATCTCTACAGTGTATTGTCACTCCATCTCTGTGCTGGAGGGTGGCAGACTGGAGAAGAGTCAGAAGGCAGATCAGCTCTAGGCCATACAATGCATTACCCATGCAGTTCAGAAAACATTAAATCTCAAATTAATGTCATGTTTTTACTTGTGTGCTCCTGTGTGTTCTTGCATACTGGCCACAGGCAGAAGTAACGATTATTCAAGAGTGTGATCATCACCTATCTCAGTTGCTTCTGCTTGGGGAAAGGGAATTGAGGCAGCACACCACAACAGCCAGGCTTCTCTAAAGCACACAGTATAAAAGGCAGGTTTTGAGTGGCTAGCAACTTTGGGCTGAGATGAGTGTGGGTGTAAGTGTCTGACATTTGATGTGGGGGAATTTTCTTTCTGGGTTAGTTAGAGTTGGTTGATTTGACCTTGATGCTCTCTCTGAGGATGATTTTACAGGGTAGTATTGGTGCAGCCATTCCATCTTCCATTTCAGACTGTGCTTTGTGTATCAGGAGTTTAGTTACAAAACTTCAATTCAGTTGTGGGTCTGATTTTATGGAGTTATCAAATAGGAAGCGCTTCCAGACTGGTGGGCAGTGGATTTAGGATTGTGAATATGTCTGTCTTAAGTTTCCATGAATAGCCAGTCAATATCTGGAGAGTTTGGAAATTTTTCTTTTACATCAGGGAGCTTGTCTTGGGATACAGAAGTCAACAATTCAAATCTATGGCTTAGGTGAGTTCTCTGCCTGCTAGACTTGAGACATGGTCCCTCTTTTTCAGAAAATGTTTTAAGTAACTGATACAACTGAACGAATCAGCAGGCAAGACTGAGAACAGCCCCACTGAAAAATGGAGCATGGTACATCTCCATTGAGCGGGACAGCTTTTCACATCTGTAGTGGTAAGTTTAAAGTACAAAAATACAGCGTGGGTCCTGAAGTGCAATCAGCCATACTGCTAAGTTGTTAGAAAAGTCCCTGGCATGGGTTTTGAATTCTTGAAGTCTTCCAGAAAGTGTGTAAGCACACTTTGGGGGATAGGACAGTGTACTAACGTACACTAATAAACACTGCTAAATGTACCTTGTATTTTAAAATCCTTTAAGACAGACAACAAGTTTGAGAATGACTGTAAGAATGTTGTAATCACTGGACTTAAACAGCTGTGTCTTCTGCACCAGTTCTGTGAGTCTAACCTCCCTTTCTTGGTATTTAGCTTCTGAAAGTGAAACATTCTGATTCCAATTTAAAAACAAAATTAATCTAAGAAGATGTTTTTAATTTCCTTTGAGAAAAATGAAACAAAAAGTACTTCGGTCAATACAATCCCTGTTCTCATGTAGTTCGGTTTAACTGCTGATATGCTTACCCATCTCCTTATGTCTCATACCCATAAAGGGGCGAGACTGATATACAGAGATTGGTTCTTCATCCTTTCCCTCTTGGCTTCATGTTTAGGATCTTGTTTTTGAATGTGGATCTCCCCCAAAATGTCAGGCTCATCCTAAATATGTTAACTAATGCTATGGCTGGCACCTCACTTGGTGCACTAGCTGCTTCAGTTACAGTGGCCCTGCACTCTGTAAGTTTGAATTTAGCATTCTGTGGGTTTTAAGCACACCATTATATTTCCTGTGCTATCATCTAAATAATTATGCAGTCTGCTCTCATTGCACTTACCATAGCACTACAGTCTTAACTTTGCTTGCATCTTACCTATTTATGCACAACCTTTACTGACTCATTACCCTCCAACACTACTAGCTATCCATTTTAAAATGCAGTCCTAAGTATGGAATTGCTGCCAGGCACTTTTAGAATTCATGGGAGGGTCTGGCAGTGTTCCTGCAGTTGCAGGACAATGGATGCAGGGACTGTACTTGGCTAATGCTGTTCAATGTTAAGTTAGACTTGATATGATAATGGAGTTTCTTAAAGTTCAATTATAATGTTTTGAAGACATAATAAAATTATGTGGGAAATGGTAAACAGCTGAAAAAGCAAAGCATAACGTTTTAAATCATCTCTGAGGCTGTCTCAAGAACAGCAGAGGCACTTAGGCAGTAGAAAGATGCGCATGTCAGAAATGAGTAGATTAGATAGGACCCGAAGGCTTATAGACTTCAGAGAGAAAACAGAATGAACTAAAACTAAATCAATAGGCAAGATGTATATTCATTTTCCAGCCTCCCTTATTACTTATTAAACACAGTTTAAGGAAACAAAATAATTTCATTAAACAGGGAGGATTGGGATAGCTAACTAACTTTAACTCTTTGAAGATAGCATTTATAATGATAATAAGAAATCCACTACAGGCAAAACATTCTAGCTTTGAACTTTATCAATTCAATCATTATTTTGCCACTAAAGAGAAGGCCAAAAAAATCAAATGTTTATTTATGAGGCATTTATTGCGGATAGAGAATTAAATCATAAGCATGAATTGTAAATAAAAACATTTGTGATTAATAGAAATAACAGGAAAAAACAAAGAGAAAAACACAGAGTTGTCTGACGCACTGAATTATAGACATTGTTAATGTTTGGTAAGTAACAGACAATCTGAATAAGGCTTACAAGGTCTTCAATATGTACAAAAAACCAAGAGTGTTATAACAAAGACCCTCTTTCATTGGTGTTATCAGTAGCTGATCCCTACCAAGCTTTGTAGGATTAGTGGCAGACAGTGACGAACTTCAGTAGAAATGTACAGACTTGTGGATGCCACAAAGTTCAGTCCTTTTACATCAGCTTTATTTGTGTTTGAGCAGAATTGCACTAACTCTTAAGGTATCTGCCAGTCTTTCTTCTGGTGTCACTATCTAATGGCTAAAAGGTGGTGAAATGTGGTAATGAGTACACAGTTCTCAGTGGCTAGAAGAATGTGTCATCGGTACTCAGAGGAAAAAGAGAAAACAATCCATTTTTAAAGCCTAGATAGGAAGAAAAAGAGACACAACCATGATGTGCCTTAAAATAACAAAAAAAAGAGATTGCTGCCTCAAAAAATGGTTTAAATAGTCCATCAAGAAAATGCCGACACTTAGAATCCAAGGAGTAATGTAATACCCTGTGCTGTAAGTAATGAACTTTTCATGCCTGGGCACAAAAAGCTATGAGCATATTATCAACGAAGAGAAACAAATCACATGCCAGCATGTTGCTTGGTGTGTAGTAGCTAGTTAAGTTTATCTGATTAAAAATAAAAATTTTAAAAATCCTTCATTTATGTTAACATTAACATTTACAGGATCGTATGAAGGAACTAAAAAAATAAATGCTAACAACTGACTTGCCATTAAGAATTCAAATGCAGTAGTGCTTGTATGCAGTGCAGTTGTATGCAAGTAAGGAGCCTAAGGCAGCCCCTTAATTCCTCTGCATTAGCATCCCAAGTAGCGGTACATGAAGAAAATCTGGCCCCACACAGCTAGGCTGTCCATATGGGTCAGAGTAAGCGCAGCACAAGAATTTGCCCCATACTTGCCATGTGCATGAATGGTGTGTCATGGAGAGTATCTTCACCGGATTGAGAGCTGAGGCAATCCACTCCCTCCTGGGACCAGCAGCAGGGCTTGCCCAGGAGATTCAGGCTCTCTGAGCTCAGCTTATTAATTGACCATTAGCTTTTCGTAGCCTAAATTAAAAATACCCAGCCAGTGGTTTTATTAAACTTACAGATCCAAATCTATATCTTTGTTGCTTTGTTATCCACATGACCAGTCTCACTCATCTGAATTAGATTATCTTCATGAATTAAAAAAGCAAGATTTGATCATTATTTCTGTGTAATTCATTTAGGTTTGGGTTAACAGTATCTATAAATAATGTAACACAGTCTGAAATTCATTTCAGAAAAACAGAGCCACCACAGTTTCCGCAGTTGTGAATGGAGTGTATGGTTTCTGAAGACCTCTGAAGTGAGGCTACTCTGGTGCAAACTGCAAGCAACCTAATTTGATGTTTATGGCTTTACAATCTAATTTTGTCTTGTGAGAGAATAAAAGATTCTGCAAAAACTTGCAGTGAATTCCAGTATATGCTTCAAAGCACATATGCCATTTTGAAAGCAGCACAGACTTTTTCTGAAGCATTTTTTAAATGTTGGAAAACTTGTTGAGTAATCCTCTAACCAAGGGAAAAGAATTAGTGCAGTAATTTGAAAGCAATTTGTGAGAGTCAATTGAGAGATTTAATATAACATTCCAAGGAAGTCACATGATTTCCATTCACATATTTTCATTATCTTTACACTAACAGACAACACAGCACTTTATTTCCAAAGCTATTGTCTATGATAACTCTCATAAGAGAGCCATTACAGTGTACGGTTGTTTTTGGCTGAAGGTAGAGATGATTCGATTTATGATACCTATCTTTTTGGAAAAAATATACAAAATTGGAGGAAATTCGTTAATGCAGGATGTCTGTTTATTTGATCACAGTGGTCTGTGGTCCTTCTGGCTTGAGTAGCTCTGTATTTACTTTTCCACATGTACAACTGCAAAATCAGAACAGGGTAGGTACACTCTACCAATGAAAATTCTTCATTTCCTGCACTTAATCAAAAAACCAGTGTAGATATTGGCAGGTCCTTTTAAAAAAATGGAGAGATACCACTTTCCCCAAGAAGGAAAAGGATAAACATAGCTGCAAACAGTTTTTCAGCTTCTATAAATGTCCTCCAAAAAATGGAAAACGAAAATAAAAATTCTTAGCCCATATTTATAAGCCAGTTATACACAACAATTTATGGAAACCCAGAAAGTGGAGTTAATGTTCACATACATATATAATGAAATTTTAAGTGCATGTATGTTAAATATGTATCGTACTGATGGATTCTGTATAAATGCATAAGAGAGAGATTTATTATTTATATTGCTCCAGGACTGTACTAAGTTCTTTTCAGTAAAAAGCAGGATGATGTGTTTCCTTCCTCAAAGAATATAAAACTCCACTTAAGCAAACAGATTGGATTCTGTACCTTTAAATTTGAAACAAGCTATTTTATGGGGGTGGGATGGTGTGCAAAATGAAATGTAGCCATAATTGTTAAGGTTTGTGACATACTGTGTATGGCTCAAACTGCTATATCTATTCCTATACGCATTCAATTAAAGAACCCATCTTCAGTGATGTATTCTAGCACACTCCTGGGAACTAATCCAATGTCTTTAGCTATCTGTTTTACATGAAACCAATTATTGTAATATCTCTAATGTCTAAGTGGTATTGTCATGAGTGCCATTTTAGCATGGTCCAATGTATTTATTTCTATGAGATTATCTATCTACTCTTCAAATTTATTATGCTTTCAAGAATATCCACAGAGTCACATTAGCATTTTTGTATCCCACAGCCAAATGTTCAAGCAAAATTTAATGCGAGATAAATAATCAGCTGACTAAACTCAGTGCTCTCCACTTCTGTTTACATAAAATGACCTCTTGCTGGTGCTTAACCTCTCTCTATCCTCATTCTAAGTTCCCTGTGACAGCCTATGTCCATTATTTGTTATAATCCTCTGTTTTTCCCTGGTGCTGTGTGGTGCTAGCTCAGCTCTGCTACAGACTACAATCACTGTCTGGAAAACTCTGGGAATGAGAATGAAAGCAGTGCTATAGGAGTTTGCAGAAGAAAGGTTCTGTCTCATGTTACCACAAATTATCCTTATTTTACAGCAATTATAAAATGTACCCACAAGCGCTCAGGTCTCAGCTGTGCCACTATTTGACTGTGTATCTGAGCTAGTGCAGTTCTCCTTTGTACAATTCTGCCTTTCCAGAAGTACAGTGGGGATAATCATCTAGTCCAAAAGAATGTTTAGACTTTATGCATTAACATAATGTTTGTTTGTTGCAAAACAGTATGTCGTTTTCATAAATTATTATTAGGAGGTTCTGACTTCCTATTTGCATGAAAAGTGCTGTTTTTGTGGAAAACTCCAAACAACTGTGAGGCAGCTAAGCATCATTATCATTGCTGTTGCCAATGTCACGGTTTGTTACTCGTAGCTCACTTTTACTAGTTGACATTGTAAAACAGGCATTATATGAGCTCTTCAGTGACCTAATGTAGCAGTCCTGTGATGACCTCATTTTATAACAAAACTTTCATTTATGCCCAGAAGTTATAAAACCTGTCATCAGAACAAGTGGAGAACTTTGATTTGGTGATGCTTTGGACTCACTTTATAAAAGGAAAATAGCTAAAATGTAATGGAGTGGCAAAAGATAGTACTTGCATCTGAAGCACAGGAATGGGAGGTGTGCAATAGTTCAGTGGCAAGGTGCAGTGGGATGACCTGTTTTTATATTTGACTGAATTTACTGTATGTCTTGTGAGGAACTTGCCAAGCAAGGTTTAAAGAAAGACTATGTATTAGGGTCTATCTGGTTAAGGGGGTCCCAGGATGATTTAAAGCTTTTCAGGTGAGACAGGTACATACAGCAAAGTATGTTGTTTCAAAGGAAGAAAATGTACTTACTGGTGTGACAGTGGGGAGGCAAGAATAAAACCGCATTGACGGATGGATGCCTGCATGAGCAGCATATTAAAGGCGGACTATAGCAAGATGGAGCATCTGGCTGGAAGCTCTTCTTCTAAGCTTCTCTTGTCACCTGCTAGCCAAGACATTGCATGCCACAGTCGTTCTAGTATAAAATCTCGTAATGCGCTTTTATTTTCAATCTGAGAAAAAGAAAGAACAATTCTGCCCAATGAATACTAAGAAATCTTCTGTCTTTTGAATGGGCAGGACACCTTAATTGTTAAAGATCTCAAAAATCCTGAAATCTTGTCTGTTCTTTCTGAGGAGCTTTCTGTTGGAACAACATGCAGTTAGCCTTTCTTCCACTAGGACTGGAAGTCTATTGAGTCTGCAAACTGGAAATCGGCCTCGAGCTGAATCAGACTTACGGACTCAGTATCAGTGGGAAATACGCTTCTGTTGGCTCCTTCTGTCATAAGCTTATCAAAAATGCTATTACATTAAAAGTATGCAATGCATAATGTAAGTAACAAGTTCTTTGACTTTCACTTCATGCAGGATTGTGTGTACTACATAGCTGAACTGTAGCTGCGTTTGCTTTCATTTTCCTAATTTCTGTGTGTTAAATTCTTAATTGCTAGCCTGCACTAACAACTCCTTAAATTAAGCTTCCTCAGGCTGGTGGTGATGGTGTTTTTCAGTTAAAACAGTAGTAACATGCATTGGAATAAACATTATACAATGGTAGATTTTAACAGAAAGGAAATGATTATTTATTGAGTGTTGCTGGAGGGGCTAAAATAGTATAAATAAACAGAAAATAAGACAAAGACCAAGGGAAGTACAGTCTACAAAGCTAGTTTAAGCATATTTGAAACCTCTGCAAAGTTCAGATGAAAAATGAAATGATTACTTCATGATATTCTTCTCCACTTGGCCCAAAGTTCTGTACTACAGTGAAAAATCAGGATTTATCAGCACATTCAGCAAGGGTGAGTATGTTGTTATGTATGGAGCATTTTAGGATTCCTCATTTAAGGTTAACTCTAAGAAGTTACTAAACACTTCAATGGAAAAAAGCAGCTGAAACAACAGCAGGCTCCACCCAAAAGAAAGCATATATCAGCAGAGGAATTTGTTGGGTATTGCTTTGTTCTTTTTTGCTTGTCTTTACAAAAGGAAGCAGAAACATCACTTGGATAAATAAATATGGAATAGGGCACACCCACAGAAGTCTGGTACTGTGACCTGAGAAAAAGCTGAGAAAGTAAAAGAGGTTTTTAATCAGGTTTTGGATGGGAGAGATGTGGGAATGGGAGCTGTAGAATTATGTTCTATTATTTTGATTTTTTTCTTGTCTTTAGAGAAAGAGAACCTGTTTATAAATAAAGGAAAGAAACACAGTAATTGCCTCAACATCAGCTTCCTGTTCTCCCTGGAATGACCCACCTAGAACTCAGAAAATTGGCTAACCTTTTGGATCAAAAGGCAATAAGAGTGTGTGTCTGGAAGCAGGCAACAGGAAATATTAATAGGATCCAGAATAAACCTGCAGTGTGCCAGGATGTCTGTTCTCCCAGGATTCATTTTACCACCACAAAATCTGGAATCGGGTGACCGTAACTTGTATTCTGCATCGTCATTCAGCACTGGAGTATGAGCAATAGCAAAGCACTAAACAACATTTCAACCTGTCCTTTTGGAGGCAACGCGGACTGCTTCCGGGCTTCCTCCTCCTTGTAGCACTGTATGAGCACACCCAGACAGCTGAAATGAAATGAGCAATGAGGTTCAGGTACACAAGTGCACCAGTAAAAGGACCAGGTATCTGCTAAAGGACCAAAAAGAGGAGGAGCTTAGCAACATGAACATTTCCACAGAGGGAATAAATGAGGAGTCAGGGATTGCTGAAGCAGTTCCTGTGCTGATCTTCTATTTCATTGTTATCGTTACGTTGCATAGTCAGACTGTGCAGGTAGTTCAGTAAAATGGCTTTGACTGACAGAATAATTACTGGAACCATTCTGATGCTATCTTAGAAGACAGGAGGTGATGCCAGAAGCATTTCTCCAGAGCGTACTTCTAAGTGCAATATACTGAAGGACTTAAGAAGAGCTGGATGAAGAACTTCATGTGGTTTAGCAGTATTAAATCCACAGAATAGTGCCCAAATAGGTGGCAACATATTCTATTTATATGAATATGTTACAAAATACTTTTGGTTTTGGTAAATATGAGTAATTCTTTTTATTTGAGTAAGATTAATTAAAACAAATTATAATAAAGGTAATTAAAAGAGCAATTGAATAATAAATTAAAGGCTGAAGAAGAATGGTATCGGTAGTATGGCTTGCAGAGTTGTCTGGGCCTCTGATTTCTAAGCAAGAATCCTTTCAGTGTAATAAGAGGGGACACTGATTACAGCAGTATTCTTAACTAAATCCCTGTAATCCTCTTCCGTATCTAATGAATCTCTTTATCGGTTTGCCTGCTCTAGGATGCAAATGCAATGATGTGTATTAATTATAAAATCATAACAATTTAGGCAGAGGTGGCACAGCCCACCAGTTTGTCCCAAGATTGTACCACCATTGTTCCTCACGGGGCCATGTCTGAGCAGCTCCTGTAGACTTAGAGTGGGTGTAATCACTGCAAACAGTTTATTCCTGTGCTCTGCTCCTTACCATTAGAAAGTTTTGAAGACTATTGTGAGGCTTTCCTTTGTCTTTCCTCCACCAAATAAATAGCCCTTATTCTTCTTATCTTTCCTTATGTTTCTAGACCTCCAGTTGTTCTTATTGCTCCCTTATGGGTTCTGTCCAGCTGATCATGTCTTCTGTGCTTTAGTTGAAGTGAGAGCAGATGATGGAGAGTTAGTGCCAGTGGCCAAGAGACTGCTGCATTGTCTGCCACATTCTGCATATCTGCAGCTTCCTCCACCCTCAGCATCTGTGCCCTGAGCATGACAGTTGATCTATTTCCCCAGAAGACCAAGATTCTTTCTAGTGCTGAAAAATACCTTCTATTGAGGAACAGCAGATTGTAAGGGTCACTAGACAGGATGCATGCAGCAGGACACATGATGCAATGCACCAAGTCTGGGAGTTAAACCATTGCAGTTGCCCATACACCCTCTGTCTTTCAAAACTGCAATTGTCTTTGTGTAACTCAGCCCTTTGTTACATTTTAAGAACGCCTGTTACATTTTAACAAATTTGGGTTGTGTTTGCACTTTTCTTTTGCTAAGCAGAAAAGTTGCAATAATAATTTTGGGGGCTATTAAGACAGCGTTGGGAATAATCAATGAAGTAACAGCCTCTGGGATATAGGCTGTGCCAGCCCTATGCCTGGTCTGGCATGGGCTGGGGGTCTGGGAGGCAAAGCAGGGCAAGCCCCATCAAAAAAAACGTGGGAGCAAGATTTGCAGAAAACAATTGTTTATTGCTTTCACTCCAGCATATGCATAATTTCACAGCACAGCAAGCAGCAGTCAGGGATTTTGCATAAAACAGTCGGTCAGGGCATTCAGCACAATTTGCCCCTCCCATTTATCCCGGGTGAGTGAACAAGCTGTGGCAGGCACAGGTGGTGACCGTGGCTCCATTTGGGCTTCTCGCTCTCTGTCTTGTGCCATCTGCTCCTCTTTGCTCCTGCAAATACCATGCAGGAGACAGCAGAGTAGCAGAATCCTGTTATGGTTAGTCTGAGATCTGACTTTCTTCCTTTTAAGGGCTATTCCTCTGGCCTTCAGGTGATCGAGCACATTTTCTACAGCCAATCCCCCCCATATTTGGAGCTCATCTCATAAGCTGTGAGACATCTCTTTTCTCATGGGACATGAGGTTGGGGAGGGGGAGTCCCTTTATCTTCATGACTAGAGTGAATTCTTCACAAAGTCTTAGTTGGGTCGTCTCTCTTTTTACAGTGCTACGGTACCTGAAGCTGATCACATCTGGGCTGCTGTGGTCCTGCTGTCCCCCTCACCCCCAGATGCATGTTTCTATCCCTTGCATTGCACAAGCTCATACAATTATGTAGTAAGCTGGCTCTGGGAGCTGCTCTGGCTGAGAAATAATAACTTTCTTTGTGGAGCCAGCTGTCAGCCCCCTGAACTGTCTCAGCATGCGGTTGCTTTAGAAGCAGTGCTCGCAAAAAGAAAAGGATGGGAATGCAGTTGGGAAGTGAGGGTTGGCAGGACTACAGCAGCCCAGATTTAGTACCATTGACTGCCATACAATTGCACTGTCTGTTTCTGAATGTACTCACCTCAGTGTGTGTGATGTACTTTGAGCGGGTCCATGCCTCTTCACACAGCTCTCTGACCAATTCCATGGAGATACCCAGCCTGCGGCTGCTGCTTCTGTGCTGCTCAAGGTAGAGGTGAAAGTGGTGTGTTGCTCATGCAGTAACAGGTTACAAATGGTGATGTAAAACATTATGTCTGCTACTGAGCTAGGTGGTAATGGTAGGTGATTGAGCAATGCACAGATCTCACACTTATGATTGTGGAAACATGGCCTAGATCTCACACTTACAATTGTGGAAGCATGGCCTAAGTGTACAGCTTTGCACCATTTCCTCTGAATTCCCTCTCACACCTTCTTCAGAATATTTTTCCAATATGTCAAAATCACTTTGAATTCTAATCCTGTCAGCCAATATCCTTTCAGGCCCTCACAGTTTCATGTTGCCTGCAGATTTAATAGAAATGTTCTCTTGTCCATCATCCAGGTTGCAAATGAAACTTTGAATGAAACTGGATGTGGGCCAGATTCCTATAGCCCCAAGCTTGATAGAAAATATGCTTGATCGATCCCTCGTTTTTGACAGTGGTCCATTAATAATTACTCTTAGCTTATTGTTATCCAATTAGGTTTTGCACCTACCTTCTATTAGTTTCAACTAAATCTCTTCTAAAATTCATCCCTCCCAACTGCATCCTACCTTCACTATATTAATGGGTTCTCATATGCCAAGACGATGGGCACTTTCAGGGACAGTTTAATTGACCTCTGAAGGCAGCTTATTTCTATACTTAAGGCCACTTGCATGCATAATATCTAATCCTCCCACAATGGTGGGAAATTAATATGGTGATTTCACAACAGAATGACAATAAATAAATTACCTGTCACTGGACTACACTTTCTGTTATCATTTGCAGAGCCTGGAAGTCAGCATCTTCCCCTACCCTTTCTTTCATGCCTGCCACTGAAAAAGATCTGCTGACTTTTTTCACAGAAAAGCAAAATAAGCAGAGCCTTACAGTGGTGACTGTTCTCCACAGTTTTGCAACCAGCAAGGCCATTTGTGCTTTTCTTCGTGGAAGGGGAACATGTGTGTGGCATCCCCGTGGCAGTAAAGCTCACACTGTTTAAAGCAATAGCTCCTTGCACACATCGATAGGCAGTTGGGGCTGCAAACCCAGCTGCTCCCAAAGTAAGCCTTTATATCTACATGCTATGATATAGCATCTTCAGTGTTGGTCTTCAAAATACTATGTTTATTCTTTTATCTCACTGTTTTACAGTTCCTTACTTGCTGCACGTAGTTGTCGCTAAAGTGAAGGAGATGGCAGGTGATCCCTGCCACTCTCTGTTTAGCCCCATTCCTTTCAGTGGTAAACTGAAAGCCAAGGAAAAAGGTGCATGGCAGTGGAACTATAGCAATAATGTCAATTAATAATAGCTAAAGAAAGAAAAAAGCCATTCAACCTTTCCTTCCACAATTTTCAGAGGGAAGCTTAACTGAAGGCCTAAGGCCAATACGATTCAATTCCATCCATAAACCAGTTGCCACCTCCTTTTTCACTCAGAGGCCAATGCTTGCAGTCTGGCTGCAATAATTTGTGTCTAGGGGCAGCTTTGGGTTTGCTTCGTGAGAAGGTATTATTTGAAGTATGCACATGTATCCTGCCAACCTTGAAGACACAAAATCTCCTTTACACATAAGCAGACAATCATCTAACAGAGTATATAATACTTAATTAGCTTATCACAATCACTTTAAGGTGAGTGAGGAAATGTTTTCTGCCACTGGGTAGCATTTGTATGGTGAAACAAGTTCACTGTGGTGATGGTAGTCAGCTCAGAGATGTTATTTTCTCTCTTCTTATACAAGAGAGAAATTGTAGAAATCACCAGATTTTTTTCCATTGTCACTGAATCATTTTGCTGATTGTGATAAAGAAGTCTCTGTAGTAAGTTGGATAGAATTAGGTCACGGCAACATGCAGTCAGTCTCTTGAGTCTGCCAGATATTTCAGTTTTGACCTTTACTGTCCACAGTACTGGAGTTAATTATGACTAGAGAGTAGTTACCATTTTTAGTCTTCACAGAAATCTCTTAGCCAAACTGCTTACTAATGATAACGTAGTGTCTGTTGGTAGCTCGTACTTTTTTTAAGACTGTGTGGCATCTACCACCACTGTAGCAGACCATGATAATGACCTTCAGACTGGCATTACGTTTAGGCGTTACATCTGGAAATCACTTAGCACAATGATACTGTATCTGTATGGTATAGGGGACATGAATTCCCTTTGCCCTGCACCTTGCTGGGTAATACGTCTTGCTATAAATTCAAGGTAAATATGATTCTGCTCTGATATTTACTGTTTTATATTCACTTTCTGGGATATAAATTAGTACCTGCTTCAGGGCAGTGATGAAAACATCTTCAGACAGAAAGGTGTTAAGTCTGTATAGAATCATAGAATCATAGAATCATAGAATCATCTAGGTTGGAAAAGACCTTTAAGATCATCCAGTCCAACCATTAACCTACACTACCAAGCCCACTCTAGACTAATCAAGGGTAGACCAGACTAAACCATATCCCAAAGTGCCACATCTACCCGTTTTTTAAACGCCTCCAGGGATGGTGACTCCACCACCTCTCTGGGCAGCCTGTTCCAATGCCTGACCACCCTTTCCGTAAAGAAATTTTTCCTAATTTCCAGTCTAAACCTCCCCTGGCGCAGCTTAAGCCCATTTCCTCTTGTCCTATCGCTAGCTACTTGGGAGAAGAGACCAACACCCACAATCTTCCCCTGTGGCTGGCTGAAAATCTGTGGTGCATGGTTCTGCATGTCTAATTGTAACTTAGCACTTTTGGAAACTGCCGGAGAGCTTCCAGAAAGATGTTGATCCTGTCCCACTACTTGGAAGTAGTAGGAAAAAAATAACAGGAAAGGCAGGAAAGCCCCAGTCACCCACAGAAGACTGCTGTCTTGAAATAGAGACACTTAATCTGACAGCACCAAATAGGAACAGATCTTTCAGAAAAAGGTTCAAGGACTCTTCCAAGGGCATGTCTACTGGAGAAGCATTGGGTTATTGTCCCCTGCAAGCAGGAAGAAGATCACAGTTACAATAAGAGCTCTGTGGGAGGTCCTTCACAATATGCCTTGATTAAAGAAAGATGAGTATGTGTTTCATTCTAATTTTACTGTCTGAAAGAAGAAATAAAATGCCTAAGGAAAATGTGTTCCTAAACTCAATGAAATCAACGGCAGTCTAATAGCTTGAATGCCAAGATGGCTGCCCACAGTCTAATCAGAGGGATGTTTTATGAAGCAAACAGCTTCTGACACTACTATGGCAGTGTCAGACAACTCTTGCTTGAATAAAGCAGCGAATAAAGCTACATAGCATGTAATTTAAGAATTTTCTAAACTGCCGATTTCACAGCTATGGAGATATTTCTCCTTAAAGCAAAGGAAGTAGGAATATTAGTAACTACTATTGTAGGTTACCACCCTCCAGACTTTTTATGAATAAGTTCTAACATTTCAAGCTTTAACCACTCATTAATTTTTTTTAGCTCCCAGGAACTACAGTACCCATTTTATTAAAAACCCTTTCAAGCTTCTCAGCAAGTTTCCTCATGAAATCCAGCAGGTTAATTCTGGTCCAATTAACTAATATCCTTTTTTCCTTAAGGATTTACCCTTCTTTATCAGTTCAGATAAATATCTAACTGACCCAAAACATCAGAATAAAGCAATGATGCATCCTGAATGAAAAGACAAAGTATAGAGAAGGACTCCTATAATGGGGGGTTAATTTTCAGAGTCATAGTTTTCCCCCCCACCCCAACCAATTCTTATTCTCTTTATTTAAACATTTAAGGCATTCTTGGTTTTTAAAGATACTTTTTTTTCCCTAAAGTTCAGGCCTTGAGATAATAAATCTACAAATTATGTCAAGGTAGCAAATATACTTCAGCTACAAGTTTCCAAGGATATATTATAAACAGTTCTCTGCAGAAATGTTGTTTTAACACCTCTTCCTCATAGATGTCCTGGATACTCATGTCACATATTTATTGTCAATAGATGTTTGCAACAACTTGCGAAAAGATTTGGGCATTTGCCCACAGCCTAAATTTAATGCAACTCAAGATATAAACTTCACTGGTTTAAGCCTTTGCAGTACATTAGAGACAGCAACTAGTTTTTCAGTGTTTATTTTTATATGGTTCCCTACAGAGACTGAAAAGACTAATTTCTTTCCCCAAGCACAGGAATAACAGATGGTGTCAGTCAGGTAGACCTGCCAGAGTGCATATGAACAGACAATCAAGAGATGAGAAGATTTACTTTGGAAACACAATAGAGAACAGCAGCCAAAACATCCCTTTTCATAATTGCTTGGGCGAGGAACTTCTCCTTCCTTCTTCTTCTTCTTCTGAGCTCAGGATAGCAGTAAGGGCATCAGCTCAGATATATCTGGATGCAGCTTGAAATGTAAAAAAAGGAGGTTGGGGCAGGGACCAGACTGAAGGTCCTGCAGAAGGGGCTCGAATTCTGAACTGTTGAGCAAAAGGGACTCCCACAAACTATGAAAACTTTGCATTTCCATTTAAAGGCCTCTGATAGATGAGTAGGCAGACGAACAGAGATAAGGCCTTTCTGTCTCTAAAATTTAAGGATATGTTCAAGTGCTGGCTTGCAAAAACACTTTTCTGTGTTGCAGCAAGCTTCTCTTGATTGTAGAGTTCATGGTAGTTTTGTGTCCAAGTGGGATTTGCAGTCCACCAAAGGTGTCCCTGTGGGAGCTTTGGGTCAGTGGGAAGCTGCTCATGAAGCCAGTCGCCGGTTTCCAGGACGGGTGGGCTACGGTACAGAGTAGTGGCTCAGGGTCTCGTGCTGAGAAAGAACAATTCTGGAAAATATGTAAAAAAGGTGGAATAATCAACTGGAACTGAGGCAGTGTCCTACAACATTTGAGGTTTTCTCACATTTATATTTTATTCTTCAGAGAATTCCTGACAGAAGAGGTTATGTGAAAAAACATATGTTTTCCAAGGCAGCAGTTCATTGAAAAACATAAAAAATTGGAATATGCAAATCATACGCGTAGCTTTTCTCATGACGAAAGGTTTGGTCTATCTCCAGTCATAGAGCGTTTTGAGTGAGAGCGTGAGGCTGCTTAACCTGGTCTGTCCAAGCCCTTTCAGCTTTTAGTCATAGCCCTGCCCATTTCATACCTGTATGACTCATTCTTGGTCGACAAAAAGGGTGTGATTTATCGTCACGGTAGCTCAAGCCGGGGCATATCTATTTGTGCAGGTGCAGACCACAGAGATACAAGGTGACTGCTAAGAGCCCAGAGTGGTGGCTGCATGCTGATGGTGTTTGAAATAGATTGCTCTGTTTCAATACTCTCTCTCTAAAATGGAGTAATGTCAGGTTAAAAAAAAAGAAAATTACTTTTCAGTGGAAAATAGAAAAAAAAAAAAAAATTGAAGTGAATATTGTTTTGTTCTGCCTCCTTAAAAGGTTAATGTGTTAAGGAAGGAAATGTTCCACTTCTATGATACAATGCCTTTTTATAACTTTTATATTTATAATTATAATTCAAATATTTTAGAATTTCTCATTTTAGAAGAAGATGCTACTTCTTGTCCTGATTTAGGGCAAAACATTAAAAAAGTCTCGGTGGTTTGGGTTTTGACCAGCTCTAATTGTTTATAACGTTATCAGCATCTATATGTGGGAAAAGCTCATTTCTTTTCGAGCAATCTTGTCAGCTCTTCGAGGGAACCATGAAGCGAGTGAGGAAGGGCACGAGAGATGTGTATTTATAGGGCTCAGTTCCCAGCCGTGCTGAGCCTGTGACAGCAGCGCGCAGGACAGCCTGGCTCTGAAATGCTTACGCCGGACGGCTGGTTTGTTGTCCAACTGCAGCACTGCATTCTGACACTTGAGATCATGGGATACTGAAAACGCAATTTGCTGGATGTGGTTCCCCATGAGCCACGTGGCAGTGGGTCTCTTCACACACCTACTGGCCTCGAAATTCCTGCCTCCACAAATTCCCTCTCCTGCGAAAAGGAGCAAAAAGGCGCTTGGCCCCCATTTGATAGCCTGGGTAAGTGCCAGCGTGCCAGGAAAGGAGGGAGCTTGAGGCAGAAAGTCGGGTGAAAAGTCACCTTCGTGGCGGATCCGTCACAGGAGTTTGTCGAATACTGTTTGCCGCAGGGGTTCCGGGGGGCTTAGACGGAGATTAGCCAAGACCACCGACCGTAGTTCAGCTTTACGCCAGGCTGGCTGCTGCAGGAAGGATGTAGCTCTTTCCACGCTGCTGCTCTAAAGCCCCTTGCAGCTCTTCCCAGAGACCACAGTATCCTGTTTGCTGTTAAAATGAATTATATCCTAGTGTACACAGGCACATGTATGGAAGTCTAACTACATTTCAAGTAAATGCGAGAAAGACAGCCCATTCTAGGCAGGAACATTTCTTCCGTCCTTCGCAGAGGTTTAGTCTGTTCCAGCTTACCCAGAAAATTTACTCAAACTCCTGAGCCAGAAAAAAAAAAAAAAGGAAAAAAAAAAATTCCAAAATGAAACAAAAAAGCCCCCCAAAATCCTGAGGGAAGCAAACTAGGTTAGTCATCTCACTTCCGAAAATCACCTAATGCTTTGGTATTGTGCAGGAAGCAGGAGCTGAGGGCCGTTCAGGAAGCTGCACACATACCTGGCCCCTGCTTCCCTTGCTTCCTGAGGACGTCGGCGCTCATGAGGCCACAAAGAGCCCTGGAAAACCCTGATACTTCAGGTATAGATAGAATACATAGGTGTGTATGTATAGAGGTGTATACATACGTATTAAAATTCTAGTTTCTTAGGAGTACAAAGGTAATTTTTTTAGACCTTACCCTTTATTGGCATGATGATTTATAGCTCTGCCTGTAGCATTAGTCACAATATTTTGGAATTTATTTCAGTAACTGTTGAGAGCTCTGCTTCCAGATGTAAAGTGCAGCTGAAAACCACACTAATGTAAAGAATGGTTTTAGTGATGGGTAGGAAGAGCAGGGATTACCCGGGCTACTGGAAAAACTTACTCCATCCTGCAGTCAAACTCCTCATGCAGTCAAAGGGGAAACCAGAGGCTTTTAGTGAGTATAAATTAGCCTGGAAACAATAACGTTAATTATGGTACAGCCACGAGAAAATTCTAAGTCCACTTTATCCTTCCTTTCCAAAAGTCAATTCAGCTTTCTTCTGAGAGACACATATTAAAGACTTTAAAAACAATTCTGCGTTCCATTTCCTACATGGGACCTTAATCTTGTAAAAAATATTCATTGCACTCAAAGGTTATTTCTGTCTTGTTTTGGCGCTACAGATTTAAAGAATGAGATCATTTCTGTTGGATGCCCAGCTGTTTAAGAATCTGCATCTTTTTTTAAGAAGTGCAAGAGGAAAACACAGTGTCCTTGCCAGAAAAACAATCAGATAATAAGATTGCATTTTATTTAATTGGGAAAAAAGAATCAGACATGATGTGATGTGTGGATGAATCAGCACAGACAAGAATGCCCGTGACCCCAAAACTGTTTAATCTTGGAGTGACTGCCATACTGTGTGTGGAATTACTTTTACCTCTTGCACTGTAGTTTTTCATCTTCACCGCATAATATTCCTAATATGCTAGATTTCCATGCTGTGCTAATTCTGCTGATTTTATCACAAGCCTTAGGACCGTTGTTTATCTTCTTAAGGCCCAGCTCTAGAAGTGGTAGAGGAGGAATCTTGGCTATCATTTTAGCTAAGGGTTAGTTTCTGATCACCCTGGCTACAGGAAAAAAAATTATAAGCATAATGAAGATCAACCTAGAGTTTCTACAATATTTCTGTGCTGCCCATCACTCAATTTTTTTTTTTAGAGCTGGGGACTAGGAGAAGAGCTTATGTGTTTTAGATCCTTACACAGTTAAAACCACTAGTGGAAGCTAAGTAGGAGTTGCAACATGCAGCCGGATTGTTATTCCAAATTTTATAGCAGGGGAAGGTGAAAGCGAAAGGCTACGTGGTTTGCTCAGTGGTTAACAGTCACTGCCTTGCTGTTGCTAGACATTTTGGATGGAATACAATATGGTCACTATGCTTCCAGAGAAATTATCTTTTTCCTCCATCTACCATTCCTTTAGATTATTTCTTATTTAACCATTTTTTATGGCTTTGAATTTAAAGGACCATTATCAGAGTTTGAGATACAAAAATTATAGTCATTTGAACAAATTTCGACATGCTGATTGATTTATTATGATGTTTGCAGCACAGAGAGGGTGTTTAATTATAGCAGAAGGCACTTTTCCTTTACATGGAATTATTCAATTGTGAATTCTGCAGTGGCTCTACAAATGGAAAGAATGACTGAACTTGAACAATAAAGCGAGACAGACACTGCTAATGCTATGCTGGGATGTGGTTAAGGACATGGGAAAGCAAAGTACTCGCACAAATACAATCATCATATCATCAATTAATTATTATTCAGAATGTTTTCCACCAAACTCTTAATGCTGATGAATGAAAACAAATTCTGAAGCCAACCCTGCTGGTATACCCTTACCATTCCGAAGGGATATGTCGCTTTATTACAACTGCTGAAGACAGAGGTACAGAAGAGTCTTACGTTTGGTCTGGTTTGACGATGTCTTGATAATTTGCTACAGTGCCAAACAGTTACCCAAGGATATACTGGAAATTAGGCAGAATTTCTAACAAACACCTTTATTATTATTAAAACTAAAATGCTGTTGAAATTAAGAAAAGGTAAAGTTCCACTGAATATTTTTATTATATTCCTACTCTGTATGTCAACAATTATAAATCCTCCTCTACCTGAGGAGGCTCAGCCATTTTCCTGTTCAACTATTCTCTATAGGTACTGAATTTTGCATCTCGATTTTGCCACTATCTCCTGCTTACAAACTGTCACAACTCAGCTATTAATCTTAAACCGATAAAAGACTTTTTTTTGCACAACATTTAAGTAATGTCAGGAACATTCAGCCACCTGAGGCCGAAAGAACAGCAGGATTTTAAAAGGGTAGCAAAACCCTCTCTCACAGGGATAATTGGAACTTTCACCTGCATGGGGTGTGAATGCTAGGAGGCTATAAACCGCCCTGCATTTCACCTTTGTACCCTGAACACCTACAGAGCATGCAAGGTGCTGAAGCGCTTTTCGACTCCTTCTTAACACACACTGCTGTATCTTATAGAATCACAGAATTGTTTAGGTTGGAAAAGACCTTTAAGATCATCCAGTCCAACCATTAACCTACACTACCAAGTCCACACTAAACCAATCAAGGGTAGACTAGACTAAACCATGTCCCAAAGTGCCACGTCTACCCATTTTTTTAACACTTCCAGGGATGGTGACTCCACCACCTCTCTGGGCAGCCTGTTCCAATGCTGGACCACTCTTACTGTACAGAAATTCTTCCTAATATCCAATCTAAACCTCCTCTGGCGCAGCTTGAGACCATTTCCTCTCGTCCTATCGCTAACTACTTGGGAGAAGAGACCAACACCCACCTCACTACAACCTCCTTTCAGGTAGTTGTAGAGAGCCATAAGGTCTCCCCTCAGCCTCCTCTTCTCCAGGCTAAACAACCCCAGTTCCCTCAGCCGCTCCTCATAAGGCCTGTGCTCCAGACCCTTCACCAGCTTTGTTGCCCTTCTCTGGACACGCTCCAGCACCTCAATGTCTTTCTTGTAGTGAGGGGCCCAAAACTGGACACAGTATTCCAGGTGCAGCCTCACCAGCGCCGAGTACAGGGGAACAATCACCTCCCTGCTCCTGCTGGCCACACTATTCCTGATACAAGCCAGGATGCTGTTGGCCTTCTTGGCCACCTGGGCACACTGCTGGCTCATGTTCAGCCGGCTATCTACTAACACCCCCAGGTTCTTTTCGGCCAGGCAGCTTTCCAGCCACTCTTCCCCAAGCCTGTAGCGTTGCATGGGGTTGTTGTGACCCAAGTGCAGGACCCAGCACTTCTTTACCATGTTAAAGTCGTACCTCACTTTTTCTTGACCTCTGGTCACAATGCCTTTTGCCTCTCTCATAACTCTTCTCCTGTTGGAAAGCAGAGAGTTTGCCAGAGGATGGTGAGCCTTTTGTGAGAACCTGGGCATGGCCTGCTGGATCAGGCCCCTCTCCATGCAGCACCGTCTCCAGCAGTGGCACCAGGAGGCGGGACAGGCATCTTGGCGGCACATCTTGGTACAAGTCTGGAGAGCAGGTGGAGAGTAACAGAATTCCAACCAGTACATGCCCTTGATCATTTGTGGGACACTGATGTAGGAAAAGAACCGGGAAGGAGATGTGTCTAAAAATTTTCAAAGGCCTTTGATTGAAGCCGATTTTGTTCTTAAAGTTAGCTAGGAAAAAACTGAGTTGGAAAAAAACAATAATCTTCCAACTGAAGACAGCTGAGTATAGCCAGGTGTTATAATAGTTAATGTCTGCCTCATTTTGGGGGTATTTCAAAGACAGTAGCTTTCCCAAAGAAGAAATTATAAATAACAGTTGGTAAGGAGAAAGAACTAAGAAATACTTTAAAGACAGCTGGAAGATCTTTTTGGTGTATTTGTTAAATGGCCAGAAAGTTATGATTCCTCACTTGAGAGAAAAGACAACCTTGACTAGCATCCCATCCTGGTTCAGGGAAGACAAAAATTAAAAATAAAAGAATTGTTTATGTGAAATGTTAAAAAAAAAAAAAAAAAGAAACGTGCAAAGTTGATGAAGGAAGCCAAAGGCATTAAAGAAAATCGATGGTCTGCAAGGCTTAAAGCAGTGCTTAATTTTACCTGGGGGTAAGGTGGCTTGTGCTGATTGAGGAGGACCTTACTCACAGAGACAAACCTTAAAAGACTCTTCATCCACAAGAGAAAAGCTATGCAAAAATCAGTCATGAATGTGAGATAGAAGGCAGAAAGGGATAGGTTTCAATCTGATGATCCATGTAAGCCGAAGCAACAACTGCTGCCAAAACGAACACCCCTACTTGCTCCCTTCCCCGTGTTGCAGCCGCCTGTTCCCTTGCCCTCCCTTGCACTGGCGCTTGTCTGACCACCTAGTGCGTGAGCTAAGGGAGCTGAACTAGCAAAATTGTATTGACTTGTATTTTTTTAATTGGTAGCATGTTTTCTGTTAGTTTAGATTTTTTTAACTGGCCTGTGATAGGATCAGGCAAGCATCAGCACAAGGGCTAGGGCAAAGGGTGGGAAAGGGGAGGGGGACTGCATTTCAGCAGCAGCTTGCCATTGGAACGGCTTTGCTGTGTTTAAAACCATACCCTTAAACTCACCTCTTTGGAAGGTGTTTTGCTTTGTAGTTCCATCTTCACCAATCACAAAAGAAGAACATCCCTCCTCTAATTTAATTGTTAAATAATGTGCAAGGAGTGGGAAGCAGTAAGCATTGTTGTGGTTGTAACTACTGCTTTCTCCTGTGTTATTTTGCTTTATTTCTTCCTGCAGCACATGATGTGAAGAACCTATAGCTACAAGAGCCTTTACAAATGCATTTTATCTCCTTTTTCTTTCTTACAGCTTGTACTTTTTTTAAATAATGGAACAAAAACAGTTTCAAAAGACACAGCTGTTGTTAGCTTTTAACAGGAGAATGGCATACAGAGCAATTGTGACAAACTGTAAATCTATTTAATTCAGGTTGTCATATTTTTACATCATACACTTTTTTTAAGAGATGGATAGTTTCTTGCTTAGATCAGTACTTACAGCCATAAATTTTTCTCCCCACTTCTTCAAGGAGTGAAGTACTACTTGTCTCTGTGTTTCCCTTCCTATTCTTAAAAAACATCTTGGAAGAGCTGTAAGGACCACTTATCATCTTATAATCTTGCATTTTTATCCTTGGGATTTCCAGAGTGTCCCCAGCAAGGATGGAAAGGGCAAAACCAAATCAAGTGTAGTAAGCCCAACCTGTACTTTCTAGACAATGCACGGCCAGCTGCACCCTGGAGCTATGTGGCGATTCCAACATTTTTCAAGAAGTATGTGAAAAGTCTGTGCTGGCACCTATACCGTAGAGACTGACAGAGAATATATGCCATGGATGTACTGTCCAGTCCTGTGCATATGCAATAGTGCCAGGGCTTTGATCAAGAATAAAGCTATTACACATGCAGAAATCACAGAGAAGAACATAGGTGAAAAGGAAAGTAACACAGTAGTACTTGTTACTTATACGAGTAGTAGCACTTGTAGAATCATAGAATGCTTTGGGTTGGAAGGGACCTTTAGAGGTCATCTAGCCCAACCTCCCTGCAGTGAGCAGGGACATCTTCAACCAGATCAGGTTGCTCAGAGCCCCAGCCAACCTGACCTTGAGTGTTTCTAGGGATGGGGCATCCACAACCCCTTGGAGCAACCTGTTCCAGTGGCTCACCACCTTCATCGTAAAAAATTCCTTTAGTTGGGGTCTCCTGTAGTGATCAATGGCTTCAGAAATACTCAGCTAAGGTGAATTTTACCTGACACAAGCATCAAAGCCTCAAAAATGCCCTCCTAATGGATTTTATGGTACGAGCACCATTCCTGCCTCCCATTTACGATCAACTAGGTCTCTTGAGCAGTTCTCTTAATCACCAAATGACATCTCTGTGGAGATTAGGGTGGTTTTTTAATTTGAAAAAAATGGTTTAGGAATGTTATTTAGCTTCTGATGATGTTAATCCCAGCTGGAAGAAAAGAAGTAAAACACAGTGGGGCCAACAGCTTTCTTCAGTGACAGTGTTTTGAAACTACTGACTTAAGCCATGCGTTCACTGTTCAGGGCTGCAGTATATGCATGCTTTATGCTGTTATGTGAACTCAGTGATGGACAGGATTCTTTCTTTTTTCCTAAGTAATAAATGGTTAAAGGTTAGGTCCCTCTTCTTTTTCTACCTGCTATTGATTTAGTTACTTCTTTTCAAAAGCAACAGCTGGTCTGCTAAAATGGATTGAAGAGAAGGGTGTTGAAATTTAGTGAAAAGGCTATAAAGCTGTGGTCATTCTAGTCTTGAACTGAAAGTTAGTTTTACAGGTGCCTTCATCCTCCTCACCTGCAAACCCTTCCCGAGATTCCTACCCTGCTCCATCCCCATCCACATCCAGCTTGCTGTGAACTCTGCTGAGAAACCTTCTTGCCAAATTAGAACAAGTTGTACCAGCTGGTAACAGTTACTTTACCTGTATAAAAAATTCTAACGATATTTATGTGTTTTTCTGACTTAGCTATGCCCCTTCCTGTCTTTACAAATACAGGAGTAAAATATTGCTTGACATGCTCTGGGTATCATAGTGTAAAAGCACTGTGAGCCTGTCTTTAGATCCTCTCATGAAAATAGAGTCGACTGTAGAGGTCTAAAATTCCTTTTAATGTAAATTACCAGTCTCAGACACAAAGAATTTGCTATCTGTATCATCATAACTTTCAGAACGATTTCTGAGATCACAAGTCCAGCACTAAACCTTCCGTAACTGAATGAAAATACAGGACATTTCTGAAGGAAGGTACAGGAGCCACACAGTAAAATGTATTTTTTAAGCTGAAAGATTTTTTTTGTTTGTTGAAAGAACAATATTAATTCAGACATATATAGAGGTAGATAATACATACACCTTCCAGCATCCAAAAAAATAACATCTGTGCATTGCAGGTATTTGGTGTTGGCTACACCTCACAGTGTGGCAAGCCAGAGTAGCCCACGGACCTTATGCAGCAGCGCCTCTCAGTGATAGAAGTAAATTCTGCATTTAGTTAGTACAGGAGCAGAAATATTTTTGCTTGCCTCTGCTTTTACTGGATTCCAAAGTCACTAACAGCAGCAGACAAACATTTTAACTTCCAATAACTTATATCTGAGAATTATTCTTAATATTCAAGCCATAGTTCTTGTTACATTTATGGCTATGCATGGACTTGCACTGCAATCTCCCCTTCAGATCATGGGTTGACATTTATATGTTTTTAGCTTAGATATAAAGTCTGAGAAAAAAGTATTGTGTTATTTAAAAAATTTCTCACCTTCAATGTATTAAAGATGTTTTTTGATTACAAGATGTTCAATTTACTGACCATTAAAATTTCAAAAGAGATTGCAGTCTGAATTCTTCTTTAGTCAGGAATTTTATACCAGCTAAACTGGCTGAAATTTAATGGGAGCCTTTTATTTATTCACAGGTATTGATATTATGGCATAACTTTTCAAACAACTTTTGCAACTCACTGGATTTCTATCTGATTATATCCTTTAAAAGTGTAACGGAGGCCAGCTTATTAGTGGGAAACCTGCTCAACATGAGTTCAAAAGACTCAGGCAAAATTAGTTGTTTGGATGTGAAAGTTAAAAAAAAAAAAAAAAAAAAAGAGTACAAGAACAGTGGAAGGTGCTAAGCGCAACTCATTTAGTCCAACATGGTCTCTACAATAAAGGTTGATTCTAAGTTCTCGATACAAATTACTCCAGTTAACAGAAAAAAAAGGCATGTTTATTATATTTAAACCCACAACTGTAAACATCTATAACATCCAGAATACTTTGTTGGGAAAAACTGGTAGTCTATGTATCTTTCTATGCCCAGAAATACTTTACTGTATGACAAGTGTATTTGGGGGGGGAAAAAAAAAAAAAAAGAAGAGTGATTCAACAGGTCAGATGGAGAATTATGGTAATGAAGTAAGTATATAATTCTGTAATACATGTGGCACTAATCCTTGAACATGTCTAAAGAACTACGTGATTAACTCTGTCTTTCTTTTATGCTTTTCAAACATTTGCATTAGAAGCTTCATTACGGGTTGCTTTAGAGTTTTCTCTGGTTCCTTATCTCCGTGAGACTCATTTTCTCTCAGACTTATTTATTCCCATTGGAATATTGGTGCTACTCGTCAGATAAGCTGGGGTCGTGTCCTTCTGTGCAAAACCGAGGGAGGAGCCCCCAGCACTGCTGGGCCCCGCTTGCTTGGCAGCCCCTGGCCCGGTGGCCCACAGAAACAGCCTCACCTCCTACTTTTCCATTTGGGGTGACGGAGGGGGAGAGCTGTCTCTCCACGAGCTTTTCAAGCCGCTGGCAAATTGAAGCCACATTTGGCAGAAGGCTTGGGGCTGTAAGGCAACTCAGAAAGCAAGGACACCCAGCCCGGAGTTAGGTATCTGATTTGCAGCAGCATTTTGGCTCTCTCAAAGCTCTCCTCCCCCATAACCGAGAGAGAAGCAGTTGCTGTTGAAGGCCTCCAGAGGGAGAGCCTGCCCAGCTAAACCCCAGTGCCTACCTGCAGCTCCTTAATTCCACCCTGAATTCCTGAAAGTTTCATGAAACTAGATGGGCAGGGCGTGGAGAGGGAAGCTATAAATGCCGTGGCTGAAGGAGCAGCTGCAGCATGAGTTCACCTGTAATCGGTGGTGAGAGAGAATCTGAACTGGCAAAAAACCCACCCAAATCTCTCCAGCTGTGGGAAAAGCTATAACCGGGGTTCACAGACCCCGTAACCCCAGCCATCTGGAGAACCCTTTGTTAGGTCCAGTAATCGTTCATTACATGAGAAAGCAATATTGAATTATCAGGCTGGATATGTAGACTTTGCTGAGTGTTAGGAATTCTTTACATAGCTCAAAGCAGCGTACAGGGACATGGAGGAACAGCTGTGGTCACTAAGTGATGGTACAAACCAGAAGCAAATCCCTGGCAAAGCCAGAAATGGATGTGTTTTGAATTCAAGAGGCTAAATTCACCAGAGTGCCATTATACCTATTTAAATGAAAATATGTTATAACAATGTTTTTGAGATGCCATTCCCTTGGGGTGAGCTCTGGTAAACAACTACATCTTTTCCAGAATGTTACTTATACTGAACTGGCTTAACAAAGGCATAAATTTTTGCCTTTTGTTTGAAGACCGCAGGTAGGAGGGGATATTGAGTAGGGTCGCCTGCCCATGGCAGATGTGATGAATCCCCTGACTGGGCAGAACCATAGTTCTGCATAACACCTCAGCGATAACGGAGAGCAGAAAACATCAGAAAAGATGGTCCTGACCAAACATCCTCAAGGATGACAATAAACATAACCAACAACTGTTCTATATGGAGTTAAGTCCAGTTGGCGGCTGGTCACGAGCGGTGTTCCCCAGGGCTCTGTTTTGGGGCCAGCCTTGTTTAATATCTTTATCAATGATTTGGATGAGGGGATTGAGTGCACCCTCAGTAAATTTGCAGAGGACACCAAACTGGGTGGGAGTGTCGATCTGCTGGAGGGTAGGATGGCCCTGCAGAGGGACCTGGACAGGCTGGACCGATGGGCCGAGGCCAATTGCATGAGGTTCAACAAGGCCAAGTGCCGGGTCCTGCACTTGGGTCACAACAACCCCATGCAACGCTACAGGCTTGGGGAAGAGTGGCTGGAAAGCTGCCTGGCCGAAAAGGACCTGGGGGTGTTGGTCGACAGCTGGCTGAACATGAGCCAGCAGTGTGCCCAGGTGGCCAAGAAGGCCAACAGCATCCTGGCTTGTATCAGGAATAGTGTGGCCAGCAGGAGCAGGGAGGTGATTGTCCCCCTGTACTCAGCGCTGGTGAGGCCGCACCTGGAATACTGTGTCCAGTTTTGGGCCCCTCACTACAAGAATGACATTGAGGAGCTGGAGCGTGTTCAGAGAAGGGCAACGAAGCTGGTGAAGGGTCTGGAGCACAGGCCTTATGAGGAGCGGCTGAGGGAACTGGGGTTGTTTAGCTTAGAGAAGAGGAGGCTGAGAGGAGACCTTATCGCTCTCTACAACTACCTGAAAGGAGGTTGTAGTGAGGTGGGTGTTGGTCTCTTCTCCCAAGTAGTTAGCGATAGGATGAGAGGAAATGGGCTCAAGCTGCGCCAGAGGAGGTTTAGATTGGATATTAGGAAGAATTTCTGTACAGAAAGAGTGGTCAAGAATTGGAACAGGCTGCCCAGAGAGGTGGTAGAGTCATCATCCCTGGAAGTGTTCAAAAAATGGGTAGATGTGGCACTTTGGGACATGGTTTAGTCTAGTCTACCCTTGATTGGCTTAGAGTAGACTTGGTAGTGTTAGGTTAATGGTTGGACTGGATGATCTTAAAGGTCTTTTCCAACCTAAACGATTCTATGATTCTATGATTCTATGATTCTATATCAAAAAGCAGTACCAGAACCACAAAGCCAACACAAAAATTCAGACTCCTTTAGAGATGTGCAAGAGCTGATCAAATCTCACTTAACAGTAGCTATGTTTTTCTGCGGTAGACAAAGAATTAATTTAATGTATTTGGTAGTTGTTCACTTTTGTCACCAATAAGGTGTGTTGAGGGGGTTGTCCAGTTAGGATGGATGCTGAGAAAATGGAGGGGAGGGTGCCAGGGTTGTTAGGGGTCTAGGACGTACGGCCTACAAGGAAGGGTTGAGGGAAGTGCACTTGTTTCAGCTGGGGAGAGGAGGCTAAGGAGTGACCTGCTGAGAAGAATGGATAGAAGGGTAAGCTCAGTGGATGAATGAATATCACACAAAATTCCAGCTGTACCCACAGAGCGTAGGCACACAGCTATGAAGAGCACGTGAAATAAATCCTCTGTGGTCACTGAGCCGACGCAGTAGGTCTAGCATCAGATGGCCAGCAGTGATGCACTAAAACAGGAAGACCAGCACATCCCCGAGGTTACAGCATACACACAGACCAACTTTTGTCCAATTTCAGACCAACTGCTGTTTGAGATTTCTGTAGAAAAAGACATGTCTAACACATATATAACTATGCAAGTACATCAATAACGTCTTAGTCGTAAGGAGCTTGTGATTTCATATGGCTACACTGATTCAATTAAAAATATTTTTCATTTACCACAACATATAAGGCAGCATATGACACTTCAGAAAGAAATGGAATTTTCAATTATCAAGTCAAAATACTGTAGAAAACCTGTTACATTCACCAAAAAAAAAAAAAAAAACCCACAACAAAGTTTACTAAATAATTCTAAAGGTGGGATTGAAAATAGAAAATGAAAAGTATTGATTAAACACTTTAAAATGCTTTAAGAAAGTCCTGCTTTGTGAAAATATTTATTTTTCAACAGTTTTTACCATGAAAAGTATTTTATATGGATATTGCCCTGCAAATCACAGCTACACTCTTGTAGCAGAAACACCCAACCTCAAAATGAGGCTTTTCTGATCTCTGCAAAGATTGAACGCATCAGATATGCTCTTCATGAGTTATTCTGGTTTGTTATTTTATCTCTGATCATCTGCTTTAAGGCAAAGTCAGGTTATGTAAACTCCTTAACTAGTCCTCCATCTAACATTCTTCATTATCTTTATTTTTCCTTTTAATTGGCAACCACTGTCTTTACGTCAGCCAGGTTGCAGCTGGGTTTTTCTCATCAGCAGCTTCCTGTACCAGAGAACAGTTACACTGCTTCAGCTTCTTGCTTTGATACTTTTTTTTTTTCCTGAGCATTTGATCCCTTACTCATGCTGACAGTTGAGGCCGGTTTGAGTCACACCCTTGTGAGAATCTTTCCTGAAGATTTTAGTATTACTACAAGATCTGTCACAGTGTGAAACATAGCATATCATGTTCCTGTCTAGAAATGACTTCCCAGAAAGCTGTGACCCTGATCCTGCATATACAGACACACATGAGGACGTCGATACCTGAATAACCCCCAAAACCGCTGTAAATATCTCAAGCATAAAGCTATTTATATAAGCATATGTTTGTAAGTCGCTGACTACAGCAGGTACATGTACTAAGATGATTATAATACAGTTGAATACGTAATTTAATGCAAGCTGGCTTTGGTTTAATAAGGTGAAAACAAATAGATGAACAAGGCTCTTTTATTCATGAGCTCTTGAAAACTGTCCTCAGCATGTATGAATCCGTTTAGAGTAGAGAACCTGGCCCGAGTATTTTATAGGTTGGAAAGGGAAGTGAAGTACAGAAAAACAGAGGTGAAGTGCATCAGGGCACTGAAACTCCTAGGAACACAGGTAATACATTTCTCCCTTCCCCGAAGACAAAAAATAGCCTGAACTGAATGGAAAAACAGATGCTTGTCACCATCCTAGCACAAGTTAGGCAATCACAGAATACATTAAATGATCAAGAAAACAGTAAGTAATTGATCTACAAATCCTACTTTTGTTATGTGGGTAGACACATAGATAAAAACAATCTAAACTAATGAAATTAATAAACTCCAAGAATTTGATAATTACTGGGGCTGCAATTTCTAGATCTGTTTATGGAGAAATACAGTCAGAGGCTACATCTGACTGGTGAGGACTGTGAATTGCAATGCCTTGCCTGTGACAGAGGTCCCTTTTGCCAGGTGGTAACGAATCAAGCTGGAGGTTGACTGGTTTGGACGATTTTTCTCCCAGTAGCAAGTGGTGTACATCAAGTGTCTGGGCTTAATATTTCTAAATAAATCACTGCCTTTAAGCTTACAGGAACAATTGAGTGTTGTAAAATGTAATTTCTTTTTGAAACTTCAGTAGTTTGATTTTTTTAATTGCTCTATTGAGGAACATAAAAAATATTAATTCCAATATTGAATTTCACTTCCTTGCACTAAATAAATGTTGTTTTCTATGAAGTGGTAAGAAAACAGAGATCTGAAACCCATTCTGGTTTGTGTCCATGAGTCTCCACCAACTGTCTCACCTTCTTCTGACGCAAGTACTGTCACTAAGCTCAGGGCACGTACCCTCAATAACCTTGTGCCAAGAATGATACAAGCCAAGCACCACCACTGAGTGAAACGGAAAAAGAAGAAAGTGGGGAAAGGGGAAACTGTGCGTAAGAGAATACGATCATGAGACTGTAATGGCCTGAACGAGCAAGTTTCAGCTGGTGAAACCTCAGCCAGTGACCTGGAGCTCATCCCGACGAGCTTCATGCAGGGAAAACACGACTCCTATGCAGCTTAAAGCAGTGTTGCACTGCAGGGGGCTGATGTTTTGCTCGTAAGGAGCACTGTCCTGGTCTCTGGTAAGCAGGGCGTCCTGCTAGCACAGGCACTGACGGAGCTGAGCTATGCTTGCTGCTTCCAGCGCCTTGCCAGCACCACCTCACAGCTCCGCAGGCAGCGTCTCATCGTCACCGGGCCCCACGTGGGCCCCCATAAATGCGGTGCTACTTCATTTCCTAGTTCACGCAGCTTCTCACTGAAGCTGCACAGAGCTGTATCTATCAGCTGTCATGAGAGTTTCACTTACGTATGTTGAGTGAAGAGCAAAATCTGAGTGACACTTCTGCTTTTGTGCAGCTCGCCCGCTCCTTATCTTACCTGCACAAGCGCACAGCCTGAGGACCTCTCTGAAACTCCTTTCCGAGGCTGCCAAGCTATACCTTTATCAGTCCAGAAATGCTACTCTGCACTGTTGACCTCTGTCCCAGCAACATTATGATGAATATAACAATTTTGTTTTCTTGGCACAGTTTCTGTGTGATACAATAGATAAATTCAATCAAATAAGCAATCCACCCATCCCAAATGGATAATAAAAAAAGTAAGAACTGGTGTATTGAATCAGGCCAGAGGTCCATCTAGTTCATTCGTCTTTCCTTGAAAGTGGCTGACACAAGATGCTTGGGAAGCAGTGGACGAGCAAGGAAAGCATGTGGTGACTCTTCCCCAGTTCACTGCCCATCCTTCAGTGAACTGCAACTGACTGACTTGCTGAGAGGTGACATCTTTTTGTTTCACAGAACTTGAAGTGTTTTGCTTTCATGAATCTAATTGCTTCCTGGATATGTATAAAATTTTACTACCTATAACATCCTTTGCAAGTGTTCCACAGCTTTTTGCTTTGGAGGCTTGCTTATTTTTCATCTTTTTCTTAACCTTACTAGCCCTATTTTCTTAATTGTAAGCCTGATGTTTTTATTACTTTCCAACTAGTAAGCTGATAAATCAAGTTATGGTGTGAAATTTAAGGAAGGTAAAGAGGGTACTGAGGGATTTAACAAGCAAATAAGATCTCTTCTCCCTGGTATCCAGTGACAGGACATGTGGGAATGGTTCAAAGCTGCACCAGAAGAGGTTTAGATTGGACATTAAGAAGCATTTCTTTACTGAGAGGGGGTGGTCAAACACTGGAACAGGCTTCCCAGAGAGGTGGTCGAGGTCCCAGGCCTGCCAGTGTTTAAGAGGCATTTGGACAATGCCCTAAACATACTTTAACTTGGTCAGCTCTGAAGTGGTCAGGCAGTTGGACTACATGATCGTTGTAGATCCTTTCCAACTGAAATACTCTATTCTATTCTATTCTATTCTATTCTATTCTATTCTATTCTATTCTATTCTAAGTATTAGAAAAGGTGTAAACAACCATGATGCTGAAAAAATTTTGAGCAGTAATAAGAAAAGACATGAATGGAGGAAACGGAGGAGAACTCTGTTTTGACTGTGAAAGAAAATATTTTCCATCAGTGCAATGTATTCCTACCTGAAATACCTAGTAAGAGATTGGTTGTGTCTAAAAATGGACTGGACCTGAATCCTTATGAAAAAGTGAGGGTACTTCTGCATCGGCATTAAATAGCTTTCTCTCTTTGCAGTGAGTTCCTTTACTTTCTTCCATACCTGGGAACCAAACTGTAGATCTCGTGTTTGTGTCACTGCTCTTTGTGCATTGGCATCTGACCTAGCTTGGATTTTGCTCCACCAGTTTCAGACCAGGGTTGTAAATGGACCATACAATGTTTTTGTCTAACCATCATTATATGTTAGAGGAGGAAGTTATAAATCCATTTATCTGCTCCTCCGTTTTATCTCCCAGTATCCAATAAAGATAGAGCTAGTTTAGGATATTGTAGGAGTACAGTTCTCCTGTCAATAGCTGCAGAGCATTAGCTGAATCTGCTGCCGGTGCCTCCCATCACAGGCGGGCAATTGTCCTTCCTTGTGTCCCCTGGTCCTTCTAGCCCCTGGACACACACATGGCGGTGGTATGGAAGTAACCCTTGCAGACCTGCCTGTGCTGTAGGATTTTGCATCTCCTCCATGCTCTCTAAGAACACACAGACAAATGTGAGAGAAAATAGTCAGGCTTTGCATCTGTGTGGATTTACTGCTCATTAAAACACCAGCATTTCTGGAGTTCACATGCCCAGAATGGAAATCTAAATAAGTTGGTAAAAATAAACAGGGCAGACAGAACTCAGTGCATTAGGTCTAATCCCGACGGTAGCATGGCGTGGCCTCATTTAACAGTGGGAACTGGCAGAGGTAGCAGATAAGAAGAGAGCGGTGACAGATGCCAGTTGGCACCAGGTAAGGAAGCTTGGGTTTATAGCCCACACTGCAAGTTAATAATGGCTACAAAAGAGGACACACAGACCGAATTGTATGCACTGTTGAAAAAGCTTCTTAAAAGTCAGTCCTGATGAATGAAAGCCGGGGTTTTGTACGCTCCAACGCAATGATCGCGCTGAGCAGAATACATGTACCACTGCAGAGGTAATTGCCGAAAAGCTTTTTTCAAGGTTCTTTCAAACTTTCTCTTCTTTAAAAAAAAATCAAATAAAACAGTGCTGACAAAAAAAGAAACATGAACTTTCTGAACAACTGTGGCTTATGAGTGCAACTTTTCAGTCCTTCATTATAACAAAGAGTGGTCACTGGACAGAAAACTGGGTTGGGATTCATCAGCCACAGACTGTCTTTTTTAAATTACTTAACCTCTATGTGCATCACTCTATATTTGCTAGGAGAACTGGTGTGCTTACAGATAACTGACTGGGAGAAATTAAATGTCACCATACATCTGTGGGGTTTTTGTTCCTCTGGATTATCAGAGTAAACAGGGAACATTTTGAAGTTTTCGTAGCTTACCTTGCAGAGGATGAGGTCCCTGCAGGGCAGGTTGCTTCGCTGCTGTTGCTGTGTGGCTGTGCCTCTCACCCTCTGCAGTCACTTGTCTGGCATGAGGTGGGCAGCCGTCTGGTATGGAGTTTACTTGGAAATAAATGCTTGCAAGGGAGATGCGGGGCACAGTTAGCATGTGGAACTAACTGTGACAAGATATTACTAAAAGGAATACATTAGTAGGATTTTCATAGATACAAAAGCATATATATAAATGATTTGGGGTGAGACGTTGAGCAAATTGTTTCATCTCCTTACGATGGTTCAAAATGAGGATAATTATACTTACCCTATTGACTAAACTAATTAGAGATCTAAACATAGAAAGCACAGTATGTTCCTAATGTGATTATCCTCAGCTCAAGGAAGAGAGCATAGCAGACAGATAACAAGAAAGGGAAACGAAGGGACTGTTAGCCCTCGCTCTGGTGCTGGGGTGGCAGAAATGCCTCCATGGCATTTAGGCGAGGACTGAGACGAGGAGTGCATCAGGCACCTTCACAGCTCCCTTTCTCCTTCACTTCAGGTGTCAGTTCACTAAATAGAAATGGCATCTTCTTCATTTTGACCTCTTGCTAACTCCAGGATAGGTTGAATGACTTCATCTTTTACTCTGCTGTTCTTCAATGGACAGCACATGCTGCTGTGAAGACATAGTTTATCACTGACATCAAATATAAGATGGAAGGGAGATATTTGATATATTTGATACCAGTGGTAAGTCTAAGCACTATGTGGGGAGAAAGCTGAAGATAACGTTCATAGTTTCGTTTCTGAATAGCCTTCAAAATACAGTATCGATACAGTAAAGAGTCTGTGTTAAATTATCTGTTGGTACCTAACTACTGCCTACACTTGACACTGATCAGGTATCCAACAGGGAGAAATCAGTGCCCTTCAGATACTGAAGACTGAATTTAACCCAATGAGACCTCGTAGTAGAGCTCAAATAGAAAAGCAGGGATCAAAAGAAAGCCAAACCCTTTTGCAAATGCAGGCTGAAACGCAATACCCACAATACCCTGTTATTCTTTGTTTTATTGCTCCAGATTGAAACAGATTTAATCAAAGTCTTTATTATTTCTCCATGCAGTCTGCAGCATACTAATCTCAAAAACTCTAAAAAAGAGAGTAGCTTCATGTCCTCCTGGTTTGGCTCTGACTGGCCTAACCTTTTCAATTCCTTTCCTGACATACTACATTTAGGTAAGAAAGCCTGAAGGTAAGGTCTTGACTAGGAAGGCATTACCAGTACAACTGTGCTGGTAGCCCCTGTCAGTAGAGTGCTTGTGATATGTACTTGTGCACAAAATTCTTTTTATTAACATAGCAGAATTTCAGGTCTTCTCATGATTTTAGTGCAATAAGTGATTTGTGTGTTTCTGTATAATATAACTGGATCTAGACCCAAGTCTTCAGTCAGCACAAATTTATCTGCTGCAATTCGTATCATCGCTTTGGTCTGGCAAAGTTCTGACAATAATATAGGGCTTGGCTCAAGTGAACTGGGTTCCGTCCCACAAACTTCTAGATGGTAATACAGTTTCTTTGCATTGCCTCTGCAGTCATCTCCAGAAAAGGAGAAAAAACTCTGCAAAAGGAGGAGGTCCATCTCTACTCACTCCTCAGAAGGACACCTTGAGGTCAGTTCCCTAATAATTCCTTCTCTTTGTCAGTATATGTGAGAAGGATCCTAACATTAAACCATTGCTTGCATCATTTTGTGGTTCCAAATAAAAATCACCATGCAATCTGTTATGAGAAATAAACACAGTATTCTGGGCAGGTTTTTCTGAGTGGTGATAAATATCCTCAGACTGCTAAATGCAAGACTGAATCATTTTCTTCTCTGCTTTCTTAAAATTCCACTAGTTTCTTTTGTTTCAACAAGGTGGACAGGAGATTTGTTTTCAAAGGTTTCCTGGTAGCTGAAATCTCTTGCTTTTTCTTTAATGTTTTATTAAAGGCATACAATAATTCCCCTACAATGCACTGCCTGTCATGTTCAATTGCTTAATTAAGTTACTGTGGTGAACTCATTAGGACTATAACAGTTTAAATCTATTATCCATAGCCAGCCAAACATTAGCAATAAAATGTTAGTATCTTATTTTGGAGTGTGGATGCTACCTTTCTGCTAGAGGGCAGAAATAGTAAACTGACCATGTAATTGAAAATGTTGGCTCCTTTTTACAGCCCAGAGTCAGTCTTCTCTCAGTGTTCACATATGTATGTCCTTGCTTAACTGTTTAACAGTAAACTGATTAAAAATAAACTAAGAAATAGTAAACTGTTCAGCAATAAACTGTACAACATGGTGACTAACAGAATGTTGCTGGTGAATTACAAATAGTGCACCCATAAGACTGCCAAACAAGGCATGAATAAGGATATCCACGCAAATCCCAACATTTCCTAAGTATTGTTCCAGGCTTGCTTATGGCTGTATGGCTACATTTGGGATTGTAGCTAAGTTTGAAATGAGCAAAGGAAGAACAAAAAGGGTTCACATAAAAAAATCTCAGCAGGCATATCATTAATCAGAGCATTAATACTAGAACAAGAGTGATGCAGGTCAAGTGCATTTAAGAGCTCAAGGAAGCAAAAACTGAGCACTAAAACTAATAATTCAGCTCATCTGTGGGAGAGGTGTCCGAACCCAGAAAAAACCCAAGACTTACCGTCTTCCATGGCGGCAGAATGAGACTGTGCCCAGCGCGGTCATAGCACAGGGGATTCTCTTAACAAGCTGGAGCTGTTGTTCGGCAGCAAGAGGGGCTTCAGGATCAGAAAGAGAATATTCAGCATTTGGGTGGACTTTACATATATTTAAGATACTTGTTAAAATTAAGACAAATAACAGTCTGTTTAGGTAGACATTCTCATTAATAAATCAGCTCTAACAAGCTGGTTAGATGACATATGTTATAATGTTCTGGACAGCTTTTTGTGTTTCTTGTTTTACCACAGAACTTCTTGTGCTTGATATAAGGATTTTCACTGCTACAGTATTTATTTGATTAGATTAGAGTCTCTTTGAATTAAGAGGCTGTGAGTACCAAATATAACAAAATATTTCCTGAATGTTCTGAGAAAGGATAAAACAGGTCTACAGCTTTTGATATTGTGTAATAAGCTGCTATCTTTGTCTCTGTGCTGGTCTATATTCTACTTCTCTTGCTTCAGTTCATAAGTATAATCATTTGAAGAAAAAATCAAGTTGGTGTAAATAACAAATCCATGTAGTTTTTCAAGTATGAAATCAGTGACCTTGTTCTACAGTGCACACCACTCCCTAGTCAACAATTGTCCCCTCTTGTGAAGCTCTGTAGAGGAAAAGAAGCTGTGTAATTGGGAATAAATCTTATTTCAAAAACTGAAGAAAAAATGCATTAGCTGGATGATCCGAATGTGATTGTGGAAGTATTTTAAAGGGTAGATTACATTTAGCAGAGTCTCTGAGGCAAACTCCATTTGTTTCAGTGGAGCTGCACAAGGGATGACTGTGACCGGTAGCTTCTAGGCAGGACTGGATCTGCCTTAATAAATGGCTATGCTAAGCACAGGGGAGAAATACCCCTCTACATTATATGCCAAGGACACTGCTGCTAGATACCTTCTGACTATAAACAAGGAACAATTTTTTAACACTTGCAGCATTTCAAGGTTGCAGCTCCTTGCTCATTTCTGTCAATTTTAACATCAAGACAGGATATTTGTGCTCTTGATTAGACACAGGGCAGCCCCGTGGCGCTTTATGTGGGAGGTCATACTACAATAACAAAATGCTTCTCTCCAGCCTTGTGAACAAAGAATATATATATCTCTACAAATGACAGATGCTAGAGGTGCATAGGAAGAATGGAGCCAGCTTTCCCTAGACATCAAAAACTGAGGAAACTGCTTTCCCTGTCTTGTCCCTGCAAAAGGAAAGCCCAGTCTGAAGGATATTTGGGTTCAATGCATTATGTTTCAGGCACTGCCTATCATTGACTTTATCACTTAATCAACAAATTTTTAACAAGGAACCTATATACAACATTTCTCTCCAAACATCAGTGTAAAGCTTTTAGATACATCAAATACTGAGTTGGCTGAATTTGAATAGGGGTGGGGTAGAGAAAATACCCATCCTTATTAGTCAGTTTGACAATTCAACTCCACTGCAGAATTTAAATTATTTAAACAGCTATATGTTAAACTAAATTTTTAATCATTCACCTTGAACACTATATAAAATAGTTGCTCATAAGCTTTAGAGAAAGGAGGAAGATTATGCCCACATAGTGCAATGAAGTCTTGTAAGCAGCTTCCCAACCCGTCTCTGACTCAGCTAGCTCAGCTAACCCAGAGAGCGGGGTTGGCAAGCCACTTCTGTGGTAAGCCACTTCTGTGGTTACGACTAGCAAATTGTGGACAAATTCCACTGCTCTACCCAGATCTGCTCCTTGCCAGTCGTTGAACTGGCTGAGAAATGGTATGCACTTCAGAGCTGGTACGTGGCTGAAGGGAACTGGTCAAGCCTGGAGACAGCTGGGAGCATGGGTTTGTTCAGAAACATGAGTGTGCAGAGAGCTCATTTAGAGCTAGCTTTAATATCCCCCTGTGGCACAAAAGCTGATGGAATGGAAATTAAGAATGCAAACCTAACATTTATAGGAAAAGATCTGTATCACTTGGTGGGCGGAGTGCAAAGAAGCATCCCACAATTTAATACTGACAAATAATTGAAGAGAATGAAAGGTCATACTTGTACAGTAGGGAACAGCAGTCTTGAAAATGCTAACCTTGAAAGTGCCTGCAAAGCAGCAGTTATAGTGAATAACAGTAGAACATCCTCTTCTGTGGAGATGCTGTGACTCAAAGTGTTCAGACGCCGAATATATCAATAGATGCATGAACTGGCATTACATTTGCTAGGCCATGGCTGGAATAATGAACTAAATACTCCTTCACATCACACTCCAAGTGTCTCACATTATGTGTCTAAGAAATTAAAATCTCAGATCAGTTGCACTGCTTGCAAATATTTGCCCTGACTATCCGTGTACCTCAGGTTCTCCATCAGTTAAAGATTAGTAAAACACCTGTCTATATCAAGAAGTGCTTTCTTCATGTGCTGGACATGTACATCACTTCTATGATTCTGTGATTCTGTGACATGAAAGAAATGTGGGAATACAAGTGCTGAATATTTGATTTGATAAGGTGCATTATGTTTTCCCCTTGAAAGACACAGTAGATTTCCTTTGTACTCTCTACATTTTTATTCTGACATTGAATTCATGTTAATTTTTACCAGATTGCTTTGCTCTTTGAGTATATTCTCCATGGATGATCTGCAAATTCCATTGGTTATGATCTCAACCAAGTAAACTAGTATCTGAAATGGTAGTGGCCACGTTAATAATTTACATTACATTCTTTTTTATTAAGGATAACTGAACTGATTAATCCTCGCAGCACATGACAACAAAGTGCTTACAGTACACAAAGGAGCTACTATAAAATATTCATTTTAGGCTCTGAGCAGCAGAAATGTGTAAAGAATGTAGATGGAGAATTGCAGGGGTGTGATACAAAAGGGGAACTTTACATCTTATTAGAAAACCTATCAAAAGTCTTGATGCTGGATTTTATCTTGTGGATTGATTTTTTGGAAACAAGTCAATGGTTCATGGAATATAATTAAATCAATCAGTTAATGCATATTGTAGCTTTCATAATGAATGATGGCTCTGCTCATACAACATAAAGCGTACATCATGTAGGTGACTTGTCTACACAGGACAGGGATTTGTCCTTATTACTCCATTCCAGCCACTGGATTTCACCGTCTAGCCCATCGCTATTGCTGGTACAACGAGCTGTGACTCATATGAAATCTGCCTGCTTCTACCAGCTCTCTACCAGCAATCCTTCTCAGGTGAGCCTTTCACTACCTCACTGGCTGTAATTATATATCGATAGGTGATTTCGAGGATTCACATTCATCTGACTGTTTGCCCAAGAATCTAATTTCTTTTTCAAATCTCTGGCCTCAAGCTGGTAGAGTTCAGCAATACTGCCCAAAGTTAATTTGAAGATTCCTGTTTGAAATAGCTAAAAAATGCCCATAGATTTTGAAACATAAGTGTAAATTCTGTAAAATGATAAAGAAATAATTTTGTTCTCATGGAATGTGCAAGTAAAAAACTACACTAAAGTATTAACGTAACCTACATAACTCATCAGCGTTAGTGGGCTTTTCTGTATCACTGGAAGATAAAACTAGATTTTGGCAATTAACTGGAAAAAGCTAGCATCAACGGTTGTTCAGTATTAAATAGCATTTGCCTGATGTATCTATTATTATATTGCTATCCCCTGGACATCTGTGATGATTCAAGCATGCGCCATCTAAACAGCTATACTTTATAATTGTACCAGAAATAAAGAGCTTGTGTTAATATATACTTCTAAAAGAGTTTTCACACAAACAGAAACACACAAACACGAGCTTTCCTTATTTAGGAGACTAAAGTAGAAGTGTTATTTATGTAGATGAATAGTTTCATTTAATTTGGAAAGATTATTTATCTGCATTTAACTAAACCCTAATCCTGCAAACACACGGCGCTTAAGTGTGAATTAAGATGCCTGCTGACCAAGTTGCAGTATAGCATTGCAGTATTGATAGCGAAGTTACAATATTAATTGCATTTATGTAACATCTGTTGCCTAAGTACCTCCAAGCACTTTCCGAATGTTAACTAACGAGAAGCCTGCCCATGCTCTTTTCCAAGTCAATGGCAGCATTCCAGTTGTCCTCAAAGGGAGCAGGCACAGGCTCTGAGCCTCATAATAACGTAAAAGTAGGTTAAGGATCTCTGTGTTCACTGGAGAAGGGAGGGATAGCAGAGCTGAGGAACAGAACCCAAAAGGCTTTTCTCTAACTGTAGGGCTGCCTTTCCCTGGAAGAAAAAGTAATATAATTTACTAGTGAGACCACAAAATGAAACATAAAGAAGGAGCTGTTCACAAAGACTTAAACTATTGTTGCCTCAGAATGTGACCTTTTTCTTATTCCAAAAACAACAACCGGAGACAAAGCTGGGCTTCCCGGGATGTTCCTCTCCAGTGGCTGCAATGGCACTACAAATAGCTGCTCCTTGGAAAGGCATTTTTCTTTCTCTCTGAGGCTTTCTCTAAAGAGGCATATGACATTTCCAGAAGTCTACTTACTTCGCCTCTAAGTTTTCTGCGTCCATGGCCAACATGTTTTTAAATCAATGCTCTTGGCTTCTTGAACCGTGGTAAGTAATCTTATGAGGAACAGAAGTCAATATGTATTTGCACTTTCACTCTCAGGCACTTTCCTGGTAGCCGCGCTCAGCACTGATTCCCATTTCAATCAACTGCTCTGGCATCTCATCTTCATTCAAATTCTCACAGGCAGCCAGTGGTGCCTCTTCTGTATCACATCCCTCCATACAGGGTTCCCCATGAGGATCAAGGCTCTGTCAGAAGCTGTAGGCTTAATTGTCCATTCTGCAAAGATAAATAGTATTTAGCTATATAGCACCGTTTTGACAGGAACACAATCACATAGAGGATATTATCAGAGCCAGTAAATGAAAGGGGGGGGGCCTTTCACAGCCAATTTCAGTGTTGTTTCAAAACAAAAAAGCTCCAACAATGTATCCAACAGAAAAAAGCCTGTAGTAATTTTCCTCTAGTCTGCCTATACTTTAGAAGATTGAATTAATTTTTTTGAACGATGCCACCAAGGAGCCTATGGCCTATTTCCAGGCAGCTATCCATCAAATGCCCATGTAACATAGGAAACGCACATGAAGACACTGGAAGTTCCTGTGATACCGTGTGTGTCACAGGGTCCATGCGGCTGAGTGCAGAGAAGTGCTGTAGCAGGTAGAACCAATGTAGATTAGATTATCTGGGCTTTACAGAAGACATCCTCACAGAAACCTCTTTCTGCTCGGCAGCGCTGTGGAGGGAAGCAATGCTCGTAAGTATTAAGCGCCTTATTATGATTCATCTGCACATGGGGATTTAAATGGGCATTTTTCGTGAGTACAGGCAGCACTATCTTCCTGCCTTACCAGTCACATCATTCCTTTTCTTTTAATATACTCTAAATGGTATCAGCTTTAGAGATGTCAAAGTGTTACTTATCTCTGCAATATGAACCCCCCCAATTTCTGGCCACATTTGCTGCCTGCCCCCCAGTTTGCAGGCTGCTCACCATCCATCTCCATTAACTTTTCCCCCACAACAATGTGAGATTAGAACACCAGGGGAAATTAAACACAGTGCATATAAATCATGTTTATTGTTGCCTCGGATACAGAAAGATAACAAGAATCAATAAGAAAGTCATGATGACTCACAGTTTTATTAGTGTATTCAGGTTTTCATGAGTGGAGTCTTCATAAAGAAAATGGTTTAATTGGACCACTGAGATATTGAAGAATTCATATATTCTTCACTATGTATCTTCTGAAACCTCAGTTTCTGATTTTCCATAGTGCTTAGGATCATGAGGGAAAGAACTTTACCTCTCTCAGAGAACCTGACAAATTTATAAAAGCTACAAAGGTTTTGTGAGGGCAGAATTCATCTTAGCCGTGGTACCTGAAGCAGAGAGGTGGTGCTCAGGTCTCTGCACAGCCTTAGCTGAGGAGGAAGCAGACAGCCAAAATGACAGAACTGGTTGTTCAGATGACTGAAGTGTTGTCCTTCCATCTTCTATCCTCACAAAGCATAAAAACCCCATCATTAATGGGACTCCAATTTCTCTCTGCCTAATTAAAGGACCAATGGATCAGGAGAACCTTATTTTGACCATTCTTCATGATTATTGGTCTTTTAGCACAATCTTCAGTAACTTTATTTCTATGGAAGATTCATTGTCTTATTTAAATTTTTTGCTACTATTTTTCTGGAAAATGTTCTTCAAATACAGTTTATCTTATGCATATCAGAATATGGACTCCATACAGTTATCCCTAATAAAATCAGATACAAACTGGCTGTTTCCTTGCTTACACTGTAGTCCTTCACCATGGTTTCCTTTGGGCAGCAAGTGGGAGGATCTGTTTCCTTGACTGCTTCGTACACTTTACCTGCATCCTTTTGAGTCCTTCAGACTGTACCTGGCTTTTATCCCCCTCCCAGAAATAATCCTCTGCTCTCCCCAATGTTGTACAATAGCAGGCGTTTCTCTCCGGAGCACATAATGATGCAAAGGCAAAGGCAGATCTCTAGTCTTGCTGTAAGACATCATTTCTGTTTCAGCTTCTCAAAAGAACATCCCACAGACATTCAACAGTCCCTTAGGTTATGGATAAACTCTTTTCTCGTGGGCTAACAACTCTCATGAATTATGGAAGCAAAATCTCCCAGAATACGAGATTATTCCACTAACTTCCCCAATAGCCTAAGGAGCAGATATTTCCTTCCTTGCTTATTTGGGCAAATGGGCCCATGTTTCCACGCAACTTGTTTCTATAGCATTCCTACTTGAGTATTGGGTCTGTCTTCCGTCACAGCCAGTCATGAGCTCCTTGCCCCGGATTTCCCAGTTCAGTGACAGGCAAACTGTGCTGCAAACCTCTACTGTACCGCCCTGGCAGTTGATTTACCATGACTGAACTTAGGTGCTAACAGAAGCAGTCAACAGCGATGGCTGTGGGCGCTTGGGTCGTGCTGTCAGTATGCCTTTCCACAGGGTTGGTCTGTCACTGCATTTCTCTACTTATTTCTGGGAAAACGGCTTTTATCATCCATACTGCCTGGTTGTCTCTTTCTTACTCAATCATTGCCTTCGTCTACTGACCATTGCAGCTGGCTGGCATTAAGGACTGATAATCAAGAAGATAAAGATGCTCCCGGTATACTCTTTCCAGAAGTGACTCCTTCATTACCTTTTTCGGTTCCTTGTAGAAGCTGCAGGGACAAATCTGTTTGTGTGCGGGGGACGAAATGAGGGCTCTTAATCCATAACCAATCACATTAACAAAGGTTAATGACTTTAAAAGCTACTAAGTCAAACAAGTTTTAAAAAGAATATATACTTTTCTTTGTACAAAAAGAGTAGTCATTTCCTAGCACCTGTGTGCCATGCTAGGACATATATAAATTATACAACATTTCTACATTATTTTTCACTGAAATTGTTATTATGTTATTTTCTGAATTTAGAAAACAGTAATGCGTTTTTAAATCATAATGGAGGTTTGCACTAGTTCTGCTGAAGAATCTAATTTTCATGACAACCAAGCTCACGAGCAATACAAAGCAGTAACATTCAAACATAGGATCACTCAGTAGCCATAGTGTTAACTCACGCCTGGAGGCTTCCTCGTTCAATCCATGGTTTATTTGTCTTTTTACGTGACACGAAGCGGAACTTATTATGCTGATCAGGAAAAATACCTGCCAGATGCCTGTGGGTGTTTTATTAAAGCAGGGAAAGGTGGTGCAGCACTACTTTTCTGGCCACAAAGAGCTCAGCTTTCTGGGTCAAACATCAGCACAACTGCTCACCTTGGAGCACTTTCAGCAAACATCAGAACAGTGGCAAATACATGTTTCTTCAGAAAGTCAGAATTTCTTCAAAACCTCAAAATGGAACCTCAGAGCTTCAATTGTCATGATGGTGCAAGGCGCTACCGATCATGGGAGAAAACCCGTTGCAAACACGAGCTTTTTGCAGCTGAGGCTTTCACCTGCCTGGCAGTGCTCCCCAAACCAAAGTTCACCTCTCCCCGACGAAAGGTGATAGTGACAGGGCTGCTGACACATCACAGTCCAAGGCAGCACTGCAAAGCAAGCATGAGCAATGTTTTGTAAGACATTGAATGGACACTTGGAAGTGGGATGGCTCACAGTACTTACTCTGCACAATGCAAATGTCACTGAAAAATGCAGAAGGCCCCAAACCACACATGAAGGGAGCACACTGGCAGCTTCTGAAAAGCCTGCTGCCTGTGCTAAAACCAGTCCAAGTTATCAGTATTTGTCAACTGAAGCTACAACAGAGTCATTCAACGTCTATCTCAATAGGGCTTCTCAGTAGATATTTGATTGTAAAAGACGATGATATCCCAGCAGTATGTAAATTTAAAACAAATTTATCTCCAGAATGACTTTTGACTCAACATGAATGCTCCAAGCTGCCAACTCTATGTGCTCATTAAAGCTATTACATTGGACCTACTCCACAAACATAACCTTGTTTTCTAATAAGCTCAAGAAAAAAAGTTGTACAGCTTCATCCTCAATATGTTCAAGGATGAGATTCAGCAGCTGGTCAGTTAGGAGAGAATGTGCTGGAAAAAAGCAGTCAGTGAAAGAATAAAAACATAAGAACTTGGAGACATTAGCCTTTACTCTGTAGCAAAGAACTGAAAATAAAGCAGCCAAACTGCTGGGTAGTGTCTTGCCATTCCGGGGAGAAATGTTGTATACGACAGAGTGTTTTCCACTGCTTATAAACAAACTGCATTATTTCCTATAACAAACCTCTTTTGCTTGAAATGGTTCATCTTTGACTGCATTCAGGAAGAAAATCTTGATAAAATCACAATTGACTTACAGTTCTTTATTTTCAGTATTTTTCAAGTACAAATTCTTGAGTATTTTGGCCAATTCTTTCTAGCAACTTTTCTTATTTTTCCACAACAAGTGGAAAATTCAGTGACTGCAGCTAAAAGCAATTTGTTACTAGATGAATTACTGACTTGCTGTGCATTTTATGCAGAACAATTTGTCATAACTATATCAACAGCCTAAGAAGGGGCCACTTAGCTGCATGGCAAAAACTGCCTACTACATAACATGCACTCTTGCTTAATAAATACTAGAATAACATCATTCTAGTACTGGAGTTATACTGGAATATGTTAATAGTGGAAGATGTTAAAAAACATCTGAATTGCATGAGGCATGCATTGGAGTCTGTTAAGTGTAGGACTTGACTTACCTGCCTAGTGGGATGGAGTCGGTCAGTGGCTGGTGGCAGGTTGTGATTTACGTCAGCTACCACTGGAAACTCTTAGCTTGTTTTTCAATCACATTTTATATTTGATTTTTGGCTGTACTTAGAAAGAAAAATTAATAAGCTGCTCCAAAGGCAAGTGCAGCATTTTCTTCTTAAGAATAGCGGAGCTCAGCAGTAGATTCCCCTGGCTGTCTGATGGTAGTTTGAAAAAGGCTTAAAATGGATTGAGTGGCTGAAATGACTCAAAATGTACAGCATTTATTTAATGCCAGCAAAGGAAACAGCTTTGTTAATTTGATCTCCACTCCTTCTGCTAAGAATCCATGAACATTGCCAATGGAAAAGAAAAAAAATCCTATAATGCAGGGCAGGACAAGTGAACACTGAATTCTGGGCTGTCGATCCAATCCAGCATGCTGAGTGGCTAATTCAAAATAATGCAGAAATGTATGAAAGGAATACTTAAGGAAAACATCTTAAACACACATAGCAAAGTGATAGCAAATGCAATTCACTGTAGAAAAATTGTTGCACTTAGAGCAAATTACTTATACCGATTACTTTAGGGCACTAGCAATGAGTGAAGAAAACAACACATGGATGGCTTAAAATACTGGAAACAGCAACAATGACAGGTACTCCGTAAGGGCAGCTCCCCGTGCAGGACCGTCTGTGGGAATGGGACTGAGAAGTAAATTTTGAGTTAAAGAAGCACATGAAAGCAAGTGTGCTCTTCAAATTAAAGCACACAGTGGGTACCAAGGTACCCAAGCTGATTTTTACTGACATTAGAACAAACTAGTGAGTTTCTGAAAAAACTTTCCAATGGGAGTAATAAGGGCAAACAACGTAACAGTGCTTCTAAATCAATTTGATCAATTTATAAAAATAAATATGTAAGGTGGTTGTCAGACAAAGCCTGATTGCTGCTCCAGTGTTCCTCTTGCTCTATTCTTCTAGTTTCCCATAGCATTCTTCTAGTTTCCCAAAGCAGATGCAGTTCTAATGCAAACAGATGTTGAGCCCAACTTGCTCGATGACGCATTCAATGTAATTCATCCCTTTCTGGAATCTAACAGCCATAAAAAAGAAATAAAGTGAGGAAGCAAATATCAGTTCAAGCTTTCTGCCTTGTGTTTACACTGTCCCGCCATAGCAAACCCTTCCAGGCTGTACAGTCTTTGCCCCTTGTCCTACACAGCCACTCCCCAGTTCCTTTAACAGAGTTTTGTTTACACAGTGATTCAATGGGCTTAGTAAATCAGCATAAACTCTTACACGCTTTCATTACACACATGTATTACCAGATTTGTTTCATGCTGAGTGCCCAAATTTATGCCTACTTACATTTTTTTGGCACTACAGGACTGGCTGTCAATATTTGTAAAGTGCTATGCACTCACTGGGCGAGAAGAACTGTATGCATACAATTAGTAGTAATTACTATTGTTTATCTTCAAACAAAAATTAGCATTTACATCTGAACTCCTGAGTAATCTTGTAAATCTAGAGATTTACTTGTGAACACCGAAGAGAAAAAATAATACTCAGGACAATGGTTTCATGGTAGTGTCAAAAGTACATAGTTAGACTGTATGTTAAATTAATCTCAAGCTTAAAATCTGTGGGAAACAAGGGTGTAGTCACATACTGAAAACAAGTGCTGGATGAATCAAGATGACGAAGGTACTTGATTCCACTCTGCCATGCATTTGCTGAGTTGCCTGCTCAGCCATACCTTGGGAAGGTACCCGGGCTGCTCCACAAACAGCCCACTGAAGACAGTGCCTCTCTTCCTGGGACACTGCAAGAGCTATACAAATAAAGAAAATGCATGTTCAGTTTTGTTACGTTCAAAATCTTGCTTATGGGCAAAAAAGAAGCATTCCTTATATTTATAAGTAAAGCCATGAATTTGTTAGTATAATGCAAATCACCACAGTTTAATTCAGGAATCATCATTAGTCTAGATCTAATTATTACAGAAAAACAAAGAATAATAATGCAGGATATATATGGAAAAGTTCTGGAAAAGAAGCAAAAATCTTCCTTCTACTTAGGGTCATAGATGTATGTTTGCTGACACGCATTTACACCTTTGTCTTTCTTAATTTGTCTGCAGGTCCAGGTAACATCTGGATTTACTATATACAGTCCCATTTACGTATGTTAGGTACTATTTCTTTGTTTTCTTTGTTACTCCTAAACCCAGCTTTGTCAAGCTCCAGGTCTGCAGGTTCTTCTAATGACCATTACAGAGCTGCTTATGGCTGTGGGGTCCGCAGTGCCAGCCCGTGCCCCATCTCTTGCCACCCACCCCACCCTGCACGCCTCTACGCCACATCCCGTGTCTCCACTTCTCAGCGCCGCCGCCACCGTGCCAGCCCTGTATTGCTCTACACGACCTCATCGTGTTAGAGTTGTAAACACCTCTTCCTACCCAGAACAGCTGCTCGGTACTGTTGTCTATATAAAACTATTGGTCTACCACACAAAGATAAAGTGAAACATATTAGATACAGACACCTGGTCAATGAGAGAAATTGCTGCCATGGCTAAACCAAGTAAAAAAAGCCGCAGGCAGGTCAAGAAAAGTTCAGGCAGAGTCTGAGGCCTTGCAAACTCAGGACAAAGCTTACGGCCTGTTACTGGCCACGGCGACGCCATGCTGCAGGGCTGCATGGTCACAGATCTGCCTGCCAGCGCTCCAGCAGCTCCACGGACGCTCCCCGTGGCTGCGCTTCCAGGAGCGCACACCGGTAGCTGCGTGCCCGGCTGGGCGTGGGCATGAGCTCCTGCTCACGCTTTGCCCAGACCGCCCGAGAAGCAGCCCTCCGCGCTCCTATATTTGCTCCGTGGCGTAAGGGCAGCCCGGCTGCGGCAGCTCAGATTTCACTCCTACACCTGCTTCAGCTGCTGTCCCCACTTTATCCTGCTCATTTGCACCGTGGCTCCAGCAGAACCACAAGCTGCTGGGATTTAAGCCAGTCCATCCTTCACTCGCCATCCCCAAATCTCCTGCTCTTCTGCCTTTTGGACAAACTTTCCCATCCCGCTGCTTTACTGAGGCAGTATTGTACAACTCTGCGTTTGGCCTTCAGCCTCTCATTGCCACGGGCTGCTCCAGGCTGCCAGCCCAAGGCACGCGCGTTCCTGACATACAGCTGGTTGGTAGGGAGAGCGCAGTCAAATCCTGGTCAGATCCTGGCAGGGGCACAACAGGCCTCATGACTCCAGCTGATATATTAAGCAGATTGCAGCGATGCCATTTTGAGGAAGGCTGCGCATAGCAATCTGAGGAGAGCATCAGACATATGACGCTAACTTCCTGAAAGGCAACGGGTCTGAACTATGCCCGGACATGCCCTGGCTTCAAGCCTTTGCTACGTAGAGCCCAGTAAAGTGCTTACATTGCCTTCAGCACTGAACTTTCCGCAATCCTGTTTTTTTCACAAGTCCCTTTTTCAGAGGAGAAAAAAGGGAGGAGAGTTGAAGGCCATGGCATGAAGCGTTACCATGACACAAACGTGGCCAGATGTCCCAACACACGATTTGGAGCAACCTCCTCCAGGCACTAGAAGAATTATCATGGGAGCTGGTGCACCGGGAGAGATCCTTCTGTGGTCTGAAGAAGACCCCCAAAGGAGCAAGCACTGATTTACACCTTTGCTATTGCTTGAGGAAAATTTCTGCACAATTGGGAGGAGATTTCTAGACAGACAGCTGCAGGGAGCCTTGCTGTTAGAAAGGATCCTGTCCTCCTCACAGATTGACTGGGTTTGATCTGTGGAAAAAACCAAGTAATGGGTTTATGCCTGCTGCTTGCATGGATGACTGCCAACCAGAGGTGTTTTTTATATACATAAACTGAGCAATTGTATCACTTTGAATTGCTGTAGTGTTTTTTTTTAATTATTATTTATTACATAATAAAACACATCTCAGCAATTGCCACACAAAGGTTAAAATGTTTTAAAATATGTAATTGTGTGCATAAATATTCAAATAGCAAAACAAAGCTGGTTTTGTCTTGGCCACAGCACTTACAGGCAAGTATGGTCAACTCACATGGAAAATAACTTTCGGCATGGCCTAAGCATTCTTTTCAGGCCATGCAAAGTTTTTTAAAAGCCTCAGAGATTTCGTCTCTTCCCCATTCAGGGATCTCTAAGATATTAATATCCCCAGCGGGTTGCCCAGGCTGTGAGAAAGTCAAACAGGCCCAAGGCTGAGGCTCTAATTATCTGTTTAGACACATTAATGCTGAAAGGCAAATCACTGTCCATTGGAAGTCAGTAGGCTTACAAAAGTGAGTTAAACAAAGCAACAAATAAAAACCACTTTCTTGCAATACGGTCTGTTGTGACCTTGATACATTTTACCAGAAACCTCTAAGGACTGCTGAGCTCAAAGGTGAAACAGCACAAAATAAAATTAAATCTGCAAACTGTGATCCTGTACTGTAGAAGTAATTAATTTTCACATTGAAAATCCATGCCTTGCTATCTGAAAAAGAATACTAAAGGGACTGTTTTTCCCATTGCAGACACTGTAAAAACAGAAGAGCAGGAGCACATGGTCACCATAGTGTCAAGCCAGGAGAAAATGCACCTCTATACTCGAATTAAGAGGCAAAAAATTGCAGAAGTTATCACAGGCATGCAGGAATCGCAAACCCTCGCAGGTTCTTGAAAGAGAAATCCTTCAGTGGAGGTAGACCAGAAACACTTTGACCATTGGTTCAGTGATGAAGGTCCCTAAACACTCATGCAGAAACTCATGCAGAGTATGTGCAAGTCCCAAACCAGCACTTTTGCCAGGGTTCTGAGAAACAGCTCCGACAGGCACAGGGACACATGGTCCTTGTCTCACAAGTTGCCCTCCAAATTTGGAGCCAGGCATCCCGAATTCCTCTGAATCTTTGGTCTATTGTTTCCCAAAGAATGAAAAAGGCAAAGAGGCATTTTATGAGATGCTTGTGTGACCTCACATAGTGGTCAGGCAACCTCTTCAGTCCCTGCTAAATAAAAAAAGAGGTGTCAGGGAAAAGAAGACCCTCAAATGAAAGAGAAATCACAACTCATGCCCCAGTCCTAGCATTTCAGAAGTTTGAATTTTGGCTTGTTTGCATGCATTCCCACAGTTAAAAAGTACATTTACTTTTCCTTAGCAATCTGACGGGGCTCCTTAAATATTTTCTTGTATGCTTTGTGAATTTAGTATGGTTCTCTGTTTAAACACGTCATATTGTTCCCCACAGTAGTTAAATGCTTGCCTAATAAAGTCCAAAAATTAATCTGTGACAAAACACCCTGGGCAGAAGAACAGCCCCAGACACTAGAAGCTTAAGCAAATATAGACCACACAGCCTGCAAGAAATGAGGACAACGTGTTGCAAGGTATTATGCAACTTAAGACTGTACATGGTTGCAGGCAATTACTTATTAAAGTAACTGTAAAGAGCAGGGAAGTAAACATGTTCAACATTAATTTCACTAGCCTCTCTTGGCCTAGGCCAACATTGCTTACGTGACTGCTTTACAACTGTGGAATTCTGCTACCTTTGAGCAACTAAGAACAGAATGTTCATAGAATCATAGAATGCTTTGGGTTGGAATGGACCTTTAGAGGTCATCTAGCCCAACCCCCCTGCAGTGAGCAAACAGCTTTAACTATATTCTGCACATCCCATATTGTGTGAGGTTGCTTTCAGGTCATGTCGGAAGACTACAGGCTCAGTTCCCCCTAAACTGTGACTGAGAGCTATACATGTGACTGTAGGTTTCAGCTGTCCAAGGAGGTGAGTGCTCACCTGTTTCAGAACATGTTCAAGTGGAGCCTTCATCCAAATGGGTGTTTATGAATGTTCCTCAACAGCCTCCTAATCCTGCAGGACAAAGGAATACTACTTTTTGAGGTTAACTGGGCTCTTTCAAATGGTGCAATCAAGTGGACATCTGTATCCTATAACTAGAACATTCTAAAAACTAGCTAATATTTCAGGTATGTTCCTGATAACATGGTTTATCTATTGAGTCTAATAGTTGACTTGCCAACACCAGTCCAGGGTAGCCAGTCTCTACCATTTCTTGACTGAGACACTGGAGACTTGAGGCAGGTTCCTCAGTCAGAAGTTCTGGGATCATTGGTATTGTTCTGTCTGCACGGAGACGTATGAACAATGTAGGCAATGATATTTATCCTGCTCGCAAAAGCCCACTATGTAGCCATGTATTAGATCCTCCATATCTGCACTGCTTCCTTCCTTCTTTATCTCCTCCTTAGTGCTGTAATGTCTCTGTACAGTGTGTCTGTGTGTTGTTCCCCAAAAAGAATACATGACTTGCGGACATAAAGAAGATTCATGCTTCCACCCCCCCCCCACTCACCAGCAGTATGAAACTCTGATCAGTAAAGTGCAGACTTTGGAGGATTAAAATAGCCTCTAGCTTTGGGCTAATAGAGAAGCACAAATCACTTTCCCAAAGGGAAAAGGCTGTTTTATTGGGTCCTGTAGGAAATCTGCAATGCTCCTCCCAGGATAATATAGCCAAAAGCAGCACAGCATGCACGTGGGTATTATGACCTCGCATAAGTTTCAGAAAGCAGTGTGGGATTAAAAAAAAAAAAAAGCTTTGTATTTCCCAGCTTGCAGGACAAACCCAAGTATATACATGAGCAAGCGGGAGAAAGGTGCAATTAAGCAGCATAGACTTTGTAATCCCTTCAGCACAAGCACATCTGTCAACAGGCTTTTTCATGTCAGGTATAAAACATACATATGCTTCTATTCTATATTGCTGCAAAATTTAATGTATGAGATTCTGGTAGTTTTTTTAGGATCTATGGGTGGAATTGTATACATGAGAAAAATAATTATGTATTATAAAGACTGAATTGATGAATATTTCCTATCTCACACGATGCAGCTGTTAAAGTTACTTACCTGTGTCAAGCCTCAATGATTTAACTGATTTTCATGGCATTTCTCTCTTTTTACTGTAAAATTTTAGAGCAAGAACCATGTCTTTTTATTTGTTTATGTAGAACGATCATGCTGGAGACCCTGCTAGTCCTCTTCTATAACACAGTTTAAAGAAAGAGGTCGTCAAGGAAGCAGACGGCTGAGAAACACAGGTCCAGCCTTTATCTTCTTCCCCAAACACGCAAGCACCCATCTGTTACTGAAGAGAAAAGGGAAAGCCTTTGCAGTTGTTCTGGACAGACTAATTGCACATTGGCCAAAAAGACAGTATTGGAGCTTATCATGAAAGAAAAAGGAAGTTGTTGAATCTCTGCTAAGGCTCGCACAGCTGACGACATGGATCCAAGAGCAATGTCTGAATCATTGAAGAACGGCTGTAGAATCTCATCAAAGGGAGAGCCTCAAGCTTAAGTGTGGTGTGTCTCCAAGTATGTGCAGTGCCATGCCCCACAAGGAGATGGGACAGGAAATAAAGGACACCAAAAAAAGACAAAAAGGGAAGAGAACTTAATCCAGAGTAAGTATAACCACAGCTAGGAATAAACTGCAGGAAAAGGAGTGGTTTACCCGAGTACCACCCCTAGCACTATCCAAAACATGGCATCAGTCCAGATAATTCCAAAAGCCAGAAAGTGTACATGAGCTACTGAACAAAGATTCAGTAAAAGGGTGGAAAGAAGCATCTTTATGCTATGTCCCATTATTTAGTGACATTGTTGCACATATACATAAAAGCCACAACTTGCAGTTTCTGGGAGTTGGAAGTTTAATCGAGTTCTTCAAACACACATTAAAAATACAAGCCTGTGCATGGTTGAATCATAGGGTTTCCCAGCAGGTTCCTTGAATTAACAGATTTCAACAGAAATTGAGAAAAATTTTAAATTACTTTTTCAGTCAAAGGTCTCTCTACAATTGGAAATTCCAGTCTGGAGGATATCGATTAGCAACTTAGCATATAGTGCCAACAGGAACTGTTGAAGTCTGTTCTGCAAACATTTGTCTGTTTATATGTATTTCATTCCTGATATGCACAAATCCTGTATTCTTGAATAGAAACTCCTGGCCAACAATGTAACTTGAGGCTGTACCTGGCTCCTTGTGCTCTTATGTTCCATTTGTAAATGATGGAATTGATCTCAAACCTTTCTGGCTACCCTAATTTGATAGAATCACAGAATAGTAATAGCTGAGGCATGAAGGGACCTCATCAGATTGTCTAGTTCAGGCCGCACTCTGCTCAAAATAGGTCAACTACAGCAGGTTTCTCAAGACCTTATCCAGTTGGGTTTCAAGGACCTCCAAGGCTGAAGACTCCACAACCCCTCTGGAAAACCTGTTTCAATGCTTGACCACCCTCACTGTAAAGAAGTTAGTTCTTATATTTAAGTAGAATTTCCTGTCTTTCAATTTGTGCCCATTGCCACTTGTCCTTTCTGGGCAGCAGTGACAAGACGCTGGTTCTGTTGTCTTTTACTACCTCCCTTTCGGTATTTACACACATTGATAAGATCTGCCAAGCCTTCTCTCCTCCAGGCTAAACAATTCCAGCTCCCTCAGCCTCTCCTTGTATGACACATGCTCCATTCTCTTAATTATCTTTGTGACCCTTCACTGAACTTGCTCCACTCTGTACATGTCTCGCTCGTGCTAGGGAGCCCAGAACTGGACACAACACTTGAGGTGAGGTCTCGCCAGTGCCTCACTAGAGAAGAAGAATCACTTCCCTTGACCTGCTGGCAATGCCCGGGATGTTGTTGGCCTTCTTTGCTGTAAGCGCACATTGCTGGCTCGTGGTCAGCTTTTTGTGCACCAGGAGCCCTGCGTCCTTTTCTGCAAAGCTACTTTCCAGCCTTCAATGTTTACTAATGCACTGGGTTAATCCTCACCCACTGCAGGACTTGGCATTTCCTTTTATTGAACTTTATCAGGTTCATGAACAGGAGTTGGCCGATTTCTCCAGCCTGTTGAGGTCCCTCTGAATGGCAGCACATCCATCTGGTCTATCAACCACTCCTCTCAACTTTGTATTGTCTGCAAACTTGCTGTCCCCATCATCCAGGTCCTTAATGAAGAGGTTTAACAGTACTGGCCCCAGCATCAACCCCTGTCATGCTGCGCTAGTGACTGGGCTCTAGCTGGACTTTGTGCCCAACCCAACACTTTGAGCCCCACAGTTCAGCCAGTTTTCAGTCCACTGCACTGTTCATTTACCTAGTCTGTACTTCATTAGTTTGTCTGTGTGGATGTTGTGGCAGACAATGTCAAAAGCCTTGCTACAGTCAAGATAAACAACATGCACTGCTCTCCTCTCAACGGCAAAGCCAGTTGTTTCATCACAGAAGGCTATCAGATTGGTCAGGCATTATTTCCCCCACATATATCCATGCTGACAACTCCTAATCATCTTGTCCATGATACATTTGAAAATAGCTTCAATGAGGATTTGCTCTATTACCCTCCCACGGTTTGAGGTGAGGCTGACAGGCTTGTAGTTCCCTGGATTCTCCTTCTTGCCCTTCTGGAAGACAGGTGTGACATTTGCTTTCTTACAGTCCCCAGGAATCTCCTCTGATTGTCATGACCTTCAGATAAAATTGAGAGCAGCCCTGCATGCATGGATGAATCCCACCAAATCCTACAGACTTGTGTATGCTCTATTTGTTTAAATGTTTCCTAACTTAATCCTCCTTGACTGAGGTTAGGTCTTCAGAGCTCCAGACTTTTCCACTGATCTCCGTGGCCTGGGATCCCTGAAAGCAAATCGTACCAGTAAAAGCCAAGGCAAATAATTTAGTTCTGCAGTACAATTCATTCAGTTTTATTTAGCTGTAATATTTCTTGTATCTGTATTAGAAGTAGCAAATGAATACAGGCAGTGACTGAGGGCTGTCTCTTGAGCAACCTGTGCCTGAGCAATATCTGTCTAAAACTACTGCTCTTAGTGGTAAATCACATATGGATATTAAAAGATGAAAAACCATTAGAAGCAGCTGAGGGCATTTTCCTGCAGAATCATACTGTGATATTGGCAACATAAATCTAGTCTAGGGAAAGAAAGAAAGAAGAATGACAAATCTCTCACAAAACTGGAACAATATTTTAACAAACATAAAAAAGCCAGACTCTTCCTCATGAAAAGAGTATGAGAAAAGCATTTTTTTCCAAACAAAAAGTGTAACTTTTATACCTAAATGCAGGAGATAATGCAAGAATGAAAGCAATCATCTTCATGTCTTCAAGAACTGGATTTTAAAGTTTCAGATCAAATCCTGTTATTGTACTGTTAAGGAAGTGGCCTTGTTCGCTGAACTGAAGCGATACTGGAAGAGCTTCCTGTTTAAAACAGCAGGGAGTGCAGCCCCCAGAACATCAATCATACGGTTCACGGTATTAACTCGACTGGAGCGTTACAGGAACAGGGCTCCATTCAGCTTCAAGGGTCCCCCGCAATGCTATATACTGTAGGATCCTGAAGTCAGTATTTCTTCACTGTGGCACAATAACTCTCTAATAGAAACGGGTACAGTTAGGAAGAGATGGAACAACTTTACAGCCCCAGGGAATCAGATCAGTGGTCTAGCATCCTCTCTCTCTAGCATCTTTCAAAAAAGGTGCAAAAAATCTGAGCAGTCAATTACATAATAACCTACACATAAGTTTCTTCTACAGAACAGGTAACAATTGCTTAGCTTAATAACTAAAACTCCAAGGCTTAAAGATTTATATCCTTTGTAATTTTAAACTCTGTCTACCACTGCTGGTATTTTAAAAAATACCTTTAAAATTACTTTCATTTTCTGGTAGTTATTTCCACAGAATAACTACATAGTTTTAAATTTGTTGTCTGTTCTACATTCTTTCACAGAATTTCACTTTAATATGGTACTTTTAGAAGAAAAACAAGAATAGTTAAGCTCTTCATTGTTCTCTCAATTTTGCAATAATTGTACTTCACATTTAAACAAGACAAGGAAATACAGCCAGTGCTCCTATGAAATCTTTAGTACTCATAATTCCTTATTAAAAGTAAATGTAATGATAATTTGTCAATCAAAATGTCAAAACTAAGAGCAGGATGAAACAAAACAAGCAGCAACATGTCAGACAGATTTGCTCTCTACAAGAAAGCTATGTGGACAAAATGTTATGAAACGGACGATTCTGATCTCCGTAAGAGAGTACAGCAAGTTGATGTCATGAACAGTTTTTGTTATATGCAGACATGTATCTCAATCTTCACAGAAGTGATGAAGGTGCTACCAACGTAAAGCAAGAGATGGAATACTGTCTATTCATTCAGGCTGTTTAATCTTTCATGGCCCTAAATATCGCCCCCAATTAAAGTACAGGTTAGAAACATGTTAAATTTACTAGTATCATAAATATCAATTTCAAAAATCAGGGAGGACATAATAGCCAAACTCTGCTCTCGCATACAGTTTAGGGGGTCAAAAGAATGAAGCATTGTATAAAATACAGCAGGATAAATATATCTAATGTGATAATAATTTAACTGAACTGACAAGGAAAAAATTTGACTTTATATATATAGATTAGTATACTCAATCTACTAAAATGCTTCTTCAGTTTCCTAGATAGGTTTTTTGAAAAAGGAATTTATATCCTAGAGTGTTTCAGGTTCATACACTGCAATTTTAGAGAGACTGCTGTTTGACTGCATGGTTGAACAAACTCATGGCTTTATTTATGCAAATAACACCGCTTATATAAATGGAACATATATCTAAGCTTGTATATGACTTGAAATAACTCTCAGAAACTTGAATACTAACATTCATCTTTGGCTACCGTTCCCAGAACGTTACTCATTCAAGCTTAGGGCATGTTGTGAGAAGGATTACATTATTATGACTGTATCTCACAAGTTTGTGTTTGGACAAGGCTCACATGCTTGCAGAGGGACACTTAGCAGACAGGACATCAAGTTAAGATGCAACTAACAGAATTAAATCTCAGTGAAGTATTTTTACGCTCAGTGGCTGACCGGTGTGAGGCTCTAGGTCCATTGCCCCTCAGGGCTTTAGATCTCCGAGTTGAGCAAAGCTTCCCCTATCCTGGTGTTCTGAAAAGCGAAGGCTTACCCACCAGAACAGATGGCAAGTTTCTTCCTTGTAGTACCCAGCAAGAGAAAGGCACTGGGGAAGCAGGTGGGTCCTGGAACAATTGCAGACACATTCGGGCTCTGGCTCAGTGGCAAGTACAATTGCACTGGGCTGCTCCAGGCTGCGGCTGACAGGTTTAACATCCTGAGTAGCTACTTCCCATTCATTACCCGACGCTCACCCCGCTTCCAACACACACCACCAGTTTTGGCCGCTAAACATCCTGGCATGGCTTGCTGGCAAAGAGGAGGTACCTCAAGCTGGGCTGACTGACGCTATTGGAGTCGGACGTAGCAAGGGAGGAATTTTAAGAGCAGGAGCCTCAAAACTGTGTGTGGACAAGGAGATAGTGGGAATGATGAGAGGCGTGGGAATTAAGTGTTGTATGACCAACCCTATCCTTTCTAGTGTTGTTATGTGCAATTCTTATAAAGAATTTAAAATGAATGGCAGACAATAAATGGACACTGAAGACGTCTTATGACAAAAACTTACAAAATGTTCCAAAAATAGGAGGGTAATTCAAGCTCAAATGAATGTACAAGGACTAACCCCAGAAACCCCTCAAGGGAAAATTGCTACTTCTTACTGAATAGAAATACGATCAGGATTGAACATGATAATTCATAAGAACAGGGAGAACCATCCCGAACTAAGTAGCATTGTCCATATGGACTGAGAAAGCTATTTAGGGCTAGCCAGTCCTGGGGGACAGAAAAAGAAAATTCCACAGTCCTCCCTTTCTCTCCCTTAAGTTAACTGTGAACCTGAAGCAACTGAAAGGAAAACTTATTTGGTAAGATTAATTTTAAATTGCATTTTTGTTATTTACTTTGTACCCCCTCCTACACTTCAACCTTTGCTCTTAAAATAAGCCCAGTTTACTCTGGAAGCTTATCTTGACATTAAAAGCAACTCTTAAGCAACTGTGGGATGAATAAGGCATATTGTTATTTCAGAAACAATCCAAATAAAGAAGGGTCTTAGTCCTATCTTGTTGCATTCACCTAGGGTAAGTGGGAGGAACCTTGGGAACTGAGCTCCCTAAGTGGCAAGGATCAGTTTGAGAACCTGTAACATCAGATATCGAGAAAAGTCAGGTCTCCCCTTTCAGCCAAGGAGACGCAATACAAAGACAGCCCAGAAACCTGAGCAACTTGTTAAAAGCAGTTATTTCCATGCCATACTGTTACAGTATGACAGGAAATTAAACTAAATGATGTATTCACTGTACATTTATTCATATATGTTTAATATGAATGTGCTTTTTTTATAGTTAAATCAATAAAATAGGTAGACTTGTCAGTTCTTTACTACTGTTCTATAGTAGTAGGTTCCTTGCAAGGTTATCACCAGCCTCTCCCATCCACTGTATTTCTCATAGTCTGGTAAATACCTAATTAAGCTCAAAATAACTGTTCTTAAACTCATAACGTAGCTTTGAAATTCATTGCTTTTATTTCAGTTCTGAAGAAAGGGCTTCTATTCCCCAAATTTTTCAATCATCGGAATGACAACAATACCCCAGCTGCATGTGGCGCTAGTTATTACACTATGAAATGCTGTACACTGGCAGTTTGTACTGTTTCCCCATAAAGAATTTTGGAGTATTATTTGCTTTGAAAAGGCAACTCTCTCATTTATAAGAGTAACGTCTTCTTGTTGAAGTCAGTTGGTTTGTCCTTGCCATGAAAGCAGGAAGTTCCTTTAGTGAGGAAATTATAATTTCTAAGATCTGTACCTGCGAGTTGATATTTACAGCTGAACAGTAAAGTGAGCTTCCACTCATCCTTCTTTACAAGCTCGGCCTGCATTTGTTAACAGACTTGGGTTACAACTGAAAAACAAAATGGTGTGAGATGAACATGAGTCTATGTTTTCAAGAGACATGGATGAATTTCCCCATCACAGAATTTACAAAACTTAAGCACTTAGAGGAAAGAAAGTTGGTCCAAATCAGTTTTACAATAGAAACTGATTGCTGCCTTAAAAACAGAGAAGCTTGCTCGCTCTCAGAGCAGCTCTGAGACTGAAACAAAAGAACAAGTCAAAAATCTAAAGCCAAAGTGATCTGCTAAAACGGCCAAAGGGAGATTTTAGCTATCCTGTAGCTAGACTGTAGAAAGGTATTTATATTTTTCCTAATAAACAGAGACACAAACAAATTTAGTTGAGCTGGCAATCAACAGTATCATCATGAAGACTTCCTACTAATATTAACAGGAATCACACTGGGCGCTAAATTACTAATATAGCAGAACTGGCTAATTAAAGATTATATTAGTTCAGAAAACAGCTGATGCATATGAGGCTTATTGTGCTGTACAGAATACTTAAAAGGGATGGCAAAAGACTGCTTTGGAGGAAGGGTGAGACAAATATACCAACAAATGCTGAAATTTCAATAGTAGATTTCTTATGAACAGTAATTCAGTTTGACTGGCATCAGCTTTTGCAGAAATATTCTTCTCTTCGGAATGAAGTCTCAAATATTTTAGGCTAAGCAAAGCCAGACAGGTAAGGCTAAAATAAGACTTTACTGTGGAAAAGTGATTGCCTCTCTATAGCTAATACTGAAACCCATTTTCCTTTTCATCTATTTTGCTAAAAGGAGTTTCAATAATTGTTCTTATTTTCTGATTGTGAATGTGTTGCCAGAACGACCTTATCAAACAAATGGAGGAACAAGAACTGTACACAATGGGGCATCTAGTAACTCTGTCCCATTGTCCCTTCCTGTCCTCTGCCACAGCTCTTCTCTGTTTGTTCTTCATTGTATAATGTCATATGGGAAGGCTGGTATTGTAAAGATCTGGTATCTTAAATTGCCATTCAACTAAAGCAAGTTTACAGGAAACCTCTAGTGTTTGTTACATCAATGTCACATCATTCTGACAGAGATGCTTTTGTGATTATTTTTATACCTAAGAACTATGAGCACTTATGGGACCATAAAAGCTTAATCACAGCACAACAGAAGTTCATGCTATGCCAAGCCACTTTCCAGGGATTATTTAAATCAACACATCCTCCTCCATTTTGACTGACAGCCGTTGGTGGAAGGAATTTCCTTGTGGAAGTTGCACTTCTTGTTCACTTACATGCATGTATTTAAAATGGTAGGAAAGTAAGTAATGTTTATTCAAAACTATCCGACTTATATGAAATTGTATATATGCCCACTACACTGGGTACATTAGCTTCTTTGTATCATGTGCCAGCCCTCTTTTTCACAGCATCATTTAACTTTCAGGACTAATTGCACTGTTACCGTGTCAACATGATGCAGAATGCTACCTGTCGCCAGCCGATGCTTCATCGTCCCCCACACAACATAGTATTCTCACACAGGCAGGAAGTTCTCTGTAAACATATAATGAAATCTTCTTTCAAAAAAAAAAAAAAGGAAAAGCAGAAGACCTAGTTTTACTGCAGTGCCCATGAAAGCCCTTACCATACATTTTACAGCAGACATCAAAGACAAGCTACTTTTTTTCTGGCAGAAATCACTTATTTTCCTGTTACTCTCTTTTTGACCAACATTTATATGCTTCACTTTTAATTGCGAACATAGATTTTAAGCTCTGTGGGGCAGGACCCTTTTTGTTCTTTCACGTAACCAATCTCCCCTGTCATTACAAGGGGCCTATTATTTTGTGACTATTTTCAAGACTTCTTTCTTTGACGTTGTCTTCCCCAACACACACCTTCCTAAGTAAGAGCACAAGAACATCTACCCAAAACACCACATTTCTCCAGTGGAAACTTGTGAAAAATGTAATTATGTAACTTAATGCCATAGATGCAAGCTATTTATAACGATACTGTGATTTACAGTATAGATAAATGTATCTGTTAAGTATGAACCCCTAAGATCCTAGAAGTCGTGCAGGGAAGCATATTTTTGTATTTTCTGAGCACTGCAAGAACACTGCAAGAACACATACACTGAAAAAAGAATAAAAATTACCAGAAAATTAAGGGCTGTGTTTTAAAACCAACTGACATTTATGCTGTGAGATCATGAGTTTGCTCTCAGGCATTTTGTTAAATTGAAAGTAAGGAGTTCATTCAGTAGGTCAATTCTTTGCTGCGAATACTTCATGAAAGTCTCAGTAACACCACCTCCATGGATTTATATAGATGCACCAGAATCATTTCTTGTGACGAGACTATGATTCAGAATTAGCTATCAGCCTTTTCTAAAGCAGCTCTTTTGTGGCTTCATTCGAGAATATTTAGGTTAAGATTTCCAAAGATTTGTGCGTAGGTACATGTCTCCTTACTAAAAGAAAATCAGATAAAATGAGCTTAGTCTTTATAAACATGTATGCATATGTCTAGTGTAATGCAGACTGTACTGAGCCTAGTGGCACTGCACTCCTATGAAGTTACTCATGTAGATAGAATTTACAGGTTTAGATTTAAGGGACTGATTCAGAATTAATTGGGAAAAGGGTTTTTTTTCCCCCTTTCTGAAAGCAGCTCTCTTTGCTTTACTACTAAAACATTATACTATTGCTTCTGAAGCTGCAGATGCTACCAGAATTGTAATTGCCTGTCACGCAGTGAAAAAATCTAATTAAAACCACTTATTTGTATCTATTAACCAGTCTCTTTAAATGCAGACAAAAGACCTCACCACAAGCTAAAACGTAAGTACAGAGTGTGGTCTGCAATTCAGTAAGAGAAACAATGGATGTTTTCAGATAATTACAGTTACCTCCATTTTCCTGCTACTACCAATTAGCATTAACCATGAACTTAAATGGCTATGTAAATCACTATACCTAGCTGCTACTCCAGGCACAGTTCAGACTGTTAGCATGATATTGGACAAGGCATTTCATCTTTCACTTACTTAAAATGGTGAATTTTTTATGTTGAGGGTAAATTACTGATCGCAGCATGGTTTAGAGGTGTAATATACAATAATTATATGTTTAATAAAGGGCAAGGAATAACCTGCAGTTTTCTCTCAAGAGACACAGGATTCTAGAGCAGTTTTATAGATAAGAGCAGTGTATTCCCTTGGAGCCTCCTTCACCACATCATTTAGAATGAGTGAGGTTACAGTTATTTCATAAGGTAAAACTACCGAAAGCTCTAACGTGAAAGAGGCAGGCAGAGTGCTAAACCAGAATGATTTTATAAGTAGCCTACTGCACACGCTCATCTGGTAGAGTTTGCTGCACATCCTAAGGTGCAGCCTTCGCTCAAGACTTCACTCCGCTGCAGGCTGGATGGCGTTGACTGGACAGGTGGAAGAGTTGTGCTGCGTACCAAGTTATCACCATCGGCATCACCACATCGCTGCTTGCTTTCTTTAAGGAAACCACGCTGCTCGGCGGAACCTACTGAAAAAGTACTCACGCCTGTACCACTTCGGGTTTCTGTATTTAAGAAATAGGCCATTAATAGACCAAAAACTGTGGCTTATAGCCATGGTAGATGGGCTTCCCTAGGTCAGCGGGCGGCCGTAGGAACAGGGTTTTTTACCCATTTTTTGCGACCTCGAGGGTGCCAGGCCGCCCTCCCGCCCCGTGCGTGTCCACGCCCCACCCACCCATTCTGGCGAAGGGGCGGCGGCCAGGAGCAGGACGCGGGCCACCTCCCCATCGCCTGCGCCCGCACGGTTTTGCGCTGCCCCAGCGACAGACCCCCCCCGCAGCTGCCACCCGGGCCGGCCACCGCCCGGCCCCGGCCCCGCTTCCTCAGGGCGCGCCCCTGCCAGGCCGCCCCCTTCCCCACCCCGCGCGGGAAGGTGCCGTTTCCCCTCAGGTGCCCCAACCGTCCCCGCCGCGCCCTGGGCGAAGCCGCGCACACCTCGGCGCAGCTCAGCGCCCGCACGCCGCGGAGAGCAGAGCCGAGCCGAGCCGAGCCGGGCCGAGTCGAGCCGAGCCGGGCCGAGCCGAGCCGGGCCGGGGCCCTGCCCCGCGCCGCCCCGCAGCGCAGCCTGGCGCAGGGCGAGGCCGGGCCGGGCCCTGCGCGGTACCTGCGCGCTTCGCGCAGCTTCTGCCCGCCCGCGGCGCGAGGGGGCCGCCCCCTCCCCGCCCGCCCCGTGATTCCCCTCACCGACCCCCGCCCGCCCCGCCACCATCTTCCCCCTCCCGCCCCCCGCGCCGGGCCGCGGCCGCTGGCGGCCGCCCGAGGGGAGCCGCCTCGTCCCGCCCACCCCGCCGAGGGGCGGGGATTGGGCGAGCTCGGCTGTCACTCCGCGGCGGCGCCGCGCGCGGGTTGGCCGCTGGCGCCGTCAGTCGACGGCGGGGCCGCGCCGGCCCCTTGTTGTCACGGCGCCGTGCGGGGCTGGGGCTCTTCGCGCCGCCGCCGCCGTTGTTGCCGCCGCCGCCGCGGGAGCCCGGGAGGGGAGCGGTTCCGCCGGCCTCGTCGCCCGCTCTCCTGGCGTGGGAGCGAGGTGCGCCCGCCATGGCCACCAGCACCACGGGCTCCACGCTGCTGCAGCCCCTCAGCAACGCCGTGCGGCTGCCCGTCGACCAGGTGAGGATGGGGAGGCGCCCGCCCCGCCGCTGCCTGCCGGGGGCTCGCCGGGGAGGGGCGGCGCCGCCGCGCCGGGCGAGCGCCCCCCGCTCCGCTCCGCGCCGTCCCGCCCCATCCCCCCGCCGCCCCTCCGTCCTCCCCGCCTCCGACGGTCGGGCGGGGGGCCGGGGGGAGGCTGGGAAGCGCCCGGCGGGGCGGCGGTCCCCCCCTCAGGCAGGCCCCCCCCGTCAGGCAGCCCCCCCCCCCAGCCTCCAGGCAGCCCCCCTCAGGCAGCCGCCCCCCCCCCAGGCAGCCCCCCTCAGGCAGCCGCCCCCCCCCCCAGGCAGCCCCCCTCAGACAGCCGCCCCCCCCCCCCCCCCAGGCAGGCAGCCCCCCTCAGACAGCCGCCCCCCCCCCCCCCCCAGGCAGGCAGCCCCCCTCAGGCAGCCGCCCCCCCCCCCCCCCTAGGCAGGCAGCCCCCCTCAGGCAGCCGCCCCCCCCCCCCTCAGGCAGGCAGCCGCCCCCCCCCCCAGGCAGCCGCCCCCCCCCCTCAGGCAGGCAGCCCCCCTCAGGCAGCCGCCCCCCCCCCCCCCCTCAGGCAGGCAGCCCCCCTCAGGCAGCCGCCCCCCCCCCCCCCTCAGGCAGGCAGCCCCCCTCAGGCAGCCGCCCCCCCCCCCCCCTCAGGCAGGCAGCCCCCCTCAGGCAGCCGCCCCCCCCCCCTCAGGCAGCCGCCCCCCCCCCTCAGGCAGGCAGCCCCCCTCAGGCAGGCAGCCCCCCTCAGGCAGGCAGTCCCCCCCCCGCCCCAGGCAGCCGCGGCCCGCGGGGGGGCGCCGGGGCGGGGAGCTCCGGCCGCGCTCCGCCTGCAGGTGCGCTGGCGCCGCCGCCCGCCCCGCGCCCGCCCCTCCAAAAGCGCGGCCGCATCCCCCCCGCCGCCCCCCGCGCCTCTGCGGGCCGGCCCGGCCCCGCCAGCCCGCCGGGGCTGCCCTCGCCGCCCGGCTGGCCAACTTGTTGGCATCCCCTCTTCGGCCAGTGGTGCCTCCGCAGCTGGGAACGGGGCCGGTACCAGCTCCGCGGGGCAAGGGGTGGGCGGCAGTCGCGGGTGCGAAGCAGCCCGCCGCGCCGAAGTGCGTCTGCCGGTGATCTCTCTAAGCGCAGCGTTAAATGATAATGTGTGCTGCGCATAATGCTGTTGGGAATTCGTATGTGCTTTGTAGGCGGAGCGTTTCTGTGGTATCTTTTGTCCGAGCGATACAAAAATTCCTCAAGGTTGATAATCCTGTCATCTGCACGCAACATCAGAAGATTACAAAATAAGATTGGGAAACTGAGGTTTGCAGAGTTTAACGACTGAAGTTGTACGGAATGTTTGTTTGTGGGGGAAGTGGTCTAGACCTCCTAAATCTGCAGAACATTTACGTGTTTATGAATACATAAGTAAAGTAACCTTAAGTAACTCCTCCTATAAATTTTGTAGCACCAGGAAATTTCATGTGAGGAATTCTTATTTAAAAAAAAAAAAATCTCCATTGATCTATGAATGAAAGAAACACATCAAGGAAAACAGTCTGTGCTCGTGTAGACGGAGGTTTTGATGGTTCAGTTTTACAAAATACACCTAATGAGTGAGAAAAGTAGCTGGAAATGAAATAGGGAGGAAGGAGTGTGTCTAGTGAAAGAGTTTTGGAAGTGACTGAACTACATGCTCTTTTTTTTTTTTTCTTCCCCTCCTCCCCCAGCCATTTGTTTGAATGGAACCTTAGGTTAGGATACATACGAAAAAGTATTTTCTAGAAAGCTGACAAAAGCGGGCAAATTTCAGTTAAGCCTGCTGTGATGGAATAGATACTGCACACAACTTGCAATGATACCTGCATCCGGGATCGATGGCACCACGTGGCTCAGTGCCTCACACGTGCAGAGTGTAAGCTCTTCTTGGCGGGTGCCCTCTACTTATTTCCATAAAGCGCATAGCTTCTACAGGGTACTGTAAAACAAGTAAGAGATGACCATCTTTTTATGGCATGATGCTGGCGTCATATAACTATTCATAATAGTAGCCATAAATTTAATTGCTTCATGATGTCATGCAGCTTCTACCAAGTTTATTTTAAACATTGTGGATATAGCATTTTGATGAGAATAAAGTTACTTTTTATCAAAGCCTGGAAAACTTCCCTATATTGAATGTACCGCAACAGATGCTCCTGTAAAGCCAAGATGTTATTGTAAAATACTATTTGAGCTCTGTTGAAGGTTTTGAGGATAATCACAATGGAGGGTGGCTAAACACATGGTTTAAAAGGTTTGTTATAAGCAGTTAAAAATCATACATATTTTGTTTTGAGGTATCAGTGGACCCTACATAATATAGGTCCAGTTGTGTATGAAGAGCACTGATTATGACTGCAGTATGAATTGAAGAGTTACAAAATTATGCTGCACTGAGGAGAATGCATCTATAGCTGATTTAAAAAAAAAAGCAAAGCTAGATTTTTGTAACCTCTCAGCTTGAGAGTCTATCTTGATAGTAAGTTTGTAATACAGAAAGAATGCGAAATGCGTTCAGTGTGATCAAATCAAAGGTAGTAAAGGAGAGAATGAGGGCAGAGAAGAAAAAGAAAGTGCTGATACTCTTTGGTGTAAGTGCTCAAAGATTATGCATGACAGTGATACTATGCATACTCGGTATGAAAATATAGCAGTTCTTTGCGGGGTGGGGGGGGAGAATAAATGTTTTCTGATTAGTAGGTTGTTTCTACTACTTGATGCAAATCTGTACTGTGACTGCAGTCATACCACTGCGGCAGGTACTTGACATGGGCACTCCAGAATAATACCAGCACTCAGAACTGATGAGATGAATGGGTTTTGTTTCTCCACTTCTATGTTTCAGTTTTGACCATGAGTAGATACTAATCTTTATATCCAAAATGTTGCGATTGTGATTTACGTTTAAGCCGTTACTGTCTAATTATTCAGCTGTAAAGTTTTAATGAAGGCAAAGGCATGTACCTCTGGGAGGACGAATTCAGGTAGCATGTCTCAATGTTACTCTCCTGCTGGGTGCTCAAACAAATGGATGGGTGGACCTTGCCTATTTGGCAGTGAATGGAAGTAGAAATTTTGCTTAAAGGTGAAGCTGTTATCTCTAAGATTGAACTAATTGATTGACTGTGAGAAATTGATTGTTTTTTTTTACTTAATGCTTGGTAGAACTAGAGGCACAGATTTGTTTGAGAATGGTGTTGGTTATGTGCTAGTTGGAGGTCAGGGTAAAAGGTGGGGGATGACAGCTCCACCCAGAGCCATTTGAGACACGTGCAAGATGAACGGTCTCCTCTACGTGCCCCACTGTGTTATAAGAGAAAAGCTTTGTTGCTTTGACAGATTGCTGTTCCTAGACCTTTCTTCTTGGTACTAGAGTACTAGTTAGCTATAGGAATGGAGAAGAACTTGTTTTCTGCTTCTGTGTATATCCCCCAAAGAGGTATTATGTGATAACTTGTTGCTATGTTAACCCTTCCTTTGGTTGTTATTTTGTCTCCCACCAAGTTAACTGAAATGGCTACTTGGAGAAGCTAATGTATATTTCATAGGCTTCTTGTTCCAATTTTTCTATTGTTATTTTCAGTTGTTTGGTGCGGGGGAAGATGCTTGGCGTGAACAAGAACCTACGATTATCTCTGGATTTGGGAAGGCAAACCTGCACGCCTTTCTTTGTATTTTATTGTAGGCAAAAAAAAAAAAATCATTCCTTGGGGGTGAAAAGCCTTCTAAGAACTATATCTTTTCACTTCTTGGAGAACCTAAGTTTGCTACTCAGTGAAGGAAGCATCCTGTTGACAGCTGTGTTACCTTGGGTGCTTAAAGTTAATGAATGAGTGAATGAATGTTAATGTACCGCAGTATTCTTTCTGTCTTGTTAGGGGAGAGAGGGAATAAAGGTAGTTGTGTCCTTCTCGCCCCTGGCAGCTAAAGAGAAGTATGGAAAGGATTATCATAAAAGCTTGGCTGCTAGAGAATAATGTGTTGCATAATGCATCGAGGTTGCAACTTGAATGATTTTGTTACAGTTACGTCTCTCACCTAGCCTTCTGTTTATCTTGTCTGTACTCGCATCCTATTTGTGTGTCTGCTGCTTTCTTCTTTCTCGGAGGTGAAGCCTGACAAATACCGCCTTGGACCTTGGTCCATTTCTAGTTCTGGCACTATCTTGCTGATTGTCTATTGACAAATGACTTCTCTTGATGACTTGCCAGCTTACCTGTCACTAAATTGGAGATATTTAAATTTGCTGTAAGATGAGAATGGTTCTAGGAGAGCAAAGCTTTCTTCTTGGCTTTAGGTCTCTGCGGGGTAAGGTGAGTTCAGAGAGTAATCTTTGCTTTCACTGCTTCCACCAGAGGGAGCAAAATTTTTATATGAAAATGGGCAAAAATTATATGGGTTATTACTGACTGCCCTTCATTTGCCATAGAAACAGATAACCGTAATAGAGGAATAGCTGAGCAGGGGAGATAGATCGACTACGACAATATGTGAGTGTCAACTTTTTGTGTGGGTTGTCTAAGAGATTGATCTTCAGATCCTGAAATGTGGTCTGGACAACTGGATCAACTAAGCTAACTCCAGTGATTATCTTCTAGATAAGAAAAGAAAGAGTATGGCTCCAACTGCTAACAGTACAGCTATGTGAAGATGTGTGGAATGAATAAAATGTCATGCCTATGATTATGCATTTCACTTAAAATCCATGATGTAAAGATAAGCAGTGTTTTTTCAACAACAGTAAAACAAATTCCTTGCTATTTCCACACTTTTCTTGGGTTTTTCCGCAGTCTAATTTTAGCTTTTATTTGAATAAATGTGCTCATTTATGTAGAATAAATATAAATTTCTACATGAGTGCCATCAACCTTCAAAGAATCTAAACGTATCTTTTTTTTTTTTTAGTAAGAATAGGCATAAAAGTCCAATGGTTGGACTGGATGATCGTAAAGGTCTTTTCCAACCTAAACAATTCTATGATTCTATGATTCTAAGTCCTCCTAAATGTGAACTGTATAAACCATATGAAATTCTGTAATTTAGTGATCACAGGCCAATCTGCTGCATCTACATCTCTGCATAATTTTCAGCATACACTTCCTTGTGCAGAGGGCTACCCAAGCTCCCTTCAACGTGCCCTTAATGCACTCAGTTCCACATAAAAGCAATTATCATTGACTTATGTTGAGCCTTCGTGTTTCACCTTGTCGCCTTCAAGGAGAGTGGGCAGGATTTCTTTTTCCTCATATATCTATATGAAATGTTTATTTCTTACACATGTGTGATAGGCAAGATGTATCTGCAAATTATTTTACTTTATTTTGATGCTTTGGAGATGAACCACAGCTGGAGTTTAGGTAAAAGACCAGGCTTGGAGGTGGTGTAGGCAATCATTTTGCTGAGAAGCAGTATGCACCTGATTTGCTTGCAGGGAACATCTGGATGTGTCTCCTAGTTAGCGCTCTGTTATTTCACAAAATTTGGGGCATTAGTGATGCCTTAGCCTCCCTTGTTTTCTGCCAAGGCCACCTAATGTAGGCTCCTGAGGACTAAAATGTTTTAGTCCGATAAAAACCTTTTTGTCTAAACATGAATCAAAAAGTTTGTCTTGTATAGCTGTCCAGAATTTAGGTGGCCTAGTATTTGTCTTAAGCATTATGAAAATATAAAAAAGAATAAAGTGAAGAGCGTCCCAAGTTTTATTCTCTTTCCCCATTGATTCTTAGACCCCTGTGTGCAGCTGTGAAATACAGAGCAGCACCTTATTGATTTTTCTGATGTGACCCAGGAAACTCATGAGTAATAAAGTGAGTAAAAGTAGCATTCATGTGTGTATGAAATTCAAACACTGAAGGTAAGGGAGTGGTAGGATAAGAAAATTGTGCCCCTGCTTTGCTCTGTATGTTCCTTATCTGCTGCTAGCAGCAGTCAGAAGAACAAAGGGTGGATAGCAAAGCATGATCTCCTGTGATAATAGATGGAGGCTGTAGTGGGTGAAAAGAAATTGGAAGAAAAGTCATGTTCTCCATTCTGTATGCGCTGTTCTCAATGATCGGATGTTTTGAGTTGTTTGGATTTGCTAGCAAAGTCCAGGGACCATGTTTTTACTGGTTTCTTAACTTCCCTTTGAACTAGTGGAAGGGATGAAATGTGTCATCAGAAGGGTCTTAATCTCTTTGCACTGACACCTTTCCCCGATTTTAGTATTACTGTTTAGGTGTTGACTTAACTCTCCAGGTATTGTTGGTTGAAACTACTCTGTAATGAAAACTGCATAAAGAAGGATGAAATTGTTGGGATAAGAGAAAAAATTGGCAAGAGAACATGACTATCTTGAAGGAGGGAGTGGAAGCTGTAACGAACAATTGGAAAAGCAAAGAAAGCAGACAGTGGTTACAGTGTTGGAAAAGGTGAACAATCTATTAAGTGATAGATTTAGTGCGAGAAAAATACCTCTGTTTCTTTCAGGTTCATGAATATTGTTGTGAGGACATAAAATATGGAGCCATTCTAATTCTTTAATTTTTAGGGAGGCAGCAGTGATTTTTCATTCTGATATACTCTCGCTCACTTTCATACTGGGTGTGTTTTCTCCAGGTTTTTGTGAAACACTGGAAAAACTCAAATATAATTACAGCCCAAGGTGTGCCTACAGTAAACATCTAAAATAGTCTTTACGTGAACAGCCTGTAGTCACCTGCTTTGTTTTGTCAAATTGTTTTTCCCATCCTTAGGCAATTCATCTAGATGGTGTAAGTGTGAACACTTACTGACCTGTTTACCACAGTACAAGCCTTTTCTGAATTCAAAACACAGTTCAGAAATTGCTACAAAAATACTGCAGTCCTGGGATGTTGAAAAGAAATACTGAAGTGCCTGAAGAACAGGCTACTAAAGAAGATACAGTAAGGCATAAGGAAGATGACAACAGTCACTTACTGAGTACATAGTTACCACTGTGTTGCTTTCTGTTTGTCTTTGAAGTGTCACTGTTGTAAATCTATTGTACCACAGCTTTGTAAGCTCTTTTTTTCCATCTGTGGGCTTCCTTGGGTACAGTGCTGACTTAAAACAAAAGTTCTGAAAACTGATAAAACTGAAATAAATGAGTCATCTTTATAATTCATTAGTCTTGATATTTGTTGACTTTACCTCCTGTTTACTTGTTCCTTTGTTGACCTAATGAAGCACTGTGATACATCGTTTGCAGCCTTGATTACGGCATGGCTTCTTCACTTTTATTGTCTTGACTAATGTGCCCTTTTCCTGAGTAACAGTTGCCTGGTTTTTTTTTTTTTTTTTCTTCTTTTCCAAGGCTTGGAATGGGGGATCTAGACTGGGGGGTTTTATTTTCTCCTGGAAGGTGAGAAAAACTACGCATGCTCAGGTGAAAACCTGTTTACTTATGTGTGCATCTTTACAGTATTTATTTTACAAAGAGTGTTGATGCAGTTCTTCAGTATGGATATTTCATTTTCCTTCTTCCCTTTGGAAAGTACTTTAAATTCAACATTAGTTATCATTATTAGTCTTTTAGCCCTCGTTCAAGTGAACAGAGCTGTTTGGCAATTTCAGTTTGTGAATTTAGATAAATGCTAATTATGCATGCGTGTTTTAAGATGTTTTCGGCAGCTAAGCCATCTTTTGCAAAGGAAAACACCTGTAGGTCTGCCTTTTATTCTGGAATAATATATCCAAAGGTGAAGAAGCTATTTTGGTTTGGCTGTAATGGTGTAATTTGCTGTAGTTGGGATTTCAGTGTTTCCTTTTACTTCTAGTTAAAGTGGCCTAAGCTGAAGAAGAAGGTACTCTTTACTCTGAAACATGGCTTGTGAGCACGCTGGTTGTGTAACTACAGTGCTACATTCTATACTGGTAATGCTACCTGTATAGGTCATTGTTAACCTTTCTGACCTGCCTTCTGGCTGAGCAATGCTCGTGATTCTACTGCTTCCTGTCAATCAGGAATCCTGGCAATCAGTTTATATATATATATGTAAAAAAAAGTCAGTGAAGACTAAACATGTCACTCAGAAAGTGGACTGACAGTCCAGTGTATAATGAATAGTTTTTTATTCTTCATGGTGGAAAAGCTAGAAAGAAGCTGAGGCCACCATGAATCTGCAGGAATTTATTAGAAGCCCCAGTGATGGCTGTCAGATCTGTAGAAGGTCTAGCCTTAGAATTTGTTAACAAATGATTATCTGTAATGGGATTGAATGTAAGAAGATAGATAAAATATTTTCATGTGGAAGCATAATTACAAATGTTACTAAAATATTATAAAAGAAAATGGAATTAATTTGAAAAGCTGTAAGAGCTCAAAGTAGTGGCCATTACTTCTGCAGGTTGCTGTGTATTGCAGATGTTTACAGGGCTGTCGTGGTGCTAGGAGTCTTTCTAGGTGGCTGATTTCATGCAGATGATTCCTGATTTGGGAAGAGCAGGAGGATAATAGGCAGGGAGGAGTAGAGACTGTCTGAGTTGAACGGTAGTTCATTTAGGGCAGAGCATGGTGAACTCCTTTTCTTTTTCTCTCTTTTTTTTTTCATGGGGAACACTGAGAAGCTGATTGTTTTAAAGATGGGGAACATTTGTTTTACTTGCTAATTAAATTGACTGCTGTTGTTACTGGATTTCTGCAGGCTATATGGACAGGAGAGTGTTACTTTCTGTGTTTAGTTGCTTATTTTAAGATGGATTTTGGTTTCTCACCTATCAGCAGAATATAATGGTACTGAGGTAGATCTTAATGGAGAAAGTGTTTCTGGTTGCATTTGAGAAGGATAACTCCATAGATGTTAGTTATTTTACTTTTTTTTTTAAAATGGCTAGGAAAGTGAGTAACTTGTAAAGTTTTTATGAAATTTCAGGCACTGTAGTGGTTCTCTGAGCATTGAAATAAAAACTTGTCATTCAAATGGATATTTGAACATCTTGTATACTGCTGATACTCACGTGACAGAGTAGAGACTTTGAGGTTAATCTCTATGTGCATGTGATAAAAAGCCACGCTTCTGAAAACTCCTTAGATGAGTTGGTCTTCAGATCTGCGTCTTGCCAGCATAATGCCTGGCTGTTGTGTTTTGATGTTGTAAACCCTTTTTCCCTGGTAGTCCGAGTTCTGCAACCCTTAACTGGCCAAATCTGGTTTTGCTCAACAGAAGCAAGTGTTTTAGGTCCTTATTGTTTTTGAGGAGAGAAGAAAACAAAACAAAACACACAAGCAAAAACCCCAAGCCAGGATTCTTAGTCCAATTTCACCTTTGAACTAAACTTGCTTCCTAGATTTTGGCTATTCCTGTGAATAAATAGCTGTTACATGTGACAGCTCAGTATCTATAATGCTGAATCCTGAAGAGCTGATCAGAGAGAACACCCTTCAGCTGACGTCTTCCTATCCTATGAATTAGTTTTGGTGGTTTTCACTATAAAATGTGTACATTGATGCTTCATTTTACATCTTTAGTCATACAGTTTTTCTTGGAGTAATTCTGAGTAATGATTTAGTAAGGCCTGTTTGAAAAAAGCTTATTGTATTTGATGCTTATTTATTGCACAAACCAGATTACTAGTGCCTATATCATATTCTTCATGATGTTCTTCACTGTCTCCAGCATACTTAAGAATTACAAGCTAGAAATTGGAAGTTAATACTGGAAATAGAAATACCATTGTTAACATATATCATGACTGTCTTTTGATGTTTTGGACTGAAATCAGCTTGGAAAGAAAGCATTCAGAATCTGATCTGTAAGTCCTTACAGCTGCCAATAAATTCCTATGAAGATGAGGTATATTCGTGCAACATTAAAAAGCTTTTGCCGGTGTTGTTGACTAACACAAACGGTTAGAGTATGGCCTTCAAGGAAGTGGCTGCTATTAGAGGAGCTGTGCTTGGAAGTCTCATCTGAAAATGAGGGTCCCCTCACATTGCGTACTGTAGAAACATGCAGTAACACAGTCTTTGCTACAAAGAACACACTGCCTTAACATAAACATGTCCCATACTGACACTGCCCCAAAATAACCACTGCTGCTTATCCTCTATTTCTTCATATTTCACCTATGAAATGAGATTGAGACTTCAGGACAGGAGTGTTGATTAGTTATATTTTCATCATGGAAGATGCTTGGTTATTATTTGAACCAAAAATGCATTTGAAAGCATTGCCACAAGATTTATGATCTTTGAGTTGAAAGAGGAAGAAACATTCTCTGAATTAATCTCTCAAGTCTCCTTCAACTTTGTCAGATACCTGTGCTGGTGTCTCTGGACTCCTCTTTCTGACGTTTCCCAATAAACGGAAGAAAATTACCAAACACTTTGATTTTGATACTTGTCATGGAATTGCTGTTTTCAGCTTTACTGTGAAAATTGTTCGTTCTTTTTTTTTTTTTTTTTAATATCAGTGCAGCAATTTTCAGGAAATAGTTGGAAAATTGATTGTTGGTTTCAAATAATAGTTATTCTCACTCTTCAGTTCTTAGTCGTTTGGCAGTAGGCAATTATTGGACAATTGTACAAACTGTTTGTTCCTTTTATACTGAATGAAGGTTAGAAATTGGACAGAAGATCCATCTGTACTGCTGTCTGGTTGCTGTGGAGAAGCATCAGCTCTCCTGGGTTGTAAGTAGCCTTTTGTGAACATCTGTAGATGTTTTTAATTCCTCAACTGATTGTTTTGGTGGAAAAGGGAAGCAGTTTTGACCTAACTGGCAGCAAGAACAAGAAAATACTGATGCTTGAGAAACAAGGCACAACTGAGGTTTCATTGATTGTGATAAGGTTTGGCAATTTTTGACAAGTATGTGTCAACAAATACGATGCTTGGAGGTGTTTGTGTTTTCACAGTGTTACTGCTAATAAAATAGCCCTATAGATTTAGAAAAAAAATCAAAGCTTCAGCTTTAAGATCAGTGCTTCTTTTTAAAGAAAATGTACATTATTCTGTCTTGATCGCCTAGCTCTTGCAAGAGCTCTTTTCAAAGTGTTTTTGCAGTTCATATTCTAAAATGTTTTTTAAAATGTCCTTTCTCTCTAATAACTGTAGTTGTTGAAAATAGGGCCCTAAGATGGGAGAATAGGAATGCTGCTTGATGCACCTGGCTTACCAGCCCTGTCAGACAAAGCAGGAAGCGTGTGCGGCAACTTTGTGGTGGAGTGGCGGACAAAAAATGGCTATAGACAGGGAGACAAGTAATGCTGGCATCGTGCAGTTCAGAAAAACTGAGTTCCATGGAGGAAACGTACCATGGTGTGGCAAAATGGGGAAAACACCCTAAATCTGGCTGCAGAATCACTGCCTCCACAGGTTCTTGACTGTTACCTATGAAGCATTTTGCATCTTAAAACTGTTGTTTTAGGCTCTGTGCATCAGGTAGGCTTCAGTGCTTCTGCTTGTATTTTGGTGACCTTTTTCCAAAGCCTATTTCATCAGCAATAAGAACTAAAATGCCTTTTTTTTTTAAATGAACAACTTAAAAACCCAACCCTCCCCCCGCCCCCCCCAAACCAACCAGACAAACCAGAATGAAACAAACCCACATCGTCTTTCATTCTTCAAAAGGATGTTACTGAGGCCACAGGCATTTATTGCAGTTAACAGGTTTGAATACTTTTTTGGTCTTCTGATCGGTGAAGGTTTGTTAAAAACAAGACAACAAAGATGCACAAAGAGGAGGTAACTTCCAAAGAGTTTGTGTGGGTCATTGGCAGAAAAGACAGTAAAATGCTGTTTTCCTGAATCTTAACTAGGTGCTCCATCTGCCAGACCACTGTTTCTCACTGTTTCAGGTAGTTTACTGTCCCTGTTGTACTTCTGAGTGCCTCTCAGTGCCTTGCTAGAGCTACTAAGTAAAACTTTATATAATGATATTGCTGCTTCTTGGTGGATTGTAGGCTGTGTGGGCCACTGCGATTAATTTTTGCCATCCAGTTAGGAATTATCTATATCAGTAAAATTCCCTCACTGCTTTGGCTACTTTTCTGAATGAGGCAAATGCCTTCTGTGCTGTGCTGTGATTCCAGAGGGCTTGGCTGCAACGATTTGCTTTTGATATTAAAATATAACTGATACGAAGAGGAAGCTTAGCCTAAAATCTAAATTAGTGGATAAAAATTGCACAGCAGTATATTAAAAATTAGTTTCATTGGAGAAATAGTCTTTTCTTCTATATTTGTTTTTAACATGGACTAAAAAAATTTCTTTACTGGTTTATTAGAGATGCTGCCTATGTTGGAAGGTTGGAGATTTCTAGCTGTTCAAATCAAATGTTTTGCCAAAACTTTCTCTTGATGATGAAAATCCTTCTAGCAGTCGGTGACCTTTTTCTCTTTTTTCTTTTGCTTTATGTAAAGACTTGATCTCTCAAACACTTTTTTCCTAAAAAGCAACTTTGTTTTTACAAATGTACAATATAAATTACATTTAAAATTTTAAAAGACTGAAATAAATGTATTTTACAAAGTTATAATATAAAACTTTCCCTTGACTTTTACAGAGGTCATGCAAATGGGGAAATTTATGTAGATAGTTCAATGCAGTTAATGGTATAATGGGTTTGCATTTTATGTAGCTACACCAAACATTGAAACTGTGAATTCATGCTCATGTGGTACCGTTAATTTGGCACAAAGCATGCCTGTAAACTGCACTGGCTGTATGACTGGTCTTGCACCAAAACAGTGGATTTAATTTTTTAATTGCTACAATACCTGCAGCAGGTTTTGTAATAGCTTAGTATGACTAAGTGGTATTTAACACACACCTACATTAATCGTTGCTGAATAACAAGTGCTGATAATCTGCATTATCATTGTAAGCTTTTGATTCTTAGGTGTACATAACTTTCCGTTACACATTGCTCTCTATGTGGGACTTTAAGGTGTTACTGTCATTATAACCTGAGCTGTTGGTATGACCTGTACCTGAGGAGGTAAAACATTCTGTATTTTCTTATACATGTGTTAAATTGTAACTATTCAGGGTGAAACTTGCCATTCATCAGAACTTTTTTTTCTGATGCGTCTGCATCAGAACTTTTTTCCCCTAGGAAGTCTCAGCCTTCAGTGGGTCAGGGTTTTTTTTATTTCTTCTACAAAACTGGAGCTGCTTATTAGAACAGGTTTTATGACCTCGAGGAGGCAAGTTAGAATTTGGTTTGAGGAATGAATCATGCTGTTTTTGGGAATGTGTTGTCTTTGTTCTTTGTGGGTGTTCTGCTTGCATCTGACCAAGTCATGAGGTGTTTAAAAGTTGTATTTTGCCCATACTCACGTTATAAAAGCTTGACATAAGTTTTCAAAAGATAGGTGAGTATACCACTCCTAGATGTTGAAGTTAGTGTATAAAACACTTGCCAACAAAATAATTGCTTGGTTAAGCACCTGTTTTTTGTGGAATCTTTCATGATGGTGATGTCCAGCTCTGTCCTTGTTCCTGCTTGCTTGCTATCTGAATGGCTGTTCCGTTTGTCTTCTCAGAAGCCAAATAATTTTTATGCTCTATTTCAAGGCAAGTTGTATATCTTCAGTTCTTCACATATCGTAGTGTGTGGATATGGTGGAGCTGTATGTCAGCTCCACATTGGTCAGTGTGAGTAAAGATGGGAGATGTAGTTAGGAAAAGGCTGAATGTTAAATTTTGGCTTTTTTTACTTCAGCAAGTAGTGCAGTACAGGAGGAGTGTTTCTGTGGAATGAAGTGGTTGGCATTGAGGATCCAACACTGATGCTAGAATAATTTTGGGAAATAACTGCTTTTGCCTAGGTCAGTCCACAGGCTAAATATCTGCTTACCTTTTGGAGCAGATCTTCTAGTTCAGCTTAGCTTAAAAGAAAGCAGGTTTGTATGTTCAGACACCATTGTACAATGCACGCCAAAGCATCTGAAGTGAGGATGACTGGGGGGCTTGCTTCAGAAGCCCTCTCCTGATCTGAACTAAAACGCTGTGTAGGTGCACACATTGTCTGGCTGCTGGAATTGGAAGTGAATGGGATGGAATTTGGGAGCCCAGAGGGTCAGTTTCTCTTCCTACTCCCTGTAATATTGGCAAGGGATTAATCTTATTTCCACATGGAAATGAGTACATTTCCAATAGTTGAAGTGGTAGAAATCTGTGCTTTGGACTGAAGCAGCCACAGGTAATTGCAAATGGATAAGCTTTGACTTTGTGGTAAAAATGCTGTGTTTTCCATTTTTTTTTTAAATATAAGAAATCAGATACTCAAAATGTTTGCCAAGTGAATATATATAGCCTGTGACAGCAGATACTCAAAAGTCAGAAAGAGTCAGGTGAAGATTAGCTATGTGACTGTAACGCAGCCCAGTAGTGATCAAAAACTCTTCCATATGAGCTCCTTCCCTTGTTTGGAATACAAATCACTAGTAAACCACAGAGTTTTAGTGACCTGGAGGAAGCAATATGTTGTAGTAATGATTTTCAATTTTGCTTGCATTTTGAGATACTTTGGGCCTCATTTATATCCATGCTGGACATTCAAAATAGCAGCTGAAGTTATATTTTCAAAGCACAGCTCCAGTTAAAAGTTATGTTAAAAGTACTGACTGAAAAACTCTAGGCACTGAGCGTCTGAAACTGGGCAACCAAAGTTAGTGGGCATTTATTTTACCCTTTGGGCTTTCATCATTGCATGCCAGTCACCCACATATAGAACAGGAATAGGAATGCCAATCTCACAAAGTTATTGCAAAGTTTACATTTATTTTATGTAGTCTTTGCACATCATGGACAGATCTGCATAAACATGTCTATGGGGAAATGTAAGGTTTTTGTGTTTGGTGTAGGATGCAGATGGTAAGCATTTAGTGGGTCATAGGATGAGGGCAAAAACTGGGCAATTGTTGATTTGCTGAATGAAGCAGAAATCCTGCTGGGGAAAATGGAATAAAGCAGCAGAAAGAATATTATCAGAAGTAGTCTGTATAAAGGCTAAACTGAAGTTGGATGGCTTTCAAATCTTAACTGCTGCATAGCTTGGTTTTACAAAATATGTATTGAAAGCTTTGGGAGGATTTGATGTAATACAAGTCTGCAAAACCATTGGTGCTTTGTAATCTGCATTTCGGTGCACTGCGAGGCAAGCATAAGGATTGGATTGGTAAGAGTAGAGAAGGAATGCAGGGTGGTGTGTGAACACTGTGGTGGTGTCTTTTTTGTATCCAAGTATGCATATGTTTTTGCGCTTTCGGGAAGAGCAGTTTAAAAATACCCACTGGTAGCTTTGGAGTCACTTGTGAGGAAGGCTTTCAGAACAAGATTGTGTTGCTTGAGTCATTTAGTTGTGTGTTCTAAATACCAACATCATGAATTGACATCCCTGGAAGTTTTGCTTTTGGGGTTGGTCTAAAGGTATGATATCCTGCATTTCATTGCTGTTCTCAAAATATTCTTACTGGGGAAGGTGTTTGTGGGGTTTTTCTTGTTGTTTTGGAGGTTTTTTGTTTAATGGGATACTGGTTTTCAGATTTGGATTTGGTCATTTGAGTAAATAGCTAAAGCAAGAGCAATTGCTCAGGAAGGGATCAGCAGGTGGGCAGGGAAGAGGGGGGGCAACTTTCTCAGATTATCTTTGCATGTTTTGTATGAGGATTTTCCACATTCCTAAACCTGCAGGCTGACCCTGAATTGTGAAATCCAAGGTTTGTTGTTTTGCTTTCTGCTCCTGTAGAGATGATGATATAGGTCAGAGATGCCACGCACTTCTGCCCTTTGTTGTGCTAATAGTAGGAGCCAGGTGATGACTTTTCTTCCCTGGATCTTGCTAGCTTGCTTTGAGGGGTAATCTGGAAAAGAAGGGCATGATGAGACACCAGTTGGCAAATCATCTGTAATGCAGCCAAAGCAGTGATGTCTGGACATTCAGTAAAACCAGCAATACTAACTTGTCCACTGTGCTATCACTTACAGGCAGGTGTTCATGCCCATTTCTTCTCCCTGTCTCTTCACCTCAGCTTCACTGTGTATTTGTCCCAATTTTCTACTCTGCCTCCTTCCCCCTTCTAGTCTGTCTAGGGTGCGAGTTCCTTGGATCAGAAACATGCTCTGTGGTATACATAGCATAATTTCTGTAATAAATATTCAGAACAAATGTCAATACTGAATTTGTAGTTAATTACTTTGGCTTTAATTTTTCTTTCTTGCCCTCTGTTGTTTTTAAAACATTATCAGTTTGCTTCCCTTTCAGTATTTCATTAAATTTGACTCTTTGATATGAAAGTTTTCCACTAAATCCACAGACTCATCCTGAGTTAAAAACCTTGCTCCATTTCATTTGCATCATTGCTTATAAAGGGGAGAAAAACAGGCCAAGTTATGCCCTGAAAGAATATCTCCTTGTTAATTTAGGATTTTTCAAATATTGTTAAAAGCATAATGTAAATGTGGGAGTAAGAGAATGGATGGCAAAGTGTGTGTGATGGTTTAGTTTAGGGAACTGCTCCTGGTAAAAAGAGCAGCCCTGCTTTCTGAGCCTCTTTCCCGCTAGCACCACTTAAAGCTTGTGTAACTTGGTATTACAGAAGGTTTTAGAGTGGTTCAGAAAAAGGGGAGTTATCCTTGGATTTGCAAAGGGGGAATCTATGCAATTGTTACAAAGATGAGAGTTCTGTAGGAGTTGGTGTTATTTAACTTCTACTTTAAATATAACCATGTTTGCATACTCTCACACGCTTACCTGTTATGGCCTGAAGCTTGGCTGAAAAATGAAGGAACGGGCTAGATGAATTATAGTACTAGAGGTGCACGCTGTGTTGCTGCAAACTTCAATATTAGGCCTGCTGTCATGAGCATAAAAATAGTGTTATCATTATACCCTATGGTATTAAGTATGTATTTCAGCTAAGTGACATCAAACAGGCTAAAACGCTGTTGTGCTAAGGGCTAGTCAAGCATGCAGGATGTGTAACTTTCTTGTGTTGAAATGATTATGACCCGAAGGAGTGGTCCCCAAGCTGTTGCTTGGGATGACTTGGGATGCTGCTGTTAGACACAGACAATTGTTAGGCAGTTTTCTATGAAAGAAAAAATCCACGGAGTGGGAAATGGTCTTTTCTGAATAGAGGAATTCATCTGGCTTTTTGTAGCTTAAGCCAGTTTTGGTAGCAGTTGCTTTTTTTGAGGAAATGATTTCTTTATCCTGCCCTTACTGTTAAATATATTTCAGGCCACAGTCAGAATGACTCTCTTTACTCACTGGTTTGTTCTTTTTAATTCCGCTTTTCTGTTCAGTGCTCTAATGTTTTTAAATATTTAGTATACAAGAGACTTTCTATCTCCTAGAGTAAATGGCCTGAAGGGAGGAGGAATTTCTGAAACTATCCTACTTGAATGTACAAGAAGAAAATCCAGTGAGTAACGAAGCTGTTTATCCGATTACGTACCACTGAAGTGTACTTCATTGAGCCTTGCTTCTGCACAGGCCACTGAATTGATCTGCCAGTGATTTGCATAGCTGATACATATTTCCAAGTCAAACTCACTTAAAAAAAAAAACCAAACCCAAAAAACAAACACAAAAAACCCCCACCAAAACGAAAACAACAACAAAAAACCCCAAAACCAAAACCCACCCAGATCTTCACGTTACTGGGAGAGTATAAATGATTCTATGGTTGATAGAGTGGTATGGTATATAGAAAATTTACAGGAAAATATGTAAAATATTTTTTCTTGATTCATGCAGATTGCCTCTACAGGGTTGATGTGTATTTTCTTCTTAGCTGCTCAGGGGAGCACTGTTTTGTGCTTTAGGAGGGGAGGGTTTTTTGGGAGAAGGAAGCTCTTTGAGGCTGACCTGCTGTGGTAAGAGCCATGGTAGAGCCAAAGGTTCTGCAAATTGCTAATAATGTGTGGATATTTATGTTAATTTGTAATACACAATTGTGTGAGAAGTTTTCTCTTTTCTTCTTTGTGCAGGTCAACTTTGTAGTGTGCCAACTGTTTGCCTTGCTTGCGGCTATTTGGTTTCGAACATACCTTCATTCAAGCAAAACTAGCCCATTTATAAGACATGTTGTTGCAACCCTCTTGGGCCTTTATCTTGCACTTTTTTGTTTTGGATGGTAAGTTGCACTTAAATTCACTTTTCAGGGATTTGTAGAGTTTCATTTCTTGTTTGCAGGGAAGCAAAGTTTTGTTATGAAAAACCTTATTATCTAATTCTGTGGGTTTTAGCTGATGCAAACGTACAGAAATTGGCTTAAATTTCCTGATGCGGTGCACAAATTTTGCAAGATCTTCCATTTGCAAACTGATAACTAACATGCTGTCTGCCTGTAGTTTTGGGAGGATGGAGCAGGTGCAGTTTGTTTAACTTGTACCAGTTTTTCTGTAAACTTGCTTGAGAAGTATTCTTTTGAGGCGCAGCACAGGTGTGATGACTAAGATAATTTCTCTTAAATATTCACTGCATGAAATAGCTTGCTGTGTCTCTTTCTGAATAGTGAATATAATCTGACTTTTTGTAGGAATAGTGGCTGGAACTGCAGTACCGATGATGCTCCTAGTAGTATAAAACACCTGGAAGGGAGCTGGCCTCGATTTGACAGTTTTTTTTGTGTGTGTGGGTTCTTTCTTTTATGTTTTGGAGGGAGGGTGTGGTTTGTGGTTTTTGGTTTGTTTTTTTAACACAGACTTTCTGTGACTGCTGTTTTCACATCTTGATCTTTTCACAGTATAGCAAGCCAGAATGTTAGTAGGGCTAATAAAGGGTATGCATTTAGTTTGGTGAAATTTTTTTTCAAAATTAGCTTGCTAAATGGCTCCCATCTTCCCAAGCTGGCTTAAGATTAATTGCCAGTTCCATTTTATTGCATGGTAAACAAAATGCTTGCTCAGCTTTAAGTATATAGAAGACTTATTTATACTGATTATCACAGAGTATTTACTGGACTAGGGAGAATTAATCAAGCTGTTGCACAGGTGGGAAGATGCACACAGTGCGTGCATGCATGAGTCTGTGCACACACAGAGTGTGTATAAATAATTTGTGGAATTCCACGCCATAGATTTGGCCCTACATTGGTGAGTTGCAGAGGCTTCTCAGTATTGGTTGATACGTATTACTTTCTAAATTTAGGAAAAGAAAAATCAGTAAGTTTTATTCTTTGGATTTACATGTGCAATTTACTTGTGCATATATAATTCCATAACTCCCATGTATTTCTTAAACTTTTGGCCATGGTATTCTGCTTTGAGAGAATAATCTGATGCCAAATACTTCCAGTCTTAGCACCAAATGAGGAGGATGATGTGGGAGATAGGTGCTGGTGTGTGTGGTCTTGGAGGGCTGTGTAAGATTTAGAAGCACGTTCTGTATCCATTGCTCTGGAAACAGAAATCATAATTGTAGCTTGTAATTAGAAAGTGTTAACAGTATATTCATAGCTGAAATTTGGGGATGGGAGACTTTAGAAAGAAACAACCTCCACCCCTAACAGACATAAGTAAAGATTTCTGGAAGTCTCTCGTTGGCAATAAGCCCTGGAAAAGAACTCAGAGAGAAATCTTATACCATAGTAGAAATCTAGATTATTGTAGTTTGCTTTGGATCATACTTAAATAAATTATTTTAGCAATTAATTTCTATTTTATGAAAAGGGTTTTCTTCTTACAATCATGGAACTAAAAGCTTTTTAAAAATGCTGAGAAGAAAGAACATAATTTGAGATATTAAAAGTGCACATTCTTTAAAAAGCTGATACTTCTGTTGCACTTGTGCCAACTCTTTTTCTTGTTGCTTAAGTATGTATTATAGGACCATGTTTTTTGAGGGTTTTGGTTTGGTTCCCCTCACACCTCTCCATGGAATCAAGTGTAAGTATAGGTTACAATCCTGTGGTATACCTTCAGTGACTCTGTGTGTGTACAAGAGGGAAACTGTTCCTGTTTTCTTATATAGTGGTTATAGTAAATGTAAATTTGCAGAAAATCTCATGCAAACCTAAATGTGGGAAATAGTTTGGAATCTGCACCCTTTTAAGAATATTTGTTAGTCATTGTGGTGTCCTCTTCAATTTCAGGTGTGTTAGTTTTCAGTCACCTTTGTAGTGCTTGTGATGATGATGTGGGACAGGAAGAGAAGGGATAATTCCCTTGGGGTAATAGCAAATAGCATAAAAGACCTAGAATACCCTTTGTATGTAGCTAAAATGTACCACTTCATGTTGTATTTAAATGCTTCCCGTTTAATTTTTGAATTGGAGATCAATCATGTTGCTACTGTTAACAACTCTGAAAGAGAAATATTTTTCAGAGGCTGTAATCTTGATATGATACTCCATCTCGACTCAAACTTTTTCAGGCTTTGACCTCTTACGTCCCTTTCTCTGTTTACAAAGCAAACCTCTTGATTTTTTGTCATTTCGCTAATGCCTCTCTTTACTACACAGTGTTGCTCATATGTGTAGCTGATATGAAAAGAAAAAGTGATTATTTATTTATTTATTTAAAATTGGCAATTGCTTACATTAAATGGGCATTTGAATTTCAGGCAGTCATATCCTAGACGAGACTAGCTAGTAGTGAAGCATGGGAGTGTGTGCAGATTGGATCTTCCATAAAAAGTCATGATTTTCAAGGTCAGTTAATATCCAAGTGAATTGTTTTCCCTCAGTTCGTGTGTAGACTTTGTAGGATTTTAGCTGGATAGAATGGGGTTTCTTGTTGAATGTCTTTGAAGACATTTCCTTATGAATAGATGAGGAGTGAAATCAGGAAATTGGCAATGATAAGCTGAAAGAAAACAGTTATCAGCAGTATAACAAAACAGTGACTGCTTTTTATGGGGAAAAATTCCAAAACTAGATCAGTGTGTCACTTGAGCGCATATAAGTATGCACTGAAGTAATTAAAGTACCAGAGTGAAAGAGAATCAACTTACTGAAGATCAGATGCTTTTCCCCAGTCACTGACATTGGTTTGCCACCAGTGCTCTACTAGCTTACTGAAATAAAACAAAATGAAACAAACACTAAAAAACCCAAAACAACGGTGGTGTGGTAGCTATGGTAGTAAGCTGTGGAAACCAAGTAAGGAGAAGAGGTTGGAGGTCGTTTGTAAAATAAATATGTAGGTTGTTGGTGTATAGTTTTTTGTTCATTTGTGTTTTTGAGACCATCAGCACCACTATCCCTTTATCAGTTATTGATGACCCAGGCAAAGAGACTGGCTGGACAGAGTTATCACTTTTACTGACTGGGAAATCTTCCCATGTACTGGTATTGTGAATACTAAGATATTGTTGAACTTATCTGAGATACCTACTGTTGCAAACAGGTAAAAAGATGAGTATGGAAATTGAACCACAAAACATTGCTGTTATTTACACATGAAGTAATGCCAAGTGGAAGTATTATGAGCCATATTCTTTCTTTTTTAAGGATTATCAGCATTTACTATATTCTTGTTTATGAGCTGGAGAATTCTAGCTAAGTCTGTAGTTTTTGTTCATTACTGCTGTCTGTGCTATGCTAAAGGGGGAAGCTGTCAACAGAAGGGACAGCTGCAAAAAACCTAAATAGAACAAAAGGTTTTTTTTGGAAGCAGTGATGGAGTTAAAATTTAATTTCATGTTAAATAAATGCATGCAGTTTATTGTCATTAATGAAAATGCCGTGAGGGTTTACTATTTTTTTTTTTCCCTAGGTATGCCTTACATTTTGTTATACAAAGTGGAATTTCCTACTATATCATGATCGTAATAGGAGTGGAAAATATGCACAAGTAAGTTTCCATTTTAAAAAAAAATTTTTTTTTTCTTTTACAAGAATGCTACTGTTTTCGTGGTTTGTTTTTTTTTTTTTTTTTTTGTAACTGCACATATGCCATAGTTCTGGTTGTATCATTATATTTCAGTATTTGAATTCTGCTAACCCTGGTTTTATTTCCAGGAGAGAAAATGGCTTATTTGGGTATTTTTGCCAGCTTTTTGGAATATCTAAAGCTTGTTACAATTGGTAATATTCCACTGAGACTTCTTCTGTGTTGTCAGCATTCTGATGGGCTTTTTTTTTTTTTGTCAGTACTTAATTCTAGGTGTCTCACAAATGAGTTAACTATACAAATGTAATTTGATAACAGCCAGTGCTAGTAGAAGGAAGATGTCTGAAGGGAACAGAATTTGTGTGAGAAAATTTTTTAGGTACTAAGTGTGTGTCGTTTCCCTCTTTTTTTTTTTTTTTTTTTTGGTTTTTTTTTGTTTTGCAAGAATAACGCAGTATGAATGCTGTCTTAGGTTAAGAATACTATTGTAAAATCACATATGTAGGGCATTATTTTAGGTTTGCTTGAATGCATGATTAGACTAGCAGTATCTGAATCCATACAGAATGGCACTTGTTTCTCTTTTTCAGTCATTCTTAAACGCAGGAAAGACATTTATTTTATTACTGTATGCATATGTTTTACTATTCCGCTAGTCTAGAGATCACAACCAAATTAGGTTCCCACTGTGTTAATTCCTGCATAAATGTTTAGTAAAATAGCAAATCCTTGCTTGAATAGGTTCCTGAAGTATGTGAGGCTGTCAGGAAGGATGCTGGTAAAAGAACCAAAGAGGAAAATTTTGCTTTACGTGCAAAGCCAGGGTGGTCTTAGTTCGTGATCCTGCCTATTAGCATGCTCTGCTGCTTTATAGTCTGCTATTGAATATAATTTTATTGTCTTTTGAAATACGTCATATTAGGCTCTTATTTTTAGGATTTACTACAAAGCCTGATATATTCAAACTACTGCAGATGTGAGAGAACTTCATTTGGTTGGATGCCTGGTTTGTATTCTAATGGTTTATTTGATTAGAAGTTGTTTTAAAACAACTTGTTGATATCAATTTCTCTTTAGACATGTAACAATGTAAGTTATAACATACATAGCTTAATATTTTCAAATAAATTATTAATGCAGTTAAATGCTGCGAAGGGAGGTACCAGGCAGGAATACTTTGGTCTTTATCATAACAAATTACATAGGTTTCAGCCTGCAGAAGAGATGGCTCAGGGGGATCTCATCAATGTGCATAAATGCCTGGAGGGAGGGAGCCAGGCTCTCAGTGGTGCCCAGTGACAGGACCAGACGCAATGGGCACAAACTGAAACACAGGTGTTCTCTGAACAGCAAGAAACACTTTTTTATTGTGAGGAAGGTCATGGAGTATCCCTCCTTGGAGATACTCAAAAGCTGTCAGGACACGGTCCTGGGCAGCGGGCTCAGGGTGGCCCTGCTTGAGCAGAGGGGTTGCACCAGAGGCCCTGCGGAGGTCGCTTCCAACCTCAACCATTCTGTGGTTCTGTTTTATTTTGTTGCCCGTACAATTCTTTGTACTGCACCTACGCTCAAGTATGTGAGCTGTTTGAATGTGGATACTTGAGTAAACAAACTTTGGTTGTAACTGGTCTGGCCCCTGTGGAGGTGTTTCCTGGTCATCCCTTTCCTTCAGATTTGGGAATGTTAGTCCTCATGAAGTGGAGGACTTCTCCTTCCTAGCCGGAGCCAGGACAGAGCAATGTCTTGCTCCTGTTTTCCTTCACTCCTTTGTGTGGCTTTGACAAACAGAGAGATTTGGCAAAGAAGGGGTGGAGGAGACTTGATGGTTTGATCTTAGAAATCTCAGATAAAGACAAATAAGTCTTGTTCATCTGAGTGAACTAATTCACTCAGCATGTTAATTGAGGCACTCTAATAAACACCTGACTGACAAATTATGCTGAGTGTCATGGCTTGTTGATAGACAAGTCTTGACTGCTAGTTAGCCTACAACTGAGATTGCTGGGAAAATTAAGTTAGGTATTTTTTAAAAGTTAAGGTTTCAGTGAAATACAAAATGGATCAAGCAAACTACTCACATCCTGTGAGTTATTGGCAAGGTTTTCATAAGCATTTTTGTATCTTCAGAAGTGAGAGGATTCATAAGCTGAAATGATTTTTGAAAATGGGAGTTAGGCTGTTTTTTGAACTTTTGTCTTTTCCAAAGACCCTTGATCAAGGTAAATGCAAGTTTCTTGGTTTGGTTTTTCTTTTTAATTGCTGTCTGCTTTTGATTTGATCACAGGTGTCTTAGTCTATGAAGAACATACATGATGTGGATAAAGATTTTTTTTAATCTGCAAAAGAGGATCTGAAACAACTTCTAAAATTAGTCATCATCAAATCAGCAGACTGAAATATCTAACAATTATTATAGATTTGACTAAGAAATGCTATCAATTAATAATAATAATTTTTAGCAAATCTAGGATTGGAAGCCTGCCAATATAATTACAGTTCTTTGAAAGCGCAAGGGCATCCAAACAACTGTAAGCTATTTGGCATAACTTCTCAGTTACAAATTTGTAATTTATTTATGTAACTTGAATAAAAATGTCTGGTACATAGGCAGCTGCCAAAGGACAATAGACATAGCACTGAGAATACCTGGAATCAGAACTTGAAGTATTATAGCTGTGAAGCGTTCTGCCTATGCAAACACAATTTTTCTGCATTTCTGCTTTTACAGTTAGTGCAAATAAGATAAACTTCTTTGAAGTTAAGAAACTAATTGAGAGCTGAAAAATATTAAGTATGTTCTTATCATTCAGCCAAGGATAAATGCAAGATGGAGGAAGATGAGATTTACTGGTCTGTAGACTTAAATAACACAGAGAATGAAAAAACAAGTACTGCAAGCAGTTTTTGTTGTCTTATCAGACCTATGTTAAATGCAAAAAAAAACCTGTGAAAATTTTATAATTATAAAGTTTGTATTTGATTAAAAAGTGATTAAAGCATTTTTTGTATAGATGAGAATAAAATACATATTAAACAGTATAATTTCTACAGTATGCATAGAAATATTATCCTCCCCTATTAGTAATAAACACCAAGGCTAATGAATGGCTGTATTTAGGAGCATATTTCAATAGTTACCAACTAAAAAGAATCAATTTTCCAGTTTGAAGTGGTATGTCTGTTCTCAAAGAAAAGGGATCGCACTTGTTGATTTCCCTCTATGAAAGGGCAGATGGTGATTATATGTATCTGTCTGAGCATGAGCAGTGTTGTAGCTAAAATAGCTAATGCAAATCTTCACTATATAAAAAAAGATCATCGTTTTTTTTGGTGTGGTTTTTTTTTTTTAATTTCCAAAAGTAGTGGTGAGATTGCAGAATTTTGTCCCATTCTAGTAGCCAGGATTAAGGAATGATTTGGAAATACTGAATCTCATGTGAAGAGCCATAGCAATGATTTGGGGAACTGAAACCAAGTATTGTTAGAACCTTGTTGGGTTCTTACCAAGGAACTACAAGACAGTAAAGTATTGGAGATAAATATGCAGAGAACTTCTATTTTAGCAGACAGAGTTACAAAAAGTTGAGTTAAAGGTATTGAAAGCAAGATTGCTGTTTTTCTTTAGATGAAAACTCCTCTGTTATCAGAAATACTATTATGGCTCTATGCAGAAGGATGCTTCACCTCTCTTGTTGAACTGGTTAGGTTTGGGGTTTTTTTTTTTTTTTTTGAATAGTAAAGCATATGGTCTGGCTGCTAGATGGTCTTCCTAGTCAGATAAAATCTTTGAGGTTTTGCTTGTGTAACGTCAAAGATTCTTCTTGTTTGTTTGCAGAGGTGAACAATAATTTTTTTCTTCAAGATGTAGCTTATCTCGAACACATATATAAAAAAGGTAAAATCAGAGTTAAAGTAGAACTATCACAGATAGCCAAAGCTTGTGATCTGAAATAGGCTTCATGTTTTCATTAAAATTTCTCACGGCTGTTAATTTTGTCCTTAACTGCTGAGCTGCTTCTTTATATGGTTAAATCAGATGATCTACTTGAGACTGTCTTAACTTGAGTTATTGTGCAGATGAGAGCTCTGCACAACTCAAATTCTTGTATCGTGCTGCTGCTATCTTGGTAATGCGTGGGGACAGGAGTTGCATGGGGCATATCCTGTAGTTCTTTGAAGTTTAATAGCTGCCTCGCACATGCTCTTTGCATCACTTCTACATCAAATTGTTCATCAAAAGCACTTACTGCTTAAAAGTGACCTACCAATTTAAAAACCGAAACAACAACAACCCCCCCCTATATCCCTGATTACTTTTGTGGAGCTTGGAAAATGAGATTAATAGTGCTAGAAGTTTTGGTTTTTTCTTGAGTGTGCTGTATTGACTGACTTATCTTCATGATTTGTTATATGTTTGACTTTTCTGATGCTTACCTAGAGATGAGACTTCTGTATTCTGAAGAGTGTGAATGGAAACACTGACTAGCACTAGGCAGGGATTTTCTGTATGCTGAAGACTTGGCCCTTACAAAAATAGCCATGTAAATGGATGGCTGCCTTCAGTGACTTGAAAAGTGAGCACTTGTTGAAATTAACAGCTGTGAAGGAATTTCCTAGTAATCCTTATGAATTTCTATTGAAAGTATTTGTTTTAAATAGCTATTACAAGTTCATCCACTTTGATAACTTCCTGTAACTCTCCTGGCTGTGTTTGTATAGAACTGAATGCATTACTTGAAACAATAAAGGTATAAGTTGAAAAACAACCTGATATATTATCTTTCTTAATTTGGAATATTTGACTGGAAAGGCCTTTATTGATTATATTTTTTGTAATTACAGAAATGGATTGAAAATAGAACTGGAATTTTCTTTAGTGCCTGTCACTTTGTGACGTATTTAACCTTTATTTAAAAATAAGGCAAAAGGTTAAAGAAATGTAAGCCTCCATGTATATATATAGAGAGAGAGAAAGAAGGAAGGACAGGAATCACATAGTGTCTGCAGCTTTTTGAAGGTTGACACTTAAGTAGAGAGGCTGATAAAGATAATAGACACCCATGCAAAATAAAGCATTTTTCAGTGTTGTACCCAGTTCGGTTGCTTTGGTACAAAAGGGGCATATGCTGTCTTAATGCAACTAGAAAAAATTCTGCTTGTATACTTTGTATTTCCAGGGAGAAGAGTCTAAATTAGTCTGGTTTTAAATTCCATCCCTCTTTATTTATTTATTTATTTAATTTTATTTTTTACTTGGTTGCTGATGTTATTCAAAGAACAGAGTTCTCAGAAGAACAGGCATATTTTAACAATGTTGGCATATAAAACCTCTATCATCACACTTGAGAGAACTCAGGTGAAAAAATTTCTGTACTTCTGTTTTATGAAGTAGCTATACATTATTGAGAATTGATGTTTACCTGAAAGAGTGTTCTCTTACTTCCCTAAACTTTAAATTGATAGGTAGTTTTTCCACACTGTGCACTTGGTTTCTATAAGCATGTAGAGGACAATCTTTTCTTGTTGTAAGAAGAAGTAGTGTGAAATGGTTGGGTGTGTTAGAAATCTGTTGGGACGGAGTAGCCATTGCTTTTTGGCTTGCATAGATCTCAATGTTTTTAATCTTTGTGCTCGAAGTGAAGCTGAGCACAATCAATCAAGCAAAAGAAAATTGATAGTGAGAGTAAAGTCATGTTTTCTGGGCTCTGTATTTGTCTGGTAATCTCTGAAAGCTGTAGCATCTATATAGATACTTCTTCAACACACATTACTCTGTCTGTCATGCTGCCAAGCAACTTGACTGCTAGCAAATGAGCTCTGAGTCATGGTATCATTGCTGCATGGTTTATTACCTCAACAAACTCTTGATGTCAAATAAATCAGGCTCCCTACAAAATGAAGTGGCAGAATAAATTGTACCTAGAAGAGTTCAGTGAAAGCTGTATTCTTCTTCAGCTCCTGGCAAAGACTGCTGCTAATAAGAGTTGATTAAAAATTCTAGTTGTATGGCATTGACTGAACTGAACCAGTGGTGTCTGACAGAGATTAGATGCAAGGATTTTGTATATTATAGTCAACTGTCTTCTCTAACTGCATGCTTCCGCATAGATTTTTTTTTTTTATTCTTTGGTGAAATATCTTGTATTTGAGACTAATTTCACTTCAGCAGTTATGATGAACTCAGCAAACAATCATTTTATTGTCCTTAATGGAAGTGTTGGCTGTGAATTATGCAAGTCAGTTTTGCATGCAGAACTGCAAGTGGTGTTGTACAAAGTGTTGGGTTTGGAGCTAAAAGATGTTTGAAGAAGTAAAAGATGATGATGTGTTTAGTTACCGAGGCACAACAAACGACAAAAAAGCAGTTTGTGTTTAGTTTCCTTTGAGGGAAGGCAGCTGTAAATAAAAAGCACTGATATTTAAAAAATACAAAATTCATTTTAAAATCCAGTGTCTCAGTTAAACATGTTAACAAATTTCACGTAGCTTGTAACACTGATTGGTTTTGCAGGTCAAATGCCTTTACTGGAAGGCACAGCTGAGATCACAGAATCATAGAATAGTTGAGGAGGGAAGCATTTCCAAGTCCACCCCCCCCTGTTCAAAGCAGGATCAACTAGAGCAGGTTGCTCTGTGAAACTCAAGTCTTCCTTAATACAAACAAGATCCTGGATAGCTCCAGTTGTCGTAAGCATGCTAGTCATTTCCTTTTGGTGTCTTGCTTCAATGTCTATTATAGCTTAAAATTTATTTGAGGTGACTTCATGCAGCTTAGTTTTCTGATCTGATCTGGACTTGCTACAAAAGCTTTTTTATTCTTTAATTTCACCCCACCCAATAATTACACAGTATTGTCAGATTTCAAGGAAATTGCACAGATACAGCATTGTTAACTTAAATCTATTAGGCTGACTTCAATTTAAAGTGAAATAAAACAACTGCCACTGAGACAATTATTTTGGTAGGAAGAGACCATGTTAGGCAACAAGTAGTAGTAGTAGTCTGTCTTCCTATCCTTCTTTACAAGAGATAGCATGAATAATAAAAAGGGGGGGTAGGGGCGAAACACACAAAACAGAGTTTATGCCAAGAGACTGTACATAACTCTTGTGTCTTTAAGTCAGTAGAAACAGGGGGAAGCCAGGCTGAGTAAGAAAACAATATCAGAGGGAGTATTTGATACTTCGTTTGGTTTTACTTTCAATTCACTTTTCAATTGCATTTGAAGACAAATGCCTTTCCAGTATTCAAACAAGAAATCCGTTCTTTTCTTCTATGCTGTGAGAAGATATGCGAGGGACTTACTTGTACTCTCTTCAGTATGGATGAATTGCCTGGAAGTTTTAAGAGGGCTATGTGCAAGCAGTCCTGTTCCCTTGTATATCAGTTGGCACAGTTTTTAGCTGGGAAGGTTGCTGTTTTATGACAGTAAATTTCAAACTTTGCTGTTTAAAAGTTGTGCTTGATTATGTTAAAAGAGAACTGGGTAAATAACAAAAGATGTAAATGACTGATTCCCCTCTTAAATCTCACTTAAGTGATAGTGGAGCTTTTGGTGTTCTATTTTCTGGGAAATTTTGTCTATATGGTACTGAAGCAGGTTTGGTCTGTGTCTACATCTGGTAAGAAGATGCCAGTACCTTGGACAATGTAGCATGGTGTTAATCTTCAGAACTGGGGGTGAAATAAATACTTAATATAGCCAAGTGCTTAGCAGTTTGCGCAGTCATTAGTAATCACAGGCACAACAGGAACTATGAAGTCAGTAAGCTTGCAAAAGGTATTTTGCAATGGGTATTTCAGTGTATGATTACTTAGAGTGAATAATTTCTTATTAATAGACGATATCACATGGAAATGCATAATGCATACAAGTAATGCATAACTTTAAACAACAGTCAGGTAACTGGCTTTCTTTTTCTTGATATTCTGCCCTTTCTAGGAGTGTCTGTGATGTTTTAAATCCCATATGCTGGAAACTCCCTAGTAAGTCTCAGGCTTTTTGGTTCATCAGATGTTCTTCTTCCCTCCACCATGGTATCCATTTGTGGATACTGTGTTTAATGTATGCTGTGGCGTCACCCATGTGTCTAGTCACTGTCTTCTGGCTTTGATATCAAGTGCTGATTTTTTGTGATTGGTATTATTGCTTCTGTAGAAAGCTTTTCATGTTCAAAACAGCTCACAATCTATTGAATGCTGTAGGGATATCTTCTGATGTATGAATGAGGTGGTATGTGTATAGTGAGAACTAGTAAGATTCTGCCATTTACCTATGTAAGGTATACAGATTCCAGCTGAAACTTGGTAAATGTATTTTAATAAATCTAAAGAAAAACCTGTAGAGCCACCTTTTTTTTTTTAATTCTTCTTTAAGAATGTGGTAGGTATCATTGATCAGCAGTATTCACTTTTTGTCTCCAAGTCCAGGTTCCTCTGGCTTTCTTTCTCGACATGACCCTGGTGCTCTGGAGAGCTGACCAGTAAATGCTGTAGGCACATTGCTCTGCAGGCAGAGGACATTCATGTAAAGGTGTGGTCTTGAGGGCATTGTTTTTCAGTTGTCTTGACTGCAGTAGTTACACTGGAAGGTTTGCTTCACAAATCCATGTAAGCAGTGTGATTGTGATTTTTTTTTTTTTAAGAATTGTCCCCACAGTAACTTCTTACCACTTTATATGGTCACAAAATTAGAACTGGCCTATGTGAACATAGAATCATAGAATCGTTTAGGTTGGAAAAGACCTTTAAGATCATCCAGTCCAACCATTAACCTACACTACCAAGTCCACACTAAACCATGTCCCAAAGTGCCACATCTACCTGTTTTTTGAACACTTCCAGGGATGGTGACTCCACCACCTCTCTGGGCAGCCTGTTCCAATGCTTGACCACTCTTTTCGTAAAGAAATTTTTCCTTATCCAGTCTCAACCTCCCCTGATGCAGCTTGAACCCATTTCCTCTTGTCCTATTGCCAGCTACTTGGGAGAAGAGACCAACACTCATGTCACTACAACCTCCTTTCAGGTAGTTGTAGAGAGCAATAAGGTCTCCCCTCAGCCTCTTCTTCTCTAACATGATGTGGTATGTTCTATTACTAGGCCTGAGGGAGCTTTCCAGAAGAATGGGAGGGCCTTGCTACTGAGCTACTATCAGAGCTGCAGTCAGAAGCCAGTGGCTTCTTCATTGTTCCTAGCTGGTGGAGAGCAGAATAACAGATTTTGCTGTGTTCTATATAAATGTCTGAAGTAACAACATGTGTCCAGGCAGGATATGTCCAAACTGAAATAGCTAAGGCTTTCTAAACCTTTCAAAAGTGTGTGAAAGCAAAAGGGTTCATAGGTGGCTTCTGAAAATGGGTTGAAATAAAGCTTTATTCTGATGTTGTTTTGATATGTAGCTTTGGAAGCTGGTTAGTTTTTCTGTCATTTTTCTACACTTCGTGTCTGAGTAATTAGTGTATGTGACACAATCGGTATAAACAGTAGAAAAGTCTAAATAAAGGAGCCTAGAGGCACCTAGAAGTAGACTGAGTTTAGTTTGTTGTGCCAGCTATGCTTTGCTATGCATGTAGCAAAGTAGTCAGTGCATTTTTCAAAGTTCTGCAAAGGTATTCCCTTTGCAGTGTAGAAGTGCAAGTACCTCAAGACTATGAAATTATTTCTGCTCCTCAACACTGTCCTCTTATGGATGAGGATTGAGGTACAAAGTACAACATGAATCATTTAAAACACACACGAAAACCGGAACTTCTCAAGGGCTGGAAGGAATGTCCTGTGAGGAGTGGCTGAGAACTTTGGGTTTGTCTAGTCTGGAGAAAAGGAGGCTGAGGTGCGACCTCATCGCTCTCTGCAGCTTCCTGAGGAGGTGAAGCAGAGAGGGAGGTGCTGATTTCTTCTCCCCGATATCCAGTGATTGGATGTGTGGGAATGGTTCAAAGCTGCACCAGGGAGGTTTAGACTGGACATTGGGAAACATTTCTTTGCCGAGAGGGTTGTCAAACACTGGAACAGGCTTCCTAGAGCAGTGGTTGATACCCCAAGCCTGTCAGTCAGTGTTTAGGAGGCATTTGGACAATGCCATTAATAATATGATCTAACTTGTGGTCAGGCAGTTGGACTAGATGATCGTTGTAGGTACCTTCCAACTGAATATTCTATTCTAGAAGAGAATTCTAGATGCAGTCCCTGTCCAGTTCTTACGGTAGAAGAGATCCTTTTGCTTGAAGTAGTAAAACCCATATATTTTAGCAGTTAATAATAATGCATTGGGTTATGAGGCAAGTGTTGCTTTCTAAAATTGGTAAAAATGGCAATGGTAGAAGTAATGCCAGTGTTGGCTAATGCATCCATTCCTCCCAAGCATCACCTTCTTGTGTTTGAGCAGAATCAATGAAGAAGTAAAATAATTCTTAATCTTTTGAATCTTCTGCTATAGGTGTTAACTAGATGTAGGAGCATCTACTATTCAAGATATTTCTTGGAAGCTTATTCTTCGCATCAGCACTGGGAGCCAGTTGTTTAAACTCTTTATCAGAATGGTAATGACCTGCTGTGTACTTACATTCATTGTGAAATGAAACCATTATCTGATTATCCATAGTGTATTTCTCTGGTGTTGCATAATCACACATTTGATTTTCTTTCCTTATTTTCTCATAGTAAGAGTGAAAATATGTGAGCAATTAGCAGATAGTTTCTGTGTCTTAATTGTTCCTTTTTTTCTTCACCATCTGCAAACACACAGGAACATTGTGGCAGACTCTGGTTTGTTCTGGATACACTGCCTCAGTTTCCATGTCGCAGGACATTAACAGTGATGACATATGTTTGAAATGGCATTTGATCAAGTCACTGAGCAGATACCTGACCAACCTGTACAGGTCACTTTCCTTTGCTCTTCTTGACAATGGGAATTCTTGCAGTGTTCCTGTCCCTATGTGCAGGTGTGCTTAAGAATTGTAGTAGGTAGTGATTAACAGGTAACTGTTGCAGCCTGTGGTTCATTTGGCAGTTGAGTGAAGATGGAATGGGAAAGAGGATACCAAACAACCTGAACAGAATAATTAGTACTTGAATTATGGACTTTGTGTATTTAGTGTTGTCCTGACCTGTTGGTCTCTTATCTTTGAGTCATCAGGCTTTGTCATTGGGTAACTTCAGCAGACAATCCTTGAACTAACGTGTCGTCAGTTAAGGATTCTGTGTCAAAGGGAATCTTTTGCAAATGGAAATATTGATTAGTTTTGCTGGAGATGTTCAGAGTACCCCATCTCTTAGAGGGAGCCTGAAGAATTCCAGAATGGGACTCCTTCCAGGTGGATGCTGGTTGCTGGATGCTTTAGATGCCAAGAGATCTGAGGAAGCAGAGGGAGAAAATGGATGGTAGCCTCAACATAAGTCAGGCAGTTCTCATTAAAGGCTCAACAGCAAACCTCCCCCTGCAGCAACTGATTGCTTTGTCTGTTCTGTCAGCAACTTGTCTTCTAATAGTAAAATTCTGGTCTTGGGCTTCCCAGATTGACCCATATGGAGCAAGTGTTAGTTTTCTGATGGTTACCTGAAATAGTCTGGTTTTTATTAATTGTAGTAGGCTGAAAAGTCCTCACAGAATCAAAGAATGGTTGGAGTTGGAAGGAACCTCTGGAGGTCACCCCCTTGCTCAAGCAGGGCCACCTACAGCTAGTTGTCCAGATCCATGTCCTGATGGCTTTTGAGTATCTCAAAGGAGGGAGACTCCAAAACCTCTCTGGACAACCAGTCCCAGTGCTTGGTCACTCTCAAAGTAACAAACTGTTTCATGATGATCAGGGAGAACCTCCTGTGTTTCAGTTTGTGCCCATTGCTTCTGGTCCTGTCACTGGACACTGCTGCAAAGAGCCTGGCTCCATTCTTTTTGTGCCCTCCCTTCAGGTATTTACAGACATTGATGACAACCCCCTGAGCCTTCTCTTCTCCAGGCTGAACAGTCCCAACTCTCTCCTCATAAGAAGGATGCCCCAGTCCCTTATTTTAGTGGCCATTTGTTGGATTCTCTCCACAGTATGTCCATGAATCCCTTGTACTGGAAGACCCAGAACTGGACCAAGCACTCCAGGTGTGGTCCTACCAGTGCTGAGTAGAGCACCGGTCACCTCCCTCGACCTGCTGGCAGTGCTTTACCTAATGCAGCCTGGGATACCATTAGCCTTCTTTGTGGTAAGGGCACACTGCTGGCTTTGAAGTAGGCTGTTATCTAAGTAGAATGAACTTGTCTTTTGGAAAACAAACACTTGACTGTTTTCCCTTAAGAAAACCTATTAAGATATTTAAGTCTACCAGCTTTGAAACCATCCCAATTTGTTTTTGTACAAATCTTTCTAGCCATAGGCAAATAAATACTGTTTGCTGTATCTGAGGCCATACTGGTTTATTTTATGGCATGTTCAATTTTGCTTTTTAACTTTTTAATTCTAAAGTGATTCCTTAAGACACTTGTAGATTTCCAAAGATCAGGTCTTCATTTTAGTATTAATGGGGTTAATAATTCCTCCACAGTTCAATCCCTTTCTGGTCTCCTTTCTGTATTAAAAATGGAAGTGCGTGATGGCTTTGTGTGGTTGGTTTCTTTTTTCTTTTTTTTTTTTTCCCTTCTGTTTCTTAGCGAAAGGAAGCTAATGCTATTCTTGTGCACTTGAAATTGGCCAACTGGTTCAATCAGCTTGGGCATAAATTTGGCTTTCTTCAAGATAATCTCCTTTGCACGTTGTGAAAATTGGATGCTGAGTGGAGAAGAGACTACTGACCATCCTAGGTCTGTGACACTTTCAAAACCTTCACACATCTCTTACAGACTTGCTTTGTCCTGCAGGTTGAACTTGGCCATCCTCTCATACACACATGTTCCCCTTCACTACCCTGACCTTCTGTTTCCATTCTGAGAACCTGCTAATGGTTGCATTCCTGTGAACCTATGCAACTCCTTGCTGTTTTCCTTCCACCTGCTGCCTGCCTCGCCTGTCTTTCTGTAGAACACTGTATGGTGCCTTGACCTTTTTGTCTGGTGAACTACCATACATTTCCATGCTCTCCAGTTCATGAGTGGTGTGTTCATTTTTCTTGAATTTGAATGTGTGATATTTATCTGACTGTTATGTACTTAGTGCTCTCATGTTTTCTGTATCCGTGTCTGTTAAACATTTTCTGCAGGTCAGTCTCTGACCTAAGTTTGGGCAGAGGAAGAGCCTTTTGGCTTCAGGCAGGAAAGAAGTTGTTGCATGTCTTTTTCAGACTTCGCAGTAGTAAGTGTAGGATGGTATTAGTTAGAGAGCCAACTACTTCCAAATTATTTTAATGCTCCAGTTCTTCTTTTCGAAGGGATTAACTAATCTCCCAAATACATGGTGCTATCAGAGCATGTACCAGAATCTCATTTCCTTTTGAGTTCTTTAAAAGATCATTTTGAGATAATCTTCCTTGCTAGGGTGTCTTAGCTGTAAAAAACCCAAGCAAACCAAAACAACACCCAGCCCCCCCAAAACCAAACCAAAAAATCCCAACCAAAAAAAACCCCACAACGCAAAACCAAACCAAAAACCTCCCAAAACAAACAACAACAACAAAATAAACCCCCACAAATCCTTGGGTGTTTGTTGTCATTTTATAGTGTGACATATTTCAGTATAGCGAAAGCTATAAGGTAGGTACAATGTGAAAGGCAGGAGAGTTCGGAGAAGGTCCTCTGGCTTAATTAGTTTATGTATGGACTTTAGTAGCTGTTACTTTTTTCTGCAGATATAGTTTGTGGGTTTTGGGGTTTTTTTGTGTGGCTTTTTTTTTTTTTCCTCCAAACAATAATCTTTGCATCATGCTTTCCACCTAAACTTTCAGGAGGGGGTGACTTAATTTCTAAAAGGAGACTAGCAGCTTTACCCTTTAAATGTCATAGGCTATTTGGAGGTTATTTGGCTGCAGTAATGAAAGATATTATATCATTCATGAAACTTCAGATCTCCCTGTTACTTTAACTAGATAAATACAATGAAATGTGATTTCCAGAGATTGCACAAATAGAGCTCCAAATCCATAGGAAACATTTCTAGATAGTAAGAAAGCATTTCTGGACTTCCATGATGACCTAAAATTATTTCAGACATCTCACTGTTTTATTCCCAAGTATTCCACTGGGACACAAAGCTGTCTGAAATACAGGGTGAGGAAAGTCTACCGACCAACTACTAATGTGGAGGTCACCATTTAAATGAACGAAGTATAAACCTTCCTTTTAGATGAGCTTAGACTTTTAGAAAGATTGATTCTTGATAATTTGTCACTATTACAATGTTAATTGGAAATGGAAAGCTTTTTCTGAGCTGAAGAATATTACAAGTACTTACAATTTAGTTGTTTTTTTTTTTTCTTAAAAGCAAAGAAAGTCTCTGTATTTAAGTGCATTACTTTGGTTTTGATTTTTATTCCCCTTGGCAGACTAGGCAGACTATGAAGAGACCAACAGGAATAGGCAGGAGTAGACCAGAAACAACATTCCATTTCTTCCTACACTGTCTTCTCCCAGTTGCTGAAAAGCAGAAAACAGTAAGACTTATGTCAACAGATTAACACTTCTGGAAGTGTCTTTTTGAAGGAAGAAGCCTTCATCTTTCTTTATGCTTCTCTGCCTGCTTCTTTCTTACTCTGCTGATCAGGGCATGTCTTGTGAGAATCAATGTGTGGGTACAGTTCTGCTGCAGAGCCCAAGATCACTGCTCAAGGAGGAGGAGCAAAGTCTTTGACGTAATGTAACTTTCAGGTTTTTAATCTGCAACTTCTTTACATCTGTTCCTGAGGTAAATATGCATATTTGGGTTTTTTTATGAAAGTTTTAGGAGTAACTTGCCTCACAGAGGACTGCTGTCAATGTTGCTTTGGCCACAAGCTTTATATCCTCTTAGGCTGGTGCTGACTCGAATGCCCTAGTTCTAGTTCTAATACTAGATTTGCATCTTGCTCAATATTTTCTCCCTTTTTTAATGGAAATTAAGGAATCCAGTATTCTTAGCATAGAATTTGGATTTCTGAATTTCATCAGAGAATCTATCCTCTTTCTTGCAGTCCCTGCTTTCCCGAAGGTATTAATAAGAAATGTTCCATCTGGCTTTTCCAAGAGAATTTCCATGAGATACACATGTAGGAAGAAAAAGGTGTGTGTGAGAGAACTTCAGTTCAATTTTCTACATTGCTTGCATTTTTTTTTTGCCTTTCATGATGTGTTCTGTGGCTTATTGCAAAGGAATTTGATACACAAGTATTTGAACAATCTGTAAATTCGAAGATAGAAAAAAGTTTTGGGGTTACCGCCCTCTTACCAAACAAATGTTTCTGAAATTACTGGTGCTAAAGGCTCATTCTCACTCAAAAAATACTTGTTTGCATTGATCAGGAGATAAGAGAGGTGTAGACTGCCACCCTCACAGCATAGCTGAACTCCTCAATTAAACAATGTTTATGGTATGGAATATGTGTTCAAAAAAAGGTGTATGTGACTATATAATGCAAAATGTGAAATCTTTGCAGCAAACATAACCTTGGTTTGACAACATTGGAAATGTTTAAAAGAAATCTGAGTAGTAGTAAAATGTTACGACACAAAACCAACTCCTCTGTGTGTGTCTTCTGTCTCTTTCATTCCTGTACTTATGTTGGTCTTGCCAGATCATCAGCATCTTGACTGGCCCCATAGCTGTTTTTTCTCTTTATTGCATCTGAGCTCTTAACAGACTCTAAATTATAAATACTTTAAATACAGATGTCTTTTCATCTACATACTGGATCATTTTTTAGGCAGATTCCTTTTCTCTCATTTCTAAAAATGTTTATTTGAGAGACAAAGCTTGATAACAGAATTTTGGAAAAGAAGGGTGGAAGAGTTTTGAGAGTTTATGTGGACCTCTAATCAAAGGTAGTTTGAGATCTTTAAAAAATAATAATTTAAAAAAATCTGCAAAGAGTTTCCAGTCTTGTTAGGCAATCTGTATAGGTGCTTAACTATGCTTGTGGTTAGGTTCCCCTAGAAATTAGCCTAAGTTTAGCCTAAGTCTTCTCTAGTTTGATCCCCTTCTTCCATGTAGGGAAGAGTATTCCCTTGCTTTTTTGCAGCAGTCTTCTATTTATATTGTCTCCTTTCAGTCCAGTAAAGCCTGAACAAGTCTGTTTAAATATCTCCCCAGATTGTGTTTTCAAGGCCTCTTTCCATTTTTGTGTAGCTGCTTTTGGACTTCTTTCAGTTGTTCTATGTCATTTGGAGATGTGCTTTTCAAAACAGGTTGAGGTATTTCTAAAGTTAAGTAGGGTAAAAAGCATATTCTGTCTGTTTTGCAATACTGTGACTTTCCACAGATTCTTTTCTGTTCTAATGCTACCTAATAGTTGGTTTCCATTACAGATTGGTATGGTTAATTATTTACATCCAAAATTGTGCTTTGCGCACAATTTAATTCAACTCTATCTGATGCTTTTAAGCCCGTTGTCTTTTTTTTTCTTCAAGATAACTTGGTTTTCTGATTGGCTGTTTGCAGTTTCTATAATTTAATGTCCACCTGCAGATTTAATTAGTGTACTTTCTGTTACCAAAATATTTAATAAATATTTCCTGTTGTTTTGATATGTTTGAGTTAGAACTAATCTGATACAGCCTTATGATTTGATGGTGTTTCATCAATACCTTTTTTCTTTTTTTTTTTTTTTTTGTGCACTTTGGATATTGGCAAGTAGTCTCCAGCAACTTGAACATTAGGATTAAGACAGAGTAACTGGCTGTATGCATACCTGTACCTCACACTGGCTGTGCTAATAGGGTGGGTTTGATCACTGCAGTCATTAGGCTTTGGGTGTGCATGGTGCGGCTCATATGGCAGACCATGTCTGTTAGCTGCAGTTATCTAACCAAGTCATTAGAAGTAGGCTATTTTGATAGTACTTGTTCTGGACAAGCCTTTGACTCAGTTGTGTTGCACTGTTTACCTTCTAGGTGTTTATAAATTTATATTGGGCATAAAAAAACCCCAACCCTTTGTAGTATTTGATACCAAGTTTACAGGTCTATGATTTTCTGAGTTCCCCTTTCTACTTTTAAAGATAAGGTTCTAAAGAACCTTAGCCCTTTTTTCCAGTTTCAAGGAAATATTAATCTATGCTAAATGTTTCTCAGTGGATAATTATTAAATATGACTAATTAAGCTGCATTTAAATTAGTATCTTTTAGATTTTACTTACATTTTGATTTGTCAACTCTTACCTCTCCACATTGTCTCTGAACCTTATTTTTGGATTTGTTTTCTGAAATTGGCAACAATGCAGTAATGCCTTTATGATTTACAGGCTATTTGACTTGCATGTTTTTGAATGTATTGTAACTGGTAGAAGGAAAGACGAGTCAAAAGTGGCTTCTTGTGAGTTGCTCTTAAGCATTAAGTGTTTGTTAATAGACAGCAGCCCTTTGCCTCTAAGTATCATCTACTAACAGGAAGCTAGTAGAAACAGCCTTTTTCTGGGTAGAAGTTCAGCAACCTGACAACTCAGAATTGGATGTAGTAATGATTTGAAAAAGACATTAAAAATCACAGAATGGTTGAGGTTGGAAGGGACCCCTGGAGGTCATCTGGTCCAACCCCTCTGCTCAAGCAGGGCCACCTGGAGCATGTTGCCTAGGTCCGTGTCCAGATGGCTTTTGAATATCTCATAGGAGGGAGACTTCACAACTTCTCTAGGCAACCTGTCCCAGTGCTTGGGCACTCTGAGTAACAAAGTGTTTCATGGTGTTCAGAGAGAACCTCCTGTGTTTCAGTTTGTGGCCATTGCCTCTGGTCCTGTCACTGGACACCATTGCAAGGAGCCTGGTTCCATCTTACTTGCACTCTCCCTTCAGGTATTCATATACATTGATAAGATCCCCCTGAGCCTTCTCTTCTCCAGGCTGAACATTCCCAGCTCTCTCAGCCTGTTCTCATAGGAGAGATGCTCCAGTCCCTTCATCATCCTTGTGGCCCTTTGTTGGACTCACTCCAGTATGTCCGTGTCTCCCTTGTGCTGAGGAGCCCAGAACTAGATGCAATACTCCAGGTGTGGCCTCACTAGTGCTGAGTAGAGGAGAAGGATCACCTCCATCAACCTGCTGGCAACACTTTGCCTAATTCAGTAAACAATTGCAGGTAATAGTGTTTTCTTCAGACAAAGGAAGACTTTAAGGAACTTCAGAACTAATAGAAGACAATAAATGGACAAAAAAAATCACAGGCTTAGGTTGACATTGAAAAAGCAAACCAAAAAAAGGCAAACTTACCTGAGTTGAGGCTGTTCAACTGTGCATACAATATGGTTGTTTTGAAATTAAGAATGGTATCTGTGTATCATGGAGGACCTCCAAGAGAAGGTTCATAAAACAAGCTATGCAAAGTGGAGAATAATAGGGAAGACATGCTGTTTTTACATGGGTAGGGGATGTGGTGTCATGCAGAGCCCAGTGTCGAGGACTTTATTTCATGTGGAGTACTGCACAATTACGGAGGATTTGGAGAAGGTTAGTGGGGAAAAAAAAAAAAACCCTAAGAGACACGGAAAACTCGGATGAGAAATTGAGGACATTTGAGTTGATATCTTGAAAAGGAAGTTAATTAGAAGGGATGTGGGATCAGAACCTGCCTGAAGCTGTTTGTCTGCACAGGAGAAATTGCACTTCTGTTGTAGGACAGTAGGGAGGAGAGGGGGAAAGGATCTGGGATGGAAAACTGGCTTTGATGTTCCTATTGCTGCTGAGAAAATAAAAGCAGGAGTTATGACTGTCCTGTCCAAATGAACTGTCTGTCTCAGTTCATAGTGGAAATCTAGATATTAATTTTCTAGGATGTTCCTGGGGCCAAGACTGTAGGAAGATGCCAAGAGGGCTTCAATATCCTTACTAGAGAGAAAGGATTCTGGGAGGTTTATAAATACTAGGCATCAAAATCTAAAATGGTTTCCAGCTATTAGGAGTTAAGATAAAGCTTTTGTGAGTATAGGGTAAACTTTTAAAGGGAGATTTTTAAGTTCATCTTACCTGGCTTCTGATACAGCACAGATGTAGTGTTTCCCACAGTTATTACAACCAATAACGTGTTCGATTGAATGTATTTCACAATCAAGATTGGATGCTTTTGTGGAAGATTCTGAGAGAGAATGTTTTCCATTAAAAGTTGATTCCCGTAATCATTTTTATTGATTCTAATCTGAATGTTTTTGAGCTATATTCCTGGCATTATTTCTTGTTATGCCTGCCTGTTTTTTGCCTTTTTAATAGGTCTCCTAACGGACCTCCCATTCTTTCACTATTAAAGTAACATTTGTCTTCTAACCGGGTATTTTCTGGTCTGAGCTATTGTTCTGTCTGGTTCTCACAACTGCTTCTGATTTATCTGCTCCGGACAAGGATACTGAGTTAAGCGAGCCATCGGTTTGGTCTGTTACGTAAACCAAAAATTGCCTAAGAAGTACCAAAATAAACTGCAGTGAACTAAATGCATCATGACTTGTTTCTTCCTTTTAAGACAAGTATAGGTGGATCTGTTGTACTGAGGGGGAAATCGCTCCTTCCTTTGAGAGCTTGCTTAGGGATTAAGGGACTGAGAAATTGCTGAAGTGTGGCAAAAGGAGAGTCACAGAGGGAGCTGCTGGTGCCCATGGCTCATCTAGAGGCTGCAAGGTTTCGGTGAGGGGCCAAGAGTGGGCATCCGGGCCTCAGAGGGGACAGGGAGAGCTTCCGAGGGACTGGGGGTAATTGAGCAGAATCCGCCACCATTCAGAAAATAGTAGAATTGGCTGGAAGTACATGCCTGTCTGTCAAGGACACAATGAACAGTGGGAGGGATGTGCTTTTTGTTCTGTCTGTCCTACTTGCTCTCAGATTTTTCTGTTTAAAATTTCACTTTCTAGTTCTTGTTCTAGTAATGCTTGTGTGTGTATTGGTTTTGTTTTGTTGTGTGTCGTGTCATGTTCCCCCTGCCCCAAATAAAAAGCCTTTGTTTCGCTTCTGGAAAGCTTTCTATAAGGGGGGGGGAATCCAAATGTAATTTTAAAACTGTGGCTAACTCTGGGTGCTTAGCATAACTTCCGTTCTTCCCTAAGTGGTTTGGAGCATGCACATGTGGAAATTTTTTTAATGATTATTTCCTATAGCAAATCGTAGTGATTGGTGGAGCACATAGTTGTTAAAGTAAATCATCTTTCTGACTCTCTTCCTCTCAAATGCTCCCCTGTCATATCCCCAGTTATTGCTTTCGAAGTATCTTTGCAAATGTTTGGCGTCTAATAAAAATGATTTTTCTACAATCTCTGCCACCTGTACTAAAAGTTGAGATGACTTATTTGTTCTTATAGTTACAGGCTTCTGTAACTTAAAAATGGGTATTTGGGAGTAAATAGTTTTGTAGCTAGAGCAGTAAGAAATCTGAGATTTAACTGATGCTTACAGTGCAATAGAATCTTCTGTTTAAATTCATTTTAGGAAGTGTGTATAGGAGGTACATGTTTCTAAAATACTGGGATTTAAAAGCTTGGTGCTTTTAGCACAATTCTATAAATATAACTATTTTGTAACTTACTATATGGTGACGTATAGATACTATGCAGATGAAACTATGTGCAAAAGTATAATTGTTGTATTTATCCCATGTGGCAACATTTCAGTTGTGCTCCAGTACTGGTCACTGCAGTGTAACTTCTTTCAATAAGGTCTGCTTCACCCTGCATCCTGTGGTACTCTTCTCGTGCAACTCTCCTCTTTCACAAGTGCTAGGAAAGATTTTGACTGTTTGAGGAAAATTAACTTGTTTTGGGACAAAAAGCTGTTAGACACTACTATTTTATGCCTGGAATGCAGCTATGTTATTATTTCATGGCAAACTTTAGTAGAAAAAAGTTGCTTGTTTTCTTTACTGCATGTTAATCTTAGAAAATTAACAGTTAAATAAACTGAATAAATTCACAGAATGAGAGGTTTCAGGTGGAAGGGACCTCAAGAGGTCTCTGACCTAGCCTCCTGCTCAAAGTGGGGTCAGTGATGATGGGGTCAGATGAGGTTACTCAGGACTTTATCCTGTTGGGTCTGGATAACCATCACCATCCTATGCTGTTCTCCTTCAAGCTGATAATCAGCTAGGATTAGATCTATAAAAGATCAAAATGGACCTTGAGAACAAAAACCTGCCCTACACTTCATTGTTCCCATTGAATTAAAATTGACCACAGTTAATGTATTTTATTACCATCTCATAAAATATACATTAGGCTAACAACAAAAAAAAAAAGTGTAAAGCTGTAGGCTTCTTAACAGCAGTTCTGATAGTCTGAGGTTTCCCTCTCTTCCTTGCAAATCTGGTCTCTGTTTTTGCAGTGGTCCAGTATGATTTGTGCAGTGATGAGTTAACTGCTCCTTGGGATTAAAATCTTTGACCCTTTATTCTTGCAGTCATAGATTTCATGAGACATATGTCTGTACTTTTTTCTATGTCATTACATTCACAGGTGTTATTCCTTCATTGTTGAAATAATTTGAGAAATAAACTGAGTCATTGCAGAGGTATAGCATGTCTGTATCTAGTGGCAATGATGAGTTTGGCTAGAGGTGTGCTAAAATGTTCATGATCTCCTAAAAGTGCCTTCTGTGGCAAAGGTACAAATAACTTGAAGGAATGCTGTTGCTTTTTTGGCTATGTCACTGATTTTAATTTACTAATAACCAAAGGCTAACCTACATGCTTCTTTCAGTTATAATAGAAATACCTGATCTGCATGGTAGAGCCTTTATATAGAGCCTTCATGAAGGAATTTTAGAGCCTTCACATAGACCGGAAATACTGAAAGGGGAGACCTTATTGCGGCCTTTCGATACTTAAAAGGGGCCTATAGGAAAGATGGGGGCAATCTTTTTAGCAAGGCCTGTTGTGACAGGACAAGGAGTAATGGTTTTAAACTAAAGAAGAGTAGATTTAGACTGGATATAAGGAAGAAATTTTTTACAATGATGGTGGGCAAGCACTGGAACAGGTTGCCCAGAGAGGCAGTGGAGGCCCCAACCCTGGCAACATTCAAGATCAGGTTGGATGGGGCTCTGAGCAACCTGATCTGGTTAAAGCTGTCCCTGCTCACTGCAGGGGGGTTGGGCTAGATGACCTCTCAAGGTCCTTTCCAACCCAAAGCATTCTATGATTCTACTTCAATAAACCAACAACTGAAAAGTTTAAGACTATTGTCTTTAGCTATTAAGTAATTAATTCACTATGAATTGTGACATGACTGAAGCTCCCTCTTGTAAGTGTCATTTACAGTTGATGCTGTTGATGTAGAATGCTTTTTCTCATGGCAACTTCTGTTGATTTCCTCCCCCCCCCCTCCTTTTTCACTGTACGCTTCTCTTGTTATCTTTGCATCTCTAGAGATGAATTATGACAAGGCTCTGGCATTCAGCTGAACTCACCAAAGCAAAATATGAATCTTACAGTCTGTTTGCTTGTTCTTAATTCTGTGCTCTTCTCACAAGACTGCCATCGACTTTCTTCTTCTTTTAGTCTCTTTCTAGTTTGAATGTGTGTGCTGGTGTAAGACTTTCAGTGAAATGGTGTTACAGCAAACAGTATTTGTCCCTAACACGTAGTAGAAGTTTGAAAAGCATTCAGTCTTTACATTTTTTCGAACTAATGCCATCTAAATTTTCTAAGTGACAAAAAGGCCTAAACAGAATATGTTTTTGGACTAGTACTGTCTTTACAGAATGCTTTCTCAACTATTCCAATAACTAAAGGTGGGAGGAGAGTAATCGCTCTCAAGAGCAAGAGCATTATAAAGACTTGCAAAGCTAGGACTGTTGAGTATTGAATAGTAATTTAAATTTAGCCCTGGCTGGAGGGATACCTGGTGGTCTTAAGATCAAGCAATGAGATTTATTCACATTTTGAAAACATAACTGATAATCAAATAACTAAGGCAAAATATAGGAATATAAACACAATGTGCTTTGTTTCAGATGAATAGAATATAACTCGTTCAAACCCCTCATGAGGGAGTTCTTACTCTGGTCTGTGACTGTATAGATACCTATGGATTTTGGTGGCCAAAACAGTATGAAATTCTGTTTGCTTAAAAGATACAGTCTACTTCCCCTCACATTCTCGAGTCACTAATAAGTGTCATAAACCGCAAACATGTTAAACTTTTTTTAAGGCATGTAGAACAGGGCATGCACGTTTAGCTGAGACTTTTCTTCAAATGTGGTTTATAATGAAAACACAGAAGGAAGCTTAACTGCAGTGACACCGCCAGGCATCACAGTAATGAATAATTAGTGGGCACTGTGTGCTTGTGTTACAGATTAGTTTGTCTTGACTGTTATAATATATGCGATTTTTCAAAGTCTTGACATTCCTGGCAAGTGCAGCGTAGGAGCTTCTGGATGCGTGCTGAATTTCTGGATGACTGGCAATCATGCTATTTTTAGGCCTGAAGCGTTACAGCGTGGAGTTTAACATGCTTAGAATAAAATTAAAAGTTCTCTTCTACCTGAAAATTAGTGATTTTAATTAACTTGAACAGAATTTATGCATATGTTGGATGCTTTCTAACAAAAACTTGTTTTGGAGAGTAGACAGGTTTCATGTTTAGGTGTTTCTGTAGTAGTGACTATAAAGCTGTTCAGTGAATTGTAATCTTTAACGCACTTACTCATAGAATGCTCTTGTGAACTAGGTAAGCGTTTCTATTTGTGTTTTATAGATGGGGCAGTCAGAGGGATTGAAATAGGTGTGTAAATTTAGCTCCTAAATATCAAGGTTCTGTGGATTTATACAATGGGAATTTGAAGGCCTAAAGAACAACACTATAAATAGGAACACTTGCATTTGTGGATCTTGGTTTACGTCACCTGTTTGTAGTTGTGTGATGGGTCTCCCAGGCTGCTGGAGTTCAGTTCTCTTCCTTGATTGTTCTGCCTGTCTGTGCTGGCTATAGAGCACTGTTGTGAACTCTCTAATGTGCAGTGAGATACTTTGCCACCATAATAATAGTAATCTGCTTCTATATGTATGTAACATATTTCTTGCTATGAACAAATAGGTATAAACTATTTCATGCAAATTGCTTTTTTGACTGTTGCTCCAAGTTTAACCAACTTACTTCTAAGTGGTAATATTTGGCTTATTGTAGTCTAAATACAGAGTTTTTCACTGCATAATGTCTAGAATTATGATTAAAAAAATTTGAGCATATTTCCTAATTCAGACTAGTACCAGTCATGAAAAATACAAATCAAGACAAACTCTTGTCTCAGTCTCTTTTTTTGTAGTTTAGGTTTAAAATTCATAAATGTCTCTTTAGAATTCTCTTGTGACTTTTGTGTTACCTGTAGATAAAGGAATTTAATGAAAATTTTCACAACGGAAGATTTGAGCTGGCAAAATGATTGCAGATACCTTCCTTGTAGGTAACTTGCAGCTTCCAGTAGCCCTGCTAGCACCAAAAGATTTTGTTCAGCAGTAAGTCAGTGTTACAAAAGACTTGGGAGTGAGAAGTTTATTTGCTTGGATACCCTGTTTGTGACAAGAAAAATAGTTGGTCTTAGCTTGCATAAGGCATGGCTCATTGTGTTTGGTCATATCCATACTTGTACAAAACAGAATAAAACAGTAGCATGAGGAAGTTCACAATCCTCAGTGAGTATGTTTGAATTCTGGGAGAAAGAAATTGATGAAATGAGAGTGATTATTATTTATTTCCTTGAGAGAATTTAAAGTGACTTAATTATATAAATTCAATGAATTGAAAGCTGAGGTCTGTAGCGAGTTTTAGGAAATACAAGAGAATAATTCAGGAAGGTAATGGAACACCTTGATGAGGGGTGATAGGCAAATGGCACTAATATGGGTGTACCTATAGGTTAATAATTCATGATTCTGATTCATATCTCAAAGCATAATTGATGAACAACCTGAAATTCCTTATCCTTCTTAGCATCTACAGGAAAACTGCGTTTATACAGAAGTGTAGCCTCTTCCACTAGCATATATTGTGATTAAATCTACGCAAAAGTTTCTGCTAGTTGACTTTATGCTGTAAGGGACAGGTCATATGGTTCTTTTGGCTGGAATAAACTGAGCAATACTATTTTTTAATTATTATTATTAATTAATTTTGAGATAATTTGATTGCTCTAGGCATTTAGAGGGAAAATTTTGAAGGGTGTTGGAAGATCACAAACAAGTGGTTTTGTAAGTCTTTACTGAAGAGCAGAGAGATTACAGAACAGTGCAAGCAGTTCAGTGGTTAGCGTAGGCTGAAAGTGGAGCTAAGTTCAAATGTGTATGGAGATAGAATCAAGACAGTACTCAAGTAAATTGAAACTAAAAAAGGTATAGTTTATATAATTATAAATATGTAATATATAAATATATACTCTGAGAATACAGTTACTTCCTAACTTAGAGATCATGAATGTAGCTTTGAATAACTACTGTTTGCCTGTGGATAACTTATAGCAAGCACTTCCATGAGTGATTCTGCCATGACTTGGACTGTAATTGAGTAGTTAATTTTCTTTTTTTTTTTTGGTTCCCCATTGTTAACTGGAAGAAAGAAAAATGTTCCAAAAATAAATGCAGGTCATCTCTCATATTGGGTTCCTTGTGTACTTGCATGCAACAATCTACAGGTACTGATTCTTCCCAACCATCAAGCTGTTTCCTTGTGGGTGTACAGTAGGACTTCTGTATGCCACAAATAACCATTATGTAGAGAGCTCTCTTTTACTGAGGATTGGTTTCTTGCCATGCCATTTCTATTGCTTATCGCTCTTTTTGTGGAGTATCTCAAATTCACCCCTGGAAACAGTCAATAGTGTTTCTGTCATGTGGGAGAAAAGAAATCTGCATAAAAATAGAAGTTGCTATCCTGTATTTAGGAGTAACCTGTGTCGGGCTTCTCCATGGAGCAAAGAAAATGGAGCTACCGACAGGATTTCTCCAGGCTGTGAGCAGGAGACAGCTGACTTAGATCTCTACATGTGATTCTGCAGGAGCATATGACAAATACTGTGACAGTGATGAAGTTGATGCATCATGTGAATGCTATATACATTGCCATGCATTGATTAAAGGATGTAGAAGATACTAAATTGTTGTGTGATTGTGGTGCTTTAACTTAGCTTGGGTGGGGTGGGAGAGAAAATCGGAATGAAATGAAACAAGTCCTCTGAAGGCATAGGTAAGGAATGTGAAGCATCAGAGCAAAGCAGGCATTTCATTTAAGCTGTATTTTAAGTAAATCAGATTTTTCAGAAGAGTTTTTATTCCAAATGTTGTGCTTCTTGAGATGCATGTCTGGTTGCAAGACAATGTAAATATCTCAGGAGGGGATAGGGCTGCAGCTTTGGTGCGGGTCAGACCAGCTGTGGGGCTTGCAGTTGAGTCGGTGGCCAGTTGAAATCAAAGAACTGTTTGATTCCTTCCTGAAGGTGAAGCAATAAATAGGGTGGGAAATAGAGTACCATCATTCCCTCTGATAAGTACCTCTGTAAAAGAGGGCATTTTGTTTTGAGAAGTGGTTTAAAAGGAAATGCAGCTGTCTTAGAATCATAGAATGCTTTGGGTTGGAAGGGACCTTGAGAGGTCATCTAGCCCAACCCCCCTGCAGTGAGCAGGGACAGCTTTAACCAGATCAGGTTGCTCAGAGCCCCATCCAGCCTGACCTTGAATGTTGCCAGGGATGGGGCCTCCACCACCTCTCTGGGCAACCTGTTCCAGTGCTTGCCCACCCTCATTGTAAAAAACTTCTTTCTAATGTCTAGTCTAAATCTATTCTTCTTTAGTTTAAATCCATTATTCTTTGTCCTGTCACAACAGGCCTTGTTAAAAAGATTCTCCCCATCTTTCCTGTAGGCCCTCTTTAAGTACTGGAAGGTCGCAATAAGGTCTCCTCGCAACCTTCTCTTCTCCAGGCTGAACAACCCCAACTTTCTCAGCCTGTCCTCGTAGGAGGGGTGCTCCAGCCCTCAGATCATTTTGGTGTCCCTCCTCTGGACCTGCTCCAACAGGTCCATGTCCTACTTGTGCTGAGGGCCCCAGAGCTGGATGCAGCACTCCAGGTGAGGTCTCACCAGAGCAGAGTAGAGGGGCAGAATCCCCTCCCTCGACCTGCTGGCCACGCTGCTTTTGATACAGCCCAGGATATGGTTTCCAGATACACATCTTCCGGATGTGTTAGGTTAACACAAACTCCTGGCTTTCCTTTGACACTGGAATCATTCAAATATTCCATTCCTGTAACTAAGTTTGATTCCTGTGGCCTTTCACTTTGCATACTCCACCTTGCAGGGATTTGGGTTTTTTTATTAATCTGCTAGCTGCCCCGTGTACTGATTCTGGCTGCACAACCACCTTCTCAGCAAATCACATCCCGTATGTTTCCCAGCTGCTGCCATCCTTAACACATGCAGAAAATGTATCCTGGCTGGCTGAATGCAAATTCCAGCTGGCATCACCTGATGACTGAGCAAAACTCCATGCTCTCTCCCGGCCGTGTTACAGTTGCGCTGTTTCTCTGTCTCGGGTGTTGTGTCTCCAGGCAAGGATGCGGGGTTGCAGCAGAGCTTGGGGGACGGAGACAGCTGGGAATCGGTTCTGTGCTGCAGCCAGGAAGGAGCAACAGCTGCGGCATGTGGGGATGTGCATGGGCTGCAGGGGGGTGTGTAGCTAGAGCAGGGCGATGAGTGGGTGGATGAAAATAACAGCTCGCTCTTATCTTTATCCAAGATGATACTTGCCAAGTACCACGTTTATGGCAATAATGGGTTTAATGATTGACCTCACTGTGGTTTTGCCAGCAGAGAACTTGTTCTGTTTTGCCGGCTGTGAGTTCTTGTATGAAGCTTTATGGTTCACTGAAACAAAATTATTTAGTCTTGCAAAATATTTTGTGTTTAGCAGTTCTAGTTTACAGTTGCTAAACCATTATGGCTAGTAGGGCTGTACTTCAAAACAGTACTTTCAATAGTCCTGTTATTGTCAAAGTTCTATAATAACATCTTTATTTCCTTAAAAATATTCTACAGAAGTTGTGTAAAGATACTGGGCATGTCTCTGATGTTTGAAAGAAGGTTACTTATGTATCATATGGGAGAAGGAGGAAGGATAGAATCACTTTCATGCTGTGATGCTGAAACATAATATAACTGGGCAAATACTACATAGAAAAATGGGTGAACAGATGAAAATTTACAGTGCCAGCATAGCAGTGTTTGTGGAACTTAGCAGCTATTTTATTTCCGAGTTATGAGCACTCACCTTTGTCAGAGATGTGTCAAGAATCAACTTCCTTCATCTGGGCTTTGTAAGGCAGATTCCAGCATCAGGGAGTTCTGCCTTTAAGTATTTTGTGTTGTGAAGCTGTTAAACGTTCTTCTTTGTGTGTGTTTTTATGTGCTATGTACTATTGTCAACTTTTTGAAATGTAAAGGTTAGATCTGGTGCTCTTATCTACATTGTTTACTGTTACACTTTCAAGCGATTGCAGAAATAGGGGTTGATGTGACACACTATGGCTTTTCAGGTGAGAGAGAACTTAGGTGACCTCTCATGTCTCATCTCAGTTTCACATTAAGATTTTGAATAAGGTCAACTTCAGCTCTGAGCTTTGAGTCTGATAAGGGATAAAATAAAATTTTCTATTCCACGTTCCTTTGAAGACTTACAGGAAGAATGAAGCACACACGTTTCTTCCATTGCAGGGAAGAAACGAAAGCACTCTCCCCTCTGCCTACCCTTTAGTTGTAGATGATGTTTCTCCCTTGTACAAAAGCCTGAAGCTGATCTCCTCGTCCTTGAGACGTTCCAGATTTGGAGGGAGTGAGGCGAGAGGTCGGAAAGCGAGAGAACGTAAACTTAGGGAGCATGTGGAAAATACCAAGCTTTTAGTATGCATTTTGACAACAATAGCTGTGTTGTATTTGTCATATATTAATGTTGCATTTGGAATATGGCCTGTAGCTATAAGTGGAATGATCATTTAATTTAGCTTTATTCAAGATTCACTTTACCAAGCCATTTTGTTGCCATTATGTAGCAAAACATCAAAATACATTAGGCAAGTGATAATGTCTACAGTGAATCTGTACTAAACAAAGCTAGCAAAACTGTTGCAAATGGTTCTGGGTGCTGCTGAGCTAATGAAGCCTCATGTCCCATGGCTTTGTGTGTCTGGTTGTATGCAAGAAACTGATGGGCGTGGAGAGCTTTTTCTCCACTGGCTGAGCAAAACCCAACATAGATGCTAGCCGGTGCAGAGGTGTGGGCCTGACGCGTGGCCAGCACGTGCTGACCAGCTCCACGAGCCACTGCGCTGTAGTGGCAGGCAGGCCAAGCAAGTGGCATTGGAGGCCGCATGCAGCCATTGTGCCATATGTTACGTGGGGCTGTTGTTGCATCAAATGTTGGTGAACTCCATCCACTTGTTAAATTTGCTTTAAAATGTCTATCAGACCCCAAAAGCTTCAACTGAGGGCTGCAGAAGGATGGGATGAGGTAGCCGGATTGCTCATTACCAAAGCATGATGGTATGAATGCTTTCTTCTCTGCAAGTGGGCTCATTGGCAGTCTGGTTTTGTCTTTTTTTGGTTTTGTGTGTTTTGTTTTTTTTTTTCTTTCAATGCACTTTGGATCTCTGCTTGAAGTAATCAGAAGGGACAAACTAGTGCATGGATCGGAAGGCTTCCATCTGGCTCAAAAGGATTAATATTGCTCACATTTTAAGAGTGGTTTCTTGAAATGCAGAGAGGATTGGGACTTGGTTAAGGCCACGCACTCTGAGTCTGTTACTGATGACGTCATAAAACTGATCCATGTTCTAAGTAATACAGATGATGTATGTCCATGGTACATCCATGGTTTGAACAGGAATTGTGTAAATAGGAATCTCTCCTTGGTGTAATAACAGCAGGTTGCAGCAGGCTAGCTTGCCTTGTGACTGTTAGACAGTCAAAACTAAGCTAATTCTAATCAGTATTTTTATTGACTTGTACTTGATTACAGAATTAGATAGATGTTTAGATTTGGCACTTTAGACCTTTTTGCTTGACATGTATTTTTCCCTCTGAAGTTTTGCAAACAAATACTGTATGTTCTAACTGTATGGAGTTTAATTTCTCTGTGAACAATGAAAACTAATTATGCGCATTAGAATTAAAACAATTAATATAGCTGCATTTTGAGAAGAATTCAGTTCTGACCCTAGAGACAATTTATTTTTTTTAGGTTTTTTATGTTGGCACAAGCAGTAGGAAAACCAAACAAACCAGCCCAGGCAGCAGCTTTCAGCACAGGGCATGGGAAAACTCAGGCTATTCTGTCACCTTTTCTAAAAATCAAAGCAGTATAATTTTATATGGTGGTCAGGTTTGCCTTTTGAAACCGAGTAATTACACTTTTTTTTTTAATTGTCTTATTTCCTAATGTAATGGAAGGAGTGGGTCTTGACTGGACATGAAACCTCTATTTCAAGGCAAATCCGTTGTATGTGCTGACTAGCTGGTGAAAAAGTGCCCTGTGTTGATTGGTTTATTTAACTTTCTTCCAGCAAAATAGCATACTGTGCTGTTGTCCTTCCACTGCATGGGAAGAGCCTAAAATAACAGAAGCTGTTATGACATCTCCCAAACTGTGCCTTTGTCAAGGTCGCAGTTCTATTTTTGCTGCATTTTGTGCAGAGATAGGTATGGTAGGTACTTGACCAAATATTTTATAACGAAGATGCTGAGTCCCCCAAAAGTGTAAAATCAAACAAAAATGCAGCTTGCACCCCTAGTTATGCAAATACAATCAGCTAATGTATGTTATGGTTAGCTTGGGCCTGCGTGCAGCCTGGCTTGCCCATCAGCAGATACAAAGCTCTAGAATTAACCTATGGATGTTCTTGCTCGCTCTTAGCCAGCAACCTCAAATTTCTGAGGGACACAGATAAAAGCTGAGGGTTCTGCTGTTAAACCACAGAATATAAAGCTATGGATGCTTTATATAAGCAGGTTCTGCTGGCTCATTCTGTGCTATCAAATTTGTACGTAGTTATGCTGAAAATGTACAAATTAACAGATCTTTTTCAAGTGTATTTGGAGCAACAGAGGATGGTGAAGATGAGCGTGTACTTTGGAGGAAAAAGTTGATAGAAGAATAGCATGCAAGTTGCACCACAAACCTGCAGGAGAAACAACAGGAATGACACAAGCTGTTGTAAACTGTTTAAATCTCCTTTAGGGGAACATGTTGCTGTACTTCTCCTGGTTAAATCACATTTCTCATCAACAAGGGATGTGATGTGGCACAGCTAACATTCAGAGATGCACTTGGAAGGTGAAAAGCATTGTATGGGTTGCAAGTTCCTGTGTTTTCCTCATCAGTTAAAATTTTGAAGTCTTCCAAGCTGCGTGTAACTTGGAACCAGTGGCTGACGTAGTTGGAAGATAGTTAAAATTCATAGTTGTGTTTGGTGAATGCAACATAGCAGCAAGTTTCACTGCTCTGTGGGAAGAGAGCTTTTGTTCTAGATTGTAAAATGGAATCTGGAATGTCAGCAAGAAGTTTAAGGATTTTTTTTTTTCTTTCTTCTATTTCTGCGCTATAACTTCAGTGTGGATATTAACTGAATGTTGTGAGAAATCCTGCCATGTCAGTCATGATGGCTAACATCTATCTTGAAGGATATCTGGAAGTACCCAGGTGGCTGACATTTCAGTCAGCAGATACCAAAACCAGAGAAATGATGTATAAACATGAGGGCAAGAAAGGAAGCGCTTGTTTTGTTGCTGTTCTTTCCAACTGGACTTCTCATAGTGAAGTTAGGTTTTGGTTTGGAAAGATAGCAGATGCCATGCTAGATGTTTCTGCCTTTCCTCAAGGCAAGGTACCAGTTGGGCTCCTGCTGAAGTGTCATAGCAAATGATGTTTTCTCTCTTAAAGATGTTGGGAAAGCTCTGTCCTTCCCCTTTGCCTTTTTTACTGCAAGAGCACGTTGCTGGCTCATGTTCAACTTGGTGTCCACTAGGACCCCCAGGCCCTTTCCTGCCAAGCTGCTTTGCAGCTGGGTGGCTACCAGCACATATTGGAGCCTGGGGTTGCTCTTCCCCAGGTGCAGGACTTTGCACTTGCCCTTGTTGACTGCTGTGAGGTTCCTGTTGGTCCATTTCTCCAACCTGTTGAGGTCCCTCTGGATGGCAGCAAGACCTTTCCGTGTATCAGCCACTCCTCCCAATTTGGTGTCATCAGCAAACTTGATGAGGTTACACTCTGCCCTATCAGCCAGATCATTAATGAAGATGTTAAAGATCGGACCCAATATTGACCCCGGGCTACACAGCTAGTTACTGGCCTCCAACTCAACTTTGTGCCACTGATCGCTACCTTCTTGGCCCAGCTGTTCAGCCTGTTTTCAACCCACTTGACTGTCTGCTCATCCAGCCCATATGTCATCAGCTTGTCTATGAGGATGTCAGGTGTCAAAAGCTTTTCTGAAGTCCAGGTAGACAATATCCACTGCTCTCCCCTCATCTACCAGGCCAGTCATTTTGTCATAGAAAGTTAACTTGTAGAAGTTGGAAGGTATTTAAGTCACAGGAACCTGCAGGTGAAGAAGCAACTTTTAAACTGCCCTATACATTTCACTGTTCTATAATTGGGTAGCATTGCTGCTTCAGTCTGTGTTCCTAAGTGCAGGACACAACAATGTGGTTTAAACTACTTGTGTTAGCCACAAATACAATCTTTCACCTTTTATGGAACACCTGTGGTTAGATTTGTAGAAGTACAGAGCACTTGTGTGTGTGTGTGACTGAAATTTACTTGTGATGGTCCTTTCCATCAACTTTAAAAAGACAAGTTTGCCCAAGAATTGACCTTGTATCTCCCCAGGTTGGTATTCAGACCTACGTAATCTCTTTATTTCTCAGTTTCCTTATATATGTAGAACTGGGGTAACACTGAGTATCACTAAAATTCATCTTAGAGAGGAATGCAGTTTTTACAAAATACTTGAATGCATGGAGAATAACTGAGGAAGTGCTCATGGGGAAATCCCAAACTTCTCGAGGGCAGCATATGGAAGGTATGCAATAAGTAAAATCACTGGATGTGTCTTGAACTTGAAAGTAAAGCCTTTAAAAATACCAAGAAAGACCTGTTTCTTCAGCAGGAAGACAGGAATTTGCAGTTGCGTGTTCACATAATGCTGCAGGACTGTATCATAATGACTATATGGAAAAGAACCTAAAGTTTCCTGACTTCTCAGTGCTTTTCTTCTTTTAGGATATTTATTAGTTTTTTTTCAGTTGTACTTATCAGCCTAGCTTTTCTGCTTGCAAAAGGAAATCTTCATAATATCTTGCTTAAAAACAGCATAAATGTTTTACAACATAAACTGTATGAGGTAGAAACTGGTGTCTGTTTTCTTCCATCCGAGAGTGTGTACCTAATCCACTAATGTATTAAGTGTGTTTCTTGTCCTAACAAAGTATGTATTGCTGCTCTGGATAGCATTTTAAGTTATGAAAGCTGTAGTTAGCATCACTTTTGTAATTCTGTTTATTCTAGACCTATTGTAATATACTGTGAATAGACTGTTGTTAATAAATACAGCTCTTGCCAGTGGGGATAAAATGAGATTCTCTTAAAGAAAACTACAGTATTTTACTTTTTCTTGGCTTTTTAGTATGGATTCTATAGGTGGGTAGGTAGGTATCTCTACACATAACAAGTTACTTTTAATCTAGGATTATTTCATATGTAAATCAAGAGGCTGGTAAAGCTGAAAGTCATACTGAATTTTTAGTGAATGGAAGAACTGGGACCAACCTCGGTGTGGGCAAACTAAACTCACATACTCCTCATTCATGTGAAACCTGGGTGATATTTTTCTTGGGGGGGGGGGGGGGGGGGTAGTTTTTTAAAAATCTAAGGAAAATTTTAATTCCAAACTTTTTAAAAAGGGTTCCATATTATATCATAATCCTGATAGCTGCAGTCCACTACATACTACTTAATAGTGTTAAACTGTTTTTCTTGCTGAAATAATTTGGTATAATTACAAGCCAATTATTGTATAATTTTGTTGGATCCTTATTATAAACACTTTTTAACCAATTAGCGACCCAATATAATGTTTCTGGATTATTAATATCCATGAAAACAGAAAATAAACTATTGCTAAAACAGGCAGCCTAAACCTTTTTTTTTTAAAAAAAAAAAAAAAAAGTAACAAGTGTGATTTAATGTATGTTTTAAAATATTAAATGGTTTATATCTAGCGCAATTCTTAACTAAAAGTTTAAACTCTGTGTGGCAAAAATAGGTGTCACTTTCAGATTGAAGCATAATTTCTAAGACTTTAGAATTTATTATGTTAACACTTTTTTTGCAAAATTTTTATTTGGAAAAGAAAGGAAAAGCATGTTCCAAGCTCTTCCTGTAGTGTCCCTCACTATTTCACCTAAATCCAGTCCTAGTCATGATTTTCCATTTGGTGTATGAATATTTTCATTCTAACTGGATTTTGAATGTATAATGGTCTGCTGTAGGGGTTGCATATTAGTCTTGTGAACATAAAACAAGTGCTTGATTTCATTACCATGAATGTTTCCTAAGTTATGTGGAAAAGTTCAAGACTGTAAAGTTCATATGTAAAGTCTTAAAGGATTAGTTAAGTTCCTGCTGGCATTCATCATCCTTTTTGACTGCAAAGACTATCTGACAGATTTTGTGAGGTGTATTGGCAAATCAGTTCTCATTGGTATATTATTGTACATCTTAAAAAGGGGATTAAAAAAAAAAAAATCCCAATCCTGACCTGAAAAAATGATATGTGAAATTAAATTTATAATGCTTCCATAAGGTGGTTCTTGTCTGTGTTTTTCTTACAGTTGCTGAGGATCAGCTTTAACAGGAGGCATAAAGAAATCCTGTTCCTTTTTCTCTCAGATATGTTTTAATGTGTGTAGTTGAAAATTAATTGCCTTTTCCAGTTCCTTTGAAAACAGCAACAGTGGGATTTATGGTACTGAATTTTGAATGTATAGAAATACATTCAGTGGAAATTGTTTGATGTATAATTTGCCAGATTTCTATGCTTATAGACAAAAATTAACGTTGAAATAAAAAAAAGCTTAACAGATTCATTTCCTCTTTATAGGACTTCCAATTTTTTACAGTGGCCCTCGAAATCATAAATCCTATGCTTTATTTACGTGAATAAATATTTTGGCTAATGACAATAGAATTTGTAAGTTAGTACTGCACACTTTTAAAAAAGTCTATGTGCTTGCATAGAGTAAATATTACCAAAAAAACCCTGTCAGAATGAAGGTGTAATTACACACTCCAATTATGTACTATTCATTGGAAATACTTGGAGAATAAACTCTACTTAAAAGGTAGTTTATTCAATGGAGAAATGTTTATGTTTTTTAAATTAAAAGCTTTTTTTCTGTTTTCCTTCCAGGTATTGCTTTGTTTTTGCTTTGGGATACCTCACTGTGTGCCAAATTACTAGAGTCTATATCTTTGATTATGGACAGTATTCTGCTGATTTTTCTGGGTAAGCAGAAAAATAATCTTTCCATCTTGTCCTCCTAAGTATCTGTTATTGGGGTTTCCCCCCCGCCCCAGGTTAATTGTGTCAACCTTTTAGACTTTAGAAGAATGCTGGGCATGTGTGTGCATATTGGCATACATACAAATATATATGTACCTGTGCTTTAATCATGCAAACTGAGAATTTTGGGAACAGTTGTGTCTGTTAGAACCATGAGCGCGTTATCGGCTGCCTCCTGCTCCTGTCTGAAGGGCATAAAGGATTTGGTGGCTGTGGGGTTTTTTTGCTTTTGCTTTTTCCCCTAAAATATCTGTTACCACCCATGATGAAACTTGAATTGTACCTGATGTACTTGCATGCCTGGCACAGTCTGATACCATTTTGTGAGGAAAATCTGAATGTTTTATGGAATTTAGCTTTTAGCTTCTTTCTTTTTTGGTTTTATGTTAGATGTTCCAGAAGGAGAAAGCTAAGGAGAGAGGCATCTGTGTGGTGTAGTAGTCACGCAGCCCTTGGAAATAGAACGCTTTGTCTATGCGTTCTCATTTTATACAATGAACTTAAGTCTATATTTGACTTGAGCTGTATAGAAGCAAACCAGAATTAAATAGGCAAAGTAAAAATAAACCATATTGGTGGTGGTTCTTTGTACTGCAGACAGAAGTGAAGCACAACATTTTCTACACATAAGTTTGCTACTGTGATGGTGCTTTTGTTGATTTAAAGGAGAGTATGTATTTTGGAAAAAAGAGATGGGGAGTGTTTGCTCATCTGCTTAAAAAAATGCATTAAATACTTTTCAGGAATACTATGAATGGCAGTGGTCTTTGTAGTTTAGCATTACCTGTGTTGTGTAGTGGAGTTGTGCTTGTTAGCCTTGTTGCTTCTCAGTCTTCATTAGTAACAGGCATGTAGTCCAGAAACTTAACTTGTAGGCTGAAGCCAGAAGCTTTTATGGTTAAGTTCATCTTTTCTGTTATTTTGAGCTGGGTCTTGCCTTCTGAAACATCTTTCTACATTTATACCTACATCAAAGTGTCTGCCTTCAAGCCAGCTATCCAAGTCCCAATGGTAGCCAGTGGAGACCTGAGCAATGTAGACAGTAGAGCCTGGAGGGCATTTCAGCTGACCCACCACTAAGTATCTACCATAGTGTGGACTGGGTCACTTGCCAGTTGCCCCTGACTTTATTGACTAGGTCTCCACTGGGTATAATGAAAGCTTGCAACAGAGACATATGCATAAAGACACTTTAAAACTAGGTTTAGTGATGTTGAATTAAATTTCACTATTACAAGCGCAACTATAATCCAAATGCTGTCCCTTTCAGTTCACTGTAGGGCCGAAGTGTACACTTTGGCAGTGATCAAAGCTCTGAGCTGACTCTGGAAACAGTATAATTGCACTTCTTTGTTGCTGCTCTCGAGCTATTAATAGAGCTTGAGCACACCATTGCTCAAATGCAACTGTGCTGCTTTCAGATAGCAGCCGTCTTTGTGGCTCTGTTGGTTTGGTGTTAGCTCGGAGATTTCTGCTAGGTTGAAACATGTCCAAAGATTTATGAGATCTGTGCTCTGGATAGAACTGTTCTGAAGCCTAGATCCAACTCTAATTGTATGTTTGAGCTGCATGATTTAAACCATCCTTTCATGCACTAGTTTGGGAGCTTGTTGTATGCATATCACATCAATTCTCTGGCATGTACTGCATCTGCTCCCTTGAGGCCCAAGACAGAGGTTACTTCCAAAACAGGAGAAAGAAAATGAACTGAAGGGGGTTATTTTCTGTCAATTTTCTCTAGTGCCAGGGGAAGCGAGTAAGGTCAAGAAAATAACAAAAGTTGCCTAACCAGCTATTGAGCCCCTGCACCAGCAAGTTCTTCCAAAGATGTTGGCATGGGTTCATATAGCACATAGTCCAAAAGAGCTTTGAATGTCTAGGTATACCTAGGTATTTCTCCTAGCATGCCATGCCCATCTGAGGTGTCCAAGCCCAGAGGGTCTGCAAAAAATTTGAAGGAGGGTATCAATGCACTAGCAGTGGAGAAAGCTGAGGAGATCTCATGCTGGAGGTGCAACTGCTTGTGCAGAGCTGTGTGGTCTCGGCTTCAGTGCTAACATATCCCAGCTGCCAGTGAGCCTTCCACCACCTCCTTTGCCTTTCTGCCAGCACCTAAAAGGGATTGATAAAATCCTGGTTCACAGCCTCACTGTTCCAGCAAGGTCTCTTCCTCTTTTAGTCTCTAGATTGTTGCTCCTCAGCCAAATCTCAGAAGATACTGGAATAGCAACTTAAGAAGGAAAAAAATACTGCGGTCTGCTATGATAACAATGACAGATGTATCAGCTAGAATTAATTTAAGGTCTGACCAAGCTCCTCTTGGGCTCCATCCTTCCACCAGGCAAGATCCGCGCTGTCACATGTCCAGTTAGAGAAGGAAAACCCCATTACGTTCAGAATCAATTGGAGATTTCTGGCAGCACCAGGGAGGTCTACAGCTTAAATGCTAGAAAGGGATGTAAGGGATTTCCCAGACATCTGTTCTTGTTCAGTTTTCTTCCTTGCTGACCCTCACCTGTCACTCTAGTCTTGATATCAGGATTTTTGGGGCACTGATAATATGGTAGAAAAAACTTTTTCCCTGATTGCATTTTGAGGACTGGATATATTGTATGCTTTGAAATAACCATAACCTAAAAAAAAAAAAAATTAATTTGACAGACTGAGCCATCTGGCAAAATACCAGCATAGCCCTGTCAATGAAGGAGGATTTGATGGCTCTTGGATTTGTTTTTCTGTTCCAACTTGAACATGATATAAAAAGGCCAAGTGCAGTCAAAAGACTTGCACAAAACTATGTGCCCATCTTATGGTATGATTATTTTGTTGTGGATTTTTTTTGTCTCCAGCTCAGATACTACTAGGTAAATACAGCCCCTGATATATTTTTGAGATCTGATTTCAAAGTTAAATTTCTGAATTCTGGTAGCCTACTTTATACTCTCCCCATTCTCTCCCTCCCCCCAGTTTAGGGAGTTAGCAATGCTGGGATTTACGTCAGTCAAAAACTCTTATTATACCATCTTTGTAGTATCTTTCTTAGTATAAAGCTGACTCGCTTAGCCAGGGAAGAATATCTCTTGGACAGTTTAAGATCTGCTCAAGTGTACCAAATTCAAAACAAACTAAACTCTGTTGGAGCCAGCATAATTATGCTGGGTTTTTGTTTTGTCAGATATGTTTACTTGAAACAAACAATAATTCTAGATGGAAAAATTAAGCATAGGACCAGGTGTTAGTAGAAACAGTGAAAGTGGTCTGCATATCTAAATAATTTATAGTACTGTTCAACTTTGGTATGTTTTTATTGTCCTTTGCTTACTGTTGCTGTAATTTACAATGCATATAATTGCTCTTACTGCCCTTTTTTCTTTACTCTTCCCACTGTAAAAAAAAATAAACTATGTTAGTAGAAAATAAATGTGAAACACTTTAGCTGTTTTTCTGGAACCTAATGCAGCAATAAAAGGCATGGGTTATGAAATGCTATATCTAAGGATTAAATTCTTTTCGTTGCATTGAAAACTCTGTAATAATTTGAGCTCCAAAAATTAATCATTATGTCCTTGCATTGACAATATTCCGGTTGAGAGTTATTATCCTGGACTATTAGTATAAACTTTTCCTGATATTTACATGTGAAAGAAAATCCTGAACCTTTTTCTTAATTATTCTTTCTTCCTTTTTTGTAACAGTCCAATGATGATAATTACACAGAAGATCACTAGTTTGGCATTTGAGATTCATGATGGTAAGATTTCTTTAAATGGTGTTTCATTTTCCATAGAAATAAATTTAAGGAAGGTTAGTCCTGAGTCACTGAGTTACTTCAGTCCAGTTTGTGTTTTAGGAAAAAAATATTTTTGTGTCTCAATTGATTCTTTTGATGCTTACTAATGGAAGTACCAAGAAATGTTGCTCAGACGATAGAAAAGCTCTGAAAATGCTTACATTGTGCAGAAGATACGACTTATCAGAAGACCAATGACACTTCTCGGGTCAGTGAACAAAGACCACTAACATTTTTTTGGGCTGGGGTATTGATCCTAAGAATTAGCTAAATAATTTCCAAATTCAGAGATCACTGTTGCTGACAGATTGGTAGAAGTAGTACATATAACTTCAGTTGTTGAGCACCTCTTGTTTTAAAATGCTAACTGCTAATCTCCCCCTAATTTGTGCCATGTATACTGATTTTTATAAAACCTTTGTATATGTTTCATTTCGTTTATTGTCATAATTATACTTGCTACTAGTGTATCAGTATGAACAGGGAGATGATCTAATTATGTTTCTGTCTTTTCTTCTGTCAGATTTATCCATCAGATAAGTGGGCCCTAGATGAATCCTAATGTTGGCTTTTTGTGGGTAGGGTATCTAGATTTTTAGCTACCTTCAAATTCAAAGGAGTAATTTTCATTTTAAAGTTTGAAAATATTATCTAATAAACCTAGCCAATTATCTTGAATTGCTTGGAGCTACAGCTGTCAGTTGAAGATTTGGGAGTGTAGCCCCAGACACCTGGATCAAGCCATGTGTTTTTCTGAAATTTCTTTAGTAACATTATGTATGGAGTTTAATACGTTTTTCTCATATGCGTCCTAGCTTTAGCGCTGTTGGTGTTTCATTTTTTATCCATTCTCATTAAGGAACACTGTCTAGAGAAGCCTGTAGGCAACAACATTCATGAATATGAAAAGTTAGGAAAGCGCCTTTTTGTAAGAATTCTTGTAAGCATGAAAATAAATAATGCTGGGAATATCTAGTCAGTCAAAGAAGGTGATGTCTAACTTCCAGAGAAAATATATTCCGAAGTATTAGTCTTGCAAGCTATAATCAATTAGAATACAGAGTATACAAGTTAGAGGAAACAGCTTATTATAAGGAAGTAATAATTCCAGTATCGAAGATAAATGCTTCCTCTTACTATTATTTTTGTAGAGAAAAGAGCTATTCTCTATTTGCTGACATCATGCAGAAATAGTGGAGTTGTGGTATTGGTCAAGCATGTGAGTGTTCTTGGTAATCTTCAAACAAATGTTTCATTTAGTCAGCTCTATTCTTAACTTCCATCACAAACTAAACTAGGTTTTTTTTCTACTTAATTCAGATAATTTGTGTTTTCCTCATAAGCTCAGTTTATTTTCTGTCTGAACGTCTTGTAATCTTGTAGGTATTATTGAATTCATTTTTTATCCATTATCTGTCTAGAGAAGCCTGTAGGCAACAACATTCATGAATATGAAAAGTTAGGAAAGCGCCGAGTTAGGCAGTCACCGAGGCGAAGGGCTCCGGAGCGGACGCTCGTGCCGGGGCACCCTTGCTGAGGCGGCAAAAACAAAGCGCGAAGGGCAGGAGCGGGCAGCCCAGCCCCCCTCCCAGAGCGGGAAAGAGCGGGAAAGGGCGAGCTGCTGACGTGCGGCAGCTCTGACGCGGCGTGGGCGGGGCCAGGAGTGACGGCGGCCAAACCCCCCCACCTATAAAAGCAGCCCCCAGGGAGCGCGAGTGACCAGGAGCGCGGCGACCAGGACGGGCAAACAGGGCGTGGCGCGTCAGGAGGGCGTGGCGCGTCAGTTTGCGTGTCAGTTCGCGCAGTCAGGGTGCGCAGGAAAGGCCGAGTGTCCCCCCCTCCAAGTTCCAAAGGGGAACCCAGGCAGTGGTCACCGTCCTCCCAGGAGAACACCTGGCAGCCATGGTCACCACCCGCCCGAAAGCCGCCGCCAAAAGGAATGCGGCGACCCAGACGGAGCTCCCGCACAGACACGCGGCCGTCCAGGTCACTGGCTGCAGGGAGTGCCTGGGCCTGTCGCTTGTGCCAGACGGCAGCGGGGACGGCAAATGTCTTCGGTGTGAGCAGGTGGATGATCTGCTCAGCCTGGTGGCAGAGCTGAAGGAGGAGGTGGAAAGGCTGAGGAGCATCAGGGAGTGCGAGCAGGAGATAGACTGGTGGAGCCGCACCCTGCTGTCCCTGGGGCCAGGGCAGCAGGCGGAGGCCCCACAAGGAGCAGAGGATCCCCTGCCCTCTTGCCGGCAAGCAGAAGGAGGGGATCCAGGAGACGGGGGGGAATGGAAACAGGTCCCTGCCCGGGGAGGCAGGCGAATCCCCTCCCGGCCTCCCTCACCTCCCCAGCTGCCCCTACACAACAGATACGGGGCTCTGGAGGTTGAGGGCCAGGCAAGCGGGGAGGGAGGTGAAGGGGAAGGTCCAGCCAGGGGGTTGCCGAGGGTCAGTCAGTCACCCCCACGGATTACGACTGCCCCTGTTAAGAAAAAAAGGAGGGTGGTTGTGGTGGGGGATTCCCTCCTGCGGGGAACTGAGGGCCCGATCTGCCGCCCGGACCCATCCCACAGGGAAGTCTGCTGCCTCCCTGGGGCCCGGGTTAGGGACATTACGAGGAAACTGCCTGACCTCGTGAGGCCCTCCGATTATTACCCACTGCTGGTTATACAGGTGGGCAGTGACGAGATTGCAGAGAGAAGTCCTAGGCCAATGAAGAGGGACTTCAGGGCACTGGGGCGATTGCTCGCAGGATCGGGAGCACAGGTTGTGTTTTCCTCTATCCCGTCAGTGGCAGCAAGGAACACTGAAAGGAATGGGAAAACTCACCTGATTACCAGGTGGCTCAGAGGCTGGTGCCATCGCTGGAATTTTGGGTTCTTCGATCACAGGGAGGTCTACACGGCACCGGGCCTGCTGGCGGCTGATGGAGATCGGCTGTCTCCAAGGGGGAAAAGGATTCTCGCCCAAGAGTTGGCGGGACTCATTGAGAGGGCTTTAAACTAGGTTTGAAGGGGGAAGGGGATATAAACAGGCCCGCTAGTAAGGAGCCCAGGGGCGGCATGGCAACATTGGGGGCAAAATCGACAGCCCAGCTTAAGTGCATGTACAGCAATGCACGTAGCATGGGCAACAAACAGGAGGAGCTGGAGGCCCTTGTGCAGCAGGATGGCTATGACATAGTCGCCATCACGGAAACGTGGTGGGACGACTCTCATGACTGGAGTGCTGCACTGGAGGGCTATAAGCTCTTCAGAAGGGATAGGCAGGGTAGGAGAGGCGGTGGGGTGGCTCTGTATGTTAGGGAGTGTTTCGACTGCATAGAGCTTGACAGTGGTGATGACAAGGTGGAATGCTTATGGGTAAGGATGAGGGGGAAGGCTGGAAAGGCGGATGTCCTGTTGGGAGTCTGCTATAGACCACCCAACCAGGAGGTAGAGGTAGATGAGGCATTCTATAAGCGGCTGGCAGAAGTGTCGCAATCGCTAGCCCTTGTTCTCATGCGGGACTTCAACTTGCCAGACATCTGCTGGAAATACCACACAGCAGAGAGGCAGCAGTCTTGGAAGTTCCTGGAGCATGTGGGGGATAACTTTCTAATGCAGCTGGTAAGCGAGCCTACCAGGGGAGGTGCCCCGCTTGACCTGCTGTTTACCAACAGAGAAGGGCTTGTGGGAAATGTCGAGGTCGGAGGCCGTCTCGGGCTTAGCGACCACGACATGATAAAGTTCTCAATTTTGGGTGATGCTAAGCGGAGGGGCAGCAAAACTATTACCATGGACTTCCGGAGGGCAGACTTTGCCCTCTTCAGGACCCTGGTTGGGAAAGTCCCTTGGGAGGCGGTCCTGAAGGGCAAAGGGGTCCAGGAAGGCTGGGCCCTCTTCAAGAAGGAAGTCTTAAGGGCGCAGGAGCGGGCTGTCCCCGTGTGTCGTAAGACCAACCGGAGGGGAAATCGACCGGCCTGGCTGAATAGGGAGCTTTTGCGGGGACTCAGGGAAAAAAGGAGAGTCTACCGCCTTTGGCAGAAGGGGCGGGCAGCTCAGGAGGAGTACAGGGATCTTGTTAGGTCCTGCAGGGAGGAAATTAGAAAGGCAAAAGCCCAGCTAGAACTCAATCTGGCCAGTGCTGTAAAAGACAATAAAAAATGCTTTTATAAGTACATCAGCAATAAAAGGAGAGCCAAGGAGGATCTCCATTCTTTGCTGGATGTGGGGGGGAACATTGTCACCGAGGACAAGGAAAAGGCTGAAGTACTTAACGCCTTCTTTGCCTCTGTGTTCAACAGCCAGACCGGTCATCCCCAGGGTACTCAGGCCCTTGAGCAAGAGGATAGGGATAGGGACCAGAATGGAGCCCTCATAGTCCAGGAGGAAGCAGTTAATGACCTGCTATGCCACCTGGACGCTCACAAGTCTATGGGGCCGGATGGGATCCACCCAAGAGTACTGAGGGAGCTGGCAGAGGAGCTTGCCAAGCCACTTTCCATCATCTATCAACAGTCCTGGTTAACAGGGGAGGTCCCTGATGACTGGAGGCTTGCCAATGTGACGCCCATCTACAAGAAGGGCCGGAAGGAGGACCCGGGGAACTACAGGCCTGTCAGCCTGACCTCGGTGCCCGGGAAGATTATGGAGCGGTTCATCTTGAGCGAACTCCACAGGCAAGTACAGGTCAACCAGGGGATCAGGCCCAGCCAGCATGGGTTCACAAAAGGCAGGTCCTGCTTGACCAACCTGATCTCCTTCTATGACCTGGTGACCCGCCTGGTAGATGATGGAAAGGCTGTGGATGTCATCTACCTCGACTTTAGCAAAGCTTTTGACACCGTCTCGCATAATATCCTCCTCGGGAAGCTGGCAGCTCACGGCTTAGACAGGCATACTCTTCGCTGGGTAAAGAACTGGTTGGGTGGCCGAGCCCAGAGAGTAGTGGTAAATGGTGTTAAGTCCAGTTGGCGGCCGGTCACGAGCGGTGTTCCCCAGGGCTCTGTTTTAGGGCCAGTCTTGTTCAATATCTTTATCAATGATCTGGATGAGGGGATCGAGTGCACCCTCAGTAAGTTTGCAGACGACACCAAATTGGGTGGGAGTGTCGATCTGCTCGAGGGTAGGATGGCCCTGCAGAGGGACCTGGACAGACTGGATCGATGGGCCGTGGCCAACTGTATGAGGTTCAACAAGGCCAAGTGCCGGGTCCTGCACTTCGGTCACAACAACCCCATGCAACGCTACAGGCTTGGGGAGGAGTGGCTGGAAAGCTGCCTGGCCGAAAAGGACCTGGGGGTGTTAGTAGATAGCCGGCTGAACATGAGCCAGCAGTGTGCCCAGGTGGCCAAGAAGGCCAACAGCATCCTGGCTTGTATCAGGAATAGTGTGGCCAGCAGGAGCAGGGAGGTGATTGTCCCCCTGTACTCGGCGCTGGTGAGGCCGCACCTGGAATACTGTGTCCAGTTTTGGGCCCCTCACTACAAGAAAGACATTGAGGTGCTGGAGCGTGTTCAGAGGCGGGCAACGAAGCTGGTGAAGGGTCTGGAGCACAGGCCTTATGAGGAGCGGCTGAGGGAACTGGGGTTGTTTAGCCTGGAAAAGAGGAGGCTGAGGGGAGACCTTATTGCTCTCTACAACTACCTGAAAGGAGGTTGTAGTGAGGTGGGTGTTGGTCTCTTCTCCCAAGTAGCTAGCGATAGGACAAGGGGAAATGGGCTTAAGCTGCGCCAGGGGAGGTTTAGACTGGAAATTAGGAAAAATTTCTTTACGGAAAGGGTGGTCAGGCATTGGAACAGGCTGCCCAGAGAGGTGGTGGAGTCCCCATCCCTGGAGGCGTTTAAAAAACGGGTAGATGTGGCACTTCGGGATATGGTTTAGTCTGGTCTACCCTTGATTAGTCTAGAGTGGGCTTGGTAGTGTAGGTTAATGGTTGGACTGGATGATCTTAAAGGTCTTTTCCAACCTAGATGATTCTATGATTCTATGATTCTATGAATTCTGAGTATCAATCTTGAAATTTTGTTCCTTGTTGACCTCATATCGGAGATCCTCTATAGTCTTCGTCAGCTGGTGGGGAGTAACTGGTAATATATTGGAAAACGTTCTTTCTGGTTGCATTTGCAGTTTAGCAGAGTGCTTGGGTTGGATGATCACTGTTGCTGGGAACACAGCATGAACATGGCTTTCGAAAGTTGATGTGACCAATGTGAATTCAGGAGCAACTGCTAGTCTGGTGTCAGGAGTTGCTAAGAAAAGATGTACAGGGGAAACTGAGATTTTATTAAAGCAATGATTTTTAACCACAGACAACTTAAAAGGGATCCATCAGGAGAAATTAATGAAAACAAGCCTGCTGTCCATGGGCTTTTGTTCACTGTACAAAGGACCATGCTTCCCCTGGAAAATACTTTGAGATATACTGGCAGAGGAGGAGATAGTGTTGAAAATCAGTATACTAAGTGATTAATGGCACTCTGAGCCTTTAGTCACATCAGCTTGGCTGTATTCATCACCAATTACTTTACTTTCCCCCCTCGTTTTTTATCAGTATGTCCAAGGAGAGGTAATGAAAATAAACAGCCGAAAGAAAGGAGTTGGTGTGTTGGAAGATCTTGGTAAGCTTCAAGACTCTAGTTGTAGTTAGATTGTTTTTGTGGTAAAAACAAAAGTCTTCTGGACTTCATCTTTTCCTGGCAGCCTGTTCATTGTGTTCAGCTGGTTTCAGTGTTACATTTGAAGGTCTTGGAGAGAACTGCATGTAGTCATGAAGGCTGCTCACTCATGCTGCATATTAAAGAGTCTGTCTAGCTAAGTGGATATGCTTGATTCCAAGTTGAACACTAGCATGGAATCCCATAAATAAATAAGTAACAACTATCCCTATAACTGTTACAACCCTGTGCACTTAGTGTGTGGGGGGGTTTTAAGCAGAGAAATTCTATGCAAGTTGCATAGGATTAATTTAAGCTTGCTGTATAATACTGACTTTTCAGAAGGTTGCATGGATCACAGATTTATACCTGAGTGAATTTGGAGTATGCCTTTGGTGTACTCTGATCTGCATTTTGTTCTTAAGCCCTTGATAGTTCTTGCTGCCTTACGGTTTCTTGTTACTCAAATGAGCACTGCCAAAAATGAGTAGTCAGTATGTAAAGATCTGCTTTGTATTTCTTGCTGATTATCTTTGGCATCACACGTATATTCTAAAGGCAGAAATGTTTTTACATGGTTTGGAGACTGCTTTGGAGACTGCTTGTGTTCATATTAATTCTTTATGACAAGATTTAGATTTATTTATGCAACACTTTAGGCTAATGACAGTTAAGGGAGAAAAGGAATTTTTTTTTTGTACTTCAGATGCTATATTCTGGAGCACCCTTTTTTCATCAAATTTAAAACTAGCATATTTTAGAGAAGGAAAGGTGCATTACAGTTATTATAGAAGCAGGGGGCTTGTCTGTAGGTGCAGTTTAGAAGGGCTATAGGATAGGGGATTGTACTTGCATGAGAAATTTCTAACTTAAGAGATGGTGGCGAGAAGCTTTTGCAATTGTAGTTATAAGGTACTAAAAGTTAAGCAGGGGAGAGAGAGATACCATTACTGCTTAACTCTGTATCGTGCAATGAGTTCATACAGCATTCTCCCTTTTTTGCTTATAACCCACTTATCCCCACAGAGCCTCTCTCATTTTACTGCAATTCTGTATGAGATCAGGGATCTTTACAGGAAAGACCCATATCCAAATCTAACCTCCCTAATCTGTATGCGCTTTGGCAGCTTGTTTTTAATTGTAGTGCTTAATGAATCTTGAACAAAGAGTCTCTTCAAATGTTTATATTCATAATCCATTGAAGTTCTGGAGCTCACAATGTATTTATTTTTAAATCTCCAAGAGATTCAGCTGGCAAAACTAAGGAACATTAGGCTTGATATTTGATATTTAAAAGGGAAAAAAAATTCTCACAGCTTCTTCCAACCTTGTTCTTGTTTCTTTTCTCTAATTTAAACTAAATAGTACATAAAACTTTAAAGAAAAAATGTAATTTTTAAAATGTAATACCCATCTACTAAACAAGAAATCTAATTCTTCCAAATTATTTCTTCATATTACTATGCTGCACTTGTCCATAAAAATGTGTGACTAGATATAGGTAAGAAGCCAGAACCATAACATTCTTCTGTCAGCTGCTTCTTGGTTCCTAGGGGCTTATCTCACATGCTTGCTGACCAGCAGAACTAGAAGGGAGATAGAGAGTACACTGAATGTGTAACTTGAACGATTGCCCGCCTCTTAGTTTGAACGCTATATTGGTGAAATATAGTTAAAGGCTGGTCTTACATCCGTGTTTTAGGTCTCATTTGCTTTGCTCCAACAGCAGGCTATTAGGACAATGGTTGGATTATTTTATGCTGTTTTTTCTCATATTACTATTGTACTATTACAAACTTGTAAGATTTCCAAATAGGCTGTTAGAGCCTATTTCCCCCTGCAAAAGAATGAAAGTATAGTATCTGTCCAGTATGGCCTCTGAGAGAAGAGGTATTTCAATGTATAGATGCAACACATGGAAAGTGGGAAGGAGATGAGGAAAAAGAAACTCGGGTGGTGTTGGAGAAACTTATGTGCAAACACTGTATTAGTTGCCGTGGTCTTAATTATCTGTTGCTACCTGCCTCATCAGGTTGTGGTACTACACCATACACTGGGGATGCTTTTCAGACAATACTTTTTTTAAATTTTTGTTTAAATTAGAAAGTAAATTTCATATTGGTTTGCAGCTAATGAGCAGTCCCATCCAAACTTCAGTACTGCTATTATGTTAGTAGTAATGGTTTTGTTAACTGTTCTTGAACAATGTAATAGTGTCAGAAGTGTTGAAGAATGTTTCTTGCTTTTAGTTGATATAAACATTTCTTCTTTATTTTCAGTTAACTAGAGTCTTAGCCTTTTACTTTTCTCAAAGGCAAATAATTCCCATATTCAGCAGAAAGACACTACATCTTTCTAAAGGCTTGCAGACAACTTCAGTATTGGTCTGCTCTGGTTTAAAGAGTGGAAAAGTGGATGTACTGAAGTGTTGAACAGCTTATGTATTTCTGTGATATTTCAAATTTATTTTAAAAAAATACATAGAAAACCAGAACAGGATTACCAGGCTGAATTGCCAGTTGTCACAATGTGACCCCATGGTAAAAGGGAACATACTGTGTTTTGGCCAATTTACTTCTGTGATTAAGTGGGGTTTTTTTGTTGTAGTGAGAGGTGGTCAGTTAAGTATGTTGTTATGTTTTTGAAAATAAAGGTCTCAAACTATCAGTGCACTTTTCTGATTTCAGGTAGGTCATGTTATTATCATTATTTCATTTTAAAAGTGTTTTTGGATGGTTGCTGTTGTGAAAGTATAAGCAAGAGAACATTGAGACAGAGAAATGTGTGCTTATGTATGTAGAACTAAGTACTCTTAAGGATTTTTGATAGGTCATCATGACCCAGTTCCACTTTAAAATGCTGGTATTAGAGCAAAAAAGTTGCAGCTGTTTAACCAAGAATGTTGTTTTCTAATTTTTCTGTTAATTATGTCAGTGAAACTGCTATGGTGTGTGGGTGTAGGGTTGGTTTTTTTTTTTTTTTTGGTAACTTGATGCTTTCTTCTTATGACTAGGAGTTTCTTTTAATGCTCTCTCTCCAATTGTCTTTTTTTTTTTTTTTAAGCACTCCCTCTTGTGTTAGTTGACAGCATGGTCCTTATTGTTTCAGTATCAGTTACCAAATCATTTTGATTACAGTACATGTCATTAGTGTTTAAAAGAATTATATTGTACTTCTCCCCTGCTAAGTCTTCAAGTATTGTTCTGGGCCTACATTTGCTTGGGCAGCTCTCTGGATATCAAGACTTCTGATTTTTCTTGCTTTTTGTAGTTTCTTTGCAATTTTACTCAGCTGGCATCTGTGTCTGTTTGCTTTTATTGCTGCCAGTGTGCTAGTAACAGCTAAAACTGTTGTCTGTCTTCAGGTCTTAAAATGTTTTAGTAACAGCATGCCTTTGGGCTCAGCTGGTGATCCATTTCAGAACCTCAAATTAAAATTTACTGTAATTACAACAGAGCCTGTGATATGATCTCCATGTTTAACTATAATTCATGTAATATAATCTTATGTCTAAGCATTACTAATGAGTTGCTGATTAGCCAGTGGATATACAAAGGTGGATATATTCAAGCAGATGAACCAAGCTGGGGTGGTGCTATGATATGATTGTAAACATTCTATTATCATAGTGAGAGCACGGTAGGTAGTCATAATGTGCCTTAATAAAGCCTATGTGGCAGGATACTGGTGTGTACCTAAAGATGTTGATTTTGTTACCATTAGGATGTGCTCTCCTGAGGAGGAATGAAAAGATGCAACTTCTTCATGATCTAGACCGCTGGGAATAAATTTTATTACTGATGATTTACAAAATTCTTTTACCAAGGAGGGAACGTAAGAGTATTTCCTACTCTACAGATGAGAAAACTGAGTTATAGTTGCTGAGTGACCAAATTATTTCACCTCTCTAACAGATGTTCGATAAAACCCATTTCCTCTAATCCGCGCTGTGTGATTTGGTAGCAACTAAAAGCTGCAGCCGTTGCAGTAGTCTCCTACTTTAGGACAGGAGAAAACAATTCTCATAATCCCCAGAGAAAGGTTACAAAATTTCATGAGTTCCCTAGCAGTGGCGTGTTGCTGAAGTGGGGTTTCTTCATCTCCAATGAGTAGTAGGTAGGGAACAGCTATGATTTATGAGCCTCTGTTCCCATGGGCAGATACACTGCCTAGGAAATGTTGAATGTATATATATTAATTAATCTCATATTAAATAAGCATCAATGTAAGAGCACCTTTTCCATATGTATTTTCTATGAATCAAAGATATTAACAGTAGCTTCCTGAAAGCTTCCAAGAGTATGACAGAGGCAGAAATCAATGGTTTCTTTGTTTTTGTGTGCTATGCAAAAATGATAAATGGGCCTTCAAGGCACTGAGAAGACATTTAAAAAAAAAAAAGAAAAAGAAAAGAAAAATACAGGGAAAGCCACTGAACTGACCTCAAAGAAGCTGCTGGCTGGAGGGAAATATTAGTGAGGTGGGGAAACGTAAAATTAATGGATGTTTACTCATATGCAGTATGTTTGAGACGGCGAGTGTATTTCTCACCAGGTTATTTAGGCCTTAAATGACTTCTCATGTATGTATGTATGCATATAACTTGAACCCATTTTAAATATGCCAATTCTTTCTTCCTTACCTGTCCAAAAGTATAGGTAATTTTTCAGTGGTTAGTCTTCTATTTCAGGTTTGAGGTTTTTTCCTCCTTTTTCATACGACATAAATGATGTGAAATCTTCCCTTTGACTAATTACCTTTATTTGGTGGTTAGTCTGGCTTTATGCAAGTTCATTTGGACATACTTGGTGACTGCTTCCTCTTTCTGACTTAAGGGTAAAGTACTTATATGGAATACAACAGTGAAGGAGACTCCTGCTCCAGTTAGTTCGCATTGTATACGCTGTGAGAGAGAGACTGAAGGCGCTGTACGAGCTCCTTCCCTGCACTAGTCATGTTGTATGAGCTACATCTATCTATAGGAGCCTTTGTGTTAAATTTGTTTGTGTTAAATTCAAAGATTCACTACTTGACAACTGTAATCTTATGTCCTTAATGGTTAAAGGACCTTTCAAAATGCTTCTCCTGCATTTTTTATTCAGTAGAAATCTTTGCTGTAGCACCAAGGAGAAGATGTGAAAATGTCATGATGAGGAAGAGAAAATGCCTGCATGAAGTTAGGGGTGATGCTTTGTACTTCAGTTTCTTGCCTTGAGTGGGTATGAATGGGGGTGACTTTCCACTTTGAAGGATCAGGACCAAGGAAGGTGTATTTCCAGGTCATACTGGAAGAGAGGAGATGGCAAATTGCTAACCCCTCGGTATTCTCAGCTTTAAAGACTAACAGTGCAGTTTTAAAGTCATAAGTATGTATAGGTCATGGTTTCTGGAGTCACATGAAGACAACAGAGTTCTCTTCGGATAACAACTATTTCCATGAGTCACAGAATTAAACAGTGTTTGACTTCCTCCCCTGCCCCCAATCTTTTTTTGTCTTAAGCCTGACTGATTTTGATATCCCCCAAAAAATTGGCTCCAGATAAAACTTCCCTTATGCTTGGATCAAATATAAGGGCTCCCCTCTGTGGATTTACTGGCATCAGGGGGTGGGGTTGAAAGCAACCTTTCTGTGAGTGGAAGAGGATCTTCTATAGAATCACCTATTTTCATAAAGCACATTGGGATTTCATATCTATATTACCTCAACTCTTTCATCAAACTTGGTTAGAAATTGGCTGTTGGGTTTAGGCACTGCTAGGGAGGAAGATAATTGAAGTGGGATTCCATAAACTTAATTTCCTTTAGGAAGCTATGCTCATAAAGTTTTAGTGCTTGCGACGGCAAAGAAAACTTGCAAAATGTGAATAGCAGGGAATGGATGCATGCGCTAATGGCTGAACCAGTGGAGAGTCTGCAAAAGGAGCTGAAGCAGTCATTTTGGCAAGCAGTGCTGGCTGGTATATAAAGCAGGGCTGTCTGAAGGAAGGAGCTCTACTTCTTCTGTGCCCCTTGATTAGTGTATTTTATAATAATTTAGTGTTGAAGGTAATATTTTTTACTTTTCTCTTTTATGGGAGTGCAAATTTTGAAGCCTATTTTTTCAGGGCTAGACCACCAGCATTTTAGGAAGTGCCACATAAGGCAAGAAGGTAAATTCAGTCTTGCTGCTGAACTTAGACTTGACCTGCCCTGTTCTGCTAGCAGTGGTTAGGGCTTCTTGTTAGTGCTCATGAAAAAGACTTGAGCACCCTTTACTGTTGCACCTACTTCACTGGACCTTGTTTACAACCTTTACTTGCAGTAGGAAGGTGCTTTTTAGGTCTGCCTTAAGTTTTGAATTGCTTAAATCTATCTTGGACTGCGTTCATACTGTACATCAAAAGTGCATTGACTAGTGTAATGTCCCTGGGTTGCTGTGATGTTGAAAGGGGTTTGGGGCTTGTCCAATTTCCAGGACTGGCAATAAAGGATTTTAAAACCTGCAGACTTTGAAATCTTAGCCAATGTAGGGGGAACTGTATTTGTCAACACTTATTACAAGCCTTCTTAAAGCTTTCCTGAAATCCATGTGATTTCAGGTTTAGGCACCGTTGGATATGACTTCAGGATATGAGAGCTTGTAATTTTGTCAACAGTAAGAATTGTTTGATCCAACTCCAGGAAAAATGCTATATGACATAATACCTCTGAATCACTTGAGGACTTAAGAAATTACATTGCAGCATGAGGCTTGCTCTGCTAAGTAAAGAAACTGCTAATTAATGTGTGGGGATTTAGCTTTTTATTTTTCCTTTTTCCTGTCCTCTTCCCTAGGAATGTTTCGGAAAAATGAAGATTTGACTCCATCACAGAGATGCTTGGCTGTAAGGTAGGCTTTGAGACATCTCTGAGAGTCTAGTTTTGGGGGTGGGGAGAAGCTGGTGTTTTGTGTGCTTTATTAATGCTCTGAGGAATTGGTACAGTTCACATTCAAGATAGAGAGTTTACAAACTCATGTAAAACAGATCTGTGCTTTTTGTATTTGTAGCTTAATTCATACATCTGTTCTCCTGGAAAATATCACTAGAAGTAGATTTTTATACTTATCTAAGAAAAACATTCTAAGTTCTATGCAGTCTAGGCACATTAATGCCATATCAGACAGACTAGTTAACATTTAGTACACATATAAAGTAACTGGTGAAGGAACATGGTGGTTTAATTCTGTTTTGCAGTATTTAACTTACCTTTTCTCCTTTCTTTATTCAGGAGACTTGAAAATAGTATGTTGTCCTCGGCAAAACAGTCTTGACTTGAGGCATTTTCCTTAACTAAAATTATTGCCAGATAACACAAACCTTTGTTTACTGATTCAGTTATTGAGAAAAAAAAGAAAACAACAACAGTAGAACAAGAACTTAAGGAAACACCCTTCCTCCTCCTTCCCCAGGCTCATCTTCAGTCAAACACCTCTACTGGGCAAGGAGAGAGTCACCAGATTTCAGGGGATCTATCTGAAAGTGTTCAGTACAGATTGGAAAGAAATACTATGTGTAGAATGTTTTAAGCTGTGATTACAAAAGACACACAAACCGCTTTTCTACATGTGTTTTTTACTGCAGTTAGAGTAAGCAATAATATGGAGTACGACTTTTCCTACTGTGGAAGTTCTGTAGAACTACACATTCCATCTCACAAGTTGCTTATCTTTGAATTACAGACGCATGCCAAGTCTACTGGAGTATTTAAGTTACAACTGTAATTTCATGGGTATCCTGGCAGGCCCGTTATGCTCTTACAAAGACTATATTACTTTCATTGAAGGCAGATCATACCAACTGCAACAGTCTGAAGCAAATGGGAAGGAAGATACAAAATATGAACAAACGGATCCTTCTCCAAATGTAAGATGTATGACTCGTGCAGTGCCGATGCTTACGGAATCATTGCATGAAAAGCTTGGTTTGCACTGTTCATTTACAGGCATAACTTCTGAACTGTATCTGGAGTTCATTCATCAACAGTATAGTTCCCTGTTAAAAAAGTTAAATACTTATTTTTTTTAAGGCAGGTTTTCTCTATGGTTTCCAGTCTGGGTCCTTGTGGATAAAAGCAGATTAAATTGAAGTTTCCTAACAAGCTTATATGGTAAAAAGCCGTCTTTAAATTAAAACAGTTCATGCATGTTTCCCTCAAAGCATATACTGTGCATTAAAAAAAAAAAAAAAGTCCTGGTAAGCAAATTCTACTGTTTTTTAATGTCTTCTTGCGGCAAGTAGGAAACATTCATATGTAACAAGTTGAAAAACACTCTTAGAAATAGTTTCATTTTTCTTGCTTTCATTCATGTAGAGAGGTATTAGATGGATTTTGATCTGAAGGTATAGTAAAAGATGTACTAGCCATAATCCATACAACATATTTCTTTTTTCTGTTTTTTTCCATTATTGGAAAAGAGACCAAATACATAAGAAGAAAGTCCAGTTGTTCATACCTTGCAAGAGATATTGTATGGTCTGAATTAACAAGCTTCAGAGCTTTCAATTTTACTTTTTAAATTTAATCCAATTAGTTTAATGCTCAGGGTACCAAATATTATCTTTTCACTCTTTTCATATTCCCTTAAATAGGAGCGTATCAGACTTTCAAATTTGTGTGTGCCTAAGATAATTATTACCACACATAAAAGCCAGAATTATGGAGTCGACTGGAACGCTTCAGATAAATGGCTTTTGCTAATTTCAGTGCCAGTTAGCTGTTTTCTGCTTATCTTGTGGACCACCAACTGTTGCTGGAGCAGATGAATGCGTTCCCAGGACGTAGCTGCTTGTCACATCCTACCATCTGGAGGTTACCATCCCCGCAGCTGGGCTAACCAGGGAGTCCTTCCCAATTAGTTGTGCCATCTCCAGCCACTTCCATCCTTTGAATGTGAATGAGGGCTCTTTGCATGTTCCACCCTACCCGTCCTGTGCAGTTGTAGTAACCTGCACCACAGGAATGTAAACTACTGGCTGGAGAATGATAACATTTTAAACCTCTCCACATGTTGACAAAGTACTTAAGCTCATAGAAGTGTGCTGTGGAGCAAGTACTCAGGAAGGGAAAAAGACAGAAAAGGCTTCCTTGTGTAGACTGGCACCTCATAGTCTGTAGTCTGCACTGATGTGTTGTATTGACAAAGTGGCAGACACTTCCTTTGTTTTTAAATATCATGTTGGCTCAGTACAGGCATCATATCTGATGTACTAAAATACTATTTCTTCAGAAAAATATTGTGGTAAAACTATTGCAAATAAATGGAACTAACCAATTCTGCCAGTATCAATACTTCTGGACATGCATCTACTGATTGCCTGGTAGCACCTCCTAGCCTTTTACCACATAATCTTGCTAGCAGTCTGAACAAAGTCAGCAGATATAAATGTAAACCTATGATGGATTCTTCTTTCAGGTAAGCAGTTTTCCTTAAAATGAATTGCTCTTAAGATGCCTGAAACTTTTTGCAATTTATGCTGCATTAGCTTTTGACATAAAAATAAAGAGAAGCTGTCTATGCTGTTGATACTTCATCTCCCAACTGGTGTTAGAGAAATCTGGCTGTATTTGACAACACCAGTGAGTATTGTGTGCTTTTGGAGAAATATGGATGATATAACTTTACTGCATTTGCTGCATCAATTAAAATATTCATTGTCTTGTTGCAGAAGAATGTTTAAATACCATTAACTTCATATTAATACTAAATTTGTTCCTTGATTCTCATGTTGTTATTTCAAGAAGAATAATTTGTTAGGTAACTCAAAAACTGAAATGTAATGGGGATCAGCAAATGTTAATGTAGTAAATGAAAAGTCTTTCAGCTGAGTTACAGTAACTTTCATTTCTTGTTAAATATAATTACATAACCAAAGTAGTTCATGCCAGCCTCCTCCTCTATATTGTGTGTTGACTGCATGATGTTAACTTGGTTTAGTATTTTCACTGTGTTCATTGCATGTTAAATGAATCAAGTCAACATATTAAAACTTATTTCTTATATCCCTCCTATTGTGCCTTTTTGCAAGCTATCAGTTGTTGGTGCTCAAAGTGGTGTCAACTCTCAGAAATTAATATCTGTCTTTGTAAGTTTCTTTTTATTATGGCTACCCTTAAAATACAAGATTCCTGTCAGCAGATATCTGCTTTCTTGCTTATTACGCAGACTCTTCTTACAGGTTATAAAGTTCTTGCTTAATTACCTGTAATTTTTACCTGAGGTGCTAACCTCCTCAAAATAGTTTGCTTTAATATAGTTCACTATTATATTGAGCTCCTTATTGATTGTTTATCAACTGAGAAGAATAACAGATTCATTCAAATAAAAGGTTAAAAGATCCTTTTCTACTTCTTGGTATATATTTATATATTATACATTTTTCTACAATAATATATTTATAAAATTCCTGTGCTCAGTGAACGTTTTACCTTTATTGCTTCAATTAGAAAGCTGTTCCTGAACTCCTTTCTCTGATTAAGAATGCAGCTTTCAACCTAATTATATTCCTATCTAATGAATGCACATTTGGTTTTGTCCTGGCACTGTCTTTTATCTTACGTACCTTTTTACCTTCCCAGCGTTGGCCATATTTGATATTTTTATGCAGGTATGCTCAGTTTTTGTTCATCAAAGCTAAATGAGCCAAGCCTTTTTACCTTTTTGTTGTAAGATAAAATTTAGGTTCCACTTCATGTGAGATCAGTTATCCTGCAGTTTAAAAGTATTGAAAAGTAATCCTTTTAATTCCTTAACAGAACAGGTTCTGGAGAAGTGCAGATTTTGAGTTATTTCACAATAACCAGGTGTTACTTTTTAACTTGATATGTTGAAAACTTTAAAGAGTGAATGAAATTAAACTTCAAACTTTTAAATTAGTTACTTGAGCCTTGTAAAAACTGACCAACCCTCCTGTGAATGTGCAATCCAGTGATTACGTTCATGCTTTGGCAGAGAAACGTGTATCAATAACCTAGTTAATTAAGCAACAGGAAGTGAATTAATGTTTTAGCAATGCATTTCTATAGGCAATTGAACTATAGATTATTTTGGTGTCAGGTAAGGACTTCTTTTTCTGTATAAATGTATTCAAAAGTGGAGTGCTATAAACAAGCCGCAGGCTGTAGTTTAATAGTCTGTTTAGGCCAACCCAAGTATAAGCTCTTACAGCATATGGTAGGCCCTGGCTGTGGGTTCTGGGCCCTTTGCTTATTGTAGCAGTGCTAACATGCATTGCACTGCGTCGTGGTCTGATTCAGATCATTTGATCCAGTCTAAAACTAATTTGTCATTAAAAAAAAAAAAAAGGCAAAACCCACAAAGGTTAGATTTTCACTTGATTTGCTTTTCTAATCTGACTCGCCGTAATGAAAAGAGCAAAGCCTTGCAGCCAAGGTGAGGAGACGGCGCAGGACTGCTTCTTTGTGCTGCAGCCTGTGTTTGGATAGTCCTTCAGAAACTCTGCTTAAACCAGTCTTGAAACTGCAGCTCCCGGTCTTTGTAGAGGCAGGAGATTATCTCCATCACTGTTTGCTGAGGACACTAATATACCTGATACTGATCCCTGCAAGTGGTATCGGCACGCTTAGTTGGGGTTCTGGGATTTATAATTGTTGAGTGAAGTAGTATAATTTAAAACACCATGCTCTTTCTGGATGTAGTTATGCTTGTCCCTACACCTAAATGTTGCTGCTAAAAAAATTGTAGAAATACATCATTTAAATACTTAATAAATAAACTAAAACACCTTCTTCCTACAGTATTTTTTTCTACAAGTACAAATTGAAAACTGCAGAGTTTATTTTTTAAAAGTACAATTTATGGCAGAGCCCTGAATGAGTAAATTATTTTTTTTTTAAGATAAATTTTGTTGAAATTCTGATGGTTTTCCTTAAAAGAAGGGCTTTCACCTTCATGATTTAGTTAAAAACCTTTGCAGAGGTACTAAGCATGTCTTGGGTTGAATAGGCAGATTAATGATTTCTATTTACCGTTTTTTCTATTGGTAAATAGTGGCAACAGCTAAAACCAGGCCTTTAAACAGAGATGACATTACCTGAACTTTCCCTCTGCTCTGGCAAAGAGAGATGGATTAATAGTTGCTAGAAAAACAAAGGAACACTTCTAGAAGGTTAATGCCCTTTACTTTGAACTCTTGTAAAAGAGTAAAAATATTAAAATGAAGTTTATTAGAAAGCAAGTAGAAACAAATAATTAAACACCATCTTTAGCTGTTAATAGGTAGTTTCCTCCTGAATTATCCAGCTGTTTTGTTTAATTAGCTGGGTTTTCTGATCCCCTCTGAAATATCTTCTGAGATGAGCCACATGAAATATATGCAATATCCAAAGTTACCCTCACCATTTTATGGCTTTTCCAAGTCTAATGTTTTATCAGGTTGTACCACCTCTTACATCTGTGTGATTGGGTGAATCTTTGATACGGTGTGTCTTGCAGAAATGCGTGTTTTCGGTCGAGCCCTTGATGCTCCATTCTGTGTCATGGAACAGAATTACTCTTTATTTTGGAACTAGATATGTGAAGCTGCGCTCTGATTGAAGCAGGACGTTCTCTTTAAAAATTTGGGCAGGTATACTGGAAGCAGGATAGACAGAAAAAGGATTCTGGTTATCTTTTTGTTCTGATTCTTCAAAGGAAATTAGCTAGATTGATTCCCCCCCCTTGCCAAGCTTAATGTTTGTAGAATTGTAATTAAATTAAAATTGTAATGTTTAAATTTAAACATTGAGATTACTTACAATCAAAACTTGAAAATTACATTTAAATGAACTAGCTCTCAAACTTCTCTTTTGTAGGTGCTTGGTTAGTGTGTTACTTTAGGAACTTGTACAGAACATCGTATCTGCCCTTGGGACATGGATCAGACTAGCTACTTAAAGCAGTCAATGTCATGCATTATTACTCTGTGTGTTTTGTAATAGAACCTTAGAAACATTTTCCTAAAAATACATACTCTTTAGTATGGTGGTTATAGCAAAACTGGATTTTGAGAAAATCTGAGTCCAGGTCCTACCTGAACAACGTATTTTTTACATGTCTGTGAGCATATTATTTGGCCCCTTATTGATCACTCCAGTTGTGAAAACAGGTCTGTATGGAACTGAGGTATTTTGGCTGTAAATTCATAAAATATTTCAGGTTTTTAGGTGGTTTAGAATTTAGATATTGTAATAACCTGACAGAGATGATTGATATATTGAGATGGGCAGCAACTGAACACCTGCATTATGCCAAAGATTACCAAAAATGAACTGAAGCTTTGCCATTGCTTTTGGAATCTCTGCAATAATTGTATTCATCTTGTCCTAGATTATACGCTTTGTGTTATCGTGTTTTAACAACTTACTTGCTTCAGTAATTTGACAATGAAATAAGAAAAAACTGGAGTTGCAAAAGATTTTCTTGTTATTAAAAGGGTTTTTAGAGGCTTCCTGTAGTGAGATTGGATTTGCTGTGTTTGTGAGAAGCAATGCTCACAACTTAAGATAACAATATTCGTTGAGCCTCTATAAAATGTTACCAACTATTTTAAAGTTGGTAGTATATATTACTGAAAATTTGGCATGCATATACATCTGTTTGGGGAAGAAAGATTATAACTTGCCTTTGTTTCCAGAAGATTAACAAAAAATGAAGCTTACAAAGTCTCCCATCTTAAACTTTTCAGATAGCTGTGGCACAGAAACTCTTAATCTGTGGACTGTCCTTACTCTTCCACATGACTATTACAAAAACTTTGCCTGTGGAATACAACATTGATGATAACTTCAGAGCTACAGCATCATGGCCTGTAAGGTTTTTCTACCTATACGTGTCTCTTATGGCTGCCAGACCCAAGTATTATTTTGCCTGGACTTTAGGTAAGTATATATATTAAAAAAAAAAAAAAAAAAAAAAAAAAAGAAAGTGGTTGTATTGAGTTTCATTTGAGATGCTGCACACTAAGCATGTATTAAAAAGTTACAGTGCCCTCTTGAGGCCTTAGGAAAACATTATTACATTTAAGTATTATGAGGTATTATCAAAGTATATTGAATGGTGTCTCTCTTTTTGAGAAACAAAACTTACCAACATACCAAAGCACAGTGTCATGACAGTGTTGCAAATGAGATCATGGTCTCCTGAACAAATCTGAGTGAAACATAAGGGTTTATGGAGAGTGATAGTGTATTAATGAGCAATTACTTTTTTGCGTTTTAAAAATTGTAGTAAATCTAGTCTGAAGTACAATCACTGATTTTTTTTTTTTTTGATACCTTGGTTTTGGCATACCTGAAAAGTTATTCTAAGCCTCTTTCTGTGGTTAGTTACAAGTAATTTACTTGGTGTTACTCAAGCTTGAAGGAAAAATGAATATATTGAAATTCAGATATATCATAGTGTTATTAATAGTAGATTTGCAGTAATATTTTCAGAATTTGATGGGTGACACTTCAGTTTTAGTCTTTGTTTACCAGAAGTTCTAATTGACTGACAGGATAACACCCACAGTCACTGATTTCAGACACTGAATAGATGATACAGTTTCAAATAACGTGAAGTGAAAAGCAAAACATTCTTTAAAAAAGCAACACATACAACAGCAAAGTGCTGTATTTATGTAAGCTGACATCTTGGAAGTGGCTCATAAAACAGATTTCATCAGCTTCCTCCTCCTCTCCAGTTTCACATATTTTTTTCATAATTCTTTTGAGAGAGAATCTGTGGGAAACAATGCAATAAAGAAAGCCTTAGTGTAGCAGAACAGCATGACTCATTTACAGCTGCTGGTTTCATTCCTGGTCAATGAATGAAGTGCTTTCAGCTTGTCTGGATATAGTAATTCTGGGGCTTGTTGTAGAATGAAATAATTTCAAATATTGTGCTCTTATGCACCACTATCATCATCTGTAAAGAGTAGGAGTCATCTGAAAAATGAGTAATCTTCGGGTGGTTTTTTTTTTTTCTTTCCCCTGTAATACTTCAGATGGATTTCTCCTTATGTGCTTGCTAGCATTGTAGAGCTAGCATTCCTTTGGTAAAACAGTGAAGAAAATAAACGATATAAATTCTGTACTTTTAGTTTGCTAAATAACCTTTTTTACCTTCTTCCTTCCACTTTACCTCATCTAAACTTCTAATGGTATGAGTAGAATGTGAGGGGGCTTAACAGTTTTACTGGATGTTGTGCTTTTGAGTTGTACAGTGCTATTCTTTGCACTTAAAAAAAAGAAATCTGTTAATAAAATGAATTACTTAAATATAATACATCCTAAAATGCTAGTTAATATGATTACTCTAGCTAGCAAGAGATTATGGAGTTTGTGTCTTCAGCTGTTTCTAATTGAGCACTGTCTTAATGTTTGAAGTTGACATCAGTGCCATCAGATATATAGCAGCAAATCTTGTTGCTTTCAAAGTTGTTTTTTAAAATTTTTATTGATGAGGAAATAAAAATATTATAAATTACCCTATATTAAATCAAATGTCACAAAGCCCTCTTCCAGACTGGTAGATAACTGGAGAAACTGAACTTCAGGAAAGGAACTGTTTGAGTCAATTGTTTCTTTTACTTTCCAAATATACTGGATTAATACCTTGAAAAAGTTGTTAATAAGAAAGGAAAATGCAAAAGATATGAATTTTTCTTACACATCACTGCTGTATAAAGTAAATTCTTTTTAATATGGCAATACAAACTGAGCAATTTCTCTTGCCTTGCTAGCTGTAATTTAAAAGGTGACAAGTGCTTTAGATGAATTCTGAGCTTAACAGAGAGGGCTCACCTCCTGTAACTAGAGGACTAGATCTCTGTTGCTTCTGCAGAGCCCTTTGCCTACCTTGCTTCCAGTTCCTCAGAACTCCTCTGAACTGGGTCAGAGCTGGCATTCTTCTCCCCATGGTCACTTACTTATCCACGTAAGTGGATATGTGGTTGGGTTCATGCCTTATGGATATGTGTCCTTGTTTGGGTGCATACAATGAAGCACCTGGCTCAACAGAGGCAATATTTGGAAAAAAACCCTCATTTCCTTGTAAGTAGCCATCCTAATTTGAGAAGTACAGCTGAGGAAATGTCAGTGTCTGAGCTAACAAAGCTGAGGCAAAGGTGATGACTGAAAGTGACAGGCGGGATTCAGGCTGAGACCCCGTGTATCTTCCTACACAGTCCAGATGATGGTAGCAGCTTTTTCTCCTAGGGAAAAATATTATTTGCTTTGAACTATTTGACCTTTGACATGCATTGTAAGCACTTTGCATTCAGAAGTGTTGTTAGCAGTGGCCTTGTGCCATTAGTGGAAATCTGACAAACTCTGTATTGCTCAGTAAATTACCGCTCTCTTCTATTAGGTTTGCACTGCACTGTGTGGTGCTGTAAATGTGCACCTGCTTGAAGTGAATCATGCAATTTTATCTTTACACTTTAAACATCACTGTTGCTGCATAATGAAGACCAAAGACATGCATCTGAGCGTTGAGCTGCTATCTCAAATCATTACAGCCAGCCGCTGTTTCATAGTCTTGATGCATCTCATTGAGTTTGTTTTTCTGTCAAATTGCTCAAGCAAGTCTAAGTAGGTGGTGTGAGAGAGGGGGGACATCTGTACTGTGAAGTCAATAGTGCTACCTTTCTTTTGCTTTTGTACAAGTTTTTTAATTGAAAGCTGATGTGTTGCTCGTAATATTTTCTGTTTGTTCAAGTGTCTTAACACAGTGATCCTCAGTATTTTAAAAAAATAAATATGTAGCCTTAACTTGTGATAAATATTTTGAACAAACTACATGTTGTGTGATGCACAATTTGTAACACAGGCAGTTTATAATTCACTTGTTTCTTTTTGTTTCATTGCAGCAGATGCAATTAATAATGCAGCAGGGTTTGGTTTTAGAGGCTATGATAAAAATGGAGTCACACATTGGGATCTAATATCAAATCTGAGAATCCAGCAAATAGAGGTTTGTTCGTGGCTCTTTCAAATAAAATACATGCCCATGTAGGTGGTTGGTTGTAATTTCAGTAACATTTCCTATGTGTTTTGTTCCTCAAGATAGTGAACGTGTTCTAAGTCAGAAACGGCATGTTCACACCCTTAGGAAAGGATGGAAAATAGAGTCTGTTTTGAATATGTTCTACTTGTCAATTGACTTCCAAAATATTTTGTGGTGATAAGGAGTTGAGTAAATACCTTATTCAACTCATCGCAAAGTAGGGGGTTCGTTTTTGTAATTTATATGTCAGAATTCTGAAATATTTTGTAGCATTTTACAATTATGGACATAATTAGTTTGTTTTTACTTTACAGTTTTCCACAAGTTTCAAGATGTTTCTTGATAACTGGAATATCCAAACAGCTCTTTGGCTTAAAAGGTATTTATTTCTTAAAGGATAGCTTTTCTTCAGTGAAGTTTTTTAGATAAATATGTCTTTGAAGATAATTTAGCATTTAAAGCTAAACCCTACAAAACTGTGGTTGTTTAGCAGCTGCATGGGACATTCTTCTTGTAATACTTCAATTAAAGCCTTTGAATTTAGCACTTCTCTCTTAGTGTAAACTATCAGGTAATGATAGAAACTGTTTTTCTTCACTGGTCATAGGGAACCTGAAAGTATTAATCTGTGGAGGTGTCTCTGTTTTTCCCCTCTTGGAATTCAAAGCAGTGCATGTTGCTGAGAGCAAAATGCATATCTTCGGCTGCTGGCCTGTGGAAACTCTGCTGTGTTGTGTTTGTGTTTTGGGTTTGGTGGTTTTTTTTTTTTTTTTTTTTGGCCACACAGTTACAGGAACTTCCATATATTCTGTGAGAGAACTTTCTGCACTCCTTCTGTAATGAGTGTGTCGTAAATATTGAACCCTACAATGTGCTAGTAAACAAAATTGCAAATGAGTATCCCTCAGATGTGCTTCTTTTCTCATCGGGGAAACGGGTATAGTGCCCAGTGACTTAAATAGCTCTGCTTTTACTACTTCTTTGTGGTCACTAGAAAGTAAAAATGAGTTCTTGAGTAGTACACGGATGATGTTTCCCTTCTCCCAGTCTCTGTATAGATGATCTTTTATGAATATGTGTGAGTTTAACTGAGACCCCCCATCTTGGGATCACTTGGAGGGCTTTATCTCTTATTCTAGGATGGCTGGCAACAGGATGTTGCTTCCATCAAACTTCTTTACAGTGTATTCTCTTTCTTCCATAATTTCTTCACTAAATGTTTTTCCGACCCAATTGAAAACAGAAACTGAAATTTATGTGATTATTCTAGTTGGCTCAATTGGCAATAGAATCTATTGCTAGGACAGTCAGTAAGGAAGAATTGCATGCTTGCAGGTATTGAAATGTATCATTTAATAAAGCAAACGAGCTATTTTAAAATGCATTTTAATTTAGAGAACAGAAGTTTATCAGTATTAAAAATTAATAGGAGAAGGTTGTGTTCCAACAAACTTTCAAAGCTCCTAAATTGAATGATGTTAAACTAAAACTCCTTTTGGTGGAGACAAGTACCACTTCTCTTAGGAATTGAAAGAAAAAAAAGCAAACCAATTGTTCAGAGTGACATTAAAAGAATATGCAAAGAAAAATTAAAGCATCTCTTTTAATAAATATTTTCAAGAACAATTAAGTTCAATTTAAAAACAGTTGCTCTTAAATTTTTAAGAACAATTGTAGAAGACTCTTTGAGGATAGTCTAAGTACATATTGATTCTGCCACAGTAAAAGGGAGAAGGGTGGATGTTTTCTTAAAGTTCTGTTGCAAGTAAGAAACTGCTTTAATGATTATATATGAGGCATAAATATTGGTCCAGAGTATATATTACATTACCAATAATTTGGTTAGTTGCAATGTTTGAATAGAGGACAAGCTTGTGTATTATTTTAAACATTCACTTTTAGTACCTCACCTGTTTACCATTTCTGGAAGTATCTAAAATCTTGGGCATTTATCTTGCATGAAATACAGAAATATCAGATGTCGGCATTCATTCTGTTCTTTTTCTGATACTCTTGAAAGAGAAACCGAACTTAAACCCTGATTGTGTGTAAAACTACACCCTTTGTAAAAACATGTTAACTGTCTAAGATCATAAAGAAGTTTAATAAACATTAGTGTAGGTCACAAAATACAGTAGTTCAAAGGTATTATTGTTACAAGTATGCAAGTTAAAATAGGTATTTACATAGTAGCATATATCAACAATATATATCACGATAACGTTTCCTCACTGGGGAAGCTGTTATATTCCCCCTCAGCCTGTTCAATTCCTTTTCTCTTTGGTCATGTTTGCAAAACCTCTGTGGTTCTTGTTGCTCTCTGGCTTCTTTCCAAACTTCCTGTCATCTTACAGTGGATGTAGTACTTCTGCTGAGACCTCCAAGGTCTTTCCCTGGCTTGTTACAGGCAGAGTTGAATGCTTTGAGTGGATTAATTACCTTTCTTTTCTTTAGATAACTCTTGCTAATACATCACAGTATTATATCTATCTATTTTTGCAGTAGCAATCTAGTGTTGATTCATGCTCAGCTGATGCTCAGTGTTTCATACTAGAAGCTATGCTTCTTCAGTAATGTGAAATGGATGGGCACTGTTTTGTATCTTCCATTTTTCTTCTTAGGTGTTCTAGACTTTGGACTTCATCTTATTGATTTCAGAACATCATTCAAGTCTGTCAAGATAATTTTGGATTCTAGTGCTCTATCTGTTAAGAAAACAACACCAATCTCTTTCATTCCCTGCCCTCTGCAAAAGAAAAAAAAAAAAGGGAAGGTAGGGTGGAAAAATATATTTCTTAGTCTACCACCCGAGCCAGTAATGAAAGCATAGAACCAGACCAAGGGGAGTACCTTGCTGAACAGTTGATGCATCTTCCCACTTCTAGAGCAAATCATAGATAACCTGAGCCACCCATATTTGAATAGATTTTCTCAGCCTGTTGTGATGACCATATTTCTTTGGTTTGCTTTTAGGAATGTCAAGTGAAGCACTTCAACGCGATTTATTATTGACAAATCCATGGAGTTTTTAAGCTTACTTTTAACTCTTTGAAATTGAAGCCTGATCATTTTTTTTTTTTTCTAGTGTATATCTTATCTGACTTGCATTGATATAGCTGTAACTTGATTAGGTAATTTAGGTAGTTTTGCTAGCTCCTGAATGCTTTGCAGGGGAAAATCTGCTTAGTTAAAGTAGTTTAAACCAAATAATGATTGAAGCCATTTATCAATTTATTAACAAGACATAATTAACCACCAGCCAGTGAAATACACATTCTGAATTAATACCAGTATTAGAACAGATAACGTTTTGTAAGTGCTTGGTGTTGTGGCTTAATAAACAAATTTGTAAACACTCTTCTGTAATCCCAAAGAGTTTAAAAGAAGCGTACATGCACACACACAGTTACATGCAAACCTCCACTCCCAAGGACATGTGGGTTACAAAAACACACCTCCTTCTGGAAGCATGGGCCCCCTGCACTGCCTGTGGGAGCTGTGGGTACTCCAGCTCTATGTGAACCTGCTGATTCACACACCAATTAGAAAAGCATGCCATGAGTTCATGTGCATGCAGCTGATGGGGATGAGATACTGCTCCCTGTGTATTGCATACTGCACTGGTAGTCCCCTAGCTGGATGCAGGCTACTTGGTGTCTACCAGGGAGGATGCTCTGCCTTGGCTGACACAGAGGTCATGATGCTGGCGGGGCAACTTCTGGCAATGTCAAACCAGGTTTTGATGAGGAGTATTTTGCTCCAAGGTGTCTCCCTGACTTGTTACGAATTTGCCTAGTGTGTTTCTGCTTCCTAGGCTGGCACACCTTCTTTGTTTCAAAAGTCTCTTTGAAATTCCCTGGTTACTGTTTAGTCTGGCCAGTGTTGCTTTCCTCTAAGGTAATCTATTGTGGACAAATGTCTCGGGTAGTTTTGTGTATTGCGCATGCATGCACCTGTGCCCTACTCGGGCCCATGTTCTCATCTTAACGGGCATTGTTAGCAAAGTCCTTTGGCAAGGGGAGGAGGCTCTGCTGCTACCCTGCACTGAAGACCTCATAAGATAAAACTTACACATCTGTTTGACTGGAATAAACTAAATTAGCAAAATACATTTTTGATCTTTCCCTATTCAGATCCTGCCTTTTTACCTTCTGCTTTTTAACATTGACTGTATCATTTGGTCTCAGCAAGCTTTTATCTATAAGGAAGTTGTAGTAAAGTAGTTACACTAGTAGTGAATGTTTTGGCCCTCTGTATCATTAGCTTGTCTTCCTCTTTGAATAACAGATGTGCATTCCCTTCTCTCTCTCTCTCTCTTACTTGATATGTGTTTATAAAACCTTTTTTCACATTGGTGTCTATGGCCTTTTTCAGTTAAAACTCATTTTTGTATGTTAGCCTTGTATTCATGTTCATGCATGAGGAGCGGCTGAGGGAACTGGGGTTGTTTAGTCTGGAGAAGAGGAGGCTGAGGGGTGACCTTACTGCTCTCTACAACTCCCTGAAAGGAGGTTGTAGTGAGGTGGGTGTTGGTCTCTTCTCCCAAGTAGTTAGCCATAGGATGACAGGAAATGGGCTCAAGCTGCGCCAGGGGAGGTTTAGGTTGGATATTTGGAAAAATTTCTTCATGGAAAGGGTGGTCCAGCATTGGAACAGGCTGCCCAGAGAGGTGGTGGAGTCACCATCCCTGGAAGTGTTCAAAAAATGGGTAGACGTGGCACTCTGGGACATGGTTTAGTGGGCATAGTGGTGTTGGGTTGATGATTGGACTGATGATCTTAGAGATCCTTTCCAACCTTAATGATTCCTAGCTTTAACTTTCATTATAAATGATCCAGCCACCAAGCCAGGAGGCGTGGGGTTGCTACTCTACCCTTAATTGGTTTAGTGGTGGACATGGTCATGTTAGGTTAATGGTTGGACTGGATGATCTTAAAGGTCTTTTCCAACCTAAACGATTCTATGATTCTATGCATGCTTGTGCTGTTTATTTCTGCTTCATGTTAGTGTGCATCTGTTTCCATATTTCCTATTGCTTTCTGGTTTTCAGATCATTAAAGAACTCTTGAGGGAGCCATATCAGGACCTTACCATATTTCCTAGCATTCTTCCACATCATGATGGTTTGTCATTGTGTCATTTAATGTTGTCTTCTAGAAACTACTTTTCTTGAAGTCCTGTTTCCCTTCTTCCTTCTAGAATTCCTTACTGTAGGACCTTGCCTCGGAGTCTCAATTTTTAAATATCCGAGTTCAGCATTCTCTTTATTTGACAATCTCACATCCCTAGAGTCATTAATTATAATTTCATCATCATGCTCACCTAATTGCCATACACAGACATATTTTCAACTGTAGTCTCTCTCTTACTCAAAATTGAAGGTAGTTGTTACTTTTTCCTTTCTCCTATAAGCTGCTTTCATTTTATGAAAAATATATATCTGACTTACCACAAGAGTTTGCGGGACAGTCTGTGCCTTCCAATGTAGCTTTTCGAACACATTCTTGGATGGCTTAAGATCCCTTATTAACACCAACACCCATCTTTGGACGCTTCTGTATCACTTCACTGTAAATAAGTACCATATATGATGGCACTGAGCATAGGTTAGCGCTGAGGGGCTAAATCAGGAGCTGTAAATAGCTTCAAGTATTTTCTGTAAGTCATAATATAGTGGCAACATTATTAAATAATAGTAAACTGCAATTGCATTGCAAATTATGTGTTGGAGATGAAACTGCTAAAAGTATAAATGTATAAATGTAACTGGGAAGATGGTTGGTGATCTGTGTCTGATGTTATTTATCTTGAATTGTCTTTGACTTGCTAGAGTGTGCTATGAGCGAGCTACCTTCAGCCCAACGATCCAAACCTTCATCCTCTCTGCCATTTGGCATGGAGTTTACCCAGGATATTATTTAACATTTTTAACAGGAGTACTAATGACACTAGCAGCACGAGCTGTAAGTACCAACCAAGTATCTTCTTAAATAAGTAGTTCTCTAAAAGAAAATTGATTGTGTTCTGTAGTCCAAAGATGTGATTTACGGTTGTCACACAGTCTGTCTGATAGTTTTGTTTACTTTTTTAGTTATGAAAGCAGTGGGGATGATTATTGATAAGAAGGGGTTGGTCAGAAGAAACAAGCAAGACTGTACGCAGCCTATAACCCCTTTGTAGCATCTTTTGTGGAAGCCCTTCCTCTGTATTAACTGATCATGTATCGTTATGCCATGCTAAATGAGATGATGTTATCTAAGATCATTCTGAAAAAACTTTATCACTGATTATCAGTAGCTTAAAATTTGGGAGGTCAGTGCTATGTATTTGAGTCTGTCCCCCTCCCTAATTTCTGCCCAGTACTATTGTAAAGATAGTAACTAAAGAATGCTCTCCCTCAACCAGCTGGTGAACATCTTTCTTACTACTCAAAATTGACCAGCTGGCAGTGCAGTCACATTAACAAGCTTTTACAGCTGCTATTCAGAACCATGTGGAAACAGCATATCTGCCAAGAAATCTCTGTCCTGCTTGAGAAAGCTGAGTAAGAACAGAGGCACATTTATCAGTTACCCAAGGGGAAAGAGGAACAAAAAAAATTAGCTGTCAGCTCAGAGCAGAATAACAGACCACTTTTCTGTCAAAAGAACCAGGAGAATGAGAAATGAAGCAGACTGTTCTTTGTTGCTATAATAGCTAGGGGAAGGTGGTACTTCAGATTTAATTGTTAACTAACAGCAATAAACCAGATGCTCCTCCTCTTTCTTCACAAAGATGTGGCTATAGTCCTTGTTTGACAGAATTGACTCCTTTCTTCACAATAGGTATAGTTCCCTTCTCCTTTCCAGACTCTATCACAGTGAACTTTTGACATTTATCAGCCAGAGGCTGGTGCAAAAGCCAAGGCTCAGGGACAATTCACAGGTAAAAGCTGTTGTGTTCTCTCAGTAAGGTGGGCCCAGTAAATCGGAGTGCTCACTGCACTTCGTCCTGGGCTTCGCTAGTAAGCTGCGTTGCATTCGCATTTTGTATGTATCAATCAGTAGGCTATTAAATAAAAATATTGTTAGTTTCTGTATGAACAGTTACTTAATATTAACTGATAAGATATGTTAGAGGTACTTTAGCATGTTTATTATTTAATTCTACTAGCCTTTATTAAGACTGCAAAGTTTGGCAGCTTTGACCCACACTTTCTTCTCCTGTCATGCCTAAGCATGTATTCAACTAGTTTTACTCCCTTAGTCATTACATGTTTCATAATCAGGTGTTTACTAGAGGCAATTATAGATTTATCTTAAAAGTTGTCCTTCAAGTCCTAAAATACTAGATTTCTCTACAACGTGAGAAATCTGTGAAACTTCATCCAAGTTTTACAGAACTCAGGAACAAGTCACTGCATGTGACCATAGCAGAAAACTGCGGGAAGTGGCAGATGGTAGGATGAAGGGTATGTGGCTGGAATGACTTGTTTTAGTTAGCTTAACTAAGCAAAGGTTGAGTGTGATACCTACAGGGAAGTTTGGGTAAGAAGGACAAGAAGGGTAAAAAAGGTTTTTAATGTAAAGAATGAAATCAGCACAAGCTAGCTTTCCGTATGTTCTTTAGAACCAGGAGAATTCTAAAGGAACTGAAGGATGAAGAAGCTAAACTATCCTTTGGTGTGCAGCTTTTCAGAGAGGACTACCTCAGTGCGGATGATTGGAAGGTGGCAACTGTGATACCAAGCTACACAGAGGCTGAATTGAGCCCCTCTTGGCTTGTCAGCAAATAAGAGCATGAGCAAGGATGACGGTTCAGTCACAGGAAGGAGGGGCAAAGATCTACTGGTGTCTTTAATTAAAGAGTTAAATAAAACTGAACCCAAACCTGTATGGGTTTTGGATTTTTTTTTAATACCTTTGGTATTCCATTGTTTGAACAGAATTCTACGAACAAAAGAAGACTCAGCATAGAAAATTGAGTCCTTTCATAATAGTCCCACTTGATCTTAGTTGCTATTAAGACCTCTGAAATATGTCATTGGAACTGATATTTTGTATATTTTGTTTTATACCCAACTTGTCCTAAAGTATATCTTACTAGCAAGTATATGAAAATGGCTTACCATATAGAAGCTTTCAACAGAAGTGTTCTGGCTTTCGTGTACTCCAACACTCTGTATTTACAGAATGGCTTGATAGAATAGAATGTCTGCCTCTTACAGACAAGTAGTCCAAAGTTGCATTGGATTTAGGGGAGGATTCATTTGCTTAAATTCATAAATACTTAAATTCCTGTGCCGATTGAAGTGCACCATCCTAAAAGGCAGGGAATTTGAACTGACTCCTGTTGAAGTTGATGGGTATTTTGAATAGTTCAAAGATAATCAACCAAACTGTACGATGAATTTTGTGGAAGTGCAATGAACTCTGTATAGTAAGAGAGCTCTCAGAGTTTATTCCTAAGCTAACTTACTATTATCTGCTTTTTCAGATAAGAAAAAATATCAGACACTATTTTGTTGAATCTCCTGCTGTTAAACTGTGTTATGATATTGTAACATGGATGGCAACTCAAGTAGCAATAAGTTACACAGTTGTGCCATTTGTACTGCTCTCTGTAAAACCCTCTTTCACCTTTTACAGGTAAGCACATTCTACCTGTTTCCTTTTTCTTAACTTGGAATAGAAGCATTTCCTGTGGCATAAGATTTCTGAAGCTATTTTAGTGATAATTATAAGACTGTTAGCTGATCAAACTGTATTTATGTTCTAGTGCATGAACATAGTTTGTGTTGTGTATGAGAAAACCATGAAGTGATCTTGTTTTCCTGTGATAATAGACCTGGGGCAGGGGGGGAAAAAAACCCAACCAAAACCCAGAGGGTAACTTTGAGATTACTGTATACACTTGAACTATTTTATAGCATGACTTCCCAAAAGTAACTTTTGTGAAGGAGAGTTGAAAGCAGACTTTTCTTCACTTTACATCTCTGTTACCGCACTAAGTACTGTGGGGGAAGACTTCATTTCTGATTTCCCCCTTATTACTTTTCTTAAAAAGGAAATATTAATGTCTTCCTGACTTAAATGTCTTGCATGCAAAGTACTGTGTGCAAGTAGGTTTTGACAGTTTATTCCCTAAGCATCCTGTAAGAGTGTTCAGAGTTTTATTGAATTTTTTTTTTTTTTAGCTCCTGCTATTTCTGTCTTCATATTGCCAGCATCCTGGTGTTGTTGATATTTCCATTGAAAAGAACTCAAAAAGGAAGTACAAATCATGAAAGCATCCAGCCCGTGTGGTCCAAAAAACTAGAAGAAGAAAATCTTTTGCAAAAGAACAATTATTCCACAACAAATAACAGTTTCAGTCAGAAACAAGAAATAACCTGCAGATATCAAGCATTAAAACAGTGATTGAGGAAATACTATGATGAATATATTTTGTATGTTTTCAGAAACCCATTTTTAGCACCTTTTAAAGGGGTTTGTATTTGTTTGCAAAGATGTTTAGTAAGAAAAGAATGCATTACCTAGGAAAATCACATACCATAGTGAGACTGGAAACAAAACAAATTAACCCCTCCCATGCCATGTCCCTGTGGGTCACGCCTTATATGAAGATATTACCATTATTTCAATGGGCACTCAGGACTTGCAACGTATGTCCATAGGGTCATATGTGTGCCCTTTGCTGAATGTACGTTGTGTATCCCAAGGCACTGATGGGGTGGAATAAAATTGTGTCAGTCTAGATTAACAAATGGAAATGAATTTTTCCAAATGAATGACTTGCCTTAAACCCTCTATTTACTGAAATATTGTTTTTAAGTGGGTATTTTCAAGTTTGATTTTATGTGGAAAGCATATTTCAAATACACCATATGCTATAAAGAAGATAAAAATAGGAAATGCAAAGACATTAGAATGCTTTTGAATCTTTAGAAGGGAATTGCAATAAGCATCTCAGTATTTGGAGGGTTTTCTTAAAGTTATCTCAAACTATTACAGTACATTACAGAACTGTAAACATTACTCATGCCAAATTATAGTTAGGTTTCTTTGATAAAGAGTATAATTACACATAGCCCTTCTGAATGGATTAAAAAAAACAAAACACGGGAAGGGTCACCTTTTCCAGGGCTTGATAGCTCCACTCTAGGTTTCTTTTATTTTAAAGTACCTAAAACCAATAAAAAAACCCCACTGCCAAGTGGGCTTTGCAGCTAGAGAAGGAAAGGCAGCCATAGGACACAGAAGACAATGTGCAAGCACCAGGATTTCAATTAAAGTGTGTTTTTACTCTTAAGTACCAGAAATACTTGTTCTAGAATAGAACTGTTTTACAAAAAATTGGTTTTAATACTTAAAGTTGTTTTGACATTTCAGGCGTACAGTAGTTAGTTGATGACGCTTTCAGTATAAATTGGCAAAATTACCTTGAGCTCTAGCGCACAAGTAATCAAACATGCAAATACTATCATAACCAGTTTCTGTATGCTTGATAATTGATGGCCCTTTATCCAAAGAAGTATATGAATTTGATGAAAAGCCTTTGCTTCAAATTAGAATTTTAGATCCAAAATTCACACCATATTTGTGGGTAACATAATGAAAGAAAGAAATCCTTCTGACTGACTGAATTATGGAAGTGTGTCAAGGGAATAATACAGTGATTATATCTATTCCAGACCATTTATTGTGATGATGGTCCCTGCCAGAGTACTACTGTTAAAGGGCTACATTTTAATTGCTTATATTCTGTATTTTCTTAATTTTTGTAAGTAAACACAAACTGTTCATCCACATAGGGTTTTTTTAGCTTTAAAACTGACACAAAATACTACTGGAGAAAAATAATGCAGCTTGTTGATTAATAACCTACAAAAGAATGAGAAAAATTTTGTTGTAGTATTTTGAACCTTAAATTTTTGTTCAAACATCTGGCACTAGTGGGGTGAATATTCTTAGTACCAGAAGTGCAATGATAGCCCTCAGCTTTAGGGATACTACCATGCAAAAATAGTCACAATGCTTCTGGCTTACTCTCTAAACAACCACATCCTACATCAGGTCAGAGTTGTTTCCTTGCTGTGATAGTTCTGTGTCTGGCCTTTGGCTCCTTGCCTAAAACTCCAGGAGGATGACGTACCTTTTCCCTATACATAGGTTAGCACTAATTAACCTACACAGTTAGAAAGGGGGAACTAAATATTAAATGAGAGTGGATGAGTCTGTTTAGATGAGTAGGGGGATGTTCATTGTTTCAGTGACAGCTGTATTATCTTTACAAGAAAATAATCTGATTTCTAAATCCTTACTTTGATTATCCATGTAGACCTCCCCTCACATGGGGTTGCGGTGGTTGTATGCCTCTTTGAAATGGCATTATGGTTTTTTCTGTTGTTTATAAGCAAGGGCACACTAGTTTCTTTATGTTTGATTATCCTTATTAGATACAGAATCAGGAAAGACATTTTTCTACTTTCTGTTCTTGAAGGGACGCTTAACATAAAATAACAAATAGAACTGAACATTTCTGGGTGGGTGAGTAGAATTAAGGTTGATTCTTTCAGCATTTGTTGCTGTTGAACTTGATTTCATCTTGTTGGTGCAGTCTACATATCTACCTAAACAAGCACTTTTGGATGCTAATACAACATTTAATGTGCCATTTTTCCCATTAAAGTTCTGGTAGTCTTGTTTTCTTGTTCTGGGATGCATGCCCATATGTGCAATGGAGGCTTATTAATTCTTCATTAGGAGATATGAAAACAGTTCTAAGCACTCCCGGAAAATAAGTAGGTTTAAGATAGCAAAGGCTGATACTTCTGTGTGAGTGAATTCACAGGTACAGTTTTGTTCAGAACTTTTGTATGTGGGGAAGTTAAAACAGCTAAGAAAATAGGTACATGCTTTAGTTGGGCACAAATGGCAAGATATGGGTTTCAAAATTGGATGCAACTGGTGTCTGCATGCAATACAATTTTTTCTTTGTGATCTGAACCCCTTAAATAATTGCAACACAAGAAAATTACGACAATTAATTAGTTCTGCACAGAATTTATTTTTAAGTGTAGTGTCCTAGAATTTGCCCTTTAAATGTCGTTGCTGAATATAAAAGTACTTTGAACCAAAATCTGCTCTTCATGCAAATGAATTATCTTGGGGACTACAGAAAGAGGTTTTTTGTTTCAATGGCAGCACGCTGATTTTAGTCAAACTGGGGTTTGCTGTTGTTGCTTTCCCTCTGCTTTACTAGTTTTCTGCCTTGCTATCGCACTGGATCCTTTTTATCCATTCAGTCAGAAAGTCAAGAGCAGGCAGCCCCTATGTTTTAGATAATTTTTAGGTTTTACACAAATCACTTTATAATACTGAATTTGAAAGGATGGTGGTGATTTACTGTTGTTTTTGCTGAGAAAAATAGTAGAAAGTAAATTTCCTAGAATGTCTTGGGCATGAAGGAAACATGGTTTTAAGTATTCTTTCACTTAATAACTGATGTATATCCAAAAGGTAAAAGTGTTTTCTGTATTGCAGATCAGCACACTATGAAAAGTAAATACAACATATCATTCATAATTTTATGGTGCTTTGCAGGTATTTGCCTATTGTGAACAATTCATTCAGGCACTTAATGAGTTAACGTTAGTTAGTAAGCGTAGTCACCCTGATAGTAACTATTTGCTTGCTTAACCTTTTTTTAACCTTTATGATTCTGTATTAATGAGAGATATATATTATATATTTAAATAATACTTTCAGTGGTGCCTACTACTGTTGTAATCGGGAAGGCTTTGTTAGCTTTACAGTTACAGATATGCCCTTATTCAGGAAACTTATTCTTCCATGGCCATTCATTAAGTTGACATGTAGACAAGATTTCAGTAATGGGTGACATTTTAAAATATATTACCATGTAAAAATATTTGTATGCATTTCAATATGCTCTTGATAACAAATCATACTTTAGTGAGAAGACTTTACGAAGAGATCTTTGTATATTCCCTGCTCGATGCTGACTTGTGGTATGAGTTGTACCAGTATAGTATATTATTTATTTGAATTTTACACTTAAATAACTTGTTCTGTTTCCCCTATGGGAATAAGTAATATGAATATAAATGCTATGCTTGTATGACAGGATGCACACGAGGTAGTTGTGCCTCTATTGATGGCATTGATTTGGTTAGGGTAAAATGTCCTCTGATGCAGAGGAGACCTTTATGAGATCCTCACCTCCTGTCAAATTCAGATCAAAAGTAATTTTAACAGAGTCTGGATTTTTCTCTCAGAAGTTTTGCAAACAAATTGTTGACAATTTGTTTAAATACATGGTCAAATGTGTCCTCACATTTGCCTGCAAATGTGTCACTGTTGCTTACATGTAAACTTTCACATGCTCAACTTTATAAGTTGGCCTTGAATGATAAAGAAATTTAAAAGCACAAGTTACAATTATTTAGGCTTTCCTTTCCCTTATCATTAAGTCTTTCACTTTGTAATTCTTACTGAATTCTGAAATCAGGTTTGAGAATTTTTCCCTTTCAATGAAAATTTGGAAATATTGCCATTTATGTTGAAAAGTGATCAGTGTTAGAAAAATAGATGGAAATAAATTTAAGGATTTTAATGATGCAGACTCTACATATGAATAATATACATTGGTTCTGTGCTGATTCATCACAGCATTTCATTACATGATTAGCCTTTATGTATTTATTTAGGTCCAGTAATACTCAGAAGAGCACTTCAGAGTCTAATTTTTAAATTTCCTGTTAAAAAATCAATTGGCTGTCAGTACTTAAAGTTAAACAAGTATTTAAACACTATGCTGAACAAGTATCTAAGCAGATACTCCAGTGAGTTGAGCGTATGCTCGTTAGATTACCAGATCTGTCTGGATTTAAGCTAGTTGGCACTGTTGGTCTTGATCCTCTTCACAGTCATGGTGGAAAAGCTGGCTGTGAAGAAGTCTCTGGTAAGAACATGTCCTGACAGTGGCCGGGAGGGTTTGCCACAGAGTTCTTGGGGGGAGCTAACCCTACATGCAGAGCTTGACAGAGGGTCTACTTGCTTGTGACCCAGGCTGCAGCTGCTCTATGTTAGATCTACCTGGATTTTTGATGTGTTGGCTGTCTTAACCTAGACATTTTGCAAACACCATGAAATCCAGGCATCCACAAAGTCACCCTGCAAGGCTGCAACTGCAAATATTGCAGCAGTCGCTTATATGGTCACAACTACGTGAAAAAAAAAAAAATTAATTTCTCAAAATCTTGGTTTGAGATGAGCTCTTTGTATGTTTTTATAAAACCTAACCATCGACTGTAACAATTTTTATCCCATTAAATATTTAAAATAAATTTTGCTCACTGTAGGTATACAAATGTGCAAAAGCAAATTTTGCCACTTCATCTCTGTGCATTAGCTGTGTGTCTAGTGACTTAGGCCTGGGTTTGGTTTCAGGTGTTTTTAGATTGTCTAAATCCATGTGCATATCCATATAAACATCGTGTAAACTTTACTAATTGACAAACTGTAGTTACATGTAGTGTGCATAAATATACTTAAAATAGGCCATATCAATATTTACATGAGACTAGTGTTGAGCCCTCCGGTTGTACACACTACCTGTGCTGAAGGCTGTTGGGCTCCCTTCTCAGAGTACTAAGCTTTCTGCTTCCTAAAGTGAAAATAGAATCTGTTGGTTACACTTTAAGTGGAAAGTTAAAGGGCTTCTTTCACTCTGTTGCAAAACCAACCCTTACAGGATATTCTGCTGCAGGCTATGAATACAAAATTTGACTTCAGATATATGACTGAAATCTGAGTTAGGGCCACTTTTGGAGGAAGGTTTTAATAGTGATTCAGTCTAGCACCTTATTCCAAATGAACCTCTTGGCAAGAGACCTCTGCACAATCTCCTTCCTTCCTTTCGTTCTTTGAAGGAGGAATACCCCAAGCTGGAATTCCCATTTAGATTTCACCACAATATGTCATATAGACAGATAGCTGTGGTCCATGCTCTAGTCGGATCAGGCTTCCAAACTGTGACGATGTAATCTGAAATAAAACAATAGAGAAACAGGGTGCCTAGAGACCGATAATCACAATAGCGCAACACTACGTATTAAAGGTGCAACAATCTTTCGTCACAATAAGTTAAGGAGTATTTGCCTACGCATATTTTGCCTTTCTATGTGTTTATCAGTTCTCTTTACATAACTTTTCTTTGTACCTTCTTTTGTCCAGTGGTGTTGACTATTTCTATGAAGAATCTTCTGATGTGTCTTTACTGTGACAAAGGTGTCAAAATGATACAATAGTAATTAGGTAGTTATTCTTAAATCCCAGACCTCGGATGTGTTCTAGATCAGTTAGAAGAGAACATTCAAAATGTATTGAATGAAAAATAGTGTAAGATGGGTAAATATAGCATTATTCAAAGATGTTGTAATAAGTTATTCAATTTAAGAATTTAAAATATGGAATTTTGTTCTTTCCTGCCTTGGCTACTCATTCAAGGGAATAGTTTTACCTCAATGCAGAAGTTGTTATGCCTCCAACTACCCATATGTTAAGGTGAGAAAACACTCCTAGAAGTGGATAGCTACAGTATTCCTAAATTTGCCTTTCCTGGTTCAGATTATAATGCATTGTCAGTGAATTTCATTTTTATTATTCCAAAATATATATTTTTTAAAAAGTGTTATTTTTCAACAGATCCATAAACTAAGTGTTGGTGTATGGTAAAATTAAAATACCACTGTTAGTTACACTGTGATTGTGATATTTTAATAATTACTTATTTCTAATTTGTCTCAGCAGTGCTGCAGAAGCAGCATGCTGTTATGTTTTAAAGGTGTTTTTAACTTGCCTATAAATGTTTTTTTCTAATTTGTGTCTTTAAATCTGATTAAACTGTAGTTTAAAAAAAGTGAACTTGTTTTTCTAAATTCTTTGGTGTCTGTCATTAATGAGTGCTAAAGAACAAAGTTATTTTCATGTATTTTCTCCTTTTAGATTACTAAACAGTGTCCTGCTTAAAAATTGCTTTTATTTCATTTGTTTTCTAGAGCTTATATACAAATACATGCATATAATTATTTTCCAGTAGAGCTGGCAAATAGTTTCAAGCCTCTTGTTACTTGAGAAAGGTACTTATGCAATTTTAAACCCTCCATCTCAAAGCATCTTGCTACCTCATGTGCACTACTTCTGAACATGACGACTCCAGTATTTTTAGCTTGAGAAATGGAAACCTTATAACTAACAAATCAAAATCAATGTTTTGAACAAGCTGCTGCTTTAATTGATGATTCCAAAGAAGCGGGACTAAACGTGTACCATACATGTGCATTTTCTTCCTTTTTGAAACTTGACTGCTAGGACTCCGCTATGATAGTTTCTGTTGGCTGGTGACAGTATGTTAAAGCAGGCTGAGACTCCTTCACCTAAAGGTTCTCTACCATGTGCCTTTAGATTGTTACAGAAAAGAAGGGACATTATGTGTCACTACTAAACAAGGGCTGTTTCCATCACTTCCTGTCTCCTGCTGAATCGTCTTCTCTCTTCTCTTGATCTGGTATTAATTCTGCTTCAGTACAAACCCTGTAAAGCCAATGTAACTTTGTGAAGACATCTTTACAAAGATCTGTTTCTGCAAGTGGTCCCACCCTAGAGGAATACTGGAATGTGTGTGTTGGCCCCTTGAAAGGCCCTACTGTAGTAAAGATATTTTTAAGCTTTGTGTGTTCAGAATTCTCTTTTAGCAAGCTGTATCGTGGGAGATGAAAATACTTGCCATTTCAACACAAAGGACTACAGATGCAATTTTAGAAGCTCTGGTGATTTTTGTCATTTCAACCAGAAGTTAGAGACTGCCATGGAAATTGCCTTCTCAAATACGCATTCACGATGGAATCGGTCAGGAGTATGAAAAGTATATTCACAAACTAAACATTTATTACTGCCTTTAGTGAAAAACTCATTTGAACCAATTAAGATAAAACACAGCTTTCTGCTACTACTTCAGGATGCTAAGACTTGTGGGTGAATCTGATTATTCTTACGATGGAAATTTTTAATCCTGCTCTTTTAAGGTACTGAACAGAAAGTGTCCTGATTAAGAACATCCTGGAGCCAGCAGATATTTTCCTGTGCCTATAATTAACTTAATTCCATCTGAGTAACTTCCTGATAACATGCAGGACGTTTTGGTATAGAATACAGAGGTAGTTTTAGGAGAAGATGTCTTCAGCCTACTTACTAGATTAGAGATGGAGACCTGTACCCTCAGCAAGGTTTGCCAGTACATCTTAACAGATCTTCCTAGGATGGTCATCTATAGTAGCAAAAGAGTTAATTCTCTGTGGGGGTTACTCATTATCTTTCCAAACTAAATAAATGATGACAGTAAAAGGACTCTCCACACTCTTATTGTAGTTATTCTGCTGTCATAAGAAAAACATTTAAATACACATCAAGCATGAGGTAAAACCCAAAACACTCCTGTATTCCACATGCTTAATGTTTTCCCAGTGATTTCCTGATGGGATACCTAAATTACTTGATTGATAATAAATAACTTCTTTCATGGGGGAGAATTCCATGCCAGCTTTCCTTTTGTTTGAAGTATGTTGGTCTTTGTGCCAAATCCTCCTGGTTTGTCCTCCATTGCCTGCTTTACTGTTTGGGTTGTTGTACAATGAGTAAACATGGCTGCCGCCTTCTCTACCCCGTAACAGCCTCTTCCCATATTAATGCTTTTGTTGGGTGGCAAAAATATGCATGTTACGAGGTCATGATTTTGATCAATTTAAGTTGAGGAAATTGGAGGAAGGAAAGAAAACAGTTTTAAGTATTACAGTAATTATAATCAGAATAATAAGCTTCTTAATTATTAAAGCACAGCAATAATTGTTAATTTATATTTGTATTGGGTAGAGGTTGAAATCTGAAATAGTGGGGCAATTCTGTGCCTGAGAGAAGCTTGGTTACTGTGACAGTTAAACTTTTCAGTTGTTTAAAAATGGAAAGATTAAAAATCATACATTTATTATGAGGGAGGCTAAACAAAAAGGTTAATAATTACTTGAAAAATGCACATAATGTTCTTTTTTGGGGGGGGGGGGGGTAAGTCTTGCTAAATTTTATCCATGATTTTAGAGTATTGAATACCAACTAATCCTGGAAACAACTTGCAGACACTTGAAGGACAAGAAGGTGATTGGAAATAGTCAGCGTGCATTCACCAAGTGGAAGTCACATTTGACCAACTTGATAAACTTCTACTGTGAAAGAACTGTCTTGGTAGACGAGGGGAGAGCAGTGACTACTGGCTGCCTGGACTTCAGTAAGGCTTTTGACACTGCCACCTGTAAGATCCTCATAGAGAACCTGTTGACGTGTGGGCTGGATGAGCAGACAGTGGGGTGGATTGAAAACAGGCTGAAAGGCCAGGAGCAGAGCGTGGTGATCAGTGGCATGAAGTTGAGTTGGAGGCCAGTAACTAGCACCGTACCTCAGGGGCTGATAGTGGGTGCGATCCTCTTTAGCGTCTTTTGCCGATGATCTGGATGATGGGGCAAGTTTGCTGATGGCACTAAGCTGGGAGGAGTGGCTGATATGCCAGAGGGCCATGAGGTTACCCAGAGGGACCTCAGTGGGCTGGAGGAATAGGCTGACAGGAACCTCATGAAGTTCAGTAAGGAGAAATGCAAAGTCCTGCAACTGGGGAGGGGTAACACCACACACCAGTACGTGCTGGTGGCCACCCAGCCGGAAAGCAGCTTTGCAGAGAAGGATGTGGGGGTCCTGGTGGTCACCAAGTTGAACATGAGCTGGCAACATGCCCTTGATGCAAAGAGGGGACATGCAGAGATCCCTTCCAACCTCATGCATTCTGTGATTCTGTGAAATCCTATAGGAGATGGAAAAGCTGGAAAGAGAAAATTGCTTGGAAGAATTTTTTTTTTTTTATAGGATTATATGCTGTACTGCAGCAGCTTACAAACGTCAACATTTATTACTTTTTTAAAAAGCATAATAAGAATCAAGTATTCTTACACTTTACAGATTCTGGAAAATTTCTACTCTGAGTTAAGTGTCACTTAAACTATATTAATGATATGACAAAAGTTTTTGGGGATGACTGTTAAGAGATTATTTATATGCCTTGCCAACCAGAAAAAAAAAAAAAAGTAGTATTTGATGAGAAGTGGAATACTTTGTGTGAAATCCTAGCTCTACTAGATTCCAGTTTTGACCCTTCGGTAGGACCATGTTTCATTGAATACGTTAATTAATCACTGGTGGGAAAAATCTCATTACTGTGTAAGGGTAGGGTGCAAGCAGAAGGGCACAAGACACTGTCTTGCCTTTCCCTGAGATCAGATGGCACAAGGATGTCAGGAGTTGGACTGATTAGTACGAAAAGGGGAAGAAAGTGAAGAAGCATACAGAAAGCTGTGCCTTCCCTGCCTCCATGCTCCCACTGCGTGTACAGTTCCCTCATACACAGGAGCGAAGGAGCTACTCTCTCTGCCTGATAAATTTGCAGCTGTGGGGTGAGAACACAGCTAACACCGGATGGGTGGAAAGCTATGATACTGGAATAAGGATTTGGGTGATGAGGACATTGTGAAGTGAGAGATTAATATACATTTTGGTATAAACTCTGAAACTAATATTTTGAAAACATTTGAAAATCCATAAATCTCAGGAGGCTAACATAAGCAGTGTCCTATCAGACTGCAGTTTCTCTTATGTTCATAAGAATATATGGATGTTGGAACCATCAGGACCACTCATCCTTGAGTAGTGGCCCGTATGCATATGTTCAAGTAGCACAGAGCGAGCACTTTTCAGCTCAGCAGTAACTGCAGGGATTCATTCATCTTCCATCTGTTCACATTGCATTTCTGTTGCGTAAATAAGAATGTGCTTTATGCCTTAATTTCTCCTAGTCTTTCAGCTGAATCAGTGTTTTGGTGCAAGATCTAAGTGGATTTAGCTTTTGATTTTCATAGCTTGCTCTTCTGCCTTGTATTAAGAATTTTTGTGCATGTAAGGGAGTTTGTTATCTGTCTGTGAAGAATTTCTTAAGGTAATAGGAGAAATCATGCTTAAAAAGGTGAGCAAAAGCACTTGTACCACACATTCTGGTTTTATAAGTATTTGGGATATACAGGAAGCTCTGTCAGATGTTTAAGATAACAGTGATGGCTCTTCAGAGAGATGGAAGATCTCAGTGTTGTAAAGATTTTAAATCAATGCTTTGGCCCCTGGGAATCAGTAACCTTAGAAATAAGTAGGAATATGGGGCCTGTACTCCTTTTCCTTTCTGCTTTGTTGCTGTTTGCCATCCTTTGATGCAGCCTGGCTTTAAGGTAAGTTCCGTGATCTCTCGGGAAGATGTTATTGCTGTAGTCATTAGAGATCATCTCTCATCCAGTTGTCCAAATGAATTAAATAAAGAAGCATCCGTTATCGCAGCTTTGGACTGTGCTGAAGATGGAAGTGACCTTTTAAGAGCCACCGGATGCATTTTGCCATCGCGGAACGTACGGACTGAAGAATTGCCGTCGGCGTGGTGGCCAGCGCTTCGGAGATGGCCTAGGAAGCCCACAGAAGCCCACAGCCACGCGTGCCGCCTGTGCCACGGGGGGGGGCTGGGAGAAGCTGGCGGGCATCAAGGCTTGTGGTGAGGTGAGGCGTTTTTTGGTTTTTCTTCCATGTTTACCAGCGGCAGTCCTCGCCGTCGTGTTGAGAACTTTCGTTGCCTTACCTATCAGACGGCAATCGTTAACAGCAGCTTGCTTTCTTTCCCCCACCCCCGCTTCTCTTTCAGAAAGCAGTCCGGGGCTGGAGGCCGAGGCGGTCGCTGTGCTGCGGCGGTGCCTCCTCTGGGGCCGCCCGGAGCGCGGAGCTGGGCTCCGGCCCGGTCCCTCCGCGCCTGTTACCGCCGGGCCGGGGAGCGCGGGGCCTCGCTGCCCTCGGGGCTCCCGGGCAGGGCGCTTGTGGACCCCGTTATTCCTGGGGCTCCCGCAGGGCCGCCCGCAGCCGCCGCTGCCGCCGCCTCCGGGCCGCGCCGCGGGCGGGCGGTGCCGCCCCCCCCCCCCCCCCCCACGTGACCGTCCCGCGGCGGGGGGCGGGCAGAGGGAGGTAAGATGGCCGCCGCTGGCGGGGGCCGGTGAGGAGCGCTCGGGGCCGCCGCCTCCCGTCAGTCTCCGGCTGGGCGCGGGGAGCCGCCCGCAGGGGCCGAGTCCCTCCGGCTGTGGGGTGAGTGGCGAGAGGAAGGGGGAGAGCGGGGCCGGGCGCGGAAGGGCGCGGGGAGGGGGCGCTCCCGGCTGCCAGACAAAGGGCGCGGCGGGGCCCCCCCCCTCGCCGCCGCGCCCGGCGCCGCCTCGCAGCGGCGGGGCCGCAGGGGACCGGCTGGGGAGGGGGACTGACGGCCGCGGGGTGCGGCGTGGGCCCGGCCCCTCCCGCCCCGCAGGGCCCGGAGCGGCGGCGGCGGCGCCTGGGCCGCTCCGCCCCGGGCAGCCCCTGGGGCTGCGGCAGCGCTGTGTGCGGCGGGCGGCCGCGGGCCCTCACCGGAGACAAACCGGCCCCGGGGTGCCGCGGGCACGGGCGGGTGTCGCCGCCAGCTCCGCCCCCGCCTCTTGCACCGTTTTTCTCTCCTTTTGTTGACTCGGGAGGATAGATGGGAGCCCGGGCTGTCACCTGATTTCCGAGGTAGGGTCACAGAGTGGTTGAGGTTGGGGGCACTCCCCCTCCGCAGGGCGCCTGGCCCACCCCCCCGGTTGCCCCGGGCCGTCTCCAGCCGGCTTTTGTGTCCCTGCGAGGGTGCGGGCTCCACCGTGTCCCAGGGCAACCAGAGCCAGCCAGGGTGCCAGGGCGCGCCCCCCCCCCTCCGGTAACGGAGCGACCCCCGGTGCTCAGGCGGCGCCTCCCGTGTTCCAGCCGCGCCCGTCGCCGCCGGCCCTGTGGCTGGGCACCGCTGGGGAAGCTGAGTAGCAAAATCTCCTAAGGGTAGGGCTTTGCCGCTTCCCATGTATGCTTCAGATTGGTTGGGAAAAGCGATTTGCCGTCTGTAACTTTTGACAAAGGATTGATGGGGGGAATAACGCAGTAATATGTCTTTAACTGGGAAAATGTTTGAATCATGGGATTAATTTTGACACCCCCCCCCCCCCAGTCAAATAGTAAAGAAATGGAAAGATAAAAAGGACGGTTTTTATCAGATCAGGATGTGTAAGAAAACCCATGTATTTGTCTATTGGATAGGCATTTATTCTTTGTTCTGCAACGGTGGTTATTTAAAGTTACTAGGTTATTAAGAAATTCAGATCTGCTTGAAATCCTGTGCGACCACAGCTCATCAAACAAGGCCATATTAATTTAAAAATATTTTTAACAGAAAGATCTCAATCCTACAACCGACTTTTTCCTTAGGTGAAAGTACTGTAAAAGTTAGATTTTTGTCATAGAACTTGTGTCTCTGACAAACAAACCCTTAAATTTATGATACAGAGAAATGTGTTGGCTTTAATGTTACAGACTTTCTTGCTGCACTTGTGTGTGTTTTATATGGGTCTTGACAGAATGGATTTATATTGATTATACAGTGTTTTGTAGGACTAAGCATTTTGTATTTTGTACAGGAATTGAATTGTCTCTTAGAATTCAGATGTTCTTAGCAATACCTTATTGTTCATTGACCATATTTAAATTCTGTCTTAAAGGTAGAGTAGTTTCTCTGATAAGGTTTAAATCCCATTATCAGATACTTCACAAACCCTTTCTTTTAACTGATCTTTTTAACCAGGATAGAACTTAGACATATCTGATAGTTGCTATCAGATGATAATGGTGACTTCTTGTTTACATACGTATTTGCATCTTTCCAGTCTTTTGGATGTAATCCCCAGTCTCGATTGTTTTATTTAAAAAAATTCATCACTACAATATTTGGAAATGGCCATTGCCTTGAGTGCCTAAGGTGGAAAAGAATGACTTGCATATCTCCAGTTTCCTGTGTTTCTTACTGTGTACTGTAATAATGGTTATAACCATAGGGACCTCCTTTTGTGCAAACTTTTTTTAGTTCTGTTGGTTATGGGCTTCAAAATAAGAAGGTCTGCATCTCTAGTTATCTTTTTGTGTCTTTTAATATCTTGTAATTCCACTATTTGTTCTTTGATTTCAAGTAAAAATAAGGTAATCTATTTAAAATATTTCTCATCTGGATAACATCTCATGTGGCTAAGAGAAGTAGAGTAAATGTTCCCAGATAAATAAGGAAAAGCTGAAAATCAACATAAGGTCATTAGTCATACTGGAACTTCAGGCGTTGGAGAAGAGGTGTGGGTGTAGATTACTTGTGGAAACTTAGATTTGTTATTTCTTTCCGCCTCTGAATACCAGAAATTAATATTTTTAGAGACTCATTTTTGAAAATTTGTTCTTTAAACAGAATCCTGGTTGACTCAGTCCGTATAGAAAGAATAGTTAAAAATATTTACCGCTTCATGTGATGCCTGACTTGTGATCTCTTAATGTTTATGAAGTATGTCTATTTAGCAAGTGATTACAGTAAGGTGTCATAAAGGATGGGTAATGCTTGTATTAGCAAGATTCTCTGCGGCATGAGTAAAGGTGATGTTCCAACATGTTTTTCATTTTTTTATGCCATCATAAGGTATAAAAATGCGTGAGAATATGAAACTGATTTACGTTAGTCTTTTGTAATAAATTTTATATGTACAATGTATTCCACGTTTCTTTGAATTCTTATTTGGAAAGATGGCATTTCCCGTTCCTAAGGACGAAATACTGCATGTTTCCATATCAGATTTGTAGATGCCCAGGTTTCAGCAGCACTGTAATTATTTCCTTTTACAGTTAAACGGAAAGAACTGTGACAGTCTTGCATGTTGGGAAGGTAGCTTTTGTATCTGGAAGTGGAAAGAAATGTTAAAAAGAAGGCAACAATTTTTTTCATTGTACGATGAAAAGTATGAATTTTATGTAAGTCACTACGATCTTTACCTATTGAAAACAAAACAAAAAGAAAGTCTTCTCAATAATGCTAGTGTTTGTTGACCAATTTTGATATTTATTCATAAATGATCACAGCTCACACAATAAAAATATGGGGGAGAGCTATGAAAAAGGTTGTGATATTTGGAAAATTTAGTATGTAATGATATTTTTTTATGTAGTTAGAAACTAATACAAGGTTCTGAGACTACATTAGATATCTGCAGATTTAAGTTATCAGGACCTCTGCAGTCAGTATTGGTGCAGTTGAAAGAAACTAAACTTTTGTAAATCAGCAAATTTTTGCAGTCTTTCCAAAACAGTGATAACGTCTGCTTCAGCTCAGGATGCGAGAGCCTTACAAAAACAGGTTAATCCTTGTGCAAACATTACCTTCACCTGAGCGTTTGTGCTCTTAATATATTTTTTTATAGTTCTTGGTGTGTTGTTAGTTTTATAAAATACCAGGATTTGCTGCCTGAGGGCATTGTGAGATTTCCAAGCTTGGAAGTTTGGATTGTCAATGAAGAGCTAGTTTGTGGGCTGGGAATTGGCTTGCTTTGGTGGGAAAAAAAAGTAACAGCATTAATTCTTATTGGAAAGGGGATCAATTTCCACATGGTCTCCTGGTTTTAATTGAAAGTTTTGTTACAGGTTACGGAAATACTTTTGCTGTGTCAAAGAACAAAGTAAATGCTGTTAATTGAGCAATTAAGGACCGTATGTGTGTTGGATGCTCTTGAATGGTACTGGTTTTCCACTAGATTTATGAAATTTGGCAGGGATTAAGTTCTCATCCTTTATTTTGGTAAAGGATAAGCTGTTGAGGTTTTTTTTTTGTTCCAGGGTTGTTTGTTTTGAAAAGTGTATGAATATGTATTTCAGGAGTTTTTTCCATTGGAGGGGCTGGAATAGAGTTCCTTATCTAGCCAGAGGCTGTACCTCAGAATCTTGGTTCAAAGCATTTATGATAATTTAAAAGAAATCTTAAGCAGTGGAAGAAATCACACCTTAGTGTCCAGCACCCATATGGACTTTGAATACAGTGCTTAATTTTTGTAACATAATAATATAAATCTTATTTAACGAAAAGGTGGACTGTGTCTGTGCTCAATTTATATTGACTTACTTTCATGAGTGAAAATATGGACAAACTTCAGCCTAATTTCAGGCACGTTTACTGTTCTTGGGGGGAAAAAAAGAATAAAATAAAGCTTCCAAAAATCTTAACACTAACCTTTTTTATGAATGTTTGTTGGCAGGGTGGTGGTTTTGTTTTGGTTTGTTTGTTTGTTTTTTCTGCTTTATTTTGCTGGGTTTATTTAAGAATGAGAAGAATACTAATGCCTAGATTAACCTGGTGAATTCAGGCTGCATTTTAAATGGAAATTTCTGTTACTGACTTCCTAAACAGTGCTTTCCTACAGCCTTCCAGTGATGTTAATCTTTTGGATGCTCTAAGAAGCTTGCCTGAAAAGGGGCAAATGAAGGCATGAGGATATAAAATTCATAATTATAATACTTGATTTTGTTGTTCTTGTTTTTTATAAAATAGTCTGTTATTAATTCTAAGCAGGGGATATTGCATGACAGTAAAGTATAGGTGACAAAGAATATTAATATACTTGGCGATGGTTCACCCCTACAAAGCTTTTGTCATTTTAAAAAAGTAATATGAACGTGGAGTTTGTAAATGCAGCTCTAGATGTGTTCTTTAGCATCAGGTATTTTGCTGTTAGTCAAAGGTCTAAGTTGCCTCTAAGGATTCAGATCCACATTAAGGCAGAAGCTGCGCTGTCTCGATAACTGGAGTTCAAGTAATGATTTCTGAAGCAGGATACTTATCTACAGTGCAGCAGTGCTGCCTTTGCCTTTTTGAAATATGACAGTAGGGAGCATCAAGGGAAGAATCTTACTTTGAGGAGGAAGCAATGCTGAATACTTTTTTCCTTTTCACACTAGCTAAGAATTAATTGGTGAAATTTTGATAGCAACTGTAGAGTATAATTCACTTGGTGTGACATTGTAGTCATGTTTTGCTGATGACTTTTAATATAATTTTCAATTTAGTATCTAGTATGGAAAATAGCATGGGGATTTAAGGTACAGCCACAGGAGAGAAGCCGGGAAATCAGAAAATGTCTGTGGTAGCAGTGGAGCTAGTGGCAAGTCACGTTACATGGACTTCTGTTGAAATACATAAAAAATGATGGGAGGAATTCAGGTGCCTGCATGTGGATATCTAATGTCATTTTAGGTTCCCCAGAATATCTGAGACATCTGCACAGGGCTGTAAGGTACTGGAGCAGGCCGTAAGGGAGGCGGGCAGTTCTGGACTGGCAGCTGGATGCCAGGCAAGACGCTGACTTTTCTGGTATTTGTGTGTGTGGAATGGCAGTAGGAGCCTGTGTGTGGGCACTGACTCACTATAATCGCTGTTTCTTTTCATCATTTCATTTTTGGTGTGGTTTAGGTTTTTTTAAGTTTGCAACCTCTCAATTAGCTCTTTCTCCTACTGAAAAAAATAAAGACAATTATATGACACCACTGTTGTACTGCTCACCCCCCTTTGTATGATGGTACTTCAACTGTATGGTAAACATGACAGACCTTTTCTGTTCTTAGTTTATTTATAACTTTCTTGTGGGAGAGACTGGGTATTTGTGCAGTGCCTAGTAAAACTGTTGCTGGGCTTTGTATGTAAAATCTAGACTTTTTTTTTTAACTGATTTTAGATTTTGGTTTTAAATAATGTCTGAATGATATGATTTAATTTGTGTATTTTTACATGGTATGTGGACATTTGGAGTATGGAGAGTTCAGATGCCTAAATCCTCTTTGGAATTTGTCCCTTTAAATTGCAACCAAGATTTTAAGCCTGAATTTAACAGTGGGAGTCACAGTTCCTCCTTTCCTCTCTTCTCCCTCTCATGTTCTTAGGCTTGCATACCTAAAATGTATGTAGTTTATAGTTTCTTTTGTCACTAGACATGTACCCAGAGCTGCTGTCATCTTAACTGAACTGGGTGTGTTGGCTTCTTTGCTGGCATTTTTATGAACAAGGCATTTATATACGTGGGTCATCTGATGGCTGTGGTGCTGTAGGTGAGCTCGGGTCGTGTCTAACGTGTCCTGATAACAGTGTGTTTGTCTATATATAGTTACTTGCTAAAGGAGAAAGGGTGGTGTGATATTGTTACGGTCTATGTAAGCAATTTAAAGCGGAGCTAGATTGTTTGATTTAAATCTCTAAATCTAAACTAACTTGTAAGTGCGAAGTGTCATGAAGTTCCTGCTGGCTTCCTCTCATCTCTTGGCTAATGTTCCACTTCAGTTGGGAGTAGAGAAAAATTCACTGGCTGCTTTTATGTGAGAATAAAAGTTAGAACATTTGCCTGAGAAAGCTACTGGTCTTTGGCTTCTGCCTGGTAGAGCATAGCCTAACCAGTAAGCTTTAGCTAACACTAAACTGGAGTTTTTTTTCCTCTACTATCATGCAAGAAAAAGCCAGAGAGCAATCATGTCATCCGCTGGTGAGGAGAAAGGTGGTGGGGGTTGCGTGGAGTCTTGTGTTTAGCCCTGCGACTTGTTCTGCATCCAGTGAAACTTAATTTAGGTGCAATGAATAATTCAGCTTCTGGAGCTGTATGCGTATAAATTTGGCACAGTAATAGTACTGGTTCTCTGAACTTACTGGCCCACAGCTTTTTAGGAAGTCTTGAACGGTTCTTAGTAGTCTGCCTTAACCAAGAAAAACTGTCTTACGTATTAGAGGTTAAAACGCATAATCAGTCAACAGAAGCTATGTTAAGTTTGACTAGCAAGTTAACAACATGCCGTCACATGCAGGCATGTCAGGATACAGTTGGTGATAACTGATTTAATAAATGGTGTTTCTCAGGTTCTGTGTGGCTGCAATTTAGATATTATTGCTGTATTTTGTAATACTGAATAGTCTCAATGTTCTGCTTATGTACATAAAAGATAAGGTTTATATTGTAAATAACTAGCATACATAAAGTACGTAACATATGCAAGTATTCCTATAACGTTATATATGCAGAAAAATTTATGCAAATGAAAGACTACTATGCATGCCATTCAAAACACATATTTAGACAATACCTAAAAATTAGAATTATTTATGCAATTTTCTAAGAACTAGAAAGATTAAGCGATTGACTTTTCATGGAAATGTAGTGCATTTCAATGCATGTGTCTCAACAGCATTTTGTTGAGAAGGATGGTAGGTATTCATACCCAACCAATAACTTATTGGCATGTACAGTTCATGCTTTGTAATGTCAGAGTTAACTCTCATAGCCTTTACTTATAGTTTGCTTTTTTTTTCCCCTTCTTGAAACACAGATAAGCTTTGTTATAGAAGCATTTTAAATACTGTGCGAAGATGGCAAGTCTGATGAGTCAGAGTCTGTTGACCTACGTAGAAGAAGGAAATGTTCCTGCTCTGAAAGCACTTCTTGAGAAATGCAGGGATGTAGATGAGAGAAATGAGGTAAGATGATTTTTTTGAAGGGTCAGTTTCATATTGCAGTTTATTGGTTATGGAATGAATAATTAGTGAGATCATGCTGGTTATTTAATATACAAATTTCAATTTTATTTTTAAGTGATTGCTTACTGTTGCACAGACTGAACACACAGTATTCAGTCTGTGCCAGCACCTCAGCTTCTTTCATTGTATTTGTTTTCTGAGCGTTCTTCTGAGCTGGAAAATGCAGCTTCATCCTTACTTTGTGAATGGAGATTATACCTGTATTTCTGCGGCTAGGAATTGTTTCTTAGTTCACAGATCCAGCTGCATGTGCACTCTTGCCCTGTCCATTTTGGGGTGAAACCTGGGATGATGATAACTCTTCCCCCACAGCCTGGTTTCCAGGCAAGAGAAACTTTGTTATATGATCCAAATAGGAGCATAAATTGCAATTTAATCTGAGCAGATGCTCATCTGGATGAAGACATATGTATCCAAAAGGTAAGTCAGTCTAGATGTAATGAGGAGGATTAAATGACTTTACCAGGATTGCAGGAAGTCTTGATACACAGTAGGGAGTTTAAATGTGGATTATTCAGAATCCTGGGATAGTGTGATAATTGTTAGCTTCTGCTTTGTCATCTGATTTAGTCTGATTTGAACATACCACCACAAGCGATTTAAGCAAATGTGCTGCGGTTTCATTATACTGCACTAAAGATTCCTGAGAGTTTCTTGGGAGGTTTGATTCATGCAAATGTCTGTTGCTAGTGACTGTTTACATTGTTTTGCACGATGTTTAAGATTCAGGTTATCTTGATGCACTATTAAGTCTTCTGTGTATTTTACAAATAAGTTTAGATGATTTGACTAATTTATTTCATCTCTGTAGTAGATTTTCTGGTTTGTAAGTGTCTGGACTTTTATTTCATCTCTATGTACAGCTTGTATCATCAATTTTTATTTTAGTTCTGATTTCCTAAACTGTGTTGTAGAATTGGAACCTTGTTGACTTATGTGGCATATTCAGAGAATCGGATTCGTAGAAAAATTTGGGATAGAAGGGGCCTCTAGAGGTCATTAGATTCAATCTCCTCCTAATTGTAGGACTAACTTTATTATTACATTAAGTTGCTCGGGGCATTAAGCAAAATTTGAAAGTCCTCAAAAGGGTGGAGAACTTGCAGCTTCTCTGGGCAATGCTCCAGTGCTTAACCAGTCTTTGTTTAAAAACATTTTTCTTATGTTGTATTGGAATATCCTTTGCTGCATCTTGTGACTACTGCTTCTTCTCTTGTTATTGTGTGTCTCTGAGAAGAATCTGCCTCTCTCTTCTAATATTTCTCTTCTGTCTAGGTAGTGTAAGACTGATGTTGATGCACCCTTACTCTCTGTTTTCCAGACTGAGCAAATCCAGCTCTCAGCTTCTGCTTGCATGTCTTATGCTCCAGTCTCATAACCGTCTGAGTGACCCCATTGCTGGACTCTGCAGTTTGTTGATCTTTCTGTGGCTGGGAGTCTCTCTCGGGAGCCCAAAATGGGGCATTATGTTCTGAATTCAGCCTCACCAGTGTTGCGTAGAGAGCTAGCTGTGCTCTCATTAATGCAGCCCAGTATTTGATTTGCTGTCGTTGCTGTAGGGGTGCACTGCTGACTTGTGTCCCTCTTGCCCGTCGGGACCCCATGCCCGTTTCTGCAGCACGGCCCCCCAGGCAGGCCGTCCCTTGCCAGTAGTGTTGCATGGGCTCAGTCTGTTCCAGTCTCTGCGTTTGCCTTTGTTGAACTGCAGGGGGGTTGTCAGCCCATTTCTCCAGCCTGTTGAATTTCCTCTGAACAGCATCCCCACCTTCTGGCATATTGGCTGCTCTCCATAGCTTGGGGCAGTCCATAAACTTGCTGAGAGCACTTTCTGTTTCATGGTTCTGGGTGTTGATAAAGATGCTACAATGTTAGCCCCAAATCAGACTCTCCCAACTGGGCACCAGTTACTGTGAACAGTTGACCACTACCCATTGAGTCTAACGGTCCAGGCAGTTACTTTACTCACATTGTAGTGTATGGGAGACTGGCTTTCCAATGATATCTTCTTTTTCTCTTTTTTTTTTTTTTTTTTCTTTCCCTTTTTAAGTAAGTCTTGGAAAATGCATGTTCTGTGGCATTATTTTTTTAAGCCTGCATAAGATGGAAAGAATATTTTTGGAAAGAAGTGGAATGGCATATATTACTCAAAGCTAAAAAGCATCATGCAAATGTGAGAACAATGTACAGAATCTGGTTTCAGTTAAGACAGTTTTCTTTCATTGTTGGTGCATTCATTTTGTGCTGTGTATGCATATACGCTGAGGTATTTGAGATGGGAGAATTTTTAAGTTTCAGAGCATACACATGAACCTCACCACCTGGCATGCTGTGTATCTGAAAAGAGGAATAGTCTGTTCCCTCTGCTTGTAATTCCTCTCAACAACATGGCTGAAATCAGACAGATAGTCTGTGTTGACTTTATCACAGTGTCACTGCCTTCACCTTCTTTTCTAAATTTTTCTTTTCTTGATGGGACTAAGTGCGCTCCTGGGTTTCAGTAACTGCCTTTTTTTCAGAGATCATTTCCCTGATACCTCATTTGTTCAGTCTTCTGATACATTGCATTGGAGAAAGTAATTTCTGGAGACATGTATGGTTTGCATCAGTTTTAAACCCATGAGGGTCGGGGGGTGCTGTTCATGTGTATCGATGACGGGAGTTTTGTGGAAGTGCTTGCTCTTAATTGGAATTCAGTGGCACTGAGTGCAATTCTGTTTCCAGTTTTGGACATGCCAAGTCGTTCTTTCTTCTTGGGTAAAAACAAAATACCAAAACAGGAATGCCAGTGGAGTACGTCTAAAAAAGATTGCTGGCAAGCCAAGGTTTGCTAGTGCCAGGACCTCCCAGGCTGCAGTGACTTGTCCAATGGTAAGATCACCCACACTGTTACCAACGCTTTATATCCTGAGTGTGATCAGTTGCCAGAAAAACTGGGATGTTCCAGTCAGTTTGCATGTGGATGGTTTTGTTGGATTAACATCAGCCGTTTCAGCTAAGCGGAGCAAAGTCTCAGTCTCTCTGCCTTTTCCCTGCATGTCCTTTCCCCTGTGCGCATTCTCCTCTCTCATACCAGATACATTGATTACTTAACAGCTGATGGTAGATGCTTGCCTTGTGTGACGCACTTTGATCCCAACAGCCTCCAGTTTCCTTTGATGTGCCTTTCTTTCTGCACTTCTGCTCTTGATACTGAAGTACCTTCTGCATCTTCAATTCTGAATCTTCTGTTCTCTCACAGACTGTGAGAGCATGCTAATCTGTAAGGTAACAACCACTGAATGATTTCCCTAAAAAGATACAGGTGTGCCCCTTTGTAATTTGGATATTCCAATACGTAGACTTAGCTGTGGTGTACACATATGCAGTACTTGATGTGCTTGTGAGAAATATGAACATTTAGTAGTTGTGGAGTGTCTAGACTCTTGGGCAACTTTTGAGAATTAATCTGGATGTCACAGGTGTAGTAATTATCTTTTGTTTCTGTGTTGGTGAAATCTTCATGATTTGCTAAAACATTGCACCTATATTTGAGAATCTCCGAGCAAAAAGGGAAGGATATTTTCAGTACCCTTATAGAAAAGTTTTACATCTGTGAATGAATTCCTTGTTTTGCTTTGCTTGCGTGCTCAACTTTTGCTTTATCTATTAAACTGTCTTTATCTCAACCCATGAGTTTTCTCACTTTCACTCTTCTGATTCTCTCCCCCTTCCCACCAGGGGGGAGTGAGTGAGCGGCTGTGTGGGGCTCAGTTTTCGGCTGGGGTTAAACCACGACAGAATACCAGAGCCAGTCTACAACTGTATGAGACCTCTTATAGGAGGGGATTGTTTTCCCATCCACAACCTCCTCTTGCCCAGAGATACTTTTGTTCAATTTGTGTTATCCTTTTGTGTTATCTGGCTGTGGAAGATGATCACAGGGATAACAATAGTAACTGTTCAGAAGGAGGTAAGAAGAATGCTCATGCTAAAATAGGGGGTTTTGTATGTATTGCTAAAGTACTGCTTGGAAGGGACCTCTGGAGATCATCTAGTCCTGTGTCCAGAGGTGGGTTGGTTGGAGCCAGCTAGAATTGGCTGTGTCTGGTACAGGGCAGTCCCAGCCTCTCTTCACAGAGACCCCATGCAGCTCCCCCGACACCAAAACCTGGACACCCACACTCAGTACAGTGAGGTGTCTGTCTGCCCATTTCTCCAGCCTGTCAAAGTCCCTCTGGATGGCAGCACACCATCTGGTGCATCAGCCGCTCCTCCCAACTTTGTACTGGCTGCGAAGGTGCCGAGAGTGCACTCTGGACCATTGCCCAGGTCCTTAACGAAGGGGTTAAACAGGACCCAGTATTGACCCCTGCACTAGTGACTGGCCTCCAGCTGGATGGTATGCCGCTATCACAACCCTCTGAGCCCAGCAGTTCAGCCCCTTTCAGTCCACCACTTATCTAGTCCATACTTCTTTAGTTTGTCTCTGTGGATGTTGTGGGAGACAGTGTCTAAATCCTTGCTAGAGATGGGATAAACAGCGTCTTGGCTCTTCATCCACCGAGCCAATGATGTCATCACAGAAGGCAGTCACATAGGCCGGGCATGATTTCCCAGATCACTTGGCACGTGTATTCCCAAAATAATTAACTTGTATATAAACAACTCATCTTAAAGAGCAAAAGTTATGACTGTTCTCTCCTCAGAGAGGACTGTTCTTTTCTAGAAAGTAGTATTTTCCTCCTTCTTGATTTTTTTGAGCTTTTTAATTTTTTTTTTTAAATGACCAGACCTAAATACTACTTGCTTGTTGATGCAAAATACACTTTAGGATCTAAAAGCAAAGGTATCATTCTGAATGTATACAACATATAGTTATAATAGCACAAACTTACAAGAAAGCATAATTTCTCCCTGTGAAAAATTGTACTGTTAGATATTACATTATATCCTCTCACGAGTAATAATGTTGGTTATCCATAATGTCATGGGGAAGGTTGTACGAAGACTAGTTAGGGAATAGCTGATGGACCAGAAAGCTTTTTTGAAAGAATTGGTGCATTTCTGTGATTTTTTTTTTTTTTTTTTTGTTGGTACATAAAGAGCAGAAAGAACTCATCAAATTTCTTTATTAATCTTACTGTTAACTGTTTTACTAATGAAGATTAGTGGTCTTACTGTATTCTGATTCTGCATTGATTTCTGTTCTTTTCAGGGAAATTGCTGGTGTGTTACTTCTAACGTAGTTTTTGCATTATTTAGAGACTAGATAATTTGAGTTTTCTATATGATACAGAGAAAAGACAGAAGAGGGGTCAGGAAAAATTCTCTTTGTTTGTTAAGCTTGTTGAAATTAACAAATTTACCATCAAATTTAGTAAGTTTTACTTTTCATCATGCAGAGCAGTTGTGTCTCAGAAGTTTGCTGACACAGAAATAGGCTGATGGAAGGGTGATAGATTTGTAACTGACTTTTAAAACATCCTTGAAGGCAAATAAACCAGCTCTTACTATCTTTCATCTTCCCTGAGATGAGGCTATCTGTTGAAAACCTGTGTTGCACAGGACAGGAATGATGCCTGTATTTGGTATGCTGTCAGAGAAAAGTGTGGTATATAACTTGACTATTTTTTTGAACAGCGAGGAATCTTACTGTTACTCTGAATCAGCTTGCATGTTTTAATGGCCACTGTGGTTCCGAGGCTAAATTGATTTATTTATTCATTTCTAAACAATGTGACTGAGTTATTTCAAGATGTAAAGATGTAACAGGCTGGGTTAGAGATGTCTTCAGTAGTCAAATAATTCAGAAAGATAGATATTTAACACTGTAACTTTTTTTGGTAGCTATTTTTAATGCCTGAAATGCTTGGTTTTTTGGTTTGGTTTGGGTTTTTTTTAATCTCCTGTGGGACAGGGTTTAATATCATGTTCTCAATTTTTATTGCAAGTTTACTGCATGGTTTGAAAACCAGTCCTTCTCACTGGCAATTAAAAACTGGAAGCAACTTAATGTTCCTCTGTAGTTTTTGGCCTCTTATTGTTGCCGTATGTATGTCATTTGCATCACTTCCCAATGCATCACTTTTCCTGTCATTTTGATTTCAGAACGGCCAGACTCCACTCATGTTGGCTGCTGAGCAAGGCAATTTAGAAATTGTCCAGGAGCTTCTCAAGAAGGGAGCTAATTGCAACTTGGAAGATGCGGTAAGTATTAGTACTTTATATGATGGTACCTAACAGTAGAGGAAGAAGAAATTTCAAGAGGCAGGCAAAGAAAAGGAATTTAGGTTCGTGTTGGGGGGAAGGAGGGGGGGGGGGAGGGGAAGGTGGAAAATGATGACATATAAGAGAAATTTTATGCAAAATTGCTTGGCGCTCTATTCTTCTGATTTGATTCCTCATAAAGAATAGGGATATTTAAGGTGTTTGAGGGACTCTGCTGAATGCTGCTGCGGTTTCTTCTGGGAAATTAGTACTAGGGAGCTATAATAATAGGATTGGCAGTAGTTGACATAAAAAGATAGGCAGAATAGAGAAAAATGGCATCAAAGATGAGGTCCAAGTGATTTTGCTCATCTCAGTGATGTTGTGGTATGTTGGGATGGTTTTTTCCCCCCCTCTTGGTTTTGGTGTTTTTCAGTAAATACTGAGGGAGAATCTAGGTTAAAGGATTATTTCAGGTGAAAGCCAGAACAGTGGCAGAGAAGGGTTTCAAATTTATGAATTGTCTTCCCGCCTTTGCAGAAGAGGTTGACTCTAGATGAAAGATGCCCAGAAAGGGTGAGTAGGATAGAGATGGTGGTAAAAAGTTCTGAAAGGTCTGTATATTCCAATGAAGAGCAATAAACAGGAAAAGGACGTTGCTTGTGTTTTTTTTTCTTCTGCACTTAGTTTAATTGTAGCAGTGTAGACATTCAGGAAAGGTCTGGTATGAAACCTGTCATTTGAAAAAAAACCAGTCTCTATTTTTGGAGACATTTTATTACATTTGCTGTAGTGTTACAGTTCCTATACTTACAGGAAGAGCAGTTACCATATAAGCTGTTGCTATATTTATATGTGTATAGCACATAAAACGGTAGTCCACACCTGGACATGGTTTGAGCAGTGGATGGAAGAGACGTATAATGCAAGAGGAAATGTATCTTCTGAAGTGGTCATAAAGCTAAGAAGCTGTGGTCCAAATTCGCCTGCATATTAGCCCCTTGGGTGCCATCACCCACTGTATCTGGAGACAGACCACCACCATTTTCTGTTGTCTTGGTTGCCGTCTTATCCCCACCCAGCAGTTCTCAATATCTTGACCTTGTTCTCTAATCCTTTGTAGGTGTTGCTTCCTCCATAAAATTTTTAAGAAATTAACCTGCAGTGAATTGAGGATGGAGAGTGATGGGTATTGGGTAGGAGAGGAGATAACTGGAGGGGAGATTTGGAGTAGTTGTTGGTCTGTATTTTCATGTGTATAACTGGCAGGTAGTCTATGAGTTTATTACTTTTTTTGTTTTAAGGACAGCTTTTTTTAAGGGGTTGTGGATTTCCTATTGTGGGTTAAACACTTGAAAAACAATGTAATTGTACTGAAATATTGAATATAACTTAAAAATGTTTTTTCCTTTTTTTAGGATAACTGGACAGCTCTTATTTCCGCAGCTAAAGAAGGACATGCAGCTATTGTAGAGGAGCTACTCAATTATAATGTCAGTTTGGAGCATCGGGATTTGGTATGTGTTGTCCTAATGTAAAAATAAAATAATTTTTAGTAAGAAGAACAATTTTGGGAGTTGGAGATTTTCAGTTCTGTAAAGCAAATTGAAGGTCTTTTATTCTTAAATTATGTACTCAGTGCTGTTAAAAAGGAAAAATATATATTTAAATACTGGTTTTACAGCTGTAAAATAGTTGCTTTAGTGTTAGTAAAGGCAACTTGTTTTCTAGGGCTGTTTTTTTCCTCTTAATTTGCTTTGGAAAAAAGCTAAACTGAAGAACAGTTTGGGTTTTGGGTGTGTTTTGTGTGGGTGGGTTTTTTTGGGGGGGAGGGGTTGGTTTGTTGGGGTTTTTTTGGTGGTGGCGGCTTTTTTTAAAGTATTGTGGTACAATAAATGTTATCTTTTCCCAGAAGATACCTGTCCATATTTACTTTTTCTCTGGACAATCATGATTATTCATATAGCAGTCCTTGTTCTCAATATCCTGGAATTTGTTTTCATTCATCTTGCCAAATTTTTTGTATGGGAAAGTGGGCACTGTAGTCCAGTCCACCTAAAGAATTACGGAAGCTGCTTACATGACTAGGAGGTTAGATGCCTCTGAGGAGCTATAGCCTTGTCTCCATTGATGGGATTGGGAATTAGGTACCTGCAAGGACTAATTTTGTTCTGCTTAAGGTACAGTATGGAAAACTACTACGGGGAGAGTTCAGGTGCTTCCTTTGATTGAAGTTCTGCTCTGTCTGAAGGCTGAGGCATCTTGCCATGTCCTGCTAATCTATTTTTTTCATAAGCGTAACGTTAAGCACATCCACATGGCCAGTGGTTGATTTCTAGGCCTGTGTCCATCTGAGAGGGATCTTCTACCGCCCCAGAAGTGTATTATAAAGAAATAAATAAATATTGTGTTTACAGTTATCAGAGGCATACTGTTATTTTAAAATTAATTTTGGTTACCTGACCTGTCAAATGCCTTTAGGGAGTCAAACCTTGTTGTCTCCTGCTTTACAAACTTAAATGAACACACCAATGCAGTTTGAAATTAGTTGCTCTTATTACTCCCTTAAGAGGACATGATTTGCTTCTTTTTCATGAAGCAGCAAATCATTACATAGTTACTTTATGAAGTAAAGCTGTCTGTTACACAAATCAAAAGTAAACCCTCCATGTGAGTTGATTTGGATTCTAGACTTTTGTTTTAAGATAGTGCTTTCTTTTTGGATTGTTTATCCAGTCATCAGATTTGTATGCACTTCAAGTCTGAATTGAGTATTTACAGCAAATTCAGGAACATTTAGGGCACAGTATTCTTCCAAGTTTTGCATATAGCAGGCAATTAGTACTTCTATGCATGTGCTTATTATTTATCCTACGTAAGTAGGATTACAAGGTTGTGTAGTCAATCCTTACTATGTTTTGGACTTGCAAAACAGTCTTAGGACAAATACAAAATGAAATAAAAGTCACTAATTAGGTTTCTAAAGAGTGTTTTTCAGTTTTTACATTTCTTTGAATTGTGCTTGCCAGGGAGGATGGACTGCCCTGATGTGGGCATCATATAAGGGCCGTACCGAAGTAGCTAAACTGCTGCTTGAGAAAGGAGCAAATCCAAACATCACAGGAATGGTAAGTTTTAGTCTTAAACACCCCCTCTCCCAGTGCTTCAAGTCCTGAATTGTACACTCATATTGATTAAACATTTTGCATTTTTTGCAACATAACATTAATCACTATATTTATAAGGGGTTTGCTTTAATAATCTGTATGACAGCCGCTGTTTTTTTAATGAATTTTAATTTTTTTTAATTATAGCAAATGAATGTATAGGTCTTAGTAAGATTCAAATTAGCAGGAGAGGAAATAATAGAGAAGATAAGTAGTGTATCTAATGCTACTTGTATGACAATTGTCATTTTTCTGCGTCTGTAGAAGTTAATGGAGTAACTAATATGTGCAATTTAAAAACAATAATTTGTTTTAATTGTTTCATAATAGTTGCCAAATGGGCTAGGTTATACAAATATGTACCATACATGTGAGAGAGAATTGAAGAACTAAGATTTTGAGATTTATTTCATTTTATAAGCATTTTCTATACAAGTATAGGCATGTTGAAATTTGAATGAACAATTTGTTTATACTGTCAGCTCTCTGGTGTTTGAGGCAACAGTGAATGACCAAGGAAGAACACTGGTGACTTACCTTTCTGATTGTCGATTTCATCTGCTTTGCACAGGCAGCTTCTGCATGCGTGACATGACTGATCTGCAGGCCTGATTGACCAGGGGTATTGCATAGCTGTCTGTTGCTTCTCTCTTACATTACAAATGTTTATATTAAGATGAGGATGGATGTGAATTTTTAAACCTTGTATAAGGAGTTACAAAACAAAATTGATTCAAAACAATAGACATCTTCCTAGATATCACCTAGACAATGTACTAGGCAACAGTTACTGATATGTAGTTAGGCTTACTTCTGTCTGTTCCTTCTTCTGTGGGTTTGTTTGTTGTTACTGTGATCAATATTGCTTATGAAAAATAATTAAGACTATGATTTTATTTCCTCTTTTTAATTCTAAGCAATACAGTGTTTATCCAATTATTTGGGCAGCAGGACGGGGCCACTCAGATATAGTACATCTCTTACTGCAACATGGTGCTAAAGTGAACTGCTCTGACAAAGTAAGTTATATAATATTTAATTTCTTTAACGCTCGATACATGTTTTGTAAAAGTAAGTTTTATTAACAAAATACAAATCTGTGAGTTTTTGATTGGAAAAACACCCGCTGTTGTATTTTGCCCATGAGATTAGCATTAGTGTGCTAGAGTAAGTCATTAGACTTGCAAGAGGTTTTTCCGTAGTATGCTGAAGATCGTTGTGAACATTTATTTCAGTGGAGTGTATTTCTGTTTTCTAAGCTATTAGAAACTTTGCTATCCTAGGTTGCATAGAAAAACAATTCTTATAGCTATCATTTACAAAGAAGTTGTTAAAATGGATATTCAAATGCTTGTGTTAATTCACAAGACCAAATTATATCTTTGTGAAAAATAAAGCAATAAAGTATAGGATGAATACTAGATTGTAGGGGTTACGAAATACAGAGAGCAATATGATAAAATGTTAAAAATGTTTTTGCAGTATGGAACCACCCCACTGGTTTGGGCAGCGAGGAAAGGTCATTTGGAGTGTGTGAAATACTTGCTGCAGATGGGAGCCGATGTTGATCAAGAAGGAGCTGTAAGTAACTGTTCATTTTCTGGTGATAAGGTGTGGGTACATACATCTGTGTGTCCTGTTTTATTTTGTAATACAAATACCAAGAAATACATGAAACAAGATGAAATGTTGATGTTGGAGTGTACTACTTTCCAGCTATTTGCAAACTACATGTGAGGATTATTTAAACTTCTTTGTGCCTTTTAATAAAAATATTATGTAACTAGGGAGTCGTGTTGAGAATTGACATGCTGTTATGTGCAGTGTAAATTCTAATGAACATAAATGAATTTAGGTTATTGTTCTCTGAAGGTTAACACTATCAAAATTCATTCTGTACCCAAGCCTGATATGTCAGACAACTTACTCCTCAGTGCTATTTGAAAAGTGAATCAAACGCAAAGCATCTTTTGAAAATAATAATGGCTGTTGTGTCCTTTCAGAAGTTGGAAATTTTTTAGTTTTCAGCTGCATATTGTTTTGAAATAAAACAGATTTTAATTTTTTGTTGTACAAGACACTTAAAAAGCTTGTCAAAATAAAAAAAAAAAATAGTAAAAGTGGGAAATTAGGACAACTTTTGGTATTCGTATGATTATTTCTGAAGTTCTTCAAAAAAACCTCTTTGTGAGTGGTACTGGCAGACCTGGGTGCTCTGATAATACTATGTTCCATATGACAAGAAAATTATTTTACCATGCATGTGACATTCAGGAGTTAGAATAAACTGATCTGAGTTTCACTCTTTGCATTTGAAGTGTTCTCTACTATAGTACTTAGTTTACTTCTTTTTCTTTAAAAAAGCATAGCAAGTGCACTTTAAAACATAAAACTGAAGTAACATTTGGATGCTTAAGAAAGTAATGTCAGTCAGTGTTCTTTTGTTAATTAAACTGATATAATGGTGATTTCTGTATCCACTGTACAATAAAATCTGTTGTTTTTTGTTTAAAGAATTCTATGACTGCACTTATTGTGGCAGTGAAGGGTGGCTATACTGATTCAGTAAAAGAAATACTGAAAAGGAACCCAAATGTAAACTTAACAGATAAAGATGGAAATACAGCGTTGATGATTGCATCAAAGGAGGGACATACTGAAATTGTGCAGGATCTTCTTGATGCTGGAACTTATGTGAACATTCCCGATAGAGTGAGTAAATTGTCATCATAATTGTGGGGTTTTTATATATATAATGATAATAATAATATATAGTTAAATGCCAGTGTATGCAAATTTGTGGGTACATGATTTTTCTGGCTTTCTGATTTTTCTGCCACCTAGGGGTATTTTTATGTATTGCTGTTTTGCAAGTATGTTGTGGCAAATATTGCTGTGTGAAGCTAAAGGATAAACTACAGAAACTACTCTTTTTCTTTGAGGTTTTTGAACTGTGAGTTTCCATAGGGCATGGAAATGATTTATGGTTGTCTATTTATCGTATCTGTAACATAAGACTAATACTGAACTAACTTGCAGGTTTGGGGTGAGGTTTTTGTGTATTAATACATGTGGTAGTGCTGTTAAAATTGTAAAACAATGGATATTGTAAAAGAGAATATGTATTTAATTCATTGTCTACCTTTATCTTTTCCAATGAAACTTTTTACTAGGAAACTTGCGTATATTAGAGGAATACCTCAGCTCTGTGGTTAAGACACGTAAATGTAACTGTTGAAAGGTGCACTGTGTACCTGAGCTGCGCTGCGTTGCTCAGCAGAGGCGTGCAGTATGGGCAGTGACCAGAGTGTGAATCTGCTTGCTAGCCACTCAGGGATTTTTTTGGTTGCTTATATAGGTGCCTTGGACTGTCTGTAGTGCCCTCTTGATAGCCAGGTTTTTCTGAAGTGTCAGAGGGAGGCCAAGCACTGCACCCTTGGGGCTGTAGGTGGTTAGATACCTAAATTTCGGTGCCTGTGTCAAGATCAGTGCTTTAGTTCAGAGCAGTAATACAATTTTGAGGTTGAATTCCCAGCCCCTAAATTGAATTGCTTGGGGTTGCAGAGAAGAGAGGAAAATCTCCTAATATTTGCCTCATAATTTTAGAAGGATTTTTGGATGCATTTTCCTATATTTCAAGTGTCAGCTTAGTGCATTTCTTAGATGGTTACGTACTAAGCTGCAGCATTGCATGTGACAACAAATTTGATCTCAGGTGCGTGTCAAAGCAAAACTTTAAATATTTAAGAAAATACATTGCAATCTCCCTTCCCACCTCTTCCGTCACAAAATTCTACAACTGCCTGCATTTCCTGTGCTTTTAGGAAGGATAAATTACAGCTTTCAGTACAGCTGACTGTATTCCAAAAATACATCAAACAATGAGTAGTCTTAGTGTCAGATGTTAGAGTAGGTTTTGATACGGAAAATTTCTTGGTTTGCAGCCAGGTGCGTAATGACTGTGATTGATAGGGGATCTGCTGCTACTGAACTTTCTAACTGAATTCCATACCTGTGATTCAGCTGTACTTTTATTTATCCTGTTTCATCATAAAAGAAGTATTGGGTAATTTCAGGATTTCATTTTCTGAAATTCTGACATATCCTTAAGTGTGTTCAAATCAGAAGCCTGAAGCAGAATTGTAACTTTGGTTTACATATATACAGCTCTGTTTACCACAGCAAAATATGTTTTTCTTCTGACCGTTTTGAGATAAAATCAGCCTTTTGCTTCTTTTCTTTGTAACAGCATAGTGTATGTAAACAGGATAGCAGTCAAATCTGCACCAAAAAAAAAAGGATAAAATTCTTTAAAATTCTTGAAGATCTTTTGTCAGCTGTGAAACATCTAAAGGAGACAGCCAATATTCTTGTTTGATTGTAAAGAGGTTATTACTGTGAGTGGTTGGCCTTCCTATGAATGTAGGGAACAGCTGGATTTTTTTGTACTCACTATTAATTTGTGCTGTTATTTTTTAGGATAATGCGTTAAGCTGGACCTATTTTGGGGGTGTTTGTTTTGCCATAAATACACAGTATTTCATCTTTTTGCAGAAAAATATAAAAATGGAGTCCAGAATTTTTTCTTCTATATACCACTTTTTTGGAGAGATAGAACTTTTTTTGTATTTTTCTTTAAAATGAGTGCAGATCTGTTAACGTAAATAGGCATAATGTGTATTTTGAGGCTATAATTTATTCTGTGTTGCATTTCTTTTTGATAAATAGTATTAATTCATCTTCGATATTCTCTCACAATTTTTTTTAGAGTGGAGATACAGTGCTGATTGGGGCTGTTAGAGGAGGTCATGTTGAAATTGTGAGGGCCCTCCTCCATAAATACGCTGATATAGATATCAGAGGTCAGGTAAGTACAACAGTGTAAATGTTAGAGTAGTTCTTAAATAGGATGTGAATTTGAATACCAAACAATTATACCGTGTTTCTACAAACAGGGCTTTAAAAACTTGTTCAGTCTATTCTGTAGGAAACTCAGATTCCCATCAAACCTTAAAAATACATCGTGTTGCTGTGCAGTTTTTAAGATCTAAGACAATACATAATTGTAATTACTTGTGTTAAGCAGCATTTTTTCAGTTAATTTGTATAATGGTTGAAAGCAAAAGATGTAAATTGAACTTACTTTGTCTGCACTGCTGAACAGATTTGAAATAATGAAATACTTTAAAACCCCCTTAATACTATTATTTTAATACTTAATAGTTTAAATTTAATATCAATACACTAAAATATGATACACCTTAGATTATATCTGTTGTCAGTGCAGTTTTGTCACTACGCTTGGTTGGTTCTTGTCTCCTTCACTAACTACCTTTCTCCTGTTAAGCAGTGTTGTCAGTGATTTCCATGTTTTCTACCTACCCCTTCTTCCTTTTTCTGTACTTTGATTAAGGTATTGTTTTTGTTCTTCTACCAAAGGCTCTCTTACTCTGCACGGTACTTGTTTTTATTGTTACATTCAACTTGCTTTCTTTTGCTTGAAGCTATTCAAATCACTCTGCTCGCAGGCACATATGGTCTGCCAAGTTTGAATACAAAACTAACTAGTCACTGAGAGCTGCAAAGATTCAGTGCCTGTTATTGACACAGAGCCTCTTTGAGATGCCAAGAAGCTTTTAGTTTGGAGAAAAAGTAGTGTTTGGATCTTTTCCTCTAACGTGCCATTGGAAACCTGGAATTGTGTGTCTCAGCTTCTTGCTGACATGGGTCTGGAAATCTGGAGCTTTTCAACATCTTGATACGACCAAGGCAATACAGAAGCAGTAAGAGGACCCAGCCTCCTCCGGGGCAGGGAAGCGTGTGACTTGTGGCAATGTGAGAGTGCCTGTATAGCCATGTGCAGCGGTTAATCTAGGGAATTACATTTGTGGCCTTGTTGACGCAGCAGGAGTACCATCAGAGGAAGACTCTGGCTGCGCGCTTCAGATCTTCACATTAGGACCAGCAGTATCGAAATCGGTGACGAGCACTAGTGTTTAGCAACTCCCCTGCTGTTAGGCATGGCAGAACCTGTCTGCCAGCCAGACCTGTTCTGGCGAGATTTGCTGCCTGCCGAAATCTGTGATGTGCCAGAAAGATTGCTGAGTCTTGCCCAGCCTTCCAGCGTTTGTGTTCCTTGCTGCTCATTCATTCATAAGGACACTAGTCAGAGGAGACCTTGAGCAGAAAAAATGTGACTATAAGGCTCTGGGAGCGAGTGTTGGGGCAGTGGGGAGGCTCAGGTGGTGTTCTCCTCAGCCCGTTCTGGTAAGGGCATAGGACCCAGCTGGGAGCACCTGGCAAACCAGTACCTGGCTGTGCAGCTGACGTTGCTAGCGAGGAGTCAGCTTCCTCAGGCTGGTGTCTTGTTGGAGGTGGAGGACATGAAACCCAGGTGACCAGAGAGGAGAGAAATCTTAGTGACCAGGCTTGTTAAACTGTCAAGAAAGGCTTTGCACTCAGTTTGCTGTGAAGCACACAGGTGGGAGAGGAAGAGCTGCAAATGAAAGAAGGAAGCAAGGGAGAAGGCTGCAAGGGGGACTTTGACATTCCTGCTTAGAAGCAGGTATGCGTTCAGAGGCTTTTCTTAAATGTCTCTACACAAGCGTGCATCAAACGGAAAGAGGTGTGGTGCAGTCACTAGGCTACAAAAAGATTGCAGGCATGGAGACTTCCTGGGATAGCACGCATTGCTGGGAAAGAAAAAAAAGATGACGCAAGCAGATTTGCAACTATGAACCATTCCCCCTGGTTCAGTGATACAATGTATGGCTGATCTGCATTCTGGTACTTTGTGTTGACTTTCATGCCCATCTGCTTTTACAGCTTTCCAGCTTGCATGACCTGTTTTTAGGCCAGCCAACCAGTTCAGCAGTTTTATTAGGCTATACTGTAAAATTGAGAACAAAATGGACATTTTCTTAAAAGGTCTGGAAGTGGTTAGCACTTCTGGTTCTGATAGGAAGGAAATCTTTTTAAAAAGAAAAAACATGCTTCAGAGAAACATGACTTACATAATAGGGGTAAAAAAGACAACACTCTGGAAAGAGTTGTTTTATTTCATTAGAAAACTTGTATATTTGAGTTACAACTGAATACCCATATATAATTTTGGAAACTGTTTCAAGACAGGTTGAATCTGCTTGGATTGTTAAAGCTCTTAATATATTTTGCACAGATTTTTAAAATAGGTTTGTGTTCTCTAGCCAGATTTCCATTCCCCCCCAAAGTTCTACTGGTGTACCAATTAGATTTGGTGGCATTTCCATTTGCCCTGAGCTGTGCTAAGATTTTCTGTATTATGTGCTATTTTAAACATAGTGGTTATACTTCATATACAGTTTTTGAAATTAATCCAACTGAATGAAAGTACTGTTAACATTTAATACTCTCTTTTTTCAGGATAATAAAACTGCTTTATATTGGGCAGTTGAGAAAGGAAATGCTACAATGGTGAGGGATATCTTGCAATGCAACCCTGATACTGAAACATGTACAAAGGTAACGATTAGAATTTTTAATATAATTGCTTTGTTTGGCATCTGTTCTTTTCTCAACTCCTATGTGACGTTAGGATCGTAATACCAAATTCAGATTTTGTGAAGTGTTGGTACCTTGCATGCTGTTACAAAAAAAAAAAAAATCTTCTAAATATGGAATTTATTTTCAACAATGGTAGTGTCCCCTTTGTTGATAAACATCATTTACTACTAAAACTCAATAGCAGGGAAAGTGTGGATACTTTACCTCAGCATCGTTGACATGACAAGCAATAAGGAGTAGAGAGCAAGTGCTACTGGAAACAGAGGAAGGAGATTTCTGATACTGTTAAACATCAAAGTTCAGACCGCTGTTTATTGCTTGTGCAGGAATAGAAAAAATCGAGGAAGTAGTATGTACAGCAATGAACTACTTCCATGAGTCTTTTTTCAAATATCTTGTATTATGTCTGAATCTCGTCTTTCTCTGTTTGACACTGTTATTAACAGAAGTGTATTTTGTTCTGTGATTCTGATCAATCTAGAATACAGGGTCCGTGATACTTTTTCAGTAACACATGTGCTGAAGTGTTGTTACTTGTACAGTAACATATTTAATTGAAAAAATTCCTTAAAAATTTGGGATTTAACTTGTTACGCCATCACTAGTTTTTGCTTGGTTTTGAGTATACAGAGAAGATTTTTATTAGGCCTACTTTTCCCTTTTAGGATGGAGAAACACCGCTTATAAAGGCAACCAAGATGAGAAATATTGAAATAGTAGAGCTTCTTCTGGATAAAGGAGCTAAGGTCTCTGCTGTAGACAAGGTAAAGAATATTTGTTTGTTTACTTTAGTATATTTAATCATTTTAGTTTTGCAGCAGAATTTTGTAGTGAGCTGTCAAGGCTAATACAGGAAGAGAACTTCCCATATACTTAATAATTAAATAGACCATAATACTTAAATGCTTATTCTCCCGTATGCTTAATAATGAAATAGATCAGAATACTTAAATACAAATTAATTCCCACCATTAATAGATTGATTTTTTGTTTGTATTAGGTTACTTTTAGTAATATGAAAAGAAAAAATTCCAGGTCAGGAATAAAAATTTCACAGATAAGAATACTAATTCTTAATACACTTGAAAAAGAGCATAGAGAATGGTTGTTATTTGTCACTGAAGTTTGGTTTTGATTAATAGACATTGAACTAAACACTGCCAAGGACAAATACAATGGTTTGTTGCTGTCCTCTTATGCATTACCTATTTTGACTGTAAACCTTTTAAATACAGCAACATTTATTTGATACTTTTTAACCTCTTAGGATTATGGTTAGGGCAAATAAGTAATAATATTGATTTGATGTAATAAGGCAACTTTTGCCAGAAAGCTTTTTGGAGAAGTCTGAGTAGACATTGAAATAATTCAAACAAGCAGTATCTCTTGTTCCAAAGAAGTCTCTGAATTTGCTAGTAGATACTTGTTTCTAAATAAGAGTTTCTAAACAGCGACTACAGTTTTCATGAACCTTAAGATATTGTTATAAAAGTTTAAGAAAGAAGATAGTGCCTTGGATTTAGCATTATAAGAACTGCCTTCTCACATGTCTTTTCTGAAACCTTTGTAATGCTTTTTGAGGGGAAAAAATGCTTGCTGTAAGGCGTTAATGTTGTTGAGAATACTTTAAGATGTATTTCAAGTAAATAACGCATCTGAAACTATGTGGAACATATGGTCTGTTCATAATCTTAGGAATTTGTGTTAGATATTACTAGTTTTTCACTTAATTGCAGAAAGGAGATACTCCACTTCATATTGCCATTCGTGGAAGAAGCCGTAAACTTGCTGAATTACTCTTAAGAAATCCAAAAGATGGTAGATTGCTTTATAGACCCAACAAAACAGGAGAAACGCCTTACAATATTGACTGTAGCCACCAGAAGAGTATTTTAACACAGATATTTGGAGCCAGTAAGTATAAGTATTTAATTTTATTTTTTTTAATCACTTATATATTGAGAATCCAGTTTATTCAATTCTGTATTGAAAAGTGGTAACCATTTACTTCTTTTCATGTTGCAACTAAGGGGAGAGCTATAAAAAAATCAGTTGGCAAAAAAAATTCTTGATTCCAAGAGCGTAACAAAGGTCAAATGTACCTTTTTGGTTTTGACTTTTGACATTGGATACTGTGCGACTTCTGTTGATAGTTTTGTTTTTACTTAGATCTTGCTTGTGTAGGAATTATTTTCTTTGACTTGCTGTGATTTGGGATTTTGTTTGAGTCTTTTGTGGTAAGATCTAATGGTTTTGATAATAATATAACGTTTATGTGGATATTTAAAATTCTTTTGAACAAGAATGTACCAATAATACCAGCTATTATGTGGGAGGAGTGTATATGCAAATATAGGCAAACCTGTCGTGATTTTATGGATTAAAATTGTCATATTAAAGAGGTGTCTTAAAGCAAAGTTTTGTTACATAGTATTTGTATTACAGGACACTTGTCTCCCACGGAATCTGATGGTGACATGCTGGGTTACGATCTGTACAGCAGTGCTTTGGCTGATATTCTGAGTGAACCAACCATGCAGCCACCTATCTGTGTAGGCTTATATGCACAGTGGGGAAGTGGAAAATCTTTCCTGCTCAAGAAACTGGAAGGTAAAAGTTCATTTAGCCTTTTCTGTAGGTTCAAATCTATCTGTGAAAAGCATCATATGGGAGTTACTAGTTTTCGCGACAGCCATTGGTCCATGTAATGTTGTATCCAGTCTCCGTTTCTGTAATGAAAGGATTTAAATTTTAGTCTGGTCAGTTCATCCATAGGTTGCTTTGTTCACTTATACAATCTCAAGACAGTCTTTAAGTGTTGCTGTCTATTGTCCTGTGGGTTTCCTGCAGCAGTGAATCTACTCTTTAGGTACTGTTGAAAGTATGGCTGCTGAAATATGCCTTGCTGGGGGTGTTTGCGTGTCAAATCAGGTTCAGACCTCTTTTGCTGCAGTATTTCTTTATTGTGTCTCCTATGTGTCATCTTATGGGGTTTTCTTAAGTTTAAAAACAAGTACCAGGCTATTAATATTTTTTCTCTGTAGCATATTTTCTCTGCATCTAGTTTTCTTCCCCTTCCCCTTATTTACTTTGAGCTTTTTGAACTTTCTGAAATGACAGAGGAAGGCAAATGCAGTATTATGAAGAGAGTCAATATTTTTCACAGTGGAAATAGGCATCTTATTTACAGTGTTAGCTTTTTCTAACAAAGGATGTTTTTCTGAGATGTTTCAGTATAATTCAAAATACTTTTACCAGTCTTGATTTTTCTTACTTTCTGCGATTTCTATGTTTTTAAAAGCTTCTATATTAGTGAAAATGGGGTCTGTGCATTCACTTTGTTCACCTCATGTCCCATGTCATAAACAAAAAGTGGTGTGCATTTTTGACTGTAATGTTTATTGTTGATGAGCTCTTACATTTTTAAAATGCTTTTACAGTATTTTCTTCCTGTTCCTCACTCATCTTTTTATTTTGGATTGTGTATTTAATGTTTCTTATTCAATAGCTCCTAAATGAGTTTCTTCAGGAATTCCTGTTTCATTAAATACGAATCGACAAACAGAAATAAATACTGAAGTCTTGACGTTGTACTGTTATATCTGACTATTTGAGGAACATGGTCCAGATTTCAATGATGGAGATTTTGGGGTTTGAGGGTTTTTTGGCAGATACGGTGGATTTATTTTTCTTGGTTTCATAAAAAATATGTTTTAAACTTTTGAAGGAGGATAGAAAATGGCATGGCTTTTAATACGCCTTTAAAAGTAGAAAATCTGCAGCAAACAATGCAAGTATTATGTATTTAAATGGTTTTATTCATTGCATGGATGAAAACTTACGGGTCTGCACTAACGTTTGAAGAAGAATTCAAGCATCATTGTCTTTTTTTGGATCAATAATAGGGAAAAGTTACACAGTCTAGTGAAAAAGTGTTTCTTTTCAAAGATGATCATTATAATACCTTTTTTGCTTTTTGTTCTAGAATGATTTAACATGTTAACTGGTCTTTTTCTTTGTTTAGATGAAATGAAGACTTTCGCAGGACAGCAGATTGAACCTCTGTTTCAGTTCTCCTGGCTTATTGTATTCCTCACACTTTTGCTGTGCGGAGGTTTGGGTTTGTTGCTTGCTTTCACAGTGGATGCAAAGCTTGGAATAGCAGTGTCACTCAGCCTATTAGCAGTTCTCTACATTTTCTTTAGTAAGTCTTATTTTATATGATGTTTGTGAAGGTTTTTGTCTATTTTTGGAATTCAGAATTGTTTTGCAGACATGCTTTGTGATTCAGAAAAAGTGCTAACTAAATGTTTTTGTAGAAAATAGGACCCCTTTGGACCCTTTCCTTGCATTTTGCATGTAATTTGTGAGAGGGCATTCTTAAAGAAGAATTTTGTATATTAGCTTCATTGTGTTACTCTTACCATTCTCATTTTTAGCCATAACTGTTAGAAATCCATTCAACTCCTTTTATGTAACTCCATGCCTTATCTGTTCAAACTTCATGGTTCTTTCAGTTGTGAGCGCTGACTAAAATATAGCCATAACATCTTTTATGATTTTTAATATTTCAGCTGTAATTTACTTTGGTGGCCGAAGAGAAGGTGAGAGCTGGAACTGGGCCTGGGTGTTAAGTGCAAGGCTGGCGAGACATATTGGATATTTAGAGTTGCTTCTCAAACTCATGTTTGTGAACCCGCCAGAATTACCAGAGCAAACCACTAAAGCTTTACCTGTCAGGTTAGTTATTTCATTTATTTACTCTTGAATGAATAATTCAGGTTAACTCTGATACTTTTCAAACTATGTGCGTTAATGTGCATGTTTATCTTCCTATGAAAAGCTGTTGAGATTCCTGTTGGAAAAACAGTAGCCCTAGAAGATCATGTAGCTAAATTTTTCAGTGTGAGGAAGATAGTAACGTTTTCAACAAAAACTCTGGTTCAAAGTTGGTGAAAGTTACTGCTTTTTACCATTTAGGGTTTTGACTATCATACTAATCAAAATTTGCAACAGACAAAGTAAGAATTTGGTTTTCTGGTATAGCTTACGGTGTATTACATTTAATGCTTGTTTCACTGATTACTTCTGTTAAGGTCTTTTTTTTTTTGTTTTTTTTCTTCTTCTTCCCCCCTGTAAGTAGAGTATCAGACTGCTCAAAGCTTCCAGTTTACCTGAAAGCAAGAAAATTTATGCCATGTGATTTATAGTTTTGTTTACTTGTGTTGTTTAGAGACTTAGAATCATACAATCGTTTAGGTTGGAAAAGACCTTTAAGATCATCCAGTCCAACCATTAACCTAACATTACCAAGTCCAAGAATTGTATTTTAGCCTCATGGTGCTTTTATGTGATCTTGTTCTTCTGTATTTTTTTTTAATCCTCCATAAATATTTGAAAATAGCTCAGAATGCATTTTCAAAAATACTTGTCAATACTATGTTTTGGCATCATAAAGATATTTTTATGGTTTTACTGCCATCTGAGGTGCCGTTAGTGATGTGATCATTTTTTTCCTCTTTAAGAAATCCAATTTTAGAATAGGAATTGGGGCACCTGATAACAGGTGAAGGAACAGAGAAATAAATACTTAAAGTCCCTGTACAGTTTAAAAAAAAATAAGTATTTAAGTATTTTACATTTTGTGCCACTTGAAAAAACTTTTAGCTGCAGAGGTGTAGGAAGATTTTTGTTTTGGTTGCCAGAAAATATTTAAAGCTTTCTAAAGTAGACAAAATACATGTTTTTTCTCTTTCAGATTTTTGTTTACGGACTACAATAGACTATCCAGTGTAGGTGGAGAAACTTCATTGGCTGAGATGATTGCTACCCTCTCTGATGCATGTGAAAGGGAATTTGGTTTCTTAGCAACAAGGCTATTTCGAGTTTTCAAGACAGAAGATACACAAGGTTTTTATTACTTGAACGACATTTCTGATTATTCCATTTCAATGCACTGTTATCAGAGGTTCTGTTTTTTGCATCATAAGCTCTTTTTAGAAAGCGTTGTAGCCATGCAGAAATTCATACAGAAGGGGAAACTCTTTGTGGTGTTTTGGAGAGAAAAACGCCCTGCTTTGTTTGCTCATCTTGATTTTATTAATATCATAAAGGAGTATCTTCTGTGAAGTATAGTTTTCAGAAGTGTCAATGGAAATGTACATATATATATTACATCCTTTTAGATGCAGCATGGTATTTTTCCATAGCAAGTCATTGTGTTTGAGTCAGATAAAGGGGAAAGTATACTTTTGAAAGTATACTATTGCTAAGAGAAGTTTCTGTTTAGTTTATTAGATTTTAATTCAGACCTTTTATGAGTGACCACTAATTATTCTTGGAAATAATAAAGATATAGAACATGTTGGTCCAAAGCTGTAAATTGCTGTGATCAGTGCTGGTAAGATGGGATGAAATATTGCTACTTGATCCAAACGGAGCAAACTTTTTTCTTCTGTCCCATCTGTAGATTTCTGACAAAAATACACAGTACGGAGTGATATTATGAAGAAAGGGAGTCCTTGAGGGTAACTTTCAATTCATAGAGGACTGACTTCTGCTTTGAGTTCAGTTTCAGTCAGTTCCTTCTCATTTCATTTTGGCCTTGACCACAAATTGAGGAACCTGTTAGATGCTGTCTCCTCTCACAAAGCGAAATGTTTAGATTCTCCTGTCTTGCAGAGGGTAGAAGAAAACATGCGATGTGCGGAACACAACTTACTCTTCATTGTTCTTTCTCAAATTCACTGAACGTTCTTTATGAAAGTGATACATGGAGTTTTTCACCCTTATTTCCATGTTAGACATTCTGCGGTTCTTCTCCTTAACCTCAGTGAAACAGCTTTCATGATACTGTAGCTTCTCCTGAAATTGACTTGAGAGTGGCAGTGTAGTGCTGGCTTCTTGTGGTTATTTGCAGTCATCATCAAGGGAAAACCCTTTCATTTGTAATCTTACATTTCTCTTGTATTCCTTGGCTGTTGCCTTCCTGTGCCCTTCCTAATTATCTAATTGATTTTTTTTTTAATCTATTTGGTGATCTTGCACATCTTCTCCTTGTCAGACGTTTGTAGGTCTAGGGTCATAGGTTTCTTGTCTCTAGATGTTCACTGAAATTCCATATGGGTTTCTTTTTAGTCTCCTGTATCTTTAATTTTTGTTATGTCTGTAAACTCACAGACAAGCCTGTTCAATTGCTGTTTCATTGTTGATGATTCCTAAGTCTCTAATCCAGTTCTGTCTTTTTCTAGCTAGAGGAAGCTTGCCTCCTACTTCAAAATGTCTAGAACTGAATGTAATTATAACTGAGCTGTTACTCTTCTCTTCTTGCCCCTCACTCCTGTCATTATTCGTTTCTGTTGCTTTGTCCTGCATCACAATCCTATCTGTCACATATGTCAGTAATGTGAAAGGCCTTTCCAGCTCATACCCCAGTCTAGAATATCATACATGGGCCATGTCTAAACCTTGGATATTCTTTCCACGTAGCGTATTTAAAATTGGATTTTTTCCATTCCAGTTCAAATACTGATTTTTAGCTGCCATCATTTTGCATGAGATTATTACTATGTTCTGTTCTTTGTTATCAACAAATGTGTACAGAAGATGTGAATCTTCTAGATGTGTATGCCACTAGATGTGTACAGATCCTAAAGGCAGAGGCTGCTACTTTGGGAAAAAGCTGTTTCTTTGATCACTCCTTTAGCTGTGCTAACCTCCAACTGCAATATTTCTTTGTCTCTTCCTTACCAATCCAATTGAAGTCAGGAGGTCTATATTCTCTTCTGAGGCCCTTGTGATCTGTACAAACCTTACATACTGCAGTCCTCCCTTGTTTGTGTATGTTTTAGCATGCAAGAAAGGATAGTCTCATGTTGTAGCTTGCAATTTTAATTTAGTTCTCCAGTGGCACCATTACTATTAGATTATGTAAGTATCATGTTCCTGTTTAAAACTGACTAGTTAGCATAGGGTTTTCCTAGGATTTACTTGCATAAACACACTTTACTGAGAGATGTCACAAAAGGGATGATACCACTGGTATGAAATCTATTTAATAAAGATCATTTCAATCCAGCGTGGATTTCTTGAAACAATGGAAATAAACTGAAGGTTAAAGGAATATCCCCTCTTCATAATTTCCAAGAATTTTAGCAAATTTAGACTATTTTCTTTCATGTTTGTGACTGAATGGTAACACTGCAGTAACCTTTTGTGCAACTTAGTGTTTTATGAGAAGTATGCAAGTTAATAGATTTTGTGCTCACTTGTAATTACATTTTACATTCATTTTAACAGCAAATAACTTGTTTCCTAGGTAAAAAGAAATGGAAGAAAACTTGCTGCCTCCCATCCTTTGTGATTTTCCTGTTCATATTGTCTTGCGTTGTTTCTGCGATTGCCCTGCTGGCAATTTTTAATGTAGAACCAGGCAACATGACAGTGAATGTTATTCTTATATCAGTTACCTGTGTTGTTGGTTTGGCCTTTATCTTGAATTGTCGCACATGGTGGCAAGTCATGGATTCAGTTTTGAATTCTCAAAGAAAACGTCTTCACAATGCTGCCTCCAAGCTGCACAAGTTGAAAAGCGAGGGGTTCATGAAGGTAAGCATTTATATGAATTGGCCATTAAAAGAATTGAAACAAAACCCCAAACCTGTAGCCTTCTTAAGATGGGGTGCCATTTATTTGATCAGGCCAAGTCTCGCAACATTAGAATGAGCCTTCATGAGTTTTTTACTGAAGGGAACGCTTCTGTTCTACTAGTAATTATGCTTAGTGTAGGAGATCTGTCTGCTCAACCAGGAATGTTAAATTTGGATTAAGTTTTCAGTTTCTAATTTTATTTTTGCTGGGAGGAAGGTATTAGGAAAACAACTGGTCTAAATGATCAGTGTTTGGTAAAAGCTTACTTTAGAACATAAGATTAGAAAGAATAACTTTTTAAATTTTCTAAAGGTGGAAAACCAAGCCTAACTTTGGCTGTCTGCAAGAGCTCTTTACTAAGAAAGAAATGATAGCACTGAAAGAACTTTCCAAAACAGTTCACGTATGCCATGAAAAAAAATACAGAAAATACTATTGTTTTGCTGGGTTGTGTCTAAACTGATAAAAAATGTACCCATCAGGCTGTCATCAAATATCCTATATGCTCCTATTTGAAAATAAACTTTAGCATCATGATGGTTACCTCCGTAGATTACAGCTAATACATTGTATAACAATATGTTGTGCAAATATTTTTGTAGCACAGAAGACCATGTCTGTGTCTTGCTACTGTGTTTCTTGACAATTGTTTTCTGAGCGGTATTTATCTGGCATAACTTCAGCCATTTAGGAGTTAGGTTCACCCTTTGCATTCAAAGGAGAGAAGTGGGTATTTCCAGAGAGTTATTCATACGACTTACATCATCTTAGTGTGCACATTCAAGGTTAATCTAGTGCTGAATAGATCAGATTTTAATGTCTACCTGTTAGTTGCTGAAATTAGGACAGGTGAATTCCACCTTTGTTTCTATATTAAGGGTAGTTGTAAAATGCATAACTCAATGTTGAAAAACTTAAAAAAATCTTCATATTGCATATCCTGAATAGGAATGACAGCATTAGAGTAATAGCATAATTTGCTTGGCTGGAAGGCAGATAGAAAATTTTAGTGTACATTTTATGCAAAGCAATTCTTGAGGATTAGCTGAAGCTACAAATACTCTTGTTTACTCATGAAATACTGATTTACAGTGCATAAATATTACTTTCTTCTTAAATAACATTGTAATGGAATTTAAATAAGGATAGTTTGTTACATTAAAGTGAAATATGCAGTTCTGCTGTACATTTTTGTGCAAATAGGAAATTAAATTTTGGAAGTGACATTTTAGGACTTTCACTTTAGGTATTTATAAGTGCTCCTTGTCCCAAAAATACTTCAATAAGATTACAAAAATAAACAATCTCCAAAAGGAATTATATGCATTTTTGTGAATTTTACATATTAGAGATGTCTCTTCCTTCTTTGCTTTTCATTTTTATAGGTTTTGAAGTGTGAAGTGGAACTGATGGCCAAAATGGCAAAAACCATTGACAGCTTCACTCAGAACCAGACAAGGCTTGTTGTAATTATTGATGGACTGGATGCTTGTGAACAGGACAAAGTTTTACAGATGCTTGATACTGTGAGTTGGATCATTTTATAAAGATGATTTCTGGATCAGCTGGATGATCTGCTCCATAGATGAGCTCAGATACATACAGTTATTGTGTATTTTCTATAGAAAGAAGGCTTGTATACAGAGTCTGTGTATTGTAGTCTTTTAACATTTGTGTACATTGGCATAACTGTAATACTACGAGTGATGGGTTTTAAAAGTTGAAAATTAAATCCCAGTAGGACTGTGCATGTTGATACTTGTGAAAAGTTTTTAAATAATCAGATGTAAATTACTGAAAATCAATATGCTGTTGAAACAAACTTAAAATGCTTGGAGAGTTTTTCTACTTACTTTTGAAGTACTTTAGATGAAAAATACTTAAATGCTAAATAATTGGGGGGGCTACGACATTACTGCATGATACCTTCTTGGTGATGACTTCCACTGTAACTACTACTGCTAATTTGTCAAGTATGCTTATTTCTAATTGTGGGTAAGTTCCTAACATTAGCTATCCCATGTTGAAGAAACTGACATTTCTATACATCTCTTGTCCTCTCAAATTTATAACTTGTACAGAATGAATATAGAATGTTGAGTCAGACGTTCAAAAGATCCACAGTAACTATTATTCATTAATTATTATTAACAAGGTGTACTGTCTACTTTTTTACAGGTGCGAGTCTTGTTTTCAAAAGGCCCATTTATTGCTATTTTTGCAAGTGACCCACACATTATTATAAAGGCTATTAATCAGAATCTCAACAGTGTTCTACGTGATTCAAACATAAATGGACATGATTACATGAGAAACATAGTCCATTTGCCTGTTTTTCTGAATAGCCGAGGGCTTAGTAATGCAAAAAAACTGATGGTAGCTTCGACAACCAATGGGGATATTCCTTATACAGATAATGCAGGTAAGGTTATGCAGATGGATGATGTGAAAGTTACAAAACCAATGTTCCAAAAATCTGTTTTTTGGAACAAACTATTTAAATAATTGGCAGATCATTAGTGTTATTTTATAGATCAGTCAAATGTACATGAATGGAGAAAATGCCTGCCTTCTGTTTTCCCTTCCATAGGACTGCATGAAGAGGTTGACAGGAGAGTTTCTCAGAACAGTCTTGGAGACATGACCAAGCTTGGTAGCAAAACTGCTCTCAATAGGCGGGTGAGAAAGATTTTTAGACTAAATGGAGATACTGGTAAAACCTTTTTTCTTTTCTTTTTTTTTTTCCACATTTTTAATGATGTCAGCTTGGAAGACTTATATCAAACCATTCTTAATGAAATTAATATAAATGATCCATGTAGGAAAAGTACATTCTTAAATCAGTAGACTGATGCTCTATCAAAAAGGAAGAAGTTTGCTTGCTCTTGTGGTTTAACCTGGCAGGCAGCTAAACGCCACAGCCATTCGCTACCCCCCACCAGTGGGATGGGGGAGAGAATTGGGGGGAAAAAAAAGTAAGATTCGTGGGTTGAGATAAAGACAGTTTAATAGGACAGAAAATAATAATAATAATGACGATGATGATAAAAGAATATACAAAATAAATTTTGCACGATGCAGTTGCTCAGCACCTGCCAACTGATGCCCAGCTGGTTCCTGAGCAGCCACCCCCTGGCCAATTCCCCACAGCTTATATACTGAGCATGACATCATATGGTTTAGAATATCCCTTTTGCCAGCTTGGGTCAGCTGTCCTGGCTGTGCACCCTCCCAGCTTCTTGTGCACCTGGCAGAGCACGAGAAGCTGAAAAGTCCTTGACTAGTGTAAGCACTGCTCAGCAACAACTAAAACATCAGTGTGTTATCACCATTATTCTCATACTAAATCCAAACCACAGCAATGTGCCAGCTACTAGGAAGAAAATTAACTCTATCCTAGCTGAAACCAGGATAATGCTCACCAAAGTGTTCTTTTCCACAAATACTTAAATTCAGCTCTCTGTGAATGCTGAGATAATACAGCATACTGGTAGTAGCTATGGTCTATGTATGTATGTATAATTCAGATTTTTGTGTGCAAGCCTGGTATCGCTTGATCACAGGATGTTGCAATAAGGGTCAGTAATTGAGCAAATCAAGGAATTTAGAGTATTATAGTACTAGACTTTCACTGCAACATGTCCACCACACTTTCTTTCCTGCTTTCTGGCAATGCTGAAATTAGTAACCTTTTTACAAAATATGTCACTGTGTCACTATTTTGCCCTCTAAGAATTGGCATGGAAGTAAAATGTGTAACTCTTAGCAGTTCTTGGCTTATATGGGTATCACGCTCAACTGTTACATAGGTAAATCAGAATTAAATTCCAGTAAATATTTTTATGGTATTTCATGTCTCACAGACACATATTCACAAAGGTTCTAACTTTATAATCAAGTAAAACTGAAGTATTTCAAATACATAAAAGTTTTTGATACTAGTAAGTATTCCTTGCTGTTTTGTATCATTATCAGGATACTTACCGAAGACGCCAGATGCAACGTACCATTACCCGCCAAATGTCTTTTGATTTGACCAAGCTGCTGGTTACAGAGGATTGGTTCAGCGATATCAGTCCTCAGACCATGAGAAGATTGCTAAATATTGTTTCAGTGACAGGTAAGTGTGGCATGTTTCTGTACAGTAAACAGTATTGTGTTTTGGTTGCTGGTAGTTACACTCAGACTTTTTAGTGTGTAAACTAAATTTAACAAGTCAGTCCATGTGTTGATTGTGAAAATCCTTCTGAAGCAAACTCTTATAGAGTGCAAGCAAAGATTATAGACTATTCTATGTAGAATTAAAAAAAAAATAAATAATACTTGTTTGTTGTTTCATTGACTTCAGTTGGGAGGCAAATGATTCTAGTCTACATCTTTAGGAAGCTTTATATTTTTTAATTTTGAAGTGGGATAATAAAATACATTTTTTGATTTCGTAATACTCTAATGTGAACAAAGCTCGTAGTGCTGGTATCTTAAAAGGTAAACTGCGAGGCAAAACCAGGTATGTATCCTTTACATTTTGCCATGGATATTTGGAGTCCTTTTTCCCTAAATGTTTGTCTGGGCCTGATAAAAGCATTTTATGACCTGTTTTCCTTCAACAAAACACAATCAATACATTGGTATCTTTGAGGTTTATAAACTGGAAACAACTGGAAAAGGACTTATTGAAGTCTAATAAAATCATGTTTCATGTCGTAAGTGAATGGGGAATGATTATTTACTGTCCTTTCTATTACAGACCCTAAAAGGCACTGAGTAGCCTTACCGCTAACTGGTTCAGAACAAACAAACAGAGTTACTTTTCACATTGTATATAGTCAAGTGCATAACTCTGCAACAGTATCATATGGATGCGAGAAGCTTACATGGATTCAGAAACAATTAAATAGCTGAAAAGTAAAACTCATCAAGCGCTAACAGAAAGCAAGCAATGAACCACAAATCACCAGGGGCTGGAATAACAAAAGAGAATATTATTTTTCCTCAGATTCTGAAGCTTTTACATAAGCATTTGCTGTTGTACAGTATGAGGCTTCTGGGCAGCTTGGACCTTTACTCAGAATTGGCTTGCTCTTTAACCAGAAAAAAATATCCCGGCAAAAGCTTGAGCTTAGTTTCAGTATCCTTAACTCATTTTTGCATTGATGTGAAAGCCAATACCAGCTTTTTCAAAAGGATCAAATTTAATGTTTTCTCTCTTTCAGGCTTTGTATTCTGAATGTTTATGATTAGGATGTAGACCCTTGTAGAAAACTGCTGTTATTCACCAGGTGCCAGTGAAACACTTTTTTTACTATGAGGGTGACTAAGCACTGGCACAGGTTGCCCAGGGAGGTCACGGAGTCTCCATCCTTGGAGATATTCAGAAGCTGTCAGGAACATGGTCCTGGGCAGCTGGCTCTAGGGAGCCCTGCTTGAGCAGAGGGGTTGGACCAGATGACCTGCGGAGGTCCCTCCCAACCTCAACCATTCCGTGATTCTGTGAAACAAATAATATTAACAGTTTCTAGGACTAACTGGAAAATGTAAGGGATTCACAGATACATCAAATGTATTGTCTTTAATACTTAAAAATATTTTAGTACTATTTAGCATGCATATTTAGTATATTAGGTTAGGTTCATTAGATAAGAGAGGATGCAAACAGAAAGGTTAATTCAGGAGAACTTCTTGCCGCTCGTAAGCGAGGTTATTGGTTCATAAAGTAATGAGAGCGTAATGATTGAAGAGACAGTAAAGAGTTATTCTTCTACCTATGGCTGAGTTTAGGAAAGGGCAAATAGTGCTTTTAAAATTTGAAATAGCTAGTTGAAAAAAGTTACATTTACTATACATATATTTCTGCTTTTGTTTTGTTTCTTTTCTTTATATCTAATCTTGCATACAATTATAACTTTCTTGCTAACTCATTAGGTATCAGTGGTGTCTTTAAGAAGTGGTGCACCTTTGAGCTCTTTCCTAATAAATTTGTCCTAGTTGCAGCTTCCTACACTACACGTTAAGGAGAGTCTTGGAAGATGACATTAATCCTATTCTCTACAGCTCCTGTGCTGTAGAACTCTTCCCCTGAATAAAACGGATTGCTTGTTTTTATGCTACTTAAACTTTTTTAATCTAAGTTTGTGGGTTTACGATAAAGGATCTCACTAAATGACGAGTAGTACTACGCAGTACGAATGGAGAACGAAGTGATTACTGTGTTTTGAAAGAAAAGAGTTCTGCTCTTGTTTTCTAGCTATTTCAATATTAATCTAATTATCACAAGCTCTGCATTATGTTAATGAAAGCAGAATCTCTAAAACTTCTGATTTCAGTAAGCCTAATAAAATTGGATTGGTAGGAAGGCTACAGTACAATTCTGCCAGTAATACTAGCAGTAAAAGATTATGTTAAATGACCTTTGTCATTTCTAGAAATATGATCTGTGTCTTTCTACGATAACACTTAATGCTTCAGTAGAAAATTCTCTTAGTTTTCAAATGAGAGCTGACTCATTTGAGAGGGAGAATTTTAGGAATAAAACTTTCACAGGTACAGAAATATTGCAGTTGCCTGCAGGCATATGGAGGATGGGTTCAACAGATTCAGCATTAAGTTCCGCATCAGGTGATTGTAGCCACATTGCCCACACTGGGTGCAGTTCAGAAATCACCCTGTCTGTGTCGCACAGCATATAGCTGGAGCGAAGAAACCTGGTGCGGCCATCTTGGGTCTCGCTTAGGGTGTTTGCTTTACCAATAGATGCACAGAGTAGTAATACAGACCAAAACTGGACTGATTTCTGCTGATCCATTTGGTTGCAGAACCCTGCTACAGCAATATCAATGCTGTATCCACTGCCCAACTTCACATTGTATTTGGGAGAACTTATTTCCAGCGTGTCACAAAGTAGGTGGAACTGGTTCAGGTCTGGTACAGTGCCGAGGTGATGATCTCAGTAGAAGTATGATACAAGGACACAGTTGTGTGTCTCTGAGCTGAGGTTCAGCTCTGTCAAACCAACCTGGGTAACACAGAGGGGTTGGCTGTCTCTCCAGTTCCATTTCCAGTGCTTGCATAGTTTGGATTGTCCTAATTTACCTTCTCTCAGGTTATGAAGAATTAAATGTAAATGCTGTTCTAAATAAAGTAAAATAAACCATGGCTTATTTTCTATTCCATTAATTTAGTGCTAGTATAATTAATAGAAGAGTGTTACTATGTAATTTTCCCCATTTTCCCCTGCTTTTTCCCTTTTTTAGTGATCATTCATATGTGACAACAGACCTAAAATTCCGAGCTAATCTTTTAAATAAATGAACAGTCTCTTAGCATGGTTATTACAGTTTGTAGCATGAAGTGTCTGGTTTTGGCAAATTATAGCAGAGATGTGAAAGTATAACAAAATCACAAACTGTTTGTTGTAAAAACAAGCAAAGAAAAAAAAGCCCTGCAAGAACACTTTTAGTGTATTATAATCTGTGGTTGTATATGATGATTTCATGAGCAGAGCCTTAAGGGTGTAAGTTATACATCGTCACCAATATTAATAATGCAAGTCTAGAAAACTTGCTATAACCTGAAGTGCATAAAATGTAGCATTAACTTTTTTTTGTTTTTAAAATTAACTTTATTTGTAATTCATACCTTGCCTTATTAACTTAAAGCAGTCTTTTGTTTATAGCTTTGAATTTTACTTTATTGGCTACTGAAGATGACAGTTGTATGCTTAACTTGTTTTGACCATATATTCATACGCCAATGCACAGAAGATCTTTCACAGTGTTAGCATGATTTTTGTGTTTGGATTGAGAAATTAATGCTGTGTGACATCCTCTATTGAATTTTGTTAAAATAACTTGATTCATCTGTAACAGGATGATAGTAAATAGTGTTTAAGCTGGAGCTGAAGTTGACGGTTTTGGAGAGTCTCATGTTCTGACCAGTATATTTGCAAGTATTGTTATTAAGTTGTCAAATTATATTTTTAGATGCGACTTGATGATTTTGAACTTACTGAGCTAAAAATATAACACCAGAAAATTCACAGATCAGGTTAAAGGACTTACATAGCTGTTACTTTGAGGGGAAAAAAAGGTATCTTTCAAAAGGGAAAAAACTCCCCTGTGTTTCTTCCCTCCTTCCCTGTTATATTAGGTCGTTTATTGAGAGCTAATCAGATCACATTCAGCTGGGATAGACTGGCTAGTTGGATCAATCTCACAGAGCAGTGGCCGTATAGAACATCGTGGCTCATACTGCACCTTGAAGAGACTGAAGGTGTTCCGGATCAGCTGACTTTAAAAACCATCTATGAAAGGTAGGTGTTATTCTGGTAATGGTATGCACTTCCAATGATTGAAATAGTGATAATTATTAATTATTATTAGAATAACAAGGCTTTCAAACAGCTACCAAGTTGTAGTCTAAAATTCCCCCAATCTTACTCTCTTCTATTAACTTCTGGAAACTTTAAAATGACTTGTATTGCTGTTTAATGCACCACGTACAAATGTGTGCTTTGTATTAAAAATAAAGAGAATTACACTGCAATTCATTCACAGATAGCTAGCTGTCCTTTTGTCTCTTGATACAATTTTCATCTCTAGCTTGGCCAAGCTACAAGTTGGTTTTTTTCCCCTAGTTAGAAATCTGAACTAAGCTCTACAAAACCTGCCCTTACTGGTAACGATCTCTGAAGGTTTGGTACTTAGCAAGTGTGCTTGAGGCTATGGCCTTGTGCTGCAGTTAAGGAATACAAAAGTGAAGCATGACTTTCTCCATTGCTGATACAAGTTGCTGTCCAACAGAGCTGTCCAGGTATTAAAGCTGAGAGCAAATGGTCCTTCTGTTGCCCATGAACATGTCTCCCCAGAACCTGGCTGCTTGTAAGAAAGGACTTGTGGATTGTGACAAGTGACCTGATGACAGTGGGAGGAATGGAAGAGAAAGAATGTGACTGGGAGTTGGGCCTGTAGGAGCAAAGCAGAATCTGAGAATGAAAGCCAGTGAGAGGAAAGAAGGGTTTGACTTGTGTAAGAAATAACTGAGATCAGATGAAAAGAACAGCTGAGGTAAAGAGGGAAGACTGATATTGATTGAACAAGTTGCCAGAAAATCTAGAGACTTTGCAGGGACCAGGGAAAGAATGGAGAGGAGAAAAAACTTGGACAGAAAATTTTGGGAAGGTGCCCTGCACTAAGAGTCAAGGAATGGGAGAAGATGAACTGGATAAGGATCTGGGATGGGCTGGAAATGGTTGAAGTGTTGAGAATGCAATCAGGATTGATTGGGAAAGACAGCTGGAGGGGGTGGTATTAGGAAAGGAAAGCTGAAGTGGGGTTAAGATCTGAACACAGAGAACCCAGAAGGTAGAGGGGCAAGGGTGGACTGGGCATGTTGATCTGCATGAGGGTAGGAAGGCTCTACAGAGGAATCTGGACAGGCTGGATCAATGGGCTGAAGCCAGTTGTATGAGGTTCAACAAGGCTAAGCGTCAGGCCCTGCATTTGGGTCACAACAACCCTATGCAATGCTACAGGCTTGGGGAAGAGTGGCTGGAAAGCTGCCTGGCCGAAAAGGACCTGAGGGTGTTGGTAGACAGCCGGCTGAACATGAGCCAGCAGTGTGCCCAGGTGGCCAAGAAGGCCAAAAGCATCCTGGTTCATATTAGAAATAGTGCAGCCAGCAGGACTAGAGAAGCGATCATCCCCCTCTACTCTGTACTGGTGAGGCTGCACCTCAAGTACTGCATTCACTACAAGAAAGACATTGAGGTGCTGGAGCGTGTCCAGAGAAGGGCAATGGAGCTGGTGAAGGGTCTGGAGCACAAGTCCTATGAGGAGTGGCTGAGGGAACTGGGGTTGTTTAGCCTGGAGAAGAGGAGGCTGAGGGGAGACCTTATCGCTCTCTACAACTGCCTGGAAGGAGGTTATAGTGAGGTGGGTGTCGGTCTCTTTTCCTGAGTAACAAGTAATAGGACAAGAGGAAACAGCCTGAAGTTGCACCAGGGGAGGTTTAGGTTAGATATTAGGAGAAATTTCTTCACTGAAAGTGTTACCAAGCATTGGAACAGGCTGCCCAGGGAAGTGGTTGAGTCCCCATCCCTGGAGGTATTTAAAAGATGTGTACATGTAATGCTTAGGGATGTGGTCTAGTGGTGGACTTGGTAGTGTTAGCTTAATGGTTGGACTGGATGATCATAAAGGTCTTTTCCAACCTAAACGATTCTATGGTTCTGTGACGAGGCTGAGGATTGAAGATAGACAAAGAGGGCAAGTAGTAGACTGGAGTGGCTTCAAGTTGCGGGTTGTTGCTGGAATATGAAACTTCAGAGGTAAATAAGTGCATGAATAAAAACCACTTTCGTCTAGAGAACGGATCCAGTTTCTGGGTTTTGCATTTCCTCTTTGAGTGTAAGATACCTATGACATCAAAGATAAAGTAATGGGAACCCACCTCTCCATTGTGGGTTCATGCGGCTAGTGTCAGAAATGTTTATGTAATCAAGTAAGTACAATAATTCAGAATCACCAGGGATTCCCTCTTGTGTCGTGCTTTCCAGTACTCTTGCTGTAGATATTTCTAGCTTATGTTTATTTAGATTTGCTGTATGGCATGTTTCATAATTTTATGTTTTCAGTATTTATCCAACAGACTTGTTACAGTCTTTTGATTATTAGCATTGACAGTAATAAATTGCTTTGGGGTGACATAACAGTGTTTATGTTTTCTGATAAACATAAGGATAAAATAAAGTTGGTATTAGAGACCTGAATTGTTCTCATAAATGGGTACTAGTAATTCCAGAATAAACTAATGTTGAATCTGTAGTAAACCAACGTGAGGAGAAGGAAAGGACAGTCACAGTTGAATGTGAATGACTTACTTGGGTTCTGGATTATTTGCTGTTAGTACAGATACTTGAACTGTTGATATTCAGTGCCAACTGAAGTGTGTCAGGGTTTATTAGTTCAGGTGTGGAGGAGATTCATGACTTCTGCTATGCTGGTTTGCCTCTTGATATGCTGGTTGTGTTTGGAAGTAATATAGCCACCTAAGTAGAGTGCCAATTCATAATTGATGGTTATAAATGTATAAATAAATTTATAGTGTATAAAACTAGGATCTGTAATGTGAAGAAACAGTGAAGAACCCTGTACCATATATTGGAAAAGGAAAGGTGATGATCTTCTTTTAAGTAAAGCTGTTTGTATTCTACCTGCAATACCAGGAAAACAAGGAAAAGGGAAAGAGGACCAACATTCAGGATTCTCTATTTAGCAAAAAATACCAAGGTGATTATTTGCTATGAAAATGATAAAGCTACAAGACTGAGTTTCTTTTTACTACTTAACCATTAAAAAAAAAAAAAAGGTTCATAATAATAACATTGGCATATGCTCAGGAAGAGAGTTGATGTCTATCTCAGCCACTTCCGTTGAACCTCTGTAAGGAACTAAATATATAACTCTACTGATGTAGTGACAAAGCTGAGATCTCATCTCTGGTGATTTGGGTGGTCATCTTTACCTTATGCTGAATATGAAAAGGCTGGTGAACTTTTCTCTGGGATTATCTAATGGTCTAAAATTTCTGTTTTATCCAAAATAATTCTTTCTGTGTCATTGTTATTCTTTTTATCTACAACTGTTTGAAGCCACTTGGCCTGAATATCTGTTTCTGTATCAGTTCAAAGTACAGTGTTTACTTTAGTTCTTCTTTTAAAACTTCAGTTTCTGTTTTCTAAGGTTTTCTAGTTTATAAAGCAGCTTTTCAATTTGGAGTGTCATGAATAGATACCAGATTTTGATACTTTTATAGCTTCTGTTCCTGTACTGAGTTTGTGTTACTTCTTCCCTGCCTTTTATTCTGCAAGGATTTTTTTTTTATTTTTATTAGTATTTTGGTACTTTAGAACAGGAGCAAGACTATAATTTTTCTAGTATCGAATAGTTTGTGTCAAAGTACTTTTTATTGTGACAGTCCAAATTCTTCTTTGGTTTTGCTGTATTTCTGAACTCTAGGTGTGTGGGGAGAGGGGTGTGCTTGGACATCTCCCTCGGATGAAAAGAAATTTTGTAGGTTCTGTGTTAAGTGTAGGAGTTCCACACCTGATCACATTCTCCATATAAGGAGAATGCTTTGATATTCTAGTTACTTTTCCAACTTTCAAAATAGCATGTGTTAAAAAGCTTGTGAATCACCAGGATTCCGTTGCAGTGAGAATGCTCCATTGCCTTCCTCTTAGCTGCTGACTGTGCGGGACAGAGGGTTAACACAGCGGATTGACCTGTTACAGGTACCTTCAGCTGAGGAGTTAGATAATTTGTGTGTGCACCGAAGGTATGACAAGTGGTAATAACACCTACGTTGTTTTATTGCTCTATCTTTGAAGGCAGATTATAACCATCTCTTTACTGTGAGTACAGTTGATGCTGTAGGAAGTGTGATTCAGTGCAAGTTAAACACGGTACCTGTGTGTGTCGTGGTGCTGTGCCGGCAGGTGGCACTCGCAGAACGACTGTCTGTCTGTCCGTCCGGCGTAGCTCTGACAGCTGCTGTTCGCTTGTTTGTCTTAGCATGTTCTGTATTCATATTTAACCTTAGTGATCTTTTTCACTACATGTTTTGTTTTTCGGTATCTCAAAGAATAAGCAATGCTTTCACAACATACAAAAAATATAGTAAAATTAAAAGAATCAAGTAGTCAAGCATTAAGAAATGAAAGAATAAAAATAGTCTGCAGTTAATTCCCCTCTGTGTATGCATTATGATATATGATTTATATGATCGTATGCTATTTTGCCCCCATAAGATTCCTGTCTTGTCCAGAATTTAGTTTTGCAAACTGTATAGACAGTCTGTGTAGTAAAGGGGAGGGCCATTTTCCGTCGCATCTCAGTGCTATCTGTTGTAGTTGAAAACAACGCAATAGGAAAACTAAACTAAGACAACTGAAAGCTTCTCTCTAACTGTTCATCAGGGTTTGTGTGATGCTGGACTAGTCACCTCTTATCATACCTTTCACTTGGACAGTGTTTGTGCCTCTGGGAGGTGGTATACAGCTTATGGTTCTGAAGGCTGATATTAGTAAGTGCTCAGTGTTCAGAGCTATATGTGAAGCTAGTGGGACCTCTGCTTTCAGTGGGTGGAGTACATAGAAAAAAACCCGGATATTTCAATTTGGTTACTAAATAAATATACCTATATCTCTGCTTCAATTGTTATTAAAACCAAAAAAAGCTAATATATTCTTATCGTGAAGGATTGTTGGTGAAAGTAAATTTGCGAGTGCTTTTCTGTAGATACTATGATGAATATGGAGACTATATTGATGAGTATGAAACCAGTTTTGTCAGGAGTAGTGTATCTTTACTGTATCATACTATGCAGAGATGGGAAAACCTATTGAATGCTATATTGGCAACATTTTCCCAGGGTCTTAAAAAAAAAAAAAAAACACCACCAAAATTAGGCTTCGGTTTGTGGCACAGGCCACACCTCTGTGAACAATATGGATTGCAGTCACTTAGACTTGTCTCTTAGTAACAGGTAGAGATGCTATGCTGTAATTCTTTCATAGAGGAGAACAAGTCCATGCTTTGTAATTCTGTCAAATTTTTAAAATAAATGCTGAGTCTGCATTGTTGGCTTTTGGTCCAGATTCTGGAGAAAAATGTCTTTACTCTTTTTACTTCCTTAAACTGACTTGCTGTATCATCTCACTGATATCTTCTCACTTCCAGCCTCTCTCTTTGCTGGTCTGGATCTTTGCTTGGTTTAGCTTTCCAGCTGGTATATTTATTAGTACCAGTATTTGCTCCTTTGGGTTTATATGTTGCCTCTTCAAGTCATCTCTCATTATCAGGATTTTCATGTAGTCTCTCTCCTTGCGAGATTAACCTCCTTATTCTGATTTCTTGTCTATTGTGTTCTCCTTCCCCTTTCATTTTTAGGTTGTTCTATGGTCAAGCCCACTATTGGTGTTATCCACCCCTCCATCAAGGTCTACTTTAACTATTTTTACCATTCTATTTATAATTGTGACATGCAGTTAATATTCCTCTACATTTATGTTGTGCTGCATTCTCCTCCGTGTTGCTGTAAAGAGTCTTTCTAATGTCAGTTTTGTGTAGTGCCAAAATGTTTTGCAGAAGTTGCAAAAAGCAAATTTTTAAAGCCCTGAAGTGGAATAAAATACGTGGGCTTTCTGTAAATGAAGTTGTAAAAGAATTAAGTTGTCAGATTAAAGCAAGTTTCTGTTGAATATTTGCAACTCACACTTCTCAGACTTGTAAATTAGCCAGCTATGGGAATGTGCTCTCTTGTGAAGACTAAAGGAAATATCCATAACACCAGAATGAATGCCAGTGCCAGATCTAAATAAATGGTATACTGGGAAAAGTCACTGTGGCTTTTGTAGAGAGATGTGTTTCAAGAAACTGAATTCTCAGCAGAGTCAAAGAACATTGAAGAAAGCAATGTAATGTTTTGAAATTTAAGAAATTTTAAGCAAGATCTTGATAAGAACATTTAAATGTATTAAAATTTAAGGTAATAACAGGCAAGATTGCCTCAGTAAAAAAAAAAGAAGAAAGTGAAAGATAGCAATTAGGGTCTCGTGAAAAACTTGCACGTAAAGTTTCCAAAGATAATATTTGTGCTCTTTGACATACCTGTAAATGGTCTGTCAGAGGGAGAAGATGCAGTGTGGGGATATAACCAGGACAGCTGTTTCACAGAGGGCTGTGGAAGTAGCTATGAGTAATTGCAGATCAAAGTCATTGTGGATGTAGGTATCATAACATACAGGGGAAAAAAAATCTCATCTATAATCCTGCTAACATAGTAATGGGCTGTAAATCTGCATTAAGGAAAGAAATTCACAAATCACTGCTGTTTTCTAAGAAAAAATACATTCACTGCTCAGCAGCAGTCAGAAAATGAAACAGTGTCTTTAGGAGTTACTAGCAAAGCAATGGAAAGAAGGAAGGTCTTGTATTACACAAATCTGTGACGTATCTAAATTCTAAACACTACAAGATTCTAGTCATCAACATTTCAAAAAGATTGTACCAAAGTAGAAAACATAGTAAAGAGGATGAGGAGACCCCTCATCTCACTTCAGATTTTCCTGTGAATATCATCACTGTCCTATTTCCTATGCAGTGAGGAGTCCCAGTTTTGCTTGACTACTTTCTCCTTTCTTTTTTGGATTCTCAAGTCTTCCTCAGTCTAAAACATTTGAGTCATTTATTTCTTTTCCCCCAAGGCCTTAGAGCCTCAAACTGAAATGAAAAACTGAGTTTTAGTCATCTTACTTTGTTTCTTGATATTTTCTACTGCTTAAGGCTGTAGATGGCAGTGATTTGATATTGCCACCTTTTTGATTAAAAACCATGCTATTAAAGCTGATTGTATGGGAGGGAATGTCTTCTCAGTCCCTTTCCTCATTAAGTTTACTCACTAAATGAGATAATCTGCTGAATAACACATTGTATCTGTTTATATTCTTCTTATCACGGCAGAAACCAAAGTCTGCAGTACTTTGTCTATTGGAAGATGTTCCTAGTCACTAAAGTAATTTTGTAACCCTCCTGTCTGTAGGCCTTTGTCCTTCTGAAATCTGAAGGTGTTAGGGAGAGTTTCTGCATCTATGAGCTAAGCAGTTCTCTTGTAGATATGGCAAATTTACGAGCCTGTCACTTGAAGCTGTTAGTAGCTGGACTATCTTTGCTAATAAAGTCTTTTCCATGTGTTAAGCTTTATACAGTTGAAAGTGAAACTTCAGGCATGTATATGCCTCTTGAGTTCAAGAATGCAATTCAGAAAATGACTGGCTAAACTTGTAAGCACCTGAAAAACTATGGATGTCTGAACTTTTACCCCTGAAGTTCCTGCAACATCTATGGTTCTGCTAGTATGAATGCCCAGAATTGCGAATGCCGAGGCTTAAGTTGAGTGTTGTGGTGCTTACCTTGCATCTAGAGCCTATTCAGGATCCTTGAGAGTCCGTAGCTGAAGCCCTTAAAAAGCCTGGCCAAATAAATGTGGTCGAGTGTGTTTACAGGAGGAGGAAAAGATTAGGTTTTGCACAAAACACAGCAGCAAAGGCTACTTTAATTCGAAGATAGATGTGTTTAAATTCAGTATACCAACTGCTGGGGTAGGCTGTATGACAAGTTGCAGGAACCTTCTGCTGCTGGTGAGCACGATGAGTTGTCCAGGCAGGCATGGGCACTGTAGTAAAGTTCCAGTTGGCCTTTGAAACAGAAGTGGCAGGGAACACACTGCAGGCTACCAGAACAATTTAATGACCTACCTGTTACAGAGGGCCCCTTGGAAAAAAAAGTCAGTATCAAGTGGATAATAATCCATGAGAATTTCCTCATGGTCATGTCTGGGTACCATTGGGGTAGAATTCACCCAGGAATTTGGTAGATCCATGGTAAGTATTGTCCTCTCTCTCATGGGGTTAGAATCTAGATTCCATATCTTTCTGAATATAATTCTAGCCATTACCTGGTGAAACTGTGAGAAATTTAAGGCTGGTGTATGTAGGGAGATAGTCCTAAGAGAGACCATGACTCACTGACTCAGTGCTTAAAGATACTCACTGGGCAGAGGACAGTGCTTGTCCCCAGAACTGAATTTACAATTTTTTTAATGATACAGAATTCAGGAATTCACACAACCTTCTGTTCAAGCACTTCCTACTGGTTGGTTTTAATGTTGCTCTGCTTGTTGTGCTTGATGTCATTGAAGGGCAGTCTTACCTGTCGTTCTTTGCCCTGGCTTTGCCCAAACTGAGGTATTAAGACAGGGCTTATCAATTCTTTGTGAGGATACCAGCAAATAGTTGCTGGTCCCTGAATTTCTGTGAAGTGGCTATTGTTACGTATTCATTGAAAATGTTAGAACATGAGAGCTTGGCTCAGGATAGAAGAAACTCTCGTGAGCTATCTGTTCAGATTAGGATCTCCACTTTACTTAATCTCCCCAAAAACATGCTTTTTGGGAAGCTGAAGGAAACTATGGGAATCAAGAACCTTAAGTCTTTGATTTTGAAAAAAGATGTATATCTTCCAGGATGAGAAAATGGTTGTGCTTTCCTCAGAGTTGCAAGTAAACATTATTTAAAACTTAGCAATATGTCATTCATCCATCACTTGGGCTTAATCTAACCTTTGCAGTAAAGTATTTGTGCACATACGTATGCATGCCTGTCTATGATGGATATCGTATTGGGTGGCAAAATGATGTGCCAAAGAACACACCAAATTTAGAAGAATAACATAATAGCTTTCTTTTATTCAGGATTCTTTTTTGTGGGGGGGACAAAAGGATCTAAGCCAGCAATAGCTTATTTATTACTTTTTTTTAAGGCTTTTGCAACTCTTACGCCATTCTAAGGAATAATTTGTGGAAGACATCTGCTCTGTCTGATTTATCAGTAATGGGAAGTGTTGGTGTTTCTTCATCTCTTCAGTTCTAGATGTTGTCTTTACAGTTTCAGCACTGGTATATGATTTTGCTTGCTTTTTTTCCAGTCTTTTTACTAATGTTACCCCTTTTTGGAAACAAGAAATAGTTATCTCTAGTAATGGTAACCAGAGAAATACTTAATTTCACGTCACGAGATAACTCATCCTCTGTTTCTCTTTTTTTTTTTTTTTTTCCCCCTTTTTTCTTCAGAATAAACTGGTAAAAACTAATTTAGTTCTAAGTGGAACAGCAGTTGATTACTGTAGGTTTGGAGTTCTATGGCATGGTTTCATTGGTGCTGTGTTTTACTGATAAGTTCAGATCTTTTGTGTGATATGTCCATGTGAATCAAATTAGGAAATCACTTAGGCAGGTTAAAACCTTTTTCTGTTTCACGTACAGTTGAATATTTGTACTTCATTGTTTACTACTTCAATTTAAGAAAGTGTATTTACAGCATATGAAAAATACCGCCAAGATATAAATGATATGACATTATTTTATTAAAGAAATTGATTTCATAAAAAATCAGAAAATAGTATTCTGTAGCACGAGTAGTAAAATTTATTTTTCCCCATATAAAGGCTCATTTATTTTTATAGCAATTTGATGACACATCTGCTTGCTTTATTCAGCTGAAAAGAAAATGTTGGTTCTTGGTGTTTTGTAAAATTGCTTTGTTAAATTATTTTCGAAATCGTTCAACTTTTAACAAATGACATTTGATACTAACATTGGAAAGCAATTTCAGCTAATTAAGTAGATCCTTCTATAAACCATTGGAACATTAAGATGACAAACTGTTCATTCAGGATTATTTTAATTGGTACAATTATTGTAATTTTGTTGCAATTATGTGTTGAGCTAAAAGCTTTTGTCTAAATCATTTGAGGGTTTTTTGTTAATATACATAAGTAAGAAGAAAAGAAGTAAAATAAAAACTGAAGATAAGCATTATCTGTCTACTTTTTCATTACAGTGCTTTAGACAAGTATCTATTAAAATATTCTTTTAAAAAAGTATGTTACGTGTTTTCAGAAAATCTCTAGCAGTGTTAAAATTGAGCAAGATCATTTGAAATGTAACTTTTCCGGAAGGTTATTATGTTAATTTCAGTTTTGACACTGTTTAAATACTTTTTAATAAAAAGGGTGAAATTAACTTTTGAGGGATTTGCAAGTTGTATAAAATCTATTGATGCATTAATTTAAGAAGTGTAGCTTTTTAGTGATTATACAAATTAAAAATGAAAAAGCTATGGAAGGTGCCACATTCATCACTCTGGTTGTAATGTTCTCTGCAATCATCTTTTGCCCAGGCCAGGTTTAAATAAATCGGTTCCTTTAAGCAGACAATGCAGTATTCTTGTAGATGTCACAGTGAGGCATTACTTCTAAATATTTAACCTGCTTTTTGTTTTTCAGTTTCCTTTTGTTGCCTCCTACTTAAAACGCAGGGCACATAAAGTTGTTATTTTTCTTAATGTGCTAATAACGTGGTCTCAGTGTTAAAAGGCAACATACCAGATGAGTAGTAGGTGGTTGTTGCCCAAACTGTCTACTAAATAGACCTACATGAGGCAAGGTACAAAAGAGAAGTGAGTACCAGAGGACGTGACAAGTAAGAAGGAAGTTCAGATGAAAAGGTAGTAAGGAGAGAAAAAGGATTGGAGCAAAAGGTAATCAGAACAAGACAGAGGAGTATTTTTAGCTTTTTTTTTTTTTTAACCTTTGTGAAATAGAGTAATAAGCCATATTTCTAAAATACTTTCCAGATAATTTTAAATGCTTACAGTATAGTTAATGTGCATTAATGATGTCTCTCAAAAATGCTCCTTTGTATATTTTTAATCCCTCCAAGCACCACTGATTGATACTAGTTTAGGGTAGAACACAGAAGCCTTAGTTTTAGCAACACTGTGAAGAATTTCAGGAAAGAAAACTTTTATTTTTCACCCATGTAAGTCAATTCATGAGACTTCTGTACTTTTGGAGGAATTTTTGAAGTTGGGAAATAAAATTGGAGATGACGGCTTTTTGTGTCGTCATTTTTGTCAAAAGTAGAATATTTAGTCAGAACTTGAGAACATGGGAAAACGTTGTGAGGTCAAATGATAAGCTGGAAATGCATCTGTTAGCCACATACAGCTAGTGGCCCATATCCTGGCTCTTACCCCACAATAAATGTGATGTAATTTATCTCTCAGGAGAAAAAAGGAGATAAAGTACTTTCTTCATATTCAGGAAAGACTCGCATCTCATATTGCTGTAAAAGCCTACCACTGAGTAGTAGCGTGGAATATCTAGTTCTTTGCAAGCTGATGCTCTAGTATTCCTTGCAACAACTCGCTCATATGCCCATACAATAAATTTGCCTCGTTACTCTGTTGTAAGAAGCTGTTTCAGAAGGGCAAGATAAGGAACAGATCAGGTAATCCAAATGCTGTATAAAGGAAAATACAGGTCTTTGCTCCTGGTTGACTTGAATTTTGGTTATTAAGCTGTTGATGTAGGTTGCACCTTTTTGCCTTCCATTTCTGGGTAGCATTTGCAACAGATTGATGGATTAGTCTTTGACTTACTCTGACAAGTGGAACTCATGCTTCTGTGAGTGAATTTTTGCCATGGACTTTTGGCAGAGGAGTGTCCTTTTGCCTGGTCCTGAGATTTAACTGTATGCCATAACATAGCCCCAGAAAAGAATCTTGTGCTGAACACTAGCATGAACCATGGCCATTTCTAATATTAGAGGACCTGCAAATATTTGCTGAATTTCTGAAGTCCTGCAGGTGGAGGTATTGAATAAAAGAATCCCTACATAAAGCCATAAAGTAGCTTTGTAACTGATGGTCTGTAATGAAAATACGAAACCAGATTAATACAGTATTCTTGTATTTCACTCGTGTGAGTGATCTTGTTGGACTTATCAGTTAGTGAGACATAATTTTTTGTTTACAGAGCAGCTTTGAGCCGTCTTAGATTCTTCTGGGCTACTTTGTTTCACTGCTTTTCCATCTGTGTAATAAATATATTGATTTTTTTTTAAATTCTTTTGCCTTCTGTAATTCGAATAGCACTGCAAAGCTGTGAATGAATCCAGGCATTTGTAACTGTAATAAGACTTTTTTTAATTATAAAGAACGCCAGTGTAGGGTGTATTCTGGAAAGTTGTATTAAAAATAGATCTTCTTAATATGGCTCAGTGACAGTGCATCATACTGGATGTGGGAGATTAGCTTAATAAATATCAGTCTTTAAGGATCAAAATGTTTTTTCTTTCTGAAATGATCAAGAGCAGGAACACTCAGAAGAGGTGCTTTATCTTCTGTTACTTGAATTGGATAGTTAGAGTTGGTTTTGCAAAGCAAGCTTTCCTGCATACCTATGGTAATAGGAGTTTTTAAATAGCTATTGCATCTGTTCAGTGAAGTCTCTGTACTGCTTAATATGCACTGAGGGGTTTATAATTTTTGTCTAGATAGATATATCAAACTATAGCTTTCTTTTTTTTAGTCTTTATTAAGATAAAACATTGATTCCCTTATGCTTTAGTATTGAGCGTGTGAGGACTTTTTATTGCTGCCTTTATACAAGTGTGCATATGAACAAATGCTGGTTTTCAATGTCCAAATGACCTGTTGCAAATTTCAGTTTGAAGCAGTATTTGCGGCACTACCCTTGATATGTGGATAGTACTGCAAATTTTCTGCAGCGTTTTGTGTGAGAGTTTGTAATCCAGAAAAAATGCGCCCTTAGGCATGAAGATACACTGTCACTGTACTGACCAGACATGAGAAGAATAGGAGAAATAACTTCAGAGCAAAGCATTATATTATTAGTATTTGATTATGAGGTATTAGAGATCAGACGTCTAATTAGCAGGCTGTTAAGCATCAAAATTTCACATTGCATTCCAAAGTGCCCCAGATTTTCTAGTTTTCTGTTTCTCAGTGTCAAACCTTTAGAAAAAATATTTTTGTGTCATTTTTAATGAGAAGTTATTTCATTATTTTAACCAACATTTTTGTCTTAAACTGTATTGAGAGAAAAATTTAAAAGGCACGTGATAGATAAAGGATGATATGCCTTCATGCTCATGCCTTCTGTTGCTCTATTTATTATTTAATAACAATTCATTAGGTCTGTTACTTTTTATGGAGTGCAAAAGTTAAATGACTCTTGTCCATGTAGTTGCTTTCTCCTTTAAAATATGTGACAAAAAAAACAATTTAGGTGTGCAAAGAGTAACTTGCAGAATTTCTTTGTTTTCACCTTCAAGGAGAGAGGTTTGGAAAGAGCAGGGAGAATGGCCCTTCAGGGTACGAGGGCTTGCAGAGAAGTCAACCTTCCACCTGTCCGGGAGGAGCAGGGCAAGCTGCTCCACGAGAGAAGGCAAGCTGGGAGCTGGGGAGGACAGCAAGGCAGGCAGGGCGTTCTCCTTGTGAGCAAGGGGTGCAGTCCCACAGTAGCCAAACAGGAAGATGAGAGCAGGTTCGGTGGCAGTCACCAGGAGCAGCCGGCAGCCCAGTGGTCTGTAGCCACAAGGCACGCTTTAGGTCGAGCCAGGAAGTCAAGTCAGCGAGTCAAGGTCAAGACCAGTCAGGTATGTAGATGTAGCTCAGGCAAGGCTCAAGGGCAAAGGCCTGAGCTTGAAGGCAGTTCTTGAACTGCATGAGAGCAGACTCCAGTGAGGCTTCTTGCAGCTCTTACCACAGCAGTCTGATCCCAGGTTACTCAACTATGCTGCACCAGAGCAGGCCTTGAGCACAGGCAGTGAAACCCCTGGCCAGGGATGGTGGGGAGAGGCGGTAGAGCCTGCTGGCGTACTCCGGGGCCTGACATAACCAACCAAACGGGGAATGTGGGCACACCACATCCTCAGTGTGGATGAAGGTAGTTGATGCTGCTGCCATTTTGTCACCTCCTGGTTGGGTGGAGAAGGACCACATCCTGCGGTGGCAACCATCTCCTGCGGTAGGTGGTGAATAGGTAGGCTGTGTCATGTATAGCCCAACAGCCTAGCGTCGAAGCTATGCTGGCAACATTCAGTGCTGGACCCACTGTTGGACCATGGTGGTTATCTTCCAAGTCAAGTCATGGAAGTGCATGGTGAACATAAACTAGAAAAAATTCGGAGCAAATTCAGTCTCTTGAATGGAAGATAAGATGACATACCTATATGTACTTGTAGTAAATTATTTTTGTTTGAGGAAAAAGCCAGAAATAATCCATCATTGTTGGAATATAACTTAATCCACACTGAAAGCAGTTTTTAATTTTAGCTGTGCATGGAAAGGACACGTGTGGAATAGTGGAATGAATTTTTAAGGTTCTCTTCTGTCAGTGTAACGTTCTGGTTTGGGCTCATTCCTTTTAAATTCAAGTAGTTTCTCCTGGAAACAGACACTCTGTAACACTGACAGGTTTTGATGTTTCTGATTTAAAGAATAATTCTTCTGCCCCAGGAAAATCTAGCCCCAAATTGAGAATAGGGTGTTCACAGTGCTTTATTCTTAGATCTGTGTGCTTCTATTTTAGAAAAAGTAACTCCTAAAGTGCTTTACATGCTAACCTTTTATTTTTTATCTGAGAAGTACAGGCACATGCGATTTTTGTGGCTCTTTGCCAAAAGATTATCATTTACATAAATATTTCTTTCAAAGGCGTAGTTTAAGACATTGAGCTCAGGAGGTTAGAATAGAGACTTCAATCTGCACACCAGCAGTGGGCTATTGGCTTCTGAACAGTAGCTTTGTTCATCGTATTCAGAACACTGTTCGCATTCAGAGTTAAGTAGAGCTGGCATTAAAATTCAGCTAATTTGTTTCATGTGATTCATCAGCTGTGTGTTTTATTTAAATCTATGTCACATTCTCTTTTGGCTTTTTATTTTGTAGATTTAAGTGTTGAAGTAGGCCACTGTTTAACTCTTCAGTCCCTGACTTAAAAAGTGACTTAATATTCATTTTGCCAGTGTTGTAGGATACTCACAGTAAATATATATAACTAAAGTATGCGTTAGTGGTTTTGGTTTTTTTACATTTCTGATGTTTGACTAAAAATATACACATTTACAGTTAGTTTAGTCGTAGTTTTATATAAGGCAAAATAGAAGAACCTAAGTAGTAGCTAAATATTAGTGTAAAATACACACTTGGATTCTGTTGAGTATACAAGTTTTACTTTGATACTGCCAATGTTCTTATTTTTTTTTCTTTTGACCTCTCACTCCTTGAGGTGAGGACCACTTTTAGCTCCTATTAGGTTTCTTTAAACACTGTTGGAGAATGAACTGTTTCCATTTTTTGAAACTGTAACTTACTTCCGGGTGTGAAATTTCTCTTCTTACAGAAGCACCGCCTTTTATTCTCTTAAGGCTGGAGCCTGTGGAGCCTTACATGCATTGAACTTCCCTAAAGTGGATAATCCCACTGCCCTCCAGACGACTGCTCGTAATGATTTACAGGATCAGACCCTTTGCTAGAATAGGCTACACTTGCTTTTATGCTTTATATTTGTTACATTTTCCTATGCTGTAGAAGTAACATCTCACTGTGAATAGTTATTCGTAGATACTGACTGCCTTATGACAGCATGGTATGGCAGTATCTTCCATCTGTTAGGTACATGGTCCATTCAGATGTTTTCTGGCAAAATTCATAGGAATTTATTAATTCTACTTTTAGTATAGGGCAAGACTGTCCTAAAAGATCAGATTGAAAGATTAACACACAGTTAAAATAAATTTTTAATGTAAAAGACTTGCACTTATTTCAAGCATCTAGCATTGATCCTCAATTCTTTTATTCCTCTTAACATTAAATGCTAAATATTCTGTGTAAATCTGCTGCTGTTGTCTCTGGAATAATCCCATGGTACAGAAAATTCTGCTTTGTATGGAGGATCTAAAAATAAAAGAAGATCATTGCTTTTAAAAAGCTAACAGATTGTGAAATAAGTTAAGATTGTTCAGCTCATGATAGATTTAGTTCATTAGCTGTATTAAAAATACAATTCAGTTACAACCAGATTTTTTTTTAGAGTGTTATGTTCTTTTCTCTTCATAGAAACATGAGTGTGTATTTATTTAATGTAAGAGATTCTTGGTTGCATTTTGATAGGTTACTGAGTGTACATGATTGCTCCCTCTTCCCTTTCCATCCCTGCCTCAGTGCACTCCTTTCCCCCACAACACCACTGGCAGTTGCCTTAGCCTCTTTAATTGTCCAGCAATCAGAGAAGACTATTACGCTTTCTTTGTGATACGCTAACTTCTTTTTAGGAAGTTACAGCAGCTCACAGAGCAGTCAATATGTCTATGCTAAGTCATCGCTTTTCATGGAACTGCGAACATAATATGTCTTTGGAAAAAGCCATTAACTAGTCAGGTGCCTCATTCAGTTTTATATTTATATAAAGTTGGGGTTTTTTTTTTCCCCTCATAACTTTTTTCTATTTTTCCTTTAAATACAGCGTGGTTACTTCACTGGTATCCATATAGAGTGCTGCCACTTTATAGTCATTACTATAGCCATGTCAGCCATTCTCAGTGCATTCTTTTACTGTTTCCATTTTTATTATACTGGCTGTGGGAAACATTTTTTCATTTCAGTAATCTTTAATTTATATAATAATTTCTCATTTGGTATCAGATGAGATACCAGTCATGGTACTATAAGATGAGATGTCAAATAAGATAGGTCCATCTGACCCATCATGTCAGCCTCCATCACTTGCCTGCATTTGGTAGGAGCTTTTCATAAACTTCCACAAGGCTAACATTTAATCCTTCTCCTTGTTCCTTCCTTCCTAAAACTGTCCTTTATACCAGTGCTTATAAAAAATCCCCACCATTGCTTGACAATAGTCATAATGCATCAAGAGTCCCTTATATTGATCATGTCTCATTGTTTTGTTGTTATCTTCTGTTTGTGGCTTCTTGTTTTACAAGGTGAATTACTTGAAAGCAGGCAGTTGTTTTTCCACTTTTTACCATGAAATCATGCACAGTTGGGTTTTGATCAATGTCTAAGATGCCTGAGTGTTCCTGTTACAAGAAATGTTAGTTTAAAAATGAGATTTTTAACCACAGAATTTCTGGTTGGGGTATCGGAATTTGAATGGATGTTTGAGGTTAATGTTGACAAATGTTAACTTCCCCTTACTTTGGATTTGATGCTACTGATCTATAAATTCCTGATCTGATTTTAGTCTTCTGTATGGCTTCTTTAAGATTTCTCTGAAGCATACAATTAAATCAGATTACTTAGCAGTTTGAGATTTTTTGCATATTAGAAAATGTTAAATTGTTCTTTCTGCAGACACTGCAGCTCTTTATGGGTTCTCTTCATTTTCCAGAGAACAGGGAGAACGGATGCAAGTGTACCAGTATTTCACCCTAGAATATAACTGTGCAAATGGAAGTCATACTGTAATAAACATTTTTTTTCCCCCAGAATTTCAAAGAATATTCCTACAACTAAAGATGTTGAACCTCTACTTGAAATTGATGGAGATATACGGAACTTCGAAGTATTTTTATCTTCACGAACACCTGTTCTTGTTGCACGTGATGTAAGAACCTTTTTGCCATGTACTGTAAACTTAGATCCCAAGCTACGAGAAATTATTGCAGGTGAGTATGCTTTCAAATAAATGGAAAATGACAACTGTATTATTTCTTTTCATTTTAGGTAGGGCTACTTTGCATGTTATGGAGAATCCTGGTTTGTTCATAAAATCAGACCTTCAGATTGTCTGATTTGACTTCAGTAACAGGCCATTCAGTTTCACTTACTAGCTTTGCTGCAAAGGCCAGATCATACTAGAATAAAGCATCTCTTTCGGAGGGGGGAATCCACTGTTCTTGCTTTGAAGACTGCTTTAGCAGATGTTGGAAACCAATACACACAATGATATTTTAGTAGTAGAGATGCAAGTTGACTTTGTTAACAATTTTGAACAGTGTCAGTAAGATCCTGTAGAACTGCAGCCAGTGAAACAAAGTGGAATGTCTCCATTTGATGTATACCTCACTAGATACCTGTGCAGTTGGTACCTATGAGTTACTTTTTAGTCTGCTATAGTAGGATATTTAAATTCATCCTAGGGCAAGTGTTGTTTATTGTGCAGTGGTTGTTAAGCAGTTATCTTTACTTCCTTGTAGTCTCAAAAAATGCAGTCAGGTTCAGGTATGTTCTGTTCTGCAAAAACACTCCACTCAGCATTAAATGTTCTGACTGCTCACTGCTGCTGTGGATTGATGTGACGCATGGTAGGGCACTTCTTGTCCACTCTTAGGGATTGCTACTTGCTCTGGAGTAAGGCTAAAGCATCCTGACATTTCTACCTGTTAAAGACATGCTAAAGCTTCAATGAAAACCAGAACTTTAAATTTAAAATAGGATCCTTATGAGTCTTTGGTATAACAGTCAGTATTCTAGGTGGGAATTGAATTCAGGTATTAATAGTTCTCTTTGCTTGTCTCTCTTCTGTCATGACACTTTTCTCACTTTTCTTTCAGTTGTCAGCTGGCTTTTTTTTTTTTTTTTTTTTTTACTTTTTTCCAACTTCCTTCTCTGCACTTGGTGGCTGTAGTGGGATGGCCTAACTTCGTTCACAAGCTCTGTCTCATTAATCTCTTCAGAAACAGTACAGGTCTGACTATCACATCAGACATACTTAACATCAGAGACATGCTTGGCATGATGTATTCCTGCATTTCTTCCCATTTGAGTTGGGATTTGTAACTTGTTCTCTCTGAGAGAGAATGTTTAGAGGCATTTAGTATGCTATGTAAATTTATGCAATAAATTGTCCTAACTCTCCTAAAGACTCCTGTGTATATGTGATCCTCAAGAGAAATCAACCAAATGCAGCTGAAAGTGACGCTTGATGTTCTACTTGATGAGTTCTGATTGGAGTTAAATACACAAAAATGTACTGTAATGAATTGGCAAACAAATCAAAACATTTTCAAATATTTCAAGCAAAATCTCATTCTTTTTTACCTTTTTATTTTTCAGATGTTCGTGCTGCAAGAGATCAAATGAATATTGGAGGACTTCCTTATCCCACATTGCCTTTACATGAGGCACCTGCTAGAGCAACATCTCTGTTCAGTCAGCCTTCATCAGCTTGCTCTTCTACAGCCTCTTTCAACGGACCTTTCAATAGCGGAGTTTTATCACCGCAACCTCATAGCAGTTACTATAGTGGTATGACAGGACCTCAGCATCCGTTTTACAATCGGGTAAATAATCGAGAGCCAATTCACATTATTCTGATTTAATCTGGTAATATTGCAGATGTCATCTATACAATATTAAAAGTCCCATGCAGGTTTTATTTAGGGATGGTGAAAAGTCCTAAAGTTGGTAAATTCCACAGTAATGTTCAGTCACTGTGGTCTGGGGGAGAAATGTGCTAAATTGCATCAGAAAAACAAATTACACAAGGGGAAAAAATGTTCAAATCATTTTGAGACACTGCTCAATCGTAGGATATTGGAAGGTTTTTTTTATTTTTGTGGGGTAAACTGTGCTCAATGATTCACATACTTGCTCACAGACATCGGAAGGGATCCTGGCTTTTTCGTGGTGACTTTGGTTAAAACATACAGAAACACAATTGGGGAGCCATAGCACAAGAGTGTATGTCTGTCTTCCCTTTTGTCTCTTTTTAAAGTTATTCCGGGATGTTACACTAGTTTAAAGGAATTAACATAAACTGCATAAAACATACATTTTTGAGCTATTTGTGGGCCTCAGAAAACATAGTCCTGGGCATGGCTCACTTGAAAATTGAATCAAGTACTTTATAGTTGGATCAAGTCTAAACTTACTATTTTTGTGGGATGTATTCAGTATTTTAAGCTTTATTTTTTACTTTTTTTTCTGCAGTACTACTATTGGGGGAAAAAAAGTAGAAAGCTGATCTAAGTAATAGCTTACTTCTATATATAGGAAATGGCCTCAAATTTAAGTAGATTTGACCGTAGGTGAATGTTTAAGCTCATAAACTGGAAATGAGTTATTCCTAAATTGGTGTTTGTTAACCAAGGCAGAAAAGAGTACATGTAGCACAGAATTTTTTAAGTTATCTGTTCTAAAATTGTTCTTATATCCCCTCAATACAGTGACAATATACTGTTTTGTTGAAAATAACTTAAAATGACATATATATTGAAGTCGTCCAACACTGATAAATGCTTGTCACCTGAATCTTTGTGCTGATACTAGCGCAGCTTTGTTAAAGTGGGTGTTTAATTGGAAGCCCTGTTTTTGTGTCTGTGTTACTGTACATGACAAGGTTTAAAGTATGGAGTGACACACAGTTGAAAGTTGTGTGGTTTTTAGCTCTAATAAGCATTACAAAAGCAATTATTGGTGAGTCATAAGGTGTTCTTACAATCAGTTTATTTGTTCATTTGCATTAAGTGCATACACAGTCTTACAGGCATGCTTACTTTTTTGCCTGCTGAAGACTAAAATACTTCTGTTTTGGCCTTTCTTTCTGGAATTTTATACTGCCCTTCTAAGGTATAATTGTTTTTAGCATTTCACACTTTCAAGTATTGACAAAGAGCTATGTTCATTACTTTAGAGTAAGGTACTGTCATGAGCACCACATACTGAGATAAGTGATGAGAACCTTATACTAGTAGAAAATTTAGACTGAGAGCCTGTTGCCTTCAGCATTTTCAATCATATTTCACTTCTCAGGTTTTCCTAAGAATGGTATTTAAAAAAAGAACAGCAACTGAAGAATAGGCTCTCCCCAGTAGAAGCTGCTGAGAGAGGTCTTGGATACCTGTATGGCACAACACAGTGTGGGTTCAAATACTTCTGTGAAAATACCTGAATTTCATGCAAAAACCCCCTAAATTCTGGGGATAGATGCCTTATTCTGATCAACAAATGGTTCCTGTTGTGTTGTCTTTAAGCATTCATTTGTGCTTAAGAAAAAAGCCTTTGAGCTGCTGGGGGAAAAAAACTCTTGTTTATTTTTAGGTTATACAATTTTTTTATTATGTTTCTGCTTTGTTCTTTAGATGCTCCTGTGTTATGGACCTTGAACTTCCAGTGACATAATCGATTCATTTTTGGTTTTAAAACCCTATTCTCCCTCTATATAGCTGTAAAGGAAAGAATATAGTCCCGTGTAGTAGCTCTTTGACTTGGAGCTTTGGCTCTCAGTATAGGACTATGCTGGACATGTACATTTTATTACTGTCTAATGGCCTGGCTTTGTTGGATTCATGTTCAGCTTCTCAAAATCACTGCCATAATGGATCATTGCGGATATCATGTTCCTTATAGAACCACAGAATCGTTTAGGTTGGAAAAGACCTTGAAGATCATCCAGTCCAACCATTAACCTAACACTACCAAGTCCACCACTAAACCAATTAAGGGTAGAGTAGTAATTTCATGTTTCCTGGCTTGCTGGCTGGATTATTTTTTAATGAAAGTAAAAACTAGGAATCATGAAGGTTGGAATGGGGACGGTCAAAGCAGTAGGCAAGTCTAATTGGGATTTCCTGGGTGGGAACTAGAAATTATGGTATGTAAAGACTTTTTCTTTTCTTTTCTTTTCTTTTCTTTTTTTTTTTTTTTTTTTTTTTTTTTGGGCAAAAGAGGAGCAGATTCTTTTGATCTTGGAAAAATCATAACCACCATACTTACACTTTATAGGCTATCTGCAAACTTGGAGAACAGCTCTACACTATTTTATGCCCAACATGTTTTTACGTTGATCTCATGTTTTCATGATACCTGCTTTCAAATGAAGATTGAGTCTGTAGAGTTCAAGCCTATAATGGAGAATTAATCCCACGGCTGGGAAGCAGTGGAGTAGCTGAAGTGGGCTCAAGGCATAATTAGAAATTATGAAAGAATTGTGGGATAATTGCCTTATTGGACAAATTTTTTTCATTGCTTTGTAGTTTGATGACTTGCAACCAACAAACAGGTGCTCACTCTGTGTTTCAGAGGATAGTCGTTGCAGTGAGAGCTAGGCACTTGAATGCAGTATGATCATTAAGCATTTTATGCTTGGGGGTTTTCCACGTGGTTTAAGCTGTTAGTGGAAAGCTGAGCCATTTAATTATTATAGAAACGATATGAACTTTTTTTGGAGAGAGTTTCATTTCCAGATAATACCATAGAATCTGTGCCTTATGACAGTGAAATAGTTTTAAATCAATGAATTTTCTGATTCTTCCAAACTAACCAATAAATGTAAGGCAAAGGCTAGGTATTGGTTCTCCTACCTATTTAAAACAAAACAAAACAAACTTCCACATCTAGACTAATGGTTACAATGCATATCATGTCACTTCATATGTTGCAAAAGCATATGAACTTTTTGCGGTAATCATGTGAAATAGTGTGCAAAGACTACCTCCAGCAGCGAAGATTATGGAACCATTTGTATTTTCCAGAAATTACTGAAAGTTGTAGCGTATGCCATCTAAGTAGTTGACGTACGCAGGAATTAACCTTTAATATCTCAGCTCATTTACAGCTGCTTCTGAATGCAGTTTTTTTAGTCCTTATAGACAAATCCAAGGTGGAATACTTCAACAGATTTTACTCTTCCCTCATATATTGGCCATCGAATCATAAAATTATTTACTCTATGCTGAATTTGGTACACTAGACTTCTCAGAATCTTGTCATGTGCAGAAACACAAACCAAATAGTGTGTTCTGTTTTGTTAAATAGCTGGGTAATACAATTTTTTAAATACTGTGTATAGAAGCATCAGAAATCTGTAATACAGCCATTATTTTGAGATTTCTGGTTTGTTTTTTTTTTTTTTTTTTTAAGAACTGGATAATGAATTGAAAGCAATGAGCACTAATTCTGCTTTCCTAAAATCTAAAGGCTCTATTGCTTTCCATTACATTGCCTTAAAAGAGAATTGATAAGGAGATGAAAATCTCTATTTCAAAATCTAACTCAGATTCACAGATATGTCAGAACAGAATTCCACAATATTAGAGAAGCAGTTTGTACCTCCTAACTGCATTGCCAGTTGTAAGGTTCATAACTCTTAAGTGTGCGCTTGGGCATACACAACACACACAGGTTTTGTTGCATGCCAGTGGGTAGCATGTGAATTTCAGGGAAAAAGTTTTTACAGTTTATTTTAAAACTTGAAAGATTGGAGCATATGGGATCCTCTGTTGGAAGTATATATGTAATTTTAAGATCTCTTTATCTTCTAGAAGTGACTTTATTAAAAGCCTGAGTTCTCATGTGGACCCTTTACACTGTGCTGATGAGATTTTTGGAAACTGGATAGTGTTTATTTTCTTGAAATTTGTTAGTAAAAAGGGATAAAAAGGAACCCAGTTACAAAAACCGTGATAAGAGTTAACTGATACTTGTGGAGGGGAAAAAGAAGTATTTCTCTTTTTAAAAAATGTTTCTGATATTTGTTTTATGATAATTAACATTGTCTTTTAAAATGGTATTTGTATTGAACAACATGCATTGACGTATTTTGACCAAAACAAAGCTCAAATATTGTCTGCTATAAAAATCTATTTATACATTATTAAAATATAGTATTTGTGGAAGCCTTCAGATTGGTTGCCACAAATACAGGAAGTTCTAGTGATGCTATTATGCATCACATTTTTTTTCTTTTGGTACAGTTGTCTTCAGTATTATGAAACATTGGAAGTTTTACTGAGCATCTAATTTTGGGTTTAGCAGGTCTGAGAGAGTGAAATTATCAGAATTAGCCTTAAATGATCCTATTCCCATACACAGAACAGATGTTAGAGTGTAGCTACCAAAATCACTCCAAATCTGTTCCTCTGGAATACCATGCCAGAGTACCTATTGGCGCTGAGGGATTTTGAAGAACTCCAGAGCTTTTGACTGAATTCTGTTCAATGCAAAAAGTAAAGAAAGCTAGTAGTAATTGCTATTTTTCACTTTATTAAACTCAACTAGAGGATGTGTTTTGCTGAAATAAGTTTTATTTTATTATTACATTTTGATTTGTGTAATTGTTTGTCCCTTTTTTGTTACATTTTTTTTTTTCCATAGCCATTCTTTGCCCCATATCTTTACATGCCAAGGTATTACCCTGGCAGTTCTCATCTCATCTCACGTCCACCACTAAAAACGAGTTTGTCCAGAGATCAGAACAATGGCCTAGTAAGTATTTTGAAGGATAATTCAAATACTAACCTAGACAATAAATATAGTGAGTAATGAAAATGAAGGTTATTAATGATGATTCACTGTTAGACAGGTACAAGCTCTATATTACAAATAGTTTAAGCAAAGTTGTTATTAACATGTAATGTAAAATGTATTTTGTTTTAACTTCAGAAATTACTCAGAGAGGAAAACCAATTCTAACATCCAGGTATCCAGATTAGAGGAGTATAACCTGTAATATTGGCAGGAAAATATTTTAATGAAAATGCCAGCTGTACTACAGTAAAGAAATTGATGTAGTGTAATATTGTAAGAAAAAGAGCACTACGTCTAAATTTATATTCAAATTTTATAAGATAAAATTATATCCTTTAATGTTGTAGAGAATACTGGAAATTGGAAGGTCAAACTAAAAAGTTAAAAGGGATGTTTTAAATATTTAAGTAAAACAAAATACATTTTATCTTAAGTATGCATTAGTTGTACCTTGGTTTTGTAAGTACATATAATTCAACTTTACCCATTGAAAAGGAAAAACGAGCAGACTTTTCTAGCTTCCTGTAGAACAATAAAATTCCTATTTAACAGTATTTATTTTACTGACAGATGGCGGTTCAAACGGAATTAAGAACTAAGGAAAGCTAAAAAGTAAAAGCCTCACTTGTCAATCAGTTTATTTCTAGGATATTGATACAATGAGCAAAGCTATTAAAAGGTGGTAAAATCTTTAATCACTTAAGGAAGACAAATGTATTTCTGTTGAATTATGTATTACTACGAGATCATTCTCATTCACTGTTTATTTCATATTTTTTGTTGAGCCCTTGATCATTTTACCCAAACCATAATATTTTGTTGTTGTTAGGATGTTATCAAGGAGGATGCTGATGAGGGGCTTCCTTCACCCACAGACCCCTCAATGGTAAATGAGTAGTCATGTGGTGTGGAAATTTTAGCATCTCATTGCTTTTTCAGCAGTAATGAGTCTGCATTAATCATAACTGCAGTTCACTAACACTGCATCAGCGGCTTTGGTGGGCAAATAGAGTAGTTGAAAACTAATGTAGTTCGTGAATGAATTTAAGAGCTAATATTTCACTTATAAAATGTATTATATTTTTCCCCTGTAGTTTTCCCCTTGCCTTTCTCAGTAGCTATGGTGAGCTTTCAGTAAAAAGTGTTGTGATAGCTAAACAGAGTGAAGAATGACAGCTGGTCATTCGGTACTTAGATTTTAGAATGAAGTTAACTGTGTTTTTTCCACTTTAGTCAGCGCTCTCACCTGATCCATACTACTTTAGTTGGTGACATAAAGCTATTGCCGTTAACATGGTATAAAGCAACTTTTGCTAGAAATTTTAAAAAAGAAATTGCTGGTCATAAGCTTATTCTTGAGTCAGAATGCTCATGACTTGCTGTTTTCCATGACTTGCTGTTGTTTTAGCCTAAGTATTCATGCAAAGATGTCTTCTTTATGGGTATCTGTTTTAACTCTGTGGGAATCAATAGAAAATCAGGATCTATCACCAAAGCAAAGAGGTTAATATGATTGTTGTCATTCTCTTAATACTTGCTGCCAATAGTTGTTGGCAACAGTAATAGTTTGGTCTTGGTTATTTTTTCTTCTAGTGAATCATTGCAAAAACGTCTTTCCATTGTTGGGCAGTGAAAAAAAGCCCACACAAATTCCGGAACTGTATTTAACTGCACATAACCTTCACTGAGCACCCATGTTTGGGTGATGCAATGGAAAGTGTACCTTAAAGTTCTCTCTTCCAGGTCATTAACTACCTTGTGTGAAGGGATAACTTTGGAGTAAGTTTTTCTGGTAGTGTATTTGTGGAGATGCTGATGCCTTCCCTGTGTTTCATTCCTTATCTCAGTATCCCATTCTCTTCCCAGTCCTTTGCAGCTTGTCAGTGCAAGGAGGAAAAGTAAGGACTTTTGAGAAAGTGGTAGAGTGATGGCTGAAGTATGTGTGTATCTGTGAGTGTGAGAAGGGACACAGGGGCTGGAAAAGCAGGGTTTAGTCTCAGGGAAAAGTAGTGAATGAGCTCCAGCAGCAGACCTGGACCTGGTTGCTCTTTTGCTTGCTGCCCTGAGTGTGTACCTTAAGCACACATAGGCTGCAGTTTCAAGCAGCAATTTAAAAGACTCATGTAAGTTATATAGTCTATTGGCTGTAGGTAAGAAAACGCGGGAGTTAGAACATTAAGAGGAAACTGTTTGAAATAAAGATAATGGAGGATTTTAGTAGATCTGTTTTTGAGTTTAATTTATACTACTGTGAATCTGTGTAGTACAGCACATCAGAACATGCACTTTTCTAAGACTTAGCAATATTTAACTTACAGTGTAAATCTAAAATTTTGGATTTTTTAAAATCTCTTGGGTAGTTTGTGAGAATGTTGTTAGTCAGGGTATGGTGTTAGAGGAGAATGGAACAGAATAGACTATTTCAGTTGGAAGGGACCTACAACGATCATCTAGTCCAACTGCCTGACCACTTCAGGGCTGACCGAAAGTTAAAGCACGTTGTTAAAGGCATTGTTCAAATGCCTCTTAAACACTGACAGGCTTGGGGCATTGACCACCTCTCTAGGGAGCCTATTCCAGTGTTCGACCATCCTCTTGCTAAAGAAGAACGTGTGCCTGACAGGATACCTCATCAGGGTTTCATCGATTCCAAAAACACTTCTTCTGTAGACTTTATTGAAATTTCTTTGAAAGGAGACAGTATTATACTTGTTTCAGGTACTGCAGTTACCCAGAGGTGATGGGTACAATAATTTCATCCAGCTATTTAGGTAGCTCTTAATTGATGGGTCATTGCCACTATATAAATGATACAGCTTTTACTTATTAAATGGATTGGTGCATGCGAAGTAATGAAATAAACTGAAAAACTGTACAAAGTAGTTAATGAATACCAAGATGTATAACTGGTTTGATGATTGAAAACAAGAGGAGCGTGTAGAATCAAAATTGTCTTTCATGCAAATCTGGCAAGGAGCCAGAAATGTTGTAATTTTACATCTATGTAAAACAGAGAATAATCATTCCTTTGTATGTTCTAAGTGTTACAGGGCCAAAACCAGTTTCTTTGGGAGTATCGGGGTTTTTTTTACACAGATCATCATTGCTACTCATTGCATGAGTTGGCAGAGCTGCGTTGAGGATGTTACGTGATCTAGTTAAGGCCCTGCCGTTGTTGGCAGTCTGACACTGGAATTGACCAAGTTCTGAAATTTCAGATCCTAATCATTAGTCTTGTAAAATCAGTGTAAGTCTAGGTTAGCTTAGTGGAAATGAGAAATACTTTGAGCGCAGTCATCCTGTATCAATAATTTGACTTCTGCGACCTTCTACGTTTGGATTCTGTTGCTGATGATAAAATTGTCTATCTCAGACTGTAGTTTACTGTTCTTTACTGAATGGATCAAAGCTGGATGTCAAACCGGTAAGTTTACCAATACCATCTATGTAGTTGTATCGACATGAAGGTGCATTCCGAATTTTAGGGTATCGGCTTAAATCACTAATGAAAGTAGGCTTGACTGAAGATGTCAACCTGTGCACATCTGTGATGGAAGCAAACATGCATTTCTGCTGACTTTACAAATGGTCATTTCTGACAGGAACTGCAAAAACTTCTAGAGTGCTCTTCTGAAGAGTTGATCACTGGATTGTAGTGTTACCTATATCTGTTCACAGTATCCCCTATTATGTTAGAAATCAAACTAGCATTAGCAGTGGTTATCTGTCATAAACTTAATCATGTGCCTTTGTTTGCATTATTAATTATGACTTGTTATGATGCAGCTTGTTGCAATATAATTACTTTGTTTAAATACATTTTTCCTACTGCACTGAATATATAATACCTTACGATGTAGTATGTGTGCTTTGAATGAGAACTAGCATGGCCCAAAGCATGTAGTGTAGATAAACATACAATACTCACTAAGAAACTGGAAGTGCTTTTCGAAAGTTTGAGCATGAAAGAAAGTGTGTGGCATGGCAGTTTTCTTATATGGATTTTCCAGGTGCTTTTATGTAGCATTTTTGTGCTTTGAACATTTGCTCTTAAAGGAAGTACCTTTTCAGTTCTGTGAGTGGTGGTGGTTTGCCTTTTTTTTTTTTTTGCGGGGAGAGGGGGGCAGTTGCTTAGATACATGGTTTCAGAGTTATTTGAGATGCATTGGTGGTATAATGTGATCTTGAAATGGCAGGAGAATGTTTGGTTAAAAGCAGGGTTTTCCATCAGAAACATAATGTAAAACCTCTATGCAGACAAAATACAGCAAGTGTTGCTTTTTTACAAGTGCAAAACTTCCCTGCTCATAGGAAAATAGTATTTGTATAGCATATACAAAATGTATATTCTGAAAGTCTATCTTAAAAGTTTCATCACACTGTGAAAATATCCCGTTTCTGGCCTAACACTGATTTCCTCTGTTTACTTCAAAGCATGTCATCTGTATGTTCAACCTTTCTGATGTTGCTTTAAGTTGTTTCTCTTCATTCTGTTTTGTCCTTTTCTCAAAGCCGTGTAAGTCTGGGTTAAACAAAAACAGACAGGTACAGCCACTTTCTGTGAATTATCATCCACTTATTTCAGAGTCATTTCAGAAGCTATCATACTGGCGCTTCATGCTGGGCTGTCTGTAAACTAATGCTCATTACTAGCCTTGAGGTTTGTTTTGACAAGCTGCTTTTAGCTTTTGCATGGCAAATACTTTTCAGACTAATGTTCTCTAAGCATCTCTAACAAAACCACTAAGGCTGAAAAATGTGTCGGTTTAAGTACAGTTTTAATTCACTTACATGATGACAGTATCCCTAAAGCTATTACATTACTTATTCTTCAGAGACTGCTTTTTATAAAGAATGATTTGGATTAATGTGCATCTATTTCAAACAGTTCACACTTTAACAAAAATAGTCTAAATATTTTAGCGCTGTTCTGTATCTTTTTATACACAGAAAGAGAGTTTCTAAACTAACTCTTAATGCATGCAGAAAGAATGCCTTGTTCTTGATAAAAAAATATTTTGATCTGAAGGAGACCTGTTAAATTAGAAGTGTTTAAAACTTTTCTTCATTTACTTGTAGATGTATGATAGATAACGCATTTAATAAATTCAGAGAACATAATACCTTCTCTTTATTGGTGTATTACCTAACTCATACCAATAGTAAATAGTGTGTTTATGGGGAAATAATAGACAAATCTGGTATTCTGAAGAAAAACTCAAAGTAATTTTTTAAAGAGGAAAAACAGAGATGTATATAAAGAAGTATATTATAAATAGTTTGTGGATGAAACTTCTTCCTGTCCTCTTCATCAGTTTGATGATTGGCTTACACCCTTAACATGATAAAGATTTTAGCTATGCTAAGAATCAAACTAGATTAAGACCTAAATTTCCTCCTTTAGATGCCTAATATGATAACTCATTAAGTATTGTAGGCACCTAATTAGGTGAATCTGAAAAGTAACTGTCTTGTCCTCAGAAGGAATACCAAGCTCCTAAGTTAGGTGCCTAGACTGTAGTGGAAGTATAACACTTAATTTTTATGTAATAATTTAGGTAGACTACCTACGTGGAAAATGGGGTATATCTGTTGTTTGTTTAGTGTCCAGTTGACATCACATTTAAAAAAAAAAAAAAAAAAGATCAAAGGAACAAAGATACAAAGATTAGTGCCCCAGCTCTGTTTTCAGGCAAGTGTGCAAACTGCTAGGCTTAGATTCCCCACAACCTCCTGTAACGTTCTTGAATGAAGTGGATAGGTTGCCAGTTTTAAGTCCATTTCAAGCACATCTGGCAGAGAACTTAGGGGGAATTACATGTAATAGCATCTAAACTTTGAAACTTGGAATAGCTTAGGTGGGGGGCATGCCTGCCTCCCCAGATCAGGATATCTCCAATAACAATAAGTTAGAAATAACTGAGGTTAAATGGTAGTAGATAATGCATTTTTGGATTATTGCTGCTTTGGAATTAATAGTTGAATAAATTCTTAAATATCCTGGTTTAGGTAATTCAGATATGGTTAATGCCATTCTCTGTGATAATCCTTGGTTTTCATAACCAGTATATTTGCATCTATTCATTTATATTAATTCTGAAATATTAAATAACTTTGAATGAATTAAATAAAAATGGAAAAGTATTGCAACTATAAAAACAGTCTTCATTGGTGATTAGAGGAATATAGTCAAACTTGACTAACTCAACTCTGGATAGTCAAAATGCACTTTTACGTCCCAGGGTTTATGCATGTGATGATGAGCTTTGAAGATTTAGAAGCTCTTTTGCATCCTCCCAAAATGAGCTTCATTTGGTGCATGGTCTACAGTGCTGAAACCAAAACTTCCCATTCCGAAAAAGGGGAGGGTGCAACCTCCCTCGCAGGAGGAGGGCGTACAAGTATTTCATAGCTGATAGAACTGTTTCTGATTATGCTTTTAGTAATTTGGGATCACTAGTGTAACTGTTTAGAGCTTTGCACTTTGCTCCTACTTAATGCACAGGTTCCCATCCGGGCAGAATGTGGGGTTTTTTGAAGAACATACTGTCTTAGTATACTGACTACCTGCAGATAGATTTGTTTTGTTTTTCCACGCTTTCTTTGAAATTCCCAGAAGCTTGCAACACTAACAGGACAACCTCTATGTTACAGATCTGAGTTGTGAATAATTTCTACCTAAATCTTGCCAAAGTTTGAGATACATGAAGCATCCTCATAGTATCTTGGGGGGCAGTGGCAGCGCTGCTCTGTGTTTCTGTACAGTGGTATACAGACCCTTGGCTGATCTTGAACGAATGGAGCTGAAGGAACCTCTGGAAAATGGACAGATGTTGCTAAAATTACAGAGTGAATCCAAGTAATTAAGGAATCATAGAATCATAGACTCGTTTAGGTTGGAAAAGACCTTTAAGATCATCCAGTCCAACCATTAACCCACACTACCAAGTCTACTCTAAGCCAATCAAGGGTAGAGTTATGTTTTAGGTCATCTTTGTCTGACACTAAACCAGGAGTTTTTAAGACAGGAAAATCTAAGTTGTCTGCATTATTTGGAAAAAAAACAAACCAAAACCAAACCCCAAACCAAACTAACTACTAAAATCAGGGGGAAACTCTGAGTAAAGGTGCATTTGAAATTGATTAACCCTTACTTAATATTTCTTATTTTTATGTTGCTTTTCTTAAATAACATTGAGTTAATTTCTCACGTAGGCAGGAGTCAAGATGCTGTGTTTTTCCTCATATAAATTCCGATAATAAATGTTTCCCAATATATAGGTATTCTGATAGTAATTAAAAATGCCTGTGCATTCTTATTAAAATGTAGTTGAACACATTTTGATTTGCGTTAGGGTATATTGTGAAATTCTGGGTGTACTGAGTATTTGAACAAATCTTACATGCACATTTTCTCACTTCTTACAGGGAGCAGGAGCGGGCACAGGATCAACCACAGGAGTATCACATGTGTCTCTGAGCACAATGAGTGTGGAAGCTGTGTGTGAGAAGCTAAAGCAGATAGATGGTCTGGACCAGAACATGCTGCCTCAGTACTCTGCAACTATAAGAAAGGTATCAGCTGAATTTCATTAATGTATTTAGTACCTAAACATGGAGATACACAAGGAAAAGGAAATGTTTAGTTGCCTCTTTTCTCGAAAATGTTTATTGAAACACACCAAAAGTCAAAACAACATCCGAACTTCTATGTGTGCTAAGTTTGGAGGACATTTTAATACAAGCATATATATTTCAGAGAAAATGCTCTCTCTCAAAAAGGAAAAATGGACTCAGAAATATAAATGCTGATGACACTGATTATTCTGAAAAAAGAAGCAAGAAGAATGTTTTCAAAATTGCCATGTGTAGATAAATAGGGTTGCAAATGTGTTCTATATCCAGGTAGCCACATCCCTCTCCCCCCCCAAGAAACTGGCACATCTCTTCTGTTATAAACAAGTGGTGAAGATGGTTCCATTTCTCTCTTAACACATTCCACATCTATTTGCTTCAGAAAAAGGCAACTGTGCGTTTTTCTGTTACTGCTCTTTTCTTTGAGACATTAGCACAGAATCATTTTTGTCTTTTACTTTTTTTTCACTGTTCTGTGTGCTCCATTTACAAAGAAAGAAGGGAAAAATATGAAGGTTGTCATTAGTGAGTGTTTTTGCTGAGCTTGCTTTGTCGTGGTACCTATCATATCTTAAAAAATACAGGGAGGATGTTGATTCAAGGATTAAGAGACAGGTTTATCATATGAAGCTTCAGTGATGTTGCTTAAAGCAAGAAGTAGGATGTCAGACTGCAACTCATTAAGTGTATTTGCAAAAAATTCCAGTTGCTTCAGTGGCTCTGGAGTGCTAAAAGAATGTGCTCATCGGGTATCTCCAGTGAGGTTCCTCTTATTTATATTCTTGCATTTCTTACTACAAGTGGTATCATGTAAAAAGGAAGAATGAAAATGTCTCAGTCTGGTCTTGATTAAGACCATCTGCTGGAATTTGGGAACAAAACCACTGGGATCCCTCAGACTGAGCAGAGCTCTCAACTTGGGTCTTCCATTTTGTGGCTACTCTCCTCAGACATGCTTCCTCTTTTATGTTCTGTCCATCCACTGATACATGGTATAAAGAGAAATACCTCTCATTGTTATGTAACAAAAATAGTTCTGTATTGAATTTGGTGCTGGTGGAAGTTAAGCACTATATAAACATGCCTAACATAAGGAATCACCTTTCTGGAATATAGATGGTGTTCAGACACTTCTGTGTTGATCTCTGAATGATGATGAAAATTAGGGAGAAGTCTGATCTTCTGTCCCTGGGTATTTCTGGTGATGGGAGGAATGTAAGCCTGTATTTATGCAGGGAGGGAACTTCATGGAGGTAATACTTGATCTTGGATGCCTCAAGCCAAGGGTCAGATGATGCCTGGGACTTAATTATCTGATTATCTTCAGATACTTGGGCATCTGCAGTCCATTTGTGTTCTGAGTCTGAGAAATCTAGGCAGATGAATGTGGTTTATTGTCTGTGAAATTTTCTGCCACTGATGTGTTGTTTCCTTATGTCTGTTTCTAGAACACAATCATACTGCCTTTCATATACACATTTTTATGGGTTTAGCATTTTCTTTTTTTTTCATGACAGATTCTTCTTGTCCATCAGCAATCATCAATAAATATTCTTTTATAAATTTTTTAATTGCTTTTTATATAGAATTGGACTTAAGAGTGATGTTGGGGAATTTCACTAGTAGTCCCCATCAATATATCCGATTTTAATTACCTTTTTAGTCTGTTACTGCCATGCCATTAGTCTTGTATCGGTAATTTACGTTATTTAGTTTTATTGTTTTAGGCAAATATAAATGGCCGTGTCTTGGCTCAGTGCAACATTGATGAACTGAAAAAAGAAATGAATATGAATTTTGGTGACTGGCACCTGTTCAGGAGCATGGTAAGACTTTCTCTTCAGTATTTCAGGTCATCATAAATTAGTCTTTTTCATTATGAACCTTATCTTTTTTCTTTCCTGTTGCTTTCTTGTTGTCATCATCTTGAAGATGACAAGCATCGTCTTAAAACATGCATGCATTTATTATTTTGTTACTTGGTCTTTTTGTCTTGAGCATTTTAATGAAGAACTGGTTGCCTCTGGATTTGCATCTTAATTGATTGTGAACTCTGAAGTTTTGCCTCCTCTTTTTGTAAGATCTGTTTTTCCTGTATGGGTTCCCTTTTCCCTTTTTAAATTTGCCTATTTTAATGAAATTGTCAGAACTTAATTCTCTGAAGCCTCTGTCCTTCTGTTAAAACTCAGGGAGTTCAAAGTATATTAATGTGAGGAAGTGGACAGCCAGGCACCTAGAGAAACATGGCACACAATTGCACAAAAATCAAGCCAATGAGATAAATGTACAGCATTCAATTGACACATACTTGTATAATGCAAGAATGCTGCATTGCATACTATTATTGAAGCATATATATAGATATCTAATTTCCCCCATTTCCCTCCTCCTGGTTTGAAAGTAAATGACAGTTTTACAGTGAGGGTTATGCATCACAGAGAACTGTGTTTTCTCTTAAGTATTTTTAGTATATTGCCAGTTTTCTTTCTGAAAATAACAGTATGTGTCTCAACTGCTAAATCGATCTTGAAAACACTGAGAATTACAAGATGAGATTTCTTGTTAGATTCAGGTTGATTAAGCTATAAAACAGAAGAGTTTTGGTTTTGCTTCTAAATTTGTAATTTATCACTTGTAATTTATCTAGTTTTACAAGAATTTAAGTGTTTTGGGGCATATGAGTTCTTTTAAGGGTCTGAGCAATAAGAATAATTTGTAAATACAAAAAAAAATATCTTAAATATTAAAATGTGATTTGCAGTAAAGACAATGAATGCACTAAATCTGTGAACAGATTTTTCTTCATACTTTTCCATGATCACAACCACGTATGCAAATACACTTTTACAGTTGTGAATTCCTTGTTCCTATTTTTAATAGAATTCTTCTTTAACGACTTTGAGGACTTCCTCTATTTATATAATTACATTTATACTCTCTCTTTTTGTGTGTTAAGATACTTGAAATGAGAAATTCAGAAAATCAGGCTGTTCAAGAAGATCCTCGTGGAACAACTGAGCATGTTACCACTGCGATTCCTCATAGTGAACTTATTCGTCGTCCTGGGCATAACACTGAGTTGCCTCACACTGAACTTACAGGTCTTTCTGGTCAAGCTCCCTACACACTTAACTTCAGCTTTGAAGAACTCAACACAATTGGTCTTGATGAAGCTCCTCCACGCCATAGTAACTTAAGTTGGCAGGTATTTAATAGAGAAATGCATTCTGCTTGCTTACCTGTATAGTAAAGGGTTTTTTCCATTCTTGGGTACCGACAGGTCAAGAAATAAGTCTACTGTGACAGTTCAGGTACTTGCAGTTCTGAGTCTTGGCAAAGACCATTTTTGCAGAGATGTAAACTTGAACCACACTCTCTGAGTCAAAGTCTTTAGTCTTTGCCATCTGAAAACTATTTATCTGTTCCAGTAATCACTCTTTAAGAGAAAACACAAAGCTGTTGTACTTTTCTCATCTAGCTTAGGGCAGCATCCTGCAAGATTTCTGTTTATCATAATATTCAGACTTTGCCTGTAAAATATTTTAGCTATGTGCTAGCCAGATGTTATGCTATCCAAAGGTTTACAGATATATTTATTGGGGTTTGTTTAAACAGACAACTACAGCACTCCGTGACATCAGAGCCTTGTCCTGACAATGCATAATCTATTCATAGACTGCAGAGCTGACATCCTTCTCTAGCTATGGTTTGTGCCATAGGTTATGGTCAATTTTCTAACATATCTTACAAAATTGCCCAAAGTGTATGATTTTCTTTTGTCCTTTTTAAGAAATAAGAAAATCGGTTGGTATCTAAATAGGGATTAGAATTAAAAAACAAAACAACAAAAAAATCCAAACCCAAACGTTTGGCAGCTTTTTCATCGCTGTATGTCTAAATTAGAAAATCTTGAAGGTGCATCAAAATAGGAAGACACCCCAAATGTTTTTAATATTCAAAATTGTCATGGAAAAGAGGTTTGGGATATATATCCAAGAGAGAGATTTCTATCCCAGATACCTCTGTGTGTGTGCGCGTGTGCACTTGTGTGTGTCTGTAGGATCCTGATTACCCTTACTGCCCGTTTCCAGTATTAATGTATGTTTTTCCAAACATACATTGTTTGGAAAATGTTTTTCCGAACTATGTGGTGTGACTCATGTTTGTTACATTGGTTTTGTGTCAAAAGCACCGAAAGAAGTACAAGAAAATCCTTTTTTAAAGCACTCTTAAAAATGCAAGTTTAAATAAATAGTGCTTCTGATGCTCATATAGTTGTTTGAAGTTGAATCAAAAGAATGAGAAAGGTAGTTTGTCCTTAAGAAAACATTAGAATTTGCCTGTTGGAATTTTTAGTCGATACTGATCAAAAAAGAATATTGCTGCTTCTTTGTAAAAAGAAGGAGTACTGCTGGAAATGCACAACAAAATCAAATATTTCTCTCTTTGGTGAGGAACCATACCTGCTGTGAGTATGGATAAATAGTAGTGAATATACATAAATAATCAAATGTTAGTATTTCTGAGATTCTTGCATTTTGCTTTGGGCATTGAATTGCTTAGGAGTCATGGCAGATAGAAGTAATTTAACCACTATTTTCCTTTAGTTAACCATGTTTAGCTGTTCCCCAATATTCTAGTGTATATACAACATTATTGAACTTATGAAAAGCTGTCAGTAATACTTGTTTAGTAATATAGAGGAAATAATGGAATGGTAACCTGCATATCTCATGTATGTTGCCTGCTGGAGAGATTATGTGAGCATCTTCTGAGAAGGAAAGAAACATGTTGGTTTGCATTGCATTCCAGTGCAGAACAAGAAAAAGGAAATTATGATGAACAGAAACAAGAAAGATAAGGATGCATATAAGAGCAGGAAAGAGGTGGGGGGAAGGAGAAAAGAAAAACAGGGTGGGAAAGAGAAGGATGGACTAAGAGGGTATATCTATGTGACTAAGCAATTCTGTTCTAAATCTTCAATTCATTCACAGTGTTTGAATCCACACATTAATTTTCCTGTTTCATTTAGCTTGTTAAAATTACCCAAACCCTTTTAGGTTTTTTTTCATAGTGTTTTCTAGTAGAAGGTAGGTTTTTGAAACGTGGTTTGTTTTCAGTGTTGCCCCAAGTAAGACATCATACCTCAACACTCTTTCAGAATCTCATCTCTTGTGCACTGCAAAGTTGAGTAGGTTTCCTAAAGTCTCAGCTCCAGTGCACTGGGCACCATACATCTTTTACTTGGTGGTAGTGAGCAGCCTGTTATATGCATGACACAAAGCTGTGTGTTCAGCCACAGTCCACTCCTTTACTTTGTTCAGCTCTGCGCTAGACCTTGGTTCTAGCATTTAATAGATGGCCTAGCATCTTATGCCTATGGAGTTCTCTGTGTGCACGCTAAAAGAGAGCAGAGATGGGGCCAAAGAGGAATACGTTTGTCCAAGAACTGATTTTTCTGAGATCAGTTGTGTGCAATGGAATTTTGCCAGGATATGTTGAAGTATGTAGGATGGAGGTCTTTTAAAAATGTTTTTGAGAGATATTCGGCATTTAGATGAATTCTTGCTGTCTTTCTAATATAAAATGCTAATTTTGTAGATGTACAAAAATGTATTAGAAAAGCCCATCTTGACATACAAATTCAATTGTTATAATTATATACTCAAAAGAGTTAGCCTCAAATGCACTGGATAAAATGCTTGTTTTGTGAAAGTCTTCTGTTATGGGGACCAACAATAAGGATACTTTGTGAGTTTAGTGAATGTGTGTGTGATTGCATATATATGATTATAGTAAGCATATTTTAATTATAGCATTGACAATTTCACTTGCATAATCTGTTCACAGCAACAATCATTTAAGCACATACTTGATGCTTTGAGTTATTTAATTTTTAAAAGATCAGTAAAAGTAAATATAAATAGTTCATTTAACTGTTATCTCTCTCTTTTCTTTCTTTTTTTTTTTCCAGTCACAAACTCGTAGAACTCCAAGTCTTTCAAGTCTTAACTCTCAAGATTCTAGTATTGAAATATCAAAGCTTACTGACAAGGTACAGGCAGAATACAGAGATGCATATAGAGAGTATATCGCTCAAATGTCACAGTTAGAAGGAGGCGCCAATTCTACTACAGTAAGTGGTAGGTCCTCCCCTCATAGCTCAAGTGCTTTCTATATGGGGCAGAGTACTTCAGGGGGTTCCTTGCATTCCAGTGCAGAACAGGAAAAAGGAAAAGATGGTGAACAGAAACAAGATGATGGAAGAAAGTCCTTCTTACTGAAGAGGAATGACGTTGATTACAGTACTTCGGGTGTCTCTACTAATGATGCATCTCCTTTGGATCCTATTACTGAAGAAGATGAAAAATCTGATCAGTCTGGTTCCAAGCTTCTCCCAGGGAAGAAGTCTTCGGAAAGAACAAGTATTTTCCAGGCTGCAGATTTAAAGCTTAAGGGAGTTACTCTCCGGTATCAGAAACTTCCAAGTGATGAAGATGAGTCAGGAACTGAGGAATCAGATAATACTCCACTTCTTAAGGAAGGTAAAGATAAGAAAACAGAAGGTAAAATAGAGAAGCAGCCCAAATCTCCAGAACATGGATCTGAAACTATTAGAACCTTCATCAAAGCAAAGGAGTATTTGACAGATGCTCTTTTGGATAAAAAAGATTCGTCTGACTCTGGTGTAAGATCCAATGAAAGTTCTCCAAATCATTCCCTCCATAATGAAGGAGCAGATGATTCACAGCTTGAAAAGGCAAATCTCATCGAGCTTGAAGATGACAGTCACAGTGGAAAGAGAGGAATTCCACACAGCCTTAGTGGCCTTCAAGATCCAGCTGTGGTTCGCATGTCTATTTGCTCAGAAGATAAGAAAAGCCCTTCTGAAAGCAGCTTGATAGCAAGTAGCCCAGAAGAGAACTGGCCAGCTTGCCAGAAAGTCTATAATTTAAATAGAACCCCTAGTACAGTAACCTTAAATAATAACAGTGCTCCAAACAATCGACCTAATCAAAATTTTGAAGAAATACAAGGTATCAGAGATTCACCTCAAATTATCCTGCACCCTGGCTCAGGTTCTAACTCAACTGCGGTTCAGAATGAGAACCTGAAGGGCGTTGCTCACAAGCGGAGTCAGCGCTCAAGTTATACCAGGCTTTCAAAAGATTCATCAGAGCTTCACACTGTTGCAGCCTCAGAAGGGGCTGGTTTTGGAGAAGAAAGAGAGAGTATCCTGTAAAAAGCAGCCAGGTTAAAACAGAGTATGCCCATGAGTTGTAGCTTGCTTGGAATTCTTTGTCGGTGTGTGGTTACATTAAGCTCTGTAGTTTAAGCTTTCAGTATTGTAATAGAAGGTCTAGATTATTTTTGGTCATTTTCTTGGAGAGAAGAAGTAATTTTTACAAGCAGCAAATTACTTCAGACCTTCCCCACGTATAAAAGCAGTACTTGTCAGCATGGGAAACCAGTTCTTTGTTAAGACACTGTGCAAAGGTTTGGTCAGGGGCAGATGTTACAGAAGTAAGTATGGTTTAATTATTAAAATTATTATGTGATTTTACTTTTCTGTTGGGATATGTATTACTTATCCCTTCTAAACATTCCAGTTAAGTCTACATACTTGCAAGTAAAGCTAAGACTGTGCATCATTGCCATTTGATGTAAGAGATGCCAGAAGATTAAATACCACAACCTGTGACACCCTTGTTAAACTTTGTGTTAATTAGTGGATTAATGTGTGCAACGTATATTACATATGTTGGAATTTGAATGTTAAGATACCTGTTTGGCTATATGTACACTTTTACACTCTGTATGTTCAGTAATTGCTGTTGACTTTGTGAACTTTGGGTAGAGCGGTGATAAGGTTTGTAAGGAACATTGTCTTGATGTGTCATTTTGGCGGTTATTTATAAGGTAATACCTTATCATTGATTTAGTGGATCCATTATTTATTATGGGTACGTAATTTTGCAGTCACTGGTCTAAATAGATGCAACCACCTGAGCTACATTAAAATATTTTAAGGATAAAGTATGAATGCAATGTCTGAACTTAAGGAGCATCTGTTGCTGAGTGTGATCTTTCCTTGGTACGGTGTTTACCATTTGGTTATGAAAAGGAAAATAAGCAGTGTTTGCCATTTTAAAAATAATGCATACTTTTTGGAATCTCGTCGGAGCTGTATGCCAGCTTCTTTATTTCTGAAGTACAGTGTTTGAAGATTTTTTTATGTCATCTAAGTAATGTACCTGAATGTTGTTGTAGCAAATACTTGTACTGTCCAGTGAATTCTGCATGGTTTTGAGGAAGAATTGTTCAAACTAGACTCTGGTAGTACAAAGAGAATAAAAAATAAATTGGCATGTTGGGTTTGTGTCCAAATTTCTATTTATTGCAGTATTTTGTTTCTTCACTTGATAAAAATGTTACATGCATGTTGCTTTGGTTAAAGTACTTCACAGACTTAATTAAAAAGAATGCATTAAAACAATATTGTTATTAATACAATACTAGATAAGCATCAAGTATAAAAATACATTTGATAAATGGAATTGCCAAAGCAGACGTTTCTGAAGTGCGTGCTGTGAGCTGCAGAGATGTGGCCACCTCCCGCTAGTCCAAAGCAGTAATCCTGCTGTGTGTGGCAGTTAACATGTGCTGGTAGTTCTGCGCGGCTTTATTTCTGTCCTAGTGCATCTCCAACCAGATGCCTCCAGCAGGACGTGTGGTCGTGGCCTTTGTTATCCAAATCAAGAGGATGCTTTTCTGTGCCAGAGTCAACAGAGAAAAACTGGCTTTATCTAGGCCCTTTGTTTTTTCATTCCGTGGATGTCTTGTACTTACAGGACTGGGGATGTGATCTGTACATTTTTGGATTCTGTTAAACTGAGCGTTATTTGATTGACTTCAGATTTACTCACCGGAGTGGAATCTTGTGTGGACATATCTTTGTCTATTAGAAAGATTATTAGTTTAACCAAAAAGCTTCCCAAAACAAGATAAGAAGCCCCCAAAGCCTGTGTAGCTTCATGATATTTTGCCGAATCTTTGGAAACAGTTTTTTGGTTTAGGTTCTTCCTATATAAAAAAAAAAAAATAGTAGTACATCACTACTTTCTGAAATTTTTGGGATATAAAAGCTTTTTACAGAAAGGTACTTCTAAGCATTGTTTTGTAAGAGAGGACAAGAAGTGTAACCTTCATTTAGACATATTCACAGTATTGATGAAAGATACCAATTATTTCAAGTAATTTTGTCTGTCAAACTCCTCAAATAATCCAAATGGATGAGTTTTAAATTTTCATGTGGGTTTGAGATCTTTTTCTTCCTGAAAGTTTTATTCCTCAAGTCTTAATAAAATACCAAAATTGGGATGAAATAGGTAGCTGAGTGGAAGACAGTGAAATAGGTAGCTGAGTGGAAAACTTTTCAGTGTTTCTATCTTGTATTCATTAATACCAGTGTAATTGCTTGCCATCACTAACAATAGTTACAAGCAAAGTGTCTGTGTAAGATTGTACAGGACTTAAGGTGATATTCTCTTTGGGTATGTAGATGCATGCCCTGCATGGGACATGGGTAAATAAATCATGTCAGTTCCAAACAGTGGTTCAGTCCTGCTTCCTCTAACTGCATTATATAGTGTTGCATGCTGTAGTTTATATAATCAGATGTGTTCATAGGCTTTTTATTTAACACCTTCCTAGCGAAGTTCCTAGAATCAGCAAAATGAGAGTGCTTCATAGCCAATTCAAGGACAGTATGCTACAAAAGCTGTTTGTTAATAGGACAGTAAATATAACTGACACTTAGAATCTACTTGCATAAAAATAACTAGACAGAGTACGTTTTTCTTCTCCGTTGAAGCATCTTTTTAATTTTTTTTTATACAGGTGTTCATAAGCAAACAGAAGAAAGTGTAGTACTCTGATAAAGGGAGAGAGGAAAAGAGAAGAGAGAAATGGAGTACTTAATACAGCACAGTAGTAAGAAGTGTCTTTTAGTACATAATAGATATCTGCATTAGTTACTGTACATGTTTAATGAGTTTTTCACATGTAGAATATGAAAGAATAGCATTTGCAAGAATTAAAAATACACTGCAGTTTCATAGCTGAAACTTGTTTTTTCCCTGCCAGAGTTGCTATGGTTACTAGCTTGCTTAGTTTGTTGCACAGTTCTTGGAGTTAAGAAACCATAAACAATTTCCAGTGTTGAAATATTAAATGTTAGCTCTGTGACTTGTGGGAATCATGGAACCCCAGAGTTCCATGGAGAATGGAAATGAATGAAGAGGATAAAACAGTAAGACAACTGCAAACTTATGTCTGGTACTCACCACTTTCCAGAACTCTTGTAGTGATAGTTTATGTATCCACTCTGAACACTACAGGAACTTGAAACCATGACTTCTTTGCCTAACTGAATCTGAAGAGCAGTTTGGCTTGTCCTCTTGTTCTGATGCGTGGATATGTTTGCATAGTAGGGTGAAAATAAATTGGTTCTGAGAGTAAAAATTGGATGCAAGTAATGTTCCAGGATTTATGTGAGACTCTTATGGCTACTTGCCAGCTTTTTCCAGGGTTGCAATTTATGAGGAAGAGCAAGAGGGAAATTCTTACATCCCACTTGTAAAACTTGCATCAGTAATGATCTAGTAAAATTCTTCAAGATTCTGGAAAAAGGTTTCCATTTTGTGCCTGTCCTGGTCAGTCTGGGATATCTGATCACCCTGTTTGACTTTGCCAGTGCAGCAGAATATATATGTGGTTGTATGTAAGTTTTCAGTCCTTAGCTTTCGTAAGTTTTCTTTTCAAACACTGTTAATTTTTTTGTTTCTTCTCTTCTTTTTTCTTTATATAATCTTTGGGAAACTTTCCTGGGACACTTAACATGGGTTTATACAGTGTGCTGAAAATAGGTGGTTTCTCTTGTGGTCTGGGGTTCAGCTGTTCACTGCTATCCACAGAATCCTTGAAGCCTGTTTTTTTGCCTCTGCAACTCTCGTGGGGAGCTTTCTGAGCCTCACGGTAAGAATATGGGAAGTTCTTTGTACGGCCATGAGACACACAGGCAGAGGATCCCAGTAGCATCTGTTGTCCATAGTCCAGCACGTTGCATCCGGTGGCCTTGATGCTAGATAGCTTTACCATCTGTGACAGGTTTATTTAAGTTTCTAAATACATTGCTAGGAAATTGCCAAAGAAAGTAGTACTTGGATATTTGAGGTCTCTTAACTGAAAGCCACAGTTGTGGTAAAACAGAAGCGCTAATACCTAGTAGTGAATTTTCAGACATGAGAGAAATACAACGTGCTAATTAGCGTAAGATAAAGCCTGCTCTTAGGATTTTGGTCTTTTCTGTGCCAAATAATAGCTGTCGTGGGGAGAACTTGGAGTAAAATTCAAATTCCAGTTAAGCAGAAAAGACTGGAAAGACTGCGCTAACCTCACACGCTGTTTTCTGTTAGCCTTGTGCATTATGTTTAGATTTCGGTTATCTTTATTACAGCCCATTTCATCAGTGTAAGGGCGGGGTGGGAGTAATTTTACTTAGAGTCTTTCTCCATGGGAATAGAGAACAGTTTCATGAGTTTGACATCTTCTCACAGGTTTCTGAATTTCAACAGAGAGGAGAAAAAAATAGGGAACTGCATGCTCAAAAATTTTAATAATAAAGTATAAATAATATCAAACCATGTTTCCAACAGCTACCATTTTCTGAAAACTGATTGGCACGTGGAGACCTATCAAACAGTGTTAAAAAGTTTATTTTAGCTATTTAACATCCAGATAACTTTTTCATTATCATGCAAGCTGAGTATGCAGTATGTTCTGCCCTTTGGTTAACAAATGGAAGTAGGTTATAGAAGTCAAAATGCAATTTAAAGCTGATGAAAAGCTGATTTTTTTGCCTGTGGTGTGTTTCTTGTTTTATTTCACTGATCTTATGCTTAGGTAGCTTAAGATTGCTTTGTTAAAGTCTTCACATGGAAGTGTGTAAGAGAGGTGTGTGTTCATTGCAGCTTAGTGCAGCTTCTGGCACTGTAATGATTCAGTTCTTTTGTGGTAGAATGTAAGAGTAATGATAGAGGACGTTTTCTTCTTTTATTGAGCTTTGAGTCTAACATTTGTATTTTCATTTGTAGGTCTGAGTCCTGTGATGCACTTAGTATCTCAGTTAAGTTTTGGTTTAGAAATCTATGCCCCGTCTTCCAGAAGGACTCATAGCTACAGGATTTTTAGCAATGTTTTCTCAGTCATAAGTGATTGTAGTTCCTTAAGACAACTGACACTCATAACACCAAATGTTTGGGCCTTAAAAAGCATTAAAAGGTGGTTTTTTTTCCCTAAAGCCTGTTTTTGTTATGACAGTGACACTGGATAAACTTCTAAAAAGCTGTTGGCTGATTTCCTTCTCTTAGTTTATCATATCTTAGGGTCAGCTTCTTCTGAAGTGGAAGAAAAGATGACCATAGAATATTTTAGAACATGGTCTTTTGGAGGGGAAAAAAAATAGTAGGTGAGAGGTTTTATGTAACAAAAGATTTTATTTGAGAGTTAGTGTATATTTCTTTTAAAGATGGGATTCTAGCAACGGAGCATATTTTTTGTTATGTGAATTCTTAGTGTTGCCATTACATCGTACAGTGTACAGGGTTCGTTCTTGTTTCAAGTCATCTTTCTGAGTACTGATACCACGTATCTTTGTTGCTTTTTACAGAAGTAACCTGGATTGGAGAATTATCTTTTTAAGTAAGCCAAACAGTGTCTGTGTATCGTTACTTGAGTACAACGTGTTTATGAAAGAGAAGGTGGGGGGAGGAATAATAGTGGTCCATTATAAGATTTTACTTGTGTCCAGGATTTCTCATGATAGAAAACAAAAGAACAAAGTTTGAATGGTTTGTATGTGTCCCTGGAACCTAGAAATAAACACACAGGCATAAAATACTGGCTGTGGGGAACAGTAAAACTAAAATGGAAATTCTGTGATGCCTTACTGCCTTTCCTCACTAATTAAACTACAGGGAAGCAATCAGCAGAGATTTAACTTTTTTGGTTTTTAATATTTCTCTCTTCTGAAATAATGCGATGGTTTGTGCCTGGCTAAAGCCAATACGTATTCTTGAATCTGTTCACATATCCCAGCACCTTCAAATCTTTCTGAATTTGTCATAGTACTTTTGAGAGGCAGCAAAATTTTACTAGCCTCATTTTAGACACCAGAAAAATCCCTTCCGACCTCATCAATGGTAGAATACAGTTACACGTATTTTCTAGGAGAGTCAAGAATTGAGTCCTGAGATTTCATCTGCCAGTCAAATTGGACTTTTATTGATATCAGAGGCCTGCTTTATTTTATGTTAATTTAAACCATGAGAAGTCCTGAAATCTAAACTGAAGATTACTATTAAGTTAGCTTTCTGTCATCACTCAGCATTTTTTTTCCATCCTCCTGACGTTTCCTCTTTGACTGTAAACCTTGCAGCCTGTTTCTGGTCCTCTGTCTTTTTGGCAAAGAGTTAAGATGCTAACTTGGAATGTCTTTGGCATGTCAGCCATTTGGGGCTAAGTAAATTTGCTTTCCCTTGTTCTTACTGGACCTGCTTATGTCCTGTCTTACCCCCACTCTCCATGTTCAGTGCATGAGTACATTGTGTAGAACACTTGCAACTGTTTGAGTTCTGCCTCACCATCTGACTGGTAGTTGGGACTTTGGTTGCTGACAGTGTAACTTACCTTCTCTTCAACTTCATCATAACCTCAGAACTGCTGTGCACTGCAATTTTTCCCACTTCAGCAATGGTGGAAAATCCTGTTTTACTGCAGTGGTGGTGGTGGTTTTTGCTTGGATGGGTGGGTTGGTTTGGTTTTTACCCTAGGAAGGTTTTACAACCTAGGTAGGGTCTAGGTTCTACAATCAATTTTTTCCTCACTTCTGTCCATCCTCTTCCTCGTGTCCTGGGAAATTCACAGGATATAAATATCCACAGTCCACAAAACTGGTTTTAAAGTATGTTTTATCTGATATCTTTGTCGTGGGCGGTAATGGACGCATCAAAAAAAAGTGCGCTAGTTTATATCTGCCAATGGAAAGAACCTTCAAACTTCATGAAGTGTGGGAAAAATCTGCTTCTTGATTTCCTTACAACTATTCCTGATAAATAATCAGGTAATGCTTGCTCATAAGATAAGCACAGTTGTAAGCAGTCTGTTAAGATTCTAAAAGAACTTCAGGGTTGCACTCAGGAAGGGATAATTTTCCTCATGGACCTCTGTAAGTTATGCTTGATGCTGCAGGTCTGAATGGCACTGCAAATAATGTAATGTACAGGACATTTTAGCTCTTGCTTTGAAGTAATCCAAAGAAAGATAAACTTTAAAGACTTCTGTGCATGAGTGTTGATCTAGTATGCCAGGATTTATGAGGTTCTACATTTGTTTAAAGACTCAGGAGCCAACCTTTGTTGTTCAGGTATTTTTACTCTGAAAGATAAAAAGAAATCTTGATTTTTTCATTTTCTATAAAAGACAAATCCTCAAACCATAAGCCTATTTAACATATTTACACCTTTGGAATATAAAGGAGGGTTTAGAGATTTTGTTGTTCCTGAGTGCCTTCTGGTCTTAATTTTCAACATCATCTTTTCAGTAGCTCCTTTCAAGGTGTGGCGAGGAACCATGAATAATTTCCTCTGTCTTCACCATCTGTGCTACCTTCTGCCTCTCTTCCTTCTGATGACAGACTAGCTCAGCTTCATCAGATCTTTTTATATGCTAATATGAACTGAAGTCTTTAATTTTGTAGTCCATGACTATAGTGTTCAGTATTTTTTTTTTTTTGTCCCATAGTCTTCACATCAACTTTGAGGGCTCTCTGTACAGTAATTTCTTTAAGCACCTGGTAGATTCTTTGCAATACTGGGACCCATAGAACTCATTTTTCTGCATTTACAGTACACACTTTACTACAAAGCAGAAAGTACAATGGTGATTCATCCTAGATTTGCAAGAGAAGGCATTTATGCTTCAAATTCAGGAAAGTAGTCCCACTTCTGTTATTTTCCAGTATATGAAGGGGACTGTTATTTTATTCTTGTCCTTGAAAATATTTGGACTTTCAGAAAAAAATGCGAATTACTTTTGTTTGGACTAGTTGTCTTTTAGCAAAGACCTGACAGTGATGATGGCTCATCTGAGATGGACCAGGACTCCTTTGTGGCTTCTGAAAACATACTACGTGAGCAGTTTGCTCAAGTTCTATAAACTACTTCATGGTTCTTCGATTTTTATTTTTTTTTTTAATTTTAAGGGCCAGTAGACAAAAAAAAAATCACCTGTATTTAAATGGCACCTGGAGTTCAAGGGAGGGTGAGGATGGTAGAAATCTGTCAGAGTTCTTTCTCCTCAGGATTCATTTCAGGCTGTGAAAAGTTGGATAAAGTAGTTGGACACTCATCCTCCTACTATGATGAGCTCCTTTCTAGTCTTTCTTAATACCTGGACAAAACAATGTTAGGGCTTTTTTGTTTTGTTTTGTATCTATCAGCACCTATTCTGAGATCTAGCTGTGAACCGTGTAATCCCATAGCATACTTCTAGAAGTTGAGAAATCAACTCACTTTATGAAAAAAGATGTCTCTTTCTACGTATTTTTATTACAAGACCATAACATACCACTTCTCAGAGACATGCTCAGACTGAAGAGGAGGAAATTCTGCTCATCAATGTCTCAAAACTTGTCTCTCAAACACATGCTAGGCATTTCTCTTTCACATTCAGAGATGGCATGTTCAGGTGACAACTGATGACACCGAAGTATATCAATGTGTAGTGTGGTACAATGCCTGTTCCTCAGAGTCCCGAAGTCCTTGGTTTTGATACATTAAGCACCATATTTATCTGCCCATTATTCTCTTGAGTGCTTTAAATATGTGGTGGATTACTTGAGGCATGATTGGGAACAGGATCCTAATTTCTTTGTCCTGATTTTGTGTGCATGTATATGTACCTCCTGATATTTTTTTATACGTATTTTTTGTCTTTAATGTAAGAAGCAGAGTTTTCTGTTCCTAAGGTGTCCTTAACTTTAATCCCTGTTCAGTATGTTCCAGGTCTATGATCAGAAATTCAGTATGCACATTTCTGGGATTTCTCACATCACATTGTCAAAATTTTTTGTTCTGTCAGTAACAAGTCTCAAACTAGCATCTCCTTCTAATCTGATGAAAAATTCTTTATCTATTCTAGTCCACTCAACCTTCCTATTTCTATGTGAATGCTGTATGTCTGTCAGTATTAGAGTACTGGTGTTCCTGTGCTAGGGAGAGATCCCTATTAAGAGCAGAAAGGGCTCTGAGAGAGTTATCTATGAAGCCTTCTGTCTGTTCTCTCTCTTAGCTGAAGGTCCAGTCTTTGGACTTTCTGTTGGAGCTAAAGAAGCTCAGCCATCCCATAGTTAGCTCCACATTCACTTGACAAAGTTATCTTGGTGCACCAGCTGCACTGTTCACTTGGTATTCTCAAAGGTTCTCTAGGTTTAATTAAATTGTTTGCATTGTAGAAGACCAACAGAAACAAACTGGGTAATGATAGGGACTGCAGGACAGAACCTCAGTGGGGTTACAACATTGCCTTTCATGATTATGTTTCTTTTCAGGTTATAACATTGTTCAGGAGAGCAGGTGAAATCCACAGTTAAGGCGCTCTCTGCCACTTCCACTTTTTTGGATGAAGCATCCGTGAAGTCCTACAGCTTCCCCTCTTCCATAGTGATTCTACTTTAACTAGGGAATGTAATTTTCATGTAGCCTCCCATACTTAGGCCATTCTTCCATGACCAGGATGTTAAGAGGGGATGTTTTTGTCTTCACAGGATCACATCAGGGTCATGTTAATAGCTGAGCAAAGCTATCCAAAAAGGCTGCTGAACAGGATAATGATGTATGACATGTCTACGGTGGAACCTGCTCAGTCATAGTGGCACACTTCATCAGAACTCTGGCAGCCCTTGAGGAGAGTCTCCACTGTAGATAGTTGTGAAGCTCTTCTCTGCTTAGAGCAGAGCCAACAGACTTTGAGCCGACATTCAGCAAGAGTTACACCATCACACAGCTATCTAGGAGTTAACACTAAGCTTGTAAGATTGATCTGTGAGTCTTAATATGAGGACTTGGACACCCCTTTCCAGGTCACTGAGAGTAATGCATGGAGATGTGTAAATACACGTTTAAAAATGGAGAAGAAAACTATTTGTAGGTTACCCTGAAGGGTAAGTCTTTCTGGGAACTCTGGAATTCTGTAGTGGAGCCAGGACTGAGATGACACAGCACCTATACCTCAACTATTTGCTGAGGATGTGGTGTGAACACATGCCGTGGATAGTGCAAAGGTTGAAAATTCTTAACTGCCTGGGAACATGTGCAATTACAATATAAATATGTAAATGAAAAACACTTCTAAGAGAGCAAATCACTGCTGAAGAAAAGAGATTTCAGAAAAAAAATTACTGAAGGTAGTCATTAAAATCTTCCAAATTGATGCAATGTAGCACTGAAATTTATTCGATTCAGATGTCTTAGAATTATTTGGATTTGAAAATACTCTTAAGAAAACATCATCAAAATGCATTCATGTTTAGCTATTGTAAGGTTTTCTGTTTAATGCACTCTGAAGAAAACCAGGCAGAAACAGAAAAATAATTCAAAATAAGTTGACTCCACATAAACGTTTGCCTTGTTTTAAGAGCAGCACTGGGAGGTTACCTTTGAAAATATTTTTCTTTTCTTCAGTTATCTTGCAAAGCTAAATTATGCAGGAGAATTGTGTAATCCAAAGAAATGAATAATTACTAAAAAAAGAAAACTTCTGAGATCAGAAACAGGAGGTTCTGGACACTTAGACCTGTCCAGCATACCAACAGTTTTTTGTCCAGATAGTAATTTAAGTGTATTTATTTTTCTTTCAATGACTGGCTCAAGTCAGTATGGCCTAGCTCTGCTTCCTGTTGAAGCTGGGGATCCAGTCAAAACAATGTATAAACCATGATCAGTTTTCTTGGAGAAAAGGAGAGACAGCTGTATCATGGTGATATAGCTATTAGAAGGTAGGAGAGGACTACCTGGAACCATATTTAAGGGAAAAAGGGAGGGTGTAGGTAATTACAAGTCATCTTCACTTTGATATCTGCAAGAACTTTATTCAAGCTTTTATTGTTCATCAGGTGTTTAAACTCCCAAGTATGAAAGTCAATATGGAGTTTTCAGGAATGACCCTTATCAAATTACTCTCATTTCCTCCTTTGGCTGAGTAACCAGCCTGCAGAAGATGGATACAGCAGATGTGATGTGTTTGAATTCAGTAAGACTTTTACCATCGAAGCTTAAGCAAATCATGCAGTCAAATGAAAGCAGACCGCTTGAAAAGGTAGACTTGGAGTAATTATCAATTATCTCATGTCAAAATAGGGTCACATGATGGGGTGTGTCTGTTGGGTCCATTTTTATTCAGTGTTTTTATTTACCAACCGTATTGGTGGAATTTCGAAGTTTACTCTTGTCTGAACCTGCCTGATCCTGAAGGACAGAACTAGTTGATACATAGAGGACTGTAAATTAACATGATGTCATTCAGTAAAGGCAAGTATAAAGTATTGCACTTACGAAAGTGAAATCAAATGCATAAATATAAAATGGAGTATAACCCACTGAAATACTGCAGAAGACAATGGGGTTTTAGTGTGGCTAGTAAGCCAGTACTAAGCTAACAAGATAGGTAATACTTTTGAAGGTAGAGGCGAGAAAAGGAAATCTCTGAGGGTTGTATTAATAGGAGTATCGTACAATCCAGGAGAGGCATGCCCTGCTGCTGAAGGTGTGCTGTGTCCAGACCTGAGCACCTTTACTAAGCAAGTGGAGGAGAATGGCAAGAACATTTAGAAAACATGACTTACAGGTATGTAATATCGTAAGAGTTGGATTTGTTGAGTTTAAAAAAAGGAAGGCTGAATGGAGATAACTTCTTGATATGTAAAATCTTGTTACGGAAAGATCATAAGAAGCCCCATCAGTGGAGCACAAAACAGTCAGCTTCTAATTTGTGGTGGAAAAAAACAATGTCCTGAAAATAAAAGCTTTCTAATAAAGTAATATCAGTGTTACCTAGGGAAGTTGTGGAATTTCATTCACTGGGAGCACTTGAGAGTAATACAGGTGAACGAGAAGAATCATAAGACGACCTCCTGCCACTCTGGTTTGCACTTTTTGGTTTTATATCGCAAAATGCACAGAAATTTGTTTCAACCAGCAGCTGTCACTGCTTTCACCACCGAGGGGACTCCCAAAGGAAAAACAGCATGTGCCAAACCATTTGTTTTCCTGGGAAATTCACTGATGGAGTACGCCTGGGTGTAAATACCCATGAAAGAGCAAGAGTTGCAAAATTCCCCCTCAGAAGGGCAGAAATAGAAGTTGAAATGCAAAAGGTCACAATTTAAATCTATACTGTGAAACAGAAAGTGCCAGGGGACACAAAGCTGGTTGGAGGCAAAGAGGCAGTGGCAACAATAACAGGGGAAACCCCAGACCATTCCAGTTGTATGGGGTACAGTGGTTGCCAGCTTGAACAGAGGAGCAAACCAGTATATTTTGCATATCAGATTAATAGCTTCTTGTTCATGCCCTTGATGGCCAGGCTTCCAGTCACAAGTGTCATTCCTGTGTTTTGCCCAGTGACCTTACACCAGCCTATCTTCATGTTGGGTTTTTGCTTCCATGTTACAGTGTTATTAACATGGATATTTAAATGTATTGCATCTTCGAAGAATCCAAGTAAAATGGTTTGCTGTTTACTACTTAGCTTCTTAAGAAATTTTGTGCTTCAGTGCCCTGTCTCTCCTTTGTCACAGTATCATTCAGGCTTCTGTTTTAATTGTCTCTTCACTGTTTGCATTATGTTGTTCACTACCTCAAGGGTCTGCTAAATTTAAATCATCTTTATGCTGTTATAGGATGGTAAGAAGAGAGAGAGAACCTGTATCTAACGTGCTTGCTTAAGCAAAATGCAATCTACATAAAATCATGTTACCTGATCTACATTCAGGCCCAAAGAAACAGCTTTTACCTTACAGAGATATGTGGGTGCCCAGTGCTTATGCTTTCTCCCTGGCTTTTTTTTACTTTGTAACATAAGCAAAAGTAGGGTTTGAATCTACATTAGCTTTTCCAACAGGATAAGGACCATTCTTTGGCCCATTGCGATGGAATCTCTCCTATTGATATTAATACTCTCTCTTTAAAACATAATACTAAAAGCAGTGGCTACTCTGGGAGGGCTTCTAGGCCATGCAACTCCCAAGTTGTGACCGGCACTTGTTTGAGTGTGTGGCAGGTATAATTTCACAGCATAAATGACAAATTTTAATGCCCAAGAATGTTGCTGCCATTGTTTAGCATTACAAAGGTAGCCCAGTATCATACCATTTTGGACATGCAGGTTCATAAGAATTCCTGAGAGAGAGAACTAAATTTCTGATTTTTACAGATGCACAGAAACATGAAGGAGTGAAATGACTTGCAGAGGTCACATACAAAGCCTGTGGGAAATTGGGGCTAAGAGCTATGTCTCATAACTCCCAGTTCAAAGTCTTAGCCACGAGATCATTATTTTCCCTCACATCAGTGAAGCCCTGTTTCATCACCTTCAACAGCTGATAAATTACTTGTTTGAGCTGCTTAAAGACCAGAACTTTGAAGGAAAAGGTAAGAAGTGTTTGTAGCTTTTAAGTGTTTTCATGGACACCTTAATTCGTTCCCCAACTTTATAGGCATCAAATGAAACGGACTTTCTTTCCTGACTTGTAATTAAGTGCTTAAGAAATGTGTGAAAGCTGTCAGTTGATCAAAAAACTTAAAAAATGCATTTCAGCAATAGTTCAGAGACTAAGAGATAGTAAACTAGTGCTTTTGAAACTTGAAATTGATTACATTTATAAAGCTTTTTTTTTTTTCTCTCCGGGAACCAAGACTGTATAAATGCCTGCTTGGTGAAATACTCGGTTACCTAAAGAGGCGTCTCTATCTGAAGGTCTCTTTGCAAATGTTCTTTTTTGAGACCTTTTTTTCTGTTACGAATTACATCAAATTGCCACACACTTACCTTACATTTACCTTCAGGTCCTACATTTCAGTGTGACATTGTCTCAAAGATAAGGACAGATATCCAGTAATTAATTATGTGAAGTATAATAGTTCCAAGTACACCTCCACTGAAGCCCTCCGGCATTTGCTTTTGGGTATGTCTGTGCTGTAGTCTGACGGTGTTAGGTCAGCTCACACAGATGAGTGTGACTGAACCAGCTGTCTGAAGCATCAGGACCAGTCAGGTTGCGAACATTTAGATGTCAGTACAGCCTTGTATGTTTTCTGTGGCTGTCTCCTACATTGAAGACTGTACTGGACAATCTTCTCTGGTGTTGGTACCCAACCTAACAGGATGAAAGCTTGCTTAGGCTCATCTTCACATACTGCAGTTATGCTTCCCAGTTGTACTACAGCTGTATCCTTTTTCAGGTTTGGAAAAATGCTGCATCTTCACATCCACTCCCTCTCTAACCTTTGGGTTGCTGCCTGAATTAATGCCCCCCAAAAAAGCATTTATAGAGTTGGTTTTCCTTTGTAAACCTGAAAATTGTATGTGAAAAGAACCTGCTGTTATTGTTTCTTAGTGAATGACTTTCACTGGCAAATCTGATTGATAAGAGAAATTCAGATCACAGAACTCTTGGGTTTAGTGTCAGTCCTCCTTTCCTCTGTCATTTACTGAACTCTGCTCTTTATGTCTTATTATTTTTGATATAATAATAGTCCTTTTTATCCTTTGCTGCATATAGAGCTGAAAGAAAAAAAAAAAAACACTTTTTATTCCTTATGTAAACAAACAAACAAAAAATCTCCTGATTACTTACTTATATACACATTTATTGGTAAACTCCTGAAATCATATGTGAGGTCATGGATGTTACAAATAGGTAGGATTTCATCAGAAATAACACCATTCAATGAACCTGACTGTGGAATCTAAAAAGTTAAGTTGTCAAAGTTGACCTATTTTTTTTCCTCTCCCTGTTTGAAGTGAATTACATGCTTCCTATGGTAATATCTTCTTGTTACAGTATGCTTGGCAGGGTTGAGTTACTGAAGATGATGCATAATTTTCCTAGCAAATGAACCTGCAAAAGGAAGTTTTTAAGAAATACATTTACAGGTAATTATCTTATTTTTCCTTAAAAATATATTAAATTTGGTCGATTATGACAGGCATAAGAATCAAGAGCTAAAATCCCAGTTTATCTTCCATAGGTGTGAATAAACTACAAAGCAGAAAAAAAAAAAATCATTTACATTCTGACTGAGGTTCAAGGCCAGCTGGAACTAGCATTTTATATTTGTAAATACTGTGGAATTACAATAGGTTTTTTAGCTCTTTGTTTCAGTGAGACTGGATGATAGATCTGTCCTTCCCCTTCCTTAGCTTATAGACAAGTACGTTTTCCATACCTTTATTCTAATATCTCTGATTTTTTTTTTTCTTGTAGAATTTGTAACTGCCCTCACTTTCTACACTGTACAAATACTTTCTTCTGTTCTGCCTCTTTCTTACCTGGATGGTTCTTCTTTGTCTCATTCATTGTATTTTCCACTTTTTCATTACTTGTGATTCTTTGCGTAAAACCTGCTTTTCTTCCCTTCCCCTGGCAGAATCATGGTGATTTTCTTGGGGGTTGGGGAATACAGTATCACTCATTCTTGTATCCCTCTTGTCTCATTCTTCTACTTTTAGTCATATTTTCATTGTTTTGTGACAGGTTGTTGCTACTTCACATTTTCCAGTGGAATGCCAGTAAAACTTCAAGTACCTGCTTTATTTTTTCACTCTGGTGCCTGGCTTCTGAGTTTCTTTTCCAATTTGAAAAATTTCAGTTATTTTTTTAGGCTTATAACTCACAAATCTGCTTTACTCCAGGTCTGTCATAGTCCAGGTATATGTTTCTGCCTTTGGATATCTCTCCATAAGTGCGCCCTTTCCCCTGGCAAATCCTGCTCATCCACCTTTTTTTCATCTTTTTGGACAATATTGCTGACTTCAGAGCAGCAATTTTATTGCTAATAGTAATAAAAATAATAGTAAGTACTCAAAACTGCCAAAAAATAACACACTCTTCAATATTAGTGACAATCTGTTTCAGATTTTCAGTTTATGAGAATTTTCGTCATGCTGTCAATAAACTGCTAATTGCATGTTGGATGTGGTGTGTACGTTACATACACAGGTTTTATGTATATATTTATTACAAAGGTCCAAAGTTCTAAAAATTAAGCTTTTTTTACCCTCTAAGCATGGCTTTTTTTCTAAATTAGACTTAGATTGGAAGGATAGAAAGATTCTTAGGTAGGTGCATGAATCAAACGAATTCAGTCAAAAAGTTCAATCTCCAAGGAACTCTTAAAATTTTTGAATGACTAAAGAAGCAGATTTACAATGGAATTTAGAAATTTAATTTTATAGGTACTGTGAAGTTTAAGCACTTGCAGGATGAGGTCCAAACAACACTTCCAGCTTTTTCTGTAGGAGTGGTAAGAGCAATGATGGGCTAATCTGAGCAAAATGGGAATCAGTAAGGATTAGTAAACAGCATGTGTCCACATGTGTAGCACCTTACTCCACCTTACACCCACTGTTGGGTGGAAACATCCATGTGCAGTAAACGAGCTTTTTAACAGGAGCTAGACTGAGTTTATAGGTTTGGCATGTAATTTACTCAGCCTTCTAACTGTTACACCTTTTGAAAAGTACTAATGGGAGGTTTACATAATCTGTTTTACACAAACTTTTTAATTAAAAAAAGTAATCCCCTAGCAGCGGCACAGTTCTTTCATATACTTACGAGCAGAAATACAAAAGCACAAGCAGGATACTTTTCCAAGAGGTTGTGAAATGTAGCTTAACCAGTTTTTCTGAAATAGCCTTCCCATCACTTTATTCCTGTATATTAACTCATGTTGACACTGTCTCTGAACTTAAAAAAATACTTACATTTTCATATTCTTGGTCTTTTTTTGCATACTCTTGCTCTGGGAGCGGATCTCTCCCACCCTTAACAAATGGAAGATAGGTATCTTCTGTCATCTTCCACATCTCTTGTAGCTAACCTCCTGCATAACAATGTCTGTGAGTTAACATTTTCTCCGATTTCCAATGAGGTAAGTTGCTGAGCCTTTCTGATGCTCTACGAGTCTGTGTGCATTAATGTGTTACAGCTGGGTATGAAGCTACTGGTCTGAACATGGCAGAAACCTCTGCAGCAGCGTCTGTTGCGAGCACAAGCTCTCTTGCATTTTCTGCTCTCTGCATTGGTTTCCAGTAGACAGTAATCACATTCCTTCTCTTCAAGTACTGCACAGATTTCTAAAAGATCACATGGAGATTGTGGATGAGCATGAGGTTTGCAGAAAATATGGCTGAAGGACACTTCCAGAGGTTGTCTAGTACATTGCATTTCCCTGGGGTGCTGGTATCGGACGTAGCTAAACCAGCTCAGTTCTGTGGGGCATAAGAAAATTTCTGCTTGAGTGAGATGGTCAGTCTGGGCAGTCCAGGTGGAAGAAACTTGTACAAGACTGAAAACAACTCAAACTTCAACCTCAATGCTTTTTTTAAGGCAAGATATGCTGCTTTGATCTTGCCCAGTCTCATATGTGGGAGATATTCTCTCCTCCCCTTTTTTTCCTGCCCTCTCCCTCCCCCTTCAGAGCACTACACCCCTTCTCAGAATGAGAAAAAAATGACAGGTGTAACTCAGGTAGGATATTCAAGTTCTGTATTGATGAACAGTACAACAAAGTGAATCTACATGCCAAAAATACCAGGAATGCTGTTCTCGGAGAACATGAGATGCTGTGAGTACATGGAGGAGGTGTCACCTAACGCTGGCCTTATGCTCTTTCCTAGGCATCGGCTACCGCAGCTGTCGGCGAGAGGGCTGCACGAGGTGGGCTTCGGTGAGGCAACACTGCTGGAACTGTGTCTGGTCACATGCAAGATGCTAAGTATCAAAATAATTCATTCTCTTCTAAGTGAAAGAGAAATTCAGCAGATTTACAGTCCAGTTCTGTTTAAAAAAAAAAAAAAAAAGAGCTTTGTGTGAGCTTTTGAAGTTCTGCCATCAGCAGTAAAATTTAAGAGCTGGCTCAAGCTCTTAGTTTTAAGTAGAAATACCTGATCTATTCATAAAACTGTTTGCCATAGACAAGGTGTAATTTGTGGGGATATTTACTGGAAATCATAATGACGTACTCTTTCTGGCAAGTAATGTAGTTAGTTTAATTGTTCCAAATCTGGACAGGTAACTTCATATAATGTCGTATTACCTAGTCAATTCATCACATTCTTCGGAGGATAGACAGCAAGTAAAGGGCTGTCTTCTAGGGCAGCTAGCAGCAGTTAAGTCCACTGCAGCACTTTCTGTGCAATTCATTTTTCGTAGTTTGGCCCTATTTACAGTCTTTACCCCGTGTCCCCTCGTTTTGAATGTTTTTTCAAGGCAAGCAACCAGCTGAAATACAAATTCCTCTCAGTTACTGTGATTGACTCCAAAAGTAATTGCATTTGTTTGTTTCCTCTTTTGTTTCCTCCTTCGATTTACTTTAGCAAGTGGCTCACACAATCAGTGACTATTGCTGTGCAATATAAGCTTTGTTTCATTGAAATAGTGTTTGCATTTGGCTCTTACACTTTAGAATTATGGTAACTTAGACGGCTGTTCCAGAGAAGAAAATGGTAATGTGGATAAAACAAATTGGATTTCGAAGATCAAACATTTTCATGTATCTGTAGAATCAGAAAATACCAATCCTTTTACAAAACAGTAGTTTTAAAGAGTACGTTTGTCAAAACCTTTTTCTGGACAAAATTCAATACCAGCGTTTATGCAGTTTGCTCAGTCTTTTGTCACGCGACAGTTGCATTCTGTTATCCCTCTTCCTTACAGCTTCCAGTAAAAGCTGTGTAAATCGTTTCTTGTTGCGTGTAAGCAAGCAAGGACAGTGGTAAACAGGAGGAGATGCTTACTCACAAATAGGATAATTCTCATTAGTAAATTATTTTATATGTTTTCCGCATGGCATGAATTGATCCAGGCTGCAAACTGTTGCATAGGAAAATCCTTGACACATACAAGATTGGTTAGAGAATGTTTTTTACTTTGCAGAGTCAAATGCAAACTAGTGCTAATCAAATGGTGCTCTTGCCAGAGCAGTAGAAGCGGAGTATTTATTATTTTGATGCAACTTTTTCCTCAGATTTTTACCACCCTCTTCACTTCTCGGGAGTGAAATTCCCAGCTAGCAGAGCTGAATTAGCTGAAGCAGCATTTCCCAGGTGCAGCTATAAACGTGATGGGACATAATCCGTGGAAGACGCGTGCCCTGTGAGTCGGAACACGCGGGGGCCGGCGCGGCCGGCCCCACGCACGGCCCCCCAGGACTAGCACGGTCCTGTGGGTCGGAGCAGGTGGGGGCCGGAGCGGCCGGCCCCACGCACAGCCCCCCAGGACTAGCACGGCCCCTCGCACAGCCTGCCTGCCGTGCCCCATGCACAGCCCCCCAGGACTAGCACGGCCCTGTGAGTCGGAGCAGGTGGGGGCTGGAGCGGCCGACCCCACGCGCTGTGCCCATGCACAGCCCCCCAGGACTAGCACAGCCCCCCAGGACTAGCACGGCCCCACGCACAGCCCCCCAGGACTAGCACGGCCCCTCGCACAGCCCCCCAGGACTAGCACGGCCCCCCAGGACTAGCACGGCCCCTCGCACAGCCCGCCCGCTGTGCCCCACACACAGCCCCCCAGGACTAGCACGGCCCTGTGGGTTGGAGCAGGTGGGGGCCGGAGCGGCCGGCCCCACGCACTGTGCCCACATACAGCCCCCCAGGACTAGCACGGCCCCACGCACAGCCCCCCAGGACTAGCACAGCCTCCTAGGACTAGCACAGCCCCCCCAGGACTAGCAGGGCCCCCCAGGACTAGCACGGTCCCTCGCACAGCCCCCCCAGGACTAGCACGGCCCCACGCACAGCCCCCCAGGACTAGCACGGCCCCCCAGGACTAGCACGGCCCTGTGGGTCGGAGCAGGTGGGGGCCGGAGCGGCCGGCCCCACGCACTGTGCCCACGCACAGCCCCCCAGGACTAGCACGGCCCCCCAGGACTAGCACGGCCCCACGCACAGCCCCCCAGGACTAGCACAGCCTCCTAGGACTAGCACAGCCCCCCCAGGACTAGCACGGCCCCCCAGGACTAGCACGGTCCCTCACACAGCCCCCCAGGACTAGCACAGCCCTGTGGGTCAGAGCAGGCGGGGGGGCCGGAGCGGCCGGCCCCATGCACTGTGCCCACGCACAGCCCCCCAGGACTAGCACGGCCCCACGCACAGCCCCCCAGGACTAGCACGGCCCCCCAGGACTAGCACGGCCCCACGCACAGCCCCCCAGGACTAGCACGGCCCCCCAGGACTAGCACGGCCCCACGCACAGCCCCCCGGGACTAGCACGGCCCCCCAGGACTAGCACAGCCCCCCGGGACTAGCACGGCCCCCCAGGACTGGCACAGCCCCCCAGGACTAGCACGGCCCCACGCACAGCCCCCCAGGACTAGCACGGCCCCCCAGGACTAGCACGGCCCCACGCACAGCCCCCCAGGACTAGCACAGCCCCCCGGGACTAGCACGGCCCCCCAGGACTGGCACAGCCCCCCAGGACTAGCACGGCCCCACGCACAGCCCCCAGGACTAGCACGGCCCTGTGGGTCGGAGCAGGCGCGGACCGGAGCGGCCGACCCCACGCACTGTGCCCACGCACAGCCCCCCAGGACTAGCACAGCCCCCCAGGACTAGCACGGCCCCTCGCACAGCCCCCCAGGACTAGCACGGCCCCCCAGGACTAGCACGGCCCCACGCACAGCCCCCCAGGACTAGCACGGCCCCCCAGGACTAGCACGGCCCCTCGCACAGCCCCCCAGGACTAGCACGGCCCCCCAGGACTAGCACGGCCCCACGCACAGCCCCCCAGGACTAGCACGGCCCCCCAGGACTAGCACGGCCCCTCGCACAGCCCCCCAGGACTAGCACGGCCCCACGCACAGCCCCCCAGGACTAGCACGGCCCCTCGCACAGCCCCCCAGGACTAGCACGGCCCCCCAGGACTAGCACGGCCCCACGCACAGCCCCCCAGGACTAGCACGGCCCCCCGGGACTAGCACGGCCCCACGCACAGCCCCCCAGGACTAGCACGGCCCCCCGGGACTAGCACAGCCCCCCAGGACTAGCACGGCCCCTCGCACAGCCCCCCAGGACTAGCACGGCCCCCCAGGACTAGCACGGCCCCACGCACAGCCCCCCAGGACTAGCACGGCCCCCCGGGACTAGCACAGCCCCCAGGACTAGCACGGCCCCACGCACAGCCCCCCAGGACTAGCACGGCCCCCCGGGACTAGCACAGCCCCCCAGGACTAGCACGGCCCCACGCACAGCCCCCAGGACTAGCACGGCCCCACGCACAGCCCCCCAGGACTAGCACAGCCCCCAGGACTAGCACGGCCCCACGCACAGCCCCCCAGGACTAGCACAGCCCCCCAGGACTAGCACGGCCCCCCGGGACTAGCACGGCCCTGTGGGTCGGAGCAGGCGCGGCGCGTGGGAGCCGCCTGCTGTCCCCGCGCGGGCCGGCGGGTGGCACTGGGCCTCCACGCACCGCCCGCCGCGCTCGGAGCCGGGGCGAGCTCTGCCGGAGCACCGGCGCCGGTTCTTCGGGTGCCTTAGGAGCGTTGTCGGCGCGACGGAGCCGCTGCCGCTTTCCCGGGCGGGAGTAACCGCGAGCCAGGCGGCCGCCCTCTGCCCTTCCCTCACCTGGCCGTGGGCTGGAGGGGCTCCGGCCGCCCCGCCCGCGAGCCGGAGCATTTCGGAAGCGCTGGGGCACCTCGCCAGCGCTGCGTTACGTGCCCCGGAGCGCGCAGGTGTTCCCTGAACATCCAAGTGAGACGTTTCAGTGCACACTCGCGGCGTGGGCTGGTCCGTGTGTTGCTAAGGGCAATGCACGAGCAGACCCGGCTTTGGAAACCTCTCTTCCAGAGAGGAAAATCCTCTTCAAGTCTCTTGCTGGATCCTTTTTTTTTTTTTTTCTTTCTCCTCCCTGTGGGGAAGCATCTATAGGTGCATTTGCAACTTCCGTGCATGGCCTGCTTGAAAGGCTTTTACAGTTTTAAGTGTGATTTCAGGGGAGGTTTAGGTTGGAAATTAGGAAAAATTTCTTTACGGAAAGACTTATCAAGCATTGGAACAGGCTGCCCAGAGAGGTGGGGGAGTCACCATCCCTGGAAGTGTTCAAAAAACGGGTAGATGTGGCACTTGGGGACATGGTTTAGTCCAGTCTACCCTTGATTGGCTTAGAGTAGACTTGGTAGTGTAGGTTAATGGTTGGACTGGATGATCTTAAAGGTCTTTTCCAACCTAAACGGTTCTATGATTGTTGCCAAAACTATTTTGCTATTGCATAGTTGAGCGTGGGTCCTCTCGATCTACAGTATTCAGCTAGTCAGTCAACGGGACTGTTGGCAGCGACTGTAGTCAGGGACAGAGTAAATGGGCCAGGGAAAGTGGTGAAAATTTCACAAATTTTTCTGATGTATTCTGGAGGGACAATGACAATGCTATAGAATAAAGAAATCCCACATCTTCAAGGAAACTTCAAGAATTAAGGCATTGGGCACGCAGCTTTGACCTTGCTGTTTATCTTTGAAAGACAAAATCTTAAGAACAAAACCGAAGAGTGGATCTCTAAGTAGAACACCTAGCTTAAGCCTCTAGTTCTGATCATAGGAATGCATTGTCAAGACGATGAATAGTTAATCCCGAAGGAGGAAAAAAATCTTTTCTTTTCTTAATTTACATTTTTAAAAACATGTTTGTTTGTTTTCCTGCTCAGCTCCCCACGCCTTGTAAATTGTGAATTTCTCTTTTGGCTATGCATCATAAGGAAATTGGTTTAATTCTACAAGTGCATTAAATCGTCCTGTCGCTTAAAAGTATCAAAGCGCAAATGCCTTAGTTTCGAAAGGGGTTGATCTTAAAAAAATTACAATGATCTGTCGCAGCTCTTTATTTTCATAAACTGAACTGTGGGTTTAAAGTGACGCTTACTGCGGTCTCACCCCGAAATGAACAATAGGGTGAAAAATTAGTTTTGAGGGAGAAATTGGGTGGCGATTACATTAGACTGTAACTGGTTTGGAAGGATGAAGATCTCAATACTGTGATTAAAACCCCAAATCTGCCACTGTGCAGAGCTAGGTAAAAATATACATGAAAAGGAGTATTTTAGGGACTGAGGCGTGCTGATTTGCGGCGATGAAATATTTTACTACTGGGCTGTCGGGGTTAAACGTTCATTGCACAAAGTTGGAACAAACCCTGCGCTCTGGGTGTTGAGACAGTAGCGAGGTTTGGCCAGAGGAGGCACAGCCAGCGTGTGCTGCGTGGGGAGATTTCCTTAATCTCTTCGGGGGGGGGGGGGGGGGGGGCACGCCGAGCTGCAGCAGGTCAGCTCTGTCCTGCCTGGCCCCCCCTTCCCCGTCCCAGCTTTTGCTAACCCTTCTTGTCTTCTGATTGCATTGATCCTCTGAGACGGTGCGCTTCTGCTGGGGCAGGGCAGCTTCTGTATTAAGAGATCAGAGCTGGCTTTCTCCCAGCCTCTGAGAATGCATTTGGTGTCAAGGGCAGGGAAAGGCAGCTGCTGCTGCCCCAGAGCACCACCCACCCACCCACCCACCTGTTTGGTGGTGAAAGTGTTACTGGCCCCAGGTGAGCCTCCTGCCTTTCACTGAGAGTCCCCAGAGCGCAGAAACCTAAACGTGCTCCCTCGGGCCCAAAGCCTAGCGCCTGCCGGAGAGCCGTACTTACCCAAAGCATCAGTGAAGTTTTGTTCATTCCTATTGCAAGCGATTCTCTTCAACTCATATGTCAGACTCAAAAAACTCCACTTCCCATTTCAGGCCAGTTTATAAGTGAGCTTAAATTAGAATGTCATCTGATAAGGCACAGTTCCTGCATCCACTGTCTTATGACAACTAAACAAATCTGATGCATAGTGATGGTTATAGTGGATTCACAGGGTACAGTTAAATGTCCCTTCAATAACTAAGAGATCTTGCACAGCTTCCGAGGGTGAAAGAGAAAAAAAAAATAGTAGTAAACTGTTACTGGCTTTCAGGAATTTAGACTCCCATTTCAAACTTAATTTAGTTCTTATGGAGAAAAGAGTCCCTTTAGGAGCAGCCAAAGTTTAATCAGTAACACAACAGCGATTCAGCTCAATTCTCAGTATCTTAGTCATACAGAGAAGCTGCTGTAACTGATTAGAAACCCCATTTCATTGAAATATTGCATGGAAGCATGAAAATTCCAGTGCGGAAAGGCAACAGTCACTTCATCATTCTAGATCCCATGTTAACACATCACCAACTCTCACATTCAAAGCCTCATAGTTGGGGGGACTAATAACCACCCACAACCCTTAATTCTGAGTGATTATTCTAAACACAAATTAACAGATCTGAGCCATTACTACTGAGAACTGAATCATCCATAGGGGTGGGGGTGGGGGAAGAAGAGAGGCAATAGTCCATGGGAATGTCTCAGGATTAACTGCTTTTGTATGTTCCCAAACACTTTGTCAATAGCATCCCCTCTGTAATAAATTCCTTTTCTAGTTCCTTTCACACTGTTTACAGGCAGATCACTTAGAAGTTTGGAATATACACTCAAATAAGATTTTCCAAGTTACAAGAATTATTAGTCACTTCAGGTAATTTTATTCTTTATATTCTCTACATACTTGAATTTTTACTTGGTAAAGTCATAACAGAATGTATAAGTATTTAAAAAAAAAAACCACAAAAACACAAATCAAAGCCAGCAAACAGTTGGTCCCCAAAGAATAAAGCAAGCAATCAGTTCAATAAACACACTTGATTTATTTTGTATAAAAAGGGTTAAGTTTACAACTAAACTTTTATAAAAAGTTTAGCATGATTAAGTACATCATTACACTTTTTGCAGAAACGTAAGTTTCTGCCACTATACAAGAAAACTCTAATTAAAGAGTTCACAAGGTTTCACTCATATATATATATTTATATATAAATATATACACAGCATTCAGTCCTAGGTTTGTGTCAAAAAGGTAATTTCTGACCACAGACTTCCCTAAAAAACCGAACACTGGATCCTTCTGGTACTCACGCTCCACCTTTGGAAAAAAAAGGCAAAGTCTGCTTTAAAATGGGCAACTCCTTGTGAGATTTTTGTTTCGCTCCCCACGTTGGGAATAGTATATAAAGGAAGCCTTCCAACTAGGGAAAGGGTATTTAAGAGTCTCTTCATAAATAACTAGGTTCAGTCCAAGTTGAAGAATGGGGTGGGGATAAAGATCAATCTTGATTTTTATTTCTTCTTTATTAATTTTAAAAGGTCCTTTTAGTTAGATGTGGATTTTCCCCTCCAGATACAGCTGAAAAATAAATTCAGCACCTCAAAAAAAAAATCCTGTAGACATTTTCTTGTGCAAAAAAAAAAAATCTCATCAGTGGAACACCTGCAAGAGATTGAAAAGAGGCATATTTAGGAGAATGCTAACAGGGCAGAGATCCGGACAGACTGGCGCCAGAGAGGAAGCCACAGTTTGAACATTTAACCAAACACTCAGAGATTGGGCAAACCCTGGCGTCCAGATGCAACACATACACGCTCACACACTCGCTCTCAAGAGCACAAATTGAACACTAAAATAACACGCACTCAAGGGAAGGGGCAGAAAGAGGATTCTCAGTCCAATCTCTGTTTAGATCTCTGTAAATGAAGTGCTCAGAGGCGCCAGTCTGCCTCTTACAGCAATTATTTGATTAAAAGCAGTCACTCATTTAAGCGATAGCGCAGACAATCCCACATCAGAGAGTTGAGGAATTGTGCCAAGATTCCCAACTTCAGCAGTCACTTCGGCCCAGGAAGCTGAGGCTCCAAGAGCAGATACCGAGGGAAGCTGCATTTAGCGTCGAGCAGCCTGGGCTGCCCCACGCACCTTAGCGACAGATCGCCCTTCGGACGGCAGGACGCGGCTCCTAGTCCAGTTTCTTAGCCATTGTAAGGGCATCTCTTAAGCAAGCTTTAGGACCGATTTCCGTGCGTAACCATCCCGCCTCCCGTTCCCCGGGGCGGCACGTTATACCTGGAGTTCAGAAGCGAGAGGCGCCGCACTCACCGTTCGCTTCAGCCACAAAGTGCTTTGCTGTCGCTGGACGTGAGCTCCGAGGGGAACTCGGACGCCTGCGAGGAGAGAGCGAGAGGCGGGTCAGGGCGCGGAGCCCGAGCAGCGGGGGCAGCGCCCCGGGGCGCGGCTCGGCCCGGCTGGCTGCGGGCCCGCCCGCACCGCCCGCCGCTGAGCCCCCGCCGCCGCCCGCCCGGGCTGCCCTGCCGCGGGCGGCCGCGCTTACCTGTAGCGAGAGGATGCTGATGTCTGTGTTGAGGGTGGTCAGAGGAGTTCTGGAGGAAGGGTTTTGCCCGGGTCTCTGGTGGTGGAGGCTGACGATGCTGGGGTGCGAGTCCAAGGCGATCTGCAGGTCCAGGATGTAGTCGATAACGTGCTGCAGGATTTCCATCTTGCTCACTTTCTTGTTCTGCGGGATGCTGGGCACCAGCTCCTTCAGCTTGGAGTAGCAGTCGTTCATGTTGTACAGCAGGCTCATGGGGTCATCCACGGGGGTTTTGCTCCGGGAGATGCCCAGGTTGTGCTCCGAGAGGCCGTTTTTCCTGACGGACCGCACCGGGCTGAAGGCTTTCATGCTGGCGGGCGGGCGGGGAGCGCGGTTCCGGCGGGCGGCAGGGAAGCCTGCGGAGCGCTGGCGCTGCCCTCCCGCTCTGGCCGCTACCGGGGCTCGCACTGAGGCGCGGGGCTGCGCGGCCTCCTCTTATACGGCCGCCGCCGAGCCCAGCCCGCGCTCGCCGCCGCCGGCTGCCATTGGCGGCCGCCCGCACGTCCATCACCCCGGGGCGCCCTCACTGGTGGGGCGGGCGGCGCGGGGGCCGCGCGGGCCTTCCGCCTGCAGAGCCAATGGCGGGGGGGTGGGCGGGGCCGCGCCGCACAGCTGAGGGAGTAAATAGTGCGCGGCCGGCGGGCGGCCCGCTGGCGCCCGGCCCGGCGGGAGGCGGGGGCCCGCAGCGCCCCGGGGCCCGCAGCGCCGTGCGGGGACCCCAGCGCCTTCCCGGCGCCCCGCCCTCCCCTTCCCCGGGACCCCGAGCGCGGCGGCGAGGGGCCGGCGGAGCCCAGCCTGCCCCGGAGTCGCCGTGAAGCGGAGCGCCGGGCGGGTTTTCAAAGTGCCCCGTCGTCAAACGCGGCAGCCTGGAGGGGCGGCCGGGCCGGCGGCAGAGCGCTGCGGGCCGCAGGTGCGAGCGGGAGGTGCGGGCATCGAGAGTAAAGATAAATCGACCCGCGGCAGCCGCCCGCCCTGGCGAGAGCGGGGCGCCGGGAGCCCGGGCACAGGCAGGCGTCCCCGCTTGCTCGCTGCTCCGTGAGGACCGGGCTGGTTTAGACGATGCTCTTAATTGGAGCTCATTAAGCGGCCGTGCATATTGGAAGGGCATTTACATGTATTACCCTTGAAAGGCTGCTCCTCTGCACCCTAGCAGTGCCTGTGACACGGTGCTGTCATTAATTATGCAGAGAGTGTTTCTGGTGACAAATGCAAATACTTCCTACACGCTGTACTTTTTGCAGCTTTTGGTTGCAGCCAATGAAACATCTTCCAGAAACATTCCAGAGGAAAAAGTTGGGGGTTTTTTGTTGTTGTTTAGCTGGATAAGTGACTTTTTTTTTTTTTTTTTTAGTTTAGCTCCATTGTATTTTTCTGTGTTTTGCTTACACTAACGGCTGTGCGACACACCGCAATAGCTTCCAGCCGTCTTCTCACATCCTACCTGAGGGAAGCTAAACTTAACAAAATCGTGGACTTGCATGTGCAATTGATACGCAGGGAATTCCACACAAAACCCGGCAATTCGGGACGAACCACCCGCATGCTTAAAGCACGTTAGCGTTCAGTGCAAACAAAAACGTAGTAACGGCACACATCCACAAAATCGGCGAGGATTGTGTCGACCGTAACTGTTAAAAGCAGCCAGAGCCCGGATTTGTCTGCGCTGCTGTCGCATAGCTACGCCGAAGGAGTTGGGGCTCCGGGGGAGGAACACGAGGGACACTTGGGAGACAAAGCTTGCGGAGAGGTGGATCAATATCTTTTGCAAGGAGCGCGGCATTCCCGAGCTGGCGGTTGGCGACTCTCCAGCGGGACATTTTCGGTGACTGTCCCACCCGGGTGTTTGCCCCGGGGCTTTTCTCTGGGGGTGGACTGTAGGCGGTGCCGCGGCTGACAGGAGCACAATTCACCCGTTTTGAAATGCGGAGGGTGAAAGTGAATCTCGGCATTCAATCTGATAGGCAGACAAACGCATTGTTCAAGCGCAGTTTAAAGACAGTAAATAATAATAAAAAAAAAACCCCACCCCGTCAATTAACGACTCGATCAAAATCACCACTTAGGGCGCCTTCAATCCTCTGCATCGCTAAAATCTCAAGCGTGTGCTTGATCTGCGGCCACGGGTTTTTTAGTCGTTCACCGTGCTTGCGTCTCACGAATGCACCGGTGGAGGAAATTTTGTCACTATTTTCGGCATGCGGCAATAGCCAACGCAAACAAAATACGTTCGTGCTTCTCCCCTCGTTATTTGCCATTCTTGGACAGCGCAGCAGCGTTACGGTAGCGCCCGTCCGGGCTCTGCAGAGCAGCCCTGTGCAAATGCTTGCGCTCTGGCACGCTGAGGGCTTAGCACGCTTTGCGAAACGCTCGGGAAGTTGCGGGCAGAGAGGCGAACCGGCTCCGCTTCCCCGTCACCCCGCGGTGGTGGGCGCTTGCTGCGGGAGAAGCGCGGGCTGCAGCGCCCGTCCGTCCCGCCCCGCCCCCCCAATTCTGCCCCTTTAACCCCGAGCGCCGTGGCGGCGGATGGCCGGCCCCGAGAGCCCCCCGCTCCCCAGGGCGCGGCGGGGGCTGCGCCTCTCCCTTCCAGCCGGGAGTTTCACCGCCGCTTCCCAGCGCCGCCGCCAACACCCGGTAGGAACCCGCCGCCGCCGCTCGCGGCGCACAAAGCGCCGCTTCCCCCGCCCGCCCCAGCCCCGCCGCCGCGGCCGGCAAGCGCAAACCCGGGGCTCCGCTCCGCGGGGTGCGGGGGGGGGCCCCCGGCGCCGGCCCCGGGGTGCGCGGGGCGGCGGGCGCGGTAGCGGCGCTGCAGCCCCGGCCGCCGCCCCCCCCCCCGCGCCCCGGGCGCCGCGCCCCGCCCCGCCCCGCCGCCCCGCGCGCGGGGCCGGCCCGGACTGCGCGGCGCCAGCCCCGTGACATCAGCCCTCGCCGCCGCCCCCCCGCCCCGCCGCCCGGGCCCGGCGGCGCCGCTCAGGCGGCTGCCATGGCGACCGGGGCTGCGCCCGCGGCGGCGGCGGCAGGCGGCGGCCCGGCCCCGCTTCCCCCTCCCGGGCGCACCTGCAGCGGGGGCCGCCGCCGGACGCCCCGCCGTGCCGCGGGGGGCGGGGGCCGCGGCCGGAGCGGGGGCTCCCGCGGGAAGGGGAGCGGGAAGAGCGAAACGGGCGAAATGGCCGCGGGGCGGGGGGCGCCTCCGCGGGAGAGATCCCGGCGCCGCTGCCCCCCCCCCCCCACCCCCCCCGGCGTGCAGCCCCGGGGGCCGGGCCGCCGCGACCCGGGCGGGAAGGAGCGCGGCGGGCGCGGAGCGGGGTGCCTGTGCTCCCCCCCCCCCCCCCCAAAACCACCAAATGGATTTGTGCCGAGGAAAAATGGGGATTTTTAGAAGGGTTCCCGTGCGCTCCCGCTTGTTAAGGGCTTGCAAGAGCAGCCCGCGGCTGGGGCCGAGCTCCCGGTGTGCGAGCGGGCTCCGGGCCGCCCCCCCCCCCCCCGGCAGGGACCGGGGTCCCTCCCCCTAATGACACGGATTTATCTAAAACATCCACTAATAGCGTGAATGGTTTTAATTGCCGCGTATTTAAGCCATCAAACCAGACCCCCCCCCAAAAAAAAAAAAAAAAAAATTGTTAAAATTGGCCCGTTCCCATTGACACCGTCCAACCTGTCCGAGCGGGGTGTCCAAATATGTTTTGATACTGGAGTTTTCAATGTACCAGGTGAAACAGCTCGCTAAACCCGGCTGGTTTTAACTACCCGGTCCCTTTTGTTTGCCTCACGTTTCCACTTCATTCAAAGAAGTTTTAGAAGTTTGGGATTTGGCTCTTTTTTTTTTTTCTTTTGAGCGGGAGGGAGAGAGTAATGCATGCAAAATATTTAGTTACAACTTCTGCGAAAGGCACCGATCTGTAACAGCATTTTCTACTTTCACAAAGGATTTTCCTGTTACTTTTGTTCCGGTCACAAAATTAAAAAAAAAAAAAAAAAAAAAGGCGAAAGAAAAAAAAAAAAAAAAACTTGGGGGAGAGATAAGGTCTGGAAAACAATCTGGAATTGCCAGGCTGTTGGTGGGAGCTCTGCGGGGCTGGCGTCAGGAAGTCTGCGCCGCCTTCTATTACTGTTGATCCAGCTTTGTGCAGCTGCACTCAGTACAATTAGCTTGTAGAAACAATCCTGCTGTAGGCAGCCTCTTCCCTTCAAAGTGCTTTTCTATACTGATCCTCTCACATCATGATGCTGGAAATCAAGTCACAAGCCGACCACTGTTTGGCCAACATCATCTGTGGGAATTCATTAACCTCCATCCCAGAGATGCAACAAGAGATTGTTTGTCCAGAACTAAACTTACAGCTTAATATGATGTAGCCCATACAGGAAAAAACCTGTGTCCCCATTTCTTTTTTTTCTTTTTTTTTTTGTCCATAACAAGAAACACATTGTGCAGCTTTTTTTTTTTTTTTTTTTTTCTTTAGGGGGTGGGGAATGTAGCTGAAACCAGGCGTGAGCCGGCTCCTGCTAAAACTTTGCCATCGAACTGTTTTTTGGTGCATCGGGCTGCAGTTTCCATAGAAGCAACTTATCCCCGCGATCATCTTGTTGGGTGCACTTTGCAAGCTCATTTCCCGTCTGAGTTTGCTCTGCTGCTCTCAGATGCTGCAGCTGACACATTTCCTCCCCGTGCACTTTGCACCCACCTCATCCTTGCCCAGATGCTCGGGGCTGATTGTGCCTAAAAGGGGGTTTCATCGCACTCTGCAGCTGCCTTGGGGGAAGGGATTCTTTTTTTTTAAATTTTATTTCTACTTTCCCCTGCTTCAGTGCTCCGCTCCGTGCCACGCGCGCAGCAGGCCCTCCTCGTCCCCGCTGTCCCCAGCGCTGGCTCGCAGGGACATGGCCGTGGCCACAGGCCCTCTGCCACGCGCCCGTCGTGTGCTGCTGGGTGTGAACGCTGCCGGTGCCTCGCCCGGCCCCGGCGCGGTCCCGGTGGAGCGGAGCTGCCCGTGGGACGCCGCCGCTGCGCGCCACCGGCCGGTTAGCGGGGCCCCGGCGCGCCCCATCTGCGTGGGCAGCCCCGGAGCAGCAGCAGGGTGACGTCTCCCCGCTCCCCGGGCTGCTCGTGAGCACCCGTGCTGCTGGGAGCGTGAGTCCCGCTTCCCGCGGCCCCGTGCTGCCCGTGGCGGGGCTCTTCCCGTCCCGCCAGCAGCACCGCTCGGGGCGGCGGGGCTGGCACCGCCGCTCCCCCTCACTTCCAGGTACCTCACTTGGCTGCGAGGATGCGCGGCGTTGCCTCCACCCGCCCCACTCCGAACCCCTCCGTGTTCTTCTTCGAGGAACGTACGGATGCACCTCCTCCGAGTCCCGTTTCCAAACTCCGTTCCTTTCTGGGCCGTATTTGCAAATGCCATGGATCTGCCAACTGTAAGATCTCGTTTCCTTTCCCCCCGCTATGCTTTTGATTGGTGTTGCTTTTGTACAGTATCATTCCCTTCATCCCCACTTCTAAACATCCCTTGTCTGTTACATTCCCAAGCTGCGTGTTCTTGGAGGCTTGGGAAGTATTGTGACAGAACTCACCTATTTTCTCATTTTTCCTAGACATCTGCTTTTTGGCCAAAAGTGTTGGACTATAGGATGGACAAGCCTTTGCTCTGATTCAGTTTTGACATACGTATCGTTTTATGATCACGCTCCCGAACTCCGCTCTTCTGCGGGACTGCCTTTTACTCCAACTGTATTTTCTAGCACCGCCCTGCGAAGAGATGTGTTTCTGTTGTGTGGTTTTGCAGGGACATTTATATCAGGTCCAAATTCAGACACTTCAGTTCTAATGTTTTCCTCTGTTTTGTAGGGTTTCTCATTCCTGTAAGTAGGACCAGTGCCCTGAAGGTATTTGCCACCTGTGCAGGGCTGTTGCTTCCCTGATGCTACTTGAAGAATACTGCCGCGAAATCTTTCCGGGAGCAGCACCTCTCTGGCATGGTGAGTGTTACTGGTGTGAGGTGTATTAAATCTGTGCATTAACTCTTACCTCTTTACTCAAAAGCAAATACGTTTCTTTTCTTTTTTAAAATCTTCAACTATTTTACCAATGTAGTATCTATGTTTTAAGTTACGTAGCATGTCTTCTAGAAGCGCTTATGGTGAACCGGTTAGGTGGCTCCGTAACTTACGTGGTTGTGCTAAAACCTGGGATCAAACAAGTTCCCTCCTTAGCGCATGGCTTACATAGCAGCTGGTTTTCATCTACTGTAGCTTTCCTAGTGATACCTTTAAATTAGTATAGGTCTAAAATGTTGCAAATTTTGCACTCCCCAACAATTCTCTGGAAAATCCATTTAGAACAGAAAAAGGAGAGGGGCCAGGCAGGAGGTTACTGACAGTACCTCCCATGTGCTAAAGAATAAACCAAGGAATAAAAAATGGGCTTATTCTTTCTTTTGTTAATTATCTGGCTGGCTGGTCCAGCTCCCCTCGGCCTCTCACTTTGGCCTAACTTTGATTTTTAGATACAGGCCTGTGGGAATAAGACCACAAAATGCTTGGCTTAATTTCACTGGAAAAAGGAGGGATGGGGAATTGGATTGGTGGGAGAACATTTTGAAAATCTGTTCCAGGTATGGTTTTAAACACACCCCCACACCCCTTCAAATTGTAAAATTACGGTAATTTCAAGTATAGATGTGACTGTATAGCAAGCACGCTCTGTGTGTTTATTCTTGCTCAGTAATAATGTTTCATGAACACAGAGGAGAAATGGAGCCTGTACTGCGACTGTCATCTGATTGTTGGTGAATCTATCATCTTGCCTTCCTGTTCACTTCAGGCAGAATACCTCAGTTAGGTGATGGAAAGCCTTGTAGTATTAAGCAGGCAGTACTGATTTAGTGCTTTACCAAAGCTACGGTTATCGGTTGTGTTAGGACAGGACCCACAGCATTCTCAGTCCTTTTCAACGAACGTATAGAGCAAAATTTTCTGTGGTTGGGAGAGCCTAATTCCACTCGGGGTTTGGCTACTGGAAGTGCAGCTTAGCAAAGTGTGTGCACCACATCCCAAATGCAAGCGCACCCTCACAAGTTTAGCTCAGTTGGTTAGAGCATGGTGCTAATAATGCCAAGTTCACAGGTTCAATCCCTGCTCACTGCAGGGGGGTTGGGCTCGATGATCTCTCAAGGTCCCTTCCAACACAAAGCATTCTATGATTCTATGATTCTAAGTCCTGCTGAACTACGTGAGTTCCACTGAAGTTTCCTAGGCTGTTAAAACTTTGCTTCGTTATAGGCCCAGAATGAGCATTATCTAGGTTAAGCTGACTTTTCTTAGTGACTGTCGCCTGCGTAAACCCACCTGGGAATCACAAAATAGGTATGTGTCTAAATCTCTTGAGAGGCCTGGTCCAGGAGGTGTGCTCAGATCATGCTTAAATGCACATTGACAGCATGGAGCTTAGCGCAAAGCGCAGCAGCTGTAGCTGCCGGAAAGTTCAGGGGGAGAGAAGGAAAAGAACTGCTGCTTTTCTGTAAGCAATTTTTCTCGTGAGAGCACTTGCCCTGGAAGTGAGAGACTCAGATTCAATGTTCTCCTCATCAGAGGTGATATAAACTCCCTCCTGCTCGCAAAGCACCCCTAACGACCAAAGATAAGGCTAAGGTGGAGGACACCCACCCATCCTGTTCAAGCTTGCCACGGTAAAGAAAGAGATGCAAATTTGAAAGGGCCAGAGGGATTATAAACAAGAGGGAGCCTGACACTGTAGCCCAAGGGTTAAGGCATCTCCTGGATGGCAAGAAGCCTGAACGCTGGGCCTGGCCTGGCAGACTCACCCATTCTTGAGGGCGAGGTTCATCTCACCTTATCTTAGCTATTCAGAGGTTTGGTGTTTTGTCTCTCTGTAGTCCATGGGAAGAGAGAACAAGAGACACCTGCAGAGAGTGAATCATTTTGTGCCTCTTCGACACCTCTCTCGGGATGGAATGAATCTCCTCGCTGGGGGCCGTCGCTCCCCATCAATTCTCGGCAGAAGCTAGACAACCAATTTCGACCAGAAGCCTGACTTAGAGATGCCAAGTGAGGTGAATTCCCCTGTAGATGACTAAATGTTCTCATTCATCATACCTGATGTTAGCCTGTAAAAATTGGGAGTGTAATCATCCAAAATCATCATTTGGGTTCTGTCTCTGTACAGTGGTCATTCCTTCCGCTGGGAGGCTGGAGACGGATGGCTGGGGTGAATTGTCCGTGGATGATCATAGAATCATAGAATGCTTTGGGTTGGAAGGGACCTTTAGAGGCCATCTAGCCCAACCCCCCTGCAGTGAGCAGGGACAGCTTTAACCAGATCAGGGTGCTCTGAGCCCCGTCCAACCTGACCTTGAATGTTGCCAGGGATGGGGCCTCCGCTACCTCTCTGGGCAACCTGTTCCAGTGCTTCACCACCCTCATTGTAAAAAATTTCTTCCTTATATCCAGTCTAAATCTATTCTTCTTTAGTTTAAATCCGTTATTCCTTGTCCTGTCACAACAGGCCTTGCTAAAAAGACTGTCCCCATCCTTCCTATGATGTATGTCTTTCTCTGAGCCTGTAGAGCCTAAAAGGTCATGTGTGCCCCTAGTTTGCGCTCGTGAATCCTGGCACTGGGTGTGTGAAAGTTAAGTGTGGAACTATTTAAATGTCGTTGTGCAAACTTATTTTGTGGATGATCTAAGTGACTAGAGGCACTACATACTATTTTTAAGAGAGGAGCCAGCTGCATAAAAATATGCGTAAAAAATGTCTGAAGATATAAAGAGGCTACAACTGGGATTTTCAGAAAGCTGAAGGGCTCCTTATTTAAGTCAATGAAAGTTAAGTATTTTGGAAAATATCATGCACTTGCATGATATTTAACGCACTTTATGCATAGTTTTATGCCCTTGCATACTCAGAAAAATCTGTCTCTACCTTCTAAAACTGGAGGTTGGACACCTTTAGAAATGTTACCTTTAATCCTAGCCCTGAGGAGGTGAGCGTGTAATTTTCAGTTTCGAAAAGCTATAGTTTTTTATTTTTGATAATGTGGAACAATGCTGAGGTGTACTACAGGATAAATCCCAAATATGTACCTCATTGTTTCATCAGGGATCAGCAAAAGGTCACCCAGCCTTCTTATCAGATTTCAGGAGTGCAAGTGGGTTTTTTTGTGCTAGTCTAAGTTTGGTGCGCATATATTCTTTGCAAATGGACGATTGCAGGAAAAGACAAGCTATGTGCTTTTATAATTTAATATTTGTCAAAGGTCATCAAAGGGTTATGTCCAGTCATTTTGCAAAATTTAGATTGTAGAGGCAGTGGTGGACAGTAACTGTCCAGTTTGGTGAAATTAAAGTCATATGTTCTCCTGATGGGTTTTTAGCTACAAATATAGTTGGAAATGATTCCACCACATTGTTCATGTCAATTGCTCCATAAGGCTGAATGCCTTCAACTATTACAAAACAAACTCTTGAGAAACCCTTCTACTTCTTTTATCAAAATACTGAAACTATATGTGCACCCAAGATGTTTAAATTTGGCAACATAAAAGTAATTGGGGATGGACTCAAAATTAAATTACTTAAGGCCTCAAGCTATTGTTTCCAGCAGAGACAAGAGGTCTGAAAACATTAAAAGGATGTGCAAACTTCTTAGGGTGTTTTGGGGCAGAATGAAACAGCTAGTTTATACCTAGAATTTGGACTTTTTGCAGTTTCTTAATTTCCTGCCTTCTCACTCTGCCTTGTTTTCACTTCAGTAGCAATAGTTTTGTGCTCCTTATTCTCTTTTACAGCTCTACAGGTCTCTTGGCTCTGGAGATGGGATTCACCTCACTTGACTTAAGGCATGTGTCTGGTTGATGTCTACATCTAAGCCCGTCTTTCAAGGCTCCGTTTACAGACAATTGAGAAAATCGTTGCTTCTGTGGTGACTTATTTCTTCCTAATACAGAAGTCTAAAAGACTCTAACTCTACCCTGATACCCCCTTGACTTCCGAGTCCAGCTGTCCTTAGCCCAGCCAGCATATGGTTTAACCCTGGTTTTGACGTGGATGGTCTATGCCAGGGTTGGTTCTCAGACTTTCTTGACAATTCTCCAAATTCTTTTTTGTGTGACTTGATGCATTTTAATTAAAACACTTGACAGCAGCAAGAAAATGAGCAGTGACTAACTTTCCCCAAGAAGTTGTTCTGGCTGTGGTCTTGTGGAGTGCTGGGGATTTACAGGCCACAGTGTGTAACGTCTAGGCTAGATGCTCGTAGTTGTAAGCTTTGTGCATTTCTGCGCCATAGTTCAGCCCGTTGTTAGCTGTGGTAACCTTCGATTGCAGGACTGCTTATTTGTTTGCAGCATAGATGCGACTTACATATCGAGGGAGGTTGGTTTCTGTGGGAGCCTTGCCTCAGTTTTTGTAGAAGGTATGCAAAGGGTTGTGAAAGAGGCAAGACGCTCCCATGAAGCAGCTGAATTCTGCTGTGGAGGACTTAATTCAATCCATGCCTCTGCCACAAAGTTTTTTGTGAGATGATGGACAAGTCATTTAAAGCAGACTTTTGTCAGGAGACTGTTTACCACATGGGAAGTCAATGGGAGTTGTTCTTAAATATCTAAAGTGTAATGAAAATGCCAAGCACTCTGAAGTAACAGGTCCCATCTATCACAAGCTTGGCAGCCAGAACTAGAGTTATTAACCAGTACATTTTCTGGTCAGCTGCTTCACAAATGACCATTGGTTTAAAGTTAACAGCTTATAATTTTTTTCTTTTTCCTTGAAAAGGGAATATCCCTTTTGATAGGGGACAGAGTATATTCTAGTAAGTGTGGGAAATGATTCTGGGTGGCAGAAGTTCATTGTAATAAGGGACATTCCAGTCTCCTTTCCGGTAAGCTTTTCAGAGCCCATAGATTGCTTTTAGCTCTTGCTCTCCAGCTGGGAACTCGCAAGGTGATGCAGAGCCAGTAAGGTGACTGTCAGGGACTAGGTGATGCTGATGGAGAGGGGGAGACGAAAGACTGGGTCGGTTGGCTTGAGCATGAAGGGGCTGGAGGAGCAGGGAAAGTACCAGTCACAGCTGGATGAGGGCTTGGAGCCAGAACAAGGAAGTCTAAGGATTAAAGGGGAACAGGGGAGAGGAGAATTCAAGTTTCAGATCTCTCTTCATTGCTTTAGGTTTCTTTCATTTGAAATGACAAGCCAAAATAAGCAACACTATCCAGAAAGTGAATGCCTCTGAAGAAGTTTCCTGTATTTCTGTCTCCTGTTACAGACAGGACAACTTGGGAAGTAAACTGCGGTGATTTTCGTAGCTTATGGGAGATTTAGGTTCAAGGCTGATCTAATAAGGTCCCTATAACCCTCACATAAGAGACACTCCAGAAGTGGTGATTTAGGACACTCACCTGGTGCAACAGAAAGTCTGAGTTGCACTCTGAACTGGGAAGAACGGGATATGAAGCCTTGGTTTTCGACGGGCCTTTTAAACATCAGACCACTTCTCTGAGATTTTCCTGAGAAAACATTCAGGAGAATACTCTTGGTTTTCTTCTGAAGCATGATAGTAACACTGCTGAAAGCCTCAAAAGTTTCACAAGATGGGAAAAATAATTCTTCCTGTATCAATTCAGTACCATTTGGGGTACAGAATCTTTCTGCAGGATTCAGCATCACTTTAAAGACATACCTGATGTTAAAATTCTGATGAATATTTGGGAGTATTTGACTATGTTTGCAGAAATTATTTAGTAGAGACTGGCCATGTTCTGCTTCAATGGTTTTGTCTTTTTTTTTTATGTGAGCTTCTGCTTCGTTTTCAAGAGTGTTTGTATAGATTCTATCAAGGAAAAACAAATGTCATGGGAAAGTTTTAGGTAATTTTTTTGTTGTCTGGGTGTTTTTTGCTGTAATGCAGATGTGCCATTTTTAAACCTGGCAAAGGCATTGCCATTTGGGGAGATGATACTCTGCTCTGCACTGAGAGCAGCAACACACCTTGCAGATTGTCTTAGGGAGCAATCTGCAGTATGCCAGTTGCTCTCTTTCTGCTATTTTGGTAGTGTTTTGTGGGGTTAAGTGCATGCTTATAAGCTGCAAATGTACATTCCTGTATAGAATAAGCAGGCTGTCTGCGTGGATGAGCTGTTATGGGGGTGGCTGGGGGTAAGACATGAAACAGGCCGTGGAAACTCCTTTGATGGAGACTCAGTAGTCTTGACGCTTTATGCACATGGGGCCTGATGCAAAGCCAGTGAAGCCCAGGAACACTCTCCCTGTCAGCTTCACAGCTTTGGGTCCAGCTTCAGGTCTGCTTGTGAATGTGTATGAGGTATATAGTTGGTACTTGGCTAGTACAGCAGTTGCCTGTGAGAGTGGAGAGGGTATTTGTTTCACTGCTATGGGTTGACAAGTGAATTTTATCTGAAGCTTTTCACTTGCACATAGCCAGCCTGCTCAGGTTCTAAATAGATTCTGCCCTCAAACTGTAAAGAACAAGATAATCACTTTATGTTATGTACTTGAGAGCTAAATTATTTTAAAAGTCTGAAATTAGCAGATGAGGAGGAATTTATTTGCCAAATACATTCAGAAGCAGCTTGGGAAGCCTGTCAGAGCCCAGCTTTAACTGCTTAACTAGTGGCTGTTCGACTTAATAGCTCTCAAGCATACTTACAGTATGAGGGAGACCAACACAAAATCCCAGGATGCATGAGATTTTCTCCCAGACAACAAAAAATGACATCAATTCACAAACCAGATAGTTAAAGAGGAAAACCTGCACCTACAGCCACTAACCTCACATTTACATCCTCTGTGCTCCAGGCAAAAAAGAACCTTGCTCTTTTTTCGGACTCTCTTTATCCATTCTTTCCAGCTCTATTAACTTAGCGCATTGCTGAACATGACCTTTGCTCTGCTAGCGATGCTGGCCTTTACCGTGCTTTAGTCCTTTTTACCACCCAGATATCTTCATGCTTTCCTGCATCCTATGCTCCATGCGTGGAACAAAGGTCTGGAAAATTCTCTCCAGCTGTTCTCCCTCAAATCACGCCTGAAGTTGCACTTCGACCCTGGTGCCTATGGGGCATTGCTGGTAATAGCTAGGCAGAGTGGAGGTTAAATTGTTTTCTAGGCAGCCTATGTGAAAACATGCTCACATGATTTCTACTGTGGTTGTACTATCAACCCCTTTCCTGCTGGGGAGGACAAAGCCATGATGCTGTTTTAGTAATCACCAGCTGTCATTGGAAGCTGGCGTAGGTGAGAGCAGCTCTCAGCTCCGCTGGTTGTTACCTTCCCTCTCCTTCCGTCACGAGTCTACCAGTTTGCTTTTTAGCCACCATGCTTCTTTCATTCCTCACCACTCTCGCACATCTGTGAATTTAGCTCTCGTGCCTCCTTGAGGGACTGATGCAGAGCCCACTCTTTCAGACTATGTTAACACATCTTGGCTCCAAGCATCAACGGTCTGTTTTTGGGGGGGTGGCTTTCTTGCACGTGGAGCCACAGATCTTAACTCTTCAGCGTGGCAGAAGGCTTCCTTCCCAGTTGCTATTCCTTGCCTAACTGCGTATGCAAGGGGCAGGCATCCTGGCTAATCAGAGCTTCAGACAGGCAATTCTTCAAATTGTTTTAGGGTTTTTAATTAAAACTGTAGGCTCCAGCATCATATGGCAGAGAGCCAGTATCAGTCATCCGACAATAGCCTTCACCATCTACCAACAATAAGGGAATTCCTCAGCGTATGCTCCGGAGGCTTCTGAAATGCTGCGAACGGGTGAGATTGCTGTTTGCAAAGCACCCTGCAACATTCAGCCTTGCAGGTCTGCTGATTTTTAAATTACATAAACAAAACCCTATAAGCCCCACATAGCACAAAGATACTGACTTCTGTTTATACTGTCCGGATCACAGATGCTGAGCATGAATGCATGAACAGTCCTTTTGTATGGCATTTGACACTTTCTGCGGCTGTCTGCGCTGTTTTTTAATATACAGAATCCCTGATTCTCCACTGCCTTGCACCCTGTCTATTCATTCTCACCCCTGTGAAGTGAGGGTAAAACACTATCAAAACAAAATGGTACCATTTTGCATGTTTTCCACTCAGTTTGTACAGGTGTAAATGACTACAGAAAGAACGGGGCAGAGCAGAACCTGACCCGCAGTCTGTCTCTCAATGCGTCAGGGGTCCTGAAGTGGGGGGATGACAGAACAAACACAAGCTGTTACCTTGCCATTTTTTGCTAATGTTTTAAAATCAGGCAGCTTGTGAGGATGACAGATGCAAAAGTCAGGCAGTACTTAGTTCCTGTAGTCCTCACGTGATGTGTTCTCCTAGAGCAATAAAAGTGTTACCTGTGGCGGGTAGGGGCTTGTGGTAGCTGGGATGGGAGCAGAGTTATCAGAGTCATCTTCCTGAGTTGTTTAGCTGTTGCATTTAGTACTGGAGAAAGAAAAATCCTGTCTTTGCTTATTTATTTATGTTTATTTATGACTTGTTGATAAGATATCGCTATTACGCCTTTGCCGGATGTCCTTCATAAATATGTCTTGTCTACTCTGGGCCCCACACTGCCCCAGCTTTCTCTTTGCTCATGTGATTTTTTTACTTCTGGAAATCCTGTCCAGTTACTCCTTCAGCTGACACTGTTACCTGCTCTGAATGATAGTTTCAGGCTGCCGATGTGCTTGTTCATCTCCTTAGTGGCTCCTGCAGGTAGGAGGTGAAGCTTCAAGAGAAGGTCCTTGTCTCTGCATTGTCTTCTGTAGTCAGCGGGTTAGCACTGCTCTGTGCCCTACTTCTGATAACCTTCAGGATGTTGCGTAGCGCTGTCTTTAAGCGTTTTCTTTAGAAGGGAGGAGGAGAAAGCCAGCAGATATTGTGGCCACAAAATAGAAAGTCACAGAGATAGAATACACTTCATCATTAATGCAAGAAAAAAAATGTTGGATTGCACCAAAAAAATCCACCCTCCCTTCAGAAAAAAAATTCAGAACTCTAAATAGATAAATACTGGCAAGATCTGAATTGAACACGTTCCATAGGCTGTTGTAGTAGGTAGGAATAATGGGCAGAAGTTAAAGTCTCTTTTGAAATCAGAACAGTAAATATTTTTGCTTATCTTCAATTGAAATCTCAACCTTACCATTGTATTAACATATCCACTCTAACATAGTTAGAAACTATGTGAATTTTCATGACTCATTTGAGTGCTCTGTAACTATTTGTATGCAAATGTGACTCATTAAACATTCTCACAGTCACACACTTTACCCTCCCATTGGAGTTCATGCACAAACAGGAGTGGTGGTGTTCCTTCTCCTTACAAACCTTACCTTTCCTAAACAAAATCTTGAGCCTTTTTCACATTTATGGTAACATTTGAAGAAATATTTGTGCCTATAATTTCAGAGTTGCTTTAAAATGCAGGGACTCAAAAACAGAAATAAAAAAGCACTTCGTATCAAAAAGCGTTTTTGTTACAATGCCGTGTTCTCACATCTAAATTTGAGGTTTGAAAAGGACTACACATTTTCTTCTAACTTTCAGAAAAAAATGTGAGTTCTGGCCTGAGAACAAGCATGAGAAAGTTCAGCTGAAAGGTAATGTATCCATCAATGCACGCAGAGGCTTAGAATGAAATTGCCATCTCAACCATAGCTAGAACAAACACAGCTGATGAATAAATGTATATTGGCTAGAATGAATACAAAGCGTAATGCCAGATGTGGACAGTGCAGAATGCAGAAAGGCAGTAAACTGAGTAAACATCAAATGAAGGATTAGCCTTAATTGTGAGGAATCAATTCCAATGAGAAACAGAACTGGGGATCTCTTTTGCCCAAAAGCAGTTGAGGTGCCTCTCTAGCTAGAAGAGGAGCTGCCTGATCTGTCACTGCTTTCCCATTTGAGGCTTGCCAGCAACAACGTGCTGCATATAACATACAGTTCAAAGGCTGCCTTTACTTCTGAATATCTCTGGCAGGGTCATAGGCTTTACAGCCCAGCAAATTTGGTCTGCAGCTTTTGTCTGATTTTCCAGAATGCACCTTTCTATTCTCCATAAACATGCACAAGACCTTCTGCAGCAACATCCCCTGCAATGCAATCACACAGGGTGTCTCTCTGTCCGTGGTAGGAAGTATGTTTTTATATTTCAGTCTCTCACAAAGTCCAGATGACTATAATGGAGTCTTCCAGAGTTGCTTGTTCAGAAGCAATGTTTTTGGAGTTCAGATGCGACACTTCACACAGATGTGTCAACTCCCTGTGTTTTGTGTGCTTCTAAAAGTGTTTAGGCTTTCCAGATACTTTTAAAAAGATATTTCCAGTCCTTTTTCTACTAAAGTAACCCTTGAAAATATAAAACAATTATAAAGGTTAATTGTGTGTTGGCCATTCACCCCCCTCAAACCCACCAAAACTATGGTGACTCTTCTTCTGTTTCTCAGAGGTCTACTGTGTCCCATGGAACTTATTTAGAGAGATACGCCCTAAAATCTTCTTATATATTTTTGCGGAGCTTTATTGTAAGTAAGCGTGGGATTCACCTCAGATTAAGTCACCAACATTCAGAGGCTTGATTTAGTTGCCCACATGTAGGAGTCCAACACTATTTGAAGTGGCCAAGTCTCCCATCTGGACTCCAGCTGCTGCTCCGTATTGGCAAAGAAGTCCCATGCGTGGTGTGCCATCCTTGCCAGCCCTGCATGGATTTCTTGGATGCCCAGTTGCACCTCAAATGACACCAACTGTAGTCAGTGGACATCTAATCTGTACACTCAGAAGAGTCTCTGGGGAGTGCCTAACCAGCTGCCCAAATGTATGTGTCTACTTTTGAGGCAGTTGAATGGCCCCGTAGCCTTTGGCCACTAACTCACAAATTGACACCTATGGATAGACCCTAAGATTGTTTCTCTTCCAGGAGAAACAATTCCAGGAGCTAACTTCCACCCTACATGTCATTTGTTTGCTATATCACACCTTTCTGGAATGGCCTGCACTCCCAGCACAGGGAGAAAGTGCTGAACTGAACCGAGGATCTGTTACATTGGTCTACGGGCAGGCTAATGCATACTCAACTGTGCACCGCTCCTGTGCCGTGTGACACCCTGCTGGTTCTCAAATGTTTTGCTTATTTGGAACTTTTTGTCTGTTTATCTGCTTTTGGTGTTGCTGCCATTAGTAAGCAGCCCTGGCACAGGTACCCGGGCTCTGCTGTGGTTGCAGTTAACATGGCTAAATCAGCGAAATGCGAATGAACTCAAGTGCCTTCTCGTTGACACACCTCTGACTGTTAGGTGGGTGATTAGTTGGAGAACTGAGGTTTCTAAGGTGACATGAAATTAAGCAAATTGCAAAAGACGTAAACAAACAGTAAAGAAGAGAGAGTAGGGGCTTGGTACCTGATCCGCTGCGAGTTCCAGACTGATGCATAACCTGCCAACGTGAAGGTCACTGCAGGATCAGGTCTTATGAAGGAAGCACTCCTTCTTCTCTTAATGACAGCATCATTAGTAGTGCAGGTATTTAGATGTCTTAAATTAATAGTGCAACAGATTGTTCCTGCTGCACTTAACAAGCAGTTCAATATAACAGGCACAAGCTAAAATATTCGCAAGTTTGTGAACTTCAAAGCAAACTTTGCTTCTTTCTAAAGAGTCTTACAAACAACTAAGCATATTTTCTCCCACCTCGTCTTTAAAGAAATTACGAAAGAATATATACAGCAGGCCTGAAATTCCTGCCAGTCCTTCATCTCGATTTTCTTGGCATATTGGTAAGGAGTCTGGATGCTGAAATTTACTGTTAATGAGTACCTTATTTTATAGATGTGTTCTTGTTCTGTGCACTAATGCTTATTTGAACTGTTTGTGCTCTTATGAAGGGCCAAAAAAGACACCTAGAAGATAAACGCTGAAGTAACCAGTGATATATTTTACTGCTTTGTTTCTTTTTTTTAGTTTGGAAAGTATGGATGGTCATTAATTGAGCTAAATTTCTTTATTGATTTCTGTATCAGTTGATTATAATTCTACAAACTATCTCCAATCTTCGTTTCAAGGGCTAGACAACCACGGGAAAAAGTAGGTCTCCCGTGGCTTGTGACGGATTAAATGTAGAGGCAGCAAATATTAGGGAGCTGTTGGTCAATGCAAACAAAAGCTGCAGGTAGTAGTTTGATTGGAAACAGTGATGTGGATGAAGTGTACCTAAACACAAACATCAAGTGGAAAGCAAGAATATAAAGAAGTGGCAAGGACAGCGACTCCAGAATGGAACAGATGAGGGGAAGCTGAAAACACTTGCCTAGAAATGAAAAACAACACACCCCACCAGCAGTAGGCAGGAATGATTAAAAGAAGTAAGATAAAAAATAGAAGTGCTCTACATTTACTGCTGATTTCCAAGAATTATTAAATGACTGTTGTTGAAAGCTGGACTAAAAGCAAGGGAGGTGAAAAGTCGGAGGACTTTTTGAGGGGAGAGTAAAAGAATGTGTCTACCCTTTGAAAGACAAAGGCAAAGATTTCTGCTGGTTTCATCAGAGCAGAACTGAACCCTCCGTGTGCTATGGAGAAAAAAATCAATGCTTTTATCTTTTTGTGGTCCTAAGTTTACACATGTGATTCATAGGATGTTTTACATTCTGTAAATTGAGTGTTTATACTTAGGAAAATTTGCAGGACTGAAGACCCTGCAATGTGTTTCCTCGTTCCTTCACTGGTAACAGCAGCATAGTCTCCTCCATGCTTTGTGCTTTTGTGCCTCAAACCCCAGCTACTTCTAGCTGGGAAAATGTTCTAGCCTCTATGTCTGTTAGCTTGTGTCCTCTTTTGAGGGGCTAGCAAAGCTGTTCTTCATGTTGGAGATTTTTTCCCAGCTCGTAAGTAAAACTAGAATTAACTAATTAACTTGCTGCACCAAATCCCTGAGTAGATGTGAAGCAGACGCCATTTCACCCAGGGTAGGATGCAAGGCTGTAAAGGATTCTGCCTTCCTTTACAAACTCCTGCAAGTCTGATTCCAGCTAAAATTAGTTTTCATTTGTTCTCATTCATTACAACTCTAGCAAGTGTAATAGAGGAGCAAAGTGTCTCTAACCCCTGGGAGAAGGGGAAGGGAATTTTTTTCCTGTCTTGTGTAGTGTCACTAAATCAAACAGCCCACACCCCGAGTCCAGAAGTTGCAGTGAAAGCACTGTTATTTACAGGAATGCAAGAAGGAGCTGGAATACAGGTTTCCACCTGCAAGTATAGATCTGGTTGGCTGAGGAGACAGATTTACCTCTTCAGTTCCTCCTCACCCTCTCGCAATTAGAGCAGCACTATGTGCGAGCAGCGCTGAGCAGCTCCTATTCCGACCAAGGAATAAACACCGTGCTGATGAGGTGCCAGCATCCCATTTCAAACCAGCAGTCTTTTCCCTCCATCAGCATTACCTTTGGCATACATCTCCAAGGTTTTATAGCTAGGTGGCAGACAAGGAGATACTACATTGCAATCTCAGAATATTAGGTGTAGTGATTTTGTAAATACTTCGTGTGAGCTGTTCATGGAGGTGAATGTTTGTATACTGGGTTAAAAGACTTTCAAGCACAATTGCATTGTTCTTCAGAGTAGCCTGTAGGAAGAAGCAAGCAGGGGAGATGCATAATACCTAGATAATAGATAAGCAATCCCTTTGCAAATATTGGGGAAGCAATTGCAACACAATGCCATACATCCATGCCCCAGGCTGCATTTAAACAGCTATTCTGCCTGAGTTGGGAATAAAGAGGTCTAAAGCGCATTGAATAGTTAAAAAGCTCTTTCCAAGAAAGGATGAGATCAATTGTCAATAGATGTCCCAGACACAGAGAATGCCCAACTTCTTTCTCGTCTGTCCTCAGAGACTTGGAGCAAGTGCATCTTCCTCACCAGCACTGAGGATTTGTCTCCTTCCCCCCTGCCCTCCCCTGCTCTCTCGAGGGGTGAGTCAACTTCTCAGCTCTTTGCTATGCAGGAGAGCTTGGTTTTAACCAACTTGGAAGCTCTGCTGCCTGGAGAGGAGGAGACATAACGTGCTGCAGAGACAGCATGTGTGATTTTTTTGAGGATGCCGATCACATTTCCTCTTCATAACTGCCTGGTGCCAAAGGGCATGCAGAAAACCTTGGTAGAAACCATGCATTTGGTGTGCGAGGCTGCCACAGCGGCCTGCCGCAGCAGGACTTACTAACCAGGACTTGAAACTCGCCTGGGCTTTGCTCTCAGTTCCACATTTTTGCTGCAGCAGTTGTTGCGTCAAGGCCCAGTATCACTTCACAGGATGGGGTCCTGTCTGAATTGGGAGGGACCAGAGAGGCCTGTAGGTAGCGTGGTATTTGTCTTTGCTCTGTATGTCCTGCTCAAACAGTTAACATTGTGTTAGGTGGTAGAAACTTTAGTTAACTGGAAAGCTAAAGCGTGGACAAATGGAGGGGGTTGACTCTGACTCAGCAGCTGTTTTTCATGGGTAGGTAAAATAAAGTCATTATGGGAAGGGTATTCTTTTGCATAATCTACTGTAGAAGTTCCATATGTTTTTTCTTTGCAATTTTTCTTTGCAGATGTTATTTCTTCTTGCATTTCTTTCTATTTCTGTACAAACAAAGATTTTTTTTTCCCAAACTGCCATAAGTATTTTAAGGATGTTGTACATGCTCATCAAGTGCTCCTTTATTCTTCATGGGACTGTTGTCATGCGTCCCAGGACAGGTTTGGATGCACCCAGGGTAATGTTTCTGAATAACTGTGCTGGTAGAGCTGTCACTGTGCCTTACAGCTGTCTAGCCCTCCAGAATTAAAAAGACAGAAGGAATAGCCTCAGACTTGGACTTTTGTATCCTTAAATATGACGGACTTAAAGATGTCAGGATTAAAGACATGTTTGTTTGGCTAGTCCCACTAATAATGGATACTTCTGAGTTAATTCACCCATGAGAAGCACGTGTCCTACCAGTATTTTTTGTTGTTCCTTTTCCAAATGAGTAACAAATACATCTCAAGAACCATGGTGGTGCACCTTACTGCACTAAACATAGGCAAGAACACTTTTTCCCAGGAACTAATCCAGCGCAGATGCTGTCACCTAGTTACACCGCAGCATCCAGTTGAGGTATCAGTGACTATATGTGGCCCCACATCTCCCAGGGGCTTGTCTCATACCCAGTTGGAGCACCCCCATAAGACAGCCATAAACTGTTGCTCACTAGTACGGTGTGTTGTCTATTACTGGAGACACTGAAATATTTGTGTCACATAAGAATGAGAAATCTCACAGTTTCTGTTTAAAAGCTGTTCCTGATTCTGTATGACATGGTCTTATGCTCCATCTGCCTTTAGACAGCTTTAGTTTGAATAGCAGGTCCGTGTTTGATGCCAGTTTTGGCAGAGCGGCCCTGCAGTCATTGTTTAAGTAGAAGGAACACTGAGCTCTAGGATCTGAGTGATGGCTGAGTGACATTCACGGGGTGAATGTCCTGTGAATGATGAAAGGACTTGGGAACGGCACTGTCTGTGTCAGCCTCCCAGGTGTTCTGTCTCCATGCGCAGAAACGGGAGATGTTATTTAGGAGGGCCATACTATCCTGGCCACTTTCTGTGGTCCATTCCTCTTGACTTTCCTAGCACCCAGAACAGTTTTATTAGGGATGTTGGAGTGCAGCCCTGCTTAGTTAGCCCTTTCAGTATCTGCTTATGGACTCTTGATCCATCAAGTTGTCTCAGTTTTTTTTTATGATCCTACAGATGCAGTCTCCCTCCACAGCCTTGTGCATCAGCAAGTTCCAGGAGGTCATTAGGTGCCGTGCAAAGAAGTACTTTCAGCTCTTTTAAATCAATCTACTGGTTTCATCAAGTGACCCCTAGTTCTAGTATTGCAAAAGTTGTTGAAGAGTTCTGCTTTCAGCTTTTCTACCACCTTTGTGACTCTATAAACCTTACTTATGTTCCCTCTCTCAGCTACTTCCTCTCCAAATTGGAACCCTGATCTTTTTTAGTTGCTCATTCCTTCTTAGAGCAACTGCTCTATCCCTTGGCTTGTTTTAGTTGCAATTCTCTGGACATGCCAATAATTCTACTACATCCATCCTGAGATGCAGGGACCAGAACTGTGAAGAGTACTCAAGATTTGAGAGGGGTACCAGAGACAGTTTCTCTAAGAAGACTCGTTAGTCACTTGCCCCATAAATCTGCTGTAACTGAATCTGCGGTGTTGTGCATTTATAAGCCATACCGCTGCCCTGTAAGTTGCAGAGTTGGATGGATGTTATTCTAGGGTGCAGGAGGGGGATTGTGTGTGCCATATCTTTCTGCTTTCCAATCCAAAATGCTAGAGTCTACCAGGACACGGTGTTGACTCATACAAAAAAAAGTATTGGGATACATGCAGACCAGAAGTGGAATACATATTGACAAACCATCTCAAAAACTTACATTAACTGTAAGTAACTAACTCTTCTCTTCTCTTTTGTCAGTATACGGCTAACCTTGGACATATGCATCTATAATGATACCTGGTTTTATAGATCGTATTTGTTCAAGTGCATTATTATTATGAGAAGGACATAGTTTTCCAATAAAGCTACCACATGTTGTCATATCAAGGCAGTATCTACATATTCATTGCAGATGGCGTATTGCAGACATAAACTTTCTCATATTTTTTCTTTAACAAATATGGAACCATTGCCATTAAAGCAAAGTTCAGATCCGTACATGAACTGAAGGAAACTGTCACAACATAGTTGCCATTAACACAATCTCTCTTCAGCAATTTTTTGTATTGATGGATTTACCATTTTGTGGTTAAACAATTTTTTGTCCTGGAATATTTCTAAAACCACTTTCTGATAGAAATTAGAAAAATTGAAGTTCATCTTGTACATCACTACTTTGGACAGCTCTATCTGGAGAAAAAGAAATATAGCAGATATAAATTAAAAGAAAAAGGGACAAAACAATCTGAGCTGGAAAGAGAAGAGTGCAAGTTTATTTTATTTCCTTGGTTGTGTAGGAGTCTTGTTAACCAGTATGTAATGCATAGTCATGTAATAAAACATGCTAGACATTAAAAGGCAAAAACCCAGTTCACAGATGTTGTAATGTTATGAGATAATTTTAGGGAGTGAATGGGGTGAAAAGGCTGGATTTGTTAGAGAGGAAAATACCTATGGAGGCCTTTTCTGTGAGCAATACCATGACTTCATTACCATGTCAATTCTGGGAAAAGGCTCTGATTTAACACAGCAGTTGGCTGGATCCATATGGAGCTGATGAACCTCTGAATGAATAGTGAATGGAAAAACTGCTGGAATCTGCCTTCAGCTTTGTTCCCAGGATGACCAATGTAAAAGGCCTAAGAGCAATACTGCACAGATGGTGTAAAGAGGTAAGAAATCTGCAGGGTTTAGTTTACTTTTTCTTATCCTACACTGTTTGGGGTTTTAGTTTGTTAACCGTATTTCAGTTTCTCCAACTCTATTTGCTTAAATGTCTTTACTCACAAAAAAATATTAAAAAAAGAAAAGCTTTCGGGAAATGAAATTAATTCAAAAAACATATGTAGCAGTAAACATTTACATAAAAATACAATTTAAAATGTTGAATTTTGCATGGCAAAGAAGTAATTGAAAGCATAATTATGAAATCCAGAAAAAAAAAAAAAAAGCTAGTTAAAAGTTTAACAAAGAACTTTGGAATTACTTCTTCAATTCACCCTATGTTGTGGGAATATGCAGATGTTCACATTTACACAGTCATGTATGTCCACTAGGGTTACATGCTTTTATAGTCTGAAGCATCATCACAAGTGCCAATACAGTAAATCAAAAGACTCTCTGGCATTATCTAGTTTCCTTTCTGGCTTTAAAAGTTAGAACAGATGTCACAAGAGAGGACAAAATGGATTTTACCCACCGAGAGGAGCTTTTCTTGCCATCATTAATAGGAGGCTCCTTGAAATGCTAATGTACACAGTTTGTGTTGCCGGGTTTGCATAGAGATGGTGGGAAACAGCTCTGATCCCAACAAAACCTTTTGTTATTAATCAAGAAAATCTGCTCTTCTGAAACAGCAAAGCACTGAAATGGTGTGGCTACTTGCAATGCAGAGATCTCTATAGCAATCTCCAATGAACAAAAATGTAATAAAAACTGTTCAGCAGTTCTACGAGATACGGCACATGTAGCAATTTATTTGCAGTGATTTTGCATACACCTTCTACTTTCCTTTGTCATTTCAGCACGGATATTTACAGTGGAAAGATTACACTGGTTCTGTATTTTTTCTGAATCTACTCTTTCAAATCTTGTTTCATTTCATAGCAAATCTAAAAAGCAAGCTTGGGGCAGAAAGAACTTTGAAAAGCCAGCTTTTCTTCTTGAAAAAATCTATCACAGAGCATGAGTTTCTGTTTGATTTGATGTTAATACCACGTAAGATATTTTTACTTCGTTAGAATATGGGATTATAAGATCTTGTGAGCCCTTTGTCAGTACAAACATACTCTGCAATATTAGGACTAGTATGCTCCTCCTGTTACAAATGGGACTTAATAATTTTTAGTAGTCTTTAAGAGAAGAGGTTCAGACCCTGATGTTGCTTGGTGACATATGACCTCTTATTTTTGAGAAATACCAATGCAATTAAATCACAAAATACTAACTGCTGTCAGACATTCATTGCCTTGTATAGGATGCCTCAGCAGAAGCCTTCTTTCCCAAAAGTATTTAGAGTATGAATTAAAGCCAAAAATTCAAGGAAAGCCTGAATTAAAATGTAAATTCTTTGGCTGGTGTTACTCATCACTGAAATCTCTGGGCCAGTCTCTGATCTGAGTTACATTAAGTTCCCTATCAATTTATTGTACACCAGTTCCACAACACATTAATGTGTCCTTTCACAGATTCATTGTGCTGAGACTTCAATATATGGGCACAAGAGAATGAATTAGGGATGAAGCATTAGCTCAGAGTTTAAGCCTCTCTTAATTTCTTTGCCTCTGCGGATCTAAAGCAGATACTTAACATTTTGCATTGCCATAGATTATTGCACTTTAATTTCTATTGTGGTTTTTTTTTTTGTTAAATGATGGTAATAAGCAGATAGTAAAAATAAATAAAAGTAGCTTGTTATAATTCATGCAAGATGTTTGAGATGACCATCATATAGTTAGGCGATAATACAGTATATGTAGTAAATTTTAAAAAGGGGAATGTTTATTTGTTCCTAGCCTTGTGTGATACGAATTTGGTAAAGCCAACAGGAAAGAAAGGAATGGGATAGGAGGGGATGGGGAGCTTATGTGAAAAAAAGCCAAGTAAAACATCACTGATTCCATCACTGAGGAGCTGTTTCCATCATAGGAAATAGTGTAGCAGCAAGCAGGGAAAAACAAAGCTGTAAGAACAACTTTGAAGACAGAAGTGCCTTTGGCATTGTAAGAGGTCTATAGATGAAATGACCAAGGCTATCTCTAGATACTTCCTACAAAAGTACTTATCTGTTCTGTAATTTTCGATGTGTAGAGTTTTTCCCAGTCTCCATTTTCCTTTCAATTTTACAGTTAGACTTCTGATTTCATGAAAGCTGCATTTCAAAGGGATCTGAAGTGCCTGTACCCCTGTACCAAAGGGCCTCCACCACCTCTGCTGCTGAACACAGGAGCCTGTTGCTCCAGTGAGTGTGACTACATGAACTCCTATGAGGTTGCGCTGAAAATCCCAGTTTGCAAGGAGGGGGTACTGTTCGTCCGAAATAACAAGCAACAACAACAAAAAATCCTACCGAGCGTGCTTAGTGGGACCTGCTACGACTTTTGTCAGGGACTAATGACTTTGACCTCACTGTCCGATCCCTCAGCATAGAGGTAAGGATGAAGACTGTTCTTGGGAAAAATCATGATTAGGAGGGCTGAACTGTCCTGTGTCAACAAAATACCCTACAAAACCCTTGTCTCAATAGCACTGACAAAGTAAAGCCATTGAGCACAAACATATTTAAGGCATATTGTCCTATGTAAGACTTTTGTCTACCTATAAAGTTTCAGTGATTTAACAAAAGGCATGTTTTTTCAGAAGTACTATACTTAAAATTGCTTCAAAACTTTGCAGAAGCTCAAATGTATAGATTTCAAGCAGGCTGGAAATCTACAGTTTAGCTTGTGTAGCTAAATTATGAGCTAAACTGATATATCAGTAGTTTGAAATACATCCATGAAGGGGGTTTCAGATAAACTGGTTTTTAAACCAGTAGAAAGTCTTTGTATGGACACTAGGCCTGAGGATTTTCACCAAGGATTAAATGTTAACTGACTACTTCCCTGTACGGTCCTTACCAAATTTTGTTCTCGTTTCCTCTGGTCCTGAGTAACTTCACTGCATTTGAAGTGGTTATTCTAAATTTGTCCCAGTGTAACAGACGAAAATTTAGCTTTACAAGTCTCTTGGAGGAGCGTTGTCTTCTGTCAGTCTGTTTCTAGATTTTCGGCTGAGAATCTGGAATAGGTGAGCAGTCCAATTCAGGTGTGAGCCTTTTCCCTACCCTGCCTTGTACAGAAACCTCCTTGTCTCGGTTTTCATATACCTGAAAAACGGTGTCAACTGATACCAAATCAGATCTCTTCACTTGTTCCTTTGGTAACATTTTATGGCCAGCTTAAGTAGGCAAGGTGCAAGAAATCAAATCCCATTTCCCACATGGGAATCGCTGTTCCTGGCAGTAAGTGTTTATAAGCTCAAATTCCTTTTTGTGGAGTAAAAATAATACTTTTATAAGTCAGGCTGTATATGTAAATTATTTAGGGATAGATCTTCAGCAGGGTTTCTAAAACGAGGCAAGTATTTATGATATGAGGGCCTTCAAGCTTTAGAGAACCATATATGGGCAAGCAGCAAAAAAGGTCAATCTTTCTGTATATTTAAATCAGTCTCCAAATTACTTTGAGGTATCATTTCTGCTTTCTCTGTGTCTTTTTCTTTAAACTTCCATAGTCAGGTAGCACCCTGCAAGCCGCGTTGAATCCGACACCTAAGATAGCCTTATAAACCCTGCGGACATTAAACTACTGGAAAACAGATTGGGTTGGTAAAAATAAGTGTGCATGTTCTCACAGAACCTGAGAAAATCACACCTTCACTTTGTTAAAAAAAATCTGTTTGTGCCACTCCAGTAATCACTTCATAACTGGTGGGAGAGCAGAACATATGTCTCAGAAGTGGTGGAATATAAAAGCCTCTACCTCTAATCCTATTTTCTTTAAGGGAGAAAAAAAAAGCAACAAAACCCCCCAACCTTTTCAGTATGTCATCTGTAAAATCGGTGCCAAGGGTTTTCTGCTTAAAAATCACAAATGTAAATTGCTCATGAAAGCAAAATGAAACAGAGTTGGTTTGGTTTTTTTTTTTTTTAATGAGGTGTGTAATGTAGTAGGATCATGCACTAAAATGCTTGCTTGAAGCAGGAACAGAGGATATAAAGAAGAGCCCAATCCTGGCCTCCTCACTCAGGCAAACTCTTCATGTGTAGACGACTTACAAAATGCCTGAGCATTACTGCAACGCCGTGCTGCATAACCCCTAGTCTGAAAGGGGGGAACCCTCTGAAAGTTGGGGACTAAGGCTCATCCCTGGCACTTGCAGTTTGCAGGGTGCATCCACCTATTGCAAAGGTTCTTCTCTGGTCTGTTCTAGCGAGGTGCCCTGGTTGGAGCCATTGCCCCTGCATCTGCCTTCTGTTGGAAGAAATGTAGTTTAAAAACATTACCACGGAAGGATAAATACAAACTATATTTTAGTAGAGCTGTTTTTACTCTGCTACTTGAATGTAGAAGGCTGCAGCAGCTGTCACGATATCAAAACTGCTATTCCAGAAGCATTTCAGTACCCTACCTGCCAATTGGTAGCTATGCCATCCTGCTCCCTGCTTAGAAGGGGAAGGTAGCACCCGGAATTTGTGACCTGGAAGGAATGATTTATTTTGCTTATGTGGATATTAATTTCCATTATTCCTTTGTAATTTTTCTATGGAAGTTTTGAATTCAATTCCTTGTTATCAGTTTGTTGCTCTGAATTTGTTCTGCCTTCTGCCCCTTTCCTCTGTTTTAGGAAGAAACTTTGCTCCAAATAACTGGTGATTTGAATAGGGATTTGACCGCATCAGGGCAGCAAGAGTAGGGTTATAAATGCTAAGGCATTTTGTGGCTATTTCTGTGAAACTCCTTGGTTAATCCTTTTGCCGTTTTATTAGCAAGCAGAGTCCTGAAGAAGTAAAGCAGTGTCAACAAGGGTGTTGTGAATGGCTTTTGTAGCTCTGCTACAGCTAACGAATCCTACGTGCCTGCTGTTCCTGAAGCATTTCTTGGTTAGTTGTTTATGAGGGCTGAAATCACCTCTTTTCAAATTTACCTTTCGGACTCTGCACCAGTGTGGTAAATATTAGGTAACGGGATATTTACAGAGGGGTCATTTCAATAGGGAACGGATGAGACCTGAACACTGATCTGCTAGGGAGGGGAGGGAAAAAGAGAAAGGCTTCTTTTCTTTCAGGGGGTTGAGTGGTTAAATGGTCAGTAGCTTGAATAGAATGCTCTAATGTGTGGCAAGGCTGCTGCTTGAAATAAATCCTGAAGAAGAAATCTCAGTCTAATGCTACAAGCATAAAGAGGAGATGATGGCAATTTAAAATGTAATCAACATGACAAATGTATCCCACTTTAACACTGTTGAAACCAGCATGGTGACAGGTCGTGCCTTGGGAGACTTTGGTCCGGCAGTGTCCAAATTAAATGTGAAAATACAAACTAACTGCTGACATTAGGTACAGGGGTCTTGAGAAGGTTGTTTTTGTCAGGATTCGGTTGCTCTTTTATCTTCCTTACAAACTCCTTCCATCCTCCCTTCTCCTATCTTGCTAATCAGTGAGGTCAGACGACTGGAGATCCTGCCAAGCCCGTGCTAAGCCCTGGGGCTGTTCAGTGATCGGTGGGTTCCCCGAATTCCTGCCTTTCCTTCCCGGCTGTGACCTCATCCTTCTGCTGGTTTCATGTAGGTTAACGCCAGGCTGTACATCTCCTCCGAAAGGCAGCACCTCCAGCGGTATCTTGTCCTTGGCACTGTGCAGCTTCAGGTGTGACTCAGATGGATAGATGCCACCGAAGGAGCGACTTGCACCGTAAACCACACCACCCGCTTTTTGCCTGGGATTCTCTCCAGCTCCAGACCTCACTCCTCTGGTGCAACCCAAGAAGCAGTCCAAGGATTCAAAAAGTACTTACCTATAAAACCACGGTCTGCTAAATAAATCTCATTCAATTGATACAGGGCGTATAGCTCTTTGATAACTTACATTGCACAGGGGGTGTTAATGGATGTATATTATGTGGGAATGAAAGCATGCACATTACTGTGTGTATTCATCATTGCTAGGGAGTTATTATTCAGGTAAATAAGATTTTGCTAAGCAGTACTCAGCTGTCCTTAACCTTTATTAATAAAAGTAATACGTGGTGTGGTACGATTGCTTAGAATCAAGCCAAAATAGGAGCAAAAAGACTAGGTAGAATGGATGTTGTCACAAGCATTATAGCATTTACAGTCTGGTGATGATTATATATTCTAGATGCCAAATCAGATTGTATTATAAAATTCTAAATTAAGAAAATATTGTACCTAGTTCTATGTGCCATTATTTTAAAGCAGGTCTGGATGAAAAATACTGGCTTTTCTTTGCTTTAGAATAGCTATTATACAGCCTTGCTCTCTGATCTTTTCTGCTTCTTTCACTTCACTTTGCCTTTGTTCTTACTCAGAACACAAGAAATAAGTCACCGATTTCCGCACACCTTGCATACGAAGAGGACCGATTCCATATTTATCAGAGCGCCATACAGCCCTTCTTCTGCCTCTCCCTCCTTGTCAGGTAAATTCTACTTAGCAGTTAATTTCTGTTTAACCTCGATGGTTTACAGTACCCTGAAAATCCTTACTAAATGCTAGTGAATAATTAAAAAAAAAAAAAAAGCAGAGATGTTTGTCTTGCTGTGTCTTTAAATTCGACCTTTATTGTTTAACTTGCATTTGAAAAAAAAAAGCGTCAAGTTGTTGAAAGATGAGTGCACTCCATTATGCTGTGCTGAAGGCGCTGAGAAAATCCCACCGAGGCAGTAACACCAGCCAGTGTTCACAATGCTACATTTTAAATGCATATTGGAAAAACAATGATAACAAAATGAATTTCCTGCGTTTAACATCGATATAGTTAAGAAAGCATAATTACACCAAATGCCAGGATTTCTTTTCAACGGCAACCTCCTTGGGCAGTGGTTGCGATGAATCACGCTGTGGCTTGAGAATGGAAATTCGCTCGGGCTGTGCGCTGGTGCTCCCGGGTCCCTCCGGGCACACGGGTCCAAGCACGGACGTGGGTGGAAGAGGGGCTTTGGAGGAACGCAGCTACCTACTCTGTCTCACCTCTTCTGCATTTCCTCTGACTCATGCTGTTATTTTGAGGTGGATTTCCTCTCTGCTCCCCACCTAGTATGTATTCGGAAGTTCAAATGTATATATGCTCGGTTTTCTTTGCTTCAGGCTTCTTGGCGAGGCGAGAGATCGTCTAAAGCCCAGCACCGCGGTTGCATACTGGGCTTGCAGTCAAAGCAAGTCAGGCCTGCAGCAGTGGCGGTGGTACTGGAAAAAGAGGTTGTTTTGCTAGGGTAAAGGGAAAAATAGAAACAAGAGGATCTCGGATAATGAAGGAAAGCTTAGTGTGCATGAAAACCTGGCATTTTTCTAAAAGACATACTGAGTCAACTGGAAACCAAGTTACTATAGTCTAGAGCTATTTGAGTGGCATTTGTGAATAGGTTTTTTCCCATTAATTGTTGAATAAATGACTCAGAAACACGTTTGCCCCTCTTTGACCAACTTTGTGTGTAGTTGAATACTCTTCTCTGAATAAATTATTCATAAATTTTGAGCAATCAGTGAATAATTTATTCAAAATATTTTTTTCATTATTCACTCCTCCATCCCATGGACTGTGGGTGAAACTCTGACTATGTTAAAGTTAGTGAAAACATTCTGAATGACTTGACTGATGCCAGGACTTGACCCAACTAAAAGTCTTTTGAGACCTAAGCGTTGCTTTTACTTGTGGAACTTCTGTTTAAATATTAGTGGTAAACTTGCCTGTGAATTTGTTGATGTGTGGAAAAAAATGAGCAGGAATTACTTCAGCTTTTATTAATATAATTCATTTAAGTTAGAAATTGAATCTGGATATGTGAATGCAGAGTTAAATTGCTGTTTTTAGATTTCCACAATGTGATATTTCCTGCCATCTGAAGTCCCAGTTTACGATGAGTAAAATCCTATGACAATTGTTGAAGAGGGCTCAGGTCCTGGCTAGTTTCCAGTTTTGAGTATTATTAAAGCTATTCAGCAGTACACCAGTTTTTGCTTTTTTTTTTTTAAATTGCAGCAATCTTTGAAAGTGTTCGGAGTTTGGGGTGTGTTTAACTATTCTCTTCATTGACCAGATAAAAATGGTTCGGATGTTTCAAAAATTCTGGCAAAAAGTGTCATTTTGTTAATTGAGAATTTATTTGCATTTTGCAACCAGTTCTGGTAATTATAATATGCCAGCCTTAATTCTCCCTGGAAATATGACGTGAGTCTTCACTTCCTGTCTTAAATTTGTATTGTGTAACTCCATGCAATTAAGGCATGGCTGGCGTTATGCCATTGTTCGTGGGTGAAATGATTCCTATGTAAATACTTCATTTTGTATCGTTAATTGGCAAATGGTATGGAGTGCTTTGGGATCCATCTGGAGAAAAGTTACTGCATATGCGTATGGTCATTATTACTGCGTTATCTCATTCCTTTAAGACACACAACTACTTTATTATTTGCTGAGTTCCAGGAGAGTATTTGGTACTATACAGGTACACAAGGAGAAAATGCTACTGCCCCATGGAGCCTACAATAGACTTGGCTGAGTGCGACAAGAGGCATTGAGCTGTGTGAAATACAAGGGTTGAATATTCACATTTCTTATTAACAGAGATTTAAAAATCTCTCTATAGCATTACGATTAAGATGCTTCATGGGAGAAATGCACTGTAAGTGAATGACAAATGAGGAGAAAAATAACTTGGTGAATAACAAAAGAGAGAGCAAAAAAAAAGAGGGTGGCAGAAAGATGAGAATAGGAGGAGGATTCATGTGGGGCATTTTAGAGATAGCTTGTAAGGAGGGAGGAAAGGTTGGGAAACTTGTGCTGTTTGACAGATATGATAGAGGGAGGGAAGGGAGTTGTAAAGGAAGATAAGCAGGTACAGAACAAAGCAGAGCAGCGATTTTAATGTTGTGATTTGTATTGGGAAACATCCAGAGATTAGTGGGTTGCATAACTGGGGAAAATGATGACTACTGATATCTGGGGATGGAGAAAAGATGGAGAGGTGAAGATGAGTTGGTGAGGAATAAAACTGCATAAGGTGTAGTTTCAAGAGTCTATGTAATACAGAAGATTGGATATAATTTTTGAGAAAAGAGAACTGTTTCAGATAAAGGAAATTCAGATGTTGATGTGATATTGTAGGAACAGGTGATGTGAAATTTCACTGAAAGGGGAAGAAGAACTGAGATAAAAGGCTGGGTTTGGATGTGGGTAACTGAAAATGTGGCAACCATTTCAGGAGCTGCCAATTCATTAATTAGCTAATTTATTAGTTGGCTTTAAACTCAGTCAGACCTTTCTCTGAAGCTGGAAGATCCAGCCAGGCCTTTTCCTCAGAAGTAAAGTAGGAAAAATCTCCTACTGAATTTTTTTTTGTTTAAAATTCTTGATGGAAAATGTTTTCTTCCTCTGTTGCTCAAAGATGTTGCTAAAATTGAAGCCCCAGACCAACAAGATGTTGAGGATCCTGCATCTTTTCAAGCACATGTGGTAAGAAGACATCTTAAAAGTAAGATACCGGACCAGAGCTCAATAGAACTGAGAACCATTTCTGCTCTTCCTTAGGTGTCTGTTGGGGTTTTGGACAGGTCACCATTTCTGTGGCTCATTTCTTCATACTCAACAGACATAATAGTTTATTTCTGATTTCATTCATCTTTCCATGTGTTCAGGATATGAGCCCTCGCAGATTTTGTCTTAGATTTGGCTTACCTCAGCAAGAGATTGGCAGCTCCAGACTCAATTTATATCTGAAGCAATTGGAGTGATGCTCTTGAGGTGTCTTTCCATCCTTCTTGGCAAGACAGAGATCAAAGGGTGATTGTATTCCAAGTGGATACCTTACAGAGATGGCTACCTTGTATAGGGTCAGGTAGATCTTAACGTGTGTGTGCAATGTGAAGCATGAATGGGGATACAGTCTTGAGGTGTTTAAGTTCCACAACCCTAATTTAACTTCTCTTCATTGCCTTCATATGGAGTCAGGTCTGAAAGCTCTGAATTATGGGTGATCTGAAGGTGATGCTATTCTCTTGAACTTGGACACTACACTGGTTGTGGTATCTGAGTTAGCCATATACAGGTTGAATATGATCCCACATCAAAACAAAAATGATACTGATATAGTATGGTAATTTGAAGATTCAAAACTAAAAAGACAGGCTATTGAAATTATCAGATGTTGTGTCTGAAATACCTCCACTTTTCTCTGGAGAGAAAAAGGGTTGGCTGTGGCAGTTGCATGTATCAGTTGTCAAACAACCTTTTAGCAGAAACCACTGTATAAAGTCTTTTTCTGATGTGAGTGCCCACACATGAGACTTTTTCTAAGTTTAGAAAACAACATTAATCTTAGCAGTAAACTGTATTTTGTGTAAGTAGTCTGTGTAGATTGATGTGGAAGGCTTAAACAAATGAGAAGAACCGTTTAAAATATGCAGTTAAATTCACTTAATATTACCTTGATTAATGGTAGGTTTTTTTCATGTATCAGATCATTTTGTGCTAATTCAGTACAACTGTGTCTGCCTAATAACAATCAATAGTAAATGATTTCCTGCTTAAATATCAATTGAAAATCAGTAATTTCCTGCTTCCAACTGCACTTAGTGTCAATCATTGTACATGGCGCCGCTCAACACAAGTGGTTTGTCTATTAACCACTTAACATGTGTGTGTGTATATATATATGTATGTATTTAAGTCTGGTTTCACCAGGCTAGACTCTGAGATGTTACTTATGTTGAATTGTGCATGACTAGTCTCAGCGCAATAGTGTCAGTCCAAAGGAAGATGCCGTTCTACTAGAGTGAGCATCTCCAGACCTGGCCCATGACTTGTTGGATCAATGACTAGAACAACCCTGAAAGGCTTTTTTTAAACTCCTTAGTAGGTGAATTAAGTGTATGAAACTCAAATTGACTTTAATGATTTCATTCTGTGCCTCAGGAATATCAAGCCTCTTACTGGAAAAGCTGACTGTGTCAAAAATGTGGCGAAGAGATGCTGGTGAAAGGAAGGTTTGGAAGTATTTTTCATGAGTGCTTTTTCTTGTGATGCTGTGTTATTTTGCTTCCAGTCCATGTCATTTTGTGAAAGATGAACCAAAATGGCTGACAAAATCATAGGCACAAGGCATACATGAGGTGGCATTCTGGGCTGGAAAACCATCTTGCAGTGCTGCACAGTACATCATCCCTCTTCCCATATGTCTTTTGCTTACTAGTGATGATGAGTAGGTGTTGAAGTAGGAGGCACTACCTGAATCATCTGAGGGAGAAATAAATCGCTTGGGTAGGCAATTGCCCATCATCCCACCCGCAGGTAGACAGGTACCCTACTTCTGAAGTGCTCAGGTAGCTGCGTGTTGAGAAATGTATTTCTTTTGTCTGGCTTTGTTTTCAATTTCAGAACTCCCTCTCCTAGATGATTACACTCCTTTGAGGAGATCTCTTTGTTAGTCTCGAGCAAGACAGATGCTTTGGCTTGAGCTGGTAATAGTGCTGTTTGGGGGCTGACAAGCTGGGTGAATTTGCAGTGTGGTTGTATACATCCTCTTCAGTCACCAGTGCTGTGTGTTTAACTTCTCAATATGTTCCATCTGTGGTAGCTAACGTGGGTATGGAATTTATGACTGCAAAGACTATAACATACCACAATACAGGAGTGCCTCTTGAGCTGAAATGATGTTTTTAATCAGTACATTAAATGTTGTAGTTGATTGACAGATGGCTTTTTCTATTTTCTGGAATGAATGTACTCTAACTTAATTGTAACAAGGATATCACATCTTGTATAACACCTTTCATGCTAACGGGTATTACAGAATTTTAAAATCCATGTGCAAGGAACACTTCATGCACCATGGAAATGCAACCACCTTGGGTAAAATGCAGAGAATTTAGGTAGAGAGAATGTAATTACCCATGCTGGAATTTGGCCAGCACACTGAGATTAAAACCCCTAATCTTACGAAGAGTGCCATGGGATCTCTAATGACCACAAATGGTCAGATCACAATTTTATGTCTCTGCCTATAATGCTTTACTACAACAAGGGTATTTTCAACTGTGTAGTGCATTCATTATAATTATGCAGCTAATTTTATTCTCATTGTAATTTCCAATAATAAAGTTACAAAAGTGCCACTAAAATGTACGAACAAAACGGTATGACGTGATATTATGTTAAATACATTTTTGGGGCATATTCTGCTCTCATTTATATCGGTGTCTTTCTTTGAGGCCAATGGAATTCCTCCAGATTTGTGCTGGAATAACTGACAACAGAAGTTGTCTTTCCAAGAGAGCGTTTTTATGCACATATATTGTAGATATGTTTGAAAAGTTAAATATTTATATTCTCTCCAAATATAGGAGAGTCTTTCTTCTTTTATTTTTAAAACCATAAAATTGTTAACAGACCCATGAAAAAAGAATATTACGGCTCTATGTCTGTTGGTTAACCTTCACCACAAAAATTGATCTGTGGGAATTTCTCAGAGTGTAACATACTGTATCCAATTCCATAGTTATTACTGTAAACCTATTAGTGCCACCTGGGTTTGCATATCCGCAATGCTGTCCAAGTGAAGACAGATTAGCTCTATCACATGTTATGCCAGAGGGACAGCCTCACGAGGAGTCTGCCCTCGGGGAGAAAAAAAAGGGCTCAGACCTTTAATGAGAATACAGTGCTTTATAATAGCATTTGGTGGCCTAGAGATTTTCCGTCAAGTCATTTCAAATTAAATTGGCAGCCTTGCAATGTTCAGCCCGTATGAGTGTTTGTGTGGCGTATATTGTTAATGTTAAACCAATTCTCACTTAAGATCAACAGAACATACAGAGGCAATGTTTGCATCGGTCCCTCTTTTTAAAGTCTGGGCCTTTATAAGCGACTGAAAAATGCTTTTTCCAGAGCGAAATTTAACTTTGGGCTGAATTATTCATGTGTAAATTTAGCCAATTTATTTGTGAAATTATTTGTAAATAATTACACTTTTCTATATCATGTAATAATGAAATTAGTACCAGTCTAGGAGTGAACTGAATGACTTTGTTACCCATTAGTGTGACTCCACTCCCACTCCCTCAGGCTGACTCCCACTGAAAGGGTGCAGAATTTGCCCCTGAGAACTCCATTTATTTCTGATACTTCCAGGACTTTCCTTTTTTAATATGTAACATTTATGTGATATTTTAGTCCTTCTAGTGTCTGAAAATTTAAAAAGCAGATGATACTTGAAGATAAATTGCTATCATCATGCAGGAAGTTTTTTCCTTAAGATCTTCCCACACTTTTCACTCAGGGCTCAGCCTGAAAAGCACACATTGGTATCTTCTTTCTGTGAGTATTGATGGATTATTTTGGGGGAGACTGGGGCCCACATCCTCAAAAGTAGGTAAGTACCATGTTTGATGGCACTCAAGAAGAACGGGGTAGCTGGATAGCTATAAGGATCCCAGTTTGCATTTCCGATTATGCAAAGTCCTAAGAATACCTGCAGGATTTTGAAAGTTCATAAGCTCTGTTACACTTAATGATAAAGGAAATAGTTTTGCAATTTCTGAGTGTAGAGCATTACCTGTAACTAGCACAACATAAGATTAGATGAAAGTTTGCTTTCTAGCTGAGCAGTAGGTCTTACAGAGAAGAAAGTCTAATGCACTGAAATGAGTGAAGAAAGGGACTATTTCTGTGTTTTGGAGCTACAGGTTATCTTAGTCCATTCTTGTACCGATATGAGATGAATAAGATTAGTCATGTAATAATAAAAGCAGTTTTTGCTTTTTATTAGGGAGCATGTATTTTCCACACTTTTCCTGGAAGGCTACTGAGATCTTCCATCCCATATTCGGTATGTGCACATTTGTAAATCAGGCATGAGTGATTACTTTTGTTAGAGTTATCTAAGTAAAACTGAAGCATCGCAGTCATGAAACAAGTTGTATTTCTCTTTTTATTTAATATAATCCTTGGTTTGGGATACAGTCCAATACTGTGATTTCTTAATATCCCCTACCCACTGTATTCTGTTTGGTAATTGAAGGAAAAGCAATGACAGAAAATCTTCCTAATGTGATCACATTCTTATATGTAACTGTAAAAAGAAAAATCCAGATCTTGCTTCTCCAAATTAGAGGAGTGGGTCCACTGCATTTGGTAAGAGATTTACACTACCAGAGCAAGCATGACTTGATCCTGTGTGGTGTAAGCTTATTTTTTTCCCTCTCTGCTAAATGTGTAGTCTTACTTCAGTGCATGTACCTTGGTCAGAATTTAGCTCAACTTTCTTAATTTGCAACACCGGACCAAATTCATCTGTACTGCAATTCCATTGACCTCTTTGAAGTTACTAAATAATTGGATTTGACCTAATACACTTTTCACTGAGTGCTATCTTGCTTTTCAGGGAGGTTAACACAATAACCATTTTCTATTTCTGCACCCAAACATGAGCATCCTTTCTTTTTTTTTTTTTTCTTTTAATTCCTGCTAGAGAAAGGAGAGAAGACAAAGTGCTGCTGTAAATAGTGCTAAATAACTAACGGGTATCCACAATTGCCTAGAAACCTCACTTCATTAGTTTGTGTTGAAATCTATAGTAAAATTCCTAGTGACATTCGGATGGCAGGAATTTTGCTGCTGTTGCATCTGGTAATATTCAGAGTCACCTGCCCTTCTGTAAAAGTGGGGTTCAGCTCACATAAGGTGATAGTCTGCAGAGTCTTGTTTCTTCCCATTGACAGTAGAGGACCTTTAGGTGATTAACTCCAAAATAGCTACAATTAGAGAAAAAAAAAAAGCCCAAGTTAAATGTTAAAGTGCCTTGCCACTATCTCTAGTGGTGCCTTTGAAGTTCAAAAGCTAGGAGTCAAATTCTTCAGTGTGCCTTGAACAAACTGCATCTGATATGGGAAGGTGGATGAAGCCGGGTGCCTTTCTGAGGCTACATGAACTGGCTTAAGCTGAATATTTTGGCCTCAACTCAACTATTGCCATTTCATATGGTGAATCTTGGTAACAGAACAAGAGGATGCATGAGCCTTTCTCTGTGAAGCGCGTGATCTTGATTCTGTGTCTTGATCTTCAAATGATCACATATGCATTAAGGCTTACTATCTGTAGGCAACACCGGAATTACATAGAATGCTCATGTGCAAAGGGTTTTGTGTTTTTGTGTAAGTATTTGCAGCTTTGGGGCTTTAAGAAACAAATTCGCACTGGCAGCGTCAGTAAATTTAAGTCTGTGTTTTCTGAGAAATAATTGGCCTAGGAAGACACTATATTGAACAGGATTCTGAGAGGCTAATTTGAAATTTATTTTTATATGCCAGACTCAAATATGTATTTAATAGATCATATGAGTTATAGTCAATTGATTTGATCAGTTATTATTAAGATTTGAGGTACTGTTCCTAACTTTGTACTTTCCTAAAACTTGTGTGGTCCGACTTAAGCCATGTAAGGTGCACGGAAGGTGTTATTTCCATTTTACACAAGCACCAGTGTTCGTATGCTATGAAGAACCTGGAAATTAAGGCCCTAATGGTGACGTGCCTTGGATGCGACGTGGTACAGATCGTGTGTCCCCGTTAGCGAGCAGTGCAGACCTACAGCAACGCGTCTGCAGGAGGGAACTGTCGGTGCTCTGGACCTGGTGCCCACGCTGCGCACATTTCAGGAGGGAACTTCACGCTGATGCTAGTCCAGCCCCGTGGACTGAATGTCAGTAACCTAAGTGAGTAAATTAGGGCTCTTGGGAACACATCTTTCTGGATTAGCTCTGAGACCACCCTGCTATGTGAGTGCAAGTGCAGTAAATGGGGATGATTGGGAGGTTTGACTCAAAAGGGTCCTTGTGATCCCAGCTAAAGCAGTGATGTAAATGCACTCACATGGAGTGATTTGTGCATGAGAGTTGCTCATTTCACTAAGTGACCACTTTTAAATCTTAATTCGCTTTTCTCGAGACTTTGTATTTAATTCTTCTGCCACAACCAACCTGCTCAGGAAAAGCCAATGCAGGTGTGTGGTTCCTGAGAGCGTCGACCAAAGGTTTCTACCTCTCTGGCCTTGTTGTAGGAGTATTATCAGCATGAGCAGATTAGCAGTGATGATACAGAATGCAGCTGTGTGATCTGAATGTCCTTACTGAGTAGGCTTTGATTAGCCAGTCAGCATAGTAGTGTATTTTAAATCATTTTGTTCTCCTTGTGAGGTGTATTGGTATGCCTTGGTTCACTGAACACATCCCTGAACACATCACCCTTGAATATCACAAATACACATACACCGCATGGATTGCAATGAGGCTTGTGGTACTTATATAGGTGCAAACCAGGAAGAACCACAAGGTGGAAAATAAATTTGAAACTGTATCTTGCTGAGGAGTGGTACTGCAACTAAAAAAAAAAAATCCAGTCTAGAAACTAGATCCAAACACATTGCTGATTATTCCTCTGCAATTCTCCTTTAAAACTTCTGATGGTCTTTAAACTGTCCTACTAATGTTTCAAAAGAAATGTAATTTTACAGAGTGACTTCTCTGGGAATAGAATGAGATGGAACATCTGTCCTTCTGAACTGTTGGAATTGCTTGGCTGAAGCAAATGCAAGATGAAAAAAATGGAGATAAAAAGACAGTTAAAAAAAAAAATAGGACTTGTTAATCTTTTCTCTAAAACACATACTAAACTTTTCAAGTTAAATTTACTCATACTATTTCCTGCTATTTTATACTACTACATCTTCCCACATAACAACTGAGTTAAAAAAGGAAAAAAGTAAAACTGGTTTCATTACTGAGATAACAGCATACGCTATGACAATTGAAAAAGTCTGATGCATTTTCTGATCACAAAAAACAGTTTTATTTTTTAAACTGATGTGAAGGAAAACATTTAATGATCTAGACTCTTGTATCGTATTGTCAGCATCTCAGCTAATTTTTAGGATGATCCTTATTTTGTTCTAAGCTGGTGTTCTAGGAAACATACCGGAATAAACAACCATTAAGCCTTCCATGCCAGAAAGCACTTTGAGACTAGTAAAAGGTAACATTGTCTTTTTTAAATGTTTTCAGCAGCCAGTAATCTATTTTCATGGTGTTCTGTAAACCCTATTATCAGGGCTGCAGATTCCTACACATGACCAGTCTTCAGTAGTGAACAAAAATGGCATCTAAATCCCAAGTGACACTCTTAAGTACTTGGCAGCAGAAGGGCTCTTCTGAGGAAGATTAAGTTAATGGAAGCATTTGGGTAACATCTGCATGACTCTTCGTCCTGGTACGGCCAGCTCACACTGCCGCAACACGTGATGGAGGATTTCTTCGATTATCACTTAAGAACAAAACTGGCTGAAGTTCCTTTCCAGGCATTCGTCAGACTGTAATGTATGTGTGAGAGTATATAGGCAGTGCAAACCGGCGCAGTTATAAAGGGTGGCCCGTACGGACTTCGAAGAGGACTTAATAAAAATCAGATTACTCGTTTAATGAAAAGTAAAAGAAATTGGGGGAAGATTTGTTGTTGTAGCTGCTGTTTATTTGTCTTATTTACAGGAAGGCGTACTGTCTTTCCCTATCGAGTGCTGCCGCAGGCACACAGAGCCTTGTTAATACAGGCGATTAATGCACTTGCCCTTCACCTCAGTTGACCTGGGTTTAAATCTCTTATTTTGTTACAAGTTAGAGGAGTTTATTGGCCCTTCTTTAGCCCCTAGCTGGTGCCTTTCCACCTCATAAAACCACTTCACAATTTGGCATAAGCGCTGTTTTCTGGTGTAAGAAGACCCAGGGCTGCAGCAGCAGGGAAGAGGCAGGTCACGGCTGAGGGGCGTCTGCACAGGGGAGTGGGGAGCATCATCCAGGGACTGACTCTGTTGGACTGGTCTTGCTTGGTTTTCTAGACTCCCATTTGAAATCAGGGAGATCCTCGCTCGCCCACATAACGCAGCGTTGGTTTCTGTGCCGAGGTTGAACAGAAGTTACCTGGTTTCATTTTCTGTAGGACTAACATTAAAAGAAGAAGGACGAGGGGATCATGAAGCAATTATACCAGTATTGAATGGCACGATTTATATTTGTGTTGAGATTTGCTGACAGTAAGGACCTGGCAGAGTGGAATAGAAGTCTTAAATTCTTTGAAAAGGTTTTTATTCTCTACTGGTTATTCCCACTCTTTCAAGCCTCCTTTCCTGCAAAGTCCAACACTGCCGTTGTCAAGAGGTGATTTTCATCAACAGCTACAGGGGGAACCTACAGACCAATGCAAGCTCCATGGAAGTGCCTCCTCCTCTTTATTTCAAGACCTGGCTAATTGGAAAATCATTTTAACTAACTATTCCAAGATTTGGAATAAAAGGTGACAAATTACTGCAAATTTGAAATGAGATCCATCCTGAGAAGGAGCTCATAAAGTTTTTTTTGCCCACTGAAAAGGAGTGTTTTAGAGGAAATTGGCATTTTCCAGAAGGCGGCCTTGGAAACTGGATTTGAAATTTGTGTGTATGAACGGAACAGCATTTTGGGCAGTTATACAGAAAAATAAAATTTGAAGAACATAAATGAGCCTGAAATTAAAAAAGAAAAAGCACTTTCAGGGTTTCACAGGAAAGAAACAAAAATCAAGGCAAAAAACTTGCTCTGGCCAAATTCTGCTATCAAGTTACCATTCGGGTCTGAGCACTAGAGAAGTGTAATTCAGAGTGCTCTGCTGAAATTTACTGTCTTTTTCCTTAGCTTCAAATTCTAACATTACCATAAGAGAAGTCGACTAGTTGTTAATAATTTCCAGAACCTTATTTCCAGAAAGTATTCATTTTCTCCAAGGTATGTATTCCTAGAATTTCCTCAGATTTTGTTTAGCTAAAGGAAGAGTAGTTTTTCACAGCAATTACTTTTTCTTTAATCTCTTTCAAAGGAAAGGCATTGGCAGGCAAAGATTGGTTTTGCCTGCAGATTTCATCTTTGAATGATGTTTTGTGTTTTAGGATGTGGTAGACATCCACTGTAGAACAGCCCACTGGTTTCAGATGTTCTTTCCTTTTTGTTGCTGGTTACCATTTTTTTTTTTTTTTAATAATGCTGTTGCCCCGGCAGAGCCATTTGGAAAAAGAGAGTGAGAATCTGCTTCAGGGCAATGTCAGCCAGCTTAAAGTAAAGAGCTTTCATTGGGTTAAATTAACCTGCTAGCCTTTGTAATAGGAACGAAGAGGAGCTCTGTGGTGGGGCAGCTACCTCTTTCAGAGGGATGGTAGCAACCAGCTGAAGGGGGGACCCTCTAACAGCAGTTTCATCAACGAGCAATTGACCACTGCTTGTAAAGATTTTCAGTGTTTATACCTAGAAGTTGCTCCCACTAATGACACTGTTTAATGTGTCATCAAATTGCAGTGGTTCTCTGGGTGGTAGGGCTCTGGATACATCACAGGGCCATGGGTTTTCCAATTAAATATGCAGTGAATTAAGGAGTTTACATTTCTTGAGAAGGAACAGATGAGTAGATGAGTCGTCTTATGAACCGGTTTAGTACAAAAAACCCACCCAGACTGTATTAATAGCAGATTTTATTCTGTAAACTTTACTAAACTTCTGATCCTACTGACCTACCCACTTTAGCGACTGGACAGAAAGACAAGAAAACTCTATTGTTAAACCAGAGACCTGTTCATCACATTCACAGCAGTGTCAGCATGGAAGCAAAGAGTCTGCCTGGGAAAGTTAGGTGAGGAGGGAGGCATGAGAATTGATGGGGCTTGTTGTGAAGCCAGACCCTCTCTCAGTCACAGCCACAGTCTCAGCCCCAGCTCATAATCTGTACTTCTGTGGGGTGAAGTCTAAAATCTCAACTGAGTTTCTTGGCTTTTAGTTTGGTGAATGAAATGTAATCTATAAGCCCCAAACACCAGTGTCTGGCAATACTGTGTGTTGGCATTGGCTTGAACACCTTGCAGATGAGCTTAAATGGTTGTTGTTATATAAAAATGCTGAAGACCTGTCATGAGCTAACGGATGTTCATTTAAAAAACAACCCCAACCTTGTTAATCTGTCAAAAGCTACCTTAAAACTGGTGCTTTTCAGTTTCTGATGGAATATGTTCCTTGGGCCAGATCCTCAGATGCTGTGGACAGTTGTGCTGAAGTCAAGCAAATGATGGTAGTTTGCAACAGCTGAAGCTTTGGGTGCCTGGGGGTGCATATGTGTGGTGTATGTGGCCTGGATATTTATTGTAGGGCTGGATTGCATGCAGGGGATCTGATGGTGGTGTGCCAAAAGGAGAAAGAAAATTCTCTTTCCACGGAGTGCTGTCAAAATCCTGCTTTTGTACTTTGAATCATTTGGGCTCTAGCTTTTAGGCTTGCAATTGTTTAAAGATGTCATAAATATTTCTGATATTCTGTTAAATGCAGTCTGCTTTGATTACCAAACCTTGCTTGAGTATTGCACTCAGGGGGGTAATAATAATATTGATTTACCTATGTATAGTGTGTAGTAGATCAGTGTTATCAGGCGTGACTTTATTTTAGTAGAAACTTTACAATACAAATCTAATCTGATAGTTTTATATGATCTCTGGCTCTGGATGTTGGAAATAGGTTGCAGCTTGTGTTGTAATGGTTTTGTTTAACACAGCACATGGCTTTTCAAAAGCATTTGAGGGCTAACCTTTACTCAGAGTTTTGTTCTTACCCACGAATGGCCATTTTAATGATGACTTGCAAGAAGCTGTTTGAAATGTTTCAGAAACCTGTTGCCCTAACTTTGATATTCTTGTTTGAAGGTCATGCTTTTAGAGGCAGTGAGCTGTGTTGTACTGTCTGAAGGATTCTGGAAACTTGCTGCTGAACAGGATTCAGAGTGGCTTAGGAGCAGAAAATATCTTCTCTTACCTGCTGCCTCTTGAGAAGTGACCCTGCTATAACTCCTTTCTTGCTGCTACTCCTAATATATCCGCAAGGGAGAGGAAACTTTTGCTACAAGCCCTTTAGTAGAGAGCGGATCCACGGGGGACTTGGTTACATGGTGCGGTCTGGGGCCCAGTTTAACTTCGCTTCATCTTTCCAGCAGTCCCAGAACTCTTCAAAAATGTGGGTGGAGATCCATTACACATGCTTACTATGGTTACTCGCCATGAAAAACAGTATGAACGGCCAACACAGACTCCAGGTGGTGGGTCAGCATTAATCATAATAGACCCAGGGGCAGAGGATTGGCAAGATACCACGAGAAATGATTGTACATCCATCCCCTTGAACTCTGTTTCCTCCCATAGTCCCCTATGGGATATGGAGGTAAGTGGCAGTGCCTCCATCTTCGGCTTCCAGCTATCATAAACCATGATCTGCTGTATGCCCATGTCCTTTTGTCTGCAGGAAAAGGGTGCGTGACATAATCCTCCGGTAGAGTCGACATAGAAATTTTGGGTTTTTCAAAAGCTTTCACCCAAAAATAATAAAGATAGAAACCTGTCCTTCAAATTCAGTTGGGTTTAATAGGAACAGCTTTTAGAGGGATTGCATATTTGTCAGCACACTTGCCTAAAAGTCCATCTAGGTGATGAGCCAGAAAGATGCATCTTTTCTCCTCTTTCCTCTCTTCCTCACTCATCTGTTGCATACATTTCTGCTCATCTGAACCAGAAAGGGAAACGGTGTGGATGTGGAAGAGAAGCAGGAGTGTTCAACGTGTTTGCAGCGTGCTCACCACAGGCCTGTTGTGTGAGATACCAGTGGTGAACCAACTAGCAAGAGAAGAAGTTTGGGCTTGTGGTTGGCCTTGTGGCCGAGCTCTCTAGCTGGCGGAGCAGCTGCAGAGGCAGCCGGGGCCGAGCTGGCTGTGAGGAGATGGGGAAGTAGATGGGCTCTGGCCAGCGCCCATCCCTCCCCCTTCCCTCAACGCAGAGTTGTGCAGGGAGCTCTTTTGCTCAGAGGATGTTAGGACACAAGTGGTGCCTCCACTGAACCACAGAGAGGAACAGCTACCAGAGTTGCTGAAATAGGGACTGTTAGATGCTGTGAGAGCTTGCTGCACTTCTGGAGGATTTTCTGTGCCCCATCCTCTTTCGCTGGAGCTTCGTCTCTCTCCCGTCTGCATCTTCCCACTCCCTGCAGTCCTTTCACTTCATTTTTGCTCCTTGTCTGCCCTGTTTTATCTTCAGGTCTCCTGGCCTGTTTCTCCTCACAGCTTTCCTCATCAGTCCCTTGTTTCTTTTAGTTCCACACACCCCACTTTATCTAAACCCCGTTAAGAGAAAAACATGAATGGACCTCCTCTGAAGTTGTTTCTATCACACAATTGGTTGGTTGTGCTACTGCCTTTCCTCCGTCGTTCTTTGTTTTGGCTGTGAGAGCTCCAGGCAGGGCCTGGCTGCCGCTCTGTGTGTACAGAGCCTAGCAAGACTGAAGGCGCTTCATTCTCAGTAGTCCTTAGGCACTGATGTTGTAAGCAGAATTAATAGTAATTTGAGTGGATGCAATTGCCAGTGTGGCCACAGACTTACAATGCAACTGTGGGAAAGTAAGTCTCCTGGTGTCTCTGATCGCTATCTGTAAAATAATACTTTCCTTCTAGCCTCTAAATAAGAATACATGGTTAAAACTAAATTGGATTTTTAAATCTCTTTCACCATGAATAATCTTCTGTGTGATTAGCAAGACAAGTTAGGTATGCAGTTGTTTTTAAATGGTAAATTTTAGGCTTACCTGTCTGCTTCTCAGATGTTACATGATGCTACAGTGTGATGTACTGATTTGCAGCTCATACATCTGCATGTGTACGCAAACACACTCACATTTCAGCAACACATTTCCCTTCCTTTCTGCTTCTCCTTCAAAGGACCACGCTGGAAAATTGCAAGAATTAGGCATCTGGGAAAAGATGGTTGCAACTCTTATCCTCCCACCAACTAGTATCTTTTGTACCTGCACAGGTAGGGAGGGAGTGACAGTGGAGACACGTGTATATACGCATGTTCACACAACTAGCGCATTTGAAACCAAGAAACAAGACAATGGTCAGAGCTTATTGCTACTGCATGAGCCCGCTTAACAGTGTTACAGAGTACAGTATATGCTATAATCATACTTACACATCTCAAGGGAGTATAGTATGTCTTATTAATTATGGATCACAAATATATTTTGAGATCCTTTGATTAAAGGCAGTATTGAAATATAAAGCATTGCAACAGAACTGGGCTAATTTGCACGGTTGACTGGGAGACCCTTTGTGGCTGAATTAATTTTGCAATTTAGTAAGTTAACATACCCAGCACAGCAAAGCTCATGCATCACAAATTGCAATTATTCGGTGTATTTTGACAACAATATCTCTATTTTAGTTATTTACAATGCTTAATGACTTCCTAGTAGTTGTTCAATAGCATCTCTTTTATGAAAATCTATTAAATCTTATTCATACAGGCTGAAAGGGGTCAGGCATATGGGGATGCTGGGCAGAGACGAAGGTAAGAGTCCCTTTCTTCTCTCACCTGCACACTCGCTGCTTGCCACTGCTGTCTAACTCAGCCTACTGTCTCTTCTCAGAAGTGCCTGAAAAGCCCCTGAAACCAGCACTGTGACTTGATTAGGAACTAGTTAAAAGAGAGACATTTTTTAATGTATTGCATGGTGTGCAGACGAGTGTGACTTGTACTATGCTATTGTTGATAATTGCTTGATAGTGACCAAATAATAGATGAAAAGATGTTTTCTCTGTAAAGCAGGGTTTACAAGTTTGGAAAGACAGTCAACGTAACGTAAAAGTAAAGATCTTTGGTGTTTGACAGGAGGTAAATTTGCTCAAATGAGACAGATAAGGTTTCAGATGACACAGCTTTCAAATATCAAATTGTGTGTCATACAGGTGTTTGCACTTAGCAAGCGTTTTCAATACTAAAAACACCTTACAACCTAGCAACCCAGTGAACAAGAAAGTCTCCTGAACGCTGTGATATGACTCTTTCTCATGTAGTTCCCCTTTCTTGGCCTGATGGATCTGAAATTCTCACTCTCAAGATTATCAGGAAACCATCTGGATTTCCTTTGAGCTCAGCACATGGGATTATATCCTTTTTTCTGCCCAGCAGTGCAGCACCTCCCCAGTCCTGCTCACCAACACTTCTGGCAGTCCTGCATTTTGTATGCCTTGCTATTCCAGGCAACCCAGGCATATATGCTTTGCACGTGTGCCAAAGCCAATAGTTTTTGCTGTTTCCAGTGTGCTGGTGGCTGAGACTATTTTCTCGCTGCTTAACACTTCACTGGCATTTGACACTGAGGCCTTTGCCGTACGGTGTGCATCTCCTAGTAAAGAGCAGGCAGGTAGCGTGAGCTGTTTAACATGTCCTTGCTCATGGCTGTCATGATGTCTCTTCTTTTCTTCTTTTTTTTTTGGAAGGGAATTCCCACCCCCTTCTGCTTTGACCACGGGCCTGTGCTGATACGTTTCTCCTCCTTCCACCCACAGGGAAGTCGGCGCTTCCCTCACCATCGGGCTCAGCCTGGTGGTTGCCTCGCGGCCATCACCTTGTCCTGAAATCTGGTTATCTTGACTAAAACCAAATCTTGTCCACAACCAACGTAAGTGTAAAATAAAAAAATAAAGCATGCCTACACTAATAATTTCAAACTGCAGGCTTAGCTAGGCCCTAAACCAAGGTAGGTCCAGTGCTAATTAAGTTGTTGGGAGACTGTACATACCGACACAATCCATCCATGTCGCTGCCTGTGTGGGTGCACCTCTTCCTCCACCAAGAGACCATCCGACAGGCTGTCTCAGATGGTCTGTGGCCACTGAGCCTACCCTGTAAAGACGGGAAGACTTGAGAGAGATCTGTAAGGCCAGGAACAACTCAAAAAAACAGGTATTCGAGTATGAGGGTGCTCATGCCTGCTGCGTGTGAGACTTCAGCCTCTTCTGGGGGGCACCGCAGAGCAGTTGGGATTTGCAGATTAAACCCAAGTCCAGTGTAGATGTTAATGCTTTATGCAGCTCTGCTTTTGCATCATAGAGGAACCTGCTGGCGCACTCACCTTCTTTCTTGTTAGTATCACTGTTTATATTTTGGGGTGTATGAAGGGGAACAGACGGTATCTTGTTTTACTGTAGCGTGAGGAAAATCTATTTAAGTGCCTGAGGAAGGAACTGCTGGTTGCAGGTGTTCACGAGAGATGTGTTCCTCTTCGCCCCTGCGCTCCTGGAGGGGAATTCAGCAAAAAGGACCTGCGTGTGGAGCACGGTCCCCGACTTCCCCAAAGCTATATAAACACAGCAGAAACACCGGCAGGCCCCGGTGTGCTGAGAGTGTGTACCCCCTTGTAAAAAAGAAAAGAGGTTTAGATGATGTACTCCATTTATATATGTTAAGCTGTGAAACTTTTACCCTTTTTTTTATACATAGTTTGTGCTGGGCGTTCTTGGTTCACATGTAAGGATGCTTGCCATTCCTGACTCATTTACTGAAACTTTCAAGATGATGAGCAGCACATAACAGTAGGTGAATAATGAATGAATAACAGAGAGTAGTGCAGCATGCTTATCACTAATAGTCTGCTGGCATCTTGCAGGCTGTAATTTGCCCACTTAAGTTCTGACCTGGTAAACCCCTTGAACACATTTAGAAGAGTATGCATAATTTCACTAAAAATCTTTTTGGTTGCTTTCTTAAAATTAAACATGTCACTAGTGCCATGTGAAGATGATGTGTTTACTCTGCTGCTTATGGGCACTGCATCAGGCATCACTCTTTCACGTACTCACAGACACGCTTTATCTCTGGTGAAATACGTCACCTCCTTTCTTGAACTGAATGCTTCATTCCTCTCCCTCACAGATCTAATACCACAGTGAATTAAATGTATTGGTGAATCAGGGCTGAAATCTACAGTCTACAGTGACTATGATTGCTTAAAAATAATTCCACCAGACGTAGTTTAGAGATGCCATTTTCTGTGGGCACATATGCTCTATGTACGGGTATATAAAACAGCGTGTGGGAATGCAATGCTATTTAACTCATAAATGGAGAGCAGAATTTTATTGGTCACAGTAAATATTTGTTCAAGAAAGAGGAGCGGAGGTGAGAACAATCCATATGAAAAGAAAGCACGTTAGTACCCAGAACACTGAAAATATTGTTCAAGGACAGTTTATCCTTGTGGAAAATATGACCCCCTGTAAAGCTGCTGAGTCTGTTTGCAGATCATTTCAAAATAGAGTCCTTGCATTTGCCATTTTAGTTTGTTTTGGCTGTTGGTGTCTAAACTACATTCCTAGCAAATTGCATGAAGTGCTTATTCCATTATTTCTATTGTTATGTTTCTCAGTAGAATGTGGTTATCTTGAGCTAGTGTCCTGCTTTAGTACATTAGCACTAAAATGCACCAACAATCTTGCAAAGGGAGCGTAGGGCGGCTGACATTGAACTGGTACCTTGTACCTTGTCTCTGGAGATTCCTAAACCAGAGGTTGCTTTCAGCTTAAAATGAAGAAAGAATATTTGCATTTCTTCATAATCCGCTCTACTCTTGTGAAACCATGACCTGTGCCAGTTCATATATATTCTGCTCAAACTCTGTCCAGGTGCCGGGATTTGCTTGACTGGTCCTAACTGGTTTTTGGATGAGAGGTGTTTTAATCTGCTCTGAATTTATATTTTGCGTGGCTTCAGTTTTCACATAATGAGCCAGCTTTATCTGTCATGTGCACAGTTCTGCTTTCTTCACGTCCCAGTTCATAATTTTGTTACATGCCTTTTGTCCATAGAAAATAAAGGAATCGGGGAACTGAAATTGAATTAGACCCAAAACGTGCTCGAGTTTCCTGTTTTTCTTGTATTAAAATACTTTTTCTATTGAGACTGAACATGCGGCAGTTTCCTAACCACAACCACAGGGACTGCGAGAGCACCCCGAGTTTTGTCGCAGAGCACGGCGCAAGGGGCCGACCTGGAAGCAGGCTGGGGATGCGCCGCGCAGAGCAGCGCGGGGAGGACAGCGTCCCGCCGCAGTGGCAGCTGCCCTGCCGCTGGTTGTGTTCCCGGACGCTGGCAATGACTGGCTTTGTGGTTCACCCCTTGTCCGAGTCAGATGTCACTTCTCTCTTTCATCCTCCTTCCCCACTTTTTTTCCCCTGCCCATTCTTTTCTCTCATCTCATCTTTTTTTCTCTCCTACCCCACTCCTCCTTCTTTCACTCTGCCCTTGTTTTTTCTTCTTCTTTAGTCAGACAGATCTGCTGAAATATAAAGCCAGACCTCTCCTAAAGAGGAGGAGGAATGTCCTTTTTCTTTTTAAATTATGCACCTGCCTAGATGTTTTCACCACGTAATTGCTGTAGTCACTATTGGGAACGCAGATAGGCCCCTTTAACACAGCCACTAAAAGCCTTTTGATTTAAAATGATGTCTTCAGTTTTACAGCCTTTCTGTGCTTCTGGTAGTATCCTTCTGCAAAGACTAAGTGGAGAGACAAAAGAAAGCAGCACAAGACCTGCCTCCAGCAGTATTTCCACAGCCCTATTACTAGGGAGGGCTGCTCACGCTGAGGTCACTGCTGGGAGAGCTCATCGCTGAGTGCAAAATGCATTCAAAAGTTACTTTATTATAAGATTAACAGCTCTATCATGAAAACGAGCAACATTCCCAGGCTTGTGGGAATCGGTTCTGCTGCATTCCAACCCCGGATGTCCTTCTGACACTTTTTTTTTTTTCCTGTGGAAACACTCATAAATTTGACCATGGTACTTGGAGATGAGCTAGACCCATTCCAATACAGTCCCTTCAAATCCACCCTCTCTCCCTCCTTTGTCTCGAGAAGGAGGTACTCTCTCTCCAAGTCTTACATCCCTTGGTAAACTAAGGGATATTTTAGATATCTTGCTGTTTGTTTTGGATTAAGTGGCACTGTTTAGGGAGTAATGTGTTCTCCTCAGTGTAAATGGGAGGAGTGGAATTCGTAGTTCCAGTCTCAAGAAAAAAGATATTTTCACAAAAGATAAAGAAGCACTTTTATGCATATGTAGGAGAGGGAGGCCTACTACAAGATCTGAATTTTGGATACCTCCCAGTTTTAAGGGAGCTGCGATTTGGGCATTGATAAAAACCCCTGTTCCTAATGGTAATAAGAGGAAAAGAAAAACCCAAACAAGATTATCTTAAACTGCAATGATTTTATTTGTATCGACAAATTATTTAATAGAGATTAATTGGATCCTTAATTTAGACACTAATTCGATGATCTACCCAACAATGAAATAAAGGCTGTTGACTGTTTATCCATTATCTCCTATAGAAGACAAGCACAGTGTTATTGAAGTGATTTGCATAGTTTCTGAAGTCAAATATTAATACACACACGTCTTTCCCAAGTTTCAGCCCATCATTAAAGCTCTGTGATCTTCTTACACTAACATTTTGGTCTAAGTTTTACTGCATAGTAAGATAAAACTTCATTACACAATTAGGCAAAACATCATTGCTGTGTGGAATAATAATTTTCTGAAGGCACTGGATGCAACCTTTAATTAATCTCTCATCTATGCCAGATGTAGTACCTTGAATAAGCCCTAATAATATTGCCATCTCCCAGCTTTCTTAGAGATGTAGTTTCAAGTCTGTTTGCTTGTTTGCAATTATGTCTAAAATTAACTACTTCAGTTATAAACCTAACAAACCAAGGAGGAGCGTGGTCTTCTAATGGCACGCAGAAGTGGGCCCTACACTGGGTATTGTAATGCGCTCTCTCTCCTTGTTATTTTTGCACCATGTCTTCCTTATTAACGTTTGATATGGGCTATCGCTTTCCTCCTTAAAAACCTCAGGATCACAGTTCAGTTTGAAGGCTGCGCGTGTCGATTGGGCTTGCTGTTATTGAGGCCTTTTCTACCAGCACTGTTTTTCCCCTGCTGTCAAATCTCCCCCCACCTATTCATTCCTCCTGCTTAAGGCCTGTTTGACACTGTTGTAATGACCCCCCTTGGGAGATGTACAATTGGATTTGTAAGTTCCCGCATGGCTCTTGCTTTTTAATGTTTGCTCCTGAGTCAGCACTGTATGCATGGCTGACTGGAATAGAGTGAAAATTTGAATAATTTCTGTTCTCTTCCCTTGATTATGTTGCTGTTTGGTTGCAGAGAAGAAAAGCACCTCTAAAATAGTTCAGGGATCTCATACTCTCACATACAATTAGGTTGTAATATTCTGGATGACTAATTTTTCCGAATATCTTGGTAGCACGTAACCGTTTTTGTTAGGCGGAACCTGAGTTTCACCAGAGCTTTATAGTTAAATACAATGCATGATGGATTTTTTTATCATGTAGCAGCACCCCTGACAGACAGTACAGGCTCTGCTCCAAGTTGCACTTGGTCATAAAATATGTGGCAGCGTGAGGCTAAACTTGTATGCTGGTAGAACAATGATCTCATAGCTAGACGCTGGGGTAAAATTAGCTTGGTCAAATTTACATTTCAGAGCAGGGATAAATGCTTGTCTCCTGTGTCCTAAGAAAGGGAAGGTTATTTCAGGGAATCTCTGGATTCCACAAATGCTTCTGGAGTTCACAATCTACTGATCGGTTTCCTATAAACGGAATGCGGCAGTTAATGTTTCTTCTGCTTCAACCAGCCACGGTGGGTTCAGCTCTACCATCTGAACTACACACAGGTTTGTATTCTTACATCATGTGTTGATGATTCTCATTCTGCTGTATACTTTGGCAGGGAGTGATGCAATCTATCAGAAACTCTAAGCAATTATTTTCTTTTGGGCTGCATACCCTTGGTAATCCAGGTAGCAATTACCCAATCTGAATATTTGGCAAGTAGTTTAAAATCCCTGTGGAGAAAGCATATGCAAGCCTGGCTCTGACCTGATTAACTTTCTTAGTTCCCTGACTTTACCAAACAGTACTGAACACCTAAGGGAAACTAGCGTGTTCCCAGGTACCTCTGTCCTGAACAACATTAGTAAAAAGTAATCATCCCTTCTGGATTTGGTGTTCCCTTTCATCTTGGGCTGGCTACATCCCAGGTGGGTGCAGCTTCTGGCAACGTGCCCTACAACGTAGGTGTTATTCTCAGAACAAAAGTAGAGGGCTGCCAGATGTCCAGTGTCACCTGCCCTAAGGAAATTTTCCTTCCAAATCTCCGAGTGGATTGTTTCACCAGGTGACTGTGCTTGTTGTTGCGGTCTGCTGATGTGACCATGTGACAAAATGCACTGCTTGCTTCCGTGTTCAAGGGAAGTGGAATTTAACTTGCTCAGTTGTATTTTGCAGCTGCAAAGAAGGAAAAAAATAGAAGTAAGAGTACAGTACAGGATGGGCCAGCATGTGTCTTATTTCCTGCGTTCTGGCAGCACTCTTGGGGAGGAGAGACACGGGACCCTGGCAAGTGACTGTGGGCCAAATCCTCAAGAGTTCAAGAGCTGCACTCAGGAGTGGAAAGAGAGCTAAAGTATTAGGAACATTTTAATCCCTAGGTGACAAAAAGCCTTGAATACAGAAGGCTGTTCAGTTCATAACAAATCACGTTCATTTCATGGTGTTCCCTTTTCCTGCTTTTCAGAGGCAGCTGTAGATGGCCTTAGAATTTTCTAATTGTTTTCCAGCTTTTTTGGACAAGCTTATCCTGTACTTCCTTGCATGCTGGCAAAGTTAAGCGAGATAGAAACATTACTTGAGGGCTAACTTCCTGCAACATCACCTTCTTGTTCAGGTCTCCAAGCTTTTCTCACAAAAATATATCCAATGTCACTAATGTGAAAGGGTCCAGGATGGTTGAGTATATCCCTTTCCCTAGCCAGTCACATCTGTCTCATGTGTCCAGTAGCAGGACCAGTTGGTCTTGACTCACCAAAAGGGATAGCTGATGTTTTTTAGAGCTGCATTGTCAAGGGTGGACCTTGACAAGACTTGAACTCATTCTCCCTGAGCTTAGTGGGGTGGTTTAACTGCTCATCTCTAGCCAATAAATCTGGTAGTCAGGGGCACAACAAAGAGACACAAGGAAGTTCTTTTAATCTTCACGCAACTTCATGGGTGAGGTCAAGTTCTTACCCTATGATTCACCAGCAGATTTCATTGGGATGAAGAGGTGAACATCGGTTCCCTCATGCTTCTTTGTCAGTTCCCACATATCAGCATTCTTCCCCATCATGGCATAAGGAAAATGGATGTGACTCACACTTCACAGGTTTCAGGTAAAGCAGAAATCAGAACATGAGAGATCTTGAAGGTTATGACAGTGTTATAAGTGATGGGTCACTTTTCTCCTTAGGGAACCTGCTTAACTCCCTCAGACTTTTCCAGAAAAGAGCAAAAAAGAACAAAAACAGGAGGAGGGCAGTGAAGAAAGGAAAAGGTCCTCCCATTTTTTGTGGTGTTACTACACAGAGCTGAGCTGCCAGGTTAAGATCTGCAGGGAGATTGTGGTTAGCGCTGGTGGTTGACTGGGCACCACTGCATTCCTTGCAGTGGGACTCAGGCCAACGGCATTACACCATCAACTCTGAGGGATCACCAATAGCACAGATTGCCAACAGGAGAGGAAAACACAACAGAGTTTTTGATACCTAGGAAGGATGAGCTTTAGTGACAGTCTAGATGTTCTGTCCACTGCCATGACCATCCCTGGAAAATGAAAGTGTCAGCACACCTGTCTGCAGTCTTTTCAGCCTGTAACAGAGTGGTTGCTCTCAACTGTAATAAAATGTAAATATTTGTGGGGTTTTATGGTTTTGGGGTTTTTTTTAAACTATAAATTCCCTCTGTTCCTTTCTTCCTTCTCTGTAGCAACAGGCTGTGGGTCATTAGTATCAATAACACAGATCTCTCTCATGCCACACCTAAACTAAATTGTCAATAGGAGGTGTTGTAGAAGATTCACACATCATTCCAGCAACTGTAATATCTGTTGGGAAATGCAAAAACACCAGGTGCATAGCTGCTGGTTAGAGTTTCCATTTACTTTACCTGGGGCTTTTCTGTAACATGCAGCGATGTACGTCACATGCAGAAAAAAAAGTAGGTGGAAGGTTCTTTCCAAACCACATTGACCGAAAGAATGTATGTGTCAGGTAAGCTGTATGCTGACATGCTCATGCATTCTGCAGTGGAAAGGGTTACCTTGTCAAGGAAATCTTCTGGTGCAGGTGTGCATCCTAGCAGATTCATTCAGAGACTGAGAGATGAGAATGAGCCCTCCCTAATCTGACATGTACAAACAACATTTTATCCATTTGTCTCCTAGGACATTTGCTAGCTGTCTCGTTAATCTTTTACTCGAAGTCAGACATATGTATTGATGGAAAAACAAACCATAGACCACAGACCCCCTGCCTCGCATTCCTCACCTCCTCAGAGTAACACTCACTATAGAACCATGCAGACAGCACTGATATTTCAGTGGGTTTGTAGCTGCATTTCCTCCTTGCACTTCTAAAGCACCTCTTCCACTGCTGTACTCACAGGCTCTTCTTCCTACTTATTATTTGTACTGTTGAGTAACTACCTACCCCCTCCAGTCCATCTCATACACCCCCTTCCTCATTTGCATTTTGCAGGTGTATGATGCCTCATGTATCTCTGAAGTTAAGGTGGCTAAGAAACTGGGGCTGGAATTTCTTCCTTTTAATACCAAGTCCCAGGGTGCTCTGTGCACCTCTCACTGACCTTCTGGAGGCTTTATGAGCACCATTAATTTTACTTGCTCCTAACAGCCCAATATCAAGGGCAACAAAAATGCAGGGCCCGATCCTCAGCTGGGTGAATTGTTTTTAACTTTAATAACATTAAGAAGGAATAAGAAACTTGTGAGCCAGAGCCAGCAGCAGAGTATAGAAAGGGAAGTAATTTCAGGAACAGAAATATCTGTAAAGGTTAATCTCCAGTTATCTTGCCTCTGACTTCATCATCATCTGGTCGTAACAGACTTTGTGAGCTAAACAGAGTCAGGTTAGCTCAGTACTTAAATAAAAGAGCCTGGAGGTGTTGTCTTGGTGGTGTTAAATAGTGATCTTCGCTTCTACCCAAGCAAGCAGATTCTTTTGCGTCTTGCATCACTGCATTATCTGAGCCTTTCTTGTACGTCTGCCTTCAAGCCTGCCGGGCTGATTGGTTGGGATTATTGCCTGAGGTTTTCCAATGCTAATTTTATTTTCAATAGTATTTATTTTCTCCAACAAAGCTCTGCATGCTCACATGCTGCATCTCATTTTAAGTGAGGTCAGAATTTCTTTAAATAGTAATTATTTGAAAGGGAAGAATACCCTCCAAGTCCTGTAAGAATATTGTTTATAAATATTTGTCCTTTGCATCTCTGTAAATGAAAATTACCAAAGCAGAACAAGGATTTATTTTCAGTTCTCTTTAATCTCAAAGTTATGCTTTGTACTGTATGACATGGGATTGACCCTCGTGGGACTGGATCCAGCCTGAATTCATATCTCACTCAAATCCACATTTGTACATTGTTTGGGGTGTTTGGTCAGGAAGTTTTAGGCTGTCTGTTTCAAATAATTCATACTTTTAGTGCTCAGTCTTAGCAAAATCCCCAGGGACTCTAGTAGGCTTTGTAAGCACTTCTTCAGGTGAGACGGTATTCTTCAATATGAATTTAGGTTTGATACAGTGATAGAACATCTCCTCTCCATTTCATTTCTTCCTAAATAATTTTTTTTTTTTTAGTTTCCAGGTTTCCTTCACAAAAAATGCCTCAAAAATCTTTGTGCAGTGCCTAGCACAAGGGGATTGGAATCATAGCTTGTTCTGTAATACAAACCACAACTTAAGAGTTAAAATGAGAAATAAGTTGGACGGACTACTGACTCTTCTCCAAGAGGTAGTCAAAGGCTTGTAATAGCTAGTTCAGTTGACACCCCAGGAAAGAGAAACTCTCTGCTCTGGAACTCAGTGTTGGTGATAATGGTGTGACCTTTGCTGCATTGCCTTGCCAGATCCTTCAACACTGGAATAAAAGCAAGTGCATCTATCAGGGTCCTGTAATTCAGTTGTCAGTCCAGCTCAGTCGTTAGTCTTGCTATGGAGATCGGTCACAAAACCACAGCCTGCTGTGGTGGTAGCAATAGTAGGGAACTAGTAGGAAATAACCTTTGTGTAGTGCATTTGGCAGACAAACAGTTAAATTATGAAGTTGCTATTATTATGGATTTTAGTCTGTAATAATCTGGGCCAGATTTGAGTTTGTAAACCCATCCTGAAAAGTGCATCAGTCCATCTCTAACCCTGGGTTCACTGAAGACAATGAAGTACAACATGTAGGTTAAAGTGAAAATTGCATTCAGTATTGGTTTTTGTACAGACTAATTTGTTGGCTGGAAAGCAGTAAAGCTGAAAAGCTAGTGAAAGTGCTGTGGCAACTCACTGTAAACTTCTAAATCCCTGGCGGAGAGACTACATCCAATTGCTATTACTTGTCTTACACTTAGATAGATGGTAAATTCTTTGGGGAGCAGCATCATCGTTTTGTTCTGAATTGTGTCCATGCTTGGTCTGTGGCCGTGCCTCCTGGGCTCAGAGATACTATAATGATATAGATGTGTCCTCTCCACCTCTGCAAGTGACCTGAGAAGGCCAGGTCTAGCTGCTGCTCCTTGGGTGAGCCATGGGAGCAACCTCCATGCCTTCCTCCCTGTCACCCTCCCTACAGAGGTACTGGAATGAGAATGAGAAGAAATGCCGGTGCGTCTGCCAGCCTATCCTGCCTGGCTGGGTTTCATTCTTCTTCTCTTCATGTTGTCCCGTAATTCATCCAGGGAGCGGTAATGTGAAACTTAGCATCCTGCTTACTGTAGGGGGGTTGGGCTCGATGATCTCTCAAGGTCCCTTCCAACCCAAAGCATTCTATGATTCTATGATTCTATGATCCTAGATGACTTCTCATCCTCTTAATAGGCCTCCACACCCTCGCAGGGGTCAGCACCCTTCAGATATCCACAGCCTACCGTGATCTGCCTCCCCCTTCCGTTCCCTCAGCAGCTTGCTGTCCTTTAGCCAGGTTATACATATTTTTTCAATCCCGGTTCTTCATGGTCTCTGAGCACAAGGCTTAGCGGAGAGCTACGCTGCCAGCGCTGCGAGACACCCCAAAGGGAGTTTGGCTGTGGCTCTGCCTGTTTTCACACCTCTCTGCAGATGGAGGCCGCGGACCCCACTCCCCTCCCCGGCGCCCCTGCAGGCACTCTGCCCGCCTTTGGCCTCCGCTGTCAGAACGACTTTGGCAACTGCCACTGCTGGATTGCATCACCCTGCGTGTCTCCCAGGTGGCTGCAGCATTAAAACTCGCCTATCAGCCTGTCTATCTGGTATTAGGTTTGTATCTTGCCTGCCTAGCCGGGGTTTCGACTTCTGGGCTGCTTTTGCAGTTTTAATTGCAGTTTGGGCACAGCAGCGCTGGCATGTGAGTGCTACGTCAGCAAACATAAATCCCGTAGTTGCTCAGGCTTGGACCGCATTTTTATGGCGTTGCAGGAAATGGAGGTTTGGCATGCCGGAGAACCGCGGGGAAAGCAAGGTGGTGCGGGAAGCAAGGCGAGCGCAGCATCCTTTCGTGTGCTCAAGAAGCCGCTCAAGGGCAGGGAGCAGTGCGGCTAACTGGCACCATCGAGGAGGCAGCCAGCTTCCCCTCCGGTGATTTATATGGGGTTTATGGTGGGGTGTGGCCAAGTAGGGTCGGTGGGAAGCAGGCACATACGGTTACGTGGGATTAGCGAGGAGCAGACAGACGGCAGCGCAGGACCGGGCAGGGGAGCCTGCACGTGGGACGGCGCGGCCGCAGAGGCAGCTGGCACCGGAGTGCTGATAAGGAGAAGAAACAGATGGCCACGCAAGCCCTTACACACGCCTTCCTGGTAGGCCTGCTGGAGGCTGGTCCACATCCCTTATTCCCCAAACAAAAATAAATCTTTTCTCTTCCCTTGTTTGAAGAATTCATGTGGCTCATTAAAGTTTACTGCCATAAACACACTCTTGCAGTCTTTGCCCGGGTACATCTCCGCTGCTTGTGAATGGCTCAGGATCAGTCCCATTTGGGCCTCTACTGTGCTGTTGTGACACAGTTACAGAGCCCTTCCCTCACCGCTGCAAGTCTGCAGTGTGAAAAGGAAAGGGGGAAAAGGACAAAAGAGGAGAAGTACGTATTACGTAAGAGCCCCCCCAACCAATTCCAGAATTGGCCTTGATACCAAGGGGAGCGTGTAGCAGCTCGTAGGTGTGCAGAAGTTAACACGACAGACTGCTGAGCGAAATTCGTTTAAGAGGTGTTCTGTATCGCCAAGGTAAGAGCGGTGCGATGTGATGTGGCAGTTGCTGTGGAAACCTTTTGGCTATACGGCGGCGAGCAACATAGAGTGCAGAAGGTAAGCGGAGCCTAGGTAGTGCCTAGGTGTAGGAGGCAACGCTCCAGCATTCAGCATCCCCTCTCTACTGCAGTTCATTGCTTGCAGGCTCGTGTTATGCAGCTCTGTCTATTCTCTGTTACTACACAGCCACCACGGGGATGAGGTTTGGAAAAAGCACAGAATGTTTCTAGTAGTGCAGATGTTTTCAATGAATTCACCCTTCAGAACTGAAAGCGAAGGAGGCCTGGAAGGGGAAGAGTGTTTGTAGTGAAAAATATTCGGTTCATCCATATGTAGACCCAACGTGAGCCTGGGAGACACTGAGTGCCCCCTGTGAAGCGACAAGTGCCCTCAGTCTTCACTGAAGTTCTGCTGAAGGCAGTGGGTACGTCTGCACGGCAGTGGCAGCAATGACTGCTTTTTGGCTCGGTAAATCAGCCTTTGTGGCTGCGCTCCGGCTTCTGCAGTATGCACGCTTCAGTATCTCTTTAGAGGCTTGTCTGATGAAAAGGGAAAACATTCAGCATCTTGCCAGATCAGGGCCTGGATTTTGAAATATTTTTGTAGGTTAAAATGAGAATGCATATGCATGGGCTTGTTTTCAGGCAAGCTGAGCACTTTTAGCTTGCAGAGTTGGGTGCAAGTCTTAGATGTCTCCAGAAATCAGTCTCAGAACATTTTTTTCCCCTGATACTACCCTTATTGCCCTTGCCTCCATCTCCTCTGCTGTTATATTGTGTTTTAGCTATGAAACTGTACTATTTAAACCATTTATGGTACTGTTTGTTTGGGAAACAGTATAAAAATCTGCTCTATCCAGTTACATGGAGTGACTTCCATGTAAAATCAATCAACGATAGTGAAATCAACTGGAAAGGCTGTGAACGTCACTCAAAATAATGCCCCCTTTCCTCCACCATGGCTCCACCTCAGCCAGTGACCTGGAATCTGGCCCCTTTCACTCACTGCAAAGCCTTTGGATGCAAATTTCCCCTCTAACATTTTCCAAAAGAAGCCCCAGGACCCAGTCCCTCAGCTTTCACATCTTAGGGAACTGGTAGAGATGGAAAATTTGCGTGAGGACCCTTGCCACTCTAGTATCTCAGATGCTAATGTAATTCTAGAGAGTGCCATCAATGGTAATCTTATGTGAATAGGCTTGCTAGTGTTACAATATTTCTGCAAATATTTAAAAAGGTGTCAATGTATATATAAAAAAGTGGGTATGGTTATAGGTCTGTCTATCTGATTTTGATGCCCTCCCTCCTTATCCCCACATCTGTTTCCAAGAATGTCATACCTGGAAAGAATCATTTCAAATTAATTCAATTTGTTTCAAAGCAGCCTAAGCTTCATCCCTCACAAGGGCCACTCAATCATATTACTGCTCCTGTGAAACTCCTAATGGGACACAAAACAAGTAAAAGTAGATTCAGGTGATCTCACATATTAAACATACTAATTAAATCTGGCAGCAAAATGACTTTGTGAATTTCCTTTAATCCTGTTTTTAAATTAGGCCGTATGTATTTTGGCTCCAGATTTCATGTGCTCTATTTTCTATGAACTTCCTTTTAACCATGTCCTGTGGCCAATTCGCGTCCAATTGTTTGAAAATCAGTCTTAGGTGATAACTCTGGATGATTAAATATGAAGTGTTTAATTCTGATTTCAAATCCACCTGTTCCTTTGAAAAGCTTAGTGAATATCTCATATGGGAGGTTCAAAGCTGTGCTGATCTGACTGTCTCTACTAAAAACCCAAATGGTATGGATCTCTGTGTTTTATCAGAAACTTTCCCTAAAGGAAAAGTAGATTTAGGGAAGTGGGGATGCTTGCTTTAAATCAGTAGTACTTTCCACATTGCTGTTTTATAGCTTTACCTCTGGGGGAATATGAGCTTATTTATATAGTTTTGCAGTGCCATGCTGACTAACAAGACTAACAAATGACATGCTGACTAACAAGGGCTTCTTCTTGATGTCCTTTTGTGTACAGTCTTGGTATTTAGCCCACCCTGTAGAAAGTTGGGCTTGCAGTTCAAGGAGGTCTATGTTGTTAGCCAAAATGTTAGTGGTCAGTATCTACTTGAATCAGCTGTGATGGGTACACTCCCATTGTGCACATTTTAACTTTAGGAAGCCAAAGCTCCAGGTGGCATCCAGGATATATGGTGATACCCGAATGGACTCTTTTTTAGGGGATGGAAGCAAATTCCCTGTTACTTCTGGTACCTAGGATACTGGTGACACTTTGATCTCTCATGCTTGCTGTGGTACACTACAGTTTTCTCTGTTTGATTATTGTATCCAAACAGTTTTAGTTTGTTCTCAGGTTGTTAGGAGTGTTTTGTGGTCTGTGCTTTAGTGTGTGTGTGCACGTGTGTGATGGAGAAAATGTTCAGAGGTCATTCTGGGCAGAACATCTATTAATGTGATCTTGGAGGGATTGGACTTGGTGAGCTAGGTGGTCCTGCTTCTCTTCGTTCTATACTGCACTCTCCTGATTGCACCAGTGATGCGAAATATGCAATAAATAATACAGTCTATAGCAGCACTGCTTCCACATAACAGATATGGCAGCAAAATTCTTTCCTGGATCAGCTTTCCAGAGCATCTGAGCCAACCATTCAGCCAGTGTAACCTGTTACAGCTCTGTCAAGTTACACAGGACTCCATTGGTTCACTGCAGCGATTTGGCCACCCTTCTTCCATCAGGAATTAGTGGATGGGAAATTCACCTAGATGTACACACAGACACGCAGCAGCACACACCCAGAGTACCTACCAGCAGGTACTCTGAGTACCTACCAGGTACTCACCGGAGCTCCTGTTTTGCTGGGATGACAGTCTGGTCTGTTAGGGTGAGTTTGTGTCAGCACAGTTCTCTTGATCTCCATGCACTTAGTGACTCCTGCACTGCGGGTAACGTCCAAGAGCAAGGAAAAGCTGCCAGGGATACACGTGTCTGTGAGTATGCACGTGTGCGCATAGCGCACAGAAAATAAGTGGTACTGTGGAATAAATGTCCTATCTGCAGAGGTGTGAGGTAGTGGCGTTACTCAGGAGTGTGCCAAAATGATTGATGCTAAAAATGTTATACCGCTGCACTCCACACAGTGCACATTAAAGAAAAGCCAAGGCAGGGCATATTAAATTTTATTGAGAGTGGGTTTTGCAACTCTTTAAGAGGCCATGTGCCATGCTTCCTTTTTTAGGCTCCAACTACCAAAATTAAAACCAGTAAATCTTTCTAAAAATAACCTGAGAAAAAACTTTCCCCTGTGTGAAAATGAAGCGTGTTAATGTCCTCATGTGCCTTGATTTTCCAAAAAAAATAGCGCCTTGTTGGAAAGCGCAGTCTATTCCCTTTGCACGATACCAAACTCCGTGTATCACCTCTTCACGTTGTTGCCGACGGTGTGAGACTGGATGTGACCAGTTCTGGGGTTCAAGCCAGTAACATCCGTAGGGATGGGAGGACGCTCTCCAATAAGGGAGATGGAAGACCCTGACAGCGGCAGGCTGCCTGAAGAAGTGAACAGGATTTGGATCACTAGATCTGGGGAAGATGGAGTTGTGGGAAGGTGAAGGATTTAAAAGTCAATCAGATACAAATTTATTGCATGGATTTTAATGAGGAACGTGTGCTTTGTGGGCATGGCTGTACGCATACTCACTGTTTGCATTCAGTGAGCAAAGGCACATGTGAAAGGTGTTTGCATAACACGAATGGGAAGTAGGTAGGGTCGTTCTTTCTCATAGTCATGCTCTTTCTTTTTAGATATAATTTACATTTATTGCAAAATATTATGTACTAACTCTGTGGCATATGTTAGGTTTGGTATTTCACTATTGTATGTTGAATTCCTGGGGGGAGATGAGAGAGGCAGTAAAAATAAGTAGGGTCCTGGGGAAGTGATCATTTCAAGTTAAAGGGACATATAGTTTGCATAAGCAACAAGGAAAGAGATTATCTTAGAGATTTTGGAGAATTTCCTCTCTGCGTACTTGGAGGCAGAAACAGAAGAGCTATTCAGATCTTTTAAGACCGTACCTTTGTGTCTTCCTCTGCATCTAGAAAGTGCCCTGCCCGATTTGTGCAACTGCAGTTTGAGCAGAAGAATAGTGACCCTTCCCGCGCAACTGTGTCTGTTCGGTGGGGTCTGGTAGGTGGTGAACATGGAGGGAAGCTCCTCTGCTGCGGCTGCCTAGAACGAAGATGTGCAACATGGGTGGAAAGGGCAGCCCTGTGTGAACTCAGAGAGCTTTCCCATCTCTTAAAGTCTCTGAGTCTAGATTTTGGAGACTGTCTCCTGATAAAATTGTGGGATATGTACTGCAAGTGCAGGCGGGAAGCTTAATGCTTTCTGGAAGGGTAATGAGTGAAGGCTGCAGCGAACACCAGAAGAGCCTTTCTTTCCCTCAGCCTGCTCTGCCCAAATGAGCACTTCCTCTGTAACCATTGACAGTAATAAATAATCTTCATCTAAAACATCTCTTGTTACAGCCTTTATTGTATTGGCAGTAAGTGCGTAACAAGCCAGTGCTGTACTAATAGTTTTGTACTGATAAAAACCCGGTCAAACCAAAGACAGAAAGTAGGTTTTTAAAATGCGTTCTGAACTGCTTTCTTGCAGTGCTAAAACAGTTTGCAGGAGATGTTGAAAACAAAGTGCAAGATGTAGATACCATGTGTTTGCTTTTTAAGACTGGGGTAATGCCTAGGAAAATCTTTGCTTTTGAAATGTGCTTTAAACAGAGGGCCAAGTTCACTGCTGGGTAGTCATGCAAGATTCCGGTGGAGTAAATGGGGCTGGAGCCGTTTGCACCAGCAGTCGGTGCGATCTCAAGCGAACCTCAATGCGTCTGTCTGGTGTCACTGGGACATTTGCCACAAACTGTGCTAGGAGGAGCTGGAGCCAGGCCCCCACAGGGGCCAGGGCTTCTCGGGGATGTCTTTTTGTTCATCTGAGCCACTTCTGCCCATTTCAAAAACTGTGGCCAATTAGCTGTAAAAACAGATGTGCTTGTGATATTTCTCTTCCTCTAAAGGTTACAGCCCAGATCGCTCTTCATGCTTGCATGGCAAAAAGGCAGGAGGTGGGGGAGAAGGGAAGGAGCAAGAAACCTTTGCTGGTGTGTTTGCACATCTACTGAGACACAAATATGGGGCCTGAGGAGGAATCAGGCTTTTTTTCCAGTAACAGCCCTTGCAGCAGGGAGGATAGGGGGAAGGCTGGGGGAACGGCAGGGTGTTCTTTTCTTCCCCACGTCTCTACACCCATCGGCCCAAGGAAGCCAGGCACACAAACAGCAATGCAGTTCCTTGGTTTTCACTTCAGCCGGCTCCCTCGGACGCCAGGAGTTTTGGGGGTTAACCTAAGCCGTGAGAAGCAAGTCAGTCCAGCTCTCCTCAAGCAGAGACGTCAGCCGGCAGGGTCCTAGGATGTGCCCTGGGAAGGGGTCTCGCTGTGCTGGCTGTAGATGGAGCCGGGGGAGATGAGCACCTCCGAGGTGAGGTTAGCCATGGCCAGTTACACCAGGTTGCCCGCGGGTGGGCTGGAGCAAGGAAGCGGGCAGCCCCGCGGTGCTCCCTGCGCTGCTGTGCCTCCCTCGCTGCCAGCGAGCCCCTCTGCTCGGGCTGCTGCACCGTGTGAAGACTCGCCGTACGGCTCGCTCTCGGGGGATCTTTCCGGCGCTCCTCGGGGTGCTCCCCGCCGACCCCCCGGGCGGTTCAGCTGGCTGCTGGGGAGAGCCGGCCTCTCGGCGCCTTGGAGCCGGCTGTCGATTCCTCCCCTGTCACCACCTCTTTTACTCTGTGTGTGGCATCAGAGCAGCCAGCAGGATGTAACTATAGACGTGGACTTTTTAGGGCTGTCATTGCTGCTGGCCAACATGTACAGTAGGTTGATTCACAAAGGAGAAGCGATTCTTTTTTTAAGTGCAGTTTTTCAGGCTCAAGCTTTTGCACCAGAGTGGACAGGGAGTGCCACTTAACTAGAAAAGCTGCTTTAAGAGAAAGTTTCCTCGTTTTGTTTTATGATGGGGGAAAAAAAGGTCGCTCTCTTGCATGAAATACGATAGGAAGGCGAGAATCCCCTGGGCAGGGCTGGCGGGATGGGGCAGCGGTGTGAGCCGGTGTGAGCGAGGAGAGTCGGGCCTCGGGCACTTCCACGCTGCGAGGGCTGGTGGAGCTTTGGATCCCCTCCTGACTGCAGATCTTCACAGCAGCATTCCTTGTGTGACAAGCCTTTTTCACATTTCCCCATTCAGCTGATTGTGGGTGCTGCGCTATTTTAAACCCACATGGAAGTATGTTTTTAGGACCATCTGCTACCGGCCCTAACCCAGATGATACAGTTAGAGCCTGCCCACAGCATCCTCCCCTCCTTCAGACAGTTCCAGGAACAAGCGGTGAGTCAGTCCCGCAGCTGAACTCATATTTAGCTAACCCTGATATCCTGCCTATCGGAGAGAAATGCACAACGGCCTTCCCCGGTGCAAAGCCCCGTCGTTTCCATTAGTTAGAGGATGCTTGGAATTTAAAAAAAAAAAAAAAAAACAAAAACCAACACCAAAGCAAATGTCACATTAGTTGGTGCACCGACTCCTCTCATTCTGCAGAGCGAGGAGAGAAGAGCCGTGCGTTACCACTCGGCAGCTCACCCCTCTTGCAAAAAAAGCTTCAAGGCTGAAGGGCGCTTTCTGCCCTCGGCTGACCGGCGGGCTCGTAGGGCTCCCCATGCCGTGAGCTGTGGCAGTGCTGCTGAGGAAGGGGCTCTCCCTCGTGCCAAAACGTCTTTGCACAGCTGGAGCGTGGTTAATTTTTCCTTTGGGCGCTGGGGGTGAGCGTAGGCGTCTCCTGGAGCGGTCCAAAGGCCAGTGTCGCCCGTCAGGGTCCCTGCCTTCTCTCATTGAGCAAATGTTAAACACACATCTGTGGATCTGGATGAGGCTCTTTTCCTCCACCTTAGGAGCTTCCTGAGCCTGAAAGAAGGTTTCCGCCAATGGATCCTCCGAAATACCCTCCCAGAGAGCTGCATGACTAAGAACCGGCGTTTATAAGCCATTACTCAGTGTACTTTAAATTCCTGCTCTTTGATCCCTGTATGATCCAGCGGTAGCTTTCTGGCCGTTTGGCAAAACCGGCAAAACGTGCCCTGCTCTGTCATCACATTTCTCCTGGATCCACTTAGCACGCCGCACCGTTTGCCACCCAGCAGGTTAATGACCCATAATTACCTTCTTCATATAATGAGGAAAGCTCAGTACCTCCGCGGCAGATACGCCAGCATCCAGCCCGGGCACAGCCTTCCAATGTTAAATGATACCCGAGGCCCTGTCCTGCTCCCACTGAAGCGGCGGTAAATCACTCACCGCCTCCGCACAGCCGCCGACTTCCCAATTCTGCGGTACGGAGAAAAAAACCTCCCTGATGCTGCCAGCAGTGTTACCTGCAAAATGAGTATGAAACCCGAATGTTGTTTTATTTAGGCTACGCGGTATTGGGGCGCTTCCACATACGCACAGATCGGGCCCGGCTCCGAGGAGGTTTCGCTGGTATCCTGCTTCCATCGATGCTGATTTAAATAAGCATCGTGAACTTAATTATTTACTGCTGCTCACATGACACTGAATTTGCTACAGTACCCTTGAGACAGGCAGGCTTTATCCTGCTCAACAGAAACATCCGCAGCTGTACCACACTCTGCTTCGGGCTCCTTGGAGTTACTTCATCGTCGCCTGACAGCTGTGTCCCCTGACCATTATCTGCTGGCCGCATACTTCAATAGCGGACTGTATGTACTGTATGCACTAGACTACAGTGTGACCTGACAGCTTGGCTTCCTCTCCCAGAGTATATCTTCTGCTACTCTTTAGCATCCTACAGTTTATCTGTGGTCAGCTTTCTTACCCATTTCCTGCCAGCTGCTACTGGTCTTTTAGTCAGCTCCGCCAGGCACACAGGCGATGGTGAGCGCTCTGAGCCTTTCGCTGCATTATTTCTTGGATGTAGGCTTTGCAAAGGCTGCTCTGCAGTTTTATGTACAGGATTTCTTCGTATGTAGTGTCACGGCAATTAAAGAATGTCACTCTAAGAAATACGCCTTCTGTTTATGACACGGTATTAATTTTATTTCAGTTCTTGCATTGATTGTTGCAGTGTTACGGCTGAGGCTTGACGAGCACAAAATTGTTTCTAGCAACAACTATAACCCATTTCCTCAGCACACGGAGCCCAGCATTTGGTATCCTTCTTCCCTCCTTTGCCAAGTTGTCCCACGGAGATGTTAAAGCAGCTACCTGAATCGATTCTATGACTCTATGATTCTATGACGTTTATCAATCAGCTAAACTTGTAATTTCGCTAATAAAAAGCAACACCATGCTCATTTGACAAGACTTCTCCACAAAGCCATGCTGATGACTGTTAATTATGCTCCCATCTTTTAAGCCTTTTTCAACTCTGACCCATGTGAGCCTGTCTGAGCGGGATGAAGCTGCAATGCAAATGAGACCTGGGGGCAGAGGGGGCTTGCTGAGCTGTGTCATCTCCAGGCCAGGAGCTGCCCTGGTTAGTACTAGTCATGAAAGGATGGGGGGAAAAAAGACTGTTACCTTGTTAACCCTTCCCATCAATCCACTTGATTCCTTGACCAGTGTTAGGCTAACCAGCCTGCGATGGCTCAGGCTGCTTGTTTTACCCTCTGCAAATAGTGATGCCTCATGAGCTTTTTGCCAGTCTTCTGGAAGTTATCCAGTGGTCCAGGATGTGTGAAAAATCCACACGAACATTTTGGAGAACTCTTTGGCACATTTCTTTAATATGCTGGCGTGCAACTTACCGAGTGCTGCTGATTGAAAAATGTTCAGATTTGATAGCTGCTGTTTAACTTTCCCCTAAGTAACTGATGGAATAGAAAGTGTTTCCTTATCACTGTGAGATAAGAATACATCATCCTGCTACTTTCCAAATACAAACCTGAAATATTTATTGAATACTTCTGCTTCTATGAATCATGACTGACAATTTTGAGATTCCTATCTAGCTGTGGAGCTATCCCATTGTTAGGATTTTGTTTGTTCCTGATACGTTTAACCAGTTCCTCTTTATTGTTCTTACTGGCTGCAGATTTGTGTGTTGGTGCCTTTAATTTCCTATGGTAATTTCCTCACTGCTGATATATGTACACCCAGACTGCCAAATCCAGATGCAAGTCCAAAGTCGAAACCACCAAAGTTTTAATGGATCCGGGCCCCTGTTTTTGTCTTGACCCAATACAAAAAAGCAGCTATAAAGTTTGGATTGAGGTTTAACTTCTGAATTTCATATCCCTTTCCCCTGAATCCAGAAGAGCTGGCATGTTTCAAAGCCACCTCCTATTCAGTGGCTCTCAGTCTTTCAGCATCAAGATTAGAAAAAAAAAAAATCCCATTCGTTAAATTCCTGTGAAACAGGAATGAACTGGTTTGTACTATGACAAAAACATCTGGGTTCTGTTTGGGTGGTGAATATGGACTTGGCTACAGAGGTAACTGGTGGATGGGGCTGTTCGTCCTCTGCTCCCATGCAGGGCTCAAACGTGTTGCAGAACTGGCTGCAGGGACTAGAGGACTCTGCAGGTAGGGAGCAGCTATCAAGCACAGAGGCCAAGCCCTCGTGCTTTGGTCCAGGTGCCACTGCAGTGTGTATAAATAAGGGCAAGGGGGAAATAACGGGACAGTGGGGAGTAATGAATTCATTGCATCAGGGCTGAGGCTGTGCACGTTACCTCCCTGTCCTGCTGAGCAGTCACTCGCAGCAGTGCTCAGCTCCGGGTGTGTGGATAGGAGGGTAAGCCTAAGTGCTGCCCTGCTTTGAGTTTGGAGGTGGGTGACAGTGGCATCTGGAGACACCGGCTGGGATGAGTGGCACTTTCTCATTGCTTCCCTCCCAGCTGCTGGGGGACAGTGTGAGACATTTTTCACCCTTCTTGCGGCTCTCTCTGAACCAGCACGCTGCTGTCCACTGCAGTTGTGCGCGGGATGTTGTGCCCCAAGGGCTTAGAAAAGCCCTTCTAGGTAACAACAGATGAGTTGTTCTTTTTGATTGCAACTGGGTGACCATTTATTGACTCTTCAGCTGGGTAAAGTTATTTAGAAAGTTATGCAGCTGGAAGAATGCTGCAAGCCTGGCTTACAACTCTCTTTCCCAGTAATAGACTTTGATTTGCTGTAGTTCATTTCCCTCTGAAGTCTGCTTTTTGTAGATAACATAAAGCACTTGGCATAGTGGTTGATAACTGAATGTATGAAGCATGACATTTTCCTAGATACAGTATGCCATAGGAACACTTGTCTTTTGTATCGGAACCCGTAAACAAGAGTTGACTGAGGGCAAATAGCTTGCTCAGGTCCTGTGGAGAGGCAGGGAGTGAGAGTTGGTGCTGAGGGGAGCGTGATGTGGTCACAGCTGCTCGAGGAGAGCATGTGGCAAGAGAAGGCAAAACCCAAGGGCAAATGATCCCTGCGAGCCAGCTGGTAGCAGGTGAGGTGATTCATGATGTGGACAGAAAAAAGGTCTTTTGGAAACTTAATTTCCTCCTTACTTATTTTTCTGTCCAGTGATTAAAATACTGACACTTTTTTCTGTCTCTGGAGCACCGCAATCCACCTCTCTTCCTACCTCCCCCAGACCAGTGAAACCTCAGAAATTGGCATTAAGGACTGGGACACCCCTGCTGGACACCCCAAGGGACACCCCATGGTCCTGGAGAGCCACGTGGGCGTAGATGATGGTGCCCATGCGGAGCCCTCCGGCGAGGCAGTTAACCTCTTGGTTTCTCCCCCACCGCCCACAAAGAGAAGCTAAAAATAGCAGCTGGTCTTACAGAGTTCTGGGAAACTTAATTCCTTAGTATGAATAAAGCACTGAGCTCGGTGGCTGGAAAGCACTCTGTGCTGTAAGATGGAGCATTATGTATACCAGTGAATATGCAGAACTGTGTAGTATATTTTAAAAGTAATGAAGCTTCACACCTTCAGCTTTGCTATTAAAACTTTGCCGAGAGCTGGATTCACACTGCTGCGCTGCTGAGAGTTATTAAGGGTGCATGTGAACCGAGGGAAAATGACTGCCCTTCTTAACAGCCGTGAAGGTTTTACACCGGCAGCCTGGCTCCAGCCAACACAGGACTTACCCGGCAAGGTAAAGGAGAGAGAAACTGGTCGTGTCGTGAAGGGCAGCTAGAAGGATATGGGAAATACATAGCTCTGGTGAGTCAAGTTGAAGATACTTGGGGCTGAATTTTCAAGCTTCCTTTCCTAAACTGTGAATGCAAGCTGCAGGCAGGCAAGTATAGGCCAGAGACAACTCAAAGAAATGCTGACTTGCTCATGAAAATGCAGATTTTACAGTTGTGTGTGTAAGAACATTCGCATAGCAAGTAAGAAGCTGTGAACTGCTTCCCTTGATGCAGACTGAGCTTAGCCATCTTCGGTTCAGGCTCAGTTTTAAGGAAAGTAGCTGATTACTGAATCTGGATGAGAATCAGGCCATTTGCATCGAGTTTTTGCATTCTGTTTCAGCTGTACATTTATGAGATATCCAGAGGCGCGGGAACTGAAACTGAAGAAAATATTTGTGGGATTACGCAGAGATGGAAGCTGCCACTGGTTTGCACGTGTGAATGTTGCCAGTGCGTTTCGGTGGCTTAGAATGAAAGTCTGGTGCTTGCTCATAATGAAAGTTGAACCCAAAACTGGCCATATTCAAATTCCCAATGCCCAACAAACCAGAGTATGGGGGCTTAAGGCAGAAGAGAGGGGCGGCACCAGGTAAAGATGCTGTTATATTTACTTTAGTGCTTTAGAGTTGATTAGAGTTGGGTGAAAATGATTAGCTGAAAGGATTCTGAGTAAACCAATTTAAAATGTAATTATGAAGGGCTCAAGATAGTGGTGTGTGTGTAATTATGTTTCTTGCCCGTGTGCACTGTACTTGGTGATTTTGTTCTGCAGTGAGTGGAAGGGGGAGGAAGGGGCGTGCAGGGGAATAGCTGCACGGGGAGCAGCTGCTGTTGACGGGCTGCTTGCGCTGGGTTTATCCTGCGATCTGAAGGCGCTCTTTTAGCTGTGCATGAGCTAGTGCTGAGCTGGGTATCAAGCCCGGTGTAGTCATAGCAATGTGTAGTTGCGTTTCAGCTGCTCGGAACTGGGGACAAACAGCTGGGCAGGCAGTCACAGCGAGCTCTGTGCTGCTCTCCCGGGATGCTCCCAGGCTGTGCCACAAAACCAGCTCAGGGTTGCCCATGTGAGCTGTGGTGTAGCTTGGGACAAGTCCACTGACATTCTGGCCGGCAGCATTTCACGGTTGTCTGCATCGCCCTTGTGACCAGCAGCGGGGAGTAAGCCCCGTCTGGTGGGCAAGTTGCCACAGGCCAGCTCGCGTCCATGCTGTTGGGAGCGAAGCCACTCCGGGATGGGCTTGTGGCATCCACACCACGCGCTCTGAAGTGAGGCGCATCCATAGGGAGTGGGTGTGTGAGTGGGGGGGCTTGTTCCCCTCGACTGTGCTTTGCTCTCCTTCCAGACGCTGGCCCGGGGCTGGAGCCTGGGGTGAGCAGACCAGCGCAGCGTTGACACTGCGCACACCCAGGAGCCGTGCAGGGTCAGCCACGCAGACCATGCGGAGGCACCTTCTTGAGGCTGTTGCATCTGGGCTTTCCTCCAGGTGTTCTTCTTCTGTATTCTCATATTACTGAAGGCACAAAAGGTCAGGAAATGTTCCTAGCATCCTTCTTACGTTAAACAGGGAAGACAGTGAGTGAGAGAAAGGAGAGAAGAAATCACCGGTGGAAGGTGGGCTGTAACAGGGAAGTCATTAAGGGGGTGAAGTCAAGAGTGCTAAAATGCATTTTATCATCAGTGGTGAAGGGACATGATACAAATGAGCGTGTTTGAGGTAGTGAGCTATGCACAGAGGCACGTTTAGGACAGAAAGTGAAAGGACACGTTCCGGCTGACTCATGCACTCATCCATAGCCCGAGAGTTATCCCTTCTGTAAGAGACGCAGCCATAGCCAGGCAGCTGCTGTGCCGCACGTGACTCGCCTTCATCTTACGTGGGAACAGAGGCAGGCAGGAGCCTCCTGGGACAGTGTGCTCAATCTCTGCTCTCGCATCCTGTAATTCCTGATCAGGCACAATCTTAAAAAATAAAAAAGCAGTGTTGTGCCCATGTTGTTTCATCATTTCCTTATGCTCTCTGTCTGTCTGCTTTCTGTTACTGGCCTTAATTGGGTTGTTAGCTGCTTGGGGCAGCAGCACTCTTCTTGTCCTCTCATCATTTGCTGCAGTGGGCCAGTATCATGTAGACTATCACGTTGGCACTTCAGACACATCCACTGGCATGTTTTGGACGTGGACTGCAAGATAGAGACGTTCCATTGGGACAGCCACATTTCCACAGCGGGAAAACCCATGTTTCTGTTTTGTCCTTTGATCAGTAGGTGCTGGTGTGTGTCTGAGGTTCCTGGTGATTTTTCAGCACAAACAACTAATCCTTTTCCTACTTAATCATTCAGTCAGCACCAATGTGTGCCTCTGAGTAATGGCCTGAAGACCAGAACTTCTAGCCAAATCTTGCATTTTGTTAAAACCACAAATCAAACTTTGAAAAATTGGCGCAATAAGAAATAAAGCTTCCCAATAAAGAGAAAGGAGTAATTCAGCTGCTGTCATCTTAGCTTTTAATACCTTCTTGCAGGAAAGAACTATTTTTGGAAGATGGCAAGGGAAATGAAAAGGGGTAGCAGTGCCTACAGCTGATAACACTGACCTGTTTTCCTGGCATTCCTCCAAATGCAAGGCCAGCTTTGCTTGAAGTATAGATGATTCATCAGTTGAATTGCAAGCAGATAGTGTGGTGCAGAAGCACAGTCATAGACACGTTATTATTTCAATAACCTGAGTTTTAGCTGTTCCACTTTAAAAACTAATGAAGCAAATAATGTTATGACACAGATGTAGGCAGTGAAAATGTGTCACAGAAAGGCAATTAACCTCTGTACTAATAAAGTCTGTCAAATTAGTAAAATATTTTTTATCTATTATAATAGCTAATAAGAAATATATAGGCCATGAGTATTCAATGCCGCAAGCCTTGTGGAATCATTTATACCTTTGAAAAGTAAATGTAAAACTTCATCAAGGAAAAGCAGGAGGTTTTTATATCTTCTTTGCACAGGTGTAAATGACTAAAAAGTCACTGGGTGACTTTTGCTGGGGTGGGTTGTGGATTTCTCAGGTCCCATTGGCATCGTGTCCCTCCTACTGCAGCTAAGGTTGGGCTTTTATTTCCACATACAGGCATCCTTTAATCACTCACCTGTGATATTATCGGTTCTGTCGAACATCCATGGGGCATTCTGAGCTGAAACACAACTGATTAAGAACCAAAGCAAAATGGATTCTGTAATCCAGCTACCTAGCTGGAGAAATGGGATTATATCAGATGGTTGCCTGGAGCAGGAGAAGGTTCTCTCCAGTCCTTGTCCTCTCTCTGCCTCAGCATTCATGATTTTTCCCACTGAGAGATAGCGTGAAGCTGATGTAGAATGTGAACCAAAGCTAGGTCAGGTAAATGCAGGCTTGAAATTCTCTGCAAAGTCAAGTAAAAGTTATTGTGGACAGAACTGACTGCTCCCATGGGAGGAACAGCAATATTTCTGAAACTAAGTGAGCTTCCTAATCCATTAATGTTCTAAGCGTTGTGCTATAACCATCGCTTAGCTGCTTCACGTTGTATTTTGAACAACTTAGTCTATTGGTGAACATCACATCTGCAGTTCTTTCGCATTGTAACGTCACCAAAGTTGCCGGATGCTCAAACATTGACAGTACAAATACACAGAAAAACATAGCCTGACCTTGTGTATGTCTTTTAGGTGACACAGTAGTAAAACATCCTTTTATCTTGTTTGCAAACACTTCAGACGAATGCATTAAGGCACTACAAGGTTAAAATCCCTTATTACTCCAACAACAGTCACCTGCCATCTTTTCTCTTAAAGTGAAACTTTTATAGTGTCGCGTCTCATTCACAATCCTACACAACCATACCTTGTGCTGGTACGAGTGTGATAAAAGCAAAATTTTATCAAAGGCTTTCATATCTTAACTGTGTCCTACCTCTATATCTACAGAAGTGTTACTGTTAAAAGTGTTAAATAATATTTAAATATTAATAATTAACAACAAACACCTCATATAAATTATCATTATCAAAGGGCACGTGCTCCTGATTATGGCCTCTGTCTTTGTGCTCCCCCACACTGTACCCTCTCACCTTTCCCGGCACAAAGGACCTTGTGTGTGTCTCCTGTGCTTCCTACCATGGTCAAGACTTCTTTGATGGGAGGTATTGCACTGAAGAGCAGGCGTGGACCTGAATGACGGCTTTTCCCATGGACAGACAGCCTGTAACCCTCTCCCTTTGCATACATAAGTCCTCCTTCTGATTTCAATTGAATCGTTTCGTATGACTTTGACTAACCAAGTGGTTGATCTGATCACCCACATGACCACCCACCAGGGTACACGTCACGTCTTGCACAGCGTATGGGACTGCCAGCAGTGTTAGCAACTGTGTCTCAGTGATACAGTTTCTGGTGCAGCCATCTTTTGCCCAAGCCTTCATCAGGCTGGCTCTTGTTAAATTGTATTCAGAGGCTTAAACAGCCTTTGACTGAATTATTCACTACAAAATATGAAATTTGGCTGAACTTGATTAAAAGAAATGGCAGAAACCATGTTATTTTAATCATGAGTGAGTTGTTGCCTTTGAATTTGTTCTAATTAAACATCAGGTCAGATTAACTACTCAAAGGGTCTTACTTTTGTACCAAGTCTTAAAGTAATGAATAGTTTGATAAGTTTTGAATTCTTTTAGACAGGCTATTTGTTGCTTGGAAAAACAGCTTTCTGTGCATTTTTAATTGCACAGTGAAAATTATATTAAAAGTTATTTTTTTTTACTTCTTATCTATATTTTAAGAAGCTTTGAAAGGATTAATTAAGCATCCAAACTACCTGCTGAGGTAGGTAAATGTTACTATCTCCACTTTTCTGATGGAGAATCTGAGGCACAATGCCACGTAAAGCCTGAATCCACCATGTCTCTGTTTCAGAAAAAGACAAGGAAGATCAGCACCTGCCAGGGAGCAATTAATAGATTAACAGAATCAGGTGTGAGTGGCTTTCCCAAGGTCAAGCTATGATGTCGTGGATAGACAGTTGCAAGCATTTGAGTTAATGAGTTACTGGTGGTGAGCTGAACTGTGAAAACTCAGAGGATACGTGCTCCTCGTCACAAGTGATGTACATGACAGTACAAACTGCCATGAAACTTAATGTTTGTGGTGCCGCAGGATAGCCTTGCTATGGCTCAGCTGAATTCCTAGGCCACGGCATCTTGATAGCTGGCGGTCCTGTGTCTCTGTGTCAAACTCTTGCCTCCTATGGTGTGATCTGTAGGGATTCAGAGATCTGCTCTGCAGATCCAGGCATGGGAAAGGAGCTAAAAGAGCCAGTTTGGCTCTGGTTGTTCTTGGTAGTATCTGTGGACTTTGATGATTTCCACACCTGAAATCTGAAACATTTTCTTATACTCAAGGAAGTTCTTCACTTTAAAAACACCTCCATCAAATCCATTCTTCCTGTTGGATGAGTAGTTTTTACTAAAAATAGCACAATTTACCATTTGTCTGTATTTAATGATAAGCCCCTACAAGAACCATCACTCATCTGTGGGCTGAAAACAGCCCTTCATGTTGCGCTCTTTCTGCTTTCTGTTCATCTGTATCCCAGTCCTCATCAACAGTTTCCCGTGGGAATTGTTATATTAAAAATGTAATGACAGAAATGTTGTTTTGTACAGGACTGTTCAGGAAAACGATGAATGCTGTGCAGATGTGCGTATTAAAAGCTCTGTATCTCTAGGAAATACACTGCTGTGTTTTGATAGGTTTTTCTCTAAAGCTGTAATTAACCACAGTCAGCAGCATGCTTGAAAGGGTTAAAGGAAAACAGCTTTGAGGAAATATTCAAAGCCACGTGTAGGTGCTGCACATTTGGCATGCAGTTGCATGCATGCTTGCAAAAAACGCAATGGGAAGTGTGTCAATCGCCTCTCTTTGCAGCTGCACATAAGTCTGTGTAAGCAAGATGCTGGTTGCCACATAATTAGGGCATGGGGCTGTGTCCCAATGCCCCAGTTTCTGTTGGTGACCCTGCAGTGGCCTGGCATGTGACAAAGGACAAAGCATTCAACTGCTCCAGGTCAGTGCCATCACAAAGCAGGTTGACCACACGTCTGTGTGAGTCACCTGGTGCTGCAGTGTTACAAGTGCTATCAAGATGCAGAGTACAAAGCTCAGTGTTAGTCCTGATGTTATCTTCCTTGCTGTTAAATCTGACTATCTGCTATGTCCAGTTTGAGATCTCAGAGCTTATCTGCAAAGTGCGTTGCATGAACACCTGATAGATTGTCTGAGGCTCTGTAACAAATATTTCCCTTTTTTGCTTCTGCTAAAATTTCTCAGGCTGCTGCACAAGTCTGTGGAATAAATTTCAGTAAGATGTATGACCTACCAGAAACCTAGGTACTTTGCTAAGACGCATTTCTTCAACTCTGCCTTCAGTACTGAAAGCACAGATAATAGCAGACATCAATAACCATATTTTTAAAAGTTATATATAATGTATGAAAGTATAAATGAATTATATAGCTATATTTGAAAACTGAACGGTATATATTCATATTTATTTTCATCTATAAAATTTCTCCCTGGGAGGAGAAGAGAGAAAAGAAGAAAGATCAACATGTGACAGATGCACATCAGGGAAGTGGGCTGTCACACTGCAGGGAGGTGTTGAGATATCACAGAGATGGGCATGCTACACAAACCTGAGCAGAACAAAATACACTGTTTGGAAAATTGAGCAGACGTAGAAATCATTAGCTGACTTAGTGCGAAATGGTGCTGAGGTGAACTACAATTTTTAAATAATATGCAATCTGGAGGAGTCTCTGTAAAACAGGTGTTAGAGTTTCAAGTTGAACCTTTTACGTTTGTCCCTAAAGGCAGATCTGTTAAGTTTTTTCTTTGTGAGGGTATAGGCTTGAGGGGAATCACCTGTACCACAGCAGTATCCTTTGTTTTTAGAAATGGAACTGCAATCTGCTGCCCGTGCTGCTCCGAACTAACCTTTGAGTCTGCTCTTGCAATCCAGTATCTGTTTTCTGAGCCTAAGCTTTAAGTCACAGGCTTTGCAGCAGTCTCCCCGGAGAGCTTTGAGGCAGTTCATCAAAGCAGGTGGAAGGAAGAGTATGTTGTAATAGATCTTTCATTCTTGCATATGAGTAACAGGGAGGAACACAACATGCTGTCTGTGGACATAATTTTTCTTTAGAAACCAATCATACCAGGACTATAAATATAAGGAATGTATTACAGGTGCATGTACAGCCTTAAATATTCTTCTCTGCTGCCAAAGTGTGTGTATTGGTGTGATTTTGTTATGGATGGAGAGAAATACTGTCTTTTATTTTTGTGACAGCTCAAATACTGTGTTAAACAAATTACTCCCAGGACATCTCAAACATTTTTATTATCTGAGCAGCTCAATCCAAACGATTAGTTTGTGTTCAACTTCCTAGGTAAGTTAATAAGCTTTTTAGAGTATTTTGTAATTGCAGTTTAACCGGCGTCTCAGAATTTATGCTTCTGTTTTGCCTGCTCAGCATTAGTATTGCTCATTCACTAGTCAAGCACTTATTTCCTAAAGCGGCCCCTTCCCCTTCTCAGTACCTGCACTCCGTTCCCCCTTGAAGCTTCACTTTCCTGGTAGCTCTTGCATGTCCTGAAGGATGTATACCTCTACCTGGGATAAATTATTCCTCACTGGGCCTATTCCAGCAGCATTCAAGAACTTCCAGACACCATTCGGAAATGAGTATGAAGTTGAAGCTAGCAGCTCTGCTGCCCAGGAGATTGAGTTGCTGTCATATTGCATCTGACTTGCATCAGATCAGAGTTTAGGATTTGGGTGATTTGTTCTTCAGATTAATGTCAATCTGTTTTAAATTAAAACACCCTTGGGCAAATCCTTTGCTATGATCAATGAACTGTCTGGCTGCAGTCAACCAACATTACAACAGACATGAATTTGGCCTCCTGGTTCATTGCCTCATCCCCTACAACATCACTTTCCTTATTTGATTCAGACATCAAGCCTTTGATCCTATAAGTTGTTGACCATCTTCCACCAAAATCAGTGAGAATGGAGGGTGCTTCGGTGTTCAACATCTTGTTGGTTTGGGCACAAGAAATGGACCACATATCTGCTCTACCTAAAATATAATTACGGTATATCTATGAGTGGGAAATCTGCTTTGCACCTGTTTTATCACAGGAACAAAAGGTGCAGGAAGTATTTGGAAAATGAGGAACACACCTGTGTGTGAGTATATAACAAAGCATCTTTATATATAATCATTTGCTATAAGTCATTTCAGAGTTGACAAGCTGTTTTTCAACTTCATGTCACCACTGCCTGATGCATCTAATTAGTCCTGTTCTCCAGCTGACAAATATCAGCTGCTCTTTCTAAAACGTGGTTTCTCCCTTAAGTACATCCTGCTGGCAAAGTTAAATATTAATTATCCTTTTTTTATTTTATGATTATTCATGGGTGCTAATGTCACTACACAATGAATGGGTAAGTCAATACCACAAAATATTGAAAGTGTTGTTTCTGAAACTCTGCAGCAGCTGAGATGTACGGAGCCATGCTAGAAATGAATGTGACAGTCGTGCCTTGTCTGTGCTGACAGTCGCGCATGTCAGTGGTGAGACTCAGAGCCCTGTGGTTTGGTGGATGGGGGCACTGGGCCTGGGTGTGGGAAAGGTAGAATCATAGAATCGTCTAGGTTGGAAAAGACCTTTAAGATCATCCAGTCCAACCATTAACCTACACTACCAAGTCTACTCTAAGCCAATCAAGGGTAGACTAGACTACCTTCTCTTCCCAGCTCAGATGCTAGCCTGTTTTATAACTGCATAAATCATCTCACCTTTTACTCTGCAGCTTGAAATTGCAAGGCACAGAACAGCACAGATATTGAGGTGCCCAGATACCTCTGCAGGTCTGAATTGTGTGGATTTGTACTTTTGGTGACTCTTTGGGTGGTGCTAGTCAGCTGGAGCTTTTCAGGGTCCTGCTGTCCTCCCTTCCGCCCTTTGTGCCAGTGATCGTAGGAGTCGGTGGTGGGCTCTACTCTTAACTCTCTGTCATGCTTTGCCCTACAGCTTCAGTAATTCTCTCTTCCCTAGTCTGCTGCCACCCATCAGGCAGAAGAGCACAGTCCTTCACTGAGCAAATGTAGACCCTCCTCATCGCCGCATTAGTAGGTAGCTATTTCACACAGATCCCATTTCTGTTTGCCTGCTTTCCCTCCAGCTGACCACAGCCAGTCTCTGCAAGCCTTCCTTTCAAAGCCAGCCATCGTTGTATGCTGGCCCTCAGGAAGATCCATATCCATGCCTTGTGAAGTGGGCTCAAAACTGGACACTGAGCAGGGAGATACGTTGTAATCGTGTTTTCTGAGACCAGTTATACCATCTGTACCTGCCCTATGACATCCTTAGCTGTTCCCACAAAAATGAAGTCGCCCATCTTGTCCACTTCGCTGCCACACTGATGTGAAGGCTGATGCAGTCATTTTCTTTCCCCCTGGAGGAGACACTGTATTTGTTCTGTCCAGCCGGATTTGCAGCTGGACTCATTTGCTGGCCCCATGCAGGGGCTGACATAGCTGTGCAAGCCCTTATCCTTTGTGCCTTTCAAAGCATTGTGTGCAACTTTGAAGCTGTTCCCTTCCTCAGGTGGCACTTCAGGGTATGCAGGCTCACTTTTACCTCAGTGTCTTTTGCTCACTGTAGTTCAATCCATCTGGCTCTCTGTGCAGATCAGAAAGCTGCTGAAATACAGGAGGATCTCCTGTAGCTGTTCCCGGCCTTATTCCAGTTTCTCACCTTGCCATTGACCTGACTTTCTGACCCAGCTTCTTTGTGAATGTTTTCTAGCATGACTAGCATTTTCTTACCCACATCACACAACCCAGCATGTCTGCAGCCCGGTGTGCTAGACTTGTCTTGCCTCCCTTTCTGTAGCCAGTGAAGTAGTTGGAGTTCAGCTGATTCACTGAGCCAGACCATAGGACTGAAATAGCAACTGACACTTGTTAGAGCTTGGGCTAACATTTTTGCAATATGTAGATGAAAGTTAAACTCGGTCCTAGAGCACTATGTTTTAGAAGCCTGGGCTGGTTTTTGGATATATTCATTATAAAGATAAAAATTAATAACATCTGTTTGCATTGCAAGTGCCCTGCTTAGGAAATGGAGTGCAAATAGCTATGCCTGGGTACCTGGGCCACAGATTTAGGTCATGGTTTTATTATATGAAAATTTGCATGTCTCTTTTGTGTTTTTAAGTGTCTAAAAAAAATGACACCTGATGGAGGTTTTGAAGAATGCTGTTTTTTTGCAGGTTAGATACCTGCTAAAGATCCAACTCCTGACCAAGAGAAACTGAGGTGGGTGGGTAGAATTAATGTGAACGTCAAAGCTCCCAAACTGGCAGTCATGGAGGATATCCAATCATTATAATTATTTCCAAGTAATTTAGCATATCGCTAATTATAATATGAGGTCATCTTGATGCAAAGTAATGTCTAATTAGACACAATCCCTTTTCAGATACTCGTAATAGATTCCAGAGAAAAACCTTTTGGCTCCTCTTATTGGGAACTTTTAGTTCTTAATTTACAATTTTTTTTTTGTAATTAATTTTTTGAGCAAACAGGGCAAATCACTCTATTTGAATTAATTAGCATTTCTTCCTTGGTTTCCTAGTCTCCCTCCCTATTAATCCTCTCTTTCTTCCCCTTATTTGAATATTACTCTAATTTATTCATGTTTGTTTGCAACCAGTGCATAATGATTTCAAGCCATAGGTGGGCAAGAGACTGCAGCACAAGAAAGTCTGCAGCTCTGGGAGGGAAGGTAGGTCTGCAGAAAGGTTGTGTTGGTCACCTTAATTTAGTTACAAACACCTTCTTGCATCAGGACTGGTAAGGGCAGCAGCAGAGTTAAGCAGGATTGTGGGACTGAGGAGGGATAGGGTAGCAGAGCGGTGGAAGGAACACTGCAACCATAGAGAGGGAAAATGATAAGCACTCAAGCAGGAAAACTGTCTGATCTGCATTTGCTAAAAAACATTATAAGCTGCATATTGTTTCACCTTGATACTTTATAAGAAAGTCCCTATGAGATCAGATTTGCAAAGAACACCTGGGCAGCGTTCACAGAAACATATCTCATCTTTATTAGTCAGTGTTTGTACAGCCACTTGCTTTTTCCAGTGTTTATACATATCAATTCTTTTACCTTACGCAGATGTACCATATGCTCTGTAGCAGGCAGATTTCTGCTCTAGTGCGCGCTCGCCCTTTCTCCCCTTGGAGCTGTGAATCTCTCTAGCTGTGAGAGGCAACGCTGTCCAGTGGTTTGAACTGTAGGCTGGGCGCCAGCAACTCCTAATGTTTTCTTGTCCTAGTTCTTTCCCTGACTTGTTCTGCATTTTCTGTGTCTGTCAAGCAGTGGAAACTTTTGTCAGGACAGTGGTGTCTCAGTGTCATAGAAAAGTGACAAGAAAGCCGTGTTTTTCACACGGTCTGTGATGTGAGACACTTTGGGTTTGTTTGGAATGGGAGTGCTCAAAAAACAGGGAACCCTAAGTTAGCAGGTGATTTTGTCTTGTTTTCCTCATCTGTAAAAGATCCATAACAATGCTTATCTACCTAACTCCCTTGGATGTTGCAAAGATTAATTCATGTTTGTAATGCACTTTGAAAATAGAAATTGCTAAGTAGCATTAACTCAATCAGAAATTGTTTTTCTGTTAAACAGGATCTTTATCTTTCCTATAACTTGCCTCTGCTGATCTCAGCTTGTACTTAATGTATTTGGAATTAAATCCAATAGGAGAAGCTTAGATTCAGGGACAGAATGACCATGAGAGAGGAGGAGGGTTTTGTAAGATACTAGATTGCTGCTTGGAGATGCAATCTACAATCTCAGTTTGAGGGCCAGATCAAGGTGAAATAGTGCTCTGTCCTAATAGATGCATTCATCTAATTTTCTGGTCAATTAAAAATCAGCCCAGACAATGCATGAAGACTGGGGAGATTAAATGGAATCTACAGAAACATCTCAGGGAACAAAAGAATACAAAGAAACTGAATCCGCTATGTTGGAGCAGTTGGGGCAGCCCTAATAAGAGGCAGTGCCCATTCTGGGAACTTCTCTGTGCTGAAAGAACTGTGGTATTCAAGATCATTTCTACACTAGTAAATAAAATAGGCCAGGGAACTGTTTGCTGGCCCCAAGGCCACCTGGAGTATCATGGCTTTTGACCATAAATTCTCTTCCTCTCCCACCCCAACAAGGTGGCCCATCCAAACTGTGTTTTGGGAATGGTCCCCGGCTATTGCTGAAAGGTGTCCAGGCATTGTTTGAGAGAGAGCTGGTTGCCGTGGGACAAGTCTGTGCCAAGGACTGCACTGACAGTCGAGCAGTGGGTGATGCTGTGCCAGTACTTGGGCCCATGCCCTGGCCCTCTTTGGTTGCCTAGTGCAGATAGCCCATATGTCTCTGACTCTCGGCCGCATCCTACTGTTCCTTCAGCCTTTCCTTGAATTCTTGGCTTGGTTTTATTTGTTTGTCTCAGAACAGCATTGCCAGAATCTGAACTGCCTTCTGGAGTGGGTCAGATCACCCAGCCCATCGCTGGCTGCTTAATGAGCAGAGGGAGACGTGCAGTCCTTCGGCATGGTGGGAAGTGCAGGGATGTATGCTTGGCTGGGCTGTGCGTGAAGAGTAAAAGGGTCAGTGCCCTGCCTCAACACACTAGTGCATGTACGGACCACGATGCGGATGCATTCATAGGGAAATTCTCCGAGCTGTCATTTCCCGGTCATAGCCAAGCTCTTAGGCTGTAATAACTCTGAAGCAAGGAAGTGGGTCTCAGCTAATAAAATGCCTTCTGTGTGCAGAAGGCAATAGAAGTTTGGTAATGCTACAGCTTTGGAAAGTGGGATGGAAAGTGGTTATGAAATCTAAATAACTTATTCTAGAAGAACTAATTTCTTCTAATTTTCAAAGCTGGAGAGTGTCATGTAGATCATTTGTAGGTTTCTGTGTGTAGTTACACATACAATTGTATTTATTTGACAAACACTGGGAAAATGGGATGATGATCTGAAATTAGAGGCTGACTCAGATGATTAGAATTTAATTTGTCACCAAGTGAAATTAGTAGCAATGAATAGAAGACATAAAATGACTTTATCAAATTTCCTGCACAGATCTTGTTTTACAGAAGAAAGAAAGTACAGCACATAAGACCAACTCAAAATATTGTAATAAATGTAAAATCATGATAGTCACTTTTAGCATATGGCAGAAAGAAATGAAAAAAAACTCCAAAGCCCTTTGCTTTCTAGAAAAGTGCAGATTGTGTCATTATGTGTAAGCTCTCCCAGTTCCCATGAAGTATGCGGGGAGGCCTGACTATACAACCTTCTCGTCCTTTTAGCAAGAAACGCTTTTCATACTGCAGATTATTAGGTCACATGCATAAATGAGGCACACACTTAACTAATATCCTGAACTGTGCCTTTTGCCACAGAAGTCAAAGGCGAGTTTTACATTATCCCAAACCAACCTTCAAATAACAACACTTGCTGTATGGCAACTTTTGTTTTTCATTAGGAGAAAGGTGATGAAAGAACAAGGAACTTTTCAGTCTTCCAAGGACCTCAGAAAGGTTCTCCTTAGAAAGGAGAAATCACAAGATAAGGCCGAAACATTTAAAAGGCTTTGACAAGTTCTCTTTCAAGCTTTGGGGGACTTCTAAATATTTGTGAAATTCATAGACTCTTTCTCTTCTGCCTGTAACAATATAAACTGTTCTGTGATCCATATTGGTAATAGCAACTGAGAGACAGATGATCAGAAGTCTAGCAGAAATCTAGCAATTTTTAATTGCTTGTAATCTTTAATTGAGATAGAATAAATTTAAGGGGACAAATAAGAGCCTGAGAAATGTGTTAAATGCAAACTGAGCTGGAGTGAGCATAATGTCTCCTGCTGGGACAACTGAAATGCAAAAGCCCATCTAGAAGCTAGGAACAAGGGTTGGGCTATGGAAAAATAGAAACCAGCATTCCTTGGCCAGGGAAGCAGATGTAATCACGAAATGATTGTAGGCTTGAGAAGCATTATTTCTCTGCAAGTATATGCCCTCTAATTCACCTGAAAGATTCTTATCTGTTTTCCCTCCTAAAGTGTGCATATATATCTAGATTACTCATAGAGATTATTTTTCTGCCTTTCATCCTTCAAAACGTATGTTTTGCTATTGTAAGGAGGCTTTTCACTTGTGACTGCAAGTTGCTGTGCAGACTGTCCCAAAGTAGACCTGCTGGCTGTATCTGGACTGGAGTTCTCACACCGAGGTGGGTGTGATCATCGTATTGGAGACACAGACCCAAGCTGTGGATAGTCACTGGCAGACCTTTGTGATGGAGGGCATTTAGTTTATCTCATTTAGTTTCTCTCATTGGGGCTCTTGTGTGGCACCCGTGCAGCACTGGCTGAAGCCTTTCTGCTGCATCGTGTATGGGAGGAAGAAGGGGAAGGTGGCATGAACATGCAGTGCCCTAGGTCCAAGGCTTAACAACCCCTCTCCCTGTCTGGCCCCACCTCTAGCACGAGAACTCTCTCCAGTTCCCTCATACCTGAAATTATTGTGGCCTGGTTTGTACTCTGCTTTGGACATCAGAAAACCAGCCTGAAACCCAGACTGTGCTCCTTGAAAGGTGATATTTGGAATCTATCCCATAGTGCTGGCTCTGCCACCCCTCTGAAGCCAAGGGTTGAGAAGGAAGGAAGGTGCCAGGAATCTGGCTGGCTTTAACTCTCCTTAAAATCACTGGTTGAGTGCTCCTTTATCAGATCCTGTAAGATGTTGAAGCTGGTGGTCCAGCAAGTACACAGGAAATCTCTGAAGATTACAGAACCAAGGTTAAGGCACACAGAGTGAAAGTCTAAGGAGCTCTTTGGGCCTGATGATGTGAGTAGGTAGCAAGCCAGGGGCCTTCCAGAGACCCACCCTGCTTCCCTGGCAAGCAAATGGGTGAGTGAGGAAAGGAGCTGGAGAGGGAAAAGGCACATAGGTCCCTTTCATCCTGGTCTGCCTTTTATTCCTTTTGGACATATCTTGAGGGGACAGGGTCTCTTTCTCCTCAAGAACATGTACACTGTTGATGGACCTTGCTTAGGATGAGCAAAGACAGGAATGGTTTCTTCTGTCCAAAGGCTAAGAGCAGTCTTGTTGTTTTAAGAACAACTTTATTTAATAAAGTGATGGAAAAATAAGCCTTTGATACAAATGGCTTAGACCCTCATCCTGCTGTGGCTGCTTCCCTGTGACATGTATGTGATACAGCCTGAGATTCACATGATTGCCAACCCTTTCCCTCTATTTTTTCATGTTTTTAAAGCCATTTCAAGTGTACATGTGAAGATTCCAAAAATATTAATACAAATGACATTAAAAGATGTTTCTGGTGCTCCTATTTAGACTGTTCTTGGCAGAGGGCTGGGGAGTTCAGCTACAGCTGTCCAGGCTTGCCAAAGCCAGCTGAGCAGCAGGTTCCCCCTCCTCCTCCCTCCACCACCAAGAAGGGAAAAAAAGTCTGTTGAGCCCTAGATAAACTTCAAAAATGTTAACAGAAAGAAGTGGAGAACAGTCTAGAAGCCAGATGTGGTGGGGATGAGGGAGGAAAAGATCTGGGCAGTCATGAAATGGTAGAGGGGAAGGGATTTATCATGGGATAGTAGGAAGGGCTGCAGAGGGGATTAAAAACAGGCAAGTGAACATTACTGGAGGCTGATGATATTACAAGGGAAATAGCTGCTTGCTGCTGGCTGTGTAGGAGGCTTGTCAGACTTGGGGAAGTAAAAGCATAGTGCTTACATCAACAGGATTTTATTTTTTTTTAATGGCATCTGGTCCTGTGTTGCATTTGGGCATGATATTTAGTGACCTACCTACATGTGACACATTTGTTGTAGGCAGTGTTGGTTGCTGCAGCTGGCAGGGACAGGAAAGCTTGCAGAGGGGAGCTCTGGAGCATGGGGCTCTGGTACTGTCCAAGCCCTGAACAGGTCCAAGCTGGGTACATCAGCGTCAGCACCGGAGGTGTCCCACTGGTGATTTAAGCTATGTGAGTTTCAATGTTCCAGCTTGAACTTTGGCTCTTGGGAGCCACTGTACTGAAAATAAAATGTGTGTTTGATTATGAGTGAAAAGGAGTGCCTGAGCCATCTTCAGCAATTTGAAAAAAAGGATTTGGTTTGGCCTTTTTGCTGCACATAAAAGTGGGGCACAGGGAGGGAGCGAGGGAGGGAGAATCCCTGCCCTCTCTAGCTCCGCAGTAGCAACCTAGGTGCAACCTGGAATTGCTGTGCCCACACAAATGCCACAACCTGAGCCTCAGCTTGGCTACATTCAGTGTTGGCCAGCTGCTGAGTTTTCCCCTGCGTAAAGAGCCCTGTGGGCCACAAGGCATGTCACGAGTGACGGAAGAGACCTAAGCTGTTCCTTGCTGGCTCAGAGGCAGTGTGGGAGAGCTGAGTGGACCTGGGCTGGGATTTAAATGGCATCTAGCAAAGCCTCGTCTGGGATGAAGCCCAGCTATGGCTCCTTGGTTCTCTGCTGCATCCCCAGCGTGGGCTGGATCAGCTCTTGCACACTATGGTGGACAGCTAGCTGCCAAAGGAGAGTAGCCAGAATGAGGTGTGAGGCAAGCAGCGTCCTTCTACAGCCCACCCTAAACCACAGGAGGCTACGGTGACTGCACAAGCCATGGGCGTCAGCCCCATCTCTGGGCAATCCCCAGAAGGGAGTGGGTGAGCCCTAGTCCCTCAGTACTGCAAGAGCTAAGCAGGAGATACATTCAGTCTCTACTGCTCATTAATGCCTTTTGCTCCTTATCCAAAGCCATGGGGTTTTCAGGCTGCAAGGAGCAGCCACTTTTGTAGAGCTTTTACTGTAATGTTTCATCAGACTGTGACCCATATTTGGGATAGCTTAGGTCCTTTCTCCCCCGCTACTGTTCTTTGGCACTTGAGTGTTGTTTTCTTGGTAGTGATGCTCTGCTCTTTTCTTTGGATCCCAGCTGGCATTTGCTTGATGCAGACAGAGCGCAGGAAGTTCTCAAAGTCCGTTTCAGAACATCAGATGCCCTTAAAGGTTTGAAATCAGTCCATGACTTTCCAAGAGCATTTCAGACATGCTGCAGAATTAGTGGGTCAGGTAAACAATGACTGAATCTTTTTTACTGTTGTGGGTTACAGACCCCTTCTGTTTCACTGGGCCTAGAGTTTTATTGCATGAAAAGGGATTGGACTGGATAAACCAGCAGTCTTTCCTAAGGACCTAGCATGGCATGATAATCACACAGTATTGTAGGCAACAGAGAGAATAGGAGCAATTGTATCCAATACCTGAGTTATTGGAACACGCCTGCCTGTTCATGTGAGCCAGGAGAGAAAGATTGTTTTTCCTTTCTGAAGAGGGAAAATTGGAGGGAAGCTGTGCCAGAACCTTTCCAGGTTTAGAGAAGTGGAGGAAACACCTGCTACGCCATCAGCATTCTTGTTAACAGTGACTGCATGAGTGACAGAATCTGTCCCTTCCGGAGATGATTCAGACTCAGAAGACTCTTGGTAGTGATGACACGAACGCCTGGTAGCTCCTGAAAGCAGAACTAATGAGCAGTGCCACTCACTTAGCGTATGGTTTGACAACAGATGCACATGTTGGTAATTAAGTATTTGGCTGCATTACATTATTTTATTTTTGGATTTCTCAAACACACACCCATCACAGTCTCTAGACACTTTTCCATGATTTAAAAACGTTAAACTTACAACAAAGGTAGAAAAATCAGCATGGGAAAACTAAGCCCCACTTTTCTGAAGGGCTCAGTAGCACATAGGCCTTCCTGTGCACCCCAAACCTAGGAAGCACAGGCTCTGTATAGCAAAAATATACATAGGGAATAATCCCAGGGACTACTCCCATGTTGAGCGGAGCTATGTCTGTCATTTCAGGCTAAACTAGTACACAAGTCTTGGACCAGAGTTTTCTTCTACTGTATGATCACATCCATCACTGCTTGTGACCCAGCAAAGGCTTGGAATGGCTTTGAACTTCATGAACTTCATAAATACCTGAATGCAATTATACCTTGCAGCGCTAGAGAGCAGATTCAAATCCTTCATCTTAGAAGAGATCTTCTGGAATGTTTTATTCTGTCCTTGCATGCCAGCAGTTAATATATGTCAACATGTTAATGCTGACCTCAGCTACAAGCTGCAAAATATGTACATAATGGTGCTTGCTGGAGCATCTTGCTCCCAAATTTTACACCTGTTCTAACTCAGTCCAGATACTTATTAAAACTCTTGTTTGGAGCCCATGCAGCTTTGTTCTGTATATCAGATGTACTGGAGGAACAGTTGCCCAAACAATGATGGAATTGCTTCTCAGCCCACTCTACCCAGGTTTCTGTGGTGGGTTGTTAAGGAGGAATTAGGGTGCATCATAAGGGCATGATGAAGAAGCATATGATGACTGGTGAGGTGACCTGGTCCAGGAATAGTGCATGACATTATGGTTTTCCCTGGACATTATCTTACAGGTTAATGGTTTCCTTTTGCATGAAAGTTAGGAGCTAGGCTACCTATGTTGAACTTGAGTTCATTTTGTGATTCTGAAAGCAGCAGAACTAGGGAGAAGGCCTGTTCTCTATCCTGATGTTAGTAATGGTACACAGCAGAGGTCCAAGATCTACTGGAATATCGTTGTAAAACCACCTTGAAGTTGCTGAATATTTTGAATGTCTGGAGTCTTGTCTAGAAATTCTCAACCTTGTTTTACTATTCAAAGAAGTTCCAAGAATTTGTCACCACTGCCTTCCAAAAGTATAGTTGTTCACAGACTGTGCCATCTTTCCATGAAAGGATAAAGTAAAATCTTGTTTTGCTCTCTATATTTGTAAGCATGGTTCTAGAGCTAAAATTGCAAGATACTGGTGCAAAGATGCTATTTTACTGACTGAGAGGTGTCTCTGTGTATCTTTCTGTGTTCCTTTTCACTGGCAGGAAAGTCTGCCTGAGTGCACCAGAAAATGACTACAGCTTAGACTGAAGCAGAGGTTAGCCATGCTTAATGAAAAAAAAAAATTAAGTCAGTGCTGACACTGAGAAGAGCATTTAGAATCTTGAAAGAGAAAGACAGGAACAAGAACACTAAGAAGAAAGATGTGACCAGGCAGCTCCACCTACAAACTGTAACCCTCCAGGGCAATCTCAGGTTTCTGCTATGTACTAGCATACAAAACAGATTACATCCTAACCTAGACTGCAAGTATGAGAGTATTGGAAATCTGTTGCAGGTGTTTGATGGTAAACAGTGTTTATAGCTGCCAGGATGGAAACAGTTATGTGTGTGAGTGAGTGCAAGTGGAGGGCAGGCCTCAAACTTTCACCCCATTACCTTCACATTTCGGTTTTGCTTTGCTGAGTTCTAGATGCCCTGTGATTTCAGCCTGCTAGTGAATTTAAGAAAGCACTGACGATTTTACTTGAGTATGTCCTGTGTTAAAATTTGAAATGCTAGAATCACCTGAGAAGTAGTGGGCTAATTTATCACAGGAACAAAAATATACAATGGAGACTGAATGGAAGAGGATGAGTTCTGACAGGCATGCCTTTACTTCTTCAAGAAAGTATTTTTTGCTTGGGTGGGTGGTGCATTAGTTATATATACAACTCATGCTTTTAGCTACAGCAAAATGTGAGAAGACATAATAATAGCTCTTCACGTTAAGGCTTCCTCTTTTTTTTTTTTTTTTTTTTTTTTTTTTCAGTTCAGTTAGTTTGAGACTTTAGATTATTCTCTTTCTGAGAACTGGGGGAAGTATTTTTAATACCTCTCAGTGTAAGTGGTGACTGGGCTGCCCTTAGTCTCAGATGAAAATAGCAGTAAATTTACTAGGGAGTTGAGCCAAAAGGTTGGACTTCTAATGCAAGGCTCGTGATTACTGCCTCGCAGTGGATACCAGCCAGTCAGGAAGATAAAGAAAACAAATGTATCCATCCAAAATACAAGGCAAATTCACCTTTCATGACTTAGTGTGTGTGAAGGGCTAAATATGCTCTAGTAGTATCTTTTTTCATAGAAAAAAAAAAAAAAAGTAGCAGTAGTATAGCCAAAAGGGTAACGTGTTTACTAAATTTTTGCTCTACACACAGTGGTTGAAAATTGCCCACAATGAAACTGTAGCACAAGCAGGACTAATTCTAAGGAACCTGTTGGTCTCCTCCGTCAGGGCTGCGTGCAGGCTGGGGTGGGCAGGGAGGGGACAAGAAGTGTTTAGTGTTTACTACAGCCCCAACACACCCACTGCCAGTGCGTTTTGTGGGTGGGGTAGATGTTAAGGAAGGGAAAGTTAACAAGCTTGTTCAAGCGATCTTGTGCAGCAAACCACTAAGGAAACATCCTGCCTCCTTGGGGTAAAACGTTCCCACTTGCTTTCCCTTTTGGAAAATGCAGTTCTTAACTCCCACTTGTGCCACTTTGGAGTAAAAAATACAAGAACATAAAATGGCTGGTCCAGCTCTCTCTTTTGATAACGGTCAACCAGATGCCTAGGGAAGAGTATACAGGGCAAATGCAGGAATATTTCCTTATAAATTTCCTTTCTTCCTAAGCCACAGAAGTCTGTGTCTAGTACCCCAGTGGCTGCCTGTCTTGTGAATTTGTGTAACTGCATCTTGAGACCATGTACTGTTCACAATATCCTTTGGCGAGGAGCTCCTCCACTTAACTACCAGTTCTGCTGAGAAGTACGTCTCCTCACTTTGGCTCTGTCCCTTGATTTCTATTTTGTGTCCCTCATTCACAGTCAGCATTTCTTATTCACCTTTTCTATGTCACTTGTTGCAAGAATCATACCCCTTAATTTTCTGTTCCAGGAAATGAAACATCTGAACCCCCATCATGTGTGCACCTTTTCATGCTCAACGAAGGCTGTGATGTGGGGCTGCAGAGGGTCTTTCCCTGCAGAGGGTCTTCCCCCCTAGAATCAGAATCATAGAATGTGTTGGGTTGGAAGGGACCTTTAGAGGTCATCTAGCCCAACCCCCCTGCAGCGAGCTGGGACAGCTTTAACCAGATCAGGTTGCTCAGAGCCCCATCCAACCTGATCTTGAACATTTCTAGGGATGGGGCCTCCACTACCTCTCTGGGCAACCTGTTCCAGTGCTTCACCACCCTCATTGTAAAAAATTTCTTCCTTATATCCAGTCTTTCCAGCAGGGATTTCTTCAATATAGGCTTAAGGTGGCTCATTTCTTGACTGCAGAGCGGCCACATAGGCACTTGTCTTCCTCAACTCCAAGGGGAATGGGCAGTCAGGTCAGCTAAGGTGTGTCTGCCCTCAGGGAGCAGTGAAGAAGTCCTCATTTGCTTAATGCATGTGAAAGAGGTGCAGGGTGAAGGAGCACAGAGCGGGAACCATGCATCCTGCTCACTTCAGAAGACTCAACAGGTCTGTGAAATCATTCTATTAATAAAATTACACCTCTTCTAAATTCTGGGAAGGTACAAGCACTTTCAAAACCTAGAACTGTTTAACCCCAACACAACATAACATGAAAAATCTTGAAGTTGAGTGAGGTAGAACTGATTAGAGATCAGGACTGGGGTCTGCAAAGCTTCATTCATGCATGGAGTCCTACCTCCTGTGAGCTGCCCCTGGAGCCACATGGAGGGCCAGGCAGGTTGAGGAGCAGAGGACACAAGCAGGCCTTCCCACAGTGCACAGGCTGAGAGCATTTGAAAATCAGAATGCCTAACTTTCCTTTTTTTTTTTTCCCCTTTAAATCGGGCAGATGCTTTAAAAAGCAGACATTTCTTCTTTAATTTGTAGCTGTTAACTCATTTATAAACTACATGTGCTTCATGAGTGATTATGCTAATGTACTTAAGACTATTTAGACCCCTGCACTGCTTAGCCTAACCATTCATTTTAACTACATTGTACAAATAAGATGTTATCTTAAAAATGTGTCTAAGAAAACTCCATAATCACAAATATGTTACTTTTCTGAATGCAACTATTGGCTTTACTGAATTCAGCCACTTACATTTTAGTTTTTAACATTCTGTTTTGCTTCATATTTGTGCATACTATATGGTGGGACTAGGCTGGTGGAACGCATTTAATGGCAAAAATAACCAGTTAAATTTATATTTCATCCTGTCTCCAGGCAAAAGAATCTGTGGGGTCACACTCAGCTCATGCATGCAGAGGAGCAAGCGGGCTGTAACCCGTCTGAGGCAGGTGGATTGCCCTGGCCCTGTGCTGTGAATTAGCACAACACGGCCCTGGCCCTAGTTTCTGCTCTGAGGTTTGCCAGGTGCTACGGGGCTGCAGGCAAATCACTTAGCCCAGCGGGTCTGGTTTTCCCCATCTGTATGGGGTAATGATGCTTAGCTATCTTTGACGTTTACTGATGAGAAGTGCTATCTGAGTCATAGGCGTTGTTATTAAAGGTATCTGTAGTGATGATTTCTTTGGGCAGCTTCATGCTGAAGGTGGCTGAGGCCATTCTGGGCAGGTTCCCCTAGGGCTGCTGTGGTGTCAGTGTCAGTGTTTAGTGTCATTTCTTGATGAAATGATCCAGGGAGTATAAAGAGAAATGACAATCTGTGCTCCCTCCGTACTGCTCTGAAAACAGCAAGGGTGTTTTGAGTGATCCGTCTTATGCAAAAAACTTGTTGCCAGCTTGCAGAAGTCTCTTCTGCCAGCAGAGTCTCAGGACGTGACTGCTTGAGGGACAGAACTCCTGCCTTTCGATGTGGAGAAGGAGCAAACTCATTCTGCCGTCTCTGAGGCAAAATGACGGTGCTCTTGGACATTTTTCTTGGTACATCTTTTAAAAATCTGTCTTAAGACCAATTAAATTCAGAAGGTTTTTGGTTGTGTGTTGCTACATGACCCCGGCATGCTGTGAAGTCAGGAGGGCCGTTCTTTTGGGAGGACTCTGCAGGGCAGAGCCGCCGGGTCCTCGTCTGTCCCGCCAGCATCCCAGCCACATCGGGTACGGGGCAAGGCCACGCGTCCCTCCAGCCCCAGAGCGCTCGGAGGAAGCTGAGTGGGACCGGTAGTACTGAGGACGGGCCCTTCTAAGCCCTTCTGCCCTGGCCGTTCGCTTGGGCTGGTTCTTCCTCTGTGCGCTGAGCACTCTCAGCAGCAAACATTAGAAACAGTTAACTGAGCTCTGGGCTTTGTGTGAAATAACTGTGAAGGTCAGAGTAAAGCACAACATACTTATCTCAACTCATCTGAAAATTACCCTCATCAACAGCATTGTTTATGCCTGATAGATAGCCTGAGCACCAATTACGGTTGTCATTTCCTGAGGTGCCATCCGGGGTAGGTGTGCAGGGTGGAGATACTGAGGGAGGGAAGGGGCTCTGTGACCGGGGGTTGTGGCAGCAGCTCCCCAAAGAGCCGAGCAAGAACTGCCTGCCCTGCACTGTTAGCATCCCATGACAGCCCACCATGGCATCCCCTATCCTCCTTCTCTCTGCAACAATCTCAGAATTATATCATGATTTCTTTTTTTTTTTTTTTTTTTTTGAGATCTGGTGCTGATGGTGCTGTGTCGAACAAAAACACAGAGGCGTTTCCTGCCCCAAGATGGCCACTCTCTGAGGCACAGCCACTCAGGCAGGATACAGAGAGAAGGTTGGCTTGTGTTGTGGTCCTTGTTTCCCTTTGCTATCAGAGTGGCGTTCACGGAGTCAAACAGGGGTCATCTTCCCTCCCATCTTCTTCTTCAGGGGAAAGCTGTGTATTGGGGAGATTGGCAGAAGATACGAAAGAGAAGGGAATGTAGGAAGATAGTGACTGGCCTGATCATGGAGGGTGGGATGCGAGAAATACAATAATACACAAAAAAAACCCCCAAAAAACAGAGGCAGAAAGGAACCAAGGGGAGAAGTGAGGATCTTGAAGGGGTGACAGACAATGACTTTTTGATATTTACGTCTTTTTCTGTGCCTGATAGACAGTCATTTGTTTCTGGGAGGTTCTTTGTACCCTGTGCCCTTCTTGGGTGCACATGAAGGAAATGGATCTAATCTTGTCCTAAAAATTCACAACTTGCATTGACTATTGTAAGAACTCTGATGAGCAAAGGAAAGCAAATTCATCCCAGGATCCATCAGTGGCATAAAACTATAAGCTTTGCATAGCAGCATCAGATAGTACAAGTGGAAAAAAAAAAAAAAGTCTGAGATAGACATCTGTATATCTAACACTATAAAACTACTTTCAAAAATGTGCTGTGGAAGTAACACAGGGACGAAGCTACGCTACTTTGCTAAAATATGGTATTTAGAGACTAGTTTGCCCAAAGGGGCAACTGCTTATACACATGCGGCCCCATCAAGCAGAACCCCTGCACCCGCCCGTTGGGAATAGTGACACCTGTGCACGCGGGTGCTGACTTTTTGCATACACAGAAGCTGCTTTTAGGGTGCATGAGTGCAAGCACTCCTCCCTGAACATCTGCAGGTGCGGCTGCATGCAAAGAGACGAAGGGAAGTTGAAAGGAGGCAATAGTATGTGCCCTTCATAGTAAAAAGTCATGAGTCACACTTCAAAATACTGTAAGATTCCATGTTTTCAGGCTTTTCTCTGCAACCAGGAAGGCCAGAGTTTCAAGGACAACAGGTAATAACCTTCAGGAAAGAGGACTGTGAGCCCAGAAACGCATGGGAGCCAACAACCCTGAAACTTTACTCCCAGATGTCTCAAAACATCTGCAACTGAACTGCCCACAGCATAGATTCAGTATCATGCTCTGTGTCACTGTTGAAATGTAAACCAGGAGACCTTCTTGCTGTCCTTGCAAGAACAGAGTGTGAAGCAAAGAGCTGCATAGCTTGTGGTGATGCAACTCCCACAAGAATGGCAGCACCAACACAGGGATGTCACACATCAGCACGGCTTCCTTCGTACGCATGTGTGCAAAAGTGCAGACTAAAAGCGTGTGTGGGGGTTCTGCTTTGAGATAAGGCATGTCAAGGTCAAGCTAGATGCATAAGGGTTAAACACCCATGTCACTGTAAAATGGGTAACAGTTGTATTTTAGCATTTATGCTACGTCACTACTTAGTGTCATAAGAGAGAGTTTTTTCCTTAAGTAGAGCATGAAACCATGCTGCTTTTTCTTCCATGCCACTAATTAGGGGAGTTAAAAATCTCACCTACTTTCTTTATAAAAAAATAATACCAAGATTTGCACTTCTATGGATTTCTCTGAAAAATTTTCATGGTCGTGAGAGCCACACCGTATTGCAGGAAAACTTACTACCGAAAAGCAAATAGAGACAGCTAAAAAAGAAAGATGAGTAAGAAGAAGATCTAGTCTATGATTTAATTGGAATCAATGGGAATTGTGCCATTTGCCTTTGGTAGCAGCAGAATCAAAGCTGAAACACCAGCTGTAGTTTATTTTAGATTGCTGCCTGTCTGAGTTTAGATTTCAGATATCTCCACAGGGTTCCTTTTCTTTTAGCTATCTACAATTTATGGCAGCAATATATATTCTAAATACTTTCTTCTGCTGGAGGATCAGCTGAGCCTGTAAGGTCTGTGAGTGAGACAAGCCCTTTCCCTTTTTTTTCCAAGATGGAGGTCTGCAAGGTGTGAGTCTAAAGGGGGTGGATATTGCACTGCAGGAGACTGTGCCTTGGGACCAGGCCTCCAAAGCTGCATGAATGCAAAGGTGAGAGGTTTGAGCAAGTTGTGCTACTCAGCAGTTCTCAGGTAGAGATACGGAGAGCAGAAGCCAGCTAAGTGGGCTGGAGATGGAGCAGCCTGCAGGGTGAAAGTCTCAGCAGGTTGTTGGCTGAGGACTGAGCTCTAGGGGTGAGAAACCAGTGGGAAGATGGGGTGGAAGAGCCTGATGATGCCAAATCAGTCCTTAATCTCTTGGAAAGTGCTGCATTGTTGTGAAACAGAGCACAGGGGGAAATATCCTCATGTAGTGAAGAAGGAAAAAATAAGGCCTGCAGTCAAAGAAAGAGGCTTGCAGAAGGCAACAGGGAAATGGTATCCATATTGGATAGATGTAACAGTCTGTGTAACATTAACACTCATATTTGAGTAGCAGTACTCTTCTTGCTCATAAATGTATATGATTATCTTTGGGTGATGAATGAAAAATAGTAGTCACTTAGTCTTTGAGAACAAAGAAAGCAGCTGCTGAGAAGTCAGTATCTTCTGCAGCCCTTACCTGCTCTTTAGTACTGGTTAGTGGAAAGGGACAGGCAGAGATCTCTGCAGGAGGTTTAGACAGATAGACAAGGAGAAACTAGTGGTGAGCGCTTGAGACACATGTGACCTGAAGAATACATAACTTTGCACTGGAGGGAGAAGAAAAGTTTTAGAAAACAAAATCCAAGAAAAGAATTGTGAATGCTGGGTAGCGGGAAATGTCTAAGTGGCCAGGACACAAAAGTAGCATCCTTGTGGAGGCATATATGGAAGCCATGAACACATATTGAGCTTTGTAACAGCCTAGTCAGGAACCGCTAAAAAAATCACTAAAAAAAGAGGTGAGGTGCATCTTAGAGAAAAAGTTGTGGTTTGCAGAACTTCAAAGTTTCCTGGAGCACTCCTGTTGTGGGTCGTTTTGCGTGACAGGTTTTCTGAGACAGAGCATCATGGCTGTGTTTTCTCCCTATCGCTTTTTTTCTGGTCAGAGGAGAGAAATACCAGACATGAAATAGGCACTCAGCTCTGCTCCAGTCCTCTCAATGGCTAGGATCAAGCCATTGATCAAGCCTTCATATTTCAAAGGAATAATGAAAATCCTCACACTCTTTCCCTTATGCACTGTCTCCCACAGATGAGTGTTGCTGAAGGTGCCCAGAGCAGGCGCTATCTGACGTTATAACAGAAAGCAACTGGTAGGTAATTCTTTCTGCTAGAGCAACCAGAGCTGAAGAAGTAATAAAACCTCCTATAAGCAAGGACAAATGGTGACTGAGATGTTTCTATCGCAATAAATTGTACAACACATGCTCTGTTATCCTTGGGTCTGATCCTGCATTTCTTGACTATTCTAACGTGCAAATAGTGTTGAGAGGAGTTTTGGGCATGTTGGGAATGCAGCTAAGGTTCAACATGTAAAAGGTGTTAGCAAATTATTGCATGAGGCACAAAGGCCACCTGGACTTGTGTCTACAAAGGTTCCAATGGTAACCAAATGAGGGTTTGCCGAGTTGCTCTGAGTAGGAAGGACATTTTTGCTTTGCTAAAAGAAACAGTAGAATTTGTGGAGTTGAATGTTAATGAGACCATTCAAAACTGAAACAGGAGTAGCCTATCTCTGTCAATTAATTTGAATAATATCATACTGAAGTTAGCCCCCCCCCCCAAACAAAACCCCAACCAAACCAAAACAAAACACGTTGTATCAATTTTTAATTTGTTAACATTATTTGAGTGTTACGTGCTGTCTGCATGTCTCTGAACCAGAAATAAGTGGATGGGATCCATCCCCCAGTTACCTGTACTAGGTTCTCCTTCCTCATTTCAATGTGATTGCATCGTGTTGAAAATGCTTTGGGCGAATGCATGCATTCAGATACTCTTTACTGAAACCTCTAAAGAATGAGAACAATTAGCAGATTAGGGGACCACACTATTTACATTATCTGTTGTTCAGCTTAAAAATTCAGTTTCTCTTTAACAGGTTTTCACTGTGTGGTTTCCTGAAGCTCTTCTGGAGGAAAGTCATGCAGGACAGGAGAGGGTTCAGGAGCAAGGTAGATCTCCACGAAGTGAAATTTACCTATTCGCTGTGAACCCAGAGCCCAACAATCGATTATGGCAAATGTACTAGCCCAGAGGTAAACACAAAGGAGTTTATTAACGTGGGTGGCATGATTGGCATGAAATAGAAATAGTACTTAGCATTTATAAAGTAGTATTATTATGATTTAATTAAACAATTTTAATATAATGGTTCAAACAGACAGCATCCTTTTAGAGGTAGGAAACTGAAGCTTATTGAAGCTTAATGACACACCCCGGCTCACACCACAAGTTTGAGAGATGAGCAGCTGACTTAGAAGACCTGACTTCCATTATAATTCTCCACATTAGATGACAATCCACAACAGAAAGAATGAATGGAAATGAAAAAAGACAGATGGAGAATGAAAGGAAACATGTATAAATGTTTGAAATAAATATATGCAGTGGGCAAAAATGAAACTGGTAATTGAAACCTTTGCTCACCTTTAAAAAGAATTAAATGTATTTGCTTGCAGTGCATTTGGAATAACAGGCTACTAAAAGGGATGATGGGGCCTGTGAGAGAAAGTGAAAGCATTTACTGAGGATGTTGTTAAAACCTATATTTTTGCCTCCATTTTCAGGAAGGAATAAGAGGACAGATGGCAGAAATTTCCCAAGGGAGAAAAGAGAATTACTAGAAAAGATCAGGATCAGACCTGCACAGGTGATCATGAAATCGAAACGCCTTGAAAACTCAATTTCTCAAGGTCGATATAACCCATGCCTAGATAACCAGCTTCTCTGAATTCTGAGGCAAATGGGAAAAAATGAGAAAACTGGGAGGTGCTGGAGGACTGGTAAGAGTGTGATGTCAGTGACAACCTAGAGAGAATTGAAGTACCTCAGAGTATTGTCAGCCGGGTGGTTTCTATTTTATGTGTTTCTGCACCACACTCATTGCTGGAGTGTCTGAGCACCTTCAGTAGCACCAGCCATGTGGTCTTAGCTCTGTCAGCCTCTCCTTCTGGGAGAACAAGTGTGTCTTGGAGGGCCTTGTTTCAGGAGCATTTTTTTGTTATTATTAGTGTGTGTATTTTAGAATATCTATTGTACAATATTGTAGGATTGGTTGAAAAATGTGTCTTGTGCCTGAACTGGAAGGTTGTAGGTTAGGGAGGAGACTGCATTTCACAGTATCAGTTGCTCCTGGACAAGGTCTGGTTGGACTGGAAATCGCTGGAGATTTAGCACACTAAGGACAGGAGTTCCTCCTCCCTCACCATAGCTGTTGACCTTATCTCCAGCTGATTTACGCCTGCTTTCTCTCCCCTTTAGCGATAAAGACCCTTTTCAGACATGACCATCAGACTCCAGCTGTACAGAGGAATGCAGTTCTGTTCCCGACCCAGTCTAACAACCAGATTTTGTGAGATGTCTTGCTCTCAATGCTGTGGGAGCTAAATGCCTAAACATCTTTAAAATCTGTGTTGACTTTATTCCAATTTTGTCCATCTAGCAACTGCAGAAGTGTACACAGTGTCCCTGTGCTTTTGCATCATTTAGGTAAATACTGTAGTATGAAAAGAGACAATAGCCATGGAGAGCATGCTGGGAAAGCTGAAGAGGAATATAGTGAAACAGCTTAAATACTGTGATCTGATTATTCACAGCCAGCATGATTGCACAAGAAATACTATGTCTACCAAAGAGAATCTGTTTGGTTTTGACTTCTCTGAGAAAATGCAAAGAATTCCAGTGGATTGACATTGTGATTAGAATTTAACTTAGGGACCTTATGGAACAACTGAATATTATGAATGTAACACAGGATGATCAAGCTGAGGAGCAGGTTCCTAGTTTTAGGGAGCCTCTTCCAGACCAGCATCCAGAGTGTTATGATCAGAACCGATCCTTTCTCTGTCCTCTTAGTGGATGTCACAGAGACTTGCCAATGGAGGCGTGAGCTCTAGGAGATGCTCAGAAAGCGCTTCATTTCCCATGTTGTTGGTAATGACTGTTCCTCTTATGTCAAATCCTTTTGTCTGGTCACAACTGAACTGATAATGGGCTTGACAATCATCTTGCTGGATCCTGGTTGGACTGCTCTGGAAGAATTAATGTCCAAAGTAAGAACAATTTTTGGACAGCTAAGAAAAAGCCAGAGAATATTTTGAGCTGGAGCTGACTACTGAACTGTGTCAGAGACACATAGACACTCCTGGATTTCATACAGTCTCACTTCTGTCTCTCAGAATTGGTAATTTTCTTTAACATAGAGCATTTTTTCTGACATTAAGAAACCACTTGGAATGTCTGTTGTCCCTTACTCTTATGTTATTACTAAGCCCAACTTATAAATATTGAGGGTGTAATATATAGCATGTTACCCTCATCTAAATGGTGCAAGTACTGATGCAAAAAGTCACTTGCCCTGAAGTACGCCTGGTGTTGCCCACAATATATATCTCTTTGAAGGAAAGAATAGATGGAGAAGAGGTCATGCGTGGCTGATGTTGATTGAAGCTATGTTTGTGCCCAGTACAGTAAAGGTATTGTTCAGTACTTATCTTCCTTGTGGAAAGATTACTATTGTAATAGTACCAATGTATCTATGTGTGTCCATTGTCTCTCATGCAAGCACCAGCTGGGGAAGTTCATTCTGCCCCACCACATACGTAGGTAGTGCCTCTTACTTTTGTTGCAAGTCATCCACCTATATTTTGCATGAGTGTCAGCTGTCCCTGTGATCACACTGCTGACACTTCTAACTTGATCTGTCTGTATTTCATTAAGGTAACTCACCAGGCAGTGCTTCTGCTTGAAGCTTTGCCCAAAGGCACTCTCATGCTCAAGATTAGGTGGGGACATTACGCCCAGCTGTGAGCCGTGTGTGATACATCTGGTTCACAAGCCTAGGAATAGCCCTTTGCAAGTTCTGCCATGCACTTGAGAAGCTCAGCTCCTTCCTGCCTCTGCATTGCTCACAGCGCTTCGTGGTTTGGTGCCACTGTTTGCACGGGCCTTCCCCGTCCCCTTCCCAGCAGTGCTGGGGAGAGTTTGTGCTCACACAGCGTCTAAGTCCAGATCAGAGGTGTAGCTTGCTTGAGTAGGATGCAGGTGGTGGGAGTGGGAGTGTGCAATCGCTCGCAGTCATGCTGGGTGACAGCTAACCAAGACGGCTTCCTCCTCCCACGCGCAGGGCCCAGCTGAGAAGTGCTGTGAACGCAGCACCGCTTGGATCACTTTTCTGTTCTCGCTTGCTGTCAAGATGTGCAGCGGGCTCTCAGTCGGAGCGGGTGGTATGAGGTCACATCCTCTGTACCATGTCAGAATGGGAGTGACAAGCATCTCCCATCTCCATGCATGAAGAGTCAGCTTCCAGAGGGGTTCAGTAGCACTGGCAGTTCTTGGTGTGTTGTCAACCTCTGAGGGGCAAGTTCCGTTTGTTCAGACTTATTTCTTACACCAAATCCTGACCAAAGTTACATGTTGGTCTACACCAGCAGCAAATTTGTCCCTGGGGTTTTCATCCTTCAGTTGTTTAAACCATACTCTTATGAATGATCAATGTGAAGTGGTCTATGAAGAAGAAAATTAATTCTATTTCAGTTCAATGTTAGGTATTCTGTATACTTTAAATCAGTTGTATATAAAATGGACAACCTCTTTCTCATCCCATGGCAGGACTTTAGTTTCTCCTTGATTAGATATGGCGTCTGGCTTAATGTGTGCTGAGGCTGGCTGAGTAGACCTGGTTATTGTATTTACTTGTGCAGTAATTAAGATTGATACCCACTGAAATCTCAGCAAGAGTTGGATGAAATTTAATTCTATTGCAATCAAAGGTGCTGCTTTGTATGGTGCGTAGCACAGTGGTCCATTGCTGGGACTCCTCAGTGCACTGGTAATAAAAATAATAAGTAATAAAGCTACAGTTGGTAATAGTTTAGTGAAGGTGTGTTGTTTGAATTGGGGTTTACAAGAACAGATCCTCACGACATCTCTTGCCTACCGTTTCGAGGGAATCTTGAAGATTTTTTTTTTTCTCTTAAGTCTATGTTCTTTTTATACCTGTGATTCTGTGTACATTGTGTATTATGAACATCAAAGTATGCACCTCTTTCTGAGCTGCAAACTTCTACTATGGATAGAGTACCAGTAGGGATAATAAATAGGAACTAAATTTACATTCTTCTTCTTTTTTCTTTTTTTTTTCTTTTTTTTTTTTTGGAAGCAATTTACATGTTATGCTTCTGCATCCTAAAGCAAAAGGAAATGTGCTTGACGCTAAAATTGGCTTTGTGGCTCCAGTTTTCTCAGCTCTGCACCACCTGCCTCTAATCAAACTGTCCAATTACAGGAAACAATTGTTTTCTTGCTTTCTGTTAAGTGCAGAAATTAATCCACTAAAGGATTTTTTACCAAATGTTGCTTTTAGCAAAACCACTTTCACAATTTGTTTGAAAAAAAATGTGCTGATGTTTATGTCCAGGATGCATGTTAGAATTCAAACATATGGTCACCAAGATCTACACAAGGTCATTCACAAAATGGTAATATTTATCTTAACTGATTGTAGGGTTTGGAAATCTCTATTGTACTGGGAGCAACTCAGTGGACATTAATAGAGTTTCACTACTGTTGCGGTAAGTTGAGAATCAGACCCTGACCTATAATTATCACCTACATGAAGAGCACTGATAATACAGAAGGGAAATTGGTCTCCCTAGATATGCTTCCTTAATGTGAGACGATGGCTTCAGGCTGTTTCTGAGCTACAAATCTCCCAGGTGAAGTGTTTCTGGAGTAAAAGAAAATAGAATAAAAAGCAGAGTAAGAGGATTCAGCTTTGGTGAATAATGCTTTCCTTGCGAAACTAGATCTCAAACCAAATTATAGCCTTAACACACTCCTACAGTCCTACAGAAATGCATGAGATCACATGGAGAAAGTGAATATAAAGCTTGTCCTCTATAATTTTAACAATGATGTTTACATGTCTTCACCTAACAACTGCTTTTTATCTGCAAATAAACAGACTGATAAGGAAAATATTAACAATATCCTCTATAATTTAGAAGCTTATAAATTATACGAAAGGTATTTGATTGCCTCACAAACTTTGTATGAAATAAAATAGACTAAGCAAGAGTGTAATGATCCTAGTTAAGAGGCCTGTATAAAAAGAGATTTAAAACACTGTAGAATTTCCTTGAGAAGCATAGGACAGTTATTGGAAACTACTGAGTAGAGGAAACATGAGGAGCTACTATTCACTGTCTTATAAGATGAGAAAGTGGGGGGTATTCTATGAAATTGACAGTCGATAAATTCAAAACAGATAAATGAGTAACCCATAGGCATTAACTAGTAAGCCATCAGCATGTGGAATTAATTTCCATAGGAAATCTATATTAAACTGCAACACAATTGGAAGCATCACTACAGCCATGTTGAGAGGGGTGATGTACTAAAAACTACTTTATGTTTCCAAAATGTGTTTAATATGTGTCTGCGTACTCACATACAACTTGCAGTTATGCTAACTGGATCAATAGACTGATTTCCTCTGTTAGTTGAATCAGTGAGGAGGTGTTTGGTATACACTAGAAAAAGCTTTGGAAATGGGGTAGAATGCACTATATGAGAATTTCTCTTTGTCCTCATAACTGTACTTGTCTATGCCTTTTCTTTTCTCCCACATTTTCCAAATTTTCTGCCTTTTAAATCAAGATCAAGAAGGGAACAATGCTGGAGATTTCTATGTTGGCTGGCTTGTACTATTTAGCAAGTTTTGTTTGTGTGCTGAAGTGGGGGTTGGGGAATATATCACTTTTTTCCTGTTATTTCCAAGATTGCTTTAGTCACACTTGAACGGTTAATCTTGCTGCATTTATATGGATAGTGCAGTGGTATATAAGATAAGAATAAAAATTCAGTAACTATAGAACAAATCTCCATTGCTTTTAAAAGAGAATAAAAGAGTAACCTAACACAAAGCAAATGTTGCTTGCAGTGCAGTAAAACCCAGACAAAATCTGAAATGCTCCATAAAAAGGGAGCCAGCATGTTTACCAATTGTTATTCCTATGGCATGGGTGATTGTTTCATTTTATTGTGAAACCTGTTATTTATTACAGTGCCCATCAACATAGTAACATCCATTCTTCATATGATGGGTGCAAATATATTTTATATGTGTTAGCCAAACAGTGTGAACAAATGCAGCCTGACTTCTCTGGAGCTCTTAGGTCTCCAGAGACCTGAGAAGCCAAGCTAATACCTTGAATGACAAGTGCTCAGGTCTCGTGGAAAGTAGATACAAAGAGTTGCAATTCCCAGCACTCTTAGCATTGCAGTTTGTGCCTATGTCTATTTCTAGAAGAACATGTAAGGTTTGGCCCTAAACCTTGTGTATACAAAGAGGATTTGGAGAGCAAAGGAGGTTCAGAGCAGTGGAGAGTGTTGCCTAAAGGTTCTTCATATGGGTGAAAAGGAACATAGGTATCTATGTCCTATATGTTCCATGTATAAAGATAGGTCTGTATGGAGTTATTAGAGTTATTAGAAAGTGGAGTGGTGGATATGAAGGTACTGGGGTAAGAGGAAGGTTGCAATGCAAGGAAGAAGGGTATGGGTGTAGAAGAGGTCCTGGCATAGACAATGGAAATGCGGGGAATTGGCAGAAAAAAGGTATCATGCAGGGATAATTCCGTCATTATAACATCTTGTCTCTTGTTATAAAGTGACCCTGTTTTCCCTACTGAAACAGGGAAAGGTTGTCCTCTGATTTCCAAGTTTCCTTTCATATATTACACCTGAATGGTCATCCAATGCTGGTATCTTGCTTTCCAGTTTGAAACATGGTTATCCTGCCAGATGTGTGCGTACGCACATCTGCATGCACAGAGGGTTACTGCCAGCCCAGCCCTGCCTCCAGTGACCTGACTATCTTGGAGTGGTTGAGTGCATGGTCAGGATCAGGGAATGAAAAAGAAATTGTATGCTTAAAGAAAGAAAGAAGGATAAAAGCAGAATTTCAAACCATCAGGGATTCTGCAGGTCCCATAGTGCCACTTCCCACCTGCAAACACGTGCTGCAAATCCTGCATGCCTGATGGTGGGCAGTAGGCAATGTGAGAGCTGAGACAGAGAGCAGTGAAAGCCTCAGCCTGCTGCGAGGACTCCCTGAGGGGGAAGGAAGTCTCTGCACATCAGAAAAAAAATTTCTCTAGCATTTCTGCTGTTTCCAGTTGTTTCAGGTCCTGGTGCATAAACCTTAGAGTGTGCTACACTGGAAGGATCTAAATCACACAAGTCAACCTATGTAGGAGGAATATACTCATTATTATTGTTTCACACCCTTCATCTTATTCTGGGATTATCCCTGGGCAATGAAATTTTTGCATGGAAGAAAGAGGCACACATGAATGGCCCAGATACCATCTTTGCTTCCTGCCCGTCATGCCCCATCTTACTGCATTTTTCCCACATTTGTCACTAACCAGAATTGTGTTTTGGCGTGGCGCTCGCAACTCATTTAGCCCTATAGGAATAAAAGCCCAGAGTTTAAACATGCATGTCTAACTTTCCCTTTCGGGAAAAAAGTGGGGAAAAAAAAGACTTTTAACATATATGTGTCACATTACTTAGTTATGTAGGAATGGCCAGTATCCTGCAAGAATTGACTCAGGGTCCAGGAAGTCCAACAGCCAGCAGGTGCCCCCAGATGGCTTCAGAAGAAGATGCAAGAAACATGACCTTCGATGCGGTGCAGAACATGGGCTGAAGTATCTCCATGTTAGCAAAGATTGGCCATGTGATTTTAATCAGATAATTGCCACGCTACCACTGCCAATGACACAGCCTTGGAAGCGGCTGTCATAGAAATCGGTGACCCTCCTTTTGAACTAAAAGCAAGAACTATTGGTCGGCCATCCCTGTGGCAATTCCCTTGTGGATCAGAACAGTATTTGGTTTTGCATGTAACTGTATTGGTCAAAACTGTAATGAGCAAATTTAGCCTTTTTATTCTGGTCACAGTGCAAGTAGTTTCTAGAAAGACATAGCCTGCAAGATTATGATACTGGTCACGTGGTTTTTTGAGTGGGTAGCTGAAACATTTTAAGTAACCAAAAATAATAGTAGGGAACATACGATAGCTTTTTGTTATGATTTTTATTTCATAGGACAGTCTTTAGCTAGTTATTCATGCTGAAATTCTTTACTTTCAGGACTCACAAATATATTTTATGACTATCTAACAGCTTGTCTGCATATTGGAACACAACCTCACAAATAGCAGCACAGAAGCATTCGCAAAATTAATTTAATTAGTATTCTACCAGCTCTGGAGCTTAACTACTGTGAATAGGTGTTGCACAGGCAGTATAGTTTAATGGTTCCTGGGGTGGTTTAACTCAGGACTCCACAACCTAGTTTTTCAGCCTCTGTGCTTGTGGAAAGAGGGTCACAAAATCTTTCAATCTGCCCAGCTGTAAAATGGTATGCAGATATTTAGGTAGCTTAACTAAAATTGGTAGCATGCATTGAAATACTTGTATGAAAGCTGCTTTAGAATGTAAGCACAAAATAGTATTATTAGAAACGTTATTACATTATCAGCAGTGTGGCTTACAAAGAAAAAGCATGAACTTCTGGCTTTAGGAGCAGGGTTTTTTTGTTTTTGTTTTTGTTTTAATATAAGTATTCAAGAAATCTAAAATAGACAAAATAAGGACATAGATGTAAAACAAATAACAATGATGTTAACTTTATTAAAAAGCTTCTTTGTGGTATCAGGCAGGAAGTGAAACTGCTTTCAAACTGCAAATATTTCTCAATCATTTCATGCACCAGCAATCTTTGTAATAGGTTTTCTGTTGGTTTTTGCAAAATGTTCAGATGAGCAGATAAAAGTTCAGACACAAAGGGAAAGGCAGTCATTTTTCTTGGATTTCACTAGCCGTATATTTCATTCCATGATTCAAAGTGACCTTAGAGTCTGTCTCCAAGAACAGATGTGCACACTGAAAGTTTGAGCCCTAACTATTTTTATAGGGTCATTCCTTTTTATAAACCAGCAGTGCTATATGCTAGCAGCCAGCTAACCGGCTCTGGGTGTTGACTCATGCTTGGTGACAGAGTTCAATCAGAGATAGCTGAAGGAGAAACAGCTCCTAGCTATCTTCCCTACCCTCTGCTGGGATGCTGCCTTGCCACAGGGCTGGCTGAATGTGAACGTGTGCCTGCGCCCTGGCCAGCAGAGCCTATTGCCTGCTGTACTCATGCGAGCTCCTCTTGATTTCAGGCTGTAAACCCTGCTGACTCAAGAGGGGATACTTGTTCTGCTAAACTGTCCCTGGGATGGTAGCTTCCAACAGAGGGACAGAGGCGACAGCTGGCAACGGTAAATGCTTCATCCATCCCAGTTAAATCTGCCAGCGAATGTGAATCAACACTTTTAGGTTTTGTGCTACTTGGAACTACTTTTCTGGCTCTAAAGTATCATGTTATGTTGATCCCAGAGGGTCAAGTACAAAAGCATTGAGCACTTAGAGATACTAAATGCCCTTACTCAGTGAATTAATGGGGCTTGAGAGCACTTGGCAATGGGACTGCTCAAAAAAAATTTCCATTAAAACTGTTGTTTGACAGAAAAATATATTTTTCATTAAAAACAGAAAGCTAGAAAACTGAAACTTCAGCTAGCATATTCACTGCTGCACCTGGGTCAGACTCAGAAAGCACAAGGACTAAGTGTTAATTAGGTATCTCTTGACTCAGTAATTCTTGCTAAAAATGCTGCATGTGGGGCATCTAGAAGAGCAGCAGGTGTTGTGGTAGATTTTACTTGTCTAATCTTGCAGTTTCTAGACACCACCACCCCAGTCTCTGCATTTATTCAACCAGCAAAGGTTTATTCTTGCTGTACAAAAATTGAAATGAAAAGGTAGAAAAAGCAAATGTAATTAAAATTTTCCAAGGTAATTCCATTCCACAGTGTTCAAAAGTGATCTAGTTTGAACATTTATTGGGTTACATTTCATTAAAATGTTTGTCTGAATTTTGGCAAATTGAACTCTTGATAAATTGAGAGAAAATTAAGTTTTTAAAAACCTTTGCAGAGCTTTTCTGAGGCTGAAAACATCTTAATTTTTGTAAGAAAATATATGTTAACAATGTTTACCAGGTCTAGACACTGGCCTGGGATTTGGGAGACCTGGATTGAATTCTCTGTTCATTGTATGATTTTCAACGTACCCCTTAGTTTTCTGGTGCCTCACCTCAGCATCTGTAAAACAGGGGTGTTTACCTTGCAGAGGTGTTGCGGAGATCAGTGCGTTGAAGGGTGTGATGTGCTCTACTGTGGTTGTATAGAACAGCGAAAAGTCTGAAGGCTGTACATTTGTTGTTCTCTGGATTACTATTCTTAACATTTTGCTTTGCCAAACAGGGAAAATCACAAAGTTCTCTAAAGTCATAGCAATCTGCTGTTCCTGCTCTGTTTTCATGCTCCAAAGGCTGCAAAGTTTTATTAGAATCTTTGCAGTGACTTAGTTTGTGTTGGACTTCAGTGACCTCAGGACTGTATGGACCAATGTATTTATTGTGTGCTGAACATCCTCACATTTCAGAGGCTGATCTCAAGACTGCTGAGAGCTTGTCAAAGTCTATGTTTCATTAGATAATATGCACTTGTTTGCTATCCACAAATTTCACAAGCATGATGCTAACAGGAAGGAAAGCTTTTAGTACCTAAAAAGGATTGCTCCATTTGCTCCAATTGCTCCTCAAAACTTTTAGATAGCTAACAATAGTAAGGTAAAGCCTACCGATATCATGCTGCATTACAGGAGGGCAAACAGAACCCTCAGTATCACAGGCGATATCATTTATAGGACAAGACAACTAAAAGGAAGGGACGGAGCCTCTCCAAGCCTTACAGGGAGTCGGTGGCTGCAGGCTGTGCTCTGGATATTCCAGGAACCTTGATTCATTAGCTGTTTGCACAGCATTTGTGGATGCTGTAGAAATGTTGTCTTGGTTTTGTCTGGCATAGTTAATTTTCTTCCTAGTAGCAGGCATAGTGCTGTGTTTTGGATTTAGTAGGAGAAGAATGTTGATAACACGCTGACATTTTTAGTTGTTGCTAAGTACTGCTTATGCTAGTCAAGGACTTTTCAGCTTCCCATGCTCTGCCAGGTACACAAGAAACTGGGAAGGGGCACAGCCAGAATAGTTGACCCAAACTGACCAAAGGGCTATTCCATACCATATGACGTCATGCTCAGTATAGAAACTGGGGGGGGTTGGCTGGAGAGCAGCGATCGCTGCTCGGGAACTGTCTGGATATCGGTCGGCGGGTGGTGAGCAATCGCATTGTGCATCACTTGCTTTGTGTATTATTATTGTTACAATAATTATTATATCATTATTATTATTATTACTATTTTATTTTATTTCAATTATTAAACTGTTCTTATCTCAACCCAGGAGTGTTTTTCACTCTTACTCTTTCGATTCTCTCCCCCATCCCATCGGGGTAGGGGGAGTGAGCGAGCGCCTGCATGGTGCTGAGTTGCTGGCTGGGGCTAAACCAGGACAAATATTTATAAACAAGTGTCAGATAACATAAAATACTTGACGAGCTCTCTAGTCACACAAACTACAGATCGAGAGGCACCAATGAGGATGAGAAGCTGCATGATTTCTAACACAATTTAGAGGAAATGGAAGGGGATGGTGTGTTTTGCACCTGAATGACTTCATCTGCTCCAAGTGGTTCAGTTCTTAAACCTGTTTGGTGGAGCAGGTTGGAATTTTTAAGATCATAGGATCATTCAGGTTAGAAGGGACCTTGGAAAGTCTCTTGTCAAAACTTCTACTCCAAGTGGGGTCAGCTAAAAGATCAGACCAGGTTGCTCAGGGCTTTGTCCAGTCAGGTATTGAAAACCTCCAAGAATGGAGATTGCACAACCTCTTTGGGCAACCTGTTCCCATGCTTGATTTCTACTGCTTTCATCGCCAAAAAATCTTTTTCCTCAGATCCAGTCAGAACCCCTCTTCTTACAGCTTATGCTTGTTGTCTCACATCCTTCCACTATATACCACTGTGAAGAGTCTGCCTCCATCTCCTTGATAACCTTCTCATAAGCACTGGGGGGCTGCTGTTAGTACCCCCAAAGCATCTCTTCTCCAGGCTGAACAAGCGCACCTCCCTCAGCCTCTTCTCACTGGGAAAGTGCTCCAGCCCTGGTGGCCTTCTGCTGAACTCTGGTTTGTTGATATGCTGCTTCTGTGCCACACAGATTTACAGGAAGAAACCTAATTCCTTCAAAATCAAGAATTTCCATGCAAAATTTCAGTTTTTCCTGTAGAAAAAGGTTTCCAGTTCAAATGTGGTCCATCCAGTCAGTGAGGCTGCAGGGCTTCTGGCCTCACTGGCTCTGCAGCGTTGCAGCCGTGGCTGGGGCAGATTGTCAGCTGACGTTGTCAAGGGTCTCACTCAGTTCCAGGACTGCTGAAACATTACTCTGGAGTTTCCAAAATGAGGTACTGTGTAGTTTCAGGGAGGAGAATTTCCAAAACTACAACATTTTCTTCTCCGAATTAACTTCTCCTTCAGTTCCCCTCCTCCACCCCCCCACCCCCCCCCAAGAAATTTGCTTCAGAACTGACTTTACGTAAGGCAGTGGCTGAACCCTCCCTGCTCTATCACCGGGCCAACAGCCGTGTGGACCTGGGAGTGACTCCGAGGTAGGTGACATCATCAGAAGAACCATACATTTCTGGCTGGTATGGCTTTGTATTGAGAAAATGAGGCAAAAGGGACAGTAAATTTCATTCATCCACAGAAGGTGCCTCACAGTGTGAGCTTGAGCCGGTGGACTTCCGTGCCACGGGAGGTTGTAAATGTGAATGCCATGCTGGATTGAAAAGGGCCTAGAAAATGTTATGAACAGTTGTAACATTTGAAGTAATAAGACAGGCTTAATTAAATCTCATATTTCAGGACATTGGCTAGTCTCTGTAGGGATCAGGAAGGATTTTCCTTTATCCATATACAACATTTCATAATTGGCCAGGTGCATTATGGGGTTATTGTCTTTCTCTAAATCTGAGGTAGTGATTAAATACCTCTGCTAGGAGTGGGGTGCTGGACATGAGTGGTTGGCCTGATGTGGCATGACAGATTTGGTCTTCCTTTAGATTGTCAGTTGCTTTCCCTTGTGATTTTTATTGTGATTCTTGCAATACTTGATGGTTTTCCAGTTCTGTGATGAAGATAATGGCATTGAGAATCTCGGCTCTCACCAGTATACTAATTTTTTAGCCCTCCTGTCAGTACAGCAAGGTTTGGACATGTGACCAAAACCTCTGAAATAGAAGAAAACCGAGGCCATGTTTTACTGCATTGTGTATTGTATTGATTGCTAATACTGTCTTTGCGTGTCCCAACTCAGAGCAACTACGTAATCCATAACCTCCTCTTGTAATGAAAACAAATGAATCAAGTGAGATAATGCTCCCGACCTTTGAAGTGCTCTGAGAGATGGATAAGAAAGCGGTTTTTATGCCTGCGTATTCTTCATGGCCGCACCAGTTGTGACTGCAAAACTATTTCTACCCAAACATTCTATATTCATGTAGCTGGAAGCCTGGAAAGCTTTAGTCTTTTGTGATGGCTGAGAGGAGAATCTAAGCCCAAAGCTAGATGTTTGTGTATGCCTGCTTAACTCCTACCTGCTATATGACCCAGCTTCCTGGAGACTTATGTTGCTGCACAGATCTCCCGCATTCTTGAGATCCTAACGTGGCCATGCAAAGGGGACAGGCATCTGAAACAGTGGCTGACTCAATGCAGGGCAAATGTGGGGTGCTGGGTCTTGGCCAGGATATGCCTGCAGATGTATTATGTTATCCTGGTGGGAAATGCTGGGGGCACCAGCTGAGAGCTTATCTACCACTGAGTATAAAACACTTCTAGCAGACATGCCATTTGTTTCTGACTGCTGTGTACAGATACACAACCTTTTAGAGTTTTGCACTGGGGGCAGCCACCATTTATATCCATCAGCCAGCTGCTCGTGGTAACGCAGAATGGGAAAGGTCATTTTACTAGGGCAGGAGAGTGTGGAAGAGGGTCAGAGGAAACTTGACCAGCCCGTTGTATCTTGCCTGGTTGAATGAGGCACATTAAATCAATCCAATTCCTGTGCTGTATTTCTACACAAAGGCCAAGATCGCTTTAATTAAAAGAACTTTTGTTAAAAGACCTCTCTCTAAAATCCTTAGTAAAGGAGCATTTACAAATCATTGAGATTGCTTTTAATTGTCACTGATCATTGTTCACAGTGAACTAGGAGCAAAAATCTATATGGTACTGGCCATTTCTTAAATAAGGAAGGGCCAGTCCCTACTCTGAAGCACTTACAGTTACTGCCAGCATATGTATCCAGTGATGCAGGGAATATGAAAATGATCCCCAATTAGTTTAGTGTGGAAGCTTCTGATAATGTTTCAATAATATGGACTTCATGCAAAAATTTAGCTTTCTTTGCAATAATTAACGCTTGTGAATGTTTTAATACATATTTATTGGGTATGTTGCGATACTGGCACATTAGCAGAATAATAAGGGGTTGTGTATGCATGAAGGGGTTTTCACCTGCATGTTGACTTTTAATTTTTTTTTTAATGCTGAACAATAAAGTTTATTCTAAATTAGGATAAGAAGATGGGTTATTCCTCCAGAGTGATGGTGGTAAAAAATTTAATTTGTGTTGTATTAATTTCCTCTTAACTGTTTGCAAGACAATGACACGGTGAAATGTTTAGGTTGTGTGCAGAAATCAAAACTACTCACTTAGCACCTACAGACCTTTGTAAAGTAAATTTGCAGCGTATGAAAAAAAACTTTGCAGAATTTGCAGAAGGTTGTCTGGTGCACATATGCATCTGTGTATTAGTCAAATTATTTGCTTTTAAGTGAAAGTAAGTGAATAAAAAATACCAATGACACCCAGAGCCATTGCAAAATGGTTTCAGTTTCTTGAACAGAGCACCTAGATGTGAATCATCATATTTTCACTGTCAGAAAAACCTTGGTGGTTTTTCCTCAGGGTAACAAAGGTCCATGTCAACTGTCTGAATACGAAAGCTCAGTGAAGGCAACACACATTAGTTTTACCGTGAGGTAAACTCCCTCAGGTCAATCCCAGGCAGGGGTACGACACTCATCTTGGCAAGTTGCTTCATGGTAAAACTTGTAGTGCCTCATCCTCACTATTTTTTTACCTCAAGGTCGCTGACGTGCGTGTTAGCTACCCTGAGGTAAAACTGTCGCCTCTTTATCAGCAAGCACCAGCCCTGAGACGCGTACGTGCAGGCCAACACTGTGATGCCTGGCCCTCCCCAGGTGTGACAGTCAGCCTGTGCCTGTGCCCACCCCATCTCTTTCTGCCTCTCCAGCACTTTTCATGACACCGAGCAAGTCCAGCGTCCCTCGTGACTTCATTTCAACCCACTTCTTTCACCAAATCTGGCTTGTAAGTTCTTCTCAGGCTGTCAGAGGGGCCCTTTTAACTAGTTTTGGAAAGATGTAATATTATTGGAAATCACCACGTGGTGTATATTCTTGTAGCCCTGAATGTGCTGTAGGCACTGAGAGCTCCTTGCATTGTGCTTTTCCCCTTCTGGGCCCTCTCCAGGCTCCTCTCCCATCTACTGCTGCTTCAGGCATTCCTGCTGGCTGCAGTTTTGCCCTCTTACGCTTGGAGTATCCCGATGATTTCCATCTCTACCAGGAAATAGGGGCTTTCTTATCTCTCATCTCCCTTTCGTTTGCTGGAGGTCCCTTATTTGTTCCTGTGCTAGGAGCTGGGAATGCATTTTTCCTTCCCCCCAGTCTTATCTCCCAGACAGAGCAAAAAGAAGAAGTAAATTATTCAGTTGCCCACATTTTAGCTGTAATGGGGTGAGAAGCAGATGGTTAATAGCAACTGTTATTTTTCTTTTCAGTATATAAGCAATTGCAGTGGGAAATGAAGGTATTGGTTTGGCTGGGGAGAGGCAAGGGATTGCACGCATCCTGCACTTTTCTCTTTGGGTGAACGGGTTGTCATCGAAATCATATGGTCTGTGCTTTGATTTGTAGAACTTCTCCTGAACATTGGGCTTGCCTGGAGATGACATTCAAAAGTTCCCATATTACAGGCAGACAGATGAATGCCCTCGAGCTGAAAGTAAGACCTTGCTTGACTCAGAAAACTAATGTCATTTTCCTGGTGTTGTTATTGAAGGTAGTGTTATACTCCTGTGTATCTGAACATGACAGCAGTTACAGCATGGGTAAGTGCTTATAATCAGCTGTGATAGTGTTTATTTTAGAAGTTGAGTGAATCACTAGAAACCTGCTTGCTGAATGATTTTATCGGGGAAAACTGTTGCCTTACAGATATGTAAACTTACAGACAACCAGAAAATGATGTGGTACCAAGGCATCACACCACCTTAGATACATTCTGTGTTCTAGGTATGGAGAATGTCTCAATTCAGCAGGTTTTATTGGAGAGTGTTGTTTGCTTGTCAACTACTCTTTTTCACTACTGTCTCAATTTTCCTTCCCCTGGTGAGAAATTGTATTTTCCCATCTCCTCCTCCCCTACAGCTCAAAATGTCTAGTATTCCAGTGTAACTCTGCCACCACTCTACATTCCCGTTATTGAGTTATTCTTCAATATTGATCATTGTCTTCTGCTATCACAAAACTGTAGCAGCAAAGGGACAGAGTACTCTGATCACATCTGTTTGACTCCCTAGATGTGACTCTAAACTCTGATAAACCTGCCCAAGATCAAACTCTTGATTTGTTTGTGAGTTCAGACTTCTTATCCCAGGTCCTGTGAGTGTTCTCTTCATGTGGGTGGCCTGTGTGCTAAAAGGTTGGGCCTTGCATTTTTCTAGCCAAGTCACATGTGGGCCTCTGGAATCTCAGAAATTTTCCACTTGATAGAAGAAGGGGACTTCAGAAGTACTGCTGTAAGTACTTAGAAATATAGGCTGAGAAAATGTTTCAGTGTGCTGATACCCTACTCTCCTGCCCACCTTTGGCAAATGGTGGCATGTTTCTTTGAAACTGCAGTTTGGCATACTAGTGGGTGTAGGCTGGTTTTGACCAGGGTTTACTGTCAGCAGAAATGGCACAAGGGCTTGGAAAGCTGCAGGATGAAACTCCAAACTAGCATCAGTTACATTGGTATGCTTTGTCTTTGGTGAATTTTGAATTGGCCCTTGTGTCACAGTGAGAGCTTCCCGAGCTTCAGGATGCTGTGAAGGGAACTCTTCCCCCCTAGAAATCAGTATGTTAAAGGCTCAGCAGATGTATTGAATGAATAACTTTTGGATTCCTGGGTTTAAGATGCAAGTCACTGTTTTTGACATAAGTACAGGCTTATATTATTAGAGAATGCCCTCAGCAGAGGCAAAATACCATCTACAGGTGAGAGAAATGGCCAGCTTCCTTTACCTTTAAGGAGAACATTTTCAGTTTTTTCACAAATAGATATGAGTTTACAGTTCTTGAACACAAACGACTTAGGTGAAGGCTTCTGTAAGCAATATGGTAGGTCATTAAAGGACCACAGAGGAGGCAGTAAGTGGTGACAAGTATCTGCAGGTGAAAGCCAAGTAGATAAATATAAGGTACTTTGGCACCTGTTTTCTTATCTAACCTTTTAAGATTGTCATTAACAGTTTCCTGTTTATCCTTCAGTTGAAATCTCTGCTCACCTTGAAGAAGCCGATTGTTCGGTGGGAAGACTCATTAGGAACTGCATCTCGCTCCATCTCAGCAATTGGGCAGTCAGCCCTGAGGTTTTATTCCCAGTTCTAGATTGAATGGCTGCTTTATGTAACAAAATGTTTCTGAAGCCTGGTATCTTTGGCCATCAGAACTTACGTGCTTTAAAGCTAAAGGTTGTGTGGCTTTCATTTTTTTTAGAAATTTTTTCTTTTCTTCTGCTTCTTTTTTTGGGCCCATTTTAAGATTAAAACCAAGAGGTATCTCAGGGGGTTTATGGTTAGCTCACACTATACAAAATTACACACAGTAGGAAATCTGGGGACTTCTCTCTCTTGCTTCAGTGACTTTAGCAGCTTGCCCAGCAATCCTACAGTGACATGTTGTAAGGGTCATAGTTTTGGAGCAGAGCCAGCAATGGTGTTAGCAAGCAGAATGCCTTATAACTCCACCATAATTTTTTTTTTTTTTGTATTGGCCCAGTGCAGGCAGCAAAAGTAACGTGTCTGAACTCGTTTCCTTGTCTGTTCTGTTGGTTACTCACTTTCTTCTCCCCCAAGTTCAGGGAAAGTGGGGAAGAAAGGTTTGCCTGTGCCCAGCAGCACTGCAGGTGTCTGTCCCTCTGAAAGAGTCCCAGCGGTGTGGGCGTGCTGGAAAGAAAAATCCCCAGTGACTTCACCCAGCTTGGCTTGTGGTGGTTACTCACAATGAGGTCATTTTTTTTTCTATTTTTTTCTTTTTTTTTTTTTAGCTCTGCATGTTTAATGCTACATCTGGGTTTTTGCATATGAGTGAAACTGCAGCTCCGGGACTGATTCAGGGAGTTTTCTCTGCAGAGTAGTTTTGGTGAGTAAACACAGATAAGAGGAAGCTGGGTTAATCCAATAACTCCTCCCTCAAGGGCAGGTGCAGCAATGTGGCTCAAGGTACAGAACAGAGGAAATGCCTTGTTGACACAGGTGATCAGAGCAAAGTGGCCAAAATTGATAGAATGATATTAGTTTGCAATGCAAAGCCCTGCTTTCTCAAGGCTGCTATTTTCAGCCCTCCATAGCAGGTCTCTGTTCTTTCACCTCCGTTTGGTCAGGCATCCTGTTGTGGTTGAGGTCCCAGCTCCTCTTCATGATCTCTCAGTAGCTGCATTGCTGCAGTGCAGCTTGGACTGCGCTGTGTTAACCTATGAGGATTATTAAAATAAACTCTGAGTCATATTTGAGCTGTACGTGGGATAAGATGGTTATTGAGGTTTATTTTTTCTTATAATTAGGTCTCTCAAACATTGCCTCATTAGATATCTTCTGTGACTGTTGGAAAAGTCCTCAGGGGGCTAGTAGTTGTTTGTTTTCAAGGGAAGTTCACATGATAAATAGCATACAGAAACTTGCCACTCTGTGAAGGATTTTTTATTAATGACAATTAACCAGTATTTTTCTTAAATCCTTGGTTCTTGTCCTGAATTCTCTCCAGCCTTTCCACTGCTATTACAGCTCTGGTATTCTATAGCAAGTAAGAACATAACATTACAACTGTCTATTCACATGTGGGAGATGGGGGAACTGCATTAAGAGCCCATCAGATAGGAGGGTAAGAGGCTGCTTAGGTTTGTATGGAGCCACTTCCAAGTTTGGCAAGCTGGGCAGGAGTGCCTTGGCCTGGACTGAACTCTTACTGCTATCAGCACTGCTGGGTTTCTAATGGCTCTAAGCAACTCCTTTCCATCATGTCCTTGAATGTTTAGCACTCAGGGTTTCAGGCATGGCCTGTCTTTGTCTCTGTGGTATTCCTCTCCTTTCTCCTTGCTTAAGGGTCTGCCTGGGAAGTAAGCACTGTATGCTTTCCCTTGCTCTGCAGTAGCATGAGCTTTCTGCATTGCCTGTCCCCTGCCCTCCTTTGCTCACGTGGCTGTCCGCTGGCTCACCTCCATTTCTTGGTGCCTCTATCTGATAAGACCGGTGCTGTTTAGATACGTTTTTGGGAGGTGTCGGAAAATATCCTAGGAGACATAGTTCATTCTTTAGTCATCTTTTCTGCTAACCTCAATCAGGAAATCTTGCTCTTCAAATTCTACTTCTCCAAGGGTCACCACTGTTCTCACCTCCTCCTGTCTCTGCCCTCACTTCCCCTTCAAAAACAGGAATAACTGGCTTGCTGCTCCTGCTCAGAGCTTGTGGTCCACTGGGTGTGTGGGACACCACACGTGAAGTGCGAACTGCTCTGAGAGAAAAAAATGTACGTTGCTGGTCCTCTGAGGCATACCTCTGCCTTTCTGCTTTCCACTGTCAAATTATCTCCAACTGCCACAAGTTTTAGGTGAGGTGGTTAGATAGAGCTAACTGCATAGTATGATCTCTCCAGTGATAGCTTTTACAGTCAAACGTTGCAAGGTTTTTCCATTTCTTTCTTCATCTTTTTCCTCTCTATACACTCTAATTTTTTTGTTTGCTAATACTGGGATATCTAGGAGGTATTTTTAGAAAGACTGGTGAATCCAGAATGCTCACAAATTTTAGTAGAAATGCTTTTTTTTTTTCTTCTGCAAAGCTGTGCCAAAGGTGCATACATTATTTAATGGTTGTCAGTATTCTCAATTCAACAGTTTCAGCCATGTATTCAGGGACAAGGAGGAAATAACATGTGGTATAAGTGATCACTCTTGTATTGGGAGCAATAAGTAGTGAGCAGAGACCATGAGGCTGGGACTTGTTCCTCTGCATGATTTGATGGATCGATCCATGACTAATCTGCAAACAGGAAGAAAAAGAGGATAATTAACAACAAACATGAAATTTGGAGTGCATAATTTGACTAGTCGAAGCTGCAGATTAGCTGTATTTTTGGATTCTATGATTCTATTTGGAAAGGTTAAAGCTAGGAGTAGTTCTGGAATAAGCTGCATCAGCAAACTGGTACATTATTTACTCTGGCAAGGTTTTCAGTGGTAGGGAAAGCTATTCCAGGAGGTGTTAGTCTGGGCATGGTCAGTACTGGCTCAGAGTTTGTATAAAATGCAGATTCAGGAGATTACTGGGCACAGAAGCAGACTTCACGAGTTGTAAGGCACCTCGGAACATCAGCCCGTTGGACTATTGGATCTGCTGAGACGTTCTGTCCTCCTCCCTGGAAAAGAGGAATTGGCCCATGCTGTGGAATGACTAACAAATTGTCCCTGAGGACTGGCCAGTTAGGTAGGAAAATGTTATTTACCTTAAAAGAATGCAACATTTTTTACGCATATTCAAGATGCTAATAATAAACCGTCAGTGGAGCTTTGCTGTCTGCTCATAACTGTGGTCATCTCTTCTCCACAGTATGACTGAGTGTTAGCATTTGTCATTTCACCCAAACTACTCATGCACTAAAACTAACAATTTGGCCATCACATCTCTCCTGGGAGGCTTGGACGTGAATCATGGAAGAGGTTTTGGGTTTGTGCCACAAGTCATGGGAATTGTGGAAGGAAATTATTATATGCTAGATTTGTTTTATAGTAAACCACATACTGTCCTAGAATTAGGCCCCTACTTTACATTCTGAGGAGTGAAGTCAAGGAGTCCTAACTCTGATGAAATTCCTCTTGCAGTTGGAAAGTTTGGCTGTCCCAAACATCATTTAGGTTTTCACTTGGTTTCTTGTTTACAGTTTCTTTTCTTTCTCTTGTATTCTCTCTTTGGATTCAAGCTTGCTCCTTCACATGAAAAAAATCTGCCTTGATTCCTTGAGTGGCTGGTCAGTACTTTTCCTTTGGTACTTATTTCTCTTCTCTTTCATATAGTGAAAGATATTTGGTTGAGCATCCTCACCTCACATTCTGGTCCATACATTTTTTTTTTTCTCCTGCAATCTCATGGGGGAGGTAAGGGTTATGAACATCTTTTTGGAGATGGCAGATACCTGGGTTAGGCCCCATTTAACGCTGGGTTTTATTACACACTGCCCCAGGCGCTGAGGGCAGGTTGGGTTTTATTACACACTGCCCCAGGAGCTGAGGGCATTCAGTACATCACACACATAAACCAGCCAAAGAGCCAGTGAACTTGGCTGCAGCAGAACATCCATTTACTGTGTGACTGTCCACTCTGAGTAACTCACTGGTGGAAAAAGTAGACTGATAAACCCTGTGCGCTGGTTTCCAAACTGTAGTAATTTCACTAGCATGCCTTAAACAAACAAATAAACACTGTTCCCCCCCCCAAAAAAAAAAAAAAAACAACCCCAAACCAAACCCAAACCTAAAACCCAACCATAAACCCCAAACTCTGCAGAAGGGAGAGCAAAACTTCCAGGGAGATACTGGGTTCAATTCTGCCAGAAATGTATTCTCTTCAATATCTCAGGTAAGGTCTTCTGCAGGAAACTAAAATAATTTGTGGGAAGAACTCTTAAACCAGCCTTGTAGAATCAACATGACATTTTATTGTTTTGTAGAACTTGCTTTTATATATGAAAAATAATTAAAAGGGGAATACAATTAAGCTGAAATTAACTAAGGCTGGATAGATTCACGATAGGAAGTGATGATATTGGGGGCTTAACAAAACCCAACCTGTCATGTTCATCCAAATGGTATTTTGAGATATGTACTGAGCTTAAAAGAACTAATATTCCATTTGAAAAGAATAAAAGGTACTATTTTGGATCTTATTCTTTTCTGAGGCACAGCTGAATGGTGAAACCAAGCTTTTTCCATACAGATATATGAGACAGAATTCATACTCCACCAAATGAGACCTTTACGCTTCCACCTGCGTATTATAGCTCTAATAAACACATTATCAGCTCATGAAAATGATGGCAAACAGGTGACTGGAGGATTTGATAAGTCAGCAGCAAAGATTAACAGATTTTTCTCAGGGAAAAGCTACCAGATATTCCTTTATTTAAAACAATTGCAGCATGCAAATTTACTGCACTTAAATCATTACTGGCAATTAGTATGTGTCAGAAAGGTTGCAGCTGGCTCCAATTACAGGTAGGGCTTTTAGAAGCTGAACTTAATTGTATGTGTGATAGTGAGAGGCTGAGCAATGCATACCAGCATAATGGTGCTCCCAGTGCAGAAAGGAGGGCAAGATCTTACGAGCCGGGACCTGATTATTTTAACTAGGCCTAGTCCCTGCCTCCTGGGAAATAGATATCATAGGGCAAAATTGCTGGGAACACAGCAGTTCACCTTGCTGAGCTTTTTTGGGTGGTGGGGAGAGCTTAGAAACTATGCAATATATGCAATACTTCTTTGTCCCTCTGCAGTAGGTTTGCCCAATTTAAGGTCTTGCGAGTCATATGCAACCTGGGCTGCATAATTCATCCAGCTCGAGGCCAGCCCCCTGCTGCCTCAAAATCCCTGCAGCTGTAGGCAGGGAGTGGTTTTCAGGCTGCCTGGGTTTTTTGATGGGGCACTCCTCTTGCATAATTGTCATATGTGAAAAACTCTTGGCTTGCACAATGGCAGCATGTTGGACTTTGTGGCATAAGGACTCCTGGACTTACAGCTGTGTGCTTGGGATGCTTCTGCTCTAGTCACATTATCAGGATCTCTCTCAGTTGTGTGATGGGGCTATGGCCGTGGACCTTCATCCTGGTCATGGACCAAGAATACTTTTTTGTCATTCCAGTTCTGTCTCTGGTTGCACGTGGTTCTTGTCACGTGACAAAACAGTGATGTTTTGAATAGAAGGTTAGGATGTGTCTGACCATATGTTAGGAACAGGGATCACAGTATGTCATCTGCCTTTTCGTACTTGCATAAGAAGCAATGTGGTCCACCTTGCCAGAGAAATCTATCTTCAGTGCTCTTGAAGTATGAATTATATCAGCGATTGGTATCTCTTCATGAACTATGTTGCTTTGCCTAAGTCCTGTGCCCTGTTAAAGTCTGAAGGATTAGTATTAATATTCCCATTTAGGGATTCAATGCTGCATATAAACCTGATGTGTGTCCCTGTGTCAAGATGATGCACTGTCGTGGTTTAGCCCCAGCCAGCAACTAAGCACCACGCAGCTGCACACTCGCTCCCCCTGCCCCGGTGGGATGAGGGAGAGAGTCGGAAGAATAAGAGTGAGAAACACTCCTGGGTTGAGATAAGAACAGTTTAATAATTGAAACAAAATAAAGTAAAATAGTAGTAGTAGTAATAATAACAAAATAATAATAATAACAGTAATAATAATATACAAAGCAAGTGATGCTCAATGCAATTGCTCACCACCCGCTGACCAATACCAGCCAGTTCCTGAGCAGTGATTGCTGTCCCCGGCCAACTCCCCCTGTTTATGGTATGGAATAGCCCTTTGGCCATTTTGGGTCAGCTGTCCTGGCTGTGCCCCCTCACAGCTTCTTGTGCCCCTGGCAGAGCATGGGCAGCTGAAAAGTCCTTGACTACCTTGTGGTCAACCAGGGGATCAGGCCCAGCCAGCATGGGTTCACAAAAGGCAGGTCCTGCTTGACCAACCTGATCTCCTTCTATGACCTGGTGACCCGCCTGGTAGATGATGGAAAGGCTGTGGATGTCATCTACCTCGACTTTAGCAAAGCTTTTGACACCGTCTCGCATAATATCCTCCTCGGGAAGCTGGCAGCTCACGGCTTAGACAGGCATACTCTTCGCTGGGTAAAGAACTGGTTGGGTGGCCGAGCCCAGAGAGTAGTGATAAATGGTGTTAAGTCCAGCTGGCGGCCGGTCACGAGCAGTGTTCCCCAGGGCTCTGTTTTAGGGCCAGTCTTGTTCAATATCTTTATCAATGATCTGGATGAGGGGATCGAGTGCACCCTCAGTAAGTTTGCAGACGACACCAAATTGGGTGGGAGTGTCGATCTGCTCGAGGGTAGGATGGCCCTGCAGAGGGACCTGGACAGACTGGATCGATGGGCCGTGGCCAACTGTATGAGGTTCAACAAGGCCAAGTGCCGGGTCCTGCACTTCGGTCACAACAACCCCATGCAACACTACAGGCTTGGGGAGGAGTGGCTGGAAAGCTGCCTGGCCGAAAAGGACCTGGGGGTGTTAGTAGATAGCCGGCTGAACATGAGCCAGCAGTGTGCCCAGGTGGCCAAGAAGGCCAACAGCATCCTGGCTTGTATCAGGAATAGTGTGGCCAGCAGGAGCAGGGAGGTGATTGTCCCCCTGTACTCGGCGCTGGTGAGGCCGCACCTGGAATACTGTGGCCAGTTTTGGGCCCCTCACTACAAGAAAGACATTGAGGTGCTGGAGCGTGTCCAGAGAAGGGCAACGAAGCTGGTGAAGGGTCTGGAGAACAAGTCTTATGAGGAGCGGCTGAGGGAACTGGGGTTGTTTAGCCTGGAAAAGAGGAGGCTGAGGGGAGACCTTATCGCTCTCTACAACTACCTGAAAGGAGGTTGTAGTGAGGTGGGTGTTGGTCTCTTCTCCCAAGTAGCTAGCGATAGGACAAGAGGAAATGGGCTTAAGCTGCGCCAGGGGAGGTTTAGACTGGAAATTAGGAAAAATTTCTTTACAGAAAGGGTGGTCAGGCATTGGAACAGGCTGCCCAGAGAGGTGGTGGAGTCACCATCCCTGGAGGCGTTTAAAAAACGGGTAGATGTGGCACTTCGGGATATGGTTTAGTCTGGTCTACCCTTGATTAGTCTAGAGTGGGCTTGGTAGTGTAGGTTAATGGTTGGACTGGATGATCTTAAAGGTCTTTTCCAACCTAGATGATTCTATGATTCTATGATTCTATGACTAGTGTAAGCAGTACTTAGCAACAACTAAAACATCAGTGTGTTATCAGCAGTATTCTCATCCTAAATCCAAAACACAGCACTATGCCAGCTACTAGGAAGAAAATTAACTCTATCCCAGCCAAAACCAGGACATGCCCTCAGATGGAGCCCAAACTTACTGCTGGCTTGTGGAGGGGCTTGTGTACATTAAGTGGAAAAAGGGAGAAGGTGGAAAGCATGCTTTTGTCTCTTTCCTTCCCTCTCTCCTATCTCCACTGGAGGAGAGAGGCTAAACCTTTGTGATCCATGTACTGCTGAGCCTTAGCTTCCTTTTTCCAAAAGAAAGTTGTATCCAGCCTGTTGCATTCTGAAATATTTTGTTGGACAATTTCAACTGTATGTTACTACTTCAGCTGAACTTATTAATGAGCTTAGTATGACTGTATTTGTGTCTCCTTGGTCATTAGCCAGAAAATAGTGCTTGTGTGGGCAGAAGGTAGGCATTCTGCAGCGTGCTTGTACTTGGGCTGATGCGTGGAGCGCAAGCATCCTATTGATTCTTTGTATTGCTCATAAACCCATGTTTGATCAGCAGGACATCTACCATGAAACTCATTAGAGCTGCTATTTTGGGAAAGCAGGGTGATGTTTCACATACCATGTGCTAATGTGAAAAGGATGCCATGCTTGTAAAACTAAACTGAAACTTTGTTGGAGAAGCATTAAGCATTCCAGCAGTGCACACAGACCGACTTTCAAGTAATGCTTCCGAAGTCTTCCCTCTTACAACTTTTCTACTTACATCCAAGTTCCACAAATGTTGCTATAATGTTGATAATCTGTTTGAAATCCCTAGCTCTTTCTCTGGGATTTTGAGATGGTAATAGCAATAAAGTAACAACTGGGACCTGGGAAAAGAGAGTCTGGGATTCCCAAACTCTTCCTATGTTAATGTACTTTGTATCAGCATCAAGAGAGGTACTTGATGCTCTGTGGTCAGCTAGGGATATTATTTGGAAATAGTATTAGTTTTTTGTGTGAGGCCTTTGCAAACAGAAACACTGCTGTCTCTCTCTGTGTGATTTGTTCAAAAGCAGCACACCCATATTTGACACAAATATACGTTGCCTCTACAAGAAATGATCTGTCATAAGTCCAGTAGGCAATGATCTGTTCTGGCCCATTTGTTACAGTTCACAGAGTGCCCACAATGCTGTGGGGTCTGTGGCTGGAGTTCCTAAGCAGCACCACATTGCAAATTCATAATTTTTGTAATGCAATGGCTCATCCAGCATCAACTGGGTGGTGTACTCTTTGTTGCTGTGAGTTCCTGAGCACAGAACTGCTGACACAAGAGATGGAGATCCGGAAGGAACTTTGAATATGTTAAAGCAACACATGTTACAGCCCTTTCCCAGCTTTGTCTTGGTGTCTCAAGATAAAGGCCTGTTGTATGTGTGAGAGGGATGTCATGTTCGGGGCACTTAGAGCCGTGCAGCTCAGTGGAAGGGGTGGGAGCATCTGGAGGTAAGCTGTATTAGCCATTTTTGATACTAAACCTAATATTTTATTTTGCTTAACTGTGCACAGAGAGCTGAACTTCAGCATTACTGTGCCCAGACAGGAGCTGTAGAAAATGGGAAGGGTAAGGAATGGTGCTCATTGGGCACACATCCCTTCTCACAGATTCTCTGGAGGCTACCAGAGGGGCAGGGCAGGGCTGTCTGGGATACTGTAGAGCCATGGGACTGTCCTGTTGTTGCCTCCCTGCGAGTGCCCTGCTGGCATTTCCTTAGGGCTGTGAGCTGCCTTCAACCTCTTTGGTAGATCCAGTGTTGCCAGCTTCATGTAGTTCCTGCAGCTCTCCATGCACACCACAGACAGCTCCTTTTGTTTTTTTAAAATGAAAGCAGAGATGCTCATCTAATAAAGTAATTGCTGGGATGATTTTGCCTTCTAAGAAACAAAGCATTACTGTTCTTAATGCAAATTTAAACAAATATAACACTGCTCTTGATGGAAACTGCCATGGGGTATGCAAGAAAGTTCATGTCATGAGAAAACCAGGCTGCTAATGGGCTGTCCCAGATCTTGCTGCCCACATCTTCTATTTGAGGACTCCAAGAACTGTACAGATGTCTTTTAATTATACTTCCACAGCTGAATACCCTGCTTACTTTGTGGGAACAACCTCCATCTTAGGCAATTCACTGTGAAGAATGGAGGTTGCAAATAGATTCCTCTCCCTTACTGGATTTATTTAATGGGAAAAGGTTCTGGGGAAGTAAATCCAGCCTTGCACATGGGACATATTCTTTCATGTGCAGGCCTCAAGCAATTTGTTCTCTCACAGCTCATGTATTAAAAGAACTTAGAGGCAGTACAAGAGACTTAGAGATACAACATTACAGTGCTAAATAAGGAAACTCCTTGTCTTTATTTAGTGTTGAATCCTTCTTCAATGTTTTCTTTTGTCTTTAGTCATTATAGTCATATCACTCACTAGTATTGCCTGTACAGAAATGTTGGTGACTTTTGGTGAGACCTGGGGTCTGGGAGGAAGGCTTTTGTGGTCCTGTTAGCTGCTCTGACTCTGTCCTGGGGCATAGCATTTTGGCTTTCCTGTACAGTATGCCATGAAACAGCTATAGGAGTAACTATATAGAGAGGTGTAGTGGCATATGAGAACTGCAGATATGCAAAATTACCTGTAAGTTCTTCAATGAAAAGCACTCTCTAAATGTAAATTATCATTATTATGGCCTTCAATTACAATCCATTTATGGCTTTGGACAATGTATACCAACAGTGAGAGAGCTTTTCTTCCCTAGCTCTGTGAAGCTACTCTCAACTCCAGAGACTCAAAGCTCCTTACATGGGCCTTCTCCCTCTCCCTTGCCCACTCCTGATTAAGGCTGTCTAAAATGACTCTGTTTCTAACAGTTTGTGTTACATTCATGATTATAGCTTGTGTGTGAAAAGAAAAGTCTTTAAAACATGACTTGCTTGGACTGCAGTCCTTTTTGAAAAATGAGAGCTCTGGTGACAAGACCCGAGCATCTTGGGGTTCTGGGATCAACTCTGGCTAGTGCAAAACTTGGGATAAAAATGGGAAGTCAGCAACACTTGAGGCCACTTTATTTTTTTTTGTCCCCACCAAAGACAGCAGTAACTGAAATGATTCTTATTTGCAAAGAAACCTCGTTGTACTTCTGTTTTACTTTTAATAACATGCCTTCTTGTCTCCCTCCATGCCTCAAGCAGTGATAGCATGGAGTTCCCTAACGGCCCAGGTGGCATTTTGAAAGCCATAGGACACATCTGTCTTCCTTAAAAATCTGTCTAGTGAAAAAACAGTTTCTTATTTTCACAGGTTTGTTGTCCCCCTGTGTGGGAGGCAATCCCTATTTTGTTTCCTCCACTGCCATTCTCATCCCCCATATTTCCTTTACAATGTCTTCTCTGTGTTTGGGCATCAATAGCTGGGCTTCACCCTCCTCGGGGCTCCGACTGCTGGGGATTTGCCTTAACAGCCAGTCCTTTCGTAGCAGGGCTTTTTCTAAGACCTCTCGCTCCCTTGGGAGAAGCTGTCAGCCCACACAGCTTGTCCTGAACAAGGGAATATTTGAAGGTTTTACTTAACTCACTTTCACATTTTTTCACAGATTAGTATTTTTTTAAACCCCGTTATGTTGTTTTAATTGAGTCTTGCCACCAAAACAAATGAACATTGTGTCACCACATCTCAGTTCCTTTCATGCAGCCACAGCTAAGAGAGTTTGGAGACGGTGCTACCTGCAGAAATGTTGAAGCCAATGCTACGTATATTCGTGATGGATTACATTCAGGCTACTCCGTACATAAATCTGGTCACACCAGAACAAGAACTGTGGAAAGTATATAACATTAATGTACACTCATTACATTCCTCCTTTCACAGGCTCCAAGGCTGTCAGGCTGGCAGGGAGGTGGGGAACTTCAAGTAATGAGGAGTTAGATTTAAACATTTTACTAGAAATCATTGCAGTTCTTCATCAAAAGGGGGGTGCCCTTTAAAAACCAGTGCTTCTGTCATGTACAATGGCTGCTAAGGAGTAATGAGTTCTACGTTTGTTGTCTTTTTATTGGTTACAAAGAAGATTTTCTCATTTTGTAAGTTTATTGAGAAAAGCAAGATTTAAAAGAAACACCTTGCAAACTATGTTTAAAATTTATAGTGCAGCTTTCTGCTCCCTTTGAAACCAAAGACAAATTTCCTACTGATTTTCATTACTGGTAAGTAATGTTCTTTCTACCTTGTGTGGAAATGTGTTACTGGGTTCCTTCCTGGATGGTATTTGCTATATCTTTACAAGCATACACCAAGGACTGAATATGGCCCCACAGTTAACATTTTGTTTATTCAATTCACAGAGCATCTACTCAAAATGAAGGCCTAACTGGCCCACAAAGTGGGGAGGATGAATATAGAGCAGACAGCTGTGCAAAGTAGGGTGTCTCCCTCCGTGACTCAGGGGTGGCCAGACCAGGAGATCAGTACCTGGGGTGACACTTTCGAGCTGCAGCACCTTGTGTTGGTGCTTACATCTCTCATAGTGCCCGTCTTTCAGAGCCGCTGAGCAGTCAGTGCCCCTAAAAATCCTTCTCCATTTTTCAGGGGAGTAAGTGTGAATTCAGTCATCTCGCTTAAGTCCCAGATTTGAAGCTTTTGCTGAGGAACTTGGCTGGTTCAGGTGGAGGATGCCATGTTACATTAGGTATTTTTCAGAGAAGCGACGCTTTAACAGCCAGCTAAAAAGGAGGGAATTTCCTTTCCAGGCAGAATGAGCAGGCAGGTCTGTTGCTGATCACAATGTCTGTGGTTTATTTAACTGTTCTTTTGTGTGCTGAAGCTCTAGCTGGTGATAGGGCTGCCAGACTCCATTGCCAGCAGCATACTGGTGGCACTAGGGCTTATATCTGACTTCCTATAGCTGCAAACGCTGCCAGCACTAAGATTTCACAATGCCTGGGACACAACCAGTGGGATGAAGGAGAGCAGCTTCTAACTGAATTCAGGCAATGAGAGATGCTCTAAGGAATGGTGGCTTTCTGCAGGAGGGAAAGCTGCTCATTGCAGGAGAGCTGGCCCCTGCTTTTCATTTACAAAGCCCACTGCCCTTGCTGCATGTACTGTTGGTTTCTCATGCCCTGAAATGTTTCTTTCCCAACTGTAGATATTTTTTGACTTTGCATCTTCCACTTGGGTGTGATTTGGCATGGCAATTCATGTCTCTGTTACCTTCAGACTGAATTCCTGCAACAGAGGATGAGGATGGAGGCAAGTCAGAGACTCAGCTTGTGCAAATATGACACCTTTGTATCCTTGGGAAGACAAGTCACTACCACTTCAAGCCTTGACATTTCTCGTGGCTTCCAGCCTATTGGCTGTGGTCTGGCTCATCAGAGCTGTGCATTAGTTACTGCCATCCTTGATTCGCTACAACCAAGCCTTCAAGGCCAGGTCCTGCTTATGAGAGCTCCTGCTTAGTCACCTTTGTCCTGTGATTCATACACCTGTATTGGCATGCAATTACGTTCCGTCCCCTGAGCTCAGCCATGGCTTGCTAGTCCACATGCTGTTGTTACATTAATAGTAGATGCCGGGCCCCTCTGTGTTGCTTATTGTTCTGCTGAGGTTTAGTTTTAAGAAATCCTATCCACCTCCCACTTCACCTAAAGCAGAGGGCACTGTTATATGCAAAGAGAAAGAATTTCATAGTCCCTTATAGACCTTCATGTGTAGATATAAATAATAATTGCAGTTATAAATAAACATGGAAAATTCTAGCATATTGATAATCTTCAGCATTTAATACTGTTATGTTCCTTGACATTCAAGTTTTGTCTCCAATCAAGAATAGGTATTTTCACTGCTGAGATGTTCAGGGGCTGCTTCCTGGTGTGAGCGCTCTCTTGGTGATTCGCTTCTCTGGGCTCCTAAGTAGTTGGTTTGCTCAAGGTGTTGTAGTTGTTGTTATCCTTGAGAGTAACACAGAGGTCATGGCTGATATAGATAACAAAACAGACACTGTTTAAAAAACCCCTCAGTTCTGAGAGCCGATGTTGTTAATAATCCTTGATCTTCACTGGCTGCTTGCAAACTTGGCAGTGTGCTTCAAGGGTAGACTATTGGTATTTGCAGTTTTAACTAACAGGCAGCTGTGCTGTGGGATGCATGTTGGGATATCATTAGGATCAGAATTACTGAACCGTGTTATAATCTAACCCACCCAGGAGCACATCTGAGATTTCCCAGTCAACATGGGACTCCCTCAGATCAGGTAGCTGTTGAAGCTCAAGTTGGCAGTCACAGAAAACAGGAAGAATTTGAAATTGGGGTAGGAATTGGTGACATGACTCTGTCTCTAATGATGATGGATAGGTCAGGGACTTACTGACTTTTTATACTTATGTTTTAAAGGTGGGCCTAGATATGAAGACTGTTTCTCAGTTTTCCTGATTCCTCATCATAATCGTATTCAACTCCATTCTACAAGGGTAAATTGGCATGGGAGAACCCAGGCAGAAGAGAAACATAAGGAGGGCAAAGCAAATGCATGTCATGTTACAAGACCATATGGGCAGATTCAGCCCTACCTAAATGTGAGGGCTGCACCCTCATAGCCTCTGCCACATCCCGTCAAATGAATGGTGCTGTAGTCCCTACTGCTGGGGAGAAAAAAGTCCTCTTCTTGTGTACCTTAGTGAAGCTGTGTCTGTAGGACAGGCTGTTTTTATTATGTGCACGTTGGAAAAATGAAGTAAAGAAAGGGAAAGAGGTTATAAACGTAAATAAGTGTGTACATTTGTTTTCAACACAGCATGCTACATGTAGGACTGTCAGGCTAATTGGTAGTGGACTGCATGACTCCAGGCTCAGTTTAAATCCTGAAATTCCAAGACAGGAGAGTTTCTTTTGAACTTGTTCAGTGAGAGAGACTGAGTTTTAGGTGAATTTGAAGCTGATTTCAGATCTGATCCTTGCAATCAAATCATAGAATCATAGAATCATAGAATCGTTTAGGTTGGAAAACACCTTTAAGATCATCCAGTCCAACCATTAACCTACACTACCAAGTCTACTCTAAACCAATCAAGGGTAGACTAGACTAAACCATGTCCCGAAGTGCCACATCTACCCGTTTTTTGAACACTTCCAGGGATGGTGACTCCACCACCTCTCTGGGCAGCCTGTTCCAATTCTTGACCACCCTTTCCATAAAGAAATTTTTCCTAATTTCCAACCTAAACCTCCTCTGGCGCAGCTTGAGCCCATTTCCTCTCGTCCTATCGCTAACTACTTGGGAATCATGTATGATATGGAGGACATCTGATTTGTGATATGTCCCATGGTACCTCATACTGTGGCATAAGTTGATAATGCACCCAGCCAGTATGCACAATGCTTCTTGGGCCAAAATCAGAATGGGTATGCAAGGATGAGAATGAAGCTTAAGTGTGGAAAAGTCGAACACAATCTCAGGCTTTTCTTGTAGGCATGAACAAATCCCTTGAAGCCTCTCCCTTTCTAATTTTAGTGATAGAGATGGTGCTTTTGCAGGAATTTGTAATTGCTGTTGATTTCTTTAGTTAGAACGTGCACGATGTGTTTAAACAGCATTGCAGCTCTGGAGTTCTTTTGCAACATCTTTGGAGGGCATTAAAGCAATATAAGACAGACTAGGCCTGACCCCAGGGCAGTTGAGACATGGGTTCAAAAAGCCTTATTTGCTCATTCTTTCTGCAACCCAAGGACAGCCATCATCTTTTGCACCTGGAGTACTAGTTTGCCCAAGGCACAAGTTGCCCCCAGATATTCCTGGGAAGGATCTACAGGGGTTATGCACGTCTGTTCTCTAAAAGGATGCCTTTGTGTTTCCTGTCACTGCCATAATTTCTTCTCTGTGGGTCCTGGGATATAGGAAAGGACTGTACTTCTGGACGTGGAACATCTATATACTTCCCTTGCAGCACACTAGGTTAAAGATAACATGATGTTAATTGCCTGTTGCTCTAACATGATCTGTAATATCCTTGTGGAAAAGCCAGTGTATTTCTGGCATAGAGGCATACTGCAGAAACTCAGTACAAGTTTAATCCCCTGGTCTGCCACAGACTCTCAGCCTGCCCTCAAGCAAGCTAGTTGGTCTCTGTATAACCCATTTCGTATAATTGAAATAAAGACACTTCCCGATTGTCTTTGTATGCGAGGGATTGTCTTTGTATGCGAGGGCGAGAAGTACATTAAAGACTGTAAAATACTTGTAGTCTGCAATGGTCAAGCCATATAAAGCATTAAGGTAGCTGTTAAAATACCTGAAAAAATAATCTGGCCAGAAGAGCCTGGGTTGTCCATGAGGTATTGCAGCCATTGTAAAGCCTGCCTGTGCCAGCATGCTGTACTGCCTTGGATGTCACCGTCAATCAACATTTCCTTTCCTGAAAAGATTTGTTGAAGGAGCTTTTGAGTTTTACTCCACCTCAGACAATGCAGGTTGGCTAAAATCTCTGGGAATGCTCATCACAGACAGTAAGCTTTGAGATGATGCTAATACCTCGTGAGGGACCCGCCAGCCTGAGGATCCTGCTGGTTCTTGGGCATTGAGTGGTCAGGGCTTCTGTACTGTCCTAGATCAACACACTTCACTGTAGTTCTCTGCATACTGCATCTTGCACCAGATCTGTCCCGTTAAATCAGTGGAATTATTTAAATAAACTATTTTTATTAATTTATTATATGAAAAATTTTAGACCAAATTCCTTTGATGTGTGATATCCTAATCACACCCGCAGGGCATTAGCAGGCACAAGGCACATCTGAGTGTCTCTAATTCCCTAGTGGTGTGATTATATCTCATAATATTCACAACCCCCTGGAGCTTCTTTACTGGTATAAATAAATCAATTATTTAAGTCAAATACTTTGATCATTAGAAGCTGCCAGTGAGTGCTTGAATGCCTGAGCTGTGTGATTCACCAGGAATGATCTTGCCTCTCAAAATGCTGAGCAGCCGAGCTGAGTGCTACCAGCACTTCATTTCAATCTGCTTTATAAATTAGATTAGAAGTCAGTTTCCAATACTTCATCCTGGATAGCAAGGAATGGAGAACTTTACAGGGGTGGAATTATGAGATATTGCTGCCAACAGATCCTTTTATCATTTAACACTGCTGTCATAGGTTAAATATGAGCTACTGTTCATATTAACTAATAGCTATTATACAGAAAACTGACACAGGGATTCCAGCTAATGCACCATGAACCTGGTTCACACACACTGCATCATATTAACTATTATTTGCACATATGGATGGAAAGGAGTTTTGAGTCACTTGGGATATATGGCAAATTAGCATTTTATATCATATTAATGAAGTGCTAATTGCTCCTTGCAACCTTTTTTTGTGCAAATTGAATGGGTCCTATTTGCATTGTCATGTAACTGCTGTATTACCTTGCAGCACTTTTGTTAGGATGAGGCAGCACAGGGCTCATCAAGGAAAAATACTAGTAATTGTGAGATAATTAGTTATGAAACTAGTAGTGTTTAAAGTAGAGCAGAAGTACTGCAGTTGACTTTGGTTTAGGTTGGGAATATTTTTTATTAATAGGTTTTATAAAATATCTTTCCTTTTGCATACATTAAACTGACATCTTTACAAACACAGCTCCCTGCTCCAATATTTTCTTTTTCAGTTCCTGTTTGTCAGGGTGTTTTGCATCTTCTAATGAAACATGAAACATAGCAAAAAACCTAAATAAGGGAGTAGTTTATTGCTGGCCATTTATCTCTGAAATGAATCACAAGCCTGGAACATTTTGAAATTGTGAAATAGGAAAATAACTCTCAAGATACTGAATTTACAGGTGTCCATGATTCTGACCAAACAGCAGCAAAGTCTGTAAAACAATTTAAGAAATGTCAACAATGTTACAGTCTTAATAATAATTTGCAGAATCTTGTTAACTATCACAGATAAAATTCTTCATAAGAGTAAAATATAGTATGTGATATTTTCAGCCAGGACACGTATTTTGGGGGAGAGGGAAGAGGTGGACAAAATGAGGCAAAAAAATTTGAAAAGTGATTTCATGTTAACTTGGGGATGATTCCATGACTGTGGAGGAAGCATGATTAATTTCTGAAGCCTCAGTGGGGAAGGCACCCAGACAAAATGACATAAATCTACATTAGAGGATTTAACTGCTTTTGCCAAGAAAAAAGTGAGCTGAACTTTAGGTAGGACAGCCCTTTGCCAGTCAATTAATCCAGATTTAGGGCCTGCACCTTTTCTTTTTTGGTGAAGTATTGGATACGGACAGATTGCAAGTTACAGCCGAAGGTGGTATGACAGCTTTATTGCTGTTGCACGGGCAACATGTTGTCTTTCATTGGAAAATAGGCTGTGGACTTACAGAAAGGTATGTATAATGCTTTCAGATATTTGTATTATTAAACCCAAGGCTGTTAATACAGATTGACTAATATTTTCATTCTCTCTTTTTGCCATGTATGTCTATGCATTTAGGTAAACGTAGACCTATGTATTTATCAAAAAGGTAGTCTCAGCTTGAGAGAAAACTGAATGAAGAAACTGTGCATAATACACTCTGTTACAGAATATATTCTCAAGTGTCCACATGGGATGGGAATGAGGACTCGCACCTCAAACAGATAGGCTGAATGCTCTATCCAGCTGTACAAACAATTGCACAGGACGTTGTCCCAGGTAGGCATGAAGCAATGCAGCAAGTAAAGACCTTCTTGCTGACTTAGACTTAAGAGTGTTTCCAAACAAGCGCAAGCAGCTCAGCGTATTTTTCAGACCTGAAGTCTAGATAGGGGCATTTGCAAATTGCTTTGTTTTGCCCTGTATGTGATCCTGGCTTACCTGATGTAAAAAATGTGGATCATCTGGATTTCAGCTGTACTCTGTCCACCCAGGGGCCAAACCAGAAATACTTGATTATGGTGCTACTTGCATATGATTTGTTCTGAACCAAAAGAATTGTATAGGTGAGCTGGACAAAACTGGCTTTGTGAAAATATCTGCTTTTTGCCTTTGCAAAATGCTTTCCACCCTGTCTACATAAGCTCAGACTTGCTGAAGTCTCTGTGGGGATTTTTTTTTTTTTTTTCTTTCTTTCTTAAAAGTACTTTGTAGCTCTTGCTATGGCATTCTGGGAGACTTCAGTAGATGGTTGTGAGAACACAAATATTATTTTATTGGTAAAGTCTGAATGCATCAGCAAAGTCTTACCTGACAGCAGTGCACTGAAGCTTGCTGTATAGTGTGCGTCAGAGCTGAAGTTTTAATGGGCTTGTTAGTTATCACAATAAATGTGGACCCTGCGGGGAATTGTTTACTGTATGTAAGAAGATGAGGAGGTCCTGGGTGTGGACAGGAGAAAAGGGCGATGTGGCAACCTCAAGAATTTTATGGGTTTATGTTAAACAAACAGCTGCAGTAACATCAGGAGGTTATCAGGAGCCTGAGGAGATCCAAGAGCAAAGCTCTGGTAGAGAGATAGAGGAATCAGATGCACATTCTTCCCTCCTGACAGGTAGGGCTGCACTGGTATATTCCTCTGCTAGTCTAAATGAGTCTGGGAGAGGAGCTGAGCAGAAAAGGGAACTTTTGGTAAATGAGGAAGGCTGCTTCTTGCTTCACAAGCCACTTCCTGTGTTACATGCTCATCTCTTTTCCAGGCATTGCTGACAGGAGTCCTTGCTGAGCTCTGGAGGCTGACACTGGGCTCTGCAGCTTTTAGGCTCTAGTTTAACAGTGTAGCTTAAGCTCATGGCTACCAAAAGTCATTAATGTGTGGCACAGTGTTCGGTGGCCTGTGAGAAATTAATTCAACTTCACTACGATTCCCTGCAGTTACTTTACCTGGGTGAAAAGGCACCTCAGATTTCCTCAACTGGCACAGTTTTTTGCTGTGCCTACAGAAATAAAGGGCTCTGAGTGAGCGTGAAGCAAAGCCAGTGAGTGTGTGCCAAGGCGGGGACTGCAAATCAGGCTTGGAGACACCTTGTTGCGATGGAGGAGACTTCATTCTGTTGCTGAGATCTATACCTCTTACTTGTATTAAAAAAGAAAAAAAAAAATAGAAAGGAACACTTCCTTCTACAGGCTGATGAGTAAGAAGCTTTTCAGACACCTAAAATGAGTAATGTAAAAAATTAATAGTTTAGAGTCCAAAGCAAAGTTTGTGTGACCTCAGAAAGGGAGGGGGGGAGAGAGAGAGAGTCTTTAAGGGTATGACAAGAATCTAAAAATATTGATTTGAATTTGCCATGGGAGGGAGCAGGAGAAACAAGCCATTGGAACAAGTTCTTGAAGCTTCCCACTGGCTGGAATGTCGAACAGCAGAGTGAAAACAAACATTTCTATAAGGTTTGCCTTCCCAGAAAAGATTATGTCCAGTCCCTCTCGCCTTGCACGCTGTCGCTGTCAGCATCTGGTCCTGTTTGAAACAGCAAAGGCGGCAGGACTTTTGGTGCATTGATCTGGTACTTGTGGTGTGTGGAAAAAGGGGAAAAACTACAGAGGACATCTTTGCTGGTGGTGGGGGTCCAGGCTGTGGCAAGGTCCAGATTGTTCCCTTGTGAAGGGCTGTCCTCAGCCTCTGGGGCTGGAGGGAGAAGAGGGGATGGTCGTGCTCCATGCTGAAACCCAAGGCAGCAGCCTGCCTTCATCAGAGCTCTTCTAAGGGTGCCTGCATCAGGCATCCTTCTGCCTTTCCCCAAATTCAGAGTCCTCAGTGTAGATTTCAAGAGGCATCCTGAGCCTGCATGATTCGATTCTGCATTCTGTGTGATTTCTGTCCAATCACTGTCTCAGGAATATTGCTCCTGGGTCAGGAGCCCCAGTAAACCCTGCCTCAGATGGCCCACATTTCCCTTGACAGGGAAGGGTACAGTGTGCGTGTGTGTCTCCAACTGGCCGGGCAAAAAGGAAGCTTTGATATTTGACTAGACTTTTTCCCCTTTAATATGGAGTCCAAGCAAAATCACAGTCGCTGTAGCTTGGCGTCTTTGAGAATAATGGAGTGACTGAAATAAGATGATAAATTGAAATTTGGAAAGGGAAAAGGCTAAAATCAATGCATCCGAAGGTGACGGGGCTATTAACATGAGATGAACTTTCTTGTGACCTATATGCATGCAAAGATTGACACCTATACAGGATCAAAGGAGCTTATGAAAGGCTAGAGTACATGAGAGGAAATTGAAAATGTGTAGGTTGTCGATCTCAAGAGTGGCTTTTATTAGTTATTGTACATAATAACTATTGTGTCAGAAATGAAAGGGATTAACTCTCACCCAAGGTACTGCACCTGAGCAAATATTGTCTTGCCTGGGTGAAATTTGTGCCAACACAAAGAAGACCTGGTATGAGGCTATGTACTGCTTAAGTCTCACTTAAGTCTTCAAAATGAGGCTTATGCAGGATTTTAGTGGTGCAAAAATATAAGGACAAATTTCAACCGTTATATTACTACAGTGTATGTCCCCGGAGCTTCTGGAGTAATGCAGAGTCTCACCAGAACACATCAAAGCTGTTGGAAAGTACTTTCTCTGCAGGCTGACCGTTGGGAGTTTCTCATGTCACTGAACTGAAGCTCTGAAGGGCTGTTAGAGAGAAACTAACTGGGTAAGTGGGTTTTAACAGCTGAATGTTTTATTCTCTGCTGTATTTTCCAGTGGCTCAAATGCTTTGTTCTATGTGAGCAAGCAGGGGAATATTTTGCTGTGGTCAATAGGTTTTTCTGAGAAATACTGTAAATATGGGACTGCAGTTGACAGTTTGTTGCTTTAAGTATGAATAGAAAACACTCAAAATTTCAGAATAAAAGTAACGAATATTTTCAGGCCAGAGGAAGAAAATTCTGTGTCTGGAGGACAAAGGAAATATTTTTCATGCTGAATCCTTCTGTCTAGATCTGCTTTCAGCAGATGACACCCACCTTTCAATCGCAGTCTTGCATCTGTGCCCAGTTTGCACACCTCTTGTTAAATATTTTCCTGTTTGTGGAAGAATGGTGAAATGGTTTCACAAGAACGCAGACCATTTGCTTGACAGCCATTCCCATATTTGATTGTCTGTCTTCAGTGATAAGGCGTGCCTATGTAATCTTGACTGTAACCACCAGAGGGGAAAGGAGTAGGATATAATGTACACACACAGAGTATTTTCAGAAAAGCCTTTCTTAGTTTTTTTGGGGATTCCCATATTTATTATGTCTACTCTTCCTCCTGACACGACGTTGGCTGAGGGGAAAAGAAATGGGGAACCTCATCATGTCTTTCTGTAAAGCTGCCTCTCCTATGTATTAGCCCATTTCCAGGGATACCTTGTAGAGATGCCTCTGTTTTTTCCATGTATGTTCCAAGACATGGAGATCCCTAACGGGGTGTAAGAAGCTTGGGGACACTATTGTATAAAACTGTTCCTTCTGAGAGGATGTTTGAACCTGTTTTGAAACGGCAGTGTTTTTGAGGGGCTTGTCACCTGCTACCCTCACTATATTTTCCACATCACAAAAATACTTCCCTTCCCTATAAACCTAGTATTGAACATTGAGCCCTTGCTGTATGGCTGACTTACTAGAGTTATTGGTTAGTTTGAAGGATCATTTTATGCTTTTTCTCCAATATTTTTTTTCTTAAATGCATTCTGATCTAATTTTATTAGGTTCATTTGTCCTGCACTCTCCTCCTCCCATTTCCCTATTTAATTTGATCTTACACATATAACTGTAAACAGTGTATTTTTATGTCTTGCATCGGTATAGTGGTTGTGTTCTGACCTGAAGCTGATTAGCGATCTGAGGAAGCCAGATCAATGCTGGCTTAGGTAAAATGATTACAGATCTTTCCTCAGTGGCATGCGTGGTTCCCTACCTTTCTGACTATCCAGAGTAGAGCACCAGAGCAAATGTTGTTCCTCCTGGTGAAAGGAAATCTAATTTACTAGGTTTAAAGAGTACTGCAATCAGTTGAGTTTGTTGGCTGATAAACTGATCCCATCCTACTCCTGTGTGTCTTTGGATATTGTGTTTCTTGTGTTGCCCTGGCCAGTATCTATTGGTCACAGTGTCAACTGCTTTTGCTTCACAGCCTTTGCTGGCAAAACCTTGGGCTTGTGTTTTGCTCCTTTGAGTAGCTGATAATCAATAACAGCAGTATTTACAAGTGAGAATGAATAGGGCTGCTTTTCATGCCAGGAGTCCTATATGCTTCTGTGACATATGAGGAGGCCATAGGGTGGTGATAGACTCCCTTATCCTTCATTTAATATTTGCCTGGTGGGGAAGCACTGCAAAGTAGTTCACTGTCCTCACAGGATCCCTGTGAAGTTGGCAGTACTGCTGTCACCATTTTGCAGATGAGGACATTTTTGGCAGAACAGAATCAAATTACATAACCAGCATTCCTTTAATATAGGTATTCGATGGTGATATATAGAAAGTGGGAATTCTACATTGCAGCACCTTATACCTCCTTCCCAAGTTTGGCTGAAGACTTGGCATTCTTGTTGATTTCTGTCCTAGTCAGAATTGCTCTGTCATCTGCTCCTCATTAATTCTGTAGGTTTTCCCTAATTTCCCAAGTAAAAATATTGGAACGCTTTTGTGTCATGTTTACAAAGTACATGGAGGTGAGGGGAATTCTCGGAGTCGTCAGATCACGGACGTTAAAACTTGCACCTGCATGGCTGTGACTGACTTGTGAGTAAGCACAGAGCAAGCAAGAACCTTTCTGTGCTAGGTGTGTTTCTAGGGAGTCTTTCCTCTTTGTGGTCAACAAGTTTTGGAAAGCAGGATGGTTTTCCTTTGGTATGTTTTTGATACATCAAGGCAAAAGTAAGGGAATATCCATTTCTTTACTATTAGGGGGGAAAATGCATTTAGATTTTTATTTTGACAACTTGCTTCCATTTTGAAAAGAAGGAGGAAGGAAAAGGGGGAGAAAAAAAGGGGAGACAGAGAGAGCATCAGAAGTTTTTCTGTCTTATTTATTTCTAGAAAAAACATCACTAGTGAGCTTATTAGTATGGCATTTTCAGTGGAAATACAGTATTTCTGCTGGACAAAATGCAAGAATGTTTTATCTCATGGAATTTCCCACTCAGGAATGGAACAGTTCTTCATACTGCCACGGCTGCCTCAGCTCCTAATATGGATTTAGCAAGTAGCTCAAAAATACCCATCAGGACCCAACGACACAGCTGCTATGGTGGTTTTTCAAAACCTTAAAGGAGCATACCAAAAAACATCAGGAGAAAACTTTGCTATAAAAATTGTTGGTTGCAAAATAGAAAAGAATCCTACATTTTGCCACTGAGTTATTAGCCATTTGTTTTGATTTCTGTCACAGCAGGTTTCGCCTAGAATATGCTATGAAGTTTGTTTTGGTTTTGTTTTGTGTGCACTGAGCCCAAGCAAAAGCCTTCTGTGAAGATGTCAGTGCCATTTTGCTCTTAGAGATTGTAGCTTTCAGCTTGACGCTGTCTTGTAATGACACTACTCTTGTTCATCCTTGTTTTGATGTTCTTTTGATGTAAAATGCATTTCTGAATGAATAGGTTTGCTCCTTGTTTATAATTCAAATTGCTAAAGCCTATTTTCACTGACTTTTTAATTATGCAGCATTTAAATCCAGAGTTCATTTTCTTTCAGAAAAATCGTCAGAGGGCTATTAAATACCAAGATACCACTTTTGGTTCAGGAAGTCCCTGAGTCATAAAGTGCTGCAGGAGAGTGTACTGAGGAAGTATCACTGCATGCTTACCCTGTTTTTATATTTTTTCCTAAGTTTGCGCCCTTGGTTAGTGCTGGAGGCACGATGGATCTGTGGTCTCACCTGCTACAGCTCCTTTATGTCCCTATACACACAAAATGTATGTATGTCTTCATTCCTCATGCCTTTTTAGGATCTTGCTTACTGCATTTTTTATTATGCAACTGGAAGTCACTTATGGAAAGGTAAACATGTTTTAGGGTAATATCCTAGCAGAACTCCCAGACTGTATCTGTGTTAGTAACCTGGACAGGGCCAGGACTAGTGGCATGTAGTGACCCGTGGTGTTTAACTGTTAGCACGCTCCATTGCATGGTTTTGCCCGTGCCAGCCAGCTCTCTCCCCAATGGTGTCTGGATATGGATTAGGGCAGCAGTGTGAGCCAGGGACTATTCCAAGCAGGCAGATACGGATGAGGACTCCTCTTTGGGGAGTGAGCAGAAGGACAGAGTTTAGCCATATGGACACGGGCTGTGCCATAAAACTTGTGCTCAGGGGCAGGGAATTGGCCCTGGACTGCTTTATTTTCTATTCCAAGGCAGGCCTGTTGATTTCTGTGCTCCGGTGCCAGGCCCTAAGACAGAATGCATTTACAGCTCTCTGTATACAGGACGTAATTTTAATGCCTGGCTCCTGCTGCAAAATATGTCACAGTGAACTTCAAGAGGATTGTTTATGTCCCCAGAACTTAAGCTGGAATAATGACTCTAATTTATTTATGCACATTTTGACAGCTTGTTATATTCTATTCCGTAAAACTAAATGTGGTCTCAACACCTCGGAGTTACTGCTACTAAGTAATGATACCAGGGAGGGATAGGGATTTTTGTCTCTGAGCAAAGAAGATCTTTCCCACTCTGTAAGGATTTGAAGCCACTGTCCTCGTGTCTGCATATCTGTTTGAGAAAGGACAGTGAAACTGAGGGGTGATGTGGCCTAGCTGCATAACTGAGCAGGAACAGATTGACTCTACATCAACAGTGAGTGTTTGAATAACCCAATCACCAGTGACCTTAGCATGGGACCTATCACACTCAGACAAGAGCTGGGGAACTCTGTCCTAGAGTAGAGACCTGTAAGTACTTGTTTGCTCTATAATATGACTCAGTTTCTGGTTTAGATCTGCTGCATGATACAGTTTGGGTACACCCTTAGGAGAGACTCGGTCTCTTCTCTTTCTCCATGGAGGTCTGAAAGACAATTAGACCTCTTCTGGTCTGACAGGGTTGTATCATTTATGGGTGTGATTGTATAATTTACGTACCCATAGTGTTTTCTGTGTCTAATGTAATGAGTTAGGTTTGATAATACATTTACGGCTAATCAAGGTGTTCATAGGATCATTGAATAGCTTTGTAAACCAGTAGGATATCATATTGGTAGGTTGTAAGGTGGTTTTGACCGCTAAATAAAAACAAAAGAAAGCAACTGTAAAACCAAAGCCCTAGACATTGGATTCTGTATGTCTTTGAGTTTATTTTTCTGTTCTCTACAGCAATATCTGTACTATTAAAAAAACTGCGAGGAAACATTCCCAAGCACTGCATTGTCCACACTGTCCCTGGCAGGCTCTAGACCTGCGCCAGCTAGGATTCTCCCAGGTAATTTACAGGCACTGTTCAGGGATTAGCTCCAACGAGGGACACACTCTGAACAGGTACCTGACCATCTTGTTTTGGAGGCTAAGTGGGTTATATAGTATGAATAGGAACTATCTGCAACCAGTAGCTGTAATCCCGAAGAACAGTCCCAGGCTTGTTCAATTTTCTAGTACAGATGTAGCTAATGCAAGCTTACTTCTATACCATATGCATTTGGAAGCAGTGCTGAAATGGGTAAGGGGAGAAAGAATATGTTTAAGCTAATCCAGGATATATGGGGATGACAGGAATCACATTAACACAGACTCTTAATTCCTTGCTGAATATCTTCTGTTGGCTCTAAGCAGTAGCACAAGAAGAATAACATTCATGACGGGCCAGTGTGGATCCCTGGAGTCTCAGTAGGGACTGCTGAGAGACAAAGCTGTAAATATGTCATGATAGACTGAAAAGAAAGAGGTACCACTCTAGGGGGCAACTCAGTGCGTAAGCATCGGCTCATGTTCCCTGACCTGAGTAACAGTCTGTGAGACTTTGGGCTTTAGTCCTAGTTTTAATGCTTTTTTTTTTTTTAAATTTTTTTTTAAAGCTTACTGTTACCCGCTACTCTAACAGCACAATTTCCAGAGCCAAGCTTATTTACAAGTCACATGGAGAACACTAGTTACTGCTTCAGATAAAATGGGAGGATGTTACTCTGCTGCTGATACAAATACACTGATGAGAATGATCAGGTTACCATTCATTTACTAAGTCCTTAATCACAGGTTTAACTAGGTTTATAATCCAAGAGAGTACACTGTGGCCACACTAGGATTCATGTGCAAAGTTATTCACCATGAAATTCTAGTGGTATTGGTTTGCTTTTCTCGCTCCTGTCCTGAGTGACAGCTGTTAGTGACCAAAGTCAACGCCACAACTGACCACCTTCACAGTCCAAGCAGGGAGATCTGCTTGAACATGGAGAGTGAGCTGAATACCTATGCTTTGGGGTTGGTCCTTCATATCAGGGTTTGATTCTTGTGTTGAGCACATCTTATGAGGATACCATTCTCCAGGTTTACCAGGGTGGCACTCTCATATAGTTCTGTAATCAATGTGACAGTTCCCTGGCCACTAAAGTAACTTCCTGGAAAAACAGTGTGAAAACCACAAGTGTTAGTCAGTGATTTAGGGCATTTTTAAGTAATGAAATGCAGCTGAAAATATTAGTATGTAAGAACATTTGCCAAATCTTGGCTACAACCTTATCTCAGAATTGTGTAAGAATACTGCATGCTCCTCTGTCCTTTTTGTGACAAGACAGAAACTTGTTCCATTTCCTGAAAGGATTGCCATTCCTGTTGCTAGCAGAGGCAGAACGTGAAGGTTGTTGAAGAAATGAGCCACTGGGAGTGGGATATAAGTTGAGTTATACCATCAGGCATTTCTCTGTGGTGTTTTAGCCTTGGGTCCTAGTCCTAGCCTAAAGTATCTGTTTTCTTTTCAGAAGTGGCTGGTCCATGTTGATTGCACAGCCTATCTGTTTTTAGGGCCTTGCCTTGGGCTTTGTTTCATCTTGTAAAATACACATAGTTCATCTCTAGTTGTGTCCACTTTTCAGATGGGAGACACTGGCAACAAGAATTAGCTGGTGGAATTCCTGCCAGCAGGTGTTCCACTTTATTTGGCTGCTATAGGGGTTTTTGATATACTAGTGTAATTTTTTTTTCTTCTTGTCTGTGAATTCATGTGAAAATGAATTATGGCGCTGGGACCCGGCCTACATTAGGAAGTTGCCCTGCTTTAAATTAATTCTCTATACAGTCAAATGGGACCTTTGGGTGTTTGGAAAGGCCAACCCCCAAATGCTTTCCCATTTTCATACACTATGGGAAAGAGTTCTAATCTTCATACTCCTGCTCCAGAGAGATTCACCCTGCAGGACAATGGCATGGTTAGTTTTCTGGCAGATAAGCAAATACATCATGGCAAACTTGAAAACTCATCTTCTTTTCTAACTTTTCCATTCATTTTGTTTTACCCTCAAGACCCACAGTTACTGTGCCATGAGGTACACTGGTGTTTACCTCCAAAATGTTGTTCTCTGATCTTTATTAGCTCTTTGAAACCAAATGCACACTGTGCCTAAGTTACTGTGCTTAGTCCTTCAGCTAACAAATGGCTAGCTAGCTAGGTAAAAATAAACTACTCCATAAAGACTCTAGACTCTAGCTCATATATAGCCATGTATACCTGAGTATACAGAGCTAGAGCCCACAGTAACTTCTAGCATTTTGCAGTTTATGGACATATGTGAAAAGGAGATTGTGACTTTGTATGACCTTTATAAGGAGTTGGCACAAGATTATGTAATTTACTTTGGGCTATATTTTGCTGGCTTTTGCACATATGGAATAGCATCTTCCTCTGCAATAATCTCACCTATATAATGGTGTCAGAATCTGCCCTACCAGCTGGAGTGAACTATTTCACACTCTATCTGATATTGTTTCCTTTTTATCTGTTGAGATAGAGTGCTTTGCTGTGTATCCTGATATCCCATGGCTCTCTTTTTGGAGCTCTGTTCCCACATCTTGATTCCATCTGTACTCTTGAAGAGGCCCGTTAGGTGGAAGATGTATCTGTCAAACACATGTAGATTCTGGACAGCAGCCCTTTACGGGTCACGCCTTGAAACATTACTAATTTGATTTCAAAGGGAGCTATTACAAAATGTCTTTTGTGTTGTTAGGCCTCAGGAGAAGGACCTCAGTTGGACACAGTGAAATGCTGCATTTGCTATAGCCACGGAGCCCCTTGTTGGAACAGATATAAGAATCAGTCATGTCTTTGTCTTGGAGCTCAGTACCTCTTCAGGAGGAGTCCCCTGATGAGAAAGGGGGACGGTTGAATGTGTGTTAAAAGGTCCAGGGGACAGAAACTTAGTGATCCACAGCATCCATCTAATGCTGTCCAAAGCTGTTGAGCAACCTCAGGAAATGAGTGGAAATCTGACTCTTGTTTGACTATCCTGAGTCCTGAAAGTGGGACGGTGGGTGCAGGAGGGTTGACGTACACATCTGTGCACTCTGTGGCAGTGCTTTGAAGATCCGTGTTGTAGCCTGTGGCTTTTTATGATGCAGTCGTGCATTTTTAAGACTAAGAATTAGACACCTTTGTGCTTGAAGTTAAGCATGACCATGACTCACTCAGCTGTCACTCTTACAGGCTTGGTGTGAGAACCATATGGATGGGAAGAAGTAACCTAGACCCAGGATGCAAGTTCACAGATTGCAAGACAGGAAGCCAAACACTGAAACAGCATCTGACAAAAGTGAGTAATTGGTCAAAGTTTCCACTTCTATTTGGTCAAAATTCCAAGATAAATTAATCCATTGTCTCACAGTAGTGGCTTTTTCTCCTGGTAAGTTGTGGATCTTCCCCCACAACTACTTCACTATTTGCAGTTAGTTACAGTTGCTCATAGGCTGCACAATCTCTGAGCACATTAGAGGTGTAGTACTAGCCTGACTGGCATTCATAAACAGGCAACACTTGGGACTTAGTAATACTCTAACTCAGTGCAGTAGTGTGCCAAAATAAAGGTCATTTCAATTTCATGTTATGTCACGCAGTTTTGAAGTGACATGTGTTTAACGAGTTTTCTCCAGTAAATGAACGATAGCAAGTATTACACTAATAGGCTTTGATGATATGCCCACAAAAAAAAAAAGGGCAAAATCTTTCCAAAAACATTAAACTGATATTTTACCAGAGAAAAAAACAGAACGAAGATTCAAACTCCTGGCTCCAAGCTTCTGTAATGCAGAAAATTAGGCTTTTTGGCCCTTTCCAGATGACGGTTTGCAGAAGTTTCACTGTAATTTATTTAAGTGTGCCCATCACTAAAGAGATTGAGGCTGATCTTCTGATAGGGGTAGGAGAGCATGAAGGGTACAAGTTGAGCTTGTCACAGAAGCTGTATCGCAAACCTCATGACAGGACCACTGAAGGAGTGAAAAATTGGTCCCTATGTGTATGGAGCCTATAACTGTGCGTAGAAAGTTTCGGAGTAGTTTCTGTCTTCTCACATAGCGATGCCTGCTTGTCTTGTCATTCTGCCTAGCACCCCAGCTAGCTGTTCTCTGTCATCTTTCTATCAGGCTATGGACTCAAACAGGCACAAACTGGAACATAGGAGGTACTGTCTGAACATCAGGAAATACTTTTTCACTTTGAGGGTGGTCAAACACTGGCATAGGTTGCCCAGAGAGGTGGTGGTCTCCATCCTTAGAAATATTCAAAAGCTATCTGGACATGGTCCTGGGCAACCTGCTTCAGGTAGCGCAGCTTGAGCAGGGTGGTTGGATCAGTTGACCTCCAAAGGTCCCTTCCAACCCCAACCATTCTATGACTCTCTGACTCTATGACTGCTTGATCAGGGATGCTGACATCTTGTCATTCAAAGGTTTAAAGGTGTTGAACAAAATCTGTTACCCAATCTTTTTCTTGAGAATGTTGCTTTTGGTGTCAGCAGTGAGTTGTGTGGCACATTAAAAAATTAATAGTTCCTTCAATACAGAATAGGAGGGAGAACTCTTTTGATTCTTGGTCGTGTAGCTTTTGAGTGTGCAGAACGGACCATTGCATTGAGACCGCCTCTCCAAGGAGGACGTGTGAAGACTATAGGAGACAGGCTGTACATTAGTAAACGGCTGGGAGTGTAAACACTGGTAATGTACACCTTTCAGCAGTTTGCAACAAAGCCTATAACAGTTGGGTTTTGCAAAAGTTGGTTCTTAATATTCTACATAATGTTTAGTAGTCAGAGAATGCACTGTCTTTTGAGCTGGTCACACACCAAGTCTTGTCATCTGTTTGGTTGCTACCCCCATTGAAGTCAAACTGATGGTAAACTGTGAACTGAGAAGTCAATAATGTATGCAAAATACAGTGTCCATCCCCCTGCACCTCCTGTCTGTCACCAGTGAGCAATAGAAGAGATCAGGACTGGTTTCCTGGCAAAATCTGGCATTAGGCTGCAATCCTAGAACAGGGTAGCTAAAGTAATTCTAATTATTTTCCTCTGGAGACATATTTTTCTGAATGGCACTGGTGGTGTTATATAGTACTTCATCTTAGGAACACAAACTGCAAAAAGGATGCTGTGTTGTATACAGATGCTAAATCTTTCTATGTTGTTTAGCTGATTGTGGTGGGTTGACCCTGGCTGGATGCCAAGTGCCTACCAAAGCCACTCTATTGCTCCCCTTCTCAACTGGACAGGGGAGAGAAAATATAACAAAAAGTTCATGGGTCGATAAGGACAGGGAGATCACTCAGCAATTACCGTCACAGGCAAAACAGACTCAACTTGGGGATAATCAGTTTAATTTATTGCCAATCAAAACTGAGTAGGGTAATGAGAAATAAAACCAAATCTTAAAACGCCTTCCCCCAACACCTCCCTTCTTCCCAGGCTCAACTTCACTCCAGGTTTTCTCTACCTCCTCCCCCCAAGTGGCGCAGTGGGACGGGAAATGGGGGCTGCGGTCAGCTCATCACACGTTGTCTCCTCACGGGGAGGACTCCTCACACTCTTCCCCTGCTCCAGCGTGGGGTCCCTCCCACGGGGGACAGTCCTCCATGAAATTCTCCAATGTGAATCCTTCCCACAGGCTGCAGTTCTTCACAAACCTGCTCCAGCGTGTGTCCCTCCCATGGGCTGCAGCCCTTCAGGAGCAGACTGCTCCAGTGTGGATCACCTGCGGGGTCACAAGTCCTGCCAGCAAACTTGCTCCAGCCTGGGCTCCTCTCTCCACAGGTCCACAGGTCCTGCCAGGAGCCTGCTCCAGTGTGGGCTTCCCATGGGGTCACAGCCTCCTTTGGGCACATCCCCCTGCTCTGGTGTCGGGTCCTCCCCGGGCTGCAGGTGGATATCTGCTCCCCTGTGGACCTCCATGGGCTGCAGGGGCACAGCTGCCTCACCATGGTCTTCATCATGGGCTGCAGGGGAATCTCTGCTCTGGTGCCTGGAGAACCTCCTCCCCCTCCTTCTTCACTGACCTTGATGTCTGCAGTCATTCCTTTCACATATTCTCACTCGTCACTCCAGCTGCAGTTTTGTGTCCCAGCATTTTTTTTTTTCCCCCCTTCTTAAATACGTTATCACAGAGATGCTACCACCATCGCTGATTGGCTTGGCCTTGGCCAGTGGTGGGTCCATCTTGGAGCCAGCTGGCATTGGTTTTATTGGACATAGGGGAAGCTTCCAGCAGATTCTCACAGAAGCCACCCCTGTAGCCCCCCTTCTACCAAAACCTTGCCATGCAAACCCAGTAAACTGATCAATTACTTTTTTGGGTCAATGGTTATATGATATTAATTAACAGAGGACAGCTAAGTCCATATAAATAATAATTCAAAAAGTAGAAAGAGACCATGTACTTTCTGTCTTAAGCAATATGATGAAACTTAATAATACAAACATTCAGTACCACTTTATATTGTTTTTACAACCTGTTCTACAATCTTTTACTACCACCCAATAATCATGACAAACATAATGTCATATTCATATTTTTCCAGTCCATGGGCATGAGCACTTGCATGAGCTTTCATGATGATAATATTTGGCTTACAAATTATTTTAACAAATTTTGAAGTGTTTCTATCATATCAAATTCAATGCCAGAAGATAAACAAAATGGTTTCAGGACTATTTATGATGCTGTGCGTGTTATTAAACATAGCTTAATCCATTCATAGTAAAAGGAAACTGAAGTTGTTATCTTTTGAATGCTGTGTCATGCAACTGAGAAATCTCTTAACACAACAAAATACTGTCTTTGCTACTTTTTGACTGATACAATGCCCAGCAAAGTTGGTGGAAATTCTCTTCTGAGCAGTGATACCAGGATAGCCATCCTTCTGCACTTCTCTTCCTTTGTCATAGATTTCTGTATAGCTGTGCATATGTCGTGTCACTATTTTTAATTGGCTCTGTTATCTGTCAGGGTAAGTTATTCTTCAGATCCCCTTTTACGTTCTAGGTACACACTGTCATCGTGGTGCCTCTGTGCTGGGTACTGCAGCTGATGAGCCCCTGGCGCCAGCACTCAGATACGTGCACTCGGAAGAGGGGCTGAGATGCGCGGAATTGTGAAAGGGCTGGTGCCGGGGATGTCAGAGCCAGTAACCAGCCTGGCATTATGGGCCTGGGGAAACCATCCCCTGGGACTGCAGCTGTGCTGCGGGACCGAAGACAGGTTGGATTGCAGACTAGTAATGCTTAAAGGCTGGCTGCACTGTCAGAGCATCGTGTCTCTTGTTTCACAAGAGAATTGTATGAAGTCTTCAGGTCTTTCATGTCTTGCATTTTATCCTGAGACCCATCTCCTTTTGAAAAGACATTAAAAGGGGTCTAGCATGAATATGGGTAGGATTTTTTTCCTAGTAGGAGAGAAATTTTTCAGACTTTGCATGCAAATTGTTGGAAAGAGGGAGCGCACTTTTATATGAGCTTGGAGCAAGTGAAATGTGAGAGGAGTGTGTTCTGTAAATGATGTATTTATTTGAATGACTGATCACAATCAAACAATGCATCTTAATTGTTTTCTTTTCTTTAGAAAAATTTTGCAGGAAAAAATAATATGAACACCATGAAAACAGTCTCCAAACTTTTATTGTTGTAGTGTAAGACTTTAGTGAGATTATGTGCAGTTACTGGGAAAATCAAAGTTATTGCTTCCATAATAACTGTGGCTTTGCCAAAACTGAATTTGCATTGCATTTGCAGAGATTCTGTATCTATACAAATGGGTTAAAAGACCAATGGTGGGGAATTCTCTTTCTTACTTGCCTGTAAAAGTATGAGACACTGCCCACCCCACCCCCCCCCCCCAAAAAAAGGTGTAAATTCTCTCTGTTGTTGCTTTTGACTGATGTTGGTACATAGAACTGGTACTAAGTTGGCACTTAATTTTAAGTGTTAATTGGTTCTTTTTTTTTAGGACTCCCAACACTTGCTGGCTTGCATTAAATCTGTGTTGTCCTCTGGGTGCATCCTCTCTTCATTAGTGCTTCTTTTAAATTTCAGGATGCTGTATGCTGCCCCTGACACAAATGTGTATCTCCCAGTGGAAATTCCCATGCTGGTAGGATTGGATAAAAGGCAGTGCACAATCCTTTTGGCCTGATCTACATCTAACAATGGGAGCAATTGTGGCATTAGGACACATATCTTAGTGTTGTGGTTTAACCCAGCAGGCAGCTAAACACCACAGTGTTCATTCGCTCACTTCCCCCATGCAGTGGGATGGGGGAGAGAATTTGGGGGCGAGGGGGGAAGTAAAATTCGTGGGTTGAGATAAAGACAGTTTAATAGGACAGAAAAGGAAGGGAAAACAATAATAATAATAATAATAATAATAATAATAATAATAATAATAATGATGTTGATGATAAAAGAATATACAAAACAAGTGATGCACAATGCAATTGCTCACCACCTGCTGACCAATGCCCAGCCAGTCCCCGAGCCGCGATCGCTGCCCCCAGCCAATTCCCCCAGTTTATATACTGAGCATGACATCACACGGTATGGAATAGCCCTTTGGGCAGTTTGGGTCAGCTGTGCTGGCTGTGCCCCCTCCCAGCTTCTTGTGCACCTGGCAGAGCATGGGAAGCTGAAAAGTCCTTGACTAGCGTAAGCACTACTTAGCAACAACTAAAATATCAATGTGTTAACAACATTATTCTCGTACTAAATCCAAACCACAGCACTATACGAGCTACTAGGCAAAAAAACCCAACCCCTCTATCCTGGCTGAAACCAGGACACTTAGAAAGTAATTCAGGTGGTATTGGAGTGCTGGAGGTATTTTTGTTATACAGAGTTGGTTTCAGTACATTATAAAATGAAAAGGCTCTACTTAGTATTCAGAGAGGGATGAACAGATTGAAAGTTATGTTTGGGATGGGCTCTTGTCACTACTGAAAATAACTGTGGAGTCTCCAAGGAGTCTATTCAACTCTGCCACATCTATGTTAAAAGGAAACCATGTCAATTGTACTGAAGAATGTGGATGAGTTTCACCAAACCACTTCAGTGTGACTTAGTGTTTTATCAGTTTTAAAGAGTGCTGTACCTTTTTCAGACAGGATAGGGATATGAAGTAAATAAATCATTCTTGTATCCAGGATGAATAAAAAAGTAGATAAGGAGGAGTGTGGAAAAACATACTGTAAATGTTGTCGGTTTTACTGCATGTAATGGCACAGAGCTGCTGTGTTGGCGTTGTGGACCAGCTCTCCACTGTCCTGCTCTGTGGGCTGCAAAGTGGCTGTAAAAGTCTGCTCAGAGTGACCACGTTTCACAGTCCTTGCACTGATCTAAATACCCATTATACCAGACAGCGAAGAATCATAGCCAGGTATGTGTTATATGCAAATACTCAGTAGACTCCTTCTAGATGCAGGAGGTTTCCCTGCTCACTGCAAGCAAGATCTGCAGCCCACTCAGCAGCTGCTCCACTTAATTGTTCCATATTTTCCTTGGCCAAAATCTTTTTCCTTGTGTCTGAAAGAACACCTTTAAGATTAACTGTGAAAAATAATTTTTAAGATGTCTTATTTGCCCTTGACAGAAAAAGCCTCTATTGGGAGACTCACAAAATGGGAGCTGTGGTTCAGGTTTGGTCATGCTGCTCCTAACTTTTCCCTGCATGACTGCACTGTAGCTTGAATTGATCATGGCAAGTAAATTGAAGCTGTTAGTTCACTTAATTGTCAGTTCTGTGTCTGTGCACTAAGTCAGTCAATGATTCTTCTGAAGTAACTGCTACTACATCACATAGCTGCTCACATGGCCATTGGACGTGTATTGATGGCTCTAATGGAGTCACTGAGCCAAGATCACATCTAGCAATGTCACAGCTCCCCAGATATTGATCATGATGGCGATTTGTTCTGTAGCAGTGTCCTGAAAGCCCAGGCAGTATCAGAATCCAATATAGTAGTTAGTAGATAGGATGACATCGCCCCAAGGCTGAAGAGGCTACATGAAATTTGAGGGGAGTAAAAAGAAAAAACAATGGTGTTGATGGTGATACAGGATGCACAGGCTAGCTTTACAGTCATTGAGATTCAGAATCACTTGGAATATGTTAAAAATACTGAATGTAGTAATGATTTTTTAAATACCAAACTTGACAATAATATTTTAATTCAAAAGAACTTTATAATGAACTTTGCTGGCCATTCTGAACCTAGCAAACATAGAGGATTAATTTTTTATGGACCAGATGATAAAGGAGTTTTGATGAGTGTTTGAAAGACGAGCAGCAATCTCAGAAGTTAGTCTAGGGAAAATTTTCATTTGACCTGAGTGTAGCAATGGTCCTGTTAGATCTGAAAACATCTTGTAGAAAACAGCTGTTAGGTCACTAGTCCACCTCACCCTGAAGGTAGGATTTTTCTTAACTGTATTCTGTCTAGAGATGTGTTTTCATGTTATTTTGAAAGCTAACATCAATTTAACCATATTTTGCCTCCTTTCCATCTCTGATGCTGCTGTAAATAATCACTCTGCCTCATGGGGGTTTTGCAGCCAACCAGCATTTGTAGACTCACCACTTCTGATCACTGACAACCTCAGCTGTATCTGAACTAGTGACATAGAGATGAAAAGCTATGTATTCCATTACTCACCCTTTGAGAAATACATTACCCTTCTCTGCCTCCTTTGCATCTAAAGAAAATTATTTTTCTTTATAGGCTCTTTTTCTTCCAACATTGTTCTCTCTTTGTCAAACACTTTCCTTAAAAATGTCTTTGAGACCTATCCTGGGGAGCATACTGATCATCTTCATCAAAGAACAAGAAAGCAGAATAACCTGTAGCATCAGAGAATTATTCCTCACATGTACAATTGGATAAGATGGGATTGATGTGACATCTGAGAATAACTCATTTCTTTTGGAGCAGAGGCATTTGATTATTATTTGCATTGATAATCATTCCATCATTCTAAGAATTCTTCTAGAAAACAGGGTTCTGTGTATAAACTAAAAACTTCACATTTCGGGGGGGGGGGAGGTCAGCGATGATACTTACTGTTGTACAAATGATCTGGGATGATGATAAGTAGTTTGCAACCACCTGACACCGTGTGACCCAGACAGAGAAAGGTGCCTGGGGTGTATTGGGGAGAAAAGACACAGTTGCGTATTCATTGTCCTGAGATCAACTGCAGAGCCACAAACAAGAATTAGTTCTTTCTCAGAATGAGACATTGGACACCACTGGAGGAGCACTTAGCTAATGAAGGTGCTAAGCCTACTGAAATATTGAGAGTAAGTCCCATTTCCCTACTGCTTACTGTGCTGAAGCATGATAGGACCAAAGCAGTGTATCCATGGGAACGTAGAACCCAACCTTAAAATTTGAAGCTCTTAAGAAAGCAACTGCTTTTTTTTTCTTTTAAAGTAATTTTATGAGTAGTATTTGCAGAACAAATGGTCTGAAAATGGTACGTTATTAATTTACCTAAGAAACAATAGGTATGTTATGGTACTTAGACAGGATGTTACTTTAATGAGTAAATCTGGGTCTCACAAATCAGGATTATTTTGTAAGAATAAGGACTGATAATGTGAATAAGTGTTTTTAGGTTCAGATTGCACTCTGCACTGGAAATTTCTCAGAGTTAATGGTTCCTCCAGCTAGTCATTTACTGCCAGGAAAGCCCTCCTTATTGATTATTATTGCATATTAATGGACCTATCAGATATTTATTTTGCAAGTTTCTTGGTTAAATTTTCTTTATTGATTTCTCCCAGGGGTAAATGAGCTGCAGAAGTGGAAATAGGCAGTCCTCTTTTGCTAGGTCTCGATATTTAAATGTATTTTCAAAGTATCAGATCTATTACAGGAGCATTTGGGGCAGGCATTAGGATTCCAATAATATAATGGATTGCAAGACTTTCTGTTATGTAAATGTAAACTCAGAAAACAGCTGGATGGACTATGTCAAGAATACTAGCACGTAAGGAATCACAGGGGGGGAAATTTCCAGTAGAGTTCTAGATACCTGTCTTCAGTGCTATCCATGAAGAAGCCAAAGCTGTGTATGCAAATCAAACTGCACATTTCCCGCAAACACACTTGTGTGTGGAATGGAAATTTAGCAGGCGTAAGTTTAGTAGTGCCCTTTAAGTTGGTCATGCCAGTATCTGAGAGGTGATTGGATGAGTTTATCAGGGTTCCAGATATAGCTTATAATTGCTGCTTCACATTCTAAACAAAGCCATTAACTTAAACATATCTACATTTACTGAAATGAGTTTCATTCATTGAAGACATAGGGGCACATTTAATGTCTTTTTGCTTTGTGTAAAGACAACAATAAATCTTGCACATTTGCTAGTATTTAAATCAAGCTTCAAAGTTAACCCAAATGACTGCTTTGATGGAGAAGCAGGCTTTATGCATTCAACTAAAAAAATCTCTTTTTTGACATAAACATTTTTTTTTTGTTGCGGGTTTCTTTTTTATAGGACTTTTATAAAGACATTGCCTTCAGGAAGAAACATTGGAATTTTAGGGTTGTTTGAAACCAACATGTAAGGATATGTTGTATGTCATGACTATGCTGCCTCACATGCAGCTGGATAAGAAGGACTTGAAATACTGCTGGGCCAAACCCGCAATAAAACTCTGTAATATTTCAGTGGACATGGTTGCATGTGAAGCTACTTCAAAATGAAGGTCATAATCCTGGACCTCTTTTCATGAGAGGCTGAATATATAAAGGTACTTCATAAACCAAATTGGAATAGAGGACTTGTAACAGTGCATGGAGTTATATACTTTGCAGGGTTGCTTTTGGGGCAGCACAAGGCTAGACAGCAAGATGTAATTTAGCCTTATGCATGTGTACCAGGGTTTGCATAATTGCACTCTACTGCAGTTAAATCCAATCATAAAACTAACCTGTAGATCAAGCAATAATTGCAATGAAGGAGGAGGTTCATGCAGGGATTTTGCTACCTTGTCCTGCAACAAGATAAAATACCAGATGGACAATATTTGCACAGTTACCATCTCTTCTCATGGCTCTATCAAATTTGGGTTACAAATCCAAGAAATTTAAACCTGAGGTAACAAATGTTGGCATTAAAAATTTGGTGTTTGCTTCTCAGTAATTATGAGTTGATTTATAGGTGGGTTTTTTTTTTCTTCTCAGAATAAAGTCTGGTTTTGAACTGCTGGAGAATTAAAACAGTTGTTCAGAACATTTGAATTCACCAAATTATTTTGTGGAAGCACTTATTGGAATCGCTGGTTTTTACACATCAGACACTATAAATCCAAAATAGGTTCTAAAGATCAGGCTCTTCATTACCTAATCAGTTATAACTGATTATCTTCATGCCCACACTAAAAACTTGGGAAGCCCACTTTTCATACAAATACTTTTATATTAATTTTCAGACAATGGACACAATAATTCAAGTCTTGCTGCCTTAATTTGAAAGTTAATTTGGATGAAAGTAAGGTTTGCATTTAAAGTGCAAAAGATCTTCCTGCATAAGTGCATGTGTGGACAGTTCTAATTCAGGAATCAAAATGTCTTCTTGTTTCACTTAATCTACTTTGAAAATAGAAGTGTTTAGCTTAATCCTTCATTGAACTGGAACAGGTCTACTTATTCCAGTCCACCTGTGAGTTATGTTGGAAAGGGAGTAGCTTTTCTGAATAATGACTATTCATTTCAGAAATATTTTTCCAACTACTTAGGTCTGAGCCTGATCTCAGTTGACACACATTGCAGCCTTCCAAATCTCAAGCCTAAATTTTGCAACCATCTCATCAAGTGACAGACTCCATTTTATATGCTCAGAAGACTGGACTCCAAAACTGAATCTAAGCTGTATTGACTATTTGTGACAGAAATGTAAATTAGATTTTGTGGCTTTTACCAATCTCAAACTAAAATTAATTCTTTGTTGGCTGTAGGCATGATAGTAGCAGTATTCTTTAATGGTAAAAATGGCAGTGATGGTGGTCATTAATTGAAAAAATTAAATTGTTGGTTGTTTTGGTACAGATGAAATGAAGGCATGTGCACAAATCCCATCAATCTCAGTTAAATGGTGCCATGACTTAGGAATAATTTCCTGAATCAGGACTTAAGGCTGTCAGCTCCAAGGAACAAGTCTTGTTATCTCTGAGTGTCTGAACTCTGCTTAACCAACTAGAACTGTTACATGGTTGAGAACTTGAGACCCAGTTGCAAAATATTATATAAACATCTTTTGGGCACTTCAGTAGATTCTGAGAGTTGAAAATAAAATTCTTACACTTAGTCTCTTGGGGGACTCAAGTAATTACTTTTTATTTATTTATTTTTTTTTTAAAAAGATAATTTAAGCTCCTTATGCTGTTTGTAGAATGGCTGATGTGCATACCTGGGTTACTCTGAAGGTCAAATACTCTGTATATTGGACATTTCAAGCTGCTGTCCTGCTTAAGTTCCAAATCATTAGCTTAGCAAATGGGAGCTTAAATATAAGCATAGTCAATGGGGAGGGAAAAAAGTGCGCTGCATAGTATGTCTAGTGATAGAAAAAGCTACAGAATGTGAACATAAATTTTTAATTCAACATTCCTTAATTTTAAAAAAACACACCACCACCAATCCCCTCCCCCCTGACAAGCTTGCAAAAACTAGGTCTGAATTCCCAGTGGGAATAATGAGCAACAGCAAGAGTGAATGCTGGGAGAGAAGAATGCAATTGTATTAGGCTCCATCACAATGGGAGGTAAACCCAAATCATTTATAAAAGGTAAATGCTGGCAGAACACAGGGAGCTCAGAGCACCACACTGCAGGTGTGATTTATGAGGCTGGGGACTGGCTATAAATCAAACCCTTTTGTTTTAAATAGTACTGCTTCAACGCAGGAGATCAGTTTACATGTAGAGGAAATGATGAAAAAAAATGCAGTACATTGCATCCCAAGAATATTAGAGAATCGGCTTTACAATGCAACTATCAGTACCACATTCGGACAATGGATATCTGATGCGCAATTTAACGAATGCTCCCACTGCTTGAACAGAGTGCCTTAATCCAGCAACTCAAGTTTGTTTCAAATGTATTAATTATGGGTTCTATTTTGTGAGACAAGCTGTTAAAATCATTGCACTTATGATCAGGAATGCATTGGCTATTCCTGTTAACTAGCTAGAGGTGTCCTTTTATGCTCTGCCTGTTTCTGTGTTATCTGTATTTTTCCTTAATTATAAAGGTTTATGGGTCTCATTATTTAGTGGCCTTGTCCTGTGGAAATGGGTGGATAAAACAATTAATTCCTAAGGATTCGAATAGGGAGTAGGCATCCTGGAAAGTTCTACATTATTATAGGAAAATACACACCTCTGGCAAAGAAAAGTGCTTTTCCCCCTCTATTGGTTCCATAATTATCCAGTGGAAGAGATTCTAAAGGTAACGATTTAGGAGCAAAATGATTTCTTCTGCTCCGCTTTCCAGATCTGCCAGGGCTTATCTTGGCTGCGTATTTTGCATTCATTTTGCATGCATACCAGTAGAGCAAACTATATGCCTGAAACCACACTGTGTGTCCTGCAACGTGGGCCAGAGAAGCACTTAAAAAAGCTGGGAGAGGACAAAAGGCCTACATAAAGGGAGGTACAGCAATTATATCAGTGTTCAAAGAAATTTATTATGAAACAAAAGCTGAGTGCATTGCACTTGCACGTATCCTAGTCATTTGATGTAACAGTCTTATATCAGTAATGATTTAGCCATGTGAATGTAAGAAGTTGCCTTTAATTCACTGATAAGCAGAGTGCCTTTATGTCAGCGAGGAGCTAAGAGACATCTTGTATTGCAATGCTTTATTACTTTCCGAGAGTCCAAAATGCACACACTACAGAAACACATGAGCACAATTTCCAGGATCTTTCTAAGGCTCCGATATTGATATAGCCAGCATCAGCTATTGCCGGAGGCATTACTATCAATTGCAAGTGTGAAGAAAGTATAATTTCACTGAAATAATTGATTTTTTTCTTACTTATTATTATAAAAACACATCTAGTGCCATAAATTTATGGGGCATCCTATAAATGTAAAAACATATTCCCTGCTCAGTAGAGCTTACAATCTAAATTAGACCAATATATGAAGAAGATGCATTGATGATGAACAGAGAAAAGAAAGAAGTGACTGAAATTGCTTTTACCAATTTCTTGAATCTGACCAGGTTTTCAGCTGATAATGGGCCAGACTTTTAAAAGTATTTGGTCTTCTGTTTTCTAAAGATTAGGGTGCTTAAGTGTCTTTAAAAATACAGTCGTTTTACATGTAAAATCCAATGCATGACAAAAAGCAAATTATGTGGGAGAGGAGCAAAAATGGCTTTGTACCTTACAGATCTTATGTTGTCCTGGACACTAGAGGCAATTTAGATAGATAGTCTTGAAAGGGTTCTGCCCAGGTTGTGTTGTCCTCTCAGGTTACAGTGCCATGGGTAATCTTTATAACACTGTGTTATAACTGGATTCCTTAAAACTCTTTCCATTTTAGGTTTTTTTCCATGCAAACACTCTGTCTCATTTCTTTGTCTATTGCGTCCTGTGAGAGAAATACTTCTGTGGGCCAGAAGTAGTGTTTTAAAACCCATTTTTGCAAACTCTTCTGCCTTTTACACAAATAAAGATGTCACTCAAGGGACCTTGTTGCAACAGTCGAGAAAAAATATAATTAAAGCTGATTTAAACATTGAATTTCTTTGCCATCATAAAGGTTAAATACACGGAAAAGCAAAAGAACATTTATATAGCAGAAACAATAATGAAGGGTTTACATCTGCAGCCTCCATGAACAGCAGAGGTTGTGGCTTTTCCTATGTACAGTCATCAGGAATAGCTGGTAATTACCAAGTTCAAAGCCTATTGTCTCCTCCAAAAAGCCGACTTGTTTTTTTGGGGTTGTTTCGGAATGACGTGACGTCTGATGGCTCTATTCCTTTTATAGGTCTTCTTGATACGCATTGAATCCTGACCTGGGATGGAAAGTAATTTTTGTGAACATATTTACAGAATGATGTGCAATAGATCTAGCAAAGGCTGAAGGCTGGTAATAGTGACTGATGTAGTACCATGGAGAAAAGAAACCTGAACACTGCTCTCTGAGGAGGCTCAGTGAGGAGTGAGGTAATAACAGGTTTCATTGCCCAGTTGGGGTTGACAGGAGAGGTGATTTTGCTCCTCAAATTGTGCTCGGAGGACAGGAGGCAGCATGTATTTTACATATATACAGTAGGCGATGGGACAGACTTGTTCAGTGATCTAGGAGGCATTGTGCTACACACAAAGGTCTCCTGCAAAGCTGATGAATATTTTTTTCCTAGTGCAGGGCTGATATGTTCAATGCCTCCCTGCAAATCTTGAATCCAGCCTTGCCATGGTTTGCTCGCTGTATAATCTCATTAAGCCAATGGATATTGCACCGAGGTAAAGTCACAGGAGACTTTTTTGTACTCTGTGGCTGACAAAGGGAATGTCCTGAATTTATGTTAATGGTGCGGTTTTACTTTCAGGTAGGTGTTGGCAGGTGTGAACCATTTCAAAATGTCCGCTGCAATGGCTGCAAGCGTGAAATGTTCCATGGGAGCTTATATACACAAGCATGCTATCTGTGGGCAGAGTGTATAAAGAGGGGGATTCATGAACTTTGCTTCTTAAACCATAACTTTCGGCATAAGAAGCCCAAGTAGGTCATGTACTGAGGGAAGCCAGGAAACGCACATACGTGTGTGATGCAAATCTGATAGCCTGTCTAGTAAGTGGGAGCAGCCAACAGACATGCATCCCAGTTTGTCAGATGTGTTTATACGTTTTCTGAGATGTTACAGATATAAAGTGTATATCAGAGCTTAGAATCTGACCTTAAAAAGTAGATGTCTTCCAAGTTTGTATTCAACTTCCTTATGATAAGAAGCTTTCCAACTTAATCAGCATTTGTGACTTGATTCAGCAGAGCATCGAAGATGTGCTTACAGCAATCTCCATTCAGCAAAAGTTTTAACCTTACATACATGCTCTGGGAACAGAGGTTAAAATTAAATGTGGGTTTACATGCTTTGCAGAACTGGGTTTTGACTTTGGGGCTCTGGCTGGGAAAATTAGTCATGAACGTTTGGTTCATAGAGATTTCTCCCTTTTTACTCAGGAGGGGACTGGCATAGGAGGTGTCACTGGAAACCACAACTACTGGTGAACAGTTAGCAGGAGATTTTAGAATCCCTTTTAAAATAACAGATAAACATGTCAGTAGGTATAAAATAAGCAGAAGTATTTTTTTTAACATTTGGATATAAAAAAAGAAAAATTTTTGGAAGACTGACATTCCAAAATTAAGTGAAAAATTTGTGATTCAGAAAAAGTTTGCAGTCATCTGTAACCCTCAGGGTCCATATGCCTGCAGACAGACAGTCCCTTTCTAAGTCATCTTTCCAAGACTGTAGTTTTGTAAAAAAGTAAAATAAATGAACAAATAAATACACACATGTGTTTTGATATGGTCCACCATTCCTCTGATATTGCCCTGTAGGATACAATAAAGACATGAGGAATCAGAATAAAGAGATCAGGAATATCAGGGATAAAGACTTTCTTTTATTCCCTGTCAGGAATAAAGACATAAGAATTGCGCTTTGGAGGATGCCCTGTTACTAGACCCTAATGTGTGTTAGAAATGCCATCTCCAGCTGTGCTGCTAGTGTTGTTCTGCAAAGTCCACTCCACAAAGATGTTTGCAGTCTGGACACAGGACCTCTTTCGCTTCAATTTACTATTGGCAGCAGCAATATCTTGCTTCCTCCCTTGCTGTCTGCAGACCAGAAACATCACTATCTCCCAGGCACTGGCAAACTGAAGAACCCAATCATCCTTATCTGCTCTCAAAAACGTGCACCGTGAGGAATGTCCCAGAAATGGTAACTTCCTGATGTGACTTAAATGCTCCATCCTAACATCAGTGGATGGCTCCTGAATTTTTAAGCATTTGTGTGCTTTTTTTAGCATTGATATGAAAGATGTTCTCCTACGAAAGAAGTTCATTAGTTGAACAGTGCTCCTTCGCAGCACTGTAGGAATTAGTGCTCCAGATAAGAGCACTTTCTGCTCTGGTGCCTATCTTCAGATTTGCCAAGGGGCAACACTGTAACAACCTGGCAATGGGAAGATTCTTTAAAAGCCCTGATTAGGTCTTAATGTAGGTACTAATTTCTGCCTTTAATGTACCTCTGATAAACTGTTATCATAGTCCAGTGATTTGTAAGGTTTGAGGTAGGCTGTCTGGTGGGGGATGTGAGAGGGATGGAGGATCCTGCCGGACAGCCCACCTCAGAACTTATAAATTGCTGGAAGTAGGGTTTGGAGCAGGAGCCTGGATTTATTTGTAATTACATACACAAGTTTTTTTCTTCAATAGGTGTGAAGAGTATAAAACAGGGTAAGCAAACTCTTGCTTCAAAGGGAAATGTTTAAAAAAAGTTTGAGAACACCTGTCCTAATTATTGTATATGACATTAATTTAGTTACCAACTAAATTCTGAACTAGAGAATATCTTAGACACATGACTTCTGCTGGTCACTTCCATATTATGGGAAAGAGCATGTTTTGCTATTTTTAAATGATTTATTTAATGTCCTTGTAAAGTTTTGTTTCTCTCTTTTTAGTTGCAGTCCAGGTAAGAATTTCTTTTTTAAACCTCATAAATTAGAGAAATTTGCTATTAATTCAACTGGCATAGCCATTGTTAGCAATGTTAGATTTCTGTTTTCCTTATGTATTGTATAATTGTTGATTGATCCAGTTTAGTTCTAAGTGTCAGAACAAGCAGAAACCCCTCTACTTTCCAGAACCTGCTCCACAACTTTGTAGACTGCATATATTCCAGTCACAGTCTCTATCTGTGCAAATTTGGAATAAATGTATTGAAGTCAACAAAGCTGTTTTAGTTTAACATAATGTAATAATAGACTCTGTCCTCAAACTCCATCTATCATTCCAGCACTCGTTAGGCATTCTGGTTTTGTTCATAGTAGGAGCCATCATAAAGAAATTGATTTCCCTCTGTTCACTCATCCAATTTATTGCAAGAGAACTCCATGTTCAGTTGCCCATTATGCAGCATTTTGTGGGGTGAGAAAGAAACAAGCCAAAAGAAATCAACAGAAGAAGTAGTTATCATGTTGGTTGAGACTCTGCTCTCATTTATTTTTGGTATAAATGCAGAACAGCTCCACTTCTCCCAGAGGAGTTCATTTGCATTTAGTTGGGTGAGACTAACTCCAGATTATACTCTGAACCCCCAAACTCACCCTCTCTATCCCTATTTGCTGCACTGAGTTACAAAAGAGACTTCTCATGATCTTGTAGCCTATGCGTTACAATTTCCATTACCTCTGCTGTTCCTCCCCCTCCTTCATTGCTAGTTGTGTTCCCCAAGCTGTGCCGCCAAATAATGTGTCCTCCATGGCTGTTAAAATTGCACTATAAATAGGCTGGGAAGCAATACTGTTGGAGCAAAGCAATTGGCACAGTCCTCTTTCCTCTCCCCAGTGGCAAAGTTGTTCATGACCGCAACGTACCTGGCCTCTGTTATCCAGAGAGCATAACCCTGGAGTTGTTTCTGCATCTGGGTCCCTCACAGGGCTGCACAAAGCATGGTGCGTTTCAATAAGGATGCCACCATCAGTGTGTCGAACATCGTACAAAGGCAATGACAGAAAACGAGAGCCCTCTCCTCCTGCATTACTCCGCACTAAGAACAAAAAGGCGTTCTTGGTGGAGCTAAATAGAAAACTTTCTGCACAGTTGGCTCAGTTAGAAATTTGCAGCCAGAAATGCATTAGCTGGTAAATCTGTAAGCTGTGAATTGCATAGAGACTTGACATGACAGTAGGTGAAATGGTCCAGTAGTAGTTTTGCTTTCCCTTTATGCCACTTGTTGGCTTCCTGTTTAGCTGCATCACATGAAATCTTCCCAACCTCAACTTCAGGGCCTTACAGATGTTGCCTTCACTGCCATCTCACCTTCCTGTACTAGTTTACCAGCTTCATATCTGTTCCCTGCCTACACCTTTGTGCTTTCTGTCATGTATTTTCTATCCCTGGCACAGTTTTTCCCCAGAAAACCGACCTGCTTCTGTATGTCAGTCGTTCTTTGCTCACCTACCATCCCTTTCTTGCCTTCTCCATCTAGCATCATTAGGCCTTTAAGTAATGAAATAGCTTGGTTTGGTTTGTCATGGATGCTGTATATTTATACATGTTGGGTGGGCTAAGGTCAGTCCTATTCTTGTGGTGGTGTATTTTTGAAAGCTGCATGTACAGGATCCCTGTAGACCATAATAAAAATCTCTGAAAATATCTAATTTCAGTGATGTGAGGACAGTGGCTGAAACCAGTTCTTCATGGCATGATCCGCAGCTGAAGTAATTACAGCAGTCCCTTGCAGCTAAATACGTAGATATCGTGGATGAAGTGTTTATGCATTTGTGTGATTCTGGGAGAAAAAAAAAAAAATCTGTTTGGAAATTCTGAATAATGGTTTTGATTAAATTAATATTGCAGAGACTTTCCCTTTGGAATGATGATTTGTCGTCAGCTTAGAATAAATCAAGTAAGAATTTCATGCGAATACTGAACTGTTATTTAAAATATGTCACAGCATTGGTAGGGCACCTTTGAGCTGGTGCTAAGCTCTGCTTTCAAGTCTGTGGCGAACTCCCAAGCTCCATTTTGACTGGGTGGTTTGAAACATGGTCTCTTTTTTTGGCTTCTCTGGCAGTTTTCCAATAAACAGTCTGTCAGCCTGTTACGCTTTCACAGCTGTATTAGCCCCTTTGGCCTCCGCACCAAGCTCCTTACTAACATCAGCTCATCTTTGCTGAGAACATTTGTCCTACTGGAAAAGTGAGTTTACAATTTATTCTTCGGGGATGTGACAGCTGATAGCACACAGACAAACACTCTTTGCACTCTTTGCACACCAGTCACTTTTCAACTGAAAACAGCACAAGAAATAACACATACACACACGTACATGTATCTATATATATGTATGCATGCATATTTATGAACACAAAAATGTGTATTCATGTACAAAAATGTTTATGTGTGTCTTTCTAAAAAGAAGAAAGAATATATATGCTCATTGCCTTTTCTTTCTTCTGTTTCCCTACCACTCCCAGGAGTTGTCTATGTCAGAACCTTCCAGACAGTCCCCAGTCCTCATCTGGTGCACAGCTCTTCCTCTGAATCACAGGCTTGGTGTCATTTGGTTCCTACTTCCTCACCTGGCCTGCTGCCTTCTCCATCTCTTTGTCTTAATTTCTTTTTTGCTCAGCTTGCCCTCCCCAGCTTCTTAATCTGTGAGATTTTATCAAGGCAAAGTATGTGCTTCTGTAGGGTTGTATCAATGCTTCGTTTCATTCTTCTGCCTTTAGGAAAATTCTCAGGCTCTAGCTCCAGCACCCAGTATGGACAATCTGCCTTTTCCTAGACGTTAGCCTTCTCATTGCCCTGCCCTGGTGCCCAGACAACAACCTTTACAAGAGACTTTTTCAAAGATAGATTTTTTTGGCCCCACTTCCCTGCTTGTTAACACAAACTGTATTGAACCAGGGTATGGTGAAGACAGATGGACATAAAAGTACAAGTGATTCCTACACTGAAAGTAGGATTTTGTAAGGTGTGTAGATGTGTTCTTGTCCTGGATGACTCCTAAAAGGTTTTAGAAAAAAGACTGATCTAGGGGACTACAAAGCCCCAAACTAAATTAGTAACTCAGAAAAAGGTGTTGAGCTCTCAAGTTACAAAAAAAACCCCAAACCCCTCTTAAACAATGCAGCATAGGGACAGTTTCCACTTTCATGCAGTAAACAGGAGTTTCAGGAGTAACTTGGTTTCAAATGAGCCGTAATTGACGGGCAAACTCAGAGTGAAACCTGAGTGGAGTGTTTGTGAATGCACTTGGGCTGAAACTGAAGAAAAGCTTTCCATGAATCGCTGTAAACGGAAACCACTGTGTTAACCTAGGTGCGTGCCCTACTTCCCACCTGAGGTACCTCCTTCTGCTTGCTCCCTATGGACTAGCAATGAAGCCATAAGAGGTGACCATGAGTAAAGGGCTCTGCCCCAGATGCAATGCCAAGAAGGAGCTATTATTCAAGCACAAGCCACTCTTTGCTCCTCTCCCATGCAGGGTGGAAGACAGGGGAGGTATAAACCCTTCTGAGCTATGTCCTTTCTTCTCCATGCCACCTGATCTTGACATAGTCTTGTCCCTGTCCTGCTGATCCTATAGGGGTGTCCAGCCTCTGAGGGCAGCACGTTTCCTTGCAAGCCACGGGTTGCAGCCCTTGCTTATATGTTCTGTGCCTACATTTCCAGGGGCTGTCTGGGTGGTACCTTTTCAAGGGCACTTCAGTCTCATTTCATTTTTTCACATCTTCACTTTTTTTGGGAAAACATAGGAGTTACAAAGTGCTTTTTTTCCCTCCACCCTGTTTCTTGTAGTCTATAGCCATTCTGCAAAGTATAGCCACTGTTGGATTGAAAAGTAAGGCTTATTTAATAATACACAAAAGCCTCATACCATGTTTATTGCCACTGTGCTAAGGAAAATGTTATATTTAGTGCTGCAGGTTTATGACACAGAAAAGGATCTTTTTTCTAAACTTATGGCAAGTTTTTATTTTTAGATGACTTTCCAAAACTGTAGAAATATTAGATAGCTAGATATATGTTTAATATTTTCCATTGTTGGATTGTAATTCTTTCTGATAGAGAATTTAGATATTTTTCTTCATGAAACTTGTGGAACTTCTAGACTTTCCAAGTGATTTCACTAATAATATAAGTCTGAGCAAAGTCCAATATATGTCAGTAGTTCTGATTTGTACTGATTGTTGCACACCGGCATCAGTGCTGACTGAATAAAATAGAAAAAGTGCAAAGATTGAAGTCAGTGCTAAGATGTGTGGCTGCTTAATTGCTGCCCCTCGTGCCCCCATCAAATCCTATCTGTCTGTACTGGAAATCAGCTGTCCATCCTGCTGTTGGTCAGACTTCACCCAGGTGCTGTTGGAGGAATTTATTTTAAAATTGTGGGTGTCTCCATGCAACTGACAGAACCAACCTTCCACAAAGAGAGAAACTGGAGCAAAATCAAGGAAAAGCCAAAGAACATTAGTTTCCGCAGAACTGGACTCTAGTTCCTTCACTGTCTTTGTGGCTCTTTGCTAGACTTGCACCAGTATGTCCGTGTCTCTTGAACTGGGGAGCCCAGGACACCAGATATTTCTCACCAGTGCTGAGCAGAGAATGAGCATCTCCTTTGACCTGCTGGCAAAGCTCTTCCCAAGAGGCTGTTCACTTTCTTTGCTGCAAGGGCACATTGCTGGTGTGTGTTCAACTTACTGTCCTCCAGGGACCTCAGGATGTTTTTCTGCAAAGCTGCTTTCCATGTGGTCAGCCTCCAGCATGTCGTGGTGCCTGGGTTTGTTCCTCCCCAGCTGCAGGACTCGGCATTTCCCTTTGTTGAACTTCGTGAGTTTCCTGTTGGCCCATTTCTCCAGCCTGTCAAGGTCTCTCTGGATAGCAGCACAAGCATCTGGTACATCAACCTCTCCTCCCAACTTTGTATTGTCTGTAAACTTGCTGTCCCCACCATCCAGGCCCTTAATGAAGAGGTTAAACAGTACTGGCCCCAGCATCAACTCCCACAGTACTCCACTAACGACTGGTCTCCATCTGGACTTCGTGCTGCCGATCACAACCCTTTGAGCCCAACAGTTCAGCCAGTTTTCAGTCCACCTCACTGTCCAGTTATCTAGCCTGTACTTCATCAGTTTGTCTGAGGCTGTATTCAAAGCTGTGCTAAAATCAAGATAAAGCCTTACTAAGGTCAAGACTTTCAGATCTGGTCCAGCCAGGATCAGACCTTTCCTTTTCTGAGTTGTACCACTGTTGAGGTCTTTTGTCCTGGACAAGTCGCTAAGTCTCTTTCTGTGCCATGTTTTATGAGGCTGGATCTGAGGTTTACACTGATATAGAAAGAAGGGAGGAATGGTCTTTCATAGAAAGTATTTTAATATTGTCAAGTATGAGAAGTTTACATAATAAGACTCAGAAGTGAGAGATAGGCACGCACCATTGATACCAAATACTTAAAATATAAAAATAAAAGTATTTATGAAAACAGAGCAGTTTGTTAAAGCTTTTGAAATTTATTGAACTTAACATCCACAAATGTTAAACATGTACAGTTTACCTTTAAGAGGAAAGGCTCTGCAGTGGGCATTTAGCTAGATTTGTACACCTACACACTGCAGATGGTTTAGTTTTATAAGAGATGAAACTGCATTTGGTGGAACTGATTAAATATAAAAACACCACCATCTGCCATTTATTCTAATATAAAATGGTTTGGGCAGATGCTGACATCTTTTGAGATGATTGATTCATCTCTGACAAGTGAAGATTCTCGGAGGGTTCCAGCTGCCCACTGCTCACACAATACCCGCTTACGAGAGCAAACGCCAATCACCGCGCTGTGATTTGGATGTAGCAGGTGAACGAAGGGCACTTTAATAACCAGCAGCCTGGAATTCCTAACTACATCAGTGGTGTGTTTTTTTTTTTTTTTTTCTTTTTCTTTTTTTTTTTTTCTCCTCTCCTACACTTCTGGCCCACATTAAACTGTGAGAATATTTTATGCACACGGTATACTGTATTGGAGCACAGCTACCCTAGCATGGCGATAACTGGAAGAGTGTCAATTTCTGGCACAAATAGCTCTCTTTCATTTTTCAGAGTGGAAAACCATCAGATACTCTCTACATATGCAATTCATTTTAAAATTATTTTTTGCTAAGTGTCCATCAGGGTTACATTTAAACTTCCTAGAGTATTATTTATTGAGTATGACACCAAATGCTTTGTAATAACTTAAATAACAGACGCCTATCTTGTTTTATTTGATAATGTTGACACCCTCTCTACTGTGGTATGCTTTAGGGTAGCTTGCTGTAGCATCATCTTTTTTAAAGGTTTTGCTCAAACTTTTCAGAACATGCATAAGTTATGGAAGAATGCATTTAAAAATACTCAGGACCAGATTGTGACATCCATACCCACACTGAATAGCTGTTTGCACCAGCACTAAGTCCTACTGCAGACAGACCATTTCTTATGTAATAAGGTCCTGACCCAAAGCCAGATTTGCAATAACTGCAGTGGACTTTTGGTCCATCTCCAAGTAGGAGAAAGTGTGGTATAATTAGACCATCATGCAATAAGGAATCAGATCAAGTCAGTGCTGACTTTGCAAGTATATAAACTGCAGGACTTCTTCAGAATATCTTAAAATAGGATGCTCTTTTTGTACATGTAAAATGTAATCTCTGACTGTCCCCCCTCAGAAGTATCACTTCGAACAGCTTCTTTGCTATAAAAGATCAGATAAAAAAGAAAGAGGGTCTGCTTATATGAAATGGCATCAAAATGTGATAATTTAGTGTGGTGCTGGCAGAGGAATGTATGGAGTGTATGTATAAGTTTGGTCAGAGGGATACTGAATGATTGTACTGTCATTTGTTGTGGAATGTATCTGAAGTAATCCCAACAAAGTCTGGAATAACCCTATTGTACATGGGAGAAGTTGGTGCTACAATATGGGTAAGAAAACACTCTGTGGGGCATTTTTAAACTACTGAAAGAAGCTAAAAGCTATTTTAAAAAGGATGGATTCTTATCGTTCGTACAGAATATTTTCTGCTCACCTGTTGCAGAAGGCAAGGATATAGATAGTGTCATTTCATTGTTTTAAAAAGTAAGGGTTAAAAAATAAGTCAGCCAGATCCTTATCTGGCGTAAATTAGGGTTTGAAGTCAGTGAAGCTAATCTTATTTTTATCAGTTGTACATCTGGGCCAGAGGATTCAGAAATTGTTTTCCTTATGCTTCTCTTCATATTAACCCCTTCTTTACTTATGATGTTTCCTTCATTCAAAACTTAAGATTCTTCACATTTACCTCAGCCCCCTTTTTCCCCAGGTGCTTTTTCAGCAAGAAAAGGTAATGCGACATCTTGCCTGAGAACAACCTTATTGGCCCTTCCTGGATACTGGCTTGTAGAAGGCGCTGATGAATGTGTCCCCCTGTGAAAGGAGGACTTTCCCATCAGAGAGAGTGACTGTGTTATTTCATCTGATGATCTGGGAAGCTGGATGCTTGGAATTGCCTTTGAGGTTGGATTTACTGCTGTGAAAGAGCAATGTTTATGTTAAACTCAAAAAGCAACACCTTCATTTGAATGTTCAATAGGTTTGATTTTAAACATGAAACAGAATCTGGAAAATAAGTTTGTTTTGGAAGTGGAAAGGAAAATCGGAATCCTAATGAATATATAGTACCTAATATATGGAAGGCATATCTGACTTTGGGGAAAAGAATTTTTTCTCCATTTTGGCTCCTATTTCTTGTGACATAGAAACATAATACAAACCTAAAGTGTCTAATCCAAGAAACAGCCACCAGAACCTTTATAATGCAAATGATCTGACTGTTCTATAGTGTCTTTCTTCCAGAAGGGTCCCAAAGTGCTATACAAATTACATGTGGCTACATGAATCGGTTCCCACACCACTAAATTAGAGGGAGCTCTAGGGAGCAGAACATCTTTCTACCAGTGCACAGCAGCATTACCCAGCATTTTGAGATGGGAAGCAGAAAATACAAAGGGGGCAAAATAACAAAATAAGATGAAACAGATTGACATTAAGATTCAAAGAGGACTGAGGAAAAGGATAAAATCAGCTCCATGTTTTTCTTTGACAGTGTCACCAGAGCTGGTGATGCATATTGTTATTGATAGCTATAGCTGACCTTTGCAGTATTTGTCAAGAGGGTTCCCAGGACTTGGGCAAGGGTATCTGGGCAGGAGGCAGCACTGCCTGTGTTTCTGCCTCATTTCTCCCTGCAGCCCTTCCTCCCATGTGCCCAAGCTTCCACAAAGAAGACCCTGGTAGAAAGGCGCTGGGGTACCTACACCCTGGGCAGATGCGATGCTTTCAAGGAATGCTCTCGGTGTGCCTGAAACAGGGGCGAATTTGGCTCCCTTGCCACTTACAGCCCGCCCAGCCACCCCAGCCTCGAGCGGCAGGGTTGGCTTGTACAGCTGGAGCTGGGCTCAAACCTCACTGCTGCCCTTAGCAGGAGTGCTCTCCTGGCTGCCGCTGCTCCGGCCAGAGCCAGATGGAGCAGGGAGAGGAAGGAGGGACCAAAAAAAGGATGGAGGGAGAAAAAGAAGCGTGTTTTCCACAAAAACAGTTCATAAAAAATGAACAGTCCTCCAAAATCCTATTTTTTTTGTTTCTTTAAAAAATGTTTTGGATTTCTTGTATAAGTTTAGAAATGGATACCCCTTTTTTTCTTTTTCCCTCAGGCTTTTAGGTTTGAAAGTAGGAACATGAAAAAATCCCTCTCTCAGTCTGTTTTTATGTCAGCTGAAAACTTTGTCTGACAAAGCTAAAACTTGCCATAGAACTGAGTTTTGAGACTGGGGTTTTATGTGATAAGCGCTCAAGTATTGTTATTACAACTGTTGTTTCCCACCTAAATTCTCTTAAATTACCATTTTTACGCTGAAAAGAGGTTTGGTTTTTTTTCAATGGATAGCTTGCAATTCATTCTTGGAGGAAATCGTGTTGGGCTGATCATTTCCAGAGTCTGCCTGAATGCAGTGGTGGTGACAGTGCTGCTACTTTGTGCTACTTTGTTCCTTTACTTGTGGGAGACATGCTAGGTAATTAAAAAAGTCTGTAAACAAAAGCCGAGGTGCAGCGTCTCAGCAGAGTGATGCAGAGTGACATCGTGGTAGATGATTAGTCTTCTTGGGAGCAAAATACATGAAAGCAGCAGTAGTCAGATGTCTTCTGGCATAATTTTTCCAATGTGCAGGTGGAGTGTTTTACAGGAGTCTTAGGAGCCGTTGTTATTGTCACAATTTTCTACCTGCTCTACAGTCAACATTTACAAAAGTATCTGATGGATTTGAGTGTGCTCCTGTGGATAAAACCTGTGTATGGGATTTAGACAGGTAGGAAAAATGGAAATGGGCAAAAATCTCCTAGTTTTCTCCCCATAAACTCCCACTGAAACTTCCCAGGTTTCTTCTCTCGTTGCTGCCCACTCCTTCCTTCCCCCTCAGTGCTGCTTATCTGGGGGAAGAATCATGCTGGAATTTATAAATGCTTCTCTGTTGTGCAAAAGAACTTTGATAGCATGAAATGAATAGCAGGTAACATAATAAGAAAAGGTATCTGGCTACAGCTTTGGAAATGTAAATTCTTTTATCAGTCCCCCTGCTAATTGGAATAGCTGTGTGTTGTTTTGCATTTAGTGGATTTCATTATATTTTCTTTGGTAATTAGATATTTTAACTATAAACTAAAAATACCAGGCACCAAAAAAAAAAAAAAAAAAAAAATCACCCCAACCCCAAACCAACAACAAAAACCCCTTCATTAAGATGAAGTCAAAGTTGTATATAGATACAACTTTAATTAAAATAATATTGATAGAGGGTACTGTTAAGGAAAACAAAGCAAACAAATGAACCACAAAAATCTGAAACTTGGAAAGAAGGACCCGATCCAGTCCTTCCCAGTCACTGCAAAGGCGCTTGCAATCTGCACTGTGCTTTGGAGCGAGTCCACATCTGAGCGAGAGCTTGAACTGGGGGGCCAGGTCTGGGAGGTGCCGGAGAGTTTTGCCCCTCTCCTTCAGTCACCGGGTGGTGCCTCTTTTGGACTCTCTTCCTCCCACGCTGTATTCAGCTCCAGCAGCAGCCGGCTCCCAGCCTGGTGAGGGGTACCAAATACTCTCTGCCTTGTTCAGATACAATAGAGGAGGTGTCAGAAGAGGTTTTTTGCATCGTTTGTCATATGTCCGTATGGAAAAAAACCTCCCCAAAATTATGTTGTTCTGGGTGGGTGGAGAAAGCACTCTGTAGACCTGAGGAGCTTTTAAATGGGAGGTCTTGTGAATTTTTCATGCTTTGTGGATTTTTAAAAATATATGTGATGGTAAAGATATGAAGAAAAATTTCTTAAAAATAGCTGTGTTCCTCTAAGTTATTTCTTAAGGGAAAAATGAGTAAGAAGTGTCACGCTCCTGTGCAGATAGCAAAGAGGAGGTCACAGACCTGCTGCTTGCATTTTCATTGATACTGCAGAGTTAAGAGCTATCCCAAAACGTATTTTGGAAGACAAATGAGCCTTTCTGCATTTGCAGCTTTGCTTTTAGATCTGAGCTCAGACATGGCAGAAGGAAAACTATTGCACAAAATGTTCTTTCTTTCTGAGGCTGATTTCTATCTTATTAGCCCAAGGAAAGGACAACCCAAGAAGAAAGTATCTTAGACAGATTTGGGTCCAAACTTGTTAGCAAATTAACCTCTGCTCTGTAAGCTAGGCCTGGCAGATAAAGGCAGCAGCATCTGAGAGATTACAAGGTCTAGAGACCAGGGTATGAAGACAGCTTCTCTTTGAACAGGAGGAAAAAATCTCATTCCTTACTTACTCATTTACTTCTTTGTCCTGTGTGAACTCTCACATTTATTAAGCTTTCAAACCAAGCTTTCTTTGAGATTGGTTGCCTTGTACCGAAAACATTAGATAAATGTGAAATATACCAAAATCCAAATGAATCAAAAGGAATGACATTTTTCTCCAGCTGAAGGTCAGCGCAAACACTGAACGCATTGCCACACTCCCAGAATTGGCTTCTTAATTTCAAGTGTCTCCCTGCTACTCAACCTCCTCCCTTTTGTATCACCCCTTCTATTAGTTTAGTAATATGCTGTCATCCTGATTTTTCTTAATTTTGCTTGTGATATTACTTCTCCTTTTCCTCCTCCTATGGGAACAGATTTCTTCTGCCATATGCCCATTTAAACCTAATTGTAGTATCTGAACATCTTGTGCGCTTAGCCACAGCATCCCTTGGGGTTCAATTGAGGCAGAGTATGTATGTGACCTTTAAAGCCATGTCAATGTGAGACTCTCTCAGCACATGGGTCTTTAAAGCCTGGATGTCTATGCTTCATACTAACAAATTTGACCAGCCTGCCTTTTTATGAGGATATCATCATTTTGGGCAAATTCCAGGTTCCATATTTTAAATCCGCATGTAGAGCACTTTTTAAATCTCAATTTCCCAACGATCAAGTTCCAGAAGATTAAAAATGAAAAAAATCAAAGCAGTTGTTAGTTTATTTATTTATTCCAGAGCAAATTTGTAGTAGTAACTACTTGAACATGACTAATTGGCAATTTTTAAAGCGGACTGCTCTCAGCAGCAAAGTTTTAAGTACATCAATGCTGTATCTGTTTCCTTATTATGACAGTTCTTAAAAAGTGTGATAAGGTTGTTATAGGAAACAGTGGAAATTCCCTAAATTGCTGGGGATTATAGATTTTGTATTTGTAACCTAAATAATCTTTATTTTCATGCTTTTTTGCATACACCAGAAATATGATTGTGCTGGGTAAACAGTGAGCTGCCGTAGTAGTCCTGCCATAATAATGTTATACTGTGCTGATGTCTCATGAAATCTCTTTGGCTCAAAGAAAGCCTTTTCACAAACATCCTCAGTTGGGATCTTTGTGTCATGCCACAGCATCGTTGCTGAGCTTTTGCCTTCCCAGAGCCTCTCTGGCAGTTCAGCATACAGATTGTCCAGATTTAAATGCTTCACTAATGTAGAAGTCCTTAAATATCAAAACTCAAGTATGCCTCAATACATATAAAAAACTCATTGCATTATAGCACTTACATTATAAAGGTTTTTAAAGCCACCAATATTTGGGGTCTTCAGGGGATGTTATGATGCAGCTGGCTGGAGAGGCTGAGAGAAAGCGGTGATTGATTTGTACTCTGAACTGTGTTAAATTTTAGTTAAAATTGACAGTACATTCTGGTAACATGAGGATAACATACATTACACATGTATTGAAATTAAACCTATAATAAGTGTATAAGACAGGAAATTTAATGCTAAAATGACACACCAATGAAATCATTGTGAAAATACACAATTATGACATCCATACAAAGAATATTAACTTTGCTCAGTAGTGCTGTATATCACGCAATGGGCTTTTGACTGTTAGGCATTTTAGTTCACCAATTAAAATTAGACATTTTAATATTCATCTACCAGCTTAGCTTGGTTAGTTGCTTTATAAAAAATAGTTGCATGAACATTTTGTTACTTTCTAATCCTTCTGATATCATTAAATGAGAATTTCTTATCCAACAGCCTTCAGCTTTGAAAGATTTCTAAATATAGAGTTGGTCCCAAATCTAAGTTTTGTAGAGTCAATTGTTTTCTGCTGAGAATGTAGTAAAGGAGAAATTAATAGCATTTAAACAGAAGACAAAACCAGCATCTGGAGTTGGCAAATATCGTAAGCTGTTTTAGTCCTTTTCTTGTTTTAGCTCAATAGTGAGGAACTGGGAAGAGTAGTAGCCTTTGCAGTCAGTGTAGATTATGAACAAAATCAAATGCTAGGGGACTTGTCACTTAACATTAATTCCTAAACCAGCCATCTTTTCCATGTTAATCACTTCCTGAACCTGATTATAGCATCTCTCTGTCTGGTGAAGAACTCTATTGATTTTCCTCTTTGGAAGCAATTTTTGTGGGGGATTCTCAAGGGGAGGAGTTTGAGTTGTGAGTGCATCTTTTGGGAGAGGTAGCTTTTGTAGACTTGGAATGTGTGAAAGCCAAACTTACATGTTGACTGTTTGCCATGTTGAGCTGTTCTTAAACCCTGAATACCTGGAAACCACATCAAGTCAGAATAAAAGTAGCAGCAAATGCATGATTTCCACCTCCTCCCCCCAGACACTATTATTTATTTTGGTCTCCTACAAAATCTTTGAGCTGCATTTTTTTCTTATGCATATTAATTCATAATGAATGATATTTCTTATGTGCCTTGAAAAAATAAACATCAAAGTTTATTCCTTTTTTAGTTTAGTCCTTTTCACAGAGGACAACTAACTGGAAGACAAATGCATCTTACTTTAAGAAAATACTCAGACACAAACTCACCAGAGTAAAATTACAGGTAACGTATTTGAGTGCGTAGGGATGAGCGTCTTGTGTTATTCACACAACTTTCAAGTTAAGGGTTGCCATGGAGAGGCCCCCTTGAATGAGTGGTTCTTTCTCTTCTAAGCTGGTTGGCAGAACCTAAGGGGGATGCTGGGGTAAATGAAAGCTGCTTGTGTGTGGGCAAGGATCCGACCCCTGAGTTCAAGTGATAATGCAGCTGAGTGACTGCATCTGTGTCAGAGGAGAGTATGCTTATGCTGTTAATACTGGTCACAGTTACACTTTGATTTTACTCACTGTCTATATGATGAACTATATTCAAGATTTTTTCCTTCAGTGATATTATAATATTTTTATTTGATGCTTACATCAAAGGTATGCTGCCTTTTAATTAATGTTATATTCTCCTACACATTTATTTTCTGGCATAAAGAAGGGTTATCTAGAAGGTCAAGGGCCAGAGTGAAAGACAGTATCTTGTAGCTTGAATTAATCTAAAAATAAGGAAATAGATTTTTAGAGAATAAAACAGTACGAGCCTGGCCTGAATTGGATCAAGCCCAATATCCTTCTGAGGAAGAAATAAAGGGCTTGAACCTTCTCCCACTGAGAGCAATTACAAACCTGCCGTTGACTATAATAGCTGTGTGTGATAGGGGCATAATAAATTTAAGGTCTGAGATAATCAAGGAGGACTGTGTAATCTTCTGCTAATGCTTCTGAAAGATGCTCTGGTAAAATGCTAGGCAGGAAGAGCACTACACTACTCTGTTAACAGAAGAAATAAGCTTAAGCCCCTTGCTTGTTGCACTCAGATATAGCTGATCCGGTGAGTTTGATTTTAATTTGACAGTGATTTAAAATGAAAAAGTTTTGAAAAGAAAATCTGTAGAATGATGACTGTGAATGCTGTAACTGCGAAGGAGTGGGGAGGAGGAGGGGAGAGGGAAGAAGTTTTGCAAAGATACCTGTGTGATTTTCTGTATAGTACATAACAATTAAAAGGCCATTTTAGCCAAAGGTCCCCCAACTTGGTGTCCTGTTTTTGACAGAGGCTGACAGGAGATGCTCATGGATGGTACAGGAGCAGGGCATTCACACAGTGTGTAATCCCAGCCTCCAGCAATGTACAGCTCAGGGTTTTCACATGAATAAAGTGCTCTTCAAGGAGAGGCTATTGCTATCCATGTAAATGTCTTCCTGAAACTCACCTTATTCATAATGTAGCTTACTGTCAAGCATTGGAACAGGCTGCCCAGAGAGGTGGTGGAGTCACCATCCCTGGAGGTGTTCAAAAAACGGGTAGACGTGGCACTTTGGGACATGGTTTAGTGGGCATGGTGGTGTTGGGTTGACGGTTGGACTGATGATCTTAGAGGTCCTTTCCAACCTTAATGATTCCTAGTTTTTACTTTCATTTAAAAATAATCCAGCCACCAAGCCAGGAAACATGAAATTATTACTCTACCCTTAATTAGTTTAGTTTAGTCTACCCTTGATTGGTTTAGTGGTGGACTTGGTAGTGTTTGGTTAATTGTTGGCCTGGATGATCTTAAAGGTCTTCTCCAACCTAAATGATTCTATTATTCTATGATTATTCAAAGACACTCATTAGGCATTTGCAAAATGTAAGGTTCAGTGAATTTAACGGAGTGAGCTAAAATGCTGTATGACCTTAGATTAAATTAGATAAAAATATTAGTTCTGATCCGAAACGTCACTGCAGCCATTACATATCTTTCCACTGCCTTAGGTAGGATTTGGCTCAGAACCTCTATACCCTCTATTATTTATCAATTTAAAGTAAGTGTGACAATGGCATTTTTTTTTCCTTTTCCCAAACTGTCTGACTTGCAAAGGTGTTGCTATAACCTTGCTTTTTTTCTTGCCTCATGTCTTCTGTTGATTGTCCCTAGCTATACCTTAGCTAAAATTTAGATTTTAGGTTTCAGAAAGGAGACACTTTTTTTTGTCTTCTGTTTTGAATCCTGTAAAATAATATAATGGATCCTAGAACTTTGTCAATATTTTGCATGAAGGCGAAGATATATGCATAGCTTTTCTGCTATAGAAAGCATATGAAGTACTATATATATATGTCAGAATTACCTACCCACGATAGGAGAATCCTTTGAAAAAAAAAAAACCTAGAAGTTATTTAGCAGAGAAATAGGCAATATTTTCTGTTAACTGAAATTTGTTTAGAAGATATCAAGTGTCATGGAAGATTGTTAAATTTGAGCGGGGGAGTCAGGTAATTTCTTATAAATTATATTGATATGTAATTTTATATGCAGACTGACCAGTGGTGGGAGTTTTGCTGTCTTTGTTCTCCTCTCTTCTGTTTTGCAGCTTGTGTATTTCAACTGGTATAACGTATGAACACGAAAATACATGTTGAATCTCTAGTGAGCAGCTGATGGATAAGAAAAAATAAAACAAAAATGCTTTAGCTTATTCCAGATAAAGACACTGATGTCCTAAGTTAACTTTGAGCTAATGTGCTTTAAGTTTCAAAGCTGAAACACATGTGAGGTTGTATGTGGAAGTGCTGCTGTGGATGTAATTAGTGTAAATGGGATTTAACCTATCATGTTTCATACAGGCAAGTTCTGTAACCACCTGGCTAACGTGTATACACTAATCCTTCTCTCCTAATAAGAAGTAGATTTTCCACTGAAATTGAACTGAAATATATAAAAATCATGCATTGTATATAATAAATATATATCTCAATTTGCATGCATATAAAAACAGACTGTTGCTTTGGAAATCAGTTTTTGAAGGGTGATTTCTCATTAAATTTTCTGAAAAAACTTGGTGGATTCATACACTTGTTTACTATACGCATTTGTATGAATCAGGATTTTATTTGCAGACTGAGAGGCTCCAGTGCTTAAGGGAACTACTGACAGCTGAATGTCAAAACCAGTTTCTGGTTAAGTGTTATCCTTGGTTGTCTTCAGGAACACAGACTTTCCAGCCAATAATTTTTCTACAGTTTTCCTGGTTTGTGCATCATGTTTTCCTTATCCTTCCCTAGACACAGCAAAAATGGGCTCTATTTTATAAGCACAGTAGTCAGCAATTCCTAGAAACGTGAATATTTGTTTTAAAAAGGAAAATATTGCAAGTGAATGATTAAAAATTCTGCTTTCAGAAGTTAATAAAATTTCTATTAGTAACTGGAACCTTACTTTTTTTTGTTGCCCACGGTGTTATAACTATGCTAGAATTCAGAAACACAGTTAGAGTGTTATTTCTTTGGCGTATTGCTTTGGACCTTTGGGGTATGATATAAGGCACAGAGCATTCAGTGCACTGCAGCAGATTGCTGCTTACTGAATAACCAGGGGAAATAGCTGTAGAATGGAGTCAAGGGGAATGATGGTCAGAAAAAATTCTGACTGAACAGTTTTTCATTGGCAAATGTCAGATTGCTGTAATCCCAGGATGCATTAACTGTGATGACACTAGCAAAGAGTTTCTGGTCACCTACCCCAGCCTGTACCCCAGACTAACCAACAGCCCAGTGGTTAGAGGCAGGGCGAGAAGTGTAGCTCTCCGAAGGGACCCCTGAGCCATTTTGTCATGGACCTCTCGCTTTCCCAACCAGAAGTTGTTCTTGTTTGTAGAAATAAATATACCCTGAATCAGAGATAAAAAAATGGACTTTATACAGCAAAAAGCTCCATGGGAGGTGGAAGATGACGATTGAGATTTCCTCTGCAGTTAATATGTGATTGTTTACACAAAATGAAGTTAAATCAACAAGGGAGATGGATAGACCTTAGTCCAGAATACCCCTGAACCAATGACTCAGGCATTCAAATGGGAGGAAGAAGATTAAGGTTTAAGCCCAAGCCTGCATCTAACATCTCCTAGATGTCCTCAAACTACTGGGTTACAGTTGTTCCTGTTGTGCTCTGCCTTTTTCTTTTGTTTTGTAAGAAAAATATTCAAAGGATATCAGTGGTGCTCAGAAACTATCCAGAGCCAGCGTTGCTTAGTGCCTGGTTTCTGCTGCCACAGCCCTGTGGGGCACAAGCCTCTGTACAACACAGCTGCTCTTGTGGATGCCCAGATATCCATACCTTGTTTCCCATATTGTGCCAGACATAACAACAGGAAGAGAAGAAAACTGCCAATAGTACAATTGAACAAAGAAATAACTCTGCCACCCTTGTAACATATCCCCCATTATCTCCTATGTTACCAGGCAGTTTGCCTCTGTGATCCCTTTGGAGGCGTATGGACCCCTGGCGCTGATGGGTGGCCAGCATCACTAGTGCTGGAAGGTCACTTAGTTGTGGGTGTGCCTGACACGGGGCTTGGCTGTCCCTATCTCCTGAGGCTGTTGCCTGTCCGAGACCTGAAATAGGGCAAAGTTGGACCTACACATCATCCTCTTGAGTGGAGAAATGGTGTCTGCCTCCCAGAGCAGGATTTTTTAGTCGTAGGTCAGGCACCTGAGCTCCGTATACAATGTGTAGGGCATGTTGATGCCCCAAACCTGTTTTTACAGAGATCAGGACATAAACTGGGAGTGAAGGTGGCTAATGCCTGTGCTAGCAAACAGCAACTCCTCTTTCCACTTCTCAATATCCTCTGTCAGCCTCAGATATTGCCTTTGGTAAATCAGGGTATGTAACTGAACGTCTTCCCAAGTGCATGTTTTGCCTTGTGAAAACTGGCCCATTCCAATTTTTAGAAACCAGCTACCAGGAGAGATGGTGACAAACATGCTGAGAAGACCCTGTGGTGAGAAGCAATGCTCAGGGAGTGGGAGATGTGGCTTCTGCCTTCACCCCTCCACACACTGCTCACCCCTAGGAAAGGCCCCAAGCATTAGTTACAGCCCTGCATCCAAGCGGGTGAGCAGTGGGACACTCTTCACCTCTCCTCAGTATTGGGTGGGCGTTTTGAGGACCATACTGCTCCATATAAGGCTTTTTTTGTGTGTTTGGCTCCAATAGTGCGAGTCTATGTGTTACCTGGTGCAAAGCTGTGCTTGGCTTGCCTTCTGTTGTTGTGGGGAGGGTGTCTTTTAAGTACACCCTTCATTCAATTGGACCTTTCGGATTTTTTTCTTCTGTGCCTTTGCCATCTGAGTAGTAAATGGGTAGCACTGAGGAATGTGAGCCTCCAAATGACAGAGCAGCCAAATCAAACTGGTTCATGCTAGAACTGCCATCAGTTTGGCTCCAGATGCAGAATGGGGACAGTTTCAAATTCCTAATACTGATATCACAGGAACATTGCTTCCTGCCCTCAACAAGAAATCTGTTGAAAGGGCCCTTGGAAGGATCTCTCTGCAGTGTTTTTAACAAATCTGTTTACTGGAGGGAGAGTTTACCCCTATGGGTGTTTCCCCAAATTGCAGTACACCAAGAAGTGAGCTGTTGGCAGAGGCTGGCTGTGGACTCTGCGCCTGTCCAGCAAAACCATCAGAGCAGTGGACATGAACGCCAATAAAGCAGTCCTGGTTTACTGCTGCTGGGGGTCTGGTCCAGCATCTATAGCTTTTTGCCCTGTGGGTAGTGTGGGCAAAGTAATACCACAAGGAAAGAATCACAACTGGATCCCAGCTTCTGTATTTGGGGGATGGGGTGGGGGGGGATGTTTGCATTTCATTAGTGTTAAGTTTGCCATTTCCAAGGATTGGGAAGAAAAATCTCTTCCCTCTTTGCTAGAATATAGAGTGGTGTTTACTTTCTCATTTTGAAATTTTCCCATCTTGTGTAACAGCTGTGCTAGGGCAGGACTCGCTCTCTGCTGAACTGCTGCTTTTTTCCTTTGGCCTTTGTTAAAATTTCTGATAAATAACAGACTGTCTACAGCTGTTCAAATGATGTTGCTTTTTCTAAGTGTCACTTCGGTGTTCATTCCCACCAATGTGGGCTTTGCTTTAGAAGGTAAATAAGGGACAAATAGGGCTTGCTGTTGAGTAAAATTGAACATGTGGGCAGTGGGAAAAGAATCTGAAATGTGAATTGCCCAAGCCTACAGAAGCCATCCACCTCCGGCTGTGATGGAGACACTGTGGCATCTTGGCAGCATTGCTGTGTGCAATTTTCTTTAAATAACTGGTGGGTTTTTTGTTTGCTGCAGTTGGTGCTATGTCTTCACATTTTCTCATTTGAAGGTAATCTGCTTCTAAGAAGTGATTAGTGCGATTTGTACATGGAAGGCTTCACTGGGCTTTGAATTTTTGCAATGGCATTAGCTATGCTAGTGCTACTGGGCTCACCACTGTAATAAATAGTGAGAAGATAATATACGTGACTTACTAGTATACCAATCTATTGTTACAAAGATAACTTTGTATAATTTATATTAGTGCATGATTTAATTTATTTAGAGGCTTTCTCTAAAAACATTATAAAATCACAGTTCTGGAATAAAAAGATCTTACGAATGAGGACTGAAGGTTTTCTTTTTCACACCCTGTATCTCTTCTTTCCATGGCAAGAGTTCTGTCTATTTCTTGCCCTTAACCCTGTGTACAGATCCCTGTAAGAAGCTGAAGGGCAGAAATTGCTCTGCATTTGAAAAATGGATCAAACAGTTTTGAAGAAACAATATGAATGCAAAGTTTTATCTGTGCTTGAGATTAGAAATTGACTTTCTATAGTAATATTTAGGTGAGTTTAATACTCAGATGAGTTCAATTTATTTTCTGTTGCAAACTGCTTATAAAGGCAAAAATATATAATTTATAAATCCAAAGAGAGAAAGAAAAGGGAATGAACTGAAGTAACTCAACTCTGTCCTTTCCACAGCTGAGGACACAAAGTAATAATTGTTGCTTAGCTAAATTATCACACAAAAGAACAGCAAGTCATTAATTTCCACATGAAAAAGCACAAAAATAGGATTTCTGTAAGACTGATTGGAAGGTTTAAGATGAGAATGTCAATGTTAAGGTTTCTCTTTAAGGGTGTTAGATCTGCTTAGGCTGAAATTGGTCCTGCCTTTGCTAGTGTAGCTAGTGTAAACCCATAGCAATCGAATAAATGGAGAGTCAGCGCCATGGTTTAAACAACTTTCGACAAATATGATGGGCCAGATCCTCAGCTCTTCTCACTTATATAAACCTTTCTCAAGGTTGTTGGAGTTGAAACAATTTACACCATATATAAGCCAAAAACTTTGGTGACAGTACAGTACCAGTACTTACTGAAAGAGGACACATCTGTAATCCTGTAATTTTCTGGCCAACTCCTTAAATACGGGGTGCTGGCTAACACCAGTACAGCAAGGCAGATAGATATCGTTCTGTTGGAAGACATCAAGTTCTGGTGCTTTTGGAAAGAAGCTGGGATTTTCAGTTACAGGGAAATCTCAAAAAGGAACTTGAGAATTTTGCAAGCGTGTGCTTCAGGTTTGCTCAACATTTTGAGGCAAGTGTAAATCACTTCTAAGTAAGCTGCGACGAATGAAATGTTCATAATTACAAGCTGCTAGCCAATCTTTACACTATTTTTGCCTAAGTACTGCTTAAATTACTACAGCATATTTTACAGACAAAAAAGTGTGATTAATTAATACCTGCAACATCAGTAGGCTCATGTAGGAATAACAATGAGAAGAAGCTAAACTAACTCCTTCGGTTGAATATGACCGCTATTTCTTGGATTATAGGTAAAAAATTGGGGACCTCAGCCAAAATCTGGATGACCAGCCACTCTGGGCACTTTTCACCAGCTCAGCAGAGAGGCCAGGGACTGAATGGAGGTAGAGGTTGAACTATGCTCCAGTTTCCTGAGACGGCTCCTTCTCATGAGGGTTATGGGCAAAATTGTGACTAATGAGAAATGCATGTCCTGCTGGAGCACAGCTGCCTGTGTTCGCCGGATGCGTGAAGACCTGCAGGCCACTTTTGAGTTGCAAGTGTTTTAATGGTGATAAACACTGGATTTTTATCAGATTTTCAAGTGGCATCAAAAATGCACATGCAAATCGTTGATCTTGGTTGATCTCAGGACCTATTTTTCCTGTGACAGCTGGGGCCATCTTAGAAGAAAGCAATGATAACAATGCGGTAAAAGCATTTCTCTAGAGCTTTGTAGTTGGTGAGAGAGGATGTTCAGTTTACCCCAGATAGTAGCCATAACGTGTAAACAGCAAGGCTCGTACATGCTGTTTTCTGAAGCGTGGTTCAGGGAGGCTGACCACTAGCTGCTGCTAATAGCAGTGGAACAGCCACACTCCGAACGTTGGACAGATAGACATCTAGGTCACCGCCACTGGGAGCCAAAAGTGTGCGGCTGCAGCCACTCGGTGAATGTATCTTTATGACTGCCGTTGCGCATTTCTAACTGTTGTGCCGAGGCCCTACATCCGCTAGGAACAAGATTTTTGGTTCAATATTTAAATGCCTTTGAAACTGGGCTTTCATACGAGAGAGAAACTAGGGTTCTTCACTTTGTTTGTGCAAAAGGGTGCTTGTAGAATTGGAATATTTTCTAGGTTCATAGGGTCACTTGATCATCAGCTTTATTAGCTGGCACAGCAACCCTGTTCAGTCCGATAGCTTGTACTCTGGTTTGAAAGCAGAAATGAATCCAGGAATACCAGCACTGGTAGGAATCAGGCAGGGCTTTGCTGTGTCAAAGCTGGTGTCATGTGGGGTTTCGCCTTGGACTGGCTGGTGAGAATTTTAAATGCAGAGATATTAGTCAGCATCATGGTTATGCTATATTGTACTTTCATTCCTGTGGGTTTTTTTAATGAAAGGTGGCTTTTATACACCTACTATTGGAAAGCATTCATTCCTGATGTGTACCATCTGGATACAAATATTGTATCTGGAGACTGTGTTTTTAACAAGTAATTGCCTTTTCGTAATAGATACAATAGATACAGAAGATCTACTTAGGCAGGTAGTCCTTTGCTTTTCCACAAAGGAATTCTACCGTTTGCAATTGAATTGTAATATTTGCTTGTGTGTTCAATTGAAATGCCCAAAGCAGGATTCTTATATCCAGAATTAGAACTCAGGAGTTCCTAATTACCTTTCCTTTTCGGTATCAGTTGTTTTTTAAATCATCTTATAAGAATCCTGTTAAAAAAAAAGGAAACAAACCCCAAACCTCCCCCAACCTTTTACTGCATTGATATTTGTGGAAGAAAAGCTGCAAAAACACTTTATGCAGAGCATATGAAAGGTAAATGATTTTAATTTTTAACCATAATATTTTACTTTCCTGAAATTTATCTTCTCTCTTGGAGGTTCTGTACAAGAAAAGAGGATCTGTAACCTTTCCGCTAGCATTATTTGGAATCTCTTCTAAATTTCTTTAATTACAAGTGTCTTGGATACGTTGTTGGAAGGATTTATTGAAACAACAGGGTCAAGTATTAATATTTTGGCTTGTGCCATATCCCAATTCCTTCTTACTTGCCTGTTTTTCCGTGCATATAACGTTCCTATTAACTTCCTATGCCATTATATTCTCTTCCCACAGTAGAATAGACTTTCCTTACCTCTTTTCATTTCAGTAGCAAGCAGAACGTGCTAAAAACGTACGTGTGTTTGTGTGTGTGTGCGTGTGCCTGTGTGGCATCCGGTGTTTACACTTTTAGTGGACATTTCACTCTCCGCCTTTTCCATCCCCGACGCTTTATGTGGTCAGCTGTGGCTCTGCAAACCTGGCCAGCGCCCTGTGGGAAGGCATGAATAGCCCTTGTTGTGCTAGCACACCTGTGTTCTGCGCACAGCTGTTTGGTTCACAACAGGGTTGCTGTTAGCAGTTATGAAACGTTTTCACACCACCCACCCACTATCCATTGGTTTATAACATTTGCTGGCACTTCTGTCTGACTTGAACTTTTTTTTTTTAATTTAAAGGACACCAGGATACTTTATGTATAGGAATAACAGGCCAAATTGGCACAGCACCTTATTAAAAATATTCCCTCTCTCCTGTGTCAAAGATTACTCTTTTTCTGTCTGTTGTAAATCTGCAACTATAAGAAAAAATGTTTCTATTTATTTTACTATTTTACTTTTTTTTTTCCTCCTAGTTATTAGTCAATTCTGTGCTGGCCAGAATTTAAGCGGGCTGGAACATTACTTTGTTTTTTTCTACATGTTGTTGGAGATGCAGCGTCACCCATTTGTTCTGCATTTTATCTGTATGTTTTAATAGGAATTTAAGGCACAGAACAATAAAAGGCTACCCATATAGCTACTTCTTAAACCACCAGAACTGGCTGGATAGATAACTCAACTCTTCTGAAAGGAAGATGGCTAAAAGCTCACTTTTCTGGTAGTCTAGATGACATCAAATCTCCAAAATGGAAAACTGAGCTAAAAGAAAAAAACTAAATACAAAATGAGGTGGCAAAATGAAGCAGGTGCTCCATGGGGAGGGGAAAAAAGACAAATCAACTTAACGTAAAACCTGCTTCATTTCTATAGGAAAATGCTGTTTAAATTCATAGACTAGGAAGACAGCTGAACTCTTCTGTGTAGTTTTATCAGCTGTGTTTTGTATCTCTCCATGACACAGTATGTGGCTCTTTTCTGAAAGCAGGACAATGTGTTTTGACAGCCCTTGGCAGTGAGAGCAACAGTGAGAAAAGCAAACCAAAGTGATTCAAATTAACACAAGCTGGCTGTTGTGAAGCTGGACCATCCAAAGCATTTCCCATGAATAGAGAACCTCAGAGATTGTAAGATGCAACATAGCCAAGTGGGTTAGAAACAATGAGGAAGGGCTGCTGCTAATGCTGCTCACCATGCCACCACCTACAGAAAACATCGTTTTTTCTTTGGTAAGCTACAGGGGCATTTAGCTCTAGTCCTGTTTGACAAGGTGAACAGATCCTATACTGAGCTCTGTTTAGGACCTGCAGGGAAAACAGCATCAAGCAGAAAGGCAAAGCTCAATTAAAATTGCTTTAGGTAACCTTAACCATTTCTGTAAGGGATGGCTTGCATGGGAATTTGTTGTTGTTCTAGATCATGCATGGGTATGTGTTTATTTTGCCGTAATGTGACTGCTGGTGGCTTTTATTTTTTAAACACTTCATTGCTGATCAGAAGGAAAAAAGATTGAGTATTTATTATACCTTATTAGTTTTCTAAACTCTTTCTAATTCAAAAGAGAGGCAAATGTCTTTGGTAACCTTAGAATTAAGGATTCTCTGCTGATGCTAGAGCAATCTCCATGAGCTCCAGTCCTGCTCACTTGACTCACAGATGACTGGTTTGAGCAATTCAAAGTGTCCAGAAAAGAAAACCCTTAAAAGTACATCAAAGCTGAAAAATCTGATTTCTGTCATTCACTTCCTCTTCTGGTGTCGCAGGACAATCTTTTCCTTTCATATTCCTTTGCTGCTGGTAAGAACATATTATTTTATGATGTGTACAGTGCTATGACCCATCTCTCTGTCTTGTGTGCCACAAAGTTACTATCTCCCATGTTCTGACTTCCTAAGAATCTTCCTTTTACTTTAGATCCTTTCATTTTGCTTCTCTTCTGAGTGTCTTCTCCCATCTCATCACTGAATGAATCGTACTTTAGATAATTCAAAGTAGCTGTTGTTTTCTTCTCCTGCCCACACCTGCCCACATTTGACTTCTCATACCCAGTGCCTTCCCACTCTCATTCCCAGCTGGAAGACCTCCTCTTCTCATTCTAATAAAACCTCTTTTTAATGCCTTATGAGTTATGAGGAGGACGGTAACCCTTCTACTGGTATTTCAGTCCCTCATGATCCATAATATATTTTATCTGCACTGTGCCCTGTGAATCATGGACTTGTTGTAGATGCAAGAAATTAAGTGATTTTCCCAAGGTCATAAAGAAAGTTAAGGGGTAAATTAAGCCCAGACCTCATGGATCCTAATCCTAGCTGTGGAGGCTGTAATAGCAATGGTGAGGAGGATGGAAAGTCCAGGCAGATGATTTGTATTCCTTACTTATGGCCAAATATGACACAAAAAAAGGCACCCTGCTCCTGACGAGGAGAGGCGGGAGAGGGGGACATAATTCATGCTATTCAGATTCTGCTATTTAGCATTTGCCGATTCCTAATGGGATATTTGCAAAGTATAATATTTTCTAACAGCTGTAAGGACAAGAGAGCCTAAAATTTCTCCCTATACATAATATCCATGAAATTGCATTGAATATTGTAATGATGTGTTATGCTGCCATTAGCTCCCTCTGAATACCTAATTTGGAAGGTTAATGAAATTGACAAATGTGTGTACTGTACGCGCATTGTCAGTACTAGTTAATGGCAACTCTCACATTTTTATTTGGAAAATTATATAAAACTGAAAGTGACAATTATTGTAACTTCATCTTTTTTGGAATCTAGCACAGTGTGCAGTTTATTTAAATAGGGTTGTATGTGTTTTAAATTTGTATACCATCATATGAAGTCCTTTGCTCATCATGTGATTATATACTTAATTTTTGTATGAATGAATGCCTGTATTGTGGTCTTTTATAGCATTGGGCCAATTTTTTGGTTTTTGTGTGTATTCCACACTAAAATACCATAAGTCCTTGTCTTCCTGTTGGCTCAACAGTGCTTGATTACAAAACTGGCGCCAGTTAATTCAAAGAGACATCACACGTCCAAAATGAATTTCCCCAGGCAAGGAAAGTATGCTGGAGTACACTGGAAGAGTATGCTCTTGTATTTTCTGTAAATGACTGAGCACCATAAAAGGTCACTTGCAGCTGCTACTGCTTCCATACATGAATTTGATGAGGTCCTTGAAGTTTGGCCCCTAAATATTTCTGTGGCTCTAGAAAGTACTTCTTTAGACCAAGGTCACATTTTTAGGTGCAAAGAGTCTGACCTAAGATCTCTTTTTAGTCTAAATCTGTTTGAGTAGACAGAGCTTCACACAGTGAATGATCCCTTATGGTCCTGGGGATCTCAGATCCATTTTCTGGGAAGTGAGAAGAGACATTATGATAATCCTCTGTGACAAAGCACAGCATGGATGATGTTGCCTCATCCGAGCCTTGCGAGCTGGAAAAGGGTGGATGGATGGAGTAAGAGCTGCACAGCCCACTTCCCCTGTTACTTACTTTTTGGGCGTCTCTTCAACTCCTTGTGGAGTTTCTTCTGAGGGAGCAGGTGTCACAGAGGAGGACTGCTGCCCTGAGGAGACCGTATGTGTCACTTCCAAGAACAAAGCAGTCTTTTAAACCCAGTGCTATATTGAGCCTGTGAGTCATGAATCTTTAGATCAATAACCAAAATGTTTTTATATGTGGGGGCAGCCCCAAACAGAGTGACTCAGCGCTGGCAGTTCCGCATTCAGCACACTTCTGTGCAGGATCTGGTTTCAGATGACTGATTGCGGGAGTAGGGCCGGGTGTTGTGTGGAGGCTGAGGCGCTGCTTGCAGGCACAGCAGAGCGGAGTTTTCTTTTTGATACTCAGCACACCTGCCCCTCATTCAGCTTCATGCAGGAGCTGTATTCTCAGGCTGTCCCAGATGTTGCCTGCAAGTCAGCAGCCTGTCTGTCCATCTCTGGTGTTTTTTATAAGGTGACTTGGAGATGTCAAGGTTTAAGACATTCTTAGGCTTTGATTCTCTTGTGGCTTTTTCCCCTTTTGGTATGTTGTATTAATAAATACGTGGCAGAATCTGGTGCAAGAATACATCTATTCAGACCCTTTGTCATGGATGCCACAGATTCCAGTGGTCTAAAATTCTGAAAAGTGATCAAATGCTTGTCCCTCTCATGCTTGACAACAGGGACTCCTTCTGCTCTTGCTCCAGTCCCAGTGGCCATGTCACATCAGGCTCATGGTAACCCTCTGGGAGAAGCTGGGGTCCATCAACCACTCCACAGACCTCTACCCCAAAAGAAGAGATCACACTTAAATGTTTGCATCAGCTGTATTTGTCAACATACACATTGATTTGAAATAGGAAATTTGGAGCCTGAAAAAGCTTCACACTGAGATTTGTCTTGTGAAGTGGGACTGTTTTGCTCCTCTCTGGATTAGTGATTTACTGATAGCTCAGTAAAGGATAAGGGATGTCTGCACCTGGCCTATTGAAGGGACATTTGCATTTGAAGAAGCTAGGCCAGTTAATAGTCCACTGAGAGGACACTGAAGCTCACTCCTGAATGGAGGAGGGGAAATGAATTTGAATGAACCTTCACGCAACATTCCAACAAGGAGTATGGGGTTATAAGTTAGCCTTCTTCCTAGGCTGCAGGTTCCCTCCTGTGAATATATATTTGGGATGGAGAGTGTACAACAGCTCTGAGATCCTGGCCATGTGGGTCAGATGTGGTTTAGATCTTGTTTGGCACCTAATACAAAGTGAGACAGGGAGAAGGAAAGAGAGAGTGGTGGGCCTGTTGGACTTGATTTTAGAGAAAGTTTTCTTTCTTTTTTGCCAGCCATATGTTATAAATCTCTACAACTGTGTTGCTTATTTTGGATTGGATAAATAAGTATTTTTCCTTGCTTTTGACTTGGCTTGCACCAAGGATGATTTCTAATGATGGCTAGCATAAAAAAACTACCCTGAAAACTGGTATATAGGCACAGTCTAGTAATATCTAAGTCCCTGACACATTGCTCCACAATACCCCATGATCAACAGAAATTGCCACCTGTGCATGGGACACTATGGGAGCTGGTAAAGTAGGGAGACTATACTAGTGTAGAATTTTTGGTTGACCAGCACAAGGCAGAAAAGTTTTTGTGCACACACAGAGAGTCAAAAAGAATATTGATCCTCCAGGTTGGGCTTCCTCTCCAGGGCTCTTGGGGAGCACATAAAAAGCAGGTAACGTGCTTTAGCTTTCCTTTTAGAGCTCTGCCTCTTGTATATTGAAAGATATTTGGTAGTTCCTGCAGGACTGAGCATATTTGATAGGCATATGAATTCTATTCTTTTCTGACCAATTTGCGTCTGGACTCTGTGTTTGCAGGAGGGAGATTGATAGAATTGCTGCTGCTGAATCAGATTTACTTCAAGGTCAGGAACTAAAGTTATATACTGTTAAATCATGAAATTGGAGTAACTTGGAGAAAGAAAGTAATCATGAGGAAATATTTCAAATTAAATTATTTTTCCTCAAGAAAGATAATAGGACCATCAAATTTTTGGAGCTTTTTGCCATTTCAAGCAGAAGTAGAAGATGATTAATGGTGAGTCATTTCAAGAGAAGATGTTGCCAGGGCACCACAGGGACTGGGGGCCAGGAGTGGCGGGGGGCTCCCTGGGTTGGGAACAAATGAGCTTCACCATCCAGGGCCTGTCCCACCACCCTCAGCAGTGATTTCTTCTAGGAAGTTTATTCCTGCCCTGAGGGTAGTAGGTGTGGAGCCCTAACTCCTCAAAGAACATTGACTTTGTCAACAGCTAAGATGCCACCAACAGAAAGGAAACCTCTCTAGAAGAGTGATCCCTTGCCTTTAACTGAAAAAAATATGCTGGAAATTTTGCTACAAACACAGAGTGGATGCAAGGCAGTACGAAAAAATGAAACTGAGTAACATAACAGAATGCTCTTCTCATATCTGTGGAACATAACAGAAGTCCCAGCTATCAAGCCAGTGTGGATAATTATTGATTCATTATGATTTATTTCAACACCCATTGAAAAAAACTCTCACTTACTTCAAGAGATGCTGAACTGAGCTCAGGGAAAGGTAAAATGAACCCCTGGTCATTTAGCCAGTAGAATTTGGAGGATGAAGGTTTCATTTATTTTCTTATAAAAACCACCAGATATAACATACAGAGAACCTGATTATTCTGTTGCTTCTTGAATGTATTTGTTTCATCTGTGAAAGTCACATCTTTTTCTAAAATGTCTATGCTATGCAAAAAAAAGAAGGGATGCCATTTCTCTGAATGTGTTTAGTACAAGCCATAGCTCTGCCTATGCAGCTGTTTCTCATGCAAGAAGAAAAAAGAATGCTTTGGCACTCAAGAGTGAAGAGTCTTCATAAAAAAGCATGGTTTAATCTCTGACTTGCTAACCTTTGATTTTAAATTTTAAAAAAGGCAGCAAAATAGTTTTATTGAATCAAGGAGATACAGAAAAAATTAGCAATGTTTTTAATGTGAATTTGTGCTGCAGTACCTTCTAGTTGGGAGGCAAAAATTGAAATATTGCCTCTATCTGAGGTTGGGGGGCAAAAATCCTAATGAGTCCAACCTATCTGGATTTCTCTGCTAATCTTCCACTTTCACAGCTGATCATAGAATCATAGAATCGTTTAGGTTGGAAAACACCTTTAAGATCATCCAGTCCAACCATTAACGTACACTACCAAGTCCACACTAAACCAATCAAGGGTAGACTAGACTAAACCATGTCCCAGAGTGCCACGTCTACCTGTTTTTTGAATGCTTCCAGGGATGGTGACTCCACCACCTCTCTGGGCAGCCTGTTCCAGTGCTTGATAACCCTTTCCGTGAAGAAATTTTTCCTAATATCTTATCTAAACCTCCCCTGATGCAACTTGAGGCCATTTCCTCTTGTCCTATCGCTAACTACTTGGGAGAAGAGACCCACACCCACCTCACTAAAACCTCCTTTCACGTAGTTGTAGAGAGCGATAAGGTCTCCCCTCAGCCTCCTCTTCTCCAGACTAAACAACCCCAGTTCCCTCAGCCAATCCTCATAGGACTTGTGCTCTAGACCCTTCACCAGCTTTGTTGCCCTTCTCTGAACACGCTCCAGCACCTCAATGTCTTTCTTGTAGTGAGGGGCCCAAAACTGGACACAGTATTCCAGGTGCAGCCTCACCAGCACTGAGTACAGGGGGACAATCACCTCCCTGCTCCTGCTGGCCACACTATTCCTGATACAAGCCAGGATGCTGTTGGCCTTCTTGGCCACCTGGGCACACTGTTGGCTCATGTTCAGCCGGCTGTCGACCAACACCCCCAGGTCCTTTTCGGCCAGGCAGCTTTCCAGCCACTCTTCCCCAAGCCTGTAGCGTTGCATGGGGTGGTTGTGACCCAAGTGCAGGACTCGGCACTTGGCCTTGTTAAACCTCATACAGCTGGCCTTGGCCCATCGGTCCAGCCTGTCCAGATCCCTCTGCAGGGCCATCCTACCCTCCAGCAGATCGACACTCCCACCCAGCTTGGTGTCATCTGCAAATTTACTGAGGGTGCACTCAATCCTCTCATCCAGATCATTGATAAAGATATTAAACAAGGCTGGTCCCAAAACGGAGACCTGGGGAAACACCGCTCGTGACCGGCTGCCAACTGGACTTAACTCCATTTACCACAACTCTTTGGGCTTGGCCACCCAACCAGTTTTTTACCCAGCGAAGAGTATGATGAGCTAGCGCTCAGGATATTTAGCTTTGTTCAGACACTGAGAGTATGGAAGTTTTCATGGCTTTCATGATTCTTCTGATCTTCTCTCTATCCTTTAATTAAATATATGTTGGACATACCATCCAGCTTCCAAAATTTCTCTCAGCCTCAGCTTCTTCCATGACTAGGTTTGTCATAGTCAAACCAGAAGTTCAGCCAGGTGGAAGTACTCTATCCATTGTCTACTCCAAAATGGTTCAGACTAGTAGAATTAGCTTTCCATAACTGCAATCAAGTGTTAGCAGTGTCTTTCACAATCCACTTGTCATCCTTGTTGCCCTGGTAGAAAATTATCTTTCTGGATCATATTCAAGGTATTCAGGTGCCACAGGAACAGCAGGGACAGCATTACCAGGGAGGTAGAGGAGGCTGTCAGCTTCACACCAGCACTCCCTGATGACATGCAAGTCCTTGTCATAGTACAGTATGTCACATCCTGGTTGTGCTGGCGGCCAGCGTATAAATGCTGGAAATAAAGAACTGTGCCTGTCCCAGTCTGTTTCCTTCCTCTGTGTGCTCTTTGGCTTTAGCTCACTACGCCAGCCTTTGCTGGACTTTTACTTTGTTATTGTTTCCAGGAGAAATATTGCTGTCTGAGCAGGTTAGCCCTGCAGGAGCAGGTTTCGGCTGGCAGCTCTGTGGGATACAGGCAGCGTGTGGAATACAGGGCATGAGGGATGCTCAGCACCCAGCATTACAGGATTCTTTTTTCTTGATTTTGGTGCGTCTGCCTGGGTGAATAAGGCTTACCTGTGGGAGTTGTAAAGTATGTTGCTAAGCTTATTTTTGGTATTTCTTTTAAAAAATCTTCTGTGCCTGTTGCCAAACATGCAAGGTTTGTTTTCAGACTCTAACTTCTCAGGTAAAGCTGTCATGTTTATTCTGACTCACTACATCAACACATAAATATGAGATTTTTGTTTACATTTATTGCTTTTTGTGTATCTTTACATAGCCTGGAAATATTTTTTTCAAGGCTTTATTCATTTCCCAGATATGAAAGAATGAGGGAGAAAAAAAAAATCACTATGTAACTTAATCTCAGAAGATGCATTTGGGCTCATGTGTTGGCTATGACACAGTATGGTTAAACCTGGGACAGATTTGGGTTTACATCTTCTGGGGTTACTAACAACCTTAGTTTTGACCATCACTTGACATTAAAAAAAAAAATTCCCACTTTTCAACATGAAAGCCATGAGTCATCCTCGAAGTGAGTGTTGCCCGTGTAGTGCATTTGAGGAACGGTTTGGGGCAGGCTGACATGCATTCGCAGGTTCTGTAATCTGTCATCCACTTCGCAGTACTTTAACTTACAAACATTTTCACAGGCTGCAGACAGTGGCTCTCTGCTCACATTAACCACAAGCTCATTCTGCTTCACCACAGTTTGACCTCTCTGATGAGCCACACATTAATGTGTTTACAGACTGTGTGTGTATATATCTGGCTATAGGCTTGTCAAGGCACGCACAGTGCAGAAGTCATTTTTATTTTCAAATGTATTTGGTTTTGGCTGTGATCTGGCTGGTCACTTATTCCTGGTAAATGATTTTCATGGTGTCAGTTAGTCAGTGTTGGCCCATCGTTTCCAAGAAAACAGAATATAATTCATGGGGGGTGTTACAGAATCAGGTTGGGAAACATCTTGAGAGATCATAGAATCATAGAGTCATTTACGTTGGAAAAGACCTTTAAGATCATCCAGTCCAACCATTAACCTAACATTACCAAGTCCACACTAAACCAATTAAGGGTAGACTAGACTAAACCATCACCTAGTCCTGTGTTGGCTTAAGGTAGGCAGTCTGAATCAGTTAGCCCCCCTGCTGTCTGCTCCAGCTTACTCCTGGAGACTTGTCCTGCTCCCTGATGTCTAAGTGGGGATGCTCAGCAGCCTCTGACTCACCACAGTTTATTGGAATAGACCTCAGTTTATTTTACTAAGGCGAGCTGCAGGCTGTGAAGCCAGGCGAACCCTTCTGCTCCATCTCCTTGACTACGGGGAGTGGAGAGGGGCAAAAGCAGACAACTGAAGATCAGGATGGAGCTGGGACAGCTGAAGCTCTCTACCATGGCATGTTTATTCACATCCTCAGCCTGAGCTTATAACTGCCGAGTTTGGGCACCTACTTCTCAGCTGCACCAAGTCTTTCATAGCTTACCTCAGCAGAGACTGTTCTGAAGCAAGAAGCAAGCTGATCCTGCCATCCATTAAATTAGTAACTGCAAGTAGCTCCTGTGACTGGATAAATGATCAAACTTTTCAGGGAGACTGTACTGTGCCACAGGAATGCATGCTCTCACCTGAGAACACCAGGGTTTAGTGCAGCTCATGAAGCCGCTCTGGTGTCTTTGCAATGTGCTGCAAGGCTGGCACCTCCAAAGGATGATGGACCTCACCGCAGGTGAGGGATGTGGGTGCTTCCACATGCTCTTGCAGTTCTCTCCATCCTTTGTAACAGCTCCATACTGGAACATGCTCTTCAGAGCTGCTGTCCTGTTGTTGGCTGCACTTCCCACCACTGAAAGATGAGCAGGAGGAAAGATTTGATGCCCATCCTGCCAGCCCGTCATGGAGTGCCAGCTATGATGCATTCGGTTGCTGTGCTCTGCAGCACCCAGCCCCCCATGGTATCTGTCTCCCACGCAGGGATGTGGGGCGAGTGGGCTGAAGGATGTGAGTAACATCCTCCTCAAAGGCCAGGCATCAGTAGATGCCCCTTAGTCACTGCCCTCTGATCCAACCTGTCTTTTAATTTTCTATTGCTGTAATTTCAAAGGGGCAGATTGTCCAAGTGGTCAAACAAGAGCAGTCCCAGGAATTTATTCAGGGGTTTCAGCTGATCTATTTTTGAAGTGCACTTTCTCACTTGATCTGACATGAGACATGCAAAGGTGATGTGCTCCTCTCCCTTTCTCTCTCTTTTTTTTTCCAGCATGTAGAAACTTGTTATCGGTTTCACTGTGCAGATGAAAAACTGTGTCTTGAGCAACATCTATAAATGTCACAGAGCTGGGGTTTTTCGAGTGTTTACTGAGAACATATTATCTTTTAGTGTCTGTATCATAAATACCTTTTTGTTAATCTTTCACCCTCACTAAATCTATTACAAGCTTTAATCAACCTTTCTAAGCAGTAATAAAATGTTATCAGCAGTTGGCAGAGATTATAAGTGACAGACCCTAATGTTTTCTAATGATTGTCATTATTTAGAAGGTTGTTTGTAGTTTTACAGAAAAATAATTAGATCTATTGCATACATTTGAAGAGAGGTGGAGTGTGCCTCCTCTGATAGTTTACTCTCAAGAAATCTAATTTGTAAATAATTACTTAAGAAGAAAAAAAATCCAACAAGCCAAAGCTGGATGGAAATTCAATACATATTTAGGCACATGCAGGCTGAACACAACATGTTTTATGCTAAAAAGACAGGATATTCCCCAGATGAATACATACAGGTCAAGTTTTTCACCTATTATCAAAAAGATCTGAAGTCTGAACTTCTAAGAATACATCTCCCTCTTTATCAACTCATCACCTTGTTACACACACAGAAATAGGCTTCACGAAAGTATTATTTTATATTATGCAAATTATTTTTCCCTTTAAGAACAAGTCTATACTCTTTCACTTACATGCCATGTTTCTGCAACTGGTGAAGTGAAAGGTTTTGAATGGGACATAAATGAAGGTGAGATTTTCTTGGTTCCCTTAAAGTTTAAAGGTTTTCTTTCATTGTTCCACCCCCCACCCCCAGAGAAGATCCTGTAAGTGTTGTGTTCTGGCTGAATTTCAGGTTTGATATACTCAAACGAGATACATTTCTCTGCATTCTCACCGACATTACCGTATTTTAATTTTCACTGTCCTGATTCACGGTATTGCTGAATCTGGAAAAGGTGCAGCCCCAAGTTTAGCACAAGATAAATGTTGGGCTTGTGCTCCAAGTGCGGTGTTCAGTCAGCTTCCCCCACCTCCTGTCTCCCATGTACCATGAGTTCACCATGATGCAGTAGCTTCCCCATCTCCAGGCTCTGCTGAGTCCCTGAAGATGCAGAGGCATTTTACTGCACTCCTGGTATGGCCCTTGGGCTGAAAGAGGACCACAGGCAGGACCCACTCTTGGGCAGCAGCCTCATGGCATCTCCTCCCTTTCTTGTTTTCTCTCCTGTTATATGACCCCAGATATGTGTCTGTTAAGAAAGAGCACCTATGAAGCAGTGTGTTAAATACTTGTGGTGAATATATCTACAGTACTCCCAGTGGAGACCCTCCCGATACTTGCTTGTCCCCCGAAACTGAAATCCTTGCCAGCACCAGGCAGGGAAGGTTTTATATTTTAATGTTGTTTCATGCCCAGTGAATGCTCACTGCTGACCTGCTTTCAGAGGGTATAAAAAAATCTGTGCAGGTGTTTAGGTCTCATGGATGTGCACGCACAAATAAGCACACACACGCACAATTCTTTAGGCTAAGTGACCAGTTTAAGCAGCAGTGCAGACCAAATCAGATTAGTGTAACTGAACTGGATCTTAGCTTTTTAATTGCAGACCTCATTCAGTCTGCTTTTAAGCCTCCAACTTGAAACTCATTCCCCAAGCACACCCTCTTCTCTGACTTCAGCTTGCCTCTTGCTTGGCAATGAGGATCAGCCATGCACTCAAGATGAACTTGGGCTTTTCTTTTTCAAATGATTATTAATTTCTGTGTATTTTTTGAAAAGTTTGGTTTATTTCTTGTGGTGGGTTTCTGTTGGCCAGTGTAGATGTTGACTTCTTTAGTCCTGTCATCACCTCTAGGCATTTCTAGAGTTTTATGCTGACCACCCTTTTTTGTCTCTAGTGATCTCAGTGTTTCTGCACATCCCAGAAACTTCCCTGTTTAATTCTGCTTACAAAAAAGGAGGATATGTTTAAAAAAAAAAAAAAAAATTAACTGATTTGTAGCTACTTAGTAAAAACTAAATGGTGAGCTTTTTCTAAGCAAACTAGGCATTTTTAGCAATTAATTTCTTTTCTCAAACTCTCCATTACCCTGGAGAAGGATGTGCATCCTAAAGATATTATGAAGTAAGCAGAAAACCCAACTTGAAAGGACTGGCAGTGTTTAAAGTTAGCATTTGGAGTATATCTGCAAGAAGCAGCAGCAGTGTTTAAATGGGAAATTCCAGACTATAAATTCTTTTTCAGCTAGATTATACGCAGTACAAGTGTTGACTTTCAATTTATACCTTTGATATGACTCATTGAATGTTCTGATTCTTAGTTTATTTGTCCTGTCTTCAGCAAAATGGATTGAATATAGGGTTATCCAACCATGATGCGTTGTCTCTGTGCCTCAGATGTTATATTGATGAAATCTTAGTGTCTGGCACTATCTAAGAGGAATATAAAAATTTGATTTGGTCTGCAGCCAGCTTTCCTCCCACTCTGGAACAATGATGGAACATCTGGGAGAACACTGTATTCATTAACCCAAATCCTGAACACTTCGCATAATACCTGATCCTGTAAGAATCTGCTTAGTTTTCCAGCCTGTGTAATTTGTGCTGGATGCAGCTAGAGCATATTCAGTCAAAGAACCTTGTGTCTTTTACATTTTTGAGCTTTTATGTGACATTGTGCTTTGTCATAATTGATGGTAACAAGATTCCCATTTGTTATCTGATTTCAAATGCCAGTTACATGCACGGTGGCTCACTCCATTCTCTCTCCTCCAGAAATTTCTCTTTATTTGTAATTTGTATTTTCAGCTGGAGACCTTAGGGTTTTATCTTGCCCATCGTCTCAGCTGAAGCCATATGCCAAGAGGCCTCTTAACTTTCCTGAGGATGGATCTTGGAATATCAGACTGGCATCAGTGTGCCACCTTTATTGTTTTTCCTGTTTTCATAATCTCCCCTTCTCACAGTGGCAGATGCACACCAGCATTGTGGCTGACAGAATAGCCATTTTCCTCCTGGGGTTTGATACTGCACTCTGGCCAGCTGCTGTGGGGTATACAAAAGGGTTGCTGCTGGTACATCCCAAAGTTTGAACATCCCCTGTGTTTTTATAGTCTGTGCTTGACTAAGAAAGGGATTGTGTTTTATGTCTCCTCATGACCCCAGATCCTCTGCATGGATTTGACTGTTCATGAGACTAAATAAAGCTAAACTCCTGAAATCTTATTTAAAAATGGCTGTCCTAATGCAGAACATGGGAGCTCAGCTGCCTGTTTTAGGAGAGGAATAAGGCAGTGGTTAGAGCAGTAACCTGGAACTTTTTTCTCCCTTTACTGTGTAGATATGCTCTGTGCTTGCCCTTGAGCAAGTCACACAGGCTGAGATCCAGAAAATACTTACACACCTAAGTCCCACGGTGGGATTTAGCCACCTGGATAGGAGAAAGGTCCAAATTTTTAAAGATCCTAAATCTTTCAGAGCACCTCATCTGCAAAATGAACATGGAAGCTCATGGTTTTCTTCAGCAAGATGTCATGAGAACAGATGCACCATGTTTGTAACATACAAACTGCTCATCTTTGCCAAGCCCAAACACTGAACCAAAAGCAGATAGAAGTGTATGCTACACAACTACCTGCTTCATCTACTGATGTTTTAAAAATGTACCATTTCCTTGCAGGGTTTGGCAGAGATGGAAGAGTGTTTGGGACCAAAACTGAAAATTCCGTCTTTGTGCTTTGTCAATGCAGCCTACCAAAGATTTACATAAAAATGGCTCAAAAGGATTACTTTTCAAGGCCTTGACATCAGTATGGCTGAAAGAGTTAAGGCCATTAGCTGGGGGCCATAAAAATACTTAGTATCTAACATCTTCAAAGCAATGTACAAATACTAACTAATTAATCTTCAAAATAGCCTTACCTCCACACCCCACAGTCAACCCTGATTAAAAAGTAAATATTCCTCTTGCACATGTAATCAACACTCAGAGCTTTATGCTCTAAGAGGGTAATTGACTTGTGCCTTGTTTGTGATTTTAATAAACAATTCAGAGTGGTTCAAAGGATGCAGAGCCAGAGGGAAGGTCAGTAGTAGTACTGGGGTACAGAGTGAGGAGTGCTTCCTCCCCAGACATCATCAATGTATTTCTGGACCTAGCTCTCTTTCCACATTCAATTGAGAGAGCTGGTATTTATGGTAAGAAATACTGTGTCTGGCAAGCCTGAACTACAGTGAGGAGAATGCATGACTATGACAGTACTTTAATATACTCTTTTAGGTACCTAAACTTTCCGCCTGTCATTGCTCAGTGTTTTTATTGGTATGTAGAAGTGCACCACAAGTCAGTTCACTTGCTTCAGTTCTTTGCTGAGAGTGGACCCATTACTGAATCCAGTGACAAAGTGTAATACTGAAACCAAATTGATGGTTAGTGCAAAATAAGGGGACATTGCTGTACTTAAAAAAGATTTGTATTAGTTCATTTCACATGAAGCTGTGTCTCTGAAGACTGACCCTAAGAACAGATAGATGGGAGATGCTTCATCACAATTGATTTGTCTCATGCAACTGAGACAGTGACATTTAAAATAAAACCACTTAGGTGACTGCTTATTGGAAACTGTTCTCATCATACCTGAATATTCATGGAGCTGCAACAGGTTTGACAGCTCAGCAGTCTGAAACCACCTGCTACTGCACAGGTGAAACTCTTGCAAGAGCACTTGCTACCTTTAAATATTTTGGTAGAATAGGGGTATACAAAATCCCATTGCAATAACCAGGTATTTATGTGGCAACAGCTCAACAAATAAATGCTAATAAATACCAAAGATCAGGGGATATGAATGTCAGGCCTGCAGCCAGCACCAGGCTCACAGGCTCTGCATGTGGCAGAAGGGAGGTCCACAGTCTTGTAGATCAATGCACGGAAGGGGGAGGGAAGCAACACCTACTGATCCACTTGCTAGTCTATGGGCTCAGCTGTATGGCCAAGGTATTGTGACAAGTTGTTATAGCTGTGCTTTCCCTTGATTTTAGTGCATAGGTACGCCGACTCTTAGACCTTTTATGTATTAACACAGATCAACTGATTCATGGTCATATCTTGTCTGTCTGAGATCTGAGACTTAAAACATGCACTTTTTGGTTGAGAACAGAGTCCTCCTGAGTGACTGCAAGAGGTCACTCCGTTCACTCACTTGCAACATATGGGTCATAGTTCTTTTCTACTTGATGCTTTAAGGATAAATATTTCAAGTGCTGAAGTGTATTACTGTTGAGGATTGGGGTTATTGATATGTACAAAGTTAAAAATAAAGAAAGTCTGAAGGCAGGGAGTTGAAATCTGTGTAGATGAGTTAGCAGGGAGGGATATCTGCATCAAGAGATGAGACGTACTTTTATATGCAGGAACTTTAGGCAACAGCAATAGTTGCATTGTGAGCATGGTATCTGGTCTTCTGAGTGCTAAACTTGGGACTTTGACTTACCATTGGAGTACCTGTATCGGTAAATGTTGTGTACCCACCTGTCCAATAGTGTGCGGATTCTCTGGATGCATAAAGCATCATGTAAATCTTATTGACAGACCAGAGTTCTACAGATTTCAAAGAAGTTCTAGTAGTGAGTAAAATTTATAAAAAAGTCAGTAAATTGGAACACTTGATAAGGTATTAAAATATGCTGTCTGAAATCTGGGTGTGGTTAGCTAACAGAGTGAAAAATAATGGATCCTCGCCATGCACAAATTGAGTTCAGTTTGCAAGGTATTCCTGGCCCTGCTTTTGAATATTAAAAATCCAGTGTTTGTCACAAAACCACTTCAGCTCAGTTCAACACACCTGGGTGCATGCCACAGTGGGATTATCTCTGATCTAATCACTAGGGAAAGTGGTCTTTTCAGGTCAGGACTGAGGTCATGGTTAGATTGTAGATAGAAAATTATGCCTCCTCTCTCTGAAGCATGCTTATTTACAGTATCAGGTGGTGTTCACTCATGTCTCCTCATTTAATCATTGAAATGCTAATATTCATTCATCAGTGTCACTGATACTCCATGTGTGTGTGGGGGGCATGTTTTATATTCTCAAATAGGTGGTCTGGCATTGCAGTATCATTTTCAAAGGCAGACCTTCCTTAATACATTTAGGTAGCTCTATGTATATATTTAGGTCAATGGCTTCAGCAGATACAAAATTTTCATCCATAATAATAATAATATTGGGCTTTTGTATTTAGCTTGTTATTAGTAAAGCCATGAAGCACATGTGTAAGGTTTTAAGCAATTGTAAATCCTTATCTTTGTGTTGAAATATTAAATATTCAAATGTCATGAAACTCCACATACCAAGGATGCTCCAACAGTATGAATCCACTGCTTGTCTACTGTGCTTTCTGCTTTATATCATACCATAGCCTTATCAGCAAATAATTGATTAAAATGCATATATTTAGCAAAGACAGCATTCTTATTAGAAATTACATTAATATTTTCAGATTAAATATTGGAAACAAGGTGAAATGCAGCTGAAGGCAATAGCTGTAAAATCTTTTGATCCTTTCTGTCTCCTTGCTATCATTTTCCTGGATCTGTTTTGGTATAGAAATATCCAGAGGCTCTGTCTCTCCCAGCTCCTCCTACTCTTCCAGACTATTATATCCAAGGTAGGTGTAGTTGTGCTCAGCTCTTGGGAAGTCCCATAGCATCAGCTTGGCGTTTCTCGCCTCTAGTTTTAAAATCCTCTGCAAATGCTAGAGCCAAACTGGATGCAATATAGAGACAGGAGGAGATCAGAACAGGTTGCAGTGGTTTTCTTCCATTGGCCTACTCATCTGCATGTAGAAAGTAGTGGGTTTTCATTGTTTTTTTCAAGATATTGAGACATGATGCACAGGTCAAATTATGTTAGATTCCAAGCTATCATGTAATATTAATCACTAGCAACTGGCTGGGTGGCTGGGCCCAAAGAGTTCTGGTGAAAGGAGTTCAATCCAATAGGCAGCCAATCACAAGTGGTGTTCCCCAGGGCTCAGTATTTGGGCCAGTTCTGTTTAATATCTTTATCAATGATCTGGATGTGGGGATCAAGTGCACCCTCAGTAAATTTGCAGATGACACCAAGTTGGGTGGGAGTGTTGATCTGCTTGAGGGTAGGAAGGCTCTACAGAGGCATCTGGACAGGCTGGATCGATGGGCTGAGGCCAATTGTATGAGGTTTAATAAGGCCAAGTGCTGGGTCCTGCACTTGGGTCACAACAACCCCATGCAATGCTACAGGCTTAAAATCATAGAATCATAGAATCGTTTAGGTTGGAAAAGACCTTTAAGATCATCAAGTCCAACCATTAACCTAATACTACCAAGTCCACCACTAAACCAATTAGGGAAGAGTGTCTGGAAAGCTGCCTGGCTGAGAAGGACCTGGGGGTGTTGGTTGACAGCTGGCTGAAATGAGCCAGCAGTGTGCCCAGGTGGCCAAGAAGGCCAACAGCATCCTGGCTTGTATCAGGAATAGTGTGGCCAGCAGGACTAGGGAAGTGATCATCCTCCTGTACTCAGCACTGGTGAGGCTGCACCTCGAATACTGTGTTCAGTTTTGGGCCCCTCACTACAAGAAAGACATTGAGTTACTGGAGCGTGTCCAGAGAAGGGCAACAAAGCTGGTGAAGGGTCTAGAGAACAAGTCCTTGAGGACTGGTTGAGAAAACAGGGGTTGTTTAGCCTGGAGAAAAGGAGGGGAGACCTTATTGCTCTCTACAACTACCTGAAAGGAGGTTGTAGTGAGGTGGGTGTCGGTCTCTTTTCCCAAGTAGTTAGTGATAGGATGAGAGGAAACAGCCTGAAGTTGCACCAGGGGAGGTTTAGATTGGATATTAGGAAAAATTTCTTCACGGAAAGGGTTATCAAGCATTGGAACAGGCTGCCCAGAGAAGTGGTTGAGTCACCATCCCTGGCGGTATTTGAAAGATGTGTAGATGTGGCACTGAAGGACATGGTTTAGTGGTGGACTTGGCAGTGTTAGGTTTATGGACTCATTGGACTCAATGATCTTAAGGGTCTTTTCCAACTTAGATGATTCTATGATTCTAACTACATATGTAGAGGGACATATCTCAAAAAGTGGGTAGTTCCTGGGAAAATGGAAGCTGGAAGTATATTTAATGTCAAAAGTTATTAAAACTGTCGTAAAAATATTAAGGATACAGAAAGAACAGGGTCCTCTGCAGCCATGTCCATGGAAATGGAGGCTAAACAAGTAGGTGGAGGACATCGTAGAACATAGATGAATACACTGTAACTGCTCAAAGTCTGAGCTCTTTTTCTAGACTCGCCATCAAATAGAAATAGGCACTGCTAGGGCATGATCAGTGTCACTCTAAGCTTGGCATCTCAGTTCAGATTAGTGAAGCCTCTGTTCCTCTTCTCTATTGACTAGAGGAGGGGAGTCTACTCTGCTAAGTCAGGCACAGACACCTACTTTATAGATAATTGGAAATAGGTGAGGTGATTGGTGTCCTGATCATGCTGGAGACACACTGCTTTGTTTTCATTCATTGCACAACATCTGACTGTGAATGGAGGGTCTGAAAGAGCTGTTTTACGCTGGTAAATAAAAAAGGAGGGAAACCCTCCACAAAAGGCCAGGTGGGTTTTCATGGTATCTGGAATACAGCAACATGAACTTCCCTACAAACAGTGCAGTTTATTCTGTTTCTATTGATATCAAAGAGGTTTTGCTACTGCATCTGGTGAGGGAGGGGACAGAGCTGGGCCCAGCATTTCCATTTTGGAGCCCTTATTAACCTCATTTCGGAGCAGGTGAAGAGCAGAATGCAGATGTTGCTGGAGAAATAAAGCCTAGATTAAATAGTGCACATGTATCTTTGCATTACTCCTCCTCACATATGCCCGAGAGATAACATGTGTGTTGAACTCTATGCTTTTTCTTTGGCACAAACCAGCAATGTGACTCTCATGTCCTCTTTGGATACCATGCACACCTATTAGAAAACATAACAGTTTTGTCATTCAAATCAGAAGCAGTATTTTTTAAAGCTGACAGGAAAATATGTTCTTGGTTTGTGAGTGTACAAGTTTGGAAGGTATTTGATAACTGGAGACTTGTTTTTCTCCCTTCCGCATTCTCTAGTTTCTGTAATTGATTTTTCTGCTCACATGTAGCTTGAGCTCATCTGCACCAGTGTCAGCAGTAAGCACTTAGAGCAGCATGGCTGCAGTGCCACTGAAAGCCTTCCTGGGGCTCATTCCTGACATCGCAACAATGCAATGCACTGAGGCGGGAGCTGCTGGTGTTTCAAAGGTGCTCAATTGCCTTAATTTTCATCGTTTGTGATCATTTGCTAAAAAAAGGGAAGAAAAAAACCCCCTAAACCATTCTATTTTGCAGTAGGAAAATCTTTGCCAAGTCAAGCCATACCTTCCTGGGGTACTTGGATTAGTAGCTAGCCCTCTTTTTGTTTATAGACACATATACAGCTGGCACGAATCTCTTTCTACATTTAACACTATTGCTGCTTAAAGAGGGTTCCAAAGGAAGGCTCTGTAATCTGGCAGTACAATTTGCTTTGTGTTTAAGAATGGGGAAGAGTACCTGTGCTTTTACTAGAATATCTCTTAAATATTGTCAAGGATAATATCTTTAAAGACTCCTTTATTTTACAAGGCAAAAATCCATCAAGTTTTGTAGTCAGTTTTCAATCTGACTAGCACGCAGATCCAAACCCTATTAAAGAGAATGATTCTTCTGTACACAGCAGGCAGGTAGGATGTGGAACGATTTGCCACAATGTATTTTTCAGGTTGAGTTTGGTAAGACTGAAAACTATAGTAGGCTAAGCAGACCCGTGCTCTGAGAAGTGCAAACTCTATATTCCTCATACGTGAAGCTGTAGCCAGCTGGTGTATTGTAAATTGGTGCATTCCTTCTTCTCTCTTTTATACAACCACTGCATGACAAATGCTTGCACACCGCAGAAATGAGGACCATTTAAATATTTAGCTACCTTATACTTTCTCTGGTGTTTCTCTGCCTGGGACTCCTATACGTGAAGGCGTACATTTCCAGATACATGTCTTCTTTTTTGCCACACAATTAGCATCTTCCTGTGCCCACAGTTACTGAGCTGGACAAATAACTATTGGTACAGCTGCTTAACTTTAAACTTCTGATTCATTGTACAGAACAGAAACTGCAGGCACAGTAAAATAAAATGTGTGTCTTAGGTCCACTGAATGCTCATTTGTTTTCAGGCTTGTTTGGGCCAGGTATGTGCTGGGGGGGGATAACCACAGGTGTAAAACTCAGAGAAAGGTAAATGTACCTCACTCCCAGGCCATTCAGACATCGTGTGCATCTACCCCATTTACAAATACATTGAGAATCGTTTATTATCTCTGAAGACCATTTGGACTGTGCACTTCCAAGAGGGACTGAGAGGCAAAGGAGCTTCTGTAGTGCTCACACTGTTTAGAGATGGCCCAGAATCCCAGCCCCAAACTGGGCATGGTGTGGCATAACAGGTACATGTGGGACACGTGAGCTGACACGTCGCCTGCCATGTCACCCCAAAGCTGCGGCTCTCTGCACTGGAAGCAACCCAAGATCTCTGTTTGCCTTTTTAAAGCCTAGGACTTTTCATAGTTGTTTGGAAGGGTGAAGGCAGAGCTAATGATATGTGTTTAAGAAACAATAAGATGTGCTGTGCAGCTATGCCAAAAATTTTAACCCAACATACTTATTTCATGTAGAGGCACCAAAGACTGCGAGGGAGGGTTAAAACATCAAAAACTGTTATTTCCCACTGGAAAAGAAAAAAATCAGTGAGTGAAACATGTTTCTCAGTGTGAAGCTTTTCATTAAGAGATTGGCATGGTGTGATATGAAAGAAGAAATCAGGGGTTACACTGTTTTCCTAACAAATGAGGAGATTTTTTTAATGCTGAGGCACTTGCAACTCAATTTTCCTCTGTAAAAGTCAAGGTTTGATTATAGTTCCTGCATTATTATTTATAGTTTAGCAGTTATACATGCCATGTCCTTGGCTGTGGCATTGCAGTTTGCACCATCTATGTCTGCTTCCTAAATTTATTGATCTCATTAGAAGATAAAAATGACAAAGATAGCTCATAATACTTCTGAGAAATGTAAAACCATTAGCAGGTCATTGTCAAAGTTATAACATGTCCTTTTAAGCTGCTTAGCAAACTGGTGGCAGCCTATGATACAGGGATTAACCTGTGCCAGGAGTGACTGAGTGGATCGCAGTGGATGGTTAATATTCAGCCTGCCTACAAAGCTTTGAAGCTGCCTCACAAAATGATACAATGAAGCGATAAACAGAAATACATTAAAAACAAAGGGAACAACGAAGTTTTCTTTTCCTGTCCTTTATCTTTGACCTGTAAGAAGCAGAATGGGTGTTAGAGCTTTAGTGTGAAATTAGAGTTGCTTTTTTTTAAGTGGGGTTTTGCTCCCCCAGGCAAAGGAGCCTCTTGGGCTTTGCTCTCTGAGTGCAGGCTGACCTTGGCTGAGACCCTAAGCCAGCTTTTACTGAGGTGGGACCTTGAGGGTGCTCTCCTAGAGCTGTGTTTAGGCCTGTAGTTTTAATAATGAGTATTTCAGGCACATGGTGCACAGCTGTATTTTGAAGCCAGCATTTGTTGCCCTAGGCGTAGCCTGTTCCATATTGCCCAGTACACCCACCGGTGCAATGGGCATAACGAGACTGCCTACTCTTTTACAGGAGAGCTGTACATCTGCATTGTTATTATTATTGTTTACATTCCCTTAGAGAAATGGCTGCAAGCACTGATTGATTATATTCTTGCTTACTGGACTTTTTGGGTTTACAGAGTTCATACAGTGCTGCTGTATGAGATTTGGGCTGGGGGCCCAGGTTTTCTGCGTTGGTTCTCAGGGATGAGAGCAGGCTAGGTGGTTAAGGAGAGGAGGATGTGGGCAGAAAGACTGGTACCTAACAGGCCTCTTCAGTATCTCACCTGACTCTTCACTCACAGCAGAGGGCATAGTATTAGCATGTTCAGACGCAGTTACTGCCAAATCCCTTTGCGGGTGGATTGGACATACACAGGTGGGTTCTGACAAGAGAAGTATGAAGGAGAAGAGAGAAAGAATAGAAACCCAAGCCCCAGTTGGCTGTTATTGCACATCGTGTAACCTGACTTACAGCAATGCATTATTCTCTTTTAGAAGCATTTTATATGCACATTCCAGTAACAAGTAAACAAGTGTTAGGGCAATGATGAACTAGCCTAGACCACAGTTTACAGCAGGAGTGAATGAGGATAACAACATTATTAATAATTTCAGTTATTCATTTGTTTTTTTACCTATTAATGACCTTTTGTTTACTTTATCTATTGGGAAGTCAGAATTCAGAGAGCACACAGACTTCTCCCAACAATACTTCATTGTGTTTTCTTTTTCTATCTACATAGTCATAATTTTAATTTGATGCAACTGTATAATCTTCGCTAGACCCACAAATCTATAAATTAAGGGTGATACTACTATATTGATTTTGGGTTAGTTGGTGAATTTCAAATGCTCAGAATGTTTCATAACCGTGCTCTATAATTATTAATGTGTATAGACATTCTCAACTATTAATTGCCCTATCATTGTAGTCTGGTCTGCTAGCATTTGATTGTAATAGAAACATTGTTTTCTACTTAATTTAGCAAAACAATCTTCAAAGTTTAAAGAGCTGCTTTCCAAATCACAGATCTTGTAAATGCTGTTATGGGATGCAGTCAATAAAGAATGAAAAAATGGTAATACCATTAACAAAATTGTGTGAGGAAAGCTGATTCAATTTCCTAGAGGATTCTGAACTTTAAAACAGAATTGTTTAATTCTAGTTCAGATTAGAAAAAAACCTAAACATACTAAAATGTAAATTTTCCTGTCAAAGATTAAGTTCTAGAGGCTCTGGCTCTGAAGGTCTTTGCCTTATTCTCATGTCCAGTCACTGGATAGAGAAAATTCTTCAATTTCTGTTCTAAGAACAGACTCCCAGCCTGGCTTAGCTGGGGTCATGCAAAAAGCTGATGGCAACTGGGTTTTATACCATTCCCATGGCTGGTGCTCCAGAGCTAGGGAAGTTTCCCATGGATTTCTATCCCAGAATCCTGTAATCCTCTTGCTGAATGTCCTTAGTTCTGAAGGATTAAGGCAAACTCGAAACATTGCAGAAAAGAACAGCAAGAACAACTGAAAGTCTGAAAATCCTGCCTGACATTGAAAGATTAAAGGAGCTCAGTGTACTTAGATTATCTCAGAGAAGGTTAAGAGGTGACTTGATCATGGTCTCAAAGTCCCAAGTTGAGAAACAATTTTCCAATACACGGGGAACCTCTAGCAGACAAAGCCATAGCAAGATCCAGTGATTGAATGCTTAATCTGGAAAAGTTCACACAAGAGGTAACAAGTATGAGACTGTAGCAGCTAAGACAGGGTTTTTTTAGGGTATTGGTGGAGTCTCAGTCTTTTTAAGATTTTAAAACATATCTTTGCTAAACATTTGCCTAGAAATTATAGGGTTTATGCAGAGTCCCTGGGTGAAATGCTTTGGTATGTGTTGTGCTCAAGGGCAACCTATACTATCATAATTTCAGAGTGTATTAATTCTTTAGGAATTAATGTTCCCTACTGCTACATAAAATGGGCCCATATAACATACTAGCATTTGCAGTTTCCTAGCCCTAATGTCAATATTCAGAAGCTCGTCAAAACCATTTTGTACCTCTGTGTGCTTAGCCCAAAGAAAAGGAAAGCTAGTTAATATAAAAAGGTATTTTTAGCCTTTCTGAAAACTTCTTATGCCAATCCCTAAAAAGAAACAAGAATTTTCTCCGCAAATGCAAATGCTCTGTCTAGAAGCAAGAGTATCGTTTTCAGTTTTAACTGCTTCATCATTATGTGTCACTCCCTATGTATAGTAAGTGCTGTGTGGCAGTTGTTTCTAAGAGACAATCAGGGACTTTTCCGATAACTACATAATTATATTTCATAATATACATATTTGTGAGGCATGGGGCTTTATGTCTTCAAAGTACTTAGCAGTCATTAACTAATGCTTACAGTACCTCTATGAAACAGGTAAGAGAGTATTATAAAGGTGGATGGTCCTCAAGACCACACAAAGCATTGTTAGCAGAGAAAGGAACCGAGACTTGTACCTTCCGATTTCCAAATTGCATGTTCAAGTCTCCAAATTGAAACATTGTATTAGCTATATAACTATAGGAGCACTGGTTTTAGTATTATGTCCTAAAACTCCATCTGTTGCAATGGTTTTATTGGCCTCCTACACTAATGCAAGGGGTAATGCTGTGGCACACTACCTAATTTGTCAAGATCAGCAACATTAGCCTCTGTAGTTCTTACAAGGGCTTGACCTTACTTATTGGGCTAGTCCTACTGAAATTAAATCACTGCATGAGAAGTATGTTTCATTAAAAATAACTGTGAAGAAGTGGTACTACTTATTTTCAAAGTTTACTTTTATTTTATAGATCAATGGCATTATAATGTGGCAATAACATCCATAGAGCAGCAGGGGCTAAGTGCTTGCTATGCCAAGCACAGCCCTTGCTGTTAAGAGAGTGCTTTATAGAAGTGACTACTTAGGTAACCAATACCACGCCAGCATAAATGAAATCTATGAAAGACCCTCCAAGCTATTTAGAGTCTATTCTGTCCTTTTTGTGTGCACAAGGAAAGTACACGCATCTGCCATAGAGGAACATCCTTTCACAAGGGATTTCTTTGACCATGGGGCCCAACACCTACTCACAGCCTTTCTCCCCACTCCTTGACCTTACATGTCTGGCAGAAGCATCTTGAAGTGATGTGTAGGTGCTGCGATGGCAATGCAGAGCCCAACCAAGCCTTATTAGTGAATAAATGTTATGCATGCCAGACCTGAAGGAGGAACTGATAGTCACCTATCTCATCCAGAAACTTTCCAGTGCCATGTTATGCTTTCTTATGCTTTCCCATGAATTTGCGAAAGTGATTGGCAAGGCAAATGTGAAGGAGCTGGCTATGGTAGAAACATGGTGGAAGAAAACCATATGTTCAAAACATGACTTCCTAGAATCATAGAGTCGTTTAGGTTGGAAAAGACCTTTAAGATCATCCAGTGCAACCCTGTCTGGATTTATTTTGCCCTGAGTTTTGGGCACCACCAGGCATGGCTTCTGGACTTCCTTTCTCCTAGGGATTGTCACTGTACCTTGATGATTAGGTAGAAAACTACTGAGTAATGGACAAAGGGAGAAATGGGAGGATTGCTATACTGTCACTTCTGTCACAAGCATATAATAATATATTTCAGAGACAGGTGACTGGATGCTCGTACCAGGCCTTCTGAGCTTGCATTTTGACCACTTCTGATGAGGACTAATCCAAAAAAATAAGAAAATACAAATTCTACTGGGCTGCCAGTGTGTGTGTTTTGAATTAGAAAAGGAAAAATCTTCCCCCAAAAAAGACCAAGTTTCCTTTCCTCTTTTTGGTTTCTGGCACAAGACATGCAAATGTGGGAGGGAGAAAATATCCCGCTCAAAAGAGAGTCTTGGGAAGTCAGCAATATAAAAAAGAAAGTTTCTTGAAAAAAAACCCACCAACGCAAACTGTGTTTCACTACAAAATGAAAAGTAAGGTACAGAGAAGGCAGCACTCATAGATCTGTTTCTTTCATGTTTTCAACTCACCTCATTCCAGATAACTTCTGGAACCACCTAGGAATTAAGACCTGAAAAGATGAAGCACCACCAATTTTGCAGAATATGATCCTGGCAGGTGGAGGGATCAAGGGCCTTTGCAGGCAATGATCTACAGAGCAAAAGCAGATCATTAGCCTCATGAATGAGGTAGGTTATTCTTGTGAGAAGAGAATCAGAATCATGATATTGGAAAACACAAAACAATTAATCTGGTAAGATCTGTGCATCCTCTGCATTTTCAAATGCTTACTTAATGTTAATCTATATTATGGTATCATTTTATGGCTCGCCAGTGCAGTTTACTTATCAGATAATGTCCCAAAAGGAATCTGACCATTTGCCAAAATCAATAATGATCAGTAGTCAGCAACTGAAACGGGCTGGAGAATGTCCATTCCCTTCAAATGGGTACACTAGCACTTCCTATAGAGGGGAAATAGGAAATGAAGGAGGAACTTCAGCATTTCTAAAAATGTACATCTAAATTATTGGTTAGACTACTCAGTAGCATTTGGACCACAGATATTAGCTTTATTCTGAACTCCAAAATTATTCAGCTTAAAAAAAAGGAGAGCACAAGAATTGAAAGTAGTGGGAGAATGGAGGTTTTCTGCATATGTTTTGCAGCTATTTTTGAAGGGGAAGTTAGGGTCTGAATTTGTAAGCCCCATCACTGAAGTCTGGGACCATGGTGCATCCTGAGAAATGGTATCTAGCCAGAGAGCCCTGCTTGTAGGAAAGGAAATAAGGAAAATAACATACAAATGCTATTAGTCACCACCATGGCATAATTTCCAAGTTTAAGCACTTTGGGTTTGGGGGTATTTTATTAAGAATATCATATTTTCAGAAGAAGCAGATGCTTTTGTGGAAAGCTGACTGTAGCCCAATACAAAAACCTTTCCAGAACTATTATTGTGAAGTAAAGTTTAATGAAGTGTTTTTAACTGAAAGGCTTTTTTTTTTTTTTTTTTTTTTTTAACCCTAGCTGCTGGATCATAGTTCCTTAGCTTTGTGGTGCAGGATATTTTAGGAAGAACCTTTATTTTGTGAACCATATGACACAGGTACCACATGAAGTACCAATAATGAAACTGTGCAGGACTGCCAACACTTCATCATCACAGACTGATTTCTAATATTTATTTCCTCCCATTCTCCTGGTTCTCTGTTCCTCTGCAAGGGCTAATTAGAAGCATAGGAATAAATGGTCATCTTTTCCAGTAGTTCATCAGTGAAGTCCCCCAAAGACATATATGAGGGCCTGTTAGTAGAAGATCTGGCAAAAGAAATACTGAAGTAACATAGCTTACAAATAATACAAAGCTATTAAGAATAATAAATGCTGGAAAGAGTTGCAGAGGAATATGATGATACTGACTGACTGTGTGATAAAATGTCAGACACAATTCAGCGATGATAGTGTAAAGTGGTGCTAAATTCAGATACACAGTAATGGCTTTTGGACTGGCTCTCACCACTCAGAAGGAATCTTTGAGTTCTCCAAAAACATCAGCCCAGGGCTCAATACAGATGAGGGCAAGAAAGGTGGAACATCTTCCGAAGACGGAATGATGAAATAGGCTAGGGGTCTTCGGCCTGAAGGGATGAAGTGATGGAAAACCCTGAGATCATGACAGGTGGGGGGAAGGTGAATAAAGAATGATTTTTCAACCCTTCTCATAACACTGGAACTAGAAGGCATCAAATTTAAACTACTGGATGTCAGGTTTGGAACAAATACCTGGTGTGTACTTAGACTGTGCAACTCATTACTTCATGAGTGCAAAAAAAGTTTAGACATTCACTGAAAGTTATTAAACAGGTTCATAGAATAAAAATCCATTGAGAGCTCTTAAAATGTCTTCTTATCAGAGAGTTCCTGACAACGCATCATGAAGGGATGAGTGAGCCAACCGAGAAACTATGGGTATATATTTGCCCTGTTCTTTTCCTTAGATCCATTGCTGGAAATGCAACAAAAGGCTGTAAGGACTCTTGGTCTCATGCTGTGAAACTGTTCCTCTGTTGAAGGGTACTTTCAGATATTCTGTTTTGTAATCTATATGATATGTGGAGCGTACGTGTGAATGTATGTGCTAGCTGGTGGCGGTTGCTGTGACCACAGTGAGGAGATGTTCAGAGCAGGGCCATTGCTTCCCAGTCACAGCTTCCTCGTTGTGCCCTTTGGTGCTAATGAACCTGAGAAGAGGGAGGGGAATTCAGAGTTTCTGTCTCTCTTACTCAATTCCAGTAAATTTGTGCCAAGAAATGGTACAACTTATTTCTATGAAATGGTGAGGCCAGTATTTTGTGGTTTAGTTACCTTTTTTCTTTTCTTTTTTTTTTTCTGTCCTGATTTAATTTAACCAGACAGTCAAATTTCAGTAATCCTCATCAATTCCTCACTCACTGTTTTATGTTGATGTTTATGCATGTTCTCTTGATTGCACAACTTACCAGTTCCCTCTTCTTAATGTGTTGATACCAATATTCAGAGATGGTATAACAAACAGGAGGGAAACACGGTCATTTACTCCCTCCGTTCTTGTTTGTTTGCTTCAGAAGCACTTGCACTGACACAAATAGACTTTTCTTGTGCATGGAAAGAGATAAGGTTGGGTTTTTCTTTTTTATTTGTTCTGTACCACACATATTTTCCCCACCCACTCCCTCACTCACTTTTACACATGCTCACACACAGATGTACTTGTATACTAGCAGGTTTCAGAGAATTTCACTCAGCTTAGGAGAATGTGACCAATGTCTGGGATGAAATGTTTATATTTTCAGCATCACGAGTCATTTCCACCAATCTTACCATCACAGGTGGGTGTTTCTGGGAAGGGTGCTAAAGCACCTATCACTCAGCATTTAGGACACTGAAATAGCATTAGTGAAAGTAGTGCTGTGAAGAGTTGGGGTGCACCGTGTTGTCACAAACTATTTGCTGCCTGCCCAGTTTAGCCCCATTTTCAGAAGCAGAGAAGTGATTTAGCTAATAGGTGATGCAGTTGTCTGTGTTTTATTGCCTATTCCTTTGTTGAAAATGTCGACATGGCTCATAGCTTTGCCTCATTGCCATGTCTGTGACTACTACTTCTCATACGGGAATCTGCACATAGATAATTCAAGTGATTTTATGAATAGAGGGATTTTTCTGAACCTGCTGCATTTTGCTCAAGCATTCTACCTAAGCTGTGTGTCTCCGCAGATAAATGAGTGCATCTGCAAGTTTCAAGATGTGCACTTTCTGTGGGTGGGGTGGGATGAGTGTGGTGGGGTGAAAGAAGAGAAGAAGAAACGGTCTCCAGCACCAATAAAGTTTCTGGTGCCTCACATCAATATCTGTTCTCTTACAGGTTCTGCCTTTTAAACACTGACCTCAAGAGAAGCTCTGCAGGATGAAAGGGTTATTATGTGACTGGACACCTTGAGTCACCTGGGGTAAATTACTACAGTCTCTCAGTTATTAGTTAAGTCCTTGTGTTCTGGTGAAATCAGTGGAGCTTGTTTTCACTGGTGTAGTATCTGAGCCATCAAGTTTAATGAATCGTTACAAATAATTTAATCTGCACTTGCAGGCGCTATTAGAGCAATTTTTTTTTTAGCAAGAGATTTTTTTTTTTTACCTAGGAAGAGCACTCTTTCTCAGTCACAATGGTTTAAATATGGAGTAGTGGGATAGGTTTTTCTCATTAGAAAGCCTGATGTTGAATTCAATATTCCCTTCTGCTAAACTTACCTCCTCTAGAATTTAAGACTTTAAGTTGCAGGGGATAAAACATAAGGCCCTGGTTAATTGCAAATAAATAGTGCCAGAAATCTGTACAGATGGTACCTGAAGTTCACTGCTGAAGACTATCCAGTAAACTATATATAATTTGCACAACATGTATGTACAGGAAGCAGGAGAACAACTTTTTTGTGGTTTCTCACATTTGTAAAAAAACAGAACAACAAAAAAAGAAATCATAAATGAACACTCTCAGTCTGTGAAACTTCTTATTTGGGAAAACAGCAACCTGTATTTCTATTTATTTACCTTAATTAAATTAATTAATTTAACAAGTCTGAAGATTTCAGCATTTTACAGCATACAGGTGTAAATATCTGGCGAGTAGAGTGTATATATTAAACTACAACTACTTAGCTAGTAAATATTTTGCTACAGTAGTTTGCTCATTCCCAAGCAATCAGTTGTGAACTCCAGTGTTGTAACGGGTCCACAGGGAACATTTGTGCTTTGGTTGGCACTTAGATTAAATTCATCAAATGATTTTTTTTCCCCCCTTCAAGGCTGACATTTCAGAATGTTTTTTTAAAAGGTTGTGTGCCAACTGCCAAAGTCAATTAATTAAATGGTAAATCTTAAATTTGTAGGGGAAGACTATCATTCCATTTTGCTGTGTGACCTTGGAGAAGTGAACATATAATCCACAGAACACATGGCTTACCAGAGGGTCCTGATCTGCTTGCATTGAAAGCAAAAGCAAAACTCCCAGAGATTTTTTGTGAGGTTAAGGATTACCTCAAGGATGGCATTTTACCCTGCATTTTCCTTCTGCTTTTGATACTCAGTAGTAATCAGAATATCCTTTGAGGTCCTGCTATGCTTGATAACTTAAAGGATTCAGCACTTAGTAGAAGGAAAAAGTGTAAACTTGTGTCATCATTTTCCATATACTTGGAGGTACCCCAGATGAAGGCATGATGTGCAGTCCCAGAATTTGTGATTCCTATGCTGGCCAAAGAACTTCACCTCCGATCTGTAAAGGAGATCATAGAGGCAAAATTCAATAGACACGAGCAGGTGGTGATCCTATTCTAAGATAGCATAGGTACTACAAATCTCTCCCCAAAACACACACTTCCCAAGGAGTGTGTATGCCTTCAATGGCTGCAAAGGCAGCCTGGTTTCAAAGATTAGACTCCACCTTACTCCTCTGCCTCTTAGTCCCTATGTCACTTTTTGTACAGCTTATTGAACTCCTCATACTGTATTTGAAGCTTTACCATCATAAGGTGCTTGGAAATGAGAACAGTGCACTGACTGTTCTTCAGCTGTTAGTTTTCTGTCATTATTTTTGTATTTGTTTTGTGTTTCTTTATGTTTTCCCTGCCTGAAGACTGTGGTGCAGATCAGGACCCTGTATTTTGGGCCCTGTATATGCATGGAATGGAAACACAGCCCAAAGACAGTATAAAAGACAGTAGAAACAGTGAATAGGACAAGTGGGTTGAGACAGACAAGGTATGTGACATAGTACTTTTTTACCTCTGCCATTTGAAATTCATTCTGTGTTTTTCGACAATTTCAAGTGCAGGACTTGTACCTAATTTTTGGCCTGCCTATTTGCCATTGCTTTCATGAAAGTAGGTGCTTGTTTCTTTGGGAAGAGAAAAGTTGCCTAAAGAGAGTGGTTTTCAGCAGAATCAGACATTTGTTAGGATATGGTCTCTAATTTGACAACTTGGTGTGTGGCGGGGGTAGAGTTCAAGGAAAGGCATTGATCAGCCATCCGTAGTAGGGAGAAGTGGTGAAAACTGCTAGTGCCAAGGGTGTTTCTTAAATACCTGCCTTGTAGGAATGTAGGCACTATATATTAAGCTATAGGAAGGTGATTCTTCTCAGGATTCATAAGCTTGTGCCTTCTCCTACCCCTTTGCTTTATATAGTGAATAGAGCAGCAGTTCTTTCTCTCAAAGCCCTGTAGTGAAATTCTTAGGACATCTTTATTCCTCTGCCACCTCTTTGGAATTGTCCTGCCTGTCCAGATATAGGATATTTTGCAGAAAAGACATCTCATGTTTTCCTGTTTAAACTGTTCCTCCTTGTGAAAGAGACTTACAGATGTGATGGCCCAGAGAGACTGAGTCACCTAGGTGTGAGCAGAAGTGGGAGATCTTCAGCTTGGCTTTTCTGAGCCACTGTTACTGTATTAAATCTGAGGGATATTTGATGTAAAACATTAGCAAGAATGCTTCCAAGAATGAGATAAATTAAGGATGCCAATCTGTGGGTAATGCTTGAGGTCAAAGCTACTTTGGATTCCCAGCTTCTTCATACTGTAAAAATTGAAGTGTTTCTATCTATGTCTGGAAGGAGAATCCCTGAGGGGACTTGGGAAACTTTAGTTTAAACAGTTGAAGGACTTCAGATGGTGCCAAGGCTAAGCACTAGATGAGCGGAAGTTTAGAATATTGAATTTTGGTTTAAATCCTATCTGAAGCACCTGAAGTGTTGGGTGTGTCCAAAACTCAGCTGATGGGTGTTTAAAAATCCTTCCTGTAAGATGGGTTTCTTGATATTTACCTCAGAGGAATGTTGGGCAGAGAAATGTGTCAAGAGCTCACTTATTACAGTAATAACTGTACCATATACGGACTTAGACAGATATAAAAGGTGTTTTAAATGGCTTGTAAAATTTGGCAGAGAACAAATCTCATCAATGTTTCTAGATGATCACTAGATTACCAAGTTTCCCTTAACCAGTGTTGGGTGGTTATCTATATTGTTTCTGTGCAAAACACCTGTATCTCCCTGTGAGATGTGAATCCAGTTTTCCAAGACATCATTAAACATGAAAGAACTAAATATCCTAATTTTTTCCCTAAAGTTGTATCTCAGCATTGTCTTCATCAGTAGCCTTGTCTGCAGGAAGTGTAAAGTTTCCTGCTATGATTGTTTGACTGCTGCCAATTATCAGATCTGTTTTTGGCAGCTTTCCCCTCAACCTGCTGATTAGCTAATGTGTGGTTACTAATACAATATGGGAAACTGGTGTAAACGAGGAAGCAAAAGATTTATTAATTTCATGTGCTAAATACTGTTTGTAATATAATTATCAATACTGTGAAAAGAAATCCTGGCTTAAGAAATAGTCAGGTTTCTATGTTTTTTGTGAAATGAAGCACAAGAATTTTGTGCATTAAGCAGGCATATTTTCCCCTTGATACAGACACATAATTTTCATTAGATTCATAGATTTTAAAGGTAAAAGAGGGACCATTAGAGCATCTAGTCTAACTACCTGTAAGACACAGACCACAGAATTTTATCCAGCTACCCTGTATCAGAATTAATAGAAAACAGGAGCCAAATCCTGAGCTGGATGTACAACGGCATTACTCCACCAAGCTGGAATAATGGTGATTTATAACAGCTGAGAAATTGGCAGTAGACTTAAGTGACAATGGATTCTTTTTGCACAAACCTAAATGAAAATGGTCATTTATATTTTAATAGCAGTGTTCAAAAAGCCTTGCTGGGAGTGAGTTTTTGCAAAGTATTTTAAACTTTAGAAGAAAATGAGTTTTTTTCCAAACCTTTCTGGGATGATTGGGTTCCCTGTTGTAATTTAAATTTGTGCCTTCACTGGATCTCCTGAAGAAAAGGCATAAAGTTAGCAGAAGAAAAATATTTCTCTTTAAATTGAAACCTGTGCCAAGATTCTTATTTGTAATTAATTTGTGCCCTAGGATTTTAGTGGGGGAAAGAAGAATTATATAATGTAATAAACCCATGAATTTTCTCAGAGCCAAGAACTTGAACTCAAAAGTTCAAAAATTAAAAGTCTCAAGAGCTAAAATGTAGAGTCTGTGATTTCTTTCATTAGGTTCTATATTTGGCAAAACAAGATGTCTCATCACTCTTTTGTAGCCATCTGTATGTGTGTGTGGATGATGTTATTATATTTATAGCAGATACAGCCTTATCATTTAGCTACAGACAGACTTCTACCTGCTCAGAGCTACAGGGTTTAAGAATGCACTCAGACAATATTGACATAGCCAATGCCATAACATCCTGCAATCTGCACAGAAACTAAGACCTTGTGCACGCCAAAGATGAACAAAAAAACTTAGTCCTGCTCCCATAATCCAGAAAGGGGTGTTTAAAGGAAAATGCCAGTGTGGGGAGAATATCCTTCAGATTCGCCCAGATTCCCAAGCATTTTCTGTCTGTTCTGCCTCAGGAGAAGAAGGCGAAGGCTTTTCTGTTGAGCGATACAGAAATCTGTGACTATCACATCAACACTTGGAATACATAAGAAGGAAGACACCTCCTTATTAGAGTTGCTGCTTATGTGTATACTAAGCAGAGAGAATCTCCTCTCAAAATACTCCCATTCTCCATAATTATAAGCCAGCTGCTGGTTTGGCTAATGAACAGTTGGAGGTGCTTTATATTTGCTTTAAAAAAAATAAGCAGAATACATACATTTTAATACATTCCCCATACTTTTTTTCCCCGAGTGCTTTCCTTCTTCAGAGCTGGAACTCTGTTTCAACATGTCACAGCACATTTTGGTGCCACTGTCACTTGGAGAAAAAATTATAATAATTTACTGCACAGCTAAACATCAGAAGACATGCTCTGAAGCTTACCAGTAAACCCCGTTTCTCTCTCTCTCTATTATAAGCAGGACTAGAAAAGCCAACCCCTCCTTGAGAAACAAGGTTGCCATTTGTCCTTACCCAGAAGGATTTAGGTATTCCCCATCCCATAGGAAATCTTCATTTACCTCTATCATAGCACTAAGTATTTGGTAACACCACACTTGCCTACAAAGCTTGTAGCAACTTCACATGCTTCAGCATGTTGCAGACAACATGTGCCTCGATGTACACACAGCTCCTGAGCTGTTGTTCCCACAATGCCTAGACCTAAAGTTCATTCAGCACTCTGTAAGAAAATTGAGAAAAAATACCTCTGTATATGTTTTATGCAGCCAGGCAAGACCAACCAGCTAACAATGCCATCTTAAACATCGTCCCTTCATGAACATCAGCCTGTTAACTTATGTAAGATGCTACTGTGAAATGGATCCTCAGGAATGAAACATTGGGAACAATGGCCTGTGCATGAGGACAACCCTTTGCAGCACACTACCAAGTTTGATGGTGTATTGCAGCACGTAGAGGCCACTGTTCTCAACCTGCCTCATCATGGTATCTTCTACCCAAATGAAGATGTGTCTAGAGTGTGCCAACATATTTGCACTATGATACAATGTAAGACAAGACAAAACATGAGTGCCATGGAGAAGCCAGACAAGAGAGGCTCTGACTGAGGTCTGAACTGGATATTGTGGGTAACTCAGTATAATCCTGTGTTTCTTAGAATCATAGAATCATTTAGGTTGGAAAAGACCTTTAAGACCATCAAGTCCAACCATTAACCTAACACTACCAATTCCACCACTAAACCAATCAAGCGTAGAGTAATAATTTCATGTTTCCTGGCTTGTTGGCTGGATTATTTTTTAATGAAAGTAAAAACTAGGAATCATTAAGATTGGAAAGGATCTCTAAGATCATCAGTCCAATCATCAACCCAACACCACCATGCCCATTAAACCATGTCCCCAGGTGCCACATCTACCTGTTTTTTGAACACTTCCAGGGATGGGGACACCACCACCTCTCTGGGCAGCCTGTTCCAATGCTTGATAACCCTTTCCGTGAAGAAATTTTTCCTAATATCCAATCTAAACCTCCCCTGGCGCAGTTTGAGCCCATTTCCTCTTGTCCTATCACTAACTACTTGGGAGAAGAGACCAACACCCACCTCACTACAACCTCCTTTCAGCTAGTTGTAGAGAGCAATAAGGTCTCCTCTCAGCCTCCTTTTCTCCACGCTAAACAACCCCAGTTCCCTCAGCCGATCCTCATAAGGCCTGTGCTCCACACCCTTCACCAGCTTTGTTGCCCTTCTCTAAACACGCTCCAGCACCTCAATGTCTTTCTTGTAGTGAGGGGCCCAAAACTGGACACAGTATTCCAGGTGCGGCCTCACCAGCGCTGAGTACAGGGGGACAATCACCTCCCTGCTTCTGCTGGCCACACTATTCCTGATACAAGCCAGGATGCTGTTGGCCTTCTTGGCCACCTGGGCACACTGCTGGCTCATGTTCAGCCAGCTGTCGACCAACACCCCCAGGTCCTTTTCCGCCAGGCAGCTTTCCAGCCACTCTTCCCCAAGCCTGTAGCGTTGCATGGGGTTGTTGTGACCCAAGTGCAGGACCTGGCACTTGGCCTTGTTAAACCTCATACAGCTGGCCTTGGCCCATCGGTCCAGCCTGTCCAGATCCCTCTGCAGGCCCATCTTACCCTCGAGCAGATCAACAGTTTGGTGTCATCTGCAAACTTACTGAGGGTGCACTCAATCCCCTCATCCAGATTGTTGATAAAGATATTAAACAAGACTGGCCCCAAAACGGAGCCCTGGGGAACACCACTTGTGACTGGTCACCAACTGGACTTAACTCCCTTCACCACAACTCTCTGGGCTTGGCCACCCAGACAGTTTTTTACCTAGCAAAGAGTACACCTGCCTAGGCCATGAGCTGCCGGCTTCCCTAGGAGAATGCTGTGGGAGACAGTGTCAAAGGCTTAACTGAAGTCCAGATAGATGACATCCACAGCTTTTCCCTCATCCACTAGGTGGGTCACCAGGTCATAGATGGAGATCAGGTTGGTCAAGCAGGACCTGCCTTTCATGTACCCATGCTGGCTGGGCCTGATCCCCTGGTTCACCCGCACATGCCTGTTGAGCATACTCAAGATGAATGGTTGCTCCATAATCTTTCCTGGCACCGGGGTCAGGCTGACAGCCCTGTAGTTCCCCAGAATCTCTTTCCAGCCAGCGTAGATGGGCGTCAACGTTGGCAAGCTTCCAGTCATCAGGGACCTCCCCTGTTAACCAGGACTGCTGACAGATGATGAAGAGTGGCTTGGCAAGCTCCTCCACCAGCTCCCTCAGTACTCTTGGGTGGATCCCATCCAGCCCCATAGACTTGTGAGTGTCCAAGTGGTGCAGCAGGTCATACCTGCTTCCTCCTGGATTATGGGGGCTTCATTCTGCTCTCCATCCCTGTCTTCCAGCTCAGGGGGCTGAATGCCCTGAGGATAACAGGTCTGGCTATTAAAGACTGAGGCAAAGAAGGCATTAAGTACCTCAGCCTTTTCCTCATCCTTGGTGGCAATGTTTCCCCTTGCATCCAATAAAGGATGGAGATTCTCCTTGGCTCTCTTTGTTGCTCCTTCTGTATGTGTAGAAATACTTTTTTTTATATCTTACAACAGTGGCCAGATTGAGTTCTAGCTGGGCTTTTGCCTTTCTAATTTCTTCTCTGCATGACTTGACTAGATCCCTGTACTCTTCTTGAGTTGTCTGCCCCTTCTTCCAAAAGTGGTAAACTCCTTTTTTTCCTGAGTCCCAGCAAAAGCTCCCTGTTCAGCCAGGTCAGTCATCTTCCCTGCCAGTTCAGCTTATGGCACATGGGGACAGCTTCCTCCTGCACCTTTAAGACTTCCTTCTTGAAGAATGCCCAGCCTTCCTGGACCCCTTTGCCTTTCAGGACTGCCTCCCAAGGGACTTTCCCAACCAGCGTCCTGAACAGGCCAAAGTCTGCTCTCCGGAAATCCATGGTAGTGGTTTTGCTGGCCCTCCTCCTCACTTCACCAAGAATTGAGAACTCTATCATATCATGGTCGCTAAGCCCAAGATGGCCACCAACCATGACATCTCCCACAAGTCTTCCTCTGTTTGTAAACATCAGGTCAAGCGAGGCACCACCCCTGGTAGGCTCACTTGCCAGCTGCATCAGGAATTTATCTTCCACACACTCCAGGAACCTCCTAGACTGTTTCCTCTCTGCTGTGTTGTATTTCCAGTAGATGTCCGGCATGTTGAAGTCCGCCATGAGAACAAGGGCTAGAGATTGTGAGACTTCTGCCAGCTGCTTATAGAATGCTTCATCTATCTCTTCATCCTGGTTGGGTGGTCTATAACAGACTCCCAGCAGGATATCTGCCTTGTTGATCTTCCCCCTTATCCTTATCCATAAGCACTCGACCTTATCATCACAATTCATAGAATCATAGAATCATAGACTCATAGAATGCTTTGGGTTGGAAGGGACCTTTAGAGGTCATCTAGCCCAACCCCCCTGCAGTGAGCAGGGACAGCTTTAACCAGATCAGGTTGCTCAGAGCCCCGTCCAACCTGACCTTGAATGTTGCCAGGGATGGGGCCTCCACTACCTCTCTGGGCAACCTGTTCCAGTGCTTGACCACCCTCATTGTAAAAAATTTCTTTCTTATGTCTAGTCTAAATCTATTCTTCTTTAGTTTAAATCCATTACTCCTTGTCCTGTCACAACAGGCCTTGTTAAAAAGATTCTCCCCATCCTTCCTGTAGGCCCCCTTTAAGTACTGGAAGGCCGCAATAAGGTCTCCCTGCAGCCTTCTCTTCTCCCGGCTGAACAACCCCAACTCTCTCAGCCTGGCCTCATAGGAGAGGTGCTCCAGTCCTCGGATCATTTTGGTGGCCCTCCTCTGGACCCGCTCCAACAGGTCCATGTCCTTCTTGTGCTGAGGGCCCCAGAGCTGGAGGCAGTACTCCAGATGAGGTCTCAATTGGTGAGCTCTATACAATTGAAACACTCCCTAACATACAGAGCCACCCCATCGCCTCTCCTTCCTTGCCTATCCCTTCTGAAGAGCTTCTAGCCATCCAGTGCAGCACTCCAGTAATGAGAGTCATCCCACCATGTTTCTGTGATGGTGACTATGTCATAGCCATCCTGCTGCACAATGGCTTCCAGCTCCTCCTGTTTGTTGCCTATGCTGTATGCATTGGTGCAGATGCACTTGAGCCGGGCTATCGATTTCACTCCCAGTGTTGCCATGCCACCCTTGGGCTCCTCTCTAGTGGGCCTGGTTATATCCCGTTCCTGCTTCGAACCTAGTTTAAAGCCCTCTTGATGAGCCCCACCAACTCATGAGTGAGAATCCTTTCCCCCGTTGGAGATAGCTGAACTCCATCTGCTGCCAGAAGGCCTGGTGCCGTGTAAACCTCCCCATGATCAAAAAAACCCAAAATTCCACTGATGGCACCAGCCTCTGAGCCACTTGTTAATCAGCTGGGCTTTCCTGTTCCTTTCAGTATTCTTCCCCGCCACTGACAGGATTGAGGAAAACACCACCTGTGCTCCCGATCCTTCATCCAATTGTCTCAGTGCCCGGAAGTCCCTGTTGATCGCTTTAGGATTTCTGTCCGCAACCTCATCACTGCCATCCTGCATAACCAACAGCAGGTAATGATCAGAGGGCCGTACCACATTGGGCAGTTTCTGAATAATGTCTCTGACCTGGGCCCCAGGGAGGCAGCAGACTTCGCTGTGGAATGGGTCTAGACGGCATATCAGGCCCTCTGTTCCTCACAGGAAGAAATTGCCTATGACAATTACCATCCTTTTTTTCTTAACAGGGGCAGTCATAATGTGTGGGGCTCACTGACTCGCCCTAGGCAACCCCCTGGCTGGGCCTCCACCTGCATCCCCACTTGCCTGGCCCTCAAGTTCCAGAGCCCCATATCTGTTGTGTAAGGGCAGCTGGGGAGGTGAGGGAGGCCGGGAGGGGATTCTCCTGCTGCCCCGAGCAGGGACCTGTTTCCATTCCTCCCATCTCTTGGGTCCCCTCCTTCTGCTTGCCGGCAAGAGGGTAGGGGATCCTCTGCTCCTCGTGGGGCCTCCATCTGCTGCCCTGGCCCCAGGGACGGTAGGGTGCGGCTCCACCAGTCTATCTCCCTCTTGCACTCCCTGATACTCCTCAGCCTCTCCACTTCCTCCTTCAGCTCTGCCACCAGGCTGAGCAGATCATCTCCCTGGTCACAGCAAAGACATTTGCCGTCTCCACTGCCCTCCGGTACGAGTGACAGGCTCAGGCACTCCCTGCAGCCGGCGACCTGGACGGCTGCGTGTTTGTGGGAGAAGGTGTCAAAGGCTTTACTGAAGTCCAGATAGATGACATCCGCAGCTTTTCCCTCATCCACTAGGTGGGTCACCAGGTCATAGATGGAGATCAGGTTGGTCAAGCAGGACCTGCCTTTCACGTACCCATGCTGGCTGGGCCTGATCCCCTGGTTCACCCGCACATGCCTGTTGAGCATACTCAAGATATGCTTGATATGACCCGTCTGGGTCCCTGCATTCCTTCTGGTGATGGCTTTCAGGCGAGTGGAAACCACAGCTGCTAGGTCCTCTCCTGGGAGGGCGATGACCACTGCCTGAATTTCCCTTTAGAGCCAGGAGAGAGACCTCGCCTTCCTCGCACCCCCTGCCCGTGCCAACTGCTGCGCAAAGTGACGCACCACGCCCTTCTGACACGCCACGCCTTTCTGACGCGCCACGCCCTTCTGATGCGCCACGCCCTTCTGATGCGCCATGCCCTGTTTGCCTGTCCTGTTCGCCACGCTCCTGGTTGCTCGCGCTCCCTGAGCTCCTCTCTTGCTTGGTTCAGTCCTACATTTCTCAGGCCACTAGGGAGACCTCCAAGAAACTTTAAAAATACTGTTTTCCGAAGGCTGAAGTTAGGCTATTGTTATAGAAAAATCAGCTGTGGTTTATGGTCTTGCCAAATTAAATTTAGCTTCAGTGAACATGGCATGAAATCTGTATAGTATAGCCTCACCAGTGAATAAAAAGGCTCCTTCAGTCGAGTCATATATAAATGTAAGTAATACAAAATTCTGACAATTGTAAGAGCATTGCATTCACAGAAGCTTTGCACTTTCAGTCTGGTGATAAAACATCAGTCTGTATATAGTTCCATTTTGTCATTTGCTTGTGGAGTACTTCTTTCCTACACTAAAATTAAAATTGAAAAGACTTTTTCACTTTTGGGGAAAAGAGTGCCATTGAAGAGAAATTCTCCCTGGCAAATTAAAGATAAGGTCTGCCATGCTAACTCAAAAGCAAGCAAAAGGTAAAAATTGAATCACTTTATCAGAGTTAAGTCATTTTTCTAAACTGAGGAAGTAATATAGGATGGAATATATAGGATAGATTCTCTTGCTTTTAAACTTTAAAAGATCCATAACTAATACTGGGAATGGTTATAAATGACAGTCTTCTCTTTTAGATTATGTTGCTTTTATTACATTCTACTGGGACCTTATGGAGATTCTCAAGGAATTAAAGTTATATTTATGATAAAAACATGGAGCTGCTTCTAAATAGCATTTTCATCATATTAACTGTTGCCTAGATAACAGGCATATCTCCTTGAGCACCTCTATTCTGGTTTAGCACTACAGCTTGCAAATTAATACAGTCATTATAAGACAGCAAAGCTATATCACTTACCATTTCATTATTGTTCAAATCAAAATCCATATTTTTTCAGTTTTCCCTAGGGTTACAAACTGGATAGGGAAACGTTATCATCTTGCAAAATAATCTCTCAAGACTCACTCTCTTTGGTGTTAAGAGGAGCAGTTAATCATATTACAGTAATTTTCATATTAATAGGTCCTGTGCAAAGAGACAGTTAATGCTCTCCTTCTACAGTCAATCCTCCAACAGAGTTTTTTATATAGACATATATTTATATATGTGTATATGTGTATATATATGTATGTATATATTAATCTGCTTGGAACTAGATTAGCACAAAAGATATCACGTCCTACTCAGTATATGAATCAGGGTCAAATCAACAGCATACCCTTAAATTTTGAATCAAAATGGCAATCCGTCATCTGTAAGAGAGTTAGGTAATGTTTAGGTGAATAACGTGAATACATGCCATGCTTTAATGGAAAATACAGGGGAGAACTTACTGCAGCACAGGAAAACTCTCCATAGAGTATCCTGCAGATACTTTATTCCTTACATGAGAAGCTGTGATCCTACAGCATGCGTATCCACTTGAAAACGAAAATCATCTTTAGACCTGAATTCTATTTTTTGAGGGATTAATGCAGCCTTTACTTTTGAGATCTTCTCACACACTGTAATTTTCTGAAAGCTTCTCATATAATGTTGTACATGTAATAATGTAATGCTGTTTTTTAAACTCAGCTTTAACTTTATGCATGAGCAGTTTCTGGTATTTTTCTTTTTTCCAATCTGTTAACCTGAGTAATGCGGTCTGTTTAGAAGAACTTGAGTGTAAATTTAAGCATCCGGCCAAAGGGTCAGGTGTTTGCATAATTTTCAGCAGCCTGAACGTGAAAGAAAGGTGGGTCAGGTCTACAGAGACGTGGGGAGACCCGGCTCTGCCCCATTCCTCCTCGGCCCCACTCAGCGGGAAGTGGCTCTGCGCAGGAGCCCAAGTGTCGCAGCTAATAAGCCCCATGGAGAGTGGGATTGAGACCTGGAGCACAATGCTGACTTAATGTGGCCGTCTGGCTCCTGGAGCCGGTTGGCTTAGTCCATGAAAGAGCCCACTGCTTCTTCTTCAGCAGTGCGGGAAGACGGTCCCTTGGTAAACCTTCGCTTTCTGTTAGCATCCGCGCTCCTTTTGCTAAGCTCCCTTACCATAATGATGCCATCTCTCTCGATGTCCTTCATTGTTCTCCCCACTGTCATTCCCAGGGGGCCTGATTAAAATCAGTGGAAAGCTTCCTTGGATTTTACTGGCTTTGGTACTTGGGCTCTGCTCCTTAATTCGCCTTTCTCGTCTGTTTTTAACTCTGCTTTCTGTTTAGACTCACTTCTGCCATGTTCTTCGCATCTCTCATCTTCCCCCACTTTTGTATACTTTTATTCCTATTCCTGACCTGCTCGACAACTGTTAAATTACTTAGGCAGCGAGTAAAATGCAGATTAAAGAAGTGCTTTCAGCTTTGAGTTAAAATGTGTTGACAGGACTCACAAGAGGCCTAGAGGAGACATGGAAAAGTGGCATCATTTTGGGAGGAAAAAAGCCAGAAAAATGATTCTTATCAGATCTGAGAACTCACCATGGTTTTGTGGCAGCACTCTTGGCTGCCTTAATGAGGTCATGAGTCCACTAATAGTGTGTAGAAACAGTTTTAATTGGGGATAATTTTAACACTTGTTTAATGAAACTTAAAGGCAGCTGGAATTGGGTTCTATCCACACTATACTGGTGTAAATCAAAAGTAATGTTATTCAAACTTATCTTCTTCTTGATTAGCAGCACTTTAAAAGAAATCAGACTCTAACGCACTCCTGAATTTCAGATATTATACTGTATTTCCATTTATAACCTGACATAATTCCCACACAGCATATGGTATTAATCTGGTGTAAACACCATGTTATGATGATACCCGAACACATACAGCTGACATGAAAATGTCTTCAAGTACAATATTTCCAAAAGCAATTATGTCTATATGGTTGGTAGTTAGCTTGCTGTGTGAATTTTTATTTCTTATTCATACGTACATGAAGGTACACAGGATGAAACATTATGTATTAAAAAGGACATATTTTCACTGTTTGCAAAAAAGAAAAAAAAAAATCAGGATAGTCTACTTTTTTTGGCCTGTCAGTCTTGCGTAAGGAAATCTCACCTTCATGTGAACACAGTATTTTTGCAGTGTTGGAATTTCCTTTGTTTGTGTTAGAGCATGGATGTGTAGATTAGTGCAAGGAATACCAGTGACACAAAGTGAAACTGATGATATTTTTGTAAGAGAAAATTATCTCCAAAATAAGTATTTAAGGAAATTTTGAAATTCTCAGTGAAGGTAATACTCCTCCTGATGTGTATATGCCCCAGACATCAACCTCTGCTGGTAACCAAGCATTTTTCAATGTTCCCCACTGAGAGGGGTGGGAGACCAGCTCCTGTTGTCCAGGTAGATGCATGTGTGAAATCCTTAAAAAAATTGCCTAGCACTGGAGTTGAGCCAATCATTTTGTTAAAAGGAGACAAATAAAAGCATGTCGTTTGGAAAGTAAATGCTTGCGGATGGTAATACTTTTGCTTGAACACTTGCCAGTAGGGCCAGATTCACAGCTGGTGTAAACTTTTCTAGTGCCATTGAGTTAACACCAGTTTGAGATGGAAAATTCATTTATTAGGATGAAGTGCAGCTTTTTCACAGATTGTTTGTGGCTCCACCTGCTACCCACACTCTCAATTTTTTTAGCCTTTCCTAGTCCTTTTTTTCCTTCCTGAGGATCCTTTGTTATATATGTTCCTAAGACAAACAAAATAAGGCAACATCAGTATCACATTCTAATAATGAAAAGGAACTCCTCCACAGTCCAGCTCTGCACTTGTTAGCATTAGTATAAATCTGCAATGACTTCATTTTAATTACTTCATACTTGCACTACAGTGAATAACAGTAGGTTAGGCTGTTGATGGCTTTGTAAAGCGATCATTTCCAGCTCATCCTTATTATCCAATACAATAACTCATTTTTAAAAAAGAGACAGCTAAACAAATTGCAACGGGGCAAGTGTAAATCTGGAATAACTCCACTGAAAATTTACACTAGTGTGTCTAAGAATTGAATTTAGTCCATTTGGTTGAATTCCTTTTAATGTTTTCTGCATGTTCAAGCATCCACCAGAGATTAGATGGAACCAGCAGACTTGCTGTTATCTGCGATACAAGCAGGACACCAGAGGTGAAAGGGTAATGCATTATCACACTGTGCCACCTGGCCCATCCAACACAATTTGAGCAACCATAATTGTATTGATTACTTCTTGTGCTCATGACTAATGACCTCTAGCTGCAACCTTGCATTTTCTAAATCTTTTATATTCTGATTTAATAATAAGATTTGATTAAAAATTGCCATTAGCCAATGCCAATGATTAGTCAGCAGGACTGAATGCCGCCAAGTTCCAATGAGTTTCATTATTCTGGAATTAAAAAGGACAGAGAACTTCTCTGGGTTAATAATACAACGATTCTGTCTCAATCAGGAATGAAAGAAAACAACCCTAATGTACAAATGTAGCAAAATGTATGGCTATTACTAATAGCTGCATTTTACAGAGAAGTGTTTGAAGAATTAAAGGGACTTTGTCACAGATGGTGGGGACAGTTTGCTTTTACTTTTTATATTTGATTGGAAAGCCAGTGTCAGATGGTGTGTGAGGGGGCATTTTCCTAAAGAAAGCCATTTCCTTTGATGAAACAAGAACATGGGGTTTATTCAGTTTCTCCATGTGCACCCCTGCCACAACAAAACAATGCAAAATGTATGCAGGCAAAAATGAGTTGTGATGGCTTTAGAAAATGAGAAGGGGATTTTTCCAGGTTATTTACCTGCTGAGAATATATTAACCTACTTTTTTTTTTTTTTTTTTCCCAAAATGATGACTTAATATTGAAACAAATGGACACATTGTCACATCTTCCACAGAAAATAAAGAAGTATGCTGTTTCCTTTCAGGAAGGTAAAATATTTAAATATATACTAATTTTTAGACATGTAGCTAAATCCTATTGAAGTGGTGTTTGGCTAAGGATATGCTTAAGCACGCACCTAGGAGCTCTGCTGACTCTGAACTGAGGCCCTGGTGTTTCTGAAGATGGGGTGCACTAGAGAAGATGCTCTATGGGGGAAACGCCTGCTGCGGGATGTGGTGTTCCCTTAGGTCCCGCTGAAGCCAGCTGAAGGACTGGGTGACATTGGAGTCAATGACAGCTGAGAGCACTCAGCACCTTCCAGGTTCAGACCTCGAAATAATAAAAGATCCTTGAGGCACAGTAAAAGTATTTGCCCCCTGTTGCACAGGAGCAAGAAAACTGTCCTGTCTCACTTTCATCCTCCAGAAAACAAAACATGTCCCAAACCTGAGTCCTTTAAGATTTTTAGGTTATTTGAGTAAAGAAATACCTCTTTTAATTACTGTGTACACAAAATCTTTTGTCACCTTCAGGAAAATATTTTTTAAACATACTTTGTTAATAAAGTTTGCTTTTGGCAACTGTTGTTTTCCCTGCTTATTATAAGTGCCTTTAAAATGTTTCCATTAATTAAGGCTGCTTTTATGGGCTACATCCATTTAGTAAAATTACAGAAAGAAGGGCTGCCGACACATCTGCCATTAACTTCTGTTTGCCTGAGCATTTTATACCCCCGTGAATAGCACAGTGAGGAGAGAAAGCCTGTGAAAGAGAATGATAGAAAGAGGTGAATTCTGTCCAGCAAAACATGGAGGTCAGGAGAGACTTGGCTGATTACATACTCATGTTTTCCAGGATTGCACGAGGAGAGTGGAAAGTTGGTTGAACTCTAGTTACAACAGAATAGCCCTCTTAAAAAATACTAATTGAAATGCTCAGAAAATGAAAATGCGTAAAATGTGAGTTTGAATATATGAGATTGTGTTTTGGGGGAGCAGGCAAGAAGGAGGTTGATCTGAACATCTCAGTATTAACTTACGGAGGTTTTTATACACCCTCAGCTGAAAGCATTACTAGCCAGATTATAATTATAATTACCTTGGCTTCATCTCAGTGTTTATCTGCCATGACACCCACCCAGCCACCTGCCTGCTATTAATTCATTCAACACTAACTTCATCTTTTTTCCTTTTATCTTGTTTTTTTCCTGTTATCCTAACTTTAAAAAATGTGTCCATTATTAGAAACAAACTAACACAATATTTGTTTGTCCATGACATCATGTGTCCCTTTGTTTAAAAAAAAAAGAAAAAAAGCAACCCAGAATTCTTCATATTACAAAAATAACCTGTTTGTATTTTATAGTGAAAACTGGAAAGATCTGGCATTTGACTCAAAAACTCAGAACAGCTGATAATCTTCTTTAAATTAAATCTTTTTTTTTTCATCTGAAATATTGCCAGATATTCAAATAGGAGGAAATTCATGACAAGGGGCAATAAGCACAGTACACAGTTGGCTTGTAGGATTCCACTGTGGGTGCAATTCTGTACGAGTCCTGGATATTTGTTGCTGTTGTTGCTCCTGAGGTGCTGAAGTTTGTTGTTTGCTCTGACAGAACACTGAAATGTCCAAGTCTCCTGTAAAACAATGCCTTAAAAAACCCACAAAAAAAGAACCACTTGAAATAACATCCGTTCCCATAGTGCTTAAAGCCTTAGAAAGACTTAACGCTGCATTCTGCTATGCTGTTTATAGGACAGAAAGCCCTTCTCCCCAGTATGCCTCGGACTGTGAACTGGTGCTATTGTGTGGATGTTCTTTTGGATGTTCGGTGAGCAGTAGATTGAGGAACAAACTGCAATGTGTCAGAGGAAGCTAATTAGAATAATGGCTTGGGGTCAGGTAAATGCTTCACTATTTATCTGACCCAACCACTGTTTATTGTACTCCTTGTGTCAACACATTTTTACAGAGTGAAAATTAGCAACTAATTAATTTAATTTCAGGATTTAATGCCACTGTAAAGGAAAATAAGCAAGGTTGAATAGTGATGTTTCTAGAAGGGAGCATTATAAACATGGAAGTGAAGTCTTTAAAGGCAGCTTCGAGCTGAATGGTGTAAAGGTCTGATCCTGTAACCATTCATCAAGCCTCAGTTCATCAAACTGCACTTAACTTTAAGTATCTGGTCAAGTCTTGTTCAAATGAAAAGCATGTGTTTAAATGCTTTCTGCACTGGGGTCTTAGACCCTGTTCAACCAATATGTCTGACTTCATCGAGCCTGCTTGCCTGGGGAAATGTGTCAGGGTGAAGGCCTAATTGCCTGTATTCCTCTCTCTACTGTTGATGATCCTTTTTTCAATGACATTTCTGCTCTCTGTCAGTTAAAGTTTGGAAATGTCAGAATGTAAGACATGTTACCCAGACCTCTGTACAGATTTTGGGGGCACAGTTCAAGCAAACAAATGAACGAAGGGGAATTTCTGATGGAGTACTCTTATTGCTTATTATATTTTTCAGCTCCCCAAAGTACGCAAACTACTGTTTATTGTTGGTTCCTGACCTGTTTCAGCTAATGCAGTCTTCTTTTGGCATAACTCACAAAGGCACAGCAGCACCTTGTGTATATGGAGACAATAATTCTTTGCACTTTACAGTCTTTTTAATCTGAATACTTTCAATACTTTAGGACCTACTGGGGCTAGAGGTTTCCCCATCTTTCTGACTGTCTATCTTTTTTCCTTATATTGCCTTCCCCATCTTTCCTCCCCTCTATCCTTTTATTCTTAAAGGAGATCAGTACTGGAGAAGTTAAGGTGCACTTTTCCCAGGTCCTGGACAATTTCTTTGCTTTCACTCCAAGCTCTACTGGTGGATGAAACCCCCTCTTCCCTTGAAGGCCAGAAGAGAGCCCTGGTGTGTCCCAGACAGATCGCCATTCGGGGTAACTGAAGGTCCAGGGCTCCAAAGTGCACTGCAGGCTACAGCTGCTGAACAGTTTCCTACAGTTTAAGTGGCTAGCTGCAGGAGATGCAAGAAATCTGTGGCAGAGCTTAGAAAACACTCCAAATGTCTTAGCTGTTCTTCCTCAGTCTTAGGCATTAAACAGCTTTCACTCCCAATGCACAATCATTGATTGCTGGGATTTCTATATTACTCTTTTAAATTATGGGCCACTGCAGCAGGAATCTCTATTTTTAGACCTAATTTTTCTAATGATAAATTCAGGAAATATTTTAATAGTGTGCAATTATTGGAACACAGCTATCAGTCTAAAACTTTTATCTAACACTGTGCTGATTTGGCACTGTGTGGCTAGCCTGGCTCTGTCTTCAAAGTCATCTTCTGTGTCAGACAGCAATTGCTGCAAGGGAAGTATTTAAAGCTACAGCTTTCACCAAAACATCGACAGCTCTGAGGCTGGGGACAGAGGGGGCAATGCGTAGGTCTTATGATCTTCCTCATCTCATTGGAAAAGGTCACAGAAGTCATCAGATTGACTGCAGAACATTCCCTCAGAGCAATGTACCTTTTGTACTGCAGAGCTGCTGCTATTTCTGAAGCCATGGTCCATGCGGAACACAAATCTTTCTTTAGCATGTATATCAATGCATTAGAAATACCCCCAGGGTACAGGGAGAGGCTTCCTGTTCGGTGCAGTATTTCAACAATACAGTCTAAATTACAGTGATGTAAAACAAGCAAGAAGAGCCATTGCTGAGTTTTCTTCTTTCTTTCCAAAAGCAAGTCAAGGACAAATTAAGGCATGGAGATCCTTCACTGTAGTCAATGAATGTATTTTTTCTTATGAGGAGGTAATAATAAGAAAAAGATCAATGTACTGGAGGTCTATGGATTATTTCTACATTACAAAACTCATCAGGCTAAAATGGTCTGGGAAGGACAGTACTGTAGGGACAGCACAGCAGCCCATGGACTGTGTGTTTTAGAGGAGAGATCTGAATGTGCCCCATGTCCTCTGCTTCTACCCCATGGACCTTGCACAAAATCTGTGCCCATAAAATGATCAGCCTGTGCAAAGTATAAAGGATTTTATACAGCATATATTACCTTTGTTCAACAAGTATCTGCAAAACAGTCAACTGCCTGACAGGCAAATGTACTAATAAACATTTCATAGGAATAGAAAATGGCCCTTCATTTCACATACGCAAGTTACAAAATGGAAAAGCTGCTAAAACATATACAGTCAGAGGCGTCCACAAAGTATTTTCTACACTCTCAGGAAACATTTTTCGATCACAAATATTGTCCTGTTCACCAGTGCCCTGTGGAAACACCTGATGAAGAGGTAGATCAACCCTTGTCCTGCATGGGTCTCTGCTATGTCTCACAACAGGTTTCCTAGCAAGCATCCCTGCTACAAACAGGTATTCTGTCTTCAGTCACTGGCACTGGCCCCCGGGTGATGAACAAATCGCAATCCTGCCAATCACCTAGCACTGCACCTGTAAGAGAGGAGTAAACGTCATGGAGGCCTGATCCTGTAATGACATTGCATACTAATCATGAGTGACCATCAAGAATGACTGTTTAGTTCAACCATCTTTCTCTTGATTACTGAATGAACACCATGAAGTCTCAATAAGGTTGAGCTTTGTTACTAGGCTTGTCTGGCCATCAATACGTGAATACTCAGAGGCATGAATAAACGCAATATGGAAGGAAAAAAACCCACCAAACAAATGATCTTTAACTCCTAAAACATGCTCACTGGTTTTCAGATACAGCACTACGAACTTTCTTTACATAATTTAAAATGAATTTAACTGCATTTGACATTTATTTACACAGAAACCAGGAAAAAAAACCCCCAACTTCTTCTGACTTCTGTGGTTTTCCATGGGCTCCAAATGTTACCATGGGTAGGTCACCTTACCAGTCAACATTTCATTACTAATATAATTTTTACTTCCACTTTTTTTTTGTTTCTTGTTTGTGTTGTGAGCTTCCGGGAAGCATGGGCTTTCTCTTGTCATGGTTTTGGAAGACATACCAGATGCACGGTCTAGTATGAATCTTCAGGCATGACTAGAATAGAAACAAGTAATAGTAAATGATTATTAGTCATTGTTTTAGGCTGTGGGAAAATGTACAGGAAAAAAATCATGCTCAACTGACATGTTAAAGCACTGGAAATCAACCCAGACTAAGTTCTCAAAATCAGGATAAGCCAAGGCTGTTGCTGGTTACTTCTTAATTAACTAAATGAAGCATGCACAGCCAATAAAGATCTAACTTTTGCAAGGCAAATAAGCTAGGACTTTTATGGATGCCAATAAAAGGAATGTTGTCTGGAAGATATTAATTAGCTGAGTGGAAGATGTCTGTAGAAGCTATGGTCCAGAAAGTCGGTGGATTTAATGGCACAGGCACAGAGGATTGTGTAATAAAGTGAGTGGAGCTGGTAAAAGAAAAGTAGCACTTCTTCAGTGTGAACATGTTTCATTAAACCAGCAGTAAATTGCATGGACTTTTATTGTCTCCTGGTCTACATTAGCCAAGGTCTGACTAATGCTAGTGAGTGGGTCTACCCATTCATTTGCAGAACAGTAAGACTGGTTTACTGTTCCTCACAAGCTGAAGGGTAGATAAGAAAAATGTAGTTGGATGCCTACTGTGCATGTGGGAAGGTGAAGAAAAGCATTTGTGAAACAGCAAACTCTCAGGTATGTCTAATACCCCTTTTTTCCTATTTGTGATTGTATGGTCAAACAAGAAAAATGGAAACCCTCACCTTTTCAGCCGTTGTTTATTCCAACCCTGACAGTGTTCTCCTTGCGGTTTTGAAACCTCTTCATACTGTGACAGGTCAAGGAGGAAAGAAGAAAGGACTGGAGTTTCTGGAGAATGAAAAAGATCAGCAGAAGCAGGAGAAATGGTAGCATGGTCAAGAGCAGCGCTACGTACGTACGCCCCAGTGTCACTTCAGAGTCACGCATGCCCCTGCTCTTTGGTCAGACTGTGAGGAGGCGGGTGACCTACCCTGTAACAGCTGTCTTTTAGAAACCCCCATGGTGTCCAGGAACAATGTGATGACTAAAGCTATTTCTCCAGGGGATAGCTGCTTTGTGAATTTGATAGCTGTTCAAGTGATACATGAAAGAGTGTGTGACTCAATATGCTCTAGCAGCTATGCAGTTATTGTGCTGAGATAATGATTATTTGTACTTCTTTTTACTTCTTTCTTGCTCACAGACCTCGTTGTGCTTTGCAGAGGGTGCAACATTTATCTTCCTTTTTCAGTTTTGATGAAGGTAAGGTAAGCCAGTAGCAGGGCCAGGACGAGAATCAACATCCCATGAATTTCATCACCACCACCTCCAGTGTCCCTTATTGCTTCCCGGTTGTTGCTGAGGTACTGGTCCATACTCCTTTGGTCATGTTTTAGATCAACAAGTGTCTACCACCCTGGAGCCTTCAGTGCTTCCAGTTATCTGGTGCCTCATGTCTCACGGAAAAAAGGTAGTTTGGCATACCATCATGTAACCACCCATTTTGTCTCCAAATACAATGGAAAAAGGCTGGAGAAAATGCAAGAAGATCAAGCAAGTTCAAAATATGGGTTACTGATCACCAACAGATGTGGTGTGATTGGTGTTTGGGGTTCATCTAGACACAAAGATCCCACAATAAATATGCATCTAAAAGGCAAATTAGTGCTGGAATAGTACAGAAAACAATGAGAATTTATTACTTAATTGATTTCATTTTTTTCTAATCTCCCTCACCTCTTGTAGCTTCTCCTGTAAATGGACAATGCCTGACAGAATTTGGGGACTATTAAGAAACTAACAGATACATTCTGCATTGAATGACAAATGGCTTGTATGATTTTCCAGCTGAAATGTGCAGAGCTGTGGAACAGTTAAATGGATGTTAATAAATTTCCTTAGTCCTTACCTGGGAAGTTTTGTACCTAGGCTGTCAAAAAATCATTTAAAACCATGCATTGCTCTTTTGATGCCAAAGTGATGGCTAGTTAAGCTTAAACTTTGCATCACACAAACAGGAATATTATGCATCCAAGAAAAAGGAGCAAATAGTAACACCTACTTTACAAAACCACAATTGCAAAACTACTACATTCCAAAACTATTTTTGGCTATTTGTCTTCTGCAACTCCATAGCTTTTCCACTACCTGTAATCAGAGTGCTAAGGTGAATACTTGTTTTTATCTGGATGGATAAACATTGATGACAAATGTATAATATTCTGAAAAACTAGAGAGAATGTTTTAGTCACTATAGCAGGGCAGATTTAGGATCCGCTACTGAAATTGTACTGTGCACATGAATGGCTGCTCTTTTGGTGTGACTCAGTTGCTAACTGTTTAGCTCTGATAACCCTAATATTTACAGTTTCAGAGCCTTTCTGGGATCTGTTATTTTTACACTGGCACATACAAAACTTCTTGAATAAATCTTGACTACAGGCAGAATTGATGCTCGTCAGCTGGTGTCAGGTTTGGCTGCTGTGGCTGCTGTTTCCCAACGAGTGAACTGCGACTCAGAATGTGACAGCAGTAAGTAATGGAGCCTCACCGACTCCTTTAAAGGTAGATGGTCTATGCACTGTGGCATTTGAAGTTATTCTCATGCAGGCTACCTGAATATGGTCATATTGCACCCCCAGTATAAGTGGAAATGAGCCTACATCAGAACTGTGGTAATAGGGCTGCCATATTTGAAAGACTTTTTGGAAAAGACCCTATAAATATGACTAATTATATTTTGTCATGAAGAACTAGAAGCATGGAAACCTTATTCAGTTTTCTCCAGTCATTTCTCCAGACCACTGATTTAAGAAGAAAAGGTTATCCTTCTTCCATCTCCTCGGCCTCTGAGGAATTCATTTTTAGTTAATAGCTGAAACACCAGTGCAAATGTGAGTTGTGTCCCTGCATCTATTAGGATATAAATACCTGTCCTTTTCTCTCTCCTGTGGGTCACTCTATTTTAAAAGAGGCAATGGTAAATTTAACATCCAAGGTGTTGTGAGTGGAAGACTAAATGCAGGTGTAGAAAAATCTTACAGTCCTGCTTTCAATAAAGGTTAGTTTTCTGATAGTTTTGTGATGAAACTGAAAACAAAAGAATTGCACCTTTGCCATTGGAACAGAAGCCTCACTTACAGCATGACATGGCTTGCTGACATGTACTGAATACACAAGCAACTCTATTTCTTCTTGCTTAATTATAAAATACTTGCAAAGAATTGGAAGACCTTCCAAATCCATGTGCATACCTTGGTCAGATAAATGAAGTATCATTGTAGCCCAATTTTTTTGTGTGTGAAAGATCCCACTGAAGGCAATAGGTGAGGTTTCCAGTGGGATTTCTTCAGCCCACGCTTGAGCTTCCCGGTTGTTGCTGAGGTACTGGTCCATACTCCTTTGGTCATGTTTTAGATCAACAAGTGTCTACCACCCTGGAGCCTTCAGTGCTTCCAGTTATCTGGTGCCTCATGTCTCATGGGAAAAAGGTAGTTTGGCATACCATCATGTAACCACCTGCTTGGAAAGGTGAGGCATTTTGGGTGATGAAGTTATTTCTTTTTTTGAGAAAAAAGATCCTATTTTGTACACTTAAAAGCTTTGCTTCCTAGTGAAACTCTTGAATGAATATTGATTCCCTTGCTTCTCAAGAGACAGAGATGCTCTTGTTCTCTGAACCTGAAACAATGCTCCTAGTAACCATGATGGTCTGAAGAGTATAAACTGAGATACATATATAAAGAAAGGCATATATCTCTTATTAGGACAACTGAGTTTGGAAAAGACAGTTGGGCTTTCAGCAACAAATCAGATCAGTGCTGTTTCAGGCCATGACTGCAGCTTTTGGCTGCTGCAACTTTGCACCACAGTCCAGGATGCATCTAGATTATTTGGGTACTGCAGTGATTTCAGTGTGGTATGGAGAGGGCCTCCCCTCAAAGACTGAAGAGCTCTTGGTATTTATTAACCAATTATTCTGAGGCCAAGGGCTCTGCAAGCTCCTCATTGCTGTCCTGCCAACTGGCTTTGCCTTTTTTTTTCCCCTATGCATCTCTACAAAGCACAGACCATCTCCTCATACCCCAGTGCTGACACCACTAACTTTTTCGTGGTGTCTGTAGCCACTTTCTTATTCTTTATTACAGAACATGTAACAATTATCTCTGTTGCTTTCTAAAGTGCTTTGAGAATTACTATGAGCATTGTGTGAATTCAGCATGATTTTTTGATCTAGGACTGACTACAGTTATATCTACAATTTTACGCAAGAACTCAGATCAGTATTACATTTCACATTGACCACCATGTTGCTTTTTAATGATTCACAGTTAGTTTGACAAAGATATCAACCAGTAACAAATATCATGAACTTGTCAGTCATTAGTTTTGTCTGCTTAAGTGGTCAATGATCTTCTTGTTAAGAAAATCTAAGTGCTTTAAAGGTTTTAAAAAATGTAAATAAAATAAAAAAATTTTTTGCCTCTTCAGATGATGTAGCCGTCAACTATTAGCAAACAGACTATCCCTCAAACCCAGAAGTATTATGCTTTAGTTATCAACACACATTTAAAAATAATTGGGACTAAAATGTCCTCCTTAGTTACTACCTTTGGGGATACATCTGCAGCTTGACCTCACCATGTCTTTTTCTATATTGAGCTAGTTTTGATGTTTTAATAGGCACAATATTACAACTTCACACTGTGACATAATATTTTGCCTTCAAATACATACACATAGGCAACACAAGGGACTGTTTGTTATCTTCCATGTGTAAGAACAAGTGCAATGTAAGATAAAAATGGAAGCAAAAAGCTTAGGTAGTAAAACATGTTTTCTTCCTCCTGTTTTTTCCTGACGAGGTTACAGGAAAAATACACAAGTTGTTTGTTTGTTAGGTTCCCAAGCTGCCAATATGTACAGTAGAGAAAAAATAAATAAATCAAACTTCTGACAGGTGCAGAAAGAGAGATCTCTGAGGCAAACTCTGACTCCCCAGGGTATTTAAAAAATTTTCCTCTTGCCAGACCCAAAATAAAATTCAATCTCTATGTCCAAGAAAATAAACAGTTCTGTTGACTTGCCAGCTATCAGGGCTTGTCTTGCAGTTTTTATCAGATTCATGCAGCTGAAATTTAGATTTTTTTTTTTTTTACCATAGATACCAGACTGAAAAGATACCGTTGTGGGAGAAAGGTAACATTGCATTTTGGAAATCAAAGGTTTTTAACTTATAGCAGCTGATTGACATGAACTGTTCCAGTGATGCTTGAGGAAGCATGCTTGAGCAAGCATGTCTCACTTCTTATTTCATCCCCTGTCCTCCTGGTTGGTGTTGTTTCCTATCTTCCAGTCCCTTCCCAACTATCCTTTCCGTTCAAATAACTGCCACTAAAAATTCCAGTCCAGACAAAACTGTCGAAATATGTATAAAATATTACAAAGACTGAGTTGTGTGAATGCATGGAGAAGGTGATGGAGTGATGGAGATGAGGTGAATCTGATATTTACCTGCATGAGAAATAGTCACAGCACTAACATGATGTGTGTCTTGGCCTTCTATTGCCCAGCTGTACCCACACAAAGAATGCTAGGTTTGGTGACGGCAAGTTGCGTAGCCCTTATTAACGTGTCCCTTAGTGGTAGCTTGTGCTGTGAAGGGGTGTGCTGCTTGGCTTGGAGCAGCAGTAGGATCTCCACTACAGTTTTGTGGACCCCATTTAGCTCCAGTTGTCTGACCCTGTACATGCCGCATGGCTCAGGGACCTTCCAGATGGCCACCCCAATCCCATTTGCCTCAACTGACATCCTAGTAGGGCCATAATTGTACCCTCTGTGTTTTAAAACTCAGTTCTGAGGAGGTAATCCTGGTTCTATCACAAAGTCTCATAAATTAAATTGAAATCGGCCACATTTATGGCTGGTTGTTAAAAAGCTGTAAGTGTTATGAATTTATGACACTGTGCTCATATTCAGCTGTTCACTGCTTCTGCTTCTAGGTCTTTTTCTCCTATGTGGGATAAAATTTATATTTGTGGGTGAGATCATTATAAATCTTTTATGTACCACAAGTGCAATTTTAAATGTTTGCAGGCATGGAGAACTGTGCCCATGAGATATCAGCTGTATTTCATGGGTTATTGCTTCACAGAACTGACAAAAAAAGAGCTTTGCAACTAGTATACACTCACACACACTTCTTAAGCTTACATGTTTGACCTTTAAAAGCTGGTAGGCAGCAAGAAATGTATGACTTAGGAAATAAATTGCTACATGGTTCATATTTTACTTGGATGCCAGTTTGCCATGTTCATTTTCTTTCTTTAGCAAAAACACCTTCTCAGAAGACTTGCCCATGCCCAATCCTCCAAGGCTTCTTGCTGATTCCAATTACAATTGGACAAGTTTCTCAGGAGTGAGTATAGTTTACGTACACCTCTGCATAAATCAGTGATGAAACACAGGCCAGCAGAGATGAATGCATGGCTCACAATTCATGCAAGTCTGTTGCTGAGTTCTGTAGCCTTCACACTGAGCTTTCCTATCACAGATGATAGAGATGATGTATTCAAAGGCATGACGTAGAGAGGAATATAATTTTCAAAAAAAGATTTTTTTTTTTCCTCTGGATGGAAAGATGGATGGGATGGAAAGATGGTACTAGAGCTGGGTGACCTGTTAATAGATGACAAGCTCTGAGCTAAGTTTTAAGTGTGGCAATAACTTAAAAGAGCACTTGGAAGAAATATGCTTTAGTGGAAAGCACATTGTGTTGAGAGCTGGGAAGCCTGGAGTTTCCTAGCTTTGTAGCTGGACTACCAGGACAAATAGTTTCACTTCTCTGTAAGTTACCTGCGCGATCCTTAAATCCTACCCCTGTGGATTTAACAGGGGAAGAGAGGTTGGAAAAGCTTTCTATCCTCTCTCTGTTTGCCCCGATTTCCAATTACCCATGGCACACTGTGCTGGGTGTGGGCTCTTTTCTGCCTCCTGGCCCATATCCCAGCCTGGGACCATTTACCATGCCGAGCAGAGCTGGGGAGAGCCATCCTCTACAATGCATCTCCACAGTGCTGGGGACATGCCTCTGAGACATGATTTAGTGTGAGCATCTACAGGCTGCATCTACGTTGGCTCCATCCTGTTATTCACCTCATTTGCCCATTTTGGATAAAAGGCTCCTTGAGACTGAGATTGTCCCTCACTGTGTGTTACTGCTTTTGGTATCCAGTGTAAGTATAAAAAGTAAAGATAATTTGCTGAGGTCCTTGTGTCCTCCATACCACTGTGATGAGTTGGGGAAGTATCAACTAGCTCCAGGGAATATTTCTTCATGTTTCACCTATGAATGTCCTATGTATTGTATTGGATATTGGGTAATTCCCTTATTACTTTCCTTTGTTTAACAATCTATGTAATCTCTTTAGCTTTCATGATCTTTTTACCGCAGGTGTTATGTGTTGTATTAGAGTGATTAAGTAGGGCACATACCATTGTCTCCATCCCCTGATTTGAGTAAATGAAATTTTGACAAAGAGTTGTCAAGATGGCAGTGAGAATGTTACCTCCATCAACATTCGCACAAATGTGCTTGTAAATGTTTTAATGCACATGTGCTTCCTTTGAACGTATTAACAGCATAACCTAACCACTGAATATTCACAAAGCACAAAGTAATTTCATTCATGGTTTCTATTTTAACAAATAGGCACAATCTTCTTTAATGCAACATTCATCCAACTTCATAGTGTGCATCAAAATACATTTGGATTGTTTATGATTGATGTGGTCATCCTCTTATGATTCCTTTGGGCTAGATAGAAATAGAAATGTAGGGCAGGAGTCTCCATTACTGTGCAGCTGCTTTTCTCTGCACTGTCAGCATAAACTAACGTGAAAGCTGGAGGATCTGGCTCAGCATAAATGTAATTCTGAGATGATGAGCTGCTGTGGGGCACCTACATTTCTCTTCCTTAGTATTGTTGGGATAACATCAAAAGGGTGCATGGCCGAAGGGAGAAGGCAATGGGGAAGGCAATGTAGTGTTTCAATCACACTCTTTCGCGTTGACTGTTGGTTGTGATTTTGACTCACAGTGTGTTACAGCTAAGCATTAACTGGAGCAGCTTTTGAGCATTTCTGATATAATGGAAAGCTAATGGCCCTTTCACAAAGCAGCACCAAGTTCAGTGGGACTCAGAAATAGCCAGCCGGCAACTCAGGTGTAGGTACTTTGGGGCCATAGGTCTGTATTCTGAAAAGCATGTAGGTATCTAAAGGCTCATGTAAGCACCCAATACTACTTTCCAATAGGGTTTGTGACTGCAGACACACATTTCTGAAAATGGCAAAGTTTAAGCAATTTATTCAACTATACCTGTTTTCTGGAAGTGACATAGGAGCCTAATTCTCCCTTTTTTGTGAAGCCTGAATTCTTATTTGCTTGCTTTTCAAAGTGGGGCTTATCTGTGGGACTTAGACTGCCAATGAGGTTAGGAGGTTCTGAAGCTGTTGACATCCAGACTGAAGTCTGTTTGTATCTTTCTGTAGCTGTGATCCATGCTGTCTGCAAATGTTCAGATCCCAGGATCTGTTCACTATTTGTTTTGTGAATAGTTATATGTAAAAGTAATTTAAATACTGGATCTATTTCTAAAGGGAAGGAAGAATGGAGGAAAGAAGCAATGTTGCAGTACTTCAGCAGAAGAAATCTGTCTGATATTATTGGATGTACCTTTCACTAACTTAAATGTGTCTAAGGGAAATGGATATTGCAAGAATTTTTTGTGCTCCTTGACTCTGAATATTTCGCATTGATTAGTTTTGTCTCTTTATAGTTCTCTTCCTCAGTAGAACCTGAATTCTTAACTAAAAAGTAATTAAGCCCTTAATGTGACTGTGAAGATTTAAACAAACACACAGGGAACCATTGCTTTCCTTAATCAGAGTAACCCCATTTATTTATTCTTTTTTTATATAGTCTTTTAATCCTTCTAACATTCTCCAAGACAAGCTAACTACTGTCTGTGTACCTGGGGGATTGTGCAATGCAGACTGAGTTTGCTGCAGCTTTTTTTCACTTCTGAAAAAATCACAATCCACTTAATCTGACAAGTGAAACCTTTGATTGCATGTTACCTACACAATACTGCTTTTTTTTTCTTGTTAAGGCAGAGAAGGAAATAAATGCAGAAATGTGTCTGCTAAATTTCCAAGTTAGCAATCTGTTGAAGGAAACTGTGATCCTGACAGGTGCAAACACTGGACTCTCGGGCTTAGGGAGTCTCATGAGCCTTTCAAAGGTTTCTCACCTCACCGATCCAAAATAAACTTCAGTGCTTAGGAAAAATCAAAACAAGCAAAATGTTTTATGTAGCACAATCTGGTACAGAAGCAAAGAACAGGAAGAGAGAAAGAGAGAGAGAAAAAAACCCTAAAGGTTATTTCTGTACTTTGGCCATTAATTGCAATTCTTCTGTGACTTGTCTTTTGGAGTTGACCTTTCCCTGGATGTCTCCTGTGCTGGGTGTAGCAATAGAAATGCTACTGTTTAAATACTAGCCATGTCACTAGTAGTTAAAATAGCAATTGCCTCTCTAGTACATAATTTAACAATTTACGTAATGAACACTGTGGACACTAACCCCTTACCATTGCTGCCTTTTACCTTAAGGACAGCTGCAGGTTTTGGTTCTTGACCAGCTTTCGAGGTTTGTACCACTATGCATTTTATATAGTTAAAAAAATGTCAAGAAGAAATATACTGTGAAATGGAGAGATATATCATGCATACAGTTATATCAGCCGAGGTGCAGCCTATCTGACTGGGAGGCAAATCATTCTGTGCACATCTCTCATCTTCAGGTGCTAGGAAAAGCACTGCTTGAGAGCTTTTAGCTAACAGTGGACTAAAAAGGAAAGAAAACCCCCAACACAACACTGTCTTGCTGCTTACCTTTAAAGTACAATCACTGATTACCATCTTCTGCCTAAAATAAGTGCCTTCATCACAATCCTCAGCTTCAGCTATGAGGTTTCAGCTGCAGTACCACAAAGATGTGAATATGAGCTTGTAGAGTCATTGCGTTTATCGAGGTTTCTTTTCTTTCAGCTCAGGCACTGTAAAATAATAATAATAATAGAAATAGTCTGCTCCTCTGGAAGGGCTTCTGAGATTTTGGTTCAGCCTTGAGCACATCTAAAATTAACTGTGAGACAGATATATGATACTCTGTGCCACATATATATGTGTACTCACAAACACACACATATATAAATAGCTGTAGTTTATCACATATATATATGTGTGACTGTTTCAGGAGGAAAAAAACAATGGACCAACATGCAAGACAGAAATAGAGAATCTTCCTGTCTCGAGTAGAATAAATTATTGCTGAATGCTGAGGTTAATGTTCACTCTGAATTGGGGCCTGCACAGCTGGGATTCTCAGTGCTGTTTGATCTGCCCTTTCAAGCTCTGATGATCCCGCTAAATTGCATTTAATGGACACAGGGCTGACGTGCAAAAAAAAAGAGAGGGCTTGTTATAAAACAATAGAGACAACTTAGCTCACATGCACACCTGTTCTTTGTACTTCATGAAAGACTTTGTCCTGATGAGGGTGGAAACATTTTATGAAGCACTCCACTGGCATTGTTTGCTTGAGTTTCAGAAGTGCGACTGCCATTTTCAGGTAGTCAAATTTACAGTTGCTACAGCCATGGAAGAATTTTACAGGAGGCATTTGTACTTGGCTAGTCACACCAGAACAGGATGTTGCACACCTGCACGCTGCATTGGTAGAAAGAAAACTATTCTGAATAATTATTAGCCAGACATATCTGATTTAAATTGACTGATTTCACCCATGCAGGCTACTGAAGGCTTACACAGTTGCAGTAACTTCATGGAAACACCCTCCCTACTTTTCTTGTCTTGCAAGATGGCACTCAAAATTTATCACAGCTGAAAAATGGGAATTTTAAGTTGGTGCTCTTTTGGGGATATTTATAATAGGGGTAGGTGCAAACTGAAAAATATATCCTTTCATTTCATTGAAGATTTTAGTAGATTTTCCTGGATGCTTGTTTCCAAATAAGCATGACAAGTATTTCCTTTTTTTGTTCTTTATTAAATGATTGCATGTAATTTCCAAGTTCTTAAGCTTAGATTTATATATCTATTAATCTCTTCATTGGTAAACTTATCTATGTGACCAAGATTGCTCATAAGATCCAGTTGCTGGGCCTGGTCTTTAAATTCTGACAATAAAAGTGGTCCTTGACAAATTGATATGACCCTAAAATCAATATGATGCTATATAAATCTGGAAAGAAAAAAAGCATTTAGTTGCCAGAAAAAACCAGTCAGCATCTGACTCAACTATATTGAGTCAGAATATAGAAAGAAAATGGACTGTCTCCTCCTTTTTGTACATAATCTAGACAACAACATTTAGTCTGAAAATAACCACCTGAAAACTTTACACAAACTATATGTATATTTTCTATGTATACAAAAAGCAGGGAAAATGTGCAGTGGAAATATAAATCTCTTCATACTGATGTGCTGATTGTTTTCAATCCCAACCTCAAATACATAATTGAAAGGGGAGCAGTAAGGCTGATAATTCTGTGAGGTCCACACTTATCCCTATGTCACTAAGACTGCATGTGGAATTGTGGAAAACTCTCTGAAGGATGTTTCCTATCATAGCATACTTGATATTGCAGGTAGTTAAGGAAAATTTTGGAGATTGGATAATCAAGGCCTTTTTTTTTTATATTTTCCATGTGATAACCATTTTGGGTCACTTGAGAAATGCTGGTAGTCTCTGTGGCTAGGAAATGTGTGACAGCCCTGTGTAAAGACTACTACAGGAGAACAGGTCTATATTTATGTATTTTAAGCCTACAGTGGGCCACCATGATAATCTAATTTGACATTTGGCACATTTTCCCTCCTTTCCTGACTCTTCCTCCTGAATTTACCTGAATTAGTTCCTGCTTCAAATCTGTGAGTTGTGGCTGGGTTGGGATATTAGATAAATGCCTGCGGCCGGAGAAGCCTGAGAGGTGGCCATAAGGAGAAGATCTCTCCCAGCCAGTCTGAAATTGGAGCTTTCTAGCTACTCTTCTGAACTATTCACCTGACTGCTGGAGGGGGACAAGAGCAGGATGGTTTCCAGTGGGGTCCATAGGCTGTATGGAAACATGAGAATAAGGAATAGTGCTATTGAACTTTGCATTTCAGGCCCTTAAAACTCACTCTGGAGGAGCCCCAAGGTACTTTGCCTCTCCTTCAAGGAAAGAGAACATTACTGTAAGTGGTGGAGTGTTTCTTCTGGGAAACTGATAGGAAACGTGGTTAGAAAATAGCCAGCAAAGGTGTAATGGGAATATGGAATTGTAGGGTAAGAGCAATTAGCTCAGCTACTGTAGGGAGGTAATTTAATTAGATGATTCAGGGAAAAGCAATTTAGGTTGGCTTTTTTTTCTTCTGTGTTTTTTTTTTTTTTTTTTTTTTTTTTTAAATCAATGTGTTAACTCTGGACTAGTAAGAGAGAACAGCAAGAATACAAAGCAAAGATTGTCAGTAACAGGTAAGTGTGTTGTTCTCTATGGTGACTGGTTTTCAGGCAGGCTGAAGTTGGCAAGCTGAGAAAATTGGAAAGAGGAGGCTAATTTAAAGAAGAGATAGTGTTGCTTCCAGTCATGTTCTTGCTTGAATTCCAAATGTCTGCAGATCATAGACTTAGCTTGGCCTATTAAATATCTAACTTTCAAATCTGGACTGAGATCCAAATCACTGCTGAATTTATGCTTCACTGAAGGAAAGAGATTAGATCCAGATCACTGATCACCAGAGTGTTTGCTGCAGAGAAAGTCCAGGTGTGTTTACTTAATTCCTTAATTTATTAATTTTTACCTACTTCTTCTAAATAATCTCCTCTTAACGGTGGTCAGATATCACAATTATGAGGACAATAAGATGCTCTGGACTGAAGTTTTCTGAGTGATTGTCTGTAAGACAGCAGTTGCTCTGCTATCCAACATACCTGCTTCATAGCTGGCCCCCAGCCCCTGCAAGCAATGGAGTGTTTTCTAGTGAATTTTTTTTGATAAATGTGCAGAATAGTCTGAGAGAAATGTTGAGTGTTGTCGATGGGCCACTGAGCCAAAAGCTTTGCAAAACATTAAATCTGATTGTTTCTTCTCCCTAGGAAATCTCTTTGATTCCACCTGCCATTTCTGTTTTGATTGTCGTGTTTAGTACCATAATATGAAAATGGTCCCAACGGCTTCTGATGCTAAGAATGGTAGGTGACTTAACAGAGCTCTATTTTTTGCTTTAAGTATCTTGTCTCCTTATTTCCTGTATTGAACACTCCAGGATGGAGTTTCCTCCAAATTAGAACAGCAAGTGTGTGCAGTGGCTGCTGTGGGGCTGGCCTGAGAACTTGCTTGGGGTGCCAAGCCACAGTGTCTCTGGAGGGTGCCTCCATGGAAAGGACTGGGAACTACAGAGGGCTGGGAGTCAGGAATGAAGTGCTGCAGCTGCAGAGACCTCTGCCACCTTTTATCCTTGCAGAGGCTCCCAGCGAGCTTCAGGTGATGGTGTATTACTGCGCTACTCTGCTCTTACACTGTTAAATAACCACTTTTAATGGAGGGGCTGTATTAATACACTAGTTTATCAGATACATATAAAAGGATAGCAGTTGAATAGTTTAATAAAGAACAATGGTATAATAGTATAATAACAGTTTAATAAACAACAATACTTTTGCTACAAATACATGCAACTATGTAAACAGTCTGTATCAGTAAAATTATGGTAGTTATAGGGAGTTCATTGTTAGCATTATATAATTGTAAAAGATGCAAAAATTTTAATCTGGGTAGAGACCAAGGCACTCCATGATATTTTTAATAAAAGAGGACACATGGTCTGCTTGTTGGGGAACATGATGGTCTTGGTGTCATTCACATCCCTGCACAGATTTACCCTCTGACCTTCCCTAGTCATCGAGGTGAAGATTTACAAACACAGATGAAATGCTTATGTCCATGTTTTACCATTTAATAAAAGTGGCTTGATTTTCAGAGTGTCTGTGTCTCCCCAACCTCCAAATTCCAGTGCAAATCATGATTACTTGCAACCGAGGTGAATTTGGCATCTGGAACTGTAATTAGCCTTCATCCTTCCCACTCAGTGCAACTGACGTTAGTGGTGTTCTCTGGATTTACTGAGCAGAATTTCACTCTTGGCTGAGCTCTTTAGGCTAATATTTTCAAAGGCATCTATAGGGAGTTAATGTCCAGATCTTATGGAAAAACAGTAGGATCATGGTGGTTTATTCCCTTGGATTCCTTTGGAAAAAAAAAGAGTCTAGATTTGCTGACTTTGGTCATTAAAATAGAGAGCGGAATTTGTTTCCACCCTGCAAGAAATCTTTATCAGGTCTTACTTAGAGCACTGAAATATTCAGAGTGGTGATGCTGTATTAATGATAGTATAACTATCATGTGATTTACTTCTAATCAAGAAAAGAAACACAGTTTATTAGCCTAACTACAGAATCCTGTATTATGCTAATGCATTTCCACCCAGCAGTGGGAGGAAATTTTTTCCATGACCTCTTACATTTCTGTTCCAAAGGAATGCAATTCCATATTTCTCTAGAACTGGGAGAACCCCTATTCTATGAAGAACTCGTCTGTTTTTAGGACTGATTTAAGATGAAAGGATTGGAAGGGGAAGAACTAAAAGCGCTATATCTCTCTTTGCCTTAGCACAGGGCTGGTGTGGTGCATGATCTGACACATCTGATGATGACTCTAGTAAAGGTTGCTGCTGCTCGGTCAACATCATGGGGAGGGATAGTGGCTCTCTGTCTATGGGTAGTTTCCTTCTCATTCTTCACCTGAATGGAAGACAACTTTTTCCACATCCCAGAGGTATCTCTGATTCAAGGGTTGAATTTGATGGCCATTAAGGATCAGCTAAATCAGACTGTCCTGCATTTACAGCTGTGTGGAAGTGTATGCTGCAGTCACAGAGCAGTTCATGCAGGGTAAGCTGTCAGCCAGCTGCTTGTTTATATGCTCATGCACCATGGTAATGTGAGGTGATTCAAGGTAGCTAACTTTCAAGGAGACAAGGCAATCCTTGTATTTGAGATCTCTAAAAGAAGAAAAGGTTTCTTTGCGTTGCTTTAAATATGATATGTGCTTTTTACAGTGTGAATAACATTCTTTAATATCTATATTTGGTTTAGCAACTACAACAGATCTGACTCTGGAACATAAGCCTAGAGAGCGTCTGTTTCTTTTTGTTGGAAGGACTAACCATGATAGTTTTGTTTCTTTCATAGGATAGTTTTCAGCTTTCTTTGCAAAACTTTTCATTTCCTATGAAGGGTTTTGTCTGTATTTGCATCTATCACTGGAGCTTGTACAAACTTGGAAGTACTTTCACAATATGCCAGCAGTCATTTTCCTTTCAGTTGTGTCCATCTCTAGAAGAAAGAAAGTTAGCATGCTGTGGGGCTTGAATACAGTATGTTTCCTCTTGTCATACTGTTCCAACAGTCAGGCAAAGATCACAGATTTTTTTCCCCTCAGATGGCCATAAACCATTTTACATTAAAAGTTTTCAGGTAACTATCTGTCACTAAACTAACACACAAGCAGCATGATTTATCACAGCGAACAGAGCTGGCTCAAAAATATTCATGAGTCGGTGAACATTTAGAGCTCGATCTAAAAATGTTGCATGCAAGAAAAAAAGGAGAGTATTTAATAGAAGCTTTAGGCTTTAATCTCTCTCGGCTTTACAGACATGCTAGCATATGGATTCACATGTGTCTGCCATGTGGTAGAGTTTGTACTTCTCAGAATCCAAAGCAAATAACATTTTAAGCTTTCTTTTTTAGAGGAAGAAAGGGACAAAACATTCACATACTAATAGCTCATACAACTGAAGAGGAAAAAGCTCAGCCTACTTAATCCATGTAAATGGAGAGTGATATCAAAAGCTCCAACCTGGGATGTTTAAATGGACTCCCATATACTGGTACTGAAGAAAGAGAGGTGAGGCCAGCTAACGTTTGCATGTGAAGCCCCTGGGGCAGGAGACCTGGAAAGGGAAGGTGAGAGCTGGAAAGTGGTGGGCTGCTCAACTGACAAGGAGAAGACAGGTGCCTGGAAGGGCCCATCGCTCCAAAGGGGAGCTGGGCACGGGAAGGCACGCTGCACCAGCTGGAGAGGATGGCTGCAACCTGGTGCAGAGTCATCCTAGGCATCCTCTTTGTGACTGTGCAGGGTTGAGCTCCATTAATTGAGGGCAGAGAGTAACCGGCAAATCCCAGTATGATGCATATATAAATATAGCAGTCAGCTCAGAGCAGGTGGACTCTTTGGCTTTCAGGCGGGACAGGCCTGACGGGTCTGATTGCAGGATTGGTTGTCCTTTATTAAGAATTTATTTATATCTATTTTTTGTAATGCTTTATTATTTAAGTGTTGCTTGTGTATATCAGAAGAAGAAAACAAAAAACCCCATACACTTCAGTGTGTCCTTACAACGAATCAGATATAGAAAATGCACCTCATTTGATTACTGTCCACTATTCAAAAAATCCCAGACAGTATGTTTGTTCCAAAACAAATTACCCTTAGGGATTTTTTTAGATTATAATATCCAGGGTGTTCCTATATATACAACAGAAGGGTTATTAAAAATAAATCAGATTCTTAATAATGGAATCATTCCCTTGAGTACAAGAACTGAATGGCATTTGCCAGTTGAAGGACAAAACTTGCTGTCAAAGTGGAGATTCAGAAACTTCTAATCAAAGCCAGCGAGACCCCTTCCTCCTCCTCCCTCACTGGAGACAAATACTAGCTAGCTTCCTGGAAGCAGACAGGAGGTGTATTTAAACCCACAATAACTGTGGGTGAGATGGTCTGATAGGTGACAACCCCACCAGACCACTCCGATTGCGTGACAGCTGCCTCCAGTCAGCCGCACGCTTGTAGGTATAGATAGATGCATTCTCCCGGCGGGACCCTGCAGACAGCCGCATTCTTCCAGTCTTGTGCTATAGTCAGCTCACTTTCAGCGGCTTATATTGTAATCAACTACATTCTTATATTAATATGTTATAGCCTTTCCTCCTCAGGGCTGTATGTTGCCCTACCAAAGTCACTTGCTGTAGTCAATCAGACAGACACAGCCTGATAGGTGTATGAAGGAGACAGAAGTTTTTACTGGGAGAGAAACACATATGCTATGGGCTGCTGTAGTATTATAACCCCACGCTATTACCAGACCTCTGTCCTTTAAAGTATAATAATGAGTCAGATGGCATAACCATATGCTGGCATCTATACGTTTTCACTGAAGTCACTTTACTATCAAGGACTATGCTGCCAGTTCCCAGGGGCCTCTTCTCCACCTGAGAGGCTGGAGTGTCACACTTGATTTGTTGTTTGTCCCTAAGGAATATCTTCCTTATTCACCTCCATACTGGTGGCTGTGTAGATGTTGCCTAATGAGCAGCTGAGGCCTCTTAAAGTTTCTCAGGATTCTTACATTAACCTCCTTCCCCTCTATCCTGCACCTGGTTCCCCAAATCTTATTTTAATTACAGGAACTGTCACTGAAAGAAAGAAGAAAATGGACAATTGCCTTTTCTAGGTAAAACCAAGAGAAAGGCCAGAATGGGGAAGAGCTACAAACTTCTCTGGCCTCCAGATTTTAATGAGCCTATTAGTATGTGGAAATGCCTACCTCTCAGTGTGCAGAGTGCTGACAAGCAGGTATCATTCATTAGGTTGTCTTGCTTTATATAGCAAGACATTGCCTACAAAAGAGTTTTGGAATAAAGCAGTTCCTTTTTTTCCCTCATGGGTTTATAAATTAGTGGTGGATTGTCTTTCAGACTGGAAGAGCTTTGGAGCTATTTTCCTGCATAACACCTTACTCACTCTAGAAGAACCCACAAAAGCCAAATGTCTACCAGGGACAGCAATTATTATCTCAAGATACATCAGATATTGTCCAGGATGCTGCTGCCCTTCCACTGGTCTAATATAAGGGCAGTAGGAATATGAGAGAATTGCTGGAACTAATATTGGTTCATTTGTCTGTTTCTAATTCACCTCCCACCGATACAGTCAGCTATTACTGTTTTGCCAACCATCACTATTTTCATTCATGTTGCACTTAGGTCATCACTTGCTTCCTTTGAGATGTCAATAGCAGTAAGTTCCGGGACCTCAGTCATTCTCTCCTGTAGACAATGCTGTGCACCCCAATGAATGAATTTAGTTTATCCTTTTTTTTAAGACAAGAACCTAGTCTATATTTTTTCACTTGTTTAGACTAGATATAACTCTTAATACTATATAAATTACCATATATAAGAATTACCATATATAGTATAATTTGTAACGTAATTACCATACATAATTACTGCAACTAAGAGATGATAGTTCTTTGAATCAGTAATACACCTTTGGACCATCATTTGGTGTCACCATTGAGTGACTCAAACTGTCACCTTTGGGACACTATGCCAGAGAAGCTGTCTTGCCTGTAAGGTAACAAGACAAGGCCATCATCAAGTATGATCATTAAAGGCTCCAACGGCATTTCTTACAGGAGTAGAGGTGAAGTGCCTGCATACTGTCCAAATTCCTGTGCAAGTAATTGTAGTCTGCTTCTCTGAACTCTTTCTGTAGTTTTGATAACAACTTTTATTGACGTATGAGCTTTCTGAAGCTATTGTTTAAGAACTGTTAAACAGTAGATACTTGTAAATAAAGCAGAGTCTTGTGTGGTGCATCACTTTTCAGAGAACCTGGAGATCCACTGGAGCTGGAAGGTGCTATGTAATTGTAAGCTCACTGTTGTAAATAAAGTAACTTAGTCCAAGTCTTCCCTTATTTACAAATGGTGCAGCTTCATTGCATTTACCGTAGCTGCATGTTGTGCAAATTGGAGTAAAATCTGGTTCATTAATTCTAATTCTGTTCTGGCTGGACAAACAGATGATGCGCCCAGACAGAATTGTCATTGCATATAAAAGAAGTGCTTTACATATTTTCAAAGTATCATTAAGACGCTTATTTGGGCTGCAGTCTAGGACCATCTCAGAACACAACCCCAATGACATTGCAGCTGTTGTGCTTAGGCATTAAAAAGGCAGTCTTTCCTTTCATTGTAATAATTTAAAAATTACCAGTCATGTGTGGACTTTAAGAGCCCAACTCTCAGCCCACGTGAGTCAGGATGGGAGTCAGGGCATGTCTTTCCATTGAAGCGTGTGTGCTTTGAATCACTCTGTGGGTTTTCAGTGCCCGGCTAGTGACACCAGGTAGTGGACTGTTTATTGAAATAATCCAAAATAGTTAATATCTGAGGACAGCGTTCATGATGGCAAGCACAGCATAGGTGGGAAAAGGGGCTTTTCAAGCACTTCTTTTAGTGTAAGGTTGGAATTCCTTCTCTCAAGTGAAACGAGGCAATTCTTTGGTGCTGTTAGCAGTAGGACTACCATCCCCACAGCCTTCTACTCTACAACAGCTCTTTGAATCTGCAGGAATAACGTAATGGTTAATCTGTGATTCATTACAATGTGTGAGTGTGCCTGTGTTGGAGAGGTAACATCTCTCTTCCTGCAAACAGCAATGCTGTATGAGTGTAATCTTATCTTACGTTACGCTCCAAGCAGCATTCCCTTTCACCACGCGCTGTATCTGTTGTTAAGTGTTGGCTCCTTGCACAACTTTGTCAGCCCTATTTTTCTCATAGAGGGGGGTCCCATTCTGATATTGCTCCAAATTGATGTTGCACAACTGTTGAACATGGCTGAGAGCTGTGCTGTTCCTGGCAGTAAAGCCCTGGTTGCCATAAAGCCACAGGAAAGGCACTTCATGCTCTATCTTCATATGTGGGCTTCTGCTTAAAGGATGCAGCACAGTGCACAGACATTGCTAAAAGGTCAAAGAGTTGCTTGGGGTTTATTTTAGCTCACACTGTCTTCACTAGATTTTGTCATGTGGGCCTATATAATGAATTATTTATAATTTGTAAGTATATAAATTATAAATAAAAATATATTAGTATTTTATGTGGAAAAGCATATTAAAGGAAGGCAATTCACATGATCAGGATGTTAGTTCATGCAGCACCTCACATCAGATGGCAGAACTGTAACAACAGCTTGATAATAACAGACAGTAGATCCTCAGGTTTATGCAATAGGAGCAGTTTCTATCTCATGTACCACATTGCTACCTGTCATAGAATCATAGGAAAATTCAGGTTTGAAGTGACCTTAGGAAGTCATTTAGTCCAACCTGTGCTTTGCAATTTTCTTTGCCACTTACTATACAGAAAGCACATTCACAATGGCAGAGGGGATCTGAAATAGTTTCAGCATCTGTTTGCAGTGGTAAGGTTTTGTCACCCATGGTGATGTTTGGCAGTAGGTTAGTGGGCAGTGGGTTAGTTCTCCTGCAGGAATTAGTGGTGTTTAAAAGAGCCACAGAACACACACGTCTCTGCAAATGACTGAAAATCCAGAGGACAGTCTGGATATAAACATATGCACAGAAGCCTACCAGTAATATGGAAAAAGAGTCCGGAATTATTCTAGGACAAGTTCTTCACAAAGATACGTGATATTTTAGGAAGTGAACAACAGCACCTACAAAATCATTCCCTTTCTAACCTGCCTTCATATGCAGCTAGATTTTCTTCCTAGATTTGCATCTGTCTGAATGAACTATTTCAGTTCTGTCTCAAATATTTACTGTGTTCAATAAGGGTGAGAAAGTACCCTTCACTGTGGGTACAGAAATGTGAGCGTTGTGAAGAAAAAAATTGTAGTGAATGTTACTGTAAGAAAAATGGACCTTTTGATTTTTCAGTTTGTCATAGATATAAGATTTATTAAGCATCACAGAAAAATGCTTTAAGTCCACAGATATTTCACATATCAGTATGAACACACTGCTGTGCTAATTGGTTCAAAGAATTTCCATTCATCTCAGTTGGTTAGAGCGTGGTGCTAATAACGCCAAGGTCACAGGTTCAGTCCCTGCTCACTGCAGGGGGGTTGGGCTTGATGATCTCCCAAGGTCCCTTCCAACCCAAAGCATTCTATGATTCTCTGATTCTATGTCCATTACATGCACAGTGTTTTTTTTTTCTTTCTTCTTCATCAGTTTTCAACTGAGGCAACACCTGTAGGATCTTTCCTAGATCACCCAAGAACACTGGAAAACAGGTCAATCCTGGGCATAGAGGGCTACAACCAGGCTGGTTACTTTAATTTCCTGACACAGCTGGTGAGGGAGCCAACTAGGGAAGGCACCCCACTGGACCTGTTTGTGAACAGAGAAGGGCTTGTGGGTGATGTGATGGTTGGAGGCCGTCTTGGGCATAGCAAACACAAAATGATAGAGCTTTTAATTCTCAGAGAAGTAAGGAGCGGGGTCAGCTCAGCAGAACTGTTACCTTGGACTTCCGGAGAGCAGACTCTGGCGTGTTTAGGGGCCTGGTTGACAGAGTTCCTTGGGAGGCAGTCCTGACGGGCAAAGGACTACAAAGAGACTACAACAATGTTGTGAGGTTATGCAGGGAGAAAATTAGAAGGGCCAAAGCCCAGGTAGAACTTAATCTGGCTACTGCCATACAAGACAATAAAAAATGTTTCTATATATTAACCACAAAAGGAAGGCTGAGGACAATCTCTATCCCTTATTGGATGTGGAGAGAAACCTAGTGACAAAGGATGAGGAAAAGGCTGAGGTACCCAATGTCTTCTTTGCCTCAGTCTTCAATAATAAGACCAGTTGTTCTCCTGGTACCCAGGCCCCTGAGCTGGAAGACAGGGTCAGGGAGCGGAACGAAGCCCCCATAATCCAAGGGGAAATGGTTAGTGACCTGCTACACCACTTAGACACACACAAGTCTATGAGGACAGATGGGATCCACCCAGGGGGACTAAGGGAGCTGGTGGAAGTGCTCACAAAGCCACTTTCAATCATTTATCAGCAGGCCTGGCAAACCAAGAAGGTCACAGTTGACTGGAGGTTAGCAAATGTGATGCCCATCTACAAGAAGTGCCAGAAGGAGGATCTGGGGAACTACAGGCCTGTCACTCTGACCTTGGTGACGGGGAAGGTTATGGAGCAGATCATCTTTAGAGCCATCATGAGGCACATACAGGACAACCAGGTGATAAGGTCCAGTCAGCACAGTTTTATGAAAGGTAGGTCCTGCTTGACTAACCTGATCTCCTTCTATGACCTGGTGACCTGCTTAGTGCATCAGGGAAAGGCTGTGGATGTTGTCTACCTAGACTTTAGTAAGGCCTTTGACACTGTTTCCCACAGCATTCTCCTGGAGAAACTGACTGCTCATGGCTTGGATGGGCATACTCTTTGCTGGGTAAAAAACTGGCTGGATGGCTGGGCCCAAAGAGTTGTGGTGAATGGGGTTATAGATTACAGATTATAGATTATACAATGGTTTGGGTTGGAAGGGACCTTTAAAGGTCATCTAGTCCAACCCCCCTGCAATCAGCAGGGACGACATCAACTTGATCAGGTTGCTCAGAGTCTTGTCCAACCTGACATTGAGTATCTCCAGGGATGGGGCATCTACCACCTCTCTGGGCAACCTGTTCCAGTGTTTCACCAACCTCATTGTAAAAAATGTCTTCCTTATATCTAGTCTACATCTAGCGTCTTTTAGTTTAAAACCATTACCCCTTGTCCTATCGCAACAGACCCTGCTAAAAAGTTCCTATCTGTTCCTATCTTTCTCTGGGTTAAATCCATTTGGTGGCCAGTCACAAGTGGTGTTCCCCAGGGCTCAGTATTGGGGCCAGTTCTGGTTAATATCTTTATCAATGATCTGGATGAAGGGATCAAGTGCACCCTCAGTAAATTTGCAGATGACATCAAGTTGGGCAGGAGTGTTGATTTGCTTGAGGGTAGGAAGGCTCTACAGAGGTATCTGGACAGGCTGGATTGATGGGCCGAGGCCAATTGTATGAGTTTAAACAAGGCTAAGTGCCGGGTCCTGCACTTGGGTCACAACAACCCCATGCAACACTATAGGCTTGGGGAAGAGAGGGTGAAAAGCTGCCTGGCTGAAAGGGACTTGGGGGTGTCGGTCGACAGCTGGCTGAAATGAGCCAGCAGTGTGCCCAGGTGGCCAAGAAGGCCAACAGCATCCTGGCTTGTATCAGGAATAGTGTGGCCAGCAGGACTAGGGAAGTGATCATCCTCCTGTACTCAGTGCTGGTGAGGCTGCACCTCGTATACTGTGTTCAGTTTTGGGCCCCTCACTACAAGAGAGATACTGAGGTGCTGGAGCACATCCAAAAAGAGCAACGAAGCTGGTGAAGGGTCTAGAGCACAAGTCTTATGAGGTGCAGCTGAGGGAACCGGGGTTGTTTAGCCTGGAGAAAAGGAGGCTGAGGGGAGACCTTATCGCTTTCTACAGCTACCTGAAAGGAGGTTGTAGAGAGCTGGGTGTTGGTCTCTTCTCCCATGTAGTTAGCGATAGGACAAGAGGAAACATCCTCAAGTTGTGCCATTGGAGGCTTACGTAGGAAAAACTTCTTCACTGAAAGTGTTATGAAGCACTGGAACAGGCTGCCCAGGGAAGTGGTCGAGTTCCCATCCCTGGAGGTATTTAAAAGACGTGTGGATGTGGCACTTAGGGACATGGTTTAGTGGCATGTGCCTTGGCAGTTCTAGGTTTATGGTTGGACTCAATGTTCTTAAAGGTCTTTTCCAACCTATATGATTCTATGATTCTATGGTTCTATGAATTCTATAATTTTGACTTCTACTGGCAGAGTGATCCATGGACAAGGTAGTGAATTGAGGGATCTAACCTCAGCTCTGCTGAGGAGCTTATCTATGGTCTTCACTTCTTCGATACCTAGTTCTACATCTTTTGGATAGAGTGCATGCAAATCTGCAGATAAATGTTATCCAAGAGCAAAATTTTATCATCATTAAAAATCCTTGTAATGTTAAATAAGAAGAATTAATGCAAGGTTTTAGTTATGAGTTGAAGCACTTAAGATTTAGTATGTTTGAATCTGGTAGCATTCAACTTGAATCATATCTTCAGTACTGAGGATACAGGATATAGGACTTAAACAACTGCCAGAGAGTGACCAGCATGGGCATACACAACATATCTAATGTTAATGGTTTCTGACCTCTGTTATGCCTCACCTTTAACAGTAGTAATTTGTTCCAGACAACCAACCACTCTCTCTCTTTGTTTTTCTTCCTACAGATAATAGTATCATGTTCTGCACACAGTTGGAATCTGAAGGGTATTGAGAAGAGGAGAGGCATTATATTATAGCACACTGTACTCGAAGGAGTTGCCCTTGTTTCACTTTCAAGGATCCTACTGTTCTGTACGAATTTGGTCTTCTCTCACCATATCATTGAAAGTGATCTTCATTAAAGAAGTATGAGCCTGAGACAATTAATAGAGGTTTTTATATCAAAGAAAGAAACCTATAGCAGCTTGTTTATTAAATGAATAATGCTTTGGTGGTTCGTCCTTTTGGACTTTTGTCATTGGAAAATGTTATCTGAAGCAAGCTGAAATGTATAGAATCACAGAATCATAGAATATCTCCAGTTGGAAGGGACCCATAAGGATCACTGAGTCCAACTCCCTGAAGCAGAGATCTGTATAATTAATTCTCTGGGCTGCATGCAGGTACGATGGTGTTGGTGCCACATGTCTATGTGATGAGGAAGTTGAGCTGCACTAACTGTTGTTAGTGGGAAAAAAGGTTGCTAGACACATTGCCTCTCCCCCTGGGAAATCCTCCCATGGTTCTCTTCTGTTACAGCAAAGGTGACCACTGCTGCTTTCAAGGAGCTACTTAACGTTTGGCTGCCTAGACATAGTACTGGTGTTTGTGGAGACAACAAAAGGCTTTCGTCTGTAACTAAGAATGATTTCCATGTGCAAGCAATATCTGATCAAGGGCATATGTCTGCAGAGGCCTGCTCTTTCTGTCTGGTCGTGCCTGCTTACTGATTTAAAGTAAAATTATGCAACCTTATAGCAACACAAGCCCATTGTCTCTGGAGATTGAGAACAGAGTTTGGCTCTGGCACCAGAGAGGTCTACCACAAACCATGTAATTCCAGTGTATGTATGATGTGCGACTTGTAACCTTGTTGTCTGCAGAGTAAGTGGTTTGTACATCTCTTATGGAGACACGGTAAAGAATTCCAGCACTGCAGCTGAAACTCATCCTGTTTTAAATTGCCCTCCTGCATTTACAAACAACTGAGTTTCCCTTGCCCACTTCTCTACAAACAATGATTGTGATATAAATAACCTTGTAGACTGAGTCTGTGGTGGGATGAGTGAAAAGTCAGAATGAGGCTGAGAGAAAGCACCATTCAAATAGGATAAAGAACATCTCACACAAAAGCTGTATGGTTAAAAAAACCCAAAACAAACCATTCTGCATTGGTATAAGCTGTTCTTCCTTAAAGAAGGGAGTGATATGTGAATTCCAAACTGGGCTGTAGATTTAGAGGCTGTCCAGTTAGGAACTTTTTTTTGAAATGTCAGTCTGTGATGCTTTTTTTCAATCAAAGTGGTTTGAAAGAGTTTGAAACACAAATTCTAAGTAGCATTTTCTCTTGTATTCTAAACACCTGTGCTGTTTATTAGGAATGGCATCAGATTTTGGTGATTCAGTCTTATTTTGTGTGCGGAGCTTGAAAGAGTAGCACCACTCTTTCTTCAGCACAGTTGCTGGGGTCTAGGGATTTCCTAAAATTGCTAGTAGAATGTCATCCTGGAAGTAATTTGTCTTTTTTTTTAAAGGGGGAAGAACACAAGAGAAAAGAAAAAGGCATAAGAGATGTTCCTGATTTGTGCAACATCCACACACAGTGCAGAAATTGTTTGCCATTTCAGTTCTACTGCCAATTTCCTATTTTCTTAAGGCAAAATTGTCATTGTATTTGAAAAAATAGCTGATTTGTAATAATAATTACTGTAATATTACCAACTGTGCTTTTTGAGTAGATTTTTAAATTCTCCCTTATGTCTTTCCCCTTCAGTTGAGGTAATAGTAAAGAAAGAGGGAGGATATTATTTCTACATTACTGTTAATTTAAAGCTGGGAAGCCTCATTAGGAGAAGTTTAGTTCTGTCTCCAGTAGAAAGTGCTATACATGCTGTGCACGAAAGTGTGGGACATACAGCTTATTATACAAAGACAAGAGTCAGAAGCAAATCAGAAATGGTTATGAAAACTGACTTTACTGGGTCCTTTGTAGTGCCTGCAGTCTAAGTATAGACCTTTTCTTGAAAAATAGGACAGAAACCAAATAATATCTGCAAATGCTGTCAACATTTTAATGAAGTTTTTATGCATGTATTTTGCAGAAGCTAGAAGAACCCTGTACAGGATATTGAATCTCAGTGTTTCCAGCTGATCAGACTAACACTAAGTCTCCTTAAAGCCTGGCTTGTTGTATACCTTGAAGCACCTTTTATTTCTATGTGTAACCTACTTTCCCACTCCTTTCCCTCTTGCACTTTTAGGGTGCATGGTAGCCTTGCCTTCATTTGAGAAAATTAAGTTCTTTGAGCTAAAGAGGCCTCAGCACTTCTCAGGTGCTCAACTTCCTGCATAACCAGCCTGGGGATGCCTCCTGTGGTGCATGCAGCTCAGGAACCAAGGCCCTGGGAACAGCTGTCCCCTCATGAATCATTCACAGGGGTGAGCTGTGATGATGAATGATCAGCTGCAAACAATGCATAACATTAAAGGAAAATAAACGGATTTCACTCTAATTTCATTTTTTTTCCCCTAGAGGTGGGGCAAAGTCTCATGTGTCTCCATGGCAGGATAACTTCAGTGATGGAGGAACCTTGAAGTCCTGGCTACTGCTTTCTGATGACCCTACAGGTCTTTTCAAGACCTTTCCCAACAGGAGGAGGTGAAGCAGCAGTGATGATAGGGTAAGACATTGGGTGCGGACTAGGAAACAGAAACATTTGTTCATGCCTTTAACTTCTGTTGTATTCCCAGATTTTGGAAAATTCATGAAAAATTAAATGGGTGACTATTTTCTGGCTGGCTGGGGAATGCCAAATCACATGTTGTTGTTTCTGCTCTTTGACTGGCTGCATTCTATAGCTAATCAACACTGTGACATTTTGAAATTCACATCTGGGAACTCTTTGAGCTAAATATGCACTTTTCATAAGCTCTGGCAACTGTAAAGCTCCAAATGCTTGAATATTCAAGGAAAATAAACACACATGCTAAGAACGTGACAAAATGGAAATCTGTGACAAGTTTGAAAGAACACTCTAGGATATCCTCTGTCCTCTGCTCCCTGATCTCCACCCAGCTGTGCTCAGTACCAGGAGTAGATGGCAGAAAGCATGTGTCCCTTACGTAAGATGTGCTTGTAATGCCCCTGAACTTTTGGCATCAGTTCAGAACGTAGTGAACTGGATCGTGCCAGTTTAAATATATCTGGTCATTTTCCAGTACACTGCTCAGCTGTCTACCTTTCAGAGCCCTAGCTGGCATCTCAGTAAGATCAATCTGCATTTCTGTGTTTGCTAATGCTACCGGGTTCTCTAGTGGGAAACTGGATATTATTACGTTGAGAGCATGGGACTGGGAACTGCAAGATCCAGAGTAATTTTTAGTGGCTACTATGATTTCCTGCAAACTTCTGGAGACGTTCTTCTGCTTTTAGTATTTAGAGCAGATTCACAGACCCCAGCCTAATGAAGCACACTTCTAATTTTGAGCATGTGAGTAGTCACATGGCATTTAGAGGAATGAGGGTTTGATCTCTTTAGAGTTCAGCTTCCTGCATGTATTTCACAGTATCTCGGGATACTGAAGCACAACAGAGTTTGGAGACTTTTAGGAGGAGTCATACAGTCATGGGTAAAAATGACATGCTTCAAATTTCTAAAACAAATTTGCAGACTTTGATACTGTTTGCTATTACTTGCACCAGAAATAATAAGGTCCTTCTGAGTGAAAGAAACGTTCTCAGGACATGCTGCTGACTACATCAGACTAATTCCTCATTCTGCCCAGTGGACTCCATGAAAGCATCATGACTCTTTGCTTATATGTATTTTCTTCTCTTTTTACTGTATTAGTGTGACATGTATGGAGACATGCACAAAGGCTGTGACAAGAATGGTCTTCAGTGATGCAACTTAGACAGCTATAGACAGGCATAAAGGTCACTGCCTGCAAAATTTCTCTGTCCTGTGGAGAATAATTCAAATTCCAACCTGCTCTGAGTATCTCCAGTTTTGCTCTTCCACTGTCTTTGAAAGGGTAATAAAGTTCTTTAATAATAATCATAAAGTACAAGACAAACATAGTATCAATGGAAATGGTTAAGCCTGAATTCCTTGCTATGGCTGAATCACAGTGCCTGTCATGCCTTGACTCCCTGGCAGAACACATTCTGAAATTAAGCTGAGTAACTTAATTTCTAGCTGTGGATTCCATGGATCCTCCTTGTATACTGCAAAAAGGCCAAAGCAGAAGGGAGGGAGGAAAGATTAAAAAGAGCAGTGCCGGTTATTTGGGGAAGTCATTGTTTGTCCGCATTTAGGAAGAAAGGGACACCATTTGGCAGCATGGGGTGCCACCGCGTTGGTTCCAGCTAACGATCATTGTGTGAATTGAGCTGTAAGGAGAGCTGCCCATTGACCAGCATTGATTGCTGTTGTTGACAGGTGCTGATGTTCAGAGGGCAGATCACAGCTGCTTGCACAGGGTTCCCATTATCCTTTGCTGGGTATTGATTCTCCCTGTGGGATGTTTCCTTCCTAGCTGTGTTAATTTTCAGACCACATATTTGCATTGGTTTGTGCTGAGAGGGATGGGCAGAGGTGCCTTGGCTCCGTTTAATGGTCTTACCCCCTTCCCTTTCACACCCCACCAATCCCTCGAGTCTTTAGAGACCATGTCTGTTGGGATCCAAGTTTCCTCTAATTATGGTGCACATTAAGGGACAGGCTTTATGAAGAATACCATTACCACTCTTGTAATTGCTTCAGGTGCACTCAAAAATTAATCAGAAAGTACACAATGGGGTTTTTGTTTTGGTGTGGGTTTTATTTTGAATCCTTTCTAAGCCTGAAGTCTTGCTGCCTATGTGTAGAACTCTCACAAATGTAACATGGAAGGGATGGAAAAGCAGTTCATAAGGTTGCCAGGGCAGGGACTCTTGTGTCCCTTCAGTACTATTTTGGTGCTGCACACAGTTGATTAACTGATGGACCTCAGCTGCCATCAAAACAGAGTGGTAGTATCATACATTCATTTTACATTGGTATAAATATCTTTCAGGGTTGAGTGGATATATGAATTTTTCTATTTGTAGGTGTCTGCACAGTGCCTAGAGCTGTGCTGGAATCTTGGAGAGTCTTGGTACTACATAAAACTACTTATAAGAGTGATGTCTTACCTCTCTAGTGTAATAAGTTAAAGAAGCCTAAACCAGAATTTTTACAGAGAAGGAAGCAATAGCGGATAACAGCAAAAATATTCAGCAACTGAGGCTTTTGCTTGTTTTGGCAAGTCTAATTACCTCAGTGCAAATGCTGCCTCCACATATGAAGAAATGTTATTAATTTTTTCTCTGCAATGTAGAAATGAAACAACTAATTTAGGTTCTCTGAACAAAGTATACCTTTGAACTGATAAATGGATCCCAATTTCCAGTTCTTCCTTAAGGCATCTTCATTTATGCAGTCTGTGTAGAAAGAAAAGGGTACATCTGAACCTAGTTAGCCCTAGGGCTGAAACAGCTAGGTTGTGTTGTTTCTGTAATCAATAACAACCAAAAGATGTATGTAATTATCTTCAACTCCCCAGTTTAAATGACCAGGTAGTCATTTATAGCTGAATATCCTTCAGCATGGGACCAACACTTGGATTAAATCCTCTGGAACCATATCCCAACATTTGTGATTTTCTAGTGGAGTCAGCAAATGTAGCATTATTATAAAAATAGCTGCTCTTCAAGCTTCAGGGTACCAAAGTTGTTACCTCACCCTGGAAGTACGAAGCCCCAAAGATCATATTCTAACACTAGGAATTTTCTTGTTTTTCTAGAACATGTTTCCTATACTGTATGTGCATGACTTTGGAATGGTGAAGTCTATATACATGAATGTTGGAGTGTCCTTTCTAACCCTGGCATGTTCACAGTGCACCTTTCAAAAATGAAGCATGGGTGGGTGGATTAAAAAAGGATGTGAAAATACACAAAGCAATGTACGTTTGGAAAAAACAGGTAGGGGATTTCAGTAGCATGTGAACAGCAGGCAGAGGATGTGTTCCTCTTTTCATTTTTCCACTGCTGAGGTTGCTTTACCTTTAATGCACAAGGGTTTCTGCTCATCTTGACTTTCCCAGGACTGCAATCACTTCTGTGGTTGTTGGAGTGAGTAGCTTGTGCTGCAGTGCATGCAGGATTGAAAGAGACGGTTTAATCCTCAGTTGCAGCACATCAGCTCATTTAAGCAACCGTAGTGATGCAAGTGTGGACAAGGGTACAAGTCATCTCATTAACTGATAACTGCTGTATGCTGTTGGAGAGTGCAGACTTAAGCTACTCCTGAAATGAAAAAAGCCAGCTGTTTAAGATCAGCTGGGACATCTAATTTAAAAAGTAAAAATAAATAAATAAATAAATAAATAAATCCCAGCCCAACAGAGAGCCTGAGTCTGCTCTTGCTTAAGCTTGGATAACTCAAGAGAAATGAAACAGAAATTAGTGCAGTGAAGCCAGTGTAAAAGCAGTAAAAACAAGATCAGAATCTGTGCCCAAGAGAGACAGCATATGCGAGTTTTGTAAGAATAAGGGAAGTGGGAAGAGAAATGTTGGTAGGGAATGGATAAAGACCAAGAGTATTTATTAACAGCTTATTGCAATGCTCTTCCACCTTCATGGAATCAGGAATATGAAAAATTTTCCCATTATTTCTCATACTTCGAACAGTTGTTTCCCAGTCTGTTCAAAAGGAAACATCCTAGTTTTGCTGAGGAAAACATGCCAGTTTTCTTTACTGAGTTTGCTTTGTGGGCCTCATTCTTCTCTACACTAGAAGGGTACAGATCTGGTGCTGTTCATTTGGGACCTACAGCATTGCATTAATATAAAGGAAGTAAAAGGGGAGAAACCTAGGCCTTGTGGTTGGAAAGGAAACTCATGAGTTAAAAAAGAATTATTGGGGGGGGATTAGAAATGCAAAAAATAAATTAGAGATTCGAGACTTAAAAGAGGCAGGTGAGGCTGAGAGACAGAGCTTTATTGAAGGGGGTGGTGAGATAGTGTGCTGTGTAAGGCAGGAGTTAGCTGAAAGAGAAGAAAATAATTAAATTCAAATAGAAGGCTAATTAAAAAATAAGAGGGAGAAAAGAATATATTAAAAATGAAAAAAGGAAATAGAAGGGAATATGAAATAAGAAAATGTAAGTACTGAGAGGTAAGAGATGAAGAAAAATATCTTTATCTAAAGCAATTGTACAAAATAAAAAGCAGCAGCAATTTTATAAAAGTCTTTACCTTTGGATTGACAGCCACCCTAAAAGATCTCCAAGAAAAGCAATTCAATTCAAATTTGACTCTAGTTAATTAAGACACCAAAGTAGATTACTGATTTGGGCAGCAATTCAATGCAGTTGTAGTGGAGTTGTCAATCAGTACAACTGCAATCCAAATTAGATACCACAAAAAAAAAAAAAAAAAAAAAAAAAAAAAAAGACGAAAAATAAAGAGCTTGATACTGCTTCTGCTGAACTTATTAACAAAACTCTCATTGACTTCAATGGGACAGGAATAAACCATCCTATATAAAAGTCCATTATTGGGAAAGAGAGCAAAAGACAGAGGTTAAAATCAAAGAGATGATTTGGGCTGCAAGCCATGATGTGAAGATGGAAAGTGAGAGCTTCTTTCATACCAGACCCTTGCTGGTTCCTGGTCCATTCTGTCACGCTGCCTCTAGGTCAAGTGGAACACCGAGGATGGGGCTGTAAAATATCCTGAGTTGGAAGGGACCCACAAAGATCATTGAGTCCAACTTTTGACTCCACACAGGGCAACCTAAAAGTTAAATCAGGTATCTAAGAGTGTTGTCCAAATGCTGCTTGAATATCGAATAGGTTTGGGGCCATAACCACTTCCCTGGGGAGCTTGTTCCAGTGCTTGACCACCCTCTCAGGGAAAAACTTTTTCCTACTGTTCAATCTGAACTTCCCCTCATGCAGCTTTAAGCTATTCTCTCATGTCCTATTACCGGACACCAGGTAGAAGAGATCAGTACCTCCCTCTCCACTCCTCCTCTTGAGAAGGTTTTAGACAGCACTGAGGTCATCCCTCAGGCTCCTCTTCTCTAAGCTAAGCAAACCTAGTACCCTCAGCCACTCCTCATAAGTCATGCCCTAAAGTCCTTTCACCATCTTTCCTGCCCTCCTTTGGGCACATTCTAAAATTTGTATATCCTTCTTGTATTGTGGAGCCCAAAACTGCACACAGTACTCGAGGTGAGGCTACACCAATGCTGAGTATAGTGGGACAGTAATTTCTTTCAACCAATTAGCTATACTGTGCTTAATGCACCCCAAGTATACAGGTGGCCCTTTTGGCTGCACATTGTTTACTCAGATTGAGTTCATCATCAACCAAAACCCCCAGATCTCCTTCTGCAGGGCTGCAGTCCAGCCTCTTGTTCCCCAATCTATATGTACATCAGTTTCTCTCTTCTCTTCAAGGCAACCAGCATGGGTAGGGTAGGAAGGAAAACGTGCCTTCTTCCTTCGGCTCAGCACACACAGGAAAGAGGCTTGACAATACTTCAGAGGAGCGATGCTGAGCGCAGTACTGCCTGGAGCTACTTCAGAGATGGTGCATCTTACTCACCACCCATTATTTCAAGCTTTTCCTGAAGATGCAATTTAAACCCTAATCACTGAAGGGGCAAAGTCTTGCAAATCCTTGAGCATGCAAGTTATTATCCATGGACTAAAATGGAAATAGTCACCTATAAAATGTCTCATATACTGATGTCCCTACTGGATGCAGCAGTAATGGGTCTGGAAAGCAGCCTTTAGCCAGGATGCTGCTCAGGGCCCAGGCCGCTGAAGGAATTTGCCGTGTGCAGATCATATCTTCTGTGTGTGCATCAGTTCCACTCCAGGGAATTAAGTTGCTCTTTTTCTTCTTCACAAATGTGTTGTGAGAGTAAACCTGTGACATTTTAGGATAAAGTGATAAATGAAGCCATTTCAACCCATGGCACAGCCACACAGTAAAGGTCTGTAAGTGTCTTTTGGACGACTCTTGTTCTTGTGCAGATGGATATAACACGGGCTATGTCTCAGAACTTCCTACCTGTTAGTCATTAGCTGCAGCTGCAGAGCTTTGGTCTTTGGCCCCTGCTAGCCAGGGGAAGCAGAGGCACGCTGTATAGCTCAGGTACAGAGCTGTGGGAGGGGGCATGCTGAGCAGGGGGAGTGGGGTGTACAGGTGTAATTCAGGATGGTATATAGCCCAATGAGTTTAACAGCCCTGCTTAATGACATCGTTACCATACTACACAAACTCCCATTGAAATTAATGGTATTTCACATAATAAAGTACTGTGCAAATAGTCAGTTATGTAGAACATTAATGTGCCTTTGAAAAGTCATAAAAACAGAAAATCAATTTCTTCTCTGTAGTTATATTTGAAGTGGGGGCTCATAGTAGAAGTGCCAGCACACCTAAAGATGGAAGTCCTCAGCTTCTGAGGTTTGTAGTCATTTGTTCCCCATCACTTTAATCCTGCTAGAGATTTTAAAATAAGAATTCTTTCCTCTCCGTTTTCTTTTTTTGCCTGTCAAACATAGTTTCCCCTTGGGCTTCTCCAGTGCAACAGAGGACAACATAAATCTCTGGTTTTTGTTTTCCTGTGTATACACCTGACTCACAAGTGATGCTAGCAATGAAGTATTTTCTGTTGTTGACTGAACTGAAAAAAAACCACAAAATGAAACATTTGTGCTCATCCAAAACAACATTTGTTTTTGTTCCCTCCACTAAACAAAACACCAACTCTTTAAACTTCCCAAATTTAAACATGTTTTCCTAGAAATCACTATTGGCAAGTATGTGAGTGCACTGGTTTACATTGTAAATATTCAGGAGGGCATGGGTATATTTATTAATACCTTCGCAGACGGCTTTGTTCAGGTTTTCTGAACTCTTTTCTCCTTAGTTCCTAGCACAAGATAAACGTGATAAATCCTATATACATTTATTTGCCTTTTTCGTTATTCCTTTGGTACACCATTTAGGCTGGAAGCAGGTCCTCTGGCATCCTTTTAGATATTTCTCTTGCTGCTTTCTGAATAAGGCAGTGTTTCCACATCTTGAGCTGATCAATTAGCTAAGTCAGGTCCTCCCCATCACGTGAGTGTGCCTGTTTCTTTGTCCCGTGAGTTTTGTGACCCTTTTCCCTCACTGCTTTTGTGTGTCTCTCTAAAATCCTTCTTGGGATTTTTCTATTCTTCATTTCTCTTGGCAGACAGGCAGTTAAAGCTGGTTCATCATTCAATCTCTTGAGCCAAAGTTGGTCAACTTATAGTTGTTAAGATTAGCAGTTCCTCAGGGTTCCTCACCTTGTGAAAACAGATGAGGTGAATTCATAGAAAAATTTCACAGCCCAACAGTTTTCCTTGTAACTTCGTCGGTGACCAGAATTTGTAAGTTGTACTGGGGCAGATTCACCAAATCAGAGACTCATAGAATCATAGAATCGTTTAGGTTGGAAAGACCTTTAAGATCATCCAGTCCAACCATTAATCTAACTTTACAAAGTCCACACTAAACCAATCAAGGGTAGACTAGACTAAACCATGTCCCCAGGTGCCATATCTACCTATTTTTTGAACGCTTCCAGGGATGGTGACTCCACCACCTCTCTGGGCAGCCTGTTCCAATGCTTGACTACCCTTTCCGTAAAGAAATTTTTCCTAATATCCAACCTAAACCTCCCGTGATACAGCTTGAGCCCATTCCCTCTTGTCCTATCACTACATGGGAGACCAACACCCACCTCACTACACCCTCCTTTCAGGTAGTTGTAGAGAGTGATAAGGTCTCCCCTCAGCCTCCTCTTCTCCAGGCTAAACAATCCCAGTTCCCTCAGCCACTCTTCATAAGGCCTGTGCTCCAGACCCTTCACCAGCTTCGTTGCCCTTCTCTGAACATGCTCCAGCAACTCAATGCCTTTTTTTTAGTGAGGGGCCCAAAACTGGACACAGTATTCGACCTGCGGCCTCACCAGCACCGAGTACAGGGGCACAATCACCTCCCTGCTCCTGCTGGCCACACTATTCCTGATACAAGCCAGGATGCTGTTGGCCTTCTTGGCCACCTGGGCACACTGCTGGCTCATGTTCAGCCGGCTGTCAACCAGCACCCCCAGGTCCTTTCGACCAGGCAGCTTTCCAGCCACTCTTCCCCAAGCCTGTAGCGTTGCATGGGGTTGTTGTGACCCAAGTGCAGGACCTGGCACTTGGCCTTGTTGAACCTCATACAATTGGCCTCAGCCCATGGATCCAGCCTGTCCAGGTCCCTCTGCAGGGCCATCCTACCCTCCAGCAGATCAACACTCCCACCCAGTTTGGTGTCATCTGCAAACTTACTGAGGGCACACTCAATCCCTTCATTCAGATTGTTGATAAAGATATTAAAGAAGACTGGCCCCAAAACGGAGCCCTGGGGAACACCTCTCGTGACCGGTCACCAACTGGATTTAACTCCATTCACTACAACTCTCTGGGCTCGGCCACCCAACCAGTTTTTTACCCAGCAAAGAGTACGCCTGTCCAAGCCATGAGCTGCCAGCTTCCCAAGGAGAATGTTATGGGAGACTGTGCCAAAGGCTTTGCTAAAGTCCAGGTAAATGACGTCCACAGCCTTTCCTTCATCCACCAATGAAAAAAAAAAAAAAAAATTTCAGGAGGCACCACTGCAACATTGTCACCTCCTCTGCAGATGTTTTTCTTAACAGAAAACTGAGAACTATAGTGCCTATAATGAGAGAAGCTGATGTCAGAAGAAATGGGGACTTGCAGAAGTATCAGACGACAGATGCAACCAACTATATGCAGATACAACTAGACAGATGAAGATTGCATGCTGGGAAGCTGGCATCACGTCATCCCTGTGACAGGGCACACATCTGTGGTGCAAGTCACCAGTCCCAGAGAGCTGGACTGTTGCACGAGTCTGCTCTATAGCCTTATGAGACAGTTCATTCCTGACACACATAAATGGAAGAGAAATAGTAGGATCTGAAGGAAGGAAGACAAGAATTGCAGACCATGCAGCTAAGTGCCCAGAAATGCTCCCAGCAGAGTAGGTAGTGATCCACTGTGCTTTGAGTCTAATGCTCTAAAGCAGGACTATTGTATTACTCTATTTCAGTTCTATAATCATCACCCCAGATAACCCACATTTGCATAAAATCAGAGGCAGAGACAGGGAGGGTATTACAATGGAGAGAGAAAACAGACCATAGGGAATTGAGGGGAAGGGGGTTAATGCAGGAATTGAAACAGTCAATGGAGACTGAAAAACTGCTGAGGGAAGAAGCATCTAGGTTAAACTTTCCTGTGCATTACTTACATATATATGTACATAATGTGCACTGTTGCTATGGCACAGGTTTTTTGTTTTGTTTTTCTTCTTTTTTTTTTTAATTTGATGAATAATCTGAAGCATATATTTATGAAAATATAGTATTTTTTCCCCTGAGCTCTGCTGAGTAGGAGGCAGTGCTCTGCAGCTGCTCCCCAGGCGACCAGGAGATGGGTAAGGATTATTGGATATCCGCAAGGAATTTGGGAAATGCCATGCATCTAGGACCTCACTAAGGGTCTGGGGAAACATGCTTGCATTCCAGTTCTGATAGCAAGATTATGTAGCCTCCTTCGAAGTATACGCATCAGTATCTCCCATGGCTGTTCCCAGAACTCAAATCATAATTGTGCAACTAAAGAAAGAAAATCTTATTCTCCAGGGAAAATTTGTCAGGTGTCCTCTGTACCTCTGGCACCACTCTGGCAGTGGTGAGAAGTGGACTATGGTTGGTTTTAAATGAAACTGAGTTCTGGCAAATAGGGACATGAAACTTCCTGTATCCATCTAGGAAGAACAAACTCTTATTCTGCTAGAACATATTGATGCTCAGTTTTTTTAGCATCTATTACACATTAGACATCAGAGTCTGAGTTGAACCGTGTAAGGGAAATGCAGTAGACAACTGAGTTTTCCACTTTTTATCACTGAGCTGCAAGACAAAGACCACTTTGATCAACATCTTTGATTTTCTGACATTTTAATTAAATTTTGCGTTCTTCATTCATTTAATCTTTTCACATATAAAGCTCACCATAAGTTAATTTGGGGTTTCTCAGTTGTCGTCTCCTGTGTTTTTCTTCTGGGATTCAATCACAGCTTCTCTTTTATCAGCAAAATACTGCTAATTTGGATACTCAGGATTAGATCAGTCACAAGATCTTGCACTGTTTTGCTTCCTTTCTTTCCCCCTTCAGATACCAAACAAGTCTTATGTATTTTCTTTCACTGAGTGTGCTACTTACTCCTTAAGTAAATTTCACAGTCTGCTCTTCCTGAATTCACTGAAAACTTTAAAAATGGTCAAGTGCATCAGGGCTTGGACTTAGTAGAGGTAAGATAACCTGGTTGTTTTCCTTCTCAGTGGCACCCAGTGCTTTCAGAAACCAAATGAACTATTGTTTAAAAGCCACCTGTTTTCATGTTTCTGAGTGAGTTTCAGCTCCATGGGAGCTCTTAGCTTTGCTGTTCTTCTTTCAGATTATTTTGATTTCTTATTAGCCCTATTGCCTTGTTACTGCAATAATAGCTTTGGGCCTAGAGTGCTTTAAACAACTCTTATTCAGGCACAGTTCTGGTTAACAGAAGTTAAACCCCCAAGATATCCTTTTGCCTGGGTTTTCTGGTGTCTGCAGTAAAAGTACAAAGTTCTCAGCACATTTGATCTTGTAAGAATGATAAAACTTTCCTGTCCATAAGGCTGGTAAAGGTTGGTAAGTCAAGAAAACTCTGCACTCCATAAAGTAAAGGAAATTATAGTAATGTGCCCGAACTGTAGCCCTGTAGTGCTAGCTGGGACTTCATGCTCAGCCTGCTCCCAACTTCCAGCTAGCCCTTGTATTTAATCTAGAGCTATAAGGAATAGCAGCAGTGCTAGCTTTTAAGAGGAAAGAAGTGCTGGTAGGACTTACTCTCAAGGCTAAAAAATGTGCAAGAAGTTCTTCGAATCCTTTAAACCAAGCTATAATCATGATAACACCATTCATCATAGCAGCTCCCGCCAAACCAGCCCCTTTAAACACAACTCTTGCTGCTGTATAAAGTCATTCAATGAAAGATTTTATTACTGCTGTCTGTACTGTTTTTCCAGGGCGCTACCATAATAGAAATCAACACAGAGAAATCGGTAATAATCACACATGTTTCATATTGGTTCCCATGTGGAAAACATTTCAAAGGTGTCAGTGCCTGGAAAACCTGATGGTTTCATTGAATACCAGAATGAAACTCCAAGGCAAACCCTGAGGAGAGATTAACACTTGGAAGTATAAAATTCAGGTAGTAATGAGAAGCCAGGTGTTCACTGTCAAGGATTCCAAGTTTCCCTAATTACGGGCGAGTATCTGACTTTAACTGCCTCTCTCAGGTGAGCCAGTAATCCTTTGTTGACAAAGATTTATAAAAAGAAAAAAATAACAATAGGAAAAGAAAAAGAAATATGCCTCTGTTTGCTGCTATGGAGAAAATATTACACAGGCAGTCCTATTTCTAACTAAATTAAGATGAGAGAGGGAGTTGGAAGTCATGTTGCACCCACAGTGATCGTTTTGCAAATTGCAATATGGATCTAGAATTTCATGTTAATTACATTTTATTTGAAAAGTGCTGCACTACACAGTATTTTCCACAGCAGTGGAGGCTTGATTCTGCTCTCAATTATGTAGGTGTAAAGTGGAGTATCTCCAGTGAAGCTAATGAAGTTAGAGTAGTTTAACACTGAAATGAGGAAGATTACAATAAGGCCCTAGAGCCTGCAATATTGCTACTGCAGTTAATGATCATTACTGCAGAATGCTGTAGTCTGGTAATTATTTTGTTCGTGCAGGTAGAAAGATACACAAAACTGGCACCAATTGTGTCTTTAAGAGAAATAGTCCAAAATTCTCCAACCTAATATTGTCTCTTCAAATTGCATTGCATATTCCTTTTTGTGTGTATTGTGGTTCTGTGCAAAAGGGCGTGTGTGCAGATTTTGGGGAGGCTGATTTAAAAGGCTGCATGGGAAGCCAAGCACCAAAGTAACAAAACTGTGCCTTCTGTTTCATTAATCCTTTAGGCTGCTCTGATGTCTATTGCCTTTACACGGAGAGCCCATTACTTTTGCTGTTTTCAGAGAGTTTTGATACAGAATTCCTTTTTCCTTGAAGCCCTGTAGGGCCAAACTCAGATACCAACTTGGTAGCCCGGGGGTAACCCAGTGGCTACTGTTGAGGAACTAAACTGTTGAGGAGCTGAACTGTATGCTTGAGGGCACAAGGGTATTCCACATGGACAGGCCTGGATGCTCTGTGCCTGGTGATAGCATCCAGCTGACCCACCGCCTGAGCGGCTCTGAGCCGCCAGCCCAAACATCCTTCCTAGAGAGGCCCCAGCCTTGGGGAGCACTAGGGTGCAAGGGAGCTGTAGGCAGCCTGATGGCAGCATTGATGTGAGTTGAGGGTCTCAGGACATGGGCTTCTGCCTGTTCCTGGGACTGACCAGGTCAGGTACAAGCTCACTGTAGCCTTGGAGTAAGTGATGTGAAGGAAACTGGGCTGGATTATGGCACCTAGCATTTTAATTCTACTTAATTAGTACTTCGACATAGTCTAAGTGTGTAGCTGGTGCCAGCCTCTTTGTTAGTACAGCTATCTGGTTTATATATATTCCCAATATATTAATATATTTATTAAAAGGGCCATTTTTTTGTGAATGTATCTCTTAAAACTCCCATGCCAACTTGTTTTCTCCAGCCAGGTGACTCAAGCTTAACATCAATGTTTGTAATGAATTTTGAGCATATGACAACATATCAGTGACAAAAGGAGAACAGATCATTTGAAAAAATATTATTAAAAGATTACAATCTTTAGATAAACTGTTTTCAGCAATACTGCAGTCTAGGTATATGCAGATTTAATAATAACTCTAACATCAACTACATTTGAAGAGGGAGTTTTTCAAAGGCAGAAGGTCCCCAGATCAATTCACCTGGGAGAGGGGAGGCTGTCTTTATGTGTCTTTTAAGCTCCTGGAGATTTCCCACCTTCATACTTTACACCGGGGATGCCAAGTCCAGAAATTGTTCTGTAGCTCTGCTTTGATGGGCACACTTCTGCCGTTCTGTGTTTGGAGGTGTTGAATTGCTGCTGACTTGTTTGTCACAATATTACTCCTAATGCCTTTTAAAAATTACTGTGTGTTGGCTGCTCTTGCTTCTCTCTCAAGTAACGGTGAGTTAGCGGGGAAGCATGGAAGGAGGTGGATTTAAACAGCCTTTGCAATCAGCTTTGGTAGTAGGCAGGCAGGGACAGGGACAGTTTTACACCTTAGGGCTTGCTCCTTTTCCTTGGCATTTCTCTGAATAGAAGTGTACTTCACTTCTCCCAAACAGAAAGACAACACAAAATCTCATCAGGCAAAGGGTTATAAATTTCTTCTTATTAGCTGCTTGTCAAGTACTCGGAGAAACTGAATTCTGAGAGGCTCCCCCAGAAAGGGAAGCCAGCTTTATCTGTGGGATAAAATGCAGCTCGTCCCCAGGAAGGACATCAGAGTTCAGCTCAGAAGCACGAGCTGGAAAAGGCATACTGCATATGTTCATCATGTAATCTATCTCCTAGGATGCACAACTTGAAAAGAGTTCGTATGTCACTGCAATATGTCCCCTTGTTTATCTTCCAGACAGACTTCGTGTATCATGTTGATAAATTGGGCAATGCACAGGGCCAGTTCCCTCCTACTGAGGTGAGTGGGAGCTGCATGGTGCCTGATACCAAAGCTAGGGAATTGTTCAGATTGACTAACATAGCTGAGCGCATGTCAGGCTTGTTTTATTTTCCTTGTCAGATCTCTTGGGGAGTTAGGGAGCTGAGGGGTGACTGGGTTTCAGGAGCAGACTAGGGGAGGGTAGCACCACTCGCTTAGCAGCACCCCACGCAGCACACACAGTTCAGGACCTGCAAAATGGGTGTGGTTGTATAACTTGCAGAGCAGCCCAACTGCAGGTGCAAGAGGCTCAGGGTCCAGGGAAAACAAAATCCCCCTTGCTCTCCTGGAGCTATTGCTCAGGGTTTATCCTTTTGAGTATTTGTCCTGGAGGGTTGCTTAAGGCATTAGTGTAACATAAACAATTATTAATAATGATTCAGCAGCTATGTTACTCTGTGTAAAAGAAAACAAAGCCAAATAAGGCTAATCTTTTGCAACACTACTTGCAGTTTCCTATAGGGACTGGTATGTATACTCCAGCCATAAAATAATTAAATCTCACTGCTTTCCAGTGGTGAAGGATCTTGAACACACACTGAGTCTTCGACCCTCACATGGCTAATATCTTTGGGTGTCTGGGTCCAAATATTAAGATCACATTTCACCAAAATGGATTTTGATTTTTATTTTTTATTTGAATACTCAAAATAATTTCAAAGCGTGTTCAGTGTCAGTGCAGTGAACAGCACTCATACACCTGGACTCTGCTGCATTTGTTCTTCAAATTTGTGGAGTGAAACGGTGACCATTTTCTTTCTCTGGAATCCAAAGCTTAACACCGAGCAGTATGTCCAAGCAGCTGCTGACTGGTGCCCATCACTTTGTGGAGCCCATCTGCAGCACCGTGCTGTATCCATGTCTGCTGTCTCTTGGGGGCTCACATGGAGAGGACCTCATGTGCAGTCTTCTGTTGGGGTTTCTCCCAGCACTTGATGTTTGCCCAGGAGCATTCCCTTGCAGTAATGCAGGCACAATATTGCCTTGTGTGACATACGAACGATTTGCTCCTTCACTGATGGATATTGTGCTGTAATGGATAGAGCTGTTCAAATGTAACAGACACTGCTGATCAGTGGGTTCAGCAAGACCGTCCAGGGTAGCAACCTACTTCTGTGTTTGGAAATGAGAAGGAGAGTAAGTGTGGATGGGTATGAGGGAGAGTTATAGGGGGTGTAGGGTTGTGTGGCTATGTCTCTTTTGCCCCTGACAGTGTTCTGGTGCCATAGACATACCTCGAACTCCAAAAACTTTCCTAGTGTAGCTGTCTGGCCAACAAACACATTCAATTTTGCTTCTGTTCTATCAGAAAACAAGAAGGAGTTAACCCAAGTGCTGTCATCATCATAAATAGAGCTTGGAGAGAGACTAAGTCACTAATCCGTTCTGAATTCAGCCTGGTGATGCAGAGAGAAAAGAGTGTGTGGCCAAGAAGAAAAACACTGTGTATATCAAAACACACATGAGGAAAATTAGCTTGAGAATGGGAGATGCTGAACATAAAGAGAAGAAAGCAAGAGAATAGAACCAAAGATAACAAAAATAAACAGCCACAGCCAGACTCAGATGCTCTCTCTCCCATTAGAGATGACTTAACCAACACAAGTTGCCTCACTGGAAAGGTATGCAGGCAGGTGTGACTCAGGATCAGTCCAAAGACAGCCTGTTGTTCTATCCAAGGTGAACATTAAAATATAGAAGTGTACTGTATTTTGTACATGAATTAGTAATTGCAAGGGACTGATTCCAACATGCCTTAGGGATTTAGCCATGGAAATCCCACTGACCTTCAGTAGTGCTTATGCACCTACATTCCTTAGGTGCTCTAGAAAATCTGTGTGTATGTAACTGGGCTCAAGGGAGAAGTCCACTGCTATTATTATAATGTGACTATGATTTTAAGATCCTGTAATGTACTCAATTTTATACAAATTTACACAGTAGTATTTGTCAGGTCAGGGTTGTTGCCATCAGAGCATAAATTTCAAATGTGTGTGAATTACTGAGACTTAACATTGTACTTTGAATTATGTCTTTTTATGTTTACATGAGAGTGTCCTTTGTGAGTCACATCTGTTTTTTGTGCTGTTTACAAACTGCTCTAAAAAGCTGAGCTGAGAGTATTTGCAGTTAGTTCAGTGTCAAACAGAGGAATAGAATTTAGCTCTATTCTTAAACCATGATTATTTATGTAGCAGGCATGTTGGCCAACAAAAAGAATGAAAGCTGACGGGCATGAAAATAACCAGTCTGCTTGTACACGAGTCTTGCTTGCAGCGGTCCCAGCAGGAGCTTGAAGAGGACTGTGTAAATTGTGAAACAAAGGGTGCATAGTTAACACACGCCAGAGATGACCATTGGTGGGGCTACTTAACGCTACAAATCCCACATGGTGGTGAGGCTGTGAAAGGGCAGAAAGAACTCAGGAAGCTACACAAGCATGTGCGTCCGTGCTCTAGGAATATGTGACTGTTGGCACAGAGTGTGGGGTGGTGCACCAAGTTACCAGTTTAACCTAAAAATGCAGAATAAGTATAAGAAGACATGTAGCTGTCTGGATTATGCACACCCAAAGATAAATTAAGGGAAGGTTAAACTTAAACCAAATTACAGTTGTGAAATGAAGTAATCAGAGGTGTGAATGCATCAGTACTGCGATGGCCATGTGCCTTAACCTGATGCCTACAGGCATACCCATTGGCACATGTACTGTGAGAACTATTATATGATCACATAATGGTTTTCCACAGGGTGCCTACCTTGCTTGTTGAATGGCATGGATAGAGATTGCTGGATGAGACAGATGATCAATAAATGGTTTTAACCTTGTTTTCTTAAGAAATGAGTCTTTTTTTATTTTCTGCTGGCCAGTCCTCTCTCTAATGACTTTAAATCTATTGGACAAAATAATCTAAACTTGACGCAGGGAAGGGGGAGTAGTCTGTGTCCTCAGAACCTCTCTAAGTCATCTCAACCAGCATATTAGACATCAGAGGATCAGTATGGGCTCGCTCAGAGTGAAAAGGCTCAGTTAATTTTGCATTTCACTGTCTGTTTGGGTTTGTCACTCATAGTGCTCCTCATACGCTGTCCCAGAAGCAGGCATACACCAGATAAGGAATTTTCACAGTGCCATGGACTTTATTCTGGGAACTGCTTCTCTATCAACTGAGTACCGTGCAAATACAAAGTAAGTTTTACAGTGATAAAGGGAAAGGTAAGTGTTGTTATCTCCATGCTATGGAAGAGGATCTAAACACACAGTGCCACCAACTTTGGGTGCTTCAATAGTAATTTGTATAAAATGGGACACAAGTAGATTTTCCAGATGTGTGAAGCACTGGCAGTTCTCAAACAGAGCTGAGACAAATCAGAACCACTGGCAGGACCATCCATCCCATGGACTCAGGGATGCACATTTCACAGTACTGCTCGTTTGCACTGCTGTGTTGTATGAGTGTGTCTCTGCTAGAACATGTGCGTTTTGTGTGACTTGCCTCTCTCCTTGTAAACCTATTTGACTGTACATGATGCACTGGACTCAGCTGAGGCTGGAAACTGAAGGGAATATAGGAAATATATTACTGCATTTTCAACACAGAGTGGAAATTGTGGAAAGGTGAGAATCTTGGCACTGAGAGCATGAAGAACAGCTTACTCCACTTAATAGGAAGCTACGATGAGAAACAGTTTGTCTGCTGTCAGTATCTCACAGTGTCTCTTGCTCTCCCTCCCATCCACCTTTCTCAAACTCACATTCCTGAAGCCCTGCAAACTCCTTGTCTTCCAAGCTCCATCTCACAATGCCAAGGCAGGCTGATGGAGTAAAGCAGAACTTTGTCCTTTGGCACCTGTCTTTCTCTTATATTCCTTTCTTCTTTTTTTTTTTTCCTTTTCCCCATGGGAAAGAATTTTTTTGGCAAATATTTCTCAGGCCTCTCTAATGGGCCTATCTAAAAAGGAAATGAAAAAGGAATAAAACAGACAAAGCAAGAAAACTTTTGCAAAGGTGAAACCAGGAGGGTATTTATTCCACTAAAAATGCAGTAGGATGAACAAAAGGATCAGTCTGGAACACCTTGCTGGTATGGCCATCTCCTTGACATTAAACCTGTCAGCTCAAAATTACCAAGATTTATGAAGTAATTTCTAATTGGTCTAATTGACTTACATATACCATAGGGTCATCTACAATATCTACTAAAAGATACATAATATATATGAAATCTTGATCTAAATGGGCAGTTGGAAGCTGCAGTATGAAACTTATCTGTCCTGGTCCTTATTCAGGAAACCTTCTGGTGTATGATTCTTTTCATTACCTATGTAGCATTCTGTCATATATAGACTCAAATCAGCAACTTTGTATAAAGTATAACTGTATAAAGTGGAAAAAAGGAGAAAGAAGACTGCAAATATTTTGCTAATATGGTGATGAAACTGAAACTTATAAAGCTGATACTGGGCTATTTCAGCTTTTAGATATACATAACATTATGCAGTCAAAATGAAGGTGCCTCATCCCATATTGCACTGCTCTTGATATAAATAAAATTTATGTGCAATATTTTTATTTAATTTCATAAAACTAATCCAAGAGCAAAACTGCATGATCTTGTATGGCAACATAACTTTGTATTCATGGCTGATTTTTTTTCCCCTTAACACAGAAAAATAATGTGGGTTGATGCAGTGTCCTAACACAATAGGGACTAATGAATAGAGCTTGCTGCACTCAAGAGACTGCAGTTCAATTACTAGTGGTGCCAATCAAGTCAGAAATATTAACCATGGTAACAGCAGATTTGAGTTGCATGGAATAAGGCAGTGGCTTCTTTGGGAAGATCACCTCTTGGGAGGGAAGGGGATGTGCACAGCAAGAGTTGCAGAAGGTTGGAGAATGCTTCTTTTGTGGCAAAGGAGAGCAATACTCAGCTCATGCTACACGGAGCTTTGGGCTGTTTGTGTATGGTTTTTTTTTTGCAAGTGCGTCTGAGAGGTCATAACTAGTAAATGTGACTAACTACAGGGCCCATACTGTGTACATAACCTATAGAGCTGTATTTCCTACGTATAAGTGTACAACATATTAGTTAATCATGTGAAAGATAAATTTCAATGCAGATTAGGTCCTAAGCAGGAATAAAATGTTGCTGAAGTCAGTGTGACTGGGCTGATTTACACCAATCGAAGCTGTAGTCTTTTTTTAAGATTCACTTAATATAGTGCATTTGTTCTGCTGGCTGATGATCAGAGTGAGGATCCCTTGATTTGATACAATGGCAGTGTTATGTATTAGTAGCATGAACAGGAAGCAGCTGGTGTCCTGTTCAGAAAACAATCTCAGTTTTCATTGCAGAGAACAATATTGAAAAACACTGTGCGTGTGTGTGAGGGGCCTAATCCCTAAAAATGCGGGAGTTGGGATACTGTCCCTTTTCATTGACTAGTCACTTCTGGACTAAGTCTAGATTTGTCTCTTTTCACAGAAAGCTGTTCTGGTGTTGGTCCTTTGGAACACAGAGAAAACCAGCTAGAGCCCCAAAATGGCTATTTTGCATCTGCCTGCTGCCTCTTCTCTTCCAGCTGGTGAGTATGCTCAGTTGTGGAGTGCTTCTCCCTTTCTCTTATTCATGAAGAGATGGCACATCTTTTTGGTCAGCTTTGTCTCGGATGCCTTTAAAAAAGTCAGCTGTTAGGGATGGTTACTGTGCTGTGGGAGCTTAGGTCCATTGCTAACTCAAACTTTGGTAAAAGTATATGATGGGTTTGTTAATAGCTGAAGAGTAATAGCTGGTAAGTGAATTTGAATGTGTCTGCGAAGCTGGTGAAAATAATGTGTACTTAATACCTTTTTCTGAGGATTCTGGAATGTGCAGGAACTATCATGATGTCTCTGTAAGGCAAACAGGTGTAGTGCTTGGACAGGGCAGCTGGGTCATAGAAGTTGTCTTGTCTAATTCAGGCATTTAAAATGTAGTCATCCTGGTCTAGTTTTATCACCTTAGGTGCCTCTTATAGTCAAATACTATGTAATCTAAGGGGAAGTTTTACCTCAACCGCCTCAAAACCTGTCCCAGGATGAGAGGAAGGGAGGTCTCCACTGCCCAGAAACAGAGCTCAGGGACATTTCATCAACCCACGTTTGGTCTCTAAAGCCAGGTGACACGGAGTGGCTTGATGAATGTGTCCTGACAAGTTGGGAAAAACAGCAGCAAATGAAGTGAGGGCAGGCAAGGCTGTCTAGTAACTGAGGCCGAATCCTTGCTGCCAGGAGACTGAATTTTAATCCCACTTGTAACACTATTGTCTATTTGACCTGAGACAGGGTCACTTGCCATCATTACCTTCTTTTTACCCCTCTTCCTCCTCCCATGCTTTGTCTGTCTTGAGCATTGAACATTTATTCAGTGTGGGAGACAGTCCCCCTTTTCTCCAGATGAAGTCTGAATCCCAGTGTCTGTCTGAGAGTAGAAAAAGTGAGACATCTGATTAAGATATCCTGGTAAAAATGCTCTTAAGTCATTGCTGTTTCAATTGCATAAGTGACTTAATCAGTGGAGGAGGATGAGAAGCCACTTGTCACGTTTCTTAGAGCAATGCCCTGACCACTGGGCTAAACCATGATTTACTCACTGGAGTGACAAATAACCAATTATTGTGAAACACCACCAGAAACGGGTGAAGTTGAGGAAGCTAGTGCTTAGGTTGACTGACAGTCTGTTAAGATGTTTTCTTGAAAAATGCAAGAGCCATATTCGGTTCATGTTATGAGCAGTTCAGAACAGTGCCTGAAGCCAAGGTAGTCTACAGGCTTAGTAGCCACTAGGCTACTTGACTATTGTCAAGTCAAGGAATATTAAAATAACAGTAAAGAGAGGCTGAATACTCTGAATGCCTAGTTCAATGTCTAGGGCATTCTCTTTGGAGAAAAGTGGTTTGGGTTCAAATTGTGTTTAGTGAAGGATGGAACTGAACCAGTCTCATGTGTCTGGGCACAGCCATAAATACTGGAAGAGAGTATGAAACCAGAGTGACAGATAGCAGCATTATCAGCGTCTAACTCTCAAACCCTTATTCCATTTGTTCAGTGCAAATCCAGAAATAATTTTGGGATTACTGACATTATACTTTTTGGTAAATGCTGCATATTATTTCACCTGATCTTGATTTGTCCTGTAATCAGCCCACAGCACCTATCAAGTTGCTAGTAATGGCTGCTTTAGTAGGCAATGTGTGAAAATACGGGAACCAAAAATTGGAAACTATGCACCCTAAATTGCATCCTTGGCTCTGTTGGCTTCAGTGGAATATGCTGGATTATCCAAGATCTTAATTCCTTTACTTTCTATTTTTCTCCTTCTCTAAAGAATCTTTACCAAATAATCTCAGCCACTTTGGCAGACCCATAATTGCAGTATTCTCGACAGTAAAAGTTGCTATAATCTGTAAATGAAAAGGCACCATCTCCAAATTTTTCTTCTTTCCCTCCAACAAATGCAGTTAAAATAACTGTTTTTTTGGAATCCTTCCCCCTCACCTGAGTGGAAGTGTAGGAAAGGAAATCTTTTTAATCTTCATTCTCATGCTTTCCTGATTCACCTGGCTACTCTTGGGAATTTAAAGGAAAACAGTTCAATAAGGCAGAGGAAAACTACAACCTAAGTTTTATGCACTGTTTTAGGATAAACGAGATTCCACTGTTATTATCCCTCACCATTACCTCTCCTCAGCTCCCGTCTGCCATATGAAGAAATGTGCTCTCTTACTAGCAAAGTATTTGTGGTATAATATGGCTTTAATAACAGGGTAAGTTTTATTTCTGACCTAATAAGTAACGTTAGTTGAATGATATTCAGGCCAGATCTACTAACAACAGTATATCCTTTGTTTTTAACAATATTGCACTCTCTATAAAGAAAATATCTCCATAACAAACAAAAAATCCCAACAGGCCAACCAACCAAATAAAAATTGAGGACCTCGAGTCTAGTATAAGTCTCATAAATTGTTCTTCATGTTTTTTTTCTTATTTAGAAAGGTTAGGACAATAGTTTCCCTTCACAAAATGTTTGCCATCAAAGAATATGAGCTACTCAGTTATTTCCTTGTCTGAAACCACAGTCCATGATGTCCAATATGATTTTGCCAGGCCTTTTAAATGATTGCAGGTTACAAGCTACCAATAATGGACTTCCTTGTAAAAGGCACAGACCCACTTTAGCTTCTTCTTTTGCACGTCAACATGAGGTTTCTCTCTGTCTTATGTCTGAGCAGTCCTTTACAATAGAGTCATGCTAGAATGTCAGCAATACACTGTGTTTGGTGGAAATATGCAGGATGTCCCTGTGTATGGAGCTAAGTCATTCTTTTAACAGGTGAAAGTGAATTCTGTGGTATAAACAAAAAAGAACACAGGCTTCACAGAAATGATAAACCATAAGTTCAGATGCTGGTGGAGCCTGGCCCTCAGCTGGCATAAAAAGGAAAGAATTACTGTCTCGAAATCAGCATAAAGAGCTGAAGTGAACATGAGGCAGAGGCAGATTAGAAGAGTGTGGAAATGGAAATTACCTTACTGCTGTGACAGTAATTTACCTGCACTGCAGGTACCCTAGGAAAATAGGCTGTCAGAGGCCCACGGGAAGCTGCATGTCTCTAACAGGGCAAAGCAGAGTGTCTACTTGAAGCAGGAGTGGGACAAACTATGGGTTGCCTTTATCTTACCCCTTGGCTTTCAGCTGAAATGCTTTCCACTCCAGAAGCTGCCCCTTATTTTAGCAGGCTTAGTGTTTTCTTGTGTGTTCATCTGACTGGTTGTGGATATGACATAGACTTTTATGTCCAGTCTATGGCAGAGGAACTGGGAACAGAAGAGGTGACACTGTAGCCAAGAGGAGGAAAACAGTACAGCAGACAAAAAGCAGCCAATACATATCAGGAATTTGAAGAAGAAGATACCAAATGCTTCCATTACCATTGTAATTGTATACATTAACACAAGTTTCAACACCATAGTCTTTCCTATTTAATAGCCAAGAATGGAATATAAGATATAAAAGGTAGTGAACTGGATAATGAAGAACAGATCTCAACGCAAAAGTAAGTGAAATCAGAGATCCATGTGCACGTAGATCTTCCTCAAACAGAATATAACCTTGTTAGCCAGGAGAAGATTCCTCAGTGCTATTACCCTGCTGAATACAAGGAGTCAGTCAGGTTGTTATTTTGTTATGTGCTCGACTAGCTGTTGACCTTTCCAAAACAACAGAACCACGATCTTGGCCTCAGAATCACTCAGGAAGAGGGGTTTGAAGACTTGTGGAGGTGCGTAAATACTAAACTGTTGTAAATGGCAGGGGAATGACTCCATTTTTAGAAAAGAAATGTGGCTGCCATTATTGTTGTTTGTATAACAGTCCTGCAGTTTCTTCACAATTTGTACAGATGTGTTCAATTTCAGTTGTTTGCTCTGTCAGTTTTTCTGATACATGGTACATAATTTTCTTTAAGATGCCTAAGTGGTGGTGATTAGTGGTGTGTGATGAATGGACAAGGAAGCTTTACTTTAAAGGGAAGAATTCTGTATGTGTTCTATATGTGAAAGTAAAACATAGACCCTCCATTGTAAATTATAGGTTGTTGTAGTTCCTGCTTCACGTTATGTTGAAGCACCACAGCCCAAACATTCAACATGTGTGATGGCTGTAAGGTATTAAAGTAGAAGCAGAGAGCCATGCATCAGAGTGTCAACATGAGTAACATCCAGTCAGTTAATCTCCAGCAGCCTCTGGTGCAAGTTAGATTACCTTGGAAGTATGTGTGCAGTCTCTCTTTTAGCAGGAAGTCGATGTAAATATGAGCTTTCTTGATGTAAAAACAGAAAACAAGGACTATACTTTGAAAGCACTAGTAATGATGCTGGAATGCTTCAGGTCATTTGGTTTACTGAGTTTAAAGTGATGGCTGTTGAAATGTTTAGGCCTGCCATCTCCTAATGACTCTGCAAAGGAAGAATAAACCATGACACGGTTTTCATGTCCTTCAAGGTAAAAAGACCTGGCTGTGAAGAGCAACTGAACACTGGTCTACTCAGACTGGAATATCAGAAGGTTAGAGGGACTTTGGCATTAACTTCTCAGTCAGTACAACAGAGCTGGTCTAGGAATGTAAATGACTGATAGATGCATGTGCTTAGCAATTCCTAGTTCCCATTCTTAAAGGTCTCCTGTAGTAACAAGTACTATGTGAACAGCTATAGCTTGTTGATGATTTTGGTGGTGACGCAGTCGTAGGTTAACATGTTGAAATATTTCTACATTGTACCTGTGGAACTGCAAGAATGACCCATACTATGGATAAATAAATAAAGAGAGAAGCCAAGCTTTGACAGGCTATATCCAGTAATGAAAGGTGGATAAGTTCCATCAAGAATTCTGAAGATTCATACAGGACTTGTTTTCCTTTCCTTGGCATGCCTTGCCTTGCTTTGCTTTCCTTTCTGCCAAGGTATCAAGCAACTTAGCAGAGGATGGAGTCACAAGATCTAGACGGAATCACAAAATCTGAGTAAAAGACCTATCTGTATGTGTAGTGCTGGACTAAAATTCATTCCATTAAATGAGGCAGGCTCACAAGTTGAGAGAAGGTGACAAGAAGCAAGCCTCCCACTCCTACCTCTCCCAGGAGGTTTCAATGTCTTGAAATAAATGGGGAAGCATCCCAGGACATGTAAGCAGCCAGCTTGGTGCTCCCTAAGCACAGAAAAATCTAACGTTGCTTCTTCTTAGATGAAGTTAGTGAGAAATTAAGCAATATGACCTACTATTATCTAGGTGGCTGCCTCCTCTGACATAGTTGTTTCCAGGATGTAGATGATGAGGAACAAATGTTACCAGTTCTGTGTACAATAGATCAGTATTTTTGTATTCACCAATGACTAGCAGTCAATCAATGAAGTCATGGGAGGTGGTCTGCAGATGAAATCTGGAACTGTATTAAGAATTATTTTCCGTATTACCTTCAAGTAGAAGTTAGATCATAAGAATGCAGAGTAATTTTGATTAATTTGAATGACAGCAATGATCCATTGGCCCTAAATATTTGGGAACCAGCTGCTGAAAGGCAGTATGTCCCAAAGAAGTGCTGCTGTCCACATCTAGAAAATAACAGAGATAGTTAAGAGTTTGTGCTAGTTTGGGTTAAAAAGCTTACGAATGACCAAGAATTGGAAGAAGGGAAGGCTCTGTATCAGGATTTCTGGTTGTGGAAGTAAAGCAAAAGAGAGTCAGAAATATGGCAAATGAGGATGAAATCCACTGTTTGAGGGACTGAATACTACTAATAATACTATGTAATCTTGGAAAAATTATGTCACCTTTGGAATCCAGGCAATTAGTCAGCTTTTCTGGCACTGTAATATTATTTCAGTCACATTACTTTTTGGGAATGAGCTAGATTTATGGTGTCAGCATCCATTTTCTAGAACAACTAGCAGAATACTCATGTCACTTCTTTTTCTTCTTTTCTTTCTCAGAAATGTCAACATTTCCCTAGATGAAATTGTTTATGCATGATGAATCTTGTTCAATATTCTTGTATCTCTTCTTTGTGCTTGAGATGGAAGCCACTGTAAGGCTCCACTGTAATAGTAGACACACGTATGGAGTTAGATAGTATTGGAGAACACCTACAATTATAGCTACCTGGGCTTCACACTTGAGAACAGAGACATCCACCAGGAAGGAAGATATGACACTGCAGAACCGCCCACAACTTTCTTGTCCTCTTTCTTAAAAGGGTAGATGATAGAAACCATGTTGGGAAGCAGTTCCTCTAACATCTTTATTAATACTTTTTTTTGTTCTTGTAACCGTGAAGAAAGATTTAACCACCAAGCCCTTAGAGATGGATGTTTTCACTACGGCACTGAATAGGGATTGTGTGCCCCTTTCCTTCAGCCTTTTAAAACTATCAATAACTTTAATTATAATAGGAAAAAATAAATTTAATACATTAAGCATTTGTGATAAGTCAAGTGTAGGTTTAAAATGAGTCATTCCTTGCAATCAGAGGCAATAAACAGGTTTGTAGAATGGTAAAACTACCGTGTACACCACTTTAATCTGGCTTCATGAAAGACGTTTGCCTTGCTAAACACTTAACTATATTGACAGTGGAGCTGAGATGCCTTGCAATCAGGCATTATTTGATCAGGCAGTTCTTGTTGTACTGTACATAGCTAGAGAGTTGCTTTAAATACAATAAATAAAAGTAAAATCTTACACAAGGCAGCACAGCTTAGTAATTGCTGTTTTGGAGCTCACGTCGCTGCAGTTATTTAGCTCAGCATTTCATCTCCAGCTGCAGCACAATTTTTGCCAAATATAGATAAATGAAGTTAAAGTTATTGGCAACGACTAGTTCTGTATCCCTGTTTCGAGTTCGTAGATTTCATAGGAAAGGCCTTCCTTTATTTTTCTAGCAAGCAATTATTTTGAACTCCGAACTTCTTCACGTTCCAGTACGACACAGTGTTTTCAGTTCTACTTTATCAGGCAGATACTGGTAAACAGAGAGAATGAGCACGTTCCCTGTTTGAGAAATATACCACATGAAATGTGAGGGAGGAACAAGCTCAGAAACTTAACCTCATTCAGCATATTTTAGGGGTTTAATGTAATCTTGACGCTGAATTTGCAGACAGTGCCTTTCAGCACGGATGTCTGACTCTACAGAGTGATAATTTCATTACTTTCTACACAGTACGAGACGACCTGGTAGCATGGTCTGCTGCAGACCGTCCTTCTCACTACAAACTACGTACAGATAACTTTCTGGTTTCTTTAGACCTTCCATAGAAAACAACTCCTTGCATCCGAATTTAACAAATGAGACAATACAAATACACGTACATGATTGCTACATAATATTGAACATGGTCTCAGTCACTATAAAACATTTATTGTTAAATAAACCCAAGAATTGTAAAATTTAGAAATATACTACTATTTCTTCAGATTCTTTCAATTCTATTTCCTTCTCACTCATGCAAACACATTAGACTGTGACTTTTACAGCTATCTTGTGTTTATTTGTGACCAAGTAAGGGGGATCAGAAAATGCTGGTGTTTCCCTCTGACCCACCTGGCTGCTTTTCCTTTGATCTATGACCCCTTCTGTTAAAAGGCAACCAGAAATGTCTTACTCTCCAGAAAGCAAGCTCATGGAGCTTTTATTTTGAATGGATATGCATGGCAAATCACATCTCAAGAACTGCTGTGAAATGGTCTAGATATGGAAAGGAGAAAGCTCTTCCTTCTTTATGTCCAAACACTGGCTTAGAATTTCTTTCCACAGAGTTTCCATATAAAAAGCATGTGCAGATCTTTTGTCATATGCTACTTCTGCTGTGATAACTTCATTTGGGACCACTGCTTCAGAAGTAGTAACCTCTAAAATTACATTGGGAAGATACCTGAAGTTTGTCAGTGACATTTCAAAGGAAAACCATATTTTCAGAATTAGGAGAGCAAGCAATTTTTTTTTTTTTTTTGCCTGTGAAATTTGCCTGATTCATGCAGAGTAACTGGTTTCAGCCAAAGGAAGGGCTTCTCCTTTTTGTGATTTCTCACCAGCTTTACCGACACTGTGAGTTTCACTTCACAGATCCTATGTCACCCTTTTTTCCAAATAAAACTTGGGAGGTTCAATGAGGTTATAGGCTTTTAGTTGAAAAAAAAAATCCTCCACAAAAACCCCAAACTACCTAACAAAATAATTGCTGCTGCTATCACAGCAGCAAATGAAAACCAGGTATTTGTATTTGCCTGCATATTGTAGAAGAGAAAAATATGTTTCATTCGCTAACACAGAATGATTTTCAATAGATGTTGTGAAATTATCCACTTTTCAGTTTGCACTGATTTTGATATTACTTTAGAAAAGTTCAGCTAAGAACATCTCTTAGCTCTTTTGGAATTCATGGGGACTTACAACGTGGAGAGCATTCTTTCTATGCTATAAATATAGTATTTGGTCTTATATTGGGCTTTTTCATTGAAACACCTGAAGCATATTACAAGTAGAGTGAATTAGGAATGATGGGATTTTTTGTATAAGAAATGTTGGTGAAAATAATATTTTCCACTTCTGAAAATATTTTTTTACAAAAAAAAAATTTTTAAAGACAACATCTTTTTTCTTGAAGGCTGTCTTATGGAAAAAAGTTACTGTTTCCCATGAAGAAAAAGAAAAATATTTCTGCTTCACTGAAAAGCTATAACACAGCAACAAATTTCCAACACAAAATTCAGGATTATCTTAATTAGGACCACTATTTAAGCCTCATGTTCTCCCTGTAATTTGTGAATTATATGTATTTTACAAAGGAGTAGACAGAGATGTTACTAATTCTTTAGGTTTATAAGGTGAATTGGTGCAGTCACAACAGAACTGTAGGTTTTACAACCCCATCTCCTGTTCATAGTACTAAACCAGCTGAAAATAGTACTTTACAATATGAAGGAGAGAAACTGGAGCTTTTTCCAGTATGGTTCTTCTTTCTCATGAGAGCAACAAGCAATAGCAAATAACAGTTTTGATGTTCCAGCCAGTTTCTATAGGATTCCTGTTACTAGTATTGGTGCAACTTTTCATGGTGGATTCAAAGAGCATTTTTCTGAAATTTTTATACCAGTACAACTCCAACAAATGCAGCTATCCCTAATTTATACCAATAAATGAGGTCGATAGGGATCAGGATCACTGCTCTATACTCAAGAGGAGATATTTCTTAGGGCTGGATGAGTATCTCTGGTTCCTATTGTCTTTCATGGGTTGAAGTTGACTCCCTCCGATAACTGTACTTTCTTGGGGCTACTCATACATGTCATTGCCCATGTGGCTCAGAATGTATGTTGGAATATCTGAATCTAGCTGGCTTTTGCTGAGGAGCGCATCAGGCCATGCTCCTTATGTCTCTGCTGAAACCCACATATGGTCAGGCCCATTTTGGTGCCTTATGGTCAGAGGGTGAAGTTTCACAGTCAAACGTAACCATTTCTCATTCAGGTTATTTTCCTCATAATTAATCAACCTGACTAGAAGGCTGATCTGGCCTCATCAGCTATGTAGCTGGAAAGCAGAGAGAAAAAACAGAGCCTTCCTGATATCGTGGCAGCATTCCTTCAGCGTATCCCTCCTGGAGAGTGGTTTACCACAGGGTCTCCTGTTTGCACATACAGGGCTGCCCTCCCCCTTTGAGTGACATAACAACAACATGATGTGAAAATAAAGTGAAGAACTCCCAGGAATGTTCCTCTCCAAAGCACACGTGCACATACAAACTCACAGAAGCGAGCTCGTTTACACACTCAGGCAAATGCAGGCGTCTGCACGCGCACAAACTCGTGCCCTGTCACATTTGGCTCGATAGCCAGCATGGTTAAATAATGTCAATAGCAGAAAGTCTTACAGTGCTGACACTTCCTCTGGCTGTAAAATATTTACTGTTCCTTTAAAACTGTGAATAAAAAAAAGGTCAGTCTGTATACCGAACAAGGAGTAAAAAAAAAAAAAAAAATCCTTTTTTTATTAGAAAACACTTGAAACTTATCATGTGCAGCAGATGGGAGTAGAAAATGCAGCTTGAAGACAGTTATATAAATATATCCTTGATGTCTGTTTTGCTTTTCAATTTGCAGTGAAAAGTACAAAGGTAGAGTAGAGCGCCAGCCAGGGCTGCACTGTGTCTCTTGATATCCATTCCAGATGTTGGCTAGACTTTGTGGAGCCAGGCTTATGGCACTGAGGCTGGAGCTAGTTGTCTTTTCCTCCAGGTGTGATGCTTCATGCTGATCCCCCCACATGCTAGCCTGTCTTATCCAAACACACTAAGCTCTGTGACAGGCATCTACCACCTTTTTGACCAAAATTCACCTCCCTTCCCCCCCCGCCTCCACGCTTTCCACCCACCCCAACTTCTTTCAGCTTGATGGGCTCTGCAGACAAGCCCACTTGTCCCTGCCTATCATTCTGTCACTTCAAAAGCAAGTCCCCCTAAAAAAATGAGCTCTGACGTGGTTCTCAAATAATGCTAGTCAGTTAGTAGCTGCTTTGAATATTCCTCTTTGTGTTTTGAGAGTGTCTGGAGGTACTATTTGACACCGAGTATGTCTGCCAAGCCTCTAATGGTAGTTCTCTGTTTGTGCATGCTTGTAAAGGATTTTACACTGTAATATTTTAACTCCCTGATTAAACATTGCTAAGCACAGAAGTATATCATAAATCTTGCAGGCGCCAACTCCATTTATCTGAATGCTAGTTGCTGTCTACGGTGGGTAAACAAATTACAGCACAGTTTATTACAATATATGGGGCCACGATGTAGCTCTATTAATATCTTGTACCCCCTGGAAATATATTGTTGGCTCACAGTCTGAATCTTCTCTCCTGAACAATTAAAAATAAATTCTGAATGGAGGGTGGGAGGGTGCGCGTGAGAGGGAGGGGGAAGCATCAGGCACTTTCAAGGGGAAACTTGCTGGGAGTAACAATAATGAGCTGCAATATCAAATTACTACTATCCTGGGTTTGAGGTCAGTACATATTGAGCTAGTTGTAAGATATTAAAGTAGAAACTTTTCTAGTTTGGAATGCATTAATGCTGCTAAAGCTGCCAGCAAAACAGCTAGAAAGCGTTTGAGTTGGAGAGGGCAGAAACAAAGGAGAATGTTAACAAGCAAGAGCATCGGAATCTCTTCCTCTCCCAGCTACAGGCAGCACGTTTGCAGAGATCATTGTCATTAACACTAGCAGGTTTGAGGTGCACAGATCCTCCACTTGTTGATAAGAGGTAAGCACTAGAGAAGTTGGAATATTTCTGAAGCCATCTAAAAAAATAGTCACTTCTACTTTTTATCAGTTTTCTTAGCCTACACGAATAATCCCAGTTATGTGAATTTATTGCAATCAGTGGAAGCTCTGTCTTCTCAAAGTGCAGAATAAATGACTGATTAAAGTAGGAAATTAAACATTTGGCAATTCTACTGGGAGGTTTTTGGGAGGACTAGTGTAACCCCATTTAAGATGGTCTGTGATATGTTTCAATACAGAAAGGAGCAAAGAAAGAAGTGCTATAAGTTTTAAGAAAATTCATGGCAACTATTAAAAATAATTAAACTGCTAAAAAAGCTGGAACAAGATCAACATCAAAATAGTATGTGTAAATCCCTGTTTACTTTTGATGTTATAAAAGCATGACTGCTACTCATCCTGGTGCATGGAGTGGTGGCTGACAGGCCGACTGTTAGTGGAGCTATACCAGTTGGAGATTACTTACAGTGGTGCAGCCACGATGGTAAAATAAAATAAAGTAAGTAATGGTTGCTTCCCTAATTCTGCACTAATGCCTGCATGGGGGCTGGCACTGCAATGTCTGATACAAACTGGCAACCCTGACACCATGTTCAGTGGGAGCAGGCACAGCTAGTTGCTATCTCCCTTCCAGGAAACCACAAAACACCAACATTTTACAGACTGGAAAAGAGTTCATTACTTGCCGGGGCAGGGCAGGATAATGTTCCGATGTTCTTAGCTGGGCTCCAGTGGCCAATAACACAAACACTATCCTTCATAAAAGCAATTGGGGCTTGGTAAAAATAGAAATCCAAATATTTTTAAAGTTTTTGCATATTGTCAATACTGTAAATCATCACATAAGATTGTATAGCAACTGGCGAAAATATGTCTGTAACTAATAAAATTAGAGCCACGGACTTTTACCTAAGCAGTTTGTCTTTACATCAGAAAAGAAGTAAGGCTAAATTAATTGCTAGCCTTTTCCTACTAAAGCCAATGCATTTAGGCCAGGACTGAACTCAGTTACAAGATTCTTAAAGAAAAACAAGTGCTATGTTTGTGTCAGTTTGTAAAGATCTTGCTTATATACACATTCATTGCTTGATTCAACAATGTTTTCGGCATTCTGGCCTGATCCACCAAAGCATTTAATCACATGTGCAGGCATGTAGGCGATTTCTTTCACATCAGTTAAACTATTTATGTGCTTAGCGCTAAGCACATTGAAGGGCCAAGCCTGGAATGGAATTATTTTTAAAAAAAATGCCATGCAGGAAGAGCAATGCAGTTTGCAAAGGTACTGTTAGGGCACGTACCACCTCATCACTGCAAATAGTGCCTGAAGGTGCCGAGCCCTACTTGCTCATGCTCTAATTGACTCCATGCAAGTAAGGAGCTCCAAGTATCTCTCACAAGGTGTTTAGGACACATCTCTTGATCACCAAGGTGGAAGGTTCAAATAAAGTATGTCCTGACTTCTAAAAGAATAGGAACATTTTAGGAATAAAATTTGATTCTGCACCCTGAAATATTTGGGTAATCAAACCAAGACTTCGGAAAGTGTTCTGATCCTGGAAGGACTCACCCTGTACAATCCTGTGAAGTAGGGGAGTGTTTGTCAGAAGGATGCCAAATAAACCAAAGTGTAATTTCCTGTGGTTGAGCATTTGCACCTCAACTGGAACTGATTAGGAAGGTTTGAATCTAATAACTGGAAAAAGAGGGGCAGGAGGGGTCACAGGCTTGCAGAGGTTCTTTGGAGAAGTCAGTTAACTGGCAAGGGGACCCTATGGGGACATCAGAAGATATTTTGGCAAAAAATGAGAGCTGGGAGAGCAGGATAAGAAAGAGGGGAGGAGGAATGAACCTTTTAGAGCTGAAGTAGGGAGAGAAGAATAGGACATTTAAGTGCAGGAAAAGTCTTGGGGCAGGAGAGTAAAAGGAGGGTTTGCCTGCAGACTTCTCACTGGAAGAATGGAAAAGCAGAAGATAGACTAGCTGGCATGTTGGCCTCTTCAAGAAGTTCCCCATAGCAGGTTATGAAGAGCCACTGAAGGGCTTACATCTTACTGGTCCTGGAGAGAGGAGGGAAAACATCATGGTGGAGACTGAGGTGAGCAGGGAAAGATAATCAAGGTGTGCAGTCCACCTTAAAACAAGAAAGCTCAAAAGGAACTATGGGAACCAACAGAAAGAGCTGGTACTTGGGATACTGTGTTGAAGTACATGCTGGGGTGTATATGTGCAAAGGACGTAGACATAGAAAGTGACTTTGTGTTGAGAATTCAATAGCTGCCTAGTAGAGAAAATGAAAAGGCTCCCAGAAAGGATGGCTTCATCCTATGGTATCTGATAAAGACAGTTTGGAGAAAATAAAAAAAGGAATAACAAATGGCAGTCCTGCCAGACTGATCAGTTGTGACATGGATTATTTATCCTTTCCACCCCATTTTCAAAGACAGGAAAGAGAGTCTTAAAAGACTCTGATCCATCTGGTGAATTTCAAGTTTGGGTGTCATTCATGGTATAGAAAGCTGATTTCTTGATTTTATATTTGCAGACTCAATGACAGGAGACAAGTTTATAAAACACCCAAAGAGGTTTGAATGACTTCTTGGACCTTCGATGATTCTGCTACTCTTTACACAGTATTCAGTGGCATAATCATGGACTGGTGAGAATGATGAAGGTTGTCAGAAGGGACTGTAATGTTTTTTGGTACTTAAGACTAAACTCTGTTCTGACTATGTACTGGATTTTTGTGAGTATTCACCAAGCATGTTAATAATATTTTGATGTACCTTGTGTAATATTAATTCCAAATGTCATTGTCAAATTCACAAACTGTTTGTATTTGCAATGAAAACACTATCACTTTAATTAAATCAGGGAACAAACCCCAGTAATATAGTATCTAATATTCAATCCAAATTTATATGACTTTTGAGTTTTCAAGTGCCCTGAGACTTTCTGGCATCTCTCAAAACAAAATCACATTTGAATTAGTGTGTATCTGACTCAAATCAATGTTGGTTTTTGCTTAGTCAGCAATGGGATTTTGGATCAAGCTTTAGAGCACATGCACAATTTGAAAGATACATTCATTAATCTTTTCATTACTACTTTCCCAGAGGTTTTCTGGAGCAATGCTGAGTTTTAAGATGGGGAGAATCAAATGAAGTAATAGGTAAAAGTTACTTCAAGCGTAGTGGCCTGCATGGTAGAAAGCATGGAAATGCTCATGAGAGAAGGAAATGAAATGAGCCCATGGTCTGAACCACAGATGTAGTGACCAGTTAAAATCACGAGCAGAAAATCAATCAAGCAGTACTAACCATAAAGTTGCAACATCTGGCTTATGAAGTCACTTATCTGCACAGCACTAGAACCTGGAATGATAGAGTAGACAAAATATCATATTGTTTTCCTAGCACTTACACTTTCTTTAACCATCTGCTTTTCGCTGCTATTTAAAGACACTGTGCTAGACAGACCTTTGGTTTGACCTTTGCACTGTTGTTCTCAAGGTCAGTCACAGGAACTCCCTGTCACACAGATCTCTTCACAACATTTGGTGACAAATATATTTGTGGGCAATCCCCACAACTCATGAAACTCAGCATCAACTTAAAAAAAAAAGAAGGTTAATTTACATAGATTACTTGTTTGCTGGGAATACTTCCTTCAGCTCTACGCTTAACTGTGAATTCATTCTGTGTCTTTGTGATGAATTTTCTACAGAGGAATTTCTTACATGAGTTTTATTGATTAAGCTCTGCCTGTATCTTCCAGGGTCTGTGTTTGTAGTCTTTCCCACTGGATATAATTAAACAGATATCCATTTTTTTTTTATTTCAGGAATTTAAATGAGGTTTCTCTGTTATAAGCTATGTCACCTAAGTTCTGCTCATGCTGCGTGCTGAAAGATAGACATGTTGACTGCATGATGCAGACCTTCAGTGGTTTCAGTAAGTCTCCAGAGGAGACTCTTTCTCCATGAAGATACAGGGAACCCCAGGGATATTGAGGAAAAATGCCTCAGCCAGCACTGGTGGAGAAAGCCATAAAATACTATTCCACTGGTGCTACAGTGAGAGATGTCCCCAGTGCATGCAGCCAGACTGAGGGAGGGATGGTGCCTGCACCCCTGGTCTGTCTGGTCATGTTTTCATGTGGCCGTGAAATGCCACAAGATGCGCTCAATAGTTTCCCCACTGCACTCAGGGAGTCCACAGACTGCTTGGGTCGCTGGGTGGATGCTTTAGAGAAGGTCAAAAAGGCCCCTGCACATATTGTACCTTAGCATGAGCCACATAAGCAGCTAAAATCCAGGCCTGTGTGAAGACTGTCTGTTGTAAAAGGGAGAGCACGTGACAGAATTATTCTCGTAACTATAACAAGGGGAGCCAGTGTGCTAAGAAAGGAACACATAGCTGCAGGCTAGATGAATTAATTTTTCTAGCACTGCACGTGTCACAGCCTTGATAAAACTCAGTTCTCTTAGTACACTCCAAGCTGCTGTGTTTGAGTAATATTCCAAAATATCTCAATGTTTTAAGCTTTCTTACGTCTCAGTAAGATTTAGCCTCTCCTTCTGTCAGACTTCTTTGTTATGTTTTTTATCTACTATTGTTTCAGCAAAGTGAGACTTCTACAGCCCATCGCCTCCTCCCCTACTTCTCCATGCATATCATTTCCCAGAACTCCACATTATGGCAGCTTCTCCTCTCAAAGATATGGGATAATGGAGGTGAACAGACAGGTAGCAAAAAACATCATGACTTACTTCAGCTAGCATTAGAAGTACACATCTGTGGACAAAACATTTCCACATTCAGCCTCCTGCTTCAGCTTCCTCTTTACCTTGGATGGTTTCTGTCCTTGGGTCAGTTTTCTGGGTTGTCCATGACATTTCTCCAGTTTCAGGTCTGAACCACTGAGTTTTTCTCAGTCCTGTCTGCTCCCTCTTTCCTTCCTCTGAGGTGATCTCAGAGAAAACAACTTCTGTAAGTCCCTTTCCTATACCTCAGGTGATCTTTAGATAAGGTGTATCAGATGATTTGTTTCTTGGTAACTAATCTGCAGTTCAATTGCTATCTTTCCGGGGAATCAGACTTGAAATAACCGTTTGCTCTGGATAGTTGCCATCTTTTATCCAAGTGTGCTCCATTTAAATGGTGGATCATCAAAGTTTAATGGCTCACTATTTTTAGCCATGAGCCAGGTGCAAGCAACTTTTCTGTCACCTACTGTGGGTTTTATGTCAATATGGAAGCAAAGGATCGGAAGGAGGAGCTGAGTGTGCCACATTCCTGCTGGAACTTGCATCCTGACAGATGTCCATAAGAAAGATTCCAGTGTCAAGAAGAAATCATAGGTAGAGAAATTCCCCAAACTGTCTCAATCTGAAATGCTGTTTAACCATATGTCTCGTTATAATTAGCACCAGTAGGATGCATATATTCCAGATCTGAGTTGATAAAATATATTCATTTTGATAGCATGATTTTATAGAAATCTAAAATATTTTCTGCCTGAGTGTGGAATGCAACTGTCCTTGCCAGCGATCTGAAGTCAGTCTCTTCGAGATGCAAGCACAGCCACAGAAAATGGTGCCTAACTTCACTGAACACAGTGATCTCCCGTGGCTCCACCGTATCCCCATCCCTGCCAGCAGTCTGCAGGACTCTGTCTAGCTCAACGTCCATCAGCCAAGAACAGGTCCAGTTCCCTTCTACCGTCAGTGTGAGAGATCCCGTCTGTTGCAGAACTGATTATCTCTCACTTCACAGGAACATGCCTGTTCTTTATTTATCAGTGATATGAATCCCTACATATCAAACTAAAGTTATTTTTGGGTGAGATAGGAATGGTTTCCAAATTAAATTATGAATTACCTAATCATTATATTCGCATTGCATTTGAATGCGTGCAAAGCATAGATCCAAGCTGGATGGGCAGTCCATGGACTCTGAGGGATTGAAATTCACATCTTTTTCACATACGAGGTTTGGAAGGAATGAACTTCAGAAATTCTAGTTCAGCAGGTCCAAGTCCTGAAAAATTTTTTATCTGGGATTATAGTGGAAACATATTGAGTGAAGAGACCAGCTAATTGTTATCACTGTCATTCTTATGTAAGAAGTGCCTTCGGCTACTTATGTGAATGGAATTAGAACATAAATTCTTGACAACTTTAACACATGCTACCTGAATACCCATCTGTTTAGTTTAAGAACAAAAAAGGGGTTCATTAATATAGTATTGAATAAATTAGCCATGCTGCTATATGTGTTAAAATGTGTTACAATATTTAGCACCGCTTTCTTTCTTTTTAAACTGTATCTTAGAAAGCCTGCTGCATTTTTCATATGAAAACCGAACAGCAAATTGGATCTGCATCTAACAAAAGAAATTCATGTTTTGAAGTTGCGGAGTGGTGGCTGACCACTCATACACATGGGCTGACTAGAAATGTTGCTTAGAAACACCACGTTATCAAAGAGAACCCAACATCAGGTTGGAGTGTTTCCCAGACAGCCGGTTAGTGGTGATAATTTGCAATGGAAAATTCTAATATCTGTTCCAACACTTCTTTATTTTCTAGATCTTCTTACTTTTCCTTCTTCAGATTATTTGTCATTTCACTTTACAATTTTCTTCCAAACTCTGATTTGGAAGATAGCTTTGAAGTATGAGAACTATATTTTTGGATGGGTAAGTGCTTCAGCAAGTATTAAGAAAATGTTGTTCAGCAGAGTAAAATATATGGAAAATCCATGATGAAGGAACTGCAGTGTAAATTAATATTATTGACATGAGGACTGACTTAGCTAGATTTAAATGTATAATTTTCTCTGTATATCTTAATAGTAACCACTTGTTGTGGACTTTTGTTTCTAAAGATCATAAAAGAATTTACAAATTCTGTACAAATACAGGAATTATCTATCCAAACATTGCAATCATCTCCTGGGTAGAACAGATAGTTCTACCTCTAACAGATAGAGGATAATTTTATATTTTCAAACAGAAGAAGTTATCCAAGCAGGGCAACTAAAGAACTGCATTTGTCTTGTCGTGCGCAACCAGGAAGATTTAACAGACTCTCCTCATACTCCAAGGCAATTTCATATTGCAGTAGCCTGTTGTCTGCTCCTCTCGTCCACACCAGGGCTCACAGCATCTGTCACTTCAATCGCCATGGCTGGAGTTAGGAGGAAATGGGTCACACTGGGACATATAGGGAAAAGTAGTCTCCAAGCAAGTTGGGTCCTAGACTGTTTTGTACATATTTACAACTTGAATATATATGTTTTTATGTATATATTTCTATTGAATCCTATATCTTATAAAAGAGATTTTGCCCCGTCCCCCTTGGAAGAACAGCTTCTACCCAAAGCTGAGCCCTTGTGTTGACTCAGGGGGAGGAGTGCCATCTACTGAGTCTCCCACATGAGTATGCACTTCATCTGCTAGGGTTTCTTTCAAGGTCCTCAGGGGAAGTGCCCAACCAGAGTACAACAACTTCTCTTTTTCTTAAGAAGAAACCTTTTTATTAAGCATGCACTGTAAGTTGTTGGATTTCCCCAACAGCCCTTCTTACTGCCAAACCCAAGCCTCTTTTAGGTCTTTCCCTACTAGCTTTTTTTAAAAAAAAAAAAAAATTCAAAGGGAAACATGCAAAATAGTGCCACAATAGTATTAAAGCTGGTTCCCTGATCAAAACAGGTGGCAAGACTCAGTGACTTTTTTGCTTCTCTCCTATCTTAAAATAGGGCAGTTCTGTTCCTTGAAGCCACCACTGAATCATGTGCAGACAGACCCCAGCCCTCTTCTAGCCCTTCCTTTGCATTTCAAGTTTGTTCTGAGGAAAAAAATAGAAGTTTAAGTTTTACGGGCAAATGGGAATGTAGAGAATGGCAGGCATGCGTAGGTAGGAAGCTTAAGGCACTTTAGGTACTGTGTACAATACGTTGTGTTTTCAAGGCCACACAGGGGCATGCATTTCCCCATTGCTCTAAGACTACTGCCAGTTTCAGTGGAGTAAGCACAAACTGAAATGTTTAGGTTACTTACAATATGAATGTCCCCTGCCAGAGATATCCTTCATGTGGGAAGGTGAAAATGAGTTGTGAAAACAGAGCGTAGAAAACATAGATGACAACAGAATGTGAGTGAGAGAGATGCCACAGAAAAATAGTAGAAAAATGCAGATCCTCATTTAAGATTTCCGTATACTCTAGAGTACTAAAATGCGGTTGGTACAGTTTATAACATAGATTAATGTATATTACTGTTCCCAAAGGAAGTAAGGGGAGATGAGTTACCTGAAAGAGAACAATCAAAAAGCTGTGTGTCTGCACAGGGCAGGACCCCACATATCTCTCACAGCTTTCTACATAGTTCACACTTTGTCTCCAGTGTCCAAGTGCTGAGTCCCATGGTCACAGAGGAACATGAATGTCTTGTAGATCTTTTATTGCTCTTATTGCCCACATAGCTCTTACAGCCTGCTATGGGTACTGCAGCATGAGCAGTCACTGCCCTGGGACCACATCCTATCCTTGCGGTGCTCAGCTGCAGGGTGAAGAGCAACACTGGTGTCATACGGCCACCACTGGCTGGCAGCCAGGCTGAATCTGCTCCTGTAGATGTCACGGAAAGAGATGGATATTGCAATAGTGATGATGATTTTTTTCTTTTCTCAAAGAAAATAAAAACAACTGGGTGACATCTGAGTGGAGAAGATTTCACTGTATAGTACTATAAGCTCACACTCCCAACCGGACCATGGTGCAGACTAGGGTTGAAGCAGCGGGGTCCAGGATAGCTTCATGATTGCACGTAGTGCAGCAAAGGCAGTGCTGTGCTGGTCTGGGATTAGCAGGTATGCCAATTAGTGTGGTACTGATTTTGTTTTGCTTCTTTCAGATGAAGCGTGGATCCCTCATAGTGCCGTGCTGCACTGAACAAGACTTCAGCTTAGAGCAGTATTAGTTCAGGCAACTTTGCCCTGGCTTGATGTAACTATGTCTTAGGTCTTATTAAAGAGAGGTTATGCAATCAGGGAAGAAAAACCATCATATACACTTTAGATCGCCATTTATCCAGCTCAGGTTCTGGCTCTTACCACTTACCTCAACGCATTTCCAGTGAATGTTTGGATTCAAAACTTTACGTTAAAACAAAACAAAACCCAAGCATTTAAAATAATGCACAAATGCAGGGGGAATAATTGAGATCTATATACAGGAAGATGCCAAACAGAGATAAAGAGACAAAAAGTCAAACTGATGACAGCCTTGCTCACAAGAAATAGTGTGGGTGACTCAGTTCTGAGCATGGCAATGCAGTGACTGGGGACGCAGCAGCTACAGTGCTGCACACACCATGGCTCTGGCCCCATCCGCTGGCCTTAAATAGCTGCCTGCCACTGCTGTAGATTGATTTATCTCTGCTAAGAGTTAGAACTGCTGTCAAGGAGAAGGAGGGTTTAGGAATTTCCATTTTTTAAAAGGGTAATCTTAATTATTTTTTTTTAGCACGTTGTGATATATGCATAACTTTGGAGAAGCAAAGCAGCCCATTGTACAGTCATCATCACAGCGTTTTTAGAGGGCCTGATTTCCTCTAAGGTCAATCTACACTTATATATGCGTACCCATGGAAATAAATATGTATATGCATATGTAGGGATATGTATACATGCACATACACGTTATGTACATTTTTTGAAGTTAGTTTGGTTAATGACGGTTTTCCATTGGCTTCAGTGGGGGAGGTTAAGGACTTAGAGCCTATCTAATCTTTGCGTTCATTGATGTTAACCTTTCTTTTGAAACTTAAATTCTGTGCGTTCTATATATGCCCAAGTTTTGGTGCATCTGAAGTATTTATGTCCATAAGGCCACATTCAAATTTAGTCATGTATTGAGTAAAAGCTCCTTGTAAATTAAAAAAAAAAAGTGCTCAAGGAATAGCTAAGATTTTTCAATACTACATACTTAAAAAATGTGTGGGTTTTTTTGAGGGGAACTTTATTCCTGGCAATATTTGCCAACCTGGGAACTTTGTGTTGTGTACAGTCCTACTAGTTTCTTACATTCATGGAATACACATCATTGCAAATACTTCTTTGATCAGAAGCAGGCCAAATTTCTCTTAAACCATATATATTTTTTCAATGAAATCAGAGTCTTTTTGCTGCAAGGGATTAATTTAAACAATAATGGTATATTTTCAAGTAAGCAATTAAAATATATCATCTTCTCTTTAAAAGGTTAAGCATAGGTGAATTTCTAGTAATGCAACCCCCTTCTTTCTAGCACTTTCAATTTTATTCCAAAAATTTCTGCATCTCCTGTGAGCTTGCTCATGAATCATTGAAAGAACACATTCTAAGAATAATTCTTTTGGAAACAATTTACAAATAATTTAAGAGTTACAATAGATTATATAGATTAGTATCACTGTTTAAGTATTTTAAAATGCTTGTGTCTCACATAATTTTAATCTTATAATACCAGTGCTGGAATAGCACGTGGTTCTTGCAGGAAATCACTAGGTGGTGCAATTATACATAGTCTGCCAATCAATTTTCTGTGTTTGAGCAAATGTTCAGTCTTGAGAAGAAATACATAAAGCATGATACTTTATTAGAGGGACTTATAGGAGCAAAATAGGCATTTGCTTTATGCTGCTCTGATGCCCTAAAGTGTTCAGACAAAGTTGCTTGCTGCCAACCAGGCTTTTGTGTTGGACAAAGAACTCTGAAAGAAGAGATGTACAGTACCTGTATTCAATTCAGCCCCTACTCTTTTCAGTGTTCGTGCATATATGGAAATAAATATGTAAGCTAGAATATTCCCAGACTGTCCCTGACTTTTTAATTCTTATTCGCTGGGAAGCTGACCTATAAAGCCTTAAGACACTGGTGCTTAGAAAAGGGAAACATCAGTATCACAGTAAGACACTGGTGCCCTTTCTTCTTAAACTGAATGATGTAATGTAGAAATATTCACCCCAAGTGAACCTGGACTATACACATCAGCAAGGGATATATGTCTTTTCTCTAAAAGGATATCAAATTCCGCACATAGGAAATGGCAGGCATGTGCAGCTACATTTCTCTTCCCCAGAAGAATAGCTGTGGAGAGAACCAGAGCCCTGGTTCCAGTTCAGGCACTGGCTTGCCCTGTTGCAGGAACCGTGGGTAGAAGATGATTACAAGAACAACCCAGGGCTGAGTGGGTGGACAGAACAAGAGAGATGGGACATTTTCCTCCAAAAGTTTGATCCTAGCTCAGTCTTGCTGAAACTAGGTATTCCTTTGCTCTGAAAAGCCCTTGTGAAATGTGCATAACATTTACACAGGAAATAATTATTTTCTGTTATTGCTTGGTTACCTGTTTGGCTCAAATGAATAAAATTGGTACTGTGGATTTGCCAAAGACCACATCGGTAACCAGTTTAGTTCCATATGATCATATTATTGGTTGTAATTTTATCTGTGGGACATGGGAGAGGGAGGAAGAATTTTAGCATCATAAATAGAAGGACTGAAAAGGAAAAAAATACCATTTTGAAGTTTATCTATCTAACTTTAATTCAATCTCTTTCCATACATTAATTAAGAAAGTCTGTAACACAGCTGACTAGAAAACAAAATGCCTGTCTTTTACAAAGTTGCAAATTTTCAAAGAGAAATTTTGATTCTGGTGTTCAAAAATACCCCAATTTCAGAATATTATAGAAAATATGTTTACAATTGAAACATGCCTCTGTACCAGTAGATTTTTTTTTTTTTTCCAAAATGGATATGGTATGATGGACCATGTTTAATTACAGAGTATTTGTATCTTTTATTTTAAAAACAGTCACCTCTCCTCTTTATTTAAACAACTATGTAATTTTTTAAATTATTATTATTATCACTATTTTTGCTTCAGAATCACTGTTTTACTTAGTGCATCAAACAGGGTATGCAGTTGCTTGAAGGGTGTTTGGTAAAGAACATTCCCTGAAGGACCTTGTCTTATAAGTGTGCACAGACAAAGAGCTGGGGAGCTGCAGGAAAGAGGAACAGCTTTCTGGCTCAAGAGGTGCAATGCCATGCACTTTTACTCTGTGATTACCATTTTCCACAGAGTTCGTTTGTGACTAAGCAAACATTATTTAAACCTACAGTTTTACTCTTGGCCACTAACTGTGCCTTCCTTATTTACAGGGAGCTTAACATAGAATGCTGTTACAGATTTACAGGAATGCTGACTGCTAACATACAACTAATACTAAATGTTGCTGTCTTTGAATACACAAAGATCTCCAAAACATAAATTTTTCTGAGAAATCTGGTTCTGGGTGTCTCAAACTAGGATCTGCAGTTGGCAAACTCTTCTAAATAGAAAATTTTAGATTTAATCTCTCATTTATTCCTAACTTGTAAATTATTATTATTATTATTGATAAAAATAATAGCAGCTAATGTCCTATAGGTGTTAGGCAGATATATTCACTCATGTTTGGGAATAATTCAGTTACTGTGGTGACAGGCTGGACATAATACACAAAAGGAAATTAATAAGCCTATACTCAGCACACAACTTCATGCCATCACATATTGAGTGAAGAAGGGAAGGGGAACGAGAAGAATGGGTCAAGGTCCTGTGCAAAAAATAGGTGGTGGTACAGTTATACCATCTTGTACTGCCTCATGATGTATATTCCCAAAGGGGGATGAATTAAGGTTTCATGGACAATGCTAATTCTGTGGTTTGCTGTTTTTTGAGTGGTCGGTTGTGTAATTCTGATGTCTTTTGTAATATTTTTGAACGTATTCATTAAGAAAATATAACTCCAAATCTTTTACAGTGTATCTGTGTGTTCAGCCAGATGTGTGTCCACTTACTTTACACAATGCAACGTAGATTTAGAATTACATTTTCTTAATGCGTACATGGAAAACCTAAACATAAAACATCCCAGGAAGAGTAGTGGTTTAATGATTTTGTCTAAAATCTATTTTCATAACAAATTTTTTCTGTTCAAAGAAAATTCCTAAGTGAAAGAATTGTTGGTCTCTGTATGAAAAAATAAAAATCTTTATGCTAGCAAAGAAAAAGCCCATCCCCCTTTCTTTGGACTGAGGAGGAAAAACCCTCAGCTGTTAGAGATCCTGAGACTTCCAGCTTATTGAAGCAAAGAAAAAAGTTTCAGACATGACTCCTCTCCCCACACACCTTATTCATTTTTTTTCCAGATGCTTGTAATGGAGAGGAAAAATGAGGAGAGGAAAGATGTAGTTATCTAGCTCAGTGAAATGTGGCTAGCTGGTTCCAGACTTTCCTCATTTCTGCCCTTTCATTCTGATAACACTTGCACATTCATTTGTATTTCACACAGGCCCCAGAGACCTGTAATAACGATATGACTGTATATTGTGCAGCTGATGGAATTTTTTTGTGTGACATGTCTTGTTTGCCCCGCACAAAGTAAACTCTGTTCAAACAAATGTATTAAAGTTTTCAAGCCACACTACGAGTGGTAACAATTTGAACAGAGACCAGCAACTTGAATGAATGCTTAAAATTTCTTGCTTGTCATTGCTATTGTTATTCAAGACCACATTTCCAGAGGTTGGCACTTATTAGTCAAAATATTAAAGACTACATTGTGTTGTCAGGAGTAACTTTAATCTATTATAGGGGTAGGCTTAGGGGGCACTACTATTTAGAAAGACAGTTGTGAGGTGTTACATCTGTCTCCTGATTTGTACTAACTTCTAGTAGTAGTAATTGATCGCTGGCCTTTATATACATGGGTAACTGTACACATATGGTTAGCTATTCTGGCATGCAAGTGAAAAATGGATCCGCTGCTTGTCTGTACGCTCCACAAAGGGAATATGGAGTGTAGTCATGTTACAAAATACTCTGCATCTGGAGTTAAGGCAATAGTTGCTCACAAAGGGATGCAAGTCACACAATAGGCTACTTTTCAGTAATTACTCTTGAGTTATTCAGGCCCCAAGTGCATATAAAATGAATTAAAAGAAATAAATTTGAGTTGAAGGTATTATATCCCTCTCCTCTTAATTTCTGTGGAAACCTTTAAAAAATCCCAGCACCCTGCTGTTTTGGAGAAACAAACCTAACAGCACTGAGCTAATATACATGAACCAGAAAGAGAGATTGGCTGGTTTCAGTTCAGTCAGAGGCTGAAAGCTCTGCAAAAAGTAGATGAAAATAGACCCCAAAAGAACATAACTGAGAAACATGGAAGATTCCAAAATGCTTTCCTATTGTGGCTTTAATAGGTAGGCTTTTTCTCTCTTTTTTCGGGGGAAATCTTGATTTTTATCATTCTCTAAAAAGTGCCAAACCTGGAGAGCTGTGTGCTAAATTTTTTTGCCTACTGCCTTACTTCTTAGATCACATAATCTATCTTGAGCCTGTGTTTTTCATTTAGGTTATGAACCTTTTGTGGCAAGGACTTTGATTCTTAATCATCGGTAAAATGTTCAGCGTCATGTAGATAATACACACTTAGAAAAAGATTTTGTAAACAGTATTTGCTTGCTGGAGTAAGTGTGACACTGGCATAACAATATGCTTTTGGATGAGTGATTATAAAATTAAAGCTAGACTTTCATCCTATGCTTCACTGTATGTCTGAAACATACAGATCTGACACCAGCACTGCAAAGGCAACATGTGAAAGTGCTGCCCGACTGGTGAAAGTGAACTGTCACAATCCCAGAAGTGTGGCTTTGGTGTGTGTGAGTGTGTATGTGCGTGTGTGCGCGCGTGCACCTTGGTGTGCAAGCCTGCTTGGCGTGATACTCTGGACATCATACTGGAGACTCTTACTGTGCCTCAGCAAGTCCAGATCAGATTCCTTAGGGCCTGAAAATCACATTAATTTTTTTTTTTCTTCCCATAATTCACTACCAGTGGTGAAGACACAGAGGTACATATGCCAACAGGTATAGCTCTTTTCTAGGATTCCCCAAAAATGGTCTCAGGGATGGTCCCAGATTGAAGGAAGGCCTTCTCATTCCCCATGGATCATGTCTTTACACATGAAACAAACTTTGTCTTGTCCTACGTGTATTTCTGGGTTACATCTTTGTGCCACCTTCTGTGCAACCTGTTCCAGCCAGAAAGGCATGTTTACTTCTGAGACATGTATTTTCTTTCCAAAAGCTATTTTTTCCACAAGCCTACAATAAGTGACCAGAAATGGATGAAACCTGTAATTTTTGATGAATGTCTGTTCAAGTTAATACCTGATGTTATCATTGTGTCCTTTGCTCTTTCTCTGCATTTCTCCTCTCTTTTTTATTCATGAATGATATTTGTCATGTCCTGTCAAATACAAGATTACATGGATTTTCTAGGGAGGAATTTGAGCTTTACTCGACTGCAGTGAGTACTGTATTTTTATATACGTAATATAAAATTGCATAGCAGTAAAAATCTATGGCATCTGTTCTCACTAGGGCCATAATTTGGTATGAATATGAACTTTTTACTTTGAATGATGACGTATATGGCAAAGAGAGAACTCAGGATCTTTGTCACATACTGCCATTTCTTGTGGTCCTGATGCCCGAAACGGTTGGCTCACTCTGCTGGCCAGCTGCAGAGGGAAAGGCCCTTTTCTCTCTTGCATTTTTCATTTCTTTTGTGGAGATTCTTACCTGAAAATGAGTTCTTAACTTAAGCTGCAATTGTGGTTAGACAATTTGTGAAGAGGAGTAAGAAAACTCCTTTTGTTTCTTCACAGGCCTGTTCAAGATTTTTCTGCAGAACACTGAAAACAATTGTGTTATTGTGGACTTTTGTAAATGCCACTTAACGGCTTTGAGGGTTTTGCTGTCTTTCCTCATTCTAGCTATAGGGCCTCTATAAAAAAATTGATTGCACTAGAACTCCCAACCAAAACTAGGTTCATCTCATCTCAGTTGGGATTTCATTTCCAGCACAGAAGTCAGCTTGGTTTTGTAACTCCACAGTTCTTCTGGCTGGAGGGAAACTGAGTTGGAAATGTGAACCAACAGATTCTGAATCAACCCATGGAAACTGCACTGGGTTTTATATTAGGATTTTGAATCCAGGTAAAAAGACAGAGATGTATATTAACATGAATGAGACTGAAGAATAGCTCCTGGGAATTATTCCACTCTTTTCCTCTTCCTATGTATGTGGTAGGTTCTTAAAGATGTTTTTGAATAGCAGTTAGGTGCCCGGGTTTAGTCCTGCAAAGTGACCATCCAATAGAAAAGATTATTAAAATTATCACTATATTTTATCCAGTGAGGTGTATCTTGCAGGGCAATCGTTAGATATACAGCCCATGCAAATCAACTAATCTGCAGCCTGTGCTGGCTTTGGACAGGGTCAGCATGGGATTTTCTGCTCTGTATTCCTTGCAGCCCTGGAGATTAGCGTTCCGAGACACCTGCATGGGTCTGCATGGAGCTGGATGAAGTCCAGGTCTGGAGAGGCTTACATATTTAGTTTTAATACTACCTTTTCCTCAGCTGATAGCAGAAGTGATTTAGATAAATAGAAGGCTCTGACACCCGTGGAGCTGGGGAGCCCCGTAAGGCACTGAAATGACAGGTTTTCTAAGTGAAGCTCCAGTACTGAGAAGTGGGAAACACTGCTTTCCATGATGTAATGCATAACAACTGCGAGTCATTATCCATTTACAGTGTTCCTCTGTACAGTATTGTGATTTCACAGTATACGCTAGAAGGTTAGGGTTAGGAAAATAATAACATTGAAATAACTTTGATTTGATCAGGACAAATCTAAAGGCAAATCTTACGATTAAAAAAAAAGGGAGTTTCAAAGCTTATAGCTAATGGTTTTATTTGAATTAAAATCCCCTAAGATTTTGTGCAGAGGTGTTTATAAACATTAAATATGATTGATGGCTGATGTTCAACAGATTATAAAAGGAGAGTGGACTAGCTTCTGTGAGCTCTTTTGAATAGAAATATGAATTGTAGCACTGGAGAATGGATGGATTTCTGCAGTGTGGGTATTGTGCTTTTGATTCCTGCTTATCCAGGCAGAGCACTTCATGCTGTTAGTGATAAGACCCTTGCCTTAAAACTTCCATGGCAAGTCTCTCACTTGTCTGACAAACAGAAAAATGGCAGATTCCAGGACTGGCCTGTGATTAAGGACATCCTTGTTTCCCAGAACAAACTGACCAAAAAATCCCCCATGAACTAGTACACATGAAGCTTCTTTGTTTCCTAGCAAATTAAACAGCTTCGGAGTACAAAACCAGGTACCAAACTCAGTTATCCAAGCTGTCAAATTGTTAGGCTGGTCACAGGCATGGTACTTGCCTGAGCTAACTGGCACTCTCCCAGACAATTTCCAGACAAGAATGGGGAGTTGACTTTACCCAGAGAGCATTTTAGATGCAACCACCTTGCTTTGGAGGGTAAGAGAGCTGAATATGGACACAGACCATTCCAAGTTTGTTGTCCTCAGCATGGTCCTGGGCATGTTTGATTTTGCAGAGATGTCAGTTGAGCTAATGACTAGCACTCACCTCCTGTCTTGAAACTGTGCTTCGATGCCTTGATGCAGCTTGATATGCCTGAGAGATCACATTTCCTGATATGCATCCTACACTATGGCTTTAACTTCAAACAAAATGCATAATCAACAGCTTCACTGCACATAGAATGGGATTCAGAGGTGCCTGGGGTAACACCAACCCTAAGTGATAAATCTACCTTACTCAATATCCCAAATTGTGAGGCTATATAGTGGTACTTATACTGGATTGAACTTAGGTTAAGTCCTTTTTTCGTGGCACTTCCAGTTCTTGAATTTTTTTCACCTGGTGTTGTCTTAGATATGTCTATACTCATGACATAGGCATGCTTTAACTGTTCCTCACATCTCTTGTCAAAAGACTGTTCCTGCACTGTTTCTGCTCAAGGAATTACCTGGCACACACTGGTTCAGCAGGAAGGCTTCACTGACTTCCTAGAGGGCAACTGCAAGAGACTTGGATGCCTATTGTATGAAAGATACCATATACAAGAAGTCAGGGTTGTATTCCTCCTGCTGTGACTTTTTTTTTCAGATCAACTGCAACCTATAACTGATTACAAGTAAAAGCTTAATTAGTCTATCATACTGACTCTGATCTCTTTGAAGAACAGTATTTGCTTCCTATTTGTCTGATGCTGACAGGACATTCTCAAATAAAACCCTGTGTACAGAAACATTCAAACTTTGCGCAGTGGGTTAAAAAGGCAGTGGGATTGGATTCAGATCTGAATGTTTTGCTTGTTCTACCCCTTGTAATGTGCAAATTAAAGCTTAAAGTCTAAACAAACGCCTCCATACTTTGTCAGAGTATAAAGTGGGTCCTGAACTTTGCTGTTCAGACCCGTCTCCAGTTAAGAACACAGTTTATTCAGGGAATGCTGTGTATGAAATCACTCTTGGAATATGACACAAAATCAGAGGAAAATTATATTATTTTAATACAAACTGGGCAAGAAATAAATTGTTCCTGACCTGTTTCTATTAAGGAGCTCAAACTTGATTAATTCTTGGTCTGGATGTTCTCTTACCTCCAGCAATTACATGCCACTATTACAGTGATTATTTTATAAAAGCTAATAAACACTATCTGGAGTTAATATTTGCTCCTGAGGAAAGTTTGCCAAGAGCGTAGAAGAAGTTTACAGAAGATTTTGCCCATTAGGTTTGTGTACAACATTTGAAATGCCAAAATCCTTTTAGCATCATTAATCACAAAAATGCAATGTAAAAACAGTTGTACCTAATAAAGCTGTAATCTGATACAAAAATAGGCAAACCCTCAGGAATTTAACACAATAGGCCAAACATTGTCCGTTCCAAATGAGTTGCAGTAATGCCACTATTGACTCGGCTTTCAATAGCCTTCTGCTCTTTTAGAACAAATATATATATATATATATATAAAAAATAGGATTTTATTTTCTACAGTACAGATGCAGCTGTTATTAATCAATTCTTTCACAAAGGATACTGGCTAATGCAGTCCAGGAACGCTATTTTGTCCAGCTTGCCACAACTTCTTCCTTGTCCTCTAAGCTTACAGCTTGCTCTGTCTTGATGTCACTGGGGTTCTGGCTGCCCCTGACTCATGAGTTCCTGATATATAGGGTTCACTAGGGGCTGAGTCTGTCTGGCCGTGGGGGAAAACGAACCATCTCTCCAGATTTCTGACCATGGTATAGAGCAAGTGTTATGGGGGACTGACTGTTATCATGCTATGGTACCAACAGAAAAGGCAGCTGGAGCAGTGGTACTAGGGAACTGGGTTGTATAGGAGCAGATGTATTGCCTCCCTGCAGTTTGATCCATGCACAGTCGCTCCCAAAAGCCTGGAGCTCCAAATGTCAGAGGGGAAGTGACATTTAGCCAACAAGGCATCACTCCCTTGCCTCCTACTGTACTTGCCTATTCTGTGGCCATTTCAGCTTAACTGAATATGGCCTGCAGTGATCATTTATTATTATGTACCCTATTTTTCAGTTTTACATGGACTTGCCTATTAAACCAAACCCACTTAAGAATGAAAGCAGTACAATTTTATTCTAGCCAGGCAATGGGTTAAGCTTTTAAGTAAAAAGTTAGAAAGACATTTACAAAAAGTAAATAAAACATCGGTTCAACCATAGAATACACGCTGTAAACCACCACACACACATAATAAGATCTGTTCTTACTTGTTTAGTCCCCCTCATCTTAAGTTGTGTCTCAACAGACCACTGTTCACCCCGTGGTCTAAATGCTGGACCTTCTCAGAATCTAGATTTAAAGGTAGTACAGAAGCCTGATGGGCTTCCCTTCTGAGTTCATCCTTCCCTTTCAAGATTACAGTCCTTCTACCCTTTTCTTCCTCCCTCTCTCTTGCTTTTTAAATTAAATTTCCTTAGATAGAGAGCAACATATTTTGATAACTCACATTTTTTCTTAGCCAATAGCAACATAGTTTTGACAGCTCATAAGCCAAATTTGGTTTTAAGAGTTATTTTGACTTGGCTATCTTTCATTCTCAGATTCTGACTCTCCCTACTTCTCACCTTCTCCAAGTCTGCTGCTGAAGCCTTAATTAGCTCATTTTTCTCTGATGAGGATAGTTTAAAAATTGTCTTCACACCATTCCATGACTTAGATATGGTAAAAATTATGATTTTTGCAATACTGCTGTTATTTCCACAGTTCAGATACTGGAGACCACACGCAGCACATTAATAATGTGGATGATAGGCTGTTAACAACATGCATTGTCCAAGCTAATTCCTTCCATGCCTTTTTTTCTGTCGTAAGGATTTCCTGTCATTTCAAGAGAGATGGGAAGACTGGATCCCTTTCCTTCTGATACTGACAACAAGAAATTAAGACCAATGCTGCGTTGCCAGGTTCTTCTTGCATGAAGAAGGAAGTGAAAACCTCTTGTCTGGCTGAGGAGAAGGCTGATACAGGCAGCTACAACTCTCATCCTTTTTCTTTTTGCGGTCACAGTTGGAGATACTCATTCTGAGGAGCTTTATGGCTCTCCTCTCCTGATAAACATGAGAAACTTGGTGCATGGGAAAATGGGACTTGATGATAGCTTGACACTTTCACACCTTGAGAATCAAACTCAGATCTGTCAGAGGCGCATGCTATGAATATGCTGATGAAAGATATCCCACACAGAACACATCACAACCCTAGTTAAGAGGCTTTATATTTGTCTACTACAAGTTATTCTTTCATCCAGCCCGCACTGAATTGCATCAAAGAGTTCTATAATAAGGCTCTGACCACATCATAAGGACAACATGGAGCAGATGATTTGACACGTGAGAATGTGACAACACCTAAAACCTCCTGCCATGTTGCTGGCCCTGGGACAGCTCTAACTTACAGTATTGACACTTGCATCTCCCACACACTCCACCAGCATCTCAGGCTTAATAGCGACAGGTCTTCCTTTGCAGCTTTGTGGTTATGATGAAATCTTTAGACTACCTGATTTGCACAGTTATCTGTATTACTTGTTCAGCTGGAAAGGCTATCCAGTAGTCACCAGTAATTGATACTCACCAGCAGTTATGTAAATTCAGCTGTCACCCACAATCAAAAGGAATTGATAGAAAGCTGCTCCATTACAATTCCCCCATTTCTAGCATTTAACATTCTTCTGTGGAGTTGGATTTTGGTCTGGAACAGTGCAGTAATGTGAGTTGATAGCAAGCTGGGAGGGAGCCAGAAAGTGAGTGCTTAACCCAGAACCGGCACCTCTGGGAGTAAAGACATCAAGAATCAGATGTTCTGCATTTACATTGCTTCCAGCTTCATACTGGGGAGGGAGAGAGATGGTGGAAATCATCAATAAGTTCCATTTTAATTTCTTCTTGAACATTTATTTTTCCACACTTCATCCAGTTGGGATTTTCACACAAAACCTAGGACCATATTCTTAGCCTCACAAGCTGCAGACTAAAAGGTTAATGAAGTGCAGCTCTAATTTTAGAAATATCAGTTCATTTGGGGTCTGTCTGGCAGGGACAATGGTGCTAGGATGCTACAACTGGAACAAACCTGGAACAGACAGCAATGATGCTTTTTGGTTTTTGTGTGTGAGACTTGAGATTTCAGGGCTGCCAAATTTCACGCATTCCCACATCTTAACTAAGTGTCACACACTCAGCCAGGCTTCAGGGATTGATTGTGTTGGTCATCAGGAGATTGTGTGGTTCTTGCCTAGTCTTATCTGAGATATGGTCTCTATCACGTTTTTAATAGCACTGATCCCTTAAGACATTTTTTTCTCTGAGATTTTACTGTCCACATTGCAGGCAACACACATCTTGTATCCTCACTGAGACATATTTCTTTTTCCCCCATAATTTAAACCAGAAACCATTTGATACTGAAAGGACATGCTTGCTTTTAGTGCATGAAAACATAATAGAGAAACAATATTCTTGTTTTACATAATATGTTTCTCTATTTGAGTCCCTTGCTCCGTGCAGTTCTGTGGATGAAGAAATATTGCCCTGTTTGTTATTTGTATTGTTGTGGCACCTAAGAGTGCCAGTTCTTGACTCCATTACGCTTCACTGCACGGAGAGAATAGGAAGATCTCTTTCTCCAAGAGGTTGCAGTTGAAATGTAAGGCAAGAGGCAATGGGTGGATACAGATGGAGAAGCCTGGAGAAATGAGAATAAAATACTGATTGGCATGATGGAGAAAAGAAGGAAATATCACAGCTCACCCAGTGCTTAACTGCCATCAAGTCTTTGGTTTCAAGGAACGTAGTGAAATAATTTTTATGTTTACCGGGAGACCCTTTCAAGCTAAAGGGTAGTACAAATCAGGCATCAGAACATTTTTGTAATCCCATCATAGAGTTTGAGACTGTTTGTCTAACATGATTATAAGAATTACTTAACGCTTTCCAAAATCCATGGTGTAGCAATGAAGGAACTGCTTTAGAGGTGGTGCAGTTGAATGAAAGAGAGAATTTACATTGCCCACTTGTAGCTTTGCCTCCAGAGGCACTCTGTGTAGTCAATGGACAAAGGAAAGGTCCTCCAGGGAGGCAAAACACCCATATTGAATGTGTAAAACCGACCTGAAGTAGAAAGCATGAATAACCCTTGTAAGAACTCATATTAAAGGGTATTAACAAATACTGAAATCTTCCACATATTTCCATTTCAAATCCTTTTAGGAATATCTCACCAGAATATTTATAATCTGTTCAAGCATATAAAAATAACATAAATTAATAGCAACTTCTAAACCAAATTAGACTATTTAGTTTACCTGGAATATATTAAAGTGATTCCACATGATTTTAGCAAAGATTTTAGCAAAGATGTTATTCTACTCATATCACTTCTGTTCATGGCTTTTTTTTAGGTTATATATAGGGGCCTGCTCTCTCCTGTCTTCTTTCAGACATCGATTTTGGCTGATTTAAATGTGAAAAAGGAAAAAAAACCCTCACCATAGAAATTCTTACAAACAAAACCTTGGTTTTGAAAAATGAGGTGTCATGTATAGCTTAATTTAATCTTTGTGTGGTTTTCTTTGGCATGTTGCTCACACTTGGGTTTCATATGGCGTATCACAGCAGTTCAGTTTACAAACCCACTTGTTGGGCTACATTTGGTTATAAAAATTCTAAGAAAGTGCTGCAAAAGAGCAAGTTTGCAATCTTGAGAGAAGTAAGTGACAAAGACGTTCTTCAGAAGAGATAAGATTGGATTTCTGGAGCACATACACTGTGAAAAGACCTTAGACAGTAATTTTGCTAAATAATAGGTTGTCTTTTTTTCCTTCTGTCAATACTTGCTCATTTCACTTCTCTGTCTTTTGGTGTCCATCAGCAGAAGTGTCAGGTCACACCTCATACCTAAGGAAGATACCACACTTGTGAAATTCATATATATGCTGTCAGCTCCTTTTTCCACCCAAGAGCTTGGTAATCATGTTGCACTGGAGACATGAGGGCTTGTTTTCATGATGTCTTTCAAGCAATACCCCCTGAAATATATGGCCTTTTGTATATGAAAAAGGCAGTTTACACAGTTGTGTAGCAAAGACCGTATTTTCTTACATTTAGGAACAAAGACATGTCAAGCTTTATTGAGCACATCACTAACTATATAACTAGGATTAAACACTCTATTTGCAACTGTTGCTGTGTATTTTGTGTGTGATTATCACCCCTAGATCTGCATCCTATAAAAAGATATTTCTGTTTGCTTAATTATAAAGCTCTTTATGAACAGGCTCATCTGTAAATAGCTTGGTGCAGCTGAAATAGAAATATAATTATAATGAAGGCAGATGTTTCTGAGATACTTCTCATGAAACTTGTTCTGAATATACAAAGGAGGAAGGCTTTTCTAACTGGTGGAGCATAGGCCAAATGCGGCCTAATCATCCAAATGTGATGGGGGGTTCACTCTGGGGACAAAATCTAGATAAAAATAATAATAACAGCAGTAACAACAACAACAACAATAATAATCTTTCTAAAACCATATACAACTGCTCTCTCCCTTGGTAAACATCCTTCTTCCTGAACCCTGAAGGGGCAAAGAAATAACTTTTGTAGCTTAGATAATGGACTAGTTGCCAGAAAATGCTGGACTTCTCTTCTGCAATACTTTGTCAGAGACTGATGAAACTCTCATGGAGCTGCAAAGTTTAGAGTCGTTGTATACAAACATAGCACTTCTGTCTGCCTCATTGTCTCTGCATGTGCTCTTAAATTATTTAAATCCTGTCAGTGAAATAACGAGACAATAATTTTTTTTTATTATTTTGATACCCAAGAACTTATAAAACTGCTGAGTCCAATGTCTAATGGAATTACACTCTTTAGAAGATCCCATCTTTCAGTCAAACCACAGGCTTCCTTCCCCCTCCCTCCCTTTCACCACTAGCATAAGTGCATGTGCTACAGTGGCTGGATGATAACTGTTGATCCAAGCCCGCAGTCCTCACTTCACTGGAGCTGCCATCCTGATCAGCACTCATTTGTCCCATATTTAGCAACTTACCAGCAGAGCCAGTCGCTGTCCCAGTCATACTATGATATCACAGCCCAGGGAGATACAGCTGCCTAGCAGGCTCGCGAATTGGAAACAGACAGTTTAGTCCAGGATGAACTACTACAAACTAAGTTATGCTGTGGAATAGCACCCTCCAGCCCAGCCCAGTCTCCCTTCACCCACAGCACATGCACTGGGGAGTCAGCGCTCAGTGCAGCCAGTCTGCCCGTCTTCCTCTTCCTTTGTCTCAGTCCTCATGACTGAACGAGGGAGGATGGAACTGGATGCCTTAAAATGGGAAGAGAGTGTGAGGCAAAACAAACTGTTAAGGATGATTTGAACTGGGGCAGTAATACTCCTGATATCCCTGTTGTGAATATTTTTCAAACATAAACTTAGGCCTCTTATTAAAGTTTACAGAAATGGAATATAGAATCATAGAACCATTTAGGTTGGAAAAGACCTTTAAGACCATCAAGTCCAACCATTAACCTAAAACTACCAAGTCCACCACTAAACCAATTAAGGGTAGAGTAATAATTTCATGTTTCCTGGCTTGGTGACTGGATTATTTTTTAATGAAAGTAAAAACTAGGAATCATTAAGATTGGAAAGGACCTCTAAGATCATCAGTCCAATCACCAACCCAACACCACCATGCCCACTAAACCATGTCCCAGAGTGCTATGTCTACCCATTTTTTGAACACTTCCAGGGATGGTGACTCCACCACCTCTCTGGGCAACCTGTTCCAATGCTTGACAACCCTTTCCATGAAGAAATTTTTCCTAATATCCAACCTAAACCTCCCCTGGCACAGCTTGAGCCCATTTCCTCTCGCCCTATCACTAACTACTTGGGAGAAGAGACCCACACCCACCTCACTAAAACCTCCTTTCACGTAGTTGTAGAGAGCGATAAGGTCTCCTCTCAGCCTCCTCTTCTCCAGGCTAAACAACCCCAGTTCCCTCAGCCACTCCTCATAAGGCCTGTGCTCCAGACCCTTCACCAGCTTTGTTGCTCTTCTTTGGACGTGCTCCAGCACCTCAATGTCTTTCCTGTAGTGAGGGGCCCAAAACTGGACACAGTATTCCAGGTGCGGCCTCACCAGCGCCAAGTACAGGGGGACAATCACCTCCCTGCTCCTGCTGGCCACACTATTCCTGATACAAGCCAGGATGCTGTTGGCCTTCTTGGCCACCTGGGCACACTGCTGGCTCATGTTCAGCCGGCTGTCAACCAGCACCCCCAGGTCCTTTTTGACCAGGCAGCTTTCCAGCCACTCTTCCCCAAGCCTGTAGCGTTGCATGGGGTTGTGGTGACCCAAGTGCAGGATCCGGCACTTGGCCTTGTTAAACCTCATACAGCTAGCCTCGGCCCATCGGTCCAAGCCTGTCCAGGTCCCTCTGCAGGGCCATCCTACCCTCCAGCAGATTGACACTCCCACCCAGTTTGGTGTCATCTGCAGACTTACTGAGGGTGTACTTAATCCCCGGCTGGCCCCAAAACGGAGCCCTGGGGAACACTGCTTGTGACCGGTCGCCAACTGGATTTAACTTAATTCACCACAACTCTCTGGGCTTGGCCACCCAGCCAGTTTTTTACCCAGTGAAGAGTACGCCCATCCAAGCAATGAGCTGCCAATGGGTATTTGTACCATGAGACATCAGGGATTTGATTTGAAAGGAAAGTGATTTTAAAGGATTATGAATCAGGTTTTGAATATGACTTTGGGTAGCCTGTAGTAATTTAATTTCCCACTTTGGTGGCAAACTAGCTGTCTTAAGGTAGCCTCACCTGGATGTACAGAATTGGACACTACATCTCCTTTGCAGACAACGTATCCTTGAGCAAAAGGGAGTTGTATAAGGGAGTTGAATCCAGGTCAAAGTGATTTTTCTTGAGATGTAAACAACTGTACTTCCTTCTCTCTCGTGCTGAACAACTTCACTGTGTCAAAATCAACTACACCTACCATGCCATGACCTGACTTCTGTGATTATCACTGAATAGTCCACTGTCACTGCTCAGGGCTTTGGAAGAAGTGTTCATTACTAGTGTATATCAAGCATATTTCAGTTTAAGAACACATCATAGTTCTCATATCAAAAGTTAGATCCCAGGTTGCTCCTCTGAAACACATGCACTGGACAGAGATTTTCTAGTCTTTGGATAATTTTGCTCTGTATTTATGGTATTTTTTAATAGAGGAACAACAGAAGAAAATATCTGGTCTTCAGTGTATGTGCATCACTTCCATTAACCATAACAGAGATTACGTATGTGCTGAGGATGAGAATGAAGCTCTCAGACTGTACATACTTGTGCCTGAGGCCAAGCCTTGGGGTCTAACAAATCAGCCTGGCTTTCTGGTCTCTTCTGACCCCAGGGGACTCAATGTAACTTGTCTACACAGAGGGGATTGGAAAAGACAGAAATGAAAGGCATTGCACTTTGCCAGAAAAGAAGTATTCAGCAGTTACTCAAATTTAGGAACTGAGGTTAAAGTTGATGGAGTGCTTGATGCCACAGAAACACATTCTATTCATTAAATCAACAACCCTTTTCAGTTTTATACAGAACAAATGCACTAAGAAAGGTGATGACAACTATTTGTGCATCAGGAATCATACATCTTGTGAAAGGAAGACAAATTACCCAATTGTTTATCTTTTATGAATGGGAAACTGAGGCACAGAGATGTGATTTACTTGACATGTCTCTTTTTGTTTCTTATCCACACCCAGATACACACAGAAACTCTAAAGGAGAATGGGAGGTTTCTAAACATTTGAATCCTGTGCAAAAGTTCATCTTCCTACAAGTGATCAGATTTTTTGAACTGCGCTTCGCAGATTCCCATATCTGCAAAATGCCATTCACAGGCCTGCTGCTAATAGAGGCTGCCAAGTCTGTGGCAGTCATTTAACCTACCAGCTGTGAGAAGTACCTGTAGCATCTCTTTGCATCTCCACCCTCACCTTTTTGCTCGCTCTTCACTGTCCTTGTCAGCCTTTTTCTTCTGAGAAGAACTTCTACTGGAAATTGTATCCTTATACAATGAAGGTGTTAAAGGCTACCCTGCCTACAAATTCAATGAAACCATTCGATGGCTACTCCTTTTCCTTATTAGAGAATAAGGTAAAAAACATTGTATTTGAATTTGGACATACATGAAAAATGTCTGAAAGTCTCTTTGACTGAAAGAGAAATATTAGCTGTTTTTCACATTCCCCTGTATTTGCCTCTCTAAACTGACACTGAGGCATCGCTGCCCTCATTAGCTCTTTCACTCTGTTATATCATGAATATAATTTGTTTTAGCCTAGCACGTTAGTGAAAAAAGCCTCAAACACAAAAAAGCTTGATCAAGTTATTTTGTAGTTTGCTACAAATTCAGAAGTATAGGGCAACAACCTAATTTGTCCATTTTGAAGAAAACCTAACTGCGCCTGACTTCTTAAAATGTCTGGCTGTCATTTTTGTTTTCAAGTTTCCTGTTTTCTTTTCTTACCTGTGTCATGCTGATACCTGAACAGAAATGGAAGAACTTCAGAAACATCTTTCATGAGATTAACAGCCCAGTTTTCCAGATTTGTGAAATTAGGAGAGATTTTTGAAATAAAAGGGGATCCTTCTGTGTAAGCTTACTCTTATTTGTTCCCAGGATGCACAGAGAGGCATGAAGGCAGAAAGAACTAAATGGTTTCTGGATTACATTGTCTTCTTTAAAAGAAGACATAAATGGTCCTTTACCACTTATAGAGGCTGGTGTGTAACATCATTAGCAAATCTGTGCTTTTCAAAAAACAACCAACCAAAAATCCCTTCAGAACACTGAAAGATATGTCGCTGTATTTCCCTTGTATCATAGAAAATCAGTTTTTCCGATCTAAAAGTTCCTTATGTCTAGAGCTGTCTAAAGTTCTTACTAAAATTATTGATGATGATTTCAGGCATCATTTTCTCAGTTTAGTCCATGTAGCCAAATTTCTGATCTATTTAAAGTCTAGATGATGGCATAGACATGCTTGTAAGACTGTGGACTGATTCACTATTCCTTTATCTAAACAGGTATTCCTGATACCTACAGCTGCTACTGTGGGTCCTACGTTGCAGTGAATCACCAGACACCCAGCTGGGGACCAGCCATAGCCGGTACTAGTGCTTACTTAGCCAATGCATATGGCTAAGGGTCATAAGATGGGTGTGGAATGAGAGGAGACATGGTAGGACAGCTAATAAAACTATCAAAGTGCCTTTAACAGTGTGTGCAGGACAATAGGGAAATTGTGGACAGAGGTGGAGTAGCCCCAGTACTGAAAAACGGAAGACTTTATTATGTAGACTGCTCATTTGCTTTGGGTACAGCTGACTTAGACTAAGATCAAAGAGCAGATACTTTCTCCATATACTCAATATAGATTGAGTTAGAGGAGTGGTGATGTGAGTTATACATTTTGTCTTGTTTTGGTCTTTTCCCTCTCCCTCTAAATAAGTAACTGAACATTTTAAAAGAAAACTATAACAAATGATGTATCACAAGCTTTTTAGCAGTTCTGGAGACAATGATTCATGCAGAATAGTATCAAAATGTGATTTGTGAAATTTTTATGTATATTCAGCATGATTACCTAAATCATGTAAATAATGAGCTTGTTCCCCTAATGTTTTTAGTAATTTTGTTTGAAAAATCAGTGGTTTTTCTTCTTGACTTGTAATAACCTGTATGCAAAAACATCTGAACCCCAATGTTAAACTCTGTGGACCTCTGGATTCTCTTTATACCAGTGCTTCTTTGCGTACATTTTACAATGTGAAGTGGACACAAGTTAAGAAGGATTTGGAATATGCTATTAGAATGGGATAAAGAAGCTGAGGGTAATTAAATAGGCCTATGTTTTGGAGTCAACTCATAAGGAAAGTAAAAGGAGCCTTAGTTTTTTGTGCAGAGCGTCCTTTCACCTACCATATATAAAAGAAAGTCCTGAAGATGTTCATTGCATTACATTGTGCGTATTATTACTATATTTCTTTATTAAATATATTATTTTAATATATTTATAATATATTTTACTTTCTATATTATATTTATATATTAATATATCTAAATATAATATATATTACTTTAATAAAAATAGTATTTGTTTATTCTATGTAATCTAATACTAACGTTATATATTTGCTACACGATATACAAATATTATAATATAATATTTATATTGTGTTATACAGTATAGTATGTATAACATTGTATAATTATACAATATTCCAGATGCTGATAAATCTACACAAAGTCAGATTTTTAGCACTGTAAAGCTACTGCAGCAGGAAGGTTTTTCTGAAATCTGGCTGAAAAGTTATATCCTGTAAAGAAAACTGTTTCACCAAGGAATCTGTGAGCTGCAATTGTAAATTTTTGCACTTGTAGGACACTTCAAGGAGATAAGATCTGGACCACAGCCTTCAGTGGTAATGGGCAGAGCAGCTGGGAAGGGGACAAATCAAAGAGGTTTTACAGTGTGGGATCAGGAGGATTGCAACAGCTGGGGAGGGTCAGGCAGGTTATGACATTTGGGGGAACTGTTGGGTAGGGAGCTCTTCGGTGAGGAAGGATGAGAGTTACGGCAGCTGGAACTGAGTTGGCCTTGAGACTTATGATCAGGAGGAATTGGGAACAGTATAGCATCTGGAAGCTGATCAGGCAAGGGGCTCATATCATCTGGGGGATCAGGAAGTACACAACAGCTGGGAAGGGTCAAGCAAATACCCAACACACATGGAATTGTACAGCAGGGCCTGGTGCCACATACGGCTTCTCACATTGCTTTTTTATGTATTGCCGCTCCCTACCTTTCTGTAAACTTCCCTAAAATCATGTTCAAAATGTGTCTTTGTGCAAAAGCATGGAGGCAGAAATAAACAATATGAATTTCTACTACGATAAAAAATGTGGATAGCCCTTCCCAACCACAAGGTGGCTTGTAGTCCATGGAATTTTAATTACTGGCTAGTGAAAGATTTCCTTCTTCAACCCTATTGCACCCACTGCCCTACTGGCTGAAGATTTTTATTAAGTTTTCTCCAGGATCTCAATTAGCCAGAGGAGATTAACTTTTTCCTCCAGTGGAAGCTCAGCACGTGGAGGCTCAATTTTTGGTGGTATTGCTCAGCGACACTGAGTGGACTTCATGGCAGACACCACTGGTGCAGGAAGAACAAGATTCATGTGTCCTGTTCGGCCCACACCAGTTCTGGCTGAACTGGTGTTTTGTCTGTTACTCAACAACTTGTTTCCTTAGTGCTTTCCCTGCCTCAGATGTTTCTCTTTTCTATGACATTGTTAGATACCACAGGTATAATAGCACATTTGGCAAATTTATCCTAGAGTTTCTACTTCCTATCTCAGGTTTATTATTTCTTACGTTCATGTCCTTCACCCGTGCTGTGGCTGTCCTGTCTTTTTGTCCATTAATTTTAAAAACGAGACCTTTACGAACACGCAACCATACTTCTTTACTCTCCATAGCTTTACTTTCTTTTCTGTCATTTCTCTATAACCTTTGCTGACATTCCTAGAAGATAAACCTCTTTCATTTTACCCCCTTGTATCTGCACCCAAGTGTTTCGTTTCATGCTGCATTTTGACTGTAAGCTCACTTTTGCAGGGACCGTTTTTAAATTCTGATTTAGGTAAGTGCCTAGCACGATGCAGTCCTTCACAACAGGTCTCACAGGTACTAACAAGAATAATAAATGATAGTAATGAGTTCCGTGAAAGTCCTGATTCTTTGCAAAGCTTTGACAAAGTGGGAAATGATGTCATATCCATCAGGCAGTTGTGACAAATACGCATAGGGTGGAGGGCAAATTGGTTTTTTACCTCTAGAAAAATCTGTAGTACTCTCTTGTGTTTTCCATAGCTGCTCATATTATTTTTTTCTTCTATAGGCTCTTATTGCTTTCCAGACATGCTGTGCCTTGTCTTTGCCAATTGTTGCCATCTGTCCTGATGACATTGTGATAGAGGTTGAGTGTGTTGCTGAGCTTCTTAATAATGTCACAGTGTCATTTTGCGTTACCTCTGTCACTCTGCTGCTGTTATGCTAACTTGTCTTACTTCATCGTTTCTCTTTCACGACTCTTATACTCAAGGCAGTCTAAAAAAATGCCCTCTGGATTTAAGTTCTTCTCTTCTTTCTACCATATCTAATATCTCATCTGTTCTCTACAGCTGCTTTCTGTGTTCTGTATTTATTCCAATCATATTCTATATGGTAAAAAGTGCTGCTTGTAGGACAGATTTTTTTAATTTCCTCTTGGCATTCAGTAACACCCTATTAAGTGGCTGTGTTTACACTGCAGTTGTCAATGATCTTTTCCGGGTCCTCTGCTCATTAAGCAATAAATTCAACTTTCCTGGCTAGCAGTGTTTTGAACATTTCGTGTGGCAATATGGAGCCAGTCCCACAGGGAATGGTTTCCTCTTACCAGACTGCACCCTCCACGTGCTATACTCCCTGTTGGGTTTATCTAACTATGTCATTTCTATGAAGGATACTTGAAGCAAGCTGTTGCCTCTTTCTTAGTCGCATGCAGGTTGCCAGGGAGCCTGGGGGACCCACCATCTGACATTCATAGCACTCAGCTTCTATCCGAATATGTCTGAGAATCCCACTGAAGCGTGGGATGACAAGTTCCCTCTTTCTTTTTGCAGAATTACTTCTCATCCGCAATTAAGGTAATAAAATGTTTCTGCCAACCTGTTACTGTATCAGCGTTTGGATCGCTATTAGTCACTGCAGTATTACAAAAATGGTCTAGAAATAGTTTTTCACGGACATCTCGTAAGTGACTTTGTTTTACATTCACCTTGGAGATCACGAAATCTGAAAAGCCCTGGCGACCTGAGTCACAGAGAAGGTACATCAAAAGCAGCAATTACTTGGGCTTTCCTTCCCTGCCTCTGCATTTTGCTTCGACTTTGACCTAGGTAGATCACTCCTAGGAGCAGGAAAATAATTCATTGTGCAATCTGGTGCTTAACCTGCCTGCTAAGACTGAGAATGAGGGTGCCAATTAGTGCCAGCTGTAACAGTGTTTGGGAGATGTGGACCATCCACCAGGAGTTGGACTGGGACCACAGTGCATTTCAAAGAGGGCACTGAGCAGCCATCAGAATAGCATAGAGTGCCATCATACAAAGCACTGTGTTTTAGTACTGGTAGGACACAAACCCTTAATCTCAAACACAGTGCTGAAGGATGTATATTATTAATAGATTCATACCACCAAGTACCCTCCCTTACACCCTTCTCTGTGTTTGACTCGTTTCTACTCCTGTAACGTCAATGTCTTTTGCTCTCTACCTCATTCTACCCATCTACATCCCAGCTTAACTCTGACAGCTTGTTCTTCCTTCCTTCCTAATCTTCTATTCTGCACCATCATTGACATTAACTTTCATACTCATGACCCAGCCTTAGCTGTGTGTTGCTTGATTTGGCTCTTCAATCAACCCTCAGCTTTGGTACAACTCTCCAGCTTGCCAAAGGGCCATTCACATGACTTGGTCTTCAAGTGTTGATTCTTTTTGACCTCTGATCACGTTCAAGAGGCTATTTCAGAATTCATCGTCTTTGACCATCTCTTGGTCTCACCTCAGCATGACTCTTCCGCCTTTCCACTCACATAATGCAAATCTGCCTTTCATGTTTTCCAGTGTCATCAGTATTGCTGCCCTCTCTTCTGCTTTCAACAAAAGTGAAGTGCAGATCTGTTAGTGTGCTATAGGTAAAGTTAGAAAGCATGAATTATGAACTGCTCAAGAAATAGCAGCTGTTGAGCTTGTGTGCACAGCGAGGTTTGTCTGCTGCTGATCAATAAAAATCAGAGTCAGTAGCCATGCTACCAGAGAGACCATCTGTGGCTAGAGAGCCAGAAGCTTGCTGACCGGAATAGACACTGCTGACTTGAAGGAAGATGGGGACAGGTTATATTCATACAACCCCCAAAAGAGAGACATATTTAACTATCAGCGAGTGCTAGCTGGCAATCTTTTTGCAAAAGTACCCTACTGCCCTGCCTAGATCTCTGGGAGGAAGGGTCTGGAAATCTGACAGTGGAATACTGGGATGTCCCTTTGCTATACTGTTAGTGTGATAAAGTAGCATGACTAACAAAATGGGGATTATTACTAAATAAATTTGGTAGCAAGGGACCAAGTGGGTGTAGAGGGACAGAACCTTCTGTCTTCTTTTGAAGAAACAAAGGTAGTAATGGCTTCTCTCTTCCTCTTGTGACCCTTGTATTAATAACTCCTATTCAAAACAATTCACCCTTGTCCCCATTTCCTTTCTCAGTTACTGCCCCACTTTGCATTTTATTCCTGTGTGTGCTATGTCCTGCCATTCCATTCTTCTTCCCCAAACCCAGCATGGACCAATTTAATTCAGCTGAAATCACTCTTGTCAAACTTCATATGCCCTCTTCTTAGCCAAATCTCTTACTCAGTACCCTGTTCTCTCAATCCTGTCAGATGTCTTTGACATAATCAGCTATGTTCTTCTTAAAATCCCATCATCTCCTGGCTTGTGAGGTGTCAACATCTGTTGGTTTTTCCTCTGACATTTCTGAAAATTCCTCGAGTCTCCTTTTGATAGTTTCTTCTCATTGATTATCCCTTAATAAGACTTTTTTTCCTCATTCTCCTTTCCTTCTATATTGTATCTCTGAGTAACACATGCAAAACCAACTACTGTTTCTTTGCAGATGACTCACAGACAGAGCTCTCCTTCAGAGTTCTCTCCTTTTCCACCAACAGAAAAATCTCAGCTATTACACTATGTCTTTGTGGATGCTGTCCGGGATTGAAAGAGTTAGTGCCTCAAGCACGGCGGTGAGGCACGCTGAGGTCTGCAAGGAGGCGAGGTCAGGTCTCCACAGCGATAGATGGCGGTCTGCTCAGCCCCCGGGTGAGGAGCGACGGGTGCGGAGCCGGCAGGGAGCCGGGGGCCGTCGGAGGACCCGCAGCTGCGCCCCCTGAGGGCCGCGACCCGCGCAGAGCTCGTGGCAGGAAGGGGCTCGCGGCCACGCCCGCCCAGCGGCGCCTGCGCAGAAGCTGGAGAACATTCTGGAACAAGCCTCAAGGCGAGCGGGACGAGAGGCGGGGCCTGGCCTATCACAGGGCCAGCTCCGAGGGGTCACGCGCGCAGCCCCACCCCCAGCGGCCTCCGCGCTGCCGCCCCTGCCCCGGGCAGGCCTCCCCCGCCCGCTGCCGGCGCAGCCGGGCCCAGCGCCGGAGGGGGCCGCGTTGGGCGTCGGCATCGCGGGAGCCGAGGGGGCGATCTCGATCTCTCCCCCTTCCCTTCCCCCTTCCCTTCCCCCTTCCCTTCCCCCTTCCCTTCCCCCTTCCCTTCCCCCTTCCCTTCCCCCTTCCCTTCCCCCTTCCCTTCCCCCTTCCCTTCCCTTTGGATTAGAACCCACGCTGCTTATTGCGGTGCTTCCCGGTCCGGGTTGCCTCCTCATTCAGGTAAACCGTTCACCAAGTCAGACCGAGATGAGAGCCAGCCGCACCCCCACTCCTCTCTGGAGACGAGTTCAGAAAGCAAGGGGGTCTGTTCGGAACCTCGTGACCCAACGGGAGGGTCCCCCTTACCCCCTGCATATCGTGGTGCTTTCCAAGTTCAGGTTGGTGTTTGCTGTCAGTAAAGTGTTAATTGATTGGTGGTGTTTCACCTTAATTTAGCCCAAGGGCATCACAGAACCTCCACAGTCTTCTCTGGACAGTCCAGTTTGGGTTGTGACAGATGCCTACAAGTCTTTTTAAAGGTCAGCCTGAGTAAAACCAAGTTCTAACTCTTTAACTATTCACATTCTTTTTTTTTCTTCACCACTATGACATCATTCTGCTTGTCACTGATCTAATTCACTGTTGGTTTTCACATGGGCCTCTCTCCATGTTCTGCTATCCAGGGTATGGCTAGGTCTTGTGGATGCTTTCCTGGAACATCTTTAAGGTATGTAAGGTGTATTCCTCCTCACTGTTCCACACTGTGAAAAGTTTTGTCCAGAAACTTTTTGTTACATCTTAATTACCAATTAATTCCAACACCTTTAGTCTCAATTAATACACCTCCTCAGAGATACAGTTTTGCCCTTTTATATCTGTCCTCTCTTTTCTGCTGTAAAGATAACTTCCATAGATTATTGCTTTGACTATGTCAATTAAATTATATATCAGTTCAGTGGTTTCCCTTTTTCTTTCCAATCAGTCACTGTGTTGATCTTCAAAGCCCTTCACAGCCTCTCCCCCCTGCATTCTTAGTTGCTGGTGAGATGTTGATTTCTGGCCTTAGTTAGCACTTGATGTCAATTTCTGTCATGTCCTTGTTTGAATTTTTTCATGTCTTGTCCTAATGACTTCTCAGTACATGGATGAAAAAACCATAATCATCCACAGTACTCTTTTCTTATCCTTCTCCAAAACTTCTCTGTAAAATTTTCCTCTGCTGAGAAGCCTACAGGAAACACGAATAGTTTGGCAGCTTGAGTGGGATACACCTGCTCAAATGTTAGTGCTTCTCATGCAGAAGCTACATCTGAGCTAGTCCTGATTCCTTCAGTAGTCAAGTCAGACAGGAGTCATGGATTTATCTCATCCTGAAGTTCACATGCATCTCCCTATGTTGATGGCAAAGAGAAGCAAGCAGACAGTTCCTTGCAGACATCATAGGTATATGAAACCCAGTAAGTATACATAGGATTAGCTTCCTATGCTAATTAGAATCATAGAATCATAGAATGCTTTGGGTTGGAAGGGACCTTGAGAGATCATCGAGCCCAACCCCCCTGCAGTGAGCAGGGATTGAACCTGTGAACTTGGCGTTATTAGCACCATGCTCTAACCAACTGAGCTAATTAGTTTTATCCCATTATTTTCTGTTATTTCAATTTGGGTATTAGTATTATTTTTCCTTTGGATTGTCAACTCTTAAAGTATAAACATTCTATTTTTCGATCTTTGCTCAACCTGTAATATACTATGGCTTACTTCCATAGTTTTCACAAATGACCAGAGAGCTCAAATAGGTGACTTGGCATATTCATTCTTCTTATGAAGCACTTGAAGTACTCAGTACTTTCAGCTGTTCGTAAATATGTCAGACAAATGTTTTCAAGGGATAAATATTAATGAAACAAATTGTTGTTACTTTGGTGCATTTCTTTTGGTTTGACAAACATGGTAGGAAAACGTATCTGGTGATTTGATTCTAACACATAAGCAAGTTAAGTCAAGAAGCTAATTAGGTGGGAAAGCCACAGGATTACTCAGGCCCCAATCCAGTCAATCTCATCAGCCTACGAAACCCTACAGTCAGAAATGTACACTTTCCTATATTTGAAAGTGGCACAGATTCTACTTAAGCATATTTTACTGGTCACAGACAACTTCCTTAAAATAAGGAAGAGATAGAGAGCAAAGAAGGAAATAAAAATAGTAAATAGTACATGGTAAAAGAAAGGAAAATAACTAGTCTTAAACACAGAATAAGAAATAGCTTGGCAATTTGTTTGGTCTGATACAGCAATTACTGTGCTAAATTAAATGCATTAACCAAATGCCCCGAGTGGCTGGTGCCATGTTGTAGTCAATTCAACATATGTGACGTCTTCTCAATTGCACCAACATGTTACACTTGCATAAATCACATTTTGTGTCATTCTGTATTCGAACCTGAGGGCTGCTTTTTCCCAAGGAGAAATGGAGATACGAGCAAAACACATCTACCATTTTTACCAGCTAGCAGAGTATATGTTCCCAGAAACATAGCATCCATCTGTCTTTCTTGCATTCTCACCGTGTCCGATATCAATTTGGGTAGATAAATAGTTATCTTGAAGTGTTTTTTCCATAGTCCCAGATGTGTGAATTTTAATTAGCTCTAATAATTGCCTTTTCTATATTGTTTCTATGAACCATGATGTATAGCATCTAATCTTTATAAATCACATTTAAAGTGAAAATTTCAAAATCCACTGATTATAATAGGTTATATTTATTACAAGCTGAATTGCAGCTTTCTTGATACAGACAGAAGTGCACCTGGGATAAAAAGCTAGTCATACAGTGACTGTCATATCCAATGTTATGAAATAAGAAATACTAGGGCTGGAGACCTTTCATAATGATTTGTCTTAGAAGGATCTGTAGCAGTACGGTTGGCATTGCAAATCATACTAATATGGAAATGATTTCCTCAAGGAAAAAATGGGTGTGTTCCCAAGAAAAATACTTCTGTCTTTCTGCTTTGACCTTTACCCTTCTCTCTTCCAGTAGCGTTCAATCAAATACTCTTTCTTCCTCCTCTGCTCCAGGCACGTTTGGAAGTTGTAGACTGCGGAAAGATTGTTGAAGAATCACATCTTTCTGCACAGAGAGGTCCAGAGATGCCTTGCAGGGACATAATCTCTCCAGAGAATAGTTTTTAAAGTGTTCCCCTGTGGTGGGTTGACCCTGGCTGGATGCCAAGTGTCCACCAAGGTGCTCTATCACTCCCACTCCTCAGCTGGACAGGGGAGAGAAAAATGTAATGAAAGGCTTATAGGTTGAGATAAGGACAGGGAGAGATTACTCACTAATTACTGTCACAGGCAAAACAGACCTGACCTGGGGAAATTAATTTAATTTATTACCAATCAAATCAGAGCAAGGTAATGAGAAAATAAAAATGAAATCTTAAAACACCTTCCCCTCACCCCTCCCTTCTTCCTGGGCTTGACTTTACTCCCAGTTTTCTCTACCTTCTCCCTGCCAGTGACACAGGGGGGTGGTAATCGGGGTTGCAGTCAGTTCATCACACATTGTCTGTGCTGCTTCTTCCTCCCCAGGAGGAGGATTCCTCACACTCTTCCCCTGCTGCAGCGTGGGGTCCCTCCCATGGGAGAGGTCCTCCGTGAACTTATTCAATGTAGGTCCTTCCTACGGGCTGCAGTTCGTCATGAACTGCTCCAGTGTGAGTAGCTTTACACGGAGTGCAGTCCTTCAGGAGCAGACTGCTCCAGTGTGGGCTCCTCTCTCCACAGGGTCCACAGGTCCTGCCAGGAGCCTGCTGAAGTTTGGGCTACCCACAGGGTCACAGCCTCCTTTGGGCACATCCACCTGCTCAAGCGTGGGGTCCTCCCCGGGCTGCAGGTGGATATCTGCTCCTCCGTGGGCCTCCATGGGCTGCAGGGGCACAGCTGCCTCACCATGGGCTGCACCAGGGGCTGCAGGGGAATCTCCTCCCCTCCTTCTTTACTGACCTTGGTGTCTGCAGGGTTCTCATATTCTCATATTCTCACTCTTTCTGGCTGCAATTGCACAGGTGGTTTTTCCCTCACTTCTTAAATACGTTATCACAGAGGCACTACCACTGCTGCCAATTGGCTCGGCCTTGGCCAGCAGTGGGACCATCTTGGCTCTGGCTGGCATTGGCTCTGTCGGACATGGGGGAAGCTTCTGGCATCTTCTCACAGAAGTGACTTTGTTGCCCCCCTGCTACCAAAACCTTGCCACACAAACCCAATACTTTCCCACATGAAGATGCTGAAGAAGAAAAGGTTAGTAAAAATACAGGGATATGATGAACTTTGTTTTAAAGGGTTCCAGAGGCTTCATGGCTTTCCTTGTAGTAGTGCATATTCACTGCAGGGGACGAGTATTTAGACCTATGTTGGGTCCTGTAGACACTTACATAGATGTACACAGAGAACTGAAAATTTGTGTAGAATATTTAATCCATTTTATAATTCTTTATCCTTTCTGTTTTTGTAATGAGGGTGACATGTCGTCTTTTTAGCTGCTTTCCATTAATTTTCTCTTCCTGTAGTAATCTACCTTTATCCACTTGTCTTCCATTTTCCATCTTCCCATTCCACTGAAAGCGTGGCTTAGATCAACAAGGAGCTATCAGTTCATTTGACGGTGTAGTGGAGTATAGTTTCTTGTTTTGCACTGGCATTACATATTGGATCTCTTAATATTATTACAAAAATTTTGTTATTGCAGAAGATTACAGTGAAAACTTAGGGAAAACACATTAAGACTCCTGTGAACTGTAATGAAATGCCATTAAAGTTAATGGTGAAATGAGTGGTGATAAGGAGGAAACTAGCTAAAGGTTGGACCAACGCATCTAATCTGTGTATCTAAAACATTGGCAGTGTTTCCTTAATAAGTGCCCAAGTATCACCCTTAGTCAATAAAAGGAGAAATAGATCTTAACCACCTATGTGCCCACTGCTTAGTGACCTTCAAGGGAAATTACAGCTTTTCATTTGCCATAAGAGAAAGACAGGTGCTCATACAGGAGAAGTACTTCCCAACACAGCTAAAATGGTGGTGTACACATGGGGTGCCTTGCTCTTTCACCTACTGGATAACCTGGAAGACTATTTACATGGGAAGATCCTAGATCTTCCCATGTCAGTGGCAACATCATGTTTTTGATGGTATTTCAGTGCCTGTTTATACTGTAGTAACTACCTGCATCATGAAAAGCAGTGTACCAGACACAACTTTGATAGCTCAGGGAAAGTGTCTACTGATGTCTTACTGACCTTTTTAGAGACAAGGCTAAAGACCATTATACTAACTTTTTGTTGTTCAGATGCCTTTGATATCCTGCCTTTCTTTAATCCCTGTGACTTCAAAATTTACAGGCTCAATTACTTGTAACTTTGCATCATGGGAAAAGTGTGTGGGTGGTTATACTGGTGCCCTGAGTGCTGCAACTCAAGTTTCTCATGATGCCAATGTAGGAATTTGAGTTGATGTACTGTGGCTGCAGGGCTGTGACAACTCTACTTACCAGAGGAAAAAGTAATACATCTGGATTTTACTCTCTGCTAGTAGTTAGCACAGGAAAATAGGAGGTCCTACATAGGCTTACGTGAATTGATTTGTTCTCCACTCCAAAGAAGTTCTGTTCCAAGCCTCAGTTAAATGAAATAAAAGCAAGAAGGTCATGAAGAAAGTCCTGAGACAGACCTTAAGGATTTAGAGATTGCTTATGTTTTTTGAGAGCTCAGATTATTAGCAGATACTATTACGTAGTAATCGATGCTTCCATTCTCTACAAGAGAACAGAAAAGGAAGGATTGCCAAAAAAACCCAAACCAAAATAAAAAAACAAAAAAAGAAAAAAAACCTCAGGAAGTCAGTTTCTGAGTTTTTTTGGTAAATATATTTATTAACATAAGAGCCACTGGTTTCAGCATGTCTCAGGGAATGATAAGGTTTTCCTCTTTACTTGATGGACATTAGACAATTATTTTAACAAAACAGTGTTCCTAATTGTGTACCACACCCTACTGGACTCGATGTTTCTTGAATGTAACAGGAAATGTTTAGTCTGTAAAGCTGTAGAGGAACAGAGTTTTTGCCTATGGGCTTCTGGAAACGATAGTTTTTGCAATTGTAAGTTTCAAACCAAAACCTCTTCTGGAGTGTTTAACAGTACACGGATCAGAAAACTGATATTGTGGATTTGCTAATGACACATATGCACACGACCAAAATGCAGGTTGCAAAAGCAGATGTTAAGTCTGTTGGTGGGTTGTATGCAACGGCATACTGGGTGTGACCTGGGTTTACATGTGTTTTTAATAGATGAGTCTGTATAAACTGATTGCAGTGAATGCACATCTTGTGGAAGATAATGCTTTAGTGCTTCAGTTGAAAAAATGTGTTATTTTCAGTAAAAGAGAATAAAGTGTCACTCTCCATCAGATTACGCTTTATCTGACCTCTAATATAGATGGTTTAATGGGAAAAGAGCGACAAGTCACTTGTCCTTCTTATACTGAGGATTCTTTTGCAGGTTCAATTTTTTAATGGTCTGAAACAGAAGTTACTTTTATCACCAAAATTTTTATGTGACTGAACAAACCTGTCTTTATAAAATGGGCATAACATTTTAGGGCTTTTAATCACGCCTGGCTGGAAATTAGCCCATTCTTTTTGAAACAGCCCTGAACATGTGGTGGATTTCTTTTTTTCCAAAGTAGGAAGTTCCACTTCTTCTAACTATGATTTTGAACCTTAAGTAATTCATATCAGTTATTCACTGCTAACTGTAAACTTGTGGGGCAGGAAATGATCTGTGTTTTTTACAGTGCCTATGTATGTGAATGAATCCTCCAGATACTACTGCAATACAGTAATATAATGAAGTGATAATACAATGAGCTAGAGCCATCTTCGTGTCATTGAAATCTGTTTAAAGCATTTTCAAATTGCATTCAGAAGGCAAGCTCTACACTGGATGGAGCGCTGCTGTAGAAAAAGGTAATTGGGAGACCTCTCCCGAGCTTGACAAATGATCACGCTTTGGAATACATCCCTTTGGAACAGATAGTTTTGCTGCTTTAATTTTTTTCTTCTCTCTTCTGCATCTACTTAGCGGCTTAGGAACTTGGATGTTTGCAGGGGGCCTAGAACAACAGTGTCCAGTTTCTGTTGAAGTTTCTTGACCACAATACAGTAATGATTATGAAAGGCAGGAGAAGCGTTGCGTGAGGCATAGAATATTCACAGATTATAGCCAGATAACTATTGGGTGTCAGGCCTGTTCAGGCTGGCCAGTTACTAAATGGCTGGGCTTGCAATTTCCATGTCATGTTCTCTGCTAATCTTTAAGCAAAATTCCATGGCCTTCCTTGTGCAAATGAACTATGTTTTTCTTTGTACAAAGATGACTGCTAATACAGAGTTGCAATTGCTATGTAATGAAGTTGTGCCTGAGGACATATGGCATGAAGACTTTTGAGCAATACAAAAGAAAAGTTAATGGGGAAATGAGAGAAAGAAAGATATTACCTGGAAGGATTTCAGCTATTTTGTAGAATGGTCCTGTGAACAAATGCTCACTTGAAAGAGACAAATCTATCAGTATGACTTAAAACAGAATTACTAAAGAGTATAGCTGCTATGTTCTGCAGGACTTGAGGTGGAAACTGTAAAGGTTTCTTATTTTACCCTAGGAGATGTCAGTTAATCAAAAAGTAACACATAATAAATAACAACCTTCATTTTTTGTCTTAATTTGCCAGAAAAGCAGGGAAGGTTGCTTGGGAAATATCAATAATGATAATATACTATGGTGCCTATAGTCATCCATATGTCAGTTTGGCTTTCACAATGAAAAAAATGCAACTTCAATGTTGCAAACTCTTAGCCATGTGAAATACACTGCAATTAAAATAGAGGACCGAGTAAAGAGTTTGGCTTGAACTATGTGCATTATTCTTACTGTAGCCTCCAATATCCCCAAATTAGGACCAGGCCGTAGTTGTGTTAGGTGCTGCACAAAAAAACCACAGAAAAACAGGGCATTTAGAAAATGGTGGGGAAGGATAGTAAGACACTTGCTATTAACCTATTTTTATCTACCTTATTAAACAGTAGCTTCTGGGATGGGCCATTTTATGTAAGCTTTCCTTTATGTAAATATCTGGTATTGTGGAACAAGGCTGGATGTTGCTACACTTTCTGTGTCTATAGTAGGGCACAAAGCAGGACCAGGGCTGGTGTTTGTGTTGCTGAACTCCGTAGCCTTGGCTGGACTGTCTCCTGACAGTGATCCCTGGCACTAAACCGTGGTTGGGGATTGCCTAATGGGGGTGCCAGCTAGGCATGGATCAAAACCATTCCAGGGATGTGCCAGGACTTTATAATGACGCATGATGTCTTCGGTACTGTTTCATTTACTGCTGGAGATGTAGCAAAGTGTTTGAGGCATTTTCCTGTTCTGAGTGCACTCTTACCCCATGTGGGTGGGACCATGAGACACACTCTGCAGTGTTTGCAGCCCTAGACATCTTATTTTCTTCCCTGTCCTTGCTTCAGGAAGTCTGCTTACAATGGGAAAGTACTGATGGTAGGTTCAGGAAGGAGTTGTATCTCTGCCAGTGAAACCTAGGGTATTCCAGCACTGCCAAAGAAGAATATTTAGACAAAGGGACAGAAGGGTTCCATGTCCTGATATTTCTTGTATGTCTTGAATTATATTTATATGTGTTTAGCAGGAGTAGTTCCCAGCTCCGAGGGCTGGAGTCATGTTCCCTCTTAGCAGGCAAGACCTGTGTGCACACCATATTCCCCTGCTATCCACACTTGGGGCTCTAGGAAAGATGAAATCTAATGGAAAGGAGTCACTTTGACCTCTAAGCAGATTTTATGATCTGGCCTATCAGGATATGAGGGCTGCAGGGCACACTGTGGGATCCCCATAGTAAAGACAGAGCCTTACAAGCATGGCATCCAGAGATCATTATCCTCCAGTTACAATGTGCCAGTAATAATGTATTAGTCTGACATTATTAATGAAATGTGCCAAATTAAAAGTTGAGAGGAAGCGTATGTTGTCAGTGAACCAAATTTTCAGCCTTCAGATTATTTCTAAATGATTCTGAACATTGCTAGAGGCAATCTATGTACTTGATTAAAAATATTTATACTTCTAAAATACTGAACATCCTGCAGTGCCTTTGTCAACAGTAACTGAAAAGATGAACCAAAAATGTGCCTATATACCATTTGATTCAACCTAAACCAAGTTTTAAATATGGAAGCCCTAATCACACTTAACATAGCTCCAGACAATTACGGTGTTGTAACCAATCAGTAATTGGTTTCTATGATTTGTATAGACTATTGCTACCAGAAAAGTGGGACTGTGGTTTCAAGTCACTTGAGTTCTCCCTTGGAACTACTCTTAATCAGTTTCCATCCTCCAACTTTACTGGCATAATTTAATCAATACTGCAAAGGTATTCCTTGTTATGTAAAATGTTCTCAGTATATTTTTATTTTCTTATTATGTCACATTTTATATGTAGGATATCTAATGAGGTATCTTAGGTGCAAAACCAGAAATACTCCCACTAAAAAAAAATCACAAGAGGCCATAAAATTGATTTTGAAGCACATTGTGAACTGAATTAATGTATCTTTCCACTTTGATATCATTCTGTGGCAGGATCTAGAAATCACTAGATTTCACAGAGATTATTCTTCTGAAAAAAATTTTTCCTGTTTTGATGTTTTGCCAGAACGTTGAGGGAGGTGACCCTTTCCCTCTGCTCAGCCTTGGTGAGACACATCTGGAGTTCTGGGGCCATTGCTGGGTTCCCCTGTACAAAGGAGACATGGATATACTGGAGTGAGTCCAGTGAAGGGCCATAAGCAGGATGAAGGGATTGGAGCATCTGATATATGAAGAGAGGCTGAGGGAGCTGGAACAGGTCAGCCTGGAGCTGACACTTCTCAGTGGTGTCCAGTCAAATGATAAGAAGCAATGGGCACAAAGTGAAATAAAGGAAATACAGTTCAAACATAAGAAAAACTTTTTTACTATAAGGGTGGTTGAGCAGTGAAACATGTTGCCCAAAGAAGTTGTGGAGTCTCCATCCTTGGGGTTATTCAAAACTGACTGGACACCCTCCTGTACTTGATTCTGCTTTGAGCATAGGGGTTGGACTAGACAATCTCCGAAGGTGCCTTCCAGCCTCAACTACTCTGTGATTATGTAAAACTGATTGAAGTGAGAATCCCAGCAGTGAAGGATGGGATCTCATCCTCCTTGTGATGCTGATGTTTTAGCCCTGAAACAAAATACCACACCTCTAGCAGTTCTTACACAGATTCCATAGTCCTACTGAATGGCCTGATATTGCAAGTTTATAATTTGCCTTTTTAGGACTCCATGATAAACACAGCACATGCACATACAGAGTCTATATCTACACTAGCAAATTAATTTTGAGGTTCTTTGGCACTGAGGCAAACTGGAATGAAATGATTGGTATTCACACTGTTCAACTTTCCTACCTTCCAAACAGGATGGCCCCATCCCAAATGCCTACTGGAGTGGTCCTTGGCCAGTGTTCGCTCCTGCACCATGCCCAGGAATTGTCTAGGATGGGGCTTGTTGGCCTGGGCTAGAAATGTACTGGGACGATTTTGACAATTTAACAGTGTAAGTGATCAGTTGCCAGCCCTTGGGAACATTTCCCAGCACTGCATAATTTGTAAGTGTAGACTTACCCATGCAGACGTGTGTTCTGGTTTTTACACATTGTCATTTTTAATTGAAAAATAGAGGGTAAAATTGTATTTATTTAGTAAAAAATCCCCCCAAATAAAAGCAAAAATGCAATCTGTATCCTCATTTCACTGCTATAGGCCAACAGTTTCATGGTCTGGATTATTATTCGGGTTTATGCTGGAGTCATCTTGGAGACTTTTTGGAGATGAGGATCCTTCCCTACATGAGTTTTCTCCAGAATCACAGAGGTTTTTCTTTCTGAACCAGGACAGCTTGTCTTGAATTTGGCTCGTTCCTCAATGAGCTCAAGCTCCCTCCTGGCTCCCACCAGGAATGACTGAGTTCCCATCTTTTCCTGTCTTCTGCCCAGAAACTTCCTGTGTGGGCCCATTTTATATGTCCCTGCTGGTGCCATGGCGGCTTTGCTTTGCCTCTGGAAATTCTGCACTCTCAGAGTTTTTTGGGGGTTTTTTTTTTTTGGTTTTTTTTTTTCCCTTGCAAATTAACTGGCTTCCTGATTTAGGCTTTGTCCTTTGCATACTAACTATCTAATGAATATAGCCATTAATAACCTTCTATTGTACCCATCAGACTGGTGGGGATTTTCTGGAGCAGTGGTTCCCAACCTTTTTTAATCCATAGAAAATGTAACTGTTTTAAAAAGAATCAAAAGATGTCTTAACCCTTTCAAAAATATACATGGATCATCTTACGCAATACTACCATAACAGCTCGTATTTGCAAATAAAAACCGGTTAAGCTAAAATAAACATCCATTCATTACTTTTATTTTCTTCCATTTATTTTTTTTCTGGATGAAAACATATATGCATATATTTTTCCCTTCCCCAAACTCAAATGCACTGTTGTTTTGTGAATTACCTTCTGATGTCCTATGGGCAATCAATGACCAAAGACCAAAAGAAAATTTTTTAGAATACTTGGGGTAAAAATGAAGAAATCCACATGCGCAAGGAGTATTGAACTAAATGTTGTACATGAGCATAGAACTGGATGTCTAAAGATATTTTAACGTATAAAAGTGCAAATAAAGGCCTATAGGACTGTTTAAAAAGAAGTAAAATGGGCAAAGACAAAGGTAATAAGAAAGAGAAAAGGAGAAAGATAAAGGGAAAGGAAAAGGGAAAGGGAGAAGGAGAAGGATAAGAAAAGGGAACAGACAAAAGACAGGAACTAATAAATAATAGTTCTTTTACACAGTCTAGATAGTGTCTTTACTTGGTGTGTGTGCATCTCTATACAAATTGCATTTGTATGGGCAAACAAATATTTACATGCAGAACTTAAATAATCGGTGAGTGTATTTCAGGCAGTTTTTCAAAAATCTGATTCATCATGGTTATCAATAGTAGCTTGGAATAAAATTTGTTTACTCCAGATTCTAGGTTAAAATTTTCTTGAAAAAAATGTTGTTTGTGAATATATGTTTGCATTATAACCACTTTGTGATGTAACCATATTTGTAGCCTTTGTGGCAATTTGGATGTTCTTGGCAAGGTATTTATGGTACCTAAAGATGTCAATTGGTTCCCATTTGTTCTTCTTAGCTTTAAGTTAGCTCACAGGTTTCTACCTCTGTTTCAACCACCCTTCCAGGGTTTTTTTCTAGAGAAAAAAGGTTTGTGTACACCTTTGGGATAACTGAGCTTGAGGCTGAAGACACTTAGCATTTCCCTTAATAAAGAAAACACAGGATGTGGCATTCCGTTCTTGAAGTTGGATACTCTTGGGACATGAAGGTCCTCACCTATGCCCAGTCTGCCAAAAATAGGTGATTCTTGTATGATTCATGGGGATGAAGGCTGGGAAGTCAGCAGATTTTCTGAGACGCAGGCTGTGGGAGATGAGAGTCTATTACGGTTTAATATTATGTAGACAGTACTATGTGATATTGCTTCAAGTATGTTCATTGACCTGGTCAGTGAGGTGAAGTTGCTGAATAACCATGGTGTGAATAACTACAGGAAGCCAGCAGATCAAAGAGCTATCCACTGTCTAAAAAGCTCTTCTCAGGAGAGAAAGGGGTGGAGAATAGGGTCAATTCTTAGACACCAATCCTGTTGAGAACAGACAGTGATGGAAGAGAAAGGATCCTCTGGTGAAGGAAACAAAGTTGGTTTTTTTTCTTGTGGGGTCCGCTCAGTAGTCGTCTTTTCTCCACCAAAATCAAAACTTCTGTTATGTCCTCAGTGTCTTCAGGCCTTATATGTCTGATTTATTTGCATTTTAAATATTTTTTATTTTGGTACCAGGAAGCTTGGTGTCAACCTGTTAAGTGAATAAATGCTAAAAGAGCGCTCCCCATGGAGGAATGAAGCAGTGTGGTTTTGTACAAAGAGCCTCAGTCTCTTGCCTGTCTAGGTTCACATATCCTCAGATTTGTACCTTCTTTTCCTCTATATATGGGCGAAAATGTCTGAGAAAAGAAACTGTGTTAAGTCAGAGAATCTGTTAGTAAACCCCCAGTATGCTACACAAAATGATCAGCAGCTGTAACCCAATTAAATACAGCAATTTCACAGTACACTACTGCTCACCAGAGAGTATATACTGATATTCCCCGAGTAGTCAGGCAAACTGTTTTGTACCAGTGCTTGCAAACTTCTCCTTAAGACTATTTAACGTTTGGCTAGAGCTCCTCAAACACAAAGGGAAGATGAGAAGGAAGAGAAAAAGCAAAGGAACATAGTGCAACAAGAGCCAAGTAACCCCACTCTGTCTCTTGAACACAAAGTAATGGCTTCACAGGTGTGCACAGGAAAAGTTGCAGTTATAACATAACTAGAAGGTTAACTATTTAAAAGGTCATCTCAAGGAACATTTAGATTAGAGTAGCCTTTCTTCTTCAGTTCAAAGCTCCTGCTGCTGGTTTATGAGTCCAAAGTGAGGAACCAAGCTATTCCTTGTTTAATGTGATCGTTTTAATAGCTAAGCCATTTCTAACTTTGTTTTTATAGATAGCATGGCTCCAGTCTCTGCTGATCTGAATGTTCTTTTGCTTACCCGTATGTGTGTGTGTCATAATAGTAACTATTTGGCTACCAGTTACTGGGGTGAGGAAAAACACCCCCAAAATACTCTATGGCAAAGCTGACTTCATACATTTCCCACTGATGCATTCAGTATTAGACATGCTAGGAAATACTTTATTCCAATAAATGGTTTTCAAAACAATATAACAACATTCATACAAACCTCTGATCATGTGAAAGAAAATAAAAAAAAACACCCCACCTTTGTTTATAAATTTCCTTTTATAGCTGAAACTCCATATCTCACCTATGTTTATATACTGTGATTTTTGTCTTACTCATCAGCCAGACAATCTCAGGAAGGCTCATCACGGAATTTGAAAAGCAGGACTCCTACATTTCCCACTCAGTATTAGCAAAGAAGATCACTTAAAGCCATGTATCTTCTGTTCACGTATTTCCTGCTGGAATCACTTATAGGTAGTCGTCTTGCAAACATGGGGCTCAAGGAGAGGATCATAGAGCATTTGTGCAAATTACAAATGTCTTCATAAAGGATATAGTTACATTCTCCTGCGCTTACTGTTCCTTAGCATACGCCATCTAGGATTGTAACTCTCTGCAAAGACAAATCTTTTGCCTGTGGTTGTGTGGCACGATACCATGTGTGAAGGAAAAGACATAAGAAGAGAGCCCAGATCACTGCAGATCTCTGTTGCTTCATTCTAGTTGTCTGAGACAGATGCAAACCAGTAACCTCTTAAAACTTGTCAGAGCCTTGATTACATCAGTGGTGCTCGGTTGCTGCTTAATTGACACACTTTATGACATTCTGAATGCCACATGGACTAGGAGTCACAATCCTATGTCTGGGGAGAGGAAACACCAGCAGACAGGGGTTTCTGTCCTGAATTTTGTTTCTGTAGAGTGTCCTTGTTCTGTAATCACTCATTTCTGTAAATAAATCACATAACACTCACTTCCCAATAAACTGGTATTTACCAGCCTGAGGTTATCAACACTATGGTTTTTCCTCATTTCTTTATGTCCATATGGTAAAGTCCTAGTATAAATTTTATTTTATCCTTTACAGACCTCTGTTTCAGTTCATTTTAAGTGACTAATTTGCCTAAATAGCCTTCAGTTTGCCTTGGAACTTTTTCAGCTGAACATGGTAAGAAAATAAAAGAATGTATACGATCTATTTAAATAATTGCCCCTTAACATCTCTAAAACTATGCAGAATATTTTTCTAAGCAGCAATAGTGCCCAGTACTCATTTTCTGCCTATTTTTGTCCTTTGTCCTCATTTCTGTAACCGAGCCCACTGTCATCTGGTAGAAATATTTACCAGTTGGATCTGAATTGGCCTGGTAACAGCAAGAACACATCTGGAGTCTAGACTCAGCGGCTCTATGGGCAGGGTCATATCTCTGTGCTACATCAGCCCCAGCGCCTATTTCTGTTTACATAGGTGGTGTGCGGCATCATCTGTTTCAGCTGTCAGGCACCGCCAGCCCCGCGCCCCCCGCTCCCCCCAGCTGCCAAGGGACCAGCCCCCTCCCCTTCTCCCTGACCCTCCGCTGTCCCACCACTATCAGCTGGAGACAGGAAGCAGGGGACCTCTGGCACGCACAGTGGGCGAGGAGGGGGAAGATACTCCCTGGAACCTATAAACTGTAGCGTTATCAGTGCATTGGAGCTGTACTTCAGCTCCATCAGATTCAGCTTAGAGGGGTACCTTTGACACAGGAGGAGGCTGTGTCAAATATGCAAGGGACAGAATAATCTCTTGGTACACGGTGAAGAGTGCTTTAAATTATTTAAAAATTCTTTTGGGGTTTGTTTTTTTTTTTTCCCTTTTCCTAATTAAAAGTGTGTGCTTAAACTCCTTGGACTTCAAAACTATAAAGCATACGAATCTGTTTTTCTGAATACTGCCGCTTACCTTGAGGAAGGGACTAAAATAAGCTTAGAAATCATATCATGTAGCCATAAGAGGTTGCTGTGACAAGAATTTTGTCTCATAACAACCCTGAGGTGTTTGAATTTCTCTAATGTGTGAGGCAGTTTTGTGTGTGTGTTTGCATGTGAGTCAGGATGTTTTGGAATAAAAAGCATTATACAAGAATGCTTCATTATTGCTTCTTTAAAACTGTATGATGGGATTTTCTCTTCATCACGCTGCAAAATGAACCAGTCCCAAACAGTAGGAACTGTGTCATCAAAAGAATATTACTTACAAAGAGGTTCACATATTAATGTGATACCCACTTCTAGAGTCCAGTAGAGAAGTTGCACAACACACCTCCAGGGCTTTATCACAGGGAAGTATGTACAGCTTGAGCTAACCACTCACTGCTGGTGAGGGGGAGGCGACACATTATTATATCTTCTGTGGATTGGCACAGTATGGCACGTATAACACACTCTTAACAATGAGTTATGGTATATTACTGTTGCTCTTAAAACGATGAGCAAATATTTATAAGTACAAAATAGTGGTGTCTCTCTTGTTTCATTCCACAATGTGCAAGCAGGTCCTATTAATGCTAAGAAGAATTCTGTTCACAGAGAAAAATAAAAGACCATTTTATACAATCACACTTTTATCAGTAAACATCATCTTTTCTGTGTATACTTGGAGCTAATCTGCTTGAATGGGAACAAACACAATTTTGTTAAAGGGGAGGAGTGTGCTAGACAGTCTACTGTTTTTCACATCATCAGCATAATGGGAAACTAAGCTCTAGTTGCTGGGCTAAATTCTATCATCACTAAGAGTTGTACAATCTTCTTCAGTGTAATGGAGCTGCATAAAGTTAATGAGTTAAAAAGGGGCTTGCAAAAGTATTTTGGTATTGGTGATGTGGCAAAAATCAGAAATAATCCTGCTTGACACTCAGACTGCAGAACAGTTGACAGAGCAGGCAATACTTGTATTTTTTCAAAGATACTTCTTTTATCGTAAACTCTGATTAAAATTTTGAAAAGTGAGGCTTGTTGGCTCAATTCCGCACGTTGGAGATGGTGTTAATACATCTTTTGACTTTAATTGGAGCACAGCTTAGCTAATGCTAAGTATTTTTGAGAATGCCTCAACATCACTTTAAAAGTACCACTTTTCAAAATATATTTTTTCCAATAATATGATGTTGTTTTCAAAACTGAGGGCCAAAAATTATCGCATCTACAGAAGAACAGTATATCAGGTTTGAGTTTTCCTTTCAAACCGTATTGGGTTTGCATGGCAAGGTTTTTGGGATCAGGGGGCTAAAACGTGGCTTCTGTGAGAAGCTGCCAGAAGCTTCCCCCAATGCCAGCCGGCTCCAAGATGGACCCACTGCTGGCCAAGGCCGAGCCAACCAGTGACAGTGGTAGCGCCTCTGTGATAACATATTTAAGAGGAAAAAAAACCCCATGGGGACTTAAACTGCAGCTGGAGTGAGGAGTGAGGATATGTGAATGACTCTGCAGAGACCAAGGTCACTGAAGAAGGAGGGGGAAGAGGTGCTCCAGGCACCGGAGCAGAGATTCCCCTGCATCCCCTGGTGAAGACCATGGTGAGGCAGCTGTGCCCCTGCAGCCCATGGAGGTCCACGGGGGAGCAGATATCCACCTGCAGCCCGTGGAGGACCCCACACTGGAGCAGGTGGATGCCCACCTATGACCCCATGGGAAGCCTGTGCTGGAGCAGGCTCCTGGCAGGACCTGTGGACCCATGGAGAGAGAGGAGCCCAGGCTGGAGCAGGTTTGCTGGCAGGACTTGTGACCCCGTGGGGGACCCACGCTGGAGCAGTCTGCTCCTGAAGGGCTGCACCCTGTGGAAGGGACCCACGCTGGAACAGTTCGTGAAGAACTGCAGCTCATGGGAAGGACCCACGTTGGATAAGTTCATGGAGGACTCTCTCCCATGGGAGGGACCCCACGCTGGAGGAGGGGAAGAGTGTGTGGAATCCTCCACCTGAGGAGAAAGGAGCAGCACAGACAATGTGTGATAAACTGACTGCAACCCCCATTTCTAGTCCCCCTGTGCCACTCGCGGGGGGGAGGAGGTAGAGAAATAGGGAGCGAAGTTGAGCCTAGGAAGAAGGGAGGGGTGGGGTAAAGGTGTTTTAAGATTTCGGGTTTTATTTTCTCATTACCCTACTCTGATTTGATTGGTAATAAATTAAATTAATTTCCCCGAGTCAAGTCTGTTTTGCCCGTGACAGTAACTGGTGACTGATATCCCTGTCCTTATCTCGACCCAGGAGCCTTTCGTTCTATTTTCTCTCCCCTGTCCAGCTGAGGAGGGGGAGCGATAGAGCAGCTTTGGTGGGCACCTAACATCCAGCTAAGGTCAACCCTCCACACAAACACATTGGTTTGGAGACACCGACAAAACAAAGCTAGTTGGATCCTCCATAAAAGAGAAAATTTAATTCAGATCATCTATCATGGCTCTCATATGTAATGTTTTCCTGAATAAAAATGGTTAAAATTGTGATACAAAATTATGATACAAGAGATTTTACAAAAATATAATACCCAGAAACTACTTGAGCATGTTTTTATCATAGATCCTATCATCAGAATATTTCCATGAATTTCCATGATAATTCCACTTGGGTGTGTTAAGGAGGCACTCAAAAATTACAGAAGGTGAAAGGACAATAATTAAAAAGTATTTTTTAAAAATTGATACATATATAACTTTAATTGACCTATGGTATCATGTAGAACCAGCTGAAAGAATATGGTTCAGTTCACAAAACTTACTTGTGATAAAGATCTCAAATTATTGTAAAATACTGAGAAATGCTCATTCCCTAAGACAATTTTAATATCACTGAAAACATTTCCATACTAGGGTAGAAAAAAAATATTTGCCACCAAGAGGAATGTATTTGGAACTGATCTTTTAACTTGGTCATCTGTATTCATCTGGCCACTGCAGATGGTGTTAATAGCATCACAGGTAAAATGTGATTAACCGTGGTATTTGACCAGGAGTGCTCAGTCAATGTAGAACTATCAGTCTGTTAATTCTCATCCTCTTCTTCTGTTTTTTTTGCTACTGACAAGTATGAAAAGCTCTCAAGATGAAAACCAGCTTTTCTACCTTTGAGTGAATGAAGAACTTCCTCCCTCCCTGCTTCCCTAGATGTTACAAATAACGTTAAATTTGCTTTTCTTTTGAAAACACCAATTTTTTACTATTTACTTTTCCTCTCCCTTGTCCTATGTTAGAGAAACTCAGAAAAGTAAGCAGCATGCTGTACTTCTTGAACACACATTGAATGGAGGTGTTAGAAGATCATATATATGTATACAGCATCTATCGGAATTATCTTGGGGAGGAAAAAATACCCTGTGCAATGGGTGAAGGCAAATTTTTGGTCTGACATGGTCAGATTTTTTGTGCTTGACACTGAAAAGGGGACCTTTGCAGTCCTCACTGCAACATCTGTGGACAGATTTTTTTAGAAAGGTTGGCACCGAGGGTGCAACTAATGCCAAAAAGCCTGGCAACCTGTTTTGACATAAAAAGGAAACTGAGAAATTTAGAAATCTAAGACTGAGGACCTGCTAGAAAGTATACACTGGATATTTTGAGTAGCAATGAAAAGTTACCTTCCTTGCCTGGCAAATTCCTAGAAAAAGTGTGTCTTTTAAAAAATTGAGTTAAAATTATCCTATAGAAGTAGGAGTGGCATGAAATTACTAAAATTAAAAGTCTAAACCAGAAAATGGTAAAATTTCCTGAGGAATAACCACTTTGTGGTGGAGCTGCTTGGTTATGAGATGGGAACCTCTGTGAACTGTCTTCAAAGAGTGAGCTCAGGTAATATGTCTGCAGCTCTCAAATGTTTGAGGGGCATTCAGGAGACACAAAGGGAATGGACAGAGAATATCCTCTGATCTCCAGGTGTTCTGCTGATGCAGCTGACTGCCTTCAGTCAAAGACACTGTCCTGATGTTCTAGCATCAGCTTGATATCCATGTGTATTTTTTCACAGGTGGTATGAGCAGCATTGGGGTGAGCCACACAGGGGAACAGGTTAGTGGGAGGGAGCTATCATTGATTTGAATGAATAATACTTAGCTTTTAGGAAAAGAGAATAAAACTCTGATGAAACGGAAAGCTTTGAAAAGAATAGCCATGAGCAGTCAAATTGCACAATATTTAATGGTCTCATCTGATCAAAGTCAAAAGAATCCAAAACAATTATAATGAATGGTGGGAGAGGGAAACAGTGACTTTCTAACTTGATGGTCATGTCATAGTAGGCATGCTTATTTCTAGGCCACCGTTGCAAATCTGGCTGAGCTAACAAGGGTGGAAAATTACAGCTGTGTAAGAATTGTTTATTCTCAGAAATGACATGAAATGAGTCAGAGATCTGTCAGATTTCTGTGGGTAAATCTCTGTGTATTTAAACCTACCACCACAATGGACAGCACATGGCACTTGGCACCCACCCCACACTCTAAGTGGGACACAGGGACGCTATTAGCATGGTAACTCCTAGAAGTAATCATTATATTCTGGGATTTTGCTCAGCCTGGCAAAAGTGGAGAGAAACTTGAAGTCAAAGCACCCAAAAGGAATGAGCTTCCCAAAAGACTTCAGATTACATTGTTACTCTGGCAATTTTTACGGTGGATAAATTCATGAAATGGAGAGGGGGTCGTGAATATAGTGGATGTGGCCATAATTTTGGCCTGCTATAGAAAGTATGGAACCAGATGTGGAAGTTAATGTAGGAAAGGCACAATGAAGGAGTATAAACAGATGGCAAATAAAATAAGACTTTTCTGTCTCATATTTATGAAGAAGTCACATGTAAGAAAATGAACTTCTAAGAACCCACTGTGAGCAATGAAATAGGAGAGTCTGAAAGAATGAGTCTGGGACTGATCCTATTAAATAAACTGCAGTGTCAAAGAGCATCGTGGGATGTATTGCTCAAGAACAATAAATCCTATCACAAAGATTTCTGCCGCCAAGATTTAGTATCTACAGTATGCTGCACATACTGCTGGATCAGCTCTAGCCTGCAGACCGGCTGATAGTTCTTTGAAAAACAGGAATTTTTTTGGTCATCATTTCCACTGAAAAGTCCCACTTTCCATCAAAAACATTTGCAATTCATTACTTTTCAGTCAACCTGACACTTTACCATGTACAGTTTGCCCTTAGGATTCCCTTTGCAATGGTAACATTTCACTAGTAAAGGGTCCTGGTCCAGAGTCCTTGCTCTCTAACTAATTAATCCATCCACCTCCTATAATTTAACTCAGATGAGAAAAATATTAGTTTATTATGAATTAAAAAGGCATATAATGCTTCTATCACTACATTATTAAAAAAAAAAAAGAAATTCAGTGAGAATTCAAATCATGAGGGAGGCCTTGTTTTTATGTTTACATGCATATGGATGCTGCTGTAGGAACTGAAAATGTACTTTTGTAACTTGAAGGCCAAAATGAACCCACAGCATTTTTAGTTTCACTGATAACAGCACCAGAAGAGAGACATTTACTTTGCATTTCTATGCTCATATTTGACTCCTTTAACTCTATATATTCTGATGGAAGAATAACACATGTGGTAGAAATTCTTTGATGAAATAGTATGTCAATTATTAAACAGTTATATTCGCTTTAGAAATGAATTACCATCTAACATATGTTCACTCAAGGTTCTGAGTTGAAAAAGGTAGTAAATATGCTGCATGAAGAATGACCATGAAAATAAAGGGAAAAAAAAAAAAGATCTGGACATAATTATCCAGTCCAATTTTGACTTTCCTCAGTGACTAAATACAAAACATCCCAATTTACATAATCCACAGATTTTGCTATGTTTGTACAAAATTGCAACAATTAAAAAAAAAATGGAAACCCTGTAATAGATGTAAAACATAAGCCAGTAATATGGGACATATGTTACAGCAATGTTGACACTTGAACTCTTAATGGAATTTTACATTTGAAATTCTATCAGTTATTCATTTTCTGCTGATTGAACACAATGAGCTCCTCATGGTTTCTAGACTTTGTCCAGAAATGAATTAGGTATGAATGCCTCTTAGACTTTTTAAAAAAAAGATAGCACTTATACTTAAAATTTTCTTGGGCACTTTTAAAAAACAGCAGATGTGCAGGAAGGAGAGGAACTCAAAATGAGCAAGAGATGAAATCTTTTGTTTTATCTTTTAAAAGAAAGAGATGTCATACATCACAGAAGGCCATACCAATATAGACGAGAAAGAGGTGGAAATGCTGAATACAGAAGAAAATTCCAGGTTTAGAAAGCATTGTTGCAACAGCAAGTGAAAATGAATATTATGTAGTCTCTCTCTTGTATGTGTAAAAAGTCTTTTGATGACAGGAATTTGGATTGAAAGCCAGCTGGAGAACAATGAGGTTGTTCCTTTCAAAACTATTCTTATTCCTTTTAGGGTAAGAAGGATATGTAACATCTTAAGTACAATGATCATTAAATTGAACATAATATTAACTTCAAAGTTTATCCTTGCTAGGCTAAAGAATACCTTCTTAGTTATTATTTAAGTCTCACGACACCAACCACTCTAAAACTTGACCTTGCTTCGAAGAAGTTAGAGGGTAAAATCCTAGTCAGTCAAGTTTTGTTAGCGACAGAAATGGGCTTCAGCTGTCTCAGGGAAAAGACTTGGAGTATAATGGTCTGGATAGAAATGACTTCACAGGGCTTCCTAACTCTTGGGTCTGGTGTGTGTCAAGCCCATATCCTCACTCTGTGTTGGAAGAAGACCCAAGGAAGGATCATGTCATACACAAAATCACAGAATCACAGAACGGCTGAGGTTGGAAGGGACCTCTGGAGGCCATCTGGTCATCTGGTCCTACAGCATGTTGCCCAGGACAATGTCCATACAGCTTTTGAATATCTCCAGTGATGGAGATTCTACAACCTCTCTGGACAATGTGTTCCAGTGCTCAGTCACCCTCAAAATAAAAAAGTGTGTCTGTGTGTTCAGACAGCACCTCCTGTGTTTCAGTTTGTGCCTGTTTCCTCTTATCACTGGGTCTGGAGTGTGGCTGAAAAACAGGGACGAGAAGTCTGACCAGAGCCCCCACATGCGGAACAAGCAGGCAGGGCTGCAAAGCAAGCCTTGGTGAGCATGGCCATACAGCTTGGGGAGCCATGTCCATATTTGTGGTGGGAGTCTTTCTCATCCTGAGCCATCACAGTGGAGCCTGAACTTCTGTTGATGCACACATAGAGCCTCTGTGAATGCACACAGAACAGCAGTGCCATCATGGGACCGTCAATGTACTACTCTCCCTATATTCCTGTGTCTCCTCAACTGAGCAATAGGCTGGGAGGCACCAACGTGGCCTTGACTGGACAGCAACTTTTCAGAAAAAGAGCACTTTCTAAGAAAAACACTTCCTCCTTTCTCTTCTCATTCCTTGTTCCCCCATGCTACCATATGGCACCATTCTTTCCTTTGCTTCCATCATTTAGTTTTGTGGTGTTAAAGTACATCACCATTCTTCTTGACGTCTCCCCCCGTGGCCATTTTCGCCAGAGATTTTTCAGCTCCTCCTGAGCCTCTATAATACCAGGCCAGTTAGGGGCAAGAGATGGGATTTGTTCAGAAGCAATGAGTAGCAATGGCTTTTTCATGCTTTGTCCTGTTCAGCAGCTTGCTAAGACCAATCTGCAGAAGACTGAGAAGTCTCCGCTGCTCTTCCTAGAACAAACTGACCATACTTGCTATTGCACCAGCTTGTAGTGGGCCTATGCTGCACTACATTACAGACAGCATAGGTGAAGAACTGAGCATTTGGGTCACTGATTTGAAAGACAAAAGAATAAGTAAAAAATTAAAATAAAGAGTTGAATTTGGTCCAGGGGGACCATGATGTGACAAAACCTCTGAACTTGCTACTAGCTGATAAACATTAGACATTTTTTTAAAATGAGAATTGGGGAAACTGAGAAAATTGACAGTACTGGGCTTTTAATATTGGACTTTTACCCAGGGTCATTTGGCAATATAGGCATGAATGAGTTATAATTTTGCACAATTTATTTCATTTCAATATAAATATTATGAATATTTCCTTTAACTAAGCCAGTATTTTTAAAACAAACTCTTTAATCCATTAGTATGTCAAAAGTCCTGCCTTCACAATGATAAGGCACGGTAAATGACAACATAACTGTAGAGAGAGCAGTCTTAATCTTTATGAAACATCAGAGGATGCAAACACTGAGCTTGCTATGTTGGTTAATAAATACTTTAATTACAGTTTATTTGTTGCTCCCTTTGTTCTGCCATAAAAGCTCTTCATAATACTTACACCTTTTCACCTTAAAAATTCTGATTTGGGCTTTTTCCCCCTAATACTAGAAATGTTAATGTCTTCAGCATGTGTTTATATATGTATGGGTATATCCTATTGGGAGACGAGGGAAATTTTTTTGTCTAGAGCCACGACATTCCTTAATATGTATGCTTCTGGGTAAGCCTCATTCTAAACTCATTATGAACAGACAGCAATGCTTCACTAAGTCTTACACTTGCTGTTTTCTTCAGCTATTTGGTTAACACTTTCTTCACATGTATGACAAGTGCTGCTTGGCTAGTCTGGTAGAACTATGAACTCAGACTAGTTGCCCACCAAATACAGACAAAGAACAGACTTCAAAATCTATAGTAATTCACCATTGTACAACAAGTTCAAATCAGAGCTTCTAGAAACCTTTCTAGAGGCAGATTGTTCTCTCACCATGTTTCTTCTGTCTTCCTCCTTTTTAACAGTAACAATGAATGTTGTCAGTGACCTAATCTTCTGCTGACCCACATGATTTCATGTAGTAAATATAACATTGGTTGAAAACATAATATCAATAAATATAATGTAGATATAATGGACTCCACTCACATATAACTTACAATTATACACAAATACATTTATATAAATATATGTATCATACAATACACTGCACAGGGGATGATAAGACTCTGAAAATGAATAGATTTGAATATTTATTTTAGATATAAATGGCTAATACCCTAAACTACATACCTCAGACCTCCAAACAGTCATACATTTTTGACTGTTCTGAAATGTTTTGTTAACCTTTTTTCCATTCTTGTAGTTTTTACAAGCTTTTGCATTTCTGGTTTCTGTCTAAAACTAGAAACCTAAGTACCAAAATAGCACAACAAAGACAGTGGACAAGATATTTCAGGCTTGATTTAGAGCAGGAAGTATTTAGATTCTTTTAAGATTTCCAGTTAAATTTTCAAACACAAGAACATTCAGCATCCAAGCTGACTGGTGCTCTTCTGAACTGAATCCAAATGTGAAAACTTTAGAATTTATCCCCATACAGCCAATAAAGAGATGGGACAATTCTGTATTGGTATCATGTAATCAATAAAACTCCATTATAATACCTGTTGAATTAGACTAGGCTCACTTGCATAATTTCTAAGTATTACTTGTGTGAACCACTGTTTATATTGACTTACAGAAACTATAGACTGCGTAGTCAAACCTTTTAAGAAGTATATTTCTGAGAATACAGGAAAAAAATGTTGACATATGTATACACAAACATCTATAAATAGATTGGGCCCTTAAAACACACTTCAGCATTTGACATTTGTGGTGTAACAAGATTACACTCTTTTGGATCATTACTGTATATTTTTTCTTAGAAAGAAAGAAATAACTTTTTCAAAGCAAGAAAATGATCATAAACATTGGCTGTTTATCACACTATGGTATTTGTCTTCCTTATAGCATTTGCATAATTTCCTAAGCAAAGAATGGTAAGCATTGCAAAAAGTACAGTGCAATAAATATAAGTACCTTCTTTAAATACTTACCTGAAAATGACCCACATGGCTCAGCATTTTTATGCAGCTCCAGATCCCACTCAAATCAAGTCCCTTTAACTCTTACTACGGTTTTAGTATTTTGATTTGGAAGGGTTAGTGTTTGTCTTTCAGGGAGTAGCTGAAATAAGGCACATCTTGGCTAAACAGTTGTTTTGGCAAATACACACAAAAATATTATTTTTTGAACCAAGATAGTTCCCTTGACAGAAAAAGTGTATCTGAAGGAGAAAGGGAGTATTTGGTGATTGTGTAATAAGGCCCGAATCCAGAGATCACCAACTTGCTGGGTCAGGTCTTTAGAAGAGACTTTAGAGACATTTAGAGAAGGATGGCACTTAACTAGCTGGAACGACTGTTAAGAAAGGCTGGAAAGAGCGTTGTGGTGACCATATATGGTTAATTTCTATCCGTATGTATGGAGGGAGAAAAACTCATGTGTCCAAACAGATCATAAGGCAGCTGAAGTTTGTTTAAAATATTTTGCCTTTACCTTCACATGGAATCCAACTTCTAATACTGAAACAGAAAATCTGCAATTGCCACATGGAATGCTAAGCAGTAAGGAATTAATAAACACATGCAGATTCTGTTGGCAGCGTGGAAATGAGTTCTGTCATTTTCTAATGTAAGAATGATAAATACAAAATTCACATAGCAAAGCTTAAAAATTGTCAGAATATTAAAGCAATAATGAGACACTGAGAACTTACTCTAGATGATGGAGAAGACTAAGGAAAAAAACAGTTCCCCATTGGGATGTCTGTGCAGCTCATTTATTTACCCTGAAAACATGCCAGATCTCTCAGAACAGGCTGTAAGTTAACTCGCTCAAGAAATTCTGGCTACCGACCTGTTAAACCTCACATATCTAAGAGATTAAGTTATAAAATGAAATAACTGATCTCTGAAGATCAATGGGATCCTATGTGAGACTGCCTTGAAGTGCAAAGGAACTGTTTAAATCTTTCTGGCCTATATATAACTTCATCAAAACACAAGAACAATCCACCCTGATGTAGAATAGGAGACCAGCTTGACTGAATGGGGAAGTTACACTGCATTCAAAAGGAGAAATGAAGAGATGGAAAGTGAAAGCAGGGACCAGCAACCAAGGAGGAATACAGCATCACCCAAGCACTCTGGGACAGAGTTAGGAAAGTCAGGCCCTGAATGGAGGTGGTGAAGGATGCAAAGGTCAATATGAATGGCTTCTACAGGGCTTCATATCAGTGAAGGAAACACCAGGGAAAATGTAGAGCTGCTAATGAAGAGTACAGGCAACCTCATGCAAAGGGCAAGGAAATGGCTGAGGCACTCGGAGCCTTGAAAGAAAAGGTCTTTCCTCAGGCCTCTTGAGTCTGCATGCCAAGTAACAAAATTTGAGGGGAGGAACACAGTGACGGGTCGAAGAGGATCACCTTAGGGAGCACTTAGGTGAGCTGAACATACTCATACACAAGTCCACAGGACCTTACAGGATGCATCTAAGCATGCTGAGGGAGCTGGCTAATGTTACTTTGCGTTTGATACCAGGGCTGGTAAAGTCTTCATACAGATAGCATGTCTGAGGGCAACACCAGGCTAGGGGAGTGAGACTGGCAAACTGGAGGACAGGGTTGCTATACAGTGGGACCTCAACAGGCTCCAAGAACAGGAACCTCATTAAATTCAACAGAAGCAGGTGTGAAGTCTTGCATTTGGAAAAAACTAATCCTGTGCACCAGTACAAACTGCAGACTGTCTGTTCAGCATATCTACAAAAGCGTACCTGGGATTCCCTGTGAACACCAGATTAAACCAGTTCAGCCATGTGCCCTTGCGGTGATGAAAGATAAATACAGCCTGGGCTATATTAGCAATAACTTGGTAATGGTAATCCATCACTAGCACTGATGTAAGAATATTGTGATTCCTTATTACTTATTGTGATTGCTTACTTCAAAACTTTTTAGGACATTCCTCGCTTCTTTGAAGATATATTTAGTTATTGTATCAGATGACGTATTCACAGATAACAATCTGCATGTGGTTCAGATAACAGATTAATTAAGGAATTTCAATATAGTCTCATCAGTGATGATTCTGCTTCAGCTTGGCACCCTGATTAAACCTTAAAGCACTTGATGAAGCATCCATTTGTGCTCTTGAAAAGTGGTTTTATGTTCTGTCCTTCTGTATAGAACCACCTATGTAAGTGAAGGGGCTTCTAGAGCCCTCCAGGTATATCAGCTACACATTATCTGCCAGAAGAAAGAGGCTGTGGCTTGTCTTAAGTCCTTTCCAAGGAAATCCCTATTAATAAAAAGATTGATATTTCTGTTTCCTTCCAAGGATCCCATTATCACAAAGGAGAACCAAAGGTGAACACTTTCAATACCTGAAGACACTTAACTTCCAATCCGCTGAGGACAAAGGACTTCTGAAGACTCTTGGTTTCTTTGCTTTGTTCTCATCAAAACCAAGTTCTCAAATAAAGATGTACATTTCTTTCTGCCCCGCCACTCCAAAAAGTAGTGACAGAATCAATATTTTTGAAAAGGGTTTCTTTCATTCAGAAACATAAAAACTTCTGTGTACAATTTCAGAACTAGCACAAGATTTAGAAGATTTAGCACAAGACCTAATGGACTAACTCTGGTCTGTTTTTATTCCTCAGATTCTTTCAAAACTATTGAGACACCAAGACCAGTAGTATTGACCAAAGTGCCTAACTACTTCTATACCTTTCTCTAAAGAAGCTTTAGTTATTAGCAAAATGAAACAATGAAAACTGCTCTGCATGGGAAGCCACAGGTATTAGCTTTTTTGAAAAGCAAAGGGATTTTAAAGCAGGAAAATAACTGAAAGTGTTGAAGTTACTGCAGCTATTCTTGTGCTGAAGTTAGGCACTGGTTTAAGCTTTTTCCTGGCTTTATCCTACTGAACGCTATTATTCAGTTATATAGTCAAGGAAACTGAAAGCAGAGATGAAAATTTCTCCTTTACATTGCTAGATATAAGAATGAACTAAAACTGCCTACTCCTGAACAGATGTTAATTGGCTGTTCTTTTCAGAAGAGTCAAACTTGAGCAAATTTCCAAATCCAGCTGAAAGGCAAAAGAAACAGAAATGTTATGACAGACGTAGAAAACTGCTGTCCAGGCTGGTAGCCAGGCCACCTGAGACCAAACAAGAACAGCTGGAAGCCAGCAAAAATCATTACTGCCTCAGTAGAGCCACAGTCATGTATTGTAGAAATGGAGAATTAATGGTACTGGAGGAATTGGTGAGATGTACTTGAATTACTAGAGAAATGTCAGATAGCTCTTGAAAGTGAAGGAAAAGTTCAAAACTTGATTTTTTTAAAAAATGAAGCAAGAATAAGGCACACTATATCCTTTTCAGAAGCATCATTATAAATACCAGGAGCACTGAAATGACCAGTACAAATTGCTTCCAGCTGAGATTGCAGCCTACCCAGCCTTTTCATTTCTGAGTCATGAGTATCCTAACAAGGTATGCAGTGAATTTAAATTACACCTTGCTGGCAAAATGTTAAGTTATCATCTCAGAAATATATTGATCTCTTAGATGAATTATGTCATGATAGCAAAATAATGCCATCTAAACTCATTTAAGTTATCAGAATGGAATTGAAAGGGATACATTTTAATATTGATATTACCGTACTACTGGTGCTGTCAAGACTTTGATCATAGCAATGTGGGCTGAACATTTTCCAGAATCCGGCAAAGTGATTGTGCAATTAATGAAGGGAATTCCTCCATTTTACTTTTAAAAATGCTGGAAGTGAAAATTCTTGGCCATTACTGGTATAGACTGAGCTCAGTTAGATTCTGCCTAATGCCACTTTGAGACCATAGAGATAGGATTCATTTAACTGAATGTTGGACACTTTTGCATTTGAGGACTGACCCAAGACTCCCCTTCTAATGAAAGGAGAACACAGGACAATTTATCTACTCTGTTTAGTACCTATTTTTGTTTGAGATGAATAATGGCAGAAGCGTCTTTCTCTTTCCACTAACTTGATGTTTGTCTGCCTATCTCTCTTTCAGTCACAGATTCCATGGTATAGATGTGTGAAACTGCTGTATCGTGATAAACCTGCTTCCACTGGGTTTAGACAACCAGCTCTTATGCATATTGTGCATTATAGATGCTTACATTTGGCCAGATAGATGCCACTACAGATGCCGAAATCTTAGTGAGAAATTCAGCTTACTTCATATAATTCACATAATTCAATTATCAGATTACCCTAGGGCACCCAATCCTGTGTTTACTTCTTCCACTGTTCAAGGACCTAAGCAGATGCATCTACATTTGTCTCTTTGTATAGTCTTTTTGATTTACCACATGAACATATTTTATTGTCTTGGAAGAAATTGATGACAGCAGAGAAATATACTGTTGTCAGTCAAAGCCTCTTAATCTAAATGAAAGAGCTCTTGGCACTGTAGTCAATGGATATGGGATTGTGGGAATAAATGGTCAATCCTTTTTCACTTTTGTATTCCTGCTGAAATGTCCATTGTATTTCACTGAAAGTAAAAATGACACATTGCAAAGGCATTGGATTGTCCCATGAAATACAACAATCCACAGCATGTTAACACAATTTTTTTTTCCTTTTCATATTGCCCTGAACTGCAAGAAAAAACATTGTTTTCAAAAAATAATAATAATCATTCTCAGCAGTTTCTAAGTAATGGAGTCTCCTAACATTTCAGGCTTTTAATTCTGTTTTGTTTCTTCCACTGAGGAGATGGAAAAACCCCTAGATCAATTCAAACTCATTTTTCAAATGTGCTCACTTCCCAAGCAGAAACAAATTACCACCATCTCTCTGAGATTTAATTGCTTTCACTCCAGAAAAACACCCCTTCTGCACAGAGGAATGAAGCAAAAGAAGAAATGCTAGATGAATAAGTAAAGAATGAGTGGTTTTGAGTTGTTTTTTCCTTCTCCTAAATTAACTTAGGGTTACTTGTCAGTTAATATATAGTAATTTGCCCATCACAAAGAACTCAGTACTTCCCTTGTTAAAACCAGGAGCTGAAATATCTGTTCACCTACAGTGTTCTAAAAGGAGGTGCTTTTGCAGGTAAGAAAAAAAAGGAAAATGAAAGAAAGAGAAAAAAGAGAGAGAGAAAGGGGGAGAGAGAGAAAGAAAGAAAGAGAGAAAAGAAGGCAGTGAGAAAGCAAGAAAGTGAGAAAGTGTGCCTGCGTGAACAAAAGAAAGAAAGAAAAAGAAAGAAATTAGATCTAAGTTGCAATATTTCTGAAGCAGTGGATCCGGCATGAAGTAATGGGCCAATCATGTGTAACATAAAGGAGCTCAAAGTAATAAGATTTGGTAAGGTCAGAGTCATGATTTTATTTTATGTTTTTCAAATGAGATATTGTTCTTGAAAGTGACGCTGAGGTATAGTAGGCAGTGGTAGAAAAGGAAACATCTTGTTTACAAATGTCAGCCAGCAATTAGCGTCATTTAAAGAGTAGAACCACAACTGCTGGTTTTTGTTAGCTTTGAAAACCCCATCTCTTTCTTGTGGCCACGTTTTAAGAGGCAAAGTAGACAGCAAGACTCTGAAACCAGTTCATAAATAGTTGATTTCATATTTTAAAATCTTGCCTATAACTGTCACCCCCCTCGCGTGGATCACAGATGGTGAAGAACTAATTTGTTACTGTTTGATAACGGCTTTTATGTATCAAAGCTCTTATTTACTACTCTGTGGGGGGAAATGATAGACTAAAAGCAATTATGTGTTTTTCTTTCAGTTTTTCTTTAACCACTATGCTCTTTGGCTTTTTTTTTTCCCACTCTCGACATGTTTCTTGTTTGAAATATAGCATTGTGAATCTTTTACATATGTTGGTTCTCATTTAACCCTCTTTCTGGGTTTTCAAGAATGCATCTGGCCGGGCAGATCAACTGTAATCTTTCATGATTGTTTATAATGGCCCAGTGATAAGTAATAACACTCAGGGGTGTCTCCCGGTAACAGCGTATTACATTTCAGTATTAAAAATGCAAATTGGGACTTTGCTTTTGAAGATTGTCAGGAAAATGTTTCAAGGAGGTAGAATAGCTACCAGGACGCCTGTAACCCCCTCTCCCCCCACCATGTGGGGCCTCCTGCCTGCAGGTTTTCTGAAGGAGCCCCTCACCCCCTCCTCCTTCCCCCAGAATAAATAAATAAGTGAAGAGACTTTCCTCTGTACGTGGTATTGAGTAACTGATGTTAAATCTTTGGCCCTGGAAAGTCATGAACTCCTGCATCATTCCATTTTTCTTCCTCACTGGTGATATGCAAACCACTCGCTTGGTGTTGCCGCTAAGAATGATTGTGCTGTGGGTTGTACTTTCTCGTGTTGCACTGCAGCAGAGCTGATGGGGCTGAGGGGATAGTTTCTGCACATATTTTTATTTTGAATAAGCAAAAGAGGTTCCAATTTGGTGATGACCAGGGCTGATTTGTTGGTGAGTTTCCTTAGTGTAAATCAGCAGACCTTCCTGTGTGCTTAATGTTTAAGGTGTGCACGAACACCATGGTCAATTTGGTCTTTAGCGTAGAATTTGTCCTACTGAAGTAAGAGTTAAATTTAAAGGCAAAAGAATGCTATTATAGATAGGAAACTTCAATATAGCAATGTAATATCATAATTATGGTTATAGGCTGAAGGAAACATTGCCTATTGCCGCTGAAATCAATAGGAATTTTCCCACAGACTTAAATGAAAGAAGGAGTAAGTCACATGGAAAAACCCATGGAAAGATTACAAGCTTTTGTTTGTCTAGTTACATCCTTTAAATTACCTCCTGGCTCTCTTTGCCTGTTTCACCCTCCTTGTCTTCTTCCATATTATATCCACACTGGCATTAGGAGGTGCCTGTTAACATCAGTGGGACTGCTTGGGGAACAGTATACTGCTGAACATAAGGAAGGACAGAAAATTCTCACCAAATAAGAATAAACAGAGCATGCACTTCCATACTCTCTGAAGCCTGCCTTTTAACCAAAGCTTAGACTACCAGGAAAAAAAAAATCAAGTAAATGCAGGAAAACAGAAAAGGAGAGAAAAAGGACAATGGAATTTAGGAAGCTAGTATGCCTGTTTAAAGATTAAACATCACAATATAACCCTTCTTACAACCAAATATGGGAGTAGAACTTATTTCCAGGCTTTAAGACCAGAAACCTTCAATAGAATCCATAAATCACTTCCACATGTTTTTGAATAAATCTCTGTCCTGTATTTTACAAATTGCTTTCTCAAGACACAGTTTGAGTAAGGTCAGCAATCCTTCCCTCCTCTTGTTTGACTTTCTCAGGGTGAAATTCACCCCTGGCAGTTGTCACGAGCAAGACCTGTGTCACCGAACTCCTGCCTAAGCCAATTGATTTCCAGTGAGAGCTATATTTAGGGTAATCAGGTCCACTGTGTCTGGATGTGGCAATGAAACAGCTGAAGCATGCTCTATCAGCCCCATTTGAAAATGCTGGCCCAAGTGTGCCTGTCATTTCTGCTGTATTTCAGACTCTCCATCATTTTGATAATTATACAGCTTGGAAACTTTTTTTCTTTTTATAGTCTTTGAAACTATAATGAAGTCTTCAGCGCTGCCAACCCAAACCATCCAAAAATCTTGAATTGGGCTTGAAATAATCATGAGATTGGCCTGAAAATCATGCAACTGAATGTACTTGGCTTCTTTTTATTTGCCTTCTGGTTTTGAGTGTTTAGGGTGCAATGGGGTCACATTTGCAGGGTTTCCTCTGCGTCTGTGTGGGCCAGAAATGCAATCTTTTTATAAGACAACTGAAATTCCTTGGGTATTCACATGACTCCAGGAGCTGGGATTTAACAGGGGGAAAAAAATCCACTGTGTTTGGGCTTGTGATAAAATTGGAAGCCTTGGCAATACAGAGCGTCTCACATTCAAAGTTTGTTTATAAGGGGAATATAGTTTGATGGAGAGAGAGAACAGAGTTCCCTTCTGTTCTCTTCTGACTTGAGAGAAATTCCTCCCAAAGGGTGAACTTCACTTCGCAGAGCCAGCACAAGGCCTATTCAGCATCTGAAGTGATGCATAGACCTGGCCGTGGCTCTCTTTACATGAATTTACTTCATGCTACATTAAGAGAAGCTGCAGAAGTTATTGTAGCTGAGATAGTTTAATGTTCACAAGGAAAAAAAGAAATTCTTTATAAAACTGCCCATTATCAAGGATTTGGAAGCAAAGTCCAATGAGGAGGGGTATAGGACTGAAAGCCCTTGTGAAAGAGGATGGAGGAGGCCCTTGAAGGGGGGCAGAGAGCTGGGGATGGAAGCATATGAGCCATTTGGTATAATTAAAGGTAGGAATCCAATTTTAGGACAAGTACGTGTTTGTGGAGTAGGAGGCATGGCTGAAGATGCAGGTAGGAGCAGCACCTGGAAAAGTAACCAAGCAAAGATGTAGGTGAGAAAAAACAGTCCTCCAAGTTCCCCTTTCTTACTTCTGTCATATGTGGGACATAAAGCTTTGCATATAGGACTGAGACATTAGAGCTGGGATTCATTTTTTCAGTTATAAATATCTACAACAGAAGAAATTTAAAGTGGGATTCATCTCATCCACCATCTACATGTGCGCTAGTTCCTTGGTAAGCAATGGAAATTAATAGATACTTCTGGGGTGTAATCCATCTCATCCTCAAACAGACATCTAGAACAGATTGGATAAATTGCACCATAAAAATGCCTTTTTATTTCCATTGGCTATGTAGGCAACTCAAGTTGATGGATATTAAGAGGACTAGTTCTTATGCAGACTATTGGCAGTGCAGAAGTCTAAAGTTAAGCATTTTTTCCATGTTTTGCTTAAGAAAAAGCTGACATCTTTTTGAGCAATTCAGGATATGACTGTAAATGTTCTTGGTGCAGCAATATATGTGTATGTGCATATGCACAGGGTGTTTGGATAGTTTTTGATTATGTTAATGTCTAAATTGAGAGGTAGCAAGAGTAGGGAGTTTATTGCTGTTCCTGGGGAAGACTGGCATTGAACAAGACTGAACTGCATGAAGAGAGAGATAAAGGCTGAGAGAGATAAAGATGGCTTTGAGCCATTTATACTACATAATGAATGTCTGGATATTGCACAGTGGCCATACTCTGGGATCCTCATGTCCAAACCAGTTCTAATGTCCTAATATCTCAGACCAGTCTGTAGTGCTTTAAAATCATTTGACTGGTTTTGCTTTTCTTCTGTGACTAGTGACACCTTTCAGTAACGCACCATTAGTGTCTCTTATCCCAGTTGTGTATGCCTTAAAAATTGGCAGAGTGTTTTCACTCAAAAGGTATCACATTCAATTTAAGTACAGGATTTAGAGCGTGCCAAGCCAAGTACTCTTTGCCAGCAATTTGACATCCTGAACAAATAAGGCTTGAATTCCTGCTCTGAAACAGGAAAAGGATCTTTTAGTCTGTTTGAATATCATTTAGAGTAGGATAGTTTTATTTTTTTGATGCAGCAGCAGTATCAAGTGTTGATTCTGACAGATTTATTGAACTGATGGTTGTACATTAAACATACAGTTTAAGCACAGCTTAAATATATATTCAATCTCTCTATGAAATCCAAGTTATGAAAATACCCTATGATAGGTAGATTATAAATGCAACATAAAGTAAATGATAGCCAAAGGTTCTCAGGGCAGAGTTTTTCCAGCACAGCTATGACAGAGGTTAAGAACAGGGACCAGGGAGATCACACACGAAGGAACAGATCCACAGAAAGACATAGGTATTTATTTGCCATTTTAGGCATAGAAGTAAAACCTCATATTCTCAGCCCCTGCCTTCCTCCTTTCCTCTGTTTCAGCTGTTGCCCATCTTTTGAGACACGCTGTTTCAGTCAGTAAAATTTCCTGTGTGCTTTAATTTCTGCTGCAGAGAGAAAAAAATATTGACAGTACCTGCTGCCCTAAATAACCCTAACCTGAGCATATGTCTGTGGAGCAGTGGGACAGGAGATAGACAGTTAAGTGAGAAGATACCTTCTTGGACCTGAAAGAAGTGTCATTTTATTATTGTGGCAATTCAAGGTAATAAGCACTGCCTCTTAAACAGGGTGATCAGCTTTAAGTAGGGCACCCCAGCAACTGACCATAGTGTTTCTGGTCTGAAAGTTGGTTTAGTTTACAGCTACCTTGGGTAGTTCTGCCAGGAACTCTACCAAGGAGGAGGTATGTGAATGCTTTTAGTGTCCAGTGTCTGGTGAGAGACAAAATGCAGGAACTAGTGGACAAGTGGGACAGCACAAGCTGAGCCAGGCTCCCCTCCTAATGCTCTGAGCCCACCTTAGGGTGCCAGCTATGAACTGACTGCCATTTAGTGGTCTTTACATGGTGCTACAAACCTACATGTCATGCTTATGTGACTGTATGGTGAGGTGTTACCATTACCAGTGTTGTCCAGCAAGATGGAGTGGCAATATAGGAGTTCAGATAGGCAGGAGCAGAATTTTTGCTTATACACATGTATACAAGACTGTGTCCCATTGTCTTCCTCCTACTCTTGATTTAGAATCAAAATGATTTACAGAAATCCTGGTGTGGCATGGTAACATTTTCTAAATCTCATTTGGTACTTAAAACACTTTTCATTCATGGTCACGCTTAGCCATTGTTCAGAAAAAACCTGCAGCATCTTCTGTCTCATGGCTGCTGCAGCACAACCTTTATAAGGAGTTTCAGCTCTTACCTGCTTGTCATTGCTTTTTTTTAAAAAAAAAAACACACCACTTTTTACAGAACAGTTGTAAAAATAGTAATAATAATAGTAATAAGAAGAATACTAATAACATGGCCTTCTGTTTGAGTTCTGAGGCTCCTTGATTCATATGCCTCCCTCACGGAGGCTGGGATTGCTGTGAGAGAACCTTCACCTGTGTCTAACTACGCATCTGCTGAGGTGAATGGAAGCTAAGGCAAGTCAGTGTGGAAGGCTTCAAAAGACCTCACCCAGGAAACACTAATTTACTTTAAAGAAGGGCTACAGATTCCATTGCTCTGGGATTTAGGTGAAGAAACATCTGGGGTTTTTGGTATATTTTTGTTAATTAAGCTTATGTGTCTGATACTTGATTTAATTAAAGATATGATCATGCAACAGAAGTTGACAGTACACTTAGATAAACTAAGTGCTCTCTCAGTTTATAGAGAATCCATAGAAAATTTCCTTAATTTGTATTCAGCCTGAAAGCACCTAACAACAAAATATTAAGCAGAAATCACTAGATGCTTACTGTCAAAGATAAGCTGAAACACTAAGCACAAACACCGTGTAACCCATGGTATATTAAGTATAATAAATACTAAGCCCCCAAATTTACCCTTTCTGCATTGTACTTACGATGTTCTGGTCCTTCAGCTACATGGATTCATTTGCATTAAGACAAAATACATGCAAGATAGCCCCTGAGAAATAAAAAAGTCATTTATGGCTTCTTATTTGTAATCATATACAAAAATATAATAATATCACACACACAAAGGAACAAATACATTAATGTTATTGTTGTGCTTTTAGCAATTGTTAATTTGACAAATGAATGTTTCAGGATCTAGCTCTGGCTTTTGCTGTTATGGATCTGCTGTACCATATGCTATTATTCAGGCTAGCAGTGGTGATGCAGAGCTCATTTTCTGTCTACTAATCAGTGTAACTCTCTGAGCTTGTTCTGTGCTATTGTTAAAAAAGATCCCTTTTTTCCTGGGCTTTCTAGCAATTAAAAGTGATCTCAGATATTGCCATTCTGCATTGCTGCTTGATGTTTATTTGCTCTATCACCAGCACAACAAAGGAAAGGCAGCTTTAATTTGCTGTATGTTGTGTAATGCAAACGTGAGTTACTGTATATCCCTTAACAGTCCATCATTAATTTCCCTTGCATGCCGTTTCCAGGTTTCGTATATTGCTGGCTGTTGTGATAGTATGTAAAGCATCAGCTGCTGTTTCACAGCTTGGATTTTAAGGAGTCCACAAGGAGAGATCAAAAGCTGAAATTCTAATATCGCCTCTAATGGAAGAACTATTACCCAAACAAGCAGGATGCAGATTTCTTTCCTAGCAGAATGCTGCTATGGCATTCTCACACTAATAGCCTTGCAGCATTCAGGACTCTGGCAATATATGGTTTCCAGTTCTGAGAAACAATTATTTATTTTCTACTTATTCTTTTGTCTAAGGAAAAAAAAAAGTCTAGCTAGTTTAGAAGGGAATTTATTTTGTATAAATTCTTACAATGTGCTCATCATCTTAGTATATGAGTGTAGTACATAAAGCAATGTTATTGATGTTAGACATTTGCGGTAAACAGAGATTAAGCTTAAAGCCAGAACTGTATGACTGTGTGAGAATCTGACTTGTGTAGAGAGCTAAAATCTGGTAATTAGTAAAGTTATAGATTGGGACCAATTTCTATACTAATTCTAATGTTCTTCCTAAACTGCTGAGTGTCTTTAGCAGTTGTCTTGGAGGCAAAGGCAATGTGACTCTCTCATTTGACTCACAGATTCAAAACCTGCTTTCTTTTCTGCAAATTTGAAAAGTATTAAATAGTCCAAGTGAAGTTAGGAAAATTTGCATATCATGAGAGTCTTACCTTTTATTCTCGAAAAGATTGCTTTGTAAAGAAAGCTACCAAGATGTTTGTTTTCTAAAAGAAAAGCAAAGAGAAGTGTTAGAGAGAAGGAAATTTTCTTTTGAAACATGGAAGAATCCCCATGCCTAAAAATAAGGAGACAATGTATTGTTACAGTTTGATCAAAACAAAATCTGATTTGTTCTCTTTCATGGTTGAAGGTACAGACTCTAGTTCTTGAAGGAATGCCTGAGATTTTTTAATTCAGTCATCATCACTGTTCATATTCTGAGCTAAAGATAAACATAGAGATAAACATAAGACTGCTACTGTGATACCCCTCAAATAAAATTTGATTCCATATTTAGGCATTTGTTGTCTTTTAGGAAAAGACCACATAGAGCTTCATGTATGGGGTTAAGATTGCTAGTTCATGTACCTATTTCTCAAAAATCAGTTGAGAATCTTTGCAGAGCTCATCCTTTAGAAGGAAAATTGTTTAACAGACAAAAACTGTCATGAAGAACTGATTACCAACAAGGTTGGTTAGCATCTTCTGAAACCCATGCTTCAGAAGATAGGTGACAAGTACAGCCATTCACGAAGTAGAAGGAAAGAAATCAAAACAAGAGCCTAGAAGAAAGAAAATTGCTAGGGGAAAATCAGAGGTGCAGGACAGTTAAAAAAGACATTCTGTACAACCACTTCCTGTATAAGCATTGTTTTGTGTTAAATTATTGCCTCCTCTGTGATCGCAGCTTGAAGTTGCTTTAAATCTCTTTACCTTGTTGAACTCGGTCTCGAAGTCTCTATCTATTCTGGAACAGAATGGAGTGTAGTGGGCTTTTGACTTAATCACAAAAAAACCCAGAGAAATTAAGGAGCTTGACACTAGAATGAAGATAAAGCTTTCTTTATCACATTAGGTATGTAGATAGGTGGTTTTCCTTGTTTGTAACACAGAATTTCTCTTGAAATTTTTCTATAGATGCCTTACTTGTAAAAGGATCAGTTTTCCCCCAGAAACTTTTTCTTTTGCTACAAAATGACTCATTTGCAAAAAACCCAAAAGTTGGAAAAAAAAAAAAAAAACCCAAGTTGCAAATTTCATGCAAAACTCTGGGTCTTTTTAGCTTTTAAACTTGATGCACAGGGGAATATGTATGTGATGGGATAGAAATCTGGGTCACAGCATGAAATTCCTGTTTTTGTATTCATAAAAAACAAACTCCATATATCAAAGGAAGGAGGTGCGAAGCAGTAAAAAAGAAAAAGAGAAAAGCAGTCTAAAATATTCTCAGCTCTTGATATTTCTCAAAAAAATGCTGAGATCTTTTAAGACATGATATGATTTCCTCTGACCATTACTGAAACAAAAATGTTCACTGCTGTGCTAATAACTGCTCTAAACTTACCTTCTGAAGATGAATTAGTGAAACAGTTCCAGTTTTCCAGTATTTTTTTCTAACAAAAAATGGTCCAAGGCCCTTTGCTGTTGAGAAGTACTGAAGTAGGTACTGATTTATACAGCAAAGCGGGACACAGACACTGAATATATCCTTCTCTACCCATATGTGATCAAGAGCTGCAGGGATGATGCTAAGCAAAGAAATCCTTTTTGGTACCATAATGTTATCCTGATAACTTTAAACCTTTGAGGTCTAAAGTGTCCCAACTAAGTATAATGCCTAAAGAAAGAAATCATTAGGTATATACCTCTTTTAAACAAAACTGTAATTTGTATGTCTCCTGCATAGCAGACCAAATTTTGGACCAATTACAGTGCAGTCTGGATCCTTTGAGTGGATTGTTTGAATGATTTTAGTTTACAGCCTAACAATGACTACCAGGTTAGTTCAAGATCTCATACTATGGGATAAACCTTTGGTTTCTAAATGAACCTACATGTTATAGATGGAGCTAAAAATGTCAGTTTGAGAGAAATCACTTCAATCTGAGGATGACCAGTAAATGAGAAATAGTTCTTAAAGAAAACATACTTCAAGCATGGCATTTGTAGTGGTAAAAATTGGGACTCTTTTAAGCAGCAGTGGGGTGAGCGTTTTTTCTAATGCCATTCTGTTGCACAAAGGCAAGGAAATACAGTGTGGTTTGAAGAAAAACATGCCAGTAATTACATGAAGTGCTGTTCTGGTGCTCTGGGATTTTTTCTATTTTAAAATTACTTAATAATAACCTAAAAATAACTCAATAATGAGTGGAAAACTGTAGTTTTAAGTTGCTTGCAAGAGAAAAAGTAGAAACAAGCTAAAATAGCTGCCACTAAATCTCCTTGGTTCTCAATTCTTTTTGAAAAGCTTGTTAAGCTCACTAATGCCTTTTGACAAGAAGTTCCACTGGCCACTATTGAATTTGCATCCAAGGAATGGATAACATCAGAGAGGTACATGACTACATCAATCTCTTAGTAACTTTCCTTGTGCTGTTTGCTTGCTGCTAATTATATTCCTTGTGCACTCATTTGCTGTGGCAGGACACAAGTGGTATCAGCCATCAGAGGATAAATCAAATGGGATTCCACAGACCAATAGAAAGGACAGATTCCTTCTGCTTGATCCCAGTAAAGATTCACAGTGCTCAGCTCATTTAGGACCTCGAACCTCTACTTACTGTCCTCTTTCAAAACTACCTCCCCAAAAACCTGAAGCTTACTGTGGGTGGTTGGTAACAGAAAGGAAGCATTTTCCCTGTGTAGTGGCCATAGATATTCATATTTGCAGAAGAGAGATGGGTCAGCTTCCTCCACATTGTCCCAAAGATACACATCTCCTCAAAGGGGGATAATACCATGCTTTAATATCGCTAAAGGGAAATAGTGTTTCCAGGAATTCATGAAAGAATTGTATCTTCATAAACCTCTTGGGCATACTTCTCCCTTTGGGTGGAGGCTCTGCCCTAATGGCATAAATGCACCCTCATTGTTTTCATGTTATAAAACTCCCTCAAGAGTGAAACATCAGTAGAATTCCAGCTGAATGTGCTAACCCCTGAGAGACATAGCTCCTCTCTACTATAATAGTCAGACAGAAAAAAAAGATTCATTGATAAAAGCCACATGTTTACCCAGTGGCAGAATAGTTAGATGTTGATACCAGTTCACAAAAGCGGTGTATGATGATCTACAAATTAATTATACACTTGGATTGCCAGAGACAGAATGTCAGCATTTGCTGGGATTTTCATGAATGCTGATTTAGGCTTCAAAAAAGCACTCACGCTCATGCTAAACTTGAAGCACCTCCTTTAGTCCTAAGTAAAAAGTCAGGACCTAAATTATATTGTGTATTTCATTTGGAACTAATAAAATATAAGTACAAAAAGGGAACATTTGAGTCAGTTTATTATACAGTATTTGACCCTATCTACCCTACTAAAACTTCACATTCTTTCTCCAGCGGTGCCGTATGGGAACACAAGATTGCAATTATGCCCCAAGAGCATGACAGCAGTCCTCATAATAGTTTCTTCAGTCTTTTTTACATTGCTTTCCAAAATGATGCTGCCATATGTGCTGTTATATTTAAGCAGCAGATGCTGTGAACTCACAAAGTTGAAGAACGCTGAAGTATGATACCATTTGAAAACAGGTTTTCTAGGGAAAGCTGACTTCTTGCAAGGCTTTGGATTTATTTCAGGCATTTCATTACTAATTACAAAAGGCCATATAGAATGCATTTATACCACTTATTGGTTCTGTCTTGGGGCACCTAATATATGGGCTATCTAGCTTTTACACTATATTGTTCTTTCCACAGCTACAAAGCTGCAATAATCTCTATTTGCAACAGTGCTAATGCTTTATTTTTAAAAGGAGCTGGGAATGGGTCTTCATTTCCACTGCTTTATGTAACCAGAGTTTGAGCTAAGGATGATATTGCACTGTAAACCAGGCTCATAGTATTAGGTTATGCATTAGCTAAATATGGGTATTATGAATATAATGTTAGAAAATTCAAATTACTTCAGTTTTCATTGGTAACTGACTCTCTAATCATTCCCATATTTGAAAATTAAGCAAGCAAATTCACAGCCTACTCTGAAGTGCCTGATGGACTCATAGGGAGCCAAATCAGTTCCTATAGTACTCATGTTGGACACACAGGCTTGGAGTTGAAAGAGGATGCCGTAGAGATATGGAGGAAAAGGTGGCCTGGGGGACTATTTCTCATGTGGGTGTTGTTTCATGGAATTTTTCCAACCTAAACGATTCTATGATTCTATTCTATGATACTAAGTTGTTGTTTTAGGAAAATAACAGGATCTAGGGACTGAAATAAATAGGAGCATTCTTCTAGCACTGATGACTTGAGTCAGTTTAATTTCACATGTAACTTCACTGGGTTTATGAGACTGAAATACCAGGCTCTGTAAGGCAGTTAGTTCTTTTCCACACATGGCCAGCTCTGAGTAACTGCAAACAGGGCAAGTTGCCACACGGTCTTGTATTAGTCCACAGCAGTTCTTGCACCTTAGGGGAAAGAGACTGTGATTTGGAAGGAAAGGAATTACCCATTGACAAGAGATCTGGGGGTTGGAAGGTCCTGTGCCTTCTTTGCATCCTTGACACATAGATAACGTATAGGGTGGTTTGGGTCTTCTCTCACCTGTGGCACTGAGTAACGCTCCCATCAAATGTATCAGTGGAAGCATAGGTCTAACTTTTTCATGGTCAACTTACAAAAGTTAATTTTCTTTGGCAAAGTTTTGGCAGTGAGGAGGGCTGGTCTCTGGGGTGAAGAGACCAGGGGCTGCCTTGTATCTCCAAAACAGACCTACCACAGGACACAGCTGAGCCTGTCAGCTGAGTTGGTGGTGCTTTTGTGAAAACATATGTAAGAAAGGGCAGAACACACCAGAGGCAGAGGAGGAGGGAACAAAAGAATGAGAAACAACAGAGGGAACACTAAAGTCAGAGAGGGAGGTGCTCCATGGCAGAGCAGGTACACAACTGAAGGGACTGTGACCTGACAAAATCCCCCAGCACAGCACAGGAAAAGAGTGATAAACAAAGAGAGAAACCACTGTGCACTGACCCCCACCTCTGGTGCTGCTTGTTGTATCACCAAGGGGACTGAGCGTAACCTGTGTCAATAATGAGGGCAGAGAGGAGTCTGAAGTGAAGGAGTGAAGTAGAAACAAGGAAGAGGGGAGGAGAGGAGTCTAAAGCAAGACTAAGTCTGGGAAAGCGGAAGGAAAGATGTTTTTTCCCAAAGTGTTTTAATGCTTGTCTTTTTTTGTTTGCCAATGCTCTAATCAGTTATGTGAATTGGCAATAAATTAAATACCTCAAGTTGAGTTTGTTTTGTCCACAACAGGACTTGGCAAGTGATTTTCCCTGCCTTTACCTTGACCAATGAATTCTCTCGCTCTCATTCTTCTATTTTCTCCCTCATCTAGCTGGGGGAGGGAGGGAGTGAGCGAGCATCTGGGTCGGTGCTTGTGTGCTAGCTGAGGTGATTTCACCACAGCAAGGAATTTTATTATCATTTTTCCCTCTCCTTCCTTCCCTCTTTTCTTTCCCTTTATAATAGTTTGAATGGGAGAAGTGTATCAAATATAGTTGACATTAAGGCAATTTATTGTTCTTGCAATTAATTCTTGCTTCTATCAGTTCCACAACAATAAAAATATTATGAAACTGGTCCTATTGTAGATGCTTCCAACAGTAAGATATTGGCATCCAGATCACATCACGCAATGGGATATTATAACCAGACTGCCAGCACTGGAATGAAAAATGTAACTCTCTATTCCAGCAAGTTGTTAGATCAACATACTCAGTATGGTGGCCAACTAGAAATTATGTAAAAGGGCTTGCGTTTTATGCCTTTTCCTACTTTACTTCCTCTCTCATTGTGTTTCCCTCTTTCTCATTCCCCTGCCATTTTTGGGGTGACAAGTTCATTTTTATTAAACGTTCATGGACTCATCCTTCTTTTGTTGCTGGTCCCTGCAGCTCTTCTATAGCATTGCCAATCCAGCACCGCTGGAAGAAGTATTGACTCCAGTAACTTGATAATGTTTAACTAGAGTTCTTGGCTGACATGACTACTAGCAGGATTTGGATCCTTCCACCTCTAGATCCCCCTGATAGGTGCTGACCCTCCTCCCAGTTAAGAGCTCTGTGTGGTGACCCCTTCCTTCTTGAAGAAGAACGAAATACAAATGGTGATGAAACCGTTTCTCCCCTTGGAAAGGGTCCTGCAGCATGGCTGGGTTGGACTGGTAGGATGTTGTGATAAGCAGATAATTTCCAGCTAAGGTGCTTAATGTTCACAATATCATAAAGGAGAGTTACTATTGCAATGGGGAGGGGATCCTAGATGGCTCTCTGTGGCTCCAGACTCCTTTTTGTGAAAGAAACATTTGTTAACTCTATTCAGGTCAACATGTTTTGTGTCTCAGCTGCAGTCTTGTGGTAAGTTCATAGGCATAGAGAGGAAATGGTCTGAGAGCAGAAACTCTTAGGTCCCCTTGTTTTGAGAACTATCACAGTTCTGCAGTGAAACTGAAAGAAATGTGCAGATGAAGGCAAGGGAGAGGAGGACAAAGTGTTAAATATGCTGACTGGCACTGTTGGATTGAGCTGCTTGGAGAAGGATGAAGCTACAAAATCGAGATTCAGATTTTAACAAGTTCAAGGGAGGATGGCTCCCATTTGCAGTTCGGCTTTGAGTCCCTCTAGTAAAAACAATTGGGTTTAGGATGAAGTTAGTGAAATTTACTTAACACTGTCAGTAAAGTTTCCAAAGAATCCCTCACTCAAAACCCCCTCATTTGTGTAAAAAATAGATTACATGAGTACCTGAGTAAAGTTATAAGAATATGTTTTTTTTCAGTATTTCTGGTTTCTGAACAGAGTATCTGAAGCAGCTGAAACACTTGTATGATTTTGCTTTTCTTTCCAAACCTAGCAAGGGTGCTGCTCTAGTAAATGACAAAATCCAGATAGAGTGTGGGAGCAGCAGGATCCCAAATTAAACAACTGGGAGGTTGATAAATGCTTCCAGTAGCAGATTTAACTACAGATGGAATCGTTTGACCATTCGACACGCCACAGTCCACTTGTTGGGGGCTTCCGACCATCTCTCTGCAACATTAACTTCATAAAAACTTCCATCAAAGAGCCCCCACCAGAGTCACAGTGCCTTTTTTAGAGCATTTTCAAACAGCAGAAATAAACATTTAAAGATTCTGCCCTTCCTTCCTTGACATTTTTCTGACAGTAAATTAGAATCAGATGGAAGGTATCATTATTTCCACAAAGATTGTCATGCAAATGAATTCCTTTACAGTAACTTTAAAAAATATTTTAGAAAATATGTATGCATTTGGCCAATAAATTCAAAGACATAGAGAAGTTTTGTTCAAGGCTGATGTATCTCAATTTGTATTCCTGTCCTTGGCCAGAGAACGTTCTTCACTAACCAGCAGTTTTAACAAGCAGTTTATTAAAATCCTGGACACCTGATAATTTTGTTCTTCATTTGTTTTTTCTCCTTTCCAGGTTCATTGTTTTTGGGGGGGGGGGGGTTTGTTGTTTTTTTTTTTTTTTAGGTACTGCACTGATGTTCTGCACTTCAAAGTGACAAAATAATTGCATACCTGGCATTTGGAAAATAAATCTGCAAGACATTAGAGTATTTTGATTCCAAGAATCTCTAAGAACTGGAGAGGATGTAATTTTAAGACAACAGTTTTTGAAAAGCAGAGTTTCACGCATAAACAGGTGGTTCCCCTGCCTTCATGCTGGTGAACACTAAGCAAAAGACTGTCAGTCCTCTCCAGAGAATCTGTTCATTGAGAAGGTGCTTTACCAGGATACTGGTTTTGTGAACTGGAAATTTAACAGACATGTGGGATTGAATAGATGTGATTGAATGTAAATAGAGACACAAGAGATGACTGAGGTGTGTACATTAATGGGGAATGATATTAATTTATTAGTATTCAGTAGCTGATTCCCCAATATAAGGTTTATGACAAAGCCACTTTTCTTAGCTACCTACCTGATAAAATTGCTAAAGAAGGCAGCATTATAACTTTATCCTTTAATGTATGTGTTCTCCACAGTATTTGAGTTAGGAACATCTGTTGCTCTTCTCTGTTTTTTCCACCATTTGACACCAAACACCCCTGAGAAAGTGTGGGATGATGACCCAAAGAGCAGTTGCATTTCCTTCTGAGTTATTTGCTCTTGCTTTACTGTAAGCAATAATGACTTTTTAGAGTGGTGAAAACCAGAGATATTTTGGCTCTTCCTTTATAGTGCTTTGGAAATTTTCTCAGGATCTAGTAACATTGACATTGCATCCAAATCCTAGTTGGGAGATTACTTCCTAATTATAGTGGTCTGGAGTTACAGCTAAGCAGCTAAGTGTATAGTTATTATTTTATTATTTGTATTTATACGCTGTAGTATTCACAACACACTATCCAACATTCATGCATGCATTGTACACACATACAAAGACTCAATGCTTACTCAGAAATGCTCATGTTCCAAATATACAAGCAGGTACTCAGAGGTCCTTGCAATTCTAAATTAATTTCTAAATACTTATATTCACATATTTTTATATATATATTTTTTACAGTAAATATCTTTGTAATTATTCCAGCCACAACATAAAACTAAATTATTTGTCTTGTTTGTCAGGATTACAAGTCTGGTCACATGTCACCTCCTTTCTATTCATATTGCATGCATCATCCAGGTGTTTAGTCTTGTTTTCTAAACTACATTGAGGTAGAAACTCGCTATTTAATTTCCTGTAGTGAGGATACCTCGTGGTACCTAGCCTGCTCACAGCTGGCTTCTAAGGTGTATACTTTTCAGGCTGCCATCCTTTCCTCATGTTACAAGTCTGATCTTTATTGTCACTCTCAGTGGCTGTTGAGACAGGCTGTAGGTGCAGAGGTGTAGGTATAGTGCCCCTGCTGAAGAGCCAGGTCAGGTGTTTGGCTATGCACAAATCATATTTGTTGCATAGGGCAATGCTCCCTATCAAGCACTGCCATGTCCATATCAACTATTATATGCGTTTTAGCAAATTCTGGCACTGATCAACTGAAAAGAATTGGTAGCAGAAAATGTCATCTTATTGTTTCACCAGTGTCAGGAGGATGAACTTCATGAAGATGGTTATACCTTACAGTTACTGAGCTCCTTTAGTCCGAGGCTCCCAATGTACACTATGAATAGCCAGAAATTTGTTACCACAGTTAAAGGCTTGCTGGGATGCTCATTTTACAAATACCCAAACAAGAAAGCCCAAAGGTTGTGGTTGATTTATTTAAAGATTATTTAGGACCCCAATTCAATTTGAAATTGAATGACATTTCAACTCCCAAATACTTACTTAGGCCCTCTTTCTGTTCTGAAAGGCTCAAGATCGTGGAGGCTAGGTTGCCTGTGGCAGAAGGAAGAGTATCCAGACCTCATGTTTCCTATCTTTATCCTTTAGGCACAAGAAATAATCTTCCCACCTACATTTATCCAGCACTGAGGTAAAACCTTGCTTCCTTCATAAAGAAAAGGCATCCGTAAGTATCTTGAAAAGACATAGAAATACTCTTAAGCAATTATGATCTGTTTGAATGTCCTTCTGATGGGTGACTATACCTTTGCTAGTGGCACTCTTCTCTATTTTTTCCATTTTGTGCTATTTTTGCCATCTCAGAAAATAATTGATTTAACAGCAGAGTCTACACAAGAAAACCAGAAGTTGTGCATCAATGTTTTAAAATTTTAAATGCTTCTGATGTTATTATCGTCTATAAGTGAATTTTCACTCAGATCATGCTTTGAAGCTTTCCCTTTCTTTACAGCAATAGAAAAATTTCTAAACTGCTCACTCCTTTCTGCTGGTTCATCACTCTCCTGTTCAGTTAAATACACCACAGAAGTGAAAAAATATACCTATTGCTTGTAAGCTGTAAACAGTCAGTAGATTGTGTTCTGTTGATTACGGACAGTTTATATTGGCTGGACCGGGCTTTAGCTGTCAGCACATAAAGAGAGAAATGGACAAAAGAGGCTCTGAGAGCAGATGTTGACACTGGAAGCTCAAATTCTGGGATCCTCAGCCTGTGGCTGTGGAAGCCCAGCTGGGAGAAGGAGACAGGCTGCATTCATAGAGCCTCTCTGGGATCCCTGCCCCATGCAGGTATCCAGCCATTGAGAGACAGGAAGATGAAAGGCTGCTTCACAGATGTCACCTGCTGAGGGTTCAGCAGCCTGTCCAGAAATGTCATGTTTGGCAGCTGGTGGAGGATCCCTCCCACCAGCTCTGGTGCACAGATTCTCACAGTATTCCGGGAAAGATGCTTACACGGGGGCTTCCTAATGAGACAACATTAAAGAGAATTTTTGGCTTCTGCCTCTAACAGCACATTGACATTAACCTAGCTGTCCATTCATTACACAGTTCCAGTGAAGATCAGTCACTCTAACAAAATTAATTTTAGGCATAAGTACCAGCCAAATTACCCTGGAAAACTGTCGAAATGGCTATCGCTTCTCATTCTGTTAAACTGATTCTGCATTCCTTTGTTTCTGTGTAAGTTTCTGAAACTGCTCTAAATTCCACCGACACAGGCTCAGTTGAGGCGCTTGGCCCCAAAAGCAGCAGAAACTGCAAAATTCCGGAGGATATATGGCACTCAAACATGGCACACCGAAACTCCTGTGTCCTATTATCTGCTTGTGTAATAATACATGACCTCATCAGAACAGACATTTCAAACATTGGCAGAAAAGATCAGAGAGTATTGGTAAGAAGATAAAAAAGAAAGGTGATAAGAATTTGGCATAAGAATGCTAAGATGTAAGCAGAAAGGTGCTAAAATGAAGCAGAAAAAGGCTATTGCTTAAATTGGCTGGGAGGGTATTAGTGTTTGCCCTTTTTCTCACCTACGGCCCTTGGGTCAAAGCAAATGGGACGTGCTTTGTCTTTGCCTTTTGGGCTACTTCTAATCTACACAGAAAGAACAAGGGGTCCTTTTCCATACTGTATACAGGCTCAAGGAAGTGTCAGAGCTTGATTCCTCACATACAAATCAATTAAACTCTCTTAAATATTAAATGCATGGGATCTAATACTGGCATTTTGGTGACCAGTAGCAGAAAAAATTATTCAGAAAGGTCAAATTTCTCATGCTTTTTTTTTTCAAGCTTCACAATCTTCACTTTTTTTTTTTTTTTCTCTTCTTTCTGTATTTGGTGTGGTAACAAGAATAGCTGTCCTTTTAACAAGTGAGAGTTTTGCTATAGAATCGTAGAATAATTTACGTTGGAAAAGACCCTTAAGATCATTGAGTCCAACTGTAAACCTAAACACTACCAAGTCCACCACTAAACCATGTTCCTAAGTGCCACATCTACACATCTTTTAAATGCCTCCAGGGATGGGGACTCAACCACTTCTCTGGGCAGCCTGTTCCAATGGTTGATAACCCTTTCCGTGATGAAATCTTTCCTAATATCCAATCTAAACCTCCCCTGATGCAACTTGAGGCCGTTTCCTCTCGTCCTATCACTTGCTAGTTTGGAAAAGAGACCAACACCCACCTTGCTACAGCCTCCTTTCAGGTAGTTGTAGAGAGCGATAAGGTCTCCCCTCAGCCTCCTCTTCTCCAGACTAAACAACCCCAGTTCCCTCAGCCACTCCTCATAGGACTTGTGCTCTAGACCCTTCACCAGCTTTGTTGCTCTTCTTTGGACGCGCTCCAGCACCTCAATGTCTTTCTTGTACTGGGGGCCCAAAACTGGACACAGTATTCCAGGTGCAGCCTCACCAGCACTGAGTACAGGGGCATGATAACTTCCCTAGTCCTACTGGCCACACTATTCCTGATACAAGCCAGGATGCTGTTGGCCTTCTTGGCCACCTGGGCACACTGCTGGCTCATGTTCAGCCAGCTGTCAACCAGCACCCCCAGGTCTTTTTCGGCCAGGCAGCTTTCCAGCCACTCTTCCCCAAGCCTGTAGCGTTGCATGGGGTTGTGGTGACCCAAGTGCGTGACCTGGCACTTAGTCATGTTGAACATCATGCCATTGGCCTTGGCCCATCAATCCAGCCTGTCCAGATGCCTCTGTAGAGCCTTTCTATCCTCAGGCAGATTGACACTCCCGCCTGTCTTGGTGTCATCTGCAAACTTACTGAGGGTGCACTTGATCCCTTCATCCAGATCATTGATAAAGATATTAACCAGAACTGGCCCCAGTATTGAGCCCTGGTGAACACCACTTGTGACCGGCCGCCAACTGGATTTAACTCCATTCACCACAACCCTTTGGGCCCAGCCATCTAGCCAGTTTTTTACCTAGCGAAAAGTATGCGCGTCCAAGCCATGAGCAGACAGTTTCTGCAGGAGAATGCTGTGGAATCTGTGGAATCTATCTTGTAGTGTATTGCCTCTTAATAGCATTCAGAGGTATCAAAATGCCACTGAGTCCCAGGAGAAGACTTTCATGATCATCATCTACATTTTTCACAATTATAGTTTGGGTTATTGTTTTGGTCTTTCCCAAGGAGGCTGCTTGCACACCAGGCTAGACTAGGCAATGCTCCTCAGGACCTAGGGCATGAAAGGTTTGCCTGAGGATACCAAGTGGAAGAACTGATGAGGAATTTGCTCATTAGTTACATCAAATATTTGAAACTAAAATCACTTTTAGTGCTAGTACTATTCTTGGTTATGGTCAGTGAGATTTTAGAGCATTAGGGTCATCTTGACACTTCAGTCATTGTTTTGCAAAAGGGAAGGAAAAAGTAACGAGTAAAAAAGTAGTGGAGGGGTTAACAGAAGGAGGTAAACACATACTGAACAGCATGATCCTAAATAAATTCACAGCATTCACCAGTTAGAGAAGCTTACAGTGTAAAGGTCTTGAGCTTGGAATGGCCAACTAATGCCAACAAAACCCTGGTGACTAAAGTTACTGATAGCTTTCAAACCAAAATGTAATCACTTCCTTCTTTTAAAAGAGACTGTGAGGATGTTCCAATCTGTGGCAGTCTAAATTCGTATATCTTTAAAAAAATCTAATTTTGAAAAGGTAGAAGGCTTAGTATTTTTTGGAAATTGCATTTTTAATATGAATATCTGACAAAAAGAAAAATGTAGTTCCAATGATGGTCATAACATTAGGACATCTAAAGAAGAATAAAACCATAAAATAAAAGGAGATGTGATAGACAAAACCAGAAAAAAACCCCTTAGGTCCTGGCACTTTTAAAGTGGTTTTAGTGCCTTTCATGCCCTCTTCATGAGTGAACCTTAGCAAATATTGGAATTTTCTCTTTAGGAGAAATTAATGAACTGACATATGGAATATTAAATATACATATCAATGAATTTTTAGAAAAGTAATAGTTTGTTTTACATACGGTATTATATTCTCTACCACCAGGTTAGACTTCCATCTAGTTGAGAGGGAGTTTTTAATTAAAGAACATAAAATTTAAACGGTTCAGAAAATGTCAACATGGGTTCCTATTTTCAGCCCAACACAGATGATAGAACGAGAGGGCATAAATGAAAATTAAAGAAAAACAAATTCAGAACAGATGTCAGGAAGCATTTTTTTCAAGCAGCGAATCATAAATGTGTGGAATGGCTTACTAGGCAAGATAGTTAAGGCAAAAACACGGAGGTCATTAAAGAAACAATTAGAAGACATCATGGTGTAGATGGAAAAGGGAATGAGACATGATGAGCCAAATGGCCTCTACTAGCTTCAAGAATGTCTCATGTTCTCAAGAAATCTGGACACTGGTAGATGGCTTTAGGGCTCTAGGGTAGCTGCTAGCTAAAAATCCCAACAGCTCTCTCCCTCTCTCCTCCTCCTCTCTCCCTTGCTTTCTGCAGGTACCCTAACAAAACTTTCAGGAATACCATCAAAGCAGTTTTAATTATGGGAGTATCAGCGTTAAATATGCATCGTAGGTGCCAGTGAAACCTTTGAAACATTTCCTAAGAGATGTGATCTTATTATCATAAAACAAGTTTGCCAGTACAGAGCAACAGGCAACCTCTATTAGAAAAGATGTCTTCTACTAGGAAAATTTTAATATCCTTTTTTGTGACTATTAACATTATAAAGAAACATTCAATACCATCTGTAAACGCTGTCAAAGATGGTATGGTAGAACTACTTAAAAAAGAAAGCCAAGTCTTATGAATAAGTCAGGACAGTGCACCTGGCAAGTTTTACGGAAGAAACAAAGACTCAGAGCTTTCTGTTCAGTCAGAATGGGACAACCAGAAGAAGTGGCTTAGGTGAGGACAGATAATGGAGGAGGATTTGGTTTACTATTAATCACCTACAGCTATGAATGGAAAAGGAGGACAAACAAATAACCTCTGTTTGCTCAAGATTATTTTGAAACAAAATAGAAGATCTGAAGTGATAATTATATCTAGAAAGCAGATGTTAAAACAACAAGATGCTTTATAAACAAGAACAGGCTAGAAATGAACTAAAATGGAATTATTGCACTATGCCAGCTGACCGCAATTATTTCCAGCTTATGCTATTTCAATAACCTGTAAAATTCTAAATATGAGGGAACTAAGAGTCACATTTTTGCTTCACAAGTCTAGAAAGGGTTCTTTAAAGGGCTAGTGCTTTAGGGGGGTAGGATAATTTAAAACATTCAGAGATCCATCTCAAGCTTGGTGAAAAAATTGCTCTTATGTTAATCTGTGTGTTATAAACAGAAAACTGCATCTTGCAATGTTCTTGACATAGATGAACTGATATGAAATGATATTAGGTAATCCCAGAAAACAGGTAGGGTTTGATCTTTTAGGCCTGTTGAGATCATGATTATGTGCTGTAAAATTTGAACATTTAACAATAATACATCGTTGGCTTCAGATCCAGTTCCCTCAATGCACTGTCCACATGTGAGGCAGGTGTCTGAGCTCCCATGGGAGATTGGGGCGCGTGTGATCTGAACAATAAGGGCAAGGCAGCCTAAATAGCAATTTAGTCAATGAAGTGCAAAAAACCGTTCAGCTCACCCTAAAGTAGATAGTCATGTCTGGTGAGCTGAATGGTTATTTAGGAACAGTGGCAACTTAAATCACAGTGGCTGTTTGAGAAAACCTTTTGTGTGGCTACTATTATTTTCATTTGCCTTAATCCATTTAGGAAGTGGTTAAATATGAAATACATTGATCCTTCCCCATGACCCCCAGACTCATTGGATGAAATGTTGCTGTCTATGTTTAAGATCTCTATAACTGATTTAGCCACCATAAGCTTACTTTGTTATCAAGAAAGAGAAATTAGTCCCTCCAAAGGCCAAAGTTTCATCTCAGGCTAAAGGACATCAGATCAATCACACTATGAAAGTGCCCATTTCTCTTTACTAAAGGGATGCAAAGGGAGCTTAGGGTGACTAGGCTGGTGTTGAAATCTAATGAATCCTGGTCATAATGTTGAGTTCCCACCTTGCTACAAACACTCTCTTGATCAATTTACACATATAAGACCCTTAGTTCCTTAAAAAAAAAGTTCTTTACTATTGCTTCTTGCAAGAAGGCAGAATAATAGAGAACAAAATTCTCAATGGAATGATTACTTTCCCCTCCCATTGAGGGAACGAGAGGAGCTAAGAGAAGCCAACAAGCAGGTCTTACCTCTGGCCATATGGAGTCCAAGCAGTGTTTCAATAAAATTTACTTCTGTAAAGAACATCAATAGAAAACTAAAAAAAGTAAATCTTTGCTTAGCTTCAGAATTTACCTGTGGTTGTTTTCCTTAAATTGTATAAAGTGTTTGAACATAATTGAAATGATATCCTGAAATGTACTTTTCTTAGTTTCTTCGATCTCCCCCTATTTATAGAGGGGAAATTAGTATGAAATTACAAAACTGAGATATTATTTGGAAGCTAAATAGCATGTAAGGATGGGATGCCTCTCAGGTGATTCATGCTATCTGAAAAAATGTTTATTTGTAAGGTGGTGTCTAGACTACAGCAATGCTCAGCAGAAAGATGGGCCACCTCAGGGCAAATTACCCTCTTTAACAGTTAAGCTTACGACAAATTGCCTTCTAGAGGTGCCTGCATCAGACTGTTCAATACATAGGAAATCCAGACAATCAGCTTATGTTTGAAACTTAACTTTCAGATAACTGCAAGTAAATGGGGGTGAATCGTGGCTACAAAGCTAAGCTGACCGTAGCTGTCTGCAGCTGGAGGTGTGCACATTAAGAGTGCTCTCAGGCAGTGCCGTGAGAAACACATAGACCAAAAAATAATTTTCAAACTTTTAGAAGGAAAACAGACACACACACATACACAGGTGGACATATGTCTTAATTGGGCTCAGGCACTGTTACGTATGTTGCCAAATTTCACATCATTACATACGATTTGCAGTAAAACAGAAATGCCTCAGACAGAGGAATTAGCAATACAGGCTTACAGTTGTGCTTGGGTGGGTAAGGAAATGTTCACCAAGGTTCATCACATGAAGTGCCAGACCTACTGTGGCTTAGTGACTCTAAACACTGTGGAAGTTTTATAAAACAGAGACTAAATTGGCTTATGCCTTTGGAGCTGTGCTTTTGGCTACATGGCTGAGCATTTGTTTTGGAAGCTGGAGACTCTGGTTTTGGTCCCAGTGTTAATTAATTGTACCATGCATTTGCACTGCAGACCACTAAGGAAGGTGTAAGACAGTGTCTGGATGTGGATTATTTAAACATTACTGACTCATCCAGAGGGCTTTAGCGGTCAGGTAATGACCAGCTGGAGCAGTTAAGGGCTGTAGGTGAAGCCAATTGTTGTGCGTTTGTGAAGGACCTCCAAGTGACTCTGTGCTGCTCAGACAATTTTGGACTGTTTTTTTTTCTTTTGTAATTTGATTTATTTTTTGAATGTTTTAAAAATCTGGGTCTTAATGTCATTATACTGCTGCTTTGCTCTGCCAGCACACTCTGTTCAGTGGCCACAGTCTGCTCATCCTTGCTTTATCTTAATGGGAAATTGTTCTGTTCGAAGCAATGCAAAAGCAAAGTATTATGTGCAAATTATCTTAAAATTAAATGTTTCTCTGTGGAAAGAAGATGTCAGGTCTCCCTCCAAAAGATAAATTGAGAAAAATAGTTTCTGCATGGAAAAACAGAAAAAGCCCATCTCTCCAAACAATTACCAGGTAGCTATTCAGATCTGTGGAGCTATCAGCGCCTTCTCACGTCCTGCTTTAAGGCCTGGCTGACTCTCTAGAGCAAGTAACTCACTCCACTCCTCACACTGCACTCAGGACTACTGAGGCTTTGCAGCCAGCATAGAGCGAAGGGTGCTCCATAAGAGGCACAGAGGCTCCCCTCTGAGCCACGAGGAGCAGGACCAGCGCTGTGCTGAAGGCCAGCACTTGCTCTGCGTCATGGCATCCAGCCGTACTTGCAAGCTGCTGGTAGGTGTGGAGCCAAGGCCACTGCATCCATCCCCACTTTGAAATAGGATTTAGCAGGCTTGTAGTTGTTTCTATTCCTGTACGGCTGGAGCCATGGCAAGGGGTAGACATCAGAGTAGTATACAGGTTTTTTTAGTCCTTAGACTACCCTAATGTCTTTAGGTGGGCATATGCTGCCTAACATATTAGGATTCAAAATTATTCCTCCTCCTTTGTTATAACTTAATTTAGAGGATCCTGTTGAATAGAAGGGCTCTGGAGAGCAAACAGCTGGTGACATCTTTTAAAAAAAATGCATGAACCTAAGAAAGACAAAGCAGTGGACTGTTGTGCTGCGGGGCATCAGTTGCCTTCCATGGAATGTCTAAGATCTGATGGAGACATCCTTCAGGTGCCTGGGTGCCTCAGGCTGCCTGCACAGTCATGGCATCTTTTGGAAGACCAAAGTCTCTAGTTTGGCTTCTACTCTGAAGGTGAATCCATCTGGGCAGAGCTTGCCTGTCTCCACAGACTGCGTAGGGAGCTTCATGGTCTTCCACTGACAAATACAATTTTACGCTTGTGCTTAAGCCCAGGGGAAGAAAGTCCAGCTGAAAGGTGAACATGCACTCACTTTCTGTGACATTCACAGTGAAAAAAGGAGAAAATATCTACAGGGAGTAAGGAAAAGATCAGAATTGAAAGACTGATAAGGAAGGAAAGAAAAGGATACAGAAACACAATATGAGAAGGGAATGACATTGGAGCTGCAGATGGAGAGGGAAGTGTCTTAACATAGAAAATTTTTAAAAAACCCTCTGTTATTGTTTTGATGCTAGTTTCCTATTTCTTCATAAACTAGGGGATTCAGTGAACCAGAACTGAAGAAAGTTTCTTCCATTTCTTGCTTCTCTCTTAAGTTTCAACTTCTAGCAGTAAGCAGCAAGTAGGTAACTGGTACTTTTGTTCTGGCGCTTCTTTCCTCTAGAATAAATTCCCATATGTTAAAAGATTCATTTTGATTTTATATGCTTTAAAGATATTTTTCTATCAATACTGTTCACAATTTAATTACAATAATTAACATAGTTTTCCAATATTTTTTTGTGCCTTTGATTATATGCCTAAAAATGTTGCAGCTGTGTTTACCTATATCCCTTTTGTCTCAGGCTTCATCTGAAATGAGAATATCATTTTATATATAGCTTTCTACTGGCTTTGTGAACTGTTTTTCATAATACCCCAGTTTAGCTTCATATACATTCATACAAAGGAATGGACTCAGCTCTCTTAATTTGAGTGGTTCTGGAACAGAAATCAGGATAGGCAGAAATTCCTGGTGTAAACTGTGATTTTTCAAGAAACAGGAAAATATGTTTTCTGTTTGAACAACAAAAAAAATATGTATTACCCAGAGAATGCTGTAAAAAACTGGTGGAAAGATACACATTTGCCTATCATTATTCAGCAGAGGAGGTAATATTAGAAAAAGCTGTTGGTTAGAAACTGAATTTTTTTCCTTGTTTGTAGTAATATATGCAATGACTAAATGCTCTTCCATCATCCTTTGTCCAGAGATGATAGTTTATCTTCCATGTAGCTGACCTATTTCTGGGAAAGGGGCAAGGTGAAATGTAATTAAGCTTTGTACAGCTGATGTGGACAAGAGATCTCTCACTCATTATCGAAGCATCAGCTACCATATGTGGTCTGTAGAGCAGCCAAACATTTGTGGTCCAGCAGCTGCTAACATGAATTTCTGATGGATTAGGCTTAGGAGTGTCTTCATAGATTTCGCTGGGAATTGGAAAGGTCCACAGAGTTTCCAGAGTGGCTATTGGGATTCCCTTCCTGCATGAACAGAATCCAAAAGCCTATCTGAAAGCAATTGTTTCATCTAGATTGCTCTGCTGCCAGCTCCTGGAGGCAGCTAGCAGGAAAAGAAGAGCTGCTGTTGGGGTGGGGAATTTAAAAACAATTCACCAAAGGACTTGAGAATTGCTAACTATGCAAAGATAAGAATGGAAAGCAAAGATCAAGAGAGGAAGAAGAGGACAAAATCTGGGGGAGGAAGGAAGAATGGACAAAAAGATAAAAAGAGATGAATAATAAAAGGTGGGTGAACAGGACCTCTGGGTCCTAAGGTGGATGTAGAGGAAGCTTCCACATTTCCTGCTACCATTTTTCATTGAAAACAATTTGCCAGAACTGGATGTTCTGAGCATGCGGTACCTTAAATCTCCAGCTATTACTGAAATATACAGATGTCATAGTCCACTGAACAGCCAAAGAATAAACTGAGGGATGGAGGCAAAGTACTTAAATGGCTTCATTTTCTCTGTAGCCTACATAACATAGTGGAAGTTTTCTACTGAAAAGTCAGTGTGCTATGGATTGGCATCATATGGAAGGCCTCTATTGTGTCTGCTGAGCCTGTGATCCTTCTTTCATAAATAAGCCCAATAGGCTATTTATAATGAGACTGAGCACTCTGTTACATTTTTGTAATGCCTGTGTGTACCTTCCACAGTATTTTCCAAGGAAATAGTGTTATCAGAGGCTGGGATTATGCAATATTATCAACTTCAAGCCCTCAGAAATCATGAAACTTAAAAAGTATGAGATACTTTTTTAAAAAAAAATTATTTTCTGATTTCTGTTTGTGTGGTATGATTCAACCTGGTTGCCAAGCTGTGAGGGCTAGAAAGCTGCTGCTTTTATATTGGAAGTTGAGATTTCCACTTAAGCAGTGTCACTTCAGGAATTACTTTTTTAAGAGAAGTGACAAATATTTCAGTACTCACAGTAAATTCATGAATTGCACAACACTCTCTTGACTTCCGAAGACATCTTAAATTTCTGCATACATTTTGTGGACAGCCCCTTATTAAGTGATCATTTCCTGTGACAACTGCTGTTTTTATTTCTTGGTCATGTAAGACAGGTTTCCCAATATACTTCGTACCCTAAATACTGATTTGGCAAAGCTTAGTTTCTTAAGGCAAAAGGAATTAAATGCTTCCTTCAACCATTTTAATTGAAACTGATTTTAATATTAAAAACAATAAAGTTACTTCAGTCATAAAATACAATCAGAACACCCAGAATATCATAAGGTATTTCAATGCTCCATATAAAGGCATATCCCAGCACTAAATATAGGCTGAGTTAATATTGTGCTGTAATTCTGAAAGACCGTTTAATTTGCAGGATGCTTTTTGAAATTTGGCTTTGCTTCTGGAACATAAATATTTGTTTTACTACACAGAACATTAGGGAACAGTCAAAATGGGAAGCAAATCATTCCTATATCTTATGTCTGTGTTAACCAAATGGGGTCGCATTAATTTGCACCAATGTAGGTGTCTGATGTACTATGAATTGGGCCAGAGGCATTGCCTTCTCACAGAGTACGCGTTATTATTTAAGGTACGGATTTTCTTCTTTCAGGAGATCCTTACATGCTTTTTGATTTTTCTGAAGAATTTGAACTTTTGACTCTTAGAGCGAAAGACACTACATCATGTCTAAGCTCAGCTGAGCACAGACTAACACAAGTGCTGTAAAGTGCTGAAGAACTGGTTGTAATGATAAAAACAACCCCGTTTGGGCTTCCTCCATTTCTGGGCTCTGAAGGTTCAAAGTGTAGCTTTTGTGCTGTTTTGGTTTTGGGGTTTTTTTTCGGGTTTTTTTCTGGTTTTGTTTTTTTTTTTTCTTTTTTTGGAAGAGGTGTGTATTAGGAAGCACAGTCCCGAACAATGTTTGAACAGACTTGGGTATCAAGAGGTACGTGTCCCAGCCTCGGCCTCTCCTTTACTTTTTATGCGATATTCAATGTCTGAGAGATGCCGAAAATGGGGTATTTTCCCAAAAGGACAGTTTCCCTATGGCTTATTCTTTAACTGAGCTGGAGAAAATAGTAACAGAGTTTATAGCCGCGGTGATGAACCTCGGACGGGTGAATGTCCTGCAGGAGGCCTGCAGCGGGCAAGGAGCGAGGCGAGCCCGCCCGCGACGCCAGCCCCAGGCGCTGCCCCAGGGCGGCAGCGAGGGACAGCCCCGGCGGGAGGGCCGGGAGCGGAGGGCAGGGCCGGTGCCAGGCGCGGCGGGGCGGCGGGCGGCCTCCCTCGGCCCCGAGCTCGGCGGGGGCAGCGCGGGGGAGCGGCCGGGCAGCCTGCATGCTGGCGGGCCCGCCTGCTAGCCCGGGGCCCGGCCCGCCAGTTCTGGGCCCGCCTGCCAGCCCCGGGGCCTGGTTGCCAGCCCGGGGCCCGGCCCACCAGTCCTGGGCCCGGCCCGCCAGCCCGGGGCCCGCCTGCCAGCTCGGGGCCTGGTTGCCAGCCCCAGGGCCCGGCCCGCCAGCCCTGGGCCCGCCTGCCAGCCCGGGGCCCCGCCCGCCACCCCGGGGCCCGCCCGCCAGCCCCCGGGCCTGGTTGCCAGCCCGGGGCCCGCCTGCCAGCCCCGGGGCCCGGCCCGCCAGCCCTGGGCCCGCCTGCCAGCCCTGGGCCTGGTTGCCAGCCCGGGGCCCGGCCTGCCAGCCCTGTGCCCGCCTGCCAGCCCGGGGTCTGGTTGCCAGCCCGGGGCCTGGGGCCCGGCCCCGCGGAGCGCGGCGCGGCCGCCTCTCCCGGCGCCGGAGGGGTTCCCGCAGCGCTGGGACAGCCCCGCGGCCGGAGCAGCGGCTCGGGCGGGAACCGGGGAAGCGTCGCCTGCGCTTCTCGGGGGGTGGCTTTGGACCCACGGAGGAAGGGGGGCCTCCCAAATAGTCCGTCTCCATTTTTAAACGGGCTCAGCGCTCGCTGCCGAGCAGAGAGCTTCGAGACCTTTCAGCCAGCACTCTGATAGCTGGCAGCTCTGAAAACAAAATATCCCACCTAAAACTGCTTAAGGCTTTTCAGTCCTCGGGACTTGAGCCAAGAATTATTAATTTTTTTCAGTCTTGGCTGCTTCATGTGATGCACCTCAGTAAAAATGAAGCCACCTAAATGCCCTGCTGTAGAGCAAGATGCTTAATTTTAAGCGGTTGAAATTGGAAGCATGGACCTTGTGACTTACTTTTGAAAGGAGGATGTTGTTCTGCTCTGTACGTTTTAGTGCTGTCTTCATTCGCTACTCCTGAGGGACAGTTGTATCAGACTTGTGAAAGCATGGATCAAAAGCTGTCTTAAAAGTGACTGTATGATATTAAGCATATGGACATAAATTGCCAATATTGCACATTGATGGTCTTGAAATAATTTTATGCATTAAATGTACGAGGTTCACAAGTAGAAGATATTTTTGTAACTATCATATTGTGAGCACTCTCTGGGATCAAGGACACTGGTGGCTTCTTTCCTTCAGCTGGATCAAAGGTATTCAAAAGCCAGATTGGGTAGTCAGTGGCAACGCTACAGCCTCCGTGTTTTCAGTAGGCTTGCCTGGGCAGAGCCGAGTGGCTCCTTCAAAGGCATTGTTGCTACAGCAGGAGAAATAAAACCCCAGCTGGATCAGGAGGACTAAGAGGAGAGGAAAGTCCTGGAAGCCTTATTGTCACCAGCAAAGTAAGCAGAGTTCTAAAAGATGCAGGTAGCAAACCTGCTAGGTGATAAATTGGGATTTCATGTGGTATCTGGTGCGATTTAAAACACTTGTACAGCTTGAAACAGAATTTCTCACTTTTTGGACCACAAAGCTACTGTTCAACCCTCAACATTTCTGGTGAACCAGGCAGAATTTTTGCCAACCACTGGGCATTCCTGTGGGCCACCATGTATCCTATTGGTCTATGGTTTTACTAAACAAAGGCGACCTGGTATGGCTGATTATTATATTTCAGCAGGCTTCTTCTGATCATTATCACAACCGCATGACCTGCTAGTGGTACACAGAGCACAGCTTGGAAGCCACAGGGTCAGAAATGAACCCATTATTTGATGGAGGAAGAGGGAGAAGAGTTTCTGGAGTGGGCATCTGTATCCATGTTGTTGTTCTAACAGGCTGTGAGAGGTGAGAGACTTTTTTCTCATGTTCTGGTGGCCTTCGCAATCTGTTTCAGCAGCACACAGCAACATACAGCAAGTAGCAAAACAGGTCATTACAGCATTGTTTGCACCCCTTTAATAAGGCACATGTCCCTCTCCCTTCTCTCATCTCATTCACAAGCTGTCTCAGTAGTGAATACAGGCAGGAGAATTGATTCAGATAGATTTTTGAACCTCTGCAAAATTTAAGGCTCCTTTTCAAGTGTTAAAAAAAGAGAAAAACATTGAGGGAAACAGAAGGACCATCCTGAAGGGAGGGGTGACAACAATGGAGGCAGTCTGTCTGGACAAATCCTATCCATGGACAGCATTTCCAGCCAGAGTAATTACTTCTTCTTCTCCAAGGAAGTGGGAGTGGAAAAGATTTCGTTCAGTGCAGGCTACTTGTAACAACAAGCCAAACACCTTCCACAAAGAGCAGTCCAGTCACTCCCAGAGATCTCTGGCGTTCTGGAGATCAGAGTCTTCAACCAATCTGTGGAAGTAAAGAAACTCTCTTGCTTCAAACACTGTTTAAATTTCCCATCACCAGTCACTAATGGCCAGGAAGTAGCCTAGCTGCTTGGTTTTATCTTTAGAAAACTGGTACTGGTGCTAAGAAAGGAAGAAACAAACTGGTGTTAAGAAGCAAAAAAAAGTGTCTTAGAAGTGGTCAGGAGAAGGACGTTCCAAGGTCTTCACCTTCTTGTATCAGCTAAGGGCATCACATAGAAGTGTCATGTACTGATGATATTAGATCCTGTTAACAAGAAACCGACAGTGTCTCGTAATGTCAGGACAACTCTGCTCCCGACTAACCTGGAGGTTTATGGAGGTTGTCCTTGGAGCACTGTGTAGATTCTCATTCAAATTAAAAACAGTATTCCCAATCAAGAGGCCAGCCACGGAAGGGGAGAAGACTCCAAATTAGCAAATGTTGTATGTTGCAAAAGAAAGCAACAAGGTAAAAAAGACAAAAGGGCCTCTTGACCTGGCCTGGCTTCTGGGAGCCCAAAGTCACCATCCTGCCTGGAGGAGGAGGAGGAAATCGTGGCAGAGCCCTGAGCTGCTGTTACACCTGATTATGTGCATGGCCAGAGGGTTCCCACAGGCCTCCAGCACCTGGGTGGCCCAGCAATGTCTTGGCTTTCTGCTGGCTCACAGGAACACAAAGACAGTGCAAAATTAGGACTCGGGCCAGTTTATTATGAAGGATGGTCATGCCTGCAGAGTCTCTCTTGCCTAGCCTTCAGTTTCCACAAAGTCAATATTTGAGCTAGTCAGGCTCCTTTTCAGCCAAAAGGGAAAGGTGGATCCATTTTTAAGATGCAGTCAACCTTGGCTATTTTAGACATTTACTCTAGTGATGAATTGCAGTCCAGAAACTCCCTGTGTTGGTTGACTATAGAAAGAATCAAGAAACTAACTCAGATTTTAGATGTCTAAGTTGGTCACATGAATCCTGACCCCAAGACAGAACTGGGTTTTGTGAGTTGCCATGTTTGTCATTTTAACTGTGCGTCATGCATGTTGTATGGTCTTTTCAATGTCCTCCTATGTGCTTCCTGCCCTTAAAGATCTCCCATCGTGAAAATTTCTGACCCACATTTTTCAGCTTTTCTCTTGTGTTGTTCTCTTACTTTTTCCCCCCAAATGCTCATGTTTCCAGCCCTGACTACTTTTGTTTAACAACACTGTCCTTATTCTCCCCCTTCTAAAGTAAATTGAATGATCTATATGCAGGGGTGAAAGGAGAAGGTTTTCTTTTGATCTAGCAATCGTCTACTCTAGTTTCTTCACTTGTATCTGGCTGCTCGGGTCACAGGCACATGATTTGCTTTGTGTTTCTATAGTGCCTGGTATAATGGAGCCTCCTCCATGGCCAGAGCTCTAAGGCACAATGGTTGTACAAAGAACAAGGGAATAATGAATAGTAAATGAAGTAAGAGCTAAGTAAATAGAGAACTATCGTGAGGGAGAGGGGAGTATATGGACAGTGATATGAGAGAAGACCAGAAACAAACAGAAGGGGAGAAAGAATCCGGAGATGCAGTGAGAAACGTACTGGATGGCCAAGGGTGAAAAGTCACAGTGCCACAGAAGTGGGAGGGGAATGGAAAATAAAAATCAAATGGGAAAAATGATACTTTATGAAAATAACAACAGAAAGTGAATAACATGGAAGTAGATCAGAAGGTCACAGAAGGATTTAAAAAAACCCCAAACACTCAGAGGAAAATAGAAGGATGAGGGGTGAGAGGCAAAAAAAGAGGCAAACAGGACAACCAAGGCATGATATGGCTTGGGATAAACTATTGACTCAAGTCCTACGAAAGCACAATGTCCTACATGTGTACAGAGCTACATGTGTACAGTTGAGGGCAGGGTTTAGTACTGCTCTCCAGCATACAATTAACACAGAAGGTCTATACATTATCTCATCTTGCATTTTTATTATTTGCAGCTTATTGTTCAACTGAGCGTGTATCATTGGTTAATTAATGCTGCCAACACTCTGCTCCACTAAATGATTGTTTAGCCTAGAGTGGAATAAAATACTACAATGACTAATACAATATCATTATGTAACAGAAAATTAAAAATCTGATAATTTGATTGGAAGTCTCAGGTGAGTTTTTTGTATAAAAGTGTTAACCTCAAGTAGCTATAAACAGGTAAATGTTTTATTCAGCTGACTGATAAGGAATAAATGCTTATGATATAAATTATGTATAATTAATACTCCTGGGATAAAAAAATGTATGCTAATAGGTTGTCAGTTAATTAGGAAAGGAATATGAGGTAAACAAAGGTGATTAGAATATACCCTGGGACCATAAACAGAAATTGTGCCTTAAATAATCTGTAAAACCCCCCTCACATTAAACAGCAAATAGTTCAGTTTTAATTCAGAGCAAAACCATAATGCTTTATGGAGAAAGGCACAGTGGAGATGTTAAATGAAGAAACAGCTTGTGATAACAGATCTAGGGGCTGCAGAGTAACTCACCTTCCCTGTTCTGCGCTACCTTGTTTTGGATATTGTCTTGGTCTGTCCTCACATAAAAGAAGGCTAAAATAAGCTTTGCAGAAAATATGGCAAATAATGTCCTAGCAGACCAATCTTACATTTTAGCTCACAAAATGAGAGCTTGTACTGGTTGGTCTTAAATCTACAACATGGGAAATGTTCCCCAAATCAGTTTATGCTTCTTACCTGCCCTCTGACTCACTGTTCCTCCTTGTTTCTGCCAGTACCTTCATGTGATAAATGAGACCTTCCTTCTTCCTGCCATTCTGTAATTTCATTTGGGCTAGACATTTGAGATATTTTCTCATGAAACAGGACTAAAGTAGAGAAAGACATGACAGAGATGAATGCTCATTACAATGGCAGCCAAGTCTTTCCTTTGTGTCAGAAGTGGACAGACCTGCATTGCCCTTAAGGCTGGCGTGGTGCCTTGTAAGAACAGCCATCCTGGAGAAGACTGAAGATTCATCTCCCCAGTGCCTTTCTTAGGACAGTAACCAAAAGCAGCTGTCGAGGGAAGAGTTTAAGAACAAACCAAGTATATATGATATTTCCTTTTAGTATTCTCCTAGCTTTCAATCACTTGCAGCTTAGGGGCTTCCTGAGCTGGAGATATATGCTAATTCTGATTAATTTATCCTCCATTAGTTTGGCCATTGCTCCTTTGAATGTATGTAAACTTTAGCTGTTTCTGAGACCATCCAAGGAGAATGGTGAGACCATCGTCCCTGTTGTGAAGCCCACCAGAAAATGCTGAGCTGAGCCAGTAAAAGACACTGTCTCCCTGCAATGCCATGCAAACTAAAGAGTAGACGAGTTATGGTTTGTAGAGGGAAGAGAATTTTGGGATTGTTCAAAATGTAACAGGATGTTTTAAGTGGATTACAAGACTTATTACGGATTGGTTAGGGGAAGGACAAAAAGTGGGGAACGGGAAAGATCAAGGTGGATTGGAGACCACCAAGCATGGGAAAACAGAAGATAAAAGGGATAAAAAGGGGCTGGTTGAGGGTAAACAGGTGGCTGGTCAGTATACTTGTCTGACTGAGTCCTCTGTTTGCTCTCTACAGTCTATCATATAACCTTATTAAATCCTGTTTATAACTACGCTCTGTGTGGGTGCACTCTCTATTCTGAGCTTGTGAGTGTGACAGCCAGCAAACTTCAAGTTGGACTGGCTCGTGGGTAGGAGAGGTCTCAGTGCCAGCCACTGGAGTGAGAGTCTGTCGACCTAAGGGGCTCAGGTCCCAGTGCCAGTGGCTGCCTAAGAACAGCTACTGGGGAGACCCAAACTGTGCGTGTACATACTCCACCAGTAGATTTCAATCCTGATAGCTGGAGAGGAGGAACAGGACTGAGCCCCTGTGCTGTTCATGTTTATTGAGCAGAGCGTGTGCTTGCATGGGTGTTGTTAAAGGCACTGTTCTCTGTGCTGATCCATGTGGCAGGCCATACGTCCTTATGCCTGTGTGCCTGCTGGGAATATGTGCCCAGCTGCCTCATCTGTGGCTGGATGTGGGGACACGGCGCTGTGACAGCCTCACATCTATGGGGGACAGGAAGGATCCTGGGATGGGAGGGGTCCCCATGGGTGCCAAAGCTGCTGCGTTTGGTTACCTCTAACAGTCTACAGCTGCAATCTACAGCCTACAACAGGACACATTCATGCTGAGAGGAGTTGCACAGGTCAGTCACACACTGCTGGCGTTGTTCTTCCTGAATCGCTCTCCTCCTACCTTATTTGACAGCCTCTGGTTCATGTCTTAGAAGAGACAGTGAAAGCTGGCACCTGTCTCCTCTCTCTGTGCCTCTAATGAAAGTTCACCTAAGCAGGGCTCTGAGAAAGCTATCAGAGTGCGGAGGAGTCACCACAAAACAGAGCCCTTTGGGAGTTACCACCTGCTTTCTGCAGGCAGCTGCAATTACGGTAGTGGCTATGGTATGGAGGGACATAGCTTTCCTCCTGCAAAACCCAGTCCCTTTGGAAAACAAGTTCAGTTCCCCTAACAAGTGCTTTCTGGAGCTGTCTCAAACAACTGTAGGGGAGTCTAATGCTGCCACATTCCTAATGATGTTCTTTAGGCCTCATCAGGTGGGCTGAATCAGGTCGTTGCTCTTTTCCTAAGGTGCAAAAAAGAATATTCTTCTGTCCCTTAGACAGTTTAGTCTTAAAACTGACGTGAAACCATCTGCAAACATGTTCAGCCTGCAGGGTGTGTCATTACCAGTTTCTCAGTGAATTGAAAACATAACTTTAAAAAAAAATCAGTGTAGAAATCAGGGCCTAATTTCCCAAGAAACTCCTCCCCACAGAATGGTGTAATCCTTGGTGGAGCTGCTTGGTAAATCAGGTATGTTTTCCTATTTGTAGGATCAGTTCAGGAAATGCATAAATTAAATTCCCATTGTATATTGTACAATATGTCAAGGAGCAGTGTGGCCTGGAGGCTCCCTCAGGGTCATGGAGACAGAGCTGAGGGTGAACCAGTGCTGGCTGTGCCCTCACCCACAGGGCACAGTCCCACAGGGCTGGTAAAGGGGTCCATTGACAGACCCCAATACAGCAAGTGATGAACTGGGGCCAGGGCACAGCCAGGGGCTCCAGCCAGGAGCAAAAGGAGATGAAGGCAGAGATGGGGCTGGAGACCAGCACTGCTGCACCACCACTGACTGGGGCGGGGACTGATGGCCCCGGGGGGCTGCAATGGGGTCCTGAACTATGCACAGTGTGGGGTGAGGTCCCAGAGGGGCTGGGCAGGGACAGTCATTGCTGATGGTGCCCTCAGAGCCCTGACAGATTTTTATTGGACGATTGCTTAAATTATGTGTGATGAAGAAGTGTCATAAATTTATTAGTAGTAGTCATATTTATATCCCTGTACCACCCACACAGACTAACAGACAATGACCTTTTCCAAGATTAGCAGGGGAAGTGACATCTGAATGATGAAGGCTAGAAGACACAACTAAAATATATGCATTTTCCCTGAGGTTTTATCCACACAGGAATAAAATCAAATTAATGTTGGCTTGGGTCAAGATATTTTCCTGTGGATGTTAAGGTAAATTAATTGCTGTCTTTTAGATATGGTGACTTCACAATTATACAGAAATCTACAGAATATGATATAGCAAAAGAGGTCTAAACCAAAAGAGAATGTCATGAAGGCAGCTACCTTTGCTGGGTGGTGCAGATGTGGCCATATACTTGCATACATTTGGGCTATCTGAAAGTGGTATTTGATTTCACCCAGGTATCAAGCTACCACATAAAGTGGTCTGAAACCAAAACTCTTTCAAGCATAGTATATGACCCCTTCAGCTCCTTTTAATGCAAGGAAAATACTTTCAGAAAGAAACTTTTAAAGTCGTAAGACTTGTAAACATAAATCAAAATATAAAAGAAGATCTCAGACACCAGGATCTGTTCAAGTTCACGTTTCAAATCATCTCAGCTCCACAAATTAGTTGTGCATTTCCAAGATTGCTTTTGCACAGCTTATATGCAAGTGACTAAGGCCATATCTATTTTCTTTCTCGAAAGCATAGGCTGAAGATGGGAAGTACGAAACATTTTGCCAGCCTTAAATATGGAGGTTTAAAATTACCAAATGTAAAGCTCTAGCAGTGGGCTTTTAATTTGGCTCAAGCTTTCAGAGTCTGGCAGGCTGATGAAGTGCAATTGCCATGGGTGAAAACAGAGCATCAATTAACAGACACATGCAAGGTTGGCACCTACCAAGAATTCACCCTGAAAGATTTAAAGACAAATAACTCAGTGATCAGACACACCTGGAAATCTTGGAACAAACTTCATAGAGTTATGAAAATTAAACCCACTAAAAACTTCCAGTCGAGTATCTGGAACAATGCTATGTGGAAGCCAAGGAGGGAAATGATACTGTATATTATTTATGGTAAATACCAGATTATTTACGGAGCAGATTTTAAATAAATTTGTAGTGATGTGGAAGATAGTCAATATTAAAGGTGAAGAGCACAATAGCCAGTCTGTTCCAAAAAATGTTCACTGAAGACCCAATGGGTCTGAATCAAACCTATTGATGTCTATTAAAGTTTTTTCCATTTACTTCAAAGTGGTTGGAATCAGACTAACAGTTTGAGAAGTCAGATTAAAGCCTTCACAGATGCACAGGGGTCTTAGGGCTTCCCAAATGAGCTCAGCCTACATTTCAAGGCATTTTAACATTGAGTAAAAGGTATAAGTAGGGACAAATACTTACAAATACTTGGTCTTTGCCTTAAGGTGATTCAGGATGTAAATCTGTTTAAAAACACTAAATCAACTTTGACTTTGTGTTAGAATTTCTGAAGTGTCCTGTGAAGGCTTCAGGTCACAAGTAAAATTGCTAAAGTAGAAGAAATAGTTCAACACTGAGAAGTGTGGAAATACTGTCCTCAGCAATGTGGATGACTGTTCCCCAGCACTAGCTCTTGTGCATTTTAGTCATATCCTTTAGATAGTTTAGTATGAAAAAAATCTTTCTAAGAAATTAAAATGTACTTTCAAAGAACATATTTATATGATCCCTTCTCCTTGTTATCAGAAGAAAGCTTGTGTGGATGAATTCTTGAAAGAGAAGACCAAATGTCTATTCATGATGAAAATGTTACCAGACAATTCATCGTTTCTTTGATGAAAATACAGAACCTTCTTCATTATTGAAGACAATACAATCTGTTACAAAGACACTGATGTATTTTAGACTTTTTAAAATTGCTTCCTAATTGAGTCAGTATTGCTTGGGCCCCAGTTCAATAAAGCACTTCAGAGTGTGTCAGCCTTTAAGTCTGGCAGGATTTATGTGCCAGTGACTTGATCTTAATCAAGCATTAGCCATTAAATAAATACTTAAATGCTTTGCTGAACAGTACTGTTTTTAAAGCACGCTATGCTGAATGAAGCCCCAACAATACATCCTTCTCTTATTGGCCTTCTCCCCTCTTGCTGTTGCTGAAAAACTCCTCCGTTTTTTTTTTTTTCTCAGGCTCTCTTCTTTTCAGATTGGCTGCATTCACCAGTTCTCAGGAACCCCAAAAGGTTTTGGGGGACTCAGCACTATAAAAGTCAGGGCCTCCACTGTCTTCCTTGGCCTACAGTGCTGTGACCTTTATTTCTTCCCAGCAGTTTAACTGGCTTCCAAACCAGCTCACACAAATAGGGGTGTTCTAAATCACATTATTTTTATGCTGTCTCTAATTACGTGTATTCAGGTGGCTCTTCTTTTGTTTATGCTACAAGTCATAAATTTGTATTTAGGAACGGCTACTCAGAGCTGATCCCGCCAGGAGTATGCTATGTCAAAAATAACTGTGATGGTTGTTTTACTATTAATTTTAGTCTAGTAATGCTATGTATATGATGCTGAAGATTAAATTAACTCTATTAAATCTCTAGCAAATTCCAGATTGGCAGCCAGCATCGTTTCAAGTATCTCAGAAACCACATTATGGCTGAGATGGTTTGAACTCTCTTGGAATGATTTGTTCTGAGCAGGGTCTCTTGGAGAAACTGAAGTTGACAATTCAGTAGGCATTTCAGAGACGCAGATAAATCTGTCAATTCCAAAGTAATTTTTGAGAGGGTTAGAGACTTGTGGAAGGCTGATACGTTATAGCTGAGAATACAGAAGGGCAGAGCCCAGGTAGGTGCAAACAGGTGCAGCCCTCTTGAAGTCAGGGAAAATATTCTGATTTGAACCAGCTGAGGTCTTGCTATCTGTAGTTTGGCTTACGAGATACAGTTTGTTCTGGCACAGAGATTCAATTCTGACTTTGAAATAACTTTTTTTTGGGTAGAAAACAAGTATTATTTCCAAGAGAGATTTGGATTTCATCTGTACTTAGTCATACTGTATTATAGAATATCTCTCCACCCTTTTCTTGGATAGGTCTAATAATTCATACTCTGGAATAAGAGGTGTTTTTTAATTCTTTGGTTTGTTTAGCTGCATAGGTATGGTACGGTATAGTCCCTATCCCTTTTTCATAGGTCTGTTTCTGGAGGAGGGAGAAATGGAGGGAAGAATAAACATGGGGTAGGAATTACAAAATAAAAGAATATTTAAATGATTTCAAATGGATTGTAAAGTGTTGAATCATAAAGGATTGGCAAAAAAGCCCTCTCCTCATGAGGTCTGGCTAATATTAGGAATTATTGCCTCAAACGCTGCAGGTGTGGATCCATTTCTTTCATTGCTAGCAAATGGGGTTGCAACTGCCTTTGACAATGTAAAAGCTGCACAATCCCTATGCCCCAGGGCAGACAATGATGTTGGTGAGATGCTGATTTTAGGATAGAAAATTACAATGGTTATATAGTAAACAGCACCTGGAAGTTTACTAATGATTTTTACAATTAACAGCAGCACTATGGTTTGATTATTCATGCATGCTTTCTATGAAAGAAAAGAGGCAGATGTTGAAAAGAATCACATCGGTTGAGGGATATTTGGGGTTTTTTTTGTAACTGGAAGTAGAACCTCCTTCCTGTTATCAGTACTTCCAATAAAAATACACCAAAAAAAAGTGAAATAAAAACTTAAAAAATTAAAAAATGCTTGGAATGATCTAATCTCCCATTAACTCCAGATACTCACAAATGTGTATTCGCATGAAATGCAAGTGAACATGGACAAGTATGTGTATGTGTGTGTATGAATTCTTATGCAGACTTTAATCTCTGCCTATGATACGTAGATTTGGCATGCAGCTAAAAAAAAACCAAAAAAACAAACAAACCACCAAAACCTGCATGGCCATGCAGTTCTTCAGCTTTAACAACTGGATCGTCTATGATAATAATGGTTGGATCGCTCCCCTTAGAAGTCCACCAGGTGTGCACCTGCCAGGTTAGTTATTTCAGAGTGCTGAGATTCAAAAACACTCCACCATCTGCAGCATAAATTTAAAAGTACAGTAAGGCATACTGGTACCTCATATATTTTCTCCCTCTCTCTAGTCATCATTTATTTTCACAGCTGTTCTCGACCCACTGCCAAGCAAAGACCTCTTCAGTTTCTTTTCTATCATATTGAGGCTTAGTCAGTATCTTAACAAAGAAGGGGTGAGACAATGCTCATAAAAATGCAAACTGTCTTTGCCACAACTAAACCTTTTAGAAGGCTCTGAAATGTTAGCTTTGTCCTCATCTTTTCTCAGCAATAGGCTATCGCACCTTGTTCTTACAGGACTTCAAGCTGAATTTTGCAGATCCAAGAAATTTTAGCAAGAAGTTATTAGCAAACTTCAGATACGCATGCCAATGTGTTAGGGGTTATCTGAAACAGACTCAGCACTTCTGGGGTTTGTTGATCACTAATCTTGTATATGTAAGGACAGGTAAAAACATGCACATTTCATTCTTTTGGTCAGCCAGCTTGTACAAAAGTTGTAAAAGACCTTGCTGTGAGATGAAGTCAATATTATGGTGAATGTGAACTCAGATAAATCACTTCTCTGAACCAAGGCCAGGGCTGGACACACTATGTGCTGCTCTCTGTACAGTGTCCTGGTTTGCCATAGATTAAAAGTTCCTTGTTGCTTTTCTGGTTAGTGTCCACGAGAGACAAGTGAGACTGAAGTTAGACTTTTAGTAGTAGTGGCTAAGTGACTGCTGGATGTTTCAAACATGTTTGGCATCTTCTGAGATCTTGGCCATGCTGGGTTTCTGCCTCTAATCTTGGAAACTAAGTTGTCTTGGACCTATCCAAAACCTAGGTGAGAGAGATGTTAGGCACAAGCAAAGGAATCATGGCAAACACTTGACCACAGCAGGTCGATGAGCTGAAAGGCAGGATTCATCCCCATCACCCTGCTGAGAGAGCAGCTAGGGGAAAGGGCAGTGATGAGGTGTTATCCTGCTGAGCAGAACGTGGGTCCAGCGTGACATGGGCTGGACCTTCCTGTGTTCTGAACATTCTTGGTTGGACAATTACCTGTAACTGCTGTAATGAGCCCCGGAAAAGGGGTAGTCTCATGTAGGTATCACTATGCTTTTTCTTCCTCTTTTTGCACAGGTAAAGGAGAATCTCTTTTTAGATTTCTTCATCTCCTTACTTAAGCAGGCATTTTGGCTCTGTCATTACTCTTGACTCCCTTGGGCTTTTCACTGCTTACCCAAACTAGGACTCTTAACATTTTCAGGTTTAACTTTCACATGTGTTTGGAAAGTACAAATATACACTTATATATGTAATCTATTATCTGTCTATCTAAACCTACTCAGGGGCACACTGAGAGTATAAATGCCTGTCTGAGAGATGTTGTCTTGCAAATGAGAACATCTGACACTGCTAATGAAGTCAGCTGTAATAGTTCAGGTATGCAAGTACTTGTCCAGTCACTGACAGGTTCTCTCTCAGTTAAATTTGGGTATTGTCCTGGCCAAGAGCTTCATGCTCTTATAAGCTGAATATAATATACATATCTGTTTGGGTACACTGCAGCACGAAAAAAGGTTGGATAAAGTGAACATAGAGACATTGAAACATCTAGATACTTAGACTTTCATTTATATCCTCCCAGTTAAACTGGACATATGCACACACATGTATATACACTGTGGATGACAAGAGTAAACAACAAAGTTTAATGGCTCAAGATTCACGTACGACAAACAAAATCACATAGATTTCAAGACAGTTGCCTGCATTCAGTGAACTGACTCCTGGACTTTGGACAAAAGACCTCGTTCGTGCTGGGGCAGACTTACATGGGGGAAGGGTGGGTGAGGGAGGCTGAACTCCTTCCCGCTCCAACCACCCGCATGATGTGGTGGCATCTTTTGTAGTCAGGTGAAGAGGAGGTGGCAATGTGGCTGTGTGGTCTCTCCCATGTCCAGTTGTCCCCATGTCAGGTGCTGGTTCCTTGCCATACTAAGCAGTTTCTGTGTCTGGTGGATCCCACTTGAGTCCCTTCATGTTGAAGCCTTTGGAATGCTGAATTTTCAAAACAATTTGTAACTGGTCTTTACCAGGTAGGATAAGTCATGTCATTGTTATGAAGATGTCAGATAAAAGACAATAATTGCAAATATTGTAGCAAATGAGACCTTTGAAACAAATTATTCTGTCTCTCAAGTTCCTCTGTCAAACCAAGTGTTTAGCATGAGTACCATACGCAGTGCACAAATTATTTTGTGTGCCTGATGTGCATTACTCAGAATCGTCCTGTTATGCCAAGAAAGCTGTGGCTCACTTGCATTGCCTGACTCTTCATTGCTTTGTAGTTTTTCCTCAAGGGAAGATCCTTCAGACAAAGAATTTAGGCTGAAGGAAGATAGCATGTAGTTTAGATAATGTAGAAATAGGATCTTTAGGATCTGCTAGGCATGGAGAGAAGTCAAAGCTGAAGTAAACTATTATGGTGCTATACTACAGTGCCTTAAATCCATCAACACACTGATGCAACTGTGAGCTCCACAGAGTGTATAGACAGTGTGGCTTGTCCAGCTGGAGGAAGCTGTCTTTCTGTTTGGTGCAGAAACATCAGGGATACTTTTTTTTGGTGTTATTTTGAGATCAGCTCACAGGTTTGTAGATGGTAGCAGAAAAAAGTAGGAAAAAGGATAGTTTAATAAACTCAATTAAGCCTTTCTTATGGTGGTACCTGTAGTGTTTGGAGGGTAAAGACACACTTTACCACCTGTAACACTGGAGTTTTTTGTGTCTTGATCAGTCAAACCAGCACAGTGTTCTCTGGCTGTGCAAGCCATGGACCATCTGGGATCAGCTGTGCTCATTGTTGACCTAGTAGGAATAAATGGAAGACAAATAAAAAAGCAACTGCCCATGATTATATTTGCTGCCCTTGCGAATACTATTGAAGTGTCTTTAAATCAGTTTGTTTCGGCTTGGGGTCTAATCCTGCCAAGCACATTTTTAGCATGTGGTCATGTGCCATTGGTAGGAATAAACTGAAATAAACAGAATCTAAGTGTGCTTAGTGCCTCTGAAAACTGGACTATTTATTAACATGTGGGGTTTGAATTCAGTAGCATTTGAAAATTATGCTCGCTTTTTCCTTTCCTTTGATTTTTTTGTGGCTGTTTTTGAAATTACTACATCACAATATGCAAATAGATTATAATTTGTCATACCTGAACCATGGAAATGGTAACAGCAATAGCCAAATTCTCATCTTTATAACCCAAAGAACTGGGGAGGTCAGAAAGACAGTATTTGGACTGCCAAAATAGATGTGAAAATGTTTCACTAAATAGAAAAGATTCTTCTGACAATGTAAAACTGTCATTGCAAAACTATTTTAAGGTCTTTTACTAACAAATGCAAGTGATTAAAATTACTAGAATGGTACACTTTCTGCTTTTGTGTTTCTGGTTATAATTATGTTCTCTCATGTCAAGAGTAGACTCCACTTTACTGTCCTTGGTTTGCTCACCATTCAGTCAGCCAGTACAACTGACAGATTTACCCAGCAGAAAATACTAAATGAGAACAATAATGGCTGAGCCAAATACATTTAAAAAGAAATACCAGTCTTCCTATGTTCTGCTCTACCTGACAAACAGCACTTTGCTAAGCTGTGGAGTGGGAGAAAACCATGGAGAGCAAGTGTCGTGGTTTAGCCCCAGCCAGCAACTAAGCACCACGCAGCCGCTCGCTCACTCCCCCTACCCCGATGGGATGGGGGAGAGAATCGGAGGAATAAGAGTGAGAAACACTCCTGGGCTGAGATAAGAACAGTTTAATAATTGAAATAAAGTAAAGTAGTAATGATAATAGCAACAATATAATAATAATAATAATATACAAAGCAAGTGATGCACAATGCAATTGCTCACCACCCGCCGACCGATACCCAGACAGTTCCCGAGCAGCGATTGCTGCTCCCCGGCCAACCCCCCCAGTTTATATACTGAGCATGACGCCATATGGTATGGAATAGCCCTTTGGTCAGTTTGGATCAACTATTTTGGCTGTGCCCCCTCCCAGTTTCTTGTGCACCTGGCAGAGCATGGGAAGCTGAAAAGTCCTTGACTAGCATAAGTAGTACTTAGCAACAACTAAAACATCAGTGTGTTATCAACATTCTTCTCCTACTAAATCCAAACCACAGCACTATACCTGCTGCTAGGAAGAAAATTAACTCTATCCCAGCCAAAACCAGGACAGCAAGGTATGAAAGAAGAAGGAGGTAGTGATGCTGTTGGTGTCACTCTTCTTTGAGTCAGATCTGAACTTATGCCCCAGCCTTGTGTTAGGTAGTATGGTGCTGCTGAGATTGCTCTGTTTCAGCTGAGATATCAAATGAAGGTCCTGACCTTGTTCTCATTAGAGATCCCTGGGTACTTGTCTCATTAAGGATCTCCTGGCACTTTTCAAAAGGGAAAGACTGTTAGCCCCAATGTCTTGGCCAAATTCCAGCTTGGGTAATTATGTTCTACCTACCTAAATTCCCTTGGCTGTTTCAGTTTAACCTTATTTTTAATTTCTTCCCTAAACCTGTGTGTAGTATTATCATGTGTTGGGAGACAACTGCCTCTGGCACCCTAGATTTGTTTGCATTTTTGAGGTAGAAGAACTGATACTTGTATATAACATTAATAATTTGTTAAGTCTACAAAGTACTTGCAGTCCTATGATTTAATGCAAGATCATCTTAGAATGTAATCTAAGTCTTTCATGTCTTGCAATGATCAGCTTCACAAAAAGTATTTGTACTAAGAAAATACTTCTGCAGATGGATAGTTTGAATGTACCATTTAAATTGTTTATTTTAGTTGATAAGTTTTTAATCAAATGATGTAGTGTGTATTGAATGTCAACACCCACAGAATATTTTTTTTATGAGCATGAAGAGACGGAACATGGAAGATGGGAGAGGAGAGAAGGGTACTGACTTAAATTATCTGTTTGCGGAAAACCATTCTACAGAAAGAACATGAGCCCATCAAATACAGAAGATGTTAGTCCCATCACTTACAATCTTAATGGAAGGTTCTCAGTAGTGGTAAAGACAACGGGACAACAACCCACAAAGCATAAAATAATTAGCATCAATCAAATACAAAAGGTGAAAACCCTCTTCGAGGTTCCAGCCTTTTGACATATTAGAGATAAACCCATGCTAGCCTATTGAAACAAGTGTATACTCTCAAATGCATTCTCAAATGCATGTCTCAGGGTTTGAAAAAGCAGTTGGTTGGCTGATGCAGTGACTTCTGTCCCATACAGTCCAGCTGTGTTCAGGTGTGCAAGTGATTTGGCCCAGTATTCAAGACTGATAAAGTTTGGCTGCCTATACAATCAATGGAAACAGATGCCTTCAGGCAGCCTACTGCAGATATAACTCAGGTCTCATGGACTGAGCAAACACTTGTGACAAAGTAATAAAACCAAGTACTTATACACATCTTTTCTGAATGGAGGTTGCAATATATGTGCAGGAGCTGTTAATCTTTTTTTGGGATTTCCCATGTTAACCTATTTTTTTTCAGGGAAACCCTTGTTTGTTTCTTGCTACTCCTGCCGTCATCACTGAGTTGCATTTCCTCAAAGAAAGGGATCCTGGAAGGATGACAAAAAGGGATTATGGGCCCGATCCCACCCAGTGCTTCCCAAAGTTTTAGTTTTGTGAAAGCTGAGGGTGCTGAGTTGCCTGTTTGCAGACATGCAGAGATCTACTGCTGTCAAAATGTTGAAACCTTTGGTGGGAAGAAATGAATTTTTTTACCCACTTTCCAACCTGGAGAGGTTATTCAATATCTGGTTGCTTTTTTATCTGTGCCATTAACTTGATGTTTTACTGATCTGTTTGCACAGATTCCCCTAAATTACACATTACTTTCATTATAATTTGTATCTGCTTTTTAAATAAAAAACTCACCAAAGCTGTTGCCATGAAAATAAATTAAAATTAAGAAGTCTATAATTACAACATTAGCCTGTAATTATTACAACAAACTACAATGCAGTACAGAGCAACAAAATAGGCACAAGAGTCTAACAACTCACACACACAAACTTTGTTGAGTAACACTAACTAGCTGACTGTAAACTAAGAAAAAACAGAAAATCCTGAGCCAAGACTTCCATTCGGACTGAAGTCCCTGTTCTGGATAGCCCTGTTATATGAGATCACAGCCTTTTCTGAGAACCTTACAAATAACTGGGCCCTGGGAGAGTTGCGGGTGGAGTGAGATGTCCTTAGTCTGAAACTGCCTTGTAATTGTTAGTATCTAAAAATAAACATCATGACATGGAGTGGAAGGATATAGCTCCACCCAGGGCTTCTTAGGGAGATTCCTCTTTGCCATATGGCTATGCAGAGGTAGGGACAGCAGCGCTGCATATGAAGAGGCAGCTGGAATTTCAACTACCGGGTCTTCTCTCATTAAAGGGGCACCCTGTAATCGGACAAGGTGTGAAGAGGTCTGCCTGGGAACAAGATCCCACACTAGATATGGTGGTTTTGGTACCCACTACCATGTGACATTTATGGTGATGGTGATACCCACTGGGATAGTGAGTGAGCACATGATGATCTTGATTTCATCTACCCTTAGAGCACTCTTCTGAAGTATAATTGAAGACAATGGGAACATAGGGACTAATTTTAAAACTATTTTACTACCTACCTATTCATACTTCCCTAGATGCTTTTTGAAGTCCCACTCAGCATCTTATATGCCACTAAAGTCCTAAGTGATTTATCTAAAGTCTGCTCTTGGGTAGAAAATAGCAAAGAGAAAACAAGGCTAAAGCTGTAACACAAAGACTGATGCCTTGATTTCTGGCCAGCACTTCTTGCTGTTGAAAAGGGGCATTCTTTTTGCTGAAATGAGAGATTTTTGTCTGAAATATTCCATGGAGTTTTACCATTTTTTTCAAATAATTTCATTTGAGATAGCATTATACACTCCTTTTAAACGTGGGAGCAGGGAAGAGGACTGTAAGCTTCAAATTTCAATTTTACCTCTTAAATTTTATTTTGAGTTAATTTGCTGCAGTTTGAACACTGTTCTTATGAATTTTATTTCCTTTTAAAAAGTAAGTCAGGAATTTAAAACCCAAAATATTTAAAGAACTTTTCCAGCCATGTTGTACTGCTTTAGGACATACCTATGCTGGGGCTGCTTGCATCCTGCATATGGCCTCTGTTTCTTGGATAGCTTTGCCGATATGAGCTGAGGTCTGTCCTGCTCCAGCTGGACAGCCATCAGGACCTGAAATATGAGTTTGTTTCAATTACAGGCACTGTTTTACATCTACTCAACAGAAATAACTTAGCATGAGAACATAAGTCTTAGAGCCACAAATGATACCTATTTCAGATGCTCCTGTTCAATACTTAGGAGGCAACGAAAGCCAGGTTCTTTCCACCATCCTAATTCATGAGAAAACATACAATCTCTAGGACTAGCAAGAAAGCCTGCACCATGGGGCAGTGACATTTGATATCTGGGAGGAATCTTCAAAGAGATGTTGTTGTCACCTTCTTGCCACAGTAACCAAATCTGACCATATCTAAAAGAGATGCAAATGGAACTTGCAGGGCATATAAATCCCTTGGTTTACCCATCAGCTGTGCCTATATGGAGGTCAAAGACCTATTCTTAATTCTCTAGTGTGCAGGGGCTCAGTTTATACAATGAGCCAAAATTAATGAAATTGGTGTCTCTTTCTTGCAGAGTGGTCTCAGTTCAGGATCCTGAGTGGAAATAGTATTCGCATAGCCAGCTTTCCCCATTCCAGAAGTCCCATTGTTCATACCAAGATAAATCCACTTTTCACAAAGCAGAAGACTTACTCCATAGAAAAGTGTTCCACCTGGAACAACTAAACCGAACGGTTAAAATATGCCAATTTCCAGGATCACAGTCCCAGTTGGTTTCTTTTCTGTACACACCAGTTGATCCTCTACTTTCATCAGAGAGTAATTATTATGGAAGAAATTATTTGAGAACAGGCTATCTGAGAAAGGAATAGAATTGGCATAATTATAGTAGAACAGCATCCCTGAACCAGTGCAGCCCTCAGTGTCACAGCCAGTTCTCTGATCTGCTCCAAGGACACTGTAGCCACAAGCTTACTCTTTCACTCAAGACAGAAAGTTAAATCACAATATTTCCCAAAATTCTTTAAGGAGGAAGAATTCCAAATTAAATTAAAAAAAAGTGTAAGGAGAATATAACCTGAAGATACCAGTCACCACAGACTTCTTTAACCAAATGTGTTTTATTTCAAATAATAACAGTAATTAAAAATACATATTTAAGAAGCCTGAGCAGATTAGTTAAAGAGCATTTTAGGATTATAAAAGCGCTTCCAGTTGCATCAACCAGATGCCATTTCAAACACTGCTGTTTGGATTAATTAACTGAGTTCAGGACACCACATATATTAAAACTGCTAGTTGTACTACCCATCCTCCCCCCCACCCTTTTGTAATTTGTTATTAAAATCTTGGCCAATTAGAAAAACACAATGTATTAAGTAAAACAGCACACTGAACCAATCAAAAGTAATTACTCAGACTAAGATTCATTTAAATGATTTATGGCAGCAATTAAATGATTTTAAAATGCTTCATAAAGGTGTGGTATGTTTCACACATTCACGTATACAGTATGCAGAATGTATGGAGTCTGTGTTAAAAGGCTACTATTAATTGCTTTTACAGAAATGCCACAAATCGTGTATTTTAACAAAAAGATCATTATAACAGGATATAACTGATTTAAAGCACTATTCTGGTTAAGAAATACAGCTATAAAGTGCTTCAGACTTTAGTGTAAGAGCAATTCTGTCTCTCTCATAGTGATATTTAATTACTTTAATAAGTCTGTAAAACTATTTTATAAAGAAGTAGCTTTTAAATTACTTTCATCCTAGCAGAGATTGAGATCACTTTATGGAGTATAATGCAAATACATTTCTCAGCATATTAATAAAATCCTAACATTTTCTGCATTGAAAGCTGGAGGAAAAGTGCTATCTTTATTTAAATATGGGTGGCCATTGTGTAGATTTTCCCCCAGGCTAAAATAAATTAAGTGTAGATTAAGTACTGTATGATAATATATCCTTATCTAAACCAAAGAGCATAGTATAAGTTTGGCTACTTTAAACTGGGTCAGTTCTCTATCTGGGTTGAGCCCAATGTCCTGTCTTGGGTGCTGGCCCATGGCAGATGCTTGGTTTAGAATTTAAGAGCAGGGTATTAACAAATCTTTTAATTCTTTTGTCTTTAGCCTTCTCACATGGTAAGTCATCCTTTTCTTCCCTTTGTTGCTCTGGTAGATGCCAGACCTTCAACTGGAAGACCTGCCTGTTAAAGATCCAAACCCAAAATCAAAGGTGAAGAAATTTCTCAGTCATATCACTACCTTGGTGACTGTCAGAAGAGAAAATTATTTTTAGATGTAGGATCTCATTGCCATGTACAATTGCTTAAACACTAAAGCTAGCATTTAGTAAAAGATATTAGTGTAGCTACGTAAGGGTCTGGCGCCTTTATTGTTTCAAAGAATGACCTAACAGGAGAAAGGCATTGGAAGCCTTTGCAGGATCTTACCAATTTACAGTGAAGCTGGGTGAATAACTAGGATAAAGTAGCTGATAAAAATCAAACCTGTTGTGAAAACAACATAGAGTAATCACAGGTTTATGATAGATGACTTTTGTCATTCAGTTTAAAAATAAATTGTAACTTCCAATAAAGTCATCATAGATACTCCATTTTTATTGAACCTCTAGTATATTCTTTTTTGTGCATTAATTCTATCTGTGACAGCATGACAAAGTTTCTAGATGATGACAAAAGATGATAGGATCCAGGAATGTTTTATTCACATGTTTATCAACTTCATCAACTTCCAGAAGTGATATTATCTCTTGAAAGTAGCACTGTGAGGTATGATGGCACCAGAACATTTATTTTGAGAGCATGGCAATATAACACAGTTAAACACGTTCTGGAGGTGCTTCAGGAATGGTGCTACAGAACATCTGGTTTGTAAATATAGAGAAATACTATTCCAACCTTAACCCTAAGTGCTTGCAGAAGAAAGTGCATCCTTTTTTTTTTCCCCAATAAGAGGCTGGTTGGGAGGGAAAAACTTATTTAGATAAAGTAAAACAAATGCATTTCTTCCTGTTTTGCAGCCTCTGCTCACTTTCAGGCTAAAGATGGGTTCAGCTGCTTTTTAAAGTATTTATGAAGCACACTTTCTCTGTAGTTCTCTTTCACCTCTGTTGTGGTTTAACCCGGCAGGCAGCTTAACACCACACAGCCGTTCGCTCACTCCTCCCCAGTGGGATGGGGGAGAGAATTGGGAAAAAAAAAGTAAAACTCGTGGGATGAGATAAAGACAATTTAATAGGACAGAAAAGGAAGGGAAAATAATAATAATGATAAAAGAATATACAAAACAAGTGATGCACAATGCAATTGCTCACCACCTGCTGACCGATGCCCAGCCAGTTCCCGAGCAGTGGCTGCACCCCCCCAGTTCACTCCCCCCAGTTTTTTGTTCAGCATGGCGTCATATGGTATGGAATATCCCTTTGGCCAGTTGGGGTCAGCTGTCCTGGCTGTGCCCCCTCCCAGCTTCTTGTGCACCTCCAGCCTCCTCGCTGGCAGGGCAGCATGAGAAGCTGAACAGTCCTTGACTTAACGTAAGCACTGCTCAGCAACAACTAAAACGTCAGTGTGTTATCAACATTCTTCTCATCCTAAATGCAAACCACAGTACTGTACCAGCTGCTAGGAAGAAAATTAACTCTATCGCACCCAAAGCCAGGACAACCGCTCTTTGCAGCAAGTCTTTCATTTAATACCGATCAAGAAACGTGATGCAGGAGATTGGAGTGTTGGAGAAAAGCTTTGGAGAATAGATCAGGGTAGTTCCTTAACTGAATGGAACCATACAATTTCTGTGGTCACTGGAATTAAGTTTATAGAAAACACATAGTCTGCTGAGTTGCAGACAAGTACTTTGAGAGCAAAGCACATAGAAATCACATTCATATCAGCAGAGCAATCTAAGATGAACAAACGACAGTCCACATTAAAAGACAAGGAGATCCATTTCTGCTTTAATTCAAGCAATTTATACACAATCTGCAGATATAGCTAGATAGCAAATGTGTTATCAGACACATGAAAATGTGCTGTTTAAATGAATTTTTTTTCAAGATATTCAGTTCCAACAAAATTTTAATGATTAATTAAGAGTATGTGAATAAATTAATATATATTAGGGTTTTGAGTGTTCAACTGTTTATTATCTTCATAGTCTTATTTTAGGGAATTTCATGGCTGTGCAGCAATCCTATTTGGTGGGTTATCTTTGTAGAAGAGGCAGCAGAGGAATTGGGAAAGGAAGATGCTCAATTAATTAGTAGGGTATTAGTTCCTGTTCCTAATTAAAATCTAACTAAAATAGGAATTTGACAGGTGTTTGGCCAGAAAGGAAACATCAGACACTTTTTAACCTTTGGGGAAGTGAGTAAGAAAAGATAGAGCTTGAAAGGCATTTTGAGGGCATTTTATAATAGCTTTTATCACATTATTTAATGAATTCTTTTTGACAGCAATTCTAATACAGGCTAATTTTTTTTTTTTTTTCCATTTTTATTTTTAACATCAAGTCACTGCACTCACACCCTTTGTTTCTCTCTGGGTATGGTAAATCAGTTGGGAAACTCTTTCTTAATTTTTTTTTTTTCCTTAAATTTTTCCTTTTACTGTGTTTTTGTTTGATTGCTTTTTATTCCCAACTGAGTACTCCCTGAGAAGTCAAAAGCCTAGAACTTGCACCATTTCACCTTACGCTGCAAAACTTTGTAAAAGCCTTTTTGAGGAAGGACATCTGTTGAAGGTTGTCTTTGCAAATACGCCTCCATTTTGTCCTGTCTTGACAGGAAAGATGAACTCTGCTACAGAAACAGCTTCAAGTTTCTTTCAGGTTAGATACTAGAATCCGTTTTATAAATACCCAACCAACCAAATAACCAAAATCCTTTAGTAGCAATTTACCATGGGCTATATACAGGAATAATAGCTTTGCTTAGAATTTAAATTATTCTTCTGAACCTGTGAAGAAAACATTAGAGCTTGACTGAAGTGAGCAGCTTTATACATTTGACAGGAATCCTTTTTGGGGCTTCATAAGAGTTTAACTCTAGCTTAACTCTAGCTTAACTCTTATTGTAGGTTTGGACACAGACTGTTACATGTAATTCACTCCATTGCCTCAACAGCAAGTGGAGACTTCCCTAGGAGACCTCTTCTGACCAGATGCCTTCCTGGTGGGCAGGTTTTATTTGGCTGCACAGGCTGCCTGTAGCTTTGTGGGCAGGTGAGCTGCCCAGCTCCACACCAGCTCCCTGGCTGCATATGCCATCACAGGGTGAGATAAGGAGCACATTTTTGTTTGGAAACACTAAGCCGTCCCTGCAGCAGTGATGCTGTGGTGTTTCCTAGACCAAACACTGTGGAATTAGAGCTTTATAAAAATATCATGGGGGCGGGGAAGGGGGGAGATGTTAATGACTGGTTTTACAAAAATTTCTTTTTCAAAACCTTGTCTCTTCTGGAGCTGAAATTCCATTTCTGGGCCAGATCTGTATGAAAACCAATGGAATCCTCCCCCCCTTGCTGGAAACCAAGCTGGTTCCAAATGAACATAAAGCCTCATGAGCACTACAGCTTAGTTTGTCAGATCAGACCAGAGCCACTTTGTCTGCAATTTATGCAACAAACTTGTCAAGGAAGCTGCTGAAGAAATTGTATTGTCATGGAACCCAGATGATTATTACATGGTCTAGAATAATTAGACATTATTCCACCTAGATACTTCTTTTTGATGTCTAAAGTTATAAAAGGTTTAATTTTATTCCCCTGACATAAAGTGCATTTCAAACTGTAAAGCACAAAGTTTTCTAGTTGCTACATATCTTTTTTCTTAGCAGTAGCCATTATAACCTTGGATATTGTTATTCTATATATCCTTATATGAATTGGCCTTGGTGGCATCCCACCTCAGTGAGTTCCACAATGTAACTATGCTTTCAGTGAGGAAATTTCATCAGTTGTGAAAGAAGCTGAAAAGGTCATTTCATTATTTCTTTGCCTAAGGCCTGACCTAGAGGAACAAATAGTTGTTTTCAGTTTGTCGAACCAGGAGCCTAGCTAAATTCAGTTCAGGGTTTTGGTGAAATAAAATTCACAGATTAAGAGGCAGAATGAAATTCATCTTGTGAATAAAATGATGGACCTGAAATTGGTTAAAATTCTTTGTTCAGTCATAAGATGCTAAAATAACAGGACAGAGTGAGAGCCCAGTATTTGAGTCCATTTAATAGTGGCCTTTAAGAGAGCGCTAAGTAGGGTAAAACTCTTAGAGCTTTGTGAAGTTTGATTCATGTCTGAAGGATTTCAAATCAGGGGTTTTGCTATTGCCATCTCAGTCAGAAACAAATTGTTGGCATTGACATTCTTCTTGCAGCACACAGCTGGATAATCATAAAAAAAGGTTACAGAGGGTATTGCAGAAGCAAGGGGAAGTTTTTCGTTCACTTAAACTTGTCTGTGGTCAATTCACCAAATAGCTGGAGTACAGTGAGACTTGCTGTCTAATGTTTGATGCAAAGGTAAGAAAATGCCAGCTGTAGATGGGTAAATGTGTTTGGTTTGGACTGCACTGTCACTCGTCCAAATCAGTTCACCTTATCTTTGCATCTACATGTCAGGGAAATAACTGCTCATGATATCTCAGAAGTGCTTAGCAGGAAGGAAGTTTCAGCTTAAAAATGATGTTCCTAATTTTAGTAGTACGAACACTACTGTTCTGTTTAGATCATCTGAAAAAAAAAAATATTTCTGTGGGAAACAAAAGACTATGTTTTTTGTTGTTGTTGGCTAACAGAAAAAAAAGTGAAAAAAGAAAAACTTTCACAGCTTTCTCATTATTAGTTCTGGGAAAACAAAATAAAGCCACAGCTGGCAGGCACTTATTTTTTTTCTTAGCATTTGATAATAGAATTAATTGGTAAGTGGAAAGCTTACAACCCTTTTTCTGCTGCAAGTTGCCCTCTGCTATCATTATGAATAGATGTTAAAATCCAAGCTAATTGTAATTCACTTAATAATGAAGAAATATATTTGCATCATCAATAATCAAGGCTTTTTTTTGGACAAGTCATTTTAATGTGGAGCATCAATAAACTCTGGAGAAAGAGATGCTCAGGTCAGCATGAAGTTCAGGGTGATGGGGTAAGTTATAATGCAGCACTCTAGTACATACATATACCCAGTCCCTGTGATTCCTTTTTTAATGACAACACTCCCTTTAACAGCACTTCAGCAAGCATGGAGTGGGGAGAGTGGGGTGGGAGAAGAATATCTATCTTACTAGTATACTACAAAGCTGAAGTTAGCAGTGCTATGAGTGATGAACAGCAGTTCCAGTGGAGTTGTCTACAGTAGTTCAAGCCCATTACTCCATCCCCATTAGAGACATTTATCATTTAGTCACTATGCTTATGCAACAGTATTCTAGTGCTGCAAAAAATACCTCGCCAGCTCTATATTAGGGATGGGTGAATTCATTCTGATAAAATGAGAACTGTTCTTAATTTTTCCCAGACCTGTAACTGAACCAAAACCTAATGTTCATCCATCATTATTTCAGACCTGAGAGCTTGTGCTTTGCAAGCAGGGCCCCAATGTATCAGCTCAGCAAGGTCCCTGATGCAATGGTGGTGGGCATGGTATAAGAACCTGACCAGAATGGAACAGATTATTTGGGAATTTCTTCATCCCTTTCCATCTGCAAACTTCTCTCCTAGGCTTCTTGCCAGTGGTGAAACCATGGTGAGGATGTAATCTGCTGGCAGGCCAAAAGAAGCACAGTGTCAGCAATATGGATTGATACGTATATTTAGGAATAGCTGGATCTGAAATACAACATAAACTTATACTCAGATTAATTCTGGGAAATGCAAGCCAGTAAAATACTGCACAATTTTTTTAAACCTGTTTCTACTATTTTGATTCCTGTGTAATTTTTGTCACATTTCATTATTTATGAGCCATTACAATATACATGGCATTTACAAGCAGCTTTCAGCAAGTTCTTCTGGTGAGGGTACAGAAGAGAATGTATATGTAATTATAGCAAAATTCATATCTTCCAAGACAAAGTTACATTGCATCTTATTGACTTATCACCCCTACCTAAGTACAGATTTGTATATACTAAGAATATATTTAATGACTGAACACTTTTCATAAATCGACCAGGTTAGAGAACAGAACTTTTCTTAGTATTTCATAGAAGGTAAAGGAAGAAATATGTTATGGCAGTGACATGGAACATAATAAAATTTTCAGTCCTTAAAATTCTTGTTGATTTACAGCTTGTTTGTTTTTCCAAAAGTGCCTAAATGATGAGCAAAAAAACCAGTCTCAGTGATTAAACCTAAATTATTTTTGGTGTTTAAACTGAAACTATGACATTTCAGCACTTTTCCTCCAAAAAATAATCTTAAGTAATAAGCCTTCATCTTTCAGTGAATGAATATATTTCTGCCTGTTAAAATTCAAGGACTGTTCACAATTTACATTTAATCATCTGCAGCCAAGGAGCAAATAATGTTAGAAGAAATTTTGAAGAGTTAAAGCAAGGACTTATGTAAGGACAATTTATTGGAGTGTTATTGATGACCACAGTCGTAGATTCAGTACTGCAGGTTCTCGGGGTGACCATGGCCATGGGATTATCTCAGAATTCCATCTGATTCCTCTTGAACCCTCTTTAAGATTTTTTTTTTCAGTGTTTTCAATGACAAAAAAAAAAAAGTTTTCATTACAATCAAAAAAGGATTGAAGCTGTTCCCTCCTCTTCATCATAGAGATGTTGCAAAGAAGTCTCCAATGGGCAAGTCTTTGCCTTGTGTGATGAGGAATATTTGATCGAGCTTCTCATAGCTAGTCTGGTGGCATTACTAGATGAGTAGGTGTGGTCTTTAACTAACTTCCAGATTTTTCAGTTATCTGCTCCTGGCCCTACAGGGTTTTGGATGTTTTCTTCACAAGAGTCACTACAGCTTTGCCAGCAGTGCTAGTCCAACTAACTGAATGTTGGCCTGGATGTTGTCTAACATGACCATGTTGGAAAAGAACAGCTTAGGAATACTGCAGGTATAGAGTCCAGGAATGGGCTGTCTATTTTAGCCTGAGATAATTTCAGGGCTATAGTAAGCGTATATGTAGGTAGACACTAAAGGAGAATTTGGGGTGTCTTCTGGAGAATAATCTTACATGATGTGTAATGTATTAAACTATTAGAGGGACTTGGGGATTTGTTCAATACTGTCTTAGCTTGGTTTTTAATCAATGCCGCACAGGTAGAGATTTCTGCATGTCAATGGGGGTACTGTTAGGGCTATTTCTTGATTTGCAAACTAAATGAGTAGAGTTCATCGATTCATTGGTGAAAGTCTGGAGGACAGGATAATGTCAAAAAAAGTGCAAAAGCCCAAAAGTAAAAAAAAAAAGCCTCTGGTGATCAGTACCGGTATTTAACCATACAGGAGGATGTTGTTGGACCTCTCAGATCTTATTTCTTGGATCATGTGTTAGATGTTCTTTCTCTTCTACTGTTTCAGACAAAAACTGATATGGCAGATATATCATACAAGATCATGTCACAGTGTGGTACACTGAATGTACTCATGAAGTTAGATTCAAGTTTTCAGACCTGAGAACTGTGTCTATTAGCTTAAGCAGAGACCGGTGGTGGCAAGAAGTTAGTTCTGTATTATTTCAGTACTTGTTTTGAAGTTTATGGTGAAGTAACATATTTGGTACATAGACTGTTGAGTCAGCAAGGAACACAACAGGTACCATAGCTGTTGGCTAAAATTTACAAAAAATAAATTGGATCATGAAAAGTGTGTAGTGCACCCCACTCCATTAATAAATTGTTAAACTGAAAGCTCAGATGTGGTTTCAGTAACCACTGACATTTTATCTGAAATAAGGAAGAGAAATTTCACTTACTACAAAGCAAAGCATTAGAAAGGTTCCTTATCTATGGGACCAGAATAGCGATATTAGTAACACTGTCTGCTTCTTTTTAAAACCCTATTAGTGTCAGGTAATATGTTTCTCCAATGGCGCTTGACATTCACTGGGGTAAAAAAACCCTGAAAATGAACTTTCCAAGGGAATATTTTAAGTAATACACTAATAACCAGCTAAAGAAAATGTAACCTTTGATATCAGTAAAACATACGCTAGTTTTGTTCCTAAAACTGGTATTGCAGGCATTAGTAATCTGTTACTTCTTTTTCTGTACATGTGTTTCTGTTTTGGTCTATATGTATACATGTATATACCTACTAGCAAATATTCAGCTTGTGGTATTTCTTTGAATTCAGTAAGATGCAAAACTAGAAGGCAGGACTATTCTGATGGCCAAAACCTAATATTTATTTTTCTCAGTGTATATAATGCAAGTTAAGAGATGGGGGTCCCAAGCTGCTGTGTTAGTATAGATCAACCTTTTTCATGACACAGTGCTTTTTACTTTATATAACATTTCAAGTCTGTAAGACACCTATAATTGTCAAGCTGTGCCTCACGGTTTATGCCTCCAGAGCTAAAAGGCCTGAGACTGTTCAAATAACATGGACACTGAATGGCGTGAATAGCATAGCTGGAATGCTTAGGGAAATATTTATGTTTTTAAAGGACAAGAAAATAGCACAGACTGCAATACTGTGATTGGAAACATGAAGATGGAAAACACCACACCATGCAATAAGCATCACATGAGAGACAGACTACTAAGTGAAGCAGGAGCGGAGCATGCGCTTAAGCACTGGACCAGTGCTTGTCCATATTGGTTATTTGCTAGTATGTTCGTAGGCAGGGCAGCAGTTTAGTGTTCTCCTGGATGTTGTCTGGGCACAATTTGGTGGATAGCATGCACTACGTCCCAAAGGATAGGACTGGTTTTGTCTCCCTCCACTCTATGCATCCTTCCATCAATATCCATACAGGCTGTGTGTGCTCAAATGCCATGCCTTCTTGCAACTTGTCTTGGCATGTAACTTTTCCTTCATTTTGTGCCATGAAACCATCTCACTGAGATGAACTATAACATGGCCCTTGTTCTGTTTCAGATCCTTAAACTTAGGAATGTACAACACACAGTAACTGTGTCCTAAAACCACCTGAAGTCCCAAGAAGTCTTTGGACTAAGCACGATATGATGTAGATGACACCTGTGTGTGTCCTTTGGCCTCAGGGCCAGAAAAAGGTCCTTGGAGCACATTTGTTTTCCAGGGCCAGTATAGATATATCCAAGAAGAACAGACAGAAAGCAACTCAAAAGCAGAATGTGGCAAATGTTAGAGACAGACAAAACTGAAGCCTGCTCTGTTGGAGACTTTCTGAAAATGTCACTGCTTGTTTTGGTGTTTGAATGCAAGTAGAGAGTCCCTGCAGTTCTTGGTTTTACCAGTTCTGAGCTGCTTTTCAGAACTGTCCCTTAATGTCCTAAAGTGAAGCTTAAAAGAAAATAAACTAAATACTAGGGTGAGTATAGAAAGAAAACATTAAAATGAATTTATTGATTCTGCTTAATGGTGGCATAAGGTTTCTACTGAAAAGTCCTCCTGGAACTCTGCAGTGAATTCCAGATGAATGTGAGAGAAATAGTCCCAGGTGATGGATCATTTGCTGAGTGGCTCAGAGCAACTTTCCCCTGCATTCATTCTCTGGATAAATGTTCCTTTTGAGAGTGCTTCTGAGGTCAAAAGTCTTTCTGGCCATGAAGGCTGTGAAAAAGAGGAAGGCTTTCACCAAAGCACTGTTTGTCACCAAGCTCCCTGGGCTGTGAAGCTTTTCATTGTTTCATGCCTAGTTCTGATGAACTGGTTTGACAGCTGCAGTTTTAGAAACATCCACCAAATAAAAGAGAACAAAAAAGATTGAAAGAGTTGGGAAAAATTTTTGCTGAGAACATATGGGGCAAGAAAACAGTGTAAAAACTGCTGATCTGTTGATTGGCTAGAGAGCATAAAATCTATGTTTTTAGATTATTAAAGGCTAGATTCTGATTTGATCACCCATTCTGGGTGGTAACTCACTGTCAAAATTCTCCTATTCATTCAGTGGAACTATGGGAGAGCTTATGCACTGTGAGCAAGATAAACCTCATGCTAATTTCACATGCTGCAGTTAACCATGGTTGATCAACATTTATCTCTTGAACATGACTGCGTGCCATGCTCTCTCATTCTCTATATGAAATGTGATAGTGCTAAATATTGACACTGTATTCAAACTTGCTGTAGAAAAAGCATCACATTTTACGTGGTAAGTCCTTTTCACAGCTTCTTTTGCCCTCAACAAAGGTTTCAGGCTCCTCACCTGCTGTCAGTGCAATATCTAACACTGGCAGTGCAATTTGAGCTTAAAGTCAGTATACTATCTAATGGAGGATCCCTCATGAGGAATTCTATAGCCAGCGTAATGCCTTTGTACTGTTCTGCCTCTTGCCTCCAAGGTTATAGCTGGTATGTCCAGTTCATGTTGTCCTTCTGTCACGTCAGCCTCTGGATGCATTTTTAGTTCTTTGGCCATTATGCAGCTGGCATAAATGAAAGCAAGCCTGTACCCTCATTAGTACACCAGGCTTTAACACTGCATCTGCTTCTTTACTTGCCACTTCCTGACCTTAACTTAAACAGTAAGAGAGTCTAGCTCTGTTGTAAAAGGGCAGATGGGCAGGCTACCAGGCCCTGCATCCCAGTAATCTGTGCAGGAGGAAAACGCTGCACTGAAAGCTGCCTGTATATGATCCCATGTGTCCATATAGAACTACAAGCTGTGCAAATAAAGTGCTCTCTATATAGTTCTTTATTGATTTTAAAAGGCAGATAACTCATTTTAGTTTTTGTCAGATTCCTAGGTTAAGTACATGGTCATTACTATTTTGAGCCTAAGCAGAAAAGATCATCCTTCCCCTTCAGACTTGCCATAGAAAAATATAGCACTTTACACAGCGAGTCATGCTCACAGCTTCTGTTGTCCTCAATAAGTTTCTGAAGTGCAAATTGGAGGGATGTGTATATAATTGACAATGAATTTTTAAGACATTGATACACTTGGTGTCGCCTGTGTCTGTGACAATAGTAGTGCAGCATCTTTTCCCTTGCCACACAGGGACATTTTTTCTTACATAGCTGTCTCTAATCATGGTTTTCTTGTTTCAGTCACCTGAAGCCAGAGACATAATGTTGCCTGTCTGATTCCAAGACAAGTTAAATAACTGTCGTACATCATATGGGCTCCCCTTTGTTATCAGTGCTCTGTGGTTGGTTCTAATTAGAACAGTGAATTACTTAAGGAAGCAGAAGGAGCGAGGTGGTTCCCAGGAATGTAATTATCTACCTACTGCATGATCCTCTGAAAACTCCCGTGGCTAGGGATCTCCCAAACCTTCCTTCCTCCATTCCAAAAGAGCTTGTGTTGTCTGTACCTCCTCTCCCTCACTAGTATTTACAGAATAAGAATTTTCAGATCATTTAAGCTTTGTGTAAAAGCTGATAGGGAGCAATTTCAGCGCTGCCCCGTTCTGAGAACAAACAACATGTTGCACCTTTTGAATTCCCCCATGCACGTGATTAGCACTGATCAAGGTTCTCAGCATATCTGTGAGATGGAGAAATATAATTATTTCCCTTTTTACAGTTAGAGAAATAATGTCATTTTGCAATTCAGTTAATTTAATATAGTACAACAAAAAGTCAGCAAAGAAAGCAATGCACAGATGTTTATGTGTTTATATTGATGGACACAGACACACTCTGCCTACATTTTAGCTTTGCCTATGATTTGTAGGTGTAGTTAATGCCCAAACTAGTATAATCTGCCTTTAACAATGCTTACCACCTGGGCACAAGGCAGTGCTAAGATTTTTGTGTAATTATGAGATCAGAAAAGTCAAGTCAGCTGGGCTCTGGTCAAAGTGAGCTCGTCTGAACCAGCTGGTGTAGAAAAGTGCCCTGCGATACCTGGAGTCTATGCTGCAGCTAGTGGATATCACATCCTCCACCTGCAAGGGTTTCTGTACTTGCTTTTTCTCAAGGTGCTCAGCAGGAATTGGTATCAGGGTCCTCAGAAATATTATCTGAAGTTGTTCCAATTTGCATGATAAATGTAGCTTACTGAGAAACATAACTGAAATAACATCAATGCTCTTCCATCTAGACTATGCTACTGATGGTCAGGTTTCATAAGGAATTCTGTGGTTTGTACTCTTAATTCTCCAAAATGAAAGTGATGTTGATGTATCCCCTATAGCATATGTTTGCTTCATCTTGTATATAACTGGTGAGTTGCAACAGAGCGACTCACCTGTTATTGTTCTGCTCAACATAATCATGCTTCTAAGACTACCTAGTATAATACCAGTCTTCCTGCCTTCCATCTCATTAACCTTTGAAAATGCTTGCTTGAGAAGAGGAAACATTCAAGCTCTGACAGCTATACCTAGAAGCAGAAGCTATAGTATAGCAATACATCACCCTCCCACAGCTCTGCAGCCCTATTGTTCTTCCCTTGAAGCTGAAATAGGTCTTCCTTTCAAAATCTTCTCCTTTAGGTACTGGAAAGAATCCATCAGTATAATGCTGATAGGCTATACTCTGTCTGTGTAACACATCAGGTCATCCATCAGCACAGCCATTATTATGCCAGGTGCTTCAAAGCTTGGGAAGCTACTGGCTCTCAAAACCCATTGTATTGCAAGCTGCTCTTAATGCACAGAGACTGTCTTCACTATACGTATCAGTGGGAACTTGTTAAAAGCAAAAGGCTTCTACTAGAGGATGAATCTCAAAAGGTTTGGTTCAGGCAACACAAAAAAGTTTTTCAGTAACTTCTTTGTTATGAAAATCAGCTAGGAAACCTCATGAGAATAGGTCTTCTTATGAGAAATGCAGTATCATCCCAGTTTTGGCCAAACTGAAAATACCAGTAGAATGATCTTTTCTTAAAATCCTTCAATAAATCAGTGACTGATTCTTATCAAAACCAGGGAGAGTAAGAAGTCTGTGAAAACTCAAAATGCTAAACAGGGAAAGAAAATGTTTGAAAATGGATAACATCACTCTGGAGCTGACTTCACAAACCTGGAAAAATCCCCCATAGGCCTCTTTTCAAGAAGGTTAGAACCATATGTTTCTGTGCATTTGCTCTTTATCTTTTCAGCTAAACCAGAAAAGAAAGAGAAAAAATAATAAAGCCCTCCAGCTCTGTTATAGCTTTTATCATTTCAGATCTTTCCCTTAATAATTCAAAGTAAACTAATTACCTAATTAAGTTAACAGGTGTCAGTCATTCAAACATAAAGAGCTACTAGATAGACCTGAACTGGGGAATTCTTTTCCTTAAGTGTCTGCACTTAAAATTTGAAACATAATGGCATTAAAACAACTGATTGAGTTCTTTTAAAGACATTGCAGCTTAGATCCATAGTGGAGGCATTCACCTGTGAGGCAATTAGGCTTTTACCTCCCATTACAATACTTTGGCAAGCTTCCTGATGAATTCTTTATTTGTGGCCCCTCATGTCTAGAAGCCTACAGTAAAGAGTTGTACTGTTTGAAAGGATGAGAAGCTGCTTGTTAAAGGAGAGAAGAGAACACTGGCCTTGCTGTGAGTGTAATTGTGTTGGTAATTATTGTGTGTCCATTATCTTCCTTAAAAGTACTGTATTATGCTATGATAACAGCGAACAGTATTGTTGGGGTCATTGTGCATAGGGCCAAGTAATGTAAAATTATTGGATGCTCTAAAAATATGCAAGATCTATATTTTATAAAATTTTAAGATTTTTTTTCTTCTCTGTAATATGTTTTGTGAATCCCACTTTTCTCCTGTTCCTCCCCCCCGCTCCCCCCCCCACCAAATAAATGTGACTTCCTATGAGAGCTCTTCAGTTCCATAATTTCCTGAAAAGTATGAAATCATTGTGTCTCGGCAATAAGGAGGAAGTAATTGGAAATGACAACAAAATGTCTGGGACCCATAAATACAAATAAAGCTTATTTTGTGAGGTAAAGGAAGAAAACACTTTACAAGTGTAAATACTGACTTGAGAACTTCCTTTCTAGTAAAAATATTTCAGGTTTTGAATATTTGGTGTTTCAAGGAAAAGAAAATTGGGAAGATTCAACATGTTTGCTTGTTTGTGATGCTCAGAGGAAAACTAATGTTTCTGACAAAGCAAACCATAATCACGACAGCCAATAAGAATATTGCTTATATGACATGCAGTTAATTTTTTTGGTCTGCCACATACAAGCACTGAGTCCATACATGAATGCTTTCCTTAGGGTGTTCAGGTACATGCCTGTGTGTATGAATATTGTTTCTGTTGCCTTGATTTCTTACTGCTGTATTTTGTCCAGTGGCACAAGCAATACCTGTATGTGTTGTGGTGGTGAAAGACCGTGATTCAAACCCAGTTCCTGATATTTCATAGGCGTTTGATCCAGTGTGGCATTACAACAAGCTAGAGAAGTAGGTGTGACAAAGTGTGAAGCGGGGAGGGGGCTTGACTGGGATTTGGGAGACCTGTTTCTTTATGACTGCTTGAGAAACAGTGCTGTGGATAAAGAATGGTGCAGAAACAGGAGTTAAGCCATGATGTGGGCACATGATCCAGAGTTGGGGAACTGAGTTCTGGTGAGTTGTCTTCTGTCAGTGTGCCTACACCTAAAATTTGTCAGCTGAGAAGTTCCTAGACTTGCTAAAAAGTTGCATTAATTCTGTTACTCTGAACACCTTTGAAATATATAATAAATGGAAGTGAGTATGAAGTGCCTGGGTTCAAACAACAGTTAGACAAATTCATGGGAGAAATGCTCATCAGAACAGTTAAACACAAAGACATAAACTTCTTCAAGTCTTTGAATGCCTTGCTACTGGAAGGTGTAAAACTAAGCTGAGGATGCATCAGCTTGCATTTACCCTCTTCAGTTCTTTCTCAGGCTCTCTTGGCTGCTGATGGTGACAAATTGTGCTAGATGGACCTGCAGGCCATTTGTATGTTCTTATGTTAGCATATCTTGGTGTTTGGTATTATTTTTTTGCAGGCTATTTATGTTGAAGCAGTGTGCAATAATGATGTCACAGATAGAAAAAATATGGACAGGAATGAACAAACAGAGCTAAAATCATTCTTCCTTCTTCAAATCTGCAATAAGAAATTTTATTTGTAGTCTAAAAGATACCTGGAAAATTGAATTTCCCCCCCCCCCCCCCCGCCCCCCCCCTTTAAACATTTAAAGCACAGGTTAAAAAAAAAAAAAAAAAGTCTTGGCAACATGCAGGTGTCAGGCAGAACATGGCTCATTCATGTTAGTAAAAGCCTTCAGCATGCAGAGTGCTTGTGTGCATGGAAAGAGGTAGGTTACAGAGAGTGGATGGATCTCTGAATAAAGAGTAAAGAGAAAACAGGTGCTGTTTGATGTTGTTTGATGTGGACACCTACAGATAAACTTCCTAAAAACTCTGCCAGCCAAAGAACCGCTTTAACAGATGAGCCATTATGCTAGTTGTCTGTCTATTTATTTATTTATTTTTCAGGAAGACTGAAATGTGTACCAACCAAGCTGTCCTATAATTAGAAGTGTACCCTCTCCATTTGCTTTTGAAAAACAAAACTGTTTCTCTGGGAGGAACAACTTATTTAAAGTTAGCAAAACTATCAAAGGACATAGAGAATGAAGACTCTGGGTCAATCTTCTGCTGTGTTATACAAACCACTTGACTCCGCAAAGTGCTGTGGTACTGCCCAGTTTTTACCAGACGCCCAGGCACAGGAGGGAGAGCAGGGGTCTAAGTTTGCTTTAGCCTCTGGGAATTTAAACCCACAGCTCAGGCTGAGAGGGCTTGAACCGTCACATCACTGGGACTGTGGAGCAGGGATGAGAAGGTTGAAGAGGAGAGATGATGATATTTCCACAAACAATATGGCCCTTAGCCTGGTGCTGAGACACCTCTTTTGGCACTGCAGGAACCAGGTCAGTGGCATGGAGACTGACGGCAATGGCAAAAACAAATAAACAAAAGTCATAGAATCATAGAATCGTTTAGGTTGGAAAAGACCTTTAAGATCATCCAGTCCAACCATTAACCTACACTACCAAGTCTACTCTAAGCCAATCAAGGGTAGACTAGACTAAACCATGTCCCGAAGTGCCACATCTACCCGTTTTTTGAACACTTCCAGGGATGGTGACTCCACCACCTCTCTGGGCAGCCTGTTCCAATTCTTGACTACCCTTTCCGTAAGGAAATTTTTCCTAATTTCCAACCTAAACCTCCCCTGGCGCAGCTTAAGGCCATTTCCTCTCGTCCTATCGCTAACTACTTGGGAGAAGAGCCCAACACCCACTTTGCTACAACCTCCTTTCAGGTGGTTGTAGAGAGCAATAAGGTCTCCCCTCAGCCTCCTCTTCTCCAGACTAAACAACCCCAGTTCCCTCAGCCGCTCCTCATAAGGCCTGTGCTCCAGACCCTTCACCAGCCTTGTTGCCCTTCTCTGGACACGCTCCAGCACCTCAATGTCTTTCTTGTAGTGAGGGGCCCAAAACTGGACACAGTATTCCAGGTGCAGCCTCACCAGCGCTGAGTACAGGGGAACAAGTCCTCTTATTTTAAGACAGACTGTAGGATAAGGACTGTAGTAGCTGGACTCTGCAAAGGCAACAGGGAGGTGTGCATGTGGCATACCCACTCATATGGGAAGTTCTTGGTTGCTTCTGGAAGGCTCCACTGCTTGGCTGCGCATTTGAACTTCCAGAGTTTTCCACAGAGAGAGGACAGGCTATAGAGTGCTTCTCTAAAGATGAGATGTATGTAATATATGTAACTCAGGTTATGGCTCTGAGTTATGCTTGCAAATAACAAGTTTACAGTTTGTATGGAATGACTTGACTGATGAAGGCCTCTTAAAGGTGGAATTGCTAAGTTGGCTGCCTGTATGTATTTTTACAGAAGGCTTAATTAGGCACTAGTATACAGGCACCATTTAGATTAATATTTAGCTTACTGTGTGCTAGTTATTTATTAATTTATTTTACTTAAATCTTTGAATAGGATATCTGTAATTCCTTGAAGGATCTTCACTCTCTATTTACTCTCTCATCAATAAATATACTCTGTATATTTACAGAGTAGCAACAGTAACAGTCCTGAATGTTTCCTATAGATATGTTCTATAAGCTTTTTTTTTTTGCCTTTGAAGAAATACATAACTGTTTTCCTCAAACAATTAATTTTAACCTTGAAAAAGAAGAAACACCTCTTGACCTGAATGTAACAAACTAAAACCGTTTTATTTTATGTTTGTATGCAATAGGATCCTATTAGGTGACTGAGAAATGAACTGTTCCAAATATAATAATGAGTGGAAAAATATTTAACTAGGTTTAGGATCTTGAAATAAAACTAACTTCACCTGATCAAAATAAATGCAGTTGTCAGGTAAGTGCTGCAAACACCATGCATTTTTCAACAGAACAAAACCAGAAATGCAGATTCAAACAGCGATGGTTTGCAGTATATTTATGGTGGATGTCAGTTTTTCATCTCTGGTATGCACTTTAAACCACATTTCAGTGTAAAATGTCACTATCCTGGCTGCTCTGGGAATCCAGCAATATTATGAAGGTAGTAAATAAGAACCAAGAGAGAATCCAGCATAGGTACTACATCGGCACAAGCACAAGGTGGTATGGTTTGAACTGCCTGAAATGTGGCTTTCTTATGTAAGGTTACAAAATTCTTTAGATCTGTAATATTTTTTCTCCTCTGAAAATTAAGAAAAAGAAGATATAATAAGTTTGTGAAATTTCTCTGGAAATGAAATGCTGAATATGTCATTCACAGCTGACCAAATCACTTTAAAAATTAATTTGCAAGTAAAAATTGAATTTCCCTATTAAAAATTGCCAGTTTTGCTTTCAGAATGACATTTGACAGAATTGGCATGTCACATTGAAATGTTTGACTCATGAAAAATCTGTAATTTGTTGATGGGCAATAGTCTATTGGAGGATTTTAAACCAGATGTAACTGAAACTACTACTTAGAACAAAATGTTGTCCCTGTGATTAGAAACACAATGATATTACTGCACTCTCCAAATGAATGTGTACCTGATGAAAAATCTGTTGAAATCAGTGGAAAATTCTCATTGACTTTAGTGGGTGAGAATGTAAATCACTAGATTACTTAAAAAGCTACCTTTTCTTAGTTCTTGAGTTTTTGTCTCCTTACAGCGATGCACTGCTGCAATCTGGTTAGCAGTTACACAGTTGTCTCCTTTTTTTCCCCCTCTCTTTCTTCCCCCTCCCCCCCCCCCCCTTCTTTCTTTCCTCTCTTTGCTCTAATTAAAGTAGTATGTTAAAAAAAAAAAAAAAAAGCCAAACCAAAACTCAAAACCAAAACACATCTTCCAGATCTGCTGGAAGAAGGCAATAAGGGTAGAAGGACCATAGGAATAGACATCCATCAACTCCTGTGCCTCATTCCCAAATTTAAGGTCGATTCTGCTCTTGTTACTGCACAAGGCTGCTGCTTGTCTTTGGGTTGTGGGCTACCTACACCAAATTCAGGACACCTGTTTAAAAGCACTTGTTGAAGGTTAGCCTTCGTCAGATGAACCAGGGTGGTCGTGTTGTGTGACAGCTGGGGAGAATGGTCTTGGCTCCTGCCTCTGCCATTGACCATCAGACCTTGTGTCTACGCCAGTTTTAATGAGAGAAAACCCTACACCTGTGCACTGGGATTTATGGAAACAAAACCAGTAAGCACTGTGATCCATGTGGGGTTCCTTCTTTTCGCCCTGCCCCAAGACATGCTGGATCATTTCTCAAGGCTGCAATTTTCCAGCTTTACCTCCGTTTCAACAGTAGCTATTGCAACGGCGCTGACATGAAACCTCTGAATCCAGCACTGGATTTGCAGACTGGCTGGCAAAGGAAATGCCTTCAGCCTGAAAAATTAGTGATTTTGTAGGTTGTATTATTTCAAAGGATGCTTGAAAGGGCTGTACATTTTTACATCCCTTTCTAGTCTTTAGAGAGGCAAGTTTAAGATTATACTAAAATGTCACAAGCCTACGGGAAAAGGTAGCAGAGGCCTGGGTTATCTCACTCATGAACAACAAACGTAACAGCAAATTGCACTCATAAATGCTAGAGTTGAGTGGTTTAAAATACAAATGAGACTAATGGGTTGCATCTAATAAACGGGGCTGATATGGAAAAAACTCACCTGTGCGTTTCAGCACAGTTTTTTCTGCTAGTGCAGGGCTCACAGCAAGCCACCTAAGGCCACGTTTCTGCCAGGGCCCCGAGGGCAGCACCGCCGGACTGTCCCTGACCAGTCCCCCCGGGCTTCCCCCACCCCAGGGCCCCACGTCAGCCCCCAGGGCCCCACGTCAGCCCCCAGGGCCCTCAGCCCCTGCCCCAGACATGCAGGGCTGGTCTGCAGCTCCCTACAGCCCTGCCCTACCAGGCCACGGGCCCTACAGCACCGGGCCCATGTCCTGGCCCAGCCTGGCCTGTCCTGGTCCCCAGGAAGGGACCCGAAGGCCGGGCCTGGGGCTGCCCCTGTGCCCCTCGGTGCCCCGCTTCTGGCTGGGGCGGTGGGATGGGCCCTGCCCTGACGGACCCCCATGGGGAGCCCCCGGCCCATAGGGTGCCCTGACAGCTTCCTTCTGTCTCACAGCTTTTTGGAAACCTTAAATGATGAGCTTCTTCACTGTGCTGCTTTAAATTCCTTTTGCAAATATCCTGGCTTTTTGAAGGTGGTGTTTTGGGGGTTTTTTTGAAATTTTTTTTTTTTTTTTTTTTTTTTTTTGTGTACCTCAGTGTCCTGGTTTTGGCTGGGATAGAGTTAATTTTCTTCCTAGCAGCAGGCATAGTGCTGTGTTTTGGATTTAGTAGGAGAATAATGTTGATAACACGCTCATGTTTTTAGTTGTTGCTGAGTACTGCTTATGCTAGTCAAGGACTTTTTCAGCTTCCCATGCTCTGCCAGGTGCACAAGAAACTGGGAGGGGGCACAGCCAGAATAGTTGATCCAAACTGACCAAAGGGCTATTCCATACCATGTGATGTCATGCTCAGTATATAAACTGGGGGGGGTTGGCCGGGGAGCAGCGACCACTGCTCGGGAACTGTCTGGGTATCGGTCGGTGGGTGGTGAGCAATTGCATTGTGCATCACTTGCTTTGTATATTATTATTATTATTATCATTACTATACTGTTACTATCAGCATTACTATTTTACTTTATTTCAATTATTAAACTGTTCTTATCTCAACCCAGGAGTGTTTCTCACTCTTACTCCTCCGATTCTCTCCCCCATCCCACCGGGGCGGGGGGAGTGAGCGAGCGGCTGCGTGGTGCTGAGTTGCTGGCTGGGGCTAAACCACGACACTCGGCACTAAAAGCCCAGATAATTATGTTATGCAAAAGAAAACAGGACTGATATGAGACTGAATCTTCTTTTGTGCATTAATTTGTGTTAGAGCTATGTTATTGTTACATGACAGGCGTGATCTAATGGATCAGGGCATTTATGGGACACCAGGGGATCCAGCTGTCATTTTTGACTGCTATGTGAGGTGGCTGCCGGCAGGCACCTCGCGTTCTTGCAGCTTAGTTCCCTGTCCTGTAAGAACAAGGATGCTATTTCCACATACCACTTTCTTCCTTTCTGAGTCTTGTGGATGTAAAATGTTAAACTTGTTAAAGAAAGCAGGTGTATATTAAGAACAGTGCAACTTCTCTGTAAATCACTGAAATAGATCAGTAATTAAGACCCTGCACTTTTATATCAAAGTAGCTTGCAAAACAAAGAAAATCCTTATTTAACAGATAGAACTGAGACACAGACATGAAATACCATTTCTCCTTCCACACTAAGTAGGCAATAAAGCCAAGAATATAACCCATATTTTCTAACTTCTGGACTAGTCCTTTCCATGACCAGTTCTTTAAGCTGTTTCTATCACATGCAGTATTTCTCTACCTTCCACTCACCATGCCACTTAGTCCCAGGTGGGTGACAAATCATCCTAGAAGTCTTTTATTAAGAAAATAGAGCTCCCAGCACTTTGTTTTCTCAGTTCAGAAGAATAAAGGAATCTTTGCTGTACGCTACATTCATTGTTCTTTCCAAATTGATCTTTTCTTAAAAAAGCTCTGTTTGTTACTATGTTGCATTTCACATGCAAATATATTGTATTACTTTTACTTGTTCATAGTTTAATTGAAGAACAGCAGGTGAGCAAAATCACAGTAGTAAGAAAGGTGTATTTCTGTAGAACAGATGAGACTGTCATTTAAATCCATACAGGGTGCTTTTAGCTTTCTCTATTAAACAGACTTGCAACGTGCAAATCCCATTGCTATAAAACCAAAGTGGAGCCTTACCCTCCTTGTGAGTTCCCTCAATGACACACACATGAAGAGACATTTTAGGCCAGTTTACCGTCTTGTTTCTTTGCACTTAGACTGATTTTTTTTTTTTTTTTTTTTTTTTTTAACCAAAGCCATATCACAAGAAGGCATAAAAAATTGAAGGGAAAACATCTGTTTTCCTTTCACTAAATAATTATTCTTTTAAAATTTGTTATCAGTAATGGCACACAATTGTTGTGCGGGTTTAAAGAAACAGATATGGAATGCAATGTAAGTAGAATAATCAAGTAACATTCAAATTGAGTAAGACATTTAAGCATAGAAGTGCTTTTTAATTAAATAAGAAGTCTATTTTTATAAGCTGGTTATGTTTTAGACATATCTTTATAACCATGTAATAGTTCATTCTGAGTATTTGCCTATGATTTGTCTTTCTGGAGTCCAAATCTTCATCCTTTCTAAGTCTCTATAAGCACACAAACTAGTGATATGATCTCTTTCTGGCAAATCATGAAACAGGTCTGGAAAACCAAGTAGGAATGAATAAAGATGGCAAAAGTAGAGAACGCAGTAAAAGATGCTGTTTCTTTTGTTCTGCTTTTTTTTTTTTTTTTTTTACATTCTCACTTTGCTAGGCTTTTCCTCTCCTTTTTTAAATATATATCCACACATCTATCAAATGTGCACCTATTGCATGACTTTTCAACCTTTAAAATATATATTAATACCAAAAAATTCCTAACAAACTGCCAGAGACTGTCAGGAGGCAGATGATCCCAGTATTAATTGCTACTAACAAATACCATAAGTTGGTAGTTCTGCAGCATGCAATTGTTTACATTTGAGACATCTTTCATCTAATACCTATACAGGCAGAAGTCTGGATAAACATGCATATCTTTCTTGCCATGTAGGTCAGCTCATTTGTATTCTGACTGAGCAGAAGGGGAATGAATGTTAGTCATTGCCATAGATATTTTTGCTTTTCCTAAAAATCAGTAATCAGGGAAAGCTCTATCTTCAGCCATTCTAAGTAAACCTTAGCCCTGAACAAGGATTATATTTGTGTCAGCATTGCCCAGATGCTTTATTAGCATGATTAAATCAATGTGGTGGATTTCCCTAAGTTAGCTGTAGTGCTTATGAAACACAGCTACTTACAACTAAAGCATGTTTAGTGTTACTTGGTTTACATCATTGCTGCAACAGATTACAGAGAGAACTATTTTTTGTAGTGTCAGCTTGAATTAGTAAGCAGGAGTGTTTTATTTACCTCTGTGGTACTTTCTGGGAAAATCTTATATACACCGTTGCTCTGGAGTGTAGATTTAAGGAGATGGCATTCAGAACAGCGTTGGTTCATTACCCTGTGCTTATTATTGTGTTTTAAGTGTGACTATGTATCATACATTAACATTTGAATGTATTATTACTTTTAAATCGTATTTGACTGAGAAATAGAGGTTTCATGGACATTATATTCCTACAGGGTTGATGAAAATAGGCAATGTGAAAGAGGACAAAGAAAGAAGAGCTAAAAAGCTTATCTAATACAAGTAGCTAATCTATATAGGAGGGGAACACCAGAAGTCAGACTTCATGAATGGTGGATAACTGCTTTTGGGACTCTCTTGTCCACAGTTGGGTTGGAGGCTGGATGTGAATTCTTTAGTATTTATTTGTAATTTCTGCTTTGTATGAATGTAAATTCATTTAGTGACATCTGGAATATCATTAAGAAGCTGATGCATTTTAGATTCAGTAAATGTTTCCTAATTTTATTTGGCTGTGTCTGAAAAAGAAAAACTTAATCTCTTTCCTCCATTTACCTGTTTACATATACTTTTTTCTGTGGAAGAGTTTATATTTCCCAAACATAAAGCATTTGTATATAAATGGAGGGTTTCTTTAATCTTAGTCGTCACCTGGAGTAGTGGGCTGACAGGAAACTCATGAAGTTCAAGAAGTGTGAAGTTCTGCAACTGGGGAGGGGTAACCCCCTGCACCAGTATATACTGGGGGCCAACTGGCTGAAAAGCAGCTTTGCAGAAAAGGACCTGGGGGTCCTGGTGGACACCAAGTTGAACGTGAAGCAGAATTGAGCAAGCTTTTTGCAGTTTCATGCTAACTTTAGTGTCCCATGTTGCATTAGGAGGAATGTTGCCAGCAGGTCAAGGAAGGTGAGTGATTGTTCCCCTTTATTCAGTGCTGGTGAGGCCACAGCTGGAGTATTGCATCCAGTTCTGGGCTCCTCAGTACAAGGGAGACATGGACATATGGAGAGAGTCTGAAGAAGGGCCACAAAGATGATGAAGGGACTGGAACATTTCTCGTATGAGAATAAGCTGAGAGAGCTGGGACTGTTCAGCCTGGAGAAGAGAAGGCTCAGGGGGATCTCATCAATATATGTAAATACTTGAAGGGAGGGTGCAAAGAAGATGGAGGCAGGCGGTGCCGGTGACAGGACCAGAGGCAATGGGCACAAACTGAAACACAGGAGGTGCCTTCTGAACATCACTAAACATTTTGTTACTGTGAAGGTGGCTGAGCATCAGTACAGGTTGGCCAGAGAGCTTGTAGTGTCTCCCTCCTTGGAGATATTAAAAAGTTGTCTGGAGATGGTCGATGGTCCTGAGCAACTGGCTCTAGGTGGCCTGCTTGAGCAGGGGGGTTGGACCAGATGACCTCCAGAGGGCCCTTCCAACCTGAACCATTTTGTGATTTCCACAGCAGTCAAGTTTTTGTCTCATCAGCCTTATTGATGTAAAGAACCAATGTGACTGAAATCTCTTTGCACCTTTCAGTCTATGGACTCCAGATTTTCACAGAGTTATGGAAGGTTGGAAGTGACCTCTGGAGAGTGTCAAGTATAATACCTCTGCTCAACGCAAGGTCAGCTAGGGCAGGTTGCTCAGGGCTGTGCCCAGCTGGGTTTTGAGTATCTCCAAGGATGGAGACTCGACAGTCTCACTAGTCAACCTGTTCCAGTGGTTGGAAAGCATCAGTGTAGATAAAGAATGCTTTTTCTTATGTTTAAATGGGATTTCTTGCCTTTCAGTTTGTGCTGATTCCCTCTTGACTTTCCACTGGGCACCAATGAGAATTCTTTGGCTGTCTTCTTTACTCCCCACCCGTCAGGTACTTATACATATTGATAAGATTCCCATGAGCCTTTTCTTCTCCAGGCTGAACAGACTCATTCAGATAGTCCAGTGCCTTCATCATTTCATTGTCCTTTGCTGTATTTGCACAAGCATGTCCATGTCTCCATTGTACTGGGGGCCCAGAATAAGAATTCACATTACACAATTCCTTCAGAACATATCGTGATGTTACAAACTAAATCCTGGGTATTTTAAATTCAGTTGATAATTTAAGACAGTAGATGTATCAAAAAAGATACTGCAACTCTGTCAGAAACAAAAGATTTCTGACAAGTATACTGGCATTTCTATTCTTAGAATAATAAATCTATCAAAAATCCTGGAGGAAAGAGCATGGACTACATGAGGTCTTTTTATATCCCTTCTGTTACTTATTTTTTTAAATAGAAATCAAGGTAGCTTTTTTTAGAGGCTTCTTGTTAATTTTGGAAACAATTGAAGAAAAAGATTTCAGCCCCCATTAAAGAATACTGATTATTTTTATGTCTCTAGATCTTTTCATAATTCAGCTTTATTTCATACTTTAATAATGACTAGGGATCAGAAAGTAATAAGGAACAGATATTTCAGAGATTATGAATCAAAAGACTAGCCTAACCTGTTATAACAAGGAGAGAAAGCTAAATATCTTTCTGGACATTTATATAGTTAGAAAAAATGTTGCAGGGATGTAGGGCTTGATTCTACTGCTTTTTTCTTCTCCCATTAAGCAACACTTTCCTTCCAAACTACACAGTTTTTTCCCCACAGTTTTCCTCATAAATCTTCAGAATTACAATATCAAGTGCAGGATTTCCCTGTTGCTTTGTTGTACTCATGCATTCATTTGAAGTTAAAACTGCATTGAAAGGGGTGGTAGCAGAGCACAATCATGTTTTAAACATTTATGTGCTATATGAAATATTTCCTATGTTGAATACAAACTTAAGTTTGATCTCATTGTTCCTGAGGAGGTATAACATGAAGACTTGTAAAGTATCTGAACAAATGCTGCTTGGTCAGAACTCATGAGATGATGAATGTGCTTAATAGCTTGAATTATAGAAATGGAACTGCACTTAGTACCTGGAACTACAGAAATGGCAAAGCATGCTAAGTTTGACATAGCACGGCCACAGAGGTGTTTATGGGGTGGTGGGACCCAGCCTCTCTTTGTCTTCTCTGTACCTTCAGTGCTGTTAGCATTCCTGTCTAAAGAGATTTATTTAATTTACTTTAGTGGGTGTTGGATTGGGCCTTGAAGGAGGTCAAGTCAAGGCTTCTGGAGTACAACCATTAGCAGGATGCTCATAAACAGTTTGGTTAGCATAATAATATTGGATCCCACGTCATGCAAACAGGGTAGGAGGTTTCTGGAAACCTCAGTCATCTGCACTATCTCACAGGAATCAGTGGGACTACTTACAACTCATCTGCTTGTGCAAGTGTGGTTGCTATCTGTGTGAAGAGAGCACTTCCTTTTTCCTGCCCCTGTATCTCAGATTGTAGAAGCATCTTCCTGCAGCTGAGACATGCTAGGGAATTGCTTTGGACAGCAAAGCAAAGGTTTATTGGAGTCTTACTTCATTTTCCTTTCTCCTCTACTGAGAGAGGCAGCAAATAGCAGGGCCCCCTATGGAGGTCACTGAGGAAGTGGCACTAAGAATCCACTCCCTGGACAGACAAAGGCCAGGCTTGCCTGTCACCACAAAGTTGTTAAGGGTATGAAAGGTATGTTCAGTGTGGTGGTAGAAGGATGGGGAGAAATGTTATTCACAGTTTTTATCTTTCATGTAAAAAGTGTTTTCCTCTTTCAACTTTTACTTGGGGTCAAGGACATTTTTCAACCATACCTTGCTTTTTTCCCTGTAAAAAAAGCAAAGTAGAACTTTCATTGTAATCAACATTTTTTTTCTTTACAGATCTCAGGTATTGTTATCTTGCAGGTGCAGAACTGGGGAGTAGAAGGCCTGGGTCACTTGTTCCTGGCCACCTACTTGTTCATGAAGAAATCAAAACCAACTTTTTTATGTATTGCTACAGGGCTGTGACCCTTGTCAGATAGCAAAAGTCTGCAATGCAATAGTCTTTATGGACATTCCTGATCAAGCCATACTTCCCATATTCACTTGGCAGATAGATTCTGACAGAGTTCTTGGAAAACCTGACATAATATTTTATACAAAATTCAGAAACTATGAAGTATCTCAGTGTAAGGCTGAGGAACGTAAGAAACAGTATGTTTTCTTTTATTACTACTCTTGCTACTGAGTTCCTCCATCACCTGGTAGTATCTCCCATCTATTCCCATTTACTATCTGCATGGTCCACAATAAAACAAAACAGTCAGCAGTACTTGCAAAGTCATGTTGAAATGGGTCCTGGGGAGCAGGTTAAGCAGCCCAGGGCATATGTCTTGCTAAATACTATACTTATTCTGTAACTTCCCCTTGATTTATCTTCCTTAATTTCATGCACATTCCTCTTCTACACTGTTTCTCAATTCCTTAGCAGTCTAAATATTTCATAGTAGAGAATGGAATGGTGGATGGAAACAAACCTGCAAATTAGGTGTGGCCTAATTCTCTCAACTCTTAATTGCTGGTGAAGGATTAGACAATCTTTTCTGTTCCATCTCTTGCAAGCCTACATAGAGAACAGGCTGACAGGAGGTGTGTACCACTCCTTTCATTTTTTGTGTGGTTCCTCTAATAAGCAGATACGCAAAATACATCTTTTGGATTGACATGTGTGAAGCTGAAATTTTGTAGGAAGGGTGAGACCTCTTTATTTCATTTGCATATATTTACCCTTGGAACAGAAGTAATTTATATGGATTTCCAGGAGAACTGTATAGGTTATCCAAAGACCATCTTTCAAAAGCAACTCTTATAAAATATGCATGCAAAACATGCCTATGCTGTCACAAGCAGGTAATTTCACATGCAAAAATATGCTGTTGTAGACTATGAAAAACAAGCTGTCATTCATGCAAGTAATGCTTTACTTGTGCAGTTAATATTTACAGATTCTGCTAGGAACAGAGACCTGCAGGAGAGCATCTTGGTCATCAGGTCCAGTTGCCATAAATATAGTCAATAGATGTATAGTCCAGATGACTTCATAAAACATCTATTTGGTGCACTCAGCATGCCACAGAACTGGTAACCTTTAGGACAAAATATCAAATGACATATGTGATGGGCCACATGAAAAGGAGAAGGTGAGATCAAGGATATCACCAGTGTTCTAGATTCTTCCACTGTGATTCTGTGAATAGCCATATGGTCCTAGAAAGCTCACTTTCCATGGAAAGGCTGTCAAATGTCTTTCCTTGGAGATTCAAAACCGGACTAGACAATGCCCTTTTCAGTTTGGTCTGGCTGGCCCTGTGTCCTGGTTTCGGCTGGGATAGAGTTAATTTTCTTCCTAGCAGCAGGCATAGTGCTGTGTTTTGGATTTAGTAGAAGAGTGCTGATAACACACTGATGGTTTAGTTGTTGCTCAGTACTGCTTATGCTAGTCAAGGACTTTTCAGCTTCCCATGCTCTGCCAGGCGCTCAAGAAACTGGGAGGGGGCACAGCCAAAATAGTTGATCCAAACTGACCAAAGGGCTATTCCATACAATATGGCGTCATGCTCAGTATATAAACTGGGGGGGGGTTGGCCAGGGAGCAGCGATCGCTGCTCGGGAACTGTCTGGGTATCGGTCGTCGGGTGGTGAGCAATTGCATTGTGCATCACTTGCTTCGTGTATCATTATTATTATTATCATTATTACACTGTTACTATTAGCATTACTATTTTACTTTTATTTCAATTATTAAACTGTTCTTATCTCAACCCAGGAGTGTTTCTCACTCTTACTCCTCCGATTCTCTCCCCCATCCCGTCGGGGTAGGGGGAGTGAGCGAGCGGCTGCGTGGTGCTGAGTTGCTGGCTGGGGCTAAACCACGACACCCTGCTGTGAGCAATAGGTTGGACTAGATGACCTCAAGGGGTCCCTTCCAACCTAAACTGCTTTTATTATACTATGGTTCTGTTCTTGTTCTCAACTGCAGAACTTCTGTCTGAACTGAAGTGCTCCCATGCTTTTGTATTAATTTTCTGTGGGCCAGTTTCAACTGTTGACATCCTTGCTTAGTTTGGGATACCCTTTGTCTGTGATTTTTGAGCCTCACTCTAAGACACACAGTTGGGAGTGAGATAAATGAGCACAAACAAGAATATATGTTAATGTTTTCATTAGGTCATGAAAAAAGGCACTTCTGACTTACTGTGTATTAAACACATCAGCCTGGCTCTGGTGTAATATGAGAAAAATGCACAGATGAAAGTTCTGAGGGAAGGATGAGCTCTCTGTACCTTATGTAGTGTGACACTGTAATACTGTATAGTGCTGAAATTTGGGGGAACATCTTCAGGATTTTGAACTTGACATCTGTTCCGTTTGCTTGAAGGACAACATGTGCAGACTAGATGGGAAATATGGTTCTGGGGGAGCTTGAAATCAGTTTCAACTTTTGGTTGAAATCAATGGCAAAAGTTGTTTGAATTTAGTAGAGCTGGATTAGGTACTTCATTGTGGAAATCATTAGGGAAGTTTTTTTGCCCTTGCATAAACCTAGAAGAGATCTGGTTAGCTAAACCCAATACAATGCTCTAAAGAATGATCCCATTTGTCATAAGAGCAGACAGGTCCTCTCCATCAGTGAACATTTGTGCTGATAGCGTAATTCCAACTGAGCTCAGCAGAAAAGCAAGCACCCACATCTAGCTGATTTAATTTGGTAGAGCATAATTAATTAAAGTAGTATCTGTGATCTGTTAATTAAAAGAATGAAATCTGAAATTAGATTTTTGGTAAAACAGAAAATGTGGACTTGGCAAAAGTTTTGAAACTCACATAAGGCTTCTGATAAATTCTCATTGGATATGCAGTTATTTGGGGGGTGGGGTGGAGGTTAAAAGAGGGTCTTTTATCTCCCCCACAAAACCATCTGTGAGCCTTTTTTTATCTGACAGGCAGTAGAAGAGGAGGAGATGTGTAGGAAAAATTAAATGTTCACATTGTTCAGGAAGAAGAAAGGCATGTGTCTTAGAAGCTCTCTTATCCAAACTTCTGCTTTCCTAAAAGCCCTATAAGCCGTATTTAGGTCGTGTCCTCTGAAGTGCATCATTTGCCTTAAGGAACTTTTTTAGCAGCAATCTCAGCGTGTCCAATTACAGTCTGAGGGCCTGATCCAAATATCACTGAAGTCAATATCTCCACATTCCATCTCAGTGATTGTAAATGAGGGGGTGGAGGTCTACTGTGCAAAGACATAAAAATATTCTCCCTTTTCAGGCACATGTAACTAAAAAAAATCCCTGATATGTAAACAAGCGTTAGCAACATATAGAACAGATAATGTTGAAATACAAAGCACCACTCCACATGTTAAATCCTGCATTTATCCAGAGAATTTGTCACATCACCCAGTTTAGCTTATAGATCTTCTTTAGAAGTCCTTAGACATCTATTTGTTGTGTGTATTGAGCTATTCAGAATCCTGGGATTGGTGATTTTTCAAAGTAAAACCCAATGAAATGTTAAATCCATGCCATATGATATGGTAATAGATGACCTAAAATTATACATACATATACATATGCAAATATTTCGTATATATGTAAGGTATAGATAAATGTATGTAAGATATATTATTATATGTGAAAGATACAAAGCTGAATATTCTACTCTAGTAAAATTCAATGTTTTTACATTAGCAACATTCAGTGTTGTTCCATTAAGCAGGCAGTACAGGAAATGAAAGGGGAAAAAAGTGGGGAAAATGTTCAGTGTCAATAGGTATTTAACAAGAATATCTTTAGAAGAATTATACCACTGAGTCTTAGAATATTGATATAATTTCATCATATGTCTATATCAGGGTGGCACAAAGGAAAAAGCATATTAAATGTTTTTTACAAATGCTTTAAAATATTTGAAAAGATCTTGTTGGCTTTATTTGCCCAACCAGTTGTCTCTATTGCAGCCAGTCTGCGTACTAGTAAGTGTTATTACATCAGACAGGGCTTTGACTCAGCTTCCAAATAACTCAGTACTTGAAAAGCAAAACAAGTGAAAAAGAAAACAACTGTCTGAATTCAACACAAATGTGCATGCACACACAGACACACAATATATTTCTTTATCATAGCAAATACTCTCACTAGTCTCATATATAAAACTAACATATTCTCCATGTGTTTGTGTACATGAGCGCAAACACAGCAGACATACTATAAGGACAATGTGTCTAAAAGCTGGAAATATTTCTACATACTGTTTCTGTAGAAACCAAAACATTTTCTTCAGTATCTTAGAGTTCAGGTAGATTCAAATAAAGAAACACTGTAATCTGTCTATAAGCAAACTGATAACGACATGGGGTTTGAAGGACAATTTCAACAGTCTGTGTGGAAGGTTATAGCCTGGAAATGTTCTCAATATATAAAAGAAAATTATTTTTCTCTACGTATAAAAAATTCACACTTTTAAATTGATTTCTGTAAATTCAATTTTATGATTAAGAAAAACATTATCTCTAATTAAAGTAGATGAAAGCTGCTTAGCATTAACCAATTCCTGATTTAAATTCTTGTGTTTTCTACCTACTGTTTGAAGAGTCTCTCTAGTTAAAATTTCTTCTTTCAGTCTGAAAATATGTGGCATATGACACAAACCTCTAGTTTATCAACAATCATGGTTTCTAGTGCCTTAATAATCTACACATACTATGTAGTGACACTTTTCCTGATGAGATGAATTGCAATGTCTCCTGAGCTGAATGACATCATGTTCTGGGGGGAGAGCAGGCCAATGGGCTGGCAGAGCCAAGTTTGTCTCTGTTACCTGCACCCTGGGCACCAGAAGCACCAGGAGCATGCCTCAGACACAAATTCAGATGTGGTCAGGGATCTGCAGACTTTTAGCTACATCAGTACTAGCAAATAAAACAGGCCAGGGCCTCTTCTTTGGTCCTGTGGTCAACTGGCATGGTATCCCTATGGCTGAAGTGTCCGCCCTGTAGGAGGGTGGCCTCACCCTGACTGCCAAAAGACCCTTGCACCCCTTGCTAATACCCCTTGCCAGACTCTTTCCTGAGCTGTGCCTGGTCTTTGCCAGACAGTAGACAAAAACAGTAGAGATGAATTACTTGTCTACATTCTCCAGTCCTAGTCTCCCAGTATAGGCAAAGCCTTTTTTTAACAATGTACTTCTTTCCTGAGGTTTCCTGCATTTATGTATAAATATAATTACAAAATAAGATCTACTCCAGAAACAGTCACTTCAAAATGGCCAAGTAAGATCTTCCAAAGCTCTTCAAAATGATCTCACTTGTTCCACCACTCACTGAAGGCTGCCACACAATTCACCAGGGTCTGACCAGTGGTGGTCTCAAGGAAACCAGTGCAAAGAGGTAGATGTGCAGAAGGATCCTTTGCAAGGTCATTGAAGCTGAAGGGCTGTTGCCATTCCTTTCCAACAGTCTACACGCCACAATCTTAGTTCCTCTGCAAGGCCCTCAACCTCAACCAAAGATATATGTGATGGTTTTAATTACAATAGAGCTGCAACATTTTAAAGAAACTGTTTTCTTCTGTCTCTGCCCTTAAGTGGAGGCAAGCAGGCAGCCGCAGAGGACAGACTCTAATGACACATACTGAAATGCTCATAGCTTACTCAAGTGCCCTTGTATTATTATAATTTTTTTGCATTTCCTTTTAATAGCTCATGAAATCCTTCTTTGTTTCTAATTACTTCTTAGCCTGGGCAAAACTAACAATAATAACAGGTATTCCAGAAAAACGTGTGGGACAGAACTGTATGTATGGGTGAAGCAGGATGCAGCATGAGGCAAAAGTTTCTTGTCCCTTTGAATGACTTTTATTTATGGAGGTCTTTTATTTATGGAGACCATCACCACCACCACCACCAAAGAAGAAAAAAAAACCCTCACCATTCTCTGTAACTGGGTGCTAGAGAGTATGTGGTGAAAATAACACTGTTCTATAAAGATTAATGCTGGTTTTGGTTTGGTGGGGGCTTTTCTGGCAAAATGTACCGGGCAAGAGGTAGAATGATAGAATTAGAGCTGATACACATGCCACCTCATAGCAATCACTTGAAAGATATTATAAAACAACTCCAGATTATGGGAGGGTCTAGAAACCAAAACTGGGATCCATCTTAGAGGCCTAAAATTTAGCTTTTGAAAGCTGTGGTTACATATTTGGAAAGTGGAAGTTAGCTGAAGTAACCCTGGTTTTGCCCTCAACCCTAGCTCTCATTCCTGGCTTTACTCTCCCACCAGCTCCAATGGGGCATCACAACTGTTTGTGAAGATTTGCAATGAAGCAGATCAAGGAACTAGAGGATTAGAAATAGCCTTCCCCCAGCTGGTTTTTTTCATTGGATGTTATGCCATTTACACTGAAAAATGCACCATTCTTGCAACTTGCAACTTTCTCATCAAAGACCTGATAGCAAAGAAAGACTGAGAATACTTTGAAACTTAGAGAGAAGTGGTAGGCCTGCAAATGTGGTAGAATATGTCATGCAGAAAAGTGATGTATTTTCTGTGTTCTTACATGAAGACAAGCATAAAACTGTGGTTTGATCAAATCCAAAGACGTTCTGAAATTTTCTTCAGTTATAGGGTATGGCTAGAAACCTCTTTTTACGCTTAATCTGGGTGAAATATTCTAGGAGCAAAAGCCATCTTGCATTGAAGAAATGGAGACTATATTACACAAGCATCTGTTTTGCACAGGCATGACTTCATTGGCATTAATAAGGGGCCAGTTTATGTTTCTAGTTACTTAGTTGCCAGCACTTTCCCTTGATTTCTGTAAGATGCTGTTGAAACAGTAGAAGCCTATGGCCAAAAAGAGTAGGTTTCCTTGGTCATGTTTTGAGGTTGCCAGGCACCTCCTTGAACAAACCAGGCCCTCCCAAAACAGTGAAAAGCTTCATCTCCATGCAGAATAGAGGCTAGGTCCAAAGTCCAAGTACATTCCCTGACAAGTCTTCCTTCACCTCTGTAGGGTTGGGGGTGTGGAGTAGGGGTATGTATGGTTCATATGGCCAAACTGTGTTCACCCATGGAACAGTGTGACTCTTTACACTGCTCATGGAGATGAGCCCATGGTTTGTGCTAAACCCCTAAAATGAGTTTGGGCATTGTTGGAAGTTTGTCTTAGCTCAAAGTTGTGTAAGGGATCACACTAACATTAAACAGGGTGGATGCCTGGGACCTTGTGCTCAATCCAGGACTTGCATATTTTACTATTACAAAGACAGATGAAGTTGTTATTACCACCAAGAGGAGAGAGGGAAGAAGCTTGTTTGCAGGGGAATGTGTTCTCTCTCTAATTCTAATGATTCCCGGCTATTTTTATGTACAGTAGTTAGTTTTCAGACTGATGAGAAGGAGTCTCATTTGTGCAGATGGGAAATGCTTATTATGCTAATAGTGTTCTGCATTGTTAGTGGAGATTATTAGACAGAGATGTTAGAAATGCCTCTAGTGGATTTAAGTAGGTGACAAGGTAAAACGAAGAGATAAATGACAACAGTGATTAGGAAATGGATTGTGCTGAATACAACAGTGCAAAGGAAGAGGGGAAAGGAACTACTCTTACAACAAATTGTTTAATCAGTGATATATCTATGAAAAAGATACATAAAAGATAGTTTGCCTAGAAGATACCAAATACTGCTTGTATGTATTTTTTAATGTGATGTTTAATCTGGAGAAAGCTGAGAGAAATGTCAAAATGGTCAGCAAGGAGGAAAAACAGAACACCTGAAAGTAAGGAAACTACAGACAGGCTTGTGTTTTATAATTAATATATTCTGCCAAATGGCTGTATTATGTACAGCCAACCATATATTTTAACATGCAATTTAGTGAAATGTGCTGTTCGTCTTCTCTGAACTTGTAATAAATTAAGAAAATCTGACATTAAAGATAGGCATACAGGCTGAATAGTCACACTGGTCTCTCATGTTGCATTGAGAACTGCTGCTTTTTGGCATGTTGTTTCTACACCTAGATCCATTGTTCCAGCTAGAAGATGGGATTTGTGACTGCAGTCTGAAAAATAGGCATTGGGCTTTGTTTCTGAAGCAGCACATCAGCAGCACAACTATGCTGTAAACTTTTACTAAACTCTTGATGGAAATCAATGCTCATTTATAAAATGCTATTACAGCATTGCGGTTTGATATGACAGAACTAGTCACGGTAAATAAATGATTCAAGGAATATGGCTTTTTTCCTTGCCTGTGAATCAGCAGTGAATCAGTCCTGCCAATATATTGATTATTCTTAATTATTCAGTATGGGTAAAAGCTTTCCTTGTTGTGTCAATTGCCATCACATGGCATGTTCAAACATTGATCATTTTGACTGTTCACACTTGCAGTATGTGACGGATCGCTAAAGTTTCTGGAGTTGTTTCGACTCTCTCATATGCCTGAAACTTCCAGGAGAGGCAGAAGAGTGATGAACAGCATAGTTACAGTTGTTAACTGATAACAAATGTTCTTGTTTGCATTCAAACTTTCCTGCTTTTGTACCTGGCAGGCAATATAATGATTACTTTTTCTCCCTGAGATGGAATATATGTTAAGCAGAGAATTCTGATGGGCCGAACGCTTCTTCCTTTGGATTAATTCTGTATAATATCTGTAGCTTCCTGGTAGAAATAATCATGAATGCAAAGGCTTACTGAACAGATAACTTGCCCTGACTGATCATAAAATGGGTTCTTGAAGTTTGTCTGAAATGGGCATATGTGAAGTAGCTGTTTGCTGATTTCCAGAACCACTAAGAACCTCATGCATGAGCTGGCTTTATTTTCTCCTGTTCTGATTGTGTTGATGGAGGGCCAGATTCTGTGTCTACCTGGCCAAAATGGGGGACTATCTATCTCCCTAAATGCATGGGTTAGGGGTTGTTGTGCCCTCTGTTGCTGCAATACCTGAATGTCTCACAATCGTTAAAGCCTCTGAGAGGGGGAAGTACAATAATCTCCTTTCATATATGGGAAACTGGAGCAAAGAAAGACTCCATGGCTTGTCTAATGTCACATAGGAAGTCTGCAGTTGAACAGGGAATAAAACAAATTTTCCAGGTTCTAGGCCTTAAACATCTAGGCCTTAAACATTCTTTCATGTTGGCAACAAGACAGGTCATCTGCCATGAGGAGATGCCCAGGATACAGAAAGTGTGTTCAGCTCTTTTTGGTGGTTGATATGAGAGGAAGAGAGGGAAAGGCTATTTCATTTCTACTGAAAACCAATTCAGAACAGATTCTGGATGTATGTGATTTTACACAATGGTGCAGATGTAAACTGATGTAAGCAAGGAGGAATCACCTGTGTTCTGTTATGAGACATTCTTTATTCCTCTTCTTTCTGACACTAAAGATCAGGCAAAGAAAGTTCATTGGATGACCCAGCAGGAAAGGATGGGCTCTCTGTGATGAGAAGGCAGTAGGAGATATTTCTTTCAGAGTGGGAAGTTTGTGTTCTAAACACTATCAGTTTTTATGAGACTGTTTAGTGAATTTGGACTGTTTCTGCTAAAAGAAGAAAAGACATTTAACATGAGGGCCTATACAGAGTCTTTCAATATTTCTTTAGGTATGAGCAGCTATTAGCTGTGTCTTCTTTAAGAAAGATGGGAGCAAGGTCATCTTTCCTTTGGGTTGTCATAGCTACGAGGAGGAGCAAAGTTACGCTGTGGAGAATATATCTGTACCAGGGGTGTCTCCATGAATCCAGGTTGCCTCTGATTAGGCACATTTTTGCAATACAATCAATTATTGTCTTATTTCACAAAAATCTGAGACAGCCTTACAAGGCAACTTGTTTTTTTTAAGTTGAGAATAGACACAGACACAATGTCCTCTTTTTGCTAGTCAGCCCATTCCCACACTGTCACAAAAGCATTGTCATCAGGCTAAGCCTCCAACTGTGACTCTGACCTCTGTCCTTCCTGGACAGTAAAAACATCAGTCAATACTTGAGATCTTTGCAAACAACGGACTTTGATGAGGGTACCCTAAAGCCTGTAATGCCCCAAAACCCTGAACACTAAAAAAAAAAAAAAAAAAAAGCCATCCCTGGATGAATCCCTGGGCAATGTGAGTCTCAAAACCAACCACTCAGTCTATTTATTTCTTTTGTAAATAAGGTGACTAAGAGGTTTGTAAAATGCTGTCCCAGTGATTTCACTTTCTCTTTGGATCTCTCCATGGCTTCAGATTTACATATGGCACAGACAGCAATTCTCTTTGGGAAATTCTGACTTTGCAAAAATTTTGGGATTCTTATCAGGGAAAACTAACAAAACATTTGGGATAAGGCAACCTGAATTGAAACTGCAACATCTACTTCTGGGCTCTTTTTATTTTTTTTTTTATGTTCTATTGACCTGCTAAGTTGTCTCCTCAAAGTTTTGTTTCAGATATCTTGCAATATCTGGAGATTTGTGGTAGAAAATAGAACATGAGGAATACCTGATACTGAAGTAACTAGTCCAGGTACAATGAATTCTTAAATCAAGCCAAAGTGAAACATGGTGATTCAGTTCAATAAACTGAACTTAAACATCTCAGTCAAATAATATTGTTATACTGTGTTTTGATTTTTTAAAATTTTGTCATTTCCATTCCATTAAAAAGCAATTTTTGTCATTTTGTATCCATCACAGGAGGGTAAGCATCCTGCAAAACAAAAATTCCTATTTCTATTTATCAATTGCAGACCTGGCAACAGTTATGTGTACTTTTTGACTTTTCAGTTTCATTTATTGCATTTAAAAATGAAACAGTCAGCCTGGAAAACTCTGCTTAATAGAATAAACCAGTGCCATAAAAAACATCTGAAAATATTTACCTGAATTATTGTATTTTTTAATAGAACTTGACATCGGCTGGCAAAGAGTAAATGTATTTTGTTTACTTGGTTAGCCAAGTGCTTACTTTCCCACTAGATAGATAGTAGATGACACTTCACGCTAGAGCAAGTGAAGAACTAGAGTGAGGAGTGAGTTGTCCTGAGAGGGGGACTACAGGATGCCTTAATGGAAGTACAAACCTAATTGCATGTTCTCCTCCCTGTGTTCAACCAATGTAAGCACTAGAGAGGTATTGGGACTTGCATGCATTCTATTCTGCTGGTGACTTCATTTTTCATTGCCTCTAGAAAAGCTCAGAGTAACTACACTCCTAATCCAGCTGCCTCAGATAGGAGCCTTCACATAGATGAACAATTCCAGATTGCCACTTGCCTAAAATTGAATGTAGAGCTGCATAAGAAACACTGTTACTGTCTAGTAAAACTCGCGAGATTTTTTTGTATTTTTCACTCTCCTTTGGGATGATCAGGGATGTTATAAAGTCTCTTGGTGAAGAACAGAAGGGGAAGAAAATGAAGCATGAGGTAGGGTATTTATGTTCAAATCCCTGCTCTGAACAAGCACATTGTGACTAAAAAAACCACTGATTTGGGAAATAGTGAAAGGTAATTCATGAGCCAGTGTGAACATGCAGCTTTCCTGCTTCATTCTATACCAGTTCCCTAGGACTTCAAAGTTTGAATCAAAGTTTCTGCCTTCTGTTGTTGACATTTTCGGTGAGCTAGTATTCTCTTTCTGAGGGTATACCTCTCCTCCATGACAGTCAGAGCCTTTGGTGGATACCTTCCACCAGTGAAGCTGCTCCTGTCTAAGAACAAGCTGGTGAACTCAAAAACTTTCACAGAGCTGGATTTAAGCTATGGAATTTAGAAGGGATTAAGAAACCTACAGATGTGGGCATTTTCAATCTAAGCAACAATATTTTTCTCTTTGTATTTTCATTTCATGCAAAATTTCAGAATGCACGCCATATCATCAGTCTTCTTTCTTAAAACACCTTTGAATCCACATGAAAATCAGGAACAATGCATCTAGATTGCTCCTCCTGCATGCAAGAAAGGAAGAAGGTGGCATGACAAAGATTGCAATGCCCTAGTTTTAAACATTTAGTAAATTTTCAAGTGTAAAACCAGGAAGGCTACAAGGTAGATTAATACTTCTCTTTGCAGTAATATATAACTCTAAGTACTGCTTCTATAAGTGTAAGAAAAAACAGACATATCTTCATAGATTTTTATATTGCAAACTCTGAAGAAATTATTGTAATGATCTAGAGTAACCTACTTCATAATTTTGGATATAAGCTTTCCCTGAATTAATTCGTACTTGAACTAGAGTATAGCTTGTAGAAAAGAGTCTAATCTCAACTCTTTAGCAGTGCTTAAATAGCAGGATTGTGACTGAATTATGCTAAGAAATGAAGGCAAATTCAGTAATGAGGAGGTATGGTGCTGATTCTCTGCCCCATCCTGCTGCAGGAGTGAGCGAGCGGCTGTGTGGTGCTTAGCTGCTGTCCAGGGTTGAACCACAACAGCTATGCTACATGTGCTGTCACAAGTGCACCAACCTCTGTGCAACTCTTTAAATGCTACTGTAGACCAAATCAAATTTTAAAAAGTACATAAATATATATGAAGTATATTTGTTCTGTTTTCAATCCCCTAGCTTTTTTTTTTTTTTTAATATTTTTAAGAAATCAGAACAATTCTTTCTACCCAGATATTAGTTCCTGTCCTTTAAAACAGTCATGCCCAGATCCAGGAGACTTCCATGACAGGATCATTTTGTAGGGTATATGGTATGACTTCACTAAAAATAACTTACACTTGCAGAACTCTTTAAAAAAAAAAAAAAAAAAAAAAAAAAAAAAAAAGGCTGTGCATACATCCCAACATTTTGATTGCTCTCAGCAAGTTAAGTTCCCAGTGTTAGGAAAGATTTATTACTGTTTTTAGTGTGTATATTTAAAGTCAGTCTGGTATGCATGTTTAAAGTAATAAGGTAGACATCAGAAAGTTAACGGTTTAATAACAGGTTGCCTAAGAATGCCAGGGCCCTTACAGTGATCTGAATGTAATTGACAGCTATTATTGTTCACTTAGGAGCAGTGGCCCACCCCAGGTGCAATGAACAGACAAATCATATAGTATCATGTTCCTTCTTGATTGAACAACTTCAGGGGCCCATGGCTAACTGCATGGCCTCTTGTTCAGCTGCAAAAGTGTCTTTTTATTTGTTTGAGGAAGTGCACCATTGAATACGGAGGTGAAAGAGAGGCCATTTCTCTTTTCTTTTCTTTTTTTTTTTTTTTTTCCTTTTTCCCCTCAGCCTCAGAAAGGTCAGGAGCCTGCTTCATCTGTCATGCTTAATCAGCTGATGAAAACTCTGCTGATGCACGAGGTTGTGGCTCCTCTATTTTAAGCATAAATCTTAATGGAAGAATCATTCTGTAATGTGTTACTTCCTAAAATGTGGAGCTGCTCTTTTAGGATTGTGCTGGAGGCTTCTGGTAGGATGGGTGTACAGTGTTTCTGGAGCTCTCCCAGGGCACCACTCTTTTGTTGGGTGATATATGTGACAGCTTCCCAACTGCATACGATAAGGCATGTGGTCTCAGACTCCAGCAAAAGACTGTAACAAAGGGACTAGACATCTCAACTGGAATGTGAAACAAGTCATCATGACTACAGTTAACAGGATTGTGCTGATTGGAGAACAAAGATGGGAGTACATTTTAATTGCCAAAGTGCAATTGCTCATTCCCTCCAACCCATCATCTTTCACATTCAAAGTGTTTTTGGAACAGTGGGAAAATGCTGTGTGTCCAGTAAAGGTTGGCAAGAGATGTGCAAGTGTTGAACTAGAGAGGAAGATAGAATTAAGCAGTGTTGGCACAAGTGGTCCTTTGTCCTGGCTGGTAGGTCTAGCTGAGCATGCAGAGGGACGGACACTCTCCCTTTCTTTTCAGTGACACATCTCTTTTAAAACCTTTTTGAAATCTTTGCCATAAAAGATGTCTTTTCACTAAAAATTATCTATCTACCTGCCGTGTTCTAGTTATTAGTCTTCAGATATGACATATTTTTTATACACATACATTCCAGGAAGGCCCAAGAATTTCTCTCAGGAAGAAGGCCCTACAAAGAAAAACTGCAGCGCTGTAAGATGCAGTGCCTTCTCTACTGTCATAGAACAAGCGCAGAAGGTGAAAGGGGAATGAGTTACAACATAGAAATATGCTTTCCAAGATGGTCATGGATACTACTTTTTGCCACAGGATGGATGAAAAGGAAACAGTACCCAGCCTTACACAAAATGAAAGTAGTCTACAGCACTTCATCTTTTTAATGAGCCTAATCTCCTAGAAATACATGACTGAAAAAAGAAAAGGAAATGATACCTAGGGACTTTGTGTGGGCTCAGAAATGAAGAAGCCTTGATGTGGCCTGTGTCAGGTATTCTGACAGGAAAATGTTTGCTACTTCAAAAAAAATTCAAGAGAACTAGCTGGATTTCAAGAAAGCTTTGTCCCATAGGCTGATGTGCAATTAAATTGTTCATCATTGTATTCACGTATGTACTGAATTTATGAAGTCCAGAATTAAGAACGACAGAGCTGCAACAGAGAGCCTTCACAACAGCCTCCCTCTACCCCAGTTTTATCTCATGCAATTGGGAGGTATTCCTCACTATATCACAATGTACAAGAAAACACAAGTGAATGCACAGACAAGAGATGTGTTAGATGCATGGAACTTTTGTCAGCTCTCCTCTGACGTACACAGAATTCAAGGTCCTTGTGCTCGCCAGAGTATTATATGAATACTGCCAATGATTTCATGGCATCTTGAACTTGGAAATACTACCTTGGGCGTAACATACATGGTGCATCTTCAGAGAAGCTGAAGAGCATTTAAATATACAACCACCTCAGAAGGGCATAAGCTTGTGTGAAGGCTACATCACCTTCTAACACAGCTTTTCCAAACATACAGGCTGCAACCTCATGAAGAGTCATGATGGCAATTCTGTTTCTGCTGCTAAGCCAGAAGTTTGGTTTGCAACCCCGTGTAAAGTTGCAACTGGAAAGGATTTGGGAACTGGTATTCTAGTGACAAAATGCAACTCTGCAAGTTACAGCAATGTCTCAAGAATGAGTGAGTGTGTGCTCATGTGTGCGTGATTCATGTCACTCGTTCTCCACCTGCTGGTAGCATTTTTAAGGCCTATAAACCCCAATGCCCCTGCTATGAGTGATGTGGAGGTTACCACTAGTTAACCCCATAAAAATGTGCAATCAGCTAATTGGAAAATTCTAATTAAGCCTGTGCTCGTGGTACAGACATCCATATATGAAAGGCACTCAGTTTATCCGTACAACTGGCCTGCTTGCCACAGGAGAGCAGCAACGGGGTTGGGCAAGCTTTCCTTTCCCAACCACCGGAGCATGATGGCCCGGATGACTGTGTTGATGACTGGCTTGCTGAGGGCCGATTTTTTCTGCTGCAGCCACCCATGGTTCCTTAGTTCCAGCTGCCTATTCATCCATGTTCCCTGTTTTCACTAATCACCATTTCAGAAACAAAATGAACGGGGGTGAACACAACTATCATTAGGAAAAACGATGACAATTAAATATAATTAATAAACACTCCTATTACAGGGCATATGCATGCTGTGTGTCTAAACTGGACCGAGTCTGAAAATTAGTACACCTCATTACCCAAATGAATTGGAATTACACAGCACAACTTCCACTATTAATACAGCTTAAAGAAATCCTCCATTTTTTCTCATGTATATCTGTTTCCAGAAAACTATGTGCTTTTTAGTCAAAGAATATTAGAATGAACATTGCTAATCACATCAGTCCAGATGGTTGGCTCTCTTTTTGCCAAGTGGAAGTATTGTAACCTATTTAATGTGCAATTTACATAAGCTCCATGTTAATAAAGAGCCATGAGCTTGTGGACTTTTTCTCCACTCTTCTAAATCATGGGTTCAGTACACAGAGGCAGAGCATAGTGCTTGTGACTGCCATTGATGCTGGCCTGCTGAAGCCAGGACTGTTCTGTACCTTGCTCCCAACCCTTTGTCCCTGTCTTCACACAGCAGTATGGGATCCTTTAATTGATCATTATCCCCCTTTGAAGTTAGAAGTATGGTCAGGATCATATATACCAAGCCCAAATAAATCTGTGGTAAAGGCTGGAGTGAAACCTAGCTCAAAATAAAATTATCCTGGTTTTGTGTGCATTCAGCCTGCATTCTTGGACCAGCTGGAATGTGTTAGAGTTGTTTTGTGTTTATGGACTCTCCATCTAAACCTTATACAATTTAATTTTCTCTAGAAATTTACTAACTTTGAGGCTACTGTGCACCCTGTCCTCCAGTCCAACTCGGATTTTCTGTGTGGCAGGTCACACTATGCTGGCAATCACAACCTATTTCTCTGATGGGTGGAATGATGTGCTTATAAATTCCTGTTGGTATCTCTATAACTCATATGAGAAAAGTTTTTGTTGCTGAGAGCACATCTCCAGTAGGTTTGGCAGGTCATACACCTTTCTGTGCCATACACCATTCCACCTGTTACGTGGAAAGAAATCATATAACCACAGATCATCTAACATTAAATCATGGGCTTGGCTGTACATCCCCCACTTTTCCTGGATCTTCTAGAGATACCTATGGAAGGCAGAGACTACATTTTTCTAGTCACTGTAGAAACTCACTGTAAGAGTACTTGTGCTTTGAAGAGCTTGTTGTATGTACAAATGGGACAGACACCAGCTGAACATGGGAAACAGGCAAAATTGTTTCCAAGGCCATATAGGAGTTTAAATTAGGATTGCATGGCTCATGCTACAAGGTGGTGCTACCTAGATTAATAATAAAACCTGACCCAAATCTGGAAAGGAGACCACCTGTGTCTGAATCTTTTCTAATTTGGTAGGTTGTTGGCCCATTTGGGCTTGTTCTGTTAAAAGCACTAGAACCTATTTAATTATTCATTTCATGTTTAATACTTTGATATTTACTTTAACAACATTTTAAAATGTATTATTGGAAGTATTGCCACAGGTATGGGCATAGTGGTAGAGGGTGCACATCTAAGTCTCTGCTGTGTAATGGAACACAATAAGATGCTAAGGGCTTAACGCTTTCTGTTGTTGAATTCAGTCTTCTTTGATGCTGCTGCAGAAAGGTTGGAGCTAACAAGATTAAAGATCAGATACCCCAGGATGGGTTTGTCCCACCCAGGGATTTTTCTTCACCAAATCAACTACCAAATAAGATGACTTTCTGGAGAAATATTACATGGCCCAGAGTTGTCTGAATCTGCTGTTCTTATGTGCTTCTTCACCATTTCAGACAAACACAACATACTGGATCCCTGAAACCTCAGATGCCTTTGTGATGTCCTGTTCATCTACCTTGAACTAACAGGTCATCAACTTGCCGGGGGATATGGGCATGAAAACCGTGTTTTGTGTGACCAAAGGAGAAGTATGGTCCTCTCCTCTCCATGCAGTGACTGTTGTAAGAGCAGTCCCTGCCACCAAGAAGATGGTGCAGTGCATTCACTACCCATGTCCTGGCACTGGAAGAGGAACGAAAGGGATCTGTGAGTGGAGGAGGAGAATATCCACTCCAAAAATGCAATTGTACTAGAATAAGCAAATTTGTCCCTTTAAAATGATAGGGCATCAGACAATCTTTTACCACATGATACAGTATTTGTGTGGAGGGTTGGACTGTAGCCTCAGCTGGGGCTTCCTCTGGATGGGCCCAACTTTAATATAATTTCCAATGTCCAAATGGCACAATCTAATGTGTAATCAGCAGACAACAAGACTCTGATGCCAGAATAGGAAAACAGGAGAATAAACAGGTAAATAAATAAAAAAAAAAGGAATAAAAACTGAGAAAGAAACATACTGGTCAGACAGACTGCTCTAGTAAAAAGGGTAATTGATACTTTGGAAACATGGTCTGAGAAACTTCTTGTTGCTGTTAAATTGAATTTTGATATTAAAGTGAATTTTGCTATTAAAAATACAACATCAGAGTAGACTTTATAATAGAAAGGATAGTCTGTAGCATCAGTTGGCTGGGAGGGCTCTGTGATCTTCAAAACTGGAGATTTTTAAGAACCAGTGGTCTTTTTAATGCTTTTCAGCTGCTGGGGATCTCAACTGAAATTTTTGTAGTGACTTGTGTGTATGTGTTTATGTATATGCATGCACACAATGGGGATTTCAGAGAACAAATTCTTATAAAGCAAGAACATTCTCGATTATCCAGTACCAAGACAATACTTATTATGGGAATATTTAGTGGTTATGTGCTAGAAAACATTAAAACCCCACAACCATTACTTTGTAGAGGACCTTATGAATTTCTTCTGTGCACAGCATCTTACACAATGCTCAAGGTGACATTTGCCTGTCTGTGCAAGCCTGGGAACAGCCGTATAATCTCCCCCCGACGGCTGCTGCTGAGGCACAGGTTGCTTACTGCTCTGTGCCTTGTGGTGCTAAGCCTGGAGCAAGCACATGTGCTGCTTGTGCTTAGCAAAGCAGGAGAGTAAGACTCAGTAGTTTTTATGGAGAGCTGCAAAGTTCTGGTTGGGACTTTTCTTCCTCAGTGTAGCAGCTACTCTTGCAAGCCTCTGTCAGGGATGATGTAGCCAGAGTAGCTCTTGCTTTTGGAGGGGAAGAGGAGAATGGATAGGATGACTCCACTGTGCCCCTTTCTGCCTGGTTTTCTGTGACTCCTTGAAAACAAACAGCTCAAACTCTGAGTGAGACTGTTTTCAGACATCACCCATCTCCAAGAGCCCAAGCCTGAAAATTCAGGGGAATGTTTTGTTGACAGGAAACTGTCACTTGCATTTCTGACAGACGTTGTCTTGTTTGTTGTTTTGGTTTTTGCCTGTTTCAACTGAAATATTGAAATATCCTTTCCATGTGTATGGGGAAGATGGAATTAGGAGTGATTTCTTCTAAACTTTAGAAAACACCCCCATAGTCTTCTATTGGCTGCTTCTAATGCCTCTGGCTGCTTTAACCTCCGTTTTCCTACAGAACTGTGTGTTTATGGCATTTTAATCAAGTCTCCTTATTAAAGCTGTGAGCACTATTTTATGTGAGGTGAAGGCTTGAGCACGATCTACGTCAACACCTGACAGAACTTGGTGATTATACATAACCTACATAACAGCTTTTCTGTTACAGTTTTGACTAAGTTCTCACTCATTTCCTAAACCTTGACAAGACAGGCAATCTTCTTTCCCATTAGAATCTCATGCCCGCTGCCCGCCATTACAGCCAGCTATCAATGAGTGAGGTGACTGTGAACTAAGCTACATTTACTGGTACCTGCTAGTACCAGCTAAGTCTTCTTTATCTCTTAATATAAAAAAAAGCCCTGGCAAGTACATGTGCTTACAAGATTTACAGTAGGGATTAGAAACAGGAAGATAAATTTTCCTTCCCATTACAGATATGCAACCTATTGCCAGGTCAGGATGCATTCTGTCACTTAACACAAGGGAAGACTCTGGCATGAAAACCAGGATGTGTTTTAATCTATTAATCAAAACTGGTGTAAACCTATCTTTAGACCTTGTCCAGACAAGAAAGAAAAATCATGTCCAAACAGAAATAACTAAAACAAGTTCTTACCTGCTTTATTTCTGTGGGTCTTTTTCCCCCCCTTTTTTCCTGTTTTTCTTTTTTTCTAAATGTTTGAGACTTAGTTGGTGTTTTGCTGTTGAACGGTGGACATGGGCCCCTCAAATGACTTGTTTCAGGTCTGCAATGATTATGAGTATTTATATTAATGCTAAAATAGCCACAAGAGTCTCCAAGCAGGTTTTCATTTGTACTGGATATTATGCCAACATGTAGAAAGACTTGTCTTCTACAAAGACTTTAGAAAGGTTTAAGAACTTAAAGGTATTAAAACTTTACCAAAACAAAACTTCAGTGCTGGATGTGGCTGCTGAACTCTAGCAAATATCTTACGTGAATGACTGAATTGTCACATCAGTAACTACTGATTCTTATTTTGGACATTTAGATTTATTTATTTATTACCTGTTTCTGGGTTTCATCCTGATCTTACAATTGGTTCTGCTTAAGTAAGCCCAATCACCTTGCTACGGTTATGGTAGGAACTAGTCCTTTCATGTCTTCTGTATATCAGTGCTCTCATGGAGTAGTCTTACTCTTAAAAATTATTTCTCTAAACAAGGAAGAATCTCAGTGCAGCCTTGGCTCATTAACCTAGCCCATTGTCCTATTGAAAAAATCAGGTAAATAGAAATATAAACCTATTTCTGTTCCATTTGCTCCACCTATTCTATCAGGTTCTCCCCCAGTAGTTAAGAACATTGCAACACCAGGAGTTATCAACTGCCTCTCAAATTCAAGAAAGCTAATTTTTAACCTGCTCCTTTATAGCTGGCCTCAGGCTCTAAATCTCCCCATATGACCCTCAAGTAATAATTAGAGCAATTAGTTCCTGCCCCTCTGGGATAATTGCTAGCATAAATTGAGCTGACTTTCCTAAAAGTTCCTCTAAAAAGTCAGAAAGAAAGAAGGAAAGCAAGCCAGCCAGCCAGAAAGCCCAAACCCCACTAAACAACTGAGGGAAGGAAAAGGCTGTAGGCACAAACAGGCAAAAGTAAATGGGAAAAGGAAAAGCAAGACAAGACAGTTTTCCACATTCCATTCCTGTGATGTTGCCTCACTCACAAGCACCACATATATAACATTCCTTCTTGCAGGCAACAGGCCTCCCTACCCCAGGTGCCATCAAAAATTATGGGATGGGAAAAAAAGAGAAACTCATATCTTAAAAGCGACCCTGTTTTTCATCAAAACGTATTGCTTTAAGGCAGCCATCTGACTGGAAAGGAGAAAAAAAAATTAAAAGAGTCTTCTTCTCTAAATTTCTATGTAATGCTTAGCCAAAAGAATAACTGAACATAATGAGCAGGAACTTGAATTTACCAAGTTAAAGACAAAAACACTGCAGTGGAATAATTTGCTAGAGGGGATTAGGTGCAGGTCAACATAGCCCTCTGTGGTCAGCAGCAACAAAAGAAGAATCAAGCAGAAATTCATTACAAATCCAGTGCCAAGAGTAGGAATGCTGTATTTAATGTTTTCAAAACTTGGCTTTGTTCAGAATCAACACAAAACCTGACTATTTCAAATTTCTTTCTGAAAGAAATAGTACAAGCTGGTTTATTTCTTTCAAAGCCTTCTGTTTAAACAACATTAAAATATTTCTTTTTTATTTTAGCTTTTTTTCATAGTGTGCAACATACATAAATATTTGAAGTAAACAAATAAGAAATCCTCATATTTGATTCAAACACATAGAAAGGGGACAGTTTAAATAGTCAAAAATGTCCACCTCCTTTTTTTTAGTGAAAGTGAAATACTGGTGAATTTCAAGAAGTACTTGGGTAGACCCACATGGACACAGAGTATATTCTTCCAATAGTATTAGAGCCAGCTCTGCTTCAGAACTTAATTGTCTGCTGTTCCTTTACTGCAAATAAATTGCTTAAGCGCACTCAATCTAGCAGGAAATACAATGAAAGTAGTTCTTGTGAAATGATCATTTTGGACTGTGAAAATGGGAAAAAGAGTCGATGAAAGAATCTTGAAATTATTTTGGGTCACTTGTCTAATTGTATAACCCCCTAATTCCTTCTATTTTTCTCCTCCCTATGAGGAGACCCTGGTGTCTCCTATCTCTGCCCCTGTTTTCCTAAGAAAGTATCTCAGGACAAGACTGAGATTTTACCACAGTATCATAGGTGAAAAATTATGTACTTCAGAAATGGAAAAAAACCCCAACTATGATTCAGTAAATGATTCAACTTCTGCTTAACTGTTGATCCTTGGAAGAGATAATCATGCCCTGTGTGTAAATGAATGCCAGTTTGCATGGCTCAGCTGCCCTGGAGAAGGGTTGTGGGACAGAAAACCTCCACTCCCCTCTCTTTCCCAGGTGAGCAGGGAGTCAGCAGCAGAAGGACAGAGGTTTGGAAGAACTGAGAGCAGGTCTCTGACTTCACTGAGTCAATGCCAACCTGTCTCCTGTGCAACCTCAAGGCCGAAGAAGATCATCCATGAGCAGATGCAACATGGGGCTGGTCTTAGGTCAGGTTGACTGGGACAGAAGAAACACTGAACAGCCTAGGAGTGATGAAAGTAACTCAGGAGTCGTTCTCACCTCAACACTTGCCCCATCCAGTCTGCTGACATATGGCTTGAGTCCTAGCACATGATTTTTGTTTTGATGGAAGTCCTGTGTTCTCAGCTTTCAGAGAATCATGCCAGGAGCAGAAGTCTTTTTGCATGTATGGCAGAAACATAGTGGAATTGGGAGCCACAGTGTCAGAGGGAGGAAATGTTTTAACCTGAAACTTACTTGTCTCATACTGGCTCATCAGTATGTATTGGTAGGCTGACCACTGAACTCTGATGAATTGAGAAATTTTATTGTTTTGAACAGACAGGCATCAGGATACACTGGTAAAGGCTGGGTGCTTAATAATATTTGGATGCGTTTTGTAGGTTAACAAAATGTTGAGTCTGTGGTCCGAGACACAAAAGTCAATACAGGCACTGACTGATTATTCAGCTTTCCACATCTGCATGAATTTGGAGCAATCACAATGAAGGCTGAGAAATTCTAGTGATATAAAATACTGAATTACTCTAGTGCTAAAATAAAGGATAAGCAACACCTAAATCCTCACATAATGCACTCCTCACATGTAGTTAATGTAGTGTGAATTCAAATGAAATATAGGAACTTAAAACAGGGAGAGCAGATTATGGCTGACATCAGACATTGCAGGCACATTTATATTTTCTTCAGTATTTCCTTAGAGACCAGGAAGCACAGCTGACATACATTCAAATGAGGTAATTTCCTTATCCTTGAAGTCAGTGTAACATACACTTGGTCACTTCAACTAGATGATGTGATATACATAGGAACTGCCAGCTTCATTAAACACAGTAAGATATAAGACCTAATGCACCTTTGAGAATTTGCATCTTTCTCACTACTGGTACAAAATATAAATGGTAGGATGCATAATTGGTGAGTTAAGACATCAGGGTACAAATACTCAGCAGCCAAGAATCATGGAGGGCATCAGGTCTTATAAGAACTCTGCTCTAAACAAAAGGAAAATGGAAAAACTCTCATGGACTGTTGTGATATACCACTCTGAACTTTGGCATAGCCTTTAGAGCTTTAGAGAAACCTAAATGAACCAGTTAAATCTGTCCAGAGTAGAGGTGCCAGTGATACAGCTAGAAGGGACAACAGAAAGACAAACAAGTTTAGAAACATTTTCATTAGATAAAAGTCCAGTCAAGTTCACACAATTCTGCTTCATAAATAAAACTTCTTCCATTTTATTTCTTTTGATTATATTTCTTTTGTATCTGGGTCTGGGGGAAATGTCGTGCATTGTATTTGAATCCTGATGAGAATGCATGCTAAATCCTCACACTGAAGTTATTTTGGTGTTTTGCAAAGTCAAGTCCTATGAAGGTGCAAACGATATTAAAAATGTAGAAATTGAAGGATGTGGTAAGGTGCGTGGTGGCACTGCTAAGCGGAGTGAGTGTGGATACATGTCACATACCTGCGTGGGTGTGAAGAAGACTATGTGTGGGAGGACATGGGAGGGATTTGACTTTTGTAAGACGATATCAAACTTAATATCAATCTAGAAAAGATTTTTTTAGCTTCAAACCTAAAAATGCTGCCTTGCAATAAAATGCAATATCAGCTCTGTAGATTTGATTATTTTGAAGCATAAACAGAAGGATCTTCCACTTTTAGGTTTCACTGACAAAAGAACTCAACACTTATTATTAAGAGAAGCAATGTGTAAACTCTCAGGAAGATGCTGATTTCTCAAAGCTAAACCTATCTACAAAACACCAATGTGCTGAGTGGTGTCACAGCACTTCAAGAGGGACGATTTCCAGTGCAAATTTGATAGCAAAAGTATAAACTTTGTTACCTGTTTCCAAGTGCCTTTCTTAGCTTTTACGCTAAAAAAATATGCTTTTGATCAGTCCTGAAGACAAAAAGCCTGACTGCAGGCAAATAAATCTATGTAAGTGTAAGACTCCAAAATGTCCTTTCACTAGACAGTACTTTCACTAAAGGCTGTGAAACGAAGCTGGGAATATGATTGTATTTCTTGTCTGCACTTCCCTATGTTGAAGCACTGTGGGGTTTTACATGCTTAGGGAAAAGCGTGGGGAAGTGGAGAAATTCTGAGAGGGAATGTGTCAGATCGATAGCTACGCACAGTGTTAACACATGCTTGGGCTCCCACTCATTTCATTCTCTCCTCTACATCACCTGCCTGCTGAGTTGAACATCTTGGAGGTGGTAAGACAACACAACAAGGAAGGACTGTGTTCCCAGCTCTGGCAGAACACAGGAAAAGTGTAAATGGGCCAGCTGATACAAGGGATGTTAGGATTTTAGGATAGGACATAGCTGCTTCTGCATTTAAATTCCAGTGTTCAGTAGCATGTTATGCAGGTACAGTATGCTGCCAACTCCTTTCCCAGGCACACAGAAGGTTTAAAACATATTGGAATATAGATAACCCACTGAAGATCTTCCCCAGCTGCACATGACTTTTGTTGCTTACACATAGTACATTCCTGGGTTTTGCACATAGCAGCTTATTTCTTAACATTGATTCGGTTTGATATGGTGTTGACTCTCCAAATGCTGACTCTTCTGACTTCAGCGGTAATTACAGGTGCTCAGCACCTTTTAAAACATGGGTAAAAGTACTGTAGGTGGTTAGTTCCCTAAAATTATAATACTGGATCAAGCATCGAGTCATTTGACCAAAACTCCTGTCTTTGAAGGCAATTGCTTCAAAGCATGATCCAAGACAATTACAGGCAGAATATAATATGTGCTGTATTAAGGCCTTCTAATCAACGTCAGAGATTAGATAAGGCCCTGAAGCAGCAGTTTGTTATGATATCAATTGCCGCATTAGCTGTTCAGACTGTAGATTCTTGCTGTCCATGTAAACATTCATTTTTCCTTTGAGTCTTACCACTCACAAACCTCAACTATTTACAAACAGTAAGAAGTAGGTCACTCCCACTTCTTCAGATCCTGAAGCTGTAATGAAGTGTAAACACAAATGCATTCCTGTTGAGCTGATCATGAGTCAACTTTTATTCTCACACCTATCTGTGGGACTGAAGCCTAAACAGGGAACATATGCAAAACTACAGACAGAAATGGTTGGAGAGGAATGCATTACAAGACCGCTATTAATCTATCCTTCTTTTTTATTGCCCTCTCCACTTTGTACTCTTTCTTTATGCCATTGTTCCTTTTATATTTATTTCCCCTTCCATGTCACTGGTTTTGCTTAGCAGATTTTGTTCCTGTTCAGTAGCTAATTCTTGTTCAGTAACTAATAATTCCTATTTTCAGTAAGATAATATTCCCAAATAATCACCTTTAAAATGAGACTTTTATCATGCCTGGCCTCTCCTGCATCATGATTTACTTTGGGCATTTGAAAATTACAAAAAAACTCTACTTATTTTTAAGCATGAAGACAAGGGAAGAATAAAAAATTTGTTTCCCATTATAAAAATAACATAGCTGTAACATTTTTTATGGCAGTAAAACATAAGTGATTAGAGCTCAGAGCTAGTATCTGAAGTGGTAAAAGCCCTTAGTCTCATAAGAGACACATGTAATCATTTTAAATTCTGATATTAATCTGACCAAACATACGGATCTACAACAGAGCTAGTCTCTTTATGCTCCCTTTGTAATCAAAACAGTGAGAAACACTTTGTAGTACAAGTTCTCAAGTTTATTTTGGATACCCTCTTTAGGACAAGAAGTGGTACACCTTAAAAAACTTGCAATATGTACAACTACTTTAATTAGATAAGTCTGATTTATGTCCCTGATTCTCTACAGATCATGGCCTGCCACATCAATGCAAAAGGAAAGGGGTGTTTCATTATTCAGCAGTAATGCAATGATGACTCTGGAGCTGCAGAGGAAATCTCAGGGAATATATGCCCTAGGTAGCTGTGCTAGTAGGGGAGGCCTATGGTCACTTTGTCTCCCTCCAGTAAATTTTCACCTGTGCACAATTTAAAAGCTCCTGAAGAATTAGGCCCGGAAACCTTTTGCACCTTCATTCACGGACATATGCACCCATGCATCTCCCATGAATGTCAATAAGAGTAAACTATTTGCACCAAACAGACAACATACACCATTGTTGATCTCATTTCTCCTTGATTTTCTCATTTTCTATCCAATTTCTTCAAGCTTTGATGGCCCATAGTTTTCCTTCACTGTTGGTCTAGTAGAAAGTCATTTCAAGCACTGCAGGTCTGCCCGCAGTAATGATCATGCTAAATGCCATTGTGTGGTTTGGATCTTCACAAATCAAAGCTGTTCTGTTACCTTCTTTCCTGCTCAAAGGTTATAGGTCTAATAATTAGAGTGGCCCCTTGATGAGCACATTGAGATCCTGTTTGCATTCCTTAATGGCAGGGATAAGAACAAAATTACAGCTCTTTGTAGCCATCTTTTTTTGATATGGCATTAACTCTGCATTGTGTAATGTTAACGCGAGATTATTTCATCCTTGGATGCCAGCAGAATTTCACTCATGAGCAACATGAGGAAGATTTGGCCTTCTAAGACATTCTAAAACTCTGTTTAAAGAAGAAAACTTAGATACTTAAGAACCCTGGACAAAAGACTTCTTTATTTTCTGTTTCAATCTGCAATAGGATTATTATCTAAGGCTACTAGACCAGTAGGACACCTTCCCTTAACCAGTGACCAAGGTCAGACCAGCATCTGAACACAGGGCAGTACCTTATGACTTCAGGGGGATTTTTGTGTGTGCTTAAATGCATATATTTATCTGTCATTCTAGAGTAGTTACATTTTGCTGAATTAGGACCCAATTCTAGTGGTGTAGTGCAGTGAAAACAATTGCTATAGCAATAAATAAAATGAATGCCAGCTTTAATACTATAAAAATGCACACACACATATCTACAAGCAAAAAGAGAAAACGGTGGTGACCAATCTGTGGGTGGCCAAAAGTAGTGGCGTCAAGTTATCTATTTTAAGCCCTTAAATCACCGAAGGACAAATTAGTCTCATTTTGAAAAAGTTGAATTCCTGTGCAACTAGGGATACAGGCATCTCTGTAAGGAGAGGTCAGGGCTGTCCCGTGCTGGACACAGCCAGTCCCAGCCAGTTCCAGGTGGGTACATTTGGCTCCAACGGCCTCATCACAGTGCACAGATGATACCATGAGCCGAGATGGTGGCACCTCTGGAAAAACATAGCACTATAGAATCATTTAGGTTGGAAAAGACCTTTAAGGTCATTGAGTCCAACTGTTAACCTAACACTGCCAGGTCAGCCACTAAACCATGTTCCTAAGCATCATATCTACACAACTTTTAAATGCTTCCAGGGATGAGGACTCAACCACTTCCCTGGGCAGCCTGTTCCAATGCTTGACTACCCTTTCCGTAAAGAAATTTTTCCTAGTATACACTCTCAACCTCCCCTGACACAACTTCAGGCTGTTTCCTCTCATGCTATCACTTGCTACTTTGGAAAAGAGACCGACGCCCACCTCCCTACAACCTCCTTTCAGGTAGTTGTAGAGAGTGGTAAGGTCTCCCCTCAGCCTCCTCTTCTCTAGGCTAAACAGCTCCAGTTCCCTCAGCCGCTCCTCATAAGACCTGTGCTCCAGACACTTCACCAGCTTCATTGCCCTTCTCTGGACACGCTCCAGCACCTCAATGTCTTTCTTGTAGTGAGGGGCCCAAAACTGGACACAGTATTCCAGGTGTGGCCTCACCAGCGCTGAGTACAGGGGGACAATCACCTCCCTGCTCCTGCTGGCCACACTATTCCTGATACAAGCCAGGATGCTGTTGGCCTTCTTGGCCACCTGGGCACACTGCTGGCTCATGTTCAGCCAGCTGTCAACCAGCACCCCCAGGTCCTTTTCGGCCAGGCAGCTTTCCAGCCACTCTTCCCCAAGCCTGTAGCGTTGCATGGGGTTGTGGTGACCCAAGTGCAGGACCTGGCACTTAGCCATGTTAAACATCATGCCATTGGCCTTGGCCCATGGATCCAGCCTGTCCAGATGCCTCTGTAGGGCCTTCCTGCCCTCAAGCATATCAACACTCTAACCTGACTTGGTGTTGCCTGCAAACCTACTGAGGTGCACTCAGTCCCAGCACCAGCTGCCAACTGGATTTAACTCCATTCACCACAACTCTTTGGGCCTGACCATCCAGCCAGTCTTTTACCTAGCAAAGAGTACACCCATCCAGGCCATGAGCAGCCAGTTTCTCCAGGAGAATGCTGTGCAAAATGGTGTCAAAGGCCTTACTAAAGTCTAGGTAGACAACATCCATGACCTTTCCCTCATCCACTAAGCAGGTCACCTTGTCATAGAAGGAGATAAGGTTAGTCAAGCAGGACCTGCCTTTCATAAACCCATGCTGACTGGGTCTGATCACCTGGTTGTCCTGTATGTGCCACATGATGGCTCTAAAGATGATCTGCTCCATAACCTTCCCTGGCACTGAGGTCAGAGTGACAGGCCTGCAGTTCCCCAGATCCTCTTTCTGGCCCTTCTTGTAGATGGGCATCACATTTGCTAACCTCCAGTCAATTGTGACTATGTTTCCCCCCACATCCAATTAAGGATGGAGATTCTCCTTAGCCCTCCTTTTGCTGCTGGTGTATTTATAGAAACATTTTTTATTGTCTTGTATGGCAGTAGCCAGATTAAGTTCTAGCTGGGCTTTGGCCCTTCTAATTTTCTCCCTGCATAACCTCACGACATCTTTGTAATCCTCCTGAGTTGCCTGCCCCTTCTTCCAAAGATCATAAACCCTCTTTTTCTTCCTTAGTTCCAACCAAAGCTGTCTGTTCAGTCAGGCTGGTTTTCTTCTCTGCCGGCTTTTCTTTCAGCACATGAGGATGGCCTGCTACTACACCTTTAAGATTCCCTTCTTGAAGAATGTCCAGCCTTCCTGGACTCCTTTGCCCTTCAAGACCGCCTCCCTTATTTAAGAAACGGCAGAAAACACTGGACAGGTGGAGGAGGAGGGAACAAAAAAAGAGTGAGAAATAGGAGAGGGAACACCAAGGTTAGAGGAGGAGGAGGTGCTCCATGGGAGAGCAGGTATCCACTGTGGCGGTGGGGACCTCATGTTGGAGCAGGGGAAGACAGGAGGTGAGAGGAAGCAGTGGCAGAGAGGAACTGCTGTGTACTGACTGTAACCCTGCCACAACCCATCTTCCCTGTCTCACACAGGACAGGAAATGAAGGCAAGAAGTGGAGCCTGGGAATGGGAAGGTGTTGCTTTTAATGTTTGCCTGTTTCATACTGCCCAAATTATTAATCACATTTTTATTTTAGTTGGCTAGAAATTAATTTTCTCCAAGTCAAGTCAGTTTTGCCACAACAGTAGCCAGTAAGCAGTCTTCCTCTCTTTATCTCAACCCATGAGCTTTCTCATTCCTCTTCTTCCTATTTTTTTCCCCGGGCCCACTGTGAGGGGTGAGGTGGGGGGTAAGCGAGTCACTGGTTGCGAGTTTAGCTCTTAAACAAGGTTAACCCACCACACTGGGTCTAATTTTTAATACTGTACCCTTGGCAATTCAAGTACCTGAAATACTTACCTAATTTTAGTCTACAGTTTTTCACTTGGATGTGCTGTGAAATCAGGTTGTAAACTTGCAAAGCATTAATTGTTACATATTCAAAGTTTTTCTCTGAGTTATAGAAAAGCATTACTTATTAGTCTTTAATCTCAGAAATTTAAGGAGCAATGAGAAAAAAACAAAAAAAAAAGAAACAAGACATTACCAAGGAGAAGAAGGGGTTGAGACATGATTGCTCTGCATTTTTAACCTGTTGCATGTAAAGATGGAACAATATTGCCTGCATAACAGAAACTGACTCCAGAAATCTCTAAACGACTTGCAGATCTGAGGGGACTGTTCTGGACAGAGATGAAGTGAAATAAAAATAATCTTAATTTATCTTTGGGCAGTTCTTGATATACAACTTAAAATTCTTTGAAGTGTCTAAACAAGTTTAATACATTAAGGAAATAGTCTCCAAACAGACTTTTTTTCAGAACAATTATAATTCCATAGATTCAAATTCCTCCTTTTTTACAAGTTAAAACAATAAAATGGAGCATATGTAAGCTTTTTAAATGGTATCTTTTGGAAATAAAATCAGTCCTTTAAGTCAATTTCATACATTTTTCATATGTTTTGAACTTTCTAAAAGGAACATCTTCCAAAATTATATTAAATGAAGCCCTGGGTAGCAAAAAAATTTCCCATGAATGTTGGTTTTGTGTTACTGCTAAATTGCTTCCAGTACATTAGATTAGTTTCTTGCATAACATTGCATTATTCAGTGCTTGTGCTTTTTCTTCACTGCTATTTCTAGCCCTTATTCTTCTTTATTCACCTCTGGGGACAGGGAGTTTTCTGACAGATATTGCCACCTGCTGAGGTAGAAACTTGGGAGATTGGCCTAAAATTAAACAAGTTACTGAACTAAAAATTCTGGTTGGGTTGTCTATTGGGACTGAGCATGATACCTCAAAGTACAGGTGCCTACTGGTTGAAGCTAAGGGCTCTGCTCCACCCACAGAGAGGCAGCAGCAAAGTTGTGCCCCACTAAATATGGACTAGCTAATGAAGATGACACTGACTCATATTGGCTTTGTAGACCCCTACCCTCTGAGGCCTGAAAAGATCACTATGATCATCTGGACTGGGCTCCTGTGCATACAGCTTTTAGAGTTTCTTATAAAACTAGATTAAATATGAGTGATGGGAAGGGCCTCTGGTGATTATATCCCTGGCTGCCAGAAAAAAATCTCAGTCATGAATGGAAATAATTTTGGCTTTTGGCCTTATATGATATAGATGTACACACTAAAGTAGCTGATGTTAATTGCCACAAACTTCACCCTCCTGAATGCCCTTCCTTGCTAAATCAGTATTTGAAACAAAGCCTTTTCTATTAAAAAAATATATTTTATATTAATGGTTCCAAATGGTGGTACATTTGTGTAGGAGCTCCAGTTCTTTAAATACCCTAATTTGTAGGAAAATGTATCTTGTTTCCCTTAATTCAGCACTCAGCGATTTGTTGTAGGTTTTTCTTTGACAGCCAAACTCTTTCCCTTTTCCTCAGATGTTTTCCCTTTGCAAATATCACTGATCAAATCACTTTATCTTTACTATGGCACAGAGAGAGTTCCTTTGAGCCTTGTCTCATACAGCACATTCCTCGTCCCTGTCTTTGAACTCTTTCTTGTATTTCCATATCCTGTTTGTAGAGTGAATCCAACAACTGGTTGCAATCATTTTACTATGTCTGTGTTCAGCAATTTTAGCAGTTAAACCGTTCATTTGTTTTTATGTTCATGTTTGTGGAATTGTGGCTTTGGGGGTGTGCATGAAATATGTTATTCCATAAGAGTTAGGTAAGTATTGTTATGAAAGTTTGCACATATCTATGTCCTATTTGCTACTTACTGTCTAAATTGCTGTTAGTTGGTGTATAAAGTTGTTTTATGGTGCCTAATCTGCAAGCACATAATGGATATAGCTCCATAGGGGATTTTCACATTTTTTGAAGTTCTGGACTCCTCCCACCTGAGTTAATGCTCCCTCTGTATAGAGGGTGTTGAGCCTGCACTCATACACTGATTTATGTTTCATTTTCCTTTCACCTCATGAAGAGACAGCTACCAGTGAGGCCTTGAAGTTCACCACTGGTTCTCAGCCTGCAGATTAATTGATCTGGAGATATCTCTGAATTTCCTTCAATTGCTGGTGTGATGATCACTAAAGAATAAGCTTTTGGCTCTGCAGAGTAGTCACAAATTACACTGATAGGGATACAGATAGAGATAGTTGTTATCACTTTTATTAAGCTGCTATAGCCTAGGTAATACACCCTCTCACAAGCTGTGGGAAAGAGTGCTTTTACTGATGTGGTTTATCTCCCTATAGCAAGTGTAAAAGACAAAGAGCATTCTTGATTTTAGTTGAATTTGCACCTGTCAAAAGGCAAATTCCTCTAATTTTTTTGAAAATCGTTTATGCTTTGAGCAAGGGATTCTGCGCTGTGGATTGGGCAGTGGTTTACCAACTGAGAAGTGATACTCATCATAAAAGTTCAGAAGTGAAGCAGAATTAGGCCAAAGCTACCACTAGTCATTCCTCTTTCTTCTTCCTCATGAAGTTTCATCCTTTGAATAAGGTTCTGCAGCTTTGAGTGAAAGGCCCCTTTTCAAATGAAAAAAGAAGGAGAGAAGTACTGAGGGAGCTGGCAGAGGAGCTCACCAAGCCACTTTCCATCATCTATCAGCAGTCCTGGTTAACAGGGGAGGTCCCTGATGACTGGAGGCTTGCCAATGTGACGCCCATCTACAAGAAGGGCTGGAAGGAGGACCTGGGGAACGACAGGCCTGTCAGCCTGACCTCGGTGCCGGGAAAGATTATGGAGAGGTTCATATTGAGTGAACTCAGCAGGCAAGTGCAGGTCAACCAGGGGATCAGGCCCAGCCAGCATGGGTTCATGAAAGGCAAGTCCTGCTTGACCAACCTGATCTCCTTTTATGACCTGGTGACCCGCCTGGTAGATGATGGAAAGGCTGTGGATGTCATTTACCTGGAATTTAGCAAAGCTTTTGACACTGTCTCCCATAATATTCTGCTTGGGAATCTGGCAGCTCATGGCTTGGACAGGCGTAGTGTTCGCTGGGTAAAAAACTGGTTGGATGGCCGAGCCCAGAGAGTAGTGGTAAATGGAGTTAAGTCCAGCTGGCAGCTGGTCACGAGCGGTGTTCCCCAGGGCTCTGTTTTGGGGCCAGCCTTGTTTAATATCTTTATTGATGATCTGGATGAGGGGATTGAGTGCACCCTCAGTAAGTTTGCAGATGACACCGAGTTGGGTGGGAGTGTTGATCTGCTGGAGGGTAGGATGGCCCTGCAGAGGGACCTGGACAGGCTGGATCGATGGGCTGTGGCCAACTGTATGAGGTTTAACAAGGCCAAGTGCCAGGTCCTGCACTTGGGTCACCACAACCCCATGCAATGCTACAGGCTTGGGGAAGAGTGGCTGGAAAGCTGCCTGGCCAAAAAGGACCTGGGGGTGCTGGTTGACAGCCGGCTGAACATGAGCCAGCAGTGTGCCCAGGTGGCCAAGAAGGCCAACAGCATCCTGGCTTGTATCAGGAATAGTGTGGCCAGCAGGAGCAGGGAGGTGATTGTCCCCCTGTACTCGGCGCTGGTGAGGCCACACCTGGAATACTGTGTCCAGTTTTGGGCCCCTCACTACAAGAAAGACATTGAGGTGCTGGAGCATGTCCAGAGAAGGGCAACGAAGCTGGTGAAGTGTCTGGAGCACAGGCCTTATGAGGAGCGGCTGAGGGAACTGGGGTTGTTTAGTGTGGAGAAGAGGAGGCTGAGGGGAGACCTTATTGCTCTCTACAACTACCTGAAAGGAGGTTGTAGTGAGGTGGGTGTTGGTCTCTTCTCCCATGTAGTTAGCGATAGGACAAGAGGAAATGGGCTCAAGCTGTGCCAGGGGAGGTTTAGATTGGATATTAGGAAAAATTTCTTTAAGGAAAGGGTAGTCAAGCATTGGAACAGGTTGCCCAGAGAGGTGGTGGAGTCACCATCCCTGGAAGTGTTCAAAAAACGGGTAGATGTGGCATTTTGGGACATGGTTTAGTCTAGTCTACCCTTGATTGGTTTAGTGTGGACTTGGTAGTGTAGGTTAATGGTTGGACTGGATGATCTTAAAGGTCTTTTCCAACCTAAACGATTCTATGATTCTATGAAAGAAGGAAGGAAGGAAGGAAGGAAATTCTTAGAAGTGTTTTTGGCATTTTTGTGATATTTTTTCCAAATATGGCAAAACATAATCCACAGACTAACTGTTATTGTATGGAGGAAAGCCAGATCCTCTCAAATTATGTCCAATCAGAGATACAATCATTGTTCAGCTCTGAGGAATGAACACAATTCTGAGAATCTAGAGGAGAAAATACAGACGTAACAAAATATTGTTACCTTCCAAAAGGTGTTTTAAGATCTACATTACCAATGACTCAATATAATTGAAATTAATTTATTTGGCTTTTGTCCTAAGGAATTGTTATTCACTTAAAGTACTTCTGCCTGAATACAGAATGTTGAGGAACTACTTGAATTATTGAACGCATATAATTAAGTAAGAAACAACACAAGTCTTCATGGGTGTATACTCAATAGCAAGCTGTCTGCATAAGTACAAATTGCATCTTTCAGCTAGCCCAAAAACTCCAGGGCTTCAGACAGACCTGTGTCACTTTTAGGGTAGGTTTTAGATGGCGTGAGCTAAGACGGCATTTATTGAGTTTATTTATCTAATGAGTTTAGATAACATTCGTTGGAACTGACAGTGTTGATCTAACCTAGGTGACAAATCATGAAAGCACTGGATTAGATTGCTAGTATCTCAAGGGTTAGTTTGCCACTTTGTGATCCATCACGAAAATAAATAAAAAAGACAAGTATTGGAGAAGAAAGCAGGATTTACTATGTGATGAAGATGCTGAATATCCTCACATCTCCCAAAACTGAATAGGAAGAAGCACTAGAATCTGTGAATCATATTTTTTCTTGATATTATGGAGAAGTCCAAATTGAAGAATTTCATGTTTTCTATCATCATTTGGGGCTTTCTCCTGATGACCACTGAATCAGTGTCTGCATCCTGAAAGGTTATTAAAGGAACCCAAACTGCATGTTCATGGAAGTAGTCTTGTGTACGTAGGCTTCTTATGGTAGAAACATGCCCATTTCAGTACACATTCTTGCCACAGATCTGTGCAAGAATTTGGTAGCGAAGCATCAATGGTAATGAGGAGGGCTAGTTTCCTGCGTGCTTGTAAATGCATATCAGTAATGATGAGTGACTTGCAAAAGGCACACTTCTATGTGTATTTTGGCAATTCAGGAATTGCTTTGCTCCCTGTTCCTACTGTATGTGTATTTTGGCATGTTGGTTTAGTGCATATTCCTAAATAGAACGTAGATTTGTAATGCTGAGCCTTGGTTTGCATGTTGTATTCTTTCATAGCACTAGGCAAGACAAGAATAATTGAAAGGGGAAATGGGATATTATTTTGTTAGTTTAATAATATCACAAGTCAGCAGGGAAACTGGGGAAGTGTAAAAAACTTTGTGTCACTATTGGCTGAGAATTGCAAAGCCAAACGGTGTGATTTAAGTTGTGTAGCTGAAGAAGCAAAACAAAAAATCTGAAATTTTGCCAAAAAGCAAACAGAAATGGCAACCCTTGCTCATCTCCTGAAGTCACTGGATCCCTATATATGAGATGTAAAGATGGTTTATAATGACTTTAAAAGATTATTTGAAATATCCTTGTCCTAACTGAGTCTGATTCTTTTATTAGCCACATCAGGATGAATCAAGAATAACTTCATAGAAGTAAATGGCTTTAAACTGTCCAGAGAGGGAGTCTGGTCCATTAAATACAGTTCTGCTTTACTCCCTGCCACAGCCCGCAACTGCCGAATTAAGCAGGGAGAAACATCACCTGCTATTTTGGCCACCCAGTCCATGTAAGAGTGAATATGTGGCTAAAGCGAAGTGCTGGCTGTTGAAAGGTCTGGTTTTTATTCCAAGCTCTACCACTAAGTCCTAATTTCTGACCTGGTATGGGTATTTAACCCCTGTGTTCACAACTTTTTCCTCATCCACGAAGTTAGGCTGGTATCATCTCACAGGGATGATATGAATCGAAATTTTAATAGTTGCAAATTTTGTTTTGAAATCCTTTAATATAGCATCCTATTAAGCAAATATTAATTATGAAGCAAGTTTTCTGAAGGTTTAGGCTAAGTGCTGCACAAACTTGCTGAAATACAATTTGTAATCTTTACAGATCTCTGAGCTTTTGTGAGGTCCTAAAAGCTTGTAATATAGTTTTACATTTCTGCAGTGAAAATAATGGGATCAGGACTGGCCTCCTACCAGAAGCTGGATTTCTCCTCTCCTGTCTCTTTGTACTGAGATCCAGCTTCAAAAAATGCTACCCTGGAAGTTCAGTCTGTGTCTCAATGCAGATATGCTGAAACTTTCTGAAAACCTGCATCTGTGAGAAATTAATTGAGATTTTGAAGGCCCAGCTGACCTAGGTAGTTTGAAATAAGCAAAAAAAAATGTCTTTTTCTAAACAGTTATTCTTTGTATTGCTTGGGGGAATACAAGGAAAAGGGTGTGTTATGTAACTTGCCAGTAAAAGTACAGAAGTTTGGTGTGGGAATAGTCTCTCCATCTTAGCTCTGTGCTGTAATAAAAGGGCTATGCTACTCTCTTCTAAGAGTGATCAGTGAGAAGGAATAATAGAGTAGGTATAATGCTTTCTAACGCCTATTAAAAAACTCCCCTATCTTCACCAAGAATTAGCTAAAGCCTGTCACTCCCTTCCATATTTATGTACAATAAGAGCTTTGAAAAACCTAACAACTTCATGAAGTTAAGTCAGTAGGTGCTTGTGGCAGAGACATCCTTCAGCCTATTTCCAATTAGATTATTTCCTTCAGCCTATTTACAATGGAATTATGTTGCAAAAGAAAATGAGACTTTGCAGTGTTTTAAAATATTGTTAGTCGAAAATGCATATAGAGAAAGCATCTGGAGAGAAAGTGAATGGTGGTGTAGTTAAACCAAGCCATTTGCCTCTCTATACTACCTCTTTAAGTATCCCTTTGTTTAGGACATTTGTGTCTTGGCACAAGTTCCTGCAATACCACAAATTTCATCTCTTCCCCCTGACAAGGGTATCCCCATGATAGATTTGGCACCCTAGCAAGTATCAGTCACAAATCCTAGCACTGAGATAAAACAGCAGGAACAGTTCCAGAAAGAAGGCAGTGGGTGTCCCTGAAGATTTGTAACACTCTGACGTTTTATTCTGCAAAAGGTTCTCTATTTTACATAAACATCTCAAAAGATATTATTGTTTAGGTGGGATATTTTATGAGGTGTTTTATAACATTCATTATAACACACATTGAAAAAAATGTTACCTACATGCAGCACATTTTTCTTTCATTGTATTAAAAAACCTAAGGCCAGTTGCACTGATGTATATTCGGAGTACCTCATTTGGCACCAGTAAACTCAGATTTACACCAGGTAAGAGAGGAATGGGATTCATATGTCTTCATCGTCTTTGCTAGAGAAATACCAAGCAAACAAAGAAGTCCCCTCAAGAAGACCAGCATTTCAAGACTCTACAGCCAGCTGCCTGCAGCATCCAGGTGGAAGCTGGGAACGTGCTGCTCTGAGGCTGCTCCCCTATTATGTGCCAAGTACACTTGTGTCACAACCTCATTGTCATCTCTTCAACCACTGTCCCCAATACAGTAAATCTGTTCCCTGACCAGCCTTTTGTTCCTCTTTGCTGTAACAGGAAAGTGAATATGAATTATAGTGGAGGTCTATTTTGCCATCATACAGGTTCCATACCCACAAGCCAGGTCTGAACATGAAGATTTGTACACATTGCTAACAATAGCTCTACAGTGTGAAACAGACATTAAAGATATATGGGAATGGGGAAACTGGGAGAGTAAATCAGAACAGCATCAGTGGCAATAGAATGGCTTTGAATTTCAAAGACCCACTATGTTCTGTCTACATCAGAAAGGGTGGAATTGTACTTTCTGATTTCCTAGTTGGCTGCTAAGACATCTCTAAGATTCTTTGCAAGGCTAGTGCTTTTACAGAGAAAGCGGGACTGCTCCCCACTCCCAGCGTTAAAGATACATTTTTGAATATATCTTTACAAATCTCCAAACTTCACATTTGAGGACTTAATCCTAATTGTAAGTATAAAGCCAGATTGAGACCTAAAATAAGAAAGATTATCCTATGCTGGCCTACAAGAGGTATTTTACACCATGCTGACGGAGAGGGGCCTGAGTTTGAATCTATGACTATTTCTACAATCTTCTAAAAGTGTTCAGTGAAGACAAGGTATAAGGGCAAATCTTCTGAAGGTGTCTTGTAAGTGAGCTGTCTAACTTCAGTTGTTAAGTTGAACCCATAGTTAACCATAACGTGGGAGAATGAAGATGTGGTAAAGAACATTAAGACTCAACAGGCACAGAAATAAACAAGATGTAACTGAAATACTTTTAAAACATAAGCTAAGAAATATTCACTAGTAAGACAAGTAATTTAAAGCAGTAATTTTTTTTTTTTCCTTTCTTGTCTTATGGACTGTTTTGTGTGCTTAGAAAGGAAATGTTATGAAAACAGCATTCAAACATGGTCAGTGATTTTTTTTCTATCATCACCTTCAAACAATGTTGTATATAAGAAATATGAAATAAGGTGGGCTTTTGTGCATGGCTCCCAGACAAGTTTATTTGCTGCAACGGTTGAAGTCCAGAAGAATAAGAAACCCCTAAGTCATAAGACACTTTGTTCTTCAAGCAACAGAGGTGGGGCTTTAGCACTTCACAGCATTCTCCTCATCAGGAAAAATATGTCTTCTGTCTGGGCTGTGTCACACAGTATTTGGTTTTGCAGTTGTACCTTTCAGACCGGGTTATGCCACTGGTTACACTCAGCGGTGCTTATAGAAGAGTATAACAGAGGGACAAATTTGGTCCTCTGTTTTTAAGCAAGCACCCAGGGAATGACACAAGTTGCCTTATTAGGCAGCACAAAAGGAAATAGTGCCGCTTGGCAATCCTCACGTGTTCCAGGCGCCAGTGTCTGTAGTTCTTCAGTCCCCTCGGGCCTGTGCTTTTTCATTGTAAAACAGCAAGCCCTTGAAAAAGCAGTGCCGGCTTGGCAACTGACCGCTGCCAGATAACAATTGACACTAGGACTAATTTGGTAATGTGCAGCTTTGGGGAGTGACATTTACTGTATCTTCTGGTGCAATTGATACAAAGCATGCAGCCATGGCAAGCCCTGCATGGTATTTGCAAAGTGTCAACTTGAAAGAGTCAGGCTGCTCTTATGTCTGCTCTCAGAGGCAATTGCTTCAGCCCATCAAATCAACCTTCATGTAATATAAACAGGGAGACGGTCTCCCGCCATTCAGTGTTACTATTCTGTGCGGTTGCTAGTTATATCGTATGTCAACACATTGTACAGATAATGAAAATGGGGAGTCTGAACTTGTATGGGAGATAAAGGTTTCCCGGGAGAAGCAAAATTACAGTGAACCTGTCAGGCAAAGATTAAGGATTTTGCAAAATAATCAGAGACAGAAAAGTTAGCCCTTTTGATATGACTGTTAGCCGTGGTATGACTTACTGTGCAGAATAATTCTATCAAATTAGTTCATTAATATGTAAGTTATAATGATCTCTGTAAAAGGGACTTTGAGCATAAAATACTGGTAGTTCTTTCAGGAATTCCAGGTGGGTGGGCTGATAGCTATTGTGATAATGATTGCAGAACTAAAGATCTCACAAAAGAAATTTTCACCTGCATTTTTGCAGTAGATAGATATTTCAAAGGGGAGGTTTAAATGAGTGTTATCAAATCTTCAGATAGGGGTATTGTTTTCATCATTTCTCCCCCTTCATAGAAATCCATTGTTAAGCAATGGAAGGTTTCCAAACAGAACAATGGAAGGGTATGTGTGTGCAATTTTACTTTCACTCATTGACTTTTTGCCAGAACAAGGAAAATGCTTAGTTCTCAGCAATTCAGCAGTGCTCTTTAATAAGAGCTGCAGTTGTAATCTATTGCTGCGCTGAGAGCAGAATATCTCATCCTAACACCCAGCCTCTTCCCCAGCCAGGCTCATTGTGAAGCTGCTCTGGGGCCATCTCAGTCAAACCCTCTGATAGCCAAATGTGCTGCACAACTATTTCTGCTGCAGAGGCCCACAAACGGCACGCAGACAAACAAATAGCATCACACTTTCTCCTTGGTAACCGTTTCCCGCACCAGGTTAACTCTAACCCTCAGGAAGCTCATTGATCTGAATATTAAAACCCATTGGAACTCTAACTGCTGTCTATCTCATGCCGAAGCAAAACTTCCGTCTGGAAAGGCATGTCAAAGCTTTTACCATTTCTCCCAGTTATTTTCCATGTCATGTATTTTTTTATACTTTCTGCGATGTTGTAAAAAGTCATTTTCAAGCATATGAACTTATAAAGGAATCACTGATCAATAGCCCCACTGATAATGAATTTCCACACAGGGATATTGAAGAAATGAATTAAAACTTCATGCCAACAATTTCTATTAAAATTTCATTTCTGAAAAAAAGTATTTGTAACTAGATAAAGTTCTAGCTATGAAATTTTAATCAATCAAAAGATGCTTATGACGCATTTCTATACATGTTGGATTATTTCTAAAAGTATCTTGATGCTTGACTGAAGCACAAACTGAACTGTGAACTGTGCCAGCCACAGTGGGGTCTCTGCTTATCTGTGCCCCTGTACTTAATGTGGGAACATTAAGAACATGAAACGTTAAAAAGTAATGATTTCATTTTTCACTCCTCTGCATAACCCCATAATGAGAAGTCACAAAATTCACTGTGGGAAAATCATGATGTCTCCACGGTTTTATTACTCATTTCTCTTTTTCTTTCTTTTAATAATAGCATTGTCATTGTCTTAAAGCAACAGTTCTATGTCGAGGTCAGTGATTAAGCTCCTATATTTATATCATAACATGTGGATCAAAACTATCTGAATTTCCAGAAGCCCTAACTGGCTCAATTCAGTATCTGGTAGAGCAGAAACAAACTCTAGTTACCCAGGCTTAAGGATGTTTTCCTTAGTCAGTCTGCGTGAACTAATTACACGGATAATATGAGGGCTCTGAGGGAGCAGAAGCCTGCTGCAATGTGGCACCCAAGAAACAGCCTCCCCTCACAACAGCCTGGCCTGCAAGCAGCGAGCAGTCTTGTGGACACAAAGGGAGATACAGACAAAACATAGATACATACAAAACGACAGAGCCTACATGTGAAAACAGCGCTACAGAACTCTGCAGGGAACAATTCAAGACACTTCTTAATCTGTTTGATGTTACCATTGTATTTGCGAATGCTATTTTATATTCCAGAAGTGAGATAAGGCATGAGTTTGGGAAGAAATTGTGGGAGTATAAGATATTTGGGAGAGAAAATATTTGTTTCAGTGCTGTCTGCAAGTGTCAGAAGTGTACAGCTTACTGTGACACATACAGTTTTGCTTCAAACTATTTGGTGGATTGTGATTAGTAATTTATTACCAATGAATGAACCCTAAATGCTCTGTTGTAGTAACATAATACATGAATTGAAAAGTGCAAAGCAAGAAAAAAAAAAGAGTCACCAGGAAAAAACCCAGTACCTGTGTGAGGTTTCACTGAAAAGGAACATGACATAGCAATGGGAGTCCAGTGGATGATGAAGTTCAGAGCTGTACTTTGTAGAAATGCCACCACTGCCACATAGACACATTGAACAGTGCTACATTTGCCAAGAAAGCTGTGATAGGTTTTTCTGTAAGTCAGGGAGGAGGAAAAGACTGCCCAATTTTAGGTCTGCAACAAAGTAACGATTGAAAAGTTTTATTTTAGCCCTCCTCATCCTTTAATTTAGGCTGGGAAAATATGTTTTGTCTGCAAATTGCCAGGTTTGCTCTAGGTAGACTCTAAACGTAAATGTTTCTGCAGTATTTGAAAGCAATTCACAAAATTGTTCCTAAGTTAGAGATCACTAAACGTTCAATGTGAAATGATAGATAAAATGAAAAAGAACTTTTCCATTAACACCAGTGAGCCATTTGAACTTTTAAATAAATGTTTTCTAGTTTAAAATATGATTGTTATTAGCCATTAACAATTTTCCGTGTAGGCCAAGCTTTTTGGAAAATTCATGTGCCTATTCTATTTGAAGACAATACACTTTATGTTAATTGTTACAAATTTTTTTTTGAGGTCAAATTGGCTGTGACTAGGAAGACTTTTTCCTCTTGTTTTTAATGTCTGTCTTTCATTCTTCTTTTTGGTTTCTTTGTTTGTTTTGTTTCCTTAAGCAAAAGCAGAAATTAAGCACCAGAAATAAAATTCAGGTCAACTGAGGTTTCTTTAAGGCCCACATATGCTCTAGCTGGCTGGATTTTTCCCACTGTTGCTTTGTGTCACTTCATTAGGTGGCTAAAAAATAGCTAAATATTACAAATCAGATGGCAAACACTCTTCATCTTTTATGACACTAACTCATTTTAACAATGTAAAATGTATTGCGTCCTTAGGTAGTAACTTTCTTGTTTGATCAAGAACTCAAAAGAAATTACTCTTGTTCTTACTTAGAGAAGATATGAAATTGCCAATTTGACAAGAAACTGTAAATTACTTACCTTTTCTGAGTCAATTTTGGAAAAATCTGACTTTACGTGAAGACTTTCAGTGGCTTAGAGACGTGAGTGCTCCAAAACAAGTCCTTGTTTTGTCCTATTGCTAGAATCTTTCTTTGCATTCACTTTACAGGATGAATCTAATCCTAATCTGTGGACTGGGGGCTCCTATTGCTACTCTGCTGAAATATTAGTTTTACAGACATGACAACAATCACAGTGAAGCACTCTGATTGTTTTGTTCAAGATGTTCATATTTAGAAGACAGTGATACGTAATGCCAGACTTTTCCCTATCTCCAGGGAACAAATGTTGGGAATCGGTGCAACATTTTAAGCAATAACTTGGCATCTTTTAACACTTTACATCATTGCTGGTGGGAAACATATTCATACAGAACTATAACAATGTGTGCAAGACAAACCCGATGTAAATATCTCATGAGATAAATGTTGGCTGTAGCTCTCTGAATTAAATCATATATAACTTCCCATATTATATAAAAAAAGGCGTCCAATATATAAGATTTGTCCTAAAGCTGTTAGCGGTAAGTTCCAAGTGTTGTTGTATGATTAAGAAGACAAAAACTTTTGTTTAAAAGAACTTTTCATCCAGACATTAATCATTAAAATAAAATGGAAGGATGATATTTTGGATGAGAACTCAAGAAATTTGGGTGAAATCCCATCTGTGCTGCACATATTCCTCATGAACTTTGAGAACTGATTTAATCTGTATTTGTCTTAAATCCCTCTTTATGAATTGAAGGTGATGATACTCAATTTGTCCTCCTTGGGGAACACCCGAAGAAATGCATATATGACTTGGAGCTTACCTCCCTCATTTCCCATAACACTAAAAGAACAGAAAGGAATTTTAAAAGTGAATATCTGACTGGATGAATACTTGACAAGTTGATAATTTTAATGCTATTACAAAGACGGTATTGTATGTTAATGGCGTGCCAGCAAATACAGCATTTTGAACAGGTATATTCTCTAAGTACTAGGTCATCATTTAAATCTAGTCATTAGATATGACATTGGAAAAATGTCTTCAGTATTGTGACTCAGGTGCTCTTGAAAATGATTTCTGTTTAGATCACTGCATCACAAATTCAGTGGGACAAAGGCCATCTCTCTACCTTATTGAGACAGTAGGATCCTCATTGCGACAGGGACATACTGCTACAGTATGGATGGTAGCACAGGGACAAGTACATTTGAATTGTAGGAGTTGTCATATGAAACCGGTTTCTGGAGAGCAAATTTAACTTCCTGAGTGGTACCACTGAGGAAAGGTTGTGCAGCAAACATTTGCATTACACTGTAAACATAGCATGGATGGTTATTGAATGGAACCAGGAGACCTTCACTACCTAATCAGTTTATTCTTCTCACTCTTCTCTTCAAAATTATATTGTTGCCTCCAAAGAAATAATAATAATTAAAAAAAAAAAACAACAAAACAACCCAAACCCAAATTTTTAAACTGACAACAGAAAATAGGACTGGAGATGCTAGTAATCATTTTTGGTTTGAGCATATCTCTGAATAAGATAGTTCACCTATGCTTCAAGTCTATCATGAAAAGTGTTGCTGCTTTCAGAGATAAGCCTAAAGCTGGAAGCTCAGATCAAGACCAGATCTCATTGCTGTGGCAAATATCACTGTACACCAAGATTCATTATTACTTGTTTTCACAGTCCTTATAGTAGTTCAATTTGTGGAGCAACTTGCACTCTACAAAGGGGTTTGAATGGTTTTAATTAAATGTTGATAAAACAGAAAAGGAATCTTGGGATGTGAAAACAAATTAATTCTGGTCATTAGTCACCTGACAAGCATATTACAGTACAGATTTTTTATAGCTCCATGGATGCTTGTGAAACTGGAAAGATGGTATTCTAAATGGATTCCTTGTTAGCTGCTTTGAGTCATTGTGGATATCACTTTAGTTACCTACAGTCATTACTGAAACTGTTCCGTAAAGTGCTTTCAAGGCAATATATTTCCATGCCTGTGTCTGATTTTGAAAATGAATTCTGGAAGCTAAACTGTAAAAACCTATAGCACAGTTCAGAAACTGTTGTAAAATTTGAAATGAACGAAGTGGAATGTTTTGGTGATATGCAGCTGCCAGCTGCTGTCATGGACATTGCAGAAGTATGTCACATATTCCCCCTCCCACCCTACTTTGTTCTTTTCTGTTTGTAACATGTCAGATGAAGTTAACATTTGGCTTCTGCTCTTTGCATCCAATACTGTCCTTTTGTCAGCTGAGACAAAAATAACTCGGGTAATAAAACAGGCAACTGCTTCCTAGCTAAACCATGAGGAATTAGAAGGATACAGATCACTCTGATTTCAGACATTGATCGAGCTTGTTCTTTGATAAGGAAACTGGCCTGTGTCAATGGAAAACTGTGATGTTATGGGACAAAGTCCTCCATGTTCCCTAGAAATCTGCTACCAAGGTGTATATTCCTGGGATTATGACAGACAGATAATGCCTTCTATTTCTATTTCTATACAAATTGTGTTGGCAGTTTCTGCAATGAGTTGTACCAGATCTGAGATTACTTTTACCAATGTTGCTTGAAGTGGCTTTATTTTAGCTGTTACACAGAAAGCAGCTTCTTATGTGTCAGTTTATCAGCACAGAATATTACAGGCACTGAAGGATGTTTGGATATCCAGATTATACACTAATTTGCAGAAAAGTAGCAAATTGGAGGAGAGCATAAAGCAAATGAAGTAAAGTAGGGCAGCCAGACTAATTTCTTTATAGTAATATAACATGTTATGATCATTAGATTTCCACCAAGAATGAATCCTGCTTGCTTTTTGTCTGTAATAAAGCTGATGAAGAAAAAAGGAGATGGGAAAAGAATTAAACATTTGCATTTTCCTGGCTGACTGACACAGACTTAGAAACCCTTGAAGAGTGAGTCTGCCTAGTGAGCTGGTAGGAAATTGGTATAACTGATACCTGGGTCAGCTTTGCTGTCTGACTTTCAGGACTTTGGAGCTCACGTGAGCAGCAGGCCTGGGAGACCCTGGGAAGCCCTGAACAACCTGTGTTAAAGGCAGCTTGTGTGGGTGGTTGCCCAGATATTCTGGGTCAGGGGAGATTTGGGCTCCTCTGTTAATGGAAAAAGCCTGCACAGAGGATGCAGGTGATGCAGGTGTCTTGGTGATGCAGGGCAACCAGAATTTTAGTGAAGTTCACCATTTTCATGAAATGTTGAAAGCTTCAAAGAAAGAAAAGATGTTTGATCAGAATTTTTTGGCCAGCTGAACCTTCCACCTTTCCTTGGGTGGAAGTTACCTTTCAGCTAAGTGGGAATGTTTTAAAGCGAGTGCATTCTAGTTATGTTCCAAATACTACAATTGTCTGTTACATGGCAACACTGTGTGCCCACCAGGGTATCAGGATGACCACTGCATCTATAACTGCTGGGATACACACTTGCACAGAAACAAGAAAATCCAGTACAGAACAGAGAGTCATAAACTTGTCAGTGCAACACTGTGCTCCTCAAGTGCATTCCACAGGAGGTCTGCATGGCAAAGCTTTTGAGGAAAGGGCAGAAGAGGAATAATACCAGCAGCTAGCAACAGGAAGAGTCGTCTTCTTTTTCCACATCCCTGTGCTTCTGTAGTTAATAGCTGCCACCTACAAAATGGCATTCTCTCTGGCAAAAGAGCATTAAGCAGAGCTAAACAAAAGGAAGAATTAGGTTCGTTATCTTAAATTGGTTTATCTTAGAACTATCTTGGAACATAATATGATTTTTAAACAGTGCATTAAGGAAATAAAATACAAATGAACAATTCCTTTAATATGATTGACCAAGAAACAAACAAATTGAAATTATTAGTGTTCACCCATTTAAAAAGCAAGACTGATCCTTTGAGCTTTTGCTACTGAATGTAATGCTTACATACATGTAATGCCATATGTCAAAATCCATGGCATTGCATCCAACAACAAGCACACTGTGCTGCTCTGTAAAGTTTGGAGAAAACCAGACCCTTGGGAAGTTACCACTGAGAATGTTAAAGTCTTCAGCTTCTGTTTCTTTGTTAAAACAAGATAGTCAGTTTTATCTGCCAAAATGCCAGTTGGTTTTGCTGGTTGTAGCTGGTTGTAGCTCTTAGAGATTGAAAGGGTTGAAATACTGAAATGTGCATCCTCACTGTGAAACATGTACTGTGCAAATATAGACTGCCACCCCAAAAACAGAAGGAGAAAAATTACCAAATTGGAAAAAGAGCATCAGTGTTTCAAAACACATGCTATGGAAGACTCTTTTTCAACGTCAATGCTCATTTCTTTTCCTCGCTATCTAAACCCCTTTTATTCTCCAAGCTCAAACTTCAGATTCAGGAACTAGAAGAGGTCTGGGAGGAGAATGAGAAAGATGTTTCTTCTATTCAAGAGATTCTGCTGTTAATTCATAATTAATGCTGTTAATTCAGTCAGTGAGCACTGAACTCAGATCTGACTTACTCTTTAAAAAGCAAAAGAACACCTTATAAAGCAGAGTTTCAATTTTCTAAAATCATGGTTAATAAATTCCCCAGCTGCCTTCTTGTACTATAATACATTCAAATCCACTTTTCAAAGACCCGAGGTGTTATGATGCATTGTGTTTTCCTCTACCTCAGAACTGCTGCCAGTGACAATGAGACCTCTGCATCCCAGAAAGCCAGCCAGCATGAATCTCATCTTGCACCTCTTGCCCCAGTGAGCTTGTCACCCGTGATGAGACAACTCACAGCAAACCCAAAGTTAACTGAAGCAGTGAGACTGAGGGCAGAAAGGTGGCTGTGAGGATGAGGAAACTGCAGATCTTTTCCCCATAACTGAGCTGAAACAGCATGCTAGTCCCATTGCTTTTATGTACAAATTTTTGGCAGTAAGAGAAATGGAATATGTTGTTTTCTGCTACCACAGAGAGTCATCCAGCACTTCAGTTAGTGAACACGTTATTTCATTCTGAGGTTTTACTATTGCCACTCCAGATTCTGGTCTGCCTGTACTGTCTATAAGGAGGCATAGTAAACATGGTCGATTTAATCCCACTCTATGAGAAAGAAAATAAGTATTTTTTTTATCACACAGAGAAGACTTAAGATTTTAATTGTGAATTCTCAGGAAAGCTAACTTTGGCTTGGAGGCTTCCCACATTCTTTATCGGGAGATAAGAGGGGAAAACCCCTTTTTTTCTAATTATTCTGCAATATTTTCCTGCATTTAGAGTGGCTTTAAAGCAATTTACATTTAAGGCATTTATGTAGCAGTTTGATTAGGCAGCAGGCACAACAAGCAGTGCCATTTGGATGGTTAATACTTGCACCAGTTGTGGAGCTCCGAGGCATAGAGCCAGAGGCCAAGTGACATTAGCTTCTCAAGAAATGCACTAATCGCCTTAGAAATGTAACACCTGGAGAGTCTCTTAGGTATTATGTAATGGAAATTGTAAGGGAAAGGATAAAAGTCAGACTTGTGTATTTACTGAAGGTTACTGACGTAGCTGTGACATCACTGACAGGCAGTCACAAGACACCTTTTGTGTACATAGTCCAAATGCCAGTTGGCAATTAGTGCAATGCCACCCAGGCAGCTGGAAATTTGGTACTGTACCTACAAACACGCTCCAGGAGGCATTTCACTAATAGCCAGCTGCCTTTCAAACTCCATATACAAAAGGACTTGTGGTAACCACGTCAATGTCATCTGAAGGGTTGACTTTCCCCCCCATCCTCTTTAGGATTGCTCAGCTTGAACCACAAATGAAGACTTGGGCCCATAGATTGCTTCTGTTAGGATCCCTGCAGTGTGAAGGACTCTGCAAAATGCCAGTGGGCTTTTGACTTATTTGGGGAATTCAGCCATCTTTTTAATAGGCAAAGGCTAGGCAGGCAAAGGCTAGCCAAGCAAAGGAGAAATAAGTTTGTCCATGAGGTTGTTAAGGTTGTGGATCATGACTTCTCCAGACCATCAGAAATCCAAAAGTTAAAGAAAACACCCTGAGCTGCATGGAGATACTTGATGTAGAAAGAGGTCCCTGGGTAAAACAGTTAACAGGCAAGATGTCCTGACAGATTCACAAGTCCAGAGGCCAGAATAAGGCTGTCAGAAGCCCAAAGATGTGAACAGAGGGGTTTGGATCTCTAAACATACGATACCTAAGTCCCTGGTATTTGAGATGTTCACCACAGATCAGTTGGATTTTCTAGACTGGATTTCCTAGATGGCCCCTCTACAGTCAAGCAAACTGCTCTGTAGAAGGACTTCTGAACCTCCCCATGAAAATTTTATGACAGGAGTGGGAGGAAGGAAGGTAGCCCATGAGTTTAAAAGCAATTGTTCCTACCTGCTTATATTAAGAGCTGAGAAAAGTAAGGAATTAAAAGAGGAATGCAGTAATTTTCCCACTAGCAAACAGTTCAGGTCAGGTATTAGGACTCTGTGCAAATCTGTTAATTTAATTGAAGATCTACAGCTGCCTGTTTGCCAGAATTCACAAGCCTGGTAAACAAGTCCCACAAAGCTTGTAGGCTTCAGCTAGCAAGTTCACTGCTGTTCACCTGATGGCCCCATTCTGATATAATTGTAAAAGACATGGAATCTAAATAGAAAGCAAGAAAACGTGTTACAAAAATCTCTGTGCAGGAGCAAAGATTCTGTTGGGGAGTCTTAAATACTGCTACTAAGTTTTCTATTTTTATCACAGAAGACAATGATAATGTGGTGGTAAAAGATAATTAACTTTAACTAGATAACAAGATAGAATAAATATTTATGAATTGCTGAAGTGGATCAGGCTAGTGGACTATGTGCTATGGCATCTGCTCTTTGTGGCAAGTATGGCAGAAGTGAGACACAGGGTGGTGAACAACCCTGGAGCACTTTGTCCTAGAAGAGCCACTAAAGTGTGGAGTCCAACCTTCTCTTCATGACTCCACACAGGTCTTCCTGGGGGACCCAGACTTGGAAAGGAGCAACCTGGCCTTAGAAGATCACCCTCTGCTTTATTTTATCACCAACCCCTTCTTTCCCATGCTGCTGCCAGGCAGACTGAGAATTAATTTAGGAATCATTTTGTATAGCAAGATGGAGACAGAATCATCCAAAAGTTTATTCCTTTCTATATGTCATGTTTTCGCTTCCCTTGCTTTGTTCATCAGTTTTATTTTCTGAAGCCAGGGCTGACATCACCCTGAAACACCACATTGTGAACAAAGGACACTACTCTCTTCTTGTCCTATTGGTGACTACTGCATTTGGCTAGCAGAATGGATTAGAGGCAGGGAATGAGGAGCTCAGGAGTAGATATACACATGTCTTTCCCATCCCAAAGAGTGGAAAGATTTTGATCTCCTAAGTACCAAACAAATTCACCTGAGGTTTCATGTTCTGAACGGGGACTGTGCCCTTTCTCAGAATCTAAACACAGCTTGCTTCATCCATGGAGACAATGAATGATGAGCTCTATCTCTACCTCCACTGACAGCTAACTTCATACTTTCAGTACCTCCATCAAGGCAGAAAACACTATCCAAATAATTATAAAACAATGTGATTTGATGGACCTTATCTTATAGCTTGAAAGAAACCATTCAGCTGCAATTGAGAACATTATTCTCCCAAAGTAGGAAACTCTTAACAGCAAAGGAAATAACACACTGTTTTCAATCCAATAACTTGATGTTCGTAGGAGCAATATTAAATTCTACTTCAGAAAAGTTTTAGACAGTAGTGATTCAGATCATTTCTCTACTTCAAACTCATAAAAAGCTCAGGGAGAGTTTGCCTCATAACTGTGAACCATGGTGTGCAACCACAGTGATGCGATTTGCCATGCAAATGTGATTAAAATCAGTATATCTACTCACAAGGTAATCTGCAAAGATTCTGATGATACATGCTTCCCTTTGGGCTCAGAGCTTATCCATGTTACCCTCTGCTTCTGCATCTGCAATGCCCTTAAAAAGATTGTCATACAATCCACCTGGCTGTCTGGTAGGTAAGTGTCTGATGGGTAAAGGTGGACTCCTGCCTCTTCCCCAGCACTTATGCAAGTGCCCATGGACAACAATACAACTGTGCATTTTATCAACAGACAGAAGAGCAGGATTATTTTCAGTCCACTAGGAGACCCAAGGACTCGCCAGTTTAAGCATCATGCCTGAATAAAATTGCATCAGTGGTTTTGCATCTTCTAAGTCTGCAACATACCATGATCACTGTAACAGACATTAATTTCTCAGTACCCTCAGTGAGCACACTTCTTTGTCTCCAGGAATAAAATGCAAATGGTAAAACACTTTGAAAAGGAATAATATTTATTCTGCTTCACTACTGCAATTTATTAAAGTTACTATTTGCTTTACTATTGTTCTTGCTGATGTCATATTACACACCTTCCCACCTTTCCTATCATTAGGATCCTTCACTGGTGATTAGTAATTACAAATCAGCTAAAGGGTAATGGAAACTTCCTCACCTTCCGTGGTTTCAATAGGGAAGAGCCACAATGGTGTTTGGGATGCAATGACTACAGTGGCTAACCTTGGCCAGATTCTTCTGAACAGATCTCCTTTGCTTATATCTTTGTATATCAGGAGCGGAATTTGTTGGCAAGCATACCAAAAATATTGTCATTTCTGTGAGTAACAATCAGCTCTTACTCTCTTTTGACATGTGTCTAAGTGAGGAAGGCTGATTTGTAAAGCAGAAAGAAAGTTACATCATAAGGTTCAGAAAATAGAATGAAAATGGAAACATAAAATAATTCAAAGACAAAAGAAAAATGAGTTCATGTTTCCAGAGTATGAAATCCTGGAATTTTCTGCGACTTTCCCCATATTCTTAGAATCTCCAGTAGCTTTACAATTCTAAGTCAAGACTTGAAAGAAATCAATGACAGCAATTCCACTGACTTCAATATTTCATTCTGAGCAAGAGACACATATAAATAGCATCAGTTTTACCATCGAGCAGAAGATTTGTCCCCTCATGGAAGGTAGTATTGTGGGAGATTTTCCTCACAGAATCGTGGAGGAACATTGACAATAGCAATGTGGTATGCTACTTGCTTCGGCTTAGCAAATGATTTTGGCTGTGAAACACTGTTTAGAAAAGCTAGAGTCGGAAATGGAATGAAGGGGAATGGAGTCAGGGTTTGGCAACAGTTGCATGCAATGGGACCTGACCTGTCACGGTATCGTTTGTAGCAAGACTGAGAAATAAACATGATTTTTAGAACAAGAGTCGCCATGTGTGACTTTCAGAGCACAGCATGGGCCTTTTACAGCTCCACTGTTGCCAGGTCTCAATGTTTAGAGCAAGAGCTTGGTGGGAAGAAGGGCTTATAGAAGTCATTCACCATTTGAACTGCCTGGCTTCATAGAGTTGGATAGGACAAATGCAGCATAACACTTGTAGCCTGCTGAATACTTCCAGCAACTGAAGTACCAACTGGCAATTTTGCCAAATTGTTTTCAATTAAAAGAGTATATCTTAAAAAAAAAGCAGGTTATTGTATTCGGGGAGTAGATCTTGCACAAAACCGTGCGTGCCATTTCACAGCAAGCTCTCTTACAGGGGTTACAACATTTCTCGGCACATGCCACACACTTGTGCCAATGTTTGCCCAGGGAGGAGCAGGAGCCAGGGCTCTGCCACTTACAACACCTCCAGGGCAGACGAGCGCACAGGTGTGTGCGTGGGTGGGGAGTTTGTAACTAAGGAAGAAGAATAGCGAATGAAGAGATAAACCACACAAAGGGACTATGTTTGATCTTTGTTCTGAAAAGTCAAAGACAGCAAGAGCTGTAAAAGTTACTTGCTGTTCCATGTTACAAGCAAACTGGTACAACATTCTGCAAAGGCCCAGGACTCCTCCACGTTTCTTAAGGACAAGTACATGCATTTTGTCTTGCTAGGAGCAGAAGTCCTTGTCTGCATAGATATGAGCCACTTTCCTTCCCTGACACTTCTACTGTGAAATTCTGTACTATGTTAAAATCTTTGATGCAAGAATTTCAGTCACAGGTCATTCTGTATGTAAGTTTATATTCCCTTGGTTATGTAGATCTGTATATTATACATTCTTAAGCTTTTTACAAGCTCATTTGTGTGTCTCATGATTAAAAATTCTGTTTATATTTTTTCGCTTGTCAAGACATAATCAGCTTTCATGCTGTGTCTCTGTGATGTCTTCAATAATCAGTCAGGTTTATGGGGAAAACAGGAGTAGCAATGCCATACAAAGTACTTCTCAGGGATGAATCTGAAGCTGTGAACTCGGTTTTCATTCTACTTCACCTAAAATGTTAAAGGTGTGGGCCGCTGTCAAGGAAGTTTTTCTAACCTAGAATCTGTTAGCTAACTAGCTCCCCCTCTTGAAATTCTGGAAGCACTGACAGAAAACGAGTCGGGATGTAAAGACAAGTGAAATGAAATCCAGCGGTACTGTAGTACTTCACTCATTTTTTTAAAGGTTGTGGATTTTTTCTTTTCACATGCAACCCCGACGGCTGCGGAATGTCCTTATCTTGCTGATGCTGCTGATTTCTGAACTGACCTTTTGAGAACGTAGAAGGGGTTTTGGTGTCTGTTGCAAAAGGGTTCAGGGCTGCAGAGGTCATCCTAGTGACAGTGTCCAGTGGAGACAGACAGCAGAGCTTCCCAGCTGAAGGGCACTGGAGAGGGATGGTGGAGGACGAGGATGGCTGGGGGACATCACGGTTCAGCTCCACCCTGCAGCAGCCCCTACTTGGGGACTCCAGCAAACACCAGGGCAGGAAGGGAAGTGCCCATCTGTGCAGGAACACAAACATCAGCTGTGCCTCCTGGGGCATTCCCGCCTGACAATGAGCCCAGCTGACACAGGGAGGTGGCAGCTGTGCCACTGCACTGCATTGCTTTGCTATGAATGGGGTTATGAACACGGTAGGTAACCACAGTCAGGCATTTTTGGGTTTTTCTAGAACAGATATTGCGTATATAGGGAGATTTTGTTCTTGGGTGTCGAATGGAGAGGTAAGTGGGTCTGCAGTTGAGAAAAAGGTGTCTTTGGTGTACAACAGGCCTCATCACACAGAGCTCTTTCCACATGGGTTTTACAAAGAACTACCCTTGCCCTGAAAATTTCCATTTTGAAAATGCTAGTGTAATGTCAGGGTGGATAAAGGGCAGGAGAAGGGAAGCATTCTTGCTTTCTAGTGAGGGGTAACTGAGATATGGAGCCACACTCAGATTTCATACTGCATTGTTCGAGCATCCAAAGACTCTTAGTTGAAAAAACATTTGTCATCCCTGAAGCAAGGAACAGAACTTAGGATTCCTCATTTCCTGGGTTTTCCAGACTCTTTTCATTTATTCTTCCTCTCTCTGGTACCATGAATCTTTCATACTTTTGAATACAGTGGCCCACTCTCAACAGGAAGGACAGAAAGCAAGACCAGTGTATAATCAGGTGAGATTTCTCCTGGGTGGGGAAAGAGGTCTGGAAATTCTTTAGGTTGAAGAGAGTGTGACCCATTTTCTGGATAAAAGTAAATTATTTAAAATGGAGAAGACTACCACTAGCTTGATTTTAGGCTGAATTTGATGCTTTGTGTCATTTTCAAGGGTATGTAAGTGTCAGCTAAAAAAGCTGCTTTGGCACTCCAGCAGACCGTATGTAGCTGTTGCCTTTCCCTGAACCACAATGGAGCAGTCATCACAGCTAGTGATGCGACTGAGAGTTTATGCCCTTCTCGTGCAAACGATGTGGCATTTACTCATTTCTCATATAATCCAAATGGTTGAGGTTTTACAGTTCTTACAGTCATGCTTAAATCTTTCTGAACAGCCTAAATACATCCTTGGAGATACAGCTTAGTTGTTCAGGTCTCTTGAATTCTATGTAAATCCATGGTAAATCTTAGGCATCAAAATATCTTTCAATATCTTATGTCACCTGTCCCATGTCATTCTGGAAATCTGTAAGAACTGGAAGCAAATTATGCATATTCTTCCCAAGAGTCTTAACCACAAAATTATGTTTCGCTTAAATTTAATGATCAGCGCTTTTTAAATAAATGGCAAACACAAAGATGTCAATGTTTTATCCATTCTGGGACACTTTTTGTGGCATCTAACTGTGCAGGTGGATAAATATCACCTTCTGGACATCTGCAACACCTCTCTGATATGTTTACACTGTAAACTGTAAACACTGACCCAGTTACAGTTATTATTCTTTTTTTTAATTCATAGAATCATAGAATTGTTTAGGTTGGAAAAGACCTTTAAGATCATCCAGTCCAACCATTAACCTACACTACCAAGTCCACACTAAACCAATCAAGGGTAGACTAGACTAAACCATGTCCCAAAATGCCACATCTACCCGTTTTTTGAACACTTCCAGGGATGGTGACTCCACCACCTCTCTGGGCAACCTGTTCCAATGCTTGACTACCCTTTCCTTAAAGAAATTTTTCCTAATATCCAATCTAAACCTCCCCTGGCACAGCTTGAGCCCATTTCCTCTTGTCCTATCGCTAACTACATGGGAGAAGAGACCAACACCCACCTCACTAAAACCTCCTTTCAGGTAGTTGTAGAGAGCGATAAGGTCTCCCCTCAGCCTCCTCTTCTCCACACTAAACAACCCCAGTTCCCTCAGCCGCTCCTCATAAGGCCTGTGCTCCACACCCTTCACCAGCTTTGTTGCCCTTCTCTGGACACGCTCCAGCACCTCAATGTCTTTCTTGTAGTACGGGGCCTAAAACTGAACACAGTATGCCAGGTGTGGCCTCACCAGTGCCGAGTACATGGGGACAATCACCTCCCTGCTCCTGCTGGCCACATTATTCCTGATACAAGCCAGGATGCTGTTGGCCTTCTTGGCCACCTGGGCACACTGCTGGCTCATGTTCAGCCAGCTGTCGACCAACACCCCCAGGTCCTTTTTGGCCAGGCAGCTTTCCAGCCACTCTTCCCCAAGCCTGTAGCATTGCATGGGGTGGTTGTGACCCAAGTGCAGGACTCGGCACTTGGCCTTGTTAAACCTCATACAGCTGGCCTCGGCCCATGGATCCAGCCTGTCCAGGTCCCTCTGCAGGGCCATCCTACCCTCCGACAGATCGACGCTCCCACCCAACTCGGTGTCATCTGCAAACTTGCTGAGGGTGCACTCAATCCCCTCATCTAGATCATTGATAAAGATATTAAACAAGGCTGGCCCCAAAATGGAGCCCATCTCAAAGATGAAGAAAACCATGAACAAATACTTACAGGAATAGAGAAAGGGTTTAGAGGATATCCTCTCAAATCTGCTGAAATACTTTAACTGTTCAGATGAACCATAAAATCAGTGAAAAACAAAGAAAAAGAATTCCAGATTTTTAGTCTCCAAATTGTGTCTGTACTTTACCTACAAACAAAGAAAACTATTAGGGGCAAAAGTTGAGGTAAAATTTGTTTTAATCCCTTCCCAAATCTTTTAACAATGAGTTATTTGCCCAAAACATAATACTTATTTTAATTTCAAGCAGTAATGATCTAAAATTCAAGAAAAGGCTGTGATCTATTTTGCATCTATACCTCTCATATTTGTTCTTTCAGCCCTCTGAAAGCTCACTCTCTGGTTATTAAAATAGACCTTTAAGATTCAGCTCTTCAGTTGATAATCCTAAAGAAACTCTGCCCACTTTTATCACTTGAGAATCTAAACTTCAAATGGTTTCACAAAAAACCAAAGCAAAACAAAAAACCCTTGCTATACCCAAATTATGCACATTGGAAACATGTCATGGGGTGTGGTGCTATGTCTCAAAATCCAGTGTAGTATTCCTGATGTACTTTTTATAAACTGCACAAATACCAGCACAAACTAAATGTCTGGGTCTGTATGCAGCAGCATTCTTTAATGCTCATCATATTTAAAGCTGGGGTTCCTCTAGGCAAGAAGTCACTGTCTGGTTTGGAGGTGATGCAAAGAAGGTCATCTACATTAAATGAACTAGACTGGGCTCAGTAATAGCGAGCCATTCTCAAATACTAATGACCATCTGGATTACAGATGCAGTAGCCAGATTGTCTGTTGTGTCCACCAAGTGAGTTGTCTTACCCTGGGAAAAAACTGTCATCTGTCTGTCTTGCCCTGTAGACATGAGCTTTCTTCCAACCTGTCCACATGGATTTACTGGTGGCAAGGTCATCCCGTTCTCTGGAACGTCACTCACTTGCATTTGCTGGCTGCTCAGCAGCTGCCAAAATGTTTGGAACAGAACAGAATGGCAAGGGGCTGGGAATAAGACAGTAAAAATGAAATATTTTCGATTTCTTTCTGGTGCACATTTACCAGTAGTTAAAGAAAACAATACCTGTTTATTAGCTGAATAACAATTCCTTTCCCAGCTCTGTTTGTTAAATAGATGATGTCGGTTTTAGGGTGTTTCTCTTCTCTGCTCCCATGCTGTGAAACTCCTTCTCTTTTGTTTAGCAGAATAAGCAAATCATTGCAAGACTTAAAATCTTGTTAAAAAATGCACCAGTTTGATTTGGCATTTAATTAACACATTTTTGTTTGGTTTTACTGTGTGAGTCCTGACTTTACTGTCAGGTTCTGTTTTCATTTTATTAATGTAATTATGCTTTGCTTTTAAGGGTGGCCAGAGAATCCATAATCTATACATTTCTGCTCCTTTTTTTGTGTTTTTAGCATCATGCTATCACTTATTCAGTAGCGGATTGTAAATATTTTTCTGAGTACAAAATTTAGAAGTTAATCATTCCTGAAGATTTTATACTGCTGAATGTTATCCTTGTGTTTGAAATGCACAATTCTGAAGAAGCTTTGCAAAGTATTGCAGATAGTGAATACATCAAACACTTCCAATTACTTTCAAAGCTTCCTTATATCCTTGTGAGCACATAGAAAATGAAAACATGAAAGGGGCTAGTGCTTGAGTTAACTTCAGATTCCGGAGAAAATAGTCCTTCCGGAAAAGTTTTCATCCCAAAATCTACAGGTAGATATCCTGGGGATTCATTTGTGATCATCATGGTGAAGTGTTTTTGCTAATTAATTTTGCTAATGAGGTGATAAACAAAGTAATGGGGTCCTCTCCTTTTTGACAGTAGCTCAGATTTCATTAGTAGGAGCTGTCCGTGACAGTTGCAGGTAAATCCAGACACTACTCATTACAAACAGTAAACGTAAAGCACTGTGATGTTCTGACACCAGTTTCAGCCCAGAGCATAGGATGATTCTTTTAAGTGTCAAGCTGACTGTTCAGTAAGCTACAGTGTGAGCAGGGAAGGACATACTCCCATGTTACTGCAACTACATGACATGGCTTTGATGGGAACATGCTGTGAAGGACAGTGTAGATGATGGGAAGTGGGGAAGGAAGGAGGAGGGCTACTGTTCCTTACCCTGCCCTGGAAAATGTGCACTGCTGTGTGTGTTTAGGAACCTGCATTCATGCATAAGTGTATGCTCTGTATATATGTTAAATAGGTCTACAGTGTTAAGTGTGTTCTTAAGTACCTTGTTACATTATGGTTGTAGGAAACACCTTCTTCCTGGACTGCTAATATAACCTGTATGTATGTGTCTCTGTGTATATAGATGTAGACAAGTGCATATGGTTAGATATTCAGAAAACCTGTGTGCAGATAGAGCTTTTATCTTCATTACATGTGAAACAGAACCAAGTATATATGCTTGAAAAAATCTTGTGTATGGTATTTCATCTGGCATCATCAGAAAAGGTGTTTTCCAAGCAGATCAGAAACAGTCTGTAGCTCACTGTAGCAATTCTGTTTGGAGTAAATGAGCTCTTAATTAGGTGAGGGCTGATTTCTTGGTGTTTGAGACTCTTTGAACCTCTCAGACTGCTCTTCACATTAAAAAAAAAAAAAAAAAAAAAAAAAGACTGCTCTTACTGCTCTTTGTAAGACTTCCTAGCAAGTGGGAACACAGTATATAGGAAAACAGGATTGAAAGCACACGTCATTGCAAAAGGCATGATGCAAAAGTGAACCAGACTCTGTTTTGCACTTGAAGAATTCCACTGAGACACAATTTGGCATATACTAGTGCGTAAGATAAAGGCAGTATCTGCTGGAAGTATAGGTAAATCACGGACAAGGACATGACAGCTCAGACACAGCCTAAAAATCATCCCCTGCTGTGGCAGGCATCACAAAACACATCAGCTTCCTTTTGAAGCTGATTTTTTTTCTTGTCCTCACAGCAGCAGTGGGAAAGCTGTTTCTTAGCTTCATTCCTGTGACCGAAACTATTTAGTTTCCATCATGAACCTCTTCATGGCTATGGTATACCCATGGCCCTTGTATACCCATCTATTTTCAACATTGGCTACAGTTACATTGCTAAGCACACCCATCCCACAGAGTGATCTCTAGTCCCCTGGCCCAAGTAGCGCAGACTGGCTGATATTCAAGACTAATCCTCTGTAGAGCAGATAAACAGATGAACCCAATCCACACCATATTGTCCATATGGTTCTCACATACATCTAAAACATAATGACTGTTTTCGTCTGTGGGGGTGGTTCGGTTCATCATATTTAAAAGTGTGAGGACTGTGTTGCAGCCCACAGAATGGCGTTTCCATGGCATGAAATAGAGAGTAGATGTTGCATGCTCTGGGCTGTGGCATATATGTGCTGGGGATGCTTGAGGGTTCCTACATTCTTTTTTGGTAGGAACTGGTTGCTTTCTTCCCAAAGAGGTCCCAGAAGTGAATAAATATTGCACATGAGCTGATGAGAAGGCAATGAGTATAAAGGAATGAAGGTGGGAATTGAGCTATCCAACTGTATTTGTACCCATAGTCTTTAGCTTCAGCAGCTTTATTTCCTTTGCTGATTTTCACCATAACCATTTTTTTTATAGAAAGCAGTCATATTTCCTCTTAGGCTATTTTGCTAACCAAACAATACAAGCTCCTTTAGTCTCCTCTCATATAGTAATCTCTCCTTTCGCCAGATCATCCCATTATCCCTTCTTTATGAAGAGGTTTAATGTATCTTCCTGGAATGTGAATTACTAAGCTTTTACACAGTATTCCAGATAGTTTTTCTTAGTGCTTAGTAAAAAAAAACTTAATAATTTCTTTGCTTGAGAGAAAGATCGAGTAACGTGTCAGAATATTGCAATTGTCTTTTTCATATTTGCTTTACATACCTAGTTCATTGCAAGCATATTTGCAGTGTAGACATCCCAAACTCATGCACTTGTCTAGACTTCTTTCATAATCAATAGAGAGAAATAAGTGATTCATCTCATTCTGAAGTAAAGATCTGAAAAAAGTCAGATCAATAATGTCTGGAAGTGCCTGTTCACCTCCTCTGACTGAAAAGCAGGCTGGGTTGAGCAGTTAGGGGAAATACATCTGCGCTGTAGACATCTGAAGTTAGGTCAGATGAATCCCTGATTGATCAATACTGAAATGATCACACTGACCTTCCTCTTTGCTGTCACTAACACCTAAGAGCTCCTAACTTACAGGAATTATTCTTGTTATGAACCTGTAATTGCAGGAGCTTCCATATGTTGTATTAATTAGGCAATTCATGAATTTCTATTAGCCCAGTCCTCAGGGTCAATATAACATTTCTACTGTGTGACATTCCAATTCTACTCTGTACTGATGGTGTCTCTCAGTTTTATGTCAGCACCCAAATTGAACTTGTAGGTTTCTACATTTTGTGCTGTTATTTGTGAAAGCTTCCAATCATTTGGTCTCTCACAGGTTTTTAAGAATCTTTAAGGATTATTGTCCCTCAAACACAAGTGACACCCTTGGTACAAATTGCTGCCATCTCCTAGTTGGGTCCATTTTGTATTTGCTGCAGAATTCTTAGCTAAACCTCAGCTCCTGTGTTAACTAACTGCCACTGTAAAAGAAGCTTAAATGAGTTAGCAAGTCTAGATAGATGAGCTATATCTTAGACTAAATCTGAATTTTCTTTTTATTAAGGAAGGAATATACTGTTCATTTAAAATATATTTCTTAGTAATCTGTTACTGTGTTTATCCCATTTTCAATATAATTCCATGGAAAATTACTATTTCCTTCTAATTACACTCTAAACAATGCACATTCCTGAGGCTCCACTGATGGAATCCTAATTTTTTCCTTCTTAAATATTACTGGTTTATTGCTGGTCTTTCCTCATATATTACCTGATTTGATTGATTCCATAAAAATCCCAGATATAAGACTTGCAATTTCTTGTGTCAGTTCTTTCAATATTCTGGATCATTTCCCCACCCTCCCATACCTTCTTCAGGTTGAACTCTGAGGTTTGTGTCTACCTTGGATATAATTTTCATTTCAATGCTTTCATTTCTCTTTGCCTTCTTTCCTTCACCTCTTCCAATTCAGTGTTAATTTCATCAAAAACTGGGGCAAAATATTCCTTTGCTACCTGGACTTTATATAGATTGTTTAATTTCTCCTCTGCTATGTCACCCTCTGTGATGAGGAACTCTGTTTCATCTTTCCTTCATAGAATGATAGAATGCTTTGGGTTGGAAGGGACCTTTAGAGGCCATCTAGCCCAACCCCCCTGCAGTGAGCAGGGACAGCTTTAACCAGATGAGGTTGCTCAGAGCCCCGTCCAACCTGACCTTGAATGTTTCCAGGGATGGGGTCTCCACTACCTCTCTGTCTCTTGTTGCTTATATGGTTGAGGGTATTTGTCTTAATTTTTGCTGTGATATGTAACTCAGCTATACTATGTCAGTTCTCACTTTTTCCTTCACTTTCTCACCTTCAAGATATATATATATATATATATCAAGATAAGTATTGTCAGTCTTTTTTTTGGTTGCCTGTAGAATCTCTTCTTACCTCTACTATACCTTCTCAGGTAATTATTTATCCACTTATACGTAACGTTTTCTCCTTGCTTGGATAATGAATGACAGGCAAATTCATAAATTTGACAAAGAAATTCCAGGCCTCACATATAAGTCTTTGAGTTCTTCAGCCCAGTTGACATTGCTCATTAATTACCTTAATTTCCCACAGTCTGTTTCTTGAAATAAAACCTGAATCTGTAGATTTGTTTCATTTAAAATGAATCAGCTAATCATTACTCAGTGTGAGGTTTCTTCTGTGATTAGGCATTCTATAAAGCCTTTGCTGCTTACCAAAAATAAGCCAAAAAATAGTGTGTGAGATGGTAGGCTCCCTCTGCAGTAAATGAGGACAAACAGACAACTCCAGAAGACGAGTCGGCCCATGGAAGGTCTGACTTTCACTCTAGAAGGGCTGGTCCCAGCTTCTTGACTTAGAGAGAAGCACCTTAGGTCAGACAGCTTGGGCATCTTCCCTGGATCTTGCCTTTGGAGGCCACAATTCGTGAGCTGTCACTTCCACAGATAGGAGAGCTCTTGTGTTATTAGTGGCATTTGTTTCCTATTTTACATGCAGGCAGTTGGTTGCCCATGGTCATGTAATTCCCAGCAGTGTGTTGTGTGTGTTGTAAGTATGCATGTGTGACTAAAGTGTTCTACAAATCTTGAGCCATATTCAGATTAAACCAATGGTCTGTAGGCCTCTCACACTGTTTCAGGATGCACTCCTTTACAATGCTTCCCTAATGTGTTTGTGACCCAAGGTAATCCCATTTGACTTGTCCCATCACTTCCTATTTCTTTGCATTATCTCGCAGAACTGATGTATTGATATGATGATAGTATTATGATATGAGTCTAATGACTGTTCAACAGAGCTCACTGCCTGAACCTTATTTCTGCCAGGTTTGGATTTAGTAGGGAGTCAAAGGAAACTGCAGCTTTCCCATTAGCAGCACTTGGTGAAGTGCACAATCCCTTACAGATGCTACTGCAGTCTCCTCTTGCCCTTTCCCCCTCTATACATATGCCGTAGTATACTGAATCCTTATTTTTACTTCTCTCAAGCCACTCATATCCTTCATTCATTTCAGCCCCTAGAGCAATTAACTTAATCAAGCCCAACTCCATTTTTTAAAACTAAGGCAGAACCTGTAGGAATAGATGTGACTATCCTGTCAATTAGGGAGTCACAGGTAGCTGATTTGCATTATAACAATGCTATTTTATTGTTTCACTGGGATCTGTTTTCTCTTCCTCCTACTCTCTTACTTTTTCTTCTTCAGTTGCTTCATGGCTTCACCATTTTCTTGCTGTTGCCTACCTTTAAATTTCACTTATCCTCAGCCCTTTTATTTTACAACGTCTTTCTAAGAAAAATCACAAACTGTATCAGTGGTCAAATTAAGTCCCATGGGGTTTGAGCAGATGTAAGCTGAAGATGATTAGTTCTGTTGTGAACCCTGCCAGCTGCTATGGTAGCTGTAAGAGCTGATGTCATGTCCAGGCTGATGGCTTAGGGCACCTCCAAGCGTGTCACTATATGTGTATCTTTAGCAGTCCCCCAAAAGGAAGCAAACATGCAAAAGTAACCCCAGCTACTACTGGTCTCAGTGCTGAAAGATATGTCGCTGCCTTAAAAGTGGCAAAGCCCAGGAACTTGCAGATTCCTCCTGTTCTGATTTATAAAAAAATAAAATTGTTGTTTGCTACAGGAAACACCTTGACTTTATAATTTAGCTTATAGTACTGCTTTACTGGAAGTGTAGTGAACTATGTAATCCAGCAAACTCTGTAGCTCCCAGAGGACAGTCTCTGAGGGATTTCAGCAACAATTTCGCTTTCAGTTTAAACCCTACCAGTCAGAAAATGTATCTTTTCCTGGTCTAGAACTAGAGGTCATACAAACAAAGAATTTTCATTCCTGAAGCTGAAGCAAAGAACAAGGGTCCAAGCCTGCTTCACTTTGGGGAAAAAAAAAAAAGAAGTAGATTTTAACAGATTTTCAAAAGACAGAAATTTTTTTTCAAAATCTAGCATAAGCTTTTGGTCCCTAAGTTCTAACATGATCTTTAGGTAAAAAAGAGAGAGATGGGGCTTCTAGGACCTAGGTTCTTAACTCTGCATGAAAGTTCCCTGGAAGCCTTGACATGTCTGAACTTAAAGCAGTGCACATGACAGAGCTGCCTTGAAACTGCAGTCTCTGAAATTCTAGGCCAAATTCCCTTGTGCTTCAGTGAAAATTCATTGGAAGTAATACATATCTGTGACCCAATGCCTTTTCAAGGAATAAACGTCCTTTCTGATGAAATCCTATTTTAGTGGGAAATTCTGTACTGGTGCTAAGTAAAATACTAGAAATAACGAATATCCCACTGAGGGAATATTTGGTAAGTATGTAAATCTGAAAGTGAACTGAATAATAGGGTGCAGCTGGTTCTTAGTCTTATATTTGACTGTTGCTGTTCACATGCAGTATAACAGCCGTGCATGGGGGAGGAGTGTTAACATGATATTCAGTGAAGGCTGCATGGCGTGGGTGTATCACAGTTCCAGGAAGAGCCTGAGGTTATGGTTAACAGAGTTCACGCCAACTCTTCATTTTAAAATGTAGTGGCACACTGTAAGTCTACTGCTGACAGAATGAAGTTTTACTGATGCTTGACATGGTGACTAAACTATTAGGCCCATCCAAGCTCAAAATATAAAGCTGTTTTCTGACAGCTTATCAGAAAACAAGACTAACTGCTCTTCAGCTGAATATTTGCTAAACCTCTCTCATTTCTCAACCAATATAAATTCTTGTGACACACATTTTGAAAATCCACTTATGTATTTCACTTTGTTTGGGAATTCAGGCCTGCTTTCCATACAGAGAAAGCCTGAGCTGTCTTCTTATTTTATCAGACATCCCAAACAATTTGCTATTAGCTCTTTTTTTCTAAACTTCTAAGTTTCAGGCAATCTCTACTACTACTGCTTGTAAAATTTAAAACAGACTGACTGATGCATGAAAAATATACTTCTAGCAAAAAGCATCCTGCATTGTCAGGAGATAGGTTTTTCTCGCATCCTGCATCTTTTGTTGCTAGAATTGATGATTTTTTTCAGTGAAATTCATTTAATTAGTCCTAAAGCTCTTATGCAAAACAGTCACAAAACTCTCCTTTTGTTATATTGAGTACACTAAGAAAACAGCATTAACTCTAAAACTTAAGTTTCTCTGCAGCTGACTTAGAATGTGTTTCTCATTCACTCTCTTGACAAGTATGGTGTCTTGCTTCTTGCTAGGTTTTAGCACCTTTAAAACTCTGGTGTTTCTCATTCTTTATTTAGATTGATCACTACACTAAAACGTACAGTAAGACATGAAAAAAATAAATAGAAGTCATTGCATGAATGAGACTCTTTATATATCCAGCCAGTGTCATGTATAACCAGTTTTAGATCTTAGAGTGTCAACATCTATTTTGTTGGGAAATATAATATTTAAAAATGCTTGATGGGGGGGATATTGTGATCTTTAAATACTGAAAATGAAATTCTTTACCTTTATGCAATAACCATAAAATATATTTATCCTTAGGTGCCTTTTTCAGGAAAATGAATTTCAATTATTCACACCAAAATACATTTGAACAAAAAGTAACTTTTAACACATGAAATGGAAACTTAAACTAGGGACCTTCAAAAATGAAATACCCTACTGTTTGGCCAAAACCATAATTGGTGTCTGGAGGAGGGTCTATTCTATTCTATTGTCCAATACCCATATTTCTTTCCATGGCCTCCATTTCAGTCCAAATTCCATACAGTCCAGAGTGCTCATCACTCGATCATAGGTCTTCTAATGTATTTCATTGTGAAGAATTTTGTGTTTTGAATGTTTCTAACACGGCATCATGGAAAACCCAAACAGGCAAGAACAGTACAATATTTTCAGATCTCCAGGAAACATGGCTGCTTTCTCCCTTCTACTTTCCTTTCCATAACATTCTAGTTTATTGACTGTCTTGTTTTGCAGTATAATTAGAATCATATCTGTAGAATGGGAGTATCCTTACAATAAATGATTTTTGCAATTTTCAAATGCTTAAGCACTGTTTGGTATTTAGTTACCTCCCCCTCTCCCCAAAGCCATTTTTGTGAGGTCTACACCTCTGTCAGGAGCCTTATTCTTTCATTATCCTACATTCAAGAAAGCTGTTTCATCTTGAAACATATATTTTGCATTAAAAATTTCACTTATGCTCATAAGGCTTAGGTATGCATCACCATGTACAAGCCTATTTTTTTAATCATAAAAGTTGTATTGAAAAACAGGTCTGGTATAGAGAAGAGTGTGGATTTAATCAGTTAATCGTATGGTGACACTGTTCGTAATCACTTTATTTGCTTTTAATGGCAATGAGATGGATATTTCCAAAGGAGTCTTATTGTCCTCTGCATAAATGACTAATTGTTTTGTTATTAAATACTTAAGTACTAAATATGCCCTGTAAATACAACCTGCATGCAAAACCAAATCCCCACACTCTACCCACTTATCATTTTATGAGAGACATGTAGTTGCATCCAAATGGTGCCCTGGTTCACCTTTGCGTAAATCTGAAGTCATTCCTTTTCCTCAAGAGGTGAATACTCTGATTCTTAGTGATTAATTAGTGCAGCGTTCACTGATGACTTTAATTTATTTCATCTATCTTTCCACTGGAAGAGAGGTGGGGAAGCCAGCCATTCACACAGCCGGACAGTAGGCTTATCTTTCCTAGATGAGGTGCCAGCACTGAATCTGGGTGGGATATAAATGCTGCTGCTTGCTGCCTCATCTGAGACCAGTACAAAGGAAGTGTAAGCTGTTCCTCCTTTGATCTGAATCAAGCAGAAGAGGTTAACACAAATATCACCTAGCATATACATCACTTGGAGGCTAATCCACTCATTCTCCCACTATAGAAAACCTGTTTGGGTACTGTTTCCTCATGGTCCAAGTCTCCCCCCTTCTCCCTGGAAAAACATGTGCCTGAGGGCCCTTATTTTATCTAGTTTCATCCAGATTGCAGGGCTTTCACTGTCACTCATATGAAAGGAAAAACAAGCTGGAAAAGGCAGAAGACATCCTGGAAAACAGCTGAACTTAGATGGCTGCAGTGTGGAGATCTAAATCTGATCTAGTCACACTGGGGTCCCTTTATAGTCACTAAGGAGAAGCAGGCACTTTAAAAGACATGATTCATCTGACCTATATTCAGTGTCTACTGTAGGTTAAGATGAATCATGCCCTAAAAGTGCCTATTTCTTTCTATTGACTATAAGGAGAGTCTTGACAATGGCTCAGTTGTAGACAGCTACATTCACTTTTGTTGCTAGTCAAAGATGTGCTGTGTAATGGCTAATGGATTGAATTACTAAGATGGAAAGATTTTGGGTGGGAAAAATATAAAAGAGAGCTATTACAGGAAAAGTAACGTCAAGGGAGGTACATGCTAGTTTGAAGCAATGGAAGAAAAGCAGAAGTAGTGAAATAGTAGAAGGAGGCAGGAAAATCTGAGTCTGAGTTCAGCTGGCATAAAGATATGACTATATTAGCAAATAATTTAACTCAATCGAACACATAGATTAAAGCAATCAGTATGATATCTTTATATCTTTGTATCTGTATTGTACATAGTTTGGGGATTTTACTTCAGTCTAAATTTAGTGTGGTGCCCTGGACTGGACATCCCTATGATGAATATGTTTCTGAGCTAAGTAAAGGACAAATTGTTGCTTGAGATTCCTATATCCTCATGAAGAGCCAAAGCACATTTCCTGTGCACCTATAGGACAGCCTCCAGAAGGGATCTGGTTTGTAAACACTAAAACCTCTCTGTGAACTCACCCAATGTGCAATAAATGGGGACGACTGAGAGTTATTTCAAGACTGCACAACTGCTCTGAACCAATATGCTAATGTAAATGCAGCCTAAGACAGACAGTTCGCATATAAAATTTAAAATTGTAATGAAACAGTCCTCTTGACATAACTGCCTAAACTCCTGATGGAATTGGTGAAAGCTACATAACTCTGAGAGCTGCCAGATCATCAATTCACTAGATGAACTAAGGAGGACAAGATTTTCCTCTGGAAGTCTTTGCTGGCACTTCTCACTCTGTGTTGATTATATGGAACATGTGAGGAAAATCTAGCAGCCTGGCACCCACTCTGGCAGTACACAATAGTGCATGGCAGGTCTGATGGGATAAAAAGCTGGGGTAGGACTTTCTGGTAAGGAAACAGGTACACAATTTGAGCTCAGGTCCTGGCTGGAGATTGAACAGTACCTGGTCACCAGAAGTTGACCAAAACCAGAAGATGACAAGGAGACAGGTGCAAGGAATGAAGAGATGACACGGCAAGTGCAAGGGAATTAATTTAAATTTGAAATACTCTGGAGCTAAAGTACAATTTTACATTAGGCAGAGGACAAAACAATACATATGGAGAGTTCTATTTGCATTTGTACCACATTGTCCAGACCTTCTGTTGCTATGGTTTTGTACCACCTGTCCGCTCTCAAGAATTGTTTACCTCTTTCAGTACTGCGCGGGATTATTTAGATGGTTATCTCAGCATGATAGATTGAGTTACCTCTCTGGCTTCATATGCTGAGAACCCGAATTCTGTAAAAAGTGCCTGTTGAACCATTGTGTTACTCCCTTATCTCTGATTCTTTTTTTTTTTTTTTTTAAAGGAACTGTGTACACATATTAATCACAATAATTGATTGTTTTATGAGAAGCCAGATATGTTTTTCAGAAAACTGGAAGAATGACGAATATAAGTAAAGCCATTAGCATGCAAAAAGTTCACAACATGAAGATGAAGCCAGTTTTCCTTTCAACTTCACAAAACAATGTTTTGTATCAATTATAAAACACATGCAATTTTGTTCACTTGTGGTTTGGAGTTAGTGAAGATTGTGATCCAGCTTTTCAGGTGGTGTGAAGCAATGCGTTTTTATCTGCTTCAGTTTAACTGCTTTCATTTACATCTTCTAAAGATACTACTTATAGGATGACATATACATTTCAGACAGTGTATCATTCTCTTAGCCTTGGAAAACAATGTTCCTAAGAAAACCAGAGATAGATTCTTCCACAATAGCTCAGCTCAATTCTTTGCTAAGTTCCATTCAATTACATCTGCGGAAATCTATAGAAAGCAGTGGAAAATCTTATATCTTTATCAAAACCAACTTGACTGTATCCAAGGGGCTCATTGGAGCTCTTAAGTCCTCATTAATGTTGATAGGGTACAAATGGCAATGATCTTCCAAGTCCAGCTGGAGTTTGTAGACATAATAGTTGGAAGTAATGTTTCTTTACATGTAAGCTGAATGCATTTAAATAAAAATTATTGACAGACAATAAGTGAGAAACTATATTCTGCCTTTATAAAGTTCATTTTTTTAAAAAAGGCTGTATTTTCAGCCCTAAAACTTTACTCCCTTCAGGCATTACAACTAGATTTCACAAAGGAAGTCAGCATGAGGAACAGGAAGCTTAGGTAGGGCTTAGTCAGAAAGAGAGCTCCTGACTCTGAGATTCAAAACAATTAATGTGTCATCCCCAGCCTCTGTATGACAGAGTCTGTGAGCAATTGAACATGTGCTGTTTATCTGATCCTCCATTCTTCTGTGTATGAACATCACTGTTTACATCTATCCCTTTCAAAAATTCTCTGCCTGGCCTTGATACATACAGATATACCACAGAGCTGAGCCTCTTCGTCCTGCCAAAAGCATATCAGGGCTGCAAATCTTCAGTAAGAAGAGAAACACCATGCACAGACATCAAAGGGAAGAGTTGTAGATGCAGCCTACAGCAGTTAAACTCTAGCCTACCTGAGGTAGAAATTGTGCACGATTGGGATGTAGGTCGTCCCCTCTCAATTCTCCTGGAGAGAGAGAGAATGCACTGGATAAACAGTTCCTCTCTCAACACAGAAATAAGAAGACTCTCTAAACCCTCCCCTTTGCAGACACCTTCATTATTTCTAAAGAGTATCTGTCCTACAGATTCCCATCATACATTTTTAGGTGCTTCAGAAGACAATGCAAGGAAATATTGTGTATGGAAATGGTGTCAAAAGGATTTTGTGAATGGACACCTCTATTTGTCAGAAAGGGGTGGTAAGTCTGATCAGCAGACTTATATCTGAAAAGGAGCTAAAACACAGATGAAGGTAAACTGGAGGATGAGCTCACTCATAATTGTTGTTTAATATGGCTGAATCGTTTCAGGAAACAGAGGTAGCAAACTGCAACTGACACTGTGAAATTAAAATGGTAATGCTCTGTAATTAGTAGCCATAACACAGGGTCACAATATAAGAGAAGGGTTTCTTTGTACTCCCTTATCACAAGTGACTGAACCTCTTTATAATTTGAGCACAGACAACTGTGGAGGGCAAATCCCAAATTTAGTATTTGAACCTGCATGGAGCTGCTGACTGCCCTACAGCTATAGGTTAAAAGTGGATAAGCACCACTGAGCTCTTGCTAGCACTGAGCTACATGAAAATGTGTAGTATGTATGAACCCTGATCAAGCATGAAAAGCTCAAATCTGTGAACTTTTTATCTAAACCTTTTTGGTTTTAACACAGTTCCTTAGAAGGCATAATATCTGCTACTGTTTAACAAATCAGAGTCACTAGATCCTCAGGGAACTTAATTTATTATTTCTTTCAGAGAGAAATGAGATATCATTAAAAATAATTATTGCCATGAAGAATAATTTTTAACATTTAAATACTATTTAGGTCTTTAAATAAAATATGGACAGTCAAAGAGCAGTTCCCTCACAACAGAAATTTTAAATTCTTTGTCCTGCTTTATATAAGTTGAACTGCAGGATCAAAACAGTCCCCTCTGGCCCTAAATTCACTGTATCTGTGCCATTTGTAAATGCCACTTTCCATTAAATAAACAAGTGTTTACCCCTTATGCTTTTTATGGCACTAATACATATGGCATACAAGAATTATCTTAAACTAATCCCTGGACTTCAATAATTTTTAATAATTTGCAATCAGTTAATTGTTTCCTTGGGACTGCATCACAGGATTTAATTTCACCAGTTCAGATTAGTATTAGTGACTCTTCCAAAAGAATTTGAATCCTCCCTTCTTGTATCCAGACAATGAAATTCTCAACCGTTGCCTTTCCAAAATAATCTGCATCAACTATCTCAATTTATTCTGTTAAAATCTAACTCTGAAATAAAATTTGTCTAAAGGATCTTTATGTCTATAGCTTTCTTTGCTGCAGGTCATGTGCAAAAGTGACCTCAACAGGTTCTAACACTACTACTGCTTTTTATATTAAGCAGTTATTTTGCTGTACAGCCCCCTGCTGGAGTGCTCAGATGGCAGTTATTTGCAAACACAAATTTGAGATTTAGAGCATAAAATACCATCTTTCTTACCACTTTAATTCTCAACAACCTATGAATCTCTGGGATGGTGTCTTTCATTCAGTTATGTCTAATCTTTCCATATAATATAAAGGTACTTGCAGTATTTATGGAATAACAGGTTCAGTTTATATTTAAGTTTTTTTCATGGACTGAGTTTTGCACTGAAGTTCTACCAGGTTCTCCATTTTTTCAGCACCGTCTAACAAGGCTGTATCACTGCAATTTTCCAAAATCTTACTTCTGAAAAGAAGTAAGCACTTCAGCAGCCAATGTCTCCAGTTCTGGCAGTGTAGGAGTATCTTATTGCTATGCCTCAGCACTGGATCAGGTAGCAGACTAGCACTTTCGCGTTGTCAAGGTCTCTCTGCCATCTGGAGTTCCTGGGATAACATCATCCAAATTATGAAAGACAAGGCTGGGAGGAGTGATAGACAACAATTCCATGAGGAATATCCAGTCTTGTTCTAGGACTCCAACTAGGAGAAGATGTACACTGGTGATACAACTGATCTTTGCGTAAGACTTTGGAGATTTTCATGGGTCTGCAATTGTATCACAGCTCCCCTGCTTTGGTGGCAGGCGTTTCTGCAGTGGTGGGCATCTAGGGAGTAAACTCACCAGTGATTTTATGATATGCCCAAGCCAATGCAGTGGATTGGACCTGTTGAAGACAGAGCAGAAGTATTATCACAGTGCCCTCAATGTCACCAAGAGGTACCCACTTGCAGCTTGTCTGGCACTGAAGCAGAGGTATAAAAGAGTTTCTGGAAAATATTCCAGTATGTGGGGCTGAAAATTTATAGCATTCTCTTCTCTTTTGGTTACTTTTCTGGGAAAGGTTAGATGGAGGGAGTTTTTTGCTTTAACCTGGGATAAGCTGGGATTCCTAGTCTTTTTTTCTATTTTTTTTTTTTTCTCAGACTATGAAGCAGACATTTCTATCAAGTACATAGAGAAGCAGTCCATAATTTGGAGACTCCCTTACTTGCTCTCCTTTTATGGATATGCATTAATACTAGATTGTTTGTCAGATGCCTATCTTCCTTTGAGCAATCTGTCCTCATCTGTGGCCTTAAAAGAGCTTCTGTGTGCACTTAATCTGTTCTAAATGACCCAAATAAATTATGACTGTGCTGACAGGACCCCAGTAAAGCAGGTTAGCTAGTCCTCAGGGACTGTGACTGAACCGCTCCTCTCCTGAATTCCTTTCAGCAGGAAGCACTGGTCTGTAAGCTTGTCTTTCGGCACGAGGTGGGTGAGGCTGGGCAACCTCCAGTGCAAGCTGCTGATCTAAGATCTCCCTGCCCAGCGGTCTCTCTCCATGGGGCCAATACATTTTACCTGTACAAACAGCAAACAATGTATTTGCTTGACAACTTTAAAATAGTTTTTCTTTGGATGGCAACAAGAAATTTCTGCATTTAACAGTACGTGGCAGTTCTCTTAACTGTGTCAGGTAGGAAAAATGAACTTACTCTCACCCAGACATAAGTGCCAGTGGCCCACTCACTGGCCCTTTGTGGAGGAAAGCTTTTCACCCAATACTGGTCTATTTTTCATTCCCTTCAACCAGGAGAAAAGCTGCAGCCCAGTGAATAGAGAATGCCTGGCCAGGGATAGCAAAATGTAACAGGACATTAGAAAGTAGTTTCTCTCATTTCTCTAGCATTCTCAAGTGCTGAGTGTTAGTATGTGTTTCTTTGGTTGATGTATGATGTACTGTGTTCTCTGAAAGTGGAGGAAAAAAAGAGTGGAAAGAGAGGGAACAAGCCCTCTGAGTCCCATTTCTTTGCTCTTGCATGTGAAGAGACCAGGAGAGAATATATATATGTATTCACATTAGGTATTTTAAGTGTAAGGTGTTAGGGCAATCCAGAAATTATGTCCATTTATATGGATAGAGGGAAAGGAATCTGTTGCTTGCAGAGGGAAAAAAGGTGGGGGGTAAGTCTATGGGAAAACTTTTTAAATTAGGAAGAGGGATTTGGGCAGAACAGGAGAAAGGGGGATCCAGAATCTTAGTACTACTCTCTCATAAGTCAAGTTGTTGAAGGGTAGGTGAAGAAATCATGGTGAATCCATAGATGTATCTTATATGAAGTATAATCATAAAACATATATATATATGGCACCCTGGGCTGTCCTTCTTTTTGGAAGCTGTCAGTAGAGACTATACACAAAGTTGCCCCTGGACTGGGTGGGAATCCTCTGGCTTGCGTGGTCTTATTGGAGGCTGTGTAGCTTATGAATGCTCCATTTTCTTCATGTCAAGTGTGCAGAAAGCATCTTGATGATATTTTCCACACTAGTGTTGAACCATTCTCACTGACAAGGTCCTAAGACAATCAAATGCACAGCTACAAATATCTGGCAGAACCTGAAAATATTGGTGCACTCTCTCTAGAAGTGCAATAGTTAAAAGGGCATAAGCAGAAGGCAAAATTTCTTGGTTGAGGTTAAGTTAGGTTGGTTTGAGGTGCAGATGTTGGTATTTTCCTTCACATAAGAAGATATGTTGATCCTTTTTAGTCACATAAGGAGGAAGGTGCCAGAGATTTGAAATAGATTGGCAATACAAACATGGCTGGTGAAGACAACGTATGCAACTGGCCTACATTGATGAAGCATGACTGTATAATTATTATAAACCTAGATAGATTCAACGAAGACTGCGGGGGAATTGTGTTCTGTTGATAGTCTTGGAGTGGCTGGATATGCTATTCTTACAGAATGTGGCAATGATGCCCAAGTTGTCATAAATCTTGTCAAGGATGAAGCAGATGGAGAACAGCCTTGCAGAAGCTCCTTGATAATGACAGCAATAAAAGATTTGCTAACTTGGAACTGTAAAACCTCAGCTCTATAAATGGCTGATATAGCCACTTTAGTGAAGCTAATGATCCTATTAAGATAGGGTACAGAAAATAGTGTGCTGCTGCTCTAGAGTTATCACCAGTTCCTGGCAAAGGGCCAGCTAGGTGGCCTTTTGCAGCCTGAAATCAGGAGCCTTCTGTCTATGGGAAGATATGGTTTCACATGTGAGTGCTCATGATATATGGCCCAGACAAGTTAAAGAAAGATGGACTGGTCTTGGTACTGATGGCCTACGGTGTTTAGACCATGCTTCTGTACTACAGAGGAGCTGAGAAGTATCTCAGAATCATTCTGGTCATGGCATTGTGGCTTATGAGACAAGGCTGCATCTTGGTGATCCTGCCATGATCCAATCCTTCTCCTTCTCCCTCCATCCTATTTCCTTAGCTGTAGCTACTCACTTTTTGCTACCACAAGATTAGTATGAATGCTGAGATCCCAGACTGCTTCGTGGTGCAGGTGGTACATGAGGTGTGGATGAGATCAGGGTGGTGAATTCTGGAAGGACTGTGGGGTGGTAGGTGCTATGCCTGCAGGCAGCCCATGGTCTGTGAAGTGTGGACATACTAGGACACAGTGGAGGTTCCCTAAAGGTCTGCAATATAGAAGTAAGAAGAGCAGACTGGGAAGGGATGTCCTTGTTGGGATAGTCCTTGGAAGAAAACTGTGTAGGCTCTAAGAATTTTCAGTAGTCTGATCTTTCTTTATATCTGGTAAAAAAGAAATTGAGGGTGGGGAAGGATGTTAAGTGAGTTGTATCTCTCTTTAAATGTGGTTTTGGTTTTTTTTTTTTTTTCAAGTTAATTGCATAAATTGTTCTTTCTCAGGTTCAGCTGACTTACTCTTAGAGAAAACTTCCTAGCTGTCAACTGCAGTTTCTAAGTGGTCATCAACAAGATAATGCAGATCCTGAAAGTGCCCACTTTGATTTAGATTAAAAAATGGAGGACTGGTAATAAAGATAAAACCTAAATGAATATATGGTTACTAAATATCCACCACATCATGTATAAAAAAACTGGCTGGATGGCCAGCCCCAACGAGTGGCGGTGAAAGGAGTTAAATCCAGTTGGCGGCCAGTCACAAGTGGTGTTCACCAAGGCTCAGTATTGGGGCCAGTTCTGGTTAATATCTTTATCAACAATCTCAACAAGGGGATTGAGTGCACCCTCAGTAGGTTTGCAGACACCACCAAGTTGGGCAGGAGTGTCAATCTGCCTGAGGATAGAAAGGCTCTACAGAGGGATCTGGACAGGCTGGATTGAAGGGCCAAGGCCAATGGCATGATGTTCAACATGCCGGGTCCTGCACTTGGGTCACAACCACCCCATGTAATGCTACAGGCTTGGGGAAGAGTGGCTGGAAAGCTGCCTGGCTGAAAAGGACCTGGGGGTGTTGGTAGACAGCTGGCTGAACATGAGCCAGCAGTGTGCCCAGGTGGCCAAGAAGGCCAACAGCATCCTGGCTTGTATCAGGAATAGTGTGGCCAGCAGGAGCAGGGAGGTGATTGTGCCCCTGTACTCGGCACTGGTGAGGCCGCACCTGGAATACTGTGTCCAGTTTTGGGCCCTTCACTACAAGAAAGACATTGAGGTGCTGGAGCGTGTTTAGAGAAGGGCAACGAAGCTGGTGAAGTGTCTGGAGCACAGGTCTTATGAGGAGCGGCTGAGGGAACTGGGGTTGTTTAGTGTGGAGAAGAGGAGGCTGAGGGGAGACCTTATCGCTCTCTACAACTACCTGAAAGGAGGTTGTAGTGAGGTGGGTGTTGGTCTCTTCTCCCATGTAGTTAGCGACAGGACGAGAGGAAATGGGCTCAAGCTGCATCCGGGGAGGTTGAGACTAGATATTAGGAAAAATTTCTTCACAGAAAGACTTATCAAGCATTGAAACAGGCTTCCCAGGGAAGGGGTTGAGTCCCCATCCCTGGAGGTATTTAAAAGACGTGTGGTGCTTAGGGCCATGCTTTAGTGGTGGACTTGGTAGTGTTAGGTTTACGGTTGGACTCAATGACCTTAAAGGTCCTCTCCAACCTGAATGATTCTATGACTCTATGATTGTATCTTATTATTTAAAATTCATGTGAGAACTGAGTATCTCTCAAATTTCAGTAGTCCTTGAATTCTGACCAAAAATTTGCAAACTCTAGGTCATGAATTCCTGCAAAATAATATTAATTTCAGCCCATAGGAAGACCCTCTTTTACCACATCAGAGACTTAACCTCATTGTCTTTAAAACCTTTATAACATAATATAAAAAATGGCCAGGCATCCAATAAAGCAGCGTATTTTATTCTTACATTTTCTGTTACTACTGATCATATTCAGTTTGTGTGCAACACAGAAAACAGACCGCTACTGAAAGAAAGAACAAAAGGCAAATCATTGTAAAATCTAAACTGCCAGAATTAGGCCGTCATGTTACAAAGTGGTAATTCTTTCTGACAGCCTCAGCTGTACCAATCATGACATTCGGCAAATTAGCCAGGCCAAGAACAAATAAAAAGAAGAAACAGGTGTGAAACCAACTTCCTGCCTCCCAGGATAAATACATTGTACACTGAAGGGCAATGCACCTGCACTATTGTTTCTAGTTGGGGGGGAAGCTTTTAAGTGCAAATACACTTGAGACTTGATAAAGACAAGAGACTTCTCTATAATTTGAGTGTGAACGGGCATTTTCTTTCATGATCATTTATAATAAGTTAACTCTTTGAGGAGACATTTAAAACTGTAGTTTGAATAAATGATTACTCTGCAAGGGAAGATGAAATGAGGTTAAGCAAAAAGCCTTTTCTGGGCTTGCTGGAGAAATGGGAGGGGACCTCACCATTTCTTTACTGAGTATGACCTTGCTTCTTAAAGTCACCCTCCTGTCTGGGAGCATTCAGCACCTCAATGGGCTGCCAGAGGGGTTAGGAGAAGGAGCCCACTGCCATCATCCTGCTCAGCCTTTGAGGAATCCCTTCCCAACCAGGTGTTGTACAGGGTGCTGCACTGCCTATGTTTATTTGCAGGAACAAGAAGAGATGTAGAAGAGTAGGAGACAAAAGAACACCAAAGGGGCTGTAGTCTGCACACCCTAATGGGATAATTTTGTTGTTCTGCACTTAAATTCTGCTCCTGCCTGGGTGCTTGGGAGCATTCGTTTCATGATTATTGGAATGGGCAGGCAAAGGAACAGGAAGCAGAGCAACTGTGATTTAAATCTAAGAATGGTTCACTTCTACAAGCCATATCTCATGCATTACTGAGACTGCTTTCTTAGATATTTTTTCACTGGTACAGGTATGGTTCTCAGAGACATATTTTGATGAATATCTGCACACATACAGATGGAGCCCAGTAGCATGACTGGGAGGCTGATATTCCTAATATTCATTGTTGCTCTAGAAAGGGGCAGAAGTAAAAGGGTTCAGCCTCTGTTGGGGATTGGGGACTTTTTTTGCCCCTAATACACATGGTTTAGAATAACTGTATTTACCTCTACATTAGGAGAGATGGGGTAGATCAGGAGTAACACACTGAGTAGATGTTTCTTAAGGGGCAGTTGCAGGACAGCTGTGAAATGGTTCCTAGTTTTCCTAAGACAGCTGCTGAGCAAACACATACCACTGCCTTTTGGGGCAACAGCTCCTCCCTGGCTCTCTGGGAGAGACTGACACCTGCAATGAGTGCTGTTTTACAGCAGCACCTGTGCATGAGGAAGTGCAACGGGGGAAATTTCTGTCATTCTCATGAACCCCTGGGAAAAGGACAGGAAACAATGGTTTTGGAGTTATGGGAATCGGAGAGGGTCCAAGAGAGGTAGGCAAGGAGGTTTCTTGTGTTGACCTCAGATTGTCCCCCGATTTGCTTGTAACAAGAGACAATCATATACATCATACACAACAGGTTCTGCTTGGCTTTGTTTGGTACCTGGTTTATGGTGACTTTGGTGACATTATTCTGAGAACTGACAAGGTCTGAGCAAGGCCAGCTCCTCACACACTCTGAACAAAGACTAGTGAAATAGGAGAATGAAGCTATTTTATATAAGTTTCTGTTCATGCACGGTAGGTTTGCTAAATGACCATTTCTATGCAGGCTCTGAGGATGTTTTATTAAAGTAAATGGTGTCCCCTGGCAGATAGGTACCCCCTCCACCTTCCACTGCAGCCCTGTCATCCTTAACTACGAGGTTATCCCTGTGACAAAATCTTCTGTGAAATGGGTACCTGTGCACTCTTTATGTCACATGAACCTGCCATTAATCTACAGCAATTTCGTGCCAGACAAAGAAAGCTGTTTCCACATTAATGCAAAAGTAGTTTGTGATGCAGTAGGTGGAGGGACTAATATAGGCATCACTAGTAATCAACACTACATTTTGATTATATTATAGAGTGATGGAGAGCTAAGGAATCAAGATCTACAGGACAGTACTGCTACTGTGGCAGTTTTCTCTAGCTAAGGAGCAGAATTGCAAATGAAGAGACTGTAACAGCTTTACTTATGTATTAATCAGAATGAGTTGTGCACTTTCAGTGAAGATTAGTGCTTGACTGCACATGACTTTTTATTTATTTATGATTTTATTCTGTGGGAAATATGACAAAAAAAGACTTACTGAAGTTCTGCGAGTGAGCACAAGCACTTGCATCATTTTAACATCTGTCACTGAGCACAATTGATAATGGTGACTGCTATTATGGCATCTTCCTCCCCTCTGCACAAGGCCATCTGGGATTTGTGTTATGTAAGAGGATTAGCATTTTTGCTTTTCTCTGCTATTTAAAGTATTTCTCAGAACTAGTTTTTGAATAATAATAACAACAACAATAATAATTGGGCTGTTTTCTGTGGGGCTTTCTGAAAGGAAAAGTCGGGAATTCTAAAGCTACTGCTCTTAAGTTGAACACCTGGCCTTGCCATTTGGGTTTGAATGGGATTCACTTGAAACAGGATTTTTCAAGCTGTGGTGGATAGGACTGATGGAAGGCTGATATCATTGGATGAAATGAAGGATAAAGCATAAATTACCGTGAATGGATCAGTTCCAGCAAGGAAACAATTGTGATTTCCCTTTCCTCCTCTCAGATCTGATTATTCATCACAATATTTTTAGGGAAAACCTCAGCTTCAAATCCTATCTCATAAAATTGTAGTGGTGGTTGGTAACATTGCCTGTTAAGAAAGCCTGATATTTATCATTATCTGACCCTGGCTTGTGTTGTTTATATATCTATGATTTACAAAAATTGACTTATTTGGGCTGAAATTTCTCATACTGAGTGCCTCCTTAAGATGGGGAATTTCAAAAAGTTCTAATCAAAATATCTGGCTATTTTTCAGAACTTGCTAAACCAGAAATAAATAATATTACCATGAAAAAATGTGGTGCTTTAGGAATGTCAGTCAAATTCGCATAAGCTGGAGCTAAAAGTATTGTAAGGCAGGATCAGGGAAAGAGGGCAGGTGAAAAGAGAGGTAGTTTTAGATCTGTGACAATTTCTGTTTTTACAGGAGCTTTAGTTTTAGCTTTAGGAAATTTAGCCAGAAATGTGTATTTCAAAAATGTCAGTGTGATGGAACCCTAATGTGGCCACAGCTTTGAGGTTTTGGTCTTCATCTTTTCCTTAGAGTGAACACACTAAGGGTAAAAAAAAAAAAAAAAAAAAAAAAAAAAAAAAAAAGAGGGGTGAATTCTGATATTAGACTTTATTTGGACAAACACTGTAATAATTAACTTTTCTGACTGGAGAAACTCAGACAAGATGGAGTAAAAGTAAGAATGGTGGTATACAAATCCCACTCTGCACAGTAAATTCATAGACTCCCACTAGAGAAATCTCCGACTGCAGCTAACAACCCTAAGGACTCCATAGACCATGGCTGTGCTCCAGTTACTCACACATCCTGACAAACCCGTGCATAAAAAACCTCTGTGCCAGGGCTTACTATACACCAGGAAAGAGTACAGCACTTTTTTTTTTTTTTGGTAAATGTTGCTCTCCTGCTGGTGTGGAAGCAGTGTGGTAAAAGCAATAAGGATGCGGTCATGGCTTCTGGACTGGGTGCTGAAGCTACAACTAAAGAAGAATGGTTAGGTGAAGACGGGTCATTTGGGCCTGGGAGCTCAGTACTAGCATTAGCATCTTAGTGCTGGAGCTTGGATGGGAAATTTGCAGCGGAAGCAACGATTGACTGGAGCAGGAGACAGTAACTGAAACTGGCTGAGGTTGGAGGCTAATGCTGGAACAAGGCACTTGGGCAGGGAGACAGAGGAGAGCTAGAAGTGGCCAGCAGCAACGTGTGTGTCAGCATATACTCCCTTCAAGTCTGCAGCAAAGCCAGAGAATCTTGAGCCCTACCATTTCTCTGCTGCCAGAAATTTTCATGAAACCTCTAGCAGATTTGCCACTATTAACGGTAAGTACATCAGACTGACTTTGCTGGGTCAGACCACCTAACCCAATATCCTGTCTCTTCCAGCAGCCAGCAGTAAATGCCTAGGGAAGAGCACAAGAACAGACCCACAAAGTGTAAGACAGTGCATTCTTAGTTACCGCGTCTTTTTCACGTAGAAGAGGTCTCTGCAGAAGATATAAAGTTTTCAAGTAGCTGCTGACTCACAGCAACATCAAAATAGTGTCACATGATGGCTTTGCTTTCTTTTCAGCTAGCTTTGTTGGAGAGCATCAGGAAACCACACATGAAAGCAGCTGTGCCGACGGTGTGCCCTGAAGCACAGGTGAGAGGCATTCCTGACTTGCTGTTTCTCCCCAGGCTTGCCTCTGACCCGTAGCTCCACGATCACATGCTTGTTTTCCAGGAGGCCTCACTCCCCCTCAGTGCCAAAAGCAGAGATGAACCAATGCAATGGGCAGGCCTGCTGTCTGCTGCACTGTGGCCAAATTTAGAAGCTGGGAAGAGAGAAAGAAGGTCTTGGGGTGAATCAGTGGCCTTTTCCTTGAGAATTGAACTCTGTCGCTACCCCAAGGACCTCCAAGGTTACGGAAGTCATTTAGAAGCAGCCCTTTAAGGGAGGCGACTGTTGATTAGGTTAATCTCACCTTACTTTAGAGGTCTAAGCATGTAGACATCTAAATCTAAGTTAGCCATTACTGGCACCTATTTCAATCAGTAAACACAGACACCTTCATCTACCTTAGGATGAAAATAATTTGGGGATGCTTATTTCTCTCTAGTGATAGTAACAGAGACCTGAGACTCAGGGCAGGTGAAGGCTACCTACTCACCTCACATTTTTACCTGCTTGAGACTATTATGTACAAAAATATTTAATTATCATAGCTTGTGTCCTCAGAAAAAGATGGACAAAAGTATTGAAGTAAGGAGGTTGAAAGAACAAGGATAAGGAAGTAAGGAAGCAAGGAGGGTAAAATATATATCAAACAGCTGCACATTGATTCCTGTCCATCCTACATGCTGAGAAGTTAAGTTTTGCAACTGTAATCCTCTTTGGTTTATGACTATATCAATAAAACTGTATAAAGTAAGTATAAAACTATCTGGACAAAATTAGTCATACTTTTTTTATTTAATCCTTACAGTGTTGCAAAAATAATCTGCGAGCAACATGTCTACGTACTGTCAAAGGTGAATTGCTTTGTTTATGTTGCAAAGCTATTTGTACAGTCACTTCTTTTTTCTAACATGACTCTTATCTCAAGTGGAAACTCTGAAGAATACCCCAGTGATCTAGTTTCATTCCCTACATCATGGTCTCACAGGTAAGTGTGCCAAGCTTTAGGATACTTTCTGTCTTATTAGGTATATGTCCTGGTTTCGGCTGGGATAGAGTTAATTTTCTTCCTAGTAGCAGGCATAGTGCTGTGTTTTGGATTTAGTAGGAGAAGAATGTTGATAACACACTGATGGTTTAGTTGTTGCTAAGTACTGCTTATGCTAGTCAAGGACTTTTCAGCTTCCCATGCTCTGCCAGGTGCACAAGAAACTGGGAGGGGGCAGAGTCAGGACAGCTGACCCAAACTGGCCATTCCATACCATATGACATCATGCTCAGTATATAAATGGGGAAGAGTTTGCCAGGAGGCTGTGATTGCTGCTCAGGAACTGGCTGGGTGTTGGTCGGTGGGTGGTGATCAATTGCATTGTGCATCACTTGCCTTGTGTATTGTTATTTTTATTATTATTTTCCCTTCCTTTTCTGTCCTATTAAACTGTCTTTATCTCAACCCATGAATTTTACTTTTTTTTTCCCCGATTCTCTCCCCCATTGCACTGGGGAGCGGGAGAATGAGTGAACAGCTGTGTGGTGTTTAGCTGCCTGCCAGGTTAAACCACAACAGTACAGTAGTTTTCATAAATGATAAAATAGAAAAAGTATATTGGAAACAAGGTAGAAGGATGGACACTGTAAAGTAAGTGATTACAGCAGTAAGTATATACAAGGTATAGGCTCAGATTTGAGCTTTGAATCAGGCGTTGAATCTGTTAGAGCAGAATTCTGAATCTAGAACTGCTGAGTGGAGCTTTGCAGAGTGCAAATGTGTGTCTTCTCTCATGTAGGTTTCTACTACATGAAACCTGAATCTCAGTTTTTTTCAGATCCAGTTTGAAAACAGTTATAAAAAAATTTACAGAAGAAGAAATTCTTGATTGCTAGCTAGACAAGAAAGTAATTCTTCATGAAGTAAAGTTTCTGGTCATGCAGGTACCATAGCTTTCAAGAAAAAAAGGTCCCAGTTAAACTTCCCGTCAATTTTTGTCCTGTCTTCATGTCAACCAGCCAGTTTTTTGTCACACCCATTAAGTCTCCAATCTCCTAGCTATGTTTTGCCAGTCCAAGAATCAACATTTTAAACAGAATCTGTAAAAGAATCTGACTGAGGTGAACAAAGGAAAAAAGAAAAGAAAAAAAAAAAGACATAAAAAGGAGACATGGATTCTAATAGCACAGCAGATAGCAAAGGAAACTTATCCTTACTGCATTGTTTAGGCAGATATACAGTTCAGTAATACCTTCCTCTTCCCACCTGCACTTTCTTGGAACCAAATCACAATTCCTACTGGGCCTCAGATTTCAATTCTGTGCACTGCAGAATTACATGATTTTTCTCTGCAGTGTGTTTTCAATATGAAACGGAGTATACTTTTGCTCTGTGAAACTTCCAAATTCTGTCTCCATGCTGGTGGAGTCATTTTGCATTGTGTTCCTGGTTGAATGCCTAAGAACAACCCTGTTCCTAGCTGAGAACTAGGTTGTAAGGATGCTGATCCTTTTATGTATGTATGTTCCCGCTTTCTCATTCGGATGTAGTAAATATTGTTAAGAATCTTGGCATTGCTCTTTGTCTTGACTTTCTATGCAAATCCATGTGCCAGATGTCATCACCGAGTATTTTTCCAGCTGTGCATTTTTCCTGATATACTAGTAGACCATTATAACAACGTGGTCATAATGAGGGGTAGTGGAGTTTGGTCATTATACCTCCAGAAGTCCATCATAGCATTTTTCAGTATGGATTTGAAATAAGATTTTATTGTCCTTCCCATCCTCAACTGGCCTCTTTTCCTTATAATCACACCACAAAGAGTAAGGTCAGCAAAAAGATACGAGGGAGGTTTAACAAAAGGTTTCTTTGAGAATATATTCCAGTCTATAAATACATGAAACTTTACGTTTCTTGCTGTGAATGTGCTGCAGGGCTAGAGCCCAACTGCTTTTGCTGAGGTCTGGACATAAATGTTAATATTTTTCTTAACATTTTGCAAGAGACCATTGTCCAAATGCATTGTCCAACTAAGCCACAGGAGATATTAGTGTGCAATCTGGTGAATTTTAGCATATAGCTAGCATACTAATATTGTATTTTAACATGCACACTCATATGTTTTTGGAAGCTAAGCTTTCTTTTATAGGAGAAAAAAGAAAAGAATGTAGTAATACGGGTAAAGGATTTCTTTTAGAACAGAAAGATATCCTTGGAAACATAGCCAGATGTAAAATAATGGTGGGGCTGAAAATTTGTCACTGATTTTTTTTCCTTAAAGATAACACATAGGTTATTTACTGTCCCCCTCTACAGCTTGTGAGGGTTGTGATTTTCAGCCTGTGAAAACAATTACAGCAGGATTTTCTTTTTTGTAAGACCTAGCTCCCAGCTAAAATCTATGTGATATATTTGTGAGAGGAGTGGGAAGCACAGGAACTAAAGGAATGATTAAAAAAAAAAAAAGAAAAAGTTTTTCTTTTTGTCAGTTTGTAAATATGTCAAAATAACCTTGAAAACTTGAACTTAGTTATGATCAAAAAAGATCTATTAACAGAAGAAACTAATCTCTTCCCTGGTTTTTTTTTTCTTATTTCACTAATATGAAATGTTTTCATTTTATTCTGAAATCTTTCTTTTTCCAGTTTTGACATGCTAACACTTACTGCTGAGAGGAGATGTTTAAGCATTTTTTACTGATAAAAGGACGATTTGCAACACCTTGCTATCAGACAAGCAATGAAATTGCTTGCAAGCCTGCATCTAAAATTGGGATTGCAGGACACACAAATCTTCTAGAATCTAAACTCCCATTTTTAGTGGAAAGTAACAATGAACTCACTCATTTATTTTGGTGTTATAAAGCTCCATTCTGTATTATGTCTGGCATTCTGCATTAAACAGGCTGTAAAATTTCACCCTCTAGAAAACCAAATTATTAAAACATAACTTCCATGTAGTTTTGATTTCAAGATATTGACATATAGTTGATTCTTCATTTGGTATTTTATTTGCATGATTATTTGTTCCCCTCCTAAAGATTTCTGCCTGATTTCAGACTGGAAATTCTCTGATGTGAACTTCCAGCTATCGGTTCTTGTTATGCCTTTCTTCTCTAGCTAAATAGAACTGGATTTTCAAATTTAAAGAAGACCTGAAATTTAAGGAATAATGAAATTAAGATTACCTGGAACTTCTTCAACCCTGCAATGTATTTCTGCATAACATTCAGGTCATCTCCCATTCCTTCTGAGAAATGAAAGAGATTAAACCCTTGAATGAATTCTCTGCAGACTTAAAAGGATAGTGATCAAGCTTATCTAAAACCTCCTACGGTTACCTTATAGTCCTACAGATAATGTGAAGCCCAAAAATTGATGCAGTATTGGTTCATTAGTTTTGTTTTGTTTTCCAAGGTAAAATAAATCCTCTAATTTATTCATGACATCACTTTCATGCATCCAATGCTTTCACAGGCTCTTGGTGTATTGCTTCCCAATATACGTAACATATGCTCATGTTTTGTTTTGTTTTGTTTTGTTTTTTTTAATATCAGAAAATTAAATCAGAAATCCCAAATATATTAGGGAACTATATTGCATTCATGCAGTTGTCTGGATCAGCCAAACTATAATCTCACTCAAATAATGGAATCCCTTTTGTTCTCATATATTGTCTTCCATAAAAATATGTTGATGTAAAATCATAAATATTATGTACCAATGAATGAATTCCCTCTCAATTGTATCCACATATGTTTTCATTATTTAGATCAGAATTAGATTCAGGATAGCTATCTTATGCTTATACAGGTTATTTCATTTGCCCTTTTAAATATTGCCCAAACCTTTTTACATATAATTTCTCTGCTATTCAAAGATGCAACAAAAACTAGCAAGGCCAGAAGCTGTTTTTGTGGCTCTTTCAGGGTCTTGGTTGCAGGATTAAATTGATAGACTAGATTTAATCCTGCAACCAAGTGTTTCTTCAGTCACATGCTGTATAAGCGTTTCCAACTTTGCTCCAAACAAAAACCAGATTTGTTTATTGCCCTTTTGTCTTTTCTGCCTTACTAACAGCTAGTGGAAAACATTTTTGAACAGCTAAATCTAACTGTTCAAGAAAAAATAACAGGTGGACACAGACAAGCAGACAGAGACAGAGCACAAGGAAACCACATTAGGTCACCAGGGGAGATGGTGATCTCGGCACGTTGGCTGCCAAACCACTGCCAATCTCTGGCAGGCATCATGCCAAAGGAGAATTTTAAGATGGATTTGAAGGACAATAAGTAACTGAAGGAATTTACATCCCTGACTAAACTTTTGCTGCTTGGTATACTGGGGCAGATGGCACCTACCTAAAGCATCAAAGAAACAGAAATTGAGACATGGAAGGGGCAGAACCAGTCCTTGTCGCCTCATCACCAAGTTGTGGGTAGTATCATTTTTGTCGAACCACTTAGCAACATGCTAGGTGACAAAGTTTTGGTTTTTCTTTTTTTTCGAAATAAGTTTAAACCTCCTCCTCTTGTACAATTAGCATTTTTCAAGTGGAGCTGAGTTACTTGAAGCAGATGGTTTATCTTTTTTGGTAGTGCTTCTAGTTGGACAAATGAGACTTATATCATTTCTATATCTTCCTCTCTCTTGCAGTGCCTACAAAGTCATTCCACATTTTACGCACCGTGTTTTGACTTATTTAATGCAGACGTACTTTCCCCGCAGTAAACATGATTACCCAAATACTTTAACTAGAGAGCTTCTGCTTTCCTCTCTGGTATAATTAGTCACACTGCACTCACACTGCATTTAAAGGGGGGGAAAAAAACCCACACATGGAGCATCTTGCAAATGTGCCTATAATCCCATACAGCTGCTTTCTTCACTTTATTCTTTTTTGACTGCTTATAGAACAAAATTGCTGCAGCTGGGCAGCAAACTGAGCAAAGTTGCAAAGACACCTCTCCTTTCTTTTCTTTGTGGAATCCACCCATTCAGGTGTCGAGGGATAGCTCTTGATTAGCAATAGCTTAACATGGGGCTAAGTTTTCTTGGATTCTAGCATTGAATAACTTGGCAGGATTTCTATTAGGTTTGAATTTCAAAGCCAAAAGAGTGATCTGAGATCGCATACTGGCAGTTCCACAGTGGTAATTTCCATGTTAAAAGAATACTTATCACCAGCACCACAGCGAAAGAGGCAGCTTTACACAGAAAGGGCCTCTTGTGAAATTAATTTGGTGTTTATTTTATTAAGAAGCCGTTTCCAAATGTAGTGGGTTTTTTCTTTCTTATAAAGAAAACTGTTTCTAATTCTGTTGATATTTTTGAGGCAAAGATTTGGTTGTTTAAAAAATGTTCACAAAAATTCTACTGAAAGGGTTTGTCATTTATGTGGCCAGCATGCTTTTTATTCCTGCTTGCTAGAAATGGAGCAGGAGATGGAAAAGGAAATGATCTGTGTAGATTCAGTAAGATACTGGCTTGATCAGTTTGGCTACTGTAAGGTCAGTAGAAGGCTTGCTTGAAAGATTATTGAAGGATTTACCATTATTAAGCTTAAAAGAATACCCTGCTTGACAACAGAACTTGTAGATAAGGAAGGAAAGGTGCATTTGTTAAGAAAAAAACCCCAATGAGTATATAAAAGGTTTAAGAAAACCATTGCCATAAATAATATGATTTTCTTATTAAAGCACTGGCATAAAGAATAGAATACCAGGTGAGATCCACTTAGCCATCCATAGAAAGTAAAATGTGTCTGAACCAGTACTTGTCTAGAATCCTTTTGCTGCTGATAGAAAGAAATGGGCATTGCCAGGTCTGTTTCATCGAATCTAAAATTAGGTATCCAATACAGGTCAACTAAACAATGTCCTATTCTCTGCTTATTTCTGTCTATTAACTATAAATGAACTTCACACAATTTGTTCAGATGTAGGCATCTGAAGTCTGGTTTTTCTTTTCCTCTAACACTAACTTGCTATGTTGCCTCCAACAAATCACACTCACTCAATGTCTTGTCTGTTTGGACAGAGACCTCTTCTGACACAAGGCAATCTTGTCCTGTGTGCTGATACAGTACTTGGTTCCCACAGAAGAAATAGGAAGGTTTAGAATTCTTGGAAGAGTTAATGTATCCTAAGGAAGCAGCAATTGACAGACATTAACTTGTGATCACAAGCAGTATCTTTGATGGACATGTTAGAGGAAGGGTAAAAGCTTCATGGAGAGCTCTCTGTTATGATTGGTGAGGGGACAGAGGTGAAAGCATCCTAATACAGAATGCTGTCTAAGCAACATTTATCCTATATAAAAAAAGGGAAAAAGAATCAAACCCGGCTTATATCAGGCCTTCTTCAAGCTCTTAAAAAAAAAAAAAAAAATCATCCATGTCTCACTGCATTTGCCAATGCATACTTAATTCCTGATGGCACAGTTAAAAACAGACCACCTTTTAGAGTAATAGAGATTACTGCAATGTGTATATTAAAGCTTTTTCACCTCTGAGGTGAATATTAATATTGACCTCTTGATACAGTGAAGCAATAAGCTGGACAAAATATGCAGGGAGCTAAATAGCTCTTCAGTTGTTGCAGGAGATCATTTCATGCACTGAGAAAGGATCACAAGAAATAGCAAAGGCAGAAATGACAGTGTAGAAGGACGAAGGCAGCAGGATTGGGATTGTCAGTTCAAGAAGATACAGCTCTGAGAAGCAGGATCTGAGAAATAGTCAGGGACTGAATCCATTGTATTATTAAAGAAGAAAACCTAACACATGATAGATAAATAAATGAGTTTGAGGATTTCTGACTTTGAGGAAGGAGATTGCAAAGTTTCTGAACTACCCTCTTGTTTAAAAAAAGGATATTTTTCATATATTCTTTTAGTGTTTGAAGATAGTGCAGCTAGAAGAAATGCATAGCTATAGTACAGATAAATGTTTTTATGTTATGCAGTATTCAAAAAGATAATTGCTACTACATTTAGAAGATAAAAATTTGATTCATTTAGAAGAACTGCATTCAGAAGATGGCAAATGATTATTTTATACAATTTTATTAGTAGACTTTTATTCATATAATTATTATTTTCCTCCCCTTCCTGGCTCATTCTTATAATCTTTCTCTGCTTGTATATTTTGGAATTTTTTTCTTTTAGTTTTAAAAAGGTATCTGTCCATTCTCCTCATTTTCTCCAAAGCAGAACATAAATCCAGCAAACATTAGGACTGAACTCTCAACCCAACCCTGTAAAAGCAGAATCATAATTAGGCAAAGTTAGTTTGTCTGTCACTGAATGTAAACAAGTTGAATAACTTTGTTATTTTCAAGTTTTGCCCCTACATTAGAATAATTCACACTACTTCAGGGAAATGACACCTGCTAATTAACCACAAGCAGACAAAGCACTTTAACAGCCATAATCAGTCATTTTCTCCTGCAGTTTTAAAAAGATTAAAAAAAAAAGAAGAAGAAAAGATCAAAACTTTTGTATCAAGATGTTTTCATGAATCGTCCTCTTGAGGAAACCTTACTGCTTGAAGTCGACTCAAATACAGTAAGTCACACATCTGTTCAGAATAGGAATTAAGTAAACACACATATATACCCCATTGTATTTTACACAAACACATATTTGGGACAGTGAAGTGACTTAGCTCCCACTACAAGTAGATATCTAAAGTGGTTAGTATGTACGGTCAATATGTATTTCTTGGATGACTCATTCCTAAAGAAGGTTTATATAATAATGAACCTGTAACTTCCCTAAGTTCCCTCCTTTTCCATTGACAAACCTTGCCTTTGATGTACACATCAGCATTGTAGGTGTCTGAAGTTAAGTGGTATGAATCACAACCCAACAATCCTGTCCCCGAATAATTTATATTCAACATGCACAAGAGAAATAAAGTATTGGCAAAAGGAAATATTATCCCTATTTTTCAGTGAGAGGATGAAGCATGGAAAATAAATCTCTTACACAAAGGTTCACTGAAAGTTTGTGATGGAATGAGAAGCTAACCCCAAACTACTGGAGTCCTGGTTCAGGAATCTAGTTATGCTTTTTTCCCCTCTGCTTTCACATTCTAAGACCCTGCAGAATTGTTGTTTCAATTGTATTTTTAAGAGTTCCTGTAAATCCTAATTTTTCAATTAATTTGCAATAATTTACAAAGTACATGTCCTGGTGGGCTACTGCATTAACCAAGACTGTACGGATTCTCTCCAGAATTGAGTGAAAAAGTTGAAATGAGATCAATAATCTTTCATAGGAACAGCAAAACCTTCTAGCTGTTTTCTCATTCACTCAATGCCTACGTTGGGTTGGAAAGAGCTGCTTACTGGGACACACTACGAAGAAAAACCTTAATGCTAGAAGTGGAAGACATACAAGAAAATGGCTTCACAGTAATTAGTAGTTGGCAAGCTAAATATAAAACCACAAAACCCAGATAATACAGTCTCAGTTCTACAGTAGCATGGAGAGGAAAATGAGCCCTGGGGAAAGGTGCTGAAACATAGGGAAAGAATTTACGGAAATCCATTTAAGAAACTGAGATTGTGAATGGTATTCACAAAATAAAAGGGGACTCCAAGGACAAAGAAAAAAGTGATAGCCTTTCTGGACATATGCCAAGAAAAGTGAGCATATTTGATATTTCCATTGTATGAATGAGAACCAGGTAGACACTATTATATAGAGATGGTGAACAGGTTGCAGGGCTACACAGTCTTTCTCTCATCACATGACTCAGAGCATGCTAGACCTTTAGTCCTTTGTCCCAACTGGCCATCTCTAGATACGGACTGATCCCCATTGTTATTTTTCTAGGTATCTGCATACCTTTTAACAATCCTTGAGCCAAATTAGAACAGCCTTTATTAAAAATTTGTAAGTTTCTCAACCACAGCTTCAGCTATTGCCACAAAATAATTATACACTTTAATAAGCTTCTGGAAGAGTTTATATGATGCGCTTGCTTGAGGTGGCAAGAGTCTGGAAGTTTTCACTAATCATTAAGGAAGGAGCTGCAGGAAATCTCACTCTGCAGGTCATCTAAAGGATTCTTTGTGGCCTTTGCTTTGAGAAATTATAATATCTCCATTGCAAGGCTTTGTAATTAGGCATGTGATATACCTGCAGGTGAGAGTAGCATATTTCCTTTCTATGATGAAATTCCACACAGATTGCCTGAGCTGTGTAGTGTTGAGCATTGCCATGTCCTTAGCTTTCCCAGGAAAATGTTAAGGATTGCTGCAATCCTGGAACAGTCCAGAGAACCTCATGCTGACATTACCAAAAAAGCAGCAGAACTGAAGCAAATGGCACTGTGCTGGGAACATCTTTGGGAAGTCTGGTTGTCATTTGTAGTAGATAGTGACCCAGACTTTCTTATCTTCATGTTTTGCAATCGTCGTGTAGTGTCAAGATGACCACCTCATCCTTGGGCAACTTTCTGGGAAGGGAGCCCCATTGCTGAAGGACAGCGAGCTGATGTCCTGGACAGATATAAGACACTGATAGTCTGTACTGTGATACTGGATGATCTGGATTTTCTGGTATATAAGTCTTGAATTCTACCTTTTCTCTACCAAAACGTATGCAAAATTATTCCTAAAAGCACATTGCTTAGGCTGCATCGTCCGAGTCCTGTGGATTAGGGGATCTCCAGACAGCCTTAATTTGGCCCTATCTGTAAACATATTGAAAGTTCCCTTGAAAATCTGACCTTACCCAGTATTTTGAAGGGACATCAGAAACAGAGCTAGGGATGGATGCCCATATGTGTGGCGTGTCCTAACACTTAATTCACTTTACAATCCAAGCAACTTTCCTTTACTGTTGTATTTTTTATTACAGACATATACATGCACACATATATGCTTATATAAAAATATTGAGAGAAAGGAAGCTGTGTTTTCCATTCAGTATGAAGAAACATCTTGATTGACTTGATTCCCTGTAATGATTCTTGAAGACAGGTAAAATAAAAAGGCCAAGGACCTCACAAACTCTATGCTACACCTGTAATTGCAGTACTTAAGGGTTCTTAACCACAATGCAGAAGAATAAAAGGAAACTATCTCAACACAAGCACTCTTGGATAGATGCTAAGTCTGTTCACTTTTTTCTTAGACCACCAGTTGACCCAGTGAACAAGTTCTTTCCAACTTCAGAAGAATCTACTCTTTATCCATTCCAGGTGGGAACGAGCAAGGTTGTATGTTGCCATGGCAGCAGTTAGACTGAGAAGGGGCTAAGTAGAAAAGGTGGCAAAGGCAGCCAAAAATAAAAAGTTATAAATAAGTGGGATTCTGTTTATCTGCAGTTAGGTGGATGGGGTTAAGCTCCCACCCTGATGCCTAGGAGCCCTGGTTGTGAAAGTGTTTTAAACCCCAAGTGTCGCGATGGGATCTGTGGTGATGGGTTGTTAATCAATAGGATCACAGGCATTTAACAAGATCTTGTTTGTCCAGCCTACAGAGGATCCTCTGTTTCAGTGCACATACCCATTCTCCACTACCTGTTTATTACTCAGCACCGTATAATGTAAGCTGTGGTTCCTCTGTGTGCCTCCTTGAGCAATAAAGGCTCATTCAGTTCCTACAGAGTAGGCATCCTTGAGTAACAAGTGAGTATTACTATGTAGGAACAGTTCAGAGATTTAATAATTTTTCCCTTTAATCTCCCTGAAAGTTCATCACAAGCTTGTTCCTGGCCTGCTTTGATGCAATGGGAAGAGTCCAGTCCTTGCAGGCAAAATCCTGGTGGCAAATAGATTATTCCTAGTTTCTATTTTCAGTTCTGCACTTTCCTGTTGTACATATTTGCACTCAAATGGTTTTGGTTAGATGGTGAAATACAGCACTCTTAAAAAAAAAAAAAAAGGTCTACAGACTTGCAAACCTACATCAGTAATTGCAGCCAAACAAACCATGCAACTCAAAACCCATCAAAGAGATCGTGTGAAGCTGGAATCACTGAAGGCTGTAAAGTTTAAAGAATTGAATAAAATATTTGATATAACCCAGCTATTTGACATATGACCGATGTAGGATTCAATGTGTGGCTGGTAGGTTAGATGCAATCAGGAAGTACAATTAATTGTCTGTATGAGTTGTTGCAACTACTTATTTCTTCTTCCTTTCTTTTCTGAGAACACCAGTATTTTCTTCACCATGTTATAAGATATTAAATTGCTATATGGGATGGATAAGTGTGGTAGCCATGGGATAGAAATGGGCATGTGTTGCAACACATCACTTGTGTGTTCTTTCATATAATCAGAAATCAGCTGATCAAGATTTACCTTTCTTTTGGCCATGTTATGAGAGAGCGGTTGATGTATACAGTCCCTGAGTACTTCCATGTGAGGCTGTAATTTCCCCATTAGCTAAAATGCAGCTTACTGTTGCAGGTGGCTGAACAGTGGTTACAACTTAAGTTACTTAAGGCTTAATAAATGAGATAGTACTTGAAATGTGTCGTTGCTAATTTCAAAAAATATGACTGTCTTGATGTCATTCCCACCCACACATGCCTAACTTTGTCCATCTATTTTTCTTATTCTTGCTTTTTTACCCTGCAGCAACTTTGTCATCCTCAGCTGCCATCTTCACTTAATGACAAAAAGAACATCAGGATATGTAGGCCCCAAGAAGCAATGAAAAACATAACCCAGATTCTGCTGCAATAAAGAAATAACAAGACACAATATGAAATAGTCTCTGAACACTCTTTTATCTGAATAGCCCAGTTATGTCAATCAGATTAGTGATTAAAATAATAAAAATAAAAGCAATGTTTTTTTTTAGAATGAATGTGGTAATTTGGCTTTTAGACCTTTTTTGTATTAATCTAACCAAACAATCAGCAATGAGTTCCTTGGGTTGCTGTGAAACTTGCTGACTTGGTCAATTAAACTGTCATAGTACTTGCAGGGCCCGCAGCAGGGACAATGCTTTTCTTGGTGACTATGGGGTCTGCTCCCACCAGAGCTTTATCACCCTTGGTAAAATCTTTGTTTTCCCTGCTGGGCAGTGCATGTTCTGGCACCAAGATGAGGACACACCAGATCAGCAGGTTACTGTGCCTGCCTGCTGAGGTCCCACCAGCAAGACATCTCCAGAGCTGCCACTGCCCCACAGTTCTGCAAGACAGTAACCTAAATTACCTTAATGCATTGCTTTGAAACTCATTGCAAATATATTATCCATGCAGGAGGCTGTAATAAGATATCCACCCTACTCCCTGTGCCCTGGTACCTGTGAAAGCACATTCATTAGAAGGAAGCTGGAGTGCTCCCAAACAGTCGCCATGGAGTGCACCTGCCCTGCAGTGTAGATACAGCCAGAGCTGCTGTGCGTTTGGAATAGATTTGCTTCATCTAACTCAAGGTGTCAGCTGTTTAAGTCTCAGCAAGTCATACCTGGCCCTTTTAAGAAAACAAAAAGAGTTTACTGTAATTGGAAATAAGTAAACACCTCTACAGTGCAAGTTGAGAAAGGCTGAGAAGGGTAATTTGGGATGCAGTCACCTTCCACTGCGTATAAATCTGGCTGTACTGAAGCTGATGACTAGCAGAGAGCTGGCCAACTGTTGGACTTTGAAGTGTATGCTGCCCTTTGTATGTTATTGTAGAATATTATCAAATTTGCGTAGAATATAAGACTATTTATTTATGAGCGCATAAGCTTTAATAGATGTGTGGTTGCCCCACATAAGACCTGAGCTTTGCATGCTGGAATGTCATGCCATTTCACATTGTAGTTGTTTTTAAAGACCTAGTAATTAGTTTACAACATATAGAGTCAAATGATGCATGTGTAACTTACATATTGATTGAGATAGTGATTTAAAAAGTCAAAATTCAGTTTTATGAGCACATAATGTAATCCCCAAGCTCTTGCACCCTTTTTGTACCCTTTTTGAACCCTTTGGTATTTTGTAATTTCAGTTTCCCAGTGCAGCTGACAGAAATTTGGTAATAACATATGTTTTGCACTTTTAACTTGGAAGGATAAAGCTAAATATATTTTAGAAATTAATAGGTTATAGCATTACATTGTATTATTTACTATTGAAATAGTACAATGTTGTAGGACCTAGAAATTGAAATAAACCTTGGAAATAACTTACATTGCTTTTTGGGGTTCACTGTAATGAAGATAAAAATGAAATTAGAATATATTTCTGTGAAAAAAAAAAAACATAGTGGATCAACAAACTTATCTTTTGTGCTCTCTAGGGTTACAGAAAGGACTTCAGCATCTTGAAAACCACCATCCCTTAGCAGTTAACAATTTAAAATGAGTACAGTCCAAACCATTAAGAACAATATTAGCAAAGCAAGAAAGAGACAAAATTCAGCAGAGACAGTCAAACCTTGTATGGAGATAAAACTGCAGGAAAGAAGCAGTGCTCAAAAAGTGTACTTGACTGATTTGTAAGAACTTTTTTTTGGTCAGGCTTGTGGTTCTTTCAAAGAAACAACATGTGTCTTTCTCAGGTATTTCTGGGCGCTCTGCTCTGTTGCTGAAGCATTAGCAGACTGACAACAATCAGCCCAGAGTGGATTTAAAATACTGTTGTTTCAACATCCCCTACTTCTGTACATATTGCTCATTCTGCATGCTGGAAATGGAATACAATTCTCCTTTTCTTGAAAAGTGTGTTCTTAGCATAAACTAGATGCCTGCTTTTCTGATTTGGAACATCTAAACTCTCACTTCATGAACAGTTATGAGTCAAAAAAACGAAGAATATTATTGGCACGTTCTGAGTCATATTGCTATTTTAATATCTACACATTATACTTGCACAGATTCTCACAAGAGAATGAATTACCTCCAGACAAAAAAAGAAAAAGAAAAAAAAAGAGAGAAAAAGAAAACAGAAAGAAAAAGAAAAAAGGCATGGTAGATGTTTTCCCAATCTTCTAACTTAAACTTTATATAAAATGTTTTTTAAAATGTATTTTCAATTACTAACAGGTTTTCTGTAGCCATTAAAAAGAAATGTTTCTAATGAATTTATAAAGGTTACACAGAATTTCATTTATCTGGATTCACTATGCTTAGATACCAGGAAAGATCAAGGAATTCATATTGGTTACTTATAATGAGGTAATCAGGCTTTAATGAAAATCAACAGTTATTAGATAATCAGTTCAGCCTGGTGACTATTGGTCTGTTATTGCAGGGCAAGAATAATTAAAGGGCACTTAAGGTATGGAAAAAATAGCAGCCAGAAACTGATGTGCCTATAGAAGTCTCCAAACAACAGACATTTAATAGCCCTTTATAGGTTACTATAGCAACACACTTTGATAACTCATCTGCCCGCACCGTAGTAAAACAAGGGGCACAGGGCTCTTCAGAAAGTGCAATCTCCTTTAAGCAGATCTATAAGCATTGCAGATGAACAGAACTCTAAACATTCCTCCATGAATATTCATGAACTAAGTTGTTTTTTGTTGCCTGCCTAGTCAGCAGTCACAAAACACATGGTGTGTGTTGGCAGCATCTTGCCTAGGTAGAGGGCTATGGACTGAGGCAATGGCAGGAACCAGGACCTGTGAGGCTGACTGACATTTCCATCTGTAGCGAAGGCTGGTAATTAACAGGAAGGAGTGTGCCTGCAGCATTGCACCATCTGCTAGGGAAACGGCTCAATAAGAAAGGAGCTGGATATCATCTCAGTGGTGGCTCGATCTGGTTCCGACATGAGGCTGGGCATCTGTTAGCTGAGGAGATAGGCTATTAGGAAATTCGACTGGGAATGAACAACATGGAAAGAGCACTCTGACCTAGCCCATAAAAGCATCTCTTCAGAAATGGTGTCTTTTTATCTTACTTACACAAGTCTTCTGAAAATGGTTTGCTGAGGGACCATTATGGATCTGTTTGAAGTAACACAATGGTTTCAAAAATGCTGCTTAATTCCAACACAAAATTCTTGAAATCAGGATACAGCTGTCATCTTTTGACAATAGAGCTAATTTCAGAGTGAGGATATGAGGTTAAATTCCTTCTTCTGTTGTTTGTTTTTTGGGGGCAGGAAAGAAAATTAACTTTTAACTATTGTATAGTTTAACTCTCAGAACACAGCAAATCTGGGATACTCAAATGGAAAACATACAGAGATGAAGGCATAAAACCTTGCCATCTTTTGAATGCAGGATTGTGCAAAACACAACAGTCAAAAGGGATGTTGGTTTATGTTATCTGTGTGTATCTATATATGACTAAATATATATATAGGTATGTAAGTTACACAACAAACTTTTTTCTGATAGCTATTCAAGTAGCTTGTGGTTTGCAGAAAGTGATTTTCAGGGTGTTAAGATAGATTGGTTCTTTGTGCCGGGAGATCGATATATGTATCCAGTTATGCAATTTAAAATATTCAGACTGTAAATAGTATTATTAAAGGCTTTTAAAGCATAATAAATTATAGTGTTCATGGAAATGACAGTCTGATGTTCCTCAGGCCTCTGCTAATCTACAGATTCATAAAAATTTTGGTAAATTTCTCTGTTTCTGTCTGCTGACATTCTTGAAATGTCTTTGGGTGAGGAACTATCTTTGAATCCTTTTCCTCTGGCCCATAGTGCTGAAAGCAACCGTGCCCATGTTGTATGTGTAGCAACATGCTCTGTTGACATCATCATTGGTTATATTACATCAATGCCTACAGATGTGAAGCATCTCAGGCTGTGTTTGTGCACCTATTAAGTGCGGAGACATCTACTGAGTTGCTGTAATTTAGCAAGTTGAACAGTGACAAGCGTCAGTGTGTTTTATTTTCTATCTATGGCCAATGTGACACAACGTGATTTAGTGTAACTCTCACTGCCTGCAGGATAAAGTAACTCCTATCACGCTGCAATTGCAGACTGAGAGCACTTATGAGTACTACAGCTGGGCTTCTGTTTGCTTAGACTGTGGTAACTTGGTTGTATGTCAGAGTCATAAGGGTGACTTTAGTCACCTTGTGTGAGTTTTCCGGGCTTTGTCTACAGTCAGTGAACAGAGGTAGCACTTCCAATAGACAATTCTGGTGTTTCAAGGGGCTGATGTGACTATATGTTGAGCTTAGGCTTGATGCCTACCTTTTAAATCCCCGTCCTAATTGTCATTCCCTTCCCACAGAATTTCCCATAGAAATGTTGACATGCACAAATAAGTTCTGGGAAAATGAGCTTACATCAAGAACCCCAGCAAATAAACTGAGTATCCAATAGAGACCAGCTATTTCATATTATGGGAGCTTAGAACATGGAAAAGAAAGGTGGTACATCCCAGAAGGTGACAGAGTTGATTTGATCATTATACAGAAGTATCTCTGACAAAAAAACTCAAAGTTTTACTTGCATACATTTAATATTTTGTTGTTTTCTTTTTTTCTGTTTCCCTCCATAGATTTTAAGCTGTTCTCTTTGCAAAAATAATTTTGTATTGTTTTCTGGAAACACTGGTGAATATTTGGCTCTTCCCCATAATAACAACTGTCTTGCCCCCCACAGAGGTTATACAGCTGTATTTATATTTCAACTCCACCCCTTTCAAGGGGAAACAGAAACCGTGTAGGGTCTACTCTCCTAGGGACTCAGAAACCAGTTATGTGTAATGCAATTTTAATAATTAGCACCATATATCCCTTTGTCAAAGTGTGTGGTGTGAAAGACTGGAAGGTCACAGTCTACGTAGTGAGTATGGTCAGGACACACAGACTTTCTGCTACTATTCCTGTCAATATCTTTTACAAGGAGGTGTGCAAATTAGGGTGCTTATAAGTTACTCTCCTCTTACAGAGCTCCCTAGTCATAAAACTACAGGCAACAATGTCCTTGTAGAAAAAATCAACAGGCAACCAGAAAAGCACTTTTTGTGAACTCAGGGGCTAATCAAGCAGAAATCACCAGTGTCTGTTCTCTGCAACTGAAGGCTGACAATTGAAGTCTGATCTACAGCCAGTAAAATGGACAAATCTTTCTTTTTTTTTTTGTTTCCCAAATATTGATTTTCTTGACAGCAGGTTCCTCACTTTTCAATCAAGGGCAATATGTCTTCAGTCAACAATTTTCCCTTTTTTTCCTTTCTTTGTGTCTACGTGCATGTGTATAACACTGTTCTTAAAGCTCTTTGCAGCTGGTTGTCATCTGAATGACTGCCAATAGCCTCCGAGAGCACTACCCCCTCCTGAACACATCATTTGGCTCCCTGAGTTTATTTACTAGTGAAAGCTCTGCATGCACGGAGTCAGTCAGATATGACTCTCAGAGGAAAGAGATGGGTGTGGTTGTGGCATTTGGGGAAATGAGTTGGGAGAGGAGACAGAAATACCATTTGGCAAGTGAGAGGATGTGCCCTGCCGTTGTCTGAAGCCACGTGCCAAGGCAGGGCAGCCCAAGAAGGCCCGGTGGAAAATTTCTGATCAGCAGAGTCCTAAGACAATGGGTAGTTTAAATAAAACACAGTATAGCCTCTCAGGCAGAGGATTTTCTTGTAGATGGGGGAGTTGAGAGAGTGGTGGTAGTGGAAAGGGAATGATGCAAATCCTTTTGAAATCCACAGAAGGGTTAATTGATTTCAGTGGGCTTTCTCCTAGGCCTGAAATGTTTACCTCACAGTGAAAATGATTTTAAACATACAGCTGTAATTGTTTAGTTTGATATTAATTGCGAGTAAGTGGATTCAGTCCCAGAAGATTTCACAGCAATGCGCTAAGTAAGAATTCATTTAGGTATCATTGCTAAGAGGCTGAGATTCAGCACCGAGCTATTAAGCCCACACACACACTCACACACACGAACAGTCCCAGCATCCAGTTTCTATCTGCAAACATGGTGTCTTACTCTGTCCAGCGAGATGAACCTGAAACTTGTGGGTCCTGACATCCCCTTTTAGTGCTAAGCTTGAAAGCATTCTCCAAGGGAAAGGTTCAGAGGTAATTTTGGAAACCCAGAATGCCAATTTGCACTTCCCTGAACTGAAATAGGGCCGCCTAATTACAGCAGTCAGTAGTGCACTGAGTTGATACAAAAGAAGAAAAATAAATATTATTATTCATTATTTGAATTGCATTTGCATGTACAATTCTTCCAAACTCATCTAAGGCTGCTGAATCAACAAACAGAACACTACAGTTCAGAACAAATGAGATTTTTGCTGCCTTATTAATTCTGTGGGATAAATATGAAGAACTGGGTCTGCTATCAGATGGCACTTGAAAGATAATAACTCCAGCTACTCTGCCTGAAAGGGTTAAATAGTTCTGCTTGCCCAGTATCTGAGCCCTGTTTTTATAAACACTTCAAGAAAATGATGAGTTTAACCCAAAGAAACGGATGGGCAGTACAGATTCGAACCCAACGTGAAGACTCCCGGCAAAATGACTTTGGCAGGTAGGATTTCTCCCAGGTTCGAACCACACAGACAATAGGATGAGCACGCATCCAAGACCGGGGGCTTTTATTCAGACTCAAAAGTCCGAATTCTTCTTAGCTTAATAAAACCTTCTGAAGTCTCCTTCAAAAAGCCCCTGCGTAGTTTGGCAGGCCGGCGTGAGCGCTGGGCTCTGCCGGAGAGGGGAGCTGTGGGGGCGCAGGGGAGGAGGGAGGCAAACGGCGGGGCAGGATGCTGTCAGTCCGTGGTGCATTGGCAGGGCTGCATGGGGAGAGTTTGCACAGCACCTGCCTGCACGATAGCTGGCTCTAGCCAGTGTCATTAGCCACTCATTTCATAAGCATTAAAGTCAGCCATAAAATTATAAATGAAATAAAATGGAAAAAAAAAAAAAAAAAAAAGCAGCAAACCATAATGTAACAGAACAGTGAAGGGAAAGGGATGGTATTGTGCAAAACTTTAAAACAATTTAACTTCAATGTTGAAGTCCAGCCCCTGCAGATGCAGAGAAACAGTTTATGTGCATAAAGGCATTTAACTGTACAGAGAAGGTATCCATATATGTACAAAGCTTCCAGTGCTACAGAGGATGAAAAGGGGAGGAAATAAAAGCTGAAGGTTTACTCTATAGTGGGGACACAATGCTCAAAGGCCACAGCATTTGGAACATGTTGAAGTCAGTGTGATTCTCAATATTCTTCATAATGAAGAAGAGGGGTTGTTTCTTTCTCTTTTTTTTTTTTTTTTTTGCTTGCCTCAGTCATACAACTAATTATTTAGTGGTCTTTCAAACCTTTTGTAATCTTGACTTGAGAAAGCACTGAAAGATATTAATTCTTAGCCATGTGTCTCATAAATGAAGGCCATTCTGCTATACTTAATGACAAGGCTGAGGCAGCAAGATGTCATTTGCTTTTTTCTCGGTTTTTAAATTGCTTTCTAAATGAACTACAGCTGTGAGGGCCAGGTGCTGTGATCCCTTTAGAAAGATCAGGAAATGATGAAATCCAAAATTTCAAAGTGTGATGGATGTCAGCTCCCGATTTGGTGTGTGTGTGAGGTCACCCCCATGCACCTGGTGCTATCTCCACAGCAGAATCACTTTACTGTGGAAAAAAAAAAAAAATAGATGCACATGTCGAGTGTAAGAGTAACAATATGAGATGCAGTTTATAATTATCCCTTTGTTTTCTCCTCATCGAGATGGAAATGACGGATATATAGTGTGTGTGCTTCTTGTTCTAGGTGCTGCAGAGTATATTAAAGCAAGTTTTTAGTTAAAATAACCAACATGGCTGTGTAGTCAGTTGAGCAGCCACCACACAGGGAATGCGCTGCTAGAAAAATAAGAGCTCACTGACTAACTTTACTTAATTAGAAATCGTAGCTGCAAGGTCAAGAATTCTATTAACTAAAATGTATTTTACAGAAGATGGCTTGGAAGGTGACTGAGGTGCACTAGAGGAAACAATGCTTTTGTTGCAGTTACTCCAGGGTTTTTAACCGACTCTGCAATAATTCAAGAAGATTGGCTGAAGCTTTTTAAAAAGCACTGTTGAAATATTATTACTGTCTTTATTGAAGATATAACTTAATCCTAGAAAACCAGCACACAGCCTCAGCGAGAGGGACACCCTCTCAGGAAAATGTGCATAAAACACACACACTGAAAGCTGTAGTCCTACTCTCTGATACTGTCATTTGACATGTCGCTGTGTTGCAGTGGCCGCTGCAGATTCTACGGTGTTTGTGGACATTGCCAACTGCTTCCCCCATTGTGCTCCTCTTTGTGCATTAGCCAAATTGCTCCTCTGAACCAGCACAAAGACTTACCCGCTCTGGCAAGCCACCAAAAAGATCCAGTCCACAAAACACAAGATATGTCAAAATCAGCCTCTGGACTGTCCGACTGCAGAACAAATGAAAACATTCAGAGGCAGTATTCTCTGTTGTGCAAGGATACATGGCATCTCCTGCTGAATTTTAGTAACAGAGAAGTAAAAAATAAAAAGGTTGTACCCCAAGTTTTCTAGCGACTGGGAAGTTTTTGTTGCAGATTAATTCTTTTTGAAAAATGCATAGTTTTACATTAAACACATCTAAATGCAGGCCTTCATTATGAGCTCATCCTCAGTTCTCTAAGCTCCTGTATCATCAAACTGGATTAGAAACTTTTTGTGAGCAGGATTTTGACTTCCAGTACATTGTCATTCTTAGGTAAAGCATAGTCAAAGCAATGTGCAGAAATGTGAATAAAAAATTAAATTACTGCATGTGGATGGAAACATCAGAACAGGGCCACAAGGTCTTCAAAAGGAATGACTGGGATGTTTGCTTCACAAAACACCGTGTTTATTACCTGTGGGGAGAATTCTTAGCTTGCTAGAAATTTTTCTACATTGATCAGAGTAACATCATACCATGTCAAAGAACTGGCTACAAAACTGCCAACTCAGACAGTTTTAGGATTCTTGTAATAGGCCTAAATGAAGTACATCTAGTTACTTCTTGTCTGCATTTTGAAAAGAGGAAAATTTTTGAAACATCTACCTTAGATTCGCATACCGGACAAATGATGCTTGGATTTTATTTGTTGAGAAAGCAGAACACTCTAGTTTTGCCTAACCCCATAAATTTTATGGAATGTCAAATTGAGTGACTGTCAAAAGAAGTTCACATCACCTATCTACTCACAGATTTCCAAGCGATCCATTACCATGAATAAAGAACTACAAGGAAGTCTTCAATCTGAAGGACAGACAAGGGATTGTTCCTAAGTAAGAAGCAGTGAATTATGGGTACAAACGCATCTAAATTCATAGATTCATAGATTCATAGATTCATAGAATCATGGAATGGTTTGGGTTGGAAGTGACCTTAAAGATCATCTAGTTCCAACCATCCTGCCATGGGCAGGGACACCTTCCACTAGACCAGGTTGCTCAAAGCCCCATCCAACTTGGCCTTGAACACTTCCAGGCATGAGGCATCCACAACTTCGCTGGGCAACCTCGTCCAGTGCCTCACTGCCCTCATAGTGAAGAGTTTCTTCCTTATATCTAATCTAAATCTACCCTCTTTCAGTTTATAGCCATTAGCCCTTGTCCTATCGCAACAGGCCCTTGTAAAAAGTCCCTCTCCAGCTTTCTTGTAGGCCCCCTTCAGATACTGGAAGGCTACTCTAACGTCTCCCTGGAGCCTTCTCTTCTCCAGATTGAACAACCTCAACTGTCTCAGCCTGTCTTCACAGGAGACGTGCTCCAGCCCTCTGATCATCTTCGTGGCCCTCCTCTGGACCCTCTCCAACAGGTCCATGTCCTTCTTATGTTGGGGGCCCTAGAGCTGAATGCAGTACTCCAGGTAGGGTCTCACCAGAGCGGAGTAAAGGAGGAAAGTCACCTCCCTCAACCTGCTGGTCACGCTTCTTTTGATGCAGCCCAGGATATGGTTGTCCTTCTGGGCTGCAATCACACATTGCTGCGTCATGGTGAGCTTCTCATCAACCAAGACCCCCAAGTCCTTCTCCTCAGGGCTACCCTCAATCCATTCTCTGTCCAGCCTGTATTTGTGCTTGGCATTGCCCCAACGCATGTGCAGGACCTTGCACTTGGCCTTGTTGAACTTCATGGGGTTCACATAAGCCCACTTCCAAGCCTGTCAAGGTCCCTCTGGATGGCATCCCTTCCCTCCAGTGTGTCAACCATACCACACAGCCTGGTGTCATTGGTAAACTTGCTGAGAGTGCACTTAATCTCACTGTCCATGTCGTCGACAAAGATGTTAAACAGCTCCAGTCCCAACACTGACCCCCGAGGAATAGCACTCATCATGGGTCTCCACTTGGACATCGAGCTGTTGACTGCAACTCTTTGAGCATGACCATCCAGCCAATTCCTTATCCACCGAGTCGTCCATCTGTCAAATCCACGTCTCTCCAATTCAGAGACAAGGATGTCATGTGGGACAGCGTCAAATGCTTTGCACAGGTCCAGGCAGATGACGTCAGTTGCTCTTCCCTTATCCACCAATGCTGTAACCCCACTGTAGAAGGCCACCAAATTTGTCAGGCACGATTTGCCTCTAGCGAAGCCATGTTGGCTGTCACCAATCACCTCCTGATTTTCCATGTGCTTTAGCAGAGTTTCCAGGAGGTTCTATATATTGCTGACACAGAAGTTAAAAAATTATGGTTTCTTTGAATCCACAAATGACTTTCACCCAGACTAGCTTCAAGACTTTCAGATTTACAAAGAGATCATTTGGCCATTGAGACAGATGACAGGCCTTGACCTAAGAGATTCCTGTTCAATTTGGGAGAAAGTTTTCTTTGATGGCCTCTCCATCAACTTGGTATTTGGATCAGAGATACGAAGAGTGTGTGAGGTTTTATGTCAGATCAGTTCAACTATGGTATCATGCAGTTGATTTTTTCAGGCAATTGGGTCCAGAAAATGAAATCCTTTACTTAGGTCCAAATGTTCAAATACTCTAATAAGAAGATCCTGTTGTCTCATTTCATGGCAAAGTACACTTTTAAAAGACGTTTGTGCTATGCATAGGAATGGCTGAACAGGGCCCCACATCCCCATGTCCTGCATCCAACAATGGTCATAAATAAATAAGAAAAATAATATTAAAAAAATTCAAGCATATTTCCCCTAAAATTTTTCATAATACATTTTATGCAAAGCACCTTTTGGCCATGAGCTGTAACTCCTTGCTAATGCAGATTGCATTATTAAAGTATTGGCAGGTTCTGGACTGCTATCTACTAGGTTCTGATCTTTACAAAGTCTTCAGAAAGAAAAGACAAAGATAGGCAGAAATAGACACTAAACAAAATCCCTGGATTGAGATGCCTCTGGGTTATGGGGATGTCAGTGTTACAACACTAACTCCTCTGAAGATCACTTTTGGAAATCTTTTTTTATCTGTACCAAAGTCTATACCAAAATGCCAGATTGAGATTTCATGTGTCTGTGGTTTGAACCTATTTCTGTCTTTCTGTTGGTTCAATTTGCAGTAGACATTGTGAGAAATTAAACTCACAGATACCTTGTGTAATGATACACTAATTAAAATTTAAGAAAAGGAAAAAGGAAAAAGGGAAAAGAAACTAAAACTGCACCACCCTTCAGTCTGATTGGAGCAAATCTATCGTTAACCTCTGGGGAGCCACTAGTTTTTCCAACACAGCTGCAACAAAGCAGCTTTATCCATCCTCATGCTTCTATTCTTTAATGGCTTTATTGTAGTTAAAATGATTGGTATTTGTAATGGTAAAAATTTCTTTGTAATTAACTGTTTTAAATAGTTCCAGGTATTTACTTTACATTGTTAAAATATTTTTGTCATATGCAGTTGTAATACAGCTTGATGTAGTGGGAGAGCAGGGGGAGAGGAGTCTTTTGTAGACAGGTTTGAATATATGATTCCACGGATCAGCTATTTGTTAATTTTATGCAGGCTGTCTCCAGTTTCTGCATCTCACAGTTTGGGCACAACAGGAGGTGACACTGTTAACTGTTACTCTTTTCACTTACTTTTTTTCCCCTAGCTGAACATAAACATATCATTACACAGTTACACTACACTATATTTAGAGTTGATTTTTAACCATCTATTAGATAAAAAGACTAGAGCTGAGCTAAAATACCTGGAACGAACCCGGAAGGTCTAACAGAATGGCACTACCCACAGAAATTCTGGTGTGAGTAAGGTATTTCAACACTGTGATAGTGCTATTTCATTTGCTACTGAGACTTCTCTGATGTGACTGGACAAACCAAGTCTGTGTGTTGTGGTGAGGGGGGGGTCGCTGTCAGTAATTTGGGTTGTCCAGGTACAAATAGTATGGGGACTCTTCTGTGGGATCCCTATAAGGGAAAGGAACTTAGGCACCAACGGTAAGTCCCTTAGAGTCTTTTTCCCACCCCACCCCCCCACCCCCCTCCCCCCAAGGGCAAGGACCATGTCTAAATGGTGAAAATTGGGAAACCTTCCTAAGTCTGACTTGGCATCCTGGCAACATCAGAAGGGCACCTGGGTCTGCTTCTTACAAACCCTTCTCCCATATCTGGCTCCTTGCAGAGCAAACACAGGTCCCAGGCCAGAAAGGAAGCATTAGATATCCCAGCAGATCCTTCAGCTTGGATATTCATAGGATGAGACTCAGAAGCAAGCTGTGGAGCACCTTGATTCCACTGCATAACTCAATCTGCATTCCTAAGTTTCTGCCAATGTGCATATATATAATCATTTAAATCTTGATGGGCTTAAGTTATTGCCAGTGTAACTTTGGCAAAAGACTTGCCAGACATCATGTGCCACAGAACAGGGGTGCCCTGAACACTAAGATTTCCTCACAACTTCTTTACCTGCTGGGACCACAGGAAAAGGCATGAGGGAGATGTACCCGCCTATCCCCCATTTGATGAGCAAGTTAAGGAATTCACCTAAAAAGTGAAATCTTTTTTTCACGTCTCATCTGAACATGATCTGAAGCACAGATTCAAGTGTCAGTCATCGACATCTGAGCTGCATGTTTATGAACCAGACTGGCCAATTCTTCACATGGATCTCTATCTTTGTCTCCTGCAGGTACTGTTCTGCTTTGTAAAATGATAGGATATGCTGAACTTGAGACCTGAACCTTCCACATACCAATTCAGTGCTGTAACTGCTGGTATAAAGATCTCTTCTGTTCTGGGGGTTTTTTTTGTGGTTTTTTTTTTTTCTTTTTTCATGAGAAAAAGGTGTACCTGGCTAAGGCATCTAGCACTGAATGGCTGAAAGTGTTAAAATATATTCCATGTGTTCAAACAGCTCTCTATGCTCTTCCACATTTGGATACAATATTTATAATAAGGAACATACATATACAACTTAAAAATGTAACATTTGCCAGCAGTTCCCATATATCTGAGAATACTGTACCTTTCCTCTGTATTCTGAATAAGAAGTATTATAGACTCACCATCATTGGGTGACAGCTGGTAAGTGACTGATTATTTAATGAATTCTCCTTGGTTGCAATTCTCTGTTTATCCCTGGGGAAGGGAAAACAACTTTTTAATATACTTAGTAAATTTATTTTGTTGGTGGCCTGTTTCTTACAGTGCAGAGGTTTTCCACATAAAACCTGACAGCTATAAATAACTACACGGACCAAAGTAATTTCTAAAGTAATTGTATTAATTCAAATGAGGTCAGTTGAAGTATAAATTGGACTCTGTGATGCTTCAGTAATGTATCTGACTAGTACAAAAGAAGAGTCAAACACCCAAGATTGACTATCTTTCCCTGAGAAATAGAGACTTAATGGGGGAGCATCTATACTGATGGTAACAGTTCCGCTTATGTATCTAAGCTCTTATATACTGTGTTTTCTGCATGTTCAGTCTTAAATACACCCTGGAAAGGAAGTGCTACAAACATTGCCTGTCTTAGACATCTGTGCTCCACTCAGAGTCAAAGTATCTGAGTATCCTTACATTGATCCTCAGGCACCCTGAGAAAAAAAGAAATGCAGGCATTTCCTTCTTATGCATAGATAACAAGGTGCCTATTTTTTAAAATGAATTTAAGAATTGTTCTGCTTCTGGAAATGAACATCAGGTTTGCCATCATTACTTGCATTTTAATTTTAATGTTGGGTGCTGCTTCACCAGTGCACTGCCTTCAGTGGCTACACTGAGTTGTGCTGTCCCCATTCTAACATAATAATTTGTGAGATATGTCTCTGAACTCTATCAGGGGACTGATCTAGCTTTAAAAATGCCCTCTCAAAATTTCTGTGTTATGGCATTGTTGTTTTGTAAAGCCAGAACTCTTCCCTGATTTGGTTCACAGCATGAGCTGCAAATGAGTTGCCATCGCTGAAGGACTGGTGTACTGTGTACAGGCTGTGTACCCTGAGCCCAGGTTGCTGATTGCAAACAACATAGCATCAAGTCATTGCCTTATCTTTGTATAGGAAGAAAAGGATGGACGGGTGGGAAGAAATGGTTTAACAGGTTACTGATTCTCTTATCCAATACTGAAAAGGAAATTGGTACTCCTAAGGATATGCAGTCATCCAGACCATTTTGCTTTTTATTTCCCACTTTTCTTGAATCAAAGCAATGGAAAAGTCTTGAAAGAAAGAAAGAAAAAATAATTGTATCAGATTTAGCTGGCTTAAAGTATGGATGTGCAAGTGGAAAGGTATTGAACCATGAGGTCTCGCTATACCTAGTCAGGACCCCCTGCTGCCACACTGAGAGGAGGCCTGTTTGACATTTAATGTCTTCAGCATAGAGCTAGTTGTTTCCCATTAGGGGTGAGGACTCTAGATAGTGGACTGCAGATACAAACATAAACCATCAGATTTTCAGTGTAATAGCTGCAGATCACATGGGTAGTAGATTTCAGTAGTCAAGGTAAAATTTGTAGTCTGTGTTTTATTAATTACTGGAGCAAACCCACAAACTTTGAATGTATTACTCAGTGTATTCCTACCTTGAATGTTGGAATATCACTTCTTTCATGTTCAAGCAATGCTAGGAAAGCAGAATGCTTCATCTGAAAGAAGACATCCTCAGAGAACATACATCTGATTTGTAGAACACTGTTGCATGATCAGAAAGTTTGATAGGAAACATTAACATGTTTCATTTCATGTTGGTGAAGAAACATTGCTGAGAAGAGGATGGGAGGTATATCCTATGGTGCATTGGCATAAAACATGTTATCCTGCAGGATCTTATAATAACATCACACTATGAACAGAGGTAGTAGGATCCATAGGTGTAGCAATAATTGAGGTCTGACTTCTGTTTCTGAGCCTGGATTTTTTTAAATATCTCATATATTTTGGAAGTAAGAAAGAACCTGGCGGGGGTTGGGCAGGAGTGTAAGATTTATCAGCTCTGGTTTCAAGTAAACAAGTCAGTTTAGTCACCCTGAATACTTTAGTATCAACAGGGGCTCCATTGTTTCCCATCACAAATTTTGGAAGCACCACCTCCAGAAGATTTCAAGCATCTTCTATCAAATAACAAGCAGAATTCAGTCTTAGAAAAGTTGTGACGGAATCCACAGTGGAGACACCAACTTGCAGAACAAATAGAAATGTTATGACAATGCATAGTCCATCATTCAACCATCCTTCTCTTTAACAATTATGCCACTATGGAAAAAAAAAAAAAACAAAAAACAAACAAACCACATAACAAAAAACACCCCAAACTTGCTAGCTAAAAAAGTCAAAAAAACCTATAGATGTTATTGTAGTTGCTATGGTGTATAAACTGCTGAAACTTCCTGTTCAGTGATTGCCTTCTTTATAATGGAGTTTTGAAATGATGTTAGGTATGGTATAAAAAAGTCTATGGCAAATTTAGCCACTCAAGCAGGGTTAGAAATCTCCTGTTTCAGGCTGCAGTGGGAGATAACTTGCCACAAGATGTGCTGATTGGAACTCTGTGAAGTCTCTGCTTCAGTGACTCCTGGAACAGACAAAAGCTGTGAATGAATTCAGAGGGGAGCACAAAGCAGGCAAAGGCACTTGCCGTCAGTGACAGACTTTGGAATGTAATAGGAGATTGTTCTCTTCTCCCACTTTTCAAAAGGAACTCTTGGAATCTGTGTTAATTGCCTTAAAACCCAGTTACTGTCTCAGCGTATAGAAAGAGGAGCAGGACCCAAGTGGTAGAGGTACTGGCAGTCCATGTATGCTTTCTGTCTGACTGGAGAGTTCAGAAACAATGAAATATATATGAGCATGAACAGTCAAATCATCATGTGCTAACAGCCTTGGAACATGGCAAAACTGTTTTTGTGGGTTTCATCACCAAAGAAGAGTTCATACTGGGTGTTTGATGCTTAAACACTCAGAAGACTGATTTGAAGTGAAGCACAGTGTTTTATTAAGTGGATAAGCAGACACCTCAATCCAAGTCACTTCAGGCTTCCCTGTGCTCCATTCTGCTGACCCTGAAGAAATCAGAGTAGCCCTTCCCAAAAACACAAGCTTTGCTGCCTGTCTGCTAGTGCCTTGCAACACACAGTTAGAGGCAGGCATGAGATGGAAAGCAAACGAGCTTTAAACAGAAACCAAATGATTCTGGGAAGCAGCTGAGACTGGAATGTGGTTATGAACTATCCTAATCCCCAACTTGAGAAGAGTATACATATATGTGCATATATATCCTATGTGTGAAATCTTTACTTCTGAACTGCCATAATGGCTCTTTCATTTTAACAAATCACCTAACAGTTGCCACTTTTTGGAGGTATAATTCTTTGCATCAGGAAATGGCAAAACTGAACTTGTGCAAATGAAAGTAACAGATACCTGAGCACAGGAAGATGTCAGAGTTGGGGACAAGAGAGAAAGATAGAGTATGACAACTTATTTACATGTTTTTTTTTCCCATTTTTATATGACATTTACTTCAGGTAGGTTCATGCTACTTGCTATGAATATATAAGAAAATTGCTGTTCTAAAAGCTGAAGCGCTACCACAGTGGGGGGAAAAAAAAAAGCCCATCCCCCCCCCCCCCCCCCCAAAATGAGCATTTGCCATCTCAGAGATGCTTTTTCATGGCAATATAGGTGGATTGTGCTTTTTACAGTACTCTTCTGCACAAGACTGAAAGTTCTTAGCAGATCTGTAAATCTGATAATAAAATGTCTATTCAGTAAGTATTGAGAAATATGTAATATGTTGCAACTTTAAATAGACATTTTTGTATATATAATAAAAATATCCTTTTATACTTTTCCACTCCCTTTTTTTTTGACCTGGTTACATTAATTTCTAAATGGTTCTTTTATTTTTTCAGAAATGATGAAAACTCAGAAAAATGTACCAATTTAAAATCTGGAAGACCAAATTCACTTATCATTATAGAAAATAGCAGTCGGCTCAACTGAACAAAAATAACTCAGGCAGTTAGCTCTCACCAGCTTGCACACTCTACTGATATATTCCATTTACTACTTTATATCCATCTGCCAAACCCACCTGGGTTTCAGATGGGGCATTTGCTGGCTCTGTTAATGATAAGCTTCACTTTATTCCCTATGCCATCCCCTCAACACTTTCTAAAAAAAAAAAAAGAGAAAAAAATTATACAGTGTGTATTGTGTCATGGTGTGTTAATCTAAACGCTACATTGAGTGGAGAGCATATTAAAAAGTATGTCAGTGTTTCCTTCTCATTATGACCCCCACAATCAGTCAGGTAGAAGTCATATAATCTACAGTCAAAAGCCAAAAATAGATGGGTTCTGGGTAAGGCAGAGTCATATTTGGTTTTATGAGGTATCTTTCACAATGAGTTTATCTCTAAGCACTTACAGAAATACTGGAAATGCCAGTATTTTAGTGGCTTAGTTGTAGAAATATTTAAGGCCTGCTGGAATTGGAAATAATAATTAACAGTTTCACAGGCTCCTTTGTGGGGCTTATGGGGAGCTGCAAGTCTGCACAGAGGCAATACAGAGACAGTGACGTGTCTCCTCTGAGGATCTCATGATGTGAAGGATTACCTCGTCCTCACGTTTCTCCAAGGCCCTGGTGAACCAGGAGTCTTCACCCAAGTAGGTGACATTACCGTGTACTCTAGAGAGCTACCCTGCTGTGCAGACTGCATGGTATTTGGGAAAGTGTGGCAGGGAGTGGACAGGTGATCTATATAATATTAATAAATAAATGTTATTTAATATTAAATTAAACATTATTATCTAATATTAAATTAATAAATAAATAAAATCTATATAATATTCCTTCTCTCTGTGGCATGTTGTTTCTCCAGTCTTTTTGCAGGAAGCTGAAACTGGTGAGATATTGATATGCCTGCCTCAAGCTCCAGCGGAACAGAGGTACCAGTTATGCGGCACTACCTTCAGGACCCAGATAAAGTGGCAAGGAACTGACCACTGCTGGGTCATTACTACAGAAAGATAGACAATAAAGCATTGTTTTGTTTAAGAGAAACCCTGCTTAGTGTGAGGCAAAGCCCCTCTTGCATTTTGAACACTGCAACACACATGTTGTATTGCCTCCCTGGGGAAAACTGCGTCTCCTGAAAACTCCAGCACTGACCAGGAGACAATGAGTCAGTCTAATGACAGCAGAATAATAACTAATGGTTTAACTGAGTGTCCTGGTTTCAGCTGGGATAGAGTTACTTTTCTTCCTAGTAGCTGGCATAGTGCTGTGTTTTGGATTTAGTAGGAGAAGAATGTTGATAACACGCTGATGTTTTTAGTTGTTGCTAAGTACTGCTTATGCTAGTCAAGGACTTTTCAGCTTCCCATGCTCTGCCAGGTGCACAAGAAACTGGGAGGGGGCACAGCCAGGATAGTTGATCCAAACTGACCAAAGGGCTATTCCATACCATATGAAGTCATGCTCAGTACAGAAACTGGGGGGGGTTGGCTGGGGGGCAACGATCGCTGCTCGGGAACTGTCTGGGTATCGGTCGGCGGGTGGTGAGCAATTGCATTGTGCATCACTCGCTTCATATATCATTATTACTATATTATTATATTGTTATTATTATCATTACTATTTTACTTTATTTCAATTATTAAACTGTTCTTATCTCAACCCAAGAGTGTTTCTCACTCTTACTCCTCCGATTCTCTCCCCCATCCCATCAAGGGTGAGGGGAGTGAGTGAGCACCTGTGTGGTGCTTAATTGCTGGCTGGGGTTAAACCACAACACTGAGTCATCCCCATTGTGTGTTTTCATATATTGGTGAACATTATGGGTGTTCCTGTTTTGAGGGATAAGATTGCATCAAGGTGTCTTGATGCAACCTCCATGAGGTTGTCCCCTTCTTAAGGCAAAGGTGGCTTTTTGTCAGGCTTCAGTGACTGAAGGCTGTCTTAACCTTGTCAGCCTAAGTCCAGCGTTTTCCCATAGCTAACAGTCAGACTTCCTTCACAAACTCAAGGACTGAAAGGGGATTATTTTTAGACATTATCAAGTAATTGACTGTCAGCCTTTTTACTTTGCATTTTGACATTGACCTGAGCAATAAGTAGTGCTAGAAATCATTTCTGTGTTAGATGAATGGTGAAAGAAAGCAATGGTATTTTTACTGGATCCCCAAATCAGTCTCAGTGCATAAGAGATGGCTCTATCAGTTGAAGATGAGCAGTATCAACTGCAAACTTCTCTGTCAGAGCTAATTTTCCAGTCTCTCTGGAGAAGATCAGCTTTATATGCATCCCTCTCCAGGCACCTGCACAGGATGTGGGCACACTCAAGGACAGGAAGGCTTTCTGTTCCCCAAATATGCAGGTGTGTGCAATGTCAAGCGTCAGCTCTACATTTTCAGGATCATTTCATAATGCACACACAGTGCAGTTTTGCTGGATGTCAGCAGTCTGGAACTGTTTCTTCACTGACAGAGTTGTGGGAAATAAAGAAGTATATGGGCAGCTCTGATGGAGGGTTACTCTGCAGCTATTTCAAGAAGGGTGATTATTTGTGTTCTGTGCTGCATTCTCCAAACCACATCCATGAAGCCTCCTGCAATGAAGGGAGGGTTCGGTGAGAAAACTGTATATTGCACTTAAATGTGGCTGAGGAAGGAGTTATTTTTATTTCATTTACAGAAACATAAGCCAAATAATGAGAAGGCAACAGTTGATGGCTCACCATTTTCCAGGTCATTGCTTATTTTGGTATTTATTTCATAGGATAATTGTGGACTTCCCTCCATGAGCAAAATGAAATGAGCAGCAGAGAGAGGTAAGATCAGGTTAAAACTCAAATAAAGAGAGGCAAGTGAAACAGTGAAAAATAAGATTCAGAGAAGCTAAGCATATTTAAAGTCATAAGCAATTAGTAATTATAAGATACGATAAAACAGAAGTAAGTACTTTTCCATATAATATTTATGTCGTTCTATGTAATTGCTTCTAAACTTGATGCTAGTGTTTGGGGTCTACTTCTTTTCTTAATCCTGCAAAAATGAAATTTCATCCTCCCCAATAGCTCATTTGCAATCTTCTATATGTGAGGACCCTTAAGTAAATATAGCTGTATACTATAAAAATAATGCATTTAGAAGCAAATTATAATGCTATTTAGACAGTCATTTATTGCTACATTTATGCTTCTTCTATATTTGTTTACTTATATCTTAATTATGTAAGTCAGGGGTGGTCTAATCCTAGCAACAATGAGGGCCAGATGGAGATTTTGGGGCCCTCCAATTGAGCATGTGACATTTCTCCCCTCACAGCTGCAGCCTGACACAGACGTTTGGCTGATGCTGCTGCTGCCAGAGAAAGGAGATGTTTTCGAGGAGGTGAGGGAAAGTGCCCACACTCCCTCCCACAGGTTACATTGGCAGCTTTGCTCCATGTGTTGAGTGTGTCAGGAGCAGGAGATGGCTTTCAGCCGTTTCCACTGCTTTTGATGCATGAATGCCTACTGCTCCTCTCTTCCAGGGGAAATACTCTGCCCGGGATGGGGATGTTCAGTGGGCCACCATCTAACTGAGCCAGCAAGACCAGAAGTCCTTCCTAAAAATATCATGTTAGAAGACTGTGAGCTGAGTGTATTGTGTTGAGAGTTATATCAAAACTGAGGAAGCTCTCTTAAAACAGAGCAAAGCAAACCAGAACAATATAAAATATCACATCTAAATAATACCTACACTATTCTTCAAGAAATCAGTTTTCACCTGTGAAGGTATAACATGAAAAAGCTGTGATATGCTACTGATGTTTTAATATACAAATTTTCAACACAACGCCCCACATTTATTCAGGTTTTAATACTATATTTGAGGAAAGAATGGCTTTACGTAGAGGAAAAAAGAGGAAATGTTCTGAATTATGTTTCCCTCTTTCCAGCTCAACAAACCTATTTTCTCCTAACAAGGGGAGAAAAGAGTGAACAGAAGCTGTCAGAGATATTTAGGCTTCAAGTCCATGCTTGAAGAAAAGACTACTTTTGATATACCATTGATATATTTTGATATATATTTATGGTATAGCTTGGTCTCTCTGGTTATAAAGCTTGAACTGGGGATGAAAATAAAACCAGATGAAGCTTACAGATATATCCCTATCCGAAATACTTTGGAAATACCTACCTTCAATGCAAAACAATCCATTCTGAAGTCCCAAGAAGGTTCTTCAGCATCATTTCGTGTGCCTGACAGGTGACTCATCTCTGGCAGAGATTATTCAGTACTATCTAGACAAAGGTAGAATTTTATCAGAGGAAGGGGAATCATCCCAATTTTACCTTCAGTTTGGCAGTGAAATTATAACAATCATAAATCGCTCCCAGCTGTCCCTGAAATCTCCCCTTCAGCACATCACTGTAGGGAGGGCAACAAGTTCTGCAGCAATCAATCCCTTTTATATCTCTCCACAGACACATAGGCATCATACTGGAGCTCAAACTATGTTGCTGGCTGAAAAAGATAATTGGTAAATCAAATACCAAATGAAATCACTCAAATACTATCCACTGCCCTCATTTAAGCAAGGAAGTTATTGCTGAAATACTTTCTTTGCCTTTTAACCAATGCATATATATATAACCCAGCAATTCCTTCTTAATCTTCCTAACCTCTTTCCACCTCAGATACTCACTCCTGTGGGTACCATCTCTCTCATTGCATGACCCATAAATTGTCTGCCTGTACTTCCTTTTTGTCTGTGGTCCTCTAAGCAGTCTTCTTCCTACTCTATTCAGAGTGTGTCTTACCTCAGGCATTGGACATCATTGTTTTCACGGTCACTACTTTCTTGCTCTGCGAATGCTTTTTCTGATTCCTATGCTATGGTACTTTCTGGACTGAATGGATCTCTGGCTGTCAGTGATCAAAGCTGTCAGTTGCTGTTTATTTCCTCACCTCCTCAATTTGGCTCCTGGGAGGATGTTTCAACAGACGTTTTAGAGAGACAGAAAAAAACCTAATATCCTGTTAAACTAATGACCCTTGGCTGTGCTATCTACAAACGAATGCAGGCACAGACAATCGCCCAGTTTTCTACTGAGGTTCTGTGCACAACATTCTTATGTGTATTTTCTAGCTATAAAATGCATGTGTATAACTTTAAGAAAAAAATGTATTATTTCCATTTAACAGTAATTATTCCGATGTAAATATGGCACTCCGATATTGTGTTCTGGTTATTAAGACTATTAATAAAGTTCATGTTCAGATTTTCTGGTAGAGAGCACTGCTGGCTCTTCTGTTTATTCTTTTCAGAGGGCTTCTGTAAAGAATGTCTGAAGCCTTTTTATTACTGTTACTTTTTACAAAATCAAAACTCTGGGATAAATTTGTTGTGACTAGTTATTAGCAAACAAGATTTTCTACTCAGAGCAGCAATGGCTTCTTTCTTCAGGGAAACATAGCTGTACTGAGTCAGAGATTCAACAGCATTTTCATGTCCTATGATCACCATACCAATCACAAATATTCCTGATGTTTGTACCAACAAATGGTTTCTCCACTACCAGCCTGCTATTTAATAGGTTATATTTAATACACTTGTATTAAACACACATCCTGGGAGGAAGTCTTTAAAGGATTTTTTTTTTTCCTTTATTGGTTGAGGGATGGTGGAGACCATGACTGAGAAAAGCGGAGGGAGCTTGTGGGAGTTGGAAACAGAAAGATGAAGAACTTTGTTTCATCCATGTTGAAGAGAATAGATGAGTAGGAATACACAAAAAGTTGCTCAGGGTGTAGTTTTAGCATGAACAGGAGAATGGTTTGAAGCAGAGAGGTAGATCTTTGCATAGAAACAGCTGTTGAATATATATTTGAATTAACCGGTGAGGTGAGGTGAGGTGAGGTGAGGTGAGGTGAGGTGAGGTGAGGTGAGGTGAGGTGAGGTGAAGAAAGGTGAAGAAAGAAAGAAGGGGACCCGTAATGATTTGTTGGACTCTGTAGGAGGATGAAAGTGGCTGCACTGGGACTCTCTAGAGGAAAAAAAGTAACATAGGAAGAATAAAAAGTTTAAGAGGAGAAATATAAGAAATACATGGAAGCCAAGTGATGGTAAGATTTTGAGAGAGAACATTATCAGGTGAGAGAAAGGTAAAGGCTGATTTTGGGTTTGGGTCAGGTGAGGACAAAATACTCCAGTGGAGTTTGGGCTAAAAAGTCAAAAGCACTAGAAACTTTGTTAACAGCAGATCCTGTAGAGTGCAGGAAACGAGGGGAGGGAAAGAGGAGAAAGGGAGCTGGAGATGAGAAAATATAGTGAGAACAAATCTTCACAATTAATGTTAAGAATATATTCTGCAGTTTTAAAAATGAAAGACGACAGTGAAAATAACAGTTGGAGAAGCAAGGGAGTTCATTTGACAGTTTTCAAAATTTATTTTTATATGCTTTGAAATTTATTAAGCAAGGGGAAACTGAAGAATGTTTTTATTGTGAAGGGGAAGAAGTACAAGGTAGAGGGAGAGAGAGACTATGATAAAGTAGTGAAGGGTGAGAATAGCCATGCTGAGGTTCAGAAAATGGGGTCAGGCAGGACCACAGAAATGGAAACGTGAGGAGGCAAGGTAGCAAAAGTTGAGGAGAGCAGACAACAAAGGTCTCTATCTGTGACCAAAAACCATAGGGACTGTGACTGAAGGGAAAGGGAAAGGAAGGAGGAGCTCAAATTGTACAGTGTTTATTAATTTTCTTCTGGAAGAATTCATCCAGCTACCACTGGGGAAGGCAAGGAAGCTTTCTTGTGAGAGCTCATTCCTCACAGCTGTATGTATGTAATACACACAGAACAGAAACTGAGCAAAACACTGTGGACTGTAAAGTCATCTCTTAAGAACACCGAGAAAACAGAGGATTTATAAAATCCGTCAAGAGGTTGTGCAGGTGATCTAACCAAAACTACCATTGTTTGGATAAGTACACTACTAAAACACGTATCAAAGTATAAAACATAGGCCATTATTCACTGTTTCCAAGGCACTGTTCATATGGAAAAGCAAATGAGAGATCATAAGAATGGTTTTAGCACTATTGTTGATCCATGCCAAATTAGGTTTCTAATCTATGCACAGAGCTATTATTATTAAAGCAAATCATTTATCCTCTTGAGTACACTACTGCTTTGTTTAACTTCAAATGATGTCCTTTACCTACCACTGCTGTGCACCCATCTTTTACAGGGTTTCTTTTGGCACAGTTCCTTGTTTGTTGAGCAATAGATTGATATGCTTGCAGGGAATGGAAGAAAGATGTGCTGCTGTACAGTACTAGCATCCACCCTGTGGTATTTTGAATACACTGGAAACACCAGCTAATGATAACAGGCTGTGATTAAATCTTTCAGGGCTGTAAGGCTGAATGGCATCATTTGGGAGAAAAAAAAATCTCCTTCTAAATCGCAGTGGAAAACTGCAATGGAGGAATATGGTAAAAGATTCTGTACCTCCATGTGTCTGTATGCATTCAGCATGTATAGGAGGTAATGTTTAAAGTGATAGTGGCATTTGGCTTAACCATTTACCAACAGAAGATGATTCTGAGAAATTTCTGCAGCTGGTTACCATTTTATATCTTTTAACAGGGGAATATTTTATATGATAGCCTTGTGTTCCTCACACAAAGGGCACTAATTATGCAGCAGTGATGAATAAAGCAACTCAGATAAGGAACATATCAAATTCATATCCTGTGCTACCCCAGAAATCTGATAGGAGATTGAATTTATTTCCATGATACAGATCACGGTTACAAAAAGCTTTTCACTCATTTCTGGACAGAGTTAGGACACTGGTACATGAGAAAAGTTACAGCAAGGTAAGCTATGGTATGATTTTAAAGCCCAGCAGCTTCCATAGTTGCTTCAGTGGATGTTTTGGTGCAAAGTCTTACAACAGAGCAAAGGTAAAACAGATTAACCACCTTTTACTGAATGGTAAGGGTGAGCTCCTTTGTACACTGGTAATTCCCACAGACTAGATGGTTTGCTATGAACCTAGTTGCTTGCCCATACCATCAGACGCCTCTGCTGCTAATGGTTAACATTATATCTGCATTTTATCTTTACGTTGAAAATAAAAAAGAATTCAAAAGAAAAAATATAACAACAACCTTTAGAGGAATATAGTCATGAATACTCACCTAAACAATAAAACTGTCTGTAGAAGGTGAGCTTATTAGAATCTCAGACTACATGGTCTTTCTGCTACCAGAAACACTTCTAATTAGCAAAATATTTTTTCTGAAGTGTCCTGTTGGGCTGTGGAAGTGGATTAATCCACAAAGCCTTGCTGCACTCATTCTGGGCTATGTTTGCATGTTTGGCCTGGGTCTTGATCACACAAAGATCCTGTGAGGCACATACTTCATTTGGGACTCACTGCCCTAATCCTCCTCCTAGAAGATATACAGCGTGGCGCTGCTCCATGAGCTCCCTGGAACTTGAAAAGTTTTCTGCAAACTTATTGCCAATCCACTTTGTCTAGGAACATTCACAGCATAGATTGAATATCTCTAAATCCCAGGAAGAAGTTTTGGTTTGGGATACAGTGCAGCACAGAGAATGGTGATTCAGAGGAATATAAAGCTTTCCAGGCTGGATCAGACTTGTGGCAGCATTTGCTCTGTGCCCGCTCTCCATGGCTCTGCGTCCAGAGGACAGCACAGCAGGTCTCACAGCAAGAAGTCATCTACTCACTTATGAAATTCTCTAGTCTTCATTCCTAATAGTTGGAAGTTGGATTAAAACCCTGAACAAGAGGGTCATTCCTTCCCATCATCTATTTTTAGCATTCACTATTAATAACTCAGCGTATTCTCAGGATTCATATAAATGTCCGGTTCCCCAGTGACTTTTGCTAAACTGTTGGCCTTAGTGGTATCTATTTTCAGTGATTTATGAAGTTTAATTGCACATTGTCTGTTTTTCCTGCTTTGATACATTTTCAATTGCCTGCCTTCAAATTTAATCAAGTGTGCTAATCTGCCACTGTATTAGTTTAGTGTGGCTTATCCTTTCTGAAATTCTTTACTGTCCCTCCGGATTTGAATAAAACCTAAATAAATTTGTTATCTGCAAATTTTACTATCTCGCTACTTGACCCCATTTCTGGGTAATTAATAAATACACTAAATCATTCCTTCATATCTGATGCAGCCGTAAAACCCTCTGTTGCTAATGTTTTATTACCATGCCTCTCCTGCTTTCTTACTCTTAGCTAGTTTTGGGAACGTAACAATACTTTGCATCCTTTTCCTTGTTGTTCATAACTGAATTGAATCCAATAAATTCTCACAAGCAGAAGAGAACATATTTCCTTGAAATGTATAGATTCTTCTCAGAGACGTTGTCCACTCATCACAACAGGGTAAATTAACGGGTAACTTATCCTTATCTTGGACTTTGAGTGTAAAATGACTGATGTATGTCTCACAAACACACACATATACATCAGATCTTGTGTTGTGTACTCACCTGGCTGCCTACCTGCTGGAAATTTTGAGAGAACTGTTGGGAATAGTTTTCCCCAGTCCTTGAGGAAAGAGGTGTTTTTCCTTTAATTATTTTGAAAAGTAGTCCTGTATTTCCATTTTGGGAAAGAAAATCCCAGAGCTCCATCAGCAAATGCCTTTTAAACAAGCAAACTGTAAATATATATCTTCTAAAGTGTTTTGTTTAATTCCTCTGAGTTTTTCTTTGCTATTTCTCCTCTAAGCAAGCTTTCTGTGAATCCCAGTCTCCAATGTGCAGTTACAGGGCCCACCTGTGCACCCATTAGCACAGTGGAGGGTTGGTGTATGGATTTTATGTGCTACACTTATATGAAATCATAAAAGCATTAATAGTAACAGCTTAGAAAGATATTAAATGTTGTGTGAAACTAGAAAAAGAATCAGACTTAACTTTCATTATTATTCTTTAACAGAAGTTTGATGTTTCGTATTCCTTGCAAGAAGAATGCCCTCCCCAATACATTCCCAGCATTTTCAAAATCATTGTCTTTTCAGACAATTCTCAAATAACCCTGTGAAATAAAATATGTTTTTGCTCTTTAGCTATTCCACTCATTTAGAATGTTACTAAATTAAAAAAGCTTATAAAGGACAACATGAAAACCAGCAAAGAATTGAAAACGTATCTGTTATCTAAAAAGGCATTTTTTCCTCTTTAGTTTAAAATGCTCACACAAAACCTGTATTAATTTTAAATTACTAACTTGAGAGAGAAATGTAATAAAATGTTTTGCTAATGCTTTGTTATCCTTATGGCTTCAACAGCAGCTCAAAATGCAATTAATTCTGTAACTTACACTCTGTGGCGGATGTCATTCAAGCTGCGACAGCTTATTGGGTAGTTAAAAGGATAAAATCAAGTAGTCATTCTACTAATCCCTTTACAAGGAAACAGCTTTATGCATAAAAAGTGGAACTTATGTGGTCATTAGCAGATGCTACATCAAGCAACCAAAAATACACACATTTAAATTCTTAAGCACAATCTATGAACACTACACAGATGGTTTCCAAGAAACTGTACCTAAATTGATTACGATAAAAATGATCTGCTGCAATTGTTTCTGTCAAAAGGGAGAACAGAATTTGTCCCAATGTGTCGCTCTGCCCACTCATGCAGAGAACCCAGCTGCTGAGACAGATGTTGCTCTAAGCACTTTATTTTAGGGTCATTAAAATGGTTACAGGGGTTAGTCATTCATTGTTTTATAAATTGTGCTTACTAGCTTAGCTCCATAGATGCTAGAAAACTTCTTTGTGGTTGATCAAAAAAAGTTACATGTCATACCACATTTACCTTATGCTGGCAGTAAAAATGGGTGAAGCACTTGCATAGGACAGGATGAGAAAAAAACAATTACTTTTTCTGTTTTATTTAGAAGAGCATATTTACTTAGACCTGATGTAATACTGGTGCCCATTCTGTAATCATCTGAAATGCAAAACCTGCCTCAAAGGCCTTCTATCTTTCATTTTAGTTCCTTTATTCATTAAAGAACTTGATTTTTCAATACAGCTCATTCCTGTACAATCTTCCTTCCATGGTATTATGAGCAAGAAGTGTCAGACAAGCAAAGGTTTAAGATCACTTGATTAGATCAGTGCAGAGTGGGTCCGTCTACCTCCCCGCTGTCTTTGCAAATGCTGCTCTTTGGCAGTTTGAGCATACTCAGGCTTTACTTAGAAATATTTGGCTAAATCTCTTCTCTGTTGGCAGGTTCTATGGTTTTCCATGGCTCATCTAATTCAGGATTGACTTAGCCGTGTGCATGTGATGTATTGGTGCAGCAGCTAATGTGTCAATGAGAAACAGAACAGTAAAAAGATGAAGCTTAGTGAAAAACAGCAAGGTTGGCAGATCCAACTACTTTTCAGATCATGCTGTAGCCTTTTATAGCCTCCACTACAAAATGTAGCCAACTTCCGCTCTTCTATTTCATCTTTGTCCCTATGTACTTGTTATTATGTTGATGGTTCTATTTATCTTCCCTAATTGGTGGCTGAACTCTGGCAGCCAAATTCCTAATTCTAGGTGGTGATCATAGACACAGTCTAAATGATATTTTTCCACCTTTCCTTTGCTCAGTTAGGATAAAGTCAGCCATCTATAAAAAACTAGTGAAAAATTTTAGTATCATTTGACCTGCCTCCTTAAAACATGGCTGCTTTGGCAGTGGGTTGATTTCCTGCACTTTTGCAGGGAGATTAATTTCTCTCCTCTGGCTTAATAGGCTTTATTTAGATAATTGTGGACTGTTCACGTGTAGATCCTCATAACTAAATAACATAGCATGTCACTTGCTTTGAAAATGCCCTGAAGTTACAATTTTAAAATGAAAATCAAGATATCCTCAGAAAATTAAAAAGCTGTAAGAATGAAGTTACCCTCTGCCTCAAAGTCTGGCTGTTTCTGAGGTCCAATATCTCAAAAAAAACATTAGGTTAGGAGCCAGACAGAAAACATAATCCTTAAAAATGCAGTGAGACATTCACTACTCTCAGAACCAGGCACATTTCATCCATTTCAAAATTCATTCAGTTCAAACAAACTACCAATACAAAAAGCCATTCAGACAAGAGTGCCATGTTTTTACCTGGCTGTATATTAAAATCTATAAATTCTCTTAGTTTCACATAAATTTGAGTTGAATTTTATCCAATCTGTATTTTGATCTTGCAACAAAACCCTTAAAATGTCAATGTTTTTTTCCAGGATTTGTCAATATTGTAAAACAAGTTCATCTGTATCTGAAGCAGAGAGGAGGGCTTTCATATGTAATGTCAGTTTATTATAGTTTCATGACAGGAAATTTATTATTGCCTAAGTGAGATATTAAGATTTGTTGTAACTAGTAGCTGATTTCCCTGCAATATAAGCTTAATAAGATGAGGGCTGTATTAGAAGCTTGGTGGACTCACAGGGTGCACTGATCTACACAGAAAATCACTTTTCCCTTCTGCTTTTGTTTTCCAATATCGTAAGGTCTTCAGGATAACAACTGTCACTTACTCTGCTTATAAGCAATATTGACTGTTAAAGATTCGTCCTGTTTCAGGAAGAGCTTCTGGGAGGTAATGTAACATTAAATACTAAAGACCTCTCTCGTTATCTGACATGTGTTTGGAGATGAGATTTAGTAGACCAATGCAAGTCCAGAATAATGGCAGAGCTGCACTTGCAGAGCAAATGTCCTTTTTAGCGTTGGTGGTTCATGCATTGCTCACAGAAGAACATAAAGAGAAACATCCTGATGAAAAGCAAGCCTGAGTTCTTAAAAGAGTTTTTGATATTCTGCACACCAGGCATGACAACATAAGGCTGCTCACAGCCTGGGTGTCACTCCAAATTCCATTATACTTACATTAGATGCTGTTTGTTCCTCCTGCAAATGCACTGACAGATTTTTGCAGCCCTGTACATGGTTTGTTTTTTTTTTTTTTTAGTGTATGAAAGGTTTGTAGTTATTTTAGCCATGGAGTTGCTAAAAAATTATTAAAGATAATCAAAGTTCACTCTCATCTACCCTGAACTAAGCCAAACAACATATCCTCTTTTAGAAACAAATGAATGGGAATTGGCTAGTAAGCCACTTGCACTGAGATGGCTGGGGCTGCCAAAAGGGTGTGATGACTTGATGCATGTTACAGAAATGAAAGCTTTTCTCCTTGAAAAGCCATCATGATACCTAGCTCTAATTCAATTTTTCCCCTTGCATTCTCTTTTTGTTATGTAGCATCAGACTCACAGCTGAGATGGCAAAGAGTACTAGTATTTGTACTATTGTGGAACAATACTTACCCTGAAAAGCATAGATTTTATATAGATTGGGAAGAAACACAGCACGTGCAATTGTGAGAAAAAAAGAGACAAAACCTGATAATAGAAACTCAGTCTGCTGGCACACTACAGCTTTTCTCAAAGTGACATTGCCTAGTGTAAAGATGAACAGTTCCTGCTGATTTAGAGCATCACTAAACATAACAGAAGCACATGTATACTTGGTCACTCTGAGTTCTTCTGGCCCAGCCTACAGTCTTCAAAAGCGGATGCTTATACTTTGATGAAGTATAAGAACAAGAGAAGAGTTTTTCCCTTTCTCTGAACACTCACTCAGCCTTCAACAATTTGTGATTCAAGGACTTCCTCTGGTCCACAAATCCCACCGTCCATGCTATCCACAAGCTAGAAATACTCTTTCTAAGGTATCAAGGGAGAAAGCTTGGACCTATTAGCATCCCTGCCATAACTGCCTTAGATAGAACAGAACAAGGCTTTACCTAGACGCATGCAATTTTCTCTGCCATTCTTCGTCCTCCCCTACAGAAACCACTTATAGTGGAATAACCCAAAGCACAGAGGGGAGTTTTGAAGCCTGGAACTGCACTTTGGGCACTGACCCCTAGATTTGTCCCCTGAGGTTTCCCCACAGGCTCCCATTCACCCCCCATTACATGTGCCCCTGCCCTCTTGTACTGTTCTCTTACACCTCCTCCAGCACCCTGTGTCTGTATGGCTGACCCAAGATATTCCCACTCTGCTGCTTACTGGACTATCCTTTTTTTTTTCCCCCATTTTTCTCCCCAGAGAAACCCTGCCTACACTACTGTGATCCTTAAGAAATCAGCATTGTGTGGACATATAGGATGCCAGTTTGATGATACTACTTAATCCTTCCTTCACCCAGTTCAGGTCCTGGACTAGTTTTCATCATTCCACTTGACTGATGCCAATCAGCTGTGCTTTTGCCTAAACTGTGTGGGTACAGCCACTTTTTAAGTCTTCAAGCTCTTAGGAGAGCATGGAACAGCTCAAATGTACTAATGCCTCCAGACAACTTTCTAAAGAGAGCGGCATTTCAGACAGAGACATTTTTCAGGAACATAGTTTGGGAAAAACAAAGTCAAAACTGGGTGATCAGTTGGAGGTATTTTCCACAAAACAGAAGGTGCACCCCACCTTTGAATATCAGCCACTCTAAGTAACCTCAAATTTACCACCTAGAAATAAAGACTATAGTCTTTAGGACATGATTATTAATATTAGAAAATCTTAGCCAAAGATAAGATGTCTAGAAGACATGTAGATGGTCTTCAGGAGATCCCACACATATATACACATCTTAGGTTTGGAACAAAACCATCATGGAGCTACACAAAGTGTCAGTCTGTCACCAAGCTATGGACTATTGCATTTTTATGTAAGAATATTAATTTAAGTCATGTGATAGCTGGAAGGTGAGAAGTAAACATCCTCTGGTCCAACTGAAACTATGTTTTTTTGCATACACGTATACCTTCAGCATTGTGCATTCTCCCAGTTAAAAAAACCCCAAACAAACAGATCAAATATCTGGTTAAACTTAGTTCACAGGGTAATAGAAAAGAGAGAACACTAATACATTTGGGCTACCCATTCACCGTTGGCTGGAGGATGTGAAAGCACCTGTGACTGCGTAGGTGTGTTTTTCTACTCTTGTTGATTATCTTCTAAAGGTTTCTGATGGAAACCACATCCTTTCACCCAGAATTGGGAGGTGTTTATTAAAGACGCTGAAAGCAAAAATGAGCAGCCCTCCCCCCCCAAAATATCTAGTACAGATATGATTGTCTATAATTTTCTCTGTAACTGAACTGCAAATGTGACCTTTGCAAACCAACAGTACTTTCCCAACTGAAAAGGTGTTTCAGCTGCATGACAGCATGGTATGTGATTTTGCAGAGCCTTGCACTTTCACCTTTGGGTAGAGTTAATTCAAAACATGATTGTCTTGATTTAGTGATAGATGGACCCTTTTTTTGCCAGTGCAAATGACTCTCCACAGAGCTAAGACTGTGACAACCACATCCTATTGCTTTTAAATAACAACTTTAATATTCTGGCATTAAAGGAGTGATCACCTTTGACATCAAGTGGAAAGACCAAGAAAATTAATGGCTAAAATTCCCATTCATTGTCATCCTTTCCATTATCTCTCTTAGAGGGGTGTCACGTATGTGCTATTAATGTTGAAGATTGTGAAATTTGGGGTGAGGGAAGGAGTAAAAAAGCAAATCAGACAATGCATCTTCTTTTTCCATTCCAAGCAAACTGGACTTGTTAACTCAGGAATTCCTTTTCTCTCAGTGTTATCTGTGGAACTGGTATTCAAACTACATAAATGCAGTAGAGAGTGAAGACATTTATTTTCTTCATTTTTCTATAAACAACTCTTGTATAGTTAAACCTCCAGGAAAAGAACAGCATTGTCAGTTCATTGTAAACCCCCAGGACTTATATCATGAGCATAGCACATCCCTGTTTAGTTGGTGAACCTACAGGAAAATGTCTTTGTTCTATGAGACACATGAAATTAGTATAAAAGGAGCACTGGAAGTGTGTTTTTTCAAGGCCTGATCACTATCTCATAGATACTGTCAGAAAGTCCATTGCCTTATTTTGAGGTTGATCTTCCATAGTTGATATATGTATATATAGTGATTTTTCACTATGGAAGTTGCTTCCAGCTGCCTTCAGCTGTCTTCTGACTCCATGCACTTTCCTGTTCTTTAGTGTGAAATCACTGTCATTATTGTGGACTGCTCTCACATCTAAATCTTGAGGACAAGGCTCAACTTCACAAATGACTTAGGACTTAAGTCTGGGCTAAGTGCCAAGCAGCCTACATATTGCGGAATGTCTCTGTTATTTGATTTCTATAGAATAAATGCACAATTTTACACTTTCTATTGATAGGGATGTTACCACAGGGCAAGCTGGGGTTAGCTATTCCTCTCTACCTTCCCATCTGGGTGCTCTTCATGCACTGTAAATGCAAATAGATTTATTACACTTTGAAAGTGAAATTGTATATCTCGACTTTATTGGGATGTAGTCATGCAGAGACATAGCACAGAGTAGTAAGTGCACTGTCAATTACTCACCTTAATTTATTTTTGCAGTTTGGTGGTTTTTTTTTTTTTTTTTTTTCCCTCTGGAAATAATTTTTCAAAGACTTACTGAGAGTTCCTGAAGAGAAGAGGCACTTTCAGAGAACAACTGACTTTAGGCAACCTGAAGTATGAGCTGAGGTACCCATCCAGTGTTTCTGGAGTGAAGATTTCACTCTCCTTCTTTCATTCCAAAAGAACATTTTCACCCTTGCTCTTTCTCTTCGTCTCTCTCTGCCTCAGCATTTATAACAAGACACCAGAGAAATTGATTGGTTTACCAGCTTTGGGATACATAATGCGCCTAATTCTCTGAAGATGGTGGAATATTCCAAAAATAGCTTTAAACATTTTATAACAGGTGTTCCTAATAAGTTAAAGATTAATCAAGTAAAGCTTCAAATATGTTTGCTGGAAGACAAGCAGTCTAGTGTCGGTCCAGCAGGGGGAATTTCTGGAAATAATAATTAGAAAGAAAACTTTCAGATGATGCAAGGATAATAAGGTTACTTTGATCAAGTGCAAAAACAAGGTGGTAGAAATAAGCCTAGCCAACAGGAAGCCAGTGCATTATGGGAGACAATGAAGAAGGGGAAAAAAGGAATACATACTAATAATACAAACTAAACAATCCAGATGGAACAAAGGAAGCAGCAGGGCAGCTTTGGTTATGAGAATATTCAGCTTTGATCCTATAGGGCTACAACTCTCTTTCTTTCAGCTGCTTTGTTGTCACTTATGCCAAAGATAAACTGATCTATAGTTTTCTCTGACAAGAGAATCTACCCATCAGCTGCCATTAACCCCAAGCTCTCTATGGGTGGGTATGCACTGTTGCACCTTATTGGAGGAAACTAGAAAGAATCACTGAGTTTTTTTCTCAGCTTTTCTCTATTTTCTGAATAGCATCCGGTGTATGGCACAAGCATTTCACAAAGCCTCCTGTTCCCAGAAAGCACTTTTAAAGGCAAGTAAAACAAAACAATGCAGAGCTAGAGAGAATGGTGTATCCCCTTGTCATCTGAGCTCCATAGCTCTGCATCTTTCCCGTACAATGTTTCTCCAGCTGTAGTGGGCACAAGGTTACAGATCAGGTTGTTATTACTTTCAGGATCTAGTTAACAGGGTCTGATGAAAGCCAGTTCATAATATTTGCTTAATAACGTTATCAGGATGAAGTTTATTACAAAGAGGAGAGTGAGCAGGCTGATAAAGCAGCTTTTAAATTAAGACTTATAGGTAGCTTGGCAGAAGAGATATGGTAATGCCACCTAAATCTTGCACTGAACTTTTCATCCAGAGATCTTAAAGCACTTGGAAAAGACGCATCAAGGTCACATGGGGAGATTTTGGAATTAGCAAAGACTGAAAAGCGACTGAGCTGTATCACTGATGTGATGAGACTGCAGTGTTGAGACCATAGATTAGCTTTGCTACACTGATACATCTGATAACAAAGGGAGTTACTAGGAATGAACAGCGCACTGAGCTACAGCCTGAATACGTCTTCACTGTGCACTTACAGAAGCCAAGGCACAGGCAAGTGTTTTTCCTTCGGCAATAATAAATCTACCTCTCCCAACCCTGGGTCCTGTGACCTAATAGTAGGACTAGCAGCACTCTCTTTTTCAGGTATATTCAAGGCTATTATATTGTGGTTACAGAGACTTTCTAATAAAACATAGTTGATACTCAACTTAGATACTGAGAGAAATTTTCAGCTGGTGTAAGTGGATGTAGTTGTTTGAATCTTCAGTTCTGAAAAGTATGTCGAACAGTTTATGTACTCTACCTGATCTATGCTATATGTTAACATCACCCAAAGGAGAAAAAGTTGTTGTAACCCTATACATTGTATTCAAAATTATGTGGCTAAAATGGATCATCTTTTATAGGATATGGTTTCAACACTGCGTAGAAATATTTGTAAAACAGCTAAGTACATTCTGGACTAGATATCTGTGTATCCAATTTCCTTGTAGTGTGGCAACAATGGCTTTGTAACATGCTCCAGTACTGTGGCATGCTAACTTTGCTATTTGAATTTTAAGCATTTGGCCCTGTGAGATGCAATTTCATTTTAACAGTACCAGCAGGGATTACAAGATGAGCTAAACAAATTGTGTCCTGCCAAAGAATCCAGGCAAGTTGCTTCATTTTATAGGAATTTACTTCATTTTATAGGAACTGAGTTAAAAGATTTCTATTTTTATCTTTTTAATCAACACCAAGCATCTTTCCATGCTGGTAGTGTTCTGTTGCCCTGCGACTGCTTTTATGTATGGGGTCAATCCTGTCCTCATGGAATTCAGTTCTAAATCACCATAATGGGAACATGATTGACTCTGATATTCATTGCAAATTATAAAATGTCTTCCATGATATGGTTTTCCCTGTGATATTAGAGAAGCCAGTCCTGCAACACTTCACAGGGATGGAAAGTTTACTGGCAGAGCACAACCTGGAAGTTCTTCAGTATTCACACCACAGCTTTACTGTGATGATACTGAAGTAGAGAAACGCAGCTTAGGTGCAATGATAATTAGTCTATTGGCCTTTGTGCAGGAAATTCTAAAAGGGTAAATATTGATGATTTGGTTTTGCTGTTTTAAATCATAGTAACACTTGGAGATTATTACACTGCATTGAAATCAATGGTGAAACTTGGACAGAGTCTGCCTGCTTGCTTCACATCAGCTATCAAACAGCTGTCAGATGATAATAGCTGTCAGATAACAACAACCTGAGCTGAATTTGAACCAGCAAAATTCTACACAATTGGTTTCTAATGCCACAAGTTGTCTTTTTCCATATCACATTATGGGTTTTAGTGTATAACTTCAGCAAACTGTCTTTTGTGCCTCCATTTTCCTAGGTGAAAAATTTGCATGCATATTGCTGCCACCCTAACAGTAGCAAGGTGACTAATGACTAGTAATTAGAATCATAGAATCATTTGGGTTGGAAAAGACCTTTAAGATCATCAAGTCCAACCATAACTGATTTCCTGCAGCTGAGATTAGATATGTCTGTTGGCTGAACCCTCAGTATTTTATAGTAAAGCAGCAGAAAGGAAATCAAACCATTATATAAACAATTACTGAATGGGAAATTTGTCACCTAAAATTACATGTTTGGTTTCAGTTGTTCTCTCTGTTTCTTCTACCAAGATGTTAACAGGAATGGGAAAACTATTAAACATTTGGTTTCTTCTGAAAGTGAGTTTCTCTACTAAGGCATTATTTATCTGTAACTGGATATTTTCTGTATAATGATAAGCAAGATAAATCAGTATCACTTATCAAATTGTCCACAGAAATAAGTAATTACTGACATTAGGACTCTAAAATATGGTTCTAATATCGAATAAGTGGCCTAATCAAGCTAAAGATACTGAAATCACATGAATCAAAATGGGAACTAGAGCAGATCTTGTGTCAGCTTCATAAAATATTTAATGTCTAACTTTTGATAATGTTTTCCATAGTGACTGTCCCCTACAATGAATATAATAATGAGCTTTTGAGAAAACATGAGTAGCTAGTATTTATTGCTTCGATCACAGCAAACTGGCTGTACTGAGTTTGGTGTCCTCAAGAACTTGGGAGTCAAATGCTTCATATTGTACATTTTCAGGGCAATTTAGCCATCAGATAAGAAAACATCTAAAACAAAATAGAGATTTGCAGTGACAAGTTGAGTGGCAATATAATCACAATCAAGCTGTCTTCCCAGCAAGGTTCTCAATAGGAAAAACATTTGTAGAAGGGGTGCCATAGGCAAAATTCTCATTAATGAGGTTAATTCAGTTTATGTGCTGAAATTTAAGTTATGTGGAATATTCAGGTTAATTTGAACAAACTTATTAATACAGAAAGAAAAATGCAATAGAAATGCAAGTGAGTAAATAACTGTTTCATTTTGATGGAATAAATATCACAGATATTGGAGAATCAAACTGGTAGTCCTTGCCTTTCAGGGTTATTTTAAGTAATATGTTGAAGGACTGCATTGTCTCCATAAAAGTCTGCTATACTTTTTAAAGTCAAGCATGCAATCTGCCACGTCATTTTTGTTGTCTTTTTTTTTTTTAATTTGCATATATTCAGTAATCTCCTGACATGTCTTTGCTAAAATTATAGCCATATTGTTGTCAAATTGAAAGAAATTAGACATGTTAGAAATAAGAAATGTTGCCCGCCTCCATTCTCTTTTCTTCCTGTTGGGATTCAGCTGAAGCTTTCAGTGTAGATGAAAATGGTGTGTGAGGCAGACAGCAGATATGACTGAGTAGAACTTACTCTGCTTCTACCTTCTGCAAAAGGACAATGGCCTTGATTTTAGGTTGAGAATTTGGGGAAAGCTCTGCCATTTGGCATTTTGCAGCTTGCCCTGTGGGGCACTGGGGAATTAAATGTACCTCCCCTCTAGGCTAGATGGATTTTAGAGGATGACTGACATCTGGTGTTGAGGGAATGGGCACTTGGTTTTCTATGGTGATAGTGAGCTGTTCCAGCTGGAAAGGGTGTTGGGTCGGATGGCAAGGAGCAGCAGAGATGAATTCCAAGGCAAGCTGATCATTTTACAGCTGAGTGAGCAGTGTGTACTGTGCTGGACAGTTTGGGGTCTTTTCTAAGAACACTTGGAAGAATTTAAATGCTGTGAATGACAAGTCCCTTAAAATGTCTGCAGGGTATGGACTTGACAGGATATTAAGTGATTAATAATCATTGATCCCATATATCACAGCCTAAGGCTTTAGAGTAAGCCTGCACTTTCTAGAGGATAACATTGTGAAGCACGTTTGCTAATTAGCTATCCTTGCCATTAATCTACTTTAAGAGAAAGAACTCAGGAGCTATTATTTTCCTTCACCACCAGGCAGCATACATCACAGCATCAATGTGAAATGTCAGATGTCCATCACCAGCTATTGGGTATAGGTAATAATCATATTGAATCTCACGTCAAATAGCAGATTTGCTTTGGAAGGTTATAGGCATAGGACAGCAGGTGGTGTAGACATAAACATGTGCCTAACTGCCCTTCGAGGAACAGATATGTACTAAACCACCCTGTTGACAGGCTTACAAGCAGAGTATTGTCTTCTGTTTCCTTACTTTTGTGCATTTGTTTAAGTCAGCCTTTGTCTTAAAACATACATGTTGTTACCATCTTAAATATATTCACTCTTTCCCCTGGAAGATTAGCACGACATCTGTGGAGACTTCTCAAGGCTGAAGTATCACTGTAGAAATACATTTCTTTAACACCACAGTGCAGGTCAGACTCACCTCTGAACTATCAATTCAAGCTTCAGGAATCATCTGAAACTTCAGAAGGGTGCTTTCATTATCATCCTCATAATATCCAGTTACAAAAAGTAAGTGATACTACAGAAATCAAGTAGTCCACGTCATTGTATATGCACATTGAAAATGTATGCAGAATTGTATGCAGACATTTGCAAATGTGCCATGTAATAAGCAAATTGCTTAAATGCCAGATAGGGAAAAACATAGTAGCAATTCAGAAACAATGACCAAAAGTAATTGTTACAAGCAAGACCGATGAATTGCAGAATCGGGAAGAATCTAGCTGGAGATATATGTTTTTTAAGCAAAGATGAAAGTGTAATTTAACTGTAATTATGACACCAAAATTGGAAAAGGAGCAATACAAGAGAAAAGACTGAAATGCTTTAAGTGTCCAAGAAACATTTGAAAAGTAGGTTACTTTCAACACATTGTAGAATCGATATTTGGAAGTGAAGAAGAGGAGAATTCATCTAAGAGTTGAGCATCTGTTTTAAGACAGTCTCCTGGACTATCTCCTTAAGGAGCAGAGACAAGGATAGGAGCCTTCAGAAGACTGACTAGCCTTTCCTAAGGTAGGTGTACAGATAGGTGAAATAAATAATTCTCTGAGGGTGTCCATCTCTATTCATTGATGTTAGAAGAAGATTAGATAAGTAGTCAGACTAAACACTATGCTTTCTGTGGAATTTGGCTCATCCATATTTCAGCCATGCCAGGTCTTCCAGTCCAACTTTTGACTGAACATTTTAATGATATGTTGACAAGCAGGCTTTCATGTGATCTTTGAGTCTTCTTCCTCTAATTTTTATTTTCTAATTATTGTAATTATAGTTAATATGCACACTAATGCAACTCTAACAGTGCTTGTGATGTGTATTTGTTCATAGCATTTCTAAGATTTTATACTTCTCTGAAGCGCACGGTTGTGGAACTAGCATCAATTTGCATTACTATGGACAATCAAATCAGAACCAAACTCAATGTCAAATTCTTATCCTTGTGTCTGAGAAATGACTACTGTTCTTGATGTGTCTAACGCCTGCTACCTCCAGCCTGAGGGTAAAGGGATAAGTGAATGGACTTGATTTAATTTCTTACTGTACAGTATATCAAAGCAAAAATTAATGCAGAAGTTGAGGAGGATGTCTGCTGTGACTTTCATTTTCTAATTTACACTTAGTGAGCCAGCATTTCCATAATGAGTGATTTAGGAGACCATACAGAAAGGATAAACAGGAATAATATGATGAACTGTAGTTTTACATTGTCCATCTAAAGAGTCAGGTCTCTGACAAAGTTCAATCTTGCAAACACAGAATTCTGAACATGTGGTATTGTCTCCGCTGTCCAGTAAATATTTTGGCCTGTTACATGAGGTAGCTCAGCTTGAATTTATTCTAGGGACATAAACAGCTCTTGGTGCCTGCATAATCAATACCTGTTGCTCTTATTTTCATAGGATCATATGATGATTCAGTTTGCAAGGGATCTCAGGAGGTCTCCAGTGCAATCTCCTGCTCAAAGCAGAATAAGCTGTGAGATCTGGCCAGGTGGCACAGGGCTTTATCTACTCAGGTCTTTAAAATCTCCAAAATGGAGGCTGCACAACCTTTCCAGACAACCTGTTTCACTGCTTGGCTGTCCTTGTGATAAAAAGGTTTTACTTATATTTCAGACTGAATCTCTTTTGTTGCAACTTGTGCTGGTTGCTTCTTTGTGTTCCATCGTGTACCTCAGGTCTTCTTGATAACCTCCTAGTAGGTACTGGGGGGCTGCTGTTAGGCCCCACTGAAGCTGTCTTTTCGAGGATGCATGATGCACAAGCCCAGTACCCACAGTCTCACTCACAGGGCAAGTGCTCCAACCCTAGCCATCTTGGTGGCCTCCACTGAACGCCGTCCAGTTTTACAAGATTTTCCTTGTATTAAGGGCCCAAAACTATATGCAGTGTCTAGATGTGGTCTAATAAGTACTGAGCAGAGCAGGATAACCCTTTGCTACAGGCTGTGCTTCTACTCATACTCCCCAGGATGCTGTTGGTCGTCTTTTATGCCAGGGCACACAGCTGGCCTATGTCCACCTTGTGTCCACCAGCATTCCCAGGTCTTGTTAACACAGCTGTGTCAGGGCTATGAGGACATCAAGAGCTTAATTGCCCTGCCCAGCCTCCTCTGGGACCCCCACCCACTCTCCCTGCCCAGGACCCCACTGACAGTCTGGGGCTGTCAGTCCCTGCGGTCAGACAGCGGCAGTGCTGGTCTCCAGCCCTGTCTCTGCCCCCATCTCCTTTTGCTCTCGGCTGGAGCCCCTGGCTGTGCCCTGGCCCTGGTTCATCACTTGCTGTGTCGGGGGCTGTCGAAAGACCTTTTTACCAGCCCCATGGGACTGTGCCCCCTGGGTGAGGGCACAGCCAGCGTTGGGTCACCCTTGGCTCCAGCTCCCTGGCCGGGGGTTGCTGCTGGCCCATGCTGTTCCCTGAGGAGATGCATCCCCACCAGGCAGCCCTAGCCTGTATTGCTGCCAAGGTTTCTTCCTTCCCAGATGCAGGACTTCGCATTTGTCCTCAGCGAATTTTGTAATGCTCCTGTCGGCCCACTCCTCCAACCTGGCTAGGTCTCTCTGAATGGCAGCCTTGCCATTTTCTTTCATAATGTATGTATGTAAAATATACACATATATACATAAATGCATCACTGCCCCACATTTTGCAGTATCAAAATGGTTTAAGTATATGTCACCCTGCATGACTATATATGCTTCTACAAGAACTACAGTGTTAATGAAATTCTGTACAATAATGTGCTGTCTACTGTGTTTGACATGTACAAAATAGCTCTCCTAATTCTCAAGTGAATAATCACCTCTCCCCCTAATTCTTAGTTCTTCAAATGAAAACTAAATATTACTACACTGTTTCATTGGCTCATGCTTTTTAAAAGCAGAATAAATAATGAATCAGTTGCAATGTTTACTTACATTTGTAAATCTCTTGTAGGTATAACAAATTATTGAGCCTAAATTTAATTTCAGCCTTCAGTTAAAGACCTGGTGCATTTGTACTTCATAACGATGAGTTTGCTGCACCATTTTTACAGTATGATATTTTACTCAGAAAATGGTCTGTGATTCCTATGGCAAGAGATGATCCCCAATGATACCACATAAATCTTAATTTAGTGTTTCTGGATGCAGCTGAAGCATTTTTTTTAGAAAGATCATGTTCTGGGCAGAGAGAGTTATTTAAATTTATATGTTCTTTCTAGCTATCCAGAAAGATCACATCAAAGACATACAGTGTTGCCTTACTGTCCTAAAGATTTGCTTATTTTTCCCTTTCAGTATGAAGATTTTTTATATTCTTTGTAAATATCTGAAATGACAACATTGTATTTGCTTTTTTGCTGGACTGCAAAGGAAACTTTTCTAAATGCTCGTAAGAACTGGTTAATTTCTTACAAAGGAAATATGGTTAGACTATGCCTCAATGATGCAAAAAAATCAGGATTAATTCCTTATTCCAAATAAAAACTAAAAAGGGCTGAAAACAGTCCAAGAGGCTTATGTCTTCCTACTGAGTATATAGGGTACCTAAGCTATTAATTAGGGAACCTCAGTTAAGTTCCTGAAATTAGTCATGGTGAATTGGATGTTTCTTATCCACAGAATATTAAATTCCATGATATCAAACAGTTGCAGAAGATGGGATAAAAGACCGTGACTCCAAAAAAAAAGCACTTTCCTGCTATGAGACCTAAGTGCAGATCCTTATTTTGCGTTGAGTGGATGCGAACTCTGCGTTCCAGATGAGTTACCTACAGTTTCTGTTTGTCTGTCTCTCCAGAAACTGGGTTCTGGACATAAGGTATTTTAATGATAAAAGAATTCATTATATTACCACAAAAAAATTTTAGTTTGGGTGAAAACTAATTGTCCAGTTAGCAAATATTTTTTTTTTTTTCCCCCTGAGTATAAGTTACGAAACAGCTATTGTTGTGAGAGACAGCATGCAAGCACACATGAAAAAGATAGCACTCTGCCCAAAAGAGAACAGAGATGGTGCTAAAAAGGCAGTAGTATCCCTTTTTTACAGATAGGCAGCTGAGGGATAGAAAGTGCAAACAAGTTGGCTAGGGATAACACAAACAGCCAGTGGTATAACCTGGCGTTCAGACCAGTTATTCTATATCCCATTCTTCTGCAGCAACTCCAAGGCTGTTCCTCATATTTGTTTAATTCTCTTGCAACTGGCTTACTCTGAGCTTGTCATCTACATAAAGATTAAAGAAATATATGCCAGCCACATGAAAAACAGAATACTCTGTCCACCTAGCCAGTTAAGTGTAGGTGTATCTTTGTGGACAGAAAATGATATGAGATGTAGCAGCAGTCAGAGGAACTATACCAGCTTTAAATCCACTCCTCAGTTTTATTTTTACAAATTCCTCTCTTCATAAAATTGGGTTACAGGCATGATTTCACACTGGCATCTGACCCCGCTCTGGTGTAAATATCTTCAGAAATAAAGGGAAAGGAAAAAAGAAAATAAAGAGGAACAACAAAACCTGACAAAGTACTTTGAAGAGAATATCACCAAAGTCCTGTACAAGAAACACAGCATTTTGAATGGCTTCTCATTCCTCTTCAGAGGGTCTGTGAAAATTATCTAAGGTTTATGCATGCTGCTTCTCTATCTTCTGTAACAGTTTGAGAGACTTTATGATGTGACAATTTAAAAGAAAGTATCTGTCTTCTTACAAGCATTTTCCCCATTTCCCAACTGTCTTGTTATTTCTAGGGAACACTCAGCAGTACACGCAACTGCATATAAATTCCTGTTCTTGTACTGGATAAGCCTTGTTATACTGAAAACAACATTCAAGTTTGGGGGATACAATGAAGCCAAATGTTTTTTTCATTATTGTTCCTTACAAGCAGCTCTTATAAAATTCAGTGATTCTGTAGTAGTCCAAAGCACTTCAGTAATCATAAGCCTAATGTGGCAGCATTGCACAGAATAGGTCAGGCATATTCCAGTAAAGTAGGTTTTCGTGTTTAAAGGACATACGGTGACGTCAACAAGCTTCCAACTGGCTTCTCTTAGACATCTGACTGGTCTCTTTCCAGTTTACTTTTGCCTGCAGATGTCCAGGATTTTCTGTGGGGACTGCGCTGGTTAAAGACTTTGTGGTGTCCCAGCTTTGTAGCCTTGGCACTGAGATGGTTCAAGGCTTGCTGAACCTAAAGCTTCTCATTGTCCCATAGCGGCACAGGCTGCATGTGAGGCTGTATCTTGTGGATTAATGCGACTTAACTTTAAGCACTTACATGAAGTACCTAAATTAGAAACTGTCAGTAAGGGAGATAGTGACCTACAGACTGCGGCTGAAATCATAGCTGGATCAGATATCCAGAGTTCAACTTAATTTAAAAAAGTGCATAAACCAAATATATATATATATATATAAAACACCTACACTAAGATCTCTTATACCTCTGCTCAAAATTTTGTATTTTACTTTTGGAAAAAAATACTTCTCTCTGACCCCCCCGGAATTTCCAATAAACCAACATTTCTAAATGTTAACCCCTTTCTTTCCAGTTCTGAGACTTAAGCAGATACATTTTGAGGTTCTAGATTAAAGCATTTAGTCTCATTTTTCAAAAAAAGTGGGACAGAACTATGCCATGCCATATGGACACAGAAGGGACAGATAGTACTTGCCACCACTTAAGGACAACACTATCCTAAAATGCAAGTGTGTAAGAGGATAGTGAGAACAGCTTCCACTCTTATTTCCATCTTGTTCCCTCCTAGTCGCTGCTTTTTGGGGTGGATCAGAAGGCTTAAGGGATTTGTGGAAGGAGACAGCCCTCTATTCCCCTAAGCAGCTGGAAGAAGAGCTTTAAAATGGCATATGTTTCTGATTGATTTTTCCCTGTTGTTGACGCCTTGGATGTTTGATTCAGAAAATTCATCCAAACTACAAAAGCACAGAACTGCAGACCATGGATACTGGTTTTGATCTGTGGTTTGCAGATGTCCAGAACTGAGGATTAATTTGGGCTTGTCTATAACATAGTTAGCTAGCCTGGGAAGTCTAGAAATTTGACTATAAATCTTGAGAGCACAAACTGTTTTCTACTATTTCCAGAATTTTGAGGTATGGTGAGACCACAAATATCACACAAATTGCCACATCTCAGAATTTTGATCCTTCTGCTCCTCGACACAATTGAAAGACATTAAAAACATAGGCACAATAATAAAACCTCAGTCTCTTAAATGGCATTTTCTAGTCTTTGAGAATTGTTCTATTCATCCTTTAGGGAAAAAAAAAAGTGTTTGTTTTCAGCTGATGTCTAACACAAATATTATAATAGCATGCTTTCTCCAAGTTTAACCAGTATGTGTAAGTTTTAATCAATGTCCTTTGAATTTCCATTCTCAGGGCCAGACTCCCTGGTCCAGTTTTGCTTCTTTGTGCCACTTCAAAAATGCAAAGCAGCTGCAAACCTGGTTAAAATTGCAAGTCAGTTCGGGTTCTTTTGCACAGACAGGGTGGCTGAAATATCTAGAAGGTAACAGTGTACATGACCTGTCTGCTGTTGTGCATTGACCATACAGCCCCTGCCTAGGCCTTGGAGAGAGAAGTATGAACTTCAAGCAAATGATGATTCCAAATAAAAAAGGCTTAAATCCCTTTTCTTGAGAGCTTGGCCAAAGCACGTCTAAGAGGCCAACCTATAATTTAAAAAACAAGGAAAACTCTGGAAGGGGTCAGCAGGGCCCCTTTATAGTTCAAATATTATTCTAGTTTGGATTTTGGCAATCTTTGGGATTTCATATATTACTCAGTGCCAACTGATAGCCTGCAAGTTGAATCAGTATTTAGCCAACTTGTGGTCCTGTCCTTTTTTTCCACTAGATCGTTGTGGGACTTATGGTTCTCATTTGAACTTGTTTTTATACTTTTGCCAGTTGTTGAATATTTCCCCATCCCCCTTTGTCAATGGGATTTAATATATTTTACATTTGGGTTTTTTTTTTAATGAGTATCTCTTTTGTTCAGCAAGTTTCCAACACTGTAGGCAGATTTCCTTACTCCTTTTAATGTTTGTGAAATAGGGTGATTCTTTGAAGAAAGATCTTTTAAATTGACTACTGGTCTCCATCTTTTATATAAATATCTTACTAGTGTTAGGCTTCATAGCTTTTCCTGATTTCTTAGACAAATATACCATACCTATTACACAAATGTTTGATGACAGATTCTTCACTTCTCCATGGGTTTCTTGTTTGTTTTACCCCATTGGTCTAAACTGTGTAAAGCAGAAAACCAGAGATTAATGTTATTGAATATTATTCTTGGCAACATAGATAAATCATGGCACATCTATACGATATCTTTATAGGTGTTGTGTTTTAACCCTGGTAGGCAGCTCAGGCCCAATAACCACTCACTGACTCCCGTCCGGTGGGTTTGGGGAGAGAATCGGAAGGGTAAAAGTGAGAAAACTCATCAGTTGAGATAAAGACAGTTTAATAGGTAAAACAAAAGCCGCACACGAAAGCAAAGCAAAATAAGGAATTCATTCACTACTTCCCATTGGCAGGCAGGTGTTCAGCCATCTCCAGGAAACCAGGGTTCCATGTCCTGGTTTCAGCTGGGATAGAGTTAATTTTCTTCCTAATAGCAGGCATAGTTCTGTGTTTTGGATTTAGTAGGAGAAGAATGTTGATAACACGCTCATGTTTTTAGTTGTTGCTAAGTACTGCTTATGCTAGTCAAGGACTTTTCAGCTTCCCATGCTCTGCCAGGTGCACAAGAAACTGGGAGGGGGCACAGCCAGAATAGTTGATCCAAACTGACCAAATGGGTATTCCATACCATATGACGTCATGCTCAGTATATAAACTGGGGGGGGTTGGCCGGGGGCAATGATCGCTGCTCGGGGACGGGCTGGGCATCGGTCAGCGAGTGGTGAGCAATTGCATTATGCATAATTGGTTTTGCATATTCTGTTGTTGTTGTTGTTGTTGTTGTTGTTATCTTCTCTTCCTCTGCTCTGTCCTATTAAACTGCCTTTATCTCAACCCGTGTGTTTTTTCTTTTTTTTTCCAATTCTCTCCCCTATCCCACTGGGGAGGGGGAGGGGGAGCGAGTGGCTGTGTGGTGCTTACTTGCCGATGGGGGTTAAATCATGACACTCCATCACGTGTAATGGTTACTTGGGAAAAGAAACACCATGACTCCAAACACCACCCTCCTTCCTCCTTCTTCCCCCAGCTTTATATACTGAGCATGACGTCATATGGTATGGAATAGCCCTTTGGCCACTTTGGGTCAGCTGTCCTGGCTGTGCCCCCTCCCAGCTTCTTGTGCACCTGGCAGAGCATGGGAAGCTGAAAAGTCCTTGACTAGCATAAGCACTACTTAGCAACAGCTAAAACATCAGTGTGTTATCAACATTATTCTCATACTAAATCCAAAGCACAGCACTATACCAGCTACTAGGAAGAAAATTAACTCTATCCCAGCCGAAACCAGGACAGCCCCATACTGGCTACTGTGAAGAAAACTAACTCTACCCTAACCAAAACCAGTACAATCTGTCACCTATTTTCATAAACACTGCTGCAATCCTGTCCTGAGAAGCATAAGGATTATGTCGGAAGTAATGCATGTATAAATTGGTGAAGTACGAAAAAATAATATTTTAACCTCAGATATCATGTTTCAAGTTTTACTCCTCATTTAAGGATGATAATAGTTTATCTGGAAGTGGATTTTATATTTGAAGTGGGGTTTCACAGGAAGCAGTCCAGAGATATTGTGACAACATTATAATTATTATTATTATTTTTTAATACCATTCCACAAATTGTTCTGGTATTTCTCCTTAATTATTTTCTTGGGAAGAAACTGGCATGAGATAAAAACATTAGCTGCACCTTGATGACTTTTCCAGCCTCTAGCTTTTCTACTGAGAAATTTTTCTTCACAGATATTAATTATTAAAAATAGGCATCTTTGAGTTATTAGAAGTTAGGGAAGTGAGTTTTAAAAAAAATTAGCATTTAAAAAAATCTTAACACTGTTATGATTTATTGTTTTTCATAATTTTAATTGTTTAATGACCATTTCTGTAGAGCACATGCCAAGTCTAAACTCTCAATAGGATCAAGAATTCTTAAAATATGGGTGAGGATAACTGGATCTTAAAAATGTTGGTTTGTTTTAGTTGTTCTAATATATATTCTTATTAGGATTAGATTGGTAATGATCACTAATTTTTATTTTGAGGCAATGGCTTGGTTTCTCACTGGTACCTAGTTTTTCCACAGAAGTGATCCAAAATCCTGTCTCTGATTAAAATATGTAATTGTATCATAGCTAGTTATTTATTCAGCATGTCACTGTTACTTCATGTCATGTTTTAAGAGGAAATTTATAAGTTTTCTGCTTCAGAAGTTAGCATATTGGAAAACTCATATTGATTTTGGATCTTTTGCTGGGTTTGGCTTAAGATTTTGGTGTGCTTTGTTGAGTTTGGAAAGCTGATTTGAACATATCTCTGAAAAAGCTCTTAGCATATTTGGGGATAAATACTGGCCCTACTGAAGCTGGCGGCAAGAGTCCAACTGAACATTAGCAGTGTAGGATTTCATTCTTGCTATATACCAAGTTTTGACATCCATATTAAGAGGAAGTGAATCATATTCTAGAAGTGCCTGTTTTCCCTATTGACTATAAAAGAAATCTGCTGCAGATATAGCTGAAGTTAGGTGAGGTGAACTCATTCAAAATAACTGAGACATCTATCTTTTAATTGCACTACAGACATATGAAATATGTATAAAACAAAACCCTCAGAAATGTTGTTTATACTTGTATTGCTATATTAGCTATGAGCTTGGTTATGATCCACCATCTTTTATTTTCACAGAAGGTGAACAAACACCATACAAGAAGAGGCTGTCTAATAGAAAGACCTTAAGAAGGCTTAAGCACTACCTTTGGGCTAGCAGTTAACATATCTATATATACATATATAGATATATAAAAGTGTTTAAGGAAATAACAATACACAATTGTCAGTAGAGAGTGTTCTCGTCACCTTTGGTCATTCTGTTGTCACACATCTTTGTATATGAAAGATTTAAGGCTGTATTTGAAGAAGGATAATTAAGTGATGAGGGAGTATTTATAGTAGTATCAGTGAAAAAATTAAGCCTGAAATAAAAAGTGACATTTAGGAACTGAAGGGAAGGCTGATCTGTTAACACTGGGAAGTGGCAGGGTGAATTAGCAATGGTCAGCTTTGCATGCAAGACAACTTGTTTCTTGAGCTGTTTCATGCAACAGCAAATGGAAGGGTGCAAAAAGAGAAGTAATAGAAACAGAGTGATTATCCAAGAGCAGCATCATTCTGAATACAGCAAGGTGTGCTAAAATTGCATTTGTTAGTTCCAGAATAAAAGATGGCACGTATGAGAAACAAGTCTTACCTTCATGTATGTGCTTTAAAGCCTGAATTTTAGGTGTATTATTTGGGTGTAGTCTTGAGGCAAGGAGCTAAAGGAAAAAAGTGGAGCAGATGAGGAAGTATGGACAAACTCAGAGTGAGATTTTTAGTTCAGCTAAAAAAGAGAACAATCCTTATTTTGTTTGACACACACTTCAATAACATTAATCATGGCAAACTCTTTTAGTATTACTGTGAGCATAATATAATCCAGTAGGAATTCCACTGTAATTAAACTAATTTCATGAATATTTTTTACTTTCTATTGACATTTCTTTTTCTTTTCTGATCTGCTTACAGCATGCATTACACATCCATTACAAAGGTCAGTGTACTCTAATGTATTAGATATAAATTTTGAAATGGGTAACCAGAAAGTAAAGGGATATTGTCTCTATTGGCTGGTAATGACATTTCAGATTTGACTATCCTCAAACTCTTCTGCACAGCAGTGCAGTGTTGCCTTAGCTCCACAGAGGCTCAGTGCTGCTATCCAGACTATTCTAGTGACTGAAGAAAATTAGACTCATCCTTGTCTGGACAAAAAAGCAAGAACATCCATATTTCTGATATCTACTAGGTTGTCTCAGAAGTGAATTGAATTTCTAACATAGCTTTTTTAAGAAACTAAACTCTGTAGTCTTAAAATGCTTTCTTGCCTTTCGCCAATCTCACCTCCATGATTGCTAAACAGAAGCCATGCTTTGTATAGCTACCTAAACTCCAACTTTGGTTTTGTGTCTCAGAAGTAAACAGAGGTGAACATGATTATGGTTAGGTGAAAGAGCCTTTTAGGCTAGAAGAATCCTTGCTCTGATATAACTGGTACAACCTCAGGAATCTCCAGCATGTTATTACAGATTCGGTGGCATGGGAGTCTGCATTCTAGCTGCAGAGTTCTGGGTAAATGGTGACTAAGAGTAAAGATTTAGAAAGGTCTCTGAAGACAAAATGCAGCTATCCAGCAGAGACAATAAAGGCCTGAATTAAAGACTTAGCAGCCTCGTGAGTTGAGATATTCTGTGTCCTGGAGATGACAAAATTAAACTTATTTGTGATCTAATGGAAATAAAAAATATTTCAGAATCAAAATGACTCCAAAACATTCTGATAGGCCTTGTATTTTAGTTCAGCAGTGCCAGCTGACATGAGAAAGCATCAACACTAGTTACATAGTGAATACTGACAGCTAAATAAAATTGTGGAAACAGCTACTAGCCAAATATCCTGTCTGCAAATCTAGGTCATTCAGTCACAGTTATGAACTGCATTAAAAATATAGTAATCTTCAACCTGCAGTAGACCCAGAAGAGTCCTTTTTTCAACGGTGGAACAGTGACCTATTCCTGGAATAACTGAGTGGCTAGAGAACACTAGAAAGAGGAAATTTGGGTTGTAAACTCTTCTTGACCAGATGGAGGGGTTTAACCCATAGCACTTACATCTCAGGAACATGTCCTAATCACTTCAGTATGAGATATTTGGGGAACAGAAGAAGGGCAACATCCCTTCTGTTGACACTGAAGTGGAAATGAAAAGGGCAGAAGAAACCCACTTTCTTGTGAGAAGGAGCAGAATGGAGTTCCTGATCTTAGTTCTTGAAATGTTTTCTATACTATGCTTTTCAAAGAAAATGGAAATGGTGGGATTCAGATCTCAGATTAAGATGTCCATTTAGGTGTCCTCACATAGGTGTCTATAAACAGTCTAGGTAACAAAGCTTTCCCTAAAGCTGATGGAGTTGTAGTCAATACAGTCAGCAGGATCCCTAGCATAGTTGACCAAATGCCTACTCTAGGATCAAGCAAATCACTCTCTAGGGTTACATGATCCTAGCTCTCCTGTAGACACTGACATCTAATATCTTAATCTGTAAGCCAACTGCCCCCCTTCCCGTGAGATTCCCAGAAACAGTTTTCCCCGCCCTAGGTTCAACAGACCAGTGGTTACCATGAATTTCCTTCCTGCCCTGACTCTTTATGCCTGGCATCTCTCACACCCCAAAATCCTCTGGAGTAATGGTTCAAGAGAAAGCAAACATGGGGCCCTCAGGCAGAAAACACCCATCTGGTGGTTGAGGAAGGTGGGAGCTGAGTATAAAAATCTGCTCAGGCTTGAGGAGGGTCTTGACTCCAAGCTTGATAGTTCCCAGGTAACTGTTAATCACTAAATAAAGGATGGGCTTTGACTCCTCCTTTAGTCAGTAAGCACTGTCATGAGAAGGCTTGGTGTACAGCTAACAACCCAGTCTTGGAAGCTGGGCAGGATGCCAGCATTTGTCTGCCTAAACCTGAAACACAGAAAAGCTTGGAAAGAAAATGTCTCTTTTTGCAACCTTTTTTCTTTTTTTTCTTTTTTTCTTTTTTTCTTTTACAATCTTACAGTCTATATTGGAAAATAAGTGGTTGTTTGCTAAATTGGTTGTTCATGGAAGTCAGGTGCTTGCACTGTAACTTACACAGGATTTAGGAGAGCTGCTCTATCTTAGCATGTACAGACTCAGTAGAACTGGCTTATCAATAGAAATGTTTTTGTACATTATTTTCTGGAAAGTGTATATACACGTAAATACATATATGTATCTATATGAATATATTTATCTTTTGAAAAAGTTACAGTGTAGATCCAGCTGCTTCTTTCCTTGTTTTACATTTGTCCACAAAAAGGTGAAGCAAAATAATTCTGTAAGAGAATAGTTCATATTTATTTTGGTAATTGTTTCAGTGTTCAAAGTCAGCAATCATGCCCACCACTACTCACTTATACTGCAGCTGTGATGGGGTACCTCTGCTACAAGCCAGGTATCCAGTAATCTGGTAGTGGTGCAAACAGAATGAAAGGACCAGAGAGCTTGTCATATACCTAATAGGCAAAAAACCTGTCAGAAATTATTTCAGTACTGAAACTGAACCTTTGAAGATGAATGCCAATGAAAACATCGGTGTGAAATATTTCTTTAAGCGTTTCTAGAAGATTAGAAGCAGAAGGATTTGATGTGCCTGTAAGGACAATAAAGCAATGAGGTGGTAGGAAATACTGTTCCTGTGATTCATGCTGGTGCAAGACATATACAATTTGCCCCATTTGCTATATCTACTTGAAAAAGTAGTTCTTTCAAAGCACCTTTTGAATTCAGTAGAAGTTTTGATATCACTGACTTGTCAAACAAAAAATCATAGATTACAATTACTGTTTCTTCAGACTAGGCAGTGTGTTGAACTAACTCTTCAGGCAGTATAACCCACAAAAAGTGTGTCCTCCACACCCTGAGACTCGGGCATTTTAAAATGCATGGGGGTTTTTTTTTGTTGCATTTACTCTTCACATAGACTTCTAGATATGCTGAGTCTCCTGAATATTTGCTGTCTTCACCGGAAATAAGGGTGCCTACACCATACTATTTCTCATCTTCATGTCATTCGTACAAGGTATCAGTCAGGCAATTTAGTACAAGTAACAGAGCTGACAGAGAGCCAAAATACAGCAAGATAAGAAGGCAAAAACCAGAAACTGGAAACAATGAAGTTAGTTTATCCTAAAGCATGTGATTTTATGAGCAGAGAACCAATGAAGTTCGACTCCCATAGCTTTGTGTCTCATGGCTGGGTTTTTTGTTGTCCAAGGAGGTAAGCAATGTGGAAAAGATTTTTCTTTGATGAAGGCCTTTGTAATATTTCTCTTCCGTGTGTGTTTTCTGGCTTAACACAGTAGCCTTTTTCTCTCAGTTAGGAACAAGAACAGAATCTTTTTCCTTTACCTAGACATTTTTCATGAAACTTGTAAGAACTTAATATTTTTGAGCTTTCAACCTTCTGTCAACATTTGTTCAAACTGAACAATGACTTCTAAAATTATTAGCAAGGACATGTAGTCGAGTAGACATATACGCTCATGCACATGGACAACCAAATGAATTAACTGAAAGAATTAGGATCTTAAAAGACATCAAATCTACAACAATATTGTTTATGAAAAAAATGAAGAACTACAAACCACAGTGTAATGCACAGAAATCCTAGGGGACAAACAGGAAGAAAGCACTAATTCTTATAGAAGACTATGCATGACAAGCCATGGCAAAATTCCCATATGAAATGGCAATGACAAACCAACATAGTTTAAGGCACTGTACAAAAACAGACACAAAACAACTTCCCCCCAACACCTCAAGGCCTCCTCAAGACAGAAAAAATGCAAATTTTTACTTTCAGATTCTTATGAAAGTAAAGCTAAAATACAACATTTTACTAATCTCAGGAATGTAAAAATGTGACAACAAAGTGAAGAAAATCGCAATATACTAAAAAATAAGTGTCCTGGTTTCAGCTGGGATAGAGTTAATTTTCTTCCTAGTAGCAGGCATAGTGCTGTGGTTTGGATTTAGTAGGAGAAGAATGTTAACACAGTGATGTTTTAGTTGTTGCTAAGTAGTGCTTATGCTAGTCAAGGACTTTTCAGCTTCCCATGCTCTGCCAGGTGCACAAGAAACTGGGAGGGGGCACAGCCAGAATAGTTGATCCAAACTGGCCAAAGGGCTATTCCATACCATATGGCGTCATGCTCAGTATATAAACTGGGGGGGGTGGCCAGGGAGCAGCGATTGCTGCTCGGGAACTGTCTGGGTATTGGTCGGCGGGTGGTGAGCAATTGCATTGTGCATCACTTGCTTTGTATATTGTTATTACCATTACTATTATATTGTTATTATTACTACTATTACTACTATTTATTTTATTTCAATTTTTAAACTGTTCTTATCTCAACCCAGGAGTTTTACGCGCTCTTACTCTTCCTATTCTCTCCCCCATCCCATTGGGGTAGGGGGAGGGAGTGAGTGGCTGCATGGTGCTTAGTTGCTGGCTGGGGTTAAACCATGACAATAACAGAAGAGTGGGAAAGAAGAAAAGTTACATAAATTTTATAACGAATAGCCAACAGTGACAGAGAAAGGCATGACAAGTATATTCATCAAAGTGAAATACAGGAAAACAAGGAGGAAAGAGAGTTTTTTAGACTTCATAAGAAGCAATAATTGGATTAAAAGTAAGCAAAGGGATGTGTAGTTTGAATGTCCATATGCAATTCTGAAGACTAAATTCTAGTGGACTATGAAATAATCTTCTCTGAGGGAACGAGTTTAATATCCAGGTGATTTACAAAGATCCTTTCCAAAATTACTGAGATGGTAGTGCAGGAATAACATAACCTGAAAAAGATTCCACCAAATGAATAAGCTGCTTAAGGAAGGCAAAGTGCCTGAAAACATGCCACGGGGAACAGTAATGCATTCTAATACATTAAAGGATAGATGAGAACGGTAAAGACTATTTTCCAGCAATTGTTTCTATATTACATTATTATCAAAATTGTAGTGTTTCAAATACAGTAAGATGCATGCATAAAAACTTCTTTAACTGAAAGACTTAATTTAAACCGCTGCCTAAATATGTGCTGGCTTTTTACTCTTACTTTTCAATGGTAAAGCTGCAAGGTGGACTTAAAGGATTTGCAATTAAAACCAAAGCATACACATAGTATATGTGATATATACTACGGGAGTTCAGGGAGTTCCTAGGGCAAAAATGGTGTTAAACAACTTTTACCCATACAAATATCCCAGAGCTGGTTCTGTGCCTACCCATTCTTCATGGCTGCATTACTTTATAATAACTGTCAAAGTCCCTTCTTTGCCCTGGTGTTACAGGGAGGCTGGAAATCTGTGAGAGATGAACAGCAGCCCGCTCTGCAGGCAGCAGGAGGAGGACTCCTCTCCTGTTGGTGGAAGCTTTCTGCTGATATAAAGTTGATGTTGCTAATCCCAAAACTATCTTGTAACAATCCCTAGATGAGACATAGTGCAGATAGGAGAGAGCCTTTACCAGAGCATTTTGATGTTTGACAAACCAGTAACTCCAGGGAATTTAGATTCAGCCTGCAAATCAGGGACAACCGTGAGTTCTTCAGCAATATGTCGGAGCTTAGCTTAGTGTTGGTGTAACACTCATCTCTGGATTAAGGATCCAAAGCCAGGTCCTGTGCAATGTCCTGAAATGGCTGGTAGAATACGGAAAGAAATAGTCAAGAAACATGTTCCTGACATTTGTCTAGCAGTTTAACTATATGATCTTGTAGAAGTCCAAATCACTAAAATTAGAGAATAATATTTTTCTGCTTCACCAGGGTGATGTAAGTTCAATTAACTGATGTTTATGATGTGCTTGTGATAATGAACACTATAAAATGTTTATATGAAAAAGATTGAAACGAACAGTCATGCGTTTTCAGAAATCAGTGGTGGATCTTGGCATACTTTACAAGATCCAAAACAATGTATTCTTGATATTGTTCTGGCTACTCTCTCTGAGATGTCATGCTATTTGCTCATCATAAATTGAAAAGTCATAAATAAGATATATTCTATTTAGTATATCCAGTCTCTTCAGCTGTCAGATTCAGATCAGAAAAAAAAAATCTGTCCTTGTTTTTCTCAGCGATTGTAATTTGCAGCATCAGGCACTTGACTGTCTGCATGTGATTCTAGATGAGACTAGTTACTGCAACTGGTGGCAAGTATTATGCATATGAACAGCCCATTTTCATAAGATCATTGGTGTAAGAAGCCCTAAGACAAAAGGCACCCTTTTGTCTAATTGGTAACAAAAGAACCAATTAGGAGGATGTTTCTCAGGATTATATCTTTCAATGGTAATGACACAGGTACATAGCAACATGTTCATGAAATCTAATCTGGAGGTGAATAATTTCCGCTTAAAACAGATTACTTATAAAAAAGATTTTGGCAGCCTGATGAGACTTTCAGTCATAGAAGTAGCCTGCCTCTTGCAGAATTAAGATGTTTGACTAAGAAATACAAAACTTCATAAAACGTGTATCATTTTACAAGGAGGAAATGAAACTGTAGTCTTCAAAAGGCTGCAACACACACATCACATAAGTCTTAAAAGTGATTACACTTTGTCTTTTTTAAGTGTAAAACAATTTTCTGATTAATTTACGAAGCAATAAATACTTAGACTTAGCTGTGTGCTTTGAAACTCAGCCACTGAATGTCCTAAATAGTAAATTAGCACCCATTGCACATTCTTAAGATGAAAACCTGTAATTCCTTGTAGAGGTATCTTTGCCCTGTCAAACTGAACATCCTCTCTGTGATGATGATTAGGTGGAAAATTCATTGTCCAGGTGCTGAGTTCTGCTTACTAAAAAAATTAAGCAAATCACTAAGCTGCTGCTGCTATTGTAGTCTAATCATTGGTTTTCTACAGTAAATGACAAGTCTGTTTTCCCGCAAGTGGCAGCAGCAGTGGTTTGCTTTCTTCCTTTGTGCTTACACAAGGCTTAATTGTTCTCATGTTCTGACAATAGTAAGAACCCCACATGACCCAGCTTGGATTGAACAGTTCAGGATGCTACCACATTTTTATAGTGACATGGCTAGCAATAAAATTAGCAAACTCCATGCATGCAGCAGCTAGAATTTTAAGTCTGTGCTGTGTTTATCAAAACAGATTTTTTTTTCTAAACAACTATTTTGCTATTTAGAAAACAGCATGTGAGAGAGGAATATTTTCCAGCTGGAAATTCCAATATGGAATCAGGCAATTTCAAATGACATTAGCAAATCATATCCCCCAGCGAACTGCTGGTTGTTACCATGTCACATATCCATGGCCACTCAACATTTCATGATGCCAAAAAGGCAAATTTCTTCTAGCTGTGCAAAATATCATGCAAAATTTGCAAGTGATTGGTTCTTAATGGCATTAAAAATGGTGGTTCAAATTCTTTACAGTATGTGAAACACAACACAATCACACAAACAGTGAAGAGTTTTCAGCATAGTATTTTATGTTCTTATGGAAAACTTAGAAGCAGAAGTTCTGCCAACAGCACAGCATGGACATTGCCCTTTCTTGCTGGTGCTCAGACTTGGTTTGAATATGAACAGGCAGGAGATGAGAGCTGCAACCAATATAGAGTTTATCCCTCAAAAAAAAAAATTAGTTTGGTGATATGTTGTGGCCTATGACCATGTAGGATTATATTTGCACATCTCCAGTGCTTGCCTGGATACAGCTGTACACGTTTAAGTGGTCTGTTTCCAAGGAATGCTGAGGAACACAAGACAGACTGACGCCAATAGGTATTTACAACAAAGTCTCAGCATGTATGTAGTCTCCTGCCTTTATGCAGCCAGTCCTAAATGTTGTCATCTCAATCTCTCTCTTAAATATGCAAAAAAGGAATAATGACATTTAACGTGTATGTATATTGTGTAAGATTTGTGTAAGACTTAATTAAATGGTATCTAGAGTTTGCTTTGAAAATATAAAAATGCTTAAAAGCTGCCTAAAGAAAACTTACAGGGAATTTAACAGGATTACGGCCAAACCCCAGAAATTTCTCTGACAAGGTGCAGTTAAGGAATATCACTCCAGTTTCCAAAATTAAAGAGGATATTTTGTGTGTGGGAGAGGAGGCAGCATGAAAGGGAATCTGCCTGTCTGGTAGTCAGTCCCTCCCTAATAACTTTTGAATGTGTTACTAATTGCAACCAAATTGCACAGAGGGATAGCTCTCTCAAGGATATTAAGTTCCTGAATGTTTCAGTGACCAATACCACAGAAAGCTTTAATCAGAGCTATCGTTGTTGGAGCCCACAGAATCAAAAACCAAAACGGTACGTATTTGTTCAATTACCTAGAGAACTGCACACTTGTTGAACTGTACAACCAAATTATATAGCAGAAATGAATTTGATATGAATTCAAACTCTATAGGACAGTGAAAAAAATATTAAAAGGTTTATTTTTTTATATTCTTGAGTGTCTTTCCTCTGTTCATGATAATGTGCCATTGTAAGGCTGTTGATAATGTGAAATTTTCTCACATTCCTTTCTCTCTTTAAAATAATCTCTGGTGGAATCATTGCAAGCATTTTTGTATCTATCTATTGCCATACACTACTTACTAGTTTTTGCGACCAAAGAAGCAAGAATCAGAGAACAACAAAAAGTGTCAAACAATATTTTTACTCCTTCTTATTCCCCCACTGTTAAAATGCCATTTCAACTCAAACTAAAACTTTTAATGGAAATTTACTAGTTTTGATGAAATTTTGCTAGGAAGATTGGTCAAGATAGAGAGTTCATACTGATGTGACTATTAGCCTAGGCATGAATGTGAAGAGTGTTTTATGGTAAATGCAAACTCAAGCACTTGCTCTTACCTATTGACTGTCCTTAAGCTGATTCATTAAACCCGTTGAAAGGACTCAGTTCTGTCTCTTGCAGAAAAATGATACCCTCAGAATTTTTACATTATTTGTGAGATAGAGTTGTTCCTTTTTTGTCCAGCACTAATAATGACTGTGGCTTTAGGAAAACATATTTGCTGTGAAGCTGCCACATGATGCCACAGATGAATGACAATGTGGTATATAAATGGTCTTGAAAAAAATATTGCTCAAAGTAAAAAACTTTCTTTCTGAGCACTACAAAGCATGTGGACACCTCACCCAAAAAGAAATTTTAGCTGAAGCATTGCAAACAGCCTAAATCCACCCTTCCTATGAGCTCATGGTTCAAAGGACACTTTCATGTTTTTATATTAAGCACTTAGAATTCTTTGTATGCAAAAACTTGTATAACGATTTTCAGCTTTTAAAAAGAGCCTTTCCAAGATTTCTGGGAGATTGCATAAGCAACATATCCAGTCCTCAGAACAATCCCATAAAATGAATAAACTTTGACATACAAGTGCCTATCACATCTTGAAAGTGTTTAGCTTTTGAGAACATTTTGTAGAAGATTTTTTTCTTATATGGAACTTTCAGCCATTTTCCCATCCAAATACAAGGGCCAAATTTTATTATTAGACAAACCTGTGCAATCCTTACAAAGTAAAAATGAAGGTGTTTTGGAAGGTGAAAGGTCTTTATGTTTACATCAGTAGGAGCACCGAGTTCACAAGAAAGATTTGGTAAAAGCTCCACTTAGGTGTGAAGAAAGAAGACCTATGGGACCCGTGAAGCTTGTATTTCCTAAATGAGTATTCCCAAATCACAGTTCATCTACTTTCAAATCTGTATAAAAACATTAAGATAGAGCACATTTAACAAACAGACAAGTTTGTTTGCTTGCAATAGATAACTTGAGGCAAAAATGTCCAGTACAAGTAAGGTAGCGTTATCCTTGCAAAAATCAAGAAGCACCTATTTTGCAAAGACGTATGTTTTGCAAATGACTCTCGGAGGTTTTAAACCTTGTCTGAAACCATGTCTTAACAGGATAGTATCATGTTAACATCTCTGAGTCCCTGAGGCTGTTCCTTACATTAAAATGAACATAATAGTCCACTTAATAGGCCACAAGCCAGTTTGTCTTCACAGGGTCACAACTCTATTCATCTAAGATCTTTGCCAGAATCTCAATTTAATAAAGATCAGGGACTGGATAAGGTCAGTGCATACTGAGGACAAAAAAGAAGTACACCTGGGAAGTGACTGGTTCCTTATGCTTAGTAATTTTATTGCATAAAGACCTTATACTTTATATTTTCATACTTCTTCATACTGCAAGGCTCCTGGAGTACTAAACAAAGAAAAAGGATGCTGGAGCATATCAGCATTGTTACCTGCTGACCTATAGAGAAAACAGCCCAGAAAACAGTTCTATAAATATTTGATTTTCTTTATATTGCTTTCAGTAATTCAGATTCACAGATTAGAAATCTACTGCACATGAAGACACCTAAAACAATATTTTTAATTCTGCTGCCATGGACACTGGTGGCATTTTTACCTTTTGGCAATTTCAGCTTTCTGCTTCCATGATAGTACTTGGAGACAGGTTTTTAAAGCAGGTACTGCATGTCTCTCTCCAAAAAAGCGCCTGCTTGTCAGTGACCGTCACAAATATTACTTGCCTCAAGACAGAGGATGGGGTTAGGAAACATCAGACAGTACCTTGTCCCAAAATAAATTATTTTGCTAGTCATTTGGCGTTTCCTTAAACAATATAAGCTTTTAATAATAAGTAGATTACCAAAAAGAAAATACATAAACCATAAATTATTAAACATCTAAGCACAGACTTCAGATTCTACCTAGAAGTCTGGCAGGCCTCCTTTACTCTATTAGTTACAGAGAGAACCAATGATTTAAACCAGTCCTGATCAATTAGGAGAATATTTTAGGAAATTATATGCTTTTTCTCATGACAAGGAGTGGTTGTCCATTGGAATATGGTGTTACTGGGCCTATGGCCTTTCTCTAAACATCTTTTTTCCCACCTATAAATATTATCCAGGCAGAAAAGAGAACTTTTGCTATTTTTCTAAGAAATTCCTAGCGTAACACAGCAGCCCAGTCAGGGCAGTGGCTATAAATCCTTGGGCAGTGGATCACAGTGCATGTTCAGGTCAGCTCTGCTGGACATGCAGAGATTGGAAGACATCCAGGACAAGTAGGTGCCTATGGTTCATTTGCTGTTCAGATACACAGTGCCTGTGTAACAAAATTGCATATTCTGGGTGTATTGGAATTGTTGCACATCACTGTGTATCTTACCTGTCTGATACATATGGAATGTATTTGGATGCACAGAACAAACACAGGCTCCCCATAAAGCAATGCCCAGTGTGTTGGATAAACCCCAAACACATCAGATACAATGTTTTGCGCGTGTGCACCTATCTCTATCCAAGAAATTCTGACATAAATATGGGAATCTCATGTGTATACTAAATACACAGCAGTCATGGTCACTGTAAATTTGACATCCATTGATGCATAATATGGGCTTCTGCTAAAATGAATACTCTTCCCTTTTTTTTTCTTTTTTTTTTTTTTTCTTTTTCTTTTATACCTAGGGCACTATATCTTATTGTGGTTTTGGTTTTGTGTGAAATTTTGGTACGTAGTGTTCATTTACTCTCAGAAAAAATGGCTCAGAGCTCTGAGGTGTTGTTTGATAAAGTTAAAAGCCGACTGAGAGATTAATAACTAAACCAAAGATTTTCTTAAGGCAAACAATGAGAATGCAGAAAAGGAAATGTCACTCTATACAAAATGATGACCTAAATTCAGTTAAAGAAACCCCCATAACAGGATTTGCTATAAATGGAAGAAAATTCTCCACCTCCATGGACCTATTGTTACAAGTTTAGAAGAGCAAAATGGTTGCAAGATTAAGGTCAAAGAAATAATAGGGATTCAAATGTCAAGGAGATGTGTAAGAGTTCGAGAGTTGAAAATCAGGGTAGCAATGACTATAGGTATAAAGTAATTAGGTTTTTATTCCATTTGTCTGTGGCAGGAAAGCTGTTTACCAAAAATGTATTAGATTCTAATATGATGTAGTGGTTTTAAAAAAAATTAAAAATTTTTAAAAAAAATCAATTAAATAGTGTATCACATTTGACTCTAATATAATTAAGTTTCTCTCCACTAGGAAATCCACTAAAGATTTGAATCTAAAAACTCTCAAAGTCCTTTCCACAAGGCTCTGGCTATCTAATGTGACTATCAAGAGACAGTTTCATCTACTGGTTAAAGGACTGAAATCTGCTTTATGGAATTCAGATTTTACCTTAAACTTTGATCTGCTTTAATCTTTCATCTCTGCTAGAAAAAAAGCTTCAAAATAAAAAAGAGAAACACTAACCAGAATCACTGTTTGAACCACAGCTCACTGTAGATTGGAAATAAGTAGTAGGCATAAAATAGACATTGCCCTCAACTGTGCATAAAGGCAGTTTGGCACTGTAATCTCCCTAACTGTACAACTAGTAGCCTGAAGCTGCACCCCATTTCCTGTAGTATTTTTCCAAAGCAACCACCTTAAGACTAGAAGTATTTTCTGTGTTCAGTGACTTTTGTAGATTTTTCTGGTTTTACCCTCATTTAAGGCAGCATGTTTCTGAACAACTTAGTAAAATTGGCAACACCTTTTAACAAGTTTTAGTGTATCTAGGAGGTGTCTGGAGACTGAATAGCTTGCTGTTTAACCCAGAAGACTGGCTCCTGGCTATACATGATACTGAAGCTCAGGACCAATACATGGGAACAAAAGTGGACAGAAAGAGGGGATGCAAGCTGATGTCTTCCCAGCTCCTCTGAGCATAGGCAGCTGCATTTACTGCCAGCTAGAACCACAACTGTGCATTCAGGCTTAGTAACAGTGTGTTTTGGGAATTCAATCAGAGACAAAGCAATATGTGGCATCACTATGGTCCTAGCTTCTTCTGTGAAGAGGGGGTGGAGTTTGTCAGTAACTCTCAGAAGAAAAGGGCTTTTTCATCAGACAGGCTTCTAACATATAGGATTCATGATGGGTCAACTGGACTCCAAGGATCCAAACTACTTTGAAGATTATGGAACAGAAGGGAGGAGAAAGGGAAGGTTTTAAGCCAAAAAAAAAAAAAAAAAGTACAAAGCTCTAGCTACCTTTTTAAGTTGTTTTCTGGCTAAGAATATATTGGGTTTTTCCCAGTTTCAATTCATCTGTTTTCATCCAGAGGACAGTCTCTCATAGGTTTTTCAACTTCATTATGATGGGACTGACTGGCTTGGAAAAATGGGAGATACATCAGGGTGTTACTGCCATTCTCAGGGCAGCTAAAGCTGCAGCATTTGAGACATCTATCCATCCTGTGGCAGCTCTCAAAAAGGAGGGAAGCAGCATGGATATGCATGCTATCCGATAGATTGGGGTTTCTGGAAAAACATACATTTTGAAATACCTGGCTCAATGACAGTATTTCTAAGAATACCATATGTATATAAAAGCTCACTCCTCAGCCCAACAAAGCATTGCTTTAGCAAACAGAGGGAGGCCCGACATTACAAATGGGAACAAAATACTCCAAAATGAGACTATGGGATGGAATTTCCGCTGGAGCCTTTGTCATTTATTTTGTATGGTCTAAATTAACCAATTAAACATTTCAGAAATAAAATTATTTGGCCTGTAAACTGTGTAGAATAAAATGTTTAAATAGCTGGGTTCTATAAATCAACCTATGTAACATAAGACACTAGTCCTGTTTTTACCTACACTTTTAAAGGATTAACAGGGAACTGGCAAGAAGAACAGTAATGTTGATATGAGCTTCCAGCTGGGATTGATTACAGGCTACAGCCTAATTCAGTAATGTTTTGTGCTAGCACAACAGTTTAACTAGAGAGTGCTCACAATACATATCCCCCACCTTCTGCCTCATAAGTGGTGATATAAAGAAACCAGCTAATTTTGTTGTGATTCTGACCTTTGATCTGTTAAGTCCCCAAATTAATTATCTAGCATGCACGTGATCTTCTACTGCTTAAATTAGGGTACATTTGTAGAACACATCTCGTGTTAATAGCTTGTTTCTAGGCAAGTCTTTTGCCCAGCCCCCATCCTTATCCAAGCCCATGGGACAGTGTGAAGAGGACAGAGTGGGCACAGAGAGAGGTTGTAGGTGTTATTTCATTACCAGTAGGATAAAGGTTAAAACAATATTGTAAAATTTAAAATCAAGAATTGTAAGGAGTCATCAGTCTATCCTTCCTAGAGATTACCCAGTCTGTAAACTGAGAAAATGAAATATAAGGTAATGTCAGAAGCACAATTAATGCTTTGCTTAGTGGGCTGAAATATTGGAAGTTGTTTTTATCATGAGAGAAATTCCTGGGATGGAATCACAAAGCAGGAAGTGTGTTGTAAGATGTGTCAACAGATACTGCAGTCTAGGAAAATGAGGATCAACTGTTCTTGTCTAGTTATTAATATCTCTGGAGATAATATTTTTAATAGATATTTTTAGGTTGTTGAGCCTGAAATGATTTGTTTCTGAATATTTCTGATTTGGAGGAATTGCATGCTGTCTGGAAAGTCACAGAAAATGCAGGACTTGCATGAAAGTGCCAAAGTAAAATTCGGCACTTAAGCAACAAAGTGCTTGTCATTATCATCACAGTATCCACTGTGGAAATTAAAGGTGACTTTAGGGTCAGTGCCGATCTGAAGTCTTGGATCACTTTAACTATCTTGAGATATAAGAGTAGTAAAAAATGAATGCAACCTTTTATTCTAGAACTTGTTAGACTCACAGTGCAGAAAAGGGTCAAGTTCCACGCAGAAAAATACAAAAAATTTAGTGCTTCATGCTGATATCCTTTTGGATGCAAATCCATTATTTTACTGTTACAATTTCTTGAAAGAAAGTGCCCACAGTTTCAATTTGAATCAATCCTGTCAATCCGGTCCACCTATGTCAAATAAGTTTAAGAACATGTGTGGAATCACAGGTCTGTCAGGCAATGAGGACAGCTGAGCCCTTGGTTTATCTGTGCTTGAAAGGGCTGGGGCAGAGCTGAGATACTCAGAGATTTCTTAGGATGTGCAGAGGTAGAATTGCAATGGACAGGGGAGTCAAAGCAAAACATAGGTGCAGAACACTGGAGGTAGGCTGTGTTTGACATTTTGGGCTTGGCTATTTCATGTCTGTTTAAGGGATGCCTCACATACCTGAGCCATGGGATGTAGTCCTACCTGAATATAAGCACAAGCAGTATTACAGAGACATTCTGACAATCAAGTTTTCCAGTCCATTAACAGACCTAAGAATTTAGAACAGACAACCATTAAAACTTTTTGATGTGTATATGCAAGTTTGAATCCTTTGTGGGGGGGAGAAAAAGTTACATATGAGTATCTCACAAACTGTGTATATGACTTAGCTGTGGTTGTACGTCTTTTCTATATAATGTCTATCAATTATGTTTGCTCATAAAAGTTTTATTTGCTGAGATTTTAATGGGATCTGACTTGAAATAGAAGAAACAGCAAAGAAGGAAAATTATAGTGGGGATTTCTATACCTTCAAGAAATGTAAGGACCATCGTCCTGTACAGAGGTCCATTTAACAGTAACTGTAGGGATGCAGTGCTCTTAATTGAGGTTCTTAAGGTGAATTGCAGGTCAAAAGGATTTTGAACATACTAGTTCTGAAATACTGTATTTGGCCCTTTCTTACCATAACTTTACCAAACTCTGATAATGAGCGTTTATCAGCCCATAGTATCTACCATATGTAGTCATATCCTTTGCAAATGTGCTTCTGCACAAACAGAAAATAGCAAAGACTGGTGTTCTCTTTAAAAGTAGTAAGAGAAAACAGAATTGATAAATGTAACTTCGTAACTAATAATGCATATTTCAGAACAAATGAATGATGACTCTTTTACAAAGAGCTAGTTGGAATAGGAAAGCTGTTCACATGATTATATGCAGTTTTTCAGCTGAGAGATTTTAAAACCAAAAGGAATCACTCGATCATCTATTCTGACCTTCTACATGAAACACACTGAAGGAACTCCTGAATTAATTCTTGCTTCAAGGCTAATAGCTGCAACTGCATTGGAGCCTATATTCTAAGGGGAAAACACAAAAGAAAGTCTTATATTAAGGGGGCCATGACCCATGATACATTTTCTAGCTGAATGTACCTCTTGTCAACATGTAGGACATACATAACCAGACAGAAGGAGCTGCTTCCTTCACCCTGTGCCCTAACACAACTTAATGCATCAGGACTGGATATTGGTTAGCGCCTCAGGATACTTCCAGCATGCCAGAACATGAAACATATTCTATTTTGCTTTCCCAAGGAAATGAAGGTTCTATACTGGTATTTTCTATCTGCTTGTCTGTCTTTCTCTGGAGCAATTACTTTCTTCACTTCCCCTAAGTGAAGGAACCTGCTAATCCGTTTCAACCAGAATTGACATGGATCCAGACAAACAGACGAGGATAGGATTTAGAGGGAAGGGAAAGAAGAAATGTGCTGGGAGGTCTGTAAGAAGCCTGTAACAAACCAGGCTTCATTAGCTGTTCTGCTCACAGAACAACTTCCCTACCCCACCCGCCCCGAAGTGATCTGTGGCCCCCTCTGTCCTTGAGTCATATCTACATACTTGTCTGACAATAAGTGCTTTCTGTTTACTACAGCATCACAGCCAAGATAGTTAAGGACAAGAAAATTGGATTCTATTCTTCCTTATGAGTCACTAGTAAAAATGCCAGCTATGTGACTGTACAATCTTTATTATCAAAGATAATATAAGAGAAAGAAAACAACCAGATTTTCACATTCCAGGCTGTGTATCCACTTCTGGAAACTGGAAAGTTTCTCTCCAGGGCCATAAACTGAACACATTTGTACGTATGGGATACAAATGGAATCAAATCCTCAATGTCTTTTCTTTCCCTGACACTTGAAAATGCATGAAGTAGAACATTTAGCTATGCATATTAATGGCTGGACTGAACAGCTCTTTGGTGCTGTATAATAGCGGAATAATAGTCTACCTTAATAGCAACATGAAATGAGTAATATTGAAATAAGGGGGCTAGATGCCAGGTTAATATCAAGAGACTACACAGTACTAGTGCCACACGGCTTGGTCGACCACTGCAGACATTGAGTTTTGCTGGCAGGAGCATAGCAAGACTGGACAGTAAGATGGGACATTCCAAAGCTGAATCTGTTACTCTCTGAATGAATCATTACTTACAACTGGAAAGCTGTTAGAGACTAACTTAGCATCCATAGCTCATTAAAAGCATCTTCAAAGTGAATATTAATTACATCTTGGAAAATGTCAGGTTTTGAACAGTTGGAATGACAAAGTAGGCTAGTTCGGTGGGGAGACTTATCTTGCCCATCAGCAACCAGCCTTCCGCTTATGTTCCTTTGGACATCTCTTGCTTTACTTTCTTGTTATTGCCAAGAAAACACTTCCATATTGCTGTACATACTGTACTGGACACTGCACGGCCATGTGCTGTTTACAGAATAAGAAAAACAGCCAATATCAAAGTAATTTTCCATACCTCTTGCTTTTTCTCAAAAAAGAAACCAAAAAAGTTAGTTATATGTTCAGTTGTTGAGTTTGGGTTGGCAGGACAGGAATTAGAGCTCTGCTGTGGCAAATTGGGGACTATGTGGCGTCTTACACAGGAGTTCAGATTAAAAGATAAGACCAGATCCTTCTGGCCTTAAAAATCTATTATTTTATTTTAACAGTATTTATTAGCATCTACTACATTATACAACGATATTCTGATCATGGGAAATCACTTTTATTTCACCAGTATACAATCATACAGCTATACAGTGTGGTAAAAGAGAACAAAGAGACTGCTAGAAAAAAAATTATGCTGTGGAGTGATCTTTACTATTTGGGGAAAAACTGTCTCAGAAGAGTATATCACAAGTTAATCACAGTTCTTGTGGTTTGTAACTTAGGATCGTGTCGGGGCTGGCAGCAAAATGCAGGGCAGAGAGTTGAAAAGAAATTGTATTCTGCAGGCTCCCAGAGCGCAGCCTTAGAAATTTCTTTAATGTTTTTGCTGCATTTTATGATTAATAAAACATAGGGTAATGCAACCACTCAGCTCCATATTCTTTTCAGAGCTCCTGCTGCTGTCTTCTGCTCTTCATGACAGACTCTGTTAGAACACCCCTTGTCTGACGTTTTGTCATACAAACCACCACAGCCCAGAAGGCAGAAATCACGAGTATGCCACTGTTTTATAACAAATGTAGATTTGGTTTTTATTAGCTCTTTTATTTCACAGATGAACAGAAAAAAATAGTGAAGAGGAATAGAAGGGAAAAGTGTACCTTTCCTAACCCTTGTGCTAACTGGAGACAACAGTATTATTGCTTTCACTCTACTCCTCTTTCTGTTATGCAATATGAATGCTACCTTGCTGCTAAAACTGCTCTGCTGTGCTACTTTCCAGAGTGCAGACCTGCCCCATGTGAGGAAGTGTAACTTCAGAGAGTTGACTGGGATACCGTAGTTTTTCTAGAGCTTTTTGGCTACCCACAAGGTAAAAACGATTAAAACAGCAAAAAAGGCACAATCATGGCACAAGGCACAAAGGCACAAGGACTTGTCATGTCCTCCTGAAGTTTCAGAATCCTCATTCAAGAAAGTCATTTTATGAAGGTACCAGCTGATGGAGTAAACACTTAACAAGTTCTAATTTGCTATGTAAGCAAGGCATGGTGTGAAACTCATTCACCTCAGCTCCTACCCCTTTTTTCTTAACAACAGGCACGTGTTCATTCCACCTAGAATGGAATGGAATGTATCTTTTCTCATGCTAGCAATGACATATTCCTTACAGTCTATTTCAGACAGCATTCTCAAGGATTCTTCTTTCAGCCTCCAAGGCAACTACATAAGTACTTTTAAGAAACAAGGCCATTAAGGAGTCTCAAGCTTTCAACAGATTTTTTTAAACAATCCAACTGAGATAATAGAGAACTATACCATTGTCCTAAATTGCTATAGAAAGACAATTGTTTTCAGGTGGAACTTTTTAAAGAAATTTGCAAAGAAACTTATGCATTTCATCTATATTAACTTCTCTATAATTTTCCTTTGTAAGACTGTTCAAAATGCTTTATCATTTCTCATAATCTACATCTTAGCTCAGCAGCATCAGCATACCTGAAAATGCCACAAATTCTATTCATTTGAAATTCTGGGGAATACAGAAAACAGCTGTTTGATGCAGCCTGCCTCTTGACAACCTGCCTCTGCCACTACGGAACTTCTCTTCTAGCTTCCTAAGCCAAGGAGGCTGCCCTGGGCTGGATGCTTTTACCACCACTCAGGTAGAAGAAAATATGTCAGAGGTTGACATTTCTTTTTACAACAAATTATTCACACAGCCAGGGCCTGATCCACCACCCCAGACTGGAGCAGGACAGCAGGGGGCAGTCAGGGGCAACTCCTGCCCTGGGCATCAGCACCTCCCTGAGGATGGGGACATAAGCCCATGGGTGCACCTGGCTCAGTGGGACCCATGGCCAAGCAGGGCTGAGCTGTAAAGAACTTCAGACCAGCCCTGCTGTGGCATCTCTGGGGCAGGGGCTGATGGTCCTGGGGGCTGACATGGGGTCCTGGGCCATGGGCAAGGTGGGGAGAGGTCTGAGGGGGTTGGTCAGGGACAGTCAGTGCTGGTGGTGCCCTTGGGGCACTGGCACCCTGTCAAGGATGGGAGAGATACCACTCGACTAGCAGCTGCACAGAAAAACCAAACAGTGCAGTCACTATTTCCAATAGATTTTAATCAGTGAACCGGGTAATTTGTACCCAAATAGACAGAAGAAACCATAATAACCAAAAAACAATTACTAAAGACAAATGCATTCCCAACATGGTTTTGTACTTGCATTATAATAAGATGAAAATGCAAGTGAGGTGTACAAAAGCAAACAAAATCAACCTTCATGCTGACAAGCCATTTTAAATAATATGGTTGTGGTTGATAACCTATCAGTAAAAGAAATGCTTCTGCTTATGAACATTGCACTTTTTTACAGCAGTTTCTTAACATGCACAGTGAAGCCTTTCATTAAAAAGCAAATCAACAACAATGAAAACCCTCATCAGCCCAAAACAGTAGAAATAGTTCCAAACTCATGGTGCTACATTAAAATGTGAGTTCTTTTGAGATATGTGATGCTGCTGTTTCTCTGAAACTGCACCAGTTCAAGACTAGTTTCACTCAATTTAACTTCCTATTGATCCTTCAGAATTACAGATATTAAACACTTGGTTTCACAGCAAACTTAATGAACAGTTCTGAGTGTCTTTAAGCACAGCCACTGGAAATGCATGGACCAGTTGGAATCAGAGATTACAGCAATGTCCCATTGGCCTGCAATTTTCTGGCAGCTGAGAGTCATTGCCTGGATATATATATATATATATAATGGCTTGTGCTGCAAGTTTTTCTCCTGAGAGCTGAATCTACACTGGAAAATCCTAACTTCAGAGGATAAATCTACTGAAATACATAATTCTATTTCTGTGGGATGTGTAAAGCTGTAAAGAGGGTTCAGTCCAGAGGACAGGCATTCATGTTAAGACCTTTGGGTAGATTTACCCTCTGAAGAAGAAAAAAGATGATGAAATGAAAGATTTAAAGAGGTAAGATTGAATGTGTGCACAGTGTGAAAGGTAAAAAGGGGAAAACTGAAGGCAGAAGATGTTCAGACTTCCTGGAATAGCATGGTGATGCTGTAAGCTATGATGATTTCTATTAAGGTAGAAATCTCTGTGATCCCTTCCTTGAGTCCAAGCCTATGCCCCAGCTCACAATACACCCAAAGTATTGAATCCTTAAGCCCAATTGCTGTGGCCATAGCTATAGTCATAGGACTGTGTGGTCTCCCACCCACTCTGATATGGAGTATGGATGAAACAGCGAGCTGTGACTGGAGAGGTGCTTCCAGCCTTCTTCCAGCAAATGAATTGCTGCTTCCTGGCTGACACTAGAGCCCAACTGCAAGACAGCACTTACTTTCCTCTGTTTCGAAGAGGCAGTACAGCCAGCTGGGAAATTTATTACTAGTAGCTGTCTTTTAGCTGAGGACTTTGCTAGCTGTGTGAGAAACTCCTCTCTGCACCACCTACCTCCACCAAGGTCAGGTCCTTTCATTTAACACACAGGCAGACCCTGGTCTTAGCTGGGAGGTCCCAGTCCTGCAGATGAGGTTGGTCACTACCTAGGTCAATCTGCTAAACTGTTGAAGAAGATGTACCAGTTTCAGCTTGGGTCCATTAAACTAAGACACACAGTTTAGCCCTTGGTCACAGTTATTGTATATTCACTGTAGAAATGGAAGGGTCAGCTGAATACCCTGATATGCAGTTGTGATTTTATGACTGCACTGCAGGGGAACAACAGTGGGAGTTGAAGGGCATGAGCTGTATAAGTTTTTCTGTGGTCCTGGCCACATATGTGGGTTACCTAAATCCCTGCTGTACTGTTTCACATTCCCTTGATGGTATTGGACCTACCTTGGATACACTTCTCTTCCACAGTCTAAATGTGACTTGGGTTCAAGAGTGAGGAATATTCTGTAATTAGAGGGAATCTTTTGTGTGAAAAAAGGACTCAGTCATATTAGTCTGGTTTAAATGATATAAACTGCTTTGAAATGGTCTAGTAAAACCAGAAAATTTGGGAGGAACATGAGTGCAGGAAGTCATGATATACCAGAACAGATTGTATCAGAAAGCCACCAAAGTTCCATCTCTGGAGGTTTTGAAAGACAAGTCAGAAAAACAGCTGTCAGGAACAGTTCGGGTATATGTGCTCTTGTCTTCAAATAGAGAAAAAGCTCGATAATATCTCAAGGTCTTTTCTATGCCTGTCTTCTGTGATTCCAGTTATTGCCTGCTATCAGTATTGCAAGATGTCTGTGCTGTCTGCTGTTGCCTTCAATGTAAGAAAAATGCATTGGGGGAAAACACATTACCCCAAGGTATTTGACTGAAAAAAGAAGGCTTATCTTTGTGTGGTTGCTTGGGTTTTCTTGTGTAATTGTCACTATTAAGTCAGTTGTGTGTACTGTAAGTCATTTGTGCTATAAAAAAAAAGTTAATATCTGAAGTCCATATTCTACAATGAACTTTCTGTAGTGAATGTGTCATTTAATAGACCCACAATGAAATCTGTGGTTTCCTTCACTATAGAGGGACTGGCTGGTGGCAGGAGATTGTGCTTTCAGAGCTCACTGGAAGATAAGGAACTAAAACTAACAGATAATTTAAACAAAGACCTGTAATGATGGCCTGAAGGAGGATTCATCCTGATTTAAGACAATATAACTGCACTTGGAATCTAACAGAAAGTATATACATAAACCCTAAACAATAGCAACAGACATTTCTAGCATGATGTCATAATATATATCCTTAATTTATACTTCTGGAAACCTTAGTCCAAGACAGGACTAAAGTTACTTGGGCAGATTCTAATACTCTTACCTGAAGCTAATGTTGCTATTCTTCAAGAACTTTTACTTAAATGAGTGTGACAGTTGTGGATTTAGTTGCACCTTAACTGTTGTGAATAAAAAGGTGGCATTCTAAGTTAAAATAGGTTCAAGGAGATGCTCATTAGGACCATGGTTTTTTTAGAGATGAACTGATTATCAGAGAATAGAGTGAGCTAACAGTGATTCTTCCTACATCCACAAGCTGCAACGGGACTCAGCTCCATTTATTATTCTGAAATAGCAGGTGCACCAAAACCAACTAGAGAATACCCAGTATATGTACTGCTTTTCATGTACTTTTTGTATAAAGAACAGATTGCCTTTATTGCTCCTGACCTTACATTTCTTTGTCAAACATATCAATCACTCCCCCTAACCTTTAATAGGAAAGGCTGAAGTTGTTTACTGCAGCAGTTCCTATTCACCACAAGGACACCACCTCCATTCTGAACCAGTCAGATTTGCATACCTTCCACTGATTATCCAAAAAGATTGCTTCTTCCCCTAAAATATTTGTCCATTTTATACATTTTTTCCCAAGGAGGTCATTCATTGCCAGTGAGGTTAAATCTAAAAGTCAGCAGTATTTGGCATAGATTTATGTGGGAATAGATATGGGTCTGTACAGCTCTCAAACTGATTAAATAAAGAATGTCATGGGAGTAGTATGATAGTATATGCATACTTCAGTAAATGAAAGTAATGCATTAGAATGCAGCTTTAGGGTCTAATTTAAAAACATAATTCAGACATAAGCAGAAGCCTTTAAAATATTGGCAGATGTCTTCATACTGTATTTCATATAGAGGACAAAGTGGATTAAAGATAAATGTAATCCAAATAATGGCGCTGTTTCATTTATTTTTTCACTTATGTTTTATTTCTTTTAAAGAAATTCAATTTGTAGAGGATTGTTTTCTGGGTTTTCATATTTTTATGCAGATCCGCTTAAAAATGTGAGCAGGGTCAAAAAAAGCATTCATTACAAATTGATGCTTTTCCTGAGGCAGCCTATGGTAAGTCACAGTGTTTACTCAGCCTAGGTGAAATAAATAGTGTTGTTAAAAGGAGCGTTTCAATAAGCAGGAACTTTGATTTCTGTCTTTCTGTCTCCCATCCCCTTTCAATCTCATTATTTGTCAAGGTGATTAGGCTTAAATGGTTATTCTCACTTAGGATTCTCAACTTTTATTGTAGCCCATTGCTGAAGGACAGACAGGCTATTATTGTCTCTGCTCCACGTTATATTTTTCCCTAGTGACATTCTATCAGGTTGGTGATTTTACAACATTCCTTTTCTTCCACCCTCCCTACACTGCTTTAGAAGTCAGGAGGAAATGAATAAAAATTCAAATGTGGCTCAAGTACGTTGTTAAATGGAGTGAAAGATAGTTTCTCAATTCAAGAAAACTTGGCTGGATGTTGTGACACATATTTATGTCCTCATATGTCTGAATAGGCAGACAATTGATCCTAAGTGGAGACCTAATTTCCTTATTCATTTATATGCTTTTGACTGCATGGTTGTGATTGCCACTGGGACATTGCAGCACCCACTTCACTGAGCATTTTTTGACTAAACCCAGAGTTGTGAGGGGATGAGAAGGAAAATTGTTGGTGTTTGTTTTGAGCTTGAGATTTAGTTGAAGAAAGTGAATAAAAATGTAATGTTAAACATTGACTGTATTTCAGCATTTTAATTCCATTTTGATTTTTTTTTTGGTCCAAACACTTTAGTATCAATCTCACCATTAAAACCATGGGGACACTGTGAATCTCTTCAATGGAAATAGGATCAGATCCTCCAATCCTTTCACGCTCGTTGCACATGTGATTGGCTTGATTTTTTTGGAGGTAATGAGCACTTTGCACTTTCTTGAGAACTACAGCGGCTGCCAGCATTCTCTGCTTTGAAAGAAGAAATCCATAGCTAAGTTACAACTTAACTGTAGCACACAAACCAAAGGCATTCTTTTTTAGAAGAAAGTTTATTAAAGTTGTTCAAACTAAACATCATTCACATTCATTTCCCCTTATTAGTTCAAAGTGGTCTTGGAGACATGCCTGCAGTCAGTGACACCAACACTAATAGACTCCAGGAGATGAGAATCGCACCTTTCTGTCAGAGAACTTCAGGATTTACTACAAATATTAATTGGTCAAATCTTAAAACTCACTGTAAGTATTATCAAAATGCATCAGCTTAACACTTGTTTCCCAGCATGCTGATACAAAGCACACTAGGCAATGTTCCTGAGAGAGAGAGAATGCAAGACTGGACATAACTCCTCTACACTTCCCCTAATTTGGAACAAAAAATAGCAATCATTTTGAACTGTGAGGCTAATTAAACTTTAAAGTAATTTTCTCATTCAGAATTTCTCTCTTCCTGATGTGTTTAAATCAAGACAGACTGGGATTTTTAGAAAGTAAAGCCCAACTCAGGAAGAAATTCTGAATTTAAAGAAGGAAATCCTGATTGAAGTTTTCTGCTCCCTATTCTGCAGAAGGTCCAGCTGGTGTATCACAAAGACTGCTTGGATCTTAAAGTCATAGAAAAGTTGACAAGAAGGAGCCTCTGGAAGCCATCTTGTCTAACCTTTTGCCTGAAGCAGTACTATTGCCAGCTAGATCGGGTCAGTCATGGCCTTGTCTAGCAGCCTTGAAAACCTACAGGAATGGAGTATTGAGCCATCATTAACTTAATAATTTAAAATGTCCATTAAGATAGGTACATTTAATCAGCTATTTGACTATGTTTATAGTTCCAAAGGTATCCACAGCCAGGAACAATCCTTAGGTCTTAGGCCAGAAGATGCAGAGCATTTGTGTCTACAACATTCTGGGTTGGAGTGGACTGTGCATTTTCCTTCTGTACAGCACTACATCTAGATCTCCCCAAGACAAGAAGGGATGCAAAACGTAATTGCTGTTGTATTTTGGTTTTCTCCTTTCAAAGCATCTGGAGTCCACCAGAATGGAATTTTTGTAGTGTGAGGGCAAGGATATTGGTAGCATGTAATTGTGTGTGGGGTGGTGATGGTCAAGATGTGCTGGGGTAGTATTGTCAGACAAGTGATGAACTTACACGCTTCTCAGGTGTTTCTCACAAATGCAGCCCATAGAGAATCATAGCTGGAGGGGAAGAGGAAACTGTTTCTCTGAGGAAACATGTTTAATTTATTAAAGAACAAACCCACATATCAATTAACATGTATGCACTGCAGATGAATTACAGATAGGACCAAGACATAGAACCAAACCAGTGAGCTAAATTATATGACCACTAGCCAGGCATATCCTTTAAATATCCCCCAGTTATTTTTTAGCCTTTAAATTTTAAATCTCAGAGTATATGTAAGGAAGAAATTTTTTACGATGAGGGTGGTAAAACTCAGGAACAGGTTGCCCAGAGAGGTGGTAGATGCCCCATCCCTGGAAACATTCAAGGTCAGGTTGGACCAGGCTCTGAGCAACCTGATCTAGTTGAAGATGTTCCTGCCCGTTGCAGGGGAGTTGGATGACATGATCTTTAAAGGTCCCTTCCAACCCAAAGTATTCTATGATTCTATGATTCTATGAAATATCCTCCAGCCTCTCACCTGTAGTATACTCTTTCCCTGATTCACTTGCCATGTTCTCTTTGCCAATTTGCAGACTGAGAAAGAGGCCTACCCAGAATCTGAAATGGAAATAATGTAAACAGTAGCTCTCTTTTCCCATTACTGTAAAAACCATTACTGTATTGATGCACTTATAACGTCAAACCACCACAGTAAGGAAGCAAGAATACCTATTTCTGGGCTCTACACTGAATTAATCTTGCCAATTTTGGGTGCTTAGCTTAGTTGTTGGGATTGCTGTAGCATCTAGACTCTGCCCCCTACTCCGCTCTGGTGAGACACCATCTGGAGTACTGCATCCAGCTCTGGAGTCCTCAGTACAGGAAAGACATGGACCTGCTGAAGCAGGACCAGAGGAGGGCCACAAAGATGATCAGAGGGCTGGAACACCTCTCCTGTGAGGACAGGCTGAGAGAGTTGGGGATGTTCAGCCTGGAGAAGAGAAGACTCTGGGGAGATCTTATTGTGGCTTTTCAGTACTTAAAGGGGGCTTATAAGAAAGATGGGGACAAACTTTTTAGTAGGGCCTGTTGCGACAGGACAAGGGGTAATGGCTTTAAACTGAAAAAGGGTGGATTTAGATTAGTATAAGGAAGAATTCTTCACTATGAGGGTGGTGAGGCACTGCACCAGGTTGCCCAGAGAAGTTATGGATGCCCCATCCCTGGAAGTGTTGAAGGCTAGGGTGGATGGGGCTTTGAGCAACCTGGTCTAGTGGACCATGCATTTTATATACATATGTACTTTGGGCAAAGCTAATGCTATTAGATATGCTAATAGATACTTTCTCTACCATCCTATAATCTTTCAACAAAAAAAGGGAATAATTTTAAAAATTCTCTTGTAAAACTGGAGAAGGTGAAGAAAGAAACCACAGAATAATGACAGGACTGGAACAAATGCTTTATAGTGAGAGTTAGGGAGCTTGATCTGTTTAGCTCATCATGCATTCATCAAGTGTTGATTTGACTGTGCAATAGTCTAAATACTTTCATGTGGAGAAAATATTGCATATTTCAGGCTTCCTTAATATAGCTGAAAAGACATAAGAGAAACCAAAGCCTGTACTTAAAGGCAGATGAATTCAAACTGGGAATAAAACACACATTTATAATAACGAAAGTGATTAGTCCTTGGAAATAGTAAACAGAAGAAACGGTATAGCCTTCATCTTTTGTTATCCTTCAGCTGAGGTTATGGATAGAGCTAGATCCAGTCTCAGAGATGAATGAGGTTTAATGCAGTAATGTAGATGTTTTTAACTCAGGAAGAGGAAAGGCAGAAAAGGTGCATCTGAGAGATACGTTTCTGTTATGTACAAGGCTTTGTCCATGACATGAGATAACCACCTTCAGTGCTGTGCAGAAGACTAGCATAGATTCTGTAATAGTCCTTTTTACCTTCAATATCTAATTTCTACCTTTGCATAACTACATCACAACAGATCAAAAAAATGGTTTTCAGAAACTACCAAGTTGGGTGAATGAACCACTATATGCCTTTATTGCAAGTTAAGTATCCTTACAGATTCTTGGAAGTATATTACTATGTACATGATACCTGTTTTAAAACCCTTAGAGCTGTGCACTTCCATGACTGCAGATGAAATCCTGCTCCTGGACATGACCAAATCCATTATGTGAGCTCATGGTGAAGCTGGGGCTTTGCCATCTTCAAAAGCATCCGTGGACCCTCTCTCACGGAGGTCAAGTGAGGATGGTCCTCCAGGCCTGTTTTCCCTCTCTCATGAGGGGCCTACTATGACCATGAGCGTAAGCGCAAAAGGTCCCTCATCATTTCCAGCTTAGATTTGTTTGTTTTTTTAAATCACAGGTATGACTTTAACAGTTGCATCTCTGGAAATTCTCAGAGAAAAGCACCAGCAGAAAGGGAATCATCTTGCAACTGAGAAGCATTTTGTACCAGATCTGAACATAAGGTGATTGATCCTACAGGCTTCAGAATAAGCCCTTGTTCTATTACCATTTAAATTCCATTGCACAGTTCTTCTACCACAGCAGTGCCTGATTCTTGGACACATTCAGTGCTAAACTCAACCAAAACCACACAATTTTGTTCTCCATTAAACCTGAACAGGAAGCAGGAAGGTCCACAGTGCCTGTCCCTAGTGCTAATGATCACTTTACTGTGAATATTGCTCCAGTCAGCTGTGAAGGACAGCAGCTTCTTTCCAGATTTGGCCATAAGCAAAACAAAGAAGGCACAAAAAGTGCAATAATAGCAATAAAATCCTGAAATAAAGAAAGAAAAAGAAATGGGGAAAATAAAAAACCCCAATGTTTTTTGGTCTCATACAAAGGTTAAATTTCTGAAGCTGATTTAATTCAGAAATTACAAGTGCCTCCTAATTTACACCAAAATCCTTTCCCTTAACATCCAAATGGGTTTGGAAACATTTTTTTTCTGTTTGTTTTATTTGGCTGACACACACAAAAAAAAAGAACATTTTAGCTTTTCAGTGTGGATTTTTCAGTGTGGAATTCCTGGAAATGGAAGCCATATGCTATATCAAAACTATGGTAAACAAAAGCAATTAAAAGGTAGGTTTTCCTGAAACATATACATATGTGGGGAGAGGAGGAGAGAACGCACACCTACATATGTACATATGGTGAGAGAGCGAGTAATCTGAGTACCTGGCTAATAAGGCTATCAAAAGTCTGCAGTGTGGCAGAATGGAAAAATAATGGAAAAAGACAGCCTGGAAGAAACTAACTGAAGAAAACATGACTTTTGTCTCATAAAATCTGTATTTAAAATAAAGTTATAACCGCACCTGCTTTAATGACAATTAAAAAAAAAAAAAAAAACAAACTCATCAAATAAAAACCAAAGCAATTATTGGAAACAGTAGATTTTTAGAGATTAACTAGATATTCCCACCCTTCGCAGAAGATGGTAATACAAAGGAATGAACACCAGTGCCTGCTATAGGTTTTACATTCCTGTGACATATTATGTAGTTCTGAGACTATCACTAAGGACTGATCTTGTCGTCTTTATTTAGGTACCTACTCTGTGCTTATATTTCAGGTGCCTTGTAAAACAAGTACCTAAAATTCCTTGCATTATTAATGAACAGAGAAAGTTGTTTCTGAAAGCCATGATAGAAAGATTGCATCCACCACCTATTTTTAAATACTTGAGCCTCATGTGGCAAACACTTCAGCCTGGTCTCCGCTGGGAAGAGTTCTTGGCTTAGTTCTTAACCATGCTGTCTGGACAGAGCAGGGCAGGTAGGGCAGTACTGCAGCCCGGGTGTTCAAAGTGCTGCTACCCAGGCACACCATGAGCACACTGACTCCAAGCTCTAGACCAGCTAACAGACAATTACAAAGACAGAAGGCTGGCTGATCACAGGATTCCGCTTAATCAAATCAGTTCTTGAACTCTACACTTCAGAGAAAGTATATATACACACAAAGACATTAAGGCATACATCAGCCAAACGTCTGCTGAGAGTCTGGGCTGACTTGCCAGAGCTCTAATACCGTTACACAGCTATGCAGAGTTTTGATTGAGTCATTCTTGCATTTTGCCTTAGCCAGGCTGCATAATTGCTGATGCTGGTTACTGAAGTCCCTTGTTCATCCCAATCATAGCGCCATGTCCAGGAATACATTTGAGAACATGAACTTTCTGGATAACACATTTTTGAATACATAGAAATATTATTTAATTGAAACTCTAGAGAGACAACATCTCTTAGGTATAGTTGGTACTTCTCTCTGGTTGTTCTTGTTCAGCATGGTAGCTCTAGTAAGTCCCAAACTAAAACACCAACTTCTGGAAATACCTGGAACAAAACATTTCTGTCAGGGCAAAAATTCTGTGTTAGTTGTGCATACGTTCTTCTGTTTTATAAACTCCCTCCTCAGATGCATGTTTTATTTAAGATTCAAATCAAAATTTTGAACACTTACATAGTATGATGTAGGGGATTTCAAGCATCTTATCAGGTGCTGGTCACAGTGGGACTATACTAGAGCCATTTACAATCTTCTAAACCTCCCCTGCTCCATCTCTGCACAGGGTGCATATCTGGAAAATACAGATCTTCTCTCTGAAGACTATTACAGTCTTCACCAACATGTTTTCAGGCATAACTTTCAAATATACACTATTGCAAAATGTTAATGCTTGACATGAGGCTCCTGTGAACTACAAGACGTTCCCTTCAGGGTGTGTTTCAGCAACATGTTGACAGAATAGACACTCCAGTTTGGATTGAAAACAAGTTTGGCTCTATTATCAGTAGTGAAAAAGTATACGGGACTCAACCTGGCAACAAATTAGCTGAATTTAATGTAGTTTGGCATTAATCTAACACAAAAATTACTTCATAAATTAAACAACTTGAGTTTCACTCCCTCTAGGATGGGAAAAGAAAAATAATTAGGGACCACTTTCACTTGCAAGAACACCAATTACCATAAGCTACATGTGAAACATTGCTGTCTTCAGATAAGGAGTTAATCTACTTTACTAAAATGTGTCACCCTCACTTAGGTGAATTATACAACACCACACTTAAATTATACATAACCAATGTATGCTATAAGATTTACCTTCATAAATGCTTTGGAGATTCTGTGAATGGAGTGGATTTATATTTCGTGCTTTTATAATGTATTGTTCAAACAATTTAAAGTTCAGTAAGTAAATGTAAGGCCAAACAAATCTCCTTCTATACGTTTAAAAAAGGAGGTCAGTATTTACAGCATGACCTTTGTGAATAAAGAAAGGATACCAGAAATTTTTATGAACATATTCTCATTTTAAATATGGACTTTAGTATAAACATATAATGAACAGAACACATTTAATTTTAGGAAGGTGTATAGGTATAGAAAGTAAATATAGGATGATAATTACATTTTTAGTTACAGAACTGGTAAGATGAGAGTGAGGATAGAATAGAATCATAGAATCATAGAATCATCTAGGTTGGAAAAGACCTTTAAGATCATCCAGTCCAACCATTAACCTACACTACCAAGCCCACTCTAGACTAATCAAGGGTAGACCAGACTAAACCATATCCCGAAGTGCCACATCTACCCGTTTTTTAAACGCCTCCAGGGATGGTGACTCCACCACCTCTCTGGGCAGCCTGTTCCAATGCCTGACCACCCTTTCCGTAAAGAAATTCTTCCTAATCTCCAGTCTAAACCTCCCCTGGCGCAGCTTAAGCCCATTTCCTCTTGTCCTATCGCTAGCTACTTGGGAGAAGAGACCAACACCCACCTCACTACTACCTCCTTTCAGGTAGTTGTAGAGAGCGATAAGGTCTCCCCTCAGCCTCCTCTTTTCCAGGCTAAACAACCCCAGTTCCCTCAGCCGCTCCTCATAAGACTTGTTCTCCAGACCCTTCACCAGCTTCGTTGCCCGCCTCTGAACACGCTCCAGCACCTCAATGTCTTTCTTGTAGTGAGGGGCCCAAAACTGGACACAGTATTCCAGGTGCGGCCTCACCAGCGCCGAGTACAGGGGGACAATCACCTCCCTGCTCCTGCTGGCCACACCATTCCTGATACAAGCCAGGATGCTGTTGGCCTTCTTGGCCACCTGGGCACACTGCTGGCTCAAGTTCAGCCGGCTATCTACTAACACCCCCAGATCCTTTTCGGCCAGGCAGCTTTCCAGCCACTCCTCCCCAAGCCTGTAGCGTTGCATGGGGTTGTTGTGACCGAAGTGCAGGACCCGGCACTTGGCCTTGTTGAACCTCATACAGTTGGCCACGGCCCATCGATCCAGCCTGTCCAGGTCCCTCTGCAGGGCCATCCTACCCTCGAGCAGATCGACACTCCCACCCAATTTGGTGTCGTCTGCAAACTTACTGAGGGTGCACTCGATCCCCTCATCCAGATCATTGATAAAGATATTGAACAAGACTGGCCCTAAAACAGAGCCCTGGGGAACACCGCTCGTGACCGGCCGCCAACTGGACTTAACACCATTTATCACTACTCTCTGGGCTCGGCCACCCAACCAGTTCTTTACCCAGCGAAGAGTATGCCTGTCTAAGCCGTGAGCTGCCAGCTTCCCGAGGAGGATATTATGCGAGACTGTGTCAAAAGCTTTGCTAAAGTCCAGGTAGATGACATCCACAGCCTTTCCATCATCTACCAGGCGGGTCACCAGGTCATAGAAGGAGATCAGGTTGGTCAAGCAGGACCTGCCTTTTGTGAACCCATGCTGGCTGGGCCTGATCCCCTGGTTGACCTGTACTTGCCTGTGGAGTTCGCTCAAGATGAACCTCTCCATAATCTTCCCCGGCACCGAGGTCAGGCTGACAGGCCTGTAGTTCCCCGGGTCCTCCTTCCGGCCCTTCTTATAGATGGGCGTCACATTGGCAAGCCTCCAGTCATCAGGGACCTCCCCTGTTAACCAGGACTGTTGATAGATGATGGAAAGTGGCTTGGCAAGCTCCTCTGCCAGCTCCCTCAGTACTCTCGGGTGGATCCCATCCGGCCCCATAGACTTGTGAGCGTCCAGGTGGCATAGCAGGTCATTAACTGCTTCCTCCTGGACTATGAGGGCTCCATTCTGGTCCCTATCCCTATCCTCTTGCTCAAGGGCCTGAGTACCCTGGGGATGACCGGTCTGGCTGTTGAACACAGAGGCAAAGAAGGCGTTAAGTACTTCAGCCTTTTCCTTGTCCTCGGTGACAATGTTCCCCCCCACATCCAGCAAAGAATGGAGATCCTCCTTGGCTCTCCTTTTATTGCTGATGTACTTATAAAAGCATTTTTTATTGTCTTTTACAGCACTGGCCAGATTGAGTTCTAGCTGGGCTTTTGCCTTTCTAATTTCCTCCCTGCAGGACCTAACAAGATCCCTGTACTCCTCCTGAGCTGCCCGCCCCTTCTGCCAAAGGCGGTAGACTCTCCTTTTTTCCCTGAGTCCCCGCAAAAGCTCCCTATTCAGCCAGGCCGGTCGATTTCCCCTCCGGTTGGTCTTACGACACACGGGGACAGCCCGCTCCTGCGCCCTTAAGACTTCCTTCTTGAAGAGGGCCCAGCCTTCCTGGACCCCTTTGCCCTTCAGGGCAGCCAGTTATGAAATTCCTCACATTTAAAAAGATATTGAATAAAATGAAGAGGAAGTAGGAAAGGGTTACCAAAAATGTACCCTTGGAAGTTTCATCTGTAGGCAATTTGAGGACCTTGTGTATCTGCTCAGGTTTTCCCAAGATTATGAACCTGATTCCAGTATGATCCATAGTTCCATATCTGACCAGGTTCACAGATATTAAAAAATCCCAGACAGAGGGATTAGGATGTTTCAGACTTTTTGTGCATAGACAGAGTAGCCCTGTAGCGCACTTCCAGTGCAGAGTGCAACATTTGAAAGCATCAGTCATTGCACGTATTTTTATAGCCTATGCATAATTCTACTTATGCCACAATGAATTCCAAGAGTGAAAACTCCAAATTCTACCATTGATTTGTGTGCACTTATACCATCAATTTAATGGAAATGTTTCAAATTTAAGTTTAAAGTTAGATTGCCCTTTAAATCAGTATTTCTGTTTCTATGCTGGTGGCTAGATTAATAGGGAGGCTGAAATACTTTTTTTCCTTCAGATACCAAAGTAAGCTGTCTGACTTTTGGCACATACGTTTGGAAAAATTCTTTGCCTCTGCTTGTTTCCCTATTGATCTGCAAGGCAGAAATAATATCTACATCAGCAGGATGCTGTAATGATCAATATTTGAATGGGACTTTGGAGACTAGTGAACTTAAAGAGCTTAAGGGAAGAGAAACCATGAGATCCTGTACTGTGACTTCCAATATATCTTACAACATCAATGTCCTCTCAGTTTCTTGGAGCCTAACACCTCGTCCTCAGCTGGAGCATTATTTATGTCCACTGAAAGTGTTCCTTGTAAAAAGAATGGTCAATCAGTCTTGATGGGAAGACATCGGGAAATGGACAGTCCATCACTACCCTCAGGAACTTGTTCTCAAAGTTAATCATTTTCATTGATAAAAATGCAAGTCTAATTTTAATGTTAATTCACCTGCAATTCAGGTGGTAACAGAAAACTGTTGTTTTTCTGTTATGTCTTCTTATCCCTCTAGTGCCCAGCATTTTTCCTGATTTCCACTTTATCATGTGTAAAATGAATGGCTAGTTCAGTATGCCCTGTTTTTTAAAGGCATGATTTTCAAGGAGAGATGTTGGATTTTTTTGTAAGAGTGGACAATTTTTTTTTTTTTTTTTTTTTTTTAGTGAAGAACACAGTAATGTAGGTTCTTTGTATTGTCATGGTAGACTTTGGTCCCCCTGGACACAGATCACAGGTACCCGGCTCTCACCGCTGATAACAGAGAGCACAAACCTTGTAGTGGGTGCCTAACTCAAGTACCAAAAGCTATGTGGGATGAACACAGCCAAGGATTGATGCTGAAGAACTTACTTGTGTTCCTGACTCTGAGACACTTCACTTCATATGTGGCTACATAGAGCAACTGTTTGAACAGGTCCAGGCAATATGGGCGGATCCAAGGACACTCTGTGTTACTGCATTGCCACCATATTCCTCTGCCAAGCTTTCTGGTATGGGAAAATTTTTACCGAGTGATTTTTACATATGTTTCCAGATTGCTGATGAAACTGTTGAACGGTATCAGACACATTGCAGAGCCTTGTGGATGCCCACCAGAACATTTCATATGCATTGAAGCTTCCACCAACAGAATCTTCTTGAGCCTGCTAGGAAAGTGTTAAGTATTTTAAAGGAAAAGAAAAACTATACAAAGATGAATCTTCTTTTGATTTAAGAATGCAATATACAAGCTCTGAAAGTTCTTCAGATTTGTTTTTAGAAATCATTGCTCCTATAACCAGAATGAGTTATTATTGTAAATTCTACAGAATGCGTTTAATGTGTGGGTGTTCAGCAAACCACACTGAAAGCATGGTGTGGGGTGGTTTTATTTTTTTTTCTTCTATAGTTAGGTCACATTAAATACTATGTGCCAAGTATCTTCAGAAATAAAAAGAGAAAAAAAAAAGAAAACAACTCTCCCCCTCCTTCCCTCAAATAAGTGATTAAACCTCTAGTATTTACTACAATCTCAAAGGCAATTGGCTGCCACCAAATAAATAAACAGCACAACCAAAAAGTTGCAGCTGCCCACTTTCAGTGTCAGACATTTGAGAGATGAAGGGCTAAATGCAGTCCATTTTGTTATCTTGCAGCTGGGTTTCCTATGATGAAATATCCATTGATCCATTCCATTTTATTGGCTTTAGATGAGTTTTTCCTGATATACCAGTAGGAAGTCTCTTGTGGTATACAATTCAATTGTTGTATTGGAAAAAAAAATTCACATACTTCGTAGTTTTTTTCTTTGATATTCTCCACATGTTTGGAGCATTGAACAGCTGGGGCCATAGAAAACATTTAGAAATCACATTCTTTTATGTAGATCAATCACTTTTGTATACATTGCACCAGGCAAATGAAAATTGTTCATTTACATGTCAGTGGGAGTTTGATGTCTGAAAACAATCTTCCAGACATTAGTGTGGGCCACTGTTTGTTTTCCTTTGGAAAAAAAGGAACTATATATTCAGGAATGAAGCTCTAAAATCGATTCAAGATTGAGAAATGAACTACATAAAATAATAATCTCTTCCCCTTATAATAGTATCTGTGACTTAAGCTTAAGAAGCATAAATTCCTTCATCTAATGTTTTTTGGGGGGACTTAAACAAGGTCAGAAAGAGTGTGATATACAGTGTAAAATATGAATAAACAGATGTTGTTAGTTAACAAATAAACAGTAATTATAACAAAGGCAGACACTTATGGAAGCTATGAAATGCTTTACATCATTATTTTTTTCCTCATAATTATAAGTCTGTCTCTCTACCCTCCCCCCCTCCCCCACCCCCTTTTCTGGTAGAAGGAGCTGTCATAAGTTGCTTTTAGAGGAGAAAAATCTTCTTTTAAATTATCTTATATTGCAGCAATATATCATAAGAAGTCACTTCAAGATGTTTTTGTTGTGCTGCTGCAGTTACATTGCAGGTAACATTGTGCAGAATACGCTCCTTAAATGTCTTACCAGGGCTGACATACAGACGTTTTTTAGAGGCCAACTGGAGAGTCTAGCTACTCCACAGCTAAGTTGTGTACCTTGGAGATGATGAGTGTCACCTTCCCTGATGGCTTAAAAGCTTCTGAAGAGGACTTTATCTGAAGATATGACCAGCCTGGAATCACTCAATGCAGGAGACTTTCCTTTCCTTCAGTCCCTAGTTTTAAAACAGAGATTATTTTGGCCAGGTGATCCTTATTAGAAACCTGGGGTGTTGAAATGCCCTACTTGTCCAAAATGGTTTGAATATGCCAACATGCTGGGGCCCTCTGCATGTAACATAAGGCCTGTGGCAAGAGCTATGTGAAACTGAAGGACTGTACAGTGTAACAGTATGTTCATATTTACACGGAGAGCTGCATCTTGGTTGAAGAGGAGAGATGATTAAAACATCTATTTAGCTAGTAATTCTAAAACTCTGGCAGAGATTTTAGCTCATGTGTTCTTTTAAACCAGGAGAAAATAGATTCATTGTTATAATTTGTGGTGTTTTACCTGAAAATGTCAGTGGGACAGTCTGTAAGTGCTCAAATAGAAAAGAATCATAGAATCATAGAATCATTTAGGTTGGAAAAGACCTTTAAGATCATCCACTCCAACCATTAACCTAACACTACCAAATCCACCACTAAACCAATTAAGGGTAGAGTAGCAATTTCATGTTTCCTGGCTTGGTGGCTGGATTATCTTTTAATGAAAGTAAAAACTAGGAATCATTAAGATTGGAAAGGACCTCTAAGATCATCAGTCCAATCATCAACCCACCACCACCATGCCCACTAAACCATGTCCCAGAGTGCCACGTCTACCCATTTTTTGAACACTTCCAGGGATGGTGACTCCACCACCTCTCTGGGCAGCCTGTTCCAATGCTTGACAACCCTTTCCGTGAAGACATTTTTCCTAATATCCAACCTAAACCTCCCCTGGCACAGCTTGAGCCCATTTCCTCTCGCCCTATCACTAACTACTTGGGAGAAGAGACCAACACCCACCTCACTACAACCTCCTTTCAGGTAGCTGTAGAGAGCAATAAGGTCTCCCCTCAGCCTCCTCTTCTCCAGGCTAAACAACCCCAGTTCCCTCAGCCGCTCCTCATAAGGCCTGTGCTCCAGATCCTTCACCAGCTTCCTTGCCCTTCTCTGGACATGCTCCAGCACCTCAATGCCTTTTTTTTAGTGAGGGGCCCAAAACTGGACACAGTATTTGAGATGTGGCCTCACCAATGCCGAGTACAGGGGGACAATCACCTCCCTGCTCCTGCTGGCCACACTATTCCTGATACAAGCCAGGATGCTGTTGGCCTTCTTGGCCACCTGGGCACACTGCTGGCTCATGTTCAGCCGGCTGTCAACCAGCACCCCCAGGTCCTTTTTGACCAGGCAGCTTTCCAGCCACTCTTCCCCAAGCCTATAGTGTTGCATGGGGTTGTTGTGACCCAAGTGCAGGACCTAGCACTTGGCCTTGTTGAACCTCATACAGTTGGCCTCAGCCCATGGATCCAGCCTGTCCAGGTTCCTCTGCAGGCCCATCTTACCCTCAAGCAGATCAACACTCCCACCCAGTTTGGTGTCATCTGCAAACTTACTGAGGGCACACTCAATCCCTTCATTCAGATTGTTGATAAAGATATTAAACAAGACTGGCCCCAAAACGGAGCCCTGGGGAACACCTCTCGTGACCGGTCACCAACTGGATTTAACTCCATTCACTACAACTCTCTGGGCTCGGCCACCCAGAAATTTGAACACTTTCTCCTGAACGTTTTCTTTACTCATAGCTGTTTCATTTGTCCAGGTGTTGGAGAGATTAAACTTCCATGGAGTAATTCTTGTTCTGGTTTTTAGATGATAGTACTCATTCCTGGAATGTGAGGATACCTGTGATGACTATGGGGAAATGGGCAATGACAGTATGATGAAGAAAGGAGGACCTGACCAAAGACAAAGAATACAAACAAAGTAAAGGTTGTCCTAGTTTAACAGGAATTTAGTGCTGGCTTCTTTCTTATTCTTTAGCACGCAGAAAACATCCCTCTCCTTCTTAAAAAGGAGACTTCTAAGCTCTTTACATATTTGGTGCCTCCTAGCAAGCACAATATGAAAAGATAGGATATGAAAAGGGATATGAAAATGTATGGTGAAAAAAACAAATAGTAAACATGGTCAGGTTTAGGACCAGCTATACCTAGAGCAATTAATATGATGGATACATACTGGAGTTTGGGTCAGAAGTACGCATGCTGTAGTTGCAGATGTTAGGGCCATAGGAAAAGGGTATTGATTACAGAGCTGTTTTTTACTGACCACATGGAAAGGCTGATGGAAACAGAAACATAATACGAATCCACAGTGAAAAACAGGTTCCAAAAAAACCCACCTAATAACTGTTAGAATTCTGAGGCAATGAAGATTTCACTACAAGTGAAAAATATTCTTTATACTTTGCTAACAGCAGTACTAAACACTATACAGAGAACTGCCAACAGTGAAAACGAATAGATTTAGTTGTCAGAATAACAGATAGTGAAAGCTAGAAGTGCCAAAAATCAGTGTTATTGACTCAGGATAAAACTGTGAAAATCTTCTTTCTCTCTCAACATATTTATTCCCCCCTGAGTTCACCCTGCTTTTCTCTGTGAAGACAGAACAAATGAATTTTCCTGATTTCTGAACAATGTGACATAGGAATGGAGATTTCAAAGCCTGCTCTCCTTTTGCTTAAAAAAAATTCCTTGGAGTCCTAGATTTCAGGTGAAAAGGAACAATTCTGTCCATCTAACCTGACATCCTGCAGAACTGCTTCCAAATTGCTGGGTCACACCCACAGTTTCTGTGTAAAATATATTAAAAAATAACCTGTCTGAAATTTGGATGTTGCAATGTGTTTCAGTGACGAGGGATCTTTTGGCAGTGTGAAAAAGCCCCAAGCTAGCAGCCAAAACCCTGCTGTAGACAGTTATCTACAAGAAGCCCTTTTCATTTTAATTGGTCTTCATGACACTTAGAGGATTTTGAGAAGGCACTCCTTTGAGAAGGAGTTCTTTTGCGTTGGCATGGATCAAGGATTTGGGCTTCCTCAAGTTTGAGCAAAATCTGAATGGCCTTCATTTTCATGGTAGCAGTGTTGGCAGGTTTCCAGACTTTCTTCCCAGCTGCACTTTCAGAATATAAATGCAGGTGCCTTCAGAGCTTTGTAATCCTGGGAAGAATATGGATGGGTTTATCAAATGCTTGGAAGGTGTTTAAGGAATCTAAGACCCACTTTAGGTGGAAAGGATTTAGGTGGAAGAAGTTCCTACAGCATTTTTAACTACCAGAGTCTATGTGGACAGGTACAGACAGGTCCACCCTAGACTGCATGTGTCCCACATGGGCCAGGCAAGAGATAGCTCCAGTCCAGAAGACATTTACCAATGTTAAAGCAGTACTATGTCTAAGCTGGTGTGTCCTCCTTTGTGACTTAAAGAGCTAGAAAACCATGAGAAATTATTCAGCAGAGTAGTGCAAGGGAGGGAACATTAGCCAGGTAGATAGCATGGCTCCGTGGATTCCAGACTGGCACTGGCACCTGTCCAGACTGCTTGCAGCAAAGGAGCTCAGGCTTGTCTGCACTGGTCTGGACAAACATTCCCATAGTTGCATTGCTTTTGAGTGGCAGTTGGTGTTCTTGAGACCGTGGAAGATTTGTATTCTGTGCTGCACTGTGTCATCAAACTGATACTGAAACTTGGGCAGAATACCATAATTCTCTGACTCCCATTTTGTAGGCACACCTGGTTTTCTGTGTTGTTTATATTTAAATTATGTGAGTTAGAGCCATCTCAAACCACACGTACATACAATCCCAATAAAAGGCAGAAAAGTGGGAATGTGGGTTGGGGTTTGCAGGGTACACCTAATGAACAATGATTTATAATAATGAGCTACTACTTCTTGAACTAGTTGAAAGCACAGTTTAAGTAACCCCTGCCTTAAAAAAAAAAAAATAATCAATATTTATGGTAGAAATGTTTATGTTTTCAAGAAGTAAAAAGATGTTCATTGACCTCAAGTCAAAATGTAAAAGCATGTCTTGCCTGACACCAAATCATAGAGCGCTAGCTGATGCCAGACTATTGATGAGAATATTTATTTTCCTCAGCCTGTAAAAGCTAGCAAAATGCTGCAGGGAATACTTCTGAGCCAGTATAAAAGAAGACTGAATGACATCACTGTCTTTGCAATTCCTAATCACTATAATTCTATGATTTGATTTAAGATCAGTTGCCACATAAATACCAACCAGCTTAGTATTTTTTCCATTTTGGGACATCATGAAAAACATTCTTGTTTTAATACCTATGTAAGCACTGATTTTTACAGACGTCTTAAGATGTATAGTACATACAGTAGCTACAAATTAACATATCGTGCATACGTTGCTTTGTGTGCTTTCTTGGAAGGGGTCCAAGGATGACTGACTAACACATGGGATGTTTCCTCTTTACAACATTAACGCAAAGTCAACACCTGCAGTGATGTAAGCCCATGACTCACCTGCCTGAATGGAGGTCTCTTTAGGATCAACTGTTGTGCACAGAATACATCTGCAACATCCAAATAAATGAGCCCTTCTAAAGTAAGTCAGCACTACCCCTGTTTAGAATGCAGAGCCCTTGTGAAGGCTGAGGTGAAGCAGCTGGCTAGCAGCTTTTGTGAGTCATTTTAAAAAGCCACTCTCACAGCTGGAGAGAAAATAGCCCTGGCAGCACTGGCAAGCCATTATGAAATGTAAAAAGTCCTTCTCTGGGCGGAAGGAAAACTTCACCCAGCTGTCAAGTGTTTGAAATGTTGGGGGAAAAGTGCGCGCACATGCACGCACATGGCCCTGGCTTCTAATGCAAGGAATACAGAGGACACATTAGATAAAATTAAATCTCCTCTGAGATCGAAAAAAGTGTGAGCTGGTGAGTTTACTTTTTAGAAATCAATAAGGGTTTTGGTGAATGGAGATATCAAGCAGTTTTTACCATTCAGTAAAGACTGGCCTGCAAGTGTCTTTTCTGATTTAAATTGTCCTTTTCAACATACCTGTATCAAAAAAAATACTTGACCTCTGCTTACATTATTGTCCATCTGTATCGATCTGAAAGGTTTATATTGCAGAGAAAGGAAAATGTAAGTGGCAGAACAATCAATCCCTAATCTCATCTTTTTCCATTTGGCAAATGTAAAATGTAGTTAGTGAATGGTTTCTAAATGTAAATCAATTTAAGCCAAAAGATGCTGATGCTGCATATTTGCAGCATAATAAATGTAGACTAATTTAGAAGACTCCATAGAATAAAGCAATAATGAATTCAAGTAGAAAGATGTGGAGAAAGATGACTTGCATAGTTCTGAAGCCTGAAGGTATTCCATGTGAACGCAATTTGCAGAGAAAGGGGTTCTTTAGAGGTGAAGCTCAAATACAGGTTTTCCAAACTTTTTTCTGCAGTTTGCCTTATTGACAGCCACACAAAATGCAGTCTGCATAGTATTTTCATGGAACAGTACTGACATCTAGTGGCAATTTGAACTGATGTTGCCTAGCTGTCCCTCTGGGAAACTGAAATAACCTACATCTTGCAGAAGTCCTAACTATGACCCCATCCTATGGTTAGACAGCAGCACCACATAATTTCCCTTATGCATGGCAGTGATGCAAACTGTAGGCCAAGCTGAGGTCTCAGAACTCAGAAAAACCCTTTGGAATTTTAGAAAAACAATTTTTAAGTTTCTTGTGGCTTTCTTTTTGAGAAGGATTAATACACAGAGCCAGCTAAGGACTCTCCATTTTAACTAAAGGTGAAAGTTATCTATAACTGAATGATAGCTCTTGGATAACATGTGACCAGACATGTTTACCAAGTCACCGTGTTTAAATGGGAAAAACTGAGTAGAACAATAGCTTTATTCTCTGTATAACTGGAAGTGGGGTATGATCGTTTCTGAAAAAATATCTTAATTTCAGGTGTCTACAGTTCAAGAAAGGTAATAAACCAAAGGAGATGTAGAGAAGAATTGCTGTCAAGATAAAAGACTGAAAACAGACCTTATAGTGAAAGACCCAAAGAGATCAGTCTGTTTGCTTTAACAAAGGGGGAGAAGTAGTCACAGTTTATGAGTACATATATATGAAGAAAAAGATTATGATAGCAAAGAGCTCTTTAAACTGGTAGGCAGAAATATAAAAAGATGTAGTGACTGGCAATTAAAAGGAGACAAATTTAGAGTTGAAATGAAGCACAACTTTTTTTACTAATAAAAGTAGTTAAACCTTGAAACAAGTGGTGAAGGCCTGTGGTAGAGGTTCAAATTCTGGAGCATTTTAAATCAAAATAGGATGTTTTCTGAGAGATGTACTTCCTTAAAATGGAAGAGAAACCATGAGGACAGCCAGCCATTGGGGCAGATAGTCTCCATTCTTGGAGGTGTTCAAGCCCTAAGGAACCTGGTCTGATCTCATAGCTGACCTTGCTTTGAGCAGGTAGTTAGACTAGAAACCTCCTTAGGGCCCTTCCAATCTGACTTATTCTTTGATTATATGATCCTTTGATATAATTCAAGGAAGTCTGGGATCCCACGGCAGATCAATCTAGATTATTTTAAGGTTCTAATCTCTACAGTCTATAAAATGATCCAAGAATACTGCTTCAGAAAAATTGCTCTTGATCATTTTCCAAATGCATGTTTTTCTATAATCTTTTTTTGGTAAATAAAGGTAGGCATAAGGAGAAAACTGCAATTTCCTAATGTATATTCAACATCAATGAGAAATCATCAAGATAAAGATTACCAATTCTCTGAATTTTTCTTTTACAGAATCATGGAATCACAGAATTACAGAATGGCTGAGGTTGGAAGGGACCTCTGTGAGGTTGGAAGGGACCAGAACTCACCCTGGTTCAACCCTTCTGCTCAAGCAGGGACACTTAAAGCCAGTTGCCCAGGTCTGTGTTCAGGTGGCTTTTGACTAAGGCCAAGGATGGAGCCTCCACAACCTCTCTGGACAACCTGTGCCAGTACTCAGTAACCCTCACAGTAACAAAGTGTTTACTGGTGTTCAGTCCTTAATACGCCTGGAAATAGTTTCCAGTATTAGCTGCTCCATCACGTTCCCAGCGACTGGGATAAGGCTGACCAATCTGTAGTTCCCTGGGTCCTCCTTCTTGCCCTTCTTGAAGATTGGAGTAACATTTACTTTCTCCCAGTATTCAGGCACAGGGGAAGAAGACTTTCCATAGGGATTAGAGCAGGTGGGCTAAAAGACCATTAAAATTGCAGTAAAAATACAGCAAAAAATGAGTCATCAGAGGCAAGGAAAAAAGAACTAATGAAAGGCTAAATTTAAAAATCAGTAGAAAGAAAGGAAAATTGTATGAAGTGATGGGGAAAGAAATCTAATGTCTCATGAAGAGAGCACTGGCAGATTCAGACCACCCAAATACCATCTTCTCTGCATTACTGGGACTTGACACAGAAGGGATTATGCAGTAAGTTACAGCTGGAAAGGAGGCCTTCTAACAGGACATTTTTGAGTGGGGCTTTGGTGTGTGGGATACCCAAAAGTTGCCACACAGGGGATTAATCTCCCTCTCACTCAAAATCCCTGTTCCCCAAATGCAAGAAGGGCTAACTAAAAGGAAATGCACCTGGTTTTTAGGATACTAAGCTGAAGAAAAGCTGTGATATAAAGATGCATTAATGTATAAGGTGTAGCCTTAGCATTAGAGATCAAGTTATGAGAGTTATGTTCAGTGAATTAAATGTGACAGGACTATAGGCTAAGGCAGAGGGAAGAAGAGGAAGTAGAAAACGAGCAAGAAAAGATAGCATCATTTTTCTGTTTTCTTCACTCTCCACACAGTTCTGTTGCCCAAAATACATGTAATTTTCAATATCCCTGAATGCACTTTTTGGTTTTTATATATATATATCTTTATATATATACATATATAAAAAACCCAAAATAGGACCATTGGAAGTGACTGAACACTAAAAGTTTAGGATTCGGGGCATAAATGTGTATGCACATACATATTTCTACAGTTTACTACAGGTTACCAGTTGAAATACTTTTATGTATTGACAGTACTTTTTTTTCCAGGAAAATAGAATCATAAAATCATAGAATCATTTAGGTTGGAGAAGACCTTTAAGATCATCCACTCCAACCATTAACCTAACACTACCAAATCCACCACTAAACCAATTAAGGGTAGAGTAGCAATTTCATGTTTCCTGGCTTGGTGGCTGGATTATCTTTTAATGAAAGTAAAAACTAGGAATCATTAAGATTGGAAAGGACCTCTAAGATCATCAGTCCAATCATCAACCCACCACCACCACGCCCACTAAACCATGTCCCAGAGTGCCACGTCTACCCATTTTTTGAACACTTCCAGGGATGGTGACTCCACCACCTCTCTGGGCAGCCTCTTCCAATGCTTGACAACCCTTTCCGTGAAGACATTTTTCCTAATATCCAACCTAAACCTCCCCTGGCACAGCTTGAGCCCATTTCCTCTCGCCCTATCACTAACTACTTGGGAGAAGAGACCAACACCCACCTCACTACAACCTCCTTTCAGGTAGTTGTAGAGAGTGATAGGGTCTCCCCTCAGCCTCCTCTTCTCTAGGCTAAGCAATCCCAGTTCCCTCAACCACTCCTCATAAGGCCTGTGCTCCACACCCTTCACCAGCTTTGTTGCCCTTCTCTGGACACGCTCCAGCACCTCAATGTCTTTCTTGTAGTGAGGGGCCCAAAACTGGACACAGTATTTGAGATGTGGCCTCACCAATGCCGAGTACAGGGGGACAATCACCTCCCTGCTCCTGCTGGCCACACTATTCCTGATACAAGCCAGGATGCTGTTGGCCTTCTTGGCCACCTGGGCACACTGCTGGCTCATGTTCAGCCGGCTGTCAACCAGCACCCCCAGGTCCTTTTCCGCCAGGCAGCTTTCCAACCACTCTTCCCCAAGCCTATAGTGTTGCATGGGGTTGTTGTGACCCAAGTACAGGACCTAGCACTTGGCCTTGTTGAACCTCATACAATTGGCCTCAGCCCATGGATCCAGCCTGTCCAGGTTCCTCTGCAGGCCCATCTTACCCTCGAGCAGATCGACACTCCCACCCAGTTTGGTGTCATCTGCAAACTTACTGAGGGCACACTCAATCCCTTCATTCAGATTGTTGATAAAGATGTTAAATAAGACTGGCCCCAAAATGGAGCCCTGGGGAACACCTCTTGTGACCGGTCACCAACTGGATTTAACTCCATTCACTACAACTCTCTGGGCTTGGCTACCCAACCAGTTTTTTACTCAGTGAAGAGTACGCCCGTCCAAGCCATGAGCTGCCAGCTTCCCAAGGAGAATGCTATGGGAGACTGTGTCAAAGGCTTTACTGGAGTCCAGGTAGATGACATCCACAGCCTTTCCTTCATCCACCAGGCGGGTCACCAGTTCATAAAAGGAGATCAGGTTGGTCAAGCAGGACCTGCCTTTCATGAACCCATGCTGGCTGGGCCTGATCCCCTGGTTGACCTGCACTTGCCTGTTGAGCACACTCAATACGAACCGCTCCATAATCTTTCCTGGCACCGGGGTCAGGCTGACAGGCCTGTAGTTCCCCAGGTCCTCCTTCCGGCCCTTCTTGTAGATGGGCATCACATTGGCAAGCCTCCAGTCATCAGGGACCTCCCCTGTTAACCAGGACTGCTGACAGATGATGGAAAGTGGCTTGGTGAGCTCCTCTGCCAGCTCCCTCAATACTCTCAGGTGGATCTCATCTGGCGCCATAGACTTGTGAGCGTCCAGGTGGCATAGCAGGTCATTAACTGCTTCCTCCTGGACTATGAGGACTCCATTCTGGTCCCCATACCTGTCTTCCAGCTCAGGGGGCTGAATACCCTGGGGATAACTGGTCTGGCTATTAAAGACAGAGGCAAAGAAGGCATTGAGTACCTCAGCCTTTTCCTCATCCTTAGTGACAATGTTCCCCCCACATCCAGCAAAGGATGGAGATTCTCCTTGGCTCTCTTTTTGGTTTTAATGTATTTGTAGAAACATTTTTTATTGTCTCTTACAACAGTGGCCAGATTGAGTTCTAGCTGGGCTTTTGTTTTTCTAATTTCCTCCCTGCATGACCTAACAAGATCCCTGTACTCTTCCTGAGTTCCTCGCCCTTCTTCCAAAGGTGGTAGACTCTCCTTTTTTCCCCGAGTCCCAGCAAAAGCTCCCTGTTCAGCCAGGCCAGTCGTCTTCCCCACTGGTTGGTCTTATGGCACATGGGGACAGCCAGCTCCTGCGCCCTTAAGACTTCCTTCTTGAAGAAGGCCCAGCCTTCCTGGACCCCTTTGCCCTTCAGGACTGCCTCCCAAGGGACTTTCCCAACCAGCATCCTGAACAGGCCAAAGTCTGCCCTCCAGAAGTCCATGGTAACAGTTTTGTTGCACCTCCTCTTTACATTGCCAAGAATCGAGAACTCTATCATATCGTGGTTGCTAAGCCCAAGACGGCCTCTGACCACAACACTTCCCACAAGCCCTTCTCTGTTTGTAAACAGCAGATCAAGTGAGGCACTTCCCCTGGTAGGCTCACTTACCAGCTGCAGCCGGAGACCTGGATGGCTGCATGTTTGTGCAGGAGCTCTGTCTGGGTCGCCACATTCCTTCTGGCGGTGGCTTTCAGGCGAGTGGTAACCATAGCTGCCAGGTGTTCTCCTGGGAAGATGATGACCACTGCCTGAGTTTCCCTTTGGAACTAGGAGGAGGGGGAGTTGGTCTTCCCCGCACGCCCTGACCGCGCAAACTGCTGCTCCACGTCCTCCTGACATGCCACGCCCTGTTTGCCCGTCCTGTTTGCCCCGCTCCTGGTCACTCACGATCCCTGGGGGCTGCTTTTATAGGTGGGCAAGCTTGGCCACCGTCACTCCTATCCCTGCCCATGCTGCGTCAGAGCTGCCGCACATCAGCAGCTCGCCTTTTCCCACTCTTCCCTGCTCTAGGTGGGGGGCTGGGGTGCCCGCTCTCTCCCTGCACTTTTGCTGCCTTAGCAAGGGTGCCCTGGCACGAGCATCCACTCCAGAGCCCTTCGCCTTGGTGACTGCAGAGTCTCTCTCAACAGCAAATAGTCAAATAGCCTCAAATAGTCTCTCTCAACAGCCGAACGGGACACCATCCCAAACTACAAGGAAGAGATTTGCCATTTCAGGCTGGAAGAGGCTGTGCAGAGCTACACCACATCTGTTCATTCCCCTTGAACACTTAAGGAAAATAATACTCTGCCAACCTTGACCAGCCTTGATAATGTAATTCCTTATGGCAAAGGAGCTCCAGTAAGTATCTGTTCATGATCATCCTTGTCCATGCATCTGTCAAACACCTGTTTTAAGGCCTCTCAGACTTTTTCCATGTAATACAGAGACCACACAAGACTGATTTTTCATCTATGCCTGGTCCCAGCAAAACATATCACATTGAAATGAATTCCTCCTAGCCTTCATAATGCCCCAAACCAGCAGAAATGCTATTTTGCAGCACATTGTCTGTACAAGCAAGCTAGCCAGCCTACAGCACATGATCAAAGAAGAGAACAAAGCAGTTTGGAGGTAAAGTTTAAGACTATCTTATTTTATGATAGCAGATGTGTTAAAAAATTTTAATTAATAATTAATCTCCCTTTTTCATAATGAAAAACAGACCGCCCAGAATGAAGTCTTGAACAACTGGAGTAAATATTAAGCAGCACCTTCAGCTATATCTGCTCGACACCTCTACACAGTCTTCAACATTGGTATTAGAAGAGTGAAATGCATGTGTGCACTCATGCCTATGGTTTCACTTCTACTTAAAGCTCTGTACAACATTGATAGTGTCCAACAGCTGTGAAATCATCCTAGTAAATAATTTTTTCTTTCCCTTCATTCTCTCATTCACCTTTTCATTCTATCACTTCATTGCTCCATTCCATCACTCTCTTCTAGTTTGTTTCCTTCTTGATCCATTTGATTCAATAGATTTTCACTATCTATGATTTGCCATCTTGCTTAGTTTGGTTAAGCAGTTAGCAGATGCCTCAGAAGACAGGAAAACAGATAGTTCTAACAAATAATTCCTCTGGGAGAATTAGTTATGGTCTGGCCAATACCATGAAGCTAAAAGGAAGATATTTCCAAATTCAGTTATGATAAATATATTGTTAAATGGTAGATGTTTTTGTTACTGAACTGCTTCTTCCATTTCCAAATCCAGATAACCTCTGCAATACCATCTGTCAGAGAGTTTCACAGGCTTTACATATTCTTTGAGAAAAGGCTATTTCTTACTCCATTCCTTGCTTGTGCTACCTTTGAAAGTCACAAAATATTTCCCTGCTATTGCAGAGTGAGATAAGGTGAACAGAAGATCCTAATTACACCATTTCTATATGCTTAATTATTTTTTTGCTTTACAATGAGGCTTGTTATTCCTCTTCTTAAAGATAAACACTGTCAATACTATCATATAAAAAATAATGTGGATGGATAAAAACATACCAATACTGTCTTTTTTTTTTTCCCCTGTCACTAAACATGTTCAAATTCATTTTCTTTCTTCCCACACCACCAATACACTTCCACTGACAGAAAACACACCCCCCAAAACAATGAAATATATTGTCAACACTATTCTATGGATAGAAGTAGTTTTGGTCCCTCTAAATACCATAATGAAACTGATTAAAAAAAAAAAAAAATTTTATCCAAGTGTAGTTGAAGACCCCAGGGAAACGTAACCTGTCAACATACAGGCTTGGTTGATTTCTGTGATTAAAAAAAAATGAAATAGTTATACCACTATATCCCCTAATGCAGAAACATTTATACTTTTAAGAAACTGGTTGCACAAGTACAACTTATTTCTTTTCTGCAGGGAATAATTCCCTGATATGAAGAGCTGCTAGACCAAAATAACTTCACCCACCCTTGGTGATAGCTGATGTCATACCATACGATAGTGAAGTGATGTAGCTAAAGCCATACAATCTCTGTGTATAGAAAACTAGCACTGAAGTATAGTCATCGTGGGCAGGGCTACTCTGCTGGGAGAAAATAGGCCTAAAGTCTAAACCAGCCAAAGGATTTGAAGCCAGGATTGCATGACTGCTAAGTTAGAATCAGCCCAAAGACACATTAGGACAGGAACAATATCCTGTTGTTGTCTTCTGTAAATCTGACTTTAACTGCAACTGTTTGACCAGCTCCATTCTTCACTTACAGTGTTTTTAGTAATATCAACTATACCAGTGGACTGGTGTTTGTAAAGGAATAATTAAGAAGTGAATGGTAGTCATTTTGTAGAAGATGGGCATGAATGTGATAAACACAAGTCAGAGAAGTTGTTTATTTAGTAAAAGATGCCATCCCTCAAAAATGAGAGAAAGAACCTTTAGGTTATCAAGATGGGTAACATCTGGGCAAGGTTGGATGCTCCAAGGCAACAAGCATGATTTGAAATCCCAAGTCCCAGTAGTTGCTGGTTCTTGTCAGTTTGGATCTAGATTATTGTTGGGTTATATTCAGGTGTATCCTTACATGGACATACCAGCAGTAGAAGGCATGTTCATGGACCTGCTGGGACTGGGAGTCCAACTGCAGCATGAGGGTGAGTGGGACTGCCTGACCAGCACTGTCTCCTGTGAGAAATGGAGAAAGCAAACCTCAGCTCACCTTGTTTCTTTTTCAGGCAGCCTTTGGACCGAGATGGATGCCATAGAGAATGTCAGGGCATAGCATGGGCCTGTGGCTCCCCAGAAGCCAGAGTGGTGGGGGGTCCCTGGGGTGGCAGGGCAGTGCAGCCGGGGGAACTGGGGCTGGTCCCAGCCCTGGGCATTGGGATGGAGACAGGTCAAGGCTCGGTGGGGCCCATGGCCAGGATGGATCAGGCGGAGCAGGGCCTCAGGGTCCTGACACAGGAGTTACTGGATGGAGCAGGTGCATTATCCTCAGCTGTCAGACAGGCTCAGGAAGCAGGCCTAGCAGGGCCCACATGGCTGTGCAGACTTGTATGGGGAGCAAAGTTCTGCAGGAGCAGAAGATATTCTAGCTGTCCACATTGCACAACTGACCTTGTTCAGTTTCTCTTTTTTTCCTTTCTTCTTTTTTTTTTTTAAATTTTACTCTCATTCCAGTTGCAACAAGAAAGAATACCAGTGACCTGATATGGATCTCCTCACTCCCCCGAATATCCTTGGGGTCACTAGGAATGGAGGATTTGTGAGGGGACTGCAAGATTGAGCTCGTAGCAGGGAAAGGACACAGAGGAAATAGCAACATAAGACTAAAAAGTTATCAGGCTGCTTCTTTAAAGTTATAAGACTTTTTTTTTTTGGCCTGTTTCCTCTGACTTGAGATCTGGAGGAGGAAAACACAGAAGAAAAAGGAAAAGATGAAAACAAAGTCCACTTCCAAGATGGGAGGGGAAAGATTGCAACAGGCATTTGGAAAGAAACTGGAAAAACTCCTAAGTACAACTATCTTTGAAATATTAGAGCTGCTTTGTCTGAAAAGATTGGCTTAGAGAATGGAAATAAAATCAAAATGAAAGTCTTTGTACATATCCTATTATTTCATATATTTAGCCCTAAGACTTTAGAAATGAAATAGCCCAAAGAATATATGTTGGTAGAGTATTTCACATGGTTTAACAGCAACAGAAAGGATCTGAATGATTCAAAAAGCTTATATAACTGTTTTGTTTTATTCATTTACATAAATCACATTTACCGTAGGTGTTTTATTCAAAATAAAGTTTTGGGAAAATAAATTGAACAGATGAACCTAGGCAAACCTGGTGATTTTTTCATAAGTAGTGTTTGATGATAAAAGCATAAAAGCATAATGTGGTATCATTTCACCAAGGCACAATATGGATCACCCATATGGAGCAGAAGTTGATAATACTGCAAAGAAGCAAAAATAAATAGAACAGATGTACTTGTAAAATCAAGTCTGCACCCACCCCAAGTACCTGTTTCTTTGTGTAGAAACTTCTACAAGTTTTGTTGGGTGGCTCTGTCCCATAGTGTATCTGGAACAGGAAATAGCTCATATCTGCTTCACTGAGCTCTCAGCTTTATCTTCTGACCATCGTGGAGTACAGAGCTCTCACAACCCTGGTGTGGATATCTGCTCACTCCTCATGGTGCTGAGCAAGATGTCAAGGAAATCCATTTTATTTTCTTTCATTCCACTGCAATCTTCATGTAAGGGGACAACTTGTGTCAGATTCAAACTACCTCAGTTTGGTTGAGTACCTTCTTTGGTTGCGTAGAAATACATCTCTCATAATGCACTGCACAGTGTGGAGCCATGTGGAGGGTACGAGGAGCTCTGCTGCTTAGAGTCACATGGTCTGACTCCAGAAATACTATAACTTTTCAAACCTTTGTTTTTCATATCCTAGACAAAATGAAACAAATTTCCTTCACTTGTGAAATGTTCACCTGGTTTTCCTTCTCAGCAAAGAAAACAAGACATCAATTACTTTTACAACTCCAGCCCTCATGCCACAGTGTGTCTCCCATAAAGCTGAACAGGTGGAGCAGTTCACAGAAAAATAGAATCATAGAATAGTTTGGTTTGGAAGGGACCTTTAAAGGTTAGCTAGCCCAGCTCGCCCTGCAATGAGCAGGGACATCTTCAACTAGATCAGGTTGCTCAGAGTCCCATCCAACCTGACCTGGAATGTTTCCAGGGATGGGGCATCTACTACCTCCCTGGGTAACCTGTTCCAGTGCTTCACCACCCTCACTGCAAAAAATTTCTTCCTTATATCTAGTCTAAATCTACCCTCTTTTAGTTTAAAACCATTACGCCCTGTTCTGCTGTGATAGGCCTTGCTAAAAAGATTGTCCCCATCTTTCCTATAGGACCCCTTTAAGTACTGAAAGACCACAATAAGGTCTCCCTGGAGCCTTCTCTTCTCCAGGCTGAACATCCCCAACTCTCTCAGCCTGTCCTCACAGAAGAGGTGTTCCAGCCCTCTGATCATCTTTGTGGCTCCAACAGGTCCATGTCTTTCCTGTGCTGAGAGCTTCAGATCTGGACACAGTACTCCAAGTGGGGTCTCACCAGAGCAGAGCAGAGGGGAAGAAACACCTCTCTTGACCTGCTGGCCACACTTCTTTTGATGCAGCACAGGATACGGTTGCCCTTCTGGGCTGTGAGTGCACATTGTCAGCTCATCTCCGGCTTTTCATCCACCAGTATGCCCAAGTCCTTCTCCACAGGGCTGCTCTCAATCCCTTCATCCCCCAGCCTGGATTGATACCAGGGGTTGCCCCGTCCCAGGTGCAGGACCTTGCACTTGGCCTTGTGGAACCTCATGAGGTTCACATGGCCCCACTCCTTCAAGCCTGTCAAGGTCCCTCTGGATGGCATCCCATCCCTCAGATGTGTCGACTGCACTACTCAGCTTGGTGTTGTCTGCAAACCTGTTGAGAGTGCACTTGATCCCACCATATATGTCATTGATGAAGATATGAAACAGTACTGGTCCCAATATGGACTCCTGAGGGACACCACTTGTCACTGATCTCCATCTAGACATTGAGCCATTGACCACTACCCTCTGCATGCGACCATCCAACCAATTCCTCATCCACCAAACAGTCCACCCAACAAATCCATATCTCTCCAATTTAGAGAGAAGGATGTTGTGGGGGACCATGTCAAAGGCCTTACAAGCAGTCCAGATAGATGACATCCATAGTTCTTCCTTTGTCCACTGATGTAGTCACTCCATTACAGAAAGCCACTAGGTTGGTCAGGCAGGACTTGCCCTTGGTGAAGCTGTGCTGGCTGTCTCAAATCACCTTCCTGTCCTCCATGTGCCTCAGCATAGATCCTAGGAGGATCTGTTCCATGAACTTCCCAGGCACAGAGGTGAGGCTGACAGGGCAGTAGTTCCCAGGGTCCTCCTTTCTTCCCTTTTTAAAAATGGGTACAATGTTCCCCTTTTTCCAGTCACCAGGTACTTCACTTGACTACCATGACCTTTTGAATATCATGGAGAGTGGCTTGGCACTACACTACATCAGCCAATTCCCTCAGGACTCTAGGATCCATCTCATCAGGTCCCATAGACTTATGTATATCCAGGTTCCTCAGGTGGTCATGAACCTGATGTTCTCTTACAGTGGGAGGCACTTTGCCCCCCTAGTCCCTTTCTTGCAGCCCATCCACTTGAGAGGTGTGTGAAGAGAGATTGCCAGTGAAGACTGAGGCAAAAAAGTTGTTGAATACCTCATCTGCCTTCTCCTCATCCATTGTTACCATTTTGCCCTCCTTGCTCAATGCGGTGTTGCTTTCTTTGACCTTCCTTTTCTGGCTGACATACCTGTAGAAGCACTTCTTATTATTCTTTGTGTCCCTTGCCAAGTTCAGCTCCATCCGCACCTTGGTCTTCCTGACCCCATCCCTACACAACCAGGCAGCATCCCTGTACTCTTCCCAGGACACCTGTCCCTGCTTCCACTGCATGTGCAGTTCCTTCTTGCCCTTAGTTTGACCAGCAGGTCTCCACACAGCCATGCTGGTCTCTTCCCTTCCTTGCCTGATTTCTTACACCTGGAGATTGAGAGCTCTTGCCCTCTATGGAAAGCATTCTTAAAGATCTGCCAGCTCTGTTCTGTTCCCTTGTCCCTGAGGGCACTTTCCCAGGGGGGTCCTATTGACTAATTCATTGAAGAGCTGGAGGTTTTCTTTCTTAAAATTCAGGGTCCTGACTTTACTCTTTGCCTGACCCATATGCCTCAGGAATGCAGACTCCTCCAGTGCATGATCACTGCAGCCCAGGCTGCCTTCAATCTTGACGTCACCGATTAGCTGAGATCTCCTTGTGCTGATTATGGATAACCAAAACAGCTGGGCAAGACTCAGTTTTGGCTTGGTTGGGGCTTGTCATGACTCAGTATTGACCTTGTGGTTACAGAGGTCCAATTGCTAATGCCTCCTAGCTGACACTGAGGTTTGTTCCTCTACTGTTGATCAGCTGCTCATCCAATGGCTGTTTACTCTTCTACATCCTTTGCTTAATAAAGGCTTGAAAATGTCCTTTCCCCCTCTCTTTCTTACAGGTGCCATACTGCTGCTCCTTTAAATGCTGATGCATTTATAAGCATGCTGTGCCATTAAAGTATACACGACAGTACTTGAAGTGACTGCAAGCTCTGTTGTATGTTTATAAATGCAACAGAAAGTATTTAAAATTATATGAAAAGCTCACAGTTGTTGTTTTCTTCTTTTTTAAGGCCCATCTCCCCTATTTCATCAGTAAAATAAGACAGATGTGAATCAGCAGCTCAGCAATTTGGTGGAATGAGCACTTATGAACCAGAATTTTAAACAGTGGGCACACAGGAATAGGTTCTTCATGCCATAGCAGGACAGATCATGTGGTCAACATCTGGAAGATACCATACACGGACTCTGATTTAATAAAGTAGTCACCCATCTGCTGCTTTCTCAGAGTGAGGAGAATAAATAGCATGCCACATCCCACACACTCCAGCTGTCCCCAGCATCCAGTGCTCTGCATTTCTGCTAAAAATAAAAAAGAAACTTTACTGTATTTCAACAAAGATTGCTAGTTAAAAAAGAGAGAGAGACAGTGCACAGTAAAGAGAGCTATTTAAGAGTACCTGTAAGCATTTCAAAGTGAAAAAAGTTGCCTTTTGTTTGAAGATCACCTTCTTTTCAAGCACTGTCATATAGCTTGCCAACATGTACATCACATGCCAGCAAGCGTGTCCTTTTCAGAAGGTATTCTAATTATTTCTCCTATATTCTGGTGCTGGCGTGTTGATATGCAGTGGTATCAATATAAATGGATCACTGAGTCCACAATTAACTGATTGCAGCTCAGTAACAAAGACTTTGCAGCTTTACTCGCTGGAAGTCTCCTAGCATGAATGAATTAAACAGTACCCCTAACTCTGCTGTAGTAGTGTGAGCAAGTTATTACAGAACCTTAGAGACTGACCCTTCATTCACCTGGGCAGAAGAAAGGTCTGAGGCAGTAGGTCTTTCTGGGTTTCCACGGGGGAAAATTACAGACAGATCACTAGTAAGAATCCAGACTGGGGAGGTTATAAAAAGATTAGACATAGTAGACAAATTATAACTCTTCACTTCATCTCAGGTGGGTGAAGACCTAATTTATTTCTTTTCACTCAGCCTTAAGATCCTTGGAAAAAGGAGTCTAGAGTATAGCAGAAAGTATTCTGTCTGGAGTGAGCCAGAAGATTAAGCAAGGGATGTATTTTTATGAGATCTAGTTCTAAATTTTTTACTTATTTAACTAATTCTTTGCAGGCAACCAATGAAATTATAACAAACATATTTTTAAAATACACTTTGGATATGCATTGCTTTCAGAACAAATACCATAAGCTGACATTACTGTCTTCCTAGTGTAACACAATGTCTTGGTAAGTGTAGCAGGACCTCCTACTTTTCAAGATATATCCACTGTGCAGTCAGGCCTGTGGCTGCAGCTCACAGAAATATGTATGTATGTAAGTGAACTTACTTCAGTTTACTTAGCTTAGAGACTAAAAGACTAAAAACCAGCACAGGTTCAGCCCCTGAGACCACATCTGTGGCTCCAGATAGCCTTGTGCTGCCAGGGCTGAAGATTGTTCTGTCATGCTTTCAGTGTTACTAGTGTCAGGGACAGTTTGAATGAAATACACATTATTTATATTTTCTAATTATAGTGTAGATGTAGCCAGAATAATTTCCTTATTTTCTCCTATATTAAAATGTGCTCATAGATATGAATATGAAACCCTGTTTCTACACTTTTTCTGGCTTTTTCAGTCTGAGCATAGGGAGTGCAAACTAGTGCCAGCCTACAATAACACACTACTGTACCGGTTTAGGCCTGTAAACAACCCCTTTATGGTAGCATGGTGCTGTCCGGAACAAGTGAGCTCACTGCTGCCCCACTAAGTACATCTTTACTGCCTCTGAACCCACACTCACATGAGTAGAGCCAGTATGGGAGTTTCTGCACTGCAGCCTCCAGCAACACAAAATAGAGTTCATGGACAGATGGCTGTCATGCACCTCTACACAGCTTCATCTAGGACTGAACCTGGATAAAAAGAGGGACAATTCACTTGTGGCTGGATATGGATAAAAAAAAAATTGAGAATTTAAGATACAGTAAAAGTTAGTATTTAATCAAGACACTAGAAATTCAGTAGGAACAGCTCTGCTTATATTATTGGCTAGTTCTGCCTACCCTTCATGCACTTGCCTCCATATTTGCTTGCCTCCCTTACAACTGTGCAAAAACTCTGGGGCTAAATGGAGAGGGAAGATTAAGAATGTCACTTGATGCCAGAGGGGCAAGGTACACAACATGACCATTCAGTGATCATGGGGATGCCTAAGCCATACTACTCCTCCAGGGGCCTTTTACCCAAATTTCTTCAGCAAGTCCTCCTGTAACTATCCACCTATATATTTTTATATTTTATCCAGCAACGTGTCTATTTTACATTACATCATCTCTAGCTCAGAATAAATTTTCCAGGGAGTAAAGTGTGTAACACAGATTTGCTATCTTCTGACTGCATGTCTCATCTGCTCAGCTGCTGTAAAGATCCTTCTGAGGGATGACAAAGGTTATCACTAGGACACCCCACTGCATAACTGCATTGCAGTCTCCATCACGTTCAGAATGAGAAGAACATAGACATGGTGCCCTTTATTTCCTAGATAAATACTTTAGCTACTAGCCTATTGCACAAAAAGTAGGTAGTGCCTCCAACAACCAATATCACATGAAGCTGATCACAGTCATGTATGCCTATTCCCTTTGTGGCTTTGCTAGGGGTGGAGTTCAGATTCCCACCTGTCTTTACCTACATCCCCATGAAGCACTGCTGGAATATTAGTGCTTTCTTTCCTAGAAGAGATGCTTTGGACAAATGTAAGCAATTAAACTTAAGTGCGCCAGGAACACTCAAGCTAAAAATAAGGGTAGCTAATAAATTCAGCATAAACCCAAAATGTAGGTGTCCTGGAGTGCTACACGGAACTTAAATGAGAACCTAAATCTAACACAGGTGGAATTCTAACAATCTGTACCCTGACTCACACTCCAGAGCTATTATGATGATGTAATGGAAAATAGGATGGCATTATCCAAGACAACATGTGATTCCAGGAAGTATATTTCTCTAGCAGAAGAAAAACAACTAAACTTCTGACAGATGTTTAGAGGATTCTCAGCCTTGTACAAACAAGTTATTATTGGCATTATCTAAATGTACTCATATGCCACCCTTGAAGTGTGAACACCCTTGCTAGCATTACTCAGAAGCATAAACATGAGGGTAATTAAGAGGCCCAACCTATGACTAAGTCTTATCCACCTTTGAGTCTTTCTTACTAGGTCATTTATCATTAGCTCCAGTGTGGCTTAAGATCAGACATATAAAAAATACCTTCTGAACTTTGTATATTCCCCGTCTTCAAGGTTTTCTTCTTGCAGCAAAGATATTTGCCATCTGGTGAACCTCCATACGCACAAAATTATAATTAAATTGCCCCTGGTCCCTTGCATTCTGTTTGTCAGAATGTTCTCTGAAACAGCCATGGAGTGTGTTATAAAGTTGGATTTTACAAAAACAATTGGTTTGCTTGTTTTCTACATTTTTGCTAAAGAAGCAGCACAATGAACAGCATTCTAGCCTGGTTTTAAGTTCACAAGAAGTAAATATGACACTGGTACAAAATTAATTTGCAGTTATTCCATTAATTCAGGTTCTAAAAGTCTTATTGCTAATTCTCCCTTTTGAGCCTTAGCCCTGCACAAACTCTGCAGAGATCTCTAGAAAGGCATTGCACTTCTGAAAGCAGGAAATAGTTGGAGGTAAGTTTCTGCCTTGAGGAAAACCTGAAACTTCTCCATGGATTATGAATACATAACTTTGTGTGGCTCTGAAATGTGAAGTAGATTATATAATGATAACTGATGGAAAGACTTCAGTCCTGGCTATGAAATCTGAATGAAGAATTCATAGTAAGTGATTTATTCAATTACATGGCCCCCTTTCTCTGCTCAGAGAATACAAATGAGTAGAGATGTATATTGATTTCCCATTGTCTTTTTTACTTTGCAGTCTGATTGTGATCAGCATGAGATAAGTATTTTTTACTTAATGTTTGAAATCTGACTCATGCTGGCTTTATCAGGAAAATCATAAAGCATTGTTTCTCTCCTTCTCCCTGAATGAATACTGCTCTTACAACCTAGAGGGCAGCATAACGAAACCATTTTTCTCTCTTTCAGGCAAATAAATGTAACAGCTAAGATATTTTAGATGAATTCTACATTTTTTCCTTTTTGCATCACATCCATCACATTTTGATGTGAGCACAAGATGCTTATTTTTCTGTGCCGCACTGGACTCCTGCATCATTGGGTAGGTCGGGGAGAGGAGACTGGGAAAAGAGTGTTCATCCCCATCACTTCTCTCATATTCCCTTCAAGTAGTTGAATGTGTCTGCGTAGTCTTTGCTGTAACGGTATGATCAGACCTTGCTTAATTGCTTCTGTGTCACAGCTTTGATAAGGAGGTTTGAGCATCTCATTCCTGTGATTTGGTTAAGTATCGCCTTCTATGAAATAGACTAACTGCCTTTATGGATCACTGCCACACACCAAAGAGAAGTAGTTTCAGCAGCAGCAGATGGAGACATTTTCCTGCCAAGCAGACTTCTGTGCTCCAGGTTATGCAAGGAACCGGCCCTAACATCAGCATCAGTAGTTTCCTCATTACAACCCGGCAGATACTCCTAGATCAAAGCCAGCCCCACAAAAAACCCAGATAATTTTCTGACTTCGGTTGTGACAAAAGGGTACCCATCACACAAGAGGATGTGGTACCTGTCATCTGTACGCCAGAAATGCCAATGAGTGCATGAACTGGCACAATCCTTGCTGCACACACAATGTGGCCTTTGCCAAGATGACATTCCTGCTCCTACACTAAGAAAAGTTTTTCATCCTAATTCCGTTTCCAGACTTAGATCCCATCTCTGGGATCAACTTCCTCTGCATTGTTTGCTGTCACAAGAAGTTGTCACTTCTTTCCCATGGGGGTAGTTTCTGGCAAATGCAATCAGCACAGTCATCCTGCGTCCCATGTTCCCCATCCTGCACTGAATAGACCCTCGGTTTGACTATCTCACCTTTGTCCAAATAGCATCCTTTAATGACTGTAATAAAAATACTTTAACCTACCCACGGTACCTTGGAAGGTTGTCAATATTTGTGGTTTATATTGTCTAGCCACTAACATTTATTAGTGAGCACACAGGATTTTCTAGTGACTCTGCAGCATAGACTTAGCTGCCTAAAGGCCCTCAGATTCTGTGAAGAACAGATTCTTGAACGCTTTCATCATTCTTCAGAACTGGCAAGAGCACACAGGACTGCACACTAAGAGCACACAGAACTGCACACTTGTAGCTGGAATCATTTCCCCCATCACAAGGCAGACTAAAGAAATGCAGAATTTTGTATTCACAGGGCTTTGCCTAGTGTTCTAAAAAATGCAAAAACAAAAGCTGTCCATGCTCTATTTTTCTCACTGCCATTAACACACCTACCACATTGTTACTGGTTTAGTTGTGAGGAATTAGCAATACATTTCAGGCACATTTTGAATACTAGGAAAAAAAAAGATCTTCACATGCACTGAATAAACATCTTTTGCATGAATATCCTACACTTCAGTTGCCTCAATACAGTAGAGGTTTATTGACTTACTGCAAGCTACATTTGAATGATTGCTTCATATATTATGATATGCAACATTACATCCTGTTTCTTTTCTATTTCTATAGCCCAAAGACTTATTGGAATCGGTGTGTCTCAGACTCATAAAAAATACATGACTTTAAAAAAAGATTATTATACAAAAATCCACCAACCTTGAGAAACTGCAGAGGTGGGGGATTTTTGTGCTGGAATTCATTTTAGTTTCCTAACATTATTCCTATGTATTTTCAGTTTGAAAGTACAATCTGGCAATTTATAATATAGAGCCATGAAACAGCTTTCCAGCAAGAAATTAAAAAAAAAAAAAAATTAAAACCTCCCAGAAATCTGGATGTCTGATTGCAAGTGAGAGTAATATACTTCAAAGTTGGTGGAGAAAGGATTCAAGTAATAATCTCCAGTATATAAGGACTCTGCTACTTAGTCCATAAAAGATGGGTAATCTACCCAGAGCTTTGCAATAAGAACAGAAGATAACCAAATTAAAATGTTTTACATGATGCTATTGTGTATGATTATTGAGCAAGCCAGATAGGCAGATGAGAAGCAGTACTCCAAAAGGGAAATATTGTCACTAAGATTGAACCATCAGACTATCGAGATGGCTGTCTCTTCCCAGCAGCTGAGCAGTAGGGTACTGATGAATCGGAGGGCAGAGGCAGGGCTTAAGATCAGAGTAGTAAATAGGATTAGTAATAAGGCAAAATACTATTGCATTACAATCTAAGTTCCTCCATCCCCAAACATTCATGTTTGATATTTTAACATAAAATTTTACAGCCAAGGAAAAAAAAAGATGTACTATTACAAATATATATAAGTGCACCTATTCGGTGCTGGTGTTGGATTTATAAACTAATAACAACCTGAACTAGCATTTGAGAACCAGCATTCCAAAACACAGTCTCTGCACTAAACTAAAATTTTTCAGTTTTCTTTCTTTCTTCCTTCCTTCCTTCCTTCCTTCCTTCCTTCCTTCCTTCCTTCCTTCCTTCCTTCCTTCCTTCCTTCCTTCCTTCCTTCCTTCCTTCCTTCCTTCCTTCCTTCCTTCCTTCCTTTCTTCCTTTCTTCCTTTCTTTCTTCCTTTCTCTTGCTTCCTTTCTCTTGCTTCCTTCCTTGCTTGCTTCCTTCCTTGCTTGCTTGCTTGCTTTCCATTGGGTCAGCATCTTAGGAAAATCACTCTCTAAACTCAGATTAGACCAAATTAACATTGTTGACTTAAACAGTGTGTAAAATAGGCCTTTCCTAAACCAGTGTGCTTGAATGGACGTGGGTTCAGGACTGCACACAATAACCTCCAACAGGACCTTATGAGCCAACATAGCTATGTCCAAAAGATGGTATGTGGCCATATCCCATAACTTCAGTCCTCTGGAATAGACACACTTTTGAAGTGCATCCTCTTGAAGCTGGGCTACTGTGCAGTAAAATCACCTACTCAGAGAACAAACATGAAGAACCATAACTTTGGGCATGTGGTACATGCACTGAGAACAGTCACAGGTGGCTTCTAGTCTTCTGTTATTAGGATTACCTCATGTTTAAAGTTGTCTATTCCAAAGACAAGAGACCAGAACACAGAGTAGAGGTGCAGGAGGTGCTTCTGCTCAATTCTTTGTTCCTCATCCATCAAAAAAAGGAATTTTAATTATAACCCCTTGAAACTGAAGTAGGAAGATTGGTGCCTGGATGTCTACATGGACAGGAGTAGATCTCTGTGGGCCTGTATTGGTTTTGTAATATTAAAAGTCTTTTAACTCTTGGGCATGTAGGGAATTTGGCAAAACTTTTGTGACTGAGGGGCAAGATTAAAAAAAGGCAGGTAAGTCCATTAGAGACCTCACTCACAGTGCTCAAAATGTCATTATTTTAACAACATTTTCATTTCCACTGAGAAATTGAATGAAAACCAATGAGTAATTTGTCATTAAAAATGTATTAAAGAGCCTTCAAAAATTTTAGTAACAGGTGTTTCAGTGGTAGTCCCTTATATTACTCAAAGCTCAAATACCTCCCCAAAACAGAATTAAACAATGCTTAAGACCCTCAAAAATCTTAGAAAAAGGATAAGTATTCTTAATATGGAAACAGTGTTTTCCAGAAAATCACTCCCATGTATCTAGTCACTTGTATAGACAGTAAAGTAGAAGAGCAAGCAAAATATTCAACCAGTATATCTGCACAAATTTGATGTCTGTCAAGAAGACATCATTTCCTTGCCAAATAAGCTGAACTTGCAGTCTAACTGTTCCTCTCAGGGTTGGTACATAATGAGGTACAAACTCAATTGGGAATCGGTTTTGCTGCTGGAATTCAAGCTAGAGCAAGCAGACGCTACGGTGAGATAAGAAATACTCCTGCTATGCTCTGCAGCTGCATTGTATGTCTGCAGCATGCAATGTGTGAAAGTCTTTGGCCTTCCAAGCATAGGCAATGTGCCAACAAAGCTCTTGCATGTATCTTTGTGTCTTTGCTGTCTGAAGACTGTGGTTATATGCTTCATTGAAGAAAAGGATCCACGAGAGTATGGAAGTGATTATGGGGAGGCTACAGGTAAGGAGCAGACAGGAAAAGGTGTTGCAGCCATTCAATCTGCATATTCCTTAAAATGGAGTGGGCACACTAATGGAGTGGAAATTTCAACATCCAGTGTGTCCTGGCAAACCTCTGAACTGGGGACTTATTCTCGTCCATATTTAGCTATTTTACTGCAATGCATTGGGAGGCTCACAGTTTATTTTTTGTTCATACAGCACCAACAACTGTAAAGCAAGATAGCTCACTTTTCCAGCTCAGTAAAGCAAATGTTATAGGACCTCTAGCAGCAAACATAAGCCCTAATGGCTGCTGCATTAAAAAATGAACTATGTTGTTGCTTTTCCTTATGTCCCAGAATTTTAATAAGAAATTAAAACTCTCTACCTTTGCTCTCTATTTATGTTACTTACATTATTTCCATTACTCTAATACCCAATCTTTTGCAATATTTCAAGGGGATGAGAGAGTTTTACAGGCAGAGAATTCAACTGCAGGTTGTTTCAGAGCTAGATCTAACAGCAAGTAACAGTGACTTACGAGTAGACTTACTTGAAGAAGAAAGGCTTGTTTGTACTAAAGAGCGTCTGGACTAACCACATGCAGCTATTCTGCTTCTGTAACCAAACCAACTTTCTGAAAAACATGCTGGGGTATCTCTGTATCTTGGAAACAGTATCCCTGGAAGGAGGATTGTGGGAGACTATCTATACCAATAGCATAATTCAGGTACTTAGTACTAGCTCCCCAGCTATAAGCAAAAACCTAAATTCTACTTAGACTACGATTTGCATAACTTGAGTAGTCATTTATAAGGTGCTGACTATTACTCCTTGGGTTCCATTAAAATAAAAAAAAAAGAAAAAAAGAAAAAAAAAAGACTTGATAAGAAGAGTTAAGTATGTGGAATGTGGGAACACAACTGTATTAAACAGAAATATATTTAAAGTAATACCTTACCAGTGAAACAGCAGCAGTATGCTTCAAACATTGACATGTTGGTATCAGAAGTCAAGGTCGTCATAAAAGTGTTTTGTAAAATAACAAAATGTACTAAGTAATATTCCATTACAACATAAAAAGCTATTTTTTGTTCTCTTTATAATGTAAATTTACCACCCTGTAGTTGTAATCTAATCATGGGCATGCTAATATCTACTCCTTTTTTTTTTATACTTATTATTTCTGCAAAGTATATGGAACAGATAATGAGTCAAGTTCTTACTAAGAGGCACAGAGGAGTTTAAGTCAGTCAGGTATGGAATGAGTTAAGTGATACAGAAGGTAAATAATAGATAATGGTTTTAATGGGAAATCAGGCCAGGAGAAGTTTGATAAGTTTGAAAAATATTAAATGTAAAGTGGAAGAAAAAGAAAAGAATGGGCAAGAAAGGTATTAGGAAAATCTTAAAAAAAAAAAGTGGAAGTTATAGTATCAACAGATTTACAAAGAGGATCTGGGAGGCCTTATTTTTTGTGTTTAGTCTGAAGCAACTTAAAATTATAACTCCTTTTAAGAAAAATAGTTGAGGACTAATGTTAAAATATAGAACCACTCAGGAAGATATCCCTATAAAACAAAAGAACCAAATTTGCTATGTAGTGGAGAATATCTTCAACTGAAAAGTGAACTAAAGGGAAAATTAAAAAAAAAAAAAATCCAAAAGAATCTCTTAAGATCTATAGTAAATGCAAAACAATATTGAAATATAAGGAGGGGAGAACATTAGATTACAAATTATATGGAAGATAACAGAGAATATTGTTCCTAAAGTTCAGCTTTGCTTTGTGTCTGAGAAGGTAGCATGGCAGAGTCATTGAAAAGTCAGGAAAAAAATTCCTATTCATTTAGAATCAAATCCACCTGATTAATGTGCCTAAGTTGTGACTAAGCCTTATGTATCTTAAGCACTTCCTAAAGCATTTGCTTAATTTGTCAATAGAAAGAAGTGCTCACTTGTAAAGACCTTCAGCAATAGAACCAAGTTTAAGCATCTAAATTAGACATTAAATTTTCCTTCTGGAAGCTTTAGGTTTACCCACCTCTTTCTATTGACTGGGTAAGAAACTTGGCCAAATGTTTAAGAAGTGCTTTGTGAGGCATTTGAAGCTTATGCACAAATTATACATGGTGGGATTTCACTTTAGATTTAGATTACTGTAAACAATGTACAAAATTCTGACGTTATTAGGCTTCTTAAATCCACTTACTCATACAGCTGAGGCAGAATTACATCAAAGGCAAAATGTTTGACCATAAACAAGTGATGGAAATGAGAGATAAAGTATAATCCAAAAAAGAAGCAATATTTAACAGAGAGGTAGAACAGACATGTTCTTTCAGTACATGTAGTTGCCACTTTTGTAGTAGACTTTTTTGCTAAGCAAATGTTGGTTTGAGGAGTCATCATGCAGCCTGAAAGCAAGTAGATTGCAAAGCAAGTAAACAGAATTTTTAATGGAACCAGCAGGAGGAAGTGAGTTTCTTTTTGTCAATCCCTTCTTTTCACTCTGATCTTAAAAGTTCCCTAGTGGAAGTAGAACAAGAAAAAAATTCATCATATTCCTTAAAATGCTTTAAGCTGTCAATAAACCATCAGAATATGTGTCAGCTGGTGATTACATAATCAAACTTGTAATGTGCACATTAAATGTACTTAAAAAAAGTCTATTAACTGACAAATTATAAACAATTGTCTTCAGACAAGTAAAATAAACAGTTATGTTAGGAACTCAGTTAAGTTTCTACTCTGTAACACATAGTAATACAGTAGTTAGCTTTATTAAAGTAATATAGTGTCTCAAAAATATCAGTATTTTTAGTAGATATTACATGAAAAGCATAGCTGGAGAGTGGAAGTAATTTAAGATAAAATGTATTCTTATAACTAGTGCATGGCAAAGCTAACAAACAGTGTTAAGACTTCCTTGTGATACATCACACAGTACCCATATGGTGATGTGCCAGTTATACTAGTGGTTCCAAATAAGATTAAACTGGTTTTTACAGACATGTTAGATTTCTTTCTTCACATAATGTCACAGCAATTGTTCTCATGTTCTAAGAATACAATGGTATCACCAGCTGGATTAGGAATGCTTGGTCTGCTGTTCCCACAAGAATACACCTTATGTTTTTAATTAGACTATTTCAGTATCAGGTTGCCCTAAAGCAATGAGATGGTGAATGCAGGGATGAAAATAAAACAAAGGTGGGATTATGGATCATTAAAAATAGAAATCAGGGGGGAAGACCATCTTCTGATATTTAAGTAGAGACAGGGGTAGGCTAAGAGGGGTAGACAAGGTCGCTATACAAACTGGATCAAAGGAGGAGATTTTTTTGAGCAAGGGTCTTAAACAGAAGTCTGAGGGAGCTTTGAAAAATAGCAGAAGAGCTTTGTGGACTCTGCAGACTGCAGGTGATAAGATCATTCTGAGTCTATTTTGGTACAGAATTCCCATTGCCTTAGGAGCTCCACACACAGAACAGAATGGCTCTCTGTGCTCAAACATAGGCTTGCTCAATTTATTCTGTATGAAAAAGCACTCGTGTGAAGACCCTCAAAGTCTGTAATCTAAGAAAAAACATACACTTTTACTGCAGCAGCTTAGAGTTTTTTAAAATGTTCTTTGTGCAATCTAAGTTGAAAATTTTAAGATGAGGCAGATGCCATTTAGTTCATTTCCCTTAAAAAAAAACCCTAAAAGTAAAATATATTGCTTAAGCAGCAGGCACCTTGTCCTTATCAAGCTGCCTCTTATGCCTCAAGCAGGATGCTTATAGTCTGAGCATTTTTATTATAGTAAAAAAAAAATATTCCGGAACAATGCCAGAGACTCCAGCAGCTGTGAGTCAAAACCAAATATCACATGGGTGGGATTGCCATAGTAACTAACTGAAATGCATTGGATACATTAGAAAGGAGTATAAAATTTTTTGTCTACTCTTCAGTTCACCTTTCACCTGAAGTATAAGCTGTGGTCACTTCCTGTGACGAAAGCTAGCTAAAGAATATTAAGTCTATAATCTGTCTGCTCATAGTCATTTAATATTCTGTCAGTATTAAAGGCTTTGTACCAACAAAAAAAAGAGGAGTGTGTGTCTGAAAAGAAAGAGGCACAAAAAGTAACATGAAGTCCCTACTTCACTTCAGGGTTAAGTTCCTATGTTGTTTGCAGAAGAAAATCGATCACTCCTAAGAAAATAAAGGCTGCTAATAGTCACACAGAAAAGCAAACAAGCCACCTTCAACAGCAGGTCTTGGGAAAGCAGCAAAACCACAGTACATGTCAAACACCACAGCTCTGGTAAACCTTTTGACATTCTCACAGGACAGTCTTATAAGCACGCTGGCCCTCTGGGCACCAATACACCAAGATGTCCACAGCCAACCTGGGGCTTCGCCCCACCCTGCCCACAGCCCAGGACCCCATTTCAGCTCCCTGGGACTCTCCCTTCCTCCCTTGCTGATGGCTCAGGGCCACATTTCTGTCTCCCCAGCACCATCAGTCCCTGCCCCAGTGACACCGCAGCAGTGCTGGTCTCCAGCCCTGTTTCTGCCCTCATCCTCTTTTGCTCCTGGCTGGACCCCCCGGCCCTGGTTCATCACTTGCCATGTTGGGGTCTGCTCATGGAGCCCACTACCACCCATGGGTGAGGGCACGGGCAGTGTTGGGTCATGGTCAGCTCTGGCTCCCCAGCCCTGAGGGAATTAATGGTCTGTGCTGCTCCCTGACAGACTCTGTTACAGAGGAAGTGAACAATAGGCTGGATCACCATGCTCAGAAAGAAATTGTCACTGATTCAGTGACTGATTCAGATTGACTGCTTGGGATGCAGAAGTTTGTTCTTGGTTCAGTTTTGTTCAGTGTTTTCACTAACAATCTACTCAATGGAATAAAAAGCATGATTATGAGAAATTTACAAGTGCTACCCGGGTGGGAAGGACTAAATGTTGGTTGGAGAACAGCATTGGATTTGAAAAGGGTCATGACTGCATTTTAGAAAAAATGGGATACAATTCACTACAGCAAGTGAAAGGATCTGTGCTTAAGTAAAAACTATCAGATGAAGAAAAAGAACATCAGTCCCTTAGAAAAGAGCCTATAGGCAAGGGTGAAAGAGAGCTGCATTGAACCACAAGCCAGCTATAATGTTATTGGGAAGAAGCTAATCATCACACAGGAATATGCCTGGCAAGATATGTGAATGGACTCTTTCTGCTCCATCTGGCACAGGAGAAGACCTGAGCTGGAGTCTGGTGCCCAGGTGTGAGTACAGCATGGTGGAGGTGGGCAGTCTAAAGGAAAGCAATGCAAATGACCAGAGGTTTAGAAAACATGATCTGCGAGGAATGATTCAAAGAGCTGAAATTTCACCTTAGAAGACTTAGGGAAGGCATGATAAAAATCTTCAAGTATTAAAGGTTACTGCAAAAAGGTGAGAAAGTATGTTCTATATCCATAGAATAAATTGTGACAAGAAAGAATTAAGTTAAAAATCTAAACTATGAAAAGTTAAGAAAAACAGAGTGTTGAATACTTTATTTTGAGACTCTCCATCACTGAGGTCTTTAGGAATATGCTAGGCAGCCATCTGTCAGCAATGATAATATGTATAGTTAATCTTGTCTTGAGGGATGGACAGTCTCTTGGAGACACTTCCAGCAGTTTTTTAATGTAGCCATTGCCAAATGCCAGCAGATCTTTAATGCAAACATTGGAAGCATAGTACATACTGCAATATCTGTAGAAGAAACACACACCATCTAGAAATACAGTCTACAGAAGTTTCACATTAAATGTGTAGGACTGTCTGCACTTAGACCCTGATGACATTATGTTTTGTGTAAAAAAAAACCAAACCCACAGAATATTACTGGTTTACAGTGGTAGCTTTTACTAAATTACCAGTACAAGGTTTTCTGGAGAAATAGAAATTCAAGGACATTTGAAGGATGAAGAGTGTCAGGTAAATTGTTGGTTATTGCTACAAAACCCCATGACAGAATTCATTTGGAGGTAAGTTTCAAAGACAACTTCAATGACATATTGTGAAATCTAAAGAAGAAAGGTTCATAGCTACTTTATGTTGAATGCAACATTTCTGGGATGAAGTTTATGTTTTTGAACATTAGAGAAGAATGAAAGATTCATGGAAGGAGCAATATTAGCAAACACATTAAACTTTAAAAGGGGTAAAGCATATGAAAAATGGGAGCTGAGTGTCAACATTTACCTTTTTGAAGAGATTGACCACTGAGAACTCTCTCCTTTTCATCTCAAAGGTTGGAGTCCTGCTTCTGCTCTTCTTCTGGCCTCCAGATGAATGATTTATTAAATTCGGCAAAACAAAACAAGAATTTTTTTAGATAATACAGCACCTACGATGGTTTTGACATATATCTGACTACTCAACTATGCCCTGGTTTAGTTAAGCTCAAGGGAAGACCTTAACTTGAGAAGGTCAGTATGAGTCCCATACCAATTTTACGTTTTGGGGGACAGTTTCAACCAAATTTGACAAAATACTGGTGGTTTCAGAGAGTAAAGCAATGTGTCCTGGTTTTGTGAAAATGAAGATTTAGGTAAATCCTAGGAGACTTTGGTGCCACACAGAAGGGACGAGTAGACAAGTTAATCTTTAATGGGCTTTGGACAATCCACATAGATTTCTACTTCAAAAACCAGGCATCATTCACCCCACTACTTGCAAACTCACTTGTCCATTTGGAATCCAGCTCTTTCAAGGTTTCTAGCCTTCTAAAGCTACCTGGCATTATACTCAGCTACCTCAACTTCTTGTTTTTCATTATTGTGTTGCTTTTTATAGCTAAGGCTCAGAGACTGCATTTAAGGCATTAGTTCCATCAGAAAGCATAGCTGCAACAGCAGTGCGCAAAATGTAATGATACTTAAATAATGGTGGCAGGAATATTAAAGGCAAGCACACATATACATGGGTCAGTGCAGCTGAAGCAGCAACATTTTAAAGGCAGGAACAGGAGACTGGGGACCAGTTATACAGTGTGTCAAGAGTAAGACCAAATGGCACAACCTATAAGGTTCAGTCATAGAGAGTTGTGCAGAAAGGAAGGGCATGGATTAAAAAAAAGACAAAAGCAACAGCCTGTGTGTATGGTAAATCTCATTGAGATCAGCGAGGTGGCACAGCGCCAATGGCAGGAGTAAGAATGCTCTGGATATGTGCATCGAATCTGGACAGGTTGTGGTTCCAGAGAGCCAAAAGACATATCACATCCAGTTTGAACACTTTAAATGTTTAATTTTATTAAAAAGCCCTAACAGAGCTTGCCTGAGCGGGAAATGGCATGATGACTGCTCTGCACAGCTCCAGGTGGGAAAGAGTTCATTGTTGTCATTTTTATTCTGAGTGAAGTCCTCCTGGTGTGGAACAGCCGTGTGGTCCCTAGGCATCCTGAAAGGTGGCACTCCAACAAGATGTCTGGAAACACGGCTCGTGTCCCAGAAGGGGCTGCTCAAACCAGTTCTGCACAGACGGCTGGGAAAGTGCTAGTTCCCATGTTGGTCACCAGTTCAGAGTGCCAGCTTGGAGGCCAGTCTGTCAGAATTTAAAACTGTCTTCAAAAAAGGGATGAACTTTATACATTAGAGGAGTAGGCAGCCTGCAAGGGACTCAGCAGGGATGCTTTCCAAAATTATCTTAGGCATTAAAAAAAAGGTGGTTTTATTACTAACATGGAAATACAGTTTTAAAATGGAAAATATAAAAACATCGCCATTGAACAAAGCTTTCTAAAAGCAACTTCCTTCTATTCACAGGGGGCACCAGCCAGAGTGTACTAGGTATTTAAATTAGCACCATGATCCTTTCGGGGATTTTCTAAGGGGAAAAAGTTATTGAGAAAAACTTAGACTTTTTTTTTTTCTGTTCCATTCCTTCCTACACTCTATAAACATGTTCTTCATGCTAATTAAAGACCAATATACTGCAGCTTAATAGCTGTCCACGATTCACTGAGAAAGAGAATGAGCTGTCTTATTATACATAAAATCATCCATGAACCTCCATCCCATCACCCTTTATTTTTAGAAGCAGATTTGACAGCTCCTCTTCTGGGCCTTGCTGTCAGCATGTTAGATCTTGTGCCTTTGTGCATTGCACCTTGGGTGTCACCAGCACAGAGGATGCAGAGCACAAGACATTTAAATGGAGCAGGGCAAAAAAAGGGCCAGAGCGCAGACCATCCAACCTCACCAACTGGCCACAGCTGCCTGAGGAGATTTCTAGAATCATCTATAATTAATAGTAACACTGCTATTGTCAGGAAGAGGAGAAGAATATGAGATTTGAAGCCCTTAGCCCCAGATGTACTTTGCAGGTGGCAGGTAGAGCACAAAATGCCTTTTCAAAAGTGAATAACTACTTGTGGAAGGGCTTTGTCTTCTCTCTTCATGAGATATGGCCACCAGATGCCATAGAAAATGACTCAATGGAGTTTTAAGGCAACAGGGAATACAGGTATGTGAGGCTTCAGCTTTCTTGTAGGGATTTGCTTTGATGTTTTTACCAGTCTCTAACGTGAGTGGGAGGAGATGTCAGGAAGCTACCAGGTCTGAGGAGGAACGTTGTTCTCACATACCAACACAGTACCTCTGTGTCTTCCTGGAACATAACATTACAGACATCTTTTTATTTAAGCTACTCACAGTGGTAGTTCATTAAATAAAGCCAAACTGCCCACACCACAAGTTAAGAGTATTTGGTGCCAACACTGAATATATAAACTCCTTTGAGTACATGGGTCAACCATTCAGTCGTTCAGTCATATCTGCTAAACAGATGTGAAACAGTGACAGTGATTTGCCCACATCACCCTAGTTACTTAAACATCAGCCATGAATCTCTTCCTATAAGCTGTTTTGCAACAAGTTAACCTCTAAATTAGCTTGTAGATCCATTACACCCTAGACATTTGTTTATATTAGAAATGACTGAGAGGTTGTGATTTTCTGTTATTTTTAGTTATGAATACCATGGACTGCAAGACAAAGTGGAACAACACTGAACAATAAATGAAATTAGGGAACAGTTAATATCGATCAGTTCATGTCTGTTGCCAAGGGCAATGTTGGTGTGTCTCATTTTAAATTCTATTGAGCAAATTAATGTGTAATTTCCTTATCATGAACAGTAGCTGATCTAAAGAAGCTTCAAGAGGTAAGGAGTGCTAATGGATCTTGAAATTGGATCCTAGCCATGGCAATGAGCCTGGAGCTGAGCATCACCATTCATGGATGGTCTATGAGTACAGAGCAAAGAGATAGCACATTGGTCATAGGCACTTCTTTATGCTGTGTTTTCTGTATCAACAATTCTTGTCTTTAGAGTATCTCTGCCTTCTTTCAAGACCTTTTTTTTTTTTTAATGCCAACAGGATTATTTATTTTCTTTGCCTCTGCTTCTCCTATTCCCCTGCACTCTTGGTTTATTTTTAAAGGTACCTAAAATACATTTGAAGCATTTTAGGAGTCATCTGTGCCAATTTCTGTAGCAGCAGCAATCACAGCTGCAATCTTTGTGTGACCAGATGAGTATGTGTTCAGGCATGCACACAAACATACTTATACACACAAACACATACCTGACTACTGAACTGTCTTATTGTAGCTTATTTGTGCTTTGGTGAAAGAAACTAAAGAAAGGAAAGAAGAAGGAAGATACTGTTAACTAACACCTCTTGTTACAAAATCAAAATCATGGCTTTTTTTTTTTTCTTTTTTATTTATATATATGTTAGAAAGCAAATTATACTGGAAATGCATGTGCATGTCAAATACATATTATCTTTGTAGACTCTATTCATTGGACTGGTTTGTGTGACTGAAAATAAGTTTTCTTCCATTGGCAAGCTAAGGGGCTTTCAAACCTCACATGGAAGTTGGACTTTTCATAAACCCTTCAGAATAGTTACTTCTACATGACTGGGTTTCTTCAAAGGAACTGATAAACAGGAATGACTTCCATAATTTTTTTAACATGCTTGATTTACAAGCACTTTTTCACAATATCACCATAAATGGTTTTCCAACTAAGAAAAGTCAGAGCACTTTTTTTCTCGTTTTGGAGATCTTTGGTTTTTTGTTTCTTTTGTAAATTCCAAATGCCTTTCCAGATTCCTCCACAGAAGAAAAAGCTTAGAAAAGGCAGAGGTTTCAGCTACAGTAGAATCCAAATGGAATTATTTGATATCCTGGATACACAAACCCACCTGCCAAGAGCAAACACTGGGAGGACAAACAGCAGCTATGAAGAAAGTTGTTTAAGAAATTAATTCACATAAATCCATATCACCAGTGTATATCACAGAGCAGAAGTGTAGGACGAAGGAAAAAAGGGAGGAGGGAGAATGCACTAATGTGAAAGACAATGAATGTTGAGGCCTGAGGAGAGAAAGAGTGGGAGGGTACAGAAATGGCTTTGGTGCTGGATATTACACAGCACAACGATTAGTTTTGATTTTCATTGTGCTTTAGGATTTCCCTGGTCTTACTGCAGAATTTTCTCAAGCCTCAGTATGATATCTGCTGTGTATTGGGAAGAACTGAGGACCCTATTATCCAAGAGTGATTCACAATTCTTATTGAGAAATTAATTTTTGACTTTTCCCGAGAGGGTAGCTTTTGTGATTACATTTTGCTGTGATGTCATTTTACAAATGTCACATATAAAATATAGTGGACCTAATATCTCTTTTCCCACTGGTAAATGGTAAGTGCCATCAGTATCAAAGTTGATTTATATATGGTTATAACTGAAAAGCTGATCAGTATTCTTTTTCACTAATTCACAATAACCGTCCTTTTCGATATTTTCTTTAAACATAGCCCAGAGAAGTAGGATATTCTTAAATGGAATGTGAGATCATTTCAGTGCAGAAGGAAAAAGCATACAAATGAATCTTTGCTCAACTAAAAGTAGTCTCGAAAATTTTCTTACCTGTTTGCACTACTGATGAAACTTATGCCTGTCCAATACTTTCACTCTCTGGAACTTTCATTCCTTATTGGCTATTGTTACCAGTAATTATTCCTTAAGCTTTCTCTCCAGGATCTTCTTCTCTGATCTCTCAACTTCCAGTTCTGCCAGTAGCCTTGTTTCATTAATAAACTATTCATACCCATTTATCTTCCTGACTGCTCTTCATGCTCTTCATGCAAGTGTTCATGCTCTTGTAACTATTGTAAAGATTGCTTGTTTTTACACTTTAAGTTCTCTCTAAGATCCTGGTTGTTCTCAATGAATAGAAGTTACAATTCTGGCGATGCACTCTTTGGCTGATTACAAAGAAACACCCTTTGTTTTCAGTGGAAGAATCCAAAATGATGCAAGATAAACTTGTGGCCCAGAAAGAAAAACACAGAGCTAATATGGGAGAATGATTTGCTGTTGAAAGCAAATACCTGAGAGGTGGAGGAACTGAAAACCCCTAAGACAGAACAGCACAGTTCTGCATGGAACAAACTCCTTGAGGCAGTGGAAACTACAGTGAAAAATTTGTGTAGGCATTTGCCAGACATCAAGGTTTATATTCCTGGTTTCCTAGAATTCCTAAAAAAATCATTCCCTAGTTGTTCAAACAGCTCTTTAATTCACTTAGAAAATTTTGTCCTGACTGGATAAGATAAACATTAAAGTTTTAACAAAACCTAGAATGAGGTTAGAATTCAGGCTTCAGTATGACAAAACTGAAACCTACTGGAAATGACCGATAGCCAGTATAATACAGTAGAAAAAGAATTTGGACTGGTGAACACTTTTTGCTCCTTTTCCTGCTAAACCAAATTCAAGGGAATATTCTTTAATTGACTCAAACACAGCAATTAATAAATGTTCCCCCTGCATAAGAATGCACATTTATATTGATTTTTACCTTCTTTATGTCCCTGACATAAAGATGAAATGGGTTCCTGATATTCTCCTAACAATTTTGCACACAACATTTCACAACAATTTGTGAAACCACTGAAGACAAATTTATCATTCATTGCTTCACTAATACTCTAGTAAATACTGCTGGCAAAATTTCATAGACCTATAACATGTCTTAGTGGGATTTAACGGTGTACGGATTTGCCATCTTTCTCCACCATCACAAACCTTTGCCATTGCATTAAAGCTATAAGAAGCTCTGTCAAAGCAGGCTGTAAGCAGATCCTTGTTAGCAGTAACAGAGTTCATACAGGATTATGGATGACAAAATACTATTAAAATATTGCCATCCTAAAGACATATATACTTCCAATATGGGCTTTTTAACAGTCTGGCTTCTATTTTTCTCACATTCGTCACGCTTGGCAACGTACCCTAGGCATCTAATCTACATGGCGTGACTTTGCAGTACATGATTCTTACTGATGGAGGCCAGATCCTAGAAGTTTGGTCAGTGTTTATACTTCAGGGGGTTCAGGGAGACATTTCAGTAGGCCTTGCTGTTTGTTGTATTCACAGCAGAAATTTGTTCATTATTTGTCAGCACTGTAGACAATGCACAAATGAGGAGCCACAGAATGAAGAAAGGACCTGCCCACAAGATGTGTCCAAGCCAAGAACACCTGCCAAGAAGCAATCCTGACATGGTCACCAAGAGATAACTTCAACATCTCGTCTTGGAATTTTTGTCTCACTGCTGAATACTGGGATCTGCTTCAGAGAAAGGTCAGCTTTTTATGGACAGATTGAGTTGAAAAAGCAGGAAGCATATTGCTTTCTGCCTAAAAGGATTTACAGTTAATCAGAAAATAAATTTCAGCTACTGGCCCCAAATTAACTTTTCTAAAGAAATTTCACATCAGTAAAACTTTGCTTGTACAAATGTTCATGCAGAGTGGTTACCAGAAGTGTACCAGAATGTTTCAAATCTGGTTTCTGGTTACATTTTCTGGACATTTTTAATCTCATAGAAGTTATATCCCAGCTAAATTAAAATGGTGAAAAGTTCAAAAATAAACTCTTTTGGAGATTCCTGAATAATACAATCTCAAGGTCAAGACATCTTTAAAGACCACATTAAGTGTTTGACATGCACTACCAGAGACAGGATACTGACTAAATAGGATTTAAATCTCCTTTAGAATCTCCATCACTGTGTTCCATATATTCAGTCTGACCGTCTCAGTGGTTTGGATTTGGCAAAGCAATTAAAAAACATGAAGCAATTTTAATTATGAACCTCTCCATTCCTATTGCATATAGAGTTCTCTAGCCACACGGACAGAAGTCTTTCATGTATGTTTTCAAATAAACAGAAAAAGTTACCAAGTAAAATATTTTTATGCACCACAGGACCACTAATCACAGGTAGCAACTTCTATTTTTGATCTTACTGAAATGTTAATAATCAGAACAAAACATTCCCAAGTCTATGCTTGGGACACTCCAGCAAAGCTATTATTCAGCATCTATCATGAGTTTAATGTTTAATTTAAAACAAAAGGAAGAAAAGCTGCTTGCAGATGACTGACCAGTTTGGAACTGCCAACTTGCCACCTGTCCTGTATCAACATGTCTCAGTTACTTAAACCACCCTAAACCTGAACTGAGACTACTACTAAAAAAAAAAAAAAAGATACTTAAGGGCTGCCTCCTCAAAAAGGCACAGCATTAGAATGACCTGAAGTGTCCAGAAACTGTTAGCTCCAATCTAGAGGCTGAATTTTCCATACAGTGGAAACAATTAACTACCAATAATGGGATTTACAGAACCTGTAACATGGAGGAGCCGCTGTTTACAGTAATTAACTGAAAGTGCTGAGGACACAGGTGGGACTAAAACCTGTTATTTTCCAGGACCAGACTAAAAAGGTGCTTTATCTGCTTACTCAGCCATCAGAAGTAGCAACCCATCCTTGGATTGTGGTGTTTCAACAGGTCTCCAAAGAGAACAGTAGCATCATCCCCTTGAGCATTCCTGTAACATGCTGGATCCCCAGCTCAGCTCCTTCTTCAGCTGCCTGATTTGGATATGTGGTTATGTCTTTCACTTCCCTATATTACTGGATCTCAGGTTATTTTGAGATGGCACAACAATGGGACAGCTCCAGTTTCTCTTTAGAGAAAATGCTTTAGTTATTCACAAAGACTGCAACCCACATGTGCCACTGACCTTTGCAGTGTTCCCCACTGGCCCCTTAAACTGCAAGAACATGAGATATTTCTGAACAATGAAAATATAGTGACAGAGCCTGCAGGTGAAATGGTCTAAATCCTTGCATACAGGACATACAGTCCTGCCCTGAGCAGCTCAACACCAATGGCTGTGTATGTGCCCAGCATTACAAGCTTAGGTAGTTAATTTAGGCAGGTTAAGATTATGCAGCAATTGAGCAGGGATGTTGACAATTTCAGGGAGGGGCTTTGGGGGTTAAAGCACTATTAGAAATGTAAGTCCCTTTCTGGTTCTACTGACTTGCCAAAAAACACTCATTGAGGGACTTTCACTGCTTGGCCAGTGTTCCTCTCCTGAGGACCCTGGCAGAACAGTGAGGTCCGACCGGAAGTGCATGATCCCATCCATTACTCCCAGCACCCTCATGTATTGGTTGAAAAGAAGCTAAATAAATAATTTTGTCCTCAACAAAACATCAGTTCTTTTCATTTTATGTTATTTGTAATGTCCAGGAGTACTTTTTGAACATTACAAAAGAAATTGCCAGAGATGAACAAATTGTTGCTGTATATTGTCCAGATATGGAAAACTCAAATAAGAAATTATCCCTGCAAGATAGAACATACTAAGCAATTGTTAACTTTCTGGCTTTGTCGAGATCTTCTGTCATTGCCAGGGCCTTGGCTATATGAACCTCATTCCTGGAGAACAATTATTCATTATTTTATTTCATTTTACAGCTGATTCCCACACATCTACATAGCGGGGCAGTTCCCCTGCAGTTCTAAAATTGTCTTTTGATGTGTGTAATAGTTAATGAGTTCTCAAATAAAAACACAGGCATATTAACCAAAGAGTTTAACTAATGTTTTTAATTATGGGAACTGGATGCAGTGCACTGAACAACTGTGACCTTTGGTTTAGTCTCTGAGAGTCCCCTTACAATAGAAACGTCCCAGCAGTGGCAGCAAACAAGGGTCAGCTTTATGAGAGATCCATATCAGTGGCTGCTGTCAACAAGTCAAGGCAGAATTAAATACAGCAGCTAGAGTTTTAGAGTTGGTCTGACCTTGTACTCCTACCTGCATGGTCCCAGGATAGAAAAAGTTAGTAATACCAAAATTAAATGAACAACTGCTTCCCTGTAAGCAGGATAGTCTTTTATGCAAACAGGGATAAATTATGTCATTTAATAAGGTGTTTCTAACATTATAATTGGAAGAGAATTCAAACTAAAACTGCAGAATGAGGCAAATTTTAAATTCATATTCATGCCTTGATCAAAACTTTGCATCTCATAGTTGTTTCTAAGCTGAAGTTTAGAATGGGTACATCTTTAATATGTATCTATGTTTGACAGAAGGTGATATGATGAAAGTGGGCTTTAAGTGACTGTTTATTATGGAATGTTCATTTTACTGGATGTAGAAGCTATATAGTTCACTGGCAGTGAGGTACTAATGGAATTAAACCTTCTGGAATATATAGGAGATACAGCAACACAAGCCTAATGGGGCAAATTCAAATATTTTTAGCTTGAGGTACTTCTGGCTGAAGTCAGGGAAAAGTGGGACAATCCTTCAGAAGGTCAGAAAGTTTGTAACACATCACTATTTGACTTAGATTTCAGTGCAAAAATGTTATTCCCTCAGAAAAACAAGTGTTCTTTGTTCTATCCTGTCCTAGGACAGGATGAACGTCAGCAGTGTGCCTACCCGGTAGCTGCTGTGTCATGTCGGTTCTCAAGAGCCCAGTGGTGTCAGTGCAGGCAGCACGCTGTAAATGTACACATAGGGCCTGGACTTACAATGATCACCAAAGCTTCCAGTGCTTGGAAGGGTCTGAGCATGTTCACAGTCTCTGGGGCATTGCAAGGGCCAAGCACGCTGCTTCCCTGCAAACACCTCGAGCCCCACTCTTCCCAGCCACAGTGTGAACTCCTCATGCCTGAGGTCTGGGACAGCTAGCAGCCATCGATGTGAACAGATCCGGAAAGGGTTCAGCAGCTGGTGTGCTTAAACTTGGTGTTCACCTCTGTGAACAATCCAGGGAATTTCTTTGTTTGAAGCTCTGTACTGACTTCATGCTTAGCCTTGAGCAACATTTATTTAACCTCTTTATGACTCAATTTCCCTGACTGTAGTATGACTACAATAATAGTTTCCCACCTTTAAAGAATATTGTATGTACAGATCTCTGGGGCACATGGAATAGTATCGCTATTATTATAGCCATTTTTCAGAGGTGGAAATCTGATAAACCCTTCATCTGTGTTATCTTTTGTGCATATATGTGTTCTATTTAACCTATGTCCTGAAGCAGCCTTATCATTTGAAGCTGTTTGCCTAACCAGGCATTTCTTTATTTTAAATTTATATGTCTGTGGACTTCTATAGCTTATTGGTGCTTGAAATACTAGCTTGATTTCTCTTCTTATCTTACACATCACAATGATTTTTTTTGTTAATCAATACATCATTGTCAATAAATGTGTGACAGATGTTATCTCAATGTATTGGAAAAAGACACATTACATAGAAATATAAAGAGTGTAATTGTAATTGAAGAGCTACATTTGATGAAGTGGAAAAACACAGGAACTAACCTTAAGGTATTTCAAGTTCTTTCCATTCTCATTATGGAAAAAAGAGCACCGAGGATGTTCTGCATTGATAAGATGCTTACCATCCAAAAGCCAAGCCCTTAAATTATGAATCAGGCTTAGATCAGAGGTAGATTGAATGCTGAGTTTGGGAACAGTATTAGAAATTTCCCAAATTTCACACACAATAGTAATTGAAAATAAACATCAGAATCTTAACAAAATGTCCTGGAGATGAGAGAACTAAAATGTAGCTACCTTTTCTTTCATACAGCTGTTAGCAAATTCACATGCAGCAGTGGCACTGCTAGGTGGAAGGTCTTTCATACTCTTTGGAAGAGCTCAGTTCCTTGACCTTTAATCAAGCAGGTATTTTTTCTCAGTTATGATAAGATAAGCTGCACCTAACGCAGTCAATACAGTCTTTATTATAGGTGTCAGATGAAGCACAGCTGGTTTCTAGGATTTGCTGAAATATGTGTATATATATCCTATGTGTACGTTATGAAGATATTTGCCAAAGATTCAGTGAAGCCACCAGTAAGCTTGAAAGCATCCGTAATTTTGCATTGTTCACTTGAATGAAGATAACTGTGGACAACTTGCTGGTCAGCTCAGTAGCTTTGCAATGTAATGTGTCTCTCTTTTGCAGTCAGTGCTACCACTGAATTATTTGACTTAGATAATGGCAGATATGCAATAAGAAGCCTAAGACTCAGGACAGCTAGTTGGCAGAACATTAATCCCGAAGCTTAAAGCAGTTTTGAAGTCAGTGCTAGATATAAATCTTTTATATTTTGAATGTAGTAACATATGCTACAAGGTAAATGTATGCATCAGTAGATATTTCTCCCCAAAACGCCATCTGTATAAACAAAGCCCATTTCCTGAGTGCTTTGATAAGGGGTAGTTTAAGCATTTCATTTTGTGTAAATAAGTTTTGCAACAATATTTTTACAAGGCTGCCCAGTACTTCATATCTGAACTACCTGCTATCTCCTGGTATATAATAAAAGCTTTACGTATGCCTATATGAAACCACCCAAACTTACAAGGATTTAGTGCTTCGTTCATGCACCAAAAAGCAACCAGAAGATAACAACAGTGAATTCACTGTAAGTTTTCATCGTGGCAGAATGTTCATAGACGGGTTTCTAAAGGTTCTGTATGAGGATCACTGTTTTAACACATTTTTAATTATCTACAAACCCCAAAGTGAATAAAGAGACTTAAAAAATGTGTAAATAACCCAAACCATCATTATATTTAGTTAAATCTAGAGAGGCCTGTGCAGAACTTCAATGGGACTGAATTGAGTTGGAAAAATGTTCAACACAATGGCAGACAATGTCCCTGTTGATAACTGGAGAGCCACTTGAAGAAAATATAGCTGTGTAAATAATGTTATATGTATGAACTTGTCTGTAACAATGGGATAATCTGTATTCTATGGTAGTGATACACCATGTTAAAACACAGACTGCTCAGATGCCTTATGGCAAAGGGAGCAGGGAAATATTATGGACTGTTCACCATGAACTTCTGCTCCATGTACAGCTGTGCTGAAAGGAAGAAAATAAGTTCTTGAGGTGCATAAACAATGGGATGATAAGTAATAGAGAAAATGTCTTTTGTATTTTCACTGATGTAGCCCTTAATGATTCTTGCTTTAGACTGGTTTCTTATCAGAGAAAACATGCTGTAAATATAGACAAGTTGAGTGAAAATAGATAAGAACAAGTTATTGGTATGGAAAAAAAATCTCTACTTCAAAGAAAGACTGCAAGATTATTACATTAAATGATTAAAGGGGAACATGATAAAAGTGTATGAAATAATGAGAATGAATTGAGAAAGTAGACTTTACAGGAAATAGCCCTTCAACACGCTAAAAGTAAATGTTTCAAAAGCAATAAACATAATATCTACTCAGCCTGTGATTACATTGTGGAAGTTATTGCCAGAGTATGTCTTTGACGCTTGAAACTCAGAAGGCTTGAAAGTGTTTGGACGAACAGGTGATGAATTGCATAATAGCCCTGGGAACTATTCACTCTCACATTTCAGGTTTCCTTTCTTCTGTGATATGTGCATTTTGATTCATTCACCTGGGTCTAAGCATACATATACCTCTAGCGCAATTTGAGATATGCCGGGATATACTATGTCATATTGGCCTCATGAGGATGTCTTGGATACAGTAAGGTGTCTCAGGTGACTCTAGACACCTATGTTTAAGAAAACAAATACAGACCTTAAAGCTTGTCACCATCCAAGGAAAGACACTGATCTACAGCAGCCACAGGTCTAATTGTGAAAGATTGCATGTTTCAGCTGACCATTCCCAACAGGAGTGGACAACTCAGTGAAGAAAAAATATTCATAAGGAAAACCAAAAAGAAAATGACTGAAAACCAGCCTGTACTCAAACTATTATTTTCAATAATATACTCAACAGAGAACCCAGATTCTGCAAGCCAAACTGCAAAGAAAGAAACAGGAAGATAGAAAAAGTTCAGTCCTCTCTTTAGTCACCTCTATCCTCCTTGCACTAGGTCATCCAGCTATGGAGGTTAATGGTAAACCTACTGACTGCTGGCTTGCAGATCTACAAGATTGTATCAGGTACCTGATAATTATTTTCTGACTACACTTCCAGCAAAAGCTATTACCTTCAGGCCTGAGGGGGCAAATTCCATTCACTTCAAACAATTTTCCTCATGGATAAATTTCTTTCTTAAGTTTTGTTTAACTACTATAAGCCTGTAAGGATAAGTTTGTCACATTTTTCCAACAAAGGTGACGTTGAAAGAGGAGGGAATGGAAAATACTGTTTTAGGTCATTACTATGAAAATCTGATTTCTGCCAAAAAAAATGAAGAAAATATCATACTTCTTCAGCACACAAACATACTATCAGGAGCACAAACATGCTGCTTCAGGAAGGTTACATTTGTACTGCAAAAAAAGACTTTTTATTTGAAGCAAATATCATTATAACTTAGCTATTTTCATTAAAAAAACAAGAGGTCCTACATCCTAACCAGAGCAAATAATGACATGTCATCATAAACAGTGTAAACATTTTAAGGTTACAAGAGCATAAACTTATTTCCCTTAAACTGATGTTTTGTTCCAAACCTTGTGTAATTTATCGAAGAAGGTTTAATGGCCATGTTACCTGAAAATGCACATCTATAATGGGAAAACATACAACTTGTGTAGCGTCTGTTCTGAGGTAATTTTCTATCCCATTGTCATTAAGTAGAAGATGAATCCTTTAATTATACTTTAAAATTCAGTCATGCTGTTATCCCACTAGTTAATTCAATTAAAATGAACCCTTGTTAATTCAATCAAAAGGAATCAAACCAACTCTTGAACTGTTTTTCTTCCTTGTGTTTTTTCTTTTGGGGGAGGACTAAGGGGAAAAAGGAAAGAAGCATGAACTGACACTGGAGTGCTTGTCCCTGGGCCCTGACAAAGCAAAGCTTGCTCCCTTTCATACATATACAACAGCTCCCTGTAGGAAGAGGTCCTTCACTATTTCAGTAGCTTTTCCAGAGTTTTGTCTGTCACCCCCTTGTCAATGTGTAAGCAATGAAGTTATCATCAAATTTTTAGATACAAGATTAAAAATGGTGATGGGAATGGGGGGCGATTTATTATATATGACATGCATTTCTGTTTATGCATTCATGAAGACCGTGTCTGCAAGATCTGTAACGCCAGCTTGCACACACTGCACAAATATGAATAAATGAATAATTGTTTTGATAATATTAAACAGCATGTGTGATGTAGCAGAGCAACATCTGTTATTAACAGTATAAACAAAAGGAGTTTTTACTGATTGCATGTCGTTCTGCATATGGGAACAATGTAATAGGTCCAATTTGGTAACTCTTCGCAGACAGCAGGAGGAATTGTGTAGGCCTGCTGTGAAAAACAGGAACAAGATTAGAGCAACAGTTCTTTCAAAAGTGGAGAGGAAAAAAGCTCTATAAAAATGTTAAAAGAGAAAAGTATAAACTGTATATAGAATTGCTCAAGTTTATAGAAACCATTTCTCCTTTTGAATGTTACCATGACTACCCCACCTTCCCAGGTGCCCTTGCATAATAGGTACAAGGATCTGCAAGTGGAACTGAACAACAATGAGAAGGATGTTTCATCGAGCTTGGAGGTGTCGCTGAGGTTAAATTGGCCTATGCCCTGCATCAAAACTGCTTCCATAAAGAAAAGAAAGGCAGGTCATTGTCATAGGACATCCCTTCTGAAGGGAACAGAAGGCCCAAGATGCAGACCAGACTCACTTCTTAGGGAAGTCTGCTGCCTCCCTGGCACCCAGGTTAAAGATGTGAAGAGAAAGCTTCCTGCCCTGGTATGACACTCATATTATTATCCACTATTAATTTTTTAGGTAAGCAGTGATGAAGTTGCAACAAGAAGTCCAAGGGCAATCAAGAGAGACTTCAGGGCCTTGGGGTGACTGGTTAAGGGACCAGGAGCACAAGCAGCATTCTCTGTCCTTCCAGTTGCAGGGAATGATGAGGGAAGAAACAGAAACAGAAAGAGCCAGCAGATCAATACCTAGCTCCAAGCCTGGTGCCACCAGCAGAATTTTGGGTTTTTTGATCATGGGTCAGTCTACACAACACCAGGCCTGCTGGTGACAGACGGGGTACACCTGTCTCAAAAGGGGAAAAGGATCTTTGCGTAGGAGTTAACAAGGCTCATTGAAAGAGATTTAAACTTGATTAAAAGGGGGAAAGGAATAAAACAGAGCTCACTACAGATAAGCTTGGGGATGGTACACCAGTGTTTGAGGGATGGTGTGCTAGTGAGGTCCTTTGGTCTGCTGCCTCAGTGGAGGTGGAGGATGGAGATCTATGTGGCAGCGAAGATGTAAGGGTTATGGATGTGTTAGAAACCATGGAAGTGCCTGAGAATGGTCATGTAGGAATTAGGGTTTCTCTGCCAAAAAAGGTGATGGCATCAATAGCCCAACTGAAGTGCAACTAAACCAATGTATGCAGCATGGGCAACAAACAGGAGGAGCTGGAAGCCATTGTGCATCAGGAAAACTATGATATAGTTGCAACTGCAGAAATGGTGCATCATGATGGGATGACTCACACAACTGGAGTGCTGCAATGGATGGCTGTAAACTCTTCAGAAGGGATAGGCAAGGAAGGAGAGGCAGCGGGGTGCCCCTGTATGCTAACGACTGTTTTGATTGTCTAGAGCTTAATGATGGTGATGATAGGGTTGAGTGTTTATGGGTAAGAATCAGGGGGAAGGCCAACAAGGCAGATATCATCATGCGAGTCTGTTATAAACCACCCAACCAGTATGAAGAGGCAAATGTAATATTCTATAAGCAGCTGGCAGAAGTCTCACAATCGCTAGCCCTTGTTCTCATGGAGGACTTCAACTTACTTGCTGGAAATACAATACAGCAGAGAGGAAACAGTCTAGGAGGTTCCTGGAGTGTGTGGAAGATAACTTCCTGACACAGCTGGTGAGTGATCCCTGGACTGTACCTTTTGTTTACCAACAGAAAAGGACCTGCGGGTCATGTGATGGTTGGAAGCCGTCTTGGGCATAGCGAACACAAAACGATAGATTTTTCGATTCTCAGAGAAGTAAGGAGGGGGGTCAGCAGAACTGCTGCCTTGGACTTCCAGAGAGCAGGCTCTGGCATGTTTAGGAGCCTGGTTGACAGAGTCCCTTGGGAGGCAGTCCTGAAGGGCAAAGGAGTCCAGGAAGGCTGGATATTCTTCAAGAAGGAAAACTTAAACGTGTAGGAGCAGGCCATCCCCATGTGCCGAAAGAAAAAACGATGGGGAAGAAGACCGGCCTGGCTGAACAGAGAGCTTTAGCTGGAACTCAGGAAGAAAAGGAGGGTTTATGACCTTTGGAAGAAGAGGCAGGCAACTCAGGAGGATTACAAAGATGTTGTGAGGTTATGCAGGGAGAAAATTAGAAGGGCCAAAGACGAACTAGAACTTAATCTGGCTACTGCCATAAAAGATAATAAAAAACGTTTCTATAAATACATTAGCAGCAAAAGGAGGGCTAAGGAGAATCTCCATCCTTTATCGGATGTAGGGGGAAGCACAGTGACAAAGGATGAGGAAAAAGCTGAGGTACTTAATGCCTTCTTTGCCTCAGTCTTTAATAGTCAGACCAGTTGTTCTCCCGGTACCGAGCCCCCTGAGCTGCAAGACAGCATCAGGGAGCAGAATGAAGTGCCCATAATCCAAGGGGGCACACAATACTGTGTCCAGTTTTGGGCCCCTCACTACAAGAAAGACATTGAGGTGCTGGAGCGTGTCCAGAGAAGGGCAACAATACTGGTGAAGGGTCTGGAGCACAAGTCTAATGAAGAGTGGCTGAGGGAACTAGGGTTGTTTAGTCTGGGGAAGAGGAGGCTGAGGGGAGACCTTATTGCTCTCTATAACTACCTGAAAGGAGATTGTAGTGAGGTGGGTGTTGGTCTCTTCTCCCAAGTAACGAGTGATAGGACGAGAGGAAATGGGCTCAAGCTGCGCCAGGGGAGGTTTAGGTTGGATGTTAGGAAAAATTTCTTCACAGAAAAGGTTGTCAAGCATTGGAACAGGCTTCCCAGGGAAGTGGTGAGTCCCCATCCCCATCCCTGGAGGTATTTAAAAGACGTGTAGATGTGGCACTTAAGGACATGGTTTAGTGGTGGAATTGGCAGTGCTAGTTTTATGGTTGGACTTGATGATCTTAAAGTTCTTTTCTAACCTAAACTGTTCTATAAATCTAAGATTCTATCTTCCCCTTACTTTTTCCAGTGTCCCACAGTGCGTTGAATAGTAACTGAAGAGCCTGGATTTCAGAGTAATCTGGCAGTGTTAAATACTGTTAAGTACCATCTCAGATTATAACCATGCAGTTAAAATATCCTTTATGACACCAGGAACCAAGAAGAATAAAAAATGGTGTTTCCTGTTGTAAATGTATTAATAAATTTTGATTCAAGGAGTGATACTGTATCCTCGGGATTACTCAAAAAATACAGAAAATTAAGGTACAGTTTTGGCAATACAGTTGAGCAGAAATAGTATCTCACTGCTGTTTAGACAAGGGATATGATTGACCACTACCACCAGAAACTGACTGTAGGTTCCTTCATCCTCATTCATGCCATCACTGGCACTTTTCTGATCCCAAGTTGAGCTATTTCAGGAAACTAAACTAAGAGAAAACTCACCTCTAAGGTTACTTTTCTGCTGGTTAAGATCCCTGAACCACTTTTTTATGGGGATGAACAAATACAAGAGTGAATACAAGGGAAGTCAGTGGAGCACAGAGATCAAGTTGCCTGTTCTGGATACTGCTTGCTATATGATGAACTATATAATGAAATTGTACCTTCAGTCCACCAAGGTGACTTATAAATTTGTATGTAACAGTGTCTGGCTGGACACTTCATCTTTGCTTTTGCTTCATTAGCCCTCTTTCACTACCACTTTTACATGATTACTTGTTTCCAACTATCGAATGGCAGCCTCCAGATGTCCCTGAAAGAAACCCTGTTCTGAGTCCAGACCCGAGTTCTTCACTCAGCACCACCCATCTGCAGTTTCTTTACCTGATTTATCTATAGCTACCCAGTCACTAGATCTCTAAGCCCATCTTATATTTAATACCAAGCACAGAATGAAGTCTCCTTCCTTAACTAAGCATGTTAAATGGCTGCACTTCACTGTCTTTCTGAAAAATTACAGTGCAAGATCAAAACACAAGCAGCAAAGTACTTGGGAAAAGGAGTAGTACAGCTCCAAAGAAGTGGGGGACTTCACCTTCTCTGCCATGGCCAGCACTGATTCACCCTACTTCTTGCATAGCATCACAAGAACTGTGCTCATTTCATCCCACCTCCTGATGATACGGACTTTGAAGTCTCAGTCTTGACCTTGCCTTCTTTAAAGCACAGTCATGAAATGGGCTTTCAGTTGCACAGTGTGTCTAAGAATACATGCAAATGCCCATGTTATCCGACTTGTATGATTCTTCACTTGTGTTCAAATATCTAGGTCTTTTTTTTATTTCAAACATGCATAGAAATGTAAATCTGTTTTTCAGTTGTTCTATGTATAATAGAAACTTGCCATATCTTCATTTCTGAACAAAGCAAAAATGCATTCCAAGCCCATCTTTTGCCTTTCATTTAATTTTTCCATTATTTGTGTACAAAACTGAAAACATCACAATGAGCTCATGAAATCACTGTAAAGATAAGAATATTTTTTCTAGTGAGAACTCTGAGAGTTGTAATAAACTGACAAGCATGAGTCTTGCATGGATATCTGAATATGAATGCCTCCTTTTCTTCCTTCCTGATGAGCCAGAGTGGTTTCCAGAGAAAAATATAGGACATTTTCATGGATATTCCAGTATGATAAATACAATCATTAAAGATTTAGTAACCCAGAGATGGACACCACAAATAGCTATGTGTACAGCACATAAGACTGGGCTGGCAATCTCATTCTTGAAGCAAATCCCAAAATATTTCAAAGAAGGGTGAAGGTGAAAGAGGGGCAATTAAAGCCTGCCTATACTGATGTCAAGAGGACAGAATAGTAAAATTCTTACTGCTGATCAGAATTAAGCTAGCATGTACATGAATATGATTTTTAAATGATCACAGCAGGTTTTCATTCTAAGATTGCCTATTGATTGTTAATACACTTTATCTCAGCATTTCAGTAGTAGAAACAAGACCCTGTTATTCAAGGACAGCTCACTTATGCTAAATGCTAAAAGTAAATACTTCATGTAAACCAAAAAATCCCTATAATATTTTATCTTGTACTGGGAGAAATCTGTAAGAAAATCAAGGGCTACGGAAGAAACATGGAGGGCTTTTTCTTACTCTACTCCATCCATTTCACAACAAATAAAAACCACAGCACCATAGGGAGATCCTAAAATCTCCACAGATACCAAGGAAAGATCTTCTTTGGAACAACAGAAGAAATGGAAAATCCTACTGCTCAAATTTCAGAATTTCATTCACACCCTCCAAAGGAGTGTTTTGACACAGCTCCTATGGTCCTCAGAGGAAATGGATAAAGACTGGTGATACCACGCACAGATTTTGTGGAAGGAAAAAACTGAAATGAACTTCTAAACACTTCAATGTGAATGTATCCAGAATATGCAGGCCTTTTAATGGACCTTAGGGGGTTTGAAGGTATTGAAAAGACAAGGTAGATGGTGTGATTGATTTTGCTCTACTTTCAGAACAGGGAAAACCACAGCAAAAGACTGCAAGATAATGGAGCAATTCCAAACACTTCAGTTCTTGAGTCAATTCTGGGATTTATTTATTTGGCAGTAAACACTTCCTGAAAAGAAAAAAAAAAAAAAAAAAAAAGAGTAAGTTTTGTACCAGTAGCTCCCACGTGAATCAGATCACAATACTGTAACTCCTTTGGTAAATTGAACTAATGGCAAAATGAAATGACAGAGAGGTTGCAGTCCATTCAGCTCATAAGCAATTTTTTGTACCTTTATCTCAGAAAAGCAGTCATCCCTGAGGCAGAAAAGGTCACTGGAAAGTTCAAAATGCTTATTTTTCAAGTGTCACATTGTTCCATCCTGGTGGCCTGATATCAATTACGGAGAGCTCTGTTGAGTTGTAGCTGGGGTGGTTAAAGTCACGTATGTTACTTTGAACAGTTCTTAACAATTCCGTGGTTTGCAGAATGTGACTTACATGATTTCTCCTGGTTTGGCAGTAGCAAGGTGAAGTTTCTTTTAGAAGCAGTGAAGTATGTGGACCAGAAAGCTATTGCCATCAAGGACACATAATCAAGGACTAATGGCAATGGCCTTATTTTAATATAGAAGTTAATTTACTAGTAGCTATGGCTAGTGTTGAGAAGGGTATTGGGTTGAGGTACTTTTTGGCCCAAATGTCACTGATCAAATTTTGCTCTCTGTCCTGAACTTGCTTTTAGTATTAAACATGCTCACATCAGAACTGCTTTGAAGAGAAGAAATGCTTGGATATGGCTAATGAGAGAATAACCCACGCAGCAGACTGTGACCTTCAACAATTTTTTTTTTTCTTTTACATCCCTACATGAGAAAGCAGAGCAGCAGACACACACAAAATATGTAGTGGATGACATAGGAAATAGACACATCATCAAAAATGAGCATACAGTGCATTTAAATTCAGTATCACAAAATAAGAGAAGGCTTTTTGGAAAAGAAAGCTATGAAAGTGGAATAATATCATGCTACTTCTCAGCAAAGCATCTTGAAACTTACAGTATTACAGATAAATAGTCTGAAAGGACAGGTGTAAAAATAGTATACCTATTTTGCAGGTAAAAGATGAATCATGACAAGACTAGTGGAGAACAATAATTTGCTGGTCAGACTAGGGATTTCTAGCTGTTCTCCTAGAAATCCAGTGGATATCAGGGATCTTTCTCAGTTAAAGAAAGAGCTTAAAGAAATTGTTCAGCATCTTGAACTCCCTAAGGGTATCTCCGTGCTTCCTGAAATTAAGCTGTGTTACTAAAAATGTTCTTTGTGGTCTTACTAGAAAGAAGAATCTTAGTTATTGAGAAAGACAATATAATCCCACTGAACATCCTCCTCTCCTGGCATGAAGGCATGAAGGAGAGCCACCAGGTATCCTCTGATGCATTAATTTCTTTGTCACTAAATCTCTCTGCAGGACAGAGTCATAGCACAAGCTTTCTGTGGACTACCATAGAAAAGAAGGTGCTTTGACATCTGAGATGAGTGACAGAAATGAAAGATTTTTTTGATCATTATGTCTCATAACTCTGGGGTCACTTCAGTGCTAAGACAATACTGATAATATATATTTTAATGTACAAGTTGATGCTTAAGGATTCTTTTCTAAACCGTTGTTGGTTATGACTAAACAACATTGTGGTCACACAATGGGTACAAAGTAAATGTACCTTAAGAAAAGAGTTACATTCCACATTTTCTAGTCAGAATGAAAGAAAGGAATAAATAAAAAGATGACTTGTGAAATCAAGCAAACACAAACTCACTCAGAAAGTACATTCAAGATGCAGTATCCAGAGAGATAACTTTTCAGATAAACCACCAAATGCAAATATAAAGCACAATTATTTTCATGCACATTTTGAGATGCATTTGGTCTACTGTTACGTAAAAAAGTTTTACAGCATTTTTACTGACACAAATGTCTGTGACCTGATTTGCATAAAAGAGAAGGAAACCAGGAGTTGTTATGGCAGCAAAGAGCAGCAACATGGTTGCAAACCTTTCTTCCATCCTATGTTAATTAAATGTACCACAGTGTGTGAAGTAGCTCTCAGAAAACTCGGATTTTAAAATTCTTGAGTGTAATTGAAAAACTCACTGCAAAGAATGCAAACGGCTGCTGGACAGATCAAAGAGCATATGAAGAGTTATTTAACAGGTTTGCTAATGGAAAGATAATGGCTTTTATGAGGATGATGGAACAAAAATAAAGCAGCAGACCTGAGGATAAATTAAAAAACAAAAAGAGGCCTTGTAAAATGAAGCAGTAACACAAATCCATTAGCTGTAAACACTGGATAATATTAATCCTGTAAATGGTACTCCACGTCCATTTTGTGCATCATCTTGGGTGAAAGGTGGTAGCTTGTAGCAGAAAATAGGTGCTCTTTTATTTTAATGGTCTTGAATAAGGCTGTTGCCTGTATTGACAGCTGTGCCAAGTAGCAGCTGGTAGCTAGGCAAAGTTGTTTAATGTTTATAACAATGAAGAATAGATTTGTATGGTTTAGAACTAAAAGCTTTTTGGAAAATATCTAGAATAAATATTCTAAAATGTTGGAAAAATATTAATTCAAAGGTAATTTTTTATGAAAATGAAGTTTTATTGAAAGAAAGGACAGAAAAGTGACAAGAGCATTTTCCCACAACACATACTCAGAATCATTAATCATATACTCACTCAGAATCATTAAGTAAAGTAAGAAAAGGCAAGGAAAAATGAAATCTTTTCTTTACATTATATAGTCATATTGAATGAGGGAAATACAAAGAAGAAGAGGATATGGGGACTGATTTGACTCCTAGATGTCTTCAGTAAGAACTGGGCTGAATCAATTGTCTGCTAAATGCTTAATAAGAAACCCTACTGAAGGCAGTGGAGTTCCATCACTTTACCATCAATTTTTATGGGGCCAGGATTGTACTCTTCACTTCATTAAATGAATCGTGGGAAATTAGCCTCTTTCTTTCTTTCTTTCTTTCTTTTTTTTTTTTTTTTTTTTTATCTCCCTTCTCAGTTGCATGGGGTATTATTTTAGAGAGATGAGAACACCAGGTGCTTGAGAGTGGGAAGAGACAGATAATCAACTGTTCTGATTTATTGTTCAGTAAATTAATTTATTCGTTATGTCGGGATGGTAGACTGCTATTCCTGAATGGACTGTGAAGTTATTACAGCAGTAGAAAACAAAAAATGTATTTTAAAAAAACATTAATAATTTACGAGGAGTAAGTTGAGAACACTTAATCATAACTGTTTTACATAAAGTAAAGTAGATCACTGTTAGCTACACTGATCAGTTTGGCTTTTTCAACAAAAATCCCTAGTACTGATGGCTCAAAGGACTTAAAAGTTTTAATGCAGCATTTTACCTGAGTTCAGTGCGGTAGGCAGTGCATAATCAGCTTATAGAACCTGCTGTGTTCTTTTGGTTTTTGAAATGCATATAACAGGTCACACACTGGGGTTTATTTTTATAGACATCTACTACTGTCAATGCCTTGCCTTGTCAAAAACTAAACCTGTGAAGGAAGTAAACCCATTCTGTGCATTGTTTTCTCTAACACTGCCAAGAAACAAATTCTGCAAAACCTAAGCAAAGGTTTCAGTTTTCCTTTGTGGAGGAGAGTCTCACAGACCTGACTCATACAAGGTCCTGGAAGCAAAAGGGACTGGGCACTGAGGAACCCCCTCTGTCTACAATATTCGGTAAGATGGGCATCTCACTGGAGCTGACAGATGTACAGACCACCCGGAGCATTGACAGTTCCTATTTTCTGTTTTTCAAAGGCCTGTTTAGACAGCCAAGTTGCCTCTACACAGGTTGACCTTCTTAATACAGAAAGGCACACTCATCCCAGCCGAGGGGCACAGTGGCTGGCAGGAATGGCCATTGTGTTCCTTTCACCCAGGGAAATCACAACGCTTTACCAAATTATGGACATATTTTAGAAAGCTGGGCCCCATTACTGACTGATTTAGTGGTTGAAAAAGCTTTTTATGTTCATGCATGGACCATCTTAATTGCTTGATTAACATTGCAATTGAATGATCTGTCAAATCTGTCTATTTGGGAAGACCAACTCTGCCAGGAAAGCATATCTCTTCTCATTGTTCCTAGGTCCCAGCTAGTAGTTTAGAGGAGTACATCTTCAGCAAAATCACAAAATCCCTTTTTTCAATAAAGTTAGTTTAATTAAATTCCATTGCTGTAAGTTGCAAAGTCTGGTTTTACATATAAAACTTAGCACACTCTTTAATGGTGTCCAAAACAACTCTTCCGTGTTATAAAATTCAAGAAATAGAAATAGGTGAAAGCACTTGTGTGACTTTGATTACTTTGCAATCTGAGTATGTTTTTATGGCATGTCATTGCATGAAGTCAGTAGTATGATCTAACATCTTGGCTATATCTTATTCAGTCTTCAAAGGAAGTTTGATAAAAGAAGCTCTTTAAATGGGAACTAGAACAAGGGATGGAAACAGAAAGAATGTTTTTTTTCTTTAAATAAACTCTTTATTGTGGGGAGAAAAGGAAATCTCTTCAAATACTAAAATAGGTTTCTAGTTTTAAAAGCCTATCATTATGGAATTAATTTCTAGAGAGCAGAATTATTCTGGCAAAACCAGTGATTTTAAATTATTTGGAATTAAATGAAACATCAGCAGAGAGTGCCCTGTGTTTCACAAAGCTAATTCTGTGGTATTTCATAACACTTTTTCATGTTCAGACAAGTTAATAAAGAAAACTGCTTATCCATTGATGGCCAACCACAGACACCTGATGTGCTATGGTAGAGCTGCCAACAGTTCCAGAGTTCTCTAAAAGATCACCTGAGTTTTCTATGTCTATGCAAGCTATGACATGCAAAGGCATTGTAAGTGCTGGGGGTAGCAAAGTTTCTAATCAAAGTTTCTCCGAAAATGCCATCAGTCTCCAAACTGCTAATGCATAGTGGCAAAAACAAATGTCAGAGAAACTTTTTCTTTATAAAACAAAGTTGGAAAGAAAGTTAAAAGAAAAGCAAAGGATAAATCAATGCACCATTCTGCTGGAAAAAAATTTCTACTGATATAATAAAATGAGAATATATATTTTAAAAGTACTATTACAGTGTTTAATAAATAGAAGTACTTTTCCATATATTTATATGGACATTTCTGGTATTCCAGTGTGGATCAGAACTGAAAGAGGCTCTCATAATTTTAATGTGCATCAGCAAACTAGTAAGTTGATATTGCATTCTCTGGTCTCCCAGACATTTGTTTCATAAAAACAAAATAGGGAGGAAGAACAGGGAGCTGTTGTATTTAGTTTTCTGTCAGGGGAAATACATGATTTCCAGGACTGTTTTTGATTTTTTGTTTAACCAAAAATAAAAACACATATGTTTATTTCCACCAATATTTATTGAATGTATGCCAGAGAAGATTAATTATTAGGGCGAACATGACTAATAGATTTAGGCATAATGTTAATATGTGACATTAGAGGTCAGATCTGGTTAGGCAGAGAGAGCAGACCTGCATCAGTTCATGGCTGAAGACAGTATTTCTGCCATGCAGTGGCTTTACCCAGCTTTGAGGATCATCTACAGTTTCACTGTCCTGAACAGTTCATAAGAAAGAAAGAATCCTTTCCTAATACCACTGTGCTTCATAGCTTTACTGTCTATGTTCACTCTGGACTATTTTCATTTCCCAGTATTGGCACAACATCATACTTATGATGACGGTTTAGTTTATTTTGAAGACATGGTCAACTGTCAGTGTCTAATGCTAAGTCACAGCCATTCTCAAGCATCCTTGGAAAAGGCACAGAAATCTTTGAGATGACTAAACTCATAAAAAACCCGGTGGAAATCCCCAGATGGGTAGAAAAGGAGATGAAGAGATTGTCCCTTCCAACTAAGGGAAAGACAAGCAGAACGCAGTTGTCACCCACACTGCTGGGTGATAGCCTGAGAGCCCACCAGCATGCATGAGTTGGCTGACTGATGCCCATGCATGTACCTTAGTACACTGCTCCACAGCGCTTGCTCTCCTGGACCCCCTGGGTTTGTCACAGCAAGCCTGGGAAGGGGCTACTCCTGTGGAGGAGGGTGCAGAGGTTTCCAGAGCAAGTATCCAATGGAAACAAAAGTTTCCTAGCTCTGCTGATACAAGAAGAGCTCATTTTCTTAAAGATGGGCATATATTCTTAAGTGTCTATGCTATGGTAAGCAGCTTTCTAGCAAAATTTCTTGCTAGTTTCGACCATTGAAGGCTTCTAGTTGCAAGTGCACCAAACTGTACAGTTTTCTTGAACTCCTTTAGACTGTGTTCACTTGTATTTTTCTCCATTTCTACAGCAAAATGGTGGGATGTAAGTAAAATGTGTCATAATTCAGATAAAAGGAAACATCTCTGTGTGTATGGGAGACACGGAATGTCACATTTCCAAGTGTGGAGACAGAAGAATTTCAGGTATAAGGTTCTAGATAGGTATTTTTAAATTGCTAGGAATACCAATAATCTTCTTTCACTTTTTCACCCCAAAATTAGATGCCTACACTAAGCCACTTGGCCAGGTCACTTTTCTGCTGTCACTGGGGAGACAGTCGCTGCAGGAAAGGAATTCTTCCATTTATCTTTCTCCATTGCTTAGACAAGAGGTCTAAATGAACAGTGTAGACAAGATGACAAATGGTAGATGAGCTAATCCTCTCCCTATGGGACTAATAACAATGTGCTCTAACAGTGTTGAGAAAAGTGTCCCCTGGTGAAAATCTGGAATCATGTTTTTTTCCCTAGGGAGCCTCCTGTCTATTCTTAATGATAAAGAATGTTTTGATTGCTGTCTATTGTCTTCCTCCTGAGTATGCAAAAAGGTTGTGTGCAAATTATAAAGCCCAGGAAAGGAATGGATCCCCTGAAACATGATGGCTTTTATGGGAACATGTTGCTGCTGCTTCTTCCCATCTTCACCATTTATTTCAGATCACGCAGGGTTTTGCCCCAACCCATGTAACAAAACACAGTGATATGAAAATGTATCTTTAATGATAAAATTTACAGCTTCAACAATCAGTATTTACTGTTAGTAATATTTACCATTAGTAATACTTACCATGACTTTGGTTTGACATGATACTCCACTTCAGAAAATCTCAAAGAAATCCTAGTATATTTGCCAGAAATAAGATTTTTAAAAGTGTATACACTTTTTTTTCAGCAAGTGAAAAATGCAAAATATTTGTTCATCCTTGATGTCTGCAACCTGAATCTGTCACCGTGTTTCAAGTAGGAATGCGCACCCAGGATTTTCATATGTGATTTCCACAGCAAGTTTTCTTTCCACAGCAAGAAATGTGATTTAAAAAAATGAATTTTGGGGTGTGAAGTCTTATAATGATTAGTTCAATGCTTTCTTTACTGTTAGCATAACTGAGAAAATGTAAAAAAAAAAAAGTTATTTAAGAAAAAAGTTCACAAGCTCTGTATTATAAACAAGTTTATAAACAAACCTGAAGAATACTTCAAGACAAGTAGTAAAAATAAAGTATTCCTCAGATGAATATGTCCTGAAAAATAGATTTCTCTGAAACAAGTCCCCAAGGGATTTTATTAACTTCACACATTTCTTTCCATATAACCCCAATAAAATCCATCATTGCTAGAAATCTATAGAAATATTGAATATTTACATTTTGTGTAAATCTTATTTGGTATTTGAACTTTTCCAAAAGTTGCATTTCCTAGTGTAGCAGTAATATGGGTAAAAACAATTGGGAGCTCACTGTAAATGAGACATGGAGTGTCCCTTTCTACTTATGCCAAAAACTAAGTAAGGTAGTGAAATTTAAGACAAAAAATATTAGACAGGACAAACTCAGACATGATGTCCATTCCAGTGAGATATATGGTTGGGAGAATTAAATCAGGCATTTTAACCACAATGTAAAATCACACCTATGAGTTCCATGCTTTGGACACAATTAATCCAGTCAAATGCTGTGAACTGCATGACAAGAAGGCTGGTGGCTATAAACAAAGAGGCAGACAGACAGACAGACTGGCAGACAGACAGAAGGCAAGTGAAAGAGAAGAAAGAATACAACAAGCAAAAAAATCAAGAGATGTAATACTTCTGCAGGAGACACATTCTCAGAAAATTTACTAAAACAGTACTCTACCTAGTATTGGTAACTAGTCAACTGATATTTAAACCTTCTGTGCTGCCACTGTGTGATAGTATAGTGAATTCACAATTATTCCTAATGTCTTCTCTGGGAAAATTAATGGATACCAATATATTTAGGCAAAATCCCAAATATTTCATAGAATCATAGAATGCTTTGGGTTGGAAGGGACCTTTAGAGGTCATCTAGCCCAACCCCCCTGCAGTGAGCAGGGACAGCTTTAACCAGATCAGGTTGCTCAGAGCCCCAGCCAACCTGACCTTGAATGTTGCCAGGGATGGGGCCTCCACTACCTCTCTGGGCAACCTGTGCCAGTGCTTGACCACCCTTGATAAAAAGATTGCCCCCATCTTTCCTATAGGCCCCCTTTAAGTACTGGAAGGCCACAATAAGGTCTCCTCGCAGCCTTCTCTTCTCCAGGCTGAACAACCCCAACTCTCTCAGCCTGGCCTCGTAGGAGAGGTGTTCCAGCCCTCGGATCTTTTTTGTGGCCCTCCTCTGGACCCGCTCCAACAGGTCCACGTCCTTCTTGTGCTGAGGGCCCCAGAGCTGGACGCAGTACTCCAGGTGAGGTCTCACCAGAGCAGAGTAGAGGGGCAGAATCACCTCCCTTGACCTGCTGGCCATGCTTCTTTAGATGAAGCCCAGGATATGGTTGGCTTTCTGGGCTGCAAGCGCACATTGTCAGCTCATGTCCAGCTTTTCATCTACCAGTACCCCCAAGTCCTTCTCCACAGGGCTGCTCTCAATCCCTGCATCCCCCAGCCTAAATTGATATTGGGGGTTGCCCCGTCCCAGGTGCAGGACCTTGCACTTGGCCTTGTTGAACGTCATGAGGTTCACACAGGCCCACCTCTCCGACTTATCCAGGTCCCTTTGGATGACATCTCATCCTTCTGTCGTGTCAATTTGTAGCAATTATGAATGATGTAGCATCTCTTAATCCAGTCAGAGATGAAATATTACATTTTTTATGTTATTAGATTCCCACCAGAAGGGTTAGAAGTCCTCACATTATTCCCACACTCCATGGTGTCCCACACCAGTACAAGCAGAAATAGTGTTGCATACAGTTTTGGTGCCTTCTACCATTCATCAGAAACCATTCTGACATTTCACCTGTTCTTTTTAATTTTCTGCTTCTCCATGTAGGAAAATAAAGAAGGAATGGTGAAGAAAAGTTTTAAAACAATTACTGTTTTGGAAGACAGTGTAAGTGACTAAAAAGTTTGTGAGACAAGTTCAAAGTTAAACACTTAATGCTACTTAGCTGCTACAGGGCTTGCTCTTTCTGTACATTCAGTTCAGTTTCTGTCAGACAGACAGAAAAAAAGCAGTGCTGCTTCTAGTCCTGGAGAATATTTCTCATGTTTAGCGGTACTGATTAATGGATGTGAAAGACCGATGCTGCATTTAAGATGTCTCAGTCAGATCGAGACCACAGAGACTCAAAGAAGGGAGCTAATCTCCTGAGAAAAGACCTATGTCCGTTTAGTGGTAGGCCACTCTTCAGATTTGATAACCCGTGTGAATCAGACAGACGCACTTCATTGGATGACACACATATCTTTATGAAGTCAGTGATTATAACTCTATAATCTGATATAAATACTATCTTTATAAAAAAGAATATGAAATTAAAGTAGAATAGGAATTATATAAAGTCTTTGAACTTACCATAGATAGCCCATGAGAACAAGAGAAGATTCGGAGTGGAAGGTTACAGATAATCTGTTTTAGATGTGGCTGCTAGCATTACCTATTACTAGGACTTCTTGTTAGTTCCCATTATAAGAAACTTTTAAAAAACTAATAAGATTGAAAAACTTTAACCGGTTCAGCTATGCTTTTCCAGGCTGGGTGCCTGACTCTTGCTGTTGCATTTTGGTTTGTTGTTTGTTTTCAGTTGCATCTGGTTTTTTTTCCAGAGCTTTGCTAAACCAATTAGGTTATCTTGAAGAACAGAGGAATGAGATCAGAAAAAAAAATTCTTAGCAAAATTAGACAATTCTGAACATTTGTTCAGCGAACATCATCAATTTTGTGCACTTCCATGAGGAAGGGTTCCTATCCAGGAAATGATGAGTGTGCAATTAATGGTCATCTCATAATATACATACACAAGAGATTAGAAAAAGGTTGGCCAAACTTCTGAGTGCTTTTGGTCCAAACTTTGGATTACTTGAACTTGTAACTTAATCATGCTCTTATTACACAGCTTTTTATTGTTGTTATTTGCAAGTCTTATTCATTTCTTCATTGAATGTTAGTGGGAAATGACTCTTCTTGTAATTCTTTGCAATGTTCAGTTCCTAGTGAGCCTGATGCATGAATCACAGTTATGTTATCTCTCCTTCACAAATCAAACAATGCCTTACTATAAGCCCAAATTCCAATTGCTGATAATATAGTGGTTCCAGTTTTGGCTGTGTTCAGCTTTTCATACTGCTGTCCTGCTGCTGGCTTACAATTCTGTCGGGTTGTCTGGCTCCTGCTTCCCTCTCCTGTTGCAGCTGGGTTGGCTTCAGGCTATGATAATTTTGCCTGCAGTCCTTACCTCCTGCTGTTCTATCAAGGACAATAATGCTTGAGGCTGAACCTTAAATTTTAAATCCTTTATTCTGCAGAGCCTTAAGGCACACTCTACTGCTTCAAGAACCAAATCACAAAGTGATGTTTTTGTAGGTTTGCATGTTTTTCTAAATCCCAGGACATGACCTTATTTGTGGCAAACACTAAGCAGAGTTGCTGTAAAGACTGCACAGCCTAGATCAAAGTAGATTTGTTTTGTAACACAAGAATTTCTAAACACCCAGCACAACACCTTTCATATGCACTTTGGTTCTCTTACAGCACTTCTCTTTGCAAAGCCAAAGTTGGCCAATATCGTAACATAAAAACACTGTATACTTACTTCCTTTTCTTGCAAGTGTAGGAAGGAAATCTATAGAAACTGATATGCCACTCACAATTTCTTAACTGTGTAGGTAAATTTTCTCAGGAGGGTTTTTCAAAATGTACTCACCAGCTTGCGACTAAATAATTTATTTTTGGAGGACTGTGTGCTACTTTAACATTTCACATTTGGAATGATAGCCACTCAGTTATTCAAGTAACGTGTGTCACGTAAAAACAACATCAAGAGACTCAGAATCTATCTTTTTTTCTGTATCATATTTGCTGCACCAGATTAATAACAGCTTTGTAAACTTTAAGTGGAGTGTATACTGATATTTATAAGAATTATACCTTTCTGAAATGGCATTGCTTGTCCATTGTGTCCATTGTCCTTTTGTCTGACTCTGTCTTTTGTCCCTGTGCTAGGGAGAAGAGAATATTTGCAAATCCTTATAGTTCCATATGTTCCTGCAAAGCAGTAAGTTCAGTCATTAGCAAAGTACTTCAGATTTAGAATAGTTCAATGGAAATAAAGCAAAGCACTTGTAAATTAATGCTAAAAGTGCTTAAGGACGTTGATAGATTAGGACCTAAAAGTATTCCAACTCTTTACAGCTTTATTTACCTGCAGACTGAACTTAAAGTATTCACAGTGAGCTGACTTACCCTGTTTTGATTTTCATAGCATTCTCTTAATTCAGTATTAGCAATACAGCCACAGCCATTTAAACAATACTGGAGTATTCTGAAATATAAAAACTTTTCACATTTATTTTCAAAGATGCCTTTGGAGCTTCAAAAACTCATTTGATCCCAAATAGGAGCAAAAGCAACACGTTTTACAGAAGAAATATGTTGAGAAGATAATGAATGCAGCTCACTGCATTTATTTGAATTTAGAAGTGGGTCAAAATATATATGTTACTTACACGTGTTGAGCAACTGATATAGTCTTTTAAATATAGCCTTTTTAGTATTGTAGAAGGAGGCTGTGTAAAGAAAAAGCTGTTTCATCACCTTGACTACAAAGACAAGTGTGTATGTATGTTTATGTTATGAAACAGATGCAAAGGACCCTATGTATAGTGTATGGGTTACATAGTATATATAGCTATAGTTGCTCCCACTTAAGCATCTTATAACATGGCATATGAAAACTTGTTCATGAAGGTAAATTATTCTACTTGTTTTATACAGAGAAACACAAATGTTGCAAGATTAAAGTTTCATTCTTCATTCTATTGTAATTAATGGAAAATGTTGAACTCAGCAGAGCACTAATGTCAAAGTCACTCAGGAGGTTTGTGAAATAAAATCTGTACTATTCCTACATGCTCTCTAGAATCTTCCTACACTGTTGCTACATACTTTCTAGGACTACTAACTAGTTTCCTTATTATTGATCCACACCGGTTGATCAAAATTCCCATCTGTAACATGTCCCAAATAGTCTTTGTGTTGAGTGATATAAACAAGTTTCACATTTCTGTTTGATTTGTAATAAGTACTAAAAATGGTAGAAAGTACCTGATGTTTTAACTTGAGAAAAAAGGGCTCCCTTTGCTATAAATTCATAGCTCCAAGGCCCTTTGGAGGCTCCAAAGTTTCACAGTTAAGGTACTACAGAAGCCAATCTTTATTTCAGAGATAAAAACATATGTTTATCTCACCTTCTAATCTTGTTCTCCTGGCTCCAGCAATACACCCTCTGCTGCCAAGCAATCTGAATGTACATCTGCCTCCAAGGTATATCTGCCTCCAAAACTATAAGGGAAGTGGCCAGCTGTGAATGACATATAAAGACTGAACCAAAAATACTTGGAGAAAGTGAGGAAGAAGCAATATCTCGATGACGCTTTTGCAACACATCATCTGTGAGGGGCCAACACAGAAAGTCTGGCTGCTAATCAGAGCTGGATATAAGCCATAAAGTTCAGCTACAAATGCAAACTTTCCTGAAGCCTGAGGACATTTGGCTTCATGCACTCAGTAGATAGAGGAGGGCTAACACTAAGTGTAAGTATTTTAGCTTGTATAAATTATGGAGGTGTTCTGGTGCAGAGGTTTTCTTCAGATTCACATCCATTATTACTGTTGATTGAGGACACAGCAGGAAATAATTGCAGATTGAAGGGTATTAAGGCTGTTTTTCACAAACCTACTTGGTCTGTTTTATAGGTTTGTTCTTAGGGAGAACAGTTCAAGAGGAGAATGAGTGGGTCAGGTGGAAGGAGGGGAGACTGCCCCTTCCCTGTGGAGTTACTGGGCTTGCCCCCACTGAAGGCTGTGGACTTTCTGTTCTGGTGATCAGTAGAGAGTCATAGCAAGCTACGAGGAGTTTGCAGCCCAGAGAAGCCACTGAGAAAATAGGGGTGCAAGGAGTTGTGCCTTGGCACAAAAAGACAAATTCCTAAGGACCAGAAGGGAATTACTTATTTTTCTGTTACTCAGACAACTGATATATTATCCAAAAGCCCTGATTGAGAGGACTTTCCCTGCAGACAGAGTGGACAGCAGGAGACTGAATTAAAAGCCCTTTTTTTTTCCCATAGCATTTTGCCAACTCATTTTGAGTTTCATCTACTTGAAAGTTAAAGATGCCTATTTATATTTTAACAAATATGTAATAGATTTTAGGTAGATCTATCTCAAAACTGGACAACTTGGAACCACATAGAGGCATACAGTCACAAGAGATGGGACACACAGAAGGTGAACTTCCTTTGTTCTCATCATCGGACAAAGAGAAAAACAGTGTTCATTTGCTTACTGAGCTATGCACTTTGCTCTGAAATAATATTTTTTCTCACTGTTTGGCATTTATGCCAAACAGTCTTCATTCAGCTAGCATGGACCTGGCAAAGGAGAAAGTTCTATTTCTTTTACTTTCATTGGCATTCTTTGTACACAGGTTTTTTCCCAACTCACATATAGACTACCTGGGTGAAGTTAGGTTTTAGTACAAGTCTGGGAGCTGTTCTAACTCTCCTTAGTCTCCAGTGGCAAAATTATCTCTCCTTAAAAGAACCACCTGGGGACAACAAATTTCTCTCTCCCCGCCCCTCACAATGTTTAATCCAAAGCTAGAGGACTACACATGCAGCAGATGTGTTTGTGTGCACTATATAAATCCATACTCTGAAGCCTAGGCTGAATATGTGTCACCTTTATGTCAGGAAAATGCCAGGACCCACAGGGAAACTTGTTTCCAATTCTTTGTCTTGTCACTGTCAGGCATCTGATCCCTGGTGCGCAAATGTATCATTGCACCTTCTGTCTCTCAGCTCTCTGATCATTCAGACCCCTTACCATTTAGTTCAGCGTGAGGTACCATACACTTCAGATATATAGCCTAATGGCTTGGTTGCAAAACTTGGCAGTGTTTCTCCCTAAGGTACACATGCTAAGATTATAAATATCTTGCACTGAGGGAAGCTGAAGGGGAAAGAGTATTTGTGGTGGTCTCAGAAGCAAATTAACCCACATCTAGAAAGCCCCAGTGGTGGAATACTTCCCTTTCACAGAGTGGTTTAAAATGCTTTGTTGAGCTTTGTGACCTTGAGAAAGCCAGACAGACTATAGTTAGGTGAACACAGCAGATGGAGAGTGGGAATCGTGTTGGCTCTACAAAGGATAGTTGACATAGAGAATAGCTTCCTCCAGTCTTCGTTGTCCACAGGAGGGCTGCAGTATTGCCTGCCTTCGCTAGAGGAAAAGCAGGAATGTTGCACGTGTCAGTCAGGCTGATGGTTGTAAAAGACTGATGGTTGAGCAAATCTCTGCAGGAGAGTCTGAATTGCTTTGGTCTTTCAATTAGGCCAGGTCCGGTGACCCAGCAAGTGGAGCTGTGGTTTTATGACAAACCATGTCCGGCAGCAGTACTGGTTGAGAATATTCTCATACCTCATATTTCTTCCAGTTTCCCATTGCTCACATATGTCCCTACATTAGCAACTTTCCCCTCAGGTCTACATCCATAATTCTGTGTGAGACTTTACAGTGAAGCAGGTTAAGTGTTAAACAAACCAAATCAAACAAAACAAAGCAATACAAACCAAACCAAAACAAAAAATCCTGGAATTTTTGGTTTAAAAAAGACAGCTTTTCTTAAGGAGCACTTCAGGTACATCTGACGAATTCACTAGTGTGTATAAAATGCTGAGGTACTACATGATAAATACATAATAAAGTGTAAAGAAGAACAACAATTGAATATTTTTAGCAGTGACTACAGTGAGGTTTTGCTAAAAAACTTCAACCACTTCCAGTTTCTGTTGGTGGCTGTTTTAGGAAACATCTGATATAACTAAGTGATACTTGCACGGGGCAGGATATTTATATCTTCTGCCTCAGTCTTTGGAGAACCTTGTACAGAAGTGCCCTTTAAACAGTTTAGGATTAGTAGCTAAAAAAGTATTTTGTAATTTTTTACATAGGTTGAAAACTGTCCCACATCTGTCACTAATTCTTGTTTTCAGTTGACGAGCAAGGTCTCTCTTCAAGGTTTGACAGTTTCATGGAAGAACTTGCCTTCTCAGTCTCTTTTGCAGAGTATTAATTTTATTTTGTTTTGCCTCCCCTCCCCCCAAAAGGTTTTTGTTCCTATTTTGTGGTTTGGTTGGTTGGTTTGAGGTTTTTTTCTTCTATTAGAAAAGTCACTGAGACCTGCTTTGAATCTAAGTTTCCACGTGTTCTTGGACAGTCTTCTTCTAAATGTACCTCGACTGTATCTATTCATTAGCTTTTATAGTTTATGTCTCTTTCCTGGAGTACCTCTCAGCATTCTTAGCTCCCAGAGCTTCCTCTCTGCCAAGAAGGTAACAGCAATATTCTGGTACATAAAGGTAGATTTCTACACTAGATCTACAAAAATAAAAACACCCTTCCACTGCCCTTTTTCCACTTTTTGAGAACTTAGCTCCCAGCTTGGACCGGCTCCCTTTGAGGCATATAGGGACCCTCATATTAGAACTGACTTACTATCTGTATACCAGTATTGAGATGATTATAATATGAAGTCACAGAACATCCTAGGGTCTGCATACATGGAAACCTTCATCCCTGGCAGCAACTCTCAGTGCTGTCTATGTACCATCTATGTACCATGATCAGTACCAAGATTTATAGTTTCGATTCAATCCTTCCTGAATCTGTTTACCAGTGTCTTCAGTCAAAATAACTTTACTAGGTTTACCTTTGGCACCTACAAGAGAATGACTTTCCTCAGATGCTGCAAGATCTATTCTTTCTCTGCTAAAGGAGTATTCCTGTCCATCTTCTCTCTCCATCACTAGCAATTCAACTTCTGATTTATTGCTGTTTCATGAGTATACAAACCTTATCATTTACTGTAATAAACAAAAGGAACATAGAAACTTTTTTTTTTTTTTTTGGTACTACCATATTTATTTCCTCCTTGTTTTTGTTTGATTTTGTGAGCAAAAAAATTGGTCATGCCAGGAAACTCAGCTCTTCTGTTTCAGATCCAGGCCACCATGTCCAGAAGAATGGAAGTGGTCTCAGCAGTCCTTCCAGCTGTCCTGTTAAGAAGCTGTTCAATTACTTAGAGGAGAAAGGCATCAGTCCTGAGCAGGCCTCATGTATATGTTACTCCTTGCCAGATGAAGCTGTTATACCATCTGTTCTTCTTTCTTATGACTGCAAATCTTTTTAAGACCCTTCCTCAGGATGACACAGGCAATGAAGATACTTATAAATGCACAAATTATTGTGTAGCATACTGAGCATAGATATGATAGATCAAATTCAAATCCAGTAAATGGTTGATATTATACTTCTGAGACATGATTTTTCTGGCCTATTTTAGATGCCTACTTTAGAATTAGATCAATTGCACCCCAAGGTGCCCTCTATGAATTATAAAGAGAGGCTACGTTGACTACTTGTAGACATCTGTGCTGTCAGCTTTAAAGCTAGGCAAGATGAATACCATCCATAAGGCCTAAGAGTAGTAGCACTGCCTGCAAGGAGAAAAAGCAAGTTTATCTGCTGTTCATTCATTCTTCAACAGCTCACTGAAGCATGGAGTACTGGCAAAAATCTGGTTTTGGTCTTCTGCTGCTCTGCACCACATGAGCCATTTCCTTGCAGCCCTGCTTACAGCTGTGGCATCTCACACTCTCCTAACTCCTGTTCCACACCATGTTTTTCCCTAGCTCCTTCAAAGCTGGAGAATTTGCTGTGCTGCACATAGCCAGAGAGCACATGGACATGTATGTTCATCCTGTCACAAAACACCCCTCTTGCAACTCCATGCTGGTGTTCTCTTAGATTAACCCAACATGGGGTACAAACTCAAAAAGGAGAAGACAAGGATCAGTCCCTTCCTTACCTTAGAATATCTAATATTCTGCAGTAGGTGAGGCACAGAAAGAAATTATAGTGCTAACCATGCAAAATTTTACACCTACAGTTAATTTTATGTGCTTAGTAGAATAATAGTGCATAGTAGAACAATATGGGTTGCTACGCAGATAGTCAAGCCAGGACACAAGTATTTGTAGGAAGATAATGTAAGTCATACAGGGTCTGTAGAAAAGGAAAAATTTCCTGAGTTCAAGTCTTCTGTGTTGTAAGTGTAATATTTCATAGAATCATAGAATCATTTAGGTTGGAAAAGACCTTTAAGATTATCAAATTCAACTGCAGACCCAACACTGTGACGTCCACCACTAAACCATGTACCTAAGTGCCACATCAACATGTCTTTTTCTTAATTTCATCTTCACACAAAGCTATGAGCAGCTTAGACCATATATTGTAATTATTACAATATCCCAAAGTATGTCTTGTGTATAACAAACTGCATACAAGTGATTTAACCTAGAAACAGGACAGATGGCATTTGTACTGCCATTGTATTCTGGGAGTTTTAATTCCTCATGTTTATGGGGGATGTAGTGATTCCTGCTAAATCAAAATACTATCTCACCTCATGGCCCCATTCCCACACTCTCAAATTTCCTTCCCTTGGTTGGCATCACACACTTCTGGGATTGTGTTAGCTGGTCCTGCTCATATTATGCACAAACATTTCTTTGGAGGTCCTATTCCCCAGGATACTCCAAGGTCCTAGTTAGGGCAAAAAGCTTATCTAAGAGAACAATCTGAAGATGTAACATTGCACTTGATGATGATAATAAATTTCATTTAAGTTGATTTGATAGCAATTTCATTAGATTTTGATACAAACTAATTCCTGACTGCTCTTGTTTTACCAGTATTATTCAATGCCCAATAATTTTAGACATACAAGTTCAAGCCATTGTTTTCAACTAGCTTGATCCTGAATCCACATAGCAATTAATCAGTTTAATATGCTTTGTGTCGCTAATTTGAAAAGCACATAAGGAAGAAGTCTGTGCAGTACAGATATGACAATTAGTGAAACAATCCTTTTTTTAAAATTTGCTTGGGTAGTACAAATCTTACCAGTAACTTTGTCTCCTTGCACTAAAGAGGAGTAAATGAGACAGTTGTTCTCATGCCAACTACTTCTGGTGCCAGAGGTAGTGACAGAAATATGTTGCCTCTGGAGGTTCAAGAGTATTTAATAATCCTTCGCCTCCCATGGTTATTTTCCATTATTGGTCCCTCTTCTCTCTTCCTTGTTATCATCTAGTAAACAGGCAAGTGTGCAGACGCAATATATAAAACTTAAAAAACCAACATGTCCATAAAGAACTGGTTGTCTGCCTGAAAGAAAAAATATGAAAATGAAAGAGGCAACGAAACTCCAAGAGAGAACAAAAACTTTGACTCAAATCATGTCATGCTGAGGTGCAGTGTAAGATTCTACAACATACATCACATTAAGTTCTGACTTCAATTAAGATTGTAATGTATTTTTACATATTTGTGGTTTTTTTTCTCAAATCTTTTAGGTAATACTAAAAGAATATAGGGCATACATAGTTGCACCCATGCCAAAACAATGCATGGCTTGGAAAGGGGGAGACAAAAAAAGATTGTCTGTAATGGATGTTAGCCATGCCAGTTAATACAGTAATAGCAGCATGCATAGAACAGACTTTTACATTCTGAATCATTTCTGCTGAAGCTACTTAGTATGTTTTAAGGAGGTAGAGGAGTTTTAAGCGTAATTGTACTTATGGATGCAATTGTGTGCTCTCATACAAGCTGCTCATACCAAGATCCAGATAAGTTTACACCGAACTCCAAAGTAAAGGCCTTAGGGCTTGGAAGAACTATATTATCACTGTGGCTTAAAAAGTTACTGTGTATCAGCTGAGCTGTGATAATTACCTGTGTGACTGCTCCTGACCTAGGCAAATACTAAGTAATTTGATTTAGGTTGGCCCACCCTGAAGATTTCTCAGATGCTATCCTCACTGATGTTAGACAATTGCTGTAGCATTTTTCCATTTCCTTAGGACATGTGTCAGACCAATAATGAGATGGTTGATAATATAAAATCAATAGTAGAACAATAATCCAGTCAAAGATTTATTTGCTCTAACTTCAGTATTCTACAGTATAAACATCTACCTCTGTCCTAGTCATCTAGATTGATTTTATAGTCATCAGAGAGAAATGGGCACATCTAGGATGCAATTCTAAAGCAGATATTTAAAATAGACCAGATTAACAGATTTAGAGGTTAACACTCATTAATTATTTAATATAGCACTCATTAATTTATTGAATGTTGGTGGATTTGAACAAGATCTGTCATTTCCATGCTCCATATGTGGCCTAGAAATTATCTTTGAATTTAAATAGCCTAGTATATGTTAGCATATTGGTAGGCCATCATCCAGAGTAGGATGAATGCTGGATAAATACCTCATGCATATTTTGTATTCAGATTATTCTTCCTCAGAGTTATAAATCAATACAAAACATTAATGCAATGTACCACTTTTTGCAGAAGTGAATAAACCATTTCTTTCTGGCAAAGAACATGGATGTCTAGCTAGATGTGGATATGTGATATAAACTACACTTACTACCAAGATATTCTACATTATCAAGATGATCTGATGATTCCAAATATGAGATAGTGGATTTTTAGGAAAAACATATATTATTTTGTTGTTAGTAAAAACTATTCCACTAGCAAAAAATTGCTGTTTATTAAATCCCATGAGGCCATGTAACCCACTCTGCTGGCCAAAGACAGGATGAATGCTTATTAACCATATTTGACAGATGTTTAGCTAGCCCCATCTTAGAGCCTCTAGAAATGGTGATTCCACAGTATTCCTGAATAAACTGTTCCAATGTTTAACTATCCATACAGTAAAATCTTCTTCCTAATGGGTAACTTAAAACTCTTTTGATAAAATTTAAGCCCATTACTTATTGTTGTATCCTTAGCAGACACGAAAAGAGTATATGCCTTTCCATTTGGCAGCACTCATATATTTATTCAACATATGAGAGACATACGTCTACTCAAAACATTTTCTTTGTAACTGTTATCTGTCTAACTAATCTAGTTGGAAAGTAATATGAGTGTTGTGCGCATCTGTGTATATTGCAATGGGGTCAACGAAATTCTGTGCTGTTTGGGATTTAGGTATTCTATGGCTATTTACATATTGTCAATCTGACTATTAGTCTCTTGAATTCTATTCCCATGAAGATGTCTCTCAACATGCAATCCATCAGGATTTAGGTTGACAGCACATAAACATGAGTCCAAGTAGATTAATATTTTGTATAGTGGAGCTTTGAAGAGACATATCTGGTGATATTCTTCTCACAGTAACAAGTTACAGAAAACTTAACTTCAGAAGTGCTATAAAACATTGTTGAATTTTTTGGCATCACTTTAGTCTTACATTACAATAAAGTACCAAAGAAAACACAGTCTTTATAAACCACTCCGATACAACATAATTGGAGCTAATTCTCATTTCAGCTATGCCACTATAAGAATATTAATACTAATGGGGTTTCACAGGCAATTATGCCCAGGCTGTGTTTTTCCTAGGAATTGTAGTTCATGGTGCAAGTCAAAATTTCAAGGAGAACTTTATCAGCTGGGTGCACTATAATGCATTATAAATGAAGTCATAGCTTTAACTGAGCTGAATTTAGAAAGAGTGCTCGTGTGTTGTGAATTATGATCTTTTCTTCCTCCTTCAACTGAAACATATCCTTGGAAGGACGCAATTGTCTCAGGTGTGTTATGGATAATGTGTTTAAGCGTTAACACCTGTAAAGATAAAAAAAGCTGTAGAACACTATTTCTTATCCCATATATAAAATCTCCATATCTGTATACTAAATATGAAGTCAACATTTTATTCCCTGGACAGTTTACAGTTCATTAGCAGCAGTATTCACAGCCATCTGACAGTTGGCCAGAACACTGGTCTAAACTAGAAGATAATGAGGTTAGAAAATGTCTTAGAGGAGCATAAGAACTCTAGAGTATCATCAGATTGTACAAAGAAAAACTGCAAATGGCAAATAGATCTTTTTGTTTTAGAATGCCTCTGCAATGCCTCTGTGGCAGAACAGAATGAACCCTACTCTAAAAAGTTCAGTTATAAAAAGACAGGAGCAAGCAACTGTTGTGACAACAAAACCCAGGCTTCTTTCAGGTCCTTTATGTGGTACTCATGTGAACCAAGGTAGGAAGATAAGAATCTTTTGGCCAGCAGTGTCCAAGGGGCCAAATTCAGTGTTTCCTTGCTACATGTCATTTAAGACAGAGAAGCACTGATAATCTCCCACTTTTCTTGCTTCAAAATGCCATTAGAAGTGGAATCCAAAGTATTAAGTGGCCGGGAACATGAACTGTTTTCCAGGAGATGAAGCAGCTAGGGTAAATGATGTCACTAAACAGATATTCATATATATTTCCTGGGGAATTTTATATATCAACTGCACTTCAGTGTAGCTTAACAAAATATTCACATGTATTTGGCCACAAACAGTATAGTTATCAGTCATGACCATGGATCCACACAAACAAATAATTCCATAGAGCCGAGGCTTTTGCAAACAAGCACTCTCTTCTCAGTGAGTGTTCATCAGTATAGGAGCCTTCTTCTGGAAAACTTGTTGAAACTAATCACACCAATAGACATGACGGTTCCCACTTCAGTGACCTTAGAAAGATTGCAAGTTTAGGGAAAAAACATAAACTATAGCAGCTCACTTGAGGTGAGCCTACCACTATCTCACCTGTGTGGATATCTGCCACCTTTTCTATTAAATAAAAAATAAAACTAATTTTGATAAGAGACAGTGAAAAATTACTCAGATTTAGTGGGGAAGGATGAAGAGAAGGGGAGCAGGAGACACAAAATGCCATTAAACATCTCAGTATGAGAAAAGCTTCTAAATGTAAGATGCAACCATGTCTGTTGGAGTTTGAGTGGGATATCAACTGACTTTCACTTAAATGCAACCATCAATCTCTTCATTTTCTTTTCCAATTGCTTTTGAACCTTAGAGAAACTATAATGTCTCTGAGCCTGTTTTTCTTTCATATTCGAACATGACAAAATCATTCAGGAAATGGCCTACTTGTCTATGGCAATAGGGAAGAACAGACCATCCTTTTCTTTACAGGATGGAGTGCTGTATAGGTAGTTAATGACTACCAGATACACCCTCCTTCAAATGTCACGGTGGTAGCAAGGGGAACCCTGACCAGAAAACATTTCTGGAACAAGGACTGGCAGTAGTGCAGACTTTTACCTAACAATATACCCTGGATTTGGTGATGATCAGGAGGATGCTTCAACAACACAAGTCTAGCTTGCTAGAAATGAGACTTTTTTCCACCCCATTAGTTTGGGAATGCCTGAATTGTCACAGATGAGACCAGTTAACAACATAAAGGGGAAGGACTCCAGAGGATTGAAAATACAGGCCAGAGACTAGCCGCAGTCACCGTTGTGCTTGGGAGCCTAATAAGCAGCTCCTAGCTCTCACAGTCCTTTTCATTTACAAACTCAAAGTACTTTACAAGAAGATTTCTACTACTCTCATTTTACAAATGGTGGGCTCAAGGGAAGAAGTGTGCGTGTGGAAGGATTTTTCTTTAGGCTCCACCCTTCTCTTGCCCTGAACTACCACTAAGGATGTACCACAGTTGAAGCCTAAAACACATAGTATTGAGGGTCATCTCCTTATATGGCTGTATACATGCTAGAGAATTGGGAAGGGGGAGTTTTAGAGTTCTGGTACAAAAGTCATGTAGGTCTGACCTGTTTTGTTGAAATACCTTCCAGTAATCTTGAAATCAGTGAAAATGTGTCTCAAGAAATCATACACTGTACCATTGTAATCTCATTTGTTGGGTTATCTCATTTAAATTGGGTACCAAGTTTCCCCTGACTTCCCAGGACCACAGAGTACCTGGAGCAGAGTCGCACTCACAGTCTTTGACAGCTCTTGAAGACCGTGGGCCTTCACGATCCTCTTAGTGTGTTGGTGAAGGAGTTCGAAGACCTGGACATGCTGGGTAAGAATTTTCTTCCCAAACTGTAAGTTGTTTCTTTTAAGTACAAAACAGAAGTCAGGTCACTGTATTCAACACAGACATTTAGATGAGAATCTGTTATTCCTATCTGTCTTTTCAGCAGGAAATCATGGGTAAAGAGTTATCAGCTTTACCCTGAATTGTGGAATCCTCAGTCATACCCGCTGCACTTCCAGTACAAAGTAACACAAAGACATGTTATGCACTGAGGTGATTATATCCCAAACTAACTCAAGCACAACCTGAAACAAATATATTTGATTCTGTGGATCTCATCTAAACCTCATATATCTCCATTCTACACTGACATTTATGCAGCCTGATGTTTTCTTTCTCCTTAAAATAATACTCATTATAGGAAACTAAACACATAGATCATACATATTTATGTAGAGACACATTTATCAACCATTAAAAAATCTAATTAGCCCTTTTTGTTTTGTATTGTTCTCTTTCAAGGCATAAAGAAAGCTCTATACAAATATGCTGAGAATAACCAGGTACTCTCTGGGAAGCCTTACAAATTATCCCTGTTCTTTTGTGTGCCTTAAAACATGAGCTTCTCTGAATACAAAGTCACAAATATGGGCTATACTAATGTGTTTTCCTTTCACAACAATAATTACTTGGAGGGTAACTCCATTGGTGCAGTGATACTCGTTATGTAGGTTGACTTCAGTTCACTAAATCCGATTTCCAACTTCAGGATAATAGAACATACTGAAAACACAGGATCTGAGTTCTATTAATAAAGATGTGACAATCCTAACAAGAACTCAAATTGGTTTAAAACCCAACCTTTGTAAAGACATTTCTAAAAGGAAAACAGCCTTTTTCATAAGACTGTTTTTTGTTCTTTTTCTTTGGAATTTGAAAAACTTCCGTGAATTCAAAAGCAAAATATTTGATTATGTTGCTTTATTTAAATATCTTGATGTTTCTAATTAGCTCTGCTTACAGCTTACCTTGAAGAGCAGGGCATCTTTTCAAATCAGTAAAAGGTACTATAATTAGTATCCAATTTTGAATAATTGTGTTCAAATTTGACCCCTCCATGGATTGCCACAGTGTTTAAGGAAACCCATTCTTCTTTTTCATCTGTTACAGTCAGCAGTTTCTGCATAATGTTTATTGAAATAAAATCGTGTTATGAAACCTGCCATGTCAATAATGTGTTACCTAACCACTTGCTAAAGGTAAAACGATAATAATTATTTTAAGTGTGTTTTGGTCCTTTTCCTTTCTGAATGATGTATTGAAAAAGTCTGGAAGATTTTTCTTCCTTTTGTTTGTTTGTTTTTATTCTATTTCTTTCTTTTGCTTTGGAAATGTGAAAGCTCTAATTTTTTTTTTTTTTCATTTTGTAAGGGAACAGCCAGAGAAATATGAGAATGTTTTCTTGTGAACTCCTGAACCTTGCCCAAAAGGATGGGGATGCCATATCTTCAGTAGAGACATAATCCCAAATATTGTGATTTATATAGTTGTATAAAGGTCATGAACATGCCCTGGGTAGCCGGCACCCTCATAAAGTCCAACTGAGGTCATTGGGATTCTCCTTTAGTGCAAGAGTCAATTCAGGCCCTTTGGGCAGTGAACCGTCCCATCATTAAAATACTCTGAGGATAAATTGAACAGAAGTTTTACAGTTTGAAATGAAAAAATCTGATCTTTTACATATTATTCAGTTTAACCTTGCTACACCAAAAACACTGCATGTTCAAATGGTCTATTGATGGAGTCATACTGAGAGGGGTTTGGAAAGGGGAACAGAAAGGGTAAAGTTGTGAACACAATAGTGTGGTTTCCCCATTCATTTGGTTCTAGATAGATACTGAATATACTGCTCTTTTGCAAATTTTCTTCGGGTCACTAGAGTGAGTCTCGGCAGCCTTGCTTGCTGGCTGAATTGATCTGTTTTACATCACTTTTAGACAGTGCTATTCCACTAATGCATTAGACAAAAGAATTGCCACAGAACAGGGGGTCATAACAAATGGCTTTTGAAACATGTCCAGCTAAATACAAAAATAAAGAGGTCTTTAAAACAGCACTAAATAAAATGGAAACATTTAAAAATAATCCCCCCAAAAAATAATTGCAACCATTTGTTTCATAGGATTAAATCCTTGTAGAACATTTTATCTGACTATTTGGACTAGGACGTGAACTTTACAAATTACTACTTTTTTGTTTTATTTGGCACCAGCTGTGTGCATGCTCCTAAAACACCACCAGTCATGCTGAGCATTTAGTAGGAATGTTGCAATGGCAATTTAGATGTTAAAGGGCATTGTGATTTTTAAGGGCTTGTTATCATGGCCAGCTGTAGCTAACAGCTTGTAAGAGATCAGGAAGAGGTATGTGATTTTCCAAGTAACAAGAGCAGCCTGTGTTTACCACAATTTCTTTTCTGCCACAGAATGTGAGGTGCTGGATATGGAAATAGATGTTTTCCCAGGAATATTATTAATAAATGTTGTTATAACTCTGTTGTCTGTATTTTAATCTCTCAAAGAGTTTCAAAATGTCTAAAAAGCATCAAATAACATGTTGATATCCTTTCCAACATGTAATTTAGTATCTGTGAAAGTTGTTATATTCAAAGTTCTGTAAAAGTAAGATTTTTTTTTGTCTCTATTTTGTGCATTCAAACCAGGGAACATTTGTTAAAACATCCTTTCATCATTTCCCTATTTAATTCTCAATAATCAGGGCCAGGATTATGGTTCATGATATGACCATTAATTACTAGATACGAGAAGGAGACATTTCATGAAAGATGGTGGTCCCACAAGACCTTGTTGCAGGATATTCTGTAGCTTCTTCTGATGCCAGCTACAGCTGGAAAACAGAGACTAGCCTGTTGAAACATGGGGTCATTTAGGATACATGAGTATTGTTTGAAGGAGCCTTTCAAACCGTGGCTTTAAGGAGAGTATGTTTGCAAACTATTATTTGCACACAAAGCCATCATTTTCCTGATTACTTGGAAGCCTTGAAAAGATATATGCATATTGTTCTTTTGAATGTGGAGGAAATCAAATTAAGATATAGACCACTCTCTCAAAGTCATCTTTTGCTGGGTTTCTTGGTTAGAAAGAGATTTATACAATATTCTATAAACATCTCATCAGATTTGTTTTGTTTTCTAAGACTTTTCAATGTCTTTTTAAAGGTTGGTAAGGTAGATGCTCTGTAATATAAATATCTGCACAACTGCATGCAAGATTAAAGTAAGAGTAAACAAACAAATTACATATCACATACAGATATACCACGACCTCATAAAAAAGTTGGAACCATCAGCACCACCAAATTAGCTTTTGTGTCTTGCAATTATCACTTATGGCTAAAGGTAAATTGATAACTCTGATGAAAGGAAATCATGTAACATGTTGGAGGTCCCTAGACCACCACTTTTACACTTCACTTTTCACATTCCAGGAAAGATGGTGAGCCTTGCTGGACAGACTGAAGGTTAATTGCACAAACTGGACAACATTATTAAACAAGTAACTGAACGACGAAGATACAGATACATGCTGTCCTTTACTAAATCTGTGAGACTTTATTCTGTGCATTGCATTAAGATATCAGCCTGATGTATTGTCTTTGCAATAGGCAGAAAACAGGAAAGAAATGTAAGTAGGAGTGCAGAGTGACAAAAGAAGACCTTACATACTCATACAAAACTATGATTATAATCAAAATCAAATACAAACTGAATGAAAACCTGAATAACCACTAGGCTTTAGTTAAGGAAGAGCTCCTCACTAGACCCCTTTAGTAGTTAGGCCTTGGTAAAAAACTGGCTGCAAACTTAACTTTTTTATCTCCTATGACCAAAGCAGCTCCCACAAAGTAGTTGCCACCTTGTTCCTCCTTGAATTACCAAGTGTTTTGAAGGAAGAAACTCGATTATGAGAAGCTCTGAGATAACCTGCTCAGTGAAGATCTGATCTCAGCCATAGCTTTTGTGCCTGGCTTCATCTGATACCAGCACCCTTTGTGTTAGTGTGAACCAACATGTAATTTTAAGTAAGTAGAGCATATAATATGCTAAATGTTATCCATAAAAAAAAAAGTCCAGTCTTCTTCTGAATGTTGTTGCATTTTGGCTGTTTCAGCACACTCTCGCCATGGGTTCTGGGGTCTATTAATGGCACCCTGTGTGAAAATTCATCCTCTTTCTTTGTTTTGATCTTGCCTCCCTTCATTTTCTGAAAAAAAAAAAAAACCCAAACCTTGGGAAGTAATTAATAGAAAGAAAACATCCCGAGGCCGCACTGCTCCATTTATTCATCATCCTAATGCTGGAAGTTTCAATTTTTGTGATTTCACTGTCTCTCAGATGGGTACAGCCGTCATATGGCCAGACAACAAGGACTTCACCTGAAGAAGGAAGCCGTGCCTTGTTTTCCTCAGCCTTCCACAAGAAACTGAAGTAAACACACTACTTTTTAGATAGGCTTACAATAATAGTTAGGTGGATTCTGTGGACTAAGTCATCCTGTGAATAAAACCTGTGTTAAAAGCATATGAATTCAGTTCTGCATTTTAACGCAGACAAGACTGAATGGGGAATGTGATTCCAATGTCATATGAATATTTAGATTCGGGGGAGTTTGTCAGGGCTCTGAGGGCACTACCAGGCTGCAATGGCCACGACCACCCCCCCGGGCTCCCCTCACACTGTCCACAGCCCAGGACCCCATTTCAGCCCCCTGGAGCCATGGGTCCCTGCCCCAGGGCCAGTCTCCAGCTCACCACAGCCCTGCCCTGCCCATCCATGGGCGCTGCTGAGCTGGGCCCACCTCGGTCTACATCCCGGCCTGGCCTCAGCCCATCGCCAGGGAGGTGCCAGGGCTGGGACTGCCCCCCGTGACCCCCCAGCTGCCCTGCTCCGGGCTGGGGCAGTGAGCCCGGCCCTGGCTGCCAGGCCCTGCCCTGCCACCCCCTCCATGAGGAGCCCTCACAGTCCCAGCCCCGGGGAGCCCCAGCCTGCCCAGGGCCCCGAAAAAGCTGCAAGGTCATTTACATCCCTGAATGCTGATATAAGGGATTTCAGACTTTCAGTCACTGCGAGTTGTGTCTTTCCACTTTCACCAAAGCAAATATGTGATAGATTTGCTCAGCTGCAGTCTAAATCATTCTTTGCTTGTCTTTCCCAAGACTGTTTCATTGCATCTTAAGTGGCACGTTAGCACCCTGCCCTGTGCACATTATGCCTCTGCTTTTTGTCCACTGCAGACTTGTTGGAACAACACCGAGCGGAAAGCTCTGCTGAGCAGCGATGGGGGGGACACAGTGCCCCCGCTGCAGCTCCCAAGGCCTCCCTGAATAGCAGCCTTAGGGGAAACTTTTGCACAGGCTCCAGAGATCTGAGAGCGTGCTCCGGCTTTGCCTTGTGATCTGTCAGTTACAGACTTGTGCTGGGATTCAGCCTGGGATTAGCATAAATGTCTTTATGTGACTGCCTGCAGATGTGCTAGGAATCTGAGCTCCCAAAATAGTCAGTGGAGGCAGGGGAGCGATTCGTCTGACCAGCCGTGGGGTTCAGGTGGCTAAACAGGGGTGTCTACCATGGAGTACCCCGCCTCTCCTCCAGCCATCCTCGGAAGAACATGTCTCCCCTGGATCTTTTGTCTCCTACTTGCAATCCCCATGCAGAGATAAACTAGGACATTTCAAATTGCAGTGAAGGCCTATTTGTGAGCAACTGAATCATGCTATCAGTGTCTGCTGTAGGGTGAACCAAGCCTCTCTCTAGGCTGCATTGACTGCATTGCCTAGTTTGCCTTTGATTGTAATGGGAGCTCAGATTTCTAGTGTGCCTCTATATGGACACTTACTTTTCAGTGTCTTTGCATACTTTTAGATATCTTAAATTTGGTCTCCTATCTCATTTGCTCTTTCTCACGTATAAAATAGGATGAATCCTACACATGCTCTCTCTGTTTGCTTACACCAGAGAGAAGCAATCTCCTCCTAAGTCTGCAGGTACTCTGCTGCTTTCTAGGCGCTGCATCTCAATTTCTTGTGGGATGCATGTCTAGGCAGCACTTCAGTTGCTCTGATAAGCATGTGAGGTAAAAGATTCAGTGCAGGCATTACTGCAAATGGCAGGACTATGGAAGTTAACAAGGTTGCTCACTGAGACATTAAGCTTTCTCTCTCTGTCTCCACACCAAGCAGTTCAGCTAGAAAGAGAAATCCCTTTCTGCTACCTGTCTTCAGAGCCAGGGGTGAGTATTCAACATAACAGCAAACAAACCCATGCTCTTCACGATGAGGACAGGACAACAGAAACTGTATCCTGGTAGGAGGCCAGAAGGCAGGTTGCATCCATAAATAATGATGTTAAACTGTAGTGAAGCCAGTGCACAGTATTATAGCAAATATCAAAGTATTTTCAAAATCAGACCTTTTCACCATCCTGAAAGCCATGTTTGATGAATCAGCTATTTAATTTAGTGGATAAGACGTGAAAAGAACCTTTTTCTGCATGGTTATAGGCACCTTGGTTTGCAGCTGTCATAAATGAAAGCAGGAACTGCAGGGAGTCTGGCAGGTTTCATGATCACATGTAACTTGTGACCCTAGTTCTTAAGTTTGGATGCTGCAGATGCCCTACTTTCCGAACTATGTTTTTATTTTAAACCACTAATTGTGAAAATAAGTAGTAAGAAACACAATTAAATGTACAAAATCCCTTTTCCATTAGTAAATAATAAAATAAAGATTACTTGCTCTGAACCAGAGAAAATGCCCATTTTTTCATCAAGGAATGAAAAAAAAAAGAGGCTTCAACTTTTAGATGTTTTGAAAGCATTAGTGTGCCCAGCTAGGGAGGAAAACAGGCTTAAAATCAAGTTACATAAATGCCCGCAAATATGCTACTCATTCTGCATATGCTTGGGCTTAAAAAGCTTCTATGAGCTTCTCTGAATTCTTTTCCATTTCAAGATCCACAATAATTCTACAAATGAATTACCCCTGTATGAGATGATGTGGCTGTCCCCCTTTGTGTCCTTTTTCAGATAAAAGTGGTTTAACCATTCTGTTGGTACAACCTTTTCCAGTTGGGTTTATTTCCTACAGATATGTTTTCTCCTGAGGGCCCAAACTGTATCTCTCTTTGGCTGCACCAAATGAACAAAACAAAAGATTTTGGATGCCTGTTTAATACTGAATAGAGATGAAGACACAGATGTTCATGTTGTGGGGACTTCAGTTTTCAGTTTTAATTCCGCAGGGCCTTAGACCTACTCCACCGAAGTTAGAAGGAGTTTCTCCCCTGTCTTCAGGGGAAGTTGGTTTAGGTCTCTTTTATTTCCTAAAAGTATTTTGAAAATCCTCTTCCGATACTGGCAGAATATAATATCTGCTTTCTTGTGTTCAGAAGTCATACTGCTAATCTGTCTGACACGACACAACTGGAAAAGGGCTACAACCTGCAAGTTTCCTTTCTGCTGGGGTGGGGTTTCAGTGACAGTGTTCTACACAAAGAATTTAACTCTCAACTTTGAAACTCATTGCCAGCTGACTGATATTAAAATCATTGCCTCCTTTTTTACCTCAGAAACTTCTCAATCCTGACAAATGTTAATGCAAAACCTATGGCATCAGCATGACCTGGCATCTACCCAACCTCTGCACCTGCACAATTACAGCCAAGCTTTCCTAAACGCTTCTTCCCTAACAGCTTGTTTTGTTTTGGGTTTGCTGTTGTTTTGTGCTGTTTTCCCCACCTTTCTCTTTTTAAACGCCAAATGCTTATGGCAGGCATAATTTTTCAGATGTTGTTTTGGAGAGTTTCTAAGAGCTAATCATATATGCCCCTTGAGAAGGTTTGCAAGACTGGCCCACACCTGAAGCCGGAGTTGGTGAGTTCCAGCAAAGATACCGGCAAAGATCCACAGCCACCTGGCTCGCCTGAAGGGCAGCAGGAGAGGCTGCTCAAGAAGTGCAGAGCCAGCAGCTGCGTTCTGCTCAGGCCACTCTGACAGTTCCCACCATACATATAAAAGCAAAAGCTATCAATCACTAAACAAGATCAGCCAGCATTTTAGTACTTCCCTCCCCTTTCTCGCTCCCTTTCTTTCCCTGTTGCAAATGGCCCTGAGTGTTCTGCACCAATGCACAGTCAGGTGTGTTTACACACAAGACATTTGCATGAGTGCTTGTGACCTGTCAAGACAGAGAAAATGAATGTCAGCTCATTATCAGAAAGGGGAAAAAAACTAAAAAACTTTGAAGGTGGAGACCAGGAACCAGATGCTTAGTTATGTTAATTGCCCAAGCTCCTCTGACTTCAGTTGAGTTTTATCAGTCTACCTCAGCTGAGAATCTGGTGTGTGATATAAAGAAATAAGGATGTTCACATGTTAGATCTTTTTTCTTTCCCCAGAGAAGTGGATGTAGATCTGTTATGCTAAATTTATAATATTTGAATGGGTAAAATAAAGTAGGAGTCAATAGGCTGGGAATTCTTTTTATTTATGTTGATATAAATCTGGAAGAAGTTGAAATGTGTACAGATGTGGTTACATTCAGAATCTGCAGACTTAAATATGTCTGATCAGGATCTAAAGGCCCATTCATTTTTAAATAGAACCTCTTCTGCAACAACAATGGAAGAGCTCTATCAAGAAACAGATGGTATGTAATGGACTGCGATTTGACCTTTCATCTACAGTCTGAGAAGTATGTAATAGGTCTGCATTACTGATCAGTAATTGCTAAATCCAGGAGTTCCTATTTTCAGATCAAAAGGAAACCTGTAACTCATTATGTAAAATCTAAATCATGAAATTTGCACTTAATTTCATTGAGTTTTCTCTATTCAGAGAAATGAAGGAAAACAATGCCTGCTTTAGGATTTTGACCATGCTGATATAGACTGTCATTTCAGGACTTCCTAGAGAAGGTTGCCTGCATCTTGGTTGCTGATCTAACCTTTAAAAAAGGAAACACAAAACCCCAAACCTGTACTTGCCTTGTGTTCACACAGTTTCATCAAAATATTGTTCTGTAAATACTAAGAAGAACTAATTTATCAGTCTGTAAAAATACATGTGTATTACATGTGGTATCATGTTTTAGAAAAAGAAAAAGAACAACTTAGTGACTACACAAGAATAATTTGAAATGGGACACTATCTTTGAGCAATGGGAATTAACAGCTATAGAAAAAATTAGACTGACACAATATGATTAAAATTCTGAACTTGTGTTGATCAGAAGGGATCCAGCAGTTTACTATGGCCCCCATATACTTAGCTAATTTGTTTTAGAAAATTATAATTGAAAACTTTTATTTGAAGCATAACAAGCATGCAGATTCACATAATGTAAAGGAGTTTATGTTTATGTGGAAACATAATATGATATAAATTTTGAAAACAGACATTTGTACTTTGTTTTTCCCCTTAATTTTGAACTTTTTAATTGCCTTCACTGTGTGATACTCTGAGAAAAGTTTCTAAGGAAAGACCTCTGTGTTTCAAAACATGCAGACATAATTATCACTCATTCCAGATGCTGTGTGTTTGCTTAGGTATACATCATTACTTATTTTAAAAGGACAATTATAGGGGCTGTGCGGATACCCATGGTTACCTTTGTAAAATATCTGAATAATTTAATTGCTTAAATTTCCCTTTGCTGGTTAATTGAAATATCTTTATTTATACTTTGGAAAGAATTATTTACAGACTTTCATCTCAGGCATATTATGGACAGTAGGCAGTTTTAGCCAATTTAATTTCCCTTGGCTACTGGTCACTAGCTCTTCTGGAAAATCAAGTATATCTTGCTAGGTGGGACTATCATCTTCTGAGATTGATGCAACAGGATTATGACCAGTGCTTTCTAGCAACCACCAGTTTCTGGAAAAGTAATAAAAATAGTCTTTAATCTTTGAAAATAGGTCCAAAAGAGATGGTGAGTACAATGGGATTATTTTTTTTTTTTTTTAAATAAAATGAGCAGCAAGTGACTCCCATTTCATTCTTTTAGCCAGCTGATGGGAATGGGTAAAAAACCACTCTCTCCATTTTTGTGTGACTGCTTACATTTGTACACAGCTGAACATGAACTCAGACTAGCTGCTGAAGAAGAGCTCCTAAAATGTTGATAGTATGTTTCCCTGCACTAATCAGATTTTCCTGTGTAGGTGAGTGAATTTGGGGAATTTACTTACTGTATGTGTTACTTAAAGCATCAGAAAGTCTGATTTTCAATAGAGAAAATTCTAACTATTCCTATTCATTTTGGCCAGGGATTTTGACAGAGAGCATTCATTCTCAAAACTTTTGAAATTCTAAATCCCTGGGCTCTGACTTTATATTGTGATTTATTCTAGTCTTGCTTTATCTTACATTCATAGCAAGGACTTTGCAATAAAATTGTTGGAAATTTCATTTTATGGCTTGATGACTCGTAATTAATTCAATCTCTTCTGCCCCCCCCCCCCCTTTTTTTTTCTAGGTGATGATTATTACTGCTTGTTCTAGCAGAAGAGGATATTCATCCTTGTGTGACTTTAGCAGGCCTGCTTCCAATGGGTCCTACTTGGTAAAATTTACTTACCAGTGGTAGCATTTAGACCTTCTTATTCACCCAAAATGATCAGTAAAGATTGCTATGACAGCAACAAAACATTTAATCTCTGCAAAAAAGTCGGTGACTCTAAACTGACCTGCCCTACATCAGCATAGCATCTAATTCACATTATGCTTGTCCTACAGCTATTTAAATATATGTCAGCAGATCCAATAGGGCAAATATGCCAAAAGGAGGTCCTGAATTAGAAAAGTGCTTAAGTCCAAATTCAAGCAAATAAGCAAAGGCATAAGGGCTTTAGGACTTTGCTGAGTCAAAGTTTGCATGACTAAATTGCAACCCAAAGACCTGCACGTTTGAACATGACAGATAACCACGAAACGTATAATTGTAGGTACCCAAGTGATAATTGCATATCTGCATATGGAGAAATTTGAAGTGGAAAAAATACAAGATTGAACAAGTCATGTTATGTTTTGTTAGTTAAGACTGATACTTTGGTATGCAAAATATTTCTCCTTTTCTTCTGTTTTTGCTGGGTTTTTTTAATAGGATCTGGTGCAAATTCTACTAGTTTCAATGGACTTTGGATCTTATCCCTGGGAAAGGAAAGCATTTATCTTATATATAGAAATTCAGATACAGCAAGTGGATTCCCCTATACCTTCACATATTTTTTAGATTGACGGTAAATAATGTTTTATGCCAAATCTTTTGCTCCTTTAACAAATTAAAGGAATTTTTTTTTGCACAGTTTACCCCAAACAATGCTAGCTTTTACTGAGTTAGGGCTCTTTGAATTAATTCCAGGTTTATCCACACACACCTGTGAGCCTTGGGAATAACCTGTCTCAGTTTTGGATTTGAAACAAAACTCAGAAATGCAGGCAGATTTTTTTTCAAATAGACTTGGAACAGTAATCTTTTGGGGGATCTTTTCAATTTAAACATTGATTATATTTCTCCAGGCTGGAGCAATGTACTGGCTCCTGAGAAATCCAGAACTGCAAGGAATAGATTCACAATTTTTTTTGTCTTTTCACAAAATAGGCTACAGAAACACCAGTCTTTGATATTGATTCGATTCTCTAGTGCTGTTAGAAAAACCTCCAAGCAGTATCTTGGGCTGATAATTTCACCATTGAAAAAAAGAGCCTTGCAGAAGTTATCTCATAAGCTGCATGTGCAAGACCAGTTTCTGGACATAGCACTCTAGACACAAATGAAAATGGCATAAAAGCTTTAAATACTAATGGAGAACTTGCTTCTGCTGGTTTTATGATATCCACTGATGATACTCAATATAAACAAACAAACAAAAAATACTACTTGGTATATTGTCAGCTACAAGGCTTGCCAGAGTAACCTGCAAAAGCCAAGGGGAGGATTGTCTGCATACAGCAAGCATGAAAATTCTTGTGTTTTGACCCCAGTACAATGCACAGAAGAAAAGAATTACACAACACCATTGTGCCTGATTTCAAACAGTTTGCACAAGGGAAGAAAAGGGTTGCTCAGCTCAAAATATGCAAACCCCATGTCAACCCACCTCAGCAGGCAAAGTGAAGCTGGATAGAGGAACAGGTATGAACAAATAATGTGACCACTGACAAACTGCTGAACAGTTCATTTGTCATCTGTGACTAGTACTTGACACAGATAAACATCAGCCATCACATAACAACATGGATAAACCCCCATGATTCCTAAGGTCAATGAAGCCAGGGGGCAGATACAGCTTTCATTTACACAGGCATAAATCTGTAGTAATCCATTGCAGCTCACTGAATTCCTTTCGGTTGACACTAAGTAAGCAGGGACAAAAACAGATGGAAAAGTCACCATTTTGAAAAGCAAAAGGGATGATTTTTTTTTAATCTCACATTCACAATTTCATGCTTTTACAGCAGTAAACAAAAGCATCAGGAGCACTTAAACATGCACTGGGCTGTTTTTCTCATGTCATTTTTATCCTTCTTCAGCTTGAGCAGGAGAAACACAGAATAATGAAATTTGGAAGAAAAAGAAGATTTATAACAAAAATAGTACTGCTATGCATACTTTTTCAAATGGCATCTCAGAATTTTTAATGATGGGGGACAACAAAGAGCATTTTTGAACTGCACATATTTTCACTGATATGGTAAACTGCCAAATTTCATTTTGCACTACTGATTAAAATGTCGTAATGATGGATGTAGTATAAGTACATTTTGTAAACCATACACATACTGTAACTGCTGGTTCTCTGGAACTGCTTTTAGTTTTAATGGGGATATATATCTACATACACACATATACGTGTACACCTATATATAATAGGATTAAAAGAGAATTTACAGACAATACAGATATGAGACTGCTAGGAAGTACAAGCTAGTTTGACCTCTGACCATTACAAAAGAAACCACTTAGTGCCACACTTACCTCTGTGGCAAATCTACCTCAGGAAAAAATACTTTGTGTGTTTCTGTTGTGCAGGAAGGATCAAATGAGCTTGAACAGCTGGATGTCCTTAAGTTGTTTTTTCTTCATGCAGTGGGTAGCAGACCTTGGTAAATCACTGAAAAAAGACCTTATAAATGTTAAAGTTTTACCTGGGATCAAGGGAAGATGGGACAAACATTCAAAAGGAAAGATGGAAGAAAATCCATCAGTTACAAAAAAGATGGAAACCACGTTTGGTTCAGGAAACACCCTGAGCTGAAAATAGATGGAGTCCGAAGCAATACCTGGAAGAAGGATTAAACCTTCCTATCCCATTCTTGCAATCTGTGAGGTGTCCCCTTTGCAACCCTCCAAGCAGAACTCAGATCCAGGCTGACTCTCACTTTCACCCTCTACACCCATTCCTATGATGTGTGCTCTTATCTTAAGACAACTAGAGGTAAAACTTAGGGTCAGTTAAATAAGTCCGGATTAAAAAGGTTTACATTCAGTTAGCAAACAGGAGGTGAGAATCTGATGAAGAAAACTGCAAAACACCCCTCCTTTGATTTTTAGGCACTCAAAGCATTGATTCCCTATTTTGCCCGTGATTTTATCTATGCCAATAGAATCATAGAATCATAGAATAGTTTGGGTTGGAAGGGACCTTTAAAGGTCACCTAGTCCAAACCCCCCTGCAATGAGCAGGGACATCTTCAACTGGATCAGGTTGCTCAAAGCCCCATCCAACCTGACCTTGCATGTTTCCAGAGATGGAGCATCTACCACCTCCCCGGGCAATCTGTTCCAGTGCTTCACCACCCTCATTGTAAAAAATTTCTTCCTTATATCTAGTCTAAATCTACCCTCTTTTAGTTTAAAACCATTACGCCTTGTTCTGTCGCAACAGGTCCTGCTAAAAATATTGTCCCCATCTTTCTTATAAGCCCCCCTTAAGTACTGAAAGGCCACAATAAGGTCTCCCTGGAGCCTTCTCTTCTCCAGGCTGAACATCCCCAACTCTCTCAGCCTGTCCTCATAGGAGAGGTGTTCCAGCCCTCTGATCATCTTTGTGGCTCCAACAGGTCCATGTCTTTCCTGTACTGAGGGCTCCAGAGCTGGATGCAGTACTCCAGGTGGGGTTTCACCAGAGCAGAGTAGAGGGGCAGAATCACCTCCCTTGACCTGCTGGCCACACTTCTTTTGATGCAGCCCAGGATATAGTTAGCCTTCTGGGCTGCGAGTGTACATTGTCAGCTCATCTCCGGCTTTTCATCTGTCAGTACCCCAAGTCCTTCTCCACAGGGCTGCTGTCAATTCCTTTGTCCGCCAGCCTATACTGGTTTGCCTCGACCCAAGTGCAGGACCTTGCACTTGGCCTTGTTGAACCTCATGAGGTTCACATGGGCCCACTTCTCAAGCTTGTCCAGGTCACTCTGAATGTCATCCTGTCCCTCAGGCGTGTTGACTGCACCACTCAGCTTGGTGTTGTCTGCAAACTTGCTGAGGGTGCACTTGATCCCACCATCTATGTCACTGATGAAGATTTTAAACAGTACTGGTCCCAATACGGACCCCTGAGGGACACCACTTGTCACTGTTCTCCATCTGAACATTGAGCTGTTGACTACTACCCTCCAGATGCAACCATCCAACCAATTCCTCATCCACCACAGTCCACCCATCAAATCCATATCTCTCCAATTTAGAGAGAAGGATGTTGTGGGGGACCATGTCAAAGGCCTTACAGAAATCCAGATAGATGACATCTGTAGCTCTTCCTTATTAGTTGGATATATTTTTCTACTAATTTCTCTCTTGCTGAATATTTTGAACTGACAGAATTCAAGAATACTACAAAGCATATTACATAAAGTCACACAGTGAGCAATGTAGCCTTTGTCTAACTTTAGTTTTTATGATCTTAGAAGTGACAGGACTTCCAGAAGTACTTCTTAAGAAAAGGACACAGTCTGCTACAGGAACGATGGCATGTTTTGGCTAGAAGCCAATACTTAAAGCACACTTCTACGCTGTTGTTTTAATGGACACAATTTCTGGTCAGGGAAAAGAAAACGCAGCTTACAGTAAGTGAGCCCAGCAAGCTCATTCCTCCTTTTTTGATTTTTTTTGTTGTTGTTGTTGTTTTTTTTTGTTTTCTGAAGGCAATCAATAACTCACAATTTATTATAAATAATGTTTGGGATGCATTCCTTTCCTGTGTATTAAATACAGTGATGGTTTTCACTCAGCAAGGGAAGTACCATGATAATTACCTTTAATGTTTAAATGACTATAGTCCTTATTCAGACAAAAATTGCTCCTGCTTCTTCTCTAAGTGCCAACCATCACTGCCTCTCTACTGAATGCTGTGAAAATCATTATTTACCTCCAGGGAGGTAAACAGTAAGGTTATTTCATCTTTTTTTTTCTTTCAGAGAAAAACATTTTACCTCTCAGGAAATCTTGGTCTCAGTAAATGGCTAGTAATGTACTTCTGGAAGCCAATTTACTTCTGCTAGTTTATTAATCAAATAATACAAAGTAAATACTAAATAAAATAGTAGATCAAATGCTAATATATTGGTGTGATTCTGTCAGAAGATCTTGACTTGGCAAGCCATAGCCCACATAAAGTCACTGCCTCTATAAAGGTGTCTTTGAGGCTGGAAATATAAGCACCTTTTGCATTTCTCTTTTGGGTTTGCCAAAGAGGTTGTTTAGAGACTGAAGAGAGGTATTTCTTTCTAAAATCTATACTTACTCTTTGACTGATGGAATAAATTTCTGACTCTTTAAAGTTACCTTTTCATTTTATGTATCCCAAAGTAAGACAATACTGATTTGAAACGACAGTGCTCTGCAAAATATAGGTTTGTCATACTGCAGTGTTTCTGAAAAGAGTGTATCATATTGATCTAGCAGGGGGGACTTTAGGATAAGACTCTATTTTCTACTGTTTTCTTAAAATTATATTGAGGGTGTAGTTGGAAAAACTGTTCAGCCTCAGAATAGTCATTATGAGCAGAACCATTTCATAATTTCAGTTTCTAAAAGGGTGTTACAGTGTTAAAAAGAACAATACTCATCTGACTATTTATGCCACCAGTAGAGAATGGTGATTTGTTTCCCTCTAATGGTGACTGGGTCATGTATTGTTTGGTGAATAGACTACAAAGTTTCACCATAGACAGAAATTGCTGCTCTTTGGCTTTACGCTTCAGTGAGATTATATTTATTTTTATCTTATCTTGGATAACTAAAATTAGATCCATTCATTTTTGCTTGTAAACAGTTTCACTTGCAAATTCTCTGCGCTGTAAGATTTGCATTATTCACACTGGGAAAAAAAGCTTTAGATGCATTAAAGCTATAAATCACAATGTACTAGAGTGGTCCAGAGCACTATACTGGAATTTGGGTTTGGTCAGATATATTATTGTTCTAACATATCTCAGCCAAATGATCTCTACACAAAGTTAGGCGAATCTGTGGCATACCCTCTTTTTTCTCTCTGTCTCTTGCACTGTTGACATTTTAATGTTACAGGCTGAAATATTGGTAGTATTACTAAATCCCATAGGAGCATGAGACATACTCCAGAAAAACATGAGATCACTATAACAGGGCAGGCGAGTTTCCATGCATCTTCCTGGGATCATTTGGTGTTGGTTTTCTGTTGCTGTTATCACATGATTGGGCACAAGGAGTCACTGTATCTATGAATTCCTGATGAACATTTCTCTGAAGCTGAAAACCAGCTTGGCAAAGCTCTGTGCAGCTATACACTGATATTAGCACCCCCTCTATTGTGCAGTGGCTGCTGCCTAAAGACAAATGCCGCAGCATTTGAGCCGCTATTGAAAAAAGCACAATGCAGTGTCCAGTAAGAGCAACATTTCTATTTTCATATTTCATTTATTAGCACTACAACTAAATGAAATGTCAGGAAAGCATGTCCCTCTGTTGAAGCCTAGAAGAGGCTGACAGAAGAGTGGTGGTTTTAATGAGAAGTAGACTGGGAGATGAGGAAGCTTTCATCAGTAACATTGCCACTATATATTGGGTTTGGCTACTACCTGGAACATGGGAGGCTGAAGTTCAAATTCTTTCTTTGCCTGATTTGGAATAATTTGGGGTGAGAAACTCTGCTCCCAATCAGGCAGAGAAAAGTCTTCTTTTTGATTCAGACTAAGTACCATTCACTGGAGATGAGTCTCAAAGAATGTGAAAGTGTCATGCATACGTGTATGTCTACAAGGAGCGTTTGCTTTGCTTTGATTTGAATGAAACAGAAATGAAACATTTAAGGAACATACTCTGCCCAGTTCTACAGTTATGCCCTTAAAGCTTGGCAGTGGCACTGAGCTCTTTTTAGTTCAGGCAACAAACCTTTCATGGAACTAATGAGTAGAAAACAGCCAAAGGCAATCTTCAAATCACTTTAAGTTCAATGACGTTTGCTCAAGAATTCTGATAGTATTAAAATACTTGAAAGCTTCAAGTATATCACCTGGCTTTATTTTTTCACTTTCATAAAAAATGTTATATATTTGCACTAAAGCCTGAGCCCCTGCATTTCTAGGTATTGTATGTAAATAAATTGCCATCACCCTGTACAGTACAGTGCACTTGTCAGGTCCATGAAATTCTAATAGGAAACTGCTCATATACTTATGTTATAACCATATGTGTTGCTCCTGATCTTTTGCAAATAGTGGCTGCACCTGAGTGGTCTATAACCCTCTTAATTTTGTTCCTTAAACTAGGCAGGGTAATGATTTGTTTTAGTAGAGTAAAAGTAAAATATGGAAAAGGAAATTTCTGTAAAAGCAATACAGGATTAGGAAAAAAAAAATTGAAAAAGAAAGCAATTAAGAAGAAAACCTCCTTATAGGAGACCAGAGTTAGACAGAGCTGCTATTTCTCTGTGCCTTTGAAGTCTGTTTTTCTCTTTGGTAGTCGTAAGCTAGGCTCTTCCAGTTGTTGTGTTCTTTTTTTTTTTTTTCCCTTTATCCACATGAGAATGTATTTAATGATCCAAGTATTTTGTCAGAGAAATTTTGGTGAGTTTTTTCACTTTGACCAAATGAATTTTACAAACAAAATTCCTAAATATGTCCATATTGCAGGTGTTACCTAATCATGAATTCCAGGATGTTTTTTTTCTTTCATTTGGCATAGCTATAGAGTTCAGGGCTCCGCAGTAACTAGGGAGATTTGGTTGTCTCATACAGGCATCCAGTGTCATTTCAAAGATCCAGGGGCACCCAAAATGCCTACATGGAGCTGGGAGATCCAATGCAGGACTTGGACTCTTCATCCCATCTGATGGAGGCTGAGCAGATAACTTGTGATGCCTAAAATGACAATCAGTATTTAGGTGTAGGCAAGTGAATCTCGCCCTAAAAAGAAGGTGTGCATTTAGGTTGTAAAAGGTAATTACTGCTGCTTTGACTGCTGAGTTTCTGTGATGTGTTTACAGTTACTGCAGTACATTACTGAAGAACATAGAGAAGAACATCAGACTATGAAATCATGTGAACTTAGGTCTCAGTTTAGTAGCTCCCACATAGGTTTCTGGGGGTAAACCCCTGAGGGGCCCTAGGCTATCCCACCTGATCTCTGTCTCTCTCATAAGTCCTGTGGCAGCCACGGGCCAGACAGGCTGGGTACCCTGGGGCATCTCAGGCAGCACTGCACACTTACATTGAATTAATTTATGAATTGATTGAATGAAGGTTATTGAATGAAGTCCTATATATCCACTATGTGAGATCCACTATATACCCTATATTACTATAGGAATGAAGTCTTGTATATCCACTATGTAGATACCTACATCTGAGGTAAATAGCCTAGGCTTCCACCATAATCAGCAGAGAGAAAATGGTGAGGGTTTAGGTAAGATTAATCTGATTTACTTGAGATCGGATGGATCGTCCTGCAAGATATCTCAGGTGCCTAGATCAGATCAAGACATTGATACCTTTTCTATCCAATTTTTCTGATTCAAAAATGCAATTAGGAGACATTGTGTGTAACCTATCTTCTGCAGAGCTGAACATATACTGGAGAGGAGCTAAGTTTATCCAGTGTACCCATTTCCTGCCCTATGATGCTGTTAGAACAGGATGCAGATCCTTATTTGACCCCTCCTTCCTCTAAGTGAAACCGTTTCTAATGATTAAAAATTTTCCCATGTCCTTTTGTGTGGGAAGGTGAAGAACATGACCCAATCTTCCATGGGCCCAGAATTCACCTCTCAGGAAAGGAAAAGAAAGCTGAGCTCTCATTTAGCCTGCACCTTTTGCAGTGGTTTTCATGGGTGCAAAGCAAGTCTCACTTGTTGCCCTCAAATGTAGTATGATTTCAACCACGTTTTTCCTGGTGACATCTCAATAACCAACACAACAGAGAATCAGACACAGGAAAGGCTCTCTTACACTTCAGCTCTCACCCCACATCTACCAATATCCTATTCAAATAAGATATTCAAATAGCATAATACATCAACATAGCCTTATTTTGAGGGGATTTCTTTTCTGTGCTATAGATCTCCAGGAAATGTTAACCACCAGTTTTAAGCTGCAAGAAGTGAAAATAACTTGAGAGAGATTTTTTGCCAAAGTAGCAGAAACTAAGGACTATCAAAAAATGTCTGCTAATGGACTTTTGTAAATGGTGTGATTCAGGTAAGAAAAAAAGAAACAGAAATAGAAAATAGCATGGATTGAATTAAAAACAATGGAATGGAGTGTCAGCAATTTAATGTGCATACAAGTTTCAAACAAGACAAAAACTGCTTTGCTTCAGGCAATTTCTTCAAATAGAAAAAACCAACCTTCATCGTTTTTATTTGTAGAGGTTCTTTGAGCTACTAAGTAGCCTCTACACTAAAACATTTCACCTTGAAAAGGAAACTAGGGGAGAAAAGCAGCAGCCAGATCTTGTAGTTCCTTAAACAAACAAATGATCTGTGGAGTCAGGTTTGGAAGCAGAAAACATCATTCTTTAAATAACCTGATCTTGCAGGTTCCCCTCTATCTTTTCTCCCATCACGGGTTTCAGATGCTGAAGAGCTCTCTAAGGAAGTCTAATGCAGTATTTCCCAGCAGGCTGCTTCTTAAAAGCATCTTACCCACTCACTTTTTCCCCCTACATCCATGAATAATAGTCAGCTCTTACAGTTCTGACTGCGACACCCAGTCCAGCTGGAGAGAAGGAGCCAGTGTCACATAATTCTTGGCTCCTGAGTGGGAGGTGATTGCAGCAAAAAAATAGGTCAAATTATGATTTAACCTAACTTTACTTTTACCAATATTTTGATCATTTCAGGAGCCCCATTATTTGTCTCTTTAGTATGGATCCTTTACATGCTCTTAAGCTAAGTTAATAGACTGTAACTGAAGAAAATCTAGGGTGAAAAGTGAAATTATTCTTTTACTCTGTGTTGTTTGTCCTTCATTCATTTCAAGCTTATTTTATATCATCACCATCATTTCTCCTCCTTTCTTTTGTATTGTTATTTTTACCTTTCCTTTTTATTTCATTTTAATGATGGACACCAATTAAAATAAACAAAATATTCTTTTGGGGAATAAGGTTATGTGAATGTCATTAAAACATAATAGCACTAACTCTGATGAAAAATAAATATTATACTTTCATCAACAATCAAAAAAACCAAATATAATGTGAGTCCCTCTTGAAGGACAGGTTTAATTTGAACACTGATGACAGTTGTTTCAGTTCCTTAAAGACTTTGTCTTGTAAACTTGAGAGCTGTAAAAGCCAAATCCTTCCCTCCCACTTCATTCATCTATCCATTCACATCATCAGCCCGAGCAAAACACTTCCTTGCTTGCCTGCTCTAATCAATCCTGAGAGCCCGTGAACTCCCATTAACTTACTTAACTACTTCATAGGGGGTATTGTAAGAATTAATTAAACAGTTCCTGTTTGGACACTGCTTTGAATATGTATGGTGCTGTGGAAATGCTATGCTATTATTTAAGCAATAAATAATGAATAAATAATTTCAATCTTTGACAATACCCAGCTCAGCTGCAGATTAGCCCTTTCCAGGCTTCATGATTCACTTACTGGGTATGCGGATGTAAGTCCATGCAGTTTAGCATGTGGATGATTTCAGTATAGTTAGGTCAGCATCCACCAAGTGAAGATTGGACCCTGAATCAGAGTATCTGGTTTAGGCTCTCTTCTCTTATTCTTGCTGCAGGTACCAAGTATCAAAGGAAAGAACTTTCTCCTCCGCTTTCTTGGTCCCCTTTTTTTTTTCCAGAAGTCCTGAATGATGGGAAAACCCTCCTTGTGGAAGCAGAAAGGCAGAAAACAGTGCAGACAAGAGACTGAATGCCCCACATCCTGAAGAAGATAGAGGATGGGGTCCCAGGAGCATGTACAGGCTGCAGCAGAGAAAGAAGCTGACAAATTTGCTGTTTCTTCATAAACTTATAGCTCATCCTCAGCCCACTCACGAGGATGCCAGGGTGCGCTCCATACTCTCTGTCAAACCGGCACCAGAATGCCTGCCAACACCACTACAAAATTCTCAGCAATAAGAAACTTAAGATCATTACACTGAGGCACTATATTAGTGTTCACGCAGTCCATTCTCATGGTCTGTAAGGTGCTACAGGGAAGGTACAATATCTTTACTTGCTTTTAGACTTTTTCTTTCCTTCAAGGCCAGCAAACCTATTGCTTTGGAATAAACTGATTCTTTTCAAGATTGCTGTTCCATACGCTGATTTGAAAAACATGTTTGAAAAGTGTCTCATCTCAGTATCCTTTCTTCCTCCTTTTGGTATATGATAGATTGGAAAGCGAAGTTTAAGTACAATTAAAGTAACAGCAGAGAATGTTTCTCCAAAATGTTGCCAGACATAACTATGCATGTGTCGTGGTTTAGCCCCAGCCAGCAACTAAGCACGACGCAGCCACTCGCTCACTCCCTTACCCCCGATGGGATGGGGGAGAGAATCGGAAGAGTAAGAGTGAGAAACACTCCTGGGTTGAGATAAGAACAGTTTAATAATTGAAATAAAGTAAAATAGTAGTAGTAGTAATAATAATAACAATATAATAATAATAGTAATAATAATATACAAAGCAAGTGATGCACAATGCAAGTGCTCACCACCCACCGACCGAAACCCAGACAGATCCCCATCACCAATCGCGGCCCCCTGGCCAACTCCCCACAGCTTATATACTGAGCATGACATCATATGGTATGGAATAGCCCTTTGGTCAGTTTGGATCAACTATTCTGGCTGTGCCCCGCTCCCAGCTTCTTGTGCACCTGGCAGAGCATGGGAAGCTGAAAAGTCCTTGACTGGCATAAGCAGTACTTAGCAACAACTAAACCATCAGTGTGTTATCAGCATTATTCTCCTACTAAATCCAAACCACAGCACTATGCCAGCTACTAGGAAGAAAAGTAACTCTATCCCAGCCGAAACCAGGACAGCATGGTTGAGTAAACTGTTCACACTGAACAATTTCATCTAGGGGTTCTTATCCATTTTTCCCATCCTTGGGAACTGGAGGAAACTGATGTATTCATTCTCTAAAACTATCCAAATGAAAAGTTACAGAAATGCTTCAGCCTCCAGGTTACTCATGACTATGTACTTGCACTGCTCATTTAGCTGTCTACTCCAGAAGATTCAGCAGTCACTCTTTTGAAATGAAGCTACTGCCAGAATAGCCTAGCTTAACAGTTGGAGAGGGACAGTGAGCATCATATGCCTACATCCTGCTTCATAAGTCCATGTATTTGCATGTGTAGGTCTGACGCATTATATTACCAAAGGATTCAAGAGTTGCTGAAGAGAAGGCAGTGTAAATGTACAAAATTATAGTAAAATGGTCAAGGCACTCATCGGAAAAACAGGAGAGAAATCTGGGGACATCAGGGAATTTTATAGACCAGTATGGCAGTGTTAAATTAGTTTAAGTACATATGATGATGGGTAGCAGTAGAAAGTAAGCTGAGTTGCTCTCCTATGTAAGCAGGAGAGAAGCAATGCAGCGAGTGTCATGTAGTCTTGGTGCCTCCATCATTTGGACTGGGGACCAGTTGCATCATGGCATAGTTTCTCACCAGCTCCCATGGCCCATTTTGTTCCATGGAAAACTCACCACTGGGGAATGGAGAGAAGGGTGAACACGCCAGTCATGACTTATGTGGACAAAGGCCATGACCAAGTCATGATCTTAGACATGGAAAATGATGAGTACAAAACAAACATTCCTCAGACACCAAGGAGGACTCTGAGCACACTATCTGAGAGAAAAACACATAGTAAAATAGTAATTTTTAAGCTTTAAAAAAAAAGTTAGTCTTCAAACTTTGTATCCTAGCATACCAGAGTTTTTTAACATTAAGTATTTTTACTTTGACTGAGTTCAACAAAAATTTAGATATTTCTTCCCCTAACCCCTGCCAGGACTGAGATAAATCATGGAGACATTAGCTTTATAAACTTCAGTGGTGAAAGCACTGGGTCCAGTCACAAATATACTTGGAGAAGGTCCTCAGATGACAGTGTTGCCTGTCTGAGGCAGGGAGCTCTGAACTGGCTAAGGGCAACTGAGGTATCTGTGCCTACCCCACCTCAGCCATCTGAGATAGCAATGGGTGGTTCCAGGCAAACAGGCAATCCCAGATTTCCACTTTTTTTTTTTTTTTAAATAGCTCAAGGAGAAAAAAAAAAGAACAAAGCACAGAGGATATAGAACAGGATTCTTCCAAAACTTGTCAAACTGCATTTCATGTACTTGAGTAAAATGGTTATGGCAAACCACTTCATCTGGATAATATTTCTCTTTTTTTCTTCCCTTGGAAGGAAAGCTTGTGTGAAACAATTTGTAAACTGTGTGAAGCAAGCTATATGGGAACATGACAGACTATCAGTTATTCATGGATAATCAAATGCATCTCTCCATACCCTCAGTTTGTTATTTATATTGGACAAATTATTGTGTAAAGAATCTTCTTGACACCTGACTGAATTACTGAAATTTTGATGGACAAGAAAAGGGAAAATAAATGAGTTTGAGAGGATTAGATGAACTTTTATGTTCAGAACATTTGGGAAAACATCAATGATGCTATTGAGAGGTTTTGCTATTTTGTTTCAAAAGGGAAAACAAATTAATGAATTCCTCCTCCATGTTCATTGGCACAAACACCCTCTAATGTCTGTGTTCATATCAGAACATACCTTTTACTGTAGGTCTTAATCCTACAATGATTAAGGCATTAGGCTTAACTTGGATGTACTCATTACCTGAAGTCTTTGCAGAGTTAACAGTATTGCTAAGACCAGAGCTGATTACACACAAGGAAAACCCAGAAGTCATAGGATCATAGAATCATAGAATAGTTTGGGTTGGAAGGGACCTTTGAAGGTCACGTAGTCCAAACCCCCTGCAGTGAGCAGGGACATCTTCAACTAGATCAGGTTGCTCTGAGCCCTGTCCAACCTGACCTTGAACGTTGCCAGGGATGGAGCATCTACCACCTCCCTGGGTAGCCTGTTCCAGTGTTTCACCACCCTCATTATAAAGAATTTTTTCCTTATATCCAGTCTAAATCTACCCTCTTTTAGTTTAAAAACATTATGCCTTGTTCTCTAACAACAAGCCTTGCTAAAAAGATTCTCCCTGTCTTTCCTATAGGCCCCCTTTAAGTACTGAAAGGCTGCAATAAGGTCTCCCTGGAGCCTTCTCTTCTCCAGGCTGGACACTCCCAACCCTCTTAGCCTTTCTTGTAGAATTAAGGTACAAACAACCTCAACAAGAATTTCAGAAAACTACAATCTAAAAGATTGAAGTTTTTACTAAAGAGCTACTGCCCTTTATTCTTATATACAAGGAATTCATGCTACCTTGCTTAGGTGTCTACAAAGGATGACTTAGGTTAAAAGGCTTATCTCTTATCTAGCCAAAAGAGAAAAATAGGTTCCATTTTGAGGCTGATACAGAGCAACCTGTTTAAAAGGTAGTCTGGATTTCCCTTGGGATAAAGCTCCTTTTCTTTGCTGACTGTATAGGGATACTAGAGAGACTGGTCTTCCAGCTCAGCATGTAAACTAGGTACTTAAAGCTGGGACGAGCACAAAACTTTTTGCATTCCCGTTCATAAATGTGCAAAAAGTGCTCTTCCAATCTTGCTTATGTATATATATGCATGATAACAGGGAAACAAACATGCTCATTGTACACATGTGCACATACACAGGTTTCCAGATGAACCTGTGTTTTGCAACAATCACAAAAAAAATATTAATACTATATCCTCCATTTGAGCTCTTTTGATCACCACTTCTTTTTTATCTAGCAGTTTCACAGTTTCACAGCTGAATTTTAAATTTGCCTATCAATAATCAAGTATCATTATAGGGACTTTAAAGTAAATATACAAAACATCTAAATACATTGTATAAATCTAGACAGGCATTTCATATTTGGGGTCACTTTTATTGGATAGCTGTTTGCAATTGCTAGAAAAATATACATTTCCAGGCCAGTAAAATCACATGTTTTATCAAACAGGGAGGGGAGTCCTCTGGGTATGCTGAGTAAGAACTCAACAGAATCTAGTTTTAAAACTTTATGCTTTAATTAAAATGTATACTGATGTGTAGTCATTTCCCTGAGCACAGCAATATGGTAATAAGCCTTTAAAAAATTCAGATCTCTGCAGTTTCATAGTACATTTTTCAATCTGATCAAACATTTTTTTTCTCTCTCTAATCAGTACTTTTTGTGGTTTATGCATACAGTATTATATTTTATTCCATTCCCCTGTGGGTTGTTACATATCTTAAATATGTTGAGTAAAGATCCCCTAGAAACACCAAAAAAGCAGTATGAAGTAGCACTTGTTCTCCACAAAGACTCATATACCTAAAAAGATGTAGTCACCTTCCACGAGAAAACGTGGTTCTTGCTATCTTGCTCGGTAAGTTGATGTACTCACAGCAAAACACAAGCTGATGGTTAGATTGTTTCCAGCTCCAGGTGATGCTGTTTTTTCACAACAGCAGCAATTAATTCCCAGATGAACCAAAAGAAACCAGAGGCAGACATGGCAGGAAGAGAAGTGGGGAGACACAGGTCTGTCTGTGAGGTACTCACAAAGAAACTGAATTTATCCACTTGTAATATTGGTAAAATTACAATTTCACATTTCTCATAACCTGTAAGTGAATTTTTCCTTTTTTAAATTTCTAACAGCACTACTGGAATGAAGTGATGTGTAATGAATGTCTGTTAGGGAAAAAAGAAAACTTGTAGGGTTTGCCAAGTTAAACAAGTGGTTGTAACTGAAGACCATCATAATGATTCAAGAAGATGCCTAAACTATTACGCAGGGAACTTGAATTTCGATATCTCTTATTTTTGAAAATCTGAACTTAAACCTTCTCATTTCACACAGGATTTTATATGTGTGTGCTGCATGTGGAATTGCAGTGTGGAACTCCTGTACATATGTGTTTATTCACCTTGCTTTCCACTAGCTGATATACAAGAAGGAGAAGGAACTTACCTGCAGCAGCCTAAAATGAGAAAGATTTTAGTCCCAGAACTACCTAGTAATCATGTTTATTGCCTTTAGCACATGGAATTACTATAGTAGAACAGATTTACTCCACATTGAGGTGAAACTGTAAATGTGCTGTGTATGATCTGCAATAAAATAACATCTGAACTTGTAACCCCTTGAAGTTCATTTCAGTTAATTGTAATTTAATTCCAAGTTTGCTAATTGGAGCTATGCTTTTACTTTCCCTTATTTTTAAGTTGTTTAAGGAAGACTGCTCAATTTACTCTGTATAGAAGTTTTTAGAGACTGCCTGGTGAAGGGTGGAAGAGGCTGCCCCTGGGCTGTTAGGGTCCTGGGACACTGTTACTTGCTGGGAAGTAAAGAAATTGTGTGTGTCCTTGGGATAAATCTTACTAGGTTTCCTTGCTAAGAGACGCTTTTTCTTTTAGTCAAGTGACTGTACAACTTCATGATGTGCTACCTGGCTGCAGGTGAATCAACTGTGGGGCTGTACAGGAAATTCACAAGAAGCAAATGTAGGACTGTGAAAAGAGAGAACAACAATTACATATGAAAATTTAGATTAAATATGTTCTGGGACTTTGTATAGGAAAAGACTTGTTTCATTTTTGTTACTTCAGAGCAGCTTAGAATTGGATTTCAGATGGAATAGAGATACTCTGGCATAAAGTTTTGTTTTATCCCTTTCATCTCACCTGCAGTGTATGTGAGGGGTTTGAGCCTTTTACCCCTTCCTGGCTCAAGGAAGAGAACCCCACCGTACCTATTTTATTCAGTGTCCTTTGCTAGAGTATGTAATAGTATCTGAAACAGAGTCCATTAATAACTCACATCTCATTTCTGTGGCATTTGTGTTTCATATCATACAAGTCTTTGGCTTTAATGGTGACTCCAAAAAACACATGCTCATCCAGGAGGACTGCCTTTACTTTTATCATACCAAAATCACACTTCTTTTATTTTATTTATTTATTTAACTTTCATTTTATTTAACAACTCTTCTGTTTAGTAGAGCCTCATAAATGAATTGTAGACTATCCACCAGAGATTCACAATTTAACTGAAGAGATGTTAGTGGCTTTGTAGACCAGCTCTAGAATGATAGCTGGTATGTAGGGACCAGTACAGAGGAAAACACTGATGCAGTTGTAGCAGAAGCAGCTGAAAGCTTCACCAGGGCAGGGCTTAATGGTGGAAAAGACCAGGCAAACAGGGGAAAGTGAGGAAAAGAAACTGGTGACTATATCAGAAGGGCTCTTAGGTCCTTCAGGCAAGCACAGCACCACAGATACTGGATTCAGAATACGTACTTGGAGGATAATTATTCTGTGTGGCAGCGGCTGGCTTTATTTATGTGCATTATATGATGCAGAGTACATTTTGAGCCCAATAAATAAATAATAATAATTCATATTGTTTATGGGACTGGTGAGGATAATAATCTGTTAGAAACTTGCACTGCTGGAGAGAGCATTTAACTTTTCTAGACATGCCCCACAAATCTTGTGTTTTAACCCATCAAATTAATTAAAATATTGCAAATGTTTCTCCTCAAGTGGTCTCTAATTTGCACATGTATGGACTCCTAGAAGTTAGAAATGGAAAAGACACATTATTCAGCTCCATTATCTGCCTACACCATATTTTCTTTAGAAAGAAATTACCATATTGAAACTCAAATATGCCCATTTGCAAGGGCAAATGCACAAAATAGTCAAGATAGACATCTATTTGCATAAAAGACCACATATATTCAACTGTGAGAAAAAATTAAGAGATTGAACTAAGACAGACTGGAAACTTCATTTTCATTTGGGATAGGCAGCTTGTAAACCACTGTGAAAACCCTCAGCATGAGGTAAACCTTAATATAATATTAAAATAACTTTGTTTTGTCATTTTCACACATATTTTCCTAGATAGACCTCTGCAGAGATGTTTCAAATCGCCATGAGAAAATTTCTAACCTAGTTGGAGTCACAATATACTGGACACTATATAAAAAGTCTGTTTTCCACTACAGCTTTGAATACATTCAAAAGCTTTGACAGACAGGGGGAACTTTTGGACATTTGCTACAACTGAATTTTGAAGTTCTTCTACTGGAAAATAAAAACACAAGATGTTTTGATTTCATTAATAAAAACAAAAAAAAAAAGGCAGTGTGAAATCTGAAGTCCATTAAATTTTAAAAGCAAATAAACCATATTTATTAGGTAATATGTTTTGTGTAAGAGCGAGCTGGAGGATTCAGATCTGAAGTCTTAGCCATTTTCCAAGGTTTGTTACCTTCCTCACAAAGTACCATGCATATGTCCTGCTGGAAATAACTAGTTAGGCAATGATCTCATCCTGAAAGAATTTATTTTGCTTTCTAGAGATTTTGGGGTGGGGAATGGAGGTTTACCTATATTGATGCTTTCAAAAAAGCACCCTTTATCTTACTACGAATTTGAGTGAAGATGTAAGGGTGAGACTGTTTCTGCTCCTTTTAATGTTACCTTGACCCTTCAGTAATGTTTCTTGTCTTGACTGATGCCTCATGAGCTTTTCTAGCTTCATTTTAGCTCCCATGCATGCTTCTCTGAGGGCAGTCTTTTTCCACCTGCTGATGATTTGTACATCAAGAAACTCACCTCAATAACCATTGTGTTCCTCATGTAGCACACCAAAGCAAACAAAAGTGGGTTACTTTTCAAAAGCAAATGTGGTGTTAGAAAATAAATGAGATGTTTTGATAATGTTCTGTATGAGCTAGCATGAAGTCTGTAAAGAACTCCTTGCCTTGCAGAGTCCTCCCAGGCACTTAGTTCAGCTGCTTCCTGGGTGGTTTCTCAGTGATCCCTTTGGACAAAGTTTGCTGTGCTTCAGCTCTTGTTTGCTCCCTGTTCTTGTTTCAGGCTCTCTCCTGGATGCGAGTCTTGCTCTGTTTTCTCCTTTCCCTCACTTACCTGCTTACCAAGAAGGCTGTCCTCTCTCGCATGCTGAGCCACTCTCAAGGTAGGACATCTTTCCTGCAAGGGCAAACTTGACCCTGTGTGCAGTGGTCAGGACCATGTCACTGTCAACAACGTCACACTCAGTGGTCCACCTGCAGCCTTTTAACCCAAAGCACTGCAAGGAAGCAACATGGGTATCTTCTTTCTCCCCCCACCCCTGGTCACACTGTGACTGCTTGCGTGCTGACTGCATCTCACTTCAGTCACAGTGATTTTCATGACTGATAGATGAAGAGATTGCAGTTCAGCTATTCAGATGCTGCTCGTGCTAATGAGAAGACAATGTGGGTAATCAAACTAAAATACAATGCAAATGTGTTGGTCCAGGTTATAACATCAATATTTGTTCTCCCCGCTAATACAAGCCTCTTCCTTCCAATGTTCTCTTCCTTCAAATGAAACAGCTTGTTCTATGTGAAATGAAGTGTTTTGCATATTTCAGAGGGACAAAAGGAAGTATTTGTAAGGAAAAGACACCATTTTTCAAAATTCCGTGTAAGTACATCTGAAAAATGAGAGAGAGAAAAATCAGCCAATTGTTTTGAAAGGATCATTACAAAAGTTCTAACCTTTTTGTTTGTTTGTTTGTTTGTTTTTCCTTGAAATAATCTGACAAATTCAACACATATTCACTATTCAGTACACCCACATATGAACCGTAGTGATGTCTTTATATGACATTGTTGGTATATTTTTGCAATTAAAATTTGTCTTTTATGTCAATCCTGTTGCTGATGTTTGCCACTTAGTAAAGCTTATCTCTTGTCCTGTCACCCAGTTTAAATTCAAAGGCATGCAACATCCCCCCTGCTGATGCAAAGCTGGAAAAATACTGGACTCAATTTAGCAGACTTCTACCTTTGTGCAGCTGCATGGATAAGACATTTCATTACACAGCGAGCATAGACACTAGCAGTCAAAACAGTGCTAAGGTACAAGAGCCCAAATGAAATTGGCTTTTGGGAAGGATATTTAAAAACTCTCCCTTTCTGACTCTGTCATTTCTAAATTTGCATATCATACAGCAAAGAAAAGTGCCAAAGGGATCATATACTGTTTCTGCTTCTAAGTTTTCTTTCTTGATAATTTTTCATTCTTTCCATAGAATAATACTTATTGTTCTTATTTTTAGAAGACAGCCAATTACAATAGTCAGAAATCACCTCGAATAAAATGGTAAACTTTTAAAAATGTAAATTCATAAAAATGCTTCTATCACTAATAACGGGCAAAGTTGAGGCTTGTCAAGAAGCACTACAATACAGAGCTATGTAGTGACTTGAATATGGGCAAGAAATCTCACCTCTAAGCCATGTTGCCTCACTGGTGCAAGTGTAGCAAAGAGCCTGTGATTTCCCTTACCAGAATCTACACGTGAGAGAAAATTTCCAGTCTTTCTTCTCTTTGGTAGTAACCAAACAAATTGGTCCCTATTTCCTATTCTAGGACCATGGGGCAGAAAGATTTTTTTGTGGGTGATTGAATCCAATCCTCTGCTTTTGCAGGCATCATTAGCTTTGGGTTTTGTGTTTTCTGAACAGGACCATGTACTCATCAGTAGCAGGTCTCCAGTCACAATTGCTTTCTCTGTGTCCATGCTAGGCTTTGTTTTGCATCCTGCTCCAGAAGTTTGATTTCTTCCCAGTCTGCTTCTTGGGTTGTTTGAAACCATATGCACATGTTTGTGTGAGACTGAGCTGCATGGGCATGAAAGGCTAGTGCCATTCTAGGTGCCCTGAGACCTGGCAATATGGCACTGGACCGGTAGGACGTCATTGTCCTCTGGAGCATCTGGAGGTCGAGACATGATAAGGCCTCTCAGATGACACTATATGTCTATGTTTAGGCAACTGGAGTCCATCCATTTCAGTAGGTTCTTACCCTGAGATTGAGGTCAAGGCTGATGTACCCAAATGTAGATGTCTACATATCAGTATCTCCCATTATTTGTCTACAGATGTTTAGAACTCAGTTCAGGTGTGTACAAGTTCGTATCTCATGTTTTGCCCAAGATGCGTCAGAGTATCCTGCCCATCCTCCAACAGCTACTCCAGAAGAACACAGGTCTCCCAGAGGCCCTGGGTTCCCTAACCCCACAGATACCTTTGTATACCTCAGAGAGAAAGAGGAACAGGCAGCTGAGTTGAGTATTTAGTCAACACTACCAGAGGAGTACATCTGTCAGATAAAGGTAGGCACCTAGTGTCACTTGAAGCCTACCAGGGTTTCAGAGACATCTGCACAGATGACACAGGATTTATGGGTAACCTTTGGAGCAGAATCTGGAGGCTGGACCGGATATCCCATAGAACCTGAAGTGAAATAAATGCTTCCCTTTGGGCAGCTGCATCCTGTCCTGGGACTCCTCAGAACTATGTATCTCCTCTCCAGTGCAGCAAACCAGTTCTCAGCTTCACTGTCCGCTCTGCTCACTGCTCCTTTCACAGGCTCTCTCTGCCCTCTGCCTGGTGGGCCTTCCTACCCAGCTGCTCATGATGCGGCTGCCAACATGGAACAGGCATCCCACCAAAACTTGACACCATGTATGTTCATGCCATGGCTATATCTCTACTGCAGGACCCACATATGCAGCTCCTTCTCCCCTGCCTCCTGCTCCCAAGCTCCTGGTTTGGCTGATCACAGGACACGGCAAAGGCTCCGGGAGCGTGATAAGAGTTGTGATTCATGCTCTTAACCCCAGCAGTGAATACGCCATTAGAAGCACAACACTCGCTATGGAGCTTGGCTACCTGTAAGCCTCTACACAACTTGTTCTCAAATATGCATCCCTCCTCTCCTGCTCACCTCCCTTGTCCTCTGTCTTCACAGCTCCCTTGCTAGGATCTAGTCCTCCCTCCTCTGGGCCAGATCTTCTGCAAGTTGCTCTTTCTGTTGTCCTGCTTGCTGATTCGCAAATATAACTGAGAACTTTCTCTCATCTGTATCAGTGATTCCACTTACATATACATTTTTGCTTCTATAGTTCCTTATTTATTGTATATTCTTCCTGGATGAGGCTATTATATCTTCATACCTTAGTCTCTGTTTGCCTCTAAAATATTAGATAATATATAATGATGAAATATTGATGCTATTAATGCTGTGGTGGAGCAGGAAATGAATTCGAATGGGGACTCTGAAGGTTTATTAGTTCTGTGGTCTGTATTTTTTAACACTATGCAAATGCTAAGTGTAATTGCTTTTTACCATTGATTTTCTTGATTTATAGAGTTTAAGGCCTAAAGTTCGACACTGATCATCAAGAACAACCTTTTTTAATTTTACAGGCTACCAAATTTAATCCAGTAACTCTTTATGGCGCCCAGTATGTTCTCAGTGAGGTAATTATTGAAAAAAAATCAGATGCAATTTGGTGACCACATCTAATTTCTCAAAGCCATAACAACCCTTACAAGCCTTTGTTTTCCTGAGGATACCCTTCAGCAAGAACTTACTTTTGTGATTTAGCATTTTAATATCTAATTATAATTTTAATTAAACAATGAAGATACTGCAATAATAGTTTCCTCATTAAAATATGAATCAACAGGAAAATTAAGGTATTATGGCAACCTAAAGTGGGCTATGCTGAAACTGGGTCATTTTTTATTTAAGAGTTAAGTCTTAATTATTGCTCTTTGTGTAAAATGTGTATTATAAAATATTCAAGGTAGACAAAGGACCATTGCCTATGTCCATTTACATGATGTGAGAACACCGGGCAAAATTCTGCTGCCAGCTCCCTCTGGGTCTTTTAGTTGTGTGCAAACTTGCCTAAATATGAGTCAAATGTGGTCTTTTAATTTCTGTTTTGGTTTTGTTTGGGGTTTTTTCCCTGTTCTTTTGGGTTTACTTGAAAAGCTTGCCTTGCTGAACACTTTTGGAACACTGTTGAATTTGTGGCAGCTCCTTCTGTGCCACACCTGAAGTGACTCCCTTCCCACAAAGAGCAGCTCCCACAGTCACAGAGATACCCTAGGGGGGAAATGAGGAAAAGCTAAGGAGTAAAATACACGTGTTAATGACATTTGATCTGAATTAACTTTTCCAAAGGAACTCAAGGCATTGATGTAGAACTACTGGATGCTAGGGAAAACTGTGGCGAGTAACTTCAGAAATTGAATATATGGAATAATCCAGAAAGAAAATTATGTAGAGGCCAGAGCTGATGTAAAAGCATGAGGCACTCCCCAGAAATACAGGACTGAGGGCTGAGACAGTTCCCTTCTGAGAATCGGTCCTTCTCGGGGAGCCTCCAGAGCTGACACAGCCAAATCCCATCTGCTTTACAGCAACTCGAGGTTCAGCCACCTGCACTACGGTGCTGCATTTCCGTAAGGCCTCATGCCTGCCAGCAAGTGTGGGGCAGAGCATCAGCTCAGCGCTGACCTCAGATCACCACAATTGCTTCTGATAACTCTGCTGTCATTGTTCACATTGTTCGCAGCACAGCAGCCACAACAAGTGAGCCTGCGGGTAGCAGTCCAGGAATTTGGGCCGAATTGCTCCACATTATAACTGTTGCAGGAGGCTTTGAGATGGGCAGGGTGTTGGCCACCATTTTCATAGTTTTTGTCCTCTCGCTTGGCAATGCTTAGCTTTTGCATCATCAGAAAACACTGGTGAATATCAGTGATTTGCCCCATGTAGCTCATGAAAAGAATTCATGGGGGAAAAAAAGGTGCCTTTGATTTATTTGTACGGACTAGTTCTAACTTTTCTATCAAATGCAGCTGTCGTTGAGTGAACGTGTGCTGCCACCCATAGGCAACCCCAAAAATGTCTCTTTGCTCTTGCAGTTTATCATAAACAACACCGCTTCTCACGTGAAAGTCTGTTCCCCTGTTGTCTCCCATCTATCCTCGGAGCTAACTACAGAATATGGCATTAAATTAAGTATGAACAAGGTGAGAATGAGCTAATTTCACTATTTTAGTTAAAGGTAGCTCACTGAAAATGTCTCATTGCTTGTGAATATAGTATTATTATTGCTGCTTTTACTTATTCTGTCTATAAAAGGAAATGAGCACAGGGTGATTTTTTCCCCCTGTTCTCTGATGTGTTGCTAGCAATTGCTCTCAGTTAAATATAATTTTAATAATTTTTAATAATTAAACTCAAGTATGCTTGCATAGCCAGAAGAGAAGGCTCTGGGGACACCTTACTGCAGCCTTTCAATACTTAGAGGGGGCTTATAAGGCCTGTAGCAACAGGAAAAGGGGAAACAGTTTTAAAACAAAAGAGGGTAAATTTAGATGGTATATAATGAAGAAATTCTTTACTATGTGGGTGTTGAGACACTGGAACAGGTTGCCCAGAGAAGCTGTGGATGCCCCATCATTGGAAGTGTTCAAGGTCAGGCTGGACATGCTTTGAGAAACCCCGTCTAGTGAGCACTGTCCCTGTCCACGGCAGGGATAATCTTTAAAGCTCCCTTCCAATGTAAACCACTCTATTGATTATATGATTCTATATGTGAAATAAATATTAATTAGTGGGTTTTGGTAACTTATAATTTATGCATTCCATGCACCTATGTAATGTGACTAATAGTACTTTGGCAATAATGAAGTTAGCTATAGTAGAGCACCAGATGATGAGTTGGAGGGAGAACAATTTCATAGCACTGAGCATTCTGACTTACTGACTTATTGAGGCCTTCCTGGCTGCACGCTGGAAGGAGAAAAAAGTAACAGGTTTTGGTTTTGGGGGAAAAAAATCAAATTAATATCAGCAAAATAATTTCCAAGAAAGATGTGACTTCAATAGCATAAATACTGAAAACTGCATGATCATCCAGGAAAAGAGACAGCTTTGTTAATATCATTGCTACTAGCACTGGTGCATTGCTACGTTTCAACATATGGCTCCTGCAAAACAGAAAAAACTATTGATAACTTGACAAAAGTGCTGTGTCTCGGCCTCTTCACACCAGGGGAATGAAAAATTCAAGACTGTTATAATTAGTATGAAGTGTTCTACTGTAGTTCCCCTTTTGCCCCCTTTTTTAAAAAAAGTGAAGAGGGAAATCACATTTAATATTTCTTTTAATTCATACACCCAAATGGTGGCCAGTTTTCAGTTTTTAATCTTCACTTTAACAAAGAGCAGTTGGGCAGCTATTGACGGTGAAACACAGCAGTCGACTACCTTGTAAATTAGAAGCTGTGGTAGTAAAAATGTATTTGTATATCACCGGGAGTAGAGAGAGTGTCTGCCTTGTAAATTTAATTAAACAGCAGGTGCAAAATCAGGTCATATGGCTTTGATGTGCCCCATGTGAGGATGACAACTAGACAATGATTCTAATATGAAGAAATTTGCATACATTTGCATTGGATTGCATAGAACATTGTAGCTCACACCTATTTTCTGTGTTTCATTTTGGGGAAGTTGAAGATTTGAATGAACGGTTCCTATTTAGTTTCTACAACTAAACACAAGAAATGCTTTTGTTCTGTCATGGTAGGGAACATATGGGTTATGATGCTGTTATGTACCATTTTATAGAGTATGCTTACATGATAATCAAACATTTGAAAATGCAGCTGAGGTACTTGTAATGACAGGAGACGCAAGACTGGGAGCGGGGGGGAATACAGAGGAAGAATGGAAACCACCTCTGCGTTTTAATCTTTCCTTGATGATCATTTGTTTACTGGAGCATTAATGCAAATCTATATTCTGGTCTTTGTCCAGGGGGTGTCACAAACAATTGTCTTTGCTTTAGTAGTTAATATTGTAAACAATGAAATTATGTAGGTTAGAAGTGTTTTCAAATCTGGCAATTAGCACCTCGTAATGATTATTAGTTATAAAAAAAAATGCAATTTCTTCCCTTACTGGCCAAAGTTAAGATTTGAATTGTATAGACAATAGTTATGCTTCTTCTGCTAACAGTTTAATGGGGAAATCAACTGTATAGATCTCCCAGATCTCTTCTTTGCTGTGAAAAATGTTAATGGAGAGTTGGTTTCATTTTTGACAGTGTGTGAGATTTTGAATTTTGAATCCCAGTGCTGGTTTTGCTGACTGTGCTAGATGTATAAGTCTTAGAGGCTACTAGAACACAGCTGGGAGGGCGAAATGAATTGCTGTGAGAGAAGATGCAGCTGACAAAAGGCTGAACCTTGCTCATCAGGTGTTACCTAAACCTGGATCAGCAAAGACCAAAATCTGCCAAGCAAAGGCTGCTCAGGGAAGCTGTGAGCACGAGCCTGTCTGCACTTCTGCAGGCTGATCTGCAAGGCAACGTAAAACAAATTTAGAAGCTTGCAGTGGCTCTTATCCTGGGTGGTGTTGTCCCTGTAAACTGCCAGATCTAGCAGCTATTAAGTTAGAGTAGCAATGTACCAACTATTAACACTGAACTAAGTGCAGGTATCATCCCAAATAGTTCAGCTCACTTAAACTAGACACAGAGATCAGACCTGACTAGACAGCAGAGACTCCCTATGGGAAGGCTCTAAATACCACATCTGTAGGAAGCTTCCCCTGAAAGGCAGTGCCAGATGACAGCAGTCTAGTGTATGTGGTTCCTCAGGTGACCTCGATTCAAGGTGGCTATATTGCCCCTTAGTTTATGAGACAGCCTTTAAAGAAGCATCAGGCTGTATCAGGAGGCACCACTTTTGAATGCTCATGATGTTGGCTTTCACGTACAGCTCCTGGTGTAGACTCAAGCTCCCAGGAACGTAAATGCATTTTGCACTAGAGTTTCACAGTTGCTGGGCAAAGAACAAAAATCACATGACAAAGCTCCTGGTCACAAGGCTACAAAGACATTTTCCCTATGAGTTTTTGCCTTTTGTTTGCAGGAATCTCACACTGCAGAACTGCTTCAGGGGGACATGAGAGGGTATTTCGCACCTTGGATGTTTGATTTTGTCTCTGCTGGAGTTCTTTACTGCTTCTGTTAAAACATGGACCCCAACATGATTCAGCACAGCTGGGGGTTGATGAGGAAGAGCTAGGAAAAGGAAGAGGAAGAGAAGGAAGTGGGATAGAATTCAGGGAAAGGATGGGAGAAAGCTAAACAGGAGCCTCCTAGACAGATCTTGTGCCAGCATAAAATGCTTCTAGTATATCAACAGCTGATCTGCTTCGGGAGGTTTCTTTCTTTGCTACCTACAGCCTCCTCACTGAGGTTTTCTATTCCTTCAGTTGTGGTGAATGCTAAATCAACTCCTTGTGTTTACCCTATTTAGGGATAGAAACCTTCAAAGGTACTGGCAGAAATACTGTAATTGTAACCATTCTCCCCAGATCATTCATCACTGGAATTTGCTCTGTCTGTGAGACGCTGTATGTGCTTTCTCAGTTAAGTACCCTGAGTCGTCTGAGCCTGGGCACTGAAGCTTATAGTGTCTCCAGCACCCATGCTATGTAAATACAGTAGGTTTACTGAATTTCGCCCTAAGCATTTTGTTTTAGAAAGCTCATATCCTCTGTCCTGGAGCTCCCAGGTGAAGCTTATAGAAGCTGTCAATATACCAGTGGCAAACACATAATCTCTGGCTCTAGATAAACAACAAACAATAACCTAAAATTCCTGGTGAGAGAAAAATGTGTTAGTTACTTCTTTTATTCAATTTCCTTCCTTTTTTTGGAATGAATTGGGGAAAAGTAATCTAAGAAAAAAAAAGCATGAAACAAATCAACTAATTTGTATTATCATATTTTAATTTGGGGTTTTTGTTGTTTGGTTTTTGGTTTTGGTTGTTTTTTTTTTTTTTAATAACATGAAACACTGCCCAGGAAAGCAAACTTCAGAAGTAACACAATTAATTATGACATCAATAAACAATTCAGCAGTTCTGAGAAAATATTCAAATGTCCTTCCCAAATAAAATGTGAGCAACGTATATTAAGCACCTGTAAGAACCTTTTTTAAAATAGTTAACGTGCCAAATGCATTCAAACAGATTGGGTACCCATGTTAATTGCACAGGGAGGTTATTCCCACGGGTCACAGAGCAAAAGAATAAGTTAAGAGAATAAAAGCAAAAGTACCTAGCAAAAGCAGCCAAGCACAGTAGAGAAGACACTAGTAAAATGAAAAGATAACTGAGTAGAGTCGAACTGCTTCATTTTACTAGACCTTCCTGCAATGTGAAAGGAACCAGTGCATATGAAAGGCAGGAAGCAAGGAGGTCTGGTTAAGTCCTGCAGGTGGTGGTCCCGTGTGGCAGCGTCCTGAGGTGGTGAGGAGAGATCAGAGGTGGCGGTGCTAGGGCTCTGTCCCACAGAACAGGGGCATTTCCCCCACCAGTGGATGGAGCCTGCATGGTCACTCCCTCCTGATGGCTCCAGAACGCAGTCCCTGGCAGTTTCTTTCAGACAGCGTGACTTCAGACCATCCCCATGCAGGCTGGCTGGTGCCAACCAGGGCTTGTATTTCAGGAGAGGATCTTTGTTGCTTCTACAAGCTGCTTTCCTCAAAGGACTGGAAGTGGTTTCAGGGACTGGGCTAGAGCAGTTCTGCATCAAACAGTTACACTGCTAGGAAGTAGAAACCCACTGCTTAACTTGCAGTGGCAGCTTTCCCACCTTCTGAGTGACAGCAGCCAAAAATACCGAGCAGAGGAATTAACGTTCTGGTTTATTTTACCTGGGTGTAAGTGTCTCTACAAGGTATGAAGAAGATACATGTTTCCAACTGAATTCTCTTAACATGACTTCAGGAATAACATTCACCAGAAGATGAAACATCTGACCTGCCTTTTGCTGAGCTTAAAAATGTAAATTTAAGTATATTCTGTGCAAATTTTCTCAATTCATAAACTTGTTACATCAAAGGACTCACCTTTACATTTTCAAGGAGGATGTATATGCATAGTGAAAACCCAAGAATTTGTCGGTTCTTTTAGATAGGTTCCCAATACCTTCAACCTTATTATGATCCTCATTATTGGATTCGCTAACTCAGCAATAACTGATGTCAGGAAGTATCTTGCCCATTGAGATAATTACCTTAGGTGAATATAATTAACTTTGCTAAAACTGGTAAACTTTTAAAAGTCACCACTCCAGGGCTTTGCTTCAGTTTTTCACAGTTTGCTCTGGTTCTTCATAATTGATATGCTTTTCTTCCAAGGTTATTCAGACAGAAATATGTCCCTCTTCACTCCCATGTCAACCAGAGGAAACACCAGATGGGCGCAACTTACTGTTATTAATTTGTACTGCATTGTAAAAAAATATAGCAAACCAGCCTCAACTATTTCCAGCTCAGTTAGAGAAAACAAGCAAAGGTAGAATGAAGGAAATTATCTCTATCTTACTGAAATCAACTTTGCTCAGGAATCATCAAACTAGAAGATAGAACTAACTCTCTTGATTCCAAGGATAGCTGGGCAAGTAAAAGTATTTTCCCATATCAAAAGAGTTTCCAAAACCTAGAGAATTTTGCTATTCTATAATCTGATGAAACTAAGCCTTTTCAAAGTGAAAAAGCCTCCATTTCACCTGGAATATTCCAGCGTTTTAGCTGGCATCTAGGAATTAAGAGATGGGGTAGGTCCTCAGGTTGAATGAAAGTGCTTTTTCTTGAAAAATCCAAGGTGAATATCCTAATCTTTGGGTTAATCTGGGCTAGGATTCTTTCTCATTTCAAACAGCAATTTTATTCTTGTCAAAACTAGCTCGCACATCCTTTGGAAAAGTTTGAACTTTATGAATTAGCATTTTTCAAATGAAAAAATAGATAAAAAAAAGTCTAGGTATTCTTTAACATCAAATCCTTTAGTTATTTCAAAACATTTTCCTTTCTTTCTTTCTAGCTTCTTAATTAACAAAAGGTAGTAGAAGACAGACAATTGAAATACTATGGCCTTGCTATACACCTTAGAAATTACATTACAATTTGCTACTAGGCTGAGCTGCTATAATACCTCTGGTTTAGTTGCTCATAGCTAGGACACAAATTATCAGTAGTTTATCATTCTAATGCCGTCATCATATCTCTCCTTTTTAAATAAGCAAAACTTACACATGTGAAGTGGCTTCACTGCAATGTTCAAATATGACAACCAAGCTTGGTGCTTTTCCTATTTCATGTGGAGCAAACATGTGTAAATACTTTATTAAAAGTAAAAAAAAAAAAGTGAAAGCTGTTCCCTACTGATTGATTTTTCAAAAGCTCCCTAGACTGATTTGGCTACAGATGTTTGCAAAATGATTGGATGTAAAGTGGGCTTAATTCATAAAAGCAATAAAATGTTGCTTATTGACTGAACAGATGAACTAGCTGAGGGGACATAATTTGGAGTGTTCTTATTGGAAATGCTTTGAAGAAATGTAATGATAGTGCAGGAAAAAAAGCCTTATTAGATATGGTAGAATAAATTTACTGCAAAACATTTCAGAAGATTTGAAACACTGAGAAAATGAATTCCTGAATTTTGGTCTGTACAGTTATGCATCCAAATAAATTTGTTGTGCCTTCTCAGACTAACCATGTTATTTACAGTTAACAATAAAATGATTTAAACCTACATTCAAGACAACTGTAAGATGAACAAAAAGAAAGAAGTGCTGGTAACTGAAATTCTTCCCTGTCTTGCCAAAGGACTGTTCTTTCAAGTACTAGTGCCTACTGTGCATTTTCAAGGCTGTAAAACCTCAGGCATATTAAAAAATAGTTCCTGGTGAGTCAGGTCATCACTTCCAACAGAGAGAGTGAAGAAATCATTACAAGGTCTCTACCAGATTTCCTTTCTTGAGAATCCAGACATTTAACTCCATGCCTTATAAGGATGTGCAAAGACAGAATTAAAGTCACATTATTCCAGGACCTCAATGTGTTCTGCTGTCATGGTTCTCATTGGCTGGTTCGGATGTCTGAGGCCACACTTCTCTACAACTTATGGCTGATTTTTAATATACAGGTAGTTTTAATAGTCACCTGGAAATTTTGATGTTCTTAGCTCTCTACCTCACTAACACTCCATTTTCAACTTCTTAAACCTTTGCCATGGGAATTCTGGGCATTAGTCTTAATCTGAGTTTTGAAGGAGTATTTAGAGAGAGATCCCATCCAAAACTTATGCTGGTAAGGTTTCTTTTTGGAAACCATCAAAAGCCCTTTCTCTCTCTGTAAGGAACTCAAGCTCTTATTTTAGAGCTATTTCAGCAAGTGCTTAGAATTTAAGCTTAGATTAGGTACCTCAAATGAGCAGATTGCATCCGTATTCCCCAGGCCTTTCTCCAAACATGTGTTTGCAGATGTGTTAACTGCAATGGATATGACTTGCTTCTTCTGCTGGGCTAAACTATTCCCTTGGGCTGGCTCATGAACATTATTCCTGATGACAGCAGGGTGCTGTGAAGAGCATTGCTGGGCAGGATGGAAGTTAATTCCTTCTCAAGGAAATGATCATCAGTGTGAGCATCTACTTTTCTCCTGGCATGACTTACAGCAAAAAGCACAGGGCTGTGAAAAGAACATCCAGTCAGGCTTTCAGCAGTGGCAGAATGGTGGAGTGCCCGTTTGGTAAGCTGAAGGCCAAATGACACAGCTTCAAGCATCATTTGGGTGCCAATACTTCAAATGCCATGTATATGATTATGATTTGCAATTCCCTGTATTATATACTCAGCCAGGGGCAAAAATTTCTAGCAGGGTTGGATTCTGGAAACTGATGTACTTTGTAAACAGTTCACCCAACCAGAAAGGGGCTGTAAATATAAGTTTAACAGAGGCAAGGTTTTATACTTTAATAAGTAATTGCCAACTAATGTATGTTTTATTCTTAAGATGTTTATGTTTCCAGTTTGCCACAGAGCTTAGTATTGCTTGCTGTATTATTTGGTTTATGTTCTGGATTGAGGGGGATGATGATCTTGATGGAGCATGACATTCCTGTTGAATTTTGCTGTTTGTATGGGTAAGGAGTTGATACTTTCCTGAGTTAATTATTGTATTTTAATAGATGTATGTAGAAAACTGGAATCATGGACTGACATGTTAGTTCCTGGCATGCACCACTTATCTGAGGGTGCTCTGGCTTAAAAAGGGAAGCAAAGCTATGTGTTTCCCTTGTTTTGGAAAAATTCTGTTCCTAAACATACCTATGCAGTCACATTTGATATGCCCAGGATGCCTGAGACATCCACATGGGACTAGCAGATACAACACAAGACGTGTATGTTGTGGTTTAACCCGCTAGGCAACTGAACACCACACAGCTATTCACTGGGTTGAGATAAAAGACAGTTTAATAGGACAGAAAAAGAAGGGGTAATAATAATAACAACAACAACATACAAAATAAGTGATGAATTGCTCAGCACCCACCAACCAATACCCAGCCAGTCCCCGAGCAGTAATTGCTGTCCCCTGGCCAACTTCCCCCCAGTTTATCTACTGAGCATGACATCACATGGTATGGAATGGCCACTTTGGGTCAGCTGTCCTGGCTGTGCCCGCTCCCAGCTTCTTGTGCACCTGGCAGAGCATGGGAAGCTGAAAAAGTCCTTGACTAGTGTAAGCAGTACTTAGCAACAACTAAAACATCAGTGTGTTACCAGCATTATGCTCATACTAAATCCAAAACACAGCACTATGCCAGTTACTAGGAAGAAAATTAACTCTATTCCAGCTGAAACCAGGACAGTATAGAAGACTTCTGGACAGGCAGTTGAAGACCAGGTGGGATTGTGTGAAATACTACAGGAAACTGAATTCCACTACTCATTTTGGTCCGTTGAAAGAAAAGCTTCAGACCAGCACAAAAACTACACTGCAGGAAAACACAAAAAATAGTAACAGAAAGTTATATTTGCTGCCTTAAGTTATGAAAAAGAAAAATTCAGCCAACATCTTTGTAAAATCCTGCAATGCAAATGATCAAGGCACTAGGCTTTATTCATACAGGCGCTCTTATGCTTAAATTTTAAGTCCATTTGGAATCATCTTCTCATCAAGTTAAGCCCATGCACAGGGATTACCAAGATCACTATCTTTATCTGCTATAACTGATGACAGCAGGGTGTCACTTGCATGTACTGCCACTGTTGCCTGCCTAAATGGGTGTAATTGCCAAATCTCTGTTCATAGTGTTTTTAAGGTAGCAATGAACATTTAGGCAAATCTGGTGGGCACATGCACAACTGTGTGCTTACCTGTGAGGTCAAACTTTTTATAATGTGGTCATAAAGCTGAGACGAGAAGGGACGAAAAAAGGATAGACACAGATAGGAAAGCCTGGAGGTAGTAAGTTAACAGCAGTATGTCTGAGTCTTGATTTCTGCAGCCTTTCTCCCACCACCTATATATGCCTTCTTCCCCCTGGAAAAAAAAGCCCTTACCTGGTTTTGGAGTTCATCATACTCTGTGGGATAACCCATGATAACTTCCTGGAAGCGCAAAATGTTCAAGAGATTGTACCTTGAATTTGAGAGTCTTTGCGGTTGAATTGTATTTTGCCTCACCTACATGATGCAGCGCTGAAGAGGTTAAAGAAAAGTTGCCCCTCTTTCAAAACTGTGTTAATTAAAAATGCAAAACCCAAAGAAATCACAGCTGGATAAATAAAAACAGCCCAGATGGTATAGCAACAAACTTCTGGCAGGTCTTGAAGCAGACAGTATTCCTGCATATTTTATTTCCTACACAGGCTATCACCAGACCACACCAGTGACAGGTTGGGCAGCACAGCAGAGTGCAGGGCACTCAGGCTGTCCTGGTGCTAAAACACACCTAAAAGACAGCACAGTTCTCAGAAACACCTGACTACATACCTGGCGCTTGCTCATCACACAAAATGTGTCCCCAGGTTCCTACCCATGAGTCAACTGGTTGTCTCTTCATTGAGAACAAATTCCTTTTGGTGATACTCTTTCAAGTGTGCATGTAGGCAAAATTCAGCCTTTCAATTTGTGCATGTGTTATCAAATCCAGTGATATCCTGCTGTGTATTTGTCAGCTTGATCTGAAATGCACTCAACCAGGGAATTCAGATCCACTTTGATGAGCTTTAGATCATGTTCTCATGTGCAGAACTCTAGCAAATTCCAAAACAGAGTGCTCTAACTTTTGAAAAGGAATTGGGTGACACCAGTCCTTTCCAGATGTATCTGGCTAACTCCTCACATCCTACAGAGTGGCTCTGCCTACGTACAGGAGATGAGCAATGGGGATGTGTTGTTACAGCTGTTGCTTCCCTTGGGCTGCCAGATTCATGGAACTCTAAACATCCAAAATCTAAGAATATCTGGGCAACACTTTTGGGAGAAAAAGAAGTCACATCTGGGAAATGTGGACATACGGTGACCAAGGCCAGGCTCAGGGCAGTAGAAATAATATTTATAGTTTCTTTACATGCTGTGTCTTGATGAGGGCCTTTCTCATTAATTTGTTAGCTCTTAAGAAATCATCCAACTTCATCCCAATTAGTTTTCCTGCTCACTGGTAAGACAACACAAATTGAAGGGAATGGAGTAGGTGTTGCGTGGATTAACATCTGAGAATTAAATGATTGGGACAGACAAAAAGTATGGCAGAGGCATGAGAGAGAAATGACGAGGTTAAAATAGCAGATATCAATTAAAAATAAGCACATCTCTAGAGTGATCATCACTCATCTTCTGAGTGCTCTACAATGAGGGCTTGCATTTGTCTTTTCAAATGCAGCATGCACTTAGTATATGTGGCACAACCAGCATTAGCGCTACACCATGCCATCATGCTCATTACATGCCACATAAGGTACGCAGAAGCAGTGTGGGAAATGTGTGGTGTTAGAGTTAGTTTGTTGTTCCTTTGTTTGAGCTGTGTGCCAGTTACGGTCTCAGACCAGCTCTAGTTCCGTGCGTGGCTTGGAGTCCCCTGCAAGGGCTCCCCACAGCTGGCAGGGGCTTCTCTGCAGGCTCCGAGGCTTACCCTCCTGTAATGGAGAACAGAGTGACCTGGACTTGAGGCTATTTCTCTAGCCTTTGTGCAGTCCTCCACAGCCTTCATTTACATTTGGCATTATGATGGAGATCAGACTCTTTTATTGCCATATAAACTCTAAACATATGGCTGTATCCACCCCAGAAAGTCTCATTAAGCTGTATAAGAGGCAGGAAACAAGAGATGGCTTTTGGTCACTGGGCACAATGGATAATTAGGCTTTATAATTAAAGAAAGGCTTTGGGGAAGGAAAAAAAATCCTGAAAGGCAACATGGCTGTTGTAGCTACAAACCTTATTATTGTTACAGCAGAAACTAACGGCATCCATTTTGTCTAGTAACTCTGAGATGGCCTTATTCCAAAGATGGTCTCCTGAGTGATTTGGATTAGACTTTGACTTCATGGCCAGATTTTCATGCAATGCAAGTTGTTGTTGTTTTTTTCTTTCTTTTTGTAATAATGTATGTGTTGCTCTGGCAGATGTTTTATTTTCACAATTTTTTTTCTAAATCAACACTACTGAGTGATACTGAGATGCTTTGATGGTGTAATCCTGACTGAAAAAGCCTTCTGGCACATTGGATAAAGATTCGTGATATGCGTGCTGCTGTGTTACAATAGATATACCACTGCTCAACCTCCTGTTCAGGTTGAGCCCCCACATACTTTTCTCACGTCCTCTCCCGAGCCTCCCATATGGTTTTGGGAGCTGCTGAGCTTCATGGGCTGACTCCCACCTTCTGTGGGGCAAACGCAGCAGATTGAAGATCCTACACACACACATACCCACCCCCCCCAAGCATGAGCAGGAACAGAGACAAACCTGCATTTCAATAGAAAGAAAAAGCAGCTGGCAAGAACATGACAGACATTTCTTCCTTCAATAGATCTCCTCCCGCTTCCTTTCCACCCACCCTTTTCTCTTTGGTTGCTTGTCCCTGGATCATTTCCTGCTCCAGGTGGTGTTTCCTTCTATGTGGAGAATTTAAAGACTGGAGTGCCAGCACCCTCGCTCCCTCAAGTAATAGCCTGCTCAATGTGCAAACATCTGTGTTACTGCCTGTGTAGTTAATAGGCTTGAGTGAAATTTCCATTCTCTGGCAGTTAGCTTAGGTGGGACTGAATACTTGCCCCTGAATGGGAATATTTGCTCTACCTTGATCCAGTGGGGACAGTGGCCTTGGTGCAAGGCGGGTGACATGTGCTGTATTATGTGTTTTATCCAGACGTCATAATGTGGATTCCCATAGCAGTGATGACAATGGTTCCTCACTGGACTGGAAAACAGTGGAGACCAAGCTCAGTGTCGGGCTTAATCTTCGTCTGTGGTAGACATCAGTGAATTATTACTCATTTCAGATTGAACAAGGATTTCTAATTAACAAGTTGTTCATGACTGAATTCTCATTTCAGTATATATGTTTTAATCGCACATCTATATGTATATATGTGTATACAAACATATTACCCTGAGGTATTTGATTATTTCTTTTTTCTGTTCCCAGTCTTTACTTTTCCCTTTGGTCCTGACTCTGTTTACTGATATTTAATTTTGCCTACTGGAATCACATTTGCTTTATTCCTTGATTAGTTAATTGAAACTGACCAAATTATAAAATAATAAGTAATGAGAAATTTATAACAGCATGCACATAGTGTACTTCTGGAGTGATTAATCAATGGATATCAAAAAAATGGAAAAAATTTTGAAGACTTCCAAATATGCATAAGGATCACCTGAATGACAGGGTGAAGAAACAGAGGCAGGGGCCTCGACAGAGGAAAGCTGCTCCTGAGCTCCTGAGCCAGGAGGCAGGGGAGAAGGGCTATGGTTGTTACCTGGACAAAAAGCTGATAGTCTGTTTGTCACTGCTCTTAGTTCTGTCACCGGCTCAATCTGTGTCGTGGAAGTTTTAACTGCATTAGGAGTTAATGTGATGGTAGAAGTGGCATTTCAGGAGGGATCTGAGAGGTTACTTGTAGTGGTCTGAGATGACTACTTCCAGAGCACAATGACAATTTTTTCTAGACTGATACACCTGCTGAAGAGCTCCGTGGTCAGATTACAACGGCTGGCTGCTCCTTGGAGTGTGCTGGAGTCCTGATTGCTTGTGTAATTTTTTCCTGCTGATAGAATCCCTCCTGGGCACAATGCTTCTTATTTATGAAAGAATTAGAAAAGGAAAGGATTCTTCTACTTCCTAAAGTGAAAACACAAAAAGGTGGGAAAAAAAATAGCTTTAAACATATATACGTATGTGTATTTTGTTCCACACTTTTAATAATAATAAAGAGTTTTATAAAACATGATTTTACAAAAAAAAACCACCACAGCTGAAACTCTGGAGTACTTTACATTGTGTCTGGGATTGGGACTGTAGGGTGAGAAAGTAACCTTCTTCTCTGATTTCATTCTTGTGTACAGACTCTCAAAAAGCAGAGCCTATTTTAAATAATAGATATTTAGAAGGCTTGTCTGAGGATCTTTCCTTGGCAAAGGACAGGAACAAATTGTTGATGTTCATTTTGTTAAACAGTTTTTGTTCTGCCGAGATGTTCCTAAGATTCTTTTGCTGTAACCTTGAAGAAGCTCCACTTGAAATCAATGGATTGAAAAACACACCTGCAAGGGTAAGGGATGGATTAGGTATCCCAGCTCAGTGCAGAGACTCAAGTTTTCTCTGTGAGACATAATTCTTTACTACAGCAGCTACTGAATTATTGTGATATAAGAGCTCTTGATGGTTTTTTTCATGTGAAAACAAGCATTTTTCAATTACTTTATTTACTGCACCTATGTCTCAATCCAAAACCAGAATTTAAAGTTTCACAGAGCAGTATAGATTCTTTAAAAATATCTGAAAATGTGTAATTGTAGTCAGCATTGGACTGAATTTTTCCAAGCAGTAGATTAATCTGATTTACACAGGAAAACGCTTTATGCATAAGTACTTGAAATTGCTCTACAAAATGCACAAACAGCATGAACACAGTGCAATAATGCATCTTCAGATGTAATGCAAACATTTCATTCGTACAACTATCTCTTTAGCTCAAGAAATTAAGTGTAAAATTAAATTGTTCAAGTTCAGAAGCTTTGCTCATGGAATGCAGCATCAACACTGCAGTGACAACAGTTAATTGTATGTTACATATCACAAACATCAGACAATTTAGTATTGGATTCTTTCTCACAATTCTATGCACTGTTTTCTACTGGAACTTCCATAAGTTAGTGTGTTTTCCCACTTAAGAAGATATATAGTTGTTGCAAAATTTTCACTCCTCCTATAAATACATGAGTGATGGTTATTGTTGCCTGTATTTGCTACCTGGCAAGTCACAGTGCACAGAAAAGGGAGCAGACTGGTGCTGAACAGTTGCAGTTTCCTTTGAAACAAACAGAGCTGAAAGAAGCAAAGACTTCTCAGGAGGTTTTCAGCACCTTGTAACATACAGCCTTTAATGAACTTACAGCCGAAAGAGGTCCAGCCAAAAAGACAGGGTAGTGCAGCTTTAGTAAGGGTAGTACAATAAAAACTTTAAGATAAACTAGATTTGTTAGATTGCTTTTTGTGTGTTCTTCACAGGACACACATAAACAATTTCACAGTAACTAGAAATTGGTCTGTACAGTTCAAGTGTATTCAAAGCCAGATTTCACATGTCATCGTTTGTAAGAATTCAGAACTGATTGTGTTTGTTCCTGTTATTTGCCTTTAGTTTATCCAGATATACTCCACAGGTAAATCTTATTCATTATCTAAGGTCTTTGAGTCATTGGAAATCATAGCCTAATTCTCACCCAGAGTTACACATCATGCAGCCTCTTTAATTTACTGAAATTGCAGGAGGATAGCTTATGGACTGGCTCCTTGTTGTAGGCCCTCCGACATCTCAATTTCAGCCTTGTAATGAATATCAAATACCTACTTATCATGGTATAGAGTCATGTCGTAGCAAAATTTGGCCTGTGAACATCGGAAGCTGCTACTTTTTCTCTTTTTCACCAGAATTTAGCTTTTCCTTATGTCAACAAAAATAGGCTTTAATCAACTTTATGAGTGATTAAACACAAACTGAAGCAAAAGCTGGTTATGCCTTCAAGTCTGCAAAACAATGTCAGTACAGTTGCTTCCATTAAGAGAGGCAGTTGACATCAATAGGCTATTGTACAGGCACAAGGAGACACAGCGCAGAGTCCCACAGAGGTCCAAGACTTAACGTGAAGTTTCTCAGGCATGGTCAGGTCCAGGGTCAAATTTCAGTTCCATGCCTGCCAAATTATTAAGCCACAATATTTCATTTTCCATAATACAATCTTTGCCATCGCTGGCAAATAGTCATGATTAAAAGTGCATCCATCTGGCTCTTATTAAGATAAATTATCACATTCATCTGTTACTCTGCCTATATTTGAAATTGCGTGTTTATTTGCTTTTGTGTGAGTCACCCTCTATTTAACAAAATGGACAAGGGACATAAAAGTAGTTTGGTAAGCAGTGACAGAAATCATCCTATGGAAAAGCTGTCTATAAGAGGGCTCAGTGCGTGTAGAGATAAGCCCAAGAGTCCCACAGTGAGGATTTGTGCTGAGACTGGAGGATGAGAAGGACACAGCTTGAGCAAACACTTCATTAGCCATGAATAATGAATGAAGGGACTGGACAAAACTGAATGCACTGTTTAAAAGAAAAAAAAAAAAAAGCTGAACAGTCAATAACTTTTGGTATATGTAAAGACCAAAACAGTTTGCAGAACTGCAGTAGGTACCTAACACTAGGTATATCACCTGCTAACCAGCAAGTCAGGCATCTTTCTTCTCCAAGCTTACAAGGGACCAAATTTGCCCCTCTAAGGATGAATAAGATAGTATGGGGTAGCTGATTAATGATTTGGTTTTAGTGACTTTCCCAGAGGTCTCAGGGTATTTAAGAAAAAGCAAAAACTTGAAAGGATAAGATCACTATGATAATTCTATAGTGAAACTCTCCATAACTTTAGAGTTATGGTACAGCTAAATAATTGTGCAAACTTTTTATCACTGGCTACAGGAAGTAATCTCTCCTAGATCCTGCTTGAACATGTTTTCTGTAGACTTTGTCAGAAGCATACTCAAGAGCATGTAAGACTTGTTAATGTGTTCCAGGTATAAAGGAAGCACAAGAATTGTTGTAAGGACAATTAATAGCAAAAAAAAAAAAAAAAAAAAAAATTATTTTAATTTTATTTGTTGTCTTATCTATAAAATCTTTTTTTAAACTGAGGCGAATGGGATTTATTAAAATGTGAGGGTTTTAAGTTATCATTGGGGTTGCATATTAGAGCTCATGGTTCAGCTGCAAAGTAAACACCAGCCTTTGTGAGACTATAGGTGGTGATATTTGTCTCACTGACATTTCTTGTGGGACATAGGAAATGGCAGGAACTTACAATGCTTAATAAGAGTTGTAATGAAATGAAACTCAGATCATCCTTTAAAATGCTGTAGAGCAACATTAATGCTCCACAATTAGCCCTTTATCTTAGTTGATGCGTCAGCCATTACAGTAATATCTGAGTATTTTATATGCCCTATAAATAAAAGGAAAAATAGGTTCATCTACTGGGAAAAAAAGCATGGACGTCAATAATGCTTTGAAAGCCCTGATTCTCATAAGTACATTTACTGTGGTATGTACAGTGGAGATGTGAATTATTTATGTGCTGATTGTGCAGGATGGCATGTCATTTCACACACCATCAGGCTCAGAAAAACACCTCTAATTTAAAAAAAAAGGCAAACCAAAACAGGCTATTAATAAAAAACAAGCAACAGACAATGCGAAAGGTCTGTGTTGAAATCTGCAAAGAGCATTCACATTAAAGGCTGGAAACCCTGTGTCCTTCATGTGTCCCATTATGGAGTATAAGGTAATATACATGCTGGTGAAGATATAGAAATAGCAAACTGATGGACAGGAATGTGAAACAGGGATCTGGGGACAGGATATCCATAAAGACCTGCCTAAACCTAAGAAGGTGAGTCTTTAGAGTGGTATGTTCCTCTTGGGGCAATTCAGAGCACCTAAAGTTAGTTTCTAGCTGGAAACCTGAGATCATCTTCTGGAGGAACAAAATTCTCTTTCTCCAAGGAGAGCTGAGAGAGCCTAGCATAACTAGCCTAGACTTTGCCAATACCTGCAACACAACTTAGTCAAGTCTGCAATAACTGTGCCTCACTTTGAAGCCAGTTTTAAATTACCTTAGTAAACTAATTCAAATCCAAACAATTTTAAAGAAATTCACTAGAAGTCATCCAGCTCATATTATAAAGAATGGAATCACAGAGGACCCGTATCCTCTTCTTTTTTATCTTTCCCAGTGGACTGTTGTATTACTTGCTTGGTTGATAGCACTATCTTTTACCAACTTTTTTTAACCTTTTTCATACGAAGAGCACATGGCAAGTTGTTTAACCTTTGGGCATGAAGTTTGCTAAATTGGATGTCTTCTGTACTCTTTCAGGAAGAATTTTGGAGGGGATTAAAGAAAAACTACTTGAGTTTTGGTGAAGTTTTCTAAAACACATTGACTCAGAAAATCCCCATCTTATAGACAGCAGTGTTTGGGTAGGGGTAAGCTTTCATGACATGTCTGAGAAAACATGTTTCATTGGGTCACATCCTGGCACCACCTTTGCAAAGCTGCAGTTCACTCATTCTCTGTGGAGAATTTTAAGCATCTGAATTCAGTTTAGTTTTTTCCAGAACAGAATAGGCACTATGCTGGGGTTTCCCCGATGCTGCATTTCTGGACTGCCACAGGATGGGACAGACCAGGTCCAGGGCTGTAGACATAAACAAGGACCAGGGAGTTTCCTCTCTTCCATGCTCTTCAGCTACTGCTGTAATAATAAACAAAATAATCCAGGATCTGCTCTCTGTCTGAAAATAAATGGTCTCATGTGGCTTGCATCCGTATGATTTAATGTTCTTCCCCCTCAAAACAGAAAGGCTTTGTCTATGTCTTTCACCTTCAGAACATGTTGTGCCCTAAACCATGTATGGCGGCTCGCTGACAAAATATTATTTGCTGTGAGCTAAACTTACGCTAGTGAGCATGTGAACCGTTAAACAATATGAAGAACTGCCAGTGCCTGAGCCCATGGTCTGACTATGGTCTTCTGTGGTTTCAGTGGTCTTCTGTGCTAGGCCTGGGCAGTGGTTCTTGTTGATCTGAATGCAAAGAGGACAAGAGGGAGTTTTGGGGGAGAAAAATATCAACCATGAAAGCTGGCTAGACTGAAACAGGAAATGAAAGTTGGGAACTGATCAGCCAAGGTTTTTGGAAAGTGACTGGGACTGGAAGCTGGACAGAGGGTGGATAGGTTCTGGCTGAGATGGAGGCAGGTCTGACAAGCAGAGATGGTAAAGCTGGGGGGAATAAACTGCACTGGCTGGACAGAGAAACTCACCAAGTTTAATGAAATAATTTCTGCCCTGGGCCCATATCTTCTGTTTTATCTATACTTTGTATATTAGAAAGGTAGCAAATTTTGATTGACAACCTTCTAATACTGGAAGATTAACTACTTTGAAGCAAGTAGTTCAAATAGATAACATCTATTTCAAAATGTAAAATTTTAATCTAAATATCAGATATCACCCAGCACTTGTTATGTATTTTTCTATTAACAGTAAAGAGCCATCTACTACCATTTTCTTCATGGGGGACACCTATGCATTGAAATCAAGTAATCTCTGAACCTTCTCTGGAGTAGATTCAGTAGGCTGATCCCTTCAACTTCTTATCATAAGCAGTGTTTCTAGGTCTCATCTCTCTGCAGCTCCTTTTGACTTACTTTACATCACTCTCTCAGCACTGTGGACACCAAAACTGAACAGTGTATTCCCATAGGCTCTTATTAACATGTTATGCAGTGCTGCATGGCTGTACAGCTCTTCAGCACTCCCAGCTTAGCCATACAAGTGTTCACCCTTGTCATGGTTTAGCCCCTGTCAGCAACCAAGCACCACACAGCTGCTCGCTCATCCTCCCCGCCCGGTGGCATGGGGGAGACAATAGGAAGGGCAAAAGTAAGAAAACTCATGGGTTCAGATAAGAACAGTTTAATAATTGAAATATAATAATAATAATAACAACAACAACAATAGTAATAAAAATTGTAATGAAAAGGATAACAATGAGAGAGGGAGAAACAATACCCAGGAAAAACAAGTGATGCAACTGCTCACCACACACTGACCGACACCCAGCTAGTCCCCGAGCAGTGATTGCTGCCGCCCCGGCCAACCCCCCCCCAGTTTATATACTGAGCATGACGTCATATGGTATGGAATATCCCTTTGGCCAGTTTGGGTCAGCTGTCCTGGCTGTGTCTGCTCCCAGCTTCTTGTGCACCTGGCAGAGCGTGGGAAACTGAAAAAGTCCTTGACTAGCATAAGCAGTACTTAGCAACAACTAAAACATCAGCATGTTATCAGCATTCTTCTCCTACTAAATCCAAAACACAGCACTACGCCAGTTACGAGGAAGAAAATTAACTCTATCCCAGCCAAAACCAGGACAGTATCCACCCCTTATTCTATACCATCTATGTCATGCCCAGGTCCTACCCTTTCCAATACATTCCAATTAATTACCACCACTTTCCCTGTCCTGATATATACACACAGGTATCATTCCATTAGTCTATGGGCCATCCCTCTAAATTGTCTCTTGAGTTCATTTAGTCCATGACTTTGGGCTCCATCTGTCATAACAGTCCTTCAGGGCAGGAGAGATGGTGTGTGGTGTTGGACTGTTGCATGCTGAAGCCAGTTCTGGTTTCATCACCGCTGCACTTTGCTCAGTTTCATCAAAGTTAATTCTTCACTAATCTGGGTGATTCTTACTGTAATACTATTGATATGGCATATAGCAACCATAAAAGAGATGACATACAGTATTATATAGCAGTTAACATCATACAATTCAGTTCATTGGCTATTTTCACCCAAAATCAAATCCCCTTGAGGTACACATTGGACTTTCCCATCCTTTCGCATTACCCACCAAGTGCTCCCAGGTCCTTGAGCAAAAGCAATCCCATAAATGGGTTTGCCTTTGCCCGAGGCAGGAGTAACCCAGACCATCTTCCCCTGCACTACAGGGACTTTATCCCCCTCTACAGTATGTAAAATTTTTGATTGGGCAGGGCCAGCTTCACTGGCAGATCCCCTAGTGTTGACTAACCAGGTGGCCTTTGCTAAATGTGTAACCCAATGTTTGAACGTCCCACCACCCATTGCTCTCAGGGTGGTGTTTAACAGTCTATTGTATCATTTGATTTTCCTGGAGGCTGGTGCATGATAGGGGATATGATATACACACTCAATGCTGTGCTTTTTTGGCCCAGGTGCCTATGAGGTTGTTTCGGAAATGAGTCCCGTTGTCTGACTCAATATTTTCTGGGATGCTGTGTTGCCATAAGACTTGCTTTTCAAGGCCCAGGATGGTGTTCCGGGTGGTGGCACAGGGCATGGGATATGTTTCCAGCCATCTGGTGGTTGCTTCCACCATTGTAAGCACATAGCACTTGCCTTGACAGGTTTGTGGGAGTGTGATATAATCAATCTGCCAGGCCTCCCCATATTTGTATTTCAGCCATCATCCTCCATACCAGAGAGGCTTGAACCACTTGGCTTGCTTCATTGCAGTGCATGTTTCATATTCATGGATAACCTGTGCAATACTGCCCATAGTTAAGTCCACCCCTCGATCACAAACCCATCTATATGTTGCATCTCTTCCTTGATGGCCTGAGGTGTCATGGGCCCACCGAGCTATAAATAATTCACCCTTATGTTGCCAGTCCAGATCCACCTGAGCCACTTCAATCTTAGTGGCCTGATCCACCTGCTGGTTGTTTTGATGTTCTTCAGTGGCCCAACTCTTGGGTATGTGAGTATCTATGTGATGTACTTTTACAACCAGGTTCTCTACCCGGGCAGCAATATCTTGCCACAATGCAGCAGCCCAGATTTGTTTGCCCCTGAGCTGCCAGTTGCTCTGCTTCCATTGCTGTAACCATCCCCACAAGGCATTTGCCACCACCCATGAGTCAGTATAGAGATAAAGGACTGGCCATTTTTCTCATTCAGCAATGTCTAAAGCCAGCTGTATGGCTTTCACCTCTGAAAACTGACTCAATTCCCCTCCTCCTTCAGCAGTCATATAGGACGCCATACAGCAGCCTTCCACCTTTGATGTTTTCCCACAATACGACAGGACCCATCAGTGAACAGGGCATATTGTTTCTCATTTTCTGGCAGCTTATTATACAGTGGGACTTCTTCAGCATGTGTCACCTCCTCCTCTGGCAATATTCTGAAATCCTTGCCTTCTGGCCAGTCCATGATCATTTCCAGGATTTCTGGGCCACTGGGGTTTCCTATTCAAGCCTGTTGTGTGATCAGTTGAATCCACTTACACCACGTTGCATCAGTTGCATGATATGTAGAGGGACCCTCCCTTTGAACATCCAGCCCAGCACCGGCAGTCAGGGTGCCAGCAGGAGCTGTGCTTCAGTACCAACCACTTCTGAAGCAGCTCGGACCCTTTCATATGCTGCCAATATCTCTTTCTCTTTTCGAGTATAGTGGGCCTTGGATGCTCTGTACCCCTGACTCTAAAACCCTAGGGGCTGACCTTGAGTCTCCCCTGGTGCTTTCTGCCAGAGGCTCCAGGTAGGGCCATTCTACCCAGCTGTGGTGTAGAGCACATTCTTTACATCTTGTCCTGCCCGGACTGGCCCAGGGGGTACCGCATGAACTATCTCCTGTTTAATTTGTTCAAAGGCTCAGAGGTTTCATTGCTCAGGGCCCCACTTGAAATCATTCTTCTTCTGGGTCAGTGGATAAAGAGGGCTTACAATCAGACTGTAATTTGAAATATGCATTCTCAAAAAACCCATAACGCCTAAGAAAGCGTGTGTTTCCTATTTGCTAGTTGGTGGAGACATGGCTGTTATTTTGTTGATCATATGCATTGGGATCTAATGACATCCGTCTTGCCATTTCATTCCTAAGAACTGGATCTCCTGTGCAGGTCCCTTGACCTTACTTTGTTTTATGGCAAAACTGGCTTTCAGCAGGATTTGGACTGTTTTCTTCCCTTTCTCAAAAATTTCTTCTGCTGTATTGCCCCACATGGTGATGTCATCAATGTATTGCAGGTGTTCCAGAGCCTCACCCTGTTCCAGTGCTGTCTGGGTCAGTCCATGGCAAATGGTGGGGCTCTGTTTCCAACCCTGGGGTGTCAATTCCAGGTTTAGTGGATGCCCCTCCAAGTGAAAGCAAACTGTGGCCTGCACTCTGCTGCCAAAGGGATTGAGGAAAACACATTAGAATCATAGAATCATAGAATCATAGAATCATCTAGGTTGGAAAAGACCTTTAAGATCATCCAGTCCAACCATTAACCTACACTACCAAGCCCACTCTAGACTAATCAAGGGTAGACCAGACTAAACCATATCCCGAAGTGCCACATCTACCCGTTTTTTAAATGCCTCCAGGGATGGTGACTCCACCACCTCTCTGGGCAGCCTGTTCCAATGCCTGACCACCCTTTCCGTAAAGAAATTTTTCCTAATTTCCAGTCTAAACCTCCCCTGGCGCAGCTTAAGCCCATTTCCTCTTGTCCTATCGCTAGCTACTTGGGAGAAGAGACCAACACCCAACTCACTACAACCTCCTTTCAGGTAGTTGTAGAGAGCGATAAGGTCTCCCCTCAGCCTCCTCTTTTCCAGGCTAAAATTAGCGATTAGCTGACATTAGCGATGTCAGCTGTGGCATACCACTTGGCTGCCTTTGACTCCAGTTTGTATTGAAGTTCTAGCATGTCCGGCATGGCAGCTCGCAGTGGCAGCGTGACTTCGTTCAGGGCATGATAGTCTACTGCTAGTCTCCACTTCCCATTAGACTTTTGCACTGGCCATACAGGACTGTTAAAGGGTGAGCAAGCCTTGCTGATCACTCCTTGGCTCTCTAGTTGACGAATCAGCTTATCAATGGGAATCAGGGAGTCTCAGTTGGTGTGACATTGCCATCGGTGCACCGTTGTGGTAGCGATCGGTACCTGTTGTTCTTTGACCCTCAGCAACCCCACAATAGAAAGGTCGTCCAAGAGACTGGGCAAGGAAGACAACTGTTTAATTTCCTCTGTCTCCAAAGCAGCTATACCAAAAGCCCACTGGTGCCCTTCTGGGTCCTTGAAATACCTTCTCCTCAGGTAGTCTGTGCCAAGGATGCACAGAATGTCTGGGCCAGTCACAATGTGGTGCTTCTGCCACTCATTCCTGGTTAGGCTCACTTTGGCCTTCCATACAGTGAGCTGTTGGGATCCCCCTGTCACTCCAGAAATACAGATGGGTTTGCCCCTGTATAGCTTGATGGCCTTAGGGTACACTGTGCACCAGTGTCTACTAGAGCCTTATACTCCTGTGGGTCTGATGTGCCAGGCCATCGAATCCACACAGTCCAGTAAACCCGGTTGTCCCTTTCCTCCACCTGGCTGGAGGCAAGGTCCCTCTAATCCTGGTCATAGCATATTCATTACTGACATCTTGTAAATACAAGTCAGGAATTCCTTCATTAAAATCAGGAGTAAGATCAGCCCTTCTACTCTGTCTGGGGAACTGCCCACTGGAAACTGGAGCAGCAGGTTTCCTGGAAGAACCCCCTTGTGTGATTGGTTTTCCTTGCAACTCATGTACCCGTACCTCTAGGGTCAAGGAAGATTTTCCATTCTACTTCCTCATGTCCTCTCCATGGTCATGCAGGTAAAACCATAGAGTGCCCCATGGTGTGTACCCTCTATATCCTCTCTCTTGAGCAGAAGAACACTGACTCCTAATAGCTGAGATATTGGTCCATATAGGTGGAGAGTAGGGCGTATCCTTTTTGAGTTGCTGGAGCTCCCGGGACAGTTTCTCCACAGCCAAGACGAGGGAGGAAGGGAGACTTTCTTTGTATTCCCAGAGTCAGCTAGCCACTTTATCCACTGTTGGTGCCTCTTCATATTTCCAGGTCAGTATTGCCAATGAGTTGGCATATGACACTGGTGCGCTCCTTATCAACTTGCGCCATGTGGGCCGTGTGCACTGGACTTTGTCTGGATCTTTGGATAACTGCTCATTGTTCAGGTCACTATAAATCACCTCCAGCATGGCTAATTCCCTCAGGTACTGGATACCTCTCTCTATGGTGGTCCATTTGCCTGGGTGATATATAACATCTTCCTTGAAGGGATATCTTTCCTTTATACCTGACAGTAGTCGCCTCCAGAGGCTAAGGGCTTGTGCTCCTTTTCCAATTGCTTTGTCAATGCCCCCTTCCCTAGAAAGGGAACCCGCCTATTTGGCTTCCTCTCTAATTCCAGGCTGCTGGCCCCATTATCCTAGCATCTGAGCAGCCAGGTGACAATGTGCTCACCTGGACAACAGCTGAAATCTTTTTGCATATCTCGCAGCCCACTCAAGGATAGGGATCAGGTAGTTTCCATCTTGTTTATGATTTCTTCCTCTTCCTTGTGGATGGCCCTGCTTTTTCATCACCCCTTTCTAAACGAGCTGACTTGTTCTTCCAAGATTTTTTCTTGTGTATAGGAGTGACTGATACTGGCACACGTTGGTTCCCTGGAGTAGCCGCAGTGCCTGTGGCTGGGGTTGGAGTAGCCGCAGTGCCTGTCACTGTTGTTGGATCAGGAGACCTTCTCTTCCCCTTGAGGGTACTGAACAGTGTTGAACAGGGCTTGCTAGGCATGGGCCAGGCCCCAGCACATTGCAGTGATTTGTGTCTCTCTGGAGTTGCCAGGGTGACAGCATACTTTTTCCAAATATTCTACTAATTTTTCAGGATTCTGCACTTGTTCAGGGGTGAAGTTCCAAAACACTGGAGGTGCTCCTTGCATTAGGGTCTTGTATTAAGCTGATCTGAGTCAGTGCACAGACACTGCATTCAAGAGCGCTGCTTCATCTAAGATTTATGTAGCCATTAGGGCTTCTCCCTCTTCTCTCCATCATGCAGTTCTTTGTCTAACTGTACTAATTACACTAAATCTATGAAATTCACTAGTAATTAAAAGGCTGTTCTCAGGTCCCTTTTGGGGTCATTTAAGGAAATCTTACAAACAAGCAGTAGAAGAGAAAGGAACTTGTTTGGCATGCTATATTTGTGTTTAATATCACATAAATTTCATATATGAAATAGTAAATATTCTTCCTTACTCAAAGGGCAACTTTGCTGCTAAAAAATGAGACATTTGCCTTCTGTTTATTTTTAGCTCTAAGCTATTCCAAACAAAATCCAAATATTAAAGTTTTTATTTCATGAGTTTTGATGTAGAACTTTGACATTGTCCTACCATGAAAATACCCACAATGTGATATAAACAGTCTGTGTACTGTACAGCTCTGTTAATAGAGCTGTCATTAGAATCCTCATTTTTTTTCAGCAAAATACAGACTAAACTCTGGTCATATCACAGACATCTTATGCTTTGATAGTGAGCTACATTTTTTTTCCTTCTCTGGATTTTTTTTTTATGTTAATTATTATTTACTGACCATGGAGAAAATCTGAATGGTACATAAATCTGCAGCTCACTCTCAACACCTCTTTAACAGAAGTAAAACACTTTCTCCCTCCTAGTATAGGAGGGAAATGCTCCCACCAGTATAGCATCTCATATAATGAGAGATTACATATGTGCTAGTAGTTCAGTTGCTACCACACTCTTAAATTAATGAAGATCTCTTGATGGCCTACTGAGATTTAAACTATCAGCTTGTTCTAAGTTCTGCTTTTGACACTTTGTTTTCTGAAGACATCTCATCTTTGTTATCAGGAAGAAATATCCCTCTGGTAAATATTTCACCATCACCCTTTGTGGTGAATTGATAAAACAAAATAGTTTATCTGCACCACTATGACTTTCTCTGTTTGCATTTCTGTTTTGTCTCCAAAGTGATCTAGTGGTTCCACTGACTTTATGAAAAAGTGATTTTTTGCTACTTCATGATTTTTTCTGCTTAATTGTTATGGAAACAGTTACACCACTATAGTGAAGAATACACACTTCCTCAAACAGACAGGTGCTAACAGGGATTATCGGTCACATTCTTGAATGACAGAGTATGACAGTCCAAAGATGTTGACTACATTTTTCCTTGTCGCCTTGTCAGTGTAAGCACTTCTTAATCATATTTTCTACTCTTGATGAGGTGTTGCTCACTGATGTGTTGCAATTTGGCAGCATCGGTTTTCATATTATGTTATTTTTGTTTATGCATCTTTTAACTAATTACTGTTTAAGTAAATATGTTGAGGGAGAGAAGGAGGTGTCTCCAAGCAGTCTCAGAATTGCAGAACTAAGCAGGATGGAAGGAACCTCCGGAGCTCGGTAGAGAGCTCCACATGCTCAAAGCAGGTCCAGCAGCTCAGGGCCTTCCCCAGTCAGGTTTTGAGTATTTCCAAGGACAAAGAATCCTCAGCTTCTCTGAGTTCCTGTTCCAATATTTGACCACCTTCAGAGTAAAAAATTTTTCTATGTATTGTGTTTCAGCTTGTGTCTGTTGATTCTTGTCCTTCAGCTGTACTTGACACTTTGTACACAGAGAAATCTCAGGTACTTGCCCAAGAAGAATCAAAATCTGCAAAGTTTTGAAGAGAAATCAACCATCTTCATACAAACTTCTGAGGTTCCTTCCAAACTGAATTAGTCTATGATCCTGGGCTCTGTACACTCCAGTGCTGCCTGTCCTGACTGTGGCTGGGATAGTGTTAATTTTCTTCCTAGTAGCAGGCATAGTGCTGTGGTTTGGATTTAGTAGGAGAAGAATGTTAACACACTGATGTTTTAGTTGTTGCTAAGTACTGCTTATGCTAGTCAAGGACTTTTCAGCTTCCCATGCTCTGCCAGGTGCACAAGAAACTGGGAGGGGGCACAGCCAGAATAGTTGATCCAAACTGACCAAAGGGCTATTCCATACCATGTGACATCATGCTCAGTATATAAACTGGGGGGGGGGTTGGCCAGGGAGCAGCGATCGCTGCTCGGGAACTGTCTGGGTATCGGTTGGCGAGTGGTGAGCAATTGCATTGTGCATCACTTTGTATATTATTATTATCATTATTATATTGTTATTATTATCATTACCATTTTACTTTATTTCAATTATTAAACTGTTCTTATCTCAACCCAAGAGTGTTTCTCACTCTTACTCCTCCAATTCTCTCCCCTATCCCATCGGGGGTAGCGGGAGTGAGTGAGCGGCTGCGTGGTGCTTAGTTGCAGGCTGGGGCTAAACCACGACATTGCCATTCACAGATTCATATTGTTTCAGTCCAGTACAATTCATGAGATCATGACCTGCCAGAAGTCATCCCATACTGGAATTGGGCACTTACTTTACCTAAAATATTCCCTATTTCAACAGGCAAATAGGTGGTCAATATCCAGTCCATTAACACATTGAAATATTCATATAGATTAGTTGGCTTTTAGAGATGTAAATGATTCTTGGTGTTGACTTATGAATCCTGTCTATTTAATTGTACAAACTGTTTTGTTGCAAAAGAAAATCCTTCTCTCAATATCTTGGAAATTTTGCCTTACAATCTCTGAGGAGTGAAGGAAAAGGAAAGACTGAGGAATCACATTTCTGGGAGACAGTTAATAACCACAGGACAGTACTCCTGAAGGAATCATAAGGGGTGGACAATAGCTGTTTTGAGATACCTGTCACCAAAGTAACCCTTCCAAGAAACACTGGGCTTGGCATTGACCAGTTCTGGAAAAAAAATATAATAATAATAATGTTGCAGAACAAAACCCAGAAAGAAGACATGAAGAAATCATGGAAATAAAAATGAACGTGTAGGAGTCAGATTATGCATGGTCCCTGTTTGGGTGGACAAGCAAGTATGGACAAGCCAGCAAGAAAAAGGCTGACATTTCCTAATCTGTAAACTTAATACATGAACAATTTCTTCAAAGGTCTGTTGAGGCTTAGCTGTTCTGTCCTTGGCCTTATCAAGTAGTGTGGCTGAAAGAGTACCCTTTGTGGACTCCTGTTTCTGTGGAAAGAAAAGAGAAATGTGCTCTCACTGCAGCTCAGTGAACTCTCAGTGGATGTTTACACTCTTGATGCCATTATGATCAACGGAAAAAAAAAATGCTAGCAAAGGTGCAGGGTCTTGCTGACTATTGGTAGCCCTGACTTTAGGAGTAGTATTCTTTCCTGTACTCCATGACCAAGAATCCAAACAACGCCATGGCCAGCTCTTCTGCTCTTCCACTCTCTACCTCAGAAATATTCCCTCAATATCCCCTTCTTCAAGTTCTACATATCATCCCATCCCTCCTCCCCATGTGCCTCAGTTCCAGCATGCACTCAACTGTACCTTTTCTAGCTTTTCCTTTTGAGCCTGGTTCATCTCAAAGGACCACTGGATTTGTTTCTGCCTAGATCATCTGCCACCTCCTGCCTTCTCCCAAGATTTCAACAAATTCTAGCACCATCTTCAACCTCTTATCTAGGAAATAAAATGGTTAAGGGCTACTTTTAGCCTATGGCATGGTGCAATTTCTTCAGACTTTTTCCTGCCCTCCATCCAGGATAAATACCTGAAGCTCCACAGAGAAGCTTCTTACCCTACCACCGAAAGACCTGAAGGGGACAGAAAGCTACACAAGGAATTATCTCTACCTAGTGCCTCCACCCCCACGAACCTCACTGAGCTGCTCTAAACCATGTTGAATTCTTTAAATGATAGCTGCATGCTGGCCTGCTCCATCCACCACAAACAGTGACAATACAGGGATGAAGTAAGGAATTGTGCGTCCAAGGTAGGGGAGTAGCTGTAACTAAAATTATTGTAGTATCCAATCAATGTGTTACTGCATGTGATTTTTAATGCAATTGTCATAACTCATGATCCAAAAGCCATGTGAAACTTGTCCAGCTAAGGTTTTAGTTGCAAGCTTTTAAGTAATATAGTTGGAAAGATATTTGAACATTTTAAAGCAACACTGGGATCGTTCATAAATGAGTTCGGTAACCTACGATGTTACATGGAAACAACCTGACACTCATAATTTTAGTTCAAAATATGGTAAAACCCAGTGTTCTCCAGTCAACCTTGCTTTCATCTGTTGGACAGGAGACATGTCAGGTAGGAAGGTGAGCCACAGCACATCACTCTGCCCTGAAAGCATCCATGAAAAGGCCTACCATGAGCTGAGAGCAGAACAGTCCAAGAGGGGCAACCATGGTGATTCCACTGTGCATCAGGGATCCCACTGCCTCCAGCCTCACTCCCACCCCTCATGAGGATGCAGAGGGTCCACAGCTGTACAAGGCTGTGTGCAGGGTCAGAAGCTGTTTGGCTGATTGAGCTGTATCAGCTGCCTGAACACCCGCTCCCCCTCCACTCCAGGGACCAGTGACTGGGCCAGATGGAAGCAATTTCTCTGCCAGATCTGACCCATGGGCCATGTTTTGAACTATGCTGATTTAGTTTTACAATGCTTAGAGCCCAGCCCTCTACTCAGCAAAGGCTAATGAAGATTTGACCAGTAAGCTTAAACTCTGTGCTCCTTCTAGTTATTTATAACACATCTATCAATAAGAGTGTTTGGAAAGTAGGAATCTTACCTTTATTTTTGTTATAATCCATAGTGGAAAATTTTTAAATTTCAAACTTACAGAGACTCTCCACATCCTGTAACTAATTCTGGTAGCTTTAGGGAGTTCCCCATCTGGGACAAATCCAGGCTCATCTCTGTTTGGAGCATATCCAGGCTCATTTCTACTGGGGGGCCCTGAAGTTTTCCAGCATCCCTAGCCATGACGCAGACCCATTTGGGACTCCTGCCTTCAGGCTGGCCATACTGTAGCTTACAGAGTTCCCAGGACTGGGGTACACCTGCCAGAAACACAGTTTCTCTTGGAATCTTGCCTTGGATTCGGCAAAACTTTATCAAACCCAAGCTGTTTTGAATGAAATATTTCACACTCAACCAACTGGCATTTTTCAGCAAACTTTGCTTCAGCAGAAGATTTCTGACCAATTCTATCTATTAACAAAACATCAGGACTTTAGGGAATGCTGAATAGTGCCATCTGAGTTATGGAATTGTTAATTCCTGTGAAATATCTATTGTAAAAACATAAGCACCCATGTGGTATCTGGATTTATTTAATGATCATTGTATATGCTGTTACAGTCTCCAGAAGTAATTAATATTCAGATCCAATGGGTTGTTGCTTCTCCAGTTTTTACAGAATGAAATTCTCTTGTCCTGGTGGATGGCAGCTGCATTTGGAGCCAAGGGAGCCTCCACTTCAAAGGAATCCACCTATGTGACGGTGAGAAATGTGTATGGTACATAGCATGGGGATGACAGATCAAAGGTGAATCAGAAGAGCGATAGGCAAGATAACAACTCCCTCAGCCTCTAGGCACTGTGCTCCTAGAGAGTTTGAAAGCTCATCTGCCTGAGCTTTCAGGACCATCCAGGAGTGGTTTTGGGCACTTCTGGTAAAATGGACTAAAAACATGTCCTCAATATCTGTAGGCTTCTGATGACTGAAACCAACAACGAGTATGTAGGTAACAGAATTGTAGGAAGAAAGAAGCTGTAGGAAAGGAACACATTATCCCCAGTTTTATGCACTTTCAATCTCTGTTTCATCAGTATTAGGAGTGAGTTTGCAGTGTAAATAATGAGAAAAGATGGCCTGTACCTAAGCCTTACATATATGATTCTTGCTAACATGATGGACATTTAAAGAATATGAAAACAAAATAATAAGCTACAGACTATGTTCTGCCTGCACTAAAATCAAGCACTATTGTATGCTAAATAAATATTTTAAGTAGGATGTTTCTTTTATGGATGATGCAATGTCTCTTGATATTTACAGCATTTATAAAAGGCTAAACAATATACATTAACCAGATCATTTGCCTCATCTTTCACCATTCCATTTGTTTTATTGCTCCTATAAAACATGATTCTCTGGGCAGTTTAGATGAGTGAAGACTGTGAAATACTGCTGGCCACATATCACTTCCCTCCATATCTGAGCTATTTCTCTGTGGAGTGATAGGTCTCAATACTCTTATGCAGTACATGAGCATTACAGTTTTTTTGACCTGTTTATCAGTGTGCTTTTGTAGCAGTCCTCAGAACAAAGCAAAGGAAAACAAAATAGGTACGGAAACTAAGAACATTGGCTTGCAGAATCAGTTAACTGAATTTGAACTGAGATCTAATACATGCCATTTATATTTAGGTTTAGGGTAGAAAGCTAGAAATGTAGTCAAAATGAAATTTGCTACCTGAAGGGTGAGAGGGGACATAGCCACCCCCATCCTGCTATGGGAAAGAAAGACAAAATACATGAAAGGATTGGGAAGGAGAAGTAATTCTGAAATTCTGGGTTGGTTGGCAGAGGTTACTGTGTGAAGTGGTGCAATTGCTGGAGGTGTTGCTAACCTGGCTTTCCCAAGAAAAACAAGCAGCAGGGCCCCAGTATTTTGCAGTCTGTTGTCCTACATAACTGCCGTATTTTCCTGTGCCTAAAGTCAGCTAAGACAGGAAACAAAACTACCAATATTTAAATGAATGATGGCAAACAAAACACACTAAATGACAGCGAACAATAGCACTAACATTTAAAATAGCTCTGGTTATTTCCTTAGTAGAGTAAGGAGTACTGTTACAGGGCAGTAAACAAACCCAAAAGTGCTGTGCACGTTTTTGTGCCATGCACTGTGATTTCCGGAGACAATCCTTGTCCGTTTTTAGCTTTTTCAGCTCGTGAGCCTTAAGTAGAGAGGAGTGATGGAATGGATCATAACATCTGTTTTCTTTTCTAAACCAAATCATTCTTTGCGAGGCCATTTAAAATGAGTGGTTCCTCCACAGCAGAAACAGAGCCTGCCACTGAAACTGTCTCATTAGGTGAAGGACTGCGGAATGCTGCGGTGGGTGCTGCTGCTGAGGGACCATCACGAGAGTGGCATTGCTGGCACTGTCTGCTATGAGGTGCTCCTGCAGGGTAGCATCAGTTCAGCAAACAACCTGAGTCCCAAACTAGCAATCCCCACTTGTATTTACAAGTTCAACAGGGCAAAATTCTGTTACTGCACATGACCAGCTTGAAGGACATGGGGTTTTGTGGCTTCACTTACCCAAACTGGGGCCCACCCACTGAGCTGTCCATACCATTAAATTGCTAGTATCACTCATAGCACAACTTTGGTGAGCCAAATTGTGTGCTGCTGACAGTGGAGTTAGCAGGGGCGAGGCAATGGGAAGATCATACGGGGTTGTTTTGTTTTCAACAGGTAACAGAGATTAGCTGTAGGAGAAGTGCTATGGGTCTCCGTGCTAGGAGTCTGTCCCTGATGCAAACTTTTTAGCTGTATAGGCATAACCTGTGAATACAACTGTGCCTGAGAACTGATACAAAGAATTTATCTTGGTGACCTATGCAAAACTCCTTCTTCATGATAAAAAATTACATGGAGAAAAGCAACAGCAGAATTTAAATTTCTAAGGTCAGAGCAGTTTGTTATGGGTGCTTTTGCACCTTTGTGTGGCAACCGCCTAAAGACAAAGATTTAAGACAAAATGTTTCAAAAAATTATATACATGTTTTAGGGAGAAATAGGTTTTGTTGCAGATACATGAGTATGTATCTGATGTCACTGTTTTATGCACATTGCTAAGACTGTAGCTGAATGAAGGGTTTTTTGAAGTGGATATGCAAAATATATCTTACAGATAGCATATTTCAAAATGCAACACAGTTCAGTGCCTCTCCAGAAGTGATAGTGTTCAGAAAGTCTGAAGCAATGCAACCTTATAAAAGTAAAGGTTATTGTTACAAATTATGCCAGTGGCTCTTGTTAAGTCTGACATGATTTCAAGCCAAGTGATTCTGATAGTGCCTAACCAGACTTTCTAAGAATTTTATTGCATGTTTCTAGGTTTGCTTTTTTTCTGATATATTTCCTCCAGTGATGAGACAGTGCCATACAACAGTCCTGGTCATTGAAATAGCAAAAGACCTTCAGGTTATTTCAGAACTACATCTCATCATTGAGGCTTATCCCCCATTTCTGGCCAACATTCACAAACATTTCTCTGTTGGCCAAAATTCTCCTGCGAGTTTCATCCTCTAGACAGCCATGCCAGGTAGATATCCAGTTATAAAAGAAAACCCTAAACAGTTTTAAGGGGGACTTCTACATTTACGCAGGATACCTAGATGCATTGGTTGACCCATGCTGAAAGCCTAGGTAGCTCTTGGTCTTTCAAAGAGTTGTCAAGCTCTTTTCCCAGAAAAAAACATTTGCCTGGAATACAGCCTAATGGATCCTCCATGTGTTTAAATTGTATCCACAAAGCCAATATTCCAACAGGGGTACACAGCAGTGTTCACAATTTGATATGCTCTTAGGCCACTACAGAAATTACCCTGGATCAGGAATTCAGTCAGACATTTCCCTGGCCATACTGTGGTATATCAGGTCTAGACATTGACGCAGAGGCCAGGTCTGTACAATAAATTCTGGCTTGCCATAGTTAGTTAGGTGTTGTGACAAAGTGTGATTGTCAGAACTAGGGCAACACAAACTGCTAGCATAGACATGATTTTGTAGGAAAACTTCGCATGTGCCCACATAGTGTCTTTAATTTAGGGGAAGATGGCACAAACTGAGCCAGCAAAATCATAGGTTTGCCAGCCTAAAATATATGGCTTCACATCCATTCTGAGAATATACATCAGGTGGGATACTAGGAAGCTTTCCAAAGGCAGAGCTTTCCTTAATTTGTAAACATTTTCATTAGAAAATGAGCATGTCTCCAAGATTTGGTTTGTGTAGTTTTTCCCAAAGTCAGGAAAATTCATTAGGTCAACATTTCTTTGAAAAGTTGACTTTCCACCTCCTTTTACCTTCATATATTATCTGTGAAATGTGGATTATAGTATTTTCCTACTTCACAGAAGTGTTGTATATATGTGTTTATTGAAAAAGTTGAGCTTCTCAGGTACCTTAAGCTCACAGAGCTTTTCCTGGAAAGAGAAACACTTTTTTTTTTTTGTTCAAGTTCTATGGGAAAATACACTTTTTGACAAGTTTTTTTTGACTCAAGGGTTTCCAAATTTCCAAACATTTTCAGACATGGGGAGGAAGGTAGGTTCAGGAATCTGACATGTCAAGATGATATACCATTTTTCACTTATTATATACAATGTAAAAAAGAAAAATCTGTCCCAAACTTGCATAAATATTCAAAGTATTAAGTGAGAACACAACTGTTAGCTTGATTTAGCTACCATCTCTATGAAAATCTGAAATTCCATTCCTTTCTAACTAATCTGACTAAATATTAACAGAGGAAAGTGCACATAAGAGTTAGAAAGTTTTCTGTAATTTATCAGAAAAACTTATCTCAAAATTAGGAAGACACGTATGTGAGAAGCGTCTCACATTAAAGAAGAATGTATCTGGATGCTAAAATAAGACCCCAGAAACAGTAAATCAAGACTTGGTCTTGCCTCTGGAAAACACCAGAGTTTTTGAGATCCCCATTTGCCAGCCCACTGCCAAGTCCTGTTTTTTCGGTGACTGTCCAGATAGCAGCATCGTGATGCTACTGTCATACCTGGGCTGTACAACTGGGAGATCAGGGATACAAAGTAAACCCCAGAGGGTAAGTGTAGTTGCAGTAACAGATCACTTAAGTGCTTCTCTGAGTCCTGCCTTACTTGTGTTTTAAAGTGAAAACACTGAATAGATTGAACACCTTGCCTGCTGTAGTACAGGTACTCAGTCATTCACACTCAGCTTCAGACAGCTATAGTGGTTATGGCCCATCAGCTGAGGCATCAGACTGTTGCAGTGTGTGTTCTTACCTGACCCGTTTGTACGACAAAATATGGTTGCTTATTTTGGTGTAAGGTAAATAACCTAACTATGCACTCAGCTTGGCCAAAAAGCATATGCAGTAAGACTTACAGTGACTGAGCTAACCAGTGGTAACTCAGTAAGACACTGTAAATCACATTTGCTCATGGACCTATACTTTATTCCTGCTCATATGTTTTCTGCTTTCACAAAATTCTCACCAGGCATTCTGTAGATCGGTAGGTAGGTAGACTTCTGTTCACAGTGGATCGAGAGTTAATGACACTGGAATATTAAAAGCCTAAGTCCAGTTGAGGTAGTTTTGTTTCCATCAGGAGCTGTTCATGGAGACCTAGAAAGGATAAGACACCAAGGCAGGGACTGAACTACATATGAACGTTGGCATAATCTTCAGAATATAAACTTCTCAAGCCCAAGTTTATATTTCAGGCCTTTTATTCCTCACCATGACTAGATTCCTCCTCCATGAATTTATTTTGTCTCTTTAGGAACCCATTCATACCTTTGGCCTCTTTAACAGCCTACGGCTACAAGGTCCTTCATTTTAAAATACACAAAAAGGTATTTCCATCAATTTGCTTTACAGTTGTTGCTGTACAGTAGCACTAAGTGTCCTTCTTTTGTGCTGAGAAATATTAAACAATCATGGGGTTTTATGCCTGGAGAATCAAGGATGCATTCAACTTCATAGCCCTTTTGAGAAAATGGAAGAGTGAAGATGGTGATTGAAGAGAACAGGTTTATTCAAGACCCTGGTATAAATTGTCACGTTATATTTCCTGAACTATGTTTCATTGGATGACCTTCAGGACAATTAGCGGAGTGACTTCAAAAGTTTTCAGATTGCTTTAACGGATATGCCATTGAACTAATGTTAACTTTTTAATATATCATATTTATTATGAGGCAAACACCCTAGAGACTTCTTCTCATGAAAAACCAAAGAACAGCTAATCAAATTATTTTAGCATATTGCCGCTTTCAGTACTATGACCATGTTATGCCAAGGCAATTGGATGAAGGTAGGTCCTTTTATTGAAGACAGCTTTCTGTCTATAAGCGCAATAAAAAGTGTATTGAGGAAGGAAAGAATAAAGTGCTTTAGCACTTCAGCAAAGGCAATAGACCGCTGACATTAGTCCACCTTTAGATATGCAGTGGATTAGCCTTGGCTAAGGGCCAAACAGCCACCCAGCTGCTCCCTCACTCCCCTTCCTTAGCAGGACGGGAGCAAAAATAGGATGAGAAAGCTTGCGGGTTGAGATAAAGTCAGGGAGATCACTTACCCATTCCTATGGTGGACAAAACAAACTCTTCTAGGAGAAAATTAATTTAATTTCTTGCCAATTACAATGGATTCCGGTAGAGAGAAACAAAAAGACAAACTTTAGAACAACACCTTTTCTCCCCCCTTTTCCAGGCTCAACTTTACTCCTTCACTCATGTTTTATTTTCCCCAACCTCTTTTTTCTATGTTTTTCTATATATATCTTTTCTTTGCTCTTTATTATTAGAAGTCATGTTTTTATTTATTGCTTCTTACCTTGAAACACTTACTATATTTTTAAATAGACAGCAGTACAACATTACTTCAGCAAGCGTTTTAGACAAAATGATTTTATAACACCCTTATTTCCCTTCAGGCATCAGAATTACCAGAACAAAGAGACAAGTGTTTGTTCTGTGACTCTTTTGTGTTGTTATTTCTAGAGCTAGTCTAAAAATAGACACAATTTTCTGTGACAAATATTTCTGAATATTATTCCTGTTTTTAAAGATTCTACACCTTTTTCAAAACACCATGAAAGTGGTAAAAATAGCAAATAAATGCAATGCAAAATGTAACAGATCAGTGTTGTTAAAATTCACTGAAACCTCTCTGACATGCTGAAGTAATCTCTGTGAAACACCACTGTGAAATATTGCTTCCAAAGCTACTCAGAATGTATTTGATATCTACTGCTGAATTTATTTTGTACCCCAAAAACATTAACAAGTTCAGTGGAATTGTTCTTATTTCACAGCAAGTTCAGTTTCATTGAAGTGTTGACATTTTTCAGTTTGATGAACTTACCTACCTAAGCTTGCATCACTTGATAATTGAAGTTACTTAAAAGTAGCTTTGCAATGCTATGGGCAATCATTAAGTATAGAAATTTGTTGTTTTAGTTCCAGAGTATCATTATCAATGGAATATTATGGTTAAAGACATATTATCTCCAGCTTTGCTTTCAAAGTTATATGCTTATGCCAGCTACCCTATTTTATGGAGTTCCACAAACTTACTTTGTTTCCATTGCCACCCTATGTCTGGAATTATTTTGTTCTATTCAATAGCAAAAATCTTGCTTTGTTCACCAATTCTACAAAATATTTTAAGATTTTCTATTGCTGCAGTGACACCTGGTGTTGAAAGCAAAGTTGTTAATAGCTTAAAGGTATAAGAGAATCATTTTCATAATACAGCTTGTCTTAAAACCACCAGCATCTTTGACTTTTCACCACCTGCTAACTTGGAAGAGAACAAAAGGGAAAGGGAAAGGGGAAGGGTGATAGGGAAGGGTGATAAGGAGGGGAAGGGGAAGGGGAAGGGGAAGGGGAAGGGGAAGGGGAAGGGAAGGGGAAGGGGAAGGGGAAGGAAGGGGAAGGGGAAGGGGAAGGGGAAGGGGAAGGAAAGTAAAGGAGAAAGGGAAGGGGAAGGGGAAGGGGAAGGGGAAGGGGAAGGGGAAGGGGAAGGGAAGGGAAGGGAGGGAAGGGAAGGGAAGGGAAGGGAAGGAAGGGAAGGGAAGGGAAGGGAAGGGAAGGGAAGGGAAGGGAAGGAAGGGAAGGGAAGGGAAGGGAAGGGAAGGGAAGGGAAGGGAAGGAAGGGGAAGGGAAGGGAAGGGAAGGAGAAGGAAGGGAAGGGAAGGGAAGGGAAGGGAAGGGAAGAAGGGAAGAAGGGAAGAAGGGAAGAAGGGAAGAAGGGAAGGGAAGGGAAGGGAAGGAAGGGAAGGGAAGGGAAGGAAGGGAAGGGAAGGAAGGGAAGGGAAGGGAAGGGAAGGGAAGGGAAGGGAAGGGAGGGAAGAAGGGAAGAAGGGAAGAAGGGAAGAAGGGAAGAAGGGAAGGAAGGGAAGGGAAGGAAGGGAAGGGAAGGGAAGGGAGAGGGAAGGGAAGGGAAGGAAGGAAGGGAAGGGAAGGGAAGGGAAGAAGGGAAGAAGGGAAGAAGGGAAGAAGGAAGAAGGGAAGGGAAGGGAAGGGAAGGGAAGGGAAGGGAGGGAAGGGAGAAGGGAAGGGAAGGGAAGAGGGAAGGGAAGGGAAGGAAGGGAAGGGAAGGGAAGGAAAGGAAGGAAAGGGAAAGGAAAGAGGAAGGGAAAGGAAAGGAAGGAAAAGGAAAGGAAAGGAAAGGAAAGGAAAGGAAGAAGGAAAGGAAAGGAAAGGAAAGGAAAGGAAAGGAAAGGAAAGGAAAGGAAAGGAAAGGAAAGGAAAAGGAAAGGAAAGGAAAGGAAAGGAAAGGAAAGGAAAGGAAGGGAACAGGGAGAGAGGGGGAAGAGGGGGAGGGAGAGAAGTAACATTTGCACAAGTATTAACTGATACTCATCATTTGCTGCACAGCTAAGACTTCCCCCCCCCCCCAAAGAACTTAGTTTAATGTGAGCAAGTTTTCTGATTCTCCTTCGTCATGGTCTTCTTACATAGAACAAAAATGCTGAAACAATTCTTCTGCAGTGAAGACTAGTTCATGCATTAGCACAATTGCTAAGGTTAATTTTTCAACCTCAAAATACTGACTTTTCAAATTCACTAGATTTAGAAAAGCTCAAGGTGTCTGTGCAAACAAAGCAAATAGAGAAGTGAAAAATCGCTGTGTATTTTTTTTTTTTCCTGAGGAGAAGCACTGACATTTTTTAATTTGTTTTAAGGAAAATTAAAGCATTCCTTTGTATGTATGTGTGTTTGTAGGTATATACATATGTTTCAGTTTCAACTACAGAAACTGTATCTGTGTGGTTGCATACAGAAAAATGCTTCAATAAAGCCTAAGTGGAATATACAATCAATGGATTTAAATCTATATATACAGTTTTGTCTGTAACAGAATTCCTGTGTGCTAGCATACATAAAATATGAGCATCACTAATAAACAGCAGCTGGAGTATATAGCAAGCTGGATCTTTGTGCGGAATATCTTTAAGGTGTTTTTGGCACAACTTCCAGGACTGTCTTGACCAACACTTTCCCAGATGTGTAGGATTATGGGATATATCTGTTGGAATCTCTCAGGAAAGCACTTTAATTCACAGCCACACCTGGGCTGGATATTGCAATCAGCTCCCATTTTCCATTTACAATTTTCCTACCTCGTTCATTTTAATTTCTCTGTTTTCTCCCTTATCACTTAATATATTTTCCTCATTATTGGCATCTGGGCTGTGTGTTCTAACACAAACACCGAAAGACCAAATCAAGATTAAAAAAAAAAAGAGCAAAAATATTCCCATTTCAGATGGAAGAGCAGATGGAGCTCTTGGCACTTCAGAGGATTCAAATTGACCCTCTGCACCAAGCTCAGGGAAGACAGACTGTCACTGCTGACTGGAAAACACTAAAGAGACCTGTTTTCCCATCGAATATACAGTAGCATTTTCTAATTCTTTAGCTCTAAACTGTGCATGGCCATGAAAGAACAGCTGATTTTTTCAGATTAAACTCTTTCATATCTCATGGATGCTCTTCACTTACTTTTATGTTGAAATGATTGTTCTGAATTTTGAAATATAATTTTGATTCTACCATTTTCTTATCAGCACCTGAGAGGGGCTGTGATTAAGGGGTGACTATACCCTGCTCCTTCCTCCCCTCACCCCCCCCCCCCACCTTCTTGGTAATTCTAGCAGCTACATCACCATCATCCAGGGATTAAAACACTCTGAACAGAAAGGGCTAGAACTTCAGCTGGTACAAAAAGATTCAGCTCTGCCCAGAGCAGTTCATGATCTGGCCTGAATTCTCAAAGCCAACCTATGAATGTTCCCAGAATAACCATCTTTCCCAGGTACTATGTACTATGTTGGTTGCCTATATTTGGTGTTAACACAATGTGCCTTTAATGAGCTTTTCTGAATGTTTTATGCTATTTGATTTTGGTTATAGCATTGTTTCACTAGACTGATGCAAAATACTCAGTATGAAATGTAACTAATAATTTATTTCTAAATTATATAAAGGCAATTTGAACTTTTTTTTTTTTTTTTTCTGAAGGGGAGAAGAAAAGTTATACTTTGGATAAAGCTTTTCCTGAAGAAATAGGGCAGATGCAAGTGGTATAAATGTTAGCAAAAATGTATATCCTCTTAAAGGGCATCAAAGTTTCAGCTAAGTTTAGATGCTGAAAGACTGACATAAACCAGAACCATAAGAAAGGCTCAGGTAAGTCAGATTCTGACAGAGTCTGAGAGACTTCCCCAAGACATTTCCTACTTTGGTATGTCCATCTTACTCCTGTTTCTGATCAAACTGTGTCCATTACCTTTCTGCAGTCACATTCAGGAAAAATTCTGTCTGAGAAGTAAACAGGAGTTTTGAGTTTATTCTTTATGTGAACAAAATGGTGTCTCTGGTGCTTGACCAGCCCACCTAAAACATCTTTGTTTCTCTAAACCAGAGCAGAGGAATGAGTAAAGGGAGTAAGCATGTCTACATGGGAGGTTCAGAAACACTAATAAGTTGTCAATATTTTAGGAAGGTTATTCCATGAAATGACCTGTGCTAAATCCAGTGTGGTAAGAAGCCCATGGTGACAAAGTGGAGACTGTCAATGCTGTGAGAATTTTAATTCTCCATTGACACAATGCACAAATGAGAATGGACACATCAGGACTTGGCAATTACGTGACTGTTGTTCATGGGCAGGGAAATCTTCTTTTCTGAAAGACAGGCTAAGCTCAGCAATAGTGCTCTGAAACACTCCATTCAGCATATGTCATCTCAAGGAAAATACCAGGGACTGAAGAGATTTTGCTTTCCAGGTATTATCTTCTTGGCAAATCTATCTTGAGAATTGGGTGCAAGTTGCTGTATTCAAGACATTATTTTTCTGAGGAATTTTTATGAGCATTTCTAAAGAGAGGTAGACTCTGAAAGACATAAAAATAAATGCTTGTCCCCTTCCTCCATGGAAGGGAAATCTACCAGGAGATGCCAAGGATCCTCTTCCCAGACATCACTCATCAAAGCACCAGCCTTTCACTTCTTTGTCCACTCTCCCTGTTTTCTGTAATGAAAGTCTAAATAATCACTGACATAATTTAAAAAAAAAAATCTGACAAAAAGCCACCAATCCCACTTTCTGTCTCATGTTGTGTTATGCCATGGTGAGTGTATTACAAGGGAGACTTATGTGTGATGGCAATACTTCCTCTGGCAGGAGCTGCACAGCCACATCATGCAGAGCCTCCTCCAGGAAAGCTGCAGATATAATCTAAAATGTGCTGAGATCCCTCATGATTATTTAAATCCAAAATTAAAAGCCAGAGCTGTACAAAAATATTTCTCCTTATATTTTGCTGAAACTAGGACAATAAAGAAAAATCATTCACTCTATTAAATATATAGCAAGCTGAATTTGGCTCTTTTACTAATACAACTTTAGCTGTTGCTAATGTAGGCTGGATTCCACATGGACTGAAAGTATAAACTCAATAGTCGACAAGCAATGCCACTCTACCTGGATTTTAAAAATAACTCAATATGATCATGTACCCTTATTTTTCTCCATAAGAGTAGCAAAACCAGACTAGCTTCAAGTAACATTTCCTTTTTAAGTAGTTATTTTTCAGTTTTAAGAGGACATAAAAGCATCTGAAATTATGAACATCATTTGCCACTCAAATATATTTTTGTGCCAAGTTTTGGTATAAAACAAATTTTCAACTGAGTGACAAACCAATAAACATGTAGGCTTACAGTAGCTCTTCTGAGAAACTGAACTTCAAAGAGTGTCTTTATAATACTAACAAAAATGTGCTAATTTTTACGCTTATTTTTCTTTCTTAGTTCATTCCTAATGGTTAGGAAGTTGATCGTTCATTTTTCTACTGCCATTCACACCAGCTGCTATAAAACAGCTATAAAAATACTCCCAGTGCAGATCTTGACCGTAGATCACTGTACCTAGACCCAGCTGCAGATGGATGGAGCAGCTGGTCCAGAGAGGTGCTGTTCCTGACTCCCACACACACTTGGTCATGATGCATGAAGCAGCACAGTTGCTCCCCAGCCACAATTCCCATTCAGTCACAGATTTATGAAGTAATGAGCCGCCTACCAGAAAAAAACAAAACAAGCAGCTCTCCAGCACACTTTAAACAAACACCCAAGAATATTCCATAATTATAAATAACTGCAGCTCAGCCATTAGATGAATTGCTAAAACTTTTTTACATAACTTGTTAAATGGGAAGCAAATACAATAGAGCAAGGAAAGAAAGATGTGTACGTAGAGAGATAGCAACATAAAATATGTAATTATTTTTCAGGATACTTTTTAACATCAATGTGATGGTTGATGGGGCTGTTCTGCAGTGATTTATGAATATTGCATGTGACCTGGCTATTCAATAATTATTGTGTGAACATGCCAGCTTATCCTGATTGTAGCTATAAGAGAAACAAGCAGAAAGAATGAAGAATGGTGTGAGATAGGATGTGGAGCCTGTAGTAGATGCTAATACACTGTGAAGGGACAATAGACAGCCTATAACCTGTAAGGATGCAAACTCCTGACTCCAAGGCCATTAGCATTATTTTAGAGTAGCCTGGGTATAGGGGATCACCAGGGATTCATGGCCAAATAGCAATAATCTCTTTCCAGAGGGGAGGCAGGAATTTCTTGCGAGGTGTTTGGACGTAGTCCCTTTTTGTGGTACGTGTGCAAAACAGACCTGTCCAATCCACCAGCTTGAGATAATGGGATTTTTGGAAAGGAGGGCATGCATAGAGAGGGCTTATTGTTCTAAAACTATTTTCCTCTTGGTGTTTTGCTTCCAATTTCAAACTGTTCATTTAAGAAAACTAGTTCTTGCAGCTACCAGAACTGGGGTGTTTTCAAGTTCCTGAGTAATGTATCTCCCAGCTGTATCCTGATACTGCATTAAGACATCATGCTGGTGGAAGCTGCTGTTCTCTCCTCGCATCTAATGCTAGGGTTTCCATGTAAAAACAACCCAAGAACAAGACAGAAAAAGAAGAGTGCATAACTCGAGCAGCAGCTTGTTCTGGACACTCCAGTTCCCAGAGGTGCACTATGGTGCACCCCAGCAACTAGAGAGATGCAGCTTGCTTTCATCAGCAATCATAGTCTCCAAAAGGCGAGAACTAGTTGTCTATCCAGTTTGATCTGCTGGCTAAGTGCAGTGAATAACAGGAAAATAACACACATCATGCATTAGACAAAGACTAGAAATAGGACCCCAAGAGTTAAACTCATAAAACATGTCATTGCAAAAAGATTTATATAACATTTAGCTACCCTGCTGTGCCCTTCAGGAGCTTAATATGATTTGACTTTGCTTAGTATTATTTAGTGCTGATAAGAATTATACTCACAGCTCTAAATAACCCAATCTCACATATACTATTTGTTTGTTAGTACAGATGCAATATTAACTTGTATTATTTATGTTCTTTACTACCAATTTCTTTTGGAAAATCTTAAAGCTTAAAAATATTACAGCAACAGTGGCTGATTTTATCTGATGTGAATTATCTTTGAAAGGTCAGGTTCAACCCTTTAGGTCTCATCTTCAATGAGCATAAGTAATTCAATGACTTCTCCTGCATCAGCAGGGAGATGGCTGCATTATCTAATAGGATTCTTCCATCTCTAACTTGTAAGATCCTATTAATGCCAATAGGAGTTTGACTTGTGTAACAAGGCTAATGTATTTACAGAAAGCCAAGATAATGGAAATAATGAAATCTGGACTGAGGTACTCTCAGATTTTAATATGGTAATCTGTTGATTTTTTTTTTTTCCTAGACAAACATTTTCTCTTTTGTACTCAGCAGCTCTCCTCATTGACTTTGTCCTCTTTTTTGGAGAGCTCTTATATGAATGTAATCCCACAAGAAATTAAGCATGGCCATATATAAACTGATTAGTTAAACAATGCTTGACAGCAGGGGCTTGTATGCACAGAGACTGAAGGGAATTTGGGACAAAAGTCCAGACTGCGACCTTCCCAGGTACTACTAACATGTCATCATGTAGGAAGCGAGAGTATGCACCACCCTAGAGAAGCCTGGAGTGACCTCCTCCTTTGATCGTTGCCTACTCCCACAGAATTCGTTGACCTTGCTCATTCCATTAACACTTTATCACAATGAGGTCTATCCTATGCGGTAACATGGGAAATACAAGGGGTTATAAACTGTCCCAGCCTGGGCTACCCATATCCAGGCAGAAGACAGCTAATTTCGTAAGGTGATTACATTCTCCAGCCTGTCGCCCTCACAACACAGAAGAACATAAGCAAGCTGGTTTTAGAGGAAGTACCAATTCAAAGAGCCTATCTGATGAAGCACTCATATAAAATGTGCTCTGTGCTATCGGTAAAGTACCGCTGATAACTCAATGTGGTCATAGACTTTTGTAAAACACACACAAATACCGAAAGCTTTTCCTTGCTACCTGGGAAGTTTAATCTTATTTCCAACAAGAACAGTTGCTGGGCAAAAAATATATTTCTAACATCCACTTCAAACACTCTCAAGATATGAATGAAATCTAAAATATGATCAAAAATTCAGAGTTTCCTGCTCTGTGGCCTCTCTGTTCTCAAGCAGAGTGAAACACACCTGGCCACAAACACAGCATGCTTTTTTTGTTTGTTTTCTGAAATGTTAGCTCAAACTCTTGACTTTTTTCCTGGATTTTTGTGTGCTGCCAGATGGGACACTCTGAGTGCTAAAATGATGACTATTAGCACTCCAGCATCACTTTCCGTGAAGCACTTTCACACTTGAGTTTTAGAGGCATGTGAACAGTGAATGTCTCCAGAGGAAAGCTTATTAGTATTGTGGCATTTCTGAACCTGCCTTCCCGCAGCTCCTGAGCAGTGTGTCCGCTGCACTTTTTGTGGTACAGCGTCATTTTCCACTGGCCTCAAAGAATGCCTTTTTGTGCTGTAGTGGCTCACCTGCTTAATAACGGTAAATTGCTGTATAATCATTAACCGACCAATATCTGTTAAAGTAAAACTGAAATAAGGGAAAACAGATGTTGTTTTCTGTGTTTAATGAAAAAGGCTTATGCATCCTCATAACATATTGTCTGACCTTTCTCGGGTTTGGACCTTATGTACCAGACAGAGGTATTTACCACATAATCCATGTATTTGAATGCAGTTTACAGAATTACCCAGAATACATTTGGAAAAGCAAAACAACAGCCCTTGGCAAATGTGCCAGTGAGCATAACCTCTGAGCAAATGAAAGCAGGACACCTGAGCGCTGCAGATCCCAGAACGCGACTGCTCACATGCTCAGTCATCCCCTGGAGGCATATGAAAAGTTTTACACTTAACAAGAAGCCAGAACATTTCACTTGCTTCAAAATTTCACGGCAAGGTGAGGAGAAATAAATAACACCCCATCACCAGTGCACTTCAATCATTTCATTGTATTGTAGAAACAAAAAAGCCACCATTAAAACAATTTTCCAGATAAAACCAGTTTCTGACACATCCAGGATGAATGGCAGCCCTTCAGGCTGAATGGAATAAGTAGTTAACCCATAGGGTAACAGTGAATGTGAAATGGGGAGCACAAGCTAAAACTTCTGTTTTCAGAAGGGGCAAGTCACCTTAGAGGTAGCATTGACATGGTAGTAAAGCAAGCTGCAAGGATATCTTTGAAGGTATTGGAGCACATTTTACTGGTATAACTCAGGTGATTAACCCAGGAGATTTTCCTCTTAAGACAAGAGATTTCATAGCCTGAATTAAATGATTCTCTTGTGTTAATCAAGGTTTCAGCAGAGTAATCATTCTCTGTCTGTGACCCAGTCACCACTGGAGAGGAAGGGTATCAGACCAAAGAGGCAAGAATAACAGTAAGAATAGCAACTGCCATAATCTTACTTCAGCACTGAAGACAACATGTGAACTAGTGCAGAAGTGCAGTATCTCATCAAGGATCCAAACCACTGCTATAACTTCTAGTATTAAGTAGCAAAGTCATATAGATATGCTAAAATTAGTGTCATAGCTATCAAAACTATATTAAAAAAACACACCTCCACCCTCTCTCTTATTGTCCTATAGGAAACCAACACCTTTCCTCTCAAGGGAAATCTATCTACGTGATTTTTGGCCCTGCTTGTATTGAGTCAGATCAAAGGTTCATCCAGTTTAGTAACTTGAGTCTTACAGTGAGCAGCTATGTAGACACAGGAAAGAATAAGAGTAGGTCACATGTAGAGTGCTCCCTTCCCTGTTATGCACTTCTAGTTTCTGAAAATCTGGATGTATTGCACCTTGTTGAATGAAATACACAACTTCATTGTTTTGATGCAAAGTAATGTCTTTTATTTTCAGCTTTTTGTTTGCTTGCTTGTTTTTAATCTGTTGCCAGCCAATTTCACTTTTTCCCTCATTGTACTTTGTCATACCATGGTCCACAGATACAAACGTGACAATTTTCCAACTATAGAGATACAGTCTCTCTTCCTGCAAACCTTGGTCTGCCATTGGCTGCTTTCTAGTTCTTGCTTTCTGAGATATAACGATGAATCTACCCTATATGCTTTACTCAGACAATCCATGGTTTTATACACCTTATCATATTCCCTTCCAATTGCCCTTTTCTAGATGAAGAATCAAGGTCTGGCCTCACTTCTAACAGAGATGAGAAGAAGAGGGAGTTACTGGTGTAGTATCTGAGATGCTTAGTCAAGCTTGTCAAGAATATTTCACTGAAGTATTTATTCATGAGAATGTCCGTTTGTAGAAACTTAGTACTTTTCCAGGAACGTTCCAATCTTGACAAATCTTTAGTAAGAGGTTTCTCAAGTCAGGGTAGCTTTTCTGGCCAAAATAAAAAGGAGAAATTAGAGCATAACTGCACATCCTTTAGCTGTTGGGACAGGCGAACACAGACATGTAAACTTAATGAACAACCTATCTTCAGCACTAGAGTGTTTATACTAAGTTAAAGAAATGCTCACTGGGTAAGTAGTTTGTAATTTATCCAGGTCAAAGAATGAACCAGTAGAGTGGTATATTGAACCCACATATTTTCATGCCTGTGGCATTGCTGTAATCTCCCTGGCACAATGCACTCCATTCTCCTTCACCCTAGAGCTCTTTTATCAAGACCAGCAACATAAAGAGACTTCAAATTGTAAAGTAAGAATAAATTATTACCCATTTTCATGTCCTTTTACACAACCTGTGTGCTGCTGCTTGAGAACCAACCAAACAAATTTCTCTGGAATTATAACAGAAAGGAAAATAATTCTGTATTTACAGACTGAGATTAACCAGAACTGTAATATCTGCCATTGTTACTGAATAGTGTCTTGGTCTTGAGCTACATCAGGACACCAGCCTCTGTCTTTGGTGAATCTGGCTTTGACATTTTCTTTTGGGAAGGTAAAGATTGAGGTATCTAAGGGCTATTTATGGTGAAAGGCAGTTTTGGGGTTGTATGCCACAGTTCTCAGATACTCAGCACATTGCTGCTTATTTTGTATGAAGTCAGCTGTAGTGCTAGCTAGCATTGAGGATGTCATATTTAACATTTCATTTCTTGGCTCAGTTGACATTTCAGAGAAGATGCTGCTGACTGTGAAAAGTGGGGAATGAAGTATTTGTACATGGAACTCAGTCCTGAGTAGATGTTTTACTTAACTTTAAAAGTTTCAAGATTTTCTTGTTTTGCTAAGTTTAATACTGATATTTCAACAGAAACAAGCAAGGCTGAGCCTTCCAAAGGCTCAATTTCCTCAGCTCCAGCTGAATTCCACATCAAAAGCAGCTCTGAATAGCTAGTGTGTGTATATGATACAGATCAGAGCAATACAAAGATACTACCTAGAGCTGTACAGCAATATTAGCAATACAGAAGTTCCTAGCAGATACTAGCAGTACAGCAATTCCTAGCAGCAAGGCAGACTGACACCACTTCCAGCCCTGGACATGATGTGGGTAACTCCACATAATAGTAGGTAATTTCTCTAACCCACCAACCCCAAGGGATAATTAAAAAGAAGTATGCTTTGAAAAAGTTGCTCATTTTTTTCTCCATGTAATTCTCTTGCAGATTGGAAGTCTTCTCTCTCCATCCTACTGCTAGGGAGGTAAGTGAGCTTTCAGTGAAGCTGAACTAAAGTGGAAAAATCAGTGAAGAATCAGTGTTCTTTACTATTTAAGCACCATGTATAAATACAGCTTGGAACAAATTTACAGGTGGAAGAGATAGACTTACTTGTGTCTATGAGAAAGGAGCCAAATTGTCACTTTTCTCTACCATTCAGTATCCATGCTGGGAAGAGAGCTTATTATTGCTATGACAATTACTCTCCTGTGCATTGCAATATGAATAGTAGCTCAGCTAAAGCATGTTGTCTCTGCTGAACTAAAAATGACAAACTCATATTCAATGTCAGTTTCTCCTTTGTTCTTCAACTTTTGTAATCCACAAGATTAATCTCCTGGTTAAACTACTTAACAGCTACAGCACATACAGCTTTATTGTTTTCGCATTACCTAACACATCAAAACCCAAGCCGAAACATAGTCACCCAGGCTAAATTTTTGAAAGGGTGTGGCTAGGAACAAGTTTTTCTTTCTGAATAAGGAATCATTTCTGTAAGGTTTTGATTAGGACTGGATACTGTACAGCCAGTGACAAAAATACTAATTTCTTAGTGACGGTTACAGCAAAATGTCTCCTGTTCTGTACCATACTGTTGGCTAAAGTGGGGAATACAGTTTGTACCATTATTTTATCTACACCATATGTCAGTGTCCATAGTTCTCCACATTGCAATGAGTTTACAAAAATGCAAGGTCAGGTGAGGAAAGTCCCAGAATGATGGATGTTACTTTCAGTCACAAATATACCCTGAAGAATTTTCAAAGATAAAGGAGAAATGATACATAGACAAAAAATGTAGAAAAAGAACCTTGTAAAATGTATTTATATCACTAAGAATATTTTTGTAACCTGCTAAAATCCTCCAGTTCTTCAAGAACCATAGATTTAAGCTCTTTCCGGGAAGATATTACAACTGATTTTCACTACTACATACATAAGTCACTTATAATTCCTGTCTTAATTAAATTTTCTCAGTCTAATGAAAAATTTCGTATCTGTATTGTGGAATCAGATGCTTCCATTGAATCAGAGGCTTTACAGAAGGTCAGGTAAATTAGATCTTCCAGATTTTCTTTGTCTCAAAAATCAGATATATTATCAAAAAAAGTGAACAGGCTAGTGCATGTAATCTACCTTAAACTTGCTTTTTGTTCAGTTTTCCGTTGTACCTTTCTATGCTTAACTCATTCTTTCACAGTTTGTTCTACAGTCTCCCCGGCTTTTGAGACCAGCAGCCCCCACCAGTGCCTGCAGCAGCCAGATGTAAGCTGGCCCAAGCCCTGTCTCTGCCCCAGACTTTTGTGGAGATCTTGCATTATTTTATTTGTCTGTGACTCCAGTGGTTATCTATGAAATGGAACTGCCCTTCTTTTGGACAAGATTGGGAAGAGATTTACAACAGTGATCAGTTGCACCCTATAAAGTACTCACATAAACAGCTGTGTACATGCATTTACATGCACACACCCAGCTTTTTCATTGACATTTTACAGCTTTCGCAAACACTCTAGAAAGCATGAGAGTACTAGGCAGTATTTCTCAGGCAACATGTCATTGTGTGAGTATTCATGAGGCTGATAGACACATTTAATTGGGTACCAATCAGTCTCTCATAAACGTTCTGGATGGCCTATAGGAAAGGAAACATGACTGGCAAAACATTTATTGCTATGCTGCAGAAAAACACTCATGCCTCCTGCTCGCAGATGCTACCAACTATTGCCTTTGCAAAAGGAGGCAAAACGCGAAATTCAAGGCATTTCTGCATTAGAAGAGACACAAAAGGAAGCAGAAGGAATAAATGTTGCAAATGTAGGGGATAAAGCTATCCTCTTTCCACTAAACACGTCTGCAGAAAAACACTTGAGATAAGCTTCATTATCCTTCTATAGACACTTTTCTAACACAGGTGGGAGTCACTTAGGTAACTAGCAGATGAAGGGTTTGCTCAAGGTCAAGCAGAGTCTGTCAAAGTCACTGCTAAACCTAGTGAAAAAAATTACATTGAAATCTGCCTACAAAAAAGAAAAAAGAGGTTCCTTTTTTCTTTTCAAAATGCACATTTTTTTCAGAGAACAGTTTTGGGTTTGGGGTTTTTTTCAGTTTTTCCATAAAAAGCATGGACAAATGTTTGATTTTTAATTGTGATTTTTTAAGGCCTTGCATTTTTCATCTCTTTCCAGTGTTTACGTGGACAATACTGCTTCCCTCTTAGCTGTAGTCAGTGCCAGTAGTGGAATCTGGAAGTACTGATTTCCAGAGCCTTGCACTTAAGTATTCCATTTTATGCTACAATATTTCAGACACATTATGTTAAAAAAAAAAAAAACCAAAAAAAACAAACACAAAACAAAAAACTCCCAAAACAGCTCCAAATTATCTACATAAAGCAAACAGAAATGTAGATACTGGATTGTGTCCAGGACTCCTGGTTTCCTACAACACTTACAAGACAAAAGTTAGGGCAACATGCTGCAAAAAGATACCGAGCCTTTCCAGCACTGATAGACTGCCCATGTCTGCAATGCCATGGCTACAGAATTAGCTGTCAGAACCAAATTACCTCTACCACAGGCTGTACTGCCCAGGTTTGCAAGGCCATAAATCAAGGCTATCCCCTGGAGATGGGGAGGGGAAAGCTGGCCTCAGCCCCACATGTACCTCACACCTCAGCCCCTTCCTCTGTGTCAGCTCCTCTGCACCCAGTTTGATGCGCATCAGCCTGCTGGACTCATTGACGGATCTAAGGGAAGAGTGGCCAAGGCTAAAGCTTTAAAAAATGTTATTATTCCAATCAACTTCTTAATTTTTCTGATGTTTTGGTTGGTTGGTTTGGGTTTTTTCCTCTCTTGCTTACTATATTTTGTAAAGTCAAGTGGCAGATTCAGTCCATGGGGGCTGCTGGAACAGGCTCTGGTGGGAGAAGAATAATGTGCCTTCAGAGCTGACTCTTCTAATTAACAACTGAGGATACTCTAGGAGCAAAGATAGACTAAAATAAAAATCAGCTTTCTGAATTTAGATATTATTGAGCTATAACCAGCTCAGACAAAAATTTCAGATACAGACTGGCACCTTCAGAAGCAGCTCAACCAAAACAGCAGAACTGAATTCAAACCTGGTTTGACCCAGGTCCAGAACAAGCATCTTGACCTTACATCTCATTACTTGGTAGTTGTCTTTGTTGATCCCCAAATTAATGGAAAGGCAATATTTGTGCTCCCTTTTGATTTAGAATTTTTCTGGCTTCAGAAAAATTGAAGAGTTTCAATGGGAGGGGAGAAAAAATATGTGCGTCTTGGGGTGAGGGGGCTCCTGCATTTCTGAGGAATCACAATAAAAAAGAAAATTTTCATCAGAGTTGGAAACATGAACATACATGTCAGTAGGAAGGTAGCAGGCAGCTGAAGTGCTACAGCACCATCTCCTGGAAGTCAGACATTCCTGAATTTCTAAAACAAATTTAATATGCAGTCATACAGACACATGAAATTTTTTGTGGTCAAAACTTGGGGTGAATTTAATATGTTTTTCTTTACAAAACTGCTTTAACAAAATATGGAGCAAATAAAAATTATTCCCGTGACTTACAGTCTTTGCAGATATTTTTTTCCATATAGGAGATTATCGTCATTTGGCAGTACTTACTCCTTAAATTCAAGCATTTGATACTAAATCATGAGAAAATGGAAAGTCATAAAATTTGACAGTAAAGTTGGTTATAAATTGTCCTTCAACAAAAAGAATTTAGTTAGTTTTTCATTGTCTATGGTGAAATAAAGAATAATAAAAATATCTAACTAATTCTGCAAAAAGCATTGAAAGTAGTCTTTAGGTTTTGAGAATTTTTAAATTATCAAGTTCTGCTGTCCTAGAATCATCTTTACAACCTGAAAGTATAAATTAGCCTTTTTAAAAAAATGTGAAAGTTACTGTGTAAGCATGTCTTTTAAAAACAAAAGACAAGTGATATTATGCTTTTCTGCCATGAAGATTCTTGATGATTTCCTCCCAGAGAACTACCAAAATTATTTAGTTGATCATAGCATCAGTCTGTGTGAGTTTTTTCCTGAAATCAAAGGTTTTCTTCCACGTTAAGAGAGCGATTTCCCACTCCTGCGAAGGACATAAGTCCTTGACTAAACATGTCCTGTTCATCTCTCATTCTGGCTTGGACCCTGTCCCTAGTATGAATTGCCCATAGCTTCTCCCAGCTACTGTTGGAATATCTACCTGAAATAATGTTGACTTTCACCTCATATAGGATGGTGCAGAGCACAAGGTACAGTCTAAAGAGACCTGAGTGAGGCAATTCATAAACAGGGTTTGGTAGTTCAGCTCTGTTCTCCAGTTACAACATTTTGTGTTGGGACAAGACCTTCTCTTACTTTAATTTTATTCCATATTAATTTTATCTGCAGATGGGTGGACCCCCCTCTGAAAAAAAGAGTGGAAAATATTGAGTTTAAGAAGTAGAATTTAGGTGATGCCCTGCATGAATTAATAATTCAGAGAGTCCTGGAAAGGACTTCCTTTTGCTACAGCTTGGTTCAGCAATATTCATGAGCGTAACAGGCACTCAACAGATCTCAATAGGCTTTACAACAATTTGCCCTCTTGTACCACCACTGTGGCATATTTTGGTTTTTTAGCCTGAATTCTTCCCTCTTTTCCTCTTGCTCTCTGCAAGAACCCGTGTCTTGTTGAGACACATCCAGAAACAGCTTATGTTTTTGCCATATTCAGATTTCTGTTTTAAATTTACAGTGTGAAATGGATCAGCCAAGTTTCGCAGTTTCGGGCAGATCGCTCCATCCTGTGGCAGCACTGCTCCTTGCAGCAGCGCTTCCAGGCTCCCCCCAGGCAGGCTCCAGCGAGTCAGACCTGGGCATAATGCGTGGCAACACACTGCTGCAAAGATCCACACTGCTTGCAAAATCTGTGAATGATGCCACGTGTTCTTTAATGCCATTGGCACCCTGTCTGTAAACACTGCACATTCCCTCTGCAGAGTGCCTCTTGTAGGGCTCGCCTCGCTGCGATGGCTCACTTTAATGTGCCAGCTTGGAATATCATCTGGGTGCATCCCCTTACAGCCGGCAAACAGTCCCCCAAATGACATGAGAGAGACACCTCAGAGGTGGCACGGGCTTCAAATTTTACGCCTCTGAGCATTTCAGATCCCAGCTAGTTCCACTAAGTGAGAAACTTGAACTGAGTACACAGAGGGTTAATACAATAGTGCATTCAACATGGAAAGTAAATTTCTGTGTAGACAAATAATGAAAAAAACCCACATTTAAAGATAGCATTTAGCATAGGGTTTTTCTGAAATTATTTCAGTAGTGAGTGAATCATGGCCAAACACTGAAGTCTTCTTTCATTTAAAAAAAAAAAAAGAAACGTAGAAAAACAGGGCTAGAAGGGACCTCAAAACCCATACTGCTGTAGGATAAGATCAGTTATACTTTCTGATTATACTCTAATTATACCTTCTAATTATAGATATAAAATATACCTGTACCTCCTAACCCCCAAGCAACCTCTTCCACTGGTTCACTAACTTTATTTAGTAAGCTTTCCGAGTGTCTGACATGAATGTCCCCTGTTTTTCTTCATTTCCCTTGTTTTTCAGTATATCCCTACTGGCTGTGAAAAACATTTTCTCGCTACACCAGCTCTCTACATACTTGAAGTCTGTTATTTTGTCTTCCTTCAAGTTTCTCTTCTTTAGGTTGCCCTTCCCTTTCACTATTTATGTCAATATTTCCTCATGTCTCATGCTTTTTAGACCTCTAATTCAGCTTCCAGACTCTCCAGCTGGTCAAGGTATGTCTTGTAGTAGTGTGGTACTTGGAAATATGGTACTCAAAACTAGCTGTAGTGGTCCAGCTGAGCCCTTACCAGAAAAGCAAGAAAACTTTTGTTAGCGATTCTTCTGCCTTGCCTTTTTTTTTTTTTTTTTTTTTTGCAGATATGTAGATGTCTGCTTCCTTATATGCTCTTCTGGTATTCTGTCATCAGATGTACAATACATTTTATTATAATTATTATTCAAAATTCCAAAATTAGTAAAAGCATACCCACCAGCTTGAAATCCACAGTCTTCAGTTTTACATGTGAGCTCTTCAAAGTCAAGCACTCTCATCCTTGAAACAGAGACTTGCTGCATGTCAAATGCATTAAAGATTGACTTTGTGATCAATGTTACAGTCTAACAAGAAGCTAGAAACCAAATGGGCTGAGAATTTGGTTCCATTTAGAACAATGGCAAAATGCAGTTGGCCTGGGTTTCTATCCATCATACCTGGCTCAAAGGATTTCTAAGCTAAAGAGTCATGCCAACATCAGCTGTAGATTAGATATTTTTATGATTTTTGTGAAATTCCAGGAAAAAGAATGTTGAAACATTGCACATTTTACATATCAAAAACACCTGGACAGATGTTACTTCAACTATTGATATTACATCATGACAACTGAAATAGCATTGCATAAATCTCTCTAATACCCTTCATGAAGGTCATCAATCATTTTTAAATGTGCATAACACTGAAGTGTAAGACAGAGAAGGTAGCATTGCTCCTTTAGATTTAGGGATGAATGGCACTTAGCCACAGCATTTTTAATAAACTCTCAATAATGAGAAAGTACATAATGGTATGATGATGGCCTTGATTTATAGCTTAGTTACATATGACAGTTTTAAGATTTAATTTTTAAGCAACTTTACTTGCAATGTTTCTCATTTTCTACTTTCTGATAGTTGTAAAATGGGCTTACTTTAAGATACAGTTTGAAATCACTTCCTGATCAGAAATATGTAAGGGACCTGGAAACATATAGCTGTTACTTTCACACCTAGACAATCAGGACAGAGCAAAGTAAAAATTAAAGACTTTCCCTAAAAAAATAGTTTTGTGAACCTTATAGCCCACTATTTGCCTGGTTTAGGAACAGCAGAGGAGGTATTGTATTGTAACTGTTGTAAGGATCTTGCATTCTAAAACAGACTGGTAAAGAGCAGGGCTTTGGGCTATCTAATAAAAGGTACTGGGAAGAGTATCAGTTGCACATACAGTGAGGGACAATATTGAAATAAAAACGGCATGTCATTAGATGTGTAACTTATTTCCCCTTTCTTCTTTGCGTTGAAATTAGTAGTCCATGAATCTCCTGCACTTATTCTGACGGGTGTGCCGAGCAGTGCCTGCCCACAGAGGCAGGGAGCTCCATGCATGTCGCTCTTCCCATGCCAGAGAGCCTTGTAGACCATGTAGACCTGATGGCACTGGCAAGTCCAAAACCCCGGATGCCACATGCAGACCACCCCTACATCATCTGAGTGGCACGGGCAGAGGTTGGTCCTGGCTTACTTCTGTGTACAGAGGTGATGCTGCAGATCACTGTGCCAAGCAGTAGGGACAGGTATTCCTCCTCAGCAGGGTAGTCTGTCTTATGGAGCTAAGGGATCAGGGGATGGGAGGAGAGAAAAAAGGATGCTGAGAAAAGGACATGGCAGCTAGTGAAAGGAAAGGTGATGAAAATCGTTGGTGTGAGAACTGAAAGGAAACGTTATACAAGATGAAGTGTTGGAGTTTGGAAAGAGCCTAAGCATCTCAGCCTCCACCATGTCCCAAAGGGAGCAGAGATGCTGGGAAGCCCTGCAAAACACTCCCTCCTGGAGCAGATGCCCCAAGCTGGCTCGTCCCTTTTCACTCCCCTCCTGGCCAGGTAACCCGCACCTTCACATCTCTCTGTGAGTGGGAAGTGTATTAGATCTGTCCCTAGAGAAATGAAGAAGCAGTTTGACTGAGGAGGAGGTCAAAGAACCTTTTACTCCCACTGTGCTGAAGGCAATGGTAAGGAAGAGGAGCACTAAATCCAGGCTGAATGAGCGGGAAGGTCCGTTTTGAGTAATTGGCCCTAGAAATGTGGGGGAACAAACTTGACCACCTAGGGACAGAAAGTAAAACAAGGAAAGGTGGAGGTGAAAACTGTATATAACCAGATGACAGGAAAAGTGGGGGAAAAAAAGGACTTGCTAAAGGAAATTACAAACTAAGGGTCAAAGTGACTGAAGGGAAACCAGGAGAGGACAAAATTGTGAATTTCCAAAAAAGGACAGTGCATCTGTACTAAAAATAGTGTTTTGTTAGGACTGGTGAGAGTTTTGGAGAACTAGAATACTGTCAGTGACACAAAGGGGACAGATTATATTAAATTAAAGACATATTAAAGATTTGGGATAAGCTTAGTAGAAAAACAGCAATTTGAAAAAAATAGTCGCTGAAACAAGCCAGACAGCAGGTACTTCTTCAAAGCAGGTAGTTGCTTTGAAGAGTTGAAATAATGCTGCAGTTTTGACAGATTTGGGGAAATCCAGGAAAACTCCTGTTCCATTTCTCCTCCTGATGGAAAACCAGGAATCTGGTACGACAGGCACAACAAAAATTGAGATTGTATAAGAAATTGTATTTAGAGTACAAACATACAAGATAAGAGGTGGAATGGGAAGAATTAGATTGAGGATGCAGCAACACTCTAAAGTTAAAAATAAAACAAAACAAACTATTTTTCTGGAATTAAAATATCTTTTTTTTTTTTTTTTTTTTTCTCTGCCTGCTGCCTATGAATAACATTTAGCAACAGCTATTCTGGTCTTTTGCCCAAATGTACACTGAGACCACTGATAGCTCTGCAGTAACCAAAGTATTTAAAAATCTCTGTCAGTCCTAAACAGATGAAAATATACTAATGCTCATCAAGAAGAAAAATATGATAGCAGGAAAAAAGCAGGAGAGTGTGTACTGTATCTTGTTCTGGAAAATGTATCATACTGTAGACATAACTCTGATTTGACGTAGAAAAATAACCACACAGCAAGGTGGAAAAAATAAGCTTTCCCACTTTCCTACTTTTCCTTGCAATTTCTCCACATCTTCCTTTGTCATCACATCTCCAGCATTTAGATGATGGATGGAAGACCTGGGTGAATTTTTTACAATCTGAGATTTTAGGAACCTCTCAAAGTACTTTGCCAAGGTTTCTGACTGAAATAATACTAGTCCTAGTCTTATGCCATGCTGTTTAGCAGTAACTCTCAAAAGATTTTCTAGAATAGTTCTGTTTAATTTTTTTTCTATCAACAAATAAGTAACACCTGGCTCACAGGTGGCTCTTCTTTGAAAGGACTTTTCTTTTAAAATGTGATTGTAATAGCAGTTGACTAACAATCAGCCTGCTCTGAAGACTACTGAAATCAGTATAAAAAGTCCCAGTACCACTAACCCCAATGGCTTGTCAGACTCAACTGCAGCTTTCCTTTAGATTCCTCTGCCTGTCCCCTGCCAAAAACTATTGACCTTGATTTTCTTCATTTGCCTTATAAAAGGTGCCAGCCTAGGAGCTGCGGAAGAATGGGTAGGGAGTTTAGATGCATCCCTGGAGATACGCAGAGGGGCTGCTGCTGAGCTCAGTGGAGGAGTCAGTCCTGGAAATGAGTGGAGCCCTGGACAGCCTGTTGTGCTTAAGCACAGAGGTTTACTCCAGACTGTTCATCTGATCTTAGCCATGGTGGCTCAGAGACAGCCTTCGTGAGGGTTAGCTACCACTTGAGAAATGATGATTAGTAAAATGTGACTAAAAACCTTTCCAGGTCATCAGCTGACAGGGTATCACATTTTGATTTAAAATTCAGTTTCAGCTTTGAAGTATTAAATCAGGGACTTACTTAGAAACCCCTTTTTCCGAAGAAAGGTTGGGATTCCTTAACAAGCAACAGATGGCAACAAGAGAGAACTTCATAAGCAAACTGGAATAAACCAGGATTCAGAGAGTTTACAGGGCTATGGAAAAGAGGGTAATAAGGCTGAGCAATCTCACCTTGATAGAGCTGACTCAGCAGCCAGCTCTTCCTCTACCTGCCCTCAGGGGAGCTGTATCCAGACTAGGTTCCCAACCGTAGATGCTTTTATCTGAGTCACAGTCTGGATTTTCAGTGAATGTGGTTTATAGCAGAATTCAGAGAGCCAGGAAGTGTAATTTCCTAGAAATCAAATGGAAGAATTACAGGTAGGGAGGGTGGGCTGAGAAGTGTGAGGGAATGCAAAGACTTCATAGACGTACTAGACATGGAGACTCCAAGAACAAAGAAGCTGAGGTCTGCAGAAGCCCCAGCGAAGGAAAAGGAACACATTTCTCCACAGGGAGAAAGCTGGCTGTGATCTGCTATTGCTGGCAGATGGAGCTTCAGCCTCAGCTGGCAATCTATCAAGCTTTAAAAAAAAGTAGTAAACTGTGCTGGCAATGAGTGGGAAACCAACTACAGTGCTGAAGAAAGAAAAACCACATGCTCTGACGGCTAAGTGGTTCATGAACCCTGCTTTCAAAAGAAAATGAAAGGTGGTGGTGGTTGGTGACTCACTTCTCTCAGTAGCAGAAACATCCATTTGTTGGTATGACCTAATGCTTATGGAGAGGTTCTGCCCAAATCTGAGCTATTGCACAAGTTTGCCAAGGCTCGTTGAGCCATCTGACACCTCCTCCCTGTGGCTCATTCACTTGGGAGCTAATGCTGCTGCTCTAGGAACAAGCTAGAGAAAGCTGTAAGAAACAGTAAGACTCCTGAAGTGACGATGAGAGAATCGGAGCCTCAGCTGGTGTTCTTATCAATCCCATCGGAGAGGGTAAAAGTCTGAGCAAGGACAGACACATCCTGGAGATAAATATATGGCTATACAGATGGTGCAGCGTAGAGGACTTGGGTTTCCTGAAGGGGGGAGGAGGTATTCATAATAGGGTCATAAGAGGGACGAGAAGGAAATGACTGAATCAGTTGTAGATATGTGTAAAGTATTTTGCCTTATATGATGCAGGATGCACATGTTCACTCTGAGATCTGGAATCTGGTGGGAGACAGACCTGTTGAAAGTCTCCAGGGTAATAACAGAAGGAGGAAAGGGCATCTTTGGGAAAGAAATACAGCAGGACACAGGGAATGCAAAGCTGGGCATGTTTAATTTAATTTTAGCCTTTTCATAGTTAGGTATCTAATTTAAACTAGTCATGTAGGCTCATATTGCAATCAGACCCTTCCACCTGTCTTAGACTGCTATTTTAGGATGGGAAGAATTGCCTCTGGATGAGTGTGTCTCTCTACATACACTATGGAGGAAACCTGCATAACAAAGTGTCTAACATAGTTAAAGTCAGATTAAATGATTCTCACTTATACTGTAAATGTTGTAAAAAAGTGCTGAGTGGAAATCAAACCTCTTCCCAATTTGATTCTGATGAAAAATGGGGAAATGACTGAAAATGGGGAGGGGCAGGCAATTTAAGGGAGAATAATCAATAAAGTGGTAGAACTGATAATTCTTTGAAATGGAGGAAGAGAGAACAGTGGAAAAAAGGACAGTGGGCTTCAGGAAAACAGATTTTCATAGCTCAGAGAATTGATTGCTAAGACCCAATAGGAAACACTGCTATAGGAAACAGAGTCCAAGGGAGCTGGCAGTTTCTTAAATAAAGGCGTAAGAAAGATGAACAGCAAAGTCAACATAAGGAAGAGCAGCCATCTCAGGGGCTAACTTAACATTCTAGTTTAAGGGATCCAATATTGTATTCAACAGCCTTGCAAACCAGAACAGAGGAGACTTACTCCCTCACAAGTTTCTTCTTTGCTTCTTAGTTTCCCTTTAGTTTTAATGAAAATTAATCTAAGTTATAAGTTCCACCTCAAATTCTCCCTAATAACTAATACATTAATTAACAGTGAGAGGCTAAACTTGGATTAGGTCTTCAGTACTTCACTCTTAAGACAGAAATGAATATAAAATAAAAACTTGTCAAATATTTAATGACAAGCATGAAGAATAACATAAATGCTCAGTGGCAATGTCAGAAAGACCAAAACACAGGATAATTTCAGTATAGTTGTTACAAAACAGTAATAAGAAAAAGAGTAACAAGAAAGCATTCTGTAATTTTTTAAGTAGTAAGATCTAGTTTTCTGCTTAATGGAGAGGGAAGGCTAATGACAGATGTTGCCAATGGATCTGAAGTGTTTTACGTTTTTCTGGCTTTAGTCTTCAGCAACTGTGATTAGATAGCTAACACAATTAACATCAATGTCAAATAAGTATGAAGTCAGCTGGCATAGAAAAAGAGCAACTCAGAGGCTATGTAAATATGTTAAATGTTTTCATATCATATGATACCCTGTTTAAATTCTCCTCAGAGTACTTAGGACACTGTCTAGGGCAATACCAGAAAATCTAGTGATTATGGAGGATAGCTGGGCCTCAGAAGACTGAAAAGATAAAATACAGTATAACACATATAAAAAGGAGGAAAGGAATCCTCAGTCATTTATGGACCAGTGGGGCTTAACTTCAGCACTAGAAAGACACTGGAATAAATAGAAAAGGTTATAAGTATTCAACACATGGATTTGTAAAGAAAAAAGAGTCAAGTCCATTGAAAGGCCTTTGATGACAGAATAAAAGGCTGTGTGGATAGGAAAGAAGAAATAAATATAACATACCTTTGTTTTTTAAGCTTTTGACTTTGTCTTCTATCCCAATTTCATAAACAGGTTAGGAATATGTGGTTAAAATAAATGTGTGCACAGAATTAAATAAGAAAATTAATCCCAGTGTTTAGTACTAGTTGTTCAGCAACATCAAGCTTGGAAGATGCATAAAGATGGGATCTATAAGGTTCTGTGGTCTGTCTGGTACTCTTCAGTATCCACATTCAATAATTTGGACAGTAGAACAGAAATATGTTTCTGAAATCTGAGGTTGTACCAACCTGGAATTGCAAATATATTGGAGGTCAGGATTAGAACTCAAAATTACCTTGATAAATTGAATACATGCTTGATGTCAAGAATGACATTGAGAAATTGAATAAATGACATGCAGTAAATAGGACACAATTCAACAAGGATTTGTACAAAATATGGCACTGTAAGAAATAAACAAATGTGAAGTATAAATACAACAGGAAATCAACCGTTTGAAAAAATTCTACAGAAAAAGCTCTTGAAGCTATGGTGGATCATGCACTAAACATAAATTGATGGTGACATACATTACAAAAGGGCTAACATCACACTGGCAATAATAAGGAGGTGGCAGACATGTGGTGGAATCACTTCCACTTAAAATGTGACTTCAGCTAAAGCTCCATTCTACATGTGCCTCTGAAAGACAGGGCACTTCTGGAGATGGTCCAGAGGCCAGTGACAAGGATGATTAGAAATTTGAAGATAAAGACCTAGCAAGGAAACTTGAATTAATTGCTTTGGGGGTTTTGGTTTGTTTGGGGGTTTGTCTTTTTTTTTTAAATGCAAATAAAAGAAGCAGGGGAGAGACTTAAAAGCAGTTTTCAACTATATCAAATTTTACTGAAAAGGAGGAAGAAATGTTTGGTTCTAGTTGTTTTGAATTTTCTTTTTTCATGCACACTGGAGGTAGAACAAGTAGTGTGGGTTTAAAGTTGCAGCAGTGGAAATTTGCATGAAGTTTTCTTGCTGTAAGGAGAGGGAAGTACCAGATTAGCTTGCTGATGATGATTATAGAATGCTAAAAGTTTGTGGACCGGGTTAGGCAAACAGCTATTATACACAGTAAATAGGTAGGTAGGTAGAGATTTTGCCTTACGTTTAGGCAGTTTGGATTGCATCTTTTAGGCCCTTTCCTATATGCTTTCTTTGATTCCATAATCTTTACTGGATCCTATTCTTTCCTTCTTAGGGAACAAAAATTCAGAGCAATTTTAATCTCTTTTGTTGCTTCAATCTTGTTGTCAGTTACCATATCCATTTTAAGAAAGATAAATGTGGAGAAGAGAATATAAGAAATAGTCATAACATTGGGATTACAATCTGCTCTGGAAGGATGCGAGATCCATGATGGACATAACTACTGCTCCTTTGAGAAACTTCCATCTCGCTTGCAGATGAAACTCACTGTAAAGCATGCGGTTATTTCAAAGGAACCAAGTTATCCATGAGCCTGGAGTTAGAGAGTTATTTTTAGATATCCTTGGTTTAGACTATAGCATATTCTGAAGGCTTTGAAACCGCTGTAGAGCTTGGAAGACAAGTTGTGTTGCTGACAGATTCATATGCTGGAGCATGGTATGAAGTTAGTCCATGTAGGGAGTGAAAAAGGCATAAATAACTGTTCCTTTTCCTTATCTGTCAGGTAGAGCACTCTTTCATCAGCAGGATATGACGGAAAGTTTTACACATGACCACTTCTGCTTGAAATCTTTGCACTTAACTCAAAAATCCTTTTCACCTGGGAGAATAAAAGTAGAAGGCTACACTCAGTTTTAAATATATAAAAAAATAATTAAAAAAAAAGGAAAACCAGACACAACAGGAAAGCATTTCGTTTCAGCTCTCCATTTAGTAGACTTTTGTCTCATAAACTCTAATGAAAAATGTATATGACAAGCCCCTAAAAATTTAATGTTCACCTATAAATTGTGTGGTATAGTCAAAAAGAAATTATGCTGCTTTCTTGACTTAATAAAAGCTGATTTCTAGTTTTATGTTAAAAGCAAATAAACACAGGTAATCTCCTTTATGATAACGAAGTAGAAATTAAATTTCAGTTCTAATTAATGTGGAACTGTCTTACCTCTCTCCTTTTTTAATACATATCTTAATCCTACAGTTTCATTGTTACTAAGAGCAGTTTTAATTTTTTTCACGCATGTATGGAAAGAATTCGTATTTCAGAGAGGGCTTAATTGATTTTGCCTATGTAGTCCAAGAAAAAGAAATTGAAAAAAATAATTAACAGAAAAAACAGCAAAGAGACATTTTTATATACCAAGAGAATCTATAATTACATAAAATTATTTCTAACTCCTAACTGTCCTGGTCCATTTACATTTATATACTAGCTGATGAGGGAAAACTCAAATAAAAAGAAGTCTTAGAATCATAGAACCGTTTAGGTTAGAACAGACCTTTAAGATCATCAAGTCCAACCATTAACCTAACACTACCAAGTCCACCACTAAAACAATTAAGGGTAGAGTAATAATTAATTTCATGTTTCCTGACTTGGTGGCTGGATTATTTTTTAATGAAAGAAAAAAAGAAAATAGTCTTTAGCAGTCCCTGTAGGTATTTGAACTTTTTCTTCTAATTTCATGTGAAACACGGGAATGTAATGTAGGCCTTTATAGGCCTTTTTGGTCAACATTTATTATTAATTCTATCTAATGCAAATGCAACATTCAGGAACTACAAAAAAGAAAACTTGACTGATTAAAGACAGAGGATTTTTTTTTATTATTATGTGCATTGGATGTTTAAAGAAATTGATTTTAGGAATCTTTTCAGGGGACAAAAATGTTCATATGTCTGTTCTATGAAATTATATGAGGCTTCATCTAGGATAAGTCAGGCAATGATTATATTCATCCAGCTTTTACCATGTCAGCAGAAAAATGGTCCATACCTTTACCATTCTTTCCAGCTGGGAATGTCTTGCTTTTTGAGAGTAGTATGTACTAGAACTGAACCCTTGTGCACTTAAATGTTGTTTCTTCCTTTGGAAAGCTGGAAAACCAGACCTCAGCTACTTTTCTCCCTTGCAGGGTTTTTCAGTGCAAATAATCAATGCCAGTGAAATCAAAGTAGAAAAGCTAGCTAAACTTAATGTTGATTTTGTTTTTTCTACTCCTAAGATCATCACAATAGGAAACACTATGGATTAGTTTGACTGAATAAACTTTGTGCTTTTCTCAGTGCACAGATGTCTGGAATGGAGACCACGTGTTTTACATTATTTTTGCACTATCTCAGTGACATTGCAAGGAAAGCATGAGGATGATACAATCTCCATAATATAACTGTTTGATAAAATTCTCTCTACCTAACCCTGTGAAAGATAGATACTAGATACCTCAGAGAAAGTGTGGAGCAGCAGGGAAGGCGATCCATGCATCTGTGTCTCTCGGGCATTGAATGGGCAATGTCAGTGGTTCTAGAGGTCTGCTGAGTGCATTTAAGGTAGGTTTCTGCTTCCAGGGTTCTAGCATGACTGACCCAAAATTAAGGTAAAATGCTGAACAAAGAAGAAATTATGGGCACCTCTATCCACAGAATCACACATTCACAGAACCACATAACTGTCGAAGCTGGAAGGCGCCTCTGGAGATCACCTAGTCCCACACCCGTGCTCAAAGCAAGGTCAGCTAGAGCAGGTTTCTCTTCCTCATATCTGTTCTAAATCTACCCTCTTTTAGTTTAAAACCATTACCCCTTGTCCTGTCACAACAGGTCCTGCTAAAATGTTTGTCCCCGTCTTTCTCATAAGCCCCCTTTAAGTACTGAAAGACCACAATAAGGTCTCCTCACAGCCTTCTCTTCTCCAGGCTGAAAAACCCCAACTCTCTCAGCTTTTCCTCACAGGGGAGGTGTTCCACCACTCTGATCGTCTTTGTGGCCCTCCTCTGGACCCGCTCCAACAGGTCCATGTCTTTCCTGTGCTGAGGGCTCCAGAGCTGGACGAAGTACTCCAGGTGAGGTCTCACCAGAGCAGAGCAGAGGGGAAGAATCACCTCCCTCGACCTGCTGGCCACACTTCTTTTGATGCAGCACAGGATACGGTTGCCCTTCTGGGCTGTGAGTGCACATTGTCAGCTCATCTCCGGCTTTTCATCCACCAGTACGCCCAAGTCCTTCTCCACAGGGCTGCTCTCAATCCCTTCATCCCCCAGCCTGTACTGATACCAGGGGTTGCCCTGTCCCAGGTGCAGGACTTTGCACCTCATGAGGTTCACATGGCCCCACTCCTTCAAGCCTGTCAAGGTCCCTCTGGATGGCATCCCATCCCTCAGATGTGTCGACTGCACTACTCAGCTTGGTGTTGTCTGCAAACCTGTTGAGGGTGCACTCGATCCCACCATCTATGCAATTGATGAAGATATGAAACAGTACTGGTCCCAATACAGACTCCTGAGGGATACCACTTGTCACTGATCTCCATCTAGACATTGAGCTGTTGACCACTACCCTCTGGACGCGGCCATCCAACCAATTCCTCATCCACCAAACAGTCCACCCAACAAATCTATCTCTCTCCATTTTAAAGAGAAGGATGTTGTGGGGGACCATGTCAAAGGCCTTACAAGCAGTCCAGATAGATGACATCCATAGTTCTTCCCTTGTCCACTGATGTAGTCACTCCATTACAGAAAGCCACTAGGTTGGTCAGACAAGACTTGCTCTTGGTGAAGCCATGCTGGCTGTCTCAAATCACCTCCCTGTCCTCCATGTGCCTTAGCATAGATCCTAGGAGATTCTGTTCCATGATCTTCCCAGGCACAGAGGTGAGGCTGACAGGGCAGTAGTTCCCAGGGTCCTCCTTTCTTCCCTTTTTAAAAATGGGTACAATGTGTCCCTTTTTCCAGTCACCAGGGACTTCGCCTGACTACCATGACTTTTTGAATATCATGGAGAGTGGCTTGGCACTACACTACAACAGCCAATTCCCTCAGGACTCTGGGATGCATCTCATCAGATCCCATAGACTTATGTATATCCAGGTTCCTCAGGTGGTCATGAACCTGATGTTCTCTTACAGTGGGAGGCACTTTGCCCCCCTAGTCCCTTTCTTGCAGCCCATCCACTTGAGAGGTGTGTGAAGAGATGTTGCTAGTGAAGACTGAGGCAAAGAAGTTGTTGAGTACCTCAGCCTTCTCCTTGTCCATTGTCACCATTTTGCCATCCTTGCTCAATGCGGGGTTGCTTTCTTTGACCTTCCTTTTCTGGCTGACATACCTGTAGAAGCACTTCTTATTATTCTTTGTGTCCCTTGCCAAGTTCAGCTCCATCCGCACCTTGGTCTTCCTGACCCCATCCCTACACAACCAGGCAGCATCCCTGTACTCTTCCCAGGATACCTGTCCCTGCTTCCACTGCCTGTGCAGTTCCTTCTTGCCCTTTAGTTTGACCAGCAGGTCTCCACACAGCCATGCTGGTCTCTTCCCTTCCTTGCCTGATTTCTTACACCTGGAGATTGAGAGCTCTTGCCCTCTATGGAAAGCATTCTTAAAGATCTGCCAGCTCTGTTCCGTTCCCTTGTCCCTGAGGGCACTTTCCCAGGGGGGTCCTATTGACTAATTCATTGAAGAGCTGGAGGTTTTCTTTCTTAAAATTCAGGGTCCTGACTTCACTCTTTGCCTGACCCATATGCCTCAGGAATGCAGACTCCTCCAGTGCATGATCACTGCAGCCCAGGCTGCTTCCGGCCTTGACATCACCAATTAGCTCACTTGCATTGGTGACGATCAGGTCCAGTATCATATCCCCTCTGGCAGGGCTTAAGAAGAGTCTGGCTATGTCTTCTCATCAGGTATTTATATACATTGACAAGATTGCCCCTGAGCATTCTCTTCTCCAAGCTGAATCAGCATTTCCTCATATGTCAGATGTTCCACTCCCTTCATCATCTTTGTGGTCCCTCACTGGGTCTGCTCTAGTATGTACATATCTTCTTGTACTGAAGAGCCCAGAACAAGACCCATCACTCCAGATATGATGTTCAGGGCTGAATAGAGTGGAAGGATCACTTCCTTTGACCTGCTGGCAGTACAGCCCTAATGCAGGCCAGGATGGTGTTGACCTTTGCCTTGAGGGCACATTGCTGGCTTATGGTCAACTTGGTATCCAACAGAACACCCAGCTCTTTGTCTGCAAAGCTGCTTTCCAGCTGGCTGGCCCCCAGTGCATACTGGTGCATGGGGTCATTCCTCCCCAGCTGCGGGACTTGGCATTTTCCTTTGTTGAACTTAATAAGATTCTTGTTGGACCATTTCTCCAGCCAGTTGAGGTTCCTCTGAATTGCAGCACAAGCATCTGGTGTATTAGCTACTCCACCCAATTTTGCAACCACATGGATACAAGCCGATACCGTGGATTTACATGGACTATCAGTGGTTCTCCTTAACAGAGAGACACACATAGACACAAACATAGATATTATGCACTAGAATATAAAGAACAGGTGCATAGGCAGTTGGACTAGATGATCATCGTAGGCCCCTTCCAACTGAAATATTATTAGAATATAATCTAATAATATTCTCTAATAGAATATATTCTATTCTAGTCTATTCTATCTTGTTCTGTCATATATATATATATATACACACACAAATGGGATGGGTATATGTATATATAAAAATACACACATTGATATCCACATAGGTATACATTAGGTGAGGTAGACAAGTTCATGGGGTGTGAATAGATTTTAGGTAGCTGAATCTCATTTTAAGCCAATTCTAGAAAGTGTCAGTCCCATCCGTGTTCTACAGACAGTGGACATAAATATGCTTATGGACAGTGAGCCCTGTCCCCAGATCTGATCACCAGCATGTGCCAAGCACAGCCACAGGGACAGCACACACTAACACTCTCCTAGTCCTGTCAGTTCTTCAGAAAGTCTGGAGATTGCTGTACATAGTATCAAGTTTCACTGAAGCAAACACACACTGCCTGTCAGCCAGCCGAGCCAGATATACCTACTTTTACAGTTAACCGTTGGGGAGATGGTATTAAAATGCCTCTTTGCCTCTACCCAGTGCAATGTGAAGGCAAAACTCCTTTTTAAAATTCTCTGCACTGCAAGAATTGTGCAAGCTGTTAGGGTCAGAGATTCAAAATTCAGAAGTCAGTCCCACTCTGACAAGCATTTTAATTAGATGGTACCTAAAGGTGAGCTGACATTCTTGAATGTCCCTTAATAGGACATTCCAACCAACACCAATCTAGAAAACAAGCTGCTTTTAGTGTCCTTAGTAAAAGGGTTTGAATGACATAGCCACAGCAGGAAGTAAAACCTAGTTTTATATAGAAGCAAGCGGATGATTAGACTGAAATAGATTTAGAGATGAGATTTAGGCAGAATGGACAGAAAAGATGTAGATGGGTAGACACAGTGCAGAGATGGAGGCATGAAGAGATAGATACAGCAGATAGATTCTCATGAAATAGTCTTTCCGTGTTTGGTGTGCAGCTGCATAGCACCTGCCTGACATTTACAGCAGATAGCTTTTATTCATTTCATGGGATATTCATCAAAATGTGGTTGAGAGATGGAGAAAATTCCAAGTATGTGTCATCACTTTACTGGCTTGTGCAGCTGTTTCCTAAAGCACACAATGATGTTGTGTTGTTAAGGAAATACACTGTCACCCTGCTGAACAAATAAAGCATTTAGTTTTATTGAGTAACATTACAATAATGGTGGGAGATAATAGACTAAAAATACTGTTTATTCAGTGAGAATGGACAAAAACTTTACTGTCCCTGAAAGAATCACTTCATGTACAGAAAATAAAAATTGTGTGATTTATTTAGCTAATATTAATTAATTCAAGCTACCTTTTTAATAGTACTGGTGTGAAATACTTACTGACATAAGCTTTGATCAAGGATAAGAACCAGCAAGCATCCTTAGTGGCAGAAGTCATCAGAAATACCAGAGCTCAGAGTACTGGAACCAGACAGAGGACTGTATCTCTCAAGTCTAACAGATAGCAAGTAATTATGCTGGGAAACGCATAAGCTGAAGATAGAGAGGGGGTTTTGTTGTTCTTGTGATATTGAATTCATAAATTTCTGATCATACCAAGGGCTCATGTTACCCTTTCCAAAAATAAACCTGTCTTGATTTTGCATTTTTATAAGATGCTAAATATTTCTCAAAACCTAATGCTTTTAGAAAGCTTTCTTTAAGATATTTCTAATTATGATGATTTTTCATCCAAATCACCTAAGCCACAGCCCCACAGGACTAGGATATTAATTGTATGGGACCCTTTTGCACAGGCAAATCTAGCCCAATGTCCCAACATTTCCTTCCTTTTTATTTTATTTCTTTTGATTTTGCAACTGTTGCAAAAGAAAAAGAAACCCACCATACTATTTCCTTTCAAAGGGCAGCTGGGACCTATTTGCTAGTAGCAATTTCATTCGTAATGGTTCTTCACAGATTTTTCTTATGTTTGAACCTACGTTTTGAAGGCTCTTACTTGAACCAAACCTTTACACAAAAACTCAGGGGAGAGATGCGGGTTTTACATGGTTTGTATGTAAGACTGTGTGTTGGTCTAGATTGGGTCAAAAATCAGACTTAATTTCTTTTCACATGTGCTTCTCTTGCCTCATCCTGAACCTGTCATCAACCTCCCATACATCTCAGCTGCCCTTCTGGGAAAGTCACCAGAGAGCACCTTGCACCCCACACTGCCTCATGCTAGCTCAGTGGCATTACTGCACAATATAATGACAAATCCCATCCCTGGGCTCAGAAAAGCATTTCCTTGAGGGCAGACTTGAAGTACACAACCTACAAAATGGCTGTGGGATGAAAGCAAAGGTAACACCTAACTGGCCCAGGATTACCTGGCACTAGCATGAGCTCCCCTTGCATGACTAAAGGCCAATGTGCAAAGGCGAGACACCAGCAATATGTGATCTGCTATACCTGGCTGGAACAAAAGACTGTAATGGTGCTGGGAGCCAGGAGACATAAAAAGAGGAAGGCTTCTACAAATGAGAGAGGGGGGAAAAATAGTGCTCAATAGATTTATGATGTTTACTTATTTATTGCAAATCTAAAAAAAAGAAAAAATTCTATCAAGAAGCTGATGCAGAGGGCTGAATGCTGAAGTACTGACGTAAGTCCTTAGGACGATCTCTGCAATCACAGCTACGGTGACATGCAGTTACTGAACCCGTCCAGGCCATCTGTGGTGGCAGCTGAAGAAGGGAGTTGAGATGCACTGTTGTAATTTATGGAGAAAGCTTCAGAGCTCCCTGAGAGCCCTCACTGTTCTAGAGGCAGCCCTAACCACTGCAACCACAAGCTTTTCTAACTTGAGCACTTGGTAGCATCCTCTCAACTGAAAAGATAGTGGATTCAATTCATAATGCAAACCGTCCATTGAAGCCTCCTGCAGCTAAGTAAGGAACTCACGAGGGTTGGAACATTTTAGGATTTGTCCTTCAGAACAAAGTTGTTAAACTATGACCTCATGGTGCCTCTGTCATTACCGTGGCCTAGATCCAAAGGCAATTGAAGTCAACTCCTATTGACTTCAGCGGGCTTTGGAACAAGCCCTCTTCCACTTCAGCACAAGGCTATTTTTAATGCATTAAGACAGCCTCATCAGAATCCGTTTTGGCCTTTAAAAATGGAGTGTACTGTTGCACTGGAACTGAAAGTCTCATCATGATGCTTGGCTATGATATCAGGATGGAAGGAGAGATAAAAGCCCTTTTCTTGCACCAAGCTGCTCCTGCTGGAGCTGCCTTTTTTCTTGTTTCTTGTTGCTAAAATAGCAGCACTATTGTTTGCTTGTATTGGTCTCATCTTCTGGGATTTGGAAATCCCTTCTAGGGGAGAGGAGGGTAACCTGCACGCGCACACACACACACACACACAGACACACCTGTCTTGTGTGCTCATTGCTGTCTGTATTTCCGCAAAGATATTTTATCTTCGTTGTCTACAAGTCACTGGTTGTCTATTCAAAATAAAATTTGTACTTATTTCTAATCCAGGATAGATTTCCCAGAAGAATCCACTATCATATTGCTCTGCACAAGCACTTTTTCCATTCCTTAAACATGTAGCAGAACAAATTTCATACTACTTTTTTGCTCAAGGGAGACTTTTTGACTTCATTGCTTTTAGTTTTCATAGTGTGTTGTCCTGTCTTAAAGGATCAAACAATTTCATTGTAACATAAACAGGAGATACTGCCTAAAAAAAGAAAAAAGAGGAAAAATAAGAGAGAGATTTCATTTGTTTCTATGTTACTACAGAGCAGCTCCCCCCCAGTTTAAAAAAAAAAAAAAAATCTGGATTTTTCAATCATATTTCCATCACATTATGATGCATTACAGGCAGTGATAGTTTGCGTTTCAGACAGTAATTAATGACAGATGTTGACTGTCATACGTATAAAAGAAGAAAATCCCATTTCATAAGTAAAATATAAAACTGAAGAATGATCTCTGACTTGATATTTCAAAATCTGAATAGCTTCTCAGGTTATTGTGTTTTATAGTATTTGTTTCATAAGAACTGTATTGTTCTAAATCGGAATGAGAAACCATTTCAACATGTTACAATTTCTTATTCAAAATTAATTACAATTTTCAGCTGGCTCTGAACTGTGAGAGTAGTAGAAGGTAAGATGACCTGTATTTCAAGATGAAAGGTCTTTATCTTACTTGATATTAATAGAACTTATAAGAGGAAATATTATGAGCTTTCACTGAGCTCTGTGGATGGAAGTCACTATAGAAGTGGAAAGTGTTGTTATTAAAAAGAACAACAGTGATTTCAGGTCCCGAGCCAAAATGAGCCAGGATATGGAAAGAGCCCAATCCAAAGCCCTCTGGAGTCAATCAAAGTCTTTCCGTTGCTTGCTGTGGAACTTGATTCAAATTGTGAATTTCTCATGGTGACATCTGTGCGTTCTTCATTGATGAATGTGGTGAAACAGTGCTGGAGATGTTCATAGATAGATGCCATTGCTGCAAAATGACAATTTCCTGGCTTTGTGTAGCATTTCTTCAGTTTGTCATGCCATTCTTTGAATGTCATCATTCATCTGTTTCCCATGGCTCCTTTCTGTTTCCTACTTTGATTTATTGCTCTCGCTTTTCTTTCACAAGATAAAGTAATAATATATACAATCAGATATAAAACATTGTTTTGGAATATGACCAGTCAGACTTTATACTCCGTTTTACTCTGTAGTGTTTTGTTCCTTTGCAGCTATTGGGGTTGCTTTTTTCATTCTGTACAATACAAAACAGGTAAGAAGGGTGGAGATTAAGTACAGCATTGCATTTGTGACAACCTGAAGAATAATACCTTCCCTCCTTTCCCATGTGAGGTTAAATTATGAGTCATGTCTTTTCCTGCCACTCCTCCGTATGTAAATTCTGCTGCTATCTTACATTAGAAGTATGCAGGAAAAATGAAAGTGCAGCTGTCTCCTTGCTTTTCACCTCATAGGAAAACACATTAATAGGATTTTGTTCCATTGCTTTGGGAGTAGGGGAGAGTTCAGGTCCAGCTGGTGTCTACCAAACACGTGCAATACTGTGTGAGATCAATCTGTGTAAGGCTTGCATGAGTACTACTGAGCCTGACTACTGGTCCTAAGTGCATGTATTGTTCTGTAATATAATTGTCCAGCTCATAGCTAGCCCAAAAGGACTAAGGAAGAACACCACACCTGGAAAACAGTAACTTGCCAATATGTCCCTGGGAATTTTATCTTCACTTTGATCTACACAAAGTAGGAGCAGGAACAATTTGTTTTTGTGCAGTGTGGATGTGTAGGTTTAGAAAGGGTCTCTAGATTCCGGAAACAGCATGGTATGGCAGGCTTTTGAGAGATTATTTCACTCCACTAAAACAATAACAAGACAAAGAGAGTAGAGATTTAGTGTATTGACTTCCCAAGTCTGACTTGGCAAACAGGACTGCTTGCTTTTTCTTTCCCTTCCTAAAAAGCTTTCCTTAAGCACTGCAGCTGATATCTGCAAGGACAGCAAGTCTTGACTCCAACCAGAGAAGTATTTTGTTCTGTTTTAAATCTAGTCAACCTGGCACAACTGGTGTGCCAAACTGTTGCGCTGTTTGGTTATCAAAAAGAGAGTAAGATTATTGAATGTATCTACACCAGATCTTACTTTCTGGACAAGTAAACCTGTCTTCTATTGCAGGTTTGACATAGGCCTTTGAAACAATGCTTTCCCTTACCAGCGTTTTTGCCTAAATACCCTTTTCTCAGTGTCCTTTTGTTTCTTTAGCTCTCTTCACTCCCAAGCTTTTGTTGTAACTATTTCAAAGCCAGATATTTTGCCTTCTTACTACCTTTTCTCAAAGCCTCTGTAAAACTGAGCCCATTGCACAGGGTGGTCTGTCCTTTCATTCTCACTGGCTTTACTGTGGGCCATTAGAGGGGCAAGGAAAACCCTCTTCCATTTATTAAGCAAGACATTACCTCTTTTGTTCACTAACAGCCACTTAGTAATTATATGAATACCTACGCCCCCATAATCATGTGAAGCAGTCACTGGGACAGACTCAGACTGTTTCCTGTATGTGCTATGTTGAGCACTTGCTGCCAAGGAGCGAGGTTTTAGTAGCCTTCCTGTATTATAAAACACCTTAGGGGCCATAACAACTCACCCAAGTGTCCAAACACACCTCTGAGCTTTCCTGAAGGTTTGGAGTAGGTGCTACTACAAGGTCTCTTCATGGATTTAGAGTTGCTGGACAGCAAGGTTTGGAGAGGTTTCAGGAGGTCCCAATCCATCACCAGAACACCCTTCCTATGAAATATTTGTCCAATCTGTTATTAAAACCTCTGACACTGGGAAACCCGAAAATCCTTAGCCTGTTCTGGGACTTCACTAACTTAGCCATTAGTAAATCTTTGTTTCTAGCTCCATTCTCCTTTTTTGCAGGCTAAAGCCACAGTTTACCCATCCACTACAGAGAGAACATGCCTCAACCATCCTTGCTCTGAGGAAAAGATAGCAGCTCAAGTATTGCAGGACAGCATGCTATAGTGGGAAAAGGTGATAGTAAATGACCACAAAGCACTGCCAGGTGAATTCTGAGATAATCTTTGATTTAGCCATATAAAGTACATATTTTCAAATGACTCCATAACTCCTGGTTCATAACTCAGAACATGACAGTTTAGGTTTTGAAGGGCTGAATACCTGCAGTTACAAGCAATTGCCTTGGTGGGGGTGACCAGTTTTCAGGCAGAAACTCAACACCTACCCAGCAGTTAAAAGGACTGTCCAAACTGAAGAGAGCTGAAGAGATCCCTTGCTTTTGTCCTACAGCCAACATAGGCTGCCTGTGCAGATGGGATTGCAGGCTACAGCCCACCCAACAGCCAGGAGCTGGGGCATCCTCTTGAGGCATCTTCTGATTTGCTCAACTCAGCTTCTTGGCGGGGGCAGGTTGCACTAACCTTCCTCAAATGCTACATATCTTTCAGCAGCCTTGTAGGCCACTAATTGCAGAATCCCCAAAACACTCAAGTGACTAAAAAATAAACTATTTTTACTATCATTCTGTTCCCCAGAACCTTGTCACTTTGAGATAGAAAGGGACTTAGAGTACAAAAAAAAAAAAAAAAAAAAAAAGGAATAGGTGTTTCATCCTAGGTCTTACTACTGGTCATGACTTTCAGATTTAGGAGATTATGTTTTCAAACAAAAGTGAATCCAAGATGTAAGTGTGAGCCTTGAATTTAGCCAAAATACATTAGAGAGGTAAGACTAGCCAAAAATATGTTAATGGCAACAGTAAGAGAATTTAGTTTGACCTGTATTTTTTGAACTTCATTTTCAGTAAAAAAATATCATTTTGGAATATCAAACTACTCAGAAACAGATAAATACTTGTGTTAGGCAAGTCTTAGAGAGTTACACCATATGAAGAATTATTATTTAGCACATTTTTGAATAAGAAAAGATCAAAGCATTCATCCTTCATTGGGATTTTTGAATATAACACACCCATCTATTTTTAAACTGATAAATTGCTCTAAAAACAAAGATCAGTCAGAAGCAATAAACCAAAGGGGACTATAGACTGCTTATAAATATTCAAAGTGAAGACATATGGCTTCTGGCATCAGTGTTCTGTGGTTATGCTGGAAGAAAGACACAGGAACTAGAAGAGAATAGAAAGAAGGAATATTACCTAAAATTATATTGATTTAAACTGTGAATGTCCTGATATGGACCTTTTTATATATGGGCTGCATCTGGATATATGAAAATATGAACTGTTAGCTGGAAAAAGCACACCTGCATACCTGATGGGTACAAACAACAATAAACAGAAAGAGTCACAAAGATGGCCCCATGTGTTTTAGGTGAGTTTAGGCAAGTCTGCTGCACAGACAGCTCAGCTGACTGTTTCTAATCAGACTTCAGAACAGACGACACAAAAGTTTAACTATTTGCCATTTGTACTCTTAATCAAATTCACTTTGCGGTTCCATGTATGGCTGTATCAAGTACACTGTTTCCCTTTGTCCAGTATCGGATGCTTCCCTCAGGAATTCAACTGCTGAAATACAGATTGTGTGCAATACTCTGTTTTCATGTCCCACAAAGGTTTCTAGCCTTTTTTTTTTTTTCTTTTTCACAGAAATAACACTTGAAAACAGCAAGTGTGCCCTGTCAGCTCAGAAACCAGAATGGGAACCAACCCCTGTAATAAACAGTCAGGAACATAACCCTCTAACCAGTCCCACAAAAACAAACACATAAAAGAAAACAGAAATAAAATTATCTCAGGAAGTTTAAGCAGATAAAATTTATTCATCTCAGACTGAAATTTTACAGTGACTTCAGTGATTCTTCTGATGGCCTGCTAAATGAACGTGTGAAAAAGGATCCCACAAGCTCCAGTGTCAGTTTTTTGGAAGGGAAGAACGAAATGACTTTTGGAGGAAAGGCCCATGCCAGCCTTCAGTCAGGCTGACTTGGGCTACCGGGAAACCAGCCCCATGCTCTTTCAACATCATTCAACTGAAACAGTGAGCAGTTCATCTCATCTTATCCATCTTAGACACCAAACCTAGAGACAAGTCTAAATCTCACATAACTTGTGAGATAAGCCACCTCTGGAGGTAACTGTTTCTTTCCATAGAATGTAAGGGGAGGCTTTGCTGTCTAGCTATCTAATTTGTAGACATCCAGTTTGGGTTAGATAAAAAACTACGAGAACTGGGGTGAGAAACTCAGTTTTGAGCTGCTCAGCTCACCACAGCTCTGTGAAAGGAATGAATGAATAACTGCAGAGCAATAGGAGTGAAGCACACCAAAAGTAAATACTGGGAAGCTATATGTATGTATGTAAGAGGGAGAGAGAGAAAAAGATTTTGAAGAAATAAGGCTGCCTTGCAAATCTCTATTTTTTTTAAACACATTTTCACTGTTGCTACCTGTCACAATCCAAACTGGGTTGCCCAGGGTGGATCGTGGCGGTTCTGTGATTCCCTTGGGCTAAATTAAGGTGAAATGACACCAAACAATCAATTAAACACTTTATTGATGGCAAAAAACAACCTGAACTTGGAAAGCGTAATGGTAGGCAACCTGAACTAGGAAGGCGTAACGGTAGGCAACATGGGTTCTAATTGGAATAACCATAAGGAGAAAGGAAAAAGAAGAAAAGGGGCGGGGGGGGGGGGGGGGGGCAGAGAGATCATCACCCTTGGATCCCACGATGTCGATGGTAGACATGGCAATCCTTTGGTGGTGGGCACGCTGCTCTTGGAGCACGGGTGGGAGAGGCAGATCTGAAGCAGCAGCAGCATGGAGTCCTCAAAGTTGTCTTTTATAGGCTAGTCTCCGCCTCTAGTCTTGCCTCCTTGAGGACTTATATGGTTCTTGTTCCAGAATGTTCTTCATCTTCTGTGCAGGCACCATTTGGGGGGTGGTCACGAGGGGTCTTTTGGGTTGGTGGTGAGCCCCTTCCTCAAATAAACCCTGTATGACCTCTTGTCACAGTGGTGCATTGTAAGACACATCAGAGGGCAGAACTGCACATCCTCCCACCTGCCCTCCCGGCTCTGTGCCAATCAGCTTCTCACCTGTGGCACTGTGCAGACCCCAATCTATCACTATGGAGACCTTAACTTGTCTCTTTGCAGACTTTAACTTGTCTCACCACAATGTTTGAGACATTAACTCTTTCAGTCTCTCGCACTACCTATATCCCTGTCCCCAGAGTGAAGTGAGATGGGAACTTACTGGGTTACTGCAAGGTTTTGTTGCTTGTTATCTGACTGCTGCTAGAGCCATTGCTGCTGTTTTCATGCAGCTTCCTTTGTAGCTTTTCAAAATCAGAAGTTTCTCCATGATATTTAAGGATTTGCCTGTTTGGTAGAACAAAAGTAAAAAAAGAATCATAGAATCATAAAATCATACAATCATTTAGGTTAGGAAAGACCTTTAAGATCATCCAGTCCAACCGTTAACCTAACACTACCAAGTCCACCACTAAACCAATTAAGGGTAGAGTAATAATTAATTTCATGTTTCCTGGCTTGGTGGCTGGATTATTTCTTAATGAAAGTAAAAACTAGGAATCATTAAGGTTGGAAAGGACCTCTAAGATCATCAGTCCAACCATCAACCCAACACCACCATGCCCACTAAACCATGTCCCAGAGTGCCACGTCTACCTGTTTTTGAACACTTCCAGGGATGGTGACTCCACCACCTCTCTGGGCAGCCTCTTCCAATGCTTGACCACCCTTTCCATGAAGAAATTTTTCCTAATATCCAGTCTAAACCTCCCCTGGCGCAGCTTGAGCCCATTCCCTCTTGTCCCATCACTAGCTACATGGGAGAAGAGACCAACACCCACCTCACTACAACCTCCTTTCAGGTAGCTGTAGAGAGCAATAAGGTCTCCCCTCAGCCTCCTCTTCTCCAGGCTAAACAACCCCAGTTCCCTCAACCACTCCTCATAAGGCCTGTGCTCCAGACCCTTCACCAGCTTTGTTGCCCTTCTCTGAACACGCTCCAGCACCTCAATGTCTTTCTTGTAGTGAGGGGCCCAAAACTGGACACAGTATTCAAGGTGCGGCCTCACCAGCGCCAAGTACAGGGGCACAATCACCTCCCTGCTCCTGCTGGCCACACTACTGCTGATACAAGCCAGGATGCTGTTGGCCTTCTTGGCCACCTGGGCACACTGCTGGCTCATGTTCAGCCAGCTGTCAACCAGCACCCCCAGGTCCTTTTCGACCAGGCAGCTTTCCAGCCACTCTTCCCCAAGCCTGTAGCGTTGCATGGGGTTGTTGTGACCCAAGTGCAGGACCCGGCACTTGGCTTTGTTACACCTCATACAGCTGGCCTCAGCCCATCAGTCCAGCCTGTCCAGGTCCCTCTGCAGGGCCATCCTACCCTCCAGCAGATCGACACTCCCACCCAGTTTGGTGTCATCTGCAAACTTACTGAGGGTGCACTCAATCCCCTCATCCAGATCGCTGATAAAGATATTAAACAAGACTGGCCCCAAAACAGAGCCCTGGGGAACACCGCTCGTGACCAGCCACCAACTGGACTTAACTCCATTCACCACTACTCTCTGGGCTCGGCTACCAACCAGTTTTTTACCCAGTGAAGAGTATGCCCATCCAAGCCATGAGCTGCCAGCTTCCCAAGGAGCATGCTATGGGAGACAGTGTCAAAGGCCCTGCTGAAGTCCAGGTAAATGACATCCACAGCCTTTCCTTCATCCACCAGGTGGGTCACCAGGTCATAGAAGGAGATCAGGATTCAGAAGAAGATGCTGAATAATATAAAACAAGTGATTTGTTGTTGCCTTTTGGGTCCATTTCTTGACTGGTCTTAGTGTTTGCTTATAACACTGAATACAATAAAATGTATTCATTTTATGAATACATTGAACCAAGGATGGTAAAATCAGGGTCAGAAACTTTGCAAAGGTCGTATGCAGCCATATTTTATTGGAAAGACATCAGGACCCTGTCAGCGGGGCTAGCATAGGCTGGGATCTAAAAGCCCAGTCTCCTACAAGAGGCAGCAGTTCCCAGTCCTGTCTCCTGAGGGGTTTGAACCTCTCATCAGTAGCACATTGTCTGGCTAATAAGCAGTCCCTCTGGCTCCCGTCAACTTCCTACCGGCATGCTTAAACTCCAGTTTGGGCAGGAAAAATACTGACTGGCACAACACCCTTGAAAGAGTGCCAGTCCCTGATTTCAGTCCACCTTCTGCCAAGGTCAAATTCTTCTCAGTTTCCAAACTCATTTCATTCAGTTTTATCCCCTGTGGTTGAGAAGAGTTTCCCGTGGACACTTTTGGAACTGCTTTATCTTTCTTTATATCAACATAACTCTTAATAAATGTTAAGCGATGAGATGCTAAAATTACAGTATCACAAGGTTTGGTTCTTGAACTTGCCCTGCACGAAGATGCAAAGTGCCCCCTCTTTGGTGACCCTGGCTGGAGCGCTGAACAAAGGCAAGTCTATTTGTAGTCAGCCAGGTGGGAGTGCTGCTACCACTGAGGGAAAGTGTTCTGCCAGCAGTCCTGGCTTGAGGAGATTTGCATAGCGGGTGCAAAGCAACCCTGGTATGCACTTTTCTACACAGACAGTTTATCAAATACAGTAGGAATAGTCTTTTACACAGGTATTCTATGAAATAAAGTATGTGTGTTTTTTCACACAAACATTTTACACCTGCTCAGTTTGCATTTGGTATTTTTTCTCCTTTCACTTGTATTTGCATGGTGTTGGAGTTTTTTTTTAATTACAGTGCTGTTTGTTTCCCTTTTTTATGAAGTACAGTGTCCTCTTGTACTCTACTGGATGCCTCTCCCCTGACTCTTTGTCTGTCCTTGCCCCCACTATGAATCTGCTCTGCCAAGTTTTCAGCTGACGTAACATTGCTCTTATCCAGGAAGTTACTGGGCTCCTACTGCTTTCCCGCTCCTGGTTAACTCTGGATTAAACACACAGACTCTCTTCAGCTGTCTGCGAGGTCTCACTGTTTCGCTAACTGGGACTGCGTTTTTCAGAAGTGGCAATTTGGGAGCATGATCCTGGGAGAGTGGGGTTACTGGTACACGTCAGTCCTCTTGATCACTGCTTGCTTGCCAGTCCATCTGGAAAAAAACTGGGTCTCATTATCTCTGTGCATAAAAGAAACAGTCATTTAAAACAATATCCAAAATAAATGGCAATAGTGATTTGTGGAACTATCTGAAAACGTTAGAGCAATTCAGATGTTATAAATTCTTCAGTATCATCTGTGGCTATAAACAAGGCTGGCTACAGGCAATACAGTTACAAAACACAGAAAGAGAGCCACAGTGAGAGCGCCATGGCTAAAGCACTACTCCTCAGAGCAACTGAGGAATAGTAAATCTGTTTGCTTCCTTGTCTCTTACTCATTCTCCATTAGCCTCCCAGGTTTCTTCAGAAAGCTGATCCTAAAGCGGTATCACACACCAGAATCCTCCATCTTGGGGTAGTGTCTACACCCCACAAATATTTCTGTTGAAGAACTGAATGATACCTTTCCTTCTTCAAAAATGCAGCTAACAGAGTCTTTGTTCATCTCTTTGATGCTCCATGTATGGAGACAAGAGAAATTGGGAAAGGTGCCTGGACTTCTCTCATACATCTATCTGGTGGATATGGTAAGTGGATCAATTATCCAACACTCTGCCCAGAGGACACATATCAATGTGTTGTTCAGTGCTTGTTGCTACTTATCCCACATGTTCTTCCTCAGCTGTTGCAATGAGTAGCTGTTGTTCTGGCATAGAAATTAGTCACAATATTCAGAGATTAGTTATACAATACCACTGATCCCCAGTGTCAAAGCCTGGGGTGGCATTATCTTCTGGAACTTCCACTGTCAACAGCACATCTTGTGCAATAACTCCTGGAAATTGCATTGAGATCACAGAGGCAAATAAGTGTGGAGAGACTTATGGTCAAAGTGCCTTCCAAGTAGCTCTGACTGCATGCAAAGGCTTGAACTACAGTGATGTTCACAAACCTTCAGGACTGCCTAGAGCCTAACTCCTAAGGGACTATCAGTTTAGTTCAAGATCTTCTCTTGCATTCTTCATTTAGTCAAGAACTAAATGCACAGTAACACCTGAATATAACCTTTTTTTCCCCCAGATGAATATAGCTTTCCATTCCAATAAAAATTAGCATTTCTCCTTCCATTTAAAAAGAAAGAGAATATCCTGTTTAGTCAATGGTAGGTTCTTCGTGGCTACCTGATACCTGGAACATGTAATTCAGGACTGACTTGACACAAAGGAAATAAGCTGCATGCAAAATCTTTCATGCAAACAAAAGAATAAAAAAGGGACACCTTGTTGGATTTATTATTTATTCAGAAATCCTACTTTTGGAGCTTGTGCTGAATCTCAGTTTTGGTTTTGGTTTGTTTGGTTTGGGTTTTTTTTAAACACATTAATTCTGGTCTTCATAATGAATGAAAACTTGCAGATATGGATGCTTATGGTTCCAAAGCCAACAGATGGACATAAAGAATCCAGAACTTCCTTTCTCTTTATGATTTAGGCCTTTACAGCTCTCATGATTTTTGGGAAGCTGCCTCATAAATGGGTCGTTCGTTCATCATATGGGGGTTACTTCTGTGTTACACAGAACAGAGGCTGCAGGAATCTGCTGTAGGGAAACCTCAGTCTTTGCAAGCTCTCCTGCCAGCTGTGGTCCCTTCACAGGATGCACAGTACGTCTGCAGGTGGAACAGCAAAATAGCCTTGCTGGTACACATTTGCAGAACTGGCTTTCCAGGTGTAAGAATGCTTAATTTAAAAATTGAGTTAAAAACTTGAATTTAGCTCTTTATATTTGAAAATGCATGCAATATATGACTCTTTAGCAATGCAGAGCAGAAGAGAAAAATGAAAAATTTGGGACTTTGTATTTGAATGAGCAAGTGAAACACCTGTTAGGCTGGAAAGCCTAACTGCATTTTCATTAAGTTGTCTCTGTGTACCATCAAAGTGTCTTTAAGGTTGAAGCATCATCACATCAAGGCAGGCACTGAACATTTCTCAGATGAAACACATTCTCATATCTGATTACTAACCCCATAAATCAAATCTTTTTAGAGAAATTGTTAACAACAATGTTCGTTGAGCTGTTCCTATTAAAAAGAACATGCTTTGTTTTACTCACAGGTTTACTAAAGTTTAACAAGATCTGTTTCTCTTAATCACTTACTACCTTTTTCTGCTTTTTCCTTTGAATCTTCTTTTGTCTCATAACTTTATATTAATTCAAAGACATAATTTTCATTGGCAGCTTGCTACATGCTCCAATTAGTGAATTGGAGATTTATTTACCAAAGAAAGAAAAATCCTTAGTAGCAAAGAGCACCTTTGATATTGTTTTGGCAAAAATAAAATCACAAGGTCAGGCTAAACCCAACATATAATATAAGTAGAGGCCATCTTGTCTGGATTATAATTAATTTTTAATTCTTCCCGTTGCCATGACACCATGCATGCAAAGAAATAAGCCACGCATTGTGCAGCACTCAAGAGCTTGTTGGAATTTTGGGTTTTGTTCCTTATGTTTAAAATAGCAAGAAAATTCCATTTTAGCGAAACAAGTCTGCAGTAACACCAGAGAGGTTTTCCACTCTGCGGAGTGGGAGAAGGGTGGATGCCAAATATCATTTGAAATCTTGCTCGTTGAAGGAAATAATAATAATAATAATGATTCAGAAATGTTTGCTTAAATTGCTTGATTCTACTCCTGGCAAATCAAATTATTATCACCTTTTCTAATCTTTGTGGACTACCCTCATTTAATATTCTTCTGCAGCCACCCCCTCCCAGCTGCTTCAGGGGCAGCGATTAGCCAGAGCGCAGCACACAACCTGCACACCCATCACACAAACCTTATATCGAGTCTTCAGTAGCTCTTCAGAGATGCTAGGAGAGGGTGAGTTCTTCAGGGTGGAAATACCTATTTTATACAAAGGACATACGGGACACTCTAGAGAGTAATGGAAAATTTTTTGGACCTCATGTTCTGACTGCTTTTATGGCCTTTAAAGACATTATGATATTTTCCTGTAAACAGAAAATGTTTTTCTTCCCCTACCAACATGTTGAGTGCTCTTTGTATCCAGGAGCTTTTACAGTTCATAGTGTTTCACACGTGGTTGTTGAATACTCAGAAACATAAAGGCCTATAAAACCCTTTTCCTGGGGCATTCTTAGTTTTTTTATTGGCAAATCCCACCCCATGCAGCCTCCTGACTGAGACCAATAACTGTTGCTTGAAGCAAGACACCGGGAACACCGCAGTCATCTCTGTGGGGCTGTTGCCCACCCATGTTTGGAGATGAACATCTATGAGCAGAGACCATCACGAGCATTCCTTACCAAGCGTTCCATGGTGCTGTGAGCCACAGCAAAGGGACAGGCAGGCAGCTCCCAGCTGCTTTGCTGGTTTGGATAGCAGCTAGAGTTCCTCTGCGAGCTTCATATTTGCTTTGGAGTAAGGAAAGTCATAGTCCATCCAGCCAAAAGAAGTGTTACAACCTTATTGAGCTGTGCTGACAGGCTGTGCACTTGAGGTTGCCATCAAAAGCTTTAAAGACCTTAAGTACTGAGTGTCCTGAAGGGTCATTAAGGTATCTTGTGATTTAAAGCAGATGTTGCTGGAACCTCAGGCATTTCTCAGTTTCCTTTGCCTTGCAGCCACAGCTTCTGTCCAGACCCTGTGGCTCAGAAGGGGTTTTCTCAGGCACAATGGTAAAAGTTACCAAAGGGAGATGGTTGCACCCTACAGAGCTCTTCACATTTAGAGAGCCCTGGGATGTATCTAAAATAACCAAGGATACTGCTTGCAGGTACTGTAGCTTTTCACATTCGTTTTCCACAAACAAATGGCAGATAAAATATCTAGGTTAATTGCCTCAGTTTTAGCGCAAAGGAGAAGCTGACTCACAGGGTCAGCTCTCACATAAAGCTCTCAGATTTTAACCCAGTCTGCCTCCCTTACCAAATCTTAGTTGTAAGGAGATGCCAGTAATTGCCTGCAGAGCCTGCAATGCAGCATGCCCTAAGATTACAAGTGAAAGGATAAAAATTCCTGGTAAGGGTGATGGCACTAAGCACCAAACACACATTTCTATCTGTCACTGCATAGGTAGAGGTGACAGAGAGAAGGGTGCTCTTTCTCAGTGCCTCTCCCTCCTGCTGCTCTGGATCTCTCTGCTTTCTGCTTTGTACTGTGGGAAGCAGTGAGATGGCCCCTAGACACATGCATCTTTCAAGGGCCCTTCTTCAACATGCAATGCTGCTCTGCACCTGGAAACCACACCCTGCTGCTGGGAAGACAGGAGGAGCTGCAAGCAGCACTGAAAGGCTGGAGGCATCCTGCACTGAGAAGGTCCTCTGTCTGTAACCACCTGATCAATGCCGAAGGCTGGGGAAATCTGCTGAACAAAACGCAGTGATGTGGTGGAAGCAAAGTGTGAGCAGATTGGTAAGACACACTGTACTACCCTAATCCTCTAATTGCACTGTTTTGCATAAGATAATTGCAAGGTCCTGAAAAGGAAAAATGGATCCAGCTGAAAAACGTTCCTAACAGGCTGTAATTGGCATGAACCAGAACTCTCCCAGAAGTCCCTGGCAGTTTTGCAGCGAGATGGTGGCAGCCAGGACAGCACATTATATTTTCTTTAAAAGTTAGAGTTTGTGTTAGTGTTGGCAGGATCCTGAAACATACCTCTAGGCCACAAAAAATACAAGAAACTAACACTTCACTTTGCTTTACTCAGATATACTTTGGGGGGTGGAGGGAAGGAAGACATATGAACATTGGAACATATATAAATAGGTAAAGGCAGAAGGACTCCCAGCAACCCCCCCATTGCAGCTTGCCCCCCCCTGCCAAACATGTTGACTGCTAAACGGATGGTTAGAGTTATTGTTTGGACAGTTGCATTGTTTCTGCTGAACATCTGTATTGAGGAACACAGATACGACAGCAGGCATGGGTAGGAAGGGAGAAGAGAATAATTTGGCTCAGTTACAACATCCGTCAATTATAAAATATAGAGAAGATGCAATGTTATTAGCCAATACTTAATCTGTTTTGAACCAACTGACTTTTAGTGTTCCCCCTTCTTCTGTCAGTGTGATTAATCAGTGCTCTCTGCACATGGCATTTTGAAAGAGACCTCTGGTTTGCACCTCTCATTTTACATTTGCAGACTGAAACATCTCTATGCTTATATCAGTTTTCTGAAAGTTCAAATACTTAGGCTTTTTCACGTTCAGAAAAGGTTTACGTAACTCTCAGAGAACAGGAGCAATAACATGTTAATATCCAGAGACTCGAACAGCCCCAGCAGAGTGTGCAGGCCCATCATAACATTGTTATTTTTAGCCATGATATCATTACAATTAACTCTGTGGAGGTTTTGAAACGCAGACTTTAAAAGCTTGAGAGAGAAATCTTGTTAATATGGATTTATGTGCAATGCTCTCAAAGCAAGCCAGTCCTTATTGTCTGCAATGGCGTTCAGAGACTGCACCCTGCTGGCTCATAGCAGCACCTCTTACTGCAGGGGCTTAAAATACCCTTTCCGTGTGCTTTTCTAATGCATTAAGAAAAGTTTATCCATATTCCAACTCGGGTATCCCTCATTCAACCTACACCCATCATAGAAGTCACATGAGACTTCAACAAAATGAGTACACTAGTAATTACTGAGGCATGAAAATAAAGAAAGAAATGCTGCATTATGCTCATCTGCCAAGGCAATTCTAAAATGAAATTTTGCACAATATCTTATGCAATTCTCCTGTGGGTAATCCCACAAAATGACAGTGTCATTCTCAAAATATAATGAGACCTCAGGATTTTGAGGCAGCTCAAGCATTTCTGCCACCCACCAAAACCCAAAACATCATCTCAAGGGAGCGAAGAGAAAAAATAAAATGTGTGCTTGTTTGTAATCATTCTCAAGAATAAACCATAGCAGTGCAGATGTCAGGAATGGCTGAGCCCACAGACTTTAACTTAGACTGGTATGAGCAGGTCAGGCCTACAGAACCTGCTAAATTAGTGAGTTATGTTCACTCTCTTTTAACGATATATAACTTTTTTCTCTCATAGTCCACATGAAATCAGTCTTTCAGATTCTGTCACACAAAACAGATCATGACAATTGAAGCAAATCACTGGCAGAGAAAACCCTGTCAGAAAAACACAGTTCTCTGTCACAGGTGCTCTCTTACACAGCAAGATGAGCTTGTTGCTCACCTGAAATGAAAATCCAAACTCACTAAAAACTAATGGAAAGATTAATCCGTTTTAATGGGCTCCGAGCAGGCAATTCACAGCATACATGGAGTACCACTTACTCAAGCTTATAGGCATTTGTTTTTACTTTTCCAGCTACTTGGGGAAAAAAAGGCAATGTTTTGAAGGAGGATGTGATTTAATTCTATTCCTAATACACATTCTTCCACATAAAGCTACAAAAATATCCCAGAACCTCAATCAGTCTATTTAATATGGGCAATCTGCATTGCTCCAGGATCAGATTTCTTGCTTTACAAAATTACACAGTAGAATTTCTTCTTCCTGTAGGCATATATAAGCTACACTGACTAGAATACACATTTGACATTTAAGGACATGCTGCGCATAAAAATAAAAGTACCACACATCAGCTAGACACACAGATTTACATTCAGATTTTAGAAAATGGCATTGAGTTAGGACACCTAGAATTTACTCCCAGGGGCTCTCTTCTTTGGGACCTACGTTTAAATTTAGCATTTCTATACTGATTATAGTGTTCATTTCATTTTTGGCTGACCAAGGAACACCAGGTATAAACTACCAGTTAGCACACAGACCTTGACATCGTTCTCTCCTGTGCACACGCCACAGAAGAACTGGAATATTCAGTTGTTCAAGTGCAGTTCCATTGCTTGCATGTGTGAGTTGGTTTGCATGATTTACAGCTTCTAAACATTTTGTATATGTGCCACATGTTAAGTTACAGTCATCACACACACAAACACACACACACATTCATCTGGAAACACCATATGGGAGTGGAGTAGCCTGGTTCTAATTTGCACCACCAAGTTCTGCCCTGGTATCTGAAAGCAGTACTTGCGATAAGGCACTCTATGATGGTTTCACTCAGTTTTGGCCATCTAAGTTATGTGTCTGTACAAAGGCAGTTGCCTAGACTTCTTCTGTCATCAAAGTGGGTGAGAAAACAACCACAGCTGAGAAGCACCTTGAGACAGCTGACTAAGCTGTCTAGACAACTATCTCAGTAAGCAGCATAGGATGGGAAGTGTCCCAAAGACACAGGAGATGTGTCTTTGCGCTGACTACCGTCAGTTAAGGCCAGACACCTGAATGTTAAGACAAACCTCATACTTAAGTGAAGGACCACTGAATCTTGGTTCCCAGAGTGCAGAGTCTGGGCACCAAAGGCTTCCTTGTACAAAATAGTCTTTTCTCCCTTCTTACTTTCAAAATCGGCAAAAGCTCCAACAGTTTCTATATATCCTGCATAAAATAAGACTCTTGGTATAGATGCACTAATGGGCAAGTACCCACAGCACAAAATCTCCTATGAGAAACATCCTAGATGATCTCCAATACAAACAAACAAACAAAAAAATGCTTTGTGGATCCAACTGTGCTTGCAGGTTGGCAGTGGCAATCTCCAGCACTACCCCCGTACATGTGTGTGTACATAATTCAATGTCTACAGTCACATCTCTATTAGTACTACTAAAACTACTAGAATGCTAGAACTAGCACTATGTTTTTGTGCTGTGGGATTCAGTTGTCTTGATTGTTCAGTTCTTAGAGGACAGTTACTGGCATGATTTTGACCTGAACTCTCACACCCAGTTCCCACATACAGTTCAGGAGTTATTCTGGCACTGGGGCCACTCCTAACAGAACTTATGACTATGGATGTGGGTCACCTCTGATGACTGAATGATCCTGGACACTCTCTATTTACTAGAGCATACAGGGACTAGAAGTTTGCCATTATACCCAGGAGCTAAATGTTACTAAACTACAAGATACTTGCACGTGACTGAGAAATAACCCTCCTCTCTAAAAGAAAACTGCAAAGCAAAACATACCCTAATTGGAAGCAACTGACTGTGGGAGCAGAGGAAGAAAGAAACGTTGCTTTGTTAATAATACCTGCTCCTAGAATAGGTCAAAACCCCTAGTGGCACTTATAGACTATTTTCTGCCCAATTAATTGCATAAAAGTTCTAAACTGATCTTTCCCGTATGGAGAAAAATCATTATGATCCATGAAAATGAAAGAAAGGAATGACTGAGTAGCAGCTATTATGTGGCCTTGATTTTTCTTAAATTGTGAGGCATAAAGCACATACATGCCTATTAGTTATGGGCACCATTTTTTTGAAGAAAGCGTGCCTGTGCTTTTTTTATGGGTATAGACAAATTGTATCCTAACAATTGAGAAAGAAGCTATGGGGACTGAAGGAAAGACTGCATCCTCAACTGCAGTTCAGGTGAAATGCAAAGTGCCTGTTGATGGAGTCAAGAACAGGAGAGCCAATTCCCACTGTCAAAGAGAGTTAAGTATGCTCTATTGTACAGGAGATTGGGATTTGCCTTTAAAAGTTTTACCTCCACAACACCAAACCGATGGGCATACAAGCTACTCACTGTGGAGAGATCTGCTACAGCCACCTCCACCAGACCTAAATCTGTGGTAAAAGAATATACACGCATCTCAGAGTGATCCTCAGAGCAGCACATTCACCCATCTAGAGTGTACACCAACAACTGCAGACGACATCAAGCTGAGGGGTGCAGTTGACACGCCAGAAGGACGAGATGTCATCCAGAGGGACCTGGACAAGCTGGAGAGGTGGGCCTGTGTGAACCTCATGACGTTCAACAAGGCCAAGTGCAAGGTCCTGCACCTGGGACGGGGCAACCCCCGGTATCAGTACAGGGTGGGGGATGAAGAGATTGAGAGCAACCCTGCGGAGAAGGACTTGGGGGTACTGGTAGATGAAAAGCCGGACATGAGCCGGCAATGTGTGCTTGCAGCCCAGAAAGCCAACCGTATCCTGGGCTGCATCAAAAGAAGCGTGGCCAGCAGGTCGAGGGAGGTGATTCTGCCCCTCTACTCTGCTCTGGTGAGACCTCACCTGGAGTACTGCGTCCAGCTCTGGGGCCCTCAGCACAAGAAGGACATGGACCTGTTGGGGCGGGTCCAGAGGAGGGCCACAAAAATGACCTGAGGGCTGGAACACCTCTCCTACGAGGCCAGGCTGAGAGAGTTGGGGTTGTTCAGCCTGGAGAAGAGAAGGCTGCGAGGAGACCTTATTGCGACCTTTCAGTACTTAAAGGGGGCCTACAGGAAAGATGGGGGCAATCTTTTTATCAAGGGTGGTCAAACACTGGAACAGGTTGCCCAGAGAGGTGGTGGAGGCCCCATCCCTGGCAACATTCAAGGTCAGGTTGGATGGGGCTCTGAGCAACCTGATCTGGTTAAAGCTGTCCCTGCTCACTGCAGGGGGGTTGGGCTAGATGGCCTCTAAAGGTCCCTTCCAACCCAAAGCATTCTGTGATTCTATGATGAACTGCAACAGGAGCTGGACCAAAGACCCAGCTGTGGATCAAATTAGCTCTGAGATAACCAAATTCACTCTTTCAGCTAAGCTGCGAGATGATGAGTCAGAAACCGCAGTTATGTCCAAAAGTGAGGCAGCAGGGCTCCAGGCCACACGCTGTGCTTGCTCTGAAGGATGGAGAGGCAGATAAGCATAGGGAGTCCTACTATAACAAAAGCACTTTTCTAAAGTGAACATGTAGCACTGAAAAGTCACTATGAAGAATCACAAGGAGACACATTCATTTAAAATATCTATTGAAATTACAAATTAAACTCTTCAATATGATTCAAAGTACAAAACACAACATTAAAAGGCATTCAACAGCTCTTTTATACATCACAGTGTTAGTGGCACAAAATGTACTTACATTTCAAATACATCAACAGAACTATTTTTACACTGGTCAAATACATTATTTATACATACGCATGACTCCTTCATGCTTATCCCTATACAAGTTTAAAATATATCCATGATAAAATGATCAAGAAAGGTTCAGTTACGTACCACGTACCTGTACCTAAAGTTCCTGGAATTCTTACAAGAGAGATACACAAATCAAAGCAATAATGAAGACCACAGGGCTCTAAACACAAACAGCATGCCTTACTTAGTATAAGTGCATTAGCAATTAAGCACTGATGCAGGCTTTTTTGATATCTTTAAATATCACTGTCATGAAAAACCGTATTCTATCTGTTTTCCTCAGGATTTTAGATTATGTATGTGAAATGTACAAACTTTGGTTTTAAAAAAGCAAACCTGCACAAAGCTTTATGCATGCTGCACCTCACTGGGATGAGAACAGCCTGTATTAAATATATTTATTCCTATACAGTAAAAGACCTACAGATGAAATGCACAAAACTTCATTTTTATTTTCCTGCCCATAACAAATTTAAATCAAAAGCACTTAATCTTTTTCTGATCAATGAATATTTTATCCTGTCAGCTCCATAAACAAGAGAGCTTTTCACTGATTTTAACTGTGTTTCCTGCATGTCAGGAGATCAACTGTTAAGCTGAGAGTGGATCCAGTCAGTTCTTATTTGGGATTTTGCCTAATTCATAAGACAGAGTATTTGAGGAAAGATCATGCTGCTTGGTATGTGGGGAAAGCATCCCAAGTTCTTGGCATGCTAAAGTCAGTAGTAGGAGGTTTCAGGAAGAATGCCAACATGAATAAAATTGGAATATTAACATAAAACTACAGTAAGCATTTATATGTAATCTTTCATCACAAAATCTTGAAGAGCTTCAAAACCAATGAATTTGCCCTCACAGCCCTCCTGTGAGGTAGGTAAACAATGGTCCATCCATGTAAAAATGGTTAAATTGAGATAAGAGGAGATAAGTGACTTGTCTGTTGTCACGTGCGGAAAAACTCAATGCTCCTGCCACTGAAGTCGGTGCAGGCTATGCTGCTGATCTCTCTCAGGTCTGACTTCAGTTCCACTAATGAACGGCAAGTCTAGGGAGACGCAAAGCCTCTGGAGTCTGGACTCCACACTCAGTCCCATGCTCACTAGACAGGACACCACTTTACCCCAACAGAACATGCAAATGATGTACTGTTAAAAACTCCATTAAAAACAGCATTTAAGACAATGCAAAAAACCTAAATAATAGCATAACCATAAAAACACAACAGAAATCATGCAGTGAATCTTATTTTTCTGGTGAAAATCTAAAAAGCCAAAGTTGTTGTAACAGAATTTCATCCGAAAAGCAGCAGGGACAAACGTTTGCTTTTCCATGGCAGGGGGTTTAAATGTCAGAGTTTAAAATGGTGTATTTACAATTCAATTTCAGGGTATTAAATGTCATACTATCATCACAAGCTGTAACATAAAAACATCCCAAACTCAATACATCACCAACAGAAGTTGCTACTTTGGAAACAAAACAGCATTTAAAAAAAAAAAAAACCACCAAACCCCAAAAAACCCCCAAGAAGAATACAGATGGAATGACATTTAGCAAACCTGAAAGGTATTTGGTAAATATATGAAGGCATATAGTCTATACCAACAGCCAGGATTTGAAACAAGAGATATGTCATAAAAATCTCCAGTAGCAATTCAAGTATGTTGAGATCAGAGATATACTGACAGAAGTACAGAGTTTTCTGATTATACATAATGCTACCTGTGAGCATTAATTATAAACTGTAACTTAAAAATGTCCGTATTTGTAAAGGAATTCTTTCTCTTGCCTTTTTTTTTTTAAATCTGAAAATGCATTAATTTTGACATTGATTATTAACTGGCCACACAGTACCACGGAAAACTCAAGTTTTGCTATATTGCCACACAGAGGCTGTCTCGAAGAAAGGCACAGAGAAAATAAACCTCATACCAGGACACTCCAGTACCGTTAACAGGCCACTGCACCTCTGCTGTTCCCTATCATCACAGTAGTAGAATTGGTCATTAGAGCCACTGCCACATACAACAAAATCCCTTAGTGCTCCCAATTAGAAAATTAACAACCCATGAAATCTTTATGTCTTGTAGTCCATTTTTTTTTTTCCTCCAGTTAAATAGAATTACAGGGTCAAGGATGAAAGGTCATAGTTTAAGCTTACCTGCAGGAAGCTGTCCTTCGCAGAAGGGTTTCCATGACTTCTGCACACTGAAGCTATGACTTAGGACAAGGCAGGTGCTTGGCTTAGGGCACCTCTGGGGAGATGGACCGAGCTGCTGCCAGACACGGAGTGAGATAACCACTTCGCTGCCCGCTGAACTCGGCGGTGCTTCACACCCCCCCGGGGGCTGGCAAACAGTGATCGAATGCACCATCCAGACCTTCCTACAGATATTTTTGAACAACTAAGCAACTTCTAATAACAAAGATAGCTAAAATACTAAAAAAACTGCGGTAACAAAAACAGGTATTACAAGTAAAGATCTGAACTGTGCTTTGCCGTAAACAATCTGAAGAAATCACAAGGAGTTCAGACTTGCTGGAAACCAGCTATCGTTTTTCTTCATGTTATAATGGCCAAACTCATTAAAATCAAGCCAAATAAGTGAATTGCAGATAACCTCCAGCTCCCAGAGCTAAAATCTGTGGTTAGATACAGTTTGAATTTGAATACTCTTATTAAACTTGGAAGAAGGGGGAGGAGAAGAAATTCAAGAGTAGTTTTATAAAAAGACAGTGTCCCTTTTCAAAATTGTACCCTACAGTCTTTTTATTTAACAGACAGACAGTATAAAACAAAAGATAATAAAGAAAGGAGTAATTTCCTTAAACTTGAGCTATGAAACCACATTCCCAGCCTGTGACAGCAGCCAGGAACAGTTGCATTTAAGGGTCTTAATACATTTCAGTGCAAAGTTATCCTGGCTTCAACATATTCATCCACCTCAGTACATTGATAATGCACAGAAATAAATGATGACAAAAAAAAAAATGCAGTCAAACTTCAGTCCACAAGCCATTCAAAAAGAACTTTTTCCTTCAGTACTACACACAGACATACACACTGTTTTGGATGCTTCATATTTCATGGGAAGAAGTTATTAGTCAAATTCTTGTAGGCTTTAAAATGAGAGCAAAATGGTTTTTAACAAAATATTTCTAAAGAGAAATTACAATGATTAATAGTATGTTGACTAGCACGCTTTACTACCCTGGAAACAGCACTGTGAATTACGCAAAACTATCAAATCAAGTTAAGTGATTATTTTTCAAATGAAAACTTCTTTTGTCACAGCATTGTTATTAACAGCATACATCATACATTATACGACATTAACTCTGAAAATGGGCTAAGTAGCTTAAATGTAAAGTACAACTTCCACAAATATCCCAGGCATTTTTATTATTAACTACAGGGATAACCCTGATGTATTTTTGTACTTAAAAGGAAAGATTCATTGATAACCCAAGAGTCTGCTAAATAGTAAAGTTAGTCCTGTATTTTTCAATAATTGCCCTAAAGACAGAAGCAAGCTATCTTGAACTTCCAAAATATTTCAGTAGCACAGCTATTTACACATTTGGTTTAAATAGGATTTTTTATATATATATATATCTCTATATAAAAAGATTAAGATACCTGGATTAGAAGTTACATAGCCCTGTAAGTGTAGCAGAACCCTAAACAAAGCAAAAAATAACAATTCAGAAAAACACTAGTGGTCCAGCGGTAATCAATACCATCAATGCATTTTTAAAAGAACCTTGATTAGATAGCAGGTTTGTGTCACCACTCAACCTTACAGCTTCACTAATTCGTTTTTAAAATGTAGCTTTCAATCAAACAAATTTCTTGTAAGACTTCAAAAAATTCCTGGAAGGCAACAGGACCAACTTTGTCCTTCTAACCCTCCCCAAATTTCAAGAAAGGCATAGGATGGCCTATATGCACCGTACTGATTTTGTTATACTTGGAAAAATAGGTACTAAAAAGTACATTGTGATGGCTTTAACAAAAACTGATGTGTAATAAACATGGTAAAATCACACTAAGTTGACTATCTGATTTAAATGACAGGCAACTTAAAAATACAGAGGAATAAGACACCAAATTTTGAAGCGAATGGATATGCAGAAAGTTAAGATTTGTATGCGTTTTTAGCTTGTTTTGCTGATGTCATTCAGCACAGTTCCCAGTCCACAGGCAGGGCATCAGAAACTTTTTGCACTATTTTTAGCAGTATCACCTCTTCATTTCAGATAGCTACCTGGGTCCATGGTCTCCCTTTAGCACCAAACTTGCCTTCCATTACCCTCTTTGTCTATTTTCAATTGATCAATGCAACAGTAGTAACAACAGGTCCTGGAACCAAGACTGTGTGTCAATGAAAAGCAGAACAGGGCAAGTAAGGCTACAGCAATGTAAGTGCAAGGGGTAAGCATCAACAGCAACAATAAAATCAAAACACATGTTGTGATGAGTCCAGTCTTCTCTCAGTCTAGGTAGGTAGAGGGTCATCATCTCCTTTATTACATTTGCACTTGCAGCACAGAACAAATGGTGTAGCAAGTAGAAGGAAAGGGGAGGCCACCAAAAGTAGAAGACCAAATCCTGCAAAAATTCCTACCACCTGCAAGAGAAAGGAATAGCATTGCATTAGGGATAACAATTGTCTAGGTTCTGCTGACACCAGTACATCATCCGTGTCCTTCAAAAGGATCTCAGCAAATGCCATTGACCTTACCAGACCCAGGACTTCCCCCCAAGTGCACGCTACAGTCAGCTCCTGAGATCAGTAAACGTGAGTGAAATCAGAGAGCGAACGTTCATGTTTCATTGCTCCAGTCAGAACCACGCCACACAACTCAGTCCCATTACACAAAGCGATGCAGATGGTTATTTGCCTTTTTGAGTTTTGCTATATCTCAAAGAACTAATGAAGCAACTGATTAGGTATTTCTTGATCAAACCTAAATATTAAATATCAGGATCAAGACTACAAGAGTTAGAGACTCCCACTTTCAGGTCCTCCCCTTTTTGCTGGAGAAAGCTCCAAGGCCGAGCCAATCAGCGATGGTGGTAGCGCCTCTGGGATAACATATTTAAGAAAGGGGGAAAAAGAAAAAAAAAACAACCCGGAACAAGTGCAGCCAGAGTGAGGAGTGAGAATATGTGAGAGGAACAACCCTGCAGACACCAAGGTCAGTGAAGAAGGAGGGGAGGAGGTGCTCCAGGCGCCGGAGCACAGATTCCCCTGCAGCCCCTGGTGCAGACCATGGTGAGGCAGCTGTGTCCCTGCAGCCCATGGAGGTCCACGGAGCAGATATCCACCTGCAGCCTGGGGAGGACCCCACACCAGAGCAGGTGGATGCCCACCTATGACCCCATGGGAAGCCCCCGCTGGAGCAGGCTCCTGGCAGGACCTGTGGACCCATGGAGAGAGGAGCCCACACCGGAGCAGGTTTGCTGGCAGGACTTGTGACCCTGTGGGGGACCCACGCTGGAGCAGTCTGCTCCTGAAGGACTGCACCCCATGGAAGGGACCCACACTGGAGCAGTTCATGAAGAACTGTAGCCTGTGGGAAGACCCCACATTGCAGAAGTTCACGGAGGACTGTCTTCTGTGGGAGGGACCCCATGCTGGAGCAGGGGAAGAGTGTGAGGAGTCCTCCTTTGAGGAGGAAGAAGCAGCAGGGATGTGTGATGAGCTGACCACACCCACCATTCCCCATCCCCCTGCGCCGCTGGCGAGGAGAAAGTAGAGAAAAACAGGAGTGAAGTTGAGCCTGGGAAGAAAGGAGGGGTGGGGGGAATGTGTTTTAAGATTTGGTTTTACTTCTCATTACCCTACTCAGTTTCAATTGGTAATAAATTAAACTGATTTCCCCAAGTCGAGTCTGCTTTGCCCGTGATGGTAATTGCTGAGTGATCTCTCCCTCTCCTTACCTTGACCCACAAGCTTTTTCATTATATTTTCTCTCCCATGTCCAGTTGAGAAGCAGAGTGACAGAGCGGCTTTGGTGGGCACTTGGCATCCAGCCAGGGTCAACCCACCACAAGGTGGTTTTTTTCACTGACGTTTATTGATCACCCTCTTCCCGGTATGGGCAGAGGACCACAGACCTACCCATTCTGTCAGTGTGCCAAACTCTATTAGTTTCTACATAGTTTAAATTTGGAAAATTATTAAAAAAACATTCAAGTTGAGGTTCATTTCCTCCGGAAGTTTCCCATTTGCCACAGGCAACCGTAAGGGTAATGCTGCAACAATATGCTCGCAAATTATTTGAGAAAATAATTCAGATTTATTCAGGGGAGAGTGTCTGTGAATAGTTTTGAATAATGAAAGCAGGAGTGGAATGCTAATCTGCTAGCAAAACCTCACAACAGAAGGCAAAAATAAATTAAGAGTGCAATTCTCATTACGAATTCTTCTAGCCAGGGCTAGATAAGCCGCTTCAATTAGTTGGCAAATATTTAATTAGCCATGGTATAGATGGGATGATTTAATAGTACTTTTGTCGGCCACGGACAATTTCTCGTTCTGATTACTATGTATTTCTTTTTGCAATTCCACTATCCAGGGATTTTCAGAAGAGGGGCTGAGAGGAAAGGCTGGTTGCAGGAGATGGCGCTGTGGGATAGCAGTCACCACCCTCAGACTGCCTCCTACTACGCCAAATTCTTTCAATCTTGGATTTTGGCTGTCTGGGGATAAAGATCTCAAACTTCCTTGCCCTAACAATTTTATTTCTTGCCAAGAGCAATCTCTTTTTCAGCTTCAGAGGTGTACACATTTCATGACTCATTCTTTTTTTGGAGGTGCTGACTATCTGATGCAACTTCCATTTACTAATCTTTGTATTTATTTACTACAGACATAAACCAAAGCTAAATTCTCATCTCCTTTAAAAACTGTGAGCTGCAACTATTGCCATACTGCTCTTTGGAAACAGCATGCCCTTGCCTAGCTTTCTGCAGCCCAGACTAAGAGTGCACTGGTCAGATAGAGCCAAGCTGAAAATGAGCAATTCAGTGGACTGGATTGACTACTGCTGATTTTTATGACATATCTATTTACACTTTCCTTTCAGCCTCCGTATAGCAAAGAACTCATTAAGTTTCATTTTGTTTGGGGTTTTTTTTTGTTGTTGTTGTTTATTTTGGGGTTTTTTTGTGGGTTTTTTTGTTTGTTTGGTTTTTAAACAAAACTGCCTGCTGAGTATTACTTACTTGTTTTCTACTTGGTTCTGTAGCTTCTGAAGAAGTTGCTGCCCTACCCAGCATCAAGCCATTCCCTCTGGCCAAAACAAGTATTTTTTTTAAATCCACAAACAACAAAACAAAGGCTCACCTCAATTTGCCTTGGATAAATACTGAAAGCAACTTAACATAAGGAAACGATTGCAATGTTGATTTGGCTTTAGTGGGTTTAGTCAAATTATATCCTAATTGGTGGAGAATTATCACTTTCTTTCTCAACAATGACCAGAACATCAAACATACTGTCTATCAAACGTATTTGCACTAACTGCTGTGGCTAAGAACAGATTCCAAATATCAGATTACAGGTATATCAAGAAAGCTCATGTACCCAAACACTTCCTAAGATACCATTGCAAAACCCAGTCCATAGCTCAGGCACCCAGGAGTGTATGTGGAGGGAGGGGTGTGATTCTTCTCCTTTTATTTCAGTTTAGCTGTTTGTCCAGACTTGGTGTTTATTCTCTAGACTTGGGGTTTATGCTCAAATGGAAAGAAATCTGTACTTCATGAAAAACACTTCATCTCAAGCTAAGGTAGATATTTACTGTCACACAGTTAATTTAGGAAGAGATGACTCAGATACCCAGATGTCTCTGTAGCTCTGAAGTGACTGTAAAGGCAGTAGATTGGACTAAGTCATATATTGGTATTTATTTTGTATGCATCGAAGTAGTGCAGAGAGGTCTGCCATTACCAGCATTCATGCTGGGTCCAGCAAGACTGGATCTAGACTACAAGAGATACCCCCACACTCTTTGTAATTGTCAATTTGCATCTGTGTTTGGAACTACTGATAATCTCTATGTGTTACCTTCTACCCAACCTACATTAATGAGTCAACTGGAGTCCATAGCAAGATACTGAGCATACTCAGGCTAATTCCTTTCCAATTCCAGATCTGGAGCTAAAGATCCCTTGCAGGACGAGCTTCCCTGTTAATAGTATGGATGGTGGCAATCTAATTTGTCCTCCTTGTTTACTGAGAACATAACTTGTCACTTAACTGGCTCTGCAAAACCCTTCCTAGTTCTCAGTGGCTTTCTGCCAAGGAGTGTCCTCTCTGGGAGAGCTACCTGTTCCTCCCCAAGCTACTGCCCTCTTCAAATCTGCTGTGAGAATTAGTTACCATTTGGCACAGAATTTTACCCTAAGGTGTTAAAATGAATAAGGCAAAGGAAGGCACTATGACAGTAGTAGACCTGTACAGAGCTTTTAAAGATCTGAGCTTTACCTGTGTTCTGTGCCAGATAACAGATGCCCTGGAGTGTCCCAGCTTATTTCGACAAGGTCCTTTGTCGTAATGTATAAGGAGAAAATCATCCTACAAAATATTAAATGAAAATGTAAGTAATAAACAGAAGTACAAACTGTTCTTCGAGTTATAAAATAGTATTTCCTGAGAACTTATAACCAGGAATTGTACAGGAAGATAAAAGCTTAGTGAGGTGGATATGGCCAGGTCCAACCTTTCTAAAGTGCTTTGTTTACAGTTAAGTATCTTCAAAAAGAGGATTGTTCAGCAAGTGTTATATATCTATAATGCATTCTTCTCCCAAAGGCTCTCAACCTGCATATTTAAATGCTAGTATGGAATTTAGCAAGAGGATCCAAGAAGATAAGCTGTCCATTGCATATATTTTACACACATACAGAAAGAGCAAAGGAAAATGAATACTTGCACTGCAGACTTCCCGAACTTGGTTCCTTTTATTAGTTGAAGAATAAAAGGACAATACAGATCTTTGAGAAGTGACGTCCCTATCTGTCCTGCCATCCTTTGGCAAACCAGCTAAGACAGCAGGCCTAGTACCAAGGGAACACTACTTTTTAACTGAGCATGTAAGAAGCCTGTGACTTAAGGACTGTTAGTAAAGCATTCAAATGGGACAACCACAGGATCTGAATAGTCAGAGTAGCTTTCGGGAACCTAAACCATTTCCTTTGCTATTGTTAATAATGCTATAAAATAAAACAGATGACATGGAAACAGATGTTGTGTATTGTATATACTCTGATCCTTGGACACGATAACAGGCTGTTTTTAAAAAAACATAAACATATGACAGCAGCAGATTATAGACTAACAAATTCCTGGTGTTAGGAGAACATCGTATTCTTTTTCATAAGTCAGTTCTATTTCTTGTCCCACAGAATACAGTGAATGGTAAAGAAATCTGACTGCTAGACTCCTGCGTGGTGACACACCAAATCTAAAATTCATCTGATAAACTTCCACAGACTGAGTACAGTGCTCTATTCATCCTGTAACTCTTTCAAGAAGGGGAACATTGAAAAGTCAGTACTAAATGAAGTATTATTAAAAAAAAACAAAAACAAAACACCAACACCCCCCCCCATGTTAGTTACCATGTAAAGATTGCAAACAACATTTTCATAACATTTTACTTTATAATGATTGTTTCCTGGCTCACATAAGCAAAATGCCAAGATCACAAAGGTCAGACAAGTAAAACAGAGCATACAAATTACCAGCATCAGCTCTGGTGGGTCGCAGTCTACCAAGCTGGGCAGAAGCTACTGAGATACTATTTGATTAATGAGACAGCTGGATGGCAAAGCAATGAACTTCTAAGCTTCTGAGAATAAGAGTGCATGGCATGTACTCACATCAAGCGATTCCAGACAGTACCAGCAAAAGGCATGTTTGCAGTTCTTACACATCATTTGGGCACAGCCTTCATCTCGTTCAATGTAAACTTTACACTTTGGACAGCGTTTGATTGGAGCATCATCTTCTTCCATCTTAAAAACTGAACTGTGGGAGAGAGTGAGGAATTAATAAGATGTGTAGCCATGAAGAAGAGAAGAACTTCTAAGAAATATGCTAAGAAGATAAACCTACTTTTTATTTTTTAAAAAATAAGAAAGTAGTAGAGATCCAGGTATTTAACTGAGTTTTGTTATTCAGATATTTTGGCTATACTCTATTTTTCAAACATGTATCTAGAAAAAAGTGTTTAATGACTACAGTGCCTACGTAAGCATCAGGACATTTTCTCTACCAGATATTTTACCAACTGTTTTTGTTATCTAGTGATACTAATAGATATGATACAGTTTTCTCCTGGAATTAACCAGATGAGCAGCAGCTAGCTCACACCTAAATGCTTTGTATGTCTAGATCATTTTCCTTTTTCCTCCTTTCTTCTTTCTCAGAAAAGGAAGCAATCCTTTGATGGCACAAGCCCAGACCACATTCCTTTGGACCGTGGCACTAGGGAGAGATGGCTTGTCTCTGCCCTCCTTGAGAATCCTCCCTAGGAATATCCTTCCAAACCAGGAATCATGAGGTTTTTGGGGCATGCTGTTCTTTCAGAGTTGATGTCTTCATCTCTAACACTGTCCTAATCATGGTTCATGAGGTAGGGTCAGCACCGCCTCTTCTTGTCTTGCATCGCTGTGCAAAACCACGGGATGTCCCCTCATATAGTGGGCATAACACAGAGGAATGTGGAAACACTAGAAGAACATTTATTTCCCTTGAGTAGCTTTCCACTATATGCAGGCTTTATGCACACCAATAACTAAAATCTACCTTAACAAATGACACTTCCTGCAGTCCCTGCCACTGGGAGATACAAGAACGACTGACGGGGAATCAACAGTTTGCTGGAAAACAGGACTGACCCTTGACTGATTGATTGATTTGCCCAACAGCAGGATAAAAGGACATACACTCGTTAGTCACATTAGGGGCAATCATATTACAGAAAAATGCTTTGAATTCATAAACTGCATATGAAATTCCAAATGCATGGTAGCACAAGCTGCTACTAGCACATTTTGCTCCAAAGTAACGAAAAAACAAACCTCAATGGAGTAAAAAATGAAGCATGAAATAAAAACTAACACCAACCAAAGCATTAAGGAAAATAAATAAAGTTTTTTATCTTGCCATGAAGTTTAGTGAGCTTTGGTTCTGGTCAAGCACACACAAAAAGCACGTGCAAAAGTTACTACATTTGACCAGGAACTCATGACAGCATCCTAGCTAGTCATCTGTTACAGCAAAGCTTGAAAGAAGACAAGTTATGAATAGCTGAGTCCAAGGCTGGCTAGGGCTTTGATGACACCTTGGAACTACTATATAATCTTTAAAAAAGCCCAAACATTAAGTAGAACGCATGCACAACGGCCTTTCTTATTCACTGGCTGCAGTATGCCAATGGAAACAGCTTGAAGCAGAACTTAAGATCATTGGCCAAATGTGCAGCAGTTGGGATTACTGACAGGGTATTCTAAAAATCACTGTCTGGCATGATGTTATGAACCCTCACGCTGTCCAGAATAGCAGAGGCAACGAGATCTTTTCTGAAGGGAAGCTCATGAGCCGCCTGGATATCACATTTTCCCACTGGGACAAAAGGGTGGCTGATAGAGGCTCAAGCAGCTCCTTTGTGCTTTGCCAGGAATGGTGGCAAGGAGTGAGGCTGCCAAGAGCTGCCCAGTTTTGGAACACAGCATTAAAGGAACAGGAATGACTAAGTGAAGGAAAGAGCTTTAAAACAAAATATCAGGAAAATGCCTCTTTACTATTCATACTCTGGTTTGTTCAAAGATTGAGTGTTTTGTTTCTAAATACTTGATGTTTTGCAATACTTTACCTTGTTTCTCCTGGGAGAAAAGAGATTGGCATGTTCTCTTGACAGCCTTGACCTGGATGCCAATTAGATTTGCAAGCAGAGCAGAACTCAATGTCACAGGCTTTGCACTGGACCAGCTGGGGGTCCTGTGGGCTTGGTTCCTGGAGCTGGCAAACTGCCTGGCAAGTAGAGGATGGACACCAAGTCCGACACGGATCCAAAAGCACTTCTGTAAAGGGGCATAAAAGAAGAAAATTCAAAGGTGGTTACAAGACCGGCCTTCCATAACAATGTATTCCAGCTGAGGTTGACTGGCAGGGCATCTGAAGACACACACTTACAAAGAAGCCTTTTAATTTATGCTACCCTCTTAAGACATAAATCTGGCCTGCTTTGCAAACAGGCACCAAACTAAAGTGAGTTTCCCAAGTTTGAATTAATCGGCCACTTTCATTCACTGAACTAAACTTCTTCTGAGAATGAGATGTATTTTTTTTTCAGTTGTACTTGAAGTTAAATAGAGCATATACTACGCAGGTAAAACCCATCAGAAAGTGTTTTTACAGTGCCCTCCCAAGTAGGACTCTGTTTCAAGTTAGCCTCTGCCCTAATATCACCACGATTAACAATAGCATAAGAGTATTATACAGTTTCATCCCTTTCTTGGAGGCTGCTTACTAGTAAGTCATTTCATGTTTCAAAGACCACTGAAGTCAATAAAAACCTGCCAATGACTTCAGTGGTTTCTAGGCTGGGTCCTGCGCTCAGCAAAACCTTACTGTAAGTTCTCTATGGCCACACAGTTCCACAACCCCATAGGCACCCAGTCACCTTATATCCTCATAAAAATTAACAAGGTTCATGTTATCATTACAGACAGAACTGCCTAGTAATTCTGCACCAGATGCCATCACAGGAGACAATGGTGGCTCCATAAAAGGGGTCAGTCTACCTCCCCAGCCCCTAGAGTGCTGGCAGTCAACTCGAACAGCAAAGCTCAAAATAGAAGTCACTCCCTCCCTTAGTTATAGAGCATTATAATACATAGCAATTTTCTTTCCTTAGTTTATTCACAGAATGTTGCAATTCTGGGAATCACGCAGGCAAGAACAGAAACAATAGGGTTTTTTGTTTGGTTGGGTTTGGTTTTTTGGGTTGGGTTTTTTTTTTTTTTTTTTGTGATGACCAAACAATTAATGCACGGTGCTACTGCATGAACATGTGTAGAGCCAGAGTCTGATTTATGGGATTGTCTGGAGTGATATTGTTCCCACAGCCTTGCAATGGGTAGTGTTACGTGTGTTACCTCTTTCAAACTGTAGCTTCTTATACCTTTGCATGATTTCTGATGCAACCATGCACTCAATCTGTTGAAGGAAGGAAAAGGAAAAGACAAATTTCCAGTTAGGAACAGCAATAATCTAAGGCATTTTCAACAAATGCAGACAAAATATTTGACCTTTAGAGAATTATTAAAAACGTATGTTGGCAACAATGGCAGCTGTAACATACACAGCAAGACACATTTAAACATGCTGGCAAGAAAAGAAAAAAAACCCCTATTTGCAGTAAAAGTGTACCTCATTTTCTTGCAGATGACCTCGCTTTGGGCAGGCAGCATCAGGGCAGCTGATTGCTGTTTCTAGACCTTCTTTGATCAAAAGTTCCACATACTGTTTTAGGCACTGTAGGAGAGCCAAAGACTGAGTTAACTATCCCACCAACAATAAACCACTCAGTATTTTAACAGCTTTCCTCTGAAAATCTGAAGAACTCAAACTTCTTTGAAAAAACAGATACTACTGTGTCCCTTTTACAACCATGGGCCATGCCCACAGCTTCTGCCACAGTTATACCTTCAAACAGAAAACAGTTAATTTCCCCATCAAATAACTCTTCCTCAATTTAAAATATTCAGGAAATTAAAAAATAACAATAATGGGGAAAAGGACAAATCAAACAGGGAGCTAGGAGGGGAGAAAAATAATAAAACACCACCAAGATAAAATTAGATTAACCACACTCCAAAAATCCTTGTGTGAGTGGAAACCACAACACAGCTTAGTAAGCAGTAACCACCCATAGACAGACATCTGTCAAGCCTACCAGAGAGCAAAAGGGAGTGGTGTATCTTGCCTTCTATTTCTAGAAAATAACTATCTGAACTTCATGGTTAAAGATATATCTTTTCCATAGGAAGAAAAATGTGAGAATTAGGACTCCCAGAAGAACTACAGTTTCCATGGGGACCGAATAATAAATATTGGTAATACTAATACTTTTCTCCCCTAGCAACCGCAGCATTTTACCCAAGTCATAACTGAAAACGTGGCATCTAACACAGTAGTGCACAGCACGACCGTCAACGAAACAGAGGAGAAAGGTGGATATTTTAGACTAAGGGCCAATTAAGACCAAACCTTGTTATTCTTGAAGAGTAACCACCCCCCTCCACTTCCACACTTCCCAGATCAAGGTGAGAGCTACCGCATAGGTGTCTGCTGGGGAGGCAAGGGGAGCGATGGAGAGAGAGATATCCTTCTCTCTGCAGATACCATGGAATTTCTACCAGCCTGACACTACACAGAAAGGGCAAACGAGGGTCTGCTTTCCAGCGGATGGGTCACCCTGTGGTGTTCTCACCCTGCGTGTGAGCTCAGCTGGCTGTGGCAAACTGGAAGACAATTACAGAAGTACATTCCTAACTCTCTGTAACTAGATATGTGAATAAAGACCAAAAGCAGAGTGAAATGGAGATACAAAACAAGCTTAGCATACAGCCGGGTGGGAGGCGAGAAGGATTACACACTCTGCAGCAAGCTGGCAAAACAGGGACTTCAAGTACTATTTCCAGACAGAACTTGCAAAAGGTATGCAGCCACCGGCTCGCCATCAGCCTGGGAAGGCAAAGGGCTGCATTGACCTTGCCAAGTCCAGTGTGCCTAACTGCGGGACAGAGCACAAAGCCGCTCCTTCCTTCCAACCACGCCATCAAACAGGCCCATCAACGAGCACATTTGCTGCCTAACCCTTTGCATGTGGCTTGTAGCTGCTAAGGTCTAGACTTTGGGTCTACTCATTCAGCCTCCTCTCTTTCTGTTCTGCCTCTCAATATGTCTGTTCTGCTCCTTTCAGAGACCCTATCACCTATATTAACATAGTATTTTAGATTTTACCGTTCACAGTTTGATTGCAGCAAAAACTTCACTTCCTGCCCACATAATTTCTGCTGCTCTGGTACACAGCTTTTCTGGCAGCCGCATGCCACCACCTTGATAGCACAACATATCATTTCTGTCAGATTCCCCTTCCCTGTGTCTCCTACTCAACAGAGATAACAAGTCTATTTTTTGGAAAAGAAAAACAGAGACTGGATAATTGGTATCTTTAAAAGTTTTACATGTGTAAAAAATCCATGTGTGATCAATTATGGTCTATGTTTTCCTCTTTATCAGTAGGGATTTAATGAAGACAATTGTTCACTTAGTAGATGGTTTGACTTGCAGAAGGTTTCCAAGCCGTCGCTTAGAGTTCTGCAGGGCAGGTGGTGGAGCAGTTCAAGAAAACCACTAGCAGCAACGACAGCAGGCTGAGCTCCACAAGAACCAGGTCCTAGGTTGTGTGCCTTGGCAAACTGCGATTTCAGCTGTAGGGAGGTATTAGTGTTGCCATAATGACACTGTTGGCTCTTCCCTTTCCCCTCCATTTGCAGACGCCAAGTGTGGATTAAAATGAAAATGCATACATTTTTAATGCCAGCACTTAGCACTTATAGAAAGTACTTTTCAAGCTGAATGAGCTTTGCCATCATTAATCATTAATGTGGTTAATTCTCTTCCTCAACCTGTTTGGGACCATTGCCAAAGCCCATTTGATTTGTTTCCTTTTCCTCACATCTTCCAAGGAATAACACAGTTCATTCCTGCCACGAGCAGTGTCCAAGGCTTTCCCCCTCCTCTGATGTAGCACTGGCCCCTACCTCCTCAAAACCAGCCCAGCCAAAGTGCACTTCTTATGCTACATCCTTCTGGGAACACAGATGCTGTCTCGAGGCCATGAAATATCACTGTAAATTAGGCAGAGGATAAAACACTCTGTCCACTCAAGACTTCCTCACTCCAGAGATTCGCTGGGTGGAGAAAGAGTAACCTAAAGTGGTTGCAAGAGAATTTGAAGCACATGGTAGCTGTGGCTTCTTTTGAGAGCAGACACGAGATGTGCCACTTGTGTCAGAAAATTTTAAACTGGCTACAGTACTGGAAATGCACCAGCATGCAAGCAAAACAACACAGTAGAATGAGGTACTCAGTTATATACTATGAAAAATTCATTACAAGACAACTACAAAAAGATGACAACTAAACTGTTGCTCATTTTCTATGCAGCTTGTAGTTGATCCCATGCTGGAAGAAAATATCTTCATAGCCTTTCCATTAAGGCAATAAAGTACTGTATAGGATGAACAAATAATGTGGGAGTGTAAGTCACCCCAAACAACTTTCGAAAAGAACTGTATTACATAATTTTTCTCAGAGGAAACAGGAGCTGAAATTAGGTACCTAAGGGCTGAGGTAGGAATAAGGTCCCAAGATACCCTTCTTGTTGTACATTGACCCTTACAAAATCCATACGCTGAGGAGCAGCTTTATTCTTCCTTGACATGTGTCAATGGAAAGCTACTTTTATTTGAAGCAATACTTTTGCTAAATTCAACTTGTTTCTTTCTTTAAAAAAAATTCATTGTATTTAAATAATTAATCGTATTTAAGAAATTGAATAACTAATTATTATTTAAGTCACACTTGGAGTTACTCTAAACCTATCAAAAACTGATGGCGGTTATTCTGTACATTTCTGCTTATGTATATAGTTTGACATGATAAAACCAGGCTAAGACTTGGCATTTCATAAAAAATAACCCTTTACTGAATTAAATAGGTCATAAGAGGAAACGTTTCCTTTGCATTCAGTTTTGTACTTCATTTCTGTACTCTGACAATCTTCACCTGGAACAGTGAAGACCTGCCTAGCCAGCAAGAAGAGAGGACCAAGTGTGTAAGTTTTTAGTCATTAGTCCAGCTATAGTAACAAACCATGTGTGTGCTCCTCTACTCCTTTCCCAATCCAGAACTAAAACATGCCAGTTTATAACAATTGTTAGGCAAGCTACTCTGTTTTACAATGCAGTTGCAGCAAGTGAACAGGCAATTGTAGTAGCCTAAATTTCTGTCTAGCATGCATGGTCTCAGCATACCAAATGACTCGGGAAAGGAAAAGAACAATTATTATATGATGGACACTACTAGGACACTACTAAGGTTGTGTTCCTTAACTATGCAGATCTATACCTTAACATTCATTTTACAACTTCCTATATTTTTAAATTAAAACGAGATTGTAATATACTATTCATATATGAATATTTTATATATATACACACCATATATATATATACACCATATATGAATATTATTTATGAATATTATGAATCACTCAGACTGACCTCCCAGGGAAACACACAGCTGTCCAGGTCTCTGGCTGCAGGGAGTGCCACCAGCTTGCTCTGGGAATAGATGTCAGTGGAGCAAACAGCTGTGTGTGCTGTGACCAAGTGGATTATCTACTTGGCTTGGTGGCAGAGCTAAGAGAGGAAGTAGACAGGCTGCAGAGCATCAGGGAGTCTGAGCAAGAGATAGACAGGTGGAATCACGCTCTGAGCTCCCGGAAACCTGACCAGGGACAGCCTCCAGAGAAAGCCTGTGACCAAAGGGAGCCAGTATCCTCCCCGCACCAAGATGCAGACAGGGTCTTAGAGGGAAGCGGCGAGTGGAAACAAGTCCACAATTGGGGCGGCAAGCGAACCCTTTCCTTGCCCACCGTGACCCCCAGGTGCCTCTGCACAATAGGTATGAGGCTCTAGATGTGGAGGACCAGTCAGTGGACGATGTGGGCGTCGATCCATCTACACCAGAAGAGTTGCCAAGACCACAAAGACCTAACCCCCGTATTACTACCACCTCAACAAGGAAGAAAAGATGGGTCATAGTCGTAGGAGACTCCCTCCTGAGGGGAACGGACGGTCCAATATGCTGGGTGGACCCTCCTCATAGTGAAGTCTGCTGCCTCCCAGGACCCCAGGTCAGAGAGACTTCCCAGCCTGGTACGGCCCTTGGACTACTACCCCTTACTGCTCTTCCACGTGGGTGGTGATAAAGTTGCAGTGCACAGCCCAAGGGTGATTAAAAGAGACTTCAGGCCTTGGGATGCTTAGTGAGGGAATTGGGGGCACAGGTCATCTTTTCCTCCCTCTTTCCAGTTGTGGGAGGTGACATTGGTAGGAACAAGCGGATCCAATCTCTTAACACATGGTTCCGAGGCTGGTGCCACCGTCCCAACTTTGGGTTCTTCGACAATGGGATGGCCTACATGGCACCAGGCTTGCTGGTGACAAATGGGAGCCATCTTTCTCAAAGCGGAAAGAGGGTCTTTGCACAGGAGCTTGCAGGGCTCATTGACAGGGCTTTAAACTAGATGTGAAGGGGGAGGGGGAACATATCAGGCTTGCCTGTGACAAGCTGTGGGATGGTATACAATGGTTAGAGGGAGAGGGTGCTACTGTGAGCCCTCAACCTGTTGCCCAGAGGCATGATGGGGATGCTGCAGCACAGTTGAAGTCTTTCAGAGATGAGCCGGGGGCTCCTGAGATAGTCAGAGCTCACAAGGAAACCTTCGTGAAACACCCCGAGGGAAACAAGGGATGTTCCACTAAGAAGGTGACACGGCCAACAGCCCAGATGAAATGCCTCTACACGAACGCACGCAGCATGGGGATGAAATGCCTCTACATGAACGCACGCAGCATGGGGAACAAACAGGAGGAGCTGGAAGCTGCTGTGCTACTAGACAGCTACGACCTGATTGCCATAACTGAAACCTGATGGGACAAATCCCACGACTGGAATGTGGCTATTGATGGCTACAGGCTCTTCAGAAGGGACAGGCGAGGAAGGAGGGGCGGAGGCGTTGCCCTTTATGTAAATAAATCAATACAGTGTGAAGAGCTGTCCCTGAAGAATAGCCACAAGCAGGTCGAAAGCTTATGGCTAAGAGTCAGAGACAGAGGCAACAAAGGGAACCTTGTGGTTGGTGTCTACTACAGGCCGCCTGATCAAGGGAAGCCTGCTGACAAAGCCTTCTTCCTCCAGCTCTGGGAGGCTTCGTGCTTGCAGACTCTTGTCCTGCTGGGGGACTTCAACCACCCCGACATTTGCTGGAAAAGCAACACGGCGAGCTGTAGGCAATCCAGGAGATTCCTGGAATGCATAGACAACAACTTCCTAAGCCAGGTAATAGACACACCTACCCAAGGGGACGTGATACTGGATCTGATGGTCACAAATACAAGTGAGCTCATCGGTGATGTCAAGACTGGAGGCAGCTTGGGCTGCAGTGATCACACATTGGTGGAGTTCACGCTCCTGAGGGACATGGGAAAAGCGAGGAGTGCAGTCAGGACACTAAATTTTAGGAAAGCAAACTTCCAGCTCTTCAAGGAGTTAGTCAGAAGGACCCCCTGGGAGACGGTCCTCAGGGGCAGGGGAACGGAACAGAGTTGGCAGATCTTTAAGGACACCTTCCATAGTGCACAAGAGCTATCAGTCCCCAGGTGTAAAAAATCAGGCAAGGAAGGGAAGAGACCAGCATGGCTGAGTCAAGACCTTCTAGTCAAACTAAAGAGTAAGAGGGAACTGCACAGGCAGTGGAAGCAGGGACAGGTGTCCTGGGAGGAATACAGGGAAACGGCCCGGTTGTGTACGGAGGAGGTCAGGAATGCCAAGGCAAGGATGGAGCTGAATTTGACAAGGGACATAAAGAATAACAAGAAGGGCTTCTACAGGTATATCAACTAGAAAAGGAAGGTTAAAGAAAGCGTACCCGCCTTGATGAACAAGAAAGGCAAACTTGTATCAACGGATGAGGAGAAGGCTGAAGTACTCAACAACTTCTTTGCCTCGGTCTTCACCAGCAACCTCTCTCCTCACCCCTCCCGAATCGATGGACCACAAGATGGGGACCAGGGGGGTGGAGCCCCTCCCACTGTAAGGGAAGATCAGGTTCGAGACCACCTGAAGAACCTCAGTGTACACAAGTCTATGGGACCTGATGAGATGCACCCCAGAGTCCTGAGGGAATTGGCTGATGTAGTTGCCAAGCCACTCTCCATGATATTTGAAAAGTCATGGCAGACAGGTGAAGTCCCTGCTGACTGGAAAAAGGGGAATGTTGTGCCCATTTTTAAAAAGGGAAGAAAGGAGGACCCTGGGAACTATCGACCTGTCAGCCTCACCTCTGTGCCTGGGAAGATCATGGAACAGATCCTCCTAGAAGCTATGCTCAAGCACATGGAGGACAGGGAGGTGGTTCGAGACAGCCAGCATGACTTCACCAAGGGCAAGTCCTGCCTGACCAACCTAGTGGCTTTCTATGAAGGAGTAACTGCATTAGTGGACAAGGGAAAAGCAATGGATGTCATCTACTTGGACTTCTGTAAAGTGTTCGACACAGTCCCCCACAACATCCTTCTCTCTAAACTGGAGAGATATGGGTTTGATGGGTGGACTGTTCCATAGATAAGGAATTGGTTGGATGGTCACATCCAGAGGGTCATGGTCAATGGCTCGATGTCCACATGGAGACCGGTGACAAGTGGGGTCCCTCTGGGGTCCGTACTGGGACTGGTGCTATTTAACATCTTCATCGATGACATAGACAGTGGGATCAACTGCACCCTCAGAAAGTTTGCAGATGACACCAAGCTGAGTGGTGCGATTGATACACCAGGGGGACGAGATGTCATCCAGAGGGACCTGGACAAGCTGGAGAGGTGGGCCTGTGTGAACCTCATGACGTTCAACAAGGCCAAGTGCAAGGTCCTGCACCTGGGACGGGGCAACCCCCGGTATCAGTACAGGGTGGGGGATGAAGAGATTGAGAGCAACCCTGCAGAGAAGGACTTGGGGGTACTGGTAGATGAAAAGCTGGACATGAGCCGGCAATGTGTGCTTGCAGCCCAGAAAGCCAACCGAATCCTGGGATGCATCAAAAGAAGCGTGGCCAGCAGGTCGAGGGAGGTGATTCTGCCCCTCTACTCTGCTCTGGTGAGACCTCACCTGGAGTACTGCGTCCAGTTCTGGAGCCCTCAGCACAAGAAGGACATGGACCTGTTGGAGTGGGTCCAGAAGAGGGCCACCAAAATGATCCGAGGGCTGGAGCACCCCTCCTATGGGGACAGGCTGAGAGAGTTGGGGTTGTCCAGTCTGGAGAAGAGAAGGCTGCGAGGAAAACTTACTGCGGCCTTCCAGTACTTAAAGGGGGCCTACAGGAAAGATGGGGAGAATCTTTTTAATAAGGCTTGTTGTTACAGGACAAGGAATAATGGATTTAAACAAAAGAAGAATAGATTTAGACTAGACATAAGACAGAAATTTTTTACAGTGAGGGTGGTGAAGCACTGGCACAGGTTGCCCAGAGAGGTAGTGGAGGCCCCATCCCTGGCAACATTCAAGGTCAGGTTGGATGGGGCTCTGAGCAACCTGATCTAGTTAAAGGTGTCCCTGCTCACTGCAGGGGGGTTGGGCTAGGTGACCTCTAAAGGTCCCTTCCAACCCAAAGCATTCTATGATTAGACAGGGAATCCCATGAAAACTCCTATATAACTTTTGTAATTTCCTGTAGACAAAGGAAAGCAAAGCACTGCACAACGTATGTGCTATATATAAACTATATACAGACTATATGAACTATATATAAAAACCACACATATATATAAATTACATTTAAAACTTTATATAAGGTTATGCAGGTCAAGATGCATTGCATGCCCCAAAGAGACTGCTTAGCTCCCCTGAGCATTACGCCTGTATGTTTCCCCGTGTATGCACACTCCTTGGGCATCCCTGCTCTGTCCTCTTTCTGCACCTCACTGTTGTCCTTTCTGGTGTCTGGATGACTTTTTCTTTTACCTGGTAATCCAAGAATCCTACTGTCACTTGCTGTCCCCTTGACAAAGGTCAGGAGCACATCCACTGAGGAGTTTTGGCTCAGATCTTACAAGGATCAGCTAAGAGCCCAACTCAGCAGCGGTTTTACTATCAGCTTCCTATATAAATTAGGAACACTTTTTTTTTTTTGCCTCAGCCTCGGAGGTATATGGCTAATAAAGGAACAACATAGTTTCTGAAGCTGCCAAGCATAGCCTAATATTAAAGCTCTGCAAGATGAGTTGTACTTCTAACCTTTGTACATCAAGGATTGCGCCACACAGAAAAGTATATTCAGTGACCTTTGATGTGCTGTTGCTTTAGAGCTTCACATCGTTTTGTCTAACGTTATAAAGATCAAAATACCCTATGAGAATCAAAATGATTATTTTTTGCCTAATTTCCAAACCATAACACCGAATTTTACTTTGCTGCATTTAACTGTAACAAACCTGCACAGACCATAGCAAAATCTCAATATAAAGAATTAAAATGTCTAGCTGCTTAATTTTCTTTTAGGAGAATTTGAGCAACAGTTATGCCTATTTCTGATGATGGTGCTTTGACTTATTTCTCCTGACACCCAAACCCAAATAAAAACCATCGTAATTCATAAGAAGGAATCACACTTTCATTGTTTCCATATGGGCCATCATTTATCTACCATCTATTTTGACAGAAAAAAAGTGATCACTTGGTGCCTAAGGAAATTTTAGAATACAAAATGCACGTAATTAAAAACACTTGAAGATATTTTTGGTGAACATCTTCATTTTTTAAAATAGAAGAGCACACCTTTTTGAAAAGTTGTAACAAATTTACATTTAAGAACATGTTATTGCTACTATCACAGGAGACAAGGAATGGCTTTTCAAGATGTCACCTTTTATTTGAGAGTTAGGCAGGCAAGAAGATGATCCTGTATTATTTTATTAACAGCTGCTATGTGGATTTTGTCAAAATGCAGACTTCTGACTACACTAATGCTGCAGATGCAAGTGCCAAGTCATATGGGAAATTTTATAAATAAGTCAATGGATTTGGAAAGGCCAAAAAAGCATGACAGGATTGCAGAGCCAAGTATATCATCACCGTATCATTTGATTTATGTCTTAAAACTTTAAACGTTTTTAGTGCTGGCACTAGGCCACAGCCATCCCAAAATGAAATGTGCACTACACACAAAATCATCACATGCTGGTATTGGTAAAATATATTAATAAAACCAAACACCTACTGATAAAATTGAAAGGGAATAAAGAAGAAATAAAAGGAAAGTAATCTAGCATTTACCAAGTTCTAAAAAAGAAAGGGAATGAATTTTTTTACAATGCATTTATTAAAGGTGAATATTAAGGGTAAACGAAGGCAGTTGCTATTCTGTACAAATATTAACCAGGTAAATAACCCTTCACCTTGGGCAGACAATCACTAAGTGTTTTAAACTGCACTTCAGGAACACAAGCAAGGGATGACATGCTTTTTCAACAAGGGAGGTTTGGGGGTTTTTTTAACCAAAAAATCTGATTCTAAAATTAGTGGGCTTAAGTTTCAATGAAAAGAGGGGAAATGGAAAATAATACCGGGAAGAGAGCTCAAACTGAACAAGAAAATGCTTCCAAGAAAGATGATTATTAACATGTAGACTAAATTGCTGAAGTCTTGCAAATTCTGTATCATCTGCAAACCAGGATCAGATGAAATTCTAAAAATATACCTACATAGACACACACACATATATTTATATAAACTTGCATTCAACCACATGAAGAGTCAGGAAACGCTGGCTGGTATTTTATGATCCACATTACAAATGACATCAGGCTGGATGAATGTAATGATCTTTTTTGGCCTTACATTCTAGGAAAGAATATGAAGAATATGAAAGGATATTGAGTGAGAAGCACTAATTTAGCAGTGTTTTGTAGCTACAAATCTACAGTTTGGTCTATGGGTAGTTTTTGTACTAAAAGGATACTAAGCCAAAGCTCAGAATTGATGTGATAAGGCTACACAGGTGAACAAAACTACTGCAACAACTACTTTTGATAGTATTTTGTAATATTCTTATGTTCTGCATACCAGGTATTTTTCTTTACATTACTTAAAAATGAATACTGAGAAGGTAATATCTGTTCTTGCCAGAAGACAGTGTAATACCAAGGTTATTCCACTGCCTTGTGCTAATTCCACTAAGTTAATTCTGCAGTCAGTCTGGTGAATAGGCATTTATACCGGTAGACACGTTGTCTGTAAGTCTTTTGGGTAATGTGATGTAATGCTCATTTTTAGCTTTGGATTAGAATAGTAAATAGTGATGTAGTGTGCAATACTCAACAGGGCAGGGGGAAAGAGCATGCATGACAGCGAGTGAATGTCTCTCACTACAAATAAATCAGAAAAATTAATTTGGGTGCCCACATCTCAGGTGAAGGCTAATACTCTTGGAATAAAAGCTCCCCTCCCTTTTGTCCGAACAGCAAATTCACTCTGGACTAGAGAGCTTTTCCCTGAAGAAAATGTCACTTTCTAGAAAGACTTTCCATTTAGACAAAGCTGAACAATCTCAAGAGGAAAAACTCCCCTAAAATAAGGAGCCTACTGGGCTGGGGTATTCTCTGAAGAGGAGGGAAGAATGATCAAGTAAGGTTTGAGCCTCAGTGTTCGCTGTTCCTATAGAGTAGGGATTCCTGTAGCTATATATAACTGTCATATGATACCCTTTTTTAATATTTTGGTGGATACTTGTAAAAGCAACAGGAATGCTCATCTAGTAATAAGACAAATGCACTTTTAATCTTAGTGTTTCATAGAAAACGAAAAGTACTTTCTGCCAAATTTCTGTGGTGCACTTAGAGCATGCAAGAAAACATGCAAGAGGAAAAAAAAAAATAACAACACGTTCCTTGGAGAGCTTTTACGCTTCTTTCAAACTTACTACATGGACTTTTTGTGTAAAGTGGTAGTTATAATCCTGCTTAAATCTATTCTTATGTAATCACAGGCTCAACTTTGACATACTCTTGCACTGCTGCTCCAATGTGCACAATTCTTCACAGCAGATCTACAATTTGGCTTTTTAGTATCACCCTAATCCTACTTGGTTGACAAGTGACTTACTGGAAAATATCCATGCACACTTGTATTGGGTTTGTGTGGCAAGGTTTTGGTAGCGGGGGGGGCTACAGGGGTGGCTTCTGTGAGAAACTGCTAGAAGCTTCCCCTATAGAGCCAATGCCAGCTGGCTCCAAGACAGAGCCACTGCTGGCCAAGGCCAAGCCAATCAGCGACAGTGGTAGCGCCTCTGGGATAACATATTTAAGAAAGGGGGAAAAAGAAAAAAACAACCCAGCACAACTGCAGCCAGAGTGAGGAGTGAGAACATGCGAGAGGAATGACTCTGCAGACACCAAGGTCAGTGAAGAAGGAGGGGGAGGAGGTGCTGCAGGCACCAGAGCAGAGATTCCCCTGCAGCCCCTGGTGCAGACCATGGTGAGGCAGCTGTGCCCCTGCAGCCCATGGAGGCCCACAGGGGAGCAGATATCCACCTGCAGCCCGGGGAGGACCCCACACCAGAGCAGGTGGACGCCCACCTATGACCCCATGGGAAGCCCCCGCTGGAGCAGGCTCCTGGCAGGACCTGTGGACCCATGGAGAGAGGAGCCCACACTGGAGCAGGTTTGCTGGCAGGACTTGTGACCCCGTGTGGGACCCACGCTGGAGCAGTCTGCTCCTGAAGGGCTGCACCCCATGGAAGGGACCCACGCTGGAGCAGTTTGTGAAGAACTGTAGCCCATGGGAAGATCCCACATTGGAGAAGTTCACGGAGGACTGTCTCCTGTGGGAGGGACCCCACGCTGGAGCAGGGGAAGAGTGTGAGGAGTCCTCCCCTGAAGAGGAAGGAGTGTTGTCCAGTTGAGAAGCAGAGTGACAGAGCAGCTTTGGTGGGCACTTGGCATCCAGCCAGGGTCAAACCACCACAACACTTCAACACAAAGATCTGTTTGAGGCCTACACATGACCACAGGAGTGATTTTTCTTTTTTTCCTTTATTAGATATACTGTGCAAGATTATACTCAACAAACCCCCTGGATGTCAGAGACATATGTACATTAGACAGATGTTTAATATTTGTGACGCTGCTTTGAACTTTAATAGATCATTTCCACTTTGATAGACATCTTCTCAGAGATAATAATCTACTTTCAAAGAAATCTTCACTATCAAAATTCCAATTTTTATTAACCCTGTAGCTGATTCGTCAAGCTTAAGATTAAATAACAGGAGAAAACAGTCACTTATCTTGACATGCAGTACTTCAAATCTACAACTGTGAAAGCAGTAACAGAGAAGTCTTACATGCTTGCTCTTTATATCCTTTGTTTTGTTGCAGAGACAAAAATCATGCTACACAAGCATACAAAACCTTGACTCTAATACAAGCACCTGCAAGGCTCTCCAGAGCTCTGCAACAGGGAAATACCTAGTGCCCAAATTTGGCCTCCTATGCTGTGAACAAGAAAGTACATATCAAGAAAGGGACCTCAGCCAGGACCAGAGATGGATAACATCACAGGTGATCAATGTTTTCCCCAGAGTGGCAAGTAATTTGAAAAAGCTCTGTTTGACAGGCTTCCTGTCTCTACCTGCCCAACACTTGCCCCCTTTTTAAAGGATACTTTTTTTACAAAATTGCCAAGGGTAAATGCCTTTTCCTCCTTCCATGCTGTCAGTTTTTAAAGACTGTACCAGCTGTTCTGCAGCCCTGCTAGAGCCTATATTGTCAGCCTAAATCCAGTCACATACCTTGCCCATAGATGATGGTCAAACAGCCTTGGCTGGGGAAGATAAATGCAACCCACATGCTTCCATGTCTCGGGACAAACCACCTGAGCATCCTTTCCTGAGCTGTAAAAATTGGTCTTGTCCAAAAGTCCTTGTGCTCCCATCAGCTGGCAGAATCTCAGGCTGGGAAATGGCCAGCAGCCTGCCAGCAGCAGGGACTCACGCACTGCAAATGCCACTGTGGTTAGTGCGAAGAGGGCTGTTGATTTAGCCTGCGGATAGCAGTGCAGATTTTGCTGCTGTGGCCCTACCTCTGCCCAAGTATTGGGGTGTACTGTCAGAAAGTATCACAGCAGTCCCTGGTACACACTTCTTAACCAATGTGAACAACTCACAGACAAGATATTCACATTAGGGATGAGGTACAGCACCCCTCTCTGCTTGAGTGCAGCCTCCAAACCCTCTGCATTGGAGTAACCGTGCCAGTTTGAGTACAGGGAATTGTCAGCATCACACCATCAGTCAACAAATTATGAAGGTGAGGCAAGGAGAAATGTATGTATCATCAAGGATACAGGTATTTTCAGCAAGAGCTATCCCTGAAAGAGAAGCCCTGCTGACTTCTTCAGCTTGAGAAATACTAGACTATGGCAGATATCCTTTGAGACACAGCAGTCAATGGCTGTGGAAATCACAAGCAGGACCAAGCAGCAGGAACTAAATGAACCTGAAAAACAACTGCCTGTTTCCAGTTGAATGTCTTCATAGAGAAAGGGAAGGCAATGAAGACTTACTGCCGCCTACCATTTAAAATGGTGGGTTGTTTTTTTGAGGGAGTTTATATACATTTGAGTGTGTACTGTAAAATATATGGAAGATGAACAATTTTTCTTCAGAGAAATCTTTCACATCAGTAGATAGTCAGCAGAAAATGGCCAAATGAGACAATAATACCTTGAGGTTTGTGCATAACTTCATCTGAGAATAGTTATTGCAAGTGGATGTACATGTAAACATTTTTTCCATGTTGGATTTTTACCCCTCCACTATCTTGCATAAACTGTTTGTTCTGACTTATTCAGGGCTGCAATTGGTAGAAACACAGAGTAAACTTTACAAAAAGAAATTTGTTTTCAAATGCCAACATATGCAGGATGAAACTCAAACATTCAGGAGGCAAAAACAACAACAAAATCCAGTCTTCCCTTATACGGTTGTTTGAGAAAAGTTTATTCTATTTCAGAACAGAATGAGTATTTCTGAGTGGGAAGATAATACACCTGCAGCAAACAAAGAACCTTTCACTTTCATATGCAAAGCATTATGCAAACAAAAATGAACTAGTTTTCCCAATACCCAGATGAAGACAGATAACGTTAATCTCATTTAGTAATATCGCAGAGAAGAGGGGAGAGCTGAAGGCTCTGGATCAAGTTTAGTTTTCACTCAGGGTTCTGCAGTTCCCAACTGTACCTTAATTACTCTGCAAATATGCAAGTTTATTTAAGCAGGCAGTTTTGTCACCACAGCACCTACAAGACAAGTCAGAACCCAGCCAGCCATGTGAATTGCTATGCAAACACATAGGGACCTCTAACCATGAAGCCTCTACTGAGACATCACATGTCAAGATTAGTATCAGTTCTCTGCTAAGTTTTGGGGGAAGTGAGCACAAGCAGCAAGCCCTAAGCTTTGCAAGCAGTTGGTGGGAAACAGGAAAACATTACAGCTGCTAAGAAGTACCCAGAGCTCTATAAAACCTCACAAGCCATTAGATTTCCCTCTCCCTCCTGTTTCAAAGAAAGCACAGCATCTCCTCTTGGTAGAGGTCGGGGACAGCCTGGCCTCAGCCCAGTGTTGCCCTGCTAAGACAGGTTTCCCTTGGCAAGCAGGGACAAACATGGTGAATAAGGAAGGCAGCCAAGACTACCTCCTCCCATCCACGCTGCTCTTAGCTTCTACCTTGCCCCAGGGGAAGCAGAAGCTGATGCTACCTCATTTGGAGTGAGGGAGAACACCAAGTAAATCATGCTTTTTCCTGTCTTTCAACTCAGAGGCCAGCAAAGCTCTATGTGCTTCCAGTCAAGCATGACAACAAGGAAAAAAAATGCCTGCTGCTAGTTACAGGCAGGCTAATTATATTTGCCCTGCTGATCATAGGGTCTTCTCTTCCTTTCAGGTCTTCAGCCTATAAAGCAACTCAATTAGGGGAATGACTAGAATTACATAGATGTGTATGAACAGTCATGATTAGGGAAGTGCAGTAATCCTGGTTAAAGAGGGCTAGTGATAGCAGGAAAGTCTATCACTATGCCACTGTCATGCTACTGAGATAGAATACACTTAGATGTAGACTTAAATCACAGTTCTACCAAACTCAGAGGTACACCTAAAGGTGCAGGGAATATTAACCAGCTGTCTTCAAGGGCTTAAGGTAGAACCTATGGGTAAGAATTGAAGTACAAGTATCTAGTAAACAGATATGAAACTAATACTGCTATGCCAATTTTAAACACCACAAAGCTGATCTACATGTCCACAGCTGGCCAACAAGAAATCACAAACAAGCAGCAGAAGGCAGGTCTTAACATTAGTTTTGTTATTTTCTTTTTGATTGTAGGACCTCTATCTCACATATCCAAATAGCACTCTTTCCTTCCATTAGTAACAAGGTGGATTCAGATGAGTAATCAAAATAATTTTTTCCATCAAAGACAAGTTCCAGATATTTGCTTGTCTGGACTGCCTACATGACTGATTTTCTTTTTAAATTTGAAAAAGGTAAGCAACAAGTTTTCTGGTACCAGAATGATCAGCACTGCATAAAATCTTGAAGGGGACTGAACAATCTAATGTGAAGCCAAGAGGAGCTTAGCCTGTCTTGAGTAAGAGTAGCAGCATCACTGTACTTGCAACACATTATTTGGCACTTCTATGTGTATGTTTCTATACATATAAACATTATATATGTACACCCATATATATGTAATCCAGAATCACAACACATTTCAGCAACTAGCTGACAGACTTCCATGCAAGAATATCAAATGGAGCAAAACCTGTTGTAACTTTAATACATACACAATTGGTAACACATCAAGGGAACATCCTGTCCTTTGAGGCACGTAAGAATTTCATCATGGATTATAAAATGGTCAGAATTTCAGGCAGGAATTGGACTAAAATTGCTCCCTCCCGTCTCCCCTCACCCCCAAAAAAGCAAAGGCTAAGTAACAACTGATAAAAATTTGATGCAGTAACTAATACAAAATAAAATTAGACATAAAGAAAAAAGTGATGCTCTGTTTGCTTTACTCTCTTTCCTTTTGTAAGGAGATAAGTGCCATAAGGAAAGTTTTCTGAAGAAAACATGCAAAATCAATTACTTCTCCTGCAGCAAGCAACTGCTAAGTGACTATCTTGAAATCTAAGGCTACTAGCTATCTACTGTGTGCTAGTTAAGTAGGGAAGAGTGATTTAATAAAGAGCAAGACATTTAAGCATTTTGGTCCAAAATTTGAAAAGCACACTTAAGATTGGTCCTGTTGCTGACATGATTCCAGAAGGAAAGAAATATTTCTTTGCCCCGTGACAATACTCGGAAAAAAAACCAATGTAAAAGCCAACAACAGATAACTTGTTTTCCTTTCTACTCTCTAGACTTTTGTTTCTCTGGTACCTTCAGCAATCCAACAATGGATACATTCCTAACGGATGAGATATACAAAACTTGAGAGAGCTTGCAGCATTGAGTGTGCATTAACGCTCATAACGATAAAAACCATAATGGAGTATTGTACTAATAGCCACAACTGGCTAAATAATACCATGGGAAATTATAGCGTCTATGCCTTATCAGCAGAGGAGTGGCAGTCTGCTCTATTCAATTCATGCACAGCTCTGCCAGAGAGCAAAAGGAAACAGTGTCTCCATTCTATCTTTCTGAATAGCAATGTTGTCTTATTGTATAGGTGTTGGGAAGAGACAATCCTTAATTAGATCTTTACCACACCACTTTTATGGTTATAAAGAGTGAAGACTTGCAGACAGAAATTTTAGAGGACTGAGAAATCTGCATGTTGATCTAAATTCTGCCTACATACCGGTAGCACTGCACTTGAAAGATCTCTTTGTAATACATACTCACACTGTCTCAAGTTGCTGTGATTTAGACAGAAGGGCTAGAGCTAGGAGCAAGAGCTGCAGCAAAAATAGTTTTCACACTTCGAACAGACATGCTTTTTTCTTTTTTGCTCATGTCACTGCAGAGGCCATCAGTTACCTCAGATCATTTTTATAAAAGCAAGAAGCCAGAACAAAATTATACATTGGTCCATCAAGAACAAAACAGAGACAGTCAAATGTTTCTTCAATTGTATTTCCACTTATCCTAGTATAATGTACTGGATCTACTGTACGTAGACTCCATCCCAAGTCTTGAGTCAAAAGGATTATTTTTCCCTGTTGGTTTTCAATAACTTTAATTTGGCTGTTTACAAAACACAGTTCATATTGAGGACTGCAATGATGATTTCCAGAAACACCAAGGTTCTGGAAATAATCACTGGAGGAACACCAGTGGAAGAATCAATGCATAGTTGTCACACTCTTCCTTAACCACTGCCAGTGGGCTAAACCATCTTGCCTGACTCGTTACGGGAGTATTTTCTTAGGCAATTTATTAACCTGCAGGCTGTCCACAAGGTTTCAGTCACGTTGAATTCCTGGGCTGTAACAGGTTTATATTTATCACTTCTTGCAATTATTTGGATTGATTCTTATTTCTTCCCCCATCACCACCAATGAAAGCAAGGGTAATATTATTTCCTATTAATTCATGGAAAAACTTTAGGGTAAATAATTTTTTCAGGGCACTCAAACATCACTGTAGTGAAGCTCATATAAATGGCAGACAAGAGGCAGACAAGCTATGCTGGTTCGCTTAAACAGGACAAAGCTCAATGAATTATTCAAGACAATCAAATATAAGTGGTAAAAATGGACTGATGATTCCACCTGAATAGAGTTCAACACAAGAATCCAATGTCACCACAGTAAGCTTACTTATGCCAGGTCCTAAGAACAGGTTATCGGCAAAGGTTACATCTTTAACATCTGCAACAGTTTATATCTTTCAAAACACTGGTAAGAGTCAGTAACCATACTCTACCAGGAAGAAATGGAAGATCAGCAATAGCAGCAAAAGCCAGAAGGAACAAGGTGGAAAGGAAAAGATGTATCTGGTAACCCAGCCTTTCTGCTGCCACTTAAACGTTACTGAAAAATGAAATGAAAATATTCTCTGCATCCAGGCAGTAGGGAGACACACAGAAAACTCAGCTGTAAATACTAGAACTATCCATTGTGCAGTAGAGAACAGTTTTCATGAAGCCTATTATTCTGTTTTTCATGAAACCTATTATTTTATATACTTTTGCATGCTTAAGCAAACACTCCTTTCAAAGCGTGTAACGAAGCAATACTTATTTTTAACTGGACAGGCACAGTGTTTGCAACAGACTGTACCTGCTTACCTGCCTGTGTACTAACTTTCTCTTTTCCCATGGAACATCAATGTTAAAGTTGATTACGACAACCTGGAGTTTTTAGAATATTACACATATTAGAAACTGAGCTGTTTGCACTGCTTTTTTGCTGTTTTCACTAAGCAACAAAAAGGAGCTGCCTGTTCTGTTGGCAACTCCCTATAGCTTCTCAATAACAAGCAGAAAAAATTCTATTTAAAAAAATGGTAATATTTCCATGAAGAAAATTAAAACATAGAAAAGACTACTTAAAAAATTCTTGCTCTTCAACATTAAAACAAAACTCCCCCCCCCCCCCCCAAAACCCAACCCAAAACCTGACTTTGTTGAAAAGGACTTTCAAATTAAAAATCACCTGATCCCATGTCTGAACTCATTATTTCCTCATGAGTTTATGACACAGCATTAAAGTCTTTGAGCATGTATCCCAGAAATTATATTCTTATTGATGTTACTGTAATTTTTCCACTGCTGAACCATCATTACAAGGTCTTCTTTGTGTACCTGCACCCAATGCAAAGTTAAAGGAGCTAACATTTTCATTCCAAATCATTAGGGATGGAAAACTACTACTTCTTTTGTTTCTCTGTTTGTAAACTAGCAATACCAATTTACTGGCATGATAATCTTTGCTACATACTACACTTGCATGCACCAAATAGTGTTTATACGTAACTGACAAGATTCTTGTTATTCTAGGCACACATTTGTGCAATATGGTAATGAAAACCTGTTATGTGATCGTAATTATGATAGAGTGAAATTAGTATCTATAATATATTAAATACTTCTCTAGTTAAAAGCGTGTGCATGGCTCTGTTCCAGAAAGACTTGGACCTAAAATTAAAAAAAACCCCAAAACCCACACACCCAAACAAAAACCAACCAAGCCACTGATAGATGATAAAGGGAAAATGTGAATAACCTTGCTAAGGAGGTAACTGTATACAGCAGCATATGGAAGTGCTGAGGTTTTTGGTTGGTTTTGTTTTGTTTTAAAGCAGGAGAACAGAAAAGTCTACTTGCTAGCATTTGTGTCAAGTATGCAGCAACAGTATTTATTTCCACTACAGCATCAATACTTCTGAGTGAAACCCACTCAGCAGAAACACATATGATTTCTGCAGTTTAAATTGTGCATTGTTTTTTATGCCTAATAAAAAAGCAAACTCACCAGGGTACAGAAGATGCATTGGCATTGTGCTATTGTTGTCATCTGCTCCACAGGATATTCACCAAGGCAGAGCTTGCAGGACACTAATGGGTCAAGTACCAAGTCCCAGGTAGGCCTATATCTTGCTGTAGTCATTGCAGAGCAGTCTGAAATACAGCACAAAAGTAAAGATACTCCATCATTTCTTTATATTGATACTTGGTACATTTCTGCCACTGAAAGTCTCATTGTCAGCTGCTGCCTGTTAGCTATTTGGGAAAAAAAACCTATAAACACCAATGGCTAATTTGACACTGTCAGCACTTGCAGTAGGCTATACATCCCCTGCCCAATAGAACATGCATATAGCAAGCAGAAGGAAAAAATCCACCCACGTAATACACTAACAAAATATGAGAGCAATCAGGAGATATCCTTCGGTCACAGACTTTTGTCTGATATTATACATGCAAAAATCTCATTCCCAATTCCTGCCATTTTCACCACTAGTTACAAGCTTTCTTTCACCAACATTGATTACCCATCACTTAAAATACATTCCTTAACCCCCACAACTCCAGCTACTCAGGCAAAACTCACAGATGCTTGATTCATGAAAGATCTTATTATGTCCCTTTTCCAGCCTGATGATATTGCAACTCAGAGCCAGATATTTTTGTTCCTAAGAGCATGAGAGATCAGTTTGCTAAGTTAATTTTAGAAATAACAATGAATATTCTGAGTACACTCAGAGTTTTAGCCTGCATTTTTCTCCCAACCCTTGCTATATGCCAAGAGTACAACTTTGTTGTAGCAACAACAAACTGGGGCAAATAAGAACACAAAGCAAGCTATAAAAAAAGGCTATAATAGCTATATATCACCCCCAAGACAGCAGTAGGATAGGACCATGCACAGCACCTTTATCCTAGGCTTCAGGGCCCAGATGGTCAGTTGCCAAATGACTAACCAGAAAGAAAATAATCTCACACATAACAAATGTATTCCCACAAAGAAGGAAGCTAATTTACAAGTTACATACATGGAAAAAAACCAAAACAAAAAAACATAGACTCCCACAAACATCTAGGGTAATTGATATAGTATATCCTAACACCACATTTACTAGTATTGTTTTGTCACTGTGATACTGACCTTCCAAGTGTGGGAAATTCACATCACAAGGCTGCTGGGAGGTCCACATTATCTCACCTCTCTCCTTCCCAAAATTAGCTGGTTCCTTATCTTCCCCACACAAGCAGTTACACTACTCCAACTGTGACTACAGCTTTTTTTTTTCATTGGCACTTGCAGCAACTACTTATATATATAAAATATATATATAAAATAATATATATATTTTATATGTATCTATATAATGAGGAGACCTTATTGCGACCTTCCAGTACTTAAAGGGGGCCTACAGGAAAGATGGGGAGAATCTTTTTAGCAAGACCTGTTGTGACAGGACAAGGAATAATGGATTTAAACTAAAGAAGAATAGATTTAGACTAGACATAAGACAGAAATTTTTTACCATGAGGGTGGTGAAGCACTGGACCAGGTTGCCCAGAGAGGTAGTGGAGACCCCATCCCTGGAAACATTCAAGGTCAGGTTGGATGGGGCTCTGAGCAACCTGATCTGGTTAAAGGTGCTCCTGCTCACTGCAGGGGGGTTGGGCTAGATGGCCTCTAAAGGTCCCTTCCAACCCAAAGCATTCTATGATATAAGACATATTATCTTTGAACTTCCTAAGACCTCCAGAACTGCAACAAATTACTTTCGTGCTTATTAGATTAGGTTTAGGCAGATGTTCAAGCAAAATATGCTTTTTGCCCCCAAACAAATCACATGGAGAGTTCAAAGAAGTGCTTGTGAAGTCTGAGTCTTTGATATTCAATTCATTGTGGACATGACTCCACCAAGGTCTCTAAATTCTCTGAAACAAAGTGAAGATTTTATGTTAGCCCCCCGTTCAGTCTAACTCAGTAGAAGATGCCCTTTAAAAGGTACATAAAGGACACCAAAAGAGCAGAGCCTAATAATACTTATTTCTAGTGCAGCCATCAGGGAGGAGAGGGGAAGAGAAGAAAGATTAAACAACTCCATTTCCAGGGATGTGCTGGATCACTTCCTCCAAAAGCTCACACACAAACTCCACACTCTTTCAAAGGAAACAGATGAGACAGTCTCACAGAACAACACATGAGTAACAGCTCCACATCATAAAACAAGACTTGTGCTGTGCAGTCTTTTCTGAGACTTTAACATGAAAGTCTGACATGGTGATATGAATGAAAACCCAAGAGTTTTAAGGCTATTTGACTGCCTCTATACTGTCAATTGTCACTACTTTTTCACTGAACACAAAATATCAGCAAAAACAATTTTCTTCTGCCAAACTTTGGCTTATCTGACATTTGCAGATAGATTCATGAAGTATTTGAGAAGCAGTGATCAAACACACCTGAACTAACTCTGCTATTAGTTTGAGTGTCCTTTGCTTGTCCTGCCCAGTTTATTGCACATCCATTGCTTATGGCACCAAGCAAATGAAACTAGCAGATGAACAAAGAGGGACAAATTTGAGTTAAGGATGCACTTGCATACATCAGGCAGACCAAAATCCTAGCAAGTTTTATGGCGAAGGTGTAAAATCTGACACAATTCAGACTAAAAACTCACCAAATATATTGATACAATACAATCAAGACAAAAAAGAAGTTTATATATATTCAGTGTGGGTCAGTAAGTGATGATAAAGGGGACAATATTAACCTTTCAGCTCCAAGGCTTACACTTGTTCCCTGATCCCTAGGGCTTTCGACAGAGGCTTACTGGTATCACTGTGGTAACTCCTCTTCTGCAACACAACTATACTGCAGTAACAACTCACTAGGAAATATTTCTCCTCTGTCATCTCCTGCAAAGCGAAAGTCAATTAAAGTGAAATTTCTTTCAAGCTGGCATCTAGCAGGCCAGCAGAAATTGGCTGCCCAATACAGTTGGCATGTAATCCATGACGAGCTCAGCTATGGTGATAACAGAAAGCAAAAGCCTGACTGCAGCTTCAAATGGCAGCAGAGCCATTTCTGCTCACCTCTTCTTGCCAAACACCTTCTGTTGAAACACTAATATGTGCAGCAGAGGCTGATTGCCTCCATTCAAAGGGGCACATTAAAAAGAAAATGCTTAGTTGACTCCTAAAGGCTTCTATCCCGCGCTGCCAAAGAAAACAAGTTCCAAGTCACCAAATTAGTCTTATTTTTGGTATGTCACTGTTTCAAATAGAGTCCAAATAGTACAAGATAGCATTACATGCACACACAATCATTACAACCTCAATTACACACTAAATCTATGCTAAAACAGCTTTTAGTAACAAAATCTTACGTTCACTTGCATGGGAATAAATATCTGTTGTCCCTGGTGGCATTAAAGCAAGGATCAAGAAATCTGCCATCTAGACTTGGAAAACGCATACAGAAAGCTACCACATCCCAGTGGAACACCTCTGCTGGGTATCCCTGTAAAGGAACACAGTGAATGAGGCTTTCCAAAGCACAGGCTAGATCTTGCTTCATGATCATCCGGCAACTGTTGCAACTAAATAATAAGCTTCTGTGTTTACATCATGATGCTCAAGAAACCTTTTTTTAAAAAAAAAAAAAAAAAGAACAACCAACCAAAAAAACAAACTCACAAGAGAACAACACAGAAAAAACTACCTTCTGTCAAAATCAGATTAAGACTCCCACTGTTCCATAGCTATGGTCTCCTACTGCTTCAGATTGTATTCTCATGCTTTCTAATGACATGCAATACTTCACGGAGAACGTAAAGTAACAGCAAGTAGTAAGAGAAGGCAACCAAAAGGACCTCTAGAGGAACAAAAGACTGAAAAATATGTACTGGCGTGCCCTCATGCTGATGACCACCAGTTAGAGCACCAGCCAGTACAGAATTTTGCCTCTTGGTTTGGCTGTCTGCTAGGAGGCACCAAAAAATACAGCTAGTAAAGTTACAGAACTACAGTCCAATCCACCTACTGAACAGATCATAGAATCATAGAATGCTTTGGGTTGGAAGGGACCTTTAGAGGATCTTAGAGGATCTTTAGTGGATCTTAGCCCAATAAACATTCAGTTCATTAGAGATTTAGTGTTGATTACCAAAGTCAATACAAACATCAATACTTCACAGGCCCTGATAACAGACGCACCAAATCAGACTTGGAGACACAGAAAACCAGAAGAGAAGTTCGTCACCAGTTCGGACTCCAAACTCTACTGCAGTCAAGGTCAGTCTCATTTACACATTTTTGCAGACTGTGGTCTGTATCTGGTAATACTGAATTTGTAAGAAATATGGTAACGCAGCCCATCATCTTCTAGGGCAGCATCCCAAAGCAAGCTGGGAGTAGGAAATATAGGAAATACCTTTAGTAATAGTTCGTTCAGAGCAGTCTGTACATAAATAATCAACAGCCTGACTAATGATAATTTAATTCTGCAATGATGTGCATGTCTACACAAAAAAGGAACAACTGCATAATGACACAGAAGTGACTGAAGTCTTGTTGCTGTAACAACACGTTCATATATTTAAAACGTGACTGTTATGCGTTCTGGGAGATGGGTATGGAGGGGAAAAGGAATCTTTAATTATTTCTGCACAACAATTAATGAATTAAGTGAACACAAACTGGATTTCTGAACAGTAATCCCTTAGTTTTTGGTCCACCTACACAGACTACATTTTCAAGTGAGAACAAATGGCTGACTTGATCTCTAAGTCAAGAATAGAACAATTCTTTCTTTCCAGGCTTCAAGAAGTTGCAGAAAACAGTGAAACAGAAATAATGTGAAAATGCCTGGGAAAAACTCTGAAAGCAGGAAATAATGCAACTTTCTTCCATACAAGTCATTCAAGAAATTATAAAACAGTATGAGTTTTCTTACTGCACTGTAAAGCATTTCACAGCCCTGTACAGTCAAACTGCAATTGCATCAAGTTAACATTTCACAGATCTGTGACCAGCTATGCGAGAAAAAAGTGACTAGAAAACATGGTTGAATAAAAGTCATACACACCACGCTTTAACTAGTGGGTCTTTTTCCACCAAATAAGACCCAAACCAGAGCTTTCAACAGAATCTTATTTTCAGCTTTAGATTAGGGATGAGTTTAATTTCTAAATAAAGGGCTTCAGTCCCCTCTCCTATCAGACAACTAGTTAATCATGTACACTTAGTCATCTGCCTTAAGGAGTTATCTTAATGTGAATTTACTAACATGATGGAAAACATTTTTTTTTTTAGAAGCCAAGGGAAGGGATTTAAATGGGATTTAAAATTGGTTCTCATTCCTGTTGTCCCTCTTTGATTTCATCTAGTACCCTGGATTATTTTAACTAGAGTTTATTTTGGCAAACACATCTGCTATAGTAGAGTTTTTTTAAATATATTTATATATATAATTATATATATTTATATAATCCAGGCTACACTTCTTCCTAAATGAAGTCAAACATATCTGTCATAGTACAGTTTTATACACATATTTTATATATAAGTATCTTTATAGATTAGATTTATACATTTAATAAGTATATAAAAATACAAATCTATAAAAAATTCTTCAGATATTTTACTTTTGTGGAGAAAAAATGCACATTTCTGAAGTGAAGTCATCTGCAGAAAGGCTATTACACTGCACTCTGGAACTGGCACTGCCTGCCACATCTATTAAGTGATTATTTTGACTCTGTGAGCTAAACAGTTCTGAGCTTTCCTATGTAGTCACAGCTGTAGCTCATTGCATGCAATTCAATAGCTATCTCCAAGACACCCAAGTCAGCAGGGACTAGCTTACATGAAGATTGGTGGCTGAGAATGTTCAGTGGCAGTTCTGCAACTTGGATTATTTGTTACTCCTTTGTCAGAGTTTGAGTTTGATGCCATTTTCCCTGTTCCTTTTCCAGGAATCCTCAGCAGAACTCATATTTCCCTAGCAATATAGAAACCTGTATGATAGAACTGACCAGTCAGCAAGCTTTTTTTTGTTGGCGTTGCCAGTTTTATTATGTAACTGTACCATAGACTTATAAGGCCATTTAAAAGTCCCTCTCTAAAACAAATTAATTAAATTTCACCCACTAGGTAGATTTTATGGTTGTAAAAGTTGGCAGGCAGACTTAGTGTGTCTCACCAATCCCAGTTAGTTACTGGTGTCTACCATTGCATTAACTGTTTGTCTCTGAGTCTTCGTCCTCACAGAGCTGCTTGGGAGGTAAAGTAGAATAATTCTCTCTGCTAAATGTCAGGCAAACTAACACACAGAAGACTGGATTTACACAGACGTTTAGAGATGACTAGCTTACAGAGATTTGGTGCCTTCCTTCCTTAGGTTCTTAAATCCTGCCAAATGCCTACCTAACTCTTAAGGCTCACTCACCCAGTCAACTGCTCAAGTCCAGCAGACACCAGTTGTCCTTTGAATTCCAGAAAACCCCAACCAGTAAAGCCACATTCTGTGGCTGTTGTTTTCAGGCATAACTCTTTTCAACACATAAGAAGCTGCAGCTTGCACAGAATACTGCAGAAAGTAATGTCAACACATAGTCTATCATGAACTCTTCAGACCTGGCCTTTAAGTCCTTACACTGGCTAACCATCAATTCCAAGCTCACCATCTCTGTTCTTATCTTCAAGCTATTCCAGGGCCCAAGCCCAGACTAGATAAAAGACCATGTAAAAGCTTAGAGCACTGTCAGCAACTTGTATCTCCTGGACAATATCGCATGTGGGAAACAGGATCTTTCTTGAGTTGAAACTGAATTATTCCAGACTCTTCAGTCCACCCCACGAATAGCCACTATGTTTCTTTGCTTCACCTTCCTGACCGATACAAAACATATTTTAAATATATATAAATAACATACATGCACATGTGTATGTAACAAAAATATATACACATATAAAGATGACATTCAAACATTCTAGTCCAAGATAAAAGAAAAAGAGAACAGCTGGTTTCTCACTGACAAAAGGTACCTGAAAAATAGCATCAAAAGTGCCAAAAAAAGTCTACTGGACCACTTCTGGGACAAGCCTCTGAATTAGGGTAAGTTAAAAAAGTTTTCTTTGCTAAACACCTGACTAACAATTTTTCTTGTTTCTTTTCCTGAGAAATTAGAGTATCATATAAGGAAAAAAAAAAGGGAAATTTACACAGCTTGGTTTAAGTCACAGACCATGAAAGATTTTTAAATATTAGAAAAGTAATGGACAGCTTCTAGATCTATGGATGTATATGATGATGTTCCCTATCAAATGCATGGGTGGGTAGAGAGGAAAAGATACTATGGAAACAAACACAGAAAACAAACAGATTTTTAAAGCTCCAGCTTCTAAAGAATACTACAAATAGACAGGCCACAAGCTCATCTCCTGTCCATACAGAAGTACCTCAGAGTGCCTAGAAAGCCTAGACACTTCAGCACAGGTGCATCACCTGGATCCAAGACTGGCATGAACACAACACATTTTGGTCTGGAGAGAATGAGCCTGCCCATCTCATTTGCTTGCTTTAAGAGTCATGAACCCATTAGATCCTCATTTCATGTCCCAAAAAATACAGCTGCTGAATAACGTGATAGAGCCAAAGACTTTTCTGACCCTGCATTTTCCTGTGTTTGTCACCAGCTCTGGTACCATCGTGGCTTCTCAAAGTGCTGCCAAAGAGCAGCAACCTGAAATAAACTGGGTGTGGCTGTTATTCAGACCTGTAGGCAGAGGTGAAAACATTTCAAAGGAGAAAAAACCCACCACTTACTCCATGTGAAAGAAATTGCGGTCAGGCAGAAGGGTAAGAACTGGAAGATTCAAAGGTACAGAGAAAAAAAACCCCTGTAATTTAATAAAAAGAAAGAAGGGTTGAGATGGAAGACAGAGAACACAGGAAAGATAGAGAGAAATGACAAGAAAATAGGGGAAAAAGATCTTCTTCCTGGCTGTTCCTAGAAGTGTATTTTGCTATACAGAGTACAACTGAAGTGGAATTCCACTGCATTATTGCCCAAACATTCAATATCCCCAAAAGATGACATAAAAGGACAGAGTTGGGGTAATATTAAGGAACATTGCTCAGAATTCATGTGTCTAATCGATGTTTGCTATCCAAGAGATTATCCAAGAGAGCAGCAAAGCACCTCAGGTGAGAGCTGGGAAGTCCTTGCACCATCCCATTTCCCAGCAGTGGACTCCCAGACCCTTAGCATGCCTCAGGGACTCTCAGCAGCCAGAGAGACAAGGCCTCAAGATGATTTGAAACAGCTAGGTCAAGATGATAGGGATTTTAAAAGCATCCTCCTCCATGCTGAGCAGGAAAATTCCACCCCCACCATACTGGAGAAAAGCCTAGACACTGTAGCACTGGTATCAACTGGATCTGAAACTGGCACAAATGCAATACATATTGGTCTGGCAAGAATGAGCCTGCCCATCACAGTTGCCTGCTTTAAGAGTCATGAACCCATTAGATCCTCATTAAAAACTCCCATGAACTTTAATGCAATGAACCACCGCCTTTGAATACTAGGGCCAAGACCAAGGTACCATCTATGAATTACTGTGGCAACCACTAAGCCCATGCAGAAGTGTGGAAGACCATGGGTTAAATCATTAACAGTTGACATGTTTAAGCTCAAGCTCTGTAAGTATCTTGGAGACAGGAAAGTCAGCTGCACACAGAATCTAGGAAATAAGAAAGATTTTCTCCATATGAAGAGTGACACGCTACACTCCATTGTTCCTCTTCTCCACAATTTTCAACAAACAGAACCAAGACTACATGCTTGAAATAGTAGTAAGACTCTGAGATCAAGCACAGATTAAAACAATTGACTGGCATCATGACCAAAGGAACAAGAGTTCAGGAAAAAAAACCCAAACCTTCCTTCTCCACTGACAGTTGAATACAACAAAAGCAGTGTAATCTTTCTTGAAAGGAGTTGTGATATGAATAACCATTTCAGCAGATGCCAACAACAACCAGGTGACTTCCAGAGTGGAAGAGCAACATATCCTGTTGACCTGGCTTTTTTGGTTATAAGACAAAATTAGAAACAGTCAAACTCATTTTCCTGGCTGAATGTTTTCAGATTTACAGAGTATTCTGCACCTTGTCACCACCACCTTTGTTAACAGAATTCATGCTCAAAACCATGGGTACACCAAGGGCTATGCAGCTAGCATTTATCAGCCAAGGCAGGCAGCTCAGAACACAGTTAAGTCCTACTCCAAATTAACATGGCTAAGAAGATACTTCCACGTTTTCCAGCTATGAGCTCCCATTATAGTCATGGGCTGTAGGTGCCCACTTTAGGGTGTGCTGACTATTTTGGCAGTTCTGTTGGCCATACCAACTAGAGTTCTACTACTGGCTACAGGTAACCCAGTAGCCACCTGCCTGTTAAATACCTTAAATTTCCACCCATATGCCTTGCCCTTTTGCTGGTCCTAACTCTCCCACAAGGAAAGGAAACCAGGGTGAATCAGATAACATCTGTAAGAGGTCTTAAAAGTGAGGTAAGATTAAGCCAACCTAAAAGAGACTGGTCTTAACCAAAAGACAGTTGTAACTTAACCATGCAACTTGCAGCTGCAACAACCCCTGAACACTATCTAGCAGTGAGAAGTCACTCGTGACTGAATTATTTTCTAGTTTGTGAAGGTAACAGTAATAACAAGGGCACAGAAAATTCCACTGCTCTCTAGGGTAACATCTTATTTTATTATTTTCCAGAAACTTGTAAACCACCCAGTCAAAAAACCTGCTTTGCTATGCCTTTCCTCCCATCTGTAACATTTTCCCATGTTTTTATTTTTCTCTTCCCCAACTCTTTCCCCCTCCACCCTTTTCCTTGCTTCCTACTATTCTTTCCCTCCTCTCTGCTTACAAGGAACTGATGAATTAGTGCACTCTGAGCTGTCTCCACACTAGCAATAAATCAGTAAGGAGCAGTTTGAAACTTTAGCATACCACAAGGTTTTTCCTTCTCCACATTTGACTCTCTGAGAAAAGTGAGAGCTATGTTTACACAAAACCCAAGTAACACCAAGCTTGAGCCATGTGAGTTTTTTTCTTTGTTGGGGAGGGGGGGAGGGAAGAGAAAAGCCTTGGAAGCTTAAAGCTAGAAACCACTGTTAAAGCTGTTTGAAATTACTGAGAAAATGCAAATATTGGCAAGGCGAGTGGAGCCCTAGTTCTGACTGAGAGACTCGGAGAGACCAGCTGAGCAATTCTCTCGTTTCCACTAGTCAAAATTGTCTTTTTCCTTGCAACTATAGCTAGATGCATGCCTGGTGCACTGCCCAGTGTTGTACTTCCATAGCACTTGACAAGTCTCAGCTGAAGGAACAAAGTACACGGGATTGAAAGCCCACTGCAAACCCTCTTGCGGAGCTCAGATTTTAACAACAGCTCACGTCCTAGCTGTAAGACAACACATACACAAGTACCATCCCTTCATATGCTGCACTTGAACCACAAAGCAGATATGCTGGTAGTTGAAAACAGCATTCAGAGTGGGGTGAAGTCTGGTTAACTTACCCACAGCTCTCTTTGTTCCTGTGACTCAACAACCACCACAAAATTCCAGGCAGAAATTTGTTAAGAGATAGCATTTTTCACAGCTCCCAGTGTGGACAGCAAGTTCCCAGTCTCATGCCCCAGATCTGCCCCTCAGAGATTAGCATGAAGTTCTCCCTTGTTCTGAAGGGTTATCTTCTACTACCAGTATTAAGAGGGAAAAGGACCAACAGAGTACATACAGTCAATAGGACTAGGAAGAAAATACTGCTGAAGTACAAGAAAAGAGAAAGACTCTTCATAGAAAGAGTAAAACTTCATAGAAATGTTTTGTGCAGTAATTACAGCCATCTGGAAAATTACTTTTACTTTTTCCAAAACCATGCTAAAAACAGCAACTCTAGTTAGAAGTTGGACAGCTTCACTGCAGAAGTAACAGCTTCCATCATACCATACTGCACTGTGCATCAGCTATGACCCAGAACTGCCCCTCAACTCTTCAGAGGACAGAAAAATACAGTGTATTTAAATTAGATGTCATGGTATGCAAACTCACTCACCATGTTGGTGTGACACACCAGACTAAGCATAAGGAGAAACCTAGGATGGGAGTCAGGCTACCTAAAATAGTCACCCTATTGTTGGTGCCTAAAGAAGCAGATTTTCTAAGATCACTGCCTATATTACCTACTCTGTGAAAGAAAGGAAAGTAATTTTGAAGGCCTTCAGAGGGAGACTGTATGTCTAGCATCATGCAGCTCAGCCAAAGGAAAAAAACCCACCCAAACAGAAAAACCCACTACCACATCTTTCTGGAAGAAATCCATCTCCTGACAATAAATCCAATGGCTTGGCTGTGCAATGAGCTGAATCAGTAAGATTTTTTTTTTTTTTTGCCCCCTCAGTGTTTGAGGGGAAAAAAACCTGATACAGCCTGCTTGGTACATCCCGCAAACAGGATCTAGCCTGATTAACAGGATGAGCTACTCACTGTTTCTCTTAATAGTAGTACCAAATTTAACAATGGGTAACACAGGAAAAGATTGCTTCACGTGATAAAAGCTACACCCATCAGCTAGGACATTTTACAACAAAATTTCTGGCCTGACAAATTTGATGACTCTGGACTAAAACCTCTCTCTGGGCACTGTTCAAATCCAACTGATCATTTCCCTGCCTCCTCCTAAAAGTTTTGTTTTCTTTGTCTTTTTAACTCCTTTCCTATACATAATACTGTTGCTCTAATTTCTTCCTGCTTGAAGGAGCCTGCCCTCTTCCCGTCACATCTGCATCACAACCCAATTCTTCTGTCTCACCTCCACTGCACCGTATCCAAGGCAAGTAGCCCAGGTCAGCCAAACAAGAGAGGTCAGGGTGTTCTACTAGGACACTGGCTTGGGACAAGTTTCCTCTTCTCTCTGGGAGAGGAGCAGTTTGCCTTTTTTCAGTACAGTGTTACAAAATTTAATTATATTATGGTCTATGTTAGTATCTCAGCCATGCTAGCTTGGCAAGTAAAGTGTTGTTTGTTCCCAAATTCCCTTTCACACATTACAGTATTACATGTTCCAACCACATTTCTCCAAGTCATGTGCTGATGTGACATTCAACCAGCACATGCCTGGGCACAGATCTGTCACTCACATGGGCTAGGGAACTTACAGACAGATTCTTATTATCTTATCTAATAACACTTTGATTAGGGACATATATTTAATTTGCTCCAGTGTCTTGCTACCTTCTTATTGACGGTCAAGTCATTTAGCACAGGCCTTGGAAGACCTTCAACAAACACAATCAAGAGGAAGTGCTTAAGTCAGTGTGAAGCACTAAGATTGCACACACCAAAAAAGGATGGTCTAGTGATTAGAACATCACCTGAGTTACAAGCAACTACTGATAAACTCTTCTGCCTCAAACTTACTGCGTAACTGAGCAGCTCACACAGTTTAGTCGTGCCTCAGACAACATCTGCTGGTACCTACCACATCACATAGGCTGGTGGGTGGATGAGCAGTGTATTAGCTGCCTGAGTGCCTGTTTCCCTTCTCTTCCTCTGCAGAGTGAGAATCAGCATTTGCAGTATTTTCAGAGGTGTAATGTATTAGCTTCAACATCAGCCCCACCTCTAATCCTTCACAGTAATATTATTGTTGCATCGTAATGCTTCCTTCTTTGTTGATGGTTTTTTTTCCCCCTCCCCACATTTAACATTTGCAGTATAACACATGTATCTGTTTACTGCAGAAAGCAGAAGCACTGTGGCAGCCCATCTGTGCGTGCATAACGCCTCTGCAACAGCGAAGGTGGAAAGACCGAAACCAAAGGTTGAAGTGCTCAGGCACGCAGAGACAGCAGAAAGCGTAAGGGGAAGAAAGGAAAGAACGCAGGTTCACCACAGTAGAAACACTCTTTCCAGGGCTCCCCACGCTACAGTTTTCTAGACAACAAGTACCGATAAGTTACAGACCTTTGATTTCAGGAAGACATGCAGAGGCATGTTACTGGGATTTTCTCCATAATGCTTTGTACACTTAAGCACAGCTCTTAAAAATCAATAGGTGTTGGGCCTTGGTTTATTACTTCTAGTTTCCATTTAGTTTTCTCCTCTTACTCATTGATTAAATGTAGTAAATTGAGATGCTTTTGGAGCTTCAACTATAGTTTTTCTTTCCTCATTTATAACAAAACCTTAAGAACAAACTACTGGCAGTTCTGCATTTGTAAATGACTTTCCCTGTCAATTAATTCATTTAGTAAGGACAGTATAGAGCTTATTAGGACTTTTGGGGTTTCTAACCTTTAATATTATGGAAGACACTTGACTTTTGAGTTATCCAAACAGAACAGATGTTGAAAGTTATTAAAGGAAAATATCAACTCAGTATAGAATAAGCTTTCAAAAAATAATTTAAATAAAGCTTTTCTAACATATCAGCATAGTTGATTTGAATTGCAATAAAAACATAACTAAAATAAATAAAAATAAAAAAGCCTGTTGCCTTACATGTCACTGCATTGTTAGAAAGAAAAAACAAAGGTCCTTCAGTCCCTTACACCTTCTACATACACACAGAATTCATCCTGCTCAACAGGGAATACCTCAGGTGTCAGGAAGTATCTCTGCAACAGTATTTGTCTGAGCAGTTCTGACTAATGTAGCTTCCTCCCTTTTGTATGCAGCCTAAAAAACCAGAAGCAATCACATCAAGCATTTAACATTATTTCAATGTTAAAAAATAAAGTGGAAAAGCCTTAATAAAGCAAAAATTTACTGGAAAAAGTTATTATTAAAAAGGCTGAATAAAAAACCCAGTAGTTAAGATATTCTACACTTTCCAGAGGCCACGTGTTGAACATTTTAGATAGTAGGAATCTTTCCAAGTTCAACTCGTGCTTTCCCAAACCAAACAAGACATAAACCACACAAGCCTGCCCTCTTTTCAGCTTCTGGGAAGATCACAGATGAGGTCGTTCATTATGGTCCCAGCTAAGTAACATGGTACACACACACACACCACCCCCCCAGCTCTTGAGACATACCCTCCTATTTAAAGGGAATCCACTGTACTAGGAAATTAATCTTTTTTGGTAAGTTCTGTAATTGTTACTTTTTCCTATTTACTTTAATGGTCACTATAGTGTTTTATGTTAAGGAGACCATGAAAGAGCAACCACAGTGGTCTGACATACCAGTTTAAAATACAGACATTTGGAAAGGAATTGCTCCAGAGGTTCTAAACAAAACAACCATGGATTGCAACCCACTGCTTAAAATTAGCTTTTGTGGTTTGTTTTTAGATATTCCTAGTAACAAACTCAATCTGATTGCTGTCTCTTGGTTGACTTTATTGCACCTAGCAATCTAGGAGGCCAATAATAGAAATTTCATTTAAAAAAATGGCTATTAATGTTCCTAAAGATAGTCTATTACATGAGTAAGCTGTGTCAAAGGCCTGAAGCCTTTCTCTAGGGGTTTTTTGTTTGGTTTGGTTTTGGGTTTGTTTTGTTTTTAAAGGACAATAAGTGCTTGGCTAGGAGTTAAGAGCTCTACATGCTTTTAGGATGAAACAGTTTGTCAATATTAAAACTAGACAGGAAGAAAGCTTTCAGAGAGAAGGAACTGAACCCTGGAATGTCTCTGAATTCCTATTCTATATTTAATGAGAAGACACCCCCTGCCAGAAAACAAGTGTTTAACCATCAAAGGTATCCCACATTTCTTTTCTGAAATCCTTGGTTAGCCTACATTGTCTAATACAGTATTTTGCCCTAGTTAATTGGCAAAGGCAGCCCTTTAGTTTCTTTCCAGCAGGAAACCAATTAAATAGATTCAAGAGCAAAGCAGTGCTACTTTAAAAACAAACAAGAGGGATGAGCACAGTAGCTGGCTGCTGCTTCTCCAAAAGAGCTCGAACAAGCCATTTGTTTAAAAATCAGGGATACAAGGGCAGTGCATCTCCTTTACACCAGTTGGCACAAATGGGAGCAAGAGTGTCGCATCTTGAACAAAGGTGCTTGGTGGGCTTCAGATCTCATTTAGGTGGGAAAGGACAGAGCAGTGTAGGAAGACCCCACAATACAACAGAAGATAGGAAATTCAGGGTTTCTTTCATCCATACCAAACTCTGTTCTAAATGGAGAATAGGGAGGATTTTGCACCAGACATACTGCACCAGCTCTAAACCAAGGCAATGCTACATATGGTTTAAGCCTCTGAAGTCTAATAGCTGAAGTCATGCAGTTGAGTTAATGGGGAGTTTGGGAATATGACTGCCAAAGCAACTAGGTCAGTAACTACCAGCACATTTGCAGTCTATCAATACTTTAAAAGAACAAAAACCCCAAACCCCACTAATGAAGGCTTACAGAAGACAGCAAAAATGAGAGGGACATGCAGACCAGGAAACATCCAAATACAAGACTTAAAAACATAAAGCATAAGCAGACCACATGCGGCTTTTGTGTGGTTGTTAGCAAATCAATAAAAGCAACTAACCATTTGTAAAAAATGCCTGATAAAGATGACAAAACAAAAATCAGTAGGAAAAAAATAATCACAAAAAGGAACCAATTATGGTCACAGAAAAACAGCACTAGAGAAAGAATTCAGGCTGCTGGGCAGAGACCTCTTCCCCCAGGCACTGGTCAGCAACACAGGCTCTTGCACTTGGGCACTACACTTCAATACTGAGTGACAAACTGGACTTAACTTCTAACCATAGGTTTAAATCAGCTGAGCTGGATTGAGGACAATGCACCAATACGTGCTAGCAACCTGAAATAACCAGGAGGTCTGGGTTTCTGCAACACCAGCAGTGGTTGGAGACTTAGCACATGGAAAAAAAGCAGGCAAAGTAGTTATGTAGTGCATAAGGCAATATAATTATCCTGTGTCACAGACAGTTTGTACTCGCCTGCCTTCTCTACTAATACTCAAAATGAAATGTTTTCTTCTGGAGAGATTGGCTTTGTGTTTCGGTTAAAGAAAGCATGGTTGAAAAGTGGGTGTTGTGCTTGGAGCAGCAAGTGGTGTGGTTTGAGAGGGCTCCAAGTTCCTGGAGAAGTTCCTCCCGCAGCCCCCAAGAAAACTACTTTGCTTCTGCAGCTCAGCTTGTGCCTGTGACAGACCAGCCACCAACCTGCTTCTTCCTCAGCCTTGGGCTCTAGTCTGCATTACAGAAATGGGAACCAGCACCTCAAAATTATGACAGAGACATTAAAAGGACTACTGAGTAACATGGCAAGCTGTAAATGCACCTTTCACCACAGTCGCAAAGGAAAGGGATGAAGCTGACAGGTCCCCTCTCTGAGATGCAGAGCTCTTAGGCAGCTTCATTCCCACTAGCAGTTCTTATCCTGCAGGATGGTTTCAAGCCAGCCTGCAATTTTTACAGGAAAGTGAAACTGGATTGAGACATGCAGAAAGCAAGCCAGTTTTTTTTTTTTTAAAAAAAGGAACAGCTCAATTTCTAGCTTTTGGGGATGGGAGGAAGATTCAGTAATACTGAGGTGACAGCAAACACAGAGAGAACTATTGATCCCAACACGGATCAATATACTAACAGGAGAACCAAAAACTGATCAAAACCTGTAATTTCTGAATCTAGAAAGGGGCAAGAAAATTTCTCAAGTACTGCTGTAATTAGTTTGTGTAAGCTGCATTCAAAAAAGTAGAAAAAGTGGAAGTTCTGCTTGTGAAAGCACAGGAACTGACTTTGTTATGCAGCAACAAGACCCTTTTGCACAAGACAGACGATTGCTACAAGGACTGGTATGCAGTGGTTGCCTAACTCTTCTCTACGAAGGTCAAAATACACAACAGTAGACAAGTGTCTTGACTTGTGTCTCTTTCCCTACTTTGCAGATTGCCAGTACATTCCAGCACATTTAAGTACTGGAATCCTACTGCTTTTCCCAGTTGCTTGGTGCATCTGCAATAGTCAGTGCCCTCTACTCCCTTCACACTTGCTGAACAGGAGAAAAAAAAAAATAACTATCCCCAACTCCACTGACTCTTCCAAGCCCTTCTTAACAGAAAAGTGGTCAGTTATACAGAACCCGGAACAAACTATTCAGAAAGCCAGTTTCACATATACATAGAATCTGTTCAAAGAGTTCTACAGACTGCAGAAGAAGGGGAGATGTAACTCGCATGTAGTTTTTGGCATATGGAACAACCCCAAAACCTTGTATTCAATCTGAACTTACTAGAAACTAATACTAGGTTTAAAACCAACAACAAAAAAACCCCACCAAAACAGCAAAAAAAGAAAGAGAAAAAAGTGCCAGTATTTGAAATAAAACCCCAGAAATGGCACATACAGCTATTTATTACAATAGGATGCGAAGTTCTTCTGTAGTAATAGAGAGACATTCAGAACTAAGAACTAAAAGCCTTGAAGACTGGGAAGGCCTTGCCTGGTTAAGACCTCTTCATGTTGCTCTGCCCAAGTCACAGACCCACACATATATTAACAACCAGGCAAACAAAAGGAATGCAGATGGCTAGAATGAGCCGATTAAAATTTTGCTTACTAAAAAAGTTATTTCCCACCTTCAAACCTTTCTTTACTATTGGGGGAGATTTTTTGTGGACTAAAGCCAATAAATAGGTTTAATTTTACATCCTATTTCACAAACTATAATTAAAAACAAACTTCACTTTGTGGCTGTCACCACAGAATGAGTTTGTCACCTCTGCAGTGCAGTTCTTCCTCCTTGTCACAGGCTGAAAAAAACCCCACCACTACTTGACTTTTGTAGGCAGATTACATTTACATCTTTACTAAATTTCATTTTAGCTATCAAAGTTTTCTATGTTCAACTGAGCCAAGCTGTGCCTTTGGCTACTGCTACAAGACATAACATCATCATAATAATAATAATGCAAATTATGAATGTGTCACTGGAGCTAGATCATCCACGCTGCACACTTGGCACTGAATTATGGTACACTGACTCAGTTTATAGAGGTCTCAGATGCCATTAGGGTTACAGACAGCTACTTTGAAGAAGTTATCTTTATATGAAGCAAAGCCAAAATATTTTGATTGCTTCCTTCCACAGCAAAATGAAACATTACAACTATTTTAAGCTTATAAACAATGAGATAGAAATAAACAACTCCATAAGAAAGCTCTACAATTTCAAGCCAACACTAGATCATTAGAGAAGAATTTTGCCTTTTACTGGCAAACTCTGATTCTCCCCATCTGCTCCCTTCTCTCCCTGCTAATGAGCAGGAGCAAGCTACATCTATGAAAGCATCTCTAAAGATGATGAGACACACAAGCTTTACTCTAGATGCTTAGGAAAGATCAATGAGTTCTGCCACTCTGTGTGCTATCACGTTGGCAGGAGTGGTGTGCTCTTGCCTGCTAGACAAGGAAAATCAGAGGGCAACACTCCTCTGCTTTGTATTAATAGTCTGAACTATGTATGGTATGTTCTTGTTTGTTACACAAATACCTCATGATCATCCATATGCCACAAATATTTTCCAGTACAGACCATTGCCAGGATATGCTCCATTTCAGTAATCCTTCAGAGCCATTTCAGTGAAATAGGATTGGCAGGCAGCAGAAAGATTCAAAAACTCAAGACACATTTCAGCTATGTATGTGCACAATATTGCAGAGCTGCTCTCACATTGATCACAGAAGTCCACAAAAGATCATAGAAGTCCACAGATGTTTCACATTTGCCAGAACAACAACACTAAACTGAGGTTTCTACTTTAAGGAAAAAAAAAAAAAAGAGACAGACCAGCTCTGCATGCTTTTCTGAGAGACTGGACGCAGGTCCTGAGAGTATTTTATGCACACTTTTCCCCTTACATTCCAGAAGGTGGGATATGGCGCTGGTGAGGTTTGAGGATCTTTAGAAACACCTCAACAGAAAACTAAACAAACAGGGAGGTGCAAACAAGCTGCACTGCTGATAAGAACATGGTGGGGAATGGGTGCAGAGGCAGACCGCTATGCCTGAAGGCATGGGATTCTCAGGGAGAGGGATGGAGAGCTGATCTCAGGGAAGACGTGTAATGGACCTTGGCTTATATAGCTTCGCACGTGTAGATCAAGAAGAGAGATGGTCACTCCCTCAATAGACACAGAATCATAGAATCGTTTACACTGGAAAAGACCTTTAAGATGAGTCCAACCGTAAACCCAGCACTGCCAAGTCCACCACTAAGCCATGTCCTTAAGGGCCACATCTACACATCTTTTAAATACCTCCAGGGATGGGGACTCAACCACTTCCCTGGGCAGCCTGTTCATCCTATCACTTGTTACTTGGGAGAAGAGACCAACACCCACCTCGCTACAACCTCCTTTCAGGTAGTTGTAGAGAGTGATAAGGTCTCCCCTCAGCCTCCTCTTCTCCAGGCTAAACAACCCCAGTTCCCTCAGCTGCTCCTTGCAGGACTTGTTCCCTTCACCAGCTTTGTTGCCCTTCTCTGAACACACTCCAGCACCTCAATGTCTTTCTTGTAGTGAGGGGCCCAAAACTGGACACAGTATTCCAGGTGCAGCCTCACCAGTGCTGAGTACAGGGGGACAATCACCTCCCTGCTCCTGCTGGCCACACTATTCCTGATACAGGCCAGGATGCTGTTGGCCTTCTTGGCCACCTGGGCACACTGCTGGCTCATGTTCAGCCGGCTGTCAACCAGCACCCCCAGGTCCTTTTTGGCCAGGCAGCTTTCCAGCCACTCTTCCCCAAGCCTGTAGCGTTGCATGGGGTTGTGACCCAAGTGCAAGACGCAGCGTTTAACCTTGCTGAACCTCATGCAGTTGGCCTTGGCCCGTCTATGTGATGGGCACATGATGCAGGGTAACGTGCATCACACAATGGGAAAGGAATTATTTAAGCTAAGACGACATCATTGACAACAAGGACAGACACATATAAACTTGCCGTTGTCCATTTATTATAGAAGTTTTCTTCACGTTGAAGTACAAGATGCTTTACATGTTTATATTACAGCTTTCCAAAAGTAGGGGGAAGCAGAAATACTGATTACTTGTAAGCTGAAAGTTTATGAAAGGAATTATACTATCTATAGCCCAAACTGTGAGGGACCCGAGAAATCCTTTCCAATTCTCTATATTTAAATTTTAAATCAACTAGTTAAAATAAAAAGAAAGCAATGAAACTGTAGAATTGTTTTTTGAACCTCAACTTGCTTTTTAAGCAAGGGATACGAAAACAGTATCAGACATTTTGGTTTTAAATTAAATTTAATCTCTCTTCCTTTTTTCCCCATTTTGTTTTTCTGCTAGTAAAAAAGATGTGACAAAAAGATTTCTTCACTTAGTACTAAAAAAAGTGAGCAGAAAAAATCCCAGATGAAAAATATTTCAACAAGCTTTACAATTAAACAGTACTACTTTACACTAAGACATGTTACTCAAGCTGAGCATACAGCTTGCTACATTAAAACCTCAATACTTAAATTCAAGCCAATGAGGACATGATTATGCTTTCTTCACAAAAGGCTTTTCCTGTGATCAGAAAAAGTCAAGCAAGAGCGTCGTTACACTTTGATAATTAAGCCAAGAACATGAGTTTCAAAGGAAAGGAGAAACAAAAATTTAAAGTCTGCCAGTCTGTAAGTATATGACTTTTCAATACTATTTGCAGAAGATGCATGCATGCAAAAGTGCATTGCTTGGGAAAAATGGAAAGCTACCAAGAGCAAATCATGAGCTCAAGCAAATGAAGAATCTAAAAGTGTCATTATTTCTGCACATAGCCATGTATTAGAGTAAGCATAATGCAGCACTTCCAGCTCTAGTGATATTTACAGGATGATCTTTTCCAAACCACAGAGAAATAGACAGACTTTAATTATTTAAACAGAATTTTTATTGCCTTTAGAAGATAAGAAGGTAAATATGTGCTACTTTTTTTTGACTGACTGGAAATGCATTTATCAAATACATCAACAATTTGCTATGGAGTACATATATACCTGCAGCCATCTCAAAAAGGAAATTACTTTTTTATTATTTCACTTCCTTATCTGGAATATGGATTTACTACTGTTTAAAATTGAAAATGTAAAATTGCGGGACATTAAACTATTAGATCAAGGACCATATATGGAAGCAAACCAGGCTCTGTTATAGAGATATAATGATACATATGTATGTTATATAGAGATAAAAAAATAAAAGCCTAGTGAACCCATTTTAGGTAGTAATGTAAAACTGTGTTTCAAAGACAGTTATCAAACTCCACCAAAACAAGTCTTTCTCTCTGCACCTTGGACTTTTCTAGGAAGTTAACTAGAATGCAGATTTTGTTTTCCTACATTTAATTGGTAAATGAGCCAACCCTTTTCATTCTAGAGCTCCATAATTGAAAGCAAACTTTGGCAAATTCCCTCCTCTGTAGTAGTTCGGGCTGTGTTGTTTTGATTTTTATGGGGGAACACAACAGCAATTCCAAAGACTACAAAACGCATCTCTCAGGCACTTCCCCCCCGCCCCAGCTCCTCTTGGCGTAAGAGTCCTATGAAAGAGCGGCTGCATTGGAAACTGCATCTGTCTGTGCCCAGGCCAAGTGTTGTCAAGACAGTCAATGCAAACGCCTACCACAACAATCTCTCCTTTGTCAGTCACAGGGATCCCATGAGAAAGCACCAACCCGTCTAGGAATTTGGCTCAAGGTAGCATTAGACAAGCCTGAAAAACAAAAAATAAGGGTCAGACTTTATTTAGACTGACTGCATAAAACCGGAACTAACAGCTCCATTCTGTCAATGAGCTTTCAAAATTGTGTGGTGGCACAAGTGGTCTTAGTGCAGAAAGACAAAATTTATCTCTTAACCCTTTCTACTCTCTGCACTTACTGGCTCAGTTTGCACTTATCAGCTTGGGAAGAATAATCCCCTCAAGAGATTTTTTTTTTTAAATGCAATGGATTTCCAAGCCTGAAAAAAATACATTTTATTATCACCTTACATAGCTGCAGCCCCCATGATACAGAACTTCATGAAAACATACTCTGAAGGATCACAACTTGTATGCAGCACTAGGTGCAAGGACTTCCTACGTACAAAGCCAACAGTGAACTACAACAGCTTTCCATGCACTTAAAGCATTTCTAGAAGCTGTACCAGGAAAAAAACATACATACAAAAACCATATGCAAAGCCCAATACTTTGAGCAAAATCAGTTTGTAGGCAGAGCATTTTAATAAATGTGATGAGATGCCAGGGAAGAAGAGGAATTCAGAACAGAGCAGTTGGCAAGAATCCTACTTTTACTTCAAGCTCCCACTTCAAGCTCAATTTCCCATTTTCAGATTTATCCAACAGTATTATTTCTGAGAGATTTCTGAGCTCAATTCCTTTCCAGTGAGTACTCAGAAAACCTATATCCTCAAACTGAGGATGTATATTTTTAGCATAAAACCTGTCCTTTATTTAAATCTAAGAGGCAGCTTTGGAATTAGTTCATAGCCAAACATGCAAGATTCTGGTCTTCCTTATTCATCTTGAGTTTTAAGCAACATGCTATTTAAAAATACTTGTAATTATCAAAACATGCATTAACCTTTGGAACTTCTAAAAACGAGCATTTAATTTCTGCAACATTATCATCCTCCACTCTCCAATTTCCATTTAGAGAGAGATGTGACATGGAAAAAAACATCTACTATACTTGTAAGAAAAAAGCAAAACAAACAGTAGATAAAGGAATGGCCTGACAGCTCAGGCAACCTTTACTTGAACAAGCTCAGATATATGCACACTGTAACATTTTAGGCTACTGATCAGTTATTCAGCCAACAGTTATGTCACCAAAAAGACGTTCCCTCCTCCCTTCTTGCACATCCTCCTCACTTTAACCTTTCCCTCCTACTTGCTTCTTTGCCACAAATCCTGCCTGAAAATTAGGAAATCTGACAAAGTTGTGTTATTGCCCTCTTCCCACGTTCTCTTGACATTTTAGGAGGGGGGGAAAAAAGTGACAAACAAAAACTATTTTCATCACAGTATATCTGCTTGTAAAATAAGAAAACTGCTTCCTGGAGCTTAGGGTCAGAAAGACCATTGGATGCATTAGCTTGTTAACCTGAACACCACAAAATTATTACCCATTTCCCAAGTATCCTGAAAGCAAGACAAGCAACTCATATATGGCTAACAAATACTGTCCGGGCACATGACCTGCCTTGGGCTGGGCACCTCAAGAGATCCACCACTTTCTCTAATGGTGGGAAGGGCAATTTACTGGTTTGAAGAGCTGCAGCTGTTCACTTTCTTTCCATTTAGAACTTCAGCCAGGGGTTCTAGTTGTGCCTCTTGCTCTCTAAATGAGAGGAGAAGGAAAATAAAAAAAATAAGAAAAAGTAAAGGAAATTTAGTACAAGATACTTTCTTGTCAAGGCAACTAAGATGCTCAGTCTCTTCTCATACTGTCAGGATATGGTTAGTTTTTAAGCTGCCTGCAAACTCCTTTCCTACAGCTCTACTACAAATGTTTTCCAGCTGTTCTGCCAGCCCTTCTTCCTTAGCACAAAACTTGTCCTGGCCAGTACTCTCAGTCATTGCATCAACTTCATCCAACTCAGGCATCTCCTGACCTCTTTCTTCCTCTTAAAATCGTGCTCTTGCCAGCAGCTCACCCAGCACTTCACTAACCTCTCCACCAATGCTGCCTTCCTGGGGCCCTCTCTCCCACTTCTATCTTTCAAAGGCAGGAAGGATCCTGAGGAAACAATTCCCTCTTTATCAGCAGCTTTTGTCTCTCCTCCTGTTTGCTCCTGGGCAATCTCTTCCAGCCACAAAAATTCAGTTATCCTCTCTACAGACAGACCTCACAGATTTACCACCTATTCCAGGCCTCTCCTTATCCAAACTGGAAATTTCAATCCTCCTCTCTGACATTTCCTTGGAGATATCCAGCTACTAGGTTAAGCTCTACACAGAGCCACACGAAACTCTTATCTCCTCTCCCACACAAAGCTTTCCCCAAGAGGCTCTTCCTTGATTAACCAGCGTCCTGCCAGTCCCCCAGCCTGCAGGCTGATATGATATTCAACAAGAACCTGTAAGTCTAAATCCTGTAGAAAGAACACACATAATCTACATAAAAGGCAGTCTTTTCCTTCTGATCTGTCAGACAACTGAAACGCTCATCCAGGCACTCAAGAACTTCCTCCTTTTCTTGGGCTTCAACCAAGAAAATTTGACTTCAAGAAGTATTTCTGAAGGGACATAACCAACGGTCATCTCCCCTGAATGCCACCTTGCCATTTTAACCCTTTTTTGTTATTTAATTCATGTGAAAAACCCAAACTCTTTCTCCATAATTTTAATAACCGTCTCAGCCTCTTCTCTCTTGATCATTTTTTTACCAGTGTTTTAAGAGCCAGCTGCCTACCTTCTGATCAGCTAGCAACATTGTCCTCCATCACCAACAGAGCAATCTACCTCACACAGATGGACCTGACAGATCACTCCATCTGAGCTTTTTTAGACATTTGTCTTTGGATGAGATGAAGTCTGTCCTAAAATTATCTGGACAGGTATTCAATAATTACAAATAAGACAAGTGCAGGGTGGGGGGGACGGGGGACAACACAGGGAATAAAAGCTGCTCACACTCCACTCTTTCCACATTCAATCACTACCAGGAATTTTTTCAGCACTAATAATTCTTGTGGCACTTTTTCTATACCTCCTGCGGGTTTTCAAAAGACCTTTTAAAGATGTGAAAACGAGGACCAGATACAGAATTTGAGTATTACTGTCATTAATGCCATGCAGAGAGAAAAATGTTTCTTTTATAAATCACATCAGCCAAGGATTAAATTAGCCCTCTCTCCTCTCCCTGCAACAGTGCACTGGTAACTTGTTCTGTATCCAGTATGACCCCTAATACCTTTGCAGAGTTGCTGCTTTCCAAGGATGCAGCCTCCCATGCTATGGATGTCCAGAAAACTGGTCACTGAGAAATCTGACTGCCTTCAGCCACGCCCTGCATACCTACCTTTGGTTTTACTTATCAAAAAGAAAGAAATAATTCTTTATGACTGCTTACTTATCATTAAAATCTGAGAATGACAGACTGGTAAACAGCATAATCTGCCTGGGTTTTTTTTAAGCTTCTGACTTACAAATGAAACTGTTAAATGGTGTCTGTCTAGGCCCAGTCCTTCTGGAGCATCTTGATTCCCAGTTGGTTTCCCACAGACATCTACTTGTTTATATTTCACAGTCAGCTGCTGCTCCATTCACCCGGCCTGCTTTTGCTGCCATGCCATAATGGTTATCCCAACAAGAAAGCTCTATTGTACAGAGCCACAAGCTGACAGGCAGAATTAGAAAACCTGTGTCAGGTTCAGCACAGGACCAGTGACAGATGCGGAAAGAAAGGCTGTGGGATGGGATCTGCTCTATCTTTGTGTGACAGCCCATGGTTCATCTGGTTTTTGTGTCAGCTAAGAGCAGCTAGGAGGCATGAATGGCCACGAAACTCATCTCCCCCCACTTCATCCTGTCAGAGGTGATGATGCAGCTCATGGCCCAGCAGCCACAGGGTCCAAGGAGGAAAGCTTAAGGACACATAGGAAAAAGGATGAAGTTTGACAGGTTTTATGCACAAGAGGGAATTTCAGCTTTGGATTCTCACCTTTACTTGCGGTGGTGACAACATATGATTATGCAAAATGTGATGTCCTCACCAGCTGCCTTAGCCTTGCTGGGAGACTGCATTTCATACAGTCCCACACTGTCACCCCTACAGAAAGGCAGAAGAACCACAGGGTGAAGGATGAGGTCCTTTGACAGCAACAGCTCCTGCATGAGCGAGGGACACAACACACTCGTCAAAGAGAAGTTCTGCCGTGCAAGGTATTTGCATGCCGCAACAAAACTGAAGTCCCGTGATCCCTGTGCCAGAGAGGTTACATTGAGTTACATCTTGAAACACTTAAGCAGAACTTAAGGGTACAGTTTAGTGAAGAGAGAAGCATATAAAAGCTTTGAGTAAAGTTCCTTGCTGCTCAGTGTCAGCCTAACTCTGCTGTCATTCAAGCCAAGAGGCAAAATTCCCATGGGCTCTCTGGAGCAGAATCTAAAGCTACCCACCCACCACAATTCTTCCCCTCCCTCCCTCAGGTTTACATATCCCACATCACTTTCCCTTGGCAAGCATAATTCAGGTTACCACAGCTGAACAGTTATTCAGCTGGCTGGTTCATGACAATAAGATGCTTTTTATCAGAACAGATCAGATGTGGGAAGCTCTTTAAAGGCTTTTTATGGAAAGCAGCTACATGATTTCATGAAGACCAAAAAGCTCAAAGCATAGCAATAAAAGATATTTTAATAGATCCATTCATACCAATACATGAGATACTGTGTGCTGGAAACAGGGAAATACATTACGTTTCTAACATGATAGGCCAGAAGATGTATTCACTAGCTTTGCTTTGAACTTGACAGCTATTACTACTCTATCTCCTGGATGCAGTTGCAAAAGAAGCCTTGTCATTTTAGATTTGTAAGAAAAGGCGGTCTTAACTTGGATTTAACTGCCAGGTTTACGATAATATGTGCAATAGAAAAGCACACACAACTAAGCCTTCATGAGAAGACAACTCCCCACACACAGACATACCTGCTCATTAAAAGGTTGGAATGGAAAATGTCTTCCCTACACTTATTTTTCCCTCCAGTGAAAAACAAACAATCAAAACCTACTGTTAACATAATGAAATCAGCATTTCATATTTATCATACTGGAGAAGGTTTTGTAATCCTTCCAGATGATCTTCAAATGCAGTAAAGATTATAGGTATCCATACAGTATTCCATCAAAAGGGAGATGTAGGCATATCATACCACTTTGAACAGTCTTAATACCATGTAGGAAAAAAATGCTTTTTCCATGTGGCTTGCTAGTCTAGTTTCTTGAGGAGAAATATTAAAATAATTTGGAGCAAATGGTGCAAAAATGGCTGAATTGGAAGAAATTTCTATCCATCCCTCAGACATGTATGAGAAAGTAAATCCATTTTTTAGTTCTTCCATTTGCAAGTATTTTTTAAAGCTATCATTCACTTAAAGTACTAAAGAGAAACTAAACAGGAGTCTAAGGGTAGGTTCAGCCTGACCTAGAATTGCACACAGATTTAACCTGACCTCATTTTGTCAGTCAGTCACAAAGGAACCGGAGAAGCTGCTGCTCATGTCAGGTACTTTGAAACACACAAGGAATTTGACTGGAAAAAAGATAGGGTGGTTGGGTTTTTTTGTTGTTTGTTTGGTTTTTTTTTAAATGAAGGAATTTTTCATTTTAAATGCCCTAGATTCACATTTCTACAATCCTGAAATGCCTACATTTCCCCCTTAAAACCTGAGCACAGGAGAGGTTGACTGGATGAAGAGAAATACATGGAGCTATTCCTTTCAGACTATAAATTGTCCACACAACCTCTGTACCTCTGTTGCATGGTAACAGACGTACAACTGCATTTTGTATAGTTTACAGCCAGATGGACAGACTTGGCAATGGTTTGATCACTGCTGACTAGCAGTGAACTACACAGCCAAAATAGAGGCAAGAAGAAATTGATGGAACAGTGTTATCACTATAGGCGTACACTCCCTGTACCCCCTGAACTTTGTGGGGGTACTCTCCCCCATGCCTGTTGGATTAGAGCTGTACAGTGACTGCCAGTGCCCTTCCCCCGTATCTTGTGTTGTATCAGTGCATTTACCAAAGGCGCTGTATCAGTTAAGAGAGGACTATGGTCCTTTGATGGAAAAGGGAGTTGGATATGTGATTTATTTCCTGTTTTCTGCCTCCAGTTTCCCATGGAGCCTCAAACCAAGCCAACCAACCAACACCCCCCTACACACACAGGGGTACACAGCGAGAGAGCGCAGAAGATGATGAAAATGATCTGAACAAGAATTGTCAGAGAGGAAAATACAGCTCTGTATACAGGATACACAGCCCCTTCTCTGTGTACATTGTTACTCATTTACAGCATGGCATGCAATGCTGTAATTCACAGCACCACAGTAGTCAAAGACCCCCATTCAGCCTGGCTGTCTCCATGGCTAACACCAGACAATCCTCCAAGAAGGTTCTGAAGTAACTCACATCTTCCCTGTCATGCAGTACTGCTCACTCATTTACAGACACACCAAGTCTTTACACATAAAACTGTATGAACTCTTAAAGATGTACCATCAGATGAATGCTCTCGGTCATTTTGAGACAGACTGCCCTGAAGCTACTCTCTTTGCATTTGCATGCTTTGTATCTGCAGTACTTCCCCAGAATAGATGACATCTGCCAAAGCATACTGCACTGAGAGGAAAACCACTATATTTACATTATTCTTTTCTGAGGAACTCGTATCTTGTTTTCTTTGACAGTTCCATTATATTACTTAACTGTTAACATCCACAGGAAATGTCAACATTCAAAATCAGGAAGTATTTTTGGAAATAATTTATGCAAAGTATCCCTATTCCAAAATATCCTCATTTCCTTGTTTCAGTGTACTGAATGGCAACTAAGTAGGAAGAAAAAAAAAAGAAACAGAAGGAGTTTTTTTGTATTATTATTATTATGAAAATTAACTGTTGTTTTAGAGAAATACAAGAACAGTATATTTAGAAAAAAGTTCTCAGGCAAACCAGGGAAGCTTTTCTGATCCCTGCAGACTTCCCATCACTGTAGGCATATATTAGTTTTAAATGGCAGGAGCCACCTCAGTTAAAGAAAAAGTCAATTAGGCACTTAGACTCCCCTAAGCATGTAATGATGCAATCACAAAAGATACAGTTATCATGAAGTTCTCTATCTTTTATAAATGCATCAAAACATGATGTGCCTATATCTGACGTCTGTATTCAAGGTAAGAGGTCCATACCAGATAGCAACCTAGGTCTTTTAAATTATTTCCTATTGTCATGTTACAGCATTTACCATTTTCAGGTACTAGAGTTCTGCGCATCTTCACTGAATGGAAATAAACAAAGCTCTGCTGAATGTCTGGGAGGGATCTTGTTGAGGAACATCTGATATTCTCTGACTCAAGCACTGGAACGTTTGGATAGCAGACACAAAGACTTTAGCTAACATCAAACACCTAAGCTCAGGTCTACAGCTTCTATAAAGAGCATTTCCCACACATTTCTTGGAAGACCTACTTGCTGATGGTCACATACTGACCTCCTGAAGCCTTCCAGCAACTTTCAAGTGCACAGATACCTACTGTCTTCCCAATCACCACCCCAAATACCTGTTTAGAGGTGGGCCGTTCACTTTTAGTTTCAGGTAGTTCTCAGTATGTCCTTTAAGCTGCTCTCTTCCATCAGATAAAACTGACACCACAGCCTTGCTCTGTGCTGGCTTTCCCTTCCCGTCCCAGAGGGCAGGCGAGCAGCCTGCTACGTGAAGAAATGGGACATTTTGATTTGCTAGCAGTTTTACACAGGCCTTGCAGTAATGCAGGCAGTTACACAGGGAAAAGATAGGGCTGTTGATTCTGAAGCAATCAAGTTGTACTTTACTTAAAAGGTTATTTTCTTAGTTTGCTTCAGGCCCTCTCCCTCCCCACCCTCAAAATTAACAACTTTTTAGCATAATAGGCAAACATTAAAGAAACAAAAAACAGAGTCCATAAAACATTTATCAGAAATCGCTAAACTAGAAAAGATCTAGACCTTGCTGTAACCTGACAGATTTCTACTGTCTTTCATTTAAGCCTACTTCCCTTAAGTTTCTTTGACTGTAAAGATTTGGGGCAGGAGGCGGAGGGGGGTGTGGCACGGAACAAGCATTTCCTCTGTCATATCAAACTCCAGATGCTGTGAATTATTCAAAACCTCCATAACTGGTAGGGCTGCACAATTCCCATGTCAGCCATGTTAAAGGAATCATATGAAAGCTCCCTTGGTATTGAGAAGACAAGTGGATTTTCATGTTAGTTGAGGTGACTTTGATAGGACATCCTGATGTGCACATTTACATACTGTTTCACCCTGGCACTCTCCAAGTTGTAATTTTAGTAACACTCTGTCCAGGGTAGCACAAAAACTGTTTTGTTGGTTCCTCCCCTCCCAAAATAGCACCATCTTCACCCTTCTACCACAGTTCAAGATCAGAATTAGTTGCTGCTAATCAAGAATGGTTCAGTCTCAAGGGGTGAGAAATCAAGCTGTATGAGAAAAGATACTAAGGTGAGAGGAAAAGCACAGATCCTGAACGACCCTGCTGCCCTTCCAGCGATCCCTTCTGAAATTGCCACTAGCAGCAACATTGCCTGCCAGAAAAATGGTACATTGCTATTATTAGCACAATAAGGGGACATGATGGTTTGGCTCTTCCTTATATTGGCAGCTATGTTGAATCAACCCATCCAAAAGCAACGATTCCCATTAATGAAAGTAACAAGGACAGGCCTTTGATCTGGAGACCAGTACAGCAGAATTGTGGAGGAGAGGAAAGCAAAACCAAATCAAAGAAATCCCAAAAAAACCATGCAGACCTTTCAGACAAGAAAAAACAAAACAAGAAAGAGCAACCCCTGAAAACACATATACCTGTAACTATAATAAAGTTTCATAGCAGTAGTCTAAATCAAAAGGCAGGGAACACAGCCATAAACATCATATTTCATACAAATCTGTGAACTTCAGCTGTTTAAGGAGCTAATGGAAATGTGAAGTGACTGGTGAAAATATTTAGCACTAACTGACAGTTTGCTAAAAAGACTATCATACTCTTTGGATTTATGAGTCGTCTAAGGATTTGTCATAACTTGATTTTAAGCTAAATAATCCAACGTGAACTGAAGCTAGAACTACATTGCTGCTCCCTCTGAAGTGAGATTTTTCCAAGGCAATGTCAACCCGGAACAAAAGATGAGAGAGAAGTGGGTTATCACCCTACTAATGTCTCTTCACAGATGCAAAGGAGACAGTAAAACAAGCAAGAACTATACATTTCACTCTCAATAACAGTAACTGGTAAAGTATTTGAGAATGGATTTTCTGACACAAATCCATGCAAACTACATGGCCAATGCTGCTGCTCCAGTGGGACATCCCATCATGGAAGAAAGGGGATAAATAAGGGAGGTTACACATTCAGAACACCACCTCAGCTAACGCCCAGTGATGGCAGCAATTCGATGCGAACCAAGCTCCGGTGGCGTTTGCTCAGGCAAAGAGCGGAGGTGAGAAGCTGCAGCGGAGAGAAGGATGAACTCACACTGTGGAGAACGGCTCCCTCGGAGCCACACGGATCCAAAGTACAGGGCACGACCGAACAGCCACACCAGAGCCAACAACAGCATGGACAGGTGCCAGGGCCAGCAGCGCTGTTTAGTGCGAGCCTTGCACAGCGCAAATGCACCTAGTGTAACATTTCCCAAGGCCAGGGACTGTCACATCACAAGATAAAGAAAAACAAACTAGTTGGAGCCTCAAGATAAACTTACACCCTGCAGGTGAGTATGAACAGATGAAAAGCCATGAACATATAGGCTTTTAACTGTTTACCATCAGAGCTGCAGATGAGATAATACAGACTGCACCCTTAGGAAGTGGTTGGTGTCAACATGTGTAGCAACTACAAAGTTCACCACCACGTTGTGCTTAACAGCCTTTACAGATTTCACCTTTCAGTGATTAACAGGAAGAGTTGCCTGGTCTGTTTTACCTGCAGCTTACCTGAGGCACAAAGGCTGTTATCCCAGCTTGGGCTTAGGAGCAAGCCAGAGTCTGGCAGGCCCCCAACCGATTTGCCCCATGCACATGTGGCAAAGTTGCCAGTGTCACCTTGATCCTTCAGGAGCCCTCCTGCATCCTCCCAGGCAGCCCCTGCAGCACACTTGCAGTGCTCCTGCCTGCACAGCTGGCAAGTCTGGTCCCGAGGATCACCCAAGACCAGAACTCAAGATGCAGTGAGCACCAGTCTGAGCTGGCACAAGCATCCCGCAGCAGTGACCATGGTTATCATACCTCTCCCAGCCTTCCAGCTGCAGCTAGTGAAACCTAGTGGATATCATCACTACATCTTTACTAGAAAGCTACACACACACGCACAACTAGGAAACAATGACTGACACAAGCGTAACCTAGTAACTTAGAGAGAAATGTCACCTGCAAGTCTTTCAAAATCTAAGATGTCAACAAGTATCAGAAGTACAAACAGCATCAGGAAAAAAAATGGAAAGCTTTAAAAAGGAAAAAAATGGAAAGCTTTAAAGCAATGTTTGCTGTTTTCTTAATTTAAATATGGATTGCCTCTCCACAAATTTAGCACCTCTTACACATATACTTCAATATGTACATTTGGTCAGCACTTTTTCTACAAAGGTAAGAAAGGACAGTACACATCAAAGGTAAAAGTAATGTATAATTAATCTAAAGAAAGTAGGTATAGATGTTTTCTCCTCTAGGCTCCAAATGCATGACAAGAAATGTATTATACATGAAGGAAGATGATGGTACAACATTAATCAAGTCAGCGTGAAGAAAAAAGCAGAAGACCCTAAGATGTATTCAACAGATATCACTGTGCAAAAGTGATCAGATAACTGAAAGGGTCACACAGGGTATGTTTATGAAAAACAAATACAGAGGAGAAATACAGAAAAAAGACCAAACTGTTTCAGTTCGTGTCCTGTCAAGTAACATGCTCCATTTAGGGAGCTATCTGTATACAAGACAACTACAAGAATCCTAGAAGTTTCTGGGTCTCTAAAGAATTGCTATTGCAAGACAAAATTAATAAAAGAAAGGAGAGAGTTAAAATAATTATTTTAACAAAAGGGAATTAACGTAAGCAGCACATTATGTTAGATAAAGAACTGTATTATAATGTTTGTTTTTAAAAACAGCCTTTTCCTTCTCATAATGCACTGTCTGCAGTATTATAAAGGTATTTGGGGCTAAAGACTAAACACTTGCTCTTCCTCCACATTCCAAATTGTTACAGAAATATTCAAAGAGGAAGTAACAGTCTAATTTGAGACAGGGTCAAAAAATAGGAGCACAATATAAGTTGATTCGTAAGCAACTGAGCCAGTAAAATCCAGTTTCCTAGGAATGTGTGTCAAAGCTGTAGGAAGAGTTCAGACTGCAATCTCTCCTTCAGCAGTCATCTTTCCATCTGCCTAGGCTCTCTATGGCCAGAAAACTTGTAGGTTTATTGGAGCTAAGCTTCTACCCCTCTCACAAATGCAACTGGAATTGGTCAAAAGGTTTAGAAGTTAATAAGAGCAAGAGCGAAATATAGACGTTCACAGAGTTGCATGTAATCTCTATTTTCTCAGAAAATCAGGCTAAAAATATATATACACTGACTGCAAATAGCTTGGTCTTTAATTTGCAGTCACCATTACAAGATTGCACTGGAGACATAAGCCTGACCACACAAGTCACAGAGCATCGCTCTCATTCCATCTGGATGGATGTATTTTTTAATGCAGGTATAGAGAGATGAAGGGAAAACTGCTTCCTTAAGTAGCAACAGAAGGAAAACCAGAGCTAAATAACATTCATTTTCCTCCCAAGAGGATGTAAACATTCTCTAAAGCATCAGGCCCAGAAAAATACAATTGCCTTAAGCAATATGGCATGACCCCTCCTGTTGTCCCAGGGAGGAGGCTCTGCCAGCTCGCACCACCACAGCTGCCCTGCCTGGTCACTGTGGGAGGGCAGCCCTGCCTGTAAATGGGGTGTGAATTCCTCCTGGGAGTGCCTGATGTCATGTAACACCCCTGAATACCTGGCAAAAGCTGGGCATTTCCCAAAAGTCCTTCAAGCAAGAGTATCTGGCCAGACTGCAGGCTTGGGGCAACAGCAGATCCACCACCCTGAGTGACTCGGGGGATCCCACTGCACGTGTAGCTTCAGCAGCCATCTATCTATGGCAATAACAGAAAGACTGATCTGCCAGAAAGATCCTTTTAAATATCAGGAAAAGAGAAATAGCCCCAGGTTCCTCATCACTGGAAGTGTTCAAGGTCAGGTTGGATGGGGTTTTGAGCAACCTGATCCAGTGAAAGATGTCCTTGCCTTTGGCAGGGGGGGTTGGACCAGGTGATCTTTGAAGATCCCTTCCAACCCAAACCATTCTGTGATTCAATAACCTGGCTTCCTTGCCACTACTGCTACCCCACCAGGAACAGGCTGCACAGGTCTGCCACAGTTTATGCATACCAACTACCTGCAACAGGAGGAGGCTTCTCCAAGTCTGCACTGTTCAACAAAACAAAAGCTTCACTATCAGCATATCCAAATCTGGAGAAGATGTACCTCAAGGGCAATGTGCTGAAAAGAAGACAGACACCAGAAACCATAACAACGAGTGCTTCAGGAAAGCCAGTGTGGGTGGGACAGTACGTGATCATTTTTGACAATTCTGCCAGGTCCACCCCCTACCAGATATTGTTTAGAGAAATTCAAGGGTAAAAAAATACTGTAGGTATAGATAATATTACATAACTTATAAAATATTATCTATAACATCTTTTATATATACACACATATATATAAGGAGATTAATATCTGTGAGATGAAGAAATCCACACATGGTTCCCTCTCTATGGATCCTCACCAGCAAGAAAACATGAAGCAGACCGCCTGGTAAACAGCAATAGCAGAAATAATAAGCATAGGAAGAAGCTGATCACATAACAGATTATGGTGGGCCAATAATGGATTGTTGCCTTAAGATATTTTCCTAAGTTCATCTTCACAGAATCATAGAATTGTTTAGGTTGGAAAAGACCTTTAAGATCGTCAAGTCCAACCATATTCCTCATAGCTAAATATGAGCCCTCCGGGCCAGGTATGTTCAACAGTTATCAGGTTTTATCCAATTCTTGTGCTGTGGATGACCTATTTACTAGAGGCTAGAGCTGGGATAAAGACAGGTCAGCTGAAACTTTCTCCAAGAAGCACAGTGATAGCTTTCCCAGATTGTAGTTCATTGTGGTTTTATAACAGGAAATAACCCCAATACCCCAGAAACAGAACAGTCAATAAAATTTCCAAGTGGAAGTCAAGACTAAATATAAAGACTCCATGTATCTGGAACCTAGCTGCTCACAAGCAAAGCTGTGATAAATGCAAAAGTTGAGCACTTGTATGTAGTGTATAAGATGTAGTTGTATTTAACAGTCATAGTGGTACCTGGAAAATAACAGCAAAGTATTTTAATGCAACAGGTGTCCTGGTTCCAGCTGGGGTAGTGTTAATATTCTTCCTAGTAGCTGGTATATATAGTGCTGTGTTTTGGATTTAGTAGGAGAAGAATGTTGATAACACACTGATGTTGTAGTTGTTCCTGAGCAGTACTTACACTAAGTCAAGGACTTTTCAGCTTTTCATATTGCCCTGCCAGCGAGGAGGCTGGAGGTGCACAAGAAGCTGGGAAGGGGCACAGCCAGGACAGCTGACCCAAACTGGCCGAGGGCTTATTCCATACCATATGACATCATGCTGAGCAAAAAACTGGGGGGAGCTGGCTGGGGAGAGGCAAGGACACTGCTTGGGAACTGACTGGGCATCAGTCAGTGGGTGGTGAGCAATTGCATTGTGCACCACTTGCTTTGTGTATTCTTTTATCTTTATTATTATTTCCCCTTCCTTTTCTGTCCTATTTAATTGTCTTTATCTCAACCCACGAGTTTAACCTTTTTTTCCAATTCTCTCCCCCATCCCACTGGGGGGAAGTGAGCGAGCAGCTGTGTGGTGTTAAGCTGCCTGCCAGGTTAAACCACAACAAGCTACCACTCACTTGCTATTCTTTGAATGAAGAAATGGAAATTATGCTATAAAAAGGAAATAACATTGTCTTGCCAATACTAGAACCCTCTGATGAGATTTTTTTTCCTCACAGTAAATAAAACTACCAGACACATTGGTTCACTTTCGCTGTTCCTCATTTTCTTCAGCCTTTTTGAGAAAGGACACTTACGGTGTCACCACCATCAGCAAACAATCAAGCTATTTGAAAACCCATTTTGTATTAGCACTGCCAGCTCCAGTATTCACTGACTGCATATGCTGAAAAACTGTAAGCATTTCTGATCCGATTACGAGATAGAAAAGTCATTCCCATTACTTTGCAGCATGCAGCCAGAAGAGCAAGTGTATTTTCAACAGCTCCTCCCAGCCATCAGAAGTGAAAAATATAAAAATATCATAATGATATTTTTATCTGATCTCCTTTAAAAAGACCAGGAAAGATGAACATTACGATCTCCTTTCTGCAAAACAGAAGAGGATCCTGTCTTATAAAAACAACAGCTGACCACAGCCTAAGTTAGACACAGCAGAATCACTAAACCATTCAAACCGAGTGGTGGGTTGGTTTTTAATTGTTTTTTCCATTTCCTATTTGTAACTCAAGATACAAAAGCAAATACATCTAAAAGCAGACCTCCTAATCAAACCATAGCCTATTAACACAACTGCCTATTAATACTACCCCACAAGAAACACGGTGAGAAATACAACAGGTTCCGATTCCCCTGCTACATCAGGTCTCTAGGAGAGAAAGGGTCTACGTGCGCAGATCAAGCTGCGGGAGTTGTTCTTTTTCCCTGAATCGGCACTGGGAGGGCAAACAACAGTTTTCTGCCAGCCTATGAGAGCATTCTTGTAAATACAGCGGACACACTGAAGCCATTCATACCCCCAGGATGGCACTGCAGCCAAAACTCATGGTTAAGACAGCAACCTTGTCCTTTGGCTTAACTGAAAGGAAAGTTGTCAGAAGTTATTAAAAAAAAAACCACGCCAAAAAACCCATCACAGAAAATGTGACAAAGACTTGGAATGTAGCACTGGAAAAAATATCAGAAACAAAAGCAGTTAAGCAAATACTTAGTAATTTTTCCCCCAAAATTATAAAACACTGAAATATGAATAATCCAGATCATAAGTGAAGATAACTCATAATACTAGACTGCACTTCCAAGGCAAAAATCTACAATAACTGTAGATGATAAAGGCATGATTTGATCTAGCAACTCCCCAAAGCGGAATCAGGGCAATTTGGGGGGGTGGGGTGGGGGGGTGGAAATCAACCCTTTGTTTTACCTAAAGGATATTTCATTTAAAGTAGTTATATCAGATTGAAACACCCATCATTGTACTTGTATTTCAAACACAGATGGTTTCTCCCCCTCATGAACAATATACAGATTGCACAAGAGGATGAGACATGATGGCCAGGGAAAGAAGGGGTAAAGGAATAAAACTTCCTGAAAAAAAATCCTGTATTTTTCAAGTAGTACCTAAGCAAAAGCAAAGTTTCCCTCCCACACACTCTTTTCTCACTTGATCTTGCTTCTGTTGGGTATTTAACAAACTTCAAGCCAGGTCACTTTGACTGATGCCGTAACATTACCAGGAGACAGTCACTCAAATTCTCCCACACTGTAAAGTCCCATCTAAGCATAAACAGAGCAGTTTCTTTAAAGGCACAAATCTGCCCCTTGGCACGCCACATCCCCACACGCCCTTCTCCCCGCCCCTTCACTGCATCTCATGTCTGTAAGAGAAGCACACACAAGCAAACAGAAAGGCCAGCAACCAAGAATTTAACTCTGAACTACCGATGTGATCTCTCCAGTAGCATTCTGCCCAAGAACACTGTAACTTCAGCTGCAGCCACTCCTGGGTCAGCACTGCTACGCTAACGAGATATGAAGCAATCCATTTCACAATGTAAACAGTTGTTTGGCTACGCTAGAACAATATAATCAGATAGATCTATTTATAAGTCATCATTCATGCTTCTCGTAGAACAGAGAATAATATGTTCCAGGGCAGAAAGTACAGGATTTCCAAGAATACAGTGGAACTTGAAACAGCTTGTATCTTCTTCCACCAGCCTGCCCCATTGACACTCCCAGTTCTTTAGAAGCAGTAAAACCAGAGTGATACAGGGCCTCAGGATTGAGACACGCTTGATTTAAAACGACATTGGGATCCGGGTGTGTGTGCGTGGGGGGCAACCTCATCAGCACACGCGTGGTTTCTTCCAACATCTCAAAGAAGTCAATGGCAGCATCTCTTAAGCGCAGTGAGGGAAGAGGGGAAAAAAAAAAGATACAAGCATGAAAAAACCGAGTCCTACTCCCTCTTTTTCCACCCTTGCAACCCAAACAAACCAGTTTCTCCCCAAACTGCACACTTCACTTGTATCGGAGAACACTGGCAGTGGGTATCAATCCACGCACCCCTTTATTTGTTATGCTTACCCCCTCGAAGAGCGGCTATTGCACTCCAAGGCACTGAACTGTTTCGGGAAGCTCTAGCTCATTTATGGAAATCACAGAACAGAAAACACGCCAGTTTAAGCAACCGTTTTCATTATGAGCCCGACAACACCGGCTGCAAGCCGCACCGCCGGCAGCAGCCTTTCCTCTAGGGCAGCCTGTGATCTGCCATAACCCCGCTACAGCCAGGTACCGCTCCCAACACCGAGCGACCCCCCCCCCGCCTCGTACAGAAACACCGCCTCGCCGGCGAAGCGGCGCCCACCGGGGCGGGGGGCGCCGGGGGCAGCCCCCCGGGCGCAGCGAGCCGGCGGCGGCAGAGGCAGCGCCGGTCCTGCCGTACGGCCGCGCTCGGCGGAGGCCCGCAGCCCGCCATGTGCGCCCGCCGCGGGAAGCGGCAGGCAGAGCCCCACACCCGAGGGGACGGGGCTGCGCGGCGCCCCCCGCTGCCCCACGGCCGCGGCGGGGAGCGGGGACACCCCAACCCCGGGCTCAGCGGGGCCGCCGGAGACCGCACCCCCGGCCGCACCCCCCGGCTCCCCCCGCCCGCGCCACCTTACCTTACCCTGCCGCTCCAGCCTCTGCCGGCGCCGGGCGGCCCGCGGAAGGTGCGCGGCGCCCCGCGCTATCCCGCGGAGCCGCGGCAGGGCAGCGCCGCCGCCGCCCCGGGCATGGTCCCCACCCCCGCGGAGCCGGAGTGTGCGCGGCGGCAGCGGCTCCCGGGCTTTTCTCCGGCGGGGGCGGAGGAGGAGGGGGCGGTGGCGGCGGCGGGCGGGGTGGGGTGAGGGCGGGCGGGGGCGGGCGCCATTAACGGCCGCGCCGCCGCCGCCCGCTTTGAAGCGGCCTCGCCGGGCGCAGCGGCGCCCCCTGGCGGCGGCGGGCGGCGCCTCCCGGCGCGGCGCGCGCGGGGATCCCGGGATTTCCCGCCTGGCAGCGCCGGGCGCGCTCCCCGCGCTGCTCCGAGCAGCGGCGCGCCGCTGCGGCCGCCCTGCCCGCTTCCCCACGTTTTATTTTACTTTATGGATTTGGGGTTTTTTTTAAGGAATCGCATCCCAGGTCGTCCTAGTGTGACGCCCCCCCCCCGGCCCGCAGGTCATTCAGCGGCAGGAGAGGCACAGCGGGGCATTGATTTTACAAAGGAAGGCAGAAGCGTTCGCCGTGCTTGCAAGGGAGGGAAGAAGGGGAATGTAAGGAAACCATGATGGTCGTGGCTCTCTTGCAAGCGCTGTTTAGCAAAACCAGCCGCTTTCCTGTTGCTGGTTTATGTACGGAGCGACGAGCGGCGTTCCTCCGGAACGCACGCAACGCGAAGGGACAAACACCGAGGTGGGGAGGTGAGGAGCAGCCGTCCGGCTGATGTGGCGAAAGGCAGCCGACGCCCTCGGCCGAGCCGTGGCGGCGGTGGCAGCGCAGCAGCCCCGGCGGGCGCCTTGCCGGGGCCGCGGGGCCGGGGAAGGCAGGCGCGGAGGCGGGAGGCGGCAAGCATCTCGCTGCAGCCCCGCTCCCCGGCCCCCTCGCTCCGCTACAATATGCAGGAAAAAGCCTGGCAAAGGCAAGGGGGAAAAAAAAAAACCCTAAGCCTCCCCCCCCCCCCCCCCCCCCCCCAAGCCAATTACTGTGAAAAGCTCCGTTTGAGGTTGTCTAGTACCGGAGTGTGTACTGCAGGCTGCAGACGGGAGATGAGCTTGAGGAGCTCAAAGTGTTCAAAAAACGGGTAGATGTGGCACTTGGGGACATGGTTTAGTCTAGTCTACCCTTGATTGGTTTAGTGTGCACTTGGTAGTGTAGGTTAATGGTTGGACTGGATGATCTTAAAGGTCTTTTCCAACCTAAACGATTCTATGATTCTAAGCCACTTGTCCTTACTCCTCTAAATTGACTAGCTTTTGTCTCTTATTTCCCATAACAGGAGATAACCTGTTTTTTCTCCTCAGATATTTATGGATAGTCGTGTCTTTCGTAATGGCTGTCATCTGAACAGCGCCAGGTATTTTAACTGTCTTCTCCTAACACAGCCCAGCCCACTCAAGCGTGTAACATGCTCTTCATCGCAAGGGGAATCATCACTACTGTTCTCCATTTCAGCCTAGATGCTGCCCTTGGCACGGTGCAAGCAGCCCCCTATGCTAAGTACAGACTGCATCCGGAATTACAGATCTCTTGTGAATGCAGGCGCACATTCCGCTATTACGGTTCTGGGTTATAATTAAAAAAAAAAAAAAAAAAAAGAAATTACAGGCAAACTTAAGAAAATAGAAACATTTATTGAAATGTGCAACATACTCATGTGAAATATTTAGCACTAATTATGTGACAGCATAGTTTAAAAATTCATCGTTTGTAACATTCAAATATATCGAGCATCCTTCACACTGAAAAAGAGGGCATCTTAAAATGCATTTTAAAGGACAGTCTTATTCATTATTTATTCAGGTATATTCATGATGATTTTAACTGAAGTAACTCATTCTCCCAAATGCTCATTCTCTACAAATTTTACAAACATGAACAACTGCATAATGCTAGTAAACTGCAGTGTAAGTTCCTTCCCAATTTAGCATCTTTAGCAAGTGCTTAGCTGCAGTACTGTGAGATCACACATGAAAATACAATTAATCATATCTGTGTTTACAGGACTTAAAATTTAAATCCTGACTCTTCAGGGTCACAATGTGCATGTAATCTCTAAGCTTGGGAGCAGCCCTACTGAATTCAGTATTATTTTTCTAGTCCCATGCTCAAAGTTAGGCCCCACTACAGAACAGAAGCCTGAAGTCCATTTTTGGTCCAACATGAACTGCATTTATAGATTAAAAAAAAATAAACTAGGTTAATCAAGCCATAGCCAAAAAATTTTTTGAGATTTTACACAGAATTGAATTTTGCACATAAAAATACCAATAGCTATTCTTCAACTTCAACGATTGTCTGCCAAACGGTTGTGTCAAATTCTTCATTTCCAAAGTATACAACTGGCACTTCCTTTGGAAGAGTATCACACAGAGCAGAAACTTTTGCTTAATTACGTATGGTAGCAAGAGGTGACGTGAAATCCTTCAGATTTTAAGACGATAAGAACTTAGAACCTTCTGATAAAAGCCATCTTCAATGTCTTCACATTATTTACTGGATTTTCACATTTTCAGCTTGAGTTTGTTTATCCTGCAGCTTCCTCCGTAGGCACAGAGGATCTCTTGCAGCAAAAGAATGGCCATTTACAGAGAAAAATGCAAAGCAAAGAATGACAGGATTTCTGGATCTGAATGGGAGTTTGTGCACCTCACATCTGCGTGCTGTGACACAGCTGGCATTTTCTGCAGAAGCAGCAAGCTGGTAGATTTAGTGGTACATTGATGCACTAAATCTTTCCCCATGCTGGGACTGAGCCAGCAGCAAAGGAAAACGCTTCTTTTCTATCATGCAGTGTAGATGCTGAGGAAGAGGCTAGATTTAACATTTGAGCAATGGGAAAGCAGAGGAAGTCAAACCCCACAGTTGCATAAATTTGCACTGCCTGTAGTTGCTACTCAGGCAGAACTCCAGCTGAGGTCAGGGAAACAGCTGCCAAAAGACTGTGGGGTTAATATGTGTGGGCCACATTTTAAATGTCACTTAGTATTAACACACACACGCACAAAAAAACCCTAAAATTTAAGTGTCTAGGAAGTGTTGTGATTGCAAAATGCAAAATACAAAGAGACAAAAGCACACCACTGAGACAGTATATTTACAGTTAGGACAGTAAAAATAGAAACTGAAGGTATTATAAATGGAAACATTTTCACAGTGTATTCAGAGTTGCACCTTCCTTTATTCAGAAGTAGCAGCTCCTACTTACGTGCTTTCCCCTTCAACTTTGAAGATGCATTAGGTGAAGGCAAAACATTTCTCTTGAAAAACTATTTTACAAAATCAACTAGCATTACCATAAAAAAGGAAAGAAGGTGTAATTTTCTCTACGTGGTACATTTGATGCATGCTGGCTTGTAACTGCTGCAAATATTTAAGCGTGTGAGACAGTCCAGGCATTGAGTTCAATGGACAGTAAGAATGCGTAATACCAGCTCACTTCTGCTTTGTACAATGCTTATCCCCGTGCCCTTCATACAGAGCTTTGGGGCGGATGGGACTAGTTACATTTGGAAAACCTTAATTATAAATCCATAAAAACTGCCAGAACACCAAGAATGAGGGCAGCATATTAGATTACTGTTTTTGCAGGTGTTTTTGACTTTTCTCTATTTTATGTTGATGTTGCCAGTCTTAAAATCAAAGACAGCTATCACACAACCTGATTCGCTTCGCTTAATACCTGCGTGTTTCTAACCAGCAAGTAAGAATGATTACTGAGCCAAGCAACCTTTAAAACAAGGTTACATGATACGTGAACTTTGTTGTTTGTATTCCATGGCTCAGCAAAATAAAAAGCATGCGAATAACACGGCCAGTATGCAACAGAAGATACATGTTCGGCGTGCTATAATACTATACTATGTATAGTATTAATTAATTTCAGATGGAATCTTCATCAGAACTGTATGTACAGGGATAGAAAAAAATGTTAGAAATATTAAATCAGTATTTGCAGATAACAGGAAAATGGAGGAAGTTATGAATACAATGCAAGCCTTATTTTCACTATAAATATTTGTTAGATCTAAGGTCGTGGCCAATGTGAAATAAGAAGTTGCTTGTCATTGGGTAAAATGCACTTTTATGGTTTAGGACAAATATGATATTTTTTCATGACTAAAAATACATTTTCACAGAAAATTACATCCCCCAACATTTTTTGCAAATATCGTGTGTGTATATGGAGGAGAGGGAGAAGAACAACAGACGCTTTTACAGTTAAGTCTTAAAGAATGAAAATTGCCAATGTTTTCATCTTGATTTCCTTTTAAATATATTGTTACAGATAATGATTCCTACATTCCACGCTCTATAACCCCTGAAAAAGGCAGAGATTGCTTCCAGAGGACTGCCAGCTGGCCCTCTTGTGATGGACTGAGGAACTGCAATCTACCTTTCCATATGAACGGGGCAGAATAAATTCCCTGACAAGAGTTTCCACTTACCCATCATTACAACTGTTTATAATGAATTAGAGATTGGGGTGGGTTTTGGTTTATCTTCGGGCATGCACACTTACGTATATTTTAAAACGGTTTCCTGTGTGACATGACCTTAACCATTTGCCCTTAATGCCTTCATGCAATGGGCTAGAAAGTCGATTTCAGAGACCTATTTATGTGAAAGCTTTGTAGGTACTTGGCAATGTTCAACCAAACAATAGATAAGAACACAATCTACATTCTAAAAACATTCAACACATTCACATATAGAGTTATACTGAACATCAATCTGTATACCAAGTGTAGTTAAAAGCATTAGATACGTGTATACGTATATACATGCACATATATACACAACCATTTTCTTTACATAATGCACCTGCCCTAACTCAGTATATTGAGTTACCAGTCCAGTTTCATGTCTGCTTTACTCCACACATACTTTCCTCCTCTTTTTAGGAACATCTTCTCATCAAATCCACTGAATTTTATAGCTGCTTCTACGCCAACATCTAGGATAGACTTGGAAGGCTCTTTCCGTCCATTTCTACAGTTTAGAAAACGCATCTGGAACATCAACGGATAAGACATTAGAAAGTCAATTTGTAAAAGCTTAATTTTTCTACAGAATTAAACAAGTTGCACTGCAATCCCACAAAAGCCCATGTAAGTGCATGAACAGTTTCACTGTATCCTTAGAAGGCTCAGAAGCTCACGGTTACACACACAGACACGTCTTAGCAGGAACAAAGCCATACCGTAATTCCTGAAGATGAAATGTTTGCTCTTCAGTTACATGTAAACTAAATAGGCTCTTTGAAACCTAACTTTCAGGACAAGTTCTGTATTTTTAAATTAAAGAAAAACAACAAAGACATCCTGCAAAGATACATATCTACATTTTAAGATTCGTGATGCAATGATTATGCATGCAACCTGATGGCAACTCCTCCTTAGGTCATACTTAAATTCAAGTTCTCAGTATGGTTGATGGGAAAAAATTATATCTATTCCTTGTACTACATGGCAAAATTATTTTATAGAATGTACAGTAAATAGAATTGGTTATCACTGTTGTATACACACACACATTAGCATACAAATACCAAGTATCAAAGAAAGACTTACGTATTCATCCAGAATGAGGTATGAGTCCCTCATCTGTAATAGATCAAAAGAAAAAACTAAATTAATATACAAACCAAAATTCCATTCTAGTGAAAAATCAAGGACAAAACAAACAACTATTCCTTCAAAGCCTGATCCAAATCCTTGAAGCAGGTAGTGTCTTCCCACTATTTCAATGTGCTTTGATCAAATTTATAGAAATAAACAACAGGATCACTAGCACGACTTAATGCATGGATAGACCAGTAATTCTTTGAATGCGACCTCTCAAGTGCCTGACTGAAATGTGGGTGCGCAACTGGATAAAGGTGTTTTATATAATATCCGAGTTTTCTATTAACTCCTACATCAGCCGAACTTACATTGTTTTGCACACTGGAATGGTTATGTCATTTTCCAAATAAATGACATGACCATTTAAATTGGGGTGTTTAATTATCACCCCAGCAGGCAAAGGTGTTCTCCCAGCTAGCTCACAGGTAACCTCCCTGCTCAGCAAGCTCTCAGGTCTTCAGCAAGAAATAGGCCAACAGCTGAAATAAGACATGTTTGCTCAGCTAACTGGGCATCTCCTACATGACCCTCCCTAAAATTCTCTAGGTAGCTGGAGCTTGCTGCTGTGTAGAACGGGAAATCTGATCAATTTGGTGCCCATCTTTCACACAGGTTTAACAGAAATCAGAAACAGTCTTCCAGAACCAAACCTACTGAGGGAAGTCTACTCTTTTTTTGTAGGACTTCTTACATGGAAAAAAATGTAGAAACAGTTCCGGGTTCTCATCTAAACACCCTCTGATGAGTGCTCTCTCCCACCGAATGCCTTAAACGCTAGACTGCACTTCTATGTCTTCACAGTAGAGGCAACCCCATCTGCTCACTTGAGCTCTCCATACATTAAAAAGTAAACTGTAAATGGAGAGTGTTAATCTGTGGGGAGGAAAAGGAAGGCAAGATGGGAGATTTAAGGCATTCCTGAACTTGGTTCAACTTAGTATCTCTTTGCTCAGTTCATAAACTTTCTTAACAGTGAGTCTTCTAACTCTCCTCATGCCATGTATAGGGTCTGTAGGCATCTTACAAAAGATCCTGAGCTCCACCCTTAGGCATTTCACTGCAGTTAATGTAAGCTGGATGGCAGCTCATCAAGTTAACTGCTGGGCTCTGCAGTAGCACAAGGAGACTCCTCGTGAATAAAGAGCCTGAATGTGCAGTCCAAAGGAGTTCAGATAGACAATGCTGAAAATCCGTTTTTATTTAGGGTGGGAGGACCTAGTAAGATGTGTCGGGCAAAAATACTAGTTCTTGTTCCCCAATACCCAATATAACGCTGACTGGGATGATATCTTACTTCATGTAGGTTGATGACACCGCCAATAGCGTAACATTATGGTGATCTCTATTAGGAAGCTATGCTTAGAGTATAAAGTGTGTTTACATTAACATTCAACTTTTTCAGGATCTTGTGCCCTGGTGAGGAAGAGCTACTCAATTCCAAAGGGCTTAATTATTGTTTAGAGGTCACCACTCAGCTGTGGAAAACTCAGTTGCTCCAGTTTCTGTGCTGATACTTTATTACATCCATCTCAGAGGCACATATGACACTGTGAGAGGACTCCCGCTGGTTTCCACAAGCTTGGTATCAATGAGTTTTTACTCTTCTGTTAAAAACTTTGTGCTCAATAAAAAGCCTTAAAGAAAATTAAAAATGTTGGCTTCCACCATAACAAAACCAGTTGCTTAAAATGTTGTACTGTACCTCTTCTAAGCCAATACTAATAGGGAAAGTGTTAATTGCCATAAAAGCTTCTAGTTCTTTTCCACCTTTCCAACTTTATTTCAAAATAAAGTTACAAAAGCACAGTTTCAATTTTACCTTCTGATTAGATTCCGGTACCAAACAGGAGACATCTTTGTGACGATGCAGGAATTTTTCAAAGTCTTCATCACTGATAACAAATCTCTCTGCTTCTCTCAGGGCATCCTCACCACTGTTCTCCCCTTCGATGAGCAGGCACTGGAATACCTGAAGACAAAAGGTGCCTGGTTAAGATTTGATGTTTTCACTTGCCTTGAGTGCCAAAGACTGTCACCATGACAAAAACCTTCAGTTGTCTCAGTAGCGATGTCTTTAATTTTTCTGTCAGTGGAGCCACACTGACACACATTGTGATAAGCAAATGCTATACAATGGGCACAGTGCAGATTTATTTTTAGCAAATTAACATTACATAGTTCCAAATGTAATTATACAGTCATGGTTCCTGACCAGGTTTCCACAGAAATCTTAACTGCTCTGGTCTTAATAAGGGCACAGATAATAAAAGCTCAGACTAACTTTTGATTGAACCTCAAATAGTATGGCTGTATTATAAATGCCAGTAAGTACTATGAACAACGCAGATTATTAAGTCAGTCTGTATTTTTGAAGGTTTTAACCGGATTTGTGACTGTAAGTTTAACTAACTACAGATGGTCACAGAAAAGATAGAGAAGACTCTCCAGAAACAAATGCAAAAGTTTGTCTACTTAACAGCTTCCTTCTAATGGCCAAGTCCTCAACTACAGTCAGACTTTGGGGGGAAAAAAGGTGCCTTTGCCATCAACATGCTCTGTAACCCCAGGAAGAAAGCAGGCCAGGAAACTTGATAAAATATTAAAATGTATGTCATATTTTCCTTACACTCCTTCAGTAGGACCAAGATTTCACAGCGATTTTTTTTTCTGGGAAATCATGTGTGTACACCAATTTCCATGAAGCAAGTAATGAGAAATTATTCCACAAGTTCTTGATATTTATAAGGCATGTTATCTCTACCCATTTTCAAACTGATAACGTAATGTATTTAATACACTTCTAGTAGAAAATATATGCACACTAACCACTAATACTCTATAGCACAATGTTAATGCCTAATGTACACTTATGTATTGCTGATATATTAATTCTAATGTATCATTGTACACTAACTTTTCCTCATTTTCTCAACACCATGACACATTTTCAAATGTTAAAGACCTTCTATCTTACTTTTAATATCATAAAAACACTAGATCTATGTATGCTGAAACATATACAATGTAGTGCTGACAAGAAGTCTGCTAACACTAGTCTGCCAAGCTGGAGGAGGAGATGTGACTGCGGTCATTAGAGGTTCAGGTAAGTCCAGAACGTCATCACTACTTTTCTCTCAACAGGAAACCTATGGTATACACCACTTTCTTACCTTCCAGCGCACAGGGTTGAGTGCCTTGATCTGCTCGTTCATATCTTCCTCAACATTAAATCTGTTGATCACTGAATTTATTTTGAAAGCAACAGCATACTCTCGGCACCACTGTCGCAGTTTATGCAGATTTTCCACATGGTTCTTCTTTCCTTGACCACGGCCAATTAAAACGTTGACATTCTCGTCAAAACTATCACATGAAATGGCCAGAATGTCTAAATATTCACCTGAAAACAAGGTTTAAAAATTGATTAATATTCAGTCCTTCAGGTAAAAGCTGTCAGGACTCTACCCACTTTCACTTCCTCGTTACTTGTCATGAAGTGCCATGTAAATACAGTTCTGTGAAGTCATCACATGAACCGCAAAAGCCACAGCAGCTGCACCATCAAAACACGTATTTTGTGTGTGTGTTTGTGTGTCCAGCATTATGGAGACAGTCTGAGCTATTATTTTATTACACTATTCTACTGAAGACGCAATAGTACAAACTGCCTACGTTCAAAACATAGCAATATTTCACTGTTATTTCCATTTGGTTTGTGTTTACCATAAAGGAACACTAACAAACTGTCTCCCACTTGCACCGAAAACAATCTTTCGGTGAGGCTGCCCCGAGGAGGCTCCCAAACCCCACGGGTGCCTCTGTGCGCACTGGTTTTTCCTTACCGTACTTCTGGAACCACCGCTCTCTGATCAGGCTGCCGTTGCTAACAATGCTGACGCTTGGCAGCTTCAACTCCTGCTTGCAGAACTGGACCAGTTTGCCTACAAACTCGCCTCTGTCCTGAAGAAACGGTTCGCCTCCCGAGAAATTTATTTTCTCCATTCCTAGGAAAGGACCCAAGAGAGATGCTGCCAACCTCTGCCTATGGCCCGCTCCTTCCCCACGCCGCCGGTGCCCGACGGCAGCGACGTGAGGCGGGGCGCCGGCCGTGCCGCTCCCGGGGTAAGAGCTCCCCCGCCACCCGGGACGCGGCCGCCGCGCACCCCCCGCCCCGGCTCCCACCGGCGGCCCCCCCCCCCCCCGACTCACCCGCCTCCTTCAGCATCGCCAGCCCCCGCTTGGCCTCCTCCAGGGGCAGCACGAAGGAGGTCTTGGCCGTGTGGAAGCAGAAGCCGCACTTGTAGTTGCACTGCCGGGTGAAGTGGTAATTGACGCTGGTGGGCGTCGGGGACGCGTCGTCCCACTCCCACTCCCGCTCCCGCCGGCGGCCCACCGGGGCGGCGGGGCTGGGGACCGAGACCCGCCGCCAGCCGGGCAGGGGCAGGGGCAGGGAGAGGGAGAGATGCGCCAGGCTCCAGCACAGCGCGCCCAGCCGCCTCCGCAGCCCCGCCAGCACCGCCAGCACCAGCGCCAGCGGCAGCCGGCCCAGCACGCCCAGCTGCATGGCTCGGCTCGGCTCGGCACGGCTCGGCTCGGCTCGGCTCGGCACGGCTCGGCTCGGCACGGCTCGGCTCGGCTCGGCTCGGCTCGGCTCGGCACGGCTTGGCTCGGCGGGATGCGCTGCGCTGCAGTTGGACCCGCCTGGGCTTAGTTCGACTGGACTCGACTGCACTCGACCGGCTCGGCTCGGCCCGGCTCGGCTCGGCTCGCAAGCTGCAGCCGTGCGCTCGTCGCTCCGCTCTTAAGAGCCCGGCGGCCCGCTCCCGCCCGGCCCCCCTCCCGTGCCGTCCCGTCCCGCCCCGCCGCGCCCAGGCACGGGGAAGCGCTCGGTTTCGTTTTCCTTTCTCGCAGAAGGGAAACTTGGCACCGAGCCGCGGGCCCTCGCGTCTCCCGTTTCGTTTCTCCCGGCCCGCCTCACGCCCCCCCACCACACCCCCGGACCCGGCTCCCGGCCCTGGAGGGGCCGTCGCGAAACCCGCCGGCTGCCCAGGGTTGGTAGCTGGTTCGAGCACCTCTAGGTTTGAGCACCTCTGGGACCCGAGGACCACTTCGGATGCGTGCGGCCTCAGGGGCTTCCGTTCTTCTGGTCAAAAAGGGGGTGACCCGTGAAGCAGGGGGAAAGCTCAGCTTGTGTAGCTGTGCTCCATCCTTCTCAGAGACGGCCATGAGCTCTTGGAAGTTTAAACAGGTTTGCATTGCAGAGCACTCCAGGTTAGGGAGCCTGATGACTTCAGATCCATGAAAATGACATCCTTGAAGGTTCTGCAATTCTTGGTGTCCAATACTGCCTAAAGCACCTCAAGCAAACCTACTGCACCAAGTTGAATATAGGGTTAGCAGGAAAAGTTGGCAGCTGCCTGAGGTGACACATTGGCGGGCAGATGGCTGCCCATAGATAACACCCTCATAACCGCCGCCGCCCTCCCCATCCTTTGATATAATACACTGATATCATTCCCTTAGTCTATGGACTGCCTCTATAAAATGTCTTCAAAATGTCCATAAATGTCCACAAAATGTCTACTGAGTCCATTTAGCCCATGACTTTGGGCTCCATCTCTTATGGTGGTCACTCAGGACAGGCGAGGTGGTGTGTTGTGTGGAGTTACTGGGCATCAAAGCTAGCTCAGGTCAGGTCACTGCTGCACTTGCGCTGCTTCTTGTAAGGCTTGTCCTCCATTGGTTCAGGTGATTCCTGCTCTGGTAATTCCTGTAACATGCAACTCAAATCCCACGTTACAACAATTTAAAGGTATATCCATTACAATCTCCACTCCTGGTCCCTTTGGGCCGGGTTATAAGGTTTAACATTGCAGTGAACTCCTCCCCTTGCCCCTGCTCTGGCTTGGACTTATCCACAGGCTGTAGTCCCTTAGGGGTGTACCTCGCTCCAGATGGAGCCTTATCTATCAGCCACAGTCTTTTCAGGGGTGTACCTGCTGTGGCATAGACTTACCCACAGACACAGTTACTTTGGGGTGCACCTGTTCCAACGTGGCCTTCTCCACAGGCCACAATGCCTTCAGACATATACTTGCTCCAGCGTGGCCTTACACACAGCCACAGTCCCTTCAGAAGTAAACCTGCTCCAACATGGCCTTACCCTTGGCTGCAGTCCCTGCAGGGGTGTATCCACTCTGTCATAGGCTTATCCATGGCCACATGCTTTGAGGTGCTCCAGCATGACCTCATGCACAGCCACCGATGCTTTCAAGGTGCTGCAGCATGGATTTATCCACAGCCACAGATGCTTCGAGGTGTACCTTCTCCAGTGTGGACTTTTCCTTGGGCCACAATCCCTTCAGAGGTATACCTGCACAGACATAACCATGGCCACAGAAGCTTTGAGATGTACCTGCTCTGGCATTGGCTTGTCCATGGCCACAGATGCTTCAGGGTGTCCTGCTCCCGCGTGGACTCATCCATGGGTCACAGTCCCTTCGACTCAAGTTCACACTGGAGTTCCAGCCTGTCCAGTACAGCAGCACAGAAACAGCAGTGATGCCCTGCCCATCTGCCAGCCCAGGTGCATCGCCATTGCTGTTATCAAAACGGTCCCAGGCACAGCAGAGTAAGATGATAAGCAGTACAGCAAGAAGCAAAAGCAAAAAGCAGCCACTAATGACCACTGGACTCTAATATACAGTAAGGCAAGCAAGCCCCATGGCAAGCACAGAAACCTGCCGATTAATAGCTAAACAGCAATAACAGCTATAAATTTGATCTAGCATATTCCAATCAAATCTGTCGTTATCTCAAACCCTTCGAGCCCCATGTTGGGTGCCAAAAAGGGCGGTTGTAGCCTGACGCCAGCCGACAACTGAGCCCCACACAGCTGTTTGCTCACTCCCTCCCCAGTGGGATGGGGGAGAGAATCAGAAGACTAAAAGTGAGAAACTCACAGGTTGAGATGAAGACAGTTTAATAGGTAAAGCAAAAGCCACACATGCAAGCAAAGCAAAACAAGGAATTCATTCACTACTTCCCATCAGCAGGCAGGTGTTCAGCCATCTCCAGGAAAGCAGGGCTCCATCTCGCATAATGGTTACTTGGGAAGACAAAACGCCGTAACTCCGAACGTCCCCCACTTCCTTCTTCTTGCTGCAGCTTTATATGCTGAGCATGATGTCATATGGTATGGGATATCCCTTTGGTCAGTTGGGGTCAGCTGTCCTGGCTGTGTCCCCTCCCAGCTTCTTGTGCACCCCCAGCCTACTCACTGGTGGGGTGGGATGAGAAGCAGAAAAGTCCCTGACTCTGTGCAAGCACTGCTCAGCAGTAACAAAAACATCCCTGTGTTATCAACACTGTTTTCAGCACAAATCCAAAACGTAGCCCCATACTAGCTACTATGAAGAAAATTAACTCTATCCCAACCAAAACCAGCACACAGGACTGTGCACCTAGATGTATTTTTAAAGTTAAGGGTTGACTAATTTTCAGGTTTTTTTCCTCTTTTTCCACTTTGGATGATCAAAAAGTTTTTGAATAGTCATATGACTTCTTGTTGTGTCTGTATCTCTTCCCTACAGCTACATGCAAGCACAGTGGGCCCTCAAAGATGTGAAGAGGCTCCAGAACAGTGTTTTTCACATAATTAGTGCATTTGCTCTGCAACATGATTTCATATTATACAGAAGACAAAATGATAAAGGTCATTCAAGTGAAGAAACTGAAAAATACTTACTGTAAGTTAATTTCAAACCAGATTCATACTCTACACTGAGTTTAAATACAAAGATCTGTCTTGGACATAAAAGGCAACTCTCTTTTCCTGTATTTTTTTACCTGAACCGTTTGTATATAATCTGATGGGAAAGAATTGAAATCTTGCAAGAAGATACTTTTAAATAGTTAGCAAGGAGGACAGACATCATATGCCTATTATAAATGATCTCATAAGCATATTATAAATGAAGAAAGAAGCACCACAAACTTGGCTCAGGAATGCTTGCAAACAAGGTCATATTAAGGCAGTCGGAGGGGAAAAGGAAAAGTGAAAGTAAGCTCTTCCCATTCAGTCAGCAGGGAGGAGAAAGGCAACAGTGGCACCAGGAAAACAGAAAAAGAGAAAAGCAGGAGCCAGACAGGTCAGTGAGGAACACAGCCAGCTTTTCAAACAGTTTTGAAACAAATCGTGGCTGCAAGTCAATTGGACCAAAGTCAATTGGATGACAAAAAATTAATGAACAGAAAAGTGGCAGATAAGCATTACTGTAGATAAAGGTAAGACCGTAAATGTAATAAAAAATAATTGAAACCTTGTATATCTAATGCTGAGGTCAGTAGCGGCACTTACATCTCAGGAAAGAGATCTCAGAGTCACTGTTGCTACCGCTTTGAAATCAACAGCTCTGTGGGAGGCAGCAGCAAAAAAAAGTCAACAAAAAGCTTAGGGCGATCCATAAAGGTACTGAGAACAAGGCAGATGACATTACTTTGCTTTTCTGTGAAACCAGGAGAATTATCTGCTCAGCCTGGTGGCAGAGCTGAAAGAGGAAGTAGAGAGGCTGAGGAGTATGAGGGAGTGCAAGAGGGAGATAGACTGGTGGAGCCGCACCTTCCCGTCCCTGGGGCCAAGGCAGCAGATGGAGGCCCCATGAGGAGCAGAGGATCCCCTACCCTCTTGCCAAAGGAGGGGACCCAAGAGATGGGGGGAATGGAAACAGTTCCCTGCTCGGGGCGGCAGGTGACTCCCCTCCTGGCCTCCCTCACCTTCCCAGTTGCCCTTACACAACAGATATGGGGCTCTGGAGCTTGAGGGCCAGGCAAATGAGGATGTAGGTGAAGGTCCATCCAGGGGGTTGCCTAGGGCGAGTCAGTCAGCCCCATGCATTATGACTTCCCCTGTTAAGAAAAAAAGGACGGTAATTGTTGTAGGCAATTCCCTCCTGTGAGGAACAGAGGGCCTGATATGCCGTCCAGACCCATCCCACAGGAAAGTCTGCTCACTCATGGGAGATGTCATGGTTGGTGGCTGTCTTGGGCTTAGTGACAGTGATAAGACAGAGTTTTCAATTCTTGGTGAAGTAAGGAGGAGGGCCAGCAAAACCACTACCATGGATTTCCGGAGGGCAGACTTTGGCCTGTTCAGGACACTGGTTGGGAAAGTCCCTTGGGAGACAGTCCTGAAGGGCAAAGGGGTCCAGGAAGGCTGGGCATTCTTCAAGAAGGAAGTCTTAAAGGTGCACAAGCAGGCTGTCCCCATGTGCCGTAAGATGAACCGTTGGGGAAGACAACCAGCCTGGCTAAACAGGGAGCTTTTGCTGGGACTCAGGGAAAAAAGGAGAGTTTACCACTTTTGGAAGAAGGGGCAGACAACTCAAGAAGAGTACAGAGATCTAGTCAGGTCACGCAGAGAGGAAATTAGAAAGGCAAAAGCCCAGCTAGAACTCAATCTGGCCACTGTTGTAAGAGAGAATAAAAAATGTTTCTACAAATACATTAGCAACAAAAAGAGAGCCAAGGACAATCTCCATCCTTTATTGGAGGGGGCAGGGGAGGGAACACTGCCACCAAGGATGAGGAAAAGGCTGAAATACTTAATGCCTTCTTTGCCTCAGTCTTTAATAGTTGGACCACTTATCCCCAGGGTATTCAGCCCCCTGAGCTGGAAGACAGGGATGGAGAGCAGAATGAAGCCCCCGGAGGTAGCAGTTATGACCTGCTATGCCACCTGGATGCTCACAAGTCTATGGGGCCGGATGGGATCCACCCAAGAGTACTGAGGGAGCTGGTGGAGGAGCTTGCCAAGCCACTCTCCATCATCTGTCAGCAGTCCTGCTTAACAGGGGAGGTACCAGACAACTGGAGGCTTGCCAATGTGATGCCCATCTACAAGAATGGCCGGAAGGAGGATCCGGGGTACTACAGGCCTGTAAGCCTGACCTCGGTGCCGGGAAAGATTATGGAGTGGTTCATCTTGAGTGCGCTCAACAGGCATTTGCAGGTTAACCAGGGGATCAGAACCAGACAGCATGGGTTCATGAAAGGCAGGTCCTGCTTGACCAACCTGATCTCCTTTTATGACCTGGTGACCCACCTGGTGGATGAAGGAAAGACTGTGGATGTCATCTACCTGGACTTCAGCAGGGCCTTTGACACCATCTCCTATAGCATTCTCCTTGGGAAGCTGGCAGCTCATGGTCTTGGATGGGCGTACTCTTCGCTGGGTAAAAAATGGCTGGGTGGCCGAGCCCAGAGAGTTGTGGTGAAGGGGGTTACATCCAGTTGGCAACTGGTCACGAGCGGTGTTCCCCAGGGCTCTGTTTTGGGGCCAGTCTCGTTTAACATCTTTATCAACAATCTGAATGAAGGGATTGAGTGTGCCCTCAGTAAGTTTGCAGATGACACCAAAACAGGTGGGAGTGTCGATCTATGTGAGGGTAAGAATGCCCTGCAGAGGGACCTGGGCAGGCTGGATTGATGGGCCAAGGCCAATTGTATGAGGTTCAACAAGGCCAAGTGCCAGGTCCTGCACTTGGGTCACAACAACACCATGTAATGCTACAGACTTGGGGAAGAGTGGCTGGAAAGCTGCCTGGCCAAAAAGGACCTGGGGGTGTTGCTCAATAGCTGGCTGAACATGAGCCAACAGTGTGCCCAGGTGGCCAAGAAGGCCAACAGCATCCTGGCTTGTATCAGGAATAGTGTGGCCAGCAGGAGCAGGGAGGTGATTGTCCCCCTGTACTCAGCGCTGGTGAGGCCGCACCTGGAATACTGTGTCCAGTTTTGGGCCCCTCACTGCAGGAAAGACATTGAGGTGCTGGAGTGTGTTCAGAGAAGGACAACGAAGCTGGTGAAGGGTCTAGAGAGCAAGTCGTATGAGGAGCAGCTGAGGGAACTGGGACTGTTTAGCCTGGAGAAGAGGAGGCTGAGGGGAGACCTTATTGCTCTCTACAACTACCTGAAAGGAGGTTGTAGAGAGGTGAGTGTTGGTCTCTTCTCCCAAGTAGTTAGCGATAGGATGAGAGAAAATGGCCTCAAGTTGTGTCGGCGGTGGTTTAGATTGGATATTAGAAAAAATTTCTTCATGGCAAGGGTAGTCAAGCATTGGAAGAGGCTGCCCAGAGAGGTGGTGGAGTCCCCATCCCTGGAAGTGTTCAAAAAACAGGTAGACGTGGCACTCTGGGACATGGTTTAGTAGGCATGGTGGTGTTGGTTGATGTAGGCATGGTTGATGGTTGGACTGATGATCTTAGAGGTCCTTTCCAACCTTAATGATTCCTAGTTTTACTTTCATTAAAAATAATCCAGCCAGCAAGCCAGGAAACATGAAATTAATTATTACTCTACCCTTAATTGCTTTAGTGGTGGACTTGGTATTGTTAGATTAACGGTTGGAGTGAATGATCTTAAAGGTCTTTTCCAACCTAAACGCTTCTGTGGTTCTATGATTCTATGATTCTGTATAGCCATACCTTGACTACTGGTACACTTCAGGTCTCCACGTCTCAGCAGGACCTCACATAGTTAAAGGAGACGCACATTAGCTCAGTTGGTTAGAGCATGGTGCTAATAATGCCAAGGTTACGGGTTCAAACCCTGCTTACTGCAGGGGGGTTGGGCTCGATGATCTCTCAAGGTCCCTTCCACCCCAAAGCATTCTATGATTCTAAGTTATCCCTGCATCTAAAAGATCAAGGTGATGAAGCAGCTGCCTTACAAGAGATGGGGGCTCTCATTTCTGACCTGAAAAAGCTGAGGGGAAAATCTGAGTGAGCTTTACACACCTATGAATGTGATTAATAAGCTGAATGTTGAACCGTTAGTCACCAAAGTTAGCAATATTATTAGAAGAGGGCACTTGTTGAAACAAGTAGGATATGAGTTTTAAACAGATGAAAGAAAATTGTTTATATGCAACAGGTTGTGCACTGCTGGAATTTGAGACCACAGAGGTTTGTGGATGTCAACTTCATTGCAGAGTCAACAAGGGGTTTACACGGATTTATGGAGCAAGGGTCCATAAATAGGTGCTGAAAGGAAGAGATGAAGATGTGCGGTCTAACATTCCTAATCCGGTGACCGTGGATGCTGGAGAAGCACGAGGATTAGGGGAAGGAATGATGGATAAGCCAGGCTTATGCAGAGCACGTCATTCTTCCAGTGCTGAAGACAAAATAATTGGGCGAGAAGAGCCACTAGTCTGACTTAGTAGTGCATATTATTATGTTCTTAAAATTACCACCTATTTGCTTTTTATATAACAAACAATGTTTTGCCCTGTGTCTTCTAGCATTCATACCCAGGAGCCATAGCCATGTGTTTGAGTGATGTGGAACAACAGAGGAGTTGTTAGGTATGAAAAAAGACACGCTGGGCCTGGAAAAGCTAGTTTCAGTACCTGCTGCTGAGACTGTACTGAAGACCCTCAAAGGCTGCATTCCCAGTTCCTGTTCTGGCCTAGCCTTCCACCGGCTTCCTCAGCATGGGCGGTTTCCAACTAGTGTAGCTGATCTCTAGCTAACCAGTGCTGCCTACCAGCTGCTTCCCTGTCCCTGCAGATATGCTAAGCAGAAGGTATTTGGGCAGCATGTTTGAGCTGACCAGAGGAAGACATCAAGTTTCTGAGGAATTTCTTGTAGAGTGTACTGGCTTGTAGAGTACATTCTTTCAGAAGATGCATCAGAAGCTCAACTCTAGGTATCTCTAAGTGATAGTTTTCCAAGTATTGAAGGGAGAAATAGGATTCTGCAGAGGTGCAGGTTCTCCTACGTTTCAAGCTACGTATTTTGAATCAAAACTCCAAATACATATTCTGGGCAACATTACTCAACAGCAGCTGACATGAAACTAACTGTTACAGCTATTTGCAAGGCTTCTGATTCCTGCCCCTGAGCTGATGGAAGCTGAAATTGGCCATCACAAAGTTATGAAAACACTTCAGGCTTGTAAAAGTCCATTTTACTTCCCAAATTACTTGAGTCGGCTAGTCCTGTTATCAAGGCACTGAGTAACAGAATAATGGGGTTAAGTTACCAATATGCCCTGACAGCTCGGTGCTACTTGGGCACTGCAACACAGCGAACCAGTTCAACCAAGTTCACAGGTTCAATCCCTGCTCACTGCAGGGGGGTTGGGCTCGATGATCTCTCAAGGTCCCTTCCAACCCAAAGCATTCTATGATTCTATGAACTTGGTTTAGGGCTTGCTTGTCTCTTTGGGACAGTCCGAAGCAGCAGAGCGTATCTGCGCTGCCTTTTTTTTTTTTTTTTTTTTTTTTTTTTCGGGGAGACCACCAGGATTCAGCCACGGGAGTCCGTGGGAATATGACCCTTTTTTGCTGAGGGAGAAGGGCAGACGGGATCCCGAGGCCAAGCGCTTGTTTTTCACTTTGACCTCCAGCCCATCCCTGCGCAGAGCCATTTCCCGCGGGGACCAAGCCCGCTCCAGTGCCACTAAAGCGGGGCGGGGCCGGGGGGGGGCAGAAACCCCTCCGCTCCGAGGAGCCGCCCCCGCCTGCCGCACTTGCCCCGGCAGACAGCCGCTTTCCCGGCCGCCGCGCTCGGTTTCGTTTCCCGCCGGCTCCGCCCGCCCCTCCCCTCCCCGGCTCCGGCTGCGAGCGGCGATGCTGCGGCGCTGCCCCCCGGGGCCGCCGGGCCCCCAGCCCCTCCGCCGCGCCCTGCCGCTCGCCGCCCCCGCCGTCCGCCGCCGCCTGCGGGAGGTGAGCGCCCGCCGGGGCTGCGGGGGTGCGGGGGACGCGGTTCGGCGCTTCCAGCTGGGCGGGGAGCGCGGCGGGCGGGGGTGAAGGGTCGCATCTCTCCTTGCAGTGCGCGGCGCGGATCCCGGAGGCTGGAGCAGTACTCGACCTGCTGGAGAAATGTCCCGAGCACCAGGAGAAGGGAGGCTTTCCCGTCGTGGTCTTTGAAGGGCTGGATGCCACAGGTAAGAGCGACGTGTGGCTGAAGAACCGCGGGTGAGAAGTTGTTGGAAAGAGCAACCGCTGTGGCTTTCGGCCAGGCGTAAGGCTTAAAAATGCAAAAAATCCCGGAAACCTGTGACAGGTTTGAAAGAATTAGTGATTAAAAATCCCAGTCTGTCTGGTAGATGTGGCACTTGGGGACATGGTTCAATCTAGTCTACCCTTGATTGGTTTAGAGTGGACTTGGTAGTGTAGGTTAATGGTTGGGCTGGATGATCTTAAAGGTCTTTCCAACCTAAACGGTTCTATGATTCTGTGATTCTATGATTCTCTTACGGTCTATGCTGGTTTTAATTCAATGTGTGAATTCCGTATCTATGTAAATGAAAGAATACAAAGAGTGGAGTACTGGAAATTAAATTTCTCGTGCAGGTGATGAAACGCACTCTTACCGGAGAGTTTTCAAATAAATGAACTAAAATAGTGGTAGTCTGGGAAACTGGCAGCAGTTTGTCTCAGAGAGGAATATAAGTTGCCTCTGAATAACTTTGTTTTCTGTGTTTTCAGTTAGAGAGAACTGAAAATGCCCTCTAAAAAGAAAGTATTGGGTGGCAGCGTTGCAGCACTCACATGAATTGTGACCTAGAAAAGTATTGTAAATTAATATATCGAGCAATTGCCATGCATTTAAGGGTGTGAAGACTGAAGGTTGGCAAGAGGGAGGGGAGGAGGGCCCTGAGAGTAGAAGTGGCATAATAATTCGTGGAATGAGACCTGTAATCATTTTCCACTGAAAACCTTATCACAACATACTCAGGTTACATATACTCCAAGTGAACAGGTAGGAGTGGTTTTTTGGTTTTTAAAACTCAGTTGTATCTGATATGTAACATAACAAATGTTTCCTTCTGTAAATGAAATGCAGGCAAAACCACGGTAACCCAGTCTGTTAAGGAAACCCTGAATGGCATTCTGCTAAGGTCTCCCCCAGCTTGCATCAGCCAATGGAGGACAATATTTGATGATGAGCCAGCACCCATTAAAAGAGCATTTTATGCTGCGGGCAACTACATTCTTGCTTCGGAAATAGCAAAAGCATCCACTCAGGCACCTGTGATCATAGACAGGTTTGTACATTTAAGAAGTCCTCTTATATTGGTGTCAGCATACAGTTGTTCAGTGTTAGAAGCAGAAGTTGTCAATGATAGTCCCTGGGTTTCTTCTATTTTCTTTCTTTTTTTTTTTTGGAAGTGTTACTTTGCAAGTAGTCAGATAAATATTAAATCTTCTAAAGTGTAATACTTATGGTAACAGTAAGGTGGGAACTTCCGTCAGTGTAATACTCATAACCAGCTTTAGCACACATGAAAAGTGTTCCACCTTCAGTTAGGAATTGTGGAGGCATGGACTGTGCAGCCTGAGCCAAAGCAGGGCTCTGTGACAAACCTGAGGAGAATGAGGGCTGCTGATCACGGCTGTCTCTAAGAAGCATATGAGATATGGGTGGATTAGAATGAATGAGTTTTAGGTAGACTTACTCTTTGAGGATGTAAAACCAGAAATACGCTTCTCGCTTCTTTGGTTTTGTTTATGTCATTTCTTGTTTTCAGTGACTATGTAGGCAGCTTGCAGTATTATTCTTAATGAAGACAGTCTAGATGCACTTTGAACCCCCTGGCTTGTTTCAGTAGATGTACTGTAACCTCCCCCCACAACACACACACCCCGAAGTTGTTTGTGTATGTGTGAGTGCCATTTTTAACCAGCCTCAAAAAGCTCTACAATAAAATGCAGTGCCTCATAGTGGTGGGAACGTTAAATGCAAGTGAAACGCATAACAATTAATGCAGTCCATCTTCATTCACGTGGTTGAAGACTGCAAGTTCTCTACCAAATCTGTTGCATGAAGTAGGATGTGAACCACAAAAAGGAAACTGTGAGTATTGGGTTTGGACATATAATGTAACTCTTATTTTGACCCCTCTCATGATATGAGAAGTCTTTCTTTTGATAGGAGTATCTGGAACACTCTTTGCCTAATGTGTAGCTTCTGCCATCTGTTTTAATTAATAATTCACAGTAATTCTGAATATTGCATTGAGTATTTGTGGTGGTTTGACCCTGGCTGGATGCCAAATGCCCACCAAAACCACACTCTCACTCCCCTTCTCAACTGGACAGGGGAGAGAAAAATATAACGAAAAAGCATCTCTCTGTTAAGAAAAAATGGATGGCACAGAATTGTTCTTTACAATTCCCTTCAAAATCACATTGTCACCTACCTAGTCATTATTGCACTTGTCATTATATTGACACCTGTTTACTATATTACTGAATTAGTGTCCTCTTTAAAATTTCTCCCTCCGTTTTCTATTTTCCTGACAGATACTGGCACAGCACAGCTGCCTACACAATTGCCACTGAAATAAATGGGAAAGTCCAGGATCTTCCACCAGTTCATGATGAGGTGTACCAGTGGCCTGAGGATCTGCTTAAACCTGATCTTGTTCTTCTTCTGACTGTTGACCCTGAGGAGCGGGTCCGGAGACTTCAGTGTCGGGGGCTGGAGAAAACAAAGGAGGAAGCTGAGCTAGAAGCTAACAGCTTGTTTCGCCAAAGGTACACTTTAATGAGGAATAAGAGGATGGAGGTAATCTTGGCTCCTGTAGGATCAGTAGCAAAATGTCCCAAGAATTCATGGAGGGTCAGTTCTGTCACTTGTGACTGAAAGTGTTTGAAAGCTGCCGGTGAACAGCTTCATTATCCTGCAGAGGAGTTTCGAGTTAAAATACTTGTATTTTGCTACTTCTTGCTTTTATTGTAGCACCTTTCTTACCAAGGTCATGAAGAAGAGAGACCTAAAGGTTCCAGAACTGGGAAGCAAGAAGTTGAAACACATAGCTTCCCCGGAAAAGCCTGGAATTGACCTCCAGATTAAGAGAATAAAATTTAGACTTCCTCTTGTAGATGTCTTTAGTTGTGCTAAGTGTCTCAGGTCCCAATATAGTCAACACATTCAATGGAGCCTTTGAAGTGATCTAGCTTACCACTTGCTTGGAGCCCAGTGATCTAAGCGTAAGTATCTAGAGCCATTTGATACGATCTGAGACATCAGCATGAGGCTGGCAGATGTGATGCAGAACCTGTGGGCTGTTTCTGGACCAGCAACTGGAAGCTAGATGAGATAGTCCAGAGCATCTCAAGCAGTTACTAGATACATTTGCTCAGGCAACTGAATTGCACCCTAGGTATCCTACTTCAGGGTGCACTGAATTGCTGTCTAGGCTCCGCCAAATGTATTGATTAGATCATCATTGTTTACAGTGGAAACTTAAATACCTAGTGCTCGTGTAGATACCTCTGTATAGACGCCTGAATGTAGGTGTCTATCTACAAATAGCGAAGCTGAAATCTACCTCTAGGGTTTTAACATTTCTGGTGATGATATACCTTAAAAATATCCATTGGTGAATTCTGACAGAAGCTCTGTGCAGACGTGCAGTTCGCATAGAACGACCTGCAAAGGGATGGGTAAGCCAAGGGAACATGCTGCCATTTAAGAATCTTTCATGTTTTAATTGTTACTTCTTATTCCTGACAGAAAGCCTTTGGTTATTTCTGCTTGTTAATTATATCGACCTGGATGTGAGAACATTCAGAATCTTGCTTGATTCATCTTACAACTTGCGGCCTGAATGTTTGGCATTATTAATTCTTGGGGGAACGTAGAAAATTATATTCACATTCTCATTCACATCCTCATAGACTACATGCGGGAGAGTTCCACATTACGAGAAGGCTTATAGTCTAAGGGAGGAGCTTTTCATCCTGTATTTCATTCCAGTGTTCGTCTGGTTAGCAAAGTTGATCAGAGCAAAGGGTTAAACGACCTTTCAGCTCTGTAATCCAGTTCTCCAGTGCCTCAAAGCTGAGATCAGTCAGTGAGCACACCTACACAACACCATGCCATCTTGTTCAGAGACACCTTAGCAGGCTCTGAATAAATAACTTGGGTGTTAGAAGCAGGCTGTCTACTGTACTGCTGTACCGGACAGTATCCAGTGCTAAGCTGTAAAGAAAGAAATACTTTAATGCCATGCCATGTGAATATGGATAGAGCGCTGGGAATCAGTGTCAAGGAAACTATGTGCTTTGAGGTTTGCATTGTAATAGTTACTAATCATTTATTGCTCTTTGTGGAGGATTTCATTCTGCAGTGCAAACACTTTCTTCCGAGACTGATGACTAATGCCATTTCACATCCCTGCAATTTGTAGTTTCATTTCTCTTGTTGCCTTTTAGAGTTGAAGAGTCATACAGAAGGATGGTGAATCCTGCATGCCAGGAGGTCGATGCCAGCCCCTCCAGGGAAGAGGTTCTCAAGACAGTGCTACAGCTAATTAAAAAACACTGTGCTTTGTGAAAGCAACTTCAGTGTAATAGTACTTAAAAGGTACTTTTTATTTTGGTACCTGAAAATGCACTTTGATGTGTTTCATCCCACAAAGAATCTTCTCTTTCTTCTGTCAACGGTAATCTGGGCAGGTTATCTGTTTCACTGTTGCCTGCTGGTACTTTTCTGTATAAGGCAAAAACTCCCACGTTGTTCAGCATTCTTAGTAAAGCCACAAACACACTACGGTCATGTATGAAGTACCTCAGAGTGCTCTCTGACACTGTGACATTTCAAGACGCTATTGTGCTGGCATCTTCACCACCAGGCGAACCTGTTCCCGCATCTGTTGTGTGCCAGAATTCACTGGACTGCAGCAGGAGTATTAGGTGCCCAAGGAGAGGCTGAAATGTCATCCAGCAGTAAAACAATAAAATGATCATAACGTTGAGGAACAGAGAATCCAGTGGCCCAGTGTTGTTTACTGGAGTAGAGGATGAGCAGCTGTTGCTGTGATGGACACGCTGCAAAAAATGTGTCATAAATGAGGGCCAATAAGCATCTAGGCTTCTAAATAATAAAGTCCAAGCTGGTCAACATATGCGACTGAAATACCAATTCATTTCAGAGGGAAACAGGAGGATGCTGACATATTAGAAACAGAGACCTGAGAAGAACCTGAAATTAAAAACATTTGATAAATGATTACTAACATTTTTTTCTACAAACCATTTTCTCTATCCTATTAATAGCTTTGTCCATGTGAATTTCTATTCCTTTGAGAGAATGTGAAATGAAAAATCACAGAGAATTTGAGCAATGGGAATGATTGTACCTTTTCACTTCACCTTTTCTTTCTTGTGTGGGTTTTTGCCCATGTTGAATGTGAAAGCAGGCTACCATCAAGAATTCAGCTCTCCAGAGGCTTATTTTTATGTACATTGTTTTCACTATTGTTACTTCTAGGTGTAAAACTAAACATATGGATAAGCCTTTGTGGGGTCAGAGATGAACTGCAGATCCAGAAAGAACATAACTAAAATGTAAATTTGATTTAAACCACTATTTTTACTTACTTTCCTGTGTTAAGCAAATGCAATTATCAATTAATCTGTCCTGTAAATAAAAATGTTCTCAGTACTGCAGTTCTATACTGCAGTTCTATTACTATGCAATCTCTATACGTAAGGTGATAGAAAGAAAAACTTCTAAAAATACATTTTATTCATGCAATGTTTAACATCTGTGAATATATGGTATTAATATAATACATTTATACATACAAGTAATGTACTCTGTTGTATTTGGTGTATTATTTGTATGTAGCCTCGGGATTTGCCATACATGCAGACTGAAAATATATAGCTGTAGGTGCCCCACTTATTTTAGAAATTATGAAGCATTCAGGTATTCAGTCCTGGCTAAAGGAAATTCACATATAGGGAGCATGACTGCACATGGATGATTAGGATACAAATAGTGTGCCTGCCCTTAATGTTTTGTAGCCTTAGCTTTTCCAGTTAAGAGATCACTTGGCCTGAGGAGCGCCACTAAAAGCTTTTTCTCCTTATGCAAACTTGCACGTGAAGCCAGACTGCCTGGTTTTTGATGCTGAGTTCTTAAAAGTGTAGGTTGATATTTGAAAGAGTGCTGATAACATATATGCAATGAGTGGCGTCAGCAGACACTATTAATTACACAAATGCAGTATATATTCGTAATCCATCTTTTTCTTCAACCCAAAGCTACTTAGGCAGGCTAACAGAACAGCAAAGCAAGGTAGATCAAACCAACATGTCCTTTTCTCATGTCTTTGTTAGAATTAAAGGTCCGCAAGAGGTTGTGTGCCACATGCAGGATCTTAATGTGCATAATCATACTTCTCGTTTCTGTGGCATTTCTGCCACATTTTTGTCCACAGTGTCTAAAAAGACTGCACTGTTACTTTAATTTACATCTTTAACAAATGTAGGGGTTTGTCACTGGCTGCTAAAACGCAGGCAGCTCTGGGAGAGGAGCAGCAGGAATACAGGAACACCTGCCATCACATGCCCAGCAAAAGCATCACTTGCTTCATGTGTTATAAAACGTTTTGCTGGCCAGTCTGATGGCCACAAGAGGTCAGGATTTTGGTTCCAGTGCTTAAAAGAGCTGCCGCTCCAAGTAATTCCAAGCAAATTAAGAATTTTAGGCTATGTCGTTGTAGATAAAACTGGTTTTCTGCAGCTTTGGAGTGTGGTCGCTGTCTAAGACTGGGAGGTTAGCCCGTAACACAGTGCTGGCTGGTGGCTACCAGCCTCTGCCACGCAGTCCTGAGCATGGTCAGCCCCTGGAGCATCCCTGTTTACCTGTGGCCAATACATTTTGGAGGCCAGGCGTTTGCCAGCACAGACAAAGGCTGCTCTCTGTCAGTCATCCTCAGGGCGAAGGACATGCCAAAGCATGTTTCTTTTATTACTACCCCAGTAAATATAGCAATTTAATAATTTGCTGATTTACCAGTACAGACCTGGCTTTAGGATGTGATCCTGCAAAGATCCTGATACTACAGTCCTCAGAACATCTGGGGTGTTAGACCAGTAAAGTACACACACAGAAACTTAGTATCAAGCTTCTCAATAGTTCTGTTAAAGTCAGTGAATCCAGTCCTTACTGAACTATAAACACTATTGGTAAAGTTCAGATGTTTCTTGAAGTACAAAACAATACTTTCATTTGCCCACATTTAACTTTTTGTGCTTCTTAGTTATTTTTAAAAATTCTCCAAGAGTTTTATATGAGAGAATTTTACAAGCTCTTTTATCTTTTCTCCCTTCCCTTCCCTTCCCTTCCCTTCCCTTCCCTTCCCTTCCCTTCCCTTCCCTTCCCTTCCCTTCCCTTCCCTTCCCTTCCCTTCCCTTCCCTTCCCTTCCCTTCCCTTCCCTTCCCTTCCCTTCCCTTCCCTTCCCTTCCCTTCCCTTCCCTTCCCTTCCCTTCCCTTCCCTTCCCTTCCCTTCCCTTCTTTTTTCCTTTATTTGTTTTGTTTTATTTTATTTTATAGAACTCACCACAGTATTTCAAGCACCTTTTTTCTCATTTTAATCTTATTTGTTTCCATTTTCTCGGTCTAGAGGGGAATAGCTACTTAAATAAAATGGCATTCAGTTGCCTAAACATAGACATCCACAGCCAGCTAGTCTCCCTAAGGTATCTGAGATGTCTGCATGGGGCTGCCAGATATGACATGAGACATTTGGTTGAGCTGTTGATCTGTAAAGTGGCAGCTGGAGGCCTGCAGGGATACCATATGGTGCCTAAAATGGCACTATTCACCCACTTAAGCAGTGAGAGGGTTAGAAAGCAGCAGTGCAGCCTCTTTGGGCTGTGTCTATATTAACAGGTGGCCTGGAACAAGTAGGGCAGATCTGTAGCACAGAGGACCTGGTGCAGAGGACCCAGTGTGTGCCCTCCATGTATTTCAGAGATTTATTTCAGGCCAGCTCTGATCTGGTCGCATGGGCTGGTGTTTCTGTAGCGCACTAAGTGTGCTTCTACAGCAGATCTTTTGGTTTAGTTTTGGCTGGATGAAGTCCAGTTCACAGACGCCGGGACTGTTGCACAACATGAAGCAAAGTGTGGCGAGGAAGGGTGGTCAGGAGGAACGCTTCAAAAGTGCATTCCTGATCCAAGCTAAAATGCTAATGTGGATGTATTATGTAGATGTAATGTAGAAGCAACGTGTATCTCTTGGAAAGGTTTTCTTGGAGCCAAAACAGACTTTGGGTCCAATTTCCTCAGCGTCCAGATTGAGGGCTCACCTGGAACATACTACAGCTCCTTTTGGTCCATGTTGCCAGGTTTCCCGCAGGGGGTAACCATAGATGGGAGCAGGGAAGAGTGGATTTTTGTGTGTGCTTGGTCCCAACCTGCTGTAGCATGGGGTGTAGCCATGGTGCTCATCCAGTGTTGGGAGTAGTAAGTGCTGCTGCCAGCCTCAGAGGTGGGGGAAACCACTTGTAAGCAAACACCAAACTTCAGCAGCGAAATGTAAAGCTGCTATTCAGCCATTTCTGCTCCCTGCCCCCCAAAGTAAAAGTTTGCAAGACAAAGACTAATTCCCCAAAGTCAGAGGCTAGAAGACATGCAGGCTCTTTCAGAAGACATGGAATATCTATCTCCATTACAGATACAGTTTCATAGTCATGATTTTTACCATTATTTTCTGTAGAGATAACAAGTGACTTTATATACAAACTGATGTTTTATCAAGTAGGAGTTCACTGTGCTGAGTGCCTGGAACTAACACATGACACCTGAAGAGGCCAGTTCTCCATCAGGTTTTCTTCACTGTTCGACATTTTGTGTAATCTCCCTACAGCATGACTAGCTTCTAGAAATTTGCCTAAAAATGTGCATTCTGCCTCCATTATCAATTCCTGACAGTTTTAGAGACAGGAGAGTCAGGACACTCCATGAGACTTTGATGGAAGGAAAAATACCTCTCTTCAAGCTCAGGATAAACAAAGGCCCCAAAGAGTTTTTATTTTTGTTTTTATTTTCCTTTTTTCTTTTCTCTCTTTTTTTTTTTTTTAAGGAATGAATAATTGCTAGTTGTCTGTTAAAATTCATTAGCTTTTTCAGTCCCAGTTCCCCTATTTTCTTAATTTGAATATTTGAAGAAACACATAAGACTGAATTGTTGCTGCAGGGGGCTGCACTGGCTTTGATCTTTTAAATGGAAAAGCTATGTTCAATAAAATTAAATCAGCTCTTTTGTAAAGACAAAGATCATCACCCTCTGGCTTAATTTAACTAAACAGATGTAGGGTTTATGTAAATATGCAGTCATTGTAATGTGAAACAAAAGCTAGAATACCCTGCCATTAGTATAAAAATGCATTCTGTGTTACCAGCTGGTCAGTCATGACCTTTTATTCAGCCATAGAGACAGTGCATGTCATGTACTCCAAAGCAGGGGAAATATGACAAAAAGTGCTATGTCCACAAACTCATTGCTTATGAAAAGAACCAGTCAGATAAAGCTCCATTTTAAGCACACAGCAGATACAGAATGAGCTCCAGTGGGGTAATTTACTTTTCTGCCGCTCTCCCCCTCCCCAGGGCCAGCTGTACAGGTGAAAGGTTAGCGCAGCCTGCATATTTGCTTGGGCTTTCAGTTTTCTTTCACAAAAGATGCTGTAATCAAGCAGGCACATCTTTTCTTGAGAGAATGGAAGACACTTCTGCAGAGGATCTAGACCACCTCCCATAGCTGTGTCTCCTGGCCAGTGACTCTGAGGCTTTTGTTGGTGATATCAATACCTTTCTAGAGGCCCATTTCCAAATAAGTCTTCCTTGACTTTAGTGGTATCGACCAGACTTACATGAGGTTGGAGCAATAAGTAACGATGCATGATGCTAATGAGTCTCACCTGCTGATGCAAGCAGATTTTTGTTGTATTGACACACAGAAGATACTGTGTTGCTGCTCTCTCTGAAGTTTGGTCTGTATCCAGCTGCACGTACTCCTTGTTCCCAGCCTGTAAGATTTCAGGGTGCTCCAGCCCATGACTGCAGCTCCCAGAAACATTCCTTTCCCTCCTGTAGTCCAAAGTGCTGGCAACACAAGCTTCAGACACCACTGGTACCCATCTTGACCCCCAGAAAAGAATTCCTCAAACATCTTAAGACTATTTTTAGTTTTTACTCCAAAATGGGGTGCAATGCTTCTGTGTCAAGTTGATGAAAATGTCTCTGTGCTAATATTTTCATTTGAGCTTTCTCACTCTACAGCAGTATTTTACTGAAGCTGATTACCTAAGTATGTCTGTTCTCATAAGACTTACATAGACATTCCTTAATAATGTAGTTCATGTATTATTTTTGTGTTCTATGTATATGTATGGCCCAAATGACATGGGCTTTGCTCTGGTTTTGCATTTTCCATGAGCTTTGTTTGATAAACGGAATATAGGCTATTTTAGTGAAGGGAAAGCACTTGCAGTTAGCTTTTATTTAGCGATTCCCAGCTTCTGAACTGCCGTTGGGTTTAACGGTGGTATTTGTGATCAGAGGCCTTTCACCGGCTCTGTCTCTGCTTCCCCATAGCAGCACAGCTCCTCAGCTCCCAGTAGCATTCCCACATGATTATTCTAACACAGCAAAGAGTTCAGCTCTAGAGTTCATCTACTTTACAGTTACAGCTGCCTCCCTTGGAGGACACATCATCTGTGAAACAAACTGCTCTCAAGGTATCATAAAAAGCCTCTCCTTGTTCTGTGTGGGAGTTTCACTGAGCAGACAGCTAGGAAATGATCTGAATGTGGGCTCTACATAGGAAATTAAAACTTATTTATCTGCAGCTGCAATTCAAAGGAAGCACCTATATGTAGCATTGCCAGCGATCACCAAAAATAGACTCACTTTCTCAAAGTGTTTGATCTTAGGAAGAAATTGCTTGGCATTTCACAAAGGTTTTCCTATAAATCTGAATCTATTGGGACAAAACCTGCTGCTCACATAAGTCTCCAGAGACACTGGATCTACAGGGTGGTTTTTCAGGATGATTTCACAATATTCAGAAGGGACAGGGGTTGCTACCCTCATCTTCTTTTCCAAAGAAGTTCTTTGGGCAGTTCTTTTCAGGGCAAAACAGAAGAGCAGCTGCACGACTGTCCTGGAGAAGGGGAGCAGAATGGTCTGCAGCCACCTGTACACGCAAATTCCCTGGCCAGAACAGTCCCTGATGTCTACCCTGACCACAGAGCCCTGGGACACTGCACATGGCTCAGAAACTCAATCAAACAAAATTGCAGGAGGCTGCAGAAAGCCCCTCAGGGAGGGCAAAGGAAAACAAGAAAGTCTTCCAACACAAACAAAACAACCTGGGAGCTGCTCCAAGTTTGCAGCCCACCAGGCAGAGGGGAGATCTGAGTCAGAGGGGAATCAGTGAGAGCCATGCTCAGCTCGTGCCACAATAAAGAATGAGACAGGAAAAATGGGTGATATTCAAGCAAAAGGCAGGCTCAGAGGAATATGCATTTCCCTCCTGAAAGGTCACACCACAAAAAGCACAGTAAATATTCCACACAAAATCAGCAATGGAAAAAAATGAAGAAAATGGAAAGGGTAGAGGCATTTCTGTTTCAAAACCTGATCATCCATGATAGAATCACACTGATGCAAGATTGCAAGGATGCAAGGATGCAAAGATGCTGGACTAGATGCACACCATCCTAAACTGTGCATATGTGTATGTGTGCACATGTGTGTGTATGTGTGCACATCTGTGCTGCGGGAAGGCATAGGGAGATAAATCTGTCTCTGAATACATAGCTTAGTTGTATAACAGGAATTTTTTTCCAAATGCCTCCTGGAAATAGGAAAGACAAGTGTGGTGATTTCCTAATCTTCTTCCCACAGGGCTACAAGGATAAGAACACTCTTATTCCCAAAGCAATTTTAGCCTGACTCTTACCTGAGAAAAGAGACAAGGGATTGAAACTCTGGAGGCAGAGTAAGGATCTGACCCCTGGTTATGTCTTCCTGGAATGTATTTTGTCAATCTGTTGTACAAAGGAAGAACATTTTTGTCCCTCTGCTTTCAAGGTTGGTGGGTGAGCCCTGGCCAGTCTTTTCACTGGAAGGGTACCACCAAAGTGAGGTTGCACTCCTGGGCAGACGTGAGTAATGCATCTGGTAGGGAGGAGGATTTAATAGGGATCTTCTGCTCAGTCTTTCCACTTTGGTACTTTTGGAGACCTTTAAGCTGTGTGTAATTGCTGTAGTGAGTTCCTTGATCAAAGTCTACCCTCTGCACGTAAAATGCAGGTACCTCATTCAGACTTCTGGCTTCATCTTTGCCAGACAGATAGCAAAAAAATGGTGTGTCGATCAATTTTTAGAAAACATCATCAATAGGGGTGGGAAGAGTGTTTTGGATATGATTAAAACTTTTAAACCAAACCTAGCAGCCTAGGAAACTGCTCAAGAAGCTTCTGAAGCACAACTTCTCTCGTACATATCCCTCTCCCTGCCTTCACCCAGGACTATGAATGCTGAAGCAATGAGAAATCCTGCTCTGAGAGGGGTCTGTATCAATAAAATCGCAGCAGGCTTGAAAGCTTTGCAGGAGGCTTGTTCTCACCATTGTTTCACCTCTCTGTTTGAGCGTTTGTTTTTGGTTTGTTCTCTTCCTCAGCAGCTGTACTTACTGAGAGAGAAATGAATATATTGTAGGTGGTGTTGGTTCATATCCCTCAGGAAAAATTGTAGAGGTGAGTGTTTTTAGCATTTCCCATTGCCAGGTTATGGAGCAGAAAATAGCAGCAGAATTGGAGGTATTGACATAAGAGGAGGTAGAGATATGACCAGTGTGAAGGAGGAGTTTAAAAATTTCTGTAATCAAGCTCTTTGTTCTAGTTCCCACCCTACAGAGAAACAGCTTTATAGTAAATATCAAACTTTGCTTTACCTTGCTTGACAGTGTTGGGGAGAAAATAGGCAGGAACATACTAGCACACTGCAGGAGAAAAGCAAATAATGTCCTTTGCTTCCAGCCATGCCAGTGGTACAGCCAGTTGTGATAGGGAAAGCCCTGAATCCAGTTTCAGTAAGTCAAGCACAGCTGGGGTATCAACAAGTCTGTGGTTTGTTTTTGTCTCCTGGGATTCGGGTCATGTTAATGTTGCATGCACAGCCTGTGGAGCTGGGGTAAGTCACAGAGGTCTGGATCTGGGTCTGAACTCCTTCAGAGGTCACGGTTGCTTCAGCTGGGGATTTTGGGGTAGGCCCATTAAAGATTATCACTCTGAGCTCTGATATTCTTTCTCAGTGTGGAATTAACAGGATCCACATGGTGGATTTGGAATCTAATATTCAGATGTGGAGAGCCCTCAGCACTAAGCCCCCGGTCTTTAACAGGAGCTGTGCACATGCTGAAGCTCAGGTTAGCAGGTCCTGCATGTTGGTCAGTGGTGAGAAAGCATCTCACCCTGTTTCAGGTGGCGGAAGAGGTTTACAGCCTGAAGTTATACTCATTTTCAAGTGCTTCACTAACAAGAATCAAATATTGGAATCGATGGAGTTGTATGAGAAATATTTAAAGAACTTTTAAAAGACCTCCCTGTCCTCACAATCTGTTCTATAGCATAAAAGGGCATGGCAGGAATGGCATTTCTTTTAGACAAATATGTCTTATTTCTTTTGTTAAATGTTTTCTTTTGTAGGGGCTGTCTGCCCATCCCAGGCAGAAGCAGGGATCTCAGATTGCATGCTTTTTCCATCACCAGCTGTCTGCTCGTGTGCATGACCTATTGATGTCCCTGGTGATTGTGCAGAGACTCATGCAGAAAGGAGCGCTGCCTCTTGACATTAAGCTCCTCTTTTTTGACCTCTGGAAAAAGGATTTTTAATGTGAATTTTGGGAGTGAATTTTCCCCGAGGCAGGCTCCTGTACTGTGAAATACTCCCCTTGCAGGACCACAGGGGCCTGAAGGCAGATGCAGGGATCTGGGCTGGGGGAGGCAGGGAGGTGGGGAGGAAAGGCAGAGTCCCAGCAACGCAAGGGAGGTGACTGGTTTTTGGCAGGCTCCCTCAGAGATCTACAGACCCTGGGGCTTTATCTGCAGGGTGGCCAACATCTGACAAAACAATCCGCTGGAAGCCTTGTTGAGGGAACCTTGCAGACTTTCCTGCCGCTTGCCCAGATTTCCCCACACAGGGAGTGGATCTGGCACAGGCGATGTGAGCAGTCAGATTTCAAAACGCACCGTGCCATAAATTCCATCAAAGGGGGAAGCTCTGTGGATCAGACAGCAGGGTCCAACACACCCGCCTTGCTCCATTTGCATGCCTAGATCTGTTGGGATGCCAGTTCCTTTTAATGAAAAACTAGGACTTTTAAGTTTCTTTTGTTTTACTCCTTCTGTTAATCCAGTGTAATCGGCACACTCGTGCATAAAGGGAAATCTGCAGCACATTAGATTAACTCTGTCTCTTCTGAAGTTATTTGTTTGCAATTGTTCTGCAAACCATCCTTTAGAGTCGGTGTATAGATAATACAGAGCCACGAGAGGGAGCGAGAGTACTAAATATGGCAGTTTGGAATTTAAGAGGGGGTTATAAGTCTGGATAAGCACAGTCAGCTTTAGAGTGATATAAACACATAAAACATAAAGAGCTGGAAGAACAGGGAGGTTGGCTCAGAAGGTACGTGTTTGTATTAAAAGGTGGAAAACCAAAAGATAATTTAAAAACATTTTGATATATGTGGTAGGCATTGGGTTTTTTCGATTCTTGATTTCTTTTTATAGAGAACACCGCCTAAGCTGCCAAATGAGATAAAGATGTAGCTTTTACAAGTACCTTTATACTGTCCCTCTAAGAGAAAGGGAAAAGGGGAATACTAAATAAGGTGATTAACATGGCTCTCAGTTCCACAGAATTTAAACACAATACTTTTATCTTTACAACAGCACTGCTGAAGCAAGGATTGCCTTTTCTGTCGCTTCACTCTTGTGTGGCTGTGAGCAAATCACCCAAACCCAAATCCTCAGGGATTATTAGGTAACTAATACTCAAAAATTGCAGAACTGAAGTACCTAAATAATACTGTAGTCCTATTTCCCCTATGCCCCATTTGCTCTATATGTCTGAAATATAACTTCTTCCCCTCACAGAGAAACTGAACATGCTCAATACACTAAAGAGTGTAAGAAGATTATATGTTGTAGGCACCTGGGGCTCAGGGGCTTTGATTGTTACAGCTAGCATAAAATAACTGGATTTTTTTTTAATGGTGCTATTTTTTGTTCAAGTGCATCCTGGGCTGGTTTTCCATGCAGCCATGCAGAAGGGGTGCTGCTGAGGCTACAAGCCAGGTATTCTGATTAAAAAGTCAAGATTGCCAGAGCTCTGCAGTGATGCACGCATGGCACTGACCTGGCTTCCTATTACAGACTTGTCTTTTGTGTCTCCTGAGTTTTATCAGTTTGCTTTATTGTAATGGGTTCATTCAGGCTGCAATAATTAAGGGCGTGTCAGATTTTTCCATAATGCGATCTTATTTTCAATGAGCTATAAAATTTCACTCTTGGCTGCAACTTGACATATGTAGTTGAGAACCTGCTGCTTTTAAAGCATTTTTAAATGCCTTGAAGCATTCTTTGAACCAAATTGGGCTATTAAGAAAAAGGGGACTGTACTCCATAATACGCTGGTTCTAAAAACCTCTTTCAAGTCAGTGGGAATTCCTCCCCCTCCTTCTCCTGATATCTTTCAGGCCACAAATAATGGCAGGAGTCATATGAATTACTGATGTTAAAGACATTACAAAATTTCATTGTGGAGGTAACGTGTTAGCTCCAGAGTTAAAGTTGCACTGGGTTTTGATTTTAAAGCAGGGGAAAAAATTACTGTTGAATAATTGGTTGCGGTGCCTCAAAAATTACATGTACTATGTAAGTCCATGCCTTCTAAGTATAAGTAGTGGTATTTATGGTGAAAGCTGCCTGAAACGTGTCCTTTTAAGACTCCATTTTTAGTTTCTCATAACTTTGCCAATCTTTCTGAGTTGAAATATCCCCTGCAGAGTGCTTGCCCCAGGGTGAATGCTTTTGGAAAAGTGTTAGCAAAACATCCAGGAAAAACATTGCAAAAATCATGCACTGCTTCCCCAGCACAGCATGCAGGAAAAGATGAGCTGCTTCACCCATTTTAGAAAATTTCAGCCACCATTTTGTTGAAGGACTGTAGCATCTCCATGGTTTGCAACACATCTGAAACCTGAGTCGTGGGCCACTCCTGACTAAGTGTCAGAAACGTGCTTGTAGAGTTCACCAAAAAAAAGCTATCAACATCTGGCCATGTCATAAGCCTCTGCAGCCTTTTAATTCACTACAGCTCAGAGGAGGCTTCTTAAAGAGACTCAGTGCTCCCATCGGTGAGCACGGTCTAACAGGGCTGAGCAGAGCTCTCCCCACAGCCTCATCACCTGCATCCAGCATCGGGCATCAGGCACGATGGCACAGGGCTACCTCCGCTGGCTCTCCCAGCTGTCCACTGCCAGGCAGTTAGAAGAAGAGCTCCACGATATCAGCCTAAGGATCCAAAAAATTGGGATGAGCCAAAAGCAAGGAGCTACGTACTTGAATGTGCACAATGGAGGACCGCTCTCCGTACGGAGCCAAGGGGCAGAGCTCATCATCGTTTGAGGCTCAAGCTACTGGTGAACAAGACAGGACTCGCCAAGCTCAGTCCGACAAAATGTTTTCTTCTATATCCCCACCTCATGCACTACGTGAGATAGCTGGGATTCAGGAAATGGATCAAGACAGGGATTTAGTGAAACCTTGTTAAAAAGGACCCTTGTCTCACTATAAAAATGGAAAGTAGTGAAGGACTTGCAGCCACTGGAAGGCTGGACGGGTCGTTAAAGCGTAGAGTGATACCTAACCCTGCCCTCTGACTGTGAAGCCCTATGCAATCCTCAGTGGGGGATAACAAATTTCTCCCCAGCCCCTCCAAAGCAACAGTCTGACAGCAGATCCAATGTGGAGCCCATTTTTTCAAGTAGATATCAAATGCAGAGCAATCTGCCTGGTCAACGCTCGGTCCCCGGAGCTGTCCCCTGAGGACCCACCTCCTTCCTGCAACACACGGCTTGTCCCCTGCCAGTCGCCTCCATCCTTCCCTTTGGGCAGGCAGATGGGCCAGGGCTGGGGCAGGTCCAGCCGAGCCCCAGGGCTCTTACAAGGTAAGGTCACCCTACATCCCTGGGCAAGCGGCATAAATCACTTTTTTTTTTTTCACAGGTGGTAACTGTGTGTGTGCGTGTGTTGCTCATTGTAGTGCCTACCCGGGGACATCTGGTGTCTGGTCTTCAGCAACGCTGAGCTTTCAGGGTGACAACTGGAGTCAGTGGGAATTATGCTCAGAGTAAATAAAGCGCCCTATGATAAATAAAGCGCCATAAACCAACATTGGCTGAAAAATCTGGGGCTTGGCATTTCAAATCAGGATTTAACAAATGAGAAGAAGGGTTTGCTGTGAATATTTGTGCCTTTTTCCTCATCCATAGCAGGAGAAGGGTGAGAACTGTTCTTGTCATAAGGATGCTATCAGGACAAATCCATTTGGGAAGCATTTGCGTACTATCCTGATGGAGCTGTTGACAAATTCATTGTGAAATGACTAATTTGTTTCCCACGACTGAAACTTTCTGCATCGATATTCCACTGAGGTTTTATTTTGAAAAAAGACAATAAAAATAAAATTTTCTCAATATTTTTCATGACAAAAAAATACACATTTTTTCCTACAAACTGAAAAAAAATGGTTTTAATTTGTTCAAAAATAGCAACTTGGCTTTACCCAGAATTTTTTTCCTCAGAATTAATTAAAAAAAAGTAAGATGTTTTTGCTTCAATTTAGATGGAAACAGTTTGAAATGTCAGAAGCTTTGCCTAAAAACAAACAACCAAATAATTCTCTAAGAGATCTATTATTTTGAGAGAGATCTAGGAGTTCTTTTTGTCAATGGCTACCTTCAGGTGACTCCAGTGGTGCTAGAATTTTGTTCTTTGATCTTGGAAATGCATCCATGGCATCAAAGTGTGTGAGGTCCTCAGTAACAGCATTTCTGCTTTCAGATTTGCATAAATCCAGGAAAGAGTGTAGTATTAGAGCTCAGTGTCAGAGATTAACAAGGTACCATGTTTAAGCAAAGTGTGATTATTGCTGACCAAAGTGGATAAAGGAATACATGCAAATAAATCAAAGGAATATAAATATTAATAGTGATAAAAATAATAATAAAGCATAATTCTGACAGCTTCTGAGGAATGAGGATCTGTGATTCTGCTTGAGATGAAAATCAGGATTAAGTCAAATAAATTAAAATGGTATGGATGACAAGGGCATCAGACCCAGGTTTTTCCAGACATGCAAGAAGCAGCTTGTAGCAGGTTTATTTCAGTCAGTACTTCAAAATGGTGCAATAGATTTGAGTACATTCTTACATGAAGCATAAATGTTAATCTAGGCAGCAAGAATGAAAACACAGTTTAGAATGGACAGCAGTTTGGACAGGGTGATTTTCTTCAGCTATCTTGCTCTGGCATATGTTGTTGTTTTATTCAAAAGAACACACACAGTTTGAAATCTTTGTGTCTTTCATTGAAGACAGATCGGGCAAAATTCCTTATAAAAATATTTCATATATTTTCTAAATGCTTTACTGCTGCCAGAGTCGGCAAGGGTGCATTATCTAGAGTGCAATCAAATGTCATGCTAGAAAAGCACTAAAGCCTTTTTAATTAAAAATGTCAAAAAGGCTTAAGTAAAATTATAACTGCTGGTTACTGTAATCTTCTCAGAGGGGTACTCGTGTGTGTGTGTGTGCTTGTGCCTGTGCGAGCAGGAGTGTGCGAGTGTGCTGGAGTGCAGTAGAAAATGAACCCTGTACAAACAGCGAAGTACAATGTCTGCAAGGGTTCATCTGAACTTGCAGCTGCGCATACCCTCCAGCCGGACTCTTAACCCTTTCATGCCCCCGCATGAATACTGCACAGCTTCGCAGGCTGACATGCACAGCAATGAGCACGGTGAGCACAGCCATTAGACAAGACGTGAATTTTGCCACGACATGTGATTTAAAAACTCACGAGTGACCGTTCCCGTTGGCACCATGCTACATATGCAATTTGCCTTTGCCCTTCTTGCCGACAAGGTTGACAGAGCAAAGGGAGGAGGTGGCACTCCAAAGTCAGTAGAGCTCCAGCTGTTTGTGACAGCCAAAATATGAGGCAGAACATCTTAAAACTGTTCCAGGCAGGGTCAAGAGCAGGCAGCTGCCCTGAGACAGGCTATTCCACCTTACATACTCCCCAGCTCCACCCTCCACACTTCTAGGGTTACTTCAAGGGTTACTACTTCAAGGCATGCACTGCTCCAGGCCAGATAAAATTGCTGCCCCTATTCCCATCCCACCAGTAGCAGGAAAGGAAAGCATTTCCATCGATAGCTCTCTGCTTTTCCTTTCTGCCACATTTTCTCCTTCAACACCCTCTTACCTAAGCTCCCTTCATTGAAACTTTTGCCCCCTTCAACCTTACTGTCACCTTTCCACTTCCTCCCCGCCAACTCCAACACAGACTGTGCCACCACTCTGCCAGCAACAGTAAGGCTGAATTTTGCCTTGAAAAACTATGTTAAGCTCTAAATATCCTGCTGCAATGTTCAGAATTCCCACTTTACACATGCTTGGTTATTATATTAACCAGCAACACCATGTAACTTCCAAAACTAACCATTGGCATGTTAACGCTGATAATTCAAGCATAATATAAAGATGGAGATTTACTCCTTAAAGACCAAACTGTGGCTTTGCTGTGAGACCCATGCAAAGGGTTGGATAATGTTACATTGCCCTAGCAGCAGACTACAAGGCAATCTGAGTCACCAAGCACCCTGCTCTACCAGCCCTCAAGGTCTAATTTTTTATGGCATGTCTGAGCCCTGTTACTCCCTTGTGTAGCTCTGGGAGATGCACCACAATTTGGCCCCAAGGAAGTTTACATATTTTGAGAAACAAATTGTTGGAGTGGCCTGTCCTTTTATTACAAATTCACTGAAACAAACAGTTTGATGTGTCAGTACAGAACTAATCACACAGAGCTTGGTATTCTCTGGTGTGTGTGTATTCTGGAAGCAGTGAGGTAGAAAAAGTGCACCTTGTCATCCTTCTGCTCTTGTGCTTACTTGTATAACCTTTTACCTTTCTCATTTTAAAAAAATGTTGGCCAGGTTGAGTTCATCCAGGTGCCTCACCGGCGTGTTCCCCTCAATGTATTCTCTAGCTGCACTATCAGACATTCAAAGTAGATTTAAATAAAAAAAAAAGTCTTTCCCAACTGTACATTCTCTGCTGCTCCATCACAAAACCAACTGATAGCCAAAATGAATGAGACACATTTCACCTACTACTGTGAGGCAAATACTATTTTTAAGCAGTGATATCTTCCCTTCTGCAGTCAACCAGTTCTTTTTGTGCCACCAAAGTAATTGTAAATCATTTTGATTTGTTAAGGTGAGAATATAATGGTGTCCTGGTTTCAGCTGGAATAGAGTTAAATTTTCTTCCTAGTAGCAGGCATAGTGCTGTGTTTTAGATTTAGTAGGAGAAGAATGCTGATAACACACTGATGTTTTTAGTTGTTGCTAAGTACTGCTTATGCTAGTCAAGGACTTTTCAGCTTCCCATGCTCTGCCAGGTGCACAAGAAGCTGGGAGGGGGCACAGCCAGAATAGTTGATCCAAACTGACCAAAGGGCTATTCCATACGCTATGACGTCATGCTCAGTATATGAACTGGGGGGGGGGTTGGCCAGGGAGCAGTGATCGCTGCTCAGGAACTGTCTGGGTATCGGTCGGCAGGTGGTGAGCAATTGCGTTGTGCATCACTTGCTTTGTATATTACTATTATTATTATCATTATTATATTATTATTATCATTACTATTTTACTTTATTTCAATTATTAAACTGTTCTTATCTCAACCCAGGAGTGTTTCTCACTCTTACTCCTCCGATTCTCTCCCCCATCCCATCGGGGTAGGGGGAGTGAGCGAGTGGCTGCGTGGTGCTGAGTTGCTGGCTGGGGCTAAACCACGACAAATGGACACAAAAACTCGTTGGCACGTATGTTCAGGTTCTTCACCTGTTACAGGTCTGTTTATTTGCAATTCATGAATTTAAAATTATGATGTCCTTGTACTAAACACTTGCAATGAAGCTCTTGCTTCATTTTTTCTTGTCTTACAAAGGTAAGCACAAGATGCCATCATGCTTGGGTTCAGTGCATGGATTAGCAATATTTGAATAGCTCTTACAGGCCAATATAGTGCTAAGATTTGTAGTCAAAATAGCAAAATTGTTTGTGCCTTGATAAGCAGGAGATTCAGCAGCATTTCTCCAGGAGAAACTTTGCACAAGAAGATTTGTGATGTCCCAGCTGATTCAGCCCAGCTTGCAGAGAACATGCACAACTGTTGGAGGAATTGAGGCAGAGATTGCATCCAGGTGTCACAGTGATTGAAGGATCTGTCTATAGCTTGTACTATTTCAAACACTCACAGTTTAGGAACCTTTGCAAAGCCCCTGAGTTACGGGTTGAATGTATCAAATACTGGTTTCTGGAGTGGTAAACAGTGACTGATAACAGCCAGAAGGTGTGGTCTCTACAGCTCCTTGAGTCATCTGCTCTCATCCTAGAAACAGACATGTGTTCATTAAACATTCTCAGGACTGTACTAACAATTTAATAGTATAGGTGAGCCAGCACTAGTGCTCAGCTGAACATGCAGATGTAGCTGAGACCTGTAGCTCATTCTGAAGTAGCAATCTCTGCCCAAGGTGTCTTCCCAAGAAGCCCATGAAAAAGATCTGAATTCAGCATTTTGGGACACAAAGCCTCTGCCAGTCAAACTAAGAATGTGCTTTGGATTATCCCAAGTAATCTAAATGACCTAATTTAAAATCCAGATTTATAAATCTCACATCACTGTCCAGTCTTTCAAGTAATGAAAGCACCCTTGAATTTTATAGGAAATGGAGGGGGACTAGAATTAAAACCTGTGATTTTTTTCTGTAAATGATTAAATTGAAACATCTGTGCAGTCGCTGTCATCAGAGATATCTGACCACTTCCTAGTCAGTGCAGCATCGAGAGCCAGCCCCATTCCACAGACTGGAAGCAAAAGTCTTGTACAGATTCACTTACCTCATTTAAGAATTATTTTAAGGAATTAGCAATACTTAAAGTCTTTATCTTAATAAATGAAGATAATTTCTGCTCCAGTGAGACTACAGCCCATATTGCATTGTTTCATTACAGTAAGCCACCACAGCATCATAAATAAAGCCACAAACCTTCAGCATATGGGAAACACTTCTCAGTCTGACAGGACTGAAACAACTTCACTGTTGCAGGTAGTTGCCCCCTGGAGACAAAGACCATCCTCAGGCTGCTTTGGCTGCTGCATGCAGAAGGGCAGCATCAACGTCTCTGAGCCTCTGTGGGCTGATGGACTTCCTCACTTGCCAGCTGTCTCCTTGGAAATCTCTTGGCAGCAGGTGAAGCTCACATGCTGGTTGTAGACTAGACATTGCCCGAGCACCTGAACCATTTCCAAAACAGTTTTCCTAGACCTTGGATTTCTGCCGACAGCGGCCAATGTGATGCAGACACCTACCTTGGCACAGTCTTTGTGCATTTTTTAAAAGTCTTTCCTGGTGAAAGATTGGGTTTTGTAGTACAAAGCCTTTTTACGAGCTGCCTCAGCAGAACCATGCAGTAGTAAATACAAGTGTGACATTTGGTACCTGCTGTTGAAATGGAGGCACAAACATATGATAAAGGGGCTGGCTGATAGATGGGGACATGTTGGGTGCACTATAGTGATAAATTGTTTCCCTGTTATGCCTAGGAGACAGAAGTGATGCACATATGGCATACTGGCATACTGTCACTTCTGTGTTTCCAACGTAGTAGAAATCTGTGAATCTAACAACTCTTCTTAATTGATTATGCCAGTGCTGGTCAATATTAAAATGACAAAAAGAAATAATGCCTTTGCTCTCCATTATTGGTGATTTTTAGACAGGGCCTGATTTCATATTATGACATTATGTCTCTTTGTACCAGCTTAAAACTTTCTAGTCATAGATAACAGAATGACTTTCTAGGCATTATAGATACTTAAAATACATATCTGATTAGAAACTGGTACTGCAGGGAGCCTGCAGACAAATGCAATGACCATTTTATAAGAAGAATCTGTAAATTTGAGGTTTACCTATGCTGAAAGAGTAAAATGCCCTTTCCATCTTACATCAAGCAGGTACCAACATCCAAGATTATGAGGTGGGTAGGACTGCATTTGACTGCCTCTAAGTTAGAAGCACAGCCTGAACCACAATGTAGCATTGGATTAGTCTTTAATGTGAGACTCAGAATATACTGTATCATCACTGCCTTCTCCTCTGCCATTGCAGAATATTAATAATATTCCTTTTTATATGATAATTCAGCACAGAGCATGAATGATTTTCTGTATAAGTAATTATACGTTCAGAAGCTGTTTTCCAGTTCCATGATTAGACTATAACCAGTATTGCTATCTATACTTAATCAATATCCCAGATCCTGTCTGATTGTGGAACAAATACTGGTGATGCTCAGAGTAAAAAACAATGTCGCTGCCTGCCTGCTCAATGCTGACTCGTCAGCCAAGATGTATTATTACTCCTGTACCATAACTCACCTTTGTGCTTCACACTACTAATCAAAAGGCTCTGGTTCTTCATATACTTTCTGAATGAAATAATAATGCTTTTTCTTCCCTCTCTCCTCTCACACATTCCAGTGGAGTATCAACAAGGCAGAAATATTTAGCATATTTCCAGCACTAGGCTGTAATTTTAATTTTTGTGCAGCATGCACAGCGCTAGACAGGTGTTTTGAAATGTAAATAAAAAGCAGCGTAGTGTGGGACACAGTACACAAACTACTGCAGAAGACTCCAGCACAATGAGAAGTGTAACATCTATCTGTTTAATAGGGCGGCAGGCCTGTGTAATGAGCAGAAACCGCTCATTTAAAATCTTTACTACAGCTCTCCAACTCAAATATAAAACACATTCCAAGAAGGCAGGAGGTGGAATAGCAGAGCTCCGGCATAATGTGGAGGGTAGTGCACAACAGCTCAGTAAAAAAACCTCTCTAATGTATATAGGAAAGGTATGACAGGCATCTTAAGCAAGGTAGGAGCCAGCAAATAGCAGTGGGCAGTGTTTGCTCTAACAGGCATGATGCTGAGCAGCCAAAAGGCCGTGTATGTGTCTTAAATGTGCGTGCTCTGAGCAGGTTTCTAAGCAAGTTATCCATTTCCAGCATTATGTGCCTGTGGTTAAAGGGATTACCCAGTGGTAATCCAGTTCTGGAGGAGATTAACTTCCAAAAATAAGAGAAAGCTTGTGCAGTGGACACATTTTTGGCTCTGCTGAGTTGGGTGGAGTGTTAGGGTAGGGGGTGGGGGGGAGAAGGATGAATAACCTCCACCCTCTGTTTATCTCCCCACTAGAGGCCTCTACACAACTGTCAAAAAAAGCTTTTATTGTCAGCATATTTTTAGGCCACTTAAGATGACAAAGTGCAGAAACCAGTTAGGCAGCCTTCTGTGGAAGGTGAAGCCCTGTGCAAACAGAGCTCCAGGCACATAACTGCCCCTTAGGTAAGGAGGATTTCCACCATTGTCCACTGGCTGTCCTAGAATTTGTAATACATTTATATTTAAAGCTTGATCCTGACTTCACATCAGATAGGTTTATGCAATGTGATCCCACTGCCTTCAGTGATGCTACTTTAGTTGATATTGGTGCAAGCAAGGTGAAAAGCAAGGAGATACCATGTTATAGCAAATAATGTGAACAGCACCTTTGATTTCTCTGTATATTGTTACATCTTTCAGCTACTGTTGTCTTGAAAGCTACACCTGAGCTATGCTACATGAGCTCTTTGGCTTGCCATTAAAACATTATTTCAAACAGCTCTTACTTTTTGTACTGGTTTTGGCTGGGATAGAGTTATTTTCTTCCTAGTAGCTGGCATAGTGCTGTGTTTTGGATTTAGTTTGAGAATAATGTTAATAACACACTGATGTTTTAGTTGTTGCTAAGCAGTGCTTACACTAGTCAAGAACACTTTCAGCTTCCCATGCTCTGCCAGGTGCACAAGAAACTGGGAGGGGGCACAGCCAGGACAGCTGACCCAAACTGGCCAAAGAGCCATTCCATACCATATGATGTCATGCTCAGTATATGAACTGGGGGGAGTTGGCCGAGGGGCAGTGATTGCTGCTCGGGGACTGGCTGAGAGTTGGTCAGCAGGTGGTGAGTGGTTGTATCACTTATTTTGCCTGGGTTTTGTTCCTTTTTTTTTGTTGTTTTACTTTTCACTACAATTTTTAAAAATTATTATTATTTTATTTATTTCAATTATTAAACTGTTCTTATCTCAACGCACAAGTTTTCTTACTTTTGCCCTTCCGATTCTCTCCCCCATCCCACTGCGGGGGGGAGAGAGTGTGAGAAGCTGTGCGGTGCTCAGTTGCTGGCTGGGTTTAACCCACGACACTCTTAGAAGCTGCTTTTCAGTGCTTCAGCCTTTTCAGGAAGAACCAGCGCTGATGCTAATGACTTCAGCACGGATGTCTACCCCACAGAGCATAGCAGGTCTCTAACTCCATCAAGTGAAAGACTTGAGGGGTTGGATAATGTCACCAGAAACCCTCAATGGAATTACAGCCGCAATTGTAAGGGTCTGGAGTATTTCACTTGCTGCAGTACGGGGCAGGAGTACTATCACGCTGCCGCCTCTCTGCTGTTCTCTGAAGCACGGTCTTATTGCACTGTCCTGAGCAGTGTGGAGAGATTAGGGAGAGGACAGGTCTGTTCCCCCTCAATGTCAGTGGAGGTGTCTCCTTGGGTTTTGTAAACCCAAGCGAATTAGGGGATCTCCACCCCACCAGCCTGCAGCCTGGGTGAGGGGTGGTTTGATTGTAAAGGACTGGCTTCCAACAACCACAGAGTGAGTCATGTCTAGAGGAAATTTGCTTTAGGAACGGGAGGCTAAATTCATTGTATTGCCTTGGACATTGGGTTTAACCCGGTATGTGCCCACATTTGTATTGTCCATATACTGCCAATATTTTTCAAGACTTCTTGCGGCTGAGGTCACTTTTTGCCTGTTTCAGCCTCTCGCTCTCTGTGAATGAATTTGCTTTTTCTCTCTCCATCTCATAATGTGAACTTTCTGTGCACTACAGTTAGGATGGCTAAAGACTTTATTGCAATGAAGTCACTGGCACCCTTCTCCTGATTCTTTCGCCTTGGAGGCTGGAAAACTTATTTCATATGAAATCAGAACATATGCTGTGTGACAGCTGCAGCTATACACACCTGTGCAAGCCTTGCCAAAAACACAAGGAAACAAAAAAACCCCACACAGAGTAACAACAACAACAAAAAACCAAACCCAATCCCAAACAAAACAGTGGGTTAAAAAAAAAGGCATCAATGTTATGTTATATAGTTTCATTAAAATCAGAATACAGAGTCATATGGGCAGCACCTGGGTCTGTCGCTGTGAACCCACTCACCCCACCCCCGGAACGTACAGCTTTCTCTTCCTGCTGTAGGCAGAGGTCAGTGATAATATTCTGCTTATGTGTTTCTGAAGGTCACCTTCATATAAAACCTGCCTTCTTCCTCCAGATTTTCAACATATATTCCCAAAACTTTCTTAGCAATGTTACCTTTGGAGGAGCATTATAATGCCTCCTCTGCCCTCCTCCCAACCCCCCCCAGCACCCAGTTCCAGTTAGACTGGCAGAGATGTTATCACACATGCTCTCCTCTTCTTTCATTGTATGCTCTTGCAGAAATTACTCTTCAAGCTGAGTTATGCTTCCAGGGTCCTTAAAATATCATAGATTTTCAGCACAAGCTGAAACCTAATAACACTAATGAACAGAGATCTTTTATCTTGCTTTTTTGCCAAGTTCAAGTATTATGGCTCAAACCTTCATAATTACCCCATCATTTTATCTGTGATTGCTTAGTGTGATGATTTCATGAGCTTTGCTGGGGAAGAGGTAATCTAGCCAAGGAACATTTTCAGGCTATCTGGCAGCCTTTCTTTTCAAAAGATGTATTGTTCGTATTGGAGTTTACTATTTCATCCAATTCTTCTTGACATTTTGCTGCTTGCATGGTGAGCTCTTAAGGAAAAGGATGGTTCAGTCTTTGTCCTCTTTATCTCTACCCTCATCTTGTTTGTTGCTAGCCTTGAAAGCAGAAGCAATGGCTAGCTATATGCCAAAAGTAAAGACAACTGACTTCCTTCTAGGTTTATCTGGCCTTCTTCAAGCTAATTTAAAGAAGTAGTCCTGGCAGGCCATATAAATGAGGATATAAATAGTCATAACCTGTCTAGGGAGACTTTTAAATGCAACTAGCAGATTTAAGAGCACATATCTAATTGTGCCTAAATCGCTTATGTTCTTTTATAAAATTCCTTATCTCCAGTGCTCTCCTGCAGTAAAATAGAGAGGCTGCATGGACAAAAGGAGGGATAGGGGTCTTGGACTCTGAGACTGTTGAATTTCTTTTAAAGGTTCCATTTAAGGGAAAGGAAAATTAAGCCTTGAAAAAGGATGGTATCTCTCACAAAGAAAAAAAAAAAAAGAATTCTTTACTTGCAAGGTTGGCCTCTCCTAGGCTGTCCTTTAGGTTTTATTTTTCCCTGGCAGCATCTTTTTCTTGCAAACAAAGCATAAGTCTTGAGATTAATATATCTTTTCCAAAGTGATCATATGCACTCCTTTAACAAAATATACGGAAAGCATTATATTCCCATGAGAAGCTGCATCATTTCCCATCTGGAAAACTCTAGCAACTAGCCTTGAGAAGATAGAACTGTTTTCCCATGGAATTTTTTTTTAAACCATCTTATGCCAAACTAAAATGGAAATTTTGGATTTTATGACAGACTGTATCTTTTTTTTTAATTATGTCCCTAAGTTTGGAAACATCAGAACATTTATTGCACTTTATTTTGAAAATGTCAGAAAGTTTCAGTTCAGTAATATTAAAGGATTTCATTTAGACCATGGCAAATCACAGTATAAAATATTAAATATTTAAAATATTACTGTAGATATGTTATATAGAGAGTAGCATTAATATTTAATCCTTAGGTCAGAGGAAAATGCATGAATACAATAATGCCAAATCAATTTATTTTAATAATAGTGAAGATCTTTATGTTATTTTAAACAAAACAAAACTGTATTATTAATTTTGACTTTCTTTTATTGAAAGTGAAGGTAAGTTCCAGCTTTGCCAAAAATGCCATATTTAATCTTGACTATTATTTCCAGTCATGTCTCCCTGTCTCAGAAAGGATATTGTAGAGCTCGTAATGGCACAGAGAAGGTCAAAGAAGCTTAAAGATGTGGAGTGGCTGCTGCGATCAAGTACAGGTCTGGCAGCTGGAAAGAGGTGGATGAGGGGAGATCTGACACCGTGATGGCCTAGAAAAAGTGCATCAGGATAGATTATTCATTTCCTCTTCCAGTGCAAGAAGCAGAAAGGACTGGTGGAGTTGAAACAGGCAGGAGAAGCTGTTTCCCTGCACAAGTATATGTAAGCCACGAGGCTTCTTGCATGTGGAAGGATCAAAGTTTTACTGAGCAACTGGACAAACTACAGGGTGAAAATCTGACAGGCTGCTAAATACGGAGGTGCTGCTTTTGGTTGAGAAAGCCCCTGGGCTGCAAATGCCGGAAGGTGAGGGAGGTTAGCAAAGTGCCTCTGTAGCAGCGTGAGGGCCTCCTTGCCTAGCCCTCCTTGGGCTAGCTGAACTTCTGGGCAGTCTTCTTAAAGGGTTTTCCAGAGTCAAATCCTAAAAACATCTGTTGAAATGGCCTTGACAACAACTTTCTAAGAGCTGCAAATTCTCCTTGCTTGCATCAGGCCGAAGCAAAACTGTTGCTTGTTGCACCTCGTCCCCAAAAGGCCAACAGGTTCCTCATGAAGCCCGTTCTCCTTCCCAAGGTATTCATCCTGCAGAAAGCCATTCAGTTACCTGAAATATTGCTTAAAGATGTGACGCAGAGGGCTAGCTGTTCATGCCAGCGCATTTTCAAGCTGTCATCTCTCAAGCAACGCGGTAAGCTTGGGATGCACACTTTGGAAAATCTGGAGGGAAGAAAAGTGTGTGGTTAGCCAGCAAACCACTGGATGACACTGTTGTTCCACACAGCTACAGCTGAAAGGCTTCATCTGGCAGTAAAAATGTGCCTTGTAAAAGAAAAGTGCAGATGTGGGGTTTTAAGTGTTTAGTGTATTCTGTGTCTTAATGCACAGGGCAAATTCATTGCATTTGCTTTTGTGTATGTCCTCACAATTAAATGCTGGCTTTCATTCCTTGGCGTTTAGGTTAAACAGCCTGATTCAATCTGGGTTTAGCCACTACTGCCTGAGTTCTCCAGATCCATAGCAATGAAGAAAATAGTAACTTCATATGTCACACAGGGCAGCTTTACTTACAACATCACTTAGAAGATTAAAAATAAATTGAAGCATATGTCACTTCAAAGGGGGCAAAAAAAGGACATCTGCATTATTTGATGCATTAATGAGAAAGTTCTGCCGAGTCTTGATTTGAACTGTATGGGAAATGATGCGATTGGTAAGCTTGCAAGTTAAATGTATTTCAAATGAAATTGTTTCTGAAATTTGTATTTAAGCTAGGTTAAGGGATGCTTGCATTTTATATTTCGCCTTCTGACATCTTGTTCATAAATTGAGCTTTACCCTTTTAACTTGAGGAGTTTACAATAAAAAGAAATCAAAGCAATTTAGCTACAGATATCTAAGGCTGCATTTCAGTAGAATAAGCAAGAACAGCTCTCCTGCCTGAGGCAAATCTTATCATCCATGACCATCTGTGCAGCTACAAACTAACTACCTCCGGCACTGCATGATTCTGTAGACATTGGGCTATGGACTAGCAAACTAACATCCATCCATCCTGATTCCCATCCCCAGCTCCAACTACTCCTCCCTGGTATCCTCAATTCCTTTTAAACAGAAAAGAAGCATCTTTGTCTTCCTTATGTATCAAATATCCCCAAAAATGTGGAAGACCAATCATTTTTACCTTTCCCGTCTTTACCATGGGGATGAGGATAAGTAAAGGTCAGTAAAGTACGTCTGGATGTTAGAGATGCATGGGCAGAAACACTCATGAAAAATTCATGAAGAACTATATGAGTTTCTCCACGCCATCTTGGTGCTTCTGGTTTGTACAGCTCGACTGAGGAAGGCTTCTTTCCTTCTGAAGGAAATATGACTTCCAGGAGGCTAATGTTCTGTGTTTAATGCATTAGCTTTTCCCCTTGGGGCTCAGTTACAAATGCAGCTCAGGCCAAATTGATGAAATATCAGTTAATATGCGAGTCTGACAGCTTGGAAAGGACACAGCTGCAGTGAGCTAGGACAGTCTTGGGGTGATAGAGAAAAATCTAAATATATGAAGGCCAGCATTTGCATATGTGGATCTTTCAGAGGGAGACACCGACAGCTTATTAATGAAACTAAGTATAATCAGTCTGTTTTTCCAGAGATAATTTTTCTGGTGTTCATCCTACAGGGGAATTTGGCATGGTACAAAAACTCAGGCCTAAACCATAGTCCATTTGTTTTATTATTAGTATGACATTTGTGCTGCATAAAGACTTCAGCTATGTCAACTTTTTTGGCATATGTGTATCATGACTTTGTGAAAAATTGGAGTGTGGAGACTTGCCAGAGCTTAAATAAAATGCCTTCCATTTGGTTTACCCTGAAGCCATAGGGATTGTTCCAGCAGAATAGAAGAAGGTCCAGTTTCAAATCATTTCCCACATAGCTATGTTCACAAACATATTTTAAACTCATGTCAAGAAGCCAACAAAATTTTGTCTTTATGTATGGAATAGCCAATGCAGGTGGCTGAATAACATATGCAATCAGATTTAAAAATGTTTTGAGAAGTTGTTTTTAAAAATGCATTTGAGTAAAAGCTATGCACCTATAATCAGCTGATGTTGTGGATCTCTGTGAGATCTTAGGCCAAGTCCTCCCATCAGTCCATGAAATGGTGGCAGGAGCACAGACCAGCTGTGCAAGTTACACCAGTCCCCTTCTGCTGCAGTTTATTAGTGTGTGTGTCATTAGCAAATGACTTTGCTGCAGTCTTCACATGGCTCCTTCAGTGCTGCAGCATGACTTGGAATTAGGATTCAAGCTAGCTGTGCTAGCTAGCTCAGGGCCCCTGGGGGAGGCAGCGACTGTGGGGACATCCCACCCGTGAGAAGAGCCTGGCGCTGAAAGGAGCCCCACTAAGAGTCTGCTGTGTGAGGGACTGCTGTGCATATGTATGCCATGGGAGGCAAGGTGTGGTTGCATATTCCTCACTGATAACCCGGTGTGCTCATACATGTCTCTATCAAGTTATGTGTTGGCCCAAAAAACAGCTGAGATATCTATAACATATCTTGAGGTTACACCCTGCAGATGGAAGCATTTAGCTCTTTGTAGCCTGAATATGCACTACAGGGACTAGAAGAAGCCAGGAAGAGAAAAACCCTCAGACCTGGAAACTGCTTGTGTCCCTTTGGAGAGGCAAGAAAATCAGAAATGTCCTCTCTCCTGTCAGTGTTTCACAGATATTATATAATGGTATATGAATTAATTAATGAAGTATTGAAGAGAATTTGAATGCACTCAGGTTCCAGAGTAGATTTCTAAAAGTCGGCTTTTTTCATAGAGGATGTGATGGAATGAAACAAGAATAGGTGAGAAGGGAGGGGATGGAATGAGGCTTAAATAGATATTTAAAAATATTTCTTCTTTCAGGTACATGGAGAAAGGCAAGAAAAGGTCCATAGATAAACTTGTAAAATAAACATCATGCTTACAAATACTTGGGCATTTTAGTTACTGATTTATCTCTGAAATAACTTGCATGGTTTTAACATTTGTAGATTCAAACCTCTTGCTACACAATTTTTCCCAAAGTTTACAGATACTCTAAAATGACTGGGTAAACTAGCAGCACTAAGGAACCCCAGCTCTTTATAGACCGTCCCAAACAACAGTCAGAAATTGCAAGCAACATGGCATTGGTGAGATGAAAGAAAAGGAAGCATTTATGGAACAAGTCATTTGATGAGAAGAAAATAAAAACACGAGCCCAAATAGTAGGAATTATAAAGTCAGGCTAACTGTTTTTAACTTTTCTAAAGCCCTATTTAGAGAAGTTAGCAATTATTTGTTATTTGATGAAAAAACATTCTCTGATTGCCTCTGTCTTTCAAAAATAAATGTTTTGAAGGCAAGGTTTCAATAAAATGTCTTCAGACAAGGGAATTTCTAAGGTCAGAGTTACTAGAAAACACAGGCCAGGCCTTCAGTCAATGTAAACAGGTATCATTTGAAGCCAGCTGGAAGGAGTGCAATTCATACCAGCTCATCCTCTGTATCCAAGGTAAAGCAAGAACAACAGAGCTGCTCTCTTTAATACAGTAACACATCTTCCTTTCTCATCTCCAGGTTTTGGTTGCTTGTTTCCCTTTAAAAGTTTAAGCTTCTGCCTGAAAGCTGTGTGATTAGAGTATTAATAGGAAGGAAAATAGTTGATTAAGATTGGGTCATGTTTTCAGAACAATGAATAAGTGTGCAAGAATTTATTTTCACTACAATCCTGTAAAATAAATCTTGTTTTTCCATTGTACATGCAGAGATACTGAAAACCAGGGTCAGGTGGCTTTTCCAAGACCAATAAACAAATCACTGTTAAAATCACCTTGGTCCTCAGGGGACAATCAGTGTTTGCCTCAGTTGATGATTTCAAATAAGATTAAAGCAGAAGCCTACACTTAAGAGATGACAGTATGCTTTTTAATCCCCTTCTGCAGAGGCATAAATCATCACTCTAGATTATATATTCTATTCCATTTATGTTGAAATAGAAGAAATTAGTTTCTGCTGTTACAGTACAAACCCACATTTGAGCAGTGGGTACATATTTACAAATGATCCTTAAAGCACTCTTTCATCTGTGTCAAAAAAGAGGCCCAGTGCCAATATTTTGAATTCTCTCCCAGTTTATTTATTTAATGTCCCTGTTTTAGTCTGTACTCAGAAAGGAGGAGAATGAGAATTACTTTGTGCTTTTGCTAGATGGTGCCAGAGTACGCTCCTGTTCTGACCAGTTCACAGAACTGGCTAGAGTAAAAATCTATCTGTTTATTAGAAAATCTTGCACTAAAGTGTAAGCTGTATGGTGCTGCTGATCTGTACGGGTGACTGGGTATAGCAAAATGCAAAAGCTTATTATGTACAGAAAAGAGACTGGTTTCTGTTGGTAAGTTGAGTAAAGAGAACTACTTTTCTATGTTTGAAATCTGAAAGAAAAAATATGTACTAGATAATTTTGATCCATTAGTTAATGTTATGAAACTAGCAATCTAACTAAGGAAGTATTTGTAAAAACAACGCAAGCAACATCTATGATTCTATAAATTGATATACATATAGTGCACTACTAATGTTGTTACGTCATTTGCATCAGGGACTCATAACTTGACAGTGTTGTTTTGCCTTCTCCCCTCCTTCCTTTTTTTCCCTTCTACTGCCTTTTCCACAGGTCTGCAAGCAATTAACATGGGTGAAGAATTGCCAGAATACAGTTTTTTCTTGATGTGCATATGTCACTGCCATAATATTGCTGGAAATGTAATAATTTAAATGGTGAAACTAATTGCCTGGAAAGTGACAGCGCTGAATGTCCTCTTTCATGGATGGTTCATTGTTGACAGTGACCCATTAGATATGATATTATGTCAGTTATAGTAGCTCTACAAGAGAAACAGCATAATTATTACTGCTCTGTATTATGAAAAATCATTCCTTGCAGCTGTGAGTGCTGAATCTGTGTTTGAAAGGTGAGCACAGTGGACCAAATACAGATCTCAGTTATAAGATGGTAAGTACCTTGCTATACTGACACATGTTTGCATTGATGGAGCAGAATGAAACATTTTTTTTGTTCAAATGAAAATCAACAGAGGAAAGCCTGTTCTGAAATTACTGTTCTTCTGGACCAGCATCTTCTTTTGAAGAGTGCTTGGCACAGTTTAGGAACAGAGTACAAAAAAATCTTTTATGGGATTGCTCTTTTTTTGTACTCTGTGAAGGTGCTCCCCAGATTTTCAAAGCAATTGGAGAAAGTCTATTCTTTCTCATGGCCTTGTCAACCTCGGAGGGAGGGGATAGAGTTGGAACAATTAAGTTCTCCTAAATGCCATAACAAAATCTACAAGCAGGAAGATGACCCTTACATTCTTAGATATTCTGTGCATGATATACATGGAAAGATGGATGAAGAGTGAACACAACACACCTTGGAATTGAGGCCTGTGTTAAAACAGTTAATGAACTGCACAAAGGGAAGCAAACCAGGCAGGCACTGTGTACAGGGCTAATACATTCTTACTGCATTATAAATATTTGTGTTTATGAAGATTAATGAACTGAAACATTTTAGAATTAAGTCTGTTGTTTATCCATGAGCTGCAAACACAAGAGATAGCTGCAGTGTGAGTTTCCCCACACCGTCCTGTTAATGACCTCAACTCTGACCTTGGAAGTCCTCTTGAGGGAAAAGGGGGAAATTCAGTCCAGATCATTTATGGCTGTTTCCTGTGTAAAGCATGCAAGACACTCGCTGCTGACATTGCAATGTGAGCTACTAGCAACCGCATGATCACAAATTTCTTAGTGCTTGAGGCCTTAGACATACTAGGAACTGTAAAGTTAAAAGCCCAGAAGTTTTCAAACTGAATGTTAATCTTTGGAGCAGTACAAACACTGGCTCATCTTCAGCTTAACCTGAACTGAATTAACATTTGACTGTACTGGTATGCATACCTGTGCTGCAGTGATTTGCTTCCTTGTCTTAAAAATTCTGTCAAGAATTTCCTACTAAGGTGTAGCCCAAAGCAAGGCGTGTAGTTCAGGGTGAGGAAGAGCAATGGGAGAAGGTTAGGTCTAGTCTACTGCAGGGACATGCCAGAGAAGGGGTTTGGTTATTGATTGTAGTTTGTGACTTGTAGCTCATCCAGGGGAGAAGACTGAATACAAGCAAGCCCAATCAATCTGTTTCACTGCTATCCGAATATGTGTGAAATCCCAGCCTGCCTCACTCAGAAATGAAATGCAGCTACTTTATCCCCTTTATGGCTTATTTTTTTAATTGTGGTAAAACATAGTCAGGTACCCTGACTTGGCCAACAAGTAATAGTTCATTAAGTGGTGGCAATTTAATTGATTTTCCTCACTAATGCATATCTTAAGATAGACTACCGTTACAGGACCATTACAGGAAGGGTTCAGGAGGTGGTTGATCCTCATTAAAACCGTTTGATTATGCTCCCAGTTTCATAGTTTTACAGCCTGACCCCAGCCACTGCTGGATTCAGTCGTTGTGAACCAGTGTATATTATGCAAACAAAAAGGCAAGAATATTTGTAGGAATTCCCAGAGGGGGGTGGGACTAAGGAATATAAAGAAGTTGGAAGAAAATCAAGAAAATATGAAGATACAAAGAGCTCTTGCTGTGGTCCTCAACACTGTAATATCCAAGTTTACACAACCATTAATAGATTTGTACTTCCTATACCCCTTTGGGAGAGGCAATAATTTTTCATGTTTTCAAGATAAGGAACTACAGCACAGGGTAGATTAACTCATGTTTCTAGTGCCTCCTTTGATTGAGCCAGGAATTCAGCCTACATAGAATCATAGAATCGTTTAGGTTGGAAAAGACCTTTAAGATCATCCAGTCCAACCATTAACCTACACTACCAAGTCTACTCTAAACCAATCAAGGGTAGACTAGACTAAACCATGTATGCAACCTGCATAATGAAATCTAATGACAAGATAGATCCATGTTTTGTCCTGTCTGAATGGAAGCTATCTCCAGGACCAGAAATTTTGTAGCTGGAATGTTTATAATATACACTCTATTGCTCTGTTGTGACTTTAATTTTATGATTTATAGAGTGTAAAGCACTAATGAAAGACGACTGTGTATTTGTATGAATAATTTTAATTTAAATAATATCCAAAGTACAAAAATAGTACTATAGTTGCAACTATGCATGAACACATAATTGCAATTTGTTTAATAACATTCAAGACAATTGGGTATTTCTACAGAGACGAGTTTTCAGGCAGAGGTTCATATATAACTAGGTTTTGCTCTCCAAGTAAATGTAACTTTAGAGTTACATTTAGAGAGAGAGTACATAGAGAGAGAGTACACACAGAGACATGTCTGCTAATGGTGACTGGTGCTGTCTTGGTGGGCAGAGGGCATTGGGGCACAGTTGCAGAGATACATCCATTGCAGCCTTTCTGTGTACTCTCCCTAACCAGAGTTATTTTTTCCTGTTATTGCTAAAAAAACCTGGTACGTCTTGATTTACCTGATCTTATTTGACAAGATGGGGGTAAACCACATTACCTGCAGATATTTAGCATCTGCATTTGACTCCCTTGAAATGTCAAGGCAGGAAATACATTCTATAAAGAAGCAGTTCCTTGGTTTCCTCCTTCTCATTTTAGATGTGTGATGGTTACAAAGCTCATTGCATCAATAAGAGAGGGGGTTTATGTCAGGACCAATAAATAGACACAAAGAAATTATTAATCTCATGGTGAGTTTTAGGTCATGGTCAAATATAACAGTAAAATCAGTATATTTTATTATTAAAATAATAAAATCAGACAGCAAAGCAAATATTCCCTCATCAATATTTTAGCCATGAGCTTGATTGAGTGAAATGTTGAATGCTTTGGAGGGACTGCAATGAGGGTTGATCAGGTCAGGGCAAAAAGATTGCAATTTTCTAATTCTTTTGAATTTCAGTATTTAGGAATATTTTTAGACTATTTCTGTCTTGGTATATGAATGAAACTAATCATTAAAAAAAAAGGGGGGGGGGGGGCGGGAAATAGGAGACTTTCCTCCTCTTGTCACAAAACTTCCTTTCTGACCCTGAAAAAATAAGTATTTATAGAGCCAGAAAAAGGAAGAGGAGGCAGAAAGGAAAAGAGGGGGAAAAAGGGAATAAGGAATGAAAAACATCAGTGAATATTTCTTTGGGCAGGTTTGGTAGGGGGTTTAATACTTACTTCTACCTCCTTTTTTTTTCTGGATAAGAGGGTGAATTTATTATGTACGTGCCCAGGTCTCTGAAAAATGTGTTTTAATGTTAAGTAAGAACAGGTTTTCAGTTCTTTAATATTTACACATGCAGTAAATAACATACCCTCCTATTTCAGTGCCACAAAATTGTTCTGCACTGTGGATTTTACAATACCAGATTTCCTAACCTCTTCAATAAAGCATGGCCTTTTGTATAAAAAGAAGACGAATCCCATGGTATTTAAAATATCTTTCTTCTGACCTTTCTTAAGGGTACATCCGATTTGCAGCACTGTATAATGTGTTAGCAGCAGGCAAGACTACATCTTGAAAATCGTTCAGAATTGATAACATGTCCCTATGCACATGATCCTCATACACAATTTTTCTTTTCAAAGGAACCTGCTAGGAATCAGAGTTTGCCATTTTAAAACTGACAATAGTGGTGCTGTTTGGGCTTTGTTATTTTGTTCTGGGGCTTTTCAAAGGTTTCAGTGCTCAAAGTATTTATAAAATAACAAATTAAGAAGATAATACCGCTCTGGGCTGCACAGAACAATGCAGAGGCCAATGCTGCCAAAGCATAAAAGATTCCCTAATCTGTATATCTGAGCCTACAGCCTCTGTGACTATATCTGATAGGCAATATACACTGCCTCTCCTTTTCCTTTCTTTTTTAAAGAATTTCAATACTCTCTTAAGCTTTCATATGAAAAAAGCAGAAGCAGGGCATATATCAAGATGAAAGGATATAGTTGAAAAAAGACACCTTTCCATTTTTATTGCTAGCATTTCTTTTTTCCTTTGTAAACTTTCTCTCTCACAGGCAGTTCCATGAATATACTGGCAGTCCAGTTCTTTTCAACAGCGTTCATTTGAACTGATCCATGATAGATTTATATGGTCATAGATTTTTCATGCTGAATTTATTCTTTATATTTCTATAAATTAATGCCATTGCTATCAGAGATGGCTCTTGACAATAGACTTCTCTGTTCAGGACCAGCATTTAATGTTTTGTGTGTACTAGTGAATTCCCCATAAAAGAATTCCACTCGATACAATATAAGAGCTCAATCCAATACTGAGTTTTCTTCTTCTTCAAAAAAAAAATCACTAGAAGGAACAATTCATGATAGAAAAATGACTAGCTCGACAGCACATAAGATTGTTTTGTGAAAACATTTTAGCACTGATAACCACATCTTAGATGCAATCCACAGCTGATGGCAAGCCATCCTTGTATCTGTTCCCACTGCATGTAATTAGCTTCTAACACATATCCACATCACACGTTTTAAATCTTCCTTTCATCTTTCTACTGGAGTACTGATGTCTCCAACAACGGATTCTTAAGCAAGCATTTTATGACAGATGCTCTACATAGTCATTTTATATCTGTGGCATCAATAAAGCAATAAAACTTAATTGGTTACTTCAGCACGAAGAAGCTTATTTCTGACACCTTGCAGCTGCAGACTGACGGGCAGGTTCATTGAGGGGGGGAGGAGGGAAGAGAGGGTGGGTCAAAGCCAATATTGCTTTATGAATTACTTCTTAGGGTGCTAGCTTGGCAATCACTCTGCTGCTAGAGTTCTCACTTACTTTGGTGACAGTGGTACCCGTGATGTGGCCAGCCAGACCAGCACAGCTGAGCACAGTTGGGATAAAGGTTCACAGTTTTAGGTTCTGGTTCTCTCTGGCCAGTCACAGAGTCCCAGCAAAACAGTTGCGCACCTAAGCACATTAAAAAACTTGTTAATATAGATGAGTCAGCGGGACTTCTGTCCTAAACTGCAGTATCCTGCAGCTGATGGTAAGCAGCACATTAATTTAATAGTTGGTCCTAAAGCTCCCAAACCCTTTGGTTCCGGTTTTTGATGAAGACCCTTCCACAGCTCTCTGAAAAGGGCCTGTGTTCCTTCACGTGATGCTCATGTTGATATGGAAGAGCTGTCCTGTCTGTTCAAACAAATACAAGGAAGATGGTTACATGCAAAAATAGTGTTCAAAGACATGCTCTGAACTCCTCCAGATCGCAGAATGCAGCATTGCTGTTTATACTTTTGTAACACTTGACAAAGCTTTCTTCCGTAATTCTTAAAAGGGTAGTACTGGTGTCTTCTATATGATATAAGAGTAAAAGTCTTGCTATAATTTTGCAAATATCCATAGCATGGTCTCTGACTGAAACTAAACCAAAGCAAACCAAACCCAGGAAATGTATTTTCTGAATCATGGAAGCAAATGAGTATTTTGGTAAATGTATATCATCCCACCCTCAACTTTTGTTCTTATGTTAATAAATTACCAGGATTTTATTATTTCCTGTTCCTTTCTTGAGAAAGAAGATGAAAAAGAAAATGTGGACAGAACCAAGCTGATTTAGAGATAAGGATTGGAAAGTTCAATACACATTGATTTATGACGATTTCTTGTCTGCATTAATCTGTTAATTTAAGTCACATATTATGCAGCAGCGTTACTTGGGTTATGATGGGGCTTCTGCTAAGGTTGAGGCTGGAGGTAGGATTTTCACACTAAGTTAATACATATCACTTTGCTGCTGAATACAGACTTTTTTTGGTAAACTGTGCAGCTGGGAAAATTGCTCAAATAGTCTTGAACTTGTATGACACTTAATCCATCTCTGACCTCAAGTGTCATCTGTTTTCATGACCCTCTCACTACTTTTGTTTATTGATGGATGCATTCAGTGCACTTAAGAAAAGCCAGAGTGATTGAGCTCTGGGCAAGACGACCCAAAAGGAAACAACTGTCCTCCCTAGCCTGGCAATGGGCTGGAAGTGCAATAACTCACTTCCCTGCCTCTTGCATGGGCCATGGGAACTACAGGGGGAGACCAAACACCTAGGAGCCCAACCACAGCTGTGGCTAACCTGATTCTCTTCCTCACTTGTTTCCCTCAAATCTCTGCCTAGCCCTTCCTCCCAACAGCCCAGGCTACAGCCTGCTCTGCAACAGGGAGTTGGATGATAAAGGGAACCCTCAACCACTGCCGGAGCTGCTGCAAACCCATGGCTCTCCTGGAAGGCCCAGAAGTTCAGGAGATGTTCCCAGCACTGTGGGCTTTCTGCAGTCCCTGGATGGGAATGGATGGCAGCACTTGGCTTTATGCTAATTCCTAGTGGCAAGGGCTTAAGGCTTGTTGCACCAGCTAACTTTTTTTGTGCACACCCGTGTGACGCTCAGTGAAACGACTGATAGGAATGGTGTCTATTGCTCTATAAACCTCTGAAAATAAATATTTTTGTGAGGCTTGCTGGTGGAAAAGGCACATACATGCGAAAGTATTAAAAAGCCTGTAGATCTCTACGTAGATCTTTCAATTAGAAATACAGAAGTGTTTTGGTCAATAGCTTGTGACAGTCTGTATTCTTATCCTGCTTCTCAACACTCCAAAACAGGTGCTCTTTTCAGCTGTGCAGTTCTTCAAAAGCAAAACCTTTAAAATCAGAAAGCACAGGCCAGGGCTTGATTTCATTACTATGAACAGGACCAGGGGCTGTGATGTTATTCACCAACCATCTGAATAACTAGATAAAATTGATGGTTTCCTTACGGTTTGATTAGATTTTGTGTCAGTTCTTACAGTGACAGATTTAGAGAAAAGTAATAAAAAGACAATGTAATTTAAAAATCAATAATGTGGAGGGGAGGGAATGCAGACTGGAAAGTTTTGCATAGCGGCTAACATTGTATTGTGCTGTTTAGTTTCTTCCTTTATCCTTTTTTGTTTATTAACATTTAAACAGATTTCCAGGGATTTTTATCTTTTATAATGACTACAGCCCTTTTGCTGAGCTCATTTCCATTACACAATGTTATTTCAGCTGCTAGGCAAGGAGATAATGTGCCCTTCATTAAAAATAGCTAGGAAGAGGAGAGTAGCATACCCCCCCTTAACAAGCATTTCTTGTCCTTTATCTTTTTTTCCTCTCTCTCTTTTTTTTTTTTTTTTTTTTTTTCCCCTTAACGTGCTACTCAGATCTTTTGTCTGTGGAGAAGTTTGATTATGCCTTAATCCAAATGGCCAGTTCAATCTATTTTAATCCAATTAACTGATTCAAACTATGCTGGGTGTCATAATCCATTTCTTAATCCAATTAGCTGTTGTTGTTCTGACTGTGGGTAAGGACTTTGCAGAGCAGAAGCTGTTATTTGTTTTCAATTTCAGAATGCAACATGATATTGCAAGTTAGTTTAGACCATTTCCCTGGTAGCCCAAATGAGGAATGAAAGCAAAAGATGTCAGCAGCATTTGCATCCTTCCTAGGTTTGATCTATTTTATCAATAATTAAAGTTAGTAGCACTTGATTCTCATGATCAAATTGGATTTGTCTCTTTGATTTTTTTTCATGAAACTGAATTTAAATATACCACTTGCCAGAGACTGGCAAAAATGACTTGTAAATTTAGTTGCTTTAGCTTGGGGTTCTCAGCTTGAGATGGTTCAAGGCTTCTCTGTATTTTATGAAAATTAGGCCCCTTTTAAGGAAATGCAAAGTGACTCTCAGTTCCATAATCAGTCATGAAAATCTTGCCTTTTGTATTTTCCTTTTTCAAGCTAGAAGGCTGAGCAGTTGATCCAGGGAAATGCAAGCTCAGAACTCATTGAAACATTTAAATTACTTTCCTGTCTGACTAAGCCTAGAATATTTATAAACATATCTGGTAATTTCAGCATTAAAATCAGTTCTCAGTATTGAATAATAATTTTCCAAGTAATATGGTTTAATTTTTGCTTTTACCCAACATAGAAAAAATGCTGAGATTTTTGGAGTTTATGTTTTACAGAGCTCAGAGAGATACTTTAATGCAAATTTCTAGGAAGATGGTATTGACTCCATGATCAAAAGTTATCATAGTGGACACATGGTCTTTCCAGGGTTTCTTGCTTCGTTAAAATCATATTCACCTTTAAGGCAACTACACTTTCCAGTTTGATTTTCCTTTAGGCAAGTCATATAATCTGATCTGAAAAGGACTTGAAGTCCTTTTCGATGAAAAACCAGAGGAAGTGGTAAGTTGCTACTGCATTGTTAAAAACTCTTCTCCACAGACTGAATTTATGGTGCAGATCTGTACTTGAAACATGAATCAAAAACTGTGTGAAGCGTACACCTCAGCAATATATGCTGCTTTTACAAACATTTCCCTGATTCTGGCATCTAAGAATATATGCCTTTACTTTGCGACAGTGAGATTTTAAAAATAAATTTGTGTCTACTTTTTTCCCCAGCATAAAAAAGCAATATTTTCTATGTAAATTATGCATACTCCAAAGTAAAAAAACAAACCAAACCAAACAAAATATTTAGCAAAGAAGAAAGAGATTACTGTAAGCAAGCAAAACAAAAATTCCCTCTCAGAACTTCACCAGAGAGACTGCTTTTCTATCTTATTGTCATACTTTCTATAGATATGACTGATATTTTCTCGTCATGCATCTAAGTCATGTAAAAGGGCTGGAGATGTGGAACATTTAATCACACAAAGCTGGCCATGGACTGGTGAGATGTATCAACACAGGGGAAAACATTACATTAAATCATCAACTTGCAAATACAAATAGACACTTTCATCAAAATGGTTTTAATATTAATATAGAAATGATTTGGTGCTGGTGTCTAAATCAGGGATTCTCCAAGAAGGTGAAGACAGTAACATGCCAGGCACTGCCATGGATCCTGAATAGTGCTTATGTTTCTTGAGGATCATACCACTGGGCTGCAAGGATACTGGAGACTTACCAGAGGGATAAAGGGTGGAGTTCAGCTCCAGATTAAGATTCAAAAATTAGGTATTTGCATAGATATCTATGGGCTATGTCCTGCATCTGCCTGTAGGCTCATCTCAATATATATGGCAGAGATGATCACAAAGGCTGTTGGACATAATCACAATGTGTAAGTAAGAAGTTGAAGCCCACACAGGGAATGCACCTTTTGGTCACTGCTTTGCAGTGATGTTTACATGAAGGTCCTCCATTTCCTTCAGATCATACAGTATCCTTATGCAGTGTTGAAGCTTCATAAACAAGTTATTTTCAAGAAGAATGTACAAGGACACAGTAATGGAGGTTAGCTGCAGCTATGAATTTTATGAACAGTTTGATGGAAACCACATTAAATGGCAACATCAGCCCACAAATCAGCTTTGCAATGCTCTTACTCCAATCTGGTGTGGAGGGTGATTCACTGTGAATTTGCTTTTCATGGCCACCATTTCATGCAGTGTCATTTATCAGCATACCAGCCACTTGTGCTGCAGAAAACCCTGGCGTTACGTTTTAGCAGTGTTAACAACTAGCATTTTTACAATGCTGCTCATGTTAGCAAAGTAAGTACTGTAAATAACATTGCAAAGCCTACAGTAATTGCCCTTTTTGTAATGTGCCTGTTCACTGTGCTATCACCCAAGTTATAAAGCTGTCACATCCTGACCCACCATGCATTGTATCCTAGAACAGTAACACAATTTCTACTCAGACCAAAATGGATCAAAATGCAGCCTAAAGGTGATCCACAAGAAAAGGAAGAGCTGGATGGTACAAGCAAGAGAAAGAGTCCCCTTACTCAGGGGGGGAAAAAAAGTCCTCTTTTGAGAATTATGCCTGGGAGAGGTATATGAGGAAAAATAAAAGATGTGGGCTGTTAGAATGTAAAATATTAACTATAATGAAATAAAAAGCTTTGGGTTTTCCCTTATTTTGGCAAAGTAGTAGTATCGCTGTATCCTGTGGCTGCTGTATGAATGTAGTCCTTTTCAGGTCTTTGGCTCTCCCCTGGCTTGTAGTTCTCCCACTTGAAGGCTGGATCTGAAATAGGGTTGGACCCTGTAGTTCTCATTTCCCCATGGCCATGCCAAGGTAATATATGACCAATAGCCTTCTAGAAGTGTAATTTATTTAGAAAGAAAGCATCAAAGAAAACATTCTTTAAACTACTAAATGCAGCATATATTCATATGAAACTTTTCCCTATAGCTTGCTACGCTCTTGTTCTGGAAAGGCACCAATATCTTAGGCTCTTTCTATAGAATCTCTTTCTTTCTGCCTCTCCCTCTGTTTAACCCTTCAGTCTGTTTCCCTAGCCGTATTCTGAGAAGCATCCTATCCTTTATTCTCAGGAGACTTTTAACTACTCATTAGCCTTTACATTTTCAAGTTCTGAGCTTGGAAAAATAAACACAGATCTTATTAGCAGACAGGATGCCATGTCCTTGAGGTTAATAATTTTGCCCATTATCTTTGAAGAGCTGGCCTAAGTATTTGTTCTGGGAAGCCAAGTGTTGCTTCCTAATTAGTTTTCTATGCATCTCACTGTAATTTAAATCAATATAGTAACAAAGAAAATTCCTGAACTCAGTACAACTTTGCTAACTGGTCATATAAAGCATTCACTGTAATAGTCTTAAAATAGTTACATATTTTGTTCGATTCTATAAAATAAGTGCAATTCAGCAGAAAACAGTGAACCTTTTTTTTTTTTCCCCTCCTTTGAAGGCAGTTTTGTATTCCTCTCATGTGCAGAGAGAAGCTGATGACCTTGCCACAGCCCCTTGCTGTGGAATAGGGCCCCTTTGCACTGTCAGTAGAAATATGTGTGTTTGGATCCAGAGGTCCCACATTTAATTCTTACTGTTGACAATTTATCTTTGCTTGCCGTGGTACAGCTTACTACTTCCATACCTCAAGACGAATGTAGGGAGAATCTTTTAAGTTTCAAAGCAGACAAAACTGAACAACATTTGTTTTTAAATCTTTGATTCTTATGAAAGCCATAAAGACCACAGGAGATTTCTAGCAGACGAACAAAATCTATATGATAAGAACAGCCCTGGAAAGAACCACATAATTCACCAGTTCACATATAGTAGTATGCTAAATGTCCAGGTTAGAAAAATCTACAAGACGTCTACTAGGACATTACTACAGGATGTTTAGGAGATGTCTAGACTACAAAACTTCTCTCAAACTCAACACATTACCTAAAAGGAAAGAACAAACCCCATAACTATAAAGTATCCAGGAAAGAGTGCAAAAGACAGGAGGAAAATCTTTAAAATCAACAGTTAAGATTATTTAATTCCTGGAATTTATGTTCTTTATATAAGTTTTAGAGAGCCTGAGGTTGGTGGAAAGAAGCAGCATGACAAATAGTCATGCTGTTGTTTAATGAGTATTTTTAGCCAAAGCATTCTCTAGAAGAGTTATATTCCTGTACTACAACCCTTTGAGCTTGATTAAGGTGCCTAAACATAAATATCTAGGCTTCTTAAGAAGCCTTTGGATATAGAAGACATCTATGGGCACTGCAAATATGCAGAAAACTAGAGGAAACCAGGAAACCCTTCTGAACTGGCAGTTGGGGCATATGTATGACACCTCAAATGACATTTAGTAGGTAGTAAGTTGCACCTAGGATATATATATATAACCTATATATATATATATATAGGATACTAGGTATAACTGAAAAATGTAATTGAGTCCTTTATGGCCAGCTGTAACCATTGGTAAAATAAGGTAAACAAAAAGATATACAGAATATTAAAAATATATATAACCTTGTAGACCTATTGCTGGAACAAGTCAAATGACTTCCTCAGATTTCAAAAGGAACTAAGCCAGGCTCTAACATAGTTGAATAAATATTAAGTAGCATAAGTGATTCACTAGCCCTCCTGAGCCATGCACAATGTCCAGATCAGAACTGGTTTTCCACGCTTGTCTCTCTTTAAAATTAAAAATTTGTACCATGCTTTTATTTAGCTAATTAAATATGCTTTTAGCATTGTCATTTGGTTGTGTCACACTGATGCTTGACATTCAGAATTCAGCCTGCTCTACGGTGTTGGTGAGCACTCTGTGTTGGATGACCAAGCAAGTATAGAAAAGGCAACTAAGCTATTAATCTTTCAGGCAGAGTATAGAGTAGAGAGAGTAAATACAGCAGAAAAGACTAGAGAATTTTAGCAGCTTTTGCTTGCTTTTAGCTGTAAAGTGTGTTTAGAGACATGGTATTATGAATAGCTATGAATAGAAGGCTGCTATGGAAAATAGCATGTAGGTGCTCCCCAAGCAGTTGCGTCACCATTAAGTCTGAAAGAAGTTTCCAGGCAGTTTAGTTTAACTTTCTGAGGTCTCTGGATGGGCTTGAGATAGTGTTTATTGCTGGTATGTGAAAACTGAGATGGCTCTTTTTCCTCCTTAGGAACTACATCCATAAATACAGTACATGATATACTCTGTTAAAAGGGCTTTGGTTAGGAGCAAATAAAAAAAAAGTCTGCATATTCCTGTCCTGATGGCTGCACTCTGGGTCAGATGAAATCCTCTGAAGGTGTGAAGAGGAGGTAAGTGCTCCAGGAAAAGACCCCAAAGAAAGATCTGACAAAATCTTCTGAATCTAAAGTGTGATTACAGGCTGATATGTCCAAAATAGGAAATTTTAAAGCATTGGGACAATTCTTGGGAAATGGGCTCAGTTTTGAATGCAATGCTGAGATGTTAGCCCAGTCTCTGGCATGGTTTTTTTAGTTAGGATCAGCCAGACACCATTCCCAATAAATAGTTTGTACGTGGAGAGTTTGCATTTCAGAGACCAGCAGAAATGAACAGTGCTAGGATAGATCATAAGAAATGCTGAGTTCAGTCAGACTGGGGATCCATCTTGTACAGTATACTGTCTCTTTTATATTGATTCAACAAAGACAAGTTGACAAGGGATAAAAAGCAAGTAGCTATCACACCTTTCACAGGATGTGTAAGAGCTTGGGGTAGGGAGAGAAGAGTATATATGGTTACTTCTCTGCCTGTTTAATGAAAAATCCACAGAGTATAATAAACCTCATTTCCATGAAATTAGCATATGGGTAAGGCTTTGTACGATCTAAGAAAGGCACTTTGTTTGAACACATAGGGTATCAAAATCCTCATTTGAAATCTTTAATTAACTTTTCCCCCTCTTCATTATCAATCACTTATTTCAACTATTCATAGCCTCAATAAGCTTCCTCTGGTGGCTAAGAGATAAGACATTTAAGAAATAAAGAGTCAAAGTCAGTGTTGCTTTTTTTTGTATTGCATTTGAATTTGACCAGAATGCTTTGGGTTTTTTTATCACAGACTCAAGTGAATGGAGTGCTAAAGCTGATTTGGCTATATACTTCCTGGGGATGAAGAATATGAATGTTCACATGTGGTCTCTGAATGAAAGCTTGATAAACATGCATGGATTGAGATTTTAATGTCATATAATGCACACAAAATTTCTCTGAGTATTGTTTTAGCATATTCACATGAAATCTTTCAGGGTGTTCTATTAACAGATGCAACCTTGGAATGAAATTGAGGGCATGTAGGAAGTTATTGGCATATGACTATTGGTGAATCACAGTACCTGAAAAAACCCCCAATGTTCATGTGAATTTTGGCAACTCATGTGCACTCTAGTAGCAAGTAAATATGGTAATCTAACTGATCATTTTTGTATACATAAACCCCCTTGTTCACTGTATTATGTTGCCCATTTCCTTAGTTGGTCCATACAGGGAATGGATCTATTACAATTCACAAGTCTGATTCATTAGCTTACAGTGTAGAGATGTAATTATTTCAGTCTTGGAAGTTCTGAAGACCCCTTGGAGAACAGAACAAATTTCTAAATGTCACAGTTAGACAACCCCAAATTACTTGACTTGGTAAAAGCCCAGAAGGTTATAGCAGTCAGATGGAGAAAGATGCAAGTACAGCAGCTGACCCCAGTGTGGCTGTGAGCTATGAATGTGGCACAGTCATCAGGAAGGCAAACTGAGATCTAGGATATGTTGTGAAAAGTATTTCCAGGAGAAACTGAGAAGTATTGTAGCACTACAGCATTCATCATAGACTACAACTATGCAAGTAAAATAACAGGACCAAGACATGGGCCGACCCGTGATACATGATCATCCCTACATCAAATTGGTAGTATAGCCCTTGCATGGTTTTGGTTTAGGCCAATTAGCACTTTCCCAGGTAGTCCCTGAGCATGGCTCAGGGGCTAATGTGGGCTGGGAACCTTTCTCAAGAGAGTGCTGAAAACCAGGGGAGGAAGTGCATGTATTTGTGTGGAAGTGAGCCATGCCACGACAACTGACCACCTTTACACATGGTATATTCACCAATACAGGTGTGGCCATCTATGAAATTAATACATTAATTTTAATGAAAATTTTCTGATCATCCACAGTCAGGAAAGATGCATTCTGACAGTCTACAGAGAAAAGATACTGGGATGACCAAGGAATTTGAGAATTTAGTTTACAAATGAGATTAGAGGAGCTTAGCTTGTTTAAATTCACAAGAAGTTTGCCTAGAAATAGTACATATCAGAGAAGTAAAAGATATATTTTGAGTGAAGAATAATATTGGCATGAGAAAAAATAAGTGATAGTGGCCATAAATATAATTTTCTCACAAAGTAAAAATTATAAGAAGGCTTTTTCTAATCTCTGCAGCAGTGAACGTTCATTTGAAGCAGCTTTCCATTTGGAGTAGTGGACAGAAGGTAAACTTCAGATTCAAAATGGTAAAATCATGGATTAGATTACACAGTTTGATTGGTACTTGCAATAAGTGTCTGGATTAAGTTAAGTGAGTGATGCCTTCCAGTTCTCAGCTCTATGTTACTGGATAATAAAACAACTGGTCAGCATATGAATTTTTAAGGCTAATTTTTGAGGCAAAATGTCAAATAATCTTCCACATTTAGACTCACAACCGTCAGTTTGAATTTTGACTACTGTAAAATTCATACTTCCTTGTAATAATTTTGGAAATGTAGTTACAACTTCTGCAAACACGATTTTAAATTTCTTTCCTTGTTTTACCAACTGCTGAGAGTTTAGTGTTCACCAAGTAAAATATACCAATAAGTTCACAAATGGTAATTTCTCTACACAACATAAAAGTATCTTTCTAAAAATATGCTCCCTTTCAGTTCTGATTTTTGACCTACGATTGATTTTGATCTACAATGCAGTCAAAGACTGTGACCAGGGATTATGCATTTCATGGGATTAAAAGTAATTTTTAAAATAGAAGCCTTTACCATGGCCTTCTCTACCTTCAGGTTTTCAAATACTGTCCATGACCAGGAAGTCCAATAATTTATTTATTTTTAAATAAATAAAGGAGGTTTTCAGATAGTCACTTTATTCTAGAGGCTTGAACCTTAGGATAAACACTACAGCACTATGAGATCTGCAAAAAAATTGTTATGGCAGGCAGCCCAGTTGTCTTGTAGTCATCTGAATTAGCTATTGGTAGATCACATTTAGCCTTGGTAAATTTATTAGAACAGATGAATTTTCAGCTCAAACTCAGACTTAGGTCATGAGGTTCAAGAGAACTTCTCTGCCTTGGAGGAAACCTCAGCTGAATATGTTTCTTACAGATCTGGTGTTGGAATGGAAGGACAATTTTAGCAAAGGAATAAATGAGCACAGTTTTCAATTCGGGTGAACAACGTATAGTTCTAGTCACAATTACCAGACGTGCTTATTGTTAGAAAACAGAGAGTGAATGAATCCCTTGTTTATGGAAAATTGGCACATGCAGCATATAGTTCATGACATAATTTATAGAGTTTTCTGTAGAGTCCTGGCAATTATTACTGAACTATTCATTATTGATCTCATTTGGAATGTTAATGAATTTAAATCCAGCTTGTTGAAATGTAAAAACAACCACAAAAAATCTATTGTTTTCAGGCAATTCTGCACTCACTGAAGCCAATGGAAATGTTCCCACTAATGTCAAGAAATACTAGATCTATCTGATCCATCTGAATGTGGCTCCACAGTTGTTTTTATGCCTGCTGAGTTACTGTTTAACTCCATGATGCCTTTAGCAGCTTCTATATGACATGGTCTATGGCAGCATCCCTAGGCCTACCTCATCCATGGGTATCAAAGCTTAAGCAAAAAGGAACACCATGCTGAAATTTTTGGTCACTGTCAGAAGGGTCTCAGTCTAAGTGCTATGGACAATGTAACTAGGATCTGGAGAATAGCTCAATTTTCCAATCACCTCAAAAATTAAAAGTTTAAGACATTAGTCTTGGTGACTTCTACATCACAGTGAAGTGCAGCTGGAGCATGTGCTTGAAAGTACTCTGTAGCCCCCCAAAGGGGTGGTGTACATGCATGTTTTTCTGTGGGCCTGGAGAACATGACAGCTCTAGCAGCACAGTGAGAACTTACGGTCTTTTTTTTCATTGCAAGAGTTAGTATCATCCTTGGATGCATAATGAGAAAAGTCTTAAGCAAGCGTCAGGAGGTGGTAAAGTGTCAGGAGCTAAGCAAAGTATTGATGAATGTAATACCTTGCTGTTACATCCTGCTTTTATTTTGTTGCTGGAAAGAAAATATGTTGAAAAAGAAACAATTCATGCTTTCAAGAAAAGACCTACAAAAATGGTTTACATAGTAGAAAATATATTTTACCATAAAAAACTCTCCATGTATTTAGCTTACTCAAGAGGTGTTTAAGAGGCAACTTAATTTCAAATACAAAGTGCCTACACAAGGACAGGATATCTGTTAGCAGAAGACTCTTTGACCCTGCAGACACAGGCGGTAAAATGTACTCCCAACAGATTAAAATCAAAGGTAGAGCAATTTATGCTGAAAATAATGTGCATATTTTTAAATCAAGAATGTGCTTAACTATCAGGGCAGATTGCCAATGGATGTGTAGATTTTTTCTTTCTTCATGCTGTCAAGTAAGATGGCACGTGTCCAAACATGCATGCTAACTCAAGTTGCATATAGCTGGCACTGGACATGGAAATTACTGAATGAGGTTTTATGGGTTGTTATACACAGAATGGCAGATCCTGTTGTGCTTTTTGCCCTTAATGCTAATACTCTGAGAATAAACTTTTTTCATAATCTGGATGATGACATTAGTCATATTTAGATCATTTGTCATAGTGATTGTCATACTGTTATAGCTTCATAATGACATAATTTCAGTTGCCAAACAGAAAAAAGGTAAGTAGCGAATTCTCTTCCCTTCTTCTCTTTTTCTTTGTTATGCTGGGCTCAGCACTAAAGCATTCATGTGTTTTCCAGTGCAGTGAAAAACATGGTTTTCAGCCTTTGAACATCTGTTCTGAGCAGTTTATTTTTATATTCTCTCCCCACCAGAAGTGTGTTCAGTGTCTTGCAGTGTCTTGTTTTCTTAAGTAATTTTTTATTCTTTCTTTTTTTTCTTTTTTTAAGTGAAAAGGTGGAGAAGAGGAAGTTTCTTAGTGAGGAGTTGTTTTGAGGGCTTTTTGATTCTCTTTTAGCATTCATGTTGCTTAACACTAGTGCTAGGAATAGTTTGAGGCTTAAATTGCACATGCGGAAGAGGTTAGGTTTATAAAAGCCTAGTTTTTGGCCTTAAATGCCATCATCTTGGATTATTCCTTTCCCAAGAAAACTTGACTCTGACACAGGATTGCCTGCACAATAAATTGTGACCAGGTATGAGTTGGATACACTAGATCAGATGGGACGTATTAGATCAAAGCAACTTTGCAGAAAATGACCTGTGGAGAGTAAGTTGGACGTGAGTCAAGGGTCGGCCTTGTGGAGCTGAAGGCTAACAGTGTATGGGGCTGCACTAGAAAGAACATAGACAGCCAGTCCAGGGAGATGATTATTCTCTTGTCTGTCCAGCATTTGTGAGGTTGCACCTGGAGTACTATGTCCAGTTTGGGGCTGCCTATTACAAGAAAGATGTTGAAGGAGCAAGCAGCTGAGGAAGCTGGGCTTGACCCACTTAGAAAAAGGAAGACTATGGGGACAACTTAACTCCTGTGTTTAGCTAAACTGAGTGGTTACAGAGAAGGTGGAGTCAAATTTCTCAGAGAGGTTCATACAATGAAAGGATGAACCTCAACAGTTAAAAATAGCAAAAAGGGAAATACTATCTAGTGATAAGGAAAAAAACCTCGCCACGAGGGTGGTCAAAGACTCAACTAGGTAGCTCAGAAGGGTTTTGAAATATCTGTCCTTGGAGATACACAAAATTTGGCTGGACAAGGGCTGAGCAACTGACCTAACTTTGGAGCTGGTTGAGCTTTGACTTGAAGTTGCATTACATGACCTCCTGAGGTGTCTTCCAGCTTGTCCTACAATTCTAAATACAAGAGTGTCCAAACACAATCATAAGGCTTTTGAATCACAACTGGCTGAAGTCTTTACAGGGTTGGAGCATGTACAGAACCAGCTTGGTCTGGCCCATAAAATGCCATTTAGATATAGTTATGGGCAAGGAGTAGGGAGTCCATTATATTAAAGCAAACTATTAACAATTTATCAAATTTGGTTTTCATCATAAAACATTACGTAGACCTTTTCATTCCTGGCCTCCAGCTATGGTGTATCCTAAAGAAAGGAATCAAGACCTTGAACTTCTTTAGGTAGTCTATGGAAAGGTAAGAAAAAGCCTGGGGGACATATCTGATGTTTCCAGTTCTGATATGTTTCCAGTGGCCTGCACTGTTGAAATGAGATGTAGCATTCTTTAGTAGCTGAATTTCTGTAAGCACTGAAACACTATGACCATTTATATTGAACGCTGAATCACTGCAGTCTAAATGAGAAATGACAAAAACATGAATAACTGAGGCCAGGTCATTGCCTTCCAGGAAATACTCTTTTAGCCAGCTGGAAAGAAAGTTTTACTGGTGAATGCTGTTACGTAAGCCCTGAGAATCAGTGAATAATTTGATGTGCTTTCATAGAGTTAAGGCCAGAGTGAGCCATCAGATCAAGTATTTTGAACTGCTATTGGCAGTTTTCCTCACATAACCTGTTTTTTTTAGAATGGCATCTGATATTAATTTGAAAATATTAGGAAAAATATTAGAAAATCCATCACAATGGTCAGCTTGTTCCTGTAGTTAACTGTCCTCATTTTTATCATCTACACTTCCACTTCAAATTTCATTTTGCCTAGCTTTAGATGTATGATACTGATTCTTTTATGCCTTTCTTTGTTACATAAAGAAGCCTGATAACATTCATAATTGTCTTCTTCAGAAGGTACTTCTTCAAGTGTTTTCACAGTCTTCTTTCTCTAAGTCTTTCAGTAGATGACTAGTTCTACAGTTCTCAAACAATTTCGTAGCTCTTTTTCAAAAAATCTTCAACTTTTAAATCCTTTGTTTATGAATATGAGATCATATCATCTAGTAGTAGTATCCAACCACCAGTTTTGCCCCACACATTATCATGTGTTTGCAGAATTGAAATAGGTCCCACACAGGAGTAAAATGTTCAGCATTTCCTTTTTTTCCCCAACCAAGAATCATGTCATACATTTATGATAACATTTTAATGAGAACATATGTTGGATTTTTTATCTCAACTATTCGCTGAGTCACTGGTTGCCAGGTTAGAGCCCCTCATTCTCTAAGTGCAGAGTTCTTTTCCTTGTTCCTTGGTGACATTGAATTCTATGAAAAGAAAAAAAAATTATGAAGGCAGTTCCCCAAACAATCCAGCTAGCTCTGACTTCAGCATCCTGTCCATATCATTCTCTGACATTCCAAAAAATATATATGGAAAATTTCAAGGTATTTTTATAACCAATTACTTCACATTGACTTTGAGATCCTTATTGAAGAGGATGATTAGTGTCCTCCATACTCTAGATCTAGGTGGAACCCCACTAAAAACAATTCCCTTTGGTGGCTATTGCTCACTGACAACTGTGTGCTGAGGCTTGTCAGTCATTAATGTTAAATGAATTAAATGTTAATTCATTTAGCAGGTGTTACTGGTGTTGTATTGCATGATGCTAATGTTTTGACAGAATGACATGTGGTCCAAAATTGTTACAAAAGTCTAAGGGAGTGTTAATGCAGTGTGATGGAGTGATGACCTCCTTAAACCAGCACTGAACAAGCTGGCTTCAGAAGAAAAATCAGTATGATACTGTATCCTGACTAGTTAGTCCTTCTGAAAGGGAGGCCAATCAGTGTGCATGTGGAGTTGTACAGATACGTCTATGCAACTCCGGTACTGGAGTGCCTTCAAATGATACATTATTAACTCATCTGGAATTAGGGATATGTAATATCTGTACATGATCTTTATCAACCAAAATTTTAATACTATCGAAGTTAGATAAATTGGAAAGAGCTATTTTTTTCACACAACCACTTTAAGTTGATTAAACCCTGAGCCAGATTTTCTAGGATTTCCGCTGAGACTTAAGACTGTCCAGCTAACCTGTTTTTAGCTGTATCATTCTGCCTGACTGTTTGGTATATTGACATAATCTTAGCTATTTTTAGGCTTCCTGGCATTTCCTGAATGTATGTATAAATATATGTATATACAATCTTTATTATAAATTAATATCAGTGAGCCACAAATTTCCTTAGCCCTCTGATGCAAGTTTTCTAGGCCTCCTGATTCAGAAATATTTATCCTAAGTAGATGTTGTCTAACTTCTTCCTAAGGCTTATTAATAGCCTAGAAATTGCTTCTCTGTCCTCATATGGTATGAATGCAGCGCTCTGCTTCTTTCCAAATATGGAGACACAGTATTTATTAAAAACTTCTGTTCTTCCCATATCATCATTCACAATTTAAAAATCTTCATTTGGCAGTGGGCCTTTATATAATTTATTTTGTTCCCAATCCACTTTCAAAAATTTTTAAAAATTTCTTTAGCTCTGCTACTCTGTATATTCCACTGTTGCCCTTAGCTACTTTTGGCAATTCATCTCTCTTATGCTGTTAACTATTTCACTTTTTTTCCCCTCAATTATACTTTCCTTACAATTTTGTGTTGTCCTGGCCAGTAAACCAAGACAAACTTTTAGCTAAGATTGTTTCCATTCTTAATGGTGTCTCTGGGAAACTCTGGATAGTTAAATTCTTTTTACAGAACTTTTTTTACATTTTTTTCCAATCAGCATTTTTCCTTCTAAGCAGTTTTTTTCTTCATTTCTTCAGATTTTGAATATAAACTAGTTTGGAGCATTATGTATGTTCTTTATATATCAGTGTTTGGGGCAGTGTTTGTTCTTATTGAATATGAGGTCATGATACCCAGTTTCTAGGCAACCACTAAGTCCCAATACCATGGTTATTCAGCTTTATCTGGCACAATGAAGTTCAAAACTGAGTTACCTTTTCTTGCTGTAATTTCTTGCGCATTATAAAATCATCATGCGCAATTCTAGGGATTCTGAAGAAGTTTCCCTACCAGCTTACATGAGACCACCAGTCTGCATTTTCAAATTCAAGTCCCTGTAACAGCATGTTTTCTCTTCTTGCACATAATCAACAGATACTTAGGAAGAAACTCATAATTTAGAGGACAGTTACAGGCAGTGACCAGTTCTCTCTGCTGAGCTATGTTAAGTAGCACATTGATCTATGTGCCTTCATGATCCTTGGGTTTTGAGTCACCAATAAAGCTTAAACAGATAACAGTACCTGTAATGGAGAGTTCAGATTCTTTCCTTTTTATCCATTCTACCCTTATGAACCAAATTGTAACAGTTTTCATGTGCCAGTTATGTGATGCATCTCAACAAGTTGTGATGGTGCCTGTTATATCAAATTTCTTCATTATTGTTTCTAATTCTTGAACTGTAACTCCAATCCAGTATGTAAAGGTTCAAAATATGTTCTTTACATTCATCAATACTTATCTATTCTTTATTACGATGACCAATCCTTGTATATTCTGTTCTGTTTCAGAATTAATGATTTATTTTGTTAGTTTCCCAATAGGAAAACCAATACCCACATCTTCTTCTCTCTCTGCCTTTTTCCAAACATGCACATATATAAGATACTGATCATCTAGTTGATATAATTCTCTCTCCCACTAGACTTGGCTAAACACTACACAATGCCAATAGGGCACGTGCTGTCTGACCTTCAACATGTTCTTTCAGCTGTGTGAATCTGTGGAAGTATCACCTGGTCTTACAGTTCTAAAGTTGGCTATACATAGTTATATTCAAGTCATGGACAGTAATCAATATTTAACACTTCCTGAAATTTTTCAGGGTGGGTTTTTTATATTTTCACTTACAGCAGAAAATACTCCATCCTGTGTGTGTATTCTTTAAGATATTATTTTTTCACTGTTGTTCCTGTGGTTCGTGGATAAGGAAACTATTTTCTCATTTGGTGAGAGTCCTTTGCCACATTCCAAAATAGTCACCACAGATATGCCCTATTGCTTTAAGTTCCTTTCTTCCATAGAGATATTCTTTGCAACTGATTTGCTAATAATCTAATAATGGGTCAAAAATTTTAAAAGAAAAGAAGATACTTCATTCTCTTTCACCACTTGGTCAAAAAGCTAGAGATCTATCTCTTCTGTATCTATTGCCTTGGTTTTTTTTTATTGCATACCCATTTCTTACATGGAGTCTGTAACAATGATTTCCAAACACTGTTGTCAAATACATACTTTTTCCATACATGCTGCACAGTGCTAAAAACTAGGCATCTGGGTCACGTACTCTGCTCTCCATTGTACCCATCCTGCTTGCCTCAGTGCCGAAAACATCTAAAAACAGATCATGGAAGGAGTTTCCTCATCATCTGCATCTTAAATCACATTTAGAGCCAAGTCTAAAGATGAAATTCCCATATTTTTCCTGCTGCCAAGCTCAGGACTTTGCCTTCAGAACCAGGATCCATTGCATGTGCCTGGATTTCCCCTGTTTCCTTTCTGAGTGTTTCACTCTATTTCAAAACAGAGTTCTTTTCAGCTGTGGTGGGTTGACCTTGGCTGGATGCCAGGTGCCACTGAGCTGCTCTATTACTCCCCTCCTGAGCAGGACAGGTGGGGAGAAAATTAGATGGAAAAAACCCCTCACAGGTCAAGATAAAGGCAGTTTAATAAAAGAAGCAAAAGCAAAAGCCACGTGTGAAAGCAAAAAAGAAAACAAAGATTTTATTCTCTACTTCCCATCAGCAGGTGATGTCCAGCCACTTCCCAGGAAGCAGGGCTTCAATACATGTAGCGGTTGCTCCGGAAGACAAATGTAAATAAGAAATGTCTCCCCTTCTTCCTACTTTCTCTTAGCTTTTATTGCTGAGCCAATGTCATATGGTATGGAATATCCCTTCGATCAGTTTGGGTCAGCCCTCCTGGCTGTGTCCCCTCCCAAGATCTTGCCCACCCCCAGCCTACGGATGAGGGAGGGAAATGCTGGAGAGCCAGCCTTGATGCTGTGTGAGCTCAGCTGTAGCCAAAACACTGCTGTGTTATCAACACCTTTCTAGATACTGATACAAAGCACAGCACTATGAGGGCTGCTATAGGGAAGATTAACTCCATCTCAGGCAGACCCAATACAATAGCTGAGCATCCATACTTCTCCTCAGTGCATTTTCACTTTTGTTGGAGTAACTGTTAGAAAGAACTTATGCCTGTGCAAATAGACTTGGAAGGTACTATTATCATTCTAGCCTATATATAGCATCCGACTCTGCTTGTTGCTGCATACCACTATGAAACATTGTGCATCTACAGTTCTCCATTTCACAATTGGAATTAAGGGCACTAGCACTTCAACAGGTAGGTCTTCCTACAGGACTTCTGATAGGATGAACTGCAAATGTGGAGTGGGATGCTGGTAATCTAACTACTGCATCCCACTGAAATCAGTGAAATATTTTTTGTTGATTTTAGGAGGAACTTTTTGAACCAGATCAAAGTTTCTTAGTCAGAGATCAAAGAAAAGTATCAACATGACTTTCTTGAAAGAGTAGAGTCTGTACTACATTGACTTTTACAGAAGTAATCTGCTTGCAACATACTTGTTGCTATTTGCAACACAGTCTAAAGATATTATCTGAAATGAAGACCCCAAAACAGTGTTAACACTGAGAGAATGTGGCTTACCACAGATAGTAATAATTTATTAAAAAGGCGAAATGGAAATCAATGGTTGTGTTGCATTAAAGCACAGAAGATGGCACTGCAGACTAGATCCTTAAAATGTTCTGTTTCTCCTACCTTATAGTAATCACTGGTGTTATAAAACCATGAGAATATTGTATTATTTCTCATTTCTATGCCTCTAGTCACACAGAAGTGAATACCACTATTCTGTGCTTTTTAAATATGCAGTCCTGAAAAGTAGTGTCAGCAGTTCTGAAACTTGGTGAAGATCTGGCATGATGGTTGTTACTGCTTGTTGAAACTGAACAGTTAATAAACAATTATGAGGTAGTAGCTCATTTAAATAAATAATTTTTTATAGAAATGTTCTTATGATGTACAGTAATCATTGTTTGACTGTCCAGGTCAATCTGAAAATTACTACAGTTTATTTTAGCTGGATGATTTTCTCTACAGAAGAATGACCAGTGACAACTTTGGGAATTACAGTCTGCTTCAGCAATATTATTGATAAATATTAACCTAGAATACATTGCTATTGAACCAGAGAATGAAAGCAGATTCTTTAATATGATATTAGAAGTTAATTCCCTGAGAGTATGGAGGAAGAAGTTTACACAATCACCAAATGGAGAAATTATAAAATCACCACATGGAAGCAACCCCTATAACAATAGATGTAGTGCATTCATGTGAAATGGCTTGATTAAAACAACCACTGAAGTTCAACGACTATAAAACTTAAATCCTGTCTTTTCTGCTGGCTACTTGGCGAAGAGTCCTTGAATTGAATAGTGACAGTGATAGGTAGGAAAGTGTATAGTCCAAAGACAGGGAAGGTTGAGGAGTGTATTTGATCCTCTTGTTTTGTTGCCCTGAACAGATTTCCTCCTGTTCAAAAAACCCTTAAACTCTCAGCTTACCATGGTGAAGCTGGAAAGTTTCATGATGTCCATGGTGGAAAACCAAAGACGGCAATTACAGGGGAAAGAGTCATTCCCTATTTTTTAATAGATTCCAATCCTATGTAAATGTCTTGATAAAGAGCATTGCAAAAATGGCTACAGTCCCTCGTAGCCTTCCTCTCCATCAGTATGACTTGTGCTCCTTTAGCTGAGTAGAGAACACATCTTTGCACCCTCAAAAGGAGGAAGTTTTTCATGTTCCTCCTGTGGCCTGAGCCACGACACTTGCATGTACTGTTTCTCCCTGACACGCACTCACTGTGCCATCCTTCAGTCTGCACAGCCAGTATCCACAGCCTATAGTTTGTCACAGGAGATTTACTAATTGTGCCAATTCTTTGGCATGGCCCCACTGACTTTGCTGTTTAGCAGAGTGGGTAGTAGTCACACCACTTTAAGCTCACTTCCTTGTTCATGATTCCTGAATGCTTTTTGTCCTGAAGATCATGGGTCTCACTTTCTCGGCTGAAAGATGGATGCCACAAGCATTGCCAGGTAACAGAGAGCAAATCTACTCTCAAAATTCTCTCTGAAAGGTGAGGTGAAGAGGCTGAGAATCTAAACAGTGATTTGGAGCATAAGGGGATAATAAAACCCAAGAGAAAGCAAATGCACAAAAGTTGTGCAAGTACTTGGCACCCTCCTTTTCCCATTATTGAAAATCTGCTCATTTTCTGCATGAGGTGGTGTATTTATTACTAACTATCTGTCAGACTGCAGCATAAAAATATCAGCCATAATTACATTCATGCTACCAGCTTGACAAAGTTAATCTGAAAAACACTCATTTTCCTATACTACCTTATGTAACCAGAACTTAGATGCAGCGATGGTTCACTGTCAGGTTTTGTTCTACCGTGGTTCAGTGCAGAGTGTTACTTGACAGCTGTGAAAACGTTGGCTTGCCCTTTGTCTTACAAAGGGAAGTATTAGAGGAGCCTGACATTTGTCAAACAAAACTCTTATCAGTATGACCTATTTTTAGGTATCCTTTGAAACCTTATGATAAGTATCTGAAAACTAAGGATCCTTCAGTTTCAAGAGAGAATATTTAGGAATGGGTTATTAAAAAAGATAAATGCAGGGCCAGAGAGATCCTGAAAGTGCATTGTGGTAAGTTGTAAGCTTAAGGGTCTATAAAACAGTTTAGTTTTTAGGAACAATTCTGGGAAACCAAAATGGTGCTTTGTAGCAGGTTATGGACTGAGAGTGCTGTTTTGATGTGTTACTGTGAGGAAAATATTGCTCCATGTTTCAGTTTAGGTAATTTTCTTGCTGAAATTAAATTTATCTTCCATAGAAATCATTCATTCTTTTCAGTATATAACTATTTGTCTGCAGATAGACAACTCCTAGATTTTGTGAAGCTTTAGGCAAGGCAGACATCCAGCAGAGTGTTTCATAGAATACCTGTGAGGGGGAGGGTCATATAAATTATCATAGCAATTCTATTATGAGACTATTATGAAGATATATAGAATAGTTAAGCAAGTGCCATTCTGGGGAATAAGTATTGTTGGATGTACAGTACTGTCTGGTTTTGTTACCTGTGATCATGACACCTTGAAAATAGGATGGAGAGAGGAAAGAGGGTTTCTTCTGTCAAAAAGAATGGGTCGCAAGGATCAACTTGCTAGGAGAAACCTCAGGTTTAGTATTCAGAATGTTAGATAAATGTACATACACTTAAGAAAGTTTGTAGTACAGCAGAGCAGAAGCCTCTGCACTTTTTCTCCAGCATTTGATAGCTTCATGACAACCATACGAAGTGGGAGGAGGCATTTGCAAAGCAGAGGACTGTGCATTTGCACTTGGGCCCCCATCTGCAGCTGAAGCCAATGCAGTCTTATCCCCTCTATTGTTCAGGGATCCCAAACCATGTCAAATTGTGATCAGAGATCAGTTAGATAAAGCAAACTGGAAGTATATGGCATGGTTGATGGTGGTCCTGGAGCCAGAAAAAGATGCTTGTTGCTACACTGCAAATATCTGAAATGCATGCCAGTTGCAGGGAAGCAGGGCAAGGAAGCCAAATTCTAGGATCCAATGAGACCCGCATACAGAGCACGTCACTTTTGGTAGGTCAGAATTTGCCCTTGACAGGAGATGCAGATTCTTTCCTGGTTTTACTTCCTCATAAAAATCTGTTACTTTGGTTTAAAGAGGCTACACAAAGCCAGTTGACTATCTCTTTAGAAGTTACAGATAAACCTATGGCTTACAAAGTATGACAAATGTGAATACAAAGAGTGATAGATTGCCCATAAATTGAAGAAAAGACTGAAGTGGTCTTACATATGCAATGATTTGTGGTTGTGTCCATTCACTAGTTACAAGACAGATGGCAACAAACTTCCAAAATATCTAGGTACACACTTCCATCCTGACAGGTGTGTTTTTCAGGGGTAGATCAGAGGTAACAAGTCCATTATGACATCGCTCAAAGTTTCTCACATATTTAGGCAAGATTCACCTCTGATGTCAAGCCTCATAAAATAGTTTCCTAGGGAGGAATAAAGTCATGGGAGAGTTGGTGAAATTTTGGAGGAAGTGTGTAGGAAGGTGATGGTTGGAGATATTTGGCTTCACCCAGCTAAGGATTTCCCAGAGGCAGGGTTAAGGTTGGTGTTAGAGTTTGGGTTATGGTTAAGACAGAGACAAAGCTCCTGTTGGGTGGGAGTGAGAAGGAGCCTTAAAGGAAGGGCTAGGTTGCAAAAAGGAATTCTCCCTGGAGAAGTCTGTCACCTGGGCCACTGATGAGGACCTGTGGCAAAGGCCCAGCCCACGGCTTAGGTTTAGAGTTAGGGTTAGGAGACAGGCAAAGCCTAGAGTCCCAGCTGGAGTGAGGTTGGAAAGGACTTCCAAAGGAAGGTGCAAGCTGCAGATCTCACAGTATGCCCCTTCTCCTATGAGTTGCTTGGCTCCGTCATACTCGTCCTGGAAGAAGCAATCATTTTCTCCTCTCTTTCTTCCCTCTTCCTGGAGCCATTCTTACTCATCCTTTGTGTCTCCTGGACTGCCAGAGTGCAGGGTATGGGGTGGTGGTTGCTGATGCTCCCTATAGCAGTTCACAACCCCACTGTCATCCCCTGGATACTCCAATATATCCTTTTGCAATGACAGCAAGAATGGACAGCGTCAGGGAGGAAGAAGTCTAGAACATCCTGTCTTCATCTCTCTAATTAGACAGCTTCTACTTAGCTGTCTAATTTGCCTATGCCTTGAGACAGCTACCTTCTAGTCAACAATGCAGACTGAAAAGTAAAATGTAGAAATAGCTGAGCTTGTTTTAATCCAGCTGGCTCAGACATAGGAAGAAGTATGACCAAGGCAGTAAGGAGTCCCTGTGGATTATTTTTTTTCTGTGGCTCAGATACCTGCTCTGTCCGAAAGACTGCAGCAAGTAAATGAACCTTTTTGTATATGTATTCACTTCTGGTTGTTCAAATGGTGACCTATACTTAGTTGTGATCATACTTATACTAGGTCTGTTTGCAATCTTAATTTAAAACACAAATTTATCAGCAGATTATGTCAGCTGAAAGTTTGAATTCATATTTGATTGCAATTAATTCACAAAGTACGTGCATCACCTCCTCTAGCTCTGATATGATATGGTTTATGCCATCAATACATATCTGAGATTAATGAGTCAAATCACAGAGTATAGAAAAGCCATTTGTCACCCCAGATGGCACTTTAATCAGTTGGAAAACTGACCAAGAGCAGTTCCAGCATATGAAGGCTTTATTAGAATGATTGCCAAAGTATGGCCTAAGGTTACAGAGCTCTAAATAAACCTTTTTTGTTCAGCCAGGTAATCTATTTAGGATCCTGTGTGGATGCATGGCCAGCAGGTCGAGGGAGGTGATTCTGCCCCTCTGCTCTGCTCTGCTAAGACCTCATCTGGAGTACTGCGTCCAGCTCTGGGGCCCTCAGCACAAGAAGGACATGGACCAGCTGGAGCGGGTCCAGAAGAGGGCCACAAAAATAATCCGAGGGCTGGAACACCTCTCCTATGAGGCCAGGCTGAGAGAGTTGGAATTGTTCAGCCTGGAGAAGAGAAGGCTGCGAGGAGACCTTATTGCGACCCTCCAGTACTTAAAGGGGGCCTACAGGAAAGATGGAGAGAATCTTTTTAACAAGGCCTGTTGTGACAGGACAAGGAATAATGGATTTAAACTAAAGAAGAATAGATTTAGACTAGACATTAGAAAGAAGTTTTTTACCATGAGGGTGGTGAAGCACTGGACCAGGTTGCCCAGAGAGGTGGTAGAGGCCCCATCCCTGGCAACATGCAAGGTCAGGTTGGATGGGGCTCTGAGCAACCTGATCCGGTTAAAGCTGTCCCTGCTCACTGCAGGGGGTTGGGCTAGATGACCTCTAAAGGTCCCTTCCAACCCAAAGCATTCTATGATTCTATGCAGAAGGTACTTATTCCACTACAGACAAATTGGATGCAATAATGTAGGATCCTGTGCCAATAAATGTGTCACAGTTGAAATAATTTTTTGTTCTCTTAACATAAAATACTAAATTTGTAACAACTCTGGATTTATTGTTGTCAGCCTTCCAACAAAGCAGCTACTGAAAATTGCAGCAGAAGATTGCTTCAGAAAGTTTTAATCTGCTATCAGCTTGACTAAACAGTAATGACCCAGATTATCCATGGTGCCTGATTTTTGTTCATTCTACATATGAAAGAATTATAGTTTCTTTAGCTGGGTCAGCTGGTTGCATTTGGCTTACCTTGCAGGTGCATAAGGCTGAAGAAGAACAAGGAGTCCTGTCCCCAAACAGTATTTGCTCTGCTGAAGCCATCTCTCGTTTGGGGAGATGGCATCAAGCTGTCTAGATATTTCCTACTTCTCTTTCAGCACTTTCTTACTGATAAGGCTGCTGGATTCTCAGAGACTAGGGGAGTAGCTGATTTTAAATAACAATGATATAGTGATAGCGATATTGCAAAACTCCGTAATACCTCAAGAAAAGTCTAGCTCAGAAGTTTATCTGTCTGTTGAACTATTTTCCATTTAAAAATTAAAAAAAAGAATGCTGCACTGGGATCTTTTAAAAAGCAGGGCTGTTTTTGTAAAGGTTGTCAATTAATAGAAAATATAAACATATTGTTAATTAGGGGTCCTCCCAGTACCAGAATAACACTGAAGTGGAATCTGAATCTCCTATTCCAAGTGCTAATATTGCAGCTATATGGACCTTCTCAGCTTCCAAGGCTGTAGTTCAGGGAGTTATGATCTCATTCACAATAATGCTATACCTTCTAACAATGGTTTTGTTTTCTTTTCTGCAGAGTATTTGCATTACATTGTTGGTATTTTAAGCCAGGGTTATTGGGCCAGATTCTAGATTTATTTCACTAAAGCAAGACCAGGGTATATAGATCAAAATTAACAGAAATAAAATATGTGTTTGCATAGTCATTTCAACAGCTGGGTTGAAAACAAAAAGCCTAATCACAACAAGAAATCATGAGGATGAGCTGCTATTTTCCCCCTTTTTGTGCACTGGCTTCATAGCTCCTCCAGGAAAGTTCCGTGGAGTTTAAAATGACAAATGGATAGGACTGCAGTACAATTTTGTACTTTACCCGAAAGACGGTATCGTCAGCAGCACAAGGCTCCGACTATCTTGCAAGAGAGATTGACTGTGTATTGCCTGAAGAAAGAATGCCATACACTTAATCACTGGCAGCAGTTCCTATTGCTTCTAAATGTTCCTGGCCGTCTTTCCAGGCTCAGAGCTACCTTGGCTCTGTCTGACCAGGTAACAGGGTACTATGCTATATGAACCATTAGTGATTTATGAGACGTTTCAAGTTAGGATGTCCCAGGCTGTCGGAGAGTGCTGCTGCTACCACTGGTAGTAGAACCAGTTGCCACTGCTAGTAGTGGTTTTATTCAGCCAATAAAAAAAGCCTGTGAGGTTCTGAACTACAGTCTACTCTGAGATGAGAGGAGATGAACATTGCACAGTACTTAAGGATGTTCAGAAGTTTTTATTTATACTGTGTTGCACTGTGATGCCTGGCTTTGGACCATGTTATGACATGGGTTAGTTAGATTGCCTTTACATTTCACCTACATCACATTCTACCCTGAGTCTGACTCATATATATGTCAGTCAACTGTAGAGGCTACATGTAATTAAACTACATGTACATATACTAAAAATCCACATAGTCTAACCAGCCTTCAGAGAATAAAGATTTCATATCCATTCTGTATAACTTGTTCCAGTGCTAATCTGTCATTATGGTCAGAAGTTTATCTAACATCCCATATCTCATTTATTAAATATTAACCCACTTGGATCATAGCCAGTTCTGGTGGGAATGTGGACAGTCCATCATCTTTAAAACAGATTTATGCACATTGGAAGTCTTATACCCTGTGCAGTCTCAGAGTATTGTTTAATTTCAGCAAAAATACCTGCTTCAGGTGTTCTTACCTGTGACTAGCCATTCCTACCTGTCTGTTCAGTGCTGACACACTGTTTTTATGGTTGCGCTGTGAACCAGGTTAGGAGCTGATAGAACTGAAAAGAAAAAAAAGAAAAAAAACCAAACCCAAAACCTTTTACAAAGAATTAAACCAATGGGGAAGGTACAGGTGAGAGGAAACAAAGGATTGAACCTGGGAAAGCTAGCACTTCTGCCAAGAAAAAGCATGTAGAAAAAAAGCACATATTATATTTTCTGGACTAAATGGATTTTTCAGGTTTTCCTCTTTCTTTACTCTGGGTATAACTTTTTGTAGTTTTCATAATGTGGGAAGCTCAAATGATGACACAGCTCTCTAGACATGGCTCCACAAGTGATGCACAGAGCAGTTTACCTCCTGGTTCTTAAGTATCACATGCCAGTCAATACATCCAAGAATAACTTAATTATTGTAACAGCACCAGCTGGTTGACTTAGTAATAAGTTTGTAACATGCAGATTCTTGTCCACAGTCTCCTGTCTACTCTTCTGTTTTTCACTTACAGTTTGGGCATTTCTCTCTTCTAAGAAAACTTTTTGCACTTTATTTAATTTCATTTATTGAGTCCTTTTCAAGCATTCCTCAATTTGTCTAAATATAATTATAACCCTCTTCTCCAGAGTGTTCACAACCCATCCAAACTTGTGTCATGTGCAACTTAGTATCGGTGCTGGGTGAGACGTTTTAATTCAGTATTTTCCCCTAGTTTTCTTCAGAGATGAAGCACTAACAGGGATGATTTGATTGTGCAGAGCATTTCAGTTCTGACAGGGAACTGATGGCTCCATTGAAACTTCTCCGACCAGCTTCTCATATGAGTCACATACCTCCAAATGCAGAGCTCTTGCAGAAGACAATGCGGCCTCTTCCCTGCTCCCTTGGATGTGCACAGAGTTTACTGCTGCTCTGTGAGCTCATTGGTTGGCTTTTAAAAGTCTGTAATTATCTCCACCAAGAGTAGTATTAACTTCAGAAAACCTCCTTCAGCCTATCCTTTGTCTGCTGCCAGCTGCTATAGATCTGTCTGTCCCACTGAATTAAATGAGCACATCCAAGAGCAATGTCTCTGAAGTGATTGACAAAAATTATGCCATTGCTTATAAGGGAAATAGGACTAGGAAAAGGGCTAACGCCAGCCTTCAGTGACTGTATTTGTGAGACACAGAAACTGTACCAGATCCTCAGCTGTTATATACTGTTATAACTCACTGAATATAAATATAATTGAGCTATGCTAATGTTAAATCAGTTGAGAGCCTGGCCTGGAACACAATTAAATATATCAAAGCTAAAGTAATTGGTCCACCACAAAACATTAATATAGTGGTTTACTTTTACCATGGGCTGCTCAAATGCACTAAACAACTGTAATTGTGTTCTTATTTAACCCTCATATCTCTGTCATCTACATAGCTCTTCTGTCAGACACTGTTAGGCAATAAAGGCAGCTGTGTTCAATTTCTGGGGCTGCCTGCAAAAAGTCCAACAGAAAAACAACCACTCTAAAATCTTAGTTGACACCAGTTTTAGCATCCACCTCCAGTCTTGGCAAACTCTATTACACTGTGTGAATCATGATGTGTTAGCAGTACATTTTCAATTACAGGCAAAGATTTTAAACAGTGGGATTAAATCAAGGATAAATTTTATTGTGCAGAAAAGGAAAACAGTAAAATATTAGCTTTAGAAACTTGAGATGAAGAGTCACGGTCACTTAGGATGCACTGTCACTAGAGCTGGATAATCAGCACAGGTAGCCAGGCTCTGCTAGACAATTATAATGTGAGTTAATTGTCCTTGTGGTGTGGAGGTGATGAGCAGACTGTTCTCTCATTCCTAAGGCATGGTGAATTTGGGAAGGCTCTGCTGCCTATCAGAGTGCTGCTTCATTTTTGAATGGGAAATAAAGTGGTTTTGACTCCAGGTTGCTGACATCAAAGTCGCTCATCTGTTTCGGGGTTACCGAATGGTAGACCCTCCCATCTGCAGCCCAGACCACAAGAACATAATTTCTGAGCTTCCCTGTATCAGCAGAGCTGGGATGTCTGCAGCACTCTTGCAGGGGTAAATGTGTGTGGCTCTCAGGAAAAACACGAGCTGGAACTGAATTGAAAAATTCCAGCCCAAATCAGTACTGGTGACCAATCCCTCGGCTGTTGTGGTGGCTGGTGTAGTGCTTCAGCTCCTCTGGAGCCCTCTCTGAATCTCTGCCCAGTGCCTCACAGTGCCTTGCTCTCCTTCACCTTCCCAAGGCGGACTGAAGCACTGACTCCATGCACTGTGGACCTTTTTACCTTGTCTATATCTTTGTAGATGCAGCTATAAAAGCCATATTCCCTCAGCTTTAGAAAAAAGGAAAGTTTAGTTTATTATTTTCATAAAATGTTCCATATTGAGTTATAACTGATAGGTAAATGAGGCTCAGCCTTTGCCATGAAAATCTCTTGATCCCCAAATATGTGCCTCCTCAAAGGGCTCCTGTCTGGAGTTTTCATGGCTCTGAGGACCTTAAGGTTTTATAGTAAAAATAATTTGATTTTCCTAGAGGGTTAATTTTGGAAAACAACCAGCTGCTTGGCATGCAAAGGTTGACTTAAGTGGATCTAACCAGGGATTCCCCAGCTGTAGGGGAGACATGCAGAGGGGTTAGGAAATTAGTAGCAAGCTGTCTGTTTTGGATGCAGGGACCCTGAAGGAACATAAGTGTAACCCTCAGAGAACAGAGAAGCAAGAGCTTATCTGAGCCTAGAGCAAGCTGCAGGGGTTACAGTGGGGATTTCTGAGCAAGGAAACTGCCAGCTGCTATTTATTTTTATTTTATTCAGAGAAACAGGACTGAGCAAAGACAGTGTGCAAATAAGATGACTTATGCAGAGAAGATATTTGTCTCTGCTCACCAGCTTCCTATTCCAAGAGATCCTGAATTTTGGCTAGAGGGAGTAATATTATGAGTTGCATTTCTTTAAACATTGTTAACTTGTGTAAGTACATCAACAGTTGTTTCCTGGGGATGGAAGATATTGTGAAAGAGTGTTAGGTGGGTGTTTAACATTGCATGTACAATTTCCAGCTCATTTCAGATGCACTGCTTTTTTGTTACAGGATTAGGTGAAAATGAAAAACAACATCAGATTTTCATGTAACAAGACGTATTAAGTTTGAGAAAAGAGGTGAATCCCTTCTAAGCTGATCAAATAATTTTTGTTGCGTATGAGCAGGAGCGGGAGATTTAGAAAGCAATGAGCTGTATCACATCCCATTTTCAATCTCCTTTCTCATGTGCTGCAAGGAAACATTATAGATAGTAAAAGAAAAGTAACAAGAATCATTTGTGTGATAGTGCAAACCTGTTTAGATCCTACTTAGATAGTTATTTTTATACCTGTCGGTATACCTGTGATGTAATGCCACTCCTCCTGCTCTAAATACTTTATTTTAATCACTGTGAAAAGAACTGGTGAGAGCAATCGTCTCTCCTATCTCATGTAGTCTTAGTCACCTGCAAAAGTCTCTCTGGCTTGTATCATTAATGAAGTCTCACTGTTAGAAAATGAGGAAAAATTGACCAGAATAGAAATTTTCAAATTTCTCAGAAGGTAAGTTTTTAGCTCTTGTGCTTTGTTGTCATGGTCTGGAATTCCTTGAAAGCAAAAAGATAGAGGCCAAAGCACAGCAAAGAGAGCGCGTGAAGCCTCCTGGCAGAGCAGGCATGTGAGGCAGGGGCTGAGCGCCGCATTGTTGGCACTGACATGCAGCAGAAGGGTTCATCAGTCAGTAGTGTCCTGTATGAAATCCAATAACCTGCTGGGTTAGACTGCTTGATATCTATGCAGTTGAATTATACTTGCTGTTCCTTTGGCAACTTGTAGATTTCAATATCAATTGAGTGCACAGGATGACTTCAGAATTTTTGCGTTGTTTTAGAGTGAACTTCTGACATGGCATTTTCTATATTCTAAGAGTTTTCTGTAATTTAATAGTATATTTATTTACTTCCCATATCTCCTAATGATGAAAAGCCTGCTTTTATCCAAACAGTCAAGGATTGTAGGAAGAAGCAATATATTTTATTAGATCCCCTCATCCACCTGGAAAAAAATGGACATGCTTTCAGGCACACAATTTCTTCTTCAGGCCAATGTATATGTATATGTGGATGTTTATTTAGCTCTTTATAAGATTCTTAGCTTACTGACGGATGATCATCTCCTGCTTGTGTACTTGAAACATGTACGTATTTTAAGAAAGGTGCTCCGCTGCATCACTGCTTCATGCTTTGCCGAAGGAATTGGTCTGAGTTTCTTCATAAGCATCCATTAGTTGGTCCTTTCATTGTCTAAAAGGTAGGCTGGATGGGTTTATGATTATTGAAGGAAAAAACATGTCTCTGGTAAATGAATCAATATATGCCTGACTGGAAATTCTTCAGTGGAACAGGTGTCCTTGTGAAATTACTATTCGATGAAATCAATTTATTTTATCCTCAACAATATGAATTTTATTGGCATTTCATGCATAAAGAACGATATTTTCCAGTATTTCTTATCACAAGTGATTTAAAAATGGTTTTAAAATCATGTGTTTGAAGAAGTATTTTTCATTTTATAAGCATTATTTTTAGAATGTTTCATTACCTTGCCACTTGTACGTAACATGCCATTTAATTGTGCAGTAGCTAAAGTATTTCTTTTCTGTTTTGCATAAAAAATGTTAAAGACATAGTTAAACTTACTCTGCAGACTGGAGACACCATAATACTTTGATATGACATCATAGTAAGCACTACTATCTGACATGAAATACAAAAAAAGTAACAATAAGAAAAATGTCAAAAGTAAAATACCAATTTTGAATCCAACATTATTATTTTCTTTTTCTAAGCACATATTGAAATAACTTAAAACTTGCAATTCATTAGAAAAGAAAATATCTTCTTCTAATAAAGTAAAATATTTTGTTCCAAAAATAAAAACTAATATGCAAAAATATTCTTTAAGATGAGTATTTATAATTTTGTTCTGTCTATGGTTCACAGCACTGATGGCCTTGGAAAAGTTGGCTACATTAACAAGAAAGCAACACCATTAGTACTTTTGTTTGTTAAAAATCAATACATTGAGTAAACCCCACAGATTTCAAATACCTTAAATTGAGAAAGTTGAAAACAGCAGTTTGTCTGCCTCTTGCAAATTTTTCATTACCAAAGCCCTGATCTTTCTTCTTGCCTCGTATTTTCTGACTGGCACTGGAAAACTATAGTCTTCTATGGGGGTGGTTTATCCTGATGTGAAGGAGAGCAGGTAGGTTTGGGGAATGCACTACTGCAAGGCACTGGGGATCAGAAGAGGCAGTGCTCTGCTACTGGCTTAGAGCATCACAGATCTGTTAGGAAAATTTCTGCTTATTTTACCTGGGACACTAGGGAGAGCAATTCTGCTAATAAGGTCCTGACCTACTCTAGTTAAGAGAGTCTAGCATTTTTACTGCTTCTTTTTAACCCCATTTTCTGTAAGGAAACTTTCAACTTTTCAGAGACTAAAATTCTTTAAGTCTGAATTGTGTTTATGTACTTCACTTACTACACGTGAGATTTAACATTTCTGCCTGTGTGAACAGACACTTTTACCAGGTAATGGTAAGAGTGGTGTTTCTTGTCTTTATACCACAGTTTGAAATACTAGGCTGTGGAAACCTGTGCGTACAAGTCAAGGGATTTCCTATGGGACATCAAAGGATATCTGTTTATCGTAAAGCATTTTTTAATGTGATAAAGGAGCTGAATGAAGAAATCTGGGTGTTCATTTCCAGCAAAACATGAAGACCAGCTAGGGGCCCTGTTTTCAACGCTGTGTACTTATGCCACCCAGAATACATCAGATGTGATACTGATGGAAAACAGAGCAAAGCAGGTGGTGGGAATCCCAACCAAGGTCTCCCAGGAGCTGCTGGGGAAGGAGAAGGCCATCTGCCTCTGAGGAAGTAGAGACACTGTGTTCCTTCAACTTATTCCATGTTGCCTTGGGTCTGTCCTGACAGTGAAAGTCATTCTTAACAAATAAACTAGAAGTGTGTGGGCAAAACAATTGCCCATTTCTGAACCTAACTTGAACCATGTGGGATACTTATTGCTCTGGGTTCATGTCCCACTTCAACATAAATGTGAAAAGACAGCTAGAAAGAAGAAAATGATAAACAATAGGGTAGGAAGAGACTTGGGGAAGAGGGAAAGTCTAATTAAAGAAAAAAAAAAAAGGAATGCAGTATAAACTGGTATGTTATCTACAGGCCGCCCATTTGTGCCAGCCAATTTTTTAACGAATAACACATGCTTCCCTTTAGCAAGTAGGAAAACATGTCTTTACATTTAATTGAATTATACTCAGAGGATGTAAGAAAAAAGAGGAGTGAGGTGGGGGAGGAACACGGCTTTAGGTTACAGGGGAAATATATTCAGAAATGGAGCTTTATATATCCCCCACACACACTCTGAAACAGTCTGAGACATTTGGAAAACCTCAAATGCTACTACGTTCTCACATCTGTAACATAAACAGTTACTAAACACCTTATTGCCCCTAATATTACATTGTCATAGGCACCCTCCTGTGTTCTCTGTACAAAAGCATCAGCTCTGGCTGCACATGCAGCTGTTACTCTGGGTTGGATCTGGGCTGTAAAAAAAGGCACGTGGCAATCCGCACTTGTGGATTAAGGCTTTGCAGACCCATTAAGACACTCCCAATGGCCTATGGTATGGACCAACAGGCTGTCACCCCTTCAATGGCTGGAGATGAGAACTGCTGACTGTTAAATAGTTTTTAATTAAATATTGCTTATTTGGGCTCTTCCTGCTTCCATGTCATTTCATAGTAGAACATCTCAGAGGCAAGTTTTGCCTCGAAGATTTGTATTTGATGTAAAATGAAAGTGTACATCTCATCCCCATTAGAAGCAATATTTTCCTGTCTTATTTCATGTGTCTTTTCATCACTACTATTGTTCCTGATGGTGAAACATTTTTTAAAAAGTGTATATTTCCCAATTTCAAAACAAAACTAAAATAAAACCTCAAAAATTTTATTTCAAAATTTCACTAGGAAATTTTCTCCTGTGATAAAACTATAACACAGAAATGCCATCATCACTGAAGAGATGCTTTTAAGTCTACATTATGTTGTTAATGATTCTGTAGAGGGCACCATTAATATACCAAGAAACTATAATAGGAGAGTAAAAAACCAGCTGATTTGGAAAAATTCACTGTGCCCTATGATTTCAAATCAATCAGCAGCTACATACAGAAAATAAACCTAAGGATACACAGAAGCATATGGAATAATATGTTAAAATTTTAAGTAGTTCAAAAGCATTCTGAAATTCATTTTAGTGTGACAAATATCACATTTGTGTTGCAGTTGGAGAAAGAAGGTTAGCTGGGTAGGAAACAATTAAACAAATAGGAAGAGTCACTGAAAAGAGGGAAGCAGAGTCAGCAGAGTAGGGTCAGAGTCAGTGAGCCAGATGTGACTGTGGCCAGAGTGAGTATCTTGAGGGAGAGGCAGCAAGTAGCCAGCTGGCACAAGGAGAGGAATATCCAGCAGAAACTGTACAGTACAGTCGAAGCTTTACCTTCAAAGTTTCTACCTCTTCTGTTGTAGCGCTGCTTTTGTCAAACACTTCATAACGATCCATGTGTTAATAGCAAATGGAATTTTTCTGTATTTGTCTGTTTTTGTTAAGTTAAAAAAAAGAGGTTTTGTATTATTAGCTGCATTTATTTATGAGGTGTGAGCTTTCTTAATGGACAGAGTGGGAGACAGAGGGCTATTCCAACATTCAGCCAATACAGAATCTCCTACCTCATAGTAATAGTAATTATTATTAAGAAAAAACAGTCTCTAAGGGCAGTTTTTAGTTGTATTGTGACATAATGGCTGTATAAATCATGGAGAAACTACCTCCTTGCCATATAAACTACTTTAAATTTTTTGGCTTCATGCCATATATTATTTGCAATCAGAAACCTAGTCTTTTTTGTAAATTCCAGAAGTCTGTGACAGATACATTCACGTTTTTTTACTAAAGTGCAATAGACATATCAAATGTGTGACAGAATATATAAAATGTATTTTTTCACCTGCAAAGGATTTAAAATGGATTTTTAATTTAAATTCTAGAAATTAAAAAAAAAGGGGGGGGGACTCTTGTAAGCATAAGATATTTCACTTTGCAGAGTGTCTATAATTCTACATTAACTTATTTCTAAGCAGTCAATAATTTAATATGTGGTGACTGTTTTCATTTATATTGGTGATAACTGAATTTCAAGAAAGCCCTGCAAATATTTTTTTTTTTTTTTCTAAATGGGTACGTGGTTCTCTTTTCTTAAGATTGGAAGTTTTCATCGTGGCAGACCAATAATAGTCATGTGAAAGTTCAGTTGTTATGGTTATGGTTATGGTACGGTTTAGATTTGAGAACTATAAACATCATAGTGGTGAGTGGAGCAAGAGTCTGAAGAGAATAGAAGAGCATCTTAATCTTTTGACGCTGTAGTGAAAATAGCTGTGCTGCTGGTGGAAACACCAGCACTGACAAGAGCTGCCAATAGAAGCTTTCCTTGCCTTTGCATAATCCTTGCTCTTCGGTGATTCTTGCACTTTCTGCTTGTTATAAATTTTAAAAGCCCAAATTTACATCTATTACAGCTCTAATTCAAGTCAGTATCAAAACTCCTATTGTTTTCAATGGTTCAAAAATTTCTTAGAGCTTTATTGTGCAACTATCTGATTTCAGCTTGCAGAGGTTCATGTGAATCATTTTAACAGGCTTGAGTGGGTTTACAGCCCATCATTTTGATTTGAATAAACCTCAAAGCCCAATGGGAATTTCATCTCAAATCTTAAGAACTGGATCAAGACTATGCATAATCCATTGTAAACTATGTGTCAGCCTACTTTCCCTGCAAACCTCTCCTAGCATTGTGAGAGGATTTGGAAAGCTCAGCAAACCTTGAGAAGAATCTAGTTTCTTGGCTTGTAACCAAACCTCAAACCTTAGAAATTGATTTTCTTTTCCTTGCAAAGGTTTTACAGAGTTCTCATTGCCCTGCAGTTGTGTTCAAGGCAGTTCTTTGCTTTTCTCTGTATGTCTCCTGTTCTGCTTCTGAAGTGAGAAAAACCCTTCCTGCACCTGGCAGAAAACTACCTCCTTCACCTTTAGATATTTTCCCTAGACCAGTCTCCATAAATGTCTAATGTGTATAAATCTCACTATAAAGTTGCTTTAAAAAATTTTTATATCTTACCTTTATCTCTTCAAATATCAGTTCTTCTGATGACTAAAAGTGCCTTCAAGGTAGACTATATCTTTGTGTTTGTGTAGTCCAAAACACAGCTGGATCATGATCCTGTGTGGAACCCCTGGACACCTCTGCAATGTAAATAAATGGCAATAATAATAATATACTCTCATACAATTTATGTGCGCTAGAGTTATGGGGTAAACCTTTCATGAACAAAGTTTCTTGGTGCCAGACAAGTTTTTGTTGGTCAGGAGTCCTGCTCTGACTCTAACAGCTCACAGTTGTACGAGCAATTCTTCATGCCAGCCACCCTCCTTTGGGGTTGTAAATTTTGCTCTTTGAACCTTATAAATCCATTGACCTCTATAACTTGGCACTTTGCATCAGAATAAACAACCCACCTGCTAATGAATTTATTGAAACAAAGCATACATTTTGCTGACATGACCCTACATTTTTCCAAATGCTGGCTTTTAGAAATCTTTAGGGAAAGTCATCTGCTTAAAAAAGTGGTTTTCTAAACTAATTCCTTGGCTTTATTTAAACATTTAGAAATATATGTTGAAATGCTGTATGAAATAGTGCCAAAAAAGTGAGTAATAATGTATATTATTTTTAAATGTTCATCTGTAACTACAGCTCTCTAAACTTAAAATTTATGTTTTGTGAGGGTTTTTTTTCAGGGAGGAATACATTATATTTTAAAAATAAATTAATGACCTTCAGTAAATGTAGAGATGGCTGGCAACTCTGCTTTGTGTGTAGTAATAAAAATGGTTTATTGGACTAACGTAGTTAAATGCAGGAGCCAAATTATACTCAGGCTCAACTTCGTATCTTGTGTGACTCTGGGGGCATCTTTTGCTGACCTGGATTCCTCCCCTTCTTCAATCCCATTTCTTTTTCTGCCTGAAAGCAAAGCTTAGATGAACTAAAGTAAATATCTTTTCTTTCATTTAGCTATATTTATTTTCCATTGGCTCCTTTAAAGCAGCACCACTAATGTCCCCAGAGCTCCCAAACCCATTTATTTTCTATCTACTACCTACCGATCCGAAACAGAAGCTAATTCACCCCAGAAGGTTTAACTCCCATCAGCTACAGTATCAGGGGCATATCAGAGCCACTGTACGTAAGGAGGATCAATAGGCTCAGGAGGTATAGAAAGGACATGACTTCAGGAAAGCAGGGTTTGGAGGCTGATCATGAAGAATCCAGAAGGACATGGTGTCCGCATTTGGCAGGGGAGCTTGTTTTGGAATAAAAAGGGATATTCCACAAGGAAAAAGGGAAACTCAAGCCTATTGTAAAAAATGAGCTGCAGATTGGTATTCTTTTTTGACTTACAGCGTTATTAAGAAATAGATTGCATGGTCAGGTTCGAGAAGGATTTCCAAGGTTCTGAAAGACTGAAATCCTAATTTTCAGAGTGTGCATTAGCATCTAGAAGCTTCTTTTCCCTGGTCTCTTTCATGGAAACTCAATTCATATGTACAGGCACTTCATTTTATGGACTCTAGGCTGAACACCCACTTAATATCAAAGGTGACAGGAGCTAGTCAGAAAGAACCAAATCCATACAGGTTATTCGTAAAAGTGTAAAACCATCCCCAAAGGAACAATTATCTGAAACACTTGCCATAATTCTGAGTGGTTATGTAAGAGTAGGATTTTTGTCCGGAATTTTTGTATTGCGATCCCTGATGAAGTTTTTTGGTGAAGTTTTGAGTTACAGTTTTGTCGTGGTTTAGCCCCAGCCAGCAACTAAGCACCACGCAGCCGCTCGCTCACTCCCCCTACCCCGATGGGATAGGGGAGAGAATTGGAGGAGTAAGAGTGAGAAACACTCCTGGGCTGAGATAAGAACAGTTTAATAATTGAAATAAAGTAAAATAGTAATGCTAATAGTAACAGTATAATAATGATAATAATAATAATGATACACGAAGCAAGTGATGCACAATGCAATTGCTCACCACCCGCCGACCGATACCCAGACAGTTCCCGAGCAGCGATCGCTGCTCCCCGGCCAACCCCCCCCAGTTTATATACTGAGCATGACGTCATATGGTATGGAATAGCCCTTTGGTCAGTTTGGATCAACTATTCTGGCTGTGCCCCCTCCCAGTTTCTTGTGCGCCTGGCAGAGCATGGGAAGCTGAAAAAGTCCTTGACTAGCATAAGCAGTACTCAGCAACAACTAAAAACATCAGCATGTTATCAACATTCTTCTCCTACTAAATCCAAAACACAGCACTATGCCTGCTGTTAGGAAGAAAATTAACTCTATCCCAGCCGAAACCAGGACAGTATCCACCCCTTATTCTATACCATCTACGTCATGCACAGGCCCTCCCCTTTCCAATGTGTTCCAATTAATCACCACCCCTTTCCCTATCTTGATATACACACAGATATCATTCCCTTCGTCTATGGCCCATCCCTCTAAAATGTCCATTGAGTTCATTTAGCCCATGACTTTGGGTTCCATCTGTCATCACAGTCTTTCAGAGCAGGAGAGGTGGTGTGCAGTGTTGGACTGTTGCATGCTGAAGTCAGTTCTCATTCCAACATGGTTTCATCAAAGTTCATTTTCCTTAGGCTGGGCAATTCTTACTGCAATACCATTGATGCGGCATATAGCAATCATAATATATAGTATTATATACTTAATATTAACCTACTATATTATTATATTAACATGCAGTTAAGAGATAACATATAGTTAAGAGATAACATACAGTATTATAAAGCAATTAATATTATACAATTCAGTTCATTGGCTATTTTCACCCAAAATCAAATTCCCTTGAGGTACACATTGGGCTTCCCCATCCTTTCGCATCACCCACCAAGTGCACCCAGGTCCTTGAGCAAAAGCAATCCCACGAATGGGTTTGCCTTTGCCAGAGGGGGAAGTAACCCAGACTGTCTTCCCCAGCATATTTTTCATGTGCACTACAGGAACTTTATCTCCTTCTACAGTACGTAAAAGTTTTGATTGGGCAGGGCCAGCTCGATTGGCAGATCCCCTGGTGTTGACTAACCAGGTGGCTTTTGCTAAATGCGTATCCCAATGTTTAAACGTCCCACCACCCATTGCTCTCAGGGTAGTCTTTAACAATCCATTGTATCGCTCAATTTTCCCGGAGGCTGGTGCATGGTAAGGGATGTGATACACCCACTCAATGCCGTGCTCTTTGGCCCAGGTGTCTATGAGGTTGTTTCGGAAATGAGTCCCGTTGTCTGACTCAATTCTTTCTGGGGTGCCATGTCACCACAGGACTTGCTTTTCAAGGCCCAGGATGGTGTTCCGGGCGGTGGCATGGGGCACGGGATATGTTTCCAGCCATCCAGTGGTTGCTTCCACCATGGTGAGCACATAGCGCTTGCCCTGGCGGGTCTGTGGGAGCGTGATGTAATCAACCTGCCAGGCCTCCCCATATTTATATTTCAGCCATCGTTCACTATACCCAAGGGGCTTGAACTGCTTGGCTTGCTTGATTGCAGCGCATGTTTCACACTCATGAATAACCTGTGCAATACTGTCCATAGTTAAGTCCACCCCTCGATCACGAGCCCATTTATACGTTGCATCCCTTCCTTGATGGCCTGAGGCATCATGGGCCCACCGAGCTATAAATAATTCACCCTTATGTTGCCAGTCCAAATCCACCTGAGCCACTTCAATCTTAGCAGCCTGATCTACTTGCTGGTTGTTTTGATGTTCTTCAGTGGCCCGACTCTTAGGTACATGAGCATCTACATGACGAACTTTTACAACCAGGTTCTCTACCCGGGCAGCAATATCTTGCCACAATGCGGCAGCCCAGATTGGTTTGCCTCTGCGCTGCCAGTTGCTCTGCTTCCATTGCTGCAGCCACCCCCACAGGGCATTTGCCACCATCCATGAGTCAGTATAGAGATAAAGGACTGGCCACTTTTCTCTTTCAGCAATATCTAAAGCCAGCTGGATGGCTTTCACCTCTGCAAACTGACTCGACTCCCCTTCTCCTTCAGCAGTTTCTGCGACTTGTCGTATAGGACTCCATACAGCAGCTTTCCACCTCCGATGCTTTCCCACGAGACGACAGGACCCATCAGTGAACAGGGCATATTGCTTTTCATTTTCTGGCAATTTATTATACAGTGGGGCCTCTTCAGCACGTGTCACCTCCTCCTCTGGTGATATTCTAATGTTTTTTCCTTCTGGCCAGTCCATGATCACTTCCAAGATTCCTGGGCGACTGGGGTTTCCTATTCGAGCCCGTTGTGTGATCAATGCAACCCACTTACTCCATGTAGCATCAGTTGCATGATGTGTAGAGGGGACCCTCCCTTTGAACATCCAGCCCAACACCGGCAGTCGGGGTGCCAGCAGGAGCTGTGCTTCAGTACCAACCACTTCTGAAGCAGCTCGAACCCCTTCATATGCTGCCAGTATCTCTTTCTCAGTTGGAGTGTAGCGGGCTTCGGATCCTCTGTATCCCCGACTCCAAAACCCTAGGGGTCGACCTCGAGTCTCCCCTGGTGCTTTCTGCCAGAGGCTCCAGGTAGGGCCATTCTCCCCGGCTGCGGTGTAGAGCACATTTTTAATATCCTGCCCTGCCCGGACTGGCCCAAGGGCTACTGCATGAACTATCTCACGTTTAATTTGTTCAAAGGCTTGTTGTTGCTCAGGGCCCCATTTGAATTCGTTCTTCTTCCGGGTCACTTGATAGAGAGGGCTTACGATCTGGCTGTAATTTGGAATATGCATTCTCCAAAACCCCACAACACCTAAGAAAGCTTGTGTTTCCTTTTTGCTAGTTGGTGGGGACATAGCTGTTATTTTGTTGATCACATCCATTGGGATCTGACGACGTCCATCTTGCCATTTTATTCCTAAAAACTGGATCTCCTGTGCAGGCCCCTTGACCTTACTCTGTTTTATGGCAAAACCAGCCTTCAGAAGGATTTGGACTATTTTCTTTCCCTTCTCAAAAACTTCTTCTGCTGTATTGCCCCACACAATGATGTCATCAATGTACTGCAGATGTTCTGGAGCTTCACCCTGTTCCAGTGCTGTCTGGATCAGTCCATGGCAAATGGTGGGGCTGTGCTTCCACCCCTGGGGCAGTCGGTTCCAGGTGTACTGAACACCCCTCCAGGTAAAAGCAAACTGGGGTCTGCACTCTGCTGCCAAAGGGATGGAGAAAAATGCATTAGCAATATCAATTGTGGCATACCACTTAGCTGCCTTTGACTCCAGTTCATATTGAAGTTCTAGCATGTCTGGCACGGCAGCACTCAGCGGCGGTGTAACTTCGTTCAGGCCACGATAGTCCACTGTTAGTCTCCACTCCCCATTAGACTTTCGCACTGGCCATATGGGACTGTTAAAGGGTGAGCGAGTCTTGCTGATCACTCCCTGGCTCTCCAGTCGACGAATCAGGTTATGGATGGGAATCAGGGAGTCTCGGTTGGTGCGATATTGCCGCCTGTGCACAGTTGTGGTAGCAATCGGCACCTGTTGTTCCTCAACCTTCAGCAACCCTACAATCGAAGGGTCCTCTGAGAGACCGGGCAAGGTGGACAACTGTTTAATTTCCTCTGTCTCCAAAGCAGCTATACCAAAAGCCCACCGGTACCCTTTTGGGTCCTTGAAATACCCTCTCCTGAGGTAGTCTATGCCAAGGATGCACGGAGCATCTGGGCCAGTCACAATGGGGTGCTTTTGCCACTCATTCCCAGTTAGGCTCACTTCAGCTTCCAGTACAGTGAGCTGTTGGGATCCCCCTGTCACTCCAGAAATACAAATGGGTTCTGCCCCTCTATAGTTTGATGGCATTAGCGTGCACTGTGCACCAGTGTCCACTAGAGCCTTATACTCCTGTGGGTCTGACGTTCCAGGCCATCGAATCCACACAGTCCAGTAAACCCGGTTGTCCCTTTCCTCCACCTGGCTGGAGGCAGGGCCCCTCTAACACTGGTCACAGTATTCGCTGTTCACTTCCTGTAAATGTGAATCAAAAGTCCCCTGATCAAGGTCGGAAGTAAAATTAGCCCTCTTACTCTGTCTCGGGAACTGCTCACTGGAAACTGGAGCTGCAATTTTCCTGGGAGAACCGCCTTTTCTAATAGTTTTTCCTTGCAACTCACGCACCCGTGCCTCTAAGGTTGAGGTGGGTTTTCCATCCCACTTTCTCATGTCCTCTCCATAATCACGCAGGTAAAACCACAGGGTGCCCCGTGGTGTGTATCCTCTATATCCTCTCTCTTGAGCATAGGGACGTTGACTCCTAATGGCTGAGACACTGGTCCGTGCAGGTGGGGAGTAGGACAGATCCTCTCTGAGTTGTTGGAACTCTTGGCATATTTTTTCAGACAGTTTTTCCACAGCCGAGACACAGGCCCGTAGGGAGGAAGAGAGCTTTTCTTCGTAGTCCTGGAGTTGTCTAGCCACTTCATCCACCGTTGGTGCCTCGTCGTCTTTCCAGGCTAGTATTGCCAACGAGTTGGAATACGATGCTGGTGCGCTCCGTACCACCTTCCGCCACATGGATTGTGTGCACCTGACTTCATCTGGGTCTTTGGTTAACCGCTCATCATTCAGGTCACTGTAAATCACCTCCAGCACGCCTAATTCCCTCAGGTACTGGATACCTTTCTCTACAGTGGTCCATTTGCTTGGGCGGTATAAAACATCCTCCTTGAAGGGATACCTTTCCTTCACGCTTGACAGAAGTCGCCTCCAGAGGCTGAGCGGTTTTGCCCCTTTTCCAATTGCTTTGTCAATGCCCCCTTCCCTGGAAAGGGATCCCAGCTGCTTGGCTTCCCTACCCTCTAAATCCAGGCTACTGGCCCCGTTATCCCAGCATCGGAGCAGCCAGGTGATGATGTGCTCGCCTGGATGACGACCAAAATCTTTTCGCATATCTCGCAGCTCACTCAGGGATAGGGATCGGGTGGTCACCATCTCATTTATGGGTTCTTCCTCCTCTGGTTCTCGTGATGGCCCTGGTTCATCTTCATCCCTTACTAAACGAACTGATTTCCTCGTGTATTTCTTCTTCTGTATAGGGGCAACTGATACCGGTGCAGGTTGGTTCTCTGGTTTAGCCGCAGTGCCTGCCACTGGGGTTGGAGTGGCTGCAGTACCTGTGGTGGGTGTTGGAGTAGCCACAGTGCCTGTGGTGGGTGTTGGAGTAGCTGCAGTGCTTGTGGCTGTGGTTGGAGTAGCCACAGAGCCTGTGGTGGGTGTTGGAGTAGCTGCAGTGCTTGTGGCTGTGGTTGGAGTAGCCACAGTGCCTGTTGTTTTGTCATCAGATCCAGAGACCTTCTCTTTCCCTTGAGGGTACTGAATAGTGTTAAACAGGGCTCTATAAGCATGGGCCAGTCCCCAGCATGTTGCAATGAGTTGTGTCTCTTTGGAGTTGCCAGGGTGAGAACATACTTCTTCCAAATACTTTACTAGTTCTTCAGGATTCTGCACTTGTTCAGGGGTAAAGTTCCAAAACACTGGAGGTCCCCACTGCCCTAGGTACTTGCGCATACAATCCCACACACCCTGCCACTCATAACTATCCAGCCTTGGGGTAGATCTCTGGATGGTATTTTTAAACTGCTTACTGACCTTTATCAAAATGGAAACAACATTCCCAAGAATTATCAATAGAAGTATCTTAACAGCCCAGGGGTGTTCAAGATACTGGAAAGTTGTTGTAATGAAGGAGGAAACATCATAGAAGAAAGCAGCAAAGGTGCCATTCTGTATTTCCTCCACAACAAGCCTCTCAGAGTAAGAAGTATAATTGCTAACTCTCTCTATGAGGTAGTACCCGAAGTACAGTAGTGACTTCTGTATGAAACCCAAATACCAAAGAATGCTCAAGGTCAGGGCTTTGATAAGGAACCTCCCAAGCAAAAGATCATGAATCACTGCAGAGCATAGCACACTACACAAACTGACAGCAAGCTTTAACGCGTGCTGCAAAAAAAAGAACATGGTGCAGATCAGAAGAACTAATATCGTGACCGGCAACTGTTAACAGACTCCTTAATACACTCTGATTAATCTGTTGTTATCTCAAGCCCCACGTTGGGCGCCAAAAAGGACTGTCGTGGTTTAGCCCCAGCCAGCAACTAAGCACCACGCAGCCGCTCGCTCACTCCCCCTACCCCGATGGGATAGGGGAGAGAATTGGAGGAGTAAGAGTGAGAAACACTCCTGGGCTGAGATAAGAACAGTTTAATAATTGAAATAAAGTAAAATAGTAATGCTAATAGTAACAGTATAATAATGATAATAATAATAATGATACACGAAGCAAGTGATGCACAATGCAATTGCTCACCACCCGCCGACCGATACCCAGACAGTTCCCGAGCAGCGATCGCTGCTCCCCGGCCAACCCCCCCCAGTTTATATACTGAGCATGACGTCATATGGTATGGAATAGCCCTTTGGTCAGTTTGGATCAACTATTCTGGCTGTGCCCCCTCCCAGTTTCTTGTGCGCCTGGCAGAGCATGGGAAGCTGAAAAAGTCCTTGACTAGCATAAGCAGTACTCAGCAACAACTAAAAACATCAGCATGTTATCAACATTCTTCTCCTACTAAATCCAAAACACAGCACTATGCCTGCTGTTAGGAAGAAAATTAACTCTATCCCAGCCGAAACCAGGACAAGTTTATATTTCCACACTCTCAAATTTCATCTGTAACCTTTAGCAGTTCTCCTAATCTTGTTGCTAGAGGGTTCTCATTAAAAACTGTCTCTATACTTTCATGATATTAATTTAAGCAGACTAGTGATCATCTGATCTTCTCGTATGGCACTAAATTTTACTTATTCTAAAGCCAGAGATTTTGCATAATCTAAAGCATTTCTGTGCCGGGGAAAATAAACTCTGTATTACAGACACAGAAGAGGATAATCCATGATGCTACTCGTTTCTGAACTATTACTTATGCAGGAACATGAATATATAAAACAGACTTAGGGGGTCCCAACAGACAAACCACACTGCATGTGCAGGGGAAAGAAACTTGCATTGTCTTTGAAAACCTTGGATTTAGAAAAAGATTCCTTCCTGATCCAAAATCAAGAAATCAGCATGGCCCTTGAAATCAGCATGGCACAAGAGCAAGACGCACAGCAGCTGGGCATCTAAGAAACAGTATTCCCTGTATTGATTTTTTTTTCTTTATGCATATGGACATAATTTGTCCTGAGTCCCCTCTTCAACTGTGAAGATTTCTTAGAGGAAAGCAGAAAAAAACACAGTCCCTTGAATGCAAGCCAGACAATGGTATGTTCACAGAAAACCAATTTCTAACAGTTTAAGTTGACTCTTTGAGGCTTGAAAAATGATATTTGCACATGCTATGAATGCCAGGTACAACATTAGTAAACCCATTCTCTCCAAGGCCAAGGAAAGAAGGATGACTAGGAGTATGTACATACTGTAGGATGGTGAGGCAGACAGACTACCCTTATCATCCAGCTTGATCCAAACGTATCTTACTCAAGATCCAGTCCTTGGTCGTCACTAAGACTGAACAATCCCTGAAATTGTCAGACCACATACAATGGTCCAGTCAACATCTCACCTTCTCTTTGGGTAGCTGAGCACCTGGGTCCCATAAGCCTTACATCCAGCTGTCCAATGAAGTTCTACCGAAATGTCCATATTCTTAGCATGTGGACACTAGCATGGACTTATTGCACCTAAATTTAGACACCTAAGTGAGGCATCTAATCCAGGAAAATAAACACTTTGGACACCTCAGTGTCAAAGGAGGGTTATATATTCTTTGCATGTGCCCACCTATCTTTATATATTTCACAAGTTTTTTAAGTAACTACATGATTAGAGCAATGATTAAAGGTAGAAGGGTTAAATCCAGATCAAGAACTGGACAATGGTAGTGAAGACGAAGTCTTACTAATGATATGCTGGGGTGTAAACTCACTTCCATCTATATGATCTTCCTTCTCTTACATTTAAATTTGTTCCCTATGCAAAGACAGCTTGCATGATCACGTTCTGTATGTGCTAACCTGCTTGCCTGTGCTTCCTCATTCACAGTCTCTCAGTGAATTGTGACTCTCTCACCCATTTCCATATTTGATAAAAGGGTTGAGGTCTCAAACATTATTAAGTCCTCACATATAATTTTTTTATGAAAACAGGTGGGCAGACAAAAGAAAGAGATGCAGTAACTTTTTCACCTAAGGGATAGGTTATAACATGAACTTGCAACTTGTTTGATACCTGACAATCCATTTATGAAAGAAACGTTATAAATAATCAGCTTGGCAAACCTTCAGGTGGATCTCAACTGTTCATACATATCAAAGTCAAGCAGTCATGAGTGAAGGGGTTGAAATTAGTTAAGTACTCTTTATCTTTAAAAAATAGACTACATGGAAATTTTATAACTACATATCATCTTTGTGCAATTTTAGTATACTTATCCAAACAGTGAGAATGCAAAAGTATTTTTCTAAATATTATCAAAATTGGCAAAAAAACCCTTAAAAGTTCAGTGGGAGGGGGAATTGTCTATGTTAGTGAAAAGAGGAGGATCAGGAAATAATTTTATGATGTTTCATTCACCAACCAGAAAGTGTTAGGAAGAATGTGTTTGGCAATGATTATTTTTTTCCATGAATGTTTCACTCACCACCCACGCATGCACACACACAGACCTACCCCCTAACATTTGGATTCCTCTTAATTAAAAACTGAAAAGCTTTTTGTCAAATTTTTGGTCCTTAATTCTTACTAGTCAAAAAGCCACTTCTCTACTAAAATAAAAAAAAATCTTGATTAAAATGTTTTCACTAGCCAAAGTGTTGTCCAAATGAAAACTGTATTCAATTCAAGCTTTAGTAAATTATGAAAAAGAAATAGATATTCTTGATGTCAAACACACTCCAAGTAGAGAGGATTAGCAATGCGATAGCTTTAGAAAACTTCTGCTGCTGCCACTGTCTTCCACTCTGTCCTGGAAGACGTTTAAAATTATGGCTGTGACCAGAGGTGTGAGACTGACAGGCAGAGGACCCTAAAATCCGTGTAAAACTAGGTGATGTTTGGGGTTCCTTGTAACCCAGCATGGGAGACAGGCAGCTGGTGAAGGATCGGAACCTTTTTTAGAAGTGGTTCTAATCTACTTTAACACTGAAAGCTGCTTTGAATCCTTAAAGTAATTTGAACTATTGTGTGGCATTAAACTCTTTAAATGGTGTAAGAATTTAAACCGCTTTAAGAGTTTAACGTATAGTTAGTTGGTAGGAAAAAAAATCAAATCCTAGGACTTCAAAGGGGAAGAGGTGGGTGCACAATGCAAAGCAGTTCATGATGCAGTATTACAGCATACAAACATGGTGTCAGGATTTGGAGCGACCATTTTGATCTGGCTTCATGTAAAAATGATGGCACTGAGATCATCTGATCTTTTTGGAGGGGCTCTTCACCAGGTCTCTTTATTCCCATTCAAATTGTTGGACCTGTGTGCTGCATTTGATGTGACCAATTACAGAAACCTGTCACATTCCTGAAGGAAGTACCTGGTTGTTCCTTCAGTTGTTTCTCTGAGATTGAATACGGAGTTATTACTTAATTCTGCCTCCCCCAGGCAAAAGTTTATTTACAAGAAGTAAGTGCTCTCCTTTGCTGTTAGAGATTCTGTAACTGGATGAAAATCATGTGTTTCAGTCTGAATCTGATAAGGGTAAAGAGTATTGTGACTGGAGGAAGGAACTGCTTAAAGGAATTCAGTCTGACAACCAACCACAGAGGACTTCTTGCTGGAAAATGGGGAAGAATTCACTGAAACCAAAGCAGCTTGTTGAAACAAGAATTGAAACCCAGGACCAAGAAGGCCAACAACATCCTGGCTTGTATCAGGAATAGTGTGGCCAGCAGGAGCAGGGAGGTGATTGTCCCCCTGTACTCGGCACTGGTGCGGCCGCACCTGGAATACTGTGTTCAGTTTTGGGCCCCTCAATACAAGAAAGACATTGAGGTGCTGGAGCGTGTTCAGAGAAGGCCAACGAAGCTGGTGAAGGGTCTAGAGCACAGGCCTTATGAGGAGCAGCTGAGGGAACTGGGGTTGTTTAGCCTGGAGAGGAGGAGGTTGCTCTCTACAACTACCTGAAAGGAGGTTGTAGTGAGGTGGGTGTTGGTCTCTTCTCCCAAGTAGTTAGCGATAGGACAAGAGGAAATGGGCTCAAGCTGCACCAGGGGAGGTTTAGGTTGGAAATTAGGAAAAATTTCTTCACGGAAAGGGTAGTCAAGCTTTGGAACAGGCTGCCCAGAGAGGTGGTGGAGTCACCATCCCTGGAAGTGTTCAAAAAACGGGTAGACGTGGCACTCTGGGACATGGTTTAGTGGGCATGGTGGTGTTGGGTTGATGATTGGACTGATGATCTTAGAGATCCTTTCCAATCTTAATGATTCCTAGTTTTTACTTTCATTATAAATGATCCAGCCACCAAACCAGGAGTTGTGGGCTTTTTACTCTACCCTTAATTGTTTATGTGGTGTACTTGGTAATGTTAGGTTAATGGTTGGACTGGATGATCTTAAAGGTCTTTTCCAACCTAAACAATGGTTGGATTGATGATTCTATGATTCTATGATTCTATGATTCTATGATTCTATGACCTTACTCATTCCTGGTGAATATGAAGATCTAATCTCTACTAGATGTTCTTGATGACCCATATTTGCAGCATGAACAACATAGATCATCTTCCAAATGCCTCCTGCCCAAACAGGGTTCCATGGATAGCATCCTAATTCAAGGGCAGCTGTCATACAGGCCTTTGCAATCTGGGGACTTACATGTGTGGACGCATTTTGCTTGGGGGAGAATGAAGCCATTCATATACTTTATAAAGTGCAATAGTTTCTTCTCCCAGGTAACAGGACACACAGAGCAAAATGTCAGACACAGACGACCTACTGAACACAAGTTAACAAGATCTTGAACAATTTTCTGCAGAGGAGTGTGATGAACCCATTATAACAAATGATGTGGGCCCTCTGTGGGCTCTCAGTGTTTCAACTGTATCATTATTTGTCATATTTACAGTATATGACAAATGAGCTAAGAGGAGAAAAACCTGGACTGGAAAGAGATTAGATCATCTGGGATGAAAAACTGCCAACACTGAGGCTTTACACCAAAGGAAAAGTAATAATCATGCCTTACATAAAGCATACGTAAGCCTGCAGCTACCTTGAAAAAATGCCCCCCTTCAGGACATTTCTTACCCTTTCTTCTACACACAGTTTCCCCATCTCATTCATCTTCTTTGAGGCAAAGATGCATTTTCCTTCTTCTTTTGTCCTCCCCCACAGAAAACATCGCATGCAGAAACATGAGCAAACTGTGGTTTGAATCCCTTCCACCCTTTCAGAAATTATTACGCATCCAACCTATGAGAAGCCATGTTTCTAATCACTTTTATGTTCCCTTGACCAAGCTCTTTTCTGAATATCTCTGTCATTTAACACTGAATACTAATGAAGCCTGACTTTGCTAGAAGTGTTCCTCTTTCATCTTGTTTTTTTTATGCTGGAGGTGCATTTGTACATCACCTTTGCCATCACTGTATGCAATGCCATACCAGTGCAACCCGTTTTAGAAAATTTTGTCCTTACGTGGCTCTACTCAGCTTTCCAGATGCTGTTTTACAGATACTCTGAATGGATACAGAGGTTAGCTGGTCCTTTAAAGTTTGACATGAACAAAATGCATTTATGAGAACTCTATGGCATATAGTGTAACATACAATATATGTCTAAGTATTTAAAGTGTATACTACAGAATGGGACATTTTACTAGTCAAAATCACATCATTTAACTTGTGGCAATGACCTCCTGCCATGCAACATATTTTTTGTGTGTGCATAGACATTACACGGAAGGAAAAACCATACTTCAGGCAGCTCTAACAAGACCCAGGTATTCAATGAAATTCAATTCCTGTTTTCTGTAGCACTCCTTTTACCACTGAATAGCTTCTTTTTATTTCCTCCCCTCCGCTCCTCCCTCCCCCCCCCCCCCCCCCCGCCCCAGCTCTGTTTCTTGCAGAGTTCAGGGCTATGATGCTGATTCCTTTCCTGACACATCCATCCTACACTGATCATAAAGAGCAAGAGGCTGACAGATAATGTCAAACAGCTTTCCAGGAGAACTTGGATTATGCAAGTACAGTTTGATCTCTGCAATGGTTCAGAACCACTCAGATGCACATTGTGCACTGGTGCCAGAAGTTTGTCTCCAGGCTACTAGGAGAGATATTTAAGGCGCTGTGATGTTTAAACAGAAAAAATATGTCTTTTATTAATCATATTTGCACAACTGATCAGGAAAATTCATTTCTTATGTTTTCAGAATTAATTTTGTGGAGCAAAGTGAAGTCAGATTAACCTATAGACCTAAGCAAAACTATGGCTTCTTTGTTTCAGGCTGGAGAAAGGCCAAATCACATTATAGCATACTTTACTGGTAAGGTTATATCTTAGGAAAGCCCCAACAGGCTTTGAGAAGGAACCAGTATCTAACAGAGTTAACGGCTGGGTATACAGCTCTATCTTGTACTAGTTCCAGATTCTTATATTATAAACCATACAGCTAACAGTTTTATTGTCACTGTGATTCCAGATAGATGCATATATCACACAGGCACTATAGTAATACTTTTGACAAATGAAAAGGTCATTTTTTTGCTCAGACAGTCCATGTGTAGAGATGGGGAGAACATATTCTACGTAAGACTGTTGAAACACATCAGCTTCTATTTTTCCACTGTGCATCACTTGCTTTTCTATTGTTTTTTCCATTCTCTATGAATTTTTGTTGCTCTATTCCACCATCTTTCAATGTGATTAATCTGAATTTATTGCTCATAAATTTTATCCAGACATATGGTTTCTAGCTAACAGTGCTTTACCTACTATATGTAAAGTAATTGGGGCAAAATTGTAAAATGTGCTGACCTATTTGGCATTTTTAGAATGTATTTAGTTACCTAACCAGTTTTTTCTGTGTTTTCAGAGGTGTTGAGAAACTGCAGTGCCTACTGAATTAGTGAGAAATTTGCCTGTTCAGCATGTCTAAAAACTGGACTTTAACATTTTATTGATTTTTAAACTAGCTACATGTTCAGACAGTAGCATAAAATTCTAATGACTTTAGTTTTCTGGCCATTTTCAATTGCTCTAGAAAAATAATAGCAAGCAGATGGTGTGATAACGAAGTTGTTGCTTTTAATGCAAATGCATACTCTACATCTCTTTTAACCCTAATTATGTTTAATTGCTTAAATAAAATTTATTTTACACAGGGTGTCCAAACAAGATAACACGTAAGAACATAAAAATTATTTTTTTATAACTATGCTTTCCAGTCAGAATGGCTAACCAAACCTATGTCTTCATTGCCAAGTAAAACAACTCTTCCTTCTAGCTGTCATCTTCCCCCTTTCAGGAAAAGGTAGAGGAAGTAGGTGTTCCCAGCATACCCTGCCAATCTCAGTGATACAAAAGGCATTGATTTTATACCCAGTGAGGTCTAGAGGTCCACTATACCAATGGAGCCAATGCCTTATTTTCCATAAAAGTTACAGATCTATGTAATTTTCTATTTGTTTATGGAGTGAAAGAGAAAACTCAAGGTCTTTTTTCACAGTGTCATCACACAATATTACACTTTCTTTACACAACAAAACCAACTGATTGCTTGAATAAGATATCCAGAGACTAAGAAAAAACTGCAGTTTGATGTCCATTTTGGACTACTGACCTTGGTCCATTTTGTTTATATTTTATGTAGGAATGCTTTTTTCCTCTGCATACGGGTACAATTCTAATTTAACCCCATTGTGCTAAGCCTCATTTCAAATTATGTGGAAGCATAAACAATGCTGTGGATGTAGAAGGCACATGTATACCATACCATACCATACCATACCATACCATACCATACCATACCATACCATACCATACCATACCATACCATACCATACCATACCATACCATACCACACCACTGAATTTTATGACTATTGCGAGGTTCACAGTTAATCAGAAATAGGTGGAACTACTACATTTGAATCCAGATTGTTATTTTGAACATCTGGAAGTCTGAATATATTTGCTTTTGCTTATCCCATACCTAATTCCAGGTTTGATCCCACAAAGCATTGAATTTCTTTCACTTGCAATGAAATCAGGAGCTACCAGTTGGTTTGGATCTCTCATTTTTACCTTGTCCTTGAGAATCAGCCAAATGACTTGCAATGGAAGTCTGTTTCCAGAAGAAAAAAGCCCCAACACTGCAGCCATCCATTTCAATGAATATTTTTCATATTCAAACAATAAAAGCATCAAGCTTAAGTATCAGACTTAAAGCTGTCAAGTCACTGGCCAAAAGAGATGTTAGCGTTTCACATAATCTAATGCATACATTTAGGCAGTTTCATGGTTCACTCAGTTCCTCCAGTTTCTTTTTCATTTGGGATATATTCCAGCCCCTGTCACTGAGACCCAGACTCTTTATTTGGCCGTAAAGGCTCCGCAGCAGCATAGCCTGGGATGTGAAGAACCTCAGGATACTTGTGTCAGTCTGGGTGATCCAGGAAGAAAAAGCTCTAAAGCTCTAAAGGTATAGTGGACATTTAAGGCCCATAAATTATCTGTAGGAAAGAGCTCAAGAAGGTATTATTAATAATAAGTTTGAAAGCCTCCCTTCTCAGCATTTTCAAACCAACATAAACATGAATTCTGCCTTATTTCTCAGCATTATGAAACATTAACAGCTCTGAACTGTAAAAATAACTAAATCTATCTTTTCTTTACTTCTCCAGAGTACCTCCAAATCCTTCCATTCATTTTCTACTCTGTCACAGACATATTTTTATATTTCTTTGTCATTTCTTTGTCTCAGCTCTGTGGATAAGAGAAATGACCCAATTACCTTGAGGAGAGGATTTCCGATAAAAATGTATAAAGAAATGCTAAATGGCATCACCTTGCCTCTCTCTTCTTTCCTTTCCCCCTGCTTCTCTACTGTCGGTCAAGAAAGAAATGCTAACACTGACGTGAACATTTTTTAATGTAAATAAAGGCAGAGCAAGGGAAAGAAATATTTTATACTGTTTCCTGAAAAAAACATTACTGGATCAGACATGCTAGTAGTTGTAACTGGCAGGAGTTTTCCTCACATCACTTTGTTGGAGCAGAGGTGGGATTCATCCAAAAGGGGACATTAAGGGATTCAGTCCCAGAACTCCCAGGGGATCAGAGACACTGATGGGAAAGACTGCTAATGTGGCTTCCAGCTCCTCCACCCCCAGGCAGCTGAGCTCCCCTTCCCCTAGCCGTTCCTGCGCCTGAGAGGGTTTTGGAAAATATTCTTCCACCAGAAGGGTCAATGCAAAAATAAATGCAGTCTTTAGTTTCAAACTGCATTAACATCTGGATACATATGAACAGGATTGCTGGATGGGATACTGCATGTTTCTTGGCACTACATTTTCCTTGTCCCCAGTGTTTTCTCCTCCTCACCACTCACTGACTGATCCTGTGATGCACAGGTAAGTGCAATCACTGTTCGTCTTATTTGGACTTTTCTGCCAGTTTTTAGGAGTAAGAAATGAGCATTTTCATGTCCATGTATGAGTCAATGGACCTGAACTTTTTGCAGAGTTATTCTCCTGTTTTCTCTCTTTCTGTGGTAGTGTTCTGTCCAGGTGTCTGTCCAGCAGAAAGTCTTCCTCACTGATTTTTTTCCCTCAAAATCCTGCTCTTCTGCAAGACTTGAATAATGATCAGAAAGGGCTTCCTAGTGGATGTGCCACATGATGTCCAGGGTTATTTATTATTTTCTGATGATTCATTAACAGAATTATTTTCTATATACATTTTTACATGAATGTATTTTTGTATTGATTTAATTTACAAATTAATAAAGCCATTGCTGTTGTCAAGAGTACATAAAATAATTTAATCAAATTATTTATATTTTTGTCATTCATTTTCCACATTGACTAAAACAATTTCAGAATTTTTATGAAGTGACTCATCTTTTGGACAGTTTTTTGGCAGGCTTGACAGTTTCACTTGGTCATTTCAAGAGAAGCCTTAAAGTCTTACTGTTAAACCTAAATTTTGGAAATGGTACTGCAATGAAAAAAGGAATAACCAGTGGAAATATTCTAGAAATAAGTTTAAAAAATAGAATTCTGATCAAATAGAATACCTCATCTACCAAGTGGTGGATCATCCTTAGTCTTGTCTTGTAATGCAGCTATAATCCCTGTTTCAAGCTCAACTTGCACAATTTCAGAGCTTTCAAGACCTGGTAAGAAAGTTAGCTCAGTTGTTCCATAACTGTGATAAAATAGATCAGTGCTCTCTGGACATTCTCTTCTACCCCCATAGGCATGAGAAACAAACTCCTGGTACACTCAGTGCTTGCAGAGGAAGCCTGTTGGAGGACTATTCTGTGGCTAAAGCTTTCCTGTCTTCCAGGGAGCTTGTCTGACATTTTTTTCTCAAAACATATCCTTGTTTGGTAGGTTGCCAGACCCCGGAGAGCCCAAGGTGGTTGGCCACCTTTTGAAAAGGAAGTAAAGAAGTACAGTTCTTGATTATTTTTCCATTAAAGATTTTAAATTTGCATTCCATGAGAAATGTCAATGTTTTTTAAAATTCCATTTTAGAAAGAAACTTGTTTTCAAGTTTCAAATTTTCCCAAGGAAGGAGAATTCCAGTTCCTGCTCTTATCTGATTTTGGGTATGCTTATCCACCGAAAAATTCTTGACTTCATTTTAACCCAAGATTGCTCTCTCTTTTGGGGACCTGTGCAGCATCTTTCTCTGCCTCTCTCTAGTTTAACAAAAATAAAATAGATCGTAATTCAGGCCTGCATTTCTTGCTTTTATGTAATAAAGAAAGAATGTTTAAATCCATGATGAATTTCTACCTTTTTGTTTGGGGCACAGTTATTCCCTGCAATAAGTACATATTGCAGGCAGAGGAAAATAACTTGATTCTAAGATAAAAGATTCAAAGCCAATAGTCATCAGACACAGCAGCTAAGAGAGAATCATAACAGGCAGAAGGAGGTTAATGCACAGAAAATAATGAATTCTCTTACAGGCAGTTTTAAGTAGGCTGCACTGAGGGGTTGTATAGTCTAGCTGTAAATACTAGGTTGGATGATTGAAATTCCTGCTGTAAGTGCTTTATATATAAATGTTTAGTTACTTATCAGCAGAATGAAAAAGGTCTGTTTTTTGGTGGCATCTGAAATAAAAAGCAGCTGCCCGATGTTCTGGGAGCTGCCTTCCACCAGGCAGTTTATAACCACTGTCTCAGTTCTGCAAGGTTCAGAACTTTTTGAATCCTCAAGGGCATCCAGAAATTAAATTTGCCAGTTATAAGCACTGTACACTTGAAAAGTATACAGATAAAATGCTTTGTAATTTTTCCCTACCTGCTTGCTTTTCTGTTTGTCATTGAAGATCTAGTAAAATTGTGGCAGAACAAGTGTTTTAATTAGTGTAATTTGCATGTACCTTCTCAAAAGAGAAGTATGCTCGCAAACTGCTTTGGGTGCTCTTATAATTTGTCAGGCTCATAAATGAAATACCATAAATTGAGCACATGGGGTTGTGGGGTTTTTTTGGGGTTTTTGTTTTTTTTTTTTTTATATTTTAGTCATCTCTGTACAGTCAGCATTTTGCACAGATATCCTCTGCTGTGAAGCTGCACCTCACTACATTGAAACAAAGGGAATGTTTGGCTGTGTGTGCATTACAGCAAATAGCATTTGTATGTCTTTGATGAACATAGAGGAAGAATGGTTTTGCAGGTATTTCCACTGAACTGTCATTGGAATAAATGTCTTGTATAGGTCTTATCACACACTTGCATTCATGAATCAGCTGGAAAATTTAGGGCTCCAGTTGTGCTGGGCACTTTGAGGGAGACCATCCTTGATCAAAAAAAGTAGGTGCTAAATTAACAAAATAAACTTCAATTGGTCTGTTGCTCCCTGCGCTGTTTTTAAGTTACTCATCCCTGGGTCCCCTCTGCTTTTTCTACATTCCAGCCCTCATTCTCTAGAGATGAATGACTTTAGTTTGCTTCATGTTTTAAAGGGAGGAATGAGAAACTATAATGCAATGAAAGGGAACCCCAAAAAACCCACCCAAACCCAGTTTATGTGGCTTTTGCATGTGTTTGATGAGAAATGAAAGAAAAAAACCCACCCAAAAAAGAAATCTACAACTTTTTTTTTTTTAAGGTAGTCATTAAACACAAAGTAAATACAAAAATCAAATACAACTCCTGCAAGTAGCAAACTTGAAGGGGTCTGCCAGAACAGAGTTTTAGTAAAAGAAGAGGTTTCCTTGGAGAGACTTCTTTACTTCTTAATGCAACAGTTACCAGCATCAACATTAACAGAGGACAGCATTAACATTAACAGTTACCAGCATTAACAGGAGAGGTCCCTGGTGACTGGAGGCTTGCCAATGTGACGCCCATCTACAAGAACGGCCGGAAGGAGGACCTGGAAAACTACAGGCCTGTAAGCCTGACCTCAGTGCCAGGAAAGCTTATGGCGTGGTTCATATTGAGTGAACTCAGCAGGCAAGTGCAGGTCAACCAGGGGATCAGGCCCAGCCAGTATGGGTTCATGAAAGGCAGGTCCTGCTTGACCAACCTGATCTCCTTTTATGACCTGGTGACCCACCTGGTGGATGAAGGAAAGGCTGTGGATGTCATCTACCTGAACTTCAGTAAAGCCTTTGATACCGTCTCCCATAGCATTCTCCTTAGGAAGCTGGCAACTCATGGCTTGGTCGGGCGTACTCTTCACTGGGTAAAAAACTGGCTGGGTAGCCAAGCCCAGAGAGTTGTGGTAAATGGAGTTAAGTCCAGTTGGCAGCCGGTCACGAGCGGTGTTCCCCAGGGCTCCATTTTGGGGCCAGCCTTGTTTAATATCTTTATTGATGATCTGGATGAGGGGATTGAGTGCACCCTTAGTAAGTTTTCAGACGACACCAAACTGGGTGGGAGTGTCGATCTGCTGGAGGGTAGGATGGCCCTGCAGAGGGACCTGGACAGGCTGGACCGATGGGCCAAGGCCAACTGTATGAGGTTCAACAAGGCCAAGTGCCAGGTCCTGCACTTGGGTCACAACAACCCCATGCAGCGCTACAGGCTTGGGGAAGAGTGGCTGGAAAGCTGCCTGGCCAAAAAGGACCTAGGGGTGTTGGTTGACAGCCAGCTGAACATGAGCCAGCAGTGTGCCCAGGTGGCCAAGAAGGCCAACAGCATCCTGGCTTGCATCAGAAATAGTGTGGCCAGCAGGAGCAGGGAGGTGATTGTGCCCCTGTACTTGGCGCTGGTGAGGCCGCACCTGGAATACTGTGTTCAGTTTTGGGCCCCTCACTACAGGAAAGACATTGAGGTGCTGGAGCGTGTTCAGAGAAGGCCAATGAAGCTGGTGAAGGATCTGGAGCACAGGTCTTATGAGGAGCGGCTGAGGGAACTGGGATTGTTTAGTCTGGAGAAGAGGAGGTTGAGGGGAGACCTTATTGCTCTCTACAACTACCTGAAAGGAGGTTGTAGTGAGGTGGGTGTTGGTCTCTTCTCCCAAGTAGTTAGCAATAGGACGAGAGGAAATGGGCTCAAGCTGCACCAGGGGAGGTTTAGGTTGGAAATTAGGAAAAATTTCTTCACAGAAAGAGTAGTCAAGCATTGGAAGAGGCTGCCCAGAGAGGTGGTGGAGTCACCATCCCTGGAAGTGTTCAAAAAACGGGTAGACGTGGCACTTTGGGACATGGTTTAGTCTAGTCTACCCTTGATTGGTTTAGTGTGGATTTGGTAATGTTAAGTTAATGGTTGGACTGGATTATCTTAAAGGTCTTTTCCAACGTAAATGATTCTATGATTCTATCATCATCTCCTTCAATGCCTTCCACTCAGATACTTGTATGTGTCCTAGTAGGTAATGAGAAACAATTTAATTAAAACACCTTCATTTTTTCTTGATGCTAAAGGTACTAAGAAAGGAGAGAGTGGTCTGGGAAGCTGGCTGCTACACTCCATAGTCAGTACCAGCTCTTCACCTCTTTGTAAAGCAGCCTCATCCTTGGAGCTTGAAGGATTTCTCATCTCTACAGACAGTAATGCAAGACTCATAATTTTCCACGGTCGGTTCTTTAACAGCTGAGCTGGAAGCATGGTCCTTGGAAGATGGTCCCAGAATTGATCTGCCTTCAGTCAATTATTTTGAAACAAGGAGACCATGTGAATGAAGGGAGGACACCTCATGCCATCTCCAGAAGAAAGACTGAAGTAATCTTCAAATTACACAACTGTGTCTAGTGATGACGCTAATGAGCTCCTTAAAAATGCAGATAGCAACTCAGGTAATGATTAGCTTGAATTATTGACAGACTAATATTGACTTCAAAAATATAACATACTCTGAGTCTTTCGCATTGTTTCAGGATATAAGTTTTGAAGTTTCAAGGTAATAACAAGTGAAGATGAGATTGTGATTAAAATAGAGTTTCTCTGGTTGGAAACAGAGACAGCCTTCCATGTTTTCCAAATGGAACTGTGATTATGGACATAATGTAAGAAAGGTTTTTAAACCATTAAGTTTCTAGGCAGTCTTATAGCTTTCTTGTTTATTGGATATTGCCTATGGAAAAATGACAATGAAAAGTGAAGTCTGCTATTATTTGTCATGCCTACAACAGCTACTCTATTTGCTGTCAGATTGCATTGTATGCATTGTGCATCCTTTAACAGCACTTAGACATGCTGACATAAAATACAAAGATGATCCAATTACATTTTCTGCAACTGCATCTCATTTTGCTAATGCTTACAAATTAAGGGTGTCTATCACCCCTTACACGAGACAGAACGCAGATAGCATTTTAAATCCTGTGAATTTTATAGTGTACACCACTTAAATACAGAAGCAGCCCTAATCGTAAACAGTTGACATGTAGCTCATAAACTAGTCTAGTCAGTATGAAAATGCAACCATGTAGTGCACACAGACCTGATTCTTCCTTACTGTTATTTATTAGTGGTAGTATTATTTATTTGTGGCAGTTTGCTTTTGGTAATCTATTAACCAAAGATATTTTAATTGTACAGCATTAGTGCTTATCTACTTCCAGAATGATCAGTGTATATTATCTTCTTTTTTTTTTTTTCTTTTTTTTTTTCTTTTTTTTTTTTCAAACTGTCCTGCCATGGGTAGCAAACCCTGGAAAATCCAATGAACCTTTACAGAAGTCAGGGTATTGGAGGACAGTCTTTTGGAAGGATGCTATTTGTTCATATGTCACAGATGCATATGAAATATGAGAACCTCAGAGAGTAAAAGAGACTCATACTGGCATTGCCATCAGTGACCAAGTGGGGTGGCAAAATCTAACCCTATCGGCATAATTTTGTTAGATGTAGAATTGCAGTTGAAACCCTTGTGCTCAAATGGGACACGATATGTGATTTCACTGAAACAGTGTCACTCTAGAAGCAAAACAAGACCTGAGTCATTCCTGAGTAAAAAGTGCTCTTGCTCCCACCTTGTGCGTCCTTGCTGTACTGGACATTGCCTGCTAGTTTCCTGGGGGTTATCATTCTCATTCCCCCCTCGTGGCTACAGACACTGAGCTGGTGGGGCATTCACTTTACCAGCATCACTGGGGCTGAAACACCAAATCCAGGCTTTTCGCAGCACATCCCTGTAACGCCTCTGGGTGAGTATCACTTGGGTTGTGAGGTACAGACTCTCCTCATCTGTCAAGCTGCACTCCTTCTCTAGAAACATTTTCTATTAGTGGTGAATGGCTGCAGATGGACAGTCTTACTGATTTCCTAGGTCACTGCTGTCTTCCCAGTAGATCTTAGAAGGAACAGAAGGGAGAGTGAGGAGAAATGCCCTGAAGTGCCCTTTGTATAGGAGTGGGGCTGAGAGCACTGAAAGACCCTGTGAGTGGCAGTTGCTGTGACATTTTTCAGCTGCTTTTAAAAGCTTTGCACCAGATGCTGGCAGATTTCAGGGGCGATACATTGGGAGAGTTTGTTCCTCCGTTTTCCTTTGGTTTTGAAACTGCCTGTTTAAGCAGAGCTAATATTCTACAAGGCTTTTTCATAAAATGGAGTCATTAGAGACTCTGTGACAGGTTCAATTTTTTAGCTGAACAGTTGTTTATGCTTTTCCTGTGATTTCCATGGGAAGTGTATGGCGCTCTCTTTCATTTGCCTTTGAAGAGGAAACTGAATTACTTTAGTGTCAAACAGCTCAACTATTCAGGATTAAAGGGAGGGCAGGGACAGGTGACATTATAGTGAGGGTCTGCTACAGGCCACCGGACCAGGAAGATGGAGCAGATGAGGCCCTCTATAGACAAACAGGAGCAGCCTCACATTCACAAGCCCTGGTCCTCATGGGGTAGTACAACCACCCCCATATCTATTGGAGGGACAACACAGCAGTTAATAAGCAATCCGCATTGATAATAAATTCCTTCTCCAAGTGACAGATGAGCTGACAAGGAAAGGTGCTATGCTGGACCTTGTTCTCACCAACAAGGAGGGGCTGGTGGGGAATGTGAACCTCAAGGGCAGCCTTAGCTGCAGTCACTATGAAATGGTGGAGTTCAAGATCCTTAGGGCAGTTTGCTCCTTGCTTACTACCTTGGACTTCAGGAGAGCAGACTTTGGCTGCTTCAGGGATCTGCTTAGTAAAGTACCATGGGATAAAGCCCTGGAGGGAAGAGGGGCCCAAGAAGTCTGGTTAATATTCAAGGATCACCTCCTCCAAGCTCAGGAGCGATGCATACCATCAAAGATAAAGTCAGGCAAAAATCCCAGGAGGCCTGCATGGATGAACAAGGAGCTCCTGGACAAACTCAAACACAAAAAGGAAGCCTACAGAGGGTGGAAGCAAGGACAGGTAGCCTGGGAGGAATACAGAGAAATTGTATGAGCAGCCAGGGATTGGGTTAGGAAAACTAAAGCCCTGATTGAATTAAATATGGCCAGGGATATCAAGGGCAACAAGAAAAGCTTCTATAGCTATGTCAGTGATAAAAAGAAGACTACAGAAAATGTGGGCCCTCTCCAGAAGAAAACGGGAGACCTGGTTACCTGGGAAATGGAGAAAGCTGAGGTACTACATGACTTTTTTACCTCAATCTTCACCAGCAAGTGCTCAGACCACACCACCCAAGTCACAGAAGGCACAGGCAGAGGCCGGGAGAATGAAGAACTGCCCACAGTAGGAGAAGATAAGGTTTGAGACCATCTAAGGAACTTGAAGGTGTGCAGGTCCATGGGACCTGATGAGATGCATCTGTGGGTCCTGTGGGAACTGGCAGATGAAGTTACTATAGCCACTATCCATCTTATTCGAGAAGTCATGGCAGTCCATGAAGTTCCCACTGACTGGAAAAGGGGAAACATAACCCCCATTTTTAAAAATAGAAAAAAGGAAGACCTGGGGAACTACAGGCCAGTCAGTCTTACCTCTGTGCCTGGCAAGATCATGGAGCAGATCCTCCTGGAAAATAGGTTAAGGCACATGGAAGATAAGGAGGTCATTGGTGACAGCCAACATGGCTTCAGTAAGGGCAAATCATGCCTGACAAATTTGGTGGCCTTCTACAATGGGGTTACAGTTTTTGTGCATAAGGGAAGAGCAACTGATGTCATCTACCTGGACTTATGCAAAGCATTTTACACTGTCCTGTCCTTGTCTCTAAATTGGAGAGACATGGATTTGACAGATAGTCCACTCAGTGGGTAAGAAATTGGCTGGATGGTTGCGCCCAAAAAGTTGTGGTCAACGGCTCAATGTCCAAGTGGAGACCAGTGATGAGTGGTGCTCCTCAGGGGTTGGTATTGGGACCAATGCTGTTTAATATCTTTGTTGACAACATGGACAGTGGAATTGAGTGCACCCTCAGCAAATTTGCCAACAACTCCAAGCTGTGTGCTGCAGTCAACACACTGGAGGGAAGGAATACCATCCAGAGGGACCTTGACAGGCTTGAAAGATGAGCCTGTGCATTCAACAAAGCCAAGTGCAAGGTCTGGCACATGGGTCAGGGCAATCCCAAGCACAAATACATGCTGGGAGGAGAATGGTTTGAGAGTAGCCCTGAGGAGAAGGACTTGGGGGTCTTGGTTGATGAGAAACTCACCATGACCCAGCAATGTATATTTGCAGCCCAGAAAGCCAACCATATCCTGGGATACATCAAAAGAAGCGTGGCCAGCAGGTCAAGGGAGGTGATTCTCCCCCTCTACTCCTCTCTGGTGAGACCCTACCTGGAGTACTGCATTCAGCTCTAGGGCCCCCAACATAAGAAGGACATGGACCTGTTGGAGAGGGTCCAGAGGAGGGCCACGAAGATGATCAGAGGGCTGGAGCACCTCTCCTATGAAGACAGGCTGAGAGAATTGGGGTTGTTCAGCCTGGAGAAGAAAGGCTCCAGGAAGACATTATAGTAGCCTTCCAATACCTGAAGGGGGCCTACAAGAAAATCAGAGAGGGATTTTTAAAAGAGCATGTAGTGATAGGACAAGGGCTAATGGCTATAAACTGAAAAAGGGTAGATTTAGATTACATATAAGGAAGCAATTCTTCACTATGAGGGTGGTGAGGCACTGGACGAGGTTGCCCAGAGAAGTTGTGGATGCCCCATCCCTGGAAGTGTTCAAGACCAGGTTGGATGGGACTCTGAACAACCTGGTCTAGTGGAAGGTGTCCCTGCCTATGGCAGGATGGTTGGAACTAGATGATCTTTAAGGTCTTTTCCAACCCAAACCATTCTATGATTCTATGATTCTATCTGTTTTACTTTTTTTGTTTTCATCTTTATTTTTATTGCCATTAACATGGTTACATATGGGTAACTGTATGGCAGGATACAAGTATCAGATGGTTGTCCAGAAGTCTGGCATCTGTAGAAATTAGTTTATTAGGCCGGGTTTCCAAATGGGAAACTAAATCTTTAGCAAATGAGTAATTATGGAATACATGGAAATCACAGTTGGACAAATAACCCAATGCTCCTCTCCACTACACAGCACCCCAAACTCACCTGGACATTTTGAGAGGTGACATGTCACTCAGCCTGAGCAAGGGTACCAGGAGTTTCCTGAACAGAAATTTCTGGGTCTGTAAAAAAAGAGAATCAGAAACATATTATAGTAGAGTTGACTTCTTGGTGTCACTCCAGTGCCATAGTCATAGTCATAAACAGTAGCCCCGAGAGGCCCCAGCCCAATAATAAAGACATTGTTATAATAAACACAGCACAGACACTCAGAGCTGCTTACAATACATGCAGTGGTATGTCCTCTAGTCAAAAGCTTTGCTGTGGGATTGATTTTTTGCAATATCTTGTGCTTATTTGCAGTATCCCAAGGGATGTCTCTTTTCTCCTTTTCTTCCATTGTAAGTTTTCTTTCTAATATTTGTCCTACATTTCTCTATTTTTAGCAACACAATAACAGCAAGAAAAAGTCTCATTACCTGTAGTCAGACTCCCATCTGTATAATTCCTCTTCAATAAAGCTTCCCTCTTCATTTCTCAGCCAAGGAGTAAGAAATGCTTAGCTCTTTTAATCATATAATAAACTTTCATCGCTCAGTCTGTCTTTGCTGCAGGAACGAATCTTGTTTTCTCTTTAGCAGCAGCTTCAGCACTAGCAATAAATGCAAAGGAATTGAGAGAATAGAAAATCCCTTATGGATCCCAGAACTAGGGCAGCTTTGGATGGACAAAGCTGAGGTACAGGGAGGTGCATGAAGGATTTGCTTTGCTGGAGAGCAAATTTCTCACTCCTTTCCCTGTAACATCTCCAGTTCCTTGCAGATGTGATTCTCTAGTGACCAACTCACAGAGGTGAAGGGTTTCTACCTGCATATTTTTCATTGCTCTTGTCTGTATTCCTTTCACTTTTCTAACCATTTGAGCCATACAGGAAATCTGGTTTGCTGTAATATTTCTGGTTTCAAAGATGAGAAAAAAAAATATTCATAGTTCGAACTGAAAGTTGTCCCCAGAGTGTTCATGAAGCCAAGACTGATGATGTTTTCAGATTCTTGATGTTTCCAGAACAAACTACGTTCTTCTCAATCACACTTTCTGGATGAAATTATCGTATTTTCTGAGAGTTGCAGTGCTGTCTACCTCTGAATAATATTGGGAAAACTGTCCTAATTCGAAAGGTCTGCTGCATTCATGTCAAAGCTGCTCACCCTTTGGGCTGTCAGGATGTAGGTCATCAGGTGTCCCCCAGGCCTGTCCCACTACTCAAAGAACTGGCTGTCCTTGACGCTGGGAAGTGGTTTACTTACCTCAGGCAGTTTTCACAGTAGATCTGTGGGTCCTGGCTGTCCTGGAGCCCCAGCCCAGAGACAGTACTTCCACTGCATGGCCAAGGATCTGAAAAGTCAACTGCAAAGCTTCAAACCTGCCTGACAAAAACAGGGCTCAAGAGTCATTGAAACAGGGAAATGCACCTAGAAAGTCTTGCTTTTAACAAAAAAGCAAAGTCCAGGGGAAAACATGTTGTCAGTATTTTTTCAATGTGTTGTGAGATATCTAGAAATGTGCATGTCCAGCTTTCTCTGCTGTATGGTAGAGTGCACTTTTTGCTTGTTAGTGTTGGACTGGAAAGGGTGAAAATCTAAATAACTTGGGAGACCTGGCTCAAACTTCATCTTGCAATCTGTCAATTCCTGACATAAAGATGAGCTTGAACATCTCTGTTTTATGATCAACTACTACAGGAAAGCACTCATAATAGAAACACCACTTTAAAGTACTATTTTTCATTATAATGATGTTCTTCTATAATGACAACATCAGTCTGATCAAGCCCAATGTCAGATAGATCTATAAGATGTTGGATTGGATCCATAAATTATTTCAATGCAATCAAATTCTTTTTCTGCTACAAGAACTGGGAAAACAAATGTGGGGGTTTTTTGGTTTATTAGGAGATGAGGCTTTGGGTTTTTTTATTTCATTGTCTGAATTTGATCCAGAAGAGGAAAGTTGAAATGTTACTACTTCTACCCATGCCAGATTGCCATTTTCTGCAGCAGTGAAGTAGTGCAAAGGCTGAGAATTCACACAGCGAGAGACATTCAGTGATGTGCAGAAATATGCTGCAATGATAAAGCTGAAAGCAGAGGGCTTTACATGTGGAAGAGATCATGATGGATCAGAAGCTGAACTTTTTGACTTGACAGTGTGGTATCCTTCCAAAATCAACAAAGGCAAATGTCACTGAGAGCAAATTAACAGAAATATTTAATGCAAGACATAGGAGGCAACTCTCTGTCTGCTCAGCACTGATCAGTCATTGGCTAGAGTACACCAGCGTGCTAAAGCACCACATTTAAAAAGTGATGTAAGGGAACCAAAAAAAGCCTAAAGGAAAGAAAATACTGTAAGACTTTTAAAAAATGTGACCTATAAAGAAAGGTTGAATGAACTGGGTTTGTTTAATTTGTAAAGGAAAAGCCTATGGCAGGACATGTTTATAATTTTCTGATATATAAAAGATTGGTGAGCTAATCATGTCAGCTAATGGGCAAATAAAATGGGATAAATGAAACACTGAAAATCTGAGTTACATTTTAGTAAAAATTGCCTCTGTAAAGAGATAATCAAATGCTGGAGCAGCTTACAAATGGAGACAATAGACCTTCTGTGGTGGTACAGCCACCCCCGGCCACTCTGAGATCCCAGGAAAAGCCCTATTGTGCCGTTATCTTCGTCCTAATAACTTGGGCGCCAGGCAATCTCTGTCCACACCTGGGATGTCTGCTGCCTGAGTTGTGTACCAGAACAACTTAGCACAAATTGTGGCTAGAATGTAAATTACTGACCAAAGCCAATCATCTCAAGATCCTATAAATAGCGATCCAAGAGGGAGGCCTCTTTGAGCTCCCTGGGACTGCAGGGGACTGTGTGACCCAGTATCTCCCCCTGAGCTGAGATGCCTCTCAGGGTAGATTTCATGAGGATTGAAGGATTGTGCATTGATTTCGCGAGGACTCAAAGAACTCACTTCGTGAGGTTCACTGACCTTCTGTTCCTGAATGCCAGCACACAAAAGTGAGTAATTCACGAAACTCACAAAAAGAGAAATTTTGATCACAGGTTAACCTCGGGGTGTGCAATTTGGCTACATATATATATATATATATCTCCATATATACTATCCCTACTCACATAAACCAGTGACCAAGTCTGAGACTAAGATTAGACCTAGCCGCACCTAGACTCCTCTCTGAAAGGAGTTTAGAAAGCAAGGGGGTCTATTCTGAATCTCGTGACTCAATGGCAGGGTCCCCCTTATCCTCTGCACCCACGATCCCTCTGTGTAGCTGAATTCTCCTTTGTGTACTTCTTCCATGTAGTAATAGAGTGAACCTTGCCATTCTCGAATCTTTAACTAAATTGTTATCTTGATTATAACAAATTCCATCAAATCACTGTTTCAAATTGGCTGATGTTTATGTGTTGCTAAGAATGATACAACGTAACACTGTGATCTATCTCAAAAATATTAATAAATCTTAAATTGCTGCTAACCAAAGCTGTGTAAAAAATCATATTTGTGACACCTTACCATCAGAAAAGGTTGTACAGATATCTTCCAGGGATGATTTGGGTAGGAGTGGAGGAAAAATTAGACAATCTGAAACCAATTGCACCCAGCAGGTCCAGGGTTCAGTGCTCCTGACCAGTGTGAATCTGTCAGGGACTCTACTGGGGAAAAGGGGGTGGAAGAGAGAGAGAGAGCAAAACAAAGGAGAGCAAACCTTTCAACTAGGTTTGAGAGGGAAGGGGATATAACCAGGCTCATTAGAGAGGAGCCCAGGGGTGGCATGGCAACGTTGGGGGTGAAATCGATAGCTCAGCTCAAGTGCATCTACACCAATGCACGTAGCATGGGCAACAAACAGGAGGAGCTGGAAGCCCTTGTGCAGCAGGATAGCTATGACATAGTCACCATCACAGAAGCATGGTGGGATGACTCTCATGACTGGAGTGCTGCACTGGATGGTTATAAGTTCTTCAGAAGGGATAGGCATGGAAGGAAAGGCAGTGGGGTGGCTCTGCATGTTAGGGAGTGTTTCGACTGTATAGAGCTTGACAGTGGTGATGATAAGGTCGAGTGCTTATGGGTAAGGATGAAGGGGAAGGCCAACAAGGCAGATGTCCTGTTGGGAGTCTGCTGTAGACCACCCAACCAGGATGCAGAGATAGATGAAGCATTCTACAAGTGGCTGGCAGAAGTCTTGCAATCGCTAGCCCTTGTTCTTTGTGGGGGATGTCAACTTGCCAGACATCTGCTGGAAATACAACACAGCAGAGAGACAACAGTCTAGGAAGTTCCTAGAGTGTGTGGAGGATAACTTCATGATGCAGCTGGTAAGTGAGCCTACCAGGGGAGGTGCCTCACTTGACTTGTTGTTTACAAATAGAGAAGGACTCATGGGAGATGTTGTGGTCAAAGGCCATCTTGGGCTTAGAGACCATGATATAATAGAATTTTCGATCCTTGGTGACGTAAGGAGGAGGAGCAGCAAAACTCTTACCATGATCTTCCGGAGGGCAGACTTTGGCCTGTTCAGGATGCTGGTTGGGAAAGTCCCTTGGGAGGCAGTCCTGAAGGGCAAAGAGGTCCAGAAAAGCTGGGCCTTCTTCAAGAAGGAAGTCTTAAGGGCGCAGGAGCTGGCTGTCCCCACGTGCCATAACACCAACCGGCGGGGACGACGACTGGCCTGGCTGAACAGGGAGCATTTTCTGGGACTCGTGGAAAAAAGGAGAGTCTACCGCCTTTGGAAGAAGGGGCAGGCAACTCAGGAAGAGTACAGGGATCTTGTTAGGTCATGCAGGGAGGAAATTAGGAAAGCAAAAGCCCAGCTAGAACTCAATCTGGCCACTGTTGTAGAAGATAGTAAAAAATGTTTTTATAAGTACATGTTTTTATAAGTACATCAACAATAAAAGGAGAGCCAAGGTGAATCTCCATCCTTTGCTGGATGTGGGAGGAACATTGTCGCTAAGGATGAGGAAAAGGCTGAGGTACTTAATACCTTCTTTGCCTCTGTATTTAATAGCCAGACCAGTTATCCCCAGGGTACTCAGCCCCCTGAGCTGGAAGACAGGTATGGGGACCAGAATGGAGCCCTCATAAGGGGAGGTACAGGACTGCTCCTCACAGGTACTTCTTCACAGGAGGAAGCAGTTAATGACCTGCTATGCCACCTGGATGCTCACAAGTCTATGGGGCTGGATGAGATCCACCTGAGAGTACTGAGGGAGCTGGTGGAGGAGCTTGCCAAGCCACTTTCCATCATCTGTCAGCAGTCCTGGTTAACAGGGGAGGTCCCTGATGACTGGAGGCTTGCCAATGTGATGCCCATCTACAGGAAGGGCCGGAAGGAGGATCTGGGGAACTACAGACCTGTAAGCCTGACCTCGGTACTGGCAAAGATTATGGAGCGTTTCATCTTGAGTGAACTCAACAGGCAAGTGCAGGTCAACCAGGGGATCAGGCCCAGCCAGTATGGGTTCATGAAAGGCAGGTCCTGCTTGACCAACCTGATCTCCTTCTATGACCTGGTGACCCACCTGGTGGATGATGGAAAGGCTGTGGATGTCATTTACCTGGACTTTAGCAAAGCTTTTGACACTGTCTCCCACAATATTCTCCTAAGGAAGCTGGCAGCTCATGGCTTGGACGGGAGTAGTCTTTGCTGGGTAAAAAACTGGCTGGGCGGCCGAGCCCAGAGAGTAGTGGTGAATGGAGTTAAGTCCAGGTGGCAGCCGGTCACAAGCAGTGTTCCCCAGGGCTCTGTTTTGGGGCCAGCCTTGTTTAATATCTTTATTGATGATCTGGATGAGGGGATTGAGTGCACCCTTAGTAAGTTTGCAGATGACACCAAACTGGGTGGGAGTGTCAATCTGCTGGAGGGTAGGATGGCCCTGCAGAGGGACCTGGACAGGCTGGACCGATGGGCCAAGGCCAACTGTATGAGGTTCAACAAGGCCAAGTGCCAGGTCCTGCACTTGGGTCACAACAACCCCATGCAGCGCTACAGGCTTGGGGAAGAGTGGCTGGAAAGCTGCCTGGCCAAAAAGGACCTAGGGGTGTTGGTTGACAGCCGACTGAACATGAGCCAGCAGTGTGCCCAGGTGGCCAAGAAGGCCAACAGCATCCTGGCTTGTATCAGGAATAGTGTGGCCAGCAGGAGCAGGGAGGTGATTGTGCCCTTGTACTCGGCACTGGTGAGGCCACACCTGGAATACTGTGTCCAGTTTTGGGCCCCTCACTACAAGAAAGACATTGAGGTGCTGGAGCGTGTTTAGAGAAGGGCAACGAAGCTGGTGAAGGATCTGGAGCACAGGTCTTATGAGGAGCAGCTGAGGGAACTGGGATTGTTTAGTCTGGAGAAGAGGAGGCTGAGGGGAGACCTTATGGCTCTCTACAACTACCTGAAAGGAGGTTGTAGCGAAGTGGGTGTTGGTCTCTTCTCCCAAGTAGTTAGCAATAGGACGAGAGGAAATGGGCTCAAGCTGTGCCAGGGGAAGTTTAGACTGGATATTAGGAAAAATTTCTTCATGGCAAGGGTAGTCAAGCATTGGAAGAGGCTGCCCAGAGAGGTGGTGGAGTCCCCATCCCTAGCAGTGTTCGAAAAACAGGTAGATGTGGCACTTTGGGACATGGTTTAGTGGGCATGGTGGTGTTGAGTTGATAGTTGGACTGGATGATCTTAGAGGTCCTTTCCAATCTTAATGATTCCTAGTTTTTACTTTACAGCCACCAAGTCAGGAAACATGAAATTGCTACTCTACCCTTAATTGGTTTAGTGTGGACTTGGCAATGTTAGGTTAATGGTTGAACTGGATGATCTTAAAGGTCTTTTCCAACCTAAATGATTCTATGATTCTATGATTCTATGAAAGATGGAAGCAGCAAATTTTGTATCTTATCAGCTGGTAACAGAAAAATGCTAATGAGAAAGTCTTATTAGACAGCATTCAGTGGAATCTAAAGGGTTGAACCAAGAATCCTCCTCTGCCACAGCCCAGGCCTGCATCTTTCTCCTGCTGCCTCTCCACAGTTCTGCTGCTGAAGGAGACAAGAGGAGGAACTGGAAGCTGACTGACCTCTTTATTTCAACCAGTGCTATTTTAATTGAATCCTAATGTCTCCTGCACATGTTTGGCAGCTTTCTATGTACCCCCCACCTCCCACACCCAGTTATTTTTCCCTTTTGGCCAGGCAGGGAGACTTTTTCTACTGGGGAAAAAAAAGAAAAGACTGACACTGGCATGCAGCAGTCTGAATTCAGCTTTTTGTCCTTATCACTATGGTCTACTTTAGGGACATTGAAGGTATGGTCTTGCAGTCCCAGCTCCAGTATAAAATTGAGAACTAATTTGCAGTGCATCAAGTGTCCAGTAAAAAAAAAATGCACAGCATTTATAGCACACTGTTGTGCATGAACATGCAGCTGGGAAGTTATTAGAAGATTCAGGGATCTGGTTACTCAAGGCTAATTTGTTTGCATGTTCCTTTTAAGAATCAAAGCAGAACTGTGCTATATTCATGAGTCACACATTTAGGCAGAGGCCCCATTCCACTAGCCATATCAATGGCTTCCTCTCCCCAAACATGACAGGGAAAGACATATGACAGATGTATGTAGCTGCCTTAGATTTTTTAGCCTCACTGTAATTCAGGGTAGGAGCGATGATTTTCTACATTACAGTACAATGAACAGGATTTTTTCTGACAATATAGATACTGAAGTGCAGTGATTCAAAAAATCTTTCCTAGCAAGAAAGTGCACATTTTATGAAATGCATAACATTTGCTAAGCTTAGGAAGAATATAATTCTTACTCAGTTTAGCTGTTAATGACAAGGAATACCGTTATCTCTCTTTTTTATCGGACTTTGAACTTTTAACCACTGTACATGAAAAAGCTGTTTTATAGAAGTTGTGAAGCTGGAGTTAGGTTCTGATGATGGCACTGCAAGTCAAAGGTTCCCAAACTACTGTGTGCATCATTAGTGTGAGCCCAGCTATGCGAAACCGCTGTGGCAGCAAGCCAGCAGCAGCGGGTGCTGCTGCTGGTGTTCCTAACTACTGCTGCTGCTGCTACCCATCATTGCTGATGATGGTATTCACATTTAACACTACTGCTGATGAAAGTACCTGCAATTACTACAACTGCTGATGGCAGAAAGAGTTTGTTAGCCCTGCTGTAAATTACTTCCTGAGGCTTAGTTGCCAGCTTATTTCGTATTGTGAGCAAAATGCAGTCTCTTGGCCCTTGGAAAGAGCTACATTAAGCAAAAGTTATTAAAAAAGGGAGATATTATAAGACTAAACCATATTGGTGCCATAAAGACAAATTCAGTGTTTCACTCTTATGGCTGATACTGTGTGAGCCAGCTTGAGTCTAGAAGCAGCATAGTTTGATGCGGTGCCCAACCTAATCTGCCTTTTGGCAGAATTGACAGCACAAGGCTATCCTGATTCTGGATTCAATTTGATTTATCTGAATGGTTCTTTTCTTCACCACAGGAGGTTATGAAGTTGGATTTGCATCAGGTTGGGAATGTCTACATCATGCTCAGTACATTTTATGATACAGATAGACTAGAATATTCATAAGAAATCTTCCTTGAGCTAAGGCCAACACAAAATCTTTCTTAAAAACAAGGCCAGAACCTGGCTCCTCATACTACTTTAAAGCGCTTTTGTACAAAGTGTTAAGTATTGCCCATCTTGCAGTAAATTCAATAATCAATATCTTTTATATTCAGCTTTCAGTAGCAAATATTCTCATGCAGACTGACAAAAATATTCTCCAGAAACAGACCAGGCAAAATGAGTTCCCATGTTGAACTGATCCAGACATCTGCCTCTAGTGAAGATAAGAACAAAAGAATGGTTGTATTAATTCATTACAAAAACTGATTTAAGCCAGCGTCCTCTTTCCAGTAGTAGCTAATAGTGTCTGCTTGGGGCAGAATATTTAGATGGGGCTTGTAGGACATCTGCAATAGACCTATTGCAGCTATCTGTGAGATGTTTCAAAGGCTCAGGTGACCATAGCATTCAAAAGTACAGTCTAGCATGTTGGCCTCGCACTTGTGCCAGTCAAGGAAGGGGACAGCACTAGGCCACAACGGGAAACTTCTGCAGCTCCTTTGGTAGTGGAATGGTTCTTCCATGTTTTTTGCAACCATTTCATTGCCTGTCTATACTGCTCACTGGATCCTAGTAGTCTTCCATGACGACATTGGCCTGTGGTATTAAGGTGGAGGATGTTTCTTATCAAGACTCATCTTTGCTGTTCTTCCCAGGCACCTTCTGAGTGTAATCCTGAAACTGTGAAATTACTTACCTGAAAGGAGGAGTCAGACTTGCTGTGTTAAAGGAGGAAAGGTGAGACACAGACAGAGCACTGTTTTCTCAAAATACGTGCTACCTATGCTGTGGTCTGCACACTTGGTTCTTCATGTCCTGCTCAGAAGCAGTTTAGATAGCTTAAATTTGTGGATTTTTCATAGAAAACAACTCACTGCCTTCAAGTATGTCAGTTTCTTTTGTGTTACCACCATCCATCTCTTCCCAAAATGTTGTGGAAATGAGAATTTCAGACCAAGCAACAACTACCCCTTTTTGAAAGTTTTTATAAAGCAGAGTAAGAGAAACAGAAAGAAAATGGAAATTTTAAAGAGAAACAAATAAAATTGGAATTTTAATTCTTACTCATAAATAAAGTGACAGGAACAGCCCAACCTATATTCACTTTATGGGAAAGCAAGCTATTAAAAAGCAATTTACAAGTCAGAGGAAATGTCTACCTGGTTCTTCACAACAAAAACAGGGATCAGTAGTTTTTCTTGTTAACTACTGCAAACAAAAGCAAAAGATATATAAGGAACAAAAGATATAGGACAACAAGAACTGTTAGCCCACCAGCTGTCCCCCCACACTTTTTTTCTGCCATTTAACAGATCATCTGGAGCTTAACAGTAAACCAATAATTGTGACATATGGGTACAAGCGTCTTTGAGCCAGTGTGCAGTAAGCAGAAAACTGTAGGTTGTTAATGGAAGTACATGTACATTTTAATGTCTATGTGAGTGACCAGGCAACTAATTTGCAGCTTTGTGTGTTTTCCTTAACACATAAATACAGTCATACTTGAGACACCAGGGCAAAGCTAAACCCCTGCCAGCAGGTGCTGTCTTCTTGGGAGAAAAAGGCCATACACTGCTAAAAGATGTTTGTACTCTAAATATAACGTTTAAATGCAGAGAAATGTCTCCTTGTTGCATATCTTTGGTTGTAAATCTTTTGTGTTTCGAGGTTGGCTAGGAATTGAAATTGCTATTTGGATAATCACAGCTTTCTTTGGATAGTAATTTGGGATTCATGCTATTAACCCCCTGCATCTCTTTGTATGTATGACATTAAAAACTCCTTGCCAGAAGCAGTTAACTATCAGACAAATGGGCAAGCAAAATGAATGCTTACAGATAAATGCTGGGATTAAACTGCACAGAAAGGCAGGTTAAGATTTCCTTTCCATTCTGTGGGTTCTTTTACATAGTTTACACTTTTCCCAAATGATCATCTTTCAGCCTGAATTTTTGCATATCTGAAGTCAACCAGAAAAAAGAAACCAACTGAAAAATAACAACTACGGGAAGTGTCAGGAAAACACTTCAGCCACTGGCTTACTAGGAAAGGAGCTGAGAAAGCATTTCTTCCATTATTGCTTTTGGGTATTTATTTATTTATTTTTAAACAATGTTATTTCTTAGGCAACTTTTGTTGGAAACTTGAAATTTAACAAGTGTATAAACACCAGTTCAGCAAAATGTATTTTATCCTACACTTATTCAGAAAACCATTTAGACGTGTTGAAATTCTGTTGTTTCACATATATGCTTAAAGTACATGTATCTACACACTGCTCTCAATAAAGATAGACTATTGCACTTAGGGCACAGGGTAACGTACACTCTGTTCTCCCTATAGCCACCTAACAACTTCGACATCTTAGAAGTTAATTCTCCTTCAGCTTTTTTGGTGCTGCACTGCCAGACCATATATATGTCAGTTCTATAAATATCAGCTGAGAGAAATAGTTGTAATGACTACATTAGGCACCTAAACTGGGCAGTCTCAATATAATATTTTGACTTTCAGTTGGTGCATTGCTGGAATTGTCTTCTGATCCAGGTGAGCTTCAGGAATTTATAAACTTATTTTATGCATGCATTTTCCTGCTGTAAAATAACATAGAGTGGTGTTTATTTTACTCTTTACATTTCTAACATGAATGCAGCCAGTATAAGCATGAAGTTCGAAGCATGCTGGAAGATTGAGAGTAAAAATATCAGATCGCCTCATCTGATTGAATGTAAATGTACACCGGGTAGAGGCCTCTATCTGAGCAAAGCATTCTAGACTTCCTTTATACACATTGGGAAGAAACAAGCAATTTGAGGATGTTATTCATGAGATCTGTTTTAAATATTTACTTTATGAGGAGATGGAGGCTTTTACTGTGGCATTATATCTGTACGAGTTAAGTGAAGTTGCATACTCAGTAAAAGACTTCTCAAGCATTTTGTATGCATGTGGTTGAAAAAGCTGAATTTTCTCTAAAATATACTATAATCTGTATAAGTGTATGAGACAGAGCCCAGAGGAGCTGCCCCCAAGATCAAACTAAAGCAGGACATTCTCTGTGACTATCTGTGAGTGTCCCCATTTCTGACTCCAGGATGTCTATGCTTTGGTATGGTATGTCTGTTATTGTTCGCAGTGTGAGCTCTGCATGAGGTCAGGCATCCTAAAAGTCCCACATTGCCATACTGCAGACAAGAGCAAGGTCTTCTCTGATTATTTCAGTCTTCTGCTGTTGCAACATGCACATTTAAGCCCATCGGGCAAATCCTTACTAAAGCCTGGATCATTGACATGGTAAATTGAGCAGTGTGTATGTGCCCAGTTCAAGACTTAAACTTTCCTCTCCTATGCTTATCCAAATCTTGTGCCTTGCCATGGGACTGTGTCCCAAAAATGTGGCTCTTTGGTGAATTTGGGCTCAAGAGCAGGTGGCCAACAGGTGTAACATCTAGTAACAAAATGTTGAGCAGGTCATCCAGTCTGTCTTCCCCTATATAGCTGTCACAGCATTTAACCCCACTGATTCTGTACTGACCCCAGTTACTCTACTTACATTAAATAAACACAGTCTTTAAAAATCTGATTCTCAGGCAGAGTAAGAGCAACAGTGCTGCTAACAACAGCCGAGAAATCTCAAGACGCTGATCAGGCGAGATATTCCCCCCACCCCAGCAGGTGGTAGGAGTCCCATGCAGTGCAGACTGGCGCAGATTCCCCAGTGTCCCTGCCAGTTCCCAAACATGAGAAAAAGTTTGACTGTGAGTTTGTGAGTAAGAAATGCCCTCAGGCTTTTAAAGCATTTTCTGCTCTGTCCTAAAGCAATAGTGCAGCTTGTTTGACTGCTTTGGCCAATCTTTGATTCTTCAAAGAAAGAAGAAAACAAGCTATTCTGAACATGCCTAACCAGCTTGCACTGGAATTGAACTGGGAGAAGTGGAAATCTTTCAACCACTCTTGTTGACAGGTTTAGGATCTAAAGCTGGAGATTTGCTTAGTCATCGTTTTAATGGAAAACCAAAGCTGTAGAGAACATTTTGAGGGTAATAGACCACCTGTTCTCCTTCTTGCCTAAAAAGTAAGACTATGAACACGGAATGTGTGGAATAGGGGAACTTTATTCAGCACTTTCAGTTAATGTTAATATTTCAGAAGACCCTGTCTTCCTATTTGTGGGTCGACAAGAAGACATCTGGGGCTCAGACTTTAATTGCCACCCAAGCTATAACCATTCCACAACCTAGCATGCACTCAGTTTCCCACATGCATGAGGTGGAGATGTCTTCTTATTTCACTAGGGTTATGGAAGGATAAAATACATTAATATGTGTGAAATATTTAGGTATTGCATTTCTCTAAGCCTCTGAAGTACCAGCTAGAGAGAATCCAAAGCAGAGGAGCAAAATAGATGGCATGGTAAAAGCTCTTGCTGTTCCTACAATTCAGATTCTCAGCAGGGCATCTTTACCCACTGAATTTCCACTCTGTCTCTGCAGGTGTTCAGAACCATGCCATTTTCCTCTTGCTCTCATTTGCTTTCTATTTCTCATACAGAAAGCAATAAAATTTAAGCCAAAAAAGAAGCCCACATGACAAATGCGCAATGGAACTGAGAGTAAAAGGAAGATAAAATAAAAGTCAAGGCTATCCACTCTTAATTCTATCTTGAAAGTTAGATGATGAACAACAAAAATGAAAGGAAGTAGAGAGTGCCAAATAGTCAAAATAGTCAGCTTTTAACAGCTGAGACATATTATCTGTGATGAAACCTGCATTTAAAATAAGGCCAAGTTCATAAACCCTCAAAAGTACCATGCATTTAAAGATTACATCTGATAATGTACAAAAGGAAAAGAGGTAAATATGTACAGATTATTTTGGGCAGGTTGGTTGCAACTTTTTTTTGCATTTTTTGACTGGGAGTTTCCCTCTGCCATTTTCAGTCAACTGATGAAGTTATCTATGCACTTTCAGTTGAATCAAGATTGAGAGTGAATATCCACATCCGCAGTCTCACTTCCCTAGGCTCTGTCACAGGCAATTCCCTACTAGTGGCACAGTAGTGTATGCAAATCTTTTTGGCTGTGTTTTCTACAGATACTTTATTAATGACATTTCTCAAATAACCTGACATGTTTTAAAAGATAAAAGTAACTGTTATCTGGTTAGCTTATAGCCTGAAAACATTCTAACAATATTTAAAATGTCTTTTTCTCTCTTGATTTTTTTCTCTTTTTCTCTTTTTCTGCTTTATTTTTCTGATCTTTTTCCTGGTTTGCTTTTTCTGTTTTTTTCTTTTTTTCAGACTTTTAGACAGCAGATACACAGGAAGTTAAGGTACTAAATGTGAAAATATAACAGAACTCAAAGAACTGTATTTTGAAACCTGATAAATGAAAAACGGGCAGAGTGTCAAATTTAATCACATTTATATTCACATGTTGTTGAGAGCCAACACTGATTTATGATCTATCAACAGTCACCAGATTCTGTGGCTGCTTTATACACATACAAATAGATGGATGGATGACAGTGAAATAATGTTGCAAATTACATGGCACCAGAACTATTTATAAAAGAGAGCTCATCCAATTCATTTAAAATCTCTGGAGTTTTTTGTCAGAGCAGATCTCTGGGAAATCTACAATATGGGAAGCTTTCAGAAAACTAAACTATCTCGTTACTGTTCTTTGTTCAAATGTTATTACTCCAAAACTACAGCTAAGCAATCCCACTTGCACACAGTACGTCCTGTGCACAACAGACTGGAAGGAGGGTGTTTCATGCTAGTACTTTGCACCAAAGCATCACACAAAAGCATTACATTAAAAATGGGGGTCCCTCAGGGGTCCATACTGGGACCGGTGCTATTTAACATCTTCATCAATGACATAGACAGTGGGATCGAGTGCACCCTCAGCAAGTTTACAGATGACACCAAGCTGAGTGGTGCGGTTGACACACCAGGAGGACGAGATGTCATCCAGAGGGACCTGGACAAGCCGGAGAGGTGGGTCTGTGTGAACCTCATGAGGTTCAACAAGGCCAAGTGCAAGGTCCTGCACCTGGGACAGGGCAACCCCCGGTATCAATACAGGTTGGGGGATGAAGAGATTGAGAGCAGCCCTGCGGAGAAGGACTTGGGGGTACTGGTGGATGAAAAGCTGGACATGAGCCGGCAATGTGTGCTTGCAGCCCAGAAAGCCAACCGTATCCTGGGCTGCATCAAGAGAAGCGTGGCCAGCAGGTCGAGGGAGGGGATTCTGCCCCTCTACTCTGCTCTGGTGAGACCTCACCTGGAGTACTGCGTCCAGCTCTGGGGCCCTCAACACAAGAAGGACATGGACCTGTTGGAGCGGGTCCAGAGGAGGGCCACCAAAATGATTCGATGGCTGGAGCACCTCTCCTACGAGGCCAGGCTGAGAGAGTTGGGGTTGTTCAGCCTGGAGAAGAGAAGGCTGCAAGGAGACCTTATTGCGACCTTCCAGTACTTAAAGGGGGCATACAGGAAAGATGGGGAGAATCTTTTTAACAAGGCCTGTTGTGACAGGACAAGGAATAATGGATTTAAACTAAAAAAAGAATAGATTTAGACTAGATATTAGAAAGAAGTTTTTTACCATGAGGGTGGTGAAGCACTGGACCAGGTTGCCCAGAGAGGTGGTAGAGGCCCCATCCCTGGCAACATTCCAGGTCAGGTTGGATGGGGCTCTGAGCAACCTGATCTGGTTAAAGCTGACCCTGCTCACTGCAGGGGGGTTGGGCTAGATGACCTCTAAAGGTCCCTTCCAACCCAAAGCATTCTATGATTCTATGATTCTATGAAATAATCCCTTTCTCTAATTCGTAAACAGAGTTCAGCAGTGCACATGCTTGTGAATATTAAGAAAACAAGTGATCCAAGAACATGAGTGATGGAGTGAGGAGGAACCTGACCAGGTGAAGAAAGGTAAAAAGAGTAATGTGAATGGCACTAAAAATGACAGGACTTATCAATGCATGGCCACAAGCGACCACAAAAGATGAGAGGTTCTGCAGAGCCTCCAACCCTTACAGCTAGTCTGTCCTCTTTATATTAATAGACAAAAATCCACTGGGCCTCTTGAGGTGTCATAGACAAAATAATTTGGCCAAGTTGAAGTTTACGTATTAACAAAGAGGAAGGCAGTTCTTATTACTGTCCTGACCCAGCTTGCTCTGTAAAGAGAGCTTTATGTGTCTGTACACAGGCTGGGTGCACCACTAGCCATGCTCACATCTGCAGTGACAGCAGCCTGGCCTGAATGTCACCTGAGGCTGAACAGCGGGCAGTGGGCAGGCAGTACACACAGCTGCCACTCCTATGGCCCCTTGAGAAACCTGTTTTATCAGGATAAACAAGCCCAGGAATTGTAAGTGTGGTCCCTGCCGGTGGCACTGAATTCCTAGGGAGCCATGTGGGGCCATGCTTTCAGAAGTCCAGCCTGAGGCTGAATTGCTTGGCATGCCTGCTGAGGCCAGACTTTCTGAGAACAGTACCTATTGCTGTGCTTTTGTCCAGCTTGCAAAGTGATGAACTCTTTTGGCACCCTATCTTCAACTACCTAAGTTTCTCCATCTGTTATAAGTTAATATCAAAACTTTCTTAATTTACAGACCAAAGTCACTAATGGCACTCAAATACTGTGATAATAGCTCTCTATAATTGAATTATAGGCAATATTGTTTTCACTCATCTTGTGATTAATATTCATTTCTGCAGCCATTGTGTGAATAGCCCCAGTGACTTCTTTACATAAATAATGTCATATTTTCCTTCTTCTAAGTGCTGCAGGATCATATCTTAAGACTGACTATAGATTTTAATATATTTTCTTGATCTACAGAAGCAATGACTGTATTCATCCTTCATCTTCTTTTTCAGACTTAAAAAGAACAGATTATTTCAGTGGCCAGATTTTCCTTTCAGTTTTTTTTCTGGTGATTTCACTGTTTGTTAGTTTTGTCAGTCTAGACATTATTCCATTCAGTCATTGCAGCTAATATGTCTGGGAACGTATGACAAACCAACCAATAAAATTCCTATAAATTTTTTAAAATATATGTATTTGACTCTGCTATTTGTAAATCACTACAGTTCCATGGAAATCAATGGCTGCACTAGTTTGCAATGTTTGTTGCTATTTATGATTCAAATCTCTATTAAAAGGGAGTAACTCTTCAAAAAAACATATATCAGTAACCACTGACCTTTAAAGAGGGAAAAACTACCTTGTAGAATTTATATCTTAATCAACTTGGAAAAGAGATTAATAGCTTGATATGTCCACACATGCATTATTTGTGTTTTTTCCAACATAAACTGCCCATAAGTTCACCCAAGAAAGTGGAAGGCATGACTAAACAGTCAGAAAAAAACATCTCTCTGCCTGTTTTTAAGGTTTGTCTTGAATCCATATTGCTTATATGCAAACAATTGCTCAGGCAAAGACCTCTTCTGTCCTCCCAGACAACTAAAATCCACTTAGCATGGATTGACAGTCTGGATGGACCAAGCCTTGGTGACCAAATATGTGTACCTTGGGCCACAGGCAAATGGCTTGAGTTCAGGTTTTCCTGTGCATTCTATGCATACTTTGTTCCCAGAGTGCAGCCAGTCTAAGCTGGCAGTCTGGAAAGGAAACCTAGGAACCAAAATGCCTAATGTTGCTCTTAATATCACATTGTGAATAACCTGTGACTATTACAAAATTTACAGACGTAGACATATAAAGCACATCCTTCAAATGTTTGTGATGGCTATGTATTGCCCCTATCAATTTGATTTCATTTAGATTTAATGCAGGAAGATAAGGAATTTGTTTAAAAAATGTTATGACTTCTCAATGCTTTTGTTGATTCTGCACTGTAATGACGTTAAGTCAAGCTATGCCATTTATGACCGTTTCAGTAGAAACATTCAAGTACTTTGTCAATTAATAAGGACAAACTGCTTTTTAGTGAACACTGAGAAGGAGAAATTTATTTAGGTTGTACAGGAAGAGAAACAGGAAAACTTAACTGTCCCAAACAAAGACATCTGGGAAGATGGGATGAGCAAGGAGGTACTGCTAGGGGCAGGAGCAATAGTAGGAACCAGCACTCTGCTATAGGGGAGAAGCTCAGAGATGAAAAAGTCATTCTGTAATTTGATAAATCTCAAAATAAGCAAAATTTGAACATCAAAAATTCTTTTGCTGTCTGGGGGAAAAAAATCTCAGAGACAATGTACAGCAGTATGGATCTGAGATTTTATAGCCATGAAGGAGGAGGAGAAGGAAGAGGCCATATGCTGCTGGGTAAATAGTGGTATTCCCCTAGCACATTGAGGAAAACCATGATGTGGGATTAGAACATAAAGGTACAGGTAGACACATCATTAAAACATCAGTCTATCACTCCTAGGCCATAGGATCTGTAGTTCTCACTGTACCTCCCACTTCCCCAAGTTAGGAGCTCAGCATCATGTGTCCTATTTTTCTCACTTACCTATATTTCTCACTTACCATCCCTCCCTTCCTTCACGCCTCTTCAGACAAGGACTTCAGCTTCACAAAGTTGCATCCCCTACTTTCCTACTTCAGTCTCTTCCTTACTTCTTTACTTCAACCCAGGAAGCAAATCCTAATTCCCTTCCCTTCCCTTCCCTTCCCTTCCCTTCCCTTCCCTTCCCTTCCCTTCCCTTCCCTTCCCTTCCCTTCCCTTCCCTTCCCTTCCCTTCCCTTCCCTTCCCTTCCCTTCCCTTCCCTTCCCTTCCCTTCCCTTCCCTTCCCTTCCCTTCCCTTCCCTTCCCTTCCCTTCCCTTCCCTTCCCTTCCCTTCCCTTCCCTTCCCTTCCCTTCCCTTCCCTTCCCTTCCCTTCCCTTCCCTTCCCTTCCCTTCCCTTCCCTTCCCTTCCCTTCCTTTCCCCTCCCTTCTCTGGAAGTTTCTGCTTGTTGTAGCTCATCATTATTGGCTATGATGGAGCAAGAGCGGGATAAGTGCTGTATTCAGTCCATTCTATTTGTTTTTGTCTCTTCCACCTTCTCATTTTCTTCTCATGAAGCAAACAAAGCTTTGGAGGGTAGAAGTCAGGAAAATGAAAAGGCATCACTAATTCCAGCTCAAAACTCTCACCGAATCAGATCAGGACAGACTGTCTTGCTGGCCTTGCTGTATGTAGCAGCATGCAGGCTAGTCAGGCCTTGGCCAGAAAATGCCTTGCAATAACATTTTCAGTAATATTTCTTACAGTATAAACCACCTCATGATTCCCAAGTGGATGAGGCTCTGACCACCAACCTCCAGTCATGCCAGTGAAGGACAGTCCAAAATGACAGCAAAGCAAAGCTAGCAGACATTTGTGAAATATTTTGGCCAATTGTTCTGCATTTTCCCATGCTTCATTGTTCTTTGACGAATAAAAGCAGAAAATAAAATAGAAACAAATTTTAAAGCCAGAACTGCAATGTAGTTATGTGGTTGCTTATTTAGTTATTTCCTTTTTTTAAGGCTTTGCGGAAACTGTAGAGTTGCCTCCAATGTTCCTACAGGAACCTGACAAAAAGCCAACTTATTCTTTGCATGTGACCTGCCCTCCATCTGCATATAAGCCCTGTGATTTGCCAGTGAAAAAGAGCAGCTGGAGGCTTAGTAACATCTGAGGGATAGGGGAAACACATTTAACAAACAATGGCTGTTTAACATGTCTCAAACTTCTGTAAAAGACCACTATTCCAGAAATGTAATTGTCATGTGATGTTTACCAGTGAATCTTCTGTATACAAAGGAGCTAATTTATAAACTCATCAGGCATAAATTTTAACCTGTTAGCAAATCTTTTGCAGTGCCTGCTAGCCCAACTTTTCCCGGTACCTGACTGCCTTCTGCCACTGACGGTCAGGCTAACTATGAAATCTTGGTTGCTCTCACCCTAAAGAAGGAGTCTACTGCAAAAATAAGTCATTTTAGTCAAGGAAATACTCTGAACACTTGGTGGATTATAGGTGCTGTTAATTCCTCCAGGCTTTTTATGCGGGCTTTTTTTGTTTGTTTGTTTGAACAGTCTGAAGAGGTCACCTAATCCTTCCTCCTGCCCCATGGCAGCATCAGAAATACCTGGTTGTTCCTCCAGGCTGTTTGTTTAACCTGTCATAAAACACCTTCCTTGGCAATAATTCAGTCCAGCATTTAACTGTCCTACAGTTACAAAAATTGTTGGGGTTTTTTATATTTTCTAACCCAAATAGCTCCTGATGAAATTTATTCCTAAGACTTCTTGTCCTGTCCACTCTGTGTTTGAAGAGAGATTATTCCCTCTTTTTCTTTCATCAGGTTTTTATGTGTTTGAAGGCTGTTTGCATGTCTTCTCTTAGCTTTGTTAAGCTTGTTTATTCCTGAGATGCATAAATTCCTCCAAAAAATAATCCCAGCTTTTTAACAAGACTGAAACAGAGGCAAACAGATGAGGAAGACAGAAAAAAAAGAGCAGTGAAATTAATCAGGAATGAGGAAGAAACACTCATCACACATCAGGTTCTTGAAGACAGTGCAGAATCTTTATCTAAAACCTCAAAACCTCTAAAGCTCACAAAACTTAGATAAATAAGGTAGATAACACTGAATCTCTTTTTATGCTGTAAAGATACAGGCCTCTGTATCTTTATATCTTAATTATATCTCTACAGAAAAACAATACACAGAAATAATTTGATATTTCAGAGAGTCGGTCAGTAACAACTGCATTGATAAATATGCTTTTCTTTAAAATAATGAAAATAAAGTTTAAACATAAAAAGCACAAAAATCTTTCTGGAGAGGCCAGTTTTCTTTAGACTATGTAAGAAAGCCTCAAATGCCAGAAATTTAAGTTTTGTTTTCCTTTTTTTCCAGATACCATCAAAGACAGAAAATGGGAATATATTTTGCAAATACCTACAGGAGAAAACAGGAATGAAAATAGAGAAATTAAAATATAAATGGTAATGAAAGACACAATTCACCTGTGTAATATCCAAAACAACCAGTTTCAGGTCTAAAATTTGCCCTACAGTTAAAACCACTCAGTATGAACAGGCATCCTGGAGTTAAAATATAAACTGCAGAAGCTGGTAACTTAGATATAATCCTGACACTAGAAAAAAAAAGGCATACTGGAATTCAAAACATACATTACAGAAGCTAATACCTGGCTCTAACACTTCCCTGAAGAAATTATTCTGTCCAGAAAACATTATTTTTACTGTCATTGAGCTGTTCAACTCACATGGAATTTCTCATAGTGCTTGCCCATAGTGAACATTAGTTCTACATTGGGATTTTAGCCACTGGTTTTCTTTTACAAATGCACCTGCTTGAATGCAATACACTGATGAGACTTATTTAACACTGGCGTAGTGTGGTTTACATTAATTTTTCTGGTTTGAAACAAAGAGACATTATTTGCACAGGTGCAAGATGTTATAAATTACTTTAAAAATGAGAATAGAAACTTTTAAACCATCCTGATAATGTGATGTCACTGATTGGTAAAATGCTTCTGAAAACAAGACCTTGTTCACATGGAAGGATGAAATCTTGTTTCAGCTGGTGTATTTGGGAAGGAATGAATTTTGCTCCCAGAAATCTTTCAGTTCATCATTTTGTCTTGAATTTTCAGGGCACCTTTAGACTGTAAATAACACTTGCTCATGTTCACACTTAATTTTTTTCCCCATAAAGGGTTATTTTTTATGTTGATCTTTGAGAACAGTAATCTTCCTGCCAGGTTTTCTCCACAGAATTAATTTACTGTTGTATCTAACTCCTGAAAAAAAGTTCTTTTGCCTCAGTCAGTGTAAATAGCCATGCTGTGACAGGCTGATGAGTGGCAGCAGGGATCCATCTGTGACAAGAGCTTGAAGCTGCAGGAAAGGTTTGTACCTGTAGGACGCATTTTGTATTTCTTGTCCTTTTTGGACTAGACTGGAGGAACCCATCCTTCGCACAACGTGTAGGAGAAGAGAGAGCTCATATCTTGTTTCTTGTCTTTTCTCCTGTTTTCAAATTATGTTTAATTTGGTGGAGTGTCAGAATCATAGACCAACAGAAATGCTTGATGATCAGAGGAAAGAAAAGAAACAAAGCTAGGTGAAGAGATCCAGCTAGACCAGAGTGGCTTTCAAGTCTTGAGCAGCCATGATGGTGAGCAGTAATGATGTGGGTTATGTCCTTGATCACAGAAAATCAAGAAAAACTGCAACAAGAATTTATATATGGGTGGTGAAATGGGCTAAGTTAGATTTCTCTGGGTAATTAGCTAGTTACACTTGACTGTATCGCCTCCTTGTAACAGGGCATTAACAGATGGTGTACAGTGCTGTAAGAACAAAAAATGCTACCTTCCCCCATCAAGTGTGGTGGCTGCTGAAGGATCAATTCTTCGGTGTAAGCACTGGGGGGCTAATAAAGACTCCAACCCTGGGAACAGGAGTGATTTACAATTGAACTTAATCTATTTGAAAAATTCTAGCAACCACATTAAAAAAAACCCAAATCTCATCACGCACCACCTGAATTTCCTCAGTGCCATCTGTCTGCTGCATTAAACAAAGCCCTGGAGACCCTCAGAGAGAGAGAGGCAGAGTTTTAATGATTAACCTAACCTGGCTGTCAGGATGGATAGCTTGATATATAGGACCTCGGTTGGCAGTTTCTGCATATGCAGTCACTAATGCTGCAGAGAAGATTTAAGCCAGCAGGAATTCCCTTTCAGTGTGTAAACCAGCGCGTGTTGTCCCAGGATGCTCTGCTGGTGTGCAGAGCAGCATTTCCCTGGTGCTCCCTGGATTCACAGTGAGCCCCCCTGGGGGCTTGGTCATGGAGAAGAACCATCTGTAGCTCATTTCTGCCAAGGGGTTCTGCAAAGGCAGCGCCTGGCCATCAACCATGAATAACTCTGGAAGCTCATCTGTGACCGAGGATGCCAGTTCTGCATAGCAAGATGGCACCGCGTCCCTGGCCTTATTTCTGTTAAAGTATTTATGCACTTAAATATCCTGAAATGTTTTAAGTTGGGTACCTGAGCATTTACCTTGCTGAACTGGTGTTGCTGAGCAGTATGAAATTGCCAGCCTCAATTTCACGAGTTGAAATGCTATCTTTATGAGATTTTTATGAAGATTCAGGATTTGACATGGTATTTTGATCATTTTCATTTGATCAAGACAAACACTACTTTTTTTTTTGGCACCAGTCTCAAATTTGGATTTATGGGGGATGTCAAAAGTGGAAGTTTGTGGTTTTATGAGAGCGATACTATTTTAATTTCTCAGTAAACACTTTTCCTCTGAACAGAAAGGACAGCTTTCCACTATAAAAATAATTCTAAATTATGTATGCTCTTTTTCACTTATTCAGACTTTTCATCTCATGTGGATGTACTTGAAATATTTAAATTAAATTGTTCTGCTACTCTGGATTTGTGGAGAGGATGTAAACAATGCATCTTTCCCATTAGAAACTATTTAAGAATCATCAAGAGATTTGTAGGTATTATTTAGTGAATAATTATGCCTTCTTTTATAGTAAAATTAATGATTCCACTTCACAGGTACAGAAAATGAAACCTAAGCCATCATTTTACAATAGATTTTACCAGAGCTAGTAATTTACATGTATGCAAAGTGAATATAAATGGTGAAAACATATTCATACATTATGTATGTATGAAGCTTAAGGGAGCAAAATATCAGCTGACAAGCAACTACCAAAACCATAAACTAATTCAGTGAAAGATTCATAATTAAAATAAGAATTCCCAAATTTAGGTAAATTTGGTATTCATCTAGATGCTTATATGTCGCCACCATTATCTAAATGATGAATGTATCCCTGAAGGTATCTGGGTTTTATGCTCACTGCTAGGCTTACTGGGAATTCTCTCTGGATCTGTAGAACCTTCCTGAAAGTTTCTAATAAAACCCTGTAGTCTTAAAATGTATGTTAATTCTACATAGATAATGAAAACAATTAAATAATGTGGTTATGTATTATCTTATTTTCTTTATTAATAATTATTGGTTTTCTTAATTAAAAACCAGTTTTGATGAAAATTAACTTTCTGAAAAAAAGCCCTTTTCTGTCTCCTTATGCTTGGTCCCAGGAGCCAATCCCCTGGGCTCAGGGATGGGGGGAACCAATCTCCCAGTAATTGCTGATGGACCCAGACTCTCACAGACAGAGAGGGGAGCAGAGCTCGTGTCTCAGTGATGTCAGGATAATCCTTCATTACACAGGTTATATACATTTCTCATAGCTGGCCCTGCTCTATCAATCCTTCTGAAATATGAGAATCCCATTGAGGACCGTTTAGTCATTCTCCTTCCTATTGTTAATGAATATGACAAAACAAGACAGATCCTAATGCCTGCATCTTCAGGCAACCCAGCAATCCTCTTGCTTTCATTTCAATACATTACTACCACTTATCAGTGCCCTTTGATGACTGCTCTAAAGCGTGTTTCACATCCAGGTAGCAAGGCTCATATCCAAGTAAATCTGAATTAAATCTGGGTATAAAGTTTCATAAGCAACTGTTTTCAATAATTTATTAGAAATCCATATATATGTATAACATTTTATAAATCTGTCTTTGTAGGTAACAGTAATAAAATAATAAAACTCCCCTCCCCAAGTTTCTGTTTTAGTGCCTCAAACATATTCTGGTTCTCACGCCCCGCAGGTGTTTAAAAAGGATGTCTGCTGCACTCTGCTGAAATAACAAGTATGTTTCATCTTGGTCGTCACTGTGTTTGAAAAGATGGGCAGCATAATGTTTGTGCATCTTTTGGACTGATTATGAGGCATGCCGAGAAAATTTTCTAGCAGCAGGAAAAGCAGTTTTCTGTCACTTTTTCACCACCTTGTTCCCAGGAGCTCTTGAAATTTGTTCTGCCGTGACAGTGCACTTAAGCTGATGGAAGATGCAGAAGTAGCACATGTTCTACGTCTATCGTCCATGTGCTGTCCATTTAATATGCTACACTGGAAGGGGAATGCTACTGCTGAAAAAAGGCTTGTTTGTTTTTTTTTTTTTTTGCTAGTCTAGTACATCTCTTATTTTCTACTTACATTTGTTTTAACTCAAGGTATATTATGAACATGATGCTCTCTTCTAACTGAAGTAGCCACACAATGGATGACAGCACTGCATCTGCTCTGCGAGCATCTGACTGGTTGTAGGATGCTGGCCCACCTCCTTTTTCCTTATTTTCTGCTTTTAAACTTCAGCAAGCACTATAAAAATTAAATAAACCTTCTTTGCCTCGGCACTAGTTTTCTGTAATTGCCCTGCATATTGCACATTTAAAAGACAGTCTTGCCTTCAGAGGTCATGGGCGATGAAGATTACCTGGCTAAGATGTTTTTTCTTAGAGAGCAAAGAAGCTGAAAAAACCCTGTCTTAGACAACAAGGATGGCAAGGCTCCACGATAACAAGGCTGTTTCTTTATCCTCTTCTAATACCACACTTATATGTTCCAGCATTTCATTTTAAATCCTTCTGATCAAAAGTTAATACATAATTATTGGGGTAGAGCTGATACCCAGCAATGAGAAAAGGACAGCATGAGCCCAGTACAACCTTTAGAAACTCCAGAGAGGGGACTGTGCCCTGAGGACTCCTTTTAGTCTCTCCTCCTTTCAATATGCAGTCAATGTGTCTCAGTGGGACCTTTCACGTGTTCTCATCCTGTTCACTCCCCTTTATCTATCTGCTTCTGGCAGTGGCAGATTCTGGATCTGTTCTGCTAAGGGGAGCTCTAATGGGTGCAAACTTACCAAGTGCCAGCCTGCAGTAAACTGTTCCTTCAGATCATATCAGTGCTAGTCAAAACTAAGCCAATGCCAGCTGTAAAGCTACTGCTATCTTTTCCAGCAGTTTGGAAAAGATCTCATTTGTGAGCTGCTCTCAGGGGTCCTCAGCTCAGATGGTTGCTTGTTGAATAGTTTAGATGCATTGCCTTCGAACCATGACTTGTTCATGAATTTTCCCTTGTTACTGTGTATTTGTCATATAGATGTTTACCTAACATAAAGGACAAATTGATATTGTCCCCTGAGCCAGATGACTGAAGAGCAAACTACAGATAGCATACTTCCAGTAAGAATTTTTGGACTAGACCTTATACCTGAAATATCTGAGATTCATAAGGCAGAAGGTTTCCTGTGTAGACGTCTGAATATCAATGAGTAACAAAAAAATTGTGTGAATTTGAGTTCCTACATGGCAGTGTTGTTATTCACAAAAGATATATTTAGATAATATTTAAAATGTTCATCATCTAATTCCAGTTCAAAATAATGTGTTCTGTACCTCTTCTCTTTGAAGACTGTACCTTTTAGTAGGCTTCCATCCTTGGAAATTCCTGATTTTTTCCTGACTTTTTTTCTTTTATTAATGTCATCGTTACAGCTCTTACTTGAAACAATTTGGAATAGCCTAGTCTTTAACTATTCTTTTGGCTTGACATAAAAGCTATGTCTCTGTCCTTATCATGTACCCCTCTCTTAGTGAATTTAACCCCCTTTTTAACCACCAAAACCACAAAATTACTTTTGTGTTTGAAGAGTTTTCAGAATTATTTTTTTCCCTTCACTTGTCTGAAGCTTTAGTGATTTGTTTTATAGCTAATGGTTAAAAAAAAATTCCTACATTTTGTTTTCCCTTAGTTCCATTTCCCCCTCCTTAACTGCATGCTGACAGGGAGCATACTGAGAAAAAAAAGGGGCCATGCCATTTAGACAAACTGCTTCTCATTGACCTTTTTCTATCCTTGCATTTTCAATACACTCTTCAGGTTGTTTTTCTATGTAAAAAGCTTGGTAAGAAGCTTTGAATGCTGCATCTCAAATACTAAGTCATATTAGCTGGATTTCACTAGAATAGTGTAGGTTCAGAGTGAAGTATACGCTTATTTTTGCTCTCAGCTGAATAGCTCTGTTCTTTGAAATCTCTGTTGAAACAGTTTTATATCAAATGTAACTACATTTAAACATACCTGCATAAGCTGTTGTTTTGCTTTTGGTTTTGTTTTTTTTTTAATATAATGAATCTTCTGGATTTACAACATCATCTTTTGGTGGTCTTAAATGTGTAGGGCTTTGGTTTGGTGAAACAGAGTCTTGCCACTGATCTGGGAGGGAAGAGATTGGGTTTGTCCCACCCCCCCACACACACCCAAAGAAAGCAGTGATTCGTAGCCTGGCTGTATACTTGTTTTTAGAAGTGTACTTGTTTTTAGAAGTGTAGGTGCAGTTCAATTGACCAAATGCAAACATTTTTACATAGACAAATGTGTCTGTAATCCCTTTTCAAACTGCGGAAAGAAAGAGGAACTCTTAGAGAGTAACTCATCTCATCCTGCATTAGCCATCTGAAGTCTGGTGAATCATTCCCTAACATTGCTTGTTTCTCTCTGGACTATAAGGGGAACCTGAAGTGTTTAGCTCACATACATGATCTGCCTGCAAACACATGAAATCCAGTGGATTTCAGAGTACAGTTCAGAGTAAGGCAGGGTCCTACCTTATGGAAGAGCTGTTTTTCCCTCTCCTCTCCTCTCCTCTCCTCTCCTCTCCTCTCCTCTCCTCTCCTCTCCTCTCCTCTCCTCTCCTCTCCTCTCCTCTCCTCTCCTCTCCTCTCCTCTCCTCTCCTCTCCTCTCCTCTCCTCTCCTCTCCTCTCCTCTCCTCTCCTCTCCTCTCCTCTCCTCTCCTCTCCTCTCTTTACTTTTTTTCCAGATGGACATTTGGCATTTGAACAATGCTGACTGATATGACACAGGGCCCACAGGAGACATGCTTTCTTCTGGACTGGCAGCCTAAGGCCAGAAAAAGTATTCTAGGATATATGAAACGCTAATAAATGGCTGCATATAGGCAGCTGACTTGCACCCTTCTGTGTTTTAATGCCTGAGAGGTGATAAACTGGATGCATCAGACTCTCAAATTAGTGCTGCAGCTTTTGCAGAGCCTCATTGCTATAACATTCCTCTGGATCCTGCAGCTCTGTTCTCCAGTTATTCTCTTCATTGACAAAAAAAACCCCAAAGAGCAGGGGTTTAACAAGAAACTATCTTAAATGTGCAGAGATTACTCTTAACAAACCATGCTGCACTACAAGACTCTGACCTCAGCCTCCAAAGTTTGATCTCACTCCTGCATCTGTTGGATTTGGTCAGCATTGCTTGGCTAAGCAACCTTTCCTGCTGTTCCTGGCTTTGAGCACCTGCATGTCATGGGAGCGCAGCTGGCTCTTTGCTTAGAAGAGCATGCTTCTTTTAAAACAATTGCCATCCCCTTTCTCTCAAAAGTCTTTCTTCCCTGAAGAAATTGCTATGCAACAAGCTGTTCAAAGTCCAAGGCATTTTTCTTTAAACTTTTTTTTTTCAAATTCAGATTAAAAATAGAATCATAGAATCATAGAATCATAGAATCATCTAGGTTGGAAAAGACCTTTAAGATCATCCAGTCCAACCATTAACCTACACTACCAAGCCCACTCTAGACTAATCAAGGGTAGACCAGACTAAACCATATCCCGAAGTGCCACATCTACCCGTTTTTTAAACGCCTCCAGGGATGGTGACTCCACCACCTCTCTGGGCAGCCTGTTCCAATGCCTGACCACCCTTTCCGTAAAGAAATTTTTCCTAATTTCCAACCTAAACCTCCCCTGGCGCAGCTTAAGCCCATTTCCTCTTGTCCTATCGCTAGCTACTTGGGAGAAGAGACCAACACCCACCTCACTACAACCTCCTTTCAGGTAGTTGTAGAGAGCGATAAGGTCTCCCCTCAGCCTTCTCTTTTCCAGGCTAAACAACCCCAGTTCCCTCAGCCGCTCCTCATAAGACTTGTTCTCCAGACCCTTCACCAGCTTCGTTGCCCGCCTCTGAACACGCTCCAGCACCTCAATGTCTTTCTTGTAGTGAGGGGCCCAAAACTGGACACAGTATTCCAGGTGCGGCCTCACCAGTGCTGAGTACAGGGGGACAATCACCTCCCTGCTCCTGCTGGCCACAGCATTCCTGATACAAGCCAGGATGCTGTTGGCCTTCTTGGCCACCTGGGCACACTGCTGGCTCATGTTCAGCCGGCTATCTACTAACACCCCCAGGTCCTTTTCGGCCAGGCAGCTTTCCAGCCACTCCTCCCCAAGCCTGTAGCGTTGCATGGGGTTGTTGTGACCGAAGTGCAGGACCCGGCACTTGGCCTTGTTGAACCTCATACAGTTGGCCACGGCCCATCGATCCAGTCTGTCCAGGTCCCTCTGCAGGGCCATCCTACCCTCGAGCAGATCGACACTCCCACCCAATTTGGTGTCGTCTGCAAACTTACTGAGGGTGCACTCGATCCCCTCATCCAGATCATTGATAAAGATATTGAACAAGACTGGCCCTAAAACAGAGCCCTGGGGAACACCGCTCGTGACCGGCCGCCAACTGGACTTAACACCATTTATCACTACTCTCTGGGCTCGGCCACCCAACCAGTTCTTTACCCAGCGAAGAGTATGCCTGTCTAAGCCGTGAGCTGCCAGCTTCCCGAGGAGGATATTATGCGAGACGGTGTCAAAAGCTTTGCTAAAGTCGAGGTAGATGACATCCACAGCCTTTCCATCATCTACCAGGCGGGTCACCAGGTCATAGAAGGAGATCAGGTTGGTCAAGCAGGACCTGCCTTTTGTGAACCCATGCTGGCTGGGCCTGATCCCCTGGTTGACCTGTACTTGCCTGTGGAGTTCGCTCAAGATGAACCTCTCCATAATCTTCCCCGGCACCGAGGTCAGGCTGACAGGCCTGTAGTTCCCCGGGTCCTCCTTCCGGCCGTTCTTGTAGATGGGCGTCACATTGGCAAGCCTCCAGTCATCAGGGACCTCCCCTGTTAACCAGGACTGCTGATAGATGATGGAAAGTGGCTTGGCAAGCTCCTCTGCCAGCTCCCTCAGTACTCTTGGGTGGATCCCATCCGGCCCCATAGACTTGTGAGCGTCCAGGTGGCATAGCAGGTCATTAACTGCTTCCTCCTGGACTATGAGGGCTCCATTCTGGTCCCTATCCCTATCCTCTTGCTCAAGGGCCTGAGTACCCTGGGGATGACCGGTCTGGCTGTTGAACACAGAGGCAAAGAAGGCATTAAGTACTTCAGCCTTTTCCTTGTCCTCGGTGACAATGTTCCCCCCCACATCCAGCAAAGAATGGAGATCCTCCTTGGCTCTCCTTTTATTGCTGATGTACTTATAAAAGCATTTTTTATTGTCTTTTACAGCACTGGCCAGATTGAGTTCTAGCTGGGCTTTTGCCTTTCTAATTTCCTCCCTGCAGGACCTAACAAGATCCCTGTACTCCTCCTGAGCTGCCCGCCCCTTCTGCCAAAGGCGGTAGACTCTCCTTTTTTCCCTGAGTCCCCGCAAAAGCTCCCTATTCAGCCAGGCCGGTCGATTTCCCCTCCGGTTGGTCTTACGACACACGGGGACAGCCCACTCCTGCGCCCTTAAGACTTCCTTCTTGAAGAGGGCCCAGCCTTCCTGGACCCCTTTGCCCTTCAGGACCGCCTCCCAAGGGACTTTCCCAACCAGGGTCCTGAAGAGGGCAAAGTCTGCCCTCCGGAAGTCCATGGTAATAGTTTTGGTGCCCCTCCGCTTAGCATCACCCAAAATTGAGAACTTTATCATGTCGTGGTCGCTAAGCCCGAGACGGCCTCCGACCTCGACATTTCCCACAAGCCCTTCTCTGTTGGTAAACAGCAGGTCAAGCGGGGCACCTCCCCTGGTAGGCTCGCTTACCAGCTGCATTAGAAAGTTATCCCCCACATGCTCTAGGAACTTCCAAGACTGCTGCCTCTCTGCTGTGTGGTATTTCCAGCAGATGTCTGGCAAGTTGAAGTCCCCCAGGAGAACAAGGGCTAGCGATTGCGACACTTCTGCCAGCTGCTTATAGAATGCCTCATCTACCTCTACCTCCTGGTTGGGTGGTCTATAGCAGACTCCCAACAGGACATCCGCCTTTCCAGCCTTCCCCCTCATCCTTACCCATAAGCATTCCACCTTGTCATCACCACTGTCAAGCTCTATGCAGTCGAAACACTCCCTAACATACAGAGCCACCCCACCGCCTTTCCTACCCTGCCTATCCCTTCTGAAGAGCTTATAGCCCTCCAGTGCAGCACTCCAGTCATGAGAGTCGTCCCACCACGTTTCCGTGATGGCGACTATGTCATAGCCATCCTGCTGCACAAGGGCCTCCAGCTCCTCCTGTTTGTTGCCCATGCTACGTGCATTGCTGTACATGCACTTAAGCTGGGCTGTCGATTTTGCCCCCAATGTTGCCATGCCGCCCCTGGGCTCCTTACTAGCGGGCCTGTTTATATCCCCTTCCCCCTTCAATAGGAAGCCTGTTGTTTCAGCTAGAAAGAACCGTTTGATATTGACAACTTTTGATATTTTCTTTAGTCCACTAAAAATGCTGTACTCACCATCACTCAAATCTCTCTAACAAACAAGGAAAGAGTCCCAAATAGTATATCATTCAGAACTTCACAGAGACAGGAGATTTCTCGGGGAGGGACAACAGTCTTTGAACAGAAGTAGTCACAAGCAGCATTTTAGGCATTTCAGCTAAAATGTTATTAGCAGGTTTACAGGAAGCACCTCTGCCCTGAAAACTGATTCTGTTTAGGAAGATTAAAGATCTCATCTAAGGAAAATACTCAAATCACAAAACTAACTGCAATGCATCCTTTCTTCCAAGACTGAACGACGCTTAGACCGTTCGGATTTATCTCTGTGGGGACACCATTATGAAATAAGCCAACATATGAATTTAAAGTGCCATAGCTATTCAACACTAATTTACACTGCTATTCTTCACTAAGAAGTGTACCATATCTTAGCACCTGCACTGAAGCCACCCATCTCAGCGCTTGATCTCTGAGTCCTGTTTAAGAATCAGGCTGTCTCTGGCAACAGAAACAAGCAGCAAAATGCAGAGAGGCAGGAACAGAGAATGGCAAGGTTGCAGCTGTTGGATAGCTATTTGAGGTCTGTAAGGTACAGAGGAGCTCTGTGAATATGTGACAGTATGATATTGAAGATTCCTTCACAGACCCTGGTATTCAGCTAGGAACTGGACCTGTTGCTGAAGAGTTACAGTATGCTGAGTTTAGGTGCTCTCAGGAGAGACGGCTGGCAAACCCTGGCCTGCACACGACCTTCAATATCTGCATAGACATACTGTTGTCAGAAAAGTATTCCTACAGGCTTTTATTTAAAAAAACCAAAAAAAAACCAAAACAAAACACAACCCTATTCTAGACTATTCCTGCATGTCAACAAGTCCTTAGAAAAAGAATTTACAAGAAACATATCCAAGAAACATAACAGACTGACACCTGGTAGCTCCCATCAAAACTGTGCTCATCACTTCCTGCCAGGGAAGCTAATTTCATTAGAGATGAGGTTGGAATTGTCACTCAGCAAGTTTATTAATTCTCAAATACCAAGAGTGAAAAACACACCAGCTGGGTGATAATCACTGAGCATGTATAAACAAGCCCCATGCTTAGCTAATCTTCACTCTGATGCTGGTTACAGGTCCCAAGCTTTTAAAATAATGTTTAATAGACCAGATTGTTCCTGCAGGTAAACAAGGGTATGAAATTGCTTCAGGCAACTCTCTCCCCATCAAACCTTGTGCAATGCATGTGGACATCCTGCATGACCATAGACCACAAAGCTCTTAAGCTCTTCAGGGTCAGTCTCCATGGGGCATTCAGATACATGACTCTCACTAATCTTGTGTTCCTGAACCTGGCCCTGAGGACCACCTAGGCAAGGTGATGTCTTGGGCCTGGGAGACTCTGGAAAGAGTAAGGGTGTGCAAGACTCTGTGCAGAGCAAATCCATCATACCAGCACCTATGCCAAGCAGCTCTGCATCTCACCCAAGCACAGTGGGAGGACACTCTTTGTGGTGTAGAGAGCTGTCTCACTGCACAACAGATGTATTACTGCCTTGTAATTAATTCTGTAAATCAGCAGGATAGCACGGGAGTGGTAGGTCAGACTGATCTGTGCTAAACATACACTGAGCAGTAGCTCTCAGGGGACGTTTTCAGGGTGGTGGCTGTTTATGGGAAAGTACCATTAGTTGCAAGAAAGAGATGCACTGAATTGTCTCTCTGGAGCAGGGCAGCACTTCTGTGGCCAACAGTGACATAAATGGGAACCTTCCCTTTGAATTCAGCTGCTTCAGAGTGAGTCTTAAAGGCACACAACTACGTGGCTTTTAGTTAGGGTCATCTTCCAGTTACTGTATGCAGCTAGACACACAGAGCTGTGTATGCACACCAGCCGTGTGCAGTTTGGTGTGTAATGCTATTAATAATTACTTGGTTCCTCCATGGTCAACGATTTCTAGCAATCCCCCTGTTTTCTCACTTGTTAGATTTAGATATATCAAAGGCTCTTTGCCTGTAGCAAGGCCATATGGAAAAGGCACCGTTTTGTAGTCACCAGTGCTCCACAGTCACTAGCTTTGCACAGGTTTTTCAAACTTGCTGCTGGATAAAACCATCAGGATTTTTAACATGCAAGTGTCCAGCAGCAGGACACCATCTCATTAACTCTTATAGCTCCATTTTGTGAACACTGCTGTGCAGCTCATTTATATTCATGTATTCTTCCTCCTGCTGTTCAGAGCATACAAGGACCGAGAGCCCTCACAAGGGATGTTTGCATTAAAGCAGCACATTAGTTTCCAATGCCCTGAGGATCCTTTATGTTTTAAGGTAGATACAGCATTTTGCCTTTTACAAAAGGTTCTGCTTGAAAGGTTCAGGGTGGGAAACCTAGCTTTGTCCCAGGGCTGACAGATGTACTAGCCAATTTAACAAAAATATTAGCTGCCAAGAGCCTTGGCAAATGCATGTAGTGTCCCAGCTTGATGAAGAAAAAACAAAATATACATTGCTTATCTGTGGAAAGCTTGTTAGTGAGGGCTGGTTGAAAGAGTTTAGACAAAATGTCATTTTGTCAAATACCCTAATCCACCAAAGACAAAATGTTTTGCACAGACATAACAGTTTTGATAAATTTTTTCACCTGGAAGGTTTCTTTGAAAATCAAAATTTTTCTGGTTACTTCTGAAACCACAGAGACAGGTGAGGGTAAAAGGCAGAGGAGAGAGTGGAATGATTTTGAAAAATCTGAAGACAAATTGTCTCAACAAAAATCTATTTTTACAAAACTGTCTGAAGGGTCTTATTTTCCAAAGCAGAATTTGAAACCTCTTAAGTGATTACCAAAAGGCACTGCCATCATTTAGTGAACTTTAATGCTAACTATATTGATCACATTAGTTGGGACACTACTCAAATGAAGACACAGGTTTCAAATACAGATTTGGAAGCCGTTCAGGATCCCAAAGCATTGCAGCAGCACTTAAATCAATAGTATAGTAGGGAGAAGGGTGGCAGCTGGTGATCTAAAATTAGTCTATTTTTCTGAACAGAAAGTCTGAGTTCCTCAGGTGAGTTTCTACCCAACACAAGGGAGAGTTATTGAAAAGTTGGAGAGGACCAAAGTGCCACAGCCTCCTGGCAAACCTGGCCCTTGGACCAGAAGAGCTCTCCCTATGGCTGTGCTTGCCCCAGGTGCTGGCTGCCACCTTTCCTAACAAGCCCTCTAACATCCCTCCAGAGATTCACCCTGTGCCCAGGCAAGAAAGCACAGTTGTTGAGGAGGAAAGAGTGTCGCCAGCTTCCCATCCGAGCAGTTAGCTGCAGTGCCTATTCCCTGTACTTCCATTAACATCAACTGAATTGCTCTTCTACCAGAAGTTTTAGAAGAATATTTTATACTGCTCTGCTTCTCCGTGCTATTCTATGCACTGGGTCTAATAGGAATACACTGGTTTGTATTTCCTGTATTTCCATATATTCTCTCCTTAATATTATATTAGAGTTGTTTTTACAAAACTTACTGGTGTTTACTTCAGGGCTTTGAACATATTTGATACAAAGAACAGTATTCAGGTAATTGTAATGCACCTGAAGTGTGCAAAATGCTTTAGAACACTTTAATATCAGGGCAGAATTTTGTTTCAGTCAGAACTAGAGAGGAAAGAAGAAATGTTTGGAATTCACAGGATGGTCATAGTCTAGCAATAAAACACCTAAGCAGCAGACAGGAGCACAGATTAGGCTTTGTCAGTGGTGCATATGGCCTAAACCCAAAATGAGTCAGTCGTAATAGCACATAGACATGTTCCAGATATTGTTACAAGGAAGAACAGTCTATAAACCCCCTTCTAAAACATCAATCTTTAGCCTTCAGAACTGCTTATTAACTGAGCTGAGAAATACATCAAATATGCTAATAACGTAGTAAACAGCAGCTAAGGAAAAAAATAAAACACCAAATGCTCATTTACATTAGGATCACAGCGGCAACAGCATACTGATAATTTAACCCCCTCTGCTCTGGATAACAACCTCAATGTGACATTAAGCACAGACTGTATAGAGAATACTGTAATTGAATGACCTCATTGTCAGTTTTAAACAATTAATGATACTGAGATAATTCAAAAGGACAAGTGGAAGCCTGTTTGCTTCATCAAAGACTACTTAATAATCAGTTTTATGCACTGAGATAATGAGACGTATTAGCCCCAGAGTTGAGGGGGGAGGGTCAATGAAATATCTCAAACTCTCTTAAAGCGTGAGGTCAGAGAGAACACATGGCTTTCCTTGCTTACAAGGAGGAATGTCACACTGAAGGAAGCAATAATAAAAAAGAAAAAAATCAAGAGATGGCAATGAGTGCATGCATGTAATTAAAGGAGATGAAATTAGACTTTTCAATCTGCACTTGACATTTTGGAAAGGGTTGGTGGTCATTCACAAACAAATCCTGGGGTACCTTGCTTTGTACCATGTTTGGCAGCACCTGCTATAAACTGCTCTCTTCTATATATTTTTTCATTCACCTCGTGAGTTATGCATGTGTAATTTCAGAACCTTTATTATAATCAGAAACAGCTGCTCATTACAACAAGATTATTGTTTTGAGATATATACTGTGTTTGTGTTGAAGAAATGTTAACCCTTTCTGTACATGAGGGTATACAAATACATAGCTCTAGGAACAGGCTATGCACACAGTATTTCTGTAGATTTAGCTGGACAGCCCCAGAACTTTGTAACTTTTTGTTTTATTTTCTAGCCAGGATCATACTCCAGACCTACCAACTCTCCTTTCAAAACCTTCCCAATTTTTTCCTCTCTGTATAAGAAAATGTGAATGCCTCACTACCAATCTACATGTACCTGTTAGTGCTGGGTGGATAAGAAGAAAGGAACATGTGTGGATTTGAAATCACTGTAGCCTCCAGCTTCCATAGGATGATTGTAAAAGAATCAGTTATTTATATAGAAACAGTATTGCTAAAGCATCAAAATGTCAGACATTTCTGAACAGAAAACTATTCTTTCCACCTATTCATCTATTTTTGCATCTATTTTTAATGATAAGTTAAAGCAATTTACAGGGAACTATATATAATATTCAGTATTCAGTACTCTGCAAGCAGCACGGGCAAGGTCTTTGCTACTTTCACATGTTTTCATTTGTACACACTTATTACTCAATAGCAATGGGGTTTACTTTACTGGATACAGATACAGTAGTCAGTATAGCCAAAAGAAGTCCACATCCCACAGCCCTCTGTGGTACCCAGCTAATTTAACTTAGAGTAGACCAGATTAAACTGTAGAGCTAATTTTAAAAGGAAAACATACATCATATATAATACATCTCTTAGTTTGGGTGAAATATACTGGACTCTTTAACTTCATTCCAGCATAGTATGGGTGCTTAAACCACATTAGTGCTACGACAAGTGATTATATCCCTTGCTGAAGAGGAAAAAGATTATTTTATCAACTTAAATGCCTTAATGTAATGATGGGCATTTTAGGAAACATCACTAGAAAACAGCAAAATTTTCCTGACAATCCTGGGAAATGCATAAATGTTATTATCATCATTTTGGAGAAAAATGCAGGGGGGCAGACATTGCCCAAGCTTACATGATGCATCAGGAGCAGAGCAAGGTCCTGATTCAGCTTCTCTCATCTCAGATCTCACAAGGTGCCATGGGCTCTTCACAGAGTCAGTCTTCACACTCAGGTTTGTTATACCAGGCCAAAATGTAGTAAATAAATGGGCTTCCACAGAGGGTTAATAAGAAACAAGTATTTCCAGAGAAAAACACTAGATTTTGAGGAGAAGTGAGGTTGAACATGAGACTGGAGATGAAGAAAGTGATACTCCCAAACTATTGACATATTGCAGCGTGAAACTGGCTCCTCCAGGGTATTTGAAGCTGGCTTTAATTTTGAATCTGCCCCACTGCTCTAAATTATGACAGTTCATTATGGAGTCCATATCTGCCTTCCCCTCACGCATTCACCCAACCAAGCAAGATGCTACAGTGTGGCAGAGCTCCAGAACATTGACATCTTTTTTGGCAAATAATTAATTTTAAAGTATTTTCTCAAATACATGTAGGCTTCTAGTCAATGAAAATATGAGTTTGCCACTTATTCAAACCATCTGTCTTTATTTTTTAAATTATAATTGTGCAATATGTCCATTTTCTACGATTATTACTTCATTTTTTATGAAGATTACTTTTAGGCAGCTGAAGGTTTTATCTGTAATTAAAATACGTATACACGGTTTGGTTAAGGGTACTCTATCCAAGCTAAGATACAAAACCTGTTTTTCTAACAAAGAAAAAAACCCACTGCAGTGCACAAATGGCATGCCTTGCAAACTGTAGTGTAGCAAGAAGTTAAATTTAAGATCCTGACTGTGTATCATGGCATTGAAAGCAGTTCATTAAAATGTGTTAGAATGGAAAGATCTTGACATTCAATACCCTATTTATATTAAACTCTCCTTAAAATATACCACTGGGACAATGCAAGGTGTTGATACACTTAGCAAGTGACAGAGGTCATACCTTCTATATTCTACTTATTAAAATATGTATTTTATATTAAATTTTAATAATTTACTGCTTTTAAAAGGAAAAATGTAATTTTGGAAAAGCATAAAATGATGAGCCCTTTGACCTCTGGAAAGATCTGGAAAAAAGCATCCTGCATTACAAATCATTTATCATTCATATGATCTTTGCTTCCTGAATACAAGACTAACTGACTTTTGAATGCAAGCTGGTGTTTTCTGAATGCAAGACTAAGTGTTCAGTTTATGGTACAGCTGGGCCATTCTCACCATGCTGCAAAAAAATCAGCTGAAAGACTTCTTTTCAGACATCAAGAAAATGAAAATGGAATAATTATTTTTCTTCTCTAAGCTAAGACAAATATGGCAAGTATACATTTTGAGTCAAGAGTTTTACTGAATACATTACCATTATTTTTTCATCAATGAAATATGGAGTATTTAGCAATAAATTGAAAAATTTAGCATTTCTTTTTGGAAAGGTCCACCTTGTGCTTTCTGGGCAACAATGGGTAAGTTGCAATGCTGGGTAGGTCAAAAATATCAGCAAGAACAGCCAAATAGGAAAAGTACAGCTATATGAGAAACAGTATAGACTGGTTTTAGTGTCTGTTTAAGGACAGAACTCGTCAACAAGCTTTGAATAGTGTGTTTTCTGTGAGAAACTGCTGATTCACAAAAAAATGTGTTTGAATAGCATATCAAATTCAATAGCATATTTTTCATGCAATTATTGAATTATTTCATCTTGATAAGGTCAACTGCAAAACATTTTATTCTCGCTTTACCATTTAGACTTTTACATTAGTAGTCAAAACAACTAGAAATGAGCTGGTTTTAGCACGATGAAAATGAAACATTTGCTTCATAAAAATGAAGGGCTGTGGAACACTTCAGTTTCAGGGAAAAAAAGATACTTTAATTTTCTCAAAATGTTATGGTTTTTTACATAGCAGAAATTCTGTTTGAAATGTAGCTTATCATCTAATGAGGGGACTTACTTGATGACAATATAATGACCCTGTGCTGGTTTTGGCTGGGATAGAGTTAATTTTCTTCATAGTGGCTAGTATGGGGCTATGGTTTGGATTTGTGCTGAAAACAGTGTTGATAACACAGGGATGTTTTTGTTACTGCTGAGCAGTGCTTGCACAGAGTCAGGGACTTTTCTGCTTCTCATCCCACCCCACCAGTGAGTAGGCTGGGGGTGCACAAGAAGCTGGGAGGGGACACAGCCAGGACAGCTGACCCCAACTGACCAAAGGGATATCCCATACCATATGACATCATGCTCAGCATACGAAGCTGGGACAAGAAGAAGGAAGGGGGCTGGGGGGTGACATTCTGAGTGATGGTGTTTGTCTTCCCAAGTAACCATCATGAGAGATGGAGCCCTGCTTTCCTGGAGATGGCTGAACACCTGCCTGCTGATGGGAAGTAGTGAATGAATTCCTTGTTTTACTTTGCTTGCATGTGTGGCTTTTGCTTTACCTATTAAACGTTTTTTATCTCAACCTGGGAGTTTTCTCACTTTTACTCTTCTGATTCTCTCCCGGTTCCCACCAAGGGGGAGTGAGCGAGTGGCTGTGTGGTGCTTAGTTGCTGGCTGGGGTTAAACCACGACAGACCCATAGACCATAAAGCCAAGATTCAGATGACCAAAGAAGAAGAAACCTACTGCTCAGCAACACTGCACTCTGCAGATGCCTACAACACTGTAGGGTTACCCTTGGCCAGCTTGTGACCTCCTTTGGCACTTATGCTTGGTTGGTGGGCATGCTGAGGTGCGCCCATGGTGACATGTCATGGTGATTTGCGGGTTAGGCCTTGGGGCTCTTCCCCAGCACACACTAAGAGCACCCAGAAAATAGCAGGACACCAGAGAGCACCTGTCCAGGTGATGGCCCAGCTGAGGAGGTGTCAAGGACACCAGTGCCCTCGGGCAGGGGGAGATATGATTTCCAGACCCTTGGTGGACTGAGATGATCTGAAAGTACTGCAGATTTGGAAGCACCCAACACTGGTTCAGAAATGACATGTGAATGGTACAAAGACTGTATTCAGGTTTGCCTCTGTAGCAATGCTGAACTTAACCACTGTGGCTGGTGTGCCATTTAATCTGAAGTCTAACAATGCAGACCACAGAGACTGGCCCTGTAGGTGCTAAGCTGAAATTTATACTTGTACTGCCTAGAGAGTTAGTGTGTCTAACTAACTAACCTAGTTAAGACTTGCAGCAGATACTTCTTGAAACTCCAGGTGCTCTGTAAATGTATTTCTTATCTCTGTCCCTTATGAACCAAGAAAATAGTACTTTTAACACACATCAGAAGCCCTCAGATACCAGTATTATCTGCCAAGTCTGTTGCAAAGTGCGTGCTTTTTTAAAACTAAGAATCAGATTTGAGAGGCACAAGTGTGGAAATGTGAGGAATAACAGATCCATTTATATCCAGGAGCGCTGCTTGTTCTCCCACTCACTCAGCAAGTGGCATGTACTTGCTTCTGCCTCTCAGGCCTGGGTGTTTTGTCGAGGTGACCACGGGGAGCTGGGTTTGCTGTAAGTGCTGCAAAGACAAACCACAGGAAAGGACTTCTTTTGTGCTTGCTAGAGTTTATACAACTTTTTGGGCTCTTCAAGATAACAACTTCCATATTTTTTATCATTCATGAATGTACGATTTGTACCTTCAGGTGGTGAAAAGCATCTTTACTGTGAATGACAAAGGAATATATCGCTTTATACAATTTTTGCCCTGCTGTAAAACCTCATGCAAAGTTGCAGGAAAAGGGACAATCAGAATATTTTGGAGTTCAGTTTATCAGAAAGCAATATGTGTTTGTATGTATGTCTAGAATGAGTTGGTGCACGTGAATCATTAAGTTTTATATATGTATACGGATGCATGCACACACACACTCACATGAACCACTAATAATTAATCAACTTGTCAAATAAACAGAAGGACGGAGAAAAGTTTCAAAAATCTGGACTTCAAATCGCCTGAGAGGCTTGGGATTTTCAGAAGCATCTCTGAGGAGATGGGATTTAAGGCTGCTATGGGTCCTACAAAAGAGCACAAAGGGAAAAAAAGAAGTAATCTGCTCCCTATGTGGGCATCACAGCCCTTTGTGAAGCCCTGTATGTAGGTTTGCAGTCCTTCTCTGGCATGTATGGGAGAAATGCGAGTGCACTAGCCTACAGCCAGGGTGTAGTAGGGGACCAGGCGCTTGAGAGCATTGTATTGTGCATGGCACGTATTCTACATGGCAGATTGTCATGCAAGTAAATGCTGACAGATTCACTTTATACTCCCTCCCAGTTTCCTCATTCCCCTCTAGAGTCTGAGCCAGATGTGCTGGCAGTGCTTATGGGAGAGGCGAAGCTGAGATGCTTCATGCTGATGCTGTCTGTGGGTTTGGGGCCTGCCTTTCCCATGAATCTCAGTAAAGGCTCCAGAAAGCTTCATTTCCAGGCATTTGACAGGCTAGTGCCAGTCCAGAAGCAACGGGGGAGCACGCTGTGCATACTTGCATACAGCAGCCCTGCTGGGTTTTCACTACTAATTGTCCTCTCATGTGCCTTCATATTCTACAGGGAAAAAATAGTCTCTCTGTGCTGAGAAGAGACACTTCGGACAAAGTGAAGTCGGCACTGTTACCATTTGCAAAGACTTGCTCTTTCAGGGTGTATGCTTTAAGAGAAGAGGTATATTAGACATAACACTGAATCTGATATGTTTAAGTTACCTGGCAAACACCATGAGTTTCTGCTTTTGCTGATTACTGATCTGTCACCATCATCCATTTCTCATTTCACTGATCATGTTGTGTGTGTGATGTTTACACTGCAGAGGGAATGCCATTTCCTTCTGCCCCACATGCTGGTCATTTGGAGCATGATTGTCCTCTCACTCTTCAGGGGGTCACTGGCATTGCACTGGTGTCGAGAAAATGGGAGTGAAAGGATCTTCTTTCCTGCTCCTGTCTCGTATGCTTCATTGACTCATCAGCTCTGGCTGCATGCACTACAGCTATCTGCAGAGTGATTTGCAGGAGCTATTGCTTCTGAAATTGCTGACTTAGCGAGCCTCAAAAAGAAGGCCAGAACAGAGGACATTTGGGCTGATGGATGGTTTTACAGGTACCTTACATACTATTACAAAAAAAAAAAAAAAAAGCAGAGAACTGGCATGCTGGAACACAGTTCTTCCCCTTCTCTGGAGCTGCCTCAGCTTTCCTGGCTAGCACACTGAGGCTTTAAGAGATCAGTCAGAAAATCATATCTATTTTCTCCTGGTTTGCGTGGCTTTGCTCCTTTTCTGGGGAAATAAAAGAAAGTATACAAAACGACCACATTTCCAAACATCATGGAACATATTAACTCTGTGAATCCTCTTATAGTGACGTAACATTTGGAACAATGTACTATTTCAAAAGCATACTTTTTTTAGCTCTCCCATACTGAAAATAGAAGCAGCCAAAAAGTGTATTGACCTCAGTATTGGGAATCTGGAATTTCTAATGCTTTTTCAGTAAATACAAGAACCGTAGGCCTTAAATTCAGACTGTGCAAAATTCTTTACAGGTTCAAGCTAGAAGCCTGATCTTCCCTTCTGTTATGGTCTGTAGGAAGAGGGATAATCCTGGAGCGTCTATTGTGAGGAGAGCTGTGACTCCAGGAAACTCTTTCCTTTTACTATTCTCATTAGAATAAGCATAGTTAATTTCATAAAATGTGACAAAGTGTAGAAAAACGATTTCCATGGCCAAACCTTTCCTTTCCAAATAACATGCAAATTATGAAATCTGAAAAAAATCTGTCTTCTTTACCAGTAAAACTCCTTAGGAGGCACTTGGGCATGTGCCCCGTGTCCAGGACAGTGTGATACAAAATTAGCTCTAAATGAGCAAGACTGACACTGGAAACAAGATGATTAGTTTGAGAACTGGCTCCTCTAAAAAAGTAGTTATTGAAGATAATTTAACAATATGTTGGAAATACAACTGTATAAGGCCAAATGTTTTAAAATAGTGTTTTGGATTTCATCATTGCAAACCTCTAAGCTGGACACTCAAAAGTAAAGTGCTTTCATTAGGTGATCCTTTGTGGTAAGGATGTCAGTGGATGAGAAATTGAGGCTGGTGGTATGAAAGAAATTACTTTGTGACCTTGCCAACTATTTTGGAGTCCCTTGAGTGTCCTCAATGTCTTTAGACAGTTGAACCACACAGAACAGGGTATGCACATTTGGGTTTTATAGTCAGTAAATAGTGCAAAGTTGCCATGCCACATTGTTCCTTCCTGCCACGTTTTCTGTGTTGAGGGTAGCATTCACTAGATGAGGACTGTGTGTGCTGAACGTGCAGGGGGACGGGGCAGCAGCAGCAGACTTTTTGGGAGCCAGGTTGAAGGGGCAGTTTTGTACCTGATGCCACTGGAGACTACAGACCTCCCCAAAAAAATCACCATGCACTCTAGCTGTGAAGCCAGGAAGGTCTGCAAAGCTGTGAAATTTTTCTATGAGCTTGAATTATTACATTAGGCAGGGAAAATCTATTGTGCTCCTGATGATATGATGGAAATGTTTTTCTGTAAATGACTGAGTCTTTATACTGTTTCATAAATGCAGAGCAGGCAAGTGTAGAGTTGAACTTTGATGAGAGACTACCAGGCAGTCCACAGGTACTGTAAATTTTAGTCACATTGACAGAACTAACTAAATGGGATTACAAATAGGGAATGCCAAGGATGAAATGTCTAGCTGCCTGTCACCCTGGCCTTGCCTATATGGGAGAAGCGGCATCACTGGAGTGAAAACAATTTAAAATTTATTCCTTACTACTTTGGGAAAATTTTTGTTAAAATCATGGGCTTTTGCCATTACAGAAACTTAAGAATTGCCATATCAGAATAGATGCAGTGTCTATTAAGTCTTTCTTCTGATTTCCATATCCTATAGACCAGTCTTGAAGATCATATAGGAATAAATGTATTGCCATCCTGAATAAAACTCTATGCCATCTAGTCCAGGTTACCAGTGTCACACACTTCAGAGGATGGGAAAATAATGTGTCACTGGGCATCTGTGACGGAATCTGCACAGAGCTTCATTCCAGCTTCTTTCTCTGTGTCCCAGGGTCTTTCAGGTGCCTGTGGTGAACTAGAGCCAGAAAGATTTCTAGATCCCTCTAGGTACACATGAATTTATTAATCCTGGCCTTCTTTTTGTGTATTCTAACAAATAGGTTTAACTGCTATTAACTATTCTAACAAGTTTAACTGCTGAGACATTTGCATGGGTGTTTGCTGGCTGTAATGGACTCAAGCTAAGGTGGACAGCATCTTGAGCTGGCTTGGTATACTTGTATCCTGGTCTTAAAGGTGAGCACTCCAATACATCACCAAGACTTTTACTAACACAATTGAAGCAATTAAGAAACAGGTAAAAATTTAAACTCCCTCTTGAATAAGATTAAATAATGGCTTGTAAAAAACTTGTTCATACTCTCTGGTCCCTGCAGAATGGCTCCTTTTCTCCAGGGTTTCTTGACTAAGCAGCTCTCAAGGACTTTCTGGGTTGAAACTATCTCCACACAGCCTCCTCTGCACCCCTAGGTGAGAGTTTCTGTCCATTGCCACTGAGGTCTGGCTGTGCATGTCTGCTCTTTGATTCTCCTGGGGTATGCAGCTTGGAAAAAGAGCTAAGCCAATCTGACAAATGTCTCTCCTTGTCCCCTCTACTTCCCTTGTTTTGGTACTTACCACAACCCCATAGTAAATTGATCCAGGGAGCCAAACCAGCAGAAAACTGACCCAACAACAACAAAAAGTGTTTTTTTCAGCAAGTTTACCTCACCAAACCAGCCCGCTGAAGGTCAGTTGGATGCTAATGCCATCTCAAGGAATATCTGGAGTGGTGGTGGAGTGGGGATGCCTGTTCTTGGTAGACCATCTCATCCATATTGCAAAACTACAGCCTCCAGGAGTAGTCGGAGGCTGACTGACCACTGTCTGTCCTTCCCTGCTGTCATTGCCTCCCTCCCACCCCAGATATTGAGCTGCTCTTGAAGAACAGTATGGCATCCCCAGGACCCTGAAGTACTGAGCCTTCCCTGAGCATGGCATCCAGGACGTGCCAAACCAGCAGCCATCCTCCTGGTTATTACATGGTCAGTAAACTATGCACAAATAAAACAGATTTACATCCATCAGATAGGCTTGTCTCTGCTATGCTATAACCTCTTCCTCACAGTCATCATTTTGTCTTCTATTACAGCCAGCACATAGCATTAAAGCACTGTGATTATATGGGTGCTATATCAGAAATCACAACAACAAAATGCAATTTGCAGTCAGCTCTAGCTGCATTGCGTGCATTCAGGGTGTCTATTCTTCCCTATCTTTGTTTTTGAATGTTTAGTCACAATCCTTAGTGATTAATACAAATTTCTGCTAAAAAGGAGAAATAAGAAAAAAAATTCAGCCTCAGTGTAAAATTCTTACTCCAATGAATTACTGTTGTGCTGCAGACAGCACTAATAGCAAGTAAACAATTCAGTATTATTGTAATGTTGATGATTATTGTTCATTTCTGTTCACCAAAACAAAGAAAATCAAAAAATTGCCCACTGTCTTCAAACCCACCTCATATCAAATCCCCTGGGCTTCATTCCCGACCTGCACCTGCCTGACATCAGTGCAGGCCATTGATTTCCATGAGGAAACACTCAATTTGCACTGATGCCCACGACTGAAAAAAACAGGTTCTGGCTTTTTACAAGGTTCGGCATACTGTCTTGAAATCAGACAAAATTAGCCAGAATTTGTGAATTGGTTATTCCTTGCCGCTGAAACCAGGCAAAGTCTGCAAACGCTGCTTTGAGAATCTGTTCTTTTTGTCTGAGAACAGATGTCTGGGAGGGATTTTGGCAGGACCCACTCTGTCAAACAGTCCAGCTTCGACAGTTACTTGCTTGAGGGACGGCTGAAATGCAAAGCATTTCTGATCAGAATATCATATTCATCTGGAAGTTAATTACTGTGTCTGCCTTGGTATAAATAATTAATTATGCAAAACCCACACAGCTGTGGCTGGACAGAGTTAAGTGACTTGCTGTCAATGTCTCACGGTTCTAGAAAGGATGAAGGGATTTAGAAAATAAGCTCTTTAACTCTTGGGCCACGCTATTGTGGTAGCCCCTTCCTGACCAGATGAGAATATGATTACCACTGAGCGTGCTTTTTCACAAAAGAAGATTTCCCAGTTTAGCCTGTTTGGGCCCCAGTAATAACCTCTTCTCAGTGCTGTGGCTGTGTCAAGCTAAGAAGCCAAACACATCGATTGTTTTAAGGAAATGGATTTGCAAAACCTCTTTGACTGCGCAGTCATGCTCAGAGCAATCATCAGCCAAAGCAAGAGTGTGTGTGCATGAGAGTGAGTGAAGAGTGAAGGCACATGGGTGCAATAATCAACCTGTCTCATTTTATAGCCAACAAAGGTAAAGAGAAGGCCAAGATTACAAAAATTATGAATATTTTTGACAGCAGCAGTCCAGTATCTGATCAGATGAACAATGGACAGGCTCATGGGTTCACTCATTGTCAAATAAACAGAGCTTCTGGAAGGCAAGGGTGGAGAGACACGACTTGCTATGCACCCCTTTATGGTATGTTGTCTCCAGTAGATCATGGATTTTAAATGTACAAATAGAAGCATCAGCCCAGACTCATTTGTGATAAGTGGTTTTCTGCATGTAACTCTGATTTGCCAAAACATTTTTGCCTGCAGCACTAGTAAATGAAACATAAAAAGAAAAGCTTGGTAAATGTGTCAAATACCTTGGTGTAGGGAAACACTGCTTAGATTACTGTAATAAAATAAACTGCTACAACCCAGAGGATGTATTCTGTACCTACAAAGGATCAAATCACACTACAATTCATCAGGATGAGTATAGATCTCAACACATATTTTATTCTTTCCTTTAACTAATGCAAAGCTGTGTAAGCATCTATCTTCTCAAATGAGCAGTGAGGGGGAAAAAAAAAAGTCTGTGAAAACACTAAATGTAGAAAATACTTATCTGTGAATCTTTCCAGGGCTTTGGCTGTGAATCTCCTGCACTGAGCTTTGGTCTCCTTGTTTCCTAACATTAAAATAAACTGAGTTTTATATAGAACTTTTCATCTTCCAAGGATTCCAAAATATGTTAGAAAGCAGTGAACAGTAAAGTTGAGAGTGTAAGCAAGTGCAGAAGCAATTATGTACTTAGCTGTAATTCACATATAACTTTGGACATTGTAACATGTGCAAAGTAAAACGTAATAGGAAAATGTCTTATCCTTTTACCTAAGTGTTACAGGCCTCTTACTTACCACCTGGAAGGGTATTGCAGACAGACATGACAGGACATTGGCTCAAATGAAGCAAAATGCTTTTTCTAGCGTGTCATTTTTCCCATGTGCTGGATGCAGAGTGAGCACTGGATTTGAGGTTGTGTTCTTGCCATAGAAATTACAGCCTGCTCTGCACAATGATATTGCCAAACGAGTAACAGTAACATTTGGGCTACTTCTCCAGCAATAAGCAAGGCTCCAGTTGAAGGTCCATGCACCGGCTTATGATCCTTCATGCTACTGAATTGTTAACATGCACCCTGGCACAGCTTTGGCCCTGCCAAATAGTGGTTTTCCAGTTCATGTAATTACCCTTAGCCAAAGACTTTTCATAACAGGCAGTATCTATGAGGTTGCCCAGGTTTTTAGAAGAAACCTGTCTAGCTGTGTGGTACTTGTCTTCAGGGCCAGAGGATGGCCCAGGCTTGGGATAAGTCCTGGTCCTACTGAAGCCAGTGGAAGTTCAATCACTGGCTTCAATGTAAGTATGAGTGGCTATCAGTAAATAAGTTCTACCATTGAACAGAAATACTTATATGCACATTGTCTTTAGCTTAAAAATTCAAATACAAGTGTTACCAAAAGTTGTGATAAAGCTCAGAGGAGGCATGTGACCTCTGCCAAAGGTTGCAAGTCTGAAGAAAAAGTGCTAGCACAGCTTTAATGCTGCCAAAATTGACACCTTAAAAACACACATCTTTTTATATTGAAGAACTCCCCTTCTGAGCAAGTCTAATGTGTCTGCATGCTGTCATTTCTGACAAAGGCAACACCTCAAATCCCTGGAAGTATTGTTCAGCAATCATCTTCTAATTTATTTTAAATGTCACTGGAAATTACTAGTAAGTGGGACAGGAAAACAAGAAAGAAATACTGAAGTTTGAGGATCCCAAAATACAGTCATGGAAAGATTCTTCTTGTTTCAAAAAGATGATCCCTAAACTCCTTTAGGGAGTTAAAAAAATAAGAAGGGGAGAACTAAAAGGAATCATTTGATTATCTGCCAAAACATGTCAAGAAGCCTTGTTGGCCTCAGTGGCACTGGTGGCAAGCATTGTTAACAAAGGTTCTCAGTGCAAGACTATCTTGTAAAGCAATTTTTATCCACAGTTTTCTTGAATCCTAGTAACCTGGTTGTTACTGGCACTTCCTGAAATTCTCATATTCTCGGCAGATTTCACTAAGTTTTGTCACCCTGCAATGTGGTACATTACCAGGACATTCAACTTTGCTAGCACCACTCAGCCCACTCATCTTTCTCCCTTTCTTCCATTCAGTCTGTTCCCACCTTTCTTTGTCTGTGTACTCGTGCTTATTTGTCTTCTTTCACCCATCCCTAGGCAGAGCTCTCCCACTATTCCTTCCCCATGGGGCAGCATCTTAGCACGGCCTCTTTGTCCTCTCATCCTCCTCCCTGGTTCAGCCCTTCCTCTTCTGCAAATCAGCCATGCACGCCTAGCACCATTCATCATCCATGCACACTCAGCAATGCCAGACCTGCCTTCTTTGATATCACTGTTTAAATTACACCATCCTGATATCCTCCTAAATGGATCAGCACTTGTCCCCTGCATGCAGATCTCACCCAGCTACGTTTGTAACAAAGACTGTATAGATAGATATGAAGAAAGGGAGGATTACAGTGGCAGGTATTGTTATGGGTATCAATTTCCTCATTCTATATCATTGTTTGAATAAAACATGATGTGTATTTCTATGTTAAACATATGAGTCCATACATGCATATAGATATCTCTCTCTCTCATATATATATATATTTTTTTTTTCTTTTAGGCTTTCTGTACTCATAGAAGGGCGTTTATGTAGTCAGTAACAGGACTCTTGTCCTTTAGTTACTTAAAGAATTTTAATAAAAAGAAATTGAAAAAGTGAGAGTATTGGGAGCCTTAAGTTACTGATGAGTTGGCATTTCTACAGTTTCCAGCTTCAGCACTTAAATCCTCCCCATCTCTCACAGTAGACAACTTAGGTGTTTCATGGAACTGAGTTTCAAGTTCAAGTTCTCCGTTTGTACATGATTTAAATAACAAGATTGTGAGGCTAAACTAATTCTTCTGACTTACTGAAATGCTATGACATTAAGGCTGTATAAGCACCTAGCCAAATAAAAATTAAGAGTAGATAAGCAACTCAGTTCTTACATCCTCACCAATTTGGGCTACGATTTTAACAGTTTATCCAGAGTAACTTATCCATTTCTCACGCTACATCCCTTTTTACTCCTTCTTTCTGCTGTGTGTTTAGGCCTAGGGGCAAAATGTATTATCAGTGTCTGGGGATGAAGGTCACACAGTTGCACTGGGCACAAATGCAAGTCTTATTGAGGCAACAGACTTGTCTTACCACTTAGTGGGATCTTCTTGCTGACATAATTGTATGAAAACACTGCTCATTGCTACAGGATTTGGGCTGAGGCTGCTTTCTTTCCATGTATTTTAAATCCTTACATGTTTCCTAAGGTGCTCTAAGGTCCTTTGAGATAAGAAAGTATAACAACTCATGCTCAGTCCTCATGGGCCTCCTCCATTACATTGTTCATGTTCTTCCCTCAGGCCTTGACCTGTAGAGAACTTTACCTCACCTACCTCTGACTCCAAGGGAAATGTTCTTAAATTTACAGACATCTGCTGTGGTAAGGCAGCAGATCAGTAGGGTCATTGGAATGATATTGTCCATGCATGCAGGCAGACGTATGCTAGACACAAGTATCTTCCCTAAAGTTACATGAAGGATGAATCTGCCTTGATGTCCTGAAGAACAAGCCCTGGGAAATCCTTTTGGTCAGACCCTCTCACCCTAACACAGGATCTGAAGCTTGTATATAACAGTGTGGGATCTCACCAATACCTACCTATTTCAGGAAGATTACCTTCTCTTTCCAGGAGCTTCTGATAAAGTGATTCCAGCATGTAATACATTATAGCAGAGAAGAAACACTGTGCCTTCCCCATTATAAACCGCTGCTCACAACTCCCAGCAGGAGCAAGGCAGGTCACTGAGTCACTATTAACCAATAGCTGACAGCTAATTGATTTTACACTTGTGTATCTGTGCTTGCAAACCATAATTTAAAAGCTAATTTGCTTCGTACTTTTAATATCATAGGCAGTTTTGTATCCTATCCTACAAAACCTGAGCTCATCACAGTCCATCATTTTTACTGCTGTTGGCCCCAAAACTGGTCTTTTGCAAATTCGTACTCTATAACACTCTTATCTCTTAACCCAAATGCAAGAAATAGCCCTCCAGCACCAGTTGTCTCATGGAGACATCAAGGGAAAGTTTTCAAAACTGAAGCCACTTTAGGGTAGTTTTAATGAGGCCATGTTTGCTAAAGCATGACTGACAGAAATAATAAGTTAGCATTTATGAGGGAACCCTCAGAAATTGAGCTACAACAGGCAAAAAGCCAGCAGAAATTGTTGTGCTGTTGAAATATCTCCTAAAATAGCTCTCCTAGCTCAGTCTAATGCAATTAAAGTTACTGATGTACATAATATGAAAACTGGGAGCTCTTCCTGTTAATAACCACTGTGTAACTGAGGTAATCCATTTCATTAATTTAATATACATTTTCATATCCCCTGATAATAGACATATAATTAAAGAGATAGGGTTTGCATTCCAAAATGAAAGTTTGCAAAGGGCAGTTCTGTAAAAACAAGGCATTTTGCTTAATCATTGCTCAATGTCATTTGAGTTTACACCTTTTTTTTTAATAAAGTATCAGTAGTAAAATTTGGAACAAATTGATATTTGTACTGGTCAACTTTATCAGTAAGTAAGCACGTTCCCCAGTGAAGATGAATTTTCGAGAAAATGTAAGTGATCATAAGAGGTGTGGCTGGTGTGGTTAAAAATACACATTGCAGTTGGAAAAGGTCCATATTCAATTTAATATTTAATATTATGCTGATGTAAATATACTAAGAAGATTGACATTCTTTTTTTCAGAGTGTTGATCTGGAATTATGGCAAGATGTTTGCTATTTTGTATTTCTCAAAACCTTTGACCAGAAGTTAAAATGTCATAAAAGCTAAAAAGGTAGATTTTCAGTAGAGATACAAAAAATATCTAAAGGAACAGTGAAGCTGAAGAAATTACGTTTAAAACTTCAGCAGGTTAGGTGGTTGATTAGAAAATTATAAAATTGAGTGACAGTACTGTTAGGTTTTAGGAAAAGAGGAAAAATATGGTTTGTTTATCCAAAATATTTAATATTTGATATATATGTAAATAAATTATACAGAGACAGAAGACTTGTGAAATTGTATGGATAGGGCAAAGAAAAATATATGGTACATGAGCATGTTGAGAGATGAATGTAACAATAGTAAGATAAATGTGAAATTACCATGAACATGAAAGGGAGAAACAGACTTCAAGAAAACTGAATATTCATGAAACTAAATGAGTCAATTAATTATTTGAGAGGAAATAGATATGCCAAGATTCAGAAGCCATGGTAGTGTTGGACTGTATAGGTTTTAGTTTGTGATAATACAATGTGATATTACAAAGTGTGGCAAGGTTTTATATTGCTCATGAAGTAACAATATTCCCTTGTAAAGATGAGTGTTCCTGAAAGGTAAGGTCATTCCTATACCATCTTTGCAAAAGAATAGAGACTTTTAAGTGTATATTTTTCAAAATTTTCTTCCCCACAGCTGTGTTGAGAAGTAAAAAAGCGGTTCTTTGTCTTTGTTCACTAGCAATGAGCCTTACCAACAGCTTCTGAAAAGCTTTCTGGAAAGGTTAGTGGGGAAAAGATTGCACTTTAATGGAAGCATTAAGATATGTAATATAACTGGGCCAACTATGGGATCGGGCCCAGCCAGCATGGGTTCATGAAAGGCAGGTCCTGCTTGACCAACCTGATCTCCTTCTATGACCTGGTGACCCACCTGTTGGATGAAGGAAAGGCTGTGGTTGTCATCTACCTGAACTTCAGTAAAGCCTTTGACACCGTCTCCCACAATATTCTCCTTGGGAAGCTGGCAGCTCATCAGCAGTCCTGGTTAACAGGGGAAGTCCCTGATGACTGGAGGCTTGCCAATGTGATGCCCATCTACAAGAAGGGCCAGAAGGAGGACCCGGGAAACTACAGGCCTGTCAGCCTGACCTCAGTGCCGGGAAAGATTATGGAGAGGTTCATCCTGAGTGAACTCAACAGGCAAGTGCAGGTCAGCCGGGGGATCGGGCCCAGCCAGTATGGGTTCATGAAAGGCAGGTCCTGCTTGACCAACCTGATCTCCTTTTATGACCTGGTGACCCGCCTGGTAGATGATGGAAAGGCTGTGGATGTCATTTACCTGGACTTTAGCAAAGCTTTGACACCGTCTCCCACAATATTCTCCTAAGGAAGCTGGCAGCTCATGGCTTAGACAGGCATAGTCTTTGCTGGGTAAAAAACTGGTTGGGTGGCCGAGCCCAGAGAGTAGTGGTAAATGGAGTTAAGTCCAGTTGGCGGCCGGTCACGAGTGGTGTTCCCCAGGGCTCTGTTTTGGGGCCAGCCTTATTTAATATCTTTATCAGCGATCTGGATGAGGGGATTGAGTGCACCCTCAGTAAGTTTGCAGATGACACCAAACTGGGTGGGAGTGTCAATCTGCTGGAGGGTAGGATGGCCCTGCAGAGGGACCTGGACAGGCTGGACCGATGGGCCAAGGCCAACTGTATGAGGTTTAACAAGGCCAAGTGCCGGGTCCTGCACTTCGGTCACAACAACCCCATGCAACGCTACAGGCTTGGGGAAGAGTGGCTGGAAAGCTGCCTGGCCACAAAAGGACCTAGGGGTGTTGGTTGACAGCCAGCTGAACATGAGCCAGCAGTGTGCCCAGGTGGCCAAGAAAGCCAACAGCATCCTGGCTTGCATCAGGAATAGTGTGGCCAGCAGGAGCAAGGAGGTGATTGTCCCCTTGTACTCGGTGCTGGTGAGGCCGCACCTGGAATACTGTGTCCAGTTTTGGGCCCCTCACTACAAGAAAGACATGGAGGTGCTGGAGCGTGTTCAGAGAAGGGCAACGAAGCTGGTGAAGGATCTGGAGCACAGGTCTTATGAGGAGTGGTTGAGGGAACTGGGGTTGTTTAGCCTAGAGAAGAGGAGGCTGAGGGGAGACCTTATCGCTCTCTACAACTACCTGAAAGGAGGTTGTAACGAGATGGTTGTTGGTCTCTTCTCCCAAGTAGCTAGCGATAGGACAAGAGGAAATGGGCTCAAGCTGCACCAGGGGAGGTTTAGACTGGATATTAGGAAAAATTTCTTCATGGCAAGGGTAGTCAAGCATTGGAAGAGGCTGCCCAGAGAGGTGGTGGAGTCACCATCCCTGGAAGTGTTCAAAAAACGGGTAGATGTGGCACTCTGGGACATGGTTTAGTGGGCATGGTGGTGTTGAGTTGATGGTTGGACTGATGATCTTAGAGGTCCTTCCCAACCTTAACGATTCCTAGTGTTTACTTTCATTATAAATGATCCAGCCACCAAGCCAGGAAACATGAAATTGCTACTCTACCCTTAATTGGTTTAGTGGTGGACCTGGCAATGTTAGGTTAATGGTTGGACTGGATGATCTTAAAGGTCTTTTCCAACCTAAACGGTTCTATGATTCTATGATATTTTAAGGTAAACTGATATTGGTTCTGTAACATATGGGTTCTGTAATACCAATCATTTATGGATTCAGAAGCAGGAAAATGCCTATGGCTGTGTTTGTGGCCTTCTGCTTTCAGTTCAGAGTATTGGCAAAGAATCTTCCACATGCTAAGGCCATACTTTGTTCATCCAGCGCTTGCATACATTGCCTCACCTGATGATCTGGCAGACCCTTTTTCACTCCTTCTTCTTTCAGGGAAATGAAAATTATATTTTGGCATAAATGAAGTAGGAAGAATTAGAATTACTTGTTTTCTCCTCTCTGCTTCTTTCCAAATTTTTACTTTGGCTTTTAAGAGGGTGAGGCTAAAAATGCCTTCTGTGTGGTTGTCTATGCACTGTGGCAGCGATGCACGGAGGAGGGGAACCCTTGGCAGGGCTGGTGCTTGCAGGTACAGGGAGAGAACTGTGGGGCACTGGCACCCCCGTGCAGCAGCGTACCAGGTCCTAGGGAGTTGCAGAGGTGAAGCACACACCTGAGATTAAGTGGAAGATGAGCAGGACCTTTTGCTTTACAGTGTTGGACTTACCTGGAAGTAAGTGGAAAGTTTGATTTCCACTTACTTTTTCAGGTGCTGTTGTCTGTTCAGCATTCTTAATGCTAATTTGTTTTTTCATTGTCTTTGATGTACTTGTTGCAGAGAAAAGCTTATGAATTTGGTGAGTAAGCCACTTAAAAGCCTAAACAAAACTAGAAGTAAAAGAATATCCTGAGTTGGAAGGGACCCAAAAGAATCAAGTCCAACTCCTTTACTCCACGCAGGGCAACCTAAAAGTTAAACCACATAACTAAGAGCGTTGTGCAGATGCTTCTTGAACACCAACAGGCTTGGGGCTGGTTAGGTGAGTTGGTTAGAGCGTGGTGCTAATAATGCCAAGGTGACGGGTTCAATCCCTGCTCACTGCAGGGGGGTTGGGCTAGATGATCTCTCAAGGTCCCTTCCAACCCAAAGCATCCTATGATTCTATGACCACTTCCCCAGGGAGCTTATTCCAGCTTGGTCACCCTCTCAGTGAAGAACAATTTCCTAATACCCAATGTGAACTTCCTGGCACAGCTTTAAGCCATTCCACTGTGTCCTATCACCGGACATGTGAAAGAAGAGATCAGCACCTTCATCTCATGAGGAAGCTGTAGACAGCAATGAGGTCACTTGTCATTCTCCTCTTCTTTAAGCTGAACAAACTCAGTATCCTCAGCTGCTCCTCATAAATCATACCCTACAGTCCTTTCACCATCGTTGTTGCCCTCCTTTGGATATTCTAATATTTTTGTACCCTTCTTAGGGTATAAACCTGTAGTCCAAAACTGTGCACAGTACTCGAGGTGAGGCAGCAACAATACTGAGTGCAGTGGGACAATCACTTCTTTTGACCAGTTAGCTATACTGTGCTTAATACACCTCAGGATACTCCTGGCCCTTTTGGCTGCGAGGGCACATTGTTGACTCACATTGAGCTTACTATCATCCAAAATCCCCAGATCCCTTTCTGCAGTGCTGCACTCCAGCCTCTTGTACCTGAATCTATACGTACATCCAGGATTACACTCTCCCAGGTGCAGAATCTGGCATTTATTCTTATTAAATTTCATACAGTCAGTGATTGCCCTGTGCTCTAATCTATCAAGATCTCTCTGTAAGACCTCTCTACCCTTGAGGAAATCAAGAGCTCCTCCTAATTTAGTGTCATCAGCAAATTTCTTAGTGTGCACACAAATCATGTGTCCAGGTCATTGACAGAAACACTGAAAAGAACCGGCCCTAAAATTGAGCCCTGGGGAACACCACTAGTGACTGGCCACCAGCCTGATGTTACCCCATTTACAACAACATTTTTAGTTCAGCCTTTCAGCCAATTGTCCACCCATCATATTGTGTACATGTCTAGATATGCTGGACATTTTGTCCGGAAGGATACTGTGAGAGACAGTATCAAAAGATTTGCCTAAAATAAAAAAAAATACCAAAACCAAACCCTCACATCTACTGCCTTGGTGTATTTTATTCAGGCTCATGATTCATCATGATTTTTCTAGTGTTTCAACCTCAGCAAAATCAAGATTCAGTTAAGGTTCTTAGGACAACCTGTTATCTTTGCCAATTAGTGCATAGCAGGGTAAAAAATTTATGAGGTAGGAACGAGATCTGTATTCAGTCAGCTCATTAACTGATATCATTATCAAACTGATACAGGAATCATTAAAAATGTATTGGATGTAAATAGCTTTCAATCTATATTCAGTTGGCTGGATTTACACCAGTAGTGCTAATATATACTCTAAGCCAACTGTTCCCTTAATGAATACTAGTAACTATACTCACATTTCTTACTTTCATGAACACAAATTTGGCATAATAAGTAAGGACATGTAGAAAAGCAAAAGCATAGAAATGAAAAGTTAAGGTACCTAAATATGAAATATATTTGCTATCTCTTAGATATACAGTTATCGTCAACAGGAAAGCCCTCCTGGATCATAAACGACATGTAACAAGCCTACCTTGGCTCCAGGAGAGGCCAACCTTGCAGTATGCTCCATGCTAAAGCACAAGAGTCTAAAGCACTATTTACTTCTATCAGACCCCTAAAAGTCTACCAGGCACTGCGGCTGTGGTCTGAGATAGGATATGTGATGTTATGGATCAGGCTGAAACAGGGAGGAGGGAATGGACCTTCCTAAACCAGTAATTCCTTGCCCAGGTCCTCAACAGCAGCAGGAAGAGCAAGCCTACTCCTCACCCATCTTCTGTCCCAGCTCCACCTCTCCTTCCCAAGGCTGCTTTTAGCTGAGACTCACACTCACAAGAAGGCAAATTTCTGTTTGACCTAAACCACTAGAAAGGATCAGCCTTGTTCCAGGCCCCCTTCCCTAGATTTACATCAATCTAAAGAAATGTCTCCTTCTCTTTATTCCCTCTCTGTACAAATTAAAACAAACAAACAAACAAAAAAAAAACCAAACAAAACAAAACAACCTGGAAGAAATCTGAAAAAGCAAATCCAAACTCAAAAAACATCACATCTGGTGAAAAAGAGACACCAGGAAAAGCCCTGAGGAGTCAGAGTTTGGCCTACTTATTTAAATACAGGCTGTATGATATATTTTTTGTGGGTAAAAAAAGATCATTCTGTTATTTCACAGCTGGCCTTCTTCCACTTCCACTAGCAGGGAGCAGTTTAAACTTGCCCATGTGTAGATCTCTTTGCAAATCCTGAACAGTGTTATTACTGTCAACCAAAATTATTTTGTTTCACTTGAATGAAAATAATTCACTTCTGCAACGTTTGTCTATTATAGTTGTTTTAAAGGACATGTGCTGTTTGGCTGTCAGGTGTTGTTTTTCCACACAGTAGTACTTACTGTGTAGCATGAAACAGGTGCAGTCTTAGGGGTGTACAAGCTGGTAGCATACATGGGAACTTATTAATTTTGTAAGGAAAAGTACAAAGAGCTGTACTTTGCATGTCTGAGTAAGGAATCAATAAAATGACTGCTTGCAAACTCTGCAGTTTGAATGTATGGAGATAAAGATGAGAAAAAGTTTCTGAAAATTGAATTTTAGACATTTTGACACAGTTAAAGCCTAACTTTCCATCCTTCTACTCTTCAGATGTGAACTTTCCCTATGGTGATATGAGATACATCAATATATAGTCTAGTTTTTATAGTCTAGTCTAGTTTTTAGTCTAGTCTACCCTTGATTGGCTTAGAGTAGACTTGGTAGTGTAGGTTAATGGTTGGACTGGATGATCTTAAAGGTCTTTTCCAACCTAAACGATTCTATGATTCTATGATTCTATGAATAAGCTGCACCTAGGATACCTCTAGATTAATCAGTATTAAAATAAGTATTGCAGCTGTAACTGTAGGACTTGATTGTGTGTTAGGATCTGGCTTTTAACTGTCAGTTGCTCTGTGCACAGGAACTATATTCTGGGTCAGACCTATAGTCCCTTGAAACAGCCAGTGCTAAATAGCAGAGGAATCCTGCAGCTAGGAAACATGGAATAGTCCTTCTCATTTAGCTTTTCCCTCTTCATCTTAAATAGCTAAAGGGTGACATTCTGAAAGAGGAAAATTTATCCTTTAAAAAGTGTATATATGGAATATGTAGATATTTTCATTTCTCAATTCTCCTAGACACTTCATTTCAATAATTTCATTATTGTGAGTTCTATTGCTTAATTACCTGGTGATAATTACCAGTGATTACTGAGAGATGAACGCATGGAAAAGAGTTAGAAAATGTACACAAATAGAACTGCCAGAAATGCCAAAAACTGTTCTGAATTTCTCAGAGACAGAGTTATAGATCAGGCATGATCCATTGCATTTATTATCTCACAATGAAGTAAAGGCCAGTCTTAAGTAAGATGAGTTCTTTTATTTTTAAGTAAGTCCAAAATGATTTTAGGTATTTGTCGTGGTTTAGCCCCAGCCAGCAACTAAGCACCACGCAGCCGCTCGCTCACTCCCCCTACCCCGATGGGATGGGGGAGAGAATTGGAGGAGTAAGAGTGAGAAACACTCCTGGGCTGAGATAAGAACAGTTTAATAATTGAAATAAAGTAAAATAGTAATGCTAATAGTAACAGTATAATAATGATAATAATAATAATGATACACGAAGCAAGTGATGCACAATGCAATTGCTCACCACCCGCCGACCGATACCCAGACAGTTCCCGAGCAGCGATCACTGCTCCCCGGCCAACCCCCCCCAGTTTATATACTGAGCATGACGTCACATGGTATGGAATAGCCCTTTGGTCAGTTTGGATCAACTACTCTGGCTGTGCCCCCTCCCAGTTTCTTGTGCGCCTGGCAGAGCATGGGAAGCTGAAAAAGTCCTTGACTAGCATAAGCAGTACTCAGCAACAACTACAAACATCAGCCTGTTATCAACATTCTTCTCCTACCAAATCCAAAACACAGCACTATGCCTGCTGTTAGGAAGAAAATTAACTCTATCCCAGCCGAAACCAGGACAGTATTACACCTCATAGATATTGTGTACATGAATGAAGTAGCCATCTGAGCAGCTGAGTTGCCATGCAGGAGCGACACACAAGTCAGAGCCTGTGTGGCCCTTACTCAGAAGCAAGTATAGTCACCTCTAGGAGATCAAGGCTATCTTTCTTCTCACAAAAGCTTGTGAGAAAACAGGGGCAAGGCAACCAACACCAAAACAGGGCAATGCTACTGAACAAAAGAATCAAAAAGAATGTCTTTGTAAATAGGGAGATCTACTTGACTTCTTTGAGAAATAAAGGTCTGAATCTAATTCACAGCATCTGCTTCTTTGTTTCACTAAAATAATGGAAAGTGTGTTACAAAAAACAGTCAGCTTCTGGAGAGTCACCACAAAGTCTCAGATGTCTGGTTGCAAGTCCAGTCCTGCAATATTCTCTGTTTATTATTATAAAAAAAAAAAAAAAATACTTTGCCCTGCTTGATTCAGCAAAGGTCTCTCACTACCTAATTAGACAGTTTGGAAGTGATGCAGAACTTCCTTTCCCCACTTCATCTTCCTAACCTCAGAAGTACTGTTGGTGTTCTGATTGCCACCACCTCAATTTCAAGTTCATTTCAGCCTGGAAAATGCTCCCTATTGTGCATGTTGGGTTGTCCCCAGGGAAGGCAAAATATTGTCATCTTTCAGGATGGCTTCCTCCATCTCAGGATGTATAACAGGGACAAGGTAAAAGCAACTTTTTCTCCATGGCCCAGACACAGCCTTTATAGGAACATTATAAGAATATACACCAGATGGACCCAATAGAGTCTGCCACACAAACAGGCTTGGGGACATGCTCTTGTGAGCCACCTGGGATGAGCATGTGCTTTCAACACATTTCTGGACATTACCTCTAAGTTATTTAGGGAGGCAGGTACAGACAGACACAGTGATCACGGGCTTGTGCTCCTGGAACACACAGGATGCAGTTCATCTTTCTCTTGGAAAAGGCTAAAGCAATCTTGAATGATCTTCTGTATAAGGCAAGGTCATGGATAGCACAGACAATCATCATGGAGTAGCTGGTTTGTACTACTTCTTGTGTAAGACAGTAACCAATGGCTCCTACGATGCTCCTTAGCATCCACTGTAGTGTTTTATCCTGCACTGAGATGTGTGGTCAAGGAAGGACCAAAGACCTGGTAAAAATAAAGTATAGCCAAAGGTTGGAACAAATGAGAAGGTAAAAGGCCAGAGTCTTGGCAAGTGAAAAGAGTAATGAGGAGGCATCGTATGGGTGTCTGGGGTTGGTACAGAAGAGTGGGAGAACTGGAGGATGGATTAGTCGTGTCCTGGTGTCAGAGCTTGCTAATGTGAAGTGGGATGTATGGCAAATCGATAAGAGGTATAAGGAACTGTGGAAACTGGGTGTCTGAAGGGGGTCTGGTGTATGGTTTAGGTCTCCATTTTGACTTAGCAGGATGAGCAGGAGAAGGTGCAAGAACTACAGGGCTACAGGTAGAGATGAGGAGTGTAGTGGCCTCCTGCGTATCAGGAGAGTACAAATTGTCTTGTCTTGTCTTGTCTTGTCTTGATTTGTTCTGTTTTGTTTCTAATGAAGGCCTTTGCTATAAATGATGCCTGGCTCATCAGCCTGACTTTCTGCTCAGAACTCAGATCTGGCAATTTCAACTCTGGAAAGAGATTTTAGAGTCACTGTTTGGTATTTTTCTGAAATCAGAAGCTTAGTGTGCAGCTCCAGCCGAAAAAAGCCAACACAATGCTGGGCATCATCAGGTCAGGTATTGAGAACAAGGCAGAAGGTGCCATTTTGCTGCTATACAAAAACTTGGCGTACAGTTCTGGCCACTGCATCTCAAAAAAAAATGTGGTGGAGTTCAAAAAGGCACGGGGATGGGCAGCTAAAATTGTCAAGGGAATGAAGCAGCTGCCTTGTGAGGAGAAACTGAAACACTCAGGACTCATCAGTCCGGAAAACAGAAAGAAGGATGAATGGGGGATGTGAGAGAAGTTTACAGAATCACAAAGGCAATGGACAAGCTCAATGAACTGTTACTCAATCCTCACTGCATAAGCTAGGGGATACTCAATAAAACTAGAAAGAGGACATTTCAAAACAGATAAAAGAATGTATGTCTTTACACAGGTGGTAGAGAAGTTTTGGAATTTGTTGTTACAGGAGGTTTTGAGGCAAACAGTAATGGCAGGGCCAAAGAGGGTTTAGACAGATTTATGGGCACCAGGTCCAGAAATGGATGCTAAAAGAACTAAGAAGAGTTGCATGCTCAAATTTCTCTAATGTAACAGTTTGAGATGCTGGGGCAATATGAGAGGAACAGAGTACAAAATGTGGCCAGGCCCATGTGCTCTCCTTAAGTATCATGTCTTACTGCCACTGAATGAATGTTATGTAAGATAAGCCACTGGTGTTACCTCTTAGGACATTTATTCTGTTCTTTTTTTTTTTTTTTTTTTTAAATTTCTCTTTAACTGCTTATTTTTTCCCTGTATATTATATGAAGACCTTAAACCCATCAGCTGTCAATGAGGGCTCCAGTGAGGCATGGACTACCTCACAGAAAACATACTTTAAACAGTCTTGGATTGTACATTAAACATACCAGACTATGACTCCCAGAGTGCAATTAATATAATCACATTTAGCTGTAGCAAATGTACACATTAAATATATATGCATGTATAAGCTGTTTGTAAGTATTTGTGTGCCTGCATTTGTTATTCATCTTGTCTGTTAGCATATTCTCTTACTATTACTCATATGGATTTTGAAGTACTATCTCACACTGGCTAGCATGTAGCAAAGGCAGGTTAAATTATACCCAGAGTTTTAACTCTGTTTTAACTGTTTGTCAGTTACTCATGTCATTATACCCAGAGATACTTCACAAAGGGTCAGTCATGCTTAGCCAACCTGATAACCTTCTGCAATGAGGTGACTAGCTTGGTGGATGACGGGAGAGCAGTGGATGCTGTTTACCTTGACTTTAGCAAGACTTCTGACACCATCTCCATAACATCCTCACAGACAAGCTGACAAAGTATGGGTTAGGTAGGTGGACAGTGAGGTAGATTGAAAGCTGTCTGAGCAGCCAGGCCTAGAGGGCTGTGATTAGCAGCACAATATCTAGCTGGAGACAAGTCAGTAGTGGTGACCAGAGGTCAATACTGGGCCTGCTCCTGTTTAACCTCTTTATTAATGACCTGGATGCTGGGACATATACACACTCAGAAAGTTCACTGGTGATACAAAACTGGGAGGAGTGGTTGTGTTGCCACTCAAAGGGACCCTGACAATCTGGGGAATTGGGCTGAGAGAAATCTGATGTTCAATAGACGGAAGTGCAAAGTTCTGTGCCTGGCGAGGAATAACCTACACACTCATAAATGCTGGAGGCCAACCAGCTGGAAAACTTCTCTACAGAGAAGTACCTGGAGGTTCTGGTGGACAACAAGCTGACCATGAGCCAATGATGTGCCCTCACAGCAGAGGAGGCTAGCAACTTCTTGGGCTCCATTAGGCAGAGCATTGCCAGCAGGTCAAGGGACGTAATCCTTCCTCTCTAATCAGCACTTTTGAGACAGATGTAGAGTGCTGTGTCCAGTTCTGGGCTCCCCAATACAAGAGACAGATGGACATACTGGAGTAAGCCCAGTGAAGGGCCATGATGAAGGGCCTGGAACTTTGTTCATATGAACATAGGCTGAGACAGCTGGGAAAGTTCATCCTGGAGAAGAGAAGGCTCAGGGAGGATCTTACTGATGTGAATACATACCTGATGGGAGAGAAAGAAGATGAGGGACCCTTCCCAGTAAAGCCCACTGGCAGGACAAGAGGCAATGGGCACAAATTAGAACACGTCACATTCCATCTGAACACAAGAAACCATTTTTTTACTGTGAGGGTGATTGAACAATGGAACAGGTTGCCCAGAGAGATTGTGAATATCTCCATCTGTGGAGATATTCAAAATCTGACCGGATATTGTCCTGGGAAACCTGCTCCAGCTGACCCTTCTTGAGCAGGGAGGTTAGACTAGATGATCTCAAGAGATCCTTGCAAACCTCAACCATTCTGTGATTCTATGAATATATAGCAAGAACCTATTTGTTCTATAATCTGTTCTGTACTAATGCCTTTTGGATTTTATTAATTTCCTTTTTAAGGGAAGCAGAGATTTCAAGATTTCATTGAAAACTTGTCATGAGAAAAATAAACGTGAGTAAGAAAGAAGAGTGTGACTGCATCCCTCCTGTCAATAAATAAGAAATGGCATCCTTCAACAAGCATCCTTGGACTAGTAACTGGACAGGTGGATGGCTTGGTTACTAGGTAGTCCATGGGAAGGAACTCCATAGTTAGGTGATGTTCAGATGCTTTTTTTCCCCAGACTGTTTCCTTTCCAGGTGGTGCTTGTAGTAAGGCTCTCTTAACACACAGGGTGAAGCATATGGAAAGGGATGGATGACAGAAAAATGAAGTTCAAATGATTCTTGTTTCTGAATTGTAGCGGTACTCTAATTCAATAAAAAAAAGAATTATGGCGTTGCAGCAGATAGATTGTTCCAGTCACATCCGATCACCAGGGAATCAATTGCATAATCAAAGACCCTATTAATTTTCTCTGGTATTTAACCACAGCCATCCACTGGAATCACCCTATGAAACCCATGAGGAAATGCACAGACACAATTGCATATCACTGATATACAAGCCTACATATCTCCAATGTTTCAGACTATTCTAGGAGCAAGTTCCTTAACTGCAATGTCCTTAAAAGTGCAAGGATCAAAATCTGGAATTTTACACACTCCGCTGATTTTCAAAGGATTCTGATTCATGAAGGGTCAAAACTTACTTGGAATTAGCTAAAATTAATCCTGTCCTCAGCTGTCTGCCCTATACCTCTCCTGGAGGTCTATGCTCACATACCAAAAAGACAACTCCTGAATCATCAGTTCTGAATTGCCATTATTTTCAGACTGGAATATTAAATAAAAAAATCATTGCAGTTTCTTAATTATTTTGTGGAAGTTATAATTTGGTGGCTGCTATAGAGACATCTAAGCTGGAGGGGAAATGTGGTGGGCAGCTGGAAAAAGGGTGTGCTAGGGTCTTCACAAGGTACACCATCCCTGCTTGTAAATCAGAGACTGAAGTCAATGCTGAATGAAAGCTAGCAGGAGGACAAAATGAACAGCATGTAAAAAAAAAAGTCAAGCTGTACTCTGAATAAATAGGTGTCTCTGTAGTTTGGCTGCAGTGCAAGAGACATGTTTTGGAAAAGGCAGTTCCCTACTGGAAATACGTGTTATGTCAAATTGCATTCAGTTCTGAGCAGAAAGGATGAGCAAAGAGAGAAAACAAATGATCCATAAAGCTTTAGCATATTACTGTTAATTGGAGGAGATGAGCTTGGAAGAATCTGCTAATTCTTTTTCTACCTAGGCAGAGCTTATTATTATGTGCAGTCACTGAATAGTGGATTCTGTTTTCCGACGTTGTCTCAAAAAGTGTTTTGATTTGATGTATGCTTGCATGATTTAAACCCTGGACTCTGTCAGGCTATGATAAAAGCTGCCATCACCTCACCAGGAATTTCCTGTAATGTATAAACACTTGACTTCACCCTAACCTTCCCTCCTGCCTCTCCCACATCCTTGCATGCATATCAATGACTGCTGAAAAGGGCACTGCTGTGTACCAAGTCCTAGTCAACAGCCCAAATTGATCAAGGCCTAAGGATTACTGCAGCACTGACTGCTAATCAATAGATATTGAGTGCAATCCCCTGCTCTAAATTCAACAGGGTTAATAAGTGTCTACAGAAAACAATGGTCTGAAACACAACCTCGTATTCAGTGAGGGAGGGGAGGTAGAAATGTTTGCTTCAGCAGCTGCAGATAAAACCTGTGGGAGGCAAAGCTTTAGCTTTTACCCAAATTTGGCCTGAAGCATTCTTGATTTGCTAAGTGTGCTGTGCATTAGACACATCTTTGCTGCTGACAAGAGAAATACCACATATGATGACACGTTTCTGAGCTCCGAAAAGTCTTTATTTGATCTCTTTTACTCAGAGATGGCATGTGAAGCTCCTTATGGTTTCATCTATTAGATCTTTGGTTTTGCCTTTTACGCTTCATATGCAAGACTAAGCACATGCAGGATGGAGGAAAGGAATTCAATTTAATAGCTGGCCAAATGCCCTTTTCTCTTTTAAATAGGTAGCGATGCTATCTTGACATGAAAGGTGAGACTTAAACAGAGACACAAAACCGCTTGTAAAAGGTCTGAATTTCTAATAACTTTGCTTGATGGTGAAAAATGAAACCAATCCCATCCCCCAGTTTTACATGATTTATGGAGTGAACTTTTAGTACAATTTAAGATCCCTGAGTGAAAAACCTAGTGCTGAGAGACAGTGTGCCAAACTATCTGACTAAGCTGGGGTAGTCAGCCAAGTTCAGTATCTGCTAGCTGATGATGAATGGTGACGTCTCAGTGCTTGCTCAATATCTGTCTGCCTACTTCTCTCCTAATTGCACACCCATGGATAACTGGGAAGCAGGGTACACTAGATTGCACTGGAACAGTATAATGTGACCTATACATGAGTGTGAAGGATTAGGTAGGTATGTCTATGCCGTGTATACAAACACACCTTCAACAGATATCCGGCTTGCTACAGGTGGGCATGCCTGCTTCAGGATTATTGGCTGTTTAAACCTCTTTGTGGTAATGCATGAGAGTATGCTTTTGCTTGTCATTGTGGTTTTACTGAATTACTCAGTGGGAGGAGTCAGCAGAAATGTTGCTTCTTATCGGCCAGAAGAGCTGCACTTGCAAACAGATTATGGAATATGAAGATAGGTGTACCATGACATGTCTTCCACAGACACCACTCTTCTGCAGATTAAGACAAATATATCACACTATCTGCTGGCATATGAAACTGTCACAAAACACTTTAAAGCAGAGAACCAACATTTATTTATTTTTCTTTAGAGTTGTCTGTCATTTTCCTTTTCTGTTATTTTGCCTGTTTTTAAAATTTGATAGGGATTCAGTTAATGATAATTTTAAATTACAACTTCTGCATTACTTAGGTAGAAATCCATTCCCCGGTGTTGGCCTAAAACTAGAGAATACACTTGGTATTCCCTTGTTTCTGCTGTGCTGTACTTTTTCCATCAGTATAGTAGCATTAACAGTCTCAAAATACAGGCAAGGGAAATGTGTAGTTTGAAATGGGGTTTGCTAAAACAAGACCATCTGTTATCTGTTACAAAATCATAGGAAACAGGGTAAAGGGACTTCAAGAGGTCATTTAGTACCCTCCCCTTCTCCTCTTATGCCTTGCGTTTTGTCCATTTCCTTCAGCTTATAACTGCTTCTTTTTTCACCTGTTACCTGTTTCTTTATTTTCTTTGTCTGATCCTCTGCTGTGTCTTATTTAAGCTTTGGCTGTACTTATCACAACAAGCACACAAGAAATCATGACTCACATAGGTAACCCCTCTGACTGTAATGATAACAGGCAACTGTGTCTCTAGTTTGTAAATTAATGGGAAGACAGGCTTCATCTATCATAGAATCATAGAATCATTTAGGTTGGAGCAGACCTTTAGGATCATCAGCTCCAACCATTAACCTAACACTGCCAAGTCCACCACTAAACCATGTCCCTAAGCACCACATCTACATGTCTTTTTAATACCTCCAGGGATGAGGACTCAACTGCTTCCCTGGGAAGCCTCTTCCAATGCTTGACAACCCTTTCCGTAAAGAAATTTTTCCTAATATCCAATCTAAACCTCCCCTGACACAACTTGAGGCCATTTCCTCTTGTCCTATCTCTTGTTACTTGGCAGAACAGACTGATACCCACCTTGCTGGAACCTCCTTTCAGGCAGTTGTAGGGAGTGATAAGGTCTCCCCTCAGCCTCCTTTTCTCCAGACTAAACAACCCCACTTCCATCAACCGCTCCTCACAGGACTTGTTCCCTTCACCAGCTTCGTTGCCCTTCTTTGGACATGCTCCAGCACCTCAATGTCTTTCTTGTATTGAGGGGCCCAAAACTGAACACAGTATTCCAGGTGTGGCCTCACCAGTGCTGAGTACAGGGGGAAAATCAGTTCCCTAGTCCTGCTGGCCACAGTATTCCTGATACAAGCCAGGATGCTGTTGGCTTTCTTGGCCACCTGGGCACACTGCTGGCTCATATTCATCCGGCTGTCTACCAACACCCCCAGGTCCTTTTCCACCAGGCACCTTTCCAGCCACTCTTCCCCAAGCCTGTAGCATTGCATGGGGTTGTTGTGACCCAAGTGCAGGACCCGTCACTTAGCCTTGTTGAACCTCATACAATTGGCCTCAGCCCATGAATCCAGCCTGTCTAGATCCCTCTGTAGAGCCTTCCTACTCTCAAGCAGATCAACAATCCTGCCCAGAGTGGTGTTGTCTGCAAACTTACTCAGGGTGCACTTGATCCCCTTGTCCAGATTGTTGATAAAGATATTAACCAGAACTGGCCCCAAAACAGAGCCCTGGGGAACACCACTTGTGACTGGCTGCCAAGTGGATTTAACCCCATTCACCACAACTCTTTGGGCCCAGCCATCCAGCCATTTTTTTACCCAGTGAAGAGTATGCCCATCCAAGCCATAAGCAACCAGTTTCTCCAGTAGAATGCTGTGGTAAACAGTGTCAAAGGCTTTACTAAAATCCAAGTAGACAACATCCACAGCCTTTCCCTCGTCCACTAAGTGGGTCACCTTGTCATAGAAGGAGATCAGGTTAGTCAAGCAGGACTATGCTTTTTTCCCAATGCATAATCCTTGCTGTGGAGTTATAGCAACATGAAGTTACAATAAAACAATGATGACAGATTTATAATACCAGTTTTAAGACTTCTGGTTTGTCAGTGTAACTTTCGGTCTGTAAGAACACAGTTTGGTACTATGGGGAATCAGGGCCTTTGTATCCCAAGGCAAATGACTTCCAAATTGAAACACAGTTATGGACTCAGGCTTCATTGTGAGGGTTAATTTTGTTTCACTCAGAAATAATTATTGCTGGCTTATCTAAAGTAGCAGAAGCTTGGAACAGGAGAGTACTTCACTGCTCCTGGCACAAAGACAGTTGTGATAATGTAAGTTATATAAAAGGTGCCAAGCTAAAACTGGTGGGGAAATAAAACCATCAGCAGAACAGTGACTTTAGCCACCTTCCCACTGTCCAGATTATTCTTCCTAATTTATTACATTTATATTGACTTTCTATTCTGACCAGCTGCTTGCAGAAAATCTTGCATTACAGCTTCTCACCAGAGAAGAAACCAGTGACCTAAAAGTGTGGCATGGTTTTTATGACAGTTATTAAAATTGCATGACGTGTTAGCACAAATGGCCTGCAGCAAGAAATCATCCTTCAGGGAACTCAGCCCAAAAGCTAATGCCCAGTTTACAGTCAGCATTAATACAGATTCTTCCCATTTGCCCCAGAAATTCCCTGCTTAAAATTACATGAAAATACCACACACCTGAAGAACATGTCAATGTTTATAGAAGGAGGAAATGCTGAGATGTTGGGATGCACTCCTGTGTGTGACTGTGCCACCCACCAGCTCCTGCACACTTGTGGGTACCTTGCAATGCCACCTGGATCTCAGGACTTCCTGGCATTGCCTGATTAACAGGCAAGTATCTAGCTGGGGTAAGGACTGAATCATTACATGATTAAAGATGTGATGTTATAAAGCAGGATTAAAGATTTAGGACGAGTACAAAATGTTCTTGGGAGATAAATAGCCCAGAGCTATTCATCTGGGTATCAGGAAGTGAGGGAAGAGGATGGTAGTGGAAATAAGGGACAGCCCATCAGCCACCAGTTTAGTCCTAAGCATCTTGCTCGGGAAGGCAAAAGGTTGTCAGCACACAGAGGAATGAAAATCAAGTCCCAGTGAGACTATATATGGTTTGGCAGACCAACCAGGATCTGAAGGATATTACTGTCTTGGCTAGCCAGGTTTACCTCAGCTAGCAACTCTCAGTCTGCTCTTTGTAAAACATCCACAACCAGATCAATCAGTCACAGGGGAAAAAAAAAGCAACCCAAGCCACCTAAATTTCTGGAGGTTTGGTCTTGTCTTTCCACTGGAAGCTATTGTATGGGTCCTCACAATTCCATTCCACATTGAAGCACTGACTTACGATGATTACCCCCAAGATTTGCTCTTTCTTCTTTGTTTAACCCCTTTACTACCTTTCCAATACACCTGTACTCATGAATATAGGTGTTCGGAATTTTACCAGGCGGTGGCAGTGATGAACTGATGTTACCTAGCTCTACAAATCCTGTTGATATAACAATAATAATAAAGAATGTAGGCAAACAGGTTAGTCCTCCAGGGCTCAATTTTTAAAGCTGTGCACAGGGATTTAGTATGAAATTAATTGGAACTGCTTGGTCAAATCCTTCAGCAATGCTTTGACAGTTTATCCTGGACTAGTGAGGGTTCCGCTCCAGTCCTGAACTTTGTGTAATTTTTAGATAGGTTATAGCAAAGAAGATTGGAATATATTCTGAATATATTATGGGTGTATAATAGTCACAGTGAAGGCTGTGCATTTCTCAGTCACTTCCCTCAAGATGTGAAAACAGTTTCAAACGAAAAAATGTTACACCAACCATATAAATGGACAATTTAGTGTATGTTCTGTGTATACATTGCATATATCATAGTTACATGTGGAATATTTTGTCATTATTCTGATTCCAGAAATTAATTTCTCAGCTGAGTTGGAGAATAATAGCTCTATTCAAATAATGGATACCTGCTATTTTCTTTGAATACTTTATCTTGCAACTAAAGCACAAAATGTGTAGAACAGAAGTGTCAGTGTAGAAAATGGAGTTTCTCAGGGCTTCCACATAATACGTTATACTCTCCTGAATTTAAACTTACTTTAAAATCTTTGAGTTTATTTCTAATTACCAATAAGATTATTTCATTAACCACTGCAGTTCTGGCTTTACAAAATGCTGATCATGTTCACACATTAACGTTGCTATCCCACCTTGACAACTCTTTCATAGGGTTGTGTGCAGCAAATGAGAAATACCTCACTTGCATGAAACTATGATTATTTGCTTGCAGAGGCAGATATGGGATGTTCAGTGGGATGAAATCAGCACACAACCCCCAGTAGGGCAGCTTGTTGGGCTGCTGCCAGCTCCCATTCCAGCTGCCAGTGATCTGGGGTAGCATCCTGTATCCCTCTGAAGCTCTGCCAGTGTGGGGGACTGCAGGGCTGTAGGCCCTTCATATAGTTTAAGATGCTCTGGGCTGAAATCCTGCTTATAGTTCACTTGGAGCTTCACTACTGTACATGCAAAAGTGTGACCCTCCCATATTGGCATGTTGGTGACAACCAGGGAGACATTTCCTTCACAGCTTAGAAAAAAGATGTGCAGGAACTTCTAGAAAACCATGAAGTCTTTAAGCAGGACTTGAGAGGTAGAACTTGAAACATCAACACATTTCCCTCCAGAAAAAGTCAATTATTGTCAGGTTTTTTTCCTTTTATTCTATCAGGGAAAGTATTTTCACTGAAATAACAACAACAACAACAAAAATTAAAAAAAGACAAGCCCCTGGATAAACACCAGCAAGCTTATGAAGATATGGATCTGGACCATGTTGTGCTGCATAGCTTTGTAGCTTTCCTCTTTGTACTGCCCAGACACAGCAACATCTCATTTTTTTTTTTTCCCTCTGGCAGGGCAAAACACTGAAAAAGTACAATGTGACTTAAAAGATGAAATGCTTGTCTTCCTCTCCACCCCCTCATTTTGATAGTAGTTAACTAACTTGTACTATAACCACTGTAATCAGAGTGTAGTTACACAGTTCTGCTGATACAGAATATTGCTGGACTTGGAGCCAAGAATTGATTTTTACATCCCCTGAGACTTCAATTATTGGATACAAACTCTGCTGACACCAAGCCTAGCACTGTTTCTGTGGGTGGAAACAACACAAGTGAAGGCTGTTTTGGGTCTGTGAGTGAGCATGGAGCAGAAGCAGGGTGCCCGTCCACCAAGGCTAGCAAGAACTCTAGGTTTCTTTACCAGCTCACCTTAAAATACATACTTAAAAGTGGTGCAAGGGGGATACTGTATGATGTTTACACACATCTGCTCTTTGATCATGTCCAACCCTAAGCCATGGTTTCAAAATCTATGGTCCATTTTGCTGAACACCTCTTTCATACAGGTAAACCCTGTCATCCACAAAGCATGAGGAATAACACTGTAGATCTGTAGTTTTAAGAGTGGCAAGTTTTTCAGGGGAAGGTAGTTTCTGGAAAAAGCAGACAAGCCTTTGGGCACAGACAGTCAAAATTACACCAGTTAGCCTGAAGCCCTAAGGACTTTTTTCCTAAATCCCACCTGCTGCCTCCCACCTGAGCTGCACCCACAAGAGGTGATTGCAAGGTGGGACCCCACCCTACCCCCTGGGAGACACAAGAACTGGTCTACCAAAGCCACCAGGAGGAGTTCTGTGGCTTTTACTGCTGCAGGGGGAAATGTGATCCCCTGACCCTTCCCAGAGATTGGTAAAAATACACAAAAGGCTGACTGAATCCACCTGTCTGTTTAGCACTTAACCCATTTTTCCACAGTGCTATTGACTGAAACTAATTTACTTCAACAACCTTTCACACAAACATGACTGTGAACAATTTCACAAAGAGTAAATCATTGCATCTCTCTGCCTTGATCAGGTTGACACATGTCATTCATGTGAAAACCCAAGGCAGATATGGCAGGGTGTGTTTGTATATTTGCCCACTTAATGCCTCTTAAGCTGTCATTTGCTAGTTATCTGTTTCAAATATCTGGGCAAATGTAAAGAAAACACTAAACCAAGTCAAAAGTGCAAAATTATTAATCAAGTTGAGCAAACAAATAAATCTTAGTCTGGTGGTTGCCCACAGACATGTTTGTAGGATTTGTGCAAAGGAAGCCAAGGAGATATATAAGCTCTGTTCCTTATCAGCCCAGTTTATCTCAGCTTCTTGTTTACTCTTCATTAGCTCTCAGCAAAAGATGAAACTGGATTGTAAAGGATGCACTAGGCCCATCATGTGCTTTACTTTTAATTGTTAACACCATTCATTAATCAAACAATGGATGGCTATGCTTGGAGGTACTGCTGGGGAGCCAGCAGGTTTAGGCCTACCTAGTTGAGAATGCTGATTTCAACCAGTTTTCTTAATATGCCAGTCAAAGCCACTCCCCCTAATCTGCTGTAAACTGTTGTGACAATTGGAGCATACGGTGACAGCTGGGAAGTTGGCGTGCCGCATCCCACTCACAGGGGCGTGAGGCTTCCCTCGTCTTTTGCGGGGAGCCTGGACACATGGCGGATGGAGCCTGGGAACACTGTAGCCTGCATGCTCTCACACCCTGCCAGGTTATGGATTTCAATCAATATGTAGTCTCAGTGGCACAGGGGGAAGAAAAAAAAGAAAAAGGAAAAAAGCCTGTTCAGGAGTCAGAAGAGCAAGAAATAATCTATGCTATGACTTAATGTGCATAATGATCAAAATTGCCAGTTTTATGCATGATCTTTAGAAACAAGGCAATAATGCATACTTAAAATATGCATTATTATTTAAGCTCAGTCATGTCATAGCTCCTCTATCACCCCTCACAGCATATTCCAGGAACCTCCTAGAAAGACTACAATTGCTTAAGTGGGTTCATAGTTTCTGAAACGTTAGTATTTGGTATCTTTGCACATAATATCCATTAGTGTTAATGGAGGCTATGGAGCATTTGCAATAGCGTAAGACTCAAACTCTGGCTAACCTATGACCTCTGCATGCTGGCTCTAGGGATGGCCAAGGTTAGCACACCCTGCTGATGAAAGACCCCCTCCACAAGGTCTTCCCTGGGTGGTGCATTGCTCTTCTAGCATAGTCCCAGAGCTACAGGAGCATGGTGCACTACCAAATAAATAACCAGGACCAGGTTACAAAATGATTCAGGTACTTTGGTATGCCCCAGTTGCTGATACGAGCCAGGGCCAGAAATTTCTTACAGCCTTCATGGCATTACAGCTTGTAGATTACATTAGGGATGATGATGAAACCCAGCATCTCCAGGCTTTTGACTGTCTCCAAACAGAAAAGGAGCATTTTAAACAAGTTATGTGAATATTCCTACTCTAAAAGATTGGCAAATATATGACTTAATGTATTTGAGCATTAACTGATGATTGCATGGGATTTCTGCACTCTGAGATGCCTGGACTGACATCTTAGAAACAAACTCAACCTATGAATTGTTAGGAAAGGTCATTTATTAATAATTCTTTGTTTGAAAACACATTGATCCATATACAACCCCTTTTGGGGAAGATTGGGAGCAGTATCAGATTAGGAGACTTTTTTTTTCTTTAGTTATCCCTACCTACTTGTTACCCTGGGGGGAAAACATCAGTTTTTTATTTCATCAAACAGATATTTCTGAAAGACAGAACCATAAGTGGTTGAAATCACTGCATTTTACATTATAAAAGCTGAGCTGCACCATATGATCCATGATGGCAAGCATTAATTTTTTCTGTGTGAATACCTTTGTAAGACAGGATGGAGAAACAAGTGCTTTCCTCACTCTTTTCCTATACAGCCTGGTATTCCAGAAATCTTCAGAGGAAAGGGGTTCAACATGCATGTAACAAATAGAGTACAAATTAGAATTTTTCAACATCTACCTATGAGCTGCTTACAGGCACAGACTGTATGCTCTTCTACTTCCCTGCTTGTATTGTAGATGAGGTTTAATCAGAAAAGAGAAGCAAACTTGGTTTCCTATCAGTTTCACTTGCATTATATGACAGCCAAATCACTCCTTCTTTTGCTAGTTTTCTTGCTTTTTCTAGCAGGAAAAATCTGAAGGTTACTGTTGTTACGAGGTACTGGTGTCACTAGCAATCCATATAACAATGATATGTGCTTCATCTCTTCTTCAACATACACTATTGGTATTGACTGATAACTGAGGCAGAGCCTGCATTGTTAACATCGTTCTCATTTGTTGTGGCATTATTTTTTTGTCTCCTAGACTGGTCTGAAATAAAGAAAGAGAAAATTTAGAAAACAAAGTTTTATTTTTAGTTCATGATTGGCAGGGGCAGAGTCAGATTTAGCATGTAAAAAGTTTCTCACCTGAACAGCTAGCATCTTAAGCCCTATTTACAGAGCTTCTCGTGTTCTTTCAAGGTCTAGACTAATTTTTAAATAGCTGTGTTCCTACGCAACACCTGGGAGCACTGGCTTTTCAAAGGGCAGCTGGAGGTCATTTGTTAGGTAGAACAGTGATAGCTGGCCTGGAAATCTGGGTTGGCAAGCAACACTTGTCATTAAAAAACAGGTTGGCTACAACGGCAATGGGCTATGAGGAGTATCTTTTATAGTGTTATTCTTGCATCTTGGGTGATCATCCTCTTTGGAAAGTTGTCAGCTGCAGAGCCTGTACCCATCTATCCCAAAAAGTCACTTGCTGCCCTTGTACCTCTTCCAGGAGGTGTCACCTGCCCTATTCGGGTAGAAGCTTCCTTTTCTTTCTTGCTTCCATTGTGAGCTCTTGGACAACTGGAAACCTAGGCTGATAAGGTCAGATCTGATCAGACCACGTGATACCCTCACACTATCTGAGTACCTTCCTGTGGTGTTTATTGCCCATGTTCTGGAAGCAAGTGCCCACTGCTCTGGGTGCCTGTCTCTCCCAGTTTCCCCAGGCTGGATGCCTCCCTGCCTATGCATGCTGGTGTCAGGGTGCCCACAAGGGACACCCTGGGAGGACCCCAAGACACAGCAGAGTAGCACAGTGGTGGCCAACCTAAGCGAAGGAGGCTGGCAGAGGGTGCCCGTGTGGTCCCCACAGCCTCTTCTGGGTCACGTACTCCCCCAGGAGGGAGCAGGCAGCTCTTTTCCCAGTTGTGCAAAGCTGGAAGTCTTCAAACTCTCATCCTGTCACCATAGTCATGTCTGTATAATTTCTTTCTTGCTTCTGTCTGCCAATCTATCTCTTGCTGTCTTGGTGGTGCCTGTTGCCTTGTTACTGCTATTGGCACTGGTCTTTTATTTCTTATCAGTGCTAGGAGCTGCCTGTTTTCTTTCTGGTTTCATACAGATCTAAATCCTACATTTATCTTTCTTTTATCAGCAGCAAAGCTCGTGGATACTTCTGCCATCAACCTACACTGAGTTTGGCTCCGTATTCACTTGTCCTCCATTTTTAACCCATGTATAACTTACTCTAGTATTTTAAAGCAAGAACGTTGATAAATTTGTTTTTTGAAGTTTTCACAATAGAGATAGTTTTTCAGTATAATTTTTCCTTGCTTTTTACTTTGGGAGGAAAAATAAGATATATCATTAATGGGATAATTATGAAAAAAATTATTTTTTCAAATGTTATATGATAAAAATGATATAATAAGATATCAATAACTGCTAAACCCATTTCATTTTATTTTCTAAAAATAGCCAAGATGTAGAAGAAAATGCCAAATATGGAAAAATGATTGCTATACAAATATGCAAGCACTGGTTTAGAAAAATGCATTTTAAAAGTCATATTTATTGCTCTAATGTTTTCCAATTTCAGTAAAAATTCTTTTCATTGTCACTCGGCTTTGAATCTTTGACATGTACAGAGAACTTGGAGGATTGTCTCTCGGTACCAGGGGAGGCTCTTTTTGCTGAGCAGTTTGCAGAACAAGAAACTCACCCTCCTTGGCAGCTGCCCGAAGACAGATTGAATGTTGAGGGAAGCTTACATAAAGCAAGAACTGGCACAGTGACTGATAAATCTACTCCTGCCTCCTAAAAATTGCTGAGCTGAGGGAAAAACCACCATCAGAACTGCAGTCCTCGGGAAGGAAATACAAGTCCCAAATATGTAAGACTGTGTTCTTTCACCATCTCTACCTATGGGCTTCAGAATGCCTGTATGACAGCTGATATTAATGACTCTTCTTTAGCTCATTTCACTTCACTTTTCATAAACATTTGCCAAGTCTCTCTGCCTTTTATAGAAAAAAATCTGTCTCATCTAACTTGTTTCTGCAGTTCCTGCCACATGACTATGTCCATGTTGGTTTCAACCACAGGTGTGATTCTAATAAGAAAACAATGACTCTCACCCTTGTTTTGGTGTCAGTGTTTCATTGTCGCCCATGTGAAATCGTTATAATGGGTACATATTTTCTGGAACCTGGGTACGAATCAGCTAAGCAAAATGTTTTAAAGAGATTGCATGGACCAAAGCCAACTCCTTTCCTCCTGAGCTGTGACTCACCTATAGAGTGGATACCTGATGGAGAGTTCCATCTACCAGGTTACAAATAGAGAAATCTCTCCATTGAGAGAGATTCTGCAGTGAGGAGACATCCAACAATATATTCTCTGTTCACACTCTATTAATTGTTGGACAAGCATCCCAGAAACATCCCATTCCTCCATACTGAGCCAAGGAACTAAGTTTGATGTGGCATTCCTTAGGGATGTGTGTCTTCTTGTTCTGCAAGAACTGCAGGAGAATTGTTCTTTAAAGTCCTGACTTGTAAATGGAACATAGTGTTCAGTTTCTTTTCATCTATTTGTTGGCTAAAGAATTCTTATTTATCATAGATAATTGTAATCTGAATTCCAGTTTTAATCCTTCAGACATCTTTCAGACTTTTTTTAAAAAATTATCTGTTTCTCTTTAGTCAATGTCATTATTGGAGTATCTTCTACTGCCCAATTTAGTTTTCCTTTAATGTATCTAGAAAAGAAGTTGGGGTTTCAACCTCCCTCAGGAGATCTAAGATTAACTGATTAACAGATAGTGTCAGTAATGGAATTTTAAATCCAGCCAGAGGCAGTCCAGCCAGGAAAATTTTGATAGTTTTTATTTGGTTTAATATTTATTTAATATTTGGTTTTGTTTTTCTTCCTTCTTTTTAAGAAGGTTATCAATGAAGTGGTAACTAGTAAGAAGAACTTGTTCAAAGCACCATTGATGTGCTTAAAGAAGCACAACATTCTCAATAAATTATCTGTATAAGGGAACAAGTGTCTGGAGTTCATCAGCATATGGGTGTTCAGTGTTACTGCCAAGATTAGCACCCACACACATACAAGCTATGTCTACTCTTGTCAGGATATGTCTATTCAAAGAGGCAGGATATATTAACTCCAGGAAAATTTCATGAAGAGGTGTCAAAACAGCTTCTGTATTGATTTACCTCTTGTTGACTAAGAGCAGAGACAGCATGAACTCATAATGCTCTGCACCTAAGCAGGTAGATGTGTTTATAGACAGCCTGGTCATCAGCAGGGAATGAGTGTAACTGTCATCACCAGACATTTTTCAATGGGTTTCAACACGATGTTAATAATCTGGACAGTAAAAAAAAAAAAAAAATTATTAGAGAGACATAATTATAGGAACAGTCAATAAATAGTAATTTTATCAGTATTCCTATAATACCCATTATATTTGAGGTAGAAATCTAATGATTTCTAAATTCTTTAATATGTCCCCAGTTCAGGAAAGTACTTAAATCCATTAAACTTAAAAAGAGCTCAGTTTCATGATTGACCTTGTTAAGCTCAGTACTGAACCAAAGCACTAACTAACCTGAATGGGACAAAGGAGCCTCAGCTTAATTATCTCGCAACATTTATTGCGTTTTAAACCAGTGCTTAGTTTAAGATGCTGCTTCACTTGACAACAGGGAACAATGGTGACAAATCAGTCCCCTGCATAATGACTCTGTTCTGTACAGCAAAGAAACAGAATATGCCTTAAAGCTGATGTTTTACAAATAACCACATATCATCTGTCAGACACAGGTAAAGAGATGTGGAAGGACCCACTTGAACTATAAACTCCCCGTTATGTTAAGTTTTCCCTTTCAAAACCCAGCTTTGATGAAAACACACTTTACAGTCATGTTACACAATATACTGCAACATAGACGCTAGCTGGAGGTAACAGTTTACTGATCAATTCTGTACAGCCAGCAGAATATATTTCTAAGGGTATTAGTTGCAACTATAGTTTGGCAGCTGTTTGTGGTGGTGTGTTATAAACCAGATTCTGGGTCCAGCCTTCTCTCCTTTGTACCAGCCCAGCATTTCAAAGCCAGAAGGCGGCTGCCTTCAGTGCACCACTGCTGCAGCCTTTGGGCACAGGGGACCACGATGCTTATATGTAGTATGTGGTATTCATTTCTCCTGGACAGACAGAGGCCATCAGGAGTAGGGAAAGTGTGCACTGATCCCCGCCCGAGTGGACATCCGCCTTCCTGAAGGATTGATTTAGCCAGTGTCACAGTATTGAGGAGCCCTCAATAAACCAAAGAGAAGTTTTACGCAAATAGTCAATTTTTGATCAGATGAACAAGCAAGGAAATCAGAAAATAACAGCAAAAAGACATGGCATTTCTTCAACATAGTGTTTTTAGGATTTTTGTTGACAAATGAAACTAATGAACTGGACACAATTGGGAGAATGTGTGTTATGGACCTTAATTAAAAAGGACGCCTAGCCTTTAAGAGGGAACACAAAGTCAAATCTGACAACTAAATGCTAGTTCTGAATTATCAACATTTTTTTAAAGACTACAGACATCAATATTTCCACAGTTAAAGCAAATACTAATGTCTAAATCTTCAAAGTGTCTTGGAAGGCTTGGGAGGCTGATCCAGTTAAAGGTCATATGAATTGCACAGTTAAAATCCTGGACCTGACTTTGAAAATATGACTGGGTCAACAGAGAATAGTGCAGATAAAAGGACCATTTACCCTGAGCTGTTCCTTGTCATTAGAAAGGGGTTTTTTTACACCCCTACCCCTTGTCTTCCTACTTTGTTTCACCCCCTTGTATAATTCTCCCTCTCAAATAGTAAACATCTTGAAAGTCTTGGCAAGAAAACTTGAGACAGATAAACTATCCATGAAAATTAAGTGGAATGCTTTGATTTTTGCTTAAAGGGGAGGAGGAATCAAGCTCTTTTCTGTATCAGAAAAAGGCTTACAGGTAAAAAAGAAACTTAAGAAGGGTGCCTCTGGCTACCCAGCCTGTCATTTCAGGTACCTTCCAACACCCACATATTTTGGTCCTCACAAGTGAAGCAGTGAGATTTTTACTGAGAGAGAAGCCCCCACCTTTCTGGCACAGATAGTCATCTGGCTAAAGTTATAAAGTACAGCACAATTACCCCTTCTCTTGGGCCCCAGCTATATTTTACATGCTCACACTCAGGCTAGAAACAGTCCAGCAGGCTCACATGATATCAGTGTTGATTGCTATGTTTTCCTCTTGTAAATGTGAAAAACAATTACTTGTAAACAAATATGAAATGACGTCTCAGGTCCTAGAAGGAAGAATGAAAGTTGACTTTAAAAAAACTGTTTTCTGTGTTGTAGGACAGGCTTAGGTGAAAAATTTTGCAGTCTGTATCTATGCTTCTCACCAGCTATATGTATTTGATTTTTTGGCTGCAACAATTGTCCTGGGTCTGGTGTTTTTTATTCAGGATTAATTTGTCCTACTGGTGGGAAAGTAGGAGTTGATGACATAATAGAAATCTTTTTTACATTGTATAATGTTTTTTTTAATTATTTTGTATAGCTGTACGTGTGTGTGTGTAAGAATATGTATACATAAAACACTGGAAAGTTTTTCAAGCAAGGAATGAAGACTACACTAGCACTGTGATAAACTTAACTTTCTAGAAATTGCCTAGATTGCAATTGTCTGAAGATAGCTCACGTTTGTAACAACAGCAAATTGCAATCATCTGATTGTTCTCAGGTGCTCTTTAGGAATTACATTTGGAGTTCTTGGGCCTATTGCCAGTGAATATATGCCATATCCAGGAGCTTGAAAAAATATAAGCTACAGAAATAGCTCATTGGCTCACTGGCTGACCCAAGGGATAAAGCCAAGGGAAAATCAAAACCTGCCTAGTTAACTCTTTGATCACAAGACTGTGGATGCCTCTCAACTTAAAGCCTGGTTTGAAGCCCATTGACATCAAAACTGAAGTAAGCAGGTTTTGCATAACCAAATAACGACAAACCCTGAGCAGCCAGAACTGGGGGTGGGGGTGGGGTGGGGTGGAGTGTAATTATTTTCATAGAGCAGGAAAAGGGGCTCCCCAAGGATCTGTTGACAGCCCTGAGCCAAGTGTGAGCTGCACCTGGAATGGCTGTAGTCTGAAATCAGGTGCTGTTTACTAGCGTTGCCTCATCAAAAAGAGCTTACAGGAGAGTAATTTATTTTGTTTATATTAAACAGTCAACAAGGAAAAGAAGAAAATGTGCTGTTCTGCAGGTCAAAATATTACTTATTACTCTAATAAGCACTTAACTCTTTTTGAGAGAGCAGCATAGGCAGACAAGGGATTTTTTTCTGCAGTGCTTTAAGTCATTCACTTGATTTGTTGCCATTTACTGCAGTTGTGTAATGGCTATAAAACTGGAAAAAACATAAAGCATAAAAGAAAGGTGTTGAAGTCAGCCTTAAGGTACTAAATTCCTGACAGCAGCTTGTAAAGCAGTGGAGATTTAGGTGTTGTAAGATGACGCTGGAGGTTGTGGTAGGTGACGGAAAGTGCTGAAGTGATGAGGCTATGACATACTGGAATTATGCAACTCTGAAAAAAGGACCTGGGCACCTCCTGATCCCTGCTTGTTCCTGGGGGCACCAATGTTTCACAGAAGCTTTTCATTTGACATGAATGGTCTTCAAACCTCTAAAACCCCTATTTCAAGTATGCCCAGAATGATGTCTAAATTCAGTGTAAGGCCTGATCTGATAGGCATTTACAGAGCAGTCCTGTCAGAGACTGAAAACATTAACAGCCATACAAAATATAGATGGGGTCTTTAAATATAAAAAGTAAAAAAAAAAAAAATTTGGTGTTGTCCTTTCACACAGTTTTTCAGTGAGGTCTTACTGCTGGGGTCCCTGAGGCTGAGTCGCAGATCTGTTGTGTAGATAGCAAGGAGCTGAGCTGTGCATCAGTAAAGGACTCTCTATCACGTATGTTTTAAACTATCTGGCACCTCCCATATTCAGTAGTTGCATTCCAGCAAGGCATATGTTGAGGAAGCAGGAGACCTTGGTTCAGTCCCTCTCCCTCAGACTGAAGAGACTCAAGAGTTTTCATTTCATCTCACAGGAAGATTTTTCTGCCCACCTGGCTAGAGGTCACAGAGCAACAAAATGTTCTTACTCTTGGATCTAATCCACCACAGACTAGCCAATCTGCACGGCTCCAAAGAATGAACTTCACTCTTAAGGCTGGTGTATTCAGAGTAATGCTCATTTTGTGTTCCCAAGAGTCCCTGCTCCATGGATTGTTTTGCTATGAAAAGCCTGAGATCACTTGTTAGAGATTCAAGACAAAACTATATCTACATATATAGCTAAAATACATCTAAGGAAGATGTCAGAAACTGGCTGTCCCTTTTGACTGACAGGTAAAAATGTGAATGATCAGTGAAATTTAAAGGTGAGAAATTCAAAAGGGTCAATAGGAAATAGTTTTCACAACATGGGGGTTAGACTGCCAAGTCTGTTGCCAACCACAGAAACTGGGATCAAAACTTGGTTATCACAACACTCTCGGAAGGGAGATGAAATCTTGTGCACTGGGATGCAACCAAGAGTTCAGGCCAGATTAGCTGAAGCCCCTTATTACTGGATTCCAGTACCTTAAAGTATGGTGTTTGCCACCGTGAGAGGCTGGATGCTCATCTAGGTAGGACTGCAATTGTCATGCAGGGTGATCATGCCTCTACTCCATTGAAATTCCATCTATTGCTATTATAATTCACTGGTGGACTACATATTTATATACTGTACATATTTATATATATATTTAAACATATAAATGGAATAGATAATTTTTATTGTGTCTTGATACTTAATTTCATGAAAAGCACAAGGCAGGTCGTGGTCAGATGCCAGGCATGAGGGGAGAGGGAGCTATAACAGGTATATGAAGTAGGCTAAGAAGGATATAAACTTTCCTCTTCCTCCCAGTATCATACTTGAATGTGGTTAGTGATCTCTGTTTCACTATTAGGAGATACTATGCAACCTTGGCTTCAACTAGTTCTGTTAAAGTCACTCCTTCCACAGGTCGCTCCCCTTCCTGCTGCACAGGAGCTCAAGGCAATGCTGCACTCTGTCTGATCCTGCATGGTCCCTGCCTAGTGAAGTTAAAAAAGAGTGGGATAGAAATAGAACTATAACTGAAACTCCTAGTGGATAGGGGCCAATGTATATGCCACATCTTTTTTTAAATGCAAGTAGATGCGTCTTATACTGCTTTAACTCTCAGCAGTGAGTGTAGCAGCTCATCTGCCCAAACAGAGCTCCATGTCCTGTAGGCAGGGTGAGATTCAGAATTTTTTGCGTGATTCAACATCTCATTTTGGTCATTGAACATAGAATGAATTTCCCTCATTCCTACTTACTGGATGTTGCTCGTATTCCTTGGCTGTGTCAAGTTTCTAAATTTATTTACGTCACTATTTTCAATTGCTGTTAACTGTCAATTCATTATTAGCAATGCCTCTTAATAAACTTGTTCAGATCAAACACATGATGTTATTTACATGAGTGAAAAAAACACTGGAACTTTGGGACAGCTTCTTTTTGTAGGACCCTATCCATCTACCATCAAATTCGATCCTAGTGCGGATACATATACCCATGAATAAGGAACTAATGCACACAGCACTGCTTAAGAGCCTACTCTAAAGCCTACCAAAGTCAGTGACAATCTCTCCTGTGGCTTTAGTGGGCTGTGGATTGAGTTTCAAGTGCCAGCAGTTACTCAAGTTACATATAAATGCTGGAGCAGGGTCTTTAGTAACAAGAATGTTGGTTATTGAGGCCAGAGTTAGGTCTCAGACTGCCTGCTGAATAATTGAGGTAGAAAAGTGAACTGAAGTCAAGGAGCAAACTTCTGCTTAAAGGACATTACAATGGGAGAATGGGAGGGTGAAAGTGGAAGTCTGCACAGTATTTTCACCATTAGAGACTGCTGTTTGACTGTCCACGTTGTTTACAGGCAGTTTGACATGCAGTATCTAAAAACAAACCTCTTTTCCATATACCAAGCAAAATGAAAGCATCAGCAATGCAATGTATCCATTACTGCATTCAGTTTACTAAACCTTTTAGGAAAACCTGCCTGACAAAATCCAGTCTGTAATAACCACCCTCTTGAAATATTATATTTACTGTATAGCAGTACCAGGAGAACAATTTAATAATAAAAATTATACCAAGAATGATGGTCATTTTTAGCTGATATCTCTAAAGCCAAGGACACTTTATCGCCATTTTAATTTATGATTACGGAGTGGCTTAAGAAACTAAACCTAATTCATGATCGGGGTGAGAATTACTACAAATATATTCCATTACTTTCTATCACCTATGGTCATACTGGTGTTCATAATATGTCATTTTTTAAAAAAAAGCACAAAGTCCTCCTGAAGTATTGTAGTGGTTCAGCTAAAAGGCAGAAGACCCTCGAAGTGCAGAATTAAGACAAATGTAACAGGATGACCTCAGTGGCATCTGAGATGATTCAGTATTATAGCAAAGATAAGAAAATAATATTTTGTATAACAACATCAGAACATGGAGTAAAACAGTTAATCATGTCTTGGGTAGATGAGCTCACACGCTAGAGAGGGTCTTTGTTACTAATGTTTCTTTTAAATTAATACCTGCTTCCTTTGGCTTTTGCAGTGATGTGTACGGCACTTAGAAAACTATATCCATTCACATCAATAAACTCTTTCGGTTCAGACAATTGCAGCAATATAGGAGGTAGGGAATGGAGAGGATCAATTCCAAAGTCAGCAAGGCTCAGAAAGCAGAGATAAGTGAATCTAAGTTACTTATTCGGCTGAAGTAAATTAGCTCAGACGAAGAGATTCATGCTGAATTGAAGAGGGCAGTGTGCAATGGTGGGACCAGCAGGGAGCAATTTTAAGCCTCCATCTTGCCAGCTGCTTTACATGGGTGGTCCCTAAGCATGCCTGGTATGTAATTAACCTGAATCCCTGGGTAGCATCTGTGGCATACACACTGGTATTGCATGCTACCGTTTCACCCTAGCTTCCCTGCAGGTCTGACAAATGAATGTTATGTTACAATTACGGCAGCCTGAAACCCGCCTTGCATTTTTTTGCCTCTCTTTAAAAATAAGGAACTTTCTTTTCCATTAGCTGCCAATTAAAACAAAATTTACTTTAGAATTAAAAAAAAAAAAAAAGACCAGCTCCAGCTGTGAAACACTTGCCTCTATCCCTGAAAAACGATGTCTAGAGTGGAAGGAGCACACATTTGCACTCACCAATGCTTGTTATGTAGAACATATTTTCATCACATTCTTAGAAATCTATTAGGTCTTTGATCTGGCAGATTTCTTAACTGATGATCAGTTTTCACTATATAAGTAATGTTACTGTATTCAGGTGCTTCTAGTTAAGTGTTTAACTAGACCAGGATGTTAGTCTTGCCACACACAGTGTGGGAAGGCACTTGCTTCTGCATGAAGTCCCAGTGACTGCAGTCAATGGCCAATGGGGATTAGAGTCTTATGACTTGGGACTGAGCAGGACCTAAGTTATGCACAGACAACTGTTTGCAAAATATCCTGCACCCCTTACCTTTCAAGATGAAACAGATTTCTTAAGCCAGGAGGGTTATTTTACTGGTCATTAGCTGTCATAAGACGTTCTCTCAAGCTGAAAGCACACTGTATATCCTGTACAATGTTGACTTTATTATGTTCTGGCTCCACTGGTTGTATTACCATTTTAACTACATTTACCATCTTTTCTTAATTTAAAAAGAATCTGTTTCTCATAGCAATGCTGACAGATTGGTTAGCACCGTGAAAGTGTTTGATATGTTATCATAAAATCCTGTGACTTGTGAAATGATGCGATTTAACCTACAGTTACCTATGCCAATTTCAGTGAGGTCTGATTGACAACAGGCATTTGTGCAAAAAGTGAGATAATTCTAATTGGAAGCACTGTAAAAGCAGTAAAACAGTGACAGTGGACACTGTGCTATCACCTTCACTGTTTTGGCTTGTTCCTCTTAATATCTATGTTACTGGGAAAGTTACTCCTTTGTCAGGGAAGTCTTCACTCATGGGGCATATCATGTTGGTAAACTACTCTTTTTCCAAAACATGCTTTGCAGTACAATTAATGTGCCTTGGCTGCACAGCATGGGATAATGGGATTTTCTTGGTGGGAATTCAGGAGGAGTGTTCCTGGAGGACTCTAAGACTGTACAGGGAAGAGTTCAGCTCTGCAGACTAAGGGTTGTTGTCTAGTAATGCTATGTCTAATATTGGCTTGAATCTTTTTGGCTGAAATCACATTCACAGAGACAATTTCCAGATGCTGGGCCAGAATTTTTTCTACTACTCCAAAGATGGGAGAAAGGGGAATCCACCTATCTGCATCCCACTGATTACTTAAGCCAAGCACCGAGCAAGAAAGATCAGCCCTCTGGATCTTCCCAAATTTCCTCATGGACTTAAGCACGTGCTATGGCACAGGAAGAGCAGGGTCTGTTTGCCCATGGCCTTAAAGACTTATTTCTGACCAAAGCTGAAGTGTTCTGGCATGCTGCAGCTGCATGGGAGAGAAACAAAGCCCACCTCAAAGCATGAGCTTGCCTACACGGTGTTTATTTGCCCTTTCCAAAATATGAGGGTTTGCCGGCTATTATGTGCATATTTTTGTAGTTTTCTGGTCAGCATACAGATTTACGTTCTACGGTGTGTGTTTATACTACATGCTGCTCCCTGGCGTTGGCTGAGATCACAGCCTTCCCACTGGAGGCATCGACCATGCTGCAGCGTGCATGCAAAGTGCCTGCCTGCATGAATAGTCTGGTGGCCCTGGTGAAGGTAAATCACGGTGATAGCACGGCACAGAACTTTCTCCAGTGATTGACTTTTCTTCTTAGAGATGATAGTGGGGCATCTCCATGGGGGTGGCAGCACAGTGTCAGGGAGCTGGATCTAGCTTCAAATGAGTTCACTTTGGTACTGACAGTAGCTCTGTGTGATGCTTCTCTCCTGGGTGAATTATGCAGCTGTCTGCAATATAGCTGTACTCTGTACAACTGGGGCTGTCTGCTTGCCCTGTTTTCTCTTATCAATATTCCTCCTGCAATAATTCCTTCCCCTTCCCCCACTCTAAATTATATTTCCTTTTGCTTTTTTTTTCTGAAGGAAGTATTTTGTCCAATGTTGTACTGCTAGAAAATGGAGTAGGCTTCATTTTCCAAACCCTCTTCTTTTTCTCTTCCTCTCCCAGGATTTTCAATTCACACTTTAAGAAAGATTCATGTCTTCTGAGAAAGAAATGACTGGAGTTTGGGTTTTTTTCCCCCATTTTCTCTTTTAGTCTTTCTTTCAAGGTAGGGAAAAGAGTGGTCCTATAAAGTAATATAAAGTAAGCACATCCCATTATGACTGGCTGAGATGAATATTTGTTTCCTAATAGTTTAAGAAGCTGAAATAAAAGCCTCAAGAATCCTTGTCTGGCTTTTATTGCAATATCTTTTTCTTAAGAAGCTGTGGAAATACTCTATTTTAAATCATGTCTCTAATGAAAGAGACAACATCAAGTACAAGCTTTTGTACTTTTGTAGAATCTACACATCAAAACCAATTCTGCATTGGTTATTTTTTATAATAAGTTGTTGGGTTTTTTTCCTCCTGCCATAGCCATTTGCTGTTATTATGTGACACTTTCCATGGCTGTTTTGCGTGTTGATTTACTTGAGAATGACTGTTGCTCTCTTGGATGCTGTCCGCATAATTAATGCCGCCTATCAGTCTCTAGCAGAAGGAAGAAAATCTTTTCTATCTCTGATGGAAATGGCTGAGTGGCCCTCTGGGGCCAATTAGATCACCAAATGGCAGTGACATCCTGGAAGAAACTACCATGGTGCATTTTCATCATTCTTTTCAGCTGAGCAGGTTGGAGGATAGGAGGGAGGGAGAGGGAAGGAAAATGTCAGGGTCCCTGATCAGAGCAATAAACTGGCATACAGACCACATCTTATTTCCCAGTTGGAGGTGCTGACATAACATCTCTCACTTTTTCAACCTCATTTCTTTCTGGCTAAGTAAATACATTTCACCACTGTTTTGAAAGCACAGTGTCTCAATGACAGTCTGAATCTATACCATGTAATTCTAGCGTTTCCTGTGTCTCTTGACAGCAAGCATACAGAAAATACAGACTGGGGTAAATGACATTTCTGGCCAATTCCAGTTGTAGTGCTTTTTAATCAGAGCATTTGAGGCAGCATCCAGGGCTGTAGTCAAATTGTTTAGGGTTTTCTTTTCTCATTCAATCGTGTAAGAGTGTGACACTTTTTATAGCATTACTGTTATTCCTGGCTTTAGTGATAAGACATTTAGTAGAATTATCAGTTATTTCAACAAAGCCTTAACATTCGAAACCATTTAAAATTTTAAGTTGGATCCTGAAACCATCTGTCTAGTATAGCGGTAATAATCTTTAAGTGCAATAAGTTTATAAGTGATACGCATGTCATGCTGTTAAAATGAACGTCTCTGTTGCCTTGACATTTATAAATGCTAAAACCTTTGCTTTACCTTGCTATTCAATTCGCAGCAGGAGACATTATTTAAAACTGTAACCTTCTCATGCTTACAGATTATTCCTTAATTTTATTAGTCTTCTTTTTATGAAAAGAACCTCACAGTCATCACCATTTCTCCAGTGTCAAGGAGCACAATTGTAAGTTGATGTATGATTGTAAGTTATAAGGAGAGCTAGCATGGAGAAATTAAGCTTATAAACACATATTTCTGATGCTGTTCTTCAATAACAGCTTAGGAAGTGTGTCAATAGAAAAAAGAGATGACATTTCATTAAAAGGATGATCCCAGTGTTGTATGTAACAATCGTTTGATTAATTTCATATCAGTTCTTCTTAAGTAAAGCAAATTATCAAGCTGTATTTCTTCCAAGATTTTCTCAAGATAGGTAGGCCGAAAATTGCTCTTCATGTTTCAATTTCACATGCTGAAGACCAGATTATTTTTGTACATAAAGTGCTACCCTTCACACACATGCTGTGCACATGTGCTCATCATACAAGGAAGCATTATACTGAAAGTTAACATTACTTAACAATCTACTGGGACACATGGGATTTCCTTCCACTCAAGGGACCTGGGTTCAATGGAAGACCCCAAACAGTCCATGTGGATGTGTCAGTACTGAAGTCATAGATGCAGCTTGAATCCAGAATAACAAGACAAGTGAGTATATGACAGACCTCATATGCTAGGACATAGGAGCCCACAGGGAACTTAGCAAGGTACTGAGGTCACTTGCTCCTGTCACTCCATCCTCACACCATTTCCTACCTGTGAAGCTCTCAGGTATCTGCCTTTTGGGGTTGCAAATCTACTGCAGTGCAACCTTATTGTTCACTCATGCTCGTCCCTCTTTATCATTCAATTGCCAGGCTGGCGTAAAGTCCGCAAATTCTACAGTTTTTCCTAGAGAAAGGGCCAAATGTGGTAGAACTGCCATGTAACAGGAATGTACTACAGCTTTCAGAAGGAAAAAGATACTGTGGTTAACTGGCAAGACTGTCTGTAGTACCAAATCAAAGGACTTTGTACACTGTGAGGCAGTGTGGAGCTCCTCAGGCTTCCTATCCCCAGTTGCCCAGACTGAGGATGGCACCTGTTCCCTTCTCACTGAGTTCCCACGGAAGTGCCTGTGTGTGCCCAGCTCCCGTCCCTGCACAAAGCCACACCATTGGGGATGCGCATGGAGGGATCAGGGCCATGGGATGCACAGTGGAGCATAATTAGACATACATATTTTATTCCAGGCTAGGACCCCAAATAAGACAGCCTCTGCAAGATAAGACAATCTCTGCAAGTTTCAATATTTGCAACTCTCTGCTGACATGAATTAAAAGGTTGAGAGGAGTAAAAGGTCAAAGAGAAATCTTAAAAGGATTCTTGGATACAGATGCAGTTCTTAGGGGCCATGGGGTCTTGATAACCCTCAGTAAAATCTCTCTTCTTTTCCTCTTGCACTGAATGCAAACAGCATTTGTGCTAGCTCCTCGCCTGGCATCACAACATACTGGGACAGAAAGCATCCTTTGCAGCAGGGATTTCACTGGCTGTCCTCGAAGCTGCAGAGACACGCTGGTGGCTACTCTGTCTAAGCACAAAGGACAGCACACAGGAGAAAACTAGATGGTCCTGACACCCCTGCTGTCCCGACATTTCATTCATGATCTGTGGTGAGAATTCATGGCATAAGTTTGCGGTTTTGCACTCCTTTTAACTATGAAGTTGAACAAAATAGGGTTTTTTTTGTGCTGGAAAGCATGTTACAGAATTCTATACAGGCACCTACACAGTCACCTCCAATGGGTTTTTGCTGGCTGTCCCCAAGCTCACAAGCTGGTGCCTGGCAGCTTAGGGTGCGTGCAAAGTGGTCATATTAGAGCAAATGACATCAGTCACAAAGTAACGTCCATTTTTTCTGTTTTTCAACGGGCAGCAGTGTCGTGGTTTAGTCCCAGCCAGCAACTCAGTACCACGCAGCCGCTTGCTCACTCCCCCTACCCTGATGGGATGGGGGAGAGAATCGGAGGAGTAAGAGTGAGAAACACTCCTGGGTTGAGATAAGAACAGTTTAATAATTGAAATAAAATAAAGTAAAATAATAATAATAACAATATAATAATAATAGTAATAATAATATACAAAGCAAGTGATGCACAATGCAATTGCTCACCACCCGACGACCGATACCCAGACAGTTCCCGAGCAGCGGTCGCTGCTCCCTGGCCAACCCCCCCCAGTTTCTATACTGAGCATGACGTCATATGGTATGGAATAGCCCTTTGGTCAGTTTGGATCAACTATTCTGGCTGTGCCCCCTCCCAGTTTCTTGTGCACCTGGCAGAGCAGGGGAAGCTGAAAAAGTCCTTGACTAGCATAAGCAGTACTCAGCAACAACTAAAAACATCAGCATGTTATCAACATTCTTCTCCTACTAAATCCAAAACACAGCACTATGCCTGCTGCTAGGAAGAAAATTAACTCTATCCCAGCCAAAACCAGGACAAGCAGCTACATATTCTCATCTTGTTAGTATTATCTGTATAATGAATAACTTATACTGCTCTTCACTTGTAAGATACTGTTTTCTCAAATTTCTATTGTGTTATACAGGTATGCACAAAACCACACTCCTAAATCAGAATTCTCAGTTTGGAGCTCCCCAAAACCAAAATGCATTAGACCCACCATTCCTTAGATAATTTGTTGTGGATATAAACCTTAAGAATAGTCACCTTCAAAACTGCAATCTGTTTCATTAAAAAAACCCCTTTTTTTCCATGTTAACTGCTCTTGAAATATATAGAAATATCACTGAAATAGTTAATCTTGGTATGACTTTTTTTTTCCAGTGTAATAGTTTTGGGGTCACTTAAAAATCACTGGAAATGTAACCTCTTGCACTTCCTGTAAAACACTGAACTCCGGATGATAATCAAGACCTCTAGAAAATTGTGGGCTGCATAAAAATTGCAGATTTTGCAACTTTCTGACTGCTGTGTAATTTTCTGGCACATTTAAATGTGTGTTTGGTTGAGTGCCAGGCTCCTTCCTCCCCCAGACACCCTAAAATTAACTAGGAGCTTTGGGAATTTCATCCGTCAAGCAGAGACAGAAGTGTCCAATCAGCCTGGAGGAAGCATGGCTGACCAGTGCTGACCCAAATCACTTCTGAAAGAAGAAAGGAAGGAGACAGAAACAGATGAGGAAAAGGCTAGTGGAGAAAGGAAAAGAAGGCCAAGACCAGAAGAGAAGCAAGAAGAGCTCTGGAGAAAGGCTGAAAAAGCAAACTTGTAAGAGAAAGAAAGCAGCAGAAACACTTGGGAGAATAGCTTGTACTTCCCTTATAAAGATTTTGGTGCAACTTCAGTTGGAGATTGGGAATGGGAAAAATTGTATGCTAAAAACTCTAGGGTTTCTTCTCAGAAAGCTAAAGCAGAGTGCACGCATTTTCTGGCAGGGTTAAGGAAGTGCTGAGATGCTTCAGAAATGTACGAAGCATTGAATTTGCACAGTGCATGTTGAGGCCACAGTGAATTTACAGCTGAACTCAGCAAAACTGATGAAAGCTGGGACGTGATGCTTGGATCAGGGACAGCCTTGATGCTGCATCGTGGAACAGGAAGAGAGCCAGGGCATCCCATGCCAGTGCAGCATCTTAATCACCACATCACCCGCACTGCACAGCTCATTGTCTTTCTATTCTCATTTTCTTACTGTTCTCTAAGACCTTTAGGTATTGTGAAGCAACACAAAATGGTTTGTACAGCCTGCATTTGTCCCATACATCTACCTAACTTTCTCCTCTCTGATATGCTATCATTCTTAGCAACTGCGTCTCAGTCAAAACCAAAAAATCATCCGTCCTTGAAGTTTAGCTCAGCACTCACTGGAGAAATCGCACCTTAAGGGATGTATTACTGTGACTAATCAGCACCAGCAGTACAAAGCTTACAGTCTTCAAAACAGCTTTTTGAAAGTCCTGAAGAACAGGGAAGTATTTTAAATAGGGAAGCAAAAGGGTTAAAAGGCAGGAGCAGGAGTTTATTGGAAAGGGTCAAGGAAGAAATTACAGGCTCCAGATATATAACATGACTCTGTATGTAGCCTGTGGTCTTGGGATTGGGTACTTTGACCAGGATCGCTGTCAGGAGTGTTTCTGTTATGTCAATACAGTAGTTTTCTACTTGGTATTTCACCTTAGACATTTAACCTCACGTCAGTAGAAACTTTATGTGCGGTCACTATTTTCAGGTTGAGAAATCACAACCAGGTTTTGGAAAATATACTTTATGATTACAGGAGGAAGTGATTTTGAGATTGCTCCAAAACTGACTCATTCCTAGTTTAAATCAAGGTTAGCAGGTTGAACAAAATGTGGAAGAGTTTCTCCAATAATGCTGTGGGATGTGTAGATAAATACTCAGCTCTCTAGGAATATCTGTTCTTTCTGTCAAGACTAATACATTCTGAATCAAAAGTTCTGTTCTTTGTTTAAAAAACATGATTAAAAGCTGTACACCGAATACACCACATAATCACTGTATACATACAAGCAAAAAAAAAGTTCGATCTTTTCTGGAAATTATGCATTCCCTGGTATTATAAAACTTTCTGACCTCAATGGTAGCATGAAAGGTAGTTCCAAATAGCCTCACAGAAATACAACATGAAAAAGAAACCTAAAAAAAATTAAACCACTTTGAGGTCATAACAAAGTAGACTAAAACATACGTTAGAAACAACAGGCAAACTTCAAATCCTTTGAGATTCTGAGATTCAAGCACTCATGGTTTCATATACTTATCTTAACACTTTCTCAAATTTGCAAATCTCCTGAGGACAAGATCTCATGAGATATTCTGTTATTATGTTTCCAGTTTGGTTAGACATATGGCACAGCATGAACAGCTTTCCTTGCAGTGTTTGGTTTCTGTTACTCAGCCATGAAACACACAGTAAAATGACACTTTCTCCAAACTGCAATGCTTAAAAAAGGTTTTATTCTGATTCCAGTTGTGCTTTAGATCTGATATGGTTTTATTTTCAAGATGAGAAGGCTAATGAATTGTAGCATGTAATGTACATAATCCAAGCTATTTCATCTTTAAAAAATATCTATCATTGAAAGACACCGATGCTACACATTTCCAGATGAAGATTTGTCCCTATGCAAAACAGTTCCTTTATCTTCCTTCACAAGGTCTGCTAACTCTGTTGTTTTTAACCCAAACGGTTAACGTTCAACAATGTGCCTTAGGCTCCTCACTTCCTTCTTTCCTTCATTAAGTTTCAAATGGCTGAGTGATTTCCAAGAATGACGTGAGGAAAAGAACGATTGACCCATTCTTTCAGTTTGGGCAGTTGTTTGGTTGAGGTCAGTGAAGATACAATATTCTGCACCTTGCCTTGCTCCTGCAGCAGCAGTGGGGAATCTGCCCACCCAACGCCTGCAGCTGGGAAAAGCACATGCATGCTTTCTCTGGAGACATGGTACACATGTAGTCTGAAGAGCTAAAGTGTAAATCCGCACATTTAGTACAGACAGTATACACCGAATTTAGCTGCAAATTTCAACAAGCCCATGCATAAAATGACATCTCTGACATCTGCACAACATACGCATCCATTGCCAATTTTTAGGTCCACACTTCAAAGTGTTGTCTTTATAGAGCTTCTCAACAAAATGGTTGTAAGAATTTCTTAGCATGGACACAACTGCATGTATTACCTTTACCTTGGTCTCAAAAACATTATCTAAAGCATTCTGTCAAAATTAAAAAATAAATTAAAAAAACCTGAGGCAGACCTCTAATATGGGAAGTTTCATCTTGATTATTAAAATTTAACAAAATTATGAATACTTGAAACATGGTTTTCTAACTGACAGTGTTGAACAAACATGACTACAGTTAAAGATATTGTTATGGCTGTTAACACCAGAATATGTATGCAAAAACCTACACAGCATCTAAATTTAATGCTTTCATAGCAAAAAGCATCAAACGTTTCCTAACTAATAGTGATTTCATTTATGCAAATCAAGTAAAGTAAGAGCTTTCATACCGCACTAGCCAGGAAAATCTTTCTTAAATCTTTTTCATGAAAGTAAATTTTCTATTTAGAAGGTTCTAAAAGAGTACTTTTTTTTTTTTCCCCTAAAAATATTCTTATGAAAATAATAGAAGACTAAAAATAAAAAGACTCTTGAATATTTCCTTTCGTGTAAACCTGTGGTTCAGTTTAACTAGCATGGGTTTCTAGCAACACTGCCTATTCTTGGCCTCACCTTGAGATGCTGTCAGATTCTCACTTGCTAAATGTTCTCAGAGGTCTCTCAGTTTGTTAGCTGTGTTGTACGACTTCACAGGTCTAGCTTTGCCATGACTACAGACATCACGGTGGCTGTAAATCCCATGTCATACTAAAATACTTAGAGAGTATCCATGCACTGCTGAACTTGTGTTTACAGCTTTTTCCTTCATCCAGAAATTGTCTGTGAGAAAGCTTATATTTGGTCTTTCTATGCTAGAACAGTGGAACACAACCCACAAAGGCTCTGCTTCAAAGCTCTTTCTAAACAGAGGAATCCTCCTTTCTCTCGTATGACATCTCCAAGTACATTTTCCTGGAGTCAGCTTAAACTACTCTGAGGAGTTCCTGCACTAATGGAAACTACATATCTCTCCCTAGCCTGCACTGGATGTATGTTTCTATGTTATGTAAATGCATTTTACTCCAAAGGATCAAAAAAAGGCTTGGAAACATTTATTTGAGCTGTCTGGGAGCAGACGAAGAAAAAATTATTGGTGGGAATGGAGTGGGGATAGTCAGATGGAGGAGCTTTGAATTAATGGTGTCCCTATGTTATGAGCCACGTGCAAAAAAAAGGGACATGCTGGGGTCTCTGCAAGGTTTAATTTATACAAAACATGGAGGATAAGAGAGAGATTTCTAGATCTTGCCACTCAATGGGTCTACCTTCAAGGATCATAGTTTGTCTGTAAAAGAGTCATATACCCCTTAACAGAGAAAAAAAAAATAACTAGATTAAACAAAATTTGGATGCAGTCTTATAAAGTATCCACATAAACACACACAGAGCTGTAAGACTCTCAGTCTCTTCTGTCTCACTTAGCTTCACTGTTCTCTCCTCCTTTAAAAGCAGAGCTCACCTTTCCAGAGGTTCAGAAAGGTCTAGAGAATGTCCATAGTGAATGCTCATTTTCAGTTATTTAAATATCATGAAGATTTATGTAACAGGCAGCAGGATATAGTTTCAAAAGTAGGCATATTCCTCCCTAGTCTTGTATGAATAGAATATTCAGAATAATTCACAGAATAATTTATAATAATTCTGTATCTTTTACAAAAGCTAAATACCTTGTATTTTCAGTTTACTTTCCAGGTCATCTCTGCATTTATTCCTAATCATTTAATAAGGTTGCTATTACTGTGACTAGAAAAACTGAATGTAAGATTAAAAAAACCAAACTAAAACAAAACCAGATGAAACATAGACATAACTTTTTTGGACTTATATCTAGCCATGTTTCTGAAGCCATAAACTGGAATATTTTCTGCTTTAATGTTCTCTTTTTTTTTTTCCTTTATCCTGGCCCCCAATACTTCTTTTCCCGAAAGAGCCAAGTGAACTTACATTTTCTGCCTTACATTAAATTCCATAAAACCTTCCCCATTGTTAAATGAACTATAAGCCAGCAAGGTACTGAGTTAGAGACTACTTTTTCCTGGCAGAGCAGACCATATAACGTTCAGCATACAATTAGCATACATTCTTTGATTAAATAACTAGATAAGGCTAAGTTGTAGGTCTGCAACCTTCTTACTGCCTATTAAAACTTGGAATGAACTGAAATGGCCAATCTCTGAAGTAATATCTTCCAAAAATGTGAAGAAAGGAAAGAATATTCAGAGATAAAAATAACTTTTTTTTTTTTCTTACAATGGTGCAATCGTATTTGGGTCACTATTGTATTTAGTATCAGCAACTTCACTGGGGACACTCAAACCAAACTCGGACAAAATAAACATAGATAAAAATGCTATGCATTACTTCATGATACAGAGCTATACATCATTCACGGTATCTTTATAATGCAATACGATTTGGATGTTTCAGTCTGGAAAGAAGCCCAAGTGTTTCCAGGCACTCTGAAAGCATATGAAATGATGATCGGGAACCATATTTAAACCACCTACTCTAAATGTCTAATTTAGGCATTGCTACTAATACAGTGTTTAAATTTAAGAGTGAGATGAGTGATCCGGGCTACACAGGCCTGCCAGATCTTGCCTCCACTACAGCTGGTGGGAGAGAAATAGCTGTGACTCCTAATTCAAGCACTGGAGGTGGGATTCATCTCACCTAACTTCTCACACATAAAAAAATAGTCATTTAAATCTGGGCTAGCAGCCCTTCTATCAATGGAGAGAAGGAGACACCTCCACAGTGTCTCTCCTGCTGTCACCTGTTTCAGAAGGGGGTGAATATTTCTCTAGTGGTCCCTATTTCTGTTTGGTAAGATCAGACTTAAGCAAGTCAATTCTGAAGACATGACCTGAGATGACTACTCTTCTGGCAGTCAGTCAAAGTGAGAAATCATGGGTATGTCTTGCCACCAGCTCCACAGGGTGCCAAGCCAGTGTCCAGGAGCAGTAAGGTCTGGCCCACAGGGGCATGAGGGCCAGGAGTTGGAGTGGCAGCCAGGCTGGACCTTGCTGTTCCCAGACAATTTAAAAAGTTGATGAGAATCCAGCTTAATGAGTAGATGTGAGAATTTTAAATGACACTCTTAAACCAGTCATTCACATTCTCATTTAAGGAGTATTTGCGGTATTAATTTAATAATTCCAATGGAAGTCCTGCCACTCGCTAAATATTAGGAAAACTCCTGCCTCTGTGACCTTGTCATCAACTTATACCACAAGATAAAGTGCAAGGAAGTGAGAAGTCTGCCAAAGTTAACAAACTTTCCTCAGAGATGTTATGACCAAGATGCACTCTAAATAAATAACACCATCTAGTTGTGACCTGTCCAGCTTCAGGCCAGCATCTGGGCTCTGCTCCCAGACAGCACTGCTTGGCTGCGAGTGAGCAGGGATGCGAGGCCACCTTCCTTTTTCCAGCAAATCCAGCTGTGGTTAGAAACCTGTGGTGAATGGACCGATCAAGCCATCTTCCTACATTCCAAGTGTTGTTTGACCTCAGCCACATGGGGATAAAGTTTTTGGGAGACAAGATTTTAGGGAAAAGGAAGTAATTGTGTATTCTCTCTGATTACCAGGCTTGCTGTCTCTTATGGCAAATGCAATCAGGCAGGTCCTGGATGACAATTTCTTCCTCCAAAATCTACCACAGCTTTAATCTCACGTGGTTTTCTTCTGCTCTTGCTGGTTCCCAGTGTTTAGGCTGCACTTTGGACAAACCAGTTCATGTATTGAAGTTTGCTGGAGCCCATAGTTTTTGCACCTAATTGTATCAGTCATATATAAAACAAAATTTTTAATAAAAATAACAAATTAAATAAAAATATAAACATTAGTAAACAAAGTGTAAAACAGTAAACTGGAGCTAAATAAATAAGCAGTAAAGAAAAAGAATGTCAGAGCAGAAAAGGGCAACATCCAAAATCCATAAATCACAAATTAGCTTGATGTCTATCACATTTGTGCTTTAACAGTCACTTCAACTGGCTTTTGAATTCCTGGAAGGAGAGAGTCGGGGGGGATAATCTGTGTTATCTCAGGGAAGAACTCAATATAATTGTCCATGTTATGGGCAGGTTGTGGCCACAATTCTTTCCTTCAGGCTGCTGAAATAATGTCTCACAATTACTTAATAATAAAAAAAGAATAAAAAGACAATTAGGAAGGAAGATGTTGAGACCCACATTTTATAAATTATGGATTTTTGGCATGTCTTTTTTTTGTTCTTCCAAGTATTTCAATGGCCAATGAGATTATGGCTTTTAATCTGAGAAGCTGTACAATCATCTTCTTATTTCCATCTCTAACATACTCCTTAATCAGATATTTTCTCTTGGCTGGTGAATATTCCCCTTCTCATTTGTGTGTAAACTTGTGGCTGGATAACTAAAAGAAGTTCTTATTTTAGTGCTTTATGGAAATGATGGATTGAAAACTTTCATAGTCAAGAGACTCTCTATTTCTGTTGCTTTTATAACCTTTTGGTCTATCATTTTCTAACGGTTTTTTATAATGTACATGTGAATATTTAAAATGTGCTAACACTAACATGTACCTCAATATGTTATACTTCTGTACATTCAATACTTCATTAAAATTATAACTGAAAAGGCTAGCTATAAAAATTTACAAATTAGTTGACTTCGGTTGACCTATTTTGCTCATATGGCACCAACAAATGTACTGTCTGTAAAGCTCCCCCCCTCCCTGAGCAACTATGACAGTCACTTAAAATCTGGATCCTTCATTAGCAGATTTTGAGTAAAGTACATATTTTGTTCTGTGTGATGTCACGAATAGTATTTTGTGCTAAGAGACAGCTTCTGAAAACATATTTTGATTAGCCATAGTTGACATTCTCTCCTGCTACAGATGTGTGGGTGACAGTGAAGGCTCAGTCTGGTCCTCTCTCATCACTGAAGCCATCACTCACATGTACAATGGAGAAACCACACCCTCCAGATGCAGAATGCTTGTGAATTGCTGTGGTTCCTCGTCTTGGTGGAGGTAAAGCAACTTATGCCAACTGCAGTTCCTTGGTCCCATAGTCTCTGACCGTAAGGTGGCAACTTTTAACCTTGGAATTGCAAGAGCATATTTAACTATGTGGAGACTCATTAAACTTTGGGAAGCTCAGTACAAGCACAGCTGTGAGCTCTGATGGCTATAGCTTCTGAAGACGGTTTGAAGAAGGTCCCTTTCCAGCAATTTAATCTACTGTCAATCAGAGTAATCAGAAAAAAATAACCTGAACTTAGCTTATACTGAATGGCACTGAACCTCAGGAACCATAGCTAAGAGGTAACCAATAGATGCAGCAGTTTGTGCAGTTGTTTCTGGCTTCTGCTCTGAGATCTGGGAATTTCTCCTAGGAACTCTTTGAGGGATTTTGAGGTGACTGCTGCCACCAGGAAAGGATGGCTATAGCGGGCTGGGATGGCTAGCAAGGTCTAGCAGCTTCTAACAAACTGTCAGCTGTTCTCGATCTTTCAGTTTTCAGTTTCCATCTGGCTCCTGATTTTGGAGGGCCAAGCACCCTTCCAGTAGGTGCTAGGGAGAGTCCTATGTAACCATCTATGCAGAAGCAGGCACATAAGGCTTTGCTGTGCATGGCGTACATGTGTGGTGATGAAGGTGAAGTGCTACAGACTGTGGTCCCCCACCACCCACTGGAGCAGCTCTCTCTGGTGTGCCAAAGAGCTCAGCTCAAACCGAGCCTCTGAGGCAGGTTGCAGCTCTGTGGCCTGGGGCTGCAGGCATGGATGGGTCCTCTTTCTGGGTCTCGGGGAGATGGGCTCCTTGCCTGCAGCAGGTGTGTACTGAGGAAGGGTCTGTGTAGTCAAGCAAAGCAGCTGTGGGAGGAGATCATCAGATACTGAAGTAACAGAGATGTTGAGAAAGACACTAGCTGACTCTTCTTCAAGGGCTGAACCCCTAACTGCAGTGAGTGAGGGGCAGACCAAGTCTGTGCTTACCAAAGACTTCCATGATGGTGAAGGCTGGAATCCTGTGACTTCTCGCACTAGGAAGATAGCTCCTGCTCCATCAACAAGTCTGCAACTATAGAGGATGTTCCGTGCCCAGGCAGCAGATGAGGGTTAGGAGCTGCGTCCAGTGAAGCATCTGAGCTGGCTGAGCCTAAGCCTTGCAGCAGCATTAGGAGGAAGGAGAAGTATTAGCTGCAGGAGACTCCCTGCTGCAGGGGATGGAGGCCACCATCTGCTGGTCTGACCTGCTGTCTAGGGATATTTGCTGCTTGCCAGGCTTTTGGATCCAGGATGCTGCAGAGAGGTTGCCAAAGTGTGTGTAGTCCTCAGACTATTTCCCCCTGCTGCTTTTCCATGTGGGCACCAATGATACTGGCAGGGTAAACCTGGAGTGCAACAAGCATGGCTACATCACACTGGAGGTGAAGGCCAAGGGCATGGGGGCCCAAGTGGCACCTCCTTGATCCTTCCAGTGAGAGGTAAGGGCTTGATGAAAAATGGATGCCTCCTGTGGGTCAACAAAGAGTTGCACAGCCAGTGTTGACCAACCATGGGACCCTCTCTGACAACTGAGGAAAAGATGGCATCCACCTGACCAAATGGAGCAAGTGCCAGGTAGCACAGGATCTTTGCCAACAAGCTGGCTAACCTAGAGAGGAGATGTTTAAACTGGGGATGAAGGGGCAAGAAGGAGGATGATGAAGACCCACAATCAATTGAAGAGGTTGTGGACTGGATTGGTAAAAGGGTGCAGGGTGATGACAGGAGAGACACTGAAAACAGTGAAACAGGGTGGAAAGGGGCCCACCCCAAGCACAGACACAAGTACTAAGAGGACAGCAGAGGGAGGTAGCTTTTGTACCTTTTACGGGGAATCAACATAACTGGAAGCCCCTCTGAAGTAGCTGTGCAGTGACTCCCACAGCATAGGGAACAAACAGGAGGAATTGGAGGTCTGTGTGAGGTTGCAGGGCTATGGTCTCACTGAGATCACAGACAAGTGGTGGGATAGCTCACATGACTGCAGTGCTGCAATGGAGGGGTGCAGGGTCTCTAAGAAGGACAGCGAAGGATGACGATGAGGAGGAGTTATCCTCAATGCAAGGATGCATAGAGCTCTGCCTGAGCAGAGATGATGACCCAGCTGAGAGCTTATGGGTCAGGATTAGCAAGCACCCACCAATATGGTGATTGTGATAGGCATCGGCTACAAATTTCCTGATCAGGAGGAAGAAATAGACCAATCCTTCTTCAGAAAACTGGAAGAAGCCTTACGTTCATAGGCACTGGTCCTTATAGGGGACTTTAACAACCCCAGTATCTGCTGGAGGTACAATACAGTAAAGCACAAGCAATCCAGGAGGTTTCTGGAGTGCTCTGACAGCTTCCTGACGTGTCTGAGGAGCTGGTGAGAGCAGATGCTCTGCTGAATCTCCTACTTAAAAACAAGGAAGAACTGGTCTTGAGCGTAAAAGTCAGGGACAGCCTTGGCTGTGGTGACCATAAGATGGTGGAGTTCTAAGAACAGAACAAAAAGGATAACAACTTTGGCCTCCAGGAGAGCAGACTTTTGCCTGTTCAGGGATCTATTTGGAAGAATCCCATGTGAGACAGCCCTGGAGAGAAGAGGGGTCTGGAAGAGCTGGTTGATTTTCAAGGATCACTTTCCCCAAGCTCAGGATTCATCCACCCTGATGACCGTTCAAGCAAAGCAGGCAGGATGAGCAAGGAGCTCCTCACTAAATTTAAACATAAAAAGGAAGTGAACGGAAGGAGGAAGCAGGGACAGTGCTTTCCGGGGAAGAATACGATCCAGAATGAATATGGAGACACTGTGTGAGCATACAGGGGTGAGGGGGTGAGGTTAGGAAAGCCAAAACCTATCTGAATCTGGCAAGGGCCATAGAGCAGTGATACTCAAGACACTAGTCAGACTGGATCTCACTGGTAGGCACTGCAAAAACAGAAAATGCATGCTCTTGAACCTAGGGTTGAACAATCTTGAAAATTTATGGAGAGGTAGGAAAGAAAGAGCCGAAAAAATATATTCTACTTGGTCATGTGTCATGTGTAGGCCCAGATTTCTTGCACATAAACTCAGACTCACCCAGCCCTGGATGCATTTAAATTAGGGGTTGCCTTAAGTTCCCACTATGGTCAGCATGCAGTGGTAGACCGATACTTTCAGAAGGTGGTTCACATTTTGCATAAGCTCAATGGACATTTTACCCATTGACAACTGGCAAAGCCTAAACTCCTGTCCCTGATGTCTCTGTTAATTTACAAAAGTTAAGGTGGATGTATGTGGTCCTGACTATATTTCTTTAATAAGGGAAGGTGAATAGTAATATCTCTCAGTATTTTCCTACTGCTGTTTTCAGAAAAATTCATAGGGATGTGGTCATCCTTCACCCACAGAAGGATGTGCACAGGAAAATGAGGAAAAGTACTCAGCAAAACTGAGTACAAAAGGGATTCAGGGGAAAAAAAGATGAAAAAAAAAGAGAAAATATAGTTCTAGGTAGATGCAGGCAGAGGGAATAGAAAATAGGGTTTCTGTGGCCTCAGTCACCTGCGACAGTATAACGCCATCTAAATCACCCTCCATCTAAATCTTCCACAGGGAAATGGAAAGCACTTGCCTCCCTCAGAGAGGATTATGTGTTAAAAAGATGGCAAAGGTGATGATTTCTTCTGTTTTCTCCTGCCAGTTAAATCTTGGATTGCACAGCTATAGTCATATTTTACTTACAGGCTTCTGGATAGCCAGGTTTTGTCTGTCTTCTTCAGCGCAACGTTTCAGAGACATGCTGGAATATCCATAAGACCCCAAAATGTAGGACTCCCAGTGTGAGCAGAAGGCTTGGCATGTCGAAAAGTCTAAGAACAAAGCAGCCAACATCCCTTCTCCAGAGACAAAACACATTTTGTCTGTGACATGCTTAGTCTCCATCTGCTCAGGAGAGGGCAAGTTTCCCATATGGCACTGTAGTGGGCTAGTGAGTCACTCTATTGACTCACTCCACAAAATGCACAATTGAATGTTAAGTAACTTAAGTCGGCTTTAATGGGTACAGCATATGTATACTTCATGAATGCAAAATATGCAAACTATTATTATGCCACCCCTTTTTGTGCTGATGGTACTGCATTGGTTACTAATTGATTCCTAATTGTTTATTAATTGGACTTATCATTCTCTGAATAACTTGCATTTCAAATTATCAGTTTAGAATCAAATTAGAAGTGCATCCGTTTCTCCCATGTCACCCTCTGGCCAGGCTGGTCCTGCCTGCTCCTGTGGACCGGCTCCAGCTGTACCCACAGCCTTGCTGAGGAAGGGGGGGTCCTGGACATTTCTGGAGCGCCCAAGTCATTAGTGTAGACATGTGCATTGTAAGAAGTAACCATGCACAATTTTAGCAGATAAGGCAAACAAAAACCTGATTCAAGTCTGGAAATTTCCCTCCTCCTGTCACTAAATCATCTGCAAGCAATGGAGCAAAGACAGGTGTCTGCTTTTGACACCACAGGTCATGAAAACACTTGACATACCCTACCTGACTCAGAAAGATAATTTTTTTTTTCTTTTTTACAAAAATCTACAGATGTTACTTTGAAGAGCAAAGCCTGTCCCCATGCAGAGGTGTGCAGAAAGGATGCTGTGAAGCACTGTTGGGGAAAACAAGGTTATTTGGCTTGTGAGGGCACCTGCATTTAGTGGATGTTCTGCTCTAGCTTTTTAGTAACAAAATGATCACAGCATGGGGCTAGGTCAGCGTTCTGGAAAATGGTTGGTTAGTTCAAACTTGAGACAAAAATCTGGTGTCATACAGCCAGTTTCAAGAATGATATCTGGAGTATTGAGAAGCGGTGACTGGGGGAAACTTGGAGAAGGAAGGAAGACACTACTTTCCTCCTGACTCAAGGCCTGACAGTAAATAAGGGAATTTAGCAAAACCAAAAAAAATTTGTCCTTTTTTATTAAATGAGCACTTTTGGGTTTTTTTGGAGACAAATCTAAAATGACATAGCTGTTGTACTTCAGTCATTCAAAACACCTTTTTAATTTATCTAAAATACAAATAATTTATTTTAACATATTTAATATTAAATAGCTATAATTTCACTAGACCTACAGTGTACACTATATGTATCTGTAATCCCCTTGGGCTACATTATAATGAATACATACATGGGGATGTCCTTTTTGTTTTCCTATTTTTCCCCTGGAAATGCTTTTCTTTAATAACTGCATTATAAAATTTGAAGTCTTTCTGATCTCGAAGTCAGGATCTTCTTTTTTGTGTACAAGACAACAATATTGAAGCTTTGTACTTTCAACTTTTTACCTTTTTAGAAACAGTAGTAATATATATGTATATGTATATAAAAATACTCTAGAGTGCAGGACAACTCCATTTGTAATACAGATATACCTGTTGTTCAAAAGTGGAGAATTTGTACTTTGGTTCATAAACACATTTAACAGTGCTTCCTTTGTAATGAAAATTATACACCAGGTAGTTCATAAGGACAGAAATAAATTTAGTTTTGATGAACAAACAACTACAACAGAGAACAGAATTTTTCCTTTTTTTCTGAGGAATAGACAGGAGACACAAAAACAACTTTCACCCCCCCACCCCCCTTTAAGTTTCAACATTTCCAGGAGTTGTACGTCTTTAAGAATATGCAGTATTTTCTCTAAGCGTTGCTGGTGGGTCCTCTTAGGACTTCTCTTCCTGAGCACCTGGATTCCCAGTAATGTAGTAACATGAGGTTTTATGTTTGTGAGCTTGTGCCTGTGTGTGCGCATTCGGGCTGTTGCACACATGTGTCCAGCTCGGTGGTAGTGGATCAGTTGACCTGGCTCCTACCAGCACCAGGGACTCCTGCAGAGGCGGCTGGAAATCTCGTGCTGCTGCCCCTCAGCCATGGGCTCATGGCTCCCTGCTACAGCCGAGACCTCGTCCCCACGGTGCTTGTCCCCCTGCATCTGGGAACCTTCCTCTCTCTTTTCTAACAACAGGATTTAAAACATCTCAAGGAAATGACAGAATACTGTGGACAAAGCATCTAGATTTCGTCAGCCCCTGCCCTCTCCTTTCCAGTGTGATTTATCGCTGTTGTATTTGTTTCTGCTAAAAAAAGTGTCACACTATGGTTTTTTCTTTTTTTTTTTTTCTTTTAGTTCCTTAATTTAAGCTCTATACACAGATTTGATTGCCACCAGTGGTGGATTCCTATCTATATGCATAGAAAGTTTTTGTTCAGAATACCTGCCACTCCTCCTCCCACCCTCCTCACTGCAGTCAGATTTTGTGGGGCTCCAAGGTGCTGCTCAGCACTAGAAAGTGCTTATGATTTCACACTCCTATCAATCTATAAAAGGTTCAAGTCAGAAAAATTGAGTAAAATATTGAAATAATGATAGCTGTTTAAGTCAAAATCCACTATGTTCCAGAAAGTTAGTTATGAGAGTTCTAACTTATATTCTTAAAAAAATAAGAGCATGGGATAGCAAAAAAACCCCAAACCCTGACCCCTCATGCTAACCAACAACTTTGATTCCTTTTAAGGCTACCAGCCCATCTGTTTTAACCTGCTGTCTCTCTCTGGTTACAAATGGGTAAAGGAGGATAGTGTTCCTTCAGTATCCCTCAGGCTCATGCTTTGATGACATTTAAACCATGCAAAATTATGTCCAGAGCTTTAGAGAATTCAAGGGAAACTAATGCTTGAAAGTTGTCTCTTTAAAACAGCAAACCCTTTGCTTATGTTCTCATGAGCTTTTAGGCTCTGTGTCTCGTGTATCAGATGTGGACACTTTTTTTGTTTGCTTGGTTTTGGTAATTTTTTTTTTTTATTTTCCTAGCTGGCTTCAGGTTTCTGATGCAACAACCTTTGGTCTCCACTTAAGAAAAAATCCAAACACCTGACCCAGGCTACACTTTAGGAGGCCTGTTTGGTGGGAAGTGAGTGCTGGAATGTTTCAGCTTTCAAAACTGTAAAGATTCAGATTTATAGTCAGTCTGTTTATACTCTATCATATCATGTGTGGTAGCATAGGATATCAAAGCAAGAAAGCCTACGGGGCTACCACCATTTCAAATGAAAAATAGTTCTTATGTATGGCATAATGCAGCACAGATGGAAAGTTGTGCTTTTCTGTTTTACTGTTTCTGTACATTACTCAGGCAATAAATACTGGACAAATCAAGCAGTCATTTCTAAGGCTCCATATAACCTATTTTACCAGTATCAGCTGCTATAGTTTTATATTCCCTAGAGAAAAGCTGCCTAGGTTCCCAAGTTTTATAAGTCATTTCAAGGAGACCTCACAAATAAAAACGGATGGAAAATATGGCATGGCTTTTAATAACTGTATAGTTAACTCTGCATTTTCACGTGACAGTCAAAGTTCTTGCTAATGTTCTGCAGCATTTTCATTCTTCAAAGCAGCATTTATTTAATGGCTATTACTTGCTCATTTCATCTGCTGTATTCCAGTGAATTTTGTGTCTTTATTTCAAGGACACAGCATGACAGAAACACTCTGTAACCATGTCACTTCAGGTCTGTGCTTCATAAACTGAGAAGCCAAGAAGGGTTATCTAACATCTAGTGTAGCAGACGTGCTCTGACACTGCCTCTGCAAAGGTGGCCGCAAAGGGTTCCCAAAGCAGGTTTGCAAAGCCAAGTATCCTAATAATCACTAAAGCAGTGCCTGGGAAGTGAGGGACACGGGTTCAAGGAGCACTTTCAGCCTTCATTCTGATCCAAAATACCTAAGGTATGATGTGCTTTAGGATAGGAAAGTCTCCCGCCCTCTCTCCATCACCTCCCCTTTGGGTTAAAGACCACAGACAAGGGGCCAGATCCCCCCTGACTGCTCAGCACCTGCACTGACCACTGGGCTGTTGTGCTGGCAACATGCCTGTTACAGTTTTGATGGATGTTTGTCTATTGCTGAACCAAAAAAGAGCTGTAGGTGAAAGAAAATCACCTGTTTCTCTAGAGCAGGCACTTCTGACTATGGAAAAGCCTTCAAAATTAAGGGCTAAGATATCTTTCAGGAAAAATTGACATCCCCAAAATAACTGCTGAGCAAGCTGCTGCTGTCTAGAATAAGACTCCTCACATGTGCTCACAGCCACCATGCTTTGCACAGCAGGGGGAATCAGTAGTATCAGCATCTCTTCTTCTTCTGTTTCTTATACTGTAACCTGCCAATTAAATACTGGCCCCACAATATGGAAAATCAACTTTCTCCAAGCCTTTTAGGAGTTCAAATCACATTGTCCGTATCCAGTAAAGTAGGTACCAAATTTTTTCTTCTTTTTGGAAATACCAGGGATGGAGTTGTAATATAAAGAAGATAATAAAAGTAAAAAGGAAAAGAATCCCTTAGCAATACTTGTTTAAACAGAAGAAGTAATTATGTATGGGACTCTGTGCTGCAAGATTTTTTTTGTAGGCTGGGGGGAAAATCCCTAAATATTTGTAAAGACAAAGTCAGAGCAGCTTTAGATATATCAAGCCTCCTCTTTCATGATACAAGCTGACCTCTGTCTACCTGGGGTTGTCCACCTCCTCATTTAGCAGTTGTCATATCAATGCTGCAGCCAATTCTGGAGATAAGGATGAAAGAGCATTTTCAGCATCTGATAATAATCACTCCCCTAAAAATAATTTTTGGTGAGACAGAAAGTAGTTCTTACATCATTGCTATATTCCTATGAGATAATTTGAACATTTTTTTAACCAACAGAACTTACAGTGACTCATTTTGGAGTGGTCAAAGGCTAATCACTGACTAAATATGCATATTTAGGTTCGTTTGTTAACATGCTTCATATAATAGATTTTTTTTTCCTGTTTTCAAAACTATGCATTCCTTATAGATCGATTGTAATTTATTATTTTTACTACCGACTTTTTTAGAATGGTTGGATTCTTCTTTTCAACTGATTTCCAATATCTAAATTTTAAAACATTTAAACCTCAAGACAAGAAGTTCAGAAAAAAAAAAACCCTTTAATTACATATTTAGGCAAGTTTTTTTGTGTTTTATTTTAAAGATAGACTGCAGGACTGTACTTCAGGTAACTTCACATCCAAGGCTGGGTATATAAAACCAACCTTACTTAAAGTCAGTGAGGAGCCTATGGAGAATTGGATGTGGCCACAATGGTTGCAGCTAAACTAATAAACTAAACAAGGTCAGCACATGGGCCTGAGCACAGTATGAATGCAGCCATTCATACAGGGAAATTTTTGGCACAGTTTTGGTATCAGCCAATTAGTGCTATCATGGGGACAATCCAGGAGCCAGCTCAGGCCAGGAAACACTCTCCATGGGCATTCTGAGGAATAAGCTGTATAGACATTACCCTTTCTGTACCATTTGTCCTTAGGCCCAGTGGAGCAGCCCTAGCAGCTTTTATTTACAATGAAGTCAGTGGCGACAGGGGCGATGGGAGTTTCGGGAAGGGAGAGGTTTGGTAGGAAACTGTTGTGCCAGAGAAAGCTAATGCGCTCCGAGGTCCACTAAACCCATCGCTGGCTTAAGGTTAAAATACCAGGCACAACTTTGAGAATGTAAAAATCCAGGAAATTCAGATACGCTTCTTTTCTGAAGTTGGAGACGTTTTGAAAAAGGCTTTGGTTCCCCAGCACAAAGGATTAACTCAGTCTCGGTCAGCTTGTGTGTACTAAGGCATTTTCAACCCTAGTTTTAAATTCCCCTTTTCCCATGTTTGAATCAGAGCATTACTGTTTTGCTTTAATTAATTTAGAAGAGTGGTTTTATTGTTGTGGTCTGCTATTTTTATTACAATAGCAAAAAAATTTTTAAAAAGTTATTGTTTCCAAGCTCCTGTAGCTTTTACAAGTAAAAAAACCTATAAATGGTGTCTGACTAAAAAGCTTGACATGAATAAGGGAGTCCGAGGCCCTGCCCAGCGAGGTATTGAGCAGCCTTGTGAAAGCTGGGCCAGATGGCTTCATTAGGGATAAACAAAAAGAGTGAAGAGAGAGCAGGCAGTAAGAACCATTTAAGGACTATGGAGACAGGAGAGACTTTGACCCCTGGACCACCTCAAACTGAGGAAAAATATTTTTTTTGTCAGGAATCTTTCTGTGACTTAGAAGAAGAAATTATCATGAGAGATACTCTAACCTAGGGCCTTACTACGCCTTTGTGACTTTTAAAGGTTTCTCACAATAAGAAATCTTTTTTTTTTCCCTTCTGTGTCTCAACTCCTTCTTTGGGAAAAAATCTGTTTCAGTCTCATCCTTACATCATCCTGCCATAATGCATCCCAGCTGGAGGGACTTCCCCTTCATAATCATCATTTTCCCCAGTTTGAGGCACATCCATTACTGTGTCTTGAACTGCTTTTCAGTTGAGGTTGGAGTCAGCACAGGATTTGGGCACCCCTCCACCATGTCAATGCTATTATGCTTAACTTCTGAGCATCCTGAGGCCCCAGAACAGCATCCAGAGCTCCGAATTACTTAAGAGGTAAACCAACAAAAAACAGCAATAGAAATTCTGTATACTGAATGAAGGTCACTTTACTACTAATGAAGAGAAATATTCAGCACAGAGAGGTAAAATTCCTCTCCTTTCCAGTGCTTGAATACCCCAAGTAAGGACTTTAGCCAGGCACTTGTATCCCTTCTAGTTTAAAACCTTGTTTTGAGGGAAGACACCTACACTGCTACAGAGCACAGAGCAGTGTTTCAAAAATTACTGCTTTGCATCCTTGTTTCTGCAGTTTACCCAGAAATGCCATCAGACAACATGTATCAGCATCCCCTGCAGCAGAGACCACATATCTAGATTAATTCTTCCAATTCAGACCCCTAGGCTTGAGCGTTAGCCTTTGCTGCTGCTTACTTCTGGCCCCTTCCACACACTGTGGATGTTTTGCTGCTTGGAGGGGCAGTCCCAGCAGCAGATCGGGAAGACACCCTGCTACAACCAAGAGTGTAAACTTTCTCCTGGGAATGAGGATGCAAGCATCAACCCCTTCTTAAAAAGAAATTTTAAAAAGCTATGCAGAGGGTGACACCTACAAATACCTGTCATAGTTTGGAATCAGTCTTTGCTCAAAACCAGGCAGAAAATGGATTTGCATGCAGGTCATGATTATCCCAGGTACATTTTTCACTTTCTGGTGTAAGAGGAAAAGATGACCCAAATGTTTTTTGTGGAAGGTGAAGTATGCTGTGAGCACAGCTGAGGAGGAGAGGCAAGGATATATCTAGCTGGGGAACATGGTGTATTGTCAGCGCATAGGCTCAGCCAAGTATGGGAGTATTGGCATATGAGCAAGGTGCTGCAATATGAGTTCCAACACATGGTCAAATATTTCCCTGTAGCCCGTGACTGATGTTTAAAGATCCATTTATGGCTAACTTCTAGTAAGATGATACGTTGCTTAGCTAGAGCAAAGAGCGTTACCCTACAGACACAAATGCTACAACTCCAAGTAGCTACACATGTTGTGCTGTACAAAGCAGCATCTCTCTCAGTCTATGCCATTTTCATTTGTGGGGAAAGAGACTTTTTCTGATACAGGGGTTGCAGTAAACTGGGTAGACAATGGAATAGCAGAGGGGATCCACAGTAAAGATTTGGCTAAGCTCTGGGCTGTGAAAATGCCTTAGTTGGGCTTAGGGCATGTTTCATTCCCTGCAGTAGGTCTTGTGCCAGCCTTATTACTGCACTTCGTTGTGAAAAATACTGGAAATAAAAAGACAGATCCTTTGAAAAATGCTTTAGTCAACTTGATGAGACAGAATAAAAGAAGGGGCAAGTTATGATGGATAGGGATAGGGGGTGCTTGCTGACTGCCTGCAGGTCATTCCCAAATCAGTTAGAACAGCTGCAGAGGGAAAAAAAGCAGGTTAAAAATAAACAAAACAGATTTTCACCCATTGCAATCACTGCCTTTGCCAGGCTTAGCATTGGAGACCGGCTTCCCGGAGTGAAAGAAGAAAGACTTCAGATTGCACAAAGGAATATTAATAGAAGTAATGGATGAACTTAAGAAAGAAAAAGGACTGAGATGAATATAACTTCCTTTTGGTGATAACAGATGGGTCATGGAATAATCTGAGGGGTAACTAATGGGACATGCTAAATTGAACAAAATAGACAATTAGCAGCTGTAGCAAAATCTGGGGAACAGTAAATAATGCTAAGAGCAGGCCAGTTCTACACAGTGATCAGAGATTCATTACAAATAGTACTTAGCAACTCACTTTTTAATATATTCTACTACAAGGAAATGGGTCACATTTATGGTATAATCCTATTTTTGCAATTGGTAATGCTGAAGATGAGGCAGGGTCGCAGTAGTCAACCAACTGAACACCCATTTCCAGCACTATTAAGAGTGGAAAGAACTTGTGAGAATTTTTGAAGTGGAAACAGGGAAAATTATAAAGCGGTAGTAGTGTGGCTCTCCTGGGCGTTAATGACATCATTACCGTCAGTTCTGGTGTCTGTGTTAAAGAATATTAGAAAAGGCTGACAAGAGTTATATGAACCAGTCATGTTCATGAAAAACATGTTTTCAGGCAGAGGATAAAGAAGTTTATTTTCTTTAGTGTATCCAAGGGAGGGCTAAGAGGTGACTTGCTCATAGTGTATAAGTACCAGCTTTGAGAGGTTGTTTTTGGGTGAAGAAAGTTCTTCATCCCAACAGACAATATATAATTTAGTAGCTTGAACTAAGATTAAATTTTGTATAAAAATAAATTCTTACAGTGGTTAATTATCTAGGCATTTCATGCATTTCTCATCACTTAAGGTCTTCAAATAAAGACTAGATGGCTTTCTAAAGGACAGCTGCTGTATCCCAACCAGAAGTTACTGGCTTTATTTGGGTATTAGCAAGCAGTATTCTCCACTCTGTTTTGTTGGAGGTCAGAGGTAGCAGGGACAGGAGTAATTTCTAACCTTAAAACATAGGTCAGCATTGGGAAAGCTCCAAATGCACTGCAAACATACAAGTGGTAGCAATTTCTAAGAATTCTCATCAAGATGACAGTTGTGCGTAATAAGCATCTGCCTCCATTGGGGTCTAATAACATTTTAAGGGCTTCATTTTCATTATTTTGAATGTCAGAGATGCAGAATGAGAATCCAGATTTATTTTACACTGAATAGTTCTTCTCTGCTAAAAAAGAAATTGAAAAGACAGAATGACACAAGTTTTGTATCAAGTACATTTCTCACATTATTACATAAAATCCCTTGACTAGCCCTTGCAGGTTCAGAAATGAAGAAGTCTTAAAACCCCTTAGAAAAAAAGGAAACCTGGTTCCCCATCCTTTGTACTTAGTTGGAAAGAAAAAGCATTCTCTTGTCAATCCATCAAGAACCATGATTTAAGCATAAGCTGTTAAACCAAGTAATGACATGAATTGAGGTGATTATATACTTGCAGGTACCAAACACTCATCGGTAAATGTAAAGACATACCTCAGGAGCTGTGTAATCTAAATAGCACCAAGTCCTTATGACCATCCACCTGCCCTATTTCTTTCAGATTTTATTTTATTTTTTTAATAAAGCTGATGCCGGAGGTGCTACTTAAAAAGCTCAGGGAGGCGGGAGCAGTGAGTTCCATCAGCTTTATAATAAATGGGTGTGTAAGAGGAAACCAGCCATAGGGCAAGCATTTGGAGGTGAGATATTGAGAACACCTGCTCCTCCCTCAGCATGCTCATGATTAAACATTTTACTTAGTGCGTGAACTCAAATGTGTTATGTTAAACTGGGGTCAGAAGGCACAATGTAATTACAGTTGTTATTAATATTACAGAGGCCACAATGGATAGAAATCATACTGGGCATGACTATACGTGAGTGTAAGAGGGAGTAAATCTCCTTGGGGAAGGAATTACATATTGGGTGGAGATGATAAAGGATGTTTTACTGGAATTCTCCAATTCTGTAACAGTTATGTTTCTCTTCAGAAAAACATGAATCTCTGTGTTCTTCTTCTGACTTCTGTCAGTTAAACATAAAAATAAATAAAAAAAAGAAACTCTTAGTTCAAATCAACATTTTTCAATGTATTCTGATTTCTTGACATGATCTGAATATTTTTGTGTGAGGCAGCTCAATGTTGAAATGTTCCTCTATCTTCCTAAGAAGTTTTGCACCTTTCCTTGAGAAATAGGTACAAAGTATATCTCACCTCAGGGCTGGATCACCCTTGACTACTTGTGCCTGAAGAGGAATCATGGAACACTCACACAGGCTCTAAGTTGTGCATCTGCCCTGTGCTTAAGCATCTTTAATAATCCTCAGTCATTTAATGATGAAAGTTAAAGCTTCAGTCCATTATTTTTAAAGTAATTCATGGAGCAAGGCTTAAAGATGAAATTTCACGCATTTTTTACCACAACAGCTGCACAACTTGGAGCCAGTGCTGCTCACAAAGCCAAGAAGAAGAGTGGGAATTAATGTTCTGGTGTAGTGTTGTGGTTTAACCCCGGCCAGCAGCTAAGCACCACACAGACGGTCACTCATTTTCACATGAGTGTGAAAACTTGTGGGTTGAGATAAAGACAGTTTAATAGGTAAAGCAAAAGCTGCATGTGCAACCAAAGCAAGATAAGGAATTCATTCACTACTTCCCATCAGCAGGCAGATATTCAGTCATCTGCAGGAAACCAGGGCTCCATCACACATAATGGTGATTTGGGAAGACAAAACACCGTAATTCCGAACGTCCCCCCCTTCCTTCTTCTTGCTGCAGCTTTATATGCTGGGCATGATGTCATATGGTATGGGATATCCCTTTGGTCAGTTGGGGTCAGCTGTCCCGGCTGTGTCCCCTCCCAACTTCTTGTGCACCCCCAGCCTACTTGCTGTCAGGGCAGTGTGAGAAGCAGAAAAGTTCTTGATGATAAACAAGCACTGCTCAGCAATAACTAAAGCATCCCTGTGTTATCAACACTGTTGCCAGCACAAATCCAAAACATGGCCCCATACTAGCTTCTATGAAGAAAATTAACTCTACCCCAGCAAAACGCAATATATTCTTTATATTTAGTTATTCTTTATATATATCCCTTATTCCATACTATTTACATCATGCTCAGGTCCTCACTATCCTCATTAACCACTACTACTCATCCTATCCTTTGTGATACTTTTCCCACACATATGATACACAGATTTCATTCCCTTAGTCTACAGAGCACCTCTGTAAAATGTCCGTAAGTGTCCAAAAATTGTCCATTGAATTAATTTAGTCCATGTCTTTGGGCTCCATCTGTTACGGTGGTCACTCAGGACAGGCAAGGTGGTGTATTTCATGGAGTTACTGGGCACCAAAACCGGCTTGGGTCAGGTCACTGTTGCAATTGAACTGCTTCTTACAATGCTCATCCTTCCCTGGTTTGGGTGGTTGCTGCTCTAGTACTTCTTATAAAATGCAACTCAAATCATGGGTTACAACAATTTAAAGGCATATCCATTACAAACTCCACCCCTCGTGCCTTTGGACCAGGCCATGAGGTTTAACATTGCAATTAATTCCTCCCCTTACACCTGCTCCAGCATGGACTTATCCACAGACTGCAGTCCCTTGGGTTGTACCTGCTCCACTGTGGCCTTATCTTGAGTCAGATTACCAAAATTAAACAATTATATTAATTTAAAGAATATATTTTTTCCACTTAACAAATAAAATAGAAAAATACAGTAATTGTATCTTCAGTGCTGATATATTTGTACACTTTTGAACCTATGGGGAAAAAGTCCCATATTACATTTCCTGTCTTGATTCAAGACATGAAATAGGTGGTTTTTTCACAGCCTTTCATCAACTTCTAAAGATCAATTTCTAATTTAATCACAGTTTCTGTGGCCAAATAATTAGTGCAATGAGCCACCTTCCACCAGCTGTTGTGAGAATGGCACCACAGCGTTAGACACATCCTGCAAGGAATTTCACAAAATAGCTATCACTTGGATTTTTTTTTTTTAATATAAGATAAATATTATGTACAAGCTCTTAATATTCATAGGAATACTAAATTCTTAAAGTAAATAAAATATAATAAGAAGCCATAACTAAAGCTCTCCATAAATAATGTAGATAAGTGCAGCTGCTCCCAGCACAACAGTCGAGTGCATCTAAGTGAAGCTAGTAATTCTGGTTCCTTATCAGAAACTTTCATCAAAGTTCAGGGATAGATATTGAGTACATTTGTATTCTGCTGCCTTTATTTATCTTGAGCAGCACTTTACACCACAGAAATATTCTACAGGACAATTACTGTAAGGGGTGAGATGCCACATCCCTTTTATCCTGTAATCTGTTTCTGACCATAATCAGTAGCAATTGTTATACAGAAAGGCAGGTATAAAATATGGTATTAATTAGACCCCATCCTGAAAGGCTCAAGTCCTGATTCTTTCTATCCCTGACTTAAAAAGAAAGGACATTATAATTAATTTTGAGTGTTGAGCAGCATTGTTACTGGAATCAGAAAAGGAAATTTTTTTTCTGAATCTTACCTAACCTTGACTTTAACAATTCTCTGTGGCAATGTGTTACCCAGTCTAATTGCACAATTTATAATTTAAAAAAAATCTTTGTTGTTTTTGAAGCTTAGTATTTTTAAATTAATTGAAAGGTCACTTGCTCATGTATTATAAGATAGGTTGTAATGCCTACAATCAGTCCCATATGCTGTTGATTGAAAGGCTTAAGTTGCTTAAAATTTTGTGACTTCACCTGTTTGCAGTGAAAATTTTCCCTGCCAGATATCTGCCACCATTTGATTTTCCAACAAAAAAAATCAATTAAAACAAAGAAGCTGTTTCTTCCAGTGACAACACAGGAAAATACCTTATTTTTTTATATTAAGTTATTCATACGACTCTTTAAACTGAAAAGTCTGCATATTGCTTGGCTTTTGAGCAGGAACTGGAAAACTGAAAGGTTGTTGTTTTAGTGTCAAAGGTGTGCCTTTATCCCTCCTGTCATAATTATTCCAGGTATGATCAGGTTTTGAATTTCAAGTTTTAAACCAGCAACTCTTAGTTAATTCATGTTCTGTAGAGCATAGTAGCTGAATTCTTAACGTTCCATCCAGAATTAAGAATTTAAGTGCAGAAAGTTGCAATACAAAGTCACAGTTGCAAAAATTCCAAATATACAGGAGTTATGCAATGCCAGAATTGAGATCACAGATAGAGTTAACAATCTCCTTGTGCTTATGTAATAGTCTTTAATTCTGTAACACTCTACTTTTTCTTTTTGGTAACCTTTAAAACATGGAGGAAAAGTAAATCAAACAGAGTAAACATTTAGCTTGTTTTTTCATTCTTCTTGCTAGGGTCAGCAGAGCCCTTTTGTGAGTCCCCTGCAATCTTTGCTCACGCTCCCACCATATGAACTTTTTACCTGCTCCTCAAATTTCATAAAGAAGTAGAACTAGGAATGTCTATCACATATAATTGTGATATCCCCATTAAAGAAACATGAAAATTCATAGACCCATCCTGGCCCATAAAAGGCCTGACTAATCTAGTGGCCTTCCATGATGGAGTGACTGTGTCAGTGGACAAGGGATGTCATCTACATAGACTTCTATGGATGTTGTCTACATATACTACTGTAAGGCCTTTGATACAGTCCCCCACAACATTCTTACCTCTAAATTGGAGAGATATGGGTTTGATGGATGGACTGTTAGACAGATAAGGAACTGGATGGCCACATCCAAAGATTTACAGTCAATGGCTCAATATACAAGTGAAAACCAGTAATGAGTGGTGTCCCTCAAGGGTCCATACTGGGACAAGTATTATTTACTATCTTCATCAACTACATAGACAGAGGGATCGACTGCACCCTCAGCAAGTCTGCAGATAACACCAAGTTGAATGGTGTAGTTGGTATGCTAGAGGGAAGGGTTGTCATCCAGAGGGATCTTGACAGGCTTGAGGAGTGCACCCATGTGAACATGATGAAGTTCAACAAGGCCAGGTTCAAGGTACTGCACTTGGGTTGGGGCAATCCCCAATAACAATAGAGACTAGGGGATGAATTGATTGAGAACAGCCCTCACTCCATCATGTAACTCTTTCCAAGATCCACTTAAAACAGGTCTCTTTAGATAGTCTCGTAAACAAAAGTATGCTGTTCTTATGATGCGTCTGAACTCCAAACTAGGGTTTTAGAGTTAATTTCATCAAGAATTCAGTAGATATCACTAGTGTTCCATCAACATTAGACTACTAGGCTCTGCAATAAATGCAGAAAAGATAAGCTATCATATACAATTAACATGTTCAAAAAATATCCACAGATCAACGTATTTACTGCCAGAAAGCTAGCAATCCTCTAAATAAAACCAATATTCTTTGGCATTTAGTTGAGCTTTCAGATAACACTGCATCTGGTTTTAGAACAGTCACAAAACCCAATTTACCAAGACAAAAAAACCTCTTAGCAGGGGGATAGTCCTCTTGTGAAATAAATTTTAGTTTAGTATGAGATACTCATGTCATCATATAAGCTTATTGCTAGGAAAGAAAAACTTCAACAACTGTTCACATCTGTGGATAATATAACAGCACATAATGCTGAAATCTACACAGAAAATAATTAAGCAATTTATATTAACACTGGAAGGAGATTATGCCTTCAAAAATAACATTATCACAAATTTCCCTTCTAAAACATCTAAATTTAAATAACCTTCTCTAAAATGTCTACAATCATTGTAACTAGAACTTCTAGTAGGATTTTCAGGTAGAACCAAGTCTTGCCTAAAATGCTGTCACCCTATATGGTTGAAAACTGAACAGGCACTCTTGTGACTGTTGGAGTGAATTCTCATAGACAATGAATAAAGGATATCAGTGCCTAGTTGCAAGTGGGTAAATATATTTCAGAAAACATCTACTACATCCCTGACCTCTCTGTCATGCTCTTCCAGGGAGACTCACAGAAAGCAGGCACAAAGGGAGTCTGGAAGCTCAAAGTCTGCAGAAAGCCCTGGACTCAATAGGGACATTGTTCTTCAGACCAACTATAATCAAAGAATACAGTTTCATGATCTATTCAAGCCAATCTGTAACTGTGCTATGTTGAAAGGGTCAGGCCTATCCCCAGTTCCTGTCCAAGCTGTACATTCCTGCTCCTTCTTTGCAATTAACCGCCATGATTGTATAGCTGGGGATCAGAGTCTTCTGCAGAATTAATTTTCAGTATTGCCATGAGATGATTTGGAAATACGTGCCTGGATATTTTTGGGTACTGTTCTGTAGTGTAGAGATGAACCATATATTTATGGGCCAGAAGGGAGGGTGGAACCAGCAGCGGGAGGAGTTTAGGTTGTTATAGACCTGTATTGCTTCCAACAACGTCATTTCTTCTAACCTGAAGAATTTGCTGTTTCTTCATCAAAGATGGTGAAGAGAACATATGCCCCAAAGCACGTCTGCTGTTACCAGCAATATCTCTTCCTGCAGAATGGCCGATATTGTACACAGCAGAACAGATGAAACCATGCTGTTTGCTCCTGTGAAAGTATTATCTTATTTTCACCCTCCTATTCCTGTTCCAGATACCATATAAACATCTTGTTTGGCTATTTTTGTGGTGTTCTTGCATCTGTGTACATACCTAAGTCCAGAATTGCACCAAAGATGCCTGCCTGACTTGGATTTATGTTGTATCAGAACATCACAAGGTTCTTAAAATGCTTAAAGGAAGCATGTAACCTCCAAGAAGAAAAACAATGTCATATTCAATTGTGGGTAATTACTTCTATCATTTGGCAAATAATTTAAATACTCCTTTCTTTTTCATTATTTGGTCGAGTATAGTTACAGGTATTGGGGTATTTTATTTTCAGATTTGTATTACCAATTGCAAGGCTGAAATAATGGTCCCATTGGAGCCTAAGAGAATTTTGTCTTTGGCACCTAGATTTAACCCTCACATTCTTTTAATGTGTCTAGTGGTGGCTAGTGCTAAGCAAATTGTAGATGTTTAACAAATACATAGATAATAGTAGCTCACAATAGTTATAATTAGGGATACTGAGTGCATGGCTCAGCCATGCTTATTTTTATAGCTGGTGAGCTATTCTGCTCAAATGAATAATCTCATTGAAGCCAGTGAGACTTGAAGGGGGTTAAATTTAGCATATCACACATGTCTGTAGAGCTGGAGCCACAGCTTGTATAACAGAGCATTCCTAATGTTCCCCAGGACCAGCATGGAAAAGTGACTTGAACAAACCATTAGATGGCCACAGAAAAATGACTTAAGGATGTGACCCTCACAGACCTGATTTCCTGTAAGCTGCAGATGAACAGCAGTGCAAGCACTTAGAATAAAAGCTGCCTGTTTCTCTGGTGTTTGGAAAAAGTTTGGGACAATTTTCTTTTCTTTTGCTTGCATTTTTTACTGGAAAAAGTACTACTGCAGGATAATTCTCACAAAAATATCTGTAGGCTTAAACATTTAAAACACTATTTTGGTGATTTTTATAAGGTCTAGATACTAGAATAGGATATGGATAGAGAAACAAGGATTGCAGCTAGTTTTATTTAGTCCTATTAACAATTTGAAGACTGTGCTATATAGAAAATACACTGGTGATAAGTCAGTGTCCTTGTAATATTCATAAAGGTGCTGGTTAGGTTCAACTGCAGTCTGGTATTTGCACCCAGGAGCTATTTTTTCCCCCTTACTGTTATTTCTGCAACTCTAATGCATGAATCATGAAGAGAGTCTTTTTGCAGAAGCACATTATTATCCACCAACAGCAGCTCCTTACATTTGGCACAACATTCCCTCAAACCACCTATTGTTATGAGGGCACTGATGTTGGTTAAATGCTATTATACAAATAACATTAATCATATGTGCCTGCAGTTAATGTTAATTACTATGCTCTCTGCTTCTCTTCTCCTTTCCCTTATCTTTCCTCCAGTAACTCTCAACAGAGGAACTGAGGACCCACTGTTTCTGTGCCCTTCCTGAAGACCGAAGGAGGAACAGAGCAATCCCTCTGTGAGCAGTGGCACCAGTTAAAATGCAAGAAATGTGCTTTCAAGAGAAACAAGAATCCCTGATAAAATGTTTTGGGGTTGGATTTACAGCAGGAGTAATATTTGAAGTAGTGTCTTAATTCATTAAAGCACCAAAGCTCGGGTGATAGCAGCCGCTGACAGTGGCAACAAGCTGCCCAGTTGGGACTGACCGATGGGTTCATAGGCTGTTGCTGGGGATATGAGGAAAAAGAACTCTGATAAGCTGCACCATCACACTAGGCTCCATTCTCTCCAGAAATCAGGTCAGAAGTGGTCTCATTGCTCACATTTCCCAACGGTGGTCAAGAGTTGAAGTCCTTGGGCTCACAGCATCACAAATGCCTCTTTTGAAGTAAGGAGGACAATCAGACTAAAAGGCAAGTAGTAACTCTACACACCTATGCAGCACAAAGCAAATGTCTATGCAGAATCAGGCTCCAGTATTGTTTGGGATACACACATCCTCCACTTTCTTGCTCAGTGAATGATCTACTGTATCCTTTTCCAAAATCAGAAACTATTGCAACTTTTGGCCTATTTTTTAATTCAGAGTGACCACAGTTGCTGTTCCTTGTGGCCAGGTGAGCGCTGTCCACATGAGTGAGGTACATTCTGAGTAGATCTACTGGATCTGATGCACGCAGAGGTTGATGGTATGATTCACTGTGTCTGAGTGAAGGAATCTGCAATATAAGAAATGTATGAGCTAGTACCTCTTGTCTCCTTTTATAGTAATTTGTCAGATCAATGTTAGGTGTCTATTTTTTTGAGTGAATGCTAAAGATGATAATTTTTACGCTTTGACTGTGAAGTGAGCCTCAGACGCCTACCCTGAGACACTGATATCCTATACTATACTATAAGGATGTCCATGGCAGGCCAGAGGCATCTCATGCCTTGTCTGTGAATCCCAGGCATGTCTGAGTGTCCCTCCACAGGCAAATATACCCAGCACCCTGGCCTATCAATACGGCGTAGGTTTTAAACATTTATAAGAGCAGTGAGTCCCACCAGTTTATCGCCTAGCCCTACAATATTACAGATATTGTCCTTTCTCACACTCTTGACACATCCTCTGTTTGTTTCTCGCACACTGAGCAGTTGTTTTCAGTACATTGACCACTGTGACATCTGACCAAGGGGTCAGAGTGAACTCAGGGATCAGTTCCATGCAGAGTATTGTTTCTTGAGGGAAGACAGCTTTGTGAGGATCAGACTGAGGACAAAGCCCTCTCTCACTGTCCTGTGCTTTGTTTCTTGCTGAAGCCTGTGCCCCTACATGCTCATCTCCCACGCTGAACATCTGTTCTAAGTTCACTCTTTGCTTAGAGTGTTTATAAAAAAAATGATAAGGTGGACATTTATGGATACAACCAGGTACCTTAATTTCCTTTCTGAAGACAGTTCAGAGCTACAGTTTCACCCCATCCCTCCTGCCAGATCTGTAAGGTTTTCTCTCCATCTTTCTTCTCAGCATCGCAGGGGAGGTGGGTGAGGAGCAAGAGATGCATCACAGCCTGAGGACGACAGCTATTCCTGCGTGTCCTTATTGTGTGCAGATGATAAGCTCAGGCTGCTTGTAGCTCTGATAATGGCTAGGTATCTCCTTGACTCTATTCTTAAAGGTGAGGAATGATGCCAGTTTTCTGGAGGAAAATTTCCCCCCCAAATTATCAAGGTGGATTTTAAAAGCTTGGCTTTTTTTTGAATAAGAAGCATTTATTAGCTGTCTGGGTACTAAGATATGGGTAGGCAACAGTAGTGCCTACTAGAACCAGACTGATAAGATTTTGATTTTTCAAGCATAGAAGGGAATATTTATTGCTAGGATATAGCTGAGCTGACGTAACTGTGGATGAATTAAGGCAGCAGAAGCAACAGAGCTGCTTTTTTCAAAGGTCATCCATCCTCACACTCATTTTTCCCACTTCTTAATTAGTGTGAGAACCTGCTGTGTGAGGACCCCATCTCAATTTCCTTCACCTACTGTACTTACATCTATTCCACTCCTAGCTTACTTGCATCCATTTCCATAAGTGTCTGTACAATCGGAAACAGGCATTCCTCCAACCAAAATGCTTTCTGAAATCATTGTGGTTGTGCCAAGAAAACGTTTGGCGCAGAATCATCACAATGTTTTTTTACAGACAAGAAGACATGCTGATAATTTCTTCAGATGATCTAGTCTATTAATACCTGAGGCTGATATTTATGTCTGGAAATGGAATGCAACCTGTCTGCAGTCCCTTCCCTAGATAAGGGCAAAAGTCAGCCAGCTCCCACCTTCCCCACAAAATTCCCTGGTTCCAAACAGTCCGTTGAAAGTACTGGAAGCCAAACAGGTAATTATTTATTTTACAATCTCCCTTCCCTTCACGTCCAATCCAACAAAATTTTTAAACTAATTTTTAACAGGTAATTAATGTCAATAAGGTGCTGCTCTCCCAAACAATGGGCTGCAAGAAGCAAAATTGTCCAATAAAAATACACTTTCTTCTGTTACAATTATATTCTGCTACAGCTTCTATTACAATTAGGTTTCTAATATTGCTCAATTTTATACAGGCACGCACCATTTTTTTAATAATGTATATTATATTCAACCAAAAATGTTGATCAACAACTCAAATTGTGCATCTAATTAATTTAAATATTCCATAAACTTTCAAAGCTGCTCGAATGGCCAGATGTGATTCAGAGCTGTGCCCTTATTTAATTATTGCACCCCTGATACTTCAAATTTTGATTTACTGTGATAGAACAATCTGGAGTTACTGTCATAAATATCTATTCTGCTTAAAGTGGCTTCTCTTTGAAAGGTGTTCAGTTCAACCTGATCCTGGGAAAAGTGCAGGATGATTTAATATATATAAACTTTCAGCTAGGTATGATAAAATCACTGGGGTGTGTGCACCACTGTCAAATCTCCGTGTTCAATGAAATACTTAATTTTTCCAACAAGACAGGTGACCTCCCCCTGGCTGGCAGTCTCCAGCCCTTGAACAGCACTAATCCCTTGTAAAGGGTTCAGTGTGAACCCTCTGCCTTGTCTCATCAGCCTGCATGGCAGGCAGCGAATATTAAAGGACAAAGCTGTGGTGTTAAGGAGTAAGCAAGAAAAAAGGGGGCTAACCTGTTTGTATGCCCACTAGTGAGCCTATGGGTTTTGCATGTGAGCTTTATTATGGTTTGACCTGTGCTGGTGTAAATATTGTTGTTGGTCCACTGAAGCCCTTGGTGGGCTTCAACAGAAAATTAAATGCTCTGATGGTAGGTTCATATTTCTGTCCAAAGCTGGATGCTTTTAGAGATATATCCACTAGAGAAATTACTCAGGAACCTATGCAGAAGGTCAGAGAGCCGCTCCAGCTAACGCGTTCCCTTCACCACCAGCTGCCACCAAAAGGACCATGAAGCCCCAGTTAGCACAGATAAACTCTTGCCCAGAGTATTTCCCTATGACCCAGCAATGTGAGACTCGCAGGATTCCTGAACTAGAGGTGGTGTCTCCATTTAACAATCCTGACCTGACTTAGCTGGCTTAGGAAGCCACAGAGGGTGGCTGTGGCATTGCTGAAGCATGGTCTGAAGTGCCCACCTCAAGTCTTTAGTGAGTGCCTGACCCACTGGGCCCACGCTGAACTCCCTGGTGTTATTTGCAGTAAATTAGTGAGATTCAGATTGGTTATATCTGCACGAGCTACAAGCACAGTCCTACCTCATGTGAGGCTGTGCCAAGGTCCAGAGACAGATGACTTTGAACAGCAATTGTTGAAGAAATGCAGCTGGAATTGTTGGCTTCAGTAGCTCATTAACTTACAGACCTAACTATGACCATTTAAGGTTGGTGTTAACTACCTTTTTCCAGGTTCTTTCAGCAGAAATATCCTGTAATTTGGGGGATGTGGGGAGGGCACAGACAGGATTAGTTTTTTCTTTCTTGTTACTGCTTATCACTACAAAATTACATCATCCAAAGAGATACCACTTCATAGCCAAACACTAACCCAGAATTAGCATAAGGCAGATCACTCAGTGCTTGCCCACCCCAGATGCCTGGTTAGAGGAAGGGATGGCTTTTCTGAGTAGGAATTCAGCTGGAGGATGGGAGGCACCAGCTGGCTCCTGGGCCAGGCTGTCCGGGAGCACTGCAGTCCTTCTTACACCACCCAACCGCCCAAACTGATGGCATGCCGACTGATCACTGCTCTCCTGCCTTTTTATTGAAAAGGTTGAATGCTCATTGCCTTACATTACAAAATCAAAACAAAGTCTGAAATACTAATTTTTTTGGCAAAATGAAATTCTTGTTTCTGAGCCAGGCCTGGGCAGGAGGCCGCACAGTTAATACAGTGCTAATCTGAAACTTTACATTTCTCCCTTGTGCCATGAAATGTAATTTATACATCTCTTGATTCTTAACTAATAATTAAGAAAGCAATACTTAGAAAAGGAGTCACATTTGTTCTTATAAAGGAACCAAACATTGTGGGTGGCACTTCTGGTTAAAATGGCATAAACCATTTTGGTGATCAACAGAAAAATTAGGAAATAATGCTCTAGGGAAAAAAAAATCAGCTTGATTTCTAAATTAAAGTTAATTTTCCAAAAAAAAAGTTTTCATTTAGAGTATTTTAATATGATATGTTAAAATAAAATGGTAAAATGAAACTTTCCCAAAATTATCTTCCCTTTTTGCTTTTTCCACTCACTGTAGAGTAGGTTCATGAACAGTTGCTGACACCATCATACTTTCAGTTAATAGAACACTAATCTGAAACATTTCAATGAGCTCTCTTCATGGCATTTTTACAGGCACAAAAAATCAGAGTAACCTGTCCTGGGGCATTGCAAATTTTGCACACAACTTGAAATGTGATTTACTTGCATTCATTTACATAAGTGCTGACTTGATATATCTACTTCAAACTAAACACAATGATTTTCAGGAGTAAAGATGATGATTGGTTTTGAATCTGGAGCATGTGGAGTCAATGTTGTCTAGAAGTGACAGCTAAGTATCTCAAATATACTTATTTTATTTTCGGAACTAACTAATAGCTTCTCTTAGGGTAAGTGCAATGTATTAGTCATGTATCAGTGTCAATTTGTCTGGCCAGTTTAGAAATCTGATCCTTTTATTTATCACTGGAAACTTACATTTGTAATGCTCAAGCTGCTCATCTGCCGTATCCAATGATAAATAAAGGGAAAAAATATCTTTCCTTTTTTAAGGGTTAGAAAATTAAATACTTTAGTATTCATATTTTATTTATACTCTTTGAACAGAATATCAGCAAGAAAATTGCAGTATTACATCTTACGACCAAAAATCTTTCCTCCTTTTCCAAAGGCTGTCAGTAATCTATTACTGACTAAAAGCATGTGAATCCCATGTTCATCCTGAAGATACAATATACAATATTTCACATCTACTGCACTTGGATTTCCACCATCAGCTTCTTTCAAAGACACCCTGACAATTTAAATGGTGAATTATTAAGTCTGGATAACAAGGACAGCATTCACTTTCTTTGTACTGCTCCAGCTAGAGTAGAAGACTCTATTAATTATCAGACCAGAAATGGGCTGGGATTTGCTTTGTACACTGCTAAGCAGTTTAACTGGAAGAGATGGGGTTATATATGACACTAAATGACCTTTCTAAAAGCTTGTTTTTCCACCAACTGCTTGTGTTGAAACCAATTGCAGAAGTCATTCAAAATGAACTGTTTATTGCTTCCTAAATGCATTTACTGCATGCCAGATGTCCATTTCAAAACATTCTGCTGTGTGCCTTTTAACTGACCCTACACAGAGACGCAACTGCCCATATCCATTACTCTGGAAATGTTGCTCACTTAGCAGTGGGCTGCCAGCCCAGCAAGCGCTGGGGGAGACCTTCTTCAGTACCACAGAGATTAGGAAGAGCAAAAGCAACTCCTTAGAGGAGGTGGGTCCACGTCCGACTCGGAAGGGCGATTGCAGCCCCGAGCAAACTAAATTGACAGTGTTATCTAGTGAGACAGCTGACACTAACAGTGAACACATGGCAATGCAAACTCCCAGCATGGGATGCTTGCGGGGTCCCTGCAATTGCCGCCTCTCTTGTGCTGTAGAGCTGTTTTTTAACTGAGCTGTGTTTTCTAGCTAGTCTGTTGCCCTGGGCACTTTTCTTCTGGCTCCTTAAACTACTGCTGCCATGTGTGTCCCTGGCATTTCTCCTCCAGGCCTGCAGCAGCCACCAGTGGCGAGGCTTAAACACATTAGTCCCTACTTAGCGCACGCCTTTAGATGTGTGCTCTCCAGGATGGCATCATCCTTGCAAACACGGTGCTTGGTAGATGTTGGCCAGAGGAGCTTCCTGAGAGTGACTTGTTGGTCCAACTTGTTGGACCTGATTCCCCACTTTCTTGCATCAACGGACCTTAAGTCTAGCAATGCTAGCAGGAGCATGGCAATTTCTGCCTTTAATATTCCTCAGCAATTTTGTAGGTTTACCACACCTTGAGAACATGCTAAAACTTTCCTTAAAACTTACCTTAAAACTTTCACCTGGTCCTTCAACAAGGTATGACTTGCATATGGAAGTTAGGTGGTCAGTTTGGTCAGTTTTCTTCACTATTAAATATTTTTCTTTATTAGCAAATCCAAAAGAAGTTATGTTATTGTTCTCTCCTTGCAGGCAGTTATATATTAACTGCCTCTGCTAACATCATCTGAGATTTCTTATTGTAAATGTTCTTGTTCCTTTCACAGTACCCTGCAAGTGAGACCTGGATGGAAATGAAAAATACATGAAATGAAAATAAAAATTCAATCCAAATTAGGATTTAAAAAAAAAAAACCCAAAGGAAATATTTCCACAGTACAATAGTGAGGAAATTAAAGTCAGACTAATCAAAACCTATTTTGAGTAACTTCGACATCTAGCACTTAGGAAAAGAAATTACTTTTATGTAACTGATTTCAACCCATGTCAAAATCAGTATTTTTTTCTATAACTGTAAGTACATAACAAGTCAATTTGAAATTATAAAATAGAACATATTTATCAAATGAGAGGAAATTTAACAAATGTGAAAAAAAAAAGGAAGGCCTATCATGCTTTTTTTTTAAGGCTGAAAAACCTTGAAGCTCAATCCATTATGAAAACAGTTTGGTTTTGATGAGTAGGAATTTTCAGCAAAGCTTTCAGCCCTACCCCAACCAGTGTTTGTTTAATTTCAGATCAGCTATACTGCAAAGCAAGGAAGCCATCTCCTAATTCCTTAGGAACACAGAGCTCGCATTTGGCATAGCAAGGCCACAGAGAGCAGCTCTGCAAAGCTATGACGTACTTAACGTAATGTTTGTTTACACATTTCAAAATATCACTATATTCTTTGCCATGCCTTCCTTGCTCCTGACAAAACACAAACCAACCTGAAATAAAGCATATGAAAGTAATTAACTACCTCTGCATTTCTCCTGTTTTTCTTCAACGTAAATTCAGTTAAATCCTGAATTTGAAATTAATCCTGGGCTAACTGCAAACACTTTGGTTTTAATTTGGTTTCATTTGTAGTTGTATAGAATGAAGAAGAATGAGAAAAGCAATCATAAAAGACACATGCAGGAAATTATTGCTATATTATTGATTTTTCCATGAACATTACCTATATGTCAGAGGTGGATTTTTTTTATTTACTTAGAAATAAGAATGCAATACACATCTGTATCAATTATACCTTAGTTAATGGTAGAACATGGAGCCTACTTTTGCAAAGGTAACAAACACTTTAAGTGAAATATTCAGAATAAGTTTGCAACTGACTTACATAATTTTAACTTCCAATTTCGGTTAATCTCAGTAAATGTGCAAGAACACAATTCATTTGGTAAATTAGCAGTGTCAGAAAGAAAGCAGTTACACCCACAGTAGTAAATCAGTTGTTCCAGACTGCTAAAAGGAACTAAAACTGTCAATCACTCAAATGAGGCTGAAAGGGCTTAACATTGTGCTGGCATGCAAATAAGAGGAGCCGTCTGCGGAGAGTAGATCTGTACTGAAAGATTAACGAAAGTACAGGAAATGGTTTGGAGCTATCATTAAAGTAAAAGCCTTGGAAAGTATATCAAAAGAACAGGGGAAAAAGCACATTGGGAAAAAGCAATGATTCCACTTGCTTCACATTGGTTTCACCACGGTGGGTGAGAGGAGAAGAGGGATATATGATGGACAGAGTGACAGGGAAGGGTCTCACATAGAAGTGAAAATGCAACTGGAAATGTCTTCAGAATAGTTGCTATCAATAAGCACTTTGACAGTCTGATGAGGTCTCAAAAGAGCTGTTTCCTGATGCACCCTTAAGACACCCAAAGTCCAATTCTGTGGCAGGCAGTGCTTGTGCTTACCTTCAAACACACTGAAGATTTTGCAAAGTGACTAGACCTCTTTACAGCTCGGAACTAAACTGTGATCTCTTTGCATGCTTGAACTACTGAGGTTCCAGTTGAGACTGGAGGGTTTTATCATTTGATCATAATTTTGGTTTCATTCAGTGTAACTTATTCTGAGGTCTGATCATCACTTCAGCTGCACACAGTTCTCCCATTTTCAGGCCAGACCTCGCGTTTGAAAACCTATGTACACTGACAGCAATTACCCTAGCACCTCTGGCATATCCATCATCTGGATGTCTCCTCACGCTGGGAGCAATAGCAATTATAGCCAGAGATGAAACAATCTCCTTAAAGCAACATGTTTGGAACAGAAACATTTTGAAAAAATAAAAAAGTGTTAAAATAAAAATCTAACTTGTCAGATATCTAACTATATTCCAGGGAGATGCTGGTAGTGCTGAGGTTTTAAAGACCCTTGAAATCTCAGCTGGTATATGCTGTTCTTTCAACTCATGAATCTGTTCACACTTCCAGCATCTAAGGATGAGGCTTCTAAGGGTCACCTTCTTTTTAACATGTTCATACTTTCTTTGCCAAGCCAAAGTCACTGTTTTATTACCCTGACTGCTTCTAACCCCCAGCTTTAGCAACGAGGCTAGTAATCCATTAGAACTTGGAAGTAAGAGCCTTACTGAAGGTGCTTTTTTGGAGTGTTTTTTTTTTTTCAAGCACTTCTATGTGAAACCATTTTCTTCCCTTTTGTTTTTACAACAGTCCCCCATGGTCCAATAGATGCTAATTTTACCTCGCAAACCTGGTCATGTAAAGTGGGATTTTCCTCGCCTAGTTTTAGCTGCCTACAATTGTCTAATTTAGTCACATTTAGTTCTTTTTATCATGGACAGAAAGAAATAGGTGTCAGCAAAGGATAACATATCCCCTACATTTGGAATTTACCTTAGACTTGGACAACTTAACTTTTAAGTACCTAAAGTAGTTGAGATCCATCCCACCTGTACTATTAATGAATTCTGTTCCATTTTCATAGCCTTTTACTTACTATTTACACATATCATACCTTTAGACACCTCAGTAATAATAAAGCAACAAAATGCAACTCAGATTCAAGACAAAGTCCTACAGGACTGCTGGAAACTTAATTATTACTTAATTATTAACCTAATTTTTTTGCTGGTGTCCTACAAATTAACATTGTTACTTTGTGATATATGTAGGTCTCAGTCCTGCCAGGCACTGTGCACTTGCAGCTTATTCATTCAGCTGCATTTTACAGTGAGCAGGGCACATGCCTTCATTGGTCACAAATGCCTTGTAAACCAGATGATTAATTTTAAGATGGTCCTTTGTGAATCAGCACTGATTTGTAAAACCCTCACCTGTTCAGATAACTCTTCTATTCAAGACATTCCCCAGGTTCTTAGCCTAATAGGTGTACCTCTTCTGACACCAGCTGGTGCTTTTCTAATTTCTCCTTCAGATAACAGGTCAGCAGGCTGCTGCTGCTTTCTTTTGTTGTAAATCTGGAAAACGCTGGCGGTTACATTTGGCACTTGTGAATATGGCGCACTTTGAGAAGCTGAGACTGCAGTAGCCAAGAATAACACCCCCCCAAAACAGGGTATGTAACACTCCTGTGTGGAATTTGAATCCATTGCAGAAGATTTGTGTCTTCATCAAGACATCTGAAATCTTACCTAAAAAGTAGGAATGGTTGGGTTTATCTTCTTTTTTTTTTCTGTTTCACTTACTTAAAAAAGATGAGCATACATGTAGATGTATTAGTATAATAAGTAGAAACACCAAACAAGACTGTCACATTACTGCCATTAAAGTACTGGAAGGTGCAAGCTGGAATTTTAGCTCCATATTCAAATTACCCCAGAATCCAAATATGTTTCAAAGTGCTTAATTAGGTATCATCCATTGAAAAGAAGCTGTTACTAACTGCTGGAGTTGGTGGTTGAATACACAAGCTGTGGAGGTGACTGGGTGAATGTGTCAGGAGGTGGGATTTCCAGTATTGCTGTCAAGCCTCCAGCATTTCTTTTTTTTTTTTAACTCAGAGACCTTTATTCCACTTTCTGTGTACTTCAAACTAATTAAATGTCTGAAGTGACAGCTCCTGCAACACTTCTGTCTTTAATCCTCTGCTGGTCTATCTATTCTAGTCTATGCATGTAAGGTAAGAATGCACAGGTATGGGAAGCCCAAAGCAGCTATTGCAAATATTAAGGTAAAAATCTTAGTCACATGATGAATCCTTTAATTGCTTCTTTGCAGTATAATCAGGACTTTATAGCAGTAATCTGGGAATGCAACGAATCTTTTGAATATTTATCTACTGGAGGTGCAGGTCCTCATATCTGTCAGCAAATTGCTGAGAGATTGTGGGACTGTTTATGATGAAAAGAGCTCGTTTCTGCTGCAAACTACCCGAGCGTGTGTTTCCTTAAAGCAGCAGAAGCTATGCAAGTGGTGCTGCACCAAGGGAGGTTGCTGTTAACTCTCTATGACTGCTCATACTTTGTCAGAAACTCTTATTGGTTGGTTGAGGAAGTGAGAGGGAACAACGGAAAAATAAGCAAACATACTAGGAGTCAGGGGACTGAAATATAGAAATATAACTTTTCTGGTAAAGTAAGTGCAAATGGGTGAAGATTTATTGATTGCAACCCATATTGCAACAGTCCCTGAGCTAGCACTTTAATAAAACCAGGAAAAACGACAACCAAAAGGAGACCCAGAAATCATAAATCTCAGTGTATGTGCTGAATGATGTGGAGAAAATAATCAGAAAAAACAATCAACTCCATCTCAATTTGGAAGCACAGAAAGTGCCATTTGGGGAGGACAGAGGGGCAGAAAACCTTGGCTTATTCAGTCCCGCCTATTTCAGATGGCAGCTAGCACCAGATGCTTCGGAAAAACATGCAGGAAATTCCACAGCAGGCACATGGGGGATAATCTGTCCCCATCTCCTTGCCAGGAAGATCACATGCTAATCCTTAAAATTTAGAATATTTTTACAACTTGAAACATCAGGTTTTATATTACTCCCAAAGTTCCATTTAAGTGTTAACCAGTATAACTGGATAGTCAAATTCGTGTTTGAAACCTTCTAAACGATTTTTCTTGGAATTTTTTGCAATGCACTAAATGCCCACTTAGCTTTAAGGAATATTCCAGATTTATTACTCTTACTTTTGCAATGACCTGAGCTAATGAAGTTTTGTCCAAGCAGCCATTTCTCAGTGTTCAAAATACCACGTACAAGAATTATAAGAAGAAAGCACTCCCCTCATTTTTCAGGTTGCAGCCTACACATCTTACTCTTGTCTTCTCTTGGTTGCCAAAAAGGGACTACCTATTTCAGACATGTGGCTAGATCTGTGCCTGAGGTAGACCTTCTGCATAGGATCCAGTTTGCCTAACTTGCTCCTGGTTTTTGAAGATGCAGGCTACATCTATTCTAGTAACTTAAAAAGTCTGGATCAGGAACTAAGCACTGGGACTTAATTATTTATAGAGTTTAGTTGCCACAATGACCCTAGAAACATTTTCCTCCAATAAGCAGCACTTTTCCAAACAGCTCCCAGGAAGTGTTTGCACGGCAGCACAGCCTAGGTGAGAGAAACCTTTGCCATCAGTGTTTTAAAGGAAGCTACCCCATTTTGGAGGGTAAGAGAGCTGACTGCAGCATGCACACAGGCTATGCTCTGTCAGTCAGCCCCAGTGACGGAGAATTGTGCCAAACATGTCTAATAAACTGCTACATATGTAGCTTTGAGAACCAACCCTCCGCAGGTAAATACATCCTATAGTCAATGGAGGCAAGTGCTTTTGAACTCCCCCCAGAGGGGCTGTCATGTCTAAATTGTGCCAACAGATCTTTCTCTTGGGGATGTCCCCAAGATACTGCTCACACAGAGCTTTATCTGTTTTGGCCCTCGCACTTTGTTAGCACCTGGAATTGCAGTGCAAGCCCAGTTAGGCAGCATGGATCCCACGCTTTATTGGTTAACTCCAATACACTGGGTATCAGGAAGTCTACTGTTGTATTTTCCTTTCATTTTTGATCACTTTGTATTGAAAGGGATAGGGAAAAATTAAAAACTAAAACAGAATTTGCAGACTTTTATCTAAACAAAAATGGAAGAATGCTTTTTTAATAAATTTCCTATTTTAGAAAGAACCAACACCAGTGGGTTTGTATTGTGGTAGTGACTACAGGTCTCTCAGAATTCAACAGAATTCAAGTACCCCTTTCAAATCAGATGCCTCTGAGCAAACGTGTACGGTAAGAGAGTTCCTGTCCCATAGAGTTTATCCTGGAAATGATCCAAATAATCAAAGGGGGAAGAATAAAACAAAGGTATGGAAAGTACAGTGATGTGCTTGAGATTAAGAAACTGACTAAAATGTGCTTAAAATTAAGAGATTTAGAGCAACTGAAGACTTCAGTTAATCTGACTGTCAGAACTAACTGCCAAGTAAAATATATCTGCTGATAAATGTACCACTGCTGGTAAAATACATCTTTCACTTCAACAGCAGCAGCAAAGCAAAAGTAAAGGGAGCTCTGGAGGAGCAATGGCTGAGATGTGCTCTTAATTATGCTGCTCAGGCACTGACAACTGTATATCATATGCCGCACACCAGTGTCACCAATAAGCAACAACTGTATACTTAATATTTAGGAGGATGCATATTCATGTTAAACCTACTCCCTTTGTAGGGGGAAACAAAAGCTACAGTTTACTTAATGGTTTCTTGCTACTGCTCCAAAACACCACTACCACGTATACCATGCTTGTGCCCATGCATAAAATCCCACCCAGCTAGCATCTCCACTTTCTGCATCACCTGGTTTTTAGTTTGTTGCTTTTGCTTATTTCCATTTTATCTAAAGATCTACTAGGATTTTGAAGACTGTGTTCTTCTTACTCTGAGACTTCACTGACTAGTTTCACCTGAGGTTTTATTTTGGTTGTCTTTTGTACTTTTGTACTTTTGAGTTTTTCCTGCATGGGTAACCATGTGGCAAAGTTTGTTATTAATTAATCAATATTAAAAAATAATTTTAAAAAAGCACATAGTGGCATATCTGATACTGAAAAGTAGCAGATTCTGGAGTGCAATTTTTTTACTCTTCTTAGAAGCAATATTTTACACTTTTACAGCATTTTATCCTTGGACAGAATCTGAAGATTCTGCAATGGTACTGAAATTAAGATTCAATCGATCAAACAATGTTAATAATTACTTAAAAATGCTTAAGACAGAGAAAGTAAAGAGGTCTTAGGCTTAGACCTATACAAGAGGAAAATTTGCTTTGACTAGCAGTTAATGCAGAGAGCAGCCTTATCTGAAAAAGCTAAGAAGTTGTCTGTTTCTGAAAAAAACGATTTGTGTTTCTGAAAAAAATTATATATTTTTAGCCCCATTCACACATTGATCTCACAGCTACAATGAGGAATAAAGTTAGCTTCTCAATATTTCCACTGTACATGCAATTGATACTGATCATAAATCCACTGACTATAAAGTCTGAAAGGACCACAATGATCACTGTTTGACTTCATGAATAAAAGATGCTGAAGAATGGACGACACTTCTTTTTGAAAAACTGTTGATCTTGAATTTGAAATTGGCAGAAAATATTACCAAATATTTCTTTTTCTATACAAGTATTTCTTAGAGGTGAATAACATTTTCTTATTAAGACTAACTTCATTAAATCTTTCATTACTAGTCCAGTTGTCTGATAATTCTCGAGGTTGTTCTCTGAATCTTCTCCAGTTTCTCAAGGCGTTATTCCAGTTTTAGCCAGTGCTTCCATACAGAAGTGATCTTCTCCAAGCACCTTTCTCCACACCTTCAAGAGCTGCTTGATGTGCAGTGTCACACGGGGAGCTGATGTCATGACTCACAGCTGGCTCCTTACCAACAACTCTGTGTCCTTTTCAGAATCACCACTTCCTAGGGCAGATTTTCTTTGTATAGTGCCAGTCTATACGTTTTGCCAGGCACTGAAACAGCTTTTAAAGCTTTAACTGGGGAGGTGAGCAGAGACAAAGCTCTATCTCTTGCTCCCTGGGCAGTGCATTCTCATTACACAATCAACAACAGACAAATGGAAATACTTCAAGGAGCAGGATTTGGAGATTCAGGTCTTCTTCCAGCTCAGTAATCTTGCTATTAATCTGTGGAGCTAGGCTGGCTTTTATTTATCCTTTTTTCTGCACTCATGAATTTTCCATTCCTAGTCCAGCAGCTCAGCTTCTGGATGAGAGACGATGGGTGCTCAGACCTAGGATTATACACACTTTATGGTTAGGAAAATATCCTGTAACAAGGGATGTGATCCCCTCTATTTATAAATACACTTTTAACTGTTACCAATTGTTGGCTACATATAACAAAAGCAGGTCACAATTAGGGTCACAAATTATGTGCATTGCTTTAAAAACATCAGTGTATGTTGTATTCAGTCCAGCTTATTATTTGAAAAAGGTGAAACACCTGTAACAGAACTAGAAGATTATGATAATTACCCGAGAAGAACAGCAAATCATGGAAAGTTTCTGCAAAAACTGCAATACTCTTCAGCTTTGAGAAAGCTTCCCATAAGAATAAATTTTAATCCAGACTACAGAGACATTGGTATCAATACCCGCATATCTTTAAGTGTGTGAATATTCTGAAGCTTTTAATCAGATCTGATTGCTGAATATCAGAACTAGGAGGGAAAGAAAGAGTGAAAAAGAAAGTAACACTGAGAAAAGACTTAAAGCACTGAACTTCTGTCCTGCAAGTTTCCCTGCAATATCTCAGACAACTTAAGTGGATTAAACTATACACTGATTGACTGTAAATAAAATCAGACCCTGCTTCTCCAAGAAAACTCCAGCATCAATAACTTGAAATGAAAATTACTTTTAATTGATTCATGATAAAAATATAAAAACAATGAAATCTTTATATAATACCAAATTAAGAATATTTACTCATTCAGAAAACTTTTTTCGTGGCAAGCATAGTATTCCTGAAGTTAACTGTAAAAGTATACGTATCAGATAAAAGCGATTGCAAAACAGATGCAGAGAAAGGCTGTGTCTGCAGCTAGAAGCATGGGGCTGCAGTCCCCTGGTCAGAGCTCCCGCTGCCTGTGCTCCTGCAGGGCAGCAGGGGTAAAGGTGAACGGTGGAGGGCAGGCAGGATGGGGGCTGAGCTCACAACGCTGCTGTTGTTTGTAGCCAGAGAAATTTGAAGTGTCTTTTTTCAGCTGTCAACCAACAGAGTTTCCTACATGGAGAGAAAGAGTTTAGGGGTCTGATAGATGCGCTCCTGCAAATTTCTCTGCCTTGGTTTATATCTCCATCTGATTGTTTCGCTGGCTTGCCAGAAGTTACCATCCCTGACACAATGGTAGCTTAAGAGGATTTGTGTTCACATTTAGCAAGTCCTGTTTGTATTCTGTGTCTTTGTCCAGACTGACTTTCCCAGGCAATGTAAGTTCAGATATTAGCTTGGGAATCAGTGTGACTAGTGCTGCTACCCCTCAAAAGCCTGAGATAACCTCTGACACGCAGGTGGGATGGGCAGAAACATCTAAAACAAGATGTCAGAGCTAATTTTTCAGCCTGTTTCAAGGCAATTCTCCTTCCTCTAAGTAATCTCCAGCATCAAGTGAACAGTTTCAGACCAGTTCCTGAAGTTGATATGACAGCCTTGCTTGTATTATAATTGTCTTTGCTCCTTAATACTTATTTATACATTGCAGGACAATGTTGCTTACCCACTGACAATAGGTTGCTGTGATTCACAAAGGCAAATATTATAGAAGTAGGCAAAAGTTTTGAAAATGAATGAATGCAATAGAGGTCAATTCTCAAGCATTCCAAATGCATCACTTAAAGGATGGTGACATTGATTTTTGCTGTGTATATCCCATTAGGAGTAATTGGGTCAGAAAGACATTTATGCATCTAATATACTTGTATGACTTTCAGTGATGAAACTGGGAGCTGGGTTCAGGTTAGAGTGTTATTGGAAGTGCTTATCCACCAGTTCAACTTCTAAGAACAGCAGAATAAATGTGGATTAATGCTTTGCAGTAAATCTCATTACATCTTTTTATTGATTCTAAAATTCTAATGATATCCAGGAAATGCAGATTGAGAAAAACTGCTGTGATGTAACAAAACCTCCTTCTATAAACATTATGGAACACATATGCATTAGTATTTCTAAAGGGTTTTTTGTTATAACCAAGATTCAGAAATTTTTATATTCTCTGAGTAGATTTTAATGGACCTTTGAAATTCATTAGAGTGTTTTAGTTATCCAGTCAAATTACAATTAATATCTTCTGCCTAAGGAACCAAATCCTGGTGGTGGATCATATTGCAGTAAGAGTGTAGTAGGTTTTTCAGCTATGTAAACCATCTGTGCCCTGAGTTCAGCAATACAAGAGACTATTGACCAGATGCACAAAGATAGCAAGACATATTGCTTGACCATGGTAGCCTCGGTTTCCAATTTCCAGAATGGTGTTGTGTCAAAAATGCCAGCAACAAAAGGTGAAAGGCAGGAGGCTTTCAGGGGGAAGTGAGACCTGGTGAAAGGAGTTCTCTGTCTTTTCCCAGACAATTTTATACTGATCATGATATTATCTTTTTCTTCAGATGAAGCTGTTCCCTGAGAGTCAAGCCCTTGCCACAGCTCTCAAGCATCTGGGCTTTGGCCTAGAGCAGGATAAAATGTTTTCAAATGTAAGAAATTCAGAAAAAAAAGTCATTTCAGAGTAATTAGCAGCTGCCCATCAACAGCTAAGAATCAGACCTTCAAAATCTGCTCTTTTTTTGTAAACATTTTTAAGAAAAATAGAACAGAAGAAAGTTTTGAAAATATTAGAATGTTTTGTATAAATGCTTTCAAGAAAAAGAGCTCTCCTTTGGGTGAGATATTTTGTTTCAGATTTTCACAAATATTAAAAACAGTGTTTGCATTTTGAAATTGAAGAGCTTTAAAAATAAAGAACTTTAAATAATCCACAAATGAAACAGAGATATTCAATCTGAAGAAAAATGGGATTTCTTTTCATCTCAGTCACCAAATATATCTATAATAATTATAAAACTATTGTTACTAGTACTAATGCTACTATATTATTAAATAACTAACATTCTTTTTTCATTACTTGGTCCTAAATCTGGAGGGTCCTCAGTAAAATTATGCTGTTTTACTCAGGCCTACACAGCAAGACCTCATAAAAGTACTGCTTCAGCTTGTTCCCAGACGTGAGCAAGAACATATATTTTAGAAGTTTCTGCTCCTCTTTCTGCTCCTCTTACAAGTAAAGTAGATAATAGGATGTGTTGGCCCAAAACTTAGGTTTCCAAACATGGCCTGTTAATATCTGCTTCAACTATTCCATCTAGTGGAATTTTACCTCTATTGTCTTCTCCAAATTGAAATGTCATTAACCCAGTGAGGTTTACTTGTTATTCATGTGTTAGTGCTTCAAGTGGGATTTCTGTTGTGTAATCCCATACATCCCACTCAATCTGCAAGAGCTGTCCGACAGCTCCTAGGCTAAACCCTTCCAACTTTTTCTCTCTGTAAGGCAAAAACGAGAAAAATTATGGATTTATGTATCTGTTATTTTGATACTCCTGTTCAGTTGTCAGATTTTGTGACTTTTATGTGATACCCCATCCAGGTAACAGCTGAATGGCAGTAGAGGTGATTACAGCCAGGAATTGCCTTTCTACTGATGACTCTTATCCTTTCTGCAGAACTTAAAAGTGTCATCAGAGGCTGCCAGCCTTCCAATTCTTTCTTACCCTTGTGTCCAAACTCCTCTGAATTAATAGGTATCCACTTCCAAATGTAATGTTAAAGAAAGTGTAAAATGAGAGAGTGGAGTCATATCTAGTGCCATTTTAATATTTCTGGGTCAGCAGCTCTTTGTATCTTTGATACAGAGCAGAATCCCCTTAGACCAGTCCTCTCATACTCTCAGTCTCTTTCCTGATGCTGTTAGTCTCTCACCTCCTTCTTCTTCTGTTGTCAGTCTTTCTTCCTCTCATTACAATGCTTTTGTTCACATTGCACCCATGTTTTGGACCTTTTTCCCATCTTGCTGTCAATCATCCACTCTCTTTTCACCTGTTTTAGGAGAGTCAGCTGTATTCTTAATTAATGCAGACACACAGCCTCTGTCAATGATAAAACTCTGAGCTTGTGGTCTGCTCCTCAGGGCAGAGCCCACAGCCTCTCTGACTCATCAGCATTACAACCATCTGAGGGGATTAATATTAATAAATTCCCAATATCAAGTAATTTCTATTAAGAAAGAGGCTGGGTTTTTTTCTTTTCCGGAAAGGTGTTAACATATTATTGCAGTTAGCATGCAGAAGACAACTTGTTTATTGCTAATTAACCACCTACAGAGAAGATGCTTAACCTGCACTACACCTTTCAAGGGAATATCCAGAGGCTGAATTTACCTGGCATCTTTATAGGTATTAAGTACCTACGTTTACTACTGAGCAGTAGCAAATTATTTCAGAAATGCCCTGGGTGAGGGAAAATAGTTTGAGGAAACAGAATGTTAATTAGAGTCAGGAAGCTCAGGGCCAGATGTTTCATGGCAGGAATCATGCTGTGTACATGGTAAGGTATGGGAGCTAGGTGCCCTGAATCTGTTTATGTAAATGGAAGGATCCAGAGGCTTGTAGAGGTGGTCTGCTATCCCAGCAACAATGGTGAATCCATTGTCTTTAGCTTTGCAAGTTGCAGAGTGTTTGGGTTGTGATTCAGGTGGAGTGACCAGACATGAGGGAAGTTGACAAAGGCATTTCTTCTTTTTTGACATTTCTTGGGTTTTTGACATTGAATGAAGACACTGAACCTATAACCTGTATAACATTATCTTATTGGAAGAGCAGGTGGTATTGATGTTCAGGAACATGACTGCTAATGTCAAAGCCCAACCTTCACTTTTTCTCTAGCCACAGAGTATTAGTGATCTTCATACTCAGGACGATTTCTCATAATCAAAGGATTTATAGTTCAATGTTGTCCTATAACACTGTTGTACCTCAATCTTGTACCCGAGTGAAATCTTTCTTGCACTTTCTCTCTTTGTCTGTATGGGTCATAATTTAGATGGCAGAATGCAAAATAACCCTGCAAACAGCACTACTCTTCAGTGCTCTTTTTGTAAAAGAGAAGAATCCTTTTCCAATAACAAGGCTCAGTGTCTTTAGTTATATTTGCATGTGTAATTTTGTGCTTCATTGCCCCTAGTGTGCACTTACAAGGTATTATTTTTGAACACAACTATAACTGATTGGAACACAAACCAGTGGGTTTATCACCTCTTGGACTTGGATTTGTGTCTTATCCTTAGACAAATGTGTATGCAAAGCTTTACTTCACTGCATTGCATATTACAGCTTACTCCCCAAATGTACAATACATAATTCAAGAGAGTCTGGTGTAGTTGTCAGCTTTTCCTCAGAAAGAAACCAGCTGTTTAGAAGGCTGAAACAGTAAAGCATTTTTGGAAGAGCTTCCCCTCATGGATTTCTACAGCTCCTCTCAGCTCATATTCCTAAAACAGATACAATAACATATTTACAGAAAATCTGGACTTAAAGCCAAATGAGTGTTTCTGCCTCCACTAACTTTCCCCACTCTTTGACTTATGGTTGTACATGTGAAATGGGGGGGCAGAGAACTTTAGTACAGGGCTAGCAAAGCACAGCCAGAAGCACGTTGCTCTAACCTTCATGGCCATCAAATTAGCTACTAAACACAATGTACACAAATATGACATATAAGATATAAACAAGCTCTTCTGAAATATTCCTCACAGAGACAAAGTCTAAAATATTGATAGACTTCTTTACCCTCCAACTCTTCCTCCCTAAAAAATACAGAAATATGAATTACGTTTCTACTGAGTCCTGTTCTCACATCTCCCTATTATGTGGTATTATAAAATACCACACAGATAAAATGTAAATTAGTTCTCCCAATCCTCAAAGCTATTAAAAAATAAATACATGAATTCACATCTCTCTTCCCTCACACACCTATGCAATAAACCATGATATTTCTTTAAAGCATCCACTACTCTTGTGAGCCCAGTCTTTCTCATCTATAATATCTATGGGGTTACAACAGGGTCAGGCATGCAAAATGAAAACTCTCTATAAGGCCAAACAGTTAAATCCCTATGCAGGCAGCCAGTGCTTTTCAGCAATTTCTCCCCTCCTGTATCTTTGTTACCTAGATGTGAGACACTAAGTCTGTGTCTTCCACACAGTGCCTATGAGAGAGAAAAATATGCAAGGACAGCAACATTTGACGGGCACATTATTTAGAATAGCCAAACTACCATCAAACATAAATATATTTTAATATATAAATATGTGGAATAATTTAAATGACAGGCCAGTCTGAAGTAGACATAGATAAGTGACCAGCCTGACCATAGTTTAAAGAAATCCCTTCTGCTCACCACTGTGCTGAAGAGGTGTCTTGCTGACACAAAAGAAGAAGAAAAAAAGAAGTACACATGCCTCTACCTGCTCTGGTCAAGGCTGCCTTGCTGGTAAGTTACCCATGGGGTAAAGAGACAGCATCTTTGGTGGTAGCAGTGGTTGAAGAGAACTCTTCTGGGAAAGTAGGGACTGAGGAAGGAAGGACCCAAAATAAGAAAGGCTGTTGGCTCCTTCTGTAGCTTCCTACTCAAGGTGCAGAAAAAACTAATAGGAAAGGAAGACCATGGACTACCAACAGCAACTGCCAGTACATTCCTTTCTGTTTCTTTTAAAATTGGGTAGTGACATGCATCCTCTCTGCACAGCTTGCATTCTGGCACCTGAGCTATGCATCAATGAGCTTTTGGGATCCACGTACCTTGTGGAGTACATCCTCCAGAAGAATTTGCCTGGATGATGGTGGCCATACTGGTCGGGGCTGGCTAGCAACTAGCAATGGAAATGGCAGTCAGGGTCAGGATTTCACCTTCAGATGTATCTGTGAAATTTCTAAAAGCAAGTACATCAGCACCGAGAGACACACAAGATCTTGACCTGTTGTCCATACCCAGCCTCCCAGCAGTTTCTTCCCTTGGATCCCCAGTAACACTTTGTAACTTTGTGCGTGGGTACCTGAATTAGATTATTTATTTGGCAATCCCAGGAGGACTGCTTAGGACCACTGCTACTGGTCAATGTCTCTAAATACATTGGAGATAGCAACACCGTGTATCTGATGGACTCTCTGGCCATTTCTGGAGACCATGTCTGGGAAGAAAGCTCATGGAGAAGATCTGGAGGAGGGTTTATTGATTGTATCCATCTTCCCTTGCTTGAAGACTGAGTAAGCTGAGATAGCAGGAAGCTGCCAGAGTCCGTGAGCCTGGTGAGAGGCCCTGGCTCCCAGTCATTGGGGTGACAAGCAGAGGGGCTCCATTGTCATCTCTAGTCTCAGAAATCAGACATTCATTGCAACATGGCATAATGCAGACATATGTTAATCTGTTCCAGGTCAACAGTTAACACTGTTTGTCATGTATGCAGACTTCCTTTTCTTAAATTTAAAGCAGCTTCACTGGATAACAGGATGACTGAAAGCTGCAGAGCTGGCTTTTTATTTGTCTTCCTTGGCTTGATCCTGACCTAGCCCCTGTGAGTAGATATAAATACCCCATCATCTTGGCTCTTGATCCTGTGTTATTTAATCAACAGGGCTTCTCAACAGTGAAAGTCAAGGTGGCTGAATAAAGCAAAAACAGCTTAGCAATCCACTAGAGCAGTGTTTTTAAATCATGGAATCTGTGTCGTAAGTGTATGGACCCATGGGGTATAGTCTTTTGGGAGCACAGGAGAATTCAATGTTTGTGTGGTTAGGGTTAGAAGACTCTCAAGAGAAGGATGTGAAATCTAGTGACATCTGTATCTAAGTTGTCTCTAGGAATTAGTCTTTAGAGTAATTATTCTTTCTCCTGTACCTGTTTTCCTCAGGGAGATAGCTACTTTGTTTTCCTCTGTGTCATTTTGGAAGTGAATAAGGAAATCCGTCCTGTAGATGATGGGAGGGAGCAAGACACCAAAAGGGAACATGGAATGAGCCAAATGGAGGTTTAATCTCAGCATTACCCTCCTGGATGTGGTGGTACAGAATGTACCAAACCATTGGAAGTATCGTCACCCCTTGCTTAGGGCCTACTATTTATAGCATTCATATGGAACATAGAAAATGAAGTTTAAATCCCTGGCAGAAGGAACTGAACCCAAGTCTACCACATACTGTATGAGAAGTCTGGCATCACCTAGCCTTTCCTTGAAATAAGAGCACAGTTGTAGTTTTGTTCAGAATAGCAGTTGCTCTGCCATGGAGTACCAGGTGAATCCTCCCAGGCAACACAGGCAGGGAAGACCCTGACATAACCTAGGCACTAAAGAAGCTGCCGGCATTGTGGTTTGTGTGCACATGGGGGCAGAACATGTACCTGGTGAGTCATAAGTCGGAAAAATAAGAAACCTACAGACTTCACATTAGACAAGGTCAGAGGACAGTAATGTCACAAATCCACCTTACGACGGTCTCAGGCACCTACATGGGAAGGTAGACAGGGCTGAGGGTGTAGTTGTATGAACTCCTCTCTTCCATGCTCCAGATGAACTTGCAGCAAATCCAGCCTGAAATCCATTGTTGTGGCATGGGGGTGAACGATAGCAAGACCTTTCATCCAGAGATAATGGAAACACTTGGGTCACGCAATGCTGGGCATAATATATGGTTTGTTTGTGTTTTGCTTTTCTCAGCTATAAAAAGACAAATACATTTGAATACTAAATGCATAGGACTTACCAAGCTGTAGCATCACTGCAATGGTTAATTAGTTAATGTTTGTGCAATGCTTTGACTAAAGATGTAAAATATCAAACAATATTGCTGTTAAGATACATTGAGATTCCCATTGTTCTAATCTTTACCCACACCCACTTACAGTGATTAGTTTTTATCAGTCTTCAATAAAATATAACTCATTCTGAGATATTGCTGCCAGTTTTAATATATCAGTAGTCAGACAGGCTCATCAATTACCTCAGAATCAAACAGCTTAACAGAAAAAAAATAGAAGTAGAAAGATTTGATCTGAATCCATCCAATCAAACCCTTACCTGGAAAAGATACACTGCTTTAATCTCTGCTGGGACTTCATCTCTGCTGCTGGCTAGGTTGTTCCTGGAGGGATATGTAAGGACAAATTTTACTTTTCATTGCTCCATGCAGTTCCATTGACTTTAATGGGATTGGAAAGATTACTTAAGAAGACGATGTGGTTTGCAACTTTACCTTGCTTCCATTAGCAGGCCATACGACTTTAATAAAACATAGGGTGAAAGTTCTTTGAGAATGACAAAGCACCTGGACAGTCTCAAACTGTTTTCTCCACCTGGCTGATTTGTTAGCCGTTCTCTTCACACAAATAATACAAACTGTGATGGGATGGATGTGGCACAGTCTGTGCTCTCATGATCTGCCATATCTGCTACTAACCTGTTCATGTTAGAATTATCACTTTATGTTAAACTAACAATCTAATGGTGGTTTTTATCACATCTCTTTTACACCCATCAACATGATACTGCCAATTTCCCCTCTTAAATTCAATTTTTGAGATTCATGATTTTATAGATTCATGATTTTCATGCTTGCTATGTATACAAAAATATGAATTTTTATTCTCCTTTTTACTGTGTATGAGGCATGAAATACCCTCCACAGCTCTGGAGAATAGCTTGTACATCTTACTATCCATTTACTAACATTTCTTTTTCATTAAGGCCAGATTAAGCATGGATTCTGTGAAATAAAATTCAGTATCAGAGCATGGCTTGTATATAAAGCTATTCCAAATCAAATCTACAGCAAGGTTACCATGTTAATACAGATGCACCAAGGAATTATTAATACTGAAAACTGAAATATGCTTTTGCAGTGCAAAGTTTCTCTCTCTTTTTCTCAGTTTTCCCCTCCCTTCTGCTCTCTGCTCTGCTTTAAAGAAAAGTGCCATGGAAGACTTTTCAGCATTTGGTTTGTAGAATCTCATAAAAATGATGTGATTGAAATTCTCCAGACACAGCTTGGCTTGAAGATGTAAATAATGTTCTGATACTGATTTCCAGAAGCTCACTAAAAGCATTAAAAATGCAACTTAACTATTCTCTGGGAGGAAAAAAAAAAAAAGTAAAACAAAAAAAAAAAGTGGAAATATAATTCAAGAAAGGATGAACATTATTACTGCCAGCAAGTTCAATCCTGTAAAGCTCCTTCCCTAAAAGACAAGCTTAAGCTTGCCTGAGCATTCTCCCAACCATGATTTATGTTTGAATTTACTACATGTTGGCAAGATTTCGCAGCCCATTCAGCCCAAGCTCAGGCTCAACTACCAATGAAAGCAAAATAAATACTGCAGGGTAAACCCTATATTTAAGAGGTCAAAGTAGTGTGAAAGAATAAGAACAAATTTGTTATGTAATTATTTGTTTTATAATTATTATTTTTGCTTACACTTGCTGACCATTTAGATAAAAAGGTATCCATTTGTACAGCTGGTATGCACAAAAGGAGGCTACATGACTTCAAACATCAGACAGTTCTGAGGATTAAGAGAATAATTTGGTTTATTATGACTGTCTGGGTTGCTTGACCTAGCTGAGATGTGAAGAAGTATGTGTCAGGTATCTTATTTTCCATAGAAATTGCTCTGTGTAGGCCAACAGAGCAGCAAGTGTGACTCAGCAAGAACATTCACCACCATTCTCTGGAGCAGGGGGAAAATGAGAATAGTAGGGAGAGAAAAATGAAAAAAAACCCCCAAACCCCTGTTTTTAAGAGAACTACGTATTTCCTCTGCAATAGATCTCCAGGTACTAACTAAATCTTTTCTGAAAGTTTTCAGAGTCAGTGTGGTTACCTATAGAGTTGCCCACTCTGTCACCCGAGATTTTCTTGCTTTGTATGTATAATCTTATACTGATACAAATCATTCATTTCACTAATAAGGAAGAAGGTAGGATCACATAAGTGCCTTTTTTCTTGCAGTGGCTGTGTCCTCTCTATGGTGGCAGTACCTGTAGTTCTGTGTGAAGAGGCACACATTTTGTGTGTACCCATGCCCTGAGTCAGGAGCAACTTTTAAACTTGGAGAAAAAAAGGTAAGTAACTAAAATGACTGTTTACTAAAACAGGTTACAATTATTGCCATATTATATTAGAACCATTTAGGAAGCTGAATCTTTTCTGAAAACATCTCTGAGCAGCATTGCTCATCAGACAGACCATGGGTGTTCCCACAGGTTTATTCTGCGCTGAAAACCTCCCCCATCTGTAGAGGAATCTCCCCTTATAGAAACAGTAAATGGTGCTGGGGAAGCTCTATGCAAATAAATATATACGTTTACCAATTCCTCTGAATACCTAGGGGCTTTGCCCATTAGGATCTTGCCTGTTTTCTCTGGCCTTTCCTGCAGCCCAACTATCTCTAAAGAAGGGACAGGTCAACATCATCCAAAATAGCTCTTTATAACAGGTTAAGGGTTACCACAATTCAGCTGTCCACAACTGTCCTTCAGTTAAAATGTAGGAACTGGTGATGTGCTGACAGTTGATTCCTGTGTGAAATAAGATAGATTTGTTCAACCATTGCTGCAGGACTGTGAGTGTCTATGGATGTGTCTTTCTTACTCTGGTACTCTTCTTTTACAAACTGACCCAGCTTTTCATACTACATCTTTCCAGCACAGTGGAAACCTTCAGTGAATTTTCTCCTTACTTTTATCCTCTTTCACACTTCTGATTTGCCATGTAACTCAAGTTAGCAGCAAGGGAGAACTATGTGTGATGACATATTAAGACCATTTTCAAATACGGGGTATTCTGACAGTCAGTGGGATCTGGGATGCACTGAGCCTAGTGCTTGACTCTGAGGTCCTGTTTTTCTGTCACGTATGATCTTGTTTTATTCTTTTCACCAGTGCAGCTGAACATCAGTCACTTGGTTTCTTGCCTGCGAACATTCTGGATCCTGTTTTCACTTGCTCTATAACAACTAGCATCACTGATGGGACAGCAATGAACCACACATTGTTAAACCCCTCTCAGTCTGTGTTTCTACTTCTGTTGCTTAAACTGGGAGGTAAATCTCTGTGATTGCCTAAATCTATATTTGGTGAAGATATGAATTCTGGGTTCCTCCTGAAGCCCAGCTTCCTGTGTAGGATTCATCTGAGCAATGATAAAAATCTACAAGGTTGATATTAATGTCTGGACAAAACCTCCTTACAGTACCTTCAGAGTACATTATTTCCATGGTGTGATTAACATCATCTTAAACTAGACATCTAAAATAGGTCAGATGAGTCAGTGTTCTACAATTGGCTGTTTCTCTCCACTGTTCGAACAAGAGCCTTCTGCTACAAGCTCATCCCCTTTGCAAGAGTTCAAAGTTAGGCTGATACAAATCCCACCAGATGTGTTTGTATCTCCTGTGCAGGAAGGCTGAACAAAGATTTCCAGAAACTCTTCCTGTCCTTTGGTAGGTAACTGGGACCTTTCTAAGCGGGAATTCAGACCAACTTGTGATGAGCAGGTGATAGAGCTGCCATCAGATCAGGCACGGAATAGCAGGGCGCACTCACAGGGTAAGTGCGTGTTGCTCAAAGTGCTCTACAGGGAACAGACTGTACCTGAACTTTTCTTCTGGGACCGTGAATCAGCCTTCATGGTCAGCCCTGGGGTTGTCCCAGGAGGCAGGTAATGTGAAGAGCCTCCAGCTGGCCTTTGCTCAGCAGTGTGGACCCGGGTGCTACTCCCAGGCAGGGCTCTATTGTTGTGTAGGTTCTTCCTATGCAAGCATAATGAGGAGACTGAACACAGCAGGCATTGCTAGGGATGAGGGTTTCTTAGAGATACAGAGTTTCTTATCTTTTCTAAGAACTGTTTATCCCATAAAACTAATGGGTTTAGCAGAAGCTAAGAAGCAGATATCACACTGTAAACAAATTTACTCCAGAATTTTTTTTGGGGGGTAGTATTAGCAGAGTAGAAACTTTCATTCACAGTAGAAACTGGAACAAGGTCTATGGTTTTATTTCTTGAAGCAGGTACAATTAACTCTTTCTGAAAGCAAACATCACTGTAATTAAACAAGAGAAAAAAGTTTAAAAGTTGCCTTGCAATTGCTCTTGACACTTGCTCATTGTAAAGGAAGAGAAGAAGAAAAGAAAGGTCTTGTTCTCTCAATATCCTTCAGTTACATCATTGATATTATTTTTCTTCCTGCCATTGCTCTAATATTAGCATGTGTTCATTGCTTGTTAACAGCATATCAATACAAAGTCAACAGCCTTCACCATGTGCTTCAGTCCCTAATAGCACCAAAAACAAATAAACCTTGAAAACTTAAGATAATAGCAGAAAAAAGTGTGCATATCAGCTGAATGTGTTTATTATGGGTGTACTAACATCTCTTTTTTTTACCAGTCCGTATTTGTGGTTTCTGCACTGGACCACCAGCGTACTTCCTCTTTGTTTTACTTAAACTTTCTTTCCCCTTCCAGTGGGCCCAAACATAATTCTTTTCAAGAATCTTCAAGCACCATTCTTCTGCAGTCTGAAATTCACTATCTGAGTTATATCCTGGGGATTGCAGTGGTATTATATTGTCAACAGGGCTGCAGCTGTTACTATCATGTATAACACATGTTTAAAGTCCTTTCAGTGGGGCTTTTTTTTCCTTTCCCTGTTTTTTGTTTTCTTTTATCTTTTAATGTCTTCTTGGGAGAAAAGAAAAAAAAGGAAGTAACTGGAGTTCCCAAAACACTCAAAATGGAGATACAGGACCTTCAGATGAAAATAAATGGTACTTCAGTCCAGCTTTCAGTGGTCAAAGATCCATGTTAAAAAAAATCCCACTGTCACCATAGTTCCCCTACGGAGAAAACGTAAGAAAGACTGAATGAGCCTGGAGATGCACTGTGGACATATCATTAAGGAGTCCAGCTGAAATGCTCAAGCTGAAAGCATGCTACAACACTTGGATGTTCATACTTCAGCTCTGTCCTCCTTTGAATTTGTCCCCTCCTGCTTTTCAGTCCGGTGCAGTGAGCATGCAACTGCTGCCCACGCCGTGCCACCGACCAGTGCCCATGTGACAGTTTGTACCTGGGAACTCACTCGCTTTCAAATGAGAACTGGTAGAAGTGGAAGGGTCTGCGAAGCCAAGACAAGGCTCCATTAAAATACTAAGCATGTGTGAAACAGGGATTAGAGGATGACTTAAGATAAAGACAGGGAAATTCTCAAACAGCAACACACTGCTGTTGAAGTGTCTTTATCTTGCTGACAGCAAAGTAGTTTTCAATGTGTGGACTACAAGTGGTCTGGGAGTGATTTCTTGAGAAAAGTGAAAAGTAACTAGGAAAAGAAAAGGACATTATCAGAAAGCTTACATTTGTTTTTCTGGGATTCATGCTTCAAAAAAAAAAACGGTCTGTTAGTTGAAAAAGGCTGAAAATGACTGTTACTCAGAAAACAAAAGCATAGAGTAGATGAAGTATTGCTATTGTGATGCACTGAAATGAAGTTTCTGGCCAAATTTCCCTTTATTTTCTGATGTGTTTAGTTCTGGCAGCGAGAAATTTGTCCCTGGTGTGGAGAACACTTTAGCGGAACTGGTCTGTGACTGGTGAAAGAGGAAAAAATAAATTATTATTTTTCAGAAATGTGATGATAAACTTGAATTCCTAAAGTCAGGTGACTGTACAATAATAAAACAGTAGTGGGGATGTGACTGGAACCCATGGCAGCTTGTAAAAACCAACACAAACTAAAAGAACATCTACCCTTCCAAATCCTGTTTTTTGTTTAAACCAGGGTAAAACCAAAATAACTGTTTTATTTCAAGTCATGTTGGATCTCAATCTAAGTGTACAAAACCAGAGTTTACCTCCCTGTATCAGCAAAAATACAGATTAGAAAAGAAACACTGTGACATCCGATCTCCTATTTCTTTTCTCACTCTTATGTAAAATGGCTGAAATCCCAGAAGGCAGTGCAAGAGTTCTGTTGTGATCCCTGAGTTTCCAAAAGCAACCAAACAATGTAATTTCACTAAGGAGGCTATGAGGAGGAAGGCTTTAATGAACACTAAACTAATTTTTAAAAGGCTTAAAATAGAACAGCACTTAGAATTATAACAAGACACTTAGAAGCAGAAGCAGTTGTTTTCAAGCTATCCAGATGGATGAGCAAAACTGCACAAATGTGGTTTATTTTAAAGAAAAGATCTAGCCACAGATTAATCCAGAAGTCCACTGCTTGCTTTGGATTCCCCCAGAACACAGTTCGCCTGTGGTGTCTACCCCAGGCCAACCGATGCACCACAGAAGAACACCACCTAGGGATAAGCATGTACTTATTTATTAAAACAAAAAACCAAAACCCAAACAAAACCAAAAACCTAATATTATTTGAACTATCAAGTTGTATATGAAATTAACATATCTAATCACAGGACTGTATTTTTGCTGCTCTCCTCCTCCATCACCTTGAAAACCCACCTTCTATTTATGGACCCCATCTGTCCTAAACTTTTGCATTTCACACTACTTTGCAATGTCCTTGGGAGAGAAAGTGCCTTTGTCTTTGCTGAGATGGATTAAAAATCCCACAAACTGGGACTCTGATCGGGCTTTTATGGTCAAGAACAGCATTAGTAATAATAATGTATAAGTTACAGGAACTGCCTTGGAAACTAAACTCTTTTTTAGCACTTCCATTTAAAAGAAAAACTGGAATAGTTAGGAACCATGAAACTGTACTGACATATTCACAAAAGCCACATAGAAGAATACTTAGGAAAAAGGACATATTGTAATCATTCAGTAATTAATATGCATTTTACTTTCATTGCAGTACTGGTGATGTCAAAATTAGACAAGGATGATCTTTCCAGACAGCAGACTATGTCTCCTTATGGGTCTGAAATTTGGAGTCAAGAAAATGACGTTCATGGTTCAGCAGACTGAGCTGTCTTAGTCTCCATCCACTTCTCAGCTTTTCCAAAGAATTCTCCTGCCAAATAAGTAAGATAAAACTAATATTTTTACAACCACTAACAATGAGTGTTTTAATGTAAGTGTAGTAACAGATTCAAGCACCTTATTTTTTTTCTTTCACATTTCACTTTCTGCATGCAAAGTAGTTCACCAGGAGAAATGGTCAGAACAATGGAAAATGAACATCAAGGAGCAATCCTACACTGAGCCTGCCTTGCAGCCAAAAACATAATTGGTTTTTGCCATCTCTGATTCTTTGCAACTTGCAATCTGTGATTTTTCCTTGCAATTAATATTAATATAATTTCTGCAATCATGGTAATAGAGGAGGTGCGTCTTTCTTCCAAGCATGATACCTCAAAGTATTGTTCACATCTTTACTGACATAACTAATAAATGATCTTTCCAATCAGCTTAGGCTGGAGCTTGTATGTAAGGATTTCAATGAACAGGCTGTAAAGTGACAGTAAAGGGGGAACTGGTGGATTGGGATAAAATTGATACATATTGTACATGCAAGGTGTTTTCTGCACAGGTTTAAACCCACTAGGGTATGTCTGGAAAAATAGATGGAAAAGAAAATAATGGCTCAGGATAACCGTATTTCATCAAACACCTAAGGGACTCAAGAAAAGAAGACTGGCCACACTGAGCCAGAACAAGAACCCATCCACTCCAGGAAGCTGCTGTTGACTGTCATCAGTGGTGCTCAAGGAAAGGTCAAATCTGACCCTTGCATTCAGAGGCCACCAATGAATTTGTCCTCTATAAATTTGCCTAGTTCCTTCTTAAAAACAATTATTCATTGGGCTTTCAGCACATCCTCTGGCAATGAGTTCCACAATTTAGTTATATACTGTGTGAAAAAAATACTTCCTTTGGTTTGTTTTTAACTTGCTACCTGATAATTTCATTGATTGTACTGTTCTTTTGACAATGCCAAAACTATTAGCTTTGACAATTTTTTCACTGATGCCAGCTGTTCTCAAAACCAGTTTGGACCCGGGTAGGAAAGGTGTTTCAACACAGACAAAGAAAACAATCCTGCCTGAACTGGAAAAAGATCTTTTTCAGACAGATAACATTTTGGGGGAGGAAGGGAGAAGAGAGCCAGAGGTACCTGGACTAATAACCGGGATAGTATGGAAGGTATTTGGCAAGATAGAAATGCATTCCAGTTGCCATTTTAAATTCCTCATCTCATTGCATTTTGCTTTAAAAAGTTAATTCTCGTTAGTTGACGTGAACAATGCTTTAGTTTCAGGGACACTGTCAGATCACTATGTACCATTGCTACAGACTTCTGAAGAGTTGCCTGGTACCAGAAAGCCCATGACTGAACATCGTGGTTTCACATCCGATATGGGTCCAGTCTAAAGGACAGAATTCAAGTGTTTTGACTGCCACAGCGTGTCCTGGCATTTGACAAGATTTATGGAGACGAACAAAAGGAGAGAGAGAGCAACTAGATTTGTTAGCAGAGCAGCAACATGCAATGACTTACATCTGTACTGCGATAGAGGATATTTTTATCTCCACTGTGGGTTATTGTGAACCTGAATACAGTTAGACTTCCAACTTACTCCTGTTTCCTGGGTAGAGTAAGGAAGAACTACCAGAGTCTAATGAATTTGCTGCCTGACACATGTTGAAATGTAACATATGATGGGATTTTTCATACTTACTTTGTTCATTTATAGTCCCGAAGACCATGTGTATTGAAATGAACTGCTGAGTACAGCAAATGCTGCTCAGAGAGCAGTTCTGTTTAAAACAGGGTTCTTGGATTTTGCTAAGTCTGCTTTTTAAAATAATTTTGAAAAGATTTTTTTTGCAGCATTTGGTAATTTTTATTTTGCTTTTTCTGCTTGGGATACTTTTCAAAGGAGTTCACAGATGTTCACTGAGAGATCTTTATGATTATTGTCTCAGGAATATATAGATGTCAGTGATATGAGTACTTGGGTACAGACAGGCCAGCTAAATTTCAACACTCTTTCTCACTTAGTTGCATGGGAAAGGCTCATCACATGTAAAATTACCTGGTGAAAAGTTAAGTTTTTAATCTGTGCTTCTTATTCAAGATGCACATGGTAATCCTTGGAGAAAGACAGGCATCTTTAGAAGCAAATTGATTCATCTGTTTTAAGCATATATCTTAGGATGCGATGAACTGCTCTTTGAAAGGGCCTTTTCACTGGCAGTATGGTGAACCCAGGCCACCAGCTTTGGATGCAGTTAAACAGCTAAAGGTAGTTAAGGTGACTCTTGCCCCTTGCTCTAATTTCTCCCACCTCTGATTTTCCTTACCAAGGACTCTCAGAAGATGAGATGTTGAAACCAAACCAGTGAAACAAATAATGAATTAGGTTAGCATACAAGTCCCATGCCGAATGCCTTTAAGAATGTCTTTTATATTAAGTGCCTTTTTTATCATGAGCTCTAAAGGTCAGGAAACAATCCACAGACAAAGAACAGGATACTAATTTATTTTGCATGTTACATGAGGAGAAACAAAACAAGCGGAGGAGTTTCAGTTCTGTCCTTGTGCTGTGGGACACAGCTTAAAATCAGGACATGTACCACTTTAAGATCCATAAACTCTTCTCAGGAGTTCACACCTAAGGTTTTGAAAGGCCTGAGTGATCTCTGACTCATAAAATAGGTGATGTCTGCATGTCAGGATGGAGGTCATTGTAGAAGCCTTCAAGGAGAGTACTGATGATATAGATGTATCTATAACAACATCTACCTGGTTTCTCCATCACTGGAGGACAGATTTTTTCTCAATAGACCATGGAAAAGGCTAAATTGAAGTCTTAAAATGCTGAAACAATGCCTTCATTAAATATGATTTCTCATGTGTTCTGTTTGGGTGTAGTTTTCTTCTTTTCAAAAAGAAATCTCTTAGAGATGTTAGAAACACAGTGATGTCAATAAGTCTGCCCAAGGCAGGTGTACCTCTGTAAAAATATAAGAAAGGACCATTACCATGGAAACGTTGCATCTGCGTTTAGCTCTACTCACAAGTCATAATTCTAGGAAACTAATGCAGTATCCTAAAAGAATCTGATGACAAGGCAATGCACCTCGAGAGTAGCCTTATTATATATTTTTCATCACAGATCTGAAACAGTTTCTCTCCTATTTCTGTAATTCCATCTCTTGAGTGGAAGGCACAGACTCATGTACAGGGAAACCAGTGTAGTCATGTAATCTATGCAATTATTTATATTCGATTTCTGTCAGCTCAGGCATGGTACCCTCCCAGACAAAAGCTGGTGTAGGGCTCCTGCTGCTTCCTTTCTAGGGGAGCAGAGGCTGCCATGTGGACACTGCCACTCAGACACCTCCTCTGCATCACCCATCCTCGGAAAATCCTAGGAAACTGCAGGTTGGAGATGTCCGGAAATGTGCACTGTATGCTATTAAAAGCAGGACTTTTCATCATCTTAGCATTAAAAATGCATTCTGCAAAGCAATCCCAAAGGGAATTTGTTGTATACATTTTGTTTATTGCTTTGAAGACAGGAATATCATTACTGTAACCAGCCCTTCACGAACAGTCAAGCAGGAAAAGAGGGGGTGGGGACAGAAAGAAGCTACACAAAGTGTAATAGTTTCAGACTCGAGCAGACTATCAACAGCTGCAAGGTTAATTACAGATCTTACCAAAATATATTAAAAAAAGAAAAAAAAGAAAAGAAAATGAAAAGAAGGGAAAATCTAAGCTTCAGAAATAAAAGATAAGAAATTCTTTAGAGTAATTATAGGCTGCTGAGGCCTTATGGTAATAATAAAGAAAAACATCTGACTGGATTGATGCTGGAAGAGACAGTGACAAGAGGAATACAGGTTGAAAAAAATAATTAAAATCAGCTATCTTGGGTAAGCTGTCATTCAGTCTCAGGAAGAAAAGAAATGCTAATAAAATATTAATAGGATCTTTTTAAGATTTTTTTAATAACATTCTTTTATACACAGGTAGCACTCCAGTTTCTCAGTCGAGCATCAGACACAGAAGTACCAGACAAACAAATGCAGTAACAGTGGGGAGAAAAGAAAAGCTTTTGGGCAATAGTGTTTGACCTCAGAAAGAAACCACCCAAGGCATTCAGGCAGGAGTTGTTTGGAGAAAGCTTTGTGGAAAATCACTGACTCTGCTTTGCTTTTTAGAGGAAATTATAACAAGTAGGAAAAGTTATTTCAGACTGACAGACACCAAATGTCAGCAATCATGATATAATCAGTGCAGGCTTTATTCTATTTAAGTGGTTTGAAAGTCTGCAGATTTCAGACAGCTTCAAAATCTAAAGGAAGAGTGCGTCTAAAAGACAGTCATGAATATTACATATACACGCTGTGTGTAGCGTCGCACATATTTTTATGTGCTAAATTCTTTTGCAACTGTCTCTGCAGCTTCTTCTTTAGTGGCCCCTTTGCACTGAATGCCTTTCTTGAGCTAGGTTGCAAACCCTCTGCCCTGTCTTCTTTCAAGTCTTTACATAAAACCACTTCTTTGTTTCTGACACAGCCCAGCTCTGTAATGAGCTCCAGAGAAAATATACTTTGTCAGTCCAGAAAATCATTGAAGTCACTGTGCTCAGACAAGTTCAAGGCAACTACTAAATATTAAAGAAATGTTTGGGGTTTTTTTCTTCCTTGTAATGTAAACTAGACTTTGCTAGAAAACTGTATTACCTTAGGGGTGGTTCTCAATCCTATCTGTCTTAAGCGACTGCTGGGACAGGCTTACTGTCAGCCTTTTTTCTCTCCACAGATAAAACTTGCTGAGGATGACACACAGCCCAGACATGTGATGTGGGGTGACTGCACCACTGTGTAATATGCAGCTGCACTACATCTGTCACAGCTATCACAGCTACTGCACACCTCAGCGCAGATGCCATTAATTTTAACTCCACACCCGCAGTGCATCCGATCTCTTAAAAGACCCTTTAACAAGCTCTTTCTTTCCAAATCAGCAGACTTCCAACTCAGCCATAACTGATTATATTGGCAAGTTTTCTAAGGAGATATGAGGGGAAACTGAGGGAAATAATTAAGGTCCTGCCCACAGGAACATGTCTCATGGTTTGTGATAGTCACTAATGGCAGGTGTGTGTCTGTGGGTGGAAGGAGAATGGATACTTATTCATTACTGGAGTAAGCTGCCTTGGATATAATGGCTGTCGATTATAATGCCTATTTTAGGGTTGTTTGACAGTTCCCATCAAGCACAGAAAAAGGTAAACTCCAGTAGGTTGTTTCATTGGAAGGGAGCAGGGTGAGGGAGGAGTGAATGTCAGAGCAGACTTTAGTCATTTCTGAGAACAAGACTGAGGGGGAAATACATTGTGTTCCCCATGCTGAAAATCACTGGTAAGCATCTCTTATACCATCATGATTCAGAAATTTGACAAAGAAGCCATCTTTGTAAAACAAAAGTGACCTTTACTGTCACCATGAGAAGCCGATCAAATATTTGCAAATCCTAAAAGTCCGTAAAACTCTCAGGTCAGTTATGATCTGGGGCTAAATATTTCTGAAAATGATACCTTCATGCAGCATGCTTGACCAGTCTGCTTTAGTGGTGACCAAACATGTCACCATGTGAGCATGGGCTCCCCCCTGCATAAGTGTGGGCTACGCACATGTACCATCCCACAGCTCTTGCTGAAAACAGGCTGACTACGTGCCCCCCTCACTAAAAAGTGGAATATATTATCCTTGTAACCAAGAACTACAAGTATGACTAGAAAGGAAAAAGCTGATTAAAAAAAAGATTTGTCATTATCTATTTTTTTTTTAATTGAGCCTTTTTGCAGAGCTCACTGTAGTCCTCAGTGGAACTGGTTCACCGTGTGGGTGTCAAGTCCTGTTTTACTCTGATCTCCAGTTTGCTTGTCTCTCTCTGCTGTGGGAAGGACAATGTTATCTGCCTGGCTTCTCCTCTCCAGCCAGGGAAGATGCAGACGTCTGCAACTGGGCTGTGATCCTCCTCCCCTGACTGGCAGCATCATCCCTCTTCCCAGCCAGGCCCAGAAAGCGAGCCATACACATGGAGAACAGAGAGTCCTGGGGGGACAAGTAAGGTGGGAGAGGGACTACAGTGAGAGCAGGTGCTGTGTGCTGCAGAACACAGAAGAAGAGGGTTCCAGAGGCCCTACAATAATTTTACATTGCTGAGTCCTCTATGGATGGGGTCACGTCTACCAGGGCCATATGCAAGAGCCCAGGAACAGTAAATCATCTGGGCAATAGGCACTTGGTGTGGCAATAAACCCCTTCCAGTCTGTGGTTCCCAAGTGGGCTTAGTGAGTACTGGCCCAGAAGGCTGAGCAGTAAAGTGGCAGTTGATGCTATTGTGCTACATTTATTTTGGTACTGATATCATCACTGGTTCAAATCATGTTGATGATTGCTTTTGGCTGGCCTGTTGCTGTAATGGTTGTCCTGGTCTACACAAGGATCAACTGCCCCGGCTTCCTTGTACCCTAAGACAGCACGATGGAAGAAACATCATGTTTGTAGTCTTTACCCCATAACTCATAGTGATCATAAAGGTGATCACAACTGTATTTTCCTCCTGGGTCCCTGATTTGTGAGCTAGTCTGCTCTCAGACCTGGAACTAAAAGTCAACAGAAGCTGTGCTTTGAACATCTGGAGTGCTGCTATCCCATGTTAAACCTGCTGGGAAAAACCCTCACATCCTTATCATCTCTGGACACCAGAATTCATGTAAACCTTGTGCTCAAATCTCTGTGATTCGCTTCCTCACTCTATAAAATGAAACTAATAACATCCTTTAGTGGACAACTCAACAGCTACCATGGCATACTGAGATCATATACGGTGGCAATAACTTTGCACTTTTGGAAACCCTGGGAGAAATTGAGGAAAACGTAAATTCACAGCTAGATCTGGAGAACATGCAACAATATGATTTTGAGTCATTGCCCACTGAAGGATGAGACAGTAATCTCAATAACATATTGATAATGTATTGACAAAAGATTCTATAGAATTTGACAAAAATGTATATGAATTTTTGGAAATGTTGATGAAATGGCCCCAGTTATTCTTACAGGTAAAAAAAAAAGACTGTTTGAAACACAAGAGGCAACAAAAAGGCTTCAAGACAGCTAAGCACAGGTTGAAGGACCAAGTATTCACATGCAGGCAGTGGGGGAGCAGGCAGTGGGGCTGAGAAACACCCCCCACAGCTGCTCTCTCAGGCTGGATGCCTGAGCAGCAGACCCCCAACCCCCATGTGGAGGCAGCTCCTGGCACCTGAACTGCTTCAAATGGCTCCTGCAGCTGTGGCCACACACTGCGCCAGTCTATTTGGAGTTGACACACAGTTCTTCCTCATAATGCTGTGAGGGAATGGAGGGGCCATCTGTCTGCAGGCGGCTGACAGCAAACTGGCCTTCTGCACAGGGGTTTGTGGTGGCCTCCATTTCCATGTGCACAAAAAGCAACTTGTGCACAGCAGACCCATGTCTACTGCTTAGAGGTAGCAAAAGATATTAATAAAGGGGAGGACCAGATTTGGAAAAAACAGTACTGAGATATGTTGTCTTCCTGAACTATCACGTGTCTTAAAGATGAATAGTGATGGAAAACCATTACAAATGCAGATGGTAGTTTGGTCAAATTAGATGTCAGGTTGTGATTGCTTTGATTTCTGAAGCCTATAATGTGCTGAAGTTCTACATGCAAACTGCCAGACTGAATCAAACCAGTTCAATGCCTTACTCAGGGTCCTTACACTAATCCAGGCCATTTCTTCCTGTTTCACATATGGGTGTTTAAAAAAAAAATAATCAAGTAAGAGATTCTGTGAGAAGCTGCTATCAGGGTCAGGATTTCCAATGCCTCATATTAGACATTATTTACCCTTTGAAGCTTAGGAGATTAAATATTTTCCAGAGTTAGTAGATTTTAAATAGCATTTACAGTAACAGTCAATGGTGATAAACTAACAACTGACACAATACTTATTCTTAGATAAGCATATCTAAGATTTTTAAAATTACGGTTGTAAAACAGCATTTATGCCACTGGATAAGCTGACATCCAGGAATAACCTGTGCTGTAGACAAAGCTCTAAAATATTCTTGTTAATTCTTGTAGATGTATGTCTATAAGTTAGTATTCTGCTCAACTTAATTGCTATAGCTATAAGAAGCTCAGACGTTGCTTCACCATAATTTACAGTGTTGTTTGGAAAGATCACAATAATAATATGATACTATGATTATCTAAGCAATTAAGAAAGATGATGTTTTGAAACCACCTCATAAATAGTGTACATATATCATCTAAGTATCTGCATCTCACAGTTATTTTTCTGTGAATTTGATTAATAAGATGTACTGGACTCTGCAGTGAAGATTCATCTCTCCATGTGTAGACATTTACAGGGTAGACATCTACATCTTAACTATTCGCTCTTGGTCACTTTTGAGGCAATGGAAAGGAATTAAAGAATGACTGACCTCATCCTTAAGTACATATCTACAGTAAACAAAATTAATTGGTCCCTCAAAATACTTATTTTTCTTCCATGAATTTAAAGGGAGCCTAGGAAATACAACTCAGATGTCGACATGTACATTGCATTGTACATCAGACAGTGACCATCTGAAAATAGCCGATACTTATCCCACCTCAGTTCCCCATGTATTTCCACAGCGATGAGGTTCATGGTTGTAAGCTCTATGAAAGTTTACAGCTGTTCGTGAGATTGGGTCTGTGAGATATCTATAAAGACACACTTTACAACATGCAAATGAATGCAAAATGAGATATTTACTTAGCGAACCTCACAAAAGCAGTACCTGGCAGACATTAAATCTGCAGCAATGATCGTACTAGCTGAAAGTAGAAACCTGCTTCAAGTCAGGAGAGGTTCTAATCAAAATGAAACATGTCAAAGATCAATACTACCTAGTGAACTAAGGTGTCCATGGTGGCTTGAGGCTGCTTGAAAATAGAGACTATGTTTTTTCACCACTTTTGTAATGTCTTACCTTTCATAACATACAATATGCCTGTGGGTTTTCTTACATAGGTGAACCTACAATGTCAGCTAAATAATTACTGAAAACATCCATGGATCTAGGAAATTTCTGTTGCAGGAAGTGACAGCAATCTCTGAAGCTTTTGGTCGCAGGAAGACCCCAGAACCTCTGATCTGCACCCTGGGAAGCTTGTCTTCAATATAAAGGGGGAAAAGTCTTCCAGCCCTCTACAGTGGCTGCAGTGCTTAGTAGCCTCATGATGAAACACATGATGATGGTGCAGAGCAAGCCCCCTGTGACTGCCAGATGTGTTTTATTCACTAACAGATTCTCTTTCAATTAAGTTAAAATGGAATTTAGACAAAGCAGTTAACGCTTCTTTTACTTATATGCTTCTGTCTAAATAGTGATCCAAGAAGAACAATGAGGACAGTGAAACCCAGTGGACATAGCATATTGCCCTTAGGATAAAAAGCATTTCTCCATCAAATAAACTGTAAAGATTTTTTTTTTAACCTCTTCTATGCTTTTTATCCAAAATTCTCAAAGCTTTAAAAGGGATAAAGCAATTTTTGATTTATAGCAGGGAAAATTAGTCACAGATTTAGTGACAAGGTCAACAACAGTACCTGAGCATTCACAACTGTTGATCCATATTGTTTACTTCTACACTGTTGTGCTGTCTTGATCCTCTGCACATTTAGGCTGGTGAACTTGCCGGAGTGCCTCCTAGCTCCTCAGTGGGAATGGCTGGGCCTCATGCTGCTGCAGAGTCACAGTGCAGACCCAGCCAAGTCCCAGCTCCAGTGGACAAGTAAGTATCTGCAACCTCCATAAACCAAGACGATCCCAAGACTCAAGCCTGGCAGAGCACAGAAGATCCTGATTTAATATTCTCTGCTGTTCTTGTGTGGAAGAAAATTCTTCTACTCAGATATATTTTTAAAATATCAGTCAAATTGACAGATTAATCACCACCACAGTTATCTTCAGACTTCCACTGAACCCTCGATCAGAGGAGGTTTTACAAATATATGAGAACAAATTCTGGTGTAACTAAATTCAATGGCATTTCTGTCCTTTTTGTTGAGGGCAAGTTTTCAACTGTGATCCAGAGAGGCATTAAAACACCACAAGTAGTTGCAATATTTGTATAGCACAGAGAACTTGCACACATAAAATATGCCAGAAGAGATGCCACCAATCTGTTTTATAGCTTCTTAGATACTACAAATGACTCTAACCAAATTTAGAAAGATGCATGTTCAAAATGTCAAAGTCATGCTTTTATCCCTGTTAATAATCTCATGTAAGATTCTTTCACAAAGTGTAGAGTTTAAGTTTAAACAGAAGCAAGCACACTTTATAGAAGTTATTCCATGTAACATATTTCTAAGGCTTAACATGTACAGAAGCCATAACAATCCATGCATGAATTTCACCACTTCCTTAATTTTCCATCAGTCATTGCAAGTATTGATTGTTGCTACTTTAAGTTGTGCACTTTATTTTCAAATGGAAAGATATTTATACGCAGTGTGACATTTCATTTCTTAAACAGACAATCAATGTGTGACTCCAAATTGTATATTCTGGATGTGGTAACAAAGCTGCAAAGCTTAATAAATCTGGGGCACAGAACTCTGAAAGCAAACTGGAGAAAGGAAAACCTTACGTAGACAAACCTGGAGGAAGCAGATGTGAGAGAGTAAATCTTTCTAAGGATTATGTCCTTAAAAGAGTTCTCTGGAAAACTGGGGACTGCAACCCAGGAGGAAAATATCTGGAACCATCTGCAGAATCAGGAGGTTTCCAATGCCACCTATGATGTTCCTGAGCTATGGCGTTGCTGTGTTTTAACCCTGGTAGGTAGCTCAGCCCCACACAGCCACTTGCTGACTCCCCCCACAGTGGTATGAGGGAGAGAATCAGAAGGGCAAAAGTACAAAAACTTGTGGGTTGAGCTAAAGACAATTTAATAGGTAAAGCAAAATCTGTATGTGCAAGCAAAACAAAATGAGGAATTCATTCACTGCTTCCCATTGGCAGGCAGTTGTTCAGCCACCTCCAGGAAAGCAGGGCTCCATCACATATAATGGTTACTTGTGAAGATGAATGCCATCACTCCGAACATCCTTCCCTTCCTCCTTCTTCGCCCAGCTTTTACTGCTGGGCATGACGTCATATGGTACAGGATATCCCTTTGGTCAGTTGGGGCTGGCTGTCCTGACTGCATCCCCTCCTAACGTCTTGTACACCCGCAGCCTACTTGCTGTCAGGGCAGTGTGAGGAGCAGAAAAGGTCCTGATGCTGTGTAAGCACTGCTCAGCAATAACTAAAGCATCCCTGTGTTATCAACACTGTTTTCAGCACAAATGCAAGACATCACACCATACCAGCTACTATGAAGAAAATTAACTCCATCCCAGCCAAAACCAGTACAGGCATTAAGACCCTGTGACTTTCCAGCCACACTTCCTAGCTCTCATGAGGCAGTTGTTGAGGACAAATAATACTAATCACAATTTTTGTGAAACCAGATGGGAGATGATGTGATCCTGCCCAGTCCCCACCTGCCTCAAGCTCTCTTTACCCAAGATGTAGACACAAGGTATAACTGCAGCACAGTGCAATGCTGTGTACACAGCAGATTGTGTGGTAGACTGGTATGTGTGCGTGTGAGTGTGTTTGCACTTTTGTGCAGGGATTTTTTTTCTGTATGCCAGAGCATATAATGTAACATGTTTAAGAGAACAACTTTGTACAAATGAACAGTGTAAATTATTCATTATCAAGATAATACTAAAAAAAAGAGAATATGTAGTTCTGTTACTTTAGAAAACATGAAAAAACTGCCAATACCTTGTAAAGGACCTTGTACTTCCTCTTATGTCACCCTTTTTAATGCTTGACCTAAGTCAACCCTTGCCTATCGCTGCATTGCTGGGTCAGCCAGCACAATTACTGCAGAGTGCTGCTGTATGGGCACACAAATGCACAACAACTCTGTAGAGCATTCAGTTAAACCTCAGTGGGGAAAAAAACCCCAAAAACCCAAACCAAAAACCAACTGTTGAAACTCATTACGAGTTTTTACATGTTACCTTCCAGTTACATGTTACCTTCTAGTAACCCTACAGGTTGCCTCTCTAATGTTATGCCATTGCTGTGTGTCACTGTTAAAACAGACAACAAAGAAAGATTTTAGGAAGTTTTGTAAAGTTCTGGTGGGAACAGACTCTACTAATCCCAAAGTAAGGGCTACCCCTTTTTTCTGCTTATAGAAGTGTTCAAGGAGGAAAAAAACTGAAGATTTCTAAGTTATTCAGGCAACACTAGCTGTGCCAGTTTTGATTAGCTACAACATCTGTACATTTTCCTCACCAGCAAATCTCTTGGTACATGAGGTCTTCATGATGGTGTTCCTGGTGTTTCCACAGCCTGATCTCTCCAACTCTTTTATTGATGACCCAGACTGACATTATGTCAGAATAGATGGCAAAAAGCACAAATATTTTGCCCAGGATCTCGTCTGAAACACCCCAAACACAGCTGAGACTGAAGTACAATTAATTTGCAGGCTCTGTAGGAAGGGATTGGAAAACTGCCCATAGTGATGCCAGAAGGAGAGGCTGGGGCCATTGCTGCCTTCTCAGCAGTTGCATGAAAATTATGTCAAGCAGGGATGAAGTACTGGCACTTTTCCTTGCTCCTCCCAGTGCACTTACATGAGAAGTTGGTATCAACGACAGAGAACTGGACAGTGGGGCAAAGCTTTGGAGGGGCAGGGTCCCAGAGCTCCTCTGTACTAGATTTCTGCAAAAGAGTGTCCTATGCACAACAGCCCCACATGTAGAGGAAATACTGGAGCTACCTCGTTTCTGTTCCTACAGCTTTCATTATACATATAATCTAGTCTACCCTTGATTGGCTTAGAGTAGACTTGGTAGTGTAGGTTAATGGTTGGACTGGATGATCTTAAAGGTCTTTTCCAACCTAAACGATTCTATGATTCTATGATTCTATATACTGACTGGCCAGCAAATCTCTAGTTTCTTCTTTCCCAGCACTGGGAACATGGGAGGCACAAGCTAATTTGGGGAAAGCATGAGACAGGACCACACCTATCATCTTCACAGTCCCTATGGGAGACTTCACAAATTTTCTGGTCTGCTCTATCAAATAGTGAAACATACAAGCCACCTCCTGCCTGTCGTCTGCCTGTTTCAGGAATGAAGCTGTCTGAAAGGGCCTATGAGATAATACATCAGTGCCTGAAATGGAAACAATGTCAAAAAGACACCTACTTTTAAAGGGTGAACTGACGCCCTCCTCATAATGTTGGCCAGTGTCACACAGCCCATGTGATTTTTACTCCTAAAATCTATAAGCATATCAATTCTTGCAGAGAAAATAGGTAACCTTTTATTATTTTTCTAAAGATGGAACTGTTTAATTCTATCAGTGAATCCTTAATGTTCTGTGAAGAGTTTATTGCAGATTATATAGAATAGCTGAAGTATTCCCACTTGCCCTCACCAACTCTAAAACATGCTTCTGTCCAAAAGATGGCAAGGGAATCAATTTAGGTTTCTTAGAAATGCTGCAGGAGATGGAGTTTCAGATTCATTCTTATTTTAATAAGATTGCTATTTTCTTTTAAAATAACACTTCTTGTGTTTGAAACTCCTCAAAGTGCCAGTCATGTCTATCACTTGTCTGTCCCTGCTCAGAGCTTAATGCAAAAGTCTAGAAACTCTTTGTATGAAAATTTCATGCCTCCAGGTGCTCCATTGATTATTCATGAAGCTTTTGGAGCTGTCACCATGGGAGCCAATTGGCTACAACTTATTTAGCATATTAATGACCTATATGAGTTAGTGCACGAGGAGACATATCACGCCACCTGGAATGCAAGTGGCAAGCTGCTGCTGACTCAATCAGCTTTGCAATGGGAAATAAGAAATTGGAAACATTTTCAGAAACAGCAAAGCTCTTACATGTCCAAATGCATCCGCTCAAATTAGCATGCATGCCTTCAATAGCTTGTTTTCATAATATGTTCCTTTTATCCTCTGTGAGTTTGGCCTCATTACAAGCTCTCTCCTACTGCCAGAGCACATGCCCCTGAAAAGGTTTAATAGGTGAGTCATGTGGTTTGTCAGACATTACATCAGAATGATTTAATACATCAAGGGCAAGGCTGTATGTCAGGTCCAGCTGTTGTTACTGTCGCTACAGTTTGTGTAGCAGGTAAGTTGATGGTCTCCAGAAAGCAGCTAGATAATGATAACAATTAATTTTACAGTGGCAAGAGAGAGAGAGTTCAGCTGAGCTAAGCACCTTTTTTATTTTGCCCCATTCACTGCAGCGCTGTTACACCCGGTCAGCAGGTGAAGTGCTGCCTTAATGTTTTGGCAAAATTAAAATATTAAAAGCAAATGAAGAAGTCACTGAGGGGGAGCTGGGAAGAAACGGCATAAAGAAGCTCTGGCTAAACCAGAGGCAGCTCCATTAAATCTGCAGACAACCGGTGCTAGCAGCGTGCTCGGGCAGGGCTGTGCTGAAGCCTGGGGGTAAGGTTCCTCCTCTCTGCTGGGCACTGCGAATCAAGCATGGCTGGGGAGGCAGCAACCATCGCCTGGCACCAGCAGAAAGACTGCCCGGTCTTGAACAGCCAGGCTGTGCCTCTCCCAGTCACAACTGCTCTGTATTACTCCCTGAGCAGTCCTGCTGCAGTCACGGAGGGAACAGCTACAGGTCAGGGTCAGTCAGAATAGCACCATCTGACCTTTACGTATTTGAGATACAGAAGATACGTTGCTAAAGATTTATTAAAATTGTTTGAGGCCACCTTTGGGGACATAAGAAATTTGTTATACAGTGCATGGCTTCAGCTGGCTGACAGGGATTTAGGGCTCTTATTCTTATTCTGGAGGACCCTGAGTCCCTGGGCGAGGGCAGGGTGATGAATGAGAGTGATATACATGTGTGGCTGTGAAAAATCAGTCTCAGCAAAAGTGGCAAAACACTTGAGCACATGGTCAACTTATTTTCACTTCCTTCATACTGTCTGAATTTTCTCTGATCTGGTACGTTGATTGCTTGAAGATATTGCTTTATATTCACAGTTAATTTATTTAGTAATTAAAACAAGTAAAAAGCAAAGCTGCCACTCATGGGGATGTGTTACATGCCCACATAACTTGTATAACTTGCTAAGAAAATGCATGACCTAATATCCACATAGGTTCTTCCTCATGACTCCAGCACAGCTATAATAATCATTTTGGCACGAAAGACCAGTATAGAAAACCACATGCTAAAGTACAACTGCAGCTGGGAGACAAAAAGGAGGCGGCAAATGCGGAGCTGTTCAGACTGATAAAAATACAGGTGGGGGAAAAATCCACCACCCACTGGCACTCTGTGCTGCCCCAGCTGTATTATTGCCAGCCAAACTAATGATACAGAGCACTGTGTCTCTCCTGCACTTAAGTGTGCTGGACCCTACCAGGGGGTGGGGAGGAACCTGTTGCACAGAGCCCCCAGAGCGGAAAAGGGGCATAACTTCTTTGGCACCCCATGAACTAGTAATCAAAGGCTTTACTTATAGGTACTGGGGGGAAAAAATTACTTCCAGACATTTGCCAGATTTAGTTGGACACCTGTTTCCTAACCTTGGGGAATATCAGTTTTTCTACAGTGACAGAAGTGAGCTTTGTGTGATTAGTTCACACTTTGATATCTAATTTTTAGATGCCTACATTGGTCATAGGCATAGGTCCCTTTTAGGGACCTAATACAAATTGAGATTTCGGATTTCAAATTTTACTTATCTTATACTTTACTATCCAAAACTAGGCAGCTATATACCTTTGCAAAGTCACTGATTTATTAAGCACAGACAACCCTCAGAGAGGAAGGAATGCTCACAGATACCATAAAGGCTTTTGGGCTCTCAGGCATCTAAATTTTCCCACACACATCTTTGTGAAACAAAAGAAAGTTTATAATTAAAAGCTGCCTTCTGGATTTTGAAGGTTTTATACCATTGTCCACGGTTCTGGATACCTGCTATGACAGCAGACTGGGTGTGGGCAGCCAGGCTGCTGGCAGATACGGCAGACCTGCTGTCCCTGCTGCCCACATGCACTGTGTTCTTCAGTCATACATTTTGTCCAAAACCACTGTGAAAACCTCAGTAATTTCTTCAAAGCAATGGGGTTACCTGCACACAGAAAGAAGTACGGGGCAAAGAAGAGGCACAGCAACAAGAACCTGCAATCCATCACCCTCAGCTGTTTGTTTTTCCAACTAACATCACCTGCCAGATGTGAAACATTTGCTGGGCATACTGGAAGAACATCACTGCAATGAGCTATAGGTGGCCCACCTAAAGATTAGCTGATGGAACTGAAGTGCAAAATTATTTGGGTGTTAGAAGGCATATGGATTAGGAGTTTGAACTGATGTAGCTATGCATATTTTTTAGTTATTTTAAATGAACAAATGCTGGATTATTTGGTGTTCTTAATCGTTGTTGTCTGAATTTATGTAAAGCCTGCATGTAATCATATCGTTGAATCTCTAGAACTGACTTTGTTCCAGGAGAATAAGAGCTTCAATTTTAATGCTTATTCAGACCTGAGGGGAGATGAGTTAAATTTATATATTATCCAGAGAAGAACTACTTTGTCTTTTTCTGGTGGTCTTTCATGCAGGGGTTAATAATAGCTACAGGTACCATGTAGAATCAGTGGCAATGTAATAACATAAGAACTTAAAATAACTGCATAAAATGGTCTATGATGGTACCGATAGCAGTATGAAGTTCAATATTGAACTATTAGCCTGGCAAATAACCTTTTATGTCCAAATAAATTCTGATTGCCTATTCACAGCTTAGATTTACATGAGGCCTTCTTCATTATAAAATGAATAGCTGCTAATTTGTTGCATCTCTAAGTAAAGTTCCAGTAAATTACATTTAAAGGAGGGGGAAAAAAGGCCTTGTTATGAAACAGTCACCAGCTGGCCATACCATTGTAAGTGCTATTTTCTTCTCCTTTTTGAAATTCTAATTTTTTGTAAAATTAAGAATTCAACTCCGAGCTTGTAGTAATGCGTATAAAGATATATGGGTGCCGCATTCCCATACATATGGATTTGCATACTCAGGGCTTTGGACTAAGGCTGTCTACAGGCCTTTTAAGTAATACATTTCCTAGTTGCAGATTTATGTCATGACTTCTACTTGTTCACATGACCTTCCTTGCAGTATGTGTCCTTCTCATGTCATCCTACAGGTGCTGGAGAGATGGAGGGAAAGATCTTCATCACTAGGAGGTGAGAAATTTTTGAAGCCTCTATAACAGCTCCAGCTCTGGAGCCCTCAGCACAAGAAGGACATGGACCTGTTGGTCCATGAATGGGTCCAGAGGAGGGACACCAAAATGATCTGAGAGCTGGAGCACCTCTCCTATGAGGCCAGGCTGAGAGAGTTGGGCTTGTTCAGCCTGGAGAAGAGAAGGTTGCGAGGAGAACTTATTGCAGCCTTCCAGTACTTAAAGGGGGCCTAGAGGAAGGATGGGGACAATCTTCTTAGCAAGGCCTGTTGTGACAGGACAAAGAATAATGGATTTAAACTAAAGAAGAATAGATTTAGACTGGATATAAGGAAGAAATTTTTTACACTGAGGGTGGTCAAGCACAGGACCAGGTTGCCCAGAGAGGTAGTGGAGGCCCCATCCCTGGCAACATTCAAGGTCAGGTTGGATGGGGCTCTGAGCAACCTGATCTGGTTAAAGCTGTCCCTGCTCACTGTCCACTGCAGGGGGGTTGGGCTAGATGGCCTCTAAAGGTCCCTTCAACCCAAAGCATTCTATGATTCTATGGTTGTAACAAAATCTGTGTTGCAAGAAATTCTTTTTAACATACAGCTGGGTCATTACAGGTGGCAATTTCTTGCCATGCCTCTTAAGTAAAGGATCTCAAGAGGGTGTGTGGTTATTTTCTGGGCAAAGGTTAATACAGAAGACTGTAGGAGAAATGGGATGATGGCCTGAACAGGGTGGACATGGTGGTGGGACCAAACAGCACTTTCATAAGCAAGGCTGGAGGAAGAAAATCTCTCCCCCAGAGTGTGCACCTAAGCAGGGCTGGAAGGGATATCTGTGGGAAGGGCCAGGGTTGGGGCAGGGAGGGAAGACAGGAATTCCTGCTCTGCCTCTGGAATTTAGGTGATAACGAGGAAATGTTAGAAACCAGCTGAGAACCTGGATAGATTAACAAGAGTAGGTAGGGATTTGTGAGTTGTGGGACTGAAGATAATAGTTGAAACTATGCGAGTGTCTAAGCTCACCCTTTGAAAGAGGGAGATGGAAGAAAGGAGTGTGCCAAGATCATCATTTATGTGAGCGGAAGTTTTATAGTTTGCAATTTTGCTGACAGTGATAGAAAGCCTTGTGTCAGCCTCACCATACTAGGCCTTTTCTGTAATGACTTTATCACCCATACCAGGTTTACCACTGTAATGAGTTTATCATCCATAATGAATTTATCACCCTCACTGTTTGGTCAAAACCTTCATAAAACCTGGTAAAGATACATCAAAGGGTATCAATTTAATCCTTTTAAAACAATCACACATGTTCATCGTTAGAGGTAAATGAGAACATGCTCAAAACATTTTTTCCTTGAGGAATGTCTCTTGGCAATTACGGGAGGTGTCCTATCAACCTGTACTCCCCACCAATAACACCCAACACCTGAAGCAAGAGAAATAAAATGTCCTTCAAGATAAGTAATAATATGGGACATTTTGGCAGGTTTTCTGATAAAAAGGGCAGAAACCTTAACTGTGCAGTTCCTGCCTCTCTGCTCCTGGTCTGTGCCAGCCCCATTTCATTCAATGGTCTGTCAAATAGCTTAACTGATCATGGTCCACCTTTAAGACAATATCTAGAGCACAGCCAGGCTGATAATGGTAAGCTCTGATGACCTCATGCTAGAAGCCTGACATTATGTAATCTATGACAGCAGATGATGTTTGCTTGATGTACCCTGGCTGAGGCGCATGTCCCCGTTCCATGGCATTCGTCTCTGCACAGCTGGGCATCATGGATACATTTGCACAGCCAAAGCAGCATGGAGACTTAATACAGGCGACAATGTTGCCTGCTACATCAACCCTCAAGAGCTGCTCTTAAGACCATTACAACTTGCAATAGTCAGTCTTTGTTTTATTACCTAATTGTATTTGTTAAGGTTTGGAAGCTTTATGAACACAGGTGGCCAAATTCATCTGTTGTGTAACTCCCTGGGTCCCAATTTGGCCCACAAACTTGAGTACATTAAAATTTCCTAGCTGAACTTCTTTTGCTGAAGCCATTTTTACCTATAAATACTGAGCATAAAAATAAAGCTAGTTCATCATTTCATCTACTGTATCCTCCCCAGTGCCATTTTTGTGAAAACAGAGGGTTTCAGCAATGCACTCCCTTTATTAGATAAAGAACAATTAAAAAGCAACACAATGTTCTTTTATGATTTTTATTGCTTAACTAAAATCTAAACTGAGCTGGCAACTGATATTCCTGTTTCAAAGAACTACATACTCATAAATAATTCTATAAAAACTGATCCATTCATAATATAAAATATAACTATATGAATGTACATGCCAGCCTTCTTGGTCTGGTTTGTGGGCTCGGTGTTAGAAACTAATGGATCTGTCTTTGGTTATTCCAGGGCTGTATTTGACTCAGTAACTAACATCCAACTGTAATTCCTCAGCTGTAAGCTTTTATTACAAGGTCTGTGGTGCCACCCAAAATTGCTTGCTAGCGTTACCAAGGACGCTGTTTTTTCACATCTTTACATTCCATCGCTTTTCATAAAGAACAGTGCACTATAGGTGTAATTTCATAGAGGAAAGTTGCAGAAAACCTTTAAAATACTTGGGAATTGCCCAGCATGCAAGAATTCAGAGTAAATAGATTACCCAAATAGCTATTTTGTAATTTGGGGCCCCCAATATGCAATCATTTACATCACACTAATCTATCACCAGTTTTCAGCTGGCATTTTCTCTGCAAGTAATAACCTGCAAGTGATGTTTGCAACAGATAAAAACAGCTGAAAAAGAGTGAAAGAAAGAGAAAAAATGAAAATAATAGTTGGTAGAAATGAGAGGGGGATAGTGTAATTACTTGTATTTCCACAGCATCATGTCTTCCCAGAATTCAAGCTGTGCATAATAGCTTTAGTGCAAGGGCAAAACAGAGAAGCCCCTAGGAAAAGGGCTGCAGATAGTATTTTTTTAACCTTCCTGAGGAGCTTTACTCCAGGAAGATTTAAAGCTTTATAATCTTCAGCAGGACGTGTTGGCTGGAAAATAGTGCATTTCAAAATGAAAATGCATTAATTACTGTCTCTTGGAAGAGGACAATCTGAAATATCTTTCTCTGTGGGAGTAACTTGCAAGCTGATTATGTGGGCTGATAGATATTCCATCAGAGAACATTCAGGGAATGTTAAGGTTGTACGGTTAAGCACACAGAATTTAGGAAATGCCACATTGCAGGATTCATGCGCATCCTTAACTCTGCTTCTGGTGTGTATGTGATATAATATATTCATTACATATAATCTCCCAGACACTGCTATAAATATACACTGTGTTCCCTGATCTTAGATTTTACACACATCATAGCATGCATTAAATACTGTGTACAATTCTCCACCATAGCCTATTAAAACCTTGTATAAGAAAATTCAATAATAAAATTTGTCTTGAGCAACTAGTGCAGATTAAATATTGTATTTATGATATAGAAAATGGCAGTCATTTGTTTCAATAAATTATCCTGTAAGCTTGAAAGACTGCACGCTACATGGATGCATGCAAATTGGCCACGTAGTTAGCTCCTTCATTTCCTGCAAAGCTCAGGAGGGCTGGCTACGTTTTTGCTTGAAAAGACACAGCACAGGTACTACAGCAGTCTGAAGCTTTGCCCATCCCCATGTCAAGCAGGAAAAATAATGGGAATGGGTCCCCCTCATGGACAGTCAGCCTACCATGGTTTTCTTCCTGATCTAACAGGGGTTTGTTTATCTAATATGTGCAAGAGAAATTTACTGGTTTAATGTAACCAAAGTTGGAGCAACGGATGCTTTGAAGAACTAACAGTGGGACATTTGCACACATACACTACATGACATTGGAAACTAAGGAGTAAAGGGAGTTTGTGAAGTTTAAATGGTATTCGTAATGAAAACAAAGCCCATAATTAGTAAGGTTAAGGATCAGAGAATCCAGAGAGAGTTGAGGTTTTAAAAAACCCTCAAAATTTATAAAAAACATGTTTTTTTCCATTTAATTGACTCAGAATCCAATGAAAGCATGTTTCTCTAATTAAATAAATGTCTTGTGGTATGCAGAAATAAATACCAATGATTCTTAAATCATGCCCTTTGAGTCTGGACAGAATAGTTTTTCTATTTGGATTTTAAGGGATTGTTTTAACATTGTTTTTATTTTAGTGAGTACTTCATTTTGTTCTGCTCTTCCTCTCTCTCCATTCAAGCTAAGGTCTAGGTGATTTTATTCCAAAATTAATCCTGTTCTGCCCTTTTTCGTGCTGGCACAATGAAGGATCAGTTCTTTTCTCCATATCTGCTTGTTCTTCTTTCTCTCAGAAAGCCGACCTCCTCCACAGGTCCCTCTAGTTGAAAGATCAGTTGCCTGTTTGGCATACACCTCTTCTGTGTGAATCTGCTATTATTTCATCTCTGGACAGTGCAGGGAAGCTTAACAGATTCTTCTGTGTTTAAGGAAAGATGGTTGTACTCAACAGATTCACTAAGTTTTATCCCAAGATGCAATAGTATTTTCCTTTACAGAACTTGCCAGCTCTGTGATCAGTGCAGGACTATGATGGAAGCCACCGCCTTTACATCACATTTCCCCTCCTTCACCATTTCCTACAGAGGAGTTAGAAACAATTTTAATTTGTTCAGAAGAATATATTTTTATTCAGAGGAGTACATAAGTGCAATACTGGATGGGTCTGCTTTCATCATTGAATGGGGCTCCCAATAAACACAGGTTGCTATGTGATGCACATTAAGCCCAGAAAGGTGCTCTAAAATTGCTCCATTTTGCACATTGCTACCCCTGAACACCATAAATACTCACTGCACCTTCATTTCAAAAGAATAGGATTTAGATTAATTTGAGTGATGGTAGAAGTCTGGAAGATTTTAGTAATGCCTTTGCCTGCTCCCTTTGCATACCACAATGTGGGGTGTCATTCATTTCAGCATCTGCAGTGGAGATGGCTGAATCTACACTGGTCACCCTATCTCTCTCTGCAATCAGTGGAGGCGGGTAATGGCTTTCAGGGTGTGATTCATCTCAGTCTGAGCAACTGTAAAGGAGAAAGGTTCACACCTGACTGGTCATCTCACAGTTACACAGTTAACATAGAAAAATTGGGTCAGGTACAAGTCACTAGTTTTCACAGAATTTGAATGACTGCTACAGTAATAGCTAAATTAGAAATAGTGAAATGCAAGATGCAAGTTACCAGAAATGTCACTTTAACCTCTGCTTTAGAATCTAATTGAGTTTGACTCAGATATTTTTCTTTGTTTGTATACTCATGTTCTTGGAGATTTTAATTGCTCACTGGTTGATATTGTTCCAGTTTACATAAAAAACATGCTTGAGGACTAGATATATTGCAATGTAGGACAGAGATAATTTTTTTATCTTTACTGCAGCATATCAGAACCAAAGATCTGCAAAATTTTCAGTACATGCACTGAGAATACATTTTAACACAGATTTAAAAAATCCTATTTATCAAATTTTAAGGAAGGCTAATGAAACATAAGAAAGAAAAGTTTTCTTTGAGGTAAACCTTTGCTGATTTAATAGTGTTCACAGACATCATCTGGATTTTCTTTGCCTTTGCAGTTCTCATATGTATGTTAAGAATCCATTAAAAGACTTGCTGCCAGTAATGATCTTAGAACCCAATGGTGGTCGTCTTTATAAATTCATCCTCCATACATATTATAAAAGCTCTTTTTGTAGTAACTCACTCTATAGCCTCTTGTTTCACTTATTCCAGACAAGTTCTCCCAGCCTATGCTCAGATGGATACTCTTTTGGGTCAACAGAAGTCCAAGTAAAATGCAGTAGAGAAAAAAAAATATATAATTAGCTACAATATTTCCAGTTTATTAATTTAATATTTAAACGCTAACTTTAAGGGATTATTGTTTGTCAGTTCCTTTTCCCCTTTAATGGGGAAAGTTCTTTAGCTTAAAATAAAACACTATGCTATTGACCTCACTTCTCTAACCATCTTTAATATCATAGAATCATAGAATCATAGAATTGTTTAGGTTGGAAAAGACCTTTAAGATCATCAAGTCCAACTGTTAACCTAACACTGCCAAGTCCACCACTAAACCATGTCCCTAAGTGCCCCATCTCTATGTCTTTTAAATACCTCCAGGGACGGGCACTCAACCACTTCCCTGGGCAGCCTGTTCCAATGCTTGACTACTCTTTCTGTGAAGAAATTTTTCCTAATATCCAATCTAAACCACCCCTGACACAACTTGAGGCCATTTCCTCTTGTCACTTGGCAGAAGAGACCAACACCCACCTTGCTGGAACCTCCTTTCAGGTAGTTGTAGAGAGCGATAAGGTCACCCCTCAGCCTCCTCTTCTCCAGGTTAAACAACCCCAGTTCCCTCAGCTGCTCCTCATAAGACTTGTGCTCTAGACCCTTCACCAGCTTTGTTGCCCTTCTTTGACGTGTTCCAACACCTCAATGTCTTTTTTGTAGTGAGAGGCTCAAAACTGAATACAGTATTCGAGGTGCGGCCTCAACAGTGCAGAGTACAGGGGGACAAACTATTCCCTAGTCATAGAATCATAGAATCATAGAATCATAGAATGCTTTGGGTTGGAAGAGACCTTTAGAGGCCATCTAGCCCAACCCCCCTGCAGTGAGCAGGGACAGCTTTAACCAGGTCAGGTTGCTCAGAGCCCCATCCAACCTGACCTTGAATGTTGCCAGGGATGGGGCCTCCACTACCTCTCTGGGCAACCTGGTCCTGTGCTTGACCACCCTCAGTGTAAAAAATTTCTTTCTTATGTCTAGTCTAAATCTATTCTTCTTTAGTTTAAATCCATTATTCCTTGTCCTGGCACAACAGGCCTTGCTAAAAAGATTGTCCCCATCCTTAAAGGCCCCCTTTAAGTACTGAAAGGCCGCAATAAGTTCTCCTCGCAGCCTTCTCTTCTCCAGGCTGAACAAGCCCAACTCTCTCAGCCTGGCCTCGTAGGAGAGGTGCTCCAGCCCTCGGATCATTTTTGTGGCCCCAAAAGTTTTGTAGTCCTGCTGGCCACACTATCTCTGATACAAGCCAGGATGCTGTTGGCCTTCCTGGTCACCTGGGCACACTGCTGGCTTGTGTTCAGCTGGAAGTCAACCAACACCCCCGGGTTCTTTTCTGCCAGGCAGCTTTCCAGCATTACATGGGGTTGTGGTCACCCAAGTGCGGGACCCGGCACTTGGCCTTGTTGAACCTCATACAATTGGCCTCGGCCCATCAATCCAGCCTGTCCAGATCCCTCTGTAGAGCCTCCCTACCCTCAAGCACTACACTGCCGCCCAACTTGGTGTGATCTCCAAACTTACTGAGGGTGCACTTGATCCCCTCATCCAGATCATTGACCAGAAAACATTCTTTTTTTATGATTAAGTGTAGGTTTTCCTCAAGATCTAGAAAACCAAGAATCATTTCCATCCCAACTACAGAATATACAAGTCATTGTATTTTTGTATTATTACTTTGAGAAACAGAGATACTGTTGTTTAAACATGCCTGAAAAGCAGTTACAACAAAAAGACTACTTTCTTTTAATAGCAAGATGGAAAATGTTAGAGTTGATATCTAATGGAAGGTAGAAGAAAACAACTTAGAAACACCTAGTAGACAAAATTCATAAAAAATTACAATGAAACAGTAATGTGACAGTTCCAGAATTTGTGTAACAAATGAGGCATATTTGTCTAATATTTTAATTATACTTTACCACAGTAGAAGAAATGGCTAAAGAAAAACCTGTGCAATGGTTACTATTGCAAACCTTGACCAGTTTCCACCCCAAGCTGCTATGTTAAACTCAAATTGAAACTCCTTTGGTGCCTTTGGCTTTGCCTGGCTCTGATAAATTGTAGGTACTGTCTGGGAGGATCTGGACCTGTTTAGCATAGCAAACCCCATACTTGGCATGTGTGTTGCCAAACAAAAAACCAATATGGTAGGCTTTTTTAATGTCTAATTGACATCAGAGATGCTGACCTTTGTTGCTGTTTCTTTATTGTTTCTTGATGACAAGTATGGTGTGTGCACACAGACATGCACACGGCGGACTTAAATAGCTCAAGATATATTTAGATCTGCTGGGGTGGGGTGGTGGTGGGGGAACCAAAACCAGCACTACAATTCTTGCCTGAGTTTCTGCATTGTTCAGATAACCTTTTATGAGTTTTGAATGTCTTTCCAGTGATTCCAAGGTATTTCTCTTCCTCAGCATGCTTCCTCTCAGTCTCAATCCCATATTGTCCAAACATTCATAAATAAATCCTCCTTCTGATACAATTTCCATAGATGGTCTTTCTCAAGTGATTCTCCATTATGATTTCAGCCTCATTGTCAAGTATTACCTAAGTTAAAAGCTTACCTGTATTAAATGGTTCCTCATGATGGAGGTGACACCTTGTGGGAGAATATCCACCTCTTGCTCCTGAGCTTTCACTATTTGGACTGGTGAAGTATTTTTTTTTTTGTAATATATGACAATTTCTGGAAGACTGAACAAAAAGAGAAATGTGTAAGGGCCTTCCAGAATTACAATACAATCAAAATGGTATAGCTAAGGAAAATAGAAGTTATGGTTTGATACAGATACATATAGAAATAGATCAATTTTCAATTTTTGTTTTACAAAAAGCTTAGCAGGTACTCTAAAGTGTGGCATCTTCTAAAGTGGACATTCTGTGCCTTTTTAGGCTTAAATAGTTCAGAATATAAAACCAGAAAAAAAACTATTTACTTTGAAAAAATAAAGTCTTTGGGGAGTTTTATGACCAATTCTAGCATGGAAATAATGAGGGATGAAGAGGTGACATTTGACAGTTTAATAGCCTGCATTGTGAGAACTGTGGAGCTGGCAGGGGAGGGGACAAGGCAGTATATGCACTCAATTTCTGATCTGGTTTGAGTTTGTCTTCTTCATTAGTCCCCCCACAATTCTTTTGGCACTGGGTGCTTTGCAGACGAGATGGTAAACTTCCCTTGCCACTGGTTAATACCTACCCTTCGGGCCCCTTGGGCCCATTTACTTAGAAGAAGGATGGATCAGGTCCTATATGTCATTCAACACCTTTTGATATTTCAGTACTTATAATTTGCTCTCATTTCCTCCTTTAGGAAGTGATTTGATTTTGATATTCACTTAGTGTCACACTCTAAATAGGCTGTTTATAATCAGTATAAATTTGTTACACATAACAAAATCTGAACTTTAGATTCTCAGTGGAAAAAAGAATTAAGAACTGATTTGATTTTTCTTTCAGTCTTTTGTTATCAATATACATGTTGTTCTATCACCAACAGTATAAATGGCTGGATCTGAAAACAATTGCTCATGCATTATCTTTTGGTTCAGCTTGTAACATCCAATAGTTGTATTTTTTATATGTCATGACCTTGATTCTCACTCGAGATCTATTTGCTGCTGAAGGATGTGGAGACTGCCAGGCAATGAGGCAAATCTCTCTGATTCTCATGGTGCCATATTCTGCCCATTGTCAATGCCATAATTTACTGAAGTGATTTAGGGGTTGTCCTAGATTTTGCTGATTTATTTCTATGGGATCTGCTCTGTCATGTTATACCCCACCACATTGCCTCATCTTCTGGTGAGAGACAAAGGCAGCTGATGTAGAGTCTGGTTGACTAACTTCATCCCATGGATATCTTCTTGGTTTTTATGAATTTTCAGTCGAAAACTTTGCAGTGGTTTGTGCCAGACAATTGAAAGGGAATCTAACTCTACATTCCTTTTTCCTTTCCTTCTAACATATTACTCATTATGTCACTAAGAAGAAAATTTTCTGAAGTTAGGAGCACAGCACAAGTTGTGGAGATTAACTTGTGCTAGCTTAAAGTAGTTGGCATGTGTACTGGGCAGCCTTGGTATGTGCCTGGTGGACAGGTACCTCCTGAGCTCAGTGCTGGAGTCACTGTACCAGTGGAGGAATTCAGCCACTCAAATTTATATCCATGAGCTGCAGTCATACCACTGACAACAATATGGATATTACCTCAGATGTACATTTCCACCTCTTTTCCCTCTCCCTGTACATATAACCATGTCTTTCTGAAAATTAACATCTAACAAAGAAGTATGAAACAACAAAGTATGAACAGGGCTCTGTAAGTCTGCAGTTCCTCACAGAAAAACTTACTGGAAAAGGATGTGTGTCAAAAACATCCGTATAAACATTTTTATCTCTCATTAAAAAAAAAAGGTCTCAGAAATCAGTGAGAACTAGAAAGAAATATTGCATCTATTTTCTTTCCATCTTTTTTTCTCCTCATTTTCCCCATGCAGGATTTTTTCTAAATGGTTTTCTTTCTAATGATAATGTTCTTTCTGCAAGGCTTTTAGCACATCCCCAGCTTAAGCACCTCAGTGGCTGGTAAGTCAGTTAGAACTGATTTGCTTAAAGTCAGAGATACTGTTTTTGATCTAGTGCCACCATCTATTTATAAAGTGATGTGGAAAATGTCACAATAACCTTAAAGACATTTTTTCCCTTTGAAATGTTTATAGGATGATTAAATAGGACTTACTTTGTGAAAGTGGTCAGAAGGTAATGTTTCCTCTCAAAATTAACTTTTCAAGGCCTCTCTTTATTTTCTCACAGAAGGAGATACATAGGCATTCCCTTCATCTGGGCTGCAGGTATATACATTTTCTCCTTTGAATAAGAATAATGCAGAGAATCAATACAAGTATTAAATTCCTCAGGGATCTCCCCTTGTAAATAGAAAGGTGCCCATGGTGCCTGAAATAGTTTGAATAGGGAGAATTTTGCCTCAGTGGATCATGTCTGCAGGCCAATGGCATATGTCCCTAGATTTCTGTTTAAGGATCATACACGTGTGTTTCATGTTGGTTTCACAGGGTCAGGCCATGGAGGAGAATTCATTCTCTCCAACTCAGTAAGGGTGCTAAAGAGGAGTGCAGGGGAAGACCTGTATGGAATGTTCCTCTCTTAGAGTACTGCTTTTCTCTAAAGCTGGCATTCTGCCTTTTAAAGGAAGAGAAATAATAATGAACTTCTGGACTAGTTAGACTTCTCTGCCAGGTAAATTATTACAGACACTTAATCTTACTAAAAACAACTCTGGCAAGGACTATCAGGAGGTTATAGTTCAATTTTCCAAGGGAGAAAATCAGTGATGGAAGACACCATGTGTAAGCCAAGTATGAACTTGGTGATGTGATCTCACCGTGTGTATGTAAGAGGAAATTGACTTACATACCTATGACCATCAGTCCAAGAACAAAACAAAAGGTCACAAAGACCATTCAGGTCCATCATATTTTCCCTAGGACTCCTGAGATCAGGGAGCAATCCTGCTGTGAGAACTGATTCTAATCAAAGAGCAAAGGAAAAAAAAAAAAAATCATCAAATAACTCCTCCTACCAAGGACTGCTCCAAACAAAAACAAGAGTACCAGCTGAAAATTCCCATTGCCTAACAGTTTATCACAATATAGGAAGAAGAAAGAAATAAAAAAGACAGAGGACCTTGATGACATCTGCCAAACAAGCTTTTTCATAATTGTTGTTGTACATTATTAGTTATTTATGATTATATTTTACTGGAATAGCTGTAAGAGTCCCAGTTGAGCTCAGGCCTCAGAGCGCTGCATGTTAACCCAATGCATAAAATGGTTGAGGACTGCTTGAAGATCTTGCCTGTCTGAATGAGTTGTTGCTGGACTCTGACTTAGACGGCAATGTTTTTATATGCTTTTGGTCTTCCACCAGTTCAATACACAAACATTTTGCATGTGTGTCGTGGTCTAGCCCCGGCCAGCAACACCACGCAGCTGCTCGCTCACTGCCCCTATCCCGGTGGGATGGGGGAGAGAATCCGAGGAGTAAGAGTGAGAAACACTCCTGGGTTGAGATAAGAACAGTTTAATAATTGAAATAAAGTAAAATAGTAATGATAATAATAACAATATAATAATGATAATAACAATAATAATATACAAAGAAAGTGATGCACAATGCAATTGCTCACCACCCACCAACTGATACCCAGACAGTTCCTGAGCAGCGATTGCTGCTCCCCGGCCAACCCCCCCCCAGTTTATATACTGAGCATGACGTCATATGGTATGGAATAGCCCTTTGGTCAGTTTGGATCAACTATTCTGGCTGTGCCCCCTCCCAGTTTCTTGTGTATCTGGCAGAGCATGGGAAGCTGAAAAGTCCTTGACTAGCATAAGCAGTACTCAGCAAAAACTAAAAACATCAGCATGTTATCAACATTCTTCTCCTACTAAATCCAAAACACAGCACTATGCCTGCTACTAGGAAGAAAATTAACTATCCCAGCCAAAACCAGGACAATGTGGCAAGAAAAAAAGTAATAAAGATAGGAAATCATGTTTGAAACAAGCAGGGAAAGTCAGAAAAAAAAGTCAGAAGAGAAAGGAAAACAGAGAAGTAAAGTGAGTTGCCCAATATCAAAATGACGGTCAGAGCTAGAAGTAAAAATCCCTTTCCCTTCTCTGTGGGTCAGTTCAGAGCATTGCCAGAGTCCTGGGCAGATAAAGTAGAAAGCTCCACATCTTACACATTTCTCTCTCTTTTTATATATGCTTTGTTAAAGGCACCTAGGCCTAGGTTCATTGGTTTGTAAAGGCTCATCTCTCATTGATACGTAAAGCTAATACAGTAGCTCAAGAAGGACTACACACAGAAAGATAAATGAAGCTGGTTGACCTCAGCCTTGAGTCAGGTGGCATATAGTGTTCAGCATTATGTCTTTCCGGTCTGAGAAGTACAGAGGCCTATTAGGCTCCAACTAAAAGCTGTAGAGCAGTAAAAATTTATTTTAATTAAAAGCTTGAAATTCAGGTTGATAAAAGGTTGTGTGTAGAAACTGAAAAGAACAAGGACAACTTTCATCTGTGGTGCAACTTCATTGAAGCTCAAAGAGATATACTGAAGGTAAATTAGACCCAAAGCATTTGCATATGGAAACATTTGGCTTCTTTCATTTTTGCAAGAAAAAAACATTCAGTGAATTGTAAGACAATTTTTATTTTAACAAGACTGGGGTAAACAGTAGCAGTAGATTTTCCTTGCTAGTCTGCAGCTCTTTACTTGGAGTTTCTCAAAATCTTCAAAGAGATATATTAGGTGCTTTTACAACCTCTTTGTTCTCTTATGGGAAAATAATTATGGTACAATTTCTTCTCATTCAGATTTTAAATCGTGATTAGAGTCATGCAATCTGGCCTTCAAATAAAATATATAATTTTGTGCACCACATTCATCTTTCTAAATTACAGCAAATTGTCCAATTTTTATTTTGTGGACTGTGTAGTTACAGCAATCAGCTTACCTGCTCTTCACCTCAGCATATGCTATAGCAACCTAAGTGATGAATATCATTTTAATCAAAAGGCTTGGAGAAATCTTCTGATCTAATAGAATACTTCATCTTAGAAAACATGTTGCCTCAAGAAAGCAGTAAGAATTCAGAGACTTTCTTTTAGGACTGCTCCAAAGAGGCGGGGGGTGGGGGAGGGTGGTGAAAAAAAGGTTTGAAAAAGCGAGAAAGTTTGAAAAAGCGAGAAAACCTCAAGCTAGACTAAAGTTGAGATTGTAACTTTGATTATTGTTTTCTTCATGATTACATGAACCCTCAAAAATACCAATGTTGCCCTACATGCAAAAAAAATAATCATAGAATCATAGAATCATAGAATGCTTTGGGTTGGAAGGGACCTTTAGAGGCCATCTAGCCCAACCCCCCTGCAGTGAGCAGGGACAGCTTTAACCAGATCAGGTTGCTCAGAGCCCCAGCCAACCCGACCTTGAATGTCGCCAGGGATGGGGCCTCCACTACCTCTCTGGGCAACCTGTTCTAGTGCTTCACCACTCTCATTGTAAAAAATTTCTTTCCTATGTCTAGTCTAAATCTATTCTTCTTTAGTTTAAATCCATTATTTTTTGTTCTGTCACAACAGGCCTTGCTAAAAAGATTGTCCCCATCCTTCCTCTAGGCCCCCTTTAAGTACTGAAAGGCTGCAATAAGGTCTCCTCGCAGCCTTCTCTTCTGAACAACCCCAACTGTCTCAGCCTGTCCTCATCGGAGAGGTGCTCCAGCCCTCGGATCATTTTGGTGGCCCTCCTCTGGACCCGCTCCAACAGGTCCATGTCCTTCTTGTGCTGAGGGCCCCAGAGCTGGACGCAGCACTCCAGGTGAGGTCTCACCAGAGCAGAGTAGAGGGGCAGAATCACCTCCCTCGACCTGCTGGCCACGCTTCTTTTGATGCAGCCCAGGATTCGGTTGGCTTTCTGGGCTGCAAGCACACACTGCCGGCTCATGTCCAGCTTTTCATCTACCAGTACCCCCAAGTCCTTCTCCGCAGGGCTGCTCTCAATAATGGAAATTAAAGTTAAGATCTATGTATTATCATTCATTTTTGATCCCACAGAGGGAGGTTTGGATACAAATCACTGCAATTAAAAAAAACAAAAAATCAGAATTAGGTAATAATTAGTACATTTCTGGTAGTATGGGCTTTCTGAAGGCAGGAAAAGGAAAAAGGGAGTGCAGCGGAACAGCCTCCAGCCCTTACTGTCTAAACATGTGGCGATGGCTAAATGGCATTGTGCCATACTGAATGAAGAGTTTATTTATATAGAAAGGTAAACTCTAAGAAAGTAAAAAACAAAGGAAAAGGTTTTGAGAGTATACTGATGGATAAAGACTTTTGAGAGTATGTTGTAGCAATGGAGGTAAACCAAATTAAATGAATGAGTGATTAAAGTAACCATGTGTCAAAGCTGGCCTAGTATACAGGAAACAGTGAACCACTGGCATGGTAAACTCCTCTGAAAACTTTGGAGAATCCAAGTTGTCAGCAGAAGTCACAAACTCTTTCAGCCATGCAGTGTTGATGTGTTTTTCTCCCCTTCTTGCCTTTAAAATGCCTAAGAAGTTAAATGTAACTGAGTATTTTAAAACAAGATGGAAGTTGCAGTGTGCAGCACTGAGGACTGTATTTTCTGCTGACATGAACCCACTGAAACCAGCTGAATTATACCAATAAATTTTGGCTCTGAAAGTCAGGAAATGCCAAAGGTAGGTTGAATGTAGGGCAACATGACAGTATTTTTGCAATACAGAAAGCACACTTGTTTTCATTCTCAAACAGCTTGAGTAAGCTGTTGAGGAATTTGAAAGGGTTCACTCAACAGTACTTCCAGCTCCCAAGATATCCAGGGAATATCTCATGATAATGCAAAATTCACTAGTGTGCATGTACTTAAGTGAGTACAACATTAAAGGATGAAAATAGATTTATACTATCTAAGAATGCACTGAGAAAATAATCTCTGGGTTTTCTACAGGCATATACATATCTACTCATCAGTATTTGTCTGCAGCTAATTCATATCTCCATTTCATGAACTGGTGTCATTGACTTTAAGCCAGTAACCTTAAGCTCAGGGGCTTCCAGCTCATTGGAAATAAACATGTTGTAGCTACATAAAAGATGTCTTTCTAATAACAGCTTTTTAGAAATGGGAAACTGCTAGAAATATAAAAACAATTAAAACAGGTCTTTAGGTGTTTAGGCAGTGTCCACTGGTACCTGTGAAAACCAGTACAAGCATTACTTACTCCTATTGTTTCCAGTTCCTTTCTTTGTTTTTGATATTTGGAGATTTTTTTTTCTTTTTTTTTTTTTTTCACATGACCATCCCTGAGAAAAATATGGTCAATAAAAGCTACTGAGGCCTTCTAAAGCAACAAGGTTTTTACTGTAGTTGCATTCAGTTATTACTGTATATAATAGTTTGTCTTGAAGTATGTCCACCCTGCTATCTAAAACCGTGCCTGTACTCATGGCTGATGTGGCTGTAAGCACAAAACTTCCAACACCAGAACAATATAGCTGTGATGCTTCAGGCAGCATAAGCCTCTTGAACTTGCTCTGTCAAAGGAATCATGAAACCAAAATCTGAAGCAGAAAGGCATGTTTTCAGACACAGGCTCCTGATGTGCAGTGCACTTTGCCTACACCCAGAAAAAGATGCTCCCTGCCCCAAAGAACATACAAAGGACATGGGCAGGAGAAAACCTGGATTCTAGCACAAAAGCACTCCATTGATACTGAAAAGCAAGGGATGAGAATTTCCTCCCCACCATAATGCGTGTGATGGAGAAAGTACAAATGCATGTTTCCAAAAAGACTAAATGGTGGGGAAGGCCTTATCGCTCAACTGGAGACAAAAGTCATCATCTTACTGCTAAGGATGGAAAGTAGGGTGGAAGCTGACTGTGAAGAACACTGAAAGCTCAAACAGTTGCCCATGATTTATGTGATAAAGGTGACGTGGCAGGAGGTGTTACATCTAGGATTTGTCCATAAATGTCTCTTTGTTCCATTTTAAGATGAGCTCTGCTTTGTGCCTACAGGGAAAAAAAAATCCAGGTCTCAGATATCATGTTTATATTGTCCTTCTTCATTCCAGCTGTTTTTATTCATTTCTTATGCTAGCTGCAAATATTTCATAAAGCCTATCACAAAGAATATTAAAATTTGCCTGGAAAACCCAATCCCAAAAATTTCCATCGTTAATTAAAATGTCATCTTTCTAGCAATTAATTAAACAATTTCTGTTGAGAATGTAGAGGGACAGCAGATCTCATGTGAGTAAGGAGACATCATTTTATAATAGCAATTTAAACTACCTAGGGCAAAATCAGGTGAGCTGTTCAGTGAAGAGCCCTTGGTTTTTTTAGTACTGCAGGTAAAACTCTTGTCCTCAGTGAAAATTCTCATTTATAAGATGTGTCAAGACCTTCCTTATGATTTCTTCTCAGAATTTTTCCCCAGTCTAGTGTGAAATCGGTTTTCTTCATTCACGATCATCCCTGCTGTTATCCTTTCATCTGTGTGAGCCTGAACATAATTAGAAGAATAGATTCATTCATGTCATTTAATAATATACGTAATTTAATTGCATTCCCACTTGAATTTCTTTTTATTTAGAATTTATATTTACAGCAGCTAGCTAGCAGTATCTGTTTCTCATCTTTGTTCTATTATTACACAGGCACCTACTGCCAACAGATACTATTATATCGCTATAAAATAGCCTGTGGAAGCAAGCAGTAGCTAGCTGTAGTAATAAAAGTACAGGTCTTTTCAAGAGCACAATAATGTGGCATCATTTTGTGTGTTAGATGGCCAGGAAAAATCTTCCATTTCTTTCTAATCTCTACTCCTTAACAATCTGTATAATTAAGAGAATCAGTATTAGTAATTAGGAGTAAACATCCTGAAAGTCACAAAATTCATACATCTGAATCTAAATAAAAATTATATCCCTTAAAACTCCTGGGAGATTTAAGCTCCAACTAATATTTTGGTTGTCTCTGAGGACTGGAACCAGTTTTGTTCTTTCTTCCAGATGAGCTATGACCCATAACCCCACTTAGTATTTTGCAGGATGTGGCCCCCAGTGTCTCCTTTTACCAATGTATACAGGTGCTTTCCTTGGTAGCCCACTTAGTCTGATGGGATTTTTGTGGTTTGGGAACCTGGACAATTGCTTTGGTTGCTATCCCTAGACTATCTTTACTCACAGTTCCTTGCTTTTCCTGACAGTTGGTTTAGCATTTTTTAACTAATTACAATTTCAATTTATTGTTTCTATCAAATTTTCTGAAATGAGTTTAATATTGCCAAAGGAAAATGGAGGTGCTTCCAGGCAAAAACTTAGCTTAAATATTAGCTCTTTGGCAGAGTCTTTCCCATTCAAAATGTAGAAAATCTTGGACAAACAGCCTCGTTTTTAAAGTACCTTTTTATAATTAAACTTATGTGGTGAGAGTGCCCACAGTTTTCTCCTCCCTATTCTTTTCAGTGGGCTTTCATTTTTAGAAAAACGTAATTTTGCTCAGTTGCTCTGAATTATGATTTAAAGGGCAGAGGAAGACACCCAGCAATTCTTCTGGTTTGAATTTCACTACACATTGGAATCCGTATGTATAAATATTTTTATTCTATTCTGTGCTTGTAACCAATGACAGAAAATACCAGTATAATAACTGTAGGTCCTGATTCTTAACTGGTTTTCAGTGTCTTAAGCCGGAAGAGGTTTTTTCCCCTAAATTTAATAAAGCTTCACTGGTGCTGAGCCAATATTAATTATATCAAAATCAAATTAGTGGTCTGTCAAAGTAATAGAGATAAAATTATCTCCTATTTTTTTTTCCAATGGACAAACCAGATGGCCAAAAAAATCTTCTGTCAGGGTCTCTGCTAGTCACTGAGAATAACCACATTACTGATATTTTGTCAAAACATCCAGTTTAAGATGTCTCCTAGGAATAGCTGAAGAATTGTGACTGAACTGTTCGTTTCACTCTTGAAGGACAGCATTTATAACTGCTTTTTAACATCACTTTATCATAATTGTATCATATTATCACATTCATCACATTTTATCATAATTTTTCAGTCACCGTTTCGCATGCGCAGTTAATGTCCTCAGCCCAAATCTCAGCTCACATAGGTCCCAACGGTCTCCGAGGGGCTTCAGTGTGGAAGCCAGGAACATGCCAAGGTCCTTTGTGAACTGAGGCCAGAATCAGGCCAGAGCAGCAGGTGGGCATCCGCACCATGGGCCTCACTTTTTTCTGGGAGAAAATAGAGCACCAGGAGGTGAGGTAGGTATCCTCTTGGGTTTCATCCTGAAATGGATTTGGGGTTGGGAAGAGTCCATACCTAGAAGAAATGGCTTGGAAGACTCTGTAATAGCCTATCTTATTTAATAGAGCTGGCCAAAATATGTTCCCAACTATGGCATTATCTAAAGTGCCTCAAAATTAGAGAAAAATACCTTAAAAAAGTATGTGAATAAATGTTTGCAAATAAAAATAAATGAGAGCAAATGGAAAGTTTTGTTATCCTTTAACATTTATTATTTTAAAAAAATCTAATTTTATCTTTTTGATAGTTTTATTCTTTTAGAACAGTGATAAAACTAGACACAATAAGTAATTTTGAACTGAGAATAAGAAACTTTTCATTTTAATGTGTAGTACTTAAACAATTTACAAGCTTGTTTACAAAATTTGGATTTTCAAGTTTATTAAAACTGCCAAATTTTGCTTTCCATCAGTACACTGAAGTGACTTTCTCTAGCAGAAAAACATACAAACAAAAATTCCCAATTTTACAGAAGTGCCAGAAGAAGCTATCAGCTAAGAATAGGTACCAGACAAGAAGCGCCCACCTCTTGATGCCTTTCCAGCTTCCTGGAAAACAGGAGTTGACTCTGTACTGAGACCTCCCCTGCCTTCAGGAGATTGTTCTGGAAGGGCAAACTGGGAGAAGAGTTGCCCAGGACATTGGGGAGCGATGTTACACCACCCCTTAAGGTTTCAGTATATGGCTCGTAGCCCAGCTGAGGACAAGGGACAATGGAGAATAGCTCTGTCCTCCCTCACTCCCCTGCAGTCACCAGGCACACCAGGACATTGCGGCTCAGGAAGCACCAACAGCGGGATGCTGACAGCCTCTCCTGCAAGCATCCAGGCTTGGGGGGAAAATAGGAGTCTCCTCACTTCTCTGCTGTCCCTTTCGCCCCTCAGCAGAGGCCAGGATTTGCCCATTATAATGCTGCGTGCTGGACAATAAGCCCTGTGCCTGTAAACGTGACTTTTCCAGTAATCTTTACATTCTCTCTGCACTCACACTTGCTCCACTGAGAATCACCTCCATTTGCTGTAGCAAGCACAGAGTAAATATATCCATAATTTCAATTCCATGAAAGAAATAGAGCACCGCAGAAAGTGCATTTCCATGAGATAACTGCATCTCTTCTCTAGATTAAATCATTCTGACTTCAGATTTAAACCTTACATGCTGGCACAACTTAAAATCCAAAGGTAAAGGTTGCTCTGTAAGAGATAAGAGTTATTCTTACACTTATTCTTATTTTTACTCTTATTCTTATTCTTGTTGATTATATAATTATCCAGAAATGCACCGCCACAAAGTCCTAAAGGTTTAATCTATGCCACATCGAAGCTTTATTACTATTGCAGTCACTCTGTGGTACAGTCAGACTGAGTAAGCATTTAATCAGAAAATGATATCTAGTTTCACAGCAGGGAAGGTTTGTGAGTGCATGTAAGCATGAAAGTTTTTTCATTTGGCTTAAGGGGGCCAAATGTTCCTCTTGGATATCTACATGCTGCTTCTACTAACATCTGCATTTTTGCATATATCTAACATTTCTCTGAAGGGCTCTAAAGAGATTGATTTTCAAGGCCTAAATGCTTAAATTATTATGTTACATCATAAATAGTTCTTTAAATATACTAGCTTTCTAACCTTCAAAGTCACCCACTGCATGAGTTGTTGAAATAATAAGTTTCTGAAAGAAAAACAAAAGCCAAAAAACCAGAAGTGTAACTGAGAAGTAGCTTGATCAAGGTCTTACCAAAGCTAGGATCAAACCTGACATCTGACATCAGATTTTCTCTGTATAGGGAGCTATTCTGGAATGACCAGACCTGACTAATTCCCTATATGAATTCTCGTATTTTAGAATAAGCATAATTTATTTGGAGTTCATTTAATTTATTTTAGATGTAATTGCAAAATATACCCTTGTTCTAAAGTAAGTGCATCAATTCACAGGGTTATTAATCTCTTTTAAACTACTCTGCCTTAGTCTGAATTTATTTCTCTCCATAGATAAACTGGTAATGAAATCAGCAGAGCTACACCAAATTTGGATGGCTCTGTAGGGGCCACGTGGTCCCAGAGTTAGTTTAACTTAACTTCTTGCACCTTCAAAATCTACTGGATTTTTTTTTATGTCCACTAACATTTCAAATTAAAAACTTGGTGGTACTTTGACATATGTAAATGAGCCTGCTGTCTACATGGAGTCTATCTACACATCTATAGTATTCTCATGGCAGGGGATCTGGGTTTACTGCACGCCAATGAAGGGGCTCTAAGTCCCATACACAGCGGGGCTGACCTACATGCAGTACGGTGGCCCTACCACATTTGAGCTGAGCCAAAAAGTGAGCCATAGGTGTGGGGAACAGTGAAGTCATGGGACTCTGTGCACAGATAGCTCTGCCCTTCCAGGTCTGAAGTGACCAGGCAGTGACACTCTCAGCTGGCACCTGACACTTTCCAAGCTAATGGCTGGAGAGGAGACATATTCACAGAAAAAAGTAGAGTTGACAGATCTTAGACTCCAGAGGAAGAACATTTTCCTCTTAGACTTCTTAAAACTCTCTTAAAATTTATCATCATCTCTGAGATAATAATGTTTGGATAGAGAAGAAACCAAGGTATTTTCTTCACCAGGCTTACAGCATAAAAAGTGAAAACAGGCAAACAGTGATAGGCAGAGACATAGAAGCAGGATATTTAGGTTTGCGGGGGTGGGTGGGTGGTTTTTTTGCTTTTTGTTGTTGTGGGTGGGAGCTAATTGCAAGTCCTTTTTCTTCCCATGTTTCTTATTTTCAGCTGATCAGTAGTTACAATCTTTCTTTTAAGCCCTCACAGCAATTTGTAGAGAAAAGTGGAGCCAAAACAGTGGTTTAAGGGGTCAAAACAGTCACTACCAGTTCTAGTTTTTGGTTCTGGACAACACAGCATTTTTGGTTTTCTAGACATGAACAGCCATGGGTGTAGATGATCCCTTCCCACAGGACTCAGTCCTGTGACTCATTCTTCTGTTATCGGATCAAGTTGGGCAGCCAGCAGCCAGCTCTTTGCTTGCTTGACTAGGGACAAATAGTAGGCAGGTAAATAACTCTAAGACAACTGGAAGAGTTGGTTGAGACTGTCACAGCAAGTGCCTCAAAGGCAGTGAAGGGTCTGACTGAAAGGGAGCTACCCAGAGATCCCATTCAGCTCCAGAATAGACAACGGGACTATCCAGGGGAGCCAGAGCAACCTAGCTTGACACATCAGCGTGGGGATGTGAGCTGAGTAGTGCAGTGCAGAAGAAAGTGGACTGATTCTGGTTCTGTGATGGAAAAAGGTTTGCAGAGAATAGGTCAGTTCATAAATGTATCTCCTCATTTTAACTTTTGGCTTGAGAAAAGGAAGAAGTGTGGATTAGAGCTGAAGCTTGTAAAGGAGAGGTGCTTATATTAATTAAGAGAGCTTGTTTTGCTTTATTATTTTCTACCCAAATGTGCAAATTGAATTTGGTTGGAGAAGTGTTTGAAGAAGTCAGTCTGGGAGTTCACTGTTGCTGTAGTGTCTGTCTGATGTGTGTTGTCAAAAAAGAATCACTTTTGCTTTATAAGGAAGGAGGTCTTTTATGTTGTACCCAGTGTGAAACCCAGGAAACTCAGTGCTGTATTAGTGAAGCTGTCAGTAAGGGAAATAGTATCATTGGTAGGAGAGCAGCACCAAGAACCAGAGTAAACAGGCATTAGTGACACTTTGCAATCACCAAAAACAAACATGAAGAAATCCAATTTGTACAGGCAGGGAAAAAAAAAAACCAAAAACCAAACCAAATACTGACTCCACATATAGAGGTAACCCTGGGGATAAATAAGAGAAAACAATAGCAACAATTTCTAATGGAAGTAAAAAGGGAAAGGGGCAAAAGACATGCTCCTGCTATAAGCACTGAAACAGAGGAGATGAGTACTTAATGCTGTTAGGTTGTTTGTCAACTTCTGCCAGAAATGAAGAAACACAAGAGGAAAGATCTTCTGCATATGGTGTGAATAAGGGTGCCGTACATATGTCATGTCATAGACCAAGATTTCACATTTAGGAAAAGGAACATTTGTACAATTCTAATCTACAGCTGGAACAAAAGGAAAATATAAAGCTGAGCAGAAATGGGCAGATAAAGATTGTGGTAGGGCATCACAATCCCTAGTTTGCAAAGAGGCTGTTTTGAAACCACTGAATCAGCAGCCAAGCATTGGTAAGAAAACCTCTGGACAAACTAAGCATTTGAGCTGGCTCCAAACAATCAAAAAATACACTGAGAAAACACTCATTACAAGAGACTCCTGCTTTATATCTTAACTTTTTCTTTTAAGTTATCTGCTTTTGAGGTCTACCTGCTATATCCGTGGCAAAAAGTATTTTTTTGTTCATAACGTCAGGGTGAACAGGATGGACCATTTAACCCCGATAACATTTGTCATACCTTTGGTCAGGTACCATTTGGTTTCAATGCGTATCCCCAAAAAAGATCTATAATGACCTGAATAAGGCACTAAAAGAGTTCCCAGACTTCAAGGTGGTAATGCTGAGGAGACAAGTTTTTGTCAGAAAGCGAAGACTCATCAAAAGTTAATATGTCCTGGGAATTAACTGCTGTCATTGGGTTCCTAATCAGTCAGCAACCAAATTTCTTCATGAGCCTCTCCTGCTGTTGCCTGCCCGCTGCCTGGACTCCCCATGGTGTGGTCCGTGGTGCCTGCAGCATGGGTGGTTCGTGCAAATTATGGGCAGTCCTCTCTCGGCCCTCACAGGCTGCCTGCCTCAGAGCAAAAGTGAAAGCTGTGCTCTGTGCCACGAAGCAGCTGGGCCAAATTGCCCACTGCAAAACGACCCAGGTGTCTAGAAGCCTCAGTGACTAGTACAGAAACAAACAGCATTCATTTCATATGTAACCTTTAGGAGCCAAATATGTTATATTTCTCCCTGATTCCCTTTCTGAAAGAAATCTTAAAAAAATGTACTACTATCTTAAAAAAATGTTTATCCTGCATTTTCCCCAGAATAAAAACACCAGGTTTCTTCATCTCTTAAACGACTTCCTTCAGATCCCATGCCCACCTACCAGTATCATAAAAGCATGCATTGATACAGCCTGAAAGGTTCAGAGACTCCAGAACACGTTTGAAATAATAGAAAAGCAAACTGTAAGTGAGGCACCACCCTCAAGCTTCACTGTCCAGTCACTAAGGCCTGAAGGCTAGAGAGGAAGCCTCAGAGCAGCACTGATGTGAAGCCATCAACCCACAGCATTTGCTAGTGCAAGCGTGACCAGGGAAAATTTTAGGCATAAAGGAGCTGCTAAGCATGCTCTTTGGGATGGAGCAACTCCATCAGTTCCCCTTCAGGGGAGAGGCACGGTGCAGGAGCCACCATCAGACAGCATTAGGGAGAAGCCGTCACTGGCTGCACCTGAGTGACTTCAATTCCAGCCCGTGAGGCTCCAGTGCTGCGAGATGAGGATGAGAAAGCACTCGAGAAAGTCACTGACAGTGATAAATACACAGAGCAGGAGACATGTTGAAGCACAGGGTAGGTGGCTCAGTGGAAGAGAAAACAAAATTTAACATGGCACCATCGTGCTGCGTTGTTCAGGGGAGGCTTGAGCTGGCACAACAAGGGAAAGAGCTGGGTTGCTCTGAGATTTCCAAGAATGCGTATTCAAAGAGACTATCTCCTGCATTATTCTGTATGTTGAATGTTTTCTTTTTTAGTTATCCCAACAGATTTAAAAAAAAAAAAAGTGTGCCATGTCATAGAAGGATGGGTCAAAGAAGATAGGAAATGCATTATTTTGTATTTGTATTATGAATTACCCAATGATGAATACCTAAACAAAAATGTACTTGGTACAGTGAGAATATGCAGAGAATGGGACTAGATAGCAAGGACACTGAAAATATTGTCAATCAATGAAGCAGGGATTTTTCATTTATTTTACACATGTATGATGAGTTCTGTTGAGAACACACTCTATTTCATTGCTTGAATGTGTGTAAGCTTAGCAGTGAAATGTAAAAAGTTTCATCTATAAGTAGTTTGCATATTTTGGGTAGAAGTTTGTGCTTTCCCCCAGTGTCTCAGGGATATCAGAGTTCTCTCTTCAAAACCCACCTGAGTCTTCTTAATGACATGGTAGGATGTCTTATTTTCCATACATTCTACTCCAGTATATTAATCTCTGAATTTCAGGCTGTATTTCTGTTTGAAAACGTGTCCTGCAATCAAGATGTAAAATTAATTACCTCATAAAAATACAGTGACGGTACTACTCTACATTCCAGGTTTGGGACAGCAGCTACATGGTATTCACCCCTCCCCATTGCATTTGTGGCTATCTCATTTTGAAAGAAGTACTGCAAGAATGTGCTTCAGGCAATTCTGAAAGAAAGATGTGTTGCAGAGTGTTTGAAGAAACTTAAAATTGGGGAAAAATAATGAAGAGATTTTGTGGTCCATCTCTTCATAGTCCCACACAGAACAGAAGATATTATATTTTATTATAAAATAAAAGCACTCTTTACAATAAAATTTTAATATACTACTGTAAATGTGGGTAAATAAAAACAAGAGATATATAAATAAATGTTCCATGAAAGAATATAGTGGGTGTATACATTCTGTGGCAGGGTACAGCCACATGGTAGCATTGCCTTAAGCCATTCCTGCTGTTGTATAAGCAGAGATTTTCCAGGTAATCCTATAAAATGTAGCTACTATACTTAGTCAAAAAATGATATCTATTTTCTCTGAAATGTTGGAATGGACTAAAAAGTAGGTATGATTCAATATTGTAAGTATTCTTGTGTCTTTTACTGTTTTATTAAAAAAAAATTCTGGGGGAAAAATACATTCTTTTCTATTATTCCTCTATGTACTTTATTCTCACTTGAACAAGAGAATACAAAAACAACTATAGAAGATATTTTATATTTCCCATTACTTTTTTGTTTAAAAATAACTGTTCAACTAGGTCAACTAGGTTCCCAGTTTAGTCAAATTTTTTTTTTTCAAAACCTAACACCAGATGTTTCAGTTTTCTACAAAACAAGCCATTTTATATAAAAAACCTTGCATATAAATACCCTTCAGTGAAAAAGCTTTCAATTGTTTGTTCTACATCTTTACAGCACAAATGGAAGCTGTTTAAGCGTAGGACATGGAAAATCATGAGGACATGTGATCTCATTGCGAAATAATATCATGTCAGCTGTCATTCTGAAACAAGCAGAAAGACCACCTCATAGAAAGAAAAACCTGATAGTCTTTCCTTGGTCACAAAATTAGCATATTATGAGAGAAATCCTCAAGCACATGAGGTATTACAGAACAAAACCTTTATAACTTGACATTAATAACAACGGCTATGCTTTATGCAATCTGTCTACTCAGAATATATAGAAAATCAGAATTTGGAAATAAGTTGAAATAACCACAGGAATACCTTTCAGTTTGTTAGAGAAGTAGCTATAAAGATATATATTGTGTACATTGTTATGATGTTGTCGAACCAGAGTTCACTGTTCTAGCATATGATAATTTGGACATAGTATAATCAAGGCACTTTTCCTCATTGCAGCAAAAATCAAATTTTCAATGCACCATTCAATGGACTGATAGTGAGGATTCTCTGTCACCAGTGGTAGCATTTGCAAGCTTTACTTCTCAGCAATCTCCATTTTTCTTTTTGTGCATTTCCCTTCTAAGTCCTTCTGATGTTTCATGTTCAGTGGCACATTAGCATGTGGAAAGATTTCAAAATACAATTTTTTTTTTCTCACTATGGTTTTTCTTTCCAGACAGTATTTAATTCTGTGCCTTCCAGTCCAGCTCTTAACTTTACCCCCATCTGCCTAACAATTTTAAGTTTCTTCTCCAATGGCATGGCTGACAATTTCTCTGTTCATAATTACTTTGACAATGGCCAGAACATGGAAAATATATTAATATCAATACTATATTTCCATTCACAGGTAATATGGGTAGTGGAAAGATGGTTTCCATGCTTACCAACTTCTGCCTCACACATTAGATGTTTATCCTTGCCCCGTCTGTATTAGCAAGGGAATAATCTCTGTTTTATTCTGCTGCTCTATTCCTCTTTCCTAATGTTAGGTAATTGGTTGTTATATTCTGGTGGGAACGATAGAAGTTGATAAGATATTATCTGGCCTTTTAGGCCTTTTCTCAAATTTTGCATAATTAAATTCACCTTTTGCCTTGGAATTTGTCATTACCCTTTTCTGTAAAATAGAGCATTTATGCAATGCATTATGCATTTTACCAGCTCTCACCTGAACATGCTTACTATCAGCCTTGCTTGTGTCTGCTTAGGGACACTTCAGCAGTTCTTGCTCTGAGCAGCTGATCCCAATCCTACAGCGAGTCCTTTTACTACTTTGGTTGTCCACGGATGAAACTCCCCAGCACCAGCCGCCTGATCCTGTCCCAGCCGTGCACTCCCTTGGGCAGTGATCCACTACCTAAAGCTCAGCCGCGCCTATGCTGCTGCCTCAGTAAGACGCAACAATCCGACCTAAGAGGTCACTTTGTGCAAATGACCTTCAAGCATTCAAAAGCTTACAGCCAACCTTGCAGGGCAGCACAAGGAAATAAAATGAAGTAACCCAGACGTCGTTTGGTGGTGCTTTTGACAATGTGGCAGGGTTGAATTTTCAGTGCCCATCCACCCACTATAATTCTGACTTCATTCAAATAGCACAGGACAAGAAAGTACAAGCTTTCTCAAATGCAAGTCTCGGAGTGTAATTATCCCTTGAGCCACTGAAGAAAAATACGGGGAAAACATTTTTCTTTTAAACTGCAGCTTTAAAGATGGAAAGCATTTTCAGTGTATGGAAATGTCTTTTAACCTAGCTCTGCTGGGTATAAAATGAACTTTATTTTGAGTGACAGTCTGCTACTTTCTTCTCAGAATCTTCAGTCTAACTCTATTTCATGGTGTGTCGACTCTCTATATGATTACTCCAATATTCAGGTGCAGAGAAGTAAATGTTTCATGAAAGTGATGTCCCTGTCAGTAGTGTGCATATCATCTGGCCCCCTGAGCTGTCAGTGAACAGATTGTAGAATTACCATTAGAATACAGGAGCCCATAGCTGCAGGCAGTAAATGGAGAGCCGGTAAGCATATGTCACCAGCGTGATATTTTAGCTTCGTATGAATTTGTAAAGTGGAAATAAGCCAGCAGTACCACAGCAACTGCTAACTGTTCTGACTATCCATGTTTCCACATTACACCATATGTTCACAAAATTTGCAGCAAAAAGGAATAAAAACTCCTTTCCACTTTTGTGAAATATAACTTTATGGGATGGGGTTTAAAATTTCATTAGTCTAATGTTTTAGATCTGTGTTTAGCCTGATGAAATTTACTTTTTAAGATATCACAGGATGTCTACGGAAGACTACCTAGGTAATTATGTTTAGCTGCCAGCAGGATAAAAACAAGGCACATCTGGTTTGGTCCTCTAGGGAGGAAGGTGTTAGATACATTTGGATTTCAAAATCAAATTATATTTTTAATCGTATTCAAGATGCGGTTGGGTAGCAGTCCATCCATGCAGGCAGATGCAGACTATGGTGTTGGCTATCATTTTTTGTTATTAACCTTGGTGAATTTTGTCTCCCAAATTTGCTATGATTGCTTTGAATCAAAAAGAAAGGCCTGGGGTCAGTGAAAAGGTACTTTTACCTTAAATGTCAATCCTTTATTTTTAAATGTTCATTTTACAAATTATAGGAAGACACAGTAATGCCACCAGGTCTTAACCCACCATAAAAATGATAAGCTGGTTACATTACTTTCTGTGGCATGTATTATACTTTTTCTTATTAGTAGTAACATTTATATTGAAGAAAACCAAGACTCCTCTCTGTAACTCCCAGCACCTAGTGTCAAATGGTAATTGACCAAAATCCTGGTATTTGGACACATATTAAGTCTGAATTACATTCTGCAGGTATCTGTGCCTTGCCATCTACTCTGGGGCAGAGACAGTGAAATGGGAGGGATACCGCATCCAGAGGACATTATGCTTTTAAGAACTGCAGGACAGTCTGACCCTAAAATGAGATGGGGTAAGTTTGGGATCTAGAGGCCAGCCAGATCAGGGCCCTGTTTCTTAGGTGAATAAAGCAAATGATGGTGCCTTCACCCAAGAGCTTATCTGGGGTTATGACAAGACCTTATTATTAGAGAGTGAGAAAAAATTTTTTGCACTGTACTTCGCCACAGAACATTAGCCTTTGGTCACCCATTCCTAGTTGTAATATGCAATAACTCATCACCCATTGTCTTGTAAAGGCTAACAGGTAACATTAGCATGACTGTAATTTTTAATAATGACTCAACGAATTAATAAATATACGGCTATTTTCCTAGCTGCAACATGATAAATAGAAGTAGCGACATCAGAAAACTTTCAGTCTCAATAGCTGACAATGTCATACCCACTGGGACACATAACACACACAAAAAAATAGAGATGTGTTTAATTATTCTCTTTATGGAAAAAAAAAACCCCAAATAAGAAAAATAAAAACCCTCACCCAGTCAAATGTCATGACCTTCTGAGCATCCTAGAAGAGTCATTTATTTGATAAAGCATTTGGGCAAGTTCAGATTCTATTTCTTGGAGGTGAAAAGAAAACACAGTTCTCCGTTGTTCTGATTTATTGGCTAGCTGAGTTAATTTGTTCTCTCTATGGGATTATTGCTATGCTGTTTGGTGGCCATCATTTGGAATTGTAAATCCAATTAATTTTATGGGCACCTAGAGCTTTTCTATGGGTGTTTTTATATTGCTCGAGTATAGATAAACAAATGTATAATAATAAAGCAAGGCTAGGGTGAGGTTATAAAATAAAAGACACTGAAAGACTAAAAAGATGAAATGGCAAACAAAATAAAATCCTCAATCATTGACTGCCCTGTGAGGGAATATTCTCCCTGAAATCTGGATTTTCTTTTGTGTGTGTGTGTGTGTGTGCGCGCGCACTCAGGTCTATGATCTATGACTGCACCAAATTTCAAGGTTCTACTCAATGGCATTGTGAAAAATCACCAATGTGCCTGTAGCATACTTGCTTGCTTTTAGCAATTTTCTTGGCTACAATCAGATAAAGAGATCTGATGACCTTTGTTCACCTTAATTTTTCCAAACTGAAGTCTTGCTACACCTTAGTATAGATAGAAGGGAACTGTTTCACATACCATGGCTGACAAATTGATCGTTCAGATTTGATGAAAATAACTGAAAGGTCAGCTTTCAATGTCAGGATAGTTTACCCCTTCTCAGCTCATAATGATCGCATAAATGAATATACCAGATCTCAAGAACCTAACTTGGAATATGGAAACTAATCACCATGAATCATCCCCTACAAACATCTATACTGTATAGATCATAAATAATACGTGTTTGTTTGTGGTTTTGTTCTTGGTTACAGTTTCAAAGTAAGCACTAGCAGCATTGATTATAATCTTAAGAACATAGTTGTGCTTTGTTTGTTCTTCTTGAGCAAATCAGAGCAAATGTGTGGTGTTGGTTTTAGTTAAAGGGCATTAATAATAAATATAATTTATACTTGGTTAGAGTTCATTGGGTTCAAACTTCAACTCTGCTAAGTATGAACATAATGTGATTTATTTCACCAAAATATTTTAGGTGGCACTTTTTTTTCCTTGCTGAAACGAGGATATTTGAGGAACTTGGTATGATTCTTCAAATTCATTAAGTTTAACAATTTATTTTTCCACTAAAAGATTCAACTAGCAAAACCTTTAATTTTCACCATTTCAAAACGAAAATTGTAATTTTCTTCATTTTAGAATCATAGAATAGTTTGGACTGCAAGGGACCTTTGAAGATCTAGTCCCACCCCCCTGCCATGGAAATGAACATCTTTCACTAGATTAGGTTCTTCAAAGCCCCATCCAACTTTGAACAGTTCCAGGGATGGGGCATCTGCAACTTCTCTGGACAACCTGTTCCAGTGTCTCACTGCCCTCATCATAAAGAATGTCTTCCTTATGTTCAATCCTAACCTACCCTCTTTCAGTCTCAACCTGTTGCCCCTTGTCCTGTCACTACAAGCCATACTAAAAGGTCTCTCTCCCTCTTTCTTATAAGCCCACTTTATATATTGAAATGCCGCAATAAGGTCTACCTGGAGCCTTCTCTTCTCCAGGCTGAACAACCCCAACTCTCTCAGCCTTTCCTCATAGGAGAGGTGTTCCAGCCCTCTGACCATTTTTGTAGCCCTCTTCTGGACCAGTTCTAACAGCTCCATGTCTTTCTTTTAGAATCTTCTTGATTCATCTACCTTTATTTTAGGTGAAATAGAAATTTCCCTCATATTGTTTTAAGATGAGTTGGGTCATTTTGGTGTATCTATAACTTAATTGCAACCAATTTTTTTTTTTTTTAATCTAGTAAATAATCCCCCAAATCAACTATCTACCTAGCTCTGCAAATGAGACAAATAAATGAGAATAAACCCATCATCAAGTAGCCCTACAGCCACATACTGGAGCAATGGGTGGTGGTGGTGGAGTGTCTGAGAAGGATAGAAAGAGATGAAGGGAGGTTTGCTGCGAATGACACGAGCCTAGAAAGTGGAAGGAACCCGAACTTGTTTATTTCCCATTGTGACTGTGCAATGTTTCTGTCTGTCCCTAAAGCAGTGGCTTGGATAATTTCCTTCAGTGGCTCTGCAATCGGACAAGCTCTTTGTATGCAACACGGCATCAAGAGCTTCTGGTTCTGCCTAACCTCCCAAACCATGCCTGAAAAGCCTGAGAGCATCTGGATACTTCTTTCCTCTCCAAATGTATACACAGCTCCTTGTGATGAACTAAGCAATGGGTTCAGAGATGTCTTTCTGAGTAGGTTAAATCTTCCTCTCCCTCAGAGCGTACAGGAAACCGTGAAGAACTGGGTGTCCACCAACAGGTCCTTGGGTTTGCACGCCTGCAGAACCAGGATTAAAGGGCACACTATGGAGCGCATCTGCCCTGCAGTGAGGGCAGGTTTCAGCCAGCTCATTTCAGTGGAAAGCAGGGCTGAATGGCCATGGCATAGCTAGTACTCAGAAAGATATTTTCCGTTTTTCCACTTGCTCTAAGCTGAAAGTGCAGCAACTGTCAAAATGGGAAGACAAACCTTCATCTAAGTTTTGTCAGAGAAGGGTTTTCCTGCCAGGTGAAACTCTTCCACAGGCCATCTCCAGGTGAATGAGGGTCTTTCCACAAGCTACAGCAATACCAGAATAAAACAGAATCTGAACATATGGATACAAGTTCCAACAGCAACAATTCATATTCCCTGCAATGTCTGCAAAGTGTTGAGATGTACATGAAACCAGAACTCCAGCATCACTGAGGCTTGCAGTGCTTCAGCCAGTGTGTGGTTCTCTGTCCCCTGGAAGCTGGGAACAGGGTCCCGTGCTCGAGCCAACTGGAGGAGAGAATGGTAGGCATGATACTTCCTCACTATCATCAGAAAAACATCTGAAACACTGAAAAGAAGCAGACTGCTGGGCAAGATGAGCAGTTTCTTTTTTTTTTTTTACTTTGTTTTTTTTTCTTTTTTTAACTTGCACTTCTCTGAGGTGAACTTCAGCTTAAACCCATGCTTGGTTTTAATTACACCAGCACAGATAGAAACTTTGCAAACATCTGTTTCTCTTTGTGTTGGTATACATTATGAAACCATTCTTTGAAAAAGAAATCTGTAGAAGAATTTGCTACCTAGGCTGAGGCCTCATTTGCCAAATTCTAGCTGGGATCTAATCCTATAACTGTGTGTCCTCGTTTCAGCTGGGATAGAGTTACTTTTCTTCCTAGTAGCTGTTATAGTGCTGTGTTTTGGATTTAGGATGAGAATAATGTTGATAACACACTGATGTTTTCATTGTTGCTGAGCAGTGCTTACACTAAGTCAAGGACTTTTCAGATTCTCGCACTGCCCTGCCAGCGAGGAGGCTGGAGGTGCACAAGAAGCTGGGAGGGGGCACAGCCAGGACAGCTGATGCAAACTGGCCAAAGGGATATTCCATACCATATGACATCATGCTGAACAAAAAACTGGGTGGAGATGTCCGGGGGGAGCACGGACGCTGCTTGGGAACTGGCTGGGCATCGGTCAGTGGGTGGCAAGCAATTGCATTGTGCACCACTTGCTTTGTATATTCTTTTATCATTATTATTATTTTCCCTTCCTTTTCTGTCATATGTAATTGTCTTTATCTCAACCTACAAATTCTACCTTTTTTCTGATTGTATCCCCCATCCCACCAGGGGGGAGTGAGTGAATGGCTGTGTGGTGTTTAGCTGCCTGCCAGGTTAAACCATGACATTGTGTAATAAATCCTGAAAATAATGTTTATATTGGAAATGCTGACAGAACTTTTGCCATAATTGCAGCATGTTACTATAAATACACGTCTCCGCAGCATATACATGTAACATATCCACATACATATGATGTATGCAGTGTTTTTATTAGTAATGAGGCATTTCATGTTTGACATTTTTTTAGAAGTTGAGAAGTTGCGGCCCTGAACACATTCTAACAACAGAGACGATAATAAAATTATTGCTATATTTATTGTGACAGCTTCACAAAGCTGTCACCTTTGATGATGATGTATTGATACAATACATTGCAAGAATAAGCAACTGGCCAATATATATTGCAAAAGGTAAACCTGCACAAGTAGGAATTTTGCTTTAATTAAGAAAAAAGGTTAAAGGAGAAAAAAACAAATGTGCAGGTGACAGAACTATCTCAATTACACTTTTTCTAGCATCTCACAGGAATCTTTCCAATACAGGTTTTAACAGCCTTTATGCTTTCTAGAAACTTGGAAGAACAGAAGAGGAAAAAAAACCCAAAAGTTATTTGGAAAGAAAGGAGCATCCACCCAGGTGCCTCAACATACACTACTCCTGTTCTGTGTGAAAAGAAGGCAATAGCTCCCTTACGGTATAATGCACAATCCCTTAGGGGTATTGTCACTGTTGTCAATCAGAACAAGTTTTTCCCAAACACATTTACTAAGAAAACCTTGTCTTTTTATAAAGGGACACTGTCAAGACTTGTTAAGAGTACACAAGACAAGACTGCTCCTGTTTACATTTGACATCAGAAGGATGCACATTTAGTTGTTTCTCAGGCTCGACCTCTCCAGTGGGCAGAATACCGGAATATGCTGAAACAGAAAAGCCTGATATGTAAAGACAGGCTTGGAGCGAGTCAGTGAAACATAAAGAAACCCTACAGGATAAGGAAACCACAATTAGTGGGGGTAGGCAAGCAAGAGGGCTTATCTGTGAAGTTTTCTGAAATACTAATTGCAGTTTCTTTCATGAAGATGAAGACATTTCAAAAGATATGCTAAACAATTCTATATATGCAAAACCATAATAATTCCTACTAGCTAATATTCAGCTTACTGGGCTTATTTCTGTAGCTCTAGAAAGGCAGTGTTGATTCCAAATCAGCAGGATTGTTTTTATCCTGAGTTCTAGTAATAATCAGTGCTTAGTCTTAAAGACTAAATCCTCAGAGTCATGAGTTTCTAAGATAATCTCAGGCTTTATTACAGTAAAAAGCAGGATTTTTGTTGTCATGGTCAAAAATTAGCCTTAGAGTTTCCCCAGGGCTCTATAATAAGGCAGCAAGTAAAAAATGCCAGAAAGCTTCTTGCATTTTTAAACAAAATAACAAATTTCTCATCTTTTTGAATGGGCAAACAGAACTGTAACTCAGACAGCAAAAACAGAAAGGAAAAACAGCAGAAAGCCATGGGAAAAATGTGAAATTGAACTATTTTTTTTAACTATCCTACTTGTGAAAAACAAGAGATATGAGAATGTCATTGCTGTCATAAGTAATGCCTGAAGCATGGAACAGCTGAGCAAGATTTTTGATAACTCCAGACAGAATGAGACTACAGAAATATTGACTAATCAATTTCTTACTGAATCAGCTTGCTCCCTTGATCTCATTCTTATTACCTATGCAGGTATCTACAGATTTTCCTCTTTTAGTGAGGTAACAGCACTATTTCATGGAAAAAATACAGGAAAAATTGTCATCATACATGTAGAAAACATATAAATGCAGAATAGAAAAAATTCAATGCTATAAACCTAATCTTATATGTATGTTCTTCCAGATTCATACTCCTGATTTTATAAAAGAGGTCATATCATCAATAACTACCATACTTCACCTTCAGAGAAACCATCCCTCATAAATGTTTTCCATACTCTTTTTTTAAGCATAACTACACTGGAAGTACTTCCAATACTTTACTTAATTATGTGGCCCATTATATCTTTGTGTAAGAAGGTGGCAAACTGTATTTACCTAAATCTGCATTGATCTCATATCAGTAGATAGCTAAGACACTGTTGCACTATTGTGGTTATAACAATTATCATTGATTCGGCATTTCTTGCAAAATACCTTCAGATGCTTGTATCTCATCATTAGAATAAGTAAATGGAAATTGTATTTGCTGGTTATAGCAAACCTAGTACCTTTCTAGCCCAGCTATCCTATGAAGACCCTTACTTACACTAAAAGGTACAAGCAGTCTGAGGTCTGGTTATTTTCTATTGGTATTACAAAAAGTTTTACTACAAACAGATAAGAATAGAGAGCTACTGGGATATTTTTGCTTTTTTTTTTTCATTTTACCCAGAAATTTGACATTCAGAATAAAGACTGAACAGATATTCAGAAATTAAAACAATATGTGTAACTTTATAGACATTAATGATCCCATAACTGAATTTAGGATTGTCTCTGGGACAAAAGAGTCCAGTTTGCAGGAGGCATCCTTGAGGGAGACAGATCTGGAGAAATGCCTCCAAACAGCAAGGACAGTTGAATTGTTCAAGGGAAAAAAGGCCAACATAATAATAGCCATTAGCACAGAGCAAGTACACTACTAGTTTAAGCTGAAGTGGCAATGCTGACATGGTTCTGCATTGTAAAAAACTACAAAAATCAGAAAGCTTCATATGTAGTCTATGGAGGACTGAGAAGAGAATTCTTTATAACCTAATCCCATAATATTTCTGAAAGAAATTCATTAAAACACAGGTTATATCTATGCTGTTAAATAAAAAAGTGCCAGGCAATGAATTTGAGCACTGGACGGGACCGCTAGTCTTCTGTAGTGCATAATTGTTAGCATACTCCCTGGCAGGGTTTTTGCTTGTCCCAGTTAGAGTTCTCCAAGACAATGCCTGGGTGTGGTTCAGGGATAACATGTGCCAGGACCATTCCCAAAAGGCCACTTGGACAAGAATGCAGTGGTTTGGGTATCCCCCACCCTACACACACTTAACTTTGCAGCAGTCAGCACTGTACCCTCAAACACTCCTCATGCCACAAAACACTCTATGCAACACATGCCCACAGCTTCATGCTATGAAAACATCACTCTGGTAGATAACAGTCTTCATGTCATCTCAGATCCTACAAGAAAAAAATGAAATTAAAAATAAAAATAAGAATAAAAAAAAAAGCCCATAAAAGTTACCGGGGTCAGAGGATACCCCTCGGACCCTCAGGCCCTAGGACTATGTAATGTGAATGCAGTCAATTTATCCTATTTGGCCTTTGGGCCGGACAGTGGTCTCTGGCCTTGTTTTATTTATCAGTACAGACAGACCAAAGAAACTTTCACTGATATCTATGATATCTACCAGATACCAGAGCTCTCAATACACACGCAGTACTGAAGATACTGCCAGACATTTTATTTTCATATTTGCAACTGTGCAGTTGCATCAGCAGCCAATTCAATAAGACAAATCAGCAATATTTGATGGGAGGCATTTGACAAAATATCAACTAAATGCAAAAAGACATTCTGAGTGCCACAAGCTTTTAGTAAGAATCCCACAAAATTCCAGTCATTATCACGCGAGGTCCCTGGCAGCTGACAGATATAAGGCCATCTCTTCAAGACAGCGTGGTAATAAAATCAATACGCAGACTCACAGTGGTGGCTGTATGTTCACCTGAGGCTATATGGCCTACTGTGTTATGGTGCATAAGATTTCCAATTTCAGTAGCCACCGGCACATAAAAGAACAACGTGGCTAGCAAAAAATTCAGTCATCTTTGATTCCCCAGCTCAAATGAAGAAGAAAGCTTTTCCCAGCTGGTTCAGTTAGGGAAAAGGAAGCTAAAGCTCATAACAAGAACTCAGAGAGAGCAAGGTGCAGACTGACATTGCTGAATCTATTGCAAATTTCTTTAACCACTTAGCTACAGCACCTCATTTCACTGCAACATGGTACCAAGCTATTTTCAGCACAAGAAATACAGAATAACTAGCACTATGGGTCTTCTTCAGTGTTGTAACAAATCATACTGATGTGTAAAAAGAAAATAGATACTGTTGAGGAAATATTCACATTGCCTAACTTTAAGTGTACATTTCCTGACTTTTGTACTCTGGAAATTTATATAAACTATCTGGAATATTCAGGATCCTGAAACAGCTCTCTACAATAAGACAATATACTTCCCTTCGGCATCACCTGAGATTTGAAGACAACTTCACCTGTAGCTTGCGAAACAGCAGGAACATAACTCTATTATCTTTGACAGAATATGTTGTGGCAATGATTAATACCGTGGTGGAATTAACACATTTTTTCAGCTATTTCCTGAACATCAAAAGAATAGGGAGTTATCTAATAAGAGTTAGGGATTTTTATGTCCATTTGTATTGGGTTTGCATGGCAAGATTTTGGTAGTGGGGGGCTACAGGGGTGGCTTCTGTGAGAAGCTGCTAGAAGCTTCCTTTGTGTCTGATAGAGCCAATGTCAGCCGACTCCAAGACAGACACACCGCTGGCCAAGGCCGAGCCAATCAGTGACAGCAGTAGCATCTCTGTGATAACGTATTTAAGAAGGGGGAAAAAAACCTGTGCAACTGCAACCGGAGAGAAGAGTGAGAATATGTCAGAGAAACTACTCTACAGACAGGAGGCTAACGGTGGAGCAGATATCCACCTGCAGCCCATGGAGGACCCCATGCCAGAGCAGGTGGATGCCCAAAGGAAGCTGTGACCCCATGGGAAGCCCACGCTGGAGCAGGCTCCTGGCAGGACCTGTGGACCCATGGAGAGAGAGGAGCGCACGCTGGAGCAGGTTTGCTGGCAGAGCTTGTGACCCCGTGGGGGACCCACGCTGGAGCAGGCTGCTCCTGAAGGACTGCACCCCATGGAAGGGACCCACGCTGGAGCAGTTTGTGAAGAACTGCAGCCTGTGGGAAGGACTCACGTTGCAGAAGTTCATGGAGAACTGTCTCCTGGTCTCCCATGGGAGGGACCCCACTCTGGAGCAGGGGAAGAGTGTGAGGAGTTCTCCCCCCAAGGAGGAAGGAGCAGCAGAGACAACGTGTGACGAACTGACCGCAACCCCCATTTCCCATCCCCCTGCACCGCTCAGGGGGAGAAGGTAGAGAAAATGGGGAGTGAAGTTAAGCCCGGGAGGAAGGGAGGGGTGGGGGAAAGGTGTTTTAAGATTTGGTTTTATTTCTCACTACCCTACTCTGATTTGATTGATAATTAAATTAATTTCCCTGAGCTGAGTCTGTTTTGCCCATGATGGTAATTGGTGAGTGATCTTTCCCTGTCCTTATGTCGACCCATGAGCCTTTCATTATATTTTTCTCTCTCCTGACCAGCTGAGGAGGAGGAGTGATACAGTAGCTTTGGTGGGCACCTGGCATCCAGCCAGGGTTAACCCACCACACCATTGCAGGATCTGGACAAGAGTGTCTACTGATTATAAACTTTTCTGTCACTGTTACTTGGGGCTTCTGGCATTACGTCCCTGAATTTCTGCAGCTCTGACCTCTTCTGCTGCTTGCCTCTTCCTGTCCTTGCTTCTGCCTTTGGGCAACTGCTGCTCCTGCATCACTGCATGCATCCTTCCTCCAAGCTCTGGTTCCTAATTTTGCTCCTTGCTTTACTCTCTCACTACTTTCCTTTTCTTCCCTTTCCCATCCCTAACTCTGTAATACCTCTCATGTACCCAAGGGCACTGTGGGCCCTGCTTTCGAAAAAGCCTTTTCCAGGCTCAGAAATGCTGGGTGGCTGCAAGGTTGGGATGATACAGGGACAATCCCAATGTGCACCAGGAGTAGGTGTGTGCTCAGGGGAGGCATAAACCTCAGGAGACATAGCTGTCAGCTTCAGGATATCTTTAAAGATCATGAACAAGCCAAAGTATTTTTGTGGCTTATGATTTTGGCATACTTGGGCAGAGAGCACACAGGGACAGCATAAGGCATAGTTCTGGCGCTGTGACCAGCTTTCAGTCAACAGTGAAGGCAGTGTTTTCCAGCACCAAGGATTTCTCAGTGAAAAGATTGTGAGAACTGCTTTAATGTGGGTGTTGGAGTGAGGGACACAGCCAGTCTCACTGCAAAAGCAGGGGATGTACCCTCTCTCCTTGACACAAGTCACATGATGGGAGTGCAGCACGTTCCTTGGAGCTGAAATCCGGGATGGGCAGGCGCACCCAAAACCATGCTCCAACCCTGTCCCAACATACACTACCTCCAGCTCCTACCTGTTGGGGTGCCTGATCCCCTGCTGCTGGTTAGGGAATCAAGCCTCTGCCCTACCTGCTATCTCCCTCTGTCCCGATGAACCACTCCTTCACAGGCTGTGCTAACATTGCTGCCACAGCCTGGTAAGAGAGCATGACATGGAAGTTAATGAAGGTGAAAAAGACGGCTAAAGTTTTCCTAACACTGCTTTTTCCTTCTGCCACCTCCTATAAAAAGCCACTGCACTCCAGTAACATGTTTGCATAATAGTGGGTTCACAAATAACTGAAATACTTTAAAAAACATTTTCCATCTTAAGGCAAAGCATGGAAATTTCTAGTGTAAACAGTTAAAAGTTTGAGGAAATTATATAGGGATCCATAATGGAAAGTTTCTTGTTGCTTTAATCTACAACATACATATTGTCATGGTTTAACCCCAGTCCACAACTGAGCACCCCACAGCCGCTCGCTCAGTCCCACCCAGTGGGATGGGCGGGGAGAATAGGAAGGGTAAAAGTGAGAAAACTCATGGGTTGAGATAAAGACATTTTAATAGGTAAAGCAAAAGCCACACACACAAACAAAGCAAAACAAGGAATTCATTCACTACTTCCCATCAGCAGGCAGGTGTTCAGCCATGTCCAGGAAAGCAGGGCTCCATCATGCATAATGTTTGCTTGGGAAGACAAACACCATCACTCCAAACGTCCCCTTCTTCCTTCTTCTTCCCCCAGCTTTATATGCTGAGCATGATGTCATATGGTGTGGAATATCCCTTTGGTCAATGGGAGTCGGCGGTCCTGGCTGTGTCCCCTCCCCACTTGTGCACCCCCAGCCTACTCGCTGGTGGGGTGGGGTGAGAAGCAGAAAAGGCCTTGACTCTGTGTAAGCACTGCTCAGCGGTAACGAAAACATCCCTGTGTTATCAACACTGTTTTCGGCAAAAATCCAAAACACAGCACCTTACTAGCTACTGTGAAGAAATTTAACTCTACCCCAGCCAAAACCATATCACAGAATCACAGCATGGTTGAGGTTGGAAGGGACCTCTGGAGGGCATCTGGTCCAATCCCCATGCTCAAGCAGGGCCACCTAAAGCTAGTTGCCCTAAACCTCATCTGGATAGCTTTTGAGTATCTCCAGAGAAACTCCAGAACCTCACTGGGCAATCTGTGCCAGTGCTGGGTCACCCTCACAGTAACAAAGTGTTTGCTGATGTTCAGACAGCACCTCCTCTGTTTCAGTTTGTGCCCGTTGCCTCTGGTCTTGTGAATTAAAGAGGATGTAATGGTCTGTGGTGAACCAAGCAGATGGAAGTTAATTTATGGACTTTGTTCTAGTGCCCAACTGAACTGTGTAGCTCAGGACAGTCCCTGCCAAAATATTCAGTTCATTTTGTGGAAAGAAAGACACAAGTCTTACAGTTCATGCTGAAACATCCTGAAACATGTCAGCCTATCATGGGTTCAGGGTTTGGCATTGGGCATCTTTAATTCCAAAGGTGTCAAATATTAACTCTAGTCAATTCAACAAGCATTTTTCTTCCAGAATTAACCTTCATACTCACACATCTCAGCATGAATTACAGCAAAAAAAGTTTAAAATTGGGTAGGGGGTAAGACCTGCAGCTTTTAATTCTCTTTAACCGTTGCTGAGCTGCTGTTCTTTAAATTGCTGGTACAGCTATTGAATTTCCCTCCCCAGCATTACCAGTTGGTTTTTGTTTGTTTGTTTGTTTGTTTGTTTTTATTATTATTTTTATTTGTTTCTTCTTGCTTGAATGGTGGAAGATAATAGCTGTGTCACAGTGATGTAGCACTAACGCTGGGTACCAGCCCTGGTGCTATCATGGCTGTGTCACAGTGGGCAGAATGTTGGTGGTGCCCAGGATGGATACAAGAAGGCCTACACCAGCCCAGTCTGGCAGTGGAGGAGGCAGGTGAACAAGGGCTGAGAAGAGAGGGCAGGGAGGGAAAGGCAGGGAGGCAGGGGCTGCCCATGGTAATGGAGGATGGCTGCTCCTCTGCTGCTTCTCCTGTGTATTGCAGATGGATGTGCAGACAGGGATGCAACCAGAAAATGGCACGTTCCTGTCTTCTCCCTCCTCTGCCATTCAGCCGAAGAGTTGTGAGCACTCTACAGGACAGATAAGATACCATCTTGTCATGGTCTTACAGGGAGCTGGAAGGTCACCAGAGCCATGGACAAAGGTAATTCCACATTCTTTTTCCCTGGGTGGCCAAGAGGGGGCCACACATGAGCTCCTGGGACCAGCCCTAGAAATGTAGTGGCCATGTCACAGTGGGCAGAATGATTGTGGCGGCCCCTGTTACAGTGGGGTTGGTGACTTGATTGGCCCAGGATGGGTGTCTCCTGGCTGCCAGGGAGACATGGAATGGACAGTTGGCATGAGGCTGGGAGAGCCGCAGGAAGGGAGGAAGGGGCTTCCCGAGGTGACAGATAATGGCTGCTCTGTTTGTTGATTCTCCTGCCTTTGACAGCCACAGCTCCCAATGGAGACACAACTAGATCATGGCACACTGGTCCTCTTCCTCCTCCACCACTCAGCTGGAGAGTGTTTCAACTTGTACAAGAACATCAACCTAAGCTTAATGCATAGCTCCATTCTGTACCACATCATGGTGCTACAGGAGGCTGGAAGGTCCTCACAGCTGTGGATGAAGGGAGTTCTGCACCACCCACCATCTCTGTACCCTGTTGTGGTCCTAGAGGCAGCTGGAAGGTCACCAGAGCCATGGACAAAGCGAGCTCCACACTACCCCCCTCTTCTGTGTGAAACTTCTTTGTGTCTAACCTCCTTACAAACATGCAAGGAAGAACTGGAATTCACTTCATGAAAAAGACAGTCCTGAACTTCATCAGCATTATTTTTCTTAATAAAAATTTGTAATGGGAGCCTCTATGAACCACATACTAGCACTAAAATATCTGTCTTAGTTATTTCCTGCTGATTTCCTAGATATTTCTTCTCCCAGAGAGAGCAATGACAATTTATTAATATCCATTGTTCAGCCCTGAGGACATATTTACACTTCCCAGGAGGGAATGTATATATAGTATATGTATGTATATATATATAGATATACATTTGCATATATATGTTAGGTGCATATTGTATAAAGGGAAAGTCACTATATGGAAACAATGTCAGATTTGGAAAGCAACTTGCCTAACAGTTAAGAAATTATTGTTCCTGCAGCCTGAATGCTCCCCACTGTGTATGTGGATCCGTTAGCTGAAAGCATGCACAGAATGAGAAGGACTCCATGGGCTGTGGCAGTGGAGATCAGTTGTGCCTGTGTATATTGAAAAAGAAGATTTCTTTTTCTTTTACTCTTTAATTTTTACCTTATTGATTTTTTGCTTTTTCAATTTGATGAATATTGATTGTACTCATGCAGTGTTGCGCTCATACTGGCTGCTTTATTTCTCCCTTTCTTGTTTATTCATTGTGGTAATTTACTTGGGGATATGAAAACTGCTGAGTGTCACAGAATCACAGGATCACTGAAGTTGGAAGGAACCTCTGGAGTTCATCTAATCCCTGCCCAGAGGAGGGTCAAGTACAGCAGATTGCTAAGGACTCTGTCCAGACATGGTTTGAGTATCTCCAAGGATGGAGATGCCATAGCCTCTCTGGGTAACCTGTTGAAGTATATGACCACCCTGAAAGAAAAAAAAAAAAAAAAAAAAAAGAAAAAAATAGTATATTTAAACAGAATTTACTGTATTTCAGTTCTGCCCACTGCCTCTTGTCCTGCCACTGGATACCACTGAGAAGAGTCTGTCTCTGTCTTCTTTACTCCCCACATCAGATTTTTATACACATTAATAAGATATCCCTGAGGCTTCTCTTCTCCAGGAGGAACAGTTGCGGCTCTCAGTATCTCCTCATATAGTTAGATGCTCTAAGCATTTAATCATCTTTGTACTGGGTACACTCCAGTATGTCCATGTTTCTTTTCTACTGGGGATCCCAGCACTGGACATAGCACACAGATGTGTCTCACCAGTGCTGAGCAGAGGTCAGCACTCAACCTCATTGTAATGTTCTTACTAATACTGCCCAGGACACCATTGACCTTTGTGAAGGTGCATTGCTGGCTCATGGTCAACCGTCCGTGCACCAGGATCCCCAGGGCCTTCTCTTTCTCTGCAAAGCTGTTTTCCAGCTGGTTGGCCCCCAGCATGTACTGGTGCCTGCAGTTATTTCTCAAAGTGGCTTTGCATTTCCCTTTGTTGAACTTCATGAAGTTCCTGTTGGCTCATTTCTCCAACTTGTTGTGGTTCCTCTGAATGGCAGCACAATCAAAACCCTAAAAAGTCAAGATAAACAATATCCACTGATGTCCCCTTGTCCTCTAAGTTAGACATTTTCTTGTAGAAAGCTATCAGGTTGGTCAGGCATGATTTCCCTATTATAAATATATGCCAAGTACTCCCAATCACCTTGTTGTCCTTCATGCTTCTGGAAATGGTTCCCAGGATTAGTTGCTCCATGAGTTTCCCAGGAATTAAGTTGAGGCCTTTAGTTTCCTAGATCCCTCTTCTTGCCCTTCTTGAAGGTTGGAGCGACATTTGCTTTCTTCCAGTTCTCAGGAATCTCCACAAATTGCCATGCACTTTCAAATAAAATGGAGAGTGACCTTGCGATGACATGAACCAGCACCAGCACCTTCTGCACTCATAGGTGCATCCCATCAGGGCATATGGACTTGTCTATGTCCAGTTAGTTTAAATGTTCCCTTACGTGACACTTTTTCACCAAAGGCAAGTCTTCATTGTACCAGACTTTCCCACATGTCTCAGGGATCTGAGATTCACATAGTCCAAACTTACCAGTGAAGAGCAAGGTGAAGAAGGCATTGAGTACCTTGGCCTTTTGGTGTTTCTTGTCACCAGGTCCCCAGCCCTGTTCAGCTGTGGGCCCACATTTTCCCTAGTCTTCCCTTTGTTATTCATACACTTGTAGAAGCCCTTCTTGTCATCCTTCACGTCCCTTGCCAGATTTGACCTCAGATAGGCTTTGGCTTTCCTAACCTCACTCCTGCATGATTAGACAGTGTCTTTTTATTCCTCCTGGGTATTCCTCCTAGGGAAGCACTATCCCTGATTCCACCTTCTGTTCACTTCCTTTTTATGTTTAAATTTAATGAGGAGCTCCTTGCTCATCCATGCAGGTCTCCTGCCACCTTTGCGTGAACAGTCATCAGGATGGATGAATCCTGAGCATGGAAAAAGTGATCCTTGAAAAACAACCAGGTTTTCTGTACCCCTTTTTGCTCCAAGGTTGTCCCCCATGGGACTGAGAATCTGTTGATGTATGGGCTGGCTGAGCAGACAGTGAGATGGATTGAAAACTGTCTGAATGGCTGGGCCCAGAGGGTGCAGAAAGTGGTGATCAGTGGTGCAAGGTCTATTTGGAAGCCAGTGACTAGAGGTGTACCACAGGGATCAATACTGGATCCAGTCTTGTTCAACATCTTCAGTGATGATCTGGATGATGGGGCAGAGTGTACCCTCAGCAATTCTGCACATGACACTGAACTGGGAGGAGTGGCTGATATGCCAGAAGGTTGTGTTGCCATCCAGAGGGACCTCCACAGGCTGGAGAAATGGGCTGACAGGAACCTCATGAAGATCAAGAAGAAGAAGGGTAAAGTTCTGCACTTGGGGAAAAACAACTCCATGCACCAATATGTGCTGGGGACCCGCCAGCTGGAAAGCAGAAAAAGACCTAGGGGTCTTGGTGGCTACCAGGTTGAACATGAACCAGCAACATGCCCTTGCAACAGAGAAGGCTAAAGGTATCCTGGGCTGCATTAAGCAAAACATTGCCAGCAGGTCTAGGGAGGCAATTCTTCCCCTTTACTCAGTGCTGGTGACGCCACACATGGAGTACTGTGGCCAGTCCTGTGCTCCTCAGTACAAAGGAGACATGGACATACTGGAGACAGTCCAGCAAAGGGCCACAAAGATGCTGAAGAGACTGGAGTATCTCTCCTCTGAGGAAAGGCTGAGAAAGCTGGGACTGTTCAGCCTGGAGAAGGGATGGCTCAGAGGCGATCTCATCAATGTATATAAATACCTGAAGGGAGGGTGTAAAAAACATGGAGCCAGGCTCTTTTCAGTGTTGCCCAGTGACAGGACCAGAGGCAATGGGCACAAACTGAAACACAGAAGGCTCTGTCTGAACATCAGGAAACACTTGGTTACTGTGAGGCTGATGAAGCATTGGCACAGGTTGCCCAGGGACACTGTGGAGTCTCCATCCCTGGAGATACTCAAAAGCCATCTAGACATGGTCCTGGGCAATTGGATCTAGGTGACCCTACTTGAGCAGGAGGGTTGGACCTGAAGACCTTCAGAGGTCTCTTCCAACCTCAACCATTCTATGACTCTGTGATTCTTCCAAACACATCCCTGAACAGACCAAAGTCTGCTCTCCTGAAGGCCAGAGTTTGCATCCTTCTTTCTGTCCTGCTCCCTCCTTGTACGGTCTTGAACTCAACCATCGCATGGTCACTGCTGCCAAGGCTGCAACTTACCTTTGCATCCCTGAACAGTTTTTCCTTGTTTGTAAGCATGAGATCCAGCAGAACATCTTTCATCAGCTCCTTAATCACCCATGTCAGGGAGTCATCATCAAAGCACTCCAGAAACTTTCTGGATTGCTTGTGCCCTACTATATTGTCCCTTCAGCAGATAACAGGGTGATTAACATCTCACATGGGGACTAGGGCTTGCAAACTTGAGGCTTCTTCCAGTAGTCTTAAGAAGGTTCTGAGCTGGGTCATCACCCATCCCCAGGCAGAGCTCTGTGCATCCCTACTGCTCTCACACATAAAAGGCAACTCTTTCTCCTCACCATCCCAGCCTGTCCTTCCTAAGAGCCTGTACCCCTCCATCACAGCACTCTGGAGCAAGACTGTAGCCCCGCAGAGAGACATCCAGTTCCTCCTGCTTGCTCCCCATGCTGCAGGTGCTGCATAGGCATGTCAGAGGGGCCCCCACTTATGCTGATTCCCCATAAAGGGTACGAGAGCTTCCCCCATGTGTTATCCTCTTGGCACATATGTGTATACACCGCAGGCAGGGCCCTTTCCACCCTGTTTTGTTGTTCCCAAGTTCTTTCCTGCCCACCTCACCCTGCACCCTTTGTTTACAAAGCCAGTCCACAACCTCTCCACGTAATCGTTGGTCTTCTCTTCCCCATCTTCACCTCTCCCATAATTCCTAGTTCAAAGCCCTCCACGCCAGCTTGGCTAGCTGGTGGGCGAAGATAGTTTTGCTGCCCCGTTCAGGGGGATCCTGTCTCTTCCTGGCAGCCCTCCATCCCCAGAGACCATCCCACCGACTCAGCAGCCAAACCCTCCTCGCCGACCCCGGCTGCGCGCCGGGCTGTTGAACCGCAGGCTCCCTCCACCCCTCCCCGAGCCCTTCCCCTGGCTGGCGGGACCGAGGGGAGCCCGCCGGGGCCCTGTCCTCGCCGGGGCCCTGTCCTCGCCGGGGCCTCCCGCCCTCGGGCCTCGCACCCCTGCCGGCCGAGCCGCCCTCCGCGCCGGGCGGTGCAGCGGCGGGGGAGCCCGCCCGGGCCGGGGCTGCGGGGGCCGCCGGCTCCCTCTCCTGGCCCTGCGGCGGCACGGCGGCCGCGGAGACACGGCAGCGGGCCCGAGGGCCGTGCTGGTGCCAAAAGACAACCCCCCCCCCCCAAAAAAAAAAAAAAAATAATTTTCACGAGGAATTCATATTTCTTGTTAAGGCTTCCCTTCGGTTTGTCTCACCAAAACAGAGCGCATTTTCTTTGCATGTATTAATTCTCCATAGAGATATTTGGTGTTGAATATATGCTAATGCTTGAAAGGGGGGGAAAAAAAAAAATCTGCTGTGTCGGGCACTCTGAGCAAGCAGAAAAATTTGGTTCAAAACCTCTCATGAGGAAGAAACAAATGATTCCTCGTCCTATGTTTTCTTGATGTGTGCGCTAAATGCTAAGCTCCAATGGGAGCACAAACAGCTCCTGCATTTAAAAAGGCTGAGCCCTGTTTCGTTAAGACTGGCCTGAGATTAAGCTCCTGCTTCTAGATCACAAGTGGAGAGAAGTAATATTCAGTCTTAAGGAATTACTGGAGGTACAGAGAGGGCTGGCAATTCAGAAAAAAAAGCGTGTAAATAAAATATATAGTTTGGGGTTTTTTAATCAAATCATTGAAAAGATATAGAGAATCAAATTGTGATAGAAGTTTGCAAACTCTCAAAAAAATGTCAGCAATGTTCTCACCCAGCTCTAGTGTAAATGAGCAGCAGATAGGTGGACATTATTTGGTGCATTGAATCCATAAGCTTTATAAAACTTATGCAAACAAGAAAAGTAATAGTAAATTTATGACAAAAGATTAGGGGGGTGTCTACAGGGAAAACTCAAGAAAGATTCACTTCTTAAGCGGATTAGCAAAACCTCATTAAGCTCCTTTGAGGATCCCCTTATTCAGTATTAAATTGTCTTTGCACTTACACTAAAAGTGTGTTTTAACACTTCAAATTTACTCCTTTAGCTAATTTGGACTGATTTTCCTCAGTGTCCCTGTTTAGGAATGTCCCAAGGAATTGGACTTTAGGCAGTTTGCAGCAGCACAAAAGAGATGTTAAAGCTTTAAGATTCATCCTCTCAATCCAGGACCAAGGTTATTACTGCCACTGTGGTGAGGAACCTTTCCTGCACTGGCTGCATCGTGATATCTGGTCCTATCTAGAGATGCAGACTTAAAAGCAGGCTTTCTCTTGGCTGTATGAGTCCTTAGACTGCTACACGAAAGGTAAGTGCCATGACTGTTGAAGTTAGACACTGTCCTGAACTTCTCTAGAAATATAGGAGAATGCAGTTCAAAATTAAGACACCTAGGTATAGAAGTCTATAGGGACACACACTATTTATGGTTGTACTGACTGCCTGAGCCTCCATCGTAGTTGCTGGAGCCTCCATAGAGATTCAGCCTCTGGGGACTCAGTCCAGCTGCCTGAATGCGGGGTGTCTCACAAGACAGTCAATTTTTGAGACTTATTTGTTATATCTTCATGAGAACAGCAGATGTGGCTGACGTGCTGTATGAACAAACAACATGAGGGCACCCCAGGTGGAAATACATACCTAGGTTTAGGTAAGTAAAATGTACCCTAAGTCTTCTATGCTAGAAATAGCTGATCGTTGTTTTGCCTCTATTGGCCATGATGGGAGGTTAGACACATTCAAACAATGTGCCTTCAAACAAATACATTTACAGGCCTTAATTTTGAACTTAGTCATAAACCTAAAATTAGTGTTGCTTTTTTTTTTTTTTTTTAAATTCCTGATCTGAGTCGGATATTTGATATGTGTTCAGCTGAATTTCATGTCTAGCAGAGTTTTAGGTAAGACATAGGCAGCCATGTCCCATGAACTTGCATGACCAAGTAAGGGTATGGCAGTCTCAGTCATGAGGAAGAATCTTATGAATTTTGTGTCTGCAGAGCTAAGCAATTTGTAACACTATTCTGAACATGAACTAATTTTAGGCGCTAACATCCTGGTATAGATGGGATTGCAGTGGGCTGGATCCTCTCTAGTATATCTGTCTTTCAGACTGGCACACAGGACATAGGACTGCTCATGACAGTCCCGGCTCCAACACTCATTTTGTCACTGATAGAATTTTGGGGATGAACAGAGGCTTCTAAGCACTTGTAAGCACAACAAGAAATTGTTGAGTCATTTTTTACTGGTCTGTTGCTCAGTTACACTCTTATATCCTACATAAGCAAATTCCTACATGGACAATACCTGTGAAACAAAAGCCAAGAGAGTCTTTTTGAAAGGACCTTCTCTTCCTGTGAGTTCTTGTTGGCTTTTCAGATAACTCAGCCTTTTCTTCAGAGACAAAACCAAACATGCTGCGTGTCCCTGAATGGTTTTGGGAACAACTTACAACAGTGGAAAACTAGTGGAAGGAGGGGGGGACACGCTCTCCTCTTGTAACTTCCGACAATGCCTTGATTTTGTGACAAGCTACAAAACACGAAAGTGCTGTTATTTTTTTCTGGTGGGGGGGAATAAATAAAAGCAAGAAAACCGCCCTTTCCTGAGCTGTGCTTGCTCCTGCGCGTTGGCAGGAGTGAGCAGGAGCCGCGGGTGGGGCCGGTGGGGGCGGTGGGTGGCGGTAGGGGGCGGTGGGGGCGCTAGGGGGCGGTAGGGGGCGGTGGGTGGTGGTAGGGGGTGGTGAGTGGCAGTAGGGGGCGGTGGGGGCAGTAGGGGACGGTAGGGGGCGGTGGGGCGGTGGTTGGCGGTAGGGGGCGGTGGGTGGCAGTAGGGGGAGGTGGGGGCGGTAAGGGGCGGTAGGGGGCGGTGGGTGGCGGTAGGGGGCAGTAGGGGGCGGTAAGGGGCGGTGGGGGCGGTAGGGGGTGGTAGGGGGTGGTGGGGGGCGGTAGGGGGCGGTAGGGGGCGGTGGGTGGCAGTAGGGGGAGATAGGGGCGGTAGGGGGCGGTGGGGGCGGTAGGGGGCGGTGGGTGGCAGTAGGGGGAGGTGGGGGCGGTAAGGGGCGGTAGGGGGCGGTGGGTGGCGGTAGCGGGCAGTAGGGGGCGGTAGGGGGCGGTGGGGGCAGTAGGGGGTGGTAGGGGGTGGTGGGGGGCGGTAGGGGGCGGTAGGGGGCGGTGGGTGGCAGTAGGGGGAGATAGGGGCGGTAGGGGGCGGTGGGGGCGGTAGGGGGCGGTGGGTGGCAGTAGGGGGAGGTGGGGGCGGTAAGGGGCGGTAGGGGGCGGTGGGTGGCGGTAGCGGGCAGTAGGGGGCGGTAGGGGGCGGTGGGGGCAGTAGGGGGTGGTAGGGGGTGGTGGGGGGCGGTAGGGTGAGGTAGGGGGCGGTGGGTGGCAGTAGGGGGAGGTAGGGGTGGTAGGGGGCGGTGGGGGCGGTAGGGGGCGGTGGGTGGCAGTAGGGGGAGGTGGGGGCAGTAAGGGGCGGTAGGGGGCGGTGGGTGGCGGTAGCGGGCAGTAGGGGGCGGTAAGGGGCGGTGGGGGCGGTAGGGGGTGGTAGGGGGTGGTGGGTGGCAGTAGGGGGAGGTAGGGGGCGGTGGGTGGCAGTAGGGGGAGGTGGGGGCGGTAGGGGGCGGTGGGGGCGGTGGGTGGCGGTAGGGAGCGGTAGCGGGCGGTAGGGGGCGGTGGGTGGCAGTAGGGGGAGGTGGGGGCGGTAGGGGGCGGTGGGTGGCAGTAGGGGGCGGTGTGGGCGGTAGGGGGCGGTAGGGGGCAGTAGGGGGCGGTGAGGGCGGTAGGGGGCGGTGTGGGCGGTGGGTGGCGGTAGGGAGCGGTAGCGGGCGGTAGGGGGCGGTGGGTGGCAGTAGGGGGAGGTGGGGGCGGTAAGGGGCAGTGGGGGCGGTAGGGGGCGGTAGGGGGCGGTAGCGGGCGGTAGGGGGCGGTAGGGGGCGGTGGGTGGCAGTAGGGGGAGGTGGGGGCCGTAAGGGGCGGTGGGGGCGGTAGGGGGCGGTAGGGGGCGGTGGGTGGCAGTAGGGGGAGGTGGGGGCGGTAGGGGGCGGTGGGGGCGGTGGGGGCGGTAGGGGGCGGTAGGGGGCGGTGGGTGGCAGTAGGGGGAGGTGGGGGCGGTAAGGGGCAGTGGGGGCGGTAGGGGGCGGTAGGGGGCGGTAGCGGGCGGTAGGGGGCGGTAGGGGGCGGTGGGTGGCAGTAGGGGGAGGTGGGGGCCGTAAGGGGCGGTGGGGGCGGTAGGGGGCGGTAGGGGGCGGTGGGTGGCAGTAGGGGGAGGTGGGGGCGGTAGGGGGCGGTGGGGGCGGTGGGGGCGGTAGGGGGCGGTAGGGGGCGGTGGGTGGCAGTAGGGGGAGGTGGGGGCGGTGGGGGCGGTGGGGGCGGTAGGGGGCGGTAGGGGGCGGTAGCGGGCGGTAGGGGGCGGTAGGGGGCGGTAGGGGGCGGTAGGGGGCGGTAGGGGGCGCACGGCCCCGCAGCATCGCTCGGGCGGGGCGGGGGGGTGGGGGGGCGCTCCCGCCCCGCTCCCAGCACCTGGGGCTCCAGCGGGGATGCAATCCTAGAAAGCTGGATGCTGGACAAACCCGGGAGCGTCCCAGCCCCGAACAGTTGCAATCGTTGGCTGCCATCCCACAAGCTTTTCCTTGCAGGCAGACTTTCACTTGAGCTCCTGGAGCTGCCGAGCGGCGCTCAGGTAGATCGGGTTGCAAAATTAGGGTCTAATTTTAAATGAGATGTCAGAAACCAGGACTGACAAACAGTGGGAAAGCCTGGAAGGAGGCAAACCACAGGTAATCCTTGCGAACAGCTCGGCAGCCATGCTGACAGCTGGGAAGGGGAACCCCGGAGCGCTAACGTGAGCTTTCCGACTGGCTTCCCTGACCTCCGACAAGCCGCTCATGGCTTGCTCCTTCAGGTGCTGAGCCCTCCTGCAACGCTGCTGAACAGCTTGACGAGGATCAGTGGAAGCTGGGAATGTTGTTCTGTTTTCGTGAAGCACTCAGGTTACTTACGGGACCCACCTCCCTGCCTCAGTTTCTCTGTGCGTGAAAGAACCGACCTCATGGAATAAAAGCGGGACTAAAGAGCAAAGTATTGCAGTAGTCCCTCACAGAATAAGGCACGTCAGTAGCATCACTATACTTGACTGGGGCTCTTGTGTTTTCTTTTCCTTGCTCTCTCTGGAACATTACAGACCCTTGGGAAAGTCTCCAAGCCAGGAGCGGAGAAGTCTGGCGATGCGGAAGGGAAGGAAAGTGGCTAAAACCAGCCAGGCAGCCACTGTCTTGGAAATGCGAAAAGTATTTATGAAAGCATCGCATTAAAATAAACAGTGTCCAGGATGTTTTATGAGATTAAATAATCTGGACAAATGCAGCCACTGGAGAGGTGAAACTGCACCAGTTTAGGTGAGGCCAAATCATCTACTGGTTACAAACTCAGCTGGTAACCTTCAGCTGGGCAGCTATGCAGCAAAAAAAGGAAAGGTCATTTGTCAAGGACGAATCAAGGACTCATCTTTTACCATTTACTCACCTTTTTTGGTTTTTTTAATCTTTTTTTTTCTTATTTGCATTTTTTCCTTTTCTTTTTCTTTTTCTTTTTTTTTTTTTTTTTTTTTTTTTTTCAAATAGAGTTAGGAAAAAGTATGACAGCAAGGACAGTCTGCTTTACCTGACTACCTGGAGAATGGTTGTCCAAATGCTTCTACTCGAGTCCTAGAGCAGGGAAGGTGAGAGCAGAGTGCTATGGGGAGTAGGTTTTTTACAGGGAAATACCTTTCCTTGGACATTGCCTCATCTATGACTTTTTTCCATAGGCAGTGCTTTTAAAAATAAAAAAAACTGCATGTTTTCTTTTCTGTCTTACTGAAGAAGATGCAGACATCTTAGGAGAGACTAAGAAGACCCAGTTAAGAACCAATTTCCTTTGCATCCTCAGCTCATTTCAAATTGCCAGTGTCAGTGTGACCTTCCTCACCCCCTCCTAGACACGAGACCGAAACCCAGATTTCCTTCACACATAATTTCCCACAGTACATTCAACTCCATTTTGGTACACTTTCTACTGCCAGATTATTGGGTTCTGTCTGATCCATCTTGGTTGTTCTTTCTGGCTTCTTTGTCTTTGTGTAGGATGAGTGTTTCTATCACACTGGGTGCCTGATGTGGAAGCTGACTTCTAGACCGTTCCATAAACCAGGGAATAGAAATCTGGGCTCAGACTGCAATCTGAGAAGGAGTCTTTAAGCGTACAGATTTTCCCATTGTCTTCATCTGTAACACTATACAGCAACAACACACCACAAGCGCAACCAGCTCACAGGTTTTAAGATCACATATGTTAGGGTGACTTGCTGAATGAAAGATCAAAGTATTTGACATTTTATAGGTTATTAGAGTATCTAGAGGTAGAAGCTGTTAGCAAATAGTTAAAAAGAAAAGATAATTGACAATGCTTTCATTACAGAGAGAAAAAAAAAACGAGCGAGAGAAGCTGTTATCAGTGCCAATCAACAGTGACTGAAATCTTGGGCAATTCTGAAGAGAGGAATTTGTTTTCAATCCTCTCCTTCTAGCAGTATTATAGAGACAGAAATCCAGGTCCCTGATTAACCCCTGAGTAAAGAATAACCTTCACCTAGAGAGCTCTGTTTTCAAAAGAGTTGGCCCCTGTAACTAGAGCCTGTTCAATTATTCTTCTTCAAAGAGAGCAGGCAACCAAGAATGTCAGCTTCATAGAAGGAGCTATAATTTCGAAGCAACTTCCTGTTTGTTGATTTATTTTTTTTTTGATCTCATGTAAATGGGAGGAAATGGCATGAAGGAGATTTTTCCCCCCCTTTCTTATTTTTTGTTTTTTCTCCATGTCACCTTTTGCAATTGCATAGGTTTACAAATGAAGGCTATTTTCTGTCTTTATAGCGTAAAAGTGAGCAGACTCTATATGTGTAGCTACCAAATACCTGATGAATTTAAATGTGCTGGATAACATATTATCGTGTTCCTGTCCAAAATCAAATAATGGCCTTCACTCTATAAAAGAAAAAAACCAACAACAACAAAAAGAAACACAAAGATCACATACTAGCTACTATTTAGAAGAAAAAGACACATGGCTGAAGCTGGGTTTAGACATGAAGTATCTCCCTGAAAGAAGTCAGCCTGTCAAAATCTCTTTTTCTTGGTAAAATCCCAGAAGGGGAGTATTTTCACAAAGATGAAAAGAGTGTTAAATGCTAACATTCTTGCAGATTGGATACGCATTCCTCCTTATACATATTTTTGTTATGAAACAAATGCATTTTGGTAAATTTAAGGAAGTGTTTCTGTGTTTCCTCCCCTACTGTATATTTTGTGTAAGGATATGGCACTGATTTCCTATCTAATTTAAAACATTTTAAAATAACTGGTAACATCTAGTAGCTTTCTGTTCTTCCCACCTGTGTTTTCTCTTCTGCGTATTTTAATGCAGAGTGGGGAGTTGGCTGGGGTTATTTACTTTTTGTTACTTTTCTGTTTTAGAATAAGAAGACACAGGCTTTGACCTTCTCCCTTATGTTCCTGACTGCCTCTTTATCAAACGATACGCTGGTTCCTTTCAAACATTCCTCCAGTATTTGGAAGCCAGAAGATACCTGTACTCTGTTCTCTTTGTCACGGTCCCTTACATTTCACAGTGTTATACCTCTGACTTGGGGGGTCCAAAATTAGTGTTTGCCCATGACCTCAGAAACAAAACAAAAGCAACAACAACAAAAAAAAAAAAAAAAAGAAGGGAAATAAACCAAAAACAAATCTGTAGTCTTCTCCCAAAATACATGTTCTGTGTAACCACAGGGCAAATGAGTAGGTGAATTGTATCTACATGGATTGACACTTTAACAAATATCCCTAAAAGCTAATGCATGCTCTTCGGGGTGTGCAGGAGGTGTGCAGTATAGGCAGGCTTAATCTCAGAGGCTGAAAAGCTGCAGCCTGATAACCTTTAACATACCCAGATGGTACTGGATACACATAATATACAGATATCAGATGCTACTCCTAACTCATTAGGAGATTGGACCTTTGTCTCATCTTTTAAACTACATTTTGTCTTTCTAGCAGAGTACCCTTGGTCAAATACTTATGCTTCCTACAGAAATTGGTTGTTTTATCCAGCTTGTATCTTCATGTGTGTTTTCCTAATCCCTTTTTTTCCTACATGGCTATTGTCATTTTAAATAAAGTAATCTTCACAAAATAGTGTCAATGAGGCACATCAAGCTTTCATAGATTACAAATATCAGGCTACAAAAATAGGTAGGTGGAACATGGTTTGGAAAAAAAATACGCTAAGGAAATGAAATTATTGTGAAGCCTTACCTTCTGATGTCTGTCTAGAAAACAAGATATGTGCTTTGTTGTAAGCAAATTCTAACATTCAGTTCCTAATCTGGGAATAGAAATCCAGCCTCTACTGTGGGTAAGCTTCCACTGCAAGCAAAGCCTCCACCAAGGCAATTGTAGCTGACATTCCCTTAGGATCACTTCTAGCATGTGCAGCCTGTGAGTTTCCTTGGAAACTGCCATGCAGCAGGCATGAGATTATTGCACATGACTGCTAAGCTGTATAGCTTTACCCAGGAAAATAAAGGAATCCAAGAATGGGGACCGGGACTGCAATCCACCTCCCAAGGATGGCAACTGCTGGTTTTCAACCTGAGGCTTCTAATGGCCAACGGATTACTTCTATGTGGTCACAAAAGATAATGAACTAAAGCAAATCTGTGGTTTATAAGATTATGTTCATTCGATAAGTGCCTGGTTTTCTGTTGGGAGGGGTGCAAAACTGAAAAGCAAGTCTGAAAATCACCACACCTCCAAAGAGCTTTTGCAACAAGTCAACAATGAGGCCTTATGGCATTTTCCTGAGACTGAATTAATCTGGATAAGCTACCACAATGGGAGCATTTTTTAAAAAAAAGTGTTCCCTCTCCAGATTTCTGTGGTTATACAGTGCTGAAGGTGAGAACTTGAGAATGGCTGTAATGGCTCAGCCAAGTATCTACCAAGCTCACCAGCCTGTACCTGACAGAGCCTATAATAAAACCTGGAGAAGAATATAAGTACAAAGCAAGCATGCGATTCTTTGTGTTCAGGCACCCTTGACAGATTTGCCTGCCATGGGCTTATCCATTTCTGAACACTCATAAACCTCCAGTCCCATCCTCATCCTGCAGCAAGTAGTCCCGTGGGTTACCTCCATGCCTGGTGAGGGAGTTTTTCTTTTTGTTTATTGTGAATCTGGGTCCTGCTGGTTTCCTTTGATGACTCTTAGCTCTTGTATTGAAAAGACAGTGACCAATTGTTCCCTATTCACCTTCTCCTTTCTACCAATGATTTTACAGCTCTTCTATCAGATCCCCCTCCAGCCATCCCAGTTTGAGGCTGGAGAGCAGTAGGCTCATTGTTTTACAGTGCACTTTTACATGCAGTTTGTCTGTAGTGATGTCAGCTTGGAGCATGCGTTTTCTTGTAGTTTTATAAGGCGAGACTGATTAGCTGTGTCCTCAAATACATAATTTAGCCTGTAGGCTTTGTAGTCTCCATATGAATTTGACCCAGGATATACAGGTCACAGGAAAGCTTAATGATTTGGGTATTTAGATGTTCTGCGGGAGCCTAACTTTGCTGCTGCTGTCCCCTAGCAGCAATAATTGTTATACTTGGCTTCAAATTCATTCATATTAACCTGTATTGACTTCAAAGGTTTGAATCCCACCTCCCCTGGCCTGTATCTTTCTGGGAATCTGCTGCATCCCCCCAGACACTGCCAGAAGCCCATGGCCCTGGGGCAGCCAGAGCACCCACCCGGAGCCATCTGGCATCTGCCCGCGGTCCTCCGGGGCACTGGCTGGCTGAAGGACAGCTGCCCAAAACAAATGGCGACCTCTGTCATCTGGACCATCAATTGTTCCAACATCTGGCAACTGGCTTTCTTATGAGAGCTGACATTTGGCTGCTTTGGACTGAGGATTTTAGGATCTGTGGGCCACAGTTGAAAATGGGACAGATCCCAATTTTTTTACGTCACCAGAAACCAAATTAGTTGTTTTTTTGGTTTTTTGGGTTTGGTTTTTTTTTTTGGTATATACGTCAAATGGCTTGCAGTGACTTGGGATAACAACATAAAGAACTTAAAGCAAATAATCAAATTATCACAGTGAGAGAATCCCTCTGACAAATTTTTGCTGGTTTTATCCCATTCTTGCATTGAGTTAATACCTTACTACAGCTGCAACAACTTCTTTAAATTCTGTTACAGAGACTTTCCTAAACCTTAGCGGTGCATTTAACCAAATACAGTTACTAGCATTATTGCAGTTGTCTCCGCTGAACTTAGGTGCTTGGCCATGTGAGTTCCTATCCAACTTTATACATGCACCCATGTGTACAATAACAGCTAGCTGGTCTGACTCTCTTTTCATAACTTTTCTCTGCAAACCAAATACACCATAGATGTCAGAGTGCCTCTAAATTTGAAACATTTCAATGTGCTAAATGTGTCTTTAACTGCATTCATAAAACAATTTGGGGAAAAAAAAAAAAAAGAAGAAGAGTGAAATCCTTGAAATCTTGGCAAAGCTAATAGTGAACTCCTGAAAACTGCAGACAGGTATTGTATATGTTTTTATTGTGTTACCTCAGTCTCACAGATGGCTACAAATAAAATAAATGTTTAACACGCAATATTTATTTCAAGCTACAAAAACTGTCTCTAAAAGATTCCTTCCTTAAACTCCATGCAGATTTGACATAAAACAGAAGGGAAAAAAAAGCAAATAACTAACAAATAAGCAACTAAAATAAACTTTCAACATGAAGAAATAAATGTTATCAACCCCTGAAAAACAGAAATCCAAATAAAATATAAACATGACAAACATGTAGGTATAAAGAAACACAGTTACTAAAATGCATAGGACCAAATGTATTATACAAAATCTACTAACTACAATATCTAATGCAGACTTTTAGTTCTAATTGAACTAATCAGCATGAGCAGATACTAAGGCACAGTGGCTGCACTGATTCATCAAAACACCAAACCTTCAAATAGTTGACTCCAGAGGCAGAAAAAAAAAATCTAAGTGGAAATACTTATTTTTCTCTGTGTTGAGGTTTCATCTGGGCTCCCTGTGAAAAATGGAGACGGAAAACAATACTGTTGAGCTACACAGCCCCATTTCAAGCACCTCGCTGCAGCAGTCAATGACGGATTCTGAAATGGAGTTAGGCTTGTTTAGCATGCCTGCAGGGTCACGCGGAATGACCCGTTCCCCTCTGGTTTCACTTAAAACTCAGATTTTCTCCATGAAGATAACATGTTTCTCTGATATTTAGTTACCTGGTCTCCAGAAAGATCTCATTTTTCATAGTGTAATTTTTAACCTTTGCTTAAGATGTCTTTTTTTAACACAAACTCTTTTGACCTGATATATTTCCTCAAAGCACATGTGCTTGGAAGAAAAATGTTTGGTTACAGAAATATCTTAACAAATCAAAGTTCACTGTGGTTTTAGCTTGCTGGGTTATAAAGGGGTGTTAAGGCAATCATTAAGTGTTCTTGCTTTTATTTCTGTTGATAGTGTGTGCTATAAACATATGAATATTCATATAGATAAAATGATTCTGTACATGTTTATACTGAAAGCTTTTGTACTGAAATAAATCATGAGCTAGCACTTCCATGGCTTGCTTTTTAATTCAGAAACACATGCAATTGATAATATACATGCAATACAAAAAGAAAAAAAATGCTTAAAAAATAGCTTAAATTATGACAGAAATTTTCATGAAGGATGCCAACAAACAGCTCAACCATCTTCTGAATGTGAAATGCTCCAAAGTATTGGTTTTGTACTGAAGGCTTTCCGAGGGAATTGAAAAAATATCTGGCCAGATCCTCCCTTGTGTAAACTGGTATCAGGTGAGGTATAGACTGGCACTGGGAGAAGACCTGGCTGAGCATATTTGGTTGAGAACATGCTGCTGTTTGTCTGACAGCCATAAAGGCATATTGGATACAATATCTGTGCAAGTACTTTCTGCTTATCGTGCAAGGGAATGGCAAGTCACAGACCACCTCCCTTCCCAAGTGCCCCCTTAAGAGGCCTGATTGGCATGTGAGGAATGCGAGGATTAGTGATGTAAACTGCAGCAAATCTGGAGTTTATGGAGGGCAGAACCTATTTAAATATGTCACTGGGAGCTTGAAATTGCATTTTCCTATTTTGCTTTCTCCAATCTCTGCTTCTTAAACCTCCTGACTTGTACTTTGAAAACCCTGCTTGCTGTCTCAGTCACGGGAATAACCTCCCCCTGCATTGCTCCTTAGCGTCCCCTGTTTGTCCATCCTTCTATGCTCTGTCTCTCAATCTGTTAATTTATTTTCATTTTAAAGAAGAGTAGAGTGTTGTCTATGTGGCAAAGCAGATGTTTCAGGCAGTGGGCCTATCCTTGAGAAATTACAAACAATTCAGAGCATCATTGCTTGCACAAACATAAAGCCTTTCAACCCAGGAACCCCCCCCCCCAAATCCCTCCCACCTGCAGAATCCCTCCCACCTGCAGAATCCCTCCCTGAGGAAAGCACAACTGATGAAATCAGTGCAGCTATTCATCACCTCTGAGACCATGGTTTCACATGAGGATTTTTGCTGGTTGAAAGCCAATTTAAGAAGTTTCATCCCCTTTTTGCTCTCACCTGCTCATTCCTTTCTCTGCTTCCCCACCTCTGGTGGAGGAAGCTTATCAGTCCTTCAGCAAGGCTAATTCATTCATTGGTATCGCTGCTGACAGCTGGAGTGATGCAGGTTAATAAACAAAGCAAAACAACACTTGAGGAAGGGTGGGAGAGAGTGTCTGTTAGCTTAGATCATTTCACTGAACCAGTTTTGAGTATGGTCACCCAGACAGTTGGATTGCCACATCTAAGTACCAACATAGGAGGGGACGACTGCTCTTAAACTAGCTTTGCAACTTGAAAAATTATAATGTGGAATCTTAGCCTGGTTTCTTGGGTGTGTGGTGTAATATACATTCAGGGATCATGTTACACCTGACTGAAACGCAACCAAATCTGTTGCACAACTACTGCTTTTGGGAACATAAGATAACAAATTCTCATAGAACCTGTATGAAGATGTTGGGACTTATGCAAGGGCTGATTCCTCGCTTTCTGTTCTCAAGAACACTGAGGTATGGCAGAGTTTATGTCCTCCTCATACAGGCAGTTCTGATCCTCCCCATCTCAAAACGGGTGCCAGAAAACCAGAAAAAGTTTAGAGAGGAGCAACAAGGATAACTGAAGGAGTGCAAAGGCTTCCACAGAGGCAAGAACTTAATAAGCCAGGTGACATCACTGTGGAAAAGGAACAATTCTAGAGGTGTAGCAGAAATGCTTATGAAATTATGAGTGGTGTTGAGATGGTACATAAGGATGGTTTGCTCACCATTTCATCCCACTATAAAAATAGTGGCTCACCAAAATGAGCAATATGTAAGCTGAATACAAACAAAAGGAAGTATTTTTTCACACTGTGCGTAACTAAGCTGGGGAACTTGCTGCTACAGGATGTTATGGATGCTCAAAACTCACTTAGATTCAAGGGGAGAATGAACAAGGAAGATAAATTCATGAATGGAAACACCTAGAAAGCAAACTTGGCACAGGAGGCCCCTGAGGTTTAGCTAGTGGGGGCTGTTTGGGGAAATATCAATGGATGCCTCCACCTTCCTCTATACTTCCCCAGGCACTCACCTCATCACTGCCAGTGACAGGATACCAGGCCGGATGGGCTTGGACCTGATCCAGAGCATCTGTTCTGATGTCCTGCAACACTGTAAAACTGTATAAATCTGGAGATAGCCTTGTGTTCCTACATGTTGCTATGTTCCTGCATGGGCAAGGCAGCAAAATGACCCTCCGTTGTATCTATAAAAGAGTGGTGCAGACCTGTGTCCACATCCCCAACTGGGGAGCAGAGAAGGGTGTTCCCCCATTCCTGAAGCCAGGATAGATGGGAACCAGTGAATCTGGCACTCTGATCCTCATCCTGCCCCATACAGGAAGGACTTTTAGGGCTGAAGATAACAATCCAGGGCTCAGTTCTGTGACTGACTGGGAGCTAAGGGAATTTGGTGCTTGTTAGGACATACCACATGGGCCAGTTAATACATCCAAATAGCTGGTAGTTGTGGTATGGTTCGTTCCAGCTATAAACCCTCCAGTGCTTGAGCACTTGTGTTTACAAAATACAGTTCCTTTAGACCTTATTTGAAAAGACAGTTTCTCATGAAGAACATTTTGTGACCTAAAAATCAATGTATTTAATAAATGTACAGAGACACTAATTGTCTTAGTCTATCAAGACTGGTAAAGTAATGAAGAAATGGATATATACAGGTGTTTGACTAAAGCTTTGTTTCAAACTCCTATAAAAGGAAGTATTTGAAGAAAAGGCTTACGTTCATCTTATTTTCCTTTTAATAATCTCATCATGTTTAATGTTACACTATTACATAGTTCTTATTTTGCATAAATACATGATGATTATAGCTGTATAACCTTGGCAACACAGTGTCCTCTTGAGGCAGCCTGAAATAGAAGAGAAATGCAGATTATACTACACAACTGCCCTTTTGGGAACAATATTTTATTATGTTTTATTTCCTTTCCATAAAATTCAAAGAAAATGAAGGTAATTTGGGTTCCACAAAAAACAATGATAAGCTGGTGGAGGGAATTCCTAAATCACCCTCAGGCACAGCCATACGCACAATGTAGGCAAAGATGGGCGCGAAGATCAGGCTGCACTCATGAACACCTTGAACCCGACCTTCTGGATCTAAAGGTTTGAGATTTCAAGCAGGAACTTGTACAAAAGTGATTAATTGTATTAAAGTTGTGAGGCCAGAACTCAGACACAGGAAACAACTGTATGCTGTAGCCTACAACTGGGTGGAAAATGACACATGGGGGAAAGGAAGTACTAAAAATGGAGGGTCCGGCTGTTCGTTAGTTTATACAGCCTGAGAATGTGGCCCGGGGAATCTCTCAGGCTGGCCATTAAGGCCATTGTAAAAGCCATTAGGACTAGTCTGTGATGTCACTGATAAGCTCAGCTTTCATTTAATAACACAAAATAAAGGCCTTTTTCATGGTGGAGATAGAATCTCAGTCAGCTTGCCTACCATTGAAAGAAAACAAAACCAAAAAACTTTCATATATACAGGCAACTTTCTATTTTTTGACACTAAATTGACTCTTGGTCTATTATCTGGGGCAGAATGAAATGTCACTTCTTATAACCAAGCCAGAATTCATTTGTTTAGGGGAAGTGTTTTCTGTTTAGTGCCTCATCAGAAGCAGGATGAAAATGCTTCACAGAGCAACAGTACTATATACCCTAGACATGCAAATTATGAGTTTTGCTATGTGAGGAGAAAAGGCCTAAGCCTTTTACTATAGCATGAAAAGGATAGAGCTAAAAAGATTGTTCGATGAATCAGTGAAATAATCTCTGAAGAATCCCACAGGAATAAACCTTTGCAGCCAAGGAAGGATGTAGCTTCAGCTTTACCATTGAAGGGCTGGTGCTTTTATTCTCTGGCATGGAAAGTGAAAGAGTGGTTCATTAGCATGTGAGCCCATTAATCTTGCATTTGGCATACCAATTCCCACGTGATTTGAACATCTGCCTGGAAGGTATCTCTCTAATTAGAACAGATATGTTATTATGGAATTAAACTAAATATCAAAACTTATTTCTGTCTTTCAGCTTGCTTTCTTCATACTACCTGTGCTGAAGTAATCATGGATGAAACTTGTCAAGTCCCAAAGGTGCTAATGTTTCATTAAGAAAGCACAAGGTAGTAGGGTAATTCAATACTTGTCTATGGGATGTGTGTCTACAGGGTTATATTGCTGCTAGATCATGGCAACACCAGATACAACTGGCAAAACCCTTGCCTGCAGCTTACAACACAGGCATCTTTAAATAATAAACTTCTGTTTAATGCCATGCTGTTTAGCACAACAGTTCCTTCAGTGCTGTTAAAAGACAACACTTGTAGCCTAAAAAGTGGTGATCAGGAAGCTGTGGGAGGATTTCCCTCTGCAGGCTAGCCTTGAACAGTTACAAATTGAACATCCAGATTCTGGCTGGAGCTGGTTTGTCTCATCAAAGGACAAATCAGAGACTGTCCACCAGACCTCCCATGAATGAGTCCTGGCAACTTCAGTGAGCATCTTCAATTTGAGCATAAATTTACTGAATGGTTGTCAGCATCTCCTTGCAATGACAGAGACTAACTGGAGCCCGTATGAGACTGCAGTGCTTGGTATAGATGAAAATGACACTTCCTCCTGTTTCCAGAGTGGCTTCCTGCATGCACAAGTTTTTGTGCAAATTGCTGTCCTTTATTACAATTTGTGAGGACTTAAAGAGCAAATATAGGCAAAGATGTGACTCCAGAAAGAGTGAAGGTATCTCTCTGCAATGTCTTGTTGAACAGAAGCAGCATAACCTCATACAGGAAAATAATCTGATGTGAAGGATGTGTCAGAAGCTGCAGCCACTGCCACACTGGCAGACCAGAGGTGAGGCTGAATCATGGAATAAAAGGTGTTCCGTGCACATAAGCCTGAACCATCATCTGCGCACCCACCAAGCTTGAGTCTTCTGTCCCTAGATAGACATTGACACTATCTATTCAAGAGGGCAAGGATACTAACAGTGACAGTGTGCTAATATTCCACATATAGTACATTAAATTTCTCGTCCTCTCTAAGGGTCATAGTTTCCCAGCTGTGGAAGGATCCTCAGGTGGGATAGACACAGTATTCAAGGTGCATCTGCAAGATGCTTTTGTAGAGCAGGACAGAAGAGAGTGAAAAGGGGACTGTATTGTGCTTTCAGGCTTTTGTGCCTGTCCCACCAGAGGAAAAGGAGATGAGGGTCATGAATTAGAGAAGAGGAGGAAATATACTTGTTACACTTCCACACACAAAATCTTAGTTGTTGGCCTTATGAGTGACAAGAAGGAAAAGCTGTTATTTGTAGGATTTTAGTATGGCATTTAATAGGTATGTGAGTCTATGTACGTTATTGACAGTATGAGAATCCATCACTCATCCCAGCCATGGTTTGAAATTAACTCATATAGGAATTTTTTATTCTAGAAGTAGAGTGAGGAAATATATAATTGTTGGTGCACAAAATGAGAACAGAAGATGATCAAGCTTAAAAGGAAAAAAACAGATATCTGTGGTCTCCTGCTTTCTGAAGGAAAAAAGGAAATAAGATATTTGAAGCCTAGCACACTGCATACCTTTTGGTTCAGAGGAAAATCTGTTAGACATTATTCAGATATCAGGATTGCAGGCAGGTATACCTGTTCCCCATGATGTTTCTGAGGTAATACACCTAGTTCCATGGAGTCAGTGGGCTACACTATTTCCAGCCAGAGAAGGAAGATGTCAAACATCCAGTCTATTCGAGTTTCTGAATCTTTTTTAGCGAGTGGGAAGGAGAGAGGATGTCCTTCATTTTCTACTCATTGTATTCATTCAGAAATTCACTTTAGTCCTAAGGATCTTAAAATTTCTTCCTCTCTTTTGGGGGATTTCTGCAGAATTAGAATGCACTCGGAGTTGAATGACATGTTCTCCATGCAGCTCAGTTACAATTTTAGAGCCTCACATAGTGCATGAAGTAATACACATTAAAAAATGTGCACTCCTAGGTGCAGAACTAAGTTCTACTCTCACTTGCCAGATGGGACACTTGGCTATTACAACAATTATCATCAGTATTGGTATTGGTATTTGTGCTGGTATCAACAGTATACTTCAAATCACAAACACCGCAAAAGGTCTCACTGATGACAGTCAAAACATATGCCTCACTTTCTGTGTAAAGGACACCTAATTTGTCTCACCACTGTTTGGAGTTAATAACAACAATAATAATAATAATTCAAAGTGTCAGCAAAGTGCTGATTGCTTTAGAAGCATATGGGGACAAGCAGTTTATAGTCTGAAGAAATCAGAGATATGAATAGCTAATATTATTGAACAAAGTTTAATAGTATAAGCAGAGCTATACACTTGTCTGACTCCCATTCCTCTCCCAAGCACAAAAAGCTCTTTTTTTAGGGAGGTATTTCAGGCTGTAGTGTTCCAAGACTGGATGTCCCAGAAATAGAACCTGGGCCAGCTATGTTAATTTTCTTTATCTGTATTTAAAATTAATTTAAAAGAAATGGTGACACTTAAAAACACCTGGCTTATTAAAGCATAGTCTGTAGCATACTGAAGTTAGCAGAAAGTCTTTTATTGATTTCAGTGGAGTTCAGACCATGCTATTTAAGCCATTTTGCTTATCGGTCTCATTCATCCCATGAGTGAACATGAGTTGAAAAAAGAGATTGAATATAAGTGAAAAAGAGCCCAGTGAAACCATATCTCAGATTCTTTGTGAAAGAAAAAAGGTTGCCTAAGTAGTAGTGGAGCTATCTAAGAATAAGAAAAATATCTCCCTCTTTTTTCTTTATCTTCTTCTCTTAGACCTTTCCCTCTTTTGGGTAAGGACTGTGTTTTTACCTGTACTGTAGAAGAATTTAGCATGTTGTGGATCCGTCTGAAATATAAATAGTAAGTAATGATGATGCATCATTCTGAAGTCTTATAAGTAGCTACAAAGAGCTAGTAAAGAGACCACAGGACCACAGAACATTATTATGACTTCATTTTCTCTGACGGCTGTTAGAGCTTTTAGAGTTACTCTGAGATTTGATAATGAGCTCAAAAGGACACTTGGCTTCATTTTCTTTTAGGATTTCTTTCACACAGTCATTGCTGCAATCTGGCAATTCTAGAAACATGTAGGAGTCAATGAACATGTTGATTTAATAAGTGTTAGTAGATGAGTTGAACAGTTGATTACAGACTGGGCGGACAGAACATTGCAGTATATGAGCTACACCTTCCTAACCTTCAATATCAGACATAACAGGACCCCATTTGTGTGAAGACCCTCAGGGCATTGTTGAAATCCAAACAACATATGAATGTGCATTTCTGAGTCCTTTGAAATGCCTGTGAGAAACTTCATTCTGCAGAATTATGGAAAGCTGAAAGTTGAGTTTCCTTGAATTTGCACTTTTTGAATTCTTGTTCTGTTTAAACGCAAATGATGCAGGTAGGTTCCAGTGAAGCTGGTGAAGTTCCTGCACTTGCTTTTAGACAACCAGCCTATACACAATACTAACCTAGAATTGTTCTCAGTTTATGCATAAACTTCCAGTCCTTTTATGAATCCCACTGTATATATGATATCCCAAGAACTGAGCTTCAGTGAAGAAAATGTTTATGAAGTTGAACTTCTTACATAGCACTTCAAACTCATAACTTTTTCAGGTCTTTTAGGCAAGCAGAATTTCTCCCTGTTACTTATGAATTGTTTCAAAGCACAGCTCCACAAGGCAGAGTGCACCTCTCAGCTCCTCAGCCCTCTGTTGCTCAACCTTCCCCAATGCCCTTGATAGAGAGTTTAGATCAAGCAGAGCACCACGTTATAGAGATAGATGGTTTCCAGACCTGGACACACTTGCTTTGAGTTAGCGTTGCTCTCTGCTTTATGCAGCTTTTGTTTTGTTTGATGCTACAGAGAGTTAGAAATAAGATATTGCCATGAGGCCAAGTGTATGAGTTCAACAAGGCCAAGTGCCAGGTCCTGCACTTGGGTCACAACAACCCCATGCAATGCTACAGGCTTGGGGAAGAGTGGCTGGAAAGTTGCCTAGCAGAAAAATCCCTGGGGGTGTCAGTTGACAACCGGCTGAATATGAGCCAGCAGTGTGCCCAGGTGGCCAAGAAGGCCAACAGCATCCTGGCTTGTATCAGGAATAGTGTGGCCAGCAGGAGCAGGGAAGTGATTGTCCCCCTGTACTCAACACTGGTGAGGCTGCACCTGGGATACTGTGTTTAGTTTTGGGCCACTCAGTACAGGAAGGGCATTGAGATGCTGGAGCGTGTCCAGAGTAGGGCAATGAAGCTGGTGAAGGGTCTGGAGCACAGGCCTTATGAAGAGCGGTTGAGGGAAACGGGGTTGTTTAGCCTAGAGAAGAGGAGGCTGAGGGGAGACCTTATCGCTCTCTACAACTACCTGAAAGGAGGTTGTAGTGAGGTGGGTGTTGGTCTCTTCTGCCAAGGAGAAGGACAAGAGGAAATGGGCTCAAGCTGCACCAGGGAAGGTTTAGATTGGATATTAGGAAAAATTTCTTCACAGAAAGGTTAGTCAAGTATTGGAACAGGCTGCCTAGGGAAGTGGTTGAGTCCCCATCCCTGGAGGTATTTAAAAAACATGCAGATGTGGTGCTTAGGGACATGGTTTACTGGTGGACTTGGCAGTGCTGTGTTAATGGTTGGACTTGATGATCTTAAAAGTCTTTTCCAACCTAAATGATGCTATGATTCTATGATTTCAGCATAGCACTAGAAGATACACAGGTCATAGGGATGGTTTTGGAAGGAGAGGTATAGAGCAGGGGCTAGCCTGGGATGTATGCGGATCCTAATCACCATCACAGGTGATTGGAAGAACTCTCACTGTTTTCATTGGTACAGGACAGAGCTGTTGATTTTACTCTGGCTTTTAAAGCTAGAGCAGGCAATGGCACTTTTTGCATCTGCCATCACAGGAAAGGGGATAAATTTTATCTGACTCTGATCTGCAGTCTGAGTTAAGGCAAGGAAACAGAAAGGATTTGGGAATCACTAAAGCACACAGACATTGTTCACAATAGCATGTGATTAGAATACAAGGGAAAGAAGATAATTTTAATTTTTAAAAAGTGATCTCTTTCACTCATCTTTCTTTTCTTAGAAGTAAATACCACAGGTTATTCCCCTGAAAGCAGAAATTTCACAGTTGCCAATAAACATACACTTCCAACACAATTTCATTAGAAGCTAGCAATGATAATACAAGTGTCTGTCTGAAGAAAGTAATGTCTTGTTACATCATTAGCCAAAACCCACAACTTCTCCACAAGCTCTTTTTTTTTTTTTTAATTTTTCTTTTAGATTGAAATTACTTGGTTAGAAAGCTTCTTTTGCTTTTAATTTAGGAAAAATCATCTTTTTGGCAAAAGGGTGCAAATTGATTATGTTTCCCTAAACTTCTTTCAACACTGCCACTTCACCGGTTTGTTGACCTTCTGGCTTTGGTGATAACATACAGGTAATTTTAGAGAACTGCCAGTCTAGAAGTAATGGACAGATTATATTATGGAGCACTCTTTGGTTTTGGGGGACTGGAATCCATTCAAAGCTTTGTTTGCTTTTCTTACATTTAATTTTAGACAATTAACTGATGTTCGCCACTCACCCCATAGAGGCAAAGTGTAAGAGAAAAGCACTTGCAAGAGAGCAATGCAGAGGGCAAGATCTCCAGCTGCCTACTTCCCTCCACTGACTCTTCAGTGAACCCAAAGCAGCTCCATCCCTAACTTGGGTGCCTCAGACATGTGCCGAAGGTAAGGTTGAAAGATTCCAGGTTCAGGAACAACAGACCATTGCAACTCTTCTCAGGTGACAATGCCACCTTCCTCATCTCTGTGAAAAAGCCTCTGAAGCAACAGAGTTCAAGGATTAGAGAAGGATATATTATCACCTGAGAGGTACTGGAATGACTTTGTAAGCGTATCTCTTCTGAGACCTTGCAGACATATTAGCCTTGGGCTCACTGCTCAAAGGGTATATGTTTTTCACTTGGAGCAACTAACATATTGCCTTGCTCTAAAGCAAAACTGCTGGGAAGACTTGGTTTAATTTTTTTTTACAGTCAGTCAGGCAACATGAGTTTGAAGTGTAGTGTAACATCAGTGATCTTGTCCTGTGGTGAAACTGCAGTGTCTCATTTTCAGAATGTCTTTATCCTGGGACAGTTCAAGCATGTTAATGGCTCTCGAATGAAAACCCACCTGTCTTTGACAGTAAAGTCCATGCCTTTGCATATAACACTCAGCAATAACCACAGCTAACAACTGTTGATTCCCACATTCTTTGAAACCTAGCAATATTTTACTGGCAATGTTACTCAGGTAAAAAAAAGACATTAAAAAAGACATTGCATAAAACTAAAATTTATTATCCTTAGGAAACCTGCAGAAGTGGTGATAAGAAGCATGGGAACAGGGTTATCTTAAATTAGATCTCAAAACAATTCCTCTGCAATCTTTCTCTTTCATACTGTTTTGCTGCCTCGGTCATACACCCCGCAGGATGTGCCAGTTTATGCAAAGGACCTTACCCTCATCCTGTTTGGGTCTGATCTTCCCTAGCAGAATACAAGGGGATTCCCTTGGCTTCAGCCAGAATTACTACCCTCATAAGAGAAAAATGCCAGATCTCAAAGTTTTCTTAACATCTGTTATTTCTACAGCTACACCTACACTGCTTAGGATGTTCTCAGTCCTTGATCCCCAAACTATGTGATTCTGAATGGCTCATGTCCACGTAGATTAGAGCTAACTGCTTCAAGAGCAAACTGGTTGCATCTAAACTGCAAACTACTCGAGCCAGATTTCTGCCAGCACACCTGGGGGCGGGGGGGAGGGGTGGTTGTTTGTTTTTGTTGATTTGATGTCTGGCTTGTTTGTTTGTCTGTTTGTTTTCCCATTTCAAAATGCTTGAAACAATGTGAGAAGTGTTTTACAGCCCACCAGAGCAAATGTTCTCAGAATTGCAACCAAATTTCATCCCAGAAAGGTCTAACTGCTTTACTCTGAAGGAGAGCTTGGGTGTGAAGTTGTACATACACAGAGTGTATGATGAAGAGATTGGGACTTGGACTAAACAAGGGAGCTGATGATAGTATAGACACACATACACTTAGAAGACATTATAATGGACCTTGTAGAAATATCTAAAAAACCCTGAGTCGCTATTCAGATTGAATCACAAATATCATAGTTTTCCTTTTACAAACCTCTTATATCTTGGTGCAAAAAATACTTCCGCTTAGGCTACAGTCTTTCTACATTCCTTATTCTATTGGACTATCTGAAATACAGCTATTGGCCACAAGCTGTAATACAGGAAATTGCATTTAAATGTAAGAAAAAGGTTTTTTACTGCGAGCATGATCAAACACTGGCACAGGTTGCCCAAAGAGGCTGTGGAGTTTCCATCCTTGGGGAGATTCAAAACCTAACTGGATGTGGTGCTGAGCAACCTTCTGTAGGTGACCCTGCTTTGAGCAGGGGGATGATTATGTCATTCTATGATTTTTTTTCTGGAGAAAATTCAGGTTTTTCATACTCTAAGGCTCATAAACTCCTTAATGTAAACAGTGGTCAAAATGTGTCAGTTTATGCCTTTATGCTATGCTGGGATTCAAACAGATCAATACTTAACACAGCAGAAAAAGAACAAAACTGGGCAACATACTGGGTCTTTTTCCATCTTCTTTCAGATACTTATTAACTCTCATATTTTGTATTCAGAAAAGTAATTCACCAATTAAGCTACGCTTGACTAAGTGGTCTATGATGGTCTATGTCAATGCTTTGACTAATGGAAATAAAACAATGAAATTACATTACTATTGTACATATGGATCACAGTTCTCTAAATTCTGCCCAGCAGTACTGGTAAACGTCCCTGAACAGTCCCATGTTATGCACAGGTTTGCCCTCTGGTGGAGGTCCGTATAAAGGGCAAAAGTTCTTTCCTACAGACAATGATTTTGTGATCCATATGAAATACTAAGGAACTTTCCTTAATTTTTCATTGATTTGAAATCAAGTCTTCTTCAAAGTCTAGATTCACCAGTAATTTGGAATATCTTCATTATAACAATGTGTCCCAGATTTTTAAAATAACACAGGATAATGATAGGTAGTGTCTTGGTTTCTGCAGCTGCAGAATGTGAGAAGTGTTATTTCAAGGGTCCAGGTCACAACTCTGAGAAGATCTGTATGGCCTGAGGATCAGGTCCACCCCAGCACGTGGGGCATGGCAAAGGTAGACCAGAATAAGTGGTGTAGATAGAGTGAGCAGAAGGACAAACCTTTTCTTTTCACAGGAAGAAAAATGAGTTGACAGGAGATGTAACAGCTAAAGGTAATTGAATTTATTTGCAGCTTAGATATTCTTTCATGGAGTCTGTTAGTATATTGGAGACTAATTGCAAAATCAAAGCCTTATTTTAACTCTGAATTCCGGGAAACATGTCTTTTCCTCGCTCCCACCTGATCCTTCGAAATTGTTCGATTGCTGTCCAGTGGTGAAAGCTCCCAGTGGTGGGATCATCATTTCATATGATGTCTGTGGGATGCAGAGAAACACTTAAGTATTAATCACCCTTTTCGTTAAGACAGGGGTTGAGTGTCTTTTGCTAATGGCTTAGTAAGTTCAAAGGCACTTATTTTCCACAGCAATTAAGTGAAATGAATAATGAACTACATTTATTGGGGTTCTTTCTGTTCTCATGCTTACTTTCCATGAGTGTAACTTCATTGATTTCCACAAAGATATTCCTGATTTATCTAGTCTTTTCTCTGATTGTTGACCCTGCTAAAAAGAGAATTAATTAATGTCAGATACAGTGGAGAATCACTGCCTATCAAATGGGATTGACGTCAGCAGCTCCTTTCACCTTGAGTGCAAAACTGTCAAAGAGTCAAAATAAATTTTGAGCACTTTCAAGCAGCTCCATTTTCAAAGCAGTGACCCCTTCTGAATCCAGACCAGAGCCATCTATTTTACTTTTTATCATTTTCTTAAAGTATTTTCATTTCTAAAACATCTTCTTTAAAAATTAAGATGACAGTATGATACGGCAGGCAACACCAATCCTTGTGTTATATGTATGATTGAAAGTTTTAAACTTGCTGCCATTCTGATAGAAAATCAATGAAAATGCTGACTACTTACTTATATTGCTTTGATTGCAGCATAATATAGTTTCTGTTTCTAAAACTTTTTCACTAGGTACATAACAGATGTGACATATTCATAGTCAGCACTCCCATTCTCTGGAGAAAAAGAAAAAAATTCTTAGTGTCTACACAATGCAACTGGATTTCTCTTTAGAGTTAAGTACAGACATACTGAATGATTAACAATTTTAATATGCCATAATAGGGAATCATGTGTTCATGAAACCTTATTGACAAAAGTTGATAGTTGCATGGTTGTTGGAATCCCCTTATTGGATTTTTAAAAAGAAAAATGGCAAAGCAACCCTTTCAAAATCTTTCAGAGCTTTCATTAATGATGTATGCTTTTTTTTCCTGTGTCTGTTCTTTTTTTTTTTTTTTCATGCTGCAGCATGTGCCGAATGCTGGATGACAAATAATTCCCATCTAGTGTTTTGTTAGCAGTTATCAACCTTAAAGCAAGGCACAAATTCTGCACCTGTGCTGAGCAGTAAAATGTTATTTATAAAGGGAGAACTGGGATGAAGCATGATTTAAAGCTCAGTGAGCAAAGTCAGATTAAAATAATGGGAAATACAGTTACAAAGTGACAGCTTGTGTGTTTGCAGATTATCCCCTAATAGATAAAGGAGGTTAATTTGAAATTTTTGCTTGGAAAGACTGGATGGAGCAGGTGGTAAAAACCAAAAGGGCTGACCTCTGCTGAAAATGTCTATGCATTGACCACTGCTTGTTATACCGATTGAGAGCTTTACCTCACTTTTTCATTCTGATCCTATTTTGCTCTTGCACCTACTTATTCAACAGGCCTTGTATGTAGCTTGTTGCACACTTCACCATATATAGCCCAGTGGAAGACTTTTTTAAAAATCTGAATAAATTCCCAGATGAAAGTTTGATGAGGCAGATTTTAAGGCTAAGAAATATTTTTTTTATTTCTTTCAACTAAAAACAAACAGAAAGAATACATCCATTTCCTCTATAAAAATTACCAGTAAATTTTACTAAAATTTGCCTGTAAATTTAGCTGGCAACTTTGACAAAAAAAAAAAAAAAAAAAAAGGACAAAATTAGGCACACTCCTTTCAAATTTTAAAAACATCTTAATGTATAGTAGTTCTCAGACAAAAGGCTTTCAGCCTGCCCTCAGTGCAATAATATGGAATTATCCAGAAATGGAGAAATGTTTGTGTCCACCAATGATACTTCATTTTGTTAGCGACATTTTGACATTATCATGATCATAATTGTAATATACCAGTGCACCCTCTCAGAATTTCTGCCTGAGCTTTAGATAGTGGAGGGATTAACAATAACATTATTGGAGTGAACACTGCGGCTAGTCACTGATGAAAAATAATGTTAATCATAAGTATCTTCATAGAAGTTTACGTAAAAAATCTTTTTTTTTTTCCTCAAAGAATCATTTAGCAGTGGTTTGGCTTTTTCTTTTTTCACCCCTTCGTCTATTCTGAGTTATTTCTCTTTCTTTAGTTGGCCCATTTTAACAAACATTTTATTAGAACTATTTGCAGATAAAATTTGCATATCAGAATTTTACATAAACCAGGCCAGACCCCAAATATTTTTAAACTAGAAATTCTGTCTCAAAGGAAATGTGAAGTAGATGGTTTATATTTCTGTTTTCCAGGCAGGTCAGGCTCTTTGGTCAGATCTTTCATGTAATCTCGTGATTTTGGAGGGTACCTCATGGAGGTCAGGATCCTGCAGCCCCACTGCATGCTGTAGTTGGCATGACCGACGGGAAAGAGAAAAAAAGTCAAGTGCATCCTCAAGCCTCTGAAGCAGAACAGATGAAAATATTTAACATACAAAGAACAGACTAGGAAAAAAATTAAAAATTCTTTATTTTTTTCCTATGTAAAAAACTTATACAGAACTAGCACTCGCTTTGAAATTAATTAACATGAAATTAATTATTACTCTACCCTTAACTGCTTTAGTGGTGGACTTGGTAGTGTTATGTTAATTGTTGGACTGGATGATCTCAAAGGTCTTTTCCAACCTAAATGATTCTATCTTTCTATGGTTCTATTTGAAACTTAGTCAGCAGACAGCTTAACACTGAAAAAGAGTGTCAACAAAGTGTTTTCAGACAAAAATCCACAAGTGTATCTAATAATAAGCTTTGCCTAGACCCCTTCCAGAGCCTGATTCCGTCTTGGTGCTGACTGCACTGTGGGGTGGTGCTGGATATTGTGCTTGACAGCATGATCTTCTCACACAGAAATGAGAGTACTACTAACCAAGCTGTATTTTGTAGGCAAAATGGAAGTAACTAGTGCCCGCAGTTTATTCAGGAAACTTATAATAATAAGATCCAGTTTTCTCAGTACAAAGAAATCCACATTCCCTAAACCAGTTCAACAGCCTGCTTTTTTCTTTGGGACTGTATTAGTCATTACAATTTTTTCTCACCTCATTTCTGTGACTGAAGATTGCAGTAAGAACAAAAAGAAACGAAAATGGGAATATATTACTTTATTCCCAAGATAAAGATTAAAAGGACACAGATTACATCATTTTGGCAGATTATTAAAGATCAAAATGGTTAATTCCTTTCCTTATCATTACCCTTAGAGCAGATTCTGCAATTTTCCAGTTTTTGGCAGCCCCCTCTTTTAATGCATATTTGAGCAAATGCCAGCTTGTTCCTCCTCCCCAAAGTCTGCTTGGGATCATGGTACTTCATGTCCACAGATACAAGAGGGCCACCACTTCCTAGATTAATGAAGTTTTGTGCAGGAAATTTCAGAGAGTTTAAAAAGTCCATCTTATTTAAATTTTTCCTTATTTTTAGGGTTTCCTAGCTGTTTATTTTAAACAACATTTAACCAGGAATTAGAGGAACACTATGAATATGATTCAGCACTCTTCAAAATGCCGAGGTAGAGTTTGAATCTGAGGTAAGATGTGTCTGAAGACATTAGGCTCTTGGAGATTAATTTTATCATTCAGCCAAACACCGGCTTGACAGATATCCTGCAAACATAAAAAAAAGGTTACTGTGCATTCTGAAAGTCAAAATCAATTTTTCATTACTCAATGCTGATTCACTGACAATTAAAAAAAAAAAAAAGATAACACTTTGATTAGAAATAGTTCTATGGTTAGAATTTCTGGGTCAAACCTAGAATAAAGAAGTATCAGAGAAAACTTGTCACTAAACTGCTGAACTATCAACTTTCTTGTCAGAAAGTTAAGCTTCAAGTCACTGGTATGAATTAGGTTGAACTAGCCTTGGCGTTTCTTTCCCACAGATCAGCTCCGCTGAGCATCTGATCTGCTGGGCTACTGGCTATTTTGGCATAGCAGGTTGGTTTCTCTACAGAAAAGTTCTGCAAGAATTGTTTTTTGTGCTGAGAAGATGAAAACCAGTAACATTTAAAAACAATTTTTCAAGGTGAGTAAACCCAATTCTGTTAACCCAGCTCCAAGCAAATTGTCCCTGCTATTTCTCATATTTAATCTTGCATAAGTGAAAAACCCCAGCAGAAGAATCTATAGGAGAGACAAGTAAGAGATCAAAGGAGCTGTGAACTAGGACCAATGCTACACCTACTCTTACAGAATGACAAGGGGAAGCATAAAGGGTTGAGGAAAGGCAAAAAAAAATGAAATAGAGAAATGGAAAGGGAAAAGCTGCGGAAGACTTTAATATATGAAAACAAGATCCAAGATAAAAAAATTTTAGAAGTGCAGTCTTTTGGATTTGTACTTTTAACTTAGCTTGTGTAATCAGGTATTTCTCTTCAGGCTTTTGAACAGAACTGCTGTGAGAACAATTATAGGTTATTATCACTATCAATCATAATAATTCATGAGAGATGGTAGAGAGTTGGAAGGGACATTATGCTTTTTTTCTCCCACATGAAATAATAACAGAAAGCAGTTAAGAAAACAGGAATATAAAAGAGTCTTATTCCTGAGAATTTTCACTCACAACTGTTCTTCATGGGGAGGATAGGGAGAATGAAAGAGTTGTGGTGAAAATAAATAACTTATAATGTATGCATGTGAGTATTGGTTTGCATTATAAGACCTGGAAGCATTTCTTTTTGCCAGACTTTTTAAAAAAGGCTGATCTGTGGAATCAATAAATACTTCAGCCACTACCTTCCTGCATTTGCTCTAAGAGTTCTTTGCAATTTTCTGCCATAAATGGGCCTTAATCCCACAATTTTCCCAGCAATTTCCTAGTGCCCTTACTCATTACAGCCAGAAAATTGTTATCTCATCATCTTCATCAGATTCTTTTACACAGACACTAACATATGGCAGGACAGAACAATTGCAAGCTTCAATCATCTTAATGTTTAGGCTGACAACCAGCAAATGATTCTTATTATGTTTTAGCCTCCCTGATCTTTTTCCAAATGCTTCTTTATTCACTCTATTAAAAAATAAAAAAAAAAAAGAGAGAAAATAAGACCCAAACCAGAAAACTTGCTTTAATACGAGCTGTTACATTTCAAAATCTTTTTTATCTGTTTTCAACTTTTCCATCTCAAATGTGAGGATTACCTTTTTACTTACTTATTTTGTCCAATATCCACATTTTCAGTTCTGTATAAAGTGAGGTTAGTTATCTGGTGGTTTGTTTTGTTTTCTTCTGCTGCTGCAACTTAAAGTTTCTTGACCCACTTTATTTGAATTCACATACTTAATTTCTAGGTGTTATTTAATTGTCTGCACTACAGTACATTGACATATAAGGAGTGTGCATACACATATGTGTGTGATTGTGTGTGGCATTAGAGGTACAGAGAGGGGCTCACAACAGAGGGTCAAGCCACTATTTTCAGCCACCTTAGTCCACAAGAATGTTGCAGGAGGTCAGAAAGCTGTAACATTGCAAGATACTGCATTCTTCATTAAGGCAGTAGCTGCTTTGTTATGCAAACTGAAGGTTGAGAGATTTCAATTAATGATGATTGTGAGGTCTACTAATATTGACTGCTGTCTCCACTATTGATCTGGAGTGCTAGTAAAATTCCCCTAGTCTACAATGCAGGTTTTTGAGAAGTGGCTACATTCTCCTTCTCCTGCTGAAATGCATACTCCCACATCTCGTTAAAATTAATGATGATTGTGTGTCCAATGACAGCAGGTTGACTTGCAGTTTTGCTGGCTTTGTGGGTAATTTTCCTTACCATGCCTCCTGCAATTATTTCTTAGCTAAATAATTCATAGCAATCTTACAAAAGTAATAAGCATACTTATTTCTTTTTGATATTACAAAATGAAAAGTTAAAAAAAAAAAAGAAAAAGAAAAAGGAGAAGGGGAAAACCAGTGTTTTGTGCTTATATAGGGTCTCTTGGTCTTTCACATCATAAAGACCGGGTTGTTGCTGGGTTGCTGTGTGTTGGTGTTGAACACATCATGAACTGTTCCCTCCCCCAATATTACTACACATCTGTAGATTTCATGAAAGGAAGGATTTTGGATGACCAGTATTGACAGCGCTATGCAAGTTATTTTGTAGTTTGAAGCAGATGACTGAAATTAAGTGATGCTGGAATTTTGGAAGTCTTGAGAGGGATTAATAAAAATGAACCCATTCAAATAAAAAGACATTTGTAACAGATTGAGCCAAAAAAACCTTGGGGGTGGGGGGGAATATATAAATATGTCCATTTTTATAATTACATTTTTATATAAATAAATGGAAAGCATTGATAGACAACATTTCCAGTAAGGAATAGATATGCTATAGGCATGACCTGCAACTCTTAGGAATCATTTTTCAGATTCCAGTAGTCCTTGGATGTGGCTCAACTGATTCTTTAGAAAGAAGATGAACCTAAAATTTATGCCTTTGTTTTACAGTTCTTTCAAAATTTTCTGAATCTAGCTGCTCGTCTACACATGCATGTGCACCTATGCAGAATCCTGTCTTTTCTTCATGTCATTTCCACAAGACATGGTGGTCTTTCCACAGGAGACTGTCACTGCATAGGGGGACATCAGTGATGGTACCAGAGGTATCAGAGAATTACTGAGCAGGGATGTGCTCAGGGACTGACTCTCCCACCCCTTCATCGCTGCTCCTCCCAGTCCCCAGCATTCTCCGCAGGGAAGCTCTCAAAGCCTGCAGATACAGGATTTCCCTGGCTCACAGCTAAATATCAAAGGTCAAACAGAAAGAAGATCTATGTAGAACATGTTGCCTAAAGATAAACTGCTTTTTTTCAACTGCAAAAGACAGCCAGGTATGGAGCAGATGATACTTCAGAGCGACCTCCAGCAGAAACAGCTTTGGAGGAGGTCTCCCATCTTTGGACACTGATAGAACAGATGTTACTTTTCCTCAGCACAGAAGTAAGTCCTATACTTATCAAGCAAAAAGACTTGTCTTTTTCATAGACATCAAGGAATCCACCAGGCTAGGAATTACACAGTCCTTAATCATTCAGTGGGAGGAATTCTCCAGATATGTGTTTCCTGTAGATATTACATATTTGGATTGAAGCTATCCGGCCTCATTCTCCAACCTTCTTCAGTTAATTCCAAGAACAATGTTCCACAGACTTAATGTGGAATTTCTCTTGGCTTCAGTGGGAATTTCATGAGTATAAAGAGCAATCTGGATACCCGTGTATTATCAAACCATCCTCAGCAACGACACCACTGTAATGGGAAGAAGAATAGATTAAGAGCAGAGAGCCAGAGAGTACAAGCAGAGCTTTTTGATAATTTATCTTCCTTTCTTAGACAACTTTAGAACTCCCCAACTTGATTCTGAGATCTTGGAACTATGTTTCTTTCTGAATTCTGTGTTAAGTTATATTTTTTCTTTTGCTTTTGCTGAAAATCCTGTTGTCTTTTGGCATTTTGGCTCCAAAGATTGTATCTGGATCTAAACTATTGTTTTCTGAAATTTTGCAACAATAAGTTTGATCTAGGTCCCAAAATTTGGAACCCCAAATTTGCTAAGCTTAAATCTGGAATAGATTTTTGCAGCTGAGAGGTTGAAAACAAAAGCCTAGACAGTCAGGATTTTACAATGGGAATATAGCTAGAAGCACTATATGGTGCACAAACAGGAAGATCTGAACCCCTTTATTATTTTTAACAAACCCAGTGATTCACACATTAATTATAAAGGACATATTCTTTTACAAGATTCTTCAGTGTCTGTATCTGATTATGACAGAAAGGTAATAGTTCTATTTCTTCAAGACACAGAAAGAGTATTTGGCAGAACTTGAGCAGAAACAGCTCAGAAAGTTTGGGGGTTTTATATTAAGTTCCTTTCTGTTCCCTTTCCAATTAGGGCACATGAGAATTTTGCAATCTCTGGAAGTTAAAGTAGTTTTGTTAAGAAGTACATCTGTTAGGTTCTCTGATTTTGAAGACCATAATTATTATTTCAAACCTTGGAAAATTGTCTTCCAGGTTGTTTTATTGGGAAGGAAACTAGTTATCTCATTACACTGATCTTTTAAGAAATCATGCTTCTGTACCTGCCCTTCTTCTTACTCATAATTCTCATTGCAGTGACTTTCCTCTAGAAGCCAGTGAAACTAGAAATGTTTGTTGTTAAAAAGTAGTATGAAATTTGTCTCTCAAGGACAATATTTGCCCTTTTGTAGTCTGTTCACATAAGTATGAATGTTCTGCAGAGGTCTCCATGGCTTGAAGGGCTGCATAATTTATCTCACCAGCCTCCTTTTTTTTTTTTTTTACCAAAGACACAAGTGTATGGCTCTTCTCTGGAGAGGTTCTTTGACTTTTAAGGTTTTTCTGATTGACATCCTCCAAAGTGCCTTCCTCAGATGGGATCCACAGGAGTCCTTCACTCCTTGAGAAAGATGGTAGTCTCTATAGCAATGGTTCCCTTTGCACCTTGCAGCAGAATTTTGAAGCCAATATGGAAGAACAAAATGTGAATTTTCCCGGCAACTTCTGTTTGCATATCTTACATCATTTTTGCATGGTGATTCAGGAAAATATTAATTTAACTGGGTGCCAAGGAGGAATTCCTGCCAAATTAAATAGATGCTCCTGGAGCAGCTCTGTGGCCAGAGAGGCAGCTCAGGTGGAGGAGCCATCTCTGCAGAAAGCTCTTGTTCCACAGATTTGTGACTGTCTTGCCCAGATGGAAGTCACCCAAGAAATTCTGAATGTCTCTATCACCTTCATCTCTGATGGATTATCACTGATTTCAATGTAGTTACACAAGAAATTAATGTGGCCTTAACAGATCACTTTTCCAGGTTCACATGCCTTACATTGGTTTAGAAAATGACTGTGAATTTTAAAAAGTTATTCAATAGATGCCTTCTAAGATGAAGGAAGAACACAGTGGATTCTAAAAGCAGTACTTAGAAATCCTTGCACTCCTTGTCTGTCCCTTACCAGGCAAACTGTGCTGTGATTATCAGTGAGTGCTGATATTGTACTGATGATGTAATTACAACACAGGAAATGCAGGTCAACAACTGACTACAGAAGAAAATGTCGATGATCAAAACTGTTTTAATCTTATGTAACTGTTTTGTTGTATGCACATTGATTAAATACAAGCAAGTACCAATATTGGTTTCTTCTCTGGTAATGATTACCTAATTAATATCTAGTTGGGGTTTTAGAATAGAATGTTTGTAATAGCATTTATAACCATAACATCTCCCTAAGAATTAATTGCAATTTAATTTTAGAGAAGGATTTTCACCTTATTTTTTGTACACTAGGTAAAATATAAGCTGCAGTAAATAAATTATTTTAATCAATTCGCATGGAATTTAGGAAGTACAGACCTAGCACCTTTGTTACAGTAAAGTCACTTTTTGTTGCTGAAGCACAAAGGCATAGAAAGGAAATTTTATTTGGGTGACCAGAGTTTTGTGAGAGAAATAATGGAAGGGGGTAGAGGGACATTGCACTGAATGTGGTATTGAGTATCACTGAATGTCACTTGTGTTGCTTTAAGAAAACATAAACAACTTATTGAAGCTCTCTGATGCTTTATTTTGTTGAGGGGTACAAAGTATCTCCCACAGCAAGACAGGTAGGAGATGAGAAATTGCTAGATTTTTCTTTTGTCTTTCAGATCGCACTGTTCAGACATTATCGATGTAATAATCATCTTCATAACAAAGAGACTGACCCTGCAGTGCTTTTTAATTCATCCCTTCTTTCCAGAGCTACTCTGAAAACTGTAGGCAATACGTTATTTCCTTACCAACAACCACTTTTCTTAGAGGAAGGTAACAGCACCTTTCCATCAAAACTTCATGGTTGAAAGCATGTTGATAATTCCATTCTTCCCTTTTCCAACAGGGAAATAAGTACCCATTCCTTCAAGGTGAAATTTTGCAGCCTGACAGGACAGCACTATGAATTTTTTTTTGCTTTTCATCCAGGAATCCCACTGTGTTTTGTAGACATTAGCAAACTCTATCTCAGAAGACCCCTATATCATATAGGGACTGTATATTTGTGTAGTTTTTAGGTGTGAAAACTGAGAAACTGGTATTATTTGATCATCTTCTGCCACTTACAAAGAATTTGTAATGCAACTGACTGAGGTGCTTCATCTCCCAAGCCTGTTATTCAACCTCGATGTGGAAACTGTTCTCCAAACTCCATAAGCAGTGTATCTTAAATCTGAATTATTTAATATGCCACCTCATCTAGGCAAGACTTTTCTAGCAGCCTTTCAGGAATGGTGTGCCAGATGCATTTCATTTTCCAGAGTTTCGTTTGCAGAAACTCTGGAGAAGAGATGATACCACCTGATTGTCAGCAGGATGCAGCATGGATGCCAGTCTCCACACTTGGATTATGCCAATTTGCAAGGTCAGAAGACATTCACCATACAGAGGATGACAGAACAGATTAATGGTGGGCTAAAGTCCCACAGCCCTTTTTGCAAGTGTCTGAAAAACACGGTGCTACCCCTTGAAAGGGAAGATAGTGCAACAAACCTGTGCTGCTATGTACTGTCCTAAAGCTGTCCGGGTGTAAATTGTCAGCCCCTGACAAAGGCATCATTGCTGTACTCAAGCCTCTTAATCAGTAGTGCTTTCTGAAATGATAGTAATTTTTCACTTAGGAAGAAGTTTTCCCAGGTAACAATACTGTCTCAGGTGAGGTACATGATTTTATTTTCTTCAGCAATTTGATCAGCTAAGTGAATAACTGCAGATTCCCACATTAAAGAAAAATAGATTGCTACATAAAAATCTTACATTCGTAAGCAAAGGTGAAGACATTTATTACTGCCTTCTTTTTTTTTTTCTTTTCCTTTCAAGGGAGAAAATTCTGTGCAAGATCAACAGCCATCCTGTGTATTCAGGCAAGCTAGGAAGGAGCAATTGCCCTGTCACACATTTGGTGGTAAATTCTGCAATATTATTTTCCCCAAGATTAGGTCAAAGTCATCTTTCATTCCAATTTCATTTGGTTTATTTGTGAGGTGGTTTTCTGTGTTTGTTTTGCTTCTTCAAAAAAAAGAAAGAAAGAAAAAAGAAAAAAAAAAAAAAAGGAACCCCCAAAACCTTAGGACTGGGTTGTTTAGCTTAAAAAAAATAAACACACTGCTATGAGCACCTCAATAAACACCATGATGTAGCTGCTGTGCTGATATACCCTGGAAGGTCTTTTCCAGTTCCCCGGGAAGGGCTCCTCTTTGACACCTCTCTGAGAAGCATCACAGCCCTGGCAGTGGGATGCACAGGAAGTGTAGAGAATCTTTGCACTCGGAGCTGGTAGGTAAAATACACTTAATGTTGGTCTATTACAAAATGTAAGCAGGTAATATGGGTAATAGGCTAATGCCAGTTCAGCCCAGCACTACTGCGGTTCATGGTTTTAGCTGCATATGCTAACAAATGATCGCCAAAATCTTTGGCTCTGAGATCACTGTGGTGCTGCAGTACCCAAGGCAGTGAGACACTGTCTCATCCTGGCCTTATCCAGGCCACAAATTGCCTGTCTCTGCTGCCCTTACCTGAGTCAATGTTACCTGCATGGTCTCCTTGAGCTATGAATAGGACAGTGGAGAAACTGGAGAGAGGATCATTCCGCTCCTTTCCTCTCCAGACTCAAGATGAAGGATACGTAGGATCTGCAGGGTGGAGGAATGCTGTGGTGCGGGAGACCTACAGTAGAGTCACTGTAGGATGAAAAAGGGCACCACCTTCCTACAGCTAGCTGTACCACCATGCTTTATGTTTCTACCATGTGCTGAAGTCCTTCAGGGAGAGCTTCTAGTCCCAAGGGCTATGTCTACACAGGTAAACAAAACAAGGCTGGGAAATAGATTTGAGAAGCGGTGAGTGATTTTCTGTAATGCTTTAATTTTAAATATATTCCCTTGCATGATTTTAACCCATATGAACAAGCACTGTCCTAGACATTGCCTGGCCATGGGTCATGTTATAGTTCAGGTTATAAGAAAGAGAAATAATTTTACCAGGAGGATGAGAATTAGAGGAATCTTACTGGGAAGAGTTACAAATCTTTCTATGGCATACCCTAAAACCATAGTTGCCTGCTATGAAAGTTGTGAATTTAGCATCAATAAATCTGTATAGCTTGCATTCAGAAGTTCTGAAACAGTTGACCCAGCCCTCTCTAGGACACTACAATTATTTTAAAATAACTTTTGAAACAGTAATCTGGATTCTTGGAACAAACCCAGTGATGTGTGAGTATCTCAAAAAAGATAAATGAGCAGATCTAGGTAATTACAGGTCCAGCACTGATCTTTGGCAAAATAATGGAAAATCTGCTATGGGGATTGATTCATAAAGAATTAATGCAAGGATATACAACTAACTCCAATAAACATGGGAAGCACATGCGATCAAACTCACTTGATGACTTTTTCAGATCAGACAGGAAGTGTGGTTTGTAGAAGTAAAAACGGCTGATAGAATAGACTTATGTCCAGGGTTGGTACTGCATGACATTTTATTTGCCAATCAACTCAGAATTATATGAAATTGAGTGAGCATGCACCATATGGATCGGAAACAAGCTATTGATCAGTCTTAAATTGTAATCTTACATGAAGAATTATCATTAAGCAATTATGTTTCTTCTGGGAGATCTACACTGCTTAAAACATTTGTCGACACAGTTGTGTAATAACTTTAAAAATCATTATTAATGAAGTTTGCAAATGTCATCAAAATAAGGGTAGTAAAATAGAAAAAAAATAAGAAAGGAGGCCAGTGGAGTGCAAACCATTTATATAAGAATAACTCTGAAAGAACTTGGGAGTCACCAAGGACAACCAGGTGAACATGACCTCTAGAAGTAACACCCTGACCAAAAATGCTAGTACTGTCCTTGGATAAAACTGGGGAATGTTCATTAGGATTATTCAGCACTGGAGCAATATCTATGGAAAACTGTGTCAGTAATTCTTGAAAAGGCAAAGGTTTGAAGAAGTATCACTAGAATGATGTTTTAGATTGGAAAGCTCATCTCCTTTTTAATACCATGTAAGTTGGTTTAATAATGGATACTGCTTCCTCTCATGAACATTTCTTCAGTTACATAGTGAGACCATCACAGCACCAACACTACTTTATGACTTACAGTTAAAACTCAAAGAGCTCAATCTGGTCAATCAAAGAAATGTACTTAAACCAAGAGAAGGATGAGATGTGATGTGTTTAGTCCAGAAACATCTTTGCGGGAAACAAAACTTCAACAATGTTGAAAAAGAAAAGGTTAGCCAAATCCAATGTCTCGAAGGCAAAAATAGACAAATTGAGGGTAGCCCTTGTTGCCTGCATTGTGGTTGTTGGAAGAGATGACTGCAGTGGTCTTTCAGACCTTAAGCTTTATCAGTCTATACAGACCTTTGGTTTTGGTGCAGCAGGGATGCCGAGAGGCCAAATTCTGACAGAACTGCTGCTAGTCTTAACAAAATGCAACATACGGTTTTTCCATAAACAAGAGCTTATATTCCTGCTCTTGGACTATTATTCTTCAGACCCTGTTACATTGTCATGGTATGTCACACTATTATGTCACTGTCTACTGCGGCTCTTCTCTCCAAATATACCGTTAATCTGTTATTTACACTATTATAGGAAAGTGATGAGCAGAGAGATTTAGTTTATTTAATCCAATCTTTATTCACACTCTCCTAGACCTAGCCTGAGATATTGGTGACCCACCAATAATATTTTAATAGTTTTTAAAAAAACATTTTAATATCAGCTGATAGCTTATTTTTTGTAATATGAAGTGTTATGTTGTTGGGGGGAAGAATTGCTGACTATTAACTCTGCATACTGGAATAAGAGCCTGCCTACATAATTCAGCTCTCTTTGGAAATGTAACTAAAAGCAATAAAGTTGCTCTCCTCACTGATTGTCTTTCAGTGCAATTTCTAGAATACATGTAGAGAGTTTGCACATAAACAGTAGTGTTAGACAAGCTAATACTCTGTCTAGTAGTCAATCCAGGTTATTATCATACAATCATTACTTGTTTGTACTATGTCACCTAGAGGTTTCACTTGAAATCAGAGAATCATTGTCGTAGGATCTGCCTTTGCCTAGACAGTTTATGGCTTAACAGTTGAGACAGATGAATGCACTTCATCTCTAGTAATGAGGATTTTGCAGAGCAATTTACTTTCTGTTACGCTTGATTAAACCTATTATGCCTTTACTGACACTTGTGCAACCCCATTACCCTTCGTAGGTTTACACAGGTATAACAGGTTGGACCTCTAACAGGAATTAATTCTGTGATTTCTGCATAAGAACAAGTAGGACTCAGCTCACTCTCTCTTAGCTGTATTAGCTCAGCAGGACAGACAGCAGTGAAAATTACCTGCAGAGAAAATGTATTTTTGGTTCTAAATTACAGGGATGTGACTGGATATGTACAGAGGAAAAAGACCTCTGCTGAACTGAAAGATGCTTTGTTATACTTTAAAAATAAAAACAGATTTTAAATAAGAGGAGAATGCTTCAAAAATCTAAAGTAGTTTCATTGAGTAACATAAAGCGTAAGTAAAATTGCTTCTACTAGACTAAGGAGTGAACCAGTTAGTAAATCTGAGTAGGTAGAACTGGTGTTACAGGCATGGTTTAACCTACAGAATCTATTAAATCTAAAAATAGGTATTTCAAGATCTATTTTGTTACTGAAACTGAGAAAGCTATTTTCCTTCTTGTCAAGACACTTTCCACAGCTAGGGAATATATATTTAATTCACTGCCTATTTCTGCTCACACAAATGTCAAATGCAAAACTTTTGACTGCCTTCTGTGGGATGAACAGCAAGTGTGCAATGCTTAATTATGTAGGATTATATAGGTAAGAATAAATGTGGATTTTTTAAATCTGTATCTCACACTCCCAAATCCTTGTGTGCAAGAACTTGGTAAACAAATCTCAAGGCATCATCACCCTAAGGCAAATGTTTAACCAGTATCAAAAATTACTTGACCTATATTAGCTGTGTTAAGAAAATTGGCTTTTGAGCCATTGTTGTAAATAATCACATGTCCTACTTTGGAATAGGCTTAGGAACAATACACTAGCACTGGGAAACATAGTAATATGTATCCATTTAAAGTTTATTCAGTGGGAACAGCACAAAAATTCCAAAGTTCATACTGAATTTGACTGCAAAGGTCAATGTTACTTATCTATGTCTCTTCTTTCTGCAAAATTAGCAGCATATATGATGAAAAGAACTTTTCAGTAGAGAAACAACTGACATGAATAGGTATTTTGCTATTGATTACAATACAACTGAAATTTCTGCCATGGTATTTTGTCACCTGTTCAATACAATTGGTATTGTATGGATGCTACATGTGCCTTTGCAAACAGAGTGATATAGAGCAGACTGTAGACAGAAATACGGTTCTTGGGACCTAACATCCACATTTTAAGAGCTTTTTATTTACTATTAGACTAGCTCTATGCTGGTACCATAGCCTGAATATTTATTTGTGGCTGGAGTGCAGTCGGTGTGCCTCTAGAGCACATTTTCCAGTTTAATTTCATGCAAAATGAATTCAGTTTGGCACTCAGAAACCTCTGCATGCTGTGAACCAGAGCAGGGACTACAGGGAGATGTACTTCAAAAGTACTTTCCTGATCTGAACTAAAACACTAACATGCACTCAGAGCATCTCTACTCCAGGAATGTTTCTGGTCTGAATCAGAATGAGAAAGTGAAAGAACACACAAAAAAGTGAAAAAATAAAAAAAAAAAACACTCAGACATCAAAGAATACTAAAATGAGCTATTCAGGTTCATCTCAAGTTTTGAAACTGAAGAAATAGTTCTTGTTTATCGAAACTCATATGTCAGTTGTTGCAGGAGAAACGTAGCTGAAAAAAATATCTTTGCTTCACTCACATATCTCAGTTCAAAACAGTCAGAGAACACTTGAAATTTGTAACATGTTTTAGGGATGAAAGCTGAAAAAAATTAAAGAGTATAAACATTTAATTTTAAAACTTTACAAAGTGAAATTGTTAAAAGTGTGTTCTAAAACATGAAATTTTGTTTTGAAATGTATCTATACCTCTTTTTAAACAGCTATTAAAAATGTTTTGGGACTGGTACAAGAAATATTTTCTTAGATCTGTAAGAATTTCTACTTTTTTTAGGAGCGTTTATTATTTCAAATACAAGCTTTTTAGTTTAGCTTAAAAAAAACAACCACAAATTAACAGATCTTTCTGTCATTTTTCATTGTGCTAATTCATGCTGCTTGGTAAAACCAAGAGTTGGAAACACATAAATAACTCAGAAAGAAAAACATGGAATGGTTGTGGTAGAGCAGCGGTTGTAACAGGGTTTTCATTGTGTACAACTTTGCCATCAGGAAAAAAAAATCCAAGTAAGAAATAAAGTTAATCAAAATAATCAGCAACTGATTTTTTTTTATGATATTGTTAAAAGATTTCTGGTTTAAACCTTGATGTTAATGTGCAGCTCACTGTATATTATAAAAAAGAAAAAATATTCTCCAGGATACCTGAGTACAACAAGGGCAGGTTTTGGCAAATTGACATGCCTTATTTTTTCTTTTTTTCCAACATTTTTTGATTAGAGGAACTTACTATTAGACAAGCGCATTGCCTGTTATCTGGTCCCTCTTCTCCTATATCAATGATTCATTCTGACAGGGGAAGTTTAAAGCAACAAGTAAAATATGATAAACAATATCCATCACCATATAGGCAGCCTGGCTAAAAGCTTTCTGTCACCATTAATAATACTGTTTGGTTTTCAGCCTCCCCATTTATTGCATTAGTGGCAGATGTAAAGTACTGCAAGAAGTAAACAACTTTCAGTAGGTGCTACCTGTGAAAATTTGGCCTCTAAATGAGGATACTTCCTCTAGGTAGTTATGTGCATAGTCTGATGAACAGATCTCAGAGGGAGTGCATATACAAAAAAAATTCATGTAACTAACTCACACTGTTTCTATTGTGTTATATTGTATAAGATGCCTCATGCTATACCATCAACACAAGAAAATATCACTTCTCACCTCCTAAGTTTATATCATTTGTCCAGAAGTAGCTATTTTATGCATTACTATTTCACCTTACAGAGGCTTTGAGCCACATACAGTTAAAAAGTTTTCAGCTACAGACTCAAAAATTGTAAGCAAGTACAGAAGATATTATTATTCACAAGCTAACCTGGATTCAGGAAAAAAACAAAAGAATATGCTTAATTTTAGACAAATAAACAGGCCCGTTGTGGTATATTTGTTCTTTAAGTGAAGCACATACTAATGTGCTCTGGTGGAGTGGGACCAGTCTGAGTCCCACAGACATGTAAAATAACTAGAATCCACATTCTGCACTAACACAAAATCTCTAGAAAATTTCTACACAGTTTTTGGCCATTTTTTACCAAGCTGTAAATACAGTAATGCAAATAACTAGGTTTTTTTTTTTTTCTTTTGTTGGCATATATGAAAAGCTTCACACAACTTCTAACATATTTCTTCCCAATTATCTAAGAAAAAAATAACTGTAAGAAAAAATAAATACATTTTTAAATTAACTGAAATGTATAGACAAACTTCCTTAGACAGTGTTAGATAACCCCCAAAAAATATTTAAATTAATTTTAGTGGTTTTTAAACTATAGTAGTGTCCTGGTTTCAGCTGGGTTAGAGTTAATTTTCTTCCTAGTAGCTGACATAGTGCTGTGTTTTGGATTGAGTATGAGAATAATGTTGATAACACACTGATGGTTTAGTTGTTGCTCAGTAGTGCTCACACTAGTCAAGGACTTTTTCAGCTTCCCATGCTCTGCCAGGTGCACAAAAAGCTGGGAGGGGGCACAGCCAGAACAGCTGACCCAAACTGGCCATTCCATACCATATGACGTCATGCTCAGTATATAAACTGGGGCAGTTGGCTGGGGGCAGTGACCACTGCTTGGGGATGGGCTGGGTATCGGTCAGCAGATGATAAGCAATTGCATTGTGCATCACTAATTTTTTATATTATTATCCTTTCCTTTTCTGTCCTATTAAACTGTCTTTATCTTAACCCACAAATTTTACTTTTTTTTTTCTGATTATCTCCTCCATCCCACTGGGGAAGGGGAGAGTGAATGAACAGCTGTGTAGTGTTTAGCTGCCTGCCAGGTTAAACCACAACAAGTAGAAATTTGCATTTACACAATTTTCAAGGAAAAAACATTTGATTTTTCAAAGGTTAAAAACAATTCAGACAAACTGATGACTGAATTTCATGGATACGTTTAGTACCTCCAAGACCACATTTTTTTTTGTAAATAAGCTATGCACCTAATAAAATATGCTTGTCTATGAATAGACCTGCAAATTTATAAAATGTGTTGCTGTGTCACTACATAGCTTAAGAGTTAATTCTTTCATATCTTTTATAGATAGAAGTTATGTTTCCTATGAATATCACTACTTTATCTTAAATCCATATGACTGAATGGGGGTGAGGGTGGGAACCCAAAACATGAGGCATTCCTATAATATCTAAAACTGTAGAAATTCTTAATTTGTCTTGAAAGAGATCATAATAAACTAAAGATAATTTTAATGTGCTGCTACTTCTTTCCTGTGGAAACATTCTTTGGTAATTAATATTAACTTATTATCAAGTATTTTGAGAAATTACATATCCATTTTAATTAGCAGTCACAGGACTGTCCCTGGCTACTTTAATCTGGAGCATTAATGCTGGACCACTTTCACACTGTGCTGTCAGCAGTCTCTTTCCCTCTATCTCACTCACACACTCATGTGTACATGCATGTGTATAAAGATAAAAAGATGTGCCAGAATTAATTCCTTTCTACCATTTAACTGAATTAAAATCACCGATGTGTCTTTTGAGATCATATGTTAGCACTAACCCAGGAATGAGTGCCACTAAATTTTCCCCTAATATGTATATATGCTTATGTACGCGTGTGTGTGTGTTTGTATGTATATCATATCAATATAGAGAAGTAGAATTGAGACAAGCATTTTAATTTATACAAAACTGCATAAATCAAACCTGGAGTCACAGAAACTTTACTACTGCAGAAATCCTCAGTTACCTCAGTATTATAGACATTGCTTAAAATTTGACTTGTTTGGTTTGGTTTGGTTTTCTACAGTAACAAATTGTTTCACCATATTACCAGAGCCTGTGTTTTGGCTAACAGCTAGACTTCCTTTTGGATGTTAAATTAACACTAAGTGATTTAAGTCCATCAGTAAAACTCATATCACAAGCCTAAAGCCTAGGTCTGGTAGTGCAATCCTACAGTAAAGTATTAGTGGATGCGGAGAAAAAAATATGCATACCCTTGCCTCGGATCCAGGATGGCTTCTTGTCCAATGTTTTGTGTTGTTTATCAATGTCATTTCTTCCGTATCATCTTTGTGATACACACACTTTGTGTGTGAGTGCAAAAAATAGGTCATATAGACTCCCCTTAGCTAATACTTCACGTCTTCATTCACAGTTACACAGAGAGATATAGAGAGCCACCTCGTAATTTGAAGATATAACTTTGTGTATTTGATAAGAAATATATCTGTCACTCTGATATAAAATTTAATTCTTTATTAGGCCATGGCTGGCCTTAGAAGATGGAGATTAATTGTCTGTAAATAGGTGTTTCTGCAGACTCTCAACACCTCACAACAGTAAAGGAGTTCAGACTGAGAATCCCCCTCATGACATGCAGGATCACTATTTTCTTCATGTTACCTACACAACAGTGGAGGTCTGAACTCCTTTAGTCGAGGGAAAGGTTAATATCAATACGTTCAGCTGGACACAGTTGGTAGAAAAACTGTGACGAGTCCAATTCAGATGTAGAATTAGGTTCAGTTGGTAAGATGCTCTTACTCTAATAAGAAACCTGGGCAACAACATGAAGGAACTTGAATTTTTGAAGCACTGAATGAAACTTCAGTAATGACGACCGTAGTGGTTGGACATTATATGCTGACAAAAGATAACATAAAAATAAAAGTTGTACTCCAGAAATGCATATCCATAATGTGTAAAGAAACAAGAAAATAAAATTAAACAATACTTGTTTGGGTAAAATCACCTGTGGGACATAGGATGAAATAAATTCTAGGAATACTGGGAAATTGATAGCAGTCTGTTATAGATCCCAGAATCAAATCTGGACACTAATAAAGATTATTGTGCTGTCATTGCAAAGATACATACAACAGAGAATTATCCTGTTGTGAGGAAAAACAGTAGTACCAGCTCAAATAGTATTGATACATCCGTCTGAAGAAGTATTGTTGTTAACTAGCAGTGCCTTTGGTGTGCGGCATTTAGTTTGTTCTAAATGAAAAAAAGAATGCAGCTAAAACTCATTAAAGTTCCTCATTTCAAAAAGGCAGAACTTCATCTAAACTAACGACAGCCAGGAGTACTTCTGAACTCCCAAATCTGGATATAGGCCTTGGCCATCTTCCAAGCATATGAGGGCAAAACCTTGGCACACGCCTGCTCCCTTCCCTTGCTGAACTTTGATTTCAATGAGAAGGATATCTGGGCACATGAGTCAGGAGGGAGAGGCACCTTGCTCTGACACCATGCACTATCTGGGGATCAAGCAACTGGGGCTGCAGGCACTGCGCCGGGTGCGCAAGCTGCTAAGTTTGGATGCAACCCAAGGTAACTATTTAGGGAGGCCGACTGAACTGAGGAACTCAGGGATTTGATTTTGGAGGCAGCCTGGAATGTCTCCATGTCAAACCTGCTAAAGCTATCTGGAATCGCTATGCCAGGCAAGGAGAAAAAAATGTTGTAGGAGAACTTTCCAGACCTAACTGGAAGAATAACCATCTTGAAAATGACATTAAGCATAAGTAGGGAGCCTACAAGGAATGGAAAAAAGGACTGATCACCAAAGAAAACTATGACTTCGAAGTCAAGAAATGCAGGTCTAAAGTGAGACTTGGCAAAAATGGGACTTGCTAAAAGTCAAACTGAATCTGACCTCATAAAGGAAATCAGACTAAATAGTTAGTTTTCTTCAGGTATGTGCTTAGATGGAAAAAAAGGCAGGAAGTTGAAAGACTTTGCAATGAGGATGAGATATACATGAAAACTCCACATATGATTTGGGTCAGTTTATATTTGTCCAAAAAAATATAAACATTATTTCAGTTTTCAATAAGAGTCATGTTTTTGAACATGGGATTACACACTGGGAAGCAAATAGAAAAGGAGACATCCACAAGCAAAGTGAACGTTGTACCCAAATAGTTTATTAAACTCAAATTGAGGGTACTCAGATAACCTGCAGTCTCACGGATTTAAAAGAATGGGTGTGTGGAATCCAAATTCCCGTAGCAATTGGCTGGAATAAACCTATCACCTGGTGGCAGTCCTCATAATGGGAATACACAAATGAAGTGTCTGCATTAAGAAAAGTCATCCTAGCAGCTACCGGATCCTTTAGCCTGACCTCAACAGCGCAAATTTCAGTGAAATTAAGCCTGAAGACTTCAAAGACTATGTAATATGGTTTTGTCTTAGATGAATTATGCCACACTAGTTACTGACATCTGATTTGGACTTTTTTTAAACAGGTAATGTGAACCTCAGCATAGCAATTGGTACACTACTGCTGCAAAAGCAGGGTTTACCAAAGAGACTGGGATTGGCAGAGGAACAGTATGGTACACAAGGGACCTGACCTTGAATGTTGCCAGGGATGGGGCCTCCACTACCTCTCTGGGCAACCTGTTCCAGTGCTTCACCACCCTCATGGTAAAAAATTTCTTTCTTATGTCTAGTCTAAATCTATTCTTCTTTAGTTTAAATCCATTATTCCTTGTCCTGTCACAACAGGCCTTATTAAAAAGATTCTCCCCATCCTTCCTATAGGCACCCTTTAAGTACTGGAAGGTTGCAATAAGGTCTCCTCGCAGCTTCTCTTCTCCAGGCTGAACAAGCCCAACTCTCTCAGCCTGGCCTCATAGGAGAGGTGCTCCAGCCCTCGGATCATTTTTGTGGCCCTCCTCTGGACCCACTCCAGCAGGTCCATGTCCTTCTTGTGCTGAGGGCTCCAGAGCTGGACGCAGTACTCCAGGTGAGGTTACCAACAAACACTGAGCTGAGAGGTGAAGTGTGGGGCTAGAGGAAAGCTACTGCAGAATTGACTAAAATGTATGTAGTGGAGAATTAATCTTGTTTAATATTTCCAGAACAACTAAGAAACAAACAATATGAGTATACTGCAGTGTAAACAAAGTAAATTAAAGAGATATTGAGGGTATTCACAAAGACTGACTTAACTCCAGTGGAACTAATTTCTCTGGGGTCTTCTATGGCAAATGACAGATGAACTCCACCAAGCACAATGCATACCATGCAATGAAGCTTCTTCTCCAGCTAGACTTCTAGACAAGCTCCTCTCCTTCCCTTGGCTACAGAAGCAACCTGGGAAGATTAACCTTGATAGACTAACACTGGTCTCTGCACAAACCTCCTTTGTGTCCTTCACTTGCACTGTCAATACATTATTAGATTATTACACAGGAAAACCAAGATGACCTTGAAGACTAAAGTAATAGAAATAGGATAGAATTCAGTAGCGCAAAATTCAACTACATTGCTTTTATAAACTGGGAGACCACTTTTAAACAACCAAGGGGAGGAGGACCTGGGAGACCAGCAGGAAGGCAGCCACCAGAAGTAATCTTGAGATGTATAGGTAAAAGTATTTACACAGCAGCAGAGACTTACAAGGTGTCCTCTAAACCACTGTGTACAATTCTGGACACTCACATTAAGAAAGAAAAATTTAAATAGAAACCAGCTAAGACTGACTTATGGGAAAAACAGAAAGACAGAGAAGTAGCCATGTGAAAAAAGCCTAAAATTTTGGCTTATTTAGCCTAGCAAAACAAAGTTTGAGACAAGAAGTGATTGCCATGTATCGACATGTTAGGGAAATAAACAGCAGGGAAGAGGGCACTATTCAAACTAAAAGGCATCACTGGCAAAGGAACTGATGGGTATAGACCAGCCATTAATAGCTTTAGGATGGAAATTAAAAGGTGTCTGGCCATTAGAGCACTCAGATTCAGAAGCCGAATTCTGGTAGGGGTAGAGGAAAGAAAACATAACAGCTATTTCTGAAAGTGTAGATGGACACTTCCTGAAATGGTGGCATGTGGTAACTGCCATGATAAAGGTCCGACTCAAGGATGTGGGGTGTCTCACCCAGCCCAAAGTTACTCTTCGCTCCCAGACATCCTCTCCATTTTAAAGGTGCAAAGGGACTTGCTCCTGCTGAGACAGGAAATTTGGCGTAACCAGAAATGAAACCTGGGCTTGAGACCCTCATTCCCTCATATGAAAGAGTTTTGAAAGAACTAGCATAAGAAATCCCAAGTGTTACTGAGAAACTTGCTGGGTCTGCGGTGCCCTTCAGTGATGGAGAGCACAGCTACAGTGCTCCAAGCCCCCTTTGCAAATGCACCTGAGCTTCCAACCCATGCTATGGCTTTCAACCTACCTGTACTGCTTAACAAGTGGCAGTGCTCACTGTGCTTTATTTTATCAATAAGTTCTGTAATCCATTAAAGGATCAGTCTGGGTGCACATAAATTTTGTGATTACTGTACCAAGAATTTCCCAGAACTGAATGCTCCCGTAATAGACATGATGTGTACTAACAGAGCAGGGAACTAAGGAAGCTACAGGTCTTAAATAACTTGAACTGGTGGATTTTCCACACTTCAGCCTTGGAAGAAAACAGAGAAAGAATCATTCAAAATAATTAAGCTTTATAATTTTGGTTTAGTTTTAATTAATTAAAATTAAGACACAAAATCCCTAAGGCCTTTGAAGAATTTTTATTATTATGTCAGAAATTATCTTTAATTGTTCCAGGTGAATAATACCACAATTGTCTCCTTTTCTTATGGTGGTAGACTGCCAGGCAAATTGGCTTCTAGCCAATAATAAGTATTTTTATATTACTCCAGTCTCAGAGTGGTAGAACAAATCAAGCTTCAAATTTTAATGTTATTCTGTTTGTTGTTTCAATTTAAATTTCTTGTATTGCATGGAGGTTTTTTCCTACCATGGAAAAAAAAAACTACCTTTTTGACTACCTTTTTGGCAACTTTTAGAAGTAATTCAGGTCTTTTTTTACTTTATAAGATGCGTTGGCATAAATACCACATAAAACATACGCCTCTATATGCGTACAAGAAGCATGTAGAATAAGATTTGAAAAATTGAAATATTTGTGAAGGGAAAAAAAAGAAAATCACAAAAACATATTAATTATATCTCCTTCAAGACTGTTTTCTTATGTAACTATTATCCCATAGCCTAGCTTGATTTCTTATCGTTCATTGACCCATTCGGTAAATTCGCAGACAAACTTTGGCAGAGGTGTAACTCGATAATTAAAAAGTATGTTATCTCTTGCCAGCTTGTTATAGCCAAGTGTAAGCTGAAGCTAGCTTTCCCTAATCCCATCAACCCAGTCTGTAGGAAGGGTCAGGGGTCAGTAACTGCTTCTAAAAACACTGTTCAATTGAATCCAAACAAGCTCTTACCTACTAAGCAGCTGCTCACAAACAATTCGGAATCTGTCCTCATTACCAATTGTTAGGGGCTCCTGTTGCAAGAAAAGCCCTGTTTTGAATAGGCCTCTAATGCACCAGTAAGTCTTCATCTGATAGGCTAAGATCTAAAGTCAGCAAATTTTTTTACTTTTTTTTTTTTCCTCCTGGCACAAAGAGAAAAAAATTAGAAGCCAGCTAATACTGGCTGGCATATCTACGGGCTCTGGCAGGAAGCAAGATGTTGATTTTCAAAATACAGTGTTGTACACCAAGGAGGACTTCTAGGAACTGGAAAAAAAGAGTAAATATAACAATATACAGAATACTGTGAAAGGCATAAACTGTTTTTCAGTGACTGATAGAACAAAAAAATTTTCTGTGTTAGGAGAAAGAGCTTTAGAACACCACGTAAAGAAAATTGTATTCAAATATTTTAGTCATTGTTCAAGATGAGAGCAACATCATTATGTCCTGTGGTCAGATCTAGTTTTGCTAATTATCGAAGGAATGCTGGTCCTGGTGCTAGGACGTTAGACATTTTTATTTTGTTCTGCTGTGTCACATATCTAGTAAGCTAGAAATGGCTTTGGAAGGAATAGATGAAGATGTTAGATATCTGAGAACTTGCAGAAGGGGAAATTTTTACTTACAGTATAGCATGATGTCATGTATAAAAGCAGATACGTGTCCTGATTTGAATATGCACAGATTTATTCCTGAGAGTTTGTTGAAGTATGTATCTTTCTTTATTAAAAATGAAAAATATCTTGCATCAGTGACAGCTATTGCAACAGATGGTCGCATGCTGAAGCTGTGGTACATAGGGTACCTCCACAGCTGTAAATTGGGAGCCTTGTAGTAGTCTCACTGGTTTCAGTGGGGACAGAATCAAACCCTCTCCGACTATTCTTATTTTTTATCTTTTAAATACAGTTTTTGGTTTTGAAATCTTTTTTAGACAGACATGAAAAATATTTGCAAGAGCATCAGAAGCTTACAAATGAGGGACTGTACAAGGGTATCACCAGCGCCAAACCTCTAGTACAACCCCGTCCTGACACCAGCTTGGTGGAAATGCCTGCACACTGGTGACTCAGAGAACAAGGATGTGGTCCTGAGATTTTTCAGTCCGCTCCGCTTATTCCTGAGGTCAGTAGCTTTTACAAGCCTGTTTCGTGGAGCATCTTCTCTCTCTTTCCTAAGGTTGACCTGCTGTCCTGGCCAGGAAAGTGAAGTGCACAGCAAGATAAAAATTAAGGAAGCTTTCCTAACTCAGGTGCAGACTTCTATTACAGCAACACGTGCAGAGAGCTTAGGTGCCTTGCACCCCTTTATGTCCCTGTGAAATTGCATGATAGTTCTCCTAATGCTATATTGCAGTTCTGGAAGCTGTGAACATCATGTTTCTTTTTCTGTGCTGTTTCTTTTTTTGCTTTCAGCTGTGAAGATCACAGTTTTTCATGAGAGCCGTTGATTTTCATTATTCTCATTGTTCCAGATGGAGAAACAAATATTTTAGGTAACATTTCCAAGACAGTGCTAAGAAAAGAGAGTTGGTCTGTGGAGCAACAGAACAACTCTTGTGAATATTCTTGCAGCAGTTTCTGCACAAATTTGAATTGCACATCAGACACTAGTACAAACATTAGTTTTCAAATACATGCAACTTGGAAATGATAAGTGAAATTGTTATAGAAATAGATGTTATTAGAAATATGCCACTGAACCATATTCTTAGTTTTGTCTGAAGCCTTAAGGATATGTAAATTCTCTTTAGGTCACATAAAATTCTCTGGCTTCCAGAGGCAGTAGTCATATACAGTATATTAGGAAAATATAGCTAATAATTTAAACAGCAAAAACTGCAGTGGAAGATGAGATTCACTGTTTTCCAGCAGCTATGGCTATGCAAGTATGCACTACTGGGTTGGTTGTCTCTGCACTTTCAAACCCCCCCAGCCTCCACAGAACCCTTTCTACGGGTTCATTCTATGGGACTCATTAAAGGCTATTTTTCTAAGGGCTTTGGATGTTGTCTTTTTTATACACTCCCTCAAGAGCAGAGATGAGAGTGATGCCAAGGTCTGAGCTTCCCTCTCTGCTGTTTTATCACTGTCCAGCCTCCCTCGCTGACTCCCCTCTGACTCACTGGCGATACGCTCATTATCCACTTTGGCAGGCAGGCATTCAGCTATTCCTTCAGAAATTAATTTGCGCAGTGGACTCTGCTTCCAGAGTAAGAATACCATAATGCAATCCAAACGATCCCCCTGCTAACTTTGGAAACATCAGCGCTGGCAGTCAGTCTTTGCGGGGCAAGTTCTTGTCTCAGCGCATTTCTCAAGGGTAGGTATTTACATACCCAAAACACCATCCAAAATTGGCAGGCTTCTGAGGCTGAGGATGAAGGGGCTGGGACTATCCTCTCCCCCTGCCAGGAAAGACACTGTGGAGCTGCGGTTCGCTTCCTCTCCCCGCTTGGTTACCTGCTCTTATGCAGAGTGACGGGAAATGGGTTCAGCCACCGGGGCTTCAGCCCCACAGCGTCTGTCAGAGGCAATTCCCGCAGCGACGTCGCATTTATGAACTGGTTCCTGCTTGCCTTCTCCCTCCAAAGGATGAGCCCTGCAGAGGATGCAGATTTTGGTTGTGGCTTAAGATATACGTTTTTAATTAATCTTGCCTACTTTAAAAAATTTGCAGAACAATTAATTTTTGCTGTTGGACATGAAAATGTCTGAGATTCAAGAATTCAAGGGATTATTTTCTAAAAAAGATTCTTGTGATTTCTTTCCTTCTGCCCCCACCCCCCCCTCCCCGCCCTGGGTTTCTAAACGTGACTGCATTCTCTATTCTTAGTTATCCCCCTGGAAATGTTTAGCCAAAATATGCTTTCTGTCACCCTAGTATAAATCCAGAGTAGCTCCAGTGAGTTCAGAGGAAGAAGGCCAGTTTTATATCTGTACAACTAAGAAGAAAATTTGACTTAGGGCTCTGGTATACTGTTCCGCTGTTTACAGTAAAGTTCTGATCAAAATACAACTCAAAGTTTTCAAAGAGATTTTCTTTGTAAATCAATATCCTAGCAAGTCTAGTCAGTTTGAAGAAAAGAGAAAAAAAAAAAACCCTACCCCACTTTATTTTCCTGGCTCTGTTAATCTCTTTTCTTTGAATGTTTCTCTTTGTTTGGTTTTGAGTCCTAAATAACAGCAACTTGCTAACAGCATGGACTTGATTTAAAACTAACAATGACAGTCTAAGGCCCCCTGAAAAAGGGTTAACCATAGACCGTACCTTAAAGTATCTGCTTAAAAAAATAAATCTTTAAATCATTTTATGTTTAAGTGAATTTCTTTGCACCCTTCCCCCTTTCAAAAAAAAAAAAAAAAAAAAAGTGAGACCATCTTAACTGTAAGAGCAAGTTTATTCAGGTGGTATGAATCAGACAGGGCTCACTGATGCAAGCTATAGCCTCAGAAAGCACAGCAGGCTCTGCGTCTCACAGGGCTGCCCCACGAAAAGCAGCATAACAAAAACCAGAGAAGAACAGGCCTGCAGTAATCTCCTTGCCCTGGCTAGAAAACAGGGGTGAAGGAAAGCTGCCCTCTCATTATGGTTTTGGTCTCAAGGTTAGAATTAGACCCTTAGGGTAAGCAGCTGTCAATTAGAGATAACTCCAACCAATGCTGTCTGAAATCTTGGACTTATCTCCTAGCAACTCCCCTTCTTTCAGGGCAGCAACCCTCCGCCCTGCCTTCAGCTCAAGAGTCATCCTGAAGACAGCGAAATAACCTTTTCAATTTGGGCAGATGCATAAAAAATCTAGCTTCCAGAGCCTGTGTGAAGCTTGTGTGACATTTGGCTGAAGCTGGGTTTTAATCTAGGCTGATTATATATTTGCTTTGTTTTCTATGTTGAGAGTTAGGTGATTTTGCTAAAAGAGCGTTCTCAGATAATACCTAGAAATTCGGTAGGTTTTAGGCACACGGTCGTTTGCTCAGAGAAACACAGGGCTATCGTGTTTGTGCATCTGCTGGCGCATCTTTTGCTCACGCTGCCTTTTACACCAGGAGAAATCTGCCAAGAGTTGAGAATTAGGAGTGGCCATGGTTACAGCAGCAGCTCTGGAGTCCTCTGTCTAGCATGGCAGGGTATCCAGAGAACCGACAAGCATAAATCCTGTTAAGAAAAGCACGAGGTTATGCACCATTTGTGTAGGAAACATGACAGAATTTGAGGGGGAAGTTTAAAAGACACCAAAAGCCACCTCTACCTCTATTTCCAGGGTTTACCATTCATTAGATTTTTTTTGGACCCATAGCAGTCCCTTTTCCTAACCTCGTGAGGGGTCTGAAAGGAGAGAGGGAGAGGGTGATCAGAGAGAGGAGGAAGGGGGAAAGAGAAAAGGGGTGCTCGTGGAAAAAATAAGGGAGCGGGGGAAGGAGCTCATCTTTGATTCAGTTGGGGTCCATATTCACAAAGAGATCACTCAGAAATTTTGTACAAATGGCAGGAGCAGAATGTGAGCGCAATGAGGGGCCTAATGCAGGCACTTGTCCTGTAATCAAAGATTCAGCTCAACATGAGTCCTTTGTGAGACAACAGCATCATTCTCCACCCAGGCTAACCCCTGAATGCAGAGCAGCTCTCTCGAGCAAGGCAGGCAGGACTTGCCTTGCATTTCTTTGTCTTGTTTGGAAAATATGATTTTTTTTTTTTTCCCTATGCCTCGCTCGTTCCTCTTCTAAAGAAAACATTTTTCGATATGCCTGTAGTAAGCCAGAGGATGTTTGCGTGAGTGGAGGCACTCTCGGGGCGAGGAGAGAAGCAGCTGGGCTGACATGGTGGAGCGAGGGCAGCTCCAGCCTGCGCTTGGTGAGAGTGTGCAGAAAAATGGCTGACATTTCCACGCTAGCGAATGCATGATGGGCGTCTTCCTCTGCGTAAGCACGATTCCCCCTTCCTCAGGCTTTACCAGCCCTACATAAATGAAACATACAGGGATTCCTTTTTGCCTGCTTAAAGCCATTTGGCAGCAGAATTTCTCAACCTTCTGAAACAGTTTTATTTAAAAAAAAAAAAACTGTTTTGCCATTTTATTAAAATGAAACAAAAATTTCGATCTGGGTAAATAGACTTTTTCAACTGGGTTGCATTAGAAATCCCTTTTTTGAGTTGCAAAAGGTGTTTCTGTATATATGTATATTTAATGCCACTGTAGAAAAATATTTCTAAGTGAAATAGAAAATAGAAAGCAATGTTTACCTGCTTCCCAATATTTTTGCTCAGTCAGAACGTTACCTGATGTGATGGGTATAATCTATTCTTTTCAGAATTTGGCTCTGGAGAACTGGAAACAGTTTGTAGAAAGTAAATCAGATTTGCAATCCTTAAAGCTTCACACAGAAACAAGACAAAGGAATATTATTAAAGAATTGCCACGTGGAAAGCGAATATAAAACTAAGCAACCCAGCTGAACATTTTGTTATTCTGGGGTTACACCAGCGTAAACCAGCGTGGCATTGTGGCAAGGAGGCAGGTCCCAGGTTCTTAGGAATCCCATTAATTCCTCGCTTTCTTCATTTGCTAAGTGCTTATCTCTATAGAGAACTGACTGCTACCTCTAGCATTGCTAAAGGTATTTGTTGAAAAGGTTACCCAGAAATGGGCTCAAGCCTACATTCCTCACTGATGTCACAGGGAGTCTTGGAAGCAAAAGGCCGAATGTTTAAATTTCAAACAAGCTTATCTGAGACACAAACTGCATATGAAATAATCAGAAATGGCAATATTACTTTTTTAGGGTACAATGTAAAGTTTAAAATATTGCTGAACGCCCTGGGGTCAAGGAAAAAGGGAAATGTAGTTTCAAATAATAGACTTTTTGGTATAAACTTAAATGTAAAAGATACATAGAAAATATTACCGATAAGATAATCTTATTGTTAATTTAACTGAAAATTGATTTGTGATATCTGTTTGAGATGTAGCATCATTTTTTTACTTGATTCTCCAAGACACTCTTGCAATTCACCTGTGTGCTGTATGCGTGTGAGTGTGTGTGTATATATATTTGTGTGGGCATATATCCCTCAGGTACCTCGCAGCCGAAGGTTTTGGAAGCCTAAATTGTGTACTTGTCTGTCTGGTTGTGTATGTAATTATGCTTACCTACATTTTCATATCCCATATATCCAAAACACAGTGAAAGTCTAGTTGCACGGTTATAACGTAAGGCTTTATCACATTATTATTTACTAATTGTACACATATTCAAATTTATACTTGTCAAAAATGAGCAAATATAAATCCCCAACGGATTCTTTTTTTTTTTTTTTTCTTTTTCCATATGGCAGGCGTGTGTTTTCAATTTTGTATTATAAATTTGCGCCGTTATATAGGATCGCAAAAAGTTTTGCGTTTTCAACCTAGGCCTGGCTTTAATTCTTGACGTGATGTAATCACTACCATACCCCTTCTTGCTGGGGAATAAAACCAGAGAGAACCCTGCAGGCTTTGTGGCCTACCAGGCTGCCCTGGGCTCTGCCGTGAGAGCTTCCAGTGTGATTCAGCACCCCGCCCCTATTCAGGGACGGAATAAGAATGTGCTTAAGTGCTTTGTGCTTCGAAAACATGCTTAAACGCTTTGTTGAGTTGGGAACTAATTAAATGACTGAGAGTTCAAACTTAATATCTCGGTGTGAGGAATGTGTGAATTTTCCCACAGGAAAGAATAGCATGCTCTGAAAATATGGCCCAAAAGTTTTTGTTTGTTTCCTTGGTTTTCTTTTGTTTTTCCTTAGGAAATAAGGTATTGTTAATTTTCAGGGCCTTCCCTTCTAAATAGTTTAAAATATTTTTAAAAATATGCACAAGAAAAATTGAAAGCAAAACAAAAATTTACAATTTCACCAAATTAATTTTGTGGTTAAAGTTTTGTTTTATTTCTGAAATCTAGAAATGCTACTTTGTTGCTTTTTTTATTTCTCTTTTTTCAGATGTTAATTTTTACATTTTTTTTTCCCAAGTGCCTCACAGAAGGTTGGCAAAGTTTCAGAATAACAGCTGGAAGTGAGAAGGAATGAAAAAGTGTATCACAGAAATTCAAATGAGAAATAGGATATACATTTTTAATGGGTATGGTTATCACTCATTTGAACAAATTATAAAGGAGGGATTGTTTTTTAGATTTCCAGATGTCTTCAGCTCAATGTTGGATGCCTTTCCAATAGACAAATACAAGCAATTAACTTCACAGAACGTCTGTGGGTTGAAATTCAGACAAAGATAAAATGGTACATTCTGGTCTTCAGAGCTCAAAGCATCAGAGATAGGAAATTCTGGAATCCTGGATGTAATCTCGTTTGGGGTATGTGAGGAAAAAGGTACCTCATTTCATGTCCTTGAAGAGTGACTAATTTTTTTTCAAATGTGTTTTCTTTTTTTTTCTGTTGGCTATGTCCAAGAAACCATACACATAACATCAGAAAGGGTGGCTGTTAAGATCAGACCTATTGACATAATTAACTTATTTGCAAACAGTTTCGTGTATTTTTGTCTGAGTCTGCCTTCTTGCACGCACCAAAACTAACCTGATTCAGCTCCTTGTGAATTAGGGTGTACAGCAAATAAAGGAACAATCATCTAGTCCAAACATATTTGCATTCTTAATATGGTGCACACATTCAGGCAAGTGGCAATTTGCATGAAGACCATGAGCCAAATTCAGTTCTGACAGTAGCAGGCATAACTTTATTCAAATCAGACAAGCAGCAGGCATTTACAAGGGGCAAGAATTGGTGCTGTGTACTTGCTGCATGCCCATGCTCCAGCATAATGCACTGCTGTTGCTCAAAACTTCCAATTTTCCTTAGGTGGACCAGAGCGTATCAAAACTAAACACAAGTTTCAGCTGCAAGTTTGGATATTTATGCAATAGCTGGCAAGATATATAGCTTGCTTGTATACCTAGGTTTCAGTGTGAATAGTAAGCATACTTTAAAAAATTATTCTCTTTGCAAGCTTTCGTAACAGGCATTAGCTGAGAAGCAGCATGCCAGGATGCATCTGGCCACCTTCAAGCATCCTTGTAAACTCAGTCACAAGCCGAATTAACTTCACTTTGTCCAACGTATTAGCATTTTTTAAGCGCTGTTTTTCTAAGTGTTCTTACTAATACTTTAATGGTGGTTGTATACCCCAGTGCTGTGGAACTGGCTGGTGTGTCTTGCTGTGTTTCAGCGAATGTTGTGAGGAATCTACAGCAATTAGCTGTTCATGCCTCTGCTTTCCTGTTTTGTGCCTTCCCTTTCATGTATCAGATGTTTGTAAGTTTTCCATTAGACATTTCCTGCTTCTAATAGATGTTTGTGAGGCTTTTGCTTTGAGCTATCAAGGCTCCAATTTGTGCTGAGATGTTTGGTTTTGTTTTAGGGCTGAGGGGACTTTGTACTCCTTTCTTCCTAGAAAACATTATAATCTGGAAAAAATAAATAAACAGTACTTTGCAAAAGTGAATATGACTCCTTCATCTAAACAGCATGGTTTGCACATGTGTCTTTTGTCAGCAGATCACTCCTAAAATAAAAGCACTTAAACTGCAGTTTCTGTCAACTTATCAGACACCAATTGGTGACAACATATATGTATTGCAGTTTCTAAAGGCACTTTGTACTCCGGTGTTTTCATCTTCTTTGCCCAGGGTTGGGTTTGTTTTTTTTTTTTCTTTTTAATTTGAAACGGTGACTGATTTCTTTTTCTGTTTCCACCAGCTTGATGTGCTGTACTTAACAAGTAGCTTTAGCTGCTTTTGAAAGAAGAAAATACCTCTTAAAAAGTGTTTCAAATGAGCATTGCCCACTGCGAAGTGGCTGTCAAAATTAACAGGAAAGGCATAATTGATTCCCTGAGAGTCATACAGGAAAACTAGCTTAAATTTTACAAACCCGCTTCTGACGTGTTTAAATACTTAAATAAATGTGGTGCTGATCTTTTAATCCCCTCTTCCCTGTTTTAACAGCGGAGCGGAGCGGCATAGCCAGGCAGCAAGGCAGCCCCAGCCGCTCGGAGGGGGTTTTTGCGGCGAGGCGCTATCCATCATCCCTCCGTTCACGTGGTACCAAGGTTTCTGCATCTGTATTTTGCTTATCGAGTCACCGAACCAATGAATCGTCAAAGGAAGCTGTCAATCCCCAGCACATCACCCGCGCTTTGAACTTAGAAATGAGTCGAACATTTCGGAGTTTTATTTATTAAGGTCAAGACTGGATTTGAATTGACAATGAGGGAAGGGGAGTGGTGAGGGGAGCGGAGGATGGCTGCTGACTCAAGAAACCTGCTGGGACTTTGTGGCCTACTGCTAGGCAACAGCCCATCCCCACCACAGCAAACATACGACCACAAAATGAATGACCTCATCTACAAATCAGCTATTTGATATGCAGATCGGACTGCAGTCCTCTTCAATAATACAACACTGCGCAGGCAGCAGGTGCAGCAGAAAAAAGTACATGGCCTTTCCACGTTTTAAAAGGCAGGGCTGGCTTGTGCTCGCTTGCTCCCTCTGGTCCTTTGCAATTCCTGAAGCTCTATTACCTTCATTTTTTATTTAGACCCTCCATTAAAGAAAACATGGCTACTCCTTTCTGTTCCTCTCCGCGCCCAGTCTTAGGCCAAGAGAAGAAGAGGCAGGATTGAGAAGCTGCGCCAGCAGCGTTTATGATTCCTTCAGCATCTGAATACACAGCCTGAATAAACAAGGGGCATTTTAGGAAGGAATTGAGATTTCTGAGGTTTTTCCCTTCTCAGATGTCACGTCTTTGCAAACGATTACCAAAGTGTGGTGTGGTTTTGTTTTTTTTTTTTTCAATGGAGCTCCTCTGTGCTGAGACCAGTGCATGCAGAAGAAGGCATTTCTCCCTGTGCATGCGTACTCTCCTTTAATTGTATGGAAAGTGCTGTTTGCATGGTATGGTAAATGAACTACATGCAGTTTTGAGGGCAGACCCACAAAAACCAAACACACCGTTCTGCTACAGAATTAAAGTATTTTTCAGCTGTGTGTTAAAAAGAATAAAGAGCTGCTACTCTGGACTATGAAACAGCACTGAGCCTCTTAGTGGGCCTCAAAGAGCAATAAAACACAGTGTAATATAATTTGTATTGTCTGTGGTTGCAGGTTATGTCCTGAAAGTCGTAAACTATTACAGCTTTATAGCTATGCTGCTGGTATTAACTAAATGAAAGGGTTATTTGTTCTAAATCCGTAGTCTGTATGATAGCGAATATTAAATTAATCAAGAGCAATTGATGAAAAAGGAGGTAAAAATGCTGCAGAGCCAATAGAGGCAAAGCTATAACGCAAAGAGGCAAATAACAAAACAAAGGTATGGTGTGGTGTCTGACCCCTCCGAGCTTCTGCCACTTACTTCTGGGGGGCAGAATTGATCAGCCCTGAGACTAGGAGGTATATTCAGCTGATGTGCCTGAAGGAAGCCTTGGGCTGCTTGTTACAGAAAGGTGTGAAAAAGTAGATGTTTACACTATTGTGTTTAGATCATTCCGAGACTCGAAAGAAAGATCCTGGTTTTGCTGAAACAGAAGAGCTCCTTCTTTTTCCCCCTTAAGAGGGTTTTTGTTGAAAAATGCACCTATGACTAGCAAAGGCAGTGATTTAGAGAGCCAATCTAATAACACTGTGTCTTTTTCCTGAAAGCTGTGAAAATGTTTAGAAGGGTTTTGTCTGAAACCTTGGAATTTCCTGTTAAAGTGGAATTGTTGTTTCCCACTTGAATCCAGTTGTAATGCTTTAGCTTTATTCAGATGTGAATTTAAACACGGATGAGATGTGTGTCATTAAACTTGCTCAGGCCCATGAATTATTTGTCAGATAATTCTGCAGCTGGTTCCTCATAGCCTTCAGCTTCTGCATAAGCCATTTGTTGCTGGTACCAGGGATAGAGAACCTGGCAGGTTGTGGGCTACGCTGCTAGTCTTTGCCACTATGAACTCTTTCTGTCAGGCTTATGTGGGACAAACTTTTAATTTCAGTTCAGGATGCACATCAAGTCAACGCTCTCAAATACTTGCTTAAAACTAACCAACCTGTATATTGGTTTTGCCTGTAAATTCACCTAAAAGAATGCTCATGGAAAATGAACGCTAATAGGAAGGATGCAACAGCACTCAAAGGGAACTGGTTTGGGCACTCAGATAAATGTTGATGACACAGTTCTGGTATTGTCCCATTTCTTTCAAATGGGCTTTGCCGCTAGAAGACATTTTAGATGTCTGACTTGTGAACGGATGCCTCAGGGTCCCCAGGATATTGTCTTCAGGGCTTCATTCAGGACAGAGCCAAAGTGCTGCCAACCTCCACATCTGTCCCCTGCCTGACAGAGAACAAAGGCAGCCTTTCGAAACACTTTGGGGTGTGACGCCAGGGAGCTTGAACAAGCTCTTGAAGACTGAGTAGGCCCAAAAGAGGACATAGTCCTGCCCTCCTGATGTAGTGCAGGTGAGCAGCAGGTGAGGGAAGGCGGGAGCAGGACTGTCCCCTGCCCTGCTGCAGCAGTGCCGCATCAGCGCGGTTTTGTGAGGTGTTACGGTGGTGTGCCTGCTTTCTTCTGTTTCTCTGAGGATAACCCATGTTGCTTAGCTGGGAGGACGTCAGCCATTTTAGGGGCCAACATCACTGCATTTTGCCCAGGGATTCGAGGCAAATTTTGTTACACGGGGACATAAATGTGAAAATTGCCTGGTAGTCTGTTTTCTCAAAGCGGGCTCCCAAAATCTCCTCAAATGTGCAAACCACCATGTGCTTTAAAGTCCTTAACCACTTTCCTTTGCAACACTCCCAGATGGTTGGCCGGATGGTTACTTGAACGTATTTCGAGTTTTAAAGGTGTTTGATTTTGAGAGCGTTAACCTCCGTGCTCTGTTGGTGACCACACCAGCAGAGCAGGGCTGGGGAGCTTGAGAGCCCCTCCAGGACCCCAGCCACGTGCCGACACCCGAGGCCTCGGGGTGCATCCCAAGCACCTTCCATTCCCAGCTGTGGCTCAGCTCACCAGCAGCAGCTCCACAGACAGCATCCTGTGTCTGGCATGGGTGCAAAGGTACCATTAACTCCTACATTTTTAAGGACATATCATAAGACAGGGAGGTTGCCAACTCGAGACAATATGTTCTGGGTGATAAACATTAGAAAACTTTTGACTACTGTAAACACAGGAATTTCTTGTTGTGGTTTTAATAGCAATTTTAAGTGTCAAGAAGCTAGGGTGGCTGCGAGCACAGTCTTAGAGGGGAGCTGCGTGTGACCATCCCAGTCTGGGGCTGGCAGAGCTTGGTGGCACAGCTGCAGGCCATTCCCTGCCTGCAGGACCCAGTGCCAGAGAGTGAGAGCATTTTTATGTAATATTTGAATGAGGATTTAAATAAAGATGCCAATAGCCTGTACAGATCACAAAAGGCAAAGCCATTGGTATGAAAGTGATTTGGGATGAGCACTGGATGCTTGGACAGACCGCCTGGGCAATAGCAAGCAACCAAAGAGCCATTTCCAAGCCAGCTAAGTGGCATCTGTTCAGATTTCTTGTGGAGCGCAGGCTTCCCTCCCCTGTGACAAGGCGAGGCACATTCTCCCTGTCCCGCCTGACAGCACAGAAGTGGCGGTGGCTGCTGCTGTCCCCGAGCTGAGCCGGGGCCCCGCAGGGGCAGAGTCTAGTGATGTGGAGCTGCTGCTGGGACAATGTGAAAGAGTGAGATTGTTCCTGCCGGGGCCGAAACGCAAACAGGGAGCACGCTGAAGTCCCACTGCCTTGAAGTCAGGGAGGAGAGCAAAGGCGCTGGTGGAAGGACAACAGAGCCCACAGTGTTAATGCTGCTCTTGCTGAATGCATCCCACTAAAGAACAAAGCAAGGAGAGTGAGCTCTTGCAAGAATTTGATCCACCGAGCAAGGCTGCTACAGCATTAACCCCTTTGTGGCGAGCCGTTTGGGATGTAATTTAACCGGAATGCCATTGGAAAGTGGCAGATTGCAATGCTTTACAGGCCAGCAGTGCCACAAGCACTGGAAAGGGATCACCGGTTCTAACAAGTAGGCCTTTGCTTTTGCACTTAATTTTTGGAGGGGAGGTGCTAGTGAAGCGATTGTGGTGGGCCTGTGGCATTGAAAGAGTTATTACAAACCAGAGGATAAAATGTCAATGATGCCTGATGCAGAGAAATGTGCAGCGTTAGCAGATATATGCTGCTGATCTGGTAGCAGCTAGCCTTCTTCCCTCAACAATGTGATATTTCTGGGTTTCAGTAACCAGCCCCATAGGAGGTCTTCCTTGATACTTTGAACCAAATTGTGGCATTTGGCTCCTGGCCAGCGAAAGGAAGCGAGCAGAGCTACTGGTCTTCAGGAAGGGTTTGGGGAGGGATTGCGTCTGAGCTGGCCAGCACGCAAGGGCCAGCACGCAAGGGCCAGCACACGGGCTCCGTCAGGCACCGGTGGGACGTATTAGCCTTTCTGCGCCAAGGCAGCCCTTCTGCCCATTTTCTAATCCCACTAGAGCAGGCGGATTGCACTTGGGAAAGAAATCATTTCCATATCCTTTGAGTGTGAGCAGTGTGATCGTGCAAGGCCAAGTGCCGTGTTTTCTACTGTGCCTATGGGACTCCAGTCAGAAAAATCGCGGTGTTTCGCGTTTCCCCCATGCTCACCCTCCCCTGGCTGCTCTCCCCCGGCCCCTGCGGATACTCTGCTGCCAGTTCCAGCCTCCTTGAGCTGATAAGCTCGGGAGACTGTGGCCACAGTCCTGACTTGTTTCCGCAGCTGCAGGGTCACAGGCAGAGGTGCAGAAGTCTCCAGCCTAGCCCTGCACAAGCCACAGCCAAAATTTTTGCTGGGTTACATGTACTGAGCTTTGCCAGTGGAGTGTGACTTTGGGATTAGAAATCACCGGACTGTAACTGCCTTGCACCGTGCCCTGCACTCATCCACGGTGATACTCCTGCTGCTTGTGGCATCCTTGGTTCTAATTCTTAACTAAAAAGGTCACTCCAAGGCTCTATCTGTGCTGGATGTGATTCGCTCCTATTGCAGCAGTGTTTGCAAGTACATCGTGCTGACAATCCATGCTGGTAAACATCAGGTTTATATCAGCAAGAGACCTCCCCAAGTGAATAAGCGCCGTTACAGGAGCATCTATGTTTACACTGGAGGTTTTGCCAGTCACCCCCTGACAAACAGGGGGGTGATTTCTCTTTCACTTCATTCTCACGCACAAAACTTTTAACAATAATCTAGATTTAAGCTGTAGCTGAACAACTGCAGACAACAATACAAAAATTTGCTTCCAGCCCTAAAAGTACTTGAATTTCTTTTTTGCGATGCTCTTTCTGAAGATTGTATTGCACTTTTTTCCACCCCCCACCCCCCTCCCAAAAGACCCATATTGTAACACTTTAACAGAGGAAACTCACTCTGCCTCTGCTTTCCTGCTTGGTGTATATTTAAATAATTGCTGCATTTTAACAAGCTAAATTGCATTCCCGCCAGCTGTCCCTCAGACCAAACCTTCAAGGATATGCTAAACAATAATGACTGCAACAACAGTAAACTCAAAAGGCCTCGAGATCTCTTCAAAGATAAGATGTCTTGCTGTTTCCCTTCCATACCCAGGCACTTTCATGCAGATTAGCAAGACAGTATGTATGTAGCCTACACAGGCAGAGCAGTGCTAAGAATGGGGTGAGTTTGGCCTTCTGCGAAAGTAGGGAAGGAAAACATAAAAATCAGGGGATAACGCTCCAGTGTGGAGCCAGGATAACTCTGCTGAAGCCAGGGTAAGCCACGTCGCCCATGACCTGGCAGACTTTAGCATTTCCAGTATTTCTCCCTTGACCACAAATCACAAGATAGATGCTCTTCTCTACATGTCATCTTTTGTCCTGCTGAGCTCTGGCCTACGACTTTCCCGCGGCCGGTGGCTTGGTGCCGGGCATTGTCCGGGTGCGCGGGTGGGCAGCGGGGGCGGGCAGCGGGAATGGGCAGCGGGGGCGGACAGCGGGAATGGGCAGTGGGAATGGGCAGCGAGAGCGGGCAGTGGGGGCAGGCAGGGGGAATGCGCAGCGGGAATGGGCAGCGGGGGCGGGCAGGGGGAATGGGCAGCGGGAATGGGCAGGGGGAAAGGGCAGCGGGAATGGGCAGCGGGGGCGGGCAGGGGGAATGGGCAGTGGGAATGGGCCGGGGGAATGGGCAGGGGGGGCAGGCAGGGGGAATGGGCAGCAGGAATGGGCAGGGGGAATGGGCAGCGGGAATGGGCAGGGGGAATGGGCCGGGGGAATGGGCAGCGGGAATGGGCCGGGGGAATGGGCAGCGGGAATGGGCAGGGGGAATGGGCGGGGGGGGCAGGCAGGGGGGCCAGGCAGAGGGAATGGGCAGCGGGAATGGGCAGCGGGGGCGGTCAGCGGGAATGGGCAGCGGGAATGGGCAGCGAGAGCGGGCGGGGGGGCAGGCAGGGGGAATGGGCAGCGGGAATGGGCAGGGGGGGCGGGCAGCGGGGGAGGGCAGCGGGAATGGGCAGCGGGAATGGGCAAGGGGGGAGGGCAGCGGGAATGGGCAGCGGGAATGGGCAAGGGGGGAGGGCAGCGGGAATGGGCAGCGGGAATGGGCAGCGGGAATGGGCAGGGGGGGCGGGCAGCGGGGGAGGGCAGCGGGAATGGGCAGCGGGAATGGGCAGGGGGGGAGGGCAGCGGGAATGGGCAGCGGGAATGGGCAGCGGCCACTCGCCCAGCTCCCGCTCGCCCAGCGCCCACTCGCCCAGCGGCCGGGCTAGCTGGCGGCAGATGGGGAAGGGTAAGAAGCCGGGATTAGCAATTCCCCCTTACCTACCCACCCCTTCCCCGGCCCCAGCTGGCTGTTTAAAACGAAAGCCATAAACCCATTAGTACAAAGACAAATGAATCTCATACCCTGAGGCATTCCTTCATTCAGAACTGTCCTTAACTACTTTTCCAACCTTCCTCCCTTAAAACCCTCCGTCCTTCGGGTTTTCTTTATAGTATAATAGCAGAGTTCGGCAAAATGCTTCACAACACACTCGGTTAGGAGATTTTTAGTAAAACTCTATAACCTCACTTTGTACTTATGCAGGTATATACTCATATGCATGAGTGTTCAAATAGCTGTATAAATCTCTGTCAGCATGTATATATCCAAATATATGCTCAGATATGTGTTCCACATTACTTATGTATATACATATTTTTTAATACAATATTAGGCACATATAGTGTCAATTAACGTTGGAAACTGACTGCATATTATAGCTGAGTTTAATATGATATGATTTTATGTGTCCTTGATTTTACATTAATGCTAAGCACATGTGAGCCTGTGGATCTGCAGCCAACGTGAATTATTTCCCCTTGCAGCTACACGGGATGTAGAAAATAATGTGGCAATACTGTGGTAACTATAAAGGACTTGCCACAGCAGCATGGTGGGAAGGGCTTTGAGGAAATTGCAAGTGAAAATAAAAATAGGGCTTTATGGAGTTTTTGTTTGTTTGTTTGTTTTCCAGTAAAAGAAACTGCCATAGATATAGATGAGATAATACAGAGGAAAGTACTGTGTGCTGAATTATATATGGTAATCCATTTAGAATAGGCAAATAAATAAAGTTGTTTAAAGGTGAAAACAACTGAATTAAGTATGTCTGAATTATACTTCAGATCTTTTGGAACTGTGCATGTCTGAATGTGCTACTAAACTGTGAAAATAAAGGCAAAGGGACACTATTTAAGTCACTTGTTTTTTAACCTTCTGTCACAATCAACTACTTCCTATTCAGCAGTAATTTGCAATTTCCTGCTGTTGATTATATACATATATATAAATGTGTTAACTAGCCCATAGTTTAAACATGCATTTAAACTGAGTAGAAGACTTAAGCTTCTTTTGTATTAATTTCATCTGACTCTTGGCAATTCACACTTCTTCCCACTAGTTTATCACCTTTTAATTATTCAGAGTTTTTCTTGGAGTTTTTTACTTTCCACATGTAAATAGGATTATGTCCTGCACGTGGTAGATTGTGTTCATGAATCACACGCAGGACTTTCAACTGAAATCATACGGATTATAGTTTAAAACACTTTTAAACTAGTAGGCCCCTTTAGTACACTCTGACCACTGAAGCTGAGCAGCCATCAGCATGACCGCATGGTCTGTCCCTTCAGAGCAGGCAGTGACTGGTTGAGTTTTCTGAATATGGCCATCTACTCCATTAAAATCAAATGTAGCTGCAGAAACTTCTTTATATTGCTGCTCTTTCTTAATCAAGGCTCACAACATAGTCAATGAAGTTATAGATTAGTAAAGATTTTGCCCTTAAGTCAAAGTCCTTGTGGTTGGTTTATGTAATTTATAAAAACGTGGCTGGGCTAGAACACATTAAGTATCCTTCTCCTATGTGAAACCCATCCAAGCTCAGGGTAGATTAAGTTAGTTTTGCTTTATATCATGTTGCTTGTCATGAATAATCCTGAAGTCAAGGGTGATAGTCACGTGACATACCATTAAACATGACTGGAGGCTTTTCAAGCAGCTGGTGGACCAAGAGACACAATTGCTGTTAAGGTTAAATGGAGTTCTCCAAGTAAGGATGTGATTTGCCAGCGCAGCTAAGTTATCTAGCAGTCTAAGTCTTGAGGAAAGACTTCTAAATCTCTTCTGTGCTTTGGAAAATTATGCCCTATATCCCTTAGTCTTCTATGGATGTCTCCAGCTGCATGTTTGAACCAGAGGGTATGCCAAGTTGATTATGTTTTCTAAAACAACCTAGCTTTTCACTGTGAAAGAGGCCAAAGAGGGCAGTGCAGCACAAGGTGACAAGCTTCAAGCCTCAGAATAGTCACAGATTAGCACAAATTGCTTTCGTAAACAGGATTTTGCAGAGACTGGAGCTGTTAATTGTTATTGTAATGCACAACGTTTTAATTGAGTTAATCGGCACAAAATGTTTATCTCTATTGACTGAGATAAAATGTCAAAAGCTCTTTGATGGCAATTGGAATTACAGTAGGCAACCTTGACAATAGAAGTCAATGTTTTACAATGTGCTGCTGTTCAGATGTGTTTGCTGGTGAAATGAAGCATAATGTTGCTTATCTCCAAGGTATCCATTTTGCCTTGAGAAAAGAGTGTCCCAAAGCACCACTGCAGATTTTTTTTTTTTTTTTTAAGTTCCAACTGGCTGTAGAGAGAGGTGAAAGATAGACTGACTCAGGTGAATTCTACTTCTCCGGGGAAGCTCCATTTGCACACTCTTAGGCAGGCTTAAGCTTTCACAAGAACATGCAGGGCTTTGCTTTGCATATCACCCATAGCTGTGGGCTTGTGTGCTCTCTCCAAGGGGACAAACAGACTCAGGGGAGCAGCAGGATGGTCAGCAAACAGCCTGGTCCATCCCTCCTCTCACTGCTAAGGCATTGCCTTGTGGTGCTAGGAAGCTATCAAAGAGATGTGAAAGAGGAAAAAAAAAAAAGTTCAAGCACCAAGCCAGAGACACTCCGCAGGCGGGATCCAAAACCGAGAGTCCTAAGGCCAAATGGGAATTTAGCCAGAGACCGTGACGTGCTGCCTGGCTCCCAAGTCTCAGGGCTGCTAAGAAAAGTCCGACTGCTCTTTTTGGAGGTGTATGATGTCTTACAGCTCCCAGCTGTCTTCCACTGAGTTCGAATGAAGTCCTTATAGTTATATTAGCCCAGCTACTACACGTCTATCCGGTGAAGACCCTCAAGGAAAATAAGCCAACGCAATCTGCAGCAAATAGGAGGGCAGCTCCTGACCCCTCTGCAGAAGCACGTTCCCGAACAGCGAAGATCCAGGTGGCTGTTGCCAGTGTCTAGCCATGCCTAGGTGTAGATCCCTGCCAGATCAGGCCAGCACCAGCAGGCAGGCAGGGGAAGGTGTGTGTGAAGAGCAGGCGAGGGCATACCTCCTCCTCCTAGAGACAGCGCTCATGGCTGCTGGTGCCCACCGGCGCTGGCAATACGCACAGCCGCTGCTAATGGCAGTGAGCACGCCGCGTCTGGGAAGCTCAAGTGAAAACGTAGCTGTGTCTTTCCCTTTTTATTACGGCATATCATTTTATCAGCCCAGGGGGTTTCAGTTCTCTTCAAAATTATATTTGTAATTTAACTTCCAGGAGCACAGCTCCCAACTTTGTTCAGAGTCAGAAGCTTCTCAGCAGTCCTTTGGTATCAGAGAGCGCTGGAACGCAGCCACGGGTCAGAAAACGCTGCCCAGGAAAGAGGGTGATGAAAGTACCGACACTTTTGTTTAAACAATTTGCCTTCCTTTTCCCCTCGAGGAATAGTTTATAAATCGTATACCTGTCAAAGCGGTGCCAACACACTACTCAGACAAATTTCTATTTTTGACATGAGCATGTGTTTGGCTGCACTTCCGATAGCTGGCTGAAGCTGTGTTATTCTGTGTTATTATGTGATACATCCAGACGGAGCATCTCTGTGTTCCAGCTACCACCGTCTGTGAATGGGCAGGTCACCCACTCAAACTAGAAGTGCTGAGGACTGATTCTTAGTCCCTTGTTAATTAAATATTAGGAAGCAGCTGAAGGTTTGGGGTTTTGGTTGGTTTTTTTTTTTTTCCTTTTTTTTTTTTTTCCTGCTGACGGCTTGCAAAAACTATTCCAGCAGACTGGAGGGAAGGAATGGACCTGAGCAATAAAGTGAGGCTGAGGTTGCTGCAAGCAACAAGCACCAGATGGGTCTATGTGGCCAGACAGTCCAGTTCCTCTAACTGATGGTGAGAAGTGGAGAAGCTCTGAGTCTACACTCATTGTATTTGTTCCTGGAGCACCTGCTTTTCTTTACATATTTTTCATATAGTTTACCTAAGGTCACGTCTGTTGGTTTGGACACTACCATCTTTTAAGTGTAGGAATAAAAAAACAGAAGGGTGCCATAAAGCCATCAAAAAAATATTTTCAGGAATCAAAATCCCCATAAAATATTTCCATAAGATTGTCTAAATAACTTGCTGCATCTGTTCTACCTATTATTCATTCTTCTATCCTAGGGTGAACTTTTCTGAAAGAGGCATCTGGTGACATATTTTGTTGTGTTAGCTAGTATAGCATCCGATAAATGAAGTAGTTTAGTAAGCAGAGTACCTACCAGGCCATCGATAGTAAATCCACAAAAGGTTAATGAAGCCTGAAACTACAGTCATTTTTGTGTGATGGCCTCTCTGCAACCTCTTTGAAGGAGACATCTCTGTGGTGTGAGCTGCAGACAAACTACTCCAATGGAAACGAGCTACGGCTGGGGAGCATGGGCAAGCAGGGAGAAGTGATTGTGGGAGCAAAAGCAGGTTGGAGCTCCAGGATTTCTGTTTTAACATGATTTGGGGTTTTAACCTCCTCTTCTCTGCGAAACCCTGTCTTTCCACAGCAATCTAGCATGGAGAACTTTAGTATGCTTTTGTTATTTCTTGCTTTTAAGTTTGATACACATGTTTATCTGTCCCTTGGAAAAGGTCTGGTCTTATTTCAGTATTTTTTTTTTATGTCTGGGAATTAAAGTGGAATATTTTTTTCCATCAGCAGAGTAAAAGGCAGCTCCATAGGCAGTTTCCTGGGATGCTTGTGCTTCAGAGTTACACCAGAGAAATAAGATGTGCGATACAGTTGGCTTTCACTCATATTGTAGGATATCATGTAGGTGCAAAAGGATGGGTCTGCATTACCAGGTCAGCTGTAAAAATCAATGCAGATACAGGCTCAGTTTTTTATACAGCTTTTTCATTAGCTGTTTTCAATTATTCTTCTCTTGACCAATACTTTTTATGCTGACTATACAGCATTCTTTTTTTTTTTTTTTTTTTTTTTTTTAGTATTCTGTGTTGCTAAATGTTTGCAATGATTCCTTATTGCACGTTACTACAGAGGGAAAAAAAAAGGTTTACAGGTAGTTAATTGTACGGGACAGAGCATTGCCACAAAGCTTTGCAAAAATTAAACTGATGTGGCATCATAGCAGGACAATCCCTTGAAAGTGTTCGAATGTTAAAGGCTAGCACAGAAAGCAGAAGGGCAGGCAGTTATCCAGGTGAACTTACATTGGCAAAGGGAGGTGAGAGAAAAGAAATTGTTTTGCAAATATGTGACAGGAACATACAACAGAGAAAAATATGTTGAATTGTAAAAAACAGGATTTATTTTGTCAGTTGAGGCTTAGAGCTCTTTGGAATAGAGGTTATTTCACATGTTGCATTTTTATGTATTTATAAAGCAGGTTCTGACCTCAGACAAAGGTATTTTCAGAGTCTCACCTATCTGCATCTTTAGTTATCTAAATACATTTCATAAAATGACCCAAAGTCATGTGGATTTAAAACCACCTCAGGTCTATAAATAAAGAATGATGATAAATGGCAGAAAAATGAGCTGTGGCAGGTAGATGTGCTGTGACCACGGGGACTGGTCTGTTCTTATTTTGCATCCGCATTAATTAGCTAGAAGTGGGAGTAAATAGCATCTTAATAGAGAAATATTACAAAGGGACCTGGAGAAGTTGTAGGGATTAATTAGATAAGCTTCATAAGACATTTTGAATATGAGTACTTCTTCACATACTTTCACTTAATTAAACATTTATTTCATCTTACAAAAGCTCACTATAAAGAATTAGGTTTTTTATCAGTCAAATAAGCATGTAAAAATTTAATTTATACCTATAAAATTTTTTCTTTCGTTCTCAATGTACGTAGAAGATGTGTCTCTGTGGTGTAGGCCTGTCTGTACATACGTGTGTATATGGGAGTAATAAAATATGTGAGGAAATATATGCACTCCCACAATATCTATATTGGGACAGAACTAAGAACAGTTCTCTAAAAAACCAAGAGTTTCCATCATCTATTTTTTATATTCACAGAAGTAGTAAGAGAAATGAAGAATGGACATGTGCAGGTGAAAACACTTCCCGTGTTACAGTGCTAACTCCTCTTTATTAGAATCTGGATGGGAAAGAAGAAAATAAAAATCTATTGTTCATTTTCACTTTGATCATCATACCCATCATTTTACATACCACATGCTTTCCTCTTCCAAGGGCATATATTGTATTTATTCTGCAGCTGCAGTATATTGATTTTGGACTACCGAGTTCAGTGCAGATGAGTGACAAACTAAATAAGCTGCTGGTTGACTGATAAGTAACCGTGTTTAATCTCTTGGCTCCAAAATGAAATCCCATAACTCATTTCAACAGTTTTAGTTCTGGTACTCAGCTGAGAGCACACAATCATCTATATTTTTTTTAAATAAAAGTAAAGACTTGTAGTAGAATAGAAGCTTTCATGGAAACTGCTGCAATTCTGCATTCTACCTCTACCAAAGTATACACAGAATTATTCCAGATTTACACTAATGCATCTGTATAATTTCAGCTGATAGTTTTCATTAGATGCAAATATTCATCTGCATTTCTTTTGCGTTGTATTTATTGTTCAGTAACTGAATAGATTATTACTCCTTTTTAACATCTGTAGTGTTTCCTAAGCCTTCATCCACTGAATAAACAACAGACTACACAACTTCCTAATGCAGTGCTCTGGGTTTTAAAATATGGATATCAGATGTACCTTCTTGAAGAAACATTATTATTATTAATGATAATAATTTATTGTTATATTTTCTACAAATATAATTATTATATATATATAAATATATTTCTTTCTACTTTTGTATTATTATTTTCTTACGTCTCCTATCAGTAGAAACAATCCAGTTACCTGTAAGTAGTGGTAAACAGTGTAAATCTTACAACATGCACACTGAAATCTTAAGGCAGTAAAAGTGAGTGTTTTTGAAATGCCAGCTACAGTATTTAACCCAAAACATCATAGAAAGAAAAGAAAAGAAAAGTTGTTCTCTTTCTTGGCACAGCTGGACAACATGCCCAAGGAGAGCTTGCAAACTGTAACACAACACAATGGTATCAAATGAATTGTGGCATACATACTCCAAGGCAACTGAGAGCAGAGTATGTTCCATAAAATCACAGCTTGTGCAAGCTCATGCATTGCAAACCATTAGACTGCTTGAAGCCAAGCTGTGTCTGCAGGGGAGGTGTGACTGCAACATGGCCAGGCATGCTCAAGCTCATTTTTCCCTAACTGTGGTGGCTATGGCACCGGTGAAGGCCTCCAAGAACCTGACATCTCTGATACAACAGATTTATTACTGTCAAAACCTGAACTGGCTGAAGTACTGTTAGCGCTGCCCATGGGCTCTGGAGTCACCCTTGAGTTGCAGCAGAGGCAGACTCATTGCCAGCTGACCTTTTTTTACTGAAGAGGAACAATCATAGATACCCTGTTTGTAGGTGTTTGTATAAATAGCCATTTTTGATGCCTTTTTTAAGATCATAACAGTTTTGGAGTATCGCTGAGATCTTTCATACAGAAATGCCTGAATGCAGTAAAGGAATAAAAGTGCCTAAGAAAATAAAAATTTCCTAAAAAATTACCTAAGAAAAATAAAAATTTCCACCTGTAGTTTGGAATAGGAATATATGCAATCCAATAACGTGGCTGCCATCTGACTGAATGGCATGGCCTGCAAGGAGGAGAAAAGAGTATGCTTCTGAATGACTTATTCAATAAAATCCAGTAAAGTGGGTTTGATAAAACGTTAGCTGAACAGTAATTAGCCAGGGTTTGTTCTCACTTTATGTGCTAATGGAAAAGCAAGTTTCAGCACAGAATGGCTGCTTGAAAACCTCTCATTAAGTGAACGTGCACGGGTTTTTAGCATTTTCTGGTTAGGCAGACTGTAGGTTATCTAAACTAAGGCATGTTAAAAAATTATCAAGCATTCCAATAACCTCGGGCTAAACTTGTGTTTGTTCCTAAAGGAGGCTGTGATAACAGCACCGTTCAGACAATTAAAATACAGTAAGGTTCGCAGCAGAGGTGACTGGCTGTTTGAAAAGTGCTGCAGCACACAATTTATGACATCCTTTATTTTAACACTGCTCAGTATATCCTGTAAATGCTTTAATGTGCTTAAGCCAGTTTATTCCTTTGTTAATGGTCCGTGATTGCAATCAGGCATGCCCCATAGACAGCTTCACACTTCCGTGTGAGGTATTATTTGATAAAAACCCTAATCAATAAATCTAATTTCTTCTCTTGCCAGATACAGTTACATAATGTGTTTCCAATTTGGGCCTGGATCAGTTTCCTGGAATGCTGAATAACCTGTGAGAATTTGTAAGCTTTATACCAAGTTGGCATTCAAAATAATTATGACTGGACTTTAGACCTTGCTTTGTAAAAAGAAAATAGGACTGTCCTTGAAACAGTCTCATCTTTCTGCAAGATTTTAAGAATAATTGAAAAGGTTGTAGAATTAAATGAGTATAGTGTATGTAGTTCAGAGTGTAGCTTCCAGGGTCAGGCTGGCAGAGGACAGTGACAAAAGGGTATTTCCTTTTTATAACACCACATTTAGAGTCCAGCCATAAGGATTTCAAGTGCTACTCAATGGAGAGTGGGATTCCTCATTTTCAGTGCATATATCTGGGCCTGTTCTTGTAGGTTTTTTTTTTTTTCTAACGACTGCCTACTGTAAAAATATGGAAATAGTCTTTTTGCCAGACAGATTGGCTGCTGGCAGCCCCTGGGAGACCCAGGGCTGGCAGCCCACACTAGGTTGCCTCAGAGCAGTACCTGAGGAGTCTAGGTACCTCATACTGGGTGTCAGTTCTGATTCAAGGACTAGATTTCTAAAAATTAGACATTTCATCAGCTCACCTGTGAAAAAAATGGAAATAAATAAATATCAGAAAAGGGTGATTCCTCTTACACTTAAATAGGTACCTCAGACAGGTGGGATTAGTGAATGTCCAGGGATGCCTGTTCTATCTAAGCTGGCTGTCGGGGGAGTTCAGCCTGGATTTAGGTAAGCAATTTTTAATCTTTCCAGGTGGGCAAGGCCTCATTCACCTGTCTTAATCTTCATTCAAGCAAACAACACAAGGGCAAATGCTGAAAGAGGGTTCTTTTAAATTGTTGTTGTAGTAGTAATAGTAGCAATTGTTGCTATTGCTGTTACAGGCACACTGTTACAGGCTATTATCATCATAATTGCGTACAGAGATTAATACCAAAGTCCATAAAAGATGAACAAAAATCATCACAGGTGTGACCAGGGCTAAAGAAAACCCGTATTTGTGGTACTGTTAGAAGCATTCTGTGCTTTGCTTTTCAAAATTACTTAAATGAGGTTTTAGGTAACATTATTAGACAAACAATTACATGGTGAAGAAGCATCCAGACCAACATTCGGTTACAATCATGTTCCAACCACAGGTGTATGGCAGATCCAGTGTGTGTTCAACACACAGCAGATACCCATGTCCAGGGCATGCAAATGAAGTGGGAAACCCTACACAAAGCTGTTTCCATCTGTGATCTTAGTAGTTGGCCGAAAGTTCGAAGGTCTTGTAGGTTATTCCCATTGGAGGAAGATATTGATGCTACTCTACCAATAAAAATGTATGCAGCCCTGTTTTCTTCAAAAATGTACAGTTTAAAACAACTAGAGGCCATTTCCTTGCCAGTGGTGTCAAACCTCTTTTCTGCCAGAACCTTCCAAAGACTCTTTCAGAGTCCTTCACTGGGGCAATGTTATTGTGAATACTCAGGATATCTTGGTGATTCTTCTGGAGGCTATTTCTGAGCTGAGATTTGCAGCTTGATTTTTGTCTCTTGCATGCACGTGTTTTCACACACACATCCATTTATCCTGCTGGAGAGTTTAAAATCCCAGGGAAGTACAGTATTTTTTTTCTGCCTGAGGTAAAGATCTGAGTCAATACTTTAGATTTGGAAAATACTGTTATTTCAGCCACCTGCATCCATAAAAGAACTTAGTGGAACTTAAATGAAGGGTAGTGAAGACTCTTTCAATTAGATTTAAGCCATTCGAAAGCCAATATGAAATGTATTTCTTCGTAGCAGTCTTCAGAGGTGATTCCAGTGGAATGAGTCATCATTTTGGGCTATATTTGCTCCTACATCATTCTCAGAAGACAAACTGCACCTTTGGGTGATGAATGCTTGCTTATTAGAGAGAAACAATGCTGTAAAGCTCCAGCAGCTAGCTGCTTAAATATCACATAGGGATGGAATTTTTCTAGATGAAAGCCTGAGATTTTCTGTGGATAAGTAGTGTGTGTCCTTGGGAGGTTCAATTATACTGGGAAGAGTTTCTATCCAGCATGATAAAGATCAGAATTAATAAAGATCAAGGGTCACCTCAGAAACTTTGTATTTCAGGATATGGAAAACACCCTGGTTAAATTCACTCAATAGATATCATCACTAGTCTCAGAGCACTTAAAAACAGGAGAAAAAGCATCGCTCTGCAGTCAAGTAAATTACCAGTATAGTCCAATTAAGCACACTATTTTGCAAAAAAAATAGTCTATTTTAAAGAGAAGAATAACCTCCTGGTACTTATGCATATGATTTTATATCCAAACTGCCAGTCCTTAGACCACTGTACAAATGATAGAGAATGAAAAAAACGTATTGCTACAACATCGTTTAATTTTTGCTGACCTTTTTAATTAAGATTGAGTTTCTAATTCAGAATTATTCTTTACTGATGACATTTTTTTGCAAGCCCAAATTACTTACAACCTGTCCTTTATGGAAAACTTTGTTTTCTGGTTTAGTTCAATTCTATTTTATACTGATCCTTATACCACTCTTATTTCATAATATTATGCAATTACATTATATCACTGCCAAATATATCTATAGAATGCTATAGGGTGGTAATTTAAAAACCCCTCTAAAGATAGTTCAGATATTCAGTATAATTTTCTATTTATATCTAAAATTTTGGAGTAATCTCTTTCTGTTCAAGAACATATTGATTTCCAGGTATCTATTGATTTCTTTGGGACCTTTCCACAGTGGAGGGTTTGCTTAGTGAGATATAAAAGGTGAAGTACAAAAAATAATTAGTTTTGCAGTATGAAAGAATGGCATACAGAGAGACTCACTTTGGTTTAAAGTGATGACCTTAGAGTTAGATCTTTCCAGAGCAACTGAACTTTTGCCGTTGCTTATATAAACTCAGTGTATATGCTAGCAGATCTCCACTTGAGCAAGACTGACAAGAAAAAAAGCTATTTCTTGTCAAATATTTTTGGGGGAAGATAGTTTGCATGACTGATATTTAATCAAGATGCATAAACACACTTTGCCAGCAAATTACATTTCTGAGAGCAAAGACCCTTACAATGAATGTCATACACCATAATATTGTTAAACATATTTTCAGGCTACTTAATTCTCCCTTACAAAGGCTGATGCATATTATGAACAAAGTTGTTTGTATGATGTAAAGGTAGTTGCAAGCACACTCATAATATGTAATAAAATAAATACCTTTACATACATCAAGCACTGGAACAGGCTTCCCAGGGAAGTGGTTGAGTCCCTATCCCTGGAGGTATTTAAAAGATGTGTAGATTTGGAGCTTTGGGACATGGTTTAGTGGTGGATTTGGCAGTGTTAGGTTTATGGTTGGACTTGATGATCTTAAAGGTCTTTTCCAACCTAAATTATTCTATGACTGCATATCTTACCACACTACAGTGTGTCCTTCTGGCCAGTCTCAGAAGCCTCAAAGACGGAGATAAGAGAACTGAACCTCCAGTAAAGTTTTTGAACCATATTAGGGTGACGCATGTTGAAAAAGTGAAGCTAATTTATGGGCAAGTGGTACCACCCAGTCTCAGAAGCGAAGGCAGATAAGAATCTTATCAGTCATGTGATCAAACTCAGACTTCCTTGCATGATCACTCTTATTTGCTCTGAGCTTTCCCAGATGCCAAGCATATCACAAAATATCTCATGTAACAAAGAGGTTTTCCCAAATTTCTAGGGTCATAGCTGAACTGCAGAACTTAGATCCCAAACTATTCACTCTAGAATATGTCTTGTATATAATACTGCTACACTCTAATGATCAAGAGGAAAATAGGAGGAAATCTGATTAAAAGTCCAAGCCTTCTGCTTGTTAAGTTTTTTCTTTCTGTTAATTTATTACATTTTCATTTATATCCTAGTAAAATAATAATATATAATATGTATAGCATAGTCTTTATATAATACATAAAAGTATAAATATATACATGTATAAAAGTATAAGCATATAAATATGTATATATACGTATCAGATTAAAAATTGTGTCTTCTGTGAAACCCAAACCCCAACTGGTTTATATTCCACTTAGTGAGAAATTAATTTGCCTAGGTATTATGTTGTTTGTCTTGCCAATAACCTGATTGGTACCCAGTGTCAGTGTATCTAACTGTTTTCTTGGAAAACGGTTTCTAGAAATCAGTTTCACTTGCAGTTCTTTGGCTTTCTAGACGTGTGGGCCTTGCATAGAAGTCATTAGCATCCTTGACAAATATTTTTCCATTGCCTGTTGTCCTCTGCTCAGTAAATTGAGAGCTTGCTTTTAAGCTACTTGATGCTTACAGTAACATGAGACAATCAGCACCCATCTAGCAGCAGGACTTCAAAGAGAAATCACTCTTTCCCCTGCCAGCCCTGACCCATGCACAGCAGTTTCTGGAAGCAGCTGGGTTGCTTTGAACTCAACTTTAACTTTACTTCAGAGCCAACTTAGGGCTCTTATATAGGATGTAAATTGGTGTAGCAAGGTGGTGTAACCCACTGGTGAGTGGGTGTTAGAGGGCCCCCTCTGTGCAGACCCATAGCATGTGTGAGTTGCTATAATCCCTGACCACAGCCTTGTACTTCTTTAGTTCATGCTGGAGTAACTTATGCTTTTACTTCTGCCTATCCCCAGCTGAACCTTAATAAATAACTCTTATTGCAAACTGCTGGGCCACCTGGGGATCAGATCTGGGGGAGCCCCACTGATCAAATGAAAGTTCTTTGAGCAGAGGAAATACACAGCTATAAATACCGGCGGCAAATAATTTTCTTCCTTGCGTTTTTCCCCCATGGGTACCAGTCCCTTGACCATCCATGCTCTATGTCCGTTGATTCATGCTCCTCTTGAGCTATATTTAGGATTAAACCAGCTCATTCCTTCTGAGAGGAGACTGGCTGAGGTTATATAGATTATTACTCTGGGGGCTGTAGTGCAGTCTTCACCTTACTTCAAGCACTTTGAAATGAGGAAACAGACGGGTGCCAAATGGCAACCAGAAACAGTCTGGATCAAGCGACATGGTGGAGATGCAGCCGGCCCAGTCTCAATGGGGACAGCCATGGGCAGATCCAGCACAGACCTCCCATGGTCAGGGGACTAGAAGCCCCTCAGAGGGAAGAACTTTAGCAGCACATATATTCAGATTATACTGATTATTCATATGGAATCCATATCGTTATGAGGCACAGCTCCTCAGTATCTCCTGTGAATGTCCCAGGGCCAACCTTTCCTTGTCAGCTGCACCTGGTCCTTTCAAGGCAAGAAGCCTTTGAAAGCATCCATGTGGGATACAGTGGGGGGTAAGGACAGACATGACTGGATGGATAAGTGTCAGTTGATAGGAGATCATGAGCAGTGGAGGGAAAAACACATGCTTTATTTGCTACTGAGGCCTATAATTAAATTCTCTACAAGTGACACAAGGAGAATTTTCAGTCAGATCTTTGCACAGAATTTTAAACTGGATATACTGGCTCAGAGCTCATGGTCTTCTTATCAACTCCCCTTTTTCACCTTACTACTAAGTGCATATCTTCTTTACTAAGTCCAAAAGTAGATAGCCATGATTTAGGCTATAATTGCCAGCAAAAAATACGTCAATCTGACTAATCAGAATATGATTTAACAGATTTGTTCACAGGCATAATATGATACTGGAAGAAAGGTCCCTTTCTAGAAGAAAATGACTTACATGTTTTATACACCGTACGTACGTAACTCTTACTATCAGTTCCCACCAGCCCAGTAAGTGGAAATCACCACATGGATATTTAACAAAAAAGATAGCTTTGCTGTCTGACTGAATTTCCTCAGGGTTTGTTTGTGTAGGAGCTCCAGATGCTAACTAACACCTTCTGGAGGCCCTGCTGAAACAATACAGAACTGTTGCGTAATTTAACTGAAAAAGGGAGAGACCTTTTCTTAAACAAAGCAAATAATGTTTTAAACTGGAGGAACCTTAGAAAAAGAAGTTAAGTCCTTTTCTGTATGTCAGCTGAAATGAACACTGGCTCTCTTAGAGAAAACCAACTTGCAGGAGGCGTCAGGCAGCTTCCCCAGGGCTTGGGCTGTGCCAGGGCTGACTGAGACACCCAGCAGTGGCAAAGGAGGTGCTTGAGGGGGACTACCCACTTTGCAAAGCCCTCCAACAACACCAGCTCAGAGTTTGGAGCCAGAAAAACATCTAACAAAGAATAAATTATCATGTTTCAGTAAACTAATGTCAAGCAGGAAGACCCACAGGTTGCCGAGAATCAAGAAATGGAAGTCAGCTATTCAGGCAAAGCTGAATTTGCTCAGTGTCTTGAATGCAAGTTCAGGGGGAGCAGGGCATAAACAGAAGTGTGAGTAAATAGCAAAACTAAAGAAAAGAGGTGGAAAGCCCAGAGCTGAAAGGATCTAGAAAGCTAAACTAAGATTTCCAGTGCACATGGGATATTTGATTTGCTAATTGATCAATTTACTTTTACCTACACAAGCAAAACATTATTATTTCTCACATTGTGGACACAGTCATACCTAGGCAAAGATCCCATGGGCGAATATAACTTTTCATAAGCCCTTCAGTTTCTATTGCTTTCATTATTTATATACCATTCAAACAGACCTGTCAGGTCCTCCATGAACGTGCAACCTCTGTAACATCTCCCATGTAATATTTCTTGTAATGATGACCATAATTTCTACATTTGCAGTGTATTCCCGGGTTTTGAGGCCCTTTAATCTGTCAGGCAGCAGCTTGCCATGGGGAATCACAGAGCAAGGAAGACACTGTGGTGCTTCAGGGCAGCCCAATGAGATGCACCTACCAGGGCCCCAAAGGTCCTGCTCCACCCTGTGACCCAAGGGGCTGGATTTGGTGCTGTCCCACCAGGCACCACAGCATGATCTAACACAGGGAAGCAGGAAACGTTAGAGAGATTTTGTTAAAATGGTACAACTTCTGTGGGTTGACAGGACCTTAGTTGCTTAGATGAAAAGTAATGAAATAAATTGCAGTCATGAAAAAGGAAATCTGTCATCTAGTTTTTATTGCTTAAACTAGTTGGGGGAGTGGAATGGCTACATTGCTGCAGCTACATCATTTACATGGACTGAGGATCCAGCCATTCAGTATAATTTAGCAATTTTCCAATCTCTTATTCAGCAGAATGTAGTCTGAGGTGACCTTTTGCACGAACCTCTAAAGGCCACAGAAACTGAATACTTCCCAAGCTGACCATCTGACTTATCCTTGTGAAAAGTTACTCTGTATTAGAAGGTCAAAAGAAAAAGAAAAGAAAAGGCTCCTCAGCAGGGAGCTGCCCTTTGGGATGTTAGGTAATTTAAATTAACTGGCATCATGCTGAGTAGCTTACATTTCTATATCTGTATGTGAGTGGGAACAGCTAAGGTCAAAGGGTCAGCCTCTTCTTCAGTGGGAAGGCATCCTTTTGCTGCCCCTTCCTCGGTGAGCATGATGCTGAACATCAGTTTCTTTTGGGGTTGACTCCTACATTTTGCATGTCATGGCAAAATAAATGAAAATGTTAATGTGACAACAAAAGTAAAAATAGATTTTTCTTTCCCCTGACTGTTACCTTCCAGGATTCCTTGTCAGAGTTGCTCAGCATCCTCACATTTCCACTAAGGCTATAATGCTAGTCCCTAGACATAGGAGGTTTTGTAGGAAAGCTAGTATTAACTTGTGCAACTACTTGAATGGGGAAGTTTGTAATAAATGGATAGAAGAGAAGCTATTAGGAACTTGTTTAAACATATGACCTCTAGCTATTAAATTAGAAAAAAAATTGCAAAAAGTGAAATAAGCTTTCTGCTAACAGCACAGTGGGAGTTTAAATGGTCTTGTAGCCTATCCTCCCAGGTCTAGGAACCAGAGTCTCTAGCACTATGTCAGGCTTTCTCTGTGATGCTGAGTTTCTGCAGGCTCTGCCCGATATGAGTAAAATGGCAGAAATAATAATTGAAAGGTATTTTGCAAAAATCCACTCATTTATTTTTTGAAAAGTACTTTGACGCACATATATAAAATGAGCATATTGCATCAGGAATTTAAGAAGCAGTTCCAAAGGTTTTGTTCTCACTCCAATGCAGAGATTGTTTTCTTTTGATTCGATTCAGTGTGATTCAACTTGATCCAGTTCTGTTCCCATCAGTACATTGTTCCCTGTCTAGAACAGGTTTTCTGCATGTGCTTTTCCCTTACCTCTCTTCTTTCCTGTGGGAGAGGAGGGGGGAGAGTTTGCATGAGCTTTTAAGATTTGGGGATTTGTTTGTTTTTCATTTAATGTATGAGTGATGTGCTATGCATTTTGCTAAGGACAATGAAGCTACAGAAAAACATCTTTCACTGGGAAGGGAGGACAGGTTGATATTGCAAGCCAGTATCAGTGAAGTTTGTGATGCTTCATTCCCCATTCATTCATTCATTCATTGAAATTACCACTAAGAAACTCAAAAATGACTAAAACATTTTGAGCAGAACACAGCTGTTATTACAGCTCATGAGTTAGCCACAAAACAACTCAATAGCATCTTTACATAGATTTTGTAATTTTAAAAATTTCCTATAAAGGTTTCTCAAATTTTTGTTTTAATGCACTGCCCAAGATCACACAATGCACTATTGGAACTCAACATACTTTTCAGACTTTTGAAGTTACTTAGTTCCACTTGGTGTTTCACACCACATCAGAGGTGTGCATTATCTCACTGTAACACAGTCTTGCCATGTCTCATTGTATAATTAAGCTCCTGCATACCAACTAAATCAGTTAATGGATATATTACTGATAAGCTTATTAATAGAAGGACAGGTCAAACTGATTCAGAGCCATTAACATATCTCTAAACAGAAGATTGCATTAGAGACTGAAGGCAGGACTGTTTATTTGTGCAATTGCCCTATCACTGAACTATTGACTAGTGCTGTTTTGTAACTCAAGAAATCTGCATATTATTCTTGCCAAAGTGAAGACAAGGAAATGTACCATAGACTTCAAAATGCTATATAAATTAAGATTCCAGCCAGTAACCAACTGCAAATGGAACTGGGGGATAGGGAAGTGAGGTTTGAGGCACACCAGAAATTAAATTTATGCCACAACTTAAATATCTAAAGCCATTTGTGCCAATCATCTATGTTACCCTTATAGTCAATAAATTGAAGGGTGATTCATCTCACCTGTTTCTGACACCTATTGTGTAGATGAGGTGAATCACCCTCCAGGGTTGGCTGTTTTTTTTCTATCAACGATTAGATAAGTCTTGAGTGGCTGGTTTAGATTTAGATAAGTAACATGTAGATATCTCGACCCTGTAGATAAATTCCACTCTGTATAGCAGGAAATTATCCACTAAATGTGCTTCTTCCCCATAGTCAAAGTTCTACACAGAGTACGGAGAGGCAGACCTAGGCTGACTTTCACCAGTAGACTAAGCCACAGCAGAGAAGGCATTTCAACACAACTACTGCTTAGTTGGGACACCTTGGACAGTTAGGTGTGCACTTGTTTTACTAGCCTGACCTGAAATCCATGCCATGATTTCTTCACTGCCATTGTTATTCAACTCTTGCTGGATTAGCAAGATGCACCCCCATACTTCAATCATGTCTTCCTCTTACAGATTACATGGAACCTAAATTTGTGACCCACCAGATCTACATGAGTCAGGGAGCATGGAAAGCTGTTTTGTCTTCCAGTGATCATTACTGATTTTGGTCTTGTCAGATTATAACTTCTTTCCAAACCAAAATGCATCTACTGTATTGGAAAACAGCCTACTTAAAGTGTGCATGAGGCTATCATTCCCACCAGGCTCCCCAACCATGGGGAGACAGACCTGCTGTTTTCCTAAGTCATGTGACAGCCAGCTCTTGAGAGGAGATAAGTTATAACTTCCACTGAATATGTGGCCTCTTGGCCAAAGAAGACGACTGATTTCATTTTTTTGTGATGTTAGACCAGTTTACTTGAGGGCTAAGATGAAGCCTGAGACCAACAGTAACTCAGTTAAAATAATGCCATCACAGAATAAACAGCTGCCAGCAATTGCCAGATGATTATATTGAAGTTCCTGTCTTGATTTGTAGATGAAAAGAGCTAAGATAAGCGTCTGAAATGTTTATGTAAACCATCACAGGGATCTAAGAGTAAATCTGATAACCAGACTGTGCTCAGACATTGTGCTAACAGCCCTTCTGAATCCATTAGCAGATTACATTTACCTGATCATTGCATCATTGTATTAAAATACAATTAATCACACTTCTAACACTTTTTTTTTTTTCAGGAGGACAACACTTTTACTAGAAGTTTATCCAAAGCCTAGCATGATGGTACTACTAAGTTTCAGCCCATCCAGCTGTTAGTAAGGTGCACTGACAGAAAGTAGGTCTGTGCATTTTTCTGTAATTGTCATGCATGTGGTAGCAGAAAATAGGTTGCAGAACCATTGCATTCACACTGTGGCCTGAAGGAGTACATAAGTCAACCATTAATGAAGGGGCTTACTGTTCACCACATCTTGTGGTTTCACACTACCTCTCCCTTGGGATTGCATAGGCAGATGGTTAATATGTATTAATTATCTTCCTATGAATGCCCTCTCACTTTTCTTGCCATTTTTCAAATGACTTCTGAAAACACTTTGAAAAGGTTGGGTGAAATCTAGATTAATCTGAATATTGGAGGAAAATCTTCCATTTTCTCTATTGCCAACTTTTAAAGGTTATTTAATTTATGCTGTTGTAAATAAAATAAAGTCAATGAAAATTAATTTCTCCAAAGCAAGAATGGTAGGAGTGAGCCTTCCATTACATTGTCTGTATGGGATATTGAAATAATCTGTTCACATAAGCTATGTTGATTGTGGAAAGCTAAACAAGAAAAAACACACATGCTGATGAAAGGTAATCACTTCTTATCACTGATTCTGATTTTAGACAATTTTTATGCATTACTATGGGGCACATGCAACTTTTCCATTTACTGTGAATGAATTCTATAATACTAAACCACAAAACTACAAACATGCAAAGGGCACACGCGTTATGTAGTCAGCTAAACTTTGTATATATTTATACTCAACTAATTAAAATCCCAGTCCCAGGACATAGCGATTTCTTTATCCCTTTTCCGTCATTTGTGATATTAGCTGTGCTATTTATTACACAGAGTAGAATTGCTTGTAGTTTAAGCATATTGCTTGACATGCAAAGTATTAATGGAATCAAATATGATCTAGAACAGCGGACAGATAGTCACATATACAAGAGATTGTATGTCCACTGAATTTGAAGGAATTACACTCTCCGGTAGAGAATCAGGTCTTTGAATACATTTTGAATGGATTTTTCTTTCCAATTTTACCTGCAATAGGAAAGGTTTGATCCTTTCAGGACTTGAAAACATACCTTATTCTTATAAAAATGGAATCACTGCACATGTTTTGCATCCCTTCACTGCCAAAGGGAATGTAGCTTTTCTGTACAGCTGGGCTTACCAGAAGAGTTCTCAGTTCATTATGAGGTACTGCCATCAATAATATTCTTTGAGGGAAGATGTGGATGGTATGTCCATGAATATACATATGACTACATATATAAAGGGAGAGACATACAGATATATTGCAAAGGCTTTGCAATTACACTGACCTGCATGTGGATGTATGATATGCTTTCTGAGGAAGCAAAGCCAAATATGCATATAAATTAAAGCTAATTTATAACACAGAAAAGATGTAGCCCCATGAGCCCATATGGAGATGTGCTGACCATGAAAACCTTTTCCCTAATAGTGAACATTTTGCTATGTTCTTAGGGAAGAAATGGTGGTATATAGAGGAAATAAGTGCTCCTGTAATCTACTGAGTATTCATCTGTGACTAAAATCTCTGCTCTGGTCTTCCCAGAAGTGTTACACTGTTCTTTACTTTTTGTAATAAAAAATACCAAACCTCAAAAAACGAAACACAGAGGATGAAAAATGTGCAAAAAAAAATGACTAAAAGTTGTGTCGTAATTGGGAAATTATATTTTGAACAGGTGCTTTGTATGTCAGATGTGAAATATATCCCAAATGGCAACATGGTTTGAAATACTCTTTCCCCCTCCTGTCTGTCAAAATGTCCATCAGTCATGACAAATTGGTGTAAATGCCAGGAGAATATGCAAGGGTTTTTTTCAGGCAGTCTGGACCTATATAGGATTGAAGAGGCTGATGGATTTTTCAATGGGCAGTTTATGTTTTGTATATTTTAAGATCTTTGTCCATGTATGTCTGTCTCCTCATCTGGCCCTTTTTCTCATTCTGATTCCTTCAGAAAAGATCAGCCTTTGGAGGCCAGTCCTCCTAGGACAGATCCTGTCCTCTCCCTTTTTTCCTCCCAGGAATGCTCCTACCAGGTACAAGATGCTTCTCTTAACTTTGATGTGTTTCCTGGACGTGCAAGGGTCTGCAGTGGGACTTTCTCCTGTCTTTTTCACAAGCGTGTGACTCTGTGTGCGCGCGTGTGTGTTTTATTGAACATATGCGGGTTTGGTAGATCAGAGACAATTTTCCCCACTGTGTATTCATGAGCAAATTACTTCAGCAAAAATTACAGGCAGGGAGAGATGAAGGAGAGAGTAGGAGAAATAGAAGTGCGGCAGGAGTTACTTTGGTAGCATGCATGCGTGTGGGGTGTGGTTGGTTGTGTTACAGCACAGATTTACTTGTACCGCCTCTGGGCGTCTGGATGAGCCATCAGCTTCAGTTGGAATTGCACATGCATACAAAAGCAGGTGAGTGATCAGTTCTGCAAAAGGCATGTATTGCCTCTTTTAAGGAGATTAGAACCTTTTGACATAAAATGTAAGATTTGGTTTTTCTTTATAGAAGGTGATCAGTTGGAAAAACTGAATGCTAATGGTATTTTGAGAATTAAGCTTTGTATGGGGACTTGTTCTGAATGAGAATGAAATGTGCAGGCAATATTTTACACAGACACCCAGGATTCCTGCTTGGTGTCCTCTGTCAACAAGGTTTCCACAAAATTGCGTCCGTCTGCAGACTTTGTTGGTGTTGGTCACCATGTGTGACGTGTTTCTGCAGTAAAAGCAGTTTAAAGTTAAAAGTAGTTCATTTGCCTGAAGCAGCAGCCAAAACAGGAATACAAGACAAGACCTGACTTTTTGGAAAATAGTTGGGGTATTCTGTAATCCACCCGCCTGCATGTTGTAATGGTCTGATAACTATGGGGAAACACACGTCTGGATCCCAACCCTCACACCTCACCAGCCCATTGCAAACTGAATTAGGTAAATGATAGTTAACTTAAGCAGATATTGTGGCTGAAGCTGAGTGACTGACTGACTGTAGTCAGATGAAATAAAAGAAGCTTCACTCCCCTCTGAATTTCTCCTAGTGGTACTTATTTTCCTAATAAATGTGTAATGGAAATGCTGAGCCGTCAGGAAAAAGGAAAGGAGGCCTAGATGGAGAAAGTGAGGAGAAAGGAAAAGGAAACATAAATTTAGGAACCCTGAAGATGCAGAGCTATGATTCGATTCTTGGGCACCTCTTGTGCTATATAACCCGAGGATATAATACATTATTGCAGGGGTGAAAATAAGTTTAGAAATCCAGTGGATAGGTGGAAAAAATTTGCTGCAGATTTCACAAATCTAGAACTAAATTTGTATTAGATCTATACTCATGCAACCTGAAGTAATGAGTATAGTTGCACAGTTGTAAGTGTGGCAGTATTTAAATTAAAACAAGAATTATGTTCCAGTTGTGTCACTGATTTTCAAACAGGTTCTTCTGTTTAGGAAGAAACTGTTTCATATTGCCTGATATTTTTCACAGTAAGCATAGGAAATGAATTTCTACATATTGTAATAATTTGGGCATGTATAGCTCAAAGACACAAATATTTGCAGTTAAAAATTAATTAATCTACCTGAGGCAAAAAAACAGAAAGTTGTGAAACATCTTCTTGCTAACATCTTCACTGAACTATGCTGTGGAGAGGAGTGTCTGGAATATGGATGGATCAGTTTGGAAACTACTGTATGGCCGATGTAAGACAGTAAGGATCCACTGACATATGAGAAGGCATATGGCCTTCTATACCCATAGATCACTCCCAGATCTCAAGAGATGCATCCTGAGAAACAAACTGGAATATTTCATTTTGGTTCCCATCAAGAGTGGTCAGTTCTATAATCTTTATCTACCAGGGTAAATCCTTGGCTCATATTATTTTATCTGAGCATCTCAAATGTGTTGTGGAATCTTATTGCCACAGCAAGCTATGAAGCAGGCAAGCATCACCTCTATTCTATAGAGGCATACAGTGGCAAAATAAGTGAATCTCATAAATATGCATAAGAACTTGGAGACAAAGCTGAGAGTAATTCTGGGTTTCTTGTACCCCAGTTTAGTGTTTTACTCTACCTAGCTCATATGGGCTACCGATTGGAGTGAGGTAAGAAACATTTTTATACAAAACATAGTTTATTCCCAGTCTATACTGGATGAAGCCAAGAACTTATTTTTTCACAAAGAAATCACCCTATTCCAGAAAAGTAGTATTTTGTAGAAATCCATCCTTGAGCCGGAACCTCAGCCAGTGAAAGCTGGATATGGTAAGTTTGGGTTTTGTTGAGCTGGCCTCTCTTGATCAAAAAGCACTTCAGTGGAAAGCCCGAGCCAGCACTACTCAGGCAGAACTGCACTCCAGCAGGCATGCTGGCTCTGACCCAGCCAGCACATCCCTGGTTTGTAGCTGATTCCTTCCATCTTCCCATCCGAGCTTGAGGGAGGAACATTTCTATTCCTCTCATTTCAGGTTCCTCTCCTGGTGTTTATTTCATTGCTAAGAACCATCATTATGGCGTATGATGGCACTAACATATTTAAAAATCAGAATGGATTTAGTTCATATTGGTGTGAGATTATTAGGGCTATTTTTAAAGTACTTTTTGAAAATAAAATAATATACGATGTAATATGATTTGGCTGGTGAAGGGTCTGGAGAACAAGTCTTATGAGGAGCGGCTGAGGGAACTGGGGTTGTTTAGCCTGGAGAAGAGGAGGCTGAGGGGAGACCTTATCGCTCTCTACAACTACCTGAAAGGAGGTTGTAGTGAGGTGGGTGTTGGTCTCTTCTCCCAAGTAGTTAGTGATAGGACAAGAGGAAATGGGCTCAAGCTGTGCCAGGGGAGGTTTAGGCTGGAAATTAGGAAAAATTTCTTTACGGAAAGGGTGGTCAAGCATTGGAACAGGCTTCCCAGAGAGGTGGTGGTGTCACCATCCCTGGAAGTGTTCAAAAAATGGGTAGATGTGGCACTTCGGGATATGGTTTAGTCTAGTCTACCCTTGATTGGTTTAGGTGGGCTTGGTAGTGTAGGTTAATAGAATCATAGAATCATAGAATCGTCTAGGTTGGAAAAGACCTTTAAGATCATCCAGTCCAACCAAGGTTAATGGTTGGACTGGATGATCTTAAAGGTCTTTTCCAACCTAGACGATTCTATTCTATGATTCTATGATAAAGTGAAACAATCTCTGTGACAACAAAGCAAAGAAATAAATAGCAAAGTACCTGAAATTCCCAAAGGATTTCACATGTAAAAATTTACAAGCCTGAAAAGATGCGAAGACAGATCTGCAAAGGACATGACATCAGTAATAAAGTCCATAGTTTTTTACAGGTACTGTGTTAGTATCTTTCAGATTTCTCCAATCTTGCTTAAGTAAGGCAAGAAGCAGTGCTCTCCTAAAGCACTGTTATGGTTTTATGAGATTTATTTAGAGGCTGAAGTATTTCTTAATGCGGTTAAGAACCCAGATCACAATTTCTCATCAAAGCAGAATAAAAGTTATGCACCCAATGCCTTGATTTACTCATAGAAAATTCCCATTTACTTCACTTGGTTAAGTAAGGGTAAAAAAAGCATGAACTGGACCAACTAATTTACTTTGGGAAAAGTTGTCTGTTTAAATGGCCAGCTTAGACAAGACACAATTAGAACTATATTGGTCTTTTCTCTTTCCTTCCAGTCTCCCATGAGTGTATTTATGAATCTCAAGAGGGATGCTTTTTGTCCTGTTAGCCTTAATTGCATTTTGTTTAGCTCAGTGTTTTAAACAAAAAGCTCTCTCCAGCATGGTTGAATTTATGGATCTCAAGTTTCTGTAAGGATGCACAGTTCTTGCTGTAAGTTGGCTCTTTATGCATCTGAAGTTTTTTGGGTTGGCTACATTTTAACCTACAAATGGGAAATCTGACCTTGCGACCAAGGGGAGAATAACCCAAATGATCACTCTGAAAAAAGTAGGAAAATGTTTTAAAGATACAGAAGTAGAATCCAAGTTTAAGTAACATTTTCTATCACTTTAATTTCATAATTCAGCCTAAGTATGATTCATAAATTAAAGTAATAAAAAGCAGGACAACATCTGTTCCACACTATGTGAATAGGAGGGAATTTGGACATTCGAGAAGTTGTTATGCAGACATTACATTCTACATGGGAACATATGAAGAGTGTTTACAGTAAAAATAACTTCTGATGCCTACTTGTATTTCTTTTAAAATGTACACATATGTCTTAAGATTTTAGTACACAAGCACTATACCTTTTATTCTAAATTTAATTTTGAAATTAGAGTAAAATAAATGGATGAAAAAAGACCCAGGTGTATGCTTTTATTTTTTAAATACTTTCATGTATCCTATTTAATGAAATAGCTTTTGCACATCCCCACTGTACCTCCCCGATTAAAAATCCACGCTTCCTCTGTGTAATTCAGATAATATATGTGAGAAATATGTCCCAACCTGGCACTGGTTTATAAAGCTTCCCAACCTTGTATTCATTGCAATGTTAACCACTAATTATTGCTACTAATAAAATCCCATGGTACATTGATTTATAAGTAGCGATTGCTTAATTCAAGATCAAAGCCAAACCTTTTTATTCATATCTTAAGAGATGAAGGATGTAATTGAGTTCATATACGGGCTGTTAAGTAACTTGCATATTTACCTCATACTTAAAACTGCTTCCTGAGCTGGTGTGCTAGCCCTTTTATCCAGGGGTATGAAGTTCAAACACTAACACTACTGAAAGAGAGCTATAAAGAGGGATAGATTGGGAATCCCTGCATCCTGATTACCCAAGATAAGAAGGTACTTGGGAGTGGAAGCAAAGGTGGTGAGAGCTAAATTAGCTGTCTTTGAGATAAAAAGTTAATTTCCTTAGGAGAAGAGCCAAGCCAAGCAACTGTCCCTAAATGTTCACAGTTCAAGCAGCAGACAACTTTTACGTTTATTGGAGATTTAATTTATGGTTCTGGTGGTTGCCTCTGCAGAGGATGGCAGGCAGTGGTATATACAAACACCTTAAGAGATAATCATCTGCAGAAGAATGCAGTCCCCCTGTAAAACAGTGGGTAATGAAACAGAAAAAGAAAAAAAATTGAAATAATGTATGCAAAAAACTGCTTTTACCGTGAAGCTAAAAATATGCAGGATTTTCTTATGGAGCTCCAGAAATTATTATAGCTGATCAGAGCAGTAGCTCAGAGAAATGCCAATTACTTGCTTCCCAGATTGCTCGGCATAAGTGATCAAGTGCATGCGCAGCTGATAGATCTGCACAGAAACATTTTGCACACATGCTGCAAAATTCAGACCCTGAATATTGAAACCTATTTGTAAATATTTTGCTCTGATTTAAACAATGCATTTATCTTTGGAAGCAGCTCATGTTTTACTGTTTTACTGATTTCAATGTTGAGAAAGAAAACAATTTATGATTGATGTTAGCAGTAGTTAGCTATGCAGCCTCGTACATGCTTAAAAGCCCTTCATATTATGGTATGTCTTCATACACAGTACCAGAAAGGAAAAGGCAAGGAGACTTGTAAGTATTTGTGTCAGATAGGATTTTTCTTTGGTCATTGCCCTTTCTCTCTGGTCTGAAACGCCTTCATATGGATGGGGCCAGCAGGAAGGCTAAGGGAGGATCCCAGGAACAATGCAAGTCATTTATGCACACTTGCTTTCATTTAGAAATGACTCGAGCCTTGAGCAACCCAAGTATTGGAGACTGGTTTCAAACACCATTGCATCCTATGTCCTCCCTTGCTTCTCTGCCATCTCCAGCTCCTCCAAAGAGTCTCAAACCCCCTTACCCATCCCAGTTTTCACCAGTCCTTCCAGCAGGACCCAACCTGTGGCTGTGCTGGGAGCATCCCAGGGTGCAGCCGGCTCCCTCCTGTCCTGGCAGCCTGGCTAGAGCCTACTGAGGTGCCTGGGGAGCTCTCATGGTGGACTGGCCTTTGGCTGGGGTGCTAGCTCTAGTGCCTCTCTGTCCTTTGGTCATTGAATTAATTTGTGGGTTTTTTCACCTAGTTCAAAGGCAAATGCATTGGTCAATGTTTACAGACCTGTATCTTAGGAAAGGTGTTTACAAGCTTGCTTTCAAAGTCATGGAGATACTTGAAGAGCTTCATTTATAAACAAAAGTATAAGAAAGGCGCTATAATTTTCTTTATGTTTGATTAAAAAAAGCACCTTAATCGGTTGAAACTCAGCATTTTCACATTGCCATTTTAATCTTGTCTGGGACGCTGTTCCTCTTGCAAATGCCCCGGTGTAACTCTGTGGGCATTTGCCTGAATAGAGACTTCAATCTGTGACCTGTCATGTTTTAGAACATAATTTTTTCGATCATCTAATTAAGCAAACTGGTTCATTATAAGCAATGCTAAGGTGTTAATTTAATTCCTGCTTGTGATTTTTTTTCAAGCTTGTTTACCTGTGAAGCCATGTGTAACTAAAGAAAATCCCCACAGCAAGTGGTGGAAGATCGACGGAGAAGAGGCCTCACTACTGCATTTCTTTAAGCTTTAGTCCAAAATCTCCAAGCCCCCAAGGTTTAATTATTGTGTGCAGTCTAGTGTTGAATAGGAAAAAGGGACTGTAGCACGAAGGAAAGATTTTCACACTGATACTCACAAAAGAACAGGAGCATTAAATGAAAAAAAATGTTCTGAGGTCCTAAATGCATTTAAGGTGAATCAAAGGGAAATAACTCACAGACCAAGCAAATTATGAATGGAATTGTTATAAATATTGAGTATTTATACATCTCTCCAGCATGAAATGCATCTTTGGGCTTATTGCAGCAGAATAAATAAGCCAGAAGTGTACAAGTTAGAGTTTTTCAAGCTTTCTTAGGCCTTTTCTTTATCTCATTTCAAGTTAGGTTACTGGCTTAAAAGAACTCAAAAGGTGAAAAAGACCTCACACTATTATTCACTTTAGCACATGTGTGACCTGAAGAGGATTAAAGGTTTGTTCAATCTCTATTCATAGTATTCTTAAAGAGTTTTCAAAGGACCTTTTAAACAAAGGTTGCCAAACAAAGCACTTCTTTTGTTGCTACTTAGCTGAGGCCTATTGTCAATTAATAAGCAGGCTTTCACTGCAGTGTAATTGGGGCTTTCAATTCTAATTATGTTGCATACATATAGAAAATGCGAAAGTAATATTAATAACAAAATAAAATTGTACGTATGTGTGTGTGTGTCTGTGTGTATACATACATACATACACACACATCCTCCACAAACACAAGCACACAAATCCCCATGTAACACTATACAATGCACTGTTACAACAGGTGCTATGTTCCACCACAGACTTGGCTGTATTTCAATAGTACCTTTAGTCTGTATCTCCAGAAAATGCTTTGATGTTTTACAAATAGCCTGTATAAATAATAACTTTAGTTAAAGCTGGAATAGCTACTGTGGTTACATTTATTCCAGCCACCATTATATTTTTAACATTTTTAATTAATTAAATTTAATTTTCTACACCAAAATATTATTGAGGATTGACTTTCTGGAAAAGTTTGAATTAAAGATGTTCCACTCCATTTTGATGACTTGAAAATGTGTTTACTATCTTTTCAACCTTTTCCTGAATAGGCATGTTTGAGCTTATAATAAATAGCTTTGATCATAATAAAAGTCTTCTTTTAGGATGGGAAGAAAATTACATTTTGATATGAGATTTTGAAAAATCATATATTGTACTTGCACACTGCAATCACACGAGACATCTGGAACTCAGCATAAACACATTTGTATGCACTCACACATATGTATGCTTTTATATATATACACATACATTATATATATATGTGCATATGCACTGTTGTATGTGGAGATAAGTAGACATAGAGATAGATGTGGTTATACAGTTAGATACACTCACAAGGGTTCTTGTGGGATTTTGACCCTATTAAATAGAAATAGAAGTTATTTCTTATCAGAGGAGGTATATATGTGATACAGAAGGATTATATCCTTATTTGCATAATTAATCTAGCTTAAAAGGGGAGTGCATGGAGGAAGTGGAATAAACTGACTGCCAATGGAAGCAAAAATACCATGTGCAAGCATATGAGATTGTCCTAAGCTACAACCTCACATAAAGGAGGGAGGGGTGCTTATCTACGAGATGTGGTAAAAGATAGGGGAGCACTTCTTCAGCATTTACAAGAACCAAGCCAATGATTTGCAGGTACTTGGGAGCATCGAAGGCTTAGGGAGGGTGAACTGTAGGGAACTCCACGCAGACATGGCTTCAGTCTAGGTGGAGAGTCTACATTTTCTCAGCTATGGCCACACCATATGGCACCAGATTAGCCTCCACTAGCGGAGGGAGAGGAAACTTTCTCACCATGTGCCTTTTTTCCCCCTTCAGAAAATTTGCCTCTGAAAATTGAGGTTGTAGGAAGGGTTTTTTTCCCTGTCTCATTCTAGACTCTGTAGTATAAATCTCATCTTTCAGTTTTTATCCAACTATTTCTAAGCTGCGGAACTGAATCCTTATTTATATCCATAATCTTTATTCTTAATTTATTGTGAGCTAGAAGAATTTATAAATCTTTCAAAAGCAGACTCATTACAGAAATCTTTACTCTTCCTTCCTTCCTTCCTTCCTTCCTTCCTTCCTTCCTTCCTTCCTTCCTTCCTTCCTTCCTTCCTTCCTTCCTTCCTTCCTTCCTTCCTTCCTTCCTTTCAAATCTCTAAGAAATCATGTGTATTCCTGGGATCACTGTATACGGGTAGATACAGACATTTTTATGCACACATGCCATTAATGATATATGTGTGTGTGTAATTCCCGTATTACAAGCATAGATATACAATGTGCTAATGTAGGACTTTTTCAGAAGTCCATAACTTGATGACATAAAACCAGAACACATTTGTCATATACAGCCTCTATATTAGAAGGGAAATGTCTATATTTGAGGGTCCATACAGAGGAAAACTACATGAATGGAGACCTGTGTTTATATAGTTAGCCTAAAGGATTTCTTAACATTTAAATGAAATACCAGTATATAATTCTGTTTGAATTCTTTGGTATGAAGTGGCTCTCATAACCTGTAGCTCTGGACATAATGTAACTTTGCCCTAGAGATTTTGAACCCATTAGAAGAGCACTGTTTTTGTATAATGCTCTTGCTGAATATACCAAAGTTCCCAAACTGAGTATAAACCTGACAAAAATCCATAATGCATGTTTAGAGACAGGCTTGCCCAACAGATCACATGCTTCTTCCATAAAAATTCACCTTTCCATAAAAATTAATTTGTTTTTGTTAACACTGAAATTCAAGTATATTTTCTACCCTAAGGATGGACTGACTTTCCTCTAGGTCTGTGAAGGTCCTAATGTTAAGACTATGACAAATATCATTAGCAGTAAGTAACATGAGGTCATTTGCTTTAAAAGATGACAAGATACTCTGGATATAGCTCCCACATCAGACCTGCAACTGAATAGCTCCTACTCAAGAATTCATGATACAACAGGTAGTAGCAATGCCCTATAGCTACTCTTCAGGATGAAATGGCTTGAGTTTAAAATGTGTCAGTTTTTGGGGCACCAAGAGTGTGTACTTTTGTTTGTGCTGTATTGACTCAGAATAATCACTTCTGACAGGAGATAAAAAATAAGTGCTGAAAGTTATTTTCCCCCATGTAGTGTCTACAGATTTTGCCAAGAATGCCATATGAAGCTTCTAAAAGTTACAAATGTGATATAGTGCATGGCATTTAAGCTAAAAAAAATAAAAAAGGAGGTTAATGACTTCTTCAGTATGAGAAAGAAATGGTGTATGATGAGCTGATGTTTTTTATGGCAGACATATCTGTTAAACAGGCACTTCCTTTGCCTTGGATCTTTGGGGTCCTCCTTGCATGGCGAGGAATGCCACGAGGGAAAGAATATCACTGCTGCAGGCCTTCTCTGAAGTCTTCAGTTCTTGCGCGCAAATGGTTTTGAAATTCAGAAAAACATTCAAAATTCTGTACATTCCTTTTCAATATGATTTAAAGCTAGTTGTTTCAATGGGTCTGTAATAATATAAATCAGCGGTGTCTAATGACCTGCAGAAGGACAGGTTTGTATTCGCACAACCTGTGAGAAAGTGTGAGCCATTAAGAACCGCAACACAGGTCAGGGAAAGGTCCGGTTAGCCCAATATACTCTATACAGAAGTATAAAAGAAAGAGTATTAAAAAAAGAGGAGTTGTAGACTGATTTTTAGTAAATTAGATTTTAAGAATCAGCATGTCCAGGAATTCTTGAGCTAGAAGTTATGTCTAGACCTTCATTTAAGAAGTCCGTGGAAGATCCATCTTCTGTGACATTTTCTTGCCTTTTTCCCTCTTCGTACTTTTGGACCCTGCAACATCATGTCACAGTAAGTTCCATAACTCAGTGCATTTGCTTTTCTTTCTTTTGTTTTCAACCTGCCACCTGGGAGCCCCTTAGTTTCTTGTACCACTCCTCTCCAGACACATTCTTCATAATGTCAGGATTTTATTGAGCTATAATATGTCTCCCAGTCACCTTTTTCCTACGCCTTCTAGCCTTTTCTCATACAGAAATCACTGCATACCTTTGATCATATCTGTTGCTTTTCCAACTGCTCCAATACCCTTTCTGAAAGAGAATGACTGGAGACACACACAGGGTGTGAGACATAGGCAAAAGAGTGTACAAGGCACTATAATAATGTTTTCTGTTTTCTCTTTCTTTAAAGGGCCAAGTTTGTATTTGCCTTTTTGGCTACAGCTGAATACTGAGTCAATGCTTTCAGAGATTTGTGCATCCCTGTCCTAGGCTAATTTACAGCAGTTGCTGTATTTTTATAAGGAGGGTTATTCCCTTCTCCTGCATACATACATGTTATTCATCGGCTATTTTGTTATTGATCCAACTGTTATTTTGTTATTTGTTTTTGGGTTTTTTTTTTTTTTTTGTTAACTGTTTTGGTTTTTAACTACAACTGTTTAGAATCAGCTTTATGTTTGATCATTCCAAGTAAGTTTATATCATTTACAGTTTTATTAGCTCCCTATATGCTGTCTTTTCCACACCATTTGCAAATACATTGAATGGCATAGATCACAGCAAAGATGAAATTTCTGAAAGTGTGAAGCAAGTGTCCAAGGAGAATTCTCTCTTCTGTGATGTTTTTTTTCTCTGTTGTAGCTCAAAGATGGAAATGTCAAAGATAGACGTCAGCAAGTCCATTGTCCTTTAAGAGTTTAATCCTATAGAATCTGAAAAGAAAACTTGCTTTGAAGATCTAAATACCTAAAATATGGGAAAATATGGCTATGCAGAGTCTCTTCAGTCTGTTTCCTGGGAAAAACAACAATCTTTGAGACAACTGTCTCTATTTATGGGGGCATACTTATGTAATTAGTTATTGCAATTCTTTTTTTTTTTTTTTTTGTGCATTATATATTATAGATACAGTCTGCAGTAGTCAGGAGGATACATATGCCCAGCTATCTAAACTTAGATCTAAGGTAGCAGTTTTCCTACTCATGTTTAGTCACCTTAAACTCAGGTGTATATCCAAGCCCTGCACACAGGTTCTGTCTGTAGTTGGAAAAGAGATGCACATCCAAAGGATATTTCAGCCCATCCTAAAACAGGTGTCCTGGAAAAGCAGGATGAATCACCACCTGGAATAGTGCCTCTCTTTCTTCCTTGACTACAGAGAGCACTTAAACAACTAGCTAGGCTAGACACTTAACTTTTAAATGATAACAGATAATTGAGATGAATCTTACCCCACATAATTCATTTAATGCTCGTTATAACTACGGACTGAATTTTTACAAGCACAAGTAGCTAGGTTGGTGGCTATGGTAAAAGACATCTGCAGAATTTCTTATTTCAGATAGAGCCATTTCCTCTGAAAAAGTTTCCATGTCCTGGATCTTAAAGACTCGCTTACATGGAAAAGTAAGCGCACTTGACAACTTTTCCATGTAAGTGGAAATGATGCCAGTTTAATTAGACTGATAAACTCCACGTGGAAATTATTATTTTAGAATGAGAAGGGCTTTTAAGCTTCAACTTTTTCCACAGAAACATTACCAAAATTGAAAAATCATAAGGAAAAAACCCTTAAGCAAACATACAACATTTTACAACTTAGTGAAGATGTTTGCTGATACAACTAGAGCATTTTGGTTTATCATCTTACTTTAGACAGCCGCTATAGCCAAAATAAGTAAAAAGGGACATAGAAGTATAGTAGTGTAAATAAGCATAACAAATTCAAGGGTTTTTTTGTGAACTTGATAGAAATTTCCGTCTTTTTTTCCCCTATGAATCACACTGCTTCACAATAAAACCCCAGTTGTGAATATTTGACTTTTGGATGACTGATTTCATCCTTTTAGCAACCAACTTATAAGCTTATTTTATCTTAGCATGATACTTTTTAATCCTTAGCAATATAGAAAGAGTCTTAATTTTACCTCTGACTTAATAAATTTGCGTCCCCATTAGAAGAAGTTGGGAAGCATTGGCAACTGCTGCTGCAAGCAGTACGCGTACCAATTTAATTGCTACTCTGTGATTAGACTCTGGTACTCCATAATGTTTAGGAATATAAACACCTTCCATTTCGTGAGATGTGCTTCGATGGCCAGATGCCTGGGAAAAAATTTAAGGGGAATGGAGAAAGGAGATGGATATCACTACTGCTTCAAGCCTTCTGTTTATGAAAACAGCCTTCCAACAGTCTGCAGCATGTCAGTGTGGAGGCAAAGTCGGTTTTTCCTATCTACCCTTGCGATATGTGTTGGACATCAGTGCCAACATACACATGCTTTTCAAACAGGCTTCTATAGGTTATAGAGGGTACCTCTGAGTTGCTGCCTGTTGTTTTTCTTTCCTGCAGCTGCCTTTCAGTTAATAATAACAGTAAAAAAAGCCACCTCCAAAACAAATATTTCATATACTAAAAAGCCAGAGGTGTACATACCTGCAAAATGGTAATAATAGCTGTTCCTGGCAATGGAATAACCATTTCAAGAGGAAAGAGGATGATGTCCAAGCTGGCAGTGAGGCTGCTGTGGGTGGAGGCGAGGACAGGAGCAGCCTTTCCCATCTCACCTTTCCTGTGCTCTCGTGTACTGCTCATGGCTTTTGCAGGAGCCTGGGAAGAGCATGGCAATAGGCTTGAACCAAAGACTGGACAAATTGTTTACTAACTGCAGCTGCAAAAAAGACTTTCAGGGTTCTGTCAGAACAGCCAGCATCAAGGGCAAGCGACATGTTACCTCTAAAACGTTGCAGATGTTTCTCTGAGAGTTCAGAAGGAGAAAGGCTCTGCTTCCAGTTAAATCCATTGCTGCCTCTGCTTCTCCTGCTACAACATCTGGCCGAACTGGTACTGGGGGTACTGTAGAAACAATCTAGCCTGAGAGTGGCTGCTGCCATAAGTTAAGTTATGGATGCTGTGTTTGTTTTCTGAAGAAAATCAATCTACATACGTATTATTTCTCATGAAGTCAACTCATAAACTATAGGAGGGAACACTGGAATGATCTAAATGTAGCCAACAGGTCAGCTTCCCTGGAAAATGCCAACTATATATCCTTATATCCACTCAATTACTCTCAAAGAAAGGTCTGATGCAACAATCATATTAACATGCATCTAGTGATCTGACATGCCAATATACCATCAGGCACTCATGTGAGCAGTCTCCCCATGCACTGTTGTGCAAATTCAGGAGGAAATGGATTCCAGGAGGCTAAATTCTGCCCTTGGAGGTTTGCAGGAATTACCCACTGACAAGTAGACATTTGTTTAGCTCTTTCATTAGATAGTGTGTCACTTCACTGAATCATTTTCCTTGTCTTCCACATAACCTTCCCCTTGCGCAAACTAAATTCTTGAGTCATCATTTGTTGTGGATGCAGAGGTCCAGGTCCTTAGCCTGTAAACCAGTATAATTCCTTACACTGGAGCATTAATCTGCTTCCTGAGGTTTATTTCTTGTCTCTTGGCTACAAAGCATAGTCACTTTTGGTGCTGTATATGTCACTATTTTATTATTACTCTCTTTTATTTAGTTTGTCAGCTTTCATTCATATATTCACCATTTTATTAATTGTGTTTTCCATTATTTTAATATTATTCCTTCACTCAGTCAGTAAAAATAGTTTGCCTTCACTCTTCAGCCTGTCCCAAATATCCTGTGGCTGAAGAAAATGTAAATTCTGTTGCACTAATTTCTCAGCCACATGGGAAAGATGGTAAGAACCCAGTGGCTTAAAGTCCTTTCCACTCTATTTATTGCAAAGAAGTAGCAATCACTGCAAAGAAGCCCTGCAGGACCCATTTTAGTAGTAGTAATTATTTCAGCAGAGGATGAAGAAGCCCTAATCAAAGATCAGGGATGGAGTATTTTAAGGGCAACAAAAGAGTATGGACGGAGGAAGACACTCGCTGGGAGATTTTATGGCTTGAGCATTATATTGGAAGGAACAGAAGAGAGAAACCTGAGAATGATGCCGAGGCACAGAGATGGAGTGGGATGGGGAGAAGTAAAGCCCCTTCCATCCTTTCTCTCTTTCATTTCTACTCCCAGTGGTACATCGTGCACTAGCAAATAAATAAAACATTATCAAAAATTTGAAGTGAAGTAGCTGGAACAGGTATAATGGTATTTAGAAACCTGGATGAGACATTTTCCAGGGTTAAAAAGTTTTGGATATGACAACAGGCAGTCAAGGTTGAGGAAATGGTATATAGATAAGGAGAGGTATCTGGTTAAAAATGAAAAATAGTAATCACAATATTCTGATTTTAAACTCTTCTAACTTTGTTTTACCTAAAAGTCATAACATTTTTCTCTAATTTTTTATTTAATTCTGTAATATAATATGTAGTTGTTTTTTCACCCAAATTAAAATTCTATCACAGTTGAAGAAAACTTAAGACAATTAAAATTCTGAAAGTTTATTCAAAATACAGATTTCACCCTGAAAAGAGAGAAACTACAGAATTCCACTAGTACTCCATTATTTTTAATAAGTTGGACATGGAAAGAACTGAGATAATACTGTTTTGAACAGCATCATAAAAATGAAAAGGAAAAATATAAATTAACACAGGGAGAGAGCTTTTTTACTTCTCCTTGTTACAGGAACAAATGGACATTGAACTAAAACTTAAAAGTGACATATCCAAAACTGATGAAAGAATTGCTTCTCCTCTTGACAAGCACTGTTAACTTGCATTTTTTGTTATCACAAAATGTAGTTAAGACTAAGGCCTTGGGAGATTTTTTATATCAGTCTTAAAATGGATTGAGAAAAAGCCACATTAAAGATCTGCCTGGAAAATTTGGTTCATTCTGAGTATGAGCAGAAAAAAATAACCAGTAGTTCCATTTATGATTGAAGTGGAATCTGATGAAGTGACCCCCTAAGTGGCTGCTCACACTGAAGATCAGGAGGAATGGATAAGAAAATAACAAATATGAGATCTTTCCTGAAATGCTTTTTTTTAGAAAATAGAAAAAGCAATGGAATTTGTGTGTCTGACTCCCAAGTTAATTTGGAAAGCCTTAATTAGTGGCTACAAAAATATTAGTTTCCTAAGTAGGAAGAACATCAGTTGTTAAGCATTAAGAGAAAATCACTTTTTTTGTGATTCTTTACCATTGCTATATTAAAATCCAAGTTTATTGGAAGTGTTTCACTCCAGCTGTTTATAACGAATAGAGACAGACTATGTGGATCTTGTAAAACTGCTGGTGATTTGCCATAGGTTTATTTTCAAAATATCCATCAAACCACTAGGTAAGGAGCAAAAATGCTGTCAGCCACTATCTGAGTTGGAGAAATACATTGAAGGACAGAATTTTTGAATGGTAGAAGCCATATAGTATAGTCATAGTGATGCACAGAAAGTCATTATTTGCCTTCCCAGTAGCTACCATTTGCCCCTCTTTCCAGGGCTCCCAATACACAATCTCTTCCACAGATCCTAAATGTACTGATACAATGAGTGCAGAAAAACCAGAAGCTATTGGTACAAATTCATCACAGGGAAAATGTCCCACAGGAACTCTGCAATGCATAGCCTCTCCTTACTTTCTTTCCCTCAAGGTTTACATTTTGTGTTTACACAGACTGGGGACCAAATAGGATCTTTATCTCCCCTAATTTTAACCATGTGGAAGTTAGACATCTAATTTCATGCTTTGTGGTCAAAGGAGACCAGCGTCACTAGAGCATAGTTCATCCCAGCTGTCTTTGACATATGTCTTTGGATGGGACAAATACCCCTTTGTAGGTACCTGTGTCTGCTCATTAATTACAGAGGGAGCCTCGATGAGTAATTTAGACTAGACATATCACTTTTAGAAGATAAATCTAGGTGAAATGGATGGAACTCCGGCTTCAGTGATCAAGACCCAGTTCCATGTGCAAGTTTTCTATTAGTAACAAGATTTCTAGGAGTCTTTCTGTGCTAGACAAGAGGGTGCACATTATGGGTATTCAGCCACTTCGGGTATCAGTAGACAATAATAGAGAAGACAGCTAATAAAAATATTCTTACAGGTTATAAATAAATCACACCCCAGAGGGTTAGATAAAGTTGAAAAAAAAAGAAACATTTTCATGCATTTACTAGAATGCTATTCAGTTTTCTAAAACTGCCAAACTATAATTGTACTTTAAGAGTCTTGCTTTATCTTATCTTATACTTTATGGAACTACAGTTTTGCTATATTAGAATTGCTCTGAATGAACTCATGAATATTTTTCCAATTAGAACATTTCCATGTTTTTTCCCCTGGAAAAAAATATATGTGTGGGCATAAAGTTCATATTTTCTGATGAGGAGAGTCAAAATAAAATCTTGCAAATATTTCATAACAAAATTTCATAAGGAAGCTTTTTGCTTTTTTTTTTTTTTTTAAGCCTTGACCCAGAATGACCTTTCTGTACTTCAGCGCATCTATTTAGACTGACAAGAAGAAGGTTTGGAATATTATTTCAGAATGTCCAATGATTTTGGTTCCAAATACATTATTTGACATTTCTAAACTGAAACTTAAAGAATATTTCTTCAGTGAGAAATGTATGCTCTTTGACTTCTCATCCACGCTCAGAATTCAGAAAGCAATTGCAAAGTGTCAGACGACTTCCTGTGAGAGGGAAGATCCATTTTTAGCACAGAGGGTCTTGGTATGTTACAACAAGGTTTAGAGTCCCTCATTACGATGAAGGCCCCATTATATTGCTTGCTACAATAGGAGAAGACAGTCCCTACCCAGACAGATTACGTGCAAGAGGTTTGCTGGCTCCACCATTATTTAGACATAGGGTGCAGACGGATACCTGGCTGCTCAAGGTCACACAGGAAATATGTGGCATCCCTGGAGCAATGCTCTGCTGCTTCAACCACAAGATCGTTTCAGGGTTATGCGGAGTGCAAATCACAGTAGAATTTGGACTTAAATACTATTATTATGTTTTAAGTTGTTTGTTGTGTTTGATTGCACAACCGTAAGTGGTTACTTTTTTCTAAGAAGGGGCAGTTCCTTGGACTGCTATGAACAGAAACTTCCGAACTCATGGTTAAATGCAAGATGCTGAATGAGGTAATTTCTATATGCTTTCCACCACCTGATAACAGTCTTTAGAAATACAAGCTTTCAGAAACCTCAGGTTCATTTCTAGTGGTTCCCTGCTTTAGGAATATTTTCTTGCTGATAAATTAGATGCTGACTCAGGGCACCAGAAGGTTGGTTACCACTTTTTGTAGAGAGATATATCTCTATATAAATATGTTTGCAAATGATATATATAGTTAGGGCTTTGGTTATATATTTAGAGTTATAGATATATATACATATGTATACATATTTAGCAAAAATATTTTTTGAGTTCTATAATAGTCTAGGAAAGACATCTGGCTAGGCTTTTCCCATAAAAACAGTGGTGCTTGGCAGTGCTGGGTGTGGGAAACCACATCTTAACTTGAAATCCAAAATGCTGACCTGACACCATTAGGGTGTAGCTTGTGCTTCATTGCTGGCTTCTTTCACATTCTGATTTTAACTCTATCCCTCCTGACATCATGCTGGAACATAACCTGACTGGCTTACTCAAGGCCGGGTTTCGCCTTCCTGACTCACTTCAGCTTCAGCTGGGTAAAGCCCTTAACTTTAAACACATGCTGGAAACTCCAGCTCACATCTAAAGTTCACCACATGCTTGTGCAGGTCTCCAAATAGGCCACTGAGAAATGTCTTACTCATTCTTTTTTTCTTTTTCTTTCTTTCTGTTTTTTAAGAGATGGGATTGGGCAACTCACCAACAGTGAGCTATGCTTTACCTGGGACTAGTATATCCCACTCAGGTGAAATTTTGAATGAATGCAGTGTATTTGCATGACAAAGGTGTAAATTCATCACACATAAATACACTGGAAGTAGATTTATTGCATCACTACAGTTTCACCCTCTCTTTCCCTTCTCTTTCCTCACAAATTTTTATTGGGTAAAACACACAGACTTACAAAGTCCCATTAAAGAGGAACCATCCAGCTAATCCTGTAATTATATACAAAAGAAAAAAGAAAAAAAAGGTGGTGGGTGATGGGGAAATCTTTATTTTAAAAACAAAAGTAAAAATCGCTTTTTCATTTAAAATATTCATATTGTAATTGTTATTTTTGTTTCAATTTGAAAAAAAAAAAACCCAAACCCTAAGACAAACAATAGTTGTAGGACTATGGCTCTCTTCTAAAAAGCTGGTATGTTAAAAAGGTTGAGGGAGGTGTTCGAGTTGCAGATGATGAATTGATGAACAGGGAGATGGAGTAGCTCAGACAAGGTCACACCAAATTTCTGTGACAGGGCTCAAAGTTCATCACAGTTCCCAGAACAAGCCCAGTTTTAACCAGAAGGCTGTACACCTTCCCTTGTGACAATCACTTCCTTCATGCTATGTAATGCATCTCTTCCATTTAAAATATTTGAATTTGATATCCTCTGTGGACCTGAGCTTGCAGCTGCTCTGTTCATGGAAATATATTTGAATTCAAGATGAAAATGAACAATCCACTTCATGTTAATAATGAACTCTGTCTCTCTTGCACTGTTTAATTTAATATTGAAGTCAAAGTATTTTCTGTAGTCTTGCACATTCACACAACATGCTCATTGGAGTTCTCAGCTGCCCCATGCAGGTTTGCAGGGATCAAAAGAGAACTCCTGGGCTCTGGTGAGGGACTTTGCAGACTCTTAGACAAAGAGACAGAGGAAAACCATTAGGGTTGTGGGGTAAGCACAGGACCTAGAAAATTCTGCTTAAATGGTCAGCAACAAAATCAGAATGTTGTTATTTCAGGCCTGAAGGGACAATAGAGGATACACTTCTCAGGATACTCTTCCTGAGCTGTCTGTAAGCTCAGGCAGATCATTCCACCCTGGCAAAAGCAGATCACGTATTTTCAAAGTAGTTATATCTGAAATCAACAGTAAATACCATGACAGTACATTACGTCAGCTGTGGATATGAGTAACACTAACAATATTCATATTTTTATCTAAAAGCTCTTTGTTTCTGGACTGCAAGACAAATGGGCATTGGGGAAATGGCATTACATGTACAGAATTACGGAAATCTAGCCTAAGTAGTGTTACATGGTTTGTATACAGTTTAGAGTTCTACCAATATTATTGGCTTCAATGTCTAATGGAAGATTTTAAAAATAAGCATTTCATGTAAAACTTTAGGACCCCCAAATTTATAGTATTTTGGCACCACTAAACTTAACAATATTCTGGCTGCTGACTTCCCTGGGTCCAGAACATACAAATCAGGGGCCTGTTCACCACAGGAGCGCAACTTGCAGACTCAGCTGTGCCATTCCAGTATCCCTTGACCTGGGTTAGGTTGTCTTGGGCTAACTCTGATTAATATTGTTTTATGACAGTGAAAGGAGCACAGTTGCACAGAGCTGTGATGTCTCTTTTTTCAAAGTTCCTTTTCATGTTTATAAGAATCAAGGCAACATTAGGAATGACCCAGCCACTCAGCAACAATCACATGTCATTCTGGTTTTGATTTTACAGCACACCAAACTAATTTCTTCTGACAAAACTCATGCAAGACCTTTTCTTAGAATATCCTATAATTTACCACAGATGGAAGTTGCTATGTTAGCTGCGAAGGAAGACTACTCTTTACTTGCTAAATATATTTCTCCTATGTGATCTTCTTAGCAGAAGGCAGATGCGTTGCATGTAAATTGTATGCATGTGCCTGTTTGCTTACAAATACAGCAGTGCATACAGGAGGTGTGCAATAAGCATGTATACACTTGTCTTTTTTAATGGTATTTTATCTTTGCTTGTGCCTATAAAATTGGGTACTTGCGATAAGTACTTGGGGCAAGGATGACTGAAGGATCTGGCAGACCCCAATAATTATTTATCTGTGTGCAGATAATTTACAATAAAGCTGTTCAGACTCTAGATTTGTGACATGTGCATCAGAATTTTTTTTAAGTACAGCAAAGATAAAGCACATGGTTAATTAGAATCAAATGTTGCTTAGATTGGCACCCTAATGTTCTCTGATCAGTGTGACGATTAGCCTCAGATATTTTGAGCAACAGTTACTCAAAAGATATTACATTACCTTCCATGTCTAAAGGGGCTTAGTAACAATAAATATTCTCTTCAAGATGCTATTATTTTCAGTGCAGATAGGAAGGCTTGACTGGACAACAACTGCAGGAGTGTATCTAATTCCTTGTGCACAGAAGTAAATATTAACACTGTAGCTCTTACAGGGAGACATATACATTTAATTTAGCATGTTACTCCATTCTCTTGTAAAAAACTAACAGATTATGATGCACAGGAATCCAATCTTATGAATATTCCCATGTCCTGAGGATTAGCATATCATCAAATACCAAAATGGGGCAAAAATTGTCCTCCATGAAAAAAATCCTCTAAAAATTAAGTAAAGTTATGATGACAGTTACCTTGACGCCTACAAAAAGAAAAGTCTGCCTGGCTTTTTAACCTGATAGAAGCTGCCTATTAGCCACTGACACCTCCTAGGTGGGTTCAGGTGGGCTCTTCATCCTGAACTTCAGAGAGAGTGTCAGACCAACACCCACCACAGGTTAGCACTCACAGCAGCGACGGGATCCTCTGCTGTCAAAGTGCATTTCTTTTAATTGAATTTATTTGTTTGTAAAATGAGTTTGTTTTCAGGGCTACAGCGAGACATTAGCACCATAAAAATAGCTCCAGACTAGCCTCTTGGCCGCCTGTAGCTTTACTAGTAAACTAAGAAGCAGGGATTTAGCAAGTGGAAGGCCTAGGCAGAGAGGTGTGGCTTGCAGCTCTTTTAAAAGTAGCCAAGTACATACTTAATTGCATTTCTGCAGGGAATACATTCCAGAAATGTGGGCTTGCTACCAAGAAAAGTCTGTCAGCAACAGAACTGGCTTGTGGTTAAGGCACTGGACTGTGACTCAGGATATCTGGGTGCTAGTCACAGCTCAGCCACAGGCTTCCTCTTGACTCAGAGCCAATTATTTAATCTTATTTTCCCACAGGTAAATTGAGTAATAACTCTCTCCTTTCTTGCAGGGTGGTTGTGAGGAGAAAAATTCATTAGTGTGTGCAAGGTATTCAGAGTCTACTTCTTAAATAAGCATTTTGGGAGAGGGATCATACAACATCTAGCAAAAGGAAGAACTCTATTGGGATCTCAAAGACTTTCCATAATATTAGATTATATCTAAATCACAGTAAGTGGACCAGAAAAGCCAATAAATAAATAATGCTTCATTTAATCTTATGCTAGTTGGAAGATTAGACTTCTCTAAATCATGTTGCTACTGTTTTGCCATCTGCTGGATTACTGTGTTTGGGGTTTTTTGTTTGTTTAAAGAGGGCAAAGAAGTTGCTAGGAGTATCAGTGCTGATCTTCAACCTCAAAAAAAAAAAAAAAATCCAAAGAATACTTTCCAATGTGAAAATTACCTTCAGAGGTGAATAATATCTTTTTTACATAATTTTCACAGGTGAAAAATTAGAGCAAAGAAAAGTTCTAGGCACACACCAGGAAATGATTGGTAGAAATCACAGTACCCAGCTTTATCGTAGCCACATCTCTTTGTAATGTGGTAGTGGAGAACAAAAATAGCTTGTTAGGGTGAATTTTCAACACTTTACTTTGTGTCTCGGACTGCAAAAACTGACTAGTTGCCTATCCTAGCCTGCCGTGCTGAGCTATATCTAACCAACACCCTGCTCTGCATACACGTAGAGCCCATTCTGGGTAAACTGAGACAGAGCCATGGCTTGTGGAAGATTGAGTGGGCTCGCCATCAGCTCCAACCTATCTTGTAGTGCACATTTCCTACCCAGATAGATGTGCAGCACTTGTGTAAGACCAACTCACTGTGATATGTGTAGCCAGTGCCAAACAGGAGGATAAATCACAACACCACAAACTCTATTTTACACCCCTTCTGAAGGTCTCCACCAGAGATTTGCTCAGGTTGTAACTCCTTCAATGCAGACAGGGTCATGGAAACTTCTAGTCCAGAAAGACTGGCTGACAGCAAAGGAGGGGAGTTTGTGACTATCAATACTTATCTTTTACCTAATGTGTCATTTTGATAGCTGTATCATCAGATGCTGCCCTACTGCTGTGTCCTCCCCAGCCTGCTGGAAGAAAAGGCAGGGAAAAGGGAAGGGTTAGCAGTGACCCTGCAAGGAGAGCACTGGTTGAGTACACAAAGCTGAAGTGCCAGCTCCTGGGCAGGCAGCACATGCCTAGGGAATGGTAAAGGACAATTAATTTCAGGCCCCAAGATGGAGATGATGATTCAAACCATAAAGCTTAGGCAAGGCACGAACTTTAAGGCTAAAGTCTTCAAACCAAACCAAACCAAACCTACTTTTGTTCCTTCTGCCTTTCTGATTTCTCAGTTTCAGAAACTGAGTGTGGATCTCATCCTGTAAAGACCTTACTTAGATCTACTTTGCTCACATCAATAAATCCAGCGAGCCAAATGCTACAGAGCTGAACTACTCTATGAGGAAAATGATCTGGGTTTGGTATATCCAGAGCAGGGTGTGAAATTATTGGTGTACATTTCATTCTCAGCAACAGGAATAAAGCTTTCCTAAAACTACGTTGCACTCTAATAACTTTAAGAGGCCTGGCTCTGTTTCAGTTTTAATGCTCTTCATTCAAAGTCTGTTTTTTTACAGCATGCCCCTTAAACCAAATCTGCTGTTCTTGTGAACCAGCAGTGAACATCTGTCCCACGCCACACACCTTCCTGTACTGGTTTCCTTGTTCTTTCTTTTTGCACAACCAGAAAGGGACAAGTTCTGACCACCCCCCCCCACATACACATGCTGCATGTCCCAACTCCTCAGAAGAAAAATAAAAGCACTATTTTGATTTTATTGCAACTACTTGAATGCTACCCTATCATGCTAGGATCTTAGCCTAGGAGAAACAGAGCCAACAAAACTTTTATGAAATTGCCTGCTGTAATACCTTTTCTTTTCCTAATGGAATATGTAGAGAAACAGAAGACACCAACTGATGTTGCTTTCATTACCCTTATTTTTCCTGGTTAGCCTGTATAGCCACAGTGCCTGGGACACCCAGCAGGATTCCACCAAAGGTTTTTTTTTTTTTTTTTTAGTAAAAGCTTGGAATAGAAAACCATGACTCAAAGGCCAAGTTCATGTCTACCCAGGCATCTATGGAGGGATTCTTCTGTGTCTAAGAAACAGTATAGGGGAGGACTTCAGGGTATTTGTTTGAGAGCTTTGCAAGTGAGGAAGGGATATTGGCAGGTCTGGGGCAGAGTACCAGTGAAGCTGGCTCAACAACAATCATGAAAGACAAGGAAGTGATAGGTAGCACAGAGCCTTGAAAATTAAGATACTACAGAGTGGTGGAAAAGCAGGAGACCAAGGAGAAAGGAAGGACAGGGAGACACAGGTAATACATGACTAGTAAAATTAATAGCTTGAAAAAATACAGTTCAGCCAGAATATAATCAGAGCCAGACAGGAAGAGGAGAGAAACTCTCTCCTTCACAAGTTTCTTTATTTTGATTGGGAACATTAAACTACCTAGTGTGGCATGTTAATTAATTTTTACATTGTTATTTCATTCTACATTACTGTGCTATTATTCAGGCCTGTATATAAAAAAACCTTAAAGAAATATGACTGATCGCGTGTTTGAAATTTCAAACACCTTGTTTGTTTGGTTTTGATTGTTTCTTGCCAGATGGTTAAGCATATGTTTAGCAGTTTTACAAGGGGGAGAAAAAAACAACAAAAAAACCCAACACATGTAGTATACAGTTAAGAGTTTAAAAGGTACTGGCAACACTTATTAGCTTCTAATGCAAAAAATAATCATAGTGACAGGATACAGTTTAGGGCTGAGAAGACCTACGTTTAGTTCGCTGTACCTCTAGAGATACAGGATCCAGACTTGGAAAGGAATTAACCTGCTTAACTTCAGCAATCTAAAATTTAGCTGAGTAGTCTGAAGTAGTTGCAGGAGATAACTCTGTCGTCACTGGATAAGAAAGTTATCTCTGAGGAGTTTATTTGCCTGCCCTGTCTGAAACACCTACCTTCAAATGCGAAAAATCACCTTGGGGATGTGTCTGTTTCTCTTCTTTGATTACTGATGGAGCCTAAGCCCTTCAACCGGAGTCGACACCCACCTTTTAGATGACTAAATTGGGGTGTAAACTAAACAATCCCATATCACTTTATAACACTGTCCAGGATGATTGCCAGATATTGCACAATTAAAGCAGAGGAGAACAGAAGCATTCCCTTGTCAGGAATGAGACACTGGAGTGGTTCCTGTTGCTTGTGTTCCCCTTCTTGATGTGATTTTCTTCTGCTTTTTTAACTTTTTACATTCATTTCCAGCTAGAAACCATGGCCTAGATTAATCCCACCTCATTATGGACACTTAAGCAAGGTATCTAAATTAGGAGCCTGTTTGTCCTTGCTTCCTGTGCAGATGATCAAAAGAAAGAGGCAGACGCTCACATGCAGAGGGCAGCTGGGAGGTGCCAGGCTTGCTTTACAGGCTACGGGGGGACCTCAAAGTGATCCCTGCAGCTCAGGTGCTGCAGGTAATTGTTTGAGGTTAAATAGGAAAATATGAGCTTAAGTAACAGCTTCTTGTAACAACTGGAATTCATCCTCCTCTAAAGGTCTAGTCTAATGCAGAGAAGTAGTGAAAGAAGGCTTTTAATCCTTGAAAGAATTAGACCTTTCCTCTAAACTCTGTCTATAAATAGTGGATTAATTATTTCCCAAAGGGAGACATGGTAGTTCATGCTTGACTATGATAACTCAAGGTAATCATCCTGATTTTGCCCTACAGATATCTGGAAGTGTAAACTAATGAAAGAAGGAAAAAATCAATAATAGCACAGAACACAACTTGTCCGTCCTCCACCACAAAACGCAGACATCTGTATTCAAAATGTACAAGGCATGGCAGCTAGGTTGCTATTGGCTGTTTCTTTCCTAGGAGAGTTCAAAAAGGGGTGAGGATGCTGGAGGATGAGGAGATTTGTTTGATAGATATGTGTGTGAGCTTGATCTTCCAGTGGAATCGTCAGGAATTAAAGCGCACTTTGAGGCAGGCTGTTGCAAAGGAAATAGGTGCCTGGTGTTTGCTAACCCAAATGAAACCTTTCCCTTTTGGTGCAGAGATAAAAGTCAGGGTTTCATACCAACACTCAGCTATCAGGAATGTGCCTTTCACGACTGATAAGTGATGGTTTCTACACGCAAGGTACTGCAGCAGAGCTCAGCTCACCCTCTTTCAACTCATGTGCTTTTGAATCCATAATGAAGCACTTGCAAATTGCTCCACAAAACTGCACAGGGGTGAGAATTATGGAAAAACCTGGACAGTGTTAAAAAACCTGGCTTTGCCAAGCAACCAATACAACCAATACAGTGTATTTTAGGAGAGAAAGAAAAGGGTGGGGGAGGAAAGAGGGAGAAAAAGGCTTTCAAAACATATCAAATGGAGCTTGTTTGATAATAATCGCTGCAGGTGGGGAAGCTGATTTTAAGTGTGAAAATATTTAACATTTTATTGCACACAAATGCTTTCATAAAGTAGTCATTTGTGCATGTGTGTGTGTGTGTGCGCGCGCACACGCGCGCACATACAGCGAACAGAAATCTATTGAGTTCTACCAGACCAGACGTCTGCATTCTGGAGGGCTCATTGCAGCCAATAAATTTGACTAAAACTTTTTTTTTTTTTATTTTATGAATTCTGCTATAAAAGCTAATCCTCCTTTCTAGACTTAGCATAATTACAAGACACTATTCTGAGTGCCAAAAATGTCAACTGTAGGTTGCAAACATGGACATGTTTAAGCAGAACCATATGTTAGAATGCAAGGCAAGACCTGAAGTAAGCGAATCAGTTTACCTTTTTCTGAAGAGTCAATTTATAATGCAACCTTAGCTCTAAGAAATAATAATACAGCCAGTGATAAATTACATTGCTCAATCATTTATTAATAAGCTTCATTGGAAAGAAAGATTTTTATCGGTGCTCAAAATTCACTAAGTTACAAGATCACAGATGTTCAGGGTTCTGGAGCCAGAAACTTAATATTAATGAACTCTCATTAATACCTAATCAACTTGTGATATTTTGATCCTGTGAGAAAATTGACGGCCAGTAAAAATAAACTCAAGATGTCTTCCTATCTAGAAAAAAAAAGTTATAAAGCCAGGAATGCACACAGTAACCAAGATGCAGTAACTAAGGTTAAGCAGCTGGAGGTTAAATTTTAACTTTTTTTTTTGTACAGCATGGATTTATTCTGTCACCTAGGCAATTTCAGAGTCTTACTTTGTAGGATTTATATAGACATTCAGACTTAGCAGATGTATTCATGTGTGGTACATTAACTATGCAAAACTACTTTCCAGGCTATTCTGGATTAGGGTCTTAAAAACAGACCTCTCTGGAAATGAAATCCTTCAAAAAAAGATCCCTGTTCATCTCTGAACGTGATTCTGCTGCACTTCAAGTGTGAAATCTACTTAAACACATATGGCATTTGAAATGATATCGTATGCATTTCTGTGTAAGAAGAATGTGCTGGGGTTTAACCCCACAGTGATGACAAAATGAGGAATGCAAGTGTATTTTGGACTTGAACTAGGAACACAGAAATTGTCACAGTAGATCAGAGCAATGATCCATCTGGTCTACTATTCTTTCTCAAAGGTGACCAGCACCAGGTGTTTCAGGGAAAGGCACACCAATAGGTAGAATCAACAAACAGGAAGAAGAATCATACTTAGAACAAATGTATTTTTAAATTGAATAAATCTGTGCCCTGGGCCTACATCTTTTATAAAATTCTAAGCGATATAATATAAACATGCAGAATTGCGCCGTATTTATAGTTATCTGATATGATTTTGTGGTGGGTTGACACTGGATGGATGCCAGGTGCCCACCAAAGCCACTCTGTCACTCTCCTTCTCAACTGGACAGGGGAGAGAAAATACAACAAAAAGCTCGTGGGTTGAGATAAGGAGAGGTAGCTCACTCAGCAATTACTGTCATGGGCAAAACAGACTCAACTTGGGGAAATTCAGTTTATTACCAATCAATTCAGAGTAGGGTAATGAGAAATAAAACCCAAATCATAAAACACTTTGCCCCCACCCCTCCCTTCTTACTGGGCTCAACTTCACTCCCCATTTTCTCTACCTGCTCCCCCCGAGCAGCACAGGGGAACAGGAAATGGGGGCTGCGGTCAGTTCATCACACGTTGTCTCTGCCGCTCCTTCCTCCTCAGGGGAGGACTCCTCACACTCTTCCCCTGCTCCAGAGTGGGGTCCCTCCCACAAGACAGTCCTCCATGAACTTCTCCAAAGTGACTGCTTCCCATGGGCGGCAGTTCTTCATGAACTGCTCCAGCGTGGGTCCCTTCCACGGGGTGCAGTCCTTCAGGAGCAGACTGCTCCAGCGTGGGTCCCACACAGGGTCACAAGTCCTGCCAGCAAACCTGCTCCAGTGTGGGCTCCTCTCTCTCCATGATTCCACAGGTCCTGCCAGGAGCCTGCTCCAGCGTGGGCTTCCCACGGGGTCACAGCCTCCTTTGGGCATATCCACCTGTTCTGGCGTGGGGTCCTCCATGGGCTGCAGGTGGATATCTGCTCCACCGTGGACCCCCATGGGCTGCAGGGGCACAGCTGCCTCACCATGGTCTGCACCAGGGGCTGCAGGGGAATCTCTGCTCCAGTGCCTGCAGCACCTCCTCCCCCTTCTTCACTGACCTTGGTGTCTGCAGAGTCATTCACATATCCTCACTCCTCACTCCAGCTGCAGTCTGTGCCTGGGTTGGGGTTTTTTTCCCCTTTTAAATAAATATGTTATCACAGAGGTGCTACCACCACCACTGATGGGCTCAGCCTTGGCCAGCGGTGGGTCTGTCTTGGAGCCAGCTGGCACTGGCTGTATCGGACATAGGGGAAACTACTAGCAGCTTCTCACAGAAGCCACCCTTGTAGCCAGCCCCTGCTACCAAAACCTTGCCATGCAAACCCAATACAGTTTTTAAACCCATTTTTTCTTCTCCTAAACTCTGAGATGTTTAGACAAAGGCCTTGTGGCACTGGGTCCACAGGACACTTACACAGAAGAAAACCAAAATCCTTTATTCCTTTTCATGTGAGCTACCCATCAGATTCTCTGAGCATTTTCATGTTTGTACGGGTAAATAGAAGTATTGGCTCCACTACTTATTATATGCTTATCATGCATCATTAATTTCCTCTCTGTGGGTTTCGTTCTTCCTCTCTGTTGATAAATTCTTCACCCGTCTTTAGCTATATCTCATTCATGATCCTTTTTTCCCCTGCTTTGTTGGAAAATTCCCTTGGGGAGTTAGCCGGAGAGAAGACAGTAGCCACAATTTGGCATTTTGTGATGTGGTGGTGGCCACATGGATGCTCAATCTCACGTCTCTTCTGGGCTTGCCCTTCTCCACCTCAAGCAGTTTAGGGCTATAACTGCCCTGCTACACCCTCACTTCCCAGGACAACATTCACCCTGTGGTGAACACCATTGTTGATGTGATGGTTTTTAACCACCTTTGTCTCTCAAGCGGAGTTTTTCCCAGTGTCATCACAGCAACAGCTGAGTCTTTCCCCCAAACACTTGCAAGAAACTGGTAGTTGTGAACAGCAGGATTTCTCACTCTCTGATATCTCAGTGGAATGAGTTCAACATAAATATATGCCTGAGCTTCGACGCAGGGTTGCATACGTCTGAAATGATCACATACTCTGAGTGCAGAATTATAAAAGTGGAAGATCTTTCATTAGGATAAAGGGAGGTGGCAAAGGCTACCTTTGCAATTGAATTAGAAGATGATGCTGTGACTACTGGTCTACAAAAAAATGATAATAAATTTCATGAATTTTAAGATAAGCTGTATCAATTTCAGGTGTTCATAGATAGGGACAAAGCATTTTCTTAAGATGTTGACCTTGGAACATTATATTAAATCGATAGCCTCATTTTCCAGGTGCCTCTAATAACTGAAGAAAAAAATTGTTCTGAATAACTGCATAAATAGAAGTTTGTGATCTGTAAGCATTTGAGAAAGAGAGATATGAATCTTACAATTTTTACTAACTTGGACATAAACAGCTCTTTCTGAAGATGGTATAGAATCAAATGATTGAATTAAATTATTGAAATAAAGAGTTGACTTGGATTGTACAAAGCTCTGTATAGAAGTTTAATATGCCATTCATAGAGTGCTATTTCATCTCTAAAATAAAAGCTAAATGTAGTAAATAACATGTATATTACGACAGCAGGGGAAAAAAATAACTTCTTTAACTTTATTCCAGCTTTGTATCATCAGTCCATTGCTCACCATTACAGAGGGACTGGCTGACACCAGTTTCTCAGTTCTGCCTATATGTACCTATATGCAAACCTGGAGTAGTCCCATTTAATAGGGAAAATCTGCCTTAGCTTAGTGAAGCTGCAGCTGGGTATATCTGTAACTGTATCATACCTTTACTAGTAAAGCATACTGTACTAACATGTATTTGCTATAGAAAATAAGGAGGTGTATCAACAGCAGAGGGCCTGGAAATTATATAGATGCAATGCAGGATAACATCATGAGGCACCTTAGATTTTTCCATTTTGAGTTTAAATGTACTAAATGTATAAGATGATTATTCAGCTAAATTGTTGCCTGTTGCAATTGAACCTCTGTCTGTTTATCAGGTGAGAACCTGGTGTTTTTGTCAGTATAGCTGGTAGAGCTTCAAATCTATTTCACCATACCCTTTGGAGTGCCTCCAACGAATATGAACCATTCTGATGGTTTTACAACAGTGCAGCAGCTTGTCAGTGCTTTTGTTTCTGAACAGTGTGAGAGAAGTGCCAAACGATGCTATTGTAAAATATAAGAGTGTTTCAGCATGTTGGGGAACACGGAGTGCCTGTCGATGTGACATTGATTAATGGCTATGAAGTGTCAAAATGAGATATTGCACATTCAGTCTTGGATTTTGCATTAATCCAACCAAAAAACTATGCCTTACAGGGTAGTCCCAAATTCCAAACAGCTGCAAAATTGCACCATGTTTAGGTGTCTGGTATTTTGTTAACTAATTCTGGCCTGGTTATTACTAAAGAAAAAAAAAGAAAAATTAACAAATTAGAGAAAAGCAAGCCAAGAATGCCTATTGGTATGGAGATGGAAACAAAAGTCATAGCTCATGTGATACATTTCTGACTTTCTGTTTAAGAGAGCTAGATATTCTATCTGTGTCATAATCTTCCAAATTATAGCACTAAAATTTTCTTTACCCACTAGACAAACAAAATGCAGTGACACATTATCTAATGTTTGCAAGGCTCTGGGTAGATACCGTATCTTACTATATTTGTTAAAACATAACCCAGAGAAAAAGGGACCCAATGGCACTTTTAAAACTCAAGACTGGAGATGGAAACAGAGAACAAGGAGTGGCAAAACAGAATATTTTATCTGATACATGTAAGAAGATTTTCAAATGTACACAAAATAGAATCATGCACTTCCAAAGCAGTCTGAAGTTTGCATACTTAATTGCAAAGATATTGAAAAACAAGTTTCTTTTCATTCTAAAACACATTAAAAAAAAAAATCACAAAACACAACTCTTGAAGATGCTGGTTCAGTGTGGAAACAGTTCATTTCAGTACAACAAGAAGATATTGTTTTGATACTGCTGCTTAATTTTGTTTTGAATATTCAAATATTATACATTTTATGGTATATAAATGATACACCCAAACATTTAAAGCAAATATCATACATTAAAAATCTGAAGGAATTAATCAAAATTATAAAATAACTGCACAATATTTAATTTCCGCATGTTGGTATCATTGGAATGAAATAAGAATGTCAAATCAATTAGTTTTTACTTTGTCCCTTGAGTGTTTTATTGACATAGATGCCTCCTCATGGATTATGTGGTCATTATGCAATTTCCATGCCCAGCAACAATCACAGACACAAATGCTGCTACCACTACAGTTACTGTTAAGCCCAACCAAGGGCAATGGCCCTTTGTGCTCAGTACTGGACATACAGACACACCTTATTCCAAAAATGTGGTAAATTATTAAAGTAGAAAATAATGAAAAAAGCAAACATCACTGTCCCCTTTCCTTATATATAAACTAAAGTTAATGGATTATTAAATTCTTTCACCTAGATAATTTAGAAATTTTGTGCCAGAACTAAGAACTGATATTATATCTCAGTTGCAAACCAGTTAAGACTGTCTTTTTCTTCTGCAGAAGAAATAAGTGTAAGATCAATTAAAATATGATGAGATGGTACATTTTTATATTTGTGTGCAGAAAGAACAATGTTTGCACAGAAACAGCCTTCTATACGCAGAAGTAAAAACTGTTTAGTAGATACCCAGTTGAAGCTACAGCCATTTATGTGTGTTCTTAAAAAAAGGTAATACAGTTAATCTCACTATAGTCTGGCAGGTCTGTGCAATCTGGAATTTCTGTTAGATAATTATCACTAGGATCAAGAACTTGACATAATAGTAGTTACCAACTTAGTTTTGATTTACTGATTCAGTCTTTCCTTTTGTCTTCCTAAATCAAAAAATAAAATGCACAGGACTGAAACTTTTAGAAGAGATCAATTTTTACAGGCAAATAAGCACATCTCACTTCAAGAAGAATGATTTAGTTAGCAAACATGTTTCTGGCAGCAATGAATAAGTGTATAAGGCAAACAGCTTCTTCTAATGATTGGTGAAATATAAACTCTTAATTGCTGTCCAAGTTAAGCATATTAATTATCTTCTCCAACTTGCCTGGTTGTTTTAACATGCTATTCAGAACAGTAAAAAGTTTTAGAAAAAAATGTTTAGAACAGTAAAAGCTTCATAGGCCCCAGAGCCAATCACTGGATTCAATAAAACTGTGAAGTTAATTTGGATGATGAGAATAATAAAAAGATGACTAATTTGAAAGTCTCTGGCGAGATGAGAAACAACATAAATTATTTGGCATGAGTTAATTTAGAAAAAGAATATTTCCCATAAACATTTGGATAATAAAGTATTAATTAAACCATCACTTTTCTGAAAGACATTTTTAGAACACAGAGAAAAAATAGTAATGATTTTGTAGATTAACTAAGAGAGGTCTTTTGCAGAAAAGCTTGCGTGTCACTGTTAGCTGAGAAGAAATTGGATCATATGTGTACCAAGTATCTAGCTATTAGGTTGGATCTTAACATCATAGATTAAATTACAGGTGTAAAAGAATGTTAGAAAGGAAATGCTTTGCATTTCCTAGGAAAACAAAACAAACAAAACAAACCAAAACGTTTCCTCTTTGTCCTCTGGGCTTAACTATGGCAAAACTCAAAAAATTCAGGTAATTACCAAGATCATTCCTGCTATTCAATTGTCAGTTTTGGCATGAGCTACCCAAGCGATGCCCAGGGATAGTTCAGGGGCTGCCAGGCGTTGGCAATCGCTCCCAATACCTTGTCTGGACACAGCACGCCCTGGTCCCTCTCATGTATTTCTATGGGGAAAGCCTGAAAGACACAGTAGAGATATTGTGAAACCTAAGCAGTTTCAAAAGTTAGAGACAGAGAAAAAAGGCTGATGCAGGAGAAGCAAGCAGACAGGTAAAGATGAAGAAATGAGGTCCAGAATCTATTCCGGGGAGATTTCGAAGAAGAAATATTGGAAAGTGAAGGAAAACAGATGAAGGTTTTGGAGGACTGAAATGATACAGTTCTTTTTCCTTGGTTTCTGTAAGGTATTCTGTAGTAAATACCATATACAAGGTGGAATTATATGACTTCAAGGATTTATGCTGTACAGTCTACTGCTTTCAGTGAGTACTGCTTTGTTAAGAAAATATGTTGACCCTGGAACAACACAGAGAAGTGGCAATAAGGCATTTTAAAAACCTTTCTGCTGACAACCAGTTGGACTGAATGGATTACCTTGGACCTGAGCTTAAAAGTGTTCATAAAAGACCCCATAGCTATAAATAACAAAATACCCTGAATTTTGCTTTCTATACGTAAAATGTCAGAGCGCTGTGCTGCAAACAAAAGATGACGATGTTCACATGTGTGCTGTGTCTGCACACTGCATTTTTGTAGCGGCACTTGAGGCAGATGAGAGTTTAGATCCAGCACAGAGGAAGTCTATTGTAGCCAGCTACAGAAACCCGGCAGCAGGGGCCACAGGGGCTATCTAGTTCCGCTGCCAGGGCCTTCAGCCTCATTAGTAATGAACTGACCGCTTAAAAATGTATTTTGGTTTCGTTGAGTTTGAAAGACCACAAAACATTACAAAATCCTAAAGAAAAACATAAACTCGGATCCCTCTGAAACATAATTTACTTTTCCTGCCAAATCTCCGCTAAAGACACAAACTGCAAACTGATGGATTGACAGATTTATCCCCACAATTCATTTCTGCTCCATGGCTTAAGAAGAATTAGTATTTGTTAGCCAATCAAACAACCTGTAATAATTGTTTCTGTTTCAGATCTGCTTTAGCTTTCATTTCTCTTAAATAGCAGCATTTGCAGTAATATCTTTTAAAATTACTTCCACTCAACAAGTATTTCTTGGCAAATAGGATCTTTGTTTCTCTGTTATTGTTTTCTTTAACGAGTATTTAAAATCTGATTTTGAATTTCAAATAGAACTTTAACCAGGAACTTCTCTGTTCAACTTAAAATTGGTTTCAGTTTGTAGGTGGTCCTATTCACATTCTATGTTGTATAGATGTGGAATAAGTTTTCTTTTAAATTATCTCCACAAAAAATACAGAAAAGATACCTTTTCAAAAGCAAAATGGCATAGAAGACTAGCTCGTTACGTCACCTGAAATGGGTTTGAGTTACCTCTGCCATTCACACTCTCACAATACCGATCATCTGCGTAAAACATCTCTCTTTTGGCAGTGGTTACTTCCTTGGTTTGGTAACCTCTGCCATTCATCTGGTGTGGCGAAAAGAAATTGTTAGTGCTGCTGCAGCAGGTGGCTGCGATGCCAGGCTCCACAGCAAGCAGCCGTCACTTTCGTACTAATGGATGCGGGGAGAAGCGCCAGCTTGTCCGGTCCCTTCAGAGGAGGGAGATTTCCAGCGACCTCCCCGTTCCATACTACCCATCAAAGCAGCCCAGGAATTAAAAGATCAAAATTAATTATCAAAACAGCAGAGGAATGTTTGTTTGCTGTTGCACATCTGCTCCTCTGACAGGTAAGACCTACATTTTGTCAAAGAATGGAAGCAAATGTTTTCTTTCTCCATATGGCCTTCAAACCTTGAAAATTTTCATCTGATATGTGCAAGTTTCACAACAGCTCTCACTTTGAGACTTTGAGGAAAGAAACAGGAATTTTAAGTAGTTTCAATTACTAAAAGGTCCTGGTCACAAATTCTCCAGTTCTCTCTGCGGCGGTGTTTCAGTCAGCGTCTGATTGTGCCAAAAAGGGTTATTGGATTTTCTTGATGCATAGATAAACTTCCTCTCCCCGGCTTGCAAAGTCATAATCCTCTTTTTCTTCCATACGATTTTTGTGAAATACACACACCAAAAAACCCTACCATGTGTAGAGAAACAGTAAACATTGCTTATGTTTATTTGTGTTTAAAAACATTTATGTATGTTTTATGATTCAAAAATGTTGGAGGCATTGCAGAAGCCCTCGTGACTTCAATGGGGTTTGGCTCAGCGCCATGGCTTGCTTGTGTAAACACACTTTTGTGCTACTTGTCCCTGTTTTGACCTCGGATGGGAAAGGGAGTATTCATAGGGCGCCATAGACACTATGGGGATTGCACCTGAGGCGTGAGATGAGTCTGAACCATGTTCATGGACGGACGATGCTTGGAGAAGGAGAAATACATGAGAAGAAAAGTCTATGAGAGATGGAGTTAGAATAAATGCATATTTAATAAGAATGAGGGGGGAGGGAGGAACCAAGGGCAGTAGCAGTAGTCAGGGAGATGAAAAAGATGCAAATTTCTTGATGAAGTGGAGGAGGTTTCTGTTTGCTGCAGTGGTTCAACACTTAGACTGAATGAGATCAACAGGGAAAGAAGAGCCTTGCTCAGATGTCTGGTAGAGGAGAGAAGAGGACTCTTCCAAATCCCTTCCTCTTATAGCACACTGTAGTGGAGACAGGACTGACCTTCAAACAAATAGAAAGCTCTGCTTAGTTTTACCCAGAGAAGCTCTCCAAAGCCAGAGCTTTTGATTCTGTATTACCAGTTTAGAAATATCAGAAAAATGGGAAGATGGAGGTAGGGCCTGCATGATTTCAGGTATTTGCTGGAGGTGTTATAATAGATTATTATTTATGATTTTTTCCAACACCTAAACACACACTGGCTGTTTCCTACACAAATAAAGAAAATACAGTTTTGAAAACAGCCTCTCTTGTGCTTCCACTGCTAGTCAGGGATTAAATATTAACTCCCTCAAATAATGCTCCCCCCAGCCATTCTATTACAATTTACTTACACCCCAAGTATGATTTTACATTTCCCTTGTTATATGAAAATCTCACTCTGCAGATTCTATATGCTATATTTGGCAATATAATTACTGTTGCCTTAAGCACTTTTTTCCCCATAGAATATTGCCTCCTCATTTATATTATTACATTCCAAGAGAGTTTTCAGGAGCCATAGTGAGTTTCCTTGTATTGCCTCCAAAAAAAGCCTTGCTTAGGCTATAGCTTCTGGACTATAATAGTGACAAGCCACAGATGTTTCAGAATTGTGTTTAGGCAACATATAAGTGTAATTATTGTTGTTCCTATTGAACCTCTTGGCTACAGTTAGGGACAAGGTCCTATTGTGTTAGACTGTATTCGCATGTAATAAAAAAGACAAGTATACAATCCCAGACTAATTAATTTAGGGACTGCTCCTGGCAGGTGCTGAGCTACATGGGGCATTAAGAACCACCTTACACAGCAGTAGGAAAGACACATGCCACCTACAGCAATTTGGGGTTACCCAGTGTTCTCCTGTGCTAACAGTATCTAGCATGTATGTGTGCACTACTAACAAGTAGTTTTATGAAGAGGAAAGTCTGTTACTTTTTAAAGTTATTCTTTGATGTATTATTTACTGAGAGCTGACAATATCCTTGGCTCTGCCCAGAACAAAAATTCTGAACACATGCGGAGCCCTCCAAAGGGACTTGACATCTCATCAGGTTGGGATGGGGTTGCAAGCCCTGGATAGCATATTTCCATTCTACTCTTTCATCTCTCTCTGGGAAGATATATGCGTCCAGTTGGCCACTTTTCTAAATTTGCATTCAACATATTATACGAACAGTTGATACACTTTTTCTGTGGCATTGGAATATCAAAATGAGAAATGGTTGACAGTCAATGCTTTTATTTGTAAAATAGGCCCACATGGCCAACCAGTGTTTCCTGCTTAAGGGAAAATTAAAGAATGTTCTTCCTTGGTGTTGTGTCTACACTTTCCAACAAAGAAGGTCGCAGATTAACTTTTTGGCCCTAGATCAGCAATGTACTTGAAAACGTGCTTAACTTTAAGCACTTCCTCAAGTTCCATTGAAGTGTACTGTCAGCACTCAACAAATAATAAATTGTAACAACATTTGAAGCTAATCCACTTTCCTTTCAGAAGGCTACATGATAATGCCATAGAGCAAATATTATATGCAAAAAATATTTCTTTGTGAAGTCATTCAATGATACTTCAGCAAGGGCTTAAATGATTTGCTGAACCAGGGTTTCAAATGGGTTTGTATAATACAAGATCAAATTGCAATGTGTGTTTTTCAAAATGTCGGCCTGATCCTGAAAATTACTAGGTGAGTAATTTAATCAGTGTTTTCAGAGTATAAGTGTAGGCCGCAGCTGAAACCAGAAGGCAAAGGTGTCAAATCCCATTAACAAGTATAATAACTAGTATAGATGATTACGGTAGCTTGCTGAGTACCTGCTGAGAGATGCTGACCTCAAGGGATTGAATGCTCTGTACTTCCCAGAAGATACTTGCACTAGGCAGAATAAGAATAATACAAAGAAATATCCTAGTCACTAGTCAAATAGATGTTTATTATTTGTGAAGCTTATAAGGCAAAACTGCAGTTACAGCTCTTTGCCCCAGTAGGAGCTGAAGTTCCCAATATGCTGCCGTGCTGGAAGTTTGGCTGAATGGCCAAGCATCTGGGTTTTTTTTTTTCATTTAACATAGTCAGATGACATTTTTAAGGAATGCCTATACTAAATAACATTGCCATTGAGAAGCAGGCTAAATTAGCTCATCTTTTGCTCCTGCTGGTGCAGCTAAATTGCTAATAGCTCCCCAGCTCACTAGTCTAAAACTAGACCAGGAAAAAAAAAAACAACAAACCTTGCACTGTGGTGTAGAGTTTTCCTCATTCTTCAGTCTGAAGGACACTGGTGCGTGTGCTGTGAAGCTCACTCTTGGAAGCCAATCCAAGAAGCAGCACTGGCTGCTGCCTGCAAAGAGCATTTGCTTAGCTGCCTGTGCTGCCCAGCTGCTCAGGGCATGTGGGGGTCCCTCATCGTCTCTGTCCAGGCGCCACTCAGGGCGCTTCTGAAACAGCAACCTGCAAAGCACGATAACAAGAAGTTTTGCGACCTTGCTGGGTTATGTTTGATAGGGAAAACTTTCTTCGCTCAGTTTCGAGCAGTTTTGCAACACAAGACAAATCAGACCATGTGTGCCTGTGGGACTGCGAGTTGAGCAGGAGAAGAAAGGGAGGGAGGAGAGATAGGAGCAAGGCAAGGGAGGGGGAAAAAAAACGCTGTTGCTGTTTTCTTACATGGTAATTATTTAAGTTTTAACAGCAATATGAAAATCATGCACGTCTGGCACTTCCAATAGTATTCAGGGGCCACTGGGTTCCTCTGCTTTCCTGGAGCATGTAGAAGAAAAGATGCAAGAAGCCTGTGGGCAAAAGGCCTCCTCCTTGACCCCCAAGCCCTTTCCCTGCAGCAGGCTAAGCACAGTCCCCGTACACTCTCCAGGGCAGGGCTACCCAATGCAAAACTCACTGCTGTGCAGGCAGGCTGACAAGGACCACAGCACTCTCCTTGCCCCGCACACCAGTCAGCTGCATCAGTTGAAATAACGCCATGTGACACAGTCACGCTTGGCTCCTGAAAAAAAAGAAGGCTTGCTGGATTCTTTTACATTTCTAATAATGCATAAGAGAGCCAAGCGATGTTAAACTATCTGCCTCAAGTCTCCGCTGTGCTGGGGGTGGCAGCCATTCCTAGCTCCAGAGTATAATCTGGGAATGCAGCTGCACCCTTCCTCCAAGTAAGTGTTAGGACATGCTCTGTCAGCTGTGTCCCAGCTCTGTCCCTTTATTTAGCATTAGAGCATTGTCTGATAGCTCCCCGACACAGTTATGGATGCCCAAGGAAGGCTTTGGGGAAGGCAGGGTACTCTGATAATTCACAGACATTGCTAGGAGTAGAGGTAGGGCTGTGCCAGACACTGCTGAGTATGGCACTGCCAGGTTAGGAAATAAAAGGAGCACAGATGCAGAAAGAGCAGAGCTCAGCTGCTTTGCAGGGACTGAATATGGATATTTGGGGAATATTAGGAATTAAGACCTACCCATAATTCATTGTTACTGAGGATGAGCCTTCTGGATACTTAGCTGATACAAAATATATTCTCTCAAAGATGTGATATGCTATGTTGTGTTGGTTTTCTATAAGGAGGCAAAAGCTAAGCTGTACAGAAAATGGCACCCTTTGGTTCTCTTAGAATCATAGAATCATAGAATGCTTTGGGTTGGAAGGGACCTTGAGAGATCATCGAGCCCAACCTCCCTGCAGTAAGCAGGGATTGAACCTGTGAACTTGGTGTTATTAACACTTGTCCAAAGTCGAGAAGTTCTAACATTGTTTGAAGAATTTTGTGTTCAGGATTTTTATTATCAGCTAAAAGTATTTTTTTTCCTTTGGATTTCCTCTCAGAAAAGTTAAACTTTTGGGGCTGAAGAAAAATATAGGAATTTTTAAAAGTTAACAGCTTGAAGAAGATGCCTGGTATGTAAAGAGAGTCTAATTAATCAATTTTTATTATGAGCAAGTTTAGTTATTGGCAACACATAGAAAACAGATGAACAAACAATAGATGCTTTGGCTTAGTAGTAATGTCAAAATATTTAAAAACATAGTCACTTTGAGTCAAATGAAATAGTTTTCTGGCAAATCTATAGTTTAACCCCTACTGAAATATATTAATGAGGGTTTGAGCAACTGCATTTCATTTTAAAGAAAGAAAATAGAAATATTAAGGTTTCTTAAATTCTAAAAAATAAAAGCCAAATAAATATTAGAAAAATAATTTCAAAATAACAGTTAATATTTTCTGCTTAAAACCATGCTCAGTCTTTCTTCCTTCTCTCCCCTTTCCGCTTCCCTCTCTCAAATTAACGAAATTTACATGAGTTTGTGGAAAAGCTCATTGTCACTGAATATATGTTTTCCTCTCACATGATATCCAGTAAAAACTCTTGCCCATCTTTAGGTAAAGAGAGTATCTTTTTTAAAGTACATCAGCGGAAGCAGCTGAGCCTGCAGGAATTCCCCTCCAGCCTGGGTGCAATCAACAGACTGAGGGGCAACTGCCTTGCAATTTTGGCTCTGGGTAACTCTCTGCCCACTAGTTATTCATGCATGTCTACTTTTAACAAGTACTAAATTGGGAGAATCTAAAATATGACCCTCAGAACAATTCAGAAGCCAGAAGAGCCTGTGCTGACACATATAGAGCAGGGCAAGGCCAAAGGCTCTTATTGTTGCAGCAAAGCTTCCAGTCTCTTATCCTTACTTGTTATGGAAAAATCAGCACAGATTTAGATTTCCCAACTCACCATTACAGGGTGGGAGGGATATTGTATGAGCACAGATTCACTCTCAACACAATGAAATAGGACCGCGCTTTAAGACAGAACTATCTTTTTATTCTGCATCTGTATAGTCCCTTGCACAGTGGGAGTCCCTGGCTGACTCCAAGCCCTACTGTTTTGTGAATAATATCAACAACAATAACCATTCTGGCTATTTCTAGTAGGCGCTGGGAGTGTAATTGCCAGTTGCACATTCGATAGCACAAAACTGTTTTGAAAAAGCATAAGAAAAATCCCCCAAAACACAAAGCAAATAGAATAAACTCAATTAAAATCAGCTCTACACCCTCCTGAATAGGTTCTTACCCATTGCTGGCTGGCTGTTCCTCTGTGCTATTCCTCCATCTGTCTGACAATTCTGCATTTACTTTCTGTCTTTATTAAGATTCTTTCTAGTAAAATGCTTTAGCACTTTTGTCAAGAAGATGAAGTCTTAGAAGCAGGCATCTAACAGATTTTTATGTTGGTAAATCTCTGTATCATGCTGAGATATGATGAAGAGGCCAGCATTTAATTTACACAGGTGTATAACAGTGAAGTGTGAACAAATACATTTTTATTCTATACTCATAGGCATGCATTAACTTTGAATACATCATTTATAAGATACAACCTAGATTTCTGGTGATTTCTATACCTTTTCATAAAACAAAGTGAAATATTTTATTTTGTTAACTTGTGCTGGAAATCTGATTCATTACCCTTCATTCACAGTCTTCCACTGCAAATGAGCAGCAGTTGTGGTGTTACCTTCCCGGGCCTTTTCGTGGAGTTTTGAAGTCACTTGTGTGAGATGTTCTGGGTCCCCACCACAGACTCAAGCTGCAGTGTGAAGAAAGGCACTGCAGACTAAAACTAAATATTAACCTCATTCCTCTGATTCAAGGGAATTAGGTTACTTGCCTGAGTAATTAATATGAATGTTTAATCAATAATTTTGCTTTCACATGAGTTATTTTTATTATATTTTTTTTTCCTTCAGGAAATGAAAAACTTTAGAAATATTTTCAGACAGACCAAAATGATATTACTTTCAACCTATGCTTTCTCAAAGGATCTGCTGATTTAAGGGTCTCTCACTGACCTCTCATTGACTTTCTCTGATGTTATATTGTTATGTCTAATAGAAGATAAAGACAGATTAATAATAACCAATGACTGGACTACTGAGTCAGGACTGAAAATAGCAAGTGCCCTATGCAGGTCATGTCATATACAGTGTATACAAACTGCAAGGAGACAAAGAAGATTAGGGAGCTTAGATAATAAATAAAGAGGAAATGGATCCAGTCCTCTACTTTTAAAGCTGGATTCATATGAAAACTCAAATGTATAAAAAATTCAAAGCAAATCAGATATGGATAGTTGAAATAATCCCGAGTTAGTTCAGGATGGGGTTCAGGGTTAGTTCAGAGAGAGTTCAGAGGAGTTCCCAAGCACAAATTTGCTTTTTCCCTTTTTCCAGATACTCCCAGTGGGGAGCTCCTGAGCAGGAAGGTCACTAGTCCTAGTCGTAGCCCAGATGAATCTGTTGAAAACTCAGTTCACCTCCTCTGTGAAGGTAATACCACTTTCTTATAAACAAGATGAACAAAGTGTCCATGTCACTGTGCTGAAATGTACCTGGAGAAAACACAACATTATTCTTGCAAATATTTTTTATATGAGATTCAAATTAAGATATGTTGCCTGAAAGACTTCCCAGCAATTTTCAGCAGCCAAGGGGCTCCTGTGAAAACACTGCAGAGCTGCTGTGAATTTGTGCAAAGGGCTGGTGTTGACTCCCTGGCAGGGAGGCAGGTTCAAGTCTGCTTAGTGAGTCCCTTAGGTCAGCTACCACTAGCACCCCATAACTGCCTCTGCGCAGAGCACAATATCTTTGTTTTCCCATTCACATATACAGTTAGCATATGCAGAGTGTCAGCTGTATTTCTGAGTTTGTCAGCTGGAGTTTCTCTGCTGAGAGGGCTCTAGCCGGAGTGCTATGGTGTCTGTAGATATGCCTGCAGTGACAGACCCGTAGGCTGCTTGAGATTGAATACTAAAATGCGATTTATTTCCCCTGGTGGGTCTGGCGTGTGCGTTTCAATAGCTGGAATACATACTACATTATTATTAGTGCTCAACTGTGTGTTTTAATAATGTCCTAGGAAACAAGGAAAAGAGGGTGTGTGAAATAACCATAATTGTCTAAAGACAAGTATATACAAATTACAAAGTATTTTGTTAATAGAGTGCAAGCAGCTCTAATTATAATGAAGCATAAATTCAATGCTAGGGCTGTCAGACCTCTAGGAAATAACAGGGTTTTGACTTCCCAAGAAAGAGTTTTGCTCAGTAGTTTCTGATCCTTATACTTACTCGGGCTGTGTGCAGGAAGTGCATGAACAAATCCCATTCATAAATAGGGGCATTTGTGTGCTCGGCTGCTTCCCTCCCCCTCCCCTGCAGATATCCCTTTTTCAGACTGTGCTCTTTAAAGTTTAGCAAACATGAAAGGAAACTGTTAAACTCTGGTAATTACCCAAGGATAAAAGTGATGTCTTGTTTCAAACAGGATTCCACTCAGCATTAATAATGACAACCTGTGTCATTATAAATGGATATGAGAATGGACTGGGAAAAAGAAGGGTTTTTTTGCCTTAGCCATTGTAAGTTTTTATCATTTTCCAAAAAGAAAAAAGAAGTAACAAATTAGGGAAGTGCATCTACATTTGTGGAAGAGTTCTCACCAATCCACACTTCCTTCTGTCTGAAATAAGGGAAGTCAATCTACTTTTTCCAAAATTGCCAAACTAATTTAAACTGATTTCAAGGGTCATAAACTAGGCCATCAATGACTAAAAAACCTATGTATTGATCACAAAACCTAAAAGTAAACCAAGACAAAACCTGGGGTTTACCATGTAAGTCGCTAACAAGGTTACTCAAAAAGATGTTAGAGCAGTGAAGAACCATTGTAGGTGCAAGAGCTAGTCTCTGCTGAGAAATAAGATTTTCAATAATGTCTAGAAAATTTGAGTCTGCTATTCTTATTTGTGTCCAGTGGTGAAGTATCATCCTAATCATTGAAATTGCTTTGAAAATACTGACCAGAATAATAGTAGTTAAATAACTCTGTCGGTGAGGGCAGCAAAGTCTGATGTATAACATATAAGGCTCTGATCCAGGAAAGAGCATAAGCAAGTGCTTAAATGCATCCCCTTTCAGGAAGGAATTTCAGCACATGCTAGATTTTAAGCATATGCCTAAAGTTAAAGTTAAGCATATGGTTAAATGTTTCTTGAATGGAGGCTTTCCTGGTTCAAGGCTTTATAGGGCAACGTATGGCATTTTTGAGGAAACCTAAAACATTCTCACTCTTCACAGAAAGACAGAGAAACTGTACAAATCTTTTTTGAAATACCTGATTTACAGAATTCTATCAAGGAAGGATAATGGTTTAACATAAAAGTCATGAAGTGCAAGAACAACAAACCCAAAATATTAATCTAGTAGGCTCATTCAATAAGCAGACCCAGATCCCCAGAGTTTTCAAAGAAGAGAAATTAGTCCCTAATGCACTCATCAAAGAGAACAGCAACATTACCTAGTGTGTTTTGTATTAGTCTCTCACTTTATCTCCTTTACTAGAATTTTTTCGTCCTACCTTTTAATATTTGGTGAGAAATTAGGTCATGACTGCAGACAGGGTGCACACAAGACATGTAAGTCATAAATCTCCCTACTGCAAGCCGTTTTCCATCCTGTTCTCAATTTATTTCTATTTCGTCAATAATAACCCCACAGCCTAATTCGGTGAAATAATGCAGCGCTTGACTAGCCTTGAACTGACTCATGCGATGAGCTTCTTAGGAAGTGGAAGGAGCCTTTCCTTCCAACTTCTTCCAGTTGCTGGTGCGAGAGGCTAGCACAGGCTTACTCAGGAGCACGCGTATTGCTAGACTGTGAGCCACGTACACAGATGTTCACGTGTGCAGGTCAGGCTGTAACTCCTACCCTACTGACCAAGCATTGCGACCAAGTCAGTCATTCTCCAGAAATCCCCCTAATGGAGGGGAAAAGGGAGGAAGGGGCAAGGGAGTGGTGAGACAGAGCAGAAGCAGGCACAATCTGCATCACTACAAGCCCTCATAGCTATAGGCTGGCTATTATGTCTGATTCTTCCTTTTTTCTCCCTCACAAATCCTTTGGGCATGGCCCTCATATGTCCTAATCCAGAAGGTTTGGTTATTATTAGCATTTTTACATGCTCTTAGATTCCCTTTCAAGCTGAGTCCTATTCAAATAATAATAACTTGGCTGTAAGTCATGTGGGTGACCGCACTTTGGTTTGAAGAAAACAGTCATCCCTTAAAATGTCAGTCCCACTGGGTTAATTCAAGATGGCACAGGTTTATTATATATATTCTGTTCATGGCCACTCCAGCTAGCAGAAGGATGCTGTAGTTTACAAGTCAGACACCTCACTTCTGAGTTGGCTTTTTGATTTATCCCAACTCAAGACAAAAAGCACCACTGAGGAAAGCAGGGAGCTCCTCTAATTATCATTATAGCACAAATATAACATGAGATTTCATTTTATTACTAAAAATACTTCTTTTTGACTTGGCCCTTGCAGATTGCAGCTGAGCCATTCTTAAAAACTGGTTATTCAGGCTGCCTCTCACTGTATTTATTCAGTGTCTCTTTCTTTTCTTTGTCTCCCCCAGGAGATCTATGGAGGTCCTGGGGAGCCTGAGGGATTCAGAGCCAAAGATGACTCAGGATATTGTGGGTGGAGGAGGAAGAGAGGAAAGGCATGCATCAGGTTTCTGAAATGTGCCTTTCAGGACATATTTGTGTAATAATGAAGTTTTTCCCCTTCCCCTGAAACTTATCAAGATAAAAAATAAATCTTAAATCCTCACTGATGTAAAATCAAGGCCCACTATGAAAATGAGAACTGTTACCTCACTAAAGACAAGTCAGTACTGTTGTGACAGAGGCATCCACCTGATTTATTAAATACGTGGATTTAAATCAATGTCTCAATTAGAAAAAAGGAGGAGTTGAAACAATTTCCTCTGAAAGCTCTAACCAAAATAATTATTATACTGGGGCAGGATGTACTTTTTGAGGGTTTTGGACAGGAATACCAACCTAGATTGGAAAAGCTTTCCCAATAAAAATGTGTTAGAAATGGATGTATTCCTATCAAAACCTCTGGTTTTGCTCCCACCCATTAGCATTTTCTGATGAAAACAGGAAAACATTTAATGAATAAGCACCCTGTCAGCTTCAGCTGATAATTAACATCAATAAATTAATGTTCATTCCTCTCTAACTTCCCTCTACCACCTCCACGTCCACAGAGCAAATCACTGCCTGCAGAACAAGTATAAGAAAACAAAATACACTCAGCAGTATGTCCTCTCCCACTTCCATTAGTGTGTTGAGAAAGAAATTGGCCATAATTTCTGATCACCATTTCACTTGCTCTCTTTCAAGCCTGTCGTCTGTGCTCACTCAGGCAGCAGTAAGGATGCACTGACACCCGAGGTATTTTTTCCCTTGCGGAAGAGGGAACTATAGCAGGAAGCGCGGACCTGAGGCCGGAGAAGAAAGAGGAAGACAGCGAAGATCATTGTCACTGTTGTTCTTCCTCTGCCAGTACTGACTCATGGGGAAGACACACTGCTCTTCCTTTCCTTTCTCTATCTGAACTGTGGGCTAGTCCTGTTAATATAAATGGTGGTTTTTTTAGTGCTCAACTTCTGTCCAAGTCTACCTGCTTTGCTGCTGCTTGGGGTAGCTAATTTTATAAAACAAGGCAGGCCAGTTGCTTAGAGATAAGGAATAGGGAAAAAGGAAACTGTGAGGAAAGGAAAGAGGGAAAAACAACACTGAGAAAGAAACCATAGGAAAAAAAACAGGGCCAGGGAGACTCTGCGGTCATCCTGGGGTCAGAGGGACAGAGATGTAATCAGGGGAAGGAACAATCTGAGGGAAATGGAGGCCAGGCAGAAAGAGGCAGAGAAAACCACACCGAGAGGGCTGTGAGGGGGAGGAAGGGTAGCAGAGAGAGACAAAAGAGGGAATTAGGCAGGGAAGGTGGTCTGAGTCTGAGGGAGGCTGCTGGGGGGGGTGAAAGCTTAGTGGTCCTAGTGTGATCTCCCCAAACCTGGGGGATGCAAAGTGAGGGATGCACATGAGGAGAAACTGGTACAGTAAGGAAATGCCTAATGCTTTTCTGTTCCTTTCCAGCCTATAAACAACCTTCTCTACTGCTACCCAGCCCTTCAATACTCTTTATTACTGGTATAAATAATTTCCAAACCAGAATGGGCAGGAGATGGCTTTGAAACCAAATACGGCATATTTCTCAAAAGAGGGATGCTTCCTGGGAGGTCAAGAAAAGGGGGGGGGGGGGGGGGGGGGGGAGGGGCTAGGAAGACTCAGTAAAAGAAAAACAGTTGCAGGAGAAAGAAAGTAAATAGTAAGAGGGACAGATAAAGATAAAGGGAAAAAGATGAAAAAGATAAAAGTGATGGATGAGAGGAAGAAAGGAAATAGAAGGAGCCAAAATAATAAGAATGAGAACAAAGGAAAAGAGAAGGAATCAGAGAGGAGAAAAACACACACCCAAATGAATACCTGGAGGTCTTCATGATTAATATCTTTTATTTTACTGAGAATACATTTATACTGCACTTAAAAAGTACAGTGAGTCACCATTTACACCTTTTCAGAGGAAGATGTCAAATTTGAGCCTTTTAGGGTTAAAGTCCTCAGACTGATTAAGATCCATTCTCAACAGGGTATGCTATGACCCAGCCTCAAAATTAATACTTTCTTCCACTTCAGTGTACCTAATCAGACATTAAAGTGAGTAGAAGGAAACAAATCTGCTCTTAGTTGCACCTCTATTTTTCAATTTGAATTTCATATTAATTAATACCATGGTAATGTTTCACAGGTATAACTAGATTACAGAATTTGAGGGAATCTAACCAGCTTTACATTTGACTCTTTCCCATTAAGCAGAAGGGAAAAAAAAAAAAAAAAAAGGAAAGAAAAAAAATTAATTATGTGGTATCTTCAGCTATCTATATTGCCCATGGCATGGCTATCAGTCATGAAAAATGTATTCAGACTTCATAACCTGAATGTTCTCCAAACAAATAACACCTTAAAACAGCAAACCAAACAATAGAACAAGCTTTATTCTGTCCTTTCCTTTTCAGCAGTGCACACAGCAAAAGAGACATAGGAGGAAATCAACTGTAAATGGCATCTTCAGTAATGAAGGAAAAAGCTGGATATCCACAAGTCTGTTTCCTAGGCAACTGAATGGAGGGACAATCTGAATCTCTCAATTGCACCCCATTATAGATATTTTCTACACAGACCAGTAAAAGGAAGAAAAAGGTGATTGGAAAATCTTCAGCAAAAATCCTCCTGGAGCACTTTGAAAGCATGGGGGAAGTGAACAGATAATACACAAAATGGTTGCCTACATGGAGCTCCTGATTGCAATCATCTTCAGAGCAACAAGAATAGGGATGACAGGAAAATCGCACATTTAAGCATTGTGTTCCCAAAGGTCCCAGATTTCATCCCTGACTCCAGGGATGGGGCTGCACTGACAATTATATTTTATAGGAATATCTCACAAATGGATTTGACACCATGTAGAGAAGGATTATTCAGAAAATCTGCATTGTAAATTCACTCTCTGTGTTATACTTTGGCACCTTACCAACCTAATGGTCCAAGATTGTTAATATGACCTGATGAACAAGAGCTGTTGTTGATCCACTAATATCACTTCTCTGAATAATTTATAGAATGCACAAAGTTAGGCAAATGAAATAAGCCTATGCCAAGGCAGTTCACTTTTTTCTGCACTGGGTAATCTCTTAGTACCAAAAGTAGCAGTATATACTTTATTCAGAAACATACTTGGGAAAAAAATAGATATGCAAGCACTTAGAGGATAAAAATATTACAAGGTATCAAAGCTAGACAGATAAATGAATTAATCTACATGAGCCATATGGACTTCTTCCATCCCTAAATGTTAATTTTACAATACTGAGTATCACAGCTACCCTGAAAATGGTACCATCCAAGAAAATGCTCTGGGTATAACCCAGCTAAGGAAAACTTAAGTTGCCTGTTACCATATGTGCCCCCTCTCCTCTCTTTTTCCCTGTCTCAGTAGATTTTCTTTTTTCACTTCTTCATGTTTTTTTTTAAAATGTATTTATTTTTTTTACTCTGAGCCAGAGGCCTATTAAGCATCAAAGCTGTTTGCTAAGGCTGACCACATCAGCGCAATGTCTTAATTTTAACATAGATAGAATGAGTAATTGCAATGCCGAGGTGCACCCTATCGTCTAACCTGTCAATCCTTTCCTCACTACATATGTTCTAAGAAAAAAAAAAAAAAAAAAGGAGAGGAAAACCACTGTTTCATTTATAAACAAAAATATTATATTTCCTGATTTGGGCTAAGTGAGACAAAATGCATCTTTTGCACTGCAGCAAGTATTAGCAGAGTAAGCACAGGAAAATCAGTCAAACCTGACTGAGTTCCTTTACCAGGGCTTTCAACTAGTCTAGCAGAATAAAAGGGCAGAGGTGCGAGGGAAATGTTATCAGAGAGGTCTTCTGGATAGTGGGAGGATGCCAGCTTTTTCTAGAATTTCAGGGGTTTATACATTTGTGCTCATTTCCTGACTGATCTGATTTCTCACAGAGGCACAGTCTATTTGGCAAGGGACCAAGTTAAACCTCTTTACCCTCAGCTTGTCTGAGGCTCTTCAGTTGCAGAGGACATACGTTTTGGTTCATTTCCAGAGATTTTTTTATTGCTCTGTAATTGACTGGTCTGTTTTACTGGGGGTGGAGGGTGAGGGTTCAAAATATTCATATGTATTAGAAACTTCCTGAGAAGATGGGGATGGCAAGTGCAGAAAACAAAATTGTCGAGGCAGAACTTATTAAAAATATGTGCAGGAAGAACTCTTAATGAATAAAAATAGAAGATGTTTGGGAAAGATATTATATATGGACAATAGCTACATACACCCCTTTGGTGTGGGGAATGGGAAAGCTTCCTTAAAAGTATAAATTTTTAGCCACAGCTAGAAATGAAGAGCAGTTTTAATGAATAATTCTACTTTATTATTTTCTCTAGAATGGCAAATCCATTGGAAGGATACATGAATTCTGGCAAAATACCCATCTTCTGAAATGAATTTAAAAAAATCTTTGTGTGAGAAACGTTTAGTCTGAAAAAATATTCCAAAACAGAAGTACTCAACTGTAGGATTGTAGCTCAACTGGTGTGCAAAACTTCCACTACTTTCTATCTTCACTACTGAAAAAAACCCTTATTTAATCTGAAACAGGTGGTAGAAAAACTGGCATTTTGGCAGCAGTTCTATCAGTAACAGCATCATATCATACCCTAAAAATAGACAAAATCAACTGACTGAATCAAAACTGAAGCTCTCCTCCTGCAGGTAGAGAGACCTTCCTTTGAGTTCTCTGGAACTGCAAAATCATCTGTATTTAATTATCTTCTCTCAGTCACTGCTATCTTAGTTTCTTGTTCATCTTGTCTAAAAATCCCAAATGTGTTTCTGTTTAACAGTTTGATACAGTTTTCCAACATTGCTAAACCAATGTTGGTACAGCTTAGATGTGTAGTGATATCCCTATGAAGACTTTCCCCTTCATGGAGAGAAAATTAATGCTTAGGGAAGTCCTTTAGCCCTTATTATTTCCTGTTCTTTCTTGTTATGGCACAAATTGGATGAAATCTTGAAACTGAAGGGAACAATATTTATCCTTCATTTGAGGGAGGGGGGGAGGTGAGGGGAGGGGAAGTAATTAAGCTTACTTTGGAAGTAAAATAGGTGAAAAAACAGAGGTCCATACTCTAAACACAGCTGTGGAGCATGAAGGAGACTGGCCAAACCAGCCACAGCTCTGTGAGTGGATGAACTTTCTGTAGGCTGTCTCCAGAAGCACAGGGCAGAATAATGTTCTTGGAGGTGTGGAAGCATGCAGAGACCATGTAGGTGGAATAATCCAAAAAAGCCAGCTAGAAAACACTTGTGCCGTGTTCCTGAGAGAAAGCCAACAGAGGAAGCTTTTGGGTGGTGAATTAGATGGAAAGAAGTTTCAGAAGAAAAGCAAGAGTTTTCAAATGCTGTTCCCATTATAAGGGTGTAAAGGACATTATGTACATTTTTCATAAATAAATAGCTTTGCAGCTTGCACATCACTGATTCACTGAAATCATCAATAGATTTCCCTTAAAAACCCCTTCTAAGCTCCTCAAAGCTGGCTAGGGCTCTTCTCAGGAAGGACAGTGTTATTAGTACAGCAGGGAATGGATTTTTTTCCAGTGTACCTGGCAGGCATTCGTACAGACGCACGATGACATCAGTCACAGCCAGGACCACACATGTATATTCACATGTAGATGTAAGTCTGTTGGACAGCAAATACATATGGTTTAAAACCTTCTCTCTCTTAGTCAGGACGGAATCCAGCTATTTTTAAGTCTGGATATGCGTACAGCCAAATATAATGATATTCCTTGTGCAAAGGAAGAAAAGGAGAGACTTAGAATTTTGAACATGTTCTCCTTATTCCTGGCAATTTTCCTTTCACATTGTGCTTACTCACTCTTTCCCTGGAAGAATGAAGGGCCCTCCAGGAACTTCTGTTCTTGTAGAGCTTAGATTAACACCCACAAAGTCACAAAGTTTATTCATTCATGTAAATTGTTGTGAAGTGACCAGCTGGGACAACTAGCTTGCGTATATGCAGTCGTACACACCTCTCAGGTTGGCAACCCCTGCTTAGATGGAGCAATCGGAGGACAATGCCTACAGCAAGTAACAAATATTTGCACCAAACAGATTGCAAACAAGCTTCAGACTACTTTTCATTCATGCCAAGAGTTAAGCAGTAATGAAGAGCAAGTAAATTCGTAATTCTCACAGTTGTCTTGAAGCTAACTTCTGAAATAGGAAAAAGTGGCTAAATCTTCTGCATAAGTTATTACCAATTGTCCATCTAGCTTTTGTTACAATAGGAACCATGACAAAGACCTTGGAAAGCATGATTCATGAATTTTCCAGGAGCAGCCAAGTGCATCATCCTTTGAAAAGAATATAAAGGAGGAAAGCTTACATTTGTCAAAAATTCTGGCCGTTAGCATGCAATTTTCTCACTGCTTTGTAGAAAAGTAGCGGTAAAGCAGAAAGGAGGAGAATTGAGGAGACAGTGACTGTCAGTCATCAAATGACTGCCTCTGGTTGTGTCAATCTCATTACTGTGTATGACTCTGAGCACCAAAAGAAACCAGAGTGACAGCTTCAACATAACCTCTCCTTTAACAAGACATAATTGTACAGTTTGGAAATCCAGGCTTTGACTGCTCTTTTTTTTAAAATTATTTTTTTAAATAAAGTTGAAAAGGAGAAGAGAGTGGAAATTGGTTAGCTTCACCCAGGATACCCTTCCTGATACTTTCTAAATTCCTGAGAAATTTTTATGACCATGCAGACCAAATATGACCATGCAGAAAGGAGATTACTAGCTGGCTATATTTCCCATTTCCCATTCTCAGACAAAACCACAGTGCTTCTAGGCCACCTATTTTAATTAAGATTTGCTTGTTGCATTACCTCAGAGTTTGTTTTTTTTTTTAATAAAGTGCTTTCATACAGTGATATGGGCATGTGGCTTTGTATTTGTCAAAAGACAACTTGATTTATATCTCTACAATTCTCCAGTGATTTTGAAAAGATGACCGTATGACACAAATAGTGAAATTACCTGTTGATAAAACCTACTCTTATATTCTGGCACCAGTGAAATGGCATAGGCTAGATTAAAAAGAAAGTCACATGGTGACCTGCTTACTGAATCCATGACTATTTCTCTTTGAACCACATACTTGCAGATTTCTGTTACAGGTGAGGTCCTTCAAGCTGGGTCCTGTACAGATGCTTTTGAAGCTTTTAAGAGAGCTCAGAAATCTTACAGCCACAATGACACTGCTGAGAGTCCCCCTCAGAGATACGTAATCATATTCCAAACTGCATTTTGTTTGTTCTTGCCCCCAGCAATTAATCTCTGGGTAACTTCTAATTTCTAACTTCCAATGTTCCAGAAACTGAATATCTTTAGAACAGCTGTTACTATTTCATTTTACTACAGTGTGATAAGAGGTTTTAAATGCCATTATTATTTATAGGGAAATGGGTTTAGATATTTTATTTATCTATAAAAGTGCATTGATTTTGTCATTGTCTTCTTTCCACCAGCTCCCATTGTTTTGCAGCTAATTATTAAGATATTTAACTTCTCAACAACACGTTCTACTCCATAGACCCTATAAATGAATGAACATTAGAAACTTTTCAGAAGCGAGTCTGATTTTTCTTTCCCAAGAATTCTGAAGCTAGCCTTGTGTTTTATTTACCTGTATTTCTAAGTGGCTACTTTAATACATGCTACACATACTCAAACGCGCTAGGTGAACACTCCTCCAAATGAAATAAATTGGCAGCTGCTGTTTCTACATTCAGGGGCTTAGTCTTTTTATGTACATTTAAGACTGCTGTCTTAGCAGTTTTCAGGATGAGCAGACATTTATCTCCAGAGACGGTGAATGAACATGCACAGTGTCACGTGGCTGTGCAGTGCGTCAGGGGTTATGTCAGTGTTGTAATGTGTGCACAGATCAACTGCCAGGCAAGGCAGCTCTGCCAGTATCTGTCTTTGGCATCAGCGCACGCTGCCCTGTATTTGCTCATGAGGCTGGAGCTCTCGTGCATCGCTAAACCTTTTGCCAGATGGATATGCAATAGCTCCGACAGATCCCAGGGCAGAGCTATTACTCAAACACTGGCAGAATCAGCGGCTTCTCCAGTGAGTGGCAAGACTAATAAAACCAGCTGGCTGCTCCGAGCCCAGCAGAGCAGTAGCTTATGTGTTTACACACATCAGTTTGTTGTTCTGCAATACAAGTCTTCCTATTACAGGAAGCTGTCCTGATATTTTATAAGAAATTAAGATACAGGCTATTCACATATCTCATTGTGACTCTTTGCAGAGCAGATTTCCTAAAAGTTCATCCAGATCTGGGACAATATCTATGTGATTGCAAATCATGCGACAGCTTTGTTAGAGAATATACCTCTAAGCCACAGACAGATGTAGCCAGGACAGAAAAGAAGCATTTGACTAGCTGGACCCCAGAATGTCAGAATTGTATAACAGTCTATGAAACACTGCCAGAACAGGCTTCTGAAAGACAAACAAAAACTGCGTAGAGTAGTGAATAAAAAGAGTGGCAAATTTAACCTTTAAAAACAGAACTGAAAATCAGATACATAAGATATTACCAGCTGAGAAGCAAAGTCCTCCAACAAGATTGGATTTTAATCATGTCAGGCTTTTAATTATAGTGCTGTGGAACAAAAGCTATGAAAACAAATCCTGCCTTAGAAGTTATCCACTTTGAAATGTTTCTCCTGAAGATCTTAGTGTATCAGTATCTCATTTGATATGGATTTTGTAATCTTATCTAGGTCTAATTTGAATCTGTCATAATGGTCTTAAAAGGAATCTATATAACATAATTATTACTATGCCAGCCAAGAGTAGAAATTTATTTAGGCTGAAGCCATATATGCAACTATGGTCTTTTCTATACATTTTAAAACAAAAATTGCCAAATTGTCATCTCCACATCATTGATAGTCTGCAAAACCATGATAGGTGAACTGTAGCTGATTCACACAGTGATTTGAAAGAGTGCGTCATTTACAGAGACAACTATATTTAGTACAATGATGGTGCAGGCAGACAACATTGCCTGGAACTGCTGTTTTGGGGTGTAAAACTCCAAGACTGAAAAAAATCACCCTTTCTAAAAGATTAAGGCTTAACTCTTACTAGATTTTTTGTCCTAAAGTTAGCCTGGCTTAGAGAAGAAAGTTGGTTGAGGTGACCTCCAGAGGTCCCTTCCAAATGAAATCTTTCTGTGGTTTGATCCTGTGAACGATCCTGGGAATGCAAGAGCTCTGCCACATAGTCTGCTGAACACAGCGGAGCCACGAGAACACAACTGAAGGCCAGATGTGTTAGATGCCAAAGTAACTGCTGCACAGCTTTGGAAAATGAAACCTAGAATATGAATCTTGCTGCTGTTTCCAAGGTATGCTTCCCATTAAAAAATAAAACCATGAAACTTACCTAGCCGTGTGTACACACCCAGAGCATTCCTGCTCTTGCCTGGTCGCAGTCACTTCCATTCTCTAAGAGAGAGGCAAGCAAGGGACCCTGCGCTGACACCAATGGGTGCCCCACAGAGAAAAAACATCAGCATCTGCACATGGTTCCAGGAGGCTAAAATAGCTTCCTTGGGCAACACAACATAAAGCATGTATTACTAACTAGATCACTTTATGCAACTCTTTTTTTTTCATTAATTGAAAAGTTTGAAAAGGATTGACTTGAATGTATTTCTCAAAATGTATTAACCGGAATCTTTTTGGTTTTCTTCATGGTCATTCTCAAACTTGCAGATCTGTATTGGAGTTATCTTTGTTTGCAGGTCATGTTTTCAAGCATGACCTTAAGACATTTCTATTTGGATGCTGCAATCAACCATTAGATAAATTATGTGGCTTTACGGGCCTGGTCAGTTTCTAGTGAAAATTCTTGAAAAGTGCATTTTTTAACATAAGAGGATTTACCTGAAGGGTAAGGATTGAAGCCCAGAAGCCTCCAGGTCCCTGTTAGTACCTCCTGGCACAGAGCATGCAGATCCGTGGCATGTCTGCAGCCTACGACTTGTGACTTTTCTTACATGAGGACAGTGTCTGTTCCTGGATCTTATGTGACTTGAGCATCCCAGCCTTGCTGCCACTTGTTCTTTCATAAAAAACTGAATTTTTCACCTGTTATATTTGAACATATGTAACTTTGCAACTCTTCTTTCTTTCTTTTTTCTTTTTTTTTAAAATGTTTAACTCCTGTTCTTCAATTGGTTCAAATAAACACCTTTCACATGGGTTTCCTTAGATTCTAGATTGTTATTTACTCCTCTTGTAGTTCTCAGTTAGCACATTTCTAAAACTAAAACCAAAATAAATTACATCTGAAGTGATTGTAATCTCAGATAATCTGAACTGGCAATCATCTCAAATGTAATTATTCAAATCTTCTGTTCATACCCCACTGTTCTGGTACAAGGCTATCCTTGTAAGACAGGCACTTCTAGATGTATTGTATTCTCTCAAACCAAAGTTTTGATTTTTTTTTTTCTGTTGCTTTCAGCTGATTTCTATGGTTTCTCTATTCTATGGTAACTTAGCTCCTTCTTGTCTTTTCTTATACTTTATTGTTTTCAGGGGTAAGCGTACTGCCATTGTTACTATTTTTCATTGCTCTCCAAGGCTAAAATGCATATGTAGTTTTCAATGGAACTATATCTAGGCTTCATTGATACTGTATTCATTTGTTGAATTATGTTTTATGTCTTTAAAAAAAAAAAAGACATGCTCTAACTGACCTGGAAAATAGAGACCTCCCACAGTAATTCCTAGATGTCATTCAGTAGCCTGCAATCCTTCATTCTGAAGTTGAAATCTCTGGCTGCCCTCCCAAACCACTAACGATCACCCAAAGAATGGGACTCAGAAATCAAGTGATGCCAGAGGGTTCAAGAAGAGAGATGTAGTGCTGTGGACACTGCTAGCCCTAGCTGTATAGATAATGACACTATTGGCTCTTCCAACCATTTTGTTTCCAAAGAGTACTGACATTACCCATTGGCTTTGCTCCTGTCTCTAGTAAAGTCATAACAATCATTTTACAGGTTGGATTATTCTTCCACAGAAATAAAACTGGCAGAAGGGGAATAAAAATATGCTCGTTTTCAAAGGAAGAAAAATATTCAACAAAGTGTGCAACTCTTGGCCCTTCATTTGGTCATCTGTCACTCAGGAAAGTCAAGGCTGTTAAGCAGCACTGTGCTGGATTTGGCTGGGGTAGAGTTAATTTTCTTCATAGTAGCTAGTGTGGGACTATGGTTTGGATTTGTGCTGGAAACAGTTTTGATAATACAGGGATGTTTTTGTTAGTGCTGAGCAGTGCTTACACAGAGTCAAGGTCTTTTCTGCTTCTCACCCCACCCCACTGGTGAGTAGGCTGTGGTACACAAGAAGTTGGGAAGCGACACAGCCAGGACAGCTGACCCCAACTGACCAAAGGGATATTCCATATCATCTCATGTCATGCTCGGCATATAAAGCTCAGGGAAAAAGAAGGAAGGAGGGGACTTTTGGAGTGATGATGTTTGTCTTCCTAAGTAACCATTATGTGTGATGGAGCCCTGTTTTCCTGAAGGTGGCTGAACATCTGCCTGCTGATGGGGAGTAATGAATGAATTCCTTGTTTTGCTTTGCTTGCGTGCGTGGCTTTTGCTTTACCTATTAAAATGTCTTTATCTCAACCCACGGGTTTTCTCACTTTCACGCTTCTGATTCTCCCCCCCATCCCACCAGGTGAGCAAGCGGCTATGTGGTGCTTAGTTGCCAGCTGGGGTTAAACCACAACAGGCACCAAGGGATTCTGTTCAGTGGGATCCTTTTGACTTTGTAGCCTCTTGACTTGCACTTACATTGCGCTCCTTCCATCACTATCAAAGACATGAGCTATATAAGAATTTGTTGTCTGACAGTAGCAGCTCTTAGATGAAAGGGCCCCACGTTAACCTTTAAAATGTCAGTCTTGGTAGCCCATATGTTTTGGTGGTTGATAGGATTGTGAGTAACATTGAAAGCTATTGCTAAAACCCTTCCTCTTCACTAAGAGCAAGACTAGCACAGTTTCCTTCCCCCTGACACGGTCCCTCTTTGCCCACCGAGGGTGGATGAGAGCTGGGCTTTCTGTGGGCAAAGTCTGCAAATGTATTCCTGCTGAAGAAAGTAGGGAGCAAGAAAATAATTTTGCCTGAATCACAGTTCATTTCCTGGCTAGCTCCTGGGGCAGTGCTCACACATGTTAGCCTTTATTTAAGAGACACTTCAGAGCTACATGTTAGTCCTTTATTGAGAATGGCAAGATCACAGCCAAAAGTAGTATGAGATAATAACAGATATCACACACTGCTTGTGGTTTCATAGTATCCAAACGCTGCCAGACTAGTTGGATTATGGGCAGTTTTAAGTTAATAAAACCAATTTGTTTAAAAAGAAATTACCCATTTGGCTCTTGTTGATCATCCAGTTGGTCTTATTTTTCCAAGAGGCAGAACACATCTGCATCCAATTAGTATATTAGTTGGAGTGCCTCTGCACTGCTACATTACAGTTCCCGTGCATGGCTTGAAGAAATATGTAGGATGTAAACTCTTCTCTCATCCTGTTGCAAATCAGGAGAGGCTTTAACAGAGCCACAGAACCCAGGGGACGAGGGGAGAAAGAGGGGAAGGAGCAGGATGGTGAATAGCGACAGCATTCAGCTCAGCTCCTTGAGCTCAATGAGTTTTTTTGTATTAAAGGTAGATCTTACACTTGGTTTCTGCCATATCAAAGTAAAAAGAAAATCTCTATTTATTTTAATGGAAGTTAGTTTAGTCTTCACATGGTCATAAATAGAGCACCGTTAGTACAAAAGAACAGTACATTACTGGCTCTGTGCTTGCATCTGCCTTCTATTCCTGCTGTGGTAATCAGAGACACATAAATATCAATTAAAGATATAATTAATACAATTAAACCAATGCAACAAGCTACTTCAATAACAGTTTGTATTTAACCCTTTTATACATTGTATAACCGCACTATCTCTTTCCAAATGTCCTGGCCAGCCTGTGAGTGGTTTTTGCAACTGTTCCAGGCTGAAAGTGGAGTTTAACAGGAGTCAGACATCTCATAGCTGTACTAAGGGATGAGCAGCGTAATAAAAACAGCGGAAGTTAAGAGAGTTGTAGGATGAGGTAAGCTTCAGGCTTCAGAGCGTGGTTGAAACAGAGGAGGTTGAAATTATAGCCCCCAGGGGTTTGGCATGGGATGAGAAAGAGTTGGAGAGGGGGGCAGCTTCCTTGTTTCGGGTGGGTCTGCCGAGCCCAGCAGATGAACTGCCTGCCTTTGCCCAGCAGGACAGCAGTAAGCTATGACTGCTTTTTACAGGGTGCATAAAGAGACTGGCAGGGCTGGATGTAGGAAGTCAACCTGCTTTTATGCAGGTGGGGCCTGGGTGCCTCCCCAAACTGGATGAGGACTTGACAGAAATGCCATCCCCCCACCCTACTTCCCTCCTCCAGCTTCTCAGTTTGGTGATTCCCCTTCTTTGTTTCTCTCTGGCACACTGCCCTCCCCATCCTAAGATAAAGATAAATCATTGTATAAACTAAAGAGCAGAGTTCAGCTGTTGCCTGACTGGCACTGCTCCTCCACGTGCACTCAGGGAAAAGGGGAGAAGGTTGGAGTCATCATCTCTGCTCCGGTGGACCCCTGCGTGCATCCTACAGGTGCATAGTGCCAGGATGGCAGTCTTGACAGAGCCTGGCAGTGCAAGCCTATGGAAGTCTATGTACGCTTGACTTCCACTCAGAGCACACAGGCTTTTATTAGCAAAGGTCTGATGAAAGCAGTTTCCTTCAGTATGTGGCAAAGAGAAGACACGCAGAGGGTCTAACTGAGTTTTTGAATTAGGAAAAGGCTGGTGTTGCTCAATGCACAACACCTAAAATCCAGATGCTGAATAAAGCATCTTTCAGACTTCTTGGTTCTTGGTGATTGTGGAACAACGTGCTTTGTCAGGAATAAGAAAAAACTGGGAGAATGCCCTCTATGCCCGAGACTTCTAGGAATGTGGAGATCAAAACACTTAAACAGCTTTACACTCTGATTGTGTAATCTGGATGCACATACAAAAAAAAAAAAGTACGAGAAGGTAATGTTGTTTCTGACAACAGCTGGTGCTACAAAACTTTGGGAGCAATTCAGATGCTTACACATAGGGGCTTTGTGCCATTTTAGACACTGTAGGGTATCCAGAAGTGATCATTCCACACTGAATCATTCCCTTGGTATTTTTAATATGTTTCAGTTAATACTGGTGAAGGAGGCCAAGAATGAAACTGCCGGTATGGTTACAAGTCCAGCATGGCAGCTAAGCCATACATCATGGTCTAAAAATTACTACCTTGCTTTACATACGCAATCTAGCTCCTTCAGAAGCTATCACAGAAACTAGAAAAGTAATTCTTTCTTCAAAGCCCAGAGGAGAGGGGTGTAAAAGCATCTGTCTGCAACAGATGAACCACAGAAAGAACAGATTTATCTGCTGCTCCACAGAAGACCAAAAGCAACACTGGGGTGCATGTAGCAGCACGGGGGAGCAGAGAGATAAAGAACAAGTATTTTTGGATGGAGATGAGTCTGAAAATGATGATCTTCCTCTAGTGACTGCAGACAGGCTTACAATAACAGGTTTACACTAAAAGGTCTGACTTTTAGATGGCCGATGGTGTGCAAGAACTCTCCCACCAAATGAGTGCCACTGCACTTTAAATTACAGATATCAGAGAGGCCACACAGTTTTAATGTTGTTAATTTTTTCCTTTCTCTACTTGAAAGAAGATTATGTGAAAGGCTATAACTTTGAAGGGCTCCCATGTGAGGCAGCTGGACCAGCTGTGCTCTGCAGAGGCTTGTGTTCTCCAGGGCTGACTGCCTGGAAAGCCGCCACTGCAGGAAGCCGATCTCCATCAGGCTCCTCGCCTCTGAATGGTTACTGAACATGAAAAATGAAACTGAAATCTTGTTCCTTTTGGTTAGATGAATTTCCTGATAGGTGTCAGGAAATGTCTGAAATGTAAAGTAAACTGTTGTCCTTTCTTTTCTTATAGTTTTTATAACGGACTGTAGCAGACAAGGACATTTAAATATTTTTATAATTCCTTTCTTGTCTTTCTTTCTGTTCCCACAGGTATTCACATAGAAACAAGGCAAAAAATTCATTTGAACAAGTCTTCCAGTTCTTTACATGCCACCTGACATGCATTAAATTGCGCAAAGTAACTCATGTTTAATTCCGTATCTAACCGAATTGTGTTAAGTGTTGGGTTATGCATGCCAGAGTCTATTAAATGCAGTGGTTTGTTTCGTCCTAAATTAAGGCAGTCTGGGAAGATTGAACACAAGAAAAATAAACTGATTCTCATGACCTGCTGTAGGCATTTCCACAGAAATCCACCTAACCTATGCCTCTGGATTCATCTAATGAATTCTAAAATTGCAAACGCCCATTAAGTAAGATGGGGAAGAAAGAACATTGAAAATGAAAAGCTGATAAAGGAACATTTCAGCTGCTAGTTAAAAACAGTACCTGCCTCAGTCAGCAGCTATTTGTTTGATGGGAGAAATGGGTGGAGCAAAAGCCAAAAGGAGAAATTTTCCAAGGCTAAAATGTAATTATTCACTCAGTTTTTACTGTAAGAAAATGAAGATTTGGCACATGCACCTCAATTGTGCTTATACGTGTCTTGCCCAGAGTGAACAAGATGCAGGCCAGCAGGAGAGAGAAGGATAGGAATAGCATGAGCCATGGCACTAAATCGCACCAGGTAGTGTTGCACTGTTTCACAGCCTCTTCTAAAGGTCATTGCTTTATCCAGTCCTAGGAGGGTGAAATAGCTGCTGAGAGGTCTAACTAAGCTGTTCTTGGGGCAGAGACCGTGAAGAGGGTGGTGGCTCCCTCTGCCCTCTCAGGAGATGGCAAAGAGTAATACACAGTACTAGGATTATAGCCAGCTCCCTTGTGATAAGATTTTTAGCAGTCTCTAAGACATATAGGGTACACAGAATATGAACAACTTCTGTACCTTTCCATACCTTGGTGGCTCCCTTTCCAGTAACTGAAGGAGAAATAAAGGTGCAGAAGAACCATGGTTTCATATCTACAGCCCTGTTGTACAGAGGTGTGATGCTTCCATAAAATTCCAAGATTATCTCCTGAATCTATCTTGGTCTTATTAATAAAACACACATCACAAAAATAAATAAAAAAAACCAAACAAGTCAATAAAAACAAAATTATCTTTCAGAATTTTTTTTTATTCTACAAAACTTTTTTCTGTAGTCTTCTTTCTTAATCACAGGACACTGCATTGTGGTTTTAAAAACTGTCTGGCAGGACATTAATAGAAAATTGTAGTTTGCAGTTCTACATTTAAAATTTAATATCTTAAAATTATACCATCTTTTTTGCTGTTGAATCCTTCCTAACTTCAGAGGAATCCATCTAATGAGAAAGAATGGTTTTAATTAGTTTTAATAGCACTGGAATTTGTACATAGCTTTATTAATAGTATATGGAGATTGTATTGAAATTCCCTGGGCATAAAAGTAAAATTAGGAAGTATAAACCAGAGGTTAAAAATAAGTTAAAAGTGCCCGTGTAGAGGACCAATTTGTTTTGTGTTAGCACCAATGATTCTTCAAATATGAGCATTTTCATATTAGTTAAACCACCTGAAAAATGCATGAAATTAAATAGCAAGATAACATATTGATTTTCTTGTCCAGTGGTCCTCTGAAGGAAAAATTGTTATGATAACCCACCATTGACCAAAACACATGGCCTTAGCGGAAAAAAAAAAAAGAAAAAAAAAAGTCAAATCCAGACTTTCAGAATGTATAGGAAAGGAAGGTCTATTTGACCTGGTCAAATACCTTCTTGATATCTAAAAAGCAGATCAGTGACTTTAACTGCATCAAGGTGGACAAGCGTATTTCATTACATTTTGCTTTCATCATTATCAGAAAAGTTTCACCCTTTAATAAAAACACTGTGATCTCATTTTATTATTTCCAGGAGCTACTCCTTTTATAGTGGCCAAATTTAGGGACAGAACTTGAAATCTGCTTTTAAGTGAAAAATTTGGCTAGCTGCACAAAATGTTTGTAATGTTCATATATATCCTGCGCTGCCTGGCTGCTCTCTAGAAAATGTTCTCATTATTTGGTTGTTTTATCTTTGCCTACAGATGCTCTGGGTGGTGGAGCATTATTACATTCTGAAGAAAGGATCTTCAGGAAGTGCAATCAATGTACCATGACTTTGAGGGCTATTCTAGTTTTTAACCATGGAAGATATTGTTCAAAATATGGACCTTTATGAAAAAAACAGACCAAAACAAAACAAAAAAATCAAAACAAAGAAACTTTTACGACCAAATAGTCAGTGTTTGTTTTCTTTCCTGGTGACTACTGTATCTGATGGTAGATCATCCAAGTTGACCATCTATACAGATCTGCTCTTTAGCAGGGCGGTTGCAATTATTGTTGTGGTTGTTATTATTATGGTTATCAGCAAGGATTATAATCCAAGTCTCCCTAACAAATGCAAGCACTAGAGATGTTTACAGTTATTTGTACATTTCCTAAATTTACTATTGTTTGGCACAAAATAGAACTGAACAAACTTTCTCTCATAGTCTAGTAATTACAGCAGTCTCTTTGAAAACAAAAAATATAGCTGAAAATCATTTCTCTACAGAAGACTTGATGGTGAGAATCCAGGTGGGTGTTTTAAACACTGTAGCTGGGGGAGCCAGTCCCATCTCCTTCTTCTTTCGGCACTGAACATAAGTAATAGGGTTTAGTTGCCTATTGCCAAAGGCTCTGAAACCAAACGGACACCAAACTGTTTCCCTGCTCCGAGTTATTCAAGCATTTCTGAGATTTGTTTTAATGGCAAGAAGGTTAAAATCATAAAAGTCCCCAGAGATCACCAAAGCTGTCTGTCCTGCTTCTGGAATACTGCAGACTATCCCAGGTGGGCAAGTGGATGGCTTAGTTCTGATGGCTTGTAGCAACATCAGGAATGTCACGTTAAGTAGCCTATAGATACAGATATAGATATGTATGTATACATATATATGCACACACACATATATATATACACATATATCTATGTATTTATGTATCGGAGGAGGGAGCATTAGTTACCTCTGGTAATCTGGTTGGAGAGTATCCCCCCAATGTGCAGGTGTATTCTATGCCTGATCTAGATGTTTAGCGTTCAAGCTCACTTTCCAGGACTACTGTAATTATGCACCTTCAGTTCAGGATAACTTCTATCCTATGAATCCTATGACATCCTAGATGCTCCGGCCCATGGCAGGGGGTTGGACAAGATGATCTTCCAAGGTCCCTTCCAAGCCAGGCCGTTCTATGACCGATTCTATTATCCGTCCATTATGCAGCCTGAAATGTGAGAGTCAGCGCTAAGACAGAAAAATGAAGAAAGTTTGCATCTGCTGCCAGGTTGTTAAAGCAGTTGCCCAGATTTGGTGCATGTTGAGTTCAAGCATCTTCTCCCTGTATTGAGTGTGATGGTGCTGCGATGCTGCCTGTTGCATAATACCATAGCTTAATGACAAGGTATTCACTCCCAGTAGTCCTTGCTCCACATGTGAGCTCTCTCTTACCTTTCTGACATAGCCAGTTCTCCCAGGTGGATTAAATCTGGATTGTCGGTTCCTCACTGGGGACGCACTCTTCTCACATCAGGAACCAGAGTTTCAAACTTGGGATGTGGACTCCAGGAGGCAATGCTTTTGTCCATGGCAACATAGAAGTGAAATTTTCTTTGTGGATCCAGAGGAAGATTTTTCAAAGATGAAAATGTCAATTTTTTATCTAGCTCCAACTGGAAGTCTGCCTTTGAGATGCCCTGTTATGAAACATTTTCCATCAACAAAAATTTTAAAAAGCACATGAAAAATGTTTTATTCCTAGTAGTAGCTTTCATATACTGAATATGTTTCTAGGCACTTTAGTCAGTGGGTAACTATTTCCAGTGGTCTCGTAAGATTTAATTGAGTGACCATCAAGACCAAGGCAGAGGGTTCCTAAACACCTTTAATCCTTCACTTAGTTTTATGGGATGCCACTACTTGGGCTCTAACAGTGAGGACCATTGTCAGACTGAGAGAAGAGTTTGGCAGCAAATTGATAGTTCATCACAATTACACAATCTACTTTCCACCCTGTTGATAGAAGTCTTTCAGTCTTCTGAAGTGCTGATATATAATGCAACTGCCTTATTGCTGAATATACCAGCAATTCTACATTCATTTTCCTGAATTTCAATATTTCAGCAAAATTTCAGCTACTATTTTCCAAAGCGTTAGTGTTATTTGCACTGTAAACCACAAGTGTTCTAGAATTTTATGATCTATATGGGAAATGTTAGTCCCTACAACATGTCCATACACAAACTTGCTGACCTATGTCCTTGCATGTCTTTGAGTTTTGCTGCAGAAAGCATTTAGTCTCTGAGTAAGCAAAGTCAGGGAGTTAGGATAGTGCTTATAGTTTCAGATGCCATTACAGTCAGTTTTCTAAAGGAGAACAGAATCCCAAAAGATCACACCAGCTTCAGGATGATATTTTTGTGCTGCTTGGATATTACTTTGTGGGATAATGAATTCTGCTAACAACAAACCAGTGTTTCTTCTCAGCCTTTAGTGATTCTTCAAAAACATCTGGGAAAAAGCCTGGGGAACACATTTGCCATTTTTGACACTGGTGCCTAAAATCAAAACTTTTGTGGAGATAGTTCTGTCTTTTCTTACATATTCTTATTTCCAAAACAGTTTAACAAGCACTTGTAACTCTTCAAATACACTCACTAATCCCAGCAAATGCCTAAGCTACTCGACCAACTCCAAAGTCCCTCATGTTTGTAATTATCCCTTCCATGACTTGCTTCAGCTCAAAAAGGGAGACACATAGGAAAAGGACATCATCTGTCATTCATCTGTCAATGTAAACAATGTGTGTATGCACAATAGCAAAGAACAATTAAATATATGAAACAGTGCAATCTTCAAAAGTGGCCGACAAAATTCTGAAACTGGCATTTTACATTAAGGGGCCTTCTACAGCAAAACTTTCTCCTTTGAATACTCTGCATTGATTTTCCATCCTGTAATCCATGACAATGTTATTTAGGTGCTTATGTATTTGTGCCTTTTACTCTTGCCTTCACATTATTTAACTGGAAACAGTTACCCTTTCCCAGGCCAATGGCTAACTTCCAGTTCCTCGTTCAGACTATCTGGTGCTTTCTGATTTGCTGCTATCTGCTAGCACTGATTTGCTTTTTCTTTCATGGGAAGCCTTGTGTTTTTATCTGTTATATATCAGTATTAGGATCCAATGCTATAGGAATGATGAAGTTTCGTGACAGATTTAGGAGTGTGCTTAAGTTCTCGCCTAACTTTAAGCTCATTAGTTCTAAGCATTCAAGTGCTTAGGAGCAGACAAATGTTCAAGAACTCTACCAATTCTTGGTGATAAAGCCTGCAACACTTAGCAGCTAAGTTGACTCCAGGAGCTTAGCTTCTTCAGGACTGTTGAAAAGAGCTCTAGAACAACGATGTCAGATTTCTGTTCTGTTTCTACCCAAAGTTACCCTGGATAAGGTGTGACACCTCTGTTTCCCCATCCTTTAAGGAAAGCTAAGATTATATATACACATATATATATATATAAAAAATTGCATACATTACTTAGTATTTGTAATTAAATCAATAACACTGTTGATTAATACTCTCTTGTATTGAGCAGAAGCAAATCTGATTAGAAGTATATACCTCTGAGACTAAAATGAGTTGTTCCTTTCTTTCATTCATCATCTATTATTGATAAAATACATTTGTTCTATACTAAAGTAAGGGTTATCTGTAGATGATAAAGAATATTACAATTACGGATAATAATTAGAATCGGTATTTTACTGTTCAAGCTGGCAGCAGAAATTTGAAGTGCAGTTATCACTAAGGAATTTAGCAGCAAGGAATGGATACATCCACTGATAAATACTTGAGGCCACGAAATACTTCAGTCAATCTTGAGTCACATACCAAAACCTGGAACATTATCTTTACACATTACAGCCAAAGTCACAGTTGAAATTGATGCCACTCTGCTAGATAAATGAGCTGAAATTTCATTCATATTATTTTATTTAGTGAGGTTTGCTTTTCAGAAATCTAATTCAAAGAGAAGTGGACATTTGAAATATGCCCTTCTTTACCGCTCTTGTTCCTATAATTGCTGTAGATTTAATTAGAGCTCCAACCTTATCAAAACACTCCTAGCAGCTCCTGTGGTGGTATGAACATTGAACAAAGTTACTGCAGAATCATTGTATGTTGGCAGGAACATTAAAGATAAACCTGTTCTTTCTGTCATGTGTGACCTTGATATTGAAGAATGAAAATGTCCTAAGTGATTGACCAGAATATCAGTGTGCTATCTCTTGGCAATATATGAGGGACACAAAAATATTTCTGTCTGTGTGTAAAGTAACTACTTCTGAATCAGATGGGTAACATTTTTGCCAGAAGGTTTAATATGTCAGCATGGATATGGCTGACAATGAAAATGCAATGTTAAGAATTGTATAATGTTGGCCAAAATATTATTTAGAGGAGACAGAAACAAAGGGAATGTTCTTTAAGAAAAGTCAAAAAAGCTTTACAACTGCAATTGAAGCTAGAATAAGATTTGACTTCAGAAAGAAAAGTAGAACATGTTTCTTGTCATGATAAAAGTATTGACAAAGGGGAAGAAAGTAGCACTGTGTAGTATTCAAGGTACATATTGGGCTTGGTTTCATGTAAAAAACCCACATTAGGGTAGTATCAGAAGAAAAAGGAAAATGAACTAACTCCCTTTATTGTTTCAGATGTTGTTGTTAGGTTGCTCTCCCGCATTGTATACTATGTTATTTTCTTCCACTTTGATCTTGATTCAGCTTCTATTAAAGATAACGCAAACCAATGAAAACTGGATCAGGCTGGGGTGGATAGCAGGGTGTTATTAGCACCAAATTTCCTCCTTCATTTGCAGCTCCCATCATATGTATACTGAACATTTCCTTGTCGCTTTGTAATTTGAGGGCACCCGTCTGTTAATTTGCTCCCCAGATGCTCTTTCAGGATGTTATTGCTGTTGCATGCAGCCTGTCATTTCAGAGATGCTCAGACTTCATTTTGGCATCTAAGGAGCTGGAGGAGCCTCTGGAAGCTGTGGAGGTTCACAAACAGAAAAGAGCCTGAGGGCAGGGAGCATGGTTTCTGGGCAAGTTGGAGGCAGTCAAAGGATGTGGTTTTGTGGATGGAAAAGAAGCTGGATGCAGCTCAGGAGATGGTCCTTCATAAAGAGCTCTGACAAAACCCAGAGCCATGGCTATTGATAGTGCCCGAGTTTTGATGCTGTTGCAAACTTAGGCATAGTGGTGCTGGTTTTGTACCAGAGGAATTGCTTAGTAAAAAAGGAAAAAGTAGTATTAGCAGAGGGGTCCTTTCATGAAATAATGAATAGAATACGTTGTCCCAAACTATTTCTGAAAAAAACTCAGGCTTTCTGGGATCTCAGGAAGCTTAAAAAAATCACTGTTTGAAATCTGTGTTGCAAGAGAAGGCTCAAGTAAAATGAATCCTTTGCAGAAACTGCAATAGAACTTAAAAGACAAAAAATTCACAGATGTCTACAAAACACTGTATCAAAAGCAAGCTAGCTCTTTCAAAAATAGGATAACTTTCCTAAGCCTTGGTGTAAGCAATAAACATACACTTTCCCCCCCTTTTTATATGCTAAAGCCATCTGGCTATCTTTAAAATCTGTTTTAAATCTTCAGTTTCAACAACAGAGCAATGTATTTTCTTCAGGGAAGACATGGCAGTTAAAAAAGAAATGAAAGCAGTAAAAAATGAACAGCATTTGCAATGTCCACCCTCAGTCATTCACGTTAAATTGCATGTATGTGTATTAGAATCAATTAAATGAAGGCACGCCTGCCTTCCAACACAGAAAAGAATTAGGTAATATATTAAAAGTAGATAACCTTGTTTGCCTCCCACTCAACCTTTCTTCATCATTCTTAATAGCAAACATCTAGCTATTGATTAGTTCATTTTAAATGCTACTAAGGTAAATGCCATATTGCTTTGAACTGATGAAAGAATTGAACAAAGACGAATCATAGTAATTGTGGCATGTTGAGGAATGCAGATCACAAGAACTGAATACAAAAAAATGCTTAATGTAACCTTTTCTTTCATGTAAAATCTTACAAAAGAAAGAAAACGCATGTTAGGGCAGTCAGAGAAATTTAACTTAACTCAAGGCAGATCCCTCTCATCTCCTTCTTTCTGCCTTTGTAGTAAGGACTGCAACTTCATTCTAAATCAATACATTTTCTCAGGCAACATGATTCCATCATAAATCATCATTTGCACAACGTGTTTCTGCTAATAAATCTGCAGCTAGAAGGGATAAAGAGGAAACTGGTTAACAATAAATGGTGCTGTTAAACTAGGGCAGAAACAATATAAAACACAAGGTTATTATTGACACCTGTATCTACAATATGCTCTCTATGTCAACTGTTGTGGAATTAAATGTACTTTCTCCTGCAAATAGCTGTCTATAAAGTTCAAGCTGATGCTCAAGACAATGAAAATGCTGAACCCAAACTATTCATGATGAGATGAGGTTTAATGTATATAATTTAGCTGCAAACCTGGCCAACTGCATTTTGAGCAGATTTTTCAACAGCTTCTCATAGCAAGGCAAAATTTGACACAAATACGTATTTTGTGGCTTGGATGTAAACCTAAGGAACTGATTACCCAATAGACTAAAAATTTCCTTTGAAACCTCAAATGCATGCTCAATATAATCAGTTATAAAGCTAAAAACACCAAACTGGGTAAAAAAAAAAAAAAAGCTGATGATAGTATAAACTATTGACAGCCCATGGAATCTGGAAGTTTGGGGTTTTACATTTCTATCTGGGGCAGAAACAGTCTTTTAAAATATGTTTACATCTTGCCATTCCCCGCCCCCCCCCCCCGCCCCAAATTAGCAATCTAAAATAAAATTGCTAAATCCTGATTTAGAAAAAGATTGTCAAAAACACAACTGAAAATTATGTTCCACTTGTTTTTAGTGACAGCTGAACTCCAAATTGCTGGCAAGAACTTGTAGAAATCTATGCCATTGGACAGGGTGGCTCAGAAACCCAGAAAATGGGAAGAGGTAGGTACAAGTCCTTAGGCTGCACTAACTTCTCTTTTTGCCTTTGAAAACCTGCCTTGTGGGCTAATGTGTCCCAAAAAACTTTGCTCCATGCCTCCTGTCCAAAATAAATTCCCCCTCTGACACCTTCCTTCCTGATTATTACCACCCTTATGCACTTGCCTGCTTCCAGAACTGTGAGCAAAATTATGCATCAACCATGTACTCCAAAGCAGAAAATCTAACTTCTAAATAAAAGAGTCCATTTTCCAACAGGTTCAGCATCTTTCAATCCTAAATTAATAGATGCATTTATTGCTTATAAATCTGAATAAAGACTTGGGAGGTTGTGTTTTATTTAAATCTTGGAAAAAGTCTCCTGTCTTGGTCTTTTGATCTGTCAGTTATAAAACAGTGCACATTATAAAGTGGGTGTTGCTTAAGAAAAGACCAGATTCTGCCAAATTTATCCATGTAGGGGAATGGTATTGAACAAGTAAACAGAATGTATTCAGTTTTCTTCATTAAGACTTCTATAGTAGCCAGCGAACAGAACTTCTAGATTTATTTATTGGTGTTAACATATCTATTCAGCACATTTCTGTTTTGTTCAAACATTAGGAAAACTCTGACACTTTTGTGTCTACTGTCACTATGTCTGCCTGAAAAATCTCTGTCAGGGAAATTCTGTGCAGCCCCTACAAACAGTTTCTTTTTCGTTATTCAGGAACCAAACAACAGAAGTCCAGTCCTTGGCCAAATATTGTCCTCACTTGATAAATTTGTTAATCAGCTCTCACATCTTGTTGATTCAGTGTCAATCAAAGGTAATACTGCTGCTCACATACTTACAGATGAATTGTAGCTCTAAGCGTACGCGTAAGTGCTTTTTTGGATAGATGCCAGAGTTGCTTGGGTCCTTGCCACATCAGGCCCCTTGTGAATACATTTTTCTCACGTGAGCCGTATTTTCAGGACCAGACTCGCATCTTTCAGCACACTGACAGCTATGCAAGTCGGGGTGCAGATGAGTAGGGGCTCTCTTGTGCCGAGCACCTCTGACTTCTTCCTGTGCACAATGTTGTGACAGGACCTACAGCTCTTTCAGGCTTCAAAGGTCAGTAAGACTGAAGAATCTATTTCCAAGTGAATACAATTGTCTGCATTACCACTAAATATCCCACAGATGCAAAAGAAAATGTATCTGAGCACTTAGAGGAAGAAGCTAGACATGGAGATATTGAAATGAAGAAAAAAATCTGCAAAAAGTACTTTGATTAATAATGTAAAAAATGTCTGGGTAGCAAAATTTATTAGGCTAACATCAGGTTAAATCTTTTCCCTATACTCAGACTATCCTACTGTGTCTGTTTGGGCAATCAATTACAAATTTATCAATTAGCTACCACCTTACAGGTTTTGCCTCATGTTTTCTAACTGTTTTCAAAGGTCTAACAGCCTTGTCTGAACTTCTGAGCAAACCAGGCCAGATCATTTCCATACCCTGTGTGCAGTGGGGTTGCAGTGGACTCGTCATATGGTATACAGTTGCCAGCAAGTCTGATATACCACAGAATTGATCTGTACATGCTCCTAAGAGATACTCAGGACACAGGGGATTGATTTAATGCCATGCCTGAACATTTAGTCATGTCAGGTATCCCCAGGCACCAGCCCTATATGTTTTGGGAATTACATCTATGGGCAACACCCTGTAAATCTGTATAAATAATGGAAGGACAAATAAATCTTGAGTTTCAGATGCAGCCCCTGTGAAGCAGGGTCTTTGACCTTCTGGCAAAATATTCTTTCATGTATATATTTCTTTAATGCAATCTGTAAACTTAAGGTTGTTTTATATGGAGAAAGCTTGGGGGATTGCTTTTGGTACTAAATCCTAGGCAGTGGGTAGTACAAGCCACCCATTCTGTTGGTGGAAGAAGAGCCCAACTTATTCGTTACCTGAGGCATGACTATTGTGCTCTCTCGGAGGGAAGGCCCATATGACATGAAAAACGCAGAAGAAATGGCTTTGGGGTTTGAATGATTACTGAAGAAAAGGAATATTAACATCTTGCCAAATATCTCCCTCCTAGTATGCTCAACTTTGAGTAAAAATGGAATATTCTGTAAAACATTTAAACGACTTTCTTTCAGTTGAGGGAGTGATGGTTTACTAATAATACAGTAATTAAGAGACAGGAATGCCATTGCAATACCTTATGGAGATAGTACTTATTTTTAGAAAAAGGTCAATATAACTAAGGCAGTGGCATTTCTTACAGTTTAGGAAGATAAATTTATGCAAATATTGACTGTAATTTTCTGAGAAAACATAAAGTGTATATTAAGTTATTTTGCCTACAAGTACGTAGCCGTTTTTTTCAAGCAAAACTTCTTCAGTGTGCTTTGGACTCATAGGATTGCCTGATTATTCCACTTGCTCATGAAGAGTTAACAATGCTAGTGTGTCTGGCACAAATCATAACACTTATTCTTTATAGTAGAATAGTATTGTGAAAGCAAAGAGCACTGGAGGGCTCTGGAGCTTAAAAAAATAATGCCTCACAATAATCTCTTTTTTTTTTTTTTAATTATTTTTAATTTTTTATTTATTAATTTCTTGTGTTCAAAAAACCGGTAGATGTGGCACTTTGGGACATGGTTTAGTCCAGTCTACCCTTGATTGGCTTAGAGTAGACTTGGTAGTGTAGGTTAATGGTTGGACTGGATGATCTTAAAGGTCTTTTCCAACCTAAACGATTCTATGATTCTATTCTATGAATAAAATTTTCACTATAATGACAGTGATGTAAAAAATGGCATATTTATATAAGATCAAAAAGAGGACCAGAATACAGAATATTTCATTTTTATGATTGCAAATTATTCACTAGCTTCAATGTGCTGTTGTAAAGGTACAGCAGATACATATGTACTGTAAAGGCATCTATGTGTTTATAGAGTCTAGTGTATAAAAGTTATAGTTTCAGAACCCATCCAGATATGCAAGGGTGACAATTCCTACCAACAGGGGTAAATGCAGCTCTAAAGTGAATGACAAGAAGGCAGGACTGCTTGGCCAATGCTCTGTCACATGGCATACAGTAAATGTACCATTTCAAAGCCCTCCTAAGCCGCCTCCTTCACTAAATCTGTATCTCTGCTGTCTGCTGAAACTGGTGGTTAACAGACTGTGAAGTTTGGGAGTGAAGACTTCCTATTTAAAGAAAAAAGGTTTAAGGTACAGTACTAGCATACATTAAATAACAGTAACTTATTTAGGAGTCTGAGCTCTGACTCCATGTCCTCCATGCTAGGAAACTGGCATTCCTTCACAACCGGAGGTAACATGTTTGGCAGAGTAGCAGCAAGTTGAGTGGACATGAACTGCTCAAACCCTCTTACTGGTCATCTTTCATCAGGGCAGAAACGCGTTGGGAAGATAACATGGCAAAGTCTGTCATGCTTCTCTCTCTGATCTGTAGAGGACCTTGACCTACCAGCCATGTCAACTGGACAACCCTTCTGAAGGTCTGATATGAAATTTTTGTTTGATCTTTGATATATTTTGTCTGATCTTTGGCACTAATGGTCATAACAATACTAATTGAGTAGGGTGGGATTTTTTTAAGTGTCAAAAGAAAACTTGTATTTGAAACACCTCAAAAAATTTTCAGCATTTTAAGGAAGTCCCTTTTGCCCTGTTCATCCCTTGAATCAAAGTTGCTTTCCAGGAATTTTCTGTCTTACCGGCAATGACATCCCACATACTTTCAATCAACTTCCAAGGTCAAAACTGAAGTACAACAAGGCTTCAACAAGCATGAATTAAATATTATGCATTTATCTAAATTAGCTATAGATCTGCTAAATTAAACAGAAAAAACACATGCTCTGACTTAGCAGGAGAGGGAAAAGCTAAGACAATGTGGGATTGAACAGTGTTCCTTTGATAGAGTGAAATTTATGCTCCTTTCTCTGAGCTTTTGTGTATTTTTCATTGCTCTGCTGGACTTTAATAGGGATTTTCTTTGCCTCTTGGACTGGACAGGGATATGAAGCATATAACATTCAATAAGCCAATGATTCAAAACTATTGAGATTTATTTTGAGGTTGCATTAGATCAGACACAAATTTTAGCTTATTGTATATTTTCTTCTTTTTGACTGGCTCTTCTCTTCTTTGACAGCACTTATATATAGGAGACTTCCACAAAAATTGCTTTCCAGGTTCATGCAGATTAACTGTAACGAAGGAGCCTCCCTGACACGTGCTGGCTCTCCACCCTATTCAAAAAGTTATTTTTCTCTTTCTAGTATAACACACCCATAGAGAGGGGTCTGAACCACAACCATGAATCCAAACACTCCCTAGTTTGGGGTGAGTTTGGATCCAAACCAAGATTTGCAGCTGGGACCCATCTGTAGTTTTAACACAATATTGAACAAGTCTGCAGTGGTGTAAATTGGCACAGTTTCACAGACTTCAAAGGAAGCATGCCAGTTTGCAGGAGCAGAGGGTATGGATAATCTTACCTCTGTGAAGAAAGAAATAAAAGAGGCCGAGGAAATCAAAGTAGATAGAGGAAATATGGAAATCCAGACCAAACTGAAAAACAAAAGCAGGCCTTGAAAGTTAGAAGGCCCAGTGTGATACAGAGATACGTACATGTTTGGGATGCATTTGTGGTTTATAAGTGCTTGGCCTTGCCTGCCCTGTTGTATTTTATGCCAAGGAGTCCTCAAGAAGCAAAGAACCGGTCATTTCTCTTACTAAAATTCCCACAAAATTATTGCTTTAACCATCATCTTTCCTTGAACGACAAAAAAAAGGTCCAAAGCTTGAGAATTGGTCAATAGTATTCCCTCTCCAGATTAATAATTCGGTCACGGCTTCAGTCTCAAAGCTGGATTGCATGCTAATACTCACTGTGATCCCCTCCTGCTGTAGGGCACCAAAACACGAAGCAATTCTCATTCTTCAAGCAGTTTTGAAAATATTAACTAAATTCCTATAAAAGTCTTATAAAAAAGATTAATTATCTTATCCACATTTTTATAGTCACCAAGCCTGACCAAAGTTAAATAACTTGACTGAACAGAGAGAAACAAAACAGTTCCCCACCAGGGATGGAACTCAGAGGTTTTGTCTCTTACACCTCTTCTGACATCACTGAATTGTATTTTTCACTCTATAGGTCTGAACCTGCATACACATTTTTGTGGTTGAAGATGGATATGTTTAATTATTTGATTTTGAAGTCCTGAATTTAGATTTGTAACATTAAGAAAATATTTACAGGAATTTTATGTTTCTGTGGTGGGTTGATCCTGGCTGGATGCCAGGTGCCCACCAAAGCCAATCCATCTCTCCCCTGCCTCAGTTGGACAGGGGAGAGAAAATATAATGAAAACCTCATGGGTTGAGATAAGGACAGGGAAGGATCACTCACCAATTACCATCATGGGCAAAACAGACTCGACTTGGGGAAATCAGTTTAAACTATTGCCAGTCAAATCAGAGTAGGGTAATGAGAAATAAACCCCAAATCTTAAAAAAACTTCCCCCCACACCTCCCTTCTTTCTGGACTTCACTCCTGATTTTCTCTACCTCCTCCCCCTAAGTGGCACAGGGGGATGGCGAATGGAGGTTGTGGTCAGTTCATCACACGTTGTCTCTGCCACTCCTTCCTCCTCAGGGGAGGACTCCTCACACTATTCCCCTGCTCCAGCATGGGGTCCCTCCCACAAGACAGTCCTCCATGAACTTCTCCAAAGTGACTGCTTCCCATGGGCGGCAGTTCTTCACGAACTGCTCCAGCGTGGGTCCCTTCCATGGGGTGCAGTCCTTCAGGAGCAGACTGCTCCAGCGTGGGTCCCCCACGGGGTCACAAGCCCTGCCAGCAAACCTGCTTCAGCGTGGGCTCCTCTCTCTCCATGGTTCCACAGGTCCTGCCAGGAGCCTGCTCCAGCGTGGGCTCCTCTCTCTCCACGGGTCCACAGGTCCTGCCAGGAGTCTGCTCCAGCGTGGGCTTCCCACAGGGTCACAGCCTCCTTTGGGCACATCCACCTGCTCCAGCATGGGGTCCTCCCCAGGCTGCAGGTGGATATCTGCTCCCCTGTGGACCTCCATGGGCTGCAGGGGCACAGCTGCCTCACCATGGTCTGCACCAGGGGCTGCAGGGGAATCTCTGCTCCGGTGCCTGGAGCACCTCCTCCCCCTTCTTCTTCACTGACCTTGGTGTCTGCAGAGTCATTCCTCACATATTCTCACTCCTCTCTTTGGCTGCAGTTGTGCAACAGGTTTTTTTCCCCCTTCTTAAATATGTTATCACAGAGGTGCTACCACCACCACTGATGGGCTCGGCCTTGGCCAGCAGCGGGACCATCTTGGAGCCAGCTGGGATTGGCTCTATCAGACATGGGGGAAGCTTCCAGCAGCTTCTCACTGAAGCCACCTCTGTAGCCGCTTCTGCTCTCAAAACCTTGCTACACAAACCCAATACAGTTTCTTTTGCAACAGAACTAAATCTTTGTAGGGGTAAAGGAAACTGTGTAAAATTTTCAGACATGCTATTTTGCCATTTAATTTGTTGTGTGTTGTTTGAAATGAATAGGCATGCTATGGTTGTCCCACTCATCTCTTAGGACATGCTTGCATGCAAATACTTTATTTCTGTGGGAGTCCCTTAGTAAAATTTGTTAATATAAATGAAGTCACTTTAACATAAACAAGCCTCTTTCTATTTTTTACATCTTTTTAAAGTCCTACTCTAAAAGATTTTAGTTGTCTCTTAAATCTTTTCTCCTAGTTTGCCAATTTTAATTTCAATGAAATATAAGGAAAAACTAAGAAAACCTAAAAACCCCAAAAATGTTTTGGAATCCCATTAAACCAACAAGGAAGGGACATAAAGTGCAAATATAAACAGTAGCTATATTAAGCGTGACAGGGGTTTTTTCCCAAGTTTTTTTAGAGCTTTGCTGAATATGAGCTCTCTTATTTCCTCAGTTAAACACTGCCTGCTTGGTTCTTTACATGACTTCTGCCTTGTACACTGCACCCAGCTGCCATCCTCCTGCCTGAACGATTGCATGTGCTCTGCACCACAGTAAAGCTCACATGCTGCGGGGTTGTCTCAGCAAACACTCATGCCTGCTGCTCACACAGCATCAGTCCTTGTTAGGGCCCAAAGCACACCTTTCATGCACTCGTTTCCTTCAGGGGTGATCCCAGCCATCACAAGAATGCAGCTATATTTTGGAAAGAAAACAGTGAAACCAGAAAAGTGGTCCATGCTCAGGTGCCTGTGCGCTCATGGCTGAGGGGAGGAATTGTCTAGAGAATCATTTAAAGTTAGACTTGGGTTAAAGGTTTCGTCCAAGCACTGTTCAGACACAGTGATATTTAGAAGATGATTGCTGCTAGGAGATCACAACCAAGTTGGCAACCGCTTTGGCGAGTGTCAGTGAAAGTAGGCAAAATAAGCATTTCCTGCTCAAATAAGTCAATTATAACATTTACTTGTCATAAAACTGCCAGTTGATCTAATTAGGTAGAGACAATGAAAATACAAAGCTGGGACCATAGATCTCTAACAATATATGCTATAGCCTATGTGTCATCTGCTCTGTCTTTATAAGGGCTTGATCTGAACCATTTAAGCCTTGGCAAGTACCAGTTTGCACAAAGAGTAAGAAAACATGCTTATGCATCTTAAAATGTCATTTTGCTGTGAATAAAATGAAAAAAAAAAAAAGACGCTTTCTTACTCTATAATATCTGCTTTCAGAAAAAAAGAAAAAAAAAGTTTCTGTTGAACTATTGAACTGTTTCCCAAACACTCCTTGAAATGTGGAGACTCCTTCACCTGTTTATTCCTCTTAAGTGCATCCAGTCTGGCAGCATAGGTAACCTCTGTGCACCTGCTCAATGCATAGCTTTTCAGGTTACACTTTTCAGCCCACTTTCCTGGGTATGTGTATGAAGCAGTGTGCAATGTATGCATGTGCGTGAAAGAGGGCTCCAGGCAGCAGTGTTGTGGCACACATTTACCCTAAGTCAGTAGGAAAAATAAGTATTACTTCATTTGTGGCATAAACCAAACTGGATAGGGTGCTGTAACACAGCCCATGGACTCAAGGTTGGGTAGGGAAAGATGAACAGGATTTTTTCCCCTTGTTGTGTACCATCTAGAGAGTTTTTCAGCAAAGGTTAGATCCACACACACAAAAAAAAAGACTGGAGAGATACAGCATCCACAGCTGTAACAAACATATTTTAGGTGCCAATTCTGTTTTGAAAATAAAGGAATTTTAGATTCCCAAAGAGACTTCGACATCTAGTTCTCACTTTATCTGCCATTAAAAGTGCAGACACTTAGAAACTCTCATATAATCCTGCCTACAATTACATAAGCAAAATACAGACACCAGCCTACAGCGTATTCTGGAAGCAAAACTCTCACTCTGCTCTACTGAGGCTGTTCCAGTTTGTGTATCAGGCTGAGGTATCCCCTGGTCTGCTGGATGTCTAGGTGAATTTATCTTAATGATTCTTTGCAGCTGGGACTAACAGTGCAGTGATAAGCACATAAGAAACCAGTAAGTGAAATGGGTGGTTTGTAAGAACACGGTCCCTGCCCCTGCAGAAAACAGGACTGCCCCATCGAAGGAAATGGGTAATTCTGGAAGACTACTGGATGCACTGAGACTACAAGCACAAAAATATTCCAAACTTTTCAGTAAATTATCTAGCTAAAGCAGAAATGGTGCCGTATGAGTGGTACTGTATTAAGACAGAGGAAAAAGTGATGCGACTTGTTAGTCACCTAACAGATACGCAGCATTTAAGAAAAAAAGAATTGAGGAAAAAAGGAAAAAAATATTAAATCCTATAAAAACATGTAAAGATAGATGATACATGATTGCTAGATAGATAGATGTGTACATTTCGATCTAGATATCTGTTAATTTCATGTATGTAGCCTGTCTTTGAAGAGGCAGCTTTCTCCTTAGAAAAATGTATGTGGGACAGATACTTTGTCTTGACCTCAGTTAACCATGTGATACTGTAATTAGCTGTGTAATACTATGTTACGTGAGAAATTTTTAGTTAAACTGGAGAAAACAGTGATTACTGGTAGGAGAAGGGCATAAAAGGGGATGAGCCAAGTTTTAGTGCCGCCATAAGAACTAAGCATGGGGTGGAAAGTATTTAACTGCAGGGAGGTTCCTACTGCTTTTCCCAGGTATGGATTCTTGGCACTGATTTTGTGTGCTTTTTTTAATGCCCTTGGTAAAAAAGAGTCAATGTGGTGTTGATATTTCCTAATGATACAGTGTTGGGATGGAATATGACTCTAAAGGATGTCTGGGGAGAAGCACACAGGAAGAACTACATGACGTTGTAGGCTGGTGTAATTGAAATTCAATACTACAAAATGCAAGGTCATGCACTTACGGACTAATAACAAAAGCCTCTGCTACAGGCAGAGCTACAGGCTCATTTGTTAGAAATGACTGAGGAAGAGAAAAACCTGGGTATATTCGCAAGTCATAGGATAACCATTAACTATCAAAGTAATGCAGTTGCAAAAATGTCAATGTTAACAGGAGCAGTATTTCTAGCACGGATAAGGAAAAATTAGTGCCATTGAACAAATGGAGATATGGTCAGTTCTGACCTGGGAATACTGTGTACAGGTCTGATCAACTCTAAGAGATAAACTAGAACCAAAACTTGGGCACAAAGGTGCTGTGGTAGGGGTAAGAGCTCGTGGCTATGTGCAACAGGGAGCAGTGAGCATGTTCATGCAGTGGGGAACTGGCTCCAGCTCAAAGGCAGTGTCAATACAAAAAAGCAGTAGCACACATAACTTTAGGTTAAAATTCAAATATACTTAAAACCAGTAGAGCAGTGAAGGGCTCAAACAATTTCTGTCAGTAGCAGGATCTGATGAGATGGAATTTGACCAAATAATGGAAAGACTTACGTAATATGTATATATAAGGTCATTTGTAATATGAGGAACCAGGACCTGATAGCCGAGCAAGCCTTTTCTAGCCTTCAGCTCGGAAGAATTTCTTCTTCTGCAGCCCTCATGAGACCTGCAGTAGCTGCCTTCCCTTCCTGTGCTCCTGAGAGAGGGCACGCTGAGCAGCAGTGTTGGTGTAACACGATGCAGCCCTCCATGGCTCCGTGCCCAGCACTCTCCCAGGACAAACCCGTGACTCATCTGTTGCGGCTGCAGCCAGAAGGCTCCGTGCCACAGAGGTGCAGGCTCCTCCTGTGATGGGGAGGCAAAGGTCCTCACGCCGGAGGAATCCTCTGCACATAGGGTGCAGATGGAGAGACTCCCCACAGCTGAAAGGAAATGTTCACTTCTGCAAAACGCTTGCAAAGGTGTGAATCAGACCTCTCTGCTGGCTGTTTTACTTATATACCTAGTTTTCAAGTAATTTATAGCATCAAACCAATTATAATTGTATATTAATGTGATTCTGGTCTCTGGTCACAATATTTTCAGAGCAACACTTTAGTGCTGCTTTCAGTGTTTCCATTCCTTCTTCATATTTACTGAGAGAGATATATATATACACAGACTTTTTTTTTCTTTTACCACAAGCAGCTCAACTGAAAAGTTGTTAGTATATAAGATTAGACATGTTGCTAAAGATATTTAATTTTCTGCAAAGTAATAAGCATTCATTCTAGGTTGAGTATGAGTATGCAGACCTAATTCACTTGAGTGAGGAAATCCTGAGTTTTCATGGGATTAAATGTGTAGGGAAGTACTGTTCAGGGTAGGTGAGGGGTTTAGAATTGCAGTCATGATGTGAAGTTTGACAAACATCTGCAAAATAAAAGTGATTCCTCTGACACGGGATGATGTTAGATGCCAGATACTGTGAAACATGAACGTACTGCCAAGGCATTCAACATAAGGTATGGTTTATATACCTCCAAAGGCAGTTTGTTAGGAAGTGACTGGGGGGGATTAGAGAAAGGATATGGAATATTTTAGCTGTAAGTGACTAGTTCAAATCCTCTCCAGGGCAGAAGTGAATAAGGACCTAAAGCTCTGGAATTGATGGAGTTGAGGCTATGGCTGGTCTTAAAGTTATGTATGTGCTTAACAGCTTTGTCGGACTGAGCCTGGAAAGTCAATGTTATTTGTTGGCCCATGTGAAAGAAGTTGATGCCCCTGATTCAATCCCACTAAGTCAGCACCAAAGGATTAAACAGCAATGAAGTGCTTTTGCACATCTGGTGCTTCTCCCACTGGGGCATGGCTGAGTGACAGGCAGGGAAAAGCCATACCTGCCTTGGGTAGAGAGGATTTTAGTCTCTAGTGCTGTAAATCTGGCACCTGTCACAAGCACTAAAGCTCACATTACATAGGACAAACCTGGAGCTTTGTTTTTTCTTAAATGTTTTCACAGCTACATCTAATCAATATAGTCTTCTCTTTGTTGAAGGAAGAAGAAGTAATTAACTTTCTGTCTAACACAAGCACACTCTCAAGCTGGCATAAAAGTCTGAAAAAGAGGAAAAACAGTGTTGCCTAAATTAATCAGTGTCCTTTGCCAAACTCATGCAATTACTGAGATTACAAAAAAATCAATGTAGCATATCTTCATTTTATTACAAAGAAATACTAAGGCAGTAACAGAAAGTCCAGAGAGACCCCGGTCAAGCATTCATCAAAGTAACACTTTCAGGATTACATAGGTGGAAGTATGTACTCACTGTAGGATTAAACAGCAATGTCACAGTTTTGTGATTTGCCTCTGGAGAAGGAAAGGAGATCAAGAGCTTTTATCGTGTTCAGGTGCAAGCCACAGGAAATTAGGCTTGCTTTATAGACCATGATTTCCTGACTACACAAGCATAACAATAATTAGAAATCTTACAGAGGAGATTATATACTGCAAATGTAGTTGTTTACCTCTACATCCCTATTGTGAGATGAGTTTTCCAATACCATTGGTTACCCTGTATATTTTCCCTAGCTGAAACAGGAAGAAAAAAGTCTGTGTATTATGAGACTTCACACTTCTAAAGCTGTATGGTTCATGAAGCAAAATAGATGTCATAGAGCAATAAGGGAAATTAATTTCCATATAAGAGGTGGAAAAATCAGCCTATAACTTAATGAAAGTTCAGGAAACAGTATCATTTGTATGGATATGCCATATATGTACATATATCTCACTTGTACCGTTATACCATTTTCTGTAGCTGTTTGACTGAAAAGTTCCTGTAGACCAGAGCCACTATAACATCCTAAACTCATGCTGTCCTTGGAAGACAAATCCAGAGACATGAAAATAAATCCCATGAAAGTCAAAGAAGATACAAATGTGAAATTATACTTGGGGTATAAAAAGAAAAAGGCTGGGCATGTAGTGGATTTTAAGGTGATGTTATCTGGTTGTGAAGCATCTGAAAAGCTTTTTAGTGAAAACCAGAAATATTTTTTAGAGTCAAAGAAATAAACCAAGCTCTGTAGCACCAAACTTGAAGAGATCATGCAAATCATTCACAGACAACTGAAAAGTAGAAATGCCAAAGGCACATTTCCTGTTTAAGTAGTAGCTACCAAAAGTTTATTGATGACCATAACACTCATATGTTATACCTACCACACATGGGTATTTTCAGATTTTCATACACTGCGTGTCATTGTGTTTTGAAAATATGCAAATGTAAAATATCCTTACTGCAATATATCCTATCCAACAAATTAAGACAGCCTGTCAGATTCCCATGTGTTACCTTGCAAGCTTGCTTTAATTCAGCTGAGCCATTAGATTGTTTTAGAAACACATTGTGCATATTATTTAGACACATGCCACCAACAATAAGACACTTAAGCATATTTGACAGCTGCCTTATCATGCAATGGCAAGGTGTGTGTCAGAGACAGACAGTCTTCAACAAACAGAAGTCATTGTACAGAGTAATGATAAGATTTCCACAGAATAAACGGTATAGTCATATTAAAAATCTATCTGATTAGATGAATCAGTGAGTTTGAATTGAGAAGGTAGGCTCTAGTAGTTTCCCTTCCTTTGATTAATACATTGTTAGTTATTTATCAGCCTTGGGTTTGATATTTCACAATACAGGTCTCATTGCTCACTATATTTTTTCTTGGTTTTAATATTAATTATGAGCTATTCATGATATATATAGGATGGGATTCATCTCACCTTCTTTAATGATCTAATATCTAGCCATCCACTCGTGTCACCTTAGAGTTCATTATTACTCTCTAGAGGACAATTTAGGCTATCCACTTTAGGTATCATTTTCTCACATGAAGCAACCTGAATGATGCACTTTGATAGACCCCTAACTTTTAAATGGCTAAAGTGAGATGAATTCTACCCATAGGGACAACCCCTTCATCCTTTGAAGGTGAAGATGAGGTGACCTCTACAAAAAGAACTTATTAGAGACGTTTAAAGAATAAGGACGAAATAAATACTGGTATCTTCCAAACCATTGGGAGTTTTACTACCATCCTCACTGGAGACTTGAGGTGACCCTGAGCCTCGGTATGAAATCAATGCGGTTTCTATGTGTTATTCCCTCAATTGGATGACCACTCATAGAAGGTCTTTACACACTCCCCATCTTTCCTGATAACAGCATCAGACACGAAAAGGAATGTGACCATTGATCCATTACATTATCAAATTTTTGATCCCTTTTTGGCAACAACAGTTTGTAATTAATGTGGAAGTTGGGCTGCCTGGTGGAATTAGCAGTGGTAAAGACTGAGACCTCCCTGAGCCTAATAGCTTTCATGTGCCCTCCATCTGTAAACAAGGATACATTCTTGATATTAAAACTACACAGAGGGTATACTGAACACTGCATTACTGGGAGAAAATGAGAAAAGCATAAGCTCTTATAGTGGGTGTTAGTAGATGACATAAAGCTTCATGCCGGACTTGATTTGGAATTTAATTGGGGTGGTGAAAAGAATGCAAATGATGCCTCATGAACTCATAATGTTTTAGGATGAGATACATAAATAAGCACGCTCTGCATATTGGGATTACATTCTTGTTTTCTTTGATAGCTCCCAAAGCAGTTTTGTATGCTTTGCAAGTAATAAAATTATTTTCACATTTGTCAATACTGCAAGCTGAAAGGCTCAAAAATACCAGCCACTGTGATGTACCTGCCTATTCCCTCTGCTGGAAGGAGATCTCTTTTAGTGACAAATTAAATTAATGCAGCTGTTTTTTTTCTGGATAAACCAAGGAACACTAAGATGATCTATAGCAATATTGTAGTGGAAATGGTAATCCTCAGGTGAGGGACAGTAATGAGCAGCCACATCAACTTTTTAACAGTTGTGAGTAGATCCACAAAAATGCTTTGTCCTTGCCTTGATTTCCCAGAGATTTCCAGCTATCATATGAGCAAGTCATGGAAATACTGCACATTCAGGATCCATTTTCCTGAGAAGTCTTGAACAGAAGAATTAAAAGTTGTGTGAGCAGGACCCTGTTGTGGTGGCTCTGCATAGAGCACTGTGGAACACTCAGCACTTTAGCTTTTATGGCTCTTATGGCTAGGGGGGAAACCATACTATACAAACTAAGAGGAAATTCATACATCAGATTCATTTTAGTGAAAATCTGAAAGTCAGTATTTAAAATTTGTCTCTCTCGTCCAGTTGCGTCAGGAGTTTTGTACCAGCAGTTTTATGTCCCAGGAAAGAAAGCACGAACAAGCATTGACGCTTATTCAGTTAACCTGAGGTCTGAAGCATACCTATAATTATTGTGTTACATGTGTTTTATGGATACTTGTTTAATTTATTGTCATGGTTTTTCATTTGGGTACAGTATGTCCAATTTGGAATAGATTAATTCTTAGCTAAAACAGAAGGATAGAGAGATTAAAAGGGAAGGAAGGATTATCATCATCACTATCAGTGGTTTTAGTCATTAGATTAAATTTTGTATTTACAGTTTGTTCTAAGTAGAAAGAGAAATTGGTGATGAAGACAATATTAGTTAAAAAAATGTACATAATCCTGTTTCCTCAAGCACAACAAATCAGAACACACATTTCACCATTCATGGCCATTACGGTTTTTAGCCAGCTTCCTACTAAAAACCCTTATACTACATCCTATCTATGCAAGTGTGGCCCCTAGGGCCAGAGAGCAGTGGCCATTCAAGCTGTGCCAACCTCTCTTCGCTGCCTCTGTCTATGCATTTCTCCTTGCTTTTCAAAATCCAAACACATCTATTCAGATAAAGCAGATTCCTGAGCCGCCTTGTGTTTGCCTCCAGCTTGGACAGAATTTTCTGTCTATGTTTTGCTCTTGGACATTTCTACTACCTCAACCTCCTTCTTCTATAACAGTGGTTAATGACTTTTTTAAGTTATCTTAAATGAAAGGTAGTGGTTAAACCTAATAGTTCCACTGAATTTTAATCCAGGCTATAACAATGTTTTAAGACTTTCTGAAAGTAAGTTTAAAGTTTTACAGGGCTATTAAATGTTAACCTGGCCTTTGACAGCAATGGTGTGGTTTCATCAGCTTACACTGAGAAGAACTAAGGAAGCTGGAGCACAGCATGAACTTCCCATTCCCACTCACATCCACCAGTACTCCATTTAGGATTTAAATACTGCTTCCACATTACTGTGAGATCACTGGAAACCACAGGGAATCCCACAAGCAGTCCTGCTGACCCCCAGTACCTATTCCCCTGCTCAAAATTGGTAGCAAATGTTTCTCTGTCTTTCTGATAACCTTGACAGGTTCATTACTCCACTTTGCTAAAACTCAAAATAAAAGTAGTCATATAAAATTCTTAAGCAGACCATTCAATCTCATTCATACTACCATGCAGTACTATGCTAACACACATAATATTGCACAAACATGCTATCATTTTTTCAACTTGAACTGTTGAAATTAAAGCAAAGAGAGATGTATTTGGACATGGTTCATGCCAGTAGAGAATGTTCTCCTAGAATAGTTCTCTGTCAAACCCAGCTTTTAATAGAAGTGGTTGTGGAGCTCCCTTCATCTAGTAGGTTGACAGGTCTGGTGTTAAGTTTCATCCTGTCATGCTTACTTATAATCCTTGTGCCAAAATAAACCATTCCTTTCAGTCATGGTATTTCCGTTTTGCAAATAATTGTGATCTGTTACCGTATCCATCTTAAGTGTCATTTGCTCAATCTAAATATATCTAGATTTCTTCATCTCTTTCCTTGTAAAGCAATTTTTCCAGTATCTTTTTCCTCTATATTATATTTTTCTGAATTATTTATAATTCATCACTATCATTCTAGTATTAAGTTTGCCCAAGGGTTTACACAGTTTTTATTAATGGCATACAGAGTAGAGAGATCCACAAATTGTTCATATGTCAAGTAGAATGAGAATTGTTTGTACATAACGTATATGAGGGAGATGCGTATAGTACAAATGATCGTGGACAAGAATTAAATTTTATCCTAGTTCAATAATTTATCCCAGAATATGTAGATAAGGTCATTTTCTTGAGTATGATACAAGAAAAATGTTTATGTCTGTCCAACTCAGTGATTCCCAAACTGTAGGTCACAGCTGTGAGCAATTAGGATTAGCAGGTTCATGAACCCCACAGAAATGTGATAGGCAGTGGGGAGGGTGGTGGGTGCCAAAAAATAAAAAAAAAAAAGGAGCTTACGAATCGTTGATCTAACATACATACCATGCCTTCCAGAACTCAAAGGAGCACTGCCATGATCAGAGAGTGCTTCTCATGGTTCTCTGTTCCCCAACAAACCCCAGCCTGAGTTAGGGCAGCTCAGAGTCTGGTCCAGCTCCTTCCTGGTGGCTGCAGTACTTGGAGCATCCTCCTGAGCACAGAAAGAGCATGAAGGTCACATCAGTCTTCCTCCACTTCTTGCATGCCATCATCCATTCCTTTCTAACCCTTTTCCTCATACATTTCCTTTCCATTGCAGGCCACAATACTGATTGTGTAGGAACCACCAACTTCGGTGTCTGCTTGGTCTGACTCAGAGAAGGGACAACAGGATAAAAGTGTGTGTGACACACAGGAAGGACATCAAGTCTCAGAGTGCGTCATCCTAGCTGTTTCTTGGTACACAGAAAAAAATCTGCAGGCTCTTATATCACTTTTCATTATATCCCTTCTGGAACAGGATCTATTAAGCATGTAATTTTTTTTCCTGTATAATGGTTCTTTGAGTCCTATGCAAGTCTGCCTCATGCACATCCTTCTGCTTAGTTTTTTTAGCCATGCTTAAAAAAAAAAAAAAAAAAAAAAGACTGGCACATTATAAGTGGAATTAGGGGCACTTAGAAAGGGCTGGATGAGAGGAATCAAATCCAAAGCATAGTATTTCTTTGCAGGAGAGATCATATCTGTATTTCCTTGAACATTGCTTAGCACCACAGAGACCAGTTAAAGCTTGACAAATATTTTCATTTAAACATTTTACAGTGAAAAAACCTACTTGTTCTTAGAATAAAACTTTTGTACTCTTGTTTTGCCCTTATTTGTCTAAATACTTTAAAATTATTTTTTTATTTTCCTCTTTTCCTTGTTTTATTTAATTTTCCTTTATTTATTTCATTTTTCTCCTCGGTGAATGAATGAACAAAAGGGGTCTGGGATGTTTTCTCACTTTTTCCATTTTCCTTCTGACACCCTGTAACTTTTCAAAACTTCCTCAACTTTGGAAAAAGTAAAGTGAAAATAAGTAAAACAAAACCCAGTAACTTTGTCACTCTATAACTTTTCCAAAAGGTGAAAAAAGTTTTTAAAGTGTAACAGAGAGACAGAGTTACAGAATTTCAGTTTTCTGTTGTTTTACACTTTTCCAGCGCTGAAGAGGTTTTTAAATTTACAGAGGTGAAAAATGGCAAAATGAAATAATAAGGAATAGGGAGAATAGAGGTCACCATTTTTAATGCATGTCTTGTAGAAAGGCAAAGCTGAGGGGCAAAAAGATAGGGCAAAGAAAGGATGAAAAGTCAGATCTAAAGCTATGTAAAGAAAATCGCATAGCTTTGTGCACTAAAAAGTAAAAAAAAAAAAAAAACCCAAAACAAAAACCAAAAAACACCAAACTTATTGCATTATTCATGTATTTTTTTAATAACTTCAGTCTTCACTATGACCAGGATTTGTGGACCAACCTGCAAGCAGTCTACAAGGTCCCAATTCAGAAAAGTGCATATCCAAATTTATCTTTACATTTACCAGCTTGCAGTCTCTGGCACTTGGTCGGAGGCTGTAAATAGCAGTGAAGCTCGTTTGCGAAGAAGACAGAGCATTCTCAGAGGCCTCGGCTGTGAATGCACTTCCCCAGGCACTAAAATTAAACAGGAATCTCATCACCCTCTACCCCAAGAGGAAGACACATTTCTTTGATGCTGCCATACAAATAACTGTAGGACAGTAAATATTGCTGCCCCTATTTTTGCTTTGTCTTCCCCCCTGAATCTTGCGTTCGGTGCTGATGGCCCAGCTCTGGCAGCAGGGAGAGGGATCTGCCCCAGCCCCGGGTGCAGAGGATCTGCAGAGGCTCCATTAGAGAGCTGCAGCCCGAGACAGGCACCGGAGACAGATCTCTCGCCTAGAAAAGAGATCTTGCCAGGAAGGAACTGTACTAATGATGTAACTTTGTGCTAAACATAGTGACCCGGTTGACCCCTCTTTTTTAACCTTTCTGAATTGCCAGGAAACCCAGACACCTGCTTTCCACGGTGCTCCCTCAACCAAAGCTGAGCACGTTGTACAGCCCCTGCATCAGTTTTGGGGGAACCTCCTGTCTCAGTATGGGATTTTAATCACCTGCAGTGATTAGGGCTGAATGGCCTGCCACCAAACTCACTTAACCTTCTCAGCAGGGACCTGGGTGGGTGTAGAAAGTCTGAATCCCTCCCCCAAATTTGGAAAGTCCAAAAGGTCTAAATCTCAAACCTATTTTTGAGGCCAGTCTCAGGAGAGTGTTCAGAAGATGGGAAAGCTGGTTTCCTGAGGCTCGACCTGTGGCCTGAGGGGTTGGAGGTGGTGGCTTCATACAGAAACCTCCCTCTTGGACTGCTGGAGTCCAGCCACACTCAGCCTCTGTGCACCAAGTCCTTACAGCCCACAAGTTATTCCATACCCTCTGGGACCGGGGGAGTATTTCCATCTTGCATTTGAAAACAAACCCGAAACCATAGTCATGTATGGTTCCATAAAAATGATATATGAAAGCAACTGTATACAGTAGGATTTTTTTAATTTCATTGTGTACATTAGCTGTAAGTCTAAAGGAAGAAATACAAATAGGGCAGTTGGCTTGTTTTTCAGATGACAATGCTTATTGCCTTTACCTGTGAAACTGGAACGACTGTAGGAGATGATCCAGATTATTGGGTAAATAATGCATGTTTAAGAATATGAGTCCGGCTGTTCCTTTTGCTGGTTCTTCATTTTGTTGAATGATTTATTTATAATATGTCTGTGAATCCAGTCCCTTCTGTGCATGATGTCATCTTTCTCATGTATTACACTTGCTACACCCCAGGGAAAAAGGCAGCAATGTGCCTCAATTTCTAATATTTCTCATTCCTCTTAGATAGTGCATATAGTTTCTATACATATTTCAGCTGTCACTGAGTCATCTATTAAAAAATATACATTTACAGAAAAAGAGAGGAAAATTACAGATGTCTGTTCAAGTTTGTTTTCTCTATTGCTGACATTTCAGATAGCAAACAAACTATTCTCTTTGTGTCATTCACTTAAGCTTTGTTTGTAACGTATTCGCATAGTTCTTTACATGTCTGATGGCTAACACTTACCTTTGGAGAGGTTAATCAATCCAACGCTAAATGGTGATAGCAAGAAATAAAGCTTGTAGCAAAAAGACTGGAGAAGACAATCACAAAAAATACCCCATAGCTTCTCCTGCTGCCATTTTCCCAAAGGAAAAGAAAAAGAAGGAAAGGAGGGTTGTTAAATATCTGTCGGGTTTTCTCAGTAAGAGGTCAGTGGTTACATTTTTAATGTAGGTTACTTCATTTACTTTTTGTTCTATTTATTATGTATGTGAGATATGTAAATCTTTGAATCACGTTGCAAAGTTACTACGAAGGATGAAGACAAAAAGCAATTAGAATATCTTTCTGTATTTTGGAGGCAATCTACTTCTCTACAGTGCACTGGGAAATCCATCCCATGCATTAACCTCCCAGCTGAGCATGCTACAAGCATCTCTCGGGAGGGAAGGAGAATTTCCAGTCCCTGCTAACTTTTGTAAGCTGGGAATTGGTGCCTGGCCCTTAGCAGGTAAACTATGGTTTCCCTTGGAGAAAATATTTCTTATTTCATTGCCACCCTGCCAGTCCTTACCAGATTTTCCCTCTGTTTCAAGGCTTGTCAAAACTTATGATGTAGTCAAAATTTTTAATTCTTTTTTTCTCCAGCTGGCATCACATACTGCTGGAACTAAGTGCCTGCTTTAAACTGCAGTTCATATAAATTAAATTGAAAATAACTTTTATAATAATATATTTATATGTGGCACCTCAAGTAGCTCATTTATGTTTCCCACAAAGGACAAGAATTCTTAATTCTGGGAATCTTTTCTCAAAAATCTTTTTTGATATATATCAGCTCCAACATCCCAGTTCTCTTACATGCAAAAATAACTTTAAAATGAATGAAAGGGATTTGCACAGAGAGGAGACTCTAAGAATCAAGATGCATTAAAATGTTCTTAAAGGAGAATTTAAGACAGAGAAAAAAAACCATGGAATTATTCAGTGAGTATGGATTTGACTAAACAGTATCCTAATATAAGGTATACAGTAAGTAGTTTCTGATTTTTAATACAATATCATAAACAAATGGTTGTTGGACCAACTGGTGAATATCTCTTTTAAGTCTTCTACACCTGAAAATATTTGAGTTAAAATTGATTAGTGTTTTATTTCTTAAATATTCATAACCTTTTATATATATACAAATTTCTAATTTTATAAAGTAAAAATACATGTGACAGAAAAACACTTGTATCATCACTGAGGAAAATAGCTAGCTAAGTTTCAGATAAATGTATAAGTTTCTGTCTGGGAAGCCTGTATCCATTAGTGAACTCAACTAATAGGTCAAGAAAAGTAATAGCCAAATAAATATTTTATTAGCATTTTGTGAAACTTGCTAATGGTTAAGCCTACTAATCCTACACTAGTGGGAACCTTCATTCACTATCAGGTCATTATTCAAGAGAGATTTTTTCCAATTTCATACAAAGTGACTTTCTGGCCATGACTGAAGAAAGGTATTTTCACATTAATTGAATTCTTTACTCTAGGATATAATGGAAGAAATCTGCTGCTGCTCTAACTTTTTTGCTGGTTAACTGATCACAGGGAGTCAAGCAGCTGTATCAAGCTGCATCCAAAAAAATATATTACGCTTATTTTTCATCAGTTTTCATAACTAAGTTTTCTCTTGAAATGGCGAGTAAGGAAAATGCTGGTGTCAGGCGGGAGGAATATCCCTCAGGTTCAAGGTCTCATTCTCCAAAAGTGCACTGTGGAGACACAGCCCTCCAAGCACCTCCAGTGGTTTAGAAGAGGAGCTGTCTGCAAATGCCAGCATGGATGTGGGATTGCATATTCCTGTCCTCATCCTTTGTAGAACCAAGTATTAACTTCCAGAGACATCACGTCCTCCCTTTTGGGCCAGTTCTCTCACCACAAGAGACTGGTGGAGACTGGTGTTGCCATGTGTCCCATATGAAGCTGGGGATGACACCAGGCAACCACAGCACATCTTGCTGGCTGGTGCCCTGGGCATGTTCATTTCTAAGAAATGCCAATTAACTAGGACCGATCCTGACAGACCTAGCAGCAGAGGCAGCTCCCCAGTGCTCAGGGCACTTTGGAAATTATTTTGCTGAGGCAGCCCTTTCATATAGGTGCTAAAACCCAGTATAGAGCTCAGTGGACAACTGTGTAGGCAAGCTGTCTGTCTTGCCTTTCTCTTTTAACTTTGTTGGTTTTTCTCCTTTTTCCCCAAGTCAAGCCTACTCTACTCTTTTTCCTGCTACCCACAGGAGAGTCTGTGTCTAAGTTCAAACTTAGATGGCATTTATACTGTGAATAACACCATTATACCAGTGGAACATGCATGGATCAAGAAGCCACTGAACATCAGAAAAGACATTGAGATCTGGTGCACTGCAGATGTACCATTTTGTTTCAATACCAGTATAACCCAAATGAGTCTGAAACTTCTATCCTCCTTTATGCTTTTCTAGCTTTAGTTTCACCTCTTATCCTTAGCATTTAAAAAAGAAAAAAAATCATCCCTGTTTGAAGCTGGGACTTCTGTGATTTGGTAATCACTGAGGTTAGATCATAACACTGCTGTGCGGATCAAGGGAGTGTTCCCTTCTCAGGACACTAAATCAATTTTACTAAATTATGTTAATATTTAAGCAGGAAAAATACTTAATGACTCCCTCTTATCTAGTCCAGATGGACTGGTTTCTTTTCCTAAGAGTGCAGTTTATGAAAATATTGTCTAAACTAACTGTGAGAGTGCTAGAAGAACATACACTGTATGATTCTTATGTATAATTTAAATAGCAATTTCAAGGCTCCTGTTCCACAGCTGTTCAACATATAAAATTCTCACTCAGTTCTGCAGTTGGAGGAGATTCAATAGAAGTGATTCTACAATTGATTTCAGTAGGTGTTTTGACTACAAGGGGAGAACAAAATTGGCCAACAGTATTTGTAAAGTGCTTTTGGATTCTTGGGAGTGAAGGCACTGCAGTGTAAATTATCATTTTTATTAGCTGGAGCACTGTCCCCATCCCAAATTCTATTAGAAATTCACTAGTTTTGAAAAATGTGTAGCCATAGTCTCATTCTGTGGTCCTCCTGTTAAAGACGAGCCCCCATGTGAACAGGATTGCAACAGTTGTAGAACTGACACTGTGTGTAACAAGAGGCAGTACGGATCAGTAATATAGCAGAAAGGGGTTTAGGGCAAATTCCTTTTTGCTTTGCCTTTGGCCTCATGACTTTTGCATTCCAGCTGTAGACAGTGGTGACAGCTTCTCTCCAAGATTATTGCATAGATTGAGGCTAAGGTATTCTCCAAAATTATAGGGGCTTTAGGGTCAAAGTCCTGCAGAAGTAGGGTTTATAACCTGTAGCTACATCTATGGTAGTAAATTAAACCAGGGTCTGTTCCTCGGATCTGAGGCCAGCTGGCATGGTCTGGCCACATCTATGCTATTAAACTCTCTTACTTTCCAAAACAGAGTGGCTGAATCCAAAATGCCTATTGGGAATGATCTTTGTCCCATGCTAATTTCCAAATTGTTCCAGTGATTTTTTGGAAGAGTGCTAGCATTCACCAGCCAAAACCATGTCAGGGATTTTTTTCTAACAATTTAACAATACAGACAGCTGAGTTCCAGTGCCTGGACTATGTGCTGACTCTGTTTTAATTTCTTAGTCTAGATGTGCTTTGTATCTCTTCCCTATGCTTTCTATTTCCTGAGCAAATGCTCTACCTACAGGATACCCTATCAGTGGAAAGAGTTTGTCATCTGTCATCAGAATAAAACTATGAACTCACTTGAGGTCTTGAGTGGACTGAGATGTCTACTGTGAAACCCTGAGTCAGGTGTTGGAGACGCCAAACACATCCCATTTTTACAGTCAGGCTGTAGACACCTCCTCACCCAGCACGAAGGCTGAGTTCAGAAGTCTACCATGGATGGATGGCCAGCTGGAGCCAGGTCCCTAACTTCTAGGTGCTGCATCACTTGATACACATGCTTTCATGTCAGTATATTTATTAAAAAGGGTTTGAATGAAGTTGTAAATGCATTTTTTCCTACATTGTTCCTTAACTTTGCGTGACTGATACAGCAGCTTTAGTAATGTTTGTTTAATTATATTTGTGCATGAAAGACTGTGAGATATATATATCAATATTTACATCTGTCCATTTATATTATAAAATACATGCTGAGGAAAAGGCTAGAGGGAGAACATGTGTGCAAGAGATTGCCCTAAGGAAAGCAAAGATAAGTGTTTTTGAAAATCTATTGCCATAGTCTTCTCAAATGTTTTTAGTATTATAGTAAATAGTTTCCAATTGAATGTTACTTTGTATATATCTTTGCTTGTCTTCCAAATGCATAGTGCATTTGTGGAAAAAATGCAATAATTTATGTCTGAATGACTAATATAGTGAAAATATGCAAAAATGTCTAGTCACAAAAGCTCTTCTTTGGGGCTGGAGAAGACTCAGGTCATCACGGCTACATCAAGATTCAGATTTCAAACAGGCAGTTGTCTCGGGGGGTTATTTTTGCTGTTATTATTTCCCCTTTTGCAGACACTAATACCCCACTGTTCTGTTTATGGAGCAATTCACATCAACTTCAGGCAAAATCAGAATGGATAGTTTTAACAGTTTAAGTAGGCGGTTTTCATAAATGTAGTTGACTTCAGATGAATCTTTCTGCCTGCGGGACTATTGGCTTTTACAACCCACAGCTGATGAATGACCACATACATCTGAGGAAAGCAAAGCTTATTTTAGGCTATGGCTGTCCATAGCCTGAAAAAGAGATGGTAGTAGAAGTTTCCAAGGACATAAATGGGTGGAAGATGGACAGTTCTCAGTGATTTTCTACCCTTTTTCTACCCCTGAAAAGAGAATGAAAGGCAATGCACAGCAGTGCTACTGTCAGGGGAGCAGTTTGGTTCTGATCTCAAAGAGTATGAGCACTAAAACTGAATGAACAAGGTGAATGAAATTAGGTGAATGAAATGCAGGCTTTACAGAGATTTAGGGAATATTATTACAACAAGATTATGCAGACAAATGAAGTCTCATCAAGTAAAGGCTAGGTGCAAGTGCAATCTACTTTACAAACAATTAGACACAAAATAGAAGTTCTTAATTATAGTACTGACTTGAAAAAAGCAATCTGAACACATAAATTTATTGCAGATTTTTAACTCCATGCATATTTGGTGTCTTACAGAAAAAAAAAAAAAAAAACCCAACCAACCTATTTATGCATATGAAATGCCACAATGCCACATTAAAATGAAACTTAATGGAACAATTATAACTGAGATCTAGATTTTCTTTTTTGCTATGCATTTCTTGGACTGCCTGTTGTGCTTGCGTGCAGATGAATCCTGCCTCATTCCCTATGTATCCTTCAGTATTTGTTAACATTCTAATTTGAGAAAGTAAGACTGGTATGTTAAAGTTTATACATGAGTCAATTTTGGTTGAAGATAATAATCATCTTTTAAGTGAATTCACAGAGTTGTAGAAAAAGTGATCTATCACAGACACTTTAGCTTATGTAAATGTCAGAGTAATGCCAATAAATGTAAACATCAGATTTCAAGGGAAAGGGCAAAGATCCTTTTACTCTGACTATGGTGGGAATTACCATTTCTAGAGCTGGAAACATTTGTGGGTTTCGGGTGTTTTTTAGTATTCTACCAAAATTTTAATAGGCTATGAAAAGATTATCTTAAAACTTATGAAACTCCAGGGGTAACACTTTAAGTCCAACAGATGAAAATCTTCTGAAATTCTCAGGACCTTAAAGTATAGATTTCAATGGACACTACATTCCAGCCCTTGAAAGTGGTCCAGCCAGCAAGCATTTTAACGAAAACACAACTACAAACGTACGTGTTGTAATGATGCGAATGTGTTTGGGTATCTGTGTGGGTCTATGGTACCGATGCTCTTTGTTTTCATGCATTTCTTCTACGGTTAGACCTAACATTCAAACTTGAGAACATATTAATCAAAACTGAAAGGCCAAGTAAATGTTCTTCTTTCCCCCAAACACGTGCTTCTACCCTTTCTTCATATAAAACTGAGCCAACACCCAGGCCGCACAATATCTCCACAATGGTAGTTTGAAGATGCAATAACTTGTGGTTTACCAATACAAAATCACTTTCAAACACTGGATAAGAAAGATTCCCAATGTGTCATGCAGAAATTCCTTCTGGCAATAATAAGACCAGATATAGCAGAACTGAAACTCAACTTTCCAATGTGGTAATGGCACTTCTCACTCAGGACGGACCAAACAGAAGACTTCAGCTAGAGACATTTGCGATACTATGGAGATGACCTTAGTCTGTTCTGGAAGACTTCTAGTTTGTCTTTGGTTATATATAATGGGACTTGAATAAACAAACTGTATAGGAATTAAAAAAAAAGAACCCAAATAAAATACCACTTAGTGCATTGTTTCAAAACCTTCTAAAATACCTTAAAAAATGCTTTTTGAAACTTTTTTGATATGTACAGAAAGGATAGTGGTATGATGGCTGTATATAAAGATTTTATTTCACTGATTTACAATGACCAGCTTAAACTTCCTATTTTTACTATGACATGTCACATTCAAACCCTTACTTCACATCAGTTACACATCTCCATTCACACAAAAAATACTACTACAACAGACTTTTGAAATTATATAGATTGTTTTCAGTGTTCTCAATAGGTTTGATAAGTTAAGCAGAAATCGTTACTTGTCATCCAAGAAGTGTTTTTTGGAGAAATGAGCTATTCGGCTAACTGTTGGGATAAGGAAAGAACAGAAACAATGGGAAGAGCTGTTCTCTAGAGTCATACAAAACTATCTGGAACTTTTTATTTGGTGAATTGACTCTTCCCAGGTTTAAAGGCTTGTATCAGCTGCCGCTGAAGTTGATTAGAATTTTTCTATTATTACCTGGATATTAGGAGTGACCAACAACCCCCCCGGTGGGAAGGAAGGTATTATCAGTTGATATTTTCATCCCTATGTAAACTTGCAAAAGTATAGACATTAAATACGAGCAAGAGAGAGGCGTACCTTGTATACTTTTTGGACTATGCCTACAGGTAGGAGCTCTAGAAGGTTAATTTCAGCAATAGATGGCTTGTGTTAATTGCAGATTTCCAATTTGTAACAACATAATTCCATCATTTCTATAAAACAATATTTCATATACAACAAACTTTCACCACATAAACACATTAAAAACACCTTTTTATAGTTCCAAGAATTGATTACAGGGTTCTCATAAAAACATTTTCATAACTAGAATCTTAATACAGAATGATAGTTTTTCTATGCCAAAATACATTTAGATGGTAACTTGTTTGTAGAAAAAGATACAGAGAGAAATGGGGTTTGCTGGCATATAATCCATCTTATTTCATTCTTTCATGGTCAACTTCAAAGCAATATCTAAAATGTTTATCATAAAATACTTTATTTTTTTATCCAGAGTCTTACCCAGGGAAAAAAAAAAAAAAAAGGAAGTTAATTGGCTTATTTTCTGTTTCCGTGTCTCTCAGGCATGCCCAGAACAGCACTCACCCACTGTACATACTACCTTGACCGTAAGTATCTGTTGAGGGTTTTTCTGAAAGACATAATATTCCCATTGACTTTAAGCTTTGGGTGCCCACAGAATAAAGAGTGGATTCACTATAATAGCTGAACTGCATTTACCAAATGCAACACTGGGAAAAAAAAAATCCACATAAAAACACATAGGAAGATTGATCACACAATTTTATTAGAGTCTTTTGAACAATTGCATTATGTTGTTCCTTTATTTAAAAACTCTTGCAAAAAAAGACATTGGAGTGGACTGGTTTCAACCCTGAGCATTAACACTGCATATCAAGTACTGTAGTAAAGAAGCTGGTTAAGTTTGTAGCACTAGCACAAGTCACTGATATTAATCCTCTAGGTGATCAGGTTTTTACAAAAAAAATACATAGTTTTCAATAAATAATGCTTAATTTTACAACTTTGATACAGCAATGTCATACACTGTTTTGACACATACTAAACTCTGCATGCTATATAGTCTACTAGAAGACAAAACTTTGCCATGCATTTTCTTTTTCTAGTGCTAGAAAACACTTTGTCCTCCAGTGCATTGCCTCAAGCAGCCTTACCATCTTCCTTCTCTCACAGCAACAGGCCGTGCACTGGCATGCAAAAACCTCAAGAAAAGGTTTCCCCCCCACCATCACTCAGACTTCTAAACAAAAGTACTTTTCAGCTTTTCCCCCCAAGACCTGGAGTGGCTATGAAAACTAATTTCATGTGGCCTTGAAAAGTCTTTGAAATTACATATTTTAAAAGTGTCATGCTTGAAAAACTGCTCTAAAACATTCAATTTCCCCCACCTGTGGCCATCATGCAACATCATTGAAATGTTGTAACCATCAAAAGTCCCACACTGGAAAACAGGCCTCCATTTTAAAACAGCCCACCAAAAAATTAAAAGGAAAGAAGAAAAAAAGTATCACAGCATTTATGTAAAGACTCCAAAACGCCAACATATGTACAAGAGCAAAACCAGATACAAATTGTAAATGAACTAACAATGGCATATAACTCTTCTCCCTGGCTTCACCAGGAGTTGAGGCAAGTTGGTTTTGGAGATAAGCAGGACGATGGAAACAAAAACAAATTGTGACAATGGGAGTTCCTGGATTAATCATTATTATTTGATCAAATTTCTTCAAGCAGTAAATCGGTGTCTTGATTTTCTTGGAAGTGGGAATTACCAAAATCTAAAGCCCTAATTAGTAACATATAATTCTAAATCAAACCTGCTTCTGAGTACTCGCAAGTCTTAGAAGTTTGGCACCCTTGCGCTTTTTCATCCTGCAAGATCACACTTCACAGAAAATCCAGATGTTGTAGCTAACCACAGAAGAAGAAATTTGATTAATTAATAAGGATTGAAACCTCCATTCTCACACTTCCAGGTTGTTGTTCACCATTGAAAACCATTCACCCCTTCTTATCCATATTGCTTTAGGGGTTTCCTTGTATCTACAGAAGTCATTCCTTTGAAATTGCTGTCAATCACAATTTTCTAAGAGTTTTTAAAATATTCCTATCTTTGCACTGGCATAAGTATTGGGTTTTCTAAGAGAATCTCAACCCAAAGAAGGTATTACTTTTATACATGAAATATTACGAACTTTTGTTTCCCTTTTTGTAAGTCATTCTACACTTTCTGCACATTTGTGCTTTATATTGAATATAAAAATAGGTCTTTAAAACTCTATTTACTTTAAACTCACTAAAAAACTACTTGCTTGTGAAATTCTCTTACAAATTCACTGCATCCATGTAGAGAAGATAAAACTAATTAGGCAGTTAATTGGTATAGGTAGTGTGCAAAAAAATTAAGAAAAACAAAAACAATCACAGCCTTCGATGTGGGTGAGGGAAAAGGAAATAAATCAAAGGAATACAACTGTATAGTAGGGGAAATGTAAGGCAACTCATTGTATTAAGTTTTTGTTGTTTGTTTTTTTCCTGGCCATGCTTACAAATGAAGGTTAGGAGGAACTAAGACACCTATCCTGCCAGCAGCCCTTGAGGCAAAAACTCCCATTAAGCTCAATGAGAATTTTTTTTTTTTTAACCAGTGCAGGTTTAAGGCCTTACTAGGCAACAATCGTGAAGATGTAAAAAGGAACTTCGTGAACTGTGTTGAATATTAAATACCTAAAAATTATATGGCCCTGACTTTGACCCCACACCAGTTTTACCTTGGTGTAACAACAGAGTTGCACTTTCCTCAAACAGGCATGAGTGAAGGATCAGACTGCACGCATGCAAATCACATTCAATAGACTTGAAGAAGTTTCATCTGAACGACAGGGAATGCCTAAAGAGCATGTAGCACTTAAAGGATGCTTGGAATGAGTCTTTCTACCACGTTTGTACAAGACTGCACTTAAAGGAAGAAAAAATTTCTTAGCTGTCGTTCTTTTAAAAGGAAGAGAGGAAAAACACAATAAAAACAACATGAGGGGAAAAATTGTAAGTTTACAAAAATGTTCATTTTAAAATTAAAAAGAATCATCATGTTTGATTAGGTTTTACATTGAGTTGACATCCTCAGTGTTAACAAGTAAATTGTCTTTCCACATAAAAAGCTCATTTTTCTCCCTTCTACCACTGAGTCCTATTACACTTAGAGTAGTACTGTACAGAGACAAATGCAAATAATGTGGAAAAAAAGGCCACAGGAGATACTAAGCCTGCAACAGGACTGCTCTAGCATGTCAAGGATTCCTATGTACACTGAAGAACAAAAGGAAAGAGAAACAGAAGGTATATTATTAGATATGATAAAAGCAAAAAAAAATCAGAGAGTAGCTTAGCAGATGGTATTTTTCATGATTAGAAGATTGTTTTCTACTCTCACTGAGATCAGCAGGAGCTTAGGCATTCAACAGCATCAAACTTCAGCCCTAACAGTGTAGTGGCTTAAACAGAACACTACATAATTTTTCCTTGAGCAATATGCAACAATAAACTCTGAAATAAAAGAAACTCAACTGTCTGGACAAAAATTGTCTCCCTGCACCATATACCTTCACTCAAAATATTCCTCTGATACAGTATTGTATAATTCCCATCTAGAAGAAAGAAAAGATATACTTCTGAGTGGGTATTCTATTCTTTGACTAAAGTAGACCTGTTGCTCTTTTAAAATATGCCTGACTGCTCTATACTTGGATCTTTTAAATCAGTTAACCTTGAGTAATATTTTAAATGGTAATTTTAAAAACGTCTTCCAAAAATATACACAAGTCAAAACTTTTGTAAGCTGAGACACAGACCTTATTACAATGCAAACTAAATGCAGCCTATATTTGACCATAACCGTTCATAACTCATTGAACATCTGTAAAGCACAAATGTTTAATGACACTGCCTATTATCACTTTAATAAACAAGGATGCATATCAGAAGAAAGGGACTGGAAGAACAAGTCCCCAGACTCTCACGATAGCGTGAAGAATTACTAAGAGAATTTTGGCTCAGTTTTAAGACTTAGAACCTGATCAACTTACTCCATCACCCTAGCCCCAAAACGGATTTTTGATAGCAGGATAGTGAATGGCTAGGCTAGAGCACTTCAGTGTATCTATTTTCTTTCACTCTTTTGCCTTAGAAGAGATAAATGTCATTTGTTTTCAATCCGATTTCTAGGTTATTACATGGAGAACACACTAATCATTTGAGACCAAAAACTGAAAATTCAAGAAACTCTGTTTTATTGAGGACTATCCATTGCCAAGGATATCTTGTATATTGTAATTAAGTTTGTTTTAAAACACAGTTTCTCATAAAGAATTATCACAATGCAAGACATAAATTTGAGTTCCCAGATATGCTATATCTCTTTTCTGATAGCAAAGATTTAGGCCAAACAACTTTTATTTAGAATCATGAGTGTTTTATTATTATTATTATTATTAGAAAGAGATCAGATTATATTAATCATTTTACTACCAGTTTAACTAACCTAAAGTAAGATATCTCACCACTTAAATGCCTAAGAGTTGTCTTTGATTAAACATAACATGCATGCAGGTTTTAATGTTATGTTTTATTATGCCTTACAAATGTGTATGCAGGATTTTCATTTCAGCAAGTCTGAAAGCCTGTAGCAGTGGTTGCCACCAAAATACCAGCACAGTGAATTGTCCCTGTAAACAGCTGGATCATTAATTAGTGGAGAAAAAAAAAAAAACAAACAAAAAAACAAAAACCCCAACATAATTTACCAATGCCTATCGGATAAAAAGTAAACTTCTGGAGAAACAAACTTCCACCTTGCGAGTCTGTTTATTGCCATCAGCAGTTATTTCAGAGCGCGCAACTGAAATCTGATGGCTCCTAAGGTTAAAAAAAAAAAAAAAAAAAAAAAGAAAACCAAAAACGCACACTGCCAAAGTCTGCTCACCTACAGCAGAAGCTCGTACCCCGCCGTCGCTCCCCCTGCCCCCGCCCGGGGCAGCTCTCCGGGACCGCTGCTCTCAGCATCTCCGCCTCAAGTCTCGCCCAGGCTGGTCATCAAAAAAGGGAGGGAGGGAGGAAAAAATGAAAAAAAAACCCAAAAAGGAGAGCAGCGGGGGGCGGGCGGGGGCAAGCGGAGCGGGGGGCCAGCCGCGTCCCCCGCCGCGGCGCTGCCAGCCGGCAGCCGGCCCCGCCGCCCCGAGAGGGGCCAGCCCGCCCCGGCCCCCACCTCCGGGGACAGCGGTGAGCCGGGCCCGCTCACCGCCGGCGGGGGAAGGCGGCAGAGCCGAAAATTCCCGGGGCGAGCCAACCTGCTGCCGGCCGGCCCGCAGCGAGCCAGCCGCAGCCCCGGCCCCGCCCGACGGTGACCCCCGCCGCCGGCGGGCACCCACCCGCGGAGCAAAATCGGGGGGAAAAAGGCCCGGGGGGGGGTGGGGTGGGGAGGGGGATGCGGGTGCGAAAAAAGGAAAAGAAAAGAAGCAGTCCTGACCCTCCTTCCCCCCTAGCTACGGTCATGCACAACAGCCTACAGCTACCGCTCCTCCGCGGGCCAGGGGTGACAACACGGCATCTCCAGCGTCCCTTCTACAGACACTAATAGCGATACGAGTTTCTATCAGTTCCAGCTGATTTATTAAAATTGTCAAGATACAGACTTTCAGCATTAAAAAAAAAAAAAAAAACAGGCTATGATGTTGACAGTGCACAAGTCTGCTTTTGCCATCATTTGCTACAAAATATGCAGATGGTCTGTACTTTAGATTATATTGCACAACATGAGAAACTTTTTTAACTATGTGCCTTTTTTCTTTTTTTTTTTTTTTGCTAAAATCGAGAATCCAGTTTCATACCTTCCATCTGGGGCCCCATCCACATATCACAGCGTATGAGATACATAAAGTCCTACTATAGTACAGTACATATACAATCTTTTAAACTAAGATAACAGCTCTGAGGTCTATATCACCATTTTCAATAAATCTTTACCTACAAATATTGAACAAATCTGAACTATAGCTGTACAAAAAAGTGTTTGTTCCTTTTTTTTTTTAAAACCACAAGGCCTTTAGATGCAAGGATTATTTTTTTAAAATTTTAATCCTTTTAAAACCAGGACGTAACGTACCAACAAACTTGCATGCTAAAAACAGAGAAAAAAAAGAAAATAAAAGGGAAGAAGTGCCTGAAAAGTCTTACTGAAAAAACACAGCAAGAATGTTCCCTTTTCACTGTACAAAAATACGCCTGAAAATATATTAATTTTTAAAAAAGACTGAGGTCTGTTATGTATCAAAAATGTTTCAATACCTTTTTGTACTGAGGTCTAGGCTGTCTGGTATTCAATCAAGGAGGTATAAGGGAACAAGTTACAAAAAAAAAAGTTGGCAAGTAGAAATCACATTTGTAAAACCATAAACAATTTGATCTGAAAAGTAAACTCTGATCTTAAGTCAGTTCAGTTATTTGTAAGCGTTTGTACAGTCTGCATTTTTTCAAGCTCCCTGCAGCTTTGTTAAGAATCGGATGCATAGAAGACATCAGTTTTCTCCCTCCAAAAAAAGTTGCAATGGTCCCTTTCGGAAAAAAAAAAAAAAAATCAGAACAGTTCTTTAAGATCTCTCACGGGAAAAAAAAAATCCACAAACCCCCTTGAGTAACAGTTGTGCTGCCAAAAGACTTCTTTGCAGACCATCTTCCAGACTTCAATCAGAGACCGACAAGCTTCAAACAGCGCCTTCTGTATCATTTTTTTTCCCCCAGTCCCATTTGCCTTTGCTGTTGTTGTTGTGATCACCAAATGCAATAAAACTTAAAAAAAATCACAAAAATAAAAATAATTAAAAAAAAAAATCACAACTCCCGGGCTCGGAACTAACTTCGAGATTTTTTTTTGTTTTGTTTTTTAAAGAAAACAAGACTTTTTTTTTTTTTAATCATCATCAGCATCACCAGCATCACCACCGCCGGCGTCGCGTCGCTCCAGCTCCGCCGCCGCCTCGCCGCCCGCCCTCGCCGCCGCCGCCCCCGCTCAGTACGTGAACACCAGGTCGGAGAAGTTCGCCTCCAGCCAGTCGCCCGCGATCATCTCGCTCAGCTCCGGGGTGCAGTAGTCGGGGAACTCGAAGTGGGAGCCGAGGCTGCCCTCGCTGAAGGAGTCCAGGTCCTTGTCCACCAGCGAGAGGGAGAGGTTGCCGGCGGCGGCGCCCGCCCCCAGCTCGGCGGCGGCGTGGCCGTGCTGGGAGAAGTTGAGGCTGAGGTCGAAGAGCAGGTCGTCCGCCTCCTCGCTGCCGGCCGACGAGGTGGAGATGGAGCGGGAGGAGGCCGGGGAGAGGCCGGGCGGCTGCTGCGGCGGCGGCGGGCCCTGCTTGGTGATGTTCTTGAAGCTGTAGTAGAGTCTGCTGCCGCCGCCCGCCGCCGCGGCGCCGCCCCGCACCTCCTCGTAGAGGCTCGCCCCCTCGGTGGACTCCGCCGAGGAGCTCAAGGTGGGACTGGCCGGCACTTTGGCCACGTTGTACCGCCGCAGCTGCTGCGGGCCCGGCTCCTCGTCCTCCTCCTCCTCCTCCGCCTCCTGCTTGATCCGCAGCTGCAGCTCGTCCTCGTCCTCCTCCTCGTCCTCCTCCTCGTCCATGAAGACGCACTTGACCGTCTTGCTGCTCACTTTCAGGGTGCCGAAGACGTACTCGTCCCCCGCGTAGTCCCCGTGGTGGGCGGCTTTGGCTCCCGGCTTGGGGGGCGAGGAGGCGGAGGAGGCTTTCAGCTTGCTACACTTCTTGCTGGAGCTCTTGGCGCTTTTGCTGCCGCCGCTGCTGGCGGGTGCGTTTTTCTCCGGACTTTGGCTGGCGTTGGGCTTGGCCGACGGGTCCATTTTGGGCTTTTTCCTGGGCCGGTATTTGTAGTCGGGGTAATCGGCCATGTGCTTGAGCCGCAGCCTCTCCGCCTCCCGGATGAAGGGGATCTTCTCGCTGTCCTTCAGCATTTTCCACCGCTTGCCCAGGCGCTTGGAGATCTCCGCGTTGTGCATGTCCGGGGACTGCTCCATGATTTTTCTCCTCTCGATCTTAGACCACACCATGAACGCGTTCATCGGTCTCTTTATGTGCCCCGACGCCGTTTTGCACCAGTCCGGATCGCTCTCGTCCAAAGCCACCGGGCTGCAAGCCATGAACTCGCCCTCTTCTGTGTCCATCGCTTCCCGGGGCAGGTTGCTCTCCGCCTCCGTACTTTCCGCTTGCTGCACCATGGTGCGGTCTCGCCGAGGCGCCGCTCTTCCCGCCGAGCGCCGCTCCCCTCCGAGCCAACAAAGCCGCTCCGCCGCCCCCTCCCACCGCCGCACCTTGCCCCCGCTGCGAGCCGAGCCGAGCCGGGCTGGGCTCTCCGCCGCGCTGCAAGGCGGAGCCCGCGGGGCGACCGGCGGGGGCTCGCCGCTGCCTGCTGCCCGCAGCCCCGGGGCCCGCAGCGGCCGGGCCGGGCCGGGCTGGGGCGCGGCTGGGCTCCTGCGCTCGGCGCCGCGCTCTGCCCGTGCCCCGGCCTCGCGCCGCCGCCGCCCGCCCTGCCCTGCCCCGCCGCGCCGCGCGCGCTCCCCCTTCTGCCAAACTCCCGGCTCCTCGCCCAACTGGTTATCAGCGCCTCATATGGGTGACATCACTCCCGCCGCCGGCCAATGGCGGCGCGGGGCCCCGCCCACCGCCCCGCCCACCGCTTTTATCGGCCGCCCCTCCTCCCACCCCGCGCTGACACACCCCCCGCGCGGGGGGCGGCCGGGGGGGGGCCGCGGGCTCTCTGCCGGCTCGTCCCTCCGCCCGGGGGGCGGCGGCGGCGCTACGGGGGGGGGCGGGGGGCGAGCGGCCAGCGGCCGGGCTCCGCCCGCCGGTTTCGGCCGCCGCCGGGCGAGGAGCGGAGCGAGGCGGAGAGGGGGCCGGTGGCGGCTCCCCCCCGGCCCGCTCCCCTCAGGAGGCCGCGGAGCCCCGCGCGGCTCGCGGCGGCCGGCAGGGGGCGCTGGCGCTCCGCGCCCGCCACAGCGGCGGCCCCCTCAGGCGGGCGCGGGGCCGGGCGGCTGCTGCCGTGTGTGTCCGTCTGTTCCCCCCCCCCCGCCCCGGTGCTGTCCCCGCCGCCTCCCCGCCCGCCCGGGCTCCGCCGCCTTCTCCCGCTCCTCGCCGGCGGGTGCGTGGGACGGCCCTCGCCGGGGGAGAGCGGCGCGGCCGCGGTGGTCTGCGGCGCGGGTCCGCCCACGGCCGTCTCCCCCTCCGCAGCGGGGCCGGGGCCGCCAACCCCCGGAGGAAGGCGCCAGGCGCCTCGGTTGCCTGCCCTCACGGACCCCCAGGGCTTGTCTCGGTGCCTTGCCGGCAGCGAAGGCGGCTGCGAGGCCGCAGGGCAGGGCCTGGCACGCTCCTGGGGCGGGGGGACCCGGTTGCCTGCGGGTGCGGACGGTGCCTCGGCGGCCCCAGGCTGCTGGGCGGTGGTGCCCGCGGCTCCCGGGGCCGGGCCAGCACGGGCGGCCTGCCCGGGACGGGGGGAGGCCCCCTGTGCCCCGGGGAAGGCCCAGGCTGCCCGAGTAAGGGAGGTCCTCGCACCCACCTGGAGGCTTTTCCCGCGTGGTGTTGGCAGAGGATAAAGGCGATTTCTCCAAAGTAAGGGCTGAAGACTTACAGAAGGCATCTAACAGTGCTGATTGTTTGTTTGTTTTTCAGAAGGCATCCAGTTACTCAACAATGTTGTGATTATTGCAGAATGCCCGTAGCGGATCCGGCTATTCCGGATAATACCATGTTTGTTTTCGTCGCAGAATTTATGAAATCCAAAGCCGGTGGTGTACTCATCCGTGGTCATTTTGCTTTGCAAAGCGTGTGCTGAAAATGAATTTTCATACTGTTCTGTGGGTCCCTTTGTGTTTTTCTAGCTACCGTTTACGGTTATTAGCAAGACGAAAGTTTAATAAGTTTTGTGATGGTTGCTGGCTGGATGCAGACACGGTGGCAGTGAGAGGGATGAGCCCTGGCACAGCCTCTCCTCTGCCAGAGCGCATCCTATGAACTGGTGCTAGTGGGGCAGCAGGTCCCCTGGTATATCACCCTCTAATTAGTGCAGTGGTTCATTTTCCTCAGACCACAGCAAAATTACTGTGTTTGGATGATGTGACTGTGATATCATATAGGGCTGCAGAGTGACTAGTGCTGTCACAGGAACCAAAAAATCCAAGAGTCACTCACCTCTTTTAGCTTTACGGATACATTAGGGCTACCAGGTCTCAGCTGCGTGTGTCAGGAGGAGTTTGAAGGAGTGGGCAAGAGGCAGATACATAGTGTTGTGTCACTTCCCCCACCTGACCCCAGCTGGGTGTACAGTAGAGGGAAAGGAAAGGGCATAGCTTAAGAAGGTCCAGTTACTTCACCGTAAATACGTAGTTTGAAAAATACAGCTCTGCTTCTCCATGAGTGCCCCCAGGAGGGATTTTTCCTCTGAGGCTTTCTGCCATCTCTCTTTGTGGTTGCACCACCATTGTGGTACGATCTAGCCCCGTAATAATGCTTATCCTTTGGGAGATAGGAGGTAAAATGGAAAATTTGCTTGGCAGGGTTCTCAACCTGTCATAAAACATTACAATTTGGAGAAACCACGAGGAGAGGGTGCAGTACCTTTGGGAGTGCCCAAGTTCGTGCCACAGCTGTGGTCTCTGAGGATGGCTGTTAGCAGGGCAGGGCATTCCTTCCGAGAGGGCTGCAGATTTGGCGCTTTTTGCCCCATCCGGGTGAGGACTTGCTCAGATCGGGCACACTGTAGAGCCGTCTATGTGGCAAGGGTTTCAGAAAGGGTCAGAGTATGTTTCTCGTAATGATGACGTGGATGGGAGTCTCAGGAGGTACATAGCTAGCTAGCTGGCTGCCTCCAGGGAGGGCAGCTTTACTGCTGCTGGGACTCTGTTACTAAAACGAAACCAGGATACCAAGCATTTCAGTTAATCCTATTTCTTAGTATTTTTCTGTAAATATCAATATTCAGATTACAAAACGAAAGAATTGCCCCTGTGAGAAATGCTGAGGTTTTTACATGCATTTTAAATCCAGATAGAAATAATGGTGTAGCTTTGCAAAATGAAACACATCAAAATGTTTTAATACGTTGTCGGTGTTTCAACTTTTATGGGAGATTTCATTATGTCATATAATTGCATAAAATTCAAACTGATGAAATGAAAATTGAATGTTTCCTCAATTTCCTGTGAAATGAATCAAAACAATGAATTTTCATAAAATACTGTTGTTTTGTTGAATCAGCATCTTCCAAGAGCCGTGAACAATTTTGGAAAATTTTCAGTCAAATCCAGTGGAAGCCATATAATCAATACTGATAAGACATGGTGACTAGAACTCCATCCACCAGGATGACAGAATCTGACATTTACCACGTTAAGATCAGGAGAGATCAGCTTTGGTGTAGATTGAAGCCACCATTGTTACAATAGACTTTGTCTGGGATGTTTCTTCTCATTCATGTGCGTCCCTGTGAAGAAGCACATTAATACCATGGGCATCACACAACTTTTGTAAATGCCATTTTTCTGGTATATCTCATTTTGTGAAGTGTCTTGGCAGCATTTCAATTTTTCCTCAGTGATCTTTTAAATACAAACAGCATTACTGTTTTCTCATGCTTGTTAATGTTATGTTCTGATTGTTTTTTGTTTTATTTTGAAGGGTAGTGCTAGGAAGATAATGAAGCTCAAAACAGACTGATAAATAATAGCCACACTCAAGAAAAAATTATCTTGAGGATTTTAGAAATCTGATTAAAACATGTACATGAATAAGTAGATATTACTGTTAAAATGAAATAATTTACTGTTCTAAAGGCAGTTCAATAATTGTATGTATGTGTGTGCGTCTATTCCTATTAGGGCGCAGCAGTTAGAGCTAACAGCCCGCTACTCCTTTTGAAATTCAATTGCAAAATCATCTTTCCATTATTTAGGTCAATAGAAGGCTGGGCTACCCCAGAAAGTGGGAGAAAACAGGTAAAACAGGATTCACTAGGGAGCTTAATGCCTGCCCCCCTTGGATGGAGGCTGTTTTTGTGGGTCTGTGTCTACACTGAGCTTCCTAGTGCTCCGGTTCTGGGGCGGACGTGTTATCCTGAGTGCAGTAACAGCATGAATATATAATACCAGTGAAAGCAGTGAGGTCTTTGAGTCTAGAAGCTGGCGAGATGCCTCCAGAGGCCTGAAGCTAGCCAGCAGAAAATGCTTCACACAGGAACATGGGTCCTCTGAATGTGGCCCTGTGTGCTTACATCTGCCTCTGTCCACGCTTAAAGAGATGAAGTGATCCATCTTTTTAAGAGACTGACCTTATGCTGTTCTTGCAAGATTTTGACTACCAAACAAGAATTAAATATGGACAAAAAAAGTTTGTTGCTGAAGAAACAGTGCTTTAGAAAAAGCAGGGGATATTCTCTCTCCTTATAGTGCCTGCTCTCTGTGCTAGATTTAAAGAAACTGAAAAGCCAAGATTTTTACTGTGCTAAGTTTGAAGACAAATAGTACTATGAGTGCAGTGTTCTCTCGGTTATTTATTTCATGCCTGTTCTGAATTGTGCTGCAGATTTTTGTCTGGAGAGCCCAAAATGACTTTGCATGGGGAACGTGTGGGAAAACTGGAGTTACGCACCTTCTGCAAGGTGTGGGAAGTGGTTTCAGTCACAAGCTGTAGATTCAAAATGGAGGAAGAAAGAATTACAGTGCCAAGAGAGTTTTGTCTTAACGGGAAACATATGATGAATTCTAAATGGAGGGGTCACACCCGAGGTTAGATCACAGACACATTTCCTAGGGATCTTGTCTGGAATGAACATAAGTTCCTTGAGTCTTGTAGTCATGAGGAAAAAATAAGCTATGGTCTTACCTCGTGTTAGCTAATGCAGGGTGAAATAGTGAAAAAGCACATCGGCTGTGCTTTTTAAGATTTGGTGAATCTTCCTTCCCTAGAGTTTTTATCTTAAGCTGCTAATTCACATGAAAAATTCAACTTCCTTGTCATCACTAGGAAGATGGCATCCTCTCCTGTCTCTTCAGCTACTGTACGCTAGTATGGCATGCTCTTGGAGTTGAGATTGTGTAAGACTGGTTTCCACAAAGCCTTTATTTTGAAAATAAAAGTATGTAGGTGCCTGGAGCTGACATGCGTAACAACCGAATTTCAGTGAGAGGTGAAGTGCACTCACCTAAGTGAAACAGAGTAATCATTCGAGATGATAAACTAGTTTAGTCAAAATCCAGACAAACTCAATTTACATCCAATTTGAAATTAAATGTAGACAAAGGTATCCAGAAGTACTTAACCTTGATTCTGTGTGCCAAAATCTTTATTTTGCTGAAAGTACGTGCATCCGCTACCGCTATGGTGAGGGCATGGTTTGCTGGCTGGCCAGCACAGTGTAGCATCTTCCCAGGCGGTGCAGCCCTGTGCTGCTGGAGGGGTCGCTGCAGGGGTCCAGCTGGAGCCCAGAAAAGCTGTCAGTGGGAGCAGGCGCAGCTCCTCCTAGCTCACCTCCTGCCAGAGCTGAGAACTTACTCATCAGCTGATGCACAACTCTGCGCCTGGTGATGTAACAGAAATCTGGCAAAAGAACTGCCTTTGAACTGCTTGCGGCCCGTGGGTAGCTCTAGAAACATCGTTTGGCCATTGTTTGTAAAAAACGCGATCAGCAAAGACGTCTTGGGACAAAGAGATTGCGTGCTTTGGTTGTAAACTGAAACAATCCAGGAGTTAAAGACTGAGCGTCGAGCAGCCTGATTCTTGCAGCCTATGTTGTGTACAAGGTGCGTGGCTGGGATTGACTCGGGGTGTCCGAGCCTGGCATCCTGAAGTGTGCTGTTGCTCCACCATCCTCCCCTAAGACATTTTTGGACGACAGTGCTGTCTCGCTGGGACAATGTGGATGGGCCGTTTCCTCTCAACCCCGGCATATTGATCTTATACAAGAAGATGTTTTAAGATACCAAGATGTATCAGCAGTTTTCATAATACCATCCTGACAGCAAAGTGCAACTTATTAAAAAAAAAAAAAAATCCAAATGTGTTATTTGGGCATCGTGTACCCTGCAAAACCATTTTATGCTCTGAGAAATGGCATAAAAAATAGCATTGGGATGTTCTACCTACATTGCAACCGTCTCAGAATTTTTGCTTGCGAGACAAAATACTTTTTTTCTTCCTAGTTGTGAGACTAGAGTCTGGCTCTGCAACTCAGATGGGGTCCCTTCCATCCCACAGATCATTGTAGTACTAGTAGTTGTGTTTGGCAGATAATTTCCTCAGCCACTTGTGTGTAACCCTATTGATTTGAACGTCTGTGCCCAGCAACACCTGTGCAAATTCACGGATGGCAGTGGGATTGCACAGATGCCATGGAGGGCATATTCTGGCATACAGGATATTTATTACTGGTGGTGATGCATGAGATGGAAAGGATCCAGGACTCAGGCTGAGTTTGTGCAGCTGGCAGTTAGAAATTTACTTGCAAACTGAGCTCATTGGGTAGGAAAATCAGTGGGATAATGAATCCAGAGCCCCCAGTGCCGTTTTTATCAAATCGCTTTTTAGGGCAGGAGAACAATTTAGAAGAGATGTGTCTCTTATTAAAAGTGTCTGAAAATTGTTCTTGAAAAAAAGTGAAGGGAATCCCGTAAGTGATTACAGTGCAATTATTTGATATCAGAAATTACTGTTACTAAGCTTGTTTGAATAGAAATGTTTACTTGTTTCTGCTGAAAACTTTAAATATGTACATTCAAAATGTGAACTGAACACAAAAAAATTAATTTTAGTTTAATTAAATATTCAGTAGCCAGTTACATGAAATTAAAAAGAAAATAATTATTTTTAAAAGGTTTTATTTTGATTGATATGAAATCTTCCACAAAAATCAAAACAATTCAAAGTGACAGGGTTTATTCATAATACTATACATTTATATTGTTGGCCTATAGACGTTGAAATCCATAGTGTTTTAGCAGGTCTCTTAGGAAAAAGTGTTGTACCTTGAACCAATTATAGACCATCTCTGGTTAAATTGCAGAGCCAGTTTGCTTAATATGGGTAATTTGATGTTGTAAAGTATTTGTCAGTACCCTAGGGTAGTCTCTTAGGGCACACAGGTTTCACTGTATAGTATTTCACACTCATGTGTGCACCAGTTAATCTGCTTAGGTGGAGGCTATTTACGACTCATATAGGATTTGTTACATTATGTACTTAATTTATGCAATATGCTTAAAGTCTAGAATGATAATCATAGTTATTGCATTGGATTTGCTTATTTTTTTTTTGGGGGGGGGAAGTCTATTCAGTCCAGCAGGCTTCTTAGAATGTGAAAATTTAGCAAGGACATGCCAGAAATGCCTAACAGAATGGTATAGCATTGGACATCACACCAATATACCTGTTAGAGATATAAAGCATGTTCACAGTTGAATAGACGCAGACACACAGATTTATCATTTACCTTTTTCCTCCTCCCTAAAGAACAGTAGATGGCTGCAGCTGGCCTCACCCTCACTTACTACCAAATAATATCGAATGCTGTGAAATGGACACAGGGTGTTTTCTTTGGCTCTGCTGCCTTGAAGGAGCCAGCAACATGACCTGCAGGAAAGACACTTAGCAAGTTTCATGTCCTACGTGCTCGCTTGATTGGGATCTGCTGATCAGCTGCCCTTTGTGTATACCATTATAGAGCAGGTAAAAATCCACTCTGCTGCATACGTCTGAAAGAGTTTTAATTCACGGGGCTTATGCAGTGAGCAGGATTCTGTAAAATTCTGCAAGAGTTTTGCTAAGAAGAGCCCTACCCTAAATGCCACCCGGTCCCATGTCATTTCCTAATCACAAAATTGAAGCTACTCAGGGGCATGGCTGTAATGTGACCTGTCCTGTCAGATCAGGCAGGAGTCACCCACCAGGGGACAAGCCAGAGGCTTGTATTAGCTGTGCTTTCTCATCTGTGAGCTGTGAAAGCATTGTGGGTGACGTGCGGAGCCCAAGCCGCTCAGCTCGGTGGTGTGTGTGCTGGCTTCTTGCAAGGTAATCTTCCTAGATAGCTGTGACGCTTTATAGCACAGGCAGGAATTGCTTGGTGCGTGGAGTCAATGCATCTGCCAGGTACCCTGGCTGTGTTCCCATCCAAGCTACTTCTGCCCACTTTTGGCGGAGCTCGGCTTGGAAAGGCTGGGAATGTGGGCTTCTTGGGCTGCCCTGACTTCTCCCTCCAGGCAGACTTTTCTTGCTGGCAATCCTGAGCTTGGGATCGCGCTGGCAAAATCCGAGTGAGAGAAGTGCGATAGCTGTACAGCGGAAATGGAAATTAGAGCTTCATTACTGAACAAAGAAGCAAACCACATAATATTCCTATTGGTTATATATATTTAGAGAAAAAAGGTTATATGAAGATCTTTAAAAAGCTCTTTATGTCTTTGTTTTGTTATGTCCATGTAAATCTTTCTATTACCATTGTTTCAAAAAGAAATAAATTTCACAAATGTTTCATTGCCTATTTTTTTTCCAAATGGAAAACAAACAAACCAACCTACTAGTAATAAATAATATCAGCAGTCACAAGAAATTGTACAGTAGCTAAACAATGAAGGCACATAGAAATGCTGTTTGTTTTATTCCTACACAAAGCCCTGCTGAATTCACAGGAATGAATTAAATATGCTGAGTGTGACTGGGACTCTGGGAGAGCAACACTTCAGTTAATACTGGTTTTAATTTTCCATTTTTATTAATTTGTTGTAAATTTGGATAATAACCTTAAAATAAAAGCCACTATGGAACTGCAAAGGTATATGCATATAAAAGTACGTTACTAATTCTTATGAAAACCACCTTGTGTGTTTTCAGTTCCTAAAAGAATATCCAGCAACATTGCTAAATATTCACCGAAAATAGGTAACTGCAAAAAACAGCATACCGTTCCCTCTAATAACCTTTGCTTTGTAGTAAAAATGAAAAACATTTACTTATTCCATCCACTGTTCCTTAGCTATGAATATGCTAGGAGGTTCCAGGTGCATGCAAAACCCTGACTGTACCAGTCATTTCATGATGGTGGAGATCACATTAATTTGGAAAAGACTGTTTGTCTTAAACCAAAAGCCCAAATTGTCCATCCTTCTCCTTTCTCCTTCCCTTACATTGCAAACTGTACACTGTTAGTATTAACACCGCCAAGATATTCAATAACATTGCGGGTTTGAAGGTTTCCTGATGCTTTATTACACAATGATGAAAATATCGTAACGTCTCTAACTTCATCAAATCAGGCATTTCATTACAGCATCCTGCAAGTATACAAAACTGATTGTCTTGTGACAGCATGGCCTTAATCCAGTTCTTGCAGACAAGACATGGTTACTAATGATCTTTCCAAGTCAGCTGAGACTTGATCTTATTTTTTCAGTTTTGCCGCACTAGGAATTGTAAGTCAGAGCAGCAAATAGGAGGAGTTTATTACAGCTTATCATATAGTTTGTTTACAAAATGGTCAATCAATAATAAACCAGAAATTAATAATTAATTGTACTTGCAATTTGCACAGTAGTTGATAGCTCACGACAAGGCGAAGTCTGAGCTGAGGAATTATTGTCAGCAGTTTATAGAAGGGAGCTGCAGTTTTGGGGGTCTCCCTGCCACATCAGTACCTGTTGGAAAAGGATGGTACAGGGAGCTGGAAACCTCTTTTGTTTTCTGCTTTACCTTGAAGGGCCTGATTTATCTGACTATGCTACCTAGAGGAATATCTGTGCTCCCGGTTAAGTAGTGTATGGAGGGAACCGTTTTTTAAGCACAGACTTGCCCCAAATCCTGAGTGCATGCCCAAAACCTTCATTCAGGTACAAATTTAGTCCACTATATTCCTCACCTTGCAGGGTAAATTCACTATAAAGAATCATATCTCTCATGAATAAGATTAACACAGGTCTGCTCAACCCCTTCCTCGTACCTTTGCATCTCCTTTCTTCTTCACTTCCCCAACTGCAAGAGAAGAAAGGGGGCAGCTGACCAGCTACACACAAATTCAGAGCGCTCTCTAAGCCCTTCATCTGGCGATTTAGGCATAAACAAACCAAAGCAGGAAAGGAAGATCTGAGCCAGTGCTAAGACAATTTATCTAAGGCTACACAATGAGCCTGGCAGAACATAGAATCATAGAATCATAGAATCATAGAATCATCTAGGTTGGAAAAGACCTTTAAGATCATCCAGTCCAACCATTAACCTACACTACCAAGCCCACTCTAGACTAATCAAGGGTAGACCAGACTAAACCATATCCCAAAGTGCCACATCTACCCGTTTTTTAAACGCCTCCAGGGATGGTGACTCCACCACCTCTCTGGGCAGCCTGTTCCAATGCCTGACCACCCTTTCCATAAAGAAATTTTTCCTAATTTCCAGTCTAAACCTCCCCTGGCGCAGCTTAAGCCCATTTCCTCTTGTCCTATCGCTAGCTACTTGGGAGAAGAGACCAACCCCCACCTCACTACAGCCTCCTTTCAGGTAGTTGTAGAGAGCGATAAGGTCTCCCCTCAGCCTCCTCTTTTCCAGGCTAAACAACCCCAGTTCCCTCAGCCGCTCCTCATAAGACTTGTTCTCCAGACCCTTCACCAGCTTCGTTGCCCGCCTCTGAACACGCTCCAGCACCTCAATGTCTTTCTTGTAGTGAGGGGCCCAAAACTGGACACAGTATTCCAGGTGCGGCCTCACCAGCGCCGAGTACAGGGGGACAATCACCTCCCTGCTCCTGCTGGCCACACTATTCCTGATACAAGCCAGGATGCTGTTGGCCTTCTTGGCCACCTGGGCACACAACAGGAATAGCCCTGAAATCCTTCCCATTACAGTCCTGTGGACTCTTCGCCACACGGTCTTGAAACTAAATGAATAAGTACGCTGAGAAATCACGTTTGGAAAGACAGCTTGTACAATGCAATTGCTCCCGTTTTGGGCCAGGGTAAAGATCAGAATTGGAGCCAACCCAAGGAGCAAGGTATATGAAATGGAAGCATGCTTTTTTTTTCATGTGAACAGTTTTCTCTTGAAACAAATAATTATTTGGGAGAACCATCTACTTCTGTTCTCAAGCAGAAAAAAAAATATATTGTCATGTTGTTCCATTTCTGTGTTATTCTGGTAATGTATTTTAGTGACTGTATGCATTTCTGATTATTCAGAATTGCTTTACAGAGAGATTGAATTTACATTTTATCTAGACACCAGTCTTACCCAGAAAGATCTTTTTCATTTCAGAGCTAGTTTGAAAATCCATTATTTGGTGTTCATCGTATGCAGGTGTTCATTTCCAGCAAGATTGCTGTGGCAGAAGAAATATAGACAAACTCAATGGCTTCACTAAGTATGATCTTTCTTGTAATACAGAAAAAGCCTTTCTGGTTTTCCTGCGCACTGAGCTTGGAAAATGTGGGCCCAATTCTGGAAAATATGGTTTATTTTCAGAGAGCAGTTTAGCATCCTCACCTCCCGCTTGGAATCTGCCTCTCTCCTACCTGGGCCCCTCCTGACTTTCAGAACGGCTAATGTTGGTTCCCCTGGGAAAAAAAAAAAAATTAATTTGGTATTTAAATCTAGGACTCTGAATCAACTGGAAGTGTTAGTCCTGCAGCTCTTTCTCAGTGTAATCTCAGTGCTTTGCCAGCTTTGCCTCAGTGTAAGCTCAATACTTTGCCAGCATTGATCCTCAGCAGGTCCTTCAACTAATACTCAAGAGTTCAAGTTGTTTCAAATACAAAGTCTTCTTCCTGTAAGAAAGTTCAGCATTAGTCAGTTCCAGTGGTCATGAGGGAAAACCAGTCCTGATAAATCTGTTAAGCCATCTAGTGCAAGTCTGGTAAAGTCGCTGTTTTGCTATCTTTCTAGGGAGCCCAAAATATTTATCTATGACCTGGTGCCTTTGTCTGGTTTAGAGCTTGGGTAATACCTAGCGCAGTGATGCTTTGGTCTGGGTCAGGGGTCCTTTGTTGTTCCCAGAGTGCAAATACTTGTAGTCACTGTCAATTTTGAAGAGTACCTGGATAAAACTGGAACTGCCAGTTGAAATGCTGCTCATGAAGAATAATACGGAAAATTCTGATTTAGAAATGTCAGTGTGAGAGCATAGATATTTGAATTTGAACATGATATATATATATACACACACACAATAACTTTCTGTCAACTGTTCTATTTGAAACAGACCTTTAAATTAGATCAACAAGTAATGTGAATTTCAAGTTTATTCAGATTTTTATTTAAATTGAGATTTTCTCATTTGTAACACTAATTTTTCACTGCTGTTGAAAGTGATGCTTTTCCAGTAACATTATGATTTTGACAAAATCACGTATTTCTGGATTTTGCTTTGAGAAGAAAATGCCAATCATTCGTATTACACAACAATATTAATTGGTGACCAGTTGTACAACACTGGCTCACTTTGGAGACCACACTAGTGTTGCATTAGGCATTTTAATGGTGAACTGAGGAAAGGGAGGAGAATTGGGAGCTGATGCAAATGGCAAAGAGGGTGAGGAGAAAAGCTGCAACATGGAAAGAGGGAGGGAAATGCAGAGGTCAAAATGTGCTGAACTAGGAGTTAATTGTCATAGTCCACTGAAGAATACTGAATATTTGTAACAAGGCACTGAGCAGATAAATCACCTTGATAACATTTACTGTATATAGATTGGTGTTTCTGATCATTGTGCCAGCTTCCTGTTAGCATCAGCAAGACGACTGATGTAGACTTCAGGGAATACAAATAGCACACAAATAGCTGGGCCATACGCTGTAATTCCCAGGGGAATGCAGTCCTCTCTTCATATTGGGTTTGGCACTTACAGGCTGGAAACTAAAGGGGGAAAAAACCTGAAGCACAGCAATTGAGGTGAGCTGCTATTAACTGGTCCCATCTGATTTCTGCTCTTAGTACAAAAGGTTTCTTAACTGCAATGAAAAAAAAAAACCCAAACCTGTTCAAAATGTGTAAACCCCATAGAGGGTCTGAGCCATAGTTACTTGCCCCTTTTGGACGGCACTGGCATAAAGCAGTGTTTCACAGAATTTCACTGCAACGTTGTCTTCAGGCTTAATCTGGTAGAGTAATGCTTAAGCAAATAGTTACAAGAAAGTAAGTTCTTCGGGCAGCTCCAATGTCACCCACATGTGCAAGATAAGCTTAGCAACTGGTCTCCTTCTTAAGTGAAGACATTCTGCAGCTCAAATATGAAGTTAAATTGTGAATGCTTCAGCATGGGCCGTAAGTAAGATAATACACTATTTTGAAATACAGGTCTTCCTAGAGGCTTTTTCCTTTTTTTTTATTTTTCCCCCCCAAAAGGGTCCCTTTTATATTTCCAGTCCTTCTGCTTTTCCTGGTTGTGGGCGCTTGCTGACAAGGAATGAAATCTATTGCTCTCTCTTTCCAGAAATGCGTTCCCGCTTCTCTCTACTCTTGACAACAACAGCACAGAAGAGTGCAGTCTTAAAACAAAATTTTCTACAGTGTGTCATGTTGCTGCTGAAATTTAATGATATTCAGGGCTAGGAGAAAAGAGCAGCTGCCCTCCAGGTGGTGTTCCATAAATGCTCCCCAGAACCCAGCAGGAAGCTGTATAAGTTCAATTCAGTGAAGCAAATTCAATCATTTGCCCCTTTGTAAATGGAGCATAAGCAAAAAAAAAAAAAAAAAAATTCTTTGAAGGATCCTAACACAACAACTACATGTACCTAAAACCTCACAAACACATTTTTTTGCTGGCGCCACTTACATTTCAGATAAGCTTAATAGGATCTTACAAGCAGAAATTTCACTTTAGAACACTGTAGAAAAGGTATAAGAAATTCCCATAAATATCCAATATTTGTTTCATGCAGAACTCAACAATTAGTGGTGACTAAAATGCTATAAGGTTAAGAAGTTGTCTTTGTAATGCCTTTTTATAAACAATAAATAGTTTTTCCAAGGAATTAACTTCTTGTGACAAACCTAATTAGTGCAGCATTATTTGATTAAGTATGAACATTGTTGTGGATTTTCAGTTCAGGTTATTATTATTTTGTTACAGACTCTACCTACAAATTAGAAGTACAGTAGTAAATCTTTTGAGCCACAGTTCCTTTTAATAGTAATTATTGTGTTAGTGCCTAAGATTCACCATTATCCTTCACAGCCACCATCACAATTTACAACTGGCTTTATTAATACATTATTCAAAATGATACGCAACCATCTTGTTAAAGTAGTCTGCCCAGGCTGTTTACTAGATATAAGTGAATGACGGTATTTTTACCTTAAACTATTTTAGCAGGTTTGAACTTCACCTTGCAAACAACATGAAAGTGAATGTTTTTCCTCTAATTTGCTGAACATTTGGCCTGATCTGCTTTTTATCTTAAACAGGTATGAAATGTATTAGAGAGTGATAAAAGACATTCTCTGTCCTCATGCAACTAAATAACTAAAAAAATAAACAGCTTTGATTTGAAGGTAGGAGTTTGGCAAATGATTAATACATTATCTCTTGTGGCACTTTGAGGGGGAAAATTGCAGAGCTGAAATTCTGCGTACTGGCAACCTTCTGAATTTCACAGTGCATTTTCTGTTAGTATGTTTTAGAAAGGCTTTTGAATTCAACAAATTTATATATGGAGAGGAAGCAGCTGGGATTAACCTGATATCAAATTAATGATCCACTTTCAAAGAGTGCTTTTAGGAAGGAAGAAGGCCTGGTTTCATATCATGAAAGGCCATTCAAGGTCTCAAAACCTGGTTTTGGTATATTTTGAGTGGCACTGCACTAAGATGGCAAACCACAAAATCTGTAGCCCAGTTCTTGAAACTGTGTTTTCTTTATGGACTATTATGCTGTCAAAACTCTACTTTTATAAGGTGCCCAAGTATGAATTTATACAACAATAAAATTTCTAAAGAAGCCATAAATGTCTAAGGGATAAGTAATGATTGTTATCACAAAAGTATGCATACCAGAGTATGTATTTAACCAATACGCTCACTTTCCTTTACCAAATCAATAGTCATATATTTTCACAGCCCCTTTTTTCACGCTGCACTGTTTTGCAATAACATTAACTCTGCTAGCCAAACGACCAGACACCAGATTCAAACTATCACAGGGTATGTGCAGACTGCCAGATTGCTTGCTGAGCTCCGGTCCTTGCTCAGTCCCAGGGTCTCCCACTGCACCCAGAGACAGCAACCAGCAAGCCCAGCAAAGCGGGAGGATGGAGTGACTGCTTCAGGCTGAGCTTCCCGTTACCATCATCCCAAGCCAAGTGCCTTAGGAATTCGCGTCCCCGTTCAGCTTGAGTCATAAAGACGGTACAAGATAATAGCACTGGATGCTCTTGACTTTTTTGTGTAGGCTGGAGCACGCATGTATGGAGGAGTCGCACAGTCCCATCCTGCACAACGATAGGGATGCTGCAGTAAAGAGATGTCAGACGCAGGGATTTCATTACCTGTCTCACAATAATTTCCTATACGTGTGTTCAGTACATATGAGCATACACTACTTTCAGTTGAGGTATTTTTTTTAGGGATTCCCTTTTGCAAAGCACACAGAAAACTGCCAACTAGTGGGAATGCTGTCCAGCCTAAAATTGCTTCTGTAGCTGCTGCACCATAGGGTTTCCCTTTCTTCTGATGCTGGGAAAACAGCCCCGTTTCTTAAAATTTCTGAGGCTGTCTTAGAAATCACAGGTTTTCTAAATTAAATGGAAAATATTTCTCCAATTAGCTGAGAACTTTAAGAACAACTGTTTGAGCATTAAAGCTGTGAAGTGATAACTTTGATACAAAATTCGTGATCATTGGACCAAATACTCTTCTCTTACAAATTGCTTTCTCAGAAGGTGAACAGCACGTGCAAGGAGCAGGAGTAAATATTTGATAGGATCTGTACCTGTTTGCTTATGAAATTGAGAAGCCATCATAACCCCCACTGAAAAAAATACTGCAGTTCATTATCCGGTCCCCTAAATTTTCCATCTTTATTGCATAAAACCAGATACACATTTGTAGAGATATCTCCAGTTTGAGCCTTCCCTTAGTAGGAAGAGGAAGAAGGCAGAATTGTTTAACATAGTAAGTAATATAGTCTGAATACAAAGATGTAGGCTGTGGTTCTGTCTGTGTAGCTGTATTAATTTCTGTGGAACAATTCCCAGGGTAAACCATTTTTCAGGAAAATACAGCGCTTTGAGTGTTTTGGTTTTTTTTTTTTTTCTGTGTTATTTAGGAAAACATATGCTCAAAATAGGGATAGACCCTGCTAGAGGTATAGGAAAGTAACTGTCTTTTGCAAAGCTTTTTAGAACACTGAAAGCTAAGCATGAAAAGTAGAATTGGTCAAGCAATATTATTTTCTGAACCAAAAATTGGATAAATGTTAGCTTTAGAGGAATTTGTGATTCAACCAAGAAACTTTCCCCTTATCTGCAATTTTTTAGCATTTGCTAAGTTTTTTTGCTTATATGGCATTCCTGACTGAATTGCATACTGTTCAGACTCTCCAGGATAGTTGCGTGGTCATTTTTTGTACTCCTTGACTGCATGACTAAAGCTGCAATTGGACGTTTGTGGGTAAAATACACAGATCTTTTTTTTGTTTGTTTGCTTGTGAAGCAACTTTGCATTGTTTAATAGACTTTAATAGAAAGTGCTTCATTTCCCATTTTTTTTCCCCTCCCATGAAAATCATTCATTCTGCTACTCCCAGCACTGGTGCAGGGTATGGAGACAGTGTGTGAAAAGCAAAGGACTATTTATATCAACACCTCTACAAGCAGCTCTTTAAAACAGTGTGCAGAGCTAAGTATGCCTCTCTCTTTTGACCTTATGCACCGTGCACCGACTCACTCAGCCTTATCTGCAATCAGAGTGCCTGACCCTCCACATCCTGATGGGTCACAGGTATTTCCTTCCACATGGAACCTGAAGGGTACTTCTAATTCTAGTAGCTAAACCACATTTTTTTCCCTGGTGGATTTCAACAATGAAGTTGTATTGATATAGGGTTTTGGGTTTTTTTTTTTTTTTCTGAATCAGTCTATTCTTTTTTTTTCCCAATGACTGTGTTGCTGTTTGACAGTCTAAAGAGAATTATTAAGCTTATCCTATTTTCTTAGTTTTTACTGCAAATTATTTCCTGCTTTGCTTACTATTTATTAAAAGGTTGCATGAAGCCAAATATATTTTACACTAAATAATAGTTCTGAATAATTGATATGTTAAAAACATGTGATTTAAAATACTCACAAAATTCCAAGGAAAGAAATGTCACATTGTTTGTCTGAAGCAATCCAATTTTGAGGTAACTTGTCAGAATTCCTCTGTTGGTTTTGGAAATTACTCTCATACCTGGCTACATTTGCTGATATTCTCTTCCTGAAGGTCAGGTCGATCAGACTACAGATCCCACACTTTTTGGATTCCAGTGTCAGGACAAATCATAAACAGAGAAAAATCTCATTGCATTTGGGAAGTGAACATTGCAGGAGATCTGTTTGCCTTTTGCACTCTTTTATTATATGATCCATTGCATCTTTTGTTGCACCTAGTAAATCAAAATGCCATTAAATGGCCTTTTAATATGTCCTTTTTTCCCATTTTTTAAAAATCTAATTTACTGAGCACGGTGTCGATAGTAGCCTGAGAGGGCAGTAGTGAGAGAGGATGAAATGCTAGTCCCTGTGAAATCAGTGGCAAAGATTGATTTACACAAACAGGAGCTCAGACAAGAACAGGAGAAAACATGAGCATGGTAGCTACCATCTCCTGAGGTCTCCATGGGTGTGTGCTGCTCTCATGAGATCTTACTGCAATGCACACAATGACTAAGGGCTTCTTGGTCTGAAATCTGAGCAGAAGTTGAATGCCCTATTCCTCCACCGCCTGCCATAGGTGTTGTTACTCCTGTGCCAGAGGCTGTGATAATGAAGTGTTCATTCTGGCCACTGTCCGGGCTGCCAGACCTTGGCTTTGCTCAGTCAGTGGAGAGATAACGTGGCCATGTCCCTTACGGTAGATGTTCTGACTAATTTAGAAGAACAGATAAAGATACACAAATCCAGAGATTCAAATAGGTCCCTTCCTTTTAAAAACAGTGGTTTGGTTTGAATTTTTGTACCTTTTCTGTAGCACCAAATCTCTAAGTGTAGAGAATAATTACTCTCCTGAGGCTCTCTTGCAAGGAGGAAAGCACCCAGTTACACGCTGTGCAGCTCATTTCCAATGTTAATGTAGAAATAGAGTGGACAGGCTCATTTTCACTTGTGAGCTGCAAAGCAAGTACCAAGAAGTTCCAGGTTTTCAGGTGTGAGAAAATGTTTTGGTTTTAAAAATACGACACCATGACTTAATATGTAAACAAAACAGATCTCCAATACTGAATTTTCCTATTAAAAACATCAGTTAACAATGCAAGTGTCTTCTCTCTGATTTTAAAAAGTTTCTGAAGCCAGTATGACATATATTTTTGATCGATAGATAGATAGAAAGAAAACTATGGGTTTACAAATAGAGATTTTATACATATATCTAAGTATGTACTCAGTAAATGCATTTATATCCAAATCTAGTATTTTTCTAAATGTCAGCTGAGAGGGATTTGGTTTACATCTAGGTTATAAATTCCTGAAATTAGGGGTTCATACTAGGAATTGTTTAGAAACCTTTATTTATAGCAGCGCTAGCAGATGCTCCAATAATGAACACTAGCCTGTAAGATGTTCTCATCCTGGTATTCCAATCATTCATACCAATTTTTATTATGAGCCCTCTAATGCAATGTAATGTACAGTGTCTCTGCCACACAATCGACACACAGGTTTTTCATGTGTGTATGTCTTGTCTTGTGAGTAGAGCTCTGTAATTGGAAGCATTTTATCAGCTCTAGAGTTAAAGACATCAGCGGTGGGAGGGAAGGGATTTAGGTACACAGCTCTTGTTGATAATGAGAGCTTCACTGTTACTAAATGTTTACTAAAGATAAGAACAAAATATATCTGCGGCATGAACTTCAGATAATATTTTACCTGCTCTTTGAGCAGCTAAGCAAAACAAACACTTTGCTCTATCATTTTCAGTAGTGAACTCAGTAACAATTTGCAGAGAGACAGAAAGAAAGAAAAAAAAAAAAAAGCAACCTTGACTCTGCTTATACTGTGCTAAATGGTGCTATTTAGACAGGAGCTAAAGCAGGGGCAGGGCAGAGCCATACTTCCTCTGGGAATATCTGGAAAGGGACTGCACAAAGTGCCTGTGATGACAGAGATTGCTCCTTTGTGTGTTGTTGATGTGCTTTGGGATGGGTGGGGAAGGAGTCCCACTACTCCCTTTTTTTTGCCCATCCTCTTTCTGAGTGTGTTTCTTTGGAGGTGCCAAACCCTGACTCCTCTCTTTGCTCAGTTGGGCTCTCAAGTCCTTTCTTTATTCTGTGCATCCATGACAAACATACACCATCTAAATACAAGCATTATTTAGCCCCGTAGTTCTGCCACTACCTACCTAAGACAGTCCTTTAACAAATACTGCAGTCTCCTGTCACTGTGCATTTCCACGCAATGCCTTGACAGCTGTAAAGCCCCTGTGTCTCAGGTACCCGCACAGTGGGTGACTATCAGACATGAGAGCCTTTTTTCCCATGGAGGCAGAAGGGCTGATTTCTCATTGCCCTAACACCATCTATGCTGGCACAGAGTACTCATAGACCAGGCTTGGGCGCACCCCAGCTTGCTCTGAAGCCAGCTGGCTGCTTGAGCTGCTCACAGCCTGCTTCAGCTAGTCCGGGACCACATTGCTGGGATGTCCATGAATATCAGAGGTGGGGGGATGTCTCTTAGAATCATAGAATCATAGAATCGTTTAGGTTGGAAAAGACCTTTAAGATCATCCAGTCCAACCATTAACCCACACTACCAAGTCTACTCTAAGCCAATCAAGGGTAGACTAGACTAAACCATGTCCCCAAGTGCCACGTCTACCCGTTTTTTGAACACTTCCAGGGATGGTGACTCCACCACCTCTCTGGGCACCCTGTTCCAATGCTTGACCACCCTTTCCGTAAAGAAATTTTTCCTAATTTCCAACCTAAACCTCCCCTGGCACAGCTTAAGCCCATTTCCTCTTGTCCTATCGCTAACTACATGGGAGAAGAGACAAACACCCACGTCACTACTACGTCCTTTCAGGTAGTTGTAGAGAACGATAAGGTCTCCCCTCAGCCTCCTCTTCTCCAGGCCAAACAATCCCAGTTCCCTCAGCCGCTCCTCATAAGACCTGTGCTCCAGACCCTTCACCAGCTTCGTTGCCCTTCTCTGGACACGCTCCAGCACCTCAAAGTCTTTCTTGTATTGAGGGGCCCAAAACTGGACACAGTATTCCAGGTGTGGTTCTTCTTTTGTGCCATGCCAGCATCTGAATTGGACATAACTGTGATCTGTAAAGTCTAGTTTCTAAATTTAATTTACTCCTTACAGTAACCAGAAACGTGGTAAAACCACCAGTGATGAACTTCTTTGCCACTTTGAGTCTCTGGGGAGCCTTACCTCCGCGTTAGCTGTAGAGGGTCTTCATCTGCCTCTCCGGCTGAGATAGCTGCCAGGGCCTCACACTGGGCAGACTTGTTTACTCAAGCATTTACCTGATTACTCACATGACAGTGATAAGGAGCATATTTGTCGGCAAACAGGTGTAACTCATCAATAATGGTAGCAGGAGGTCATTTGATGACATACTTGGACACACTGTGTGTTTGTTTAGTTTTAAAAGTACTTATCTGTCAGGGGAAGGGCAGCTAAAGATGCATGCTGCATAAATCAGAGGAAAGCCGCTTTAGGACATCCCAAAATCTGGCGGATGCTTTTTGGTGCTTGAACTGGCCATCACAGTTAGTCACCTTCCCAGTTACCGGCTATGTCAGTTTGATCTGGAAATGGGCTTTTCCTCACTGTCCTGAGGTTAGTGTATGTGTGGCTCCTTGCCCAGGGTATGAGGTTGGGACACCCAACAGCTGCCAGCATGGTGCATCCCTGAGCCATGCCCTGCAGCCATCTGCAGGCACCATGGGCTGCGCCCGGAGCCAGCAGAGCCTGGAGATGGTGGGGTGAATGCCATGGCCTGTCGGAGGTGTTCAATGCTTCGGAGCTGGGCTGGGTTCAAACCTGTGTTTTCTTGGAGTTTTTTCTGGCAGACAGGTTAGATTGTTTCTCTACAGGGTATGAAAACAAGAAATTCATTGTGGATGGTGGTGTCCCATCAGCTATTCCAGAATCATGTCCCTGTAATGGCATCAATTGGATCTACGATGAAAACGAGCTCTCTAGATATTTACACCCTTTCCAGATAAGTTGTATTTGGTCTGCTTCCAAAATGCTAGTGTGATTGTGGTGGAGCAGGCAACTCTTACTCCTCAGGGCTGATAGAAGGTGTCAGATTTTTCCTTGCTGTAGTATAATATCCCACTTATTTTCATTCTATGGCTGAAGAGCATTATGGCTTTGCCCATGTATGACATTTTTCTCATGTATACTGACAGTCGAGTCCCACCCTGATTCTGTAGGCAGCTGCATATTTAGGATGCTCTTTCTGTTAAATGCCATTGCACACCCCATCTTCCACATCAGGTTTATGCAAAACCTGTACGATCCTGAAATATCCTTTGGAGACCAAGCCCAGTGCTGGCATTTGCAGAAATAAAGAGGCTATCACAACGGTAATATTTGTTTTAATCTTGCCTTCTATATAATAAGCAACTGAGCCGTTCAGATTGAATCCTAGAGGTTCTCCTTGTTTTGTTTTTGTCAATGCGTTATTCTCCTTCTGTATGAATATGTATTATTGTAGGGCTGTGATGAGGATAATGAGATACTAGCACTGATTTATTTACAATATATACATGTGTGTGTGTTTGTACCTGTATATATGTAAAGGCAGGCCATGGAAACATTTTTATATTGGTGCTGTTGAAAAACAAGAATGCAAAAATAATCACGCAATTGAAAAGGGCATGTGTGTGCAAGACGAGAGGAAAAAAAAGGCACCAAGTTGCATTTTTGATCAGTATCTATTTTTAGCATTTCCCACTATAGTTTGTTATGTCAGTTGCTCTACAGTGGGGACAAAAAGAAATTATCTCACTGTGTGATTATCTTGTAAGGATGGATGTGCATGAAATTTAAGGATGGCGAGTCTGTATCAAGATACAGTCATGTTTAGTATTTGATTTTAAAGATCTCATTTTAGTATTTCTTCTTCCCTAAATTCCCCTCTCTGTTCCTCCTGCCCCCCTCCAGTTGTGGAGAAATGTAACCTACTATACCTAAGCATATTAAATCTGCATAGAAGAAAGAGTATTTTGCAGAGTTTGAGACATTTTTCAGTAGCAGTAAACTGAAATAGGTTGTAATTAAAATGTGCAATAACAGAACCTTGAAGGAAATACTTAACTGTTTGTGCTGCCTTCCCTAAAAGGAAGATACCTTTTTGCTTAAATAATTCTTTTAAAAATTCACTTTTTGAAAGCAGCTGTCAAGCTTCCTGTCAAAGTTAAAATTGCTGCAAAAAAGTTTTGACTGATATTCATTTGTATCTTTCAAGCTTTTAACTGTGTATTTAAGAAACCCTCTTCAGGGCATGCAATTATATAAACATGCATACATATATACATACAGAGAGAGAGAGAGAAAGAAAGAGGGAGAGGGAGAGAGCATCAGTAACCGATCCCATTCAGATTTGTCAAGAAAATTATATTCTTTTCTTATTCGTGAAGTCCATAAATGTGAGCAGAATAATTAACAGGGCTGCAGTAGGCAATTCACCAGTGATTCCTAAGGTGGTAACCCAGCATCTCTTTTTCCCCACTAGGGAAGGGTCACAAATTCACTGCCCTTCGTTCACTTACTTAGCGGCGGGAGGGAAACCCAGGCTCCAAACTGCCAGTGCTGAGAAAAATGTTTGACACAGTTGTTTTAGCTGAGTGAGACCAGCAGCCAAGAAAAGGAAAAGGCTGTAAGCTCGGAACAAAATTAGTGTATTTAAGTGTTTAATCTTTTCTTCTTGTGGATTTTGTCATCAAATTTTATAAGCTCTCCCTAAGCTTGTGACCTTGAAGGGATTCCCCTCCTTCATCTTCTTGTTTTGGGAAACATTTGAAAAAATTAAAAAATAGAAATTGATGGACTGCTTTGCCAGGTGTTTATTTTTTTCTTACAGTCCTACTGATTACTTGAATTTAAATGATTGGCACTATACTTGTAATGTGAAAGCAGATAATGCATACATTAAGTAGAGCAATTAGCATACTTCTGACAACCACTTGCCTCTTCCGTGCTCAGTCCTTGCATATGCAAGTTTGTGCACCTTGCAGCAACAGAAGGTTTGTCAGAAAGAGTCATGATGAAGCCAGGAAATTACAAGCAATGATGAAAATTTGAGGGGAAAAAAGATGAACAGGAAGCCACAAACAACAAAAAAACCCCAAAAGGATTGTAATGTAGATATGCGCGGATATTGTCATTTGAACTACACCAAATAAACTGCTTGGATTTGTTGTAATTTTCTCATCTTTTTGTTTGAATGAAATTTACAGAGTAAAATCAGCAGCTTTCATATCACACTTCTCTGAAGTGCAGTAAATTCTCTCGTCTTGAGCTGTAATTAGAAAATGAATCGGGACAGTGCAGATGTCCTGGTTGCTAACTGCACAGTCAATACAAAATTCTTTTTTAATAAGGGGAGGTGCTTTAATTGCCTCCAGCCCTAAACAAACCTCAGGGATACTATTGCCAAGTTCATTCAAGTTCATGAAACTCAACAGTACCACAGCTGAGGAGAAAACCTGATCACTCATCAAATGTCTGTGCACAGACCCAAAGCATTTGCTCTGAATAGTCAGTTGTGATGTCTCGGTCGGTTGTGTATGAAGTACGTGTTATCGTTTTCTTTGTTTAGCAAATATAATGGCTGGAATAGACTGCTTTATTTACAATGTGCAGGGATTAAATTTTTCTTCCTCTTGAGACCTAATTTAAAGGTCTGTTTTTCCCTCAGTTCTCCATTTACTCATGTTTTGAACAGCAAATTGAAGAACCACTATGTTAATGCACGAAATTCCTAATCTTGAATTAAAATCTTCTCCTCATTGCTGTTTTGCTCACATAGTAACCAAGGGGAGACTAAAGAGTGGGAATAATTCAGGATCTCTGTCCTGCTGTTGTTGGAATGGAAAACACTGCGGAGGTAATTCGCTCAGTCCCACCTTGCTAATGCAAGGCTCTCCAGCAGCTGATCACTCTCTGAGGAGACTGTTTACTTGCCCTTGGATGGCATAGATATGAGATAAAAACAAGAGAAAACACAAGTTACAATTGTAATTCCCTTGACTCCTTCACCCACAGAAGATATTATTTGCTGGCTGGAACTTATTTCCGTTAATGGCTTTTGTGTTTGAGGAAGATGTCATCTTGACAGGTTTGGTGATTGACATCTTTCCACAAGAGATACAGTGCTGATCACCAGATCCATGTTTCCTCCCTTTCTGGCTAACGCGTCAACTATGTTCTGCAAAGGCTCTCTAAGGAGTCATTTAGTCTCTGTTCTGGTTAAAGGTAAATCCACTGTTGTGCAAAGAGGGCCCATGCACCAAGAACAGAATTAAATGATACTTAAATATCTAGTCTTCTATGAGGGATAAATTTCCCCTTTGGTCCTTATATTCCACTGAGGCAACCAACAGGGATGACAAATTGCACCACTGCTAGTTTTTTTCAGATGTAGTTTTAAACCCAGAAACCCAGTTCCAAATTTCTTTTGCAGCTACTACATTGACCAATACAAAAAATTGTCATGGAAAGGATGATGAAACAAATTTGGAAGACTAAATTGAAATTATCTATTTACAAAACAGTGGTCCAACTCTACAGAAAATCACTGTGATTTACAAAGGCTCAAGCCAGTTCATTTCTTCTTTCTCAGTGAAATAAAAATATGTCTCAGCTTATAATGAAAGAAATCTAACTTTTTAGTTGAGAATATTCCCAGTATTCATGGGGAAGATTCTCTTTTCTTGTAGGTATTTGTCCAGAAATTCTTAGGAAACAGCAAAAAGAATCAACTACAATACAATCTACAATCATCAGCATGACTTATAGCAGCTCTGATTCTACAGTAAAAATGTTTCTGCAAGAAACACTGTTAAATTCTGATTGATATTGGCCCTTTTCTCTTCATACATTATTTCTGTAACATTTTTGGGAATGTTTTAGGCAGAAAACCATTTTCTCAAGAAAGAGGTAAACTTTTATGGGCTGTGCTTAAGTAGAAAAGGTATGATGGAGAACAACATAGCAACAGATTATACTTCGTGCTATGATTGCATCTTTCATCTGATGACTTTAAAGTGGCAGTCGAATTGTTAATCTCTACATTGCTCTTTTGAGACAGGTTGTATTTATTAAAACCACCTCACCCACTACTAGAATCCAGGGCAGGTAACTTCAGCTGTATAAGAGTACATAGAAACAAAGCCCAGTGTTTTAAAGTAATGAAAAAAATGGATGACATAAAATTGAAACTTCAGGAGGAATTTACAGAAATAGAATATAATAACACAAATTGGAAACTGGCTGAAACATTGGTGTTAACACCAACTCTTGTGAAATGTCATGAAATATTTAATAACAAGTTGCTAGCCCAAAGGAAGTGATCATGGGACAAGTGCCTAGTCTTATGTTTCATTAAAAAAAAAAAAAAAAAGACAGAAAAGAGACTTTGATTAAAGCTATAAAATATGGTTAGCACATTCCTGCTGTCTCTGAACTTGTCTACACAAGGAAATGGACAGGGATAGCTCTAGTGGAATAAACTAGTCAGCAATAGTTACTTTGGAACACCTCCTTTCATGGGCAATGTATTTTAGAATAGAAACTATTTTATTCTGGAATAATTGTCACATTCACAACATTCATCAAGTGATAAAGAAAAAAGAAAAAAAATTAAAGACCCTGTAATCCAAAACAGATTGTCCACAGATGAAAAGACAACAAACTATTCCAAATAGATATTGTAACATAAAGTATTGTGCAACAGTTATTCTGGCCAGTGCCATTATTGGAAAGAAGTCCCCAAAATATGCTGTAGAACAGGCAATGTGGATGCTGCAGCCAATGTAGCTGTATAAATTATATTGACTCCCAGGATTTAACTAAATGTTTACGTCATCTTCGGTTCTCAGAGGTTGTGTGCCAGAAAGCCTGTTTTAGTATTATCTGTTCTAATACAAGATATTACATCTATATGATTCTATGATTCTATATACAATGCATTTATTGCCACCAGTCTTACACCATCACAGCTACAGAAAATTACTACTAAAGGGTTAAATGTAGAAATATTTAACTCACCACAAAAATTGTCATGTGCTTGACAGTCCTTCAGAGTATGCTGTAATCCAGAATAATGACTCATTGTAAAAGCAATAATTCCTAGTCTGCGAATCTTTTTCTCAAAAAGTTAGTGATGACTGAAGTAAATAAAAAGTGAGGCTCATAAATATCTTAACTCCACTATTTTGGTACACAACAATTTTTTGATGTCTTAGACAAAGATCTCACTTTCTAAAAGTGTAACCCCAAGCTAACTAATTGAAGTCAATCTTAATTTAACTTTTTTTCTATGGAGCCTCTCACCTGGTGCCTGTAAGCAGTTTTAGATACATACGTACCTTAAAAAAATCTACTTCAAAATCATGCCTCTCCACTGAAGAAAGCCACCCCTTGTATGCAGCTCAGACCATCCTACATGCAAAAGTAGAAGGTGGCAGAAGCTTGTGTGAGCACTGAGTGTGCATTGAATGTGGAATGATAGATATACCTGTAACTGTCAGCATTCAAAGAAATCAGTTAGCTTCATACACCCTACTTTAATCTTCTTCCTGCTGCTGTTAGGACACAAATTCTCTGCTATCCTGTTTTTAATACAGAATCACAATCCCTTCTTTTGCTTACCCTGATAGTCACTTTAGATGCTTCAGATGTGTGCAGTAGTAGAAATGCTATTGCTTTGCTTGGGCATTATAGAAAACTGCTATTAGCATTTTCGCTTTTGGAGAAAAGGTTCTGGAGTCTTCAATAGCCATAAGAAACCTGGATCTCAGTTTTATGTCTCATGAAGGTGATAGCTCCAGCAGCACATTGACTCTTGCTATGGTACTCCAAATTGACTCAAAAAACTGGCTTTCCTGAAGTCCTGACCCATTGTTCTCACATTCTGAAGAAGTTTTAAACAGTCATTTTAGTGCAGTTTTGAATTACACTGAAACAGAAAAGCTGACTGACTACTTCCCTTTTAGTTCTCCAGGTCTCTTGGTCCATAAAGACCTGAAAGCCCTCAGCAGCTTCAAGAAAGGAACTGTGCAAACTACACAAAGAAAATGCTCACAGCAGTGTGAGAAACAAGCAGTGAATATTTAGCTCAGATGTTACAAGGCAAATCTTAACATGATACCAATCTGAGTGTGAAATAGTCTCTTAATGGAGTTGATTAAACTTCTATCATCTCATTTATAATTAAGCATCACAAAGCATCTAGGAGTATATTATCAAGGAGAGTTCTTCATTGGAAAGGGATGAATTAGTTGAGGCAAGAAAATAATGTTTCAGTAGAACGTGCTTGACTTCTGAGAATATCGTTCAATTATTTTAGCGATTTACAGTATAAATGTCTCCATCTGGATAGTTACTGAGGGTTTTTTAATAGTCAGTAGAAAAAAGTAGATGCTTCTGGGATATTATTCATCAAACACTAAAGTTTTTGTGCTAAAGTGAATGTCTAAAATACATTGGATGATTTGTGTCCAATAAGTGACTCTCTTGAGCATTGTATTGAGTGTATGTGGCAAGGTTTTGATAGTGGGAGGGCGTCATCGTTGAAGTTCAGCAAAAAGAAAATTCGCTCCAAATAGTGAAGTTTAGTAAGACTAATCTCACCTGATGTGCCTACCAACTTTGTAGGTGTATGGAAGGTGGGAAAGTCTACCCCTTCTCTGTTACCCGCAAAGGAGACAGGCACAAGTGGAATTCAGATATTGTAGGAACTTTGCCCATCTGAATGAGAACAGACGTTGGTTGGGGAATCTACCAGAGCTCTTAGCTGCTGCATGCTGCAGAACAAATGGAGCTGTTGATTCGTTCAACCTCATGGATGAGTTTCAGGATGAAATTTTTCCTCACGCTGTCCCAAGAGACGATACTTTTAAAGACTTTTCAAATACATCTCCATGTATGCTATATGTATAACCAAAAAGCAAGTGAAAAATAAACAAAATAGATCTTTACATGTGCATTGCTATCTTTTTGCATCTTCTATTTACCTATAATAAAGTCACTGTGTTTGCCTCAAGACTGTTAGATAATTTTAATTTTGTTTCCAGTGACATAAAACATGAATAATTCAGGTGTTCAATTTCAGTGATTTGAACAATGAACAATGACATGCAAATAATTTTATGAAAGAAAAAATTCATCACTTGATAATTTTGTCAAATATTTTTCAGAAAATGTTCTTAAAGTTGGGGTTTTTTTTCCTTTTATATTGAATCTATTCATATGAAACATGCCTGACAATTTTTGAGAGGCCTTTGTACATTTGGGGCTTTTTTACATTTTTTATGTTCTGTTTGTACTATTGAGCGTCTGTTCAAAATTTTCTTAACTTGCAGCAGGGTATGAAATGAAGAAAAAGAAATAAAACAGTAACTGAAAATCTCTAATTTTTCAGAATTCCATTAACTTTTGGAAAGGTAGTTTAGCCAATTTATAGTGTTTCATTTTGTTGTGTTTCTTCTCCATAATTTTTTTGTAAGCAAAGGAAGCATGTGAATGGCTGCGAATGGTTAAAGAAAATGAAAATGAGAAGTCAGGTGGGGGAACTTAGCCACAACTTAAGACAGTTAGATACAGTTCCTTGATGACTACCTAAGGGTAATAAAGGAAAAGAAAAAAAAAATAAAAGGGAAAAAATGTATGAAAATTTAAATCTCTTTGAACTTCGAATCACCTTGTGAAAAGGAGTAAATTCATCGGGAAAGTACAGATCCACAGAGGTCAGTTACTCAGCACTATTTTGCAGAAGAGACCATTATGTTGATGCAAGTACGGTTTTGCTGACTGTGGCAAAACACCACTCAGTTCAGCGTTTCACTGATGAGGCCAGGTTTAAATTTAGCTTTGGGGCCTTCACAAGGGTTATTAGGAGCACAAAGCCTCCGAGCGTTTTCTAGGTCATTGCTGGCCATTTTGCACAACTGCCTGTTCTTTATTGCAGAGGACGAGTGTCTCTTCACAGGTAGTTACTTCTTGTCTGCTTTATTTGAAGAGAACATGCTCAAGCAAGCAAACCACTACTAACTTCTTTGCTTTGGGGAGATGTCTGGAAAATATATTCTCTTCACTGGCTTCATACTTCTCTGGGGTCATATTTTGTTACTGGAGAAATGCTTGGGGGAAGCTCACTCAAGGGTGATGATCTATAGGATGGAAAATTGCTGTGGGGTCCGTTTAAAAACACCACAAACTTGTATGTTTTAAGTTAATTATCTGCTGAATGCCCATCTTAGTCTGGTTATTAAGGGCATTCAGAGCATAATTGCAATCTTGATTGATTCACTATTTTCCCCTTTGCAGGTCACAGTAAGCACAAACACTTTTTTTATAATAATCATCTGCAATTAGTGATGTGAATGGGGTTTTGAGTGTGACTTCTACATTTGTCTGTTATAGTTGTCTATTTTCATACACCTATTCATAGAGTTTAGTTACTGTGAAAAGCAAGCAAATATAATTAGTGCTATTTTCACTGATGGAAAGGAGAAATGGCCGTATTACAAAAAGGCCAAGTACATTTATCTACCAGGTGAAAAACATTCCGCAACTTAAAGGGTGGATTTTTTTTAAGCACAGGATTTCCTGCTGGTCTTCCGTGTTGGGGGTAAAAGGGATATGTGTGTGTGTGTGTTGCTTTGTGACATTTTTAAGTTGAAATTTTTATATAACTCCTCTGCAAAATTTATTGCTTGCCCTAAACATTTCTTGTGCAAACCCCATTTTTTTTGTAATTATTTTGAAAGCAAATGCTGCAGAAAAGAGTTGTAGAAACTCTAGCAGCTAATTTTCTTTTGAAAGGCCATTTCTGAAGGAAAAAGTGGTGTACGTAAATTGTCGATCAACTCTAACTCCGCATTGCTAGAAGACCATGTCAAACTCTGTCTCCCTAGGAGACCATTAGCAATAACTTTGCTGAGGCAAAGTGTCTGGAGTTATGGGGTAAGACATAGTGCATAGTCATTTTGAGTAAATCCTGCATCAGCGCCGCTCAGGGCAGGGGCTGTGGTAAGTCACTGATTCAGGATCTCTGCTGGACAAATGGGATTCTAGTTTCTGTCCTGCCCATATGATGACAAGGCACCTCTTCCCCACATCGGAATAGGCTTCTGCTGGGGGGAAATAGTCTTCCTTGTAGCCAGATGCATGAGCACTGCTCCTAGATGGATTGAACAGCCGAAGGGAAAAGGGAGGGAGCGGCTGGCAGCTTTCAGAGGCTATTTGTGCAAGGGAAAAGCAGGGAAAGAAAAAGACATCAAAGCCCTGATCTTGGAAGGTGGTGAACACTTCCTATAAGGCACTGAATACCTCTAATTTACAGGTCTGTCTGCATGGATAGTTACACACCCATTACAACTCTCTATCGGAGTTGATGTTAGTTAACATTCAATTATGTTTGTAAGATTTGCAATAGTTGCAATATTCTCATTTGCAAGTAGGAAACTGAGGCCCTGTAAGAATCAGGACAGGATATATAGAAGAATACAGGTCTAAAACCCTGTACACCTCTGGGTGTTTAATAAAAGCCTCTCCCAAATAAGTTGCTCACAGTTGGTATAGGGTTTAGCGCTCTCCTGTACGGCTGATGGACACAGGGTTCTCCTGCAGGGCCAAGAGCAGCCTTGTTTCCATGGGCCTAAGCTACTTCTTTTCTGTTACTTTAATATACAGGCATTGCATATAAAAAAGAAATATGATTGAAAAGAGTGACTTTGACCTACATATGTTCAGCATTTGCCAATACTTAAAGTGTATGGAGAATCAGCTGGAAGAAGGCTATAAAATCACATCTCATGAAAAGCCATAGAAAAACATCTAAATACCAAGAAAAAAAATTTCAAACAGTGGGATTTTGTGGGATTTTTTTTTTCTTTGCCAGGCTTGGATTTTTTCCATATAAAGTTATCAGGATTGTAACCTGTGTGGAAGTGTCAAAATGCTTTTTATTGCGAGCCTGTTTTATATAAAGCTGTTATATTTTCCACTAATTATGAGAAATTCCACCTCTGCAAACATGAGGATATGATTAGCTGACCTGAAAGATATAATGCAAGAAAACAAATACATTAAGTCCCTCAAACTGGGCTTAACATCAGTATTACTTAAGGCCGGCCATGTGCAAATCAGCTTTCATTTGCTCTTTTCTCACATTTGCACATTTTCTTATTTTTTGGATCAACTTATGTGTTTTCAAAGTTTCATGTTTTATTACCTCTAAGCTCTTTAAAGCTTTTCTGAAGTTGCATGTGGCAGGGAAAAAACCCACAATACTCTTTGTCTTCCATGGTTGTGTGGTGACAGTGGCTGGTGGTGGGGAGTTACGGTTATGCTCTGTCCCAGAGGTGGCTGTTAGCAGCACAAGCCCGTTACAGGAAAGCTATATGTCCACATCCAGTGTAGAGTTAAGACCTGAAGTCTCTACTATTATTAGGTTCACAACTCCCTGCTACCTTAATCAATACTATAGGATCCCAGGAGATTGCCAAAGTGGTCATTGCTCATTATTAAATTTGATAGATGAATCATACTACTTAATGTAAACTGGAATGCAGTCCTATCAAATGGTCGTATACAACCACTGTAGGTTTTGATCCAACATTTTTGAAGTCTACAAGAGTTTCTTGGCTAATTTGTCCTGGGATGAAGATTTTCTTTCTTCTTATGGATGTTGGCTGTCTAAATCAAAAACTCATAAGCCATACAGAAACATATCTTTGCAAGATTAAACTTTCCAGGAAAATGTTAATTCTTTGCTGCAACACAGAAAATATTTCACATCTAAGATTTATTAGTGGGGGTGGATTTTTTTTCCAAATTATATCATACTTGTCAAACTAAAGGTAACTTTTTGTTTCAAGAGGTGTGTTAGATCAATTTGATTTGCTTATACTTCTATTTAAACTCTTTATTTCATCTTAACAAAGGCAAACGGTAGTCTTTCATTTTGTTTTCAAATAACAACACTTTCAACTGTCCTTCTGAAGAGATTGAATAAAGCTGCAATTCAGTAATTGCGTACTTACTACATTTAACTTTGCCTTCTGCCAAATTATACTGCTAGCCTATAGACCATTACCCTTACAAACAGAGTTAAGGCTTCTGTTGCTGTGTTTCCCACTGAAATCTCAGAAAAGGCTGGCTCTTTGTATGGCTGCATTGCCAGTAAAGATGAACGCTGGTTTACATATCTCCAGGTATCTGGAGAAGGAGGAGGTGAGCTAAGAGAAAACAGCAGGGTTTGCTGCTGGGTTAGGTTGTCATTAGGACAATGAGCTGTAACATTACCAGGGCCCCAGCCCTGCAAATACAGCCATGAAGAAAAACCCTGCTGAATCCATGTTACAACCAAAAAGACTCCAGTCATGTATAAAATCCAAATTATAAGGTCAGGGTAACTGTATGACTTGTGTTTACACTTTACATAACAGAGAGTCCCTATAGCCTAAAAATAGTGATGATTTTAAATAAATAAATATTTTAAACCCTATTTTTTTACTATTGAATAATTCAGGAAGAAAAGAGTAAATTAAAAAAAAATATTATTATAGCAGTTTACTAATCTTTATGAAATTAAGATGAGTTCCTGTACAAGCAAGTGAGCAATTTCTAGTATGCACCAGAAGGTCACCACACAGCATTTCTGGTACCACCAGATGACAGACATGATAATGTCTGATGACAGACATTCTAATAATTAGCTTTTTCTGTGTCTTTGCAAAACCATCTTTGTAGATTCATAGTATCTTTTTCTTGCTCTTCTTTTTCCCTCATTAACATTTCAATCAGCTGTACTTTTCGTTGGAAACCAAACTGAGAATGTGGGGAATTAATGTTTTTAATGTCTTTTTAATAGGAAAAAAATGTACTCTGGATGACTGTGAGCTGTCTATTGCCTTTTGTTGTTGTTGCTATAATTGAAGATGCACAGTAAGGTACAGAGATATATGATTTTCTTCCTCTGAAGGGACTATGTTTTTTTATCGAGTCTAAGGTAATCAATCTTAAAAGGAAGATCAACACCAAACAGCATTGAGAATTAAGTACAAGAAACATGAAAACTCATCTGTGGAAAGAGTAGGAGATCATAAAGCCAATGGTCAGGAGTCTGAGATTTTAGGTGCAGCCTATGGGCATATTTAAAGAGAGAAATCACAGTCTGCTTTTCATACATGATAATTTTGATACCTTTTTTCATGGTTCTGTTTCTCACATAAGTTCTGTTCCTAGACTGAGCCCTAGCAAAGCACTTCTCTAACACTTTTAATGACATGGCTACAAGGATCGTGACCTCCTCTTGGTGCCATCCGGTGCACACACACCTTTGCTGCCACAGGGCTCTGCCTTAAACTGTCACCTTCTGCTTCCAATGCTCAGGCCACCTTGCTGGTGAGTACAGCTGCATGGCCTGGTGTCTGCCCACAGGCCAACTCAGAGACTTCTGGCACATGTTCACCAGAGTGTTACAGCTCCAGTTGCTTAAAGGCAAGAGCCAAAATGCTGGAACTTTCCATTTTGGCAGATTTCATACTTAGTGGGTCTCCTATGCTCTTTTTTTTTCTGCTCAAAATGAGTTGTGTTAAAGTGAGGGAGATGAAGAAGAGCTCGGACATGATGAGAGTAAGTCTGAATAAATAAATAAGTGTAAGTACATACTGTCAAATTAGAAGTTATTTCAATTCTCTTTTTCATGAAAACTCAAGCTGTTAAAGTAATTTATTCAAATTGACTCAACAGGGGTCTTGGCAAGGTAGGTCAAGGTGGATTTTCTGGTAGAAAATACTGTTCTGAAATTTTTAGTGGAACAAATCCCCCAGAAAATTAATTACAGTGCTTTCATATTCACATTAGATAACTGAAATACAATGGGGAAGGGACTATGGTACATTTATGAGAGATCTGTGGGCCATCTATTAGTTTCACACCCTACTAATTCAAATGTGTTTTTCTCCGAAGAAAAATTTGGGTTATTTAAAATAAGTCTGTAATGTAAATCTGCCAGTAAAGGGAAATGCAGAATCTTGATTTAATCAGTGAATGCAGTTATCATAACTGCATACACATAAGATATGTAACATATCATATGAACACTATGAAGGACGCTGTGGAAACACTGTGTGTTAATTAAATGGTTGTAAGACTGTTGGGTAATTTTAAAATAGTAATAGGAATAGCAATTTTCCTTATCTTTGGTAAAAGGTGGCTGACTAAAGGGGTTAAGAATGTAGAAGATACAGTAAAATGCTAAAATAAATGTGTGTTTCTCTCCGTGTTTGGCTATTGAACAACTATACAAAGAATATGATGAGTGGTAAATAAAACAAAGTACAGGGTCCTTAAGGAGCATGTGGAATTCATTGCCACGGGAGGCTGTAAAGTGGTTGTAAGGTGGCTGTATTTAAAAGAGGATTATTTTACAAGCAATAACACTGAGCTAAATTGTATGGAGCAATGGAGCAACATTCTTCACAAGACCCCTGAGGCTGGCTCAGCATTTTCAGCTATGGCAGCAGAGCATTTAATGCCAGCAGAGAGGAGCCAAAGTGTATGCAGAGGTGATACAACGAAAAGCTAACCAAATGGCAAGGAAAAGCCAAGAAGAGTGGAAAAGTAGGAAGACAGCATAATGAAACTACGGTTTTTCCAAATTCAGCTGGGCTTCTGTCCGTGTGCATCTCTTCTCCCCTTGCTTTCTTGTTAACTGACTCAGAGCTGCAAAGGCACTTGGCCAATGGGAAATTAAGCCCAGGAGCTGAGGTGGAAGCCAGTCTGGCTGCGTTTCGCTATGGTGAATCAGCTTTGGACTGGGAATATTTAACTGATACATTGTGATATTTTATAATTTTTTTTTTTTTTGGTCATTTGCTGTTTTGAACTAACTGACTTTTTGCTGAAAACGGGGTGAAAGTAGTGACTTGGGGAATGGGGTGTGGGAGGACAGCTTGGAGAAGGCATGTATGCAGGAGGAGGAAACTACGAGGACACTAACAGAGAGGTGCATCTAGGGCAGTAAAGCCCACTACTAAAAGCCCTTCAGAAAATTTGGCTTGCTCTCCTCTGGCAAATATTTGCCTGCACTTTTCCCAGCAGGTTGCTTCTCCTTTTTTTGTCTTCCACCTCCTCCCTCTGCTTGGGCTTAGGGGCTGTAAATGTCTGGTTTGGCCCTTCTTCCAAGTCTCAGCCCCACAGCCTCTTCTTAATAACATGTTTGGTCCCCCTTACGCTTCCCAGCTGGCTTCACATACTCAGTGAGTGTATGTGGGTGAGATGAGAAGCAAAATTTGTCCGAGGAAGCAACTGGACAAAATCTTAAATGAAACACCAAAAACTTTTAATTCAGTAGGCAGGACCACAGAGAGTCAGAGAAGAGATTTGAAGTCTGGGATGGTGTGGGTGAGGAAGATGCATACTAAATTATAAGCAGGCTTTCCATTGTGTTTTATTGCCAAAACAACTGTAGTAATTATAACTGTAAGCAAGCACGCTTCCTCAAGTAAACTAAACTAAGAATTGCTGGCTAAAGAGTTGCAGCATTTTCCATGTGTTGTATTTTAGCACAAGGTTAAGGAGAAAATCTACTAACCAAACATACTAGCTACAGTATACTAATTTGCTTTCATTACAAAAAATAGCATTTCAAACACTTACCTTGCTGGATATATGGACTTAGAGAAATAAAACTTCAAAATGCGTAATTGTATTGTCAGTTACCTAAATCAACCCACTCATTTTTAACATTTGCCCCTATCAAGATTTGCTCAGGTATCTTGTTATTAAAAATGTGATAGTAAGGTGGTATGATATATGTTGCCAGTTTGTGATGGGTTGACCCTGTCTGGGTCACTGGGCCACTCTATCACTCCCCTGACTCACCTGGACAGGGAGAGAAAATATAATGAAAAACTCATGGGTCAAGATAAGGACAGGGAGAGATCACTCAACAATTACCATCACAGGCAAAACAGACTCGACTTGGGGAAATCAGTTTAATCTATTACCAGTCAAATCAGAGTAGGGTAATGAGAAATAAACCCCAAATCTTAAAAAAACTTCCCCCTACCCCTCCCTTCTTTTTGGACTTAACTTCACTCCTGATTTTCTCTACCTCCTCCCCCTGAGCAGCACAGGGGGATGGGGAATGGGGGTTGCGGTCAGCTCATCACACGTTGTCTCTGCTGCTCCTTCCTCCTCAGGGGAGGACTCCTCACACTCTTCTTCTGCTCCAGCATGGGGTCCCACCCACAGGAGACAGTCCTCCATGAACTTCTCCAGCATGAGTCCTTCCCACGGGCTGCAGTTCTTCACGAACTGCTCCAGTGTGGGTCCCTTCCACGGGGTGCAGCCCTTCAGGAGCAGACTGCTCCAGCGTGGGTCCCACACAGGGTCATAAGTCCTGCCAGCAAACCTGCTCCAGTGTGGGCTTCTCTCTCCACGGGTCCACAGGTCCCGCCAGGAGCCTGCTCCAGCGTGGGCTTCCCACGGGGTCACAGCCTCCTTTGGGCACATCCGCCTGCTCCAGTGTGGGGTCGTCCCCAGGCTGCAGGTGGATATCTGCTCCCCCGTGGGCCTGCATGGGCTGCAGGGGCACAGCTGCCTCACCATGGTCTGCACCAGGGGCTGCAGGGGAATCTCTGCTCCGGTGCCTGCAGCACCTCCTCCCCTCCTTCTTCACTGACCTGGGTGTCTGCAGAGTCATTCCTCTCACATATTCTCACTCCTCTCTTTGGCTGCAGTTGCGCAGCAGGTTTTTTCCCCCCTTCTTAAATATGTTATCACAGAGGCACTGCCACCATCACTGATGGGCTTTGCCTTGGCCAGCAGCGGGACCATCTTGGAGCTGGCTGGCATTGGCTCTATCAGACATAGGGGAAGCTTCCAGCAGCAACCCTGTCACTCCCTCCGCTCCCAAAACCTTGCCACGCAAACCCAACACACAGTTAAAGATCTATTTTTGGTAAATATTCATGAAATCATCTTAAGATTAAATTCTGCTTGAACAACAGTAAGTTTTACGTCCTCACATTGCTTATAAGGAACTTGGGAGATAGCAGGTTAAAAATTCATATGGAGAAAGTTGCATATGCCTTAATCCCACTTACAAAAAAATGGAGCTATTTTAATGTTTTGGCATATGGAGTTATTGTAGCTCACTGAAAAAAAAAAAAAAAAAACACTCAGCCCTGTGTTAGATACCAGATCTCTCTTCCTATTACGTAATGCAGGGAAATATACATACACAGTACAGTTATTTTAAATACAAAGTTTAGCAAGAATTATTGTAGCCTATATGGCAATGGAGAGTCTGAGAAGTTTTATAAGTTTCAAAGTTCTGTGGCTGATGGAAAAGCTCAATTTATTGTGAATCTATTTGCAGCTGGGGGATCTGCAGGAACTGGAAGAGACAGAAAACAGTGAAAATGCAGACTAACAACGTAAAAATATAGGCAAACTCTTTGTGATCTTCCGTTGCACTGGTGTGTAAGGCTAACAACAGCAGCTTCGCTCCACTCCTTTCCTGTCCTTAACTAAGAACAGATCCAGATGTTGCAAGAACATGACCACAGGGGAGCAGGAAAAGGAAGGGTGAGTTAGAGTTTTTGAGCTGAGAGTGTGCTGGGTCAAACTGCTGAGCTCTGTAGGGGAGGTAGCAAGATGGGCTCAGGTGGGCTGGTGGAGCTTTGCTTTTGGAACCCTCCTACTGCTGCTGTGTCTTTCCATGAAACAGCCAATCTGTCCCTTAACACAAAATACTTCTGAAGGGTTTTACTTTGCAAGGACAAGGGCTGCTGAAGTCCCAAGTCAGCCTTCATTTAGGCAAGCTGCAGAGGTCTTCCGATACTGAACAAGAAGCCCAAGCCAGGCTCTGAGAGGGCCTTGCTCAGGTTCGTGTATGAGATACGGCTCTTTGTTAGAAGCTAGCCCTTGCTAACCCCAATTCAGAGGGCACTGACTAATATCCAGCCAGATTCAGCAGGTTAACATCTATTCATTTGCCCCACTTCCAGTGTTGTCTGATGTATTAGGAAGTTTTTCAAGAGTGAACACGCCATGCAGTATATAGTCTCTCCTAGGGGGTTGGTGACTGCCAGCACTGAGGGCAGTAACTCTTGTGTCAGACTTATTTCCAGATATTGTGAACTACAACCTGCAATTAATCTTGGTCCTTAAATACACATGCATCTTTCCCATTGCATCCAGAAACTCCAGGAGTACCATCTCTGTGTACAGCACAAAGCCTATTTTGCTGGGATTTCAACCATTCGTACTGGTTCTAAACTGCAATGGTATAAGGACATGGCTGGCACTGTGGATCCCTGTACCGTTTCTGGTCCATACGTGCCATTGCTATTTCATCTTCTTTGCAGATCTTAAGGACTACTGCATTTTAAATCCAGATGGTAACACGAAAATCCTCTTTACTCAAGATGAGTTGATATTATAACACTTCCCATTGTCCCAAGATGTTTCATGCCAGAGGTGAATATCTTTACACATTTAGGGGGTGATAACATATGGCAGGTTTCACTGTGTTGGGAACAGTGCCCTTGACACTGCTCAAGTGTTCACAAAAAGCAGGCAGGAGCTGAAACCTTCTATCACCCTTCTTGAGTTTTTTCCTCTATGAGTTCTTCAAATCTGTGAGTATCGCCTGTGGTCCAGAAGTTGGATTATTTGCTAAATCCTGTGATCCCCTGTCAGTCCTCACTTCATAAAGATCATCTCTTAATTCTGCCACAATATGGATTTGGGTATGGTTGATTTAGGCCATCAACCAACTCCTTTGTAAGATAGCTGTAAGCTCTTTTGGGTCATATATTTTGCAAAGATATTTTCTCTTTTTGTAAAAGGCTCTTTTTTATACAATCTATTTTCCCTACTGATAACAGTGGCTCTGTTCTTGGTTAGCCTGTGGCTGATGTCAGTGGATTTTTGAGAGATCATATACATAGGGAGATGAACAAGTAAAGACAAATCAATTCAAGCAAATTAAAAACACAACAGCAGTTGCAGAGCAACACACATCAACCAGTCTTGCATAAGAGACACTGGCTTTGGTTCTTCTTCTTCTTGTAGAGTTTATAATTCACTATAAAAAATTCTAGTGGAAAGTATTTTTATTTTAACCACAACAACCCAGTGGCTGAATTTTGTGCAGAGAAATAAGTAAAGATTTTTCTCAAACGACATCAGCATTCATTATTTGAAGTTATCATCTTCCACTCTGTTCTCCTTCCACACTGACTCATGAAAGTTTTTCAGAGAAATACTGTATATTTAGCTGTTAGGTGTGCAAGTAAATTAAATTTCATGAGTCTAAATGCAGACTCTTCTATGATATGTCTATTTCTTTCCCCAAGGTGTATTCTCATTTGTTTTCTCCTTCTGGATCATTTTCTGTTAATCCATACTGTCTTCTCTCCTTTTTGTTTATTCTCTTTCCCCTTGTGCTTTCTCTTCTTTCCCTGGAAAGTTTGTTTTGTTTTGTTTTGATTTGCACAGGATACTATGTTTCCTTTTTTCTTTTGCTTTTTCTTTCCCTCTGATGACTTCCCTTTATGTTGCTTTTTTGTAACATAACCTTCGTGATTTCTCTATAAACTGGAGACAGTACACATCTCTATTAGGCATCACCTTGTCAGATGCATGAGTTCTGCTGCCATTTCATTAGAATTGACCATAATCTGATTTATATATTTCATGCTCACCGAAAGTAATTTTTTATTTTTAATGAGAATTTGGGTCTACTGTATATGGCTATTCCCGGAAAATAGTAAAAAGGTGGTGTCAGTTCTTACCCATTCACTTTTGACATCATTTACATAGTGTATGAGAGGGAGGCTCTTATATTAAGGATGGCGGTCACCTTTCCCTGTTGGCTTTGTAGGGAACTTCATGTTGGATAGTGTAGCAATGTCTGTACTGGCACCAGTGCATTGGTACTGGCTCTGGAAAGCAACTGCCTGTACTGCTAAATTGATAGAAAAGTCGCTGGCAGGCTTTCAGCCTGTGGCAGCAGACCCTGTACATGTAACAGAGTTTGCATATGGCCACCCTGTTTTGCAGGACTGTAGGATTTAAGAGTGTGGATGTGGCCAGGCTGTGCAATCTGAGTCAGGGAGTGGCTTTGCATGCCTTCATTTGCTAGAAGAGATGGAGACTGTGAGTGAGCATCCCCACTGTCACAGGACACTGAAATGAATGTTGCAGAGCCTCCGAGTGCCTCCTGGAGATATGCATGAGTTAAAATATCGTGATCCTTTCCTGCAAGAGGTAGCACTCACACGTGAAGGAGCTGACCTTTTTACAGGCAGGCTGACTCCCAGGAAGGGCATTTCAGAACTCATCCCATTACTAGGACTACAGCTGCAGTCCCCACCTGTGCAGCTCTTCCCTGTATATTTTCAATGCAAAAATATAACACCTAGAATATGACTGCTTGCTTCAGCATGCACCTCACCAGCGATCTCTGAGTCTTCCTTCAGTCACAACTCTTGAAGCATTTCCTTGAAACACTTCAGGACTGGGATTTGTTCCCATATCTGTTGTCAGACCTCTGTGAATCATCGCACATTCACCTCCCCAACATGTATCAGTAGGATACATGTGCTATGCGTCAAGTAGGAGATGATCAGATATGGTAGCTTCCTTAAGCAGTTGTCCATTTCTAAGTGTTAGGAAGCCAAGTTATGTTATAAATACCAGTAAAAGGTACCTGCTCCCAGTAAGAGGCACCTGCTCAGGAGCACACTAAACACATGCAGAACAAAATGAGCATAAGGAAAGCTACCGAGGAAGGCAGAAGTGAATTGAATGTATCTTCTAATCCCCAGCTTCACACAGGCCCATTCCTTTCCTGCTGTTACTTTCACACAATATGTATAGGGAATTATCAAGAAAGTGGGCTTCCACAGTCTATTCATGGTAAATTCCATCTTGATCAAACATGCTTTTCATTAAAAATATGTTTTGAGAAAGTTTTTCATTGAAAAACCTGCTAGCCTTACTTTCCTTTTCAAGACTTAACACATACAAGCCACTTGTGTTAAATTTTTACATTGTTTGCATTCAAGAGAGGTAAACACTAATAAAACTGCTTATTTGTCTCACAGACTGATCCCTTTATTTAGCAACAGAGAAGGGACTAACTAGTGTGAGCAGCTCAAGGTCTTTTTATATTGCTTTGCCCAAGAATCCTGAACTGCATGGATTTCTCTTAAAAAAAAGACAAGACCTCTTCTATACCTGTGTCAGTTCAAGTCTGGCCTTTTCTTTTGTGATAGGAAGCATAAGATTTTTTGCAGTGGTTTTCTGACATGTATCCAGTTTGAAGTCAAGGGATCACACCATTTGTTTTAGGTAGTTTCTCATATAAAGTGAAACAACTGTTATTGTCATTGTAACTGGTCTGCATTGGTAAATAGTCCCAGAGCTGGCACATTGTTTTCTAGCACCTAATGATGCATTCAGAGATAATCAAGGGAATATTCTCATTTTAGAAAACTTCTTTGCTTAATCAAAATCTGTGAACAGAAAGAAGTGCACTTATTTACTGATCTAAACTTTAAAAAAGGAAGTGACTGAATTTTATATTTAGGGTAAATCTGACTGGAGGAAGATGGGATCTGTGATTTGAAAAGGTCATTGAATACTGTCCAGAAGAAGGGCACTTGTAACCTACAATTAGCAAAATGATGATGATGAGTGCTGTTAATTGTTCCTTTTGCTTGTCTATTACTTTCTTTGTATTGTTTTGACTTCTAGACCTTAGTGTCCTTCTGATTTGATCTGAATCAAAGTCCCTTGGCTGCTTCCAGTTTATTTGCATTTTCAAGTGTATAATTAAATGCAATATTGATCTTAGTGTGACTGCAAACACAGCTGAAACAATGAGAATCCCACCAGTTATAATGTATGGTGAAATATGTCATAAAACATATTTTAAATAATACATGCCTTTATAGTCTAGTTAAACACTACAGTTTTATGTCAGTTTTAGGGTAATTGCAGTTATTAATTAGGAGGAGCACTGTTACGTTATCCAGGAGAGAACCTTGACAGTTGTTGTAGATAATGTCAAACTGAAGCAACAGATGTTTTGCTCTTTGTTGGTTATAGCTAAGATTTTTACAAATACAAAAGCTTTTATAGGTCTTACTACAAGCAAAAGTTGTGTTAGGTTGTTATTAATTGTCCATTACTAGTTTAAGAATCATTATCTAGATAGTTGCCTTTCTACTTCTCAGCAATCCAATGCAGGTTGTTATTTGTCTCTATCTGCCAAAGCAACACTCCTTCCTGAAGACTTCACAACCCCAAGAGAGAGAGAGAGGTATTAGTGGTGTTAGCTACTTATGCGATACTGTTGCTTAGACTTCAGCTTCTTCCAGGAGTTTAAGAAAATGCTTATATCAGCAGCTGAAATATTCCTTGCACTTCTTGCAAGAAATTCTCCATTGCCAAGTGGCAATCTCACTGCAAGCAGTGGAAGTAGTTCTCATGAAGCACTCCCCCATTGTGTTCCACAGGAGCCAGAGATTCTCGACGCTTGGGGCTATGACATGCCATCAGTTTGTAACTACAGTAAATTACTTTCTAATATCTAAATAATTTTTTTCCAGCCAATCTGTACCAGCTAACTTTCACCTTTATATCCTACAGACCTCTTCAAATCTAGCTTCTGATATGTATTAGGTTAGCCGTTAGAGCCTTTTTGCAAGGACCAACCACTGCAGAAATTATTAGTTCTTGAAATATTAGAAAAGATCAGAAAATCAAAAAAAGCCAGATACAGAATGGAGTTAAACTAACAAGCAATAAAATGTGTAACAATAAAACATTTCATAAGCACATTAGCAGCAAGTGGAAAAAGAAGAAAACAATGGGTCCACTATTCAAGGGGACAAGAATGACAGTTGCAAAGAGGGAGAAATATTTAATGCTCTTTTGCTTCAGTTGGATAACATAATCATCATTTGCACTCAAAGGGTAGGAATTCAAGCCATAATAAAGAAAAACAAGTGAGAAAGTACCTAGATAAGTTGGTTGCTTTGGGCCTGATGAAATCATAGGGGGCTGCTTGAGACCATTTTATACAACACAGATGAGGTTGCAGAAAACTGAAAAGGAGCATACAACTGAAATTCACCTTATCTAATTTTAGACACCTTTAGAGTGGATATCTCTATCTGAATAGCCACTAGAAAGAAATTGGCACCTTGACGGTGAGATTCATTTGGCCTGTTTCAGACACTGACTTAAGGATGTTATGAATTGTGCCCTAGACGCCACTGACTCTTGGCTAAAACTAGTCTGAAGTGGGTGCACAATTGCTTGAAAAGCTGTCCTTCAATAGTAGTTATCAATTACTTGCCGTTAAACTGAAACAATGTATCAAGAGAACTTCAGTAAAGATCTGTCCCCTGTGTAGTAAATTGTTTAGTAACTTCATTAGTAATGGGGATGATGGAAATTAGAGATGCTGGTTACTACATTGTCAGGGTGGCTAGGATAGAAATAGCTCCGTACACAGAGCAGGGTGGTGTTAGAATTCAAGCTGATCCCTATAGAGAGTGAGCCTGGGAAAACATGGATAAAAGTCATTGAAGACTAGTGGAAAATACTTTACCAAAGTCAAGTAGTCAACTACACAACTACACAATAGGGACCACCAATATCCTACAGCTGTGAAAAACAACATAACAAACCAGACCAAAACCCCAACAGGTAACACCTAATGTGTAAACGGGACTACAGCATGTAAAACTAGTGAAATGATGCTCCTGATAGATTAAACACCAACATAACTTCACAGGTTTCTGGACTGAGATGTCAAACAGTACATTACCCTGCATGGGTGTGAGGAGCAGTCACTATCAGCCTGATTTGGCAGAGCAATTCGGGAACCTCCGTCCTGCAGCATTCACCTCATGGGATGGAGAGCATTGTAAGGCCTTTGGAAATATGGCAGCTAGTAGATACTTAACACCTACTCATCCCATACCACACTTTATAGTTACAAGGCCCAGGAGAGAAATGAAGCTTCAAGAAGCGCTCTGCTGACCTGCTGAATTCTCTGGAGGGCTACAGGTAACCTTGCCTTGATTTGGGGGGTTGATTTGGGCGGGGGGGAGTGTTCTTTACTGTTTCTTTGTCTTTAGTCCCTGTACGAGAACACACTGGTGTCATATAAAAATGCAGGGCCTGGTTCTGGTCTTCTGTCCTGGGAGAAGGGAGGGAAATCTTCCCCTTCCCCCTTTCATGGGATGATTTCACCTGCTGGAACTCCAGTGAGTAATTGCATCAAAATGTAAACAACATTTTAGCTCATTTTATTTCTCTGTCATCATCTGTTTACTTTCTAGGGCTGCATGTTTGCTCTTAGAGTCACCATTCATCTTAAAATTAGGGTAATCTGGTTTGAATGCACAAATATTTTTTCATTTAAATTTTTCTATCAACCTCCTAATTCCCAACTCAGAAATTAAGCTGTTGAGTAACCAATAATCTTGTTCACTAGGAGCAGCTCTCTTTGCTATTTAATGGCCAGGTCCTGCTATAATGAAGGCAATGGCAAATTTTCTATCCACTTCAGTAGGAATCATAGTGGGCCCTGGATTAAACAGGTTCACCTGAGGCAGGGTTTGTAGGGAGAAATAATTTATCATTTTTAGACCTACGTATGGTTGGAAAACCAGACAAACTTTGCGACACAGAAGCTCTTCTTCAGGTCTGAAAAAGATGCATCAGACTTCAAGTACAGGTTAGGAACTGCTGTTTGTTAATCTGCTTATGATTTTTTTTTATTAAAGTTTTTAAGACAAAAAGGGTGACAGGCCTCAGGGACAGAAGGGGTAGACTAGTAAATGTTGCAGGGAATTGGAGATCAGGATTATATTTTTTTTTCTCTGCTTTGTATTCAGCAGAATAAATGCTAATTTAGTTCTTCAGACTGGGTTTACAGTTGCTACTATAGTTTTCAATTTTACTTTTCTCATAGCCACCTAGAAGTTAAATGTGTGGCTATGAGGTCATCCTTTTTTTATTTGTTGTTGCAAGGGCTGAGGTGCTATGACTACCTTTCTGAAATAAGGAGGCATTTCATTCAGAACATCATTCCTCCTAAAAGTACTTATAATTTCTCAATGAAAAAAAATCGGTATTACCATCATTGTTGTTTATGCTTACAAACTTTATAATTGTAAATCTTCATCTTACCTAGCACAGATAAACAGGACATTTCATCTGTTACTTTGTGGCTGTTACTCGGAGTAGGACTCTCTAAATGAAAATCTCAAAGGCTATTTGGTATGGAAAGTATTTTACACAAAGGTCTGTTTGGTGTGTTCCACCCTCTCTGGAGCATATGTAGTCCCTAAAATATACTTTTCAATTGCTGTATATGTTGAATACCTTAGCTTACCCCAGCTTAAAATTTGCCCCCTTCAATTTTTTGTTTTTGTTGTTATTGTTCAAATCTGTTTGGAGATGTCTGTAATCACTTAGATATTTTTAAAAGATTTTCAGAGTTATCTATATTAAGACTTCCTGAGGAATGAAGATTGACTTGAATGAAGCAGCCATGTGATGGGCAAGGTTTTCTTATCTGGGATGAGGATTACACCAATGTGTATTTTAATATCATTATTCATAATTTACCAGAAGTGAAAATTCTCCTGTGGTAAAGATAAAATCTTTCAGCTATTTAAAAAATGTGACTCACACTGCAACTCCTTCATGTGATTTAACCAAACATACTTGTTCATAGCTGGGAATCCAATGTGTATGGGGAACATCTCTTGCCACAAAGATTGCTGATCCCATGCTTGACAGCTGGAACATGCGTAGCACGTTAGCTAGTAAAATAGAAGCAGACCAGTTAGTGACACAGCTTCATTTATATATCCCTAAAGGAATACCTATGTAAGCAAACACAAAAGACTGTGTTAAACAATAGCTGGTACCTCGGCTTAGCCAACACAACCTGTCCCTCTGAGCAATGCAAACCTGCCCTGGCTACATGGTTTTGAGATTTGCCACAAGATTTTTAACAAATACAAGAAGTGAGAAGAGTCCTGTGAGAAAGGAGACACTCTGTTCACGCATTTCAGAAACCTTCAGCTCCACACAGTGCTGAATCCAATAAATAAGTTTACTGAGTGATGCACCAAAATGGGAAAGTCCCCCACATCAACCCTGTTGGGGAGGGAGGTGTCACAAGCAGGGACATCTCGGGGAGGATCTGTGAACGAGCTGATAAATCCCAACACAGAGAGGAGATATAAATGAGCAGTGGCGTGTGGGAGTTGAGGGAATCAGCACAGCACCCACGCAACGAGCATTTTGAGGCACTTTGTCATGCAACATAGCTCTGTTTTTGGGTGCAGGTTATGAGCCATGCAAGGAGCCCAGTGGAGGTGCTGGGGAAGGGAAAGACAGAGCATGAGTCAGACTGCCAGCTGGGGCTGCCTTACCTCAAGACAGGGATTCAGCTGAACAATGCCTCGTGTCTACAAGTAGGACATGGATGATTTCCCTAGTAAAAATTGTTTTTGCTGGCCTGTAGTTCAGTTTAAAAATGAGGCCCATGTCAAGAACATAAGATGTTTTAAGGAAAAGGAAAAAGTCATCTGGCCTCACATACATGCTTTTTTTTTGTTTTAGTATATCTTAAGCCTACTTCCCTGCTTTTTCATTGTGCTTCTTAATCCTTTCCTCCTCTATGAAAATAAAAGAAAGGAGAAAAGAGAGGAAAAGATCTGCAGAGGTGTCTCTTCAACGCATTTCTGTGCTTTGCTGCAGTCGCCTTTCCTGCTAACTTGTTCCATATGTTTATTATCCTTTACATAAAATAGTTATGCTTGACTTCTTAGTTTCCTCTTTATTTGAAATAATGTCATTGTTGTTTAATGCCTAATCAGTTTTGAAACCATACATCGATTTTACCTGTACTTATATAAGTTATACATATAAAATACATATACAAACTTACACATTTATAAACATCATAATATTTCCAGTTGGCCAGGCTTTTGTTGTAAAATGACAACAAATTTAACAGTTTTAGCTTTTCATTGTCAGCTAGGTTAGTGAAACCAACTACTGCTTTCTTCATTTTGGGAGTTATGTGGGAAAACCTTTACCGTTATTAATAGAATACACAGTACCAATATTTGATGCAAGCATATCGTGCAAACAATTTACAGATGATGATTCAAGAAAAAGAAAACCAAAAGTGAATCTGAGATGTTCATGCAGAAAAGCTAGATTTTGCAATAGCAAATGTCAGGTTTCAAGGCAAGGTTTTGATTTTGAAGTTGCAGTAGCAAAATAATGAATGGAACTGATTTTAGTATGTTACTCAGAAAATGCCTAAACTAGTACTATGTAGAAAATGATACTTACAATTTGGGTAAGAAAAAAAAAGAATGAAAGCAAATATGTATTTTGCTCACAGACTTTTTTTTAGGTTTTGTTCCCTGCTTGTTACTTCTTCTCCTGGAAGAAAAAAAACTAAAAAGGCAAAGCAATCTCATTCCTTCCGAAGCTGGAAATTAAAATTTTCCAAACATTTTGATTTAAGACATAATTCTATTATGAAATAAGTTACTGTATCATTGTTGGCCAAAGCAGTTTCCCCTCTAGCATACTTCTTGTTATGCTGAACCTAGCAGAATACCAACTTAGAGGCTTCTAGTGAGAGCACTTCCCTGCTACCCTGCCAGCAGGGGTATGGTAGGGTTCTTGCTCTATAAATTACTTCAGTTTGACAGTAGTCGTGGATTTGTGAAACCAAAGACAGTCATTGGCAAACCAGGAACAGGCACAAATGGCTCTAAGAGAGGCTTTCTGGACGTCAGCCATTTTGCTGATGGACAAGAATCATTTTCAGTGTTTATGTGTATCTAGGAGGAGTTTGCCAATGACCTGCACCAAAATTCTTTGGACAGCTTTATATTCAGCTTGTACCAGCTGATGAGGTGAATGCATTGGAATGTTATACCTAGTGATTTATGAAGAAAACGAGTCTGTAATCTTTCCTCTAGGTTAGAGCCACCTGGCAACTATGATGTGGTGATCTGCCCAGAACAGAGTCAGAAATGCTTACCCACTGAAGGCATTTCAGCCCTACAAAAACCGAGCAGATCATGAGTATCCTTCATCTTTTTGAAGCAGAAATGCTGTATTTGTGTGGTAGATTCTTTATGTCTCTTGATATTGTTACTGCCCCTTCCCATCATTAGACCACACATTTTTTGTTTAGCTGAGTTTTGTTTCCTTGTTTATCTTGGTGTGTATGAGTGGCTGTGTTGTGTATATAAGGAGATATGAATTCTCCTCTGGAAACATCTTTCCATTGACTGCACAGGGAGCTTAGCATAATTATACTTCCAACTTAAGAGAGCCTAAAATCAGGGAAGCTGAATCTAACATATTGAGACCATTTCTGAAGGTTAAATCCACAAAGACTGTGCCTACATTAGCGAACTAAAATGAACCAGGATATGGGTCCATGCCCTGGCACCCAGTTGTCCATACAGTTTACCTTTTAGCATCTTCCCTGACATAGTTTTGGCCATGGCTAGCCAGCAGTCCCAGCCAGTGCCTGGGCACAGCTCAGGGGTTAGCACAAGCCAGGGACAGCTTTCAATGGGCAATTTGAACACAGTCTCCCTGTTTTGGATGAAGGTGGTGGTGGGGAACAGGCAAGACAGTTTAACTGTATGAATGTGAGTGATGACATGCCAGCTGGCCTCCGGGCTGGAGAACAGTCACTGGCCCATTGTATTTGCTAAGGCAGATGTAGCCAAAAGGACTTAAGTGTTGCAACCCTTAATTATATGTGCTCTATCACCAAGTGGAAAACAGCAAGGCCCTCTCTTCAAAGCAAAAGGAGTGTTAGCAAAGAGAATGATCAAAGAACTCCTAGAGCTATGAAGCAGGACATGCTAAGGAGCCGAGTAAGACTTGGGCCAGATCTCCAAAAGTAATTAGATGTGTGTTTTCACTTGGGATTTTCAGCTATGATTCCTCTTGCTGAGATAGGCCCCTTAGGATAGATCTTTTCCTACAAAGGGTCATGCTGAATACTTTCAAGCAACAATTTAACTCAAAATATCAGATGAACCAGGAAGACGACTGAAAATTCAGACTAGTCTCTCAGTCCTTAATTAATACTCATTTATACAGAATGCAGAAGTTTGGACTGAACTAAAGTCAGGACAAGTCTGACACTGTAACCTGGCAGAAAAATCACTAGGTACACAGGAAAGTCCAATTTCTGTCCCTCCTCAAATGCCCTGGTGCAAAGGGTCAAGAGAACTGTCACACTGGAAAAACCTTGTGTTTCCTCAAGCTTTTTTTCCTGAGAAAAAACCTTACCTAAATCAGAGAATGCAAAGTGTCTTAGCCTAAATGTAAGCTGATCAGTGCAGTGGAATGTGCTAAGATCCTGCTCTGTGGCTCATCCAGGCTGTAGATGTGGTAGAAGGCCAGCAGGACTCCTTCACCTGCTTCATCCTATGATGAGTTTTCCTCCATGGAGAATGGAGAAAGGAGGCGATAATTTAGGTGCTTGCCTGGGGTTTGGTCCAGCACAGAAGTAGAAATGACCTCAGACAGGTTTGGAGTTGAAGAACTAGTGAAGCATGCTAAGAGAGAGCCTTTTATACTGGACTTAGATCTTGTTTCATAAGTCATAGTATTGCATTTCTGTGCTTGTCCTTTGGGATGGGTGCCTTTTAAAGCAGAGGGCATTTTTTGGCTTATTATTTTGCCCATACAAGACGTCTGTAAGATGATAGCATTTATTTATAATGTTAGTGCTTTATCCAGCACAGAGCTAGCTCATGCTGGTACCTTTCTCTTTAGCACTCTGAGTATTTCCAGCTGGTGACACCAAATAGCCTCCATTTCCTCATGTGGAACACTCACCAGTTGTTTTACCCCCTCCTCCTTTCCTTTTTATTTTTGCTGTTGGAAGGATGTGGGTGATGATTTATAGAGCATGTCCAATTGGCTCTGTTTGTCTGTGCTGGCCTGCTTCATGCACACTGAGGTCAGTGCTGTATTTGTAGGTAACCATCCAAGGAAAACACCTCACAGCAGGCAAAAATGCTAACTAAGTAAAACAAACTCAGGAATGTGATCATCTGTTTAGCAAAGTTTTCAGCAGTCTTTTCCATTACACTAAGCTTTCAGTCCAGCTCTACAAACTCAGAAGTGAACATGGCACTGAAATACCTCAGACATCTTCAAGTATGTAGGAGGCTTGATTTGTTGAAGAGTGTTTGGTTGGAAGAACAGGGAAAGCTCCTTTTAAAAGATGGGATTAGCAACATATATATTTTAGTCCACAATGTCCAAAGAAGAAAAAAAGGAAAAAAAAAAAATATTGTTCATTAAAACCTATTGGGTTTATTCAAGTTTTAAAAGCAAAACTATAGTCACACAACAAAATCATCTCCTGTTGCCCTGTTGTTAACTGCATAGTGGGCCCAATTACCTGCTTCTGGTGTGATCCCCAAAGAGAAATTCTGCTGACATCAAGGAGAATTTTGACCTCACCCACAGAGCCACGAGCTGACCCCTGTCTCGTGTTTTCTGCAGTTGTAAGGTCAGAAGTGTCTTTCATCATGATTCAGTGCATAGCGAGTGCAAGATTCCCCACTTCTGTACAAGAGCAAAATGTAATGACAATCCCTCTGCCGGCGAGCGTGCAGAGACGAGCCTGCAGAGACTAAAGCTGGGGGGAGCACCGGGGTAGGCGGGGGTTAGAACTGAACTCATGGGCACAACTTTCTTGGTGGAGCGGGCTGGCCGCAGGCAGAGGAGCAGGCTGTGTTTTTCTAATGAGTGGTTTCCTTGAATGGGTATAAAAAAGAGCACATGGGGGGATAATTATGTGGAAGCATGTGATGCACAAGAGTTTCACGGCGGCCGATCCACTGCTGAATCCCCACAGCATGGAGTTACTGGGCCACGCGGTAGAAAGACTGACAAAAAATGACAGGTAAACTGCAACAGATACATACCCCTCTGAATATCAGGTGACATATGCTGTGCTCTTTACAAATTGCCTCCCCCAGCCCGGCCAGGCTCCCAGCCCCTCTTTGAGGTACGAAGTCACACTGTGCCCATCTGGCAAAGCCTGAGGCTGCGCCTGGCAGCTTGCTGCTGCAGCGCCTGCACTCATGTTTGCCTTTGCAGTAATTGGTTTGTATCTGATTTCAGCTCATAGAGAAGGGTAGAGGGATAGCAAATTACTTGCAAGTGTTTCGTAGACTCTGTGAATGCTTTTTTTTTGCCCAGCTCTGCTACCCAGCTGAAGATTTATCGCTGCAAAAACAGAGCGCTTGCTTTTTTTTTTTTTTTTGTTGAAAACTACAGCTGCGTATATTCCTCACTGTCATCTCCACCCCCAACTCTGATTTTATACTCACTTCCAACCCTCGCTTTCCTCAGCACATTTGCTTGTGAGACAGGAAAGGCAAACACATTTTCCCAGTTTTATAAAAGCTCCACTGTTTTTTTGTGCAATGAAAAAGTTTTGACAGATGAATCCGTACTGTAGAGACCACATACCATCGCCTCTAATTTAGTGGCCCTTGGTTGCAATAGTCTAGTTCTTAAAATCCTTACACAAGGCAAATTTCCTCCTGATTTGGAGACAAAACCACTTCAGATAATTCAGAGGAACCTGATCTGATTTGTTAATACCGTGCTTGTTTTTTATGGACATTCAGGGAAAATGAATCTACCAGGTCCAGCTCTGCAGCTATGTCACCATTATTTATGTCCCGGCTATCACAGAGGTAAACTAATCTGGCAAAAGCCAAAGGAATAAGCTTTGCTTTAAAGGAGGCTGCGGACCTACATGATAATAGGAGAAGCAGGAAATCGGTAGCTACTGTCGAAGTCCCCATGCTTTTCTGTGTTAGCTAGCAGTTACACAACCAGGAGTCTTACTGCCCCTAAATGTGTCTGTGTCCCAGAATAAGAGGGTTACATCCCACTTTCCGGCTTTTCATGCCATCGGTTCCTAGGTAGGTGGCCGGCAACTGCTAATGAACACATGGCTTTATAGAAGTGTTTCCATAATCCAATCAATTCTTTTTAAACTTCATTATTTTTGGCTATAGAACTGTAGGTGCTATTGTGCTCCATGAGCCAAGTCTGTTACCACTAGATAAGAAAGACATGGATCAAATTTGCATTTTTACATGTGCAAATGAGATGTCCCCAGCTTCCCCTCCCCCTCTCTTTCTAATGCTTGTCCTTGCTTTTTCAAATCTTTTTTTTTTTTTTTTTTTCTGAAATACTTGCCAGGTGGTTAAAAAGCTTGCTTTTCTCTGTAAGCACCATGAAATGCAACACAATGCACTGCTTTATTTGCAATGATATATTGGTTTCTATGTGTTTATAAAAATAGTTATGAGGCCAGAAAAAGCATCTACATGCTGGTGATTTTCTCCAGATTTATTGCATATATTATACTTTTTCTACTTCAGTGGGCTTCTATCTCTGTGCTGAGTAGTGTGAGTGCCTATATGACAAAACCCCGCCTTCTTTTGCACACATGCATGTACATATGAAACCGAAAACCTGCTTTTCATTAGCACAGCCAGCACAATGGAGGCAAGAGTGGAAGCAAGGAGAGAATTTGAGATTTATGGTGTCAGACATCTCATGTGAATGAATGTTCATGCCTTAATGTAACTAGTTGCAGATAGAAGATAAGCCTAGCACTGAAAAGAAAAGCTGCTGTTCCGTATTGCGAATATACACCCTTACATTGAATTTTTGGGGGGTTAGCTTCTTATTTCAATCTAATTTACTACTTACAACACGAATCCCAAAGCACATTGAATCGTTCACACTGGATGCAGATGTGCACACACTAAGCACACATGTGGAAAGGTAAAACTTCTGTTACAGATGAGGGGAGCTTTGTCAGCGTAATGGCTGCAGAGTTAAGGGCTCCAGGCTAACGCACAACACGTACAGAAAGCCCTGCACACATCTTACTCTGTTTACAAAAACTGTGTATGATAATTTGTCTTCATACCACAAAAATGCATTTTTAACCACATTTTTATTCTCTGTTTTATTTTAATTTTAGATATCAACTAATAGCAGCACAGTATATTTAACAGGAAGAAAAATTTTAGTATTAAAAAAGGAATATCATTAACAAATTATTTTTTTCACATTCAGCTACAGAGTAATTTAGAAAATCTCTGATTTCCTGCTAAGAAATTGAACCAAGATACGGTTCAGTTATCTGAGTACAGCGTCAGGAGTCACTAATTCCTGAGGGCTTTTCTTTTTTCTTGTGCTGACTTTCCCTGGAACTGTGACCAGGTTATTTCTCCTCTTTGTTCATAAATGTTTTTTATAATACAGAGGATTGTATCCACATGTTCTGAACATCCATGTATTATAGGTATTAAGGAATCAGATCCAGGCTGCATGCAAATGGGTCCAAGCTGATGAAATTCAACACAATTTCAGGAATCAGTGGCATATCCATCATATCTAAGTTTTTCTCAATATTGGCAAAGCAGCTTTGAAGATATATATTGTTCAATATGATTCTTAGATCTTAGAATCTTAGAAGCTTACAGATCAGCCCATGTCCATTCTTAGTGAACCAAATTAATCACTTGGGTAAATACTATGGTTGTATTAGAGTTATGCCAGCAGTTAATTTAGTTTAATAATTTTCAGTGAATGAAAGTTATTGTGTGCCTTTCAAAACTGAATAAAGATTTAGAAAATGGGGAGAATTGCCATATTTTTCCCCCTAAAAGTCAATGTTAATAAGCTGAACTGTTGCAGGTTTAATATCTACATTAAGAACTGACTGCTGGACTCTTTCAAAGTTTTGCCACTACAGCTATTCTCCTGCTGCGGGTCCTGTCCTGCATGGCTTTCAGCCTGTAGCAGCCAGACCTCTCACAGTGGAGCATGAAGCAAGAACTAGTCTGTGTGGTGAACAAAACAAGTGTGGTTTTGGCATATTAATAGAACTGTGTAACATTTTTAGAAAACAGCAAATTCAGCCAAAAATTCATTGTCCCCTATGAATGTGAGTCAAGCTCTCAGCACGGCTCCAGCTGGCCGAAGCTCGGGCGGCTGACTCGCAGGAGAAGAAGTGGAAGTGTCAGCTCATGGAGGAGATAGGAGCTCGGGTCGTCTCCTTCCCTGGCTGGGGCTTGGAGCTTCTTCTAAACCACCTCATGCTACAGCAATAATTTCTTCCCCTGGAACTTTTCTGCTTCTTATAAAACACCAAAAGGGTCTCCGAGACAAATTAAAACTACCATGAGAATGTACTAACCCTAAGAAATGAAAGTCTGTCACCTCCACTTGGGCTGCTTGGGTGCCAGTCCACGCATTTTTGAGCTTACACTAAGTATAGTGGCATCAGGGAAGGAGGCTGAGAATGCCCTACTACTGCACAGCCCCTGCTAGCCCAGGGAATAGAGGTTTTTTTTTTTTCTTGTGCTGACTTTCCCTGGAACTATGACCAGGTTAGTCCTCAGCGGTAGGAGATGGATATTCAAATTTCTCTTGGAGCCAATGGAAAAGTTTAGCCTGAGTCTTTTGTATCCCGAAGTTAACACAGAGAAGGACTCTCTGGTTTCTGTTTTCTGCTCTCTGTTTTCTGTTTAGTTTTACAATTTTAGACTATTTCTTTTGTTTTTCTGAAGCAAACTTGATCCTTTCTGTTTTAGGTAGTCCGGAACATTTTTCTTGAATGCAATTTTAGGGGGAAGGGGGAGTTAAGAAAACAACAATTAGTTTGATCTGATTTTTTTTTTTTCATTCAACAGCCATAGTGAAAAATCAATTATTTACACAGCACAGAAGGTTAGTGACCCTGACACAGATCCAGGGCTGGAGCAGAACCAGTGCAGAATAGGGTGCAATCCTGCATTAGTTTATGTTACTTAGCAAGCACCTCCTGAATCTGTGACATAGAATTTGGGTCTTCATAGGCGAAGTGCACTACCCGGGTTCTCTCTTTTTTTCACAATTGATGCTTGAATGAAAAATACAGTGGAAGTGTAATACCTTATTATTTCTATTATAATATTTATGTACCAGGCTCATGTTAATGTATCTTGCTTTGCCTTATCTGCTCAACTTCCCCCTGTAGGTAGGAATGAACTAGCACGACAAGCCTGGCAATCAGGCTGGCAATAAGAACAGATTACTATGAACATGGAAAAAAAGATAATGTTCTCTTTGTGGTCCTTTTTATACTTTTTATTATAGCTCATGTATGTAACTATAAAAGAAAGATATTTAGAAGATTTGGAGCAAAGAGAGAAGGGAAAAGGAATGCCAGGAAGTAATTCGCCAGGTCACGGTTTCATGTGGTTTCACAATACATGCATTTTGTCAGAGAAAGGAGTAAGTTAAATGAAAACTAACCACATTCTAGATATAGCTACATGGAACAAATTTCTATAAGGAGAAGAAAAACCTGATTTATTTATAGAAAACTAAGGCACCTGAAAGATGGAGTCACCTTGAAACATTTCCATTTCTTCTTTTTAATGAAAATATGTCATTTTCCAGTTCACGATAATATTCCATTTTGATCTAGTTGTATCAATCAAGATCAGAAGATGGTGATGGAGTTGAATAATCCCTTATTTCTTTTATTTAAAAGGCCTCCTTTTTATTTATAAATAATGTTGAGAATGACTCTCTGCCCTCAGACATGGCAAGAATCAAACAGCGGAATGCATTTTCTGTAATCAAATTTCTAAACCTCTTCTAACTGGCATTTTGCCAGTATCCCAGGATAGCTGCTCTTCAGCATCATATCACAGGCATCTCCTAGATGCACTCTGGTCTTCTTTGACTTCCTCTGGTGGTTCTGCTGCACAGATACATAGCTGGACTCAACTCAGTCCCTCTGTTTGTCCATTCAGTGTTGGATCACTTGGATAGCATAGACTGCTCTTGTCTGCATTTAGTCCTTGGAAAGTAGTTTTCCATTATTTCAGCTGTCATTAAACAAAGGAACAGCTAGTTCTTCCATCATGTAGCCTCAGCAGAAGTGGTTATAGCCCAGACCCAACCAACTAATCCTTTTAAATTAATGCCTATTATTCTTACGTAGTTAATGAGGCTTGTGGCATGTCTTTGAAGATTTCTAATCTGTCAAAATTTAAGCAAAGTCAAACAAATGTGATTTTTTTCTTAATTTTTATTTTTCCAGAGGCCTTCTAGGGTTTCAGCTGGGATAGAGTTAATTTTCTTCCTAGTAGCAGGCATAGTGCTGCGTTTTGGATTTAGTAGGAGAAGAATGTTGATAACATGCTAATGTTTTTGGTTGTTGCTAAGTACTGCTTATGCTAGTCAAGGACTTTTCAGCTTCCCATGCTCTGCCAGGTGCACAAGAAACTGGTAGGGGGCACAGCCAGAACAGTTGACCCAAACTGGCCAAAGGGCTATTCCATACCATATGACGCCATGCTCAGTATAGAAACTGGGGGGGGTTGGCCGGGGAGCAGCGATCGCTGCTCGGGAACTGTCTGGGTATCGGTCGGTGGGTGGTGAGCAATTGCATAGTGCATCACTTGCTTTGTATATTATTATTGTTGTTATTATCATTATTATATTGTTATTATTATCATTACTATTTTACTTTATTTCAATTATTAAACTGTTCTTATCTCAGCCCAGGAGTGTTTCTCACTCTTACTCCTCCGATTCTCTCCCCCATCCCACCGGGGCAGGGGGAGTGAGCGAGCAGCTGCATGGTGCTGAGTTCCTGGCTGGGGCTAAACCACGACAGGCCTCCACCTCTTTCTGCTGATAATACAAGACACTAAAGTAGACACTTCAGAAGGTTTGCTTCACTCAACACCTGAACCTGAGGTGTAAACCAGGGGCCTGTTTTAGGCATCCTTACTAAAACTATGATTTCAGAGTCATATTTAACCTTGAACCATAGGCTCACTGTAAATAATACTGAAAATTATCTCTAAAGTTTAAAATATGATCTTACAACATGATTTGGTTATTCCGAACACAGATTCCCACTTTGAAAAATGAAGCCCTGGCATTTGTAATTTGATACTTTTAGTTCTATGGTAGCTGTAACTGCAAATTAAAAAACGGATATTCAGCTTTCAGATCTGTCTTAGACTTTATTAATATGATGTTGCAGATAATGAGCTCTGCCAGATTAGTACTAGCTCCCTAGGTTTGGCTGCTGAAGTACAAGAAATATCTCTTGATTTACATCAAAATACTCATATAATTACCATATTTAGATATGACAACTAAAACTAATGTGGAAATAAGGCAGAATGTGTAGTGGGAGAGGCCAGCCTCCTGTTTCCTAATGATGTAGGTTTTTTATTTTCCCCAACAGGAAAATATTTCTGATGCATAGGGAAACAAAACATCATAGGGGTTCAAAGAGTGCAAAAAGAGAATGGGGTAGAGAATTGGGAAGTCAAAATGGCCCTGATGGCTGAGAGATGACTGCTTTGCTCAGACGGCATTGGGCATGGACTGCTCCTTGTGGGAGCCATGTCCTCAGGATGCTCAGCCAAAGGGACTGGGCAGGCTGCTGCTTCTCTCATTAGCAGCAAGATGCACAGCAAGTTCTCTGGATTACAATTCTCATATAGTGTTGAGCTGATCTTACAGACAGCGACGATGTGCCCTGAAGTTCCCTCACACACGCCTGGCAGGCGCTGGGTTGTAGCTGAGGATGTGGCTGAACTCTCTGTGGAGTCCATCATGGTTGCATGAGGCCACATGTGCTGTGGCAGCACTAGTAAAGACAGCGCAGACGGTGTACGTGCACTCTCGTACCACCAATGTCAGTGCTGGCAGGGGGACAGCTCAGGTCACCTCTAAAGACATGTATGCTACCCGTGAGAACCAATGCCCGAGTCTGTCACAGTGTTACCTTTTGTCATCCTAAAACTAGTGACCTACTGCGGAGGACAATTTGAGTTCACCAGTGGGGATTTGTAGTATGCGCCAAAACAGAATAGGTCTCGGATGAATAGAGATGGCCTGTGGGAACCGATTTTTGTTTTCAGAGGTGGCTGGTGATGATCTGATCTAGTTAAAGCTGTCCCTGCTCACTGCAGGGGGGTTGGGCTAGATGACCTCTAAAGGTCCCTTCCAACCCAAAGCATTCTATGATTCTACGATTCTATGATTCTATGATTCTATGATACCAGTTGGTACCAGTGGAGTCAGCTATTGCTGTCTAGCCTTTTCCAGACCACTAATTTCACAACCTGGTAGAAATGCTGCAGAAAAAACAAGGTGGATGCTGAAAAGCACGGTGGTGGCAGGTCACAGGATAGGTAAGGGGTACAGGCAGGGTCTTGCCATGTCACTGCAAGACCTTGCAGGCTGCCTGTTATTGCCCCAGGAGCCTTCCTCAGCACACACTGTGGGTATGGCCAGGGTGGTCTTTGGGAGCAGCCAGGGGGATCAGTGTGGAAGTGGCTTTTTTGCTGTTCACATTAAAGTTCCACTGACATCTGCTTTTTCTGAGCATCCTTGAAAGCAGCTCATTTTTGACCGGGCTGACTGGTTTGACACCTCTGCCAAGCCTAAGCCACCTCTGGATCCAGCAGCTACGTGTCCTTTTTCCTAACTCCCCTCAGGGGCTCCATCTGGTCGAGCTTCTTAATCATCAGTTGAAATACATAAATTGCTTCGTAAGTGTGGGCTGGGACCCACATTTTCTCTGCTTCCATGCGTTTTGTGGTTAGGGATACTCACGCTTTCCCTTGTGTGCACATTTTCTCTGACAGTATTAGTCTTCAAATCCACCATTCAAAGTAGACAGCTTCAGTGTGAGGAGCAGAACTTTTGCCTTCACCAGCAGATCCCAGATTTTGATGGGTTTGGCCCTAACTCAGAAGAGAGAGGTTCAACACTCCTCAAGCAGAAGGCAGAACTCAATGGAGGTTTCCTGCATTTTGAGAGTGTGCTCAGTACTGCATAAGATGGTGGAACCCTCTCTGAAAGAAAAATGTGAGCCCCACTCTTTATTTGAAATAAATGGTCAAATGTACTAAAGGTGGAATGGACCCTGAGAGGAAAGGTATATTTTCTGCTTGAAAGCTGAGGGGATAAGACAAATTCTAGCGCTTAAGGTTTGGCTTTGAGGTGCCTGCTTTTTCTCAGGCATTGCCTAGGAGCCAAGGCTTTCACCCAGGGCTGCAGATGCTGCCATTGGGGTTGCTATTTATCACTGAGTGCCACAACTCTTTAGATATTTTTTTGATCTGGATCTTAGTTTGAGTCTCATATCCATGAAGCTTTAATTCACTGATTGATACAGCAATTTCCATTCATTCATTCACACTAAGGTGTTTTGGATGTCCTGATATTTCATTCAGCTGAGAACAGAAAATAACTGTTACTGCGATGGGGTGATACAAATAATAACTGTTGATAGATGTTGACTTTCATAGCAATGATAGGCTCAATTGTAAATGAACGTTCTGTGTTGAACAAGAAACTGAGCCCCTGAAACAGACTAGGAAGGAGCCTGTGCTAAGTCACAAGCTGCCCTAAATGAGACACTTTTCAGAAATCATCTGTGCAGCCTGACTTGACGGGGTGTCAGCAAGGACCTCATGAAAATCCTGCTCCTGTGGTCATGCACAAAACTGATTCTATTATTCTGTCCACAGCCATAAATGAGTACACCTTAAGTGCATTTGTGTATCTATATCTTGTACATAGAATACTATTGCTAAATTTCATTACTTTATTCTAAGTTTTGTGATGTTTGGAGGTGGGGCTTCCACTTGGGATCTACATCAGAATCTTATACTGCATATTTATAAAAAAATAAGTTGTGTTTATCAAAGTCAAAGAGAAAAGCTGAAAAAAGCATGCTTTAGGTGATCAGTGCTACGAGGTGATAAAACTTGAAAGAGAAGCATTTTAAACCAGTTTCAGAAATTTTGGAGACCAATTAATAATTTTTGAAAGTTTTAAATTACAACATTGATACATAATGTTATCAGTAAAAAACTGCTGGGTGTGTACGTATTTTAATCTTTTGGGTTTTTATTTGTACCTAAAATAAATATATACAGAGTTTGAACTGTACATTCAATTTCACATAAGAGCTAGGAGTCCACAAAGAGCTCTCCACAAAGAGCTGGTTCACGTCCTTTTTTACAGAATGATATTTGTATCAGTTGCTTCCTTAGAAATGGATTTGGTGTGCAATGATTTACCATATTCTACCTTTATTTAACCCTATTGATTTTAGGTTCACTTACAGTTGCACAGCCCTTGCAGTTTGGCATATTTTCCTTTGCAACTAAAGAACAGAACTTTCTCACACATATTTTTCCCTATTCCATAGTTGCAATTTGAGAAAAACAATTTTAAAGCTACTGAAATTATCCAGCAATTATTTGCAATGGGCTTGTTTGCAAATTGCCTACTGTAGCTAGTATGACAGGATCCACTATCATGATAGAGCACAAAAAGACATAGAATCATAAAATCATAGAATCATTTAGAAAAGATCTTTAAGATCATCAAGTCCAACCATTAACCTAGCACTGCTGAGTCCACCACTAAGCCACGTCCCTAAGCACCACATCTACATGTCTTTTAAATACCTCCAGGGATGGGCACTCAACCACTTCCCTGGGCAGCCTGTTCTAGTGCGTGACAACCCTTTCTGTGAAGAAATTTTTCCTAGTATCCAATCAAAGATCCCCTGGTACAGCTTGAGGCCGTTTGCTCTCCTATTGCTCATTACATGGGAGAAGAGACCAACACCCACCTCAGTACAACCTCCTTTCAGGTAGTTGTAGGAAGTGATAAGGTCTCCCCTCAGCCTCCTCTTCTCTAGGCTAAACAACCCCCGTTCCCTCAGCTGCTCCTCACAGGACTTGTTCTCCGGACCCTTCACCAGCTTCATTGCCCTTCTTTGGACACGCTCCACCACCTCAATGATTTCTTGTAATGAGAGGCCCCAAACTGAACATGGTTTAGGGGCGATGTTCTCTGGCAGGCATGCTACCAGCCCACTGCAATTGCTGCCTGGTTTCTCTAGTCCTTGGGAGCAGGCAGGCCTGCCTTACACGTGGCTTCTCAGAGCTGAAGCACATGGCTGGCTGGTTGCATTTTGCTTCTGTAAAAGTCAGAGCTCCCAAACCAGCAGGAAATGTAAGACCCCCTTGTACTGGGGGGTAGTCCCCCAGTGGCAGGGTCACCTGGCCCCCATTTAGTTCTAACTACTGAACTGCAAGGGAACTGAGTTCCACTGGTTGTTGCCCCCACAGATGAAGATAAGGATGCTCAGCTGACTGGAGGTATCTTGGCGAGGCAGCAGATATTGAACTGCAGTAGCTCAGTCTGACATTAAAACTGGAATTTGCAGCTACACAGGGAGTTAATAGAGCCTTATACCAACTACAGACACCAGACCTTTTCTGAGCGGGGCAGCTATGCATCCCTCCTCAGTTCCTTTGGGCTCTTTAGTAGCCTGCTTCTTGCTGAGATCGGTGTCACACCACATTATTCGGAGCACTGCATGTACATGTAAGGAGCCAGGTTTTCTGCTGCTTTACATCTTGTGTGCTTGCTTACACCAACGCAGGGTAGATAAGGAATGCTCCTATTTATCTTTCAGTAGCATTTAAAATTCTGCAGTAGTATAAATGAGCACAAAAGACTGAGGGCAATGGCAAATCCTGTCTGTACTCTTTCAATGCACACCTGCTATGCTCACAGATATTAGTTTGATTGGACAATATTAATACTTTTTCTTTCTTTTCTGGTAAGCCCTTTCATTAACAGTAAAATAGCATAAGCAGTTCCTTGAGGAATTCATGGTTTACCAAAGCTCCTTTGAAAAATGGCAAAGTAATTTTGAATTTTAGAGCTGCAATTAGCTTCACAGATCAGTCATAAGGCTGATTTACGCAAGCACCGAGGACACATAGCTCCTATAAGCTATAATTGGAGCCATGGGTTCTTAGTCTGCAAAGTAGTCCCTCAACTTCTATAGTTTGAATATCTAAAAGGTAAAGATCCAAATTAGAGTATTAACATAGTGTTTAGGAGAATGTATTAATCAAGCAATAGGGAGAAGTAAAAATACTTCCTCACACAAGGCAAAAAGTAAAAGCTAGGTATTACACTCCTTATGAAGATGTAAGAGGGCCCCCCTGCCACTTCTCCCCCTCAAAACTATTTCAAATTAAACTTAAATAGAATTGAAAGGAACCAAAATTAAAAAGCAACCAAAAGGTTTGAATCCCCTTGTTCACTCAGTTATTGCCTTCATAAATCAAAACTAGACAGCAAATGAATTGGCTGTACTTATGCTGTTGTTTATTTGCCATGCAGTTATGGGGCCATGGCAAAGCAAAACAAGATGATCATTGTTTTAACCAGACCTAGAGCCTTTAGGCTTATCCCCCGCTGCCTGTTCTAGCTTTCTGGTCAGACTAGCAAAAGCAAGAAGTAATGTGTTATTTGGCTGCTGCTTTATTCTCCCTCACTCTCAGATCCCTGATTGACTTGACTATGATGTAAAGGGATTCAGTTTTGTCATGGTAGTTTTGAGAGAAAGTCACAGAGTAAATGGCACCCTCGCTGAAAACGGTAAATGCTATGGAAATCACAATTGTTTTAAGAGCCAGAACTCGCAGGTATTTTTGGAGCCTAATGTATTTTTAAACATTTTCAGTGCAAATAATAAAAGCAGGACTAGCAATAGGTAGTGTTATGCCTTCTAGGACCTTTTTATGACTTCTACATAATAGTTGCTTGACACTTAGAGCTGAAATGAAAGATGGCGTGGGCAAGTTAAACATACAGGCAGATAAGATGAATTGCCCTGTCAGAGTGTTCCTCTTCATCATCCCCAAACAGCTCTGCAATTAAAAAAAAAAAAAAAAAGCTATTGTTTACTTATGTGAATAAAAAAAGGAGAGAACTTCTGATGACACCATGAAAAACTCTAGTTTTTGTTATGGTTCCAGCCTTCTGCCTATCCACTCTCATGGACCCTCAAAGTTTATTGAGCTCTCAGTGCAAGATTAGGACATCCAATGAGCTGACCTTTTCAATTGCTAGCACCAGTACTTTTTACCAGTATTTGGGTCTCAGAAACATATGGATGGTTTTACTTCGCCATCAGTAAGACCCACCATGAATGATAGTCCATTATTGTCATAGCCGCCAACTTGCACAGAAAAATTCCCAAGTGTCAGATTGTGGCTACTAATATAAATAAACTGAAGAATACAGACTCCTCCCCATGTCTTGGCAACCCTCCTGAAAAACAGCTTTATTTACAAACTCCTCTGCCTCAGTTGCTCTCCTTTCATGATTGCCTCGATTCATTTTGTTGAGGTTGTGTAGCCAAAGCAAATATAAAAAACGTGTAAAAAATTTTATCAACATCAAAATTTGCTCTGAGGGTGCCTCAAGTCTATCTCACTCATTGTGTAATTTCAGTATTAAGTGTAATTTTAATGATTTGGCATCTTCAAGCAATGAAAGATGTATTGAAGAATTGGGAGAGGCACGGGACAATGCCATTATTTACTTATTTTTAAAGTGCAAAGTTAGAATGACATTTCAGGAGTAGGTTCTCCACCTTTAACATATGGTAAATAATACCACTAACTTGAATGGATTCATTGTGGATTTTCAGGTAGTTTAAGTGAAAACACATTTTTCCTTAAATATTAAAACATGCTCATTAAACTTGCTTTTTACTGTGTTTATACCTCTCCCTTTAGCAGTGCCGCACTGTCTGGTGTGTCTTTTTTTCTCTCAAATAGCCAAACAGCTCTGAAAAGGCAGAAAGCAATTTTACTGTTCAAAACTCCATTATGTCTGAAAAAGAAAAATAAACAAACCTAGAGACAAAACCATTCCCTCTGCATTCAATCACCATGATGAGAGAAAATGCACATTTTTGTAATCAAAGCTGTATGAAACCTTCAAGTTCTGTGACACACGGATGGCAACAGATTACTGGGTCAATTCACACGATCTGTGTTGATATTACTCAGCGTGATATCGTGCAAACACATTTTTCTAAATATTTCCACCACTTGGCAATTTTCACTGGGGTACCTGCCTGTTTTCACCTGGTTGGAATTACCGTAGCAAAGGAGCAAAACTTGCATCATCTGGAGTCTGCAGCAGAGGCAGACATCCTCTTCTGGATCCAGCCGCACAAGTGGTAGAGATTACTCTTTGTGTGAGGTAAGATCAGCTGGGCTTGCTCAGATCACCGGTGGAAGCTGTGGGAGCTACACCCTTCGATCTTGTCTGAAACAGATTAAGGAACACTAAAACCAACTGCTCTGCCAGCAAAACTATGGGGACAACAACTCTGGCAGGCTGAAAGAGAAGAGTAGCTGGGTGGTACCGGGGAGAAGAAATCTCTTTCCCTTGCATAGCTGGACCGGGAGGAGGATGTCTGCCAATAAACTGAGTGACCCTGGAGAAGAGGAGCAGCCCCACGGTGTTGGGAGATGGAGCTTTCCGGTGCTGCCCCGCTGTCCTCGTACGGACAGACTTGGAGCAGAACGGTCTTGATCATTCCTGGTCTGAGACAATACCCATTCAAATACATGGAAATGTTCCCATCAACACAGTCACACTGAACAGCCTTTGGCTACTCCTCTAAGACTGTTGACAAGGGCCAGTAGTTACTGTGGGATCTGTGGTTAAAGCTGAAATCATTTCACTGATTTCACTGGGGATAAAGGCAGGGAGCAGGGTACAGCTGGTAGTGGAAGAGGCTTTGGGCCCTGCCAATTTGGATGAAGAGCTTCCCTTTGCTCCCGGGGGAGTGACGTCCTCTGGGCACTGTGCAGCAGCTGTGGTCCCCTCGCACCCCGCTGAGCGGCTGGCACCCGCTGGGGAAACCAGCCTGTAATCACTAGCACCTGACATGCACTAGATTTAATTTCTGACTTGGAGGTGAACTACAGCGCAATTAGCAAATCTGGTTCAAATTATAACCCAGCTTGGGTACAGCCTGCAAACTACAGTATTCTTTGCTAGGCATTTGTCCATGACAGCTAGAAGGGCTTAAATAAAGTCGCTGCACTGAAGCGAGCTCAGCAACTGCCTGGGAAAATGCTGGAGCAAGGACAGCATAGAGCCCCGCTATCACCTCCTCCTAAAAAATGATGCAGCAAGGCAGTGGTCAGTGGGAGACTTGGCTGGGGGAAGTATCCTTCCCACCCTGCCTTCCGTGGGGCAGCACATGAAATCTTCCCCGCGGGAAGAAGGCAGGCACAGGCGCACACCCAGCGCACAGTGCGAAGGCTGCCTGCTGCCGCTCCTCCGCTCCGGGCACGGCGACCCAGCCACGAGGGACGGCTCCAGGCCTGGCTCCGCTGGGCACCGCGGCAAGGCTGGGCAGCACAGGGCAAGCAGCCTCCCCATTTCTTCCTCGCCATTGGGACTCTGTGCTTTTCCTGTCCGGGGCAGGTCGGGTGCTGGCAGAGTGTGGCAGCAACCTGCGGGGCAAACAGCCAAGTCCCCCAGCCATGGCGGAGCCAGGCTGGACCCTCTGACAGGGAGGCAGGATCAGGAAGCCCTGGTAGGTTGGCAGCTTTCTCTGAGCAAAATCCCTGAATCCCACGCAGCATTTGCAAATCCCACCAGAAGCTGAGGCGCGGCGCAGGCACTGCAGGGTGTTTATTCCCCACCACCGCCCTGCTGGCTGCTGTCGGCGGGTACCATTTTGGGGAGGTACCCCAGCATCTTGCCGCTCCTTGATGGAAAGTCACAGAGGCACATCTGTGCTTGAGTGGTAACTCTCTCTGCAGCAGAGGCCCCTCTGCTATTGATTTCTACCCATTCAGCCCTGCTGTGGTATATAAAGTAGGCTTAGCGTGAGCTGTTTGCACCAGGGCTAGATTTATTCTCAGTGAGCATAGTTGTGCCTGACATTAGAAACACATCTTGTGCAGAATGTCATTTTTAACATCCGCTATAACATGCCTTACTGTAGCGCATTCAACAAAGGAAAAGAGGATTTTTGGAAACAAACAAAAAATTAACCCAACATGTTACAGCAGTTTCTAATGTAGGATACCTGCAAAACCAGAGCTCACCATATGTTAAAAGTATCATATATTTCTTATACCTGTGGGAAAGATTTTTCTCTTATACATGAAATGGACTGTATTACAAACAGCTTGTTAAATGTGTGACAGATCGGCTTGAAACGATGGTTCTTGTACTCTACAGGCCTGCACATTTGCTAATAAACTGACTACATATACAAACAGTCTGTTCCAGGGTTTAAGCTCCTATTACACTGGTTCATGTTTCAACATGCAGCCACTCTGTAGTTTGTGTTTTCAGCAGAACAAGTAAGTGGATGCATATGCATTACAATTCCAGACATCATTCCATACCAGATGTGGTGCCTTTATTTTTAGTACTGCAGGAGTGTCTGCTGACCCTTTCTCGCCCCATGTCTAATGAAAGATTGACTGCTCTGGGTTTTCTTATGGTGAATTATATATTAGAGGACAGTGGATTTAAAAATTAATTCAAGATTAATTTAGGGATGACTGCACATGGAATTATTTGGCCAACAGATGAAAAATGAAAATTTCACTACAAAGAAAAAAAATCGTAGAAGTGTCAAATTTTAATCCAATTTTCTATAAAGAATGATCATGTTCTGAGACCCTTCTGAGGACTACAATTAATCATTCAGAGTGATACCCCTTTTCCACTTGCTATGCAAGCTCTCCTCTGAGCCAAAGCACCATCCGTGCTCCTCTGAAGCAGGGATTCATGTGCTCAGCCAGTGAAATAAATTAGCACTGTACCAAATGGCTCCAAATTCAGGAAAACACAATGGCTGAAGCACACAGTTAGGTGAAAGAAGGCACAGCTATTGCATGGACTAAAAGAGAAAAAAATGTAGTACCACTTCTAGCCAGATTTACAGCTTCTACAAAGGCTTGTAACTTTTTAGGCAAATGAGAAATGAATCAAAAGCCAGAAAATGGATCTCTTTCATTTGAGGCTCTGTTAAATTTTAATGGCAGTGCTAGATGTAATACAGACACCCCTGCTTCACTAAATCAAAAGGAAAACACAAAATTGACTAAATTTTATCTTATATGTTTAACTGTTGTGGGCTTTTTATATTAAATAAAATAAGAAGACAAGACTCTAATGAAAAGCAGGCTAACAAGATGGATGCTAGGAGCTCACCTTACTGAGAAGGAAACAAGTGTTGCAAAAAAAGGAATAAATAATTCCTTTGAACTAGTGAAACATATTGATGTAAACAAGACTGCACTAAATAAAACCCTCCGGTTGTCATGATTTCAGTGGTATAGTCACATGTTTATTCTGTTTCAGTCTAAGTATTTTAATATTACATAATTTTTATTGTTTGTAGTAATCCTTCTTTTCTGGACATAACATGCATGGAGGATGAAATGAGGAAAACAGAGAAAATACACTGTATTCTTCAACCATCAGGATGATCTCCAGAAATAATTTTTCTGTACTCTCATATCCACTTTTTTTTTTTTTTAATATCGGTTCTTAAAAATTAGCAGTGCCTATTTTTCAAAGTGGTGAATCAACTGTAGAGAATGAAGCTGTAAGCTGAAAAGAATTTAATAAAATTGAATGCACTTTCCATTGTGGAATGTAGAAAATTTAAAGGCCTTGCTGCAATGTATGAATAGTACTGAGCACATAGAATATGTTAACGACAAATTAACTGGGCAACCATGGATGCAGGATAGAAATTGCGTCAAATCAAGGGCTGCAGACTGCAGGAGTGGAGCAGCTAATCTGCATAAGCTCTCCCTACCCCTCTGTCTGTTTTGTACCTTTCCCTGGCTTGTTACCTTATTAGAGAGGAAAACATTTAAAAAGGGACTCCTGCAGGCTGGCTGATTTCTTGCTGAATCAGCCAGCTTGCTACTGAATTGATTTCTACATCTTCCACCTCATGAAAGCTAGAAAATGTTTTTAATTGAACATGCCTTTAATTTACAGGGCATGCTGGTGCAGAAGAGAAAAGGCTGAGAAAGGCAACAAATGTGTCCTGTATTTATATACCATAACGATGATGAGGTCTTTTATTTATTGTAAATGAATGGTTATTTAATATGTGTTATTTATCAAAAGGCAACGTATATACCAATAAATGTATGTAACGGAAGCATAAATGCAGTAGCATTTAATTCTGAAAAATAAATGGAATCTAGTATGGGGGGAGTTATTGAATAGGGGTGTGCTGTAAGTGTACGGCGAATAAGAATAAGGCCCTGTTCTTCCCATGATGAGACACCGATGACACTGGAAATTGTTTTGACAATAAGATCGCTGGTTTTCAAATTGATCTGCTGAAGTTCAAATACATGTATTTTCACTGAGCTAGCAGGAGAAAGGTAATTTTGCTAACTCTGCTGTAATGGATTTTTTCAGCCAAAAATCATAGCCAAAAAAATCTTGTTTGAGTTTTTAAGTAAAAAAACATGTAACAAAAATCTTTTCTCATGTTGTATAAGATATATAGGAGGTCTATTATAGGAGGCCTTATGATAGTTGTGTGGAATCAGGAGTTTCTGTATATATCCAAAGCAATTTCTTCTCGGAGAGCTGGTCTCCCATACTGTCCTAGTCCAATGTTAACATAGATTTTAACTGAGAAGCCCTACAGTTTGGATTTAGTACTACCAAAATTAACATCTTCTACCATTTTTTGGAAGTTTAGTATTCTTGGATGAACACATAGGTACTTATTCAGGAATGTACTGACCTCCACAAAGTACTCCGGAAAGAAAAAAAAGAAGATTGGGTAAGTGGTCAGTCCTACAAAATTAACATTTACCGCAGCCTAAATGCTTTGAGATGTAACATCATCTGCTAAGACGAGCTCAGGGCCAGGAGCCAGGAGTTCCTGAGTCTTATTCCAGCCCTCGCCACCAGCCCACTGTGTAGCCTTGGGAAAGTTTACAGCATGGGGGATAATGATTACTGAGCTGTTGCCTCCTTGACCTAAGCGTTTGTATTCCTTTCTTGCCTTTTCAGTTTTTATCCCAATCCGTAAGTTTACGAGGCAAGGACAGTACCTGACTTCATAAGCAAGTATTCTGGGAGGGATATAAATCTCCAGGCTTCAGGGCATAAGCCAGCCTGTAGAGCTAAACAAGGGAAACTTAGCTTCCAGGCAGATTATCTCCAAAGAGCCAGCTGTAGTGTTTCTTTGTCTGAAGCAGCTGGTACTGACCACTCTTGGAGATAGGGTACTAGGAGAGATGGATCACTGGTTTGACCCAGTATGGCAATTCCCAGGCTCTTCTACGGTGCCAATTATATTACTGGCAGTCAATAACAATAATAAGATTACCAAGAGGAATTTAACTAATGAGACCAAATAAAGCACCAAAATTTGGTGGAAGGGAAGGTCCATCGTATTGCCAGATGTCCAAAACGTATTGAATCAAAGGAGATTTTTTTTCCCCTGTGGTAATTTTAAACACAGCTTTTCAAAGTATCTGCTTTTGGAGCCTTCTAACGTAATTTTAGTGAGATCGGTGGTTGCATAAAATAAAGCTTGAGAAGGAGAGTGACATATAATTAATGGAAGTGAGGGAGAAGTGGGAGGAAGGAGTAGAAAGTTTATGAAAGTTTTCAGGATGGAAGTGTGCAGATTGGGAAGTGATGGATAACGCTGAATTACATAAGAAGCCACAAATGGGGAGGCAGGAGAAAGAGGAAGCCTTGCTGCACTGTCCTCAGTACATTATACAATGTTTCCCAACAACAGAGTCTGGGAATCAAAATGATGCCAACAGTTAGCAGCCAACATCTGAGAGCTGCAAAGCACTGAATTCCCTCTGATAGCAGTGGATATTTGGAAGTTGTGAGCGCTAGAAAGATTTAAGCTTTGATTAAGGGCAGCGGCTTTTGCTTCACTTCACTTTCCTAATCAATTCTGTTTGTGGAAAGGATAGGGAGCCCTGACGCTGCTGGAGCTGCGTTAGTCCGTAGGTTAGAGTACTGCGATCCCAGATGGCTGAAGCAACGCCAGCTGGTAGCACTTGGACAAAGAGTTCAGTCTGATGAAACACAGCCTGACAGCTGGTATCAGATGCTGGAGAACGTAAGTTTCACTGAACGTGTTGCTATTGGAGCCATGACAGAAATTTCAAGGGAGGAAAAAAAAAAATTAAATTTGAGAGACATTAGTAGAGGATCTCATCTGCACTGAAAGGAGAGCTCAGCCATGCTTTGCTGATGTTGCCAGCTGAGGAGTTGGCCTGATGTTTCTAAGGCCCTGTTTACACTACCATGTAGTAGGAACTTAGTATAATTTCTTGTTCAGAGGAACCATTGGCAGGTTCCAAAAACAAGCCTAAACTTGAGGCCATTAACTCGTTTGCTAAAAGCTGGATCCAATTGCATCACACTATTTTGGCAATGGTCCCTTACTTGCTTTCAGTTGTAGTGCTGAAGGGACAAAAAGACAGGATTCAAACTTTGTAAGGATTTGCAAATTAAAAGCCAACATTTTTGACTGCACCTACAGGTTGACCAGAAGAGCAGGGAGCCATATCACAAAGGGACTCCCCTGCATGGGGATGCAGCTGCATTTTGTGGCAGCTGAAGTTTGGGCCTCCATCAGATGTAGACTTGAATGAACTGCATTGTGGATAATGAAACTTAGACATGTCCGTGAGGCAAAAGACAACTCTGAAAGATAAGTCTATTGGCGAGGCATAGGTGGAAAGACAACCTCACAGTTGATTGCCGCTGCGCCCTGACCATCAGCACTTAGGAATCCAGGGTACCCTTGGGTTACTTTCTTTGCCCTACTGTGTCAGTAATTTCTGGGTACCTCACACTTACGGGTCCCGACCCCAGCGCCAATATTTCTGATTTTGGACATATCTTCAAAGACTCTGTCTTGCCTAAGCAGCCTATTGCATATTTAAGCATATTGCATATTCACAGCTGTGGGGCTGGGATTCTTACCATCTTATTTTTGCAGTCTAAAAGTTAGGCATCAAATCAAAGCTTGTCATCTGGGCTTTCTCAATAGCTAGTGGAGATAGCAAAACTTGATTGGAGTAGGTGGTATGAATTGTCATTGACAGACACCAATTGCTCTCCTTTAGGTATAGAAGAATGTATAAATGGTATTCTCAGAGCAGATGTTGTTAGCATTTGTTTAGTTAAAGTCTGGGCAGGTCAATCCCACTGTGTTTAGGATTTTAAGATGTATCCCTCTTGACATGATTTGTAATCTAGGTTAGGTGTGTCCCCATTCATCATGTCATTGCAGTGACTCCTGTTTGCTAATAGCTAAGTCTTTCCTTGCATTGTAGGAAAACCAGCATCGTACTTAGGACTGAGAATCTAGTGGCAGTTTTAAGCCCTGAGATGGATTTATCTCTAAATACCAAATAAACAAGGCCTAGGAAGTCTTAGAGCAGATCAAAAGACTGGATGAAAAGGGAGCCATAAAAAGGGGTGTCCATACTGATGCACCAGGTGCCTCCTTGTCACACACAGTGGTCTTACATATAAACTCAGTAAAAAAAACTTCACAAAAATGGGGTGTGGTGGGTTAACCTTGGACAAGGGCCAGACACCCATCCAGGCATTCTCTCACTCCCCCTCCTCAACAGGACAGGAGGAGAAAACAGGATGAGAAAGCCCTTTGGTCAAGATAAAGACAGGGGGATCACTTAACAATTGCCATTATGGGCAAAACAGACTCAACCTGGGGAAAAATATCTTAATATATTGCCAGTCAAAATAGACTCAGGTAGTGAGAAACAAAGGCAAGCATTAAACCAACATGTTTCCTCCCCCCTTTCTCAGGTTCAAGTCCAGCCTTCCCTGAGGGCACAGGGTGGGTGAAGGGGGTTACAGTCAGTACACAGTACTCTTCCTCTCTCTTGCTCCTTCCCTCTCCCACCTTTCCTCTGCTGCGGTGCAGACGATCCCCATGGGCTGCAGTCCTTCAGGGAAAAACCTGCTCCTTCATGGGCTTTCCATGGGCTGCAGCTTCCTTTGGGGCACATCCACCTGCATGAGGTCCTGTGTGGTCCGCAGTGTGGATATCTGCTTCTCCATGGTCCTCCATGGGCTGCAGGGTAATACCTACCATGGAGCACCTCCTCCTCCTGGGCACCCAGTACAGGGAGCAACAACGGAAAGACCTTCCACCTAGTAACTGTAAACATGCTTCTGTTTACATGTTTAGCTTTCAAAATTTCCCTTTTGAAAGGTTTTTTCTAATTCATTCTTTCTCTGCTGTTTCATCTTTTTCATTTGGCCTCAAAAATAAAGGGTGGAAGACAAATGGCACACCACAAAAGGAGAAAAGCAGGCAACTTATAAAAATTGAAGCCTTCAAAATCAAAGTGTTTTGTTATACAGTTTTGCCTAAAAAATTAAAACAATAAAAAAAAAAACTTTTCCTAGAAAGGATTCTATATTCAAAAGATTGTTTTCAAGTTGTTATTATAAAGAAGCCAGCAAATTGTCCCTACAAAACAAAATAATAGATGATATTGGGAACCTTTTATCTCTTTCTTTAAGAGTGTCATCAGACCGAAAGGGCAACTTCATTCTTCTCCCAGAGGTCTAAGGACAAAGATGTTTTAATTTTCCTTGGTGGCATCTAAGAGCAATGAGATAGTATCCAAGAGCCAATCTTAGAAAAGCAACAGTAAAATGCTTGCTCTCTTTTCTATCTATATTTCATAATTACTCAGAATTACTCTAAGTCAATAATCAATGCCATTTATTCCAGTGAAAATTATTTAATGGCATAGAGCCATCAAGTCGTAACTCATTCAATAGGTCGCATGTATTTCCTCTTTCCCCTGTCCCTCTCACTGTTTGTCACATACACCCGCTGTGTAATGTTTCAAATTAAAAGGAGAAATTGAGGGCAGGAAGTGTGTTGCTTGTACATCAGTTTATTAAACCCCTTATTTTCATTGGTGCTTTTAAATGCTGTCTTGACTGGAATAAAGAACTCTGGCATAATTTTTGTTCACTTAAAGAAATGAAATATTTATTACTTTAATTACTGAATGGAGTTATTTAACTGGATTTTCCTTATATTTCACCTTTCTTTTCCTCTAGTGAAATATAATTATTTCTTTTTTAGATTTTTTTAATTTTATTTTTCTATTTTTGCTAATCACAGTAGCTATATGGGAACCCTTGTGTTACATTACACAATTTTATCAGCACAGAAGCCTAGCTGAAAAAGCAGTAACAAAAAATGAGGTCCTAACACAGCAAATCCGCACTTAGCAGAGCTCCTTTATTCAGTGCAATTAAAAGAGCCATCATTTTTCTTACCACTGCTTGGCGGTGGGCATCAAGCTGCCACTTGGAGAGACGCCAACCGCACACACCATTGACTACCCCTCCAGCAGATGCACAATTTACCAAAGTACAGGACTGAATGATGTGAAAATGGAAGCAAAAGCCGGGCAGACCAAGAGAAATCAGCATTCAGCTTTTGCATTGCTAAAGTCCTTGGCAGTGAAAGGTGGGAAGAACCCCAGATCTACCTGGGAAGGGGGCAGGGAGCATGGCACTCTAAAAGTGCATTACCGGAGTGAAGAGCAGACTGCAAGCAGCAGCAGGAAATTCAGCTTCAGGAGATTTATGAGCAGCGGTGTCCAGAAACCCAGTGAGGAGCCTCTTGAACTGTAGAGCTGTGTTAGAAGAAGCTTATTCCCTCCCTCTTCCCCAGCATGGACACGCTGGGCAGGTGCTAGGACGTTCTGATGTCTCGCCTTGATTTATTTATTTGATGAAAAATAATGAAAGGGATGATCCTCAAGAGTCCTTGGAGATTCCATTAGCTCTGCAAATTGAGCATATTGATAAGTTGGTGATTATTTTGAAATGAACTAGAGAAAGTGAAAGGAAAAATGCTTGTAGGAAGGGTCTGTTTAATGCACAGAGATTTTAAAGTGTAGGTAATATTTCAAGTGTATCAAAATACAGTAAAAAGACCAGGGGTTAATTATACTGGCACGATAGTTGGAACCACATTATTATAATTCTCTTGGAAAGCACTATGGAGCATATGGAGTGAATGAGGGGCCTATGAGTGCATAATAAGTTCTGTATGGGGATAAGGTGAAGGAGCAAGAGCTCTCTTGTGTGTAAGAGGCACTAAATAAGGGGAAGAAAATGATTTAACTACTTGATGGACTAACTTTGTACATAGCAACACATTCAAGGTGCCCTATCCTTTAAGCAGCAACATACATAAATTCACTCACTGCTGTGATTCATCTTCATTTCACACAGCAAACACCACTACAAATAGTCTACAGAGCACATGCTGGAGAGTTGGCTGTTCACAGACATGCTCACATTGCATCAGAAGCCTGGTATTTTGTGCTGTGCAGAACTGTTAAGCATTTACATTACAAGTTTGCTTCCCTGCTACTGCATTTTTCCTTTGTTATTTCTGAATAGATTTTGGTGTTTCTAGTTCTCAAGTCACTGGATTTTTTGTGCAGGGATCCGACCACCTCTTAGACGATCATCTCAGTAATGGAGAGCAAGGGAAGACAAAAGATCCCCTTGAAGATACTCAATTCCAGAAGATTCTGCTGGTGGCTTTGAAGGGTGGGTGTTTGCTCACTTAGATGAAAACTAATTTTAACCATCTAACAATAATGTTGTAAGAAGAAGTTTAGACATCAAACTTAGACTAGGGGATGAATTTTTAAACAGCTAAAGATACGTGAAGCGAATCCAACCCAAAAGACTGTTGCTTATTTAAAAGAGGAGAAATTACACTGCAAAAAGAAGGCAGAGAGAATTCACAGAAAAAAAAAAAAAAAACCAACCAAACATAAAGTCAGTCTTCTGCCTAATTTCCACTCAGTATGGTCTGTGCTGAGCAGAACAGGGCCTTTAGTTCATGAAAAAATTATGCTACTAGTAAATAATAAAATCCTCAGGAGATAAGAAAAGTAGCTCAATTCTGGAGGTGGAGCTCTGAACCAGGGTCCAGTTCTACTTTTAGTGCACCTAAAAGTTTTGAAATCTTCCAGGGATGGGACCATATAATTAAATATTCCATGGTGTGAGGTACAGCAAAAGTTCAAAAATATTCACTGAGCTTTGCCACATTAATCTCTTCTGCCTAATTTTTAGAATTTATAGTACCTTTGGGACTATATTTCCACTTTTCCTTTAATGTCTACATTTGCTTTCACCTCTAATGAATTGAGGGTACCAGTATTAATGCTTTAACTGGTAAAATTCTACTTTAATTAACATTTCTACTATAAATTAGAAAAAAACCAAATACTTTAGAAACTAAAAGCTGGTACACAAACTCACTATGCAGCTAATGTCACTTCTAGGAATCTTTTGGTTATGCCTATCTGTAATTGACTTAATCATCCATTACAAAAAAAAAGAAGAAGGAGAAATTGAAGTCGTTTATAAGAGTATACCACATAAGGGAACCATTTTCAGCAGTTTATCAGTTTCATTTGGGCACATGATTCCAACAGCCATGACAAGGCCATTTTATTTTCCAAATTGTGTGGCACACATTCAGTAATAAGATTCTTTATAAAATCAGTCTCAATACAAGTAGCATATAACCTTAAACAAATGCCTTTAACAGCAAGTAAAATAGCAGTCACCCCTTGGTAGAAGACTTTCAAGGCTCAAGAACTAAAAGTCTTCCTCCAAACTCAGTCCTGTCTCTTGTTGAGATAACAGGGAAGCAGAAGATAAAGCATAGGGACTATATTTTAAAACATTTAGATAATTACAAACATTCAAAAGCTAATCACTGACCTAAAAGTTGATGTTGTCTAGGTATCAGCAGTTACAATAATGCATCATTATTTTGTGTAAATAGGCCATTACACTTAGAGTTATAGCTACTGCATCACTTCAGTATTGAAATACGATGTCCACTGGAAACACTATAATGAATTCAGCAACAGACGGGCAAATAAATTAGACACTGGAAAATAAGGGGGTAAATAAACTCAACCTGTTTGGCTAGATGAAGAGAAGGATGAAAAGTAACTTGATCACAGTGTATACGTACTTATGCTTGGAAACTGAAAATAATTAGGCAAGGGCATTTCAGCCTAACTGACAAATGTATATTTATCTAACCTCAACTTCCAGCCAGTGTCTGGAAGCTGTTCCTTTTGTAAGTCAGAAGCTTTCCAGTGATTGGAAGCTGAAGTTAGACAAATTCAGTCTGAAATAAGAAGCAATTTCTTAACAGAGAAAGTAATTAAAGATCAGAACATGCTGTTGCTTCACATGAAGATGGTGAATTCACCATTAGTTTAAATACTGTTGTAAAACAGGGACACATTAATCCAGCTTCTGAAAGAAATTGTGCAGCCTGTGGGAAATGTTGAAGAGAGAGGACTGGCATATGCATTTGCTACAGGATATCTAATGGATTCCTTGTTATTGCAATGATACAAGGCATTAATGGAAACTTTAGTCTGTCTTGTTCCTCTGAAATGCTTTCATCTTACTCAAGTGCTCAGGCTCGAGGAGATAGGGATAAGAGGATGAAACTCAGTGGCTTCAGAGTATGGAGGTTAGAGTGCATTGCTCTGGACTTGCAGGCAGTGAAATGACAGATGTAAATGGTCTGCAGCAGCTTTACAGGGAATCCCTTCATGCCTCAGCCTTGGCACAAGCCACATGGTACGCTGCTCCAGCAGGCCCACCACTGCTGGTGTTGCCAGATGCCACCCGGACCTTCCAGGTAGAACTTCATTCTGGGGTGCCTAAGTTTGTACCACGTTTACATGTAATTAGGAGACCTACTGTTCTTCTTTACCCTGTCCACCGATGGGCGCCTCATGGGTGCTCAGTCAGAAACATGCGCCCTTGGTCAGGGGGACACGTTTTCCTAAACATGAAAACAAAGATAAAAATGAAAGCAAGGGGTTGGAGAGAGGAAGCTGAAGTTTGTTCTGTTGTAACAACTGGAGGCCAAACGGGAGGCACCCTGTTACATACAGTGAGACTAGTGCTTAGATAAGCAAAGGAAATGGAGGAAGAAAACAGATGTGAAGTGCCTTTCCCAAGATCACACAGCTGGCCAGCTGGGAGCTCGACCAACCAGCTGGGGCTCTCCCTGTTAGTCCAGAGCCTATACATCCTCCAGCATCTCTGGTGCAAGCCATTGAGTTGAAATATATTTATAGTTATGATTCTTGCAAACAGAAGTAGTCAAGGAGAAAATGTCATTGTTTGCATCAGCTACTTTCCATACCTGCATAAAACAGCCATTAGAGGCCTCAGGAAAGATATCCTGACCATTATTAACTCACAGTAACAATACAGTGATGACAGAAATACAGGGAAATAATTGATAGTATTTGTTCATGTTAAAATTTTGCCCTTCCTCCTCCCTCTCTCCAGCATCTTTTGTTTGGCTCTTAGTGTAAATAATTGGTTCTGTTGTCTAAAGCATATACCCTGTTTATTGGGTAGGAGTATAAAGCAAAGCTACAGATGTCAGATCAGGACCTCCTTGTCCTTCTCCCTCCCTGGTTATTGAAAACATTGAAAAAAAGACAAAACCAACAAAAGAATAATCCAGCAGAGAAAGCATGTTCAGTGATCCTCTGTACACCGCTACCGTACACCCCTCCTCTGTACACCCCTACTGTAAGTCACATAGAAGAACATTTGTAACACATGCCCCTAGCCAAGGGTAGCGACTGGCAGGCATTCCCAATGTGCTGTAATGGGCTACAGCTCTCTGGAAAAGTGAGATTTCATTTTCACAGCTATGCTGAGCCAAAGCGAGAGCTGGAATCAGAAATGCTGTCAGCCACTCTGAACTCCTCTGCTTTGGCATGGTGACACACTAGCTCAAGGTATTGTGAAAATATTACTTTTCAGTATAAAAGCTTGGTAAGCTGGCTAGAGTAACAAGCAATGTGACACTGTCTCACTGTCTCTTCTCTCATTATTTTTAGAAACCCCATTTTAGAGACCCAGAAAAACACCTTTATCCTAAACTGTGAACATTCTGCTATACTGTCCTGTTTGGCACCCAAGCCTTAAGGACAGTCGGTTCCTTAGCTTTTCAGAGATACATTTTAAGCGTTCAGCTTGAGTAAGGAGCCTCTGTAACCACACAAAACCCAGCTAGGATTTGATCCCCTTTTCTCTGGGACAGAAGGAGGAAGAGGGAAGTTTAAGGAAGTAAACTTTTCAGCCTATATTGAAATATTAATCTATATCTTCTTGGCTCCTATGGTCTCACTAATTTAGCACCAAAGCATCCCGGATGCACCTAGAGCAATGAGCTCTGCTTCTTAGAAGCAACGAGGGCGGCTGTAGCAGTTGCATGGGAAGGGGACTGCAGCGTCTCTGTGTTGCTGCCTGGTGCTGCCTAGGTCGCTCCTGCTTTGTTTTGCCCCAGCGGGCTGGGCTGTGCTGGGCTGTGCTGGGCTGGGCTGGGCTGGGCTGGGCTGTGCTGGGCTGGGCTGGGCTGGGCTGGGCTGTGCTGGGCTGTGCTGGGCTGGGCTGGGCTGTGCTGGGCTGTGCTGTGCTGGGCTGGGCTGGGCTGGGCTGGGCTGGGCTGGGCTGGGCTGGGCTGGGCTGCTGCAGGCTTTGGGGAAGGAGGCTGCATTCTTGCATGTCCGACCCCTGCCCACCTGCTGTCCACCCACCGCATTGCTAGGGCCTGACGGGAACTCTGGAAAAGGTATTAATAGGTTATCTTGGAATAAAGGTCAACAGAGGAGCATACATACTGCTTAAATTAGTGTGCTATATTTACAGCAAGAGTTGCAAGTTTCAGTCACTGGAAGCCTCTTGAAAAGAAATGTGACCTCTATGCCCATGACAAATCATTATTTCTTTCCCTGAAGTTATAAGCATGGAAAACCACAGTAATGAGTTATCAGACATTTTAAACTGGGATTATTTCTGTGCTTCTTTGGAAGGATGTGGTGTAAAATCCTGACTGATCTCACTAAGAGATTAGATAGAACAATGTAAAATATCCTAAAAATTCTGAATAAAGTCATCCCTCGCTCATGAATGAGCACATAAGCATGCCTAAGAGAGCAATTATTTTTTTCATACATGTGATGGAAATAAATTGTGTTAAGTGAAAATAGATGTAGGTAATGAGAATTCAGCACAGAAGTAATTTCAAACTTTTATCTTGCAGATTCCCACAAAAGCAAAAATCTTCTAATCGTACTCTATTATAACACCCAAGAATCAATACCAGAATCTCAGTGGACCTTGTGGGTTTAAAATTAGCTAGAAGAGTGCAGGCTCTGATCTTCACACCAGGGCAAACCAGCATCCAAACTGGCAAACATTGCTGCTTCCACAGCTGGGTGAGTAGCACCATGGTGAAAATACCAGAAACACAGACATCTGCATGTGAGGATGTACTGTAGCTACAGTTTTACAAATAAAACATCAATATCACTCTTCTATAGGTGCTCAATAACCAGCCCTGGGGGATATGTTTCTAGCCATATAAATAAGTTTTTTAGTTCATGGGGGAAAACGTCCATTTTTGGATGATGTATAGAAAATAGATTACTTGAGACAATCTTTGACCACACTTAAAGTGTAGATAAAGGAAAGTAAATGGAAATTAAGATAGAATAGTAGACAGCTTTCAGTTTGGAAGATTTGAGCCCTTTTTGTTTTTACAGAGGTAAGCTGCCACTGGAATTTCATAAAATAACTTGTCAGCTCTCCAGCATTCTCCACCTGGGCATCTCAAGCTTTGTCCATTTTATGGTGTAGAAGGATATTAATGTCATCATTTCAAGGGGTGGGAAGCTAAGCTCCAGAAACTTAGACAAAGTTTGACTTTGCAGTCTTTGGCAGAATGTGGAAACAGAAATATAGTGCCCTTATGTGTAATTTCCTGCCTCTATAGCTTGGCCTTTCTCAATGTAAACCAAGAGAAAACCAAGCCCAAATTTCCTCCCACTAAGGAATATGCATGAGCTTATCTGAGAGCAGACTATGCTGCTATTCTTTTTATAAGAAATAGCTCAGGCCACACCTAAATACCAAGCAATGAACATTTGTGGCATTTGAGCCATTAATTTTTCCAGACAACATTTCTGATGGTGAATGGCAGAGGATGTTGTGTGGGGTTCTTTCTCTCCCTCGTCCTCCCCCGCCCCCCACTGCCGCTGCTGGTCTTGCTGCTGTGTCTTTATCATACTTTGTAGGATGGCATGTCTACTTTGGGAAATGATGATTCCAGTGTGGGTGGATGGAAAGAGATCTGCCAGAGGGTGCAAATTTCAAATTGCTGCCACAGATACACCCTTCTGTGCTGTCTTCTCAAGATAGCAGAAGAAGTCTCTAAGGAATGCCTGGGGCTTGACTCTCGGCGTAAAGGCAGACTTCTACACCATGCATTTTTCTTTCAATATTACAGAAACAGACAGCGTAAATACAGCTAATGAATTCAAATTGACTTAATCACTTATTCATAGAGGAGGCCATTATGAAATCCTTAATAGAAGTGGTGAAATATTTGTATGTTTATCCCTCTGATCCCATTATTGGGCTTGAAAATTTGTTTAAAATGCTGTTTCCAAGTCAAGGTGACTCACCATAGGTATCTTTACACTAAAGTCAGACTATATAATTTTAAAATATCGATAAGCACAATGTGTAAAAAGTATTCCAAAGTAGGGTGTAATGCTTACCACTGCAAATGTGAGACTTTGCTATGTGAAATATATGAGAAATGGAAACACTGGGGAAGAACAAAATTTGTGTCTAAAACAATACTAGTAATGATTACATACCTTATCTACCTCAGCCAATAACATGCTTTTCTCAGAGAAAGAGAAGAGAGAGAGCCTGTCTCTAACTGGCTGATTACTCAGTAACTGATTACTCAGTTTCTGCTTCCCTGCATATCTGTCCTTATTAAAAGGAAGTGCAGAAGTTCAGCTGGATATGTGCTGTAGCCTGTGCTGTTGACTGTGTTTCGGGGTGGGGTAGGGGTGAGAGAGGGAACTGATCCAAGGAGGAAAATGAAGATTTCAGAGACAGAATATTTATGGTAAAGTATTAACTCAAAAAGTCACTTGCTTAGGAAATATTTTGCTTATATTAACAAAAAAAAGAAAAAAAAGAAAAAAGTTACATCCCTGTTTAAGGTCTTTATTCCCTCAGTGTGGTATAGTACAGACTCCCAAGTTGATGTTTTACTGGAGTTCTGCGTAGCCTATAATGTCTGTGTGTACTTAACCTTTTGCACATGAAAACTGTTGGCTGATGTAACTGCTTCATCTTCCTTGAAGTATAACTGGACCAGTAGGTCTAGTCTGCTTTCCATTAGCTTGTATATGTGTGTGTGTCACCTAACATAGTACTTGTAAGAAAACTCAGCTAACTCATAGTTTCTATTCATCAGAGCAAGATGTAAACAGCAAGGGAATAAGCAGGTCTGCCTGCTTATCCTGAACCCTACTGCACACCCAGGCTATGTCACTTAGACCTATTAACCTTCTTTTCCATGGATACTAACTTATGTTATGCCTTCCTCCCAACAGGCACACTTAATCACTGCATGTGCATAGTGATTAGAAATCATGGAACTTGATAATAATATAGGATGGAGTTGCTTCCACAAATTACTGCTTGGAGTAGTGCACACTGCTCTAAATCAGTGTATTTATGTGACACACAAGATGGAAAAGAAGTGAATACATGATCTATGTCAGGGATTTAAAAATAGCATTCTTCTATGAAGAAATCATAGAAATGAGATTCATCAAAGCTTAGGCATCAGTGTTCTATGTTTATTAGCTGAATTAGTGCTATATGCTGGTTACTGAGAGAGAGGGAGAAGCTATATTATTTTCTTTCCCAAAGAACCCAAGGTCTTCTGATATCAGGACACTTTCAAGGCTGTTAGGCTCCAGGAAGTCTCAGACAAGTGCAAGTGTAAAATTCATATTTGTGCAAATATGGCGTTCCCCTTCCAAAGAAAACAGCCAGAGATTCTGATACTATGACTGGTATTCTCTGAACAATGTATTAGGCAGCTGTAGGAAGTCTTAATGTTTTAGTGGCACTTCTTTTTGTTTTATTCCTTTGACATTGACATGTTTATGCAGCTATAAATTCTTATACAGTTAAAAAAAAGAGCAAACAAAAACCAACGCCCAAACAAGAAAATTAGTGTGATGTGACTTATGCAGTTACAATCACATTTGTTACAGTTTTTACCGGTGTAGCTGTGGCTACGGAGAGATGTCCTCTTTTATACCTAGTTGTACAGTTGAAGATGGTGCTATTAACAGACCCTTCCTGGTGGAAGAATCACATCAAGAGAAGTCAGACCATTTAGCTCCTACTTTCCTCATCCTCGGAAAAGAGGCACAGATCTTTGAAAAATGAGAATTGCCTATGGTTTATATTAGTAAAAAATAAATAATGTTAAAATAATAAATATCACCCTTCTGTTTCACAGTTGTGAAGGCAAAACTTTTGAGGTGTGGTCAAGCTTAATACAGGTATGTGAACTATTGGTAGTGGAAGGGAAGAGGAAAAAAAAAAGGATAAGCAGACAACTGATGAGGTGTTGAATATTTTAAGTGATTATTTATTTGTGAGTTTGTATTGGTGATGAGGTATGATCTTATCAACATTATGTCAGTATTAACAAAGTTGTGTGCGTAGAAGGAATATATCTGCTCATTTTTCACATATCTTTCACTTTGTGCCCATATGATGTATATGTAGATAAAGATGTACAGAGTATAGTATTTCAGTTACCATATATCTCAGTTGACTCATATATGTTTGTATGTATATATATGTATGTATACATATACATATGCATATATATACATGCATATGTATACATATACATATGCATATATATACACATGCAGCAAGAGACATGTATATTTAAGCTGTTAGAATCATATTTGACAGTGTCAGTGATACAACACAGCTGTTTTAAAGTGGTTAGATCACCACTTATCTATTACAGCCAGGAACAATATCATCAAGAACGTTATTATTGTATTATACTAGCTCTAGAGTTTCCAAGTAGGGGAAAAAAAAAAAAAAGGAAAAAAGGCAGGTGGAAGAGGATACTGTTTAGGAATGGCAAATTGCATTACAGTTTTTAAACATGACAGACTGAACCTGAATTCTCAGTGGAATGAGGAGGCAAAGCTATTGACTCTTTGGCATCCCAGTACAAAGATCTGTAAAATATTTGTTTGCTGGAAACTATTTCTGGTCTTCACTGAATAGCCTGCCGTTAAAGTGTCCTGCTCCTCTTGCATGGAAATACATGAACCATGAAAGCAACCTGCTGCAATGTTGATTCTTTGATGTCTAGAAGCTCTCTTGCTAGACTCAAATTTCAGGGTTTTGGCACATATCTAAGTAAACAAACAAACCTATATCTAGTCCATTTAAGCAGAAACATGGGACCTTAGGAAAGGTAAATGGACAATTCATATGCATTTGGAGCTTTTTGGAAGGACTTCAGTAGGTGTTTGTGTATTTTTTTACTAAAAGCATTTAGAAAGTCACTGCCAGCAAATCAGATAAACCAAAGTTGATGGAGTTAAAACTAATCTGCTGCTTAAAAATATTTACTGTTGACACAAGAGAACACTACTTCTTCAAGCAGTCACCTGAGTTTGGGATCACTAAGCTTTACTACATATCCTTGAATCTTAAGTTAGTGAACCATCTGCTTATGAGAACTTTAACCACAGTAAAATGTGAATCTGGAAGGAGCAATACGTCAAAGCACTTTTGAACCTTCATGTTCAGAAGCTTTTGAATAATTAGGTTGACTCAAAGTCTCCTTACTGAGTCTGAAATAAGTATAATACTCCAATATACTGATAAAATCAAATGTACATAATAGCATATGTTCTTACAATTACAAGTAATTCAGTTACCACAAATTGGCAAATTATTGCTTATCAGACATTCACAGTACGTGAGTCTATGTGAGCTGCTTGCCTTGTGCCTGCTGCACTTGTGAAATAAAATCTATTAGCATAAACTTCCTCTTTGGTTTCACTCTGGTTTTGCAAGGACAAGAAGCATGCAGGTGAGCCATTATTGTAGCTCAGATGACAAGTGGTAACTTGTTAAGTTCTGACAACTGGATCACTCATAAAGGCTTGAATACATCCCAGATATGCCTCTAACAAATTCTTTTATGCTACAAAATTATATTTAAATATTTTTTTTTTCAGTAGAGAATTAACTTCCTGAAATTGTAATCTTCTTCCAGTGAGAAAGAAAGAAGGATTTTTAACCTGTTGATGGAAGCATGCTAAGTATTGCTTTTTCTGTTTCACATGAAAACAGAGCTTCTGAGAATGCTTAGGAAAAGAGATTTAGAAACATTAGTGGAATTTCACAATCTCAATCAAAACTTCCCTTTGTAACTATGTTACAGGAAACTTTTAGGTGAGATACTCCGGACTCTGGTGCAGTGTTCCTTGCTCTGCCTGAAATCCAGTGACACAGCCACACATTACACAAGCAAGAGTTAGACATAGCACATTAAATTCTTCTTGCATTAGACAGCTACAGGCACTGACCTAAAGAATCTTCTTCTCCACTGAGACATCTTCATTGAAAGAGTGGCAGAAGTAAAGTATTACAAGAATCTCAGCTAGCTACTAAGCAAGACTTTGCCTTAATATTAAAACTGTCTGTCATTGAACAAGGTATTCCACAATGGCTGTTATAGGATAGCCTGGTGTACAAGTATTTGCCAGAGCATGGAGCCCACCAGGAGGCCCTGTGTCCTCATCTCCTCTGGCATGGTCAGCTCTAATACCATGCAGCTGTGTAACATTGGGGAAAAAAGCTAATTATGAGAAAGGGCTACAAAGAGTTTTGTCTGGAGCCACTCCACCTTGGCTCAGGGGCTGCACAGCCCTCATCTTGGTCCTTGCCTGAGGAACGGTGGAGGCGTGTTGTGCCTAGCTGTGTACCTTGCTGATTTTGACCTGGCCTTGCTCACTTGGCTTCCTGGCTTGACCTTGGACCAGTCCTGCCACTGCAGATTTGCCTGGACATCACTGGGGTCTCAGCTGACCAGAGTTACTGTGATTGCCCTGTTCTGCTCATCTTCTTTGAACGCTGGGAGATGGGGCCTGAGTCAGTGAATACCCTACCCAGTTGGCCTTGCTGTCCTCCCAGGCTCCTGGTGCCTCTGGTCTTGCAGAGAAACCCCACGCTTACAGCTCTTGAACAGTACTGCCTTCTGGACTAAAATAATTTTTATTCTGCTCTACACTGTGAACAGAATAATTGTTCTGGAATAAAGTCACTGTGATGGCCAATTTCTTCATGTAGACCAGACCTAAATGGATTTCCTACTTTTAGGATTGGAGATTTGATGGAGGTCACTGTCTGTAACGTGGAAAATCCTTTGCAGTATGGAAATGACATGTAGAGAATTAGCAATAGAGCTGTATGAAGCATTTGCAATGAAGCCAGACAGCACAAAATTGACCTCTTTGGGGATTTCATTATGAAGTCAAAAAAATAGGGCTGTGTTGCCAAGAGTTTTCCTAGTGTTTGCTAGCATTACGGGTCAACCTTGACACCTTGTGTTTTGCCTTGCAAGTCAAGCAGTGTTTGCAATTTCTTGTGGCTTTTATACAATGTCAGATATAATGTGTTTTTACTACATTGTGCTTTGCATTGCTGAACATATTTCAACCAAGTGCTTAGGAGAGAGAAAGTGAGTTTAAGTATTTCTCATAAATATATTTCTCATAAATATATTTCTCATATATTTCTCATAAAAAGTATAAAAAGCAGTCAGTATTGTATCAAAGACAGCAAGCAGGATAGCTCAGGTGACTACTAGTCTGTTCTTTGATACCAGTGAGAGCAGAATAATGGAAAGCGTTGTATGAAATTCAATTAATAAAGAATCGAAGTATCAGAATATGTTTAATGCCTGTCAACATGATCTAATGGAAAATAGGTCTTGTCACAAAAACCTGAATTCATTCTTTGATGAGATTACAATTTTGGTTGACAAAGAACCTATGTAGACATAATGTGCTTAGAGTTATGCCAGGATTTTTTACTTCCTGGGGTAAAAGAAATATAGTGTTGAATTATCTCAAGAAGGCACACAGTAAATGAATTCATAATTGGTTGACATTTGAAAAAGTAGCTGTCTATGGCAAACCATCATCAAAGAGAGAGCTTATGGGTAGAGTTCTGGCAGGATCAATGTCAAACCTGGTTCCATAGAACAACTTTGCTAGTGACTCTAAATATACAGTTACTAATGATAAAGTTTTCCACAAAGATTAGTGGAATAATAAAGAACAATGAGAACAACGCATTCAAAAAGAGACATGTGCTCTGCAAGACCCATGGTTCTGATTAGCTTATTGAAAGGAAGACTCAAGGTGGGTTGATTTCACTGCAAATGAATCTTCATGGGAAGAAGATGATAAATCCTAAAAGACAGTTTAATCTGGGAAAGGAAGGTAAAACAAAAATGAGTGATAGAGCATTTTAAGTCAAGCAAATTCAAATTAGAATCATAGAATAGAATCATAGAATTGTTTAGGTTGGAAAAGACCTTTAAGATCATCCAGTCCAACCATTAACCTACAATACCAAGTCTACTATAAGCCAATCAAGGGTAGAAAAATTAGGCAGACTTTCAGTAGTCAGGTTGATTACCATTGAAATAAATTGCCAAGAGAAGTATGTTAGTCAAATACACCTTCCTGGATTAAGTGTAGAAGTAATCCATAGTAGTTTATAATGTATAGGATATCAGAAAAGATGTTCTAATGTTTCCATAAACACAATAAATCTCAGAAGATCGATCAATCATACCTAAAATTGTATGTCTAAAAAATTTCAGCTGTGTTCTGAAACTCCACTGTGTAGATGGCAGATCAAGTCTAAAGGGTTCATATTTTCTCTCCCTGAGCAACCTTCTCCATGGACAGAAATGGCCATCCTTGGAGATGAGAATGAACAGCTGGGATGGATGGACCAAAGCATCCTGGCTTGTATCAGGAATGCTGTGGCCAGCAGGAGCAGGGAGGTGATTGTCCCCCTGTACTCGGCGCTGGTGAGGCCGCACCTGGAATACTGTGTCCAGTTTTGGGCCCCTCAATACAAGAAAGACATTGAGGTGCTGGAGCGTGTTCAGAGGCGGGCAACGAAGCTGGTGAAGGGTCTGGAGAACAAGTCTTATGAGGAGCGGCTGAGGGAACTGGGGTTGTTTAGCCTGGAGAAGAGGAGGCTGAGGGGAGACCTTATGGCTCTCTACAACTACCTGAAAGGAGGTTGTAGTGAGGTGGGTGTTAGTCTCTTCTCCCAAGTAGCTAGCGATAGGATGAGAGGAAATGGGCTCAAGCTGCGCCAGGGGAGGTTTAGGCTGGAAATTAGGAAAAATTTCTTTACGGAAAGGGTGGTCAAGAATTGGAACAGGCTGCCCAGAGAGGTGGTAGAGTCCCCATCCCTGGAAGTGTTCAAAAAACAGGTAGATGTGGCACTTCGGGATATGGTTTAGTCTAGTCTACCCTTGATTGGTTTAGGTGGGCTTGGTAGTGTAGGTTAATGGTTGGACTGGATGATCTTAAAGGTCTTTTCCAACCTAGACGATTCTATGATTCTATAAAACCCTTTTAGTCAGATCTTCTGCCAAAAGAAGGAAACATAGCCTAAAACTGTTCACAGACATTCTTTACCATCTTAAATAGGACTTACATAATGTTTCTCCATGCTTATTCATGTAGTGATTTTTACTGGCAGAAGTCTGTGAGCTCCTTTACCTGAGCCACAGCTCAGGGAAGTCGACAGGAGTTTATAATCTTTAGATCAGAATCTCAGGTAAGGAATCAAAGCAATATGTAACTAATCTGATATATTTTGATTCCAAAATATGAATTTACAAATACTTACACATGAGGTTAGCTTCACATATTTTAAGCATTTCCAGGCCTTTCAACAATGATAGAATTGCATAAATCTAAGTGTGATAATAAATTCCATCATTAAAATCTCAGATAGTATCAAGATCCACAACGAGACCTAGTAAAAATATCCAAATGAATAACAACGTAGTAATAAGTTAACCTGATGAGATGCCTGTAGACTTTCATGGAGCATTGGAATATAATACATATTTAAGACTAAGATGAACACTCCGTTGTTCTAGAGAGCATCAAATTGAAAGCTCCATTCTTTCCTGTGACATTAGAAACACAGTTATTGTGGTAGATGCCAAAATTATAATTTTTAGCAGGAAGACACCAAATTCTGGTAAACAGCTACCCTGCAGGGTTTTTCAAAGATTGATGATGTTGCACAACATCTTCTACTTTTAAACTGTATTTTTCCTGTTGTTTCTGATTTTCATAAGATCTCTGGCAATTAAGGAATACAGATCTATTGTCTGGATTTTTATTCTCTGTTACAACTTTTGTCATTTAAAGAAGCCACTGTAGTCATAAAAATGCTGAAGAATGCAGTCTTCATCTTTGGTCTTTCCATGCCTTTTAGGAAAGCCTTATAGTCATAGAGGCCCTAGCAGTTTACAGTTGGAAGGTCTCTGGCACACATGCTGCAAAAAAATATCTCCAAGGGTTTCCTCCTAAATTCCTGTGCCAACTCATGGTGATAGTAGGGTGCAGAAGAGCATAAGGGACTTTTAATCAGCCAGGGAAACAGCTGGCTCTACTTTGTGAGAAAACAGATGCAAGTTTGGACAACTGGTAGGGTGGCATGATTGCTAATGAATGCTCTTAAGTTATATCTGAGTTAGAAGAAAGGTAAAACAAAGTCAAGCATTGTCAAAGCCTACCAGAAGATAAAACCACAAAAATATTAGGATTGTTGTACTGGTACAAACCAAGGGCTCACTTACTCCCATGTCCTGTCCGAATCTCAGAAGACAACAGTGCCATCCTGGCCACTGACTGCAGGCACCCCCATATCTGGGGCACGGAGCCTCTTTGTAGGGGGCTGCTCTAGTTGCTGCACCCTTCTGTGCAGCAGCTGAGCTCCTGTGGCTGTGTTATCGGGGGAGCCACGGGAAGCTTCATCAGTGTCTCCATGACTGGCCACTAAAGTATACAAGGTCAACAAGTCCAGGATGTAGCACTTGAACCTTGTCTGTACTTGAAGAGGCTGTTAAATGCAGGGGCAGAGGAATGTTGGTCAAGAGCACCCTGCAGAACACACAGAAAGTTAAAGGCTTAGTTGTTATGTGGCCAAAGGGGTTGTCCCTAGGAAGGCAGTGCTGGAAGCAGTACCCAGCTATACCCATGGATCATCTTGTACGTGAAGCCTCTGAGGTGCCAGGTTGGTACCATGTGTTCAAAGCATCTCAGAGCATGGCTGCTTGGAAAGCAGAGTAGGCTCTAGTTTTGGCTCTGTGGGTCGATATGAACCTCGTTGTCTCAGACTGGAGATGGGCTACATAGGAACTTGTCATGACATAGAGAGGGCACAACCAACTGTCTCATGTTTGGACAATTAAGACTGAAGTTGCCCATTGGCTGGATTTTACAAGACCAGATATCCTTACTTGTACTAATACTTTCCTTAGCATCAACTGCACTGGAGGGAGTGGGTATCTGATTTTCAGGGAATGCAGAGCTTAATCCAAAGGCCAAAAAAATATGGTCTTTATTTATGGGTACCCATGTATTGTACTTCTAGGCTTGTAGACAACATAACAAAAGTGATCAGTTACAGCTTGTAAACTCGAAGAATTATAACAAAATAATAATGACTACAAACATGCCTGAGGAAGAGTAAGAACAAGAAAAAGAACAAGAACAAAAAAATAATAAAAACAAAAAAAAGAATGAGAATGAGAATGAGAATGAGAATGAGAATGAGAATAAGAATAAGAATAAGAATAAGAATAAGAATAAGAATAAGAATAAGAATAAGAGTAAGAATAAGAATAAGAGTAAGAGTAAGAGTAAGAGTAAGAGTAAGAGTAAGAGTAAGAGTAAGAGTAAGAGTAAGAATAGGAAAGACTGAGCCTACAAAAATCTGCCTGCTATTATGCCCCTAGCTTCTGACTACTCTTAAATTTGGGGAGTATCTTGAGCCCATTGTAGTTTGTCTGTTTAGTTACCCTCAATGGATCTTTCTTCTAAGTACTTGTTCAGTTTCCTCCTGAAATCCTTTAAGCTACTTGCATCCACAGCACTCCTCAGCAAGGAGTGCCATGGGTCTGCTACCCGTGGAGCAAAGTGCTGACACCCAGGGCTTCCTTAAATGAAAGAAGAAAGAAACCACTCAAAACTCACAGTATCTGAAACTACTCATGCATGACACATTTGAAATTTGATCACTTATGTAGTCCTGTGCCCTTTGTTTATATGTATATATAAGACGACCAACCTGAATGATTCCTAGCATGCAATGCAGCATTCATGGCCGCACCATGATTTCCTTTGTTTGGTAGACTGCCTTAATTATAAATCTTTAGGAAGTGAATTATGCCTGAAGTTTTTCCAGCACCTTACAGCCATCTTCACATTCAGCACAGTCAATGGACTTTAAGTTTTTTTAATCACAGAGTGCTGTTTACAGACAGTTATGCCACTTTCACCTGCTCTTACTTGTCTCAGCCTGATCCACGGATATGCAGCATCTTTAAGAAATATTGATAGAAACCTTGGTTTTAAATGTTTTTGAAGCATTGTTGAGTACTCTTTTTTCCTAGATGTATGTAATTATTGTCCTTCTGCTATGAGTGATGAAAATATGTTAAAATAAAATTTAAAAAGATTGGCTTTGAAATTCTTGAAAGCTAGATAAGGACTTTGACACAGCACCTGCAGAAGTTAAGTTAATTTTTCTTTATTAATTTTTAAACAAGAGATTATTTCCTTCTGGGATACATGAGGACACTGTCTTCAAGACCTTGAAAAAATTGAATGTTAGGTCTCATTAGTACTGTCAGGCAGTAAGATAATGATTTGAGAAGTGGCTCATGAATGGGAATCTTTAAAGTAATTCCTTTGTTTCATATTTTAAAGGTTATTCTGAACAAAGAAAATGTGCAAACTCTTGTCTTTCACAAAATGTATCAATATTAGAATAGGATACTGCTTTACAATTTAAACTAGAATAATTGGTCTGCCAACCCAAGAGGCCATAGTAGAGATTTGGTCTCAGCTCAACTTTTATTGAATCCTGGTTTCTTGGCTGGAAAGGAGACCTCAAATCCAATATTGATTGCAGTCCAATAACCTTTGGACCCCCAAAGCCTCTTCACGTCAGCCATACTGTATATTACTGGAGTAGAATGAAAGAGTCAGCACAGAAAGGAAGTGTTCCCTCTCCTCTGTCACTGCTGCTCTGCTCAGCTGTGTCTTGAGAAAGGAGGGGAAATGAGCCCCTCCATTTTAAGCATAACTAGTTCAGATACATCATGATAAAAACATGAACAAAATGATTGTGTTTGCTCTTCTGAAACATTATGCAAATTTTTCATTTTATATTTCTATGTCTAGCAGCTATAAGGAAAAAAACCACCAATGCCTGAACCGAACAAAATGCAGGCTAAGTGATGAGAGCCTATGTGTTAAAAAGCAACTAGCAATTTTGCTAGTCTAACATAATATCCCTTAAAGCGATCTAATCTTCAAAGCAATCTAATCTTCAAATATGTGTTGCTAAGTCTGGTCTGAAACTTGGGAGTCTTTACAGTCTGTTCTCTGTAGACTCAAAAATGGAGGCAACCAAAATTGCTAGAAATCCTGAAAATGTAGGTCAAGATGTTTATATCATAAGAAGCTGAAGGGTCATTCTTAGTTCTTGGTAATAATAATTACTATTAATTGGGATAATGAAATCATTGAGATGTCTGATCTCATACCATTTGTTGAATAAGGCAGTTTAGGAATACTGCCACCTGTTGTTATGTACTACAGTGATTAGAGATAGGCAAAACTAAGTCCTCCTTTTCAGCAGTCTGGACATCATTGATATAAGTTATCAAAACATACTGAGCAAAAAAACCTGCATTAATGGGAAGAAAACTGCTATGTTCAAATAAATAATTGTATAGCATCTCACCACTGAGTAGATAAGACTAAACAGCTCCGGAATATAAAACAGAGTCTAATGAACAAACCCTTCACTTATGACAGTGCCATACAGAGTTATGGCAGAGTTTTGGGGAGGTATAATAGCAATCTATTGTTAAAAAAAAAGGTCAAAAAGGAGTTTCATTTTCTGCAAACTACTCAGAAAGTTTTCCCCTCACCTATTTATCTAGACTTAGTTCTCTGTTAAATAACCTGTGATATATCTGGATGGGAGAATGGGTGCATTTCTAGTTTAAATTTCAGCTAAGGGAAGGTGTAGCCCACAGTCAGATTTCTCTCCTGAGATATTTTTTGGTCACGCTAAAGGTGGGGGTCCCTGGCTAAGGCACAGCCCAGTCCAGGGTAGGGTTTGGATTAGGTTTAGGGCTAGGAGGGAGACCTCCAGTGGGAGTGGGGCTGCAAAGGGGTCACCTGCATTCTATTTTCTAGGACTACACATCTCCTCTTCTTCCATCACAGACTCAAGCTCAGCAAGTCATTCCCACGCGCGCAGAATAAGGCTTCACCCCACAGTGGTGCGGTGTCCTCTGCACAGAGGGTTGTTAAAAGTGCTCAGTGATAACACTGATATCCCTTTCACTACAGAGTCCCAGCAGTGACAGAGCAGCATGGCAGAAGATCATTAGCCACAATTTTTGTTTAGATGAAGGAATGCACAGTATTTTTATACTCATGAACTACTAATTTTGCACTCTAGGCCTGTTTCTCCCATCATCCACGTGCAGTTACTACATCAGCATGGTCCCACTATGCACAGAAAGCTAAACCTAAACCAAAAACATTACCTCGTGGAATGAAAGAAACAAATCTTAGCAGATTTAGAGAATATTTCTTATGTATTTATGGTCAATGATTCAAATTTTCAGACCAAAAGAATTTCTCATGAAAATAGCATGGTTTTGGAACCACCTTTTCATTTACAAACATCACCTTCCCCTGAAATCCAGCCTTTTCCCATTTAAAACTAAATTTAATAGAAACTCTCCACATTACAATATTTTAGTACCTTCTGGGAGACTTTACTTCTGGAATAAAGCTAGACTGTACCTATTTGCCGGGTTTTGGGGCAAAACCAAAAAAATTGTATCCAGCTTATTGTGCTACTTTATGCAGTCCTCAAAAAACAGACTCACTGTAAATGTAAGTGCTCAGTTTGAATAAAGAATCTCTACCTGTTTGGCAAGACCCTATTATGTTCCAAATACATTGTTGGCCTGGTCATAGTCTCTTGATAATGAACTGCATAAAACAAGGATTAATTCATTGTTAACTGCTTTATCTCAAACTATGCAGACATTGCAAATTCATTTGCATTTCAAAGCAGGGATTTGCTCAAAATATTCAGATTGGCTTGAGAACACCTGCTTTTCAGATGCAGCAAATAACATACACACACTGTTTCTGAAAGGCAAGCTTCAATCTTATCATGAAATTCTGTATATCAGAAACCAAAGGATGGAAAAAGGCAATAGTAAATAAAATCAGTTTTGAAATGTGTAAGAAGCATTTTAGAGAATTTTTTTCTCTATACTAATGCACAGGCGTATATTGGAGGTTGAGGCTTTTGCCAGGCATTTCTGTTCCTTAAGTCACCTCAGCAGCGGGAGAGAAGCATCAGCAAAAGGGGAGAAGCGTGGGTTTTACAGTGCTCTTGCACATGACTGGCATCTCATTGTGGAGCCGCACAAAGAGCAGCTGCAGAGGAAAGTAAGCGTGCTGCCTCCCAGGTTCTCATCTAGCTCATACATGAAGAGAGCGCATTAAAGGAATACGAAAGAAAAAAAGAATGCAAACATAGTATTTCAAGCAGTGCTGGCTGAAATGTAAAAACCAGATGAAAACCTTAAAGCCTTCTACATGGTATGCATAGGAAGCACAGAGGGGAGGTGTGCCAGGGGGATTGGAAGTGATCTGGCCGAATTTTTAAAAGCATGTAAGTAACCATCAGGAAATGTTTAATTGTAAAATGCAGAATGACACAGTAGATATTGCATTTTTTAAGGATCCAGAGAACGTAAATTCTGTCTTTTCTGAGGGGTTTATCTGACTGAACATGGATATTTACAATGGAGGCATCTGAATTTGTTATCTTAGCAATGGAAAGAAATAGGTATTTTTTTATTGTGATTGATTTCTTTTAATTCAGACGTGTATTGGAAGGTGATGACTCATGACAAAGAGGTGACTGTATATCTGATATTTGGTCAGAAGAATCTTGCCTCTGTCTTTTTGAGAAAATGCTAACCTTTTGCAGTTACCTCTAACATGCTTCATTTGTCCTTTTTCTGAAGTAGGGATATTTAATCTGTCTCGAGGAGAAAAACAAAGCTTAACCATTTATTTTTAAGCAATACTTGGATAGAAGGTATTACATGTGTATATACAGTTCCATCAGTATAGAGTTAACACCGTTTTTAATAATCAAGGCAATGTTATAATAGTCACTGCCAACCAAAAGAAACTACCCATAATGCAGCAGGAAAGACATACGAACGTTCATACATTTGATGACATAATCCTTTGTAATAACTTTACTGAACTGAAGATAGATGTCTCCAATAGCTTTCTTGCATTGCACACATGAAAAACATAAATTATTTGATGTTAACAACTTAAATACTATGCGTATAGAATCATAACACTTTTGGGAAAACTTTTGCCTTTAACTTGGTTGTTCAAATCTAAGATGGTTTTAGAGTCATTTCAGCTGATGCCTGTTCAGAAATTTGAAGGAAGTTTAAGGACCGGACTCACCCATCAGGAAAATTTCCCTCATGGGGAAATTCCTCACGGGTCTTGTTCATTTGTGCCTAGAGCTTCCACTTGGGACACAAGCTGCCAAGGTACTTGCAGCTCCAGGAGAAAGGCTACAGATGTACGTTAGACTCATCCCATCAAAATTTAGGCCAAAGGCTAAGGCACCTGTGTTACAATGACAGTCAACTTTGGTTCTCTGGAAGCCATAGGTCGCCTGTGGTTCTGCATACACTTCTGAAATAGCCTGTTTCTTCAGGTACAAGACAGAGAGACCAGCCTGACCATTTCCCATTTTAATCCACTTCATTGAATGACCCAATTTTTAATGTCATGATTCCAAACCTAAATTTCTATAGGTAATCCCACAACCATTCCAACCTTCTGAATTTGGAGGCACATGAGCAGAAAAATATGAAAACAAATACTTCTTCAGTCATGAAAAACATTCTATTCAAAGGGGACAAGGGTTTTATTTCTTAGTTTTATTCTTTAATCACAGATATGCAAGCAGTGGGTTGTAGAGGACTTCCTGAGGTCCCTACCAAACTCAGTTACTCTGTGTTTCTATTAATAATCACTAACTAGAGTTCTCCAAAAATTATTTTCTGTCTTGTGAGGGAAAAACTAAATTAGAAAGAAAAAACAGAGTAGCAAAAGCTCTGATCAAGTCAAAAATTTTTTTTTTTTTTCTAAATGATATGTAGGAAATAATTTAGTGTTGCTTAAAAATGCCCAATGAGATGAAACTATTTTTTAAAGCTTTTCAGGGTAAAACTCTAGTGTTCAGCATTGTTTAAAAAAATAAATTGCGATTGCATTTTTTCAACATAAATTTCCTTTTGATTTGTCTTAAAAATTTTTTTCCACTCTCTCAAACTGGATAAGGTTCTTCCTGGGATGAGGCAGACTGCCCATCACGTGGAGCTTTCACATCCAGAGTGGAGACTTCTTTGAAAGACTGCAGTTCAAGCAGGCGTTGGTGCTAAAGAAGGAGTTACTGGTAAAACTGTATTGACTGAGTCAAGCAGGAGGTCAAACTACATAATTATAATGACACCTCTGGCCTTAAAAATCTATCTCCTCCTGCATAAATAATGCATCAGGCATTATACGTGGTACGCAGTAACGATATGATTAATTATCTCTGATTTTCATTACACGTGCAGCTGCTAGTCTATACTTATAAAAGTTACTCCTTCATAAAGGTATGATTTTGAAAAATTGAGGATATCAAAAAAAATGTGACTGAATGTGTTGCACAGGATTCACATTCATGAGCTGGCTGATAATTTTCTGACTGTCTTGTCTTCTCTTCTTCAGTTGTTCTTATCCTTTTTTTTTTTTTTCCCCTGGCTATTGCTAAGTAGAGACCAGAGTCAACTAATAGAAATTTGTTCATGTAGAAATTCTTGTTTCTTTTCCTCTATGCCAATCTTTCTCCAGGTTCTTAAAGGGACTCAGTGTTTACCCACCAATGTAATTACCCATGTCCTCAAAAGAGTTCAGAGCTCATTTAATCATGAAACACAAGACTGAGACTTTCAAAAATGTTCTCTTTGTGTAACTCATGTTTTGATAGTCTTATCTTTATAGACACATCTGTGCTTTGACTCCAGCAAGAGTAAGGATTAGAAAGACAGGAATTTAAAACATAGATGAAATGCCACTAACGAAATAATGATTGTTTGAAGGTAGGGGAGGAGGAAAGTTCTGCAGTGAGACCACCCCACCAGCAGACTGAAATGCAGAAACTGGGAGGTATGAAATGCACAGGCAAAAGCACTCCATGAAGCCTTGTGAAGATTGCTGTGAGCACGCAGGCTTGTTTGGGGGTTCATTTTTATGGAAAGAAAGTGAGCAGCACTTCAGAGGCTTACTCCAAAGGTTTCCAATACAGCAAAGCCACCTTTGGTGTTGTTATTACAGATGAAACACCAAGTTACAGAGAAAGGCTGGTCAACTCACAGAGTCAGAAGTGGAAACCAATGGTTTCCATTAAAGCCACTGGCAAAGTTTCAGTAGATTTCAGCTGGAAGGCAGGATGTCAGTGCTCACAATATTTCATATTTTAACTGCAGTCTTTCAAAGAAGTCTCCACTCTGGATGTGAAAGCTCCACATGATGGGCAGTCTACCTCATCCCAGGAAGAATCTTATCCAGTTTGAGAGAGTGGAAAAAAATTTTTAAGACAAATCAAAAGGAAATTTATGTTGAAAAAATGCAATTGCAATTTATTTTTTTAAACAATGCTGAATACTACTTTTCAAACAAAATAACCCATCCTGAAAGACATTTTATTAGAAAATATCTGAAGCCAAATAGAGATACCTGTACCAGGAACCTCCTGGAAAACTCAGGAAAAAAGAGACCAATATGATAATTTTTTTTTTTTAATATCAGTCGACATCACAAAGAATTCTGTTTCAGCTAGAAAATTATAGAATATCCTCTCTTGAGAAAAAAACAAAAACAAAAACAAAACAGAACAACCAACCACAAACAAGTACCAAAACCAAACCAAAACAAACCATCAAAAACTAAAAGGAAAGAAGAAACAGACCATGCTGACAGAAAATTTTAGAAGTTGTAGCTGGAATATTTAAAACAGTCAAGCGAGTGTTTGACATTTCAGAAGGGTGTGTTACATGGCATCTGGTATGTAGCCTTCCATGAAAATGAGGGTGTAATCTTGCTCCAGGTTTGACATTGATTTCAGTGGGGGTCTGGTGAAAAAACAAGGTCCAGATCTCCCCCATTCTATCCACGTAATTTAGGCACCTGCCTCCAGTTAATGTCACAGAAAGCCAAAATCTTCTGTCTTGTATTACCTAACCCTGGAGATCTCTAAAACTTATGGGACCTTCCTGAGCAGCCTGAAAATTCCCAAGGTGCCTCAGCTTGTGTTCTTACATGTTGTTAGGAGCACCTGGCTGGGAAGCTGGCACTGACTCCTGCTTCAGGGCCACTGTGATGAAAAGTTCAGGTGGAGAAGTGCCTGGGGCTGCAGCTTTGTATAGCTTTTTGTTTAATTTGGTGGTGCAGCTGGCTGACAAGATTCCACCCCCATCTCTCATTCCCACCCCCACATCGCAATTTGCTTTCTCCTCAGTTGCGCTCTTGCAACTGGCTGTGGGACTTTGCTGGAAATGGGCCTTTTAAAATGACCCCTTTTTGGAAAAAACTTTAGAAAACAACATGTTTCAGTACAGCTCACTCTTGTGGTCTGGCTTACAGCTTTGCTCCATGCTCAATTACATCAGCCATACTGAGCAGGCTAAAATCTGTGATGCTAAAGCAGGAACAAGATGGCAGGAGGGATGCAAATGTGATGAACAGGCTTTGCCATGGGAGGGAATTGCAGTACAGGTTCCCTGAGGCATGCAGGCCACCAGCTGTGCTCTGAGCATGCCAAATTCCTGCTGTGGTCATTTTGACCCAGGCCCATGTTTTGTGGAATAGTCATGAGGATTGATTTTGCAGCCAAGAAGTATCCATGTACGGCTTTTAGGCCTTGCCTAACATGAGGGGACCTAAGACATAAATTTTGGGGAATACCAGAATAACCATGAACAAGAGCATGTGCAATTTGTTGAAGAGAGGCTTTACTGAAACTAGATTCGTTCCTAGCAAGAGCCAGGGGTCAGGGGGAAAGCAGAAGAGAAGACATTTGATTGCTTCTGTTTTTTAATAATCGCTGTGCAGTAAAAAAGGGAGTAACAATGAAATGTCAGTCGGGTAGTCAAACCCTGCTGAAAACAAAAAGGCTAGAATATCAGGGTCAAGATAATTTAACTGAGTGGAATTTTTTAAAGACACCCTAAGATTCACCTCTGTGAGTCATCGTAAAACAAACTCTGCTTTCTGAGCTATTTTCTCCTTGTAGAACTGCTTCTACGGTAATGTTTAAGCCAACACTATAGGCAGAATTGCTATTTTTTAGGTCTGAAATATAAAACTCATGATAATTTAAAAATTAGGCTCATTAATGTGGTTCTGCTCTTTCTATGACAGCCAAAAAAATAAAATATAAGTAAAATATAAGACCACATGTGAGGCCTTCCTTACTGAAAACCCCCCAAATTGCTTATCTTACTGCAGCACAAGAAGCAGGGAAGCGGGAAAGAGGAGTTGCAGCGGTAGTGCCTAAAGTCAAGTTCTCTGGTGAGCTGCCCTATGCTAAACGCAGTCTATAAATCCCTTGCAGCAGACTGATTTGTATGTTTTCATGCACTACTGACTTCCAGGTGAATACTTTCTGGCACAAAAGTAGGTCAGAAAGAAAACAGATTTGAGGAGCATGGCCTGTGTGTTGAGCTGCACAGTTAAACATGCCAAACTGTGCTTTCAGGCAAGTATTTTCAGCTCCCAGTTTGGTTCACTTCAAATGGAGATGCACTTGCAGTTGGCACAGCAGATGCTGGCACAAGGAGGTAAGTGGTAGCCAGGAATGAAGTCAGGAATTTGTTAGCAGAGCCAGCAGCGCATCACGGAAGAAAAGCGTTCACCTTAAGGACCAGAGAATTGATGTGATTCACCAGGCACTGCAGTATTGTGTATCTCTGACAGTTACCTTCCGTGCCTCACAACTGTGAGCCATGCAAACCTCTCTGAATGTCACCCTGCTTGTTTTTTTCCTATGGTGTTTGCCTAAGATGTATGATGTGGGTTGAGAGCAGAGAAAGAGAGAAACGACCCTGGTTTTGAAATAATTGAAAATCCCCAAAGCTCTTCAGGATATTGGGTGATGTTATCCGTGAGTGTTTCTGGGGGGGGGGGGGTGGTTGTTTTTCTCAGAGGAAGCAGGGAAGTTAATTAGACTCTACTGAAGTAACAATGAAGATTTACATCTCCTTCTTTTGCTATTCATGAGCAAATAGACTAAAGATGGTTGGACCTGATCTCACTGGGGCACCTCACCCATGCATCTGGTGGCTTTTACTGCAGCAGGAGTTTCTTAGTTAAGGTTTTCAAAATTCTTTCAGAGCCTGCTACTCATCTGGATAATCTAAATGTTTATTTACATACAAATATGTACTTAGAAAATAATTGATTCACTGATGGAATGACTATATGTATTTGCATTCTATGGACGTATTAAAGAGTATTTTGGTTTTATTTATTTCAGAGTGGCATTACATATTAAAAAACAACCAACCAAAATAGAAAGTACTGGACAGTGTTTTATTCTTTTCTTTCATTTCTTTTTTACAGTGCAGAATCTGATTCTAGCCTGGGAAGGAGCTCGTGGCTGACCTGTGCAGCATTTCCCACAGGACAAGAGCGTGAGTCATGACACGAAGGTGGCAGAAAAGGCCCCTACATCACAAAGGAGCATTAAAACAAGTCACCTTTCCTTAATTTCAAGCTAGGGTGCTTTGCTAACCACTGAAGTCCTGCTTCATATATTTAGTGTCTGGAGGACAAACTGCCATGCGATGTACAAATTACCCCTTTCTCTAGCTGATACACACAAAGATGGTCGCCACTGGCTTGGAGAGGCTCGTTACTGATGCTCATGCTAGTAACTGGCCAGTCAGAAATTTTTCAGGGAAATATTTTTGTGTCAGAAAAATGCTGATGCACTGAAGTGGAGCCTTTTACAGGGAAATGCTGAGCTAGACAGAAGTTTTGGTGAGAAGGGATGCTCAGGTGCACTCCATAGTGTGTTGTCAAAGTCAAACCTTTGTCCCTTCACCCTCCCTCACTGTTGGGCCACAGGTTGGCCCTTGTGAGCCCCTGTGCCTGCCCTAGGAACAGGGATGGAGTGGGACCCCAGGATAGAGCAGGGCTTTACCTCCTCTGTCAGTCTGCAGGGTCTGTCCGAGGACCTTCCTCCTTGCAGGGCAGCTGGATGTGTCCCCAGGGCTGCCGCAGCCTCATATGCCCCCAGGCACTGACCTTGCTGGGAAGCCCAGCGGTGTCTGTGCGAAAATGCTCTGGATGTGGCACAAGGAGGAAACCCTCAACTTTTCCAAAATATTGGTAAAACAGGGAAACTGGTTCTTGTTCAGCTGTTACCCTTAATTTATGGGACAGATTAGCCACCGCAGTTAGTATCAGACAGCCCCTCCCAAGACATCCAGCCATGCAGTAACACTTAGTACTGCCTTACATTTAACGAACGTTTTGCATGGGCCTTCCTAGGCAAGCTAGACTTTTAAAATTAGACTTTCAGTCCACACAGCAGATTGAATAATTCATTCTGCTGCTACATAAATGGCAGTTTACTAATTTCAGTTCCTGAACTTGACTGTCGTAAGGAACCTTCTGGACCATTTCTCAGCAGTCCCTCCCTGCAGAGCTCTGTGGAGGCACAAAACTTCCCTTCCTTGGCTGCAACTGTCACAGCCATTTTTTATATATATGTGCCTGTGTATTAATATAGACATACAGTGCACAGGCAGGCACACATCACTACACAGGAACAGCTTGGCATACTGTATGCGGGTGGGGAGTTGAAGTAGCAAAGGGATGGTATGAATATACAATTCGGGTCCTTTTAGGATAATTCCAGAGTAACAGTTCTAAATGCAGATCCTGGCTGAGATTTTTGTTTAATTAATTTTTTCACTATTACCGTACTTCTAGAAGTACATAAAGAATCACAAATAAAAAAAATAAAAATCAGAAAGGTGCGTTTTGTTAGAAAATGGCAACCTGATACTCTTCATTGATACCTCCTACATTCAACGCAATTTTTCTGAAGCTGTAGAGCCTGTAGAGCAAGAGCTTTTTCACATTTCCTTCCCACAAAGGACTCCTTTGCTCTAAGATCTGCAGTGTTGTGACATGGACTTGCAACTGGGTCACTGATACATCCTCTCTACACCCAGGACCTCGAGGCAGCATGTGGTGCAAACTCGATAATTTATGAGCCCCAGATCTGACTTGACTGTAGCTCCTAGATCTCTAGCAAGAAGGTTAGACCCCCAGGCTGAATTAGGGCTGTTGGGATTTTATAGTCTCACATACATGATCAGGAGCTTGTAACCTCTGCTTTTTTCCTGATTTTTCAATCTCCTTCCCACATTTGGAAATCTTGGGTCAGTCTTCCAAAGTTTACAATTCCAGGGTAAATTTGGCAGGAAGATTCCCCCTTTGTGGGGATCATAGGGTTTTCAGACTCTCAGACCAGCTGATCCTTGCCTTTAGTAGCAGCAAAATTAAAAATGCAGTTTGCAGCAAGGTTTCAGCAGCATACACTCCCTCAGAATAAACAGGTACTTTGAAAATTTAGCTGTTACTGGTTTGGTTTTTTTTTTCAGATTGTTGGAAATAAACACGTTGAAATTGCCTAATTGCAGATTCAACTGGCTGGGCTGCTGAATCCCCCATAACAAACTGGTATGGAGCACTGAGGTTTTGAAGTGAAACCACATTGTTTCCAGGGCAAGCCCATGAGATTCCTATAGGAGGAAAGGACACAAGAAGCCTTGCTGGAGGTATGCACTAAGCCTGCTCCAACCTTTGATGGGTCATAAGGGTTCAAAATAGTGATTGGGCCTTTGGACAGCTTCAAACCATATGTGTAGTGGTGATATTCAGTCTAGACTAAATTTAGTCCAAAGTAAAGCCCCTGGACCACATGTGGTGCAGATGTAGGGGCCTCAGCAGCGAGGGCTTTGATCCACTGATCTGCTTTTATTGTGCTGAAATGCATACAAATATAGATAAAACCTTAGAGTATTAAAATTTAGTCTGCAGTGAGATTCTCCAGGTTTGGCAAATCTGATCAGCTGTAATCCGTCAGTCTTTCAAAGCTCATTCATGAAGTGTAGCAGAGAGTTCATATCTTGGAAAAAAAATATTAATGTGATTTTTATAACCCATAGTGTCATTTATTTTTTTCTGTATGTCAGATGAATAAAAAGGGTCATTTTCCTAGTGATAGTGTTATCCACTGAGATAAATCAGATCCAGATTCTGTCTAACTTCAGATAGAAAACTTTTGGTTTCATTTTTTTATTTCAATTTAAATTAAACTGCTCACCTATCATCTTGGGGAAAAAGGACACATTTCTTAGTAGAAAATGTTCAGTGTGAAAATCCATGAAATGCCTGGTTTCCTATATTTATAGTGAACTATATTGGCAAAACGAGTTTTGTTTATTAGCTTTTGGGGAACCATGTTGTTCATGCACTGTACTTGTTACTCTTTATTTACAATCCCTCTATTTTAAGTGCTTCCTCATCCTTTTAAGAAGTATAAACAAATGAACGTGACTCAAACTGAAGACTGTACACCTTTGAAGAATTAAATTAAAGAAATAAAGAAGAAGAAGGGAAATGCAAGTACCAAGCCCCACAATACTTCAGTGCCCACTCAAGTTCAGGGAATTGGCAGTGGCTGATAGATTTGCTAAGCACATGCCATGAGTTACTGACTTTCCTCCATCCTTCATTCTCATGCAGGATGCTTTGTTTAGCCCAGATACATGGTAATCCCACTCTCCAGAGAGATGGCTGAGACAGGGACTGCAATAGCTGAGGCCATGCGCTTGATGTGACTGTGTGCTGGGAAAGTGCTGTGTCCCCTCCCAGGTTCTCTGTCTCATGGCAGGCAGCAAAAGCCACTGCCACAGGCAAGTCTAATGGGTATGTACAGCATGGCTATAGTCCCATTCTCCTCCGTGGGGGCTGGTGTGTGTCTGAGGTTCTGTGTGACCATGTCTTCCAGCTACTTTCGAGGCCACTGAAGAGATCTCCATCCTCTGGTGGAGGCAGTGGGAATAAGCACTGTGGGACTTCCCCAGGCTGTTGTTCCCTCACACCCATCCTCCAAGTTTGCACTGAGTGTGCCAGGTCATCCTCAGATCAGTGGGACATGAGGAAAAATGTTTAAATGCTGCCTTGAGACAACTGGCAAGTAAATGAGCCTTTTACTTGAGTTGTGAATGAGCAAAAAAAAAAGAACTTGAAGATAATTCATAATTTGCAAATTGTTTGTTCAAAGTCATCAGTACACATTTCTAAATAGCAAATATTTTTAAAAGATTCAGAACTCTCAGAAGTTATTCACACCAGCCAGAAATTATCCATATTATTAAAGAATATTATTGCAACAGCTATTCTGGTCAGCTAGACTTATCATTAAAGCAGTCTGTAGGCATATACAGTGGTCATAGGTTTCCAGTGTGAGGACAAATTCAAACAAACATGACATGGATGGGGTCAGTTAACACGTTAGTAATGTGATTTGGTCTCTGGACTCATGGCAACTTGGAGAGGTTTCCAGCCAAAGACCATGTAAAAAATAATAAATCTTTCTTATCTGAATTGAAACATGGGGAAACAAATACTTCAGCTATTACACTCCAGGGAAAGACAAGGACAATTAGCTACGAAACTTTTAACAACACAATGTTGTGAACAAAACTAGTGTTATACTGGAGCGTATAAGCAGAAGCACGCGAAGTCTGTAAGACAGAGTAAATCCTCTTGGTACTCTGCAGAACTGCTAAGACCTCAACCAAGCACCTATTCAGTTTTGGGCGCAGGACCACAAGACAGACAGGTACCCACCACAGAGAGCTCAGGTGTGAGCAGCAGCAATGATGACAGTTATGACTATGTTGCATGATATACAACTGTTCCCTGAAAGAAATGGGTTTGCTTAATCTGAAAAAGACCTGCTGACAATTTTCAAACTTGTAATAGGTTGCTGTGAAAAGAAAGAGAAAAATCAATTTCTTTGTGTCCTTGGCAAACACAGTAAAAGGGATATAAGGTTAAGTATTTGGAAAAACTTTCTAGGAACAGTGCAGCATTAAAAGCAATAGGCTGGAAAGATTGAAGAATACACACCCAGTAAAGGTTTTCAAGAATGTATTCACAAGTGTAGGCTAGGAGTGACATACTATGAGTATGACATCCTGCCTTGGGACAGGTGAATTGTCTACATGATTTCTCAAGACCGTTTGCAGAATCACCGTCTATGATTGTATCTTGCCTTGATTCTTTTCCTTAAGCCCAACGTAATCAATGTTTTCTATTTCATCTGTCAACTGCTATTATCTTTTTCACTAGCTGCAGTCCAAAGTATAAACCCCAGAAAGGAGACAGCATTAGTGCAGCAGCATTTACACATGAGCCACAAGTCCTGTAGAAGGAAAATCCTCAGGCACAGCTGTAACATTTTGCAGGATGTTTTTATCATGAGAATTGAAAATTGTGTGATTTTATTTTTAAGTCCTGATCTTTTAACTTCTCTATCTTGTAAGCAAACAGGCCTAAACCAACATTTCCTGCTTCACTTCCCTCTTTGGGAAAGGAGACAAAAGCTTAACTTGATACCTCAGCTTTCAGGTGAGTCTTTGGCTCTGCACAACTTTTGCCTTGAAAGCTTTGGGAAGAACACCTGACTTCAAAACAGGTTTATTGTCATTCAGCTACTAGGTGAAAAGTTCACTGTAGCTGTGCATAATACACAGCACTGAAATGTTTGATCTTTTGTATTTTGGTTCACATTTACAGTTGTGGAACTTATACATATCATTTCTTTCAAATGCTTCTGAAACTGTTTCCTTCAACCTTCAGGGATGTTATGTTTTCCTAATGCAAATGTATTAATTTGCTGCCATATTTTTAGATTTGGAATTGTTTTCCACAGACTGTCTCTGAAATATAATGAGCATGCACATTTTATTATTAAAATAACCCATACCCATTACAATTAGCAAAGGAGGTTAGTGTCAGGGTTTTCTGGCCGACAGTAATGTGTGAATTCATAACAAGATGTAGTACAGCCAGATTTTAGCATCCTGTCAAACATGTAAGTAGAATTTAATGTATTCAAATCCATGTTTTACAGTGCTCAAGTTTACAAGCTTATTAACATTAATGGTATGGTTATATAAACCTTTTCAGCTATTTGTACTGTAAAATAGTGAGAAAAAATATTGGATAATTAATTACATATTCTTTCAAAAAGCTCTCCATCTATTTCCATTTCTCTCTCTCCCCATACTTCTGCATAAGATTAATTTATTTTTTCCTGTTGATTATTATCCAGTTCCTACTATATTACTACTACTGCCACCAGTTACACTGAACAGCTGAACCTGAATATGAAGTGACATATTTTTTCCAAATAGATAAGAGTACAACTACAGCGAAGTTTCCTTGGAGGAAAAATACAGTTTGTCCACCTCCTTTACCAGCTTTGTGGATATTCAGGGTGTAAATGTTGACAAGTTTTTTTCTTTTAATTATGTGTTACTGCATGAAAACTAGAACTTTTCCTGTAAGTTGTGGAGCTTCTGACATGTTTTTATTGCCTCAAATATGGATTACTATAATATGCTGCCCTGGTGCTTAGTGTAAGAACATTTGAAAATGGCATTTCTTGCTGGATAAGGCTCCTTTCTTATAATATGATGTTGTACAGGGACAACATGTTTTATGTCTGCTCCATGACATGTACTGCCATCAAGATGATTTTTGGGTAGAGTTTAAGATGACAGTTTTGTTCTGTTGTATGCAGTCCTAACTACTGAAAGATTAATTTATTTCTGTGCAATATTCCCATTGCTAGTATAGTCACCAATGTACCTGCAATTACATCCCTTAGTTTAAATGAGAAATATTCTTCAGTCAGGATCCTGAAGGCTGGGATGCTTTTTTTGCTGCATTCCAACAGAGCACTTTTTGGATGATCAGAAGACTTTACATATTTTTATGGGGAAACATAGGAAGAATGTTGAATAGTCTTTGTGACAAAAGGAAGAAGAGACGATTACGTGGTGGTGGGATCAGGTCCTTCATAGTTATTTGGACCTGCTGTTTGAGAACTTGACTGTCCAGAAGTCTGAGTTTGACCTGAACAACCACTGTTGCAGTTAATATGCGATTTAGCACATTTCAAGTCCAGGTAGACCTCTCTCCAAAATGGCTCAGAAAGGAAAGATGCTCTGCCATCAAGATCATAAGGTCATCCTGTATTTTGGGACACTTAAAACCAGTCAGCGATTAGTTCCAAGGCATGGAAGGAACATACCCCTAGCAAAGAGTTAGCAAGAATCAAGTTTTCCAGAGTGACATTCGTTACACTGGAAGGCCTGTGAATAGTGCTGTCCCCGCTTCACCTGTTCAGATCCGGCAAGGCTGTGGCTATGTCCCTTTATATGATTAATGCTCCGTGGTTGTGGTACCAGATTGACTATTTTGATAAATATAGCAAAATCAATCAATCTCTCTTCCTTACAGTTCAGATTTATTACACCTAAACAGGAACTAGAATAAAAGACTTCTCTGTACTAATGAATGACTGAAACAAGCCTACCTGAAAATCTTAAAATTGGGGGATTTAAGACAGAAATTAATTTGCAGAGAAACTACTGGGATCTTTTATAGTTCCATGTCTTCTAACAAAAGTTAAGATATTTAATTTTCTCTACAGAAACAGACATTTCTTTGCATTCATGTTTTCAACAGGTGTGAATGTACAGAACACAGGAATTGCAGATAAATTTGAATAATTTATCATTTTAGAAGAAACATCATTCCCTTTTCAAAATGGTACTTAATTTTGATCACTGAAACAAGCTCTCTCACGGACATATTTCTCCAAATACTTTGCAGAAAATACTTCAAATACTTTTTGCAGAAAACTTGACTAGCAGATCTCATGATAAATGAGCAGTTTTTTTTCTGCATGTACCCACTGGCTACATCTCTACCCTTATTGTTTCTCCTCATTTGTCATTCAGAGTGATGTGCTTCAGTACCATTCTGACCAGTGGGTCACTGGGGTAAAATGAATTTGCTGACAAATAGTTAGGGCTAGTAGTTCTAAGGAAGATGGTACATTGCTCGCATCCTTCCCAGGCTTACAGCTGTCACAGTTGCAGAAGCTGCTACATAATGCGGTCATGGAGCAAACCAGCTTTTTCAAGCTGAAGTAAGTTAAACAGTAACAATTAAATGCTTCATATGATAAACAAACAATGAGAATTACCTAATTTAAGGGACTTTTAGCACTTAAAACATGGCAGTTTAGTGTGTTCCTTCCTGCAATGATTAATTAATATCACAACTGGAAAATTCTACACATAAAATATAAATTAGTTTAATATAATACAGTGAGTCACTGTGTATATGAATAGCAGAAGTTCAGCTCCATTGATCAATGTGAACAGATTCTAGCTAGAAAAAAGGAAGCAATGTGAATGTTACTAAAGACATTTTTGGCCTGAATTGACTATATCAGTGATGCAAGTTTGTGAAACTAGAAAACTTATTTTTGTCCATAGTGAATTTGGAGGTCAGGGCCCCAGAACTATAAAACAATTTACGCCAGTGAAGACTCATCTTAGAATAAACCAATATTTTGTGTTTCTCAGCACTGCTCCCATTCTGAGCCTCTTCAACTGCATAACATTTTTCTGCTTCACAGAACTGGAGAAATTAGATGTGGAAAAGACCTTGTAGATCCCCTCATCCACTCCCATGAAAATGTAGAAGTGTCCCCACAGAATATTTGTTAGTGCATTGCCCAGTCTGGTTTTAAATGTCACAACTGATGGTGCTTTTCCATTTCCCGTGGGATATTATTACATAGACTAATAGCTTCTTGCTTTCAGGAAGTTTTATTTAGTATTCAGTCTGAATTTTCCCTTACTCAGCTTGATCCCAGCTGTAAAACCTTGTAACAAACAAAACAATCCTTTCACCTCTTTGTAAAAGTGAGGAAAAGGAGAACAGGGTAATAAAAATGGTAGCACTCGATACCAAAAATATTTCCTTACTGCTAATCTGGAAGAAAAAACTGTGTGTGTATGTTTATAAATTTTTATAGTTATAATCCCAACTATTCTGAAATCCAAGGGATTTTGGTCATTGACTTAAATTGGGCAAAGTTTTAATGAGACATACAGAATCATAGAATCATAAAATAGTTTGGGTTGGAAGGGACCTTTAGAGGCCATCTAGCCCAACCCCCCTGCAGTGAGCAGGGACAGCTTCAACTAGATCAGGTTGATCAGAGCCCCATCTAACCTGACCTTGAACGTTTCCAGGGATGGGGCATCTACCACCTCTCTGGGCAACCTGTTCCAGTGCTTCACCACCCTCATGGTAAAAAATTTCTTTCTCACATCTGGTCTAAATCTACCCTCCTTTAGTTGAAAACGATTACCCCTTGTCTTATAGCAACAGGTCCTGCTAAAAAGATAGTCCCCATCTTTCCTGTAGGCCCCCCTTAAGTACTGAAAGGCCACAATAAGGTCTCCCTGCAGCCTTCTCTTCTCCAGGCTGAACAACCCCAACTCTCTCAGCCTGTCCTCGTAGGAGAGGTGCTCCAGCCCTCGGATCATTTTTGTGGCCCTCCTCTGGACCTGCTCCAAGAGGTCCATGTCCTTCTTGTGCTGAGGGCCCCACAGCTGGACGCAGTACTCCAGGTGAGGTCTCACCAGAGCAGAGTAGAGGGGCAGAATCACCTCCCTTGACCTGCTGGCCATGCTTCTTTTGATGCAGCCCAGGATTCAGTTGGCTTTCTGGGCTGCAAGCGCACATTGCCGGCTCATGTCCAGCTTTTCATCCACCAGTACCCCCAAGTCCTTCTCTGCAGGGTTGCTCTCAATCCATTCATCCCCCAACCTGTATTGATACCAGGGGTTGCCCCATCCCAGGTGCAGGACCTTGCACTTGGTCTTGTTGAACCTCATGATTTTCACACAGGCTCATCTCTCCAGCTCGTCTCTTGGACTCATTGAGAGGGCTTTAAACTAGGTTCAAAGGGGGGGGGGGGGGGGAGATAAAACCAGGCTCACTAGAGAGGAGCCCAGGGGCGGCATGGCAATGCTGGGGGCAAAATCGATAGCCTGGCTCAAGTGCATCTACACCAGTGCACGTAGCATGGGCAACAATCAGGGGGAGCTGGAAGCCCTTGTGCAGCAGGATAGCTATGACATAGTCACCATCACAGAAGCATGGTGGGGCGACTCTCATGACTGGAGTGCTGCACTGGATGGCTATAAGCTCTTCAGAAGGGATAGGCAAGGAAGCAGAGGTGGTGGGGTGGCTCTGTATGTTAGGGGGTGTTTTAACTGTATAGAGATCGACAGAGGTGATGATAAGGTCGGGTGCTTATGGGTAAGGATGAGGGGGAAGGCCAACAAGGCAAACATCCTGTTGGGAGTCTGCTATAGACCACCCAACCAGGATGCAGAGATAGATGAAGCGTTCTGCAAGTGGCTGGCAGAAGTCTCGCAATCGCTAGCCCTTGTTCTCGTGGGGGACTTCAACTTGCCAGACACCTGCTGGAAATACAACACAGCAGAGAGGAAACAGTCTAGGAAGTTCCTAGAGTGTGTGGAGGATAACTTCATGATGCAGCTGGTAAGTGAGCCTACCAGGGGAGGTGCCTCACTTGACTTGCTGTTTACAAATAGAGAAGGACTCATGGGAGATGTCATGGTCAGAGGTTGTCTTGGGCTTAACAACCATTATATGATAGAGTTTTCAATTCTTGGTGACATAAAGAGGAGGGGCAGCAAAACTGTTACCATGGACCTCCGGAGGGCAGACTTTGGCCTGTTCAGGACGCTGGTTGGGAAAGTCCCTTGGGAGGCAGTCCTGAAGGGCAAAGGGGTCCAGGAAGGCTAGGCCTTCTTCAAGAAGGAAGTCTTAAGGGTGCAGGAGCGGGCTGTCCCCGTGTGCCGTAAGACCAACCGGCAAGGAAGACGACTGGCCTAGCTGAACAGGGAGCTTTTGCTGGGACTCGTGGAAAAAAGGAGAGTCTACCACCTTTGGAAGAAGGGGCAGGCAACTCAGGAAGAGTACAGGGATCTCGTTAGGTCCTGCAGGGAGGAAATTAGAAAAGCAAAAGCCCAGCTAGAACTCAGTCCAGCCACTGTTGTAAAAGATAATAAAAAATGTTTTTACAAGTACATCAACAATAAAAAGAGAGCCAAGGAGATTCTCCATCCTTTGCTGGATGTGGGGAGGAACATTGTCACCAAGGATGAGGAAAAAGCTGAGGTACTTAATGCCTTTTTTGGCTCTGTCTTTAACAGCCAGACCAATTATCCCCAGGGTACTCAGCCCCCTGAGCTGGAAGACAGGTATGGGGAGCAGAATGGGAGCCCCCATAGTTCAGGAGGAAGCAGTTAATGACCTGCTACACCACCTGGACACTCACAAGTCTATGGGGCCAGATGGGATCCACCCAAGGGTACTGAGGGAGCTGGCAGAGGAGCTTGCCAAGCCACTTTCCATCATTTGTCAGCAGTCCTGCTTAACAGGGGAGGTTCCTGATGACTGGAGGCTTGCAATATGATGCCCACGTACAAGAAGGGCCGGAAGGAGAATCTGGGGAACTACAGGCCTGTAAGCCTAACCTCAGTGCCAGGAAAGATTATGGAGCGGTTCATATTGAGTGCGCGCAACAGGCATGTACAGGTCAACCAGGGGATCAGGCCCAGCCACCATGGGTTCATGAAAGGCAGGTCCTGCTTGACCAACCTGATCTCCTTCTATGACCTGGTGACCCACCTAGAGGATAAGGGAAAGGCTGTGGATGTCATCTACCTGGACTTTAGTAAAGCCTTTGACACCATCTCCCACAGCATTCTCCTAGGGAAGCTGGCGGCTCATGGCCTAGGCAAGTATACTCTTCACTGGGTAAAAGACTGGCTGGGTGGCCGAGCCCAGAGAGTTGTGGTGAAGGGGGTTAAATCCAGTTGGCGGCCAGTCACAAGCAGTGTTCCCCAGGGCTCTGTTTTGGGGCCAGTCTTGTTTAATATCTTTACCAACAATCTGGATGAGGAGATTGAGTGTGCCCTCAGTAAGTTTGCAGATGACACCAAACTGGGTGGGAGTGTCGATCTGCTGGAGGGTAGGATGGCCCTGCAGAGGGACCTGGACAGGCTGGATCGATGGGCTGAGGCCAGCTGTATGAGGTTTAACAAGGCCAAGTGCCGGGTCCTGCACTTGGGTCACAACAACCCCATGCAACGCTACAGGCTTGGGGAAGAGTGGCCGGAAAGCTGTCTGGCGGAAAAGGACCTGGGGGTGCTGGTTGACAGCCGGCTGAACATGAGCCAGCAGTGTGCCCAGGCAGTCAAGAAGGCCAACAGCATCCTGGCTTGTATCAGGAATAGTGTGGCCAGCAGGAGCAGGGAGGTGATTGTGTCCCTGTACACGGCACTGGTGAGGCCACACCCTGGAATACTGTGTCCAGTTTTGGGCCCCTCACTACAGAAAAGACATTGAGTTGCTGGAGGATGTCCAGAGAAGAGCAACGAAGCTGGTGAAGGGTCTGGAGCACAGGCCTTATGAGGAGCGGCTGAGGGAACTGGAGTTGTTTAGCCTGGAGAAGAGGAGGCTGAGGGGAGACCTTATCGCTCTCTACAACTACCTGAAAGGAGGTTGTAGTGAGGTGGGTGTTGGTCTCTTCTCCCAAGTAGCTAGCGATAGGACGAGAGGAAATGGGCTCAAGCTGCACCAGGGGAGGTTTAGATTGGATATTAGGAAAAATTTCTTCATGGAAAGGGTAGTCAAGCATTGGAAGAGGCTGCCCAGAGTGGTGGTGGAGTCACCATCCCTGGAAGTGTTCAAAAAATGGGTAGACGTGGCACTCTGGGACATGGTTTAGTGGGCATGGTGGTGTTGGGTTGATGGTTGGACTGATGATCTTAGAGATCCTTTCCAATCTTAATGATTCCTAGTTTTTACTTTCATTATAAATGATCCATCCACCAAGCCAGGAAACATGAAATTGCTACTCTACCCTTAATTGGTTTAGTGTTGGACTTGGTAATGTTAGGTTAATGGTTGGACTGGATGATCTTAAAGGTCTTTTCCAACCTAAACGGTTCTATGATTCTATGATTCTATGATTCTTACCCATAAGCTTTCAACCTGCTCATGGCTATTCTTCAGGGACAGCTCTTCACACTTTATCCATTTCTTGATGTAGAGGGCAACGTCTCTGCCCTTCTTTCCTCACCTGTCCTTTCTGAACAGCTTGTAGCCATTGATAGCTGCACTCCAGTCATGAGATTCATCCCACCAAGTTGCAGTAATGGCAGCTACGTTGTAGCCTTCTAGCAGCACAGTGGCTTCCAACTCCTCCTGTTTTTTGCCCATGCTGTGTGCATTGGTGTAGAGGCATTTCAGCTGGGCTGTTGGCCGTATCACTGTCTTAGAGGAACAGCCCTTAATTCCTTTGAGGTATTTCACTGGTGTTTCCCTGTTGGCTCCTATTACCTCAGGAGCCCCTGATTCATCTCTGTAAGACTTCAAATGTGCTGCAGTGTAGCCAGCATGTCTCAGAGCAGCAGGCTGAGGCTCTAACCTTGGCGTGTCATCCCACAGCTTGTGACAGGCAAGCCTGATATTATCCCCTGATATTATTATTATATGTTCAGAGCTCAACATAAAAGAGGTAAAGGGCTTTAAATGTTCAATGAGGATGATGAAGGCCACATCCCTAACAAATGCTTAGAATTTGAAAAAATAATGAGCAGTGCAGAGAAGACCTCCTTTACTGTAAGACTCATCTGGAAATCTGTCATGCTTGTAATCCTTATGGTCCATGGCAATTTCAGGCAGCTCCATAGGTCATCACCAGGGTCAAAATGTGAAGAGCAGCAGTGAGGAGAGGTGTCACAGACTTTCCCATCCTCCACTCAATGGGAAAGTGGATGAGGCTGCACCTCGACATTTTTGTTTTCTACCCATGTCCAAGAACATCCACGAAGGGCCATGACCCTGTGAAGAACAGCCCATCTCCTGCCCCAACCCGATCCTGAACTGCTCAGCTCAGCCCTGTCCATCATGTGCACTGGGTGTCACTGAGACAACTTGACTAAGGACTCCCCTATTATTTCCCTTAATCTCCTTTATTTGACTCACTTCCCCTATTTTCTATCTCGACTGAAGACAGAAAAGGCAGACACAATCCTTCCCTGTCTTTTTAAATTTTTTTTTAATTTATTTTCTGCATCAGTTTTATCTCCTTTTTCCCTGCCTCAGGTTATTTTCTAGTTTGGTTTCAGCTTTCCTATTTCCAGCTGAATCAGGAGAGAAATGCACTCTGTTGGACAAGAATCTGGAACAGAAGTTAGGGGAAATGGGAAGAACTGGCCTGTTTTTATATAATTTTTTAATGAACAGAAGTTTTGGCCTAAAGGTTGGGGATATGTTTATTCCCAAACAGAATAGTGTCAGGGAAATGGCAGGAATTTTGTAATTTTTTTGATGTTTGTTTATTATTCCTAGGATTTCCTTAAAATCTTTATTCCCCTTTAAAATGAGATTGAGAGATTTTGTTTGAAGGAACAGTTTTTTGAGATGCAGATTTTACTGGATATATATGAGAAAAAAAATACCTTCTATGGAAAACAGGAAGAAAGATACCTATTTACAAAATGTATTTTCTGTCAAAACCAGATTTTGATGGAACAATTTCATTGTTTCATCTTAACCCCCCAAAAATATTTTATTGCTGCTGGTGCACTTAAAAGCTGCTGATTTATGTCTGTTAATGTTAGCTATGAAAAGAAAGAAAAGCTTGGGAGAATGCTGGTAGGAGACATTTTTCATACATTTACATTTATTACTTCATGTGATTGGCAATTTAACGAATGTATTTTAGCTTTTTAAAAATTTCTGAAGACATCAGCTGAGCCTTACAAAGGACTCAGGCTCTCAGTTTATTGCACCAAAATTCTGGACTGAGGATTGCCACTACTTCACTTTCCCTGCAAATCACATTAAGACAACAATTCCTTTTATAGGAATATTTACAGTCAGGATTCATACCGGTAAGGTGTCTGCAATGTGGATCCAACACCAGAAGTTTACCTTCACAGCTAGATTAACTGATATGAAGTGGATGTGAAATTTCAGATGTGCCAGCACATGAAATCTTGTTTGAATTTTGACTGGAGTACTCTGCTCTCCCCTTTGCAGAATTTGGTAATGTGGAGCTCACAAAGAGGGTTAAGTACAGAAGGAGTTGTTTGAACCGAAGCAAGATAAATCATTTTAGGGAGAGGATGGAAATGGCTTGCTGGATTCTTTGAATCCATACAAAGATATTATCCTTCTGGAATATGAAACCCCTGAAAGGTTATCTGAATCATAAAAGTTTGTGCCTCTCATGTTCAAAGGAATGAAACAGTCTTAATAAAAATTGGCACCGCACAGGCTTTGCAACCAGCTATCTGCAGGAGCTGCAGAGAGCTTCATCTAAAGCTGAACAGCGCAATCTTTCTTACAGTGCCCATCTAAATATGTTGTTTGGACAGGTTTGGGGTTTTACATTGAACACACTTTGAAATCCCCACGACATGTGATAGCACTTTGCTCAGAGGCAAATTCTCACAGGAACTTTATGTTACATATTTTACATCCCTAATGCAATTATCAGGCCAAAAAATATACATGGAAGCAATGAAGCTTGACCACTCAAACATTGCATTTCCAGTGCTCAGTGTTATTCCTGACAGAGCCAAGAAGGGAGAGGAACTCCAGGGAGTGCTGAGCTGAATTTCAGAAGCAGATTCAGATTAATGCTGGATCATGGTTGGTTAAAAGTGAACTGCAACCTCTGCTTAGCTGCTAGTGGTCTGACTGAGGCTACAGCATGAGGACTGCCTGCAGGGCTGCCGGGCATTTTCTGTTGCTAATTTATGGTTGCCAAGGATCTTTTGTTACGGCCACATGTTATTTATTTATCCTTATTTTATTTTCTTGTAAAATCCAAGAGGGAAGCACAAGCTAGTGTGTGCTTTGCAAAATCACTGCAAGCGGCTGAACTGTAGAGAGGATGTACCTAATAATCACCAGCTCTGACTGGAAGGGTAAAAAGGAAGAATATGATTGTGGCTTTTAAATATGACTATCAGTAGTGAAACTCTCCAGTTAGACTAGATAAAACCAGAAACAAAAGGGAACTTGAGTTACACTAGCAGCAGCTTAATAGCTGCAATTATTAGCTGGGCTACCAGTTGGGAGTTCCCACCCATCAGAGCCCGAGGTAAAAGATGTCAGGGGGATAGAGTGAAAGGCCTGCCTGAAAATGCAAAACCACAGAGCATTCACTTGCTAAAAGACTTGGATGAGCTACTCGTTCTGGTCTTTGTGCTCTTTTAAATACAGCCATCTAGTTGTCTTGGAGACAGGCACGTGGGAAAAAAAAAAAAGCCACTCAATATTCCTATCCCTGACTATAATCCCCTGTTATGGATCAGCTAAGTAATAGTCTAAATACAAAATGTATAAAATATTAACCTGACAAACTGCTCTGCTTAAGTCAATGACATATGGATAGAAGATGTGGGTAACAAGAGGTTTATTAAAATGCTCCGGTTCAGCTGCAGAAGGAATGACAGAATAAAAGCATGACTTGTAAAACAGAAAGGGTAGAGAGATATCAACACTGAAGTGCAGTTGAGAAAATTCTCCTGGAAATCTCAGAGAAGCAAACAGCAAATGAGGTTGATTAAAATTACTATAATTGTAGTGACAAGTTGTGTGCCACTTGAACACCCTACTGTACATAGTTCCAGATGCAAATTTGGGCTCTAATTTGCCCGTCCTTGAAGACAGTGCTAAAACCCCCATTGACTTCAAATAAAAGCAGAAACAGGCTCTTCAGTTCATAGGAAAGAAATAAATGCCGACTTTAAAACGTAAGATCAGCAGCCCTAAAATATATCTTGAAAACACCACTGGATTTTGTTGATGATAACCTCGTATTAATGGCTTTTAAGATCTTCAGATAAATTGGAAAGCTTGAGTTACTTCTGTTTGAATATATTAAATTCGAGTCTGTGTAACTAAATAACAGTAAACATTCATATAATACTTTTCAGGAACAACCCAGAATAAGATCAGCATTTTCACAGGTGGTGGCTTTGGAAAACTCAGCTAAATCGCAGTGCTTGGCTTCAGATATGTTAAAAGGGAGTTACTCTCAAACTGAGCTCTCACCTTTAGAAAATCAGTCCTTTAAAAGGATTTAAAGCAAAGCACTTAGAAGTCATCCAGAATCATTAATCACTTCTAAAAATCTTTGCAAAAGCATTTGTTTTACCGATTTACACTAACGGTGTCATGCTGTGTCTATGTTAATATACTTCTATTTAATTCTGAGACAGTCACTGTATGCTTCCCACCCTTAAGTGAATGTATCTTAACCTCCCTGAAGAGGACAAATATGTTTAAACATCTCGGTAGCTGCGGTAGAATTAACAGAGATGCTTTGCCCCTCGCTCCTACTATTAGAACTGAGCCCAGATTTGTTACCATCAATTACCAGGATATTTTTCTTCTTTATATCTTCCTCCCACAGAAGTTGTGTGCATCACCCCAGCCTTTTAAATAGTATTGTTAAACCAACTGTCTGTAGTCTGCAACATGTCAAAGTTCTCTTAAAAAAAAAAAATTAAGAATTTGTTAGGTTATTTTGCTATCATCTGCCATCAGAAAAGATTACGTTAGTTAAAAAAGTTTGCACTGTCAAAGTTATGCTGAAATGGAAGAAAAGAAACTGCGGTTTAGGTTCCTGCTTCCGGATGGCATTTGAGCCTAATCTATTCACTACTCGCAGTGCTTTGAAATTGGTGCACTTCTCTGAGATGTCATAGCATAACAGGCTATGTTTATCCCAGTTTAAGTCTACTGAAATTAATGGAGATGCAATTTTTTTTTTTTTTTTTGTGATTCATGAATGACATAAGCAATCTTAATTATGTAGAAAGAGTAACAAAATCCTGCCTTCAGCAAGGCCTATGAGATTTGAATGCTATGAAAATATGCTTACAATGAGCGTGATTTAAAAAAAAAAAACAACATGACTGCTAATGAAAAATAGGCCTAAACACAGTTGAAGAGGTATTCAAGCTTGTGGTTAGGTTGATGCCAGATGTTGATGCAGAGGAAAGGGAAGTTGAGGAAATTTAAGAAAAATAGGTACATGAACCCTTAGGATATTGGGTTACCAGCCAGCTGGGAGACACCTGGAAAGCGGCTATGTAAATGTGTTTGAAGCAAGGGTCTCTTGTAGCGCGACTGGCCAGAGGGTCTGGAGAGCAGAGGAGGCAGATCTGAAGCCCCTTCTGCTCCTCCTAGTCCCTCCTGCCTCCCTCAGCCTGCAAAGGGTAGCTTCCAGAGCCCCGGCCCCAGGAAAGGAGTGGGAGACAGCTGCGGGGGGGCTGTCCTGCGCTGGGAGGACATTTTTTGTACATTAGCTTTTTTTTTTTTTCCCCATTTTTTACATTATCTTTACATTAATGCGTCACATCATATTTTTGTGATGAGTTGCTGATTAGTTGGCATTCATTTCTGTAATTACCTCAAATGTAATTTCATTCACCTCTATTGAAAAGACTGCTGTCAACATTTATGGATTTCTTTTTCACAAGGTCAGAATATACATATTCATGCATACATAAACACACAGAGAACTAGATAAAAATTAATTAATTTCTACTTATACTATTTATATATAGATGTATGATTAATATATTTTAATCTCCAGCTGCTTGAATGACAATCTTGCATAAGAACGTTTCATTAAATAAGTATAATATGTATTACATATAATACATATTATATGCATTATATATGTATCTCCTTGTTCTCAGAATTGCATAGAAAACATTGAGAATGGAAAAAGCATGCCTCTTAAGGGCTATAAAAGTGAGAAGGCAAATAAAAATCCACTATTTATTATTTAAAAAATTAATCCAAACTCTGTGACCTTAAACCAGTTCAGTACTTAAGTAGGATTTATTTTACCTGTACCAGTGATAGTCATGAAGCACAAGAAGCCAATCAGTGTTTAGGGAACATTTTGGAAACTTTGCCTCTCCAGGGTAGTTGTTTTGCTTTGGTCATGGGCTTCTCCTGCCTCAGTTCTTCACCTGTGAAATGGGGATAACCGTCTTTTCTCTACCTGACATGAGGTGCTCTGAGGAAATGTGTATTCAAGAATATTTGGATATTAGTGCAATACCTCTACATAAACATTTCAGGGGGTTGCAAACAGTACAATAGGAAGTTAAAGTGCATTAAACGATTACTCTCTGCTTTGCTTTATAGTTTTACTTTTTTGTGTTTGCTTCTTGCCTCTGTCTGTAATTTTGCTGAAGGGGTATGTTTCTAATTAATGAGAAACTGAGTTTTCTGGTTGTGGCTCAGCATTTCAAGCCTAGCTGTTGCTCTTACTATTGTTGTGAAGAAGCACGCTACAGCCCCATGGGGAAAGTCTAATTCAGACTTGAAATAGTCAGTTCAAATAGAGTTCATTTTGGCTTAGCTCCTTTCGGTCGTTTCTTCATGAGAAAGGCTTGGTGCGTACCAAGTAAAGCACCCCAGAGCCCAGGTAACACAGCGGTGCATGGAGCACTCTCACTGCATCAGCATCGGCTTAGGGAGGGGGATGTTCTCTCCCCCACTCCCTGTTGCTCTTCATACTTATTTTTCCCAAGAGCTTTTATATTCAAAGGTAACAGGACATACCATGTGACTCAGTTTTGGGATGCTCTGTTAAAAAGGGCCTTTGGTTTTGGAAGGCTCTACACCCTCCCCAGTGAATATTACCATTTCCTTGAAAGCTGTCCTTAATCTGGACATTAAGCACTGCACGACGCCATGTCTACACCCTCCTTCCTGCTTCAAGACCCACTGGGCCCTTCACAAATGTCCTTGCCTTACACTCCAAACATGTCCTCTGCCATGAACCTATGCATCTGCCCCAAAGCTCCATGCCTGGAGTCTCTGAGGTTGGCATTAAGACATTTATTGCATCTTTGAGGTAGCGTCACATTTTGATACTAAATGCGATGAATTAAAACCTATTTTTAATCTTCCCTTTTCTTATGGTAGAATTTGGGTAGGTAACAGAAACTGTGATGCATTTCATTCTTTGCAGGAAGTATTTTTAAAAATATGCTGTAGCTGACTATACCTGCTTTCTGTAAGCCTTCCTGATATACATTAAAGGAAGATGTGGCTCTGCTGTAAAATGATCCAGTTTTGAAAAAGAGCACTCTGATACCAGTGCATTTTAACACTGCTTAATGGGTTTATAATTGTATTCAGCATTTTAACTGGAAAGCGGGAATAGGAAGTAGGTGGGAAAATATGCCCATGAAACTGTCCCTGTTATTGATCATTATGCAACAAAACCCAGAAGATAAGCAGAGGGGTGGGGGATCTTATGTCTGTGGACAGGTAGGAGACACCAGAACATTACCGATCATTCAAAACTTGCATTTTGAAATGAAAACAGCTGCGAATCTGCTGAAAAGATTGAATATTTTAACACACATATTCTGCTCATAAAAACACTTACTCTTGTTTGCCAGTATTGTAATTTTATCTATATTAACAAAAACCATTATGAATACAAGTCAAACTGGCTATTGCAGTAAATGAAAATGGCAATTCCATTTATTCAATTGGCAGGTACCCAAAATCTTCTTATTCTTACAAAGAAACAGCTGGGATTTTGTGAAAACTAACAACTACTGTGTAATAGCTGCTGCATGATATCATAGTTTTCATAGGAAGAAGACAGAGATTCACCTGGCAGAGAAAAGATGGCTAAAATACACATAATTAAAATTTAAAACAAAACCCAACAATATCTTTTGTTCTTCCTATGCTTTGGGGAATAATTTTCTGGGTAACAGAGTCCGTATTTCAAGTATTCACTCCAAGATCCATTCTGTCGCTGTTAGTCCTGATGAATAATATCTATTCCATAAATAGTGTCACTGGTAGAGTCTGGGGTCTTTAGTCCTTTCACTTTTCATACTGGGTCATTATTCATTGCAAAAAAATGCCTTATTGATGAAATAAATTATTTGTTGTGTAAAATACTACTCAAATTAGTGAGTAGTGTACTAGAATCTGTTCTTATTGGTTAATCTTTTTCTGTGCTTAGGTCCCCAGGCTTCATGACCCTGCTTCTAAGTTTTGATGGGATAACTAGAACTATTTTTAGCAAGACAGCAAGGAAGGATGAATACCAAATGCTACATAATTAAAGATACTGGCGTGCAGATAAATGCAATGTATTTTCATTATCTTCTCGATATCCCAGCCCCCCTCAAATACTCCAAGAAGGAAGGATTAGCAGATTACAGAGGAGGCATGAAGCACAGACTAAAAAATTCCTGGAAGCTTTTTCTCCAAAGACTTGTGGCATTTTGGACAGCTGCTGAAATATCTACCATGGCCTTTGTCCAGTGTCACCACACCTTCTTTCTTGATTTGGAAGCTCTTCAGAGCAGGGACTACGCATTTGGGGGTCTCTGGTGTAACAAGGCTCTGGCCAAGGTATTTGTGTATCCCCATAAGTAGCGTCTTTGACAGCGATAGGTAATATCATACTACTTTCTAAATACCCAGCCAGAGTCAATGCTGCAAGCACCACCTGCCAATACATTTCTGTTGATGTCAGGGCAGTTTTGACTGTTGTCTGGAAATGGTTATTATTCACCCTAGGATATTTTTGGCCCACCTGTAGAACCCCTGTTAACAACCATAGTATAATAAGAAGTGATATTTTAAATAAATTCATAATTTTTAAGACCAGAGGGATTGTAAGGTTATATGGTCTGATTTCCTATGCATTAGAAGCCATAATGTTTTTCCCATAAAATTTCATTTGTTGAGCTTAGTCACTTGTGTGTGGACAAAGCATATTTTTCATACTTTATTTTTTTCATGCCTTTAGTAGCCACATCTGCAAAGCCAAGCTGGTATTTTTTTTAATATCTAATTTTGGCACCTACAGTTGGACACCAAAACACATAAAACGTTGACTTCTCCAGTCATGGCCAAGTGTTGCAGCCAAACAGGACAGAATTTGCAGAGCAAAACAGATGGTGCTGAGGACCCCGCATCTGTCCCATACACATTTTGAGGTGGTTGCTTTGGACTAGCTCTAATCAGATTTAATGAATACTCCCTGGCTGTTACAGCACCTGAGGTGTGCTTCCCACCAGGTCTTCCAGGTTTGTTTTATTTTATCTAAAAGGGGGGACAGTTTTATGCTCAGAGACTTTCCCACAATATAAGCCAAGTACAGTAAGTAGTGGTGATTTCCTTCAAAAATGCACTGCTGAAGTGAAGGAGAGAGAAAGTGATTGAAGTGATGAGCTTTAACACCAGTATTCAGCAGTATTAGTCTGTAAAAGAGACTTTGAGAACAGAGGAAAAAGAAACAGGTTACCAAGTTACCTAATGCCTGAGCCTCCTGTTCAGGTTTGCATTAGTATAATTGGGTTGGAGCATATAGTTTAATGACTGACAGTCATTTAAGTATGATCCCAAACATCATGTGGAATTAAACCAATAAAAAATAAAAAATGAATTATACGACTGGCGGTGTGATCATTTTACTTTTTTAGTTTTAGATTGTCTGTTTTTCAACAACATAAAAGCCTCCAACAACAAAACTGAACAGAGTGTGCTATAGGAATCCCTAATCAATATTCAGCAAATATTTTTAAATCCTGTATCTCTGAATCAGAGCATCCAGCTCAAAGTATAAAAGAGGAGGACTGGTTCGTAGAAATGCCTCAGAACATGGACAAGCAATTAGGTTAACATTTGCCAAAGTCAACAAAATGAATGGAACATCTTCCAAAACCAGATAACCACACAAATAGCAGCAAAGCCAGAGAGTTGCTTCAATGGGAAAAATGTATGTTTAACTGCAAAATGACTTCTACCAGAGGGTACTGGACCCCCTGACAATTTGTATATTCCCAGCTGAGGTGAACTACATAGTCTGTCAGGTCTACTCTACTGACAGAAATTGTATTAAAATATCCATAGTGCTACAAGTAAAATGTTACACTCCCCCTTTACAGTTTGGACACAAAATTCAGTTAAGGAGGCAAAAGAAGTTGTCAGCCAGTGGATGATAACCATAACTGCTCATAAATGTCTGTATCAGTTATAGTCAGTTTTATTTGTGATGTAGCGGGCCTTAATCTAAACTTCAGAGACAGAGACTAAATTACATTAATGTTCATTTGTCCAGGCTAAAAGCCCAGACACAGAAATTCACTGCAGTGTGTTCTGTGGGCAGTAAAGCCTCTTTAACGCTGTCTTCTGCATGCTCCCATGTTGTGGAGGAAAAAATCCTGATATAAAAATAGTTGTACTGTATAGCTACTGAAATAGCTTATTCCCACAGGACAGAAAAAGGCTAAACTTTGTTTTTAATAAAACAAAGTTAAGAAACCTGGTAACAGTGTACAAAATCAATAACCAGCAGAAATGCCTGCGCAAAGAAGGCAGGTGATCCACGAGCTGGAGGAAAGGCGTTTGGGCTGCACACGCCCAGCCACGCAGGCTCGACGAGGGTGGGATTTCAGCTCGACGCCTGCTTGCTCCTGAGAGATGCCAATAATGTTTTGGGAAAAGTCTCTTCTCTTGCGCAAGAAACGGCAGGAAAGCGGTCAGAGCCTCAACATTTGGAAGAGACAGACGCGGCTGATGTGATGTTTGTGAGGGAAGGAACCTGAGCCCACGAGGGGAACAGTGGAGCCCTGTGGAGGCTGCAGCGTGTTTCGGGAAGTGGGTGAGAAAACAGGCAGCCAAAGCGGGAGCGGGGCAACCCGCAGCTGGGAAGCCTGGTGAAAAGCACTGCCATCGGACTCTTGCAGGTTAGGGACTGCCCTTCTTCCCCAAAACCAACGAAACGCTGTGTGTTTGCAGCGACGTAACACCACAGCACCTGATATTACCCCGCAAAGGGCGTGCAAACAAGCTGTGTGCGAGCGCGGCAGGGACAGATGCTAACGCAGCAGCGCGTCTCCAGGCAGAAGCAGGAGGCAGGTTCCTGCCTTAGCGCTCACGAGCTCTATTTCTCTGTACTAGTTGTTCTCACCTGTCACTCTGTCCCTCAGAATTAGCACCCCACGTATTTATATTATTTTCCTAAAATAACAGTACAACAGTGCATTAATGTTGGGAATATGAATGCATCGGGGTTTTGGGGGTTTGTTCTTTTTTTTTTATTCGTAGCTTGAAATTTTGCACTTGCAAGTATTTGATTTCCTGATGCTGTTGCCTAGTTTAAAATTTTGCCTGAGAACTTTGTCCATTCTTTCAACTTTTACTTACAGCTAGGAGACAAATGAGTTTTTCATCTCAAAGGCTAAAGTAAAAACAACCAAACAAAACTTGTCAGCTTACTAATTCTTGTATTATTTTCTTATTCAAAGCAAAGAAAGGAAAAAATATCCTCTCCTTTGCAAGAATAAGTATCAGAAAGCTTAAAAAAAAGTGATAAATTTTATTTAAAGATATATCAAAATGGAGTTTCAGCTTTTCTGGAATTATTCTCAATTTCTTTTACTTAAAACTACGCAGTAAAATAATTTTACTCCAGTTCTGACAAACTCTTCATTTACTGACTGTTGGTATAGTTTTTCTCATTATAATCTTTTAGACATGTTTCTGACAACTCTAAATTTATAAGGTAAGTAAAAAGAGAGACAATTTTTTTCTGAGACCTTTATGTTGTGGAATAAAATTGATCATAGTGCAAGTTAACTACCTGCCTTTATTTGATCTGGTTTAATTGTTGGACTGACTAGGAAAAGACCTGGATTAAGGAAATGAGGCTGCTGTGCCTGCTATGCTCAAATAACTCCTTGCAGCGGCTGGGAAATGGAAAGTGAGCTCCACATGTAGATTACAAAAAATACTAGGAAAAAAAAGCTGAAAAAGAAAATACCCTGAGAGAGAAAAATTTAGAAGGTGAGGTTTGAATGAGATGGGAGACCAGCCCACAGGCAGTAATCAGGCTGATTTTCAATGATATTTTCTTTGTAAAACAGTTGCCTAAGTCTTCTGTAGCCTGCAAGATCAATTGCTAGATCAGAGCAGTGCATAAAAGAAGATTAGTTACAGCCGGTGTTGCAGCTTGGGGATCAGTGCAGGAAGGGCGGGCAGGTTTGAGAGTAGCCCCGGAGCTCCCCATGGCAAGGCTCAGAGACGGGAAGGCCCGTCCTGCCGCTCGTCCTTCACTCCTGGTGGCCTTTGGCTGTGCCAGGACCAGTCAGTGCTGCCGGGATGCCGCGCTGCTGTTGTTGGCACGCAGTCGACGAAGCCCTGACGGTAAGGAGTGATGCTGCTTCCTTCCCTCCCCGTGGGTCACATCCCCACACTGTGTCATATGATGACTCCCCATTTCCCATAAGGACTCAATTTTTAAGCTGCAAAGAAAAAGCTACATAGGCATACGCTTGCCCTGGCCTCTGCACAGTTCTGCTGCTTCTCTCTGCCTGCTGCCTCTCAACTACCACCACCTATTTCTGGACTTAGTGTAGACAGAAGTATTTCAAGGCCTGATGGTACAGGGGTACCTCAACTCAAGATCCTTAAGCAGAAGTGAACTCTTTTTGGTGTCTTTTGATTCAGCTAACTACCTATAATAATAAACATTCAAAAAAAAAAAAACAAAACCAAAATCCCCTCCCTTCCTCCTTCCAGCTTTTGAAAACCCCAAACCTGGGCTGTTCAAAAGGAAAGGACCTGTTGACAGAAGCATAGCCAAGAAATAGCCGTGCCAAGAAGGGGAACCTCAGAGTATGATGATTTAATTGGAGCAGAATTAAGGGTATATAGCTGGAAATGCTTCTGGATGGCTGAGGAATCCCCCTGAGGAGATATCCGGGCTGGAGGGCGGGCTCTCTAGAAGATGCAGACGCCCTGCAGAGAGGGGAAATGGTCTGGGCTGAGGTGCTCACAGGCAAGTCTGACCTTGATGAAATGAGAGGTGCTATAGGAAAAGCAAATAGGTCAAAAGCAGAGGAAATGTTGCTGTATCTCATATTTTCATTCTATTATAAATGTAGTTACCATGGCAGCAGCAAGCAGTTTTGGGGGTTGGGTTTCTCTACACATGTACAAGCATCTTTTGAACTTCCCTCTTTTTCCACTGCCATATCTGTCACCAGGAGGAAAGGCTGAAAACTCACTCATGTTTACTTCCATGAGCAATATGTTAGTAACGAGAACAGCAGCAACAGAAGTAGCATAAAACCTCCCCAAAGGCATAATGATAGTATTTTTATCTTTTCTTCCAGATCATCCAACCCAACCCTCCCACTTCAGCCCTTTAGATTTCATCAGCAACAGAATGGTCTCTGCAAAGTTTCTGCTATATCCCCTGATGCTGTTCTTCTCCTCACTCATTTTTAGAGCAAAAAGAGAAACCCATCAACATCCATTCATAATTCTCTTAATTCACACCATTTAACTATTTTTCTCACCCAGCAGCCCTCTTTGGAATTCTCTTTGGACATAGCATAACTCAGGACCTTCCAGCTCTTATGGGTTGGGTTGAACTGGAGGAAAATGCTGGATGGGAAGAAGAGAAATGCCCATTGTGAGCTATTCCTGTTCAAGCCCAGCTGCAGGGGGGAGAGACCAAGCTTTCGTATTGAGGCACCCAATCATTTTGGCCACCAGCAGGCTACAGCTGTGAAATGTGAGGTATGAACCCTAAACTTAATACTCAACAACAAGAATCACTGATGCTTACTTGCCCCTAAAGAATCTCTCTTCTAGAGTAAAAGCAAAGAATTGTAGTCTCAGCTGCTTTTATCTGAGTGTAAGTTGAGAGAGTAGCAAAGGAGAAGTAAAATGTGACAGAGTCTGCTTTCTTTTGTGCTACATCTGAACTGACTACAAGATAATACAATAAACAAGATAAAGATGAAAGAGAGCTTGAGAGGGCCTCTTTTCCATTCCCTGGTACCAAAGGAGAATCAATTATTTCTAAACCATTCTTGAAAGATGTTGGACTAATCTGATCTTTACTGTGGATGCCTGGTTATTCTCCTCCCTGCACCTATGGTTTCTAGGTAATTGTAGGGGGGTTCTAGGCAGTTAAAAGCAAAGAACAAAGTAAGAAAGTCCGAATAAACTAAGGACAGTTCAAAGTAGCTACGTATTTTATTTCTTAGGACTAGACCTAATTTTCATGATATTCCCAATTGATTTATTTATTGACTAGTATGGCATATTAAGGCCATTGTGTTACCCTTGCCTTATGCTGAATTATACCTTTCCAGGGCTTACCCCATTGTTCCCAAGAAAAAAACTGTTTTTCAGCAAAGTTCACTCAAGAAAGCACTACTTCCTTCTTTTTGAAGATTCATTTTTGAGTTGAATCACTTTATTTATTTGGTTTACAAATGGAAAACATCTCATAATGTACATCAGCAGAAGACAGGGGATTGTGGTAAAATGCAGTTTGGAGTCAGGAATTAATGGCCAGTGGCTGGAGCTACTGGAAGCCACCATGTCCTACAAGAGCAGCCTAAACAAGTGTGTGGGTTTACAGCATCCTAGAAACTGGAGACCACCTCCTAGGTGAGCTTGTACCTGGCGAAGATTATGGAGTGATTCATCTTGAGTACGCTCAACAGGCATGTACAGGTCAACCAGGGGATCAGGCCCAGCCACCATGGGTTCATGAAAGGCAGGTCCTGCTTGACCAACCTGATCTCCTTCTATGACCTGGTGACCCACCTAGAGGATAAGGGAAAGGCTGTGGATGTCATCTACCTGGACTTTAGTAAAGCCTTTGACACCATCTCCCACAGCATTCTCCTAGGGAAGCTGGCGGCTCATGGCCTAGGCAAGTATACTCTTCACTGGGTAAAAGACTGGCTGGGTGGCCAAGCCCAGAGACTTGTGGTGAAGGGGGTTAAATCCAGTTGGCGGCCAGTCACAAGCAGTGTTCCCCAGGGCTCTGTTTTGGGGCCAGTCTTGTTTAATATCTTTACCAACAATCTGGATGAGGAGATTGAGTGTGCCCTCAGTAAGTTTGCAGATGACACCAAACTGGGTGGGAGTGTCGATCTGCTGGAGGGTAGGATGGCCCTGCAGAGGGACCTGGACAGGCTGGATTGATGGGCTGAGGCCAGCTGTATGAGGTTTAACAAGGCCAAGTGCCAGGTCCTGCACTTGGGTCACAACAACCCCATGCAACGCTACAGGCTTGGGGAAGAGTGGCTGGAAAGCTGTCTGGCGGAAAAGGACCTGGGGGTGCTGGTTGACAGCCAGCTGAACATGAGCCAGCAGTGTGCCCAGGCAGTCAAGAAGGCCAACAGCATCCTGGCTTGTATCAGGAATAGTGTGGCCAGCAGGAGCAGGGAGGTGATTGTGTCCCTGTACACGGCACTGGTGAGGCCACACCTGGAATACTGTGTCCAGTTTTGGGTCCCTCAATACAAGAAAGACATTGAGGTGCTGGAGCGTGTTTAGAGAAGGGCAACGAAGCTGGTGAAGGGTCTGGAGCACAGGCCTTATGAGGAGCGGCTGAGGGAACTGGAGTTGTTTAGCCTGGAGAAGAGGAGGCTGAGGGGAGACCTTATCGCTCTCTACAACTACCTGAAAGGAGGTTGTAGTGAGGTGGGTGTTGGTCTCTTCTCCCAAGTAGTTAGCGATAGGACGAGAGGAAATGGGCTCAAACTGCGCCAGGGGAGGTTTAGATTGGATATTAGGAAAAATTTCTTCATGGAAAGGGTAGTCAAGCATTGGAAGAGGCTGCCCAGAGTGGTGGTGGAGTCCCCATCCCTGGAAGTGTTCAAAAAATGGGTAGACGTGGCACTTTGGGACATGGTTTAGTGGGCATGGTGGTGTTGGGTTGATGGTTGGACTGATGATCTTAGAGGTCCTTTCCAACCTTAATGATTCCTAGTTTTTACTTTCATTATGAATAATCCAGCCACCAAGCCAGGAAACATGAAATTGCTACTCTACCCTTAATTGGTTTAGTGGTGGGCTTGGTAATGTTAGGTTAATGGTTGGACTGGATGATCTTAAGGGTCTTTTCCAACCTAAACAATTCTATGATTCTATGATACTATGTAGCAGAGGAAAGATGACTAGCTCCACTTTTAAAGCCATGCAAGCTGTTTTCTCAGTGAGCACACTGTTCTCCTCCTGCACGGGAGGAATGTATATCCAACACTTAATGCAGATCCCTCTCTACACTACTGAGTGCTAATTTCTCTCAATACACACACCCTCAGAATCGAGCTACTATTAAATAACTGTAAATTAGTAACTTTAATTGCTGAGGACTCTAGCATTGTAGTTCTCAGCATGTTTAAAGGAAAAGAAAAAGCAAAAAAAGTAAATCAACTCTCCTGGGGTCTCCCCTCCCCAGTCAACAATGTCAAGTTTTCAGGAAAAGGAAGCATGGCATTTGCAGACTCAATTAAATCAGCACAGCTGGAATTCCTCATCAAGGTGATAGGTACTTCTGAGGCTGCAACTCATTTTGAGAAACAGCTTTGGACTTAGAGGAATACTCACAGTGCCATTTTACAGTATACTGAAAGTAAGGACCTAAATGTAGCTCGAGGGTAACTGTAGTTACTGAAGGCTGGTAGTGCTCCTTTATATTGTTACGGGCTCTCTGTGTCACACCAAATGATATACAGCTGTTGCATGAGGCGTACATGCTCACTGCACTGTTCTTCCGTGATGAAAATATTCTTGCCTCACAGCTTTGCAGCCCACAAAGCTTTTCCACATGGTTGAATAAAGGTCAGATATCCCATGGTGTCCTGCTCTCTGTTCTTCTAACTGCAGTTCTGGGTTGGTGGTCACCTAAAGACATTTACATCATATCAGTTGTACACATATTAACGCAATAGCTATGATGTGTAACTGTGAGGCCATTTTTGTCTCTTTCTGACAACTGTCTAATTCTCATCCTTCCTCATCTTTATATTTCCCTCCTTCTCTCTGGATAAGCTCTTTGAATATAAAAACTTTTGAGCTCTTCTGCCTCCCATGGAGATGAGTTAGACAGTTCCTTTAACGAAAGTACCCACCCCATGGATGCAGCAAGGTCTCTGCTTCCACAAAGAAAAGAAATGTGACAACCAGTATTTCAACAGCATTGGCATCAGGCCAACAATAATATGTCCATAGTTCCCAGTGACCTCTCATTGAGCTCCAAACTAAGATGATTTTATATTATTCCTCTCTCTATGTATCCTTGACGAACAATGCAAAGGAAAGGCAGGGATTTAACTTTGGGAAAGACCTTGTAAATGAAAGGTGAAATAGAGGCTACTTATCTAACATTTGCTGCACATGCTTGTGGTAGAACTGACATTTAGAAGATGGGGTAAAGCGGGGGGCAGAACTTGAGGGATAGTATTTGAACATTGCCTCTAACTTTCGAAATTTATACAGCCTTTAATCTGTTTCTGGAGTGCTGGGAAGTGTTCTGTGGATGTTGTGAGTAAACTGTGCTTTTTGTATTAAACATTTATTGCATGGCTTTCTGTGTCTGCAAACAGTTGGATCGATGATTTAAGCTATCCCCTCCAGATCTATGTTTCTATCGACTGCACTTTTTTTCCTTCAGAGAAGACATCTGAACCATGGTTTCAAATGGGAAAGAATTCTGCTGAAAAATGCATTAGGAAAACTAAAATGCTAATGTGCAAGGGCAATCACCCTTCTGAGAGAAAGAAGGAGCCTTGGACAATACTAAACATGTGAGAAAAACCTGCATTGTTCTGTGAACTTCACACAAAATGTTCTTTTTGAAAACAAAATTTAATATTTTTAATAAATGTAGATTAGTGTGAAGTTTCATCACCTGCCTTGGGTTTGTCTTTCTCTGTGTCTGTTAGGACAAAGAGGTCATATAGCTCAGTATCACTGTTGTCCTGAATATCACCGCACCACGGTATTCATTGAGTATGGTAGTGGGATCTCAGAATTACCCAGTCGATCTGACAAACATCCCCGTATCACTCAGCCGCTGCTCTTTTCCACTAGAGAGGGGCTCCCCTCTGTCCATTTTTCCCTCCGCTCTTTCACTGAGCTGACAGACATGAGTCCGTATCCTGCCGGCTGGAGATCAGCTGCGCCAGCAAGCATGGCTCTTCCCAGCGGGCCGGGATGTCAGGGACCTCAGCGTGAGACTGTGCTGATGCATGACACATGAGTGATCAGTCAACAGCCACGAGTACAATGGGATACACAAACTCCGTGTGTGCCAGTCACACAGGACAGTGCGTGGCAGCGTGCCAGCATCTGCATGAGGCTCTTGCGCCTGGTCAGGATGGCCCCAAAGCGGGAGCAGGAATGCAGGCAGACAATCCAGTTATCTGGCAAAGGAGCGTGAGGTGCCAACAGAAGGGCTTGACAGATGAATTCTCGTTCCTATGGGGTAGGGTTGCATATCTGTATGTATCAGTTATGCCGTGGGTAAACACGTTTAGCACCTCAGAAACCTCGTTCCAAAGAGTATTCAAGTGTCACGCGCATCACAGCAGACATTGGTTGGGGAAGCAAGGCATCTTAACGTGAAGCATCTCAGGTTAACCTTTCAACAGGTACCAAATGTAGGTGAGTCTTTAAATATAGTGTGTAACTACCTTCTCTGGAACGAGCACAAAGCTAAGTGACAGAGTATCGTGAATGTAGATAACAAGATATTGAAATTCCCAGAAGAGGGAAAATACACATCAAAATTAGAGCATCTTATAGGAAGTTCAAGGTCATTATTATTTTAAATGGGGGCATACTTTTCATGAAAATGTCTCCAGTCTTCAACCATCTCTAATAATCATTATGCATCTATTTTTTAAGTAAGAAAACAAGAAAACTAGGTGAAATAACAAGAAAACTTACTACAGACCTGGCTAACTGTCTTTGACGCCAATGATAACACATATATTAGCAAACATGTAAGCGTCCCTCCCTTATTCTTCAGCTTCAGTGATCTTCTGATAATGTGTAAATCCTGCTAGCGCTTTCCCCAGGACCCACGAAGACAGCCCTGCCCATATCCTCCCCGTATCAGCCAGCTCAGACAGCCGGCACCTGCGTAACAAAAAGGAAATGAAATTTTCCTGTTAGCAGCCTCCTCGAATTCAAGGAAACAGGGACAGGCACTGAATCTGCTACTGAATCTCAGGGCTTCTCATATGTTAAAAGTACCTTCTTGGAGAGAGTGATTAAATGTGGCTCTTAGGTGAAACCTTAATTCATGCTGTGTGGCTGGGCCTGTAATATATTCTTTTTGGCTGCTTTAGCAGTTTTTTGATATTCAGGTCTCTATTGCTAGTTGTAAAGAGACAGGAAAAGGATGCATTTGCTGAAGTTCAGCCACTACAGAAGTAATCTGTAAGACCAAATGACCAAAACAAGCATGTTTTTGGAGTATACTTGTACATTTCAGAAACAAATAATCAATCTCTCAGTACTAGGATGAGACTTTGATAATAAAGTTTGAATAATTCAGTTAAACTACAACTCAATAATAGTTCGAGATCATTTGTAACAGAAAGGAAAGTTTAACATTGCCATTTAAATTAAGAAGTGTGTAAGAGAAATATGAAATGTAAACTGAATAAAGTGGAGTGATTTTTTTTTTAGGACTTGCATAACTAATAATAAAATTAGAAATATTTATGCAACCAGGTCTTGTTTGGATCTCACTGAGGAAAATATTACCAGCTTCCAAACAAATTATTTCCTTCCTATCCTATCTATTTAATCTGTCCTAGGTTAAAACAGTCCATTCTAAAGTTGCGTCATGACCCTGAATACATCTGCAAAAATGTAATGCTGGAATATTTTAGTCAAAGTCCTTGAGGTTGCTATGAATTTACTCCACATCAAATGAGACCAAGATCCGTAACAATAATTAAAGGCCACGGATAATGTAAATACCACTGATAATACAATGCTGTGATTACACCACTCATGACAGTCTAACCCTTGATATAAATAAAAATTGAGTTACAAACAAAATGAAGCACGGCTGAGATGCAGATTTAAGTGTAGATTCTGCTGTACTGTGTCTGCCCACTGGAAATACATTCTGGATCTCAGGCATGTTAAAAGATGTTTTTTGTCCACAACCATTTAGTCTAAGGGTAAATCAGCTCCAAAAGCGGCAGTCACCTGTAGGGAAGAAGGAGAAGAGTTGATTGTTTGGTTTTAACATGCTTCCTCCTCTATAGTTACTTAATAAACTTTCAAACAACTATCGACAATTTCAGATTTCACATAAGAAATGGTAGCATTTCAGGGTAGCATTTCAAGAAGCTAAAATATTTATCCTGTTAAAATCTTTCTCAACCCAATTTTCTACCCCCTGTAATTATCTTCAGAAATCCTTATTCTGAAGGATTGCACCCTTACACATATTTCAGCCATTAGCCACACCTTCTTCTCTACATCTTTATCCCTGCTGACATTGCGGCTTCAGGCTGTGCTAAAGGCCTGCATAATCTCGTTTTCCGAGGCTTCTGCTTTCTCTGTGAATGACAGGAGGAAAGGGGAAGCCAGGTAAGATCCAGAATTTGTTTGAAGATTAAAGCTCTAGAAAGCGTGCCGTAATCCAACATCTGTTACTTTGGTCCTGGAGCTGCGAAGCTGTGCTGCTGTTGTGCTATCTGCCAGGCAGTCCAGGAGGATGGGAGGCTGCTCCTTCACCAGTCGGTGTGATTAAGGTTGTCTATGTGTTTATGTTTGTATGCAGTGGGGAAAAAACCTGATTGCACACTTTGTGCTTGGGCAATGCCATGTGCGATGCGTCAGAGAGGAGAATGTGGGTCACTTTACCTGCTCACATCTGGACACAGCACAGGGAATAAATAAGAAAAGCAAAAGACCACACAATTATTAACATACAAATAGCATCTATGCTTCATGTGCAATTCACACAGAAGTCACACTGGTCTGATTTTATAATGGCAGGTGAATAAAGCACAATTAATTCACCACTAGCTTTAAGGCACTTTGGGGTTGCTCAGCAGGAGTGATACAGACCACTGCACCCTCAGGAAGTGTCCAGTCTCAGAGGCAGGCATGAGGTCTTCATGCAGGTTACCAAGCTTCAGCCTAGGAAGATTAGTGGTGATTTCTGTACCTCTTGATGACTTTTCTCTGTATTGATACAAAGAACAAATACTTCTTCTGTATATGCTATTAAGGCATATCCTGTTTCAGCCTCACCGCTGAAGTCTGTCAGCACACTCTGCCCACGTGTGCAGTGACTGTGCAAAATGTCCTTGTGTAGGTGCAAACCTTTTGGATTGACTCTGGCAGTAACTGTGTACCCTGAGTCACACCACGAATAGATTCTGGAAAGAATTTAGGGCATCTTACATGAAGGTGCACTTGTATAGGAGATGCTCTTCAGAACTGGGGAGAGAGAGCTCCTGCCCGAAAGAAGTGCAATGTAAACAGGAAGTATTAACATGCCCAAGTTATGAGCACTTTCCCAAAGAAGGATCTCATACCAGATTTGATTTCCAAAGTGTCTTTGGCACAAACCTTTATTTATCGGCAGGAATAATCCATGGTTTACATCAGGAACCCACCCAAGATGGGCAGAATTGGGTTAATTTCTCTCTTTTGCTTGAAGAAAGGGATTTTAAACTTGCCGATTTTATTGGATCATATATATGAATTGTTCCACACCAGAATTAAATGGTTCTAGATTTTCCTCAAAGCAGATGTTCAAATCTTTAGGGAACTTTCTTTCTGGAAGTTTTGGCAATTCCAGTAACTGGCATGTGAGTCAGAGATCTGAGCTTCTGCACCTGGAGAGCCTGATGTGACAACTGGAAGGGACACTGAGTTGTTTGCACTGTAGTCCAGACATGTAACTGCTGCTCATGGAAACATTGACAAGCTGGATTTAAACTAGCTAGGTCCAGGAGCAGTCATAGGGTAATGCTGGCAGAAAAAGCATCATGCTCCTCTAGGACACCGGTGGCATGTTTAGTACCTGGAGAGAAGGCAACGCTCCACCTCGTTCTTGAAGTTGCTGGTTTAAGACTGTTGCAGCCATGTTGATAAAGCTGTGGCTGTCGGTGGATTCTGCAGTTCGTACAGCCAGCAGCACCTGCGCACAGCAAACAGTGAACGGGTTTCAGCAGGGCTGCTGACCGCAACAGTCCAGCTTGCAGCAAGCGAGGGCGGGAAGCGCCCTCGCATACCTGTAGGTTGACATGGGTGGGTGGCATCTCTGTGTTGCCTCATTGCAAGAGCAAACCAGAAGATAAGGCAAGGCCTAATCTGCAGGTTTTCTCTTCTCTTTCTGTTCTTCTGAGCTGAATTGCCAATACTCCCTTCACACACTGGCTCACTGTTTTCATATGCGCAGCCATACACTCTGGCGTTGATGAATCAAGGTTTGAGAGCCCAGCTCCTCCTGCTGACGGGTCCTCTTCTTACAGCATATCAGGTGAGCAGGCTGGATCCTATCTCCTCTTGCCATTTGCTGGCTGGTGTCACCCAGGGAAGGGCAAAGAGCAGAATAAAATGGGAGGACTTTCTCCCTTCTGTGGCTGACAGCCCTGACAATCTGACCCTACACTTAAAGAAACACAAGGCATTCAATTGTTTGTCATTTTGATGTTTCTGAATAGCATCTCTCTGGAGATGAAATAGTAATCATCACCAGAGCTACAGATTAGCAACTGATAGAAAAAAATAGGCATATCATTAAGCTTACATGCTCCCTTGTTATCTCACCACTTCTCATTCAATTCTTGTCTGCAAACAGAAGAAGGGAATCCCTGCATGGCTACGTTGTTGGGTTTGCATATAATCAGATGTCAAAGCCTGCCTTACTTAGATCTTTTGTTCAGCTGCATTCCCTACTGGATTTTTTTTCCTAAGATTTGTGCTTTCACCCCTGGATAATAATATAACAAATAGCTCTTTGTCTCTTTAGGTTTGTTCATATAACTTGTATTAATATATTGACAATGTAATAAAAGAAGCATACAAAGAATCCTCTTGTCTTCCCAAGCTACAGCAAAAGGCTGTAGCAATTATTGCTGATTTGAAGCACAATCTGAGACTCCAGCAGGTAAATGTGAAAAAATGCAATTTCAAAACTCAGCTGTGAGAACAAAATAAACATCAGTTTAGACTTATGAGGACTTGCGTCATGTTCAGTAAAGTCCTTTTTATTAGGGCATTTATCAGATGGTCTGGTGGTTAAAATTAATATTTTTAAAGGTATTTTGAGCACAGCAGTGATGACATCTTGAAAAACTAAACAAAAACCTAGTTGATTTCCAGTAAGTTCTTCACTGGAGCTTGATTGTAAAAATAGTATAATTGAATGCTTCAAACCCTCCTATTGAAAAGGTTGCTTATAAATGTGATTTTTTAATTTATTTTTGTCTGGGGCAACTTCAGTCTGGATTCTGAGGACAGCCATACACTTTAAATTTTCCAGAGGCATATTGTGCTGCTAGCCAAAATCCAGGGCCCTTTATGCTGCTGCAAGTAAGAAGAAAAAATGTTGATAGAGTCAGGTCCTAGTGTTTTCTGCTCACAAGGAGTGCAGGATCCTGTCTTCCTGGAAGGACTTGAGCCTTTGGTACAGCTCAGGACGTTTCTTCTACCATCTGATGAAGAAACTCTCTCTTCTCTTCCTTTCTCTGTTTCTTTCAGTCAACTTCCAGCCTTGTCCAGGTTTTGCCTCAATCTTCCTTTCTCATATCTTTACTGTGCTTCTTGCTCTAACACATAAATACACCTACTCGATCATACTCAGTGAAGCTGTCTTTCCAAATAGGTCAAATTTCTAAGTATATTCACATATGCCTTTAAATTCTGGTGGTGATGTACACTTGTATTTTTGTCTCAAAAATTACTGTGGCTTCTCAGGAGGAACCTAAATCAGAGATGACTGTTAATCTCATCAATTCCAATTTACCACAATGTGGTACCTGGTTCTGTAAAACTGGCTAGAAAAGTATCTGTGTAGAAAAAAAGAAAAAGGAGTCAGCAGCTAGGCCTTAATAATTCAAAGGCAATAGTGTTGACATGTAATAGTTCATATTCCCTTTTAAGAGTGAATCTAGAAGTCAGTTGTTCAGAGCTCTGTTTCTGGCTCTGCTGTGGCCTCATGACCCAGGACAGTTTTCATAACCTCTGAAAGAATCAAATAGTATTTACCTGCATCTCAAACATACTGTAAAACATAGTCACCACTTTGAAACGCTTTCAGATCCACAAACAGAACTCTTGTCTGAACAAGAATAGAAGTGTAAGGAGTAAATTTCAGTAAAATTTTGATTTTACTGAAACCAGTGGGATGTTTGCCATTGAGTTTGTGGGGCTAAAACTTGCCTCCTTTGTTGCTTTAATGGTTGAGGAAGAGAATAGAATTTGCCCAATAATTGGTGCTCTTTTTTGCAAGGCATGTGAAAAGCTTAAGGGAGTTAGCAGCCTTCAGGGTTAGTGCTGTGAATGGGCACTTCTGAAATGCTAAGATATGTGTTTTCCCTCCCAGACACATCTTGTCATGAGGCAAGATTATTATTGGAGGCAACCTCCATGGAAGTCTGCTTGTACAACTGGTATTTGTGCATCAAACACCTTTAAAAAACTGATTGGGGGGTGTGGTGAAGAATGCTGTGTATATTGCCTTGATGTTATTTTAAGTAGCAGTACTACTGGTCTTAATAGTTCTTTCTTTCTTTCATACTGTTTCACCTATTATTTATTTTTTAGTCTGTTAAGTGACCCATTACTTTTATTTTTAAAGGATTCACTTCAGGAAGAAAGATGTTTACCTTAAAAATACACACAAAGATCCCTAAAAGTTGTACAAGCTAAATTCACTTTTCTTCTCTTTATATTGGTATCATTCAAGGAAAATATACTCTACAACTTGCCAGTTTAACATTCACATGCCAATCCTTAAATTACAGCTCCAGTACGTCTTCACTGATTATTATTAAATTACATGCCTCAAAGAAAGATCTGTAGATTCTGACAAAACCAAAACAAAACTGAAAAAAACAAACAGCTCAACAAGTTTTGAGATAGTATGAATATTATGTGGAGACCAAACATTATTGCTAAAGCAGACAATTTTAAAGTTAATCCAATTTTTCAGTATTCTGAATAAACCTACTGTTTTATTTTCAAAATGTTGAGAGTTTCAACAAAGGCTTTGGAAAAAAAATAGTAAAGATTAAAATAATCTTAATGTGCTCTGCTTATCACTAAGATCTTTAATTAGAGCCAGGCATTTCTTGGGGCTTTTTTTTTTTTTTTTAGCAAACAGCAAATTCTTTGAAACTTCAGCTGGAAATGCCTTCCCTAAGTTGTCACCTGAATTCACTTAAATTCATTTAAATAGCTTTGGCTAGAAAAAAATTACTGGGACATAATCCACAAACCTTTTGAATCCCTGTGTTTTTATCTAATTGCCAAGAAGCTTGGGGACCTACAGAGTTCATGGTGGCATTGGCAAGCCTTCTGTCTTGCAGGGTGACCCGAAGGGAGGCGTTTGCTGCTAAAGCTGCTCCATGATGTAGAGGTAGGTGTCTGCTGGCTCAAGGTCCCTTTGACCTGCCAGGTACCTGTCAGGTCCTTGGTTGCAACTTCCAGGGTATGGTGAGGGCTTCTTCACCCTCTTCAGCTAGTGTTGTCCAGCTTCCCAGGCAACACTTAGATATATCCTGAGCAAGACAGGACTCCTCTGGGAATAAAAGTTGCACAGTCACTTTCCCAGACTATGGGGGGCCCAGAAACTGGGCTTCTGACAGCATTTTAAGAGGAAGCACCTGCTATTTTTGATTAGCATGTCAGCTCTCAGAGCTGCGCTTTATTTAATTAATTTTGGCAGCTAACAGAAATGACTAAATTAAAAAGAGGGAAAATCAACACATCACTTCTGCAAATCTATTGACAGATTAGCATGGGTAAATGAGTTTCAAAGTGAATTTCAGCTTCAGGGAGGACATGTTAGCTGCATCTTACACTTCATAATTCAAACTGAAACTCTAGTTGTAGCGTAGTCATTTCTTTTTGAAGCAGAGATAAGCATTTAATCTTTTTATTTGTTTATAGTCTTTCTGAACACAAAAGCAGGTTGCCCAGAGATGTTTTGGTGCCTCCATCCTTGGAGATATTCAAAATGAGATTGGACATGGTCCTAAGCAACTAGCCCTAGCTGCCCCTACTAGACAATCTCCAGAGGTTCCTTCCAATCTCTGTTCTGTGATTCAGTGATTCCCAAGCACTGCTAGAGAAGAGAGAAAATGAAATTACAGTTGTTTAAAATAATGAAACTAAAAATCCTGAGTGCATTTTTGATACGACCATTACTGGGGCAAGAAAGTAGCTGGCAGGCCAGACTTTGTAATATTTAATATTCCAAACATAGAACAGACAGCTATTATCGGAATCAGAACTATCCTATGCTCTGCCAGTGTATGCAGAAGGCTTCAGTGATCATTTCCCTGCACCTTACTGCCATATAAACCTCTTTATCAAACAGTTTCTTCAGACATGGTTTCTTGTATTAATGGCATGTGGCTATTAAGCCTGACCACACGAAGAATTTAATGTTCTCATTGAACCCAGAGCACACTCAAGTCATGAGTTGGCTTCAGCAGTTTTGTAATGTTTTATCACACTGTTAATTCCCTGCTTTTAATGATAAACTTGTGCTCTAATCCCAATATGATTTTCAGCCTTCTCAGAACTTCGTACCAAAACAAGACCCACCTCTTCATGATTTTTAGGCCAATTATAGAATCGCAGAAAAAATTAAACTGGAAGGAGTCTCTGGATGTCGTCTGGTTCAACCCTCTTCTCACAGCAATGCCAACACCGAAGTTAAATCAGGTTTTGTACAAAGACCATGAGGTGTGTTATTAACAAGATAACACAGGTACTAAGAGGGTTCCTCTTCCTTTCCCTTCCCTTCCCTTCCCTTCCCTTCCCTTCCCTTCCCTTCCCTTCCCTTCCCTTCCCTTCCCTTCCCTTCCCTTCCCTTCCCTTCCCTTCCCTTCCCTTCCCTTCCCTTCCCTTCCCTTCCCTTCCCTTCCCTTCCCTTCCCTTCCCTTCCCTTCCCTTCCCTTCCCTTCCCTTCCCGAGTGTTTTTGTTAATTCTGTTCAGAGTATCACAGTACAAGGTTGTTTTCAAGAGCGAAGTTACAAAGAAGACAATAGTCTTTCAATCCAGAAAATAAGAAGTAGGAAAGGGACAGCTAGGAGGAAGGCACAAATGTGCCTGTCTATGGCAGAAGTGGCTGGATGAAAGTGTGGCTAGCACTATAAAAAAAACCCAAAACCCAAACCCAACAACAAACTGGCCAGGAGCAGAGATGATGAAGAGAAACAACTCATCATTTCAAGAAGGGAGGAAAGGGAGAGGGTGCAATGGCAGTACACAGCGTTCAGTCAGAGCCCTGTGCACAGTATGGCAAAAAATTTGGACTTTTCATAAGAAAAATTTTCTTTGACCAACATACAGCTACTGGTTTAGCTACTGGTTTAGCTACTGTTGGTGTTATGACAGACCTGAAAAGTCTCAGACTTGAATCAATGCCTCGTTGTCCTAGTTGCTGTACAAAGTTAATGAAGGCTCCTCTCCTGGTAAGCTCACAAGGTAAGTATAATACGAGACAATAAAACTGCATGGAGACTAAAAAATAAAAAACCAATATCATATTGGGCAGTGGTTTCAACATACCAGGAAGATGTCAGTTGCCCAAGTTTGTTTGATTTTTTAGGACATTAAAACAAAGTAAACCAAGAAATGAAGTTTAAGAATACAAATCTCAAACGTGAGAGGAAACGTCAGAAAAAGCACAAAGGTTATTTTTCAAAATATAACAAAGGGTGATGTTGGTATCACAGACCAAGTGGAATGAGCCCTAAATGTGAATAAGTTTGTGATGGGTTGACCCTGGCTGGATGCCAAGTGCCCACCAAAGCCACTCTATCACTCCCTTTCTCAAGTGGACAGGGGAGAAAAAATATAAAAGTTTGTGGGTTGAGATAAGGACAGGGAGATCATTCAGCAATTACTGTCACAGGCAAAACAGACTCAACTTGGGGAAAATCAGTTTAATTGTTTACATTTATATTCTGAGAAGGCCTAGGAGTTATGTTCTGTGCTCAAGAACCTTGGAGCTGAAATGCTGGAGCGGAGGACAGCCAGAGCTGAACTGGGAACAAAACAGGGATGCAGGCCTGGGGGAAGGGCAGCTGGCAGCAGCGAGGGACTGTGCTGCCCATAGGCTGGGACAGTACGGCACAGTGTGTGCCTGTCAGAGCAGGGCATCTGAACCCCCAAAGTGTTTTCGTCCTCCAGCAGAGCAGGGCAGCTCAGTCCCAGCTCAGGGCCTTTCTATTTGGAGGGATACGAGCAAACCCAATATTTCATAGTGTATAACTCCAAGAAGAGAGGTAAGATCTCTGAATTTAATGAATTTGAGACCCAGGGAATGTGTAAAAGCAAAAGATTTGCTGTTAAACAGCTTCTTCAAGGATATAATTTTATCTGTTTCCAGGAGAATCAAGTAAAAACAAAGGAAGGATTCCATCCACACAGAAATTCACACTTGTATGAAGAGTGGAGAGAATATTCTGCCTTAAATTATCAGTTGAAAAATCAGTTGAAGGGTATGGAGTGAAAGAGAGTTAGCCATTTAACTTCTTTTTGGCATAGTGAAATTGTGATATCCTATGGATAAAGTCAGCTAGAAAGGTAATTATCCGAGTTAAATATCATCTAATGAAAACTCTTGGTAGGGTAGGAATACTGATGTTGATATGAAAAACTGGCTTCCTTTTCCCTATATGATTTCTTATGTTATGTTCATTATTGCTTCAGTCTTGCAGAGTGTACCTCCCCACCCCCACCCATCCCACCCCCACACCTTGCAGCTTCAGGGAGATTTGAATACCACATCTAGATCTTGAAGTGACTTAATGATAAAAATAAACTGAATGCTGGTAACCAATCTGCATTTTATTCTGATTTGCAATGTTTACATTATTAAAAAACCCCACTGAAAATAACCCTGATATTTCTGTGCAGCTGGAGACGAAATTCAGCACTGGACAGGCTTTGCGTGTCTGGGTATTCAGCACCAGGATGCTGTATAGAAACTCACTTTTGTGGAACTGCCACGAAGAGAGGGAGACTGTGCTAAACTGTTTTTCATTCTTAAACCATTCCTGATAAAGTAAGCAACAATCAAATGTTTATACTGATATTGACCTACTCGTGAGGTGCTTTGGGATATGTATTTGTCATGGTTTAACCCCAGCCAGCAACTGAGCACCACACAGCCACTCGCTCACTCCCCCCCGCTGGGATGGGGGAGAGAATCAGAAGAGTAAAAGTAAGAAAACTTGTGTGTTGAGATAAAGACTGTATAATAGGTAAAGCAAAAGCCGCGCACACGCAGGCAAAGCGAGATAAGGAATTCATTCACTACTTCCCATCGGCAGGCAGGTGTTCAGCCATCCCCAGGAAAGCAGGGCTCCATCTTGCATAATGGTTACTTGGGAAGACAAAACGCCATCAGTCCCAATGTCTCCCCCTTCCTTCTTCTTCCCCCAGCTTTATACGCTGAGTGTGATGCCATATGATATGGAATATCCCTTTGGTCAGTTGGGGTCAGCTGTCCCGGCTGTGTCCCCTCCCAGCTCCTTGTGCACCCCCAGCCTACTCGCTGGTGGGGTGGGGTGAGAAGCAGAAAAGGCCTTGACTCTGTGTAAGCACTGCTCAGCAGTAACAAAAACATCCCTGTGTTATCAACACTGTTTTCAGCACAAATCCAAAACGTAGCCCCATACTGGCTACTATGAAGAAAATTAACTTTATCCTAGCCAAAACCATCACAGTATTGTTATTCAAGTGCTGTGTTGTTATTATTTTTATTTTACTTTAACTGCATTCTGTCATGTGCAAAACTTTTAAAGCATCTATCTCGTCAGTTTAACATCTCTCTGCTTGTTCTCTGCAGAACAGCATTTGATTTTTGTAAAGGCAAAGCAAAATATTTTCAGTCTTTTCTGAGTCAGAAGATAATAAAGCATACTCGCAGTAAACCAAAGTCTCTTTTTTTCCTCATTGTTAAAGCTAACTGTGATCCTATGGATTGAAAGGGGACAGAGCAAAAACTTGTGAAAATTGACTTGGGAGTAATTCCCATTATGATGAAACACCTTTGCTTGATCTCGGCAAGGGGAAAACAAGGTTATAGGTGCTCAATCACAGCAGCTAAAATCCGAGTAGAATCCCTTCCACACACTTGCTGTGCCCTACATGATAAGCAGGGTTAGCTGGTTTTCATTAATTAGGGGTTTGTCCAAGGGCTGGGGTTTGTTCTTGGAACAATTTGTGCAAAAGACCCAGTAAATGACTCATATTCATAATTCTTCAAGGCCTGAAGTCCTGTCTAAACATAGCATTTGTATTGCTTTAAATACGCAGATTCATTTAAAGTAGTAAAACTGCAGGTCACATCCCATCTTCCCCTTTTCAAACCATGCTATAATGATATAAAATGATTATATCAGGATAGTTGATTCCAGTGTAGAAAGGGAAATGAACAAGCTATACTGGTATTATCATACATATAATGGTATGATTCTACCTACACCACAAGTTCAGATGGTCTGTGAATAATGTTTAAAAATAAATCACATTCTTACCTGAAGCAGTTGAACTGATAGGAAAGCAGTTTTGATAAGAAATCTATTTTAGGCTCGGCTTTCTTTCCCTGAAGACCACCATTAGCAGCAGCAAAGGAGTGTGGAGGGGATCAAATATGGGACTATTGCAATACTATTGGTACTTCTGGTGAATATGCCACTGATTTTAAACTTAAAAACCACTTTGAAGCGGTTTAAACAAAACAAGAAGATACTTCCTGACCCTCCAAACAGTAAAGATAGGCTACTAGTGCTGTCTTTAAGAGCTGAAACAATTATCCAGAGTTTTTTCAGAGCTTCTGTGGACATAGTATTTAACTTACTGACCCATTTCAGCCATCTCAAGACAAGTTCAATATTATAAGGAGATGTGATCATTTCTCAGCACACAAGGTACTGCTGTAAATTTTTGGAAATCACATTGCCACTGATCCTTGAAACACCTAAAGAATCTGTATTACATTTACTGATTTAATAGATTATGACCAGCCAGCATGACCTTCTGCAGACCACAGGTCAGAGAATTTTATCCTTGTCATACATTTTTCTCATTCAGCAGTTTTTTCTTCATTAGAAAGAAACAATGAAATAGTTCCAGAAAAGCAATATACTAACAGGCAAGCCTGAGGCAAGCCAAGAGCAGAAGCATCATCAGATCTACAGGTCTGTTTTCCCATATTCAGTCCAAGAGGCTATGTAGTTTGTAAAGATACCATAACATCTTCCTCTTCTTATTTTTGCAAATTCTGACTGCAGCTGATTCAATAAAAACCTGTTGCCTTCAGGGCTGTGATTTTGAATTAAAGGTGTACTAGTTTGTACGTTTCCATATTTATATCCCTAATATTTTACTATATCTTTTGGTTTAGCCTCTGAAATGTTGTGAAAGACTGGAATAAGGAAGAACTGCTCAAATTTTAATGGAAAACTTGTCATTTGTCTGGATTTCTTAAACACTTTTTTCACTAAGTGCTGCTTTTCTGAGGATGATTCTGTTCCTGTTTCTCTAGAGACATATGTTATTAATATTTTTTCTGTCTAAAGAAATCAAGTTAATGTGGCTGATAGAACCAGACAGAAAAATTCTGATCTTTTCTGTAATGAGTCTATAGCCTCTAATGAAATTTCCTTGGATTTGCACTAAGAGAACTGGGAGCAGCCTGTTTCCTGGTTCTTGCTGCTCAAGTGTGTGCCCTCTCAATACAGGGTGGACAAAGCTTTAATATTTAATCAAGTATTAGACTTGGCCTTTTGGTCATGTCCATTCCCCGCTCCCCCCCTCCCTTCCCCCTCGCCCCAATCTGTTTAATTTGCTTTTGTTTTCTTTATTCTGTTATCTGATTTAATGACTGATCTTTTCTTCAAAGCTTCTTTCCCAGCTGCTACAAAACAAATGCGTGGAGGTATTGCAGCTGAACACTTTCCTCTTTTTCAAACCTGAAGAAATAGATTAATGGGGTGAGAACCTCTGATTAAAAAATTGCTCTAGCCTTGCTTTTCCTAAACAGATTCACTCATCTGCATCTGCTAATAATAGTCTTGGTTTTCCCATCATGCCTTCTTACTATTCCCTCCTCTTCTTATCTTGTATACACATAGACTTTTCATGCTGAGAGATGGGACTGAATAAACATTGACAGCAGTCTGTGCAAAATAACTTTTTTCATAAAACTACCCAGATTTCATACACAACTATTTGAGGAGGTGGGAGAAGGACAAATCTAAGCCTTGAATTATAGTCCCTAAACACAGGGACATCTCTTATTGTCTATAATAGTGTTATTAAAAGCCTTGAGTTACCCATGTAACCATGGGCAGGCCCTGAATAAGTTAAAATATCAGCGTACACGGTAGTTTATAATTTCAAATATACTACTGTATACTTGCAAAATATACATTTTACAAATACCAAACCCAACAGATAAAATGTACAAGATGGATATTCAAATAACAACTTTTCTACTGTTTGACCTAAAAAAATGTCATGGTAAAAGACATCTGCAAAACATACATTTTCACTTTACATTTTTAATGTATCCTGCTGGCTGCATGTTGCACATCCTGCAGTAGTACTTGCATTGAAATCAACACAATGAAATGTGATGTGTCAGATCGATGAAATGAACAGCACTTCTCCATGTGTAAATTGAAAAGGCATGCAGAAAGTTTATGAAGAAAGAATTGACAAAACGGATAAATTACATTGTTTGGGGTATCTTTTTCTGTTACTGATAACAAAAGAGTTGGACAGGGCATCAAACAGCAATATGTCTTTTTATTTCTTGGTCATTTTTACATCTTGCAATAACCATTACCAGGAAAAAATAGAAAGGATAAATAATTTCTTAGGACAGTAAAGGATTTTGTCCTTTTTTTTTAATTTTTTTTTTTTTTCATAGCCGTTTTGCATGTTATCCTTGTTTGCTGCATTATGGTTTTATTCTCTGGCTAAATAACATGGGAAAATATATTCTACACATAAACACTGGCTCTGTTTTCATCTGTTAAAATGAAATGGTAATTCCATTTAATCTATCAACCACATTTGCTTGCAATGATAAGATATATATTGCACACTTTCTTGTTTTAAAACCACTTCACAATCTGTTACCTTCCGTTTTCAGAAATGGAAGTGCTATAGTTATTCTTACTCTCTTCTTACACAGGATTCCTCAATATATCACCAGTGACATCACACTTTCAAAGAGAAGATAATGATTTAATAGCCATTTTTAGCTGGACATTGTTGGTGTTTTGAAATCTGATATTAAATGTGCCTCTTCCTTGGAACACTAAAAGAACATCAAGGAAATTAATCAAAACATAGGAGCACATTGCTGCTTAAGGCCTTGAAAGCTATTCTATACATTCTGCATACTTGAGAAACAACAAGTAATTAAATGGCTCATTCTTTCAAACTAAGCTAGTCTTTAAAAAAAAAATAAACCACAAAACCGCAGCCCTCTCTCTCGCAGTAGAGTCTTTTATGTCTGTACACAAATACAGAACTAAACATTTTTAAAAATACTCCTTCCTGGAGAAGGCACATTGGGATTTAATATTTGCCCCCAACAACGGGTTCACTTGGCTAAGCATCACTGAGCATCAATGTATAAATCGTGCACTCTCATTCAGAGCCACTGCATTTCCACAATATAAGTGCATGAGACCACATGCTGGTATTCTCCACAAAAGTCACTTGTTATTTAAATCAGAACTACAAACCTGCTCCCTCACCTCCCCCTCTCCAGCCCCTAGAGGGGCATATTCTCATTAACATTCTTAATGTTAATTGGAATTACATGTGCACATCAAGAGGAGAATACACCTCCAGATGCGATATTTGCAAGCTTCATATTAAGCCAGGCTGTGTTGAAATAAAACACATCATTGAACATACAGTCCTATCTTGATATTGAACAGTAATATATGTTTTTATGTATAAAACCAGGTCTTACACACATACAACAATGAATTCAGTATGATACAACCACAACCTCCATTACTGTAGGATCTGATCTTGCCGTTTCTCACTCGTGAAAAATCCTACTGCCTACGAGGGACATATAGGCTTGTGATCCAGCACATTTTTTCTGTAATGGAAATTAGTTGCAGATCTGAACAATTTTAAAATGGTGACAAGACAGCATGACTTAGACTCACTTGTTCAGAAAAGAAGCTGTGAAGCTGTACGTTTCAGTGCAAAAAATAATTTTTAAAAATTACCGGTTGGTGCCCATATTTTCTAACTTCATAAAAATGATGTAATTCTGTTAATAAAAATCATCAGTTCTCAAAATATAATCCTCTCAGAAATAAACCTGCAAAAGTATAAAAAATAGACAAGACCAAATGCACTTTCAAATATTCTTTTTAAATTCACTATGATTTTACAGTTTTAACTATGTTTACACTAAGTTCTCTACAATTTCTCTTTGAAAAATGTAAATGCAAAGTAGACTAGAAGACAGTGCAATCTGAAATCTGGAAAGTCCAAACAGATTAGTTTACTCTTTGCAAAAAATTCATGCTGGAATAATGTTTTCTTTACTGAGCCTTTCCAATTCCCTGTAATGGGAATTTTGTATTGTTATTTTTAAGCAATTCACCCAATAAATCATGAGCATCTCCAACAGAATTAGATAAAAGCTCAGTCCCAGAAGCAAGGGGCAAATTTGACTCAAAAGGCATCAATTGAGGTTTCATTCCTTTGAAGAAACTCTCCTAATATTGTTACAGAAACATACATTGAAATAATGTCAAATTCTACTAGAAATCATAATAAATAAAACCATATGCTGAAGCATCTCAGCTAGAATTCACCAAAGCTATAAAATAGATGCATACAAGTCAGACAATATCAAGGAAAATGAGGTCGGAGCTGAGGAAAATATTCATTTAGTAATGATCTTTCTTCATGTAATGACATGCTAGGCTTAAGCCCCTGACATCTTGGAAGCACTCATGTAAATTCTCATTTGCCTATTCTTCCTCGCTAGCAAAGATGGACATCAAAACAAGACTTGTTTGGGAATAGGTAATGCAAACATCACATCTATCTTGCTAGTATTAGAGGAATACAGAAGAGATGAATATCAGAATATTTTTGAAAAAGGAAAATCCAGTCCCCTCCCCACACTAAAATAATATACTGAATGCCAGGTTTCAGGTATGTTGCAGTCACAAATGCATAGAAATGAGAGAGAGAAAAAAAAAAAAGAGAAGCCTTTCTAGGTCATCTATTCCATCCATCTGCTGGAGTAAGATCACTCCCTGCTACATACATGCTAGAGCTTTTATCAGTCTGATTTTAAATGTCTTGTTTCTATCTGTTCAATTTGACCTTACCTATTTCATCTTGGGTAGTTAAAATGGCTGCTGTATAGTGCAATAATTCAGGGCAACATGTAAAAAATTAAAAAATCAGCATGCAAAAGTCCTCTTATCCTTAGTGCAGCTAATTTTGAAGATAATGTTTACCCACAAAAGATCAAACTGGACAAATGATGCCTATAAGACTGTGCCGTCTGCATGCGAAGCGTCATCTTTTACTGTATCCTATGGATTAGATCCTGAGCTAATCAGTCAGATTCAGAGCTGAACTGCTTTGGGTCCATCTTACAATGCAAATATTGGGGGGTGGGGAATGTTCAACTAAAGTCTTCTGCGTTTAATGAGTTGTCTTTTCCATTCTTATTAACTAAAATACTTTAACCACTCTGGTTTTTTAAACTTAAACAATTGTATTACATGTAATCATTATTTTATTAACATTTTTCTCCAAGGATTTTTCTTTCTGATTATGAGTACTTTGCAATTTCAGACAGTATGATGGATGCTACTCTTCTATGACAAGAATTTTAACAGCCCTTCTTCAGCACTCAATGCACACCCAATTATGCGTCTGAGCTAGTAACCTTGAATTTATGTTGCCATGGCGACAAACTGGTCATGCATTATGGATTATCATTGAAATTCTACACCCCTACCTAGCATAATGAGAGTTGGGGACTTAATCAAATCAGCCATTCTGTGTGACACAAAGTGAAGAACTAGCTCTTATTGTTCAGCCTGGAGAAAGGAAGCAGGCCTGATGGAGTGGCAGCTGCAGTGCCGCAGCCTGATAGATTGCCCTTATATACATTTGTGAATGTATAGACAGATGGTTTTCAATGCCTGGAATTTCTGGCTTAGGAAGCAGCTGTTCGGGTAACCTCTGCCGTCTCACCTTGTTGTCATGGAGCATTGCACCGAGACTGAGAATGCGGACGGGTACATTGGCAATCTGACCAAATTTACGTGGCGTGGCACCCCTCTTTCATCCTGGGGCGGCAGGGCTGGGCGGGAGGCAGGGCTGAGGCGGGGAGCACTCCCACGGGCTGAAGCAGAGCACTCGGGCATCCTCCAGCCCCTCTCTGGCTCTGCCTGCACAAAAAAAGGGACAGGCAAAATCGTTGTGGTAAATCGCTCCTGGGGATTTAACCTAGTTTGCAGCTCCTCCGCTGTCTTGAAATCATGGTGCGACGTGCTATTTGTACGCAGCTCAGGCATCAGTAAAGGCACTCGGGTTTCAGGTTGCCATACCGTATATTGTTTGTGTCTGAGAGAAAACACCAGCTTTGCTAAGGCCAGAGCTGAAGAAGGTTCAATGCCAGAACAAAAATCAAACCCAATGGATATGAAAAATCAACAACCATTATATACTTCTTACCTGCCAGACTCCTTTTCTGCCTTATCACTGAAATTTCTCTCTCTAGTCTGAGATATTGTAGGAAGCTACAGGAACTCCTGGGAACTCATTAAATTATTTTTTAAATAAAATAATAGTAAAACTGTAGCAATTTCTAGAAGAATTGGGCCATAATAAACATTTATAAAGCTTAAATCTCTTTAGTGTAAGTACCTGAGTATTTTGCTCTGCAACAAAAGGAACCTATCTACATAGTATTACTCATTTGTTCATATGGCTATTTTTAATTATTATAGTCATAACAGCATTATTTTTCTCCATAGTTCTCCATCCCTGAAAGCTTCCAAAGCTTTAAAGCTTCAAACCTTCTGATTCCTCATAAACATACACTTATTTAAAAAGCCTTACTTTTCCAAAATCTTGGTTAGCCAATTATTCTGTGTTACCCTTATATTTTGGAAGTCTAGCTGTTGTTACTGTAATATATTTACTTATTATTTACTGTAATTATTTACTTATTCATATGTATAAGCTGACCATCACCATGGTTTCTGCATAGGGAGTGCTATGTTTTTGTCAGCCTTGCCATTACAGTTTCACTAGACCTGTGATTTCAGAGCATGCAACGTTCTCCCAGAATAAAACATGATATGACAACAACATTTCAAAGAAATACTTTATTTTAGATCTAGTTGCTTCATTAACACCGCTTTTCTTTCCGCCAAACTGTCCGTGTTTGTGTTTTGATGTATAAAATGTATAGCATGCATATGCCATAATGAGATTTAATTTTCAATGCATGTGCAGGAAGTGAATATTTCAGCAGGCTTTTAAAACAAATCAATATACAGGTTATCCAGGAGCCTTGAGTAATTACCCTTTATCTATCTATCTATCTATTTATCTATCTATCTATCTATGTATCTATGTATCTATCTATCTATCTATTCACCTATTTGTATAAGTAAAAACAGTCCCTCACCTTCTGCGCAGTTTTTTAGTTCAAAAAGAGCCACCGGTGCCCTGTATTGACCCATGAGATTGCAGCAGCTCCCTAGAAGGCTTTGCAGTCTATCCACTAATGATTTGTGAACTGAAACATCCCAGGAAAGGCTGGGCGTGAGACAGTGCACCCACGCGGGGGCTCAATTCTGCAAGCCCTCTTCCAGCTGGAGCCAAGGAAGTTGCTCATGTCCTCCCTTGGGGGTTCATTCTCCCAGGTAAAGATCCTGAAAGTCAATAAATCTGTCTTTTAAGCACATTCCAGTCTTGACAGTGTAGCAGATTTCAATTACTGTTTGGTTACTAAAGTACATCAAGGGACTTTCAGAATTTCTCAAATTCAAATACATTTTTTTTTTAGAAAAAGATACTTCCCAAAAATGATTCATTCACACAAAACTGTCTTTGACAGCACTGACTGTTTGACTTAGAGTAAGGAAGAAAATTCAGAGCTAGGGATTGATGGGCTAAATAAATAGACTGATATCATTTTAATCTTTCTCAATGAAAGAATGAGTGAACGTTTTTCAACTTTAATTTGCGGTGCCTGGAATTTCCTTGTGTTTATAAATTTAAGCCAAACCCTTAAATCTGATATTAATGTCAACTTTACATTACTTAAATTAAATTTTTTACGGTTGAGTAGCTTTTATTGTGTGGGCATTTTGGAAAAGGATGTTACAGTTGGGTGTAGCAGAGTGAGCCAACAAAAATAATACTGAGTGCTTTAAATTAAAACCTATGGAGAAACATAAGAAATAAAAGAGTACTAACATGGGCACAGGGAACTAAGTGCCTTCTTCTCTTTAAAAATGTTCCACAAGAAAAAAGGGAAGATTTTCAGAACTTTTTTTTTCATTAAGTGTTTTAAAGAAACAATTTTTAATGGGGTAGGCTAACTTCAAAAACAGTGTAACAGGATGGTAAGGAAAATTACGTTAGGCTAAGAATAAATACTTCGGCACAGTACTTGATTTATGATCAAATTGTATACCTTAAGGAATAAAGAAGTGTGTGCAATACTGTTCCTAATATTAGCAGCAAGGAAAGAACTAAATTTAGAGCCTATTTTTGCAACCTTTATTTAGGCTAAGTAGAAGTTTTTCAAGGAAATACTTCAGTTGATCTCAGTAAAATTATTATTGGGAGTAAATTTTTCCTTAGTATAACTTGTGCTCCCAAAGAAGAATCTGAATATCAAAAAGTATTTAAAGTTTCTGAAACATAACATTGTCATTAGCGGGAAAAGCTGAAAAACTTCTGACTTATCACTTTATTTTTATGCTAAATTTTGGCAGGCATTATTGACAAATTCTGTAGCTGGAAATAAGCTATAAACACTTCCTTGGAAACTCTAACTCTGTCATATTTAAAAGACTATCTCTTGACCTTTTTAATCAAAGAATCATCCAGCCTTCCCCGCCTCCAGCAATCAAGGATTAACTATTTCCTTGATAAAACAACTTTAAAATGACTGGTTGTAGGCTGGGTAATTTTTCTGTTGCAAGTTGCAAAAAGGAGACAGAACTGTAAATTTTAGTTTACTATTTTTATTTTTTTCCCCACATTACCCATGCATTTTCTTGCAGGTGTAAGAAAGTCCATATAAATGTATACTGGGGAGGATTTTGCAATAATTTCAGTCATCTTCCTGCTGTTCTATGGACCACCAACAGTTGCACAGCTGCAGGCTGGGCAATCTCATTGGTGTGTCAGTGTGGTGGCTGCACTTCACCTCTGCGCCGTCTGATCTCCTTGGCCGTGGGTCTTCACTCACTATAAGGAGGCAGAAGAAAGGATGCACTTTTGATCTAGGTCCTGTCCATTTTAATGAGGTGACAGTCAAATTGTTAGCATTTTAAGGACTCAAAATCTAACTTACTAAATTCTTAAAATCTTACGGGCTTTTTGAAGACATACAGGGGAAAAGCTGCATTTTAGCCATTTTGGAACAAGGAAATCAGAGCTGCAGAGCTGTGTAGGGTAACACAGGTTACAAGTAGTCTCAGAATTTCAGGTTTTGAGCAAAATACCATTTCCATTTCTGAGAGGCCATGACAGTTAGTGTACTAGTATTTGCAGGTTTGCTTGAAGACACTGCCTCAGTCTTAGTATGTTAGCCCTCACATTTTGCTTAAATTCACCCATTTTGTCACAACCAGTGGAGCCAGATGATATGTTTTCCTTCACTGTGAAATGCATTTAATCACAAGAATCAAATGCCTGTGTAGTGAGAACATTTTTATAATCCACTGTATCAGCTTGCTGACTTCCATGATCTGACTGGTGTGCTCATGAAAACTTTGTGCTGTCACACCGAGATGTTTCATTTCTAACCGGAGCTCAGCTGATGAGAAACATCAGAGTTTATGATTGCCCTGACAGCAGGACTCCCACAAAAACATAATTACAATTGTCTCCCTTTGTGCATGCATGTGTGCAAGACATTTAGGATGGTCACCTGAAAAACTCACCCTCTCCATGCCTTTTGAAGAGTAATTTAAAAACTAAGTATTTACTAGTATCATTCAAACTACTGCTAAGCGTATATCTCCTATTGCATTTTTCTTGGATATTTGCTTAAATCTGTGTATGCTCGGGGTGCTGAAGGTGCTTTTTTAGCTTAACAGAATCCTTTAATATCTGTATGAAGTTTGGTGTTGCATATTTACTCACTTTTAGTTTGTACGGCGTTATGGCAAATTGAGACACATGAAATCGTGCATAGACATAATTTACCAATTTGGGCATCCTGTGCATGAATGTGCATGTATGCACATCTCATCAATACACATGAATGCTCTTTTGGACACTTTTCTTCCTCTGTGAATACTCAAACTTGTGTTTTATATAAATATTTGGGAGTTTTGTTCTTCTTTTAAGGCAGTTGTGTGCTTAAGGTACAAATACATCCATGTAGTTACGTACACAGTAAGATGCCCCAATAAAAGCAAGCGGACAGGGAAAAAACATAAAGAAGGAGATGTTCCATGGTGTACCCCTGCCTGAGTGCTGGGCTTGTGTTGTGGTCGAATGCCTCTGCCTCCACGAGGCAGGCCTGGCTAGCACCGCTGGCTCAGCTCCAGCCACCTCCACCCAGTTACACCCGCTCAGTTTTTGATCCAGAAGGCCAAAAGCTGATTTTCAGAGAAAAGATATAGACAGGAGATAGGGTGTTTGCAGCTTAGCAAGCAGCCTCCAGAGGCAAGAGGCTGCTCTTTGTAAAAAGCAAAAAGAAAAAAAAAGGTAATTCTTTGGGAGTAAATTTGTGGCACAGGAGTTTTCTGATGCTGGAGTACACGTGACAACCTAGATATCAGGACGTGCACTGAACAGCCAGGCTGCCTATCCAGACAGGCTCTGCCCATCTAATGATGCTAATTGGGGTAGCTGAAAGTCTGCAATGATGCTGCAGAAAAGGGGCAGCTTGGGATGGTCATTTAATCTGGAAATAGCTTTAAAAACTGGAAGACATGTGTCTCTGAGGACAGCCTCTGCCAGATTAACTGCCTGGGCTCTGTAGCCCTCTCGAGGCAGTGTTATTCTTTTACTTTAAAACCTTGTAAGAGGAAGGCAGGCATGACAAGCCTGGGGACAGTCTGAGGCGAACGCTTTACAATGAAAAATACAGTGAAAGCAGGAGAACAGTGTAAGCAACTCTACTTTTTACTTTAAGTTCCTCATTTAACATTAGGAAAATTAGACACACAATTATTTCACTGTTGTTCTTTATTTAGCAACTGTCCTTATCTTAGGAGGAAATATGTATTTCAGTTATCGTCAAAACTTTTATTCTTAGGTAAACTTTCTTACAATGAAAAAAGGAGAAACTTTCAAAATCACTTCTAACTAGGCACAAATATAGAGCCTAGCCAGTTTTAGCACCAGTACATACCACTGTGGAATTCACTGGCATACAAGTGCACTTAGGTAAGTACATTGACATCACTAAGATTCAGTGTGCACAAAAGAGACCCCTTGGCACACTAATAACAAATAAAGCTGAGTGACATTAAACATGTCACTTCTACCAGAGCTCAGTGTGTAACACCAGTACACATTGCTTTTCACACTACATTATTATCCCTTCTTCCCTGGCAAAGCCTCTCCCAAACAGATGTTAAGTCAAATGGTAAGATACTTTCATATCCCTGCAAAGTGTAAAGCAAGCATTAAGAAAATGAAAATAAGGTAGACTGTAGAATAATAATTACATGGTAGACTAGATTTTAAACATCAGATTTATACAAAAGCATTATTGTTTCATGTGAATAGGCAACTAAATACGGTGATGCAATGAATGAACAAATGTAGATACTGGACTTCTTTTATACACTCTCACTCCTACTTCACCATATATGTAATGCGATACAATAAAAGCTTTCATTTCGTATACAATGACAGAGCCTAAATAAGCAGGCCAGTTTTTTCTTATAGGCAGCTATCACCAAGATAAAGTTTGGAAACAGATACACAGAGCTTTTCTTTGGGAAATAAAACAAAGAAGGCTTGGGTGAAGAATTGTGAGAGACGATTTTTCACTTTCTGAGTAAAATAAATGAAAATTTCTCTCAGAAATAAACATATTAAGTCTCTCTTTTTTCCATAGATATGGATTTCCTCTAGGAACAGGCAAAAAAAAACCCCAAAAACAACCCAAACATTGGCCTATTTACAGAATTCAGTGTTTCAGAAAACTAGTAAAGATGAGCCTTTGGAGTGAGGAGGAGGCATTCCTGGTGTTGTGGTGCTTAGAAACTGGCTGAGCTCTTTACGGAGGCAGGAGTCACCATGAAGAGCTGGATGATGGGCAGTGCTCTACCTGCAGACAATGGGAGAATAAGAGAATAAGGAGTCAATTGTTCTCATATTCCAGCTACTTATACTACAAAACACAGCTTTAGATAATCTGGGAAAGGGTTCCTGAGTGCTAGAAGAGGGTGTAGCCAAAAACTCTTACCCAATATGCTGGGCAGCACTACGAATTATGTGGAATATTTAGTGAAGAGGAGACACAAGATCCAATCACTCACAAAACACAAGAAAGAAAGGAGAGACTTCACCCCCCAATGTACTAGCTAGTACAAGGGCTGGCCCAGCAAAATGATGGTGTTGCATATATAAGAATCATGGCAGTGAACCAGCAAGTTAAAAATTTGGATTCAGATTTTATTCTCCTCTATACAAATAATGTGCAGAAAGACCATCCAGAGCAGCCCCACATGTTAGAAATATTTAAACTAGTTGGAATCTGCATCAATGTCCTGCTTAAACCCTTTAGGTACGCTGTTTTGGAAGGCATGTTAATCTATAGGAATATATAGTCCCCTCAACAGGGCTATGAAATGCAACTTGGCATTATCTAAACCTACAGAGCAAGCCCAACAATGCTGAAAATGCCTCAGATTTGCTGCTGGACCACAGTGCATGAATACCATGAGCATGTGGGCTACCAGATGCAAAGCAGGTGGCAAAGAGCATATGCATGGGCATCGCCTTGAAAATCTACAGAAATTTTAGGACTTTTCAACAAGAATAAGGCTACTACATGAGAGGAAATCCTGTCTGTAGTTCCTCAAGATTTGCCCAGAGTACATCTCTGGGAGGGGAAACAGGCATTTGTCCAGAAAAAAAACCCTAAGCAGTCAAGCAATAATCTTACTTCTCTAGCCAGTAAGTCAGTTGGGTTTTATGGGGTTTTCCTTAAGTGTAAAAACATCAAGTGTTTGAGCATTTTATGGCTTTATATAGTAAATGTCATAAAATTAAGAATCTATAAAAGGAGAGTGAAGTCTGAGAAGCGTCGTGCTAACCTTTCTTACGAAGAAGTTGCCTGTGACTTGGCCCAGCAGTGGTGCCTGTGCCTGGGTGGTGGGTTTGGGTCTCCTTCATCAACAGCAATAGCTCGAGCTGCAGGGATGCTGGAGCCCAGCATGTATAAGCCTGGCCAAGAGGGATGCCCACAGGGAGGAATGGCTGACCCAGACCACTATCTTATGTTCTCTAGGTAAGAGAGTTAAGTTTTAAGCTGCTTTTCCTAAATTCTAGGTGGAGTGGTGTTTATATTTCACAACAGCTGTGCACCCTACATAAATAAAACTCTTCTTTTCACACCTGGTTGTCCCCTGGGAGAGGGGAGGAACCACAGGCCTTGGTGGAAGCAGCTCATCTCAGGTTCAGGTCAGGACTCTATAAAAAAGATAACCAGACAATACCTCCAGGAGCTATCTTTGCTCTCCCAAGGAAAGAGGCACATGTTTACATGTCATATTCTCTTCCTGAGTTCATTTTTTAAAAATAAGCATCAGAACCATGGGATTTCTCGTTTCCTTCCAAATACGAAATGTAGCACATAAAAAAACCACAGGTCTTTAAACAATACACTTTGTTTGCACACTTCAGTTAATTGCTACTTATCTTGTCCTGTGAGGAAAAAAAAATCTCATTTTACAACCTCTTTCCACAGTGTTTAACTTCTATATAAATATGTGTAGTCCTCATGTTAGGGTTTTTTTTCCCTTAACCAGAAACAGTTGGCAGGAGCATACCTTAAATTGATTTTTTTAAGGACATAATATAACATTATGTGCTATTATATAGAAAAAGAATTGGCTTGCATCTCCTGCCTTATGTTTTTTAGATCAGGACCATCTTACTGCCTCAGTGAGTCTATCTCACTGTGTGACCTCTTTAACTGTAATCATACCTTAGAGTCCTTGATTATGGTAAAAGCTGATGCCATGGTGAAATTCCCTTTAATATTTACATTGTGAGACCTGTTGAAATGATGCAATGCCCTTATCTGAAGTGCATTACCTCAGTGTGTCTGTGAATAAGCATCATTAGATCTGCATGAGTTCATCCTTAAAAAGGATTAAAAAATATTCCCTGTTCTGGGAACGGGGGGAAAGCCACTGCTAATAGCAACTCTCATTTTACTCAGGGTTTATGACATTTCTGTCCTTGTTCTGCTTTTCCTTTCATTTACGTTTTTTAACATTTGAGAGTAAAACTGATGATAAGGCAATGGATAGACAGAGATTTTTGGTGTACACTGCTGGTTTTCTGCAAGAAGTTCTTCAAATTTCTCTGTGCAGAGGGGAGTCTGGGGTGTTTTTTGGGTTGGTTTTTTTTTTTTCCCCCCTCTGGTCCTTTCTTATCAAAATTGCTTAGACTGATTTACCTATGTCTGATGTCTGAATGTGCAAGATATGCCTTCTGCGGATAGTAGCTTACTAAAAGGCAAGACAGGACAGCAAAAGAATAGCAACATCTGCTATGTTATGGGAGTGCCACTAATAATTCTATTTAATCTATGCTGGAGTTTGTACTGAAACAAGAAATTTTTTTTTTGTTGCATTTAACACAAATTATTTGGTTTATAATATTTTATTTGGGTAAGAGAAAATGAATATAATGTAATTTCAACTACAAATTACATTTTGTCTTATTTGTCTGGGTAGAATTTTAAGTCCATATTATTTTATATGGCTTTTCTGGAGGAAAAAAAAAGTGGTAACCTTTCAGTATTATAGGTCTCCTTTCAAAATATTGTAGTTTTTATTGTCCTTTCCACTTGTCCCAGCATCCAAGAGCATGAAAAAAAAATTGTTGTACATTCTTCTGGATGAATATCATATCATATATAGAAAGGTTTTCTCTGTGAATCATAGGCTGAAACAAATTTTATGCCCACATTTGAATTCATTGTTACAGGTCACTGTGGATGAGCCCAGGAAAGGAAGTATATGCTATTCTTTACATGAGCCCTAAAAGCTCCTGCCAGTTTGAGCTGTATGAATAGCTCTAAATTATTCTCTCACAATGATCAAGATAACAAGAACCAATATTTCCATTGAAACATTTTTGATGAGATTTTGTTTCTTCTAATCAACATTTTTCTTCATATTCTTTCACTTTGATTATAAATTTTGCCAACATTTTTGAGTTTTGGCTATCAAAAGTATTAGAGCTTCAGAATTTCCCTGAAAAAGAGAATTTTTCAAAAGCATTGCTATTATTCCTGATTTTCCAAATAATAAAAAAAATTCTAACATAACAATATTTTGTCAGAATTCATATGACAGTGTTATACAGTCAAAGCATTTGTGTCAACCAGAATGTTAAGAACTAGGTGTAGTTATTAATATCACTCAGTTTCAAATCTGGATTTCACATAGACACTATGATTTTTTATGTTTAATCTACTCTGAAACAATCTAAAAGATTAAAAAAATAATTAAAGAAAAAAGACTTTTGGCTCTAATGTCTAGACACAGGTTTTGATTCAAGTGTAGTTTTTCTCAAAATCAAGTTACACCAGATTGAATTGGGTATCTCAACATTTGCTGTTTGACATTATCACAAGTAATCTCATTCACATTACTCTGAGACTGATAATGTCACTTGCCTGGACTGGCTGGTACTGCAGTGGAAATCCAATGAAACTACTTGTGGAAGCTGTTTAGGAAGAGAAAACTGCATTGGCAGTCTGTATAGAGCACCATACAAGCTGAATATGTATATGCATACAGAGATATGTTTACCTTTATTGAGTTTTGCATCAGTTCTGCTACCATCCATGATTTTTTTCCTGCTAAAGACTCAAAGTGAAATATAAAAATGTAACCATGTAAGTGAGAAAATTTATTGTACAAGGTGTGCATTTCTTATAAATGGGGTTACGTGCACATGGAAAAATGCAGAAAATACATTGTAAGCACTACTTGTATTCATTACACTCCATCCCTCCTCCCCAAACAGTGATCAAGCTGCTAATGCTGTAAGAATACAACCTCCTAGCCTGTCCAATATTTTATTTCACCTCTATTTATGTCTGTAAGTCACTTATCTGTCATATTCAGATGTGATCTCCTTGGGACAGAAACCATCTTTTTGCTCTATATTTGAAAAGAGCATTTATGTTGGAGCTGTGCTCTGTGGTAAGATCTCTGTGCACTGATACATAAAAATAGTATCATTACAAGGCATTTTGAAGCTAACAAGATCAAGAATGGCATTATGAATGCTCTAGGCCTCTTGGCAATAAATGGTTATTGATACAAGTTCAGACAGCCATGCACCAGCTCTTCAGCATTTTATCTAGGAATTACCACAGCAATAGCAGCTTTCAAGAACCATCTCTTTAGAGGAAAGGAGAATCCAATGCCAAGAGACCTCTAAAAAAGTCTGAGGGCCAGATATTGAAACCTTCACTCCCATTACACACTACTGGAGTTTACATCTGATCTCAGAAACGGGATCTCACTGCTGGCATCTAGAAAGGGGAACAGAACCAGGTCCTGAGCTGGACAGACTGTCAGTACCATTGTGTACAACCATTCCCCACCAAGACACTAGGAAACACTGTAACCTCCTGGGCTTACTGACCATACAGAAAATCCAGAGAAATGTTCTAGGGAATGGGGTGATTTGCTTTAAAACATAATGGTACAAAAAGTTGTTCAAAGACACAGTTTTCTTTATATACTTCCCCAGTGTATTAGCAGAGATATCAGTTCATCCACATGGAGCTTGAATAAACTGAAAGAAACTTCTGTGCAAGTTTTCAATGAGTAATGCACGGTTTTTTACTCTTCCTTCAAGAAGCTATATTATTCATTTCACGGCCTTACTAAATCAGGTATTTAAACTTGGTCATGCTATATAAACATGATATGAGAGAAAGTAATTACTTATTATAATATAGTCTAGCTAAAATTAGACACTGATCCTTCACTATCTATTTAGCATAGGCCATTAATTTTTAAGAACTGTTTTCAGCTTGATGTTGGATGGCAATAAGAAGAAAATGTCACTTCCAGAACAAGTATTACAAATGTAAGGCCATCTATTTAATACTTAGAGAGTTTTATATCTTCTGAGTGTAAATGTTATATAAACTCTGCAATGGTCCCAGAAAACAAGATGCTGTATTGCTGCTTTTTCATTCAAGAAAACTGAAGCACAATGACTCTAAAGTGCTTACCTAAGTAAATCAGAGAAACACAAAAGATAAGTGCTATTTGCAAAACTTCCTTGGGTGGAAAAATGTTAATTAATTGAAGACAAACTTCCTCTAGGAATTTGACAATTTTTGGTAGTTTTACTATTTGGAAAGACTGTTTAAAGGTGATGGTACTGTGCAATAGTAACCAGCTGGAATATCTACCTGGAAAGTGGGAAAGGAGCATAAGAACAAGCTGAACTTGAAAGTGTTTTCCTGCCTGGATTTCCATGGGCAAAAGGCAGCTGGGTCATTCACCACAGGTACTGCCCAGAGCTATTCTCTTTAAAGTGAATTGTTTCTAACTCCACAATCACTGGGGAACTGAAGGTAACCTTGCCTCTTTGCTTTCTTTAATCAGCTACCATTCAGGTTAGTTGTAGATATAGAGTAGACAATTGCCTGCTTGTGGAAAATGCCACAGCTCCTCTCTTGAAAAACAAACGAATGAAAAACCCCACATTGCAGGAGCATTTGGGGACTGTCAGAAAGTGTGTTAGCCCAGGAAGGAAACGGGGGTTAATTTCAACTTACCCAGCTGAACTGATTGAATAAAGAAACATCACATGGCAACATCCCCAAAGCAGTGTTTCTTTCCCAAGAAGAAATCCATGTTGTCAGTTGGAATTAATTCATAGACAACCAGAAAGTATAGTCATGATAATGGTGGATAGGAGATACAATGTGTTAGGAAATTGGTCATGCACAACACCAGGAAGTGTCCAAAACACCTAAGAACAGAGGGAGTTGCAAAGATCCAAGGAAAGTCTCTTTATCTTTAGTGAAGTCTGTGAAAATACTTTTCTGCTAGTATCATTCTCTTGCTCTCATTCCCTCCAAGACTGTGAAGATTCCTTCTAAGTCTACGTTTGTGCTTACATCCTTGCTATAGAAGCCAAGAGTGCTTACCATGGCTGGGGCTGGAGTTCACGCTAGGAAAAGACTCAAGTATGTTCTTGTACCCTAGGCTATCCTGAGACTGATGCAAAAGAAATCCATATTTGTGTGCCAAGGTGCAGCCATGCTGCATTCTAGTGGATCTCTGTATTGCTAGAGTACCAGGTCATGGGACATGCTTGAGAGAGGACCTTTCCTGCTAGATAGACATGAATGCTCTACAAGAGATCATGGCCTTTAGATCTTCAGCATGGAAGGACCACTGATCTGCCTAACACCCTCCTGTGAGTTATTCTGAAAGTTGCTATGGCATGATAACCAGGAATGGGCAATGCTGTATCAGTAACAAACAGGAATTCCACATCTAACACAGAAAAACATATAGCTCTTTGTCATTGTTACTCTTCCCCCAGAAAACACTGAATTATTTTGAGGTCTCTTGTGTCCTGAAACAAACTCCTCCTGAAGAAAAAGAGACAGAGAAGCAGAAAGAAGTCAAAGCATGAGCTGTTGTACTGATCCCAGTCTTGGTATTGAAGAAACTGTCTAAATAGCCTTATTTTCTATGTTCTATCAGAAAAAAAAAAAAAATGCTTTTCTGCAGCTTAAGTTTCCTTGTCGGTAACTAATTCATTGTTAAAAAGGGCTGAAAAAAGTAAAAAGGATCCCTTGGCCAGGGTCCTCAAGGGATAATGAATGTTCAAGTACTGAAACCTTCCACACTGGGAGCTGTGATAGAAGAAAGAGTTGTTCCCTGGTGCTTCCGTGCCTTGGCTGCCTCTTATTTCCCTCTACTCTGCTCCATCCTCCTGTGTGTTCTCTTCGACTTCCTTAGCAGCTTAAGCAGTGGAGAGCTTGGCATGATTCAGGAAAGAGGCTGAGCTCCCCTACTGACACCTCTTTCCACGGTCACAAGTTCACAAGCATTGCTAGAGTTTCAGACTCAGAACTGAATGTCCGTGGGACTTAAAAAACAATTTCCCTGTCTGCCTCTGCCGGCTGCTCCCACTCGCTGATTTATGCTCACGATGCTCAGAGCTGCGGCATAAATCTGGTTATGTAATAGAAACTCGATAACAGAGAAAGTCAATACAGGAGGGCAACACAGCTGAAATTACACACTGGCACTACCTTTTATTAACCCTTTCGCAGTTCACCTCAGCTGCTTCTCGCAGACAAGGTGTCTGAATTTAGGGAGAGGATTTTCTCACTATTGTAGCAGCACCAGATTGACCATGTCTTGCTGGAGCCAAACAGAATAATTTTCTAGAAATGCCATCCTTTCTCAACAAGAAGCTCTTTATAGCTTTGCTTCAGTTAATTATATAATGAAAAATGACCAATTCTTTGACATCAGGCAGAATATCTCTCTATATAAAGTTATGTAAACAAACCTAGATATTTCATATCATCAGAGTGTTTCTAGCTTGGACAGGTTTTCTGAAGGAAGCATCTCTGTTTGTTTGTTTTCTTGTTTGATTTTTGTGGCACTTGGTTAATTCCTTAGCCACAATTTTGCAGCTGAGCCCCAGGCTCTGGGAAAGCAGGAGGTTTGGCAGGTCCACAGAAGAACTTGTGACAGCTACAGTCTGCATCATTCCTCATTTTCAGTTATAAAGAAAACCTAAAGTTGTGGTTCTTTAAACCATTTGTACATGAAACTTCCTCTTTATGTTCTCATAATCTGATTCCTGCTGTTATTAGAAACCCGGTTGTTATCAGAAACTCATTTATCGCAGATCTTTATATTCACAGCTTCATTATTTGAAGTCCTGATGGTGATACAATTTCAGTTTCTCTTTTTTCTTGACTGAAGCTAGGGGATTTGCATATTTGATATCTGGGATTTAGGGGGAAACATGGAGATGAATATGAATAAAATCATTATCTGTTCTTCAAGGTGAGCTTTGCTTCTCATGAATATAAGTAAAATACTTTTCATTTTGTATGCATATGTTCTTTATAAAATTCTGGTAGTAACATGATCCTTCTGTTACTCAGCATAAGATGACTTGAATCATCAATAACTGAAATATATGTGAAAGATATTAACAGAGTTGATATAAAGCAATATTTCATTAGTATCCCAAGAGCAGTATTATGAAATATGAAGCTAACACTGTTATAAAGACTTGTCTGGAAACCATTACTTGAAGATTGGAAGAAGTCTAAAAATCCCACTTTGTCCAGGTGCTCCTGAAGTTGCTTAGCAACTGCCTCCTTAATCACCGTCTCCAAAAAGGGAGGTTTGACAGAGGATAGTAATTAGATGGTTTCTTGAGGAGGGTCAAGACCTCAGCATACTGTAGCCAGGATGTCATTTTGCCCTTTGAAAAGAGGTGTTAATGAAATGTCCATCCACTGGGCAAGTGCTTCCTCACTGACTTTCATAAGCCCTGTGGTTTCCTCACTGGGGTTCTTCATCCGCTCCTGGGACAAGGCACTGTCAAAATCAGCCCTGGGTGTGCTGATGACCTCTTGTTCTGACATCCCTGGTTGAAGGCTGACTGCTTCGGATAGGAATGATTTTTGCCCATCAAGAATATGAGGATGAATTCACTAATCTCCAGTTTCAGAGGAGGTGAACTGACAGGGAACCCAACTCTCTTTATTAACTTTGCCAAGCAGCTGTTAATCGTGTGCATCACAGATATAGATAATTATTCAGACAGCAATTTGGAGTAAAAGAATTGTAGTGAAGTACAAAAGGGAAAGGTGATTATCTGGGGGGTTAACACTTTGGGGAACAGTTTTCTGTCTTCACAATAAATTCCAAACTGTAATTTTACTTATGAAAATACAAGTATGGTCTTTGTTGCCATGTACATGAAAAAATTACTCCTGTAAAAGTCCTGTTTAATAGTAGGAGAAGAGTGAGGCAAAGGGGACACTGAGTTCCTTGGTTTTATCTGTCTCCCCTGGCACCACATCTTCCTTCCCATTCAGCAATAGTTCCGCATTGCCCTTGCTCAGCCTTCTACTACTACTGTACAAGCTCTTGTGTACCTATCAAGTCTTAAGTCCAGCTGAGCTTTGACTTTCCTGACACCTCCCCACACATTGTATTGGGTTTGCGTGGCAAGGTTTTGGGACTGTGGGGGCTACAGTGGTGGCTTCTGTGAGAAGCTGCTAGAAGTTTTTCCTATGTCCGATAGAGCCAATGCCAGCTGGCTCCAAGATGGACCCACCGCTGGCCAAGGCTGAGCCCATCAGTGACGGTGGTAGCACCTCTGGGATAAGATATTTAAGAAGTGTGTGGGGGGGAAACACCAGGACGCAAACTGCAGCTGGAGTGAGGAGTGAGAATATGTGAGAGGAATGTCTATGCAGACACCAAGATCAATGAAGAAGGAGGAGGAGTAGGTGCTCCAGGCACCAGAGCAGAGATTCCCCAGCAGCCCATGGTGCAGACCATGGTGAGGCAGCTGTGCCCCTGCAGCCCATGGAGGTCCACGGTGGAGCAGATAGAGAGGCTTTAGTGGGCGCTTGGCATCCAGGCAGGGTCAACCTACCACACATGTCCATGCAATGTTTCTGAGTTCCTCCTATGCACTATGTATGTGCTTCCTTCCACCTCTTGGCTTTTTGCATTGCAGCTCACTGTAGATATAGGCAAAACCTTTTTATCAGGTCTAGGAGAGGACACCAAGCTATCCTGACAAGGTTAATTTTAGCAATATGTTACGTCTGCTTGTTAAAAAGTCTTTTGAAAATTACCCTTGTTGTTTGTTTGTTTGTTTTTTTAAATAATCAGTTACCTTATCAGTGATTAATTGATTCCTATCAGGTTTGTAAAAAAGTTGGCCATAGAAATATGTTATTTATTATTATATTTTCCTATCATGACATGTTCATTCTTGCACTTGTGCATATGTACTTGCTGTGACTGCTGTTCTGTATTCCTTTATCTCTTTTTTCATCTTGTTAAAAAAACTGAATTACTTTTTAATAAGCAGATTTTAGTTCATGATGTTCTTTTCTTTGTTCCACTTCTGCTTAAGACAACATATAAACTTTTAAAAAAGGATTTATTTATTTATCTATTTATTAATTACAAAGTAACATTTGTTTCTGAGTCACTCATAGTATTTGAGAGGTTTTCCAGGTTTTCCTTTCTTGAATTTTAAACATACTACAGAATCACCTCTGTTTACATGTATACTGGATGGGCTTTCAGAATATTGCAGAATATTACTGATTCACCTCCAGACTTTAACAAAGGCACTTTCCAGTTTACCTGAGGCCTTAAACTTCCATATCTTTCTCATGTTGCAATTATATTTATACATTATCCCTCTCTACCAGTCTTTAACTTTTCATTTCCCTTAGATAAATACATATTTGCAAAATCCTTTTGTGGTCTAGGTGGGAAATGTATTTTTACTTTGAGTAGCATTATAATAGAAACTAGAATATTTGTAACAGTCTGCAAGGTAAGGCCCTGATCTGATAAAACTGAAGCAAAATGTGGTTTTCAAAGCTGGATCTGCTTTCACTTTTTAAACTTAACCTGTGTGTTTATGCTGGTTGATCAAATCTAGATATTAATAAAAATAGCTAATAGATTTAAAAACACTATTGTTTATTGTAAAATACCCCTCATGTTTAAACTCTTTCCCACTTTCCCAGGTAAATGACTGATTTTATCTCAAATGTGTAAAACTGGAAGTTTCAAAATAGACCTGCAAGATACTCTTCTTTATCGTTATTTTTACTATTGCAACCTCCTCCTTTACTCATTCCTGACTGTAAAACCCCTTGGAGCAGATAAGCATTGGCAAGAGGATTAATCTCCTCTGTTTGAGGAGGAAGGTTGTTCTGTGGCAAAGTCAGAGGTTACAGCTGGAGCTCTGAGATGCCTGTCTTGCAATGCAATCAAAAGCCTTGAAAGTTATTTTGCAAGGGTGCTTCTATAACCTCAGTCAGAACCATGATCCTCAAAATATACGAAGGGAAATAAGGTTTACTGAGTCAAAAAAAAAAAAAAAAAAAGGTGAATGTTTCAATGCTTTGTGTGATTTAGGATATAATTGTTTACATTAAATTAAAAAGCCCTCTCTATGCATTGGTGTATCACTGCACAACATTAACTTATTTAATGTGCACAATTATATGTAATCAAAATGCCAGTTCAATTAATCAACAGAGGGAATAATATGTACTCTAATCAGAGTTCTTTACAGAAAACGTTTGTTGTTGTTCACACTGTTATTTGGGATATTTTGAATGGAGGTTGATTTTGTAGTTTTGTAGAGTAAGAGATTTTGTTGTTATGTGAAAACTGTTCTATGTCTCTTTTTGTTTTCTCTTTCTGTTATATTTCCTGCTATCTGGAAATGATGTATGCCTTTATTTGGGACTTTTGAAAAAATTGATATCATTTTTGCCTGGGAAAGTACTAAGCTTATGACAGGGTCTTATGAATTTGAAGCTGAGGGAGGCACAGAGCAGAAGAGCAAATAACACTGGGAATGTTTTATCTGCTAGCTAATTATTAAGACAATATAAAAAGAAAGCAAGTAAACAGCACTCTGAATTAATTTCTTTTCTGTCCTTTCAAGCACTGAAGATCTTTTAAGTGCATTGCAAGGACTGCACTAGTAGGTTATGGCCAACAGTTCCTTCTGGGCATAAGAATTTATGGCTAGTTAAGAGAAAAATGAGTGGGGAAGAGGCGTTGGACGTTCATCATCTGCCCAACCTCACCAGAAGAAATACAGTCTGCTATTTTCCTATGCATCCTTCCTCCTCTCAGCATCCCCCCTACGATGACCAATAATACAATTTTTCCTGGGACTTGATGGGCTTTCCAGCACCTGCTGGAGACAGAGGAGTTTCCTATGAATGACCACTGTCTTTTGCAAATCTCAGGTAGTTTGCAGCCTGTATTGTGAGGGGTCTTCTGTCTGTTCTCCAGGGAAGGTGGCCAGCTGGATCTGATGTTTCTGCATTTAAGCCTTGTGCATTGGATCACTTAGCATTGCATTGGGAACACACTTACACATTGCAATGAATGCTTAGGTGGATAAGGATCATTCACTCATTCCTTTTAGCCAGGTCACGATACTCAAAAATGGCATGCACCTGAGTCCAGATGGGGTTTCCATTCTAAGCTTCAACATTTCCAAGGTGCCCAGGGTGCACGAGCTCACCCACTGTAGCTCTCACCCCTCAGAGGTACTTGGGATCTCTGCATGGCTGAGGGAGGAAGATGAGGTAAAGGACTTCGGACTCATTTCTGGAGGCATCATTTTCTCTACATTGACTGAATGCCTGAGTATCTAAAATAGGTGCCCTGATCTGCCTTGTTGAGATTACTAATTCATTGGGGTATTTAATTTAAGCTTCTACCATTAAAAATATGGCCTTGAATCTCCTAGCCTTAGACACTTTATATTACAGTTGGATTATTCTTAAAGAATTAGGAACTAGTACTTAGTGGACTAGAAGCATGTTGTTTTTCTTCATTCTGGTCTTCATTAAGACCATCAGTAAGCAGACCTATCAGCCTCAGGAGGTAATCTTTCATGATAATAATCTAATCAAGACATACAAAAACCTCTTCAGGATAAAAATGTAAAATCTGCCTTTTACTATCCCTGCTTTTCAAAGTATGAGATGCTGTATATGTATTCACTTTTGTTAATAATTGTAAGGGATTTTGTTGGGTAAGATATTTACCAGTAAAAGTTAGTAATAGATCATAATTTTGATTTTGAATATGATAATATTTTTGAAGTTAGAATTAATTCCCAGGAAATACTGGGAGTATTGTAATTACACACTTACATTGGTACCCATTTTGTAATGAGTATCTATGAAACTTCAGAGGTCTTATATTTTCTATTGCATTATTATTTTACTTTATTTGTTGAAAAGCAATATAGTCTAATTATCTGATAATTATCTCTCTCACACAGAAAATCGTATCTTGAAACATATATCCATTATATTTTATTCAAATTTAAGACTCACCAAAACCATGGCTTTCATATAAGTTTGAGAGTATCTTTTGGGATGCAAGTTACTTTGTGGTGTCCTAGAGTAAAAACTACCAGTGGATCAGTTGTTCTTTATTAAATGGTTGAATACTGAGACTATAAGTTTTTTATATAAAGAGAATATGCATATGATCAGACACTATTGAGTAACTGACTGACAGCCTATGAATGCATAATGTTGTCTGCCCTGTTGTGGCTTTTTATGTGTCCATAGACTTATTCAAAGGAACGTTTAACAGCATGATTAACTTTATATGTGCCTACAATCCAGTGAAGTTAATGAAATCAAATATGGATGGAAATTCACTGTGTTCAAGCATACAAAACTTAATCTAATGGTTAAAGAAGTTACTGCTGGCTTACTGGAAGTAGTACAGTGGACCTAAAGTGCAAAAATAGCTAAATAAAAAAGGTAAAGTTAGACAAAGTTAAAAAAAGAAAGAACAGAAGACAGGCCAATGTTTCAGACATAATAAAAAAGGCAACAAAGAGCAATACACATTGTGTTCACCTCTTTAAAATTCCTCAGCTCTTAATAGCAGAACTATATGCTCCACACCATCTGCCAGCTGTGAACAGAAAGAAAATCACACATACAGGTACTGTAAAGTACAATCTAATTAGTGTACTAAAGCTTAATATATTTGAGATTTTTTTTTGTAAATATAAAAACAATTATAATAGAACAAATCTATTCCCATGACAATATAATGAAGAGACTTATGCTTCTGTAATGAAATGTTTCATTATTCTGCATCATGCCTTACTGAATATATTATATAGTCTCATGTACAGCAATTAAAATGGTAATATACAGGAGCAGACACACAGAATCTGAATCACTATAGAGTAAGGAGCAGATTACCAAGATTTACTGACATTTTCATGGATCTGTCACTCTGAGGTGTGATTTTCTTGACCTTTATGACTTTAGATAGAATTCTAGAAATCAACACCAAGCAGCAAAACCTTCTCAATATATCCAGCAGTAATTTTTTCTTCAAATTAAAGAAAAAGACATTTAGCAAATCCCTTACATGTATAAACAAAGGTATTATTTTTCCAATGTTTAGACCATCCACTCTACAGGCTTGAGGACAGAGCTGCAAAGCCACAGCAAGGAAACAGCAGTGATGCAGAACAGCTACGGAAAGCACTAAATTTTCTTGTACAACTTTTGTGCACAAAAGCATGGCTTTGAAAGATCAACTTCTTTCTCTTGGCCATTCAGGAATTATGAGAAACCCTGGGGGATGATTTGGCCCATTCAGGAGCCAGCCAACAGGGACCTCAAGGAAGAGGGCTATGCCTAAGCAGGATTCGGTCTCCATGTTAAGCACAACTCATTGGTTTAGGAGATCAGCAGGAAAAACGGTTCTCCTTTTGTATGGTGGTCCCGTGCAGTGTTTCTGAAACTTTCAGAGAAAGCAACTTTCCCCTGGACATTTGTGTTATCCTTTAAGTTCAGTTCCTTAAGGGTGGCAAAACACAGATATAATTACTGTCAGGAAATAGTTACTCTCAGCTTCTTGTTTGAGATGAAATGTACCCTTGCTGTCAATTAAAGATAGCTAGTGACTATCACACCGTCCGCAGCACACAGCTAAAAACAGCAGCAGAAAGCCACTTGGACTTGATGATCTTAAAGGTCTTTTCCAACCTAAATGATTCTATAAATAAGCGAGAAGGACCACAGGTCTGGTGCCCGGTGGCTAGGTCTTCAGCCAGCACAAGCAATTCCTGGGTTTCACTTAAGTGCTTCTATTTTCTTTGCAAGGAAAGTGTATGAATACTCCAAGGACTCATAACCAGAAACATACCCCAGAGTGCCATATTGTGAAATCCACGTTAGGGACGTACTGTAAAACAAGTAACAAGCAGTTCTAGAGGAAAGGCTTCCCAATGGAGAATTGCTTGATCCCAAGAGAACAACAATACAGTTTCCTGGAGCTGATTTTTAATAACCACTTCAGGAACAGACCAAATTGACTTTACAACTACTACTATAAAGTTTTTTGGGTTTGGAACCTAATCATAAAATTTAGACAATTTCAGCAGCCCTGCTGAGGTGAAGGAACTACATTTCAAATGTTGTTGCGTCTGACTTAGGTCTCTAAAGTAAATGGTCCAGATCATTTTCTGCATGTTGTGCTCTCTTGGAGCCAAGTACAATGGTGTATCAGCTGAGATGACAGAGAGCACACATTGCATACTGCTCCTGTTGAAGCATTTGCTTTGGAATCTAATCTTGTCTGCTTGAGGAGTCATAGTGACACAGCAGTACAAAACATGATGTATTTTAAACAACGCTCACCAGTTTTTGGTAATGTAACAGTCGGATTACCATACCTATTTGTACAATGCACTTAATGAGCAACCTTCTCATTATTCCAAAAGCAACAAAGAACACTGTGTATTATAAGCCATACTACATATCTCATGGCCCTGGTGACCAATATGAGACTGAAGCCACTGAAAGAATAAATGAAACACATTCATACCCATAATTAAAATAAAACACTAACATTGTTTTGTTATAGGCCCAGTGCTTGTAAAGTCAGTCATAGTTCTCTCAACAACCACCTCTGGGATATACCATGTGGTCATGTCACCTTATTCTTGTTGGTGCATAAGATGCTTTTCTACAGGTTTATTTTCTTTTACTTTCAAGTACCCAAAACATGTACATTTGAATGTCAATACATCCTTGATACTGTGATAAATAATATCTGCGACAGTGTTTGAGACTGTTAAAAAGTTTTCAGCCACTCATGCCTGCCGTACTTGCCAACTGCCCCAGAATGAAACAGATTCTCCGTAAATTATTTATGTTGTCTCACTACTAATTACTGCAAATCAATTTTCTGGGAAAATTTTGTTCCAAATTGGAAAAGGATTTTTAAAGGTTTCACAAATTCCTTGTCATTAAACTCTGGGGAAATATCTTTTTTTTTTACTCTTCACAAGTACAAACTATCAATGATTAATTTGATTAATTTGCTGAGAAACATTTTTAGTGTGTTACTTGACATTAAAAACATTCCCTAAAGAAGTGTTGGGGAAAGAGGCACGGTGAGAAAAAAGTGTTGTAGAAATATATATAGAGGGGCCATTTTCTCATTCCCAAAATTGGGCAATGCTGAAGAAGCAGCTGTGAGTGTCTTACACTGTTAGCAGCCATGGGCCGACAGGACAGGGATAGTGAGATGAAAATAGGACTGAGATAGAGAGGGAACACAGGGGATCTGAATGACCTTGATGAGAGGCGTCTGGAAAGGACATAAGTTGAGATCATGTAGAGGTGGTGGGAAGACACAGGTATTGAAAGAGACATAGAAGGACTTGGGAAAGATGAGTCTGGATCAGCACTAATGTTTTCCCTCTGTGAAGTGCATAATGTTTTCCATGATGACGGTTCCCTCCTACTGCCAGATCTAGTCCCACATCCACTGTCTTTACACTCCATGCAAACATAACACTGTATATGTGCACAATCCTTTGGATTTGCTAAAAAGGAAGTTTCATTTCAGTAGCCTTTTTTAAGCTTTACTTAAGAAAGATTTTTTTTCTAAAAGGTATAGCAACCTGGTTACATTGACAACAACAACAACAACAACAACAAAACCAAAGCTTCCCTCAAGGAAATTACCAGGATGTAGACTTCTTCAGAACACTTTTGAAATATGTCACTCTTAAGAATACTATTGAAAAAGTCTCCACGCATTCTGTAAATTAAAAAATTATATTGGACATTAATATCGATTTTCAGAAAAAAACAATTCATTTGAGGTTTTGCTGTTGTTCTGAGTTCTGTTGTGTTTGTGGATTTTGGTATACACCAAGAAGACAAAGTTGGTTTACTTTTCTCAAGATTCGACAACAGGTCATCTGGAAAAATGAGTACAAGCATACATTATATTAAAATACACTATCCTTGTATGGACAGGTTAAATTGTCTTAGTGTGTTGAAAGTTTGTCAGGTTTATTGGAGTGTGAAAGTAAAAAGAAAACAAACTCAGAATAGACAGTACTGTGCTGAGTCTTTCTAAAAATAAACAGGGCTGTAATATACAGCTTGTTTGAGCTTGGGGTGAAGGAAGATAGGATAGTGGTTAGGGAGAGTGATCACAAGGCTTTTGTGGAAATGAGGTACACCAGATCGTGTTGGAAAGAGGAGATCCAGAGCATAATAAACCCATTGCTCAGTTTCTCCCATTCCCCTCTAAATGCAGCCAGTGCATGAAGTCTCATCTCACTGCTGCTGTGGCTTGAATAGTTTCCAATCTTTGATATGTTCCAAATTATTACAAATTCAGCTTCCCATATAAAAGTTGGAGAAATGTAACATGCTTTTGGTGTGAGTCTGAAAGGAGACATGGCCACGTCCCAGCTGGTGGAAATGTGTTAAAGAATTTCAAATAAATTTCAAACATTTGTTTAACTCCTCCTGAACAGTTTTACTTGCTACCAGTAAAATGTAGATGCCATAACTGAGCACTCACACTGAAGATTTTAATTACACTTAGACTGAAAATAGAGTATAACATTGAAATAGTCTGTCTTCTGTTCCACTAGCCTGCTGCCCTTAAAAATTTCAGAGTAAACTTTCTGTTTCTCTTCTTTCTCTATTCCTCACTTAATTTACTATTAAAATTTACAGTTTCACAGTGGTCATTGAAACCAGGCTGATTTATATCTGATGATCTGTCTCAGAGCTTAAAGACTTAACTTATATATATTATAAAAACTCCTTTGTTTCTGTTTTAGAAATCTTTAAGTAAGTTTCTTTGGAAAACAGATTTCACCAAATCTATTTTCATAGATTTATACACTGCATTTGGCTGTCTTACTGACTCATGTTAATAAAAAAATTAAATAAACACATGAGGATCAAACAATAGGAACTGTTTAGCAGAAAAGGGCCTGCCATGCCAGCTCAGTTTTTCAAAGTGAGCCAGGAACTCAAGTCCTTTCACTTCAGTGGAATTAAGCTACTTCCTCCCAAAGGAGGTTTTGCCTCTGCGTAGTCAGAGCAAAGTAGCTATCTTAGTAGTTTGTAATTATGCAAAGTTTAATTATATATAAAGTATGGGAGCTGAAACATCTGATTTTGACTTGTAGAAATAGAATCAACGTGTCCTATTTTCAGTTGTCCACTTCAGTTTTTTCCTTCTTTCCTCCTTGTCCTGAAATGAAGGACACTCCATCCAACATCCATCGGCACGGAAGGAATGGAAGATGCGGTAATGTCTATTATACATTTGGAAAGTCAGTAAATTGCACTAGCTGCCAATGAGCACAGAAAAGATTCTGCTTTCCATTGCTTCCATCTGCTGGTTTCCTTTTGTGTTGAACTGGCAAGACAAGCAGCATCTCATCATGTGGAACTGGTGAAAGTCTATTTAACAAGAAAACAGTAGTTTCCTATTTTGCATCGTAACCTGCTGTATTTTGTCACTATGAAGTTAATATATAGCAAAATGGAAAGACAACTACACAACATTGTAAGCTGCAACCCCATGTCTAGAATGTAAGTTTACTAAAATTTAGCACAGTATTTTACTCACAGTTTTCCCAAATTTGTTAGCTAAGGACCCCTACACAGGAACCTAATGAACTGGCTTGGTTTTCAAAAGTGTGCTTAAAAGCTTTTGTAGTATCTGAGTATAGTGAGCATTTTTTAAAAAGAAACTATTTTAATTTAAGACATGAATTAGTTGATTAGCTTTAGGCATCCAAGTTTGAAACATTACAGCATTTTCTAAGCATTTCAAAAGGTATTTACTGAATGTGCAAGCATATCAACATTTCAGTGAAATCCCACTGTTTAAATAATTTGTTGACTGTCCAGAACCATTTCCATGTGAATCATTTGCTTTTGCATTGCAATTTATATGATTAACCAATTTCAAATGTTATTTTTTAGAAGTTTGCAAACTTATTCTTTAGTGTTAAATAATCCACTCTTTTGAGACAATGCCATATCCTCAGTATGCAGGCATTTGAGTGATGCAGGTATTCTCTTTAGATGAAGCTTATAAAACTTGAATGTCTGATTATCAATTGAATACGATGCCTATCCATATACAGCCAAGATTAGTTACCCTACAAATTGGCCACTCTGGGATGCCTTTCTCCCCCTCCCTTTCTGCATTAATTTCATAAAGAATAGAAGCAGATTCTGAATAATCCACATTTTTTGAAAAATAGTGTGTAACATATAAGGTGCAATTCACTTGACCTAACTATAAATGTTTACAATGCAGATGTCTACATATGAGATAGTCACCTTACATTTCTTCACTTGTAATGGGAGGAAAACACTCTTGGAGAAGAATTCATCTTAACTATTTTAGATCCTTGTCTTAAGGCAAAAGGAATTTTTCTGAATAAAGCCACCTCCTCTTTATTATCTGTAGAGACATTGTAGACCACTAGCTCTGATGTACACATCTATCTTTCAAGCATCTGAATTTGGAGAGGTACATCCCATCCTTTGGATGCAAACAAGATGATGCCTGTTAAATCTTCTGTCATTGCTGATAATGACAACAAATGGAAAAACAACCGTGCATGCCCTTTAAAATATTTGGATTTTGAGAAGCCAGAACACTAAATGGGTCATAGCCACAACTGCAAAGAAAGATAGTGCTAGTTTTTCAGCAAGCTTTGTTTTCACAGTTTCATAAAGGCATGCCGCTGTCTGAGCCCTGAGAACTTTAAAGTTGTCAACCACAGGGCAGCAAGGACAATGTTTACAGTACATAATGTAATCAATTAACTGACCCAAAAAACTTTCAGGACTTAAAATTGGGATAGAGCATGATTTTTTTTTTCCCTTTTCATTAAAAATATTCATCACCAATTTAAGTGCCAAAAATTAAATTACAGCCAGTATTCTAATGTTATAACAACAAACAAGCAAACAAAAAAGGCATAAAAAGTCCTAGAAGACATTTTGGAAAGATGTTACCAAGCCCATCCATACATCTTAGTAAATTCTTCCCACTCCTTCCACAAATATATCTATTTAATTTAATTATATACATGACCTTGACCTGTTACTCACCTCAGCCTCATCTGAGATAGTTATGTCGCTAGCTGCTTCTAAACTAAACAGACAGATAATAAATCTCAGTGTACAGGTGTACCAAAAGCCTTCATGCAGGTCTGGTCATCCTTGAAATCCCTTGTGTTATTAAATACCCATAATATCTTGCCTTATTATATAGGGGAGAAAAACCACCATTCTTAAGAGCTCACAAGAAGAACTTGCCTTTAAACAGGTTATGGTGGGGAAGACTAACCCTGACAGTCTGAACAACAGACACTGATCATTATGCTGTGGCAAAACTCTTCCTGGATCCTCAGAACCCCAGAGGGACATTACCACAACTCAAGAAGCCTGATATGAATATTTAATCTCTCTAAAATTGGATGATTATGCAGATACTGTGCATCTGGGAGAGTTTTCCCCCCAGGGGCTTATAAAAATAAATACTACATCTAAAATGTAACAGCCAAAATGCAGGTGGTGAATTCTTTCCCTGCCGCTTACTTACAACTCTACTTGGCTTGTCCTGATGTGCCACTGAAACAAATGGGCCTTCTCTGAAAAACAATTGCCGAGGCACATGCACCATCCACAAGGGATGAAGGGGCTCATCACTGGAATATGAGGTGTTCCTCCAAGCTATCTACTACCGTATGGTTGATGGGTTTGATGATACGGAGGAGAACAGTTTATAGGATTTCTTTTTAGTGCGTGGTATATTAGCATCTCACATTTAATGAATTCCATAAATAAAAGATGATGAAATGCCAATGTTTTGCGAACTACACGCAGTTAGTTTCATCTTGAAATCTGGCTACATAAACAATGTTGTAACCAACATTTTTTACCCTGTCTTCTGTGTTGATGTTCTTGGAATTACTAGTTAAACAGCAATAGATCACTTTCATTACCAAAAATAAAATATTGAGCTAGCATCATTTTGGTTTTTGTACTTTCACCTCAACTTCATCAGTCACACTGAGAGCAATTGATCTGTTCTGGGTAATGGAGACCTGTCTTCATGTGGGTAGCAATTTGTTGTTCTAGCTGAGGCTTTTGGCACACTTCACTGTAGTACTCTAAAACAGTACCTAAAGTGAGGACATTAGGCTCTGAGCCAGTCACCTGGTCTTCTCCACATTGTTTGGTACCAGACTTCAGAAAGGTTATACTGAGAAGAGAGGAACTGAGAACCTAGACAAACCTGCAAGAGGAGGGTTCTAATAGTGTTATTTAAAGGAGTGTAAACTTTCCTGGAAATGACCTTTTTTTTTTTTTCCTTTTTAGATGAAAATAATAATGAAACATTCATCAGAGATTCTGGTTCCGTCAGGAACAAACAGCAGCTTGATGAGCTTCTACAACTGCTGTTCATGCACATACCCTGAGGAAAAACAGAGAATTAATAGCTTATTTGCTTTGCTTAGTGAGAGAGAAGCTGGTGCTTGTAGGAGAATATTTCAGTCAGAGAAATTGCTAATAAATACATAATTTCTTGCTTATTTCCAGAGAAAAAAAATCTGCTCTGACTTCAGATAGATAGACTGATCTTTGTGAGACATAAAACCATGCAGTGCAAAAAGGTTGCTCCTGGTGGCAGAGGATCTTAATCCCATTTAAAAAATAATGCCTGTGCTGCAGAAGCATTCAGTGTATTGCCATGGAGAGGGTAGAAAGCTCGAAGAGTTTTCTTTCCCCCTCAGGTGGCTGGGCTGGAGCACAGTATCGCACTGCTGATCAAAAGCAGAGTATTTGTTCTTTAACCTCTCAGCACCCATCCCCAGTAAAAGAAGCAAAGGTCATAGATCAGAGGGGTTACCATATCTGCCACCCCAGCCCAGCAACTAAGCCTCTAGCAAACACATTAGTGTTTAATTTGTCATCCCTGATGGTGTGGCACCGGTGTTTGTTCTCCCACCGCTCCCTGTGAGTGCTCTGGGGGGCTTTGTGCAGGCAGCAGAGCAAGGAGGAAATGTGCTGGCTAGGAAACACATTAGTGCCAGGGCTAGGTCCACATTCTTTGAAATTGTTGCCTTATGTTGAACACTGGATTTTTGCACACAGCTTGAGGGGCAGCCTGGAAGGGATGGGAAGGCAGTGGCCATGCCAATGAGTGGCAACCGCTGGCTCAGGAGACATCTTCCCCTCTCCTCTCCCCTCGCCTCCATCCTCCACTGCTCTAGAAACAAAGACTGTTTCAATTGCTTGGATGACAGCACAGGAATTTGCCTTTTCAAAAGCACTCACTATATATATATATGTATGACCTAAGTACTGTAACCAGAAGCACCTTTAAAAGCCACCATAGGGAATGGAAACTGTAGCAGTGACCAGTTGCATTTTGAACCAGAGTTTCTAACAAACACATAAAACACAAAGACTAGCCTGCACATTAGTCCAATGGCGTGATGGACAACAGTCAGTAAAAAAATCATTTAATAGGTTGGAAGAATAGTTTCTACTACTTTTGGTTATGTTTGATTTCCTCCAGTCTCACTGTTTACAAAGTCCTATGTTTACAAAGCTGTCTCAAATATACCATTCAAATTAATTGCATAATGCAAAAAAAAATCAATTTTCTTGTTCAGCAGCCACAGGGCAGGAGAACTAATTTTTGTGCACTACAGCATCATTTCAAACTGGCCCATTTGTGGCAGGTTTTCAAATATACTTTATGCCAAGTTAGACAAAAGGCACTACAGGGTGATTACATACATTAAGGATAACTGGGGAGGCAGTCATCATAGCCCTCCAAAAGAAAGAAAAGATTTCTGGGAAGTCTCAGAAGCATGAAGGCAGGTGAGGAAATCTGTGTGCTGCAGAACTGCTCAGTTTAAATGGAATTCTCAAAATTAAACCATATTTTACAAAATTTTTCTCCCTGCAAGTATATACGCTTTTTACCTTGCCCACCTCCTACTCTATATGAAGACCTTGTCTCTCATGTACTCTGGTTTTCTTGTGGTAGTTTCCCTTGCCCAGTCCTAATCCCGGTGGTCTCATGCTCTGCCTCTCTATTCACTTGCCAAACTTGTTTTTCACTCTGTCAATCATTCTGACTTTAAACTGTTCTAAACTTAACTCCTGCCCACCCAATTCTCCAGCTCCCAAGGTGCTACTGCCCAGAGCTCTTCCCCAGTCTTCATCTGAGCATACGGGCCTTTTAATCCACTTTGCTATTCATTGCCCTGCTCTCTTTCTTAGCTCTGCAGGCACCACATATTCCTACTCTTGATCTGCTGAATGGTCTGAAGAAAATTCCTGAACTCTAATACTCTTTATGAATACAACTTTTATAACTTCAACTTTTCGGTCACCCAAAGTAGGTCTTCAGGTTTTATTTATGTCCTCGCCCAACTCTTGTTTTCAAAAACTCTTTACAACTTTCAGTTTTCTTTTCCTTAGTGTAAGATCTTGCTGGCATCACAAAAAGTAAAACTGACAGGTTCATGCACAGCCTATCTGTGCCTTTGTTATTTGCTTCTCTTTACCACATCCTATTCAGTTTCCAGGGCCATTCCCAAATGCCACAGCTCAAGCCCACCTTCTTGTTTCTCATTTCAAACTTTCTTCTTTTTGACTTGATCCTGACACATTATCAACCACTTCCTTTATCTATTCATTCTTCCTTCCCTATCTATACCTCGTTGGGCTCTTTGTCATTGCTGCACCTCACCCATCTCTCCTTGTCCCCTGTCCCTCTCTCTCTCTCCTCACTGTGAATGGGCTTTTTCTGCCTAAGGACACAACATGGTGCTCTCTAACTCCTTCCTCATTCCCCTCTAGCCTTGATTCTAATCTATGCACTGTATTGAATTTGCCTTTATAAAAGTAAAAAGTTCCTTATCATCTACCTGTAAAACAGTCTCTTCCGTTATGATTATCTTCAGTCTATCTCCTGAGTTCACTCCCCAGCTCCTTTTAAGTAGCTCTTTGTGGAGCAAGTGTCTTTTTGGGGTTTTTCCTACTAAATATCACATTTATTGAATCTTCTTCCCTTTCTTCTTTTCATCCCCACTAGTCCTCAGGTGATACTGGCTTACACTTTTGTTTTTACTGGTTCCTTCCAGACAGTGCGGTCTTACTCATGACATTTATGCTAACTGTTCTCATATATTTTTTAGCATCCACAAACTCTTCTTGGTTCCTCAGTATTTCCTCATAAAAATCTCACCTCTTACTGAAATTAGAGTATGCATGACAAGACCTGAACATCTTATTTTCATCTTCTTCCAGCCCTTTTCCTGCTTTACTGGCAATTTTTGTTCAAAAATTCATAATTTCAGACTACCTCTCACCTCTCTCTTTTCTTCTGCCCCATTCACGCAGACTCCACCAAAATTCATATACTTGTTATTAATACAACATATGAAAACCCCCTTGTCTCCTCTTCCTCTTTGAATATGCTTTTCCAATTCTTTGTTAGTTTTAGACCACATGTAGCGATTGCTTGATAGATCAGCAGAAGTAAACTGAGCCATGGAGTTGAGGTATCTGACTCTCTCCATCAAGTGTCTAAAGAGAAAGGAAGATGCTAGAAGTATATCATCCTCTTGCAAAACAGCCCATGGCTCTGCAACTAGAAGTATGAGAAATGAAACAGAGGAAAATTAGATGAGAAGGATTTCAGCTTGTATGGAGGGATTTCAGGTCTTACAGTATATGCATAGGTCACATGAAGAGCTCAGAATCTTCTTCCTCCTTTCATCAGGATGTATTTTCAGCCTCTGTCCTATTATTCTCATTTTCACTCTTTGATTCTTGCAAACATGGATAGCTAGAGAGCGCTTCTATTTGGAATATCACTTATTGGTTAGTATTGTTTTCATGTAAATCTCACCTAAGTTTCTGTCTCCAGGCTGGAAAGAGCACAGAATCAGGGTTGCCTGCTTTCTGTACTGCTGCAATAGGTTGTGACACAAGAAATTTTCCTGCAGGCAGGCAGTGATGTTAGCCGTAGTCTCAATCACAAAAGGTAAAATCTGGGCCACTGCAGAGCTCTGAGGGAGTGGTGGATGCCTGCCTGTGCAGGGTTGCCACATAGGTGTGAATGCATAAAGATGGGCACTTAGGAGAATGGAGGCAACACGATGAGGTGCACAAGCAAGTTTAGGGTTGTACAGGATTGAGTAGCTGTGGACACCAGGCTGCATAGACTATTGTCTGGGACTTTGGTGAGTTGTTTCAGTCCCACTGGAAGTGATAGTTAGGGACAGTAGATTGACCTATGTGGGTCTTTCATCCTAACATTTACTGCTTGCTTTAAATATTCACCTTACCTCTAAGTCTCCATTTGCTTTTCCCTAAGTTAGCTGTCTGCTGCAGCAGTGTTATGTCTTAGATCCTGACCATTAGGAAAAATTACAGTAGCATTCCTGTTCTGCAGGTGGATGTCTTACCCCTAAAGCCAAACACCAAAGCCATTTCTTACACCATACAAATCTATAACAGATTAAGAAATAGTCCAGGAACTTTTGAGATCTAAGATGGTGTGGCAGCCACTAAAAAACCCTCCATTTATGTTTTGTGTTTCTCCGGTTTTGATTGCAAAATTGACTTTGTATTTTCAAAATGTATTAACAATATCATTATAAAATAACAATACTGAGGGGACAATTAGGCTTTATTTCACTGAGTGAAAAAAGAGTCTCAAGCATGTAAAGAATGTAAAAGCATTTATTCCACTCTATGGGGCTTCTTCCAGATGGGCACATAAACACTGGAGTGTTACTTAATTCTTTGTAAAGGAGATATCATCACATCTCTTTGACCATCAGAATGTAAGTTGGTGTCAACTTACCCTATTCAGATCACATTCAAAACCCTAATTACCCTGCTGTAAGAACTTTATAGTCATTTGAGATACTGATTGCAGCACATGGTTACTGTATATACTGATTTTATCCTATGACTATTTTAATAAAAAGGAAACCTGTACTAACAGTTGACTTTATTGATACTGTTAGTGCTGCTTAACTGTTTTATTGGTCTTAGAAGCCCAATAACATGAAATATTTTTATTATCTCATTTGTGGGGTCTTATGCTACTGTATGATAGGGAATGTGCTCTATTCACTAGTGAATAAGATCTGGTGGTACACCAGTGCTGTGGTATATTACACAGTCACTGAGATACAGATGAAACCAGTTGAATGACTAGAAGGTCAAAACTAAGAAGATAGTAAAGTCTTTGTTATGAAACTCTGATGGCTTAATTAACAGACAAATTCTGATTTCACCCTGCTGTTTCAAAATGGAAGTGCTTTTATCCTAAACTAATTTCTCACCCACAATAAATAATAATTTAAATTTCCTGCTAATCTTACATAGATAGCAATCTAGCCTTTCAGGCATTTGGAGGATAGGGGCATCTCATGTTTATAATTGGTTTGCTGTTTTTTTAAAATATTAATCTTTTTTGGATGGACTATATAGCTTGCCAGCAGGATATTGAAGGAGGGTTTGGGGGATTTTTTGTAATTGTTCCTGTGCAGGATTTGTGTTTCATTCTCCCCATGATTTCTTTGAGCTTAACAAAAAACAGAGTTTAGAAGATTTGTTTGGTGTTTAACTTGATTATTTAAATAAGAGATAAGCAATTGCCATTACAGCAGCTAGGCAATAATTTCCTGGGGTCAGGGTCTCTCCTGCCCAGCATACACACCTATTGTTAATGGAGCTGAACAGGCACACACACATTTTTAGAAGGGAATGTTAAACAGTCCCCATTTATTTTACAGTGCAAATACTTACATGACAAAACACAGACAGACTTCAGGAGTCAGTCTGAAGACTTTAAAAAAAAGAGCTAGAAGAACAAAGAGATTTAACTACCTAACCATTACTTTTCCCTCCTGAGTTCAAACTTGAGAACTGCAAAACCTTCTTAACCATCGTAACCCCACTTAGCCATCACCTAATCCTAGTGAGGTGGGGCCCAGACATCAATGTTTTTCTCAGCATTTCTTCTGTGGACTAGCTGAGCTCTCCTTTCAGAGACATAGTACATCTCACGAATTGTACAGGGAGCTTAGGTGCAGGTGCCTATCAACCAAAAACTCTTATTCTAAAATCTCTAAATGGGCATTGCCCAGACAGCTTTCTTGTTCAGTTGGATGCGTATCTGTAGCAGTGTTAGGGATCAAACCATGACTGTTCAAGCATGTTTGCAGGGTGCAGTGGGAGCCCAGGAGCAGGAGTCTGTATCAGTCAGAACTCTATTGTTATATCACTTCATGATTTAATGACAATTTTTTCTCTTTAATACTGGTGGATGCCTCTGGTTGCCTTTTAGCTACCTTTCAACCATTACAAAAGCGTGCTTTCCCTCACTTTTCTTGACCGGGTTGGCTTCTGCAGCTACCAGTGAGCCGAAAGTCAAAGTGCAGCACGTGGTGGATACTATTAGCAAGCCAGAGCACCACTGGATCTCAGGGTTAAAGTCTCCCACCCCACAGTGTGGCCACCACTTCAACCAGAACAATAAACCTGACTGAAGGATTTATTAGCTGTGCCTGGGACCTCACTTAATATAGCCCTTTCTCTACATCCCTCCCCCACTCTCAGGTCAGGGGCAGCTTAGCCCTTTTTCTGCTAAATAGAAAAATTGTAAAAAGGTTTTGGTTAGTTCTGAAGGCAACATCTACACTTTTAGCACCTGTATTTTCTAGACCAGGTTGGGTTATTTTACTTCAGGTGGAACAGGTTTGCAAATTGCAGTAGCTAAGTACCTTAAAGATTCTTTGCAGACAGTTCTTCAAAGCTCTGTCACCACACCAGAAGGAGCTTTCCTGAGGAAGTCAACTTTACAATTGCTTTATAAAGAAAAAATATTGCCATTTTGACATTTATCAGTGGTAAACGTATGTTTCAGGGAGGAAAATACTGTGACAGAGTTCAATCCGCTCAGCATTCAAATGACAAAGATGTTACAAGTGTTCCCTGTTTATCAAGAGCAAAGGTTCTGTAGACTTTAATAACACTTGCATTGCTAAATACCTGCGTAGCTCTTGGAAATTTCACCCTAGTGATTCTTGGGGATAGTCTTTGTGAGAAATTGCTTCCGGAGACTGGCACTTATGGCTAATCCAACACAGTTGCCTGTTCCTGCTCCTAACCATTCTCTTCAGCCACTGCCCAGAAGACGTACAAGCCCCTGGCAGGCATGGCTGAGGACTGCCTGTGCATGGAAAAAATCCAAACCAGTTTGGTCTCTTGGTTCCATTTTGTTTCTTCTGACAGTTCCAGAGAAATCTATGTAACTGACATGAGAATAAGCTGCGTAGCTTGGGAAGACATAAAAGAGAAAAGTAACAATGCTTGGTAATCAACCAGGAGGTATTTGCTATTAGGATTTGTCAAGACTCTGTGTTAGATAGAGTGATATTTTTTATCTTTAATAATCATGTAGAAAAAGCAACAATATGCTAATGAAACTTCAGGTTTCATTGTGAAAGGTGTTCCCCTGTAAATCACGTGAGCTAAATAGTTGCTTCAGTAGTGGTAAGCAAGGATAGAAAGATACAGTAACTCAAGTGTCTCAGGGAGCCCCTCCTTTTGTAGAAAGTCAAAGTTTCAATTCTTAAACTGAAAAGCATGTTAAAAGCAAAGAAATATTGAAAGGAGCACAAAACCCCAACAGTCTACCTTGAAAAAGCTGATACTGAAGGGATACAGTATATCAAGACATAAAGACTTTGCAGAAGCTGTGCTTCACCCTCAGAGAATGCACATTGTCAGCTGTAAAATGTCATATACATTAAACTTAACAGTAAAGTTTCTTACCATGAATACAGAGGTGTTCATCCTTTGTTATGGGATGACTTGTTAAGATGCATGAAGTTGTCACTCCAGCTAGAAGCAAGAGATATGTTTCATCTAGAATATACATATAAAGAGAACAGTGAGACTGCTTTATTTGACAATAAAAGTAGGTCTAGAAATAGTGTTGAAGTCCTCTGCGTATCTGTGGATTGCTTAGCTCAATGTCTGGACAGATTTTTGTGTGAAAATTGATATAAAGCTTTCACACAGATTCTTTTTTAGATATTCCAAGCTCCCCTCACAATATGTGAGCATTGCATTTAAAGTTATGAAGCTTTCCAAGCGAAGGAATTCAATGAATAGGATGCAAAACATGTGAGTGTATTTTGCCTGGTATCTGTTGCCCATTGTCTGAAAGATCTTATGTCTTTGACACAATAGACAACGAACTTCCTTCTGCTTTCAGTTAGTCATATAAATCTGGAGTAACACCTTTGGAATCTGAGATGAATTCTGCCTCAATCTCTCTCTTTTTAGATGCTGGACCATGGCCAAGCTTTTTACTCTGAATAACTGCCTCCAATGCTGGGGTTCTATTCACAAGTAACCCATAGGAAGTGCATTAGAAAACACAGCTCTAAATTTAGGGAAATGCTGGGCCATTAAAGTCTGTGCCACATAAATCTAAAGTCTAGCCCGTAAGTTCCAAGACATGCATCTAACTGTGTGTCCCATGCACACACCTGAAGAGCAGACGTGCCCATACAGGCTCTGCAGCTTGCAGACTGGCTGGAATGCAAGGCTGCTGCCGTTCACAAACACAGGCAGGATCCCTCTGCTCTTCCCTTTTCACTTGTCCTCCATTTATCTGGTTTTAATATATTTCCTTAAGTAAAATTAATAAATATATCTCAACCCCATTTTCACAAGCATTTAGAGCTTTAGATGTCCTTGCAAGCCACTATAGGCGGTTGCGCATTACGTGCATTCATTCAATCGTTCTGCTGAAGGGCGACACTGCCACAGTTTTCACAAATCAGTCACATTCATTGCTTTTGAAACCACACTGTAAACCAGGTTAATAAAATAAACTGAGTTAAAATGAAGATAGCCAATGTACTAGAAACAAAAGTTTCGGAGTAATCATTTTCCTGCCAAATTATTTTATGTCCTGCACTAAATTTGCTTAAATTATTGCAGCATCTGCTGCTTTACAACTAATTCTTTGAGAAACATCTACGATGCAGAAATCCATTGATATCTGCAAGTCTAATATTGTGCTATAGAAAACTAACTAGACAGAGGCCCAACAAAATGTTTTAAGCACTTCGTGCCAGGTTCAGAAACATCCTTCTATACATGTGTGTGGATGTGTATGCGTGCTCAGTTTCTTTCCATGATTGCTTAGTTTTTGTAGGAAAAATTCACACATCAGCAACATTTTGTAGCCGCACAAATTTGACTAATTTCATATTTTGTTAGGAATACTTACTGTCTTTAGTTGTACGCCAAGTTTTAACATGATTCTATGTTTTCTTGTATTTAAGAGACAAGTGTACAGTAACTGCATCTCCAGCTACTTAACAACTCATGTGTAATGTGTTTCTCATTTCAACAATTCCCACCACTCAGCTCACAGTTTCATTAATTTTTCAGGTGAAGTTTTGTTGATATGTGGTTAAGGGACTGAAAACATTGAAATCCATTACACTGTATTTCTCTGCTACAAGCTGCCCTTGGAGTAATTTTCTTAGTGTTAGTACAACATCACTCCACACCACTCCATCAAAAACTGAAGGAAAAATATCACACTTCTGAAGACAAGAGCTAGTAAAGCAGTTTTGGACTAGCTCAGACAGATTTTGCCAATAATAAACCTATCAATAATATTAAAAATTTTGTGGGTTAAATTCTCTGCAAAGGTTATTTTTGCAAAAGGATCTGAAAGCATACTGAGCTTCTGTTTCAGGGAGAAAAGGGCAAAAAGTAAGATAATAAAACTGCAAATGTTGTTTTTTAATTAATAATGATGAAAAAAGAAGTAAATTACTTTGTAGTGTCCAAATCATACTAAAGCAAGGTATGATGAAATCCAAAGTCATGCAGACAGCAAGGGCTGCCTTGCAGCATAGGGCAGTGCTCCCATCGGAGACAGGCTGCCAGGCTGGCTGGCCAGTTGGCGTGGCCTGATCTGGAAACACTTACCTGGAATTAGAAATCTCTACAACTTTAAATAGTATCTTTTAAAACAAAAGTTACTTTCTATGAAGTACACGATGTCATCAACCTAGACTAGTCAGAATCACTGGACCTAGTTCCAACATCCATATGTATCTTAATTCTTACAGGATTGTAAAGGAATTGAAGAAAGAAAAGAGATTTAGCCCCAAAATGTTGCCTTAAGCCCTAAACTAACCTATGATCTTAGACTGAAGCTGTCTGCAGTAAACTGACTTATTCCTGTTTACTTCATCATGTTCTAGATGAGGCCCAAAGGGCTGCAAAATTTAAATATGAGTAGACCCTTATTTTACAACATGCTTGCACCTCCTGTGGAAACCTGAGTTACTTCCACTTAAGAAGGCAACAGCTCCCAAAATACTATCAAATAACAGAAAACTTGCCAATCAGCCATACATACCATTCAGGCTAGTGCCTGTAGGGGACAGAAATATACCTGTATGAAATATTCTGGGACCAAGGTTATACATACAGCACAAGGGAAGGGTTGAGCTTTCCAAAATCTTGCAGTCAAGAAAAATGGTGAAGATTTGGCTTTGCACCCCAAAATGCCTGAACCTTGAAGAAAGTCTTGCTGCAAAGACTAAATGACTGAATTATGTGCCCTGTGCACCAAAGCTTTTGGTGTCTGTAGTGTTTGTGATGGGGGAAAAAACCCAGACCATTCAATTTAAAATATTGTTGAGAGATAATTTAACAAAGAAACCCGGACTGGACCAGTATGTTAAACGCCCAATATTGGAAGTTACTTTTTTTTCTTTTTCTTTTAATATAAAAGCAAAGGCTGAATGACAGATGTTGTGTGTATGTCTTGGCAGCAGGATTAAAATCTTCCAGTGAGTTTGGGGAGGTTTTCAATTTCAGCGTGGGTATGGCTTCCCTTAGGCCTTCCTAATACTTGCCGGGTGAGGCCATCCCTGCCCACCTGGGAAGCCGGCTGTAGGGCCGCTGCACTCCTGCTCCCGGGGAGGGAGGAAGAGCTGGTGCACAGATGGGGACTGCTGGATGCTAAAAGGGTGCCATTACCTGCCCAAGTCACAGCACAGCCCCAATTATTGCAGGGCGCTGGGTTCATTGTCAATTAGAGTGGCAGCGATGGCAAGCAGCAGCTGTGACAGATGGCTGGGCTCCAGCTACCTCATGGCAATGGGATCAGAGCCAACCCAAATCTTTTCTTCCCTCTTAAAAAAAGAAAAAAAAGGCCAAAAAAAAAAAAAAGCAAAAAGACCCCAAATCCCAACACATAGTTGTCAGTTAGTTGCAACATATAAGGGGGAAGTATCGTATCTACAAAGGCAAAAAATCTGTTCTCTATTAACCCTTACTTTCAGCTTTTTGAAGTCAAGATTTTGTTTATTTATTACTTACTTCAGGCAAATTTTAGCAGCATGTTCAATGCGAAGGCAGTTTACATTAAACCTTTGTTCTGAGGGGGGCTTAAAAGATGCTTTACTCATAACTGAACCGATTTAACCCAGTTGTTGTCTTAGTTGGTGAAGTCTTTCCTTCAGAACTGTACAGGCTCCATTTCTGAACAAAACACATTAAAATAAATCCAAGACTAAACCCCTTGTCACTGGTGAAATCTGATTCCATTTATTACCATTAAATTATATTTACTCTGTGTTAAAAACTGATCATAGCACCCTTCCCAATCTCATATAGGCAAGATTCAAGGTGCTCTCTGAAGGGCTTTCAATACTTTCATTTTCAGGTGATTTGGTGTGTTGGGAACCAATTTGTTTCTCTCTAGGTTCACTCACTGTCAGCCCAACCTGCTTTTGTGGGCACCAAGGAAATGCCTCAAACTCTATTTAAGTACCCAGCATGGAGCAATCAACACAAATGCAGCCAACATGTGCTACCTCTTGACAGAATTCTGCACCAAATTAGACTTCTTGAACAATTCGAGCCTTTAACCACAGAGTAGAACACTGATAATCTGGTTAGATAGGTACTTGAGGTTGATTGATACTCCATGGCCACAGCAGTAGCAAAAGTGTAGCTCTCTAAGGTGTGATATTAATGCTCTGTAAGGAGGTCAGAGGGAATACACAAACAGGGATGGTGAGATCCCATCAGAGGAAGTTCTCTGATTTCATCAGCAGCCAATTTGAAAACACAAGTACAGAATAGTCTAGAAACTGAGTGAATGGAGATTGTTTGATGTTGAATAAAAGGTCTTGACAGGTAGTAGTTATAAATCAAAGAAGGAAACACATTTAGATTCTGTCAACTAAATCAGTTTTTCTTTGAGAAAGAAGCAACAAGAGGAAAGCAAAGAAAGGAGTGGATTACTTTCATGCTGACTTTAAACTAGTCTTTCTGCAAGTGCTAAGACAAAAGACTTTTTCCCTCAAGATCCAAGCTGCCCACCAGAGATTACCACCCAAAAGACAAAGTATTTTCAACTATCCAGAACAAAGGAAATGTCTTTTCATAGAGGAGAAAAGTTTGGGTAGGCTAAACATAAACAGAGCTGACAGGATCCGGGCACACAAAATTAGAGCAATCTGTCACAAATGAAATACGACAAAACAGACTTTCACCAAATACTGAAAAAGAGAAGGAAAGGAAAAACTGAAGCAGAGAAAGACCCATCAGCATTATTAATTACTATATATTTTGTTACTTATAATAATGTCTTGAGGACCTTATCTAGAGTTAAAATTTAAGCTTGTGGTATGACCTGTTGTGTATCTGGTTGGTTAATGCCCCAAGGGGGTGGAAGAATTGAAAGAAAACTTAAGTCTATTGTTAATAGAGTTGACAACTGAGTACAGTCTTAGGACAACACAAAGGCAAAATGGCTTTTTCTCTGTTACTATTAATTTGAGGTTTGTGATAATTTTTTTTTAAATAATAATAAAAAATTTCCTCAAGCTGAATTCAACAGTGGAATGAGCTGTTACTGCTTAGTGTTTGTGCTGCAAAGGCTTGATTGACTTGCTCAACATTCTCCTTATTCATTAAATAAATAAATTAAATCAAACCATGTTGTTACCCCTATTATATTACAGCTTTTGTTGTTCATCTATGGGGAAAGAAAAAGCTTTTCCTTTGTTTAACCTTTGGTGCAGAGGTGTTTTTTTTAAGGATGGCAGAACAAGAGAGCATCTTCTCTTCTCAAGTATGTTTAGAATTCAGCTCGGTCTGCCAAAATCATGACTACAGCTGGTAAATGCTCAGTGATCTGAAATCAGTGATGTATGCAGAGTAGATGATCCCTTCTAGCTTTATTTTTGTCTTTCTATGGACTATTCTACTCAGCTGTGCAAACTGTGACCAGACAGTGTTACTTTTCTCAAAAACTCCAAAGAGTGCTTATACCCCAGGTAGGCAGAAAAAAAAACAGAGATGAGGGGGTTAGAGAGTACCTGCTGTTTGGGTTTTTCAGGTAGAGACCTGATACACAAAGAGAATAAAGGAAATGTCCATGGTCGCACAAGCAACATGGGCAAAATATGAGAAAAAATGTGGTTCTTCCAGGTTCCTTTCAGGCATCCTAATCATATAATCAGCTCTCATATTTTGAAGGACAAGCAGGTTAAAATAGAGAGGAAGAGGTGCAAGGCCTTTGAAGGGAAGGGAGTATTTGAATTTATTTGTATGGACTTTGGCCCATATCTCATCAACATGAATAAAATTATTTTAACAATAATAACTTACCGCTGAAAATGAATAACTCTAAAACGCAAAGCTTACTGAGTAGCTTTGGATGCAGTTATCTAGGTAAGGTCAAAACTGAATCAGAAACCCCTTCTTTACCTCCAAATAATAAGCCCTGCACTGTATTTCAGTGAAATGCTGAAAGACACTCAAATAAATAATTTTGAAAAATATTGTTAAAAATGGCAACACATTGTTGGATAATTATTCTTCAATCTACTTTGAAATCAAACTTTTGAAATTGTGCTTTGTGATAATTTTAAATGTAACAAGGAAGTTCTCTATTCACTAATTATACCACATCTGCAGCTTCAGGCAGAACAGAAGTTGAGATGTCTGCAAAGGTTAAAGTCAGATTTAAAATTAAAAGATACTTCCAAGATTAAGCAGGTGAATAACTACAAGAGAACCATTCCATTTGTCACAATTTATGTGTATAATCACATATCATTACACTGGAGTTTAATTCTGTTAATCCTTATTTTGGGCTGGGTCACACTGCTAATTTTTAAAAGAATGTTCATCCATTTCAGTGCGTATTTCTGGTTAGGATGCAAAAGAACTCTTTCATTTAAAAATATTCTCAAGCAAAAAATCTCTGACAAGTAGCTCCTCTCTGGCATTAAAGTTATTGTTTCCACTATCAATAGATAAAGATAATTTAGTAATTAATTGATACAGATGATATGCAAATGAATACCCACGCTCTGCAGCAAGGAAAAAAAAAAGATAAGGCAGCTTTCTTACACAAGGCCACCTTGTAGCTCTTTATTAACTTGCAGCCTCTGCAATATCTTGTATATTGTTGACATTCCTTAGCTTGGGCTAACAGTAACATGCATACAATACTCCCATCACACCCTTCACTAGCTCAGTCAACCCTATTCATGTGTTACACACCTGTGCATATTTGCAGTCCATTTACCTGTGGTGTGAGAAATATTAGCTTTCAAGGTGGACTCAGTAAAGATGTTCCCCCCCCACCCCCGCCACCTCTTTTTGTACTTCACAAGTACTAAAGGAATAGTTAGGAAGTCACAGGCCCTACACCTTGCATAATCCTTATGTTTGATGCGATCACGGTATTGTATCAGTTTCACTTCATCAAATAGGAAGGGATAGAAGCACATCAACAGAAACCCCACACCAGACAGTATTTGGTTCTTCTCTCAACTGTACCAGATGGGTTAATGAGGGACAAAGTATCTTCCTCTTGTCTCTGAGATGATCACACATATTAAATTGTCACCACCCTGAATGTTCAAATCATATAGGAATATCCCAGTACCTTATGGAGATAAAGCTTTCAATGGTTCTACATTGTAAGATTCTACCAGAAACCATGGGGAATCTTTTAAGAAAATGAGACTATTAATGACCATAATTTAATAATTTATACCAACTTTATACAGTCAATTCAAATATCTGTATTGGGTTATGGCAGATGAAATGCACTGAATTTATCTTTCTGCACTAAAGTCCTGATCTACATGGAGAACTCAGTAGATGGAGGGGATGTCACTATCTGCAATCTATTGCAGTCTGCACTTAAACACAAAACATTCTTGTTCCTAAAAGTCTGGGTCTCCTGCTGTAGAAATATGGTCATGCTGGAAGTTGTTGTGTATAGTCACACATGGGAGATATTTTGACAGCTGGCTGTCTTTTTCATTGACACAATGGTTAATTCAGGCAAAATTTAGTCCCAGGGTTGAATTGAGATTGAGGTTGACCTTAAGTCTATCATTTGACTGCTGCAGTTCTAGCCTCTTCCATCATTAACAGGTTATTTCTGCTTGACCTGAATGAGGAATCCCTAATTCCAATTTATCTGGAAATTCACCCCAGCCAGAGCCAAGAAAAAGTTCTCTTTTTTTTTTTTTTTTTTTTTTTTTAAACATACATAACAATTATTCTCCAACACAAGCTACTTTCTGTTGGCCAGGGGAAGTAACTGTCATAATTACTCAGGGTTAAGAGGAAGTTAATGAACAGATGGGATATTTACTTACGAAAATCTTTTACATAGATTCATAGAATCGTTTAGGTTGAAAAAGACCTTCAAGATCATCCAGTCCAACCATTAACCTAACATTACCAAGTCCACACTAAACCAGTTAAGGGTAGACTAGACTAAACCATGTCCCAGAGTGCCACGTCTAGTAGTTTTTTGAACACTGCCAGGGACAGTGACTCCACCACCTCTCTGGGCAGCCTCTTCCAATGCTTGACTACCCTTTCCATGAAGAAATTTTTCCTAATTTCTAACCTAAACCTCCCCTGGCGCAGCTTAAGCCCATTTCCTCTTGTCCTATCGCTAACTACTTGGGAGAAGAGACCAACACCCACCTCACTACAACCTGCTTTCAGGTAGTTGTAGAGAGCGATAAGGTCTCCCCTCAGCCTCCACTTCTCCACACTAAACAACCCCAGATCCCTCAACCGCTCCTCAGAAGCCCTGTGCTCCAGACCCTTCACCAGCACATAACATAACTGTATCTAGTACAGATGCTGTTTAGGTGTCAGTGCTGGAGGAAATAAAATTTCACCTTAAGCTTTGGGTCAAATGATAAGTTAAAAAAGAGTTTGAACAAAAAAATAAACAATTGGTTGCATCCTCTCTCAAGTGTTTGGTGAATTCTCCTTTCTTATGTTCATTCTCAGATGGTTCAAGGATGCATGCTACAGCTATTGAAGATATGCAAAAGCCCTACATGTTTTAAAGGCTTGTCCTCATCTGTTTTCTGACTTACCTTTGTGTTTAAAGCTTTTTTAGTACATGTTACTGCACCATCAGGGGATGCTGTGAATGGGTCTACTATTGAATGAATAGAAGTGGAGAATTAAAAAGGTCTAAATCCTGCATGACAAGCATGAAGAAAAGCTGTAAAGTAGCAGCTCCTGAATGGTGAATGTACTCCCCCTTGTCTTCTGTTCATTCTTATAACTTTCCAAGAAAGCAGTGGAATTCATAGTTTTACAGACATTTGAAACAAGGCCTTTGTAATTTAAAATGAGTGGACAAAACATTAGAACATTGATTATAGACATGAATTCATCACAAGCGCACATTTCACTAAATGAATAGATAAATATTTTAGTACTGCAGTTTCACTGAATCATACCATAAAATCATCAAAGGAATTGTCAGAAAACTGCAGTGGGGGATTCTACTGAGGAGGTGATGGCACATGAGGCTGTGACATTATGATTCTGCCTGCTTTAAGAACTGATACAAAATTAATGATTTGCATGAAAAAATCCTTCATTTTGCCTTGAATTGTTAAAATGGTTATGAAACTCAGAAAGAAACAACAGTACAGAAATGCTGTATATTTTCTTCTGAGATCCTGACTGAAATGCATCCACACTTGTAGGTTTTAGAGAGCAGTGGTTCTCCAATCATTCAAGGGAGAATCATGTTTCAGTCTTTCTTTCTCTAGACCACTTACTTCTGCCAGTGAGATGATGAAAATGAACTCAAAGAACCAATTTGAAAATGAATAATTTCCCCATTGCAAATTTGTAACATTACCATAAGGATGCAGAAAGCATAGGAGCTTACAAAATTAAATACTCAGTTGTGCCTAGTTAAATTTATAGGGTGCTTATAAGAAGTTTTTTTTTTTTTTACAGAGTTTTTTACAGAAAGAGTCTGTGTGCCAGTTTTGAACAAATCTGAGGTCACAGGACATATTATTTTTAACTATCTATAAGTAAGATATTGTTATAACTCAGTCACTGGAAAGATTTTGAAGCACTTATGTTGTCTTAAGCTAAGTACAAACAGAAAAGGTGTAATGTAGTCAAAGAATTCACTGATTAGTGTAACAACATCTAACTGTGTGAGATGAAAACGTCCTCAGATGCTTTTCTTCACAGTTATTGGTGTTAATTCAGTATATCCTTATGAAATCAATAAAGAATTGCTAGTTATGCTAGCTGGGAATTTGGCTGATAACTTTTAATTTTTTTTAATGAAATGGAAATATGTTTACAGCAGAATTTTAAAAACGTTTTAATATGGTCTAAAACATATAGCTAATTGCTGTAAAGAAAAAAGTATCTCAGAATTATTTCTAAGAAACGTAAATAAATTAAACACCCTGGAAGGTACCACAGGATTTTAAGCACCGTTAAAATCTGTTGGATTTGACAGTGTAAATGGCACATCTGACTTCAATGAAAAAATCCTTATGCAAGTAATTGATGCAGTAATTGCAATGTGTAAACTTGGAAACCTGAGGCAGGATTTAGAATCATAGAATCATAGAGTCATTTAGGTTGGAAAAGACCTTTAAGATCATCCAGTCCAACCATTAACCTAACATTACCAAGTCCAACACTAAACCAATTAAGGGCAGAGTAGCAGCCCCATGCCTCCTGGCTTGGTGGCTGGATCATTCATAATGAAAGTAAAAACTAGGAATCATTAAGGTTGGAAAGGACCTCTAAGATCATCAGTCCAATCATCAACCCAACACCACCATGCCCACTAAACCATATCCCAAAGTGCCACGTCTACCCATTTTTTGAACACTTCCAGGGATGGTGACTCCACCACCACTCTGGGCAGCCTGTTCCAATGCTTGACTACCCTTTCCATGAATAAATTTTTCCTAATATCCAATCTAAACCTTCCCTGGCACAGCTTGAGCTCATTTCCTCTCGTCCTATCGCTAACTACTTGAGAGAAGAGACCAACACCCACCTTGCTACAACCTCCTTTCAGGTAGTTGTAGAGAGCGATAAGGTCTCCCCTCAGCCTCTTCTTCTCCAGACTAAACCCCAGTTCCCTCAACTGTTCGCCATAAGTCCAGTGCTCCAGACCCTTCACCAGCTTTGTTGCCCTTCTCTGAACACATTTATGGTCACCTTATTTTATATCTATAATGTGTGAGTATACACCAGAGGTAGTCAGTCACCTGAGGATTCTTTTGAAGGCAATGGATTTGGGACAGCATTCAATTCATCAAGTACAGGTGTCTATTTTAGGGTAAGATGTACCATGTCCTGGGATCCATTTATTGTATTGACTCAATCTCCAATTACCATATCAGCAGCCTCAGGTGACTAACTCATGATTTGTCAGCTATGTTGTGAGCAACCATGGTTAGCGATATGAATCTCAACACTACTATCCATACTCACTTCTGTTTAAATAATTTGTAAATTTGCTATTAAAAGTGAGTAATCTGTATTGCATCATATACAAACAAACAAACAAAAAATTCCATTTTTTTGCACCTTTAGTGTTAGAAGCAGAAATCCATTGAAAAATGCCTGTCTTGCAGCTTGAGTGCATGTACTTTCCTGTAGAAATTCCCAACTACATTGATTTCCTGGCCCCACCATCACTTAAGCCAAGTGTTACTTCAGGTTGCAATTGGAACTCCATGTCTCTTCAGCAAAGCACCTAATCTCTGATTTCAAGTGTCTTCACCTCATGCAAACTCATTGCTGTCTTGACAGCTAGGATCATAAATTCTAATTTATTCCAAAGTTAAACATATCCATTAATCTCAGAGTTAAGCAAGGTTGCAAAACAAAGAAGGAAAAAGAAAGTAACTGAAAATCATGTTGTTAAACTGGCAGGAGACCCAAAAAGCTCCAAGCATGTGATGCCGTGAAATGAAAGAGAATAGAAATCTAATTCACAATGGGCTTGCTCCAGCAAAACTGAATTTAACAGGAGCTATTGACATCTGCAGGAGAATCAAGCCTCCTAAAATGCTCTATTTGATAGTATTTAGAAAAATGGTACAAAAGCACCTGCCTAGATTTTAAGAATGTCCGCAATATAATTCCAAGAGAAATCCATGTATAACAATTTAAGATAAGTTATTGCTTTCCCTCTAAGCAATTCTGAAGTATTAGACTAAGAAAAGCCCTGTTAGGTCAGAGTAAATGTCCTCATATCCTGCCTTGGAGAGGAGTCAAAAGCAAGGAAAGAGATTAAGAACAGAGAAAACCTGTAGCAATGCTTCTGCAGTGATTTAGGGCTCAGGGACCTCCTGAGGAAAAGATGTCTTTGCATTTAACAATTTCCAATACTTATTGCTTCCTTTAATTTATGCAGGTATTTTTGATCCCTTTTTTTAGCCTTTTAGCAGCCACAGCGTACTGCAGCAAAGAAACCTATACAATGTGAAATGAACAACCTTTTTTGTTTGTTAGTTTGGGTATACAGTCTACAAGTTTTATTCGATGCTTCCTAGCTTTCTTGTTTTTCCTTTGAGAAAAATGGAAAGCAACTATTCTATATTGAATATCTCCAGGCCACTCATGGTTTTATGTTTCTTCTGTCATATGATTCTTTAGCCATTTCTCTCTTTTCCTCATAGGTCTTAGTCCACTTAGTCTTCTCTTATACAGGAACCAGTGCATTTTTTTTTTTTTGTCCTTTTCTAAAGCTTTTCCAGTTAAAATATATACTTTTTGAGTCACAGGAACCAGTGGTTCAAAAAGTACACGTAGCTGTAACCATACTCTAGTCTTATTCTCTGTTTTGCTATTTCCCTCTTAATAATTTCTAACATTTGGTTAGAGTTTATTTGGCCATTGCTGAGTATTGATCTGATGTTTTCATAGAATTATTATAAAGTATACATATATATATAAAATACAAATATTTACCGCAATATTTGTTGATGATACTTAGTTTAGTTGCCTATTTTTGATGACCTAGGAGCATTTCACATTTGTTTTAATCTTGGTTTTCTTTCTTAGCCAATGGAGAAAGCTAGTTATTTCTATGGAGTAATCCAGAGCAGAGACCAAAACCACTTCTTTCTCTCCACTGGCTACAGGATGAATTGAGGGAGATTAAAACACTAAATTAGCTGATGTTTAAAACTGTGTAACATGAAAATCACTATAGTCCCTGGTGTGCTGATGGATGAAGATCCTTTTATTTGTTTGCTAGAAAAGCAATCCATACTTCTCACAGCTCTTTTTCAGATTTAGGGTTGAAGTTATAGCAAACTGAGAGAAAGAGTAATTGCAAAGCCTTCAGTGACTCTCTACATAGTTTACACACAATCATACGATTCCAGGGTTCAACTCCCTGTCTCCATCTCATCTGAAGGAATACAGATTGACCTCAGTCCCCTGTTAATATTTAAAACATTTTCCCTTGCTTCTCTGAGGCATCTAATACAGTTATCTTTGACCTATTGACTGGCCTCATCCATACCAAGTATTGTTCTTGCTGCCTGAGTGTGCTTGTTCAAATCAATAAAAGTAAAGGTGGCATAATCTGCCTATAAATGGAAGATGTCCTTACATATTATATGTTCTGTCATGTTGGCTACATAAAGCTATTCTAATTTCACAAAGAAATTATGAATGCATTTTAGCAGAAATCCCCTGCAAGAGCCAGTTTTGCCTGTAAATTAAGGTATTACTCATAAAAATAAGGAACTATTTTGATATTATCTATCATCTGTACAAAGACATGGTACAATACATCACCTGTATTAAGTTTCAACTTAGTACTGATACTTAGGCACCTCTGATTATTGCTTCAAAGATATGTCTCGGGGTGCATTTGAACTCAGTTCATTTTGTTATACTTTGAAGTACTTAAAACAGCAGTGACAACCAGTATTGAAAAGGAGCTGGAATCCATGCAAGGTCAGATTTCCTTGCTAGGAATCAGGTTTTAAAATCATATAAAACATATAGAGATGTACTCCTGGCTGAGACATTTTTATTATTTCTTTATTACTAGCTGAAATTATTTTTGCTCTATAACCTACAATTTATGCCAGAACGCCATTTTTTGATGAGAAGCTGCCACCTCTCAGAAGTCAAGAAAAACATCTAGCAAAATGTGATAATTTTACAGCTATGTTATCAAAAGGCACATGTTTGTTGAAGTCAGCATGAGTAGGAAGAACCAGCTATAGCAAAGGTGCCACAGCCTGACAACAAATGGTGAAACGCCTAGAAAAATCAGATAAACTGAGTTCACTGGTGAAGTGAAGCCTTGAGGCTAAGATTGTGTAGCCTGCCATAAAATGGATTGTCCTGTTCCTAAGGGCAGCAAGAAACTGTTCTGGTCTTACCAAAATCAAATTCACTGTCCCTGTGACAAAGTAAACAATTAGAAGAGAATTATGAAGGCAAGGAGTGATCAAGGGTCTCTGTACATTCTTCAACTGGTCTTATTCTTCAGTTTTTCTGTTTTCCACCTGTAGTTTTTCTTTTGAGTCACAAACACTCCACTAAAAGAGAAGTAAATTTAAATTTGTCCTTGTACTTATGTAATACTTTTTTTAATTTGCCAAGGTATTGCATAAGGCACTTGAGGGGAGCAAGGCTCCCTATTTCCTTCTCCAGGTCAGGATTATTCTCAACTTTGCTAAAAGTTCACTTCAACAAAAGCAGCGGGGGTTTGGGGTGCTTTTTATCCTACAGGCAGGGAACAGGGTGAAAGAACAGTGACAGCTCTGGATGGCATAAACCTTGGAGCAAAAAATGCCTCGAGACACTGCTGCATACTCACTTTGTCTTTCTGTTTTTTATCCCTTTCCTTAGTTCTCATGAGCCGCAATGCCATTTTCCTGCTTGCATGCTTGACAGAAATGTCCCTATTAAAGAGAGAAAAATTGCCAAACTTGTTAAAGAATATTTACAATACCTTGGACTGAACCTACTACTTACCTGTCCCTGTTTTCTGTGAAAGAAACTTAGGGATATGAATCAATCCATTGTTCCCAGGATACCCTCAAGGAGAGGTGGCTTACCCTGCTGTAAAGTCCTGCCCTAACAACAGCAAAGTTAAATTGTCAGCCACATGCTTATCCCAGGCAGGAAAGAAGAACATCAGAGATGGGAGTGGAAGTGTCTGGGTTACTAGCATAACATAGGGATGGGGAGATCACTGTGATTGTAGTAATCTGCACTGTGCGACTGAGTGATGATCTTCAGGTGTTGGGAATGCTTTGGATGAATAAGTGAAAACCTGGCTGTTCATGTCTCAGACAAAATTCAGCATACTCTCAAATAAGGTTTTGCTAGCTATGCTTGCTTCATGCACACAGTGCAATGCGCTGCATAAGAAAAGGCTAGTCATACATTTTATAAAATATTCATTTATTTTTACATTACAGATGTACATACGTGTACAGATTGTTTTGGCAGAGTAGCAATGGTTACGTCTCACAGAGAGATCAGATGAAAAGATTTGTTACACACATGTACCATATCAAGAACAACAACCCTCTCTCAGCTGGATCCTCTTAGAGCTACTGTCAAATAAATAAAACCAGTAAGAGGTATTTAATTTATAAGAAAGGGGTTTTTCTGTGTGTGTTGTTGTCCCTAGATCCATAACAATGGACTAATTCATCAATTGGATAAGGAGTATTCAGTTGCATTTTATACAAATGAGTTAGTTCATATCAAATTTCAGTGTAGCTGTTCAAAACATAAGAAGATTGTATTATCTTTATAATTAATAACTGCTCCAGTGATTTCACTGTTTGGGAGACTAATCTTATTTGAAGCTTTTTGATTAAAATCCCAGATCCACCCTTGACTTTTTACATCTGTTTTAAATAACAACAGCACTATTTCAAATAAGTGGATAATATTACAGGGCAACACAGATTAAAGTTTCCTTAAGTCAATGTCCCATGAGATTATCTATGGTTGACTATTCCCTGAAAAATTTTTGGAGGAGAACAAAACTGTGTCAGTCAAACTCTATTTGCTCTACAAGGTTGTAAAATTAATAATTCCCTTCTGGATCTTAGAAGTGTCTGGCTGGACCTTAAATATCAGTCCTGGCTTTCATTTTATTAGGATGAACTAGCTTTGAAGTTCTTCAGCTTCCTACCAGGACACACTTTCACCAGTTACATATAATTACTTATTTACTTTCTCCACCCAGTCTGCTTTTTCTGAAGATAATGGTAACATACTTTCAATTCCAGTACCGGCTTCTTAGTTTGCTTTACAAAAAAAGTAGGAACGGCCATTAACGGCACAGACAAAAAGGTTCAAGGCTGCAGAGTACATGGCCTTAGTAGAAAGTCAGTCCTGATTATCTCATCAGTGAAATTGAGTTAGAAACATTTTCTGTATTCTGTTTTAAGTGCACCTGTCTGTAATCATAAGATCAGATACTGCAAACTTGCATAGTGGATTTGACAATAATTAGATATCTGCTCTTCAAGAACTACTTTTATGAAGCAGCTGTGAGGAGTTCTGGCCTCTGCCAACCAAAGTTATACATATCCTTGAGGCTGGTAAGGCACGTTTTGAACACCAAGACATTGGTTGTCCTAGCATGTGTAACAGTCTAAAGCTGCAGGATCTTTCCCTAACTCTCAGTATTAGGATCAAAAATGTATTTATGAATATATAAGCAGAAAGTACATTCAAAATTTCCACCATCCACAACATCTTTAATACATTTCTTAGTTCCTGCTTCTTTTCATCACCATTCTGATTTTTAATATGTTTGAAACCTAACCCATGTCTAGGAAGTCTAGAAAACAATCTTTCTAAGAAAACACTTTCATCTGAAGTCAGGCATATGAAACTAAGAATGCTCAAATTTACCAGATGAATACTCCACCTTATCCGGTATCTTGCCTCCAGCCATGGCCAGTAAAGATAATTCACAGGAAGAGGAAAAATGTCTTGAGAACTAAATGAAACTTTCAGTTCTGCTCGGAATGAAAGACAGTACCTATTCTTTGCTCTGTATCTATTTCTTGTTGCATTTTGCTAGAGGCGTGATTTAGCGCTGGAAAACAGCTTTTTTAATTCATTGTCTCAGTGTATTAATTCCACCATGTTCAGAATGGGAGGGTATAATGAGAAATTTCTGGTTCTCTCTTTGAAGAAGGTCAAGAGTTCACTTAAGCTTAAACAGACTAAGCATTTTAAGGCTCACAGGGGCCAGCAGCATGCACACGAATCATGCAGCTGACATTACCTCTCCTTGCCCCAGCTAAAATGGCTCACTGACAGTGGGGTAGGAGGGAAGATGGGGAGATGGGAGAGAGCCTTTGGCAAAAGCCCATAAAGATGCTGGAAACTGTCTCTGTAGAAAGAGACTGTAGCTTTTCTGCTTCCGCACCTTACCTTTTCTTATGATCCTTCTTGTTATTTTAATATCACTAATATCACATATCTCCCCTTTTGTAACTATCTGTCCTTCCCACTTTGAGGACTAGGTGTTATGCAGAGAGTTTTAGGAAAGTAATGAATAAGGCTCTGTAAAGTATGGAATATTCTTTGCACAAAATTAAACAATTGCAATTGGAAGTGGACCATGTGTCAGAAGACCATGTGTCAGAATTATTGGTAGCTGGAAGTAACTCATGTTATAGACCCAACTGTAGTTTTAAATTATTTCTATTGTGTTGTGTTATATTGCGTCTTGTCTACCTGTTTTATTATACCTGTACTCTGTATAAAATTATCTAATGCTATTCTCTGTGATGCTTAGCTGTCTTCAGTCTATGAGTATAGGTAATTTAAGACTGTAAGTTTGCATAGCCTGTTGAACTCTCTTCTTACCAAAAATCACTTTACCCTTACTTATAGAATACCTTCACCATAACCCTGCCCAATTGTTTGTCAGCTGGATCCTTCTTCACTCTCTCTTGGATTAACATTTTTTTCCCACATATATTTTAATTCAGAGCAAACTAAATTCCACAAACTATGGAAAAGTAATTCTAATAAATTGAAAAATCTTTCATTGGTGATCCTACTAACTGAAACCTGTTGGGTTGTAAATTGTTATACTGGTAGAAAATCAAGTTAAAGCAGCTGAAGCCATATACAGGTGTCCAACTGCAATTTATGCAGTGGAGATCAGGTTCTGGACTAACTTATATAAAATATGTAAGGCTAACTGTTACCTGCTGTATATATGTCACTGGTTACTATGGATATATCTTGATCATATCTCTTGCACTGATTAAGGAGGAATATTCTGTCTGGCTATATAACCATCATTTGCCTTCTTGCATACTGATATCTTATTCATGGTAATCTATAAGATAATACAAGGTGAATGTTTCTTGTGTCACGCACCTAATTCTCCACTGCAAGCTGAAGGGAGTTGCTTAAATCGTGCATAGGGAAATTGGTTAACTGGTCTTTATGTTTGTGCGTTGGTGTAACTTCCATTGGCTCCAATGCTGTGTACACTTAGCAAAGAGATGTGTTTTGCCTGCAAGTCAGGTCTAAATCTTTAATGGTATTAAAATTACCTGAATAGGAACATTGTGCAGATTTGGGTCCTGAATACTAGTTGCTATTACACTGTACATCTGATAAAGATGAAACCTTCATCCCAATTCCACCATTTCTACTGAAGACATTTCAGTTTGCTTTGGTGTAAATCTGTGGAGAATCAGACCCATAGTCATTGATTTATATCCTTTCATTGGGTGCAAAATATCCCTTTATTGCTGTCTTTTTATTCTAGGGCACTGTGTAGCTTTGTGCATAAGTGTCTGTTTGTATTCCATGCACATTTAAAACTCAAAAAAAATGTGTTCGATTTAAAAAAAAAATTGTAAAAGAAACTCTGTTATGTTTGTACTTTTAATTTAACACTGCTTGGGATATCTGCCAATGTAATATAGGCACTTTTCTGTGCACTGGAGAACCCAATTAGGACTTGTTCTTAGTTTGATTATCAGTCAGAAACATGCATACAGAAATATTCATTAGAGACCTACTGAGAGCTGTGATAAAGCGGCAGACAGCTGAATTATAGAGTCTGTCAGTATCCCCACTACAATTTTACATTTGCTTGATAAAGGACAAGTAACAAAATATCTAAGATGTAATTTGGTGCCCACTGGAACTGTACTTCATTATGGTAGATATTGTTCTGACTCTCTTCAGGAGGTTGGTGAGTGTTTCATGACATGATATTGTGCACAAATGATAAATCACCAGGCTAAATGTTGCACCAGCCTTCCGTGCTCATAGAGGTAACACATGCATCAGCTGGCGATCGCCTCTCAGTCACAGCCTAAAGCCAGTAATTTGGGGGCTAGAAACATAGGACAGATTCCAAAAGCTTGGACTCAAAATGATCATTTTTTTTTTAAAGGATGATGATTCCACTGACCTCACTCACCCGAATTAAACAACAGTTCTACACAGAGTCTAGACAAAAAGGGAAGGAAAATTATTCCCTTCAGGTTTTATGAGTTGAATTTGTGCAAAATATTTCAGTTATTGTTAGACAACTTTTTTTATTTTTAGCTTACAGACCCTTTGCTATTTGTCTTTATTTCTAGCAACCAAACCCATTGGCAGTACAACACATGATCTGAAACGGTAATAGGGTTTCAATAGAATTGGGAAGGACATATGCATGGAACTGTGATATCAGTCAGCTAACTAGATCAAAGTCTCTCATACAGTTTATTTAAAAAGCACTTGGGAAATCTGGTTCCAATAATGACTCCAATGTGTTTTCCTTTCTAAACAGAAACAATATCACATTTGTAAATGAAAAAAATAACATTTGATCCTTTTATTGAATATGGCATTTTAGTAACAAAGTTGTTCAAGATATATAAACTCCCATCTAAAATTAAATTATTTAAATAAATATTCAAAAAAACTAGTAAGGATGGAGAATAAAGGTCCGTTCAATATTGTCAGCATGAATCAGAACCATTAGTAGTGTACTGGTTGCAGCAATCCACAAATTGAGCAAAAATAGTAGTAGTGTGGATTATTTTTTTTGTGACTGAATTTTATTTAGACTAGGATTCCTTCACAGTCTTTATTAGACATCATGCATTGCATCAGCAAGCCTAAAATAAACACATGTTAAATCATGTTACTAAACAAAACTGTTGAAAGATCAATTTCCTTAAGCCATTCTGGCTATGTGTGTATTCAATAACTGTACAGTATTCTCTGATGAAGGATTAAAACCCATTCACTGTATGAAAATAAGACAGACACCCGTGCCTAAATGAACCACTTTAAAGCATGTACAGTCTTTGAGCAGAGTGGATACTAAAATATAAATATTCCCTTCTCAGTATCTTAATCATTTTCTAATTGGGAACTGTATGCATATTTTTGGCATAGTTATCCAAGATGCTTGACTGGCGCATCTTCCTTCAGTTCTTGAAAGCCTCACAAAGCTGTGAAACCATTTTCCCTCAGAATGTGTTTCTCTGTCATATAAGGTAATACAGTTTTCCCCAAGTTAGCAGACAAAGAGCAGATGCACAGCAGCTATGTGTAGGTGTACATTAGCAGGTACAGGCAGAACTGAGCTCAGTCTTCCCATGCTAATATTGGAATTGGAAATATGATGGGAAAAGACACCAATGTAGGCGTCTGCATCTAATTTTTTTGGTCCAGACACAGTTCTAGCCACATGCTGCACCAGAGCTAACATACTGTGCTGAAAGTCTGGGCGCTGACTTTCACAGCAGAGGATGCGGCTGATAGGGTAGTCCAGACGTCTCCCTTTTCTGCCTGTGTGTTCCTAAAAGCTCCCTTTGGCCTGGCCTGAAGTTAACTCAGCTGTGTGGAAAAACAGCTGAAAAATTGCCCAGCAAAGAAAAGTGATCAGTTTTCCATCAGGTCAAACCCCTTCTTTGGCTCACTGTGCAATGACATGTTTCCTAGCACTGGTGCAAGGCAAGTAATGGGGACTGGCAGCCATAGCAAAGTGGAGAGGGCTGGGCTACCTCTTTTGATAGCACCAGTAGTTAAGGATGCATAAAAAGACATGAATCCCATAGTGTATTAGCATGGGTGTAGTACTGGAGAAACACCTAGCAACTTACCCGGAGGTAGAGAAGATTCCTTTTAGAGCAAGACTTGGAGCCTGGAGACAAAACCTTGTCTTCTCCATTTTACGCCACTCCTCTGCTCTCAGTGATTTCCAGTGCATCTTGTGCACACCTGCTTGTTGGGAGGTATCATGATGACATCTCCATATATAGTTGGAAGTTAATGAAGTTTCACTTACGCAAAGCACTTTTGAAATGTGGTTAAAATTAAATGTCGTGCTGAAGAAGGTTGGTCTTAAGTCTGTGGCCATTGGGCCTGCTAAATCAAGATCTTCAGACTTGATACAAAGTTCAAGGAATTAATAAAGTGAGACAAGGCCTGTTGATTTCTCTGTCTTTGTTCAGAACAGCTCAGTTTTCCAATGCTTGGACCCTTTTTTAAGTATCATATATTTAGAGCTCAGGAAAAAGACATATTGCCAGTAAACTGTTTGTAAACTGTGAATCAACCCCAATTTTTGTGACTATATTCAGTCTTCCTGTACAACAGAATCATTCTCAGGATACACATTTAAATGCACACCTGATTATGTGGGGCTTGAATGGCACTGACATTATAGTTAGATATGTACTATGTAGAATCTAACTTTTCTGTCTCAAACTGGGGGGGTGATCTGTCTGCTGGAACCATATGGAGTCTGTCAGGATATTTGCAAACATGGTTGCTTACACACTTGGATAGTTCAAGTTTCTAATATTTTAATGTTATTTAATTCCTACTCTGGTTTTATTTTCATTTTAAAGAACCATATACTTTTATAGAACCATAAAGACACATATACATGTATATTACTGCTGTATCATGTATTTTTTTCCAGATGAATTTCATTCTGAAAAAAACAACAAAGCTACAGCTGAATACCACATGAAAAATATTTAGCCTTGCAAGCACTATTTATATATCAAAAATCTTTATTAAAATCATGGGAGCACACTGCTGAGTAAAAACATCTGTCATTTCCCCTCCATCATCTTTTTTTCTCCTTAAACAGTAACACCCACATTTCAAATGGCTGAAGAGTTTATTTAAGTTATTCTGAGCATATGGAAAGTCCCTGTACCATCCACACACAAAGACAGATAGCAGTGAAACTCTGAGATGAAAAGCCCTAAAACACTGCACATGAAAGGAAAAGAGTGAAACAAAACACAATCATAATGATCATAATGATGCCAGCGCTATACTGGATATGGTAGGTCTGGTGATACGTGTTCAGTATGGTTCTAGGAACCGACCTTTTCCCCTCTGTCATTACTAAATATTGGGTGGATGAGCCATCTTTCTCAAAAGATATAGTTATGCTTTGCTGACAGTGTTGTTTTTCATGTTTAAAAATAAAAGTGTTCCTTATAATAGACATATAATTATTCATACTCTGGAGGCTCCAGTCTCAGTATGTGGAATATTGGAGGAAAAAAAGGATAGTCCCTGCCCTGAATAGTTTATAATCTACTCCATATATCTGTCATTTGGTATAAATTTTAAAAGCTGGCCAAAGTTTTTACTCTTGTTTGAGCCTGGTTTTGCTTATGTTGCTTATATATTGATACTAACCCTCCAACCTCCACGGTCTTGTTCCTGATTTATAGCAGTGCACCTGTAAAGGAACACGCCGTGTCAAATGGCTGCTTGGATGAGCCAGGCTACTTGAATGAGTGTGAGCTGAACCACAGTATCATGGTTGTAGAGGCGGGAGGACTTATGAGATAGTGCAGCAGCAGGAATAAGAACAGCAGACTGGGGTTTGTCTTTTCGCTGATGGACAGGTTAGGTCACCCAGCTTCCGGCACTCTGTAGTCATTTCTCATGATTTTTAAGGGGCAAATCTTCTTATGTTCAGCAGCCGCATAATTCTTGATCAGACATTACATGACACTTCTTTTTCCAGAACACAGTTAATGACTCTGCCCTGGCCTCCTGCCAGGTATGCATTTGTACGCTGCTTCAGCCCTAGCTTATCTGGAGAATGAGAGCGAGAGAAAAATACTGTGCATGTAACATATAGCAGAGTTCCCATAGGGCAGCACAAATGGTATTATAACTGTGCTGCTAGGCCAGTTTTGCACTGGCAATAAAGATTCTCCTCCCCATTTTTTTTTTCAGCTCAGTAGTCAAGTGAAAGTTTTTAGGTTTCTCCTTTTTTAATTTAATTTTAAAAGTCTATTTTATAAACATTTTCTTTTCTCCTTGAACGATAATTGCATGTCTAACTCCACATTTCCTGAAGTTGCAGAGGTCTCTGCAGGAGCTGAAATCATCTCTCAGACACACACAGGACTAGTTTGTCCATTGGAGTAACTTAGTCCGTTCCATTAAGGAACCAGTCTAACTTTTGTAGTTGCATGTGTTTAAGTTTTAGGAATGTTACTGTTTCTATTTGTGAATCTGGCTGTCAGGCTTAAGGTCAATAAAAGCAAGAATAGTTTTAACCTGGGAAGTTCCCTAGATCTCACAAGCAAGTTATAGGTGAAAAAGAATTTAGACTGAATTAAGTTAGAGAAATAATTCAGCTACAGCAAACAGTTTTCAATAATTCTTAGCAATCCAGAGACAGTGAAAGAAAACTGTAGATTCTGACAAATGTTGGTGTTTCATAAATACATCAGATATCAAAGTATTTTCATCTGGTTAAAGTCTACTCTGAAATTTCTGTAAGTCTAGGTGATGAAGTTTGTAGTTTAAGTCCCCACAAGTTGTCTTCTTTTCCCTCCACAGCTGCTATACTGTGACATCCTCTGTTTGGAAAAGAGGAAACACAGCTGGCTGCTTCTTCAGTGCTGTCATTGACCCTTACCCTGTCCATTAATTGTCCATCACTGGTGATATCTGCTCTCCTGCCTCCTCATCAGACACTTCCATATTCAGATGTGCCTAATCAGTTCTCAGAGATGTGACTGATAGAAAGTCAGCCACAAGTCCAGGTCTAGGCCATGACATGGCAAAGGAGTTGTACACAGTACAGACAACATGTTGTCCACCCACTTAAACTCTCTGCTGCAGTAGTTGGCATCTGTGATGCACTGAATCTGCAAAAGCACAGGATGGAAGGGGAGGGAGTGGCTACTATTCTTTGAAAGATGTTGACAGCGGATGTGCTTTCTGTCTCAGAGTGAAAACCTAAGTGCTAGTAGAGGGTAGCGATGGTGGAGAAGGAGATGCGGAGCTGTCTGCACTTTCAAACAGAACAAGCTGGTCTTGAGAAGAGCCTTATATCACCAGAGAGGAAATAAATCAGTCTGCAACAAACACTTCTGAGGCATCCAGATTTTGCTCCAAACAGTTAAATGATAAAAGCCTGCATCAAGTACAGTACAAACTGCCAAAGGGTCCTTCCAAGACTACAATTCCATTGTCTAAACTTCTGTTTTTAGAACAGCTCTGGCAAAGACTTGGCCCAGGGTAATGAACGCTTTCAGAAACAATGCTTGGGTACAGTTCAGGAGTCGGCACTGGCCAGCGATCTTCTCAATATGAGGCATGGATACAACCTTCTTACTCTGCAAGCCAAGAAAGTTTAGTAGTGTGAATAGGACATACCAGGCAGTTGGCTTCAGTTCCAGAGAGCGCATTTAATTTATCAATACAGATTTCCAGGCTCCAATGTTGAATGCTCCTGCAGTTGCGAATGGTCCCCAAAAGGACAGAAGAAAATTTATTCAAACTGAAGTGCTTCTTATTGTCTCCTGCAAGCAACAGAGCAGCATACCTCTGGGTATGTCTTAACGCAGATTTTCACTGGTAAGGCAGCACCTAAAACCAGGGTGCAAACTTGTCTGGATCCTTTTTCAGTGCCTCTGAAGAAGCTTAGATGTTAAATCAGAAAGACTTAGGTAGGCACTGCCACTTGCAATAGACAGCAGCACACAAGGAGGTGATAAACCTGTGTCCAGATCAGATGGCAAACTAAATGTCCAGTCAACCATTCATAACTTAGTTAGACTTTGGCTTAACTTTGTAATTTTAATCTAACAAAACTTAAGCTTGTATCACAAGGAACGTACCACTACCATATCCTATTTAAACATTGAAGCAGACACGCTTTCTTTTACCTTGTGTTAAATAAGAGTGGATCTAAGAAAGTGTCGTAGAACTGATTCCTAATCCAAAGTATAAATCTCCCAAATATGTGTGGCTGCTGCTCCTTCAGCAGCCAGATTTTACTGTTTCCCATTTCCCGTGCAGTTGTCACTGTCAAAGCTGCTCTCTGCAGGTGGCAGTGCCTTGCTGCTAAATGGTGAGAGAGAGCCGGGAGAGGAATCCAGGGCTGCTGCCAAGAGAGGGGATTTGCTTGCAGGCCCACGAAGAGGACAGCAAGCAGGATGGATGGTGGAGGATCCTGGCAGCATGAAGAAAAGGAGACTGAGGACACACAGACTGCAGGGGTGGGGGAGCAGAGGAGCTACCTTTAAAAGCAGAAGAGGCAAAATCCAGATGAGGAAGCAGAAAAAGTGGAAGCTTCCATTATGGTAGCTGCAGAGGAAGGGAAAGAAAAGGAGGGGAACAAAGTGAAGTCTTGCATGAGGATGAGGAATATTTCAAAGTATTTCGGTGCCATGACCCCCTCAAGAAGCAAAGGGTAGCAAAAGGCTGATGGCTGGTTTTGCACCTACAGTAGTCATCTGTGTCTCTATGATTCATTAAGAACACACTTACTGCATATTTTATGAGGATGAGAAATCCCAGTTAGGTTTTCCCTTAATGGGTCATCTTCAGAAAAACTTACAGATTGTTCCTCAGTCTTTTCCCCAAACACCTTTACAGCCCTTCAGCCGTCTCCTATTTTCCAAAGAAAAGGAATGATTTCCTCTGAATTCATGATCAGCAAGCTTATCACTTTGTTACTGCTCTGATAACACAAATGGCAAAGGACTTCGGGGAGCAAATGAATAGATCTTGAAATGCAAAGTTGTGACCTGATCCTAGGTGGCAAAGCAACTTATGAGCACCTGAAAAAAAAATCTGACTTACCATGGTAAAAGGAATGTCTGGAGACTACATTTTTTGTCTGAAAGTTTGGTCCAACTTTAATATGATTGTACAATTACATGGTCATTCTTTGCTGCAGTCTCTTTTTTTTTTTTTTTTTTTTTTTTTCCTTCAGGGAAAGAAAAAAGGACCAACAGGAAGAGATGAGAAAAGAGGGTGAGAATGAGCTAAGCAAAGGAGTTGGTGAGTGTTTGCAGACTTGGGAGTTCAAGTAGAGTATTTCGCACTGCAGGTTTAAATTAATTATATTTCTAATTCTTTCTTATGAAAAAATTAAGAGTTCAAATAAATGGACAGCTGCATTTCATTAAATAGTACTTCTTACATTCACAAATTGTCCTTTAGATATAATTGTTTACTAAATATTAAATAATTCTTTGGGGAAGGAGTTGTCCCACAGACTGTGTATTTATCTATTAGTTCATGACATTCTAGTGGTCAACTATAAGTTAATCTCACTTGGTTTCTTGTTCTATTCTTGTTTAACATCAAAAGTTATTATTAAGCATTTTAAGCAATGATTAAGCAAAATTATTCTGTTATGAATTATGAAATAACTCTTTGGTTCCCAAACTAAATGGCTAATTTCACAGCTTCTTGTAAGGGTGAAGCAGTATGTATCTTTCCCAGTAAAGACAAGGAATCATGGGACTCGGTAACAGACCTCAGGGAGCTGGACAAATTGGCAGTGTACAAAACAGTTGCTCTGAAAACAATCGTGTCTCTAAACCATCAATTCTCATTCATATGTAATGTCATGATCCTGCTTCTACTGAAATAATTGGTAAAGCCTTTCCTAATTCCACTGGGACTAAGATTGGTCTTTTGGGCTTCCGTTCTGCAAACACACATGCACAGGCTGAACAGACCTATTCACATGATTAAGTTAAGCATGCAAATAAGTCTTTTCACTTGCAGTTTGTACATTACTAATGTTTAGAAAATGGAAAAGTTACTTCTCTTCCTGAAACCTTTGGTGTAAAAATCCACTGTTTCCATTGATTGTAAATGAAAGATATCAACTCATGAGCAGAAAACAGCCCATTTTTTTGGTGTACATGTGCTTTTTTTAAATCCTAAATATGAGAAACGGTGGTTACAAAGGGCCTTTGTCCCCATGCAAGTTAGCTGCAGGAAGAATTTCATTAAGTTGTTTACTGGCCATGGCCCTTTTCCTTCTAGATGAGTCCTGAAAATCCAGACAACCCTAAAGGAAATATATAAATCAAGAAAAATAGATCTGAACAGAATAATTAAAAAATATGTTCTACCAAGATGACATTGTTCAAAATTACTTGGTCAAAATTAATATCCTTCCAGGAACAGACTACTTTTTTGAGGCATCATATGATGTAAAGAGAAAAAGAAAGAAAGAAAAATGATGAAAGGGTTTTCTTGCTTTTATATCTCATGCTACATGCTCTTTCCTGATATCTCTGCTCACAAACCACTCTTCTCTAAAAATGACTCACATCCCATTTCCTCACTTTGAAACCTAGTGAATTCTACATATTACATTTCTTGAATTACATGAGCACTCTGCCCACTAATCCCACTAAAATAGGAGGATTTATTCTAGCATTCCAAACCTTGAACGAATGTCAATATCTGCATTTTATCTAAGTAAACAAGGTTGTCAGGGAATTCCTTTTTCTTTCCTGCTTTCCAGGAAATGTGGAATTCCTTTCTTTCAGCTAATAGACTGGCAGATATTGGAACAGCAAGCTAGTGGTAGTTTGTATGGTATTATTGCTGGGGAAAAGGTGTAGAGCTAGGATAGATATTGTGCTCTCAGCGACCGCTGGTGTTATTCTACCTGGTATGAGGGGAACCGAATATGCCATCGTTGCTCTGGAGCCTGCACATGACTCTGTGTGCGATGCAAGGAGGAGCAGGGTGTCGCAGAACCCACTGTGAAGGTCCAGGGAGAGACCACGAGCTTAGACATGGGCCTGTGTTCACAAACTCAGCTGTGGGACATGAATCCTGGATTCTGCCCTCCCAGTAAAGATTTGTTGATACATTGTCTGTATATTTAATGCACACTGTATATACAGGACTTGGAGCAGGGGATGAAGCTATCACCTCCCTTGGAGCACTTATATATAAGCTCTGATTATATTTCTGGTTTCATATTTTCTTTCTCATTTTTCCATTGAAATTAATCTTGGATTCTTTTCTGAAAGATGTCTCAGTTTCAACCACTTTTTGTTGTTGCCACAGTAACATATGTGATGTGAACAAATATTTTCCAAGATCACAAACTTGAGCTTACTCAAAGACAGATTTTGGGTTGCTTTTGGCCTAATATATATTTGGTCAGATTAGGCTAAGGATCACACAATTTCTATCTCCTTTTGGGAGTTTAGCATTGCCTGGAAAACCTGCTACTGTTTCTTAGTCTCTGATCTTCACAGCTATGTATGAAGAACAGCTTTGATCTGAATTTCAGGTGAGGCCTCCTTGGACTTTAATGATAGGACAATAGGTACAATTTAGGTTTTAGGAAATAGGGAGTCTTCCTTTAAATATGTAAAAATTAGTTACAGAGAGTGGCAGCATAGAAATACCTTTGCCTTGCTGACACACATTGAGGTAAACCATTTTCCAAAAGTAGGTACAAGTAGAGAATTTCCTGTAAGATCAGCAAACTTACTATAATTACTGTTTGTGTGCTTACGTCTGTAGCCCAGGGTATGGACTTTATACTGTGGAGAGCCTGAAGTGTCTGGCTCAGTTTCCTAGGATATCAGCCTTTCCTGTTCTCTGCTGGTGGCACAAAAAAGCTACTGCTTTATTTATTAAACATAGATTTTAAGAGACTTCTGGGAAAAGTTTTGTTGCCTGTGGAGTGCATTGGGAATAGCTGTCCTTCCAGTGTTTCTGAACAAAACAAGCCTACACAATTTTCTAAGTTTTCAGAGTACTTCAGCTGATGCCTTGAATGGCCTCACCTCTTACTGTGCCCCTCTAGTCACTTCAACTCAGCTGTTGGTTGGGAACTAAAATAAGCCTTTAAGATACAATTGCAGCTTGACTTACAAGAAGTTGCTGAGTGATAGGAGTCAAGGTGGATTTATAAAAAAATACTAGCTGCAGAACTTTGCTTCCTGGGACTTTCTCAGTATTGTTCAATACTCTTCTATAAATGTACAAAAAATCCCAAAGAAAGTCAGAAGTAGCTGTTGTTTGGGAAAGAAAACTAATTAATTATATGTAGAAAGAATTACCTTGGCTGCCAAATGGATTATGTTTTTCCCAGTGCATTATATTCCAACAGGTGGATGTCTCCAAAAGGCACCCGAGATACATGCATGGGCCGATGAATTCCTGGTCACTGCAAGGGAGCTGCAAACAAGAGGTTTGCCAGGTGCACCTCAGATAAATAACCCTTCTAGACCGGACTTTTTTCTTTGACTGCAAGTAAGCATAGACGATTAAAGACAGCAGATTGCAAACACTAATGTGTTATCCTCGAACTAAGAAGCTTAAGTTTCCAAAAGTGTCAGAGGCCTCTTGGATGAAGGAATTTTGTGCTGGATCTTTCTGCTCTTATTAAAAGCCTGTAGTCTAAAGTCAGTCAAAAACATGCACACATTAAGAGTTTTCTGCCAATTTTCAAAATAAAGTTTTATAGACTCTTTGTGTGCATTCCCTACACGATTAACAGATTGAAGGTGCCTGATGGGTTTTTAGAGTAGAGGACTTTTTGTATGTCCGCTAGGAAAAAAATAATCTATTTTTCAGTTTTGAGTTGTTAAGAGACCAAGTGACTCTTTTTACTTTACTTTTTACATGGCTTTGTTGATGCATTTGTTAAAATACATGAGAGTTTATATCTGGCCTTCATAGCTTAACTTTAAGGCCAAACTCAACTCACTAAGAAAGCAACTGAGAGACTCTTATAAGTTGTTACGGGCGTTGAATCAAGCTAATAGGAATCAGTAAAAATCTACAACACAGGAAGATGCTATCTTTATGTTTCTGTTGCATCATATAAACACACATTGTAATGTTATTATATTTGTAGAGAACCATTTTATTATAATTCAGTATTTAATTATATTCTTTTAATGTTTAGATTGATTTGGCTGAAAATGCACACATTTGTATGAAGGTATCTGAGCCACAGAAAAATATATTTATATGCTTTTATGTGTGCAGATGTGTGTGCATGCACGCAAATATTTTCACTCTAGGAATTTTAGACACTTAAGCTTAATGGAACTTCTTTTTAATATAATAACCTAATAACTGCTGTCAACCAAGTACTTCTGTGAGAATTTCCATCATTTGTGCATATTGGTCATAAAGAACAACAAAATTCTTTTATTTACGGCATATCAATGTCTTTCCCTAAACATCTAACCTTATGAACATATCAGATGATATATTTCATTACTCAGTGTAAAATTACACCAATTTTTGAGCTGAAGCCCGACAAGCTAGAGTTTTAAGTGGTAATCAGCAATAATGTATTGCTTGTACCTTAATGTCACTATTGGTGATTTAGTGATTAATTATCTGACTGCCGTGTAGTGCTTAAAATAATCTAAATGCATAGGGTAAATTAGTTGATCAGGAGAAAAGTCTGTGATGCAAATTCAGTTCTTACAGAACCTTCCTGTCACACTCATCAATGACAGCCTAAGTGGGTCACCAGAGTGGATGGCCCCTGTTAATTTATTTTCTCAGACATGCAATACATATTCATGATATCCTGCTGTTTGTCTGTCACCTCAAAGAAACTCTCCATCTCCTCCAAATTATAATTAATGAAAATATGCACAGTTAGGCTTAGGGGCTTGGAAGAAGAGATACTGGCATTATGTTGCAGGGGGTTACAAGGTATTGCTATCACCAGTTGTTTGCTAATGTGGTAGGGGAAAAATGTTACTTTGCCTGGTGCCTTCTCTTTTCCTTCTTCCAAACAACAGTTGTAAAAGCTCATGTAATAAAAATAAAAATGAAAAAAAAAAAAAAAAAGAGAGTGTGTGTGTGTATACTATATACATAAAAGTATACAGAAGCATTATTCACTTTTAGTACCATAATATTCTAATATAAAGTAATTTTTTTTCAGGCCATCACAATAAAAGTTTTATAAGGAAGCTATCCACACACTCATATTTTTCAAAATTGTACTTGCCTATTTGCCTAGGTTGAGCACTTTTTGACGAGTATGCCTTTTTATCCAGAATTATCCATATTAATACCAGTCATTTCCTGTCATCACCAAGGCATTATATGATACAGGAGAAGATACATTTTGTGTATTTTTTTATAATAGCTTACAGACCTAAACAAATGCACGTTGTATCCAAACTACTGAAAAGACAGAGGCATAAACATGCAAACAAATGCACATTACTATACGAGTAATGGCAACAGCAATGAGATAAATTGTATAGTCATACGAAAAATTGCTAAACCATGCTATAAATAAAATTCATCTTATGCTTCTTCAATTCATCAGTTACCTTTGACTGTCTCATCTTTTTTCTGACACTAATCCATCTCCTCTAAGACTGGCTTGAATATTTGACACCTCTGAACAGCTTCAGACAACTGTCTGTTAAGTAAGAGAAAAGAAAACCCTACTACCAAAGAAGAGATTGTTCCATATGGAGCTTTTCCAACACTTACACCTGACAAAAAACCCAAGATGTGTAACTCCAAGTACTGGGAAAGTGGTTATTATTGTGCTATATTTTGCCCTGCATCAGACTGTGTTCTTCCCCCTGTTTTTATCAGAATCACAGGTCTAGTTTCAAAATGTTACAGGTAGGTTGGGTGTAATAACATCTTTGTTTTAATGTTGTCTTTACTCCCTGTTAACAAATAATAACTGACTTTAATTTTACCAAAATACAAAAGTTTCAAGGTGTTAAATTTATGTATGTGCTTGCAGTCATTTTGAATTCTTTCTAATCAGAAGGAGGGGCATTAATACAGGCAAATAACGGAAAGAATAATTTTTTGACAATTCTACACATTTGAAAAATAGCTCTCTTCTGTTGATAATATGTGAGAAATTCATGAGAGTGAAGTGGAAGGATTTTATTGCTGACCTGCATGACTTACTTGTGGATTTATCATTCATAAATAATGTATTCAGCCCCAACTCATGCCACTGAAACATTTATACCACAACACATCATTGTGTATGTTATATAAATATTTATTATGATGAATTATTAAAATGAGCAATGAATATTTATTCTTCTTGCAGCATGAGTATATGCATGTATGTATATTCTGTGTTTATATAGATATGCACATACAAAAATATTTAGGTAGCTCTATACACATGGATATACATATATATATGTTCGCCCATGTATGTGTACTCTCATGTATATGCATCCATCCATACACATATGCACATCCGGATATACACACAAAATTGTAATTCTGGAAGGCAGTAAACATGCTCGTTATAGATGTGCATTATTTATAAACAGAAGCATCCGCATGAAAGGTGGAATTATGTAAATTTAATATTTTTTTATTACCTATGATTAATTCTGACAGGATCATGGCTTAGCTGCAACTATCATAACAAAGGCAGGGCACAGGCCTCAGTCGAACAGTATCCAAGTCTCTGAGAACATGACGTCTTTCATTAGCCAAGATTTACAACAGAGGAGAACTCTTTCAGCCACTGTTTTCACACGTTTGTCTGCTTATAGCAAAAAAAAAAAAAAAAAAAAAAAAAAATTACTGTATAGCTTTTGTGATATCCGAAATGCATTTAAAGGAACAATGTTAGATTGTGATTCAGATGGCTGCCTACAACAGATGCCTGTTGAATGCTGGAGCCTGTCTGGGTACATCTATCTAATCATATCTGATTTCATAGACTGTTGGCACATTTTTAAAAAATTTGCCAGGAAATCATATGACAGCACAGAGAGAGAGAATAGAGAGAAAGCTATGACCAGTGCTAGGGGAACACAAGCGAGGGAAAGAGCTTGGGCACCAGACATGAGATGCATTTTCCAGTATCTGAGAAACTTTTCATTGCACACCATGACATAAAACATTCCAAAGCAGGATGCACATTTGAAATATTAATAGGAATGCATCGAGCTCCATAGACAGCCACTTATTTCCCCATTTGCTATGTACAAAGCAAAGGATTAACACCACTGGCAATATTTGTGTCAGGCCATACATACTGATTAATTTAATATTCTGATTGGATGAGCAGCAGAGTTTTAACGGCTGTTAACTTTCTGGCAAGCAGTGCTGAGAAGGTGATAATGAGATTAACATTTGGAGGACCTGATTTGCTTTTGCGCTGTATTTAATTACTACTTTGACACCAACTGGTATGCACTATGGATTGTGCAGATATGCTGATAGATATCCATATTTGCTAAACTATAATATTGGCTTTAAATAAATGTGTTAAATTCTGTGATTTCAAAAATACTTTGCACAAGATATGAAAAATTTGTAATCTTATGCTCAGTTAATAGCACCTTAAAGAGGATATTTCAAGTAAGTAGAGTGCCTACAGGGAATGAAGAAAGGGATTGATCAGCAAAGAAAGTTGTACATTCAAGGCTAGGAAATGCAGTAATAAAGTAAGAGTTGCCAAAAGTTGATTGAGCTGATCAAGCTGACTCAGATTTTGCAAAGGAAATTAAAACGAATCTTAAAAAGATCCTGAGCTCTATCAACAAAAGAAGAACAGCGAGGAAAAGACGACATTAGTGCAATCAGGTCTGGGTAAAGATTTTGGCATTTCTTTCTTCCTTTAAAAAAAGAAGCATGGTTTGGCTCACTCTTCAGGAAGATTCTGTAGGAGCTTAATAATGTCATGTAAAGCTTAGGCTGAATTTTGAAATACAAAGTAATTAAGAATATGAGGTAAACAAAACAGAAAAAATACAGCCTTTCCCTATACCAACTCATAATTGCTTAGCTGGTTTTCTGAACAAGTGGAATGTGGTATTGACCAGACATGGATGAAAGAAGAAAAGACAAGGGCTAAGGCTATCAAGTTGGAAGGAATTTTTTACAGAAATAGTCAACAATTGCTCTTGAGAGTAATCTTAATGACTTTTTTTAATAAGATGTTGCTAAAGGAAGGAAGATGACATTTGCTGAATGGAAATTTGAATTTATACTAAAACCTCATGTTGTCTTTACTTGGTTTACCAAAAACCTTACTAGGTCTATAGCCCATTTATAAGTAGTTCAGAATTTGAGGAGGCATAGTGTTTTAAATGTATATCTTCTAAACACACAACTTGTACTTGTTTGTATGAAATCATATACCTTGTTCTCAGTTTTCGCTGGCTGAGCAACCATACATTTAATTATCATGACCTCCATGAATGAAACTCAAGAGAGTCCTCCTTTTAGACAGCTATTGTTTTGGACCCAACTTCAAGCTGAAACAATCATTGTGGAAAAAACAGAGCACACTGGGACTGTTAATACATACTGAGTATGTCCTTCAGGACCATTCTCATCTCAATAGCAGATGTGTTGGAAAGCAGGAAATAGACAGAATCCAATTGACATATATACAAAAGCCCATTTTGCTGTTCTACAAATGCAATTTTCACACACTGTGTAAGTTCATTTACACTGTTAGTGCGGTGGAAAAGGCCTTAGGCTAAAGGAGAACCGGGTCTTTTGCTTCAGGTACTCCTGTCTCTTTGTAACAACCAACTGATATCCCTTGCAGCTCTCTTTTGCTGATGAAGTAAGTGTGGTCTAAGTATCAAAGGTCAGGTTCACCAAAAGAGACCCTGGGATGGTTTTCTTTCTCTTCTATTGATTACTTGTCTTATATTAAGCATATTATTTATTTTCATCTCACTTATAATATTTTCCTCCCTCACAACACTGAAAAAATTAATCACTGATTTGGGACCAATTATATGAAATGACAGCACTCATAGTTGGAGTACTAGATAATAGCTAGCAGTACTGCTGTGAAATGGTGACTTGTAGATCCCCACTACTTTCCCATCAGTTTTGTGGAAACAGATACTTTCCAAAGAAATCATCCAGTTTCAGCCTTTGCCACTCTTTCAGCTTTGATGTCAACTTCACAGAAGCCATTTGTCGTAACTTCAAAGCTAAAACCGTCAAATGGGACACACAGCCCTGAGCCAACTGAAGGAGGATCTGTTGAGCTGCTGTGAGAAGATATGTAACACAAGAGGTTGTGCTAAAAGCTTCTGTGGCATTGTTCAGGAAATACGCCATCATCCTGGCATGCTGGGAACACAATGTACCTGCTGCACAAGTCCAGCAAAAGAGCGATAAATCTGATGTTTGTAGGATTCCTTAGATTTGCTGTGCGTATGTCATGGTTTTCATTTATACAAATACAGCCGTGAATTTTTTAATGTCCATAAGGGTAAAGGATATCTTAAATCTGAAACTGATTAAGACATCACTTCCTACACTTCCTTCAAATTCCTTTCTGACTGACCAGAGCTCGATCCTCCTCCAACTGCAAACCTCTCAGGACCAACAAGAAAAATATATTTCAGCAAGGCAAGAATGAAATTAACAATCCATGATGTTTAAGAAATTGAGACCACTTTGCTAGGTTTTGAACTTTTGGTTCAAACCCATGGTACATTCCCAGGAAATCTTAAAAGTGTAAAAAAAATAGACTTAGGGAAATATCTACAGCACAGCTTGAAAATGTCCAGACTGAATTGTGGTTCTTTGGCACCACAAAAGGAAAATTGTCTAAATTTTTTTGAATGACTTTGCTGACTGATCAGAGGTAGAAGTCTTCTTCAGGATTCTTTTACTGAAAAACCTGCCACGGACATTGCAGAGAGATTTTCTGAGCTGTTGAGGAGACTAGGTAACTATTTAGTGAAGGAATTGTAAACAACACGAATCTGTCTAGACCTAGCAATCAAAACAAGAAATACTATAAAGAGCAGGTGTGGTGGGTTGACCTTGGCTGGATGCCAGGTGCCACCAAGCTGCTCTATCACTCCCCTCCTCAGCAGGACAGGGCGGGAGAGAAAATGAGATGGAAAAAAACCCTCATGGGTCAAGATGAAGGCAGCTTAAGAAAAAGCAAAAGCAAAGGCCATGCACAGAAGCAAAACAAAACCAAAGATTTTATTCTCTACTTCCCATCAGCAGGTGATGTCCCAGGAAGCAGGGCTTCAGTATGCGTAGTGGTTGCTCTGGAAGACAAACGCCATAAATAACGAATGCCCCCCCTTCCTCCTCCTTTCTCTTAGCTTTTATTGCTGAGCATGGTGTTATATGGTATGGAATATCCTTTTGGGCAGTTTGGGTCAGCTGTCCTGGCTGTGTCCCCTCCCAAGATCTTGCCCACCCCCAGCCTGTTGATGAGGGAGGGAAATGCTGGGGAGGCAGCCTTGATGCTGTGTGAGCTCAGCTGTAGCCAAAACACTGCTGTGTTATCAACACCTTTCTAGATACCCATACAAAGCACAGCACTATGAGGGCTGCTATGGCGAAAATCAACTCCATCTCAGCCAGACCCAATACAGCAGGATAACAGTGTTACTAATTTTAAGAAAAGATTATTACTCAATAATACACAAAGGAATACGCAATAAGCAAATTTGCATTCGAGCAGTAGTATTAGTTTGTGCTGAAGTGTCCTCATTGCAGATTTATATTCCTAACAGTGCTTTCCAGTCACACCCTGGACATTACACATCTGCCTGCCCACTATAAGCCTTTTTTTGTTTTGTTTTGTTTTGTTTACTTCACTAATATTTGAAATGCAATCCAAGGCATCTTGCTTATTAAACTGGAGAGACTTCAAATTTGCTTTTGTACAATCGGAGCTAATTGTCTGAGACAATTTACATCCATCAGCACAGTGGTTTATGGCTTTCAGACTCAGTGTAAAATGAATAAATAAGAGAATTGAAATCATTATTCTCCTTTATTACTGGAGATGTGCTGGCTAATCTAAGAGTAATTTGAATGCTAGAGGCCCATCAAACAGTGGACATCTGTCAAGCTCTAGCTTCAGCCACTAGTTCACAATCTGTGCCACTTAGTAGCCTCCTCTTTTTCTATCTTGAACATTTCCCAGGCAAAAACAAAAGTTGGAGTTAGTTATTCAGCATGTCTGGTTTTTTCTTTTCTTGTTTGAAGAGTTATTTGGAAAGGTTTATAATTTTATTTTTTGGTTAAGCCTGGTTAAGACTTAATTTTTATGCTTTTGGAGAGTGATGCTCTGGTAAATTTTTATGAGAATTCTAAGGTTTCATTGTTATGTTAGCATCATTATCAGATGAAAATCAGAGAAAAAAAGACCATCTGTCAATTACCACTATCTGTTTCCCTGATCTTCACAGGGGTTGTAGCTGCTGTACACAGAGCCACAGAACCATGCATGGGAAACAACAAATGGAAAATGGGGGGCAGCGGGGGGAAGGATACAGGTTAGGAGGGAGACCATGAAAAATAACTGTGGGGGACAGAGAGACTTAGCAACAGAAGAAAAAACATTTGAGGGATATCGGTAAAATAAGGGTGCAAAATAGCCTGACAAGAGAGAAAAAGAAACCAGAGAGAGACAATGTTTATAACAAAGAATTTGGAAATGTTTGGTGAAAACTAGGGAAAGAAAGAGGAGATCTGGAAAAAGGCAACTATAACTGGGAATGGAAAACAAAACGTAGAGAAAATGAGGTAGCTAGGAGTGAGGCGTCATAAGAAGGGGAATGAAAGAAGACAGGCTGCAAATCCATACCAAAGATGTAAAAAAGTTCAGGTAGGGAGAAGAATATTATCTGTTACATGAAAAAAAGTTCTGATTTTTCATTCAGAAGAAGATAAACTTGGCATTACACTCAAGGAAATCTCTGAAAAATCACAGCTGCAGATGTTACCGTCACTTCTGTAATTCTTAGTTGGTATTAGAAATTCCACAGCAGACATATGTATGCTATATTCTCCCTATTTCTTCCCCCCTTTCTCCAGGGCAGTAGATGTTTATGTATTGGAAGATATCCTGACAGGAATTGCCACTCATGTATCCAACACTTTGACATGGTGTTGGGCTATGGCTGCAGAGTTTGGAGAAGGAGCGGGCAGTCAGGAATCACCTAGCATCAGAGGAAGCTTCCTTCCAGGGCCACAAAAACTACAGATTTCCTCAAGTCTGATGCCAGACAGCCTACATAAATCCTGAGATTTCATGCCAAAACTCTGGGTATTCTTACCATACAGATCACTTACATGCTGATTAACTGAACTGTGCCTGGGTCTTAGTATCATTTAACAAGGAGACCATATCGTCTCATTATCATCTCATGAGATACACTACACAGCAGATCACAATGTATTTTTTTAATATCACTAACTGTTCTGTTTAATTTTATCATGCCTCCTTCTATTAATTCTCATCTAAAATAAACCATCTCATTCTTTTTATGCATGTTAAGAATTTCTTTGCGCAGCTTTAATCATTCTTGCTGCCCTTACCTAAATTATCTTTTATTCTTCTGTCTCTGTTTTAACGAGGAGTGAACACAGTAGTTTGGATGCAGAACTACCACTGAGATATATGTTGTATTATTTACAGCTATCAAGTATTCCTTCTTAAGAAATCAAACTAACCACTTGGAGAATCTGTGATGCAAATGTCCAGGAGGAATTTTTACTCTCATGGGTTATGAAAGTGCCTTCTGCAGGTTTTTTCATATTAGCAAGCTTTTTCATAAATGTCTGTAGGGCCAAACAAATGTTCCTGCCAATCATCAACTTTGAAACACAGGTTATTTTTCCCACATTCGATACCATATACATCTTTTACTCCTCCATCTAGAAAAGTTTACTTGTGCCCATTAGTCATAAATTTTACAAAATTCAGAAAATTTGTGAAACTGAATTTTCTTTAGGAATATGCTAACATGCCTATGTAAATGAAAAACTAAATTAAGCTGAGCTAGAAACCTCTTTTTCTGCTTAATCTTACAACAGCTAAAATCTGGTTTGCTTTGTCTTCAGTATACTTTGAATGCAGACTTCTTCCCAAAACTAGAAGATGATTTACAATGTAATTACTATGTTGATATGGAAAGAATTAAATATTATACTGCCTCGTTCTTAAGGAACTGTAATTAGGTGCTTTTGAATTAGGATGTGCATTTCTGAGGACTGATGCATTGTTTGATATCTAACAACTTGCTTGGAAGTTCTAGGTCACATGGTGGTGGTGGTGTTATTATCAATAATAATGCATTACAGAGCCTAACTTACACAAGTGTCTCATGTTTCTCTATGCATGTAAACAGCACCAAGAAACTTCCTTGGTGCTGTTCATCCATGGTCTGTATTGCAGAGGTGTTGAGATGGTGGAGCAGTCCCTGTATTTGGACTGAAGCCACCTAAAGTCCTCCCAGGCAATTCTGTTGTGCAGTTTGGGATCATTTCCTGATGACAGTCTGCACGATGCTACTTTCTTCTGGAGGGTAATAGAGGGTAGTAGTATGCTGGCACTACGTGTATAGATGGCACCTACTAGTATAGATACAGCTTGTGCACTGGGTGATATACTACACAAAGCAATAAACAGTTATTTCCAAAAGAGATTGTTGTGAAAAGGGAAGGAAGCAGTAATATCTCCTTATAACTAATAAGGACTGCGGGATGAGTGACTGACATGTTTTGAAAACCAAGTAGATGCATCAAAATAAATGACTTTATTTTTACAGAGCTAAGTTTACAAGATGTATACCCCTTTTCAAAGCTCATCAGTAAATATCACAAGACAGGAATAGAAGGATAAAAACCCCTGGATTTTGGATAATCTTGAAAATAAACAGCCTTGTTGTGGTGAAAATGGAGTTGTTTTGATAATGCAGTCCCAAATTTCTACAAGAAATCATCAGCTGAATGGGGAACTTAATCCTATTTCCTGGATCCCACAGACATATTGCTGACATTTGCAAATACAGTCTCTCCTACAGGGTGAAGGGTGTATATGACTCAGATTATCCACTGCTAAAATATAACCCTTTTTTTTTAACATATTACAGTTAATGTGCCATAAGGCTTAATTTACAGTATGTAAAATGCTTTGAGATTTTGAAAGATTCAGAAGTGTGACATTGCTTTTTTAACTGCACCTCTTTAATTACAATCCTTTAGCAGTCAAATAACAATACATAATACGTATGATATTTTTTGTGAACTGGTGTCTTTTATTTTCAAAAGTAGATTGCTCTATCTTTTGCTGGAAATCAAAAAGAACAAAGGGAAAGGAAGAGCTTAGTAAATCTCTTTTACAGATGATTTTCCACTGAACTCAAGCATTTACACCATTGTAGATGTGCTCAGAATATGACTAAGATTAAAATTCATTTTAGCACAGATTGATGCTACTTTAGTGACCTATGAAAAGCATGGAAGAGAGATGACTAATAGTAATCTCTGTTTGAGAAATGATGTGTCAGGTACAGTATGAAGCAAATGATCCTCTGAGGTTGTACATCAATTAGACGTGTACAATAATTGTGCAGGGATAAGGATTTGTGAATTATTTTTAAAATAATCAGGAAGTCTTCAAAACCAGTACAATAATAGACTAGACGTTGCAATTCTCAGTGTTCACTGATCCATATCCTCAGGTTATGATCTGACTTTAGTGGATCTGCAGATTAACAGTAGCTGAGGGTCTGGCCCCTAAGCTAAACATGTGCATGGGGTTTTTTTCTGCATCAGACACCAGGGATTATGCAGTCCTGGTTTAGGTAGTGGTCCAGAGCAGACACTTAGGGAAAGAGTAAAAAATCAAGCTAAATGTAGTTTCCTTCTACCATCTGGCAAATAGAAGGTTGCATCTGAAAATGGACCCTGAAATAAGACTCTGCTAGGTGCCAAGCAAAGGATGGATATCTATCTGCTTGGATGTACCATACAACCAAACTTTATAATGTTCTTAAAATTGAACTGTGCAATTTACTCCTAAGTTCTGGTCCTTCACTTGACCACATTGCAAAAAGCTTAGTTTATTGCTAGCTCCGATATTGGAATGAACAGTCTAGTTCCCTCTAAAACAAATCCCAGATTTTTATTCCTGGAAACATTTTGCATTAGGCTGATCCCTAATGGGGTATGACCCAGTATGGAAAATGCCATACCTGTTTTGGCTCCCTTCACCCTACACAGTCCTCTAGAACCATCCAACTCTCAAAAATTGCCAAAAACTTTCATGCTATAAACTGGGGTATGCCACACATACTGGTAGTTTCATGTCACAAAGACAGTAAAAGTGGAAAGGAAAGTGGCATCAGCAGCATCTGCACTCCTCTGTATTTGCACCTAATGTAGGAATGTGTCTCAGCTATATTTCTAATTATGTTTAGAGGAGGAATATTTCAAATCAAGATTACATCTAGGGAAATACCAAGAGGCTACCTTAATACTGGATTCTTCTGCTGCTTGGGTTAGGCCAATGTCTTTTCATTATCCTTTATTGCATAGACTGGTCTTTTGGAGATAACTAAAACTGGGGATTAAGGGTCTGGTGTCTACTGATTTGAAAGCAAATCTATAGCTGGATTTTGTGAGGTTCAAGGAGTTAGAGAGGGAGCTGGTGCTAAAAATTCATTATTCTCTTTTTGTATAGAAATTAGTCCTTATAATAAAAAGTTTCCAGGTTAGGCTAGAGTTTGGGAATATAATCTCTAATTAATCTAATTCATTAATGGGTTCTCCAAGGCCCAAGAACAAGCTAGAAAGAGGTATTCAGAATTTCTAAAACCTTCTAGTTTCCTGTAATCTATTGTTAACTTTTACAGGCCCTGGAGAAAGGGAGTGGGTTACTGTTGATGAGGATCAAAGTTGGGTTTTTTTCTTTTCCTTTTTTTTTTTTTCTTTTTTCTTCTTTTGCGTAGTTACCAGTCTATTTGGCATCATAATGTTTAGATTAGATTTGGGGATAAGACTTAGTAAGAGCCGATCATTCTGCTACAATTAACTTTAGAGCTAGGGTTGACATTTCATGTAGAATTTGGGAACATAAAACTTCAAAAGGTTAGTTCATTACTGCAGAGTTCGAAGTTAGGAAGAGGGAATGCTGTCCACAGAAGACATTATCATGTGTTTCATTCACTGTAGGCTGTAAGTAGAGACTGAAGTAGCGTGTGAGTTTGGGGAGGGACTTGGGAAATAAACCTTCAAAATTCCATTTTATTAACAGTCACTGAAGAGCCCACAGAATTAGGGAAATGTCCAACAAATCATGTTCTCTTTTAAGGTACAACTGGTTTTTCAATAAGTAAAGTTAAGTTGCTTTAGGGTTAGAATTCAGGGGTGTTGTTAGGGTTAGAATTTGAGAATGCACTTATTCAGAGCCATGGTTACTTCTGGATTCAAAAGTGCCTGCGGGGCTAGGAAGAGGGCATGGTGTTAATAGGATCAAAATAATAGGATCTCATTTAGCTCAGGGATTTATTTCCTAGCTCTAATTACCATTATAGTAAGGATAGGGTTAGGAATAAAAAGGGCTTGAAAAATCTCTGTTTTCCAGCTTACTAGTGAGACTTGCAAGGACTGCAGAGTCATGCAGGAAGTTGGTCTCTTCATAGACGTGGGTGTTTACATGAACTGCAAGAGTGGTTAAGGGTCTTATGATTATGGCTTGATTATCTAATTAATTTGGGAGCTTTTATTTTGGTGTATGTTGCGGAGTTCAATGGATTAGGAAGCTGTTTCTTACCAGACCTATCCTCTTCCTTATGGGCCTTCCCACTCACAGGATGTGAGGGCTCTGCACAAACTTGTAGGGTTTAGGTTTGGGAATTATAAGCTTCATTGGTCTGCTTAACCAACATACCTGCCAGAATTTGCAGAGCGAAAAATAGGATTAGTATCCATAACCACCATGGCCTCATTGTTCTTGAAGACCATCAATAGTTACCTTCACCATGGACTTAGGATTAAGGTGAGAGTAGTGCTAACATTCAGTCTGGGTGCTCATGGTAGTGGAGAAAGCACATTAAGAAAGATGATGGTGGCAGTTCTTTGACAGCCCTAGTACTGTCAGTGACTATCATCAGGGCTCATTCTGGTGGTGAAAGTAGTGGTGACGATGGTGGTCTCCTTTTCAGGTTGGACAGGAGTGCTGGCAGTGGTGATATCTGTAGTTGAGGGTAAGGGGTAGAAGTGAAGTATACAGGCAAAAGTAAAAGTGATGATGCAGGGGGAGAACCCCAGGCTACCCTGCTGTTGTCCCACATTACAGAAGGTGGGACTGGTGCTCCTTCCTCTCCTCACTTTGCACCCACCATGGAAGTGTGCCCTTCAGTGCAGAGTTCGAGTCAAGGTCCACGTGAGCTGAGGGCGGTGGCGTGTTTTGCAGAGGCCAATAAGGTGTGAAGGGGGCTGATTTTGCAGACTGCCACATTTTCTTCTCATGTAATGAACCAGCCAGTGCCCTGGAGACAGGGGTAGGGGCATGGTTTGAGTATCAGAAGTTGATTCCTGGGTGTGTTGGGTAGCATGTTAACTTGAAAAGAAGGAGACTAACTTCTTGTTACAGCCACACCTGGTCTTGAATATGATGTGGAGGTTCCTTCTGAGCACATAAGACTGAGAGGGGGGATTTGCGTCAGGGTTTGGAAAGATGCCTCTCCTGAGACCAGTTTTGCTGATGTTTGGGATGTTTCTGAGAGTGATTTAGAGGTTAGTATCCCTCAGTTCACCTCTTAAGGATAGTCAGCATGTCACTTTATGTTTATCAGATCTTCAGAAGAACGTGACCACCTTTGATTAGGATTAGGATTCAGTTCCCTAACCCTAAATCATACAAGCTATTGTATTCTCTTCAGGGACTCTGAAATAAGAAGTGGGTTGAACTTCATGATGATCATGGTACTACTGTTCAGTTTCCTTGTGTACAGTTTACCTGTAAAGTTAGGAAGAGGAGAAGGTTCCAGGGAAAGCTGATGCCTTGCAGTTTTAAGGGAACTGTGCTTGAGTTCCACAAAATGGAATATATTGTCTGTGGTCCCAACCACCCCACCTACTGAGCTAAGCATTTGTCTCAGTTGTATTAAGGGCATCTGTCACTTCAAAAGACCAGTGGTTTTTTTCTTGAAACTCAGAAAGTACTTACAGGGATTTAGAAGACCAGGGTCTGTCAAGCCACTCATCCCATCTTCTCTTATGGCTGGCTGACATGCTATAAGGTTTGAAAGCAAAATTTCTGTTTGTGTTATGAATGGGCAATAAAAAGATATAGGAACTGAGTGCATTGGTATATTTTTGTAAAGGATTTTGAAGTAGGAAAAGGGCTGATCTTGAAGGTTGCCACTGTATCATCTTTCAAGTGATGGCCCCATCAGGTCTATATTATAAGGTTTAAATACAAAGGAGACATAATTAAGGTCAGGACTTGGAAATGTAATCCTTTAGGGAACCGGTTCTGAGGGTATGCTGAACTCAGGAGAAGAATCATGTTACACACCATCAGAGCCACACGTGCACAGGTTCTGGCAGATCTGGCTGACGGAACCTTCATGAGGTTTAAGAATAAGGTCAGGATTCAGCTCAGAGTTTGAGAGTTTTTGTATCACACCTCAGAGGGTCTTGAGATTGAGTCAGAAGCTTTGTGTCCATCAATACTATGAAGACATCTTCTGTAAAGATCTAGTTCAAGTTAGTGGGGATAAAGTGGCCTAAGCCAGATGAAAGAGACAATTTAATAGAAAAAAATGTTTGATAATTAGGAAATGTGTCAAAACATCTTACTATATGCCTCATAAATCATAAGCCCATAATTACAATTTCACTGGTTACAAAACAAAATTTAATTAAGGAACAGATATAAACTAAGAAAACTGTAAGTGTTGATAGGAGGAGAAAGTAATGCAATTCAACTGAAAAAGTTATAGCACGTAAGAAAATATGTATCTCCAGCAGAGTGAAAGATAATAACTTTAAACAACACCTATCGGTGAAGAAATGGCAGAATTTCTAACTCTAGCAATACAGGAAAGTTCTCTAGGGAAAAGATATTGTGGACATATCAAATTAAATACCTTCTATGTCAGCAGTAATCTAATAGGAATATAGCATATACTGAATGGAGTAGAAATTAACAGGGTGAAACTATAAACAAGGAGTCATCAGTGAGCTGTTGCATTTATAATTGGGCTCTGTTGGTAGTGCTATGCTATATTTAGTGGCTTGGAAGAAAACATGAAAGTTATCTAGTATCACAGATAATGCAATGATTGAGGACCAGTGACCAGTTCAGAATATTCTCAATCACTTGGAGACCTGGCAACAAGCAAAGTGCACGGTGGTATACCCAAACACAAATTTGTGCAGATAATAACAGAAAAGGTAAGCTACACTTGAAAGAACTGGGGGTCTCTGCAAAGCTAGAGATTCCAAAAGGACTTTGGGGACCATGGTAAAAATTTAAACAAATATGTGCACCTGATGCACCAGGGCCAGCAGGGCTAATGCCAAACTTACAGGGGAATCTAAGGAGGAAAATGTCGTATTTCCATGCTTGTCACACTTTCAACAATTTCTTGCAAAATGTATTATCTCTCCATGTTATCATCATTATGTTTTACTTTATAAACTTATCCAGTTTATATGTATTCATTTTGAACATAGTAAAATAATACCAATGAATAATGGAGCTTGATAGCTTCTCCTTTGCTGAGATAATTTTAATATCACTGACAATTTTCTTGTCTAATACTGTATTTCATTTTTCTTTTACATCTGACTTTACTTTTATGAATTTTGGCAACAGAGGATTCTTCTCTTAGGTTAAAGGACCATCAAGTGTGTCTTCATTCTGACTGAACTAGAAATCCAATCATAATTGGTAGCTGAGCTTGTAAAATATTGGGGACCCTTCCCTTCTGTAATGAGGGTGTGCTTATCTGCTTATAGAATTGGGTGTATACCTGTGCACCTATTTCTAATATTTCTAAGTCCAGACAAGTTCATCCTCTGCAGAGACAGTCTGTGGTACAATGTGTTTCTCTCCATCTCTGCTCTCACTGATTGTTTGGATAATTTCAGTGATAGGACTGTATTTTTCCCTTTCTGATTAGAGAAGTCAGCCTTAGGGGGAAAAAACCCCCACAACATTTACAAAGGAGGTCATTTGTCTTCACTGTTTATAGTCCACAATAAATAGTGACTGCAACTATTGAGAGGATAAAATATTATCTTTCCTTATTTTGTGGAAATAATTATTGCTCTCAAGTGCTGGAACTGAGATATTTACTTTCAGGAGTGCAAATAATGATAATATTACTTTTTTATATTATTCTAAAGTCATATTCCTGCATGCAAGCTTCATTTTTCTTATAATTAACTGTCTTCAAGTATTTAAGGTGTACCAAGAAGGCAGCTGGAATAACAGTTTTACTGGGAGAAATGTTTCTTCAAAAGGATCCCCATCAAGTGAGTTGCCATCTCTCAGGTTCTTGCAGCCCTGCATAACATAGTAACATCAAGGTTCAGTGAATGAATATTGAACTCCCTATTGCATTCCTTAAACAAAATATATAGTGGATACTTTAAAATATTTTAAACAGGATTTAACAGATCCCATTCAGATTTTTAAGTGTCATTTCCTTTGTGTTGAACGTGTTGATTTTGTGGGACAGCTTATTACTTTAGACAATCTTGATGACTTTCATAGAAAAGAAGAGTAGTCCGTACCTGGCATAACAGGTTCAGGGAGCAGTGCAAAACCTTTTCCTATGTATGAGTCACTTGCCCAAGAAAATAAGAGAAACCCAATTCTATGATATGGTGCAAGGAGTTTTGATGCTGCTGCATCTGTGCCATGAGAGAGGTGAAACTCTCCAGCTCAACACCAGTACAGTGAAGGGGAACCAGAAGTTATGAGGTTGGCAGGATCCCTGAAAGTAGTGGCACTCAAATTAAAGGGAAGACAGCTCTTACTTTTAATAAAAAGACAGAAGCTAGAGGCAGGTGAATCATTTCAGACATAGAAGGTCCTTTTCTGTAACTTCTTCCATTTCTAATGCTGAAAGTGAGCAGATTTCTCCCTGAGACTCTGTTATGACCAGAAGTGCTAACCCCTGTGTTCCCTGCCTTTGACATAAAGACAGAGACAAAACTCACTATTTTAAAAGAGTTTGTGGTTTGCTATTCCAAGGCAATATTTGAAGCATTAACAGTAGCAAGAAAAATGGAAAAACTTTCCTGTGAGATTTTTGTTCATTTTTGTACACTGTGAAAATGCAAACAGGCAATAGTCTTGGGATGAAAAAGGACTGATAGTCACACAGAAGAGCATGCCACTTTGGGAGATGTGGGCTTTTGAGACCTATTTCTTCTAACCTTGGGTCCTGGATTTAATTAAAATCTGAAGAATTATGGTGCAATTGACTTATATATTTGATTTTACCCATTATATTTTGATGGAATAGTGAGATGTGAATAGAAAGCACAAATATAGTATTCCAATTATACAGGAGTGATTGTTCCTCTTCTTTCCCTTGTCTTTGTACAGTATCAATCCCAGAAATATCTGTTACTTTTCCTGTGCTAGGGACTCTGCAGAAGATACTGACAGTTTGATCCTTTGACATTTAAATGAATAGGGCAAAAGCAGACTTCAGTGATTTTTGCTCTGGCTCTAGACATGACAATAAGAGATCAAAGAAGTTATAGAAGTGTGAAATGAAGGAGGTGGAGGGGAAAAAGGAAAGGAAAGTTATGAGTATTGAATATTCAGTCATCAAGCATGATTAATACAAGTGATTTAAGGGCAAAATCTACAAAATAATAAAGCTTTGATTGTTTTCCTGATATGGCTGTTATTAAACATGAATCAATAGTTGAAAACACACTTAGATCAGTCAAAACTTTGTAAGTAATAATAGAGTGTAAGGCTGATTATGGCAACACATTTAGACTGAATAAGACTTCAAGTACATTCCTTTTTGACTAGTCATAAAAAGAGATCAAAAGCACGAGCCTAGAAGGACTGATAGCTAAATGTTAATATTACACTCAATTTATTTGTAGGGAGGTCAACATTATTTTAGAGTTCTTTATTAGTGATATAATTTATCCAGAGCAGTACAAAAACATTTATGTGGAGAAGTGAAAGGGTAGCAAGTGGCCTAGCTGTGCTTTAATCAAAACAAAAGGAAGGCTGAGCAGGGAATGTGTCTGGAATGTACCGAAGGAAACCAGGAAGACCATGACAGACCACATCAAGCCTCCTGCAGATAAAAACACTAGTTACCAAAAAAATAACCCCAAACCCAAACACATAAAACAACCAACTTTTGTTTTGAAGGTTACATTCCTCACTGTACTCTCCCACAAGGCTATTTCATTCTAAGGATGAAATTTTCTTGAAGCTAAATGATTTTGTAACTGACTGGTCTAATTTACCTTTTAATTTTCACATGGAAATAACAGCTGCATCATGCCACTATGTAAATTCCCTTTATAAGCAGAATTATTTTGTTGTAATCAATCCTACCAGTTATGAACACAAACTCCATCATTCTCACCCCCACTACACTGATAACCAAAACAGATCCTGAACTATAGTTTGCATTGCCCAAGTGACTCCATAGAGAGTGGAGGAGGGAGCTGTATATTAAGGTAAAAATCCTGTTATATCTTTACTGTTGCTTTTTGGGCTGTTCTTTAAAGATTCTATTTTTGTGGCATGCTCCAGATGTATTGGATGAATGCCCAAATGACTTTGGAGAAAATTACTCATTAAGGATTTCCACAAAAATGTACACTTTTAGCAAAAAATAATTAAATTTTTAGGAAGGTGAAAGGAAGGAGGTAAAGTAAAAGGAATGAAATGGAGCGGACATGCTGGACCCTGTCAACTCCTGAGTGCTGTCACCAAGGACCTGTACAGCCCACGTGAATTCAGTTTGGTTTAACATGTTCTATATGTGTGTAGTGGAGCAAATTATGTTCTGCTGATCTTCAGCTTGCATCACTATTTACCCCACTGTAAATGACATAAAATGCTGCTGAGTGAGAGAGTGGCACTTAAACATAAATGCTGGTGAATGCATGGTCTTGAAAGAAATATGTCTGCATAAATATTTGTATATAACATAACCTGCAGAACTTTTGCCTGAAAAAATGTTTGGTGAGCCAAGTAGAATCATAGAATCATAGAATGCTTTGGGTTGGAAGGGACCTTTAGAGGCCATCTAGCCCAACCCCCCTGCAGTGAGCAGGGACACTTTAACTAGATCAGGTTGCTCAGAGCCCCATCCAACCTGACCATGAATGTTGCCAGGGATGGGGCCTCCACTGCCTCTCTGGGCAAAGTACTTCAGCCTATTCATGGCTTGCACATTAAAAGGCAAAATTTTTTGAACTGTTGCTTCAGAACTAACTCAAAATTTGATCTCTGCATAAAGTACAAGCTGTTGGAAAGTGCTGTTTCATTTCAGGATACAAACCCTTTGTTTTTCTTTAACAACAGAGGTCTGGGGACAAAGAGCTCCCTAAGAACATTTGCACAATTTTTTAATCCGTTCTTCCCCTTTGTGCTGGTTTTGGCTGGGATAGAGTTAATTTTCTTCATAGTAGCCAGTACGGGGCTATGTTCTGGCTTTGTGCTGAAAACAGTGCTGATAATATAGGGATGCTTTCATTACTGCTGAGCAGTGCTTGCATGCGGTCAAGACCTTTTCTGCTTCTCACCCCACCCCACCAGCGAGTAGGCTGGGGGTGCACAAGAAGTTGGGAGGGGACACAGCCGGGACAGCTGACCCCAACTGACCAAAGGGATATGCCATGCCATATGACATCATGCTCAGCTGCAGGAAGAATAAGGAAGCGGGGGGAGGCATTGGGAGTGATAGCATTTTGTCTTCCCAAGTAACCATTACATGTGATGGAGCGCTGCTTTCCTGGAGATGGCGGAACACCTGCCTGCCAATGGGAAGTAGTGAACGAATGCCTTGTTTTGCTTTGCTTGCGTGCATGGCTTTTGCTTTACCTGTTAAACTGTCTCAACCCACGAGTTTTCTCACTTTTACTCTTCTGATTCTCTCCCCCATCCCACCGGGGGGGAGTGAGTGAGTGGCTGTGTGGGGCTCAGTTGCTGGCTGGGGTTAAACCATGACACCCTTGTGCTTAAATCCTCCAGCTTTATGTTTTATAAAGGTAATTTAGACAAAAAAATGAAAATTCTTCACAAACTATGTTTCTAAAAAGGCGACTGTTCACCAAAAATTGTTTTCAACACAACAGTTCTGTCTGTCATGTTTTCAACAGACAACCACTATGATTTTCCTCAGGATAGACCAATTATTTGTTAATTTGATCTTTACTTTCACTACTGACAATTTCATCCTTGGCATCAGCACTTGTAGGAGCCTTTAGTACAGCAGCACAAGCATCACTCTCTGGATGTGGTTTCCTCTAGCTGGAACTACACAGACAGTGCCACATTTCCACTATTAGATGATCTACTTTTACTAACCAAATGGGTATTTGCTGTATTCCTCTGACCCTCATTTATACCTGAGACAGATTCTTAAGAGTAGAGGCTTTGTGACATTTCAACACAGTAATAAAAAAGGAAGGCATTTTTGACCTTTTACACCCACAATTACACTAGGTGATAACATATGAGAAAAAGGCCTGTAGTTTAGAAACAGTATCAGAGTTTCTGGGATACTAACACTGCTTTGCATGTATATTGATGTATTAGTGTGTTGCATGGAGAAAAGCCTAGTAATGTGATATTATTGACCGCCACACCACATTCAAGTTATTTTTTTCTTTCAGTGATAGAGCTAGAGCTGTTGGCTCTGGGGCCTGTGTGATTAATATCTCCATCTAAATACTTCTATAAAACAAAAAATAGGCTGTTTTCTACAATACTTGCCAATAATTTGACAATCTTTCACATAGCTGAAAAACTGAGTAATTCAAAATAAATTCATGGTTATGCAATTTGTGGCTGGACAGGGGAAGGAGAAACTGTAAATCTAAAAGTGAATAAAAATATTATGGTTTGCATACCATAATGGTTTGTGTGTATATGTTTTTTTATATATATGTGTGTTTATGCACAGTACTGTGAACTGCTGGATAGAGCTGGAACTGCCCTTTTAGAAGTTCATTATGGCTGAGCAATAACAGCCTTCCTTGAGTAAAGGAACGGAGGCCAACACAAGCTTTTGGTGAGCACTGAGGTCCAGCTGCATGTCCTCTCATTGGCTGTAAGGATGAGAACAGATTTGTGGTACAGAATGGTAGAAAAGGAGAACGTGCAGCAGGGCCATGGCTGAAGCTGTTGTCTTGCTTTCAGTGCATGGGGGAGATCTGAAAGCTACTTCTGCTGTGATGAGAAAGGGTGAGTTACTAACGCTGCATCAGGGGAGCCAGGGCTAACCAGGAGGTGCAGTTTTGCTAATGAGCCCTGGAAAATTTTTCCTGTCAGATTGGTGCTTTCATAACAGCAAAATTTGAACTTTTTGGTCTGCATTGATGGGGCATTCTGTCTGACCACTGTGTCCAAGACCCTGTCACATGCAAAGTCCTCTGTGCCCCAGAATCCTTTGTAAATAGACAAGAGAATTACCTATAGTCTATCTTTGGAAGTTATCCCAGTGAACATGTGCAATATTTCTCCCAGATGAATTTTTCTCTTGCAAGAATGCAAGAAGTTGGTGCTGTGCTCATTCAAAATATGGAGCTGGGCAGCCCATTGTTGACAGGTAAAAAAGAAAGATACAGAATTCATTAAACAGCTTGCTTCTGCTTTGCTTCCTAATTAATCAGGTGATAAAAGCACCTAGTATGATAGTTCAACTAAGTAAGACCATGGATAACAGTGATTCCAAGTCTTAAAAGGATTAAATGAGCTGTGCTCTGCTAAAACAAAATGGGGTAGCCTCTGCCAACATTTATACCCTTGCAGTTGCTTGGAAGCCAGGAGGACTGTGTGATGTTACTGCCACTAAATTTAACCCATTGTATGTAAATCAAACTGGAATTTTCAGATAATGGCTAAATATCTCAGATGGAGTAAATCCACAACACTCCATAAGAGGCAAGAGATGTGAGCAGTTTTACACCCCATAGGAGTGCTGGCAGCCACATTTCAAAGGAAGGAAAGGATGATGCCTGAGCTTGGAAAAGGCTGGGATAACACCCTCAATGGAGATATGTGAAGGTTGTGCTCCAGACAAAACCTCTTCTGTCTTCTCCCCACCCCATTCTTTCTCTTTCTTTATTTCTTTTTCTCTTTGTAGCCTCTTCCCATTATTTCAACTCAAAATTGTTTGAAAGAAGAAAGAAATTGTCCAAGAAACTGGGATGTGGGCTATACAGTAAGCAGCAAGCTACCACCCAATGAATCCTTCATTTCTGTTTCTACAAACCATAACATCTCAAAACCATTTTCTATGACATGTCTGTGAAGAGACACAACAGCTCTCTGAGGCAGCTATTTTATTAGCACTTTTTCAAACTGCATAAAGACACATAAAGTTCAGGCAGTAGCCTATACATTAAAGTATCAGCATGGTGTTCTCCAACGGCTCTGCTTTGTACCGAGGTTTGTCTGTGGCTAATTTGGATCTAATGTTAATCTAGTTGTGCAATGTGGGGTTCATCATACTTTAAACACCTGAAAATTAGGCATTTAAGAAAAATTTATTATTCATGCTCCCTCTGTGGTCAAGGAAGAGAGACACCCTTTCAAAGGAATGATTCCTCCAATCTTAAGATAGGTATCAGGTATCAAAGATTTGTAGGGTGAATTGCTCCCAGATTAAATTTTTTCACTTTAACTACAGGTGGAGCCTTAGAAAGCCAGCTTAGATTTGGGGTGCACATAAATATAACAGAGGCAGACATCATCCTAAAACTCATTGGTCAATGTCTTCATGATGCCCCTCTCCGAAATTTGGGAATGAATCTCATAACATAAAACTTCAACTTCATACTGCATTTTGGTCATTGATTTCCAGCATGCTGTGATTGCATTGCACAACTCTCTTTGCTTCCCTGGCAAAATGGGGAAAAATAACGCAAAAGTCCAATTCCTCAAGAGCACTAGGAGTTCTATTTTATAAATACCAGAGTAGTTTTCAGATCAAATAGTGACAGTAGCAAGACTGACTGCAGAACACTTTAGACCAGTGTGCTACAACCTGACTATGTATTAGTGTTTTAGCACAGGTACTGGCACCTCCATCCACACAAAATCATTTCTGGATAAAAAACCACACAAGTCATTGAAAAGAAAAGTAGCAGCTGAAATACAAAGTTGCATAGGGCTGAACTGGTAAATTCTGCAATCTCACTTCTGTAAGGTGACCATTTTTACGAACTTTACAAGGCAACAGAGGAAAAAAAAAATAAGTGGTGTTTCAGAGATTGACTCAGCTGAATGAATCAAATAGCATATATTATTTATTGCAGCTCTTGACTTGTGAAAATGTATGGCTCATACTGTGATCTCTTCTTCTCTATTCTTTGTATTCTCTTCTCATTTCTTCAACATATTTTAGACATTTAGATGTGAATTTCAATATCTTTCGTTTACATAGTATGTTTCATCATCCCAGAGCACTTCATAAATTTAAGAATGGAAAGTAGAAATTCTGAGCCAGATTGCAGCTGGCTTTTCTTACACATGCAGGGCCAGACTTTCCCCCTGAGCATCCCTCCTCCCAGCTGCAATCCATGCAATCTTCTGACTGCAAAGAATATTATACACAAATACCACCTGGACAAAGAAGTGGCCAGAAAGAGGAAATGTCATTGTATGATGCTTTATTTGACATCAAGTGAGTGCTTCCTGCACAAGGGAGTGTATAAATAATTCTCTTTGCTGTATACTGGTATCATTTCCCTTGTAACCAGCTTACAAAAAAGGCCAAACAAATCACATGTATGTCTGTTTATATATATGTGTGTGTATGTATATATGTACATACAGATGCACATACTTTCTTCCAAGCATCATTTAAAACTAAAAAAATAATAAAATACTAGAGAAATTTCCATCAAGGTCTGCTGTCAATAATGTGTAGCAGTAACACACAGCAGTTTAGAAGGAGAGTCTTCATTTGCTGTTGAAGCAATCAGGGGGGATTTTAGAGAGGTGAAATGTAATTACCTCTTACAAACTGGATAACAATGCTTTCATTAATTTCATTTGAATATTATCTTTCATTACAACAGCTCTGCAGACTTTTGTAGGTGTGAATTTTGAATTACCCACTGGCTGGAAAACATAATTTATAACCTTATAAGTTTAATCTAAACTCAAAAGAACAATACATATAAGCTTATGCTTATAGACTTGAAGGGGTTTGACTCTTTCAGCTTCGAATAAGAGAATTAGTTCTATTGGCTAAGAAGTCTTTTTAGTGCTCATTAAAGGAATATTTAATAGCAATGAAAATTCAGGAGGTTGTATGTGCATACAGTGTGCTATTCATGTGGTTTCTCTGATAGAGAATTTGGGTATTTCCTGTTGTATATCCCTTTGAACAGCATGAACAGATATTTCTAAATTAATATATCAACTGGAAAAAAGCCAACCAACCAACAAACATATTCCTTGTGGAAATGAACTTTTGGAACTGTTGAGGGAAATATTTGTTGCATTTGAGGATATGTCTTTGTGAAGCTAGAGCTTTTACACGAATGATGCTTAAGCCAGCTTTCAAGAAGGATAAATTGTCTTTCTTTTCATCTGCAAAACTAATCTGAAATGTATGTAGGCTTCAAAAATAAATAGACTGCTCACAGAGTGTGCTACCACTGCCTGACTATGAATTCTCTCTACTGAGAACACTGCTTTTCTTGGTGAGATTCAGGGGGGGAAGTGTCCATTTATGCCACCAGGATTTACATGTCTAAAATTCTTGTTGACATGTACAAAATACAAACTGACTAAAAGCAAAACTCAGAGCTGAGGTTCTACGCCACAGGATTGAAGTAATGGGAGCAATCTGAATGGAAAGCATCTGACACATTTTGGGGCCAGCTGTCTGTAAATTGCCCCTTCTGTGCTAAGGTACTGTGTGGTCTCTGCTTCACTGCGTCATGCTGCAGCCATGCTACAAAGGCAAAGCTGAAAGCCAATATTCAAATGAGGCCCGAAACCGAAATACTATTTTTCTCCATTAGAGGGTGGTCCCTCCTCATCATGGTTCAATTCCACTGGCAGCAGGAGAAGACCTGCAATGCAGTCAGCTGCGTCGTAGATGACACATGAATCAGGAGATGTCTGCGTCCTTCCTTCTCACGCCTTACCCTCCCTTTTGAACATAGCAATTAAAGAAAATAAGCACACATGGCCACAGGCCAAGTATGCACAAACATACATGCAGTACCTGTCTTCATGCATATATTATGTATGCACACAAATGAGGGCACCTGCACATGCATGTATTTGTACCAATAAAACAGCTTTAAAACAGCTTACAGCTTTACCGTAGCAGCTGTAGCAAAAGGAACTGAATTCACCATTGCACATTTATTTTTCTGTCAATAACATCTACTTGATTTCAGCCATGCTCACAACATTTGGCATATGTATATATGTGCACATAAATAATGTATTAGAAATAAAAACTTTACATTAAGATAAAGTTGTGATTAGGAATTTGAAAGACAGAGAATGCCAAAATGCTACTTGCCAAACAAATCTTGCTGCACTCTCGTGTGAGTCTGAACAATATAAAAAGCCTTTCACAACATGATTGCATTCATTATTGTAATACCCTAATTCCATGCAGGCAACTCTATTCATTCAGCATGTTTTCAAGATTATATATACATGGAGTAGGATTCTGCAATATCTTTTTACAGCTCAAAGTTAATAATAAGAAAAAATTTTCAATAGAATTTCCTACTGTACAACATACTATGAGTAAGTATTGCAGTGAAATGTAAGAAAGAATTGCTGCTGGTATAATGGAACCACTTACACTTTGTATTTCATTAGCTTAATAGTAGCGAACTGTCTCATTCACAGCATTGCCTATTCTGAATTGTACATGACATATAAAACCCACAGAAATGGGCTTTGAAGATCTTTTTGTAACTGTAAAAACCCCAGAATCCCCTTGAATAAGGGCCAAAATAGAGAAAGTTGATCCCCAAAAGAAGTTTGGACACTGAGCACACATGAAAGCAGACTGTTATAAACACATGAAGATGGAAGTGCAGGACAACAGCGCTTCTGTTTTAAATTGACATTGCTCCATTAAAGGCGCTTTGAACTAGCAGAGGGTCTGGTCCCTCATCACAGCCTGCACCTATAAAGGCATTTAATTCTACAAGAGTAATCTGGCAATGGAACCAGTGAAATATTGAAATGCTTCATATTGCGCACATATTTAAATACTTCTGATTGGAGCATAGTATTTATCTCCTCCCAGAAATGAGCTTAATTCCTAAGCAGTCAAACAGAACTATTTTCTGAATGTCAGTTTTACTGTCTAGTCTACATCATACGGCTGCAAGTGCTAGGAGTATGTCCTCTATGAACGCTTACATGTGAGGATTTTTCTCAAGGTTGTCATAATCACCTCACTTACAAACAGAGAAGCAAATGTCAAAGGCTTTGTTATGCTTAAAAAGACCAATTTGGAAAAGATACCAATGGAGAACAGACATTTCTTTTATCATTCTCTCTCTTTATTATTCTCCCTCACGTTAGTGCTAAAAGAGAGCATTGCATATGAAATATTTTCTAGATGCGTACCAGCAAAAATAAACAAGGGACATATATTTGCCTCACTAATTCTGTATGGTCAGATTTTGAGAACTAAAGCAAGCCTTTCAGGTTTGTTATTCAGCCTTCGGATTTCAAAGACGCACAGCATATGGGCTTGCTATCCATCAGCTCAGCCTGACTGCGAGCCTCAAACCTAACAAGACTGCACTTTAGAAACAGCACATGAGCATTTCCTTGTAGAGCGTACAGCAGAGTAGCAATAATTTGTGAAAAATGTAGATCTGCACAGTGCATGTTACAAAACAATTTATGCAGCAGAAGTGTAGAGCAGTGATCTTGTTAGAATAAGGCCATTCTTATTCAGTGAAAGACTCAGACAGCTGTTGTACGGACAAAGCTTAATATTCCTTCATTTCCCATGCAAGCCTATTTTTCAAGCCCACAATGTCCCTACTCCACTGAGTTACATTTAAAACTACCTGGAGAGCTTTTTCACGCAGAGCTTGTGTTACTCATTCTACATATGGTGTGAAGTTCACAGATGAGAAATGTGAGTGTCTAAAATAAATACTACATGAACCCTGAGATGTGTGAGGGCCCTTGGGAGTTCAGCAAATGAAATGCCTATCAGTCTCTGACACAGCAGACGCTCCCTACAATTGGCAGCTTCATGCTTCATTATGCATGGATCAGATATATAGGTATGGCCCCAGGCAAACTCCCTGGTTTAATGGAGAGGTGCATGCTGGGGAAAGGCAAATGTCATTTGCCCATGAATTTGAAAGATGAGGGGAAAAAGGGAATAGAGTTGATTAATCAAATGTATGAGGGGTTTATTTTGTACCATTTATCCTAGAGTTTCCTCACTGAGAGTTATTTCCAGCATTATATGCATTGCACTTTTTATGTTTTGTGGATTTGACAATGTTTAAAAATGCAGTTATTCTTGTCCACCCAGCTGAAAAGGTCCACAATAAATAACAAGCAGCCAGGTTTGTTACCTGCAGGAAAAAATAAAGATAAAATTTTTGCTGCCTTTGGTAATCCTTGGAAAATGCCCCATGTTTACAGCACAAGGTCAGCAGACAGACTTGCTGAAATTGTATTCTGTTAAGCATCATTAAAACATATCATGCTGCCTTAATGAATAAAAACTATTCTAGACCCTCAACTACTGCAAGATGTTAGTCATGGGCATCCCTTGCGCAGAAAAAAAACCTAGTAACACAACAGTTTGCTTCACATACATGTAGTTCTAATTAAAAGAAACAGTGAAACCAGCAGAGCCATCCTGATCCACAATTAAATGAGGTGGAAGGGAGGAGAGGAAAAGAATAAAGGAGAAAGCCATTATTGACAATCTCTTAAGAAAGCAAAATAGCCTAAAATTTTTAGGGGAAAGGAAACTGTATTTCATCATTCCTGAGGAAATTATGACCCCAAGGGATCAACTGAGAAGAAGTTCTGCTCAGTAGTGGTGTGCCTTAATAAAAACCCTTCTCCCTTCTTGCAGCATTTTCATTCTGAGATTACAGTCACAATACATTCTGTCGTTTAAGCTTTAAAACATCATGGTAAAGCTTTTTTCTACCATACCAGTAACAACCATGCCAGATTTTCTTTGGGGTCATTTACATATATGTATATATCTCTGCGTATGTGTGTGCATCTTTTTCTCTGTGAACATTGCACAGAAGAATGGCATGGAATTGTTTAGAGCCTAAAACATGGATGAAAATAAAGTAAACCAAGTCTATAAAACTGAGACACTTAGGAAGATAAGCCTTCAGCAGCTGTAAAAAATAGAGTGACAGAGAAAGAAAAAGAAAAAAGAATGCCAGTAATGTCTCTGAATGCTCTTTCCGTGTGTTCGGACAAGTTATGGCTAGGAATGTAAAACCTGAATTTAAAGAAAGTACATCTGGTGGAGATTAAAAAGGATAAAGAGGGGAAAATCAGTTTGATGTACACTTCAAAATGCTGCTCATAATATAGTTTGTTCTATTACTTGAAAAGAGGATATCACTGTTCTTTTATGTCTAGTTTTTAATCCTATGCTTTTAAAGTATCTTTTATTTGCTCCTATTTGAGGTGAATTGCCTCACATCAAACCTTAAACCTAGTTTGAGGATTTTGACTTTAGAGTGGCTTCCTTTGAATATTCTTCTGAAGTTATATTTTATCCTCCATTTTACCAGTTCTCAGGTTTTATTGCGTAGTTGTGAATATGTGATCTTCTGCTGTGAGAATCACCTGCAAGCTCAGGAGTGCACGTTTCATGCTAAAACTGCCAATGTGTTGTGTCAGGGTCAGGAGAGAGGTATTTTCTCAAGTTTGCTGAATTGTAAACACAAATATAGTCACATTGAGTCATGTAAACACAGACGCCACTTTATTGTTATTTTTATATCCCATACCATGACTCTATCACTAGCTGCTGCTGCAAAAAAAAACCCCACCCTAATTTTTGTCAGTTTTGGAGCTTGTTAGAATTTAGAAAGTGAACTTCACTATTTAATTATGAGCCCATAAATCCCTCTGATATCAATTAGAATATTTATCTGTTGGTAAACTACTTAGTCTTTTATTAACAAGATGATAGAAAGAATGAAAAATTTGAACTTCTGCTAGCACATCAGTGAATGAAGATCATGAAACTAAACTCAAGGGGTGAGATACCATAAGTAAAACATGACAAACCTAATGGGATGCATGAAATCTTACAACAAAAGCTGAAACTTCCTTGGACTCAAGTGGACCTTGGGTGTGTTACAATTTTCCATAAAAATTACAAGGAAATAATGAGTTTTCTTTTCAGGACTTTGTTCGAAGAATTGTGGAAGGTCTTTGTGGATGGTTCCAATATTTCTTATTCTTTGTTTTAACATCACTTTGCTTGGTGAGGTACTGATGGATGAGTGGTGCCTGTATTTCAGAGACAGAGCTAATAAAACATTAAGAGAAACTATGAAGTCATTGAGGCATGATCATCTGAGACTTGGTGCTTCTCACCGCATTCATTTGTAAGTTCAAAATTCAAGATATACACATGTATTGGATATGATTCACATTCAAGCAGAGTGGTGCTTGTCTTTCAAGTAGACATAAATTGAATTGAATTCAACATAAAACCACATTACTCTGCCAAAATGATATAAAACAGCCTCAGTGAAAAGAAAATTCAGGCTCTTAGAAAAAGCAAATTTTTTTATTTTTTATTTTATTTTAACTGAAAAAAATTAACTATCTGTAGTCACTCAGACTCCTTCAGTATGTTTCAACTCACAGGCATTTATGTTAGTAGCTTACAAGGGAAAAACCACAGATATTTCTGGTCTATATGAGGTACCTGATTCGGCTCAGTCAATCAGCTCTCTCAGACACTTAGTTAACAGCCAAGTGCAGGATAAATGATATGGACCTGGTGACGTGAACGCCAAGAAATCTATGTGAGAAAAAATACTTCAGATTTCATATATTTTAGAATTCTTGCTGAGAGAATTTAATGGCCATTTAATATTTAATCTATTTTTTAAACAATAATATTTTTCCCAAACGGAAACCTATCATCCTAGTTTTCTGGATGCAGTCTTTTCTTTCATAACAGAGAGATCAACTGCAATGCTTTGTTTAAGTGGACACAACTACAACAGGACACAGTTGCCATATACAACACAGCGGTTTTACAAATTTTAATGCAGATGACATTAAGACAATGAGAATTTATTTGTGGAACAGTGAAAGACCTTTGTAATTCCTAGGCTGCCACAAGTAGTTCTCCTCTTAGCATCTCTTAATGATGTAAAGTAATTGGGCTTCTCCCTCTAGTACAGGAAGCCTGGCTATATCTCAGTTGTAAGCACCTGCAAGACTCAGTCACATACATGAAAAAGACAGGGTCCTGCAAATAAAGCACTCTTAGTCCTTATTGAGTCTTTAAGAAAAGCCCAAATCTGGTAAAAAATGCAGGCTCCCAGCTTGATAAATTTTAACCATGACTCCAGCAGAAAATGTTTGAATAGATTTCCCCACCCTGCAGAGAAATTTGGGTTTTGTCCCTGCTTTATGTCCTTTCTGCAAGCAATACCTCTCCTGTTATCTTCGTCCACCATCCTCAGAAATCTTTTTCTTTCTTTTTTTCTGACTCATGCTTTTTTCCTTGAGGTTTAGAGTGCTGCTGGTTCAGACTGATGTGTGTGACTGGCATCAGGAACTGAAATGAAGGATGGTTACATGCTAACAAGAGCACCCCTCTCACTCCGTGCTTCACACACAGCAGCAAGTGATTAATGGAGTGACTGGAGGGGAGGATTGCACGGATGGGTGAAACCATCCTGTGCTGCTGTCAGGATCCAGGGAGAGCAGCAGGAAAGCATCCACCTATATTTACGTCTCTCTGTTCTGCCTTGAACATTTACTGTGTATCCCTCGCCTCACTTTAGCCCTATTCATTATTTTCACCCACTCCTAATCTCACTTCTCCTTCAAATACCTGCTTTTCTTCTATCCATCTCATAACTTTTAATCTTTGTTGCTACTCCCCAGTGTGCAGATACATTTGGTGAGGTGTTGGAAAGCCTTCTTTTGTGTAAGAGCCAACAGCAAGCACTAACCTGGGAAAGGCCAGAATTCTTATGTTGTGAATGCTCTTGGTTTAGGACAGAATATTAATTATTCTGCTTGTGTAATTGCTTTAGCTGTCCCTGTACTGCTTAAGGAGAAGAGGAGTAGAACAGGAAAAAAAAATCAGCCCAGGAGACCATGTATGTGGGGGAACACTTAGGCAGAACATCATGATACTGAAGATACTTTCAGCTCAAAGGCCAGCTGTTTTCCTTGTTCAAAGCTGCAGCTGGAATCACTAAAACCTGCCATCCATTATGAAGGAAAAGATAACTCCCTTTTTTTATCTTTTTCATACACAGTTAGGGAAGTACAACTCATCTTTTCATTTAGCTGTCATCATCAATCATGCTGTCCCTGTCCTGTCCCCTATCATGTCCTGTCCCCTTTGCTCTGAGCTCAGCTCAACAATGTTGTTAGCTCAACAACACGCATAAGCACATACTGTGCTGCTCCATGACTGGTGACCACAGCTCTACAGTTCCTGATTTACAGATTGCACCACCTCTTCGTAATTAAATCAGAAGCAGTTAAAATGAAGCTATCAGTTTTCCTAATAAGTAGAATGAACTTGCTTGAGGGGCTCTAACAGCTGGATTTCCATTTAATGATGTCTTGTACAAGATAAACTTCCCTCAAACCAGAAAAATACTTATTTCCATCCCTTAGTGTTAATAACCTGGGTAACTCTCTGAAATAACTAGTTTCAACAGTGTGACTAATACTTGTACTGGGAATCTTCATGCAGGACATGTAGAACAATGGTCACAGAACTTCTGCTGAGGAAACTAGTCTTTGCAGAGGGGACCTTACCGTGCAACCTCTTGAGCCAGTCAGAATTTTAAGGAATACCATTACAGGTGGCTTGTTATTGTCCTTTTGCAGGCTGACAACCCTGCAAACTCAACAGGCTTGGCAAAATTCCCTCAGAAACTACAATAATCTTTGTTAGTGTTAACTTCTGTCTTCCCTGAACAGCTTCAGAGGAAATGTTCTCAATGTACAATATTCTGAGACAAATAAATATGGTTTGTACCAAGCAATATAAACAAAAGCCACTGTTCTGCAGAGATCTCCATTCCCAGGATATAAAAATGCATATGTGTGACACATATATGGTATTATATCAATGCCTTTTCATTCACTGTAAAAGAGGCAGAAGCCATCCTTACAATACTATTCAAAAGGTCCTTTCACAGGTTTCGTGATTCTTTTCAGTTTATGTATCAAAATATTTTAACTGTTAGTTTCAACCTTGTTCTATTCACATTGACATATGATCCCAAACCAGCACAATTCAGCGTGTTTTGAACAAAGCGCCATTCAGTTAGACTATGAGTGTGGGGTATAATTGGTGAGATTAAAAGAGAATGGAAAAAATTATATCCTTTGTAATGAGGTGTTGTTTTTCTGTACAAATGACAAGGGTCTACCATGGCAGCTGACATCAGCAGAGATGTCAAAGCTCTCTGCTGAGCAAAATTCAGTACAGAATACAACTTGCACTTTTCATTTACTACCCTTGTTAAACCTCTCATCAGTGACACATTCACTTTCGGTAATAAGATAACTTCTGCAGGAAAAGTTAAACCTCTGCCTCTAGAATGTAGTACAATAATTTTTGTTTCACCTAGTATCAAGATGAATATTATAAATTTAATTTACATAGCTGCTGTGAGATGCGTGCAGGGAAATCTGCTTCCAGGTCTTTAGAAACAGCTTTTGCCTTTTCCCATGGTATGATGCTATAGTAACTGGAGTTACACTGTGTGTACCATTAGAAATGGATGAATAAGCATTAACTCATTAGACCTCCAGAAGGATGTAGATTTTTGGGGTAGTTTGGAGGCTGTTGCTCATGAAATTGTTTCAGAGTTCCTTACTACAAGAATGCCACTGCCATAGAAGACTTCAGTGTGGTTTACTACTTTGTTAATACATCTATTGATACTTCATTAATATGTAAGAAGGGTGAATGAATGGATTGATGGAAAAGAGATAAATAAATGCTGTTTATTTACATTCTAACCTTACAGACATTTTTCATCTCTGCATGTGTAAAAGATTAATTCCCCAATCACTGCCTCTAATATGACAGAAGGTTACCCATGAAAACAGCTAGCCCACTCAGGTAATTTGAGAACCTAATGGACTCCCCTTGAGAAGGGATTTGCCAAAGCCTTCCCTGTAGGCAAGGGGGTTTTCCCACAGCATGCAGGATAAGATAGGTTAATTTGCCCTGTACTCTGAATCCCTTCAGAGTCTGGGGTGTTGGTGGAGGTGATCTGTTTTTCTGCAGAAACCATCTGCAGAGACCTCCTGACACCGTGTTAGTGTTGGCATGTCCTGGCCGTGTTAAGAAGCCAAACAACTGCTATGACAGCACAGAGAAATGGGTAAGACATATGAATGAAGTCCCTTCCACCTAACTTTCCAGCCACCCAGGTCCTTTGAAGTGTTTTTCTTGTCTTACCATTAGTAACAGTACTGGTTACTAATAGCTAAAAGACAAATAAAAAAAAGATGCATAACAAAACATACCTGTGATAGAACAAATACGTGCAGCTGGTATAAAGGAATACTTGTGGAACAGAGACGTTCTGCATTACTGTTGAATTTGCCACCAGCTCCTTCCAGTTGCTCACTGAGCATTGACAAATCTGCCAGTCTGGATTAACCCTGAACCACATTAGAGGTCCTTCCTCATCTAAACACTGCCTTGGAACTGATATCAAAGACATTTGCATTGCATTTTTTGCTTTTTGAGCAGAGTTACTAGATTCAACTACAACGTAAAGATGTGGTGGGAGCGTATCAAATCACTTAACTGGAAATGGAAGAAAGAGCAATACCATTCAGTGAGTATGTCCCCACCTTTAAATTGATAGGTGGCTCACCACATGGTGATGGTGAGCTCTTTGTAATCCAGGACCTTTCTGTTTCCTGTCCCTTATGACCATAGGCTGTCTGAAAAATCAAGTCCCTTAGCCAGAGCTGTGATCTCTCTGGTCCTTTGCTAGCGGCCCCAATCTTTGCCTTTGACTCTGTGAAGTCTCTACACTATTTTTTTTCTTTTTCTTTCAAAGATCTCCTTAATCAGTATCTTCTCTTCCAAAACCTTTCCCATGCCAGAACTTCTATGCTCCACCTTATGGGTTCACTCTAAAACAACTGCTACCCCAGCGACTTATATCTTTGCCAAATGCCTGCTCACCTGCTTCAAATCCCTTGCATCCCACCTTCCTGCTCCAGTAACATAATCCCTGAGTCTACCAAGCTCCCCATCAGTATCTACAGATCTTTCAGACCATTTCTTAACCCATATGTTTAACTTTCCTTCATTCCTATAGCCTAATGAGACTTGGTACCAGATACCCTTAAGGAACACACAAGACCAAGTCCATTTCACTCAGCCAGGATGTTGCTTTCTCAGAAGTGCCATCTGCAAAAACTGAATTCTGGCAGGATTGATGTTCTTGTGCAAACACAGCCTTTTTAGGAATTAATCTTACATCTAAATATCAACAGATAGTAGAAGAGTTAGGATGTAAAAGAACACAAAATCAGGGAAATGAAGTTGGAAATGCTGGCATGGGTATCTCTCTCTGTTTTCCTCCCCCAGCATGCAAAGGAATGTTGTGCACGAGGAAGGGAGGAAGGCAGGATGGTGGGCTCATCTGCAGACCCTGCTGCCTAGTGGAGTGCTTCTGCTGAGGCTGGACCTGTGCTGCAGACCACATTGGAAGGCTTGTGGGAACAAGGCCTGGAAGGTCCTGAACCATAGTAAGGTCTCGTATGAAACACTCCAGGGCTCAGACTCACAGAAGTGTTTACAGTAAGCCTGAACACAGACAGGTTACCGTAGACCAGCTGATGTGCAGTAGCTCATTCTCCCAGAGCATTAGGCCCTTAATGAGCCTAAGCACTCACTTTGGGTACCACTCTTAAGTAAGAGCTATTGCCAGACCTTTTATCAAAAGAATTAATTGTTTCAGTGCTGGAAACTCTGGTAGTTTTATTTTATTCTGGATGCAGTTAATGTATTTTCTTCAAAGCTGGATGAAGGCAAGAAAGAATAATAGTGAATATTTGAGCCATATTCACCGATACTCATCATCTAGCTTGTGCTAGCCTGAAGCCATAAAGCAGTTATTGACCAGCCACAGCACAACACATAGCACAGATTTACTATTTCCTTGCACCACTGGAGTGGCACAAACCAGTTAGGACCTGCCAGTGAATCTCACTCTTTTGTCATGTTAACATTTCAGTTCAGTTATACTAGGTCTGAATATTTCACTACTCACAGAACTGCAAAATTTCAAAACTGATTGGAAGACATTCATATGACACATAGATGTCTGAGGTACCCAGGTTTGAAATTCAGATCACAAATAACAGTGTTAAAGACTTTTCAAATATCCTCATTTGTGTACAATGCTGAGATACACTTCACTTTAATGAATTTCTAAATTGCAGGAATGCTCTATAAAAGTGAAAGAAAAAAATAACAGCATTCTATATCCATAAGTACTATTCAAACAGCTCTAATTTCTGTATAGCTCATGCTTTATGGGCTTCCAGAGAGATCTTTAGCTAGAATTATTGTTGATTTTTACAATATGTCTCCTGACACTGAAATTGATGTGTACTCATATTTAATTTTAATGGCATTGAAGATGATACTTACGTTGCTGTAATAAGTAATGTCTTCAGGACTCACAGAGCTTAAGGTTGGATCAGAGCTCCCATTTAAGTATCAGTGCTAATGCTGCTAATACTGATCCTATTAAACTGCACATAAACTTCTTTAGACACTTAAAAGATACAAATCTCTTCAGTAATAGAGTTCAGTATTCGTTTGGACTGTTGTGTCCAGGATGACAGTAATATCTAGGTTGCTCATGGAAAATAACACATTTGCCCCTACTCTCTCCTGCTTTCTAGGAGAATATTGTGCATTATTATTCCTTATAAAAAAGAAGCTTTCAGGAAATGGCATCGCTAGGTCTGAAACTTACAGTTCTAGATAGCTGCAGACACTTGTTTGCCAGTTAGCTAAACCTGTTTCAGGCCCTATCAAGCTTTCTGAAATGGGGTTTATAACGTTGTAGCATCTTATAAATAGAAAGTATAGATTCATACTAGATTTTATTACACTCACTGCATCTGTAGGCGGGAGACAACAATTCTGTAGTGCTTCTACCGCAACCTTCATTAGTTTATGGATTGCATGTGCCTTCAAGGACAACTATTTTCAGCACTTGAAGAGGAAGAATATGCAGTGAAGACATGGTACAACAAGTTTTTTTGAAAGAAAAACCAGCTCACTCACTCTAACATTTCTTCAGGAAAGAACTGCATTGCTAATACCCACAGGAACTTAGTGAAAGCCTTTGTCTCACACAGAGGCGTGATATACCTCATTGCTTTCCACTAAGTGCCAAAATGGCAATATATTGTTTGGCTGTGAGACAGAGGTTTCAGACTCGCCCCCCTCCCTTTGAGTGCAGACCTCAGCGGGAGCCCGGACCTCTGCATGATGAGGATGCAAGAACCAAATCTGCCACAGTGCAATGCAGTGGCAGCTAGCCTATGGGGTTTCCACAGGAGCCCTTAACACAGCTCTGCTGATCAGCCACGTCTTGTTCGACTGCTGCTGTCACTTTGGAACAGTAGTTCTACTTTATGGTATTCATGCACTGGCCAAATTAAATGATACTTTGCAGTTTTCCTTCACCCACCTTGAGAAGAATATGAACAAATGACTGAGCAATTGGGCTGGGAAGGACAGCTCTAGTTTCCTCCCCTTTTTATCTCAGCCATTTTTTACCATTTCAGCTGTGCAAGAAAATTGGTTGAACTGGACATGGACTCAGCAGTCCCACCAAAACTGTCAGAACCAGAAAGCTGAAGAACAAAAGAGCAGACAGCTATTCTGGCTGCATGGACCAAAGTGAAACCAGTAGTGTGGATGGTTCAGACTGTATTAACTGAGGTCCCAAATCTTTTGTGATTACATATATGAGTGAGAATGAACTCTTTCACACTTACTGGGCCTGCTTTGGTTGTCTTCTTAAGGTTACGGGTTTCTGAAAGATCCAAATTATTGTCCCTTCTTATTTGTTTCAAAAGCAGAGTGAAGAGAAAGCAGTTCTGAAAAACATGATGGCATTGTAGTAACAGAATAAAGTCACAAGACTGGCTAGCATTTCTGTCCCTAATTGAGAAAATGTCAGCTGCACTGATGTCTGAAGTTCCAGGTGATCAGAAAAATTAAAGGCATCTGCAGTGGCAGACTGAGGTTTCTGACCAGATTATTTTCTGAATGCTTTGCAATGCAGTTCAAAATTCCCTATACCTGTTATCCCACATTCAATTATTTCAATTATTATATTCAATTATTATACTGAAATGCAAAAGACCGTATTCAAAGAGCCTCATTACCTGTCAGTGGTGCCGTATGGAACCCTTAGGAAGAATGATGCAAGGGAATTGTAAATGCATGTCACACCAGGGATACTGAGACGACTGCCATCCTCTGCTTATGCCATGTGTCAGCACCTTCTGTACCTTTCCAAAATAAGGATACTGAACAAAACTGAACAAACTGCTAGTCTAGGCATTTCTAATTCTATGTGCAGCATGGAAATATTCCACATGAGAAAGGACATCCGAATCTGACTCATAGCAAGCTGCACATGTTATTTAGCAAAACTGCTTAGTACAGTTAGCTGTGCAATACAGTTATGTAACTCCTTAAAATAATCTGGTTGCAGTGTCTCAGATCTCCAGCAAAGATGCTGGAGTGTAGCAGGGACAAAAGTAATACGGAATTAAATCAGAGAAGACCTCAATATCTAAGATGGAAAGGAGAAGTATGAAAATTCTAAAGTGAGGTACAACCATCTAAAGTTTGAGAAGTCTAAGATCCAAAACCAATTCCCCTTTTCTGTTTTACTTCGAGTTTCTCTGAATACCTAGAGGTACACATTTGCAGATGCTCAGAATTTGCTTTGTTCTGGAAGGGATGATCAGAAGGCTTTTGACACATCTTTAAGCTAGCTGGCTGGGAACCAGAAGCTACATGTTCCTCGCTCTATGCTCTTGGAGGGGCTCACATAGAAAAAAATGTCTAAGAGCCTGATGTAACAGAAAAGCAGTCAGGGAACTTAAGTGAAAATGGAAAGATGGTCATCAAATACACTTTTCACTGCCAAAACTATATATTTTTTTTGTGAATTGTGTATATATATATACACACACACACAATATTTATATGTATTTTTCTTCATTGTTTTTTAATATTAAAGTCCAAAATATCTCTGGGGTCAAAAATCAGAAAAAACAATTCTCTCAAGCTTATAGGAGTGCACTAAGCTGTAACTACAGTTACAATGATATCTCAGCATGCATACATGCATTCCTGTCTGGATTTTGTTTGTTCCTTTCTTCCTCTGTGGCCTAATAACTGCAAAGTGAGCATTAAGAATGATACATTTCTCCCCAACTCCCATAAAGTGGCTTGCAAAATGACCTTTTAAAACTAGTGCTTTATGGGTTACTTCATTCCAGGTTAATGCTTTTAGATGCTCCTTTATTTGGTGCAACGGATTAAGTGGTGTCCCATCACCAGCACATGGAAATGCCTGTTCTAGGAGGGCTTGGGTGGAACCACAACTCTTACAACTTATCCTGCTTTCACCTGCCATAATTGCAGAGATCAGCAAAATGACCCAGAATGAAAAGTAATCTTCCCTGCAGCCTCAGTCTGGTGCCAAGACACTATGGAGAGCTGATGATCCTCCCATAGCCATAGTTGTTCCTACCCACTAACTGCAAGTGGCTGCATGTTGGCTATAACAAAGCTAGGCACTTCCCTACTCAGAAAGTTGCTTTATGTCACTTTCAGAGGCACATAAATAAGCCCATAATCCAATCTCTAGGATCCCAGACAACTGCAACAGGTTTTTTTGGTGCAAACAGGAGTCTACAAATTAAAAATTTTGGGGTACTTCCAGGGTGCCCCCTGTCCTACAGGGGTGTCCCTATGCTACAGACCTTGCCCTAAACATCTTTGGTCAGAAATGAGATATTTTCCAAATATTGTCACTGAGATAAATAACTTAGAAATTTTATTGTACTGTTATTTTAGAGCGAAAAGTTGGGTAAGGCACTATTTGCATAACCATGTTATGTCTAGGAAGGATACTTTTCATGACGAAGTAAATACCATTCCGAAAATGCACTTATGCATTAGACAGGCAACAGCCAATGTATAGCTGCCAATTTGTCCTAAACTATCAGTTTTAGGCACCTATATTGCCTTGGGCTAGTTTGTTTTGCAAAAAAAATAATATTTATTTTGTTTAACATGCAGCAGGCACATAAAATAATCTGTCTTTAAAAAGACACATCTTTCTCAATTTTCAGTTTTACTGCAATTCCATTCAAGTTGGAAGAAATCTGAAGCAACAAGGATAAAAGATCCTTCTTGTGGGAGTAAACTATATTTACACCCTCTATCAAGCCTTTTTACTGTGCCAGAACAGTCTAGTGTAATCAGAATTAGGTGTTCTTTTTGCCTACTGGTTTTGTGCCTGCTCTGCCATGCAATTCTCTTTTGCTTTTGTGAAATGCCGGAAGATCTCCTAGCTAGCAGGCCTGATTCTTCGGTGTTCTGCGTTTTCCTACTGATGCCTTCTCCTACCGTTTCAAATTCTCCATTTATTTATTGCTTAAGGCAAAGTTTGCCTTCCTAGGGCCCAGGGAGATGCAGTGAGAGAATGAAAGAGGCATCTTAAAAGGAGGGATAAATTGTTGTGTGCAGGTACTTGTCTCTCTTTCTAATTTAGAGTAGGAACCTACTAAAATAGCTTAGACCTGACGCCTAAATTATGGAGGGCTGAAATTCAGTAAGATGTGCCCCACTCATGGAATTTCTCAACAACTATTTAGGAATTATAAAAAGAATAAAATTGAACAAAAATTTACACCTATCCTAAGGACCCTAAATATTGCACTCCTAAAACTGTCCTAGGTATCCTTGGGAAAATCAGTCCAAATGGTGGGAATCCCTCAGAGTTCATGCAGTTCTCCCTGCACCATCTTTGGATCCCTGGGGCCATGCGATAGGCTGAACCAAATTCAAAACTCAAGTTGTCTTGCATTCAAGCTGCTCCTATTTAGAAGAAAAAGGATCAGGGATTTAAAATTAGGAAAATTAAATTCCTCTTTCAGTTAAAGAACAGCAATAATACAAGTACGCTTATGAAATCATCTGAGACTGGACAAGAGACTAACAGAACTGGCTGGGATAGGACACAGGGTGTGACTTTGAACCACTGGAGCACAGGGAACCATTTAGAAAGGAAGACTTCTATTCCTGTCATTAAAATAAATACTGCAATACTGCAAAGGGAAAAAAGACCTTGTAAGTAACATAAATGTTGTAAGTAACTTAAAATGCAGTGAAAAAAAATAGTCCCCATGTGGCCCAGCACCAAAATTTTGACAGAAAAAGCAAATGGGTTTTGCACTATTACCAATTGATTAATAAATCTCAGCCCTGGCAGGCAAAAGTGAGGGAATAAGTTCAGGAACTACTGATCTGCCACAAAGATAGTCCCAGAAATTAGCGCTTTCTTCCTACTTATGACAAGAGATCTCCAGCTGAAGCACTATCCCTTATTAGAACAACAGGCTGAGTAAAAAATAGAAATTAAATGTGATTTCATTTTCTTCATCAGTCTTCTCCAGAATCTGCTTGGGGAAATGCATGAGACTGCCTATCTGTCTGTGTGTGAAAACTGGCAGGGTAAACAGGCTAATCAGCTCCAACCATGCCTTTTGCAATCAGACTCTCCTGAGAATTGCACACAGTTTTTCCACCCTGTTTCTTTTGAAAATAAGCACTCATATTACACAGACAGTCTGCACTGAATTAGTGACAGCTCTGGGTGAGCACCAACCCACCCAATTTAGGCAAGTCTGCTTGTCAGCTTTGTTTTTTAAATCCGTGCAATACCACGTGTGCCCCTTGCAGTATTGCCTGGGGCTGCTCTCTTACATTCCTTAGGCTCTTTGGAATAGTATGCCCACAACATGGCATATTTGAGCAAGAAGTTGTTTAGATCATATTATTTTTATATCAGCATTCAAATCTTGACTTCTTTCTTTCCCAGGTAGCAGAACCTGGTAACTAATGAGATACCATGGTACCTTGACAGTATTTGCAATTAGAAGAAACTGTGAATCTTTGTAGCCAAGACCTTTACCTACAGGTGGACAGTTGCCCAGGGTGAGAGATGTGGGGGGCAGCAATATCCCCTGACAGCAGAAGAACTCACTTTCAGGGACTCCATCCCCACCAACAGGCATCCTAATGTGTGGCCGCATCCTTTGCTTGCCTCTGCCACTGCTCCACATTGCTAAGGGACAAGCTTTGCAGGGCCGTGACATAAAAGGGATTCTCCCTGCTGGGGACCTCCACTGAAATATCAGATTTAGCCATTTTAGCTTTATTGATGGTGTCACATAATTTTGCCTTCCCTGTCAAAAGGTTTGAGGTGATTCTCCTGCATGGGACCTATGTAATTTCAGTGGTTACTTCTGTGATAGAGACAAAAACCAGATCATTCCCTCCCTTTTTTGCTAGTTTGTATGTATTTTATTGCGTTGCGGTGCCTCCATTCTGTATTCTTAGTTAAGGATGTTAAATTTCATCCTAGTAAGATTTAGGTGAATCCACCCAAGAGAGCAGGAAAGCCTCAGGTGGATCCCACAGTCCTTCTCCAAGGACCTGTGCTCTATCTGTGGACAGCAGTGTGTTGCATGCTGGATGACACAGTCCTGGCCTTGACTGTTCCCATAAAGAGACATACTGGAGTGCACACAGCCTGCAAACGGTCCACATCTGCTTTTCCTCTGTAGGGAAATCCAAGCTCATGGGCAGGTGGAGCCCAGTGTGGAGCTGAGCTACAAACAGGTTGAGTGAATAGGGTTGAAGGCACGCCACAGGGCTGTCTGCTCATATTGCGGACTCGGCCATATGCATAAATGTCTTGCCTGCCAAAATAAACCTTGCTCCTTTTCTTCTCCATTCCTGATTAACTCAGGTGCGTTTTCAGTCAACTGGGTCATGAAGACCTCCTTCAGAAGCAGCCAGGTTGTACTGGGAGCCTGGACAATTAACTGAAGTGGCAGACAATGGGGTGATTTGGTGAGGGCTGTTGCAATGCCTGGCCATCTTTGCGGCTACAGTTCTTAGCATGCAGCAGTGTGATTTTTAATTTATTAATCAACTCAGGTACACATAGAAACAAAGTTTATTAAGAATTAGAAAACCTTATTTCATCAGGGCTTTTTTCTATATCATGATTATAATGATTCTGTGTTTCTATTAAATCCTTAAATAGAGTTTGCTTTCAACAAGGTTTGACTATCCGTGTAATAATGCTGGTTTTGAATGAGTGCTGTGACTGCAAGCTGACAATGTTGCAGGGCCACCACAGGAGGTTGAGGGATGCTTCTGCACCCCACTATACTAAAAGGCACCTTTTATATTTATTTCCACCCTGCTCTGTTATTTTACGTGTTCTCATTGGAGGTATATATTGAATAAAAAGACCAACAAGACTGAATGAAGATGTTTATATTCCATCATAATTCCAAAATCTGAGTATACATAAGAAAACAAGTCGGTCTGTGAATGGCAAAATGTGTCCCTCTCTTACTCACTCTTCTTCCATTGAAGAATCACAGCCCACCCCAGACAATATCAATTAAAAGCTCTACAAGCAACTTGCAGTGAAACTGTAAAAACTACAGAGGTATTCTAGCTGCTTTTATATATTTATCTTAGGGAACAAATTTGCAGTAAAATGACTGCATGGGCTAGAAATCTGAGAACATGGCTAGCAGGCATCCTATGAGGTTTTTTAACAGACATAACAGATGCCCCTGCCACCAATTCTTCAGTGTCAGTCACACTAGCAAAACCAAAGCTGTAGAAGGCTTCCCTACCTGTACTACTTTCATCTGTTATGGAGATATATCACTTAGAAAAGAATTCAGAAAAGAGCAAAATTGAGTCATACTGAAGAACTGTTTATCTGTTAAGACTACATATGAGAAGTGTTCTTCAGCCAAGATGCCACATGTATTAAAATGATTATGCACAGGGGATGGTGATAGGTATCCATTTGTGAGAGTGAGATAATGTATTACTTTCCCCAAAGTAGGCAGACTGCTTATTACATTTAACTTGCTGTCTGTGTCTTCTGGCAGTGCCAGTGACAAAATAAATTGCCTGGGCATGGGCCAGTTTGGAACAAGAAACGAGGTAAACAATGACATTAAAAAGTAATTCTCTCCAATGGCTTTTCTTTTTACTAAGTCATTTTAATATAGTATTCTATACATGTAAATTATGTGTGATAGTCATAAAAGGCTCATGTGTTGAATTACTTACATTATTTGCTGGTCCTTTTAGTCTGTTATTATAACTGGTATACAGGCAAGCTGGCAAGCCACAGTCATTTAAGTGGATTGATAGATCTGGTGAAAGACCCTGAGATTTTTAAGCTTCTGGTGTAACAAGGTTCAGGAAACTGTGTATAGTGGACATTCATACTACTAGAAAAAAACATACTAAAGCAAAATATATACACAGTTAATTTTAATGCAGTATGAGCTGACATCCAAGCAAGTCAAGAAAGGCATCATCAGCTTTTAGGAATGTATCACTTCACAATGTAAGAACTGGGTCTAAAGTCTTTGGCCCCTGGCACAGGTCAAAGAGGATTCAAACACCAGTAGTCTGGAACACTGCTGTGAGAGAGCTCTGGGGACTGTACTTACTGGTGCAGTACTGACTGATGGACCACATCCAAAAAGTAGGGACTAAGCACCTAAATCCAAAATTGGACTTCTGGCACACAAGTCCAAAATGACATGGTTCTTGAAGACCTACCTGCACACCAGGCTTTTCTGCTTTAAGTAAAGCAGGTTCATATAGCCAAATGACAATAATTAAAAGATTTATGACTTCTTTTGACTGTGCTTCTCAACACATCACTCCTGACTAATCTTAATTGGGAAACTCAGTAGAGAAATGCTGTTGATGAGGGCCTTAAAGTGATCATTGAAGTAGATATTTTTGAGAATATGCCATTCTTAACATGAGATCAAGAATCATCATAAAGTAAGTAATAGCTGCTGTTTCTTTTTACAGTGTTGGACCAGGGGATAGGTAGTATGTAGTGGCCTAGCTGTTGCTTTACTTCCCTCCCCTGATTGAGTCAAATCCATTATACTGCCTATCTCAACTGTTAGGAAAAACTAGACACACTTTCTTCTACTTTTCTATGTTTCTCCTTGTTATAACAGCTACTTCAAGACTGGGGGGGAGCAAAGCACCAATGGCTCCGCCATCCTGGCTGCTTGACTACTACCATCAATGAGAAATGAATACAGTCATAGCTGAGAAAATAGCAGAAATTCTCTCTCCCCTTCCCCTTCCCAAGCCCCTAGTGTAAAAGAAGTGTTAGGGTGGCCCGAGATTCACTGAAGTAGTAGTGCATCTCGTAATTCAGCCTAGCATTTGTAATTGGACTCACAACTCTCTCTTCACGCCTGAAAGCAACACACTTTGCCACTTGTGCAGTCATCTATGCTAGTGCAGAGGGGTAGATAAATCAACAGTCTGGAAAATAAGTCTTTATGCCTGTTTTATATTCATTTTGCATAGGTATAAATGACTGTACAAGTGCCAAATGATAAAGCATCGGATCTACATAGGTGTTAAATAAACAGAAAATAGTCCCCACTTTATTTCCAAGTATAATTAGCTTGATCAACTAGAAGAAACTTCAGTATCGCTCATAGCTAGTAATATATGAAAACAAACAGCATTTTATTAAACGTAAAATACACACATATCTATAATGTCTGAGTTCAGTAATGTCTGGGACTGATATAATTTGTATTAATCATAAAACATTACAGATATTGAATGTTTTTCTGCAACAGTTAGAATATAGTATTAGTAACTAAAGTCAATAGTTAATTGAATTATAACACCATGATTAGATTACATGACAGCCATGTACTTACTTGTCAGTCAGCTGTAACTTGTGTTAATAAGATTCACTGAGCCCATTATCTTTTGTAGACTGTTATTTTCTGAAAGAAGACCTGTGAACAAAAAGTATGTTGTCTTGTTAAGCAAACGCCAGTGTATTAGATTTGTGTGGCAAGGTTTTGGTAGTGGGGGGGGCTACAGGGGTTGCTTCTGTGAGAAGCTGCTAGAAGCTTTCCCTCTGTCCAATAGAGCCAATGCCCACCGCCTCCAAGATGGACACACTGCTGGCCAAGGCCGAGTCCATCAGTGACAGTGATAGCACCTATGTGATGACACATTTAAGAAGGGGGGAAAAAATTCAGCCAAAGAGAGGAGTGAGAATACCTGAGAGAAACAACTCTGCAGACACCAAGGTCAGTGAAGAAGGAGGGGGAGGAGGTGCTCCATGGTGAGGCAGCTGTGCCCCTGCAGCCCATGGGGGTCCATGGTGGAGCAGATATCCACCTGCAGCCCAGGGAGGACCCCATGCCAGAGCAGGTGGAGGTGCCCAAAGGAGGCTGTGACCCCGTGGGAAGCCCCCGCTGGAGCAGGCTCCTGGCAGGACCTGTGGACCTGTGGAGAGAGAGGAGCCCAGGCTGGAGCAAGTTTGCTGGCAGGACTTGTGACCCCGTGGGGGACCCACGCTGGAGCAGTCTGCTCCTGAAGGGCTGCACCCCATGGAAGGGACCCACGCTGGAGCAGTTCGTGAAGAACTGCAGCCCATGGGAAGGACCCACGTTGGAGAAGTTCATGGAGGACTGTCTCCTGTGGGAGGGACGCCACTCTGGAGCAGGGGAAGAGTGTGAGGAGTCCTCCCCTGAGGAGGAAGGAGCGGCAGAGACAACGTGTGATGAGCTGACCACAGCCCCCATTCCCCATCCCCCTGTGCTGCTCAGGGGGAGGAGGTAGAGAAAATCGGGAGGAAAGCTGAGCCCAGTAAGAAGGGAGGGGCGGGGAAAAGGTGTTTTAAGATTTGGGGTTTATTTCTCATTACCCTACTCTGATTTGATTGATAATAAATTAAACTGAATTTCCCCAAGTCGAGTCTGCTTTGCCTGTGACTGTAATGGCTGAGTGATCTCCTTGTCCTTATCTTGACCCACAAACTTTTTGTTACATTTTCTCTCCTGTCCAGCTGAGGTGAGGGAGTGACAGAGTGGCTTTGGTGGGCACCTGGCATCCAGCCAGGGTCACCCCACCACAGTGAGGTTGTTATTGAATACTCCACAGGAATAATGAAAAACTATAATTTCCAGAGAGAACCTGAAATTATTTGATTGACCTTTACGATTTCTACTCCTTAACACAGATAAAATTGGAAAAGGAAAATCTCCAGATCCAGGTACTACTAAAAGCCTTTCAGGCTTTTAATAGGGTGAGCAATAACTAGTCTAGGAAACTGCCTATGATATACACAGATTTCTGAATTTCTTAATGAATGATGCCCATCTTGATAATAACCCCATCTCAACTCATTCCCACCCAGTAATGTAGATGAAGTGAATTTAAATATATGATCAAAAAAAAGTTACCTGAACCATGTAGTTCAGATTGTTATTATACAGGTCACTGTACAATAAACCTTTATTTTCTGCCCTTCCATGCCACAACAGACAAACAACATTCACCATGTTTACAAACTTATGTATTGAAGTACAAAAGTCCAAAAATCTCACAGCATGCCACTGAAGAGCAGCACATATGATGGAACACATGAATTACAGCCCACAGTACTGAGGAAAAAAAATGGTTCTTAAGACTCTGACCTTGGGAAAATAACTTCCTGTTCCAGCATCTGGCAATCACTTCAACACCAAGCACTGGAAGGACACACCAGCTAAATGTGAATTTCTCAGTATTGTGAGATGCTTCAGAGAACTCCACCTGTCATATGGTCTTGTGGCTAATCGTTACTGCACCTGAGGAAGGAAACCACACTATGGGGAAAAGGAAAAATATTATTTTCTTCACTTTTCTTCCCTTTCTTACATCTGACCTGAAGTATATAACTATTTCAATATAAACATGTGACTAAAATATATTTTCAGTATAAATATATGACTAAAAAGTGTTGATTACATTCCTTTCAACTCCATTTCAAGAATATCAGAAAGTCTTATCTTCAATCTTTTATTTGGAACACCAAATCACCTATATGTGCCATACAATCCTTTGTATAGACTTATCAAGCTTCATCTTGAAAAAATTTAGGTCACCACCACTCTCTTTGAAAGGTTACTAAAAATTGTGGGCATGTTATGGTTATGAATCATAGAATCATAGAATCATAGAATCATAGAATCATAGAATCATAGAATCATAGAATGCTTTGGGTTGGAAGGGACCTTTAGAGGTCATCTAGCCCAACCCCCTGCAGTGAGCAGGGACAGCTTTAACCAGATCAGGTTGCTCAGAGCCCCATCCAACCTGACCTTGAATGTTGCCAGGGATGGGGCCTCCACTACCTCTCTGGGCAACCTGTTCCAGTGCTTCACCACCCTCACTGTAAAAAACTTCTTTCTAATGTCTAGTCTAAATCTATTCTTCTTTAGTTTAAATCCATTATTCCTTGTCCTGTCACAACAGGCCTTGCTAAAAAGATTCTCCCCATCTTTCCTGTAGGCCCCCTTTAAGTATTGGAAGGTCGCAATAAGGTCTCCTCGCAGCCTTCTCTTCTCCAGGCTGAACAACCCCAACTCTCTCAGCCTGTCCTCGTAGGAGAGGTGCTCCAGCCCTCGGATCATTTTGGTGGCCCTCCTCTGGACCCGCTCCAGCTGGTCCATGTCCTTCTTGTGCTGAGGGCCCCAGAGCTGGACGCAGTACTCCAGATGAGGTCTCACCAGAGCAGAGCAGAGGGGCAGAATCCCCTCCCTCGACCTGCTGGCCACGCTTCTTGTGATGCAGCCCAGGATACGGTTGGCTTTCTGGACTGCAAGCACACATTGCCGGCTCATGTCCAGCTTTTCATCTACCAGTACCCTCAAGTCCTTCTCCGCAGGGCTGCTCTCAAACTCTTCATCCCCCACCCTGTACTGATAGCAGGGGTTGCACCATCCCAAGTGCAGGACCTTGCACTTGGCCTTGTTGAACCTCATGAGGTTCACGCAGGCCCACCTCTCCAGCTTGTCCAGGGCCCTCTGGAAATGTCTTTTAATTTCCAGGACCAATTTGCCAACAAATTTTATACTCTTTGGGGTTTTGTTTGTTTGGTTTGTTTTATTTTCCTTTCTCTCAATATTAGAAATGGAAGTTTTTCTTGTACTTGGTCTGTAAATGTTTGACTTCTCATTTTTCTTAACATTTCATGACATTTCTGTTGCACTGGCCCACAAGGTGGTCAAGCTCTATTTTTTTGGCTTGTCCATCAGATTGCACCAAACACAAAGACCAGGCCATTGTTTTGGTCATGATCTCTCCTCCAACCAGTGGGTAGAGCCTTCCATGCAGCATTGGGTTAGTCACTAACTGCAATATTAAAAATCATTGGCCCCAGAATCTTTCTCTGTAGGACACCTCTATTTTCTCATAACTCCTTCTCAGTACAATCCACAGACGCCTACCCTAAACAGTTCTTTGTCATCTTTATGATTCTTACATTAAAACTCATCTTCACCTTAGACTGAATTGCTTAATCTTCATCTTAATCTGAATTGCTCAGGGCCAATCCAAAATGAAATGAGAAACACTAAGTCTTATTGAGATTTAATGGCACCAAGTCTGCATACATTCCTACTCCTATTATTTTCCATTAACAGAAGTTTTGTTATTTCCAAGACTAATGGCTCAACTGTAAGTTCATAGAACATTATCCACTGGTCTTTCCTAGTGAAGAAGCAACTGCTGTGTTCAAGCACAGTTTTCCAGTGCCTGCCAGCATCTAAGATATGCGTTACTGCAAAGTGATACAATCCATTACGGTATTTTCACCTAAATCCAAAGTCTGGTTTTTTGCCTCAGGAGGTGCAGTTCCACATACTGGTTTTGTGTGATTTAATGGATTATCACTCTGAGCTCTATATGTCTTTCTGTAGCAGATCTTTTTTCATTAACTTCTCACTGCAGAAAGCCCATGATGGCAAAGCTACTCACAGAAAGCCTCAGTCTGGAATGCTCTTACATGGCAATTTCTGGTAAATTTTGCATCCTCCAATGTGCTTTCCTCAAGTATTTTGTTTCACATACCAACCATAATGTTATCAAGACCTCTATAAATTAATGGAATTGCAAAGTACTCTCTTCAGCTTCAAATCATTCACAAAGTCTTCTATATTTTCAACTGTTTTCTGCACCTCTGTGAGAAACATTCTCTTGGATGCTTCATTTCTACAGAGAGTGCAGTACCCTTCAGACTGTAATACAGTTTCAGAGTTGCCTCCTTATAACTAAATTAAGTTAAAACTATGAAAAAATCAAGTGCATCAGAACTAGACATTGTTAGAAATAGGGCCGAATGTCTTCCTTTTGCTTGCACTTGTTGGTGCAAACAGAAATTCAAACACTGTTGATACAATCGATCTATGAAATAACGGTTGAATCCTTTCAGCTGATATTTCACCAAAATTCACCGGATTTCACCGAGTATCAGTATGGTTAGTATTTGGCAAAATTAAAAAGTGATTGAAACCAGGCTTTGACTGTAGTAAAAAATAATATTAGCAATATTTGTTAGATATCTGGTGTAATTAAGTTTAGAATCTCAGTGAAAATGCGTATCATTACTTAGAGCAAAATGAAGATCAAAATTTGTCAAATAAATCAGCATTGCAAAAATTTTCTTTAAGACTTCTTAGCTTAATCTGTACATGTTTCCTACTCAGCCCTCCGGAAGAGTATAACTGAGAAACAGTACATATTTGTAACAAGAAAGTTATACTGAATTCATTATGTATTTTAATTTTAGCACTCTAAATGGAAAAAATGTAAATTAAAAGAGTTTTTAATGCCAAATAGATCATTCTTCCTCTTTTATATAATTATCCATTTTTAATTGGCACAAAGAATATTCTTTGCCTTTTATAACAAGAGCACCTTGTATAAATTATTCTTTATAGATGCAAATGGGAAACGTAATACTTATTATTGCAGCAATAATTCAACTTTGCTGTATTTTCTTTACAAATTCTCAGGTGATTTGGGGGTATTTAGTCAGGTCACTGTAACAATCCATCCCAAGTCAGGTCATCAAGTTGCCTGGCAACTGTGTTCGGGATTGACAAAGGCAAGCTACCTTCCCATTTTTTTTTACCTCCCCTTTAAAATCAATATGACAAGCTTGATATTGGTGATGTGAGATTAGCTGAGAAAATGCATGAAATTGCCGGAGAAGTGCATTGTTCAAGATATTCAATTTCGAAGGCTAGGTCCAAGAACATCACTCTCTTACAACTCTGTCATTATGGTTTTCCCTACCAGCAGCATTTGTTAAAGTATTATTTACAGAGACGATATTTCATTTAGTACATGTGCTTCATCTCAGCACTGGCTTTTCTTTTTCTTCTTTTTTCTTTTTTTGTTTTTGAGTTGTTTCATTCAGAACTGAGAAAGATCAGCCTGCCTTTCATAACAATATCATTATGATGCTTTGTACTGAGCAGTTAAGTTTAGTGTCATTAGGAAGAGAAACTGATCATGTAGTGGGGTAGCCTGAGTACTGTTTACATTCAAGAATGCAAGAAAGTTAATTTTCTGAACACAGCAAAAATCAATGGACAGTGTTTTTTGATGAACCCAAATCCCCTTTTCAGCCATGGAGCTTTCTGCTTTTCCCACTCATTTTGCAAGGGCCTGTTCAGTGTTTTCATCTAGTGCTCATGTCTTTATCCTCCCTTTAAGCTTCCCCAATCTCTCTGCTATTTTCCATAAGAACATACAAGATACTGCTAAATGATGTCCAAAAAAACCCCCAAATCCTCTCATTAATTTGAAATTCTTTGTGTCTACATTTGACATCAATATTGCTATTTGGGCATGCCAGCGTGCACCATTTTGGGCACCAGGGTTAGAAATAAATCAGGGTCTAAGCCAAAGTCCTAGCCCTAGTTCTAGTTCATCACAGTGTCAGCCACGTACCTCTAATCAAACAACTCACATGGCCTTGAAAAGTAAGGGCATCCGCTGCTACCTCTCTGTATAATGAGATATGACCTTGAATATCTTTACCCCCAAACCAAGGTGGAGCTCTTTTAAGTTGGCTTTCTTTCAGGAAAATAGCAGGGAATAATGATGTCCATGAGTTGTACAAGTGTAAGAAAACTAAAGTGTGGCAGGAAGGGATTGCAAAAGTCAGGAATTATTATAAGGATTTCAGTGTCACAGGATTCTGTAGAAAAGAAAAAGAAGGATAATACAATCTTGATTTTAACAAAAACGAGTTATGGTATCTAGGCATTTGCTGAATTTCTCTGTGTTGAGCATGTAGGCTGTTTATGTGTGAACTATGGACTGCTTACCACTTGGTTGGTCATTAGACATATTTTTCTGCTTTCTGGTCTGACAAATGAAACTTGTCAGATAGGAGACAAATGAAAGACAAGGGATGAATAGTGAAGTTCTCATTGTTAATACACCATTACCCAAGTCTGCAGGTAAAGATGGGCGTAGACTTGCTCCTAATATTTTGTGTGAACAAAAAACTTTTGTGAAAGCTTTTGGCAGTTAGCAAAGAGGCATAAATATAGTCCACATGAGACGCCATTTAGATTTCAAATCAGTGTTCAGAAATTTTTTTAAGGGTTTGAGAAGCTGAGCTGAACAGAAAGGTTCAATATAGGTATTTTTGATAGAAAAGTATATTTGTTTATGCTCTGATAGAAGCTGTGCTTGAATCTGGCTGTCATATACTTTCACATTTCACTTACTTTCTGAGAGACATAGAGTGTGTTTTTCAAAATTCTGACAGAATATAGTTACCCATGCAGAAAAACTGATTTCTAGGCTAGTTTTCTTTTTGAAAACTGTGTGGAAAAAAACCAACTAACAACTCCCCCCAGAAAAACCTCCAGGAGGCCCTTTTCAAATTCTTCTGTCTGGCTTCTGTAACCAGATCTCCCAAGATAAAGGCTTTTGCTCACCCAAGAAGACTCCCTTCTCTGAATTCTGTCTAATGGAACCCAAATTCTTCTGATAGCACTGATAAACATTCAATAGAGTAAAGAATTAATCAGGTGGAGAATTAATAAAATAGAGCAAAGAGCTCTGGTTAGGGCTGAGCTTTATAACACAACAAAAGCAGGATAGTGTCAGCACTATATTTAGACATTTCTGTTGCAGTTTATGTATTTTTGTAGTTACAGAGAAAAACCTTAAATTAGATTTACAGTAAAGGACCATGATTATTATTTAATTTGTACAAGCAAGAATGAACCACGTTAGACACCAATTTTTGATGCAGAATTGTTTTGTAAATGTGTTCAAACTCAGTAATTTTATACCATACAAAGTGTTTAGTCTGGTGAGCTTAAGTGATTTAGCTAGAATTACTCCCTCATGTGAAAAGCACAGTTACAGAATTTAAAATGCAGGTGAATTTTGAAGACCAGAAGTTACTTCCACATCTCTACTTACCAGAAACCCCAAAGGAAATCTAAACTTGACAAAAGGGGAAAAAAAAGTGAATAAAATGTTATGAACATATTTGTGCTTTCTTATCACCCTTCTTTTCCTGAATATATCTACTCACATTTTCACATTTTGAACACAATTATTAGATAAATTCAGCACATCACAGAAATTGCTGCAATTTTTGTTTCATAAAACAAAATTAAATTGAAACATCTAAATCAACCACTCCTCTTTACAGAAACTATGTAACAAAAGAAATAATATATAACTTTTCAATTAAAGAGAGGAGAACACTGCCAAACTAAATAGAGTCTCATGCAGTTGAATATATAATGATTGGTGACTGAGATTGAAACCTTTTATCAAAGATGATGGTGAAAACCATATAAGTTATAATCACAGCTTTTCCTTTGATCTTTAATCCAAGTGAAAGATTTCTTGAGAGTCTCACAATAACCACTGGAAGTGAAGACATTTAGTTTCTACCAAGTGCAGAAATACAGGGGTTTTAGCTCATGCCTAAAATACAAGGGGAAAAATTATGACCCATACTAGCAGTAAAATTACATCCATGGAGTCATTCAGTTCTCTGTGATGTAGCCAGTGAACTACATACTGAACTCCCATTTATACAGAACATATTACCCTTTAAACATAATATTCAAGCCTCACATGGCAAACAGAAGTTTTATCAGCTTTCCGTTTAATTCTGCCTTGTGTTATTAACTCAAAATGCAGAGATATCAGTGGCATTTCATGGTAAATTAATAGGTATAGATAAAATCTTCTATAAATATTCATTATACCTCATTATTGCAAATTAATGAGTAAGATTTTGAAATTAAGGGTAGTCACATTTGGAGATATGTATCACTTTTCCTGCTTATGAGACATAAGAAATAAATTGTGCTCTAAAACAAAGTTTACTCCAAGGGTGGCCCTGAGACTCTAACAGTATACTGTAAAGGGGGTAATCTGATTGACTGGAAAGCAATGAGAAAACTGCTGCTTGGCTTTAGGTATGACAAACAGCTGTCCAGAACATTCATTTTTAATAGCTGGACCATTTCTTGCATTCCTGTGTCTTATACTCAAAATATTCTACTGTGGTATTATGGTTGCATCTCTGCCATTTGTAGGAGTGGATGAGAGGGCATGATTGAGGTCACGGTTGATACTTGTTCACATTAGTGAGCTTTGAGAGAGTAATGTAGCTCAGTTCTGGACCAGCTCAGTTAGTACTCTTTGGGGGAAGCCACAAGTCACGAGGTTTCTGAAGTACATATTTCCCCATCTTGCTTGTGGGATGCAGCACCTTGTGTCTCATCGAGCAGACTCCACCTACATATCTGCATTTGCAGTAATGTTAACTGACTTATAGAATCATAGAATCATAGAATCATCTAGGTTGGAAAAGACCTTTAAGATCATCCAGTCCAACCATTAACCTACACTACCAAGCCCACTCTAGACTAATCAAGGGTAGACCAGACTAAGCCATATCCCGAAGTGCCACATCTACCCGTTTTTTAAACGCCTCCAGGGATGGTGACTCCACCACCTCTCTGGGCAGCCTGTTCCAATGCCTGACCACCCTTTCCGTAAAGAAATTTTTCCTAATTTCCAGTCTAAACCTCCCCTGGCGCAGCTTAAGCCCATTTCCTCTTGTCCTATCGCTAGCTACTTGGGAGAAGAGACCAACACCCACCTCACTATAACCTCCTTTCAGGTAGTTGTAGAGAGCGATAAGGTCTCCCCTCAGCCTCCTCTTCTCCAGGCTAAACAACCCCAGTTCCCTCAGCCGCTCCTCATAAGACTTGTTCTCCAGACCCTTCACCAGCTTCGTTGCCCGCCTCTGAACACGCTCCAGCACCTCAATGTCTTTCTTGTAGTGAGGGGCCCAAAACTGGACACAGTATTCCAGGTGCGGCCTCACCAGCGCCAAGTACAGGGACACAATCACCTCCCTGCTCCTGCTGGCCACAGCATTCCTGATACAAGCCAGGATGCTGTTGGCCTTCTTGGCTGCCTGGGCACACTGCTGGCTCATGTTCAGCCGGCTATCTACTAACACCCCCAGGTCCTTTTCGGCCAGGCAGCTTTCCAGCCACTCCTCCCCAAGCCTGTAGCGTTGCATGGGGTTGTTGTGACCGAAGTGCAGGACCCGGCACTTGGCCTTGTTGAACCTCATACAGTTGGCCTCGGCCCATCGATCCAGTCTGTCCAGGTCCCTCTGCAGGGCCATCCTACCCACGAGCAGATCGACACTCCCACCCAATTTGGTGTCGTCTGCAAACTTACTGAGGGTGCACTCGATCCCCTCATCCAGATCATTGATAAAGATATTGAACAAGACTGGCCCCAAAACAGAGCCCTGGGGAACACCGCTCGTGACCGGCCGCCAACTGGACTTAACACCATTTATCACTACTCTCTGGGCTCGGCCACCCAACCAGTTCTTTACCCAGCGAAGAGTATGCCTGTCTAAGCCGTGAGCTGCCAGCTTCCCGAGGAGGATATTATGCGAGACAGTGTCAAAAGCTTTGCTAAAGTCCAGGTAGATGACATCCACAGCCTTTCCATCATCTACCAGGTGGGTCACCAGGTCATAGAAGGAGATCAGGTTGGTCAAGCAGGACCTGCCTTTTGTGAACCCATGCTGGCTGGGCCTGATCCCCTGGTTGACCTGTACTTGCCTGTGGAGTTCGCTCAAGATGAACCTCTCCATAATCTTCCCCGGCACCGAGGTCAGGCTGACAGGCCTGTAGTTCCCCGGGTCCTCCTTCCGGCCCTTCTTGTAGATGGGCGTCACATTGGCAAGCCTCCAGTCATCAGGGACCTCCCCTGTTAACCAGGACTGTTGATAGATGATGGAAAGTGGCTTGGCAAGCTCCTCTGCCAGCTCCCTCAGTACTCTTGGGTGGATCCCATCCGGCCCCATAGACTTGTGAGCGTCCAGGTGGCATAGCAGGTCATTAACTGCTTCCTCCTGGACTATGAGGGCTCCATTCTGGTCCCTATCCCTATCCTCTTGCTCAAGGGCCTGAGTACCCTGGGGATGACCGGTCTGGCTGTTGAACACAGAGGCAAAGAAGGTGTTAAGTACTTCAGCCTTTTCCTTGTCCTCGGTGACAATGTTCCCCCCCACATCCAGCAAAGAATGGAGATCCTCCTTGGCTCTCCTTTTATTGCTGATGTACTTATAAAAGCATTTTTTATTGTCTTTTACAGCACTGGCCAGATTGAGTTCTAGCTGGGCTTTTGCCTTTCTAATTTCCTCCCTGCAGGACCTAACAAGATCCCTGTACTCCTCCTGAGCTGCCCGCCCCTTCTGCCAAAGGCGGTAGACTCTCCTTTTTTCCCTGAGTCCCCGCAAAAGCTCCCTATTCAGCCAGGCCGGTCGATTTCCCCTCCGGTTGGTCTTACGACACACGGGGACAGCCCGCTCCTGCGCCCTTAAGACTTCCTTCTTGAAGAGGGCCCAGCCTTCCTGGACCCCTTTGCCCTTCAGGACCGCCTCCCAAGGGACTTTCCCAACCAGGGTCCTGAAGAGGGCAAAGTCTGCCCTCCGGAAGTCCATGGTAATAGTTTTGGTGCCCCTCCGCTTTGCATCACCCAAAATTGAGAACTTTATCATGTCATGGTCGCTAAGCCCGAGACGGCCTCCGACCTCGACATTTCCCACAAGCCCTTCTCTGTTGGTAAACAGCAGGTCAAGCGGGACACCTCCCCTGGTAGGCTCGCTTACCAGCTGCATTAGAAAGTTATCCCCCACATGCTCTAGGAACTTCCAAGACTGCTGCCTCTCTGCTGTGTGGTATTTCCAGCAGATGTCTGGCAAGTTGAAGTCCCCCATGAGAACAAGGGCTAGCGATTGCGACACTTCTGCCAGCCGCTTATAGAATGTCTCATCAGACTTGTTCTGATATTCTCTGACATTATGAAAGAATTTGGAGGTGACCACAATTCAAAATGAATGTTGGTGGCCTGCAAGGACAAAATGGACTCATAGTGGTGTCTTTGCAAGACTACCCAATGTTGAGATGCCTAGAGAGGTACAGCACAAACACTATGTGGATGCCAATGTCTGCACAGGTGCTTAAGAGAGGGCTGTGTTTAGAGATGATGGAGCTAGACTCCTCTCAGAGGTGCTCATTGATCGAAGCAGAGGCAATAGATGCAAGTTGCAACAAAAGAAATGAAAATTAAATGTGAGGGGAAAAATCTTCACAACAGTTGAGTGAAATACTGGAACAGGTTGCCAAGAGGGGTTGTGGAATCACTGTCCTCAAAGATATTAAAAACTCAGGTGAAAAAATCCTGAGCAATCTGACTAAAATTGGCCCTGTTTGTAGCAGCATGTGGAGCTAGATGACATCCAGAGGTCTCTTCCAACCTAAATTATTCCATGATTCTGTGACAGCTTGGCTTTGTAAATCAATGGTGGGGGCAGCCCTCCAAAAATGGGCTGTCTTAAGTTGAAGCCTTTGATTGAGAAACTTCTTAGCTGTTTAGCATTTGAAGACTCTGAACAAAAAATAGAATTTTGGGTGTAGGGAGGAGGGATTTCTAATTCATGTAGAAATGCTGTTATCACTAGGCCATTCTGAAAAAAGAATATGGTAAAATTGTTTCCTAATCCAATGGCTTTTTAGAAAGAAACCATAATGCAGATTCTTCCATAATGCAGAATGGGTATTTGGATCCTCAATAGCATTTGCACTGTGCTCCCTAACTGCATGACTACGGGAGGACCCCAAGTCCAGGCAGAAGAAAGTCCAGTATTTCAGAGTATTAACACTAAGGTCAATAAGTGTGCATTCCACCCCTGAAGCAGAGTGCTTCAGTTTCAGGAAACTCAGCAATTAGTATCACAATATTCAGTGTTCCTTCAGGGCCCCCTGGAAGATATAAAGCTGTTCTCCCCACTTCAGAGCTTGCTATGGACTAGTTCTTGCATTTAACTGCTTTTGCCTTTCTCCCTGCCTACTTCTGTCACTCAGCTGACAGTGGCTTTTCTCCATCCTCTCAGTCCACATCACTGCTTTTGGGTGGACACTTCTGTTGTCTGCAGCTTCTGCCATCTGAGGGGAAATGAGGCTTGCCAATGTGATGCCCATCTACAAGAAGGGCCTGAAAGAGGACCCGGGGAACTAGAGGCCTGTCAGCCTGACCTCAGTGCCCAGAAAGCTTATGGAGCGGTTCATATTGAGTGCACTCAACAGGCATGTGCAGGTCAACCAGGGGATCAGGCCCAGCCAGCATGGGTTCATGAAAGGCAGGTCCTGCTTGACCAACCTTATCTCCTTCTATGACCTGATGACCTGCCGACCTGCCTAGTGGATGAAGGAAAGGCTGTGGATGTCATCTGCCTGGACTTCAGCAAAGACTTCGACACCATCTGCTATAGCATTCCTAGGGAAGCTGGCGGCTCATGGCTTGGATGGGCATACTCTTTGCTGGGTAAAAAAATGGTTGGGTGGCCGAGCCCAGAGAGTAGTGGTGAATGGAGTTAAGTCCAGTTGGCAGCCGGTCACGAGCGGTGTTCCCCAGGGCTCTGTTTTGGGGCCAGCCTTGTTTAATATCTTTACCAACAATCTGGATGAGGAGATTGAGTGTGCCCTCAGTAAGTTTGCAGATGACACCAAACTGGGTGGGCGTGTCGATCTGCCGGAGGGTAGGATGGCCCTGCAGAGGGACCTGGACAGGCTGGACCGATGGGCCGAGGCCAACTGGATGAGGTTTAACAAGGCCAAGTGCCGGGTCCTGCACTTCGGTCACAACAACCCCATGCAGCGCTAGACGCCTGGGGAAGAGTGGCTGGAAAGCTGTCTGGCGGAAAAGGACCTGGGGGTGCTGGTTGGCAGCCAGCTGAACATGAGCCAGCAGTGTGCCCAGGCAGCCAAGAAGGCCAACAGCATCCTGGCTTGTATCAAGAATAGTGTGGCCAGCAGGAGCAGGGAGGTGATTGTGTCCCTGTACTCAGCACTGGTGAGGCCGCACCTGGAATACTGTGTCCAGTTTTGGGTCCCTCAGTACAAGAAAGACACTGAGGTGCTGGAGCATGTCCAGAGAAGGGCAACAAGGCTGGTGAAGGGTCTGGAGCACAGGCCTTATGAGGAGCGGCTGAGGGAACTGGAGTTGTTTAGCCTGGAGAAGAGGAGGCTGAGGGGAGACCTTATCGCTCTCTACAACTACCTGAAAGGAGGTTGTAGCAAGGTGGGTGTTGGTCTCTTCTCCCATGTAGTTAGCGATAGGACAAGAGGAAATGGGCTCAAGCTGCATCAGGGGAGGTTTAGATTGGATATTAGAAAAAATTTCTTCATGGAAAGGGTGGTCAGGCATTGGAACAGGCTGCCCAGAGAGGTGGTAGAGTCCCCATCCCTGGAAGTGTTCAAAAAATGGGTAGACGTGGCACTTTGGGACATGGTTGTGTGGGCATGGTGGTGTTGGGTTGATGGTTGGACTGATGATCTTAGAGGTCCTTTCCAACCTTAATGATTCCTAGTTTTTACTTTCATTATAAATGATCCATCCACCAAGCCAGGAAACATGAAATTGCTACTCTACCCTTAATTGGTTTAGTGTTGGACTTGGTAATGTTAGGTTAATGGTTGGACAGGATGATCTTAAAGGTCTTTTCCAACGTAAACAATTCTACGGTTCTATGATTCTATGAAAAACCCCCACCTTTCACCATTTTATAGACCATCCGCATACATTATTTTCAGATCTCAGACAGAAAGATTTCTGTTGATGGTTTGCTTAATACTATGTTTATTTCTTCTGTCTGCCTTTCAGTTTTGAGTTCATACTGTTATTTAAGTCCGAAGTGCTGTCACAATTAATGTCTAAAAATATAAATAAAAATCCCTTTCCCTCAAATGAGAAAATAAATTTCTAGTATTGCAAGGACTCTTACACATGATAAAATTAATATAGGGCAAATGTTTTCACTCATTTATCTGAGATATAGGTAAAGTTTGACACGTGTTCTAGGAATATGGTTTACCTTTGCCATGTAATAAGAAAGATGAGGGCTTTAAAAAATGAGCTTCATTTGAAAGTGTCCATTTAAACCCTGGAAACCAGATTCTGTGACCTCTGTTGATAGGATTTTTGCCTGATTAATGAAAGAAAAAAAGACTGAAATATTTTGCTCAGATTAGTATCAGCACAAGAGGTACATTCATTCCATCCTCTGTTGTGAGTAGAAACACAGTCAAACCTTTGTTAGACAGTACCCATCCTCCCTTCCCATGGGCGATACAAATCATGTCTTTCTCAGGAGAAAAATCTCCCATGCTCTTTCAAAAAGAAAAATCTAATGCATTTTGGAGGGATTTCTTCCCTTTTTATAGATACTGCTGGCCAAGAAAGAAATATAACTTAGGACACAGAACAGTTCTAGTGTGTAAACTTGTGGTGCCATACAATATGTCTTAATATTACAGGTTTAATACTAACTGCGCCCCAGTAATTTAATAATTCTGTGGGAAGACTGCTGGGTTATAGAGGATATTTGTCTTGTGATTTCTTTGTGGCAAATCAGAAATTACAGCAGTGCTCAAAGGAATAGAAATCTTAGATACTCATGACCTTCACTGAAACCCCTTTCGTCACTTGTCAGTTCTTTAAGGGGCAATTTAATTGTAGCTCTTTGGCGGTGACAAGGTAAGTGCTGGCATTTTGGCACTGTCATTCATTAACCTCATGCAATGTCAGCAGCAGTGCCTCAGACATGTCACCATTTCCCCAGTGATGGCAAACTGACTTTTAGGACATATGTTATTCCAGAGATGCCTACTAGACAAGTCTGCATGCTTCACATTCTTATGTATTGGGCATCATTTGTGCATTGTTTATGCAGTTAAATAGTTTCAAGAGTAAAACCAACTTGTCTAAATCCAGGAGAAGAAAATCTGCCATTTGCCATGAGCAGAAAACTACCTAAATCATTTATGTTGCTCAGAAATTAAAAATAAAAAGACAAAAAACCCAAACAAAAGTGACAAACAACAACAAAAAAAAAACCCCAAAAACTCTTGAGTATAAACTGACAGGAAACAAAACTCTATTATCATGATACCTTAAGGTTCAATAAAATTCTTTCATGTACAAATTTTTTAAAGCATAATTCAATAAATAAAATGCCAGAATGCAAGGCACACAATATACATTATAATTATTATTATTTATCTTGCATTTCATATTTCTGCATGCTTATAAGAAACCAAACTATTAATAATAAATAGATTGGGGAGAAGGATTGGTGTTGAGAAATATTTGCTGATAACAACAATAATTGCCAATGCCTAGAAAAATGGTATATATTTGATTGCATCTTTCCTCCACTTCTTCTTCATTTGGGCCTCAGAGTGACTGGGGATTCTGTGCAATACAGCAATATAAATTTTAATAATGACAATAATAATAATAAATGAGCTTGATTCTCACTTTGCAAATGCACAGTAGGAGAACAAAAGATCACTCAAAAATTAAGTAGTTGTTATGTTGATTTTGTGCATGTCTCAAGATGCAAACTTGAATCTAGATTTGAAACCCCAGAGATGCAAATCTTTTGGGTCCATCTATTCTTTGACCTCTTTCAAAATTTCTATCCATGTTGAAGCTGGATCTCAAAGCATTTCCATATTTCCATGCTATACAAAAGCCTATCCTGACTAGTCTAGACCTTGAACCAGCACCCAGGTATCTCCAGTGCCTGAAATGAGATAGGTGAGAATAGTCAGTTCTCCAGTCCGTTGCCTTGTTAGAAGGAGTTTAACCATATTCTTTTCTTTAACCAAAATGAAAGGATTTACTTCTGTCACTGAAAAAAACTCCAAAAACAGCAGATAGGAAGGAGCAACCTAGTCATAAAAAATTGACGGAAATGGGTTTACTAGGGATGTCTGAGGAGATATTTGAAAGAATTTCTACCAAAACCAAAATACAAAACCTATGAATATGTGAGTATTTAAACAAATTTTACTCTTTTTTTTTCTTCCCTTAAACAGTTTCCATTTTAAGCTACTTAAAAAGCATTATATATGAACATGTGTGTAAGAACATAGATATAAATATATGGCAAAAAATTAAGATAGGACTAGGTAAACAATGTGAACTTAAGGAAAAAAATTGTAAATTATTTAGGTTACTTTCTGCAAATTCTAAAGGAGCTTCTTATAAGAACACTAAACTTTTCCTTTCAGCAGAGATCACCTAATGAAATAATGTGTATTTCAAATGCAGAGATATCACAGTTCAAAAATACCCCATACAGTTCTGGTATTAAGGTGAAATTGCAGCAAATACCAATCACTTAGATAATTACTATTGTGCAGTTCAGAAAATGAAAATTCTATCTCAGAAAATTTTTATAACTTATGTATCTAGCACTTATTTCAGATAAAATAGCAAACTTCAGGAAAAAAAAAAGGCAAATTCCAGGTGAAATAGCAACACATTCCTAGGATAAGATTTAAATATTTTATTTTGCTGAATTACAAATGCTGCTTACTGATGCTTGCTTTAACATCTTTTTAAATTGCAGCTAAGTTTAAAAATCTATCATTGTTAAAATGTTAAAATGATACCTTTTTAATTTCAAAGTAGTTTCCTTCTATTTTTAATAAATATTGATCATATCAATGTGATTCTATGAAAAAATATTATTTATTGAAAGCAGCAGTTTCCAGAGAAAAAAAAGGTTTCAATGACTTATTTCTATCAGCTCTACTACTGACTTTAATAGAAGCTGTGTAGGTGAAAGCAAGGACATTGCTGAGAATGTATGAGAGTGGTGTGTAAGCAGAATGACTGAAACTCCATGCAGGTGAAGTTAAATGAATTGCAGTACAGTGCTGAGGGCCAAAACTAGACATTTCAGTGCACCATTACAGTGTACCTGTAAAGAAACAATAATAATTTCCAAATATTTTACTAGATGCAATTGTATATGTTATATAAACATGGTTCTGCGAGTAAAATGCTATCTGTGCTAAAGAAGTGTTAAATGTAGAAAGCATTAATGGCATCAGTAGAAAAGCAACAGAGACTATAACAGGGACTTTTCCAGTCAAAGAAGCGGTGACAGATGTAAAGAGAAAAATGAAAAAAAGCTCAATTAGAGAGTTAGAATACTGTCCTGTGAAAGCAATTCCATACTGATACACCAGACAGTTTAAGAATCCTCTTTTCTAAGAGCAGCACTTCACTACAGAGCTGCAGCTCAGACCCAGACTGAGAATGGCATTTTGCCAGGAGGGCCCGTTGCATGTTCACGCCAATCACACTAATTGATCCAACAGTATTTGCTATAGCAGTTTAAAAGAAGTTAGATTCTCTCTGGTTTTTATTCCCCTTTCCCTCCAGGGTTGGCAATACAGATGAGTGATTTCCTTTCATCATACATAAAGATTTGGAGACATAACATTAATTGCTGTCCTGACAGTTTCCAATTTGATGGCCAAAGATTGAACCAAAGCAAAAACAAGCGCAGGAATGACTGGATTGAAAGATTATGATGACTCTCGGAGCACTTTTCCCCCCCAGTTTTTCTGACACCTTTCCAGAGCTAAACTCCTTCTCACATATTAACCACAGCATTACAGAATTATAATATTTCCTACTGGTAAACTAAAGGCATTTCTTTGACTGCACAAATAACTAAAAACAAATTCTCAGTGGAACGAGCAAGTTATAAATATCCTTATAAGAAACGTATAGGTAAAGCTGATCCTACACTCCCTTGTTTCCTTTCCTTCTAAGTAAAATGTCACATTCTGCTCTACCTTATATTTGTATTGGCCCCCATTTCCATGCTATCTCACTTAAGGGGCTTCTCAGATGATTAACTCTCAAGTAACAAAGCATCAGATGGCTTTTATCAAGTCCTTTCTTCCCCTGAATGGGAAAAATGTGATACTACTGGCCCTGGAGAGCCAAGCAGGTCAATGTGAGGGCAGAACTGACTCATTATCTTTACTTTATATGTGTTTAACCAAAAAGGTGAGAGAAGCTAAATGAGATGGTGTTCTGCCTGAGAGAGCTGGCAGGGTAGGAAAACAACAGACAAAAAGGCTTGCTCCATCGACTCCTCCCAAACAGCAGTACCAAATCTTGCTTTGCTTCCTTTCCTGGAAAGATCTCGAAAAATTTAGTAAGCATAAATTAGTTATCCATGCATATCCACAATAAAATAGAAATTTGTATTAACTCTGGGACAGGGAGAAACAGGAAATGGATGTGAATTTGGTCCCCTTCATTTGTATCAGAAATAGTGTGGCCAGCAGGAGCAGGGAGGTGATTGTTGGACACTGGTGAGGCCACACCTCAAATACTGTGTTCAGTTTTGGGTCCCTCAATACAAGGAAGACATTGAGGTGCTGGAGCATGTCCAAAGAAGGGCAACAAAGCTGGTGAAGGGTCTGGAGCGCAAGTCTTATGAGGAGCGGCTGAGGGAACTGGAGTTGTTTAGCCTGGAGAAGAGGAGGCTGAGGGGAGACCTTATCGCTCTCTACAACTACCTGAAAGGAGGTTGTAGTGAGTTGGGTGTCAGTCTCTCTTCCCAAATGATTAAGTGATAGGACGAGAGGAAACGGCCTCAAGTTGTGCCAGGAGAGGCTTGGACTGGGTATTAGGAGAAATTTCTTCACTGAAAGGGTTATGGAACACTAGAACAGGCTTCCCAGGGAAATGGTTGAGTCGCCATCCCTGGAGGTATTTAAAAGATGTGTAGATGTGGCACTTAGGGACATGGTTTGCTGGTGGACTTGGCAGTGTTAGGTTAACGGTTGGATTCAATGATCTTAAAGGTCTTTTCCAACCTAAATGGTTCTATTATTTCAGCAGAATTAGGTTTAAAGAAATTAAAGCACTTGGTGACACTCAGGCAGGTGGTGGGACTTCTCTTCACACTCAAGTGTTTGATTGCTCATGGTTAGGTTGCCTAAAAATAGGAGTCTATAGCCACAGGGTAGCTCTGAGGGTACCTGCGTAGGGCAGAGAGATGTGACACAAAACCTGCATAAGCAGCTCCTGAAAGGCCAAATGGGATATCTCATGGTATCTCAAAAGGTACCAGACAATTTAGCATAGGTAAGCAACTCACAACCTTAAACTTAGCTGTTCATAACATGGTTTTCTATATGAGCTAGATGTAGAAGCGTCAGTTGTAGACAAGGGAAATAGAGTCAATGTAGTCAATGGAGAGGAAAGGGGAATTCAGCTCACCCTAAAGTACTGGCTCATCTGAGTTGCTCTCTAGGCTTCAATGACTGCAGTGATCAGATCGTTACAGATACTTGGAGAGCTCTGAATATATTCTAAACTATTCTTAGGTGTCTTATAAATATTCTGTTTGAATTTTTTTCCCCACAAAAAGCTCATCCTTTCATCCTATAATACCAGGCCTCATTTTTCACCCACTGAGCAATAAACCGATTATTTGGGTATATCATAAATATACCAAATGTAACAAGAGACAGAGTCTTCCTATTACAAGAAGTAACAAAATACATGAATTTTGGTTTTGATTTTGAAGTTATTTCACCATGGAGCAAGCCAGTTAGTGTCATTGCAGTATCCAAGGTCTGGAAGAACAGAGCAATATTTACATTCTTAATATCTCATTTTGATAGGAGTCCTTTGACCTGGGCTAGGAGAACCAGTAATTCAAAATTTCTGCTGAAAAAGAAAAAATTGAGAGTGAAAAATCCCCAAAGGCTGAACAAAAGAATGATAGTGTATATAATTTTGAGACACTCGGAGAGCAGTTCAGTAAGCTTTAAATGGAAGACAGGAAGCTGTGTATGTTTTCATAGCAAAATAATCTCTTGTAAATGCAGGACCAGCCAAAATCCTAGAAAAGTAATCTGCAGCAAAGGGAGGGAGTGAAAGAACATGATTCAGTAGAAAGAAAAACATTTATAGGAAAGAGGAGTCAGAGATTCTTGAAAGGATGCTCTCTTTGGCCAAAACTCCTGTAAGTCTTGAGAGGAAACTGTGATAAAGAAATGGCTTTAAGTATGCTCATTATTTTCTATAGGTCTGTGCATTTCTTATGATAAAAAAGTACAAAAACCTCTGAAAGGATACACACGTCTGCATGTCATCTTAACCCGGTTCAGAATTAAGCAATAAAATAGGGTATCTAGAGCTCTGCATGTGCTAGTAGCTCTACTGGGCCAAGGCTTGTTCTCTGGTCCCAAAGCCAGCTGGCACAGCACAGCTCACTTCCACGCAGATAAGCTCTTCTCAGCCCCAAAGCAGAATGGCCCCAGACCTGCTCTGTCCCCAGGCAGGACGAGGTGGCCCTGGCCAGAGCCATGGTGCTAGTCCAGCTCAAGCTGCTGGGCTTGGCCCTGCTTTGCTCACACCACCCACATGACTAGATGACCAGAAGAGCCATGGGAAGGTGCTTGCTTAAGTTAGCAGCAAATGCTAAGCCTTGGGTGTGGGTGGGTGAACAAAGGCTGGTCTGGCATGTGGTGCCACCCGCAAGCCCCAGTTGCACGTCCCATGGTAGGCCATGGGGGTTCAGCCTGGGCTCCTGCTGTGTGGCAGAAACCTGCAAGGGCTCATGTTCAGGGCATGTGCCTGTTCATGTTAATTTACTCTGCTCATTTCCCCTTTTCTCTTCTGCTTCCCTCCTTCTTAGTCTTTTCAATATTTTATCTGACATAAAAAAAACCACCCAACTTTAAAATAGTATCTGGCACTCTTAAGAAATTATTAAGAACTTACTCTCTAGTTCACCATCAAACTCAGCCAAGATCATATTTTACATACCCAAACAGACATGCAGACACTTTCAGGAATCTCTAATGCACTTTCATGTATTTTATTACCGGTCATTCTTTCTCATAGTTATAAAATTATGCACTTAATGTATAAAAATATTGCACAGGACAAATAATTTCAATTTAAATGTCAATGACTGTTTGTCCCCAGATTTACAAAATGGGTTGAGAACCCATATTTCTAAATATTTGCAGGCATCAATGTATTTTTATAGGTTTAATGAAACTGTAGTCCTCTCTAGTTTACCTGCAGTGAGATTATAAATGCAGATTATCCAGGTCATGGAGTGCAGAGCAACGCCAGGCCCCAAAGTGTTTCTGCTTAAAGCACAATACCACATAAGAAAAGCTATATTGCCTTGAAAGCTGTACTGTTCTCTGGTCCAGGAAACAAGACAGGATGAAACCTACTTGATTCAAGCTACTTTTACACAATGCTATTTTTACACAAAGCTCTTTGTTCCCAGAATGAGGAGGGCAAGCAAACACAGTGCAATATCATTGCTGACTACACTAACTAAGCTCAGGTCCAATTAGAGGTATGAATTCTACTTGCACCAAACTCTTTTTAGGTAGCTCTGCCTTAGTGTTTCAAAAATATCCTTTTCTGGTGGTGAGCTAGACATAGCTCCATGGATGATAAGGCAGACATCTTGGATCCAGTTCCAAACTGAAGTTAGTGGCTGAACTAGTAAATTATATAGTCCCAGCACACAAACCTGGTCAAAAGAACTGTCATCTACTTTGTGAAATTGTGAGACTTGTTCTCCAGAACAATTTGACCTTGGTAAGTGACACAGTCCCAGGCGATATTCAGGCATGCTCATGAACCACCCCAAATAGGCAATTTAGATGCTAACTTGTTCAGGAGAGCAGCACAGTATGAACATACCAAGACAATATCAGCTAGCTTTTGGGCAAGAGAACTGGACCTAATGCTGTTTTGTTTAGTAGTATATACTTAGACAGTAAATCTGGATGCACACAGACTAATCCCAGCTGAAGCTATCTCTAGTAAAATTGTTGCAGTGTCTCCCTAACCAACTCCTTGAAAGTCCTGGTTACTGCAAGGTTTGTTAATTTGGGCTCAGGGTGAGATCCTGGAGAACTTTTCCCCATGCATCTATGCCCTACCATGCTGAATCTAGCGAGCCTTTGCCGAACCATTATACTGAGGCGTGCTGTACAGGGAACCTCGGTGGCTCTGTTGGAGCTAGCATAATTTGCATGGCTGGAGCTGAAGGCGTATTAGTAAAACCAGACAGACTAACACTGGCTGGAGTTTTTCTGCTGCTTTCTCCAACAAACATTTATTATATTTTGTCCATCTCAGATTTTCTGTTTAGGAACTGATTATACATGGCTTTATATCAAATGAATATCTAAAGTAACACACGTAGCAGATCTGGAATACAACTGTAAACAAAGTCCCAATCCAAGAGTTAGCTAAGCACCTCTACTCTATTCAAGCAGGTAGATAAAATGATTGTGCCGCTCACTTCTTGGCACAATAGGGTAGGTCTTCAGTGGCCTTGAACTATCCTATGTAAAACTTCAGCACATACCCTGACTGCACATCCCAAAAAGTATAGTACTTGACATGTTTTTTTTGCCATACCAGTATATTTTTTTTTTAGTTAATAAGTATGAGCATCTTACCTGTCCATTAAGCTACAGAACACTTCTTTCTACAAACACTACAGGAACCACAGGTATCAGCCTTCTTTTTATTGCCATTTACCTGTGTGCCAAGTGTAGATGAATGTTGCATGGCAAATCCTACCATTGCTCAATTGGTTGGCAGTTTTCTTCCTGGACTTCAGTGAGGGCAGTATCTCACTTTTAGAGAGGAGTGCAGGGGGAGTTCTGAGCAAATGCTGTGCACAGTTGCAAACATCAGCAAGAGGGAGAAGGCAGTGGAAAAATCAGTAGAAGTAAAATAATTTTTGTAGGATCACCCAAAGATAGAACCTAGGAGTTCAAACCATTAAGTTTCCACTATAGCTATAGCAAACCCTAGGTATCTACGAATCTTGCAGTAATTGGTGCTTCAGCTATCCTAGCTGTCTTTGGTAACATGAACCCTGTGAGCAAATGAAGAATCAGAAGCAGGAATAGACTTAAATGCTTTCATAAAATTTCAAACACTGCAGTGAAAATATATACCTTTTCTTTCTTCAACACTTTCTGTTCATTTCCTTCTTATTTATTCACTGTGTTAGAATAATAACTTGATCCTTTTCATTTAGAGAAAACTGTATTATAATTTGCTGTCCCTGTATAGGTTCCATATGCACATGGAATAATGTGTTTAGAAACCAAAGGAAATAGATCTTTTAAAAATAATCTGTCATCCTGTAATACTCTCTATGGTGTTTTGATTCAAACTCAGTTCTTCCTGATCTCTCTCATTATTCACTGTTGAACTGTTTAATGACAGAGTTGCAGGCCAACTGGCAGGAAGCAGGGAAAGTATTATTTCCCTGCAATGTGAAGTTGAGTGTCTCACTTTCACTATTCTTTCACACCCAAGACAAATCCTGAGCTCTGTCACAATGGCCCACATTGATGAAAATGCCAAAAAGGTACAAAAAGACAGCAAATGAAAGACTTCTGGAAAGGTGTGTCAAGAAAATCAATGTAATACTTTTTAGCTTTTTGAAATCTTTGCATTAGCTACTCTTTTGTACAGTTACAGACATTTTTTAAGGAGACAGAGTGGAATCCCAGTTCCATTGAAATAAATAGTGAAATTCTAAATAAATTTGCCAGTAACAATACTTCTTGCTTACTCCTTTTGCTATCAAACCTTGCAAATTACCTTTTTGCTAACCAAGACCACTGCCTTCAGCAGGAACAGCTTTCTAGAATTCTCCAGTGAAAGCAGTATTCCTTTATAGAGAGAAAAGTATATGCATACTTGGAAGCTTCACACCGATGTTAGATAAAATCTGCTTTTTTTAAATAAATAAATAACATCTGCTGAAATCTTAGAACAGATATGATGAACTGCAAGCTGAAACACTTGCGTATATTTGGTGATTTGCATCAGCCATATGCAAGCATTACTCTATCAATAGTTCTGAAACTAAGGGTCAAATTCAGCTGTACAAGTGAGGATCACAACCAGAAATGGGAATTATCAGCAGAAGCCTAAAAACCACTGTTTTGTATATTAAACCTGGCTTGTATTTTAAAGATGGTTTTGCATGCTAACCAGTGTAGCTTTCATTCTCCAGACTCTTTCTTCTTGCTTTATATTTTTTTTTTTCTCCAGTTCTTTAGTGCTAGGCTTTTTACTTACAGGCAACACTTGACTTAATGTATTTGGGATGCAACTCAGCCTCTTCTCCTCTGATTCACCCAGTTCCCTCCTCCCTAGGTAACTGAAAGGTAATATCTTCACAAAAGCCTCCCCTTCTACCCCCCATCCAACACTAAATATCAATTTTCTCGTCTTTGTTACACTAAAAAACCCAATCATAATAATCTTGCCTTTCTTGAATTAATATCTCACTATTTTTCAGAGTTTTTACATGTATGTGAGAGGAGGTGTCTCTGTTTTCCTCTTTTGTTCCCAGTGTATTAGAACATAAAGATGAGCTGTACTGGCATACTTGTCTGGATCCATCAAGTTACAGTTACTGGTACAAGTCTTCTGTTGTCTATAGGATACCGACATATGCTATAATTCTTGTTCCATCACTGCCCTCAAGAGCGAACATCTGCTCCTATCCTATCATCACAGTTTTAATCTTCTTGTAGCTCCTGTTTCCTTGAAGAGCAATCCAAAGGAGACAGACCCTGTCTTTTACTTTTCTCCAGTTTTTGAACAGCTTCCAGGCTTTCACTAGAGCGAAGTGAATACCTCGAGCTCCCACCAGTATTCATTTAAATGAAAAACTGAATTCCCTTTAGCTGTGTTTGTGCCTGTGAGCAGATGGAGTGAGGTGGGAATCCAACTTGCTCACAGGCATAAACACAGTAACAGCAAATTGAATTTGCTATTCAAGAGTTGGGGGTCACAGTGCTTAGAGAGCAGCCACAGCCACTGTGCAAACTGCATCAAGAGTGGGAGCCGCAGGATTTGCGTCAATATGAAGTGTCCTCCCATCAGCTCCCAGGCATCGTGCTCTCTCACAGCCTTTCCCAGCTGTGATGGAGAGCTCCTGTTTGCCCATTCCATCCTGACTCACCTCTGTGATTTACACACTTTAAAAAAAATAAAAAATTCTGTACCCTCTGGCTAGGAAAAATTTTACCCGTTGAAATCACCAAAGGCAGGAACAAAAATAAAATATTCCCACAGCAGATCTTAATTCAGTGGTTAAGAGTATTCACAGGTACATGAAATAATGCTTTTGTATTGGTTTACAGTTGGACTGGATGATCATAAAGGTCTTTTCCAACCTAAATGATTCTATGAGTCTATGACTCTATTGTCAATAAAGTTCTGTGGTGACAATGCATAACCAAACATGCACACTCATCTTAGCAGTGCTAAGGAGCCTGTGTCCTTCGAGCATTTATCCCCACCTGATGAACACAGAAGATACTGCAAAACCACAAAAAACCCCATAGAGTCTAATAGAATGAGTTGCAACTTCAAGCAATGTAAAACTGAGTTGAGTCAGAGCCAAAATGCTGAATGTGAAAACCACATCGCCATCAAGCCCTTAAATTTGACAAAAGTTTTCTATTTATTTGAATACACCAGAACTTGGATGAAAACACCCTGGCATATTGTGGTGCATGAAATCCACATCTGAATCCCCCTTTCTGCTTTCTGGTCTGACTCTCCAGAATTTAAAGCTAGACCAACCAGTGTTGTCAAACATCATTTTCTCCTTTTGTTAATATTCACCAGCCCCATCTCCACTGCTTTGGAACATGGTTTTGGAAGAAGTCCACACAAGAACTAAGTCTCCTATGCAAATGTCTGCATTGTAACTTTAAATTGTTCTCTCATAATGAACCTCATACAACAGCAACGAAATGAAGCACCAGTCACAATTTCAATACCATATATTAATCTTTCTGCTTATTTGAGGGTGACAGCTGTCTGTGCTTGGCAGGTCTTTTCAATGCTACATTACATTTCACCATCCTCTTTGGAAATAGGGTTTGCCTCTTCCTTTACATTAAACATTTCATGATACATTCAACAATGGAAGAAATAATTCCTTTGAATGTTTTGTAATTTTTTTTTTTTTTTTTCTGATGGTAAAGACTGAATCAAAGGTGCTTGCAATTTTAAATTATCAGGCATAACTCTGATAGTGTCCCAATTTCTGCTGCAGGTGGACATCATTTATACAGAACAACATTTACAGCAGTGTCCTCACACCTTAATTTCAAATGACCTGAAAAACTGTTTCTGAACAAAATTAGAAAGATGTTTTTAACCTGTTTTTAGAAAAAAGGCATATGTGATTACAACTCTCCAAGTCAAACATTTAGTTTGTCCCCTCTCTGTCATGGTTTAACCTGGCAGGCAGCTAAACACCACACAGCTGTTTGCTCACTCCCCCCTGGTGGGATGGGGGAGAGAATCGGAAAAAGTTAAAACTCGTGCGTTGAGATAAAGACAAATTAATAGGACAGAAAAGGAAGCAAAAATAATAATAATGATAAAAGAATATACAAAACAAGTGATGCACTATGCAATTGCTCACCACCTGTTGACTGATGCCCAACCAGTCCCCAAGCAGCGGCCGCACCTCCCCCCCAGCCAACTCCCCCCAGGTTTTTGTTCAGCATAACATCATATGGTATGGAATATCCCTTTGGCCAGTTTGGGTCAGCTGTCCTGGCTGTGTCCCCTCCCAGATTCTTGTGCACCTCCATCCTTCTCATTGGCAGGCCAGTATGAGAAACTGAAAAGTCCTTGACTTAGTGTAAGCACTGCTCAGCAACAACCAGAACATTAGTGTGTTATCAGCATTATTCTCATCCTAAATCCAAAACACAGTACTATACCAGCTACTGGGAAGAAAATTAACTCTATCCCAGCCAAAACCAGCACAAGCTCCAAGGTATTAAATTCCTACTTAGTTCCTAAAAGTAGGTACCATATAAAGGAAAGACATCCATATTAGAGTGATCACTGAGGAAAAAGCCATGAGGTCAGAGATCAGGGCAGCCACATGGGAAACAGTCACACAGCAAAATGCCTAAAGTTCTGGGTTTTGTGGAATTATTTGTTTTTCAGAAGAACCCAAAAGAGTAAAATGCAATGCATTTTATAGGATTTTGATACAGTAAATGTCATCATGCTCTTAACACACCCAGCACTGAATGCAGGAGGCACTGAGAAATTAGGAGGATGGTTGAGTGACACAAGACTGCTCCTGGGGGCAATCTCAGAAAGGTGTCTGCCTCAACCTTCTTCTGCTCTCCATCAGAGAAAATTACAACAACTGAAGTCTGTGCCTGCCTTACAGAAGTCGTCAGACCTTCCCTGTTGGACCACATCAATGCTGATCGTAAATGTACATTGAAACATGTCTGAAATGGGACTCCTATGTCATTCCTTTGTTACCTGCAAATGGTTGTGAACTGGTGAAGTAAGACTACTTGTCAACCCAAGTTTTGATATTCAGATCTGGTCACACTGAATTAACATAGCTATGATACATATATAGTACAGGACGTTACTTTAGGTCACATCAAAGCAGGCAGAGGTGTGATGTGGTACAACCTGTTACAACATGATACCATCATGATTTCCTAATAAGAGTCTGAACATTTTAAAAGCAGTGTATAGAAATGAACATACTTCTGAAGAGAAATGTTTACAAATCCTAAAGAACAGTCATGGAACACAATAGTCAGAAGACACATTGCTGACTAGCAAATTTAAAAGTTTTTAAATTACAGAGCAAATTCATTGCTTAAATACAAAAGAACACATTTCAAATAACACCTGTGTGACCTCTGTATTTGCTCTCTCATTGCACCCTTGCTGCATTGGTTTTCAAACTAATGAAGTATTTGCTTTTTCTTAAAAAAACCCTGAAACAAAGAATATTTTGCAGCATATATAGCTGCCTAGACTAGCCTTAGCTAGCACAAAGGAGTTAAAATGTATAAAAGATTTGTTGATAACAGGAAAGTTGCTGTGTTCCCCTTCCCCACCTGCCCTAGAATAGGAGTCAAAAATGTTCAAAGCAGGGCAAAAGTATCTCAGTAATTCCTTGCAGAAATTTCATATTCTTTAATCCTCAGACCCCCACTTGCTTTCAGAGAAAACCATACATTTATCATCCTAAACCAAATAGTTCACAAATGCCAGCATATGACAAAATTCTGCCCTTATTAATACTGAAATAGGAAAATCTGCTGGAAACCCTTATTTTTACGGTGTTATACCAGTTGCATACCAGTTTAACTTGAACATTAGTTGTCCCAGTGGAACAGAAATAATGTAAGTGATTCAAGAAATTTGTTGGAAAGATAGTGATTGCATGCACTTTTAATATATTGAAAGCTTTCATTTTGAACCGGCAGTGAAAATATATTAAAAAAAAAAAAAAACAATCAAAGCAAACAACATCCAGCATGCTCTGAAAAAGCTTTGCTTTTGGCCTAATTAAAACATTGTACTTTGATGGGTTAGTTTCTTGGTGTATTTGTACTTAGTTGGTTATTTGATTCATTGCTTAAAAATAAAATATTTTCAAGTACTAGAACTAAATTTTTATCAAAGTCTTTAAAAAAAAATATGCAGGACATTTAAAAGGTACACCTCTTTAAGATTAATCAATATGCTTTGTAGTAGACTTATTGCATTAAGTTCTACCTGAGTGCTGAATCCATGAACAACGGCACCAACTTTCAAACAGTGCATGTATACACATGTGCCAGGAAAATGGTGCACAAGAGCCACAGGAGCACACAGAACATAGGACATTGTCACCAGTGATACCTACTAACAAATGACAGGATATTACCCCACCCACAATTTTGAGTGAGAACTACCCCTGGTAGCTGTGATGGCCTTTTTGAAACTGTATGAAACAGATCAACCTTGATGATTCCCCATGGAATGTTGCAAAGTAAGAAAAAACCAACCAACCAACCAACATCCAAAAAAGAACAACATAAAAGTTGCTCATGAAGTTTTTTCCAGCATGTCAAAGAAAATATTCCTTTCTTTTTTCCTGAATACAAATATATGAACCAGTTTAAATTGACATATCTAAGGGATTAGTAAAAGCCTACATATTTATTAATTTTCTACCAAAAGCAAGGGACTTTATAAATAATAAAAAGAAAATCAGTCCAGGCACAAAGTCTTATTTTTAGAGAATATTTTACAAACAATAATAAAGGGAAGAGGGATTTGGCTTAGTGACATGTTAGCAATAGTTCCTGGAGAAAAAATGAAATATCTGGAGTCAGAGACATTATAGGTTTAAAAAAAATTGGAAAAAAAAAAAAAAGAAAAGAAAAGAAAGAAAAAGAGCTGAAAACAAAGATTAGATTTGGCAATTCACTTCCCACCCATCATTTTTTCACAGTTCACATTGACAAAATACTTTATGCAAGAAAATAAAATTATCCACAACATGCTTAAGCCATTTCATGTTAAACAATCTGGAGATAATTTTTCTACATAAACAAGCTGGATTGTTCTTTGATGTTACCTAAATTACAAACTGCTGAAGATTTGCATGCTAAAGTTACTTTTGCAATTGGTGAGCTTTCATGCTGAGTCCTATATAAAATGACTCCTTTATAGTCTGGATGCTTGTTATGACTATCTTTTAAAAAAAATTAGTTGTATTGTAAGAACAAACACATATATCTCAAAAGATTATGTGTTGGAGATGAACAGCAAAAATTTGCTAAGTTCTTCCAACTAAGACCATTTGAACGTCATTTACGTTGTCAGTTGTCCATGAAAACTCTGGAAACTGTGTTTCACAGCCTTGATATTTGCACTCAAATGCACTCTATTGGATTTTAAAGTTATTTCCATTACACTGGTAGGGTCTTGGGGCAAATTTCCTGCTGGTGTCCATGTCAGGATACACTGTCCTTTTCCCAGCTAAGGATTAGAACTTCATTCTGCCTGTAAGTCCAAAGCGTAGAACTAAAGAGAAGTCTGACAAATACTTAAGAACAAGAAATAAATACAGTAGCTGGTGGTCAGATATTAAGATGAGAATAATTCTAGGGCTGAGAACCTGAGCATATGCACATAGACATAAACATACATATGCAAACATAAACACAAATACATCTTTCTTTGCAGATACAAAACTTTTGCAGGAGTTTCTGGATCCTCTGCAACATAGGGATTCAAGCATTTTGGTGGTAGGACTACAATGCAGTATAGAATATACGAAAAATATTCCCAGACAAGCTGTTTAAAAAGTTTCATTTTTTCTTTGATTTTCTACATGTATATCATTCACTTTAATTACTCCAGAAGCCAATTAAACTGACTAAATGGTACAAGAAATGTATAAAAAAGTGTTCTCTTACCTTAAAACGCATCATAAAATGTTTGTTCTGTAAGCTGAAGGCTCTGACAATTCAGAGATCACCATGCATGCCAATAAGGTGTAAGAGTAGCAAACGTAAACTGCAAAAATTCTCAGGCTCATGAAAAGTGCTAAAACATTCTCACAGGTCACTGAATTGTCCTGCACTTCAATTGAAATCTAAAACCCACCACCTGCTTCCTCCGTTCCCTGTCGTTTTCTCTATGTGCTGGAATGGGCCCTGTTCTTTTATCTCCAAGAGCATTTCCCTTTTCTGTGTTCTTCCTACACTTCAGAGAAGTAACTCCCTTCCCTCCCACATTCCCTTTTTACAATGCCAAGGCTTGGTTTACATTAAATAAGGATGAGGCACACAATTAACCCTGTACTTGTTATCATGCTTGAGCTAACTTGTGCCTATTATTTAACTGAGCGAGAATGTCCTCTTGGCTCAAGCAAAAAAATGGACTGCAAGCTTGGAACATGTTTACGTGCTTGCCTTTTTTTTTTTCAAAGTGCTCATCAAAGAGGGGCATGTTTGGAGAGGTCCTCTTGCAAAACAACAAACTTCAGGCTTGTAAAAGTCACGACAGATTGAGAGAGACCTGAAAATAATGATAGCTGACTGTCTTTATGGCTTACAGCACGTTTCGTCCAGGAAAAGTACCACATGCATTGAAAGCAGACATTTTATCCATCACTGAAATACAGGTGTTTTGAGGGAAAAATGCAGCTAGTGTATTTTCTGAATGTTTCTGGCCCAGTCAATAGGCTAGTTAGGGACACTGGAAGCCCAGGCATTTGACAAAGGGAGGGAAGAGCAAGTTACTGTGTACCAGAGTGATCTTCCTTCCCTGATGCTTTTAAAAATTTCGTGTAAGGTTTCTGTTCTCTGTCCTAGAAGTCAGCCTGGTTTGACTTGTTTGTCTGATGACTTGAATAAATACAACAGGATTGTCCCCGCCGCCCCCATCTATGCAGGATTCAGGCTGCCCCTTAGCACAAGTGGTCAGTGGCTTAGAAAAAGAGGAGACCTCTGTCTGGAGACAGAGGACTGTAGTTTCATGCTTACATGAATGTAAATGTTTTCACATTTCAAAATGTACTATAAATATTTGAAAACAGAAATGTTTGCATTTAGTAAATGTTACAGTGAAGAGCTCTATGTTACAGTTATCTCAATGGTTTTGGTTCTCAGCTAGATACAACCCTAAAATGTGCAATAACCAGAAATACCGAGAGTGTTTTACCATCTCACTTCAGAAGGACAAGAAGTTGTGTGTTGTGGAGACAGATGTACCCTAGAACCAGCCCAGAAAATAAACACCCTAACTGTAACTCCAAAAAGAAACAACAGAACAATTTTGAAAAAAAAAGAAAAAAAAAAGAATCATATAGTTAATAATCCATATTTATTGCTAAATTCATTTAAGTTTCTCGACCAGGTCCTTATTTTCTAATCTCTGATTATACAGATGCAAAAAACAATAACAATTGCAAAGCTCTGTGAAGTCTCTGTCAGAGAAAAGTCTTGCCCATACTAATAATCTGTTGTAGATGCTGCACCACACTAAATGACAGAAAATTAAATAAGAATTTCTCTTTACATTCACAGGTTACTAAGAATAGCCTTCCATTGAATAATACAAATAGTTTGACAATGCTATGTTTGTAATTCAAAAAATAATCATTTTAAAGGTAGCAGTAACTGCTAATAGAATAACAGATATCTTTCGTTATGGTATAGTCATGTGACAATAGTCTCACAGTTTTAGTAACTGGAAACAATGTTGTAATTTAAGTTGCTGCATGAAGATCTTTTAATTGCTAGCCATCATAGGTCCATGTGGTTTATAGGAGAATGTGATGACAGTCAACAAGCCAGTTCTGCTAATTGCCAGCACAACCTTAGACAACCAACTTGCCATGCTTTCACTGTTTTATCATATACTTCTTTACAGTTTGTTCTTTCTGTCACCAAACATAATACATGTTGAACAGATGTGATTTTCAAGAACTCTGCCAAATTTTTATTGTCCTTATGTTACATAAATTATTTCTTCCTGTGATGGAGACAGCCCAAGCTCCTCACTTGAGATCATTAAACTTTTGGCTTTGAGAATTTCTGGACCACACTCGACTTTGTTGTCTATATATTCCACTGGTGCTGTGAGGGAGGAGAAGATCCTTGCATCTTCTTTCTTCCTCAGGAAACTAATTTTTCATTAAAAACAATCACAATCCATTTTTGCCCTTAGCAAGCCTTTCAACTACAGTTGAAAGAAAAACATGGTGTGCCACTCTTGCCTTGTACCTGCTTTTGGACTTCAGGAGTTGGTTAAGTGCCTAGAGTGTGGAAGAGGGAGCACTTTTACTCTTCCCACCTTTTTCCTAGAATACTTTACACTAACAAGCTGACCAGTGACACAAAGAAAGCTTCAGAGATTTTGTCTACAATACTGAGTCCTTGCCAAGAAAGTTCTCCACGTTAAATGACTTAGTTAAAATATTTTTGTCACCTTGAATGTAACTGCAGTAAGCAAGAAGCTTTGTGAATTTATTTAATGCCATTTCTGGAGGTGATAAAGCTCTGTCAACCACAACATTTCTTTTCCGATACATAGCATCTCATGATAAAGAGTTGTTGATCTTTTAACAGCAGCAACGCTTCTCTTGCATGAGCAAGCAGCTCGTGCTGGTTTTGGCTGGGGTAGAGTTAATTTTCTTCATAGGAGCTAGTATGGGGCTATGTTTTGGATTTGTGCTGGAAACAGTGTTGATAATATAGGGATGCTTTCATTACTGCTGAGCAGTACTTGCATACTGTCAAGACATTTTCTGCTTCTCACCCCACCCCACCAGTAAGTGGGCTGGGGGTGCACAAGACATTGAGAGGGGACACAGCTGGGACAGCTGACCCCAACTGACCAAAGGGATATGCCATGCCATATGATGTCATGCCCAGCATATGAAGCTGGGGAAGAAGAAGGAAGGGGGAGAAGTTGGAAGTGATGGCGTTTTGTCTTCCCAAGTAACCATTAAGTGTGATGGAGCCCTGCTTTCCTGGGGATGGCTGAACACCTGCCTGCTGATGGGAAGTAGTGAATGAATTCCTTATCTTGCTTTGCTTGTGCACGTGGCTTTTGCTTTACCTATTAAACTGTCTTTATCTCAACCCATGAGTTTTCTCACTTTTACTCTTCTGATTCTCTCCCCCATCCCACTGCTGGGGGAGTGAGCAAGTGGCTGTGTGGGGCTTAGTTGCCGGCTGGGGTTAAACCATGATGCAGCTGCACTGATTGGATGATAATGTCAGCATATAAAAGACTCTATCATGAGTTTATTTGGAAAAAGAATAGTCTTTGATGGCCTTTATGATGCAGTCTTGAATCAGGGTATCTCAGTTGGATCCTTGTAAATCTAGATGAATTTTTATTTTATTTTACTCCCAATTCCAGAAATACATGGGTAAATCTGGAGTAACTTTAAGTCAGTGACCCGTCCTTGTTATATGAAACTATACAACAGAGAAATCAAGACCAATGACATGTGCAAGATTATCAACAGCATAACTGAGATTAGAATCTGGATCTTTGTGTCTTCAATTTTCTTCACTTTTTATTTCATAAGAGTTTATAGGCTGGATTCTCAGACAGCATAAATGTGCATTGATTTCTGTCTGGCATCAGTTCTAACAGATCCTGTTATGTGCTCATAGCATTCTCAATTTTTCCTATGGAACTATCATGTCAAGCATGTGTAGTATCCATTTTCTTGAAATGGAGTACGATTTACAACTAAGATGTAGAGATAACAGATCTGAGGATAAAGTGTTCTATGCAACAGTGTGTGTATTTATGGGGTCAAATCTTGTCATTCTTTTGATCTAAACAGTGCTTAACTATTGCTTTAGACTCTGAGAAGAGGTTTATGGTATGCAATGGAGCATGGGGTAGAAATCCCTGAATGAACTCCAATGCAGTGCTCAGTACAGATGTGTGGTAGGCAATGTAGGTAACAATTCTGCAGACAGCTGCACATCATGCTCTATACCAGGGCATGCTACCACCCAGAGATGTACTATTTATGAATCCACCTGTTCTCTGTTTCAGTAGAAACTCCTGCAAATGAAAAGGAAGACCTATGTTATGCAACCAGTTAATAATTTATTGTAGGTTTTCCCTAAACTTTCCACAAGTGGCCAAACTTGTCACAAGTCAGTTTGTGAAAAACAGAATAAAATCTCTGCTCTACAGACTTCAGAATACAAAAGAATAAATGTTAGATATCTTCTCTTTATCATGTACTGAAGTCCACAAATTCCCATAGATTACTCCAACACACTTTTATACTAAACAAAGAATCTGGTTCTCTCTACTTTGACTTTTTCCCCATAAAACCCACATGGAGAAATGGATGAACATACTTCAGGACTGCATACTCTTTAGGGTTTATAATCATAGAACCATTTAGGTTGGAAAAGACCTGTAAGATCATTGAGTCCAACTGTAAACCCAACACTGCCAAGCAAGTCCACCACTAAACCATGTCCCTAAGCATCTATATGTCTTTTAAATACTTCCAGGGATGGGGACTCAACCACTTCCCTGGGAAGCCTGTTGTAGTGTTTGATAACCCTTTTGGTGAAAAAAAATTTCCTAATATCCAATCTAAACCTCCCCTGGCACAACCTGAGGGCGTTTCCTCTTGTCCTATCACTTGTTATTTGGGAGAAGAGACCAACACCCACCTCACTACAACCTCCTTTCAGGTAGTTGTAGATAGTGATAAGGTCTCCCCTCAGCCTCCTCTTCTCCAGGCTAAACAACCCCAGTTCCCTCAGCTGCTCCTCATAAGGTCTGTGCTCCAGACCCTTCACCAGCTTCATTGCCCTTCTTTGGACATGCTCCAGCATCTCGATAGTGTAAGTTACTGCATATTTTCAAAGGGGTAAGTGCAACAAAACCCCACCTCAGAGACTGTGATATTCAGAATTTGGATTTTGCTGCCTGGCCTAGTTCTGAATTGACCATCATTGTACAGGATGCTCAGTTAGGGCAAAGAGGGAAGCGACTATCCACAGTCTCATTTACAGAGCATTGGCTCCTTGCAAACAAGATATTCACCTATGGAATAGGATTCTTTTGGGACCATATGCCATTTATAATTTAGAGCAGCCTTGAGGCTTTTCTAACTTGCACCAGGCCTCAATTAGTCATAGCTGGGGGATCTGCAAGCAGCAGAAGCCATTGTGTTAACAGATCCAAAGCAAAGGAGACAACTAAAGGATATTGCAGCCCTTTGGTTTCCATAGTGCAGATAACAAAGCTCTTGGGCTGGTGCCCAGTACTTTATATGGGAAAAATGGGTAAACTGTTCGTCACAGACAAAACCTCTCTTAGCATAATTCATCTATTACTGTGCTTCTAAATTATTCATTTTTTTGATTAATGAAAATATGCTAATTAAGAAATTGCTGTTAAAAAGGTATAAATATATTTCATTGCCTAAAGTAATTAGAATAAGTAATTACTTAAACATTATGATTTAAAATTAAATAATTTCTTTGATAGCAAACTGAATGAGATGTCTAATATGCTTGATATAAACTGCTTAGCCTAACGACAGTCCTTTTAATATTGTTTACATAAGATAGACACATGTTTCACAAAATCTTAACATTGATACTAGTACTTTTGAAGATCATCTTTTGCTTTGTTCATTCATCTTTTGGCTTGACCTTAGAAATAGAACACACTAGACTTAATTCAAGCAAGCAATTAGACAGACACCTGACTTCTAGCTTTACAATGGTATATTGACTCCTTCCATGCCTGCATTTACAATTCATTTCCATGCTTTGCTGGACCACAGCCATACAGTACAGGAAGTTCTCAGCTACTCAAAACAATGAATTTTTCTCATTCCTTCCAGAAATCAGACAAAAACCTTCAGATCTTATTAGGACCTTTTCCTGCAGATGACCATATACATCACACTGTGTATCTGTGTCCTTGGCAGGTCCAGATGAAGGGTTCAATCTTATCCTCAGCAAGGTGTGGCAACTACTCTGGTGTTCTGGCTAAAGTCTCTTGTTTCTTTTTCCCTCCTTCATCAATTTCCTAAGAAAACTAATGCTGCTATATAAACACAGACTCCCACACCTTCATCCTCTCTTCTGGTTTAAATGCCTTTATCATCTCTGGCATTCCATATCACTGATAACATCATTTGCAATGGCTATGTCTTTCAAGCACATAGACTTTGTCTAAGTACTCCCACTGTGGTGAGAATAGAAATTTCCTGCCGTCAGGTCTGTCTGGTGAGCAGATGAGAAACTTCCCATGAAAATCAAGGGAAGCAGAAATACAATATAAGAGAGCAATGAGTGAGTGATATGGATCATTTCTAGATCAGGCATGGAAAAAAATGATTGTAGTAATAATGAAAACCAAGAAAGGCTCTCTCATTAGTTACTCTGTTCAGTAATAGCTCCTTTACTGATAGCTCTGTATTTTCCATAAGGCTAGTGTAAGTTTTCTGTCAAAGTCATTCTTACAACTTTTCATGCTGGGAGTGTACAATCACTGGGAGAGTACACTCTCTAGAAGTAAAACCTGTTATACAAAAGTCAAAAGGAGTATCGCTTCAGCCGCTTGTGTAGTCACCTACTTGTATTTTAGGATACAGCTACTACCCAGGAACGCATAGTCAAGTATCAGCATGAAGAGGTCTGGGTCATAAAAGTCAGCAACAGCTTGAGTGAGCTGAAGAGCAGCAGAAAACAGGAAGTTTTTTTCATGAGTTTTCAGCTGTGACCTGTGGCTGTGTTATCCTGCAAGAGAAAGGCTAGGTCGGAGGAAGCATAAGAGTTTTCCTTGATTCTAGGCAGATGGCTTGTGAAATATAATCCTGTCGGGAGTAGAAGGGCCCCTGAAGATCCTGGGTAAAGAAAAAGGCATGACTGATGTGTTGAACTTACTTTGGAAGAAGAAATCTTGGTGAAAACAGAACTTGAATTCTGTGGTTAGAGTTTTACTGTTAGATACCCAGACTTAATATATCACCTTATGCTCTTGCACTCCACAGATTACCATTCTATAGGTTTTGGACATCATCAGGACTGTTGCCAGGGGTCAGGGAGGAAGGACGGGCTAACTCTGGCTATCTAACAAAACTGCACTGAAATACTAATTTATGCACCAGTAAGCAACATGCTACAGAGCCTGAGAGTTAAGGCACCTAATCAGCTCAGTCAGTGAGTAAATGAAATGATATATTCAAGTCTGAGTATCAGACACATTGCAGCAGAATTTTCATGCTCCATCACCGGCTTTGGGCAGTCAGTCAGATCTCCGCAACACCCTGCAAACTATCCATGACTTGGCTGCTGGCTCTCTATTAGAAAGACCCATCATCACTTCTCCCATAATTATTCTCTTAAGATTATTTCCGCAGTACTTGGTGTGAACAACGTTCATAAGTTTGCACCTGTTGATTTGTGGCAACAGAGTCTGATTTTCTCAAGTAATTCAATGAAGTTCTGCCAGCACCAGGATGTCAGAACAAGTGAAAAACCTGAATAGACACATTTGTCAATCACATTAGGTGTCCAAGATGAAATGAGTGAATAAATGAAAGCCATTTTTCTAGTGAGCAGCTGCCCTCATTACTAAAGATCCTGTTAAGATTAAGGCTGTGCTGCCAGCTTCTTTTTTTCAGTTAAGAAAAATAAAAGTAAAGTTAATACTAACAACATTTAATTTAAAATAAGACAGCTGAAAATACTTTATATGAACCAAATACTTAAAAAAAATTTTTTTGCTTCACCTGAACTACAATTTTTGCCTTGAATATGAGAATCTGCTATTTAATTTTTTAAAATAAAATCAAAATAAAATCCTAAATAAATAATAATAATAAGGTGGTTTCAATTGCAAAATCAATATACTATGATTTTATTGCACTTGTGTGTTATTTTCAGTTCCCACTAAAGAAATTGAGGGAGATCAAGAAAGCTTGCTGAAACAGCTTGACAGTGTCAAAACCAGAGGATTCACTGAAAAAGTTGCCAGTCCACAACGTCACCCAGTTTCTATCACCTCCCAAAGCATCTGAGCAAGAAACATAGTTACTGTGAATGTGCTTGGTTACAAATGGTGGTACCTGATGAGCTTAAAGATTATGTTTAAATGTAAAATATTAATATTCTCTGGCAGTGTAACTATTTCTCATTTTCATGAGGAGTCAAATGAGGATGAAATTTAGGAGGGTAGAACAGGACAGACCAGTCTTACCAGGTGAAATTTTCAAGGATAACTATAAAGCCAACAACAGCAATACCCATGTAGCTAATGAGGAAACACACCTAAATGATGGATGATACTGCCTTTCCATGCTGACTTGCTATGAACCATACAAAAACCTCACCTTGCTCTATAGAAATGAGAGAAGAAAGAAAGAAATATGTTTTTCATGTATTAAATGTAACAATGAGCAGAGAAAATTCCTATGAAATTAATTTATAATGGTAAATATTAATAAGGGCCAGATTTTTAGCAGGAGTAAATTGGCAGATTACTAATACTACACACAAATTTTTACAATAGGAGTCTCATACTGTATTTTAGGTTGCTGCAAATAGTGACTGTGAAATGATAGAGGATGATACAGATGTACTAACCTAGTCACCTAAAGCACTTTAACCCTGAATGCATCCACTCTCTCCTTTGCATGCACTCTTTCTGCAGCTTTTTCACACAGACACACTCACTCGCTTATTTACATTTCAGAAATGGGTTACATCTTAGTGTGGCACCAGAAAAGATAATTTTCTGCTTACAGAAAGTATAAAGACTGTGGTGATTAAGGACTGGATTCCTTCACAAGACTCAGCCAAAATTTGTTACCTGCTTGGCAACACCTGGTCACGCCGTGGCGTGAGGCCAGTGCTCTTGCAATGCTAATGACAGCCAGGGACCTGTTAGGTCCCCTCATTTAGCTGATAAATCAGTGCCCGTGCTAGCCACTGTGCCTTTGTTTTCATTTTTCACTCAGAAATTTTCATCGTCTTTCAGCGCCACCTTTAAACTTGAGTTTCCCCAAGCTGCTTGTGGGAGGATGAGAAGCCCATTTAAATGAAGTTCAATTGCTTATGCTGTTCAGAAATACCTTGCTGTTGCACCTGCTTGGCCTGCTTTCTGCCTGTGTGTGTGGTTCTCTTTCATCTTAACAGTCATATTGCAAAACTGTTAAAGCAGAAGCCTTTTCTTTCATGTTCGCCTTCTTTAACATTTTCATTGATTTCATAAAATAATTTTTTCAGTGCAGCTGCTGTTGTATCATGGTAGTCATGAAAACCTCTGTGGGATTAATGGCTTTGACTAAGAAGCAGAGAAAACATTGTAATTTTCCTTAATCTTCCTTTGAATTTGGAGTCTGCTGAAACCTGAAGCTCAGGGCTTCAAGATAAAAAAGAAATTCATAGTGTGTGGTATCAAAACTACTGGATCTCTCTGAGGTCCAGCATAATTTTCCAACATTTTGGGTGTAATTTACCTCGTAACATATGTAATTTAAAAAACAGTGTTGGTGTGTGTCTTCCCACAGACAATATTAAATAGATTCTGGAGCCAGTAAAATGTTAATTGAAGATTGTTTCATCTAGCTATTTCTGTATCTGGATGACTTAGAAATTACAGAGACTTTGAGTTATTAAGACCAGATTTTTTTTTGTTTCTAAATGAAATGCAGCTAGCATTTACCATAAATAAAGCAGATTTGAAAATGGTAGTTTATTTCTATATAATTATTTAATTTTTATCTCCCTTTGCTAAGTTTCTATAATATATTAAAATTAGAATTATAGTATAATTTAAGTTTGAAGGGATCTCTGGAAGTCCAAGCTCCTCCTCAGAACAAGCCAACTTCACAGTTAAATGAAGAGAGTGTTGTCCTGTCAAGTCTGAAAAACCTTACAGGGTGGAGCCTGTACTCCCCCAGTGATCATCCTGCTCCTTTTTGTATATATCCAGTTGGAATTTCACTCCTTTCAATGTGTGACCAAAGACTATGTCCTTTTTTTGTGCTCTTCAGATGAAAATCCATCTCTAGCTATGAGGAATTGCTGTGGGTAAAATGAATTCTCCAGCACTGGGGAAGCTGGAACTACTCAACCTGTTCTAGCAGTAGCTATAAGAGACATCAAACAGTGCTGTACCACAGCGTTGAAGCTAGCAGAGTCTTTGCTAGCTGCAGGCTTTGTGGCTGTCATTCCTTCCATAACAACTGACTCTCTGTCCAGAGCTGTGGAAAGACTCTGAAGATTTTCTACTGGAGTAGCTCTCTGAAAAACATCTGAATAGACCCATTTAAATAAAAAAGGTACCAACCAGAGATGTGCACACTCTTCCTTTTCACCCGTATCATAAGACCATAAGTTTAATTTTTCTGGGGAAAAAAAAAAAAAGAAGAAGAAGAGTCACTCAGTCCATCAGAGTCCATCAGATTGACTGTAGAGACAGGCCAACTCACCCTTCCTCATTTCTAAAAAAATTGAAGTGCTATATATTTTCTTCAACAGAAGACAGTAAAAAAAAAATGTACTATATCCGTTAGGCCTTGGCTGCTTTTGACTGCAAAAGCAAAATCATGTTCAAGTCAAACAAAATTCAGAGCAAGCTACTAACACAAACCATTCTAGTTGATGAGCACCAAGGAAACTACATTTTCAGACAAATGTTTTGGCTGCCTGCTTCCTCCAGTGTTTTGAATTGCTTTTCCATTTTGCTCTTGTTCACATTTATAGCTCAGTGTTTTAAAATAAAAGCCAGCATAATTGTCTTCTTTCTATTACCCTAGTGCCTTTATCTCTCCTTCTCAGGAGATTTTTCTTACTTTTTACACATTCAGACCCCAGTCCAGAAAACCACTGAGATTCTGTTTCATACAGCCAGATGCAAACATGCTGAATGCTGAGCATGTTCTCAAGCAATTCCCTGAATTGCAGGCAATGGTCTTCCCTATAAACTGCGCTGTCCTCTCAAAGGGATGCACATCACACAGCTCTCAGTACCTGGCATCCTGCTCACCTGAGCAGTGTGAGAGATAGGGCATTGCCCAACCTTCATCCCTTGACGTTTCAGCATGCCATGGCTCAGCCTGCAAGACAGCATAAATGCTGATACTACCAACGTGAAAGTTGCTTCTTTCCTGAAGTGATGGGTGAGCAGGGAATGATTTATATCTTGCACAGGACGCATCTGCACCGCACAGTTCACCACATGCAGAAACCCCTTATCTAGCTCTCAGCAAACCTATCGCAGGACCATTTGCCTCAGCATGAGCTCCAAGCAGATTAATTTGCCTCTTTTATTGTTTCTCTTCTTGTTTAAGGGTTAAAGTACAATGAAAACCAAGCTGCATTTAGAAGCCTGACTTAGATTTCACAGGGTCCCTTAAGGGCATTTAGAATATTAAAAATAAAGGTGTTTCTAGTAAGGCTAGAGCTCTGTGGGTTTTAATTTCTCTTTATCCATTGTTTTCAGCAATCTTTTGAGGGCAACTCATCTTTCAGCTGCATGACATGAATTCACTCCTTTGTCCAAAGAGATGCTGTAAACCAAGGAAGTGTTTTATTTTGAGTATCAGTGTTCAAACCCATCAATATTTTATTCTGAGTTAGAAGTCCTCATAGTGAGCTGGAACTTGTGCCATGAACAGTTACCACAGCCCTTGATCACTGGCTGCACTGTGAGATCAGTTTTCTGTATTCATAAGGCCTTGACTATAGTAATAAGCAACAGAGTCTGTGCAAGGACACAGAAGCATCCACCTTGTTAGTGCAGTTGCTGGCAGACTTTTTGATGTGAACCAATTAACACTGTCCCAAACAGTCCTGGAGCAAAGTTTGGGGATGGCGTGCTCTAAGGATGGCTCCCAATAGGCAGTTTGGATGTAGTTACCTTGTTTTGAGAGTTAAGAGAGTTTAGCTGTATAAACGTGGGTTGTGCTGTATCATTTGTCCTCAGGGAGAGAGAATAGTCTCCGGCCCATTTTATCTACTAGTATAGGCATAGCTTTTAGAAAAACACAAAACTTGGCAATAACCTTTTTATTTGTATTGTGGTTCCAATAAATCTCTTTTTCTCTCCACTGCATTGTTATTTTTTACTGCAAAGCCATTAAGCTGAACAGTACTTTAATAATAATTATCAAAACCAGGATCGCAAAGGGAATAAAAAGAAACCAAACATTGAATTTTCTCATAAATTGCCTCTATGACATGCTCAAGGTAATAAAAGTCAGTAATCCCAAGGGTAGGCATGTATGGATATTTTGTTAAATACCTTTAAAATGAACATTTAATTAAAATATGATATAAATGTAGTGGCTTTACAACCAAAATTGTCACATGGGTATGATATGTGCACACTAATTAACAATCTTCCCAGCTTGTTCCTAAATACTCGACTGTCTTATTTTCATGTTGCACAAATGGGTTAATTAGACACAATTATTTCATCTTAAGAAAAAGAAAACAAAATGAAACAACAACAAAAAACCCACCAAAACCAAAAACACATAAAGCAAGAAGACAGTTGTAACATGAGGTTTGTGTACACCCAGCATGTTGTTTTTTACCTCAGGAGGAGGCCTCAAGCATGACTCCACTACACATTTGCTCCAGAGAGGGCTGATAGCCTGAGTAGCAAATTATTTCCTCTCCTGTTCATCCTAGCAGAAAATTACTTCTTCTTCTGTTGTCTTTGTTGGACAATACATTGGAACAATACATCCTACAGGATGGAGGGGTGTGCAGAAAGACTACACTTTTCTGGATACAAACTACACCTACACTAGCAAATAAAGGGGAGGAGGGCAAACCCTGAGACAACAGTGGCATGGGAAATGCTCTTTTCCTCCACCCTCCAAAGAAGGCGGACCTTGTCCATATTGCCTCCCAGGAGTAGTGTCCTTATGTCAGGTCTGACCATGACCTAGGAAAATGCCAGCTGGCATGGGTCAAAAACCTGCCAGTTAGCATGTTGATAATCAAGCAGTATGTATAATCACAGGCATCAGTCATGCTCAAACTCATACTTTCTTTGTCCCTATTTAGTTTATTAATATGGATATAGCTATTGGCTGAATGGCAAGATGAGGACTTGACCCTATAATCTGGGAGCAGCTGTCTTTTTCTGACATCTTCCCCATGTGCACAGTCTGACCTCAAATGTAGCTGTTGAACTTTGGGGCCTGATTACAACACACTTACTCAGGGCAATCATTTTGTCTGTAGGCAAAGGTACCATGTGGAGGGAATCACTCATGCAGCCAAGTAGAAGTCAGTACTGATGAGACAGGATGCCAACCTAGAGACTGAAATGATAAATTAAAAAAAAAATGGGAAGGAGGCAGTGAATGGTGGGTATACGATATGGCAGACATCATAACACTATAAATTATGTCAGATAAGGATATTGCTTGTTAGTACAGTTTAGGATAACGTACAAGGAAGTCTTCTGAATAAAAAGATACCATTTAGTCCTAGCATGATTTATATGGTTAATGCTGTCATTCTGTCATTTGAACAATTTACATTAGGTTTCCAAAACTCTTTGGATTATCAGTTTTAAAACTTATTGTAAGTATTGTGGAAATGATTACTAAGGAGGGATTTAAATGCATTAAAAATTTAGTTTTGGAAAGGGCTAAAAGAAACCTTCTGAATCACTATTAAAAAGACAAAACCCTCTACCAATTTTCTGGGACAAACATGTTATCTCTTAACATTTCTTACCATTTGTTTTCAATACAGAAAAAAACAAGATGTTTGTGTAAAAATATTTTTTAATGTACTGATAACTGTTGCAACAAAACATTTCAAATTTCATAGTAGCTCTTTAGCTAAAAGAATAACATTTTTTGAGATAACAAAAGAAATTGTATCCCTTCAATCTTTTTGGTCTTCAATTGCAACATTTAGGAAAAAAACAGAAGTCAGACCAGTTTGGACAGTGACTGGACAGGAGAATTATCACCCTAGTGCCTAGGGGAGAAAGAGTATTAAGAAAGCCACTCTTGATCTTTGTAAATATCAGTCAGATCACAGATTTCAGTTATATCCTTAAATACAGCATGGAGGGTGTAGAAGAACATGGCATCCTGACAGCAGGTGCATTAGCTTCTCCTTCCTTTAAAACAGAGGTTTTCTGACTAAGAATACACCCACTTCAACAGGGATAGGAGGCCTTGAATTTTTATAGGGGTAGGAGCTACCTCTTACACACAGGTAAATTAACATATTTTCATGATGAGCGCTGTCAGTGTTCTGAACTCAGCTGGTCTTGGAAGTAGGAAGGAAGAATCTGTGCCCTGCACAAAACCAGGAGACAAGGATGCTGCTTATCCCTGTGGTCAATGCCATCCTGAAACCTGCAGGACCCCTAGAGCCTGGAGTCACTGCTTCCATCCCTTCTGCTCTTCCCACCATAAGGAACAGCCTCTGTCTCTGCACAAGGGAGATGATTTAGCAGAAAAGTTGAAACCTCTGTATTACAATAATGTAGCTGATAAAGTTAAGTATAGTTTATAAACTCTCTTATGTGGTCTTGATATAACTAGTTTTGTGTGGTTCTGTGGAGTCAGTGGAGTTCAGGTCCCATCATCCTATCAAGGACACTAGCCCAGTGAGAATTGTCACAAGAGGTGAGGGCATACCTACCCTATGGAAGGGCCAAGAATAGAGATTGCTATGGGAACTGCCAAACAGGAATACTTCAATTTAGACCTGTAACCCCAATATTAAGGAAACAAGTGTCAATGGTCTGATTTTCAAAGGTGTTATGGTCTTCAAAGTCTTTCTGAGGGAAGAGTTTACTGGTCTTTGGCAACAGATACTTAATCCCTCCCAGCACTCCAAGTATTCCCTAAAACTTCAAAGAGTGATGCAGAAATGTGAATGTGTCCTTAACAGAATTCTCTGCTTTCCTTACAGAGAGGTTTCCCATTGGGCACCTGAGTTTCTGGAGTCACATTGATAGGCTTCCTTTAGATGCCACCAGTTCAACCAGTGCTAACTGGGAGCACACACATGGCAGTGAAGGAATAGCTGCCAACACAGTTTAATTCACCTAGGAGAATCACCCCAGGGCAACACTATCAGCCCCAAACAGATAGCAGAATTTATTTTAGCTGCTGTGGTTGTAACACTCATGGCCAGTTCTGTGTTTCACAGGAGTTTACTTCATTATAAGAAAACAACCACAAACCATTATGAGCCAACACCACAAACACTAATCTATAGAAGATTAATTTGATGCCATGTGATAGTGAACTTCATCAGAAAAGAATGGCAGCCTTGTTTGCATAAAACCATTCTGCATGTGTAACTTTCAGTAAAATATATGGTTTAGCTTATTATGAGCATAGATTTTCCTTCTCCCTGTCAAAAATCAGGAAAGGTATTAATCCCTTCACATTAGCCTTGGATCAGTACATTACCGTTCAATCTGAGCTTTCAAAGTGAGAGTGCAAAGTTATGAAGCACAGCAATAGCTCCTGAGGTATGCATGTATATGTATATACACGCATGCATGCAAAGAAATGCACATGCATGTGTCAATTTATGTGAATGTGTTTGATTTGTGCACAAGCATATCACAATTCTCCAATCCATATAACAGCACCGAGCAGAATAATTCAGTAAGCTCATTTGAATGTTTTAGTTTTTTCTCCCATATAGAGATGTTCCAATTCACTATGGTTAAACATCAAGTAATTATTTTTAGAAAAGAGTCATCAAAATTAGTATTCCTTGAGATGTTAGTCACAGGTGCTGAACACTAGGAATAATTAAGTTAATTCAGTTCAGAAGGCCCAATTTAAATTATTGCAATTTTCATAGATACCTTGCTTGCTTTTTTCCCCCCCCTTTTAAGAAGGAAAAGCTTTTAATAAAAGTATCCATTATGACCCTTCCAATGTCAGTTGGACAAGCAATATTTAAGAAAGGGAGTGCAAAATGTGAAAAAAAGAAGAGGTTTGCTATTTCTTGAAGACTTCTCTTTGAACAAATCCATGCCGTTTGACAGTTTTGGAGCAGGCAGATTAGTCTGGTCAGGTGGGTCATTGCTGGCATCCCACTTTCTACGGTATCAATGTAGATTGATTTCCACTGCAATACCTGGTGTTTTTGTTATAGGACATGGGTTCTCATTTGAGATGCACTGCTTGACAAGGCAAGGAAACATGTTTCAGCATGGCAGAAATTCCAAAAGAATAATCTGCCAGTTAAGCTACTTCTCTGGTTGGTAGTAACCAAAAATCCTACCTGCTTATTTTAGTACAAAGAAGGGAAAGTAGAAGAAGACTGAAAAATAAACTATTGTCTCAGATGTGAACAGATTTTTGTTCCTAACACCAGCACCACAATTCTCACAGAACCCCTACTCATTAACATGGGTTTGCTACCCAGCTCAACGCTACTACTCTGCATGATGTTGAGTAGCCTCTTACTCCACAGGTTGTTCATCTGAAATCTGTGAGATTTCAGAGTAAGTTATAACTCACTGTCAGAAGACATATTAGAGTCTTAAGCCTGGGCAAAAAATCTCATTTTGAAAAGTGCTCTATGTGTCTGCATCCACCCAAGTCCACATCATATACCCACACAAACACTGATACATTGAAGGGAAGGTAAATGGAAATGGGACTTTGTTTTCCTTTGGGCACACAGAATTGCTACACCACTCCCCAGGGATGAAGCACATGGAGAAGAGCACCTCTTCTGTGTTCACTGTATAATCCATGTGTATTTTCAGGAGAGCTCCCAAAAACTTAAAATGGATTCTTTTAACAAGCATGTGTGTGATCAAGGCTACATTAATTCAGTCAGAGGTTTTGGCCATGAGTTCTTACAAAAGAGCTCAGGCACCGGTGATGACATGAAACAAAGATACTGATTGTTGTCTCCATGACCTCTAAGACATAATTTAAGAGAGCTGCACTGTCTTAACAGTCCACTGACAAAGGGTCCATCTCTTTTGTGTCCTGTCTCAAACAGTAGCATTGCTGAATAACTACAGAAGAATAAACTCAGAACAAGGAAATGTGCTAATTCACCACCTCCCCAATACTCTCCCAACATCTGTATTCACCTCAGGGGATTTTTTCGATCCCAGGCAAGCTCCTTGCACCCATAGGGTCCTTTGGTGATGAGCCTCCCAGATCTGTTTTCCATTGCAGGAGGAACCACTTCCTTTCTGTTTGTTTCAAGCTCAGTTCCCTTTAGCTCCATATGGTGGTCCATCAAGTAACTTAATCTTAAACAGACTGAGTTTGTTACCTGTCAATCACTACACATATCAGAGTTAAGTTACTTCATAGATTGAAAAGAAACATAGAATTTAAACAGTGGCTTATGTTTGGATTTTTTGTGGGAGGAGGAGGAAGAGGAGGTCACACTTCGGTTCAAAAACCCCTCTGTCCCTCTGTTGGTAGCAAAGCCTTAGAACAGTAGTAGAAAACAGTATTTCTTCCTTCAGCCAGTAACCTGGTAGATTATGTAAGGAAGCCTTGCAGCTTCTGTAAGGTTTACTGGACTTTCCTCAGGAAATTGCCCCATCACTTGCTGAAGACAAGATATTGAGCAGGATGGAGCCCCCATTCATAACATTAAAAAAAAAATTACAAAGATTTTTTTTTAAGTCAAGAAGATGCTTCTTGACAAACTTCCGTTGGCCTACAAGGTACAAAGCATGGGATTTCTTCCTTTCTTTGAAGAAAATAACTTTTTTGATTAAAGCTGCTTCTGATCCTATGCTGGACCAGTCCTCCATCACCTGTGGAGACCTTCACATGCTAAAGTAATGTTCATATGGCAGGACTGAGTTTTAAGATATCACCGCAAAAACTCTCAAGTAATACCTTAGTGAATATTATAGACAGTCTCATCACCAAATATGAATCATTTGCGAATCTAAAATCCACACCTACTACACTGTCTAACAATGAGCATCATGGACTGCTTCTGTTGTTCCTTGAACTTATGGGCATTCTGTCTGTAACTGTTGAGCAAACCTTTGAAAAAGATTTGTTTTCATTACATTTATGGGATATTAGTCAAATACTTGGCCATTTCCTTGCTTGAAACCTTGACTGTATTGTACATAGGAATGAGGGTATCCTAGAAAATAAAGATGTTTATCTGAAAGATATTTTCATATTTTTTCAGCTGAAACATATTTTTCTAGCAGAAATGAAGCCATATGGGTGGCACACTCCTTAACGTTGGGTATTTTAGAGTCGATTCATACAGCACAGTACGACGCTACGCAGAGTCATGTCAGCTCTGAGCATACGAGTGCTGTGTCAGTTCTGAATAAGATCCCAGAAGCACACATTAGGGTGGCACACACTAGACTTCTATTTAGCTATTGTTTCTAGGCACACCACAGACAATTTTGATGACTTCCTAAACAAGCCATGGAAGAACACTCTATTAGCTGCCCTGACTTAGATAACAGCTGATCACAAAAATAAAAAATAGTGTTTTCAGTACAGTGTTCCTGCCATAACCACATGAACACACCAAAGTCCTTGTCAGCAGTACTTAAATTTGCTGCTCTAGATAAAATAAATAAACCAGTCTTAAAATAAATACGCACAACATCATCAGAGAGGATAGAAAATAATCAGAAATACATGAATGATAACTGGAACTTTATTAATACTCAGCAGACAAAGGACAACTTAAATAATAAACCAACCTAATTTAGAGGGGATTACCAATGGCTTTAAAATATAGCAGGGTAGAAAAAAGAAAAATACTAGTAGCAAATACAGATCAGAAAACTGGATTTGTAGAAAACGGGTAAAGGAATCAAAATAACTCCTGGAAAAATCTATAGTCAATAGAGATAAGATCAAGAGAATGGAGGAGACTTTTTAGAAACAAAAAAATTCCAACAGTGGCATTAGTTTATTATTAGAGCTGGTAGAATTTCATTAATAATGGTAAGACCTTAGGAAGGGCAGAACTGTTCAGTAAACAAATCTCTTGCACCCTTGGGAAAAACTTGATGAGATTTGAATGGTCATTTTTATTTCAGCCATTAGTAAGGAAACATGGAACACTAGTTTAAAAAACATAGGTAGGATCAGTAGGTCTGGAAAAGTTGTGTAAAGAACTTTTAAAGAAGTACCATAGAAAGGAGCTGTCTGGACCATCACTGTTCATTTTTAGTACATCTTGGGACACCCTGAAAATTCTGAAAGACCAGGGGAAGAAAAAGTGTGACACTACTTAAGTGGTATAACCTAAGTAATTATAGGGCTGTCAGACTGAAATAAGCAGGCAAAATAATGCAATGAATAATATGGGACTTGATTAATAAAAAATTAATGATACAGAAGGCAATAACTGTCAATCAACAAAGGTTTATAAAAGCAACTCCTGTCAGACTAACTTGCTATTTTTGTCTAAAAGATTAAAAGTTCAGTTAAGAAATGCACGAGTACTGATGCTTCTGCCAACATCTCACTCGGGGCTGTGTTTTAATCCCAGTCAGCAACTAAGCACCATGCAGCCGCTCACTCACCCTGCCCCCCTCCCCGGGTGGGATGACGGAGAGAATCAGGAAAAAAAAAGTAAAACTTGTGGGTTGAGATAAAGACAGTTTAATAGGACAGCAGAGGAAGAGAAAAGAATAGTAATAACAACAATTGTAATAATAATGATAAAAGAATATACAAAACAAGCAACACACAGTGCAATTGCTCACCACCCACCAACCAATGCCCAGCCAGTCCCCAAGCAGTGATTGCTGCCCCCCAGCCAACTCCCCCCAGTTTATATACTGAGCATGGCATCATATGGTATGGAATATCCCTTGGGCCAGTTTGGGTCAGCTGTCCTGGCTGTGCCCCCTCCCAGCTTCTTGTGCTACTGGCAGAGCATGGGAAGCTGAAGAAGTCCTTGACATAGTATAAGCACTACTCAACAACAACTAAAACATTAGTGTGTTATCAGCGTTATTTTAATACTAAATCCAAACCACAGCACTATACCAGCTACTGGGAAGAAAAATAACTCTATTCTAGCCAAAACCAGGATGCTTGGTAATGCAGGACATTCTGATCAAATTAAAGGAATATAAAATGAACATGGCACACAAAAAAAACCCCAGAATTAGAAACTTACGCTCTGTTACATTTTGAGATGTGCTACATAACTCCTACTAAATATTTTTTATTTGTATATTTATACTTAAGAGAAATTGCAGAAGCTATCTGAACTAAAACACAAAATCACTGTTGATAAAAGGTAACACAGCATAAAAGTAAATAATGCAGAGGACAAACCCCAGATTTTGTTTAAGAAGTAGTAAGCAGTTCAGGAAATATACCCAGAATCAAACAATGTAAGAGGTAATCCCAGAAAGAAATTTCTTTGATTATATCTGGAATCTAAAGTCCAGGAGTGTTTCTGAATTCCCAGATGCAGGTGCTGGCCCCTGCCTCATCCTGACTTCCCATTAGCATGCTATCTGGATATGCACCAGCTGTTTCCCACATCCCTGTCTCTATGTAGATGAAATCTAAGCACACGATCTTGATCTCATTATCCAATGAGCAATCAGGATCTGGAGTCTCTCCTGGTGTTCTCTTGCAGGCAAGCTTAGATGCAACCTTCGAAAAGGAGTTGCTGATGGTAGAGGCAATTGCAATAGTAGGGTCAAAAAGGTGATCCTTGGGTGTATAATTACAGAAGGTGAAGCAGCAGCAGGGAGGTCAGATTGCATCTGCATTTGGCAGCAGTTAGCATTGGAATGCTAACTTCTTTCATCTGAGCACATTTCAGGGATATTATAGATTGCAAAGACCTCACAGGAAAGTTTCAAGGACATACAAAAAATGGACACGTTTCACTGTAAAAATCAAAAGATGATCAGTTTGACTCTAAAGAACTGAAGGACAAAGCATTACCTGTCACATTCTATGTACCTTATTAAATTTCTGTTGCCCATGTAGAGCAGAAGTTTAAAAAGAAGTCTCCTGAATCTATAAAACCAACCCATAATGAGATTAATAGGCAGAATTTGAAGCTAGATATGTTTGGCTAGTTTTTGAAAGACAGTCTACAGATGGAAAGGAAATTAATTCATAGATTCTTTATTATAGAGGATGTCATACTAGATGATCACAGTGGACCTACACATTAATCTTTGTGTATGAAACAGCTTTAAACCAGGTTTGAAGAAAAAATTTGCTAGAAGAGCCCCTCTCATTCCCAACCCCTTCAGCTGCACATGCCAGGTCATGTGTTGAAAAAATTGCCACTTATTCCTTTGCATTTCCCCCCAGTCCTCATCTACAGTATGTTGCATATAACCCCACACTAATACGTTTACTTAAATTTAACAGATAGCTTAGCCAATGTTTGAAAGGAAAGTGTCAAAAAAAAAAAAATTGAAAAAGCACAAGAATTCTATCCTCAGTTATACCTAGTCATCCTCATTAAATTACATATGTCAGCAAGTATAAGGGAGATCAGAATCTGACCCTACAGTCATTATATATGAATACCACATCTTGGTACCTATCTAGTTAGAAGTAATTTTGCATTTATTATCATAACCTAGCAACACACCTATACAAAATAAGTTGTACATGTAGATAAACTAGATATCAGCACCAGATCTATGCTGTCAGATAAGAATAAATACTTCTAATGTCATTTTCTGAAAATTCATGAAGATGCAGACAAAACTATCTAATTCACTGATAGTACTATTGTCTTGAGTCTATCTAATCAGAACTAAATTCAATTATATTATTGCTCAGAACATTTAGAATATGGATAACATTCACACATGTATTGTATGATTAACTCTTATTCTACAATTCTGCTGCATTAGCAAAACCAAATGTGATAAGATCGTTTTAACATAAGAATGACAGATAAATTGGTCATTTGAATTATATTTTCCCTGCAGAAGCTTGAGACTGTTTTCCTCTTAGTTGATGGATCAGTTTTAGAGAAAGAGAAACAGATTATGGATAGAATAATACCACAGTGAAATAACCAAATTGTTTGGGGAAGAAAAAGAGACAAAAACCTTTTTCAAAACTCTGGAGAAGAATGTTGGTTTAAGTGTCATGCCAAAAAAAAAAAAAACAAAAAAAAAAACCAACCAACAAAAAAACCCCAATCAGCATTACATTTAACATTTTCATTACATTTCCACAAGGAGAATACTGACTCCAGGAGCAAGATACATAAGCTTGAATAAATAGGGGGCCATGGGCAGCAAAAAGGACGCAAACTCACCTTCACAAAAAAGATGAAGCCATCCTTATACTCTACAGGACCACTGTTTTCCAGGTATACATCTATCTTCAGCAGGGACCATGCTTTATAACTCCAGCTTCTAGGCACCGAGAAAGGGGAATTTACATTCATATTAAATAGCAATAACTAGGAGAGGGGTTTTTTTTGAGTATATGTGTATTCCTAAGTCTTTAATTATAGAATCCAAAGAAATAGCCATATATTCCTGTAAACTATACTGCATATGTCAGACAAGGGTTAAAACACATCCTGAGCTAAAGAGTAGAAGTCCTTATTTCTGGCATTCTCTCCCCACCATTAATAAAGTTAATTAAGTCCTGGATTAACTATATAGCAATATGCTTGAAATGAAAATGGAAAAGCACCTAAGGATGAAACCATTTGGAGTAGCACCTTTGGGTGAGACCTCTCTGTGCTTCAGTTACCCATCAATATCATGGGTCAAAACAACCTTTCTAAAGCAGACAAAAACTCAGTGCAAAAGAACGCAGCAAGATCATTTACTTTATTAGGAGGTGGATTTTTTTGAAACTGTAGTGATTCTGTCTGTACATCATTGAGCAATGCTTACAGTTAGATGAACTGTATTAACTTTCAATAGACAGCAGATAAATGTAATCAGCTGTGCATAACGCTGCGCAGTGACACCTTTGTAATCTGAATGTCCATGCTAATGAAAAAAGTTGTATGCAGGAACAAAATAACCTGAAGTGTACTGCTGAGTCTTATTAAATAAATATGCATTCTTGTATTCCATGAATTGTTCTTCAAATGAAGACTTGCAATGGTGCTTATTTATTTATTTTAAAGTAAGTCTTTGAGACAGGAATATTCTGTGGGAAGCCAGAGTAGGAGGAACAGGAAAGACCATGGGCTAGGACTAAAACAATCTTTGGAGCAAAGCTATTTTCATGGATGAATTTTCTCTTCTTAGTTATTTGACAGTTTCCAAAATTTTGCTATCATCAGTGGGAAATGAGATTTTTTTCCAACTCAATTAGAGCACATTTTCCTAAAGAGATCTGAACACAAGGAGAAAAACAACAGTCTAAACAGGCTGCCACTGCTGCTGTTGTATATAAAATACATACTCATAGCAATAATATTTAAAATATCTAATTACAAGTGGAAGAGATTGCCTATTTATGTTTATACAAGCATTTGGAAGTGAAGCAAAAATAACTGATGGGGAAAAGTATTCTTGTTTGTTTGTTTTAATGTAGATATTTTTTCCCATAATGCCTATCTACTCTGTACTTATCACGAAAGCTATAAATACAAAAAATATTCAGCTTTTCAAAGTTTTTCATATGTTTTCCCACACATGCTGGGAAAAGATCACAACACTTGAAGTTCAGTATTTTATTTTAAAATGGAAGTATTTTCAGAAAATTAGTCAATGCATCCTCATTTACAGACAGTCCAAGCAATACCAAGTCCTGATCCAATTATTGGAAAAGTATCACTGGTATCCATACCAGGAAGAATATCTTGCTGCCTAGCTCTTGTGCTGGGACTGACTTCTGTCCCTGTTGTCTTTATCTTTCTGTTCAACTATACAGTGGGTCTTGGGAACAGAGTAATTTGCAAGCTTCAAGCAATCAAGAAAGCAGTGGCCTAGAGTGAAAACCAAACCAAACCAGAGTGGAATAATGAACTGCAGGATCAAAGTGTATACAGGAAACATTTTTCATCAGTAAAAATTCAGTCACTTCCCTGCTGCATTGGGGAAAGTGTGCAATAACATTACAAATGATTTTTGGAAAAAAAGAGAAAAAAGATACATCCTATACAGATGCACTTCTAGTATGTGGGGAAAGACAAGAAGCTTGAAAGCAGCACAAAATCAGTAAGTTCAAGGAACTATCAACTATGGAAGGAAAATCACTGTGGAGCTCACTGATAGCAAGATGCTGCTTTTATTTCTCTATCAACTCTAGAGTATGGTTCTAATGAGCTACTTTAAATATAAGAAACAATTTTACTCTGCACCATGGAACTGTGCAGAGAAGATCTGAGGTGGCAAGGGAAAGAACTAAAATTGCATTTTATTCTCATCTTTCCCATAAACACTAAGCAACCACTAAATGTAATCAAACACACCATATAATATCTTCAAGTTACACAACAAAATCACATGTCTATCCAATGATCATGGTCCCTCAAGCTCAGAAAGACCTGTCTGAGTGCATATTCCCTCCAGTGTAATCCTGACCTTTATTTTGCCCATCTCAATTTAAACGTGAATCTGGACATTCGCTATTATAGCAAATCATCATCGGGAGTATGTTACCGGTCTGTTTCTATTGAAAAAACATGCCAACTTCTCTGACAGAAAATACTATATAGTTTGAATTGGCCTCAAGATATGTGACACAAGGTTCATTTCTGCAGAGCAGAATCACTATTCAATCAATGAAGCAAGTCACTTAGAAGTGTGCCAAACTAGAGGCAGGAGAGAAGAACTGACAAATGACTTCACAATTAACGGACCATTTGGATTTGCCACTGGCAGACCCAGAAACAGAGACACATTAGTGATGGAAATACTTTTACAAAACAGGGAGAAGAGGAAAGAAAAGCAGGTCACTGCCCACATGTTAACAAAACACGTATCACTGCACATATACGCTAATCCCTGTTAAAAATCCTAATTTTTCAACTGTTCGTCTTCTTTTTCCACTTTCTTCATTTGCACAAGGATGAAACACATATGACCAAGTCAAAACAGTAACATTTTACACTGCCTTCGCATTGACATAATTACCTTTGCAGTGGAAACTCACATCCCTAGTATTCAATAGAATAACACATGTGAGAGCAAACTAACCAACAGGAGTTCATCCACCCATGGAAGAAAGGCTGAGAGCATGTCTGATAAGAGTGGAAGGGGAAAAAGTCAAAAGGAGAATAAAAAGGTTGATAAGTGGATGCAGTTGAGTTTTCTGACTGCAGAAAACACCTTCAAAGAGCCCTAAATGTCCTGAAATCACTGCTGCTCCCTACAATCTTCCTACATCAGAGAGAGTTTTGCACTGTGGCTACAATTTTTCTGACTAATGCTCAATGTGCTTTGTAGAAGGCAGTTTTGCTTTTCTTTTGTCTAAAGATCTCATCCTATATTTTATTATCTTTTTCACATTAGTGGAATTAAGTATTTTTTTCATTTCTTATATTTTGCACAGCAATGATCAATAATCTCTTTAATGCATAATTTTGAAAAATGTGTTGTTAAAAGAAATAAGCCATTGGGTTTTGATCACAGCTCAGAGACATCTGATCGGGCCAGATAGCAGTCTCTGAATGGCTGTCAGATTGCAGATATTTGAGATTTCTGAGCAAATCTGTAAGCAGCATGCAGCTCCATTAATCTACTTCTTTCCATTCTTTTCATATGTCATATAATAATGGTAATGAACCACGAAGTGAGTATTTGTAGACTGCACAATAGACATAAACAATTTATCATTTTCTGTTTAATTAAAGAACAACGATAAAAAGAAAATTATCCATAATAGTCCAGAGTCTGCTGAAGGATTCAAGATTAACATGCAGCTAAATGACTGTGAGGCCTACAGTGACCTCCACAGATGAGCACCAGGAGACTAAAGCAGCCCTGGTGCAAGCAAGTCAAAATTCTGTGAGTGATGCTGGTGCAAATTTGAGTTATGATGAAGACGTTAGGTAAGTATAACTTACAGTTTGAGACCTAAGAGAGGCAAGGAGGAAAAGGAAATAGCTAAAGGGAAAAAAAAAAAAAAAAGATTTTTTGAGCAGTATTTCCTCTGCACACACACAGAAGCACTCACACGTGTGTACACAGACTGCATTCTGTGAAACATTAACCACTGGACAAAAAAGAAATCCTACCACATAATTAGCAACCAATTTAATTGCAGGCACTAACCTGCTCTTTCTGGCAACCACCCTCCAGACATGTTTTTAATTGGGCTTGACTGTGTCTCATAAACACAGCCAGAAGCGAGGTGAGGCGCAGAGCTCAGCGAGACTCTCTCCAGGAGCATCCTGCCAGTGCCTAGACCCCTTTTTGCAGCTGGCCAGTGCTGCATGCTGCCACACGTTGGCATGGGATCGTCTCGAACAGCCAGGGGAATGCATTCTGTCTGTTCTTCCCAGAAACATAAGGTTTGATTTTTCCTCAGCAGATGCCACCATAGCAAGAGCAAAGGTTTAAACTGCATTTCTTCCCACACCTATTGGCTAAGCTGTATTTTATTCATAGCTTGCACCAAATAATGAGATTATAAACTCATGCTGTATGTGAACGCACAGCACAGCGGTCATGCTTGAATGGAAAGAAGCCCCAGGACATTTAACTTCTACATGAACTATATTTACCTTTTAAAAAGACTTCTTTGTATCAAGCTAGAAAATGCAAAGAAAGGGATGGAACAAGCTGAGGAAGCAAGGGAAGAGTGTGCTACTTCTCTAGACATCCCTCAGCTTGCAGCCTGCCCTTGGCACACAGGAGCTGTGATGTGCCACTTCCCAGAGTGAGCCAGGGAACTCAGGCAGCCAGCTTCTCAACAGCAAGGTTGCTGTTTTTATTGGCTTTGTGCACTCAGTGAATATTCGTTACTAATTCTGCAAAGAAGTGGTCTTAAAATTTAAGAGCAGTCTCATAAAGAATATTCCTGAGTGCCAGAATTACATCACGCCTCAGTCTCCTTATCTGTAAAATGGGATTCAAAAGACAAAATGGGTTTCAAAGGCGAAACTCTTGAACACCCACAGTTAAACCAACAGGGTAGCCTATAATAGATAATCCTTCTCCTCAGCTCTGTGTAGTGTAGAAATAGATGGTTTTCAAGCATATCAACTTGCAGCCAGCACTGAAATACTAACTAGTTTTTCCTGCTCTAAATATTGTTTTACTTTTTTAATCAGGCTTTAACTGAAATCTCATTAAGTATGTGTGTTGCCAACTTTTCAGAAGTGTTCCTGATTTCTACTGCGTTACTCTTCTGTAACCATGCAATAATTTGCAGATGGGATTCACCTCACCTAACGAGAGTTGTTTGAAAGTTAGTTGCCTGGTTTAAGTTCATCATCCAGGCTTATCTATAGTCAGTGAAGTGAGAGCGCCACATCCAGGTAAGTGGCTTGTTCCAGCTGTTTGGGACACCTGCCCTAGAATGGCAGAATCACTCTCTGCAGAGGTTTTCCTCTCACCAGTGACTACTGAAAGTGTAAATATCAAACTTAGTTGGCATGCCTTGCTTAAAGCAGCTGAGACTAATCTGTGATTCATCTTCCCAATGTGCTCAACTTCTAAACATCATTTGTGTGCTGTTCTCCTTTGTGATTCGTGTTCATGGTCATCAACTGATCATCTGAGGTTATACCTAAAGCACACAACAGATGGTCCTTCTTCAGTCTCTTTATATTTGGGTTTTCTCACTATGAAAACAAAAAAGGGCATGAGATACTAGGGCCAATATTGGTGTACAGTAGAATCTTGTGCAACATTTAATGCAATTGAATCTAAGGCATATAACCAGATCCCAAAATGGAAATAGACACAAAGCACACCAAATATGGGAAAAGAATGATTATCAGGTGACTTTAGCTAAGAACAAGAAAGCTAAATAACAAAAGATGATTTATAAACTTCTGGTTATGGCACTCATACTTGATCAGATCATACATGATCGCTCTGCTCTGCTCTGGTGAGACCCCACCTGGAGTACTGCATCCAACTCTGGAGCCCTCAGCACAAGAAGGACATGGACCTCTTGGAGCGGGTCCAGAGGAGGGCCACAAAAATGATCCAAAGGCTGGAGCACCTCTCCTATGAGGACATGCTGAGAGAATTGGGGTTGTTCAGCCTGGAGAAGAGAATGCTGCGAGGAGACCTTATTTTGGCCTTTCAGTACTTAAAGGGGGCCAATAGGAAAGATGGAGGGCAATCTTTTTAGCAAGGCCTGTTGTGACAGGACAAGGAGTAATGGTTTTAAACTAAAGGAGGGTAGATTTAGACTGGATATAAGGAAGAAATTTTTTACAATGAGGGTGGTGAAGCACTGGACCAGGTTGTCCAGAGAGGTAGTGGAGGCCCCATCCCTGGCAACGTTCAAGGTCAGGTTGGACGGGGCTCTGAGCAACCTGATCTGGTTAAAGCTGTCCCTGCTCACTGCAGGGGGGTTGGGCTAGATGACCTCTAAAGGTCCCTTCCAACCCAAAGCATTCTGTGATTCTATGATTATAATCCTGGGAATCTGTGAATATTTCACACCACAAATTAGTATAATCCAAATATCCACAAAAAAAACCACCAAACAGATAACATGACTCATTATGGAATGACAAAATGAATTTCCTTCTTTTGTATTATTCAGCCAGTGTTAATAGACTGTTTAAAGAAAAGCAGCATGAGCACATTGTTGTATAATACTGGATCTTGTAATAAAGTTAGTAAAGATTCTGCAATCATTGGTACAACATATTACCCATACTTAGAGGAGTATTTGATCATTTTCCGTCTCCTTCCCTTACCATTACCTCTTCATTAATAGCATGGTGACTTCACCTGTAAACAGGGAGAAAGCTCCATAATGATTACAAGACAGTGAATGACTGGAAAACACTGTTTCAATAATAGAAGAAGATTTGAGGTTTTGTAAATGCAGCTACATTTGCCAAAGCACAATGGCTAATGACAAAATTGCGCCCATTTCTTTACCACATTTTTCTACCAGTGATTATCACTCCCACAGAAGTGGGTGTGAAGTTAAGCATGAAGCTGCACTCCACCCAACACAGTTCACAGTCTGTCAGTTTAACTTATAGATGAAGATGGCTTTACATGAAAGACACCAGGCTGAGAACTGCAGCATCTGAGATTTTCCCAACCCTGTTCTGGCACAGGACATAGAGGCTTTAAGCTGACACAGATCACCTACCGAAGCCTATGTGGCAGACTGCTCAGACATACTGGTTTTTTGTGTGACTTCTAGGGTGCACATCAGTGGCAATGACCAGCCATCACCCTACCATACCAAACAAAAGAATAAGTTTTTAAAAGGAAAATGTTCATCAGAATTAAAAGATTCACTTGTTATAGGGCTGGACACACCTTTATTGAAAATTTTCCAACTCAAAAATCTTTCAGATTTTAAGAGGGAATGTATCCTAAATCTCCAAGTGTCCAATGCTTAAACAGATAAATCCCAATTTCCTTAGCTTGCACTTGACTGACACAAGTCGGTATAAGACTTCCCTCGAGCTTTTCAATATTTACTAGTTAGCAGTTGCACACCTCTCTGGAATTTCTCTGAAGCCCAAAGGACTATGGTTACCTGAAAACTGGCTTAAAGGAAAAAGAAAAAAAAAAGAAAAAAAAAAAAAAGAAACACCCCTCCAAACACACACTCACACACACTTTCATATGGAGCCCTCAATTACTCTGTGAAGACAGTAATCACTATCGAAACAGGACATTCATATTACACACAGTCTTTAGCTTTCCACACCTTTACATGGACAGGAAGCTGGTAGTGGGAGCAGGGTGAGGAAATAAGTTTCTATCCTTAGAAACCTCCTTTTTGGAAAGTTTGGTCTGCAGGGTAGAGAAAATGCAATATGAAATAATATGGACATCATATTACCAGATTTTGCAATTATCTTGCCATTTAAACAAAACCAAAAACAACAACAACAAAAAAAACCCCAATCCCCCCAAAAAATTACACCACCAACAAAAAAAACCCCAACACTAAAGTGCTAGTAAAAATGTCTCTATACATTTTATTTTTAACCCAAGTCTTCAATATAAACTTCTGCAATTAACATAGTATTCCTTTATAATAACTAACACTCTTCCCTTCTTTCTTCTGTGTTCTGTGGATTATTGTCTTTAATTTTTATACACACAAGAAATGCAAAGCTATGCGCTTTATATACATAAAAAAGGTTTCAATAAAGCAGAATTATAGCAGAGAAGAAGAACATGCAAATAAATTGGTATTCAAATATGGTATAGTCAATATGGTGCCTTCAGATTTCTGCCTTTCCTAGTTTCTAAACTCCAGGAACACTATGCAAGCTGAAGCAATATCTTTCTCCAGCATGCTGGTGCTCGTATTACATAAACAGTGCTTGGCTGCTTTCTTCCATAGGAGCATCTGCTCAGCTGACAGTCCCTAGCGCACCAGCTTTGTTTTGTCCAAGGCACCAGTGATGAGTAATGGATCTGGCTAATCCTGATAATGTATGATGTAATTGTCAGAGGGGTTTAATTACCAGAACATTACGTGTGGGATTATTCTGTAGTACAGTCTTTAGTTCACTTAGAGACAGTTGTAAATGTGCAAGACCTGTGATAAGTTATAGTTATCCAATCAGCCATCGTATTAACACATCTCCCCTACCATGTTTAGAAGTACAGAGATAGAGCGCAGAAGCTTAGCTTGTTACTTACAAAAGTAAACGATCTATATCATTCCATAAAACTATCAACAGAGCACTTTTGGGTCTAGCATAAATCCAACTCTCCTACCAGAAGTTAAAATAAAAATGTTTGTAAGATTTCAAAATCACTAGGCAATCAGACAGGCAGTCTGTAAATTTTTTTTTCTGTAAGTGAAAGTGATGATTAGTCAGTGTTAGCCGTCTACCAGTGCTTTTAAGGTCTGACCCTTGAACACCATTTTTCTTTGTCAGAGGAGATCCTCAGACGGGGAAAGGATTGAGAAAGTGAGATTGCTCTCTGCCTGCCCTGTAACAGCACACAAAATGTGCTATACCTTTGTAAGCTATTGTGGGATGTGGTGATGACTGTCATCCACAAGAGTTGGAGGCAAAGGCAACATCAGCTTTTTAGTGAATACTCCCACACACAGACCATGGGGTGCTAGGTAGAAAGAGTATTCAGTAGGGAAACTGGCAGTGCTGAGCACTCTGGGGTCTGACGGGTGATGGAGACCACTAGAAAATGTCAAAAAAAAAAGCAGTTAAAAGATGTATCTACATATTCTTTCCCCCCACAGGCAGCCTGAAAAAAATCAGCTGTCTTAGATCTGAACAATGAATATTCCCTAAGTTCTTGCTGACAAGAAATGCAGCTTTTTGCCAGCTCTAGCTGTGACAGAGCAGCCATAAGTTAGCCCTCAGCAGCCCTCTCCACTTCGATAGACAGGAGCACAGGATGTAGGAGTACACCTGTGACAAAACAGCTGGAGATGCATATCTGGGCTTCTAGCTCCCTCTGTGCTAGCCCCAGGTTTGCCACTGACTATATCACATCAATTGAACAACTATATCTCATATTTTAAAAGAAAAAAAGAAAAACAACAAACAAATGTCTCCTGGAAGTTTTTTTTTATTTGGTAGTTAGAGGAACCCAGCAATCCCAACTATTATTGGTGACCTATGACTGTAAATGCTCCTCAAGATTTATACACCTATATAAAGCATATACAGTAGGTGGTCCTTCATGCTAAAAATATCAATTTCTTTTGTCAAAGTTTCTATCCTGACAAGTCAACAAATATCAGTTCTTGTATGCAAGTTCAGGTCACTTCTGATGACTGGTTAAACTTTGTAACATATGAGTCGTTTTTGACAGTGATGACCCTATACCCACATACTGTCCTTTTGCTTGACAAGGGACTGCCATCAATCAGTGGAACTGCCAAAGAACAGATACACAACATAATAGTGTTTATTGTTTCTCTGACTGTCTTATGCTGGTAAAACTTTAACCATCTCACTGTCATGTATCTCAATATTTCACTCCTGCAATAAGTTTACATAAAGATGAAGCCTATCTTGCAAAGACAGTAGACAATAGAATAAGAGGAATGCCATTTATTTGCTCTTAAATTATGTTGTTGTTTATAAACCCACCAGGCCAGAGACTGCAGGTAAAACATTTTTACCACTGAAGTTATCAAAAAGGCAGCCTCTGACTTAGAGCTGGAACTCCCTTTTGTGTAGTATATACAGTTATATAAAATACAGCATAATGATCCCTGAATTCTTCCTCAGAGCTTTATGCACTTTTTAAATTTATATATTTAAAATGTAACCTCTGAAGATAATTCATTTCATCCTCTTGAATATCATTACACTGCTAAGGAACATTCACTTTGCAGCAATGTTTTTGTTGTCTGAATGTCTACTTTATTTTCCTCTCTCCAAATGACTACACCAATTGATAACACGAATTCACCCCACAATGAGTACAAAAAGAGAATATGAGTTTTAAGTAGAAAATTATGTTTGGAGGATTTGAGAAGTGTTTTTCTTAATATGAAGACTACAAATATAGTTAACTATATTTGTATATTTGAGGGTTTTCTCCTTTTCATAGCAGAAAAGCTGAATTTCTTCTAAACGCCTTAGCAATAGTCTTAGGTAATTGTTGCACTTGACTTGTTCAAGGAACAAATGCAATCTGATCAGGCCCTATCTTGAATAATGAAGGCCTCCAATGCAGTTGTGTAGTTCACTCACCTTTGTGAAGCAAAGTCTTTAAACTCTCACAAGCTGTTCATCCTTTGGTGATTTGTCCTCAGTTTTGTTTATGGAGCTCCTTGATTATAACATTAAATGACATTAGCTGTCTTGTCAGTCCCCTGAATATACATAGAAATCAGTTTGATCTTTTGATGTAGATTTATAGATGAAGTTATTGTATCACATGGCAATAACCTAAGGCTATGTGTACAGATTTTTTTTTTAAAAGGTATAATTTCACCATCTTTAATACTGTTAATGTGATTTGCAGCTGCCTCAGGGACTGACAGTCTAAATTAATAGTAACCTGTGAGTCAAAGGTGTCAAAAATTCATCTCTGGAGAGCTGGTTCTAGCATCTTACTCTCTTCCAGCACTTTGAGTCCAGGTCTCTTCTAGGGCTCAGGCTTCTCAACACAAATTCAAAATCCTGAATATTTTAGCATTTTATTTATGTCTCACTGTAACTTAGACTTCTTTCTACAGAAGACTTATGAAAATACTTGAGATATGTGATTTAGATCCTAGTTCTTCCTGCCTTTAAAAATAAACAATAAAGCACCAACAAATAATTTCAAATATCAGCCAAGAAAAAGAAGTCTTTAGAGTTCTTTCACACCAGATTTTAGTATCCATATTTTCCTAAAATATTTTAAAGGGAGTCAGATGGACCTTTTGACTATTGTGTTATAGCCAACATATCAGATAATTTCAGAGCAATGAATAGGAGGTTTTGCAGCATTTGAAAACAACCCAGGACATCAAGCTTAAAAATTGTAATGAGATTCAAGAACCAAAATCAGAGGACTGTTAAAGATGCAGTTCATATTGATTAGTGTAAGCTTTCCTTATCATTTCATTTCACAGATCTGCCTTCTTATTTGGTGTTGCCTACTCAAGACTAGGAGCTAAATCAAAACCAGAGCTGAATTTTCTTGGCTTTCTGGATGACTGGTGACAATACTGTAACTCATCCCTATAACATGAATATAGGACTAGAAATGACTTTTGATAGAGCTAAATGCAGTCCCCAGCTCTCGTATCATGTAGTCCCTTGAAAAACTTGTCAAGTTTAGTTAAAGAAACATTTAGGCTTTTCCTTCTCCTCCTTATGGCAGGAACTGAGATGTTACAGCGCATCACTGTCATAATAGGGACTTTCTTCTTATTTTCAAGTAGATTTTAGATCCAATTAATTTATACCCATGGTTCCCGTGCCAGCAGTATCCCTTAGCTTCAATAATGTTTTCTCTCCAGTGGTGTTTAGTCTACTATAGCAAAGATTAAGAGCATATCATCTGGAGTGTATCCATAAATAAATAGGGACAGGGATACAGATAGAGAAGCTGACCACTCAGTCTTATCAAATAACCTGTATGCCTCCCTCAGCATCTTATTCTGCCTAGGGATCAAATGCAGAGTGTGTACATGCACATTTGTTTGACATCGTATCTAAACCACAGTATCTCTTAGTGAGTTCAAACCTTTTCTGTCCATACGCCCAAGATATTTTGTCAGCATGTGTTTTATCAGTGTGTTATGGTCTGGGAATAGTGCACCAATCTAGTTTCTTTCCCATACCTATGTCATGGGAAATGGCTACTTGGAGTGATCTGTTCAGTGCTCTGCAACAGTGCAACTGCCTCACTTGTGTATCAATCAGGCACAACTATCTGTAACTGGCACAATGAAGATGAATGAAGATAAATCATAAGCCCATCTGCTCACAAGTATAAAATTTATTCTGAGTTTATACTATATTTTTTCTTGAGGAGTATCTCTGCTTGCAGGGACAATGTTCCCTTTGTTCTAAGGAGCTGACCACATACAGCGGAGAACTCAGCTTCAGTCTGGGTTCAAGCTTTAGGGTCTGTGAAATGAAGTTTTTTGAGCACAGCTTTTAATCCCAGAGCTGTTTGGTTTACCAGTCAGTCAAATGGGGACAGTGATGTTAACCCACCTTTTAGAAAATTTCACTGAGTAAAGATTTTTGATCCACTGCTCCTAAAATCAAATTCTCACTTACTCAAGATTAATTTCTCCCATCAGAGTATTGCCCACAGAAGGAGGGAGAATCTTTTCCATTACTTCATCCTGATAGATAATGTGTGTCCTCTAATTTCAATTAGGTTGGCAGGACATAACAGTGCACATTCTTTGTAACACCTTTAGTAGTTTACACCACCTCTTCTCTGGTCATGTTTCCTCAGAAGTGTATGTCTGAGAATCCATCTTTTAGTATCTCTACAAAACTTTTTCATTACAAAATTGTATTACAAAATGAAAAATCAAGTCTTGCAGATAGAGCTATAGGAGAAAGTGCCAGGATTAAACAGATAATCAGATCCCATAAAATGCCCCAGTCAAATACACTTTTCTGCCATCAGTTCACCTTACTGTCATCCTAGCAATGGAAGAAGGCAGAAGAGAAATAAGTTTAAAGGTTTTTCCTCTTCCTAAGCTTTTACAGCAAGCTTTTAAAAGAAACTTTATAACTTTTAACTGACAGCAGAGTTCTCTTTATTTACTGTATCAAATGGAACCTAAACATATTGTTGTATAAAATCCCGGTAGCTTCCTGAATCAGATTATGTCCTGTAAAGAACAAGAAGCCTTCTTAAGAACACAGAAAAGGCTAATGCTCTAAGACCACATCAAAATTAGACGTTGTCACCAGATGTCATCATTATCATCTTCCATATTTGCAGAGATGTTTTTAATAAAAGGATGCGTATGCCTCTCTAATTCAGAGGTGTCTTTGTCTAGACACTAGATGTGAATACGTTACCTTGTCATGCAAAGTGGGTGATCACGAGAAGTGGGACTGCTGAGTGTACACCGTACACTAGGGGACTGCTGCACTTCTCATAGTGAATAGTCATCATAATGTGAGCACACACCAGGCACTGTGGGCAGGCAGCTTGCTGTCTGCTTTGTGTCTATCACTCAGAAAAGGATCAGAACAAATGATTCCTGAAGTTACTCTAGCTACAACAGTTCCACAAATCTAATGGAAATCTAATGCAGGGAGAGGTGGGAAAAACACTTATTGCTAGCTCTCACTTGATATTGTATAACACTGCACCCCGGTTTTTGCTGAATATAACACAGTTTAACATGGCATGATGCAATGAAATATGACATTTCATTCTGGAATGAGGTATCTACTACCACTTTCATAGTAGGCATCAAAACAGATTTTCTGCTGGAAGCAGTTGGCCCTTATGAACTGACAGACTTAGATAATGGCATAGAGAATGAAAATTCCAGTTTGAAAAGGATGCTGAAATATTTCTTTATTTTTTCCAGTTAGGAAAATCTTTAAAATCCAAAATTCCTCATTTTCCAAGAAGAAAAATTGATATAGTGGATCATTACAGGTGAATGTAAAAACTCTGCTTTAAGCTGGAAATATTGCATATTATATCAACAACACAAAACATAACCTACGGAAATGAAAAGTCATTAGAAGGAGAAAAGCATTTCAAAATGAAAAATTGAAATATGTCCTTTCAAAAAACTTCCATCAAATTAACAGAACTTTGTTTCCCATTGTATATACATGTATATATATCTTGAGATCCAACCATTAAAGTCTTCTCAGTTCAGTGAAATTGTGTCCAAAGTGGTTTTATATACTAATATCTTTCAAAAACCTTGTACTATATGTTCTTACAGAGTTCAGGTCTGCAAAATTTATCAACATATCTCTATTATTCAAAGTATCAAGTATACTTTTGATATCAAGCATCTAGCTTTCAGGTTTAGCATGGTCTTAATTCACAAGACATTAAGCCCTGTTAAATACAAACACTACTTGTAGTTGTTGCAATACAACTAAAATATACCAGTTATGCTTTTGACAAGAATCATTGATTTCAAAACATGTAGACTTGTATTCTTCATTGGAATAACACAGTTGCATACATTGTGCCCTGTAGTGACACTTGAGGAGAGAAAAATATCATTATCTTTACTACCAACTAGTTAATTGAGGCTCCTATGATAAGCTTACACAGTCAAATCTCAAACTAAAACAGATGTAGCCATCAAAAATAACGTCTACCATCATATAACTGGATTTGAACTCAAGCACTACTAACAAGGTCACAAATCTATTCCACTATATTCAGCTAATACAGGAGCATACATCTTATTTTGAAAAGCTGGTATTATCTCCAGAGCTCCTATACCCCAAAGCTTTCAGTAAGATTAAAGATATATCTATCAGGCCTTTTTTAGAAAGACACAAATTCATTTTGGCTACACTGGTCAGAAAATTTATAAACGCACTTACTACAGCTCTGACAGCAGCTAAGGGGTAGGGTTTACCCAGTCAGGCACAGCATCATACTAGCAGAGCCACGCTCCTGCCGCAGCTTGATTCAGTAACCGCATGAGTTACTCTGATGTGTAGGAGAAGGCATAGACATGCTTTTATGCAGTTAAAGCTGCTTAGACACTGACCTTCTATTCGGCAGATTACACAGCCACACCTTGGCCTTACACGTAAGCTTTCACCTATTTCTGCAGACACAAGAACACCAATTGCTGAACCAAATGTAATGGGGAGAAACCCCTGTGAGAGAACTTACTGCAGCAGGGTCTCTAAGGGAGGACAGCCTTAGAAAGTAATTCCCAGTGCAGCATTTCTTCAGCTGGTCTTGAAACTCCACATTTCTGCAGTGAGTGAAGCAATCATTTAGCTAAGAAATCAAAACAAGATACTTCTTTTGTTCTCTGGGTTTTTTATCTGTGCCCACTGAGAGAAAGAGTGATCATGTGTCTCGAAAGGTTTAATTATGGAAGGGAATTGGGAGCTGTGAAGTTGTGATCGAATTTATTAATGTTTTGATAGTATTTAACAGCATCATAAGTCTATTTATATTCCTCTTTTCCAATCAATTATTGTTGCAAATTGTAAATCTATCAGTTATTGATCTTTGCATCCTTATCCTGGATTCTATTCTAGAAGTAAATAGAACTTCAAACAGAGCAGCTGCAAGAAATAAACTTAATAAGTATACTAACACTATTAGCCTGTCTAATTGTAAGTTTCTGAACTACACTGCTTTTTAACGGATTAAGTTTTATCCAAGCTGTCTGGAAAAAAACATTAAAGATTTAGCAGATTAGACACTAAGGAACAATGTACTTTCAGTTTAATTTTAACTCTCTTAGTCTAGTAGTTTTCTTTACTGCTGTGTGTTGCCTCTTCCTATTACAAAACTTTGAATTTATTATAAGAACCATAGAATTTAATTAATGTAATTCTAACAGTACTACTATATAACAATAAATAATGAACAAAAAAGTCTGAACAGATAAAAGTACTTTGGAGTAAAAATAATGTATCAAAAGTAAGTAAAGAAATTCAGTAACAAACTATACAGTTAGAATATAATTACCACCAAAACATTGCCATTTGAGTGCAAAAAAAATGGAAATGATTGTGTCTACATATCTCATCACACTCAAAGAATACCCAGCTGATCAATGATTTCAAAGAAAGTGAATAACATTCTCCTTAATTGTGTTATGGTTTTAAATCACTGAGGCCAGAAGCACTGTGACCTTTGAATTGCATTCAGTATTTATACAGATAATGAGAACATTTACGATTCCACTAGATAGAGTCAAATGATTTTTAGATGAGATATAAACCTGAGGGCTTCAGGGCAAAAATCAGCCTAAAGTAGATGGGCTAGAAAACCTCACAGAGCTAGAAAATGGGAGTATTTTACAATTAGGTAAGAGATTCTCCCTAGTACAGTTTGAGCACACATCAGTACCAGCATCAGAATTCTATCATAAATATACTATTTAATTTAATTTTAGAAGCACTATATACACACAGATTCACACATATACATATAGATAATAATTTCCACTGTCTCCCTCTAAAAATAGTTATTTCACTACGTGCATTACAATAATTTCCAAATAAATAAGATATTGTAAACACAGGCAAGTTCCTCTAAAGGAACAGCAAGGTAATATAGACTAAAATAAGAATCTATTTCTTTTCAAGTGGTTAGTGTCTACAGGACTAATGAAGACTACAGTAGAAAAACTATTCTGTACAATTTACCATAGGAAGGGTAGTATCTTGTCTTACGTCTTTGTTAGGCAACTCTGAATAATTAAAAAAAACCCAACTGCAGTTACTTATACCACTGATGCATACGTTTAGGGAAGCAAAGTGTTTTGTTGTTCTTTTAGTGCAATTTCTGCATTTGCTGAGTTATCAGCCAAAGAAAAATAGGGAGAGAAGATAACAGATTCCAAGTCTCATCAGATGAAAGCCACGTATTTGTTTCAATGGGATGCCTGGTACTTGAGGCACAGCCAGCCTGCACTAAGTACCACCAAAAATGTATGAGCCTTGGCACATATGTCTCACTTATATCCCACTCTGATTCCTGAAAACTCCATTATGATTCCATGTTCTTTGATCTCAAGCTCCCAGGATGTTCTCTCTGCCATTATCTAGAATTATTATTTAGAAATAAGGCAGTGGAGCTGAATTACCTGAAGTTCCACACTTATACTAATGATAGCATCCTGAGTAACATACAGAAATTTATATAACAGGTTTTCTTTTTCTTGATTGTGTGTGCAAACATATACACACTACGTAGGAATCTCTACTCACCACAGAAATGCAAACACCTGTGATATGAAACACTCATCACTATGGACTTTCTTTGGTTTTCCCTCCATATCTCTAATTGCAAGCTCACAGGCTGATCTGTGAAGAGCTTTACCTCTTTCTTCTCTGCCAGTTTTTGACCCAAGAGATTAATGACATTTATGATTTGCATGTGATTTTGGATATGGGAGCTCTTTTTGTAGGTATGAGTCTGAAGGAAACTGAATTAGCAGACTATCTGATTTTCTGGCTCCTATCCATTTATAAGGTTACAAAACAATGTCATATAAATTACTTTTATCCACTAATTTTATTTTTATTATTATTTTAATGTAAATTATTTTATATTGGTATTTACTACAATTGCTATAATTAATTATTTTTAATTACTGTGATTACAATGTCAGAAATTCAGCACATGCACAAATGAGGAACATAGGTTAAGGAGCAATATTGCATTGACATGTGACACAAGTGTCATGCTGGCTGATATCAAAAAGACTAAGGTAATTTGTAAAATATAAATAACAGGAAAGTGAGATACCTTTAGAGTTATTTACAGAGTATTTTCTGAAGCACAAGGAAAGCTACGAAGAATTTTGAAATTCTGTCTTGCATCAAAATCAGTTGGTTGGAAATTACATTTTTGATACCAGACATAGGATAATAAGCATTATGAAGAAATGCGTGATGGGCCCTGAAAGTGAACACAAGTATATTCTGTTTAATCTAGCTAAAATTCACTGCTTTTTAAAGTCTCATCTTTAGCAATATTATCTCACTTCGGTGTACTAGAGTACAAACTTTTAATCAAAATAATTTTTATTATGAAAATGCCATAGAAACATATTTGCTGGAGGAGGAACTCAAAAATAATTTTGGATTATTTTATTTTATTACATAGCAACAATTTCTATTTCAGCTTTTGGAACAAAAGTCTCCACTTATAACTTGAAATACTACTTTCAAAGACCCTATATTTTAAATTAAATAAATATCTATTGCTCTCCCACCACAGTTTTTAAAATAATAATTAGTCAAAAATTATTTTAGATTTCTTTATAGAACAAAAATTACTTTCTGTTTCTGCCTGATGTAGCCACATGTCTCTTAATTACAATGCTATTTTTTTTCTGTATGTACCCAGGTATGATATGCAATGAAGTATACAGTATCACTAGCTGCTTAGAGGGGTGAATACATATTCAAAATACACAATTTATGAAGACTCATATAGACATTTGCAATGACCTATTGTTTATGTGTCAGAAATACTGATAGTCTTCAACTAAATAGAGCAATTTTCTATTAACCAATATATAACTTTTTTGTATGTAACAATATACTATTAAAATAAATCCCATCTGCACAGGATTTTATAAAAGAGCTGAGAAGATCTCATATGTGCATTTTCATCATTTGTGTTTGTCATTTATATTCTTCCAACTGCTTGTGTTTTATTCTCATTTTGCAGTTTCTGCCTTTGTTTCAATTAGTGCAAATGTCTCCATTCCTTGTCTTCTGAATCTCATTTCCCAAGTATCAAAGACAACAGGACATCAAAACAGCAGTGTTTTCACTGAGTTAAAACATGAGTTTGATCCTAAATCTGCATTATGAATTTACACACGAGTTTTAGTCCACTGATGTCTTTAACTGGTTTCCTCATAGCTGAAACAAAAGAATATTTATTTCATTATTTTTTTCTCTAGTTTATCAGAAGAGTTAAATATGATGATTTGATATTACTAGACTGCTGGATGCACTGATGCCTGTGGTTAAACAGTTTATGAATTCATCTCGTGTAACAATGATAAAATGGCATTTAAATCCTTAACTGCTATAACAAACAACAGCTGCAACATAGACTCTGGACTCTGCTGCATTTAAGAATAAATTTGGATTTGTCTATACAACTAGATGTGAATTTATAGTTTTTTTAGCCACTCTGTCTTGTTACCTTTCCTTTTCTCTGCCTCCTGTGATTGCCCTTAATGAACAGGAGTTCATTAAGTAATGCCCTGAATGATGAATGTAGGGTACATCTACAAGGACTGATGCAGATGAAGATTTATTCTTTTGTCCATAACCTGAACTGGCTACAAACAAGCCAATCCCATTCCAAATGTTAAACAGAGGTGTTAGTGCAGATTATGGCCAAGCTAAAAAGCTTTCCTAGTAAATGGATGCACTTTATCTCTAAAACAATCGCATGGTTTCCAGACTACAACTCACTCCTTCTGGCTAGTTTGGTGTATCTTTTCATGCCCATCTTCTAAACTAGCATAGTATAATGGATTTTTCTGTGAATTACCTCATCCTTCTTTGAAAGCAGAGATACCTTACATGTTGCATACTGCACGAGTACCCCGGCACAGGCGCAGAGACTAGCTCAGTGCAGCTAGTTTCCAGTAAATTATCACCTGGACTTCCTGAGAACTGATTTCCCATGTAGACAAGTCCTGACAGGCTGACAAGATATCAGTAATTTGTAGAAGTTGTTCTCAGCTACCCTCACCGCAGAAATTAAAAGTAGGAATGACTCGTTAATTCACAGGCTTATTATACTGTGAAATCACTCATTAAAGATTTTAAGACTGTAATGTTGGTGTCATGTTACTGTTAAATCCACTCAACTGTCGTATGAATAATCAAATTTGCATGTTCATTGTTTCACATGGAATATAAAGCACATAAGAAAGGGACGAATCCAGAAATACAGCCAGTTTTTTCCTTCCTGGAGATTCTCCCACCTTCCGAAGCTTGCCTAACATTTCTTACCCACACACTATGAATATTAAGGCCAAACAAAATTTCTTCGCCCAGTTAATGCTACATGCCATAAGAAACGGCCTCGGCATTTGTCAATGGTATGTGCATATAAAGTTGTAATTCTACTTTGCTGCAAAAAATCACTTACCTTTTATGATTTTATTTTTGCATCCGTTCACTCTTATGCTGCCTCTACTGGTTCCTCTATCATTTCCTGAATTGAATTCAAGCTCTTCATTCTCTCTTCCTAAGCCAGCATAATATGGCAGTTATGGTATATTGTAAGCACACTGCTTGTTTCTTGAGTTGGTTTTTTCCTCTTATTATCCTCTGCTCTACCCTCAGACCTTGTTCAACTGATACAGGAGCAGTAGCATAAAAACACTGGATAGGGACATTTCTACATGTGGAACGTATTCACAAAGCAGCATTACTATCATTTGTACTACAATGGTGCCCAGAAATCCCAGCCGAAATCAGTACCCTACTACGCCCGGCGCTGGGAAGAACGACAGCAGATTACCATCTTGGCACTGACAAGCTTACAGTAAAAAAGGACAAAGGGTTGGAAGGTTTATAGAGACACTGAAAGCTGGAAAGTAACACAACAGATCAGTGCCTTAGACAGGAGCTGATCCTTGACTCTCTGTGTCCTGAAGCTGGGTTATATTGCCTTTCTGTATTTAGCAGCAATAACTTGAGACTGGGCTGGCTTTTCCAAGTCCTGAAGCTAAGAGCTCCAGAGATTTTAAGACATCTGAGCAGCTGGTGGCAGACATAATATTTTTGTGACTTCTGTGCTCTCTGTTCTTATCTTTGAAAACCTTTTTGTATTTAAAACATACTTCAGGATGTTTTTCCATTCCCTGTTTTACTCCCTGTTTTACTCCCCAGAAGCTACAGCTAAAAATCTTGAGTGTGGGTATCAGTACCTTTCTAGATCCTGCTGTAGCACAGCTGCTCTGAGAATGAGGATTTCAAATAATGAGTAAGTGGTAAAGAAAGTTCAAGGGAACAAGAATCCAATTTCCTGTTAAAGATATGACTGTATTACTGGCATGAAAACAAATGCACTCTTTAATGGCCTAAAATTAGCTATATTCTCCGATACTGTTTATTTAGCGTGTCTTGTAACAAAACTAAAAAAAAACCCAAAACCCCAAACCAAAATATCTGCATTTACTTAAGGAGATATCAACTACAGAAACAAAGATCTTCATGTCTGGTGAGCTCAGAAACATATACAACATGACCAACAGGTGGGTTCATGCTGAAATTATCCTTGAATGATTCCTTCGGGGAGTCATTACTCAGTTGTTTGGAAGCTGAGTAAGTGTCTCTTCCACTTTAGCTAAAGCCAGGACCTCAATGTTATGTCTCATGAGAAAAGCCATTAGGATACACAGGAGAATGATATCATGCCACATGAGACCAGAAATAATTTTGAGAGAATGGAAAATTTGCTCAGTTTGTCTATGTAGGAGCAGCAGACTGATATTTTTAAACCCCAGACAGTGAGAAGATAGAGGTTCCTACTTCGTGCAACACTGCTGCACTTTGTTTTCTTTTGAAATAGGTTTTATTTCTTTTTCTTGTCCTCCTGGGAGTCAGGGCATGGTTGGATTTGAAAGAAGAGGAAAGATGATTTATGATGTTGCTATAAAATAGAGAGTAGCTGTATGAGCCATTTCTTAATAGAGATTTAGGGATATAAAATCCAGAGATGATGCTCCTAAGCTATGGTTAGTGCAAGACATTTCTACATACTAGTATATAAATGTGTAGTTTATAGAATCATGGAATCATAGAATATTTGGTGTTGAAAGGGACCTTTGTATGTCTTCTAGTCCAAACCAGTGCTCAAAGCAGGGACAGCTTTGAAATCAGACCAGGTTGCTCATGGCTTTGTTCCTTTGAGTTCTTCATTTCATTGTTTGAGACTATAATGTTTAACAATTTAAACTGGCATTTTGTAGAAAGCATTCTTTCTCTGTACTTCTTTCAAGAATACAGAGAACCACATTTGCTCTTTTAATGTATTCTGAGAGTCGTGGTCTTAAAGCTTTTGAATTTTAAATGCTGTAGTCATTGTGGTCCACAGGAGGGTCATAGGGGAAGACAAACACAGTTTTAAACAAACTTTATGATAGTGTGCTTTGGGGTCAACAGGAGGCTGGGCTGTTCATCAGTTTACATCACCTGAACATATGTTTATCTTGGCACCCTAAGACACCAAGGGGTCCTTCTGTTTGCCCAGGAAATATGTCTCAGGAGCTCCTTTCCTTCCTACAGGGAAGGATGGCAACAGGGTGGTGAAATACGGTTATGCTGGCTCTCTTACACCTAAGGATTCCCTCTGCAAAAGGAAAAGGGAAGAAATCTTCAACTCATTTCAGCATTTATTGATACTTAGGAATTATAGTGATGAATCACTTTTTGGTTTTTCTTTCCTCCTCCATCCCCCACCCCCTTCTCTCTTTCTCTCTTTCCTGTAATACTAGCATCATGGACTTTCCGAAGCACAGAAGTGATTAGTTTTATCTTCAGTCCCTATTTTCCTGGGTGAAGACTAACAGGTACAAAATGCAAGAAAACTTTTCCTCCTGCTGTGAATTGCCCAGAGGTGGGACAGAGCACACCTCTAGAAAGTAGAAGATGTACTGGACTACTGCTGTTGTCATTGCTTCTTCCTGGGGTCAGGGAGGGGCAGGATTTACATGTTCTAGAGAAGGGATGAGAGACAACCTGACCAGTACTCATCAAAAATGCAAGGGAGTGAAGAAGAGCATTACAGCTGGTCTTGACTGGTTTAGGCAATGGAAGTGGCAATAGAGAGTCTGGGTGTGGAATCTAAACATAGAATTTTTATAGTGGGAAATGAATGACTAGGATTTTAACAGTATTTTAATAGTTTTAATAAATGTATTGTTATAAATAAATTGAAACTGATAAGTCACTACTTTCAATAGTTGCTACAAATATATCTATTGATTAGGTTGTTCATTATGGAAGATTAAAAATTATTGAGATTATAGCATGATTACATTGAAACAAACTTAAATTGAGAAGCTGTCTATTAAGAGGTCAAATCCTTACCAACCAAATGTCATTTACACACAGGATAAACTTAGTTCTAAACCTATAAAAAGATTTCATAACTGGTAACTATGATAAGTTAATACACAAATTCTTGGCTGTGAGCAAAACTATCCATAGCAAAAAGGTTTTGAGGAGAAAAAATAATGGATGGTTATAATACGATCCACTTGAAATGGTGGGTAGGGAGCAGTTTTACCAGTTTTACTGCTAAACACTTAAGCACCAAGAAGACATAAATTTGCAGAAAGTTGGGAGTAAATATTAGAGGTTGGCTTTACAGTACAAAATCGATTTCACTAGAGGTGGACTGACCATTTTCCAATGTTTATTCATCTACTGCTGCCTTCTAAATTGATACAGCAGTAGAGAAAAGATAGAGTTCAAAAGGTTGTCTGGATCTGCTTTTATTCTCTCTATTTTAAGGAATTTATGGAAACTGTCACTGACAATACAAAGAAGCTTTTTCTCTGGCTATGTCTGTGGCCTGTTTTGGCTATTTCTAGATTGTGTGGGGAGCAAAGCAATTCATCAGTACCTTTTAGAAGTAGAATTATTAAAGGGTAGTCAAAGAAAAAAGAAAGGCTTTGAATAAAGTGAAACATTCCTTAAAGGTAGAGGATTTGGTTGAGTATGAAAGGAAGCAATCTTAGGCTCAAAAGGTTATTAGAAGATCTAAGAAGCCCTGCTGCCAAAATCTCTGTAGCCCTATTAATAAACATACTTCAGTGGGTAAAATTTGAAATAAGATTATAAGGATAAATGTAAGAGAGCACAGATCCGTTGCAATACCTAGTTTAATTAAAAGTGGCATTACTCTTGATTCTAATGCATTGAAGTTGAACATGGAGAAGGTTTCACCTAATGTTATTAAAAGCATGCTGATACGAAGTAGATTTTGTTGGTGTCAGGAATACTCTTTTAAAGAGATGTTTCATGTTAGACTTTAAGACTGAAGTGAAGGAAGCTCTGCAATTCTGCTGCTAGTTAGTGAATTCAAAGAGCGGGTATTATTTGATTTTGAGTTATCTTCCCTTGACTGGTTTAATAGGACTTACAGAGTGTGTTTAATGATGTAAGCAACAAATTTATTTGTTAATATTTTTAAGCTTATTTGAAGCAAGAGGCAAATTTCATCTATTTCAAAGTCATACAATGTAACAAGAGCTATAGGAAAGATCTATAACAGAACAGACCCTGGGAATATGTTGTTAGATTTAATGTTTATTACCAGCAGAAAATGTCATCAAAACCTATGATATTATAAGGTTAATCTAGGCCAAATTTTGGTTGAACGTGAAGAAATTGAGGGGAGTGGGGAATGAGAGAAATTTCCCCCAAAAAACATTAATGTGATTGTTTAACATGTTTGTTTTGGAAGACATTTGACTAAGCCTGAATCTATGTTTAAAACTGGAAATTCCAAGTAAAATCAAGGGTACTGAATCCATGTAAAATGAAGTGAGGAACATATGACAGAGTGGAAAAAGTCAAAGTGGGACAAAATAGTTCTGACTCTGAAGCTGAGGTTTACATATATTCTGTTCAGTTGTGCTGACAGGGGGCTTGATGGAAGCAGAAGCTCTTATATGTAAAAAGGGAAAGTGAGGACTTCCTCTCCATTGCTAAGAACAGTGTATATGTGTGAATGTGTCAGAAAAGTAATTTTTTAAACGTAATTAAGAAGTGTGGATATACATATACACAGAGATGCGCGCATGTGTGTGTGCACGTGTGTGTATTTGGAGAGAATAAGGAGCACAGCCCTTTAATCCTCTGCTACAGAAGGACGAGGCGATTTGTCTGCTATCTGGCCAACCAGTTGCTCAGGGCAGGAAATGTCAGCCTCCTCTTCCTTGATGCTAGCACTAAAAGTGCAGTGTGTTTAGATGGACAGTTGCCATATGCAAGAGGAAAATGAGGCTTGATGGAACCATTAGCAATAATGGAACTTTAGCAATGAGTGGGATTAATTTCATGAACTAAGGATACCCTCACCCAAGCCAGTTGTCTATGCTTTATAGTCAATGGAGAGAAATGAACAGCTTTAGAACATGATTCATCTCACCTGAACACAGATTGCTAAAGCAGAAGTACATCACCAGTGCCATAAGTATTTCCCCCTGCTGCCTAAAAGGAAGCTTAAGAGGACTGTATTAAGGATGAATGTTTGCATTAAAAAATGCCTAAATTTAGGTAAGGTTAAGCTTCTGCCTCCCTGAGGGTGAGGTTCAAAGAAATTGTGTCATTATTGGTAGTTCTGCAAATACTCAGCAGTACAAACTAGCCAGACAACACAAAGCCACCGTTGTGCAGATTTGCACACACTGTTCTGTCCTTCCGCCTGGGTTTTTATGTTCTTGTGTATGTGATCACTTTTCTCCTCACTCTTGCAAGTGTGTATCTCTACATCCATGTGTACAAAGGACTCCTTCTGTATAGATGTGCTTGGTTTGGTACACCTCTGTGTGTGCCATCTGTGCCACTGTCCTTGTCCCTCCATCTCTTTCAGATACTCTGCAATAAGTCACACTGAATTAAGGAACAAAGTTCCATGGGTAAAAAACTAAGCATATTAAACATTGGCAGAATCTAGTCTTCAGAAATCTGTTCTTTCACTCTCACTCACCTTGTACTTCTAAGGCATTATATGAAGCTAAAGTAAGGTGACAATTCAGGGTAAAATAAGAAAAGAACAAGCTCAAATCTTAGATAAACTGAATGATTTCATAATAGGATCACCTGAGGATATTCATTCTAGTACACTGAGAGGACTGGCTGAAGTAATTTCAGAGCCATTAGTAATAATTATTTTCTGAGAAATTGTGGAAGACAGAAGAAATTCCAAAGACTGGTAAGCCAGGAAATTGTAGGCCAGTTACCTTAACTTCAGTTCCTGGAAAAAAGTCAGGAACTTTTCATCAGAGAAAAAGAAAAAAAGTTACTAAAAGACCACAAGGAGGTGAATAGCATGCAGGATGGTCTTGTTAAAAGCATATCATGTCAGAACAAGCTGATTTACTTTTATGACAGGGTAAAAAGTCTTGTGGACAGGAGAGAAACAGCAGGTGTCATACGTTACTGTCTCAGGCTTTACACGGTTTCAGATGATACACTCATAAGAACAGACAAAACATAGTTTAGAAAAGAATCTACCATAAAGTGAATGCACAGGTGTTGGGAGAGCAATACTCAGAGAGTAGTTATCAGTGGTCCACATTTCCAACCAGACAGATGTGTCAAATGGGGTCTAAGGTAGGTCTGGTATTATTCATTATTTTCAGCAGAAGATTGAGTAGAGGCTACAAATATTACATTACGTGAAACATGATAAGTCAAATTGGGAAGGCCTGCCAGGTTAGAATTTCATGTACCCTGAAATATTGTAGACGTGCAAAAACCAGGATGAAGTTTCACATGTACAAATGAAAACCTTGTACTTCTGCAAGAATAACTGCACAAGTAAGACAGGGAATAGTAGAGCAAGCAGGAATAGTAGAGCAAGCAGCAGTCCTATAGAAGTAGATTTGGGAGAGGCAGCTGACAACTATAACTCAGAGGCTGTGACTCAGAGTGTAACCAAAAGCAAGTCCTTTTCACCATTCTATCACATTTCCCAGCTGGTAAAAAGATAATAAATAATGTTATATAGAACCATGATTTGTGCAGTGCCTTTATACGTGGGTGGAAAAAAATTATGAACAAGCACCTTCTAAATACATTACTGCTATAATTATCTGTCTTTGAAATCAACATAACAGTGTTTTGGCTAGGTATTTAATTTAGCTTTGTTTTCTTTGCTTTTGAGTCTTAAAATAGAACACACTAATTATAATCCACTATAAGCTCTCTTACTATGGAGCAAATGCAGTTTGCTTCCACCTCAGATTGTTAATGCAGCCATAACAAAATGTATAGAAGAACCTCTGATAATTTTCTACAACTTTATACTGATGTAAGTGATTGTAGAAGGTGATGGGTTATGAAGATATGGAGACCATGAGCTTTGTTCACACAGCCAGGTAGGGTGCCCAACGTAGCCTCTGAGTTTAAGAACACAAGTAACTGCTAATTGCTGGGTTTGCCAAAGAGATGTAAGACAAGTGCTGTCCTCAGACTGTTATAGTAATAATTTTTGGTAGATGGGGAGTCATAATAAATAAATCCCAAACATTTCCTTTCATAAGAGAAGTGATTTGTTGCCAGATTAAATAAAACCAAGTAACAAAACAATATACATTACATATAGGACAAGTAGTTTATTGTACACAGACTCTTTGGCCAGGTTTCCAATTGCAAGGTAAGAGGGCTTACTGTGACTTGCACAATAGTTCTTTCTCCTCCAGTCCCCCCCTTACTTTTGCATAAAGTCCCTTCTTATAGGGTCCATTAATTAATTCCATTAATTAACTTCCATTAATCACAATATTTTTAACATGCAACTGACTGTGCTTAAATATCCTTGAAAAGGAAAAATACAGGTAAAATTAGTATCTGTTTACTTTTAAATTTATTTCTTGATAATATAATAATATAATATAATATCTTGTCTCTATAACAACATGCTCATGACAGTATCACTCATACCATTGTGCCACACTATGTTCACCCACAGTGAACAGTAAACTTCTACTAGTATAGGAAGAGAGCGTTCTTTGTGGGTTGGGTTTGGTTTGGTTTTGTTGGGCTTTTTTTTCATTTTAAAGGATCTGAAATGCTTTGAAAGCTGTGGACAGCCCATCCAAATGGTGTTTTTATAGTTATTTCACATGGACAGTCACGAGTGTTTGAAGGTACAAAGTCTGCCGGTGCTGGAGGTCTGTGTCAGATAAAAGATGACAGATTGCCTTTGTCCAGACTGCCTACCCTGAATCATGCCTTGCATCTCCTGCAAGAGTTCTTGCTAGTTGGCAGAGGCCAGAGTCATGCCAGGGAAGTTGTTAAAAGTGTAACAGTAAGGTCTATCATATGTAATTCTAAAAAGCACATCTCAGCCGTGGCTTTATTTAGCAGTAACTCAGGAAACAGCATAAATCTAATCCTTGATTTGAAATTGAAGGGAATATTCCATGTCCATCATGTGGACACACCACAATGCATATAGTGGTACATGAATTTATAATATTACTGCACATATGTGATGTGGCACATTATGGAAGAAGAGATCTCAATAGAAATAACTAAAATATTTTATTCTGGGTTGTGCTTGTTTGTTTTAATAAACCAAAAGTTTAGTCTAGCTGTACTCAAAATGAACTGGGCCATAGTCCAACTAGGTCAAAGACAACTTAAAATTCCATGCTACAAAGCCACATTCATCCACCTATGACAAACATTTGAGAACAAATATGCTGATTTTATACACACAAATGCTTTGCTACTGATCAGCATTTAAATTATTACATTTAATTTGGTAAGGAGTGAAACTGAAAATGAACACAGAACTCTCTTTAAGGGTGTAACAGAAACAAGGGAAAATTAAATCTTAACATAAATCCTACTGCCTCAAATAATGCCTAGATCTTTAATACAAAGGCGGAAGAAAGCCCCTTTTTTTAAATTCCGTACTGGGATCACTGCCGACTGCCAGACTTCATGCCTTATGCCGGAGTTTTGTTCAGAATGTTTTCTCCCTGCAACAGTAGAAGAGCTGCACTGTAACTAAACTTTTGCACAATTATTTCAAAGAATGAAGCAGAATTTCAATTACTTTTACACTGTATTTTCAGAGGGGCTAACTGTGTATTCAGTTGGAGGCATTAAATAGATACAACCGCATCTAAAAAGAATGCTTTTTCCTGTGACCTCAGCCGTCAGAAGAAGAAAAACACAGCTGGGAGCAGTATCACAAAGCAGACGACCTAGAGGAAGAGAAGGCTGCAAGCTGTGCCTCGGTAGGGCATGGACAGCTGCAGAAATGGAGCTGTGAAGCAGCCGGTTGGAGAAAGCCAAGCCAAGCAGTAGCGTCGCTATGATAAAGCTGTGGGAAGCTTTTTGAAGCTCTGACTCGACTCCCCAAGCAGCGTGGTCAATTGAAAGAGAAGCACTGCCCAGGGCACGGTGGCCTGTGGAAGCTCTGGGGAGGAGAGGTAAAGCATGTGCACGCCAAAGGGCAGGAGACAGCTGGGCTACAACAGGCATTGAGAGAAATCACTAACTGCCTCCTGACCCAATCCGCAAAGAAACGAAGCCAGGGCTATGCTCAAACTTAGGGTAAGTAAAGGTTAGTAAGCCATTTATGCAACTGGCATGAACAGCATGTGAATGCTATGGGATAATGAGAAAGAAAGTAAATTAAACTTGATTTTGTTGTTGTTGCAACAATTTCCACAGGAGATTGTTAAAAGAGACTGGATAGGGAGACCGAATACACTTCTGACTCAGAAGGGCAGTTTAACAAATGAAACAGCTCCTCTTTCAATATCATCAGAAGATGAGACCTTGCCTGAGCTGACAGCCAAAATCCAGTCATAATCTGAAAGCAATCCTGCCAGGCTGGCTGTCCCCTATGATTTGCCGCAATGGTCCTTCCTATACCTATAACAAAAAAAGGAGAAATGCAGAACACCTTGGTATTGGACACAAGCAGAAAGACCCTCCCTGTGATGACAAATTTATTTGGACTAGCCAAGCTTTGTTAGATGAAGTTATACAGAGATTTGTGGCTGACTTTAGGCTTCAAGCACAATGTCAGATACATAAAAACATAGCCAAGCTGACCATGAAAAGGGTCAAATCCAATCCTGAGGAGAAATTCAGCATTAACACAATTCAAACAAGAAGTTGTAGCTATTCATTCTCCTGTAGTACCATCCCTGTTGATTTCTCTACCTCATTTACTGTATAATCTGTTCAAAGCATATCACTTCAGGGCTTTTTTTGCTGCATAGTACAGTGTTGAGAGGACAGTCTGAAAGCAAAAAACAATAAAAATAATATATAAAGGAAAAATATGAACACCTCAAAAAATTTTTAGAGTCTTTAAAAGTGTAAAGAGTCTTATCATCTTTCTAACATAAATGAAAAACAAGAGGAATTGAAGTGGTTGGTAATATATATACCACAGGTGTAGATTTGAATAAAGCTCAGACATGAAGTGCCTGAAAGTTGCTGCAGCATAAAGACTATTTCAAGTGTCTCCACAAACTCACAACAGTCTTAGTTCAGACCAATTAAACAGATGTGCACATTCAATAGCTACTGTTAAAAATCAGCACTAATTTGTGTTCCCAATTGCCAAGCAAAAGAGTGGTCAGAAAAAACAGGCTGTCCTCCTGCCCTAATTGTTATGCCACTCTTGGGCCATACCGGACACTGTATATGGATAATATCTGAATGACCTCTGCCTACTTAGATAATATTTGGAAATCTTTCAGCTAAAGATTTAACAGTTCATTCTTTAACACAGGCAAAACTGAAGGCTGGATATGCTAGGTAGGAGCTTTCACCTGGATTTCTTTTTTTTTTTCTTTAGGTTTTGTTAGAAGTTATCTAACAAAGATATATAATTTAATCAGGCAAGGAGGGGAAGAGACCAGCATGGCTGAGTTGAGACCTGCTGGTCAAACTAAAGAGTAAGAGAGAACTGCACATGCAGTGGGAGCAAGGACAGGTTTCCTGGGAAGAGTACAGGAAAGCTGCCCGGTTGTGTAGGGATGAGGTCAGGAAGGCCAAGGCGCGGCTGGACCTGAATTTGGCAAGGGATGCAAAGAATAACAAGAAGGGCTTCTACAGGTATGTCAAGCACAAAAGGAAGGTTAAAGAAAGCGTAACCCCCCCACGAACAAGAATGCTGACCTAGTATCGACAGACGAGGAGAAGGCTGAAGTACTCAACAACTTTTTTGCCTCAGTCTTCACTGGTAACCTCTCTCCTCACCCCTCCTGAGCTGATGGACTACAAGATGGGGAACAGGGGGGTAAAGCCCCTCCCACTGTAAGGGAAGATCAGGTTTGTGACCACCTGAGGAACCTGAAGGTACATAAGTCTATGGGACCTGATGAGATGCATCCCAGAGTCCTGAGGGAATTGGCTGATGTAGTTGCCAAGCCACTCTCCATGATATTTGAAAAGTCATGGCAGTCAGGTGAAGTCCCTGGTGACTGGAAAAAGGGGATCATTGCACCCATTTTTAAAAAGGGAAGAAAGGAGGACCCTGGGAACTACTGACCTGTCAGCCTCACCTCTGTGCCTGGGAAGATCATGGAGCAGATCCTCCTAGAAGCTATGCTAAAGCACATGGAGGACAGGGAGGTGATTTGAGACAGCCAGCATGGCTTCACCAAGGGCAAGTGTGACTGACTAACCTAGTGGCTTTCTATGACAGAGTGACTGCATCAGTGGACAAGGGAAAAGCAACAGATGTCATCTATCTCGACTTCCATAAAGCCTTTGACACAGTCCCCTACAACATCCTTGTCTCTAAATTGAGGAGATATGGATTTGATGGGTGGACTGTTCATTGGATAAGGAATTGGCTGGATGGTCGCATCCAGAGGGCTGTGGTCAATGGCTCGATGTCCGCATGGAGATTGGTGACAAGTGGTGTCCCTCAGGGGTCCCTACTGGGACCAGTGCTGTTTAATATCTTCATCAATGACACAGACAGTGGGATCGAGTGCACCCTCAGCAAGTTTGCAGCTAACACCAAGCTGAGTGGTGCAGTTGACACACCAGAAGGACAAGATGTCCTCCAAAGGGACCTGGACAAGCTGGAGAGGTGGGCATGTATGAACCTCATGAGGTTCAACAAGGTCAAGTGCAAGGTCCTGCACCTGGGTTGGGGCAACCCCCGGTATCAATAGAGGCTGAGGGATGAAGGGATTGAGAGCAGCCCTGTGGAGAAGGACTCGGGTACTGGTAGATAAAAGCTGGACATGAGCCGGCAATGTGTACTTGCAGCCCAGAAAGCCAACCGAATCCTGGACTGCATGAAAAGAGGCGTGGCCAACAGGTCGAGGGAGGTGATTCTGCCCCTCTACTCTGCTCTGGTGAGACCTCACCTGGAGTACTGCGTCCAGCTCTGGGGCCCTCAGCACAAGAAGGACATGGACCTGTTGGAGCGGGTCCAGAAGAGGGCCACCAAAATGATCCAAGGGCTGGAGCACCTCTCCTGAGGACAGGCAGAGAGTTGGGGTTGTTGAGGCTGAAGAAGAGAAGGCTGCGAGGAGACCTTATTGTGGCCTTCCAGTACTTAAAGGGGGCCAATAGGAAAAATGGGGATAATCTTTTTAGCAAGGCCCATTGTGACAGGACAAGGAGTAATGGTTTTAAACTAAAGGAGGGTAGACTTAGACTGGATATAAGGAAGAAGTTTTTTACAATGAGGGTGGTGAAGCACTGGACCAGGTTGCCCAGAGAGGTAGTGGAGGCCCCATCCCTGGCAACATTCAAGGTCAGGTTGGATGGGGCTCTGAGCAACCTGATCTAGTTAAAGCTGTCCCTGCTCACTGCAGGGGGTTGGGCTAGATGGCCTCTAAAGGTCCCTTCCAACCCAAAGCATTCTATGATTCTATGATTCTATCTGAAAATGAGACATTCCTTGTTATTTTTGCCTTTGATTAGGAAAGCACTTTATCCAACAAATAATTCATAAAAAGACACAAACATTTTTACGTATTAAGTCATGGGTGAAATGCTTGCAGAAAAAAATGAAACCCCACATTTAGGAAGAAAAAACTGGTGGATTTTGACTGTGTAGTGGTTTGTTTCTGGTATTTTCTTCTCCTTTTTCAGTAGGAACAAACCAAAAGAATCTGCCCTCTTTTCCCCACTCACCTTATTAGCTAGTGCCCTGAACTTCACTGTAGTTTACAGTATCTGTGAACAACACCCTCTTGAATGTTAGTCATTATGGATTAGATGATTAAAAAATAAGGGTTTAGAGCATGTAGTTAGACCACATATGAAATCTGACAATTTTCACTTTTATCCTACTATGGCAACACAGTTCAAGAGAGCCGGGGGGACTTGAGCTAAGTTTGCAACAAAAAGGTTTTTGGAGCAACAGGATTACACTAGTAGACCAAAACAGTCAGTGCTGAGCCATCTTTCTTCATTTACACTGTATGTGTCTTAGAGGTTTCACTTAGATGAGGTTTGGCGTAGTGACCTGACTCTAACTTCTCCATCACACGTGATCTGAAACTATCCAGAGGACCAAACAGTGGATCAGACCTTTATGAGGAATTGCAATGCGTTTGGTGAGCACTTCAAGCAGTTTCCAATTTAGTTTCCTCTGAAAAGAATTGAGTTACTGCATACCAAACACGTTTGTAGTAAGTAGACGCTATTGGGGGATGTGCTTCAAAATTATGCTGCTAATGGGCTCCAAAATACTAACATTCATGCCATCTCAAATCATCTGTTTCTGTGGTTGTCGGGTGTGATTCCCCATGCAATCAGTAGAGAGAAGTAGTCATAAAGTCTTGAGTTATCCTTTTATAGTGAGCTGTTTGAACACAGTCCAGTTTAGGTTTCTTTAGCTTCAAATTTAGAACTTCTGCATCCCAACTCAAGCATTATTTAATCATTAAGCTGTCTGCAGCTCAGTTTCTGACATAAAGGTTCTGGCAATAATGTAAACATCCTCCTTCGGTGTTTCTTACTGGTTAGCTCAAGTGATCCCTGGATGTGCATGCTGGCTTCTGTGAATCACAGTCATATACACCTTCATCTGTCTAGAGATTTTTCAGGGAGCCAATGTGATTATCTAATGTCTGTGGATTTTTCTGTGCTGATTATGCACTTATGTCAGTTACTGGATCCCGGTCTTGGTGTCTCCTGGAGCACTGGATTTCATTTAGAAGCAACCAATTACTCTCCTCATCTTCAGACCATATGGCTTCTTTAATTCTCCAAGTAGCTAGGAATTAAGTAAGATTCTTAGTGAATACTGCTTCTGCCATTGGCTTTTAAAATTTCTATTTTCTTTCTTAAAGATATTATTACTCAAACTTCAGATATTAAAACCCCATATTTTTATCCATTGGCTAAAGGTGCCATACCTTTAGCTGCACTTCATATTCCAAGATGCCATCAAGTGAGCAATTGAACTTACCCCATATCCTAGAAAGTTTTAGCAAAGTGAAGTTGAAACATCATTTGAGGTTCTTAGTTGATGACTGGGATTCCACAAAACATGAATCATGAGCTTAACTTAGTGATGAAAGTTTCATGCAAACTCTTATGAGAAGCAGCTGTCACACATAAACAGTGCAGTGTGTCAGTCTTTTGTACAACTCTGGAAATGGAAAAGTCCCTTCCATTCCCATGGTGAAAAATAAATGGCAAAACTGATAGGTGTTACAGTTTAAGTTGTGTTTAGGGAAAAAATCCACTCTGGATGATGTAATCTAGTGTTATGTCTAATGAATAATGACAGGGGAAGCCATGCCAAAACCATACTACAGTGGCTGAGCAAAGCAGCCAATGTTTCAGCAGTCTATCTTTATTAGCATGTATCCGATTGAAAAGCATTTCTTCTGAAGTAAATATATATGTGAGAGTGTTTGGTTTTTGCAACCCAAAATGGCTAAATATAAGCAAAGTTAAACTGTGATTTTACTGGGGAGAGGAAGAAACATCCTGAGTGTCTACTACTTAATCACATTTCCTGTTTATGAATTAAAAACCAATTGCACTATTTTTTTCAGAGGAAAACGTCTTTACAGATTATATATTCTGGGTCCAGAAACTATATCAGATTTCTGAAAAGAAGTCTTTATATCATCATAACTTCTGAAAATAATTAGAATTAGTAAAGATTAGAATTGGTGATAAACTTGCCTATGAAAGGAATACACCCAAAGACAGACCGTCCTTAGCAGTGGAGACAGACACATGTTTTACAAGCGACAAATAATTGCTGGAAATTCTCCACAGTGATCTGACGAACACTTACTCGGGTCTATAAACCACATGCAAAACTAGCAACCTTCTCACAGGCTATGTGCTGGGTTTTCCAAACCTAAATGGACTAGCTTTTAGGAGAGATATAGATGTATTTAAACAACCTTATTTCACAGAAAATTTTTTTGGAGAGGGGGGCCTTAATGTCAGACGAAAAGGTGACAACGCTGTTTTATATTTGCAGGTGTACGGGGTGCGGGTGCCCAGGTTTTGTTAGTGAGGGGCTGCGGGGCGGCCGCTGTGAGGGGAGGCCGGGGCTGCCCCGTGCCGGACACAGCCGGTTCCAGCCGGTTCCAGCCGGCTCCAACCGGCTCCAACCGGCCCAGCGCAGGGCACGGCTGAGCCTGCAGCCACCGTGGCGGTGCCTCGGGGAAGGCGTATTTAGGAAAGGGCAAAACGCTGCTTGGCAGAGAGGAGCGAGGAAAAAAAACTGTGAGAAACAGCCCCGAGAAACAGAAGGTGAGAGAAGAAGGAGCAGGAGGAGGTGCTCTGGGTGCCAGAGAGGAGATGGCCCTGCAACTTGCGGAGAGGCCGTGGTGGAGCAGATATCCACACTGCAGCCCATGGACAGGACCATGCCGGATCAGGTGGGTAGGCCCTGAAAGAACTGTGGCCCACGGAGAGCCCACACTGGAGCAGGGGAAATGTATGAGAGGGAAGGAGCGGCAGAGAGGAGCTGTTATGGACTGACCCAACCCCCCATTCCCCATCCGCCTGCGCTGCTGTGGGCAGGAGTGGAGGAGTCGGGAATGAAGGAGTGAACTTGAGCCTTGAGGAAAAAAAGGGAGGAAGGTGGTGTTTTAATTTGTCTTCGTCTCTCATTATCTAAATCTATTTTAATTGGCAATAAATGAAATTAATTTTCCCCAAGTCGAGTCTGTTTTGACCATGGTGGTAACTGGTAAGTGATCTCCATGTCTTTTTCTTGACCCATGAGATTTTCCACCTTATTTTCTCCCCCTGTCCTGTTGAGGAGGCAAAGCGAGAGAGCAGCTGGGAGGGCACCTGGCAGCCAGCCAAGGTCAACCCACCACAGCAGGTATTTCTTTAACTGAATGGTTCAAATTTTCTGTATATTTTTAAAAAGCTTGCGTGGAAGAATCTCTGGAGAGAGGTTATGCCTTAGACTATATGCCAGCGTACAGAAGTAAAAAGATGCGTGCAGAAATATGTATAAAGTAGCTCTTGTACTGTATGTTTTATACTGGTAGTAGGTAAGACCTGAAAATGGATGAGTGAATAATGTGTCATCATGCTGAGCTCAGCCAGAGGATGGGGCTTGAAGCAATCTGAAGGTTAGGACAGGCCAGAAGCAAAGTACGTAAACAGTTATATATGCATGTACACCTGAAATAGCTTATTCTGTAATTCCCATTCAGAGATATACTTAAAATCACAATCTTTACAACTGTATTTGAAAACATCTATGCATTGAACTCCGGTACTCCTGTTGACATTGTTGAATCACACTCATTGAATCCCACTACAGTTCATGAGTACCCACTTTGAGCGAGCTTATTGCTTATCCTGAGCAGGAATGGAAGATTAACCCACATGGCCAACAAGCAAACCCAGGTGTATTCTAAAATTCTGCTAGCTTATACAAATCAGTTTAACAAAGTTTCAAAACTTTTGACACAATCCAACACATTTGAAGCTGTGCTTCAGCCAAGGCTTTGCACAGCACAACTACTTCTTGTAATGTTAGTCTGAATCTCAACAGGATTTCTCACCTGTATTCATCTAACACTATTAGAAGGAAGTTCTATCATCAAAATGCTGTACAAAGGACTCACATTTTTACACCTGACTCAAGGTCACAGAATAAGAGAGCTCACTGTGTACTTCAGGGAGAAGAAATAACAAAAATATCTACCTGGGATCCAACCAGAAAGAAAAAAAGGAGCTTTTGAACTGAAATTAAAAAGACCCTTAGTAAAATGTTAATGTACCGATGACTGAGGGATATCACTCAGTAATAAACAAATGGAAAGCTTCCAAAAGTGGGGCTGTGCCGAGAAGATGATGTTCTCATTTACAAGCATTCTGGCCTCTGTTCATTTTTAATAGATGCAGCAGTTACAAAAACAAGATTACAGAGGCCCTGTGTAGACCTTGTGGCATCTGGTTAAGTGGTCCACAATCTGTCTTTTTTTTTTTTTTTAAGGCCTACATCAAAGATGTGCCCTATTTATCTTTGTGTATTTGCTATGCAAGTGACCAGACGCACCATTTAAAAACTTGACTGGATATGTGTCAAATTCCACCTGGAGGAATCCTTTCACCTCCTGTAGGAACATGTTAAATGGATCTCTAGCTTGAAATCTTTCTCCCTAGTTTTTGCAAAACAACTTTAGTTTCAAAGGGTTGTAAATGTACTGTAGCAGTCATATGGCCATTGCATTTTTTAGTTCTCTGCCTGTTAGTCATTGCTGCATTGAAGGCAAACAATAAAACTAAAAATTCACAACAAACTCTATAACATGAAAATACTGTCATCCTAAAGAACTGGGAATTCTGATTTTTCTTTTTAGGATAATTGAGCCATCTACAGGAGAAAATCTGCTTTCTATTATTCTTATTTCAGACAAAAACCCAATCCATTTGAATGGAAATGATGTGTTTTGCAGCCAACTGGGTAAAAACCAGAACATTCTGAGACCATTTACTTGGGAAAACCAAAAATAATTTAATCTGAAAACACAGTGTAAATGGAGTTTAAAATGTATAGTATTAATATAGGTATCAAAGAATATATTTAAATTCCTTTCATTATATGTGTTTTCTTGGAAAATGATAGTGTAGGTGGTTAAGCAGTAGGGCTTAGCTGTAGCCTCTCAGCACAGCTGCAACAAATAAGTAGTCTACAGTCTCTATTAAAAGGAAATAGATATTGATGTAGGAATACCTGAAGATAATGAGACAGATTTCAGTGGGAGCTGGAGTAGGCCATTTCTACGGTTCAGCTGAGATCTTTAATTTACCTCATAAGATGGAAGTTACTCAAAAGAAAAGTACGGAATGCATTTGAGTATCACATACCTGCTAATGACATTGGAACCTGTTACTTCTTTATAGCTCAGTTTAAAAGAGAGCAAACAGAAAAGTAAAAATGTCATAAAAATATTCGAAGAAACTTAGTCAACCCATAAAATAGATTTAAGGCTTGCTTTTTCTTTGCACAACATTAACTTGTTCTTTCATCAGTAGACACAGGGAATAACTGCTCAGTAAGGGCATCTTAAAAGAGAGGTAATCCAGGAGAAAGACAGAGACAGCGTTGTGGTGGTTTCACTCATCTCTTTATTATTACTACTGACAGGTAACTGAATTTCTCCTTTGCCTGAAGCCATACCACCTGAGGTTCTAATCTTGTCAGATTTTATGTGCTAAGCATGGTTGAGAGAGCTCTAAGGAATAACAGGTACTGCAGGAAATGGTTATTCTTCCTTTTGACTAGTGACACTTGCCAGTGCAACACACTTCCAGCGCAGCTTTCCCTCCCAGTGACTTAATGCTTTCAACAGTATTATAGTAATGGTATATAATAGCTTCTGTGATATGATCCAGGAGATAGGCCAGCAGACTTGAAATCAAAAAATATCAGCTTATCTCACAGTTTTGCCCATTCTGCCTGATTGGAGATGCATCAGGAAAGGACAAATCAGCAGGGTGATCAAGGACAGCCACCCATGGGTCCCATCATGCACTTGCTCCACTCCACTCCAGCATGCTGCATAACTCTGCATACATAATACACCCACTTTGAAAAGGGAAGATTCTGAAATTAATCTGTTCTTTTATTTGGTACAACTTTTAATGGATTTACATACAAATATAGACTTCCTGCACCACAATCAAATTAATCAAAATATTGACAAACGAGAGTTCATAAAGTGAACTCCAGCTTTGGGCAAAGGGAAAGAAGATTGAATAGCTGCAATATTATTTCACTTTTTTTGCTGCATTGCTCTGATGGATATTAGAAAAGAGACTTTTAATGATATTGATGTTTTGCCAGTGTGACAAACAGTGATGAAGTCTGTTTATGTTTTAATGGGGTGATTATGTTTGACAAGTAGACAAGTTCTCAGAAACCTTGGTCTGAAGCTGGGGGAAGGAATATGAGGTATTCGGTTTCTTAGACTGGGATTCTTCCTGGAATCATTAACTGTGATTTTTCTTTCCCCCTTTTTGTTTTTTGTTTTTCGGGTTTTATTGTGTTCCCCAATTTGCCTCCATCATCGTCTTTGGCTGCCATACATTTTATCAGGTCCTAGATTCTTTCAAGGAACACAGCATTTCCTGAAAACTGTAAAAAAATTAATTGCAAGATTCCCATGAATCCTACTGTGGATTTCCATTTAACCTTAACACCAGGTTTAATTTTTACCAGTGGGTTATAAGACATCTGAGAAATGCTCACATGTTTTTTTCCACTAGCTTTGCCTTCAGATCAATAAACTCAGTCAGAGAGGCTGTTATAAACAACTACAACATATTTTAAACACCACACTTTTTCTTGCAACAATTATCTATACTCTGGCATGCCCCACTACCCCAACTTCTAGGCTTTAATAGCATGGTTGTAAATCTAGAGTTCAGTGGAGCCAAACCTCAGTTCTACCGATGGAAATGAAAAGTGATCCTGATCAACTGGCTGACCGTAGTTTCTCTGGCTTGAGTAGCCCTCACATTTTTAGATCATTTCTTTAAAGCTGATGAATTTCACATAATCTGGGAAGAGGGGCAAATTTTACCAACCTAGTTTTATGTCTCTTTATTCCCACGTTATTTATTTAATCATCGTTACCCTGTATCTACCAATGTCTCAGAGGTACCTCGGCAGTTAGCTAAGACACCTCCACCCTTCCCTTTTCTGAGCTGTCATTTTTGGTTAAGTGGTTGACTCAAGTGATGTGTCATGTCATTTGGTTACTTGTCTTGTATTATTTGGCTTCCTATATTAATTATTCTAATATTTCATGAAAAAATGTGAATTGCAAGTTAGATGTTCTGAAATTTTAGAAGGCTTTAGTAATGCATATAAAAAGTAAAGAGTATATACGTACATGGCAGACAACATACATTTTTTTCATTTCAGGCATAGAATTCTTGTCATAGTCTAACCAAGGCACAGTTAGTCTTGGCACCCCAAAGTCATTATACCAAGTCAAAACAATAAATATTGCAATCTCAATACAGGAGCCAGTAGTGAGTATATAAAATCCACAGCTGCACAGCTTGTGCCAAGTTGCAGGTAATGAATGAAAAGCAAAGTTCTGCATGTGATGAGACTCAGCACAGGATTTGAAATGCTCTGCATAAGGTTAAGAGTATTCAATCTTGATGACTTGCTGATAGAGCTGGGCAGTTAGGATGTAGATGATAGTTATGAAACTAACCTTTATTAAGACAAGACAGAAATATAACTGCCTGGAGAGAAAAATAAAAAAAAGAAAAAACAGAAGGGGAAAAAAAAAAAAAAGAAAAAAAGAAAAAACAAAAAGGGACAGGATATAAAGATAAGCCTGCTTTGACAGATTGGAGTTCTCTCTAAGATGGAAAATTTGCATAAGAACTGAGTCCATAGCTAGAAAAGCACCTGAAGGATGTGTGAAACAGATAACAGAAAGACAGAGAAGCTTTTCTTGCTATACTTGTGGGAGAGGTAAATATTAGTAGATATCTATTACTTTGTGCCCTGTTTTTTCCAACATTAGGAAAGTTGTTCTTTTCATTGAATTTTTTTAAGAAGAACTTCCACTTATTTTTACTGACTAAAGCCTGTGTTAAAAGTGATGTAAGTGCAAGTGGCAAAACCAAAGCTGTGACAATCCTCAGAAAGGGGAAGCTGACAGCATTCAGTGTCACAGAATCCAGTGCCACAAAACACTGTGCTACTCACATGACTCTAAGTGATAGAATTAATCTCATAATCCCACTGTGGCTGGTTCTTTCTATATCTGTGTTCCATTTCTCATCTTTCTGTCCAGCACTGTCAAATACCTGGGGCTTTGCAAAAACTGGTTATTAATGTTGAATACTGTGATGAAGTAACTGAGTAAACACTAAGTAAATCTTGTTTTGTTTAGCCATGCACAAGCCCTTGAACAGGGTTACCTACAAACAGCATACTGGAAATGCTGCTTTCTGGAAATCTTGGCTTTCCTATTATTGCCTGGGGGCAAATCTGCATGATATATTAACTGAATATAAAAATTGTAATGAACAAGAAGTGTGGGTACAAAGCAAAATTCACTGCAGCTTGCCTCAGCTTCTCCTTCCATAAAGCCTAGCACCTGCTCCCCTGGTTGAAGCATGTCTTCCCAAAACTGGAACCTTGTTCTCCTGCTAAAAAAAAAAACCGTAGATGTTTATGTAACAGTGCCACCTGGTGCTACCTGCCAAAACAAAAGCTTAAACATGGAATGAAAAAAGCCAACCAAACAAACAAAAGGAATCAACATATTTTATGACATTAAGCATATGATAATATGTTGTTTCAGCCCTTGTACTCCACTATAGCCTTCTTTTCCATTTTTTTCACTGCAATTTACACTGAGATCAGGTTTAATTGTGATTTATTCTGGGAGAGAATTGCTGCTAGTTTGTACTGAAAACATACAGGAAAATCTCTGAAACCGTGTAAATTATAGACAGTGCTATTACACTAGTAATTATGTTTTGTGTTATTGCTAATATCTGCAATATTTTCATTACAGGCCCTAGTATCTAGTCACTAATTTAAAAGTATATATGTTTGTGTGCTACTGAAACAAAGGTACTGGAAAAGTGTTTTAGAGAGAAAGCACAGTGTGAACAAATTCAGCAAAAGTCTAGTATCAGCAGAAAACTGGGACTTTAGTTACTTATTACACACATACAGACACACAAAAAACATATGCAAGAAATGACCATCAGCCATTAAAATGTTATTACAGCTCCTACTAGCTTGAAAACCCTCTGGACCTCACATGGAAGCATCATCTGAAACACAGGAGGTTTTCTTGCTTTCAGCCTTAGCTGTAATAACATGAAGCACAGAAATACTTCATTCCAGGCACCAGATGGGCTGGTTAGTTTGTTCTAGTGTCTTGCCACCAGCTTGCAGACACAACAGACTACAGATAACTGTCACTAAAACAAAAATACTTATTGGCTTTCAAATGATTGTACCAAATCTGTTGCTGCAGTATGTTTCTATTTGTCCATAATTGCACTGAACCTTTACTTGTTGTAATTGCAGAAGCTTGAAAGGGTAACATAATAGGGTTCTCCTGGGCCATGAGTTTGTGCTCTGCTGTCTTTCTTTGTATAATGTTTGTCCTGCACTGCATCAGTCTGAAATGAGCAGTGCTCATTAGAAATGGCAAACAAGACATATTGACTTAAAAATAAAAGTTCTTCACAGAGGTATCCCAGCAACTTCCAAGTCCTGAAGGTTGGGGTTTTTTTGGCCTCTGTGACAATTTTCCCTTGCATGCACTCTATTGCTTTGCTCTTTTTGAAGACAGGCACCGTTTCCCCACCTATGGTGGGGAGTCTCACTTTTGTCCTTGTACAGAAGAAGAGTTAAATAAAGTTCTGCTGTGGAAGAAGCATCCACTAACAGCAGATGGACCTGGGTAGGTTCAGCAGCTGATGTAAGTGCTAAGAGCCAGATTTGATCATGCCATGTCTGCTATTACCCACTCCCAAACTCAAAGCTGATGAAACAGATTAGAAAGCCACCATTCTTCAAAGAAATCAGTAGCCCATATGCCTAAACTCCCCTTTTTGAGCGCAGGGAGGATAATGATTATAGCACCTTCCCTGGAGATAAAGAACTGGATTCTCCATTTTTCTTCACTGGGACTCAAAGCCAGGAATTCAGTGTCAGGAGAGCCTGATACTGATTGTGTATTCTTAACTCCCTCTGGATTTATACCAGCTGGGGTGGCCCAACATCCAAGCATTTTCCTTTGACTTAGAGGCTTTATTCTTTTTTTCTATTTTTTTGGTGCATCCCAAGTTTTCATTATTCCTATAAATGGTTTTTTTTGCTGTAGGATTTGTTTTTCCTTTTGCATAAATTCTGGAAAATCGCACTTATTTTTAAAACAGCATTAAGAATTACAAGTCACATTTCGTTTATGTGATTATTAAAATGGACTAGTCCTAAAGCTGAAAATTTAGGGGAAGAGAGAAAAATAACAGACAAGGTTGAAAAATGGGTTATTATTCAGGGATCACAGACCTCTAAGGGCTAATCATTGACTGCTTTTATTATGCAAAACGGCATCTGGTGTTCAGCTTCCACATTTGGAATAACTGTTGTGTAATGAACCTGCTATTCTACACTTGCTTTCTACTTTTAATATCCTGTTAAGCACATTGATGACTTATCTGTAGTAAGAATCAGAGTTTTAAAAATAATTAAATTAATCCATCCAAAGGTACAGAAATGCAAATGCAGTTATTAGTTAGGTCATTGACAGCATTAGACTACCCATTAGTTTGCTTTTTTTAGGAAGAGCAAGAGATGCACAGATGCGAAAGGGGAAAAGTGTCACAGTTTTGACTTACTTTCCTTTCAGTCTTTGCAGTATGGCCTGTGGTGGTTTGTACACAGAAAGGCAAGGAAATCCAGTCCAATGGGGAAAGCCTAATTAAAGACAAAGACTGTAATGCCATATTTGTTCAGTGGGAGGGTTTTTTTAGGAGACCTGTCATATCCAGTAGAGTCGTTGCAGGGGAGACAGGTAGTGACATTGGTTGTGGATTATGTGATTTGATAACTCCAATTAAGAGCTAACATATTTATCCTGGTTCTGGCCTTCTCCTCCCCTTTTCCTGCGGTACAAGGTATTGGAGAGCAGTGGTGAGAGCCAGGCAGGTCTCTCATGTAAGACAGGAGGGACATGAGCTGTGTATGAGACAGATGAGCCAGGGTCAAGAATTGAGAGGGATATGCCCTGAGAGTTCATGGCTTGCATGTTACGTGTTGCCAAGAGCATCCAGAGTGTACGAAATACGGGTGTGACTCCAGCCTGTACTTGCTTGTCTGTAAATGGGATGGCTCTCGGGAACCATCTCATGGGGCAGTAGAGACAGGCCAGGAAAATACTGTCAGGCTTCGATACTGTCCTGTGAAAACAGGCGAACTTACCTTGGCTCACTCCAGGAGCCATTCTGTTTAGCATGTACCTGATTACTTACTGGTATGGTATGAGTTTCAGGCAAACAAAAAAAAAGCCAAAAGGTATGGTGCACAGCTTGAGTTTGCAAGTTACAGGATGCAGGGGAGCAAAACATCTCCTCTTCTCCCCACTGACCAATTTACAAAAGCACCTAGATATAGGTCTTGAACTCTCAGTGGGATTCATCTGACCAAGCGTAGACACCTAAACGTACTTATCTAATCGTGAACTGGTTATTTTAATGGGTGCCCTGCTACCAAGTGACTCAAATAGGTCAGCTGAATCCCCCTTTAAAAGTGTTTATATCTCTCTGTTGACTACAGAGTAAGTCTCAAGTGGCTAGTTCAGATGTAGATGTCTGCACTGCAGATGTCTAAAGTTAATGAGATGAATCTCAACCATAAGTGTCCTACTCATTTGGGAACAGAAAAAGAGTTTGGAAGCAGCTTACTAAAATATACAAATGAAAATGTTGTTCACTTACAACACTTTAATTCCAAGTGCTCCCAGCAGCGAGAATGTAAAGATCTGGCAGAGAAATAGTTTCACCCCTCCTAAAAAGCACTGACAAGTTGACAGTACTGTTGCTACTCTTGTAGCACTTTTGCTACATGCACAGCACTACTTGCAGAGATGGGATTAGGCTTTGGAGAAACTGTGTGCTATTCTGACAGTTGTTGTAACGTCACCTGATGGGTTGAGATCTAATACATTGTAAAAGAGGTTCACAAATTAGGTAGAATGAGCAGCATGTAAAGTGAGCAAGCAGAATTCGTTTTTCCACTTGTTGCTAGTTCTAGCTTGTTCAAAATAGAAGAGCTAAAAAATAATAACTGCAGTCATGTCTGGGAACTTAGTTTCATTTTAGATCAGTTGTTACTGGTTCAAAATTATCTACACACTTATGTTCTATTTCGTGGCCAACAGCTATTTTATTCTCAATTAGAGTTTTTATTTAATTTCATCCATATTTCATTTTCATAGTAAATCGAGAGGATGGCAGATTTGTTATAAATCATTTTCTGCTTTGGGGAAACTGGGCTAAAGTTCTATACCTTACTTTGAAATATATCATAAAAGACAATTCTGTTACTGATGAGGCATGAATGTATCTAATGGCATATTCTGTAGGGTGATTTGTTTTAATTCTCACAGTGGGACCTGTTATTACACAGTGGTAGAATGGGTCACTGCATTATAAAATTAAAGCTGATGCAAGGCATTCATTTCTAGCTTATTTGTAAATTCAAGTATTTGGGATAAAAATATGCTGACTATAGAGACAGTGTATGGCATCATGCACAGCAGTGGCAAATGTCTCTTAATAATAAACAGCTGTGCGAGGTCAGATGTTAAGGAAATTCAAGGGAGTGGCACACTGGGATTTTGTCATATGTGCATTAGCCCAAATGAAGTCAAGGGAAAAGTATCTGAGGGTAGGAATAATTTCTATTACCAGAGGTTGCTCTTCAAGGGCAATTAAATGTGCTGGCTCATATTCATATTGCTGTGTCATAGCATGTGAAAAATAAGCCAAAAACTGCTTGTGATGGAAAGCACTGAAGTAAATTTGCTGAATTTTCAAAGTTTAAAAATTCATAGTTAGTTACTGGATCCATGACAAAAGGATGGCTTTTTTTTTTTTTTTTTTTTTTTTTTTTTTTGGTGTGTGTGTGTTGGGTGCTTGTGACTTTCATTTCTGCTCTGTGAAGGGACATAACATTCTGCACCCAAAAGCACTTCAGAAGCACACCATTTGTCCCTGTATCCATCTGCTGGTCCTTACCTCAACTGGCAGGACTGGATTCTTCTGAACATCTGTGTTCAGTTTCCACAAAAATGAAAATAAGAACCTCACAGCTCAGTATCTTATATCGTATTATCAGGTCCTGTAAATATCACACAGGAATATTGTTTTAGGCAATGTTCAAAATTAGTGAAGACACCGATTTAATTTAAATCTTTCAGCTGACCTCAGAGAGCCAGGTCCTTTGTCGATTTATCCAAATTCGGTCATTTTTTCAATGAATCATGGCACAAGACATTGGAAAAAAGCTACCCTCGGTGTTCATTTTAATTAGTGTCTGCTACAATATCTTATGTTTTCTATGTCCCCACACAAAACTTAACTTGTATCGGCAGCTAAAATACTGTACTTCAGATGGAACCGACAAGTAAACTGAATCCTTGAACACACTCTCCACTTTCCAGAAAGTGAATCTTGATTTTAAGTGGTATCATTACTCAGATACTATAAGACAGAGGTTATCCTTTGTCTCCTGTAAGATCTTAGTGCTATTAAATCCCATACTGGGATTGCTAAAACACCAGGAGTCATTCAACTTCTGATATTAAGTGAGCTCTAGGAATGAGTAAAAAAAAAAAAAAGAAAGGGGTTCCCAGAACTATTTTTTTCTTGCCTTTTTACAACTCTGGGGAAGAAATAAGTGAAGCTGGGCTGAGAAACACAGCTGTTACTGTAGTCTGTGTTATAGCATAGATACTAGTCCACCAACATCATTCTGAAACTGGAAGTAATAAGATGAGGGTAAGGCCTACTGTGTAGTATTAGATAGTAGTTTTCTACAAGTCACCATGAATTTTCCCCAAACTGGTCACAGAAAATTTGGCAGACTCATCACATGTAAACTATAAATTCAATAAATTCTTTGTTTTACACGTGTACTGGAGCAGCATTTAAAGTCAACATTCAAACTGTATTGAAAACATGATGAACAAAGGTGTAACTTTAAAGCCTTTAAAGGCAACACTAACATCACTCTATTCCACAAGGCATACTATTATCTTGCTCTTCAGCAAAGTGCAAGAATAGGGCTGTAATTCTGTAGTCAAAAGCAAGATGTTAAGAAAAAAAAAAAATTAACAACTTGCCTATTTTTAGAACTGCTTGATCAATATGTACTGTGCAAGTACTAGTGAGAGAATAGTTACTTATTATGTCGACGTTTACCCATTTACGTATTACCTTAATTATATTCAGATAATTTAGCTATATATCAGCTTGTATACTGTTTCCTTAAGGCAAAAAATCTGAAGCGTTTATTCACCTGCAAAATATTGCCAAACCTCAGAGTAGGACTGTAGGTTTATATAGACATACCCCTAAACACGTGCGTGTTTATATGCAAACATAGGTATCTAGGGAACCACAATACAAGGTTGTGCAGATTTAGGTCAATGTCTTTCTATCCATGATTCATGTTTTCTTCTTTTTTATGTCCTGTAGCAGTCAGGACTGTACTACCCTCGTGTGGCTTCGCGTCCAACAAGCTGACTGCTGAAGAGCAGTCTCCAGTGCTATGGTTCAGTAGCAACATCATTGTGCAATCCAAAACCCACAGGCACTCTTATCTCCTGGAGTAAGGAAGTGATTATTTTATGTCAGATGCTTAGAATGGAATTTTTCTTTAATGTCAAATACCAACAAAGTTTTCTTCTCTTATGACACCTATGAAATAGCAATGCTATGTTGGTGGCAGCAGCCAAAATTCTTATGAAAATAGTTTTATCATTAGCATACTGTACTATTGGGTTCATTCCATGCAGCTGACACTTAACTACTATATTTCCTGCTTTTCATTCTCATTTATCATTATTTCATTATGATAAATTGTCAAGTCATACAACTAGAGGTGGGAAAGATCTATGTGATCATTAGTATAGAAAAATTTTTCTTCCTTTCTTCCATGTAGCTTTAAATAGGCTTGAAAATGAACTTCTGTCCATGTATTTTGAGAGCTACGAAACATTACTGACTTCTCAGTTTCACTCTTTTAATCTTGGCAGGGGTTACAGTTCTTAGTACTACAAATACTTTACAAATTATCTCTCCCCTTCCACATGAGATTTAATGTGTGAGAAGTGAGGTCTATTCTCTTTCTCATTTTTTAATCAGGGGGAACCTGTAGAACAGCTGTGATTTCTCAAATCTGAAAATATATGCAAAAAACCTCCTCACCTGCAGTCCTTCACTTCAATCTTGTCATATGATTTCATTACTAAAATAATACAAATTTAAGTTTTTTAAATTCTTGTTGAGTTCACTTATTGTCCTGTTGATTTCTGCTATTTTTTTTCCTATGGAAGTTTCTCTGCCTTACCTAATCTTTGAAGGTATTACCACCTTTTCTAATATTCAGTATCCCAATTTGTTTTTTCAGTTCTCTCCAATAGACTGCAGAAAATTAAAGGAGGGAAGTTACCAGTGATGACAGCTATCTAGGAGCTGCAGATAGAAACACTTTCCTTTCCCATTTTGAATGAACTACCTATTTCTGCCTATCTCATAGGTACCTGTGCTCATTTTGGCTGGGATACAGTTAATTTTCTTCATAGGAGCTAGTATGGCGCTATGTTTTGGATTTGTGCTGGAAACAGTGTTGATAACACAGGGATGTTTTAGTTAGTGCTGAGCAGGGCTTACACAGAGTCAAGGCCTTTTCTGCTTCTCACCCCACCCCACCAGCGAGTAGGCTGGGGGTGCACAAGAAGTTGGGAGGGGACACAGCCGGGACAGCTGACCCCAACTGACCAAAGGGATATTCCACACCATATGACATCATGCTCAGCATATGAAGCTGGGGGAAGAAGAAGGAAGGGGGGGGGACATTGGGAGTGATGGCATTTTGTCTTCCCAAGTAACCGTTACATGAGATGGAGCCCTGCTCTTCTGGGGATGGCTGAACACCTGCCTGCCGATGGGAAGTAGTGAATGAAATCCTTATTTCACTTTGCTTGTGCCTATTGTGCCTTTTGCTTTACCTGTTAAACTGTCAACCCATGAGTTTTCTCACTTTTACTCCTCTGATTCTCCCCACCATCCCACTGCGGGGGGGAGTGAGTGACCAGCTGTGTGGTGCTTAGTTGCCGGCTGGGGTTAAACCACAACAGTACCTGACAGCCTGTTTTTTTCTGAAGCCAGGTCATCTAACAGGTCAATCTATTACTGCCCTGAATTGAGTCTGCTTTGTGGAATTGTTCATTGCTGTGACATACATGTTTGCAGTCATTCTCTTCTGCCTCTCCTCAGTTTCACTCACTTTTTCTGGTAAAAAGAAAAAAGAGAGAGAAAAAAAAGATTATTAGGATTAGATACTCAACTGTACCATTTTCATGCCCAGAGAATGAAAACTGCTTTTTACATTGCAAAGGAGCAATATTGCTTTATCAGGAAGGCCTCAAGTAAATGTCTGACTTTTGTTTCAGACTGTTGTGAAAGCCAAAATGGATTCAGACTGGAGCACATCAGTGACAATGAAATCTGTGGACAGGTTTTTCTTTTTAAGGTATCAACATCCAATCTTTCACTTACCAAGCCCTGGGCAGTCTATGGAACCTTTTATAAACTTACTTTAGTTACAGACATTAAAATTTTAGCATAAATATTCAAATATTTTAATGCGCTTTTCACTGCTAATAAATCAGATACCATATGAGGTACTATTTTCTCAACATGTTCCTACACTCCATAGCAAATAACATCTGTCCAGACTGAGAAGGTTACAACCTACATATCTATACCAGAACTCTCTAGTTAGTGGTAAAACCCAGACATATGCAAAGTGGGATTCAGATGAACTGGTCTCTAGAAAAGCCTGTAGGTCTCTGCAGACAGTAAGGGAAGCTCAAAGGTAGAATTTTACATAACAAATATCTCAAGTCAGATTAGACGCTTCTCTTTGTAAAAAGCCGTGTGCCTCCACGCTTTTTGGGTTAGTGTTGGATTCTCTACTGTTGGCTCATCCTAGAGATTTCTGTAGCAATCAACTCTTCAAAATTGTCCAGCAAGATTTTCTCCAGCTTACTGTACTCTGAAGCAGGTGTTATCTTTTGCTTCAGTTCAATATGCACCATTACAAAAGCTCCAAAGCATAAGCATGGAAGGTTTCCCCTCCCCACCCCTTCAAAGGACAGCTTGTATTGCAAAAGCCTTACCATTTTGATAAAACAGAGAACAGTGACATGTTTAGTACAGAAGTCCCAAGACTGGCAGCTGTCAGGTAAATCAACATATAGCTTGTTCAGATCTTCCTGAAATATCTTCTGGAAGGCTTGATGGGGAATGACTTTTCTGTCTTAGTAGTGCTCACCTCATTTCCAGTAGCATTCTCTCATCCTATTCAAAAGATAGATTAACTCCATTTAGAAAATCATAAGCCATGAATTTTGCTGTCAACAGCAATGCAGGTAATTGTTAGTTTTATGCCACCTTCATAGAACCAGATGATTAACATCTGGCTGCAAAAGATCCATACAAACTAAATGTAGATGAGATATAAGTAATTTGGGGCTGACAAAGTTTTCTGAGGAATTAATCTAAACCATTACTTCATAGTGAATGTAATGATCGTGAGGTGATCGACTGACACGAATAACTAACTCAGTGAACCTTCCCCCTCACAAGACTTAGTTATCATTTGCCCTTCCCAGATCACAAGTTCCTTCATCCTTAATCCTTTCTCTCTATCCAGAATTGAAGCAATCTTTTTAAATTCCTCTCTTAAGACTTTTTAAAAGATAAAATCCTTAAAAGAAGATTGATAGCACAGAGGGTTCTTCGGTGTTATAATACCCATGTCTTTTCTTCTTGCCTTACATCTTTGGAGCTTTTCCCTTATATTATAGGCCCAAAATGTTATGCCATCTCCATTGACTCTGTCCTGTGTTGCTTCCCAAGTAGCCTCACAGTCATGTGGTTCTTTCATCAATAAGAGGTTCTGAGCACTGGAACGCTTTTCACAAAAGAAACCTGCCGAGAATAGCGCTAAATAGCTAGGGGGGAACAACTCTGCAGCACTTCATAACTAACATATCTGCTGCTCAGTAGAACTTAATTTGGGGTAAGATTTAGCTTGTTCAGAGGAGGGAAAACAGTTAATAGCTGTGCTAATCATCTGAATATGTCCATAAAATGAACATGCATTCTGATACACAGTAGAACATAAATTATGGGTTCTTTGCTTCAGGCCCTTTCTGGCATTTAAAGTAATTGCAATAACGGATATGCTAAGTTTATTCCCAGATGTTGCTCCAGTAAAGACAAATGATAATTAAAAAAAAAAAAAAAAGAGACAGTGGAATTAACACTGTTAAAACGAGCAGAATTTAGTCAAAATCAGCAAGCCCCAAATTCACAGGCACGGGTAGATGAATGCTGAATATAGCATGAGCCAAAAGCTCAACTTTTAGCTGTTAAAGTGGAATTTCTAATCCTCATTGAAGTGTTTAAGCTAGAATTAGACCTCTTCTATCTTCACAGCCTGAAACACTGCATAGCCAGGACAGCAATAGGAAGACAAGCTGCAAGTGTGCTGCAGCTTGCAGTAGTGCTCTTCCCATGCAGAAGGCTAGCTAGCCCTGGGTTCTTGTCTCTGTTCCTGCTGGTTTTGCACCATATCTGATGTTTTTTTCTTTACTGTAAAACGCATAAACAGACTCTGGAACAAATATTTGTCATGCCTCCCTTCTTCTTTCATAGTCAAGTAATTTCTTTGATGTGGTTACCGAATCAAGTTCCTTCTTGTTCACTCCCTGACTTCCTGGAATGATAAATTTCTCATTCGTTGAGAGACTTGGGTAAGCTTCAACAGCAGTGGTGGAGGCTGACTGTGCTACAGTCACAGCTATACAACATCTGTGTCTGTATCACTGGCTTCAGGTGAATTTCTGATTATAGAGATCATTATGGTCAGTGATCGTTTTTAAGGATCTCATAGTATTTACAATTTAACTATAAGCATCCTGTATGATATTGGGAAAATTGTTTCAGGTCAGCTCTTCAAAGGTATTTAGATTCTTACTGAAATCAGAAGTTATGTGAGATTTAGGCAACAAAACTGAGGATATCAGTTTTGTCTTTTCTGTGCTTCCCTTTTCCAGGCACAGAGATGGGACATAACATTTCCTTCCCTTGGAGCAAGACATAAAGCATCAATACATTACAAATTATGGGGCACTAAGATATCATAATGATAGAGATTGTTATAGAATTCAGCCTGAAGAGCTTTCTAATGAACAAGTCCTGTTTTCACTAATCACTTAGAAGACAGTGTTTAGATTAAGTTGTTATATCTCAACTATCAAGGATAAATTGGGAAGTGCAAGTCAGTGCCTCCCCCATCCCTTTTCATGTTTCTGTCTCTAGACTCATTTTAACAAGCTGTGAAAGTGCTCTTGAAAGGTCATGAGTATTCAGTATGTCTTAGGAAAAATTTGGTATTTTGCAAGGTTGCTTTCTCATTGGTTTTCTGATGGTGATGAAATGGTGTCAGCCTGGAAGAAAATGCCAAAAATATACAACTAAGAAATTTTTTGTTGTTGTTCAGTACTCCTGTCTGTTCTTTGCATGTCATGTTGGAAGAAATGTCAGTTCTGCATGTTTACTATTAGCATCTCTCTGTCTTTTATCTACATTCCATTTCATGGCTATCATTTTCACTTGTCAACTGTGGACATGCACTAAGTTCCCTTCCAGTCTTCTTTACCAGTCATATGGTATTTCAGCCTCTATACATTATAGCTTACGTATTTTCTTTTGTTCTGTGATTCAATGTTTCTGGTTTCAAAGCAAACACACTGAAAAACAAGTCCTTTCCTCCATTCCTGATTACCACTCCCTCCTCTTAAATCCATGACAACAGTAATAAAATAAAAAAGAAAAAAAACCTCTTTTTGGGGGGGCTGAAAACATCTCAACAATGTCAGAACAGTGGGATTTTTTTTCTATTTCAAATGTTATGGCTCTTCATTGCCTTTGATTCAAATTGAATGCTGAATTAATAATAACTTCATACATATCCATTCTTTTCTCCTGAACAGAGCTATGAAATAGTCTCTCATACTGCACTTGAAGCTTAAGCCTAACTGATACTGAACACTTTCTACTGTCAAACACTTCCTACTATCATTGCTAATGGAAAGAAAGACTATAGAAGCAGTTTGCACGAGCAAGAACTTAAAGCTCGAAAATCAGGGTGACCTTGGAATACCAGCCAAACTGTTATTTTAGTACTGTCTACCTACTTGTCACAAGTTTTCTGTCTGTGTTTTCATGACTGCAGTTTTGGTCAGGTAAGGCTCTCGTCTGAATATTCCTTAATTTAAGAAAGACGGTGGACTGCAGTGGTAGGCATCTCATTTGAATGGGCTTCTTATACAGAACAGGATTCTGCTACCAGTTAACAAGACTCTGGCAGAGCTGATCATGATGCAAGACCTGTCTTCTTGAGAGGACTGCAGAGAAGGTCAGACTTGGTGGGGGTGACTTTATAAAAGACAGGAGATTATTGAAAAGAATGTCATCTACCACGTCTTTTGTGCATGGAGACTTCAACTGATTTATTTTGGCTGAATGCCTTTTCTTTAAAAGTGACACAAAGTGTTTGCAAATTTAATTACAATGTCATGCAGTGAAGAGTAAGTAAATGTATAACCCAAAGTTATTTTTTTGCCTCTTTAATTAGTTTATTATTATTAATGTATATAAAATGGCTGCATATAAAAGCAATATACCTCTAAGACAAAACAAATAAAATAACCCCCAGCACTGCAGAAACCAGAAATTATAGGAAATGGAAAAGATTGGGCATGCCTCTCCCTGTCTCAAAAACTAGATTACAGAGTCAGATGCACTTTGGCCAGCAGTATCTCACACAAAGAGAGAATTCTGTTGAAGTCATAGTTTGATGGTGTGGTAAATCTGGAGCTATTGCTTGTAGCACCTGGTTAAAAATGCTGTGGTCATATGACACCTGTTGTAAGCTCACTCTTGTTCAAACTGCATTTTAAAAGTTTGACTATATTTGTACTGTCAGATGACGTCAAATCAGATATCTTTCATCAGTAACACTAATTTTGTGCTAGATCTTTTATCATATGGCTCCTCATAGTTTATAAACACAGGATGACAGTATAAATATGGAATAAATTACATACTGTGTATTCTAGACAATGCATCACCTAACAGCCATGTGCCCATGCCTGCTCCACATCAAACTTTTACATTTGGGTGATCCAGTAGCACACCAATTCAACAGCAATGCTTGTGGGACTATGGTCTTAGCTGGCTGCTTCTTCTGACGACTGAGGATTGTGAATGGAGATTGCAATGGAAATCCACATCAAATCTGAAAAGCAACAAGAAGTCAGAGGGACCCCATGATCTAATCCTCCCTGCTTTAAGCTCTAGAGAAGCCCACTCCCACTGTGCTGAAATCCTGAATCACCCTTATTAGGCAGCCAGTACTCTGATTTGCTTAAGTACCCCCCATTCATCATGCTGAATCATCTTGCTAAGACAGATGCCTAATTTTTAAGGCATTTCAGTGCCTAAATTGAAGACTGAGCGGACAGGCAGTTTGACTACCTCACTTGACCACTTCTTTAGTATTTATCCCATTGTCTCAAAGTCCAGTTGATTTTCAGCTTTCCTCTGCCATGATGGTTTAACTGTATCACCTCCAAATTTTCCCTCAGGCCACAAACTTCAGGAGGGAATCAAACTTTATTCAGGTATTTGATAGTCACAAAGTAGAGAATTTGGAAAGGAACTAGGTGTGATGTACAAGGTTCAAGAGGGCTGGTTAAGGGAGGCTGAGGCTGTAGGAAAGTATTCCACAGGAAGAGGGAATACCTGCCACAGCCAGCAAAGGCAAAAGTATTTGTTTGGAGAAGATAAATCTTTACTTGATTCAAACCCATTCATCTTCTAGAACACTCATTTCTTATATAGAATATGACTAGATGAATACACTTTCTAAGTGTGGAAGGGGCTGGGACACAACCCTGCAGAGTAGTGAAGGAAAAGAAATCAGACTGAAATAATCAACAAGGTTAGGAAATAAGGTGGAAAGAAAGAATACTGTAGAATAAGAGATGAATTTTTCATTGTTTGCCCAGGATCACAAAGGAAATGAGGATGAATTTGAACCTGCACCTCCCATGTATGAAGACAGAGATGTAGATAGAAATCTAATACCTACATTTCATTATTCTTTCTTTCTGCCTTACTTGCTAACTAGCAATTACATCATTCCTTTTTTAATAATGAAAAGCTCTTGCATATTGTGGGTGTTAAAAAACTCAGTTTAGTCCCACCAATCACAAAAGTAATTAATTTGGGGTTTTGTTTTTCTCCCTTCTGTTTGAAATTCCGAAGGGAAAGAGTTACTGTATTTGGGCCCCTCCTAATTTATCATAACACCACATAAAAAGCTCACTTCATTGTTTTGTATGAAGATCTCACTCAACTGAAACTATTACCATGCTGGACTCAGATCAGGTATTTCTTACTCCCACTGATTATTTCAGTTAATTTGTTTAACAGTCTGCCTTTGTAAAATGACACTTAACAGAATTATTTGATTTCAGGCTCTGGAAATATGTTTCATCTCCTTTTCTCAAATACAGATTGTTTATAATAAATTATGTCAGTTTTTTCAGACTAAATATTTCTTTTATCTTTACTGTTGTGCAGAGCCTAAGGAAAAAATTCTTCACACTTGGTCTAACACTGGAACAGGCTGTCCAGGTTGCGCTGTCTTTCCATCCTTGGAGACAGTCAAAACTCACCCGGACAGCACTGTAGGCAATCTGACCTTAAACTAGTCCTCCTTTGAGAAGGGGTTGAATATCCCATGGGAACCCTAAAGGTCCCTTCCAAACTAACTGTCCTGTCAGCCTATGATTCAGGTTTTCAATGTAAAGTCAATTTGAGATTTTCAACTGAATTTCTTGATCCTGTGTGATGCATACAGTCTGAACTTCTGAAAGCCAAAAAATACCTGTTTCTGTGGACAATGACTTTCCCATTTTAGACCTTTACAGCTGTAAATCCCAGAAATACTGTCTATGGTGTAAGGTCACTGTCCATAGCTTCAGAAATACTGAACTGAAGGATATTGCTTCAGAGAATTGAATATAGACTAAACCTATATAACTAAATGGAGTGTACTTAAAAGGCATAGATTTTTTAGCAGAGTTGCACGGCTTTTCCAAATTATTCTACAAAGATGCACAGTAGGAATCTGATACTCCATTAAGTTCTACAGGACAGATGCAGGGGGAAAAGAAGTAAAAAGAAAGTGAAAGAAACCTTAAAAAAAGAAAAATTAATATATTTCCTGCAAGGAAATGGAGGAGTTTAAAATAAACACAAGGATATAAGACATTTTCTCTGTTCAATTCCCTCATCCTTCCCTATAACTCCAAAGTGAGTCCTCTTTTGAAAACTTCTCAAACAATATTTACCAAAGGAGTTAGAGTATCAAAATGAGAAAAGGCCTGGGCAGATTACCTGGTCATGAAGGACCAGACTCAGAAAAATACACAGCAGGAATGGATTACAACACAGGAGCTGGGCCATGGTAATGGTTCCCATCTTCAGTCTCAGCCTGCAGCAAAGGTAAAGCGGCTCACCAAGTCTGCATACTGCACAAAGTGAGAACATGCATACGGACCAGGACAGGGACTCAGCTGAGGAATGGTCTTTCATGATAATGCTACTTAACTATGTGCTTGAGATTGTAAACTGAAATTTTTGTTAAAAAATCACAAAGCTTTGCTGACACATATGAATAGAACACTTTATTTAAGCCACGTCTTTATAACTCTCCCCAGCAAAATGTCTCCTGGCTAGGTACTAGGGAGATATTATGGAGGTGTTAAAATAAAACAAAACAAAGAAGTAGCCAGTAAAAAAAAAAAAACAAACCAATAAAAAATAACCCAAGTATGCATTGTCTGTTTTTTATTTCCCAGTGAGCTGAAATAACATTATATAGATAAGAACATTTTTCTGTTTCCACTCTATACCTTCACTCAGAAGTAGTGCCACTAAGTATTAATTAGCAAAATCCACATATTCACACCTGTAAACCAGATGTTGCTGAGCATACCAATGCAGCCACAGTAATTCACACATTGCTACCACATTATAGGCTAGTAAATCATTACACTTTAATGCTCAAAAAAATAGTAAGATAATAATAGAAAATCTCTCAGCAGCTGTCACTGTGGCAGGAAAAACACACCATTACTAGACAGCATTAGCAATCTACTAAGTCTTAGTGCCTTGGACCACAGCCAAAAGGCTTACATCACTACTTTTAGCTGTTCTTATCCTACAGTTTTGTTACTGTAATAATGTAGTTTACAACTCATCAATATAGGAATTTTTTTTTTAGTAAAAAAGGCTGAGACAGCAGTCTCTGAAATCCTCTACACACTATGGCATGGAGTCAGTTAATAATGTGACATGCAAATAGACAGAGCTAATCTAAAGAGACTGTTATTAAATTATACTGCATCCCCTGGTAGTGGGAACAGGTAGATCTGAAGTCCCTATTGTGGTGAATTAAGTTTCATTTAATAAAACCTTCATTATTTCCCAACTTTATATGAAAAGAAAACTAAATAGATTGCTTCTGGGCACGTCACTGGAAGTAATCTCAGTTCCCTGAAAGTGACAATGCCCTGAACATGATTAACATTTTTAGACTTGTTAAACAGCTCCCATAGCAAAGACTGAGGTTATTCCCTTGCTATTCCAATATCACTGATGATATTAGTAGTGCAGGACTATTTCTGAAAATACTGTCTTTAAGCAACTAGAATGAGTAATAAACATGCTGATTATCAGTGAGAAAGGAATGACTACATTTCATGCCTGAAGATAGGTAGAAACCTCATCAGCCTAAGTAGATTATGACAGAGAATTAGGTCAATTTGCAGTGAAAGTGTTATAAAGCTCCTTTGTGATCTCTGCTGTCAGAACCCACCACAAATAATTTTGCTGTTTCAGAAAGCTTCTACCTTTTCCTCCTGTTCTTCTTCAGGGTTCCATCAATTTTATTCCTTTCCTTGATCAAAATAATCATGACTTAATAATTTTCTCCATATTAAAAATTACTATCTATTTATACACAGAAATACATACAAAGAGAGGGGGATATATAGAGGGAAATAGAGAGGTTTTGCAGGTTTTTCCTTTCAATACTGGAATTTAGTAATTGGCAGTGAAATTTAAGGATGATTAAAGTACAGCAGTATAATACGAATCTGTGGAACAATGCCGGGAATGCTGATAAATTACAATATAGAGCAGGATTCTAGAAAGGTTCAATATATTTACCTAGCTTGACATGTAGTAAAAACACCACAGCTAATATTACTTTTTTTTTTGGCTACAGGAATCAAGTAACTTGACATGGGGTCAAGGTTTATAACATTTTAAGAAAAAAAGAAACCTGTAATGATGTATGGTCATTATGCATGAAGCTCTCAAGTGGTCTGATACCTCCCACCCAGCTGGTGAAGCAACCCAACTCTGATTAGTTACACAGTACAGAATGACATGCACATATAGTGAGATAAAACAGCTAAATTTACATATTCTGGACATCTTTTGGAGCTGATGAACACCACTAATTAAATCAACTGATGGGGACTCTTTTTAAGAAGCACTGGACACCCTTCTGAGACATTACAAAGAGCATTACTTGCAGAAGAACTTGTGTGCCAGAAGCTGGTGGTTAGGTCTCATGTGAGGGAAAAGAACAGCTTTCAACAGCTGCATGAAAGCAGTTTCTCCAAGAATACTACAACTGTCACAAATGTTGTGACAGGAGTGATAAATCCACTTAAATAAAACTGGTGCCCATCAGACTGAAACAAAAGGAAAACAAAAATTATTGAGCTGCATTTATTTTATGACTCACTGATTTCTGAATTGCTTTCCATTGTGCTTTTTCAGTGATGAAATCCATGCTGATATCTGTGAATATATCAAAATTGCAGAAACTAAAGCAATATCACATAGTGTGTAGACAACGTGGGATTTTATTTCTGAAAATAAGCAGTATCTTACTCAGAAACTTCCCCTAGTGCCTGAAATAGGGCACTTCTATATAAGGTGTTAATTGACTTAAGCAGAGGCATCTGGAAGGGGGCCATAGTTCACAATCTAAATGTAATTCTATTTTCTATAAAGTCTGAATTTAAAACAGAGTTGTAGTTCTGATTCTTGCTGTATACTAGAAGACTAAATAGCCATCGCAGTTACTTTTTTTCTTTTCTGTGAACTATCTGGCCTGGTGGGACTTCCTAGCTACTCTGCTTTGAACAAAAAGGGCTATCCTAGGGATCTCCTGAGAAGACCCCCTTCCAGCCTAGATTTTCCTATGGCTGTCTATCTCAGATGTACTATTCAGGACAAATCATACAACTTTGAGTACCAGAAACTAAGCATGTGCATTTTTAGGACCAGAATGATGATAAAGGTCTTATTCTTCTAAGAGAATATGATGTTTGCCAGGGATTGATGGAAAGATTGAAATGCTTAGTTCTTCCCCAGGTCAGTCCTAAGGTGTTATGAAAGCTATAAAAGCATCTTCAATCCATATGTACATGCAAGCATGTTGAGCGTGGTTAATTTCTTTGGAAAATGTTATTATTTTAAGATTTTCCATCTGCTTTATTCATCCTATTTAAATGAGTATATTCAGAAAAAAATTCAGATATTAGTTCATTAACTGTGTCCCAAAGAGTGGATAAATATCCATTATGTAATGGATAAATTTGCAATCTACTGCTATACCTGGCTTTTTTCTTGTGGAGGTAGCAACTTGTAAGTTAGTGGCTGCTTTGCAAAATGGCTCCACAAGTAAGGTAGGCAATCACAGTTTAAACACAATATATTTCAGCTCAAATTAAAATTAAGTCTTTTGTTATTGTGTGTGACAGAAGACAGCTTTAAACCTTGCTTGGCTTGTTTAGTTGAGATCAGTTTCTTATATTATCAGTCATTAGCCTTATGCCAACTTCTTAGAGAGTCATGAAGCATTTGTTTGGGTGAGAGGGTGTTTGCAGAATCTTATCTCCTGCTGAGACACTTTCTGGAAATGCTGTCACCCTTTATTAGAAGATTGCAGGTTTTGTGCATAATAAAGTTAAGCATTTGGTCCTCAGAGCACATCTGCAAAGCATTGTGAATCACAGAATCACAGAACGGTTGGGGTTGGCTCTGGAGATCATCAAGTCCAACCCCCCTGCTACAGCAGGTTCACCTAGAGCAGGTTGCACAGGATTGCGTCCAGGTGGGTTTTGAATATCTCCAGAGAAGGAGACTCTACAGCCTCTCCAGTCTGCCTGTTCCAGTGCTCTGTCACCCTCAAAGTAAAGAAGTTTTTCCTCATATTCACACGGAACTTCCTGTGTTTCAGTTTGTGCCCATTGCCCCTTATCCTGTTGCTGGGCACCACTGAAAAGAGTCTGGCCCCATCCTCCTGACACCCACCCTTAAGATATTTGTAAGTGTTGATAAGATCCCCTCTCAGTGTCCTTCCAGGCTAAACAGACCCAGCTCTCTCAGCCTTTCCTCATAAGACAGATGCTCCTGTCCCCTAATCATCTTCACAGCCCTCTGCTGGACTCTCTCCAGTAGTTCCTTTTCTTTCTTGAACTGGGGAACCCAGAACTGGACACAGCTCACCAGGGCAGAGTAGAGGGGGAGGATAACCTCCTTCGACCTGCTGGCTGCACTCTTCCTAATGCACCCCCAGATACCACTGGCCTTCTTGGCCGCAGGGGCACATTGCTGGCTTATGGTTAACTTCTTGTCCACCAGGACTCCCAGCTCCATCTCCACAGAGCTGCTTTCCAGCAGGTCAACCCCCACCCCATGCATGGGGTTATTCCTCCTTAGGTGCAGGACCCTACACTAGCCTTTGTTGAACTTCATTAAGTTCCTCTCTGCCCAAATTCTAGTCTGTCCAGGTTTCGCTGAATGGCAGCACAGCCTTCTTATGTACCAGCCATTCTTCCCAGTTTTGTATCATCAGCAAACTTGCTGAGGGTACACTCTGTCCCTTTATCCAGGTCATTGATGAACAAGAATTTGAGCAAGACTGGACCCAGTACTGACCCCGGGGAACATCGCTAGCTACAAGCCCCCAACTAGACTCTGTGTTGCTGATCACAACCGTCTGAGCTCAGAAGACTTACTCGGTTTTGGGGCTAGAAGCTTTGAAGCATTTTTTGCAGGCATAATCCAACTATGTATGAAGTTACCATAAACACATTTAATTATATTTGGAAAGATTCTTGTCATCAACTACTGGGAAACACAGGGCAGGAAAGGCAGAGAGAAAGACCACAGCAGAGCAGGGAACACCATGAGGTGCAATGAACAGGCAATAGCCAAACACAGACGTAACTAAACGTCTCTCACATGAGCCTGCATCCAGCTAAAGTAATCCATTCATTGACGTCTTCTTGCTTTTCACATTTCCAGCTACTACAAACAAAGGTGCAAGTGAATGACCCAGAACTAGGCTAGGATCTGGATTGAAACTGGCTTTCCCATTTTTTGTTTTCAAGTGTACATGGCTAAATTAAGAAAACCATTTTAATTTGAATTGCTCAAGGAAGAACAGATGGTAGCACAACACATATTTAGCTGTACAACTATAAGTTTGCTGAAATATATACATCAGACACATTGCTTTAGTATTACATTTTGGTTATGTAATTTAATAGAATTTAATAGATTCCTTTTACAGCTGCCTACATCCCATCTGATTTCTATTAAGTAGGCAAGTGGAAGCATCTCTGTCAAAGGTGAATCATCATTGTTAGGTTGGTGATGACGTTACTCCAGTTTAGAACATTCATTTGCACCACTGCCCCATAGCTGTTCATAGGATGTTTTGTAACAAGATGGAGAGTGGACACAAATTCCTGGAGCTGGCCATATTCTGAGCAAACGTCTGCACAATGTTTGTTCTCACCATTTCCAGTTTGTTCTCACTGTTTCCAGTGTTCTTATATCAGACTGATAGGAATTTATGCTATCTTTGATTGCAGACATTGGTCTAAATATCCTGTAAATATTCTGATGGCAGGATCAATCCAAATGAAGTGCAAGACCTGAGCAGCATTACTGTCGCCAAAACAAAGCCTAGGTTACTCTTTACCCTTTTTCCAGGACAAATGCAATTCGTTTCTGTCCTTATCTGCATTTGTTTCTCCTTTAGAGTATATACAGATTATGCATTGGAAAGTGGAGGAAACATGGATCTGTGTGTTCACCAACACTTTTTACCCCTTCCCATTTTACCTGTATCAGAAAAAGAGTGCATCATAACTCCAAATTCTATCCATAATCCAAATTGCTGTCCACAATTCAAATTTGGATAAAAAGTCAAATCATAAAATGTCAAAGAATGGTGGAGAAGAAGTATCTCTGTTTTCTCACTCCAACATCAAGGTTTTCCCTTTATGTGTCAGGAAGGTCACATAGTAGGTATGAAGTTTACACAGGCTGTAAATCTCATCTTTTAGAAGGAGGAATGGTAATAATAAAAAATCTAAGAATATCAAACAACAAAAAAGCAGAACAGTTTAAGCTGCCAGCCTAATTTTGTCCCTGCAACAATGAGAGTAATGTTTAAGGAGACCCTGTATGGAGAAAACAATGACTGCTTTCTGACACGCAGTCCTATCTCCAGGTTACTTTTATGACAACCTGCATAAGCAGTCAGCCAGAGGCAGAGATGGACAGAAAAGTGAATGCTCCGCTGGCTGCCTGCCATTCTCTGTACAGTGACTGATAATAATACTTAATCAAATTCCTATCTGGGGTCTTTATCTTGCACCAGTGTATGCAGTCATTCACTTGTTATTTGGATCACGTCTCCCTGTTGCTAGTAACAATCTGAAAATGATAACGTTTGCTGCTATTTTTATTTCTTTTCCAGGGAAAGATAGGTTTCTTCCTCCTTATCCTCCCCTCTCCCTCCCCCAACATACATATATTGGATTATTGGCCTTCAGTTGAACTCTATAACACTGAACAAGCTCCAGTCTTTTTCTTGCAGATTAATGTTTTAACAGAAACGCTTCCTGTTTATGAAAATGGTGAATTCATATACACAGCTGAACTTGGCTACATAAGGGTTGAACATTTAAGAGGACAAAAAATACTGGTTTACTGTTAATAAATTCTGGACACAGATAGATTTTGACAAGTAAATATCTCCACAGCGCTAGAAATGAGGCCTTAGTCAAAAGCATATGAAGGTAAAAGTCCTTGGGTAACAAACAAAAGTGGATATTTAGGAGGCACATTTAGCTAGGCATTCCAGGATCCATTTAAGGCTGTCACATTAACAGTCTTTTCTTCTCCTTCATAATAGACTAATAGTCCAAGTTCTTCTTAATTTTTTTAGTCATTCATGTGACTGTGACAAAGGCCTGTCTCAGTTCAGGCCTTCAGTAGGAAAAACAGAGTGGACTATTTAATGAAATACAATGTAAATGTAACCATACTAAGGTTAAGTATACATCTCTGAGTGTGTTTAGAGTGAACTAGATATGCCCAGAAGACTGAAGTTTAAGTTGTCTGCTCAGTATGTTTTGTAGAAGTTTTGGGTCTGACAGTAGTCGCTCCTGTTTATCACTACTCCCCAGTGATATACAGGGACAGATAGCTGAAGATCAAGTAGTGTAAATATCTCAAGGTCAAGGTCTAATGAAGAAATAAGGCTGCACCCACTCTGCCTAGGATGGCAACAGCAAACCATAGTTTGCCCCCTTTCCTTCCATCTCAGTGCCCCTCACTAAACAAAACCAAGGTGGAAAGAAGGAAGCACAAAACTTTGCAAAGTATTCCTTAGTTCCTGAAGGGTCAGAGAGCTGTACTGGATCAATGTCTGGTGGAAACAAGATTCTGGCATCCCTTTTCAGTAATAAGGTTTTACTATGGTTTTCAGAGCTCAATCACACAACAGTCCTTTGACATTCTAGGAAAATTCGCACCAGGCATTTCTCAAACATTTAAGAGCACTGGATTTGTATCCTATCTCCTTTATGTCAGATACAGTTGGGAAGGGTAGGGCGCCTTGTGAAAGTTCTTACTTTGCTTTCATATATTACACAACTAGCTGCATCTTTGGTGGGAACTGGCTCTGACTGTGAAGTTTGTCATGAAATGAGGGGAGGAGAAAACTGAATACACCCACATGGCATCCAGCAACAGCAAGAGTGAAGAGACGTATTTTTGGCAGGAGTGGACAAGCTAGCTGGGGAAGTCAACAAAACAACATGAATATCAGACTTGCTCAAGCCAAACGTTAAGCCTGTTTAAGATACCAACTGGAGCAAGCTAGGTCCAGAGTGAGATTTTGAAATTTTTTTTCTGAATATAATTCACCATTAAAGGTTCAAGAGTCAATGATAGGTCAGTTCTGACCTCAGATTAAAGTTATAAAAAAATGGCTTTTTCTGAAAGAGTTAGAAAAAGAAAGCAGAAGTCACAAATATCCAAAATATACTGAAGAGATACAGCCTGTTTAGCTTTATTTGCCAAACAAGAGGAAACTGTAAAAGAGAAACAAAGGCTATAAAACCTAAGTAATAATTACTATGTTTTAAAATGCTCATTTGAGTAGTCTTAGAAAGGTAAAAAGATGTAAATAAGTTTATATGCTCTCTAAAAAAAAAGAAAAATTCTAGAAAACAACCCAGCATAAGACAAAAAAAGATTTACTTTGTCCTTTTGCATTAATTTTATATCTGCAAGAAAACTGTTTTCAATTAGCAACATGCAAAGATGAAGGGATCTAATATCTTCAATGTCAAAATAAGCTAGTAGTGCACAATAATAATCTCTCAGCATCAGTAACTTGAACAGAAAAATAACAAATTTAAATTAGTTAAACTATAAGCAACATCCCTAATTCAAAGTCTTCAGGCTCTTTGACTGGAACATATCAACAAAGTTCCAGCTAAACAATCGCTATTTTTGAAATGCTTTACTTAGCCTATCACAATGATTTGATCTCTGGGGTTGTCTCTAATATTCCATAATATACCAAATGTCATTGGCTGCACTGAGATTTCATGGATCAGCTGAGAAGAACAGTTACAGAAACTGATAATAGAAAAAAGTAGTAATGGAAGTTGATGGAAATTAGCATAAGAGATGGCTGCCAAGTGCTTTGTAAGGATAAGTATCCTAAGAAGGTCATTTAAAGTCCATTGGTGTGACAGGAAACAGATGAGTTGGAGGTGAATTCATAAGGTAGTCAGGAGATTGGAGTCAGAGCTCAGCGAAGGAAATGCTACTAAATATCAATGATAAGAATTGACATTCACATCAATGGAAGCCAGCTGTCTGAGTTCAACTTGAGAAAGCACAACATTTGAAGGGAGAGAAAAACCCCTGTGGGCACAGCCCCAAATTTGCCTTCAAAGTTAGTTATTTAAAAGTAGAATATAATGTAGTAAGTAGTTATTATAAGTAGTTATTTTAAAGTAGACAGAAAAAACATATAGCAATAATTTCATTACATCCAAATGATTTCTACGTCTAAAATTAAACTAATGTTAGTATTTTATGCCCATATTTCATAACATTTAGGTATTTATTTTAACATTACTGATCTCATCAATATTTTTCGTCATATATATAGTCGCAATAAGATAAAAAATGAGAAAGTACCTTAAAAACTCATTGCTAGTCATCTCTCTAATTTCAAGCAATATTTATTTATGCGTGCATTTTTGGAATTTTGCAATAATTTCATTGCAGAATTTTCATGTGTATGGAATAGTGTTCATTACCAACTATATATGAAATGAAGCTGACATTTCAGACTTCCAAAGTAGTAGTAACCCAAACATTAAACTTATGGCAGCTTCCTACTCACATGGTCTCTTCAGTAAGCAAAGTTTTGAAAACACATTACCTTAAACTTATTAATACACTTAACTGAAAAATGTATATATTTTACCTATCTCTTTGAAATTACAATTTTTTTTTTGTGCCTATAATCTATGTATCTGTTTTCCCCCCAACTTCTTACTTTGTATCATTCATAGCCAGACTATGTCCCTTTTTTCCTCCATTCTCATTGTCTCTGTATAGATATGTAAATTCCACTCCAGCCACCTAGATCAATGAGTTTAACACTCCCCAGGATGCATCTATCTCTTTCTATGGATTCTGGAATAGCTAATGGAAATTCTAACTTTGGTGTCTTTATAAGATTACTAAAGATTACTGAAGTTAAGTGAGGTGAATCCGAGGCCTAGAGCAATAGTAACAAGAGATCTATTACATTAGTTGTTTTACTCTGTGATCACAGAATTCAGTCGTGTTAGACTAAAGTAAAAGCAGCTTGAGTGGGTAAAAAAATAAGGCATCAATAAAAAAATAGCAGTAACTTGTCAATTAAATTGAAAATTAAAATGCAGCATAGAGAAGAAGGTAAAGCAAGAAATGCTATAAATGGTGCATGTTAAATAAACATAAAACACTAATCCTGAAAAAACAAACTATGAAATCAAATCTAACAATTGGATAGATATCAGCTCCCATCACCAGAAACATCCACAGAGTTTTAATTCTTCTGAAATATACAGTATTGCAGATGGAATTGATTACTTGTACGCAGATTAATCTGTCTACATTATTGCTGTGCCTGGGGTCAAATTTTAGTAAAACTATTCCCATAGTGTATTTCCCCTAATATGTGTTCCCCTTTGCCATATTATTGCCCTGAACATGTCTTTCCATTATTCTTTCATGAGGTTTTGTTGCCAGTTTATAAAGACATACTCTGAAGGTAAAGTAATACTCTGGCAATACAAATGTCTGCTGGTGAGCAGAAATCTTTTAATAAAAATATAATTTGATTATTTCTTCTGCAAATGGTAATTGGTGGATTGGGTTAAGCAATTTAGTCCCAAAGAAATAGATGTCATTTTCCCAGTGTATTCCAGTGGAAACCTAAATTTCTTCACTACGCGGAAACATGTTAATTCATGAATATTATCTAGAGTTAATAGAGATTTGTTTATTCAAGATTTGTAGTAGACCCTATATCTTGAAAAATTTACAGATATTATTAGTAACTCTATAGTCCATTTAATGCAAAAGACCTTTATATACTTTATCAACTTACTATTAAGAAGTCACCTCCATCATCTTTTGCAGTGTTCTCATTTCAAGTAGAGAAACTGATAGCTGTGTAGGCTGATCAGCAATGTACTGTGATACAAATAGGAAAAGTAATAGAATGGGCTGAGACAGAGCGAGAAAAACAACACATCTAATTGAAACAGCAAGAATTAAGCGAGCAGGATGGAATTTATCTCATCTGTGTTTAACCATTTTAGCCAGGCCATTAGTAAGCATGCTTATTCATCCAAGTAGTACTTTGCTGACAAATAATCAAGTCTACAGTTTCATGCCTTGCTGGAAAATACAAGGCCGATCTGACCTGTGATCACTAGTGTAAATAAAGAATAGCTTCATTTAACCCAGTTGTATTCCAGCAGTGTAAAGCCAAGCGACACCCAAAGAGCTCACGGAGTTAGAGTGTCTCTAACACAGATCTCTGCTGTGAAAAATCAGGTACACTAGTGTAACAGTCACTCAAATAGTCATGATTATTGTAACCACTTCCTGACCTATTCAGAAATTTCTTTTTACATTCCTGTCTTCCTGCTCATCAGACTCCAGCCTGATAACTGTCAGATGATTAATATGCAGCTAGACTAAACATTGGCTTTCAGCTCTAAGTAGTCCTCTAAAAAATGCTTTATTTTCTCACAGAAAACCCTTAATACCTCCACTGTCCTACCCCAGAAGCTTGTTATATGACCTTCTGCTTTGTAGATGTGATCTAACAGCTAATAAAAGTAAATAAAATCTGAGGATTCTTTTTGTTAACTAATGGGAGCTGCAATGATCTCTCCTGCATCTGAACTAAAGCTAACTAACATCAAATGGCCTTTGGATCAGACCCTGAAGGAAGAACGGCACAATTCAAGATATCAGTTAATTTAGATTTAATACAAATACCATTGTGCAATGCCCAGTGAGTGAATTTCATACTAAGCAGCCTAAAATTGCAAGTACATTGTATATAAATTATGTAAAATTATATATATTTTATTTCACATTATGAAAATAATATACATTTACAAAATTTTAAATTATATAAAAATACATAAATTTTATAAAATTACATTTTATAAGAGCCCTTATAAGGGCTATTAAAAGCTTTCTTGGGAAGCCTTTAGGTAACAGCTGGCTATAGACTGGAGGAGTGTTCTCTGGAAGTAGTGTTATATACTTGTCTCACTTTTATATGCTCACAAAAGGCATTCACACTGACCCACCATAGTAGGTAGGCTTAAGTGGTTTACTTTAAGGACCTATATAATTTTACAGTGGAAACTTAGGAATATCTTGTATTATGAACCATTGGAATAACAGTTTTGGCCTGAAAGGGCAGTTTGGCAACTATGTGTACAGATCCAGCCTTTATACTCTTTGCGTCCATTTTTTCATCTGTAATATTGCGAGATTAATCCTGAACTACTGTTAGTTCACAGAGCAATGAGAAAATAATCAGGGAGTCTTCACTCAGCCTTTGAAAATTTGAAAGCCTTATGTAAGTGTAAAGCCTGAAATGTATTACTGCCAAATACCAAAGCATTTAGGGATACATTTTCAATGCTCTGTGCAATGCAATAGTTTGAGTTGTAACCAGCGATATTTTGAAAGGGAAGTATCTGGCTAAACATTGAAAACATGGCAATGAAGGCAAATTTGGTTGTAAGAAACCTTGTCTATTGCCAGCTTATTTAACTCTTGTTAAAAGCTCTGGCCCTGACTAAGGGAAGAAAGGATTTTATTTTTTGCAATAAAAAAACCTTTGACTACAGGCTTTTTCAGGTTATTTTTTTTCCAAAGATGTTCAGGTAGTTAATTATCTAAAACCATACTTGAACAAAGAGTAAAATTATGTCTATATTGACAGAGGATTTACTTCAAGCTCTTGTAGATAAAGAAACATATATCTAGTATCTTTTTCTCTAAAGAATGATTAGTAAGGTTATTTCATTTTGTGTGTTTTGGTCACACAAAGAGGAAATGGAGGAAATTTGAGATCATTAGGCCAGATTCATTGCTACTGTTACTCCACAGATTTCAGGGAAACACTTAGGGAGAATTTGACCCAGAAAATCTGAATCTTTTTGCATATAATGAAACTGATTAAGGTCAACACCTGAAGGCAGGGCTGCTACACCACAGATGAAATTATTCCAATAGTTCGCTTTTCATTTTTTAAAAAAGTTGTATTTCCATAAAGGAATCTTCTTCCTTTATGGAAAGTACTTCCCATTTTCTATTCAACATAAATATATGGAACCTTTAACTCCAAAGAACGTTATTTCACAGACAGCAGAATATAGATTTTAACTTAAAAAAGCTAAGATCATACATGTCACTTTTCAGCTCAGATTACACAAAATTTGAGGCACAAAGCAGAAACAAGGACATGGCCCAGCAATTTCACTCAAGGAGCCTTACCTTCCCCTTAGCCTGTGTGGGCCAGATCACAGGTTTGCACAGCTGTCCTGAAGCTAAAGGAACTGTACAGCTCTAACTCACCTGAAATTCTGATCCTATATGAACAAACAGGCACACATATGCTGCAAACAGACCCAAATAATTTTCTTAACTAGTATTCTGTATCTGATGGAAGAAATAATTAAAATTCAGTTCACATTACATACTAATGGTTTATTAACCACTTTAAGCTGATGCCGCTTTTTTCTTTTTTTTCCTTCAAAGCTATGAGATAAGATAGAGACTAAATAACAGATTTTGTAGATAGGATGGGATTTGTTTCCTTGTAAATTAAATTTTAAACATTTAAACATTTTCTTAATCTAAAATCTTTTCTTTTAAGGTGTAACAAATTCTCGTTATGACTACCCTTTTGTGATATGGTGCATGGAATACCTAACAGAGGATATGTTGTTGTTTAATTTACACCTGCTATGTGGCAAGGATATAAAAAGATCTATCAAAGGTATTGCTGTATCAGTTTGACATGCCACATTTTAGTGAAATGCTACCAGTCAGTTAACAAATTCTATTCCATTCTTCGTAAGGAATACGAAAGCTTTTTGTAGCACAAATTATTTGTATATAGATGGTTATACCAATGTTGAAGAAAGTAACCAAAAAATTAATTGTTTCCAATGTTATGAAAATTATTGTAGAGGTCTTTGATGGACAACTTTTTTTTTTTTCCCCTCCATACTGAAGTAGTAGTGTTCCCAGAACGATAAAAATCTCTTTCTCTCCTCACACTACTGAGCTGGGAATGACCTCACCTGACCCAATTGAAATTGATTTTGTTGTTGAACTCCTTGCTAGTGCAAATTAATCTTAGATCCATACAAGATCAGGGAAGCAAGACACAGAATACAAAGACCTCAAGAACTGAGGGAAAAAATTAGTTCTGGAAAAAGTATTTTAAGTTTGGAAAGATAAATGGTTACAATGACTTGCTTTGATAGAACATCTGTAGGATAGGAGAAGAGAATGACAAGGGCTCTGTGAAAAAGCTGTAACTTAATAGCCTAATTTCCTGCCTGGCCCCAAAGAAATATCTGTCTGTTTCTGACAGCTGATGAAAATGCAACAGGATTTGATTTGCTCACCAGTGTGGGACAAGTTCAGTCCCGTCTCTCCCTCAGTTCCCTTGAGCTACGTGGATACAGCAGGCAGGCTCTATTACTGGTTTCCACCTTTTTTGTTACAGAAATATATTATTTGCTTTTCCTTTTTCTCCTAAATATATTCTTGCCCCCTTTTTGATCTGATTCAGTATTTCTCGTTTCCTCTGTAACAGCTGATCTCCCTTCCTAGCCATTTGATAGAATATGCATTTCAATAAATTCTCGTGTCTCAAGAAATATCTAAAAGCAAAAAGAAACCTTACCTTTGCAGACATACAATGTCATTCTCACTTAGAGCATCTGTTCTATACTACATGGGTTCTCCTGTAGTGAATGCCAAATATAGCTAGCACACTGGTCTGATTTTTACACTCTCTAAAGGATTCCTCTGAACACCATGGGCTTTGACAGAACTCAAAATTATCTGATATTGTAGGGCCCCTGCACCCTGTACTACTATAACAACCAATCACTAATGCCTGATTTATCAAGCTAAATATGGAAAAAACTGTGTAACAAATAACTTTGTCTTGAGACTTATATGCTTCTCCTTGAAAAAATCTATGATAAATATTATATCCTGAAATAAAATGTTCCAATATTATATAAATGAATGCTAAATAATTCAAATGGAATAAATTAAGACTCAGCCATTGTGAAAAACCATTTATTGTAGCTTTGAAAAAGATCTGAGGCTAAAAAAAAGGGGGATAGGGGAGGAAAAAAGCCAGCAACTTTCCTAATTTCAGTGTGTGAGCTGACTATGTCTTGATTTGCTAATTTAGGTATTACAGATATTGCTTATAGATATAGGCATGAATCCACTTTTTTCTTTCTTTGCTTTTTTTGCAATGAAAAATTATTCCTGCTTTAAAACTGAAACAACTTTGCAAGTAATTTTTGATTAACAAGTCATTTTAAAATATGAAACTAGAAATATAGTGAGGTGTTTAAGTAAAGAACACAACAGCTGAAAAATCCATACAGCTTTTCTCAGACTAGTCTGGAAGGCTACTTGAAAACCCCATGAGCTATAGAGATGAGCTAAGCAGTCACAGATGAACACGTACTGAAATGTAAATCGGGACAGAATTAGTCAGAAAGTTCTATGTAGTCCCAATGTCATGCTGGGGAAGAAGTTACGATGTGATAGTTTCTAAAGAAACTTGAAATTCTGGTCGGTGCAAACCTAATTTATTGAAACACTCACAGTGTGTTAGAGTCCCAAGCTCCACTGGCCAAATAGACAAATGCATTCACCTGTGTCCCCCTGTTGCCAGCCTTTATCCGTCCTATTTATTTCAACATACACTCTTACTGGCATGGGCTTGCTATTTCTTCTTGTTCTTCTTCCACAGCAGAGGCCTGATCTTAGTCATAGGGCAATACTATGTCTTTTTGTATTGGCCCAAAACATGGCATTAAATGAACATGGACTGAAGAGAGTTCCAGGTTTCCTTGAGCATGAAAGATAGGAGATGTGTAGAAGGACTGCTCCTTTCCTGTTACTAGCAGCTGATGTGGTGCATACTTGTAGGGCATGAGATGTGTTCACAGCTATGAGACTTCACAGCTTCCAAGAACACAGTGAGCTCAGAGAACCATATATGCAGCAATGCATTGGGGATGATGCTGCAGTTACTCAGCTGGAAGTCCTACCTCCATCTCTCTAGTGAGCTCACAGTAACTTCTCAAATGGTAAACATGGGAAAATCAAAACAGAGACAGGCTTTCTGGGCCAACACTGTAAACAAACTAACATGAAGTCTCTAAGGAACTAGGAAGTTATGCTGGATGATGCAACAAGCCAAGCCTTCCCACAGAATAGCCTTCAGATACAATGGACACCTACACTCTATTCTCATATGATTTTTATTTTTCAATAGCTTAAATAATATTTTCATTTAAGAGAGATTGGGGGCATTATTATGTATTTCTATAGATAATGGTCATATATATAACAAATGCAATATGTTAAAAGTTAACAAGAACATCCAGTAATAAATAAACAGTCTATGCCAGAGCTAAGGATAGACTGGAAAGTGTATTTGCTTTTCATCATGAAAGAGCAATAATTTTAGAAATTGGATAATATTTCATGACAAAGGGGTCTGTATTAACATTATGGAATGCAAATTATGAGGCATTTTGCTTGATACATTTTTGCAAAATTCCACTTATTTCACTGGAAATATGCTAGTTTATGTCTAGGCAGAATTATTCTTGCAATAAATGTGTTTAATTTCACAGATTTGAAAACATTACTAGCAAAGCACTGTTTATGTGAAGAGTTCTAAAAAAATCAGCAGTTAGATGTATCTTAAAAAAATACAATGATGCTTAAAAGAGTTTAAAATACTATACAAAATAGAAAATGAAAGACATTCGCAGATGAACATCTCTATTCTATGGCAATGCAGTGTCTATTAAAATACAATTTTTGTAAGTCACAGAGATCATGTCTGTGATGACAAATGACGTATTGAAATTTAATGTAAAATCTAAAAATAAAATCAGTCAATATGAGCCTCTCAAAGATATTTTCTGTTTCACCTTTCTAAGGGTTGTAGTCATCAGTAGTCGAAAACAAAATGTGATGACTAATCCAGAATTCACTGAACTACATGTGTTGTCTGAAGAGATGAAGTTTAGACTGAGAAGACAGCACCCATGTATTCATTATGCCTACAGAGGCACCAAATGATTTTATATAGGTTATTTTCTAATAAGTACGAAATACTAAAGAAATCAGTAAACACCTCCTGAGTGCTGATTTAACCAGTCAAAACAGGTTATGTCTGCTTAGTCATGGACTAATCATGCAGAGTTAATCAATATTGTAATTACAATAGATAGGAAGCAAAGAGGAAAAGTAGTGACAAGTTACTGCAAATATGTTTCTGTTTCTCCAGAACATTTCCCCCCAAAATATTATAGCTGTTCCCAAAACAACCTACAGTTTTAGTGTACAAGACAATAAATACAAAGTACAAACAATAAAATCAGAGTAATTACAAAAATTATTTAATTTCTTATATTCTGAAATGTGTCAAAGAAGTTCAGTAAAACAGAGCTATGCAAATTCACGGTAGTAGTAAAGAATTAAAGCACTGTGGAAAAATTCTCCAGACTATGAAAATAAAAATCACTTTTGCTCTTAAAAATTCTCTCATTTGGTGTTTCCAAGTCTAAAACATCTATGGCATCTAAGAGGTTATAAAAAAACAATGAGAACTTTTCCAGAGTCTAGTTGCCATTTCTATTTTAAAGGCAATAGTAAACTCTAATTTGAGTGTTTCAATATGTACTTGAATCAAGCCTCAGCCCACAGAGCTGCACTTTCCCAAAGAGTTTGCCAAGAAAGGTTGCTCTAGGTATCAGTAAAACCAATTCGTTTGACCTCCTGGGAGTTGTGAGGAGCCTGTATTTCTTTCAGCTCTGCCTTTCCCGAGTCCAAACGAGGGCCTTGCACATAGCCTGCGGGACAGTCTGACTGTCCGCACAACCAGCAACACCTTGAGCTGTTGGATGTTGGAACAGAGCATGAAGCTGCCAGTCAGGTGGGTTCCTACCACACATTTTCAGGCTTGCTCTTTGAATAGCTAAAAATTACTGTCTTGAAATGACCCTAGGATCATCACTTATTTAGACAATAACCGATCCACCGGCTGGCCATCACAAGATGGGAGTGCATTGCATGACCAACACCAAAACCACCTCTCCAAAGGCACAGTTAATCCAGCTGTTCAGAAAGCAGAGTTTCAGCTTGTCTAACACAGCCATAGGAAAACTATGTGGGAGCCTCTTCCAGTATTAAAAAAGAAAAAAACCAAACACTAGACCTACCAGTAGTTCACAAGTTCATTTTTTGGGGGAAAAAAAGTTAAAAATCTATTGTGGGATAACAATATACCAATTGGCCAAGCAAGATATATTAAACCAAGTGATTGGTAACAAAACTGTTATCGTTTCAGTTACCATAATCAGGCTCCTGAAACACATGGAAACAATTTCCAGAACTGCAGTAGCACCTGAAGATATAAAGTGTTTCTGCTGTTGGTTGCAAGCCACAAAAAATCTAGTCATATGTATTACACAGGAATGACAGAACTCTGTTTCCCTGAAATTGTTCTCCATTTTTACCTTTAAACTAGTGTTGCTTCTGTACTTACTGTATCAAGTAACATGCATTTTAAAGCCCAATGGGCATAAAAAGTGTGAAAATCTTCACATTACTCTTTTCATGAGTCAAAATTTGAATTAGCCTGAAGTCCAAGGACCTGGTCCCTTCCCTTCATCACCCATGCTGGAGAGATATTGGGTTAATCCTAGGTTCTTCTGAGGGGAACTCAAAAAGCACCTCAGTATGGTTTTCAGTGCAGCTGATCTGACAGTCTTTTACAGCACACAATATCGATACCAGGTCTGACTCCCTCTGCCATACTTCAACCAGTATCCCATCGGACTTTTGTCCTTAAACTCCTTCATGTGTTCTCATGCCACAGGACAAATACCCAGAGTATGCAGCATATATGCATGGTTTTGTAATGTATACAAGCCCAGTTGTATACCTTTCAGCCTGGTGCTAGGGTTCATTGCCAGAAGTGAACTAGGGAAGATGAAGGTGTTGTGAATGGTCCTGACTGAGATGAATTTAGAGTGTGAAACACTACACAATGGTAGAGGCACAGTCATGAAGGAGCTGTGACACGAGGCAGAGCGATCCACAGATGAGTGGCTTGGGGGTAATGTCTACCTACCGCTGCCGTAGTGCAGGATTCTAAACGGCTTAAACTGGCTGCTAAGAAATGGGGATATCAACCCTTGGGAGATAAAACGGGATGAGATTTTCACAGCTACTTCCACAATCCTCTCCTTTGTGTCCTGGAGACAGAACGGTGCTCATGTGTTTCAGGGGAGTGGGACTCCCTTCAGCCCTCTGGTGAGGGGTCGTGGAGTCCTTTTTCTTCCACCCATAGGAACCTTTCCATTGCTCTGAAAGTATTCTGGATTAGACCCTACATCATTGGCCATTTCCAGACACACGTAGCCCCACTACCATTTACCTGTAATTAAGTGTAGTGGTGTTTGCCCCCCTTCCATATAATCATCGTATTTCTATATGGTAGGCCCCAGTAATACTAGATGCCATCATTAAAAGAGTATACTCTGAAGTAACATAAAACATACATGTTTGTTGCTGCATAGCATGTAAGTATTTTTTCTTGACAAGGCTTTAGTGTATCAATGGCTGTTAAACATACTTTTGCCAAGGATCTGCAAGGCATCTAATTTATGGTCATTGCTTAACAGGCAGTTTAAATGTTAATGAATCAAGTAGCTGAATTACATGCATGAATAGCCGCATATAGTTATTTTAGATAGGCTGCAAAGGATGGAATTACCAATGCAGCTCACCTGTCACTAATGCTAAAATGTGAAATTTGTTTCTAAGTTACACATACATATACTCCAGCTTCAGCATCAGTAGCATTTGGTAAAACTGTATGGTTGCCAAGTTAATGAATTTTGTCCTGCCTCTTTGTATAAGCCTTTAATCCTGTGCTAAGAGGGAATTGTGTGCAAGGAAAGAAATTGTTTTATCCCTCACTTTCTAAGATGGAAGCTGTGATCATGTGTACGAGGAGCATACTAGAAATTAATCAAATGCTCATTTTTAATAATCTTATTCCACCGTTAATGTAGGATGTTTCACCCTTACAAATACAAATTGCTCTTTGTTTCCCTATTTCTGACCTTTTACAGCAAATCCCTACTGAAAGGATATTTTCCTTAATCATATGGAAATATAGAATCAATTTGTTGATGAGGGACCTCAAATAAAAGTTATGAGTTTTATGGTCGATTGATCATTAAAAATATTTCTGCAGATGACTCAGAGGTCCAGAGCAATTATAAAATTCTACAGGATTCCAATTTGAATAGCTATTTTGAGAGACAGAGTCTCAAAATACTGTGTATTCGTTGAACGCAAACAATTGCATTGCTTTTGTTTAAGCCCAGGAGGAAAAAAGAAAAATGAAAAAGAAGGGGAAACCACATAAGTTTATGGATTCTCTTAAAATAAAATTATTTTTAATACTTGATTTAAAATCATGTGAAAACACACAATCACAGCTGACAAAAATAGCTTGTGTACTTGAGTTGTCTAAGGATATAACACAAAAGCCTAGAAGGAAAAAAGGCAACGCATTCTATATAGGCAACAACAGATTAATAAATATAACAGAGTTCACTCATATTAATCTCCAATCTGCACATGCAAATCAGGCACTTCTTGGCATCACTGAAAGGAAACCTCATTATAACTGGAATAAAAACCAAGTCTAAAGAGCAAGCACTTTATTTACTAGAAGGAAAATCATACGTATTTTGGCCTTGGTCAACAGCCCCATCTGTCCATTAAATACCATCCATTAAAGAGACATGTAACAGAGTGAACATAAAACATGCATGCACTATTTTCCAGCTTTTTTTTTATTTATTTTGAAGGCTTCTGCTCTAGTAGTCCTTTTTCCTTTCCATTCTCCTCTGCATCCACCGCTTTGATAGATTCCCATATTAATCCTTTTCACACCATCTCAAACAGTGCTGACCCTTTTGTATTTCCCAGTTGCTCACACATACACATTTACAAGTATGTTGCAATCCTCCTCCCATCAGACAATGTTTCACTACAGTCTCAGCTCCTCTTCATGCATTTTCATGCCTATTTGCTTTAAAAGAAGAAAGAAGGTTTGACAAAACTTACTTCTTAAGTAAGGGAAAAAGGAAAAAAAAACCCCAAACCTATAATAATAATATAATAAATTTGTTATATGCCAGGTCCAGCTATATACATCTATTGGCTAACGGAGTCCTCAATTTCTCTACGTATATAGAAAACAAGTATAGCACCATTCTTTAGTTATGCAATAAATTATGCACAAGGAGCCTTTAGTCCTAAAAAAAGCAAATGATGAACTATCATGTTACTGATACAGGTTGTGAACACATAAAGTAACAATGCCAGCGACAGCCACATATGAGATTCCTGAGGGATTAAGTTTCAGATTTTCAGGTAGCTTTCGGAATCTGAGGATCACGATAGGCATCAGCATTCGAAAACCCTTCTCGGTAACAGCCTCTGTGTACTTTAAGGAAAGCTAACTATCTAAATCAAGAAATAACTTTTAAAAATCCTACTATGCTTTAAAAGTCTGGTCTTAAAAGTTAGTAGAAGCTTTACTATAAATGCAACACAGATCTTCTGTAAGCTGGCTGGAGCAGCATACAGCATGAATTCTCATGAATCTGTTACTGTAATATTAAAATATTGATCTGTTGAGAGAGATCTACAGAGACTGTATGTAATGAAAGCAAGCAACAACTAAATGCTAAAAGGTCCATCTTTACTTGCAAAGTCTTAGCAGATTTGCCAGGTTTTCTTCTATTCATATCCCCGACCTTCATCAAGTACCTACTACTTTCCTATGATTTCCAAGTGAAGATGTATATCATGAAAATGATCCTACAGCTGCAAAAAGCAAAACACACTATACCCCTTGGCTGCCATGCAAAGCAGTTTTCTTTCAGAAGAAAGGAATATGCACAGAATGAGGCAAGGAAAAAGACATTTATCTCACCACTAGCCATTAGTCAAGGACATTTAAAATTGCCATTCTTTGCAGTTTCTCCTTGATGGTGCTGCTTCCTTCGCAGTATCTCTCTAATTCATGTAGGAATTACTTTTAGGTAACTGTAAGCCTCACCAACTCCCAATGCTGTTACTCCTGAAAAAATACTGACAAGCAAAGAAATAACCACATGATTTTGCATCTTTCAGGGTTTATCCTTCACTTCAGTGTTAGCCAGTCTACTTTCTAATACAACTTTTTATGAATAAGTAGGTGACCACCCACAAAAATTGCTAGTGACAGCGCAATGCCCACTCACTTTTCAATCAATACTGCATGCACAACGCTACTGAGAGTGAAAGAAAGATGTTAATAGCAAATATACATATACTGCCAAAACAGAGAAGTCATTCAATCAAAGCATTTTCTACAGAGAAGTAATTAAGGCAAGATATTGTGATTCCTATTCAGGGTTTTTTTAGCCCTTAATTGGGTAAAATTGCCACCAAAATCACTTGATTTGTGGAGGAAGACAATGATGTGAAACATCATGGGAGGATTTCAAGCCATATGAATAAAGTGTCCTTGACTATATTCTGATATTTAGTTGTCCATTCCATGCCTAATTAGAGGACCTTCAAGGGTGAAAGGCAGAAAAGTATCTGCAGGAAGGAGCAAAATGAAAAAAAAACCAAAAATGTTTGTGAAATGAAAGGGTGCCTGAGTCTTCATCCTCAGCGGGCTGCTTCCAGGATATCAGACAATGGAGAGCTCTGTGCTCCGAATGCCAGAGGGCTTTGCTGTCAGACAGCGCTGGAGGCCTTCATGCTGGATTAGATGTACAAGAACTTTTCTTTTCCAGACTCATGATAACATAATACCTTTCAATTTGAATGTAGCGTAAGGTCCTGATGAAATCTTCCCTTTCATAGGTGAACTCCCAAACAGTTCAAGAATTCTTTTTAAAATGAGGTAAAAATCCTTAGCATCCATCTGCAAGTTTCTGGTAGGAAAGTAAAGAGTGTAAGTGAAAACCAGTTGTCTGTTTTGTAAACAAGTAGAAAACCCACATTCACTGCCACACTGGTAAGCAAGAGCACACACAAACAGATAATATAGCACTCCAAGTATTCATATAATATAAATGTTTATGTGTGCAAGTGCAAATGCACTAGTACATGGCCACAATAATTATATGGACATAAACTCTATTCACACTTAAATGTTTGGCTTCTATGATATTATACACTGGGACTATTCTACGCATTTTGCAGCTTTAAACTTGTACAGGTAACTTTAAAAAAGAGTTCTCGTGTGTGAGTTGGCAGTTGTTTCAGTCAGCACTAGTGTATTAGGGATACATTAGTAATAGTTTCCTCTTTAACTTCCACATTTGACTTGTGATTTTCAAGTACAACTCCTAATTTAACTTTTCATTATTGAGTCAAACACAGCAAGGGACAAGTGTAAATCTAAACCAGCCATTTCCAAACCCATCTCTACTCATTTTGCTGCCTTGTCAACCCATTCAAACCCTAACCTATGAGGAGAAATGGTCTTGCAGGCACAGACTTTATTATTTATCAAGAAACAACCAGACAGAGGGTTATAATCTGCACTTTCTAGATCCTAACGGAATAGTAAGTGTCAGCAATCCAGTCCGCTTAGATCTAGTACCTATTAACATGTTAAGTATCTAGCAAAGGTCTCCTGAAATAGGTACCTACGTTTCATATAATCACCTGAGGAAGTTTGGAAGGTCACATCAAGTCAATACCATAGCACTTGTCAACTATGGACTGAAAACATGCATACTGAAAATTCTAGGTGTAGGGAGATCAAATTTCACCCATAATGCTGTGTGGTATGCAAAGAAATAGCATCTAATATAATTTTCTGAAGTTGATGAAATTGAGAAGGTAGTGTGTTCAGCAAAGCAAAGTATTCTTACTGTTTCCTTGCACAATTTTTTTGAGAACTGAACAAAGGTTAGAAAATCTTTTGCAAATACTTATAAACAGTTGGTTGAGTTTGTCATTAAAGTGTCATTTAGTGTAGAAATTGCTAAGTATATTGGAGAAAGAATAATAGAAATATGAAGAGTATATAACTGTTAAAATCTCTCCCTGATTCAGTTTCTACCTCCCCTTTCCTTTTGACTGTGCATCTCACTTTAATTCAGTCTGCAATCAATGATTTCAGTAATGCTTCCTAATTTCACCATGATTCTAACATTTTTATCCTCACTACACTTACTACACAAGCAATTAATTTCATTCAGATGAACATGGCTGCAAGATTAAAACCAAATGCATATGAATAATCTTACTTGTACCATAAATATTCAAAAGATCAGGCTAATAAATTACATCTTTCTGGAGAAGATGTTTTCTGCCTGATTCTCAGCTCAATAGCAATGACATTGCTTCACTGTCCTCCCTGGAGATATTTCTGAATTATTTTGGTTTATTCAAGAATTAATTTCCTACTGTGTTATCATATATCAAGTGTAATTTTACATAGGAAAAGGTGCTAGAACAGTAATGCATAAAACAAAAATACTTCAAACACCACGGCAGTGTGACCTGCAGGCAGGCAGAGGAAATTGTATCCTGCCATTCTGACCCTTTCTGTCCCAATATTATTTTTTCTATTTACAGTGATAATATAATGAGTAATTGTGAGAACTATTGTAAAATCATTTTCAAATAGAAATCACAGTGTTTTTTAAACACAGATTTCTTTTCTTAAATCAGGCTTAACACAGTGTGAAATTAATTCTAGATAATTGTTTCTCATATTTCCCATCTCAATACTTCTTGAAACTAAAAGGATATCATAGTCTCCATTTACTTCCTAGTGTGCATATATTTAAAAAAAGACACAGGCACACACGTAGAAAGCACAGACTCACCTGTAGTCAGCAGGGAGGTCAAAGGGCCCAATGAACAGTGAGTCAGAGCTCCCTTCCTGGTGGTCTGCAATGGTCAAAGCTGAAGTAGCGCAGTAACCAGATCCCCATGTGTACAGGGAGTTCACCTTCTCAATTTGATGAGGTTTCACTCCCATCCAGAAAGGAGCACAATCACTTCTTTGTACAAACTCTGTGACAAATCCATGCCCACTTCGTTCTGACCCCTTTCCAAACTCCACGTTCAAACTCTAAATTTTTAGAATAATAATTTAAAAAAAATGTGGCGTGGGGGCTGCTTACAACTAAAATGGTTACACTTGCACAAAACAGATACAAATATTGTAAGCACCAGAGGAAAGTCCATGTCGGTGGACTTTGGTTGTTGGTGAAATTTTTGGAGTAGATAACTGCACATGATGTCAGTCAATTTCCAGATGCACAAAAATCTTTCTTGGGAGACTATTTCGGTCCACTTAAATTGTCTGTAGCAAATATACACTCTCAGGGCCAGATTCACTACCATATTTCAATCACGCTGCAATGCAATAGTGATGCCAGACAACACTAAACTCAACTTTCTCACCACTTAAGTCATACCACAGATTTTCTTCACACAAGAGATGTTGAACAGCCAGGAGTATGTATGCATCCAGCCTACTTGGGGACTTTTTAACATTAAAAAAATTGTTAAAATGTCACTTCACTCTCACTTATCATCACTCACTCGACTGTGTCATCTAAATCACAGAAAGGAAGCTGCTCACCTGATTACTGAATTTTGTCTCCGTATGTCCTTTTGATTCCTCACATTAACCAATAGGCAATTAAAAAAAATCAGCAGAACAGACAGGTTGCAGACAGCCAACTTAAATTTCACACTGCTGATTAATTCTGAGAGAATGATCACTACCAGAAGTTTCATTTTATTGTCATATCAAATCTTCACATTTAACACTATTATGCGTCTATCATTCATTCTGCAAATAAAATGTGCTTGTTCTTTGTACTTGACTACATGTTTTAAACTTCTGTTTGCCTGCTCAGAGCTACCCATATATTTGTTGGAAGAATATGGGATGAGCATATTTTGTGTACATAAGTTTCAAGGTCCTATATCATTCAAGTCGATATCTAACAAGGCTTGTCAAATTGCAAATCTTTAAATGCAGTACAAGCAGACAATTTACCCCCTGTAGTGTGGACATGTGAAAGACTCAATGTCTGGCCTTAAAAAGACAATAAAGAAACTTTATAGAGATCTACTGCCTGCTCAGAGGATGACTTCAACTTCTAATCTTCACTTCTTTAGCACTCAACAAGGAGGAAATATACTGAAAGCAGTCCAAATGCATGGCAGATAGGAGAGGAATCATGCTATTAGTATGTCCTGGTTTCCTCTGGGATAGAGCTAATTTTATTCCTAGTAGCTTGTGCAGTGCTGTGTTTTGGATTTAGTTTGAGAATAACATTGATAACACACTGATGATTTAATTGTTGCTAAGTAGTGCTGACACTAGTCAAGGACTTTTTCAGTTTCCCATGCTCTGCCAGATGCACAAGAAACTGGGAGGGGGCACAGCCAAGACAGCTGACACAAACTGACCAAAGAGGTATTCCATACCATATGACGTCATGCTCAGTATATAAACTGGGGGGGGATTGGCTGGGGGAGGCTGCGACCACTGCTCGGGAACTGTCTGGGTATCAGTCAGCAGGTGGTGAGCAACTGCATTGTGCATCACTTGCTTTGTGTATTATTATTATTTTTCCTTCCTTTTCCGTTCTATTAAAATGTCTTCTGTCTTTATCTCAACCCACAAATTTTACTGTTTTTTCCCCGATTCTCTCCCCCATGCCACTGGGGAGGGGGAGCGAATGGCTGTATGGTGTTTAGCTGCCTGCCGGGTTAAACCACAACATAGTAAGCAATAAATGACCCCCTAGCCTATCTTAATTGACAGATGGGCTAGGCTGATACCGAATTAGAAGATCAGAAAGAGCTCTCTGATATTACCGTCTTACTGGCAGCAGGCAGATCTCCAAGCCAGGAGAGCACTGAGTCTTAAAGACTCAAGCAAAAAAGGGATTCTGCAACAAAGGCAAGAATGGTATAGTTCAAAATCAACATATCTTATTACTAAGTTTCAAGAGTTCAGGAAGAACTAGGAAAAGAGGACTCCATGCTGTTAAAAGTGACTTTCAGAGAGCTGAAAACACATTAAATTCCAGACAATGAGACGCCAACAGGATGATATTCTTAAATGTGTTCACAGGTGAACGATGCACTTGTAAGACAAGTAACTTAACTTGCAAGCTAAAACCATGAGGTCCCAGGCTGAACACAAAATAATTCACCATTTAAATCTATTCTATGTTAACTGGGGTTTAGCCAGGAAATATGATCTTTTTAATGAAATGTGGAAACTGATTGATAAATACTAACTTTTTTTAATTAGTAGTTCATAGTATTTTAGCACTTTAAAATAAAGAAAAAAAAAAAATCTGTCAACAGGTAGTGAGTTGAAAGCTCACTGAAGTACCTTCAAAAAGTCATTGCATGTAGACAGTCCTAATCCTATTAGTGTATTATAACAGTTCCAAAGACCAGTCCTCATTCAACTCCTTCATAAGGTTTAATAATACAGTGACATGCCACATGTAGGAATAAAGATTACAGGTTACTCCTACTTGGTAGATTGCCTTTTGGAAAGCAATGATTCAAAAATATTTAAGAGTTATGTTGGATAATAAACTTAACATGAACTTGCAATGGAATGGTTCAGACAGAAAATCAAGTACAATCCCTCAGTGTAAGTGAGAAATTATACAGAGGATTAGAGAGATATAACACCTTGTATATGGGAAGACCATTACTGGAGTCCAGTGTTTAGCTCTGGTATCAGCTACTTGAAAAGGTAATTGACAAACAGGGAAGTCTGCAGAACAGAGGTGAAAAAAAAAATTATGATAAAAAATGCCTCATTAAACTCACTCTTTTAAATGAAGGTTATGTCAAAAGACATCTTTCTAATGCTCTATGAGTTGTTCATGAGAGAAAAAGATGGGATTTAACATCATCTTTGAATTATCAGCCGACATAATCCGTAGAGGCTGGAACTTGAGGGCAGATCAATCAGATGGGAAATAAACCAAACATTTTTAACATCCATGGTAATCAATCATTAGAACAGTTTACCCAAAGGTGTGATGGATTAGCTATCATTTGACATATTTACTACCAAGTGTAAAGTTAGCTATCTACAAACAAAAAAGAGAGGTCACACAAAGCATGCAGGTCAAACACACAGGATAGGGACCCTATCCTGAGATAGGATGGCAAGACTTTTAGGGATTTTAATGGATTATGTGCAGAACTTGAGATCCCTATACAAAATGCTACAGCCAAGAGAGCTGGCATGATCATCAACCGTATAAACAGGACACAAAATAGAAAAACAGAGCTACTACCTCTGTATTTGTCATTACTGCCACGACATGACACTGGAGTGGCTTTATCAAAACAGTAAATTAGGAAGAGTTCAAAGGAGTCACGTAAAAATTGTGTGTCACATTAAACTCATACCCATTCCAGAAAGAAATGGTACTGTTTTGCACTGAAGTTAAATAAGAATTAAAAATATTCAGTATTGATTTCCATGAATTCTCCATTACCAGGAATGTTGTTCTGGACTTTATTTTTAATCAAATACACATTGTTTGTTTCTAAGAAGAGATGGTTTAGTTCATACAGAAATAATATGGTGAAAATCCATGTCCTGCATTATACAACATGTCAAACTAAATGTTTGTGAAGGTCAAGACTATGTTTTCCAAAATAATAACCTTTTAACAGTCATGCATATGACCGCCCACATGGTGGAATTCTATATCCAGGTTGTCAGATACATAGCTTTTGGCATCCCTACCTGGCTTTAAAAAACTAACACTTTTCTTAAAAAAAAAAAAAAAAAAAAAAAGGTTTTTTTTTCCTTTTATTTGTTAAAAAAAAAAAATTGCAGAATTTACCACAATTAATTGAAACACTGTTGCCAAAACTTCTTATTGATGATATAAGATTTTTCTCGAAGAAGAGCCAAAAAAAGTGTCTGTTCAAATCATTATGTTTCACTAGGTATTCAACCACAAAATTGGAAAGTATATGATTGGCTTTTAGCTGACTTAAAACCAACATTTTTGGTCAGAAAACCGTTTTTGTAAAATAAAGAAAGCAGTTGTCACTGAAAAGTCACCCTTTGTTCATGGGACTCTTTTCTAGAAGATAGCTTCTTTGCTAAATTTATTTTATTAAACAAAAATCAGATTAGTTCCACTTGTAAACTTGTATAACAATAGTATTTTGCACTGTCAGGTGCAATCCAGCATATGTTCATTCTGCCTACACTGTGAGCCACAGGGAGCAAGTGAGCTCTGGCCCCAAAACTGCCTGGGTCCTCAGCATGGCACCTTGGCATGCCTTCAGTAGCATGTCCATCCTCTCAGGGGACTTCACATCATTTGTGTGTGTGCACGTATCCCAGTTAGGGATGGTTAGGGCAGTGAAGGCCAGCTGGTGCTCTCAGGATCCCAACACTTTGAACTCTCAAATAAAAGTGCCAAAAACAGAGAGGGAAATGTGTCCCTGAGGAGCTGAATTAGTTTTGTGCTGAAGAATTTGCAACGTTACAAGCTGTGCCTTATTTAACATGAAATTAGTTCCAGGTTTGAATGTAAAGGTTCATTACCTTTTTTATACCTTTAGATAAACCTAGCCTGTATTTTCTTTCCTTTTCTTTTCTTTTTTCTTTTCTTATGAAACAAAGTAATTGAAGTTTGCATTATTTGAGATGTCCTTGTGAATGTTTTGAAAAGCTCTTGCTGTTATCTCAATCAAGATTGAGATGATCTGCCAATACATAGGTTTGGGGAAAAGTCAGTTCAGTAATACTTTAATATGTGGCCCAAATCTGACTATGGGAAAATAGATTATTTTCTTTGATATATGGTTAAGGGGAAATCTTAGTAGGCATTTCACTTGAAAGATTACTCTGAGCACACATGAACTATACAACGAGGCCAAAATTGCTTCTGCATCGCTAAGGAGCATAGGAGAATGTTGATAAAATAGGAACAAGTTTATGAAGATTTCTTCTTTCCCCTGATTATACACAGTTAGAAAAATGGATTGAAACAAATTTCAGTATAATGGAGCAGATATGGTTAAAATAGTTTTTTAATGTACTTTGCCACCAGCTTTGTAAAGGCTAATTTAGAAAGAATAAAACGGTAAAGATACTAAAACAAATGAATGAATACATATATGAAAATAACTCACAAGCTCTAAGAGTCTTAGTATGACGAACGGTAGAGGCACAGTCCTGTTATTTGCGAGGCATAAACAAGATTTCCCTTTCACTTTCTAAAGTGTGAGGAGAGTACTGCAGATTACATTTTGAGGTTTTCTTTTTAAAATTAAATGAGGAAAAAAAAAAAATCCAGAACCACCAATTTCACTGAGAGGAAATGCTTAAACAGCACCTCTGACTTCTCAGCACCCAGTGTAGCATTGGGCACTATCAGGTATTCCTAATAGGGATTGAGTTGTTAATAGATGATGCATTTCATAGAGCAGCCATATTGCTCGGGTACTTACAAAAATAGGTTCAAAAAGTCTGGTTTTAACCACATACACTTCAAACTTTAATTTTGACACTCTTCTCACAGATGGATCAGTTTCCAGTCAAGGCAAGGATTTTCATGATTGTCTGGATGGTTTATCTGGTCACCAGTGAGCCCTATCTAGACAAAACACCTGTAGTTAGTAAAATGTACCATAAATTATTTTTAGGCTTGCTTCTTTTTTCCCTGTTTGTTTCCAAATATGTGTGCATATCTGGGGGCTGCCAAAGTGGTCAGCATACAATAGCAGAACAAAACCAAAACACTTTACTTGAAGCTTGCAGTAAGGCTTCTGAAATGACAACAAAAAGACATCTATAAAAACTATTTAACATCGTCTCTAAAACAATTAATTGTTCCAAGTTTCTTTAGAAAATTATGCAACAAGTATGTGCTTGTCAAATCACTTTGTAATTAAATTCATAATTTGTTCCTGTTTTAAAAATGGCCACATATTCCATCTGCCCATGCAAAATGCTTAAGTATTTTCAGCCAACTTCCCCAAGTAAAGCTGTACACCCATCACATGCAGCACACTTCACTGTTACAAGGGCCATGGCTGTAAAGTATCCTACTCAAGGCCAAATGATTACCTTTCTTTGTCTTTTATTTCTTTTGTTAAGAGCATTTCAGAATGAGAAAGGATCATAGACTCTTTTTACAAAAGGATTATTAGGGTTTTCTGGAACCAGCTGGAACTGTTGCATCAGCTGCTTTGAATGCAATCAGGGAGACTTTTTTTTTCCTGGCCTTTTTCTAAAAGGAAAGCTGATCAGGGAGGGAGAAACAGCTGGTGCAAGCTACTTTGTACTGCAATGTTCTCATGGTGTACGCACTTCTCCAAGGCCTCAGGAAGTTCTGCCTAAAACTAGAAACCCTGACCAAAAGTCCTTATTGAAGACAACTGTGAATCTTACCTCTTTCTTTGCTGTTTTTGGCATTTGCAAATGCAACTTTCCTACACTCGGTGCAGTTGGAGGACTCCTCAGAAACAATCTTTCTATAAGAACCCTCACTTCCGTTGCAGATCTTCAGTTATTGTTGTCACAAAAGCTAGAAAAGCACAGAAACTTCACCTGCCTGTAAAACCTTCAGGAAGCACATCTGGTAGAGAAGCAGTAACAGCTGGTCCCAGGCAGAGCCGTTCTGGTCATTTACAGGCTATGCTCTGGAGAAAAACAAAAACCAAAGAATCAAGCAAAACATGAAAAGGAATCTGAAAAAAAGAAGAAAATCTTAACGTGGTGGAACATGAATTCTGGTGCTGTACGTAAAGGTGAAAAACAGTTATAGAAAGCCATGAACACCCTGGTGAATCACTGAGGGCTCTCTGCAGCCAGGCAGGCAGAAGTGCTGAGCTGAACTGCTTCCAGATGCTGGTCTGGATTCCCAGTGACACCATGGTCCTTCACTCTGCCGACAATCCTTTAAAGTTCTGCCCCAGATCTGCTTTGTGCAAATCAACCCAGCTGTACTAAAAGTCTAAACTCAGCATTTCTTGGTGGAAGACAGGGAAATGACAAAGTAGATTAGATTCACAGAATCACAGTACTACTTAGGTTGGAAAGCACCTCTGGAGATCATCTAGTCCAATCCCCACTGCTCAAAGCAGAATCAGCCAGAGCAGGCCGCCCAGGACCATGTCCAGTCAGGTTTTGAGTATCTTCAAAGATGGAGACCCTGCAATCTCTCTTGACAGCCTGTTCCAGCATTCAGCTACAAAAGACTCCATCAGTGCTGTTGAAGACACAGTCAAAAGAACCTTGAGTGAATCAGCTGAGCAGTTACAAGGTGTCTTCTGATTCAACTTCTTATTCAAGGTGAACTGATTCACTCTGCAGGCTCCAACAGAGCTTAATACATATATGGTCTTGAAATTCCTCTAAAAAAGAAAACCCAACAAAACTATCCAGCTGCTTGTTTCATGGCAACATTTACAGGCCCCTACAAGATCTTTTTCTGTTCGTGATTCTAGAAGTGTACTGTACAGAAGATGGGATCAAGAAATGGAGGTTCACTACCCCATAAGATTTAGCTTTCCCAGGTTATTGCTTAAAAATCATTAAGATATAAAGCTGGAAGAACCTGAAGCAATCTAGTACATTCTTCTGTTTTGATACTAAATCACTTATATTCAATTTATCTTAATGAGTTGTATAAAATAACACATAGCAAAATCACAAAACTACATGGAGCAAATCCTCTCCCACATACCCCTTTTTTCATAAGTGTCTGCTAACCTAGAACAAATATTTCCAATTAGGTTTCATTGGCCAAACATACTGGAAACTTTTATCTCACTGGGACAACTGTTCTGTGGCTTTCAATACTTGTTGATGGGTCATAAGGCAATTTCTCAGGTACAAACCATTAGGCTGACAAATTGTTGACAAAAACGACTGTGGGATGTAGGGTGGCAGACTGCAGAGGGCACAACAGAATGAGAAACAGACAGGCAGTATAACCTGCCAACTGGCAAGTTTCTGAAGTGTGAAGGTTGGTCTCACACTCATTCTAACACTCAGTGTTGCAATTCAAATGCTTAGCCCTGGGGTCAACATTTGCCAGGAGTAGGAGTTAGCCTTCCAATTCAGATTCACAGTAGTAGCAGTACAAAAAGGTGGAACAGCCAAAAGAGATGTATGCTTCCAGCACTATTAAGAGAGAGAGAAATAATGAAGGGGATTCAGAAAATGCAAAAAAAGCAAAAAAAGATGGGAGACATTTGCATCAGCCTTGACCCCCAGACTGTATTAAGGGAAAGAGTGAAACCAGTGATGAAAAATGTACACATTTTTTCTAATAGAATCATAATGTGATGTTGAATTATAATAATCCGATGTACCTGATATAAAAATACATGAGATAAACGCAGATTGGGTAAAAAGTACCTGCTTAGTAAAATGGTAATGATTTAAGAAATAAGCTATTAGTTTTCATAGGCCTATTTCCAAGTTCATTAGAGCTGATGGGAGTTCAGTCATTAGTCCAGCAAGCACTGTTGGATCTGGTCCTGGATTGGGTTAGATTGGTTATTGCATTGGATAAGGATGTTCAGGTGAAATGTGAAATCAATTATGAGTAAGCATATTTATTCCCTTAATCAAACATATACTGTAATAGCCACATGTATTTTAAAAGAGAAGGTAAACAATCCCTATTGGTCACGTATATACATATTTCTGCCCCTGTCCCCCCACCCCCCCAGTGAAATTATGCCAATTTATAGCACCTTAGGAGCTAGCTCAGAATATTTTTGATGGGACATGTGACGTCCTAAGGAAATTAAACACTTGTCTGTAGAAGTCTAAGAAGGGAAACAGCAAATGGGTATTTCCTCATCCAGGTAAAATTCTACTTCAGGAGTCTGAGACAAATAATTTCTAAGGTACAATCAAAGGACACTATAACAGGAAGTTCTTCTGGAGACAGTGCTACTTGTTTTGGTTTTAGTTAATGTTTTGCACCATATCAAAACATATCTTCCTCTCTAATCCTGTCACTTCTGAATCTTGGATATATAGCAAGTTCAATTCTGAGCTCCAAAGGAGGAGCTTTCTAGGTCACCAAACTCATTCTCTCAAAAGCTAAATGAATTTTTATAGGTGTGATTTTCTTTCCCACATAAATACATCTAAACACATGTGCATATCAGTTAATAGGACCAAAAATACCACACATTTTCTTTTACCATATGTCATGGTTTAACCCCAGCCAGCAACTAAGCACCACACAGCAGCTCGCTCACTCCCCCCGCAGTGGGATAGGGGGGAGAATCGGAAGAGTAAAAGTAAGAAAAGTCATGGGTTGAGATAAAGACAGTTTAACAGGTAAAGCAAAAGCCGCGTGCACAAGCAAAGCGAAATAAGGAATTCATTCACTACTTCCCATCGGCAGGCAGGTGTTCAAACATCCCCAGGAAAGCAGGGCTCCATCTTGCATAATGGTTACTTGGGAAGACAAATGCCATCACTCCAAATATGTCCCCCCACTCCTTCCTTCTTCTTCCCCCAGCTTCATATGCTGAGCATGATGTCATATGGTGTGGAATATCCCTTTGGTCGGTTGGGGTCAGCTGTCCTGGCTGTGTCCCCTCCCAACTTTTCATGCACCCCCAGCCTACTCGCTGGTGGGGTGGGGTGAGAAGCAGAAAAGGCCTTGACTCTGTGTAAGCACTGCTCAGCAGTAATGAAAGCATCCCTGTATTATCAACACTGTTTCCAGCACAAATCCGAACCATAGCCCCATACCAGCTACTATGAAGAAAATTAACTCTACCCCAGCCAAAACCAACACACCATAACAGAAATAATTTGTATTCAGGCAAGCCAAAAGAAAGACCTCCTAATGAAACATTGAAAAGGAGAGGCATATGTAAAATAAAGGCAAAGTTCTGTCATCCAAGAATATCAATGAGTATGTTTACAAAGCTGTAGATTATTTCAACCCAAGTTTTTCCAGTTTGGGGAATGGCTGTCAGATTCAAAAAGCTGGCTGATTTTTATTTTGCATTTTCTGTAATTTGAAACTCCAAATTTTTCTGCTCAGGGCATTGGAAGACCCTTTTCAGGCTGATTTTAATCCTGCTCAGAAGAACAGAAGTTAAAGCCCACTAACCTTATTCAAAATTGGTTTATCACAAGCAGGTGCTCTCTGGTACTAATGTGTAACTACTTCTCCCATCTCTGATGTCTGCACTGCTTTATTCTCATGGTGTAAACCAGAGAATTTAGCAATCCAGTTATTAAAACAAACAAACCTGGAGATAGCAGTCCAGTTATTAAAAGATCTCATTTCTAGAAAAAGAATCCCAAGGTAGCGTAAGATTTGTGTGGTCAGAGTGTTTTCAGTGGGAAAGTGTAAGTCTGATAGCTAAAGCCAAATGTGAAAGCAAACCCATCCAGGAATAGCAGAGGGGAAGGAAGGTGAAACAAGGATGGATGCTCTGTTGACATCTGAGTGAGTGAAGAAGAGATAAATAGAAGGTACTCGTCACCAGGCCTGAAGCAAACTTGTTTTAGATACACTAGGCTATTGTGTGAGAGGCATTTCTGTTAAGAGGGAGTTGTATTGTAGTTTGTCGTTATAATAGTGCATAGACATCATGGTCAACCACGTGCCTAAATGTGACTGAGGTAAATGAAAAGCATAATTAAGATGAACAGTAAGGTACAAAAGTTAGCACCTAGAAGATGGTGGAGAAAAAGTTCAGGGGTTTGTACAAAGGTCTCTTGAAAGATATGAGACAGAAAAAATGTCTTTACAGGAATTCTGTAATTGGAGAGGCAGGAGAGGAAACTACTTATGAACATCAATTGAGATGGAAAAGTGCTTAGTTTCAGTGCTGTCTGTACATTTCCAAGGGCTGAAATAGCAAAACCAGCGCTGCAGGCATTTGCTAGTGTAGCTAACAAGGTAAGGAATGGCAGGAGGCACAACTACTTGGTGTAGCCAGCTCAGGAGATACTGCACTATGTTCCTAGAAGGAATAGCTAGTGGAAAAATAGCTCAGAATGAATCAGACCTTGCTACCCAGGAAATCATAATAAACTCAGGCAGTGAATGAAGATTAAGCCAGGAAGAGGAAAGTAATTTGCCCAGCCTTGTGGTTGCCTCTCCAAGAAACAGACTGTTGTAGTGGTTAAACAGGGCAACAATAAATACTTCCTAATGTATCTACAGAATTTCTATTATTTTTAGTAAAACAATCACCTGTTAAGCCATATGGTTTATATTTCTTAGTAGGAGAAAATTACCTCATTGACTACCAGGAACTTAGTCTGGTGGTGGGGACTTGAACTGGTGTTTTGTTGCAATTCTGTTAACCAAACATAGCCGATGCATTGCTGCTGATCAAGTTCTGGGAGGTGTGTGGCTGCTAAGCCTCAGTTTCCAAAGTGCTTTTCCACTTTTAGTATCCACAACTAGCAGCAAAAAGAGGGGTTTTTTTCCTTTCTTTTGTCATGCTTCCTGACGACTGACCATGCAGTTCAACAAGACAGTCTGACCTGATTTATCAGCTAAAAAGAGTTGCCTTCTCTCCTCTGCCCTTCTCCTGATTGCATGATCTTGCTCTTTTTTCTGGCTGCACTAGCTCTACCTGTACTCAGCAGATTCTTTGCTAAATCAATTTTGTTTATTAAGCCAACAGGAAAATATTCCATTCCTTCTGCTTGGTTTATTTTCTGCCAGCCCAGTGAGCTGAATTGGCTTGTCAAAGGACCATGCAGCGCCAGAGCAGAGCGAAGTGGCAGGCGTACATCACTGGGAGCAGGAAAAGCAACCCTTTTTACCAGGAAGAAGCTATTAGATGAGCTCAGCCATCTCCTCACACGGCACCCACACAGACACTAAGCTCTAAATCATAAGCAGGAACAACCTGAAGTAAGCTGGTAGTGATCTTAAAATATGTCAGGTCACAAACTGCAGCATATCTGGAGCTGATCAGCTGCAGCTAAACATCTGTGCAACTGCAGAATACAAACTCTTAGGCCAGTGTCTGTTACCCTTGTGGATGAGGCAAAACCCTAATAAGTAAACAGGGAGGAAAAAAAAAAAAAAATCCTGTACATCAGCTAACCTTTGCTGACCATCCATGTGTATGATCACAAGCTTCAAGTTAATGCAAATTGGTTTAGTCTTCTTTTCCTGAAACAGTATTTGCATTTGCTGGGGCTTAGATCACACACACAGACAGTTACCACAGACCTGCTGACACACAAAAGTTTGTTTGTGTGTCCAAACCCTCAGATTTCATGGGCTTTTTTCCTATTAGCTCACCTCCTTTCTCTGCTCTAGTTTTTACTTTGTTTTTTTCCTCCTATGAATGCTTCTCTGCTACACATCAGCTCCTTTCCTGATTTATTGTATGCAGAATATGCATTTAATAACATTATACCCGTCATAGATGTATACTTAAAGGCAGCATGACATGAAATATTCTGAGTAAAGCTGGGCAAATATTTTTGGCTGAAACTTTTTCCAAAAACAAGCCCAGCTCAATGTTAGGCAATCCACATATATTCATTACTACTATCTGCTGATTGAAACAGCAATTTAAGCTGTTAGAAGCATATCTAAATGAACATGCAATAGATCCTGAAAAGAAACTAAGAGTTTTCTCCTGTGGAGGTATCAGTACAAGAGTGAACTTTATTCTAGACAGTGCACCTCTTTTAAGCTCCTATAACTACTGAAAAAAATACTAGCTGATTTACAGCAAGCTGAGAGAAAAAAAAAAAATCAGGGTAGGCTGTAGCTACTGAGTAGGTCACTAGCTGGTTTACTTACTTGGATGCTGATGAAATGACAACTGGAACAAGAAGAAAAATATCCTGGACAGGTAATTGAATGTATTTGCAAGAGATTAAAAAAAACCCAAACCCACAAACCACTGCTGCTCAAGTAACCAAACTACAAAAGAATGTACGGTGCCATAAAGTACAGATTTCAAAATAATATTAGAAGGCTTATATTACTTTCACTGCTTAGCTGAAACTGAAATCCAGACACAGGAGTCAGTTATCTGTGGATGGTGATTATGCCATAGAGAATTCATAAATAAAGATTTTGCCTGGATCAGCCATCTATTGTAAATAAGTAATAAGAAGATATTTCTGATTCCCATTAGATGTACATCTTGTAGTTCCCTAGACCTTATTCAGCTGTAGCATACCACGAAACACCACCAGTGCCTGTAATAGGTGCCAAAGCTAAGGAATGGGAACATTATACCTGCCACAACCAGTGAAATTGTTCTAAAGTGAGATTCTACCTCTTTCCTCAGTTTCACCCTTCCTTACAAACGAGTTGACTATTGTCTCTAGGTTAATCATTTCACATAGCTTTAGAGCACTTGAAAGACTGTCAGATGCTGTACAGAAAATACACAAATATACAGAAACAAGGTGATGACCCCAGAGCCTGTTACTCAACTACAAAACAGACCCATGCAAGAGCTACAAATAACAGCACAGGGATTACAAACCAGTAACAGCATGCTCACGCACAAGTGACATGGAATCCGATCAAAACCAGAGCTCCAGAGCTCCAGACCTCATGATGCCAAGCCTGATGGTACCTGCTACATTTCCTCAAGCTGTAAATTAGAGTGATGGGTTTTCTTTTCCACTAGCTGATCTGCAGCAGGTGTGAACATGCCTAACCTTTGACTAGCAGCCAGAGGCTCAGGCTTTTACCTGTGCTGTCCAGCTCCCTCACTTTCCAGCAACATCTCCTGCTTGATTTTGTCTGCTTTTCTTCTTTATAAGCTTTCTCTTTGCTGTGATAGCCAGGTGGCTAGAGACAAGCAGCTGAGATACTTTGCTTTTCCCTGGCCAGTCATTTATCCCATTTCTCCCCTTTTTTGCCAGGAGCTGGAGAGAGTGAACACAGTCCGCAGGAAAATCGCTCTTGCATGGTATCCCCTCCCAAGCTTCATCTCTGCAAAGCCAGCTCCTCATCAGTGAGAGAACAGGAGACACAACACAACATACCCTGAGTAAAACTGGTGTTTGGGGCTGGAATTTTTTATTAAAAGCAAAACAAATCCAAGTATAATTTATTTGCTTTTAATAACAGAGCAACATAGAGCTGAAGACAGGATGGAGAAGAGGGCTGAAGACAGGATGGAGAAGAGGGGAAAAATCACAGGCATTTCAGTTTCTGATGATAAGCAGAAATGTGCAGGTGTTGTGCATTAGATGACCTTCCCTATGTGGGTCACCATACATCAGTACTCTCTTAGCAGCCTTACCTAGGGCAGCTTGATGTCTCTCATTTCTCATGTCTTCGTACAGGAACGATTACAATGCCGAAGTATGTATAGGTTGACTTACAGACTACTGAGCAGGAAAATAAATCTACAGATATTTGAAAGGTGTAAAAGCCATCAAGAGAGAAGAATTATTTATCATAGTGATAGGACTAATTTAATATTAAAGAAACACAGAGTGGGAAGTCAAATCTACTTAGCAGTGCTAATAGTTTCTCACTTAAAAGTATCTCTGGTCCCATTGTGCTTTTCTCAAGGAAAAAAGGATGCAATATGGGTACATTTGTTCTTCATTCCAGGCATAGCATATAAAGAGGTTATGGTGACATGACACTTGTACTTGTGTATGCGTGCCTGCGTGACACAGACCTCTTTCATCTTGACAACAGAAGCTGTAAAGTGACCTATAACTGATATTGCTGATTTAGAACATCCTTTAGCTCGGGCTTGCTTTTGTAGCTTTTGTACAACTGGGGAACTGGGGTTCTGCTGCCACCTGGAAATGTTTGTGACCGAGACAGCAAGTATCCTTTCTCTGTGATGTATGACTTTGCACAATACCAAAGAAATATTAACAGCCTGAAAAATAGTATTACTGCCTTGAAACTATGTTGTATTACTAGTTAACGTTCTTTATATGAATATGAAATGAAATTCATGTTCATATTCTACACCCCATAATTTAGGATTTTTATGTGCACAAAGCTTGAATTCACTTACACTTCTGTTTTGATTTTGGACTTAGCTCTCTCATATGAAAGGAATTAAAGCAATTGCACTTTAGAGTACGTGCTCATGTCTGCTGGAGGAGCAAAAAAAAAAAAATAAAATTCTGAATTAGATGTTAATAAAGTTAACTGCAGCTGAAATTCTTCACAGAATTTGAATTCATGCAGACATCATAAAAGTTAAACTTCCAGGCCTCATCTTGCAACAGATGTGACACAGAATCAGGACCTGAACGTGCCCTGGCTGTGATATCTGCAACCAAAGGAACAGGAGGTTGTCAAATGGCTCTTGGCTTTTACACTGTGCGTGTTATGCACATGGCTGTGCAGCATAGAAACATTAAGTTGCAGTACTTATTAGAAAGAAGGAAATCAACAGAAACGTATGCAGTCTTTTTTTTTTTACTTTTTCAAGCTACCGCTAGAACCTAAAGAAAAATACTAAAATGCAGCTGAGCTTGGAAGGCTGCAGTAATTTTAAATATTATTATTATGTAGTAGGGCACTTTTATACAAAAGAATTCATGTGAACTTTTTTTTTTTTTTTTTTTTTTTTTTAACTGCCTGTTCTTCACTCATTTTCTGTGAATACCTCTCTGGTATTTTGCGTTCAGCCTCAGAGCACAATTCTGCGGCAGTATGTCTGCCCCACCCTGAGGGACTTCTGAGGCATGACACTGGACTCCAATCTAACAGACTGAAAAGCGCCTTTGTTTGCCTTTTAAGTACCCTGCCTGGAAGCATTAATGTTTTACCACTGATCTCTGTCCTTCTGTCCCAGCAAGTGGAGCTACAATGCTTCCTTCCCATTCCCGGGGGGGGGGGGGGTGGGGGGGTGGAGAAATTAAATAAAGCAATGCTAATTTACTTCTGAAAGGTAAATAACCGGAAACTGCTACGTTGTGCTATTGAGTCTAACATATTGTCTGACAAATTCAGCAAGCTAGGTACAATCCATAGGAAATCTGTTGACTGTTTATTTTTGTAAATAGAACTGGCTTACTGTAGTGGAGAAAGCTATTAAAAATTACAGAGAACACAACCTGCATTTGAAATTAGTTGCAAAGGCTCTGGACTGGGATGAGTAGAATTACGTTTCCAGATCTGGTTTATATTTCCAGGATATTTTCGAGCAAGTTAATTATCAGCCTTTGCCTTGTCTTCCCAGAGAAAGTTTCAAGCCCTTTTCTCATCCTAGTTGGAGCTGAGGCTCAGCTGCGTTCAGAGGAAGTCCAGGATGAGCCAGCACTTCGAGCGAGTACTCTGCTGGTGACAGTAATGATTCTGACCATGAAAACCAGACTGATTTCTGTTTAGTGCATTTATGGAATAATTCTAAATACAGTTAGTAGGTGTTCAGATGACAGCTGAACATTCATGAATATGTTTGTGAATCCTGGCACTTTCAGGAATTTGCAATTGATGTCACTGCCTTCCTATTCACTACAGTCTGTTTGCCAGTCTTATCTTACTGTCTGCAAAGTTTGACAGCCATCAGACAGAAAAAACAATCAGACATCACCAGAAGTAAAAAGGTGAGGTGAACAGTTCAGAAACAAATTGCACTCTGGCCAATTTGCTGAAAGACTTAGCAAATACTTAAAAATACCAAATATATTCTCAGCTTATGGAAACAGTTTGGAAATTATTCCAGAGTAAACAAAAGAAAAGCTGAAATTTCAAACATTTTTTTGGTTTGACAACTACGTTTTGAGCAATTCTTACCATAAGTAATCACAGATGTCTCAAGAAAAACAAAAGTCACTCTTGTATTGCAGTTTCTTTATTGTTTTTATTCCCTTCTTTTATAACAGAGTGAGAAATATCAATTCGTCTACTGGATAATTACATAACTTGACCTTGGATTCTGACTTTTAATTGATGAATGGTCTTGAATAAGTCATTTAACTCCCTGCACCTCACCTTAGCCAAATAGCTGAGCCTGTCCCATCACAAGGTGTTCAAGTGACTTCTGTAGAGGACTTCAAAGTCCTCAGAAGTAAAAACAAGAGGCAAGAGTTGCAAGTTGCAACAGTGGAAATTCCAATTAGATGCAAGGAAAAAATATTTACATGAGAGTGGTTAAGCACTGTATTCCAAGAGAAGTTTTGGAATCTCCATTCTCGGAGATTTTCAACACTTAGTTGGACAATGACCTGAGCAGCCCAGCCTAACTGTGAAGCTAGCCTGCTTTCAGCAGGAGGTTGGATTAGATGGCCTCCAGAGGGTCCTCCTCCTAGTTAAATTTTTGGCATTTAGAAATCTAGCATTGTAATAAGTTTTTTAGTGTTGTTGATTTGCCAGTGTCATGAAAGCAGACTGGACTAATTGATACGCAAGGGCTCAGATAGTTAGAGCTGTGAATTCTCTTTAAGAATCTAGAGAGAAACATGCCTCCTCCAGCCACCATCATGTAATGTCTGTTGGCTTCTATCACAAAGAGCAAATAAAAAGACAAAGAGCTTAGGGAGCATTTTCATTGGTTTTTTGAGGGTGGATGAGTTTGTATCAAAAGGTCAAGAAGGTATTTTTGGGCAAAGCAGGTAGGTATTGCCCAGAAGAAAGACAGGCTGTGGAATCAGACTCCTATTTCTCACTCCTGCTGTTCACAACAGGTCTTTCTGGCACTCAGTCTCTGCTGGCTGATAAAAAGCCTGCCTTCTAACACAACACAGACTAAAATGTGTATCTAATTGGCCCTGTAGACTTGACATTGATAACAAACAGCTCACAACTGAGGGACAGTGTTGCTGGTTTTTCAGGAGTCTTTAGCCAAGGCTGTACTCCTCAACAGCCTATGTGTGGCTTTTGCCTGGGATTTACCTGCTCCCCATAGAATAGAATAGAATAGAATAGAATAGAATAGAATAGAATAGACAGAACCATTTCAGTCAGAAGGGACCTACAATGATCATCTATTCCAACTGCCTGACCACTTCAGGGCTGACCAAAGGTTAGAGCATGTTATGAATATTAAGGCCATTGTCCAAATGCCTCTTAATATTGACAGGCTTGGGGCATTGACCACCTCTCTGGGAAGCCTGTTCCAGTATTTGACCACCCTCTCGGTAAAGAAATGTTTCCTAAAATCCAGTCTAAACCTCCCCTGGCACGGCTTTGAACAATTCCCATGCATCCTGTCACTGGATACCAGGGAGAAGAGATCAGCAGCTCCCTCTCCACATCCCCTCCTCAGGAAGCTGTAGAGACCAATGAGGTCACCCCTCAGCCTCCTTCTCTCCAAACAGGACAAGCCCAGATTCCTTAGCTGCTCCACATGGGACATGCCTTCCAGCCCTTTCGCCAGCTTTGTTGCCCTCCTCTGGATGCATTCAAGGACCTTCACATCCTTCTTAAATTGTGGGGCCCGGAACTGCACACAGTACTCAAGGTGAGGCCGTACCAGCGCAAATACAGCGGGATAATCACCTCTTTTGACTGACTGGTTATACTGTTTGATGCACCCCAGGATGCAGTTCACGCTCGTGGCTGCCAGGGCACGCTGCTGACTCATCTCTGCATCCTGCTCCTGAGTCATGAAGATTGGCTCCGTGCCCTGCGATGCCAGTTGCCTCACGCTGCCTCTGGGAAGGCCAGGGAGCTGGGAGCCACGTCTAGCCCTCTCCTTGGTCAGCCTTTCTGGCTAACAGGAATTACCTCATTACGCAAGTCGTGTTCCACAATACCCTGGCAAGGCCCCATCTGATTTATGGTCATCTCAGATGGACAGAAAAGAAGCTTAAGGAGGCAGACAGGCCTAAGAACAGTTAACTGGAAACAGAATCCTGGGGACAAAAAAAATAAAAAGAGAAGTCTTCAGCCTGCAATTTGACCCTGTTTCACTTCTGTCCTGCAGAGTAGTTATCTACATAAAGGTGTCTCTCTTCTGCGGGAGAGAAGAGGACCCCATTAGGAAATACGGCAGAAGGGACTCCTAATCCCATCCATCATATAAGTGCTGAATAAGCACTTTGATACATCCACTGTGAAGGGGCTATTTTCTTTAACACCTCATATAAACGCCCGCTATCGGGCAGGATGAATCTCACAGACACCACCCAGCCTCCAACATACTCCTTTATTCTCTTGCCTCCATCCTTGGAACACTCTTCGATTTTGAGGCCAGCCTTCTTGGGATGTACCCTCAGTTCTCCCAGTGCTGTAGTCCTTCCTCAACGTCAGGAATAGGACTAAAGATTCTTCCTATGTACTCCCCGTAGCTTAGACAGGTGACCTTAATCCTGTAGGAAATACAACTAATGCAAACAAAACATGTTTCTGCCTCTCAGCTAGTCAGCTCACTGACAGCCTTGAGGTGGAGAGTATTTCCACTAAACTCAGTGGAGCTAGAACTGATTAGCACCAAAGTGAGGGATTTTAAAATCAACAGCTTTGCAAAGGAGCAAAGGTGGGCAGCTCACCTATTAAATATCTTTACAAGGCAATAGATCTTTCTCCCGTTGGGAAGTCACCTTGAGCACAGCCTGAAATTACAACCTTTTGAGCCTTAGAAGTTGCAGAAGGATTGTATATATTTTATCTTAGGTACATCCTATCTGCATCCATGGAAACAGCAGGCAAAAACAAAGCCCATTTTCTGCATTGGTATCTATCACACACCATGCTTAGGATAGTTTAAATAGAAAATTCCAAGTACTTACTGTTCTCCTTTACTCCCCATACATGTTAAACCAAAACCAACTCCTTCTAAACATTTCCGTTACAGTGCTAAAGTACAGTGTAAAATATGATTACGGATAGTAACTTCAAACTGACCTTTGTTCTTAGTGTTAAACATAGAAGGTTAGAATATGACTTTGCTTTTTGGAAAACTGAATATTCCAGAAAAATTAGCACAGGAAATAACTTAGGCTTTTGTGTCAACAGCATTTGCCAGGAGGCTGATGAGAACAGGACAAGAGTGTCACTGTTTCAAAGAGCTTTCATCATTAATATTCTCAGATGGTTTTAATGACATCATTTACCAGAAATATTCAAGAGGCACTAAAACCAGAAGAAATTACTGTAATAGTATATGGTCCATATTTCTTTTTAAAGCAGAAAATATTTTATTAGTGGGTTCTCTGAATTTGTGAGGTCCCAAGTTCAGCTAATAGGTGTGACAAAATTCCAATGTGGTCTACAGTGCACACAAAATCTTCAAGGCATTTTTCTTTTCTAAAAATAATTCCTGTGACAAAAATCTATGGTTATGGAAGAAAATCTTTTATAAGCAAAAAAAGAGCAACAGTGCATGCACAGGTCGTATTTTCCTTGAAAACAAAAAAGAACATGGGACATGGCTGCTACAAAAACATTAGTTAGTAGCCTTCTTCACAGGACTTTTAAAACCTAATGACTGAAATTAGCACTTGAAAAATTATATTTTTATATATATATATTTAAAAATACACAAAAAATGAGATTTACTGGACAGCATGACAAATCTGGAGTACTATTTATTTATTAGTGCTGACAGTTGACTCCCAAGTGAAATGGTTGTTCTTAATTAATTAGACAGAGAAAAAGATGCACAAATTTGCATTCATCAATTGTTTTCAAGTGTTCTTTAGCATCATCAAAGCAAAACTTAGACAGAAAGAAAAAGAGTCTGAGGCTGCGTAATATTATATATGTGACTAGTTCTGCACAAGTCCATGACATTACTTGCATGTTTAAAGATAAAAATCGTTTTAAAACATACTTGAATCCACCTAATTGATATACAGGAATTTGTCTGTTGATCTACTCTCAGCTTGCTCAACTATGTCATTTGTATGAAAACCTAAGGTAATCTGATCTGACACCAAGACACAGGGTAAAGCATATGTGACACCAGTCTTAAAGACTCCAGTGTCATTCCAGAGAGACACCTTCAACACTGGCAACTGTAAAAGTCAGTGAATTTTGCCTTCTTGCTCCGAACTGAAAGAGGATTAATGCTACACAGGTGTATGCACCTGTTAATGATGAAATCTTTGTCCATACACTGCACAGGAAGAAACAAACTATGGCTTCAAAAAATAATTTGTGTGAAACATGGAAGATTCATTACAAAAGAAGAGATCTTTCAAGAGAGAGAGGGGGATCTTTGTGTATGTTAAGAAAGATAAGGATAGGAAATCAAACTGCACACAACAGAAACTAACAAAGAGACAGTCACAACTAATAGGTGGTGTTTCAAACTGTCCATATTTGTCTTCTAATGGCCAGTTAAAGCTTTCACAATGTCTTTAGCAGTCACTCTCCCTGTGTCTGAATTGAGGAACAGAAAATAAAGCACAACTTAAAAAGTTTAAGAAACAAAGCGAAATGGAAAAGACACTACAATGGATGCTGCAAAAGATTAGGCTTTTTTTGTCTGCATATCTTGACAAACATTCACTGAAACCAGAAAGAGATTTTTCTCTATTTTTTTTTAAGTGATCCCTCTTCCCCCCGCCCCCCCCCCCCCCCCCCCCCCTTTTTTTTTTCCTGGCACTCCTGTGCTGTCTGGAACACTGAAGCTTTGCACAGAAACCACCTGTAGATACCAGCTACCTCTGCCACTATTCACACGGTTCAAATTTCCTGTTATTCATTATCTGATGCTTTTCTCCTCTCCTATTCAGTCTTCCATGCACACCTCCCCCTCCATTTTTTTCTTAAAAAAAAAAAAACAACAAGCCAACCTCTTGTCCCTTTCAATTTCCTCCTCTACCAAGAACAAATCTGCAGGATTACAGGGGAAAACTTGAGAAGAAATTAGAGTAAACAAAACCATTGGGCCTATTTATAGAAAGGGAATAAGGAGAGGACGAATCAGCCCACAGCTACTGAGTTAGTCCCTCTTGCTTTCCTTGGAAGGCAGGTAGCACAATGATTCATGAGCTTTTGGCCTAAGGGAGTCAGAGCAAATCTCAAACGCAGGCGCCATGGCCTGAAAAACCTACAGTTCCGTAAAATACCTGTGGGAAATATTTTGATAAGAGGTGTCTCAAAAGCCAGTGTAATTGCTTGAAGTCCTTAAAAAGGAAATTGCCATCCTTTAAGAGCAATCTTGAAGGGCTTACATAATTTTTTTCAAAACTACAATTCACATATAAGCTAGACTTGTTGGTATCTATTTTCCTTAATCAGTGTGTTCTGGACTTCTCATTTCAGATTTTAAGTTTGAAGGAAACTTCCTGTCAGAAGTATGTATAACTTTCTTCCGACAGTACTAAATGTTTGCATACATCTAGGCAATTTATTACATCTGTTGAAGCTTCAGTTTAACAAATATGCAATCTGTGATCTGTACATCATTGAAATATATTGCACACCAAGCTATATGGTAAATTGAAACTAAATCAATTGAAAATACAGGCTCATACTAGAAAATCTAAATGAATTCCTTGGTGTAGGGAAGCTTAGGAAGATTCCCAGGCTGGAATCATTCTCTAGAGGAGACTAACCAGAGGAACTGCAAAAGGAACAACAGAATTTTTTTTTTTTTAATAAAAAATGAAGAATAGAACCAAGAAGGAGTCACCCAAAAATCTGAAGAAGAAACCATCAAACTGTTAAATTCTTCTAAGCACATTAACACTTAAACCAGCTTTAGTACCTGGGGACTGGAAGGCAATGTATGTGATGTCAAATTGTAAAGTAATGTCTAGGGAACAAGAAAGCAATGAAATAAAACTTCCATACCAAATAAGTTGGTTGAAATTATAATAAAGCATAGAATTAGTAGACGTAAAGATAACTATTATATGATAGGGGAGGAATAACTTGGATTCTGTAGTGGCAAATAACTTCTTGCAGGTGTGTTAGAGTTCTTGGACGAAACAAAAAAGCCAATGAGCAACAGTAACCTCTGATATTCCAGTTGAAGATCAAGGTAAATTTTCAAAAAGTTTCTCTTATATCTTGAAAGATGTTTTGTTAAGAGTCTTTTTGAAAATCTAATTGAATTAATTCCTGGTTGAAGGATAAAACAAAAGGCAGGGATCAATGGCTGTTTTCTGTAATAGTGGTTCCAGTTCTGTCCCAGTGGGAACTATACCTGGATCTGTTTTTTATCATATTGAGCTAGAAAAGGAACAAATAGTGAGGAGACAAGGTTTGTTGATGCATTAAATTATTCAGTGCGTTAAAATCAAAATTCATGTGTGGAGATTGCCAGAAATTTCTCATACTATTGAGTGACTGGGCAATAATTTGACAGCCAAGACTGGATGGTGATAAATGTGAAGTAACGCAGAAGGAATAAAATGAACTTTGGCATACATACAGAGTGATGGGCTATACACTTACTGTTCCCATTCAAGAATGAGATTATAATTATATTAAAAATAGTTCTATGAAACCATGACCTTAACGATCACTAGCAATTAAAAAAACCCTGAATATTAGAAATTATCAGAAAGCCAATAGAGAAGAAAACAGAAAACATTGTTATTATCACTGCTTAAATCTATGGCACAAGTATATCTTGCATTTTATGTGTAATTCTTTTAGCCCTGTCTCACTGATAAGATGCAGGAAAGATTAAAAAGATACAGAAAAAGATCAAAATGATTGTCAAAGGCACTGGGGCTTTCTGCAACACTAGAGAAAGCAAGGTCCGATCCTAGGGTAAGCTGCAGTTTTACAGCCATTTACCCAGTAATTGTCAAAGTGTTTAGCCTCACATAAATTATTTCAGAATTGTTTCCTTCTATTTAAAATAATTGCATCAGTGTAAGTAACTTCTCATTCCTTGTGTCCTGTGTTGTTCAGGAAGAACGTTTACAGGAAGGGTGGCTGAAATAAGTGCAAATTGAAAGTCCTGCTTCTTGTTCCATTCAGACAAGAGATTATCAAGGTACTTCAATGCAGCAGACACAGATGCAAATTTTGAACATTCAGAACAAACAGTAAAACTGAAGGCTTAATTTGCAGTTTCTGAATGCCATTAGAGATTTGATCCTACTGCTACTACACTGAAGATTGTAATGGAAAATGAGAAATAAAGCAAGGGAAAAATGATCTCCTTAAACAAGATCCTCAAATAGACTTATAATGGGAAGGCCTCCATGAAAAGAGGTAGAAATATCTCAAATGAAAGTTAGAGACTTTCCATTCGAGACTGCAAATCAATACTGGATGGCTATGTGGGGTCTGGTTAATCTTAGTCTTGAACTCTTCAGATCTTTCTAACCTGAAAATAAGCTCTGTTGAACTGTAAAAGATCTCAAAAAAGGATTTGAGACTAAACTGATGGAAGGATGATGTGATTAGATCATTGCTCAACCTGAATGACTGCAGGCCATTGAGAAGGAAACTAGTGCTGAATGAAAAAAGCAAAACCCTGTAATTACTGATCAAAGATAGAAACATGTCACATGATTGCAATTTTCAGCCATGTATCTGCATGGAGTTATGTCTTCCAGTTCTTTAAGTCTTCAACTGGGAGGATAAATCTGTCTTTATAATTATATCCTTTACAATAAACTTTTCAGCTATGTTGATATCAGCTGTGCCTACGGCTTTCAAACCCATCCAGGAGTTTTCAGAGTTGAAAGTTTTAGAAAGATCATAGTTGATCTGCTGGTATTTACACAGTTATTGTGAAATGTCAAATCCTCATAAACTGCACCATGCTTCTAGTTTTAAGACACTACACCATTTTGTGATATAAAACATTAAATCTGGATACTCCGATCATTCAGATCTTCCTAGCTGGATTAGGGGAAAAGCCTCTTTTCTCTGAGTCAATTTATGAACATCTAAGACGGAAGAAGAAAGAAGGAAAGAGTTAACAAGTGAAAAAATCTGGATACAAATACTGATTTCTGGAACAATTCAAAATAACTTTCAAGTGTACCTGGAGATTTTTAAAAATAAAAACATCATGAATATTTAAATGTCATTATTTAAAAGAAAAGGACATTTATACGGGGTGCAGGTGCCCAGGCGCTGGCAGCGGGGGCTGCGAGGCGGCCGCTGTGAGGGGAGGCCGGGGCTGCCCCGTGCCGGACAGCTATCTCCCTGTCTTTATCTTGACCCATGAGGTTATTTGTCTTATTTTCTCCACCCCATCCTGTCAAGGAGGGGGAGTGAGAGAGCAGCTGGGTGGGGGTCTGACAGCCAGCCAAGGTCAACCCACCATGACACACTATACACTTACTGAACCTGCAAGTCTCAAATCCAGGCAGAGTTATTACAAAATCCGGTCATATATGAAGACAAAATGAGAAAATTAATCTTGAGATGCCACATATAAAATTTAAATCCATATCTAGGTCTAGATCCAAATGGCATTACATTTGAAGAATACTTGTTTTGAGAATTAAGTTGTGGTGTATAAAATGCATATTGTAATGATGCAAACTGAGAAGAATGTAAACGGTTTTGTTTTGATTATGATAATACATTGCAACACTTAATATTTTTTATTTCAAACTGCAAAATAAAAAAATGTGGGTAATACATATATTTTATATCCTGGTCACTTGCACTTAAAAAGTCACTTGGGAAGTGTTTGAGCTTTAAAAAATCAGAACTATTTCAGTCAGACTATAGTACAGTTATTTTAACTTGTTGATTTTAAGTTATGCTTCTGTGCAATCTTTAGTAGGTGGACGAGAAATATGAAGTTATAAAAAATTATAAAGATAGGAATAACATTGTAAAACATTCAATCAGGCAACAATGACAACCAGAAGCCATACCCATTTAGCTTAAAAAATATCTGGGATTATAGTACTCTACATAAAGTAAAGGCTTTTGATGTCATAAAGTGAGAGACTCCAGTATTTTAGTAGTGCAGCATTAACTTTGAAAGCTTCAGACTCTATGGCAGTTACTTTTCATGTAGCTGATAGTTATGCTTTGCTGTTGAATCCTTTGGGGAAGAACATATTAGAGTGGAAAATCATTCTGGAGCCTATTACAAGCCATTACATAGCACAAATATTATTAAAATTACATCAAACTTACGGCTGCAATTGAGGGACTAAAATATAGAGGATGAAGGATCCCCTCTGGCGTAATTATGTTCATATAGAGGGAATGTAAGAAAACTTGAGTGGAAGAAAAGTGATTCCATCTCAACTCAAAATATCTATGGTGAGAAGCACTTTTTGTCTCACATGGATGATAATAGTTATATTTAAGTTCATTTCAATCAGAACTCACACATTCAGTCTAATTTCCTGTTAAAAAATTGTCATACTAACAGGATCAGAGGCTAACATAAATCTGCAAGCCAGATACACTCCCATTTAGTTACTGGCATGCTAGTTACTAGTTACTGGCATAACAGTCAGAAAAGCAATCCTAGTATTAATTGTTTTTAAACGTGACCTTTTAAGCTTTCATTCTTCATTGACAGCAAAAGTCTAGAAATTACAGTTTTAGTTACATCTTTGCTTTCACTTACTATGAACTATACACACATACACATAAATTTGTCAATAAGCTCTTTTCATCTTTGGTTGATTATTAAATGCAGTAACATATGTTCAAACAAAATGAAAATACTCTGAAAAAATACCATTTCAACAATTTTGTGCTGGTAAAGACAGCAAGCTGTGCAGAAAATATACATTTCCACATGAAAAGTGGCAAGAAATACAATTGCCAGTATTTTTTCCTTCTGATTCAGTACTGGGCCAGTGGCCCAGCATACTCAGAGAATACACCTCTTTCTACTGGTTAGCCAACACAGTGTCAGCACCTATTCTCTCTTCCCAAGACTAAATGGGACAAAACAGTCTCTTCTCAATTATTAAACTCTCCAGAACATCTGGTCTGATTTTGGACATGGTTCCTGTCCTATGTTAACTCTCAAATTTTGCAAAGAAATTTCTGGGGAGATTGCCTGTTGACTCAGGCCAAAAGTGTGCCAGCAGTCATACCAGAAACCTGGAAAAGTTTCCTGAAACAGTTTAGTTTACTAATATAGGCATAAGTTGTTCTTCTATAGGGTTGTGTCTCATTGGATTCATGCTGACTGCTAAATATAACCTACTGCACCCTAGATTTAGCACTTATAGGTAGCCTGAAGATAACAGATATGGCCTGGGCATTCAGCATAGGTGGGTCCTCACCTCCAGAGGTTGTCACAGATTTCACTTCTGCTACGTGACAGGCACTGTGATTGACGCCTGTCAAATGTTTGTTTTCTTGTCCTTGTCTGTGAGAAAAGAGATTGGTGGGTTATGTTTCTGAGGATTTTTTTAATACATGCATGCATTTGCTGAAATGTATTCATGATACAATATGCACAAGAAGAAAGGTCAAATTGGTGGGTCAGCAGCAGCTGTGCCGTGCCTTGCTCTTGGTTGGTATCATCCGTTGAGAAAGTTTTGTTTTTCTCACAAGCAAGTTATGCTCTCACTGTTTTGCATTCTGGAACTCTTATGTGGTGGTACCCAACAGTCACAGTTAATCACCCTGTGACTTTAGTTAATCTTTTGGCATATGTGGGTCTGAGTATAGGAGCATATTGAATACAAGAACCAAGCAATTGATGACTGTGAATTCTGAAGCAGGCAATGCTACTGAGAAGATGATTATGATTTTCTAGAGAGGCAGCAGTATTCCTGGTACTGAACACTGTGTTCCCAGCAATATTCCTTGGTGGAGTAGAGTCAGGAGATATAATCCTGAACATTCACACTGCAGGAATGGTACAGCCAAGAATGGGGAAAGATAACCTAGTCCTGCAGGACCTTGCAGTGACTAAAATACCGTCACTCTGCAGAGTTTTGCCAGCTGAAGTGTAGAAAACTTTTTGCCTTAGCTCCATTTTTCCAGTCTTGTCACATCTGGTATCTTACATCCTGATATCCTATGTGTCCCTTGTACAAAGTACTGGAAAAAAGGAAGTTTAACAAAAATATACTTTGCTGACTTTACACCACTTCTGGATTTTTTTTCCCAACAATGAAGAATCTTCCCTCATTCCTTGATAGCTCCTTTGAAAGTGGTTTTGACACCAGCCTTGGTTTGACTTTGAGAGCAAATTTAGCCACTTTGGATAAAATATTTTTGTCATACTTGAAAAATCTCTTTCTTTACACTGTAAGCACATTCACATCACCACCCCCCAAACATCTACCTTTCTTCCTATATTTGTTGACTAATTCCCACATCCTGTCACCTTGTGAGCATGGTCAATATTCATAGTATTTTTTAGATTTTTACTCAAATCACCAGTCCCTACAGATAATGAGTTTTCTAGCAATGACCCTTTGAACCTCAGGGAGGAACTTCCACTATTCTAGAATAAACTCTGCCTGCAAGGAATGCCTTTGAAGTTTTCAGCAGGGAGGTCTTGACACAAGTCTGCAGTCTCAGCATTTATGTAAAAGTGGAACAGCCCCTAGACCCCACAGTTAGAACCATTCTTCAATTTATTCAAATTACAGTTTGAATACAGCCCCACATTTCAAAATATTTTCTATTTTTATACTTGCAAACCAAAATGAGTAACTGAACTAATTTCAGACATAATTGAATGACTCCACAAGCAAAATAGATTCTGAGAATCATCAGGGACTTCAGAGCAGCTTTCTGGCATTGTTGCAGTTTCTTCCCTTGCACATTAGGACTTGCAGAAAGCATTTCTGGATAGCTGGTACAAAGAGGCAGGAAGTTTACTGCACACTTGCACATTCCAAGTGTCCACTCCTGCAGAGTGAGGTCACTGAGTCCTGGAAAGACATCTAAGAGAATTAAACTAATCTTGTAAACTGACATCATCTGAGAGGAATTAGAGAAAGATGTACAGGAAAAATAGAGTTATTAGTATTACAGAAAAGCGACATAACACAAATAAAAACAAGTATCTAAAAATGCCCACAGGCAGCTCAAATGATATGCTGAGTGCTATTTTATAATTTTTTATGTGATGTTTTTTATTTAATTATGACTTCATTTCATCCAGTTGAAAGCTAGCGTCCGTATGAAAAGCGGTAGGAAGCCAGATTTAAACGTTCAGCAGGGATGCTGAGAAGTATTGTCATAATCATCAGTTTAAGACTGACAAAGTCATGCAAAATGAAGGAATTCAAAATGGGTCATGCACTTCAGATGACCTCCACAGGACCCTATGTACTATATGTACTATATGGCACAGGGCCAAGTTGGGTTTTGGTTTTGGTTTTTTTCTTAAGCAGTACACTGTATTTATGACTTTAAAAAAGGAAGTTGCTGAGGGCAAATACATTTGGAAAATATCCATGTCATTGAGTTTACCATAAGAAAGGAAAGAGAACTTTAATCTCAAGTCTCAACAATGCAGGCATGCTTTCATTTGTGACTTTGTAGCCTAATACAATTAAGACCACATTATATTGGCACAGCAAATCCATTTCTTTATATACAAAACAACTGTCTGGATTATAGTATATAAAGTAAAACTAATCTTAAAGCAAAAAACAAAGACATTGGGATTGTGGCAGTGTTGAGAACAGGGGAAAGTATCTACACAATATTTGGAACAAATTTCCACCTCTTCTGAAATTTGCATCTTAATTATGACATAGAGAGTCATGGATGAGATCCTTCATGTATCTTCATAACGGGAGATACAAACCATCATATATGCCTGGATCAGTCGGAACTGAATGGTTGACGCAGTCAGGACTAAACCCAAACAAGATGGACTGTATGGAGTCTATGCAGTGATATTCCTAATTCTTTTAAAGCGCCTGCTGAGATGATCCTTGAGAAGGATATTCTGTAAATGTGATATGTAAACATTACCAGAGCAATATAAAGCATGCACTGGTTTTAAAGATGTTCACAGAGTACAAAAGGTCTTATGTTCCACTTTCCTGATAATTGCACCTTTGTGTCAGCAAGGTGATATCTAACACTTAGGTAGAAAGCCCTGGCATGTAGAATCAGCTTTAGGTAGAAACCATAACCATTAACTCTTGAGATATCTGAAATGAATTAATCATTCTTGAGTGCCGTATGCCATCCATCACCACAATCAGGGAAGAGCGAAGCATCAAAAAAGTAAAAATCATAGGCTGAGATTAGGCTTTCCTAAACAGCCATGGCCAAGAAGGCTGTGCTGTGCCTGTGGTCTGCATGATGATGACAGCTGGATGAGACATGATCTAAGTTCTCTGACATATTCTCATCCTTTGAACTGGTGTTACAGAAAGCAATTCCACTGACTTGTATCATTTCCCTGGTGAACTCTGCAGTGTAAGTGGAGACCAGAGTATTGTTCTGCTTGCTAAATTTTACCTTGAAGAAAAGCAGATAAATCTAATGGATTACATTTGTTAGCAGCCATTAAGACAAGAATAAACCTGAACACTTAAATGCAGCCATGTCAGGACTTTTGTAAACACTGAAAAGGTAAAAGTAAAGCTTCCCTATTGGTAGTGTGACTTTACTGTTACAGTCTTGAGAAACTTTTTTATGAAACAGATAAATAGCAAATAATTTGGAAGAGCAGCACTGAAAACTCATCCATAGCACTTACAGAAGATGTAATGGAAAGTGGAATGAACATAGGAAGCCTGAAATAATGAGTGAATAACTACATCAGTAAATCAGGAATCAAAGACTTTTTCCTTCGTTCTGGAAGGAAAAAAAAAAAAAAAAAAAGATAGCCCTGACACTTCATACACAGCAATTATTGTACACACTGTTGGAAGGAAACATTTCAGTAACAGCACATGACCTAATGGATGAGGAAGCTCAACCAAGAATAGCAAATCATATTCAGAATAAATAGGCTGATTATTAACCATTTCAATCTGAAGGTTTGCGGGAGAGACAGCTGGGGCAAACATATTCAGGTTTTTGGAGTCTTTCTCACACTATAGTCTTCACATTCCTTGTGCATTAAAATTTAATTTGTAAGCTACAGAAATATTTTTTTGAAATATTTCTTGGAATATATATTTCTTGGAATCCCATGCAGGTTTTTTTGATATTATTAATTTCACTAGACATTATTAGTATTATGTAGTATTATATATAGTGTGTATATAACTACATATAGTGTATAACCAATAAGACTGTTTCTTCCAAAGTGATTTCTAATGCTATATCCAGGTGCCTTCAGTTCCCTTTCATCAATATTTAATGCCACATGAAAGAGAATAACTTTTCAATACTCCTGATATGGGGACAGTTTCTTTCTTTCATAGGAGAGAGTAAAGAATGTATGGGCCCATGTTAGCTAGACTTGCTTTCTATGGGAAGGTTTTTGAAAGTATCTTGCTCCCTTCTTGTGCCGTCTCTGGATTCTCCACTTCATTCCCTTTAAGGCAACTGGGCTAGAAGGTGAGGGTGAACTGATAAGAAACTTAGTGATCTGCGGAAGAGAAGGAAAAAAAGTACATGAGCTCCAACCTCTAGCTACTTGCTCAAATGACCTTTTCAAAGGGACCAGTGTTGGCTGGATCAGGGGGAGGCAATGCTGCCTCATGTCTCTGAAATATTTCACTTTGATTCTAGAAAGATGTCCTGTAATACTGATGGACACTTGTTTCAGAGTATTAGACATGAAGTCATCTGGGGTGGGATTTAGCTTCAGACTTACGCACCTAAATTTCTCAGTGCAGATCTAGCACAGACTAGAAAAGCAATTCTGCTCACCGTAAAATAGATATATCATGGCTGGTCAGCTGAATAACTCTCTAGGATCCACCATGCTGACTAGTTCTCCAATAACTATGATCAGAGCTTAACCATCTGGCAGACATGTCAGTTCTTAAATTTAAGAACCTGACTCTGAATCACAGCTCTGGGCCTGTAGTAGTCATAGGTATATGACAGAGGTTATAACTAGTATTGTAGATAAGAGAGTCTTGTGTTTTGATGAAAAGGCAACACCATCTTTTATTTCCTTTCAGTTTTACCTTTTACTTCAAGATTTTGAAATTAATCTGACCAGGTTTTGTAACTGGCAAAATGCTGAAGTAAATCTTTTGTTCCCTTAAACCACTTCAGTAGAAAAAGAGAAGGCAGAAGGCAATTAACTTCTACTGGAACTGTAATCTGCAATTTATGTATGCCAATTCTGTATGGACAGAAGTTATGAAGAGCATATGTTTTATATAGTAGGACATATGGCCTCAGTTATCATGGCTATTGAAAATAAAAACAAATTGTCTACTTTCTATTCATATTCATGTAAATGACATAGATTTCCAGTTAAGCCAATAGCTTTGCAGTGGTTTTACTCCATTATAAGATGGAAGAGAAAGAGGCTCCATAACTTAATTCCTCTGTCTTCTATGCTGGCTTTATAGAATCACAGCTTTATTAATTTCAGCTGTATTACTTCTGGTTTACATCTATGCAACTGAGTGGAGAAATTGATATGGAGATAGTTTTTAAAATAATACATAAAAAATACTGGGTGTAAAAAAATCACATCAATTGATTGTTCATTTGCAATAATTGAGATATGTTTTAGTAATGCAATATATTAATTCAATTTGTCATTTCAAACTAAAAAAATCCAAACCCCAACTGAAAAGATCATAGAATCATAGAATCATAGAATCGTTTAGGTTGGAAAAGACCTTTAAGATTATCCAGTCCAACCATTAACCTACACTACCAAGTCTACTCTAAGCCAATCAAGGGTAGACTAGACTAAACCATGTCCCGAAGTGCCACATCTACCCGTTTTTTGAACACTTCCAGGGATGGGGACTCCACCACTTCTCCGGGCAGCCTGTTCCAATTCTTGACCACCCTTTCTGTAAAGAAATTTTTCCTAATTTCCAACCTAAACCTCCCCTGGTGCAACTTGAGCCCATTTGCTCTCGTCCTATCACTTGTTACTTGGGAGAAGAGCCCAACACCCACCTCACTACAACCTCCTTTCAGGTAGTTGTAGAGAGCGATAAGGTCTCCCCTCAGCCTCCTCTTCTCCAGGCTAAACAACCCCAGTTCCCTCAGCCGCTCCTCATAAGGCCTGTGCTCCAGACCCTTCACCAGCCTTGTTGCCCTTCTCTGGACATGCTCCAGCACCTCAATGCCTTTCTTGTAGTGAGGGGCCCAAAACTGGACACAGTATTCCAGGTGTTGCCTCACCAGCGCCGAGTACAGGGGCACAATCACCTCCCTGCTCCTACTGGCCACACTATTCCTGATACAAGCAGGATGCTGTTGGCCTTCTTGGCCACTTGGGCACACTGCTGGCTCATGTTCAGCCGGCTGTTGACCAGCACCCCCAGGTCCTTTTCGGCCAGGCAGCTTTCCAGCCACTCTTCCCCAAGCCTGTAGCGCTGCATGGGGTGGTTGTGACCCAAGTGCAGGACCCGGCACTTGGCCTTGTTAAACCTCATACAGCTGGCCTCAGCCCATCGGTCCAGCCTGTCCAGGTCCCCCTGCAGGGCCATCCTACCCTCCAGCAGATCGACACTCCCACCCAGTTTGGTGTCGTCTGCAAACTTACTGAGGGTGCACTCAATCCCCTCATCCAGATCATCGATAAAGATATTAAACAAGGCTGGCCCCAAAACAGAGCCCTGGGGAACACTGCTCGTGACCGGCTGCCAACTGGACTTAACTCCATTTACAACTACTCTCTGGGCTCGGCCACCCAACCAGTTTTTTACCCAGCGAAGACTACGCCCATCCAAGCCATGAGCTGCCAGCTTCCCTAGGAGAATATTGTGGGAGACGGTGTCAGTAGATATTCTACTTTCCATTTGAAATATTGCTTGGAATGGTTATTGTTTGCTAATTTGGGGGTTTGTTAATTTGAGGTTCATTATACTGAAGCACAAAGCAAATCACTATGGCATAATGTGATTTTTAGGTTACTCCCTGCATTGTGGAAGTGTCAGAACAATGCCTTACAAGGCATTTGCAGGAAATCCTACCTTTTCTTTGCTCATCTTCAAACTTCAGGCTGATTTTACAATTTCAAATAGGTCCATTTTTGCAAATGCATTCCACTGCAGATTTTCACTCTACTTCAGTTGTATAAAGTTACCATTACTACTTTTGTCATGATTACTGTAATACTGTAGCATGAGCAGAGAAACCTACAAGAGTGGGACTGCTTTCTAATTCCATTAATTTGGTTTGATGCTATTCTCTGACTTATGAAGCACTTAAAACTTCCTTGCATCTCTCTCTGCAAATGTAGCATCTTTCACAAGTCATAGTCTAGATGTGTGCTTTTGTTTACTCATACTGTGTTTCAAACGAGCAACACAAAGTTACACTCCCCACTTGACTGCAAATCTTTAGCGTGTGTTCAAGTTCTGCTTTAGCTGTTCGTTTAAGAACCTCAGAACACTGGCATGAACAAACCAACACCTTAGTCCAACAACCTGACCAATTCGTACAACTTGAGAACTTTCTGACTGAAGGATCCTATGTACATATTATCAGACCTGCATAGTTTCCATCTCAAATTATATCTTTTAAGATATAATCCAAGTAATCTAAACTTTAAAATATCAGCTGGTTTAAAACAGAATATTGTAAGAAGATACTTGTGGCAGAATGTGGTAGATGTCTGTTGATACCTTTAGTTAATTAATGGGGATCACATTACTGTGTTGTTGTTTGCACTGCACAGTATCTTACTCCCTGAGTGCTCCTTGAGGGTCGGAGGGACTGTGGAAAATCTGTCACTGAATTGCTGGGACACTTACCTGGAGCTCTGAAGGCCTCTGTTCTGTTTCTCCTGCTGCCACCATCCTCCTGGACTGGTCTGTACAAACCGCGTCACCTTCCTGGGCAATGGTTTCACTCCTCTGGCGGCCAGACAGAATTATTGCAATTACAGGCCTGAAGAAATACATTATTACATTCTGTGGCCACAAGGTATTTTTTATTTTTAAGGCAATGGTCATTATTTTTAACTGCATTATATATGCTATTTTATTTAGAGGTTGATATTCTGTACTGGTTTAACACCTTTCCCAACTTTCTGGCACACTCTCAAGGGCTGAAGTCTCTGGATCTATCTGTCAGACAAATCGTAATTTCGAATGACTTCTTAAATATTATTAAAAAGAAACCACCAACAAAACACAACCACTCTTTATTTAGAAGTTTAAAAACAAAAATGGGGGTTGGGTAGTGTGTCTCTGTGAGAATCATTGAATGTCCTAAATGTTGACCCTGCAATGGAATCAACAGATGGAAATGTCTGTCCTATTTAAGAGTTGTTTAGTTACCTTCAGTGTAATTCTAGTTAGACATGTCATCTTGGCAGCTCAGTGGCCCCAGTACTTCTACCCAAGGCCATGATCTGACAAAACAGGCCTGAGAAAACAGAATTTGATCATGAAACAATTTTATAGAGGTTATAATTTCCACTGGGCAAGTCTGCAGAATGTCCTTGGAAAACTCTGCTTTTTATGCCAGCTGTAACTAAATGCACATGAATTAAGAATGAGCTGCCAGGTGGCTAGGGACATAGTTTTTACAAAAACAGAGCCTGTACTGTGCAGAAACGTACTTGGCACTAAATGCTGTAGCAAAATATGATTATTTTGAAATTTATTATACAATATGGGTAAAAGTAATTTCATTCAATTTAGACAAAGAGAAGAGCAACATAATGAAAGTTGACACATAACACCAAAAAAAGACATTTAAACAGTGTAAGTTCTTTGTACATAATTTTAGAGATGCATCATTGCTTTTTATTAAAACTAGGCTATTTATCTCCTTATTACAAAGTTATGTTACTAATAAGAAAACCAGTTCTGACTTGTAACATTCACTTTAGCACCAGGAAGGAAAGCGGTAGGTACTCTGCCAAGTCACTGCCTACTCTTACCCCAGTAAAAGAAAGTAAATTGATGCAGTCTTCCTTCACTTGAGATGGTGTCACAGGAGAAGAAGGTAGGCTCTGCTTACTGCTGTCAGCTTTCTTCTTTATTGAAATCAGTGAGACAATTATGCCAGTTTATTGTTCTTTAGTTTCTAGGAAACTAGGAAAGACAATTTTCTTCCTGGATTACTCTTTGCTCAGGGCAGATTGCGTAGCCACAGCCAGTATTTTGCCATTTATCCAGCTCATTTCGTGCATGCAACAGCCAAATATACCTTTAACGAAGACACCGCAAAACCCTACATACAATGTAATGTCTGCTTCAAGCACACAACCTGACTACAGCTGAGAGTCGGAGACTAGTGCCCATTAAGAATGGAATATATTTTTTCAAAATTTTCACAAGCAGCTAAGACTAACACCAAGACATGTGGAAGCAACTCTCTGCAAGAGTCTGGTAGTTTTAGCTATAATTTTTGGAAGCTTGCAGTGATTCCTGATAGGGTCTTTATTTTGGTGAGTACTACTGCAGTGTCAAAACAGATTGCATTATCCCTGAGGCAAATGCTTGAAGCTAGGAGCTAGACAAACTCAAGGAAAACATACAAGGTCACGCTTACTATTATTCCCAGCATACTACAAAGTTGTTATCTCTGTAGGCACCATCCTTCACAACTGCAAGATACTCCTGCAGCCAGCCGTATCTTGCCTCTCCACCATGCTGGGTTTCCAATACTGCATCCTGAGTTACTCTGAGCTCGCTGGAAATCTGGAGACCCATGGGGTAAAGATTTTGCATTCGGGTGTCGGAGTCACCATACCCAGCAGAACACAGGAGCGCTCTACTCTCCTCAGCAGCCGCTTTCTCCCCTTGCAGGCAACGTTTTCCCTTCTCATGCAGCAGGACCCACCATGCTGGGGGGAGCTCAGCAAGGAGGGGAGGCAGCTGTGGTCTGGCATTAGCAGTGGACCTGCCTGTTAATTCCCGAACTGGTAACTCTCAGCTGCAGGGCACCACTGAGATTCTCCCAGCTCCTGCTGAACTCCGCTGAAGCTAGCATCAGACCCCTGTTTTGAACACAACATACTGCTCACTGAGATTCTTCCTGAAAGCTATTAATTTTCCTCTGATTAGCCCAGATTGCATTGCTATTTCAAGATGGCAGACAATTCAAGATTCTTGCAACTATAATGTGTTCTTTAAAGTTACCAGAGACATTCAAAGCAGTGAAGAGAGGAAAGGTCAAAAGCTGTAAAATGTTGAACTATGCTTCCAGAGACCAGCTAATAAAGAAAACCAAAAAACCCCACCGCAAACAAACTGTTAAAGTAATACTTCTGATGCGAGTCTGCTGTAGGTCCTTGTCATATTGCCTGACCTTTGTACTGAGCCTAGAAATATGAGGTTTTTAACTCCACAAGCTTCAGTCCAACCCTGAGAAGGATAAAGCTGCACCATTATAACATATTGCTGATACTAAATTTGAAAGTGTCCTGCAAAACACATCTCTTTGCCACCTCTTTTGCTATAAAATAATAATAAAAAAAGATTCTTCCATTCCTTTATGCATCATTTCTATGCTTTATAAGAGACTGAATTATGATTTATCCCAGAATAATAAAATAATGACAATATCTCCAGGTGATAGATAATTCCAACTGTGCCCTCTCTTTCTTACAGGACAAAGTCATCAGCTAAGTGTGCAGTAGAAACATATATCCATCTTGCAATCACTTCCTTTTAGCAATAAGCTAAATTTTTTTTAATAAAGCAGACAAAATCCAGTCTTGGTACTAATTCAAGTTGTAGCCATTTTGTGCAAGGACTTTATACCCCACCGTATTGTTATTATGAAAGCTTTAGAAGGACATACTGTGGCCAAATATCCAACCCCCTCATATCCTCACTTGTCAGCACATGGACAGAAATAGCTATCACACTTAAAATTCACACCCTTCTCTACTCCAAAAATGAATTCAAACTGTCTTTCAAGTGTAGACAAACCTCTAGTCCTGCCTAATAAATTTTTCACCATACTTATGAATTGTTGTATAGTGATACGTAAAATGACCTGAGGGTATGGGACTCCTCATATTCGTGCATAGATATAAAAAAAGAATGTAAACTTCATATATTTCTGATAAGTCTATTCAAACAGAAGATACATTTAACTTTTGGAGATTGCTGAGATGCCAAAAAGTCTAGCAGCTGGAAACATCCACTCAAATTAATCTGAAAATGTTGCCTTGGTATGTTCTTATAAGGCATGAGACATTTTGGGTCTAGAAAGAGGTAATGGTCACCAGTCTAGATGTCCTGGAATGAATAAGGCCAAAGTGACCAGAAATGTTTATTTCAGAGTTAGTAAGTATAAAATTAAAAGATGTCCTGGGGGAAATGGTTTTAATTATAATTTCCTACATTTCTTTAAATATTCCAGGGATTCTTATCAGGAAATCAAATTATGGGAGTGAGGAAAGAGGAATGACTGAGGAAAAAAACTTGATTTTTAACCCATTTCTAGATTAATATATATGTATATTGTTTTCAATTTTAAAAAAGACCACCCTACATTACATAATAAAAAATTATTTTTCATTTTTAAAAAAATTTTAAAATGACAACTGATATTTAGTAATTATTCATTAATTACAATTCAGTAGATTTTTGGGAAAAAATTGGCATACTACAAACAGATTATGTTGCTCTAAAAAGAAAAATGTAAAGAGGCTACAGGAATAAAAATTGGAGCTTTCATAAGAAAATTGGAATGAGCTGTTGTTTTACTTTAGGTCTGTCAGCTCTAGAAAACCATAAATATTACACAACAGTAAGATAATTTTACAATTTTACTGTGTACAGTATTAAATAACTACAGATGGTTATTTTCAAGAAAACATACCTGCATTGCTTTTTTTTGGTATCCATTATCATCCCATACTAGCAGCAGAGAATTACAGAATCAGGCTTTTATATCAAAGTCATTTAAGCATTTAAGTCATTGTTAAACTGCTTATATAAAGCTCCAAATGGGCAAGAGAAATGCAATCAGTGCACATTTCTTCTTGGCATGCAACAAGTAAATACTGGCCAGAGGCTGATAGCCACAGTGTCCATGAGAAACAATACTGCTGAAACGGTATAGATAGTGAAGCATTTGGATAAGACATCCAGAAATCATTTCAGTGACCCACTGTCCACAGGGTATGTATAGCTGCGCTAGGACTCCCGGCAGATTTGTAGATGAGAGCTCTTATACCTACAATTCTAAAACTTCCTAAACAATGCCAAAAAGCTGCATAGCGATCCTTTGATGTACCTCCAACTGTATTGCCACACACCATGCGCTCTAACTTGTTACCCTCAGATCAAGGCATTAAAAAAGATTCAAAGACTGAAAGCGGAACTAAATTCAAACTACAGTTAAGATGCACATTTTTAAACTTTGAGGGTAATTAAGTACTGGAACAACTTGTTATGGATGCAGTGTTTTCTTTCTCACTTGAGACCTTTCATACCAGATTGGCTGTACCTTTCTCAAAAGATATGCTCTAGATCAGTCAGAAGATGTAAACAAATCCATGAACTACTTAATGAAATTAGGTGGACTGTGTTACACCAGATGTGACAGCATGATCATAACATGTGGCCTTAAGACTTAAGAAATCATGAAACCATTTAGGGGTTAGTCATGCTTACTCTGCTTTCAAGTTAAGGGATAAAATCTCTCACAAGTACATACAGGTGAAAAAATAATGTGATATTTAAATATCTATATATTATATATACTATATAATATATCTCTATATAATATAAAGATATTAAAATATAAAGGTTTTTATGTAATTTACTTTCAAGTCCTTCCCATGATGAAAATACCATCTTCATTAATATTCATACATTTCAGATATTGCTATTTGTTGTTTGACAGATGTTAACACAGTGCAACTAGTAGGGAAAAAAGCAAATAAGCAAAGTGATCCTATTAGAGCATGTGCAAACATGCTGTGTAAACAGCTGTTTATTATCTGCATCAAAGCAAAACCTCCTATCTCTTAGCAACTGAGCCACGAGAAGACCTTAACAACCACATGTCAGATTTTTCACCATGCAGAAGCGACCTGTGTGTAAACAACAACTGTGTGGCAATCACAGTGGGTGAGGTTGTCGGCATCTGTGTTAAGGTCCATATGACTATTGACTCTAGAGATAATACAGGACTTAAGTTTTACTCCTCTGCTGCTATACACTACTTAATAACACCTGCACGATGCATTAATGGGGAGGACTTCATGGTGATTTTGGGTGATTGGCAGGCAGTGGCAAGGTAATGGTCTGTTGACAGCTAACTGCTTATACGACCTTGTATTTTCAGCTAATAAATTGAAATTATCATATTAAATATTTATAACTTATGTATTTGCAATACTGACATTAAAATGTCATCTTTAATCATCTTCCAGGATTTGACCTAATGATTCTGAATTACTTGTGGTTAACTTAGAACACAACCTTAAGAAATCATGACTGAGAGTCAGTCTTGGTTGAAAAACATTACTTTCCCAGTGTTGACAAGGTTGAATTTTTTCAAGTTTGAGTTGTTTCTAGTGTCAGATAACCAGACGTCAGATTTGTCCCTATTACTTTCCTGTTTTAAAAAGACATCCCATATCAGAAATGTTTTTTTCTTCTTAGGCACAAACACTTTCAATTTCCTAGGCTGAATACTTACATGGCAAGAAGGGAGAAGATTTCCGATAGAGAAAACACTTGTAGACCACTAATAAGTTACTCATCAAACCCCAGGAGGATAAATTAAATAGACTGGATTTCCTCAGCCTCTCACAGTAAAGACAAGTTTTCCAGATGCCATATAGTCCTTGTAGCTTTTTCTGAATCCATCTCAGTATGAAAATTTATCTGAACACTTTTCCTTGTGTGGATGCTGGACCTGGACCCTGAGTTCTAGAGACATCCCCACTAACACCTTTGATTATATCAGTCTCAGTAAGAAGACCAACCTACTTCCACTTCATATTTCTCAATTCCAAGCTGCTATTAGCACAAGTCCCTCAGAATTCACTAGAAAAGTGGCTCCCAGTGGCTTCCATAATCCTAACAACATATGGTTTCTCACTCAGTCCTTGGGGTCATTTATCTCAGAAGAACTGTTCCTAAAATGATTCCACCAGCTTGGATACATCTGTTCAAGACCACACTCTCCACACATCATCTTTGATGGATGCGAGCCAGATCAAGTATCAGAAGCTAGGTATGCTGGATTTCCCCTACGTTCGTTGAATGGTCTGCTGTCATACTAGGCAATTTACTGATTTTTCATAGGTCTCAACATCAAGACAAAAGGCCAAGCAGCGGTTTTATTAATGTAGCATTGAGAAATCAGGCGGTGGGAGGCAGGGGGGGAGAAGCACATACCAAACTAAGGAAAACATGAAATTATTTCAGAAGTAATTTGAGAAATAATTTCAGAAATAAAAAAGGGTCAGGTGGCTCAGCATTCTTGGATTTTGATGGATTAAGGCAGTCCACCTCATTCTTCTTCAGAGGATGACCTATGAAATCTCCTACATAACCATATTCCCAGTCACGATCAATGATCCTATCATCTGAAATATTTGTCATGTGTTTTGCCACTCTAAAATAAATGTGCAAGCTCCTGAAATGTCCTAACCTGATGAGCAGTAACTCGCAAGGTGGGATATGGGAGACTAATCTCTGTGAGCCACGTGCTTTCAAGACCGCAACCTTCCTGAACTAAATGCTACGTCCCTAACAAGTTCCCATCCCTTCTACACACAGGGGGCAGGATCGGGAACATTCACTGCAACACTGTCAGGACAAAGACAGACCTGTTCTTCTGGGTGCACCCTACCTATGCTCCTTTCTTAACCCAGCACAGTATGAATATGGCAGAGGGAAGAAAGCTAAGCATGAGTAGCAAAGAAGAATTGTCCTGCAGACAGCTACGTTAGAAATGAATTAGTAGTATTCTCAATGCCAAACTGAGATGGCAATATCTATTATTAGATTAAGAGCCCCTAAACCTATTAAAAATTAGTTTCTGACACAAAGGGGGAGGGGGGGGGGGGGGAAGGTAAATAAGGCAAGAAAAAACAAAATGCACTGAGGAAGAAGACCAGAGAAAACAATAGAGACATACAAATAGTATTTTCTATGGAAAGTTTTTTAACTAGAAAATTTCCTCTGTTTCTGTGTCAGGAACTTTCTGTAAAGTTTGAGTAAAAGAATCCCTGTGAATCTAGGACTCTTCAACTCTGTTCCAGTAGCCTACAAAACTGCATTTTCTCTTGTTTACTATCTCTGTCTCATTCCAAATAAAAATTATGCAATTTTTAGCAATAATCCCACAATTTCACAAGAAGGAACAAAGAATTGTCCATTGCCAGTGTTACCTGTGGCTCAGTAGTGTAAGCACTGTGCAGGACAGTGGTAGCTGTAGTAGAATTGTACTTGGGATGAAAAAGGCCATGAATCCACTCTCCCTGGCACGTATTACTAGTTAAGTTTTCTCATCACTGCAATTGCTGAAATTATCATTATTAATGTATGTTAAGAAAGCTGTGAGTAGATTAGGCAATTGGAGAGCTTAGCTGTAAGGAGATCTACTTGGAAAATCTCAGGCAGCCTTAAGTAGAAGACAAATACTGTCTCTTGCCCCCCAGGATCATGGCTCACCCAAGCTTAGACAGTTCGGCTTACAGAAACCATGTGATGAAAAATGCAATTGCTATGGAAATTGGAAGAATTTTAATTATTTTTTTCTGTTGCTGTGAGGTACCTACATTCTTCCTAAAATGAAATACAGGCACATAACAGCTTGTAAAACTGGGTCCAAGCGGTCAGCACATAAACCACTCAACATTTAACAGTCATTGGCACAATATAAATATTTGCATTAATATTCTGCAGGTGACAGTAATAATAACACTCTTCTTGTAAGCCTCCTTATGCTATCCTAGCATCAAATAGAATTGTGTTGTATTTTAACATAGGTGTTCAAAGGTCATAGTTATACAGTTAAGAGCATATTTATTAGAGTGATAAGCCCCAAACTTCAATGCAAAGGGCAGCATTGGAAAGAGCACTAGGATCATTGTCAGTACATTTTCTGGTCTCTGGTGACTTTATTATGCACTGTGTATCCTTTACAACCTGTCTAACAGACCACCTGTCTGCCACAGTTTCAGATTAGGACAATAACTATTCCACTGACAATGCCCTAATTAGGACTAAAATTCATCCACTGAGACTGTATGTCTCTGGTGAGCCAGTCCCTAAAAGAAATGTTCACATTCTATTGTTGCACCCTCCTGTTCCCCCTTATTCTCACCTTCTTTCACCTAATGCCTTATTTGGGGACTGTAAAACACCAACCATAACTGAATCCTAACACGGTATACACTTAGAGTGTCAGTGAAAAGAAAAATTGTAATTAACGTTAACAATTGAAATTGTCAAGAGCAGATAAAAAACTCACAGCAGAGAAGTCTCCTACAATGTTCATGCAGATATTTAACCGGTGCAAAACTCCAAACCAGTATTGCATGTGATTGAATGCCATCTTCTGGCACATCATCTATTTAACCATTTAAGTTAAAGGTGGAGTCAGTGTTGCTTATACTATCTAAAATTTTCCATTGTAAAATCCTAGAATTTGGTTCCTACTTTTTGTACTTGGAGTATTCAAAATAAGATTTCCCATGGAGCCTCAAAAGCAGTATTACTGAAAGTTTTCAGCAAAAATCAACCACTATTTCTAAAACTGAAGTTAGGAAAATACAGTGTTCAAAATCCAGTTAGGCTGTGAAATTCACATTCTTATTAAACTAATGCTACCATGTTTCTGACATACGGATTCAGCGTTTGGCAAGTGTGAGATTTATTGCTGTTCCAAGTGTCATTGTTTCTCTGCTCTCAGCAAAGCACTGTAAAACCCAGTGGCAAAAACTGTGTCATCACCTCCTAGTGGCTGTCAGTAAAAAAACCCCTTTTAATTAGCTCAAGTGGCAAAGCAAGCTGATGGCCTCTCGCAAATTGCAATTCACTCAGGGTATTCCATAATATCTGGTCTTAGGCTTTTCTGTTTCAACAACATAGAAATTGAACACAAGTAGATGACATTAAATAGCAATATTAAAATGACACAATCATGCTGGCTGAAGTTAGTAAGTCAAGAAGAACCATGATTTCTTATGCAAATCAATGTGAAAGTCTGCATTAAGTCACAGACTTTAATTACATAATTATCATAATACCTCTTTTAGGACAACTGTCCCACTCCCTGAAGAGTAAAGAGCAACCCCAAGGGACTGGGGGAAACCTGAATTCTGTTCCTTACTCCAGGGACTTAATGCATTAAGGAAGTATTATGCAAAGCCCAGCAGCATATTTTTCAGCAATTCTTACAGAAGCAGCAGATCCTAGAAGCAGACACTCAGAGGATAATTCATATTGGAAGGGATCTTGGGATGTCACCTAGTTCAAGTGTCTCCTCAAGGCGAGGTCAGCACCAAACCAGACCATCCTGCCTAGAGCTTTGTTTAGTCATGTTCTGGACATCTCTAAAACCAGAGATGCCGGAGCTTCTTGGGTTGCCTGGTCCCTTGTGTAATTATCCTCATAGTGAACATTTTCTGTACTTACACTCAGAACTTCCCCTTATTTCAATTTATGATGACTGCCTCTTGTTCTCCTACTACACACCTCACTAAATACCTGCCTCCTTGATCACCTCCCTGTAGGCACTGGGGGGCTGCTATTAGGTCCCTCTGAAGCCCTCTCTGCTCCAGGCTGCATGAGCCCAGCTCCTCAGCCTCTCCTCACAGGGTAAGTGCTCCAGCCTCCCAACCATCTCAGTGACCTCTGTTGAACTTCAGGTTTTCAGTGACCTTCTTGCACTGGGGGCCCAAACCAGTTCCTAGATGCAGTCTAAGAAGTGGCGAGTAAAGGAAGGGCAAGCTCTATCCTCAATCCACTGGCTCTGTGCATGCTGACAAGCCCAGCATGCTGTTGGCCTTCATCACTGCCAGGGTGCACCACTAGAATTTAAATTCCAGCTGAAGTGAAACTTGAGAACTAGGACCACAAGTCTGAGATTTGGATTACTAAAACATTGATCCCATACATAGGATGATGAGAGAGAAAACTTTTTGTATTTCATTTTACATCCTGCTTTTTTGATCTTTGGTTCAGCCTTCTGGCTACTTCCATCAGGTTTTGCTACTGGATAGGATATTTTTGTAGTATGTAGCACATGTCTCATTTTCCTGTTTATATTTTAAGCATTTTAGGCCAGAGTTGTATGTCTAAGATAAGAAAATGGCTGGTAATTTACTTGTTTGCCAGTATAACAACATAAAAGGTTTGAGTAAGCATCAAAAGTTACATATTTTCCCTGGAAGCAAAGTCTTATTTTAGCATTCAGCTGTATGTCAATCTACTTGTCTTCAGCCTCTAACACTGTGTCCAACACTACTTTACATATTTATGGATAGAAGTAATTTTAAAAAATGTGAAATGGCTTTAAATAATTAGTAAAGCATATCAGCAGATGTTTTACCATTTTTCTGGGCAAATCTATAGTTCATTTTTAAGTCACCACAAAATTACAAAAATAAAACCAAGGATACTGTAACTGCTTCTGTTTTTCACTTGTTCAATTTCAATGTTACTGATTTACCTTTATTTAATTTTAAAAAGCCAATTTATTCCTAAAGATACGTTATGTGCAAACACCATATCCATACTTTGCATAGCTCCACAAAGCTCCCCTGACTATAACAAGGTTTTAAGATTTGCCTCACAAGTATAGAACGTCTATCCCACCCTGAAATATTTTTTAATAACTACATTAGGACAATGATTAGCATTTTGCTCTTTAAGAAGTTCAGTGGACTAGCACAAGCTATGGAACTCATAAAGATATTTGAATCTTTTCGAAAATAATTGTTCCCTGACAGACCCAATATCCAGCAGAACAAGTGATCATAGCAATTTTGTTCCAGTAACTTTTTACTGATTTGATAAAAAAATAGATACAAACTAATGAAGGAATTACTTTATGTGATGTTTTCTTTCTTCGTTTTTCTGCCTTGTTCTTTCAACTCCCACTATTCCTGAGCTTGTGGATCTGAACTTGCATTTGACTCATTGCCGCAGGACAGTGCAAAGGCCAAAGATTTAACAACATTTAAGGAGGCATTAGAGATTTATACTGATAGAAAGAATAACCTGTGTTGTAAAAGTCCAAATCGAACACATTAATGTTATTAAAAAATCCTAGAAGGAATGTAAAGCTTTCTGAGTCAAGATTTATTATGTAATTATTAATTTGTGAGAAAAAGGCCAGATTATCCCATATCTGTTTGGTGTGAAGATTTTTGCCCACCTGACAAATCCTGGACCAGCCACCATCAAATGACATATGGCCATGTATCAGTCTGATTCAAAAAGGTAGTCTCTAGGTTAGGATGTCTGATATATGTTCCCTCTAAGCAGGATCAGGGCAGACTGTACATTTAATGAGCATGCTGGGGTTTTTTAAAACCAAATTTCATTAGTGGCACAGAGCATCTGAATGCCTGATGGAATGTATATATTGATCTCTGTCTGTCTCTACTCTTTTTCAGACTAATAAATTATCAACCAAAGTCAACCTATGAGGAAAGTGTTTTTACAAAGGCATTTCATTCATAGTTGGTTTTGGGGGGTAATGGGGAGATTAGAATATTTGTGACTCTGGGTCACTCAGTGAAAGGGCAGTTCCTTGAAGACATGTGAGCACATACACTCTTGTCAGAGCTCTGTTTAAGAGTTATGGCAATTTGAGAAGAGCATCTAGAATTAGAATTTTTCTCACTCTTCCCTTTTCTTTCAGGTCATAATTAAGAATTACAGTGGTGGTCACATTGTGCTTCCTCACAGCCACTGGGGATGATCCTTTGCGAAGGAATGATGAATGTGATGCCTTTTGAGAAAGATGTATGCTAGAACTGCAAAATGTAGTGATCTAACCTCTCTATATAGTTACCTTTTTTAGCATCTCAGGTACATCTTGATCAAAGATGCATCTCTTATCCAGCCCTTTAATTTACTTCTTTAAAACAATATCAGGTATCCTATTTCTTTTTCTTAGGTAGGCAACTTCAAGAGACTGTTTTCCCTTAGAAATGTGAGTCTAAGCAGCTAGTTGGCCCATGGGAAAACCACAATTCTCAGCTTCTTTTCAGTAATACATCCCTCATATGTATGTCATTCTCAAACAAATGCAGGAAAGAATCTCTCTTCATCTATACCCCGAGGCTCAGTGTACTCTAATTGTGGCAGGCCTGCTGTGGGAAAGAGATTTAAGACTATGGGCACATCCACTGAAAACTCCCTTACTGGAGTTTTCAATCACTAGATGTCAAATCTGTGCATATATTTTTGTACCAATATTTAATTGTTCATTAACTTTATTGATTTCTTGATTGACCCAATCTAGTTTGTTCTGGTGCTATTTATATGAGTCTTTAGGGACCCCCTTTAAAGGTCTGAGCCATTATACCTTTGTGGAGCTATAATCTAGGCAAGGCCAAGGGTATTTCCACCAGGAGTATGCCACTGAGAAAAAACCCTAGCTTTGGCACACGGCCAAGGAGCCCAATGAGAGGAGCAGCCCTGGGAAAGTATCTGTGGGGATGATCCCCACATCATCCTTCAGGGAGACAGATTTCTGGAATCAAGCCTAAGCACCCTGGGGAAGACGTAAAAATGACTGAAGAACTCAGGGTGATGGCAAGGACTTCTGGGCCTGCCATCTCACTACCCCCACCAACAACCATCCTCTCACCCGTGTGCTTGGACATCCTCGTCCCACTGACGAGGTTAGCCAGCAGTAATGAGAAATACAAGTCAAAAGGAGGAATAAAAAGTGCAAGTTTGAGGCACCGTGTTTCAAAGAGGCAGAATTAACAAACAGCTGTCATTTGGGCCTACAGCACAAATCATCTCCAGCTCTGAGGTATTCTCACCTGGAATACCTTGGAGAACTTCACCATGAGAATAGATCCAGGGTAGCAGAAGAGCCATTGAGATAAAACTCACCAAAGAGGATTAGCAGAGTAGAAGTGGCACTTTTATATGCACTCAGGTGTAAACAGGAGCTCAAGAAAACTTGAGGAAGAATGTTATTACAAAAATGCTTGTTGTGGGTTAATCCCAGTAAGCAGCTAAATCCCATGCTCACTTCCCCCACAATAGGTTGGGGGAGAGAATCGGAAAGGTAAAAGTGCAAAAACTCATGGGTTGAGATAAAGCTAGTTTAATAAGTAAAACAAAAGCTGCATGCACAAGCAAAGCAAAATAAGGAATTCATTCACTGCTTCCCATCGGCAGCTCTTCAGCCATCCCCCGGAAAGCAGGGCTCCATCACATTTAATGCTTACTTGGGAAGACAAATGCCATAACTCCAAATGTCCTCCATTCCTCCTTCTTTCCCCAGCTTTTATTGCTGAGCACATTATAGTACGGGATATCCCTTTGGTCAGATGGGGTCTGCTGTCGCAGCTTTATTCCCTCCCAACTTCTTGTGGACCTCCGGCGTACTTGCTGGCAGGGCAGCGTGAGAAACTGAAAAGGCCTTGATGCTTTGTAAACACTGCTCAGCAACAGCTAAAAATCCCTGTGTTATCAACGCTGTTTTGGTCACAAGTCCAAAACATAGAACCATACAAACTGCTATGAAGAAAAATAACTCTATCCCAGACAAAACCAGTACAGTGCTTTACCTGACCTCCTATCTATCCATTTAAAACTTGGAAGTAAATGGTGATCAAGAGCACAGAGCACTGTTCAATAATCTGTACTTCCTTTGTGCGACTCCCTATACTGGTATGTGAGTTTACTTTAGATGAGGAATTAGGGCATTAAGGTGTGGGCCCTAGCAGAAAAGAAGGGCAATTTCATCCTTACTGGCTATAATGCTCCGCATTATCAGCAAGCAAAGAGTAAAGAGCCTAGCACCATTCCAGGAATCCCATCCTTAGAGTAACCCGTCTGGCTGCAAATTAGCTTTCTGCTTACCTGGCATCTCTTTCCTCACTGCCATGGACATAAAATGGCTTGTTTGCAAGAAGTCATCATCAAAAACAAAAGAGTTTTTTATTGCTATCACCATTAACAAATTGTAACCTGAATACTAGATTGAGGTAAAGTGATCCAACAATCCAAATAGAAGCCAAAGGTTTAAGCATAAACTCCATTTTCTTCTAAGCTTGCCTTTTTGTGCCATCTCCTTTGCAGCTGTATTGTTGCAAATGAGGTTTCCAGTGCTTAGCAATGTTAGTCACTGATTAGACACAGATTCTGAGCAAGTTTCAAGAGCTGAAACTAGACACAGCTCCTGCTGAGTTATTATCGCCACTGACCTTAAATGTTTACAAATAGTTTATATGGTTTGGCCTGGTTTGGTTTTTCTTCTCTTCCTTTCTGGAGTCATTTATTACCAATCAGGTTTTAATCTACTAGGAGCTTGCAAACTTCTGTTCTACAGCCTGAACCTCCCACTCTGATATTCCTTAGCATACCATAGCAAAACAGGAAAATCTTTAGAAAGGAAGATTTCCAAACCTTCAGGACATTCCATGCGAATGGTTTCTTAGAAAGCAAGATTATATTCCTATTAGAGCAATCTATTTTGAAGCTTAATGAGGGCGAGACTGTGGCTTTCAGCATGGCCCTGAGCAAAGAACCAAGCATTACTGCAGCACATGGCAGGGGAAAGGATTGATTATGCCACATTAGTCCTTTACAAACTCTCCGAGACGGCAGTGTTTTGAGAAACCAGAGCTATCAAGCTACTAAATTCTTCTCCCGTCCCTAGTACTGACCACGTATTAGTTCTCAGGAGGATTATGTGATGTAGTCTTGCTTCATCTCCTGAGTATTTCTGTAGAGCCTCTGGAGCCTGCAAGCAAGCACTAGGGGAGCTCTTTCCCCAACCCCCTCTTTTCTCCTTTGGCAGACCACTGACCTGCTGTGGACAGATTCAAAGTCCTCCTGTACCACCTGGGTCTGAAAAGAAGAGGATTGCTGCTCCTAACTCTTGAGGTCTAAGGCATATTCCGCTGAGCAGAACTTTCAGCCATCCAAATTTTACTCTTGAGAAAGAATTAAAAATGAAATTTCCAACATAGGCCTCTCACATAAGGCAAGGGACGGTGCCAGAAAGAGTGATGAATTTACGGGAAAAAATAGGAAGGTGTGTATATTTGTTTCCTTCTATTGGTATATGGTATGAATTGCACTGTCACATAACTAAGTTGCTTTCCTGTTCCTGCTGTTCTCCTCAGTGGAGTGGAGAGAACAACTGCTCTGGATGCTCATCCCTTAAATGAGGTCTATATATTATTCTGTTTGCGGAAGAAGCTTCCCAATACAATTTTCACTTTTCTGCCTTTTGACTCATACAGTCCTTTCTAGTCACATTTCAGGTAAGAAAGCCTTTTTCTGTAGCCAGTCTTTGGCTGCTGTGATGGACTGGTGAGTGATAATTGAAGTTGCTAACTCTCAAGTACTGAGAACTACTCAGCATATATTAAAAATATTCAAAAAGCTTCATCTGTGCAAAATAGAGGTTATTCCTTCAAAGGAAAGATCACACAGGTCTTGTAGAAAATAGATAAATAGGTAAAATATGTAAAATTGAGGTGATACAACCTATACCATTTTGTAACAGAAACTATAAGATGAAGCCAGTTACTTCCTGATTTATACAAAACAATACATGTGCTTGACAATAATACAGAGTTGCAGCATTATAAACTCTCAAGGGGCTGCACCTCCAGAAAAAAAGGGCTTTCAAGGAGTCAAAATTTCTATTAGCATAACTTTATTGGCACAAGAGATCAAATAAAATATTAATCTCAAGGTGTTGACATAAACATTGAAGAAATTCTGAGAATCACACCAGAGTATGTGCGCAAAATTAGGGTCCTAATTCTGCCCTTATGGCACACTGTTTTCAAGTTCAGGTTATCTGTTTGCTTCCATTCATTTAGCACACATATTCCCCAGCGTTCTCTCTGATATGTTCTGGTCAAACTCATCTTCACCCCTTGCATATATGCAACACATGACTTTGACCCATCTCAGTCATAAAGTTAGAAAGCAACCTGTAATAGTTACCAATTCAGGAACTGTGCTAAAAGAAGGGAATAAAAAAAAGTACTGTTTTATTAGCACAGAAAATGCATGAGACACCAACAGAGTCGCTTTTCTAGGAACCTTTCAGGACCTTTGTGAAATAGATTTTTAGTCGTGGAATCAGAATTAAGAATTTTGGTTGCTAATTGCCACACAACTGCAGTATCATGGCCTGTAAATGCCTAGGCTTTTCTGTTCCAGTCACCCCCCTGATAATACACAGCTGTCTGTTTTGAAATTCACTGATAGCTATAATATAATGACACAAAGAGCAAAACATGTTTATGATATTATTAATGTATGTACTTTTTTGTGCTATATACTAACATTTTTAAAAAAGCATTTTATTATAAGACTGTAAAAAAGAAGTATTTCAAGTATTAAAAACATTGCAGTAGGCATGATGAATGCAATCACATTTGACACTTTTCTTCTGTGAACAATGAAGCATAACCAAACTGCTATGTCTGCATCCCAGCAAATACATTGCCTTTTACTATGGACCAGATTGTATCTTTGCCACATACCCTGTGTCAGAATGAGCAAGCTGAGAAGTGCTTTGATGGTTACATATGTTGTTATTGTGCAGCTCCAACGAACAGTAGTTTCACAAGAATGAACTCTCAGTCTATTTAAATATATGCACTGCAGTGCAACCTCTTTTCTGCTCAGCATATGTCTTGTATTAGGCTTTACGTCTCACCATAATAGTTAAACCTTGTATTTTTTACTGCAGAACTTCTTCTACGGAAGCAAAAGTACCTATAAAAGCTAGTGCTAGCACTACATCTAGAGGAAGCATCATTTCACTTTGAGGCAGCACAAAGCTGTAACTTCATTTCTTGGCTTGCTCCAGTCAACCATAGATTCAGACAGTCTTCGTTCAGTGAGAAACCAGGAGCAGTAGCCAAAAGAGTAGATGTGGTTGTTAACATCGCTGTTTCTGATCCATGAATCATTGAACACTCACCGACAACAGAACTGTGAAATAAGGCTGATAGTGCTCTCACGGGGTGAATGATATTGACAGTCGTGCAATGAAAGGCTAAGAACAAGCTATTCTCAACTATCACCATCTAAATCCAAGGCAATGCAGCCCAGCTAGCTAGTAACTGTTAGAAACAGGGAAAAAAAAACCCGGCAAAACACAGATGAGTGAAGAAAGCCTTTCCAATACTTGTATACATACCATCTTGTGCATCAAGTACTGTTAATAAAATTTTTTGGGTATGATACTTCCAAAATTCACAGGCAATGAAAAAACAGTGTTGAGTGAAAAATATCTTCAGACAATATACACAGCATATCTGGTACTCAATTATTTTTCAGACAATATCCACAGTTACTCTTTACACATATATATGGTAACTATTTGAAAATATTAATCTGCATTGTTGCTGTATTTCAATTTTACGGATTCACCATGCAGGGCTCTTTAAGGGTATTTGTTCAACACTCTTCAAGCTCAATATTTATGTTTATATCCAAAAGGGCCAGTCATTTACACAAGACTAATGCCATTGCATAAATGTGCACCACTGCCCCGTAACAGGCCTTTCCTGAAGTAACAAATTCTTGGAAGAGAGTTGAGGTTCAGAATATTCCTCAGATCTGACTCCACTTGTCCATATTGATCTTAAGGGCAACTTGAATTACTTGAATTCAGGTTTCCTTCAAATCCCATTTGCTCTAGCAGTAGGCAGATCCTCTTAGGAAGCTTCTGAGCATTTGCTTTTGCCAGAAATCAGATATGTGGAAGCACCAGGGAGTATATGTAAGACACGGAAAAGTGGGCTGGCAACAAACATATACAGTGAAGCTCAGGAACAAGGCAAGGCTCTCTTTTTCCCTTCTCTGAAACCAGTGCTGGTTTCAAGGATAGTTATGGAATTGTATCTCAAATACATCTGCAAGGTTGTTTCTCCACTGGAGAGTAGAAAGCTAATGTGTTTTAAGGGATAATGTAGTATGAGAGCACGTTAAATTGTGCTATATGGTCATACTAAGCATGAACATATGGTAATCTGGGATTCTCTAAGGCTTTAAGATATGTTTTCAACAAATGTTTGTATATGTGAATTTGAAATTTGCTTAAGTGTCTATACCGGTAAACCTCAGATCTCATAACACAGAGGCATCTTGGCTATATTTTTTCAAAACCTCAAACTAATCTCCAAAAATGTTTTCTCCATCTGTTCATTATTAGTAAGACTACGATTCCATCATAATTTTCCAGCAGAGGAGAAATAGCATCGCATCAGCTACTGGCACTGTGGGATTCAAGAATCTCAGCAATAGCCTTTCAGTCTCTACCCAAAAGTGATATCATTCCTAGTGCTTAAAAATATACTGGCCTAAATTTTGTTTAAGAGGTACTATCTTCCTGTTATTTAAATGTCTAAGACACATCTCAGACATGTACACAATTTACCTAACTTTGCTTTCACATCACATTCAGTAGTAACTAGCAATCTTCCTCTCTTTTCTTTCCTTCATTTTGGTATTTCATCACCTTAAATACTTATCACTGTCTTTCCTTTAATGTTGGTTACCGTTTTCCTTTTTCTAGTCACACATTATAAATTTTGGTTATTACTTCTGTTTCACTTTTAATAAGAAGGTAAAGGACTGCCAATATTAATTTCCTACCTCAATAATTCTAGTACTTGTCTCATTCATACTGTAATCATTTTCTGTAAGACTTACGAAAGCTGCTACTATTTTGAGATAATAGTAAGTCAGATTTTGCACATTTTTGGTTTGATAAGAGGTTGAGTATGACTAACATCACCCAAAGCCAGTCTTTCTCAGCACAGTTGCAAATATAAGCATCTGAAACCCAGTGCTTGCAAATAGAAAGATTCAGAAAAGCTGAGCAACCCTTCTAAGACAGCATCACCAACAAAAATGGAACTGAGGAACTGCCAGTTCCCAGCCCCATGCATAGTCTATTGAGGCATGCTGCCTACTGCAAATGAACATTTTTCCCTATACCGATTAAAGCAACCTGAGTAACAACAGGCAGGAGCAAGCAGACCTTGAAGCTCCCCATGTTGTAAGGAACCAAAGTGGAATACTGAAGATTAAAAAGTAGGTCAGACTTAATGAATGCATTTTTAAGTAATTCACACTTTAAATCCTGATATGAAATGGATGAAATTTCTGCTCTGTTCCAGTAACCAGAGATTCAACCTAGTGTTTTTATTATGCTAAAATTCTTGTGCACACAGAAATAGCTTATGCATATTTACATCAAAAAAAGGAAATGAAAGAAGCTGCAAAATTAAACTCCCAATTCTAAATAAGAAAACTGCACAGCAAAGGTTGGAGCAGGGCCAGAAGTAGTAAGAACAGACACTTTTACCTAGCAGATATTATATGTGGAAAAATCATGACCTTGCGTAGGAACAGTGGAATTGTCCAACCTACTTCTTACTAGCCTTCCTTCCTCAACTGCAAATAAAAAAGAATTTCTTCTATTACATGCAGAACAATATCTTTCATTCACTATTAATGGACTATTTTTATGGGTTGTATTTTATGACTGAAATACAATGTATGATCAGCTGTTCCACAGATCTTGCCTTGTGCTGGAAAGGACTATAAACTGTAGCAGTTCTCAGTGCTGAATCTGCCTCTGGGTGTTGACACTGGAGCTGCTCCACCTTTGTCTCTTATGCCAGATACGATGCCAAAACATCCTGCTGCTAATGCCAGATATAAAAGAAGCAGAAGCAGTAGAAGGATGGCAGCACACTCTTACCTGGAAAAGCAAAGGCTTTGAAACATAATTGTGCTCCACACTGCAAAAACATGATCTGATGAGTCTCCACTCCTCTTTCAGCTACCCACATTTACGAATGAAGCCAGTGCTTAAAATTTCTTTATACTTAAATACAAGTCCTCAACTCTCCCAGTGGACCTCCCAGGTAGTTCATGTGGGTGTTCTACATAATACTTTAGCCCTTGCTTTTACAACCAAACAGACACTGCTTCTAAAGATGCCTACAGCTTGTAAAGCTAGTGATGTCATTAGGGAAATTCATAGTAACAGCAGCCAGAGGAAAAAATGGTCTAGTTGTCTGCCTATTATTGACAGCACATCAGAAGCTTGTGATGCTTCCGCAGGCACAGGAGAGCCGATACTCCCTAACGAGTAAGAGAGATCCCTCAGACATCAAACTCAAACAAGACATGCACTTGTCCTCACCTTGACTGAGCCCTCAAGGTCCCTTCCAACCCAAAGCATTCTATGATTCTATGATCCTTTCTTATTTTCCTTATTGATTTCACCTTTATATAGATCCACATCTCTATATAGATGTATATATACATACACATGCATATATGAGCAAATTCCATAGTACCAAGATCCATAAGAGCACTAGAATTCAATCATCTGCACATCTAAATTGTTAGACTGGCACCTCACAGTTTTTTGGACTACTTACACCCTCTCAGACAGTTCCCTGGCACATGTGGTGAGTTCAGCATGGCCCAAGGACCCTTCTTAGCAGGGATATGCAGATGACTCATATTGTGGAAGGTAAAATAGGATAGACTATGGTAGTAAACTGATTTTTATTGGGGCCAGAGAGTAAGTCCAAGGACCATTTGATTTACTAGTATACAAGTCATACCTGTGCCTCAGAGGGAGCCCAACCAATGTGAACTTCAGGGAGAAGATACTTAACCAAATGTTTTTCACTTTTCCAGATACTATGAGTATGAACCTTTTCCTCTCTCATCCTTCCTATGCTGGAGCTCTAGTGAAGAGCCAGAAGTCAAGAGTCTCTACTCTTGTGGCCGGAATTTTCAGCACAGTGTTGAAAAACATTCAAGCAGGCACTTAGCCCCTATAGCAATGGATATAGCATATAGTATGCAGCTCTAGAGACTTTGTTTTTTCATATTTACTATATTATTCCACTGAAATTAATGGAGTTGGGGGGGAATTTTATATATATACACACACACATAAAAAAAATCAATCCAAACATCATTAACAGCCCATACATTTCCATTGACTTTAAGGGTATTGCAGCAGCCCTCCAGTAAGACTCAGTCCCTCGAGGGATAGTTATGTAGAGTTCTTTATAACCTACACATGAGTTTAGATTTCCCAAATCCTGATAAGATGATGCCCAGGTTTTCTCAACAGGGAAAGGAGCAATCAGATATTTAGGGTTTCTAGAACCTTCCCTGCATTTTATAATCAGTTTGAGAATTATTAGAGTAAGTATCCTTTTAGACATAGCTGAACAGGCCTCAGACTAAAATGCTACCATAGAGGTAGCATTTGAAGATCTGGAAATACATGAGACATTACAGCAGCTATACACAAGAGCAAGTGGGTAAAATATTGCCCATGCTAACAAAGCTTGAAGTGAATCCTTAACAATTTGCAATATTTGGTCAGTATTAAGCCTCCATTGTTCCAGCAAGACTATATTGACTAAAATCTTTGATAGAATTTAAGACCATAGATTACTGAAAACATTTGTGAGGGAACTACTACATCACACTTATCATTTTCACAAAGAAGCCAGTGCTGAGGTGAAGATTTTTTCTTTTGTTCCTTTTTGTTCAGTGTGAAATGGTGGAAGCATTAGGAGGGGATCAAATGACCCACTGTGGTTATTATACCACGGCAATATGCGCAGAAAACACACCATTCTCTGAGTGCGGTCTTGAGCAGACCCTTCCCTTTGTTGCTGTTGTCCTGATGCGGTGGAGTGTCCTTGCTGCAGAAAGCCCAGCAGGGGCCAAGGACAGAGGCAGCTCTGACACTGCAGGTCGCTGCAGGGTGAAGCGTTGTGCCGAGCTCAGAGACCACGGCTGTCACTCAAGGAATCATTAGCAATGAAAGAGAGGCGGTGAAGCTTGTTGTGTTGTCATCACACAGTAAGAAGGTTGGCTGCAGCCCAAATTAGCTTGCTTAGGGAGTGTGAATCAAAATGACATGTAATCTGAATGTTAATGAAAATTTTCTCTTTCTTCAGACTTCAGATTCCATCCAGAAAGCTGTCATCTGGAAGACATTATCTCTCTCCCTTCCTCTTGCTCTCTTCTTAGGATATGCATTTGCAAATATATATGAAAAGTGGAACTATTAATTTCTCTTAAAACCTGCACTGCTTAGATCCCACTCTCCAGAGCACTGTATTGTTTCCAGAAATGGCCCTGTGCTATTAGGAATTTTTGAACCTGTGCTGTAGCAAATGAAAAAGCAAAGCAGTACTGAAAATGCCCTGCTTTTCAAGCAAGATAATTGCATTCATAGGCAAATAAATGTCATAGCTCTAAACGCTGTTGTACAGTGGTGCAGTTGCACTGTCACACAGGTTTCCATTTACGTTACCAGAGAACTGGATTGTTTAGATGCTATTTGTGATATTCATCCACGTTAAAATACATCAGTGAAAATCACATGTTATTCCACTCAAGACAATAGAGTTACTCCAATGCAAAAGCAGCCTACAGTGATGGAAATTAAAGGGAAGCCTTTAATGTACACAGTCACCCATTTCCTGACTAACATGCAATCATATGCCTCACCACTTGGCAAGAAGCACAGTTAATTTTAATTTGTATCTTTATTTTCCTAACAGCTATTAGACACCTCTGGGTCTGCTGAATTCAGAGGTCCTTTTCTCCCCCTCACGGACTTAAAAGGCAGCTGGAAAATTGAATCTCCTTTCACATGGTGCCCACTACGTACTTGTGTTCTTCACACTACATTTCAAGGAAGTTGCTATATGTGCTACAAAGCAAGTAACAAGTAATCAGTAAGTATAAAACACTCTTTCTTATCAGAATCAGAAGAAAATAAATTACTAGTTTGAGAGACTTGAGATCATAAAATGGTGAACACTACTGGTCTAACTTATAATTGAGTCAGTAAACTATCCAAGTGTTCTTTTCAAATCAACAGACGGATAGATTCTGGCTTAAAAGAGAATATGAATGCCTGAACCTAGCATAAGTAGACTTAGCAACTTCAGACAGACGTTTCAACACAGAAATGTGAACACAGTGCTATCACTGAGAGACAATTCAACATTTGTAAAAGAATTAGGACAATTTCAGGTTTATAAACATACTATTAGTCCAAAAGAATTCAGATTTTAATGAATATTAATACTTAAAGAAGTCTTGGTGGACTTTGAATGTTCTGTATTTGGGCTTTTTTTCAAGTTACATATTTACCCTTTCAACAAAGTTGGTTGTAGAAATATTTTTTTCTGCATTTGAGACAGTAGCACACTCAAGAACGAATGTAAAACAGACTGAAGTCAATCGGGACTATTCCAGTCTGGAAAGAACGTCTGTATCTGCTTAAAGTTGAGTTTCTGATTCAGTGTTATGCTTAGTCAGTGTGTACACTGTTGTATTTTCAAATATTGAACCAAGAACTTGGACTGAGATACAAAAAGAAGACTTAGGTAGCTAACTAAAATTTCAAGCATCTTAGGTCAAAAATTGAAAACCGTAAAGTCTTAAGTTATCCTGAGACACCCCCACATTTTCATAGGCAAGTAAGGTTCCCTGGGCTGCCAGACATGCACAACTGCCCATCTCATCCACTTTTTACATGGGATACATCAGATGTTCTCTAAGCAAACCCAACCCTACAAAACCAAGAATTGAATAAAGAGGCATCACATGGACATCACATAATGAACTGAGTTTGCAAATCTTTGAGCACATAGTACAATTCCTGAGAATAAAATTTCATTGCTCTGCATTCATTTTTTTTACTAGCAATAAAACTAGTTTAACCACTCTCCTCACTCCATTGTGACATCTGCTCATCCCGGTGCAATTATTTGTAGGAACACACTATAAACCAGCACAATGAAATGACCCAAATAAAACACAAACACTTTGGGGAGCTGTTTTTTAGCCCACATCATTCACTGAGGCTGTCTCCAGGACAATGTACAACCAGCTCCATCAGCACAGCAAAAGACAGCAGTAAACTTTGTTACACCTGTGCAGAAAATATCAGACACGCCTTTGTGGCACAATCAGTTTATAAAAGTCTTTAAATATGCTCTTGATGCTACCTGAGCAAGAGAGAGCACTGTTAAGTGACCCAGACTTTCATAAAAAAGTTCTTTCTACTGAGTGCAAACTCATACTACTTCAAGTGTGTCCTCCTCTCCTTCCTTTGAAATATATTCTTAGGAGGAAAATACCGTTAGTGTCCATGCTGACAATGTATCTCTTAGTAAGTTAGCATTTATTTGCTTCTGGTCTCTTAGATCAGCAGTTTTGCAAAATCTGATCAGTGACACCAACTGGAAATGTAGAACACAACATTCTTTTTTAGGGGAAACTGCCTTCTTGTGGTTTCATACCTAACAATTTATTTCTTTTTACTGTTAAAATATGGTCACTAGGTGTTATTTGGACCCTGTTACCAAAGCCACATCACTAGCTAATCTGTGAAAACATTTCTGTCCTCTGATACTCTTGTGTGGGAAGGGGAGGAGTCATTTCTATATTGCTAAGGGCAAACACTGTTGAAAGTCCCATGTGGAGTTCATTCTTTTTTATAGCTCTTGTGTAATGTCTAGATGTAATGATAAGAAGCTTCAATGTGATGATCAGATAAATTTGAAAGTGTGCCAAATGATGAAATAATGTATAAGGAACTGTAACTTGGGCTTGCTTCCACTCACTTAGGTCTAATTACAGCCACTTTACTGACGTGAAAGGTAGTCTCATTATAATCCACATGCTTAGAGGCCGGAAGAAGGTGTAGCATAAAAGAGATTGGTTACTTAATTTCCATCTTCCTATAGCTCCTCAGCATGTCATTTAGACTAACCGTGACTCCTTAACACATGGGTAGAGCTGGAGTAAGTGAGTCTTAAATAAGTGGAAGAAAATCTAATCCATAACATTTCAAACACTATTTTTAAAGCAGGACCACTGTATTTAATAGATATATAAAGACTGTGTACAGAAAATGCTATTGTAAAGTTAAATAATTTGTGATGAATGTTGGCAACTTGAATAATTTCTAAGTTAAGGAATGTCAGGGTTGTTTTTCACATAGGCAACCTATATGCTCTCTTGTACACCTATACTGAGCAGAGAAGAGAGGGATCCTGTGGAAAAGATGGTATACGACCACACAGAGAAACTTAATGTATCCAAGTAAGTGAAGACTTAAAGTTGTACAAAAGCTAGAAACATATCCTAGCCTTCATATGCTCGACTATGGAATATGAGGAAACAATGCATTTTTGTGATTACACATGAATTTCCCTTTTGTAGTGCTAAGAGGAAATCCTGACTGTGTGAAACCACATCCCATCCCTGTCATACACCGTTAATATCCTTCTATCCTGAACTTTCAGCACAGCAAGACAGCTATGACAGAAGCCTTACTGTAAAGCACTGTCACCCAAATTACGTTGCTATTCAAGTGAGAGCACAGCATGCCTAGCTCTCTGTCCTCTGCTGCTTCTCTTGCTCTGGAGAGTTACAGCTATTTCCATTCCCACACAGAGCTGAAAAGTCATTACGAAGGCTGGAGATGGCCACAGCTCTCCAAAGCAGGAGGTAAAACAAAGAATAAAGTTAGCTGTTACCTCTTCTTCCCTTTCCTCACCTTTGAAAGAGCTTCGGCCGCTTAAGTTGCCCTAACCAGAAAAAGGGAATGAGCCTTTAAGGCAGAGTTTAATGGAGAGAAGTCATTTGCAGTGCATGGAATAGACCAAAACAACCCCAAAACAACCAACAACAACAACATTTGGTATCTTCAGAGGCTGAATCTGTACTAGAAATAAAATGGGTCACAACCTACTCTAATGCACTGTCACAGAATAGCTTGCATCTCCTCAGCTATCTTCTCCTCAGAAAGAGGTGGCACCCTTTACTCTGCCTATTGAGAAGAAATTCAAGAAGTGTACTCTCCCCAGAAAACATGTCTAAGCTCGGTCTGGGAGGATGGTGATTGTCACAAGGCAAAACCTTGTGAGGCAGCATCTCTGTTAAAAGCACAGATAACCATAAGGCAAAGGTCAATCTTAATGCTCACTGGCTTTTTTTTTTAATTTTTATTTAGGACAGATTTAGTCAAAGTGTGACTGGAGAAGGAAGAGGTGTCTGGTCTTCTCCCTTCTGTAGTCTCTCAGCAAATCCTGGGAACGTTTAATAGTCTGTTATTGCTGCTCCTACTGCTGCTGTGGCAGTAATACGACTCCAGCCTTTGAACGTTCCTATATTTAGCTATAGCCATTATTTTGAAACATTGCCAAAGCATGCCGAGGAGTGCAAACTAAAGCAACGCTGATATAAAACTCAACAGCAGCTCAATAGAGATCTATGGCATTAAAAAAACACCCTCTTACTTCTTCCTTCCTACTTCCTTAGACCTAAGGGGATTTCTTTTTGGCAGCAAAACACTGCACCTATAAGGCCTTCAATGAAAAGGCAGCAAGAATCATTTATAAAGGGGAACAGTAGGCAACTTAAAAACCAGCTCCTAGTTGTGTGATCTACACCCACCTTTGCCAGGTAATACACAGATCCTTGACCTGTGACAGCTGTCAAAGCATCTTAAAATTACAGAGCAATGCAGGAGAACCATGAATCAATACAGATGATACAGCAGCACTGTGCTGCTGCAAGAGTCATCTCTCAGGAAAAGTATGTAATATGTGCAGCTGGTCACATGTTTTGCTTTTGGTTTTCTCCTTGAGTAAATCAGTAGGCAGAAGTATAAAGATTTGACTACTCAGGACTATTGCAGGTTATTTTGTGTACACTTTTTCCAAATTCACCACACCTTCTGGAAATTGTGTACTGTGCAGTAATCACTGCTGCTATCTCAAATCTACAGTCATCACACACAATCGTTAGAAATATGCCTATGCATCATTGTTTCATAGTCTACGTGGAGATAATGTGTAAGGGAATAGGGGTCACATACCATCCCATATGATCTCATGCCATGCCACCTCAGGTTTCAGTGCCGTTAGTCAGAGGCATGAACTGGGAGCTGAAGGCCAGTTTACATTGGAAGGATATGATTCAGTTGCCCATAATTACCAGTTTTTATGTCATTGCTGAGACTGTCTTGTTTGCAGAAACTGCTGATGCAGATTAATGCAACACAGGCAAATTTTGCATTTGCAGAAAAAATGAGGTGGAGTTCTTCAGGGTCTCTGTTTTGTCTGCTGTTTCTGCACGCAGTTACCGGTGATAACACTTGGAGCTGAGCAGGCATATTCAGAAACAAGATGAGGTCCCAATATATGATTTGTTTAAAAGCAGTTATATGAAATTTCCTGGAAGTTAATAAAAGCTTACTGAGACACCCTAATAGTTTCAGACCTGCTTTTTGCAAAGTATTAAACAAGGAAGTACTAAGCATTCACTGGAAACTGTTGAACATCCAAACCATTTGCACATGCTGTCTTAACTGCTTCCTTTTGAAAACAAACAGTATCTCTGAGGTACTTTTAAGTGTCAATATTTCCAATCTCACTTGAAAGAAACACCTTTTATTTATGAAATATATCTTCTTGATACAATATTCTGAAGTTAATCAGATCTGCTATCTTAAATCAACCTTTGATTGCTAAAATTTAGCCAGTATTTTTTTTTTCAGTTTTACTTTCAGCATTCTAAGGAATTTTATGAAATATGAGCTGTTATTTGTGCTCAGATCCAGAAAAAACCTCTCTTGTATCTGAAAAGCAAAGGGTTGGGTCCAGCGTCCCCAAATGATACATCCAATTAAATCTGAAGTATGCAGTTCACAAATTATGGAGGATGGCTTCCGCTCAAAGCTACAAGAGTACTTAATGTTATAGCTGTTCATATGGCACAGTGCATGGTATGCAGTTTCTCTCTAGTGTTAGTTTTCTTGATAAACATCACTTTTCCAATTCAAATTCCATTCTCTTACTTAGTATGAATAGCCCATCCTTTGCTCAAAATATTGAAAATGAGTAAGTAAAAATGCCTCAGTTTTTATTCTCCAAATTTAATTTGGAGCAGCAAAATTTAACTGATTATATCAGACAATGCAAGAACCAATTGCTTCTTTGATATTTAGCATAAAAAAAAAATCACAACTGGATGGTTTGGGGGTCAAAAAACACACACACCCACACACCCCCCTGCCAATTTATTACCAGTTGTGTGTCTGTGTGACAGACAAAAAATATACAACATATCCTGCAACTTTTTAAATTTGTAATTTCCTGTATTGTTAGAGATTGCCTTTCTTCTTTACTTACTACTAAACATGCTTCTGGCTTCCATGCTCATTTCTCAGCCTGGTACATACAGCAGCTTAATCTGATGTCATCAAATGTCTTTCCTGTGAATGTTTACAAGAAGAGAAATATCTTCTGAATGCTATAGTAAAAGAGGTGTTTGAAGACACTGTCAGAACTGGGAGCCATTCAACATAATATCAATTATTTGGATGCTTTAAAAGAAAGTTTTGAAGTTGCTAAATATACTTCCCAAAGCCTATTGGTCACTCTTGTTGGGTTAGGTTACATTCTGCCTAAAAGGTTGGGAAAAATGGCTTAAGGTCAATAAGCCTTTATATCCTCTCAGAGTGCTTGAAGCTCTTGTGAGGCAGGGGCCGCTGCGCCAAGAAGCACTCAGAGTTCTGCAGGGCAGCGCAGGAGGACACGGCCAACCTGCAGGGTGAGCCTGGGAGGAAGAAGTCTTACATGGGTCGAACAGAGGGAAAAGAAAAACTCACAAGAGCCAAATTAACTTAGAATCAAAGAATCATAGAATGCTTTGGGTTGGAAGGGACCTTTAGAGGCCATCTAGCCCAACCCCCCTGCAGTGAGCAGGGACAGCTTTAACCAGATCAGGTTGCTCAGAGCCCCGTCCAACCTGACCTTGAATGTTGCCAGGGATGGGGCCTCTACCACCTCTCTGGGCAACCTGGTCCAGTGATTGACCAACCTCATGGTAAAAAATTTCTTCCTTATGTCTAGTCTAAATCTATTCTTCTTTAGTTTAAATCCATTATTTTTTGTTCTGTCACAACAGGCCTTGCTAAAAAGATTCTCCCCATCTTTCCTGTAGGCCCCCTTTAAGTACTGAAAGGTCGCAATAAGGTCTCCTCGCAGCCTTCTCTTCTCCAGGCTGAACAACCCCAACTCTCTCAGCCTGTCCTCGTAGGAGAGGTGCTCCAGCCCTCGGATCATTTTGGTGGCCCTCCTCTGGACCTGCTCCAACAGGTCCATGTCATTCCTGTGCTGAGGACCCCAGAGCTGGACACAGTACTGCAGGTGAGGTCTCACCAGAGCAGAGTAGAGGGGCAGAATCACCTCCCTCGACCTGCTGGCCACGCTTCTTTTGATGCAGCCCAGGATTCGGTTGGCTTTCTGGGCTGCAAGCGCACATTGCCGGCTCATGTCCAGCTTTTCATCCACCAGTACCCCCATACTTCCATTCATCTTCACCGGGTATAGGTTGCACACGCGTCTTTTTCTTAGTTCAACAGGTAAGTGTACCTAAGTAGCCAAATATTTGGACTGTTACATCTAATAAATGTGTCTAGTTACTGTGGTGTTCTCCTGTACTCTTATTAGGCAACACTTCTCCTTAGTAGAGAAGCTCACGGCATGTTTTTGTTTCCTTTTCAAATTTTCAAGACAAATATAGCAAAAAGAGCTTTCAAATTTTTTTTTTTTTGGTTTTCTTTTCTGATGTTTCCAAAAGCCAAAAGGAAGTATCGCTGATAGTTGTGGTTGTTTGGGTTTTTTTAAAATCCTGAATTTTCGAATGGAAATTTCCATTTAAATAAAAAGCTGCTGTTTAAAAAAAAACCAAACCAAAACCATTTTGGTTTTTTTTTGACCAGATGTACTTTTTTGACCTTAGTTTTGGAACCACACAGATTAACTGTGAGCATGTCAGTAGCCTCACTTAAATCCAGCACACACAAGTCTGTCCAAATGCAAATTTAATTCACTCTCAAAACAAAACCAACCAAACAAACAATGAAAAATGATCAGGTCTTGTAAAACAGAGTCATAAAGCATAATAACTAGAAACGTTAACAGAGGAGAAACAGAGGGAACCATTCTAAGAGTCTATTCTCCTTGACAAGTGGTATTTATTTAAACAGTCTTCTTGCTTCAATCTCCTGATTATTACACAAATATTTTATGCTCTGGTCGTTTTACAAGTGCATTAGCTCTTAGGAGAAGTGTAGAACTTTTATTAGTGCTCTATGAGACTGTTATAAAAAACCCCACCTGGGAGGTTTAAATTTTAAATCTTCAGCTCTACTAATTATTCTCTAAGGGATTAATTAGAATAACTTTTTTAGCTTTCCAACAAGTTTATACTCACATTTACACTGAGTTAAGAAACAGCCTGCACTGTGATCACAGAAAAATTCTGTTTGTTTCTTTAATATATAAACCTGCTGATAAGGGCTCACAGTAGTTACAGTTAAAACAAATTTACATGCCAACATAACAGTTTTAAAAGGACACATTCACATTTCCATTTGTTCTTGTCCTGTGAGTTCTCTGGGCAAGGATAATTATTTATAAATAATTTAAGAAAGAAGTTGAACGTGGTTACAAGCCATCCATGTTTTTGATATGCTCTGTGTAAGAGGATCTGGTTACTCAATCAGTTTGCAAAGGTATTTTGAAGTTATCTAACATTTTGTTAGTGTCTTTCCCTGAGTGTTCAATCAGATCGTACTTTTCAGACTACCACAGAACAGGCCTAATTAAAAAATAACCTCCCACCTTCACCCCCATGACCTTAGACCTTAGCCATATTTTAGAAATAAATTGTTGACATCAGAGTCTTAAGTCTGAATTAGACACAAACATTTAACCCATGCTCTGATATTCATACTTCTAGGTACAAATTGGGAGTCCTAGCTCAGAGTCCATATTTCCAGAGAAGCTTGCTAAAATCCTGATCTCTAAAAAACATTGTTGGCTGCTATACTCACTTGAAGCATGACAGGGATTTAAAAAGGGGAAGAAGATAATATTAATGAAGAAAAAAGATGCTAACATTCAGATATCAACAGCAAAACTGTCTGTTGGAAATGGTCCCTGTTAACCTGTGCCCAGCATTAGATTGGGACTGTGCTGGTTGGCCTGGGCCAGGACCATGCTTGGGACCATTCAAACAATCAAACAGCATAAATTATCAAGTTTATTTTTACTAATAATAATTTTTATTAATTATCATTTTTACTAATAAGGTGTGAAACACCTTCCAGTCACTGGCCAATCAACTTTCTTCAGAACAGATATGAGTAGTTCTTTTTGAGATGGTAAACTAACTCTACTTTTAAGAGGATTCAAAAGTGAATTTCCAGTCTTGAGTCCTCGCTTATTTTCTGTTGTTTACTAGAGAGATGGCAGTCAATGTTTGCCATGAGTAAATCGTATGCCAGACTGAGGATATCAAGGCACCAACTGACAACCTAACTCTTGCAGCTTTGCTGAGGAAAGTTCTCACTGTTCCTGGATTTCCTTGTGATCATGGCATCTGGCACTTTGATAGAAATCCAGTGCTCTGGAAAAGTTCATCAGTTCTTTGTTTGCCAAACAGGTATGGCAACAATGCACAACCATGCTGAAGTAAAGTTTAGTTGATTCCAAAAACGTGTCAGCTGAAAAAAGCTAGCTTCTACATTTCAAAACAGGTAAAGTCAATGATAACAGAAATTTCCTTTATGTCTCTTCATATTATAATTTAGCTTCAGGATCTTCTGTGTGTTCATTAAGAAATCTGGTATTCCCTTAACCATTAACAACTATACATCGGAACAAGCCAATGAACCTGGATATAGCCTTCAAGTGAGATGGAGCACAGCTCAAGCAAAGGTATCCTTTATGAATCTCTCTAGTCACTGAGGATCTCACTGAGTGTATATGCATCCCACGGGATTTCCTAAAACCTTTAATCTTGAGAACTGCTTCAATCAAGCTGTGACATCCTAACTAATGAAACACTGTCTGTCACAGTTAACTTTTGATGAGCAAATTGCTTCCGAAACATGCCTGGAACTTCTCTAGACATGTTTATTGCCCAATACATGGAAAAAAATAAACACATTCAAGTGTACCTCCTCTTGCAAAACTGGTGGTCAGTGTAAATAACTGATTTGTCATGGTCATTTAATTTTTGCATGTAGCCTATTATAATATACAGTTTGTCAATCACTTGCTTTACAAATATTTTCAGTGGGGAACAAACTCTACTCCATTGTTAAGCCCATAAAATATATGACTGCATTGGAAGGATGGTGGTGTGTTTAAAATAAGCAGCACCCCTAATGTAACCTACTGGATTTTTGGAGGACCACCTCATGTTCTGACCAGTCACACTATTTGAATATTAAAAAGTTTGCAACTTTCCACGATGAGTGAAAGTCCCCTGAAAGCAAAGTAACTTTTGTTCACAATGTTTTTACAATCATTTTGAGACCACTGCAAACAAGAGACGGGAGTAAGTCAGTAGATTTTAAAGCAGGTTTTGGTGATGCTTGGTCATAACAGGTAGAGATATCATATGGGTTTTTTAAGTCAAAGATCAAAAGTGTGAGACATGTAGAAGCACAATTTTTAGCCAACATGATGTTTACCCTCTACAGTGGTAACAAATAAGACTAAAATCAGTACTGACAAATAGGCAGTAAAAATATGCTTTAATTTTTTCAAACTGACAGCTTGATCTCTATGGCTCTTTGCTGAGTAGGAGTGGTTCCAAGGCCAGGCTTCAGATTCACTATCCCTCTACTGCAAGGACAGATGGGAATTATACAGACTGACTAGCCTTGTATAGGATGGCACAAGGAAACTATGGCTGGGAGGTACTGGTTCGCAGGAAGACACCGAGCTGCAGGGCATTCAGTTCATATAGATCTAGACATAGCCTATGAGAGCAAGGCCAAGTTTATCTTGCAGACTGCCGTGTAGCTTGTTCAGAGCTAGTTTATGTATTTCTAGTCTTTCTGGTGAGTTAGAGGCCAACTCCTCTATGAATACTTTTCTTCGCTGAACAATTTTATTTTTCTAACACTTTAACTCTTAGGAATATTTTTTCCCAGGAGGTCTCAGGGGGCTGGTAGCTATGGCTTCAGCCACTTTATAGAGGAATTCATGCATTACAGGAAAGCCTCCTTCTAGTGATTCAGATGCAGATTTTGGCCTTAATGTATTGACAGGTTCTAAAATAGCAGGCAAAACTTGTTTAGATAAGAGCCTTATTCTGTGGACAAACACTATAGTCTGTGAAGTTTTTTCAGTATTCTTTAATAGAGCGTCAAAATGCCTATTCCCCCATAAAAAAACAGACACTTCAAATTATTTCCTCAGAGTTGGAGGAAACACCAGCTGTCAAACGTGAACAGTGTGTAACACGCAATTGCCTAGCCTGGAAAAGCAAGCAAAGCACCTCTTTAGATTGTGGGGTTCCATTTTTATAAAAGAGATTAGAATCCTTTAAAGTTTACCATACATTTGAATTATGCAGTAAACATCTACCCATTGGCAAAGCTATGAAACCTTCCACAAAGTTTAATTTCATGATACACTTCAGTAGACCCAGCAAACTATTGCAATTAACTCTGCCACTACATGCAAGAGCTGCAACAAATGCCAATTTTACACTTGGCAAATTTGGAAAACCTAAAGATGATGTACCTTCTGCTTTGCTGTATAAGAGCTTCCATCCATTGGCAGTAAGAATCATGGTGTTTAAATTTAATTTTCTTTAATGTAATCATTTTTCACCTCCTATGTTTTAAGGCAATTTGAATCAATATGCCATGCAAGTTATTAAGAGTCCATAGTTGTAACCATTGCAAATACTGAATCCTCTGAAGAAAAATGTAATTTGTACCGAATTTCCTGCTTTTTCTCACTGGCCGGTTATAATAGTATTTACTTTGATTTGATTTGATTTTTTTTGAGAACAGATAATAATATGTTTAATATTATTTGCATAAAGACAGATGTTTCCTAATCTTGTACTGGACCTTCAATAAAACAAAAATTCTTCATTGAAAGAACAAGTTCCGCTCTCTTGTTCTCCCATTATAAGATACAAGGTAGTGGTTTAATCAGGTCTGCCAAGTCTTGCACTTTGCACTTAGCTCAAGGATCCACTCACATGACACTTCCCAGAATATGGCACATTCCTAATGCAACAGCTGTGGCTGTGATTCTGCTGCTTCTAGACATCTCACAAGAATTTCTACGACATCAGTTGTGTCCAATGAATGACTTCTCTAAGAAGGAAAGACCATGGTACCGTGAAGCCACCTTGGAGGTCACATACCTTCTAAGAGGACCCTGCAAGCAAGGCACAGGCTTAGAGCTGTTTTGTCCCACAACCTCAGGTAATGCAGGAGAGAAGGTAAAAGGTGCCCTCTCACAGCACCTAATACGGGGAAAGATACATACTCTGTGCATGTTCTTCAATATTATTAGAAATTAGACAATATATCTGAGATACTTTATCCGATAGGTATTACAGAATGGTTATATAGAAGTTTTAGCGTTGATCATAGAATCATAGAATCATAGAATGCTTTGGGTTGGAAAGGACCTTTAGAGGCCATCTAGCCCAACCCCCCTGCAGTGAGCAGGGACAGCTTTAACCAGATCAGGTTGCTCAGAGCCCCATCCAACCTGACCTTGAATGTTGCCAGGGATGGGGCCTCTACCACCTCTCTGGGCAACCTGGTCCAGTGATTGACCAACCTCATGGTAAAAAATTTCTTCCTTATGTCTAGTCTAAATCTATTCTTCTTTAGTTTAAATCCATTATTTTTTGTTCTGTCACAACAGGCCTTGCTAAAAAGATTGCCCCCATCCTTCCTATAGGCCCCCTTTAAGTACCGGAAGGTCGCAATAAGGTCTCCTCGCAGCCTTCTCTTCTCCAGGCTGAACAACCCCAACTCTCTCAGCTTTTCCTCACAGGGGAGGTGTTCCAGCCCTCACATCATTTTTGTGGCCCTCTTTCTAAGTTTCCTGGGGAGGCACTTGGTATGACCAAGTGTTAGATTCTTACCCAAAGGCATCCCGATGGGGGGGAAGAGAGGCTCAGCCCGTCAACTGATCCCAGAGGTCAGAGTAGTACACGATGGTATCTTCCCCAATATCCCCTCTTAGGCTAATTTATATTATTATTTACCTTTCAGGTGGAGCTTGAGGGACTCTAGTCATACATACTTTGTTACAATTGGTGTAAAGTTTTCTCGCTTCGTTTTAAAGGTATAGGCTCAGGAAAATTCAGAGCGCAGGCTCAGTGAGGAGCGGTCTCACCTTGGAGGCGGGTAGGGTTTGGGATGGAGGTGTGTTTTGGTATTACAATGACATTATAATGAGTAAAGGTTACTAAAGGACAGCATTTTGTCAACATCATGATGGTTTGTTGCCTCCGGGTATCACTTATACAGCTTATCAGTGCCATGGTGCCCCTCCAAGTTCCCTTATCACAGGGCTTGGCCGTGATGTCTCCACACCACTGCACCCCTTGGGCAGTTCCTCTTAGAATCAGCACACCAGGCTCCCCTGGGTTGCGACATCCAAGATTACAGGCTTGGGGAACTTCTTGTGGAATCAATTCCAGCTGCATACCACCCGGATTGCTTCTTCAAATGCTGTGCCTTCCTTGAAATCGTAAATCTAAGTCTATTGCCCAAGTCACCTCCAGCAACTAGTCCACACCTGCCTCTCCCAACAGAACAAAGTGTTGCACTCTCCTTTCGAAGATTGTCTCCTGTCAGAATCCAGGTGATACCAAACTGGCAGAAGACTGAAGACTGGCAGATGAATGTCTCCTTCCAGAGAGAAATTTTGTACAAAAAGCAGATCCCCAGTGTATATTCTAGGGATAATATCCCACAAATATTACGAATTCTATGGGTACCAAGAGAAATAGGTCAAGATGTGACCTGATATTTGATAAGGTAGGAAGATGACGTTTCCCCTTGTATTACAGACTTGTATATTTTCCTTAAAGGAAGGATGTGCCCTACATCGTTCAACTGCAGTGAAGGTTTTGGCTGTCAGAGGAGCAAAACGAATCTTCAGTACAGAAGTGGCATTCTGGTAGACCAAATGAGCCAAGCCACCATCAATCAGAGGGGGAAACCCTGCCATCAGGATGATCTACAGCATGTTTTTCATTATTTTTCTGAATTAATAATTTCAAATTACCCTCCTTTTATTTAAAATTCTGTTTGGGAAATAAATGTTCAAAGAACATTTTGCAGTGATACAACCCTCAGGGAGAGAAAAGAAACTTCCGCAGTATCAACCTCCACCATGACACATGAGAAACGTTAACTTAAACCAAGTTGGTTTTCTTCACTCATGACTCAAAATCCTCAGTACCAAATACACAAGCGACCAACAATTCAAGCATTTAAAGATACTGTATATACATGCTTATTCTAACTATTGAATGGAATGACAGGGCACAAAAAAAAAATTTGGCTTATTGAGCTGTCCAAGACAAAGGAACACTGCTGTTTTTATTTCAGTCGAAAAATGTGAGATATAAGGAAGGAACAAAAGGACCAATGCCCATGCTTTACTGCTTAGACTTTATCAGAAATAGGGTTACAGAGGCACAGACACAGCTCCAGAAGATGGGATAGACCAAAAGAACCTTAGCCAGATTCTTGGAGGAAGCTGTATCTACAAACACTTCAAGAAATTGTTAGTCTAAGATCTTATATAAGCTGGCTTTGTATACACCAGTTCAAATTCATTAGTAACTGGGTTAAGGGATAAAAAAATCTGTTGTGACCCCTTTGACAGACATAGTTTAAATTAGTAATATACTTTTTATTTGGTAGCCCTTAATTACAGATATCATACTATCATCCCACTCTTCAAATTTAGTATTTTATGACTCTTCCAAAATAAGTTGTTTGGTCAGTGAACACAAACACATACAATTAGAATCACTCACTATGCAAGTTTTTGTGAAAAGGTGTTGTAAATACTGACATGCATTGGAAAACTCTTTAAATTCTTTTTTACTGCTGGGAAGTAATAAAAGTGTTACATACCTTCTGGTATCTCATCTCTTAATCAATATGAATTCCCAGTAACAAGCAATGAATTCCAACCTAATTGAAACAATTAGCCTAACACTGTTGTCAAGAAAATACACTATTATAAATCATGACATATTAAGTATTAATTTCTTAATCTAATTTGAAGTATGACTGCACACAGCCTCTCCATGATATTCACTGTTGATAATACAAATGTTGGCTGTAAGCCTGCAAAGTGATCAGTGTGAGTTTATATTGGCACGTAGGGTCTGTACATTTATATCACATTGTAGAATCTAGCGTACAGGGAAAATAGAAATGAAGAAACAGTGCAGAAGTTTTTTATGGTTGGCTCTCCCAATCTGGGAATCTTTTCTGCAAAAGTCAAGATCACCTATGGAAAGTTTGGGAAACAAGGCTCAGATGCATGCAGAAATAACCTTGGAATAACTCATTACTAGACAATAATAATTCTTAAATTAGTAACTTAGTTGTATTCTTAATAATAATTCTTAACAATTTAATTCTTTAATTACATTCTGAAGCTGGAGTTCTTAAACTGGAAGCCTCCAATAGTTTATTATACTAATTCTTATTTGGATTGTGTGTTTACATGAAATTATTCATATTACATAAAAGATATATACATAATAAAAGACATGTCCCTCTGAAAAACACATAGTCTATAAAAAGCTAATATAAAATAATAAAGATAATAAAAAGGGAAGATATTCTCAATGCTATTTTAGAGATAGGAGAACTGAGAAATCAATGTCAGCAAGATGTCTCTCATTTAGACATGTGCATGTAATTTGTCATCTAAATTCCTTCATAGTAAAAGGAAAGATCTAGACGCTTACCTCATATGTACAGTTCATCTCACCCCAAGGTAAACATCAAAAGCAGCTTAGTAAAGTTGTGCTATAAAAGTGACTGCTAAGGGAAATCTAGTATTGTTAGCTCACGTCTAGCTCCCTGGTGTCCATGACTAAAGGTATACCAAGCAAACTGCAAGTAGGCTTTCTTTTGTCTAATTTTCACCATCCAAAAAATAGATATCTAGCCTTAGCTAATTTTCTTTGTTCTTTCTGTAGTTAATAGAGAAAGACAAGCAAATCCAGAAGGTAATATTCTTGTATCTGTCTTTGAATGGAATTACTTTCTGGAGCTTGAACAATGTATTTATGTTTCTCAAGTTAGAGTAGAGAAACTCACACTCTCTGGCTTATTCAAGCCTGTGCAGACAAACTACAGCAAATTAGGAAATGAAGCAAAGTGTCAAATCCCAGACGACTATTTCAGCCAAAACAACATATTTCTTTTCTGAGGTGTCTCTTTTGATTTGCTGCCTAATAAAACAGTAGTGGAATACATATAAAAGACCTACCTTGTATTAGGAAGATCTTAAAAAAATCTTGATACATAAAGACCTATATGCACACAACAAGATCACTTTCTGCACATGTAAAATATACCCTGCTCTAGAATGATATTTTATATCATATAATAATCCTGAATGGAAATTTAGTGTAGAGAATAGCAAATATCATTCCCTGAGGACTTTTTCATAAGTTGGCCTACATCTCAAAAGAACCTGTATCAAGGTCAGGTTGGATGGGGCTCTGAGCAACCTGATCTAGTTAAAGCTGTCCCTGCTCACTTCAGGGGGGGTGGGCTAGATGAGTTCTAAAGGTCCTTTCCAACCCAAAGCATTCTATGATTCTATGATTCTGTGACCACACAGCCTACATTTTATTTTATTTAACAATCTCACTGGTTATTTTAAGAACCACTTATCTAGAAAAGTAGTAGAAGTAGAGGAAATGTTTAAGAAAATGTAGAAGAGAGTTATCATTTTATGCAAACAAGAAAAGTCAGTCCCACATGACACAACACACCATATGTCACCGAAATATATTTCTGGACCACAATTTCATAATCACTGCATAAAAAATTACCAGAAAAAATTATGTAAGAATATATAGAAGGGAATAATTCCAAGCAGAGTATTTCTTTGGTTTCAAGGCACTTTCCAAATTTCTACAAACTGCTGGATTCTTGTATTAGATCAGGTAAAAGATCCTTGATCCAATTGTACCCAACATCATTAGATGAATGCTGACTTAGTCAATGATCCTATATTACTGTTATTACTATGAGACTTTTGCTACTGGATCAATAGCAGTCTAATCTGCCTCTAAAGATCACGGCATTTACAAGAGTTTGCTTTTGTTCTTGGATCATTTGAGATCCATAGAGAGTTTTCATGTCAGTAATGATGACGTTTGGGACATAAGAAAACAGCCACCCGTGTAATTTTGTGATGGAGTAGTCCCACAAATGAACAGATTCAAACACAAAGCAGAAAACACATGCAAAAAGACTTAGCAAAAGTTTTAAAGTGTAGAGTCCTAAATGCATAGTTTGGAAACTAAGCAAAAGACAACTGCCAATGTTGGTCTAATATGCTAATGGCAGAGATTTTCAAAGCACTTCTAGGAGCTGAAGCATAATACCACTGAGAGTCAATGGGAACTGTGATCCTAGGCCATGTAACCATCATAAAAATTGTAGACTGTGTATCACAGAGTAACAGAATCACAGAATGGTTGAGGTTGGAAGGGACCTCTGGAGGTCATCTGGTCCAACGCCCCTGCTCACGCAGGACCACCTAAATCCAGTTGCCCAGGACTGGTTTTTTTTAGTATCTCTAAGGATGGAGACTCCACAACCTCCCTGTGCAGCCTGTTCCCAGTGTTCCATGACCTTCACAACAAAAAAGTGCTTTCTGATGTTCAGATTGCACCTCCTGTGTTTCAGTTTTTGCCCATTGCCTCTGGTGCTGTCACTGGGCACCACTGAAAAGAGCGTGCCTCCATCCTCTTTGCACCCTCCCCTCAGGTATTTATATACATTAATAAGATCCTCCTGAGCCATCTCTTCTCTAGGCTGAACAGTCCCAGCTCTCTCAGCCATTCCTCATATGTGAGGTGCTCCAGTCCCTCAATCATCCTTGTGTCCCTTCACTGAACTCTCTCCAGTATGCCAGTATGTCCATGTCTCTCTTTTACTGAGGAGCCCAGAACTGAATGCAGTACTCCACGTGTGGTGTCACCAGTGATGAATAAAGGGGAATGATCACCTCCCTTGACCTGCTGGCAATACTTTGTCTAGTGCAGCCCAGGATACCATTTGCCACCTTTGCAGCAAGGGCACATCCCTGGCTCATGTTCAATCTGTTGTCCACCAGTACCCCCAGGCCCTTTTCTGCCATGCTGCTTTCCAAGTGGGTGGTCCCCAGCATGTGTATGGGATTGTTCTTCCTCAGGTGCTGGACTTCACACTCCTTGTTGAACTTCATGGGGTTCCTGGCAGCCCATTTCTCCAACCTGCATCCATTACAAGGAATTTATTACTGTGATAACCATTTTGATTCTTGTAACTGAAACTGAACTCTTGTGTTTCTGGATCTTTTTTGTGAAAGAAGAGTCAAATGTGTGTTTTTCTTCTGTTCATGGACAAGCATATTTTCATTTCAACTACTTCCAGTGGGAAATAATTCAAACTGAGAGAAGTGAATATATTCTTTCCTTTGCAACTTTCATACTATAACAAAGCCTTCTCAGTTTTCAGGACATTGCAAGCAGGAGCTCCCCCCACACACTCCAAGAAAATGATGGAAAGGACAATTGTATTTTGTTAACAAACAAATGTTAAGACATAAGGTAAAATTATGCCTGAGTGCACAGAATTTATTCTTTCCAATAAAGATCTAGTAATAAAAAAGATGAAAGACTTATTAGTTGTTCTCAGTGGGAAAGTGATTTGTATTTTTTTATTATACAGTACAGATTGCTCTTCAGTAACATGTAGAGCAAAGTACTTGAACAGAACATAAGTGTCACGTGAATCAACATCTAAATAGTCTGTTGGGGGTGTATATAATAATTTTCTAGTTGTTTTTCTATAGAGTAAATATCCAAATCAAAATAAAGCTACATTAATTTGACTCACTTGAACTGGACTGGGGCTTCAAGAGGGAGCCAAGGGAGAAGAATAAGCTATTGAAGCTGTTCAAGTCAACAAGCATACCTCTTGATAGTTGAGGTTTTAAATTGCTTTCTTCATCCTCACCTCATTGGTGCTTAAGCTACTGAAAGAAATGGCTCCAGCATGTACTCTGGACTGATTAATTTCCATGGTACTTATAAATTTGATTCCATTATAAATTGCATTGCAAAAGTACTGTCGTCAGTTAAGACAAATATCTGTGCATAAACATGCATAAATTCACCAGCACTGACTAGCCCTGGAATGTTTTATTAAAACATGTAGTATTAATCTGTAGGTTCCTAAAGTGGCATGAAAATAGTCTGGATGGTAGCAGATAGGAAAAAAAGTCTGCTACAGTAATAAAGCTTTTCTTTTGTTCCAGCAAGACACAGCAATGTGAAAAGATACTACTGGCCTGATCCTTGCGTTTTGGTGTAGGCAAATTAGTGAATTCAAATCAGTGGTTTACCAGTTTCCCCACATCCTGTTTTGTTCTAAGCATTCTGAATTCAGCTTGACTAATTTAGGTATCAATGCTAAAGGATGAAGCTAAATTTGCTTGATGGACTGAGAACCCTCTAAATATGAGAGGAATTTCCAAAAATTAAACTCTAAGAAGAGATGTTTTCTCTATTTAGGCATCACTTTCACCTCCCCCTCAAATATAAGAAAAAGCTAAATACAAAATATTGAGTCATAAAAAGGCTTACCTCAAATCAGTGGGAAATTGTATCAGGAAGAATTTATCCCCAAAACACTTCAAAATATAAAGTTACTGAATTTTTAAATACAAATCAATGTGAGGTTAGTGGAAATAATATCATGATACATTTCAGGAGTAAGGAGCTCCCTATCATTTGACTTCTCTGAGACATACACCATCCTTTTCATTTAATTTATCCACAGCTGGCAAAATTAAGGAGATCTTAGAATTTTATTTCTTGGAATTGTGTTTTGGCCCTCCAAGCTTTGCAGCTGCTAAGTTCAATATTTTATTGCAAATCTCCCCACATTCCAGGGCTGTTTCTTTTTCTTGTCCCATCACATAAGCATTCCCCTAGGATGCCACAGAGTGTGTTTCATCGCTGGACTTTCCACAGAAAGGAAAATGTACCATGAAGAACATCTGGAAAGTTTCTCATAATAAGAAAGCTCTATTAGAAGTGAGTATTTTATATTATTTTTGAGAATCCCTTAAAAAAAGAAAAGCAAAATAACCCACGGAGAAATAAGGTTGTTTTCCAAATATCCCATCACACTACACCTATGGTCAATATCAAGATGTTGGCTCTTGTGGCCAACAACCAAAAATGTTAGACCCCATAATATTTTTTTTTTTCAGTGTTTGAACAAGCAGTTTCCTGTCTTTTCTGTTTCTGCTCTTTGTGATTCAGAAACCTCCATAAATATCTACAATATCATGTTGCCATCTTTTGAAAAATCTTTCTCTCAGTGTCTCCTTTTCCATGATGTGCAGAGAAGCTGTTAACCTGTTATACTGATTGATCTTATATCCTCACTTTTCTGTCCATAGCTATCTGTTAGCTCATTTCTTATATAGACTGTTCAGGATATGAGCCATCTTTTTAATATTTGTAGATAATTAATTAATATCTATTAATTATATATATTAATATCTATTAATAATTAATTAATAGATATTAATTATCTACTAAAGAGATTTCTGTGATATTGTAATTCAAGCAACAGAAACAAAACACACCAGTAAAAAGTTCTGGAAAAGATCTTTTAAAAGAAGATTGTTTTTTAATTGCATATTTAGAAGGAAAAAATCTTATATTCTCTGTTGCCAATGGACCACTGTCTTTATTTCACAGTGGGAGCACTACTCTTGATTTCTTGTAGATCTCTGATATTTGAAATGCTGGGAAAATGTTGTCTAACTGTTAGAAAAGTTAGAAAAAAAAGTTAAAAAAAAAAAGAATCATTTGGGGATGAAAATAAGGGGTTTGGAGCTAAACGCTGCATTTGGGGGAGCTGTTGTTGAGAGGATTCCCTCAAGATTCTAGACCGAGACTGGTAGATGACTACTTCTAATGTTCTAAAGGAAACTCGAAGTACAAAATAATGAAATGTATGCCAAGTCGTATTTGGAGCTGGGGGTAGAAAGTAGATCAAGTTCCTTCTATTTTTAAAACTTTACAACTATAAATAAATAATACCAAAATTAATTACACTTAAAATGTGGTACTCAATTTGTTCCTAGAATAAGAAAAAGCATCTCTAAGTGTTACAAAGCCATAATTTGTATTTTAAGTCTATTAGCAAGCAACACGATGCCTGAAGTATACTAAAGACTGGGAAAAAGCTAGAACACAGTACCACTGGATTTTATGTGTGTGCACGCTCAGTCAGGGGAGAATACAACTTCTCATTCATCCAGTCAAGGTTTGTTCTATTCATTTCCACAAAGAATAACTCTGAAGATTTAGAAAAGATAACAGGAATACACAAGCAGTAAGAGGAAAGGGTCAGTCGATGTTCCTGGTCAGGTCAGCTCAGTTTAAGTGAGCCATAAGTTCATTCTATCAAGTGAGGAAGTGTCTCAAGCCAGTGAATAAATCGCATCAAGTTGGCCTATTACACACTGGATGCACCTAAATTCAAACAAAAATTTGTTTTAAAGTGTCATCTCTCATACAACATGATAATTCAGAAATGCCAATGTTTACCATAAATGACCATCTGAAAGGAATTTTAACAAGGGGCTGACTACAATTTTACAGCTGCTGACTACACCATATTTAAAGCTTTCAATTCCAGCAATATTTTCAAAGATATCAGATACCATACAAGAATTCATGTTCTCTCATCTAATTGATCTGAATATTCACATTATGTTCATTTTTGTAAGATTCATTTATCATACAACAATTCACACAAACATTCTCCCCTCATGTTTCTCTACCTTGGCCTCTTTTGTAAGGTAGTGTGACACATCACTGCTTCATATATTAAAGAATAGTGAGACTGCTGGAAGCTGTACAAATGTGAAACTTCATAGGCTACAGTATAACACTTTTTCTAGGCAAGCTATTAAGAAATTAAGGTTAAGAGAAGGACTTTCAATATCCTTTTAAAAGTCTAACTTAAACTTTCAGGAGGACTGAAATCCTTCTGGTTAGTTAGACCTTGACTGAATGTTATTGCACAGACAATGGTTGCTTTAGCAAAAGCTGTGCTAGATCCAGTACTTCCTTCAATAGTCATATGACGAAAAGAAAGAAAAACCAAACAAACAAACTTGAAAACCCGGTACTATTCAGCAGAAGTTGTTGCCTGACATTAAGGCAATTGGTTAAAAGAGTAGCTTAAATTACCTTCAAAAGATTCAAACCTTAGCTAACTCCATTTATTGAATGCGTAATTGTCTCTGGTCCTTTTCTTGCTCTTGTAAAATCTAAATCTGAAATTAAATTTCCCTCATCTCTGAATAAAGTTACCTGTTTTCCTAATGTAAGAGAGATCTTCCAGTTTGCTGCTGCTTAAGATCCTACAAAGTCAATGTCAACCTGGTTTCCAGCATAGTGATGACCAAGACAGCAGGATATGCAGTTATCTCCCAAACCATTTGTATGATGAATCTTTTGACCTCTGTTATGCTGTTTTTTAACATCTTAATGTATGAGAGAAAATTCGTAAAGGGTTTATTTAAACAGTAAGAAAAATGAAACTTTTCAATTAAAAATTTAGATTCAGAGAGCCTTAAAAATACATGAGTATTTTTCCTCCATTGAAAAATAATTTTTCTTGTCAAACAGCCAAACTGGAAGGAAAAAAATGAGGTATTTGTTAGAACTATTTGACCTGCAATTTGTTTTTCTTCAGATCTAATTCATATCTAAAAACTTTTGGCTTGCTTCCAAGAAAAAGTATTTTGCTCACTGTGAGGTTTAATTAGTTATGGCTTGCATAGCATTTTGAAGATGTGAAGTATTCTGTTCAGCCTTTACCTTTATTCTCTCTCTTTTATTCCCTGGCAAAGCTAAAATAACTAAAATATTATGTGATTTCTTTTCTTTTTCTTTGTTTTTTTTTTTTTTTTTTTTTTTTTAAAGTATTGTTCTAGAGATACAGATCCTAAATAGAAGTGCAAAATAGTTCTGTGTTTTTGCATGGTGGAAATGGGACAGATATATGTCCCTTTACTTACCCTTCTCAGTCATCAACAGCAGAAACACCAGGCTTTTCACCGAGTACCAAGCAGCCAATATGACATGATTTATTTTTATTGGTAATACTGAACCTGACTTAAATCACAGCCCTGTACTAGACATTGCATATACACAATCAGTCCCAATCCGAAAAGCTTGCAATCTAAATGGACACAATAAATTGAGAGACATAGGAGTGGAACTGAGGCAGAAAGGTCAGTCAAAGAAGAACACTTGTCCAGTTCAGACAGCAAGATTTGTAGTAGAACTGAGATTCAACCTAGAGTTCTCAAGGTTCAGGTCACGTTTTCACAGCAATACCTTAGGCTGATACATATCAATGGGTTGAGAAAAGAGGAACCTGAAAGTTTGTTGTTAATCTACAGATGAATACTTCAAACAGCAAACAAAAAGTAAGGATGTGCTGAACACAGCAAATCTAATCCTGGGATGCATCAGTAAAAATACGAACATGCAAACCCCAGAAGTTCATCAGCTCTGGGAAGACCTCAGCTGGAGTCAAAAGCTGAGTTAAGGCACTTTGGGAAACCTGTAGATTAGTTAGTATGCAGTAAGAAAAGATGAAAAGATGAAAAATGTTGGAAACATAACCCAGAAGAAAATAATGATGGATGTAGGGTTCTTTAATCTAGGAAAAAAAGAGTAAGATTGTGGTGGTTTAACCTTGGCTGACCACCAGGTGCCCACCCAGCTGCTCTCTCACTCCCACTCCTCAGCAGGACAGGCTAGAAAATAAGGTGCAAAAGCTCATGGGTCGAGATAAGGACAGGGAGATCACATACCATTTACCATGATGGACAAAACAGATTCGACTTGGGGAAGATTAATTTAATTTATTGCCAATTAAAAATAGAGCAGGATAGTGAGAAAGAAATCTAAACTAAAGACACCACTCATGACCCGCACTCCCACTTCTTCCCAGACTCAACCTTACTCCTTCACTCCTGTCTCTTCTATCTCTTCTCTCCCCCAAACAGTGCAGGGGGCATGAGGAATGGGAGTTGCAGTCAGTTCATAACACACTGTCTCCGACACTCCTTCCTCACACTTTTTCCCTGCTCTGGCGTGAGGTCGCTCCAACATGGACTCTTTTCACAGGCTGCAGTTCTTCAGGGCATTATCTACCTGCTGCAGTGTGGGGCCCTCCACAAGCTGCAGAGTAGATACCTGTTCTGACATGGTTCCCCCTGGGCTGCAGGGGAACAACCTGCTCCTCTCCACGAGCTGCAGGGAATCTCCAACTCTGGTGCCTGGAGCACCTCTTCCCTCTTCTTCTTCACCACCTTGATGTCTGCAGGGCTGTTTCATTCATACTTTTCTCACTGTTTACCCTCACAACTGCTGCACAGCGGTTTTTACCCTTTCTTAAATGTTATATACTAATAACATTAGATATGTTATATATATGTTATGTACTAATAACAGAGGCACCACCAGCATCACTGATGGGCTCAACTTTTGGCAGCAATGGGTGTATTTTGGAGCTGGCTCGAACTGGCTCTTCTGACATGAGGGGCAGCTCCTGATCTGTTCTCACAGAAGCCACCTGTGAAGTCCCTCTGCTACCAAACCCTTGCCACTTAAATCCAACACAGAGGTGAAACTGCTAATTCTTCAACTCTATTGAAATATAAGTAATGGAAGTTACTAAAAAGATAAACGACACAAAGCCCAGGAAATCTCCTGAGCTGAAAATGCATGGAGGCTGGGGAATCATTAGGGATGAAATATGGATGCTTGACCCATGCTCATTCTCCCACATCCTGTACTTGCCACTCCTTATTGAAGGATATACATGCTCTTTAATACAGAATACTGGCTAAACAGTCTGATCTGAACCAGAGCATCTCCTCTTATATCCCTGAATTCAGAATTTTAAAATCCAAAATGACTTGCTACTCTTCTCTTAGATGTCACAAACAGAATTCAGCAAGATACTCTTGCTATACCATTAAAATCTGGGGACCTGAAGACAATCTTCTCTATCAGACTGAAGACTTTTCAAAGTACACAAATGGTTGTAAGAGAAAGTGCTATTTACTCGTAACATTCAATAATACCCATTAAAGTAGTGATGCCTCAAGATAAATGCACTAACCTAAGGATTGTTCTATGTTTTGGGATAAATTAAAGTCTTCCCTGTTTCAGAAATCCCATCCTTACTGAAACTGGTAAAATCTTGCCAAAGTGTTCTGAAAGTCTAAACTGGTCAGAAATATCACCATTGTTCCCTTACACTCCTTCAAGCTGAAATTTTTAAGGGATGGAGCATTTCAAATCTCAGCGGAAAAAACTAAAACAATAATGAAAATGTCTTGGATTGAGGAGGACATCTGGGCCTTCTTTATTCACATTCTTAAAATGAAACACATGCTTAAAATGTTCCTGAAGTGTGTCCAATGTAAATAGTGGCTAAAACATCAACCACTTCTTTGCGTAAGGCAAACCATTGCAATAAACGATCTAAGAACAGAGATAACTGAACACAAGACACGCTTGTACTATGATTATGTACATTGTGCCACAGGCTAAACACTGAAATTTAACTTAAGCTGAAACTTTACTGAAATCAGTAGGGACACATAAGAAAACAACAAAAAGAAATTGTAAGTGGTTCAACAGTCAGGTTCTCCACACATTTTATAAAGGGATTTTTCTAAAAGGTACCTGCTGGATAGGAAGGTAAAACAGCTTTCCTTCCTACCTTTCCCAAGTAACAGAATTTTCGAAGAAGAGCAGGTCAAGCCTCTTTTACGGCAGTATTTAGTAATAAATGGGACTGGTATCCAACCTTTTAGTGCTACTTACCATTTACTTACCACTTCTATAAAATAACTGGTCCATGAAGTTCTGTTCAGAGATACACAGGGGTTGGTAGCTCAATTGCAGGGAGAACAAGGTATCCAGAATGTGTAACTGGCATTTGATAAACACAAAAGGGTTCAGAAAATGCTTTGCTGGTGCTTGGTTGTTTTACTGAAAAAGTAACATAAATAAGACAAATGTTTAGTTTAACAGCAAAACACAGGATGATTATTTATTGATTATTTAATGGTTATTGAAGAGGCAAACTCAACCCCACAGGAACACACTTTCAAAGATCCTTCTTCCCTCTTAGTATGTCCTTTCAAAGTGCGGTCATGCTGTTGGCACACAGGCTGCAAATGCCAACCACCAGAGCCTTAAATTCAGTCAAATTTGAGTTCCACTTTTACATTCCACACTCCCCAAAACAAATTGGAAGCTGAGATACACTCACTCTCACAACTTCAAGCTTGACTTATTATGCTTCCAGAAACACTGTTGGAAGTCTTAAATCATGTTAAAGTTGGTCTCTAAATAGGATTTTCAAACTTCAGAAGAAATGCGTAAGCAGTGTAATGCTCTTTCTTCTTATCTTGCATCACCAGGGCTTACACTAATTTCAACAAAATAATCTCTAAAAGGCACAGATTTCATAAATTAGCAACACAGTACCCATTGGAATCCATCCTTCAGATCATCTACAGACTTTGCATTAAGAAGAGGGAAAAAAGGAGTATAAAGCAACAATGTAAAAGTTAAATCTCTGCCTGAAGCACACAGGCAGTATTGATACCAGATTCTGTTTTTAATGAAAAGCAATTTAAGGAAGTTCTTTATGAAGTGGATCAGCTAGGCTGCAACTGAATAACGTAATGGGCTATTTGCTCCTGTTGCAGTACTCTTGACTAGTGTTTCTTAGGATTTATAGGACTTTCTTGGGGGTCTTTTTCTTCAGAGTTCTGGATTTGGGGGTTTCTTTGCTTTTCTTCCTCCTCCCTTGTAAATTACTGTTGTCATGTCATAGGACCACAATTGTTTATTGTGAAAAGTCACTAATGAACAAATGACCCTGCCACCTGGAGCACTTACAGCCTCATGTTAAACTCCAGCTACGTAAAAAAAAAGTCTTCCCAGGCTATTGATTCACTGGCAGTGTTTGATTGTACCCTGGAGGCAGGTGACAGCTAGGCAACTGGGTTCTTACTGTTTTACACTCCCCATTACACAAACCAAATAAATCTCCAAATTAATTCACTTTTTTTCTCACTTCTCTACTGTGTGACAGCTCAGTATTGAACAATCTGTATGTTGTCTCCTTCTGGGATACTGAAACAAAAATTTTCATGATGTGCATAACAACAAATTGCTAGAGCCTCAATTTAAGTTTAAGACAGTGGCAGCATTTGCTGTGCTCTACAGATTTTTGAAGCTGTCAGGTCAAAAGCATGACTTCTTTAATACTTATCACAGTCTTCTTGTGTTACCTGGATTATCTGATTTTGAAAAACATTTCCACTAACTAGAAATATGGGCAAAACCTACAATGTCAGCTCTCTTGTACTGTGCCCATAAATGTAGCAAGCTGGCCTCAGGGAGAATGAAATGAGATTTTAGGGATCAGGCTAGTGTAGAATATGAATGTCTTGAACAAACGCTGCAAGACTTCTTCAAAAAAAGTCTTTACAGCTTGACCAAAATTACATTAACCAGCCAACTTCCTCAGGATGAAAAATAACCCCAGACACATACCTAATAACCACAGCAGGAAGAAAAGCAAAGGATTCCAGAGTCTGGCTGCATTTGTGTACTGACGGATGCTAACACAGAACATGAGATTTTGTTTTTTTATTTTAAAATCTCATTGAATTTAGAGTGCACAGTGTCCTTTACTCCCTAATATATACCATAGTGTGCATCACTGTGGTCTTAAGAGCGTAGTCATCTTTAGAAAAAAGCCACGGGAACAAATAAGCAGTGATCCCAAAGGACAGGAGCAGCCACAGAAGCAGTCAAATCAGGAATATCTGGACATTTAAGACAGGCTGTCTTGAAAGACTTCTCTTCTGATTGTCTGTTTTCTCCAGCTCTTTCGCCATTGTCTTTTAACCTCAGTTTCACTTGGTACCTAGCCCTGCGACCTTCTGGCTATCTGCCCTCTCTCACACTTTTTCTGTTCCCTTGTCGTTGTTTATGTCTTCCTAATTCCCTGCCTCCAAATAACTGCATATTTAAAATGGCTTTCTTAGCATCAAGAAGTATCACTTTTTTTTATCTTGAAGCCTTTTTTCACCTTGCATCTGCCACCTTTGTTTCTATGGCTTGGTATCATCTATGTCTGTTTTGCTGTCTCTCCGTGTGATGGGCTGAGTTTGGCGGCTTCTCTACAAGGAACCATTGGGTAAGTTAGAACTCTTCAATCTGCATAATAGTTTTAAGTAGGCCATAAAACAGAGTTTCAAAACTGTTGACCGGTCAGAGACTATTCCAAAACAAGGGGCCACCAAAAGAGGCCTGTAGGAACAAGGCTCATCAAAAGGCAGCAGTTCTTCCTACAACTGGCAATATCTCTGGAGAACCCTACCAAGTATACTGTGAGGGGAAAAAACGTGTACAGTATCTCTTCTGTTCATAGTCACCACTGGAGACAGAATATGGACCCGGTCAGAACCAAAACAGTTCTTCACATGTATAGACAATGCTAACCACAATGGGATCATTCTCAGACTAGCAACGTAAGAACTTCCCAATAATAATCTTGACATGTTCCACTGCTCACAACACAAATGAAACTCAGAGAGTAAAATTAAAAAAAAAAAAAAAAAAAAGGATTAATTATTATTTCATTTTCTGTCAAAAAAAAGTTTGGATGGAAAATTTTATGGAGTCAATGGAGTATAGCTAAATAAATTAATTAGACAACCAAAAGATATTTAGCTGCATGGAAGAAAACACTTTTTCATTGTGTCTTTTGCAATTATTCCATGCCTAAGTCCTTTTTCCATATTACTTTCACAGCTGAAGTATTACAACTTGTCACCATGTTTGAATCTGAGGTTATTTGGACTGACTAGGACATTTAGGATACAATGACAATTTATGACCTTCTGTCATCAGTTCTGTCTTAATATTATGTACATATTTTAATTCAGCTCTTCAAAGTGCTATTATTTAAAAAGATAATAGAAATGTTTGCAATTTCCTTTCTTTATGCACATCTGCCTTTCAATTATGCTACTGTATCATACCAGTTTTCATTTAATTTAAAGCAATTTGAACTTGTAAAATGAAAATATGCAGCTACCAGGATATTGTGTTACTAGAAACAGACAGGTTGCTCATGTTTTTCCCCTTAAATTTTGAAGAGGCATCTGCCACAGGAAGCTGTGTTAAGTCTGAGGTTATCGTAACCAGACAATAGGGGTGATTTCAGTCCCATGTGCTCCATTTGCCTTCTGTGACTATTCACCATATCTGCCTAAGATACAGGGTTAGAGGTAGTTGAAAAAAGTGAGAAAGTCCTGACTGGACCCTCACTTCACTTAATTCTTAAATAACAATTATGACTGAAATCCTAATTCTGTTTCAATAATTTATACTTTTGAAATTAGGCTGAATCTTACCTTTAGTCTACAAATGTCATTAACCAATACTTCAAATTCAAATACTGAAGCTTTCTGCCTTGATTTATGATATATAGGAGGTTAACATAAACTCACTGATGAACTGGTACCAAGGTTTCCAGCATTGAAGTGTAAACCCACAGACTCTTTGATTAAGTTTTGGTTTGGTTACCATAGCAAGAAACACTTGTATGTTCAAATGAGGACTTAGAAAGTCTACTGGAGCCTTTGAAGCAACTCAAAAGCCCATGACTTTCCCTGAAGGGGAGGGAAGGATAAAAGGCAATAATAAAAGTTCTGAAATGAGGACATCCTGTGAAGGGAAGAAAGCATAATATGGGATGATTATTTAAGGAAAGACTATACATGGCATTGCTGTGTCGGCAAAGTAGAATTAATGTTGTTGAGGCCACTTTACTCTGGATATTCTCTTATTTCTCATCATCACAAAGAACTCCCAATACAACACAGAAAGATTTGTAGCTGTCTGTGTTTACTATGATACATACATACATGTGCATGTGCTTAGAAACATGTATTTATGTTTATACAAAAAGCCAGATTCTACAACCTTTACTCCTGCAAAGAAGTACCTATTCATTTTACTTGAACAGTTGACGTTATTTTGCATCAGTACTTCTCAATAATGGAAGTATTATCTCCTTTTGAACTTCCTATAAACTTCTCCCTCCTTGCATGCAACCACTAGTCAAGGAACACGAATATCCAACAGTTTCTTAGTCCTTTCAGAAAGACAGAACAAAAAACTGGCTGTAACTAGTAGTGGCAGACTAAAAAGCTCATTATCCCTCCTCAAGGAATTAAGTTCTGTAGGCATTTAAAAGCAGTTAGCTCTGCTAACTAAACATCTGCAGTCACTTCTCATAACCCTTCCCTGAGGAACCCAGTTCCTCACAGCTACAAATCATCGTAATTCATTTGCAATATTTTTTTAACTGCATCTCCAAGTCAATTTTATAATTAAGCATTTAAACATAAAGACTTTCCTCTTTACACTTTCCTCTTTTCACCCTTCCAATCTCTTTTTGACCCTTCCTGTGACCCTTGGGTGTCACAGCCCACAGGGTAAGAAAGCTGCCTTGCATCAACAGAAGCCACTCCATGAGGAACAACGGTTGCAGAAGCTGTCCTTAACTTTGTAGGAGCTCAAGCTTAAGCTACCTCAGTTCAAGCTTAAGCACATTTGTAAATGCTTACTGCATTACTTTATAAACCTCAGTGCATCACACCTTTTCCATTTGTTAAGTTGACACACTACAGAAGAGACTTAAACCTCTCAAACCTGAAAGCAGCCAAGCCATTAGCCCAAATAAAGGGTGCCTAATGGCGTCAGTAAATAACCCAAGCTAACAGGTGTTCTGCAGACTCCAAGAAAAGGTAGCATAATACAACAGACTTGTTATGTATCAATACAATGAATATTATTTGGCATAATAGGTTTTGTAGTTCAGATATATAGGCAACAGTACAACAGACAAACATTACAGAGGATGCATTGCATAACTATATGATATTCTAAAATTGTCTTTCTTGGAAGACTAACAATTTAAACTCATGTTTAGATTAAAATCACTGAAATGTGAAATGCCTGGTATAATGTCAAAAGTATTAGGCACTTCTTCTTCATTCCAAAAAGCAATATCCCATTGGGTTTTTCCAGGGCTGGTGACAGTCTTTTATGTGACATTTATTCCATTTAATTCTATGTGTGTGTGCATGTCCCTTGTTCTGACCACATAAATGTTTTTTAATTGGGAAGACAGAAGGGAAAACCACACTAGTGATTTATGAAGCGTCTATTATTATTAAGTGGGTTGAAACTTAAATAAAACTGCCTTGACTTACATCAGCCAGGAATCTAACCCTAAAACATAAAACTACCCCAGACTTTTCCATAATGAAATTCTTCCAGTATGCCATGTGAGCAGTTATCCCGATTTTTAAAAAAATACTTCAGGGAAGAAAAGATGCAGATTTGCTGTATGAACTGAAACTGTATCTCTATTTCACTGGCAGAGAAAGAAGTATTCAGACAGGCCATTTTTTTATTGAGTGATGACTAGAGTAAAAACTAGCCCCTTATAACTGACTAGACATGAAATGACAGGCAACATGGAGAACTTCCCACAAGATGCAACACTTAAACAGATGGCATGCAAAAAGTGAAATTTCCAAGTAGTTTTAAAGGACCCTGTAGACAAAACAGTAATCTAACATGGAATTTAAAAAAATCTGCTATTCGTTTATTTATTTAATGGAGCAAACCTCACTTTTCTAAAGTATTGTTTCATGACCACTTTAGTAGGTCAAGCTTAGGACAATGATAAAGTGCAAGAAGGATGCAAAAGTCTTATTAAAAGAAACAAACAACCCCCCCCGAAACCAACTGTCATGACCAAAACTGGACTGTCCAGAGAGGACTGTGGAGGTTCTGTGATGCCCTTGGGCTAAATTAAGGTGGAATGACACCAAACGATCAATTAACACTTTACTGACAGCAAACACCAACCTGACCTTGGAAAGCACCACGATACGCAGGGGTTAAGGGGGGCCCTCCCGTTGGGTCACGAGGTTCCGAACAGACCCCCTTGCTTTCTAACTCCTCTCCAGAGAGGAGTGGGGGTGCGGCTGGCTCTCATCTCGGTCTGACTCGGTGAACGGTTTACCTGAATGAGGAGGCGACCCGGACCGGGAAGCACCGCAATAAGCAGCGTGGGTTCTAATCCAAATACGTATGAAAGGAAAGGGAAAGGAAGGAGGAGAGAGATCGAGATCGCCCCCTCGGCTCCCGCGATGCCGACGCCCAACGCGGCGCCCTCCGGCGCTGGGCCCGGCTGCGCCGGCAGCGGGCAGGGGAGGCCGGCCCGGGGCAGGGGCGGCAGCGCGGGGGCCGCCGGGGGTGGGGCTGCGCGCGTGGCCCCTCGGAGCTGGCTCTGTGATAGGCCGGGCCCCGCCCCTCGTCCCGCTCGCCTTGAGGCTTGTTCCAGAATGTTCTCCAGCTTCTGCGCAGGCGCCGCTGGGCGGGGGGGGGGGTGGGGGTGGCCGCGAGCCCCTTCCTGCCACGAGCTCTGCGCGGGCCGCGGCCCCCAGAGGGCGGAGCTGCGAGTGCTCCGACAGCCTTCGGCTGCCTGCGGGCTCCGCACCCGTCGCTCCTCACCCGGGGGCTGAGCAGACCGCCATCTATCGCTGTGGAGACCTGACCTCGCCTCCTTGCAGACCTCAGCGTGCCTCAACGCCGTGCTTGAGGCACTATTTCAGTCCCTGACACCAACCAACCAAATCCCATTTCTACTCTTCTATTGTTTTCCTCCCCTCAGTCATCTCAGCCATAGCCAGACTGATTTCTGATCACGTGCCCACGGTGCTCAGGTTTTCTCCACCAAATTGTTCCGGTTCCCTCTTCTACTCAAAGGACAAGGTTATTCAACTGTTGATATTCCTGAATTTCCTCTTCCATTAGGTGGCACACCCAGGCCCTGGTGCTCTACCCCCTCAGAAGGAGAATCGCCTACCAATGCACGTGGCTGTGGCGGCTTTTAATACGGAGTTTGTACTTCAAAAAGTTTTCACAAGTGCAGACTGGAACCTCTGAATCTCTCACATCAGTCAGGTGAGTCTGTTATTAAAAAAAAAAAAAAAAAGAAAAAAGTACATAGCAGCAGTTTATAGTGTATATAACCGAGTTTACAACTTGTTTGCACAGTTGTGGTTTAGCCCCAGCCAGCAACTCAGCACCACGCAGCTGCTTGCTCACTCCCCCTGCCCCAATGGGATGGGGGAATCAGAGGAGTAAGAGTGAGAAACACTCCTGGGTTGAGATAAGAACAGTTTAATAATTGAAATAAAGTAAAAGAGTAATGATAATAATAACAATAATAATACTACTACTATACAAAGCAAGTGATGCACAATGCAATTGCTCACCACCCACCGACCGATGCCCAGCCAGTCCCCAAGCAGCAATCACTGTACCCCAGCCAACCCCCCCAGTTCATATACTGAGCATGACGTCATATGGTATGGAATAGCCCTTTGGTCAGTTTGGATCAACTATTCTGGCTGTGCCCCCTCCCAGTTTCTTGTGCGCCTGGCAGAGCATGGGAAGCTGGAAAGTCCTTGAGTAGTGTCAGCACCACTTAGCAACAACTAAACCATCAGTGTGTTATCAGCATTATTCTCATACTCAATCCAAAACACAGCACTATGCCTGCTACTAGGAAGGAAATTAACTATTCCAGCCGAAACCAGGACAACAGTGATGAACAACCAAGTCATTGAACATTCTAACAATGTTAAAGTGATATATTATTGTTAAAATACTGTGGTGAGTTGAACTTGGCTGGCTGTCAGGTGCCCACTAAGCCTCTCGATCACTTTCCATCAACAAGACATGGGGAGAAAATACAACAAAAAGTTCATGGGTCGAGATAAGGACAGGGAAATTACTTACCAGTTACCATCATGGGCAAAAGAGTCTCCACTTGAGGAAATTAATTGAATTTATTGCCAATGAAAATCAGAGTAGGACCATAAGAAATAAGAACAAATCTAAAAAAAACACCTTCTCTCCACCCCTCCATTCTTCCCAGGCTCAAATTCACTGACAGCTCTTCTACCTCCTCCCCAGGCAGCACAGGGAGATGGGGAAAGAGGATTGCAGTCAGTTCATCAGACGTTGTCTCTGCCACTCCTTCCTCCTCACACTCTTCCCCTGCTCCAGAGTGGGGTCCCTCCCACAGGAGACGGTCCTCCACGAAATTCTCCAGTGTGGGCTTTCCCCCAGGCTGCAATTCTTCACGAACTGCTCCAGCGTGGGTCCCTTCCATGGGGTGCAGTCCTTCAGGAGCAGACTGCTCCAGCGTGGATCCCCCAAGGGGTCACAGGTTCTGCCAGAAAACCTGTTGCTGTGTGGGCTCCTCTCCACAGGCTGCAGCTTCCTTCAGGGCACATCCACCTGCTCAGGCATGGGGTCCTCCCCGGGCTGCAGGTGGATATCTGCTCCCCCGTGGACCACCATGGGCTGCAGGGGCACAGCTGCCTCACCATGGTCTTCACCACGGGCTGCAGGCACCTGGAGCACCTCCTTCCCTTCCTTCACTGACCTTGGTCTCTGCAGAGTCATTCCTCTCGCATATTCTCACTCTTCTCTCCCAGCTGCTGCTGTGCAGTGGTTTTTACCCTTTCTTAAATACGTTATCACAGAGGCACCCCCATTGTTGTTGACTGGCTCAGCTTTGGCCAGATGCACCCAGTGGTGGGTCTGTCTTGGAGCTGGCTGGCACTGGCTCTGTCCCACATGGGGGAAGCTTCTGAGGTCTTCTCGCAGAAGCCAACCTTGCAAACCCCCCCCCACTACCAAAACCTTGCCACATAAAATCAATACAAATACAACGCAGTAAATGTATCATACTGATGATGTCATCAACTTCATTAATATGAGATTTCAAAATCTACACTGAAATAACACTAAGAGTTGTCAAAAACTGGCAAAAGATAAGAAATTCTCAGATAGACCTGCCTTTGTTTTCCATAAGAGTTGTCAAGGTTTTCTGAAGAGTAGTATTTGCATATCATCTCAATTATACCACATTGCAGTACCGCACACATGAAGCAAGCAAAGAGAATACAGTCAACATTTTATATCTCATGGCTTCATTTGGCTTTCATATAAATGATTTAGCTGCATCACAGAGGTACAGAATTGCACGGAATCATAATGCGTCTAAGTCAGTGGAAAGATACCTATTGATTGTAATGACCTTTGCATGACAAATTGAGTTATAACAGTTATAACTTCGCAAAGAGATTAGACTGAAAAAAATAAAAATCATAGAAGTTAAAATTTCTTCAAATTTTTTTGCCCAGCTCATTCCTTTATCATTAATACTGATTTTAAAAAGTTTAATGTAATGCATTTTAACATTCAGTAATTATTTGAAAAGCAGATGCTTCAAACAGATAACATGCACTGAGACCAACGAAGAAAAACATGTTCTTTCATATATACAGTATAAATTATCATAATATTCATGTAAAAAGAAAATGTTTTAGTGAGCCTTCATTAATGGAAACATTTTGATAACAACAACAAATCTGGGCAAGCAAAGTTAGAAATCTGAACCCTGGAAAAATTGCTAGTCATATCATATACATTGCTATATTAATTAGATGGGAAGTGGGCTTGATGATTCAGGCCTTTGGGGTCAATATGGTGACAATCAAATATCCCAAAATTAAAGAGCTGGTCTGTTGCAGCTGCCGGATGGTGTTGGGTTTTTTTTTTTATTATTATTTTCTCAGAGAACATGCTCTGCAATACCTTGTGGAAAAATTACTAATGACCAGAAAGTAATTATAGTTCAAGCACTAACCTCTAGGGTTTCCATAGTATCCACTGCTATTTATATAAAAAGAGTTATTCCACCACAGGAAAAGGATAACGTGGCTTTCCAGTGTTAATGCTGTCAGCATTAACAAGATTCACATACTCTGAAATAGACACAGCCAGTAAAGCCATTCAGATATGCCACCTTATAAATGTTTTCCCACTTCACATCTAAGCGACAATAAACTATGAAGCAAAAAAGGTTTTTCTATTTCAAAATGTCCAAAGAGAAGTTAGTGCCTCAGAAAGTGCTTCCTATCTTAGTTTGCCTGAAAATTAAGTTCTAGCTTACGTCAAAATTGATAGATTTAGGCTACAAGTACAATTCAATTTTACGGGACATTCATTTATTTCAAATTTTGCTTTCATTCTGATCCAAAATGAATCATTGAGCATAGTTTTCTACAAAGAAGCTATGTCCCAAAGTGAATTTGGATACACATTTTTAAAATTAAAAAAAAACCCAACATTTTCATACTATTCCATTTCTCATTTTAATTTTGGGGTTTTTTTCTCCAAAAGAAAATTTCACTGAAATGGACATATGTCCACAGAAACTTTTATTTTATATCAATCTCATCAGAAAAACTTTTCTACCCAACTCTGAAAATAACAATCTGGCTTTGAAAGAATATCAGCTTAAATAAATTGATGTTACTCTGTTTTGCTTTTCATAATCTTTTGTTGTATTGCTACTCAGCAGCCCATTTATTTCTATAAAAGTTAATAATATGTTGATTTATTTGATCTGTTTATTTACTTAGTGCTACATTCATGGCCTTGCAAAATATGTGCATAGAATTCCCAAACAAAACTTAAATCCTAATTTTATTTTTCCATGGCTTACCTGGAACCCCGATCAAATACAACTTTTTCAGTAGAACTGAAAATTTACAAGAGCACTTGGAGATGTTAATATATAAGAACCTAAGTTGAAAAACAAAGGGTCCACAGACCCAGTGTGAATTAGGGGTTTGATGAACAACTCATCAAAGTTAATTAAATGACAATTAACTGTCTTTGACTTCATAGGATCATAGAATCACAGAATGCTTTGGGTTGGAAGGGACCTTTAGAGGCCATCTAGCCCAACCCCCCTGCAGTGAGCAGGGACAGCTTTAACCAGATCAGGTTGCTCAGAGCCCCATCCAACCTGACCTTGAATGTTGCCAGGGATGGGGCCTCCACTACCTCTCTGGGCAACCTGTTCCAGTGCTTCACCACCCTCATGGTAAAAAATTTCTTTCTTATGTCTAGTCTAAATCTATTCTTCTTTAGTTTAAATCCATTATTCCTTGTTCTGTCACAACAGGCCTTGCTAAAAAGATTCTCCCCATCCTTCCTATAGGCCCCCTTTAAGTATTGGAAGGCCGCAATAAGGTCTCCTTGCAGCCTTCTCTTCTCCAGCCTCAACAACCCCAACTCTCTCAGCCTGGCCTCATAGGAGAGGTGCTCCAGCCCTTGGATCATTTTGGTGGCCCTCCTCTGGACCCACTCTAGCAGGTCCATGTCCTTCTTGTGCTGAGGGCCCCACAGCTGGACGCATAGGCTTTAGATCAGTTCTATTAGTCAAGACAGATGGAACTTGTTTCCTTTTGTTATTTCTTTGAATTTGTACTTTACTAGACTGTGTTGTATTTCTAGCACAGCACTGGATTTTATGAGGTCTTTGGGTGCCTGAGGATCAAGGACAAGATTACAGTCTCTTAGCAGCATCTGTGACAGAAGTATTTTGAATTGTTTGCTTTCCGGTAATGAATCTTTTCTACCCAATAAATAGATTTTTCATTCTAATAATGCCAGAAGTGGCATATTATTACTTTCCAGAAGTTATTTCATATGTATATATACTCATATATAATACATTTGTGTGCAATTTATATATTTCAAATGCACACACATAATACCTCTGTTGTGTTATAAGCAAATTTCCTTATGATAAAAAGTGATTATCTTTTTTGTATTTGAATTCAAATCATACAACAATTTTACTTAATTTACTTCATTATTTTATAGAAGATTGAGCAGTTTCAAATGTCTGTTTTTTCCTTTTCACTTTTGGTAGATACAATAATAATTTTATTTGATTGTACAAATTGTTATTATAGATTACTTTATATTGTTATGTTATGTTATTATACAGTCACAGCCTAATCATCTGTGTGTCCTTGAAACTCAACTAAATCATTTGGTTTTTTGTTTGTTCTTTAGTAGTTTAAGTATAAAATATTCCTTTTCAAAAATAGTATGTTAGGTTAATGTATAGAAAATGCAATTTTTACTTAAGTTACCAGTTTTAAAACCTAAAGACTGCATTGTACAGATGATTCATGATAGCCTAAAGAAAGACTTCAGGAGTACTAATAAAATTTGTTTATCTGTTTAAGTCTTCCTTAAAAAGCAATCTTTAGTGTGTCCACCTTGAGTTAATGAGATATCTCAAAAATTCCCGAATGACTGAGTAAAATCAATCACTGTGCTCCTTTTGTTCTCCATCTGTGCTAAGTGTATGAAAACTCCAGATTTTAAAAATCAGCAGGACCTACATAATGAGACATTCTTGACGAAGAACAAGCTTATGTTGTGTTAAAGCCACTTCAGTGTAACTGCATCTCAGGCAGCAGAGACTGGGAGATGCTGATTCAGAAAACAGATTTTCTCTTAGCTTTCCATCTTGCAAAAACAGGTCTTGACTTTATCAATACACCCAAACATTTTTGTCTTAAAACTCCTGTTGTCTCCCTTTGGATTTCCCACCTAAGCTAATAGCAGTGAGTGATATTCATTACTATGCCCGTATTAAAACTGTGTAGAAAGACAGTTTAAGATGTTTACTTCCTTCTACTACCTGGAAGGAAAGAATGCTACCTCAGCATCTCTGCTGACTAAGAGTCTTGTTGATCACTGTATCTACAGGAATAACCTGTGTAAGAGGCTGAGTCTGTGGTAGCCGGAAGTTTGGGCACTTGAGGATCATTCATATCCTAATTACACAAGAAAATACTTAGAAGAAAACTATGTGTTGGCTGACATTTTATTATTTCTTGGGGTTTTTTTTGCATAACCCTTGATTTCACTCTTGCTTTAAGCAATGTATTGGAAGCTTTGGTGAAAAAGATGGAAGGATGGGAATATAACATGTAATATCATTTGAAAACAAAGGCTGTATATTTCTCTTTGGTTTTGCAGAGCCAAGTACAAGGGATACCAGCTGAGCCAGTTATATGTAAGAGCTGTAAGAACTACATTATAAAAGAACACTACATCTCCAAATTCAAACAATGTGATATTGTGAAATACTAGAAATAAATATATCTGCTCCCTCTTGCTTACATCACTGAATCTTGTGGGAATTCAATATGGGAAAAAAGCTCTCCCGAGGCCTAGGCAAGTATCTTACATAGAAGAGGACTTTTATTTCATCCCCTCTTATATATTGCTGCTTGTACAACCACCAGTGTCCTTGCAAAACTGTTAGTCTGTGGTCATGCAGTTAAAAGGTATTGCCGTAATGCATCCACAAGAAGAAGAGAGCTGTCTGCACCAGTTTTAGAAAGCAGTCGTGGGCACAACATATACAGTGTGCCTGCATCTCATACAGTTTCTTCTTGGACTCCCTATAGTCTGCATGTGAAAAACTGATGCAAGCTGTTGTCGTTGCCTGTGTGGATACTAGACATGCTCAGCTATAAGGAGTCTTATGTTTTCTGATGGGTCTTCTCCAACTGCTTGTGGTTATACATACCGCAAACACACAACTTGTCTGGTCTTGAGCTCAGCCTGGGTGTAAATCTCAAGATGAAAAGTACACTTAGCTAGAGAAACTCTGGTCTGTAGAGACAAAGGAGTACAATTCTTCCATTTCCAATAGCCCCTTGGTACCCCTTTGGCAACGGAGAGGACATAAAAGAAGCAGTTTCATATCAGAAGAGGGACGCAGAGGAGAATATCAGGGGATGGAGGAAACTGCTGTAAGCAGAAGGAGAGGATGTCATCAGTTAGAAAAGCCACAGCGACCTCTGGAGCAGTCCAGAAACTGGGCAGTATAAATATGTTTAGTCATCTTCCCATTCTAACCACACAAAACGTTGCACAAAATTTGACCCCTGCTCTGCTGGAAACATCAACAATCTAATTGCAATATAAGCAAAATAATGCATGCTTGCTTGCTTTCTAAAATAGCAAGATGTGGCTGTGCTCTACAAGCCTTGTGAAACACGTGCTGTTGAGGAGTGAGGACTGCTTAGATTCCTGCCAATGCCTTGCATCACATCGTGTCAGCAGCCAAAGCTTGAATTCTGGGTCCCCAGTAATTCTCAGTTTGTCATGAGAGAATCAACATGCAGCAGTAGTGAATTCATTGGGGGGAAACACTTGGACGTTTTAGCAGAAAGGCCCCCACAAATTCAAGAGATACATGTACTAAAATGTTCGTATATAACAGTGATGAGTTTTTACAGCTTCATCCAATGGTATCTTTAAACCCTAGATCTCTGACCTAAGGCTCACATTTCTGAGATTAAATCCAAGGAGGGATTGTAACAACTTTTCTTCCAAAATTGAATTTTCTGAAATGATTACAGTACTGTTCTTCACAGCATTGGAATTTCAGCTTGATGCACCAGAAATGCTAAGCAATGTCAGCTGCAAATGAGACTCCCATACACAATAAATTCCCATCTCAGTAAATGAAACAAGCCTTTTCCAAGTTCCATCCCTGAAATTCATGCTTCCTGCCTCCCAAAATGATTGTCCAAAAGTGTCAGATTGAGTAATTCCACCTTTTTAACATCAAAATTACACATTTAGAAATCATAATTTGTCACAAGCTGACATTTAGAAAAAATAAACACTATTAAAATACAAAAATCAACTTTTTCCCCCTAGAATTTTTTTATTTCATCAGAATTTTATATTTCATTGAAAAATGCTGGAAAAATGCCATTGTGTCTATTATTCAGAAATACCGATGCATCTGTCCGTGTGTGTTGCCAACCAGGGGACTTTCAGAGAATATTTCTCACTTAACATGAGCATGTGAATGTCCCTGTGACTCCCCTCATTACACTCATGGTTCAACTTTCCTTCCCAACCAGTTTCAAATAAATTTCTGCAGCATGCAGAAGCCATACTCCTTGGTAAATGTTTTCATGTATTGCCTATTCTTCTTGTAAGTTTGTAAAAAAATAGTAACTAGGAAATAGCAATTTTACAGGAGTCATATACTTTAGCATTTTAAGTGCTAAATTATTCACTTACAGTAGCATGGTCTTACAACAGTATACAAGCAGGGCAATGCACGATTACTTGAAATTCTGAGCGTTTTTTAGACTTTTGAAGGTACTGTTTCCAACTCCAGAGATTTAAACAACAGTTTTATTTTAATAAAAATACTTTCTCAACCAGTGAGTTGACGGAATAAGCATGTGGAAATGTGCAATTGTGTGTGTGCGCGTTAGTATGCAATGCTGGTTAATACACTGGCTATCTGCTGAGCATGCTTTGGTTACATTGTCTCACAGTAAATTGCAGCAAAATCACCATAATCCACTGCCCTCCACCCCTGGGAAAAACTCTTGAAAGTAAGGAACATACATGCATTAAAAGAAGGCATTCACCATGCATTCGTAAGAATAAGAATGATATATATACACCAAGGTTTACTAATGACTGTGGCTTTTATTGAGAGGTTGGTATCAGCTAGATAAATCATCTGCATTCCATTTTATCAGGCTTTCAGATGTAATTGATATCATCCATCTAGACCACACAGGTCTATACTTCAGGTAAAAATCAAAACAAAGCTGTGTGGTCTGGTTTGTTAGCACTGTAAAGACAACTTATTGTTAACCTTAAGATAAGCCACTGCATTTAAATCTATTTATAGCCACCTTCGGTAAGTATGCCTGGATTCTTTTCTACTTTCCAGGTCAAAGTCACAAAGGCTGTCACAGGAAGGTGTAAATCACACTTCTTTGCATCAGCAAATCCCTTTGCATAAGGGATGGAGTACATTTCAGCTGAAAACAGTGAGCTATTTCACTGCTACCTTCTCTCGGGATTTCCACTACAGGATAGAAGAGTGGGCAATTTAATTTTGATAAAGCTGTCAGTGGAAGTCATTGAAGAGTCACAGACCTTGACCACCCCACTTTTATGCCAGAATTGCCTACTTTTAAAAGCTTGTACTAGCCCTTCATGCCAGGTAACAAAGAGAACTATAAAAGGAGATAGCAGCTAGTTTGTGATCTCATTCCCTCTAAGAAAGGCAATTAAAATAGCTTCCATTCACTTCCCTTGTAAGAGAGGCGGTAAAAGGAGAAGGGTACTGTATGAATCCAGCTATTTAACTGCTCTCATGGAACCAAACCAACCAGCTTGCAAATACAGAAATAATAACAATAATAAAAAAATCCATCTCTGAAGGCCTATCTAATTTTTAATTTTCTTGGTATCCACAACAATGTAAATTTATTCTCTGCCCTGCCACCTTAATTCTTGGCATACTATTCCCTACCCCCACCCCCACTCACTGTCTGTGGAACTATCCCCAGTACAGCCAATGTAACAACACAGAGAACCAGGCTTCCCGATGCTTCAGAAAGTCAAATAGTTTAAATTTAATCTATCTTGTTATGACAGAAAGAACTTCCTCAAACCACCCAGAGGTACTCAAGACATCTAAAATGATTGCTTGGGAAGGGAGAAGAAGGGACACAGCTCTAGATCCATCCCTCAGAGCCTTCTAGTAAAACAGAATGTCCCTAGCTTAGTTTCCACGTGCACACTGGCATGTTTCAGAAAGCCTGGACAGAGGCCCAAACGCAGTTTACAATCCTTCTTTCACAATTACAACTGGTCAAGGAGGTTGACTTATGTCTGCTATTTATACCTTATGCCCCATGGCTTCTTGTTAGAGGGCGGGCTGTAGTGCGAGCCAGGTGATTGATAGCAAGTTAATGGTTCCATTGTCTGCAGTAATGCAGAAAGTACAATTCTCATGCATCAAATTGAACAGGAGCTTTATCACCGAGGCTCTGTGCTTCTAAGTGGCACTGTCACTAATACTCCTGAAAGGAACAGCAACCAGGAATGGAGGCACTTGGATGAGTCTTTTGATATCCATGTTATTAATCCTTCTGTTACCTCCCCAGGGTACAGAAGTTATAGAAGAGGGCTCATTGGAGTTGTTATGATGAACACATTAGGATAGACAGAAGAAGGGCAATTTTTCACCTTGTCCTGGCTCTTTTTGTTCACCACTGTAATTAAGTGCTTACAATCAGTTACTCAAAATAATTGTTACAACTGTTTTAATGACTTTTATTCAATGCAAGCATTGCCTTTTCCCCACTCCTGCTTTACCAGACCTGTAACAGTAGACTTCCTCCATGATACTCCCCCTTACTGAAGTGACTGGCAGTGTGCACACTGGTGAGAGTGGCTTAAAATTCAGACATGTGTACTGAAAGAGCACCTATCACTCTTCCTAGATCAACTTCAGTTCTGTCTTTGACAGGGAAGGAACTCCAATTTCACTGTCATCATTCTGCATTCACCTTTGAAACTATTCACAAACACCAGGTCTTCTGGATTCTACAGTGTGTGTTAGGTACAAATGAGAAGCTGGAAACTGGTTGTTGCATTGGCTTCCACCTGCCTGCAGAGATTTCTTCACATGATATGGCACTACTCCTGTTGGAACAATATTACAGCCACTCACATTGGGCCCAATGTGATGCCTCCAGAGCTCTGGAAATGTCACTAGCTGTAACCTCAGAGGTGTAGAACTACCCATCTGTCCTACCAAGGGTGCATTCTGGGGAAAAAGGCAAAAAGCCTCAGCACCCTATGTTTTATTACTCTATGCTGAGACCTGGGATTCACAGAATTTTCCCTGTGAACTTAGAAAATTCATAGATTTGTGTATATGACCCATCATTGTATTTTTTGAATATTTAACTCAGTGAGTAAGATGCAAAACTTACTACAGCCCTATATATGAATAGGATTTAAGTTCCAATGCTAGTTTCACATTTTTGACCAAAATAAAGTCAGTAAACTACTGTACACCGGAGTCTTGCTCAAACTGATCTTCAGTGTTATTACCGTCTCCCTTAGGCTTCTTCTCTACAAGACTGCAAGGGCTTTGAAGACCAAGCCCCAGAGAATTAAATCACTGGCCAAACTGAAAAAAAAGAAAGAAACAAAAGAGTCAAATGAGCTACTGTTGACTTCCAGGAGGACACAGCACTTCCAGTTCAGAACCTTCACTGGGAAATGTAACAGCAGAGAACTCCTAGGAAAGACACAGCAAATATATAGAATTTGGATGATGAAGTAGTGTTGCCCTACTTCTGCCAAGAATTCCTGGACATATTTTGCCCTAGACTTTTTGGACAGAAGTATATGGTCCAGTGCTGTGTAGTGTTGGATTTGCACATGAAATTACTGTGTGTGCACTGGCCACCTGTGAACTTAGGCACAGCAAAAGTGTTAGATCCAGCCTACATTACCCACAGAAATACCCAAAGTTTTCAATTTCTGCCCAGAAACAAGTTTCAGACAGGCAAGAGGGGGTACATTCAGGGAAACTACGTGGATGATGTTCCTAATAAATATCAATATCACAGTTTGTATTTCACTTCTATTTGCCCATCAGAATTTTACATACAATTTTATTTCCCACTGTGAAGAAAGGCAGTCCTGAAATGATTCTATAAACAACATAATGTGCAGTTGTGTGGGGCATGATATAAGCTGCTCCAAAGCCCCCAGTGTCGACGTTACTGGCACAACCATATAACAGAAAATAGAACTTTTTTGAGCTAACACTGAAATTTTCATGCAAAGCTAGATAGAAGTCATGTCTGAATAAAAACCACAAGATGGGATCCTTCATATGTAAGTCATAGTGTGATCAGGGTGCTCATCTTCTTAAAACTGTATTTTTCTGGAGAAGGTGCTGACACAGATTCCCTCAAACTATGCATTTCACATAATAATTTGCAACAGAGCAAAGTAAATGGTAAATGTTAATTAAACATAATGACAATGGATGTGCTTTTCATAAAGGTGTAAATGGCAGCACATCATACAGGAGGAAAAGTAAAGTGTCCCTGTTACAATTTTTCCATCATCACCAGTGGAAAAAAATCAAGCCCTTATTATATATCCTTGTTTAGCTAATTATTACCACTAGTTGTGGTGCCAAAGAAAGGAAACCTCAACTTCCTACCAGAAGGGAGGTAGTGTGTGTGTGTATCAGTGAAAAGAAGAACTTGCAAGGGACTGAAATAGAGGAGAAGGTAGTAAAATAAACACTGCTAATGATTTGTTCTACAAACTTCCTAACTCCTCCCTAAGTATTATTCATCTTTATAACTTTACCTGTCATGTCTGAAATGTTGTCTATGTCTATGTTAGAAAGTCTACTTTCTACAGATTCTTACATTAAATCTATTCACTTTACAGAAAAAGTATATCTGGAAGCAGTCTGAGATTTACTTCAACTATGCATAATTCTATAGGAGTTCAAAATCTGGAATAGTTTCTTGAAATAATTACTGATTTTCTTGGTTGAACCTCTATCATTTATAAGGTTTTGCTTAATAACTCATGCAGACAGAAGCAAGGCTGTGGGAAAAATTACAAAAGGCCTTTTTCAGAACAGTTTATACTGATAAAAAAGTTAATTAAGAGGTTTCTTTAACCATAGTCCACTATTAAAATGCTGGTTAGGAATTTAAGTATGTGGAAGCTTTCAGTTCATGTTCAGTGATAACATTAAAAACGTTAAATTCTCAGAGAAACAGTATTTCCGTTTACTAATATGATCATCTGCTGCTGCTTTAGGCTGATAAGCAGATGTATGCATATTGAGTTCTCACTTTGCTCCACCATCCAGCTAACAAGAACTGTGAGGAAGGTAAGAGCCTCAGTTCTGGTCTAGCATTTCTGTAGCTCCCAAATAAAGCAAAGAAAGCAGTGGAAGACTTTCTCTCCCTTCACAGTAGCTCGCTTCTAAAAGTTAGAATAGAGACTTGCCTTGCCTCTTGGCAGTGGTGGTAATGTTAGGACATCACCTTAGCATAACAACTTTAATTGTACAACCATAACCCTTCACCCCAATTATGTTCAGTCTTGGTTTATTTATTACTCATGCCTGGTGCACTTTCGGTAATGGGCTTTTTACTTTTGACTTGCTTTTTTTCTAACAAAATATTTTATACTCCACATATATTACCATTAAAGGTCTCTTGATTAAGGTTCTTTCTCCTTGACAAGTCTAAATTCAATTAAAGTGCAAGAAAGTCCTAAGAGAGCTATTTCTTATTTCACTTTTATTTGTCCATCATGGTTTTTCCTTATCCCTTGGCTTTATAATGTCACCTCCTATCTGTGAGGAAAAGCAGCCCTAAAATAATTCTACGAAGACCTACAATTTGCTGAGTAACAGTCATTTAATGTGGTGGCAAATTACAAACTAAACCCAAGACAGAATAAACTTGTTATACAACGTGACCTAAACTAGTGCACACTGATTACAGATTTAAACCAAAACAAAACACCTTTTCTCAAAGCATGTGGTATCTTCATCTATTCACTGAGCCTAAACTTGATTTCCCTGTCTCCAGTATTACACTGACTTACTGCACTGACTTTAATTACGGTGACTTCAGTATAATGGCTGACTGTATTTGTTCCTGAGTTATGGGAAGGCAATGGATGAGCTCAGAACTAGAGAGCATTTACTTATTCCTTACCCTTCTTTCAAGGATGTTTTTGCTATAGCATTTCTAATCTTGTTTGGAGACCTCATTCAATCTCAGAATACAAGGGAGAGAGAACATATCTACTTTCCCATAGTGTAGGCACAATACATAAGATCAATGACTGTTTAATGAGGCCCTGTTCCTGTTGTCCTACAATGTGCAGGTAAAAGCTGCACCCACATGGAGCTTGATTTACCTCAGAGAGCTTTTGCACAGGCATAGCAATCCACTGTTGAGCTGAAACTAAGGACATTCGGTCTCTAGATCCCAGTTAATCTAATGTCTGTGCCTGTATGCGTCAGACCAAAGGCACAGGCAATCCAGCATCTCTAACAGTGACAGAGAGACCTTTTACTGGGTCATCTAAGATGACTCTTTTTTGTGCAAACCTCACTGATTTCAAAGGCAGAAAAAGAATACTGCCCTGAAGTTACGAAATTGCAGACGTAGTTAACATAATTTTTTTGGCACCAAGTTTAATTCAAAAGGATTAAATAAGTGTATTCATAGATTTTTAAACCAATCAAATCTAGAAGCCAATTCCTGCATTAATTTTCCAGATAACTTAATTATACAGCCCCAGGCTCTGGCTCGTGATCAATTAACAGAGCTGTAAAAATCTGGAGCCCAAGCCTACCACATATTAATCACCACATCTGATGTAAGGAAAACAGCCTTTATTGTGGTTTCTGGATTGGAAATCAAACCAGTAACCACAGCTGATGTAGCTGTACTCCACTTTAAAAAAAATAAAGATTTTTTTTTAATTAGTATTTCTCATGACTTAGTAATGTGTGGGAATGATAGACTGTCGTATGCAAAACAGGTCTGAGGAATATTTAAAACAGAATAATGTGTTCATTGTAAACTACTGAGAAAAACTATGCCTATCTGCATATCTGGAGGAAAAGAGTTCGCTAGTGCTGCCCACCACATAGTATTTTCTGTCTGATACTGCAACTGCTTAACTGTTTTCCTCTTCACAATGCAAAAACTGTCTAGTTTGTGCTCTCCCAGCAAATTAAATCACAACTGCATGATAGCAACTTTGCCACAGTTTATCAATTTGAACACGCATTCCTTTTCTGCCCCATATACATCTCGTGTTCGACAGTGGTTTGCTAGGACAGTGAGGTGTGCAATTCTCATTCAGATTTTATTTATCTGTCTTCACAAGAGAAGAAGCATGCCAATAGCAAAACAGAGTCTGTGGTGAGTCACCCAACAGCTGAGGCAATCCTGTTAGCTCACTGTAAATTCAGGCGGATTAAGGCTTGTTCAGAAGGAAGATGCTACCACTAAGGTACAAATGAACTCTTCTATAAATAGGTAACAAGAGTATAAATAGCTTCAATAACGTTTAGGGGGAAAAGTCCCCAACCTTTGTGCTGGCAGAACTTTTCTGTGGTCAAGCTGATGCAGACTGTGAATGTGTAATAGCTTGACAGCGAATAACCAAAGAAGAAAATCCATGGAAATGAGGGGGAATTAAACAGCTCCAGACAAAGATTCCAGTTATACTAAAGACTACTGAAATTTGCTTCAGGAGTGGAGGAAATTTCGCTATTTTCAAAGTAATATCTTCAAGGCTTGATTGACAGAATAGCAGTGCCTGTTAGAGTACCCTGATCCAAAAGTCCATTGGAAAGGCTTCCAGAGACGCCTCTGAGCAGTGGATCAGGCTCATCATTTGCATACATTTAAATGCTGTGTTGAACTAGTGCCACAGACACTCTGTAGAGACCAAAGGTTAAACCATGATATTAGAATACACTATTATGGTACAACTTTTCCTGATTTACTTTATTAAGTTTGCTTTGAAATGTCTTGTGCCTTTCTGGAAGGTGAAGCAGAGTTATGCTTATGTCTGAGAGCCAGGAAAAAAATTATTAAGCTATATGCTAACTCAGTTTTAATTCTAATCTCTCTAGCATTAACCATACATGCTCACAAAAGGCTCACCCCCCCTTCCACCTTTGCAGATAATATCATTCAGGTAACAGTATCTGTGTCAACTATAGTACCGTCAATATCCTCTTTTCTCCAAAGCAGAGTCCTGTTTACATTTCGAGGTGTAACAGCAGTTTCCTACCTGTGCTCTACTCTCAAAGAGCAAGTCTCTTAAACCAGATGCAAAGACTTCTATGCCAGGTATTAGAATCCCTTCTCCCCTTTTTACAACCAAATCATTATACTGCCACTGTCATTATACTGTCCTTTCTACTATTCCACCCCCTGCATTACAACCCATATTCTGCTCTCATATCTGATCTCAGTTATAGGGATTTCCTGGTACACATATACCAAGAATGCCTCCTTAAGACTTTAGTGCTAAAATAGGGACTACCAGAGCCTCTTAAGCTCCTCAAAGCTAAATGCCTTTATATTTAACTTCCCGTACTCTTTCTTTAGAAGGGGTGAAAAAGAAAGCTAAATCCTATGGGTTAAGGAATTACAGTATATTAGGGGAATAAGTGGAGCCATGGCCTGAAGATAAAAACCTGAAAAAAAACATGGTTTGGTTGTTTCCTAAATGACTGGTGGAATGTGTGAACTCCACAAGTTCCTGGGATGGCTGGAGGTTTATATCTGAGACACCTCTTGCTCAATTAATCCTAAAGTTGAATAGTTAATATATTATATTATTATTATATATCTTATATATGATATATATTATATATAACATATTACTATAGAATATATTATATTAATATATAATAAGACTATTATTATGCTTCAGTAGGGCACAGAGGATTTTAGGAAAACCTCAGTGAACACATACGTTTTAGAGCACTCCTATGTTTAAATAGGAATGATTGCTTAGGAATAACAGTGCTAGTTTTTAGATGTCGTATGACATTTGAAAGCAATGCCTTTTTGATAAATAAAGACCTCAAGCACATCAACTCAAATGGGGTTTTTTTTGGAGAGGGAGGAAATAATATGCTATGGATCTCAGATGACTCTGAGAATTATGATATGGCCTCTTCTCCTAAAGGAGATATTAAGACAGATTTAGAGCAAAAGCATTTTGATAAAACTCTCTTTAGACTGTCTAGAAAATCTTAGAGGTACATAAATAATTGAAAATTATGAGGAAGGACATAAGAAGGAGTCCCAAACCACTACTTCCAGCGCTCAGGAACGTGACCTAACCATCAGACCTGAAACAATGAGGTGTGAGGACACGCTCCACCTTTCCTACTGATGCTAAGCACTATGCAAAAAGAACAGAAAACTTCTGGGAGTTTTGCTAAATTCATACAAGAAGAGTGCCCTTAGGAGCCTGCAAAACAGACATTGGATCTGGGAGTCATAGATTCTGGGCTGTGGCCCAAGGACTACTACAAGTCTTGCTTCTATCTCATAGCTAGGGTACTTGGAAGTGAGGATTTGATCTCCCTCTGGAAGATACATTTCACAGGTGAGCATTCAAACCAAAAGACTATTATAAACTGATAAATTTACAACCATTGGACACTACTACTACCATCATACTTTAGAGTCTATTAGTTACCCAATAGGACGACTCAACACCTTAAATTATGTGAAGGTTTTAGGCTGTGAATTTCATCTTATAGGCACAGTGAAGAGCATAAAAAACAAGAGAGAACTGGATTGCAGAAACACTTTGGTATTCACCACTTGCTGGCTTAGATGTTCAATCTCATTCAATGCTGTCTGTTGTGAATTCAATTCCTTGGCACCTTACTGTCCTATACATTGCTCAGGGACTATAAACACCTAGCTGGGGTTGTGAATTCAACTCCACAAGGCAGACATGCCAAAATTCAGCTGAATTCTTTTGGCAAGGATAGCTCTTGGTGAATGTTTTCTTCATTCCAGTTTGCAGCTCCTCACCAAGTAGGGTAGGTTTCCCAGATTAGGGCTCAGAAGGAAATGTCAAGGTTGACCTGAAATCAGAGATCTCTCTGCCATTTCAGTTTATAACATGTAATAGAGCAAGTAAAATAGAATAACACCTTGTTCGCTTACATTTTGGCAGAGATGTGAGAAGAAAAAGAATTGATAAGGACAGGCATCCTGACTCTATTATCCCACAAATCCAGGTATTCAACCCACTCCCATGCTTTATTTCTCTCCTTGTGATACTTTCTCCATTAGAATCATAGAATGCTTTGGGTTGGAAGGGACCTTGAGAGATCATTGAGCCCAATCCCCCTGCAGTGAGCAGGGATTGAACCTGTGAACTTGGCGTTATTAGCACCATGCTCTAACCAACTGAGCTAACCTGGCTGGTCACTTTGTTCTTCCACCTCTTTTCCGTTATCAACCTTCTCAATGCTGTCTTTTCTCCATAATATAATTAAAAACACAACTTGCTTTTCTAGTTTACATGTCTGTTCCCAAACCACTAAACCCTCCCCATCAAACACTTACATGTGTAATTAATTTCTTTTTGAAACAATCTGAGCAATTTCTGAATTATCTTCTTTACTCAGATTATACCCCTCCCCCAAATTAATCCTGTGTTCACCCTCCAGCAGAAGGAAATTTTAAATGCATGCCTAAAGAAAACTCAGGTTTCTGCCAAAGAAGACGTTCAACCTAAATTGCTTGGGTGGCACACATGGTCAGCGGTCACAGCATATCCTCCCAGAGCTCCCTCACTTCCCCTCCCTTCTGTTGTGCTAACACTAGATGTCAAGACAATCTCTGGGCTGGTGAGTGCAGATGCGCATCACAAGCCATCTCATGTGTAAGTGTTTGGCTTCACCCAGTCCAGGGATGACACTCCTTTTTGGTGTTTCTTTTCAATTGTATCTTTTCTGTGTGTCAGCTGGAGCTATGCACTAGAACAGGTAAAGCATAAATGTTTAAAACCATAAGGAAGGTTGTGGCCTGGGCCACCATGTCTGTCCAAAAGATTAAAAAAATAGAGTAATCATTAACTTTAAAACATACCAGGAGGCTATGCCTCAAGATTCCTTGTTTTAAAGAATCCCTGAGGTAAACTGTGAAGGCAAGTGTGGAAAATACATGGATTTTGCAAAATTTAGAAAAATGAATCTTTAAAAAGAAAAAAGTTAATTCAACTTTAACTATGAAATTGCTTATAATCTTCTATTATGAACAACACACTAAAAATATATGGACAGAGGTTCTCCTCATTTTATGAGCACTAAAACTGCATACACGGATTTTTTAAGGTATTGCTATTTGGTAATATACAGCATTCACTAAGCAAAAAAGTAAAAAAAACCTTGACTACATATTTTTTCTTAGTTATTCAGATCTGAATGGCACTGTCCTTGTGTTAGTGTCAGTTCAGAAACACAGGAGAAAACACTCTTCAAAGACCTTACAGTGTTAAATCCTACCAGCGCTGCTGCTAGTGCAGGCCAATCTATAGCAGTGAAGGCTATAGATTCTTCACTTAGAATCATAGAATCGTTTAGGTTGGAAAAGACCTTCAAGATCATCCAGTCCAACCATTAACCTACACTACCAAGTCCACACTAAACCAGTCAAGGGTAGACTAGACTAAACCATGTCCCCAAGTGCCACATCTACCCGTTTTTTGAACACTTCCAGGGATGGGGACTCCACCACCTCTCTGGGCAGCCTGTTCCAACTTCCAAGCAAGGATCCCAATATTTAGGTAAAATACTATTTTCTGTTAAGTCTTTGTGGTTTTTAATGTGATTGAATGTCATCATTTGCAGCAGACTTTTGATGGAAGTGCTTTCTCTTTATCCCATGAAATTCCACTTAGTGTTTCATCAACATCTATGTTAACAATTTGCTATTTCCACTTTCTTGGTTTTGTTCTTCGAGAAAACACCAGATCCTTGCCACAACAATGTGGGGATTTGACCGTGGCTGGATGCCGGGTGCCCACCAAGCTGCTCTGTCACTCCCCCTCACTAGCTGGACAGGGGAGAGAAAATATAACGAAAGGCTCATGGGGCAAGATAAGGACAGGCATATCAGTCACCAATTACCATCTGTCCTGGTTTCGGCTGGGATAGAGTTAATTCTCTTCCTAGTAGCAGGCATAGTGCTCTGTTTTGGATTTAGTAGGAGAAGAATGTTGATAACACGCTGATGTTTTAGTTGTTGCTAAGTACTGCCTATGCTAGTCAAGGATTTTTCAGCTTCCCATGCTCTGCCAGGCGCACAAGAAACTGGGAGGGGGCACAGCCAGAATAGTTGATCCAAACTGACCAAAGGGCTATTCCATACCATATGACGTCATGCTCAGTATATAAACTGGGGGGGGTTGGCCGGGGAGCAGCGATCGCTGCTCGGGAACTGTCTGGGTATCGGTCGGCGGGTGGTGAGCAATTGCATTGTGCATCACTTCCTTTGTATATTATTATTACTATTATTATTATATTGTTATTATTATCATTACTGTTTTACTTTATTTTATTTCAATTATTAAACTGTTCTTATCTCAACCCACAAGTTTTCTCACTCTTACTCCTCTGATTCTCTCCCCCATCCCACCGGGGGGGGAGCAAGCAGCTGCATGGTGCTCAGTTGCTGGCTGGGGTTAAACCACAACACGTGGGTTCTTCCCACAGGCTGCAGTTCTTCATGAACTGTTCCAGCATGGGTCCTTTCCATGGGGTCACAAGTCCTGCCAGAAAACCTGCTCCAGCATGGGCTCCTCTCTCCACAGGCCCACAGGTCCTGCCAGGAGCCTGCTCCAGCGTGGGCGTCCCATGGGGTCACAGCCTCCTTTGGGCACATCCACCTGTTCTGGCATGGGGTCCTCCCCGGGCTGCAGGTGGATATCTGCTCCACCATGGACCTCCATGGGCTGCAGGGGCACAGCTGCCTCACCATGGGCTGCACCAGGGGCTGCAGGCACCTGGAGCACCTCCTTCCCCTCCTTCACTGACCTTGGTGTCTGCAGAGTCACTACTCTCACATATTCTCACTGCTCTCTCCAACTGCTGCTCCACAGCAGTTTTTCCTCCTTCTTAAACATGTTATCACAGAGGCCCTACCACCGTCGCTGATGGGCTCAGCCTTGGCCAGCTGCGGGTCTGTCTTGGAGCTGGCTGGCATCAGCTCTGTTGGACATAGGGGAAGCTTCTAGCAGCTTCTCACAGAAGCTACCCGGTAGCTATCAAAACCTTCCCACACTAGCCCAATACGCAGTCATTCAAGGGTAAGAAATTTGCCACCATGTCGATACAGCAGCAACACTACCACCAACACTGGTGACTTTGTCCTGTGGACATCCAGGAGCTTCCAAAGCTGTGGAGTAAACACCCATAATGCAAAGAAATAGTTTTCTATCTCAGTGTACTCCCCAAGGGGTAGAAATTTGGATGGTTTGTGTGGCTATGAATCTGTCATCTTTTAAATTTCAAACATCTGACTTGCTGACCCCAGTAATAATCTTTTAATCTAGTTGATTGTGTAATACATGTGAATTTCACATGCCTTAAGTGTACCTTAATTTCTTCTCCTGTTATCTTTCCTATGCTGCTTTTCATCTGATATCAAAAAGTTGTGAGATCTTAGCAGATGCCTGGTGATGATAATGAAGGATGTGGGCCAAAAAAAAAAAGTCTGAGTGTATGAAAACTGAAATAGAAGAAGTATTCAAAATGTGTTGAAAACCTAATGCAGTCTGTTTTTTCTTTAAAGAAAACTGGCATGAGTTTGTTGCCTTCAATTATCAGGCTTCGATTCATTGTACTCAATTGGCAAGACAATATGCTCTCAGGTCTAAATGTTGCAAAATGAATTTGTCTGACCCAGATACATGCTTTGAGATCAAGTAGAATTAATGAGTTCAGAGTTGTACATATCGGTTTTCAAAATCTATTAGCTCCTCTTATTTTTTTTTTTTTAAAAAAAAAGAAAATGACCAAAGAACAGGGCTAGAAGAAGACTTCAAATGAAAAAGTAGTAAGCAATCTTACAAATCAATCCAGGCAGCAGTTTTTCCTTTCTTTGAAAGCATAGAACCGTTTATTAATATAAAAGAACCCTATTTCCAGAGATTTCATGCTGGTAAAGTTAGGTTGTGTTGTTTTGTTTTTAATAGTACTTATGCACAGCAGAATTAATTGGTACAGAGCACAATGCTGCAAGCTGCACCAACTGCTTTGAACACTGAAAAGTACAATTGTATTAATAGTATAGTAAACCTGAATAGTTTTCATTCAAAGGTACTATTTTTAAAAAATAGGTTAAAATTAGCATCATTCTACAAGTAATATATTTTGTTTTCACATGAATTGTGTTTCCTTGTACTTGTTCTACTTCGCAACAACATACAAGAAGCTTTATTTCAGCATAAAGGAAAAGGACTTTCCTTTGAGCTCATCAGGAATAGCTTTCTGTAAAGGACCATTTGACGGATTTTTAAACAAGGAGTTGGTTTTTTTTCTTCAAAGGCTTTCTTTGTTTTTATTATATATATGTATATGTATGTACATATTTATATGTAAACTTAAATTCTACAGATTTTCACTGAAGATTTAAACAGGAAACAAACTGCTCATAGTTTATGTAGTACAAACTGACTGTTGCCTTGTTAACCATAGCTATAAATAAAAAAACACCTTCAGTGTGAAACAAATGAGAGAGTCTGAATGACCAATTAGTCACACTGTAATATATAACAAGGAAACCTGCCTTAAGATTTGCACAATTCATTTTTTTTCACTTTAAAAACCATTAAAATTTTTTTAGGTTTAAGAGCATAGGTGTCCTCCAGACTTCTGTTTTTCCATTTCTGACTAGTAGTTTGGGCTTTGTTTTGCCTTTTGTATTTACAGCCTTAAAACTGATAAAACATAACTGTTCATAGTAATAATGTTTTACATTTCTCTCAAGGGAATTAAAGACATCTTTAAGGGGTCTCCAAGATTCTGCAAGTGGATCAAAGGAAATCCAAGCAATTGAAACAGTCATTCTTGAGCACTCTGCTGCTCGTTCCTGCTGAAAAGGCTATATATTTTTTCTGTAGTAAACCCTTTACATTCTGTCTATCACTCTGCAGGTTATTGTGTTAACAAATAATGTAGTGTGCTTTTGGTGGTGCTCTGACACTATATCACTACACCACAGGAAAAGAATTTTGTAGTACTGCAGCTGTGCCATATTTGCCCCCAAATTCACCTTTTCAAAATTGATTGCCTTTAACTACAAAGAATTCAGCTATTAGAGGTGGATCTCTAAGGGATCTCCCTAGCCAGCCAGCCCATAACTGTTTGTGCCATCACAGTTACCAGGCTGCTGGGTGCTCAGCCCCACAATTTAGGAAAAGCACTAAAGAATAGCGGCAGTGGCAAAAGGAGGCTGGAGGGCTGCTGGAGCAGGAGGGGAGGGGAGACAGCAAAGTAGAGTAAAAGAACATCTGTGTCCATCAGAAGCAGAAAACTTGTGCAATGCTGGTGCCTAGGAGTGAGGTTAGGGCTGCCCGGCACTGGTGGACATCAGGAATGTCACTGCAATGGTGACAATCTGCATTCCAACAGCGGAGACAGAACCTGATGAAAAATGTAACATCTGCTGAGGTGTCCAGTACAGGTCTCGAAGCATAATGGTAAAGTCTGAACTGTTTCTTCCACAATAGCACAACATGGCAGGGAAAGGTTTCTCTGGCTGCTATTAGTCTTCGCGTCCTGCAGAAACAGGCAGAACACTCTAATCTTAAATCATTCCTGTTTCCTAAAATCTGCTGTTTCCAAACCATACGCATATGCCCTTCAGTCTCTGCTCACTGCTTGTCTGCCCAGAGCTCCTGATCTTTAGAGAACCTCTGAAGAAAATGAAGGGGCTACATGGACTTCCACCTTTCAGACCTGCACCATTATTCATTTTAGCAAAACTCTTGTAAACAATACCTTAATCTGACCCTGTCCACTTATCTCATACCTTTTTTCTCTCTTTCAAGCTCCTCAAAAATGTCCTTTAACTACACTATTTTTGCTTTTCACTTCTTTAAATCTAGCCTTTATTGTCTCCATTCCCCTAAATGTCTCTCAGCATAGCTGGGAGTCTCCACTTATCTCTTTTTGGCCAAGTCCAAAGCATGTGGGGGGAGAGACTTGACATCGTTACGCATCTTCTCAAACAGGAAATGGGAAGAGGGAGTGTGAACTAACCGTTCTGCAAATCATGGAACTATCTTTGGAAGACGCATCCCGATCTTGAGGAACAGACTCTACCTTGAGTCTGCTGCTGTTACTTAAAAGAAATACATCAGAATATACCTCCCACATCCAATGACAGACACTCTGCTGTTAGTATTTTCAACAGAACACAAAGGAGTTTTACTAATTCAAGGATGAAGCCCAGTGGTTTTATAAGATTACACTCTCCCATGCAAACACTTGTATGGACATTAAACCATCATCAAACTTTGTTGCAGAAAAAAATTAGTTCATGATGTAATCTTTACTAGCCTTGCTAGCCTTTGCGCCTGTGAAAGAGACAGTGAAACAAATCACATAAATCAGCTAGCCTAGTTTTGCTGGTCCTCACTGGAGTTGTGACAGCAAGTTGGAAAAAGCTTTCTACAATCTATTCCAACTACCACGAGTTCATGAAAAGAAAGAAAAATTAATAACTTTCTTAGAGCATTAGGCTCCCATCTATGTAGCTCCATTAAAAATTCTATTTAAGAATTAAGAATTCTATTTAAGATTATACTTGCATAAAAAATTCTACTTAAAATATATTTTTCTTACTATGCCTCTGGTAAAGCAAAATCAAACAAATATTAAAGAACATATTTAATGTGATGAATTTTTTAATGCTGTCATTACTCATTTTGCAGAAATCTGTATTGATTTATAAATGCAATAGATTCCTCAAGAACTCTGCAATTTCCAGCAATGAAAAATAGTCTTTGTTTACCATATCATTCTCTGTGAGGATTTAATGTTATTTATTAAGTCTTACCTTGTGTCTGAGCAAAGGAGAATGTTAATCAGAGACTCTTACTCTGAAGCAGAATCCCAGTAAGAATTTCACCACAAAAGTTGACTTTTACTCTGTTCATTGCATTTTATGCACTTTATGCATTAAGAACTTCAGAAAGGGCATGGAGTGAAATCAAAGTTCTGTTTGGAACACAACCCTCTTTAGGTTTCTGGCCACATCTTCAAAAATAATTCATATATGTTAGAAAAATACTTTTTAAATGTAGGTTACATTGAGACTAGAGGGTCTTGATTAAACATCAAAACAGAGCAAAAGTTCCAGTTTGATCATATCAAAATCTCACCACTTGCTCATGAGAGAGTTGGGCCAAAAATATTTTAAATGCCATAGCATTAAATCCATTTGATTTCTATCATCCCGACATTTGAGAACAGTTCTCCAGATGAACCTTGAATCTAATAAGATTCAGAAAACACGCTCTTCTGGTTTTATATCTGATCTGGAACAAATCTTCAAGGGACTAGCAGGACGAAAATGTGACGATATGATTCATACAGAAGTCTATAAAAATACAATTTGATGAAAGCACTATGAAGCATGATGAAGGGAAACAGCAATTACTGGTATTTTGTATATATGTGTGATCAAAATCACACATTAGGTAGATAGAAAGAAAGTTACCCATTCAGATGCACACATGCCACAGTTTCAAAGGAAGCTGTGAATGCACAGCAGTATTGGAGACCCAAGATGACATTTTCCCTCTTACTCATTTTCTTTATTACCGCGCCACTCTTGGGACCATAATTGTTTCAAGGTGTGAAAACATATGTAGAAATTAGTATTTTTCTAGAACGTATATTAAAAAAATCACATTATGAATACACTGTCTTAAACTTAGGCAAATCAAAACTCCAATTCAGTGGGCTGATGGAGAATGAGAAAGCTGTAAGCCTGGATTTCAATTGAGACCAGAAATAGTTTGCTTCATTTTTTTTTCCTGGAGTGTTGCCCATTCTAGGATTTGCACACTTCTCTGGCCCCCACAGAGGATTAGCCAGATGTTCAACAGCACATATGTAACACACCTGCTTCATGCTGAAGCATTTGGCTTTGTTAAGGCCAATAAATGGGAGGAGGTGGGGAGGAACAGTGGGAAGGAAACAAGGATTTTAGACGTTCATCATTCGGGGCCAGGCACCCTGCTGGGAAACCCAGACACATCCAGAAGCAGGAGGTGGTTGTTACTGGATAGAAAACTTACTAGCTCCTGGCACTGTGCAAGGGGGCTTTGCTGTGGGACAGTCTAGCTGACAGATATCCCTAGGGAGGGGAGAGGACAGGCTGAAGGTTAGTCAACACCGAGCAACAGCAGAGAGCTGTCAGGATTGAGCTGGTGACTGGGGTAGCTCTTGCAAACAGGAACTCTGGGTTCCAGTACCTCTGGCATTTGGAATGTATTTTTGTGCTTTAACAGCAGATCAGTCAACTGCTGAGTGAGGGGCTGAAATACTGCTGGCTGTGGCAATCCCTCGACTCTTTCCTCAGAGGAAGAAAAAGTACCATTCTGCCTCAGTGACGGGGGGCCGGGGTGGAGCGTGCTGTGTGTAATGGTTGTGCTACAGAAACTGGGAATTCGGTCTTTAGTAAAGGCTGGGAAAACATATGCATAATTTGTTTGCTGAAGTTTGGAAGTATAAGTTTAATGTTGGTATGTTTTAATTAAATATACATAACACCAGAGGGAGTGTCTGGATATAAAACAGCAGTTAATCTGTTGTAGCATTGTTTAGAAAAAAGTGTTCTTAATATTTAAAACACTAATTATCTGCAATATTTCCCACTGACACTAAACATTTATTTTACCAAAAAGCATGACTGAATACCCAAGACTGTGATCATGTCGAAGTATGTTCAAACTTGGAAAGGCTTGGTAGGGCTTATATTCATCAGCTCCCATTTGTTGCCCATGGAAGAGTATCTAGGATTTCTTAAGAGCTGAAAACCTGGTTGTTTTTCATACTCTAATTACTGGAGTGTTAAATTGAGATTTTAAGAAAAATTGCCCTTAACACATCTGCAAAAAACAAGCACACTGAAACCCCTGTCGGTATTGCATGACATATAAAACAAGCACTAAGATAACACATTTTAATGCTTTTTTTTGTTTATATCACTGTAAATACCATAAATATTCAGAAATATTTTCAGAAACTGTCTTTTTTGTGGGTAGTCACAGAATCAGCTCTAGCCTGAGTCCTCAACCTTTCATATAAGTGATCAGATTCAGACTGATTAGCTCCTACCTTTAGGAGAAGAAAGTATCTTTTCTATGGCACTTTGGGTGGCCTGTGATTCCTGGTACATTGACTGCCTGGCACCCCACACAGTGTTACCAGTCAAGTCCCTGGACCAAATATGCTATATAGAAATATATTTGCATTTTCTGTGCCTTTGCTGAGCAAGTACAGGGCACGATTTATAAACAAAATTATTCTGATCAAAGAAAGATCATGTTATGGACACTCAGAACAGGGATCATGAAGGTACCAGGCTGAGATATTAGCCAGGATATTGGTGCCAAATTCCTTTTCAAAGACTGAACAACCAAGTGCCTCATCAGTGCCAGAAATTAGTGTTGCAGGATGTTCCATGTGAAAGGAACATGGAAAATTTTTTAACCAAAAGAAAAAAAAAAGGGGGGGGGGGGGGGGGAAATGCAGGCTTTGAAACACAGTCTCGATCTGGCTTTTTACTTATATACTTAGTCTGTAGTGTATATATATTGTTCATAGTCTCTAAAAGTAATCCTGTAATTGTGACAACATGATTTGCCAAATTAATGTTACGCACGAAGGAAAGAAAATTGTCTTGTCCTGCCAGTCCGTTTTTCCTTTTGTGTCTGCCTCTGTAGCTGGGCTCTTTCAGTTACCCAAATACTTGTGGTTCTGTTGAAAAACAGCCAGGTGGGCTGTGCTGGCAATTAGCCTGGGGAAAGGCAGACTAATGGCCCAGTGATCATTAGAAGGGCAGCTGAGGAAAATTGGGACTAGCAGCTGTTTGGAAGGCAATGTGTAAAAAGTGGCTTTTCAGATTTTAGCAGGGTGGTTCAGTGTGAAAGGAAGCAAAGGGAAATGGAGTGATATCTTGAGGGCCAGGGAAACTATTCATATTAGGCTCTTGGGTGGGTGTTGTTTTTTTTTTTTTTAACTGTTTAAAGCTATGCTTGAAACAAAGCCAAATGCTGCTCTTTTGTGGAAAAAAAAAGGACAGTCTACTAGTATTAGTGTTTGTACTACAAGCAAACTGTATGGTTTGGTGAAATGCTGGCATGTGGATCTCCCACAGTTAATATAGGATTATGATAATTTAATGCCTAAAAATGTTAGAGAAGGGTAGGTGAAAAGACCGAAGCCTTCTGATACTTCCAAAAATGTTTATCTGCAGTACCTCCAACCTAACCAGTGGTCTTCTGTGGGACATAAAAATGAATAGAACATAATTCACTTATTAAAAGACCTGTATTTTCTGTTTAGAGAAATATTTTTCTCTTAAAAAAAACACTCTATTGATACAAGTTAAGATTTTCTGTTTCATTAAGTCACCTACTACCTTTGAAGAATAGTCCTTAGCCACTAGGAAAGATACTCATAGGTGCACATGAATAGGATGCTTATTCATTTTTATACATATCTACAGTTCTCCCAGACTCTATAAAGCCTCAATAATACCTTCTCAACAGGGCTGACTGGGATAGTGCATAATCTGTTAAGCAATTTGTACACTGAATCTATTAGTCTCAGGATAAAACAAACAAGCCTAAGCAATGTATTATAAAAAAAAAGTAGGATGTTGCATGTAAGTGAAAAATAAAAACTGGAATTCTAGAGACCATTGGTAGTAGATCCATTTCTATGGGAGCCAGCATATCTATTCCCATATAGCACCATAAAGCTTGAGCCATATAAAGCACTAAAAAGGTAATCGGTAATCAAATATCTAATTCCAAAGTTGCTCCCTCTTTAATGCTTACTGTACAGGTGGTTCCAGAACTACCTCACTGGAGACAAAATTAGTCTTTGAGATAAGGTCAAATTTAGGGACACTCACTAGTTAGGAACTCAACACTTAAGGAGTCAGGTGGAAAGCATGCAGGAAAGACCTTGATGCTTAAGGCAGTCAGCTGAAGCAGGGAAAACAGGGTTTAAGTCTAATAATATTTTTCTTTAGACCACTTTTATTTTATCCAGAAACAGTTTACTATAAAACAGGCAGCCCAGTTCACCTTTCCAAGTGCAATTAGTTTTTCTCTTATTTCCTCAAGACCAGGAAAAACTCTGCAGCTTCTGTTGCCATATTCTTTTAAGGAGAGCTTCAGTCCTTTTCCACAGGGCTGGTGTCCTCATCAGGAGGACAGACAGGCTTGGTCAGTAGTGAAAGTAGCATCTTCTCTTTGTTCTCCAGATACCAACAAGAAGAGTCGGGCTACTATCATTGCAATAACAGATTCCTCCGTGAGTCTCTCAACACTGATTTTATAAGGAACAAAGACACTTGTCGCTGTGAAAGGGACAGTGTGAAAGGTGCAATGACTAACTTTTGTACTTCAGAAGAAAATATAAGGAATTACTTATATGCCTGCATTAGAGTTCTCTAATGATCAGATAATGAAATACAAATCATATGAGAAACAAAACCAAGAAAAATCTTACTAAAATAAAAATATTACTAGAAACTTTACTAAAACTAAAGACTAAGGAATAGCAAAAGTATATGGGAACAAAAAAGAAAATATAACATGGAAAATGTATTACAATTATAAAAGCCATGGAAAAAGTTCTATAAAAACATCAGATAAAAGAGAAAAATAGAAGCAAGTATAATGAGAAAACCGAGCAATTAATGGACAGTTGAAGGAAACATGAAATGTTTAAAGCTTTCTCTAGTTCAGTCGTCACAAAAAGGCTAACTGTGACCAGATGCTTAACTTCATTATTATTAATGAGGAAATGGGAACGCCCACCTGAGAATGGAACCATCAATTTAATAAGTTGAATATATTCAAGTAATTAGGACTTGACAAGCATCACCCCCAAGTACTTACAGCGTTAGTCAAAGCAATTTGGGACCTTTCAGAGGCGTGCAGGAGAAATGAGAGAGTTTTGTAGAAGGTGAATAAGTTCTAGAAAGTCAGAGAACAAGCCTGGGAGGATAAAAGGGACACAGGGAACCTACAGAAGAGTCAGCTTTTCTTTGATAGAAAAATAACTGAAGCAAATTATTAAACAATCAATTTGTATTCACCTAAAGACAAAACACAACCAACGTGAATTTGTCAAGAATAACTCATGTCAATGTAATTCAATTTCTTTGACAGGATAACAAGATCTGGGAAAGTAATAGATGTCAGATTCACATGACACTCATAAACCAACTGGGAAAATATGGTCTGAGTAAAGCTGCTGTAAAATCTTGCCCAGAAAACTTGTTAATAGCTTGTTGGAGAATGGATAGGATATATTACATAATGCCCTTCACAAGGCTGACCTGATATTATTCAGTATTTCAACCAAAAATGTAGGTGTACTTAGAAAGTTTGTGAATGACTTGTGAGGGATTTAATTTTGAAAGGCAGGATTGAAATTCAAGCAGATCTTGAGAAAATGAGAGATCTGAGTACAGAAATACACATAGGACTAAACATAGGAAGGACAAATCAAATGCACAAGGAAAGGATGGAAAATAATGTATTGGGCAGATATATTTCAGAAAGATGAGATGCTGTGTCAGAAAAGGGGAGATATTATTCTATGAACATTAATGATACATATAGCTACTCTTGAGAGTTAATTATGTCACTCTATTCTGTTGTGGAGTACTGAAATGGAATCCACATCTAGTTTTGGTGCACCCAGTATAAGACGGATTCAACATATTGGGATGCAGAAGAGGACTCCAGACGTAGACAAAGAAAGGACAAAAGAATTCCAAGATTTATGAAGAACGATTGAAGGAAAAGGGTCCATAAAAGAGGGAACTGAGGGCAGAATATAGTACTAAAGAGGCAAGTAATCAGTCTTATTCACATACACTGAATCTGGGACAAGAAATAATTGCTTTCCTTCCAAACAAGGAAGGTTTAAAATTCAGGTATAAAAAATTCTGTAATTACAGTTATGCAATGGAACAAGTTACACTGGACAGTGTTGAAACCAACATCACAGGAGAATTTTGAAAAATATGCATATCAAGAACAATGAAAAATAATGGTTGATTCCCATGCTCTGAGACAGACTGACTGCTAGATGTTACTTCCGCTCCACATTTCTTGGATTTCTTTAACTATATCAGATGCTGCCCAGAGTCTAGGTTTCTTACTTTTCAGTACTTATTTGTGATTTTATTTTCAGAAAAGCAATGTAGCCAATTAGTCAACTAGCTGCCTGTGCAACCGGAGGTTATTAATAATCATTCAGAAAACCTTGCCTACTTTTCAGACAATAGTCTGTTAATATATATGGCTAAGAAATGCTTACCTACAGGTTAGGTAATGCTGTGGTTTAAAATTTATGAAGTGCCATAGATGTAGAAGTGACATATACATTGCATTCCTGAAGAGACTGCAATTTAACAGCTCCATTGTACAGACAACAAACAGATTCTGAAGCGTGATTAAAGTGTATCCTTTGTCTTGAGTTCATCAAGACTTTCCCATTATATGCATGCAACTGGCCTCTAGTTCACTTATAACTGCATGAATTTTTAGGGAGCAGTATAAAACTTGTATTTAGCAAAATAAAACAAAAATCTTAGCATATGACAATAAAAAAGGAAATTAAACTGTCAAAACCTATAAAAAAGTACAAGCAAAATCAGCCAAAGCCAGTATATATAAAGTTAATACTAAAACACCTTCCAATGGAGTAACGTCTAATAACATCTTAAAAACATTTGTGTGTGGTTTAATATATTTCACGTTTTTGTCAGATTTATGTGGTCTAAAATGCCTCAGTTCAGGGTGGTCTGTAGAATTTGAGGAAATCACCGCAGGAATAAAAACTACCCTCCTTATAATTCTCCAAATTTGAATTGAGCTGCTGTTGCCACAAATGCCACTGGTCACCATGCAGAGAAAGGGAAACATCTCAAAACGGTGAATGTAGTCTCTCAGAAAGTTTTTGTCCTAGACCAATATCAACTTCATGAGTCACATCTGTCATGCCTGTAATTCATCTTTACACAGAAGTTAATCACAGGTTAAGTCAGACAGAAACTATCCAAATCAGGATTTTGTGGGGTTTTGCTCTAAAGGCCCTGGGATGCACTTCCAAAGAAAACAGATTAATTTAACCTGGATGAATTCTGGGTGAACAGAGGAATTTCACCTGAAACCCCATGAAATGCACAGCCTATCTAAAAATACTACTTTTTCTCCTGTTTGCCAGGCTGCAGACTGTGCCCTCACAGTCGTGTGGAGAGGTACAAAACAACACTGACCTGACGCCGTACACAGTGTACATCCAGGCCTCCTAGAAAAACGGAGTACTTCTGACGGGTAAGGAGCCATTTATGCAAGTGTAGATGAGATTTACATTTTCACCATTTATGTAAAACTGCAAGGAATGCTGCAAGGAATAGTGAGTCAAATCCTACTTCTGTAACAGGCAGAATCTGTTTATTTCACCAGTCTTCACGGGCAAGACTTCACCCTACAAATTAGTGACTTCAGTGACCTGTGTAAATTTAAGAGTGCCTTCAGGTCAGTAACCCTGCAAGTAATAGACATATGTAAAGCACTGTTCATTCATGCCTAAAACTTGCAGTCTAAACCCGGATCCAATTAGTAATAGCTAAAAGGATTTACTTCTCCAGCTTGTAAAGAAACCGGGACTGAATTTAAAAAATTAAGAGTAACGGGAGTAGTAAAAACACAAAATAAAACCCTCTGTTAATACTGTTCTTCAGGGTGCAAATCAAATAGGCAAAAAAAATCAGGTAATTAGAAACATTTGGTGCAAATTCATTTCAGCCCCCTTTTACGTAAATCATGAATTATATGCTGAGAGATTACTTTACTCAAAAGGATCACTGCCTCAAACAGTGGACTGGACTGGGGATTCTCACTTAACAAGCACACATTTAACATTTTGTTTTACTCCAGTGCTGACTTATGGCCTACGATCTTCCTGTGTCATACCCTGAATATAAAAGTATCAAAGTATTTGTGTTGTATTTCTTCCTCTATACAGTTCATCTATGTAATAGCAAGTAGTGCCCTCTCCAAAAAGCAGGAATAGAGTGGATTCCCTTTTACAACCATGTACATAAAGTACAGGGATGTTACAATGTAAAGTACCAGCATAAGCAGAAAATCTAGCATACAGCATCTTGCTTACACTCAGGGCGACCATCAACAGGTTTGGAAACTTGCAGTCTACAGCAGTAGATTTCTGTAGCTTTAACTGTTAACTTGAATATACCAGGAAAATCAGCATTAAAAGTCATTCATATTTTGTCTGCTGGTATAATGTGCATTTGGTGGCCACAGAGAAGGAGGCTTAGGAATTTCAGGTCCTTTTCCAAATTTCTCAAGATCTTGACCTCCGTGTTTCTACCAAGGAACACTAAAGATCCAGTTCCTTTGCTCTACGGAATTTGTTCTAATCAAAATGGACCAGACTGCACTCCATAGGAAACTGCCAACTCTTTTGTCTGAAATTGTTGCTAGTGCTAGTAATAATGAGGAGGATTAGCCTGAGGCAGACACCCGGTGTGGAAAACTCAAGTCCAAATTCCAGTTTGAACAAAAAAATATAAGCCATGAAAACCAGGATTTTATTGTAGGAAGAATCAGACTCTCTTAATAATTCTACCTTTAAAATAAAACTAATGGAAAATAAGGTATTCAGGGTCCACTTATTAGTGGACCAGTTAGAAATTTGGACCAGTTAGAAAAAAAACCCAGCTGAGTTTTCCTGTCTTCCTGCACCAGAAGTTTTTAAACCAAGAAGAGTGGATTCTATTTTAGATGTGAATGGGGGAAGCAGTTAGGTAAATATCTTTCGACCAAGGGATCACAAACTGATTCAGTTTAAAATGAAGGATAATACAGCTAGTTCTACAAGAATCTTCACAATGTGAAGGGGGAAACTTTAACAGGACATCGTTAAGAAATTAGGAATTTTGTTAGTAAAGTCAGCTAAATATCTTGGGAGGAGGCACTGTTATCTCTCAAAACCCAGGGTGCAAATGATCCCCAAATCACAGTTTGTATGCTGATTAAAGTTTTGCTGAAGGGCCCCAGGCCTACATGGATTAATTTGTACTCCCAGTGTATTTTTTAATAGAAAGAAATTCTAGGAGAAATGGTAAAAAGGGGTTAACTAGCAAAGAAACCTACATCTTGGGAGGCCAGAAAGTGAAGGGATAAAGTGAGAATTGCCAAAAGTCAAGCTGAGTTAGACCTTGCAAAGGAAATGAAAACAAGTAGTAAAAGGTTATTTAGCAATATAAATAAAACAAAAGAAGTTGAGCTAGTAAGCAGTGCAAATGGATTTGAGATTTAAGATTTAATAGGTACAGACCAGAAGCTAAAAGAATATTTGATTTCAGGTTTCAGGAGGGTAACTATGACAAAAACAACATGGATAACAGGTAGGAGAATTGGAAAAAGAAATTAACATGATGACTTGGAAGTAAAATCAAATCAGAACATCAGATTATTTCTGTCACTGAATACTGAAAAACCTCAAATCTGAAAACGCAAATATGATAACAAAACTATTGTCTTCAGTGGGAACAGAAATTTTACCCTGTCCTGTAGGAACTAAATTGGGGTATCAATTTTCAATTTACTTAGTTCAGGTCTCCAAATAGCAGTTAAATCACAAGACCTTTTCTTCTAACAAAAACCAAATGACTCAGTGTGATTGAATGATATATTACAAATGTAGATTAGAAATTCTTTGTCTTTTTTGTGCTTTACTGGACTGTATTATTCTTGAAATACATCTTTAAGATGTGCTGAAGTGAAATAAAATCAGATTTTTGTCTTGTTTCTTATTCATGGGAATTCTATTTTAATGCCAGTGTCACTAACAGTACTTGAAAAGAATTATAACAAGGAATTGTAGCTGTCAAATATCAATGTCAAATGTTTTATTTTTTGAAACAAGTTGCATTTTCAATAGATACAAATTTGCCAAACCACTTGTAACACTACCAGTCATAATCTTTTGCTGGTGACCTTGGTACCATGGGGACATTAATTAACCTAAGACATTTGGAAAAAGTGACAGCTAATGATTACTAATGGGTTTCATATTTGGAAGAGAAGAGAAGAATTACAATATTTCAGTTCTTATTGGTGTTGACAATGAATCTTGGTGGTGAAAATGAAATGGTAGCAAAATGAATTTCCTACTGGCACCCAACAAAGATGGGACAGACTGAGAAGTGAGCCATATTTCGTGGAGAAGTAGCTGAACATTAATACAGTGAAGTATAAAATAACAAACCCAGAACTCCTTACAGCACAGACCTACAAACAAGCGAACATTGGATGATGCTACTAGAGTATTTTGTTTGAGAAATTTTCTCAGTTTCTTTTTTCAAATATCTTTTCTGCAGTTCCTCCTCTACAGAAAAAGATACTAAGTAGATTTTATAGCAAAGCAAAAAAAGAATCCCCAGAAACCACTGTACTAAAGTTTGAGTAGAAAAAATGAAAGTAACCAGTAAAATTGCAGCTATAGAGAATCGTCTTGCTGTACAAAGAGATGTATTTAAAAGACAGGGAAAGGCAAGTTAAGCACATGTTGGTAGACAAACTAGAAATGTAAAACTGCTTCCTGATAGAGACTTAATTGCATGAAAGGTACAGTTAATTCACTGAATTCCAACATCATGCACGATAAATGCTCCCAGCTCAGGAATAGATACACTTTCTCAGAAAAAAATACAATCACAGTCTTCTGGGAAGAGGGAGAGGTAATTAACATAGTTTTCATTCATGAAATATCTCAAGTGCTTACAATGATTTTTAAGAAAGATAACACAACACATTTCTGTTTATACTGGTGTAAATAGAATGAAATTACATTAGGGTAGAGTTAGAATAAGATTAAATCTATTCAGGAGTATATCTCAGCCTTACTCCAGCCATCCACTTTGCAAAATCAAAAAACCTGTATACACGCACGCACACAAATAGATATAAGTGTTTGATAAAAGAACTGAAACCTCTATACTGTTCTGGAAGATATTTGAGTCATTTTCAGGATCCAGTTGGAGTCTCCTAGAAACAAAAATTTTATTTTTATGTCAAATGAATCAGATATGACTATGTAAAATGGAGCACTGAATCTGCTGCTGCTTCAGGTAAGAAAGATGCAGACGTGAATTCTGCTGGAGACAAACTGTTGTGGATTTCAGACTGCCCCAGCTCCTAGAAACAAGGTGTGTAAATATTCATAAGATCAGTGCCTCAGATAATAGCTGAAAGCCTTACAATCAAGCCATTTGCAAATGTTACAGTAAGCATGAAGCCAGAGCTAAACAAGCTCGTATGCTTCTCAATCAGTGTACACTGGCTGTTGAGAAGTTGCTTCTCTCAGAAATTAGGATCTAAATTCAGTAAAAATGGTTTATTGTTGTTAAATATAGACCTGATAAACAGAATACATTTAATGCAGAAGTAGTAACTGAGAAGCCAAGTATCTTTTTGTTACTAAGAAAGCAGTAAATCCACCTAGATTGCCATATCTCTGTTGCCAGTCAAGGTTGTCTTTATTGCTGTGCCCAGGGTGAAAAAGCATCTACAGCCCCATATTTTGGCTTTCTTAAGACTTATCAGTGTGGTGTGAGTTCCTGACAGAAACAGAGAGACAGTGTGGTGAAGCCTCCTCAGAGAGGTCAAGTTTTCAAAGTAAAATCCTAAGGCAAAGCTTTTAGGGTAACGTCATGTAAATAAGCAATTAGAGTGACTGAGGTTTCAGCTGTAGTGCTCTGTGATTTTGCTCTGAAAGTTGTTGCTTTTTGGAGTTCACTGTAACCTTATTAAGTTTTGCTGACACTTTCTCTAGGAGAAGCAACAGCTGCATAACACTGATAAACCTTAGGAAGGCCGAAATGCATAACTGTGGTTGGTGTTCCAAAGTCAGCCATGTGTAAAAGCTCTCACCTGGCACCATTTTCTGTGGTTAATCTCAAATTCTATCTTGCAATGTAAAATGTAGTTAAATAAGAATAATCCATAACAGTAAATCTCTAAAGAAAAAAAATATTTAAAAATTCAATCTATTATTCTTCAATTTGTTATACCACTATTATTATCATATACCTCTATCAATATTGACAGAATCTGAAATCAGTGCAAGGAATTTGACAATCAAGCTCAGAAACATCTTTATGCATTAATTATTATATTTAGTAGCCACAGAAAGAAACAGATGATGCTTCTAAAACGCCTTTGTATATGTAGCAATATATAAAGAATATATTGTGAAATGAAATATATGATTACTGATTAAATCATTGATCATCTCAATAATATTCAATATTGAAACATACTATGCTTTTGCCAAATATATCATTCCTGGCCACGATAGTCTTCTCTTATTGAATGATTTAAACTAAAACACAAAAGATTTTTTTTTCTTCCTTGCTGATTCTACAGATTATAAAAATGATCTTTTCCAATTGCTTTATCTTCCTAAATTTCTATGGAAAGAGAAGAAGGAAGTCAAAAAGTCCAGTCATGCACTAGCATTGTGCTATTAAAAATGCTTGGGTAGGTCCAGAATTTCTCCCAGTCTCAAGATAGAAGAAAAATAAAAAGAATGTGGAAAGAAACACAAAAGTGAGAGATACAAAGTGATAAAATACCAAGGTTTCTCCAGATGTGATTGGTCACTGGAATTATTACACTGTGCAACTCATTGGATCTAAGAATTTAACAAAAGTGAAAGAGATTTTTCACATTTAATGATCAAACAGAACTATGACTAAAGAAAATAGATACATAGGAAAGGACGTGAAGCCCTGTGCCTCCAAATACAAACCAGCGTCTAACTGAAAAAGACCACTTGCCTGTAGATACAGTCCTGTCTGTATTTGTGATCCTGCACCCACTATGAGAAGTACCCTTATGAATAATATCAATAAGAGCAGGTGATTTTCAGAGGCACTCTTCACCTTTGAATAGAATCCATGGCAGTTGGGATCTTTGGACCTTTGCAAGTCAGATCCCAATGGTACAGAAGTTTTGTACAGAAAAACTGGTGCCCATGTTATTTCATGTCAGCAAGAATTCCAGTTCTCAGACAGGGCTGCTAAAGCTTTATATTTGGATATAAGACGACATCCATACAGACTTACATTTACAGACCACGGATATAGTTATGATTCTTAAAAATCTTCTGATAAATCCAGAAAAACTGACAAAAGTCTCAACAAGCTTTACTGAAGGCAGAGATTAAAGGTCACCTTAACCCCAGTAAATTTGAGTTAGAAAAAGTATTTGACCTGTTGTGAAGAAAGCTTTCTTTAATTTGAGTTGAACTCAATAGGTCTTATTCTTTAAGTTAATTTTTTTGCAGGGTAGCTGTCAAGTATTTCAGGTTTAATGAACGCTTAAGCTAAACTCTGGACTAAAAGGAGAATTCCTATGTCATCAAGGTTTTGCTCTGTAGTAGACAAGTGTGATATATAATTCCTTCCATACTCTGATCTCTTTTCCAGTTGTGTGAATCTTTTTTACCTTGCTTTTATGGGCAAGCCTGGGAAGCACAGTCACATAGTGCAGCATCCTGACTCCAGTGATCAATTCCAGATGCTCCAGAGAAGTCTTAGTTGGGAGAAGTAGGAAGGCTCCCAAGTTATGTGTTTTCAATTTCTCTGCAGCTTAGACATCAATCTAGAGCCTGAAAAAAACCAAAATATAACAAGTCTTACAAAATGTTGATCAAGTCTCATGACCAGTTTGGGTAGTTCTGAAATCCATACAAAGGCTCTTACTAAGTCTTTGGCCTGGCTAATAAACTTTCCGTAGCAGGGAATTCACCACTTAATTACACGTTTGATACAAAAAAAAGCACTTCCTTTATCAGTCTTAAATTTCCTACTTCTTTAGTTTCAGTAAACATCCCATTGCTTCTAGGTTTCAGAACACAATTTGCTATGCTTTACTGTATTTTTTATCCCATTAGTTATTGAATTTCTTTCTGAAGTGTACAATTCCAAATATTTTATTTTCTTCCTTCTTCTGTGAAACCTGCTTATACTGCATACACACTTTTTAGGACAGCTGTATCTCCAGTCTTTCTTCAGTCTTAGAGAGCCAATGCAGTATGAATTAACAATACTTCTATTTTCATAGAAAATATACATGTGCTCTAATTCTGATAAAAGAATAGACTTAAGATATGAATTATTGTCATCCACGGGAACAAAATTTCTAAAACAATAAGGAGGTAGATGCTAAAAATTCTGAATCTCATTTCCCTCCAAGAAGATGTCCCAGAAACCTATGTCTCTCCCCCAATGTCCTTTGCTAGTCACAGAACTGGCCTCCTGCATACTTCTGTTGCTTTTGAGACACTGAGTTCAGATATGTTACAGATTTTAATTATTTAATGGTGATAAAGTTTTCTGAAGATATAATTCTTTTATAAATTGCTAACTTTGAACATGAAAGAGACTTGCCTTAACCACTACTAGATAGTGCACAATGAGGTACCTACATATACCATGATCTTCAAAGGATAAAAAACTGTCTCGGGGAAAATCTGATATAGAAGTTTTTTTGGGGTGAATAACGTATATGAGGTTAATAAAATATGCAGACTTTCAAGTGGATTTGATTCAACAGAAAACTTTTTCAGTGTTACAAGCATTTTTGGACGTAAATCTCCATAAAAATAATGTCATTTGGGAGACAAAGCTCATGTTCGCTAGATTTTTGACTGTAGTTGTAGAGATATTTTTGCTAGAGAAGTGCACTCATACTGAGCCTGAAGGTGTTTACGTGCTGTAATGTAGCACTGTGCAGGTATCAGTGCTGGCTGTAAGTCTGCTGCCTGTGGAACTGGAAGGAGCCTCCTGCTGTGTCCTGGCTAGTTTTTAGATATCTCTACATGGCACTGCATTATGTAGTACAGACACAGCTAAGAATACAAATAATGACCCTTTTTTCCTATCTTTTGTAGCTGACATTTGAAGACCAAGATGAGCCCAAGAAGAGGTGATTTAGGGGACTTTTTGATATTTCTGATCTACTTGTAAATAACAAGTTCCAAAGCATTTTGTAACTCTGAAATGTAGTATTAGACAAGACTAAAATCTGCATGACATCCATGCTTAAGGGAAAGAGCTAACCAGAAAATCAGGGTCTTGATGTATCTACTAGCTTTAACCTGATTTCCATCCAATTTTCTTACAGATGGTATAAGGCATAGTTTGTTGTTTCATTTAGTAGCAAAGAGGATATGAAACATAGAAAGAGACAGAGGAGAAACACACAGAGAAAAAAGAACGTGTTCTTAATGTTCTAGGCAGAAAGGTGGAAGCATGGAAAGACAATGTGATGGTGCTGTTATGGTTTACAATCAGATGCATTTCAATGTCTTTTTGAAGGAAAAAAAGGTAAGTACGGAAGAAATTAGAATAGGATCTCCATCTTTTCAAAAGTGGAGAGGCTGTAAGAAAGCAAGCACATATGTTCTCCATTATGCCTTTAAAACAAAGATTTTACATTTCAGACTTGCAAAGGAGATGAACAATACCCTCATGTTTAAGGCACATCAATTTAATATGATCCACTCAAGATGGAAAATCATAAACTAAACCCCAAACTGTATTAATCCAATGGTGTTCCTTTGGCACTGAGCTCAGTAAGGGTGGGATTCCATCCTTGGTTTTTGAGAACAGATTGTAGGTACACTGATTACTAGCTTTAATCTCAGAGTAGTGCTTCCTAGACTTATTATGGTTAAAATAATACCACCCAAAGAAACTTTTTAAGGACCAAAAGCTGTTGTGATATTTTTATTTTATCATGGAATTCTCAACAAAATAAGTTGCAGTAAAAATATCAGTTATTCAGAAACAAATTATTTACATAAATTACCCTGCAAAAAAGTAGCATAATTTGTCTACTGTTTTATTTGTTCAAATAATATTGTGTGGTCTTACCCCTTTCTGTCATAAAAACCAACTTCTTTTATCAAATTCTAACCTTCTTACAGATATATGTTAGTATTATTTCCTGATATATTTAAACATCGTCTGAATACAATAATCAATTGCCTAACAACAGTTGAAAAGAGCTGGGGAAATGAGAATGTGTTTTTATCATTGCAGGTTAAGAAAGTTATAGCTCTCCCTTCCACTTACTTTGTAAATGTTGGATTATAATTACAATGATGCATACAACAAAATAACTCCTTTCTATAAAAGATTTTAAAGTAATACAATAAATTCTCACTTGGATAGCAACATTTATGGGTTTTAACACAGAAGAAAAAACAAAAGAGAAAAAACCACCCATATCTAAGCACAGTTTAGCTGGATAGATATGAATGTTCTCTCACAGTTGTCTGACAATAGCTGTTACCTCCTCTAGTTCAAGGACAAAAAAATTAGCCACAGATATTTTCTTCATTTTGAAAAGACCAGCAAGTAGTCCTAAGGTACCAAAGTGCTTTTTTTTTTGCATTGTAGCTGGACAGACACACAGCTGAAAACTAAGGGTAAAAGTAGTAATGAGTGAAGGGAAAAACCTTTTCATCAGGGATTTTCAGATCATTAGAAATTGGATAGGTTTAGTAAATCTGTGAACAGGTATGGAGAGCAAATTTTTTTCAAGCAAATCTAGCCTATACATTACGAATTACCTAAACAATGTATCACAAATAATCACTGTCAATTCTGGAAAGTCATTTATATGGGAGGTGAGAGGGAGACAAGAAGGAAGCAAGATTAGTTATTTATTTAAAATGTTAAGACTGCAATTTAGCATGCAAAATGTTTCTATAATTTGGAAGAAATATGAAAATATATGGTCTTTTCACTCTTGAAACACAACACAGCAGCACAAAAGTAAGTTGGAGGCCAATCAGTAGTGGTGTACCCCAGGGGCTGATACTGGGGCCAGTGCTATTCAACATCATTAACTATCTGGACAGTGGGAGAGAGTACACCATGAGCAAGTTCACAGCTGATACAGAACTGGGAGGAGCAGCTGATATACCAGATGGTTGTGCCACCATTCAGAGAGACCTTGACAGGCTGGAGAATTGGGCCAAGAGAAATCTCATGCAGTTCAACAAGGTGAAATGCGAAGTCCTGCGCCTGGGGAGGAATAATCCCAGGCACCAGTACATGCCAGTGGTCAACTGTCTGGAAAGCAGCTCTGCATAAAAGGACCTTAGGATCCTGGCAGACAAAAAGCTGACCGTGAGCCAGCACTGTGTTCTTGTAGCAAAGAAGTCCAACAGTGTCCTGGGCTGCATTAGGAAAATTGTTGCCAGTAGGTCAAAGAAGGTGATCCCCTCTACTCATTGATGGGACACATCTGAAATACTGTGTCCAGTTCTGGGCTTCTCAGTTGAAGAAAGATATGGACATCCTGAAGTGAGTCCAGGGCATGTCCACAAAGGATTAAGTGTCTGGAACATCTTATGAGAAGAGCTAGGACTCTTCAGTCTGGAGAAGATAATGCTCGGGGTGGATCTTAGTAATGTGTATCAATGTCTGATGGGAGAGAATGAAGAAGAGCGACTCAGACTCTTCTCAGTAGTGCCCAATGACAGGACAAGAGGCAATGGGCAAAAATTTAAAAATAGGAAATACACCAGAAACACAAGAAAACTCTTGGGCTACATGGCCTCCAGAGGGTCCTTCCAAACTAACTTATTCTGCAGTTCGGTGATTACAGTAGTGCAGAGTGCAGTAGTACAGAGCATTACAGGAGGATGAGATATACCTGTGAGCTTATGCATCAGTGCCCTTTTGGTAACTGGAAATGTCACCACCCCTAGCATCAAAAATAGTCAGATTTGTTTGGTATGGCCCTGTAGAAACCATAATTTGTTTTCATAGTAGAATGACTGTCAGGAAAAAGATTAAATTACAAGATATCTTAAAGTTCTTTACAGTGTTGCTATGATTGCAGGTGGTCTTAGGGGATTTTAAATGGAAGTGGCTGTAGCTACACAGAGCTGTATCTACCTTCTGTCTCTCAAGCCTTTTCAGTATCCAACCTACCACCACCTTAAGTAATTTTGAGGCCAGTTTATTTAAACCACTGCAATGAAAACAGCCTAAGCTAAATCAACATACTTCTCCAACTGCTTCAAGAATGTCTACACAAAAGATTAGAATGTCTGCATAAAAGATTACTAATGTGCCTGAGACATGTCCACTTTTTACAACTGTATCAGCTGGCCTAATAAGAGATTTTATTTCTCCCTAAAAACCTTGCCAGTTACTTAGCAGCAGCTTATATGTAAGTTGCTCTGTGACCAAGGTAATTAATGAAGTATGTGTTCTGTAGTTTGGATTTCAGAGTGATCTCATATGTGGATTCTCTGATATCTAATAAAGGCTGAATTCAAGCTCTGTTTCTTGTACCCAGCAGCCCACCTTTCCCAGCACTGCTGGAATTTAGTACATTTAAGACCTTTAGCTATTTCTCTAAATTTAGCTGCAATCTACAACCAAGCACAAAAGCTGCTGGCATATACACACAGATACGTGTGACAAAAATGCTACCGAAATGATATATGGATGGAAGGTGTCTGGTTTTAATCTGAGGGTTTGGCAAGACAAACAGAATGTGGTATCCACTGACAGGATTTTGGTGATTTTAGTCAGTGCTTTCTCTGTGTGTATTTCCCAAAGAGGGAGAATCTTTTTGAGTTCTTGAGCAAGAATAATTGAAAAGAAAAGAAAATTCAGAGAAAGAAATAAGGATGGAATATCTGGTGTGGGAAGGATTTAGTCATGCTGGCATCCTCCAGTGTGTTTGGTGTCGTGGTTTAACCTGAGCCGGCAACTAAGCAACACACAGCGCTCACTCAGTCCCCCCGCAGCGGGATGGGGGGAGAGAATCGGAAGAGTGAAAGTGAGAAAACTCATGGGTTGAGATAAAAACAGTTTAATAATTGAAATATAATAATAATAATAATTAATAAATTGTAATGAAAATAACAAAGAGAGAGAAATAAAACCCAGGAAAGACAAGTGATGCAAATGAAAATAATTTCTCACCACCAACCTTCCAATGCCCAGCCAGTCCCCAAGCAGCAGCCCCCCTCGCCAACCTCCCCCTTAGTTTTTCTGAGCATGACGTCATACGTCATGAAATATCCCTTTGGTCAGTTGGAGTCAGCTGTCCCAGCTGTGTCCCCTCCCAACTTCTTGTGCACCCCCAGCCTACTCGCTGGTGGGGTGGGGTGAGAAGCAGAAAAGGCCTTGACTCTGTGTAAGCACTGCTCAGCAATAACAAAAACATCCCTGTATTATCAGCACTGTTTCCAGCACAAATCCAAAACATAGCCCCATACTAGCTACTATGAAGAACATGAGCTCTATCCCAGCCAAAACCAGCACATTTGGTTTCCGAAATTCTGTGCTGTTCTCCAATAGGCATACATGATGACTGGATGTTTACCACACGAGATAATACTATAGGACAATGTGTCCCAGACCTGAATCCCAGACGTTAGATATTACAGCAATTTTTGCATACTGCTGAGCACTGTCCTGTTACAGAGACTGTATGTAATGAAAAACATGACATTTTTTTTAGTTTTGTCAGAAGTTAGCTAATATATCCAACTGAGTTTTACTTGTGTAATCCCTATACTCTCTTTCCTAGGAAGGTGGGATATTAAGTGACAGAAGACTATCTGTCACAGATTTGTGTTACCTCTTTTACTTTCATGGGTAAAGAAGGGATGAGATACACTTGTTCTGATTAATGTGTTTAATCCTTCAAATGCTTTTAATTAAGCTGAACTTTCAGCGCTGGTGATTTTCTAAAGTGATAATGCAGAAACATACTCCCAAATTCAGGACTGTGCAAATCTCCAGGGCAACACCATGGAAGTCCCTATTCAGACATGCACAACGAAACTCTTCAGTTTTACTAAACACACTGAAGTGTGGTGAGGGCTGACCAGACTGGATCATTGCTCTCCACTTCCTTTTACACCTGGTGTCTGCTTAACACCCACAAGATGTTTTTCTAACCACCCTGAGAGAGGATGCAATGGCATTTGCCTTAATCTGTTGCCATTCCCCGACAATTAATTATTGGTAATTCTTAGTCATAACGTCCTTGTCAAAATTCAATGTCCACAGCCCCAAGTTTTTACAGGCTAAGGCCACATGACACTTAGTAAGCCTGAAAGTTGATTATTTGATTCTGTAAAGTTACTGCAGCACTTTTACATCACAACACACTCAAATAATTATATTTCTGATACATTCATAAATTCAAATCTGTAATTTAACTACAGTGAATATTTTTCAATATTTCCTGTTTCAAAGAATCTCCTTCCCAGTAAACCCATTAAAGCACTTTGTGAATTGCAAAAGGGCCCCCGATAAAAGAAGCGTTCACTTAAAAGTTCAAATATTTTAAAGAAGTTTTTTGTACCACTTTAGCATATGTTTTAGGAGCAGAAACAGGCAAAAAACTACCTGCACAGCCACATTACAGGCCTTATAAAGTTTTGACAGAAGTATGAAATAGGGACAAAGAATGATGGTCACAATTACTGCAGGGAGAGATGAAAGGAGTGGTAGTGAAGACCAGGGAAGGATTAACACATTCCCAGCAGAGAGGTACAAGCAACAAACAAGAGATTAGAGCTATGGATCACTCATGCCAATGTCATTCAGACAGCTTCATTCTCATGGCTTAAAATTTCAAAATTGTTCTTTGAAAATGTCTTTGACCCTTAATTCAGTTTCCTAAGTTGTTTTCATACCTGACAACTACCTAGTTACATTTGTTTCTGAATAAACTAAAGAGGCTATAGTCACTCACATATTCTGGATGCTACTTTACAACAAAAAAAATCTGATGTTTGTTTTTTCTTCCTGTTCCTCTGTTATTTGTGCCTCTTCCCCTACTCCTGTCTGTTGTTTGGGTTCCAGCTTTACCTCTAATTTGTGACAAAGCTATTTATCATGATCATACACTGCTTTTCAGCAATGTATTTCAAGCAGTACTGAAGATACTCATTCTGCATGGTCAAAATGTTAGACAGAATGTTAAACAAGAACCACATGGACAGAAGAGACAGATTAGCTCACTTAATGTGAACCCTAAATGCCAAAGGCTATGCTTACAGTGCATGCTATGCTGAAGTTTGGCCCTAGGCTTTTGCTAGTACCAGCAACTGACCCACTGCACCTAAACTCAGATCTTAGCTGGAATTAGTAACATCATCACCTTGCTAAGTCAAACCACAGAGCTGTGTTTATTTGTCTGTTCCATTTCTGTGAGGTATGTTTGCCTAGGCAGTGGAGACAAAAACACCTTCAGGTGACAGTAGACAGCCCACCTTGAGTGAACCAAGGGGAGCAGGAGGGCTCTGACCAATTCTGCTGCTGGCCGAGAAGCTGACGTCAGCCCCCTGGGTGCACCTTCTCACCTTTACAGAGAGGAAGCTGGTGGCCATTTCAGGTGTGAAGTGTTTCTGTTGATTTTAATCTCTGCTTTGAAATGGCAAGAAGCACTTGAGCACATTTTAGGGCCAGCTTCAAAACATCTCCTTCTAGATGTGACACACTGCACACAGTGAAGAAGAGCCTGTCAGAAGAGGTTGCTCACTGCATGGCCCAGGGTACGGGACACATTAGCGCAGCATCAGCACTTTCCCAGTTTGAACCTCAGGTGAGTAATGACACAATCCTGCCACTCACTACAGCATGACAGGGTAGACAGACTTCAAAAAAAAATTCAGGTTGACTATTTGAATGTATCACCCTCCCCCAACAGCCCCTAAAATTGATACATATGGCCTTAGAAATGTTTTGAGAACTGACACAAAAAGGGGAACACCTACAATTATTTCTGATTTTATTCAGCAGTTATCTGACGAAAAAACAGAAGAGTCACAAAGAGGTAACACTTGAGAAGCAGCAGTTTAAATTAAATTAAACCTCCCAGAGGAATGTGAAATATTTTGAACCTATATCTTCCACTTTTTATATTATCTTACCATATCTACCCTCCTTACTCTCTATATGGAAGGGTTTTCTCCTCATACAGCTTTCCCAAGTCACTCTGATTCCTTGTGGAAATGTCTACCTACCGAGTATATGAGGTCTGGGTGGACTACTTGGATAGCCTGAGTTAAACCTGATGGAGCAGGCACCACGTTTTTAAAAGAGAAAAAAAACATTTGGGGCACCGAGACTGGAGGTTTGGGTAGCTTGAAAGTGCCTACATAAGTCAGAATCTCAATCAGCCAGCACAAATGACAGAACCAATCACTAGATGCACTCGAGAAATAAAACTGTATAGACAAGGAAAATGTCTCACATTGTACTTCAGATACACTTCAGAGTGTAGTATGATACTATCATGATGGACTGCAGACCCTGTTATTGCAGACATTACATTTGTCACAATTACTTTATGGTTATTTGTAGGTTTTAATCCCTTAGTCCATCTTTTATTCATAAGGGAATAAATTATTATGGAATTAGTCAATCTATCTTGACACTTATCTGGTAGAATTACTCAGTTTCAGGATTCTTTATTAGAATAGTTTCTCACAAGTCCTAATAACATCCGCATAAGTATGCAACTACAGTTGTCCAGCAGTGAAGGTTTTGAGATGGCTTTTTTTATCATTTAATTTTCCCTTGTCAGTTCAGTTAAAAACTTCACAAACAAAATATATGTTTGTGAATGTCCTGAAAATATACCGAGTGAACACTGGTTCTACTGCAAGATACATCTCAACAGTGATCCAGTGACAAATATCTTAATATAAGGCAAAAAGACTTCTTTGCATCTGTATCCTCTAACAAGAAAAAGATTCAGGAGGGATTTGCTATGGAGCTGTGCCATCATCAAACATACAAAAGGTTCTCATTAAGTCATAGTGACCCCCCTGCCTGCTCAGTAACCTCTGCTCCTTCCCATAGCAAAGTTGTGACAAATTTACTAATAAAAGATAACAGCAGAGAAGGTGGCAGTGAGTAACCCTTTGAAATAGTTACTGACAGGTGATTTCTCTCCGTTGCAAATCTCTCTCCAACCTTTTTTCCAAGTTTCACTGATGTTACAATGGTAAGCGCTATAAGACTGATAAGGAAGCCAACTTGTTTTAGAACTGAGAATCTCACTGAGGTCTGTTTTGGGGCTGTTGAAATCTTCAAGGAAGTCTCTTAAGTATTCCTAAATTTAAGAACATTTAAACCTGAATGAAACTGACTTGAAGTCCAGATTTTTGTTCTGTTATCTACTACCTATGTACATCCATCCATCGATCCATCCATAAATATGTATATATATGTACACAATATCCATATACATGGGTGCATATGTGTGGTTTTGTGTGTGTGTATTGCACACATACATGACCTGAAATGGAAATAACTTATGAGAATCAAAAATTAGGAAAAGATGAGTATAATAATAACTGATACACAGTGTTCTTGGAAACTGTTAGGCAGCTGGTCACAATACATTACTTAATACTCCTGATGGACATTAAAAATGCTCCAGGATGAGTAAAAGTTTTCAGGGATAACATCGGTGAACCGTTTATCTGAGACCTTTGCAACTATAGGGAATTGTGAGTTCCATGCTAAAATAACATGGAGTGAAACACTGAAATAAAAAAAGGATAAGCAGACAGCCCAATTACAGTTAAAAAAATTATGACTGTACACTGTGCATGTAGCTTCTGTAAAATCCTGTTCTCTATATGTAAAATGTACCATTAAATACTGATGTAATTAGGTAGTCATTATAAATTCAGTAAAAGGAAATTTTGCTTTTTCCAGACTAAGGCATATATCCAGAAAGCTTCTTTAAAAGAGAAGAACAGTGCCAGAAGCACTCAGTGTGTGTGATAGCCACATGATGAGGACTGTGGTCAGAAATACAAATTATCAGAGTGAATTTAGCATTTCAGCTAAAACTTTGCATGCTAGAAACTTTAAAAAAAAAAAAAAATAAATTTTGTAGTGTCACCAGAAATGTAAACTGAAGTTACTCTAATAAAAAGAAAGTTATAAGAATTAGAAATACTGTATCTTACATAACACCAATTTATTTGATTAGAAACATAGTATTTCAAAGATTTGGTGTAAATACACAAAGACCAGGAAAAATGAGTCTTTGTTTTTCAGTGCTGATTTAGTGGAGTAATCTCTGGTAGCTTTGTAGTTCACCAAAATAAGAAAACCTCAGTACTATTTACTAACCTGGACCTGGATAATAAGTAGTGAGCTTTTATTATGTGTATTGTACTATTACTTCAGAGTCCCTGTCACTGATCACTGCCCCATTAAGCAAATTGCTACTACTGAATACAACAACAAAATTAAATAGGGTTCCTGTCAAAAGTCATTTATCTGTCACGCACGCTTCATAACTGGTTTTGCAATTGCTACAGCCATGAAGTCAAGGTTTCTTTTTCAATCTGGTATGTACCCTTGATGCTGCTGTAATTAGAGTATTGATTTTGCACCGTTGAGGAATGTACCATGGCTCTTATTGATTTCAATGAGTAAATCAAAGAGACATTTCCTGTTGTAGTAGGTCTCTGAAATGACTAAAAATACAGCAAAATTCTTGATATAAAAACCATGTGGCAGCTATAAACAGCTATAAAATCAGTCTAACATATTAACTATTAATTTAAAGAGGCTGAAGGATTACCTAGTAATGCCCAGGAATTATTTTTTTCTCCTTCCCTTTTGCTTTCCTCTGAAAACAGGTTTCTTTTTTTAAATATAGACAAGCATACATAGAAAAGGTGTAATCTAAAGAAAAAAAAGTAAGACCAAAAAAATCCCTTACTTTCTCTCTTTATAATTCACATTTAAAAAAAAAAAGAAGGAAAGATGCAATACCCTCGTAAAGAAGCAAACAGACATTAACACTAAAAAGGGAGAGCAATAAAGGTCTCTGAACTTCAGTTATCCCCTAGTAAGCCTCACAAAGCCCACAAAATATGCACAGGTCTTTAAGTCAGTGCAGGAGCTCAAACTTTTTCCTCTGTAAGAAGTCGCAGTGGCTATTGATGGAAATAAGGATCTATGGACCTCTGGACCCAAACCAGAAAGAAAGTATAATAAAATTAAATCAAAACTAAACAACAGACTTTGTGAAAAGACACTCAGGTAGTCAAAACCAGATTTTAAACAACTTCTAACTATTGGACATAAGGCAAAGGCTTTCCCTGGGAGCATGTCCCAGGGCCTTTCCTGGACTTTTTCTGGACTATAGGTTTCATCCAGTATAAAAATTCCTGTAAATACTACCACAACACCTGGTTTTAAAATATATTTCAACATGATTAGTTGAAGAAGACACACCCAATCCAAACTTCTTCATGTATAACAGTTGGTACTAGTAGTTCAGAACAAAAATTATGTGCTTTAATGGTTGTACAGGTACCACCGCCATTATAATTCCTTATTTCTTCCCCTTTGTAAGGAATTTCACCATATTGTTCAAGGTACTACTATTACTTTCTCTCCAGCAGTGAATGCTGGAGAGAAACTTCCTCACTCATGAACCAAGCCTAGAATCAGACACTTCACAAATAGGCACTCTATATTCAGGAGTCCTAATGAATTCAGGAGTCCTAATAAACTCAGAAGTTCTTCTGTATTCAGGAGTCCTGTTCAGGAACCCTAATGAAATAAATGAAGCTCTGTGTGCCTGTGTGCAGGAGCAGAGGGAGCTGCTTATGTGGACATCTTTCATTATTTCATTCATGCCAGCTGTGTACACACCAAACAATTCCAAATTCATTTATATTATTTCCTTTAATAGTCCTAGGAATATTCCAGGTAAAATTGATTTCATAGTCAGTTCTTCACTAAAGTGGGCTGTCTGTTCCTCATAAACAAACCTCACAAGAATAAATTTCCTCCAAATTTTAATTTACGCCTTTCAAAATGTCAGGATCTTCTAGTTCTGGGAATGACTATAATGTGGTCTCTTTATGAAGAAAACTACTGCAGAGCTTTTACCTATTCAGGGTAAAGAACTCAAGAACAAGTACTGCTACTGAAGGCAATAACATGAACTCTTACAGGAATAAGAACCAATTTAGGGGTTCAATTCACTGGGGGCTGAATTCACACATAAGTTCCTCCCTGAAAATGTGCAAAAATGGTGCTCTGGGATCTCTAGTGGACTCTGTGGCATTCTGCACCAACTTCAGTTTCAGAATGCCTTGACAGTATGGCTGAATGAAAAGCACAGCATAGCAGACATACAAATATAAGCATAAGCATATACGTATAGCTATGATTGAGTTCTGAGGTCAGAACTTGCCTTGCCATTGAACCCTGTTTGAAAAAGGACAGTATTTAATCATTGAATGTATCATGTATCACTGGTAAATGAAACATTTCAAAACTGTCTCATGCAGCTTTTGATATTACTTTTACATTTGCAAAAATACTGGCCTGTTTTCCTCCTCCCTAGAGGTCTCCCAACTCTTCTCAGTACTCTACCTTCTTGATATAGTAGGAGTGAAAAATCCTTTATTTATTTGCTATGCAATCTGGTTGTAAGTGTGATGACTGACAGATCACCTTAGTAGACTAGAAGACTTTTCTGGGTTACTGCCTCAAACAATGAATCTCAATCTTTCTCTTCATTTTTTTTCTATTTCTCATTATACATTACTGCACTCATGTTACTATTAAAAGGGTTGTACCTTATGTTAATGTGGTAGAAATAAAAAAGCTTGTGATTTCCTGCCTCCAGAACAACTTGATATAATTATAGGCTTATAATTCATGGTTACTGATATATTAACTTTCCATTTTCATGTTGTCTTCATGCATGCAGATTTGTATTTGGGAGACATATACTCACAGTTTCAATAGCCATGGGGAGTTTTTGAAGCAGAAGGTAGATATCAGTTTTACATAAATATAATTATGCCTCATATTATGCACTAAAACAAATTTCCAGCTGTTAGCATTATGTGAGTTCTTGGACTCTCTCATGCGATTGTATCATGCTGAATTTCTTTTTGAAAGCATTTCTACTTTAGGCTCTTCTTGGTGTACAAAAAGACTAAGAAGTAATGCTAACAGAAATTTTGTTGTAGTGAAATATTTCCCTAAGTTGCAGGTAAGGAATACCATGTAATTTGTAATGATAACCACAGTAATGAATGCATATAGTAGTCAGCTATTACCAGCAGTAATTGGTGCACCTTTCATCTCCTGTCAAGCAGAGTGGTGCGGATTAGGACCAAAAGGCAGCTATCAGCTCGCTCATTTCCGGACTCAAACAAAAGGAAAAGAGGTGCCTGTCTGAGCTGATAGTTTTTGGCCCTTTGATCAGGCCCTATCAGAAGTCATCCAGACGTAGTAACCTGATTTCTCGTCAATGGGCTACCGTCTTTGATGTAGGTAAAGTCCTACTGCAAATCGCATTTATGAAGGGAAAACACCAGGACATAATCAAGAAGGAGTATAGTTACCGATTCACATGGAAAGGTTGCTTTGGTGTCCTACTTTCTTTGAGGGAGGTAGTAAATAAATTCTACTAAGATTATTGAAAAGATATTTCTATAAACAACCTGCAACACAGTCCTTCAGAAGGTTGTGTTTGCCCTCCCCAGTGTAACAGGAACTTAGGCATGGTTCAGTGTTAATGAAAGGTCCAAGCAAAATAACAGAAAATCAAATTTACTCTTGAAGGAGGGGGAAAAATTCCCTGCCTGGAAAGAAAGTGTATTTGGAAAATTTTACTTCTAAGTAGTTAGGCAAATGAACTACATGTCAGAGCAAGACTTTTCAAGTTTTACATCCTTCCACCATAAATCTAGGATATCAAGTACAGACATTTAGAATGTATATCAATCATTTCTCATTTTATTAAAAGTTTTGCCAGGAATTATTCTTCAATGTTGATATCACTGTTATGGTGGGCAACAGAAACAACTTCATCATGCATTCAGGAAGATGCTAAACAACATTTTAGATGATGTAAATAACAGCTGGAGTAAGTACAATGAATCCACCCATGTATGATTATTATAAGAAAACTTTTGATACAAACCTTCCAAAGTCAGTCTTCCTCTCACAGACATATACTATAAATCTAATATAATTAAATTAAATTAAATATTCCCCTCATGACAAACAGATACTCTGTATTTTCTGAAAAAGATCCTGTTTCAGAGTGGAAGAGTACTGCACTGTATTTCACTCTGTGCCCAGTGTTTTTTTTTTCTAATCCAACCTCAAAAGACCTTGGTCTGTGACATCATAAATAAAAACCTTTTTGAAGTGTCTAAATACTTACAGAGGTAAATAATATCCAGCTCAGTGTAAACTGTTGAATAAAACATCTATCACAGTTGACAAAACGTGATAGAGGTACTATTGTAGTCTAGCATCCTAAATTTAATTATTATTTGTTCGTTTTCAGTTCCATTACAGTGTGATGTATGGCAAGTTGTATAGAGCAGAACAGCCTTTGTAGCATAAAGAAAACATTTCTCTGGGGAAGAAGTTAGCCTGCACAAAATTCCTAAATTTTAAATAATTATATAACCATTTAAATATGAATAAACTAAAGTAAAAGAGCAGAACTCCAACTCTATCAAAGCCGAATGGAATTTTGAATTGATTTTGAAAGGGCTAAGATTTCAGTCATGGTAGTAAAAGTGAAATTCACTTTTGGATTATTTTTAAAATGTATTAAAAGTTAATCTAAATTAATTGATTGAAATCTTCATGAGTTCACTGAATACTTATGAATTGTTCAATTTTTCCACTCCAGACATTCACCAGATAAAAATAGAAGGTAAAAAAATAAAGTAGATTTTTTTCACATTAGAGACATTTTCTTACTGATCATCTATTTGACTATGGTCCCAATTTGTTTGAAGAATTGGAAACAGTTCACTGCTCAACATAATGTGTGCCTGTTTTTGAGGCTCCCGCTCCTCACGGTACCCTCATGGTGATAGGTGGGAGATACGTAGCTGAAGGGGAGGAGCAGAGTTTCTCCAAATCCATCACCTGCACAGGAGAGACATTGGCAGAGGACAAGGACAGTGAGCTCGGCGTTTGGTATGGAGGGCTCGTGGCCCCTGTGAGCAGTATCTCCTCTATAAAACAACTTCTACATGCTGAGACTTAGAAAGAGGACAGCCTACAGCTGGATACTGCCCTGAGTGATTTTCTTGAATTTGTCCTCACTAAAAAAACCCCAAAGGGACGTGAATATAAATAATGGATGCTGAGGATCCAACTTAACAGTGGCAAAACCAGTGATATTTAAAGTTATATACAGGATAATTTTAACAGTGTTTGAAATCGCTTTTACAGGTGTTTGTGTATGTATCTAAGTATTTATAAAGGTATGTGACGATATAGAAGGCTAGAAGATTGGCATTCTCTTCTTCCAAAACCTCAATTCTCTTCTCTGAATACAAGTCAAATATTTAAATTAATCTACTAAGATATGAGACATTTCTAAAAGACAATAATATTCTATCTATTAAGCTCAGTGGACAAAATTATATTGACTTTAAACTGTTATACAGCTAAATTCATTTCCAATAAATAGTATGGCTGAGACATAGCCAGGTTTGTCTCCCTCTGTATGTAGTCCTCTAACAGCGTCCCAGCAGGCTTTGTACTGATTAACACCCAGACATGTAATTCATACTTTCAGTTTCATGCTATAAAAACATGTGCTCTGCAACATCATCTTCATGTTATTTGAGATGTGCTAAACTGAAAAATACTGCAGAACGTCATATTTTTATCTAGGGGCCAAAAGGGTGCAACATGGAGCCCAGTAGGAACTCACAGCCGAGTGCTGTGCTATGTGGTGTTTTAGGACAGGCTTTCCCTAAGCAGTGTGGATGGGAGCCAGGTGATGAACGCTAACTGTGTTGCAAGTGGCGCTCCTTTCATCTGGAGGAATTTCTGGATCACAGGATGCCTGTAAGTAAGAAATACCCAGGGCACATAGCACTTGAATTTTGAAAAGATGCAGTCACATTCTTTTCCAGTAATGAGGACATCAGCATGGTGATGGTTATGATTTTGGGAGAACCTGTGTATTATTTACTATCACAATTTAAGAAGCTGTATGGAAACAACAGAATGACAGGGACAATTTAATCACACTTGTGGAAGATCCCAAACCACATACATCCCCATATAACAAGTGACACATAGAATATTTTGTCATACAGTGTCTCACGTTTTGGTTTTTTACAAGGCAGGATTATTTTTCATGTGGAATGGACTGGAGATACCCATCAGTCCTGATCTGACTTGCTCAGATCCCATTAGAAAATACAGGACTGGAGAATAAGAGCTGCACATTTGCTTACAGTCCTGCCATTTTGCGGATTTAAAGGGCTAGCTTAGACGCTTAACTGCTGGTTTGAGGATGGCGGACTACCACTGAACACCTTGCATTTATTTGAAATAGAGACTTTAAAATGTTTGCTATTTGTTTTAATTTTGATTTAAGAAGAATGCTAATCCATATGAGGTATCTACAGCCTGATTAATATAATGAATCCTATTGGGTAATGTTGATTTACTTATTGAATTAGATATGCATTAGATAGGTATTTAACTGAAAATCTCAGTATATGCTAAAGCATATGCAAGGGGTTCTATTTTTTTTCTGATACAGATTGTTTGCTGACTTTTCTTAAGTAAAAACTCTAGACATAGCTTCAGCTTCTCATTGCCTTGGGTTTGCTTCAAGTTCATCTTCCCCAAAAGCCAGCCAAGTCAAGAACCCAAAAGTCATTTCTGACTTGTTCTACACAGAGATTGAAAGGTTTTAGTTTTCATTTGCTTTCTACTATCCAGTTGTTCTGAAAGAGGAGGGAATGGGCTCAAGACCTGAAGCACTAGTGTGATTTCTGTATAGAGGGGCCAAGTAGCTGGAGATTATTCTAATTTTCCTGCTTGTATTTTTTGTTTGAGGTGTTAGCATTGCAGCTGTATTCTGTCCTCTTTCCAGATAAGTAAGACAGTTTTAAAATTCTCTCCTGCCAAAATCACCGGACTGGTGTATACACTTCATTGAGTAAAAGTATGCTTTTTTAAACAGCTGGCATTATTTCAGGACCCTGAGACTCACAGAGTAAGGACTAACTAAAGAGAAAAAAACACCCAAGAGTTATAGCAATTGTCAGATGTGCAAAATGGTTGAGAGATAAAGGGCTAGCATACTGGAGAAATGCCAGTGCAGAAGTCTGACTTTTTATAATGTGCTGGCACAAAAATTGTAAATAGACCATATAAAGAAGCAGATGCCAATGGAGATGGGTACATACCTTATGCATGGACTCTGCTTAGCTTATGTTGTGGTCCCCCTGGGAAAGTGTTGAGGCTTTCAGGACTAGGACATAGCCAGAATGTAGTCTCCTTGGAGTATATCTATCAACTTCAGTGAGCCAAGGCATCTCAACATGTATAAGCAAGATAATACTGTGGTAAATCCCCTTGTTTAAATTCTAGACCTCAAAGGAACCATTTATTGTGCAGATCTCATCAATTGCCTTCAAAACTAGTGCCAGTCTTTTCATTGTTTTCTACTAGGGCTAGATGACTGTGTCATCCCATATTCCTCTATTTTTCTCATCTAAAATCAGGTTGTCAGTAGAACAGAAGCAATTTAATATCTAGGATTTAAAACCAGGAAAAATCATCACAGAGATATGACCTATACCCAAATACCCTGCCAACTTTCTGTTTTTTTCTAGTAAGACCTGTTTTAAAGATATTTATTTTCCCAGCTACCAGCAGATGTGTGGAATAAGAGGAGGAGCAGTGACTATACTGTTAAATACTTAAACTGATTTCATCTAGAGTACTCACAGACTCTCAAAGTGAACAGACTGAGAGGCTTTTTAAAAAAAAAAGTAATTAAAAATAGCCTTCTCTAAGTAATAGCAAACTCTGGTAGTGCTTATAACCCCAGCAGATTTCAAAAACATTCTGCCAGATATGATTTTGATAGGCTGACACTTAGCCCTAACAGAACCCTCATGGCTTTAACCCTAAATTTGTATGTTAAAGGTATAATGAGACAATGAAAGGCCAGAGGAAGTTAAGAGCATTTCTGATCTCACTTAACACCACTTGTATCCTGTATAACTGTTGGCTTTAGTGGAATTGTTCGCAACTAGCAATTGTGTAAACAGAAGTACAATCAGACTCTTAATAGCTAGACTTTGCAGAAGCATACAAGGTATCTTTTATCTCTCGTCTATTAAATCTCCTGTGTTAGTTAAGTAGCACGTTGCCAGGGCCATGCCAGCTTCACTGATGATACTGGTGCATAAACAAAGTAGATGTTTTGGCAGAAAACCTTAAAAACTGGAAAAAGAAAATTTTGAGTCCTATCCAGCTAAAAACATCCGTGGTCTTCGAGGTTATGAAAAGCCCTGAAGACTACAGATGCTGGCTGTTCAACAAGCCAAAATATTCAGAGACAGGTTGGCCTCCAGTGTAAGGTCAAATAAAAGTGTCTCTGTGTGTGGTGGAGAAAGTTTAGTGAATGTGATGGAAAGAAATCTCAGAATCTAACTTCTATTTGTTGCTTGGTGACCCAGCTGAAATTAGAGACTCTTTGTGCTGGTCACTGTAAGACAGAGTATCACCATATCTTGGGTCATTATACAATTAACATATATAATAACATAGGCAAGAACTTAAAAACTTTTAAAAGTATTTCTTCTCACAGCATCCCCATTAGGCATAGGAACACAAAAAGAAGACTCCAAAGCCCAAACTCATCACATCTACCTTGAAGCATTTGTCTGGGGTGATGAAGACAGAAGCCTTAACACCCAATAAATAGTCAGTGGTTCAGCCCATCTAAATTTCACTGGCCCTGTGGAGATGTTTGTTCCTCCATTGACAATCTAATATGCTAAGCTTCTAAATTCAGGCTTATAATTGAAGTGCCTAAATTTAATGGGAGGAATCCAGACATTAGTGACTTTTCCCTGACTTAACCAGCTATAAGAGAGGTTATAGCAGAGCAGAAGTGACAGTCAGATCTCCTAGGTCTCAGGCCTTAATTAATTAAATATTCTGCCATTCATCCTCCATCTACACACAATGGGGAGGGTCAAATAAGAATAGAAATGTTGAGCAACTATGCTAAGATGACCCACATCCTGTATGTCTCCTATATGTATTCTGCTATTTTTCCTGTTTCCCAGCAGTGCCCATACATGAATTAGTATTTCTCATATTTTGTCCAATGGTTGAAGCTTACTTGTTCTTTTTACCTCTTATTGCCCAACCAAGGCCACATAGTCCAGTGGTAGCCATAACATCTCTGTCAGGAAGATGCTAGAATCTTCTTTCACAGGCGATCACTTGTGTCCAGAGTTTCCTTAAGGTCCTAAGGAGACTTTCTGACTTCTTGAAGCAGAAACACAAATGTGAAATATTCCTATGACTCCCTCTGTGGGGTGAGAGGTTTTTTTGATATCTGTAATAAAACAGCTTTGTAAGTATTTTTAATATAAGAGCGTAAGTGTCATGGATAGTGAAGAAATGCATTTTAAGAAACATAGAAAAGAGTGTGGTGTCAACACTTACTCTCTATGCTCCAAAATCCCATGCTGGTAGCCACCTAGCCAGAGCAGAACAGAATTTGCAAAGGGAGCATTTATTCTTTCATTCCAGGCTGCTATGAGCTCTCTATTGGTTGCAGAGAAAGCTTACATGACTTCCTTAAACTTTTACAGATAAATGGTATTTATCTCATCTAACTTAGACTTCTTTGAGCTCGTTAAATCTAAACCAGTCATTCTATGTGCTGTACTCACCAGCCAGAATGGACATTTGTAGGTGGTGATGCATCATTGCCTTGTCTTTAAATCTATGTCGGATGTTGTCTGCAGATGTCTATATTTTTTATGTCCATACAGGGAGTCCCAGGGTAGAGTGCAATCTACCCCAGTAGATCAGAATCTGGACCTCAGGCATCTGTACAAAGCAGAGAAGCATACAGAAACATAAGCAGAGCACCGTGGATCATTGTTACCTGGATAACTGACTTAGTTGAGCCACCCCATCTGTACCTGCTGAGGACTTAGATTGCCTCAAGTGTCTAGCTGAACAAAACTGGTCAGGAACAAAGGCAACACAGGACTGATCATAGCATATTGTCACATATGTCAGGTATTTTGATATTTCAAATGTACTAAGACCTTTTTCCTTGAAAAATTATAATTAGAACACTGAATCTCGCAACCTAAGATGGAGGAGCCAGGAAGTAAAGGAAGGATGCCAATCATTTTACCAGATTCTTGTCCACTGACTTGAACAAAATGAAGATCTGTGTTGACTCCTAATGCATTTTTAATATGCACATTTCTTCAGAAAGAAAATATGCTGGGCAACTGGGTGTTATGTAAGACACACACACATCACAACTAAAGATTTGTTTGTCCTAAAAGCAGAATCTGGATCATCTGAGAACTGAAAAGTGTAAAAACAGTCAATAGTTTTCGAATTAACATATTTATGGGATTACTGGAGCCCAGAAAAGCTACTGGGAATTTGAATAGTACAGATTTGATCAGGGAAATAAAGTTTCATTGTTTGTGTGGCTGAAGTTATTTACAAAAACCTTTAAAGATACTTTTCTCTATTTCTTCTGAAGCTGCCTATGCTCATAATATTTATAACTAGTTTCATGTCTACCTGTTTATTTGATACTGTACTTCTGATTAGTCAGGACAGAATTCTTAAGTATCCCAAAACATCTTACTGTCAATGAGGGCTCAGTGATTTCTTCCAGCAAATCTTTTTCTTTAAAGCTCTGTTTACTACAGCTAGAAATGTTAGAAATGCGGCTATGCTTGATAGTCATTTATTTGCTACTATTAAGGGTCACTGTATTTTAAATATTAGTGTCATCAATTTCAAACAAAGTATCTTGAATCAGAAAACTTGAAACAACCTACCTACTACTCTTCATTTATGGCAGACTGTCAACTTATATTCAGCCATACAATTAAAACAGTAGAGTTCTTAGTTTATTACTCAGCTGTGGAAATACAGAGAGGATGAACAGTTGAGTCATAGGATGGGAACTCAATTCTCCAGACATCTAGCCTGTGCCTAGAGTATAGGAACTTCATGCCAAAACTCAGAAAAAAAGTGTTTTATGTCTACATGTGGATCCTTTAAGAGCCCTAATATTCATCTAAAGCAATGTTATAATGCAGATTGAGTTTCTGAAAGAGACTTAAGTTCTGTACTTCAGTTCTGATGCAACAAAGTAAGTCAAACTGCTTTCATGCAAAACCAAAAAGGAATGGAAGGTCAGACTTCTGAATTAACATAATTTTTAACATCGTGATTAACATCATGATTATTTATATGAAGGGAAATAAAGCACCATTCTTTTTGAAGTCAACAGTTCCTGTAATGTTTTTACTGAAATGATAGCTGTACCACCCAGAAGCTATGAAAGTATATGGTGATACTCAGAGTCTCTCAAATCTTCTGCTAAAACACAACTTTGAAGGTCACTGAAGGAAATTGTTCTTTTGCCAAATGGAGAGAGAGAGAAAACCTGGATTATGGTCTCTTCTCTTAGAGACTCCTTGTGCATTTTCTGTTTAACAGCTACTGGTTAAGACACATAAACAGCTTTAGGAACTGCAACAGAGGCTAGAATTCCCCCACCACTTCAGTACAGACAGAGGTTTAAACTCAGGTGGGGGGTGGTGTCACCTGAATTTTATCATCTGTACGATGGAATCATCACAGAGCATGCCTTAATCTTTTGTTTAGAGAAGGTTTTAGAAGACTGGACATCATGTTCAAACCACTTTGGGGAGAAAAAATGAGGAAGGACTAAAACCCAGATCTTCTCTTGCCCAAGCACTGTTCTAACTTTTTATATTGGCACTATTCCTTTTGTGATTTCTGAGAAAATGAATGGATGTTCTGGAAGCTAAGAGAACAAACGTTTCTTAAGTCGCAGTTCTAGACCAAACAGCTTTCACTAGCTGCATGTTGGGTGTCTGCTCCCCAGGAGCTCTGCAAAAGATACATAACACTAAGCAAGCCCTCATTTGATCTGGGCCCTCTAACTTCAGAGGCACCTGCTTTTTTCCATGGGTCGTCATTGACTCTAAAGACAGATCACACAACTCAGGCTGAATGACCAGAACTGTTGCCCATTTTTAGACAGAGAAATAAGCTACCTTCTAAACACAAATGATCTGAATCAGGCCTAATAGCAAGTAATGAAAAGATGCTTTTAAAGTTTTTCTTGGCCAGAAGAGTATTTCTTATCCTAATATGCTTTGACTTAGCAACTTTGTCCACACAAATTCATCACTTAAAGACTCAAGTACAGGAGCTCTTATGTAAGAATGAAGCCACCCAGATCAAAAGGTCCCAGCTACTGCAAATACAGCAAACCATAGATTTAATAGTACACCATGCTCAGTATACACATGGCTTCCCATGGCGCACCTTGGACTCAACAGAGACACCTACAGCCTGAAATCCTTCCCAGTGCGATTCTGCACTTCTCTACTCTTTCCTTAGAAAGCATGTTATATAATATCAGACAAAAGTTCCTTTATACTAAATGAAGGAGCATGACAGATACAATTGTCAACTCAAAACAAGAGTCAAAGGGTTTGAGAAGCTCTTCAGATATCTAGAAATCTCTCTCTCATGTCTTTAGTATACCAAAGGCTCTGAGTCCTCTGTTGGTGATGTTAAAAACACTGACAAATTCAGGAGGAATGTGTTATAATTTAACATAGAAAGAATTCTTGTAACTCGGAGTCTTTCACCCAGAAAACTGACATGTTTTGCCATAGGATGAATACCCTTGCTTTTTCTGTAGTCCAGATACACAATTCCTTGTCTCATTAAAAAAAAAAAAAAAAAAAAGATTTTGTTTTCCCTGAGGCTGTTTTGCTTCCATTTTTTGAAATACCCTCCTTTGTGTTGACAGATACTCAGTATAACTTCTGCTTGTGCTGAGAACATTGTCATTCCTCCCTAAAGCATGAGGATACTTTTCAACAAATTTTGTGGTCCTCTGAAAATTTTCTAGCACTGACAATATCCCATATGGCCATCTACTGTGCCGGCTTAAGTGGCAAATTTCTTACATTCCTACTCCACACTCAGTGCTTACTACTCTTTTAGCTTCCTGCAGGTTTTACAGCCATGTCACACCACCCTGCAAAACCTGCTATGCAGAAGAGGCATACCCAATCTAGAACACTGAGCTGCAGTAACTTTGCAGTCATGGAATCATAGATCGTTTAGGTTGGAAAAGACCTTTAAGATCATCCAGTCCAACCATTAACCTAACATTACCAAGTCCACACTAAATCAATTAAGGGTAGACTACACTAAACCATGTCCCAAAGTGCCATGTCTACCCATTTTTTGAACACTTCCAGGAATGGTGATTCCACCACCTCTCTGGCAGCCTGTTCCAATGCTTGACTACCCTTTCCGTGAAGAATTTTTTCCTAATATCCAACCTAAACCTCCCCTGGCGCAGCTTGAGCCCATTTCCTCTTGTTCTTTTGTCAGTCTTCTTAGGGGCACACAGCCATGTCCCAGGAAAACACAGGCACTGGGAAACTGCATTCAGAAAACTGCAGTGATAACCCAGTGTTCTTTAAATTCATCTGTCTTAGTCGCATCTTCTTCTGTCATTTATATCTTAGAGGGCCAAACATAGAGCTTGCCGTGTGAATGAGTTACGCTGTCCCGTCCAAGTAATCAGAGTCATGCTTGTGTTCATTAGTACATTTGTATTGCTGATAGTTACAGTCGCTGACTACAGCCACTAAAGGCCATGCTATGTGCTCCTTTTCACCCTACATTAGTACTTGTATGGTCCCAAGTACTGCCAGAGAGAATGTGATACTTACATGATCCTCCTCTGCCTTCTTTCCTCTCAAATTTCTTGTCATTTTTGGTCCATATTCCTAAATTTCGTAGAATCATAGAAGGGTTTGGGTTGGAAGGGATCTTTAAAGATCATCCAGTCCAATCCCCCAGCCATGGGCAGGGACATCTTCCACTAGATCAGGTTGCTCAAAGCACCATCCAACCTCCTACGGAACACTTCCAAAGATGGGCCATCCACAGCTTCTCTTGGCAACCTGTTCCAGTGTCTGAACACCCTCATCATAAAAAATTTCTTCCTTATATCTAGTGTAAATCTACTCCCTTTCCATTTAAAACTGTTGCCTCTTGTTCTACGGCCCTAAACAGGCCCTAGTAAAAACTCTCCATCTTTCTTATAAGGCCCCTTTATATGTTGCAAGGCAGCAATAAGGTCTCCTTAGAGCCTTCGCTTCTCCAGGCTGAACAACCTGAAGTCTCTCAGCCTTTCTTCATGCGAGAGACCCCCAGGGCTGCCACCATCCCCCCGCAGCTACCACCACCTCGAGGGGCACTACGCACAGCACAGTCTGACCAGCACAGCCAACACCTTAGGGGACCCCTGGGCAGTGACATCCACCCCGGCAGTGATGTCCCCATTGATGACGACACCCTCCCAGGTGGCAACATCCCCCTACGCGGTGACATGCCCTCCAGACCCTCTGCCACCCTCCATGTCCACGCCATCAGGGACCCCATGGTGATTCCAGACAGCGACATTGCGCTGCCTGAGGAGGTGCTGCTGGAAGACGTTATCAGGCACTGGCATTGCTCCCTGGGGGCAGTGGGCATCAGCCAGGAAGGTCCCAGCAGCGTCCCCATGCCCAGGGACCCTACCATCCCCCACCACAAGATCAGCCCACTCTGGCTGCCTGAGAAGATGCTCTCCACTGACTACAGTGTCCCCAAGACATCCAAATCCATCCCGAGCATGGAGCACTTCATCATCACCAGGACGAAGCCTGAGGATCCTCAGCAGGGTATGGGGACAGACCTGCCACCACCCCAGGCACCATGTCCCAGCACGACATCAGGCTGGAAAAGCAAGGGAAGAAGCAGCAGAACGGCTCATTGCCAAAACACGGCAGCAAGCGCAAGGCTCCCACAGCCAGTGCTGAGGCAGGAGGGTGGGATTAGGCCTGTTGCAGGGATGAGATGGTTTGGGGAGGGAGGAGGTGTGTTGGCAGTGGAGTAGCTTTGTTGACTGTTCTGTTGTCAGTTTTTCCATTAAAAGCCATTTCTCCAGAACCTCTCCGTGCCTGCACGGGCTGGGGACGGAGCGCAGGGGGCACCACGAAATGGCACCAATGAGGTGCAAAAGCACCGCCAAGCCCCAAATCAGATCCACCAAGCCCCGAAGGGCACCAAGCTATCCCCAGGGCTGAGGCACTTCCAGCGGTGCAGGCAATCGTGGGGGGTGACTCCCCTGTCCCCTTCCTCAAGGGAAGCAGGCCTTTGGCGGGGAAGCAGGGACAGATGGGTCCATGCAGGCCTCACGGACACAGCCCCACGCGTAAAGCACCGCTGACGCCTGCAACCCTGGGTGCCATCCTCCCACCTTGGGCCTTTAGCAGGCTGCTCTCCTTGCTCCCAACAACCCCACCGGGTCCCCGTGCATCCCACTGCAGCCCCAGAGATGGCTCCTCCAGGCTGCCCCGGGGCACTATTTAGCAAGGGCAGCAAGCCACAGGGTCTGCTTACACCTTAAGCCAGAGGTAAGAATGTTGTGGGGCACCATGTCTAAGGCCTCACACAAGCCCAGGTAGATGACATCCGCAGATCTCCCCTTGTCCTCTGGTGCAGTCACTCCATCGCGGAAGGCCACTGGATTAGTCAGGCACGATTTGCCCCTGGTGAAGCCGTGCCGGCTGTCTCTCAAGGGGCTGCTGAGCTGTTGTCTTTCCATTTTCTAGCTTTGCAGTCACCAGCTGTGAAGCTCTGATGACTCTCAAACACCATTCATTTACAAACCGGTAGAAATGAGCGAGCTCTCTAAAGCAGAAACACCCTTCTCGGTAAACTGCCCTGGCATTCTATTTGAGTCAGGCTTAGCTCTCCTGCTATGTGTACAAAACTTGTAAATTCTGTCACTGTTGTTGATGCTACTGTTCCCAAAAAATGTTCAGGTTCCCTTTTGCCTGAAGTCACTTTTGAATTCATTCTCTACTGTAACACCACAAACTGATTTGCTGCACACCTGATCTCCCGCAACATGCCTGAGTAACCACTATGCACTTGGTCTTTTTCGATGTGACAAGCTAATAGCTATGGTGTCATTCTGCACGTCTCATAATACCTGGGAATGTAAAATACTCTTCTTTTTATTTTTGATATATCGCTGCCTATCCTCACTTTCTCCAGGCTAAACAATGCCAACTATCTCACCCTTTCTTCATGGGAGAGGTGCTCCAGACCTCTGACCATCCTTGTGGCCCTCCTCTGGACCCACTCTCACAGGTCCATGTCTTTTGTGTGCTGGGGACCCCAGAGCTGGATGCAGGGCTCCACGTGGGGTCTCCCCAGAGCAGCATAGAGGGGGACAATCACTCCCTCAACCTGCCGGCCATGCTTCCTTTTCTGCAGCCCAGCATACAACTGGCTTTCTGGGCTGCAAGTGCACACTGCCAGCTCATGTCCAATTTATCGTCCACCAGTACCCCCAAGTCCTTCTCCGCAGGGCTGCTCTCAATCTATCCATGTTCCAGTCTGTGTTGTTATTGGGGATTGCCCCGACCCAGGGGCAGGACCTCGCACTTGGCTCTGTTGAACTTCATGCGGTTCGCGCAGGCCCACTCCTCAAGCCTGTCAAGGTCCCTTGGGATGGCATCCCTTCCCTCGAGCGTATCGGCTGCACCACTCAGCTTGGTGTCCTCCACAAACTTGCTGAGGGTGCACCCAATCCCCCTCTCTATGTCACTGGTGAAGATATTAAATAGTATTGGTCCCAGTATAAACCCTTGAGGGACACCACTCATTACTGGTTTCCACTTGGACATTGAGCCATTGACTGTGACTCTTCTTTTCACTCTATTGTTAACCCTTTCTCTCCCCATGAAGAGCTGGCAAAGCTGTTGGGGGTGGGACAGAACACGGGGAGCCCCCACATTCCTTCCTAGGAGACACTCAAACAGAAGCAGCCAGACCTGTGTCCACTGAACATAACTGACCATCCACCGACCACAGCTGGCCATGGCATGCCAGCCCTGTGGCACCCACCGTGTGGCCCCTGGGCACCCCCGATGCCCCGGCTACTTCAGCCATTCGTCTTCCCCAAAGCCTTCTATGCCAGAGGTAAGGACCGACCTCGACCCCCGCAGCCGAGGGACGCACTTTGGGGAAATTCACAGCCCCTCCTCCATGGCACCTCTCCCTCCTCCTTCTCAGCCCCCTCGTGTGCCCTCCTACCCCAGCTTGGGAAGTGACCACCAGCATTTGCTCATGTCTCTTTCAGGATCAAGCAACCTCTGCTGACTGCCTGGGCAGGAGCGGCAGCCCTTCCCTGCACCCTGGGCACCCCCGGTGGGGGTGGCACTGCAGGAACCCTGCGCACCCCAGGCAGCTATGGCATCCCCAGCTGCCCTGGCACTTCGGCACTCCCATCCCCGCCAGCCCCACAGCACCTCCAGGACCCGTGGCTCCCATCTCCTCCGTCCCCCCTGGCACCTCCAGCATCCCCAGCACCCCGGCCCCCCAGCAGTTGTGTCACATGCATTCAGCAAGGCATGACGAGCATACCTGCCGTCACCTGGGCAAGGCCTGCTCACTAAATAGAATTTACAGATAATTTCCCAATCTCTTGGGACCATCTCTCCCATTTCTCCTCCCCCACTTTCAAACGCCATCCCACTGGCACAGCAGCTCACCCCGCAGGGATCGTCCCTGCCGCAAGCTCCCCACCCACCTGGTGCAGAGCAGGGCGACGTTCGTGCTCGGGGCCGGCTCGACGGGCATCCCAGGAGACTGCCCCCGGCCCCCAGCCCAGAACATCTCCCTCTCACCCATGCAGGTCTGCAAATGGCTCCCTGCAGCGGCTGCTTCAACCCCCACGTCTTCCGCTTTGATTGGACGAGCAGCGACCGGCCTCCATCAGCCACCTTCGCCATCGGCCATGGTGTTGCTTCTCCACCAGGCGCTGCCCTGTGGGGACCCCAGGGCTGCGGGCTCCCCCTGACCTGGGCAGAACAATGGGCCCCCCGCTGCCCACCGCAGCTGCTGGTACCCTACAACTCTCAGCGGAGAGCAGTGGCCCCCAGCCCCGCCATGGCTGCCACCGTCCCTCCCTGGCCACCACCAACTCGACGGTCACCATGCACAGCACAGTCTGACCAGCACAGCCAACCCCTTGGGGGCACCCCAGGGCAGTGGCAGCCCCCCAGGCAGTGATGTCCCCATGGATGAGGGCACTCTCCTGGGTGGTGACATCCCCCTGGGCAGCGATATCCCCATGGAGGAGGGCACCCTGCCCAGTGGTGACAACCTTTTGGGCACTGACATCAACCCAGGCAGTGACTTCCCCATGGAGCAGGGCAACCTCCCAGGCAGTGACATCTCCCTGGGCAGTGCTGTCCCCATGGATGAGGACACACTCCTATGCAGTGACATCTCCCTGGGCAGTGACATCCACCCCGGCAGTGATGTCCCCATGGACGACGACACCCTCCCAGGTGGCAACATCCCCCTATGCGGTGACATGCCCTCCAGACCCTCTGCCACCCTCCATGTCCACGCCATCAGGGACCCCATGGTGATTCCAGACAGCGACATTGCGCTGCCTGAGGAGGTGCTGCTGGAAGACGTTATCAGGCACTGGCATTGCTCCCTGGGGGCAGTGGGCATCAGCCAGGAAGGTCCCAGCAGCGTCCCCATGCCCAGGGACCCTACCATCCCCCACCACAAGATCAGCCCACTCTGGCTGCCTGAGAAGATGCTCTCCACTGACTACAGTGTCCCCAAGACATCCAAATCCATCCCGAGCATGGAGCACTTCATCATCACCAGGACGAAGCCTGAGGATCCTCAGCAGGGTATGGGGACAGACCTGCCACCACCCCAGGCACCATGTCCCAGCACGACATCAGGCTGGAAAAGCAAGGGAAGAAGCAGCAGAACGGCTCATTGCCAAAACACGGCAGCAAGCGCAAGGCTCCCACAGCCAGTGCTGAGGCAGGAGGGTGGGATTAGGCCTGTTGCAGGGATGAGATGGTTTGGGGAGGGAGGAGGTGTGTTGGCAGTGGAGTAGCTTTGTTGACTGTTCTGTTGTCAGTTTTTCCATTAAAAGCCATTTCTCCAGAACCTCTCCGTGCCTGCACGGGCTGGGGACGGAGCGCAGGGGGCACCACGAAATGGCACCAATGAGGTGCAAAAGCACCGCCAAGCCCCAAATCAGATCCACCAAGCCCCGAAGGGCACCAAGCTATCCCCAGGGCTGAGGCACTTCCAGCGGTGCAGGCAATCGTGGGGGGTGACTCCCCTGTCCCCTTCCTCAAGGGAAGCAGGCCTTTGGCGGGGAAGCAGGGACAGATGGGTCCATGCAGGCCTCACGGACACAGCCCCACGCGTAAAGCACCGCTGACGCCTGCAACCCTGGGTGCCATCCTCCCACCTTGGGCCTTTAGCAGGCTGCTCTCCTTGCTCCCAACAACCCCACCGGGTCCCCGTGCATCCCACTGCAGCCCCAGAGATGGCTCCTCCAGGCTGCCCCGGGGCACTATTTAGCAAGGGCAGCAAGCCACAGGGTCTGCTTACACCTTAAGCCAGAGGTAAGAATGTTGTGGGGCACCATGTCTAAGGCCTCACACAAGCCCAGGTAGATGACATCCGCAGATCTCCCCTTGTCCTCTGGTGCAGTCACTCCATCGCGGAAGGCCACTGGATTAGTCAGGCACGATTTGCCCCTGGTGAAGCCATGCCGGCTGTCTCTCAAGGGGCTGCTGAGCTGTTGTCTTTCCATTTTCTAGCTTTGCAGTCACCAGCTGTGAAGCTCTGATGACTCTCAGACACCATTCATTTACAAACCGGTAGAAATGAGCGAGCTCTCTAAAGCAGAAACACCCTTCTCGGTAAACTGCCCTGGCATTCTATTTGAGTCAGGCTTAGCTCTCCTGCTATGTGTACAAAACTTGTAAATTCTGTCACTGTTGTTGATGCTACTGTTCCCAAAAAATGTTCAGGTTCCCTTTTGCCTGAAGTCACTTTTGAATTCATTCTCTACTGTAACACCACAAACTGATTTGCTGCACACCTGATCTCCCGCAACATGCCTGAGTAACCACTATGCACTTGGTCTTTTTCGATGTGACAAGCTAATAGCTATGGTGTCATTCTGCACGTCTCATAATACCTGGGAATGTAAAATACTCTCCTTTTTATTTTTGATATATCGCTGCCTATCCTCACTTTCTCCAGGCTGAACAATGCCAACTCTCTCAGCCTTTCTTCATGGGAGAGGTGCTCCAGACCTCTGACCATCCTTGCAGCCCTCCTCTGGACCCGCTCTCACAGGTCCATGTCTTTTGTGTGCTGGGGACCCCAGAGCTGGATGCAGGGCTCCATGTGGGGTCTCACCTAACATGCTTTGACTTAGCCACTTTGACCCCACAAATTCATCACTTAAAGACTCAAGTACAGGAGGTCTTATGTAAGAATGAAGCCACCCAGATAAAAAGGTCACAGCTAATGCAAGTACAGCAACCATAGACTTAATAGTACGCCATGCTCAGTAATACAACGCTTATTTTAACCTTGGAAAGCTGACTTCCTACTGCTGTCTTTGGACTGAACAGAGAGGCACATACAGCCTGAAATCCTTCCCAGTGTGATTCTGAAATTCTCTACCTAGTCTCGGGAGCTCATTTGCCCCTTTCACTTCATATCCCAATTCAAAGTCTCGTGGAGTCCTGAAAATTCCATAGTATCTGTGCCAATGTAAGTCTAACTAGATAAATTTCTCCAAAAGCTGGTCAGCTCTTACAGGATTAAGTGAACCACCTCTGAAATTTCAGAGACATAAAAACCGGCTGAAGGCAAGATTTGAAGGATACTTCACAGACTTTATAGTCAGGGCTCACCATTGTGACCCTTTCTAGCCTGTCTTCTGTAACTCATAGAAGCTTTCCCATTAACTCCTTCAACAAGTCTGAAACTGAGGAGAGATGTAGGGAGGGAAATACAGTGAAATACATTATATCCAACACAGTGAAGGATCATACACTGCTAATTCAAAAAGTACCATAAAGTTAGTGATGGTTCTGATTTTTACATCTCATTCAAAAGGTTGAGTGTAAATCTCAGCAGAATTCTCAAACAAATTAAAAGTTCCTGTTCGATAATTAGAACTGCTTAGATTTCAGGTTACTTTTTGTTAATATGCTGTGCTGTGATGAAAGTTGTATGTAAAAGTCCCTGTATCATCATATCATTGTAGATTCCACAAATAAAACAGGACAGAAAAGAACAAAAAATGCTTCAAATATAGATTACCAAAATGGTAAAATACCACCAACTGGCCTTCAATATTCATCAGATTAAAAAAAATGAGTTGTTTCCCACTCAAAACAATTTTTTCCAGAAGTGTAATTTTCTGAAAGATTTTATAGTAAGCATGAAGGATATTTAGAATTTTAGTCTGTTATTTCACCTAATCCCTGGTCTTTTTGTAATTCTGTTTAGAAAGCTAAACTGTTTCTACCTGCATTTCTGAAAACAAATTAAATAAAAACACTTTCTGGCTTCCATATTTCAGAAACTTGTGAAAATCCTTTTTTTTTGAAGGCTTTTGTATTGCAGAAGTGGGAAAAGTTTGTTGGTTGCTGCTGCACCTTTTAAAATACTATTTCAAACTTGTTTATCATTTATGTCAGCTGTGTGTTGGCCTCTTTTATATCAGCAAAGTGGAGTTACTCAATAATCAGCAAGCAAATGCATGGAAACAGTCCCTTGAAATCATACTTACAGACCACTGATACCCAATAGTATCTCAGTTTCCCTTCGTTCCCCTTAGTAATGGGATTTCACTTCTGATTATACAGAAAAGTTCATTATTCCCAAGGCAACAAAAAACTCCTCAAAGTAAACAGCGTATGGCCTTTGACCTGTTGCTGGTTTGAGATGGATGACCTGCCCTGTGAGGTTTCACAGACCTCACCCCAATTCTCATTCCACAGCAGAGCAGAGAAGTTGCTCCTCACTGTATCTGAGAATCTGAGCTTGGGAATGAGCCCTGAGCCCCTTTTTCCTGCTGCTAGGCTGGACTGTCCTCTTCCCATTTGTCAATGCAATGTTAATTTCACAATGTGGGTTTTAACCTATATTGTTTACTCCTTTGTTCTAACCCACAGAAGCTTTTTCCTCTCTTTTGCTTTACAGTTGTCTTCCCTAACCTTCAGCCAAAATAGCTTCTTTTAGCTATTTGCCTTGCTCAACTTTTACCCCTTAGAAAGGCCAACAACAGTTGAGAATTTGTCTTGCTTTTTTTTCCCCCAGCATGTTCTGCTGAAATCTGTGGTTTCCTAAGTCTATTTGGGAACTACCACTCACAAACACCCTTGTCCTGAACTGAAACCAGGAAATACTTTGAGTTTGGGTATTTAACTCATTTACTGATACATAAAAAGATATGACTAATATTAGTGAACAGAAAATGGATAGAAAATTGAAATATCAGACTACATGTCATAAAGTTTAATAATAAAATTTTCCTGAAACCATGTTTAAGCTACTGTGGAAAAAAGCATGAATCAAAAAAGCTCTACAACAAAATAAACTTGTCTGACATTGATCATGAGGCCATAATATTTATCAGATTGTTTGACAAATCAACTATTTTCAATCTATTTGACTAACCTTTTAAAAGATATGTGTGGTGCATTTAATATAAGTATTAACGAATGATTCTGTATTCAACTACTAATTAAAAGAATAGTCCACAGCTTGGGGAAATCCCTGTTAAAAATGTATGAACTGGAAATAAAGCAATTAATGGTGCAACGAGACAAGAAAACATAATTAAAGAATGCTAAAGATGAAGAACATGGGCACTATTTTGGATATCCAGCATTTTGCAGAGGACATTTTATTAATCAGCAAAACTAAATTTCCTTCATTGTGAATCTTCACAACGGGGCAACACTGTGTTGAAATACTTCAGGCAGGGACATGGGACAGGAAAATAATTTGATTTTCTATAAAACAAGCTGGTTTTTGTGAATCATTATATATGATCATTATACAATAAGATTCAGTTCTACCCCTTCAAAACTAAAGTTAACCTGAGATTTCTACTTGGATTCTGTCTGCCATAACATGAACCGAGCTCTTTAGCTTTGCTTCACATGGAAGCAGAGTTTTTTGGGGCCACGGTATCAAAATGTCAGCTGGTGAGTTTCAGAAAAACAACACAGACTTTGAAGTACTAAAAAGTATTCTTGGAGAACATAAGACATAATCACACCTTCACTTTTCCCAAAAGTAGTTTCCCTGCTGTGCCTTTCTGCCACAACTCAATTTTCTCTAGATATCTGGATCAAGAATAGTACAGACCCAGAACTGTACAGACCCAGCAACGGGAGGAAAAAAAATTACTTGCAAGGATATGAAATATGGTCTGTGAGCAGCACGGAGAAGGAGAATGGGTAGTAAGTGTTTGCATTAGAACTGAGATGCATCAAAATAAACTAACAGCTGAAAAATTGGCAAGACCAAAATCCCCAAACAAAAATGGCTATTTCTTTACATGCTCATCCTGGTTTCGGCTGGGATAGAGTTACTTTTCTTCCTAGTAGCAGGCACAGTGCTGTGTTTTGGATTGAGTATGAGAATAATGCTGATAACACACTGATGTTTTAGTTGTTGCTAAGTGGTGCTCACACTAGTCAAGGACTTTTCAGCTTCCCATGCTCTGCCAGGTGCGCAAGAAGCTGGGAGGGGGCACAGCCAGGCCAGCTGACCCAAACTGGCCAAAGGGCTATTCCATACCATATGACGTCATGCTCAGTATATGAACAGGGGGGAGGTGGCTGGGGGGCAGTGATTGCTGCTCAGGGACTGGCTGGGTATATGGTCAGCAGGTGGTAAGCAATTGCACTGTGCATCACTTGCTTTGTATATTATTATTACTATTATTATTATATTGTTATCATTACTACTACTATTTTACTTTACCTTATCTCAATTATTAAACTGTTCTTATCTCAACCCACGGGTTTTCTCACTTTTACTCTTCCGATCCTCTCCCCCATCCCACCAGAGCAGGGGGAGTGAGCGAGCGGCTGTGTGGTGCTCAGTTGCTGGCTAGGGTTAAACCATGACAATGCTTAATAGTCTAACTGCAAGTCATTGTGGGTTTTGATAATTTACATACACTCACAGCATGATTAGCCAAATTCATGGATGGAGTCCATTACGGATATCACCGATAGCCACAAAGTCCGAAAGACACGAATGACGAGGGCTGGGACAGCGCACCTGAGAAGTAATGAGATATGCCTGCTACATTTTTATACTTTTCCCTAAGGATCTGCTTTCAGACACTCTTGGTGAGAGAATACGGGCTGGGTGGAGGCTGGTCATGTCCCAGTCTGACTGCTGAGACCCTTCTGTTCTAATCAGACTTGGCTGACCACCCCTTTAGGCCAGAAGGACAAAGTCACAATCCCATCATAGGAGTACAGCATTATTAGAAATTTGTGGAATATTCTAGAGGTAACACAAATACTTCTGCATTCTTTTATGGCATATAGCCATCTTCTTCATCCTAGCTAGTGTAAACAAGTTCTACCCAAAAGTTTCAGCCAAATGGTATTCATGGCCTCCTTTTGAACATAAGCCCCAGCTGGCTCATTGAGTCACTTCCTAACAGAAGGCATTTCCCTACTTTTTTTGAGTACTAATCATATGTTATTTCTTTCATCTGTTTATTGTTGGAGGAGCCAGAGATATGGTAGCTCATATCGCAGATCCAGCTATAAAGTCAAGACCTTCACTATTACAGACTTGTCCTTAACTTTCCTTTAGTATCTAAGAGTTTGGGAAATAAAAGTATGAATTTGCAAAAAACACTACCACAGCTACATCTCCCATGTGATACTGTAAAAAGATTACATTATTTCAGCACCTATTATACTGAAGTATCCTTCTATGTGTTTAATATTCCAAGCACATAAATGTTATTATAATGTTATACCAGCAGTAAACTTGTCCCAGTATGTCCCAAGCTGGCCAATAACTTTACATAATTCTCATTGGCGTTGCTTATGCTGGAAATTAATTGTAAAACTGGGGACATGATAAAGGTATGTAAAATAATGAGTGGTCTACAGAAGGCAAAAGGCAACTTATGTTCTCCTTGCCTCCGAACACATGAAACAGGGCACATTCAGTGTAGCTGGAAGAAAATAGTATCATGAAAGAAAAATACTTTTTCTCATAGTAGCAACTAAGATGTAAATTCTTTACCACACAAAGACATTAAGGAGTGCAATTTAACAATATCCATTACGTACTAGGACATGGATATAGATATCAGAAATACCAAGAATTATTAATTACAATGAACGTTTTCGAATGGGAACTAAATTGTGTGTTTGAGGGCTTCAGTCAACTTCTACACTATTACAGTTCAGAATGTGCATGTGTAGAGCAGATAGTTCTTCTGCTGTCTACTGAAGTGTTCTTTCCTTATTTTCTAACTCTGGCTCCAGACAGCAGCAAGATCCAGATGGGATAGATTATTCTCACTATGTAATGTAACAAGACCTATCATAGAATCATAGATTCATTTAGGTTGGAAAAGACTTTTTAGATCATTGAGTCCTACTGTAAACCCAACACTGCCAAGTCCACCATTAAACCATGTCCCTAAGCACCACATCTACACGTCTTTTAAATACCTCCAGGGATGGGCACTCAACCACTTCCCTGGGAAGCCTGTTCCAATGCTTGATAACACCTTCAGTGAAGAAGTTTTTCCTAATATCCAATCTAAACCTTCCCTGGCGCAACTTGAGGCCATTTCCTCTTGTCCTATTGCTTGTTACGTGGGAGAAGAGACCAACACCCACCTTGCTGCAACCTCCTTTCAGGGAGTTGTAGAGAGTGATAAGGTCTCCTCTCAGCCTCCTCTTCTCCAAGCTAAACAACCCCAGTTCCCTCAGCCGCTCCTCATAAGGCCTGTGCTCCAGACCCTTCACCAGCTTCGTCGCCCTTCTCTGGACACACTCCAGCACCTCAGTGTCTTTCTTGTAGTGAAGGGACCAAAACTAAACACAGTATTTGAGGTGCAGCCTCACCAGTGCTGAGTACAGGGGGACAATCTCTTCCCTAGTCCTGTTGGCCACGCTATTTGTGGTACAAGCCAGGATGCTGTTGGCCTTCTTGGCCACCTGGGCACACTGCTGGCTCATGTTCAGCCAGCTGTCAACCAACACCCCCAGGTCCTTTTCCACCAGGCAGCTTTTCAGCCACTCTTCCCCAAGCCTGTAGCGTTGCATGGGGCTGTTGTGACCCAAGTGCAGGACCTGGCACTTGGCCCTGTTGAACCTCATACAACTGGCCTCAGCCGATCGGTCCAGCCTGTCCAGATCCCACTGTAGAGCCTTCCTACCCTCCAGCAGATCAACACTCCCACCCAACTTGTCATCTGTGAACTTACTGAGGGCGCACTCAATCCCCTCGTCCAGATCGTTGATAAAGATATTAACCAGAGCTGGCCCCAATCCTGAGCCCTGGGAAGCACCACTTGTGACCAGCTGCCAACTGGATTTAACTCCGTTCATAACTCTTTGGGCCCAGCCATCGAGCCATTTTTTTACCCAGCAAAGAGTACGCCTATCCAAGCCATGAGCAGCCAGTTTCTCCAGGAGAGTGCTGTGGGAAATGGTGTCACATGTTATACTAAAACTCAGGTAAACAACATCTATGGCCTTTCCCTCATCCACTAAGTGAGTCACCTTGTCACAGAAGATCAGGTTAGTCAAGCAGGACCTGCCTTTCATAAACCCATGCTGACTGGGCCTGATCACCTGGTTGTCCTGTACATGCCGCGTGATGGCACTCAAGGTGATCTGCTCCATAACCTTCCCCATCACCGAGGTCAGACTGCCAGGCCTGTAGCTCCCCAGATCCTCCTTCCGGCCCTGTTTGTAGATGGGCATCACATTTGCTAACCTTCCGTCAACTGGGACCTCCTCAGTTAGCCAGGGCTGCTGATGAATGATTGAAAGTGGCTTGGTGAGCATAGCCAGGGCTGCTGATGAATGATTGAAAGTGGCTTGGTGAGCATTTCCACCCTCTCCCTCAGTCCCCCTGGGTGGGTCCCATCAGGCCCCATAGACTTGTGTGTGTCTAAGTGGTGTAGCAGGTCACTAACCATTTCCCCTTGGATTATGGGGGCTTCATTCTGCTCCCCATCCCTGTCTTCCAGCTCAGGGGGCTGGGTACCCCGAGAACAATTGGTCTTACCATTAAACACTAAGGCAAAGAAGGCATTAAGTACCTCAGCCTTTTCCTCATCCTTTGTCACTGTATTTCCCCCTGCATCCAATAAAGGATGGAGATTCTCCTTAGCCCTGCTTCTGTTGCTAATGTATTTATAGAAACCTTTTTTATTGTCATTTATGGCAGTAGCCAGATTAAGTTCTAGCTGGGCTTTGGCCCTTCTAATTTTCTCCCTGCATAACCACACAACATCCTTGTAGCCCTCCTGAGTTGCCTGCTCCTTCCTCAAAAGGTCATGAACACTTTTTTTCCTGAGTTGCAGCCAAAGCTCTCTGGTCCACCAGGCTGGTCTTCTTCCCCACCGGCTTGTCTTTCAGCACATAGGGACAGCCTGCTCCTACACCTTTAAGATTTCCTACATGATTTTCCTACTGCGCTGGAGCACTGCACTGGGGATCCTGCTGCCACTGGGCCTGCTCACCTCGGCGACCGAGTGACAATCTGATAAAAAATGTTAAAGTTTTTCCAGCCTATTTAATACTTGATGATGTATACACAGCACAGATCTACCTGACTTAGTTTAGCTACTCCTAATTCTATTCCCTGACTTCAAACCAGCCTCTGCTTATATTATGTAAGCTTCTGTCCGGGACTGAAAGGGTTAGTGCCTCAAGCACGGCGGTGAGGCACGCTGAGGTCTGCAAGGAGGCGAGGTCAGGTCTCCACAGCGATAGATGGCGGTCTGCTCAGCCCCCGGGTGAGGAGCGACGGGTGCGGAGCCGGCAGGCAGCCGGAGGCTGTCGGAGCACTCGCAGCTCCGCCCTCTGGGGGCCGCGGCCCGCGCAGAGCTCGTGGCAGGAAGGGGCTCGCGGCCACCCCCCCCCGCCCAGCGGCGCCTGCGCAGAAGCTGGAGAACATTCTGGAACAAGCCTCAAGGCGAGCGGGACGAGGGGCGGGGCCCGGCCTATCACAGAGCCAGCTCCGAGGGCCCCCGCGCTGCCGCCCCTGCCCCGGGCCGGCCTCCCCCGCCCGCTGCCGCTTGCTGTCTCTCTCTGAGTTTAGAAAGCAAAGGGGTCTGTTCTGAGCCCCGTGACCCCACGGGAGCGTCCATCTTTTTCCCCCAGCCATATTCAGGCTCTGAGTGCCAGGAATTTGTATCAGTACTTTCACCTACAACAGGTCTTTACTGAAGGACATCAACCAACAAGATGTAGCACACACATTTCCAAGAGCGTGGGCAGATGCTTGAGCGACGAACTCGGGAGCAAGCAGAGAAGTTTTGAGAGACTCCAAAGGATTTTTTGAGATAAAAGGCACCATGATACAGCATCATAGTTTTGCCTTTCATTGTGAACCTCGAGGCATCCCCACCGATAAGAACATGTTTTCCTGGCTATGTGGGTAGGAGCTAAGGCAGTGATAGATACTCTCCAAGAACACGATCCTTGCCAGTGAGGAAATGCCTAAAATGAATCCCTGACACAGTCCTTGCTTTCAAACCCCTCATTCCTGGTGGAGCAATGGGGGAAGAATAGGAAGAAGTCTGCAAACCTTGTCTTGGGTAGTTTTCATCCCTTTCCAGAAGTACATCATAGCCACCTGTGGAGTGAACAGAATTGTTCTTTCATTCTTAACAGAAAGAAAGGTGAGAAGGACGGACATCTTTCGCACGCAAACAGGTTGTTAGGCATCTGTGGCCAGAAGCTTTTTTTTGTCTGTCCATGTCATGTGCTACAGCTACATTAATATAATCCAGGCAGGATTCAATGTTATATTTATACAAGCTCCTCTTCTCCCTTTTTACACGAGGTACTGCTAAGTAATTCCTGATGGGTGACAAAAGCTGAAAAAATACATTTTCAGCAGGACATTGCTTCAGTTTTCAGAGAAGGAAAATGTAAGAATCTTATTTCTGCATGCACAGGTATGCTCAGATATACAAGAAAATTGAAAACCAGTCTCAAAGGCAATATTGGAAACAATCTGAGCAGGCTGCAGATGCTGCTATGGCTAAAATAACTCAAATGACTTGGGGGTCTGTCTTTCATTTCTCAATCTAGTCTACATGCCGGAAGTCCATCAGTACACATTGAAGTGGAAAGCAGAAATTAAATTCATTGTTTGTGTCATTTCAACAATAACACATGTAGAAATTTTTTTCAACAAGGCCATTTAAACAAAGCACCATAGTTTAAAAAAGAAAAATCAATAAAAAAGATATGTTTTATAAATACAGCATTAAAAAAGCATAAACATGATCTGCATTGACTGTAACTGCATCAACTTTAATGGCATTACACAGCAACAGTGTATTTTTTTGCTTGTATCCTAGTTCTTCCATTGCTATATTTACAGAGTAGATCTGATTTTCAGTAAGAGCAGAAGAAACATTTATTTCATCTTGTTATATTTTTATAGAGGTACCTTTTTATTTTTGTATGTATATTTTGCTGTGGTTTGAATAGAGGTTTTTTGTGTCAGCAAATGAACAGAATGCATGTAAGTGCATAGAACCATGCAGAATGTTTGTATTTAAGTGGAATCTACTGAATATACTTCATGGCAAATGAAGAAATATAATCCAAAACATACGACACTATCTCATGAATACTAACTTTATAAAAAAGGAAAACATTTGGAGTGATTTTTTGCTTTATTTTTAGTGGGACAGTATAGTATATTATATAGCATTATCTAGTATATGCATCAATACAGTTGCAGCTATTTTGAATACAAACTTCATCATTCTGATGTCAGTCATATTTGTGCACTGTAAAAAACACAAAACAAATGAACAAACAAAAAACCCCACACCTGCTTACATGAAGCCAAAGATCTGTTACAACTGGTTGTTTCTAGACAAAGAGTGAATTATCTTTTCTTTCTGCATAGCAACACAAAAAAGTGACTACTCGAAGGTGTAACATCAAATTGGATTAGAGCGTTCGGTCCAACCAGAGCAGCCCACTAAGAAGTCTAAATAATAGAAATAATTAATTTATACTTATGTATAATTTTATTCTGAAGAATTCTTCATCTGTCTTTGCTGTTACTGATTATTAAAAGTCTTACTCTTGGCTGTGTTCGTTCTGTTGCACTACTAACAGCTTGTTGAAAATGAGGACACTTAAAATTGCTTATAAAAATGCAAAACATTATTCTCCTTTTATGTCTTTGTTTCATTGAACTCTATAGATGAGCTGCCTCAGCTAAACAGGATTCTTTATGCATTAATCAAAAACAATTCATCTGAGTGTAGGCAGACTTCGAGCTTTTTCTCTTCATTGGTATATAAATATTGAAATCCTAGGGCTTAGGATAAATTGGAAATTGAAGAATCAGCTCCAAGCTGAAACTTGTTGAGGTGAGGCAGACTATGCCCCAGTTCTACCACTGCAACTTTCATCATGTTTGATCATTGTCTTTCTTCTCGGAGTTCTGGAAAGGAGCTGAACTGGAAAGGAGCTGAACTGGTATCCAGCCAGAAGGTGGAGAGTCTTTGCAGGAAGTCAGCACGTACTCCAAAGCTAACCCCTTGGAGTGAAAGAATAGCCTTATTCTTCAGGGAATAGGTATTAGGTTATTCAGCAAGTTCTGTTTAATTTAACTTACCTTTTTGTGTATTATTCAGTAGACAAAATTCCTATGACAGAGCAATGAAGAAGGTCAGTGTGGCAGCCTAGGTTAAAATAAAGGTAATTTTTTGCTGTGTTACATAGCAAAAAGATTCAACAAGACTTGAAAGCATGGAAAGATGAATAATCAGTGTGATACAAAAGAAACAGGTGTATAAAGAAGTACAGTGAATCGATTATTGTTAACTAGTAATGACAGAAGTTATAATCATCATGTAAGGATAAACTGCTGGTATTCCAGTATACAGTCTTATGATTTAATGAGTATTAAAAAGAAAAACATCTGCTAGACAATACTGAATATATATTTTTATTCCTTTTAAATTTTATGTTTGCACATGGGGTAAGTGATTCTGGAGATTTTTAGACAGCTTCTGTTTCCTAACATTAATGTATAGCTCCCTTTTTATTATTAACAATTTTCAAGTTTTCAAATTTGCAAATTTTGAGATTTCAGAAGGGAAAAGGTATTACTGATGCTAGCAGTATATGCATAGTAATTGATTGCTAATTATAGCAGTACAGTAGTAGGTCTATAATCTCATCTTCAAAACAGCATATTGCTGTGTTAATATTGTACAGCATTTTTCTGTTTGTACCTGTATTTGAGCAGAGTATGGGTCAGTTCTTGCTGAATTTGCTTAAGTGACTCCTTACGTCTCCTAAATAAATCAGGAGCTGTATTTTTCAAAAAGTGGAAGTTAGTCAAAGATTAAGAGATCAGGAGAGATTTAGATCAAGAGAACAGGGTATGCTTATTTTGCTGAAAAGTATTTACCTTCCATTTTATTTCAACTGATTTTGCCTACTTACTTCAGAAGAGACTATTAGAGATTTACCTTTATCTCTTGTTCCTTTTTAAAAAGAGGAATAAATTTGCATACATTACTAAAAGTTGTCTTAATTTAATTTCATTATTTATCAAAATAAGTTAGCTATTTCACAGGATGACCTTTCCTATTAATAAAGTGATAGAATTTCTCATAATTCATTATGATCCAGCTAAAGAGCCTTTGATTATGTGTGAATTTTTCTTGCTTCCAGTTAAAAAAAATAACTCCTGTAGCCTATAAAGTCTCTTTAGGAATATGGGTTCTTCTTATACATTATGTATTGGCAGGCAGGAAGGGTTTCAACTGAACCTCAGCATAGCTCTTTATCTCCAAAGAAAACTGATCTACCTAAAGAATATTCTTCAAAAAACAGACAAAAATGCACATAGCAAATGAAGAGAAGAAAACACTTTATGCACGTTCTTCCAATTGCATCCTTAAACAACACACATCCTTAAACAACCAGAAGTGCTGCTTTCAATACTGTGAAGACAATATTGGGGAAACTCTTACACAAACAATTTAAACACATGCTCTGGCAATCTGTACAGGTTATCAAACAGAACCCCAAGAATCTGTCCTTGAAACAGAAGCAAATTGGAAACATTGCCTGAGTAAGGACAGCAGCGTGCAAATCCTTGTTTTCCAGTTCAGCATCATCTTGTGTAGTACCTGGATACACAGAGGAAAAGAGCAAAGAAAAATCTGATGGTCTTAGTATTCAAGAGGAATAAATGTAATTTGAAATGGAATCAAAGGGAGAGACATCTCTGTTCTAAACAAAAATATAGCCTCCTTTCTCAACAAAACAGAGTCGGAATGTCTAAGAAAGTCTGCATGAGCCTGGGACAGGGGAACAGTAAGACAACAGAGTCTCTGATTTGTATTTCTTCTCAATTTACTTGGGTGGGATGAAATCCACCACTGGCAGACCAAACCGTGGATACTTTTAGTTCCCACCTAAATCCTGTTTGCAAGATTTCAGTGAGGCATAGACCTTTATTGGCTGTTGAAACAAAGATGAATTTCATCATTTATGAGTAAACCAGCAAGAAATGCAGCAAACGCCGTAACTTTTCTAAGGTCTAGTTTCCAGTGCAGGATTGGTTGTACTGGTGCAGAAACTATCAGGGGAGACAAGAAGTTCAATTGACCTGACATTTCTTAAAAATGAAAGGATAACAGTTTTTTCCCTTCTGATTCTGCTGTGCAAATATTGGTCTCCTTCCATTGTTTCTGCAGACATTTGAAAACTGATTTGAGTGGCTTACAAATACAAAATAACTGCAGTGTGGAAATGGAATAGAGTGTTATCTTGGAATTAGCTTTTTGACTAGCCAGAATAAGGCTGAATAGTAACAGCAGTATCAATACTAATTATGTTAGTATAAGATTGCAATCTTATAACTTTTCCTAAGCATCCACAGAGCTACCTGTCATTTCATAGAATCAAGTGGCAATGCATACCCTGCCCTAAGAAGTTATAAACTGGTGCCCCAATATTTCAGAAGTAATAAGTGATCTGACAAATAGCAGAAGGTAGTCTAGTGTTGCATGCAAATGAAGGCTTTAACGTTTTGGTGTTAGCAGCCTGGCACCTGCTTGTGTAACTTGTGTGCTTACACTGCCACTTCTATTTTGTTCTTATTTTGTAGCTCTTTGTGTGCAAAGGAAGGGGGAGAGTTAATATTGGTAGGACAGGAAATACAAATTTCTGTGTAATCTTCCATGTTTATGCAAACACATAGAAAACTGGATTTTTGTAGAAGAGCCACATAATCTCTACATGTGTAGTAAAGAAGTGAAAAAACCAAAAAATTTTAAGCTAGACTGAGGTTTTCTTCTCTTACCTTGACAACTCATGACAATCAAAGGTCAGCAACACCCGCACCCTCACACCCGCCCAGATTACAAAATGGGATTTGGAGACAGTCTTGCAGATGTGTACTCATGCAACAGAGGTTTGGAGTGAACACCAAACCCCAGTACTTGCCATCTCTTTTAGTAAATGCTACAAGGCTCCACATTTTTTATGGAAAGTAAAGCTTCATGAAGCTGTTAGCCCAGTGGGCTGTAACTCTGTCAAGGGCCACTAAAGACACAACAAAGCAGATCTAAGAGCATGTGCTTCTCCTCAGGGTCAAATGCATGTGCACAGACGGAGACTTTGAAGCTGTGTTACCGAAGCTGAGCACGTACCTGGGCAGGGATTGACCCTGACCAACAGCCAAACACCCACATAACTACTCACTCATGCCCTTCTCACACAGGATGGGGAAAAAATAGAAAGAAGGCAAAAAGACTTGTGGATCAATATAATGACAGTTCGACAGTGAAAGCAAAAGCTTGTGCTAATGCTCAGTGTCTGCTAGTGTATAAAATTGTACAGTCCTCTGTCCAAGAAACTTATTGGTAGCTCCTGTTACTGCCCACATTTGTGATAGAACACATGGCTTTTAAATATAACACTGTAGAGCATTTTTCCTCCAAAAAGTATGTCAGGTATAAGATTCTGGTCTTAAATTAAAGTTGAGATGCAGAAAAAAATGGTTGAGATGGATTTCTTTTTTTTAAAGAAGTCCTCCCAACCTAACAGCCAGTGATGTGTGCATGCATTCCTGACCATTGCTATCACCTAGCTGGGTTCCTACCACCACATGAACCTGCTGCTCCCATTCCCCACATCCACTGCGCAGTCCTGCAAACAATTCTGCTGTACGTTACTTCAAACTGAAGAACAGCCTCGATGAATTCAGGAAGCTCAGAGTTATACAGATCCGGGCTCTAGTGAGTTATCAAGGAGAGAGAATACATTAAAGGAATGACACTGGCATAATAGTAAGGAAGTAAAAAGGACTGTTAGGGAAAAGAAAAAAAAAAAAGACAAGCTATTTAATCATTATTTGTTACTGTTGCTGAAAGGAATTTTCTAACTAGCACTTCAGGCAGACAAGAAGCTGCCCGAGACAAGGACAAAAATGCCTGAAATACCAAGTACGTATTCGTGTGCAACAAAGAGTTCAGTAGTTTCATTTATAATTAGTGCAATGCTGGATACCATCTTCAAATTAAGCCCTTCACATTTTATACTGCAGTTGCCCAGTGCTTACATTTAATTTAGAAAGCTCACTGGTTGACCTCTCATCTTTCCTTCATCAAGGTTATTTTAAAGCATAAAGATTTTCTTAAAGTTTTGCAATCGCTGTGAATTCAAGTTACCTTCTGAAAGTTTTTAAAAGTAGAAACTACAAAGAAATATTTAAACTAGACATTCCTGCTGCTCTGTGTATTTTGATTACAAACTCAGCCTGTATTTGTCCTGTTTTGGAATTTGAGCTTTTTATATTGGAATGTTCACATCCTTTCGCTGATGTTAATGGTAGATGCCAGTTCTAGGATTTAGGAGCTACACATTTGTACAGCTAGGACTGGCACATGCTGCTGGTTCCCAGCGTATATTTAGTTTTAATATAAATAATTGTTTAAGTTGTGCTCAATTAACTGCTTATAGAATCACCGCTCTTCCCTGTGGAGTAGGAATTTTTACAAAAGGAAATACGTCGTGATTTAACCCCAGTTGGTAACCCAAGCACCACACAACCACTCGCTCACCCTCACCCTCCCATGGGTGCGACGGGGGAGAGAATCGGCACGGCAAAAGTAAGAAAACTCATGGGCTAAGAACAGTTTAATTGAAATATAATAATTTAATTGAACATAATATAATATAAACAATAAAATAATATAAAATATAATAATTTAATTGAACAGTTTAATTGAAATATAGTAATAATAAATTGTAACGAAAAGGAAAATAGCAAAAGAGAGAGAGAGATGAACAAAACCCAGGAAAAGCAAGTGATGCAGCCACTCACCCCCCACCGCCCGATGCCCAGCCAGTCCCTGAGCAGCGACCGCTGCCCCCAGTTCTTACACTGAGCATGATGTTGAATTGGGGGGGGGGGGAGGCCGGCCCGGGGCAGGGGCGGCAGCGCGGGGGGCACCGGGCGTGGGGGTGCGCGCGTGGCCCCTGGGAGCTGGCTCTGTGATAGGCCGGGCCCCGCCTCTCGTCCCGCCCGCCTTGAGGCTTGTTCCAGAATGTTCTCCAGCTTCTGCGCAGGCGCCGCTGGGCGGCGGGGGTGGGGGGGTGGCCGCGAGCCCCTTCCTGCCACGAGCTCTGCGCGGGCCGCGGCCCTCAGGGGGCGCAGCTGCGGGTCCTGCGACTGAGGCCTGTGCTTTTTAACATATTAATAAATTGTATGGCAAAAACAGGGCAAACGGTAAGATGTGGAAGCCTTCTGCTAACAAAGCATTCTTCGTAATTGGGTTAGGTTTCAGTGACCGGCATCCCAACGTTCACACCTCCTGTAACTTCTGCTCGGCCTTTTACAGGAGGTTTTACAGTTGCTTTGCCCCCTCAGGAGGCCATGCCACCATACACATACATCTCAGAAGGCGCAACCTGATGAGGCTCAAAGGGGAATCATCTACCATGAAGCCTCAATATCTGAAAACCGCAACAAAGCAGGAAGATTAAACTCTCCGTTGAGAAGTGCAAATAGGAAATGCCCTGTTGATTAACGACCTTACGACAATGGACTTTAAATTAGTTTTTACCAGTCTGGAGAGGGATTTTGAAGTCACTGTGAGTAGCTTTCTGAAAACGCAGAAACAATGGCAATCCGCAGGAGAGAGTTATGTAAAAGGGAATAGAGTCAGACTGACAATATAACTATTCCACTGCTGAAATATATGCTGTGGTGCGCCCACACCTTGAATGGTGGTGTAGTTCTGATCACTTTAGTTATAATAAGTAAATGACACGGACAAGGCCTGAACAGATGACCTGAGATGTTGGAAAGGATGTTTGCACTTAGAAGACAAATGATTGATGAGGAGTGTGTTATACAGATTTATAATATCATGAATGGAAAAGGTGAACATGGAGTGATCATCTACTCTTTCAACTAGGAAACATCAATGAAATGTGAGGCAAAAGATGTAAAGACAAAGAACTAAGTTTTCGGTTGTGGGTTTTTTTTAATATAACACTGAAGTTGAGATCGTGTCAGAAGTAAAACTCAGAATTAAGTCCTTCAAAAAACCAGAACAGACTCAGTTGTGGAGTACAGATTCCATTTGTGGCTATTAAAAATCAGCCATTTTCTACATCACTGGTTGCTGGAAGATGGAAGGGACAATTGCTACTTGGCATATGCTATACTTTTAAAGAATACTGCATCCAGCTTTGGGAACTGTAAACTAGAAGAATTATTGGTAAAGTAGAGCAAATCCAAGAGGTCCACTAAGATGGTTGGGGGATGAAACACTTGCCCTGTGAGGAGAAGTTGAAGGAGCCTGGAGAAGAGACAGCTTTGAGGGGATTTAACAGCAGCCCCCCAGTACTTACAAGGAGGGCATGGGGAAGACAGAACCAGACTCTTCACAGTGGTGAATGGCAGGAGATGAGAGGAACTGGACATAAACTGGAACAAAAGAGTTTCAGACTGGATATAAGAGGAAACTTTTGCACCACAAGAACAGCCAAGCAGTTCAGCAAGTTGTTCAAAGAGTTGTGCAGTTTCCATTCTTGGAGATTTTCAAGACGCAAATGGATAAAGCCCTCAGCAACCTCATCTGATATCACAGCCACTCTGCTTTGAGCAGGTTAGAGACCTTCCATATTGAATTATCCTATGAATTTTTAATCTCGTGATCTTCTTCAGTTTCCACAGTGTTGACAATACTTCCTCTAGTTCATCTTGGTAGTTAAATGAGAGAATGATAATTCTGGTGTGAAGATAGTTAAATCTTTTGAACTAATAGAGAGGAAGTAAAACCTTGACTTTCCTGAAATAACAGCAAAACGCCCAAGCCTTTGTGGCACTGGTATTCTACTCATTTCATTAAGTAGCACTGATCTGCTTATTTCAGTGGTAATTTGTCAGACAATACATTTTTCCAAATTGCAGCCCCAAATTAATGAAGCTTATGACTCTTCCTTATTTGAAGGAAGTTTAAACATAAGCTACATAAGTCACAATTAGATTCTCCTGAGAGATCATAAATGGGATTTAAGTTGTAAACACAGATCTATGGACTTCTTGCACAGGCAAAATTTGATCCATACGTAGTTTTTCACTGACATTGCTCATACAGAAAAAGTTTTCAGGACTGATAATGAGGCTAATAATGAAGAAAGAGTGAGTACTAGATAATTTAACCTCACAAATACACTGCAAAAGCAAGTCCATATATATTATTTCTGTCACAAGAAAGCTGCAATCTTTTGATTTCCTGTTTAGATTAACAGCAACTTGAAGAAGAGTGCTAGTTGATAAAAAAGACTTTAGAGGATGAAAACTGAAACCAGAAAATAGACATGATAGGAATGGTACTAAAAAGGGTTTTAATCACTTTTAATAAAACTGTAGTAGAATGTTCTGCCTGGGTAAAACTATGTGACCTGCCTGGGTTTTCTAATGGACTATGACTCTATTCAAAATATATTGCAGTTGTAATATACCCACCTTCATCTCTGTGCTCAAATGCTCCCTGTAAGGTTGGTTAAGCTGTAACAGATGATGAAAATAAATTAATTTCTAGATATCAGCTGCTCCATCAGTAAGGAGACAATCACAAACATGAGATGAAATGAGCAATGTGATTAAAATGCTATTCATGTGCTTTAAAAAATCCTAGTGATTTTAGGGATGTTAGAATTTTTAAGATTGTCTCTATCCTCAGACTAAGGTAGTAAATCCACAATAACTGTAAAAGCAGAATGAGCATCCTCAGACTGTTCAGTGTGTAACACCACCACTGGCATTTTTATAGCACTTTTCAATGAAAGTGCTCCAAGCATTTTAAACAGAAGACTGTGTTTCATTAGTCTTATTTTACAGTTCATGGAACAAACATACTGAGAATGTATGGGCAAAAAATGATGGGAACAAGATCACTACTGAGGTCTTACAATTCCAAAATCCTAAACAGCTACCCTTTATTATACAGTTCCTAGGCTGCCTTTTAGCTGGCCTGAAGATGCAGACTGTCCAGGAAGGAGAGGCATACAACTTTATGTGCTTCTCCCATGATTTGGGAAGATGTGTACGCAGTAGGTTCAGTAGAAGTGTGTGCATGTATATGGGAATCTGTAACAAAATTGCTACAGTGATGAGAAGTGGATTCAGTATTAGCTGATGTTCTCACCTACTTCCCATTCTGACTCACTCCAACACTAGCCCTGCAGTTCAGCATTCTGTGGACTGCAGCTAGCATACTGCATCTAGCTTTGGGAACTCAGTGTGAGAAGGAAATCAATAAACAGGAGTGAGTTCAGTGGAGGATTGCCAGGATGGTCAGGGATGAGAGCGCTTGTCCTGTGAGGAGGGGCTGAGAGACTTGTTCAGCTGTGATTTTCTAATGGGAGATATTCTGGTTTTATTCAGGACAATATTACCATATATGCAGGCTGTGTGGAATGTGAAGAGCTTGTTACCATCATGACACTGTTAATTAATAAAAATATGCATTCCCTTACCTACTCTGCTCATAATGTGTAAACTACTATGTCAGCAATTTTAGCTACTAATGACTGTGGAGTTTAATGGCACTTAGAAAATCAGAACCAAGAGCCCGAAGTAGATTGTCTGTTAGCCTGGAAGCAGAAGTTTTCATTGCAAGGAAAAAATAAAAAAGCATGAAATGTTCATGTAAGTGTACTGCTTATAGCACAAATTACAAAAGAACAATAAAGTACAGGATGAATAAATTAATATCTGTTCAGTGTTCAAGACTAAATATTTCAGTGCTATTGAAACTACAAATTCTAAAAAAAAACCAAAACAAAACAAGCAAAAATAGCTACTCCTAAATGCTTCATTATTACAAATCTATGAATGATAAATATTACATGCAGTAAGTAATTGACAGGTAGCATTTGAAATTACATGCTATAAAACAAGATCTTTAGAAAGGCATTTATGCAAATCTTGTCTAGACCTTAACCTTGAAAATGCTTAAGCACATGTATACCTGCGGCTGTGAAAAATTGCTCAAATAAGTCAAGTTATTAAGCTTACAAGAATAGATTAAAAACAGTACAGAGAGGAACATTTACATTTAACAGGAGTCAGAGGATAAAGCAATGATGTCTTTAGACTAAACTGACTTAGGTACCACACTCCATTAATTTCCATGGAAGTCTGCAGAAGTAGAACACCTGCATATAGGTGCAGTTTCATGCCGGAACCCTCAGTGCTTTGAAAGAAAAGAAGTCTACACAATCAGCAATTAATAAAAACTTGATAAATCACATCCTTCTAATGGAACGTATGTGATTTCTAAGAAGAAATGGAAACTTAAAATGGGCCCTCAGTGTGAAGGGGACTGAGAAAGTCCAATATCAGATATGTTGGACTTACTGAATGTGTGCAGTGTAACTGTTCTGAGTATATCATAGAATCATAGAATGGTTTGGGTTGGAAGGGATGTTAAAGATCATCTGGTTCCAACCCCACTGCCATGGGGAGGGACACCTTCCACTAGACCAGGTTGCTCAAAGCCCTATCGAACCTGGACTTGAACACTTCCAGGGATGGGGCATACACAGCTTCTCTAGGCATCCTGGTCCAGTACCTCCCTTATGTCTAATCTAAATCCACCCTCTTTCAGTTTAAAGCCATTACTCCTTGTCCTATCACTATATGCCCTTGTAAAAACTCCTTCTCCAGCTTTCTTGTAGGTCCCCTTCAGGCACTGAAAGGCTGCTAATATGCAGAATTGCTGAAGAATCAGACTTCTACGCATGTGCACAGACACTCCATATTGCATGTGTGCCATTTCATTTTTCCGTATCTATCCACATTTGTACCCCTAGCATGTGGCTCCCTCATTATAGCTCTGCTTGTGAAGGTCTGTCTTGACTCCTAGGTAACTTACTCAGTGACTTCATTTCATTACATACAATTGACTTAGAGAAATCACTAACACTGTGGTTTAGACTCAAACCACAATCCTACTGGCACACAATGCTAATGTAAAAAGAAATTAAACATGTATATGCAGTTTATTAGAGTGTGAAATGGGGTATTGAATAAGAATTTTTCTTGCTGTTGTTTGGATTATATAGGCTGTTAAAACTTATGATTAGTCTAGTACTTAAACAATTTGTGGTGAATGGAGTTAAATCCAGTTGGCAGCCAGTCACAAGTCGTGTTCCCCAGGGCTCAGGATTGGGGCCAGCTCTGGTTAATATCTTTATCAACGATCTGGACGAGGGGATTGAGTGTGCCCTCAGTAAGTTCACAGATGACAAGTTGGGTGGGAGTGTTGATCTGCTGGAGGGTAGGAAGGCTCTACAGTGGGATCTGGACAGGCTGGACCGATCGGCTGAGGCCAGTTGTATGAGGTTCAACAGGGCCAAGTGCCAGGTCCTGCACTTGGGTCACAACAGCCCCATGCAACGCTACAGGCTTGGGGAAGAGTGGCTGAAAAGCTGCCTGGTGGAAAAGGACCTGGGGGTGTTGGTTGACAGCTGGCTGAACATGAGCCAGCAGTGTGCCCAGGTGGCCAAGAAGGCCAACAGCATCCTGGCTTGTACCACAAATAGCGTGGCCAACAGGACTAGGGAAGAGATTGTCCCCCTGTACTCAGCACTGGTGAGGCTGCACCTCAAATACTGTGTTTAGTTTTGGTCCCTTCACTACAAGAAAGACACTGAGGTGCTGGAGTGTGTCCAGAGAAGGGCAACGAAGCTGGTGAAGGGTCTGGAGCACAGGCCTTATGAGGAGCGGCTGAGGGAACTGGGGTTGTTTAACGTGGAGAAGAGGAGGCTGAGGGGAGACCTTATCACTCTGTACAACCACGTGAAAGGACGTTTTAGTGAGATGGGTGTTGGTGTTTTCTCCCAAGTAACAAGTGATAGGACAAGAGGAAATGGGCTCAAGCTGCACCAGGGGCGGTTTAGATTGGATATTAGGAAAAACTTCTTCACTGAAGGTGTTATCAAGCATTGGAACAGGCTTCCCAGGGAAGTGGTTGAGTGCCCATCCCTGGAGGTATTTAAAAGACGCATAAATGTGGCACTTGGGAACATGACTTAGTGGTGGACTTGGCAGTGCTAGGTTAACGGTTGGACTTGATTATCTTAAGGGTCTTTTCCAACCTAAATCATTCTATGATTCTATGATTCTATGAATAGGTAAGCCATTAAGTAGATAAAGGTGACCAACACATACGCTGTATAATTATTACTTCACAGTGGATGTAAGTTAAGAACCATAGTCTCAGAAACTGTGTTTGCATCAGTTGCAAATGAAAACATCCTGTAAACCCAAGACTGGATCAGCCATCTGGCCTGGGGAGCCATCACATGGTACGGCAATCATTTAGGTAATTATATTACTGGTTGCCCAGCTTTTTGTTATGCTCTGTTGAAAAAAAGCTTTTGTCAGATGCTCTAGTCTCATTTATCTAGAATCTAACAGGATCCTATTTGAACTCCTGATTGGACATAACAACAGGAAACAACCTAACCTCAGTTCCCTATAAAGTAACAGAAGAAATAATTAGAAGGAAAAACATAAAACCACCAAGAAGAATTTATAATAAACAAGCAAGCATAATTTCTTAAACAAAAACAAGCTGCCTGTGATTATGAAGACTAGACAGCCAGTCTTCTTCCTTTTTTTTTTTTTTTTTTTTTTAGTGTTAGAAAGCTACTGGATAGAGGAAGAGATTTGATAGGTGCATTAGTTACATTCAGCAGCAGCTGGCTCATATCTTGGAAGACTTCTTAGAAAATTCAAATTAAATTGTGCACACATTCAAACCAGTGATCAAAAACCACTCAAAAAATTTGGTAACATTTCAGATAAACTGGAACCCTTCTGAATATGGGGGTGTCCCTGCTAAAATGATGATCTTGTAAAAGTTCTGTTATCCAATCTGCCGTCCACACAGACCTGAATCATGTTTACACATTTGCAGGAACCATGTTGTACTTGTTCTGTTGTCTTGGTTGCTGTTTGGTTGAGTTTTTTGAGACCTTTTTTGGAAGAGTTGTGCTCACAGGATCTATTAGTCAAAGTCTTCCCTGTTTTTTCTGATGATATCTATGCTTACCAAATTATCTGTTAAGGCATAGAATCATAGAATCATTTAGGTTGGAAAGGACCTTTAAGATCATCCAGGCCAACCATTAACCTAACACTACCAAGTCCACCACTAAACCAATTAAGGGTAGAGTAGTAATTTCATGTTTCCTGGCTTGGTGGCTGGATTATTTTTTAATGAAAGTAAAAAGTAGGAATGTGTCTTCTGTTGTGGTGAACTAATAAGTTCCTGTCCTCAAGTGACAAGTATTCTAGCATCAGGAATGGTAAACAAAGATGATACACAAAGGTATATTTTCATCACCATTGGGAATGGGCAGAAACTCACTAATTACCAGCTGAGCATGTACTTCCTGATATTTTGTGTTAAAAGCATAGCTGCAAGTTGCTCACAAATGGTACGTTGTTAACAATTTTGTTATAAAAATGTGTTTTCCAATGGTTTTGCATGTCATTCTCTGACATATGACACAGGGAAGTAATATTTTTTTTTCAAGAAATACTTTGTAGAACACTCCCACCTGAATTCAGTGGATTGTAAGTTACTTGCAAAAGCAGAGTTATCCTATTTCATACCTGAAACCAATATATAGCTAAAAGGATGGCAAACCCTGTCAGGCATTCAGAAGTGTGTGGCTCTGATTTTATTGCCAGTATAGAAGAGTTATGGAAACATGAATTAGTTATAGCTTGAAACTTGTACTTCATATGAATAGAACTGCAACTTTTAAATGTGATACTGCTGAAGTACGACTGATTGTCCCAAAAGACTGTCAAAACATGATATGTCAGGTTCAGCTTCCTTCCCCAAACATATCACAATCTGTTTTGATAGGGAAGGGATATGGTTTAATTATTTGTTTTTAATCTGACTCCAGACCTGACATATGGCACCTCATTAAGTTCTCTTCACTTTTTCTTTTAAAAACAACCATCCACAAAGGAGGCATGCAATTTCTGGCACAAAAGATAAACTCAGAAAACTTTGTGCCATCCTACAAGGTCAGCCAGCCTGAACACCTGACTTCTGGTTTTGAAGGATAACTGTCACTTAGTACCGCAGCACATGTAACAGCCTGTTAACAAGAAAAAGAAACTCAGAACTATTCCCCTGCCACAGAGTCCAATACTCTAACAAAATCACATAATAAATTCATAATCAACTACAAAAATGCAGGTCAATACCAAAAAATCTGAAATTAAATCAGAAAGAAAAGGACATGGGTAAGTTGTTTTCCAACTTAGACAGTACCTTATTATCATACAGTGAGGCTTTTGAATCCCAGAAATCCGTTCTACAGCATGTAGAAATTCAAGGCAGATATAGCAGCTGTGACATTATTTGAAATGGAGAGAATATGACAGTACTTTGTCAGCCTCTCCATAACACAGCTAGTCATTCAGCATTTAGGCTCAGGCTTTCAGAGGGGATGAAAGTCCTCGGTAAAGTCCAACACCCTCTGCAAGAATGCTACATAAAGCACAGTTACCATCAGGTACATCATGGAGAGTTAGGGTAAAATAATGGTATCTTGAACTTGCATAGCGTATTTCATTTGGAGAACAAAAAGTACATTACAGGCATGTGTTTTGGGCCCTGCAAAGGTTTTCTGCCTATGGGTCTCTAAAAGGTGCATTTTCTCCTGCTGAGTTTCCATTTATATTGTTCTTGGTGACCTTCCTTCCCCATGGAAACAAGCAAGATTTCAGTTCCTGAAGTACGCAACAGTCCAGGGAAATAATATTTTATCCCTCAACCTTTTTGCCTAGTATAAGATCTCCCCAGCCTGAGCAAGAATTTGGGGTTTCCAGCAGCCATGTCCTTATCACCTCCAGTCTGGAACCATACCCAGAGGAGTATCAGAAGAAAAGTGGTTAGTGGTTAAACCACTTTCTGGAGGCAGGAAACAGAGTTTGAGGCATTCTTCAGCTTAAGGAAGGATCTTCCATTTCCCAACCTTCTTATTACCTTGATACAGGTGAAGCACGACTCTCCAGGCTCCTCTGGAAGCTGTGCAACAGAGAAACAGGTGATTTGCGTGTCAAGCTAGAGCTTGGATATGTTTTGCAGTGGGTCAGATACTTTAGTATACCAAAGGCTGCGAGTCCTCTGTTGGTGATGTTAAAGCTCTGAAGATACCAAGAAATTTGGGAGGAATGTATTATAATTTAACACAGGGAGAATTCTTGTAACTCGGAGTCTTCAGCCCAGAGAACTGACATGTTTTGCCATAGGATGAATATCCTACTTGCTTTTTCTGTAGTCCAGATACACAATTCCTTGTCTCATTAAAAAAAAAAAAAAAAAAAAAAAGATTTTGTTTTCCCTGAGGCTGTTTTGCTTCCATTTTTTGAAATACCCTCCTTTGTGTTGACAGATACTCAGTATAACTTCTGCTTGTGCTGAGAACATTGTCATTCCTCCCTAAAGCATGAGGATACTTTTCAACAAATTTTGTGGTCCTCTGAAAATTTTCTAGCACTGACAATATCCCATATGGCCATCTACTGTGCCGGCTTAAGTGGCAAATTTCTTACATTCCTACTCCACACTCAGTGCTTACTACTCTTTTAGCTTCCTGCAGGTTTTACAGCCATCTCACACCACCCTGCAAAACCTGCTACGCAGAAGAGGCATACCCAATCTAGAATACTGAGCTGCAGTAACGTTGTAGTCTTCTTAGGGGCACACAGCCATGTCCCAGGAAAACACAGGCACTGGGAAACTGCATTCAGAAAACTGCAGTGATAACCCAGTGTTCTTTAAATTCATCTGTCTTAGTCGCATCTTCTTCTGTCATTTATATCTTAGAGGGCCAAACATAGAGCTTGCCGTGTGAATGAGTTACGCTGTCCCATCCAAGTAATCAGAGTCGTGCTTGCATTTATTAGTGCATTTGTATTGCTGATAGTTACAGTCACTGACTACAGCCACTAAAGGCCATGCTATGTGCTCCTTTTCACCCTACATTAGTACTTGCAAGTTCCCAATAACCTCCAGACAGAATGTGACATTTGGAATCATAGAATCATAGAATGCTTTGGGTTGGAAGGGACCTTTAGAGGTCATCTAGCCCAACCCCCCTGCAGTTGGCAGGGTCAGCTTTAACTAGATCAGGTTGCTCAGAGCCCCATCCAACCTGACCGTGAATGTTGCCAGGGATGGGGCCTCCACTACCTCTCTGGGCAACCTGTTCCAGTGCTTCACCACCCTCATTGTAAAAAATTTCTTCCTTATGTCTAGTCTAAATCTATTCTTCTTGTCCTGTCAGAACAGACCTTGCTAAAAAGATTGCCCCCATCCTTCCTATAGGCCCCCTTTAAGTGCTGAAAGGCTGCAATAAGGTCTCCTTGCAGCCTTCTCCAGGTTGAACAACCCCATGATCCTCCTCTACATTCTTTCCTCTCAAATTAAGCAGCTCTCTTCTTTCTTCCCTTTTTCCTGCCATTTTTGGTTCATATTCCTAAATTTTGTGGAACCAGAGAAGGGTTTGGCTTGGAAGGGATCTTTAAAGATCATCCAGTCCAACCCCCCTGCCATGGGCAGGAACAACTTCCACTAGAAGTGGGAACACTTCCAAAGATGGAGCATCCACAACCTCTCTGGGCAACCTGTTCCCGTGTCTGAACACCCTCACTGTAAAAAATATCTTCCTTATATCTAGTCTGAATCTACTCCCTTTCCGTTAAAAACTGTTGCCCCTTGTCCTATGGCCCTAAATATGCCCTGGTAAACACTCTCTCTCTGTGTCTTTCTTACAAGCCCCCTTCATATATTGAAAGGCAGCAATAAGGTCTCCTTAGAGACTTCTCTTCTCCAGGCTAAACAATGCCAACTATCTCACCCTTTCTTCATGGGAGAGGTGCTCCAGCCCTCTGACCATCCTTGTGGCCCTCCTCTGGACCCACTCTCGCAGGTCCATGTCTTTTGTGTGCTGGGGACCCCAGAGCTGGATGCAGGGCTCCACGTGGGGTCTCCCCAGAGCAGCATAGAGGGGGACAATCACTCCCTCAACCTGCCGGCCATGCTTCCTTTTCTGCAGCCCAGCATACAACTGGCTTTCTGGGCTGCAAGTGCACACTGCCAGCTCATGTCCAATTTATCGTCCACCAGTACCCCCAAGTCCTTCTCTGCAGGGCTGCTCTCAATCTATCCATCTTCCAGTCTGTGTTGTTATTGGGGATTGCCCCGACCCAGGGGCAGGACCTCGCACTTGGCTCTGTTGAACTTCATGCGGTTCGCGCAGGCCCACTCCTCAAGCCTGTCAAGGTCCCTTGGGATGGCATCCCTTCCCTCGAGCGTATCGGCTGCACCACTCAGCTTGGTGTCCTCCACAAACTTGCTGAGGGTGCACCCAATCCCCCTCTCTATGTCACTGGTGAAGATATTAAATAGTATTGGTCCCAGTATAAACCCTTGAGGGACACCACTCATTACTGGTTTCCACTTGGACATTGAGCCATTGACTGTGACTCTTCTTTTCACTCTATTGTTAACCCTTTCTCTCCCCATGAAGAGCTGGCAAAGCTGTTGGGGGTGGGACAGAACACGGGGAGCCCCCACATTCCTTCCTAGGAGACACTCAAACAGAAGCAGCCAGACCTGTGTCCACTGAACATAACTGACCATCCACCGACCACAGCTGGCCATGGCATGCCAGCCCTGTGGCACCCACCGTGTGGCCCCTGGGCACCCCCGATGCCCCGGCTACTTCAGCCATTCGTCTTCCCCAAAGCCTTCTATGCCAGAGGTAAGGACTGACCTCAGGGACGCACTTTGGGGAAATTCACAGCCCCTCCTCCATGGCACCTCTCCCTCCTCCTTCTCAGCCCCCTCGTGTGCCCTCCTACCCCAGCTTGGGAAGTGACCACCAGCATTTGCTCATGTCTCTTTCAGGATCAAGCAACCTCTGCTGACTGCCTGGGCAGGAGTGGCAGCCCTTCCCTGCACCCTGGGCACCCCCGGTGCGGGTGGCACTGCAGGAACCCTGCGCACCCCAGGCAGCTATGGCATCCCCAGCTGCCCTGGCACTTCGGCACTCCCATCCCCGCCAGCCCCACAGCACCTCCAGGACCCGTGGCTCCCATCTCCTCCGTCCCCCCTGGCACCTCCAGCATCCCCAGCACCCCGGCCCCCCAGCAGTTGTGTCACATGCATTCAGCAAGGCATGACGAGCATACCTGCCGTCACCTGGGCAAGGCCTGCTCACTAAATAGAATTTACAGATAATTTCCCAATCTCTTGGGACCATCTCTCCCATTTCTCCTCCCCCACTTTCAAACGCCATCCCACTGGCACAGCAGCTCACCCCGCAGGGATCGTCCCTGCCGCAAGCTCCCCACCCACCTGGTGCAGAGCAGGGCGACGTTCGTGCTCGGGGCCGGCTCGACGGGCATCCCAGGAGACTGCCCCCGGCCCCCAGCCCAGAACATCTCCCTCTCACCCATGCAGGTCTGCAAATGGCTCCCTGCAGCGGCTGCTTCAACCCCCACGTCTTCCGCTTTGATTGGACGAGCAGCGACCGGCCTCCATCAGCCACCTTCGCCATCGGCCATGGTGTTGCTTCTCCACCAGGCGCTGCCCTGTGGGGACCCCAGGGCTGCGGGCTCCCCCTGACCTGGGCAGACCAATGGGCCCCCCACTGCCCACCGCAGCTGCTGGTACCCTACAACCGTCAGTGGAGAGCAGTGGCCCGAGCCCCGCAGTGCCACCGTCCCTCCCCGGCCACCACCAACTCGACGGTCACCATGCACAGCACAGTCTGACCAGCACAGCCAACCCCTTGGGGGCACCCCAGGGCAGTGGCAGCCCCCCAGGCAGTGATGTCCCCATGGATGAGGGCACTCTCCTGGGTGGTGACATCCCCCTGGACAGTGACATCTCCATGGATGACGACACCCTCCCAGGTGGCAACAGCCCCCTACGCGGTGACATGCCCTCCAGACCCTCTGCCACCCTCCATGTCCACGCCATCAGGGACCCCATGGTGATTCCAGACAGGTCTGGACACACAGGTGCTGCTGGAAGACGTTATCAGGCACTGGCATTGCTCCCTGGGGGCAGTGGGCATCAGCCAGGAAGGTCCCAGCAGCGTCCCCATGCCCAGGGACCCTACCATCCCCCACCACAAGATCAGCCCACTCTGGCTGCCTGAGAAGATGCTCTCCACTGACTACAGTGTCCCCAAGACATCCAAAGGCATCCCGAGCATGGAGCACTTCATCACTACCAGGAAGAAGCCTGAGGATCCTCAGCAGGCTGTGGCGAGAAACCTGCCACCACCCCTGGGCACCGTGTCCCAGCACGACATCAGGCTGGAAAAGCAAAGGAAGAAGCAGCAGAACGGCTCATTGCCAAAACACGGCAGCAAGCGCAAGGCTCCCACAGCCAGTGCTGAGGCAGGAGGGTGGGATTAGGCCTGTTGCAGGGATGAGATGGTTTGGGGAGGGAGGGAGGGAAGAAGGGAGGGAGGATGTGTGTTGGCAGTGGAGTAGCTTTGTTGACTGTTCTGTTGTCAGTTTTTCCATTAAAAGCCATTTCTCCAGAACCTCTCTGTGCCTGCATGGGGTACGGAGGGAGCACAGGGGGCACCAGGAAATGGCACCAATGAGGCGCAAAAGCACCGCCAAGCCCCAAATCAGATCCACCAAGTCCCAAAGGGCACCAAGCTATCCCCAGGGCTGAGGCACTTCCAGCGGTGCAGGCAGTCATGGGGGGTGACTCCCCTGTCCCCTTCCTCAAGGGAAGCAGGCCTTTGGCGGGGAAGCAGGGACAGATGGGTCCATGCAGGCCTCACGGACACAGCCCCACGCGTAAAGCACCGCTGACGCCTGCAACCCTGGGTGCCATCCTCCCACCTTGGGCCTTTAGCAGGCTGCTCTCCTTGCTCCCAAAACCCCCACCGGGTCCCCGTGCATCCCACTGCAGCCCCAGAGATGGCTCCTCCAGGCTGCCCCGGGGCACTATTTAGCAAGGGCAGTAAGCCACAGGGTCTGCTTACACCTTAAGCCAGAGGTAAGAATGTTGTGGGGCACCATGTCTAAGGCCTCACACAAGCCCAGGTAGATGACATCCGCAGATCTCCCCTTGTCCTCTGGTGCAGTCACTCCATCGTGGAAGGCCACTGGATTAGTCAGGCACGATTTGCCCCTGGTGAAGCCGTGCCGGCTGTCTCTCAAGGGGCTGCTGAGCTGTTGTCTTTCCATTTTCTAGCTTTGCAGTCACCAGCTGTGAAGCTCTGATGACTCTCAGACACCATTCATTTACAAACCGGTAGAAATGAGCGAGCTCTCTAAAGCAGAAACACCCTTCTCGGTAAACTGCCCTGGCATTCTATTTGAGTCAGGCTTAGCTCTCCTGCTATGTGTACAAAACTTGTAAATTCTGTCACTGTTGTTGATGCTACTGTTCCCAAAAAATGTTCAGGTTCCCTTTTGCCTGAAGTCACTTTTGAATTCATTCTCTACTGTAACACCACAAACTGATTTGCTGCACACCTGATCTCCCGCAACATGCCTGAGTAACCACTATGCACTTGGTCTTTTTCGATGTGACAAGCTAATAGCTATGGTTTCATTCTGCACTTCTCATAATACCTGGGAATGTAAAATACTCTCGTTTTTTTTTTTTGATATATCGCTGCCTATCCTCACTATCTGCAATATTTTCAGAGATTTTTAATATGTTTCTGTCACTATTTCTTGTAATCACCAGATTTTCTACATAATAGCCCATTTACATCAATAGAATCACTATGACCAGAACTGTCAGGAGAACTCAACAAGTTCACATGTTCACTTATATTTGATATACCCCTACCTGGTTTGGAAATCTGATTCCACATGCGGAGGCAGATGCTGAACACTTCTGAAAAGGTTCATTTTGTATACAGATTTCTGAAACTCTCTTGAACAGCTAACAATGCACACCTAATGTGCCTTTCACCTTTATGTAACGTAACACGTCTGTTCTTGTTGTCCACAGTTGTCTTCACATGTAATGAAGAGCAGTGAAAAGCTCTCCGGTGTAAGACCAGAACTGCAAATGTTATGCAGTACCAGCTACTCGGTCTGAGTGAAGGGCAAAGCTTATGGCATAGGCACAGACACTGCCCTAACATTGCTTCTAGGGTGATGTGCTTGCTCCAGGCGCCTTCCCTGTTGGAGTTTTTGTTGGATTGGTTGGTTTGGTTCATTTGGGGTTTGGGCTGTTTGTTTGTTTAACTCTTTTGGGTTTTTAATTTTTTTGTTTGCTTGTTTGTTTGTTTTTTCCTGAGAATGGTTGTGCCTGGTGACAATTAGCTTAGATTAAGCCCAAAACAATTTAGAGAAGAATGACCATTCCTATCTGAAAGTTCATTACTGCAATATGGTTTACGTTTTGGAAAGTAAAACTGTACAGGTCAGCAATATCTGTAATATTAAAATCTTTGATCTGTTATGTCCAGGTTTCTTTAGGCACAAAGGAGTTGTGGCTACTAGTTAAATATTATAATTTTTTTTAAACGTTCAAAATAAATCTCATTTAATACAGTAATAATACAAATATTACTTGAATTTTAAAACTGCAATAATGTTTTAAAGTCTTGATCTTATAAGCTAGCAAGCGGTGGAACATGCAAACCATAATCTTGGGATGGACAACTCAGTAGGCAAAGGTGAAAATATGTGATGCAATAATCTAAAGAACCATAAAAACTTCACTCTAGATTAATTTATATGAAGACACTTCTGCATGAAGGTGAATTTATCAAATGTTATACATCAAATTTTATGGCTCGTTAATACCACTACCAACAAAAGTATTTTATCACCTTCTTTTAGGCTGTGACTACACCATTTGCAAATGTACAAAAGTGTTTTTCAAAATATTAGCTGGAAAATAATAGAAATGATCCTGAAAAATAATATTTTCTCATATAAATGTTTTTTTTTTCCTCCTGACATGCAACTTCCTGTTTAAAATGCTACCCAACATTAGTTAAAAACATGCATTCTTCCTGTCTAACCTAAAACTTCATGTTATTGAAATGATGGTCAAAACTACCATCAAATTTACATTTTGCATTTTTTTATCTACAGTAAATATGATTTTCAGGAAAAGACTACGTTCTTTAGCAAAGCAAAATCTTTTAGTCATGACCTGGAAAACAATTTTAGTTAAGGAACGGGTAACACATATGAAATGTTTCGCACTGCTGAAAATAAAGTTTCAGTGAAGATTGTCCCATTTTCTTTAACATTTGAACACTCTTTGAAAAGCAAAGTTGACTGCAACAGTTTTAGCTGAAGGATAAAATTTTGATGACAACCGGAAAAAAAATCAGAATGGAAAATTATTTCCTATGTAAAAACATTGAATTGCATGACAAGTTTTGAAATCTTTTAGTAACTCCCAGATAAACCATAGCAAACCTGAACTAGGCTAAATAATTTGTAATTAATTTACCACTGTATGATGTTACTTATCTAAGTAGGGTGCAGTTTTGTAGCTTCCTGTGTTTACAAAGATGTATCCTATTCAAAATTGAACAGCTAACACACAAGACTAACACATAAGAACAGATTAGAAACCAAAACTGCTCTCTGTAATACCTTGTGTGCAATTACAGTTTATCTATCTAGGAATGGCAACACCTATGAAGAAAATGAAGAAGAATTTATTACAAAGAGCAACAACCTGTTTACTTCAAAATATGACTTTTTTTCATAGTATCTGGAGTTGCAGTTCAGAGATAAGTTGTTATAGTATAGTCTTCCATGGTGTTCAGCCATGGAAGAAGAAAAGTGACTCCTTATGTTGGCTTGTTGACTTCTGTATTAAAACCAGATGTTCATTACAATTTTTTGTAAGCATTGTCATTCAGAAATAGATCACAGATGGGGTTTTTTGAGAAGATGGAGAGGAAAAGCTATTACTTTTTATACAGGAACTCAAAAAAGTGCAAGCTTTTAATGAAAACCATCAAGCTGGTCAAAAGTTTCGTCCAATATTTTGGAGTTTTTGTAAGCTTACATACTTTGAAAACCATAAGTAATATGTTCTTTTTTATTTTACCACTTCTGCTTTCATTTTTGTTAATGTGTAGAATACCAGAAGCAGGATTATGCAGCTATTTAAATGCCTACAGGAGGAGTTTCTCCTGCTGACACGATTTTAACACAAACCTGAATGGCATTATCTAAGCTGACAAATGTTCACACTATAGGCTTTTCCACCATAGCATGTTTAACATGGTGTGAAAGTAAGATAAATTAATATTTTTTTTTCCCACCAAGGTGACAAGCAAAGCTCTGTGTAGCCTTTCCCTTTCTGGGGAAGTCCAGTGCAGGAAGCTGACCTGCTGCATTGATCCTTATTCTTTTGAGCAGACACAGACTGACCAGGGACCTGGCATCATAAACTCAGTTTTTACTTTTTTTTTTCCTGATTATCATTTCGATTATAAGTTGCAGTGCAAAAGTGTAATGTGCTGCCCCCACACTTATCAGTGGGTACAGAGTTCTTCCTCTGACTGGAATTTCTAGTCCTTAATAAAGGAGGCAGCCAGGTGCTTCATAGTCACTGGCCTGAATATTAGTCGAACTGCGCCAAATACCAATACATGATACCTACAAAGAGGGTGGCCTTTGGGGGGACTTGCAGGTTGTTGAAGTACTCAGAAGCAACAGATACGTTTTGGGTGAAGATACAGAACCTCTGAGTGATGAATTGGTGCCTGTCTTACCTGTGACTGCTTTTTCCTGCTAGGAAACCACTTCAGCCATCAAAATCAGCAGAATTACTGACTTGGCTGAAGTAAAACCAGATTAAATGGGGTTTAGTCTTAGACAAATCAACCAAATAAGCAAGGTGGGGTCATGCGATTTGCTGAAATACTAACTGTAACCATTGTTGCATGATTTTGTTTTGGCATTTTGAAGCAATAGAATGAATTGAAATCCTGGCCTCATTCAAGTAATCGTTAGAAGAGTGGATGAAATGGTACTTCCAACTGAAGTCAGTACATATAGTTAGATCCCAAGTGTGCAGTCCTTTTGGGAAAAAAAAAAAAAAAAGAGTCGTAAATACTTACTCTTTGAAGTCTATTTTCATTACAACTGTCTTAAGACATGCAAACACCTATATATGTTATTTAAAATGCAGTGCAAAGCTATCTGGTTTTGCTGACAGTATATTTTATGCTGATATTTCTGCTTAAGGCTTGAAATGCACTGAAATATTTCAGGTGAAGCATGAAGCAAGAATGTTAAGAATAAGGAAGCTTCCTCCCAATGAAAAGTCACAAGAACCACAAGCCCACATGACCAGCTTTATCTGGTCCCATCAGAATTTTTAAACCTCAACCTTAAAAAAAAAAAAAAAAAAGAAAAAGAAAAGGGATTGTGTATCTGTAGTATTTGAAATTATTATGATGACACATGAACATAATGAAGAGTACAATATAGTATTGCTATCATATTGCAGCATGGCTCTTTATCATGATTCTTCTCCATGTGGGTGATATTATAGTTTTGCACAGACAACCTTACTATTAGCAGGACATATGCCACAGAATCACAGACAGGTAGAGGTTGGAAGGTATCTATGGAGAAGGTCTAGGCCAAACACCCCTGGTCAAAACAGCATCTATGACAGCAGGCCACTCAGGATCATGTCCAGTCAGACACTGGATATCTTCAAGGATGGAGACTTCCCAGCTTCTTTGGGCAACCTGTGCCAGTGTTGGACCACTGTCACTATAAAAAAGTGTTTTCTTACATTTAAGTGGAATTTCCTGTATTTCAGTTTGTGCCCATTGCATCTTGTCACTTCACTGAGCATCACTGAGAAGAGCCTGGCTCTTTATGAATCTTTATGATGCATTAGGTATAACACCCCCTGAGTCGAGTCTTCTCCAGACTGAAGAGTTCCAGCTCTCTCAGCCCCTCTTTGTACATCAGATGCTCTGGTCCCTTAATCATCTTTGTGGCTTTTTGTTGGACTCACCCCAGTATGTCCATGTCTCTCTTGTACTAGGGACCCAGAACTAGATACAGTACTCCAGGTGTGTCTCCCCAGTGCTGAGTAGAGGGGAAGGATTACCTCCCTCAACCTGCTGGCACCGCTCTTCTTCAGCCCAGCAGGCTGCAAGCGCACATTGCTGGCTCATGGTCAACTTGATGTCTACCAAGATCCCGAGGGCCCTTTCTGCTAAGCTACTCTCCATCTTCTTGCCCCCCTGTTGGTACAAATGCATGGAGTTATTCCTCCCCAGGTGCAGGACTTTGCATTTCTTTTTGTTGCACTTTATGTTGGCCCATTTCTCCTGCCTGCTGAGGTCGCTCTAAATGCCAGCACAACAAATATCTTTTAACAAATACTTGAATATATTTTTGTTAGGGTAGCAAAAAAAAACCCCATGATAAATGACAGAATTCTGCTTACAGTGCAAAGAATTTGCAATCTAAAGTAGATAAAGAAGGCTAACCTCAATTTAGAGAGAAGAGCAACTGAAGCACAGAAGCTAAATAATCATCCTATGGTTAAAAAGGAAGTTTGTGGTAAAGAATCTACGTAATAGTCCCTAGTCCATTGAAATAACCAGAAGATCTTTTCTGCCTCCTGAGTACCTCAAAATAAACCTACCATGCAGATGATGCTGTGCAATGTGCAACACCAGAAAATTTAGTGAAGTAGACCTCAATTACACAGAAATTAGAAAAAATTATTGGACACAAAACATGATTGGTTCTCTTGTAAAATGGCAAATGAATTAACACAGCAATCCTGAATGAATTTCCTACAATTGTTTTCGATATTTGTAAATCCAAACATAGCTCAAAAGCTAACCCCAAATTTCTCTTCATACAGCAAGCAGTAATTTCTGTAAACAATTACACAAATAGCATTTAAGGTCCAAAATAAAACCCATGCTGACAAAATCTTCAATTTCATGTCTGATGCCAATTAATATATTAACTTATAGCTCAGTTCATTATTGTTTGAAAAACATTCAGGGCAAAATTTGTTAGGTGTTTTCAGGCATTTTAACTGCCCTTGCAAAATCTCTGTTTGATACTGGATGTATCCAAACCACAATACTTCTTACTCTTCACTCTGTACTATAATGCTTATATAACACTGGAAAATACTCGTCTCATCTGAATTCTGTATGCAAAGCATGTATATTCAATATTATTTAAATAACAGAAAGACATTCCAGATATTAGCTATTACTTACATGAACCTACAGGAAAAAAGATATTCTAAGAGGATTATTTATTCACTGTTTCTAATCTTTCAACTGTTACATGAGAACAAGGTTCTTCAGATTTTAAAAGCTGAATCTCCTATATCACAAAGATTATTTTTTTAATCTTGTATCCAAACTGTTCAGAAGCACATTTCTTATCAACCGAACACATGCACCAACAGCACAGGATTTTATAGTGTATTCATCAATATGCTGAAAGCAAATGTCCAAGATTGTTTTGCACCTGAACTAGTATGCTCCAGAGTTTGTACACATCCATGGCCATTTTTATGAGCACCAACATATATCAATATGAATGTACTTTATATATATATTTATATACATATCAAGGAATTTCTTGTATGAATGAAAAAAAAATCCTCTCAGAAGAATGCAGTATGGTGTTTAAATATATATGTGCAAATTTAAAGAAATGTTAGATTGTACTATGCTGCACTGCAAAAAGGGCTTGTGAAAATGGCAAGGTTCTTATTTTCCATAAGCTTTTACACCAAAAGGTTGCAGCTGACATCCTTATCAGAAACCAGCTTTGTTCTGCTCTTGTCAGTTAAAACCCAAAGACACTTCAACCTCTTTGCAATTTATTTGAGTTAAGTATTATCCAGTGGGATATTTCCATTCCCTGTTAAAAAAGTCAAACACCCCACAGAAGTTCAATAGGTACAAACTTTGCAGCTGTGGGGTTTCTGCTGGGCACCATCCCTTTGGGCAAGGGCACCGTCTCCGGCCACTGATCCCTGCACCTCGAGAAGACAAGAGACCGACATGCACATGGCAAAACAAAGGAGTGTGTTGTTCACAACTGGGGAAACAGTCTGCAGGCCATGAAGAAAATTTTTAATTATTTTTGGAGACATTCAGTGCAACTCTATTATACTACAGTTTACAAGCTGAGGAGTCAGTCAAGTTACATCACGTACCTGAACACCTAAGAAGCGGCTGTGTTTAAGTAGTAGAAATAACAAAATAGAAGACAAAAGAAAAGAAGCCAAGCAAAGGCAGGGTGAAATAAGATGCATTTTTGCACATTCCCCCCTGAAGTCAAGCTACTGTGCTGAGCTGTCTGTTGTTACAAAGGTGCACCCTGCTGCCTGGCCTCCACACATAAGAGGGGAGGACACAGCAGAGTAAAAAGGCAGATAACTCACGTCACTGTCTGCTCTGGTCAGTCAGCATAATTAATCTAGCTCTGCAACTGGCCCTAATGAAGATAAGGTACCTAAAATTGTTTTGCTGAAGCAAACAGTGGCCCAGGAATTGAAACCAATTTTAATCTAAATCAGAGCCCACTGCAGTCAAAATGTATTTGATTATCTCTCAGCAGAAGCCACCAGAACCGCTGGATGGTGTCAGTAGCCACAGGAAAAGTAGGATACCCAGAATCTTGAAGAGCCTGGATATATAAAAATGTTATGCAGTAGATAGTGAAACTTATATTAACCAGGAGAAAAAAAAAATCTTATTCTGTGCTGAAATATGTCTCTGTCTTATTACAATCTTCATCTTCCTGAATAAAGTTCTCCAGTAGGCAGAATCTTAGTTTCTAATCTGACTGAGTCAATGACTCAGTCTGTGACCTTGGGCTAATCACCTGACCTTCCTCTGAATCAGTCAAGCCAGCTGGAAAATTGGGTGAAAACATCATGTCGCTTAAAATCAGATTCTGTACCTAAAATGAGTTTTTCTTTAGGAAAAAAAAAATAAACTGCAGAGAAGAAAATAAATTATTATTTATCCTGAACTCTGGGTTAGAAGGCCAAGCCAATAATTTCCAGTGTTCATACTGTAGTGATACGATGCATATCATAAATACCATGACACTGTGTAAGACTGTCCATATAAATAAATTGTCTGCAGTTACTTTTTAAGCAAAGTTTATTTATATACATGCACGTTTTTAAAGAATTCTGTCAGTTCAACCTTTCAGCATTTAAAAAATCGGTGTTCTCAATGTCTGAAACAAACTTGCAAAAGGAAGGAGAATAGTTGAAGCTTATTAAAATTTATGTAATTCACAGCAAGGTTCCAAACACATTCCCATTTCAAACCAGCATGGTTCAAATGAGAATAAACAGTTTTTCAAAATTCACTGAAACCAGAAAAAAATTTAGCTCCCCCCCCCAAAATTTTTAATGTGATTATTAAAGGCTTGGAAAATAATATGTAAAGTATGCAAGTTTATCTAACTTTCAGTTGTTATCAATTATTGAACTTTCTGGTTGGAAAAAAACCCCAGATTTTAACATATTCTGTTCCAAATGTGCGCTGAAAGTTTATTATTTTAATTTGTGAAATGGAGAATCTAATGTAACCTGATTTTGTTATGCTTATGTTGTCTGAGGTGACAATAGTTAAGTAGAGGGGTATAAACATAGTCATAGAAAGCAAATAATCTTTCAAGTAGCCATAGCAGGTTGAAAAATGGACTCTTCTAGCCAACAATAGCTCATGATCTTTTATTTTGCTTCCTTCATCATCATATTTTTTCCTCTCATTTTGCAGTAATAAAAAGTGGAAACATTGAAATTTTCAGCAAATAAACAAAACAGTATTGTTTTGAAAATTCAAATGTGAAATGTGTAATACCCCTAAAACAAGGAGACTTACTTTAATATTGTGGGCCTGAAATGAAATACTTCAATTTCTGTCACTTTAATTTCTGACAGTATGGCAGTTAAATGCATTTCCAGTTCCTTTATGCTAGTATGGGTGCAGACACTTGGCTAGATTATATTTTTTTTTAACAAGTGCAGTTAAATCACTAAGATCTACAATAAAAATATAGGACATTTGTCCCCAGAGGGGGGGGAAAAAAGGAAAAGAAAAAGCTGCTGAAGAAATGGTCAACATTTTCAATTTGCCTTGGATATACAGAGTAGTTGAAAGCAAAACACATCAAAGTTTTAGAAGACAAATCACATCGCTGAGAGAAATACTTGAGAATTCAACTTAGACCAACAGACAGAAATCGTGACTCATAAGCCATAGGTAGGTAGCCTAAATTCTACCAAAGTCAGTCAAAATCAAATGCTGATAACCTCTCAGGCTAAAATATCTGATAATTTGCATGGAATTGATGAAAGACAGTAAAGGAACTCAGGTGTAATTTAAGGTGATCTTAGGTGGGATGGAAATATGGCCGTTCATTTACTACATTCATTCCAGTACAGGTTGAGAAGGGGAATGGTTTAGTGAAGCTGTTTGAGCAGACAATCTTATACTCCTGGCTAACTGATACTGGAGTTCTTTAGACCTCCAGAAGTTCACTTATGCTCTTGTCCAAGAGTAAGATTCTGCTTTCCCTGAATTTAATGTGTTCAATCACTATAATACGAGAAGAACCACATCCACGAACAAAAAAAGAAGATGCTCAGTATCTCCTCACATGAGCTTCCTAGGACAGGATTAGAAGTGTGAACATTCAACAGCCTCTCAAATAGTTTGGTTTAGAGTTTTAATATTAATCTTATTCCAGAAGTAGTTTGTTGAACTAATGTATAATTTGAAGTATTGGCCACTCTTACTGAGATTTATTGACCGTAACAGTCTAATATTTACAAAGGCTTTGCCTCCCTCAATAATAATCTCTTACTTTCAGCAATAAATCTCTACATTGGTTTCTTAACAAGTCAATATCTAGTTATTAAACACAGATAAAGTAGTTTGAATTATATACATTTCTACTACCTTCGTTTGCCAGCTAAGCAGACGATTCTATCCTGATTATATAAAGTGGAAAAACTATGTTCCTTGAAAAATTTTTTAAGCAATTTGAAGACTATTCCAACTAGTTTTATTTACCTTTGTATTGAAAGAAACATAATTAAATTTCTACTTTACTTAAAGCAATATGCTTCATTAAATCAGAGGTTACTTTAATATTTTAAAAGATGACTCATTACAAAGTAGAAATTATTTACAACTTGTCCTGCCCTCTATGCAATATAAAATGGAGCTGTATTTAACATTGAGAAGCAAAAATTCTTTAATGTGCTCACAGTACTTTAGCAACTGAATACTGAGTCTTGTCAGAAAAGTTGATTTTGTACATGTAAAACTACTGAACATTACTTTCCTCCTTTCCTATACATTGAAAAACAATGATTACATCTTGATTAAGCTTTCTATAATTTTATTCCATCTCTCAGATATATTCACAGGAGCCTAATAAATAGAAAAATATGTCTGACCCCAAGTGACCAAAACCAATTCCAATCACTTAGATGCTTCAAGGTATCTAAAAGACATCATTTGTGTAACCTTTAAGAACTGAAATGCTTTGTGAGGTTTCTTACCAGTGGTTGCTTGCCTAACGTGCACACGCTTCTATGTGTCTGTATGTGGTGGGGAGTTATATATCCAGCTAGTCCATGCTCCCTGTTGTGATGTTAGGGAAAAAAAATGAAAAAAAAAATTTTTGTTTATCTTCACAGAAGGGAATTCTAAGAAATGTCTCTTTCAAATGACAGCTGTGCAGGGAGTAGTGCCTTTGGTGTTACCGCTGAGAACTACACTGTCCTAGCCTGCTCAACGGGTATTTTCTCGTCCTCCCTCTATTCACTTCAGCTCAGGATGTGCGCTCTTCTGGCCTTGACCTGAGCTTAGGAAACATGCTATTTGCATGTATCTCAGTTTCGTGTACTGCTGCACATATGTAAGACTACTATTCGTTAGCTAGGCTGGGCCTCAAGGCACCAGTGTCACTGGAAGACCCATCATTATCTCATTCCTGACCCTTCCTTCTAGGTGCTATTTGTAGAGAGAGAAGTAGCCCCTAGTCCCTGTGCTATCTGGTTTATGTGACTCATGTGGCTTGGTATTTCTTACAAACTGACGAGGTTTGATTCTAAAAAAAAGAAAAAAAAAGATGAATATATTCACAGCTAATTATGAAAAGTGATGGGTTAAGCCTTTCATGCTCAGGGAATATGAGAGCAATCATGATTACAGAAAATATATCATTTGATATAATTATTTTGGGGAATACTTTAACTCTGTAGATCAGTCCCTAAGTTCTCCACAAGTATTTGATATTCCATATCAATAGTTGGTACTTGCAATCCATGTCTTTTTCCTGTGCTTCAGCAAGGTGTTTAAACAGGTACATCTCTTCAGGTAGGTAAGTTATCCCATTAAATTTAAATAAGAGTTTGCATGTGTTTATACTCACTTTACAGAATCAGATGATTGTTTAGATATGACTTTTCAGATAGTCAAGTAGTTTGAGAAACTTTTGATAAAAATAAACTGAAATGAAAGAGTGAAATCAATATAGTTAATCCAGCTGAATACAGCAGAAAGAATAGTTTGTCCTCCACGTAACAGAAGAACATCTCTGTAGATTCTCATTGTTGTCATACCTGCCATTCTGCCATAAAATGGTGAACATCAGATAGTTTTTCGTTGTTCAAAACTTAGGTCATGGAGAAGCTTTTATTGATGTTACTGTTGTTTATTATTGTAACATCTTTCACCACACAAGACTGTTGCTATCAGCAAATCACTTGGAGAGGATCATCTGACTAAGGATACCAATTGAAGATGGACAAAAACAAGGCTTGAATTATGGTGATGACAGAGAAAATAGCTTGAGAGTCAGAAGCCACACTTACCATCATTTGCAGTGGGAAGTATACATCTTCAAATTGGCAGGTCAGCCTATACTCCACACTTGTTCCTCAGTTTCTCATTGATGGTAAAGTCTGAGGGACCATCCCTGAGCAATTTTTTTCAACACTCCAAGTCCTGTTGTTTCCACCAGTGTTCATCACTTTTATCATTGTTCAACTGAACTAGAGTAAAGCTGCCCACCCAGGCTTGTGGTCTTTGGCACATACCAGACTCTAGCCAGTGCAGGATTGGCAGCATGTGTCTTCACTGACCATGGCCCTGTGAACAAACCCCAGCTTCTGACCCAGTGCACCTGAAGAAGAAAGTTCCAAAAGCTCCATAACCCTTATCTTCAAGATCTCAGTTGATCCCCATATTTAGGGGACCAAAACACTGATTCAGGTACAGTGAGAAAGACAGCACAAAATGGCTTTGTTCCTTTGACACTAAGGAATTTTCTGTATTAAAAAGTTATTGGTACAGACTTCTGTGAGCTTGATCTAATATTGCAGAATGGTCTCCCAGGGAAATTAAGGACCATCAGATACCTCACTACCATCCCCTCAAGATGCACGTTGTGCCTTGCTTTCTCGACTGTGTTAGGCCAAACCTATTATTCCTCTGGATATCTTTCAAACTAAAACACACCACTCTGCTCATTTTCCCCCAAGGAGAAGACAAGAGACCAACACAAGACAGATGTTAGTCATTCTGTTTAATTCAGTACACATATACATTAAGAGTGTGGTTTAAGAACCTACACAAACATTGCAGACTACACAGTTACTGATGAGTCTAATTTTATGGTACCTTAAAAAAACTGGTTTAAGAAGTGCCCCACAGAATAATAACATACCTCTTATCCATGCCTTTCACTTGGTGACTCAAGAAGTCCAGGAAATAAAGTAAATGGAAGTGAGATAACAGAAGTTTCATACTCTCTGTACCAATTTAAAAGCTATTGAGAAATTCATGCATTTTCAGATTATGTCAGGGTGTCATTTGTCTTTGTTTGGCACCAATTCTCCAGTAAGCTTGTCTTTTCACCATATAAATGGGTCTGATGCTGTATTAGCACAGGGGACTAAACAGAAGCAGCTGTATAGTACTACCCATGCATTTAAAAGCACAACCTATTTCAGTTGATGTCAAAGGAGCTTTCCCACTATCAAAACTGAAACAGGATCTGACCATAACAGATAGCTATATTCCACTTGTAGTGAGTAGAAATAAATTTACAGCATTGCCATTGTCAATACATTTTGCTCTGAATTTACACTGTTGTCTCTGAAAGCAGAGTTTTGTTCTGCTTATCCTCTGGTTTAGTTTATTTGCAGTAGTGAAAAACATGGTTAAAAGAATTTTATATAGCTAGGACCACTGAAAGGAAGGTACATTTCAAACATTTAAATGCTTTCACATACAGGTTTTCTTTCTCAATTTATTGTGATAAGATTTGTTTCCTGAGGTGGAAGATGTAATTAACAATAAACAGTTGACAATTAGATCACCTGCAGATGACCCTGTAGAAATGGAATATTTTTTTTTTCTTTGTTTCTTTTTCTGGGCGTCTTTTTTTTTTTTTGCTAAACATAGTGAAAGGAAGAGGAAGTACACATTAGACCTTTCAAATATAAATGTTGAACCCACCTTTTGATTTGGAAGCCTATTCTCATTTAGTGCAAATATGAAAATCCTAGTTAACACCCATCTGAGTTCTGCACCTGTCTGGAAAGCAGGGTAGTCTTTTTTCATGATTTAGTATATATAACACCAGGCCCAGCACAGTTGTAAAGAGCTAGAAACTTCACTAAAAGAAATCTAACATTAAAAGGACAAAATCATGATTTTCATATTGCAGTTTTCATCAATAAAATATGTTTGAACTTGTTGAAAAGCTTATTCCCTTCAGCCAGCCAGTGTCAGCATTATTAACAGTAATGTTTATATGGGACAGACTTACTGCAATGATAAATTATCTCATTTAAAGTAGTGTCCAGGAGTTCCCTTGTTATAAAAGTTACAAATTATGCCAATTATTCATCACTTGCTTATAATACCTTCCTGACACACAATATAAATTTGTTCATAAAAAAATATGATTCCCTTCTCCACCCCACCCCTCCACATTTCACTGAGAAGGTGACATGACTGTGGGTAAAGGTTATGGGGCCTAGGTTTTTGCAGCTTCAGAGTGTTCATACTGTAAGTAAAGCAGGGAATTAGAGCTGTGTCTGGGCAACCTATAAAATCTGCATATTAATATTTCAGCACTGATTAATGCCGTTCTGAGAAATGTGGATTTTCCAGAGGGGCTTGTACCCTGAAACTTCTGCTCCCAACAGAGTTTTGCACTTATATTGGAAAATGAATGTATACCACTGACTAGTGTACATGTTTCTCATTCCCTGAAACAGTGCAGTGGTCTGGCTGAATCTCATAATATCCAACCCAGACAAATTACATGACTCCAACAGTTGCTGTGGGTTGAGTGGAATTCAGGGAGTTTCCCCAGAGGCTGAGTTTGTGAGCAGATGATTCTGCCTTTCTCTGTACCAGTGTCTTCCATAAGGATAGAAAGAAGAGGCAAGGACTAGTAGCTGTCCTAATTTTGGAGCATACATGTCACAAGTAAGTAAGGCAGCACCACAACCCAAAGAACGATAATGATTCTGCTCTTCTAACGGCAATGACATTTTCACTGAAACCAAGAGGAGGAACTATGGGACACAATACAAGAATAAGGGTGGGTACCCGTCCCTACAATGTGCACAACCAGACTTTTGCCTCAGGCCATCTCTCTTCTCTACCTAACATAATTAATTCAGCTAACTGCTGAGATAAACAGATAATGCTCATGCACCATGCAAATAAATAGCAGGAGAAGTTCTCCACTACTAAACTGGAATTACGGGACCAGATATGGAGCAGTATTTTTTATTTATTTTATGAGTTTTACTCTGTGATGGCTGCCTTTCCTGCTAAACCCAGAGGTCTTACTTCCAGTTCCCCAAAAATTCTGCATAGCTGTATTATAGATGCCTTGCAGGCAACTGTGGTTTACAGAATTTGAAGACACTCTGTGAAAATATCCCTCAATATTGACTCAAGAAGATACTAATTCCAAGGTCTAAGGGTGCTGTGCTGTCTCTGAAGGTAAAATCTTTCAGATTTTAATGGTGATGAGGTGTGCACATTCGATGGATAAGTTGTCAAAATACAAAGAATGTAAGATAAATATGAAAGCACAAAGCAGCACGCATTTCTAAATGCATGTGGAGTACTATTAAGTGGCTGAATAGTCCCATGGCATGACAACTTGCTGAAAGGTCTCAAAAGAATACCCCTTCAGTAAAAATCAGACCATACCTCTGTGAAATATGACTCCAGAACAGAAGTTCTGCACATGGTTAAATAGAAGCATGACATGAATAAGCTACCTATCTAGGACATCCAGTAGCAAAAGAATGAATTAAACTCTGTTGTCCTGAGCCAGAGTCATCTGGTTTCAATATATGATAATGTTCCTTTGTAACTTCTCCTTCTTAGAAGACACGAGTTCTGTCTAATAATGTAGTGTATGCAAACATAATGACACAGGACAAAAAAAAAAAATTAAAACCTATCAATGCAAAATCAGTATGTTTAAAAGTTGTGCCAAACTTTGGATTTTATTTTTATTTTACTTTTCCTTTTTTATTTAATTTTACATTGTATTTTATTTGGTTACCGTGAATTATTTAAAGAAACTTGGCACAAATAGATTTATTCAAATGACATTTTTAGGAAAGGAGTTGGTGTATTATGGTCTGATCCAATGACACTGAGGACACTGGCAAATCATCTTTTCATTTCAGGGATACAAGATCAGACCTCTGGCGAGTAAAAGAAAAAAACCCTATCTATTAAAGATGATGTACTGCAGAGTAATTACATGTTCCTGTAAATGATCCGATAATTATACCAAGTAATTCCAAAAATAGATTCACTTGCAGTTTCAGATCCCACGATAAAACCCTTCTTCAAAAGCAATAAGTAATCAAGAATATATCCCGTACTGTCATAATACTGATTGCATTGTCCTTAAACTTGCAATATATATTTATGTTGTCACCACAACTGAGCAGGCGCTGAAAGAAAATTCCCAGGAATATTCCTTCACAATTTATTAAAATGTATTCTACCATGTTTATGTCTCTTTCTATGTTGTATCTTTTTTATATATATGTATCTTCCTAAGTAATAATCTTAATACAAGTAGAGCTTTAATTACTAACTGTTGTCGCAGTTTCTCGCATTTTTAAATGAATATTCTCCATTGTAATAACAGATATATGTTCTAGAAGTGGGTTTAACTGCTGAATTCTGAGGAAAAAATAAATTTAAATAAATATACTATTTCAAAATATTAATAGACCATTTAGTTACTGAAACAGTTGAGATAATTTTGAGAATTCGTTGGTTTATGGGTTTACAAGAGACATACAGACTTAATCTCTACTACTAAACTTTATCTTAGCCTCCTACACAGGATGACCACATCCAAACTACTTTTGGAAAGAGTCCCCAGACTGAGTTAATTCCAAAACTGTGCTTGGGATGCATTTGGAGAGTGCTAACTGCCTCCCACCAAAACCTTTTGAATAATTTAACCATTTAATGGTTGAACTATTTGAAAAATTGAATTGAGAAATTTCCAGTAGCTGGAGCCATGCCCTGATGGTGTTTAATTTGCCAGAACAGACAGAGACTTAATGTTCACAAACCTGTATTCACAGACAATGACCAAAGAGCACTACTGTGAGTTACCATAGCCTCCTTGGGAAGTGTCAAATGCATTTTAAAACAGATAGAAGTGCAAAATGAATGTGCTAGCACTTCATAAGCTAAAAAAAAGTTATTAAAAGGAAGATACAAAAGAACTCGCATTAAATATTCACTTACAAAATCATACTGGCCACTCTACACATGGAAGAAAGGATGATCTCCTAAGAGATCTGAATTATAGACAATATAAACATTGCTTTCTTTGGCTGCATAGAAGTTACCATGGATTTAGAATCTGATATTAGACTGTGGCTTCCTAAATTATATCAGCAAACAAGGAAACCAGAGGGAAAATACCCTTTGCCCTGTCAAATGTGTATCAGTCTCTTCCATCCTTTGCTCTTGAATGGAAGAACACAGAGAACAGATTGCTTTAATTTCCAGAACTGAATTTATCACAGCTGCATTTCATCCCAGCATGAGAAAAGTATGGTATCGTGGTTTAGCCCCAGCCAGCAACTAAGCACCACGCAGCCGCTCGCTCACTCCCCCTACCCCGATGGGATGGGGGAGAGAATTGGAGGAGTAAGAGTGAGAAACACTCCTGGGTTGAGATAAGAACAGTTTAATAATTGAAATAAAGTAAAATAGTAATGCTAATAGTAACAGTATAATAATGATAATAATAATAATGATACACGAAGCAAGTGATGCACAATGCAATTGCTCACCACCCACCGACCGATACCCAGACAGTTCCCGAGCAGCGATCGCTGCTCCCCGGCCAACCCCCCCCAGCTTATATACTGAGCATGACGTCATATGGTATGGAATAGCCCTTTGGTCAGTTTGGATCAACTATTCTGGCTGTGCCCCCTCCCAGTTTCTTGTGCGCCTGGCAGAGCATGGGAAGCTGAAAAAGTCCTTGACTAGCATAAGCAGTACTCAGCAACAACTAAAAACATCAGCGTGTTATCAACATTCTTCTCCTACTAAATCCAAAACACAGCACTATGCCTGCTGCTAGGAAGAAAATTAACTCTATCCCAGCCGAAACCAGGACAGTATCCACCCCTTATTCTATACCATCTACGTCATGCACAGGCCCTCCCCTTTCCAATGTGTTCTAATTCATCACCACCGCTTTCCCTATCTTGATATACACACAGATATCATTCCCTTCGTCTATGGACCATCCCTCTAAAATGTCCATTGAGTTCATTTAGCCCATGACTTTGGGTTCCATCTGTCATCACAGTCTTTCAGAGCAGGACAGGTGGTGTGCAGTGTTGGACTGTTGCATGCTGAAGTCAGTTCTCATTCCAACATGGTTTCATCAAAGTTCATTTTCATTAAGCTGGGCAATTCTTACTGCAATACCATTGATGCGGCATATAGCAATCATAATATATAGTATTATATACTTAATATTAACCTACTATATTATTATATTAACATGCAGTTAAGAGATAACATATAGTTAAGAGATAACATACAGTATTATAAAGCAATTAATATTATACAATTCAGTTCATTTGCTATTTTCACCCAAAATCAAATTCCCTTGAGGTACACATTGGGCTTCCCCATCCTTTCGCATCACCCACCAAGTGCACCCAGGTCCTTGAGCAAAAGCAATCCCATGAATGGGTTTGCCTTTGCCAGAGGGGGAAGTAACCCAGACTGTCTTCCCCAGCATATTTTTCATGTGCACTACAGGAACTTTATCTCCTTCTACAGTACGTAGAAGTTTTGATTGGGCAGGGCCAGCTCGATTGGCAGATCCCCTGGTGTTGACTAACCAGGTGGCTTTTGCTAAATGCGTATCCCAATGTTTAAATGTCCCACCACCCATTGCTCTCAGGGTAGTCTTTAACAATCCATTGTATCGCTCAATTTTCCCGGAGGCTGGTGCATGGTAAGGGATGTGATACACCCACTCAATGCCGTGCTCTTTGGCCCAGGTGTCTATGAGGTTGTTTCGGAAATGAGTCCCGTTGTCTGACTCAATTCTTTCTGGGGTGCCATGTCGCCACAGGACTTGCTTTTCAAGGCCCAGGATGGTGTTGCGGGCGGTGGCATGGGGCACGGGATATGTTTCCAACCATCCAGTGGTTGCTTCCACCATGGTGAGCACATAGCGCTTGCCTTGGCGGGTCTGTGGGAGCGTGATGTAATCAATCTGCCAGGCCTCCCCATATTTATATTTCAGCCATCGTTCACTATACCCAAGGGGCTTGAACTGCTTGGCTTGCTTGATTGCAGCGCATGTTTCACACTCATGAATAACCTGTGCAATACTGTCCATAGTTAAGTCCACCCCTCGATCACGAGCCCATTTATACGTTGCATCCCTTCCTTGATGGCCTGAGGCGTCATGGGCCCACCGAGCTATAAATAATTCACCCTTATGTTGCCAGTCCAAATCCACCTGAGCCACTTCAATCTTAGCAGCCTGATCTACTTGCTGGTTGTTTTGATGTTCTTCAGTGGCCCGACTCTTAGGTACATGAGCATCTACATGACGAACTTTTACAACCAGGTTCTCTACCCGGGCAGCAATATCTTGCCACAATGCGGCAGCCCAGATTGGTTTGCCTCTGCGCTGCCAGTTGCTTTGCTTCCATTGCTGCAGCCACCCCCACAGGGCATTTGCCACCATCCATGAGTCAGTATAGAGATAAAGGACTGGCCACTTTTCTCTTTCAGCAATATCTAAAGCCAGCTGGATGGCTTTCACCTCTGCAAACTGACTCGACTCCCCTTCTCCTTCAGCAGTTTCTGCGACTTGTCGTATAGGACTCCATACAGCAGCTTTCCACCTCCGATGCTTTCCCACGAGACGACAGGACCCATCAGTGAACAGGGCATATTGCTTTTCATTTTCTGGCAATTTATTATACAGTGGGGCCTCTTCAGCACGTGTCACCTCCTCCTCTGGTGATATTCTAATGTTTTTTCCTTCTGGCCAGTCCATGATCACTTCCAAGATTCCTGGGCGACTGGGGTTTCCTATTCGAGCCCATTGTGTGATCAATGCAACCCACTTACTCCATGTAGCATCAGTTGCATGATGTGTAGAGAGGACCCTCCCTTTGAACATCCAGCCCAACACCGGCAGTCGGGGTGCCAGCAGGAGCTGTGCTTCAGTACCAACCACTTCTGAAGCAGCTCGAACCCCTTCATATGCTGCCAGTATCTCCTTCTCAGTTGGAGTATAGCGGGCTTCGGATCCTCTGTATCCCCGACTCCAAAACCCTAGGGGTCGACCTCGAGTCTCCCCTGGTGCTTTCTGCCAGAGGCTCCAGGTAGGGCCATTCTCCCCGGCTGCGGTGTAGAGCACATTTTTAATATCCTGCCCTGCCCGGACTGGCCCAAGGGCTACTGCATGAACTATCTCACGTTTAATTTGTTCAAAGGCTTGTTGTTGCTCAGGGCCCCATTTGAATTCATTCTTCTTCCGGGTCACTTGATAGAGAGGGCTTACGATCTGGCTGTAATTTGGAATATGCATTCTCCAAAAACCCACAACGCCTAAGAAAGCTTGTGTTTCCTTTTTGCTAGTTGGTGGGGACATAGCTGTTATTTTGTTGATCACATCCATTGGGATCTGACGACGTCCATCTTGCCATTTTATTCCTAAAAACTGGATCTCCTGTGCAGGCCCCTTGACCTTACTCTGTTTTATGGCAAAACCAGCCTTCAGAAGGATTTGGACTATTTTCTTTCCCTTCTCAAAAACGTCTTCTGCTGTGTTGCCCCACACAATGATGTCATCAATGTACTGCAGATGTTCTGGAGCTTCACCCTGTTCCAGTGCTGTCTGGATCAGTCCATGGCAAATGGTGGGGCTGTGCTTCCACCCCTGGGGCAGTCGGTTCCAGGTGTACTGAACACCCCTCCAGGTAAAAGCAAACTGTGGCCTGCACTCTGCTGCCAAAGGGATGGAGAAAAATGCATTAGCAATATCAATTGTGGCATACCACTTAGCTGCCTTTGACTCCAGTTCATATTGAAGTTCTAGCATGTCTGGCACGGCAGCACTCAGCGGCGGCGTAACTTCGTTCAGGCCACGATAGTCCACTGTTAGTCTCCACTCCCCATTAGACTTTCGCACTGGCCATATGGGACTGTTAAAGGGTGAGCGAGTCTTGCTGATCACTCCCTGGCTCTCCAGTCGACGAATCAGGTTATGGATGGGAATCAGGGAGTCTCGGTTGGTGCGATATTGCCGCCTGTGCACAGTTGTGGTAGCAATCGGCACCTGTTGTTCCTCAACCTTCAGCAACCCTACAATCGAAGGGTCCTCTGAGAGACCGGGCAAGGTGGACAACTGTTTAATTTCCTCTGTCTCCAAAGCAGCTATACCAAAAGCCCACCGGTACCCTTTTGGGTCCTTGAAATACCCTCTCCTGAGGTAGTCTATGCCAAGGATGCACGGAGCATCTGGGCCAGTCACAATGGGGTGCTTTTGCCACTCATTCCCAGTTAGGCTCACTTCAGCTTCCAGTACAGTGAGCTGTTGGGATCCCCCTGTCACTCCAGAAATACAAATGGGTTCTGCCCCTCTATAGTTTGATGGCATTAGCGTGCACTGTGCACCAGTGTCCACTAGAGCCTTATACTCCTGTGGGTCTGACGTTCCAGGCCATCGAATCCACACAGTCCAGTAAACCCGGTTGTCCCTTTCCTCCACCTGGCTGGAGGCAGGGCCCCTCTAACACTGGTCACAGTATTCGCTGTTCACTTCCTGTAAATGTGAATCAAAAGTCCCCTGATCAAGGTCGGAAGTAAAATTAGCCCTCTTACTCTGTCTCGGGAACTGCTCACTGGAAACTGGAGCTGCAATTTTCCTGGGAGAACCGCCTTTTCTAATAGTTTTTCCTTGCAACTCACGCACCCGTGCCTCTAAGGTTGAGGTGGGTTTTCCATCCCACTTTCTCATGTCCTCTCCATAATCACGCAGGTAAAACCACAGGGTGCCCCGTGGTGTGTATCCTCTATATCCTCTCTCTTGAGCATAGGGACGTTGACTCCTAATGGCTGAGACACTGGTCCGTGCAGGTGGGGAGTAGGACAGATCCTCTCTGAGTTGTTGGAACTCTTGGCACAGTTTTTCCACAGCTGAGACACAGGCCTGTAGGGAGGAAGAGAGCTTTTCTTCGTAGTCCCGGAGTTGTCTAGCCACTTCATCCACCGTTGGTGCCTCGTCGTCTTTCCAGGCTAGTATTGCCAACGAGTTGGAATACGATGCTGGTGCGCTCCGTACCACCTTCCGCCACATGGATTGTGTGCACCTGACTTCATCTGGGTCTTTGGTTAACCGCTCATCATTCAGGTCACTGTAAATCACCTCCAGCACGCCTAATTCCCTCAGGTACTGGATACCTTTCTCTACGGTGGTCCATTTGCTTGGGCGGTATAAAACATCCTCCTTGAAGGGATACCTTTCCTTCACGCTTGACAGAAGTCGCCTCCAGAGGCTGAGCGGTTTTGCCCCTTTTCCAATTGCTTTGTCAATGCCCCCTTCCCTGGAAAGGGATCCCAGCTGCTTGGCTTCCCTACCCTCTAAATCCAGGCTACTGGCCCCGTTATCCCAGCATCGGAGCAGCCAGGTGATGATGTGCTCGCCTGGATGACGACCAAAATCTTTTCGCATATCTCGCAGCTCACTCAGGGATAGGGATCGGGTGGTCACCATCTCATTTATGGGTTCTTCCTCCTCTGGTTCTCGTGATGGCCCTGGTTCATCTTCATCCCTTACTAAACGAACTGATTTCCTCGTGTATTTTTTCTTCTGTATAGGGGCAACTGATACCGGCGCAGGTTGGTTCTCTGGTTTAGCCGCAGTGTCTGTCACTGGGGTTTGAGTAGCCGCAGTGCTCATGGCTGTGGCTGGAGTAGCCACAGTGCCTGGGGCAGGGGTTTGAGTAGCTGCAAGGCCTGTAGTGGGGGTTGGAGTAGCCGCAGGGCCTGTAGTAGGGGTTTGAGTAGCCACAGTGCTTGTTGTTTTGTCCTCAGATCCAGAGACCTTCTCTTTCTTTTGAGGGTACTGATTAGTGTTGACCACGGCTCGATAGGCATGGGCCAGTCCCCAGCATGTTGCAATGATTTGTGTCTCTCTGGAGCTACCAGGGTGACAACATACTTCTTCCAAATACTTTACTAATTCTTCAGGATTCTGCACTTGTTCAGGGGTGAAGTTCCAAAACACTGGAGGTCCCCACTGCCCCAGGTACTTGCGCATACGTTCCCACACACCCTGCCACTCATAACTATCCAGCCTTGGGGTAGATCTCTGGATGGTATTTTTAAACTGCTTACTGACCTTTATCAAAACGGAAACAACATTCCCAAGAATTATCAATAGAAGTATCTTAACTGCCCAGGGGTGTTCAAGATACAGGAAAGTTGTTGTAATGAAGGAGGAAACATCATAGAAGAAAGCAGCAAAGGTGCCATTCTGTATTTCCTCCACAACAAGCCTCTCAGAGTAAGAAGTATAATTGCTAACTCTCTCTATGAGGTAGTACCCAAAGTACAGTAGTGACTTCTGTATGAAACCCAAATACCAAAGAATGCTCAAGGTCAGGGTTTTGATAAGGAGCCTCCCAAGCAAAAGATCATGAATCACTGCAGAGCATAGCACACTACACAAACTGACAGCAAGCTTTAACGCGTGCTGCAAAAAAAAGAACATGGTGCAGATCAGAAGAACTAATATCGTGACCGGCAACTGTTAACAGACTCCTTAATACACTCTGGTTAATCTGTTGTTATCTCAAACCCTTCGAGCCCCACGTTGGGCGCCAAAAAGGACTGTCGTGGTTTAGCCCCAGCCAGCAACTAAGCACCACGCAGCCGCTCGCTCACTCCCCCTACCCCGATGGGATGGGGGAGAGAATTGGAGGAGTAAGAGTGAGAAACACTCCTGGGTTGAGATAAGAACAGTTTAATAATTGAAATAAAGTAAAATAGTAATGCTAATAGTAACAGTATAATAATGATAATAATAATAATGATACACGAAGCAAGTGATGCACAATGCAATTGCTCACCACCCGCCGACCGATACCCAGACAGTTCCCGAGCAGCGATCGCTGCTCCCCGGCCAACCCCCCCCAGCTTATATACTGAGCATGACGTCATATGGTATGGAATAGCCCTTTGGTCAGTTTGGATCAACTATTCTGGCTGTGCCCCCTCCCAGTTTCTTGTGCGCCTGGCAGAGCATGGGAAGCTGAAAAAGTCCTTGACTAGCATAAGCAGTACTCAGCAACAACTAAAAACATCAGCGTGTTATCAACATTCTTCTCCTACTAAATCCAAAACACAGCACTATGCCTGCTGCTAGGAAGAAAATTAACTCTATCCCAGCCGAAACCAGGACATATGGAAATAAGGGTAAGGTTTGGATCTATGTGGATGTATCAAGAACAACGACAATGTCTGCAGCAAGTGAAATGCACATGTATGCAGTGAACATCCCATCCAAGGGACTGCTGGTGATTACTGCTGATCACTGCATCCAGCAGCTTGTGTACTTTGACCTACTTACTGACATACCACTGTGCTATACACGTTAAGAGATAAATCCTTGTCACCACCTGTGTTTCTGAACATTTCAGAGGACAACTGCTCAGGGCTACAGCACATGTATACCTGATTAATCACTAAAAAAACCTGCATGAGAACTCCCGAAGAAAGGAAAACAACAAGCCCATGAAATGTCATGACTGATAACTATGTAGGCTGTACAGCCTCTCAGAAATCAAATTATATTAGGCTGTTTCTAGATAGCCTACAATGAACCAAAGGTCTGGTGCACACATCCAGAGGAAAGCCTTGACAGGAACACCAATACCTTACCAGGGGGGACAACAATGTGAAAATCCACATCCATATAAGCAAGGAGCTAAACACTTTTGTTGGTGAGCAGTGCTGACAAAAGAACATGAGAGACGACTTCTTACCAGAGAATTTTATTTTCTCTACAGGGCAATTAATGGCAGGCAGGCAGTGCCTGATTTTTTAATTTATTTTTGTTTTCTGAGCAGTATCTGTTTTCTGCTCCTGATTTCTCAAAGTAAAGCAGCTGTTTGAAACTCAATCAGAGATGTGGATAGAATAAAATATATTCCCAGTGTGGGATACCAATAATCTTTGGAAAAGATTTTCAAATTTGTTCTATAGCCTTTAAAGTGAAGGCCTAAAACCACGGTTTACTTGAGTCATCTTCAGCCTCATGATTTTTTTTCTGAGCTAAGAGTGAAGCATTATATGCAGTAATATTCACCTATCTCCTTGATCCTTCTCTTAATCTTTTACCCTATTTGTAAACACAAATAGCAAACTGTGTCCATCTAAAGGTTAATGTATTAATGAGAAGAAATTTGAGGACCATTATTCCCATCATCACTTTTTTTCCAGTTCCCTCACTTTTTGCTCCTGGACCAACTTCCTGAATCTACAGGAAAAAAGATCAATATAAAGTTTGTCAAAGGGAGGACTTCGGCAGTTTAATAAGAGTTTTAAAGACTTGTATATCTGTAATCTATACTATATTTGTGTGACTGTTATTGAATGCTATACACAAGACTTCAGATGAAACTTTTTGATAAATCAGAATTACAGAAGGAAGATTAAGTAGCACGGACCTACTACACAGACATCAAATTTGCTGTTGGTTAATCATAATCCTCAAAATGGATTAAAATCTTTGAAGACTTGGCAATATGAGTAAATAAAAAAGACAGACATGGACTTTAAGAAAAGTGTTGATGCATTATCAGTAAAAAACTAGTGTATGAGATTGTAACAATGAAATGGTGGTTTTAGAACTTTGTTTGATCTAAGGCAAACTTGAAAAAAAAGATTAACAGCTTCGTGATGAACAGGCATATTCTGTAGGCAGGATTAGTCTCATTTTACTTTTGTATCTTAGCTATTTATTTGATGGAGATAAATAGTTTTAGCATGAAATTCATCTCGCACATCTTAGGCGTCTAGTTTAGGATACATACATACCTAAGTGTGATTCTTCCTCTCCACTGCCAGCAAAGACAGTCTAAGTTATCTAGGTATCTGACGATGACTTTACCTGATGAAATTTAGGTAGTTAAAAAGAAGTCAGAATGATCCTACCTTACATATCTGTGGATAAAAAATACTCAATGAGATTATAAAATACCCAACATTCAAAACATTTCTAGCAGTTTCTGTAGTGATTTCAGCATCCTAGTGTATTTTACATTGACTTTTATTGTCTCAGTTCAGAGATCTGTATAAAGAGGTAGATCCTGACTTCTTTTTTTCCAGGGAGAGAAAACTTTTTGAACTGAGAAAATGGACATTCAATGTTTGTTTCCTTTGTCTCCGAAAGAACACAAAATCTTTGGCTTACTAGTCATTCACTATTGAAGAATAAGCTAATTTATCAACCTGTGAGAGGTCATTATACTAGCAAATAATCAGAAAAAAAGTAATAGAAAGGTGGAATTAACTGAAAAACCCCACCAGTTTTGGTATAGACATTTTTTTGTTTTGTTTTGTTTTGTTTCAAAACTCATTAATATTCTCATGAGGTACATTTATTCTAATACAGTTGGCTGTGATTCCACCTCAAAACAATATTTTACACTAATGGTAATATACACTGCAATGGTGGAAATACAAGTGTTGATATTGTTTTTATGATGCCTTCATTAGGTTACCTTATGCATTGACATCAGTATGGAAATCAAAAGCAGCAAAATAATGTTGATCGGCTGCTTTATATGAATGTCATGCTGCACTTATGCAGAGGAACATTAATGTCAATGCCAAAGCCACATTGCATATAATATCAATATTGATGTTCCTGTGAGCCTTGTTTCTTATGCGTGTTGCAAATGGCATGTTCAGAAAAAATAAAATACTATTTACAGCGTAGCCATAATGACTAAAAAGAAAATAATAATGATGTGAGGATAAGTAACACAGCTGTAACCATGGTAACATTGCAGAGTGAATAATTCACAGCAAATAACATACTTGATGAAGTTAGCCTCCTTTTGCTGCAGTGGAATGACTGCTAGCAGATTGCAATTTTCTCTTCAAATGCACTTCTAACTCAAAAGTACCTGGCACATACATGAATATTTTGTATGTGATACTCAATATCTTAAAATTAAGTTGCTTTGGTAGCTGTGGCTGGAGACCAAACTCTGTTTTTTATGCTGCCTGATCAGATGAGTGTCTATTCCCAGAAATTTAATCCAAGTTCCATTAAATTCAGCAGAAAGATACCTATTATATTTTGTTGGAAGTGGATCAATAAGGAGGAGAGTTTGAATATATCTGTTTAAGATGAATGATTTTTGCCTACAGAATTGAATAACCAGCAATAGAACTGTGGGCTCTCTATTCAGGAAGGAACTTACCTTTATTTTTATCTGTACATAGACAAGAAAGGTATGTTCTGATTCTTTGGCATAGTTAGGAAATATATTTTCAACACACCCCTGGATCCAAAAGCTAAATATGAAGTGGATTGGGAACGGTGTGGTCAAAAATCCACTGGCTGCCGTTGGCCTAGCATGCGTGATTAAGACACATAAGCTTCAGTAGCCAACAGCACACCAGGAGCTGTAAAGTCAGCATCATATTCAGCTGTCTTTAAGTCCCTAGCCCACGCAGGTGTTCATTTACAGTGGGATCAGCTCAGGTAGTGGGATTTACAGCACTAGTTCACTGCAAAGTCCTCATTCACATCTGTGGAATAACAAATAGAATAGAATAGAAGGCTCACCCACTCTGCTATCATGCTATCCCTCCCTTCTTTGATCTGTCTTTCTGCTGTCCCTCATGGCTTGCATGCAACCTCAAATTAAGTAGTACTAAGGCCACCTCAGAGAGGCAAACTACTGCCCAATAAAGGACAGATGAAATTTTGCCCTGCTTTCACCATCTGTGTCTTTTTGCCGACCCTTCCTTTCTCCTTCATCACCCTCCCATACCTCCATTTTCTCTCTCTCACATCCTCTGCTGGAAACTGGAGAAGGGATTGCTGGAAACTGGAGAAGGGATTGTGTTTCACTGGATACCGGTGGGAGAATCTTGCTGAGCATTTCGCTCTGGCACATGCCAGAAACTTTAAAAATACAATGTGACCTAAATAAAAATAAATTTTCATGTGATAAGATTTCGTACAATTCCTTTTGCAATGGCAGATAAGCTATTTTCCGGTACTGCATAAAGAGATCCTCAGAAGTGTCTAGGCAGTTTTATTTTACTATTAATGAAAAACGTTGGCTTGTTACAAGCCTAAAATAGAAATATTTTCCAATAAACAATTTCAAAATTCAGATGCTACTGATTTGCTGAAATCACATCTTGCTTAGCTGACAATCTTGATTCAGAGACACATTAATAGAAATGAAAGAGATGTAGTTTACATGCATGAAAATTTCAACAGGTATATTGGGTATGGGAATTTCTGAGTTTCTTGTTTACTTGCTTGTTTTTAACTTTCATGAACAGATTTTTTTTTCTCCCCTAAAAGCAATTTTAAGTTCTCTTTGCAGACAATTTTCAGTTGGCCATTTAATAATCAGTCATTTAATTCCAAATTCCAGCTTATGTCCTATAGCCTTATGAATCATTCTGCATACTTATTTTAAAATATAACATAATTTCAATGAGTCTTATTCTGCACTGAAGTACAAAGTACGTTCTGAAATGCAACTATGTATGAATAGATTCTTTACGAAGGCAGAATAACTTTACTGTTGTATATGTCCCCAGAAGATTCTGGGCAGCCACAAATTTAGCCCTGGTTGCAATCAATGTTTTGTATTCTTTATGAAGCTTTTTCAAAAACACCCAATATACCTACAAGCACAATCCAAATATCCCTGTAGTCTTGTGGTTTAGCCCCAGTCGGCAACCAAGCACCACACAGCCTCTCACTCACCCTCCCCCCTGTTGGGATGGGGGAGAGAATCAGAAGAGCAAAAGTAAGAAAAGTCATGGGTTAAGATAAGAACAGTTTAATAATAATAATAGTTATAATAATAATATAATTTGTAATGAAAAGGAGAACAAGAAGAGAGCAAGAGAGATAGAAGCGAAACCCGGCAAAAACAAGTGATGCATTGCTCACCACCTGCTGACTGACACCCAGCCAGTCCCTCAGCAGCGATCACTGCCCCCCAGCCAACTCCCCCCAGTTTATATAATGAGCATGACATCATATGGTATGGAATGGCCAGTTTGGGCCAGCTGTCCTGGCTATGCTTCCTCCCAGCTTCTTGTGCACCTTACAGAGCATGGGAAGCTGAAAAAGTCCTTGACTAGTGTAAGCACTACTGAGCAACAACTAAAACATCAGCGTCTTATCAATATAATTCTCATACTAAATCCAAGACACAGCACTATGCCAGCTAGTAGGAAGAAAATTAACTCTATCCTAGCCAAAACCAGGACAAGTCTACATCCAGAAAATCATTTTGGTCACACTTCATCTTAAATACCTAAATGGTAACTTGAGTCACAAAGACAATGAACCTATGAATAAGAAGACAGAGACAGATTCATTTTAGTGGTGTTTAGTGACAGGACAAGAGGCAACAGGCACAATCTGACAGACAGAAAATTCCATCTGAACAAAATAAAACAGGTTTTTACTGTAAAATTTGTTGAACACTGGGACAGGTTGCCCAAAGAGGTTGTAGAATCTACATCCCTGGAGATATTCAAAACCCACATGGACAAATTCCTGAGCCGTTTGCCCTAGATGACCCTGCTTTGAGGTGGAGGGTTGGACTAGATAATTTCCAAATATCCCTTCCAACCTCAACTGTTTTTGGCTTTTGTGATTCTGTGGGTACAAGGATGCTTGCTGATGCATAGTCAGCATTGCTAACTCTTTTAGTTTATTCTAGCAATCTGGCAGTTCTTAGTACTATTACATAGCTTATTTTTCTCTTATTTCATTTGTAGGATTAACAACACTGGAAGAAGTCTTTTTCAATACCCACCATCCAAGCAAATGCTTCCCACTTATAGAAGGATTAGCTGGATCTCTCAGGAGAGTTTGTATAATGCAACAATGAGAGTTCAGAGTTAATAAACCTATACAAATTACAGACATAAGTGCATATTCATTACAGGAGACGAATGAAAAGCTTTTAAAAATTCAAAGTCTTAAAGTATTTGCATTTTGTCCCAAGGACTCCCGACTTAGACCATGGTAGATCCAGCAGCAAAAGGAAAAAAAAAGAAAACAAAGGGGTTTTCTTTGCCCTGCATCAATAATACCATCATCCCTAAAAACTTCATCTGACTTAGCCTGAATTTTATTGGAGGCTTGCACCAGCTGTCCCATCACTTTGCATACGGTGTGGAGCATGCCAAGGAGCATAGTAATGTGCCTTACCCATGGAAGCACATGACCTTGGGAAGGGATTCAGCTACCAGCCAATGCACTTTTCAGCTCCTCTGAGAGAACTGGCTCTGTGAGGATCATAAGAAAAAAGCAATACCTTCACAACTAGCACTAGGCTAGATTGTCGCGGAGTTTAAAGGACATATATGCCTATTCCTCCTTTTACAAGGATAATACATCTGAGCGCTCAAGTTTGCAACTGTTCTGATCAGCAAACACCTGCATCTACATGGAGGCCAAAGAAAGCTCTGATAGATGGGGGACACCAGCTGGGCTAAATAAATCATAAAATTGGAGTCTGGGGTAAAGACAAGCAATGTTTCTAGCTATTTTTGGCTCTGTTTTTAATTAATCTATCATTTTACCTCATAAAGCACTTTGTAAAATTTTGTACTGATCACTGAATATCAACAGATAGATTTAATTTAACCAACATTTGAGATTTTCAATTTATTTTCATAAAGAGATAGTCTGTTTACTGGTTTCATTAGTGACTAAACTCTTGGCTAGCTTAAGAAAAGACTGTAAAAAATTGATTGACCTAAATTTCTTGCAAGATAGATTTTTCATTCTTTCCTTTTTGTATGTGCAAAAGGCATCAGAGAATTTTTCATTTGGCAGACTGAATAGTAGTTTATAATTAAATTAAATTTTCTGCAAATATATTATGCTTTCTGTTGCTACACCATGTGAAATGACTGAATATCACCTACTGTGAGAGAGTCCTCTTTTCTCAAGATAGCCTAGATTTCTGGTAACTAGGCAGCTAATTTTTTAGAGGTAGATACCTAGGTTAAAGAAAAGCTTACCAGGGTATTCTTTTATGCTTTCAAAATGCTATACAAAAGCTCATTCATTTCTTTTGCACTTGGGAACTATGTTAACTAGGTTTCATAGTATGCAACTGCAGTTCTCAGGTGTCATTAGTACCAGGGCTACTGCTTCATTTTTATCTTCTTTTACAATAATGATAATAATGCTGAAGCTTACAAACATGGATTTACATTAGACATCAAATGAAAGCCCCCAGTGAGTGGATTAACATATCAGGACAGTTGGCTGATGCATTTCAAGCAGCCTCTGAATTATATATGGCCCCCAGTGCCCTTATCATTAGGCAAAAATGTACTTACAGTTCGTTGAATGGGACAGGATAAGTGAAATAGGACAGCTTCACTGGGTGATTGCTAAAAGGGTGTTATGCAGCTAGATGAAATGGATTGTTGATGACATTCTGTTTTAAAGTTCAATAAATTTGTCCCCAGAGCATAGACTGGTGTTACAAAATAATGGATTACTCAGTTGGTAGACTGTCATGGTGGTATTTAATATGGTAGAAGCCTTTATGAGATGGTCAATAGTCATAGATTTATACAGAAAGGGAAAATAGCCTTTCACTTAATGGGAAATACTTTGTCTATGCAGTGTTTTGAAACAATCACAAACTTTTCTAGCCTGAATAGATTGCTGATTGCTGAAGATGTTGGAAGTATACTGGTCCTCTTACAAAAGCAATGGAAATGTAGATCAATTAAAGCAAAACTCTAGGCAGAGATTTAAAGAGAATGGGCAAGAAATTTAAAACTCAATATGTGGCTGTTTGGGGTCTGGTCATGCTTCCTTAGGTAAGATTGAATTTTCTTTTGTATTCAGTCAGGAATTCAATCTTTTTTTTTTGTATGACAAATATAGACAAACACCTTTCAGTCTCAACATTCAACTTGTGGCACTTACACTTTTCATATGGAATAAGTTTCCTGAGAACTAACAAGATAAACTTTTCTAAAGTCGTTACCTTCTGTTTATTAAAAGTATTGCATGATGGCTTTCTCTCTGGGGTTCTAGTTCAGTCATTTTATATATTTTTATATATAAGGACATATATAAACAAGTGGAATTAAAATAATGGTACATATTCCAATCTTTAAGAGTAAAATAGAGGCAAGGTCTGTAAGGAGAGGAGAGATAATATATTTTGTTAAACAGACACACCTATAAAAATGAACAAGCACATACAAATGTAGATAGGCTCTTAGTAATACCAGATTGTCAGCAAGACTTCTGTGTCTAAAAACTTGTTTTCCCCAGCAAAATTAGTTAGTCTGTTAGACACTGTTAATCCTTAATAAACCTTATCTTCCTATACTCTTAAACGAAACTTACCTCAGTAATAATATTACTATATTTTAGCTATTTCTGTCTTGAAAGAAAAGAATTGCATTTATGACAGTCATTGAACTTCAAAGAGAGTCACATTCAGCAAACCTAAAACTCATCAAACATAAAATACTAAGTATTTTGTTAACATAGGCAAAATCTTGGCTTCTGCTGATGAAACTGGGGCAACAAAATATGCAGCAAGTAGTGGTGCCACTGCTGATAATCAACTTGACTTTTATTTCCTCACAGAAGACATACAGCACTGACTGGAACCCCATCTCCAGCTACATGTTCTGCTGTATTTTCAAAAATTACATACAAGAAATATTACCAAAATTTGTATGAACACAAACAACAGATTCTGAGTACATATTTTCCATATCTGAACCGAGAGAGAAAATTAATCTTTGTTTTGCATTAATGTTTTTGTTCACTGTTTTTCTTCCTTCTGTTTTCCCTTTGTTAAGAGAGTGAAGAGAAAATGAAGTACTGACCAGTGGTTTCCAGAGACTACAACAAAGATGTTCAGTCAACCACTGCGTAGGCTGATGAGCAGGGAGAAGGAAAGACAGTGCTATTGTCACTGTTTTTCTCTAACAGTTCAAGAAGTGTTTCAGTAAACTACTTGTGGCATTGCTTGTTGCTCACAGAGTCTGTACCTTGTACTTTTGTGTTGCTGCAGACAAAAAGAAGGGAAGGAAATGAAGGTCCAAACAGAACCCAAGGCCTTCCAACGTCTCTTGATTATAATAGCTTGATATTATGATTCCCCAGTATCTGAGAAATCATCATTAGGTTGTTTCTACTGCAAGAAAGGAAGGAATTTGAGAATACCTGGCTCCCTGGACAAAAGAGGCATTTGTCTTCAGCATCAGAGTTGTAGGGGTAGCAAATTGAACAAGATTTTACTGCCTACTTCACCTTTAGCATAGCCCTGGGTAGACCAGTGAGATTGCTGCAAACACGAAGAGGATAATGTAGCTGCAGCGACAGCTAAGGACAGAGAGGAAGGTGCTCCACTGGACCAAGGCGGCAATATTACTCTCCTTTGTCCTTACCTCTGACAGCAGGAACAGCAAGCCCTATATAAATGGTGCTTCTTCTGGTTCTCCTCCTAGCTTTGTCTCTTCCCATGACAGTAGCAGCTAAGTCCTGGCCTAACCCTCAGCCTTGGAGTAACAAAATTAACATTTGCTTACACTATTCTCTATCTGATTTAGGTAGGCTGCACCATGGGGATGAGTGAGACATTGTGCATCTGCCTCTACCTATCAGGTTGATTCTCTGAGTCTCTCCCTCTTATCAAAGCCCGTCTTTTATACATTCCTAATAACCTGTGCTCGTACACCCAAGCTTCATGCTTATGGTGAAGCAATGAGTAGTCAGGCAGGATGTTCAGGGAAAAAAAAAAAAGATACCCTGAAAATTTTGGCTGTATTCTTTCAAGACTGGATGTATAGTCTTGCCTGTCTGCATGCCTGGTGCTTGAATTAAAGTCAGGTTTAATGTGGACATAACATTTGAGGTTCCAACAAACCATAACTTGTATTCCTGTATGTTACATTATACACATATATGGTACACAGAGAGAAATATGTTAGAAAAACTAACTGCAATACAAATAGAAAATTTTATTATTATTAACAAGAAAAATAAAAAAATGCTCTGAAACATCCTCCAAAATTTTTACATTAATATTTTAGCATGTGGCCGATATCTATAAGGAAACTGAAGATTCATAGTCACAACTGACCATAAAACAAAATTCCAAGCAGTTACCAAGTTAATCTTCCATTTAAATGTAGCTCAACCTATTATAGACAGATATAATAAAGCAAACAAAAACATTTCTGATGGATTTTACACAGAAATAAAAGCTGCTAATGAAACAAACTCCAGCTCAGCTTCACTTAGTGAGTTTGAAAATGACTGCAGATTTTAAAAACTTGATCAAACAGTTGAAAGGGTAAATGAACTTCTAACCACTGAAAGATTAAATAGAGAATGATGATATGATCGGCTTGTGCTAATTTTCTTAAGACATGCATGCATTGTGATGACTTAGGCTGCAATTCCACAAACAGGATAATGGTTTCAGGGCATAAAAAGCCATACTCACATGACACAGACTGCCGAACAGGCAGAATATCAGCCTGATATATTCATGGTTACTGAAAAAACAATTGAGGGGTTCATTTATGTTTAGGTGATCTTAAGGTTCACTTAGCTTTGCCAGGTGGTTAAACTTGTGTTTGATCTGTTCCAAGTGGATCTCTTCAATTTGCAGTCCCATTTTCTTCCTTTTCAGTACTGCCTTGTAGGTCAGTACCCTCCTTTATGTTTCCTCGTTCTAAAAAAGCTGCTGGCTTTGTTCGCATATTCAGGACTTCTCTTTACCTTCTGTAACACCAGCTTGATTCCTGACTCATCCACTTCCAACAGCAAGCCAAAGCTAGATCCTGATCCAGTGACAGATATCAGGAGCTATCCACACAGAAAGCCACGTGCCTCATCGTCATGTTCTGCAGACCCTCTTTGTTAGAGACATACCTGGACCAGACTAATCTGCTCAGACTGGCACAGAAGTGTCTGTGTGAAGAACTATTGTTGGGAAGTCACAGAACAATGGTCACTACAAGGTCATGCAAATATGTCACAGACTTGAAAAAGCATAGAGTCTACAAGATGGCTAGGAATGTCTCTCTACACTAAGGCTATTTCTATATGAGATAGAAACAGGGCACAGGCTTAGTCACTATCACAGTCATCCGTACTGTTTAATGTTAGTGCATTCCCTGATACACTCTTGGTCCTTTCTTCCTTGAAAGGGTCTGGCAAGACAGCACAACCCAGCAACTGTTCCCACTAATCAATACAAATAAGATCTCTTTGTTTTTTTGGAGCAAAAAGAATTTAATTTTATGTCTGTGAGCCACACTGTGACACCTGCCCTGAGGACCAGATAGTGAGCTCTGATTCATTTAATTCATGACGAGCATTGGTTGTACCTCAAGTTTCCCTAACACGTGTCTACCACCAAAGAATTTGTTCAGGGTCTTGGAGCACTCAGGAACACTTTTCAGTGCAAAAGCAAATAGTCCTTGATACCTTAACATGGAACTGCAGCTGCAACTCAAGTCCCCATAAGGACCCTGCTTTCTAACCTCCACCATCCTCATTTCAAATCTCTGCATAACTGAATAAATTCTGCACAATTTTTCCTATAAACTCTATTCTAATTTCCTATTCTATTCTATTCTATTCTATTCTATTCTATTCTATTCTATTCTATTCTATTCTATTCTGCTCTGTTCTGTTCTGTTCTGTTCTAAAACCAGATGCAGCTACTGAAGTGAACCATCAAACAGATTTACCTGTTAGGATGAACCAATGATGCTGAAGAAATACTTCATTAGATTATTCTCCCCCCTTAATTTACAGCATAATTAGGGGAATACATGTAATCTCAGACTGAGATTTTTCAAAGTTGACTGTGCATTTATAAATCAAATTTCTACAGAAATAAAAGGAAGCTTCTCAATTCCTTCCTGACCCTCAGGAGGCAAGAATTACATGGTTTCCTCCAGACAGTCACAGCTCTAACATTTTAATAATGCTTCTAAAAGCCCTAGGGAAAAAACACCAAATCCTAACTTCCTGTGTTGAATGAACATGTATTGAGTGTTCTTCTTGACTTGGGAGGAATAAACTACATATCCCTTAGAATAATGGTTAGCTACCATATTGTTCTAAGGTTCACTTGTTGAAGTTAATTGGGATTTTTGGTATTTATTAATCTTCTTTAAAATCAAAGGGATTGGCTAGCTTGACTTCCCACACAAACAGGCCTATGAGCCACCCCTGATAATCTCTGCACTAAATCTGTATTTTCTATTTGAACTATGCTACATCTTCCATAGATACATTCAGTTATGATAACTTTTTAAAGTTATGAGTTCACTTCATTTCTTGGGAAACTGTTCCAGTTGGTAATTATATTTCTGCACAGAAGTTTCCCTTGCTTTAAATCTGAATGGATTGCGGTCAGCTTTCATCTACAGGATCTTATATATGCTTATATGTTCCTTTTGCCGAATAGGATGTCTATGGCTTTAAGACCTGAGTGTTAATTTATTAGACCCTGAATTGTTCTCATGGCTCCTTGGGAGCTGCATCTGTTTTTTCAACGTTATGTTATGTAAAACAGTGATATCCTCTCTTAAACCCTACCTGATATCCCCTGCTATCTCCCAAGAAAGTCACAAGAACTCTGATTTCCAGACAGTCTTTCAGGTATTGCATCACACAGCTCATGTAAAGCAATGTAACACTATTCATACTTGGACATTCACCACCACTGCATTCCAAAGTACTTTTCAACCCCAAATCAAATCTAAGTCAAATTTAGCTTTGTGAGAAACACTGCATCAATTATTTATGACTAAAATACAGATACTGATCTCATGTATTCATTCAAACTGTGTAATTTGCCTGTCATTATTATTTATCACTAACTGGTGAATTTTTCATCACCAAGAAAAAATACTTCTAATAATATATTTTTTTTTTCTTCCAGATCATTCATATTGTTAAGAACTAAATACCCACTTAAGCCATGTTTCTTTTAAAGCAGTTTGCTCTGAGGGATATGTTAGTTTAGCTCAGTTTTGCTGTACAGAATTTCAACAATATTACACCCAATATGCTGAAAGATACCCATTTTGTATTACAATTAGGCAATGATCACATTACATGAGAGATTATCCTTCCCTATTTACAGTAAATAGCTACAAGTTACAAGAAAATAGAAGCTCTATTCATGAATGATTTACATGCTGCTGCTTCTCAAGGTTTTGTTTTATTCAAGTCAAAATTTGTGCCCAGAATATTAAAGACATATTCTAATTTGGTGTATGCAACCAAAGCTGACTGCATGCAGTAGTTTCTTTTGCATCAGTCTTACCATGGCTATAAATTCCACCCCATCTCTTCCTTTGAGGGTCAGATAGAGTAAATCAATAGCATTCCAAGATGCGTGGTATCTAAGGTACAATAAGATGAATATTACTTTTGGCAGACATGAACATACACAGACGTGTATGCTCCCATGTGACAGTTTCTTTGGTATCTAGGAATGATTTAATTTCCCTATAACTAAAGGAGCAAGGAACTGTGATCGTTGTCCTGTTATTACTTCCTACCTGAGGGCAAACTAACTTTTTGGATTTTCTACATTTAAAACAGTCTGTTTTATTGAGGAGTTCACACAAGGAATTCATTGAAGCCACATTTCAGGAAAAGGTAAAAGATTTTGAAAGACATTTTGCAAACTCTTCAGCTCCAAAACCAATGGGCAATACAATCTTTTTCCAAGGACTTGGAAACAGAATCAGAGTACTCATGTTTGATACCTTGGCTGTCCCACTAATTTTGTAATCCATTAGTCTGTCCATAAATGACATAATTGTTTATCAAATTAGCAAACATTATGTCATTTGGTTTTTGCTGCACCTCTGTGCCCCCCCCACCTGCCCCCCCCCCCCGCCCTTATGTATGCAAAGGAATAAATTACCTTGGCAGAAGAAGAGAAAGAACTGTGTGATAGTGACTCACCAGAGACAGCCACACTGTATTTATTATCTCAGGATCTTTTAGCTCCTACCTACATTTTGAGAGATAAGCTGACAGAGGGACTTGAAAGCAGAGAAGAGAATGAAATCTGAATTTTTTATTCTCATGTCACTACAAAACCAGTCCCTCATGTTTTTTCTCAGCCTAACAACATGTAACAAGGACTCCATGCACTGCAATGTATTAGCTGTACTGTAACACCTTCTCACCCTGGTAAAGATTTGAAAAGTAAAGGTGAAAAAGGATGACCAACTTGTTTCTTAAACAATCTCAGTAGAATATTTAGGTTGCATTGATCTGATATTCCATTAGGGTTTTGGAACACAAAAAGAAGGAACAATGTGCTAAATCATAGATATTTCGTAAGGATCTTTCTTTCCATATGGAAATTTTTGAAATTTACAATTTTTCTGTACAAAATATAACAACAGGGTCACCCCTAAATTACAATTAATGCTGTAATTTTTGAGGGGCTATTACACAGTTACCTTTTCCTAGCTCCTATCTTCACTTGAATGTGTTTTCTGATTCTCTAATATTTAACTGGTGGTGAGCAGGGAAAGTGAATGCAGAGTTAGCATTCAGTTATGCTTCACTGTATGGTCAGAGATTTGCTAGAACCTTGAGCTCTCTAACCAGCAATGGGAAATGTAAATAAACTTGTTTTCAGATGGCTTACTGATGTATGAAGCAATAATGTAGCACAACAGCACAAAATTATCTTTAAGGGTTTTTTACATCTTAGCAATAGAGAATGAGATGTGATCTAGAGAGGAAACCCATAAAAAAAAACTGTGTAAACAACTGGAACATATACAACACAAGAAAATGAAGTTTCCTCCTTGTGACATATGCCCACTTCTCATTTTTTTAATCCCCAAACAGAAAAATAATTAAATAAATACATAAATAAATAAGTAGAAGGCAGTGTTGTAAGTATTCAGTCTCTAATAAGACTGACAGTATTGATGGAACTTATTTATGGCCTCCTTAAAACTCTTTACAAGACTCCCATCAAATTCCATAGTTCGGGATTAGTCTCTTGAGTTTTGACTGTACATTTATTCCAGTATTAGATTAACACAATTTAGCTAACATGATTTTCCACCAAAGTCGGGGGCGGGGTGGGGGGAGGGAGGAAGGAAGCAAGCAAGCAAGCAGGCAGCATTATATGGGTATAAAACAAGAAAGTCATACAAAGGAGTAGAAGTGTGAGCTCAGATGCATTGTAAATTGCTGATAAGCCAAAGACTGTAAAAGTCTCCACATGATAAAAAAGTATTACAGTGATGACTGAATTACAAATGTATTTTGATTCCCATATAGCTCATATTTAGCTATCTAAACAAATCTGTTAAAAAAATCAAGGATATTTTCAGTAAAACTGGATAAAAATAAATTCAGTCCATCTGGCTTTTAACTAAATCCTGACAAATAGAAGAGAATGCATATGTTTCTTTACTGTTAAGTCTCCAGGGCAGATTTTTGGCTGCTTGAAAGTTGCTTTGCCCCATACTGCTAAAATATTCTGGGCACTGATTTCTGTAACTGACCTTAGAAAGATACTGTCAGGTTATGAAACCTTCTATAGTCTCCAAGCTGGGACAAGAGCTCCTTTGGATCCTTCAGCAATCAGCCTAATTTGGAGTAGCCTTTGTACTGCTCTAATTTAACATGATGGCTTGTATGTTTAAATGTATTTCTCTCCCCCTTTTTGTTTGATTGTTTTTTAGACAAAAGCAGCAGATATGGTCCCTTTCGAACCAACTGCCTAAACCCCAAATATTAGCATTCTGCAGTTGTATAAGAATAATAAAACCTTCCACAAAAGAGGAAAGGGGAATAAAATCCTGCATTTTGCTGTCAGTCATGAGGTATTTTGAAATTATGTTTCTTAAACTTTTTCATTCTTTCAAGTATACTGTTTCTACCTCTTCTGAAAATATCTGGCTCCCTCTCCCATAAAGTACTACCCATTGATCTATTGGCTCAAGAATAAAGAATAGTTTTATTATAACAGCCTTGTCTAAGATAGAATAATTTAATTATAGTTTCATCATAATGAGCACCTTAACCAAAAGGAAGGTTAAAAAGAATGACTAAGATACAGAACAACACTCTTTATCTATGGATCCCATACAGAATCTCTTGCCTGGCTTAGTGAAATATCAAGAGATTTTTGACATTCATTAAATGTCAAAAGTTTCCTTTCAGAAAGAACCTTATTTAGGTTATTTTTGCCTACTGCAAAGAAAGTAAAAATGAGTTTGCTAATAAAAATGCATTTTATTTACCTAACTGTATTGAATTGGGTAGCTGTATGTAATCTGGAAATAAGGCAATAACAGTGTGTAATCTGGAAAACCTCCAGCAAAGAGGAGGAAGTTGAAGCTAGATTTTTGGTCATAAAGAAAATGCCACAATCTTCCTCCCAGAAGTGTATTTGAAATATCCTGCTACACGAACTAAAACAGATAAAAGGATAGAATAACCACAAATGCATATTGCAGCATTTCTACTCTGCATTCAAAAGTGTCATAACAGCTATTGCTAAAGTAGTTGTATATCTGGCTATGAAGACTGAATAAGAGAATGAACACTTTTTCTGTTTGAAGAATCATACCTCTATATGCCACATGAGCAAGGAAGTGTCCAACACAACTACTCTGAATAGTAATTAAGCTCAAAGTGATACTTCATGTGATCAGAAACCCTGATTTACAGAACATCTCTACAGTAACTGAAATTTATAGTCCTGCCTTCCTTCTGAAGCAGTTGTGAAAGATTAAAGTAGGGAAAAACAGAGGAGGAAATGTTTAACAGCCTGTCCAGTATATCTCTCTCCCTTAACAAAAAAATCAATAACGTCCGTAGGCATCCAAGCCTTATCTAAACCAATCTTCTCTTAATTTTCCTTCTATTCCAAGGTTCTGTTTCATTTGCTAACTTCTGTTTCGTATGTACATCTATTATGTGTCACCACTATTCCCTATAAAACCCTTTCCTAAAAGTTATTCAGAAGTAAATCTGGCAACAAATACTCATGCATATTTTTTATTGAAAAATAGCAACACAGATTCAGTGGAAAGTAGGATTACACAGTTGTATTTACTAACATTTTATCTAATGGTTTTCAAAATACTTTTCATTACCAAGAACCCTCTGTACAGCTATTTGTGCAAAGGAGAGTAAACAAATCTCTAAGTACACATAGGGATGACATCTTTGTTGCATTTTCATGCATGGCTGAGGGGGAGTTCAAAGTGTTTGTATGATCTTTAATTTGGGCTAGGCAATATTTTCATTAATTATGTTTAGAAATGTTACTTCCAAAGATCATGTCTGCACGTTCTTCTCACAAAGCTAATGTTGTATTGAAAACAGACTATCCTTAACACCATACATCTTTTCTTTTAAAGGTGTCTGACACAAACTTACAACTGTGAATTAGAGTTCAGTATGAGTGAAAATTATATTGTTATTCATTGCAGGTTTAGTAAAAGCTGCTTTGCAAAAGTGATTGTCTCTTACACATCATGTAAATACAGAATTACAATTTAATTATGAAACTATAAGGAAATTGAGTTTGTAAATCATGGAATTATTTGAATTATGAAATGTTATAAATCCATGCTGTTTGCCACTAAGCTTACAGATTATTATATGTCTGTCAGAGGCTCTAGATCTACCATGTAAGAATTTTCTTTTAAATAAAGCCTGTTACAGCCATTAGAGGCAAAGGTCTCAGATATTGGAACTTAGAATTATCAGTGTATAATTTCAGCCCTCCACCAGGATTTTGTCCCTGATCATTATTTCAGTGTTGCACCTCGAATTTTCAGCTATTGACCATATTACTAGTTCTGTACAAAACAAAATAAAAATATCATCCTTTCCATGAAGAGTTTCCAGTTTAAAAGAACAATCACAGATGAATAAACACAGACTGATGAGACAATTTAAAACAAACAAACAAACAAACAAACACCTCAGGCAGCTTGACAGTGCAACAGAAAATTGCATCCACATAAAAGATGCTGATTCCCTTCATCCTTCACTCACCTGTACATAACTACCAAACATGTGCAATATCTGATCCACTCACCCTACCTTCTCCTTGTAATAAAACAGAGAAATACGTACTTTTAGAGTGCAAGTATCTGACTTGGATTAGATGTCTTTTAGATGACTTTTGAATATGAATATCCATTTCTTTATGCTCATTATAAGAAAATCAAGATAACAGAGAGACAGCAGCCTAATTATTCAAAATCTTTGGGTTTTTTATTACACTTTTTGTAGTCAGAGTAGCAAAGGAGAGTTGTTAGGGTGTTTTGAAGAGGATAATGAGTTCCTTTTCTGTATACATGCTCATTTGAAACAATAAGCACCAAGAAGCAAACTTTCTATGTGAATGAGAAGAGTGTACGGTATAAGTGGATCCTGCACAATCTGCAAAGACAATGATTTGCATTAAACATAAGCTACTTAAGAAACAACAGCAAAGATACAGGTGCATTTACTAATGGGGTGCCCAGAGTTAACAAGTGGTAGAAGAAAAGTATGCCAAGGACAGCAATCTAGAGTCTTCATTGCTTACATGGGAAAAAGAGACTGTAACACTTTACAGCTAAATGGATCTCCGTAGAATTGATGTAGTACAAACTGTGCAGATCTAGAATTAATATATTTTATAAGAGTGTAGAATCACTGGAGTTTTTATTTTATTTCGGTTTTATCCAATACAGAGAAATTTCCATCTCATTATATGTTCTGGCATATGGAGGTTGGAAGGACACTAAGCTTTTCCTGTACTATTTTATCCTAAGTTTATCTCATGACCTGTGAGCTCTCTAGTGTCACCACTGTTTGTATAACATACCTTGGACTGGGCTAATCTGTTTGTCTGAAAGAATTTCCCACAGTGAGATAGTGTTTGATTTATTCCCAGTGTTTATACTACTGAGAAGTGACCTACACAGAACTGGGGGCTCATGCTAGTTATTTTATTTGGCAGTAAAAAAAAATCGCATAAAAATTGACACTTATTTACCTGCATATTACTACAGACCTACACAAGATCTGATAATCTCATAGTAGCAAATACAACATGACAGTGAACTTAATTTTATCGTTACCAGTCATACCAGGCTTACACAAGTCTATTTTCATAATCTGGCACTTTTTGCTCTCTTTTTACCCTATATTTGTATGAAATTAAAAGCCTATGTTAGGCTCCTGGGGTAAATCTGTTTCTTCTGTCCTAATTCTCCCATCAGAGAAATATCTTTGCAACTTGAGATACAAGATAACTCTCAGTTGATATTGACAGGTAAAATATATCACATTACTCTTAGAGATCCAAGGAAATTTCATTAAAACTTTGTAAAGGGTTTTCTTTCATTAACTAAGTTTGAATTTGGTGACTAGGGAAAGCACCTAGATTTAGCAAATGACAAGCTACTCAAGATAAGCTGTTACTGCAATGCAATGCCAGAAAAATTAAACCACTTCTTTGCTGAAAGATTAACATCACATTTCTCTGTTATGTACAAGCCTCCTAATATAAATTACACTCACTCAAATTTAGTACTATTTTAATAAAACTGACAGCCTGTTTCTTGTTTTTTATTGTGTGAAGGTTCTTTCTTTTGTCCATTAATTTCCTGTTTATTTTTACCCAATAACGCTATTAACTGTGACTGACCTACCTGATACTTCTAATAAGTATAGGTGAGATCAGAATAAAGACACCCACTGTAACATAGTAGTTGTGCAAGTAGTTTGTGCTCATTATAAATCAAGCACCGTTGTTACAGAAAAATACACAGACAGCAGCCTAATATTATATAATATTATATAATATTAGCCTAATATTATATTATATTATCTGATTTGCAGTTAAAGATTTGCACTGGCAGTGCACCTTGCAAATACAAGCTGTATTGTGTTATTTTACTTAGCAACTTTTTCATTTAAAATTCTTCTAAAGGTTGAACATGATGATGTCCATGGTTTGAAAGAAACAAATCAAAGAATAAAATCCTGAGGTTCATCTAACCACTTCTATGTACTCTGGTAGCCTATGTTTTCAGAATTCAAAAATATATATATAAAAAAAAAAAAAATTAAAAAGAGAGAAAGAATAATAGTGGTTTAAAAGCACTTGTTTTCAGCTCAGTTCAGCAAGACAAAACTTGTCCTCAAATAGATCTTGCTGCACATAAAATGAAAGGGACGGTTATGCAGTGGAACACAGCTCAAATAAAAAGAAAAGAATGAAAAAATTAAGAGATGAGCCAAACCGACAGGCATGAATCCTAGCCAGATGAGGGAAAGATGCATTTATCATTCTGTTAAAGACAAGTATTGTGCTGGAAATACTGACATAGAGGCAGAAGAACTTTGACCACTTTAGAATTTAGAAATCCATACAGCCTACCCAATGCCAGCTCTTGATAGACATTTTATGATTGAAGTCACCTATTACTTCGATTGCTTTCACAAGGCAGCCTGGCAGGTGGCTGGTGGTCCCAAAGCCCTGGGTGAAGCCTGAGTGGGAAACTTCATGAGGAGTCCTAACTGAAATGGAAAGGAAGGGCACAGTTGGGTCTTCTAAAGAGGACGCAGAGGTGGGAATTTCCCGCACTGTCCAAAAGATGTATCTGAAAGCTTATACCGTAATTAGGTGCAACTCAGTGAGGCACAACTGACAACTTTTATCTGATTACGCTGTCTCTTTATGACTCCATTACTGTGCTTCAGATCCCTTACAGATGGGAAGTTCAAGTTTTTGTATAATGCAGAGTGCAATGACAGTAAAAAGGAACATAAGTTATCTTTCCTTTTAGTGATCAGAGCAAGTACAGATCTAAAGGCTGTCCATGGAAACTGCAAGGTTATTGCCAGCAATGGTGCTTGTCTATTCCAATGGCTATGCTTTGGACATTCTAGCTTTTCCACAACTCAGCATTTCTTCTGCTTATGGTAGTTTTCAAAATATGTTTGGTCCATTTTTCCCACGCTCACCCATACCTGTTTATTTAGAACTTATTTTATTCAGAATTTGGCCTTGAAACAGTGATCAGTTACTAGGCTGGTCTCCTGAAACTACAAACAACCACATCTTTACAGAGAGCATGTATCTTAGTATTTTGATGCATTTTCACTATGGTATTTAGAAGTGTTGTCCTTTCAACTTCATTCACTTCTTCAGTTAATTGTTACTTATATTTTATGAAAGGCAAGATTGGGTAGAGTTGTTGAGATCTGCTCTTTGGTTACATTTTTTTCCTGAGAGCTGTTGAAACGTAATAATATTTAGCATATCTTCAAATATAACCGGTCTTCTAGCATGAGTACACTATGGATGTTATAGTTCTATCCTATGACACATTTACAGATAGGTTTGGTTTGGTTGGGGTTTTTTTTACCAGAAACATGTGTATAAATAGAATATCTCTAATATTACTGTCTTTGATGTAGTGCACCTATTATCACTGTCAACATTAAAGCTTTCCTTTAAAAGTGAAATAATAAAAAAAAAAAAATTGTTCAGTGATCTGGCAAATCCTCTTTGAAAAGATTTGTCCATTTTTCCATTCTTCCCCTCATTTGTTGAGATTTTCCTAAGATTTTAGTAAATGAATCAGTCTTCCATCAGTTGAGCTCTTATTTTCTTCTTACAAATAGTGATTGCATGTAAATACAATTCCTTCATAAAGGCTGAAAGCATTGGGGGAAGTGGATTGATTTAGGTTTTTTTTTTTTAGCTTGCAGCTCTACATTATCACTTTGGTCCCTTCTTTTTTATCTGATATCTATCCATTCAAAAATTAATGTGGGGCCCTCCATGAATGTTTTAGAAATACTGAATATACCCTGAATTCCTCCTCTTTTTGATATTTGGTCAGAGCCTCAAATAAGTTTAGAGTTATCATGAAAGCTCAGGTATTTATTTTGAACTACATGTTTCTTGATTGTCGTGGCTGGTTTTACTTCTCTTGGGATCAAAATAATTGATAGACTCTTTTTCTAAGTGGGTAATGGGGGGGGGGGGGGGGGTGTGGAGGCGGGGGGAAGCAAACAAACCCAGAGTATTAAGATAGCCTTTTGAGCAGAAATACTGGAAAAGATAAATAAAGAACAAAATCAATAATGGATCTAAAATGTCTACCCTACTGTCCTATACTTTTAAATTCAGTATTGCAGAAAATGAATAAAGTGCTATAAATAGGTAGGAAGTAATTTCAATAAAGTTTTTCATTAAAAAGAAAGTATATTGGGAAATGTAACACACACATAAGAAGACCTGTCCACTTCTCATCCCATACTTTTAAAGGAATTACTTAAAATACATTTATTAAACTACTAGCAATTATTTTGGAAAATTCATGGAGGGCTAAGAAGATGCCAGGAAAAATTGCAGTAATGATGTTTGAAGTATGTAAATAAGATACAGGCAATTACTATCTCAAAGTTTCAATGAAAATCCTGGTAAAATATATTGTCTACTTTTAAGAGAGAAAAATGTACTAGTACCAAAGACAGTAATGAAACTTTGATCACTAAACAAAAGAATAAATCTTGCCATTCAATAACTTCTTTGATCAAATTAAGGAATCAATAACTGAAGTGTAAATTAGTGACTAGGATGGAGGATTGTACCCTAGATGTGTACTTTCAAATCACAGCTCACTTCTGTGTGACAGAAGTTATTTAACCTTGTAAGTCAGGGTCTACTCTATCTCCATTCTGATTGTTTTAGAGCTCGTTATGTCCGTACCTTTCAGGTGCTTAGGGAAGATAAAACCCATTAATGATTATAAGATGTCCAGATACAACTCTGACAAGGGCCATAAAATTGCCCAGAAAGGTAATTAGAAGGGAATGCATTATCATGCATTAAAGTTGAATGTAATATCACATAGATAAATGTAGATATAATGCCTAACCATAGCCTAATGTTTAATTTTGTCTCTATCTTGCCCTTTTGAAATTAACTGAAAATTGTTTCATGCAGCAAACATGAGTAAATACACCTTTGGCCCTTAAAAATTCAAAGTTCTCCTTGAGGGTGGGTTTGCTAATACATCAGTCTTGTTGGGAACAACAGGAAACAGTACAGAACTAAAACTTAATTAATCTAGTCTCTAGTTCAGAACAGAATGCAGCATGTTGGAATGTTCAGTCATATCAAATAGTCCTTTTGGTTCAGAAGGACTACTTGTGTAAACTATAAAGCATTCACTTGACAATAAGATGGAATTAGGGACACAATTATTAATCATATCAGGAGAAGACGAGTGGCACATTACCTGAACTGACATGCTTCATTCAAAGATTTTCCGTGTAGTAAAGGAGATCACGCAAAACAGAATGGAGCTCAGGAATTTAAAAGCAAGATCAAGCATAACAAATTTAATTAATTGTAGGCAAATATAATTATATTTCTTTATCCTGCTAATATTTCTGTATATGCTAGGCATCATAAGTGGTATATTTAATTTAATGGGTCACAGAACATGCATGTAAAAAAATGGTCTATTTTGTACAATAGAGAAGTATGGTTAAAACCTATTACTAAATGAGCTTTGAAAATTATTACGAAACGAAGTTTAATTTTCAGTATCTTTAGGTAAGTCTAATGATATTTCAAACAAAATTAATTTTCTGTATTTTTTTAAAAAATGGCACTAAGCCAGTAATCACTAGGCAAAGGGAGGGGAAGATGCAACATAAAAGATGTAGGTGCATGGACATTGGATCATTTCACTTCCTTATATAACATTTTAAACATATTTGTAGATCACAGGCTGGATGCTCATCTGGAATTCCATGTTCTACTATAGGAAACTGGAATTCAGACTCAGACAGCATTACTTTTGCCCTGCAGAATAACTGATCTTTTCATATGGTGACTAAGAAACCAGCTATTTAAACAGTAGTGACAGTTAACACTGAATCAACATGTTTCTGTAGGCATTCAGAGAAAAATATTAGTGACTTTGGCAATGATTATTCCTCATTTGATGTGCTTACCATAAATATTCTAACAATAGTTTACTGGCCAAAAACACTATGGCAGCAGCGAATTTTCAACAATTGCTGAAAAATATAAACAGCAGATAATGTTTGACCTTATAACTGATGTTATTAACAAATAGTCTCAGTCACCAAATTCTCACTCTCAGGCATATATTGGCAGAGATAACACGGAATAGCTGCGTATCCAATCAGAAATAATACTCAGAGACTTCATAAGGAAACTATGGGCCATGACCTGTTCCGTAAGACCACAGAATCACAGAATCAATCCCAAAATGCTTGAGGTTGGAAGGGACTTCTGGCAATATCATTGGTTCCCACATGGAAGAACAACATGGGGTAATAGTCTATAGGGCCAGACAAGCTTTGACAGGATCTCCACAGCATCCCAGATTGAAGCACTTGGCAAGTAACAAACTTCTGTAGATGACAGGTCAGGTTGGCAGACGGGCATCTCTGTCCCGCACTGCAGGGAGCTGCCCGCTACTATAGCTCTCCACTTCTTCCTGGTGCTCCTACAGGGCTCAAGGTAAGTCAGCCCAGATGCTACACTTGAAAGCACACCCAGCCCCTCCTCAGCCTTGAGGGCAGTGAGCCTGTCCCATAGTTGCAAGCCTTCAGGTGGCGCAGGAGCCTTCCTCCTAGTTCCAGAGGTTACTAGCTTCCAACCTTCACCTTCCTCACAAAATGTTTGACAGATGCTTTTGAATAGCAAAGGCAAATGAGATAATCCATAATACGCTGAAAAATGTGTAAATGAAACCCACAAATCTCTCAGTTCTATAGGATATTGTCTACATATTTTCTTCAAATATGTTGCAATTTTATATGTATAGAGAGAGAGAAAAACAGAGAAAGAAGGAAGGAGGCCTGGACAAAGGAAAAGTTTTAGGTAGCACTGGAACATGGGTACCATGCCTAACAAACAGGTCAGAACAACATCAAGATCATCTGCCCAAATATCAAGGACTGCTCACAAGTAACCGTCCATATAGGAAGTATTTGTAATATAGATCTCAAATTTGCACTTGAGTATTTCACTTTTTTTTAAGATTTGTCCTCACAATATCCTTGGGAGGGAAGTGCCAATATCCCTACCTCACAGATGAGCATATGTGCCATACAGTAGTGAAGTGAGCTCATTCAGAGGGTGATATGTCATAGAGTGGTATCAATAAAAGTGGTGACTCCCCACAAAATAAGAAATTATTATTTTCTTAGAAGAAAGTGATTAGTAACCTGCTCTAAAAATCTACATAATGCTTAATTACTTCTGAAATCCCTAGGAATAAGTGTCTTTCTCATACTGAAATATTTAAAATTAATGTTTCATATTTTCCTACAGATGTCCCAACTATTTTTCAGGTCACTTCTGTCTAATGTACAACATCTGTATATTATGGAAAGGGATTCCCTTGGTTGTAGACAAGGGAAAACTGCAGGCATTTGTAAACTCATGAGTGTATCTACTATAGTCTAATCTAGAGAAGACAAAATGCTGGAAAACAGCCACTGTCAGCACATAGAGCTGAGGACAGGAAGAACTGGGAAAGACAGCTTGTCGTCTTCTTTGCCTCATGTGCAGTGTCTTGCACTCCATTTGCCTAAAGCAGGTAATTTTCCAAATGATACAATTACTTGTAATTGTAGTATAAGTTAAAACTGTGCAGCTCTTTTTGAATCTCAGGCTAAATCAGTGCATTTTAAAGCCTGCTGCTTTCCTCAGACCAGCTACCTACTTTGTAACAGGAAAAAATAAAAAAGTTTCAAAAGACTGGTAAATAGAAATGAATAACAAACCTATTAAAAGAAATACCTTTAAATCTGTACTCTCAGTTTTGGGGTGTTATTGGACACTTCCTCTGAAGCCATCTCTTTAATATTTTTGAAACTTTAAATAAACAAAGTAAATTCAATCTTAATCCCAAGTGAGTCTGCTGTATTACTGTGGTTGCCTACAAAATGGATCTATGGCTTATTCTGAGATCAGTACTGTCTATTACTAAGAAAGGAAAAGTAAGAGCGAGGTTGTCTGGGCTTCTTGCTTGTTCTATCACCTTTCAGTTACTGAGGGCCATTTACTTAGTTGGAGATTACCTATGGTATAGGTGAAGTGGCACTTTTGCCCCAGCTGTTTACATCTAGATGTAGTTCAGCAATGGCATTATTAGATGCAAGCTGGTTCCCCACAGCTGGGTGTCCACATGGCACTTCCCAGAATTTAAGGAGGATGTACTATATAAAAGGCAGCTGTCGGGTCTGCTAGTCAGTGTCCAGGACAGAAATTCTGCCATCCTGAGTTTCTGCACTGCAGCAGCATGTTCTTTAATATTTATGTTACCTGTGCTTTTCCATTATCTGTGGTATTCCAGCAGCCCACTGTCCCTCCTAATAGAAAACTTACAGCATTCCTGATTCTGCTACGCAGTTACAATAGTGGTCAGTCATGGAGCTTTATTACACTTCAGTTTATCTGTTGTATAATTAAAGTAATAATATCATTGCATTTTATTCTCAAGCTGGAGATGAGCTGGAATGACAATTAATGTCTGTAAAACCTTTCAGATCCTGGGATGAAATGCTCTAAATACTGCAGGTGTGAGGTGTTATTACTGCTTTTACTAAAGCTAGAGTAATCTCTTTGTATCCCTACCAATACCACTTTTTTTTTTTTTAATTTAGCATCTTCTTAATCAGTCTGGCAAACCTTATCTATATAAATATTTTTAAAAGTGGTTAAAATTTAACACTAGCTGGAGACATTAAATATGAAGAAATTTTAAAGCTCTTGTTCATAATGAGCTTTTCTAAAAGGACTTGAGAATCCTGGTGGACAGTAAATTGACCATGAGCATGCAATGACTGTCTTGCAGCAAAGGCCAGCATCCTTTTGGGCTACATTAGGAGGACCGTCACCAGCAGGTTGAGGGTGTTGACTCTTCCCCTTGACTCAGCACTGGTAAGGCCACATCTGGAGTGCTGCGTCCAGTACTGGGCTCCCCAGTACAAGAGAGATGCGGACATACTGGAAAGACTCCAGAGAAGGGCCGCAAAGATGATAAAGGGACTGAAATGTCTCTCATTTGAGGGAAGACTGAGAGATCTGGGACTGTTTAGCCTAGAGAAGGGAAGGTTTGGGGGGGATCTTATCGATATGTATAACTTCTTGTTGAGGGGAGTAAAAACACAGTCAACTCTTCTCAGTGATTCTGTGACATATATACATATATGTTGAAAATAATGAGGCTGTCTATGCAAAACTGTAATATCACCCATAGATGATATTTTCATTTCTGTAATTCTGTGATATTAGCACAACACAGGCAGGCATGGTATAACCTGTTGATAAATGTATTTAGGCTGGAAATCACAAGATCTCTAGTCAGAACAGTAACATTGTAAAAACAGCTCCCTAATAGGAGTAGTGAAGATTAACAATACCTGCAGATATCAGGGAAGAAATCGATAAATATATGAAAAGCATTATATTAGACTGTTGCCCGTAAATACCTAACTTCGCTCAGGGATACAGAAGGTCCCATATAGTCTTATTTGCACTGTATGAATGCATTTTATACAGAATATTGTGGGTTTGCGTTTATCATGACCTTTGGGGGTAAGGACACAAAACTAGTCTCAATTTTAGTTTGGGAACTCGGACACAAACCTGGGATATACCTCATCTAGTTTTACACATGCTGAACAAATAAATCTAGACTATGGCATAAGTTTTAAATTGATAATCACTCTATATTTTATACGTTGTTTCTTCTGTCATTTAGTATGTCATGTATCCCAAGTACAGCACTTGAGCATGTGTATAACTTTGAAGATGTGAGTAATGCAGGTACTATGCAAGTAAATATGTTATTATTTCAACCTATCTTCCTAGCATTTCTTCTGTAAAACAGTACTGAAAAATCTCTTTGAAACTGGTAATCAGCAAGAGTACTTGTTTAAATAAACTAAGCATTTCCTTTGATGGTCAGCATCTGGTATGATCATAATTTGCAGATATTCAAAAGATAAAAGGAATAATTAAAATAGAATATTTTAAAATGATGCCATTTTAATTGTAAAAAATGTAATATAAACCAGTTTTTTAATATTTGCTTTCCATGTGTAGTTTCCTGTCATGAAAATGAATTACCAGGAATCCCTTTAATGACAAAGTGTTACATGACAAAACCACAGGGTTACTGAAATACATAGCTATCTTATAAATACACACAGTTTTAGCTGTACTTCTGATTTTCCTGGTAAGTTTTCATCTACATTTTTTCTGATTTTTCCAATACGATCATCAAAACTGTTTACCTTCCTTATCTCTCATACATTTGATCTAATTCAGGCTAGCTCTCTTGGTTAAGGCAAAAGTTTGTGGGTGGGGAGGGCGATGTTGAGTTTTATACAAAGGACAATCACCTGTTCTATTAATTTTTTCACAGATGTTGTTTTGGATTGAAATATCCAATGTTTCCAGATGCAAGTATAAGACCTATGGAAGTGTACAACTGTAGGTAGAGTAGATCATTGGGGTCTACCATGAGCCATAAAATAGTTTGGATCCATGACAATACATAAAAGACATTATAATAAAACTCAGAGAAGCACAATAATTTTTGTGGTGAGGTTATAAGGCTATATTAAAGCAGAAGATAAAGAACATGTTTCTTTTCTCACAGTTAGCTGTGTACTTGAGGTACAGCCATTCATGCCTAATTCCACCCACTAAACATAAGTTACCATTCAGTGTTCTTCTCTCATCCACATATGAATAATTAACTCCTTCACCTGAAATTGGTTGCTGTTTTGACAAGGGAACAGTGGTACCAAAATGCTTGGTACCTCCAACTCTCACAACAGTTGTTAAAAGTTCCTTTTCCCCCTCCTTGTTATTTCTCTAGGAAAGGACAATGAGGCAGTGGCAGCATTCTGCTGTACAGTTGTTTCTTTACACTGGTAATCGTCGAATAATCCATATTTGTTGAGGGTAAAGAGAAATTTTTCATGTATATTTTTTGTTTGTGTACAGGTGGTAAAAAGAGCTGCAATAAATGATGGTCACTTTACAGGCATAGGAGAATCTGAATTACATGTTGGATTTCAGAATGTTTAACTCTGTTTAATTCCATCACACAAACACTGAGCATCTTCTTGATCATTGCTAGTTAGATCTCTAAACACTCTGCAATGAAAGGCAGCCATGTCTATGCGAGCAGAGAAAACACAAATACTGCATACTGAGTTTGCTTTCTCTTGTTCTGCTGCTCTCAATCTAAAGCAATTGTCACCTACAATTAAAAAGTTGATTCTTCTTCATACTAGTTTTGTGTTGAAGTTAAAATACCATCAAAAGTTTTAAAAATAAAAGTATGGTAAATTAAAGTGCAGCAGAGAGAGCTTCTCTGTGCAAAGTGCTCAGAAACTTTGGGGAAAGCTCAACATAGCTTAAACCGCAACTGCATGTAACCTGGAGAGAATTATCAGCAGACAGCTCAGATCAAAAGTGCATCAAGGCACTGAGAATAAAAACCATTTCCAGTTTGATTCCAGTGCTCAGGAGGAGAGGATATTGCATTTCCTTGCAAATAAATAAGATTGTGTTTGATACATGGCTTAACTATAATTTCTTCTTAAAGCCAATCTACAGGAGATGAATTAAGCTAACTTGTGTCACCAGAAAGGATAGCATAGTAGCATATGAATGAAATCATTATGATTTCATACCAATCAATATGGTGTCCATATGGTTACTCCTATGGACACATTCCTGTCATAATTCTTTTTGTCCATATTTTCTGAGCTGTTCCATAATTATTAGAAAAAAATGCTGTTTATTTAAATGTGAAATAGTGACAATGATGACAATAAAACTGTGAAGTTATACTAATAAAAGTGAGACAGACCCATATTATCCATCAAATTTTCACTCTGTGTCTGGAAGATAAACTAATTGGCCTTTTTCTGAGAGAAAGGGAGAGTGTTAGGACTTTTCAAACATGTCCTAACAAACACAAGCAGTATCTAGGAAAATATACAGTAGCAATGGAATATCACTCTACTACCCAAAACTGAAGGAAAATTAGTTTGAGTGGATCACTCCTCCACTACAGTATTCTCAGAAAAATTTTGTATATTCAAAGTGTAATATTAACTAAAAGATCTAACTCATGGTGTTCCAAAAGGTCACCCTGACATTTTGGCTCCAAAAGCTTTCATTAAGATTAAGGTCCATTTTTAACGTGGACACATTGTCTGTCTTCAGAACCACTTACAAAGAGAATATTTCTAGTCAGTACACTAATTTAATATTTAGTTATTACAGTACAGAATATAAGAACACTCACTGAGATGTCTTATTTGCCATGGATGAACATGAATTAAATATCAGTTCTCAGAATGCAAGTAGGATGAGTATACTTGGACATATCTTTAATTTTCATTAAACACAGAATAGCCCAGAAGTACTGGTAAAAGCATGAGTATTTGTCAAATTTTGTGTGGAAATCTATCATGAGGGGGCTTCATTAAATCTACAATGTTATCTTCACAATGCCCTCTTCTGAGTCATGAAATATAAGTACAATTATCCATGAGGAACACTGTAATCTGGCCAAAAATATTGCAGTAGTGAGGAACAACAGTTCACATCTGAGAGATTTTATTATATTTCAGATCAATTGCTTCATTTTTATCTGAGGTTTTTCTCTGCAGAGTTAACTGCATTTCTTGCTTGTACATTGCTGCTCAACAGCTTCTCAGTCCAACATAGAAACACCAGTCCCAGAGAATGAACAAGTTCTCCCATAGAGAGGGTTTCTAGAAGTTCATTTAAGGGAGGAAAGCACATACACAGCCTGTCTAACCTGATTCAACGGTAGCACGTCACCAGACAGAAAATACCCTTGCCTTATCTTGAAGCTCAGTAACCTCTGTACTCAAAAGGAAGCCTGAATTTGGGTTTTCTGTATATTCTATCTGCCTTGGAGACATCAAGGTCCGCATGGTTGCCTTTTCTACCCATCATTAGCAATGTGACACTGACATAAGGACAAGTTAGATATGAAATGCTCTTCTGAAAACACCTTCTTATACCAAAAAAATTGTATTCTCAAAACATTGTCTTGGAGGATCTACATGTGAGAGTGGTGAGTGTTGAAGTTATTCACTCCCAAATGCCGTGCTTTCTTCCTCCATCCAGTCAGGACAGTAGTATAAGTGGTTTATTCCACCTACTCATGCCATTTCAGAACCAGACTTCTTGTCTTTCTTAATATGTAGCACTAGCTGTCCTCTTCTACACAGTTACTACCAATGGCCTGTTTTATTAAGCAACCACCTTGAAGCACAATCCTGCAGAGTGCCTAGCCCATCGAAATTCCTTTTTTTGTTAATGTATTGACAGGCATTAGGTTAAACACATGTTTTAATGCTTCTGAATTAGAGGACCCTGTATCATGGAGGGCTGGGTCTCTATGCTAGACTGAGGAGAGAGATGGATGAGACAAATATCTCTTTGCTATCCTTACCTTTGTGCAAGAGGGACACATTGAATCTTTAGGCATTTTTAATTAGGTGGCCTAGTTCCTTCATGCTAACTGAAAGGAAAGAAAGCAAAGAAGCAGCATAGGGAGTGCTTCTAGGATTACAGGTTGATATGATATCAGTGCTTTGCTCGCAGTAATTAAAGTGCAGCAGGCACAAGGAGTGAAGCCTGGAGGGGACAGATGCCTGAAAGCGGGGGTGGACCTGGATGTTAGAGAAACATGGTCATAGAGGAAAGTCCCCACCCCTGCTAAGGGACAGATGGATTTTTTTGAGAACTTACAGCTATTTTGATTATGAATTTGAACACTTGAATTAAAACAGTTAAATTGGTACAGACAATAGAAAGAAGGAATGATATAAGGTTATATGAGCATTGTTTATCTTGCTTCCCATCTGGGAATAGTAATATCAATTCCTATCTAATCAAATATATCAACATTAACATTATTATACCTGTTTAACTAAACAGGTTCAAGTCCTTGCATTTCAAAATGATCCAACTCTTCCAGCTGAATAAATTTAACATAGCACACTACTTCACAACCAGGCAGGACAAGGGGCACAGTAAGTCATCTAATATATAGTAACTCATTAACTGGCAGTAAATCTGACCAATTTCACACACGTCACCATATCTTTAAAGTGACATAACTGTATAATTAGATTGCTCACTTCTGATATATATAGGTACTTATAGTACTCTTTATAAATGTCCATATGTAACATTGTGCAACAAACCACAGATGAGACAAAATGTGTGGCAGTTATGTGAAAAAGTGCCAGCACATACAGTTTTAGAAGTATAAAAGATGACCCAAAAACCCCAAAGAATAGTGGCAGTGGATAGACAAAACTGCCATTAAAAGCAGAGCAAACAGAGCAGAACCCCCAAAACCAAGAAAAGATAGAGACAAGCAGAAATAGAGAAGATAGCAGATTAAGAAGTTAAGTCTCAATCTACTCTTAGTCAAGCAAAAGGCATAATTTGCAGAGTACACAAGCAAAATGAAATTCAAACCAAGGAAACCTATGATGGTGCACTGGATGGTATACCGGAAGTATTCCAGTTTTTCAAAGTGCAAACTGTAAAGCAACATGCTTAAACAAAGCATATATATTTACAACAGTCAAGTCTAAGTATTTTCACCTATTTATAGAGAAAAATGGTATATATCTTCCTGTATATATGCAAAATCTGTAGAAGTCTGAAAACTTTTCCAGGACATCCCAAAAATCTGATTTTTCCCAGCTGTAGATAACATTCCATTTGCATGACAAGAAATCAATTGCTAGCAACCAAGCAACTGTGAGAGCTGCCTTATTCAAAGCGCTACTTTATAAAAATACTCGAATGTCACTTGGTTCAAATATTTGGCTTATCAAACACTGAATACCAGGGTTCTTTGCTAACAAGATAGTGACCCTCTGTTAATGTGCAATGAGAAGCCTTATGTGAAAGTTGGGGTAACTCGTGGACACTTAGCTGCCTGTCAGCTTGAGAGAACATGGCATTGCCTGCCAGAAAGTAGTGTGTTGGCCCCCTCCAGTGTCACAGCAAACTAAGTGTGTCAGCCGTGGTATGTCAAATCAACATGCCTGCTAGTGACTCACCATTTTACATTATTCTGGTCTTATGGTTCCACCACAGCAGATAAAAATATTCTTCAGCAACAGCTAGACATAAAGAAATTTTAAAAAAATCCATGTTAAAAATAGTAGACAATATTCAGGGATCAATCTACCCTTAAGAAAGGAATGTAAAAATTAATTATTCTTCAGGGAACAGATTTAAATGGGAGGCTGGTAAGTGACATGCAAGATCTGGCCTGGGTTTGAGTAATTCTTTCTTTCTCTCCTCTTGTCCTTCCTTGTTTCTATTTTACAATGAAGCATTTTCTTCTACATCTGAAAACTTCTTTGAAAGATTTTTGTTAAACTTAATAGAATCCATTCGTTTCAGCTTACTACCTATATAAACTACATACTTCTATATATTCTACATACTTCTACTACCATCTTCCTCTGTACAATGAACAAAGTACTAAATTATGAAGAATGCAGTGCACATCTTCATGAAGAGACACGAAGAACACTTTACCAAAGCACTTCCCTCTTAATCGCGGTCCCAATAAACTCATTTCACACAGTGACAAAGCAGTGGAGGTTACTTTAGAATATCGTGCTACTTCTTGGACCATACTGAGAAGGGTGTCACTGCGAACTTCAGGCAACTGAACCTGCTTCAGTAAGCTGAAATTGTCTCCCTGAGTTTAGTGCACCAAGGCTTTGAGAAGAGCTCCTGAGAAAAAGGTGAATATGTGTCCTTTCTCACTATTTTTTCTCTGAAATTCTTGCCACAGACTCAGAACCAGTGCTTAAGGGAGACTGCAAACCGGGTCTTACACTACCCTAAATAAAATACATACCTCTTACTCAAGGCTGGGAAAACCAGAGAGCTTTCCCACTGCTTGTAAAAGGGCTGGCAGAACTGTGCTGAACACCTTTTTACAATATCCTTCTCTAGAGCAGTTGCTGCTGACTCTAGCTACCAGTGGACAGAACTTGCACTTCTGGAAGTCAAGAATCACCGAAACTCAAATGGTTGCACATCACAGTTTGACAAATGACCTAGGACCATCTTTATCACTCTGTACGACCTAGAACATTTCCCAGCATCGGGAAAACCTGGCCAGCATATTCAAAGCAGCAACTGCAGAAAACAAGATATGGCTTCCCAAAGTTCTCCTAGCACATCTGCAGGCTGAACAGATTTTTTGGGGAGCAATTTCTTTAAAAAGCTCAAAGATCTCATCAAAGATTGGAAAGGATTATTTTCAAGACATAACACACTGGTTCAGCTTCAGTAATAAGTCACCCAATAAACTTGTTCCAGAATAAAGGCTGTGTAAATTTGCAAAGGATATTCACTTAAGTTTACACTCAAGTCTCTTGCCTTGCAATAGGCTGTGAAGTCCAGCCATCAACCTCATTCCAGAGTGAAGAACAAGACGGAGACTTTTTCCACAAAAAAATACCCCACCCCACGCTTAGTGTAGTTACATTAGTGTAGGAACCTAAGCTACCAGCAAGACCCTTGATCTCCTCTGTTCACTTCCTCTGACATGTTATAATTATGGGTTTTGGGTTTTCAGTTGCAAATTCAATACAGGTGTCAGGATGATTTTTGACTGTTGCTGTGTTGTAATGGTATATGAAATAGGGGCACTACGGCTCTGTCTAAGCTAAATGCCTATTACATGGACACCTATTATCCCTTCTAGTCCTGTGGTCCTAAATACCAAACAGTTTTTTGTCAGTAAGGAATGGGTGAAGTTGAGGATATCTTCAGGGTGTTTCAAAGCTGTACTGTTTACAGCCACAGCATTAACCCGTACTACTTGCAGCCCTGCAGGCTGCCTCCCAAAGGAGCTGCTGCCAGACCTGGTAGGGGACACCAAATGAGGTTGCCCAAAGTGTATTATTGTTTTGTTGGTTTGGTTAGTTGGTTCGCTGCATAGATTTTAACTCAATAGCAACATGAGAGAGAGGCTGGTAAGCAAAGTAGCAAAACTGAAGCCAAGGCCAAACTTCAAAAGCATTGAGCATCTCTGGTGACTTGACTTCAGCCCTTTTGGAGGATATCCAAAAGCTTGTATTCAATTGGTAAAGATTCAATCCCTCTTCCAATGTTGTCTTGGGTTCTGGCAAAGGACCTCCCCCTAGGCTGATATTTCCTCTAGCTTTGAATGGGTCTTTTCTGAGATTTTGCAGAAAGCCATAAGATGTAGAGAACACAAAGCATTTGTCCGATGCAGAGTTTCCCCTCAAAACATTTTGAATAAAGAGGATAGTAAGAAATAACTGCCTAAAAAAATCCTACCAAACAGTCTGTAGGAAACAGGGATTATACCTGACTAAAAAAGTTGGCAGGCTTTCATTGTCTGAATGATAGACTAGTTCTGCAGTGCCCTTTGATTGACTACTGCGGCCAGGTGGATACCAGCACTACAGGCAAAAAGCCACCAGGTTCTGAGAAATACTCATAACTGGCTGACATCTGCTGGCTGCAACAGTGCACTGGCATTACAATCCCACCACTAACTACATCATGTGTCAGAGAACATACAGTGGGCTTTCATGGTATACTTATATTTATGTATAAGACAGTTATGTAAGGTACAGTGTTCTTCAGGGAAAAGTAAAACGCTATTACTTTTCTAAACAAGTGTTTTAAATTTATAAAAAAATACCTCCCAAACTAATTCTAGCTTTATAAAATCATATAATTGGGTTTATATTTTCTCATTATCCAGTAACTAGTGATTTTTTAAAAAGACACTAACAATTTAAGAGACCTATAAAGCACAGACTGAATATAGAAATAGGTATCTTGGCAGAAATATGCAACTTCTCTAGCACTTGAACTGATTAATTGGTAATAAACTATCTAATAAAACCATGTTATGTCCAATAATATAAAAAATGTTCTACACAGAAATGTAAAAAGTAGGGAAAAATTGAAAGAGTCATACCTGAAGGGAAGCAAATATGCATTTTAAGAGAGGTTTTTTTAACAGTCTGCTTTATTTTGATTGATTTATTATTATGCTCAAATACTTCAGTATTATCTAAGTTCCTGTGGTAGGTAAAAATATGCAGTAGTTACATAACTGATTAAACCCATTAATACATTGCGGAATAGGACTATTTTAGTATATGAATTTCAATAGGTTAGTTGCACTAATAGTGCTTTGACTTTGATTTTTTTTGCCAACATCTCCCCGACGACCCATTCACAAAATACATTGAGCCATCATCCTAATGAAAAATCCTGCAAACAATAGAAATGCATATCTGATTTAATTCATTAATATTGCAATTATTGCAAAAGATAAAATGAAGACTTTACCTTACGCCTTTAGAATACTTTTACTGTATTTATTACTGCTATTACTCACTGATGAGCTACTATTATTCAGTGATAGTTAACATGATTTAAGATAACTTCCATTCTTAATAGTGTTTCCTAAAAGAACTGTTATTACTATTAATGTCTTAAATAATACTTAGCCAATGCAGTTCTGTTAAGTGAAGAGCTAAAGTAAGTTGGTAAAGGAGCGCTTTGAATGTTTTAGAGTTTAAAACAATCTATAAGGTAGACATATTGATATCTAACATCAAAGCACCTTTTAAGAAGTGGCAAAACTGATAAAATCATTTGTGAAAACATCAAAAAATCTTTTGAAATGCAGAATCTTTTGGTGATTGTGCAATATTTACATAATTAAGCATACAGTTAACCTTGACACATTACAATATGAGTAATTTAATTTTGCCTGCCTGAATTTTGTCTGTAATTTCCTAGCCTGTAGTAGTTTAATGATGCTATGCTTTAGGCTACTTTCCACCAGTGGACTTCAAGGACATAAGTAACAGCTTCCACAGGGGTGATGATAGCATCTGTCCCCAAGCAGCAGGAATGCTCATTCGCAAAGTCCATTTTACTGTACTGAGGCCTTAGTCAGTAAAACACATTGGAACCTTTTAGCAGGACAGATGCAGTGCAAGTATAGAAAGGTGTGGTATAATACCAGGATTAACTTCACCTTCTTAATGCTTTTATTTAATATCAATGGAGGAGAATTATAATAGATATCCAGTGTGATTTATTATGGTTTATGACCGTGGGCAGACATCAACCTCAGGCTTTAGCCACTGCCTTTTTGCATTTATTCCCATACAAGATGCAGGGGAAAAAATGCTACTTTTGCTGTATACAAAGATCTGCCAAGTCTTACATGTGCAGTAAGATGCTCTTTCTGTCAGCCCACTCTTTTCGCATCCCCGATATATGCCTCCTGTACTGGTTGTATGGCAGCATGCCTCCCTCCTTCTCCATTATCCCTTGCACCAGAGGGAACTGACTGGCAACTCCCCAGCTGGTGGCATCTAGTACACAAAGTCAAGGAGAGGTAAAAAAGGCAGTGAGGCTGTTCTGCAACCCAGGAAGCACGCACTCCTCTGCATCAGACTTGGACCACAGACCAGTCCCTCCTATCACACAACTGTGCGCTGTTGGGTTAGCCTCAGCCTAGCTTAGAGTCCCCCAGAAAACACAGTGCTGCTGTGGGTATGTGGTGGGTTGACCCTGGCTGGATGTCAGGTGCCCACCAAAGCAGCTCTATCTCTCCCCTTCTCAAATGGACAGGGGAGAGAAAATATAACGAAAAAGCTCGTGGGTCAATATAAGGACAGGGAGGGATCACTCAGCAGTTACCATCATGGGCAAAACAGACTCAACTTGGGGAAATCAGTTTAATTTATTGCCCATCAAATCAGAGTAGGGTAATGAGAAATAAAAACTAAACCCACCTTGCCCCCACTCCTCCCTTCTTCCTGGGCTCAACTTCACTCCCCATTTTCTCTACCTCCTCCCCCTGAACGGCGCAGGGGGACACGGAATGGGGGCTGCGGTCAGCTCGTCACACGTTGTCTCTGCCGCTCCTTCCTCCTCAGGGGAGGACTCCTCACACTCTTCCCCTGCTCCGGCGTGGGGTCCCTCCCACGGCACACAGTCCTGCACAAACTTCTCCAGTGTAGGTCCCACCCACAGGCTGCAGTTCTTCACGAACTGCTCCAGCGTGGGTCCCTTCCACGGGGTGCAGTCCTTCAGGAGCAGACAGCTCCAGCGTGGGTCCCACACAGGGTCACAAGTCCTGCCAGCAAACCTGCTCCAGTGTGGGCTCCTCTCTCTCCACAGGTCCACAGGTCCTGCCAGGAGCCTGCTCCAGCGTGGGCTTCCCATGGTGTCACAACCTCCTTTGGGCACATCCACCTGCTCCAGCATGGGGTCCTCCCCAGGCTGCAGGTGGATACCTGCTCCCCTGTGGACCCCCATGGGCTGCAGGGGCACAGCTGCCTCACCATGGTCTGCACCAGGGGCTGCAGGGGAATCTCTGCTCTGGTGCCTGGAGCACCTCCTCCCCCTCCTTCTTCACTAATCTTAGTGTCTGCATAGTCATTCCTCTCACATATTCTCACTCCTCACTCACAGCTGCAGTTGTGCAGGGTTTTTTCCACACTTCATAAATATGTTATCCCAGGGGCGCTACCACTGTTGCTGATGGGCTCAGCCTTGGCCAGTGGTGGGTCCATCTTGGAGCCAGCTGGCATTGGCTCTATCAGACATAAGGGAAGCTTCTAGCAGCTTCTCACAGAAACCACCCCTGTAGTCCTCCGGCTACCAAAACCTTGCCACACAAACCCAATACATTGGTGATTTTACAGATTTTGTCATTCATTGTACATTCCACATCTGTATATTTAGATGACATGCAATAATCACAGAATCCAAGGCACTGAAATATTATTTCCCTTAGGCAGATAGACAGTCGAACCTCTCAGTCTCAAAGACTAGGACTACAGTAAAGAAGGAGCCAGCGAAGCCGTGCCTGCACCCATCCATCCTCCCCAGACTTGACAGGCTGGCCAACATGACCCTGTCTACCACTGGTGACCATCCTCTCAGGCTGCCCAGGCCAGTGATATGCCAAAAACCATTCCTAAAGGATATTTGACCACAGCCACCCTTAAGAAGGAGTGAAAAACTTTAACTGTATGGACATAAGTTGTGCTGTGGTTCTTTGCTCCAGGACCAGAGTCAGGTCCCCAGCCTGTTTTATTTACTAGTAGCCAGCAGAAGGTGTGTCCTGTTTTTTAACCACAAACCCGCTCTTCTGCCAGGTGGAGTATGACTAAAGGCCAGTGATCACTATTAAAATATTTGCACTGCTGTAAAAATTCAAGCTGCTTTAGGTTTCCTTTGTTCCTTTTAAAGGCAGAGATTCACATAAGTTGTGTGCTGCTGCCTTTCCTCAGGCAAACCATGTCAATGCTGCTTCATCTCCGAGGCAGCAGCCTGTCTCTCATGTGCCCTTCAGTGCTACTCTCTGTAGATATAGGAAAGCAAAGTCATATCCCTCCTTCTGTCCCCACTTTTTTGGTTGTATGATTTTCATTAGCAACACATGGGAGAATTTAAAAGAAATCCTACTGGTAAACAGCAGGATCAGAAAATACCCTTCTTAATACTCTCTGGCACATCCAGAGAACAACTGGTCATGTGCCAGGTTTTTACCAAAAATCCAAGTTTGGTATAGTTTGTCCCTACTTGAAATTAAATGGACACATTTACTGTTCCAAATTTTCCAGGTGAATCTGGATGTGCCAGCAATTGAAATAACGGCAAAAGTTATCCAACATGAAGTGCTCAAGGCTGAGGTGTGCTGCAGATGAATATTGCTATTGAAGGACATTGAATACCTGTCCTTTGGCTAATCATACAGACAGCAGACAATCCCAATGCAGGTGGTGGTTGACACTTGGATGGAAGGAGAGAAGAGAAGAAAGACACCAAGTCTCACTCAGCCTGGTACTTGCCGAGAGCCACATGGCACAGCTTAGGTACCAGAGCTGAAATCAGGAGCCAGCACCAAGAACCAAGATAAAGATAGCTCAGGAACTGACCCTGTTGAGTAGACACTCAACTACTTGCAAAAAGGAATTGGATTAATTCAGGGAAGTTGTCTAAGACTTGCTAGAACAGGGTGGAAAATAGGCATAGTGTGTCATCAGCGAGAATATCTCTTTTACACAGTCATTACTGCAAACAGGTTTTATGATAGATGCAAAGACAGAAAACTCCACGGTCGCCTGAGACAATAAACTATGTGTGTTCAGATGTAGTCACTTCCAGGACATTTTGAATGCATGAATCTCAAGGGTAAGTAGAATTTTATATACAAAAATGTTTTGGTTTTTCAAGGCACCTCTGTGTATCAGCTTTTGGAAAATAACAGGTTAAATAAGGCTCATTACAACTCATTTTGCTTTCTCTTTTTTGTTTGTTTTTTCATGTCATGAAGTCAATATTCATTGCTCGTGTAATAGGAGTTAAACTTTTTGCTGCTTCCTCTTTCCAGCACTAACTTGCTTCAAATACAAATTAAGTGCTATTGATCTAAATTGTCCTCTCAAATTTGCTATAAGGCAATTTGCCATTCTCCCAAATCCAGAACAAAAATAGAAACAAGGTTTGTGTTTCTTGCAGAAAGCTTAAAAAGTCTATTCCAGGCTGAGAGGCATGTGCTGAGAGATCCCGTGTTTTATAGCAGCTCTTGCCAAATCACAGTAGCATCTCAGAAGCAACCTTCCCACTCTTCCTTAGCAGGATGTATTTCACATTAATATAGAATAATCTGTATGAGCACTGCAACTTTGCCAAGAGGAAATACTAGACACAGACACAGTGGAGCAAATATAATATACTTTCATATTAACATGTACTTGTTCACTTGCTTTCTTTGCACATGACCTGGCTGCAGACAATTATATCAAGAATCACTCATAATGAACTGATAAAGTCTTCTCCTAATCACAAAAAATTGAAAACATTGATCATTTTCCCTGCATTATGAACATTAGATTTAACTTTTAAAGCTTAGATAAAATTACATTCCAGTTAAAGGTCACACTAAGAGTCCAGCAGAAATCCTTTCCTTTTAAATTTACTTTAAATTTTTACTTTTATCAGACTGGAAACAATGTTTGACAATTTTTAGTAAGAAAATGTTTGAAATTCTCAATTTAAACTTACTTTTCTGAAATACTGAAGGCCAGAAATTTGTTGGTTTGTTTTTTTTCTTGCAAAAGGAGGTTTTCATTTGCTAGTTAAGACTGATCACATTTAGGAATGCAGTACATGATCAGATAAATAAATAATAGTTACTAGCAATGTATACAATAAAAATAGTGGAAGCAATTAAACTTGAAAGTCATTTGTCCAAACATATTTATTCATAAAATGTGAAAAATAAATTTCCCTATTTGTAATAACCTTCCAAGTACTCTAAACGTACTTCTGGATAGATTTATTAGTAGATGGTCTATTACTATAAACAAGCAGTTCCAGTATTTGGAAATCAAGGGTGTCATTGATTTCTTTCTAAATTGTTGGTGATTGACTTGAGCGCTGAGGTCGCTATCTTGCCATCAACTCATGTCTTCTAGACAGATGGCAACTACAGATATTCTTGGGATGAAACAAGGCACTGATGTAAGGCATAATGAATATGTGACAAGAATGATACTAGGTGCCAAAAAAAATCACAGGATATAGTTCTAGAACAGTTTCTCTAGGGAAAACAAATTGTCTAAGTAGTTTGAGAGGAGACTTTGCTTTAAATCTCATCAAAATCCCAGATGGGGTGGCCAAAAGAGTTTGTGCTTCATTTTAGCTCGTGGGGGAGTTTTCTGCTCAGGCTGCTTCTGAAACCAGGATGAGCTGTGCATATAACAGATGAGTCCACAGTACAATAACATATTCCTGTTTGAAGGCAAAGGCCCCTCATCTTATAATTCACTGGCTTTAGGGGCTGCTTCACATGCAGTGAACTGTCGGACTGGGGCCAGGGACTGGGAATATGTGAATTTGAGGGCTGCAGTTCAACAGAATGGCTTTGCTTTACCTAGTTGTAAACATGTATTGGTTAGCTTTTCTTTCTAACCTATCTCAGTCTTACTTAGTCTATATGTGTACTGTAGAGTAGGTTCAGTGCTGTACACACATTTTATCACTGTTATCCCCTGGAGCTTCCCTTAGACTCCTTTATATAAAATCACTATCACTGCTGTAAACCAGGATGAAGTCTAACATGCCCAACTTCAAAGCAACCAAGGAGATGAGCTTTAGGCCTAAAAAACTTAAGCACTTAAAATAAAGCTTAATTTAGTGCCAGAAAAACCTAATTCTGACTAATTTATTTTAGTTTAATGCATGCCTGGAGGCTAAGCTCAGAGCTAAGTGTGGCACAACATCTGAGGCTCACCCCTTCCTTGCTTTTGTCTCGCTCCAGGGAGTTAGTAAGTTACTACTTGCACTTCAAAGGCCAAAAGTCACCCTACCCCTTAGGCCAGGGAACAGGGGGGCTATGGGTGGAAACAAGGCTCATCCCATTCTTCTCTGCCTCTTCACAGCCAACTTGACCCTAGTAAGATGAGAGCATCAAAACCAAGAAAAGGTACTATCCAAACAACCATCAGTAGGATCCAGTGGCAAAGAAGTCCTCAGGCTATTTCACTTTTTCTGACTTTACTTATTTGCAGCACAGCAATAACATACCAGCATAAGCTGGCATATGCTGGGTGGCCAGAATACACTTAGTGGCAACAACCTAACAGAAATGGCATGATTAGAAAAAAAAAGAAACTGTGATTCAATGTATTTGAAGCATTTTTTTTTTGTTCACTGATGATAAAAGGAAGAATAGTTTGCCATGATGAAATTTTAAATAATTCTCATTGCCCAGATGAGTTTGAAGACTGATTTGAAATCTTAATCAATATATATTTTCAATTATTTAACTTGAATTTTAGAACATTTGCAGAATTTTTAGGAATTGGAAGGGAAAGGACATAGTGATACTGAGACCTTATCTTCATCTAATAAATATCTGTCCTTGCTTTGATTGCTGCTGTTGACCTTCAAACATCTTTTATCACATTATATCCATAAGTTTGTTTTATTATCTTCACTTGGTCTAATTACCTGGATCTTCCTATACTGTTCCCTACAGGGAAATATACTGGTGAAGTTTGGGTTTTTAAATACTAATTAAAAAATTCATTAGTGTGTGAATTAATTTCCACTCTTTGTATTTTCCTCTCCCTCTTGATAGCCATCAGAATCTGATAGCAATATAGTTGTTGCCATACTTTAATTATACTTGTAGGGTTCCTTTATCCACCTGTGGTATAGGGAAATAAACTTTGTTACACCCAGCCTAAATGCAAAGCCATCTAACCTAGATCTAATAGGTTTAAATATAAAAATCATTTATTTGTATAATTGTATAAATAGTTCAACTGTGTCCCTAACATTTCATTATGTATTTAGTATGTGGAAAACCATTTTAAAACATCCTTCTTAAAAATGTTCTTGGGCAATATGTTGAAGGCTGGGTTCATAAATCTTATTTGTTGTGATAAGTTATGTACAAATGCACTGTAAACAAGTGTCAGCCCACTTCCAGTTTCTTGCTTGAGGCTGGTGTTCATTCAAGTCTTACATGCCTTGTACACACACAGTTTCATGAAAGTGACTTTAAGATTGTGGGTACATCAGTGGCAGCTTTTTGTTCCTATAACTGATATGTGCAAGCTAGTGTTCAGTGACTAAACTAATTGGACAGGATTTAATGACATAGGATTCAGATCTGCTATGGAAAAATTCGGGTATGGCATGGTTGCTGTAAAAACAAGATCCAGAGAGGCTGTTTTGTAAAATCACGTAAAATTCCTGTAACAGTACAGTGGGAACATCCGTGCCTGTTGAGCCTCAGAAACACCAATATGTCCTGTTAGTTACTGAGGAACACCTGTTCACGATATTACTTAAAATGCTGTTAACTACAAAACCAAGCATCTAATCAGTTAGGCATTCATCTTCAGCTCTGTAACTCAACTAGCCATGCACTGCTTCATTTAGTTTTGTCCTTTGTTTTTCCTGTTACAAAGTTGAATGAAAAAAGCATCAGAAGAGTTCCTTTGTGCTGTAATTCATTAAGATCTTGTCCAGTTGACCTCTATCAGTCTGTATTAAATTTAATAGAAAAAAATCGTCTTTTTCTAGATTAGGTCCTCATTTATCACGAAAAAGATAGAACTGAATGTCGTAATTCTCGTTGCACTAAGGCTAAAGTAATTTTAAATTACAGCCTTATACGTTGCAGAATAGAAAGGTTCTTCAAAACCCACCTAGGATGATAGGGTCATATTGGTGCAACAATGGAGTGTAGCAGTGGTAACTCAGGTTCATATTATGAACACTGAGATGGTATCGTTTCTGAGTTTGATGGGATAAAAGTGTAGAATTGCTGCTGCTGTTGCTTTTTCTTATCCTGACTCCTGTTTCTTGAATTGCTTTTTGCACATTTACAGAGCCTTAGTAGGAGAGGTTGAAGCTGCAGATCCATTGTCCTGAGAAGTACAAACTAAAGATATGGATCTCCGACTGTGAAGGAGCCTGGAGTTTTGCATTCCAGATGACAACTGCATTTGTCAGTATGTTATGGGCACATGATTACAAGAGGGGTTTCCAGGCTGCAAATCTCAGAGCAAATCTCAAAGGAGAAGGATTCCTGTCACCCCTCTTTTCTCCTGCACCTCCTGTGGGCAGTTTAGGCATATCTTTGCCACTGCCACCTTTTTCAAGTGCTGGCTGAATTCCCTTTGGACATCCCTAGCTTGCTCTATGAGACATATTAAGAATTTAGGGAAATCTTTTGCATTTTAAGTTCAGAGCAACCTAGATGAGGAGTTATCTAGATGTTTGAATGTTGTGTATGACAATACTAAATGTCAGTGTTCCCAAATTCCTCCGTATAACTGACTCTATATTCTTTTATAGTTGTCCTTCAACTCCCCCAACCAGACTACCATTTTCAGAATTAAGTAGCTCTGAAGCATCTCTGGTTTTTTTCAGAATCTGTACTAATACTTTCTGAAAACTGGCTGCAATAAGATAATTTCTATTATTTGACCACAAATTCAGAAATGTCAAGAACTCTGGTCGTTTCTGAAAATTGACAGATATATACATCTGTATGTATCCACATATACATCTGTACACAAATATCCCCAGGTACACAAAAATATAACATCACCTGCTTAACTCACTCTTCCTAGCAAATAAAACGTTCAGTGATTTTTAATGCCAACACATATCATTCAGAAGTTCAAGAGGAAACAAAGTGAAGGATCAAGAATCTGATCCTTCACACTCTTATTAACAAATTACAAAATTAAGGTTTCAAAGGAGCAGACTGTCAAAGATATTCCTTCTTCTGCTGTCTCTAAAGTAAAGAAAAAAATTGACTGTAAGAGCACGTTTGCATTCATTCATATCAAGTAGCATTCCCACTATCACATACAAGATATACAATCTCATGCTGAACACAAACTGGTATGGTTCAGTAATGAATGTATGCAAGTCTAAATAGATGATTTCAGGTGGTTGTTATCTAGCTGGGTCAGAGTTTAGATAGGGAGGCACAAAAGTCAAAAGAGACAAGCAGCATAGGTGGCCTGTGGATAAAGAGGTTCATTCTTCTGTGCAATCAATCACCTTCAGGGGCAGAGAGTTTGCTTCACAAACAGAGAAAACAAATACGTATATGACTGAGAGGGTGAAACCAGCTTTGAAGAGACATGATTACATTGGACTGGGTAGTGGCATGCTGGTTTCATCTTAAACGTCTAGTTTAGATTACACCGCATAAATACACACTCAAAGGACCAAGTATGTGCTAATTTCCCTTAACTTTGTACTGGTGCTTTTCCAGTTTCAGTGAAAAATCCTATTTACAACTAATTAATATTCAGGAAAAAAAATTCCTATTCTCATAACAGGAAATTAATTTATTAAAAGTTACTAAATGGAACAGAAAATACATAGTACATTGTTCTATTTGCAGAGAATATTGGGTTGGGGGAAAGAAATACAAATTAAATTGATTAACTAATGGCCAGACTTTTACTGGGGCTTGGGCACAGCATTCCACTTGAACTTCAGAAGAATAATGCATTGAAACAGATTTTAAAAAACTGGCCCTAACACTAACATTTTCAGATCTGATTATTTAAAGGTAGAGCTTGTACTGATGTCCTAAGCTTGCAGTGACAAATGTGTGAACAAGCAAGCCCCTCTATTTTCGGTAAGATTGGAGTCAGAGACATCTATTGCAGAATCACAGCATGGCTGAGGTTGGAAGGGACCTCTGGAGGTCACCTGGTCGAACTCCCCTGCTCAAGTAGGGCCACCCAGCACCAGCTGCCCAGGTCCGTGTCCAGACGGCATTTGAGTATCTCAAGGACAGAGACTCCACAACATCTCTGGGCAACCCGTGCCAGTGCTTGCTCACCCTCATAGTAACAAAGTGTTTCCGGGTGTTCAGAAGGCCCGGCTTGTGTTTCAGTTGTGCCCATTGCCTCTGGTCCTGACACTGGGCACCACTGAAAGGAGTCTGGCTCCCCAGGGTCATTTTTTTCGCAAAGCTGCTTTCTAGCTGGGCAGCTCCCAGCGTGTACTGGTGCCCAGGCTTGTTTTGTCCCAGGTACAGGACTTTGCGCTTCCCTTTGACGAACTGCATGAGGTTCCTGTCAGCCCATTTATCCAACAATTTATAGATGAGTGTGAGGACTCATCCCACTAAAGAAATCCGGGATTGGCCAACCCTTCCATCTGACAAAAGGTGAGGAGAACAAGATCCTCCAGTAAGGAAAGGATTTAGAAAGAGATTATTTGGGAAGAAGCTACAGAACTAAGGCAGCAGATTTATGCTTGAGTAAAGACTGTTTTTTAATCAGTAAACAAAATCTCAATCCATCATTTGAAAAACAAGAGTCAATCCTGCGCCCAAAGAACTGAGAAGGAAAATTATTCTAGTTGGTGTTTATGTATGATTTTCACTGTTAAACATCTGCAGCTCCAGTTAAACCCTTAGCCAAGAATTTAAAATGCAGTATTGGATCACATGTTCCATAGCTGGGGTTAGCACCATTTTGTTCCATTGCAAGTCTGGAACTCCTGAAGAAATAAATAAAACAGAGAGAAGATTATGTTTTAACTTCAGAAGCTGATTACCAAGCTGTTCTGTTTGTCAGAAAACTGGTGATGTGGTTAAAGAGAAAAAAAGAAAAATGGAGCATGTGTTTTTATACTTGTGTTCACTGTGTTCTGCCTGCAAAGATGCACAAAATGTCACGTATATCTTTGAACAGAAAATGATTGCTCTTGATATATAAGTCAATATAACTTATAAAGCATGAGGAAGTATAATGTGACACAAAGCTCACCCTGCAAGTCTCTCCCTCAGTTCCTCTCTAATAATGTGAGGTGGAGAAAATTTCTTTCTCTTACCTTATATCCTTTGTCTATTTGAATGTTAGGAACTTTTAATCCATTTGCCTACCACAGTGGAAAGTATTGTAGAGTTTAAAAAACAACAATACTGAATAATGGTTCTGAAGTGACAGCCTTCGTCTTATTTTTGCTTCCCAAAATATGAGTCAATGAACTTTGTAGCCTATCTGGGCTATTTTGGTTATTTGTGAAAATGTATTTGCAGACTTAAGACTTCAACAGGAAAAAATCTGCTGGAATGCCTCTCACGCTTATACCAGTGACAATATGGATCTTTCCTAGAGACAAGTCTTAACTGCATAAAGCCATCTCTTTTATTAAAACTAGACTAGAAAGAAGAACGAGGGTATATCTAATCTAAAAGGGAAGTGGCTGAAAACTTTAGTAGGTGTCTAGAATTTAAAACTTGTACAAAGGGATAACTTAATAATACCAAGATTTTCCTCAGTTATGAAGTTAATATGAAGACAGTTGGAAATGGAATTCTTACCTACTTCAATTTTAAATAACCAAACAAAAGATGCAATAAAAAATAGAATACCATGTTAAATGTAGTACAAAACTTACTGTCAACAAATACAGTTCAAGTAAAATCTTGGCAGCATGAATGGACAGTTTGATAATTGAGTCACCGCTTTCCAGACTAGGATCAAATTTCAGACTGACTTAGAGTGCCTCCAGCTGTACAATGCATATAGTCTCCTGAATGCCGAAAGGGGGGATTTTATGATAGCCAAGTTCCAAAGAAGACAATGCACTCTCCTGGTCTACCAGGGACAGAAAAAAAGACTTTTTGATGACTAAGACCATGTTACAACATGTGACACTACAATAGCAGCTAGAAATAATTGTCTGTGCTTGTATATTGCATGGAAACACACTAATAAAAGCAAGTCCAGACATAATCCTTAATAGATTTTCCAGTATTAATGTAGTTCTGCCTGTGCTTGGTTCTGCTCTGTGATCCCATCTAACTGCACATGCCTACAGTGTTCATAGCAGTGCTAGGGCTGAGCAGGACAGAAATATAAAGGCAAATATTAGCAATACACCAACACCATCACCCTAATAAATAAATATTTGAAGAAAAGTTGATGTATAAAATCAGTACAGGTATACCACTCAAACTGCAAAATGAGGAAGGTCATAAGAAAACATTAGTGCAGTACACAAAATGAAATTTCTTTCATAGAGTCAACAAGAGAGTCAAAAATACAAACTTCAGATATCTTCAGATATCTCACTGATAGTATAAACTGTCACATTATGATTTAAGAACCTGGTTCTACTTCAGTTACACAAAATCCTTTTTCATTTTCTAGGATATAAAATATAAAATGATGTCATAAAGATCTATTGCAGGAGGTCCTATCAGCCAGTCATTAAAATGCAGAACATCTGAAGGGTAAATTAAGACCAAGGGGTTTAGCAAAACCAAAAAGCACCATGAAAAAATCCATGCAGCTATAGAGGGAAACATTTAAATCACTATAAAATGATTATAATTTGCTTGTTCTGAATATAGTTAATATTTGATTAGGTAGGTGCTTGGAGTTAATGCCCTTCTTAATTAAATCAGACTCCTCCTTTTCTATCCCAAGAGAAAAAAAAAGATTGATCATGCTTTTTTTCAAATGCTAATTACTATAAGCAGGGAAAGTCTTAAATCAGAATGCTTTATTCAGTCCTGCTGCTTCATCCATTTGGATCCTACTCACATTTCCTTGGGAGGCCTGCTCTTTTGTATCTGTGAAAATAAGCACAGATGTTGACTCCACCTTCCTCAAAGTAAGTTTTGCCTAATGACCATTTTGAATGTATCCCACTTGCACCTGTTCAGCATTTTAAAGTAAAATAGAGCACTTGATTGACTCCAAATATCTTGTCCAGATTTTCTTAACTTGATTATGTTGCCATAAAAGCCAAGAGATGATTTGAGCTGCAGCCACGGTATCAGCTGGAGTAGGGCCAAGTTCATCATTCCTGGAAGCATTTTTTTGTTGCTGTTGAAATTCTGACTTGGATGATATTGCAGATTAATTAGAACATTAGATGTCACTACTACTGCACTGAGGTATAAAAAGAAGCAAAGAGAACCATATGCAATTATTTATAGTGCACTAAGTATACAAAAATGCTAATATTAAAACGATCACATTGATCTCAAGATGACATTTCTGCAGAACTGCTCTTTTCTTTATCAAGAGAATGCGCTAGCTCTCTTATTTGCTACCTCCTCCTGCAACAGAAATCCTCATACTTATTTTCCTCTATTATACTTCTTTCCTTTTCCATTAGAAGTGTCTGAATTGCAAAATTATTCTCTCAGAGAATTCACCAAACCTTACCATAATTAAATTTCTTGTCAGATTCCTAAGGTTTTCAGCAGTCTGGAAAAAATACTTTCATTTACACTTTCATAAATATGAATAAAGTTTTCTGAAATCTATAGATCTATTTCTGGTTTCACAATTCTAAATCAAAGGGGATTTGGCCTTTAACACCTAACTGTGTATTTTCAGGTCATTATTATCACCATTTAAATTTACACAAAACCACTGTTTCATCACAAATGAGACAGCATTCTATGAGTGATTCCTTTGCTCCAAAATTAAATGAAACCTTTACATTCCACAGTTCTGTTTGAAAATGAATTCCTTATATGAAGTGATGGAAAAAAGGACACATGATGAAATGGAAAAAAAAAAAATCAATTTGACATTTTAAGTAGGTATGCTAGTATGTGACACAACATTTAAAAAATAGAACCAGAAAGCCATTCTGTGAAGAAGTATGAGCATTTTTTTCAAAAAAATGTGAAACTGAAATATCTTGTTATTACCAGGAGGTATTTTCTTGACTTTTCTTCTCAGTTATTTTGAATCAATGTAAAACTGTGAAATGTTACATTTTTTACTATATTATACTCTCCAGTGGAAGATGATTTTGTAAATTGGTGGTGGGGCAACAGAGGAGTTGCTTGACTTTAGATTTGATACGTCTAATTAGAAGACCTTGATTGCAGTTGCTTAAAATTTCATGATCACATTTTTTCCCCACAGCATCTCAAGTAAAGGAATCTTATATCTATTTCTTGATTTTTTAACTCCAACCATTTTCTCTTAACAGAGTCCTGTAATGTGAATTTTATGTTGCATAATTCTGCATGTATGTACAAATTTTATATATGTGTGTATGTACATATGTATGTATGTTTCTTATATATTGCAAGGAAAAAAAATGATTCAACATCGTATCAGAGGAGGATTATTAGTAGTTAATAAGCTATAGACTACTAACAGATTCACAACTTAATTTGCTAATTTTTTTTTCTCATGAGAATTGAGTAAGGCAGAATTCTTACAGAATTCTTAACTATTGCATAATTAAAAATTGCATCTTAATGCAAACATATAAGGAGAATAATGAAGTCTTTACAGAAAGCCTACATTCTAGCACTTCCTGACTTGGTGCTTTCTTTGGTTTTTTAGCATCCTCCCTAAAGTAAATTAAATGCCCATTGGTACACACCAGTTTTACATAAATTATCTAGTATTTCATAAAGCATCACATATTTGAATTAACTGCTGACATCTCATTATTTAAAAAAGAAAAAAAAAGAAGAGATGGTGTTCTTTAGGTCATAAATGGGTAATAGTGTGATACTAGGACACTTCTGTATGCTTCTCTAAATCATGTCACATCTAAATGCAAGCCAAAATCAAATTACTTACATTACAAAATAGTATCATAATGCAAACTATAAAAATAAAAAAGATTCATTATTGATATCAACATCTGGTAAACAATGCTGTCACTTGTCATAATAAAATATCTGGCCATCATAGTGAATATTCCTACTGAAATTCTCACATATGAAGAAAGACAGAGATGTGCTGTGATTTGGTCTTCCTGTGACTGTACATAATTTAAAATTATATCTGCTGAAAAATAGTGATGATCCCATTAAACACAGAATAAATGCATTATACTGGCTAAAAATCATTCAAAAGTACACTGATCCAGAAATTAAACTGTCACTGACAAAATATCAAGCTGCACCTTAGCCAGTCAGATGAACATAATGTTCAGTAATGCAACATGGTATTTCATACTAGACAATTCTTTAAATTAGATATGTTTCATCTTCAATCTTCTGTTAGCTGACCTGACAATAAATATGATGAATCACTAATAGTACATAAACCTAAGATTATTATGCAAAATTATTGTCCCTTTTTTTTTTCCCATACTTAGGTAAACTTATATGGACACAGGCTATTATAATAAATATTGAGAACTTGAAATCAGGATTTTCAAGTTATATTTCAGTCAGAAAATTCAAAGAACAAAAAGGCCATGATCTCCCAGAAAACATTACTGTCAGCTATGTCTGTCTTGTCTCTTAAGAGTTCTTTCCCAGAGATTCCTGAATTACAAATCCTAATTAGATATGTTATTAATCTTATTCACATGAGAAAAGTTACATGTGGGCACAAATATTTGCTGGATTAGAGCCATAATATGCTTCTGGTGGCTTTTGGAGCATAAGCTCCTTTTAATTTTCTAATTCATTGAATGTACTCCATTTCAATATTAAAAATCTTTGTTCCTAGTTGGTTTTATGATCTTTTTAAAGCATGTTTAGTTTTATTTTGCCTATAATTCAATAAATATGTACAATGTTGCCAAATGATAGTGAAGAAAATAAATTTATGTTGGAACTACAGTAATACTGCCAAAACAGATGCTGCTTAATAACTAAGAAAGGTCTTCAGTCATAAGGGCTGAGAAACTTTTGCCTTGTACAAATAATAGAACATCTCCAGGTGGAGGTGGGAGGGTTTAAAAGCTAGTCAGATACTAATGAGAAAAGGGGGCTTTTTCATCATAAAACTGGAAGAGACAGCAGTCTCAGGATATGTACATGTGAAAAAAGTTACATTTAAACTAGTGAAATGCTGAGATTCTGCTCCTGAATCCCAGTGTGTGTATTGGCTTTATCCCAAACTGTAATAGGACAAAATCTAAAATAGACAGCAGCACTCACACACCCTTCATTACTCTGTGCACTGATTTCCACAGAAATTAAATATTGGAAAGAAGTCATGGTGAAACCCAGTCTCATATCGGATCTGGACAACCATGAATCAGGACCCAAGTGACAGTCTGACATGCTATGAAGTCTAGTTGTATCCAGAGACACCTACAAACAGAAGAGATCATTGTGATGGGATAAAACGGAAATGAAGGAAGTGTGATGCAGAAGCAGCTATGTACTTTTTATAAATTTATGATAGTAATCTGGGAGTTCTTGTACTGGTTCTTAAAATCAGGAAGGTCAGAGATAAACCTTTTGTAAATTGCCTATCCTTATTTATATGAAAATTTTGCGTCCTGTAATACTCAGCTCTGTTTTCAAATACTGGTACAGATTTTCCATTCACTCTGCTACGAGTGGTATATGACTATGTGAAGACAGAGCTATCATCAACTATGAGCAACTATTCTCCTTTATAATTAAGAACCTTTACGCTCATATCTAAATTATGAATTTCAACAAAAATACTAAGTTTAAATGCATTTTAAGGCAGCAATGGATTTTTTTTTTTTTCATGGGAAACTTGAAATCAGCAAGCACGGCCTTTAGCATTTTGAAATAATTAAACCAGACCCCAGGAAAGGACTATTCACAAATGTTCACAGACAAGAAACATATTCTAAGCATAAGCAAACTTCAGTATTTTAAGCTATTAAACCAGAAGGGAATGTTTTTCATTTTCTATTTAAGAGAAGCTTAATGCTGATGTACATGCAGCAGACACATTTGACAGGAATCTAATTTTTATGTCAACAAGCTATCGTCAACATGTGTTATTAATTTTTCTTACTATGCTTTCCTTACTGGGGAGGCCCTGTAGGCATAGCCCAACAAGACTATAAGAAGATGGTGGTTGTTCAATAGCTTAAATATCACAAACAATAGTACCAGATGGACCTTTAAAAATTCCATCCACCCCCCCCCTTATTTTCTTCCTTTTAGATACCACTAGCTTGCTTTCTTCCTACTCCAGTTCCCACAGAAACAACATGGACAGCTTCCCCCATTGTGAGCTCTGTGGACCCTGACATTTGTGCAACGGGTCAACAGTATCCACTTTCTAAATACAACCTTTCAAGATCCACTTCTTCTGCCATCATTTTCTTAGAAGAACGTAGTAAAACAGCTTTTTGCACTTAAAATTTCTGCCCCTCAGGCAACTCTAGAGAAAAACAGTTGTTCTGTGCTGATTATTTGTTTGTTAATGAATATGGCATTTAAACCACTAAGAGTGAAAACCCAAAACAAAAAAATCAAATGAATGTTGACCACAGTATCGAAAATGGGATGTAGAGAAGTTGCTTTATATCTGTCATGTATATATATGCATTTATATGTGTGAATATATCTTTCCAATAATGAATATGAAGAAAGTCTCTTCATATTCAGGATCAAAAGGGTGCTAGCAAGACTGCAGAATCTGCGCTGTAAGAGATTAGATGTATATTTGCAAATACACACACATCATTCCTCATTTTTCTATAAATACAGCCTTCGAGCATTTTGTGGATTAGAAATTATTTTCCACATGTTTCTGCATATGAAAATTGGCTCAGGCTTTCTAATCTTGTTAGCATTGTATCATTCCATTTGTTGAAGCTGCATTTTAATTGCTAAATTGCTTGTCATTGGTTACTTTGAATACATTCTCAATTCTATTATAACCATGAAAGACTTTCAAAGGGATTATGAAACTTTCTCTGCAATAAAGGTATTCACATTTCAAAGTAAACCTTATGTCTATGCATTTCACAGGACAGACAATGTTAGCTGAGAGATAACCACTTACTACTTATAATATAGCAAGGCTGATATATGGGTGTCATGGTTTAACCCCAGCCAGCAACTAAGCACCACGCAGCCGCTCGCTCATTTCCCCTGCCCTGGTGGGATGAGGGAGAGAATTGGAAGAGTAAAAGTGAGAAAACTCATGGGTTGAGATAAGAATAGTTTAATAATTGAAATAAAATAAAGTAAAATAGTAATAATAATAGTAATAGTAATAATAATAATATACAAAGCAAGTGATGCACAATGCAATTGCTCACCACCTGCTGACCGATGTCCAGCCAGGCCCGAGCAGCAATTCCTGCCCCCCGGCCAACTCCTCGCAGCTTATATACCGAGCATGACATCATATGGTATGGAATATCCCTTTGGCCTCTTTGGGTCAACTATCCTGGCTCTGCCCCCTCCCAGCTTCTCACTGGCAGGGCATGGGAAGTTGAAAAAGTCCTTGACTATTGTACATACTACTTAACAACAACTAAACCATCGGTGTGTTATCAACATTATTCTCATGCTAAATCCAAAACACAGCACTATGCCAGCTACTAGGAAGAAAATTAACTGTATCCCAGCTGAAACCAGGACAATGGGCCTTTGCTGTCAGCCTGAATTTTGTCTACCGCCTATTTATCTTTTTAATGTTAACTTTTTGTATAGCCTCTGTTTACCTCTTTATGTCTTTCTCAGCTCTTGCAAAGGCATCGTGAAGCACCAAGGAGAACCAAGCTGGGACACCAACTGGGTATCTCTGGTTAGACAGATGTCAGTGCTACAGCCTTAAGGATTTGGCTAGAGACACACTGAGAAGACCAAGGTCAACATATCCAAGGCATGGTGTATCAGCTGCTGAAACCAGATTTTGAAGCAGTCTTAACTCTCAGACAGAAGACTGCCAGCATGCCAGCAGGCCAAATGTTTCTTATTGGGTTTCCCCCTTGAATACCAAAATACCTAAGAACTGTATAATATTAAAGGGCAAGATCTGATTCAGGAAGAGATACCTGGCTCAGACACACAATTTAGATTCAGGTGTCATGATATTTCTCAGTGCAGTTCTTACTTGTTAGGTACCATTAAAGTTCACATCACCCAGACTGTGCAGGGAGCTGCCTAAGACAATAGGAAACAATCAAGTGTGGGAGCATGTCTTCAGTTTCACGTGTCTCTTCAGATAAGTGTCTTATTAAGCTGAATGACAATTTCCCCCTCTGCTCCAGACACTCAGCTCAAACAGTTAGAGGAAGGATCTATCCTTTTGTTCTCAACATGGCCAGAAAATAAGCTTGCTCTCTTCCTGCCCAACAGCTCAAAACCGTTGGAGATCTAGCTCAAATTTCTGGTCATACTCAAGGACTTAGAACTTGAATCACCAGTCTTGAAGGAAAGTAATGAAATGAGATTATAAGGTATATTGAAATGCATGTCAGCAAGTAAAATGCTTCTGCTGAAGTCATTTTACTTCATGGGGAATAATTAAGTATTCATGGAACTTGTTTCAAAGCTTTTGATTTGCCATACTAGATTGAATAAAGAGGACTGCCCCCTCCCTTGAAGTGTTCAAGGACAGGTGGGATGAGGCTTTCAGCAACTTGATCTAGTGAAAGGTATCTCTGCCCATGGCAGGGGGGTTTGGAACTAGATGATCTTTCAGGTCCCTTCCAACCCAAACCATTCTGTGATTCTATGACTAATATCCACTTAAGACTCTTTCTACAGTCAAGCTTCAGCTGTAATACTTTATCTGGTTTAGTCAATGCCCTTCAAGAAAGGTGTGAAGATGTTGGAGAGACTCCAGAAGAGAGCAATGAGAACAATCAAAATTTAGAAAATATGGCCTATGGGGAGATGCTAAATAAACTGAGGTTATTTAGGTCAGAAAAAAAATGAACTAAAGGTAAAAATGACAATGGTCTTCAAATATGTAAGAAGTATCAGAAGTAAATTATTCCCCATGGTTACTTTGGATAGAACACGTAGTTCAGAAATTTTCAGAAGTGTGGACTTATGTGAGATGTGAAGGGATATGAACCAGCTTCAGCTTCACACTCTTACATTTAAGTGATGAAAACAAAGGCACCCACATGTAGGCTAGTTAGCTAGGTTACCATCATATTCAGTGGAGCTTAGAGAGCTGCTCACCTTAACCAAAACTTGATGCTTACACTTGGTCAGCTGAATAAGTCCCTGGACTCCTCTGACTATTGACTAGATTTTCATTGAGTATAACAGCAGCTCAGATGCTCAGCTCGCATGCAGATGCCTTCTTTATATATACCTAAATTTACATCTGAAACTCAAGATGAACCCTGCTGCAAGAATAATTCTGTAAGTGAGGATGGTGAAGTTTTGGAATAGATTGCCTGTGGATGTTGTCTCAACCAGTAACAGCAGAGAGCAGTTTATACAGAGTTGATCTTTCCCTGGGGCAAAGGCAAAGCTGTTCTGTAAAGCAGAGTAGCCTAGCTCAATAAAACTTGAAATTATAGCTTCTGTACTGCTGTTAAACACTGCCTACAGCAAGCTCTGCTCACTGTTACTTCTCTGGGGAGCCAGACAGCATGTGGCAGAAATCAGAAGTTTCTCCCTGTGCATGCCCAGGCAGGCATAAACACAGATGACACTACATCTCCCATTCCTGGGACTGATTGTATTAACTAGGCAGCAACTCTCTGGGCAAAGGAAAGAATTAGATGAGGTTCCTTCCCACGCTTGTCTCTGAAGGGCAGCAACGGCATCATGTGCAATCTATTTGAGCAGAATCCAATTTCCAAATCAGGAAACCCTTAAATTCACCTCTTCTAGATATAGGTAGTAGAAAGACAAGGTTGTGGATCTTAGTAGGGTTTAGGCACATGCTCATGAACAAACTACTCAATACTATTAAGGTGGTTTGGTTTATTTTTTAATTAATTCATCCACTGTCATTACATATGTTCTGCAATTTCATACATCTTCATAATATTAATTTTAAATTGTCCTTATGCAACCTGGTGTCTTTACTGTGTTACACATCCATTTTCATGTTCAAACACAAACTACATGAATCTCATTTTCATTTTGTTAACTCTAAAATCATTTATGTCACCTTGGAGGACAGTTCAATGCCCAGAGAACAGTGAAATGGCAGACACCACCTTGAAATGTAAATTTAACCTTATCTAACTTGAGGAAATTAGACTAAGAAATCCATTTGGCTTCACCCATCATCAGTCAAGAGAGACAGGTCTCTTCAGCATCCATATGGAACATCTAAGATCAGTAGAATGAATGTTACTGACACTGCTTTCCACAAATGGAACTGGAGACTTGGTAAATGGTGGGAGAGAATTTTTCAGAGACTGTTCAAGCACATAAATCAAATGCACAATCACGAATTATAAAATTACCAATGGGTTTGGTGAAAACATCCTCTTTGATGCACTAACTATTGACTGCTAGACAGAAGAGTTCACATATCGTTGCTTTGATAGTAAACACCAACCTGTGGTAAAATGACTGATGACTGTGGATAGAATTATAGACACACTGATCTGTGTATTATTTTGTTTATATTTGTGAATTCAGTCTTTTCATATAATTATCATATTATGGACTGCATGCCAAACACAGTGATGTGACCTCCCAGTATGAATAGGTGTTGAGTCAGAAAATTGTACAAACACTGGTATTAATGCTGTCTTCTGTTCTGTAATAAAATACTGTACCACATGATTTAGAAAAAAAGCAAAATCATAACAAGTTATTTTTCTGTGCTAACTTCCTTTTCAACTAACTGAATGGGTATTAATTAATGTTTCTAAAAATAATTGGGCTAAAGAGAATATCTTTTCCTTGGTTAACTTTCAAAATATACTATCAGTTATGTATGGAAACGCACACCAAATCTTAGTTCATTAACCGATTATGTGCAGAATATCTGCAGTTCAGCAAAGTATATCCTATTGTTTTTACTTCTAAGCTGCTTTTTTTAAAACTGTAGATAAATGGATTAAAATAACATGTTAAATATTGTAGTTAAGTTTCATAAATAGTAATTTGAACAGTCATCAAAGCATATTTTTGAAAAAAGCATAGAATCATAGAATTGTTTAGGTTGGAAAAGACCTTTAAGATCATCCAGTCCAACCATTAACCTAACACTACCAAGTCCAACACTAAAACAATTAAGGGTAGAGTAGCAATTTCATGTTTCCTGGCTTGGTGGCTGGATTATTTTTTAATGAAAGTAAAAACTAGGAATCATTAAGATTGGAAAGGATCTCTAAGATCATCAGTCCAACCATCAACCCAACACCACCATGCCCACTAAACCATGTCCCAAAGTGCCACGTCTACCCGTTTTTTGAACACTTCCAGGGATGGGGACTCCACCACCTCTCTGGACAGCCTGTTCCAATGCTTGACTAGTCTTTCCATGAAGAAATTTTTCCTAATATCCAATCTAAACCTCCCCTGGTGCAACTTGAGCCCATTTCCTCTCGTCCTATCACTTGTTGCTTGGGAGAAGAGACCAACACCCACCTCACTACAACCTCCTTTCAGGTAGTTGTAGAGAGCGATAAGGTCTCCCCTCAGCCTCCTCTTCTCTAGGCTAAACAACTCCAGTTCCCTCAGCCACTCTTGATAAGACCTATGCTCTAGACCCTTCACCAGCTTTGTTGCCCGCCTCTGAACACGCTCCAGCACCTCAATGTCTTTCTTGTATTGAGGGGCCCAAAACTGGACACAGTATTCCAGGTGCGACCTCACCAGTGCTGAGTACAGGGGCACAATCACCTCCCTGCTCCTGCTGGCCACAGCATTCCTGATACAAGCCAGGATGCTGTTGGCCTTCTTGGCCACTTGGGCACACTGCTGGCTCATGTTCAGCTGGCTGTCAACAGCACCCCCAGGTCCTTTTCCGCCAGGCAGCTTTCCAGCCACTCTTCCCCAAGCCTGTAGCGTTGCATGGGGTTGTTGTGACTGAAGTGCAGGACCTGGCACTTGGCCTTGTTGAACCTCATACAGTTGGCCTCAGCCCATCGATGCAGCCTGTCCAGATCCCTCTGTAGAGCCTTCCTACCTTCAGGCAGATCAATGCTCCCACCCAACTTGTTGTCATCTGTGAACTTACTGAGGGTGCACTCAATCCCCTCATCCAGATCATCGATAAAGATATTAAACAAGGCTGGCCCCAAAACTGAGCCCTGGGGAACACCGCTTGTGACCAGTCACCAACTGGATTTAACTCCATTCACCACAAGTATTTTGGAATTAAAAATGTTAGGATGTATTTTGCTTATATTCTCTTAATTTAAACTGTCAGAATACCTGTATTAAATTTTTATTTTCTGGGTTTTTTTCTTTCTTTATCCTGAAAAGTTAATAAATATAATGAGTGAAGAAACAAAGCATACAGAAACAGCTGAATTTTCACAGTAAAATATTCTGCTAGTCAGTACATTGATGTTGCTCAAAATGTTGTGTTGATATTATTAGAGAAAATTTGGGCTAAAATACCCTTTAAAAAAAAGAAGAAAAGAACATGTAGTACATAATTGCTGAGTGACCTCTGAGTTACCAATTAGCACTGCTTTTTTTTTTTTTTTTTAATTATCATGGGCTTAGTCTATCAGCTGGACAGTAAACAAGACCCTGCCATCTCTGTCTATTGTCCAGTCTAGTTAAATCATTTTCTAGAAACAACCTGGCCTGAAGGTCAGGAAGGACACTCATTCCAAGACTCTAAGTCGGCTAATTGAAGCTAACTCCCAAGAAGACAGATCCTCTGTTAATTTGGTATGTGTGGGTGAGTGCACATCAATAACACAAAGGGCTCCATTATTGCTGTATCAAAGTAAATAGTTGAAAAAGTGAGTCTGGGAGATGGATGATGAGTTAAGTGTTAAGCAGACACTGACTGCAAACAGTAAGTAGCACACAGTTGCTCTCAGAAGGAATTTGGCATCTGTTAACTCCTTAATTTCCTCTGTGTTAGATTTGTTTTTCTGCATGTCTTTTTTATGCTGCAGGTCTTTTATCACCCAATTCAAGGAGATTTTGCGAAACCCTTTAATAGATGAATTTAGTTTGTGGGGTCTGGAAGAAGCTTTCCTGCATTAAAGCTCACCTTAAATAGTGAGTTTGTTTGCATTTGAGAAGTTACATTCATTGCCAGAAGATAACATGTCTTCAGCCAAAACCAGTCTAGGCTCTGAATTCTGTCTACAGGCCAGCATGAGGCTGACAAGAATTGTGCCTCCAGGAGTGCTTGGGAAAGTTCTGGGTCCTGGCAAAAAGGAATACCTCACAACTTCCACTTGTACCACCTTCTTGCCTACCACTTTTATGACTAGCTTAAAGATGGAAGAGAACATTTTTGTTGAAAAAGTACAGAAATTACAATTGTTCCTGACACTGCATTGCTTTTTTACTTTATTTCAATGTGCCCAGCAATGAAGGGCCAAGAACAATCTAGCCCTTGTGATTTTTCTAGATCAGAAAATTAAGCTAATAAAAACTCTAGCTGGTACTTGTTAACTCACATCTTCCAAGAGTCTACTACAGCCAAAGTAAAACAGATATTAACCTGGTCAAGACAAAAATCGATAGAGCCCATTGAAAATTTTTACATGATGGTTGTCCAGTGTAAGTGCATGTGCCATAGCACACCTAAACACTGTCTAGTTCACTCACTAAAGCTAGATATTCTATAATTCATACATGAGGGTAATCAACATTTGCAATTCTAAAAAGGTTGACTTCCAAAAAAACCTAGCAAAATAATAAATTATCTTTGAGCAGGTGTATATCTTTCTTGGAGAATATAATTGATCTTTAGATGACAAAAAGGTAGATCTTACCTGTTTGGATTTTCATAAAACACATAATATGGGACCTGAAAATCATTAGTTAAAGAATGCAAGAAACACAAACTGAGTGAAGAGTCGGATAAAGGGACTTCTGTAAAAGAAATGTAAAGTGAGTGAAGAGTAGGATACAGGGATGCTGTTTATAAGAACTGAGATGGAACAGTTATCACTGAAAGTCTTAAAGAACTATTTTTAGGACTTAGCATACTTAATTTTATCAGTATTTATCTTTGCAGAAAAAGGGAAATGTACTTATGAAATACATTGATAACCTACATTGTAATTAGATAAGACAGTTAAGTATCATCCAGAGAGAAACTTGATGTTGAGAACTAATATAATAAAAATGTGAGAAATGCACTGGTGTGCATTAGGGACTAGAGATAAAACTTCTGTGTTAAGTAGGGAATTCAGTCAGGTGCAAAGGCAGAAGGGAAAGCAGACCTGAGTCCATGAATTAATCACATGAAAAAAGGCAATTTTTGCTATGATGCATCAGACAAGGTATTTCTAATCATACCAAGAAAGTAATAGTGCCATTTTACAAGGGATGGATGAAAAATAATCTAAAGTGTTGTTGTACACATTTGATCACAAATATTGAAGAAACATTTATACAACTAAAAGCAATTAAAAAAGGGCTACTGAGATAAAATACAGAATTGAATGCCTGTCATACAAGAAGGACTGAAAGAGCTTGACTCCTTGAGTCTAGACAGATAAACAGTCTGTGACTATCTTCTTCAAGCAGTCAGGATGTGTAATGCAGGTTAACAAAGGAAAAGAGTGGAAGGCAATATTACACGAGACATTAAGTTTAAAGAAATAAGCAATACAAGCTTATATAAGACCAAAATTGGATGTAGTTTTCCAGATATGGTTTAACAAGTGCTGAGCAGAGGGACATAATCACTTGCTCCTGATCTCCTGGCTGTGCTCCTGCTAACATAGCCCAGGACACTTTTGGCTTCTCTGCTGCCAGGTCTCACTGCTGGCTCAGCCTCAGTTCACTGCCTACCCTGAGGGTCACCTCAGGGTTTCTTCAACAGAGCTGCCCCCTGGGCAGGCTCCCACCTATATCATAGAATCATAGAATCATAGAATCGTTTAGGTTGGAAAAGACCTTTAAGATCATCCAGTCCAACCATTAACCTACACTACCAAGTCTACTCTAAGCCAATCAAGGGTAGACTAGGCTAAACCATGTCCTCAAGTGCCACATCTACCCATCTATCACTGCCAGGCACTCTTCCTCCCAGTGGGTACAAATTGTCTTTTGTCCTTATTGAATTTTGTGAGGTTCCCGTCAGCCCATTCCTCCAGCCTCTCTACCTCCCTCTGAATAGCAGCCTTGCCCTTTAGTGCATCAGCTGTCCCCCTGCTATTTGATGCCATCTCCAAACCTGAGGACCAAGTACTTCATCAGCTCCTCTGAGTCATGGATAAAGATATTAAATAAGAAAAAGTCCCAGCACACACCACTGTGGACTCCATTGTTTTACCAGTCTCCTGACAGAGTGCAATCTGTTAACCACTAGACTTTACTGAAATAATTTTTTTTTAAATTATTTCCTTTAATTTTCTGGAAACAAAATCTGTTTCTGAAGGCAAATACAAGTAATTTACTAAAAAAATGAAAACTTCCAAATGAGGAAAAAATACATCATGGCTCTAATTTTCTGATCTGCCACTAAACTAGAGACTTCAGAAGTTTACTTGTTCCTGAAAAAAAGTCTGGCAGTGAAGAGTTTTCAGTCTAGGTCCAAAATTTTAGTCTATTTCAAATTCAAGGTGAATTTACAATAATGCTAGACTATTGCCACAGAAGTAAGCTGATTAAAAAATGTGGGTCTGACTCTTTCACTGAAGCACAAACAGAGCAACAGAAAGAAAGGCAGACATTGGATCATTTTATTTAGATCAAAAAAGAAGTATGAGAGAAGGGGGAAAATATAGGAACTGCCTAGTCTTCATTATGCATAAAGATAGTAACATCTGAACAAGGTGACATCTGGATAAGGCTGGCTATGCCATATTCAGCAGATGTTAAATTAAAAGGTATTCTGAGAGAAAAGGGCAGGTTGGAGACCTGCTCATAAAGGTCAAGCTGGTGTAATCACTGACAATTTGATCTATTGCTAGGTATAACTGTGAAAGCTGGATCCTCAAGGCAGGAAATGTGAAGTCATCAGAGTCCTTTGAGATTCTGTGTGGCTGATATACATTGAAGATATCAGAGCAGGAAAGAAGACAAATGAGCATATATTGCAGCAGTGCAGAAAGAACCATTTACTGCTCCCAGAACATCAAGGAGAGCAAGCTGAAATATTTCAGGGACATACCAAGGAGAGATGGAGATCGATCAGCAAAAACAATAGTGCAAAGCAGAACCGCAAGCAAAAATGGAAGCATGGATTGGGTCAGCAACATAACAGAAGGGAAATTTCCGCAAGCAATGAGGGGATGTCAGGTCTTGTGAATCATGATGCAAAGGGTCACTGACCTCCAAATTTAACACAGAGCTTGATAATGATGGATATAGGTAATTTATCAAACAATAATGTCAGCTGGTAAGCAGCCTAGTTAAAAGACATATGAAATGTAGCCTCATGTTTCTGACCCCTCAAGCACCATACAAATAAGATGATGCTTTTTTCTAATAGAAGCTGTAGATTTCATATATCAAAATTCTACTTCATATGAATTCATAAAATGTATCTAGACACTCCTTATATATAAACAGACATCGTAACCACTCTTATACTATGACAAATACAAGATTATATAAATTGGTTAGAAAATTTTTATAAATTCAGTTTAAATATTCTACTAATGAATAATTCTTTCGGCATTTAATGTTACACCATTATTGCAATAAACACATTTAGCATGGCAAACTATCGTTAGTTGTTCTACAAGGTTTTCCTCAGGATTAATAAGATGTGCCATTATTTGTGAAATCCTCACGTGCTTTTCAAAAGAGGTTTTTCAAGAACATCTTTTTTTTTTTTTTTTACTTCAGGAGCATGGTAATGCTGCAAGGATCCCTTTTGAAGAAAAGTATAGTGATGAAAAAAGGGGAAGAAAAGGAGGAAATCTTACACATGGTATACACATGGATTTTGCTACAGATCTATGTGTTCCTATATCAGGAGTATAATCATACAATATATCTGGAACAAAACCCATGTATTGCCAACACTTTGCAAATCACAGCTACCCTCAATGTAAAGGAGACTGTGAGAAATAGTCAATTAAGTGTTTCACAATGGAAAATTCCAATGCTAGAACACAAGTCTGATAACTGAAATAGATATCCTCTAAATGAGAACCAACTCACCGAGTTAGGCACTTACACCGGAATGGCTTCATTGAGCACCCAAAATGTAAATATAGGATAGATACCTGCAACATATAGTAGGCTGGAGCTTTTTCAAGGTTTCTGTACAGAAGTTTTTACTTCTCTCTGCCTGTTACACCATTTAAAAAGATCTGTTACTTTGCTTTAAGCTGGCTTTTTTCAGCCTACCATTTCAGTGTCTATCTGGACCATGTTCATCCCCTTTGCACCATTCCAGTACCTCTGAACTCAGTGTTTCCCTGCGTGACCAAAAATGGGCTTCTTCACACCATCACAAAGTAGCTTATTAGCTTTAAATAGTATTTAATCCATTAAAAAGTCTGGTTATGTAAACCTTAGCTAACACCAAGCTTCTTTCCACAGCATGTTATTATTACTTTTTTCTGCACCACAGACAACAGGGCATATTCTTGTGCTGTATCTGTAGAATATCTTTTCTTTGCCTAGAATAATCATTGTTCTACCAAATTTATGCTTACTGTCTTCTGCAGCCTTCTGAATCATTATCACACCCAGCATGAAAGAAGATCTAAAACAATAAATTGGGTTATATATGCACAATTTCCACACTGAAATAATCTTCTCCTATGATCAGATTTGTTACAGAAAAGTTATGCAGAACAAAACATAATGAATTGCATTAGGAAAAAAATGCAATTGATTACTTACAGAAAATAAAAATAATGCTTTACTATCAGGCTTAATAAACTGTGAAAAAGGCTTTTATATGTGGCTAGTATTTCTTCACCCACAGTCTGGCATTACAGCTCTGTAAAGTAGGATCAGGTTTATGAAGAAAATAAACTTTTTCCCTCTGATGTGCCTACTGCAGTGTCTTAAATAGAAAAATCCTCGGGATGTGCTAGTTCTTCTTTTCACCTAAAAGTGACAAATTACAGATTACCTGAAAAATTGCTGATGTTCCCAAATATTGTAAATCTGTAGCTATGAGTTACTGCTGTATATGCCCTTAGTTAAAAGCAGCCTGAATGGGAGAGGATAACATTCAGTTCTGTGCATTAGCTGCATCAAGCTAATTTCTCTACGTATGTTGCACTTGATAAATTACAGCTTCTAAATCTGAATGAACTGCTTAAGCTACCTCTGTCTACATGTCATGACTCCTTGAAAAGCAAGATATATTACTTCAAAGATTTTTGTGTGGTTATAGATCAAAAATAAATAACACTATCTCATTTAGTTAAATAAAGTGAGTATCTGTATAAATCAAGAGTCCTCCCGTGCTTTCAGGAGACAAGCTGGCAAGGCATGTATAGTCCTTTATGATCAGAGTTCCTAAGTCCATGTACTTAAAACAAGCATATATTGGGAAATATATAAAAGTCAAATTACTATGTATTCTGCTTGGAAAATATTTGATATCACAGAAATGTGTCAACAAGCAGCAAATCAAGTTTGTGAACAGGTGAAACTATGTATTTAAGCTATGTTCAGTGTTGATGGCAACAAGACAATCACTGAAATTTTCTATGGTCAGTGCTAGCCAGCAAGATCTAACTGTCCCCTCTCAGTACATAAGACAGCTTTAGCCTTGAGAGCACTTCTAGCCCATTCATTCTCAACAGCATATTTTTAAATCACATTGCAAAATGAACCGTAAGGGGGTTTGGTTTTCTTTAAGGAGGAATCTGTAACTAACAGAGAGTCCTTGGGAGACACACATGTTGTCTCACCTTGCATCACTTCACTGTCAGCATCTTGGAACAGGTGAAAACAGAGTACAACAAAAGTAGCCCTCAGTACTGTAACAATTGGGAAACAGAACAAAGGTGTGGATAAGGTGGAACGATGTTACTTTATATGAGTGAATGGCTTGCGATAACCTTTGACATGCATTTCCGTATTTTTCATTTCCACATCTCCAATTTTCATTTTGTTCTTTGCATTGAATGACATTGTTTTTAATGTAATTTTAACTCATAATTGGCTATGCAGATACATAATTACTCTCAGCCTAATCACATAATTAGAGCACATGTATTTACATAATTGCAATACTTTATTAGAAAGTGTAGTTACAGCATTAATGGAATTGTGTTTAATGTCATCCTAAAAGTCCCCATGAAACTCTGTGGGGAAAAGACATATAAAAAACCACTACAAGCAGTGTTTAAAGTTTTCTGCCTTAGCCCTCCCTCTCAGTGTTATATCACCAAGAACACATTAATTTCAGTATTATAAATAGAGATGGGCTGAGACTGATACCATTTTTAGAAGTCCAGGTCTGAACTGTGGAAGTTTGAGACAAAATAACTTAATACCATCTATTTATTTTACTCGGGATTACTCTTTTGAGGTGTAAGAAGAACAGTAATCACTCTTTATATATAGCTCTAGAAGATTCTGCCCTTAGTGTCTCAACACAAAAATAAGACAAATTGAACTCTGCAAAGACCTCTTAAGTAGAAGCATCTAATAAACTGAGGACTGCTCTGATAGATTATATTGATTGTATTTTATTTGAAAGGGGAACCTAAAATGCTATTGGAAGCCCTGTAATCAGCTCAGTCTTTCCTGCATTGTTAATAAATATTTGACTTCTCAACTCTGGATACTTTTATAGTAGTTTCATTCCTCCATTGACTTTAAAGGCAAATGAAACAACCTTTGACTTCTGCCATTGATTGCCCAAATGGTTACTGGACGGAGTCACACTAAAGCTGTCTTTCTGTCTCCTCCCTCTATATTTTTCTCAGAAACACAATTGTATGAAATGTGCAACTGTCCTGATTTTCAAAGAATACACTTGGAAAGAAGATGCCCTAAGATTAAAAATAATGTGTGTTTGGGTGGGGTTTTTTTGTGGAAACTTAGTGCTACTGAATTAAATTTGAGCATAGCAAGGCATATGACAAATATAATTTTTCCTATGCAAGTATGCATGTACATATATTAATTATATTCAAGCAGGATTTTGTGGTTTATCCCTAAATTTAAAACATTAATTTAAAAGTGGCATTATAGTACTAAGTATTTAGATGCAGTCAAAATGCTCTTAGAAGAGCAGGTTGAGCTGAATGCACGTAAAATATTTTCCCATATGACAGTACTTTCTAAGTTTACATGCCTGTTACAAATATATTAAAAATTACAACATTGCAGTGTGAATTCTGTGACCTGTTCACTGAAGTGACTCTCTGCATATCCAAGAATATAGTAATGGGTTTTGTCTTCAAGAAACCCTATAATTTGGCCACTCCTTATCTGAAGGATTCTCATCTTGCCCTGTAATGAGAAAGATCATCCATTACAGCCATTGTTACTTTCTTACACAACTGATGGAAGTGCTCAAGCCACGTTTCGGAGCTGGAGCAGAAAAAAAGGCATTTCCTGAAAATACCATCCCAACGGCAAGATGTGCTTTCCCCCACATTGTGAGGAGAGAGAACTGACTTTTTGAGTTTGTAGAGATGAAGATCTACAGCCTTATATTCCCTGAGAGACATAGAAAGGGGACAGAGTAAAAGCTGGAGGAGGTTATATTGCAGCATATTTACACATTATAAATGGATGCTGAAATTGCAAGTGTATAAGCAGTGGGAGGCTGGCAAATGTGCATATATGAGATCATTGTTTGAATTAAATTTTTTAGGTCATGCAGAGCATGGGACAGGACACTTAGTAATGCAAATATTTATTTAGCAGATGAAATTATAAGATTCAGGCCTAGGCATTATTACTTTTTTGACTACTTGTGTACCCTTGCACAAAAATCACCCAAGCTGTGATTTGAACTGTGCCTCTGGTAGGGCGCAGTATTACACTTGTAGCACAAAAACTGGGTTGGTCTTAAGAGTGCCAATGACTCCAGCGCCTACTTTGCAACTGGTGACACCAGTGAGAATATGACTGTAGTTTTCCTTCTTCAAATTTGGTATCTCGCATTTTAAAGCCTGCGACATTCATCAGAAAAGCAGATAGGGCATATCTGATCTTTACAGCAGATGAAGTCTCTTCTGACTGTTTCAGCATGTATAAATGGATTAGCTTTGAAGAAAATATGCTAGATATTAACCTCTCAGTCAGGGATCAGCATAACGGGGCTGCTCCCAAGGAAGAAAGAGGCAGGAGTGGAGGGTAACCACAGCACAGACCATGCAGTGCCCTCCCTGACCAGGGCGCAGTCCTGCAGGTCCTGAGCAGGGCCAGGCTGGTGGCAGTGGCAGATCCCATTGACAATCCCAGACAAGGAGAGGTGGTGAGGCAGGTCCAGGGTCCAATTTTGGGACCCCAGTCAGGAGCAGCAGGAGGCAAGGCAGGAGACAGGACTGGAGGTAAGGCTGCCCATAACACCAGCCTGAGGTCCATCCAGGAGACAGGGCCAGAGAGGAGGCTGGAGATAAGCCTGGAGACAAGGCTACCTCCAGCATCAATCAAGCTGCAGACCCTCCAGGGAGGCCAGTCAGGATGGCAGGGACAGAGCTGGGCGCAGGCCTGCCACAGCAGTGCTCAGGCAACAGCTGAACTGGAGATGCTGGGCTCATGGGGAGGGGATTTGTGGGAGGATCCCAGATGTGGCTTCTGGGGGAAATTAAGCCTCTTGGTGCACTCTGGGGCTTGACTATCTTTTTTTAAAATCATTAATTAAATTTAAACATGGTTTTACCATAGTTTTTACATTATAATTACTCCCCCTTTTAAAAAGCAGTCTATTTATGACATTGTACAATCCATGACCTAAATTAAGAACTACATTTACTATAATCATTTAACATTATTTACGTTATTGAAGGCTACTATTCAAGCAGCATTTTTTAAAAAATTAAATGACTGCATGTTGTGGTTTAACCCCAGCCGGCGACTGAGCACCACACAGCCACTCACTCACTCTGGTGGGATGGGGAGAGAATCAGAAGAGTAAAAGTGAGAAAACTTCTGGGTTGAGATAAGAACAGTTTAATATCTGAAATAAAATAAAATAGTAGTAATAATAATAATATACAAAGCAAGTGACTCACGATGCAGTTGCTCACCACCTGCTGACCAATGCCCAGCCAGCCCCCGAGCAGCGACACCCCAGCCAGCTTTCCCCCAGTTTATATACTGAGCGTGATGCCATATGGTATGGAGTATCCCTAAATCCAAACCACAGCACTATACCAGCTACTAGGAAGAAAATTAACTCTATCCCAGCCAAAACCAAGATACTGCACTTGAAGCAGTTACCAGTTAAGCACAAGTGTGCTGGGATGATAGTTCAGCTGAAAGCAGCAGCAGCAGCCTCTCCTGCTGGGCAGAGGGAATACCTTTTCCATGTACCCTCCAGCTACTCCCACAGCACTCCTGGGCTACTTCCATGAGATTCCACCATCTCACTGAAGACTACTGGCCAAAAAACTATTTAATTTGGCCTCAAAAGGCAGTCATGGGTAAGATACTATGCCTCTGGTACCCTGAGAGCTCCTTGAACAAATGCGTATATCTTGGCGTATAATTGCAGCTCTGGGGAAGTGTTTCTTGCACCATGCCTAACAGCATTTTTGGCTCATTCAAAAGAAGCACACAGCCTGCTGTCATTAGATGATAAACCAGGCAAGACTAGGAAAGTGGAGGATATTCATAGATTCCAGTGGTCACCGGTTCAGCTACCTGAGATCTTAATCACTGGGTGTAGTCCAGCTGATGAAGTTAAACTCAGGCAACTCAGGGTCCCATTTCTTTGAACGAATGTGACATAGCATGAAGAGCCAGAAAAATGCTACATCAATAGTAGATCTGGACAATAAGGACCATCCGGCTTTAGGAGATCCATCTGCATATTCACTGCAGCTATGGCATTATCATTATGCAGACTGCCAGAAAAAATACCAATATCTTATTCAGCCAGAACCATTTAAGAAATAAATATACCTCTTTGATTATATTTTTTGCTCCAGTACCTCACCTTGCTTAATTGCTTATACCATATAAACAATAAATTTGTATATCAAAAGTGTCAGTATTTAGATCTTTATCTGACATACTGAAAATGACTCACCATTGTTTTGCTATTTATTGGTCATGGTCAGTGCTACAAATTCAAATTCATGTTATTATTTGAATGGATCAGGTTTTACTTTAATGTATCCTATATCATTCAAGAAGGAGTCAATGGGGCAGAAGCCATTTACATAATGATTGCATAATTGCACTGACTTTTTGTGCCATAAGAAAGAATGTTGAACTTAACTATTCACATCATGAGTAGAATATGAATGTTTCTGGAAAAAAATCTTTTCATTCACTCAACATATGTATATTCTGTTGAGAAGGAGAGGACCTGCTCACCTAGGAGAAATGAGACCATGATGTCTTGTCGGAATATTAAGCAGAGAAAAGTAGTTTATGGCATGATTTCAAGTGATCACAAAATTTTTCTGGACACAGCCAAAATGTAGATGCCTAAGACTCAGAGAGACAGGATTAAGAATGATTCCCTTCTGATGTTCTCTAACACTGTAGCTAACTGGCATCTCCATTTTGAACAAAAAATATCTCTACTTGGCCACTTTCACAGAAACACAAAGACTGAATACCTAGCCCATGCTTAAGCTTTGCTGCCATTCAGAATGGGAAAACCTCTTGAACGTCAACTCCAAACCACATGTAATGCAGATATTTGAGACAGCACAAAGCTGCATACCCCTGTAGCAAATATTAAATGTCTCTTTGTTTCAGGAACATTTCTCTAGGAAAAACTTAGTGTGAGTACCTTTCTCATAGCAACCTAGTGCCTAGAAGGAACATGGCTTGCAGATCTCGTCAATCTAAGGGATACATATCTTCAGGGGCTTCAACAAAAATTACCTGAACGGGTTGGCATAAGGGAAGTTTTTAGCCACATTCTAACTATTGCATTTAAGCTGGGCACTGTAAAAATGAACGCCTGACTTGTTTAAGGTAATTTTGTGAGAAGGGCAAAACAACTTCACTGGACAAAGTGAAAAACTGCAAGTCACGGAAAGGCAATAAAGTCACTTATTCCAATAACGTGTAGCTTTTCACAAGCCAACTAGCCATCAGAAATTACCAGTCAAACACTCACATCAATGATGTGGCTTTTCTAATCCCCTAATTTCTATTCTGTCTTCACAAGGCAATACTTCTGGCTTACAGTAACTAAGAAGATAAAAATCCTTCCAAATTACAGCACTGCCTAACTCAAGAGGAGATCTGCAAAGCAGCATCAGTCAGCCAGCATAACATTCCAAGTGAAATAAATTGGGTCATTGGGTCAGCACTAGCTGAGAGGCCAAAAATGCAATTTTAGCTTCTAATGGCTTCTTTCTCCATATGTTCCCTGGCTTGTCAATGCTTTTTTTGTCTTTTGCCAGTGCCCTTGTACAAATATTCTGGGAGAGATATTAGGCATAAAATTTTACCACCAGGTGTAGCACATATTTGTTATATCATACATTATGCATTTTATATATATCTCATATTTTCTTCTAGGACTAAATTTGTTCTATTTGGCCTTCTAACAGAGCACAGTGCAGTATAACTGTAGAATGCAAGTTGTAGTTGCTGCTTGTAACCTGCTTTTGTAAGATCAATGCTGCATTTCAACTTCTAGATGTTGGATATGTAGGTCAATTTATGCCCATTCACACATAGGAGAAAATGCTAGTCAACCTATGAAATACACAAATAAAACTCAAAAGTTAAGCATTCACTTAATTCAATGGACTTTTCCTCATAGATCTGAATCATTTCAAGGAGATCCTCGTTCCTTTAGAAAATCTCTTGCTTTAGTGTTGTTTCAAAAGTAGATTTAGAAAAAAATCTAAATATTGCCAGATAGAAATTCTTCACCAACATGTAAAAGTCACAGTTGGGCAGTTTGGGTGACCTGAGGCAAATGAAAGCCAAACAAAAATGTAACAAATATTGAAAGAGAATAAGACAGTCAGCTTGCCAACACCATGACAATGATCTCATGATATCAGCATGTTCTTCTCATTATGCTGACTCAAGTATGTGATTTACCTAAGTATTTGAATTGTCACAATTCTCTTTTGGCCAAAGAAGAAAGTTATTTCAACGTAGTACAAGTTTGGCACGTTTTATGTTTTGAGCAGCCAGAGTTTGAAATGTTGGATGTCCATCGACTGTGTATGCAGTCAGGATTTGTAAACAAGTTCTAAATCCACACATTTTGCATCTAGCCATGTACAGGAAAAATAATGGGAGCATATGTTTTCATGTCACAGTGCTCCAGGTTAGGATTTCTAGCAGTATTATTTCATCAGAAAGAAACGCACCACCAGAGCCCATGGGCACAGATTTAAATATTTCAGAAAGTCTTAGGCTAAGACATGCTGCTACCATTCTAGTATATCCTGAAAGAACTGCTTCCTCTACTTCTCAAGATTCTTCTCTGAGGGATGTTAGAAAAATGTTAACATTGTAATAAGATTCAAGTAATTATTTTCATTGTAACAGAAAATTTCTGCAAATAGCTTGCACAGCAGACTGGCTATTGATGACTGATTTGGCTTTGTTGTTTCTATGGATGAAATATTATATAGAGGATTGTCCTGGTTTCAGCTGGGATAGAGTTAGTTTTCTTCCTAGTAGCAGGCATAGTGCTCTGTTTTGGATTTAGGATGAGAAGAATGCTGATAACACACTGGTGTTTTAGTTGTTGCTAAGTACTGCTTATGCTAGTCAAGGACTTTTCAGCTTCCCATGCTCTGCCAGGCGCACAAGAAAGCGGGGGGAGGCACAGCCAGAATAGTTGATCCAAACTGACCAAAGGGCTATTCCATACCATATGACATCATGCTCAGTATATAAACTGCGAGGAGTTGGCCGGGGGGAGCGATCGTGCTCGGGAACTGTCTGGGTATCAGTCGGCGGGTGGTGAGCAATTGCATTGTGCATCACTTGCTTTGTATATTATTATTATTATTACTATTATAATTATTATATTGTTATTATTATCATTACTCTTTTATTTTATTTCAATTATTAAACTGTTCTTATCTCAACCCAGGAGTGTTTCTCACTCTTACTCCTCTGATTCTCTCCCCCATCCCATCGGGGCAGGGGGAGGGAGTGAGCAGCTGCGTGGTGCTTAGTTGCTGGCTGGGGCTAAACCACGACAAGGATTCATCAGAGGGTGTGTCTTAAACTGAACTTTCAGTTGAAGAGCAGAGTAGGAAAAAAAAGACAAAATTAATTGTAACTGCCTCCTGATGTGAGAACTCCAGGATGAAATACTTAAACAATAATGTGCAACCTCTCCTCTAAAATTTCCTTAGCACCAGATTCCTGGACAGCAACTAATTCGTTCAACCTTTAAAAAGAGTTTCAGGGCAATCTGTAACTGGTAGGCTGATTTCATCCCTGTCCACATTAGGTGAAACTATAATAATGAATAGAATTAGGAGGATTATGGATGATATGAGAGCGGGAGGAAAAAATTAAAACATATTTTCTACATGAAAGTTACACCTCCATGACCTACTTACATTCCTTGAAAAAATCAACGGCAGAGAGACAGAAGGTGTCTGAATTCCAAGTATTCCAAGAGTCCCAGTCCCTCCCCAGCCTTTTAAAGAAACTAAGCTGCTATACAATAACAAAGTAAGTCCACACATAACTAAATACTTAGTTAAAATATAGGAAGAAAAGGACAGAAGTGATCAGTTTTCACAGTAGAATGGCATTATCGGGGATGTGTAATAATATTAATCCGTATCTTATTGATGTTAGTCTACAAATCCATGAATGATCCAAAAAAGTGTAACGATTGGCAAAGTTTTCCATTGAAAGTAAGTTATTAAACACAATGAAGGCAAGGTCCAATGGTGAAAAAGTGTAGAAGGACCTAACATGAGTAAGTGGATGACAAAATGGCAAATGTAATTTAAAGTACCTTGATATACAGTGAAGTACATGAAAGAATAGATCCTACCTTTGCATATAAAAGGAACTGACTATTGCCAGTCAGGAATGAGATCTTGGGACTAAGATGCATGAAAAAGCCAGCTAAACAGCTGTCAAATAAGCAAGTCAAATGTTGTACATTTTTAGGAAATAGAGAACCAGAGATCATTATTATACCGATATATAAATACATGGTGTGTCTGCATCTTGACTACAGGTAATTCTAGTTCTTTCCACCAAAAAGGGTGCAGGGATAATCAAAGACATGGAACAGCTTGATATGAGGAACAGGTAGGTTTCTTCAGGCTGAGAGGGGCTGTGATAGCAGTCCATAGAACACTGAATGACGTGTGGAAGGAAAGCAAAAAGCAATTGTTTCCTGTTTCCCCCAATAAAAAACTAGGAAACTTCAAATGAAAGTAACAGGACACAAGCTCAAAAACCAAAGAGAGTGCATTTCACACAATGCTGAATTAACCTGTGGCACTATAACACATATTTTTGTAGATACTAAGTATTCTTGTCAAGGAAGAATAATCTACTGGGGGCTATTAAAGAAGCATCACATCAGACTCCTGAAGTCCCAGGGCCATCAGCTGAAAGGTTAATTTTTTTAAGTGTCACAATATGTTGTATGCTTGCCCTGTTTTTATCATCTTCCTAAGGAAGGGCGTATAAAACTATGGGAACCACAACAAAGCCTAGAAGGACATTTTTCTAATCTCTTACCATTGTTTTATTATACTCAAATCAGGTTTACATTTAAAGAATCTTTACCAATATGCAAAACCCCTGAAATAAAATTTTTAAAAATAACAAAAAAAAAGTTATTCCTCTCCAAAATGATTTTTTTAAATTTTTTGTCCTCACCACTTTAAACTCTAATTCTTGTGTTGTGAGAACATTTTCTTTCAGCATATCTAACACCAGATTCCTCGTAGCAGTAAATTTGAAAATGTCCTGAGAACTTAATCATGTGACCTCCAGCCAAATTTGGGGAGCTTGAAGCTACCTATGATTATTTACCAACTAAGTGTTATTCCCACATAATACCACACATGTATGCAGATAAAAAGCAGAGGACAAAATCCACCAGATTGCACCATGCTAGTTTTAGCCAGGCATCATCCTGGTCCTGCGAAGAAAGTATATTTTTTTATTGAATGCTAAGATTGTCAGCAATACTGTAAACTAGAATAAAACTAAGGATGTTTTTTAATAGGCTGTGTCAAATAGAATTAATTCATCATAATCTTATTTCACATTGACCACAAAATATCCATTCAATCATTTTCAGACTTCCTGCTGTTTGGAGAAGATCAGAGAGAAAAAGCTGCAAGCACTGAGTATTTAAGCCACCTAATTCTTCCAGTTATGAGAAATCTGAGGATGTTGTCTTGCCATAATAAAAATCCTTTTACCTATCACTAGCATCTAGCAATTGCATTGATCATCCTGCTTTCCTCATTAATCATAATAAATTTCAATGACCAATGAGTTATGACACAGCGTATTTCTGTTCATTTTCCATGCCAAGGCATGGTTTGAGTTTTGGGCACAAATTATGTGACTCCTTTTATCACTGTTTAATTTACATCTTCTGAGTCTCTCCCATGAATCTTTTATTTTTACTATCATAAGGTAGCAACTAGCTACAAAGACTAAACTGTTTTCTTCAATTTTCTGCTTACATTATTGTTCTTGAGCATTAAAACTGACTTTGAAAACTTTGTACATCTTTAAAATTAGTAGAGTTGGAACCATAAAGCCAAGGTTCTCCAACAGCAGTGAGGACAACACTAATTTGTGTAAGACCTGGAAACTGGAAGTGCTCTGGAGTGTCAGTGCTCTCCTACTCTGTGGTTAAAGTATCTTGACCAATAAAGACTAAAGTTCATAAAGGAATGAATACTTCATATCTCCTGGCTGTAGCTCAAATACTGCAGCAGCTTTAGAATAGATTTTAAAATTAAATCATTTTGTGATCTGAGTATAAGAATATCCAAGCTGATTTGGTTTTCCTATACAACTATGAAAAGGACAAACGCAATATTAGGAGATACATTTCCTGCAGCTGTTGCTGCCCAGCTTCTTGGTATTGTGGAAAAAATCAACCTTTGCTCTCAAAAAGATGAGGAGCTGGCACCATGCCCTCCTGCTACAGTCTGGGGAGAAGGAGAGGAAGGACAGACTGATTGGGACGGGTCCATAGGGCAAGCGAGCTGAGAGCCAGAGTGACAGCCAGGCTGGATGGGCAGGGGCCTTACTGACCCATGAGCTGTCCCACAGCCCCCAAATGAAGCAAGCAGAGCAGGTCAGTGATGGTCACCAGGGTCAGCCAAGAGCTCAGTAATCTCCAGAGAAGTTCATGGTGACAAGGAAGGTCCAAGGTCCAGTCAAGGAGCCAAGCCATGGTCAGGATCAGAGAGGTCCATGGGCACAGGCACAGGCATCTGCACCAGCAAGGACCATGGGCACAGACATGGTCCATGGGCACTGTAGCTTAGTTGAGGACCCAAGGATGAGGGTCTGAGCTAACACACAGCTCACAGCTGAAAAGAGTCCCTAGGTGCTCCCAGGACAAGCTACCCTTCTCTGTGGGAGTCTGCCCTTGCTCTGGATGTCTTTGAAAGCAAAATAAACATAGTCAGGGCTCAGGCGTGAATATGGCTCACAGTTGTCCCTGGTGCTAAATTGCTAGAGCCGTCCCTGGGCATGATTTTGGCTCAGGCCAAACAACATTGGTGCAGCCCAGTCAATGGCCATAGTGATTTAGGGGCCAGTTTAGGGTCACATAGGCCAGTGACCCTTCCCCACAGCTGCTAACTTAAGGGGTTTACTGGTTTGGGGAGGAGGAATGGAAATAGGATTTAGTTGTATAGACACAAGCTAAACTGTGCCTGTCAGACCCATGGCCAGAAAACAGGTCCTGGCCTTGTCTTCCCTTCCAGCATAAACACCTGTGATTTTTTATTTTTTTTTAAAGTGCAAAGAAGTGACATTTCAGGCTACAATATGAGGGTTTGGACAGCAATGGTTTGGGGCTGTTGGGCTTTTTCCTGATATATTTTTGCTGGCAGTGAGGGCATAAATCCTACAATTTCTTATGTCAGCTGCATTAAGGAGGGCTTAAAATGAGAGCTAATGGATGTAGTCCCAGGAACCTAGGTCTGACAGCAGTACATATGCAGCCCACCTGCAAATAGCAGCCCACCTTCTGGCTTGCTCTTCATCAGGAGTGAAACTGATTTTGTGGGACTCAGAGCCCTAATAATCTAGGATCATGTTTAGCTTCTTATTCCATCTGTTATACGAGGCCCTGAAGTTTCATCCTTTGTGACTTACAGAGAGCTGCGGAGATTGTCAAACAGAAATTTCACTGTAATGTAAGTATTTGAAGATTATACTAGATGGCTCTGAGAAAGTAAATTCTGCCAGATTTGCAAGAAAATTGCACTCCAACTAGCAATACAATGTTATGAGATATTAATGACTTCCATGTGGGTAATATGTATGCAAACAAAATGCACTGTATTAACTTACAAGAATAAATTAATAGAATTTCGGTAGGCAGTGCATTAGTAGACACCTGTGTTTCTCTTCAATATCAATACGCTGCTAAAAAAGCCAGCATTTATAGGGCTCAGATTGTGAGCATTTAGATGTATACAATTGGATATGAATTAATATAAATCATAAACCTGGTCAATTTTTTTTTTTTTTTTTTTTTTTTGCTTGAAAGCTACCACTGAAATTTGTTCACTATCTCTCAGGATAAAAATAGCTGTAGAAAATACACTTTTTAAAAATTTTTGTTCTTTTCATTGAAAACTCAAAGTCATTCAGTTTTCTGTATGTGGCAATGTGTTGAAAAATATAAAGAGGTGTTCAAGCAAAAATGAAATTTCTGGTTCTATTTAAACTTAAATACACCTGAGCAGGCCTAGTAATGTGTTGGTTTGTACATGTAAGAGTTTACTAATTTATAAATTTGAGATTAAGAAATAAGCTTCAGAAACATGGTCTCACATGCAAATGTTTGGCATCAGTTAGGTTAACAATTTTAAATGCTTTGTGGTATCCTTCCTGACCTTCAGCTGCCACATTAAAAATGTGCAGAATGTGCAACGATAGATCTGCCAGCTTTGTGCAGAAATTTATGAAAACTAAATGGCATGAGCATCCTACTCTACCTTAAATGTCTGTCTTGAATGCTTGTCCACAAGTAAGAGTTACACTTTAGGTACTCTCAAGCCACTGGACTCCAATACATAAATAACTGGATGAAACTGTTAACTGATCTAGAGGTGCAACTTACATTTTTTTCCCTGATAATTCTGCATGAACCTATGCACTCTAGAAAAGGCAGACACACAAAATTAATAAATAAAATTTTAAAAATACTGTAGGGTAGTTTGATTTTGTGGTAACTTTTTTTTATCCGAAGCAAACCATTGATATTTACGCGACAAATGGTATGCACCCAACCAAAAAAATGGCAGCTCTGAAAAGCTATCTCTTCAACTGAGGAGCAGTCATTCAAAATTACCTCAAAAATAAACTAAAATCCTCTAATAGCATTTTATAATAGTTTAAAATTTGCAAATCAAACTTGACATAAGGACTGGGAATTTCAGTTCTTTCCAGATTCAAATCAATAATCTACAGCCATTTTTTCACTCTCATCTTTCAAACCTTAATTCAATCTTAATTATTGTTGCTCTCCACCCTATAGGAAACATAATTTAATTTTACAGGACTTCTTTTTGAAAGAAAGGTTTTTTCATCATTTGGCTATAAAATCCAATATGCTTTTTAAAATATCTTGGTTTACAGTAAGGTCCCCAAAATTAATGAAAATTCTTACAAATATATTGGTTAGAACTGTCTACTTACACACAAAAATTGTGACAAACTTAAAAGGATAGAAATGATGTTGCTAGTGGTCTTTATGAGTATACTAATTCTGTCATCGTTTATCAGCTTATCTGCAATGTCAGATTTCACTCTGCAAGCCTTCTAGGTACTCAGTATGCTACTGTAAAAGATTTTCAGAAATATGTTGAGTTTGCACTTCCTGTTTCACACCAGAATAGATTTGCACAGCACAAAGTGGAAAAATATTTCTCTAGAAGAGACATCCACAAAAAAAGAGCCATTTTCCCTCAAACCCACTTGCTGAAGCAGTACTGTTCCTGCAAGAAATATTCTCTACTTTTCAGCAAAAGAAAAAAGACAATTTGTGTATATATTTCATATTAATAATATAGAGTACTACTACTAATAATAATAATATGCAAGGTATTTCTCTGAATTTCCCAAGCCTCAAGGAGGTAAGGAGTTCAAAAGTAATGAAGTGACCTGCGCCTTTCTTGCACGTATTTTGAAGCTAATATGTTATAAAACACAGATAGGTCTTAATAAGCAAATCAGCTATGGAGAATTGGTTTCACTAAAAGATTCACCAAAGATTTTATCATCAACAATAAAGTTACACTAATTAAAAATTTCTTTACCTTAAAACTTTGGTGCTTATAATCAGTGTGTTGTAAGCTGGCCTATTTTTCTAACTGTCCTGGTTTCAGCTGGGATAGAGTTAATTTTCTTCCTAGTGGTTAATTTTCTTCCTAGTAGCTGGCATAGTGCTGTGTTTTGGATTTAGTATGAGAATGTTGATAGCACACTGATTGTTTAGTTGTTGCGAAGTACTGCTTACACTAGTCAAGGACTTTTCAACTTCTCATGCCCTGCCAGCGAGAAGCTGGGAGGGGGCACAGCCAGGACAGCTGACCCAAACTGCCCAAAGGGCTATTCCATACCATATGATGCCATGCTCAGTATAGAAACTGGGGGGAGCTGGCTGGGGGCAGCAATCGCTGCTTGGGGACTGTCTGGGCATTGGTCGGTGGGTGGTGAGCAGTTGCATTGTGCATCACATTATTATTATTATTATTATTATTATTATTATTATTATTATTATTATTATTATTACTACTAGTACTACTACTATTATTATTATTTTCTGTGCCTTTTAAACTGTCTTTATCTTAAACCATGGGTTTTACTTTTTTTTCCTGATTCTGTCCCTCATCCCACCAGGGGCAGGGGGAAGGTGAGTGAGCAGCTGTGTGGTGCTTAGTTCCCAACTGGGGTTCAACCATGACACTAACAAAAAACTTAAAACTGGAGAGTAAAAACAGAAGGTCTACTACCCAGTAAGGAACACAGAATACTTAAATGAGGTAAAGTTATGCTCAGTTAGGAGAGAACATGAATTTCAAGGATATTAAAAGATTCATTCCAGTGAAATCTAGATTTTACCAGTATTACCATCACAGGATAATCACTAGAATAGCCAATATATCAGATGCTATAAGAACAAAAAGGTAAACCAAGTGAGCATGCAATCTGCAGTATAAGTAAAACAGACAGCATTTGGAAAATGGAACACGAAAAAAAGCAAAGCCTAGAAATTGAACGGTATTATATTCATCTACATATAGTTTGAGATATTTTGTAATAAATATATATATGTACTTAGGACAAACAGCATAGGATCCTTCTCTAAATTACTTGCCAGCCAGTTATCAAAAAGTAAATAGCTTTACACTATTTCAGTATTTTCTAGTAAATATCTCATCAAAATGTCATATGATCTGATAAAACTAAACCATAATATTTCATTCCTATTCTTTGGTTCTACAAGAAAAAGTGTCCTGAACCAAATAAAAGGTCCATCCCAGTCCAGTGTATTTCCAACAGCAGATGTTTAAAGAAATCATAGAAGAACAGTGTAGGTGTATTTTCCCTCCCCTTGCACCCTTTCTATATCATTATGCAGCGGTGGTTTATGGATTGCAGTTAATGGTAGATGGAGCACCTAGAACACCAGCTTCAGGGATCCCCCTTAGAAGACCATTCACACCATATGGAAAAGTAACTGAGCAATTGTTTGCCTATTTTGTGATAATATAAGCTCAGTTTAGATTTTTTAATTTTTTATTAGCTAATTTAAAAAAATTAAAACCAGAGCATTACTAACAGTAACAAAACCATAGATTCACTAAAACACATTCATTACTGAACACTTTGTTAACACTTCTGTGCACACATTCTTATTTTGCTATGTGGTTAACTATTCAAGTTTTCCTTACAGGAACAGATGATTTAAACAGAATTTATAAGAAACCTTGAGTTATTTGCATACTCCTTAGATAACTGCAGTTCACAGAAATGGACGCATTATTCTCTCCATTAAAAGAAGAAAACAAAACACCCATTGCAACAACAGGCAAATAGCAATTCCTGAATGTACTGTAAACCAATATCCATTTGTGTTTCAATAACCAGGTATGCATTTTGTGTAACTTCTCTACTGTGGATTTTGTTACTTAGCAACAGTAGACAAAAAACAAACCCTCTTGATCTTCCACTTAGATTATTGCTAGAAAAGAAGTTGTAGGATAGATAAATTAAGACTGAAACGTAAGTGCAAAGATGAAAGGATGGTTGTATGCTTAAGACATGTATCTAGGATTTTGAAAGTTTACATTTAAAACCTAGCTCTGCAGCAAGCCTCCTGTGTGAGCTTGAGCAACTAACTTTGAGCCTAATTCTATGAAGAGCACTGGAGTCATTATCAGAGTCTCAACACTTCCTGAGAGAACAGACTGCAAAGCATGTCAGATGTTGTGCTTTTCTGAAAATGAGGGCAATAAGCACAAAAATGGAATGCGGTGAACATGACACCATGCTCAAGAGACCTCCTGGATCATCAACTCTAGTCATCTGCTAATGAAGGCAACCTACAACACAATCTTTTTTATAAACTGCTACTGATCCACTGAAACAAATCAGGATTTTGCCTTCTTTCTTCTAGAAGGCTGTTCCAAATATTCACAGCATTCACGGTTCATGAAAATACCAGGTTTCTTCTAATTTCCCATTTAAATTAATTTATGTCCTTGTGCCAACACTAATTTAACTCAAATACATCTTCCTCCTTCCCCCCACTGGTGATTAATCACACCTTTTTCAATCTCCATTTTGCAAGACTAAGCAAGCAAGCCTCCTTTTCCAGCCTCTCCTCAAAGAATAGTTTCCAGACATTTGACAATCTTTCTTTCCACCTGTTCCAATTTTATAAATCTATCTTTCTCAGTCCTGAGTACCAAGGCTCAGGGGCCTTATAAGACAAGTACCTCTCTACCTCCACTAGAAATATTTTGCTCAAAATATTCTTGGGTAGCATTTGCTCTTTTCATGACGACATATGTGCACATGTTTTATTCTCTGTCTCATATAGACAAAGAGCCATTACCTTAGCAAATTTCAGTTCCTAATTCATGACCACATTCCCCGTGCTGTGAATACTCTTCCCTAATAATACTATTACTCTCAGTTGTCATGGTCATGCAGTTTTCCTACCAAATTATATCCTCATCCTCCTTTCTGTTAAGATTATTTTGTGACCTTAGTCATTTTTACTAACATGTGTCTAGTTCTGCCCATTTTATTTATGACAATATTAAACAAAATGGTCTGAAGATGGATCTTTGAGAAATTTCTATGTAATGACTTCCTTCTAACCCAACAGTTCCCCTTTCAGCTTCACCCAACATAGCCTTTTTTTATCCAGATCTTTACACACATAATAGTATTTGTATTAATCCTCAGCTTCTGCTGTTGAACTAATAACCTCTCATGAGGCACTATATTCAAAAACTGCATTGTATTCTAGATAGATGAGATCTGCTGCAGTTCACTTGTCTGGAAAATCAGTTATTTTCTCTTAGGAGTATCACATTAACCTCACACATCCTGTATTTGGTAAAACCATGTTGTACCTTACCTCATTCTTATTTACTTCCATGTCTCAAGCTCTTTTTCATTTCTGTAACTGTTCCAAAATGTTATGTATTATTAAGGTTATATTAACAAGTCTGTAGCTGGTAGATAAATTTTTTGCTTTCTTAAATGAACACACATATACATGCTACATTTCTTACTTTCCAGTCATACTGACCACTTCCAATTCCACAGATACTACAATAGATAGTCTTGACAGCAAACGAGCAATTTAATATGCAAACTTCTTCAATGCTCCGGCTAGAGACCATCCAGTCCTAGACACAGAAGTATGACTCTAAATCAGGTATGTAAAAGAAGAGATCTTCTTCTGATAATCTGACCTTGACTATTGATGGCAAGTACTGTACTCATCTCCAAAACTGGCATACTTCCTCTGCAGTAGATTTCATCTATCTATGAGAAAATAGATAATAAAATAAGTCATTGTATGTCTGAATACATCTCTCAAGATTCAAAATCCCCATGTATAAAGATTGTTAGAAATGTTTCTCAAAGGGCTTCAAAAATTATTTGAGGTTTGAAGAAAATACTTCACAAAAACTGAGTGACCTCAGTCTATGCATTATTTAACCAGAAAAAAAACCCAAACCAAACCAAAACAAAAAACCCCCCAAAACCCCAAACCAAAAACACTGAGAGGAGACCTGATTACACCATTGAAGTACAGGAAGATTTTCAGACATTGAAATACTTAAGCAAAGTAAAAAATGGCAGTGACTAAAAGTCAAAGCAGATTAATTTAAATTAGAAACAAGATGCATATTTTTAACAATGAAGGTGGTTAACAAATGGAACAAAGCCCCAAGAGAGGCAATGAATTTTCTCTCTCTTAATGTTGTCAAATCAGAAGCCCCTTGGTATGGCAGAGCACAGCAGCCCTGGCTCTAGCAGCATGCTAAAATGATTATACAAGCTTTGGAGTCTCTGATCATGTTAGCACACTGCCAGTGCCAGGACTGGTGAGTTCTGTCACACATTGAGAGAGCCAGCAAGGAGAGCTGTAGTGATCAGCACTCTCCAAGAGATGTACCTACCTAAAAATGTTGCAGAACTTACTAAAGAAAATTGTTCAAGAAAATTAAGGTAGAAGGAACTTCAGTCTAGGTAACATAGAGGCTACCTTGCATAGAGGCTCCCTAAACTTTTCTAGATAAACTTCTGAAAACTTACAGCAAAGCAGCACTTGTCTTTAATTAAATATACAGTAACACACTTATTAAATATAGAAAAAGCTGAAAGAACAGAGATTGCCAGCACTAGTGGAAGAAAAACAAAACAAACACACAATCTCAGCTGAGTGTTTCAGAAACAAAAGAATCCAGTAAAGTACAGGTATTTCAGAAACAGCGTTATAAAAAATTAAATGTGCTTGAAATAGAGCATTAGAGAGCATGAAGGAAATCAAAACTCAGATCTTTATGAAATACAGGTCCTTCGTGTATCAGAGAATAGATACAGTTTTTAAAAAGACTTTAAAAATCACAGCGTGGATCGGCAATGTCTATCAAGAGGAGTGACATTTTAGAGCATTGTGTTGTCAACCTGAAAGAGGTACTCCAGAGCACAGAGACGTGATGGAATAAGAACCCCATCTGCAGGTGCATTTCAGCCCATATGACTACCTGTGTGCACTTAAGATGCTACATCTTTTTCTGTTTTATAAGGAGGCAAAGGATTACCTGTCATAACTTTAACCCATGCACCCACTATTTCCAGCCACGGATCATTCTCAGTTGACAGGCTGGAGGCAGACAACCTGTTTTGGACTGACAGATATTCTTACAGTGTGGACACAGACTTTTCCTTGCCAGTTTGTCCAGGTATCTTTTCCTTAGTGTTAAAGGGACACCTTCATTTCACTGCAGACAACTAAAGACTTGGCTTAATTGTTTCTAATTCCTTTTCTGCTAAAAGATAATAAATAGGATTGAGCCGGTCTAAGATACAAACATCTTTAAAACACAAAGGGAAGTCAGAGTAACATCTGAACTGCACAGAAATAGCTGTTCTCTAAAGGAAAAAGCAAAATAAATATACAGACACATGTAACAGAGAACTCAGAAAACAGACTCAACAAGAAATTGGTACATTTTAATATAAATAATAAATACAAATTAATTTTCTGTACTACTGCAAGAAATACTGATGAAGATGCAAGATCTAAGATATGTAGGAGGTGTGTACATTTATGTGAAATGGCATAGTAATACAAGATTTTCAAACTATTAATTGCACTTTACTTATGCTAAGGGGATCTCAAATACCTGATGTGCTTAATACCTGAATCAATATCTTGAACACTCAAAGGGATGTACTGAAAGCAGTAACAGATTTAGTGATCATTTTGCTGTTATGGTTTAGGTTCTATCTGTTTATTTTCTTTCCTATGTGATTGCTCTTTTAGTTATTTAAAAAACACTCTGAAGTTCAAGTTAGATACTTTTAAAATACATTCAGATGTTCTAATAGCAATTAAAGTAATTACATTAATCATATACAAAAATATCCCCTCTATTAAAGCTGCACTGTACCAGTGGCAATTTCTTAATTCTTTTTCAATTGTTGTTTATTCTATCATTCACCACAGAGTTTATTCAACATAGAGAGGCTTTTCAATGCTGGAGTTTAGTGTTTGGGATGGAGAAGGCAACACACTGTTGCTAAGACTCTGCTCAGAAGTGATAAAACCCCATTCGATCACACAGCCAGCAGAATGCAGCAATCTCCCCATCTTTTTTACCCCTGCAAACTACATTGCTGTGGCAGTTGCCCAGCTCTGCTGGGAGCCCCTTCCTGGATAGGGCTGCTGGGATAACGCACAGCATGGGGCGGTAGCAAGCGCTAGAGCAGGGGCCCTTCCTGCCAGGGCTCTACCAGCATCTCCATCTCTCTAAATCAAGACAGCTTGACGTTGAAGGTCTCTAGGTCATCCATAACAGTGCCAAGTCATAGATCTGAGCTTTTTTTTTGCAGTCACCCAATACTGTTTAATTTTTAGCAGGCTTCCTCACACAGATACGGCACACGCCATGCCAGGCACTCAGGAATGCCTTGTGAAACAACAGGGGCAAAAGGCACATCAGGGAACTATTCACAAGAGGCAGAGTAGATGAATTCACCCTGTTCTGGGGAGGTAAAGATTTTAACCAGATAGGTGTAAACCTGACCACAACGCTTAATCTTAGGGGCAGAGAACAATCTCTGCCACACTCTATCCACTAGCTTAAGTGGAGTCCTACTGCTTATAGCAGTAGCAGTTCAACAAGAGGGAAGAAGTAGCCTCACTGCAAAAAGGAAAGGTTTTCTGAATGTTTCCTTTATGGCTGATACATTGCAGCTCCATTCACTAGTTTGCTGCTGTCCTTCCTGGTGCCAAGGTCTCTGGCTGCCAATCTAAGCATAACCACTATTCACAAGGACTTGCCAGCAACATATGCAGAAAAGCTACCAGATGGCCAACAGCTATAAATTTATATATAGGAATAAAGTAACAGGAGAGAACAGGTGCTTCCATTGTTTTGGACCACAGTTTTAGCACAGTGCTGCACTGGATGTAGCATTACCACAATTATCATTCTTCATTATGTGTATTCAAATGCTTATGCCAGCGGTAGATGCATCCCTATATGTAAAAGCATCAAGCTAATGCAAGAATAGTATAAAGAGGGGATCACCCAAGACCATTGAGGAGAGCAGGTAAACAGTCACACATGCCAAGACACCTGTGTTATAAAAATCTCTTCTGAAAGAAAGAGAAAGGGAGAGAGAGAAGGGAGGGAGAGACCATTAGGTTCCTACCTCTCCCATTGCAGAAGACAGCACCCGGCAGGGTTCTGACATGGCTGATTGAGTGAACGGGAGTATTCAATACCAACATAAAACCTAAAGCTTACTATATTTTCTAGATCTGGACAATATATGTAATTTATTAAAGTGTTATAGTGTTAGCCTCTGTTCTCTGCAGCTGTTCTTCAACTCTGCAGTTTAGTAACTTCCACTGTAGCTTACTTAACTGCAAAAGTTCAAAGAAAGGCGGTTGTGACCAGTGTAAGCCAAGTGGATGCTGCTGCTTCAATGGCCAAGAAAGTTGACCATTCTCACTCCTGAGTCCAGTAACAAAAGAGGTAGATCAAGAAAAAACACCGTCTCCCCCCCAAAAAACCACGCACACAAAAAAAAACCTATAAAGAGGGTCTCAAGAAGAAATCAATAGAAAGCAGTTTACATACAGCTTCAGCAGTAACTGGAGATGAGTCCTTGATAGAGAGGCACAAATTACAGGGAGCAGGCTGTCTTCCCCAGCCAAAGATGCAGCTGACAGCGCTGACTCAAACTAGCAAAATCTTGCAGGGAGGTGAAAAAAACCCATAAAAAGAGAAAGAGACTTTCATAAAGGTAAGCCCCATGTGAATTGGTCTGTTTTCATTTTATCCCTTTGCTCCCTGTTACAGAAATTCTTGGATGAATAAGTAATATTTTGTTTTGAAGATTCAGCTCAGAATCACTTTAATCAAGCACTGTTGTGGTCTCCTGGAAGAAAAGGACTTGCAAGTGCATGAGGCACCTAGGCCTAGCAGGATAACAGACGGGATGGGCTGCAAAAGCAAAACTACATGTACTTGGCATGCAACTATGATGTCACTTTGCATAGACGCTGAGCAGATACATGCTCTCACTGTCCATGCCCTGAGCTGTGTAGCTGCTTTCATGTGGGCCTGAGCTCCTGCTGTTTTCTCAGCCTTATTTCCTCAGTCGTGACACCGCACAAACCGAGTATGTCTGCTGGTGGTGTGAAGGACAGGCAAAACAAGCTGCTATAGGCTTGCAGTATAGCACATTGACATGCTTCAGTAGTGATCAGACCACATGCTTTAGCTCAAAGGGACAAGACAACAGCAAAACCTGCCCTGAAAGAGATGCACTTAGAAGCAATCAAGAAGAGTTTAAAGTGTTGCTGTTGTTTTCACTGTGACGTGAACTTTGAGTCACTGTGAAGAATGGAGTTACAAGGCAAATATCTCAGTGGACTTTTTAAAAAGAGAATATTAGAATATAAGGTTCTGATTCAAAATTTACAACATTGATGTATGAAAGTTTCCTTAATAATTACTCACAAATTCAACTGTTTAAAAAGACAAGGAAGAGCACAAAGTGCAACTATCTGTCTCAGCTACAGTGTACAACAGCTCATCAAATCAATTGCATTTGTTCTGTGCTTAGTGTGATAGAAGTCAGTAAGAAACCTGACTTTAGCCTGAGAAACCATTATTGAAATTACATCATTAGCCATTGGAAGGGGGCTGTACTGGCTTTGCGTATGGTCTGTAATTACCCTGAAATGCAGTATCTGTCATCAGGAAGTTATCTGCAGTATATCCTGCTCACAGGTGTCCTGTGGCAGTCAGTACTCCATTGTTCTACTGAAGATGTGCTGACTGGCAACACTCACAAACATGGCTGTTCTGTCCCACTCCTTCCTCTTTGCACTTCATATATTTTACCCTGAGTCTGATTTCCAAGTGCAGGGACATGGTTCATCCTGCAGAATTTTCAGAGCCCACAAGAATATCAATTCTCTGTCCACGGATGTGCATAGAATAGAATCATAGAATCATAGAATCGTTTAGGTTGGAAAAGACCTTCAAGATCATCCAGTCCAACCATTAACCTACACTACCAAGTCCACACTAAACCAATCAAGGGTAGACTAGACTAAACCATGTCCCAAAGTGCCACATCTACCCATTTTTTGAACACTTCCAGGGATGGGGACTCCACCACCTCTCTGGGCAGCCTCTTCCAATGCTTGACTAGTCTTTCCATGAAGAAATTTTTCCTAATTTCCAGCCTAAACCTCCCCTGGCACAGCTTGAGCCCATTTCCTCTCATCCTATTGCTAACTACATGGGAGAAGAGACCAACACCCACCTCACTACAACCTCCTTTCAGGTAGTTGTAGAGAGCCATAAGGTCTCCCCTCAGCCTCATCTTCTCTAGGCTAAACAATCCCAGTTCCCTCAGCCGCTCCTCATAAGGCCTGTGCTCCAGACCCTTCACCAGCCTTGTTGCCCTTCTCTGAACATGCTCCAGCACCTCAATGTCTTTCTTGTATTGAGGGGCCCAAAACTGGACACAGTATTCCAGGTGCGGCCTCACCAGTGCCAAGTACAGGGGCACAATCACCTCCCTGCTCCTGCTGGCCACAGCATTCCTGATACAAGCCAGGATGCTGTTGGCCTTCTTGGCCACTTGGGCACACTGCGGGCTCATGTTCAGCTGGCTGTCAGCCAGCACCCCCAGGTCCTTTTCGGCCAGGCAGCTTTGCAGCCACTCTTCCCCAAGCCTGTAGCGTTGCATGGGGTTGTTGTGACTGAAGTGCAGGACCTGGCACTTGGCCCTGTTGAGCCTCATACAGTTGGCCTCAGCCCATCAATCCAGCCTGTCCAGGTCCCTCTGCAGGGCCATCCTACCCTCCAGCAGATCGACACTCCCACCCAACTTGGTGTCATCTGCATTGTAAACACTGTGCTGATGTCTTCAAGGTCTAGCACAAGGCTCAAATGACATTTTTGGGAAGACAAAGAAAATAAAAATTCAGAGTCAGGGTGAGGACCTGGGACCCTGATCTGGGCTTCCCGGTCAAATTCAGGAGCAGAAGGAGGATGAGGAAGAATGTTCTCTAGCAAGTTCATTCACTACGTGGAAAAAGGATGTTCCTTGGAAAGGGGAGAGGGGAAGAAGGAGGAAGGAAAAGGACAACTTGAGAGCGTTGTTTCCAAAAGGACTAAGAAGATTTCCTTGAAAACTAAAGAATATGGTTATAAGTTAGTGTAGGGCATAAAGGAAGGGCTTTGCCTAAGACCTACTTTTCATCTTTTGAATAAAACTTCATCTTTAATGTTTTCCATCTGTACTTCTGCCAGGCCTGAAAAGAGAAAGATGGTTTGTTCAAAAATGAGGCCATACTTGTGATCAAAACTACCTGTGAAGCAAGAAAAACCTTTCTGCATAAGATGGAGACTTTGACCAGGACTTTCTGAGTCATTCTTGACTCCTTGTTTTTGATGGTTGCCAGTAAAATCCGGTTGCTTTTTTCCTTGACAATGGATGCATCCTGAGAAAGGCAGAGGGCACTATAGGAGGATAAGGAGGGCCTCGACTACCCCAAAGATGTCACTGGTGCAGAAGGTGGAGAAAGATTAAAAGCATCTTAAGGAAGTAGGTGCTCCTCAGAGTTCTATCCCTGCTCAACATAGACCCAGCTTAGACTAGGCAGCCACTTGAGGAAGCCTTCTGTAGTATATCATTCTGCAGACAACAGTTCAGGTTTATGTTGTTGAATCTTCTGGTTATGCTGCTGAGAAATACTGAATTTAAAAAATATTACCGCTCATAGACATTAAAATTAGAAATATGGCATGGATACTGAATAACCATTATAAAAATTCACCACTGATTCTGTATTTGAGTAAGAGAAGCAACTAATTTGATGAGACTTATGGTCTAGATAATGCATGAATATTATTTTGATTCCTGTTTAGTTTGGTTGCTAGTCATAGACCACAAGCCATTTACACTAGACACTATCAAAACACAGAACAAAATGCTGTTCCAGTACACTTGCAATTTAAACATAAACCAAACCATGACAGACAGACTAATAGTGACAGTGATTCAGAAGAAGGGTCAAAAAGCCCCAGAGATGGTAGATGAGAATTCATTATGTCCCAATGCAATATCTACACAATCCTTGTTATGTTCAGTGCAAGAACTGAAACATATGATCTATATTTATCTGGGTGCTATTTTAAGCTTCACTTATGATGTTGGATATTTTGATCAATCTCTGTTTACAACATGTCATACTCCATAGTGTGGGGTGCTTCAAAATCAAAACTCTTTTCCTTCAAAAAAGCATTGTTTCAAGAGCTCCCATATTTGGACCAGGAGCTTGTTCTGAAAAAGGCAGAGTAATCAAAAGGACCTATATCTTTTCTTTATGGAACTGACATATGGTGTAGAAAAGTTTAGATGTAATCACTTGCAGACAGTGCTGCCAAAAATTATCTATCAATTAAGGCTGGGAAAGGGAGAAAGGGTTAGAAATTAACTTGATGAGACTTAAGCTCTGACCAGGAGTCATTCTTGGGAGATAGCTGCCACTTTCATTACATGTATTTGTAACATCAGAAAGCACTTTACCTCTCATTATAATATTATTTTAATAAACCAATTAATTTTAATATATAAATATAACATATTGACATACCCTTTGCAATATTTCACTGCTCTCTTATGAGATGAAAGGTACTTCCAGAATTGTCTTGATTTAGACTATCTACAGCCATTCATCTGCAATTGTTCTTCAAGACCATGACACAATAACCAGATGTCTTTAGATAGCTTTTACTTATTTGTCATGTGCATGCCCTTGAAAGTATGTTGACAGAAACATCCAGCCAACTTAAATTATAGTTTTTGAAAGTATCACATAAGAATTGAAGCTACATGTTAATTAAATGAGTAAGAGAATCTGGATCTTTTCTGAGCCCCTGAAGCAATCTACTACTAAATAAAATGGACCAGGGCCCATTTCCTGGCCATTAGGCAAAGGGCATAGCATGGCTTGAGCTCTGATGCTACATTATCCTTTCTCTCCTCACGTGCAGAGAGGGTGGACCATCCTGCACCAGAACTACGTCAACAGCATGCTAATAGATCAACCGTATGGTCAATCATGTGCCACTTCTCAAATTTGTGCCCTGGGCTTGTTTACTTCTCTAGTCCAGATGTAGGTCATCTAAAGTACTACCTTTCTCAGTGAAAAAAAAAAGCAGATTACAAAATGTTTTGACTATGAGGCAATTTTTTAGCCAAATGAGTAGGTAGTCTTCCTACAGCCTTATGCTTACCTCAACCAGTACAATCTAGTCTTTTCAAAACTAAACAAGACATTAAAGCTCTGTCTCTAGAATACCTTGTTTTGAATAGTATCTTTCCACTCTAACGGCATTTCACTAGACCTCACACTTAAAAACAAGTACACAGCAGCAGAGAGAGAAAAATGAGCAAACTATAGAGCTATGAAGTGGTAATAAAAGCAATACATCTAGTTCCTGACATGATTGTGTCCCTTCAGCATCACAGTCAATTGATATTTCACTAGACGTCCACTTTGAATTTGATAGCTGCCACTGGAAGCTTCCAGGAACCAGAAGGCTGGCAAAATATTGTATCATCTCCCACTTGTGTCTCCACATCATCTAAGATTCGGATTCAATCCACTATGACTTTATGTTTCACAGATTTAAAAAAAAAAAAAAAAAAAGAAAAAAAAAGAATGGTAAAACCAGAAAGAACACATGAATAATTGCAGTTACTTCCCTGTCTTAGTCATCCTCTTGCTATTTTCTTGTATAAGTCTAGTGTTAAAAGTCCTTATTTCAGATAGAACCCAGACATGGTGGCCTGGCACAAATTGCTACCCATGGGGCCATCAGACATGTTAGTTCACATGAAAAGGCAAACAGCATGTGGCCAGATTAAGTGTGGAGCTTCATATACTGACTGCACATGTCTAATGTCACTACTGATTTACTTATATGTGCTGTCAATCTGCACTGGCAATATATAAGAAGTAGGAAAACTTTTGGAGGCATCTTAATTTGCAAGTTTGGTGGTACTCCATTTACTTAGACACAAATAAACAGTAATAGGATAAGCATGTACATATTTCCTGTGCTGATTATCTTCCCATGGTCTTGATCCAATTTCAACTAAAGTCAGTCAGAATCTTTCCACTTTCTTAAATGGCAGTTGGCCCACATCCTCAAGAAAAGGCATACTGCACTGAGCAGCAGTGGTTCTCCATAAGAAAAATATTAAAGGATTAGAGTCCACAAGGAAAAAATGGGAATAAGATGTCCTGAAAGCATGCTGACAAGACAATCACAGTAAGAAATGAGCAATTTGATAAACTGCAAGCCACATTTGGTAATCTGGAGTCAGAGGAATTCAAATTTACAAAGTAAAGCACATTACTTGTTGCACTGGAAAATTAATTACTCTGTTGGCAAATTTAATCCTTCAGGTTAGATGAACCTTGCCTGTTCCAGCTTAATAGTATCTTCATCTTATTGATCAGGTAATTTCAGTGGGATATTTATTCACATAGTGGTTTTAATAGTGAAACTGAGCTTATCCAACTAGAAGGGGGTGGCGGTGCATTTTGGATTGAGCTACATGGGAAGAACAGGGGTTTTTCATCCCTAAAAAAATGAACAGTAACAAAAATTGTGCCTGGAAGTGGAAGACTGATTGTCATGTGCCTTTAGTTCCCGAATGTTACTTTGACAAGAAATAATTCGTGCTTAGAAAATTGCTGACAAAACCTCTTTTTATTTACATTTTTTGGTCAATATAATTCACAATATCAAAACTGTGGTTTTCGGCAAACTAATCTTCTAGAAAATCATCCATCTCTAGCCACAACAGATTAATCACTAATACTTGTTCATTTGCACTGACTTAATATTAAAAGGAAAAAACCCTACCATCTACACAAATAAATGACTACCACAGAAGACAACCAAAACAATGATGCAGTGTAGTTCTATGGTATACTGAAAATTAGTTTATAAACGTTATGTACCCAAGCATAACTAGTAAGGATCAGACTGCAGGTCACCAGGTAACAGCCTAGGTCTGAAGTCTATGTATACTATACCACTCCATGTATTATGGTATAGAACAGCAGCAAAAAAATATATGGAAAGCCATCTAGTGTCATTCAAGTGAAATGCAAGATATTTAATTGTTTCAAATGCATACACCTGTTCTCTCATGGAACAACTAAAAAATTCACAAGTATTGACTTTTGTTTCAAAATAAACTGATCATCACCACCTCCAGAACATCACTGACATTTTGCAAGGAAATAGTATTCAATTTAGCTGTCACAAATATGTGAGACTTTATATCAGAAAATGATGGAAGACAATATTACTAAAAGGAAAATACACACAGAAAGCAAAACAAGTGAAATTGCTGTCATTGTAAGACTCTGGCAACTAACATTAAAATGTCAAGATGTAATGAAATGTAACTTTGCAAAATAGGAAATCAGGAAGATGGTGTGATACCAAATCTGAGTGAGGAAAGACAAATTCATCCAGTCACAGTGTAGCAGCATAGCAATGGAGATCTGAGCCTGAAATAATGTTCATTTCATAGCTATTACAAATGTGAGTGAATGAAGAAGTAAATAAATAATATCTATTATACCCATCTTAATTTCTTTCCACTAAACTCACATGCACAAATAACCTTACTCACTATAAGGCCAGAAGGAACAGGTTTGATTACCTGCTCTTACTTTATAAAATACTACAGGCTGCAGAACCTCAGTGTATTCATCATACATATGGCATGTATAAGAAAGTAAAGATTTTCATGCCCACATTTATCATTGTTTTATCTGCACATGAAAAGATTTTCATACATGTGATAATATAACTTTCTGTTTTTTCAGATAAACCAATTTATCCTAGTAAGAAAATAAACTGAAAGAATCATTGTAAAGCAATAATAACTGTGCTTCCTTTACAGCATACTGCTCACTTTTGCTGTAATGCTATATATACTCTTTACTTCAGAAATGCTGGGAGGCAAACAAATTACCTTAATATTTATCTGAGATTATACACCAGGCTAATGGCTACAGCAGCCTTATATTTAAATTAAGGATTTAAAGTTTACAGCTCCAGGCCTATGATGTTATATAAAAATTCCTATTAAAAAGTACAACTGCTTTCTGATTTGACTAATGAACTCACAGTGCGATTTACAGTGTTTGTAAAACTTCTTTTTTCTTGCACATTTCATCATAAGTTATAGCAAGAAAAAAACCAAATACAGTTTCATTAGTCAGTGCCACAATTTACTGTGGTCTCATTTACTCCATTTAACTTTTTCTGTTAAAAATTAACAAATTCACACTGCTTTATCAGTGACATTGTTCAAGCATGACAAAATTTGAAGACGAGAAGAAGAGTTCTGTGATGCTGATGGCATGGTAGGGAGGTATTTCCATTAGACTGTATCCGTGGAGATCCTTTCCAGCCATACCTTTGTTACAGGACAGACATAAGTCAAAACAACGAACCCACATCTGAAACCATGTAATTTCCTTATCAGATTCAAAACTAATTAAGTCACTGTTTACTGGTTCCAGTATGACAAGATGAAAAGGACATCATAAGAATTTCACCATTAAGATACCAAAAATCTCACAAGAGCAGGTAACAAGTTTTTTACGAAATCTGAATTTTAGGCCTGATTTCGCCTTGAATTCAAACGCCCATTTCGTATTTAGATGCACATACTACTGAACTCCTAAAACATTTGCATTTTTTTTGATGAAACTACATCCAAAGCAACAAAAAGGCCAGGGGTCTTCCTCCTGAAGTAGCCATGGCAATAACATAAGGCCCCGTTCCCTGCGCATTCACCCCACCACACCACAGAGGAATCCCCAGTATGACTACTCCTTTGGAAGACCTAGGCTTTCATTGGCAAGTTCAGTGATGGACTATCATGCTTGTGCAATAGCCACCCAGACCAGCTATCAACAGATAGAGCAGCCACCTCCCACCCACCCTCTGGCTTAGAGGGACAGCTTGCGTTCCCAGAAAGGGTCGCAACAGCCATTAATGGCAGTAAGCCAAAACCAGGGTGCGACAATCAATTCCGCGTTTCATGTGTGAGTCCAGGGCAATACCAACCAGTTGCACCAGGCGCTCTGCCTAGTGACACATTCCCATCACCTTGGCTGTAACCTGCTTCCATACACCAACAGGTTCCCTGCCTGCTCAGTCCTCTTTGCCCTCTCCCACCAGCTGTAAAGACCAAATCCATCAGTGTCACAATTCTGTTCTCTGCTACAAGTGAAAGAGTAGAGACTGAACACCAACAGGAATGGTTCTATCCAAGTACAAAATGCTGTCTCCCCATCTATTTTCTCCCCTGTCTTTCTCCCCACTTTTATGTACATAATTCTCAGCACCATTATTCATGCTTACCAGGTAGGTGTCACATCAGATGGCTTTGGCTGTTTGCCACAATCAATATAAGGTCTATTCCCAATGAACAATGAGGTAGGGAGATAAAAAATTTGCTATGCAAGAGAGTGACCTCAGGGGTTCAGGACAGAAGAGTCTCCAGGGGACTTGGCCAAAGCAGCTAGGGAACAGGCTTAGGACTGGTCATACTTGAGGACATCTGCTCTGTGCTGTATAACCAGTGCTACATGCCAAGGTACAGGTGTACACCAAGGTGCCATTTTCAGTAGCTTCCTTAGTGCTTCTGAGCAGCAGGGTCCTGCTGGAAGAGAGCTTCAGCCCTCCCTGGGTGTCAGCTTAGCAAATGCAGCATTTACCAGAGTAGCCCAACCGTGCCAGGGGGACACACAACACTCTGGCAACCACCATACCATGCCAAACCCTGAGAGAGCTGGAGCTGCTCAGAGGTCAACATCTCTTCCCAGAATATGACTGAGATTACTAGGCTTATTGCTAGCTAGGTTGCATCTCACATGAGGGAACCTGGGAATTACTAGGCTTTAGACTGCCTGCCCAGGAGACAAGGACTATTTTTACAGAAAAGGGGTTCATGAACCACTAATCTCCTTCATTTAAGGTTTCCCAGTCCTGCTTTTTCTTCACCTACATCTTACACACCAGCCTTTTCCTCTTCCTCTGCCCACAGAGGCAGCCACATAGTCTCTGGGGTTAATGTTCCTGATTTTAATTCTAGTATCCCTTATCCTCTGTCCGTGCAACATACCAATGTTTGTCCCACCAAACTACAGAAAGGTCTGCCATTCCAAGCTTATTTCCAGCCCCTGGAGAAAGAATGATCTGTGATTAATAAAGTCTGGAAATGGCACTTTATCGGGCAGAAAAATACAGGAGATATATCCTTCTACTCCTGAGACACTGGAGCTTAGAAATCCTAGCAGTGCTTGACAAGTCTCTGTCTTGTTTCAAGCACAGCCAACTCCACTTTGGCTTTTCTCCAATTCCATCTCCAAAAAGGGATCAGGCCACAGAGATAACATAAGTGGTGTAAATACCTGTTGTGGAAAGCAGTAAGCAGGGGTGCAAGGAGAAGGCACAGAAATTCTGAGGTCATGTTTTGGACATGAACTTTCTGGACTGCTTTCTATAGAGCAAAAGATGATGATGCAGTCAAATGAGTGCTGCGTAATCAGTGAATATGAGCTGTCCTGAAGGACAGAACAGGTAACATCTTCAGTGGGGTTCTTTCTTGTTCTGAGTCAAAAAGTATGGCTTCAAAAACACACTTAAAATCTGGCCTTATTTAAAAACTACTGACAGTAATATCAAAAGAATCCTGTCTTCCCCCAAAATGTTTGGCTTTGGACTAGCCACACTGGGCCATGTTCTATGATGACTGACTATTTTCAGAGTATTTTAAGTTTGCATCATAAGCAGAAGCGTCTTGAGGTTTTTACACATCATACTGGGAAAATGAAGCTGAGCAGTAATTTCTTGCCCTACCTCTTTGTTTGAGAAGAGCATATATGGTATCTCAGATATTAAACTATACTTAGCATGAATAATGTTTCTTGCATCTGACATGCGTCTCATCATCTGTTGGAGAAAGCCCTTGTCTCCAGAATTTCTGGTGGTATCATGTCTGGGCTATGAGTTGAGCATGCAATCTCTGTTCTCCCTTATAGGTAAACCTACAATAGGACAACTTTTGAGGAGCAGGCAAGGATGTATTGTATAAATGAACTTTGGAGATAGGCAAGATTTCCAAAGGTAGATCTCCAAAGATCTTCTTGGCAAATCATGGATGTGAATGTGGTACTTTGTAGGCTCAAAAGGGTCTACACAGACAGGAGTACCAAGATTGGGAGCACTCTTACCATTGCCTTAGTGTTCCACTGCTAACACACAATCTCATTGCCCAGTAGGATTTTGAGGTAAGACCAGGAACTAAACCACCCATGATGTTCTAAGCAACACAGACAGATCCAAGCTATGTAGCTTTCTAAATTCATAGTGCATAGTGTATCATTATATGCAATAAAAGCAAATGGATGTATAATTAGTTTAACAATATATGTACCATAATCATACCCCATAACTATAGCCTATATTTCTTTCAAAGTTGCACTGGGATTGTATTTCTAACAATAGCTAATGAGCAGAGGTTTGCAGGTCTGTACATTAGTCTCTTCTACCACCATAAAACATTTTTTAATTCAGGAGACAAGTGAATGTATTGTTCAAGTGACAGATATGCTCCACGGTCATTAAATGTGCTTTTGGACACTTATGTAGTACTAGCAGCAACCCAAGCAGTAGCTGCCCATGCAAATGAGCAGACATTTCAGTCTGTGATAGCCACCCGTGCAAGACAGGCTTGTGGCAATACCTAGGAAGTCTCTTAATAACTCTTCAAGCGCCAGTCCAGGGCTGCAAACAGCCACATCACAGTGTCTCCCATGACACAGGGGGCAGCAGTGACCCCAGCTAATTCTTCCCCTAGCACCAGACTTCTTTGAAGCAAGCAAATAACTGAATCCAGTTGCTGGCACAACTTCTGAAGTTGTGCTATCACTTTCTCTGAGCTATTATCATGACATTCTTGAATACTAATGCCCTGGTGTTCTGCACTTCCCTTTGATCATGTTATAATAAAGTAGTTCCTGGTTTGACATAACTACTTTATCATCACATCATCAGAGATTGTGGAAAAAGCAAGAGTTCCAAAGATTTCACTAGTCAGGCATATCTCAATGTGCATATATACACAACAAGAGAGACATTAAATCAAAAGTTATGTTTGCATTACTTGCAAAATAGTAAGCTCTTATTAGGAATTATCATATTGCAACCTATTTCATTTCATCCTTCATTTTGAAGGATGTCTTAGAAATAAAATTTTATTTTGAAAATGTATACAATATATATCTTTATATTTATATAAATTAATTGTTTATATATTACATATAGTACATATTTTTATATATATGTATTTCCATATATTACATACGAAAAGCCACAGCCACACCAGGCCAAACACTAATGTAGTCATATACTTGTATAAGAACTAAATCCTATTGCAAATATTTTCTTAACACTTTTGGAAGCAGGAAGTTATTTGCATTCAACTACACAGGTGAAACTGAAGACTGGAAAGGAGGAACACTTTGTGTGCATCCCTGAATGTTTTTTAGAAAATTCAGGTTTTTATAATATAACTACTTATTTCTTATCTCTTTTTCCATTATTTCACAGGATTAGATTTGTTTAAATGCTACTATTCACCAAAAATGTAAATAGGGGAGAAGACCAATTGCTATGTGATTTATGGTCTCTTATAAAAACAGATATAGGAGTAAAAATTCATGAACAAACCAGTTTTGAATCCTTTAGCATCTTGGTGAAAAATCAAAAACATGATTTTATGAAATTGTAATGTTAAAATTCAATTTTTCTTTCAAGCTGGACAAAAAAAAAAGTGAAAATATCAGCATTTGTCATGGAATTACATTTACTGCAATGTTTCAGTTTAGACATAGTAGAACAGTCTAGGATTCTCTGAGTTTTGATAGAAAGAAACCAGTTCAACATTCATTAATTAATTTTTATTCAGTGTGTTAAACAGAATTGAAATGCTGTCTTTCAAGCTGATTGAAGTGAAGCTGTATTTGCTATAATGCAGTGATGCTTCCTAGGACTGGTAATTTGAAGTTTTATGCTTTTACTGTTCTTCCATGTACAATGTGCTCTCTGGTCACCCTTTAAAAAAAAAATCACTGATCTCACCCAGAAAGTAGAAAGTATTCTCTCCTCATGCCCTGAGCTTTTTTTGAAACCCACTGAGAGAGTAATACCTCTTTGAGTCGATGTTTAAAACACTACTTTGGGACTTTCAGTCTCCCCACCCTTTCTGGAGCCTATAACCTATCTTAGGTGAGCAACCGGCAATAACAGCCATCCCCAGAAGACCCTGAGTGGAAGAGTGCACCTTACAGGACATATAGCCTACATGGAGAGAGGTGGATTTAGGTGGATTGGATGTTCTTTGAAGACTTTCCAAGCCAGTCAAAGGAGAAAAGGCAGTCTTCCATGAAATGTCCCGAATCTCCTTTTGTCACGCTCACAAGTGCGCTGACTGGGTAGAAAATTTAGACAGGATTTTTAAATGGACCACATTGACCTGGTCTGCAAAAAAACACAGCTAAATTGAATGATCTGGATTACACCTCCTGTAAAAAGAGAAGGAAGTCCTTCTCATAAAAGGAACAGTCCTAAGGTTCTCTCTTAGAAGCTTATAATACTATGAGTATGAGTAAATAATGAGTATGAGTAAATAATACTCATTCCAGCTTCAGATGAAGGAAAGCATATTGGCTACTTTAATGAGAAAGAGATAGAGATACTAATTACTAGCAAGCAAATGATGCTTCAGATCAGATACATGAGTCAGAGGGCAAGACAATAACCTAATGAGCCAACGACCACTGTGCACAAGAATATAAAGCAAATCTAGATACTCTGCCAGCCTTTTCATTTCTAATAAAGATCAAATATTACTACAAAAAATTGTAATTGCCTGTCTTAAACTTCTCTCCTACGAGCACCATGTCAGAGATGTATGTTCACTGTGTATATGCAGACTTCACCAGCACTCAAATTTTCTTTCTTTTGTTACACTCTGAAGATTAATGGATATTATCATTTTCTTTGAAAGTAATAACTAAAGGGCATTGCACTGGAAATGAATGATCTGTGTTTAGAATCATAGAATCATTTAGGTTGAAAAAGACCTTTAAGATCATCCAGTCCAACCATTAACCTAACATTACCAAGTCCACACTAAACCAATTAAGGGTAGACTAGACTAAACCATGTCCCAGAGTGCTACGTCTACCCATTTTTTGAACACTTCCAGGGGTGGTGACTCCACCACCTCTCTGGGCAGCCTGTTCCAATGCTTGACTAGTCTTTCCGTGAAGAAATTTTTCCTAATATCCAATCTAAACCTCCCCTGGCACAGCTTGAGCCCATTTCCTCTCATCCTATCGCTAACTACATGGGAGAAGAGACCAACACCCACCTTGCTACAACCTCCTTTCAGGTAGTTGTAGGAAGCAATCCTAGCTGAATACAGAACCACAGAACAGATGATGTTGGAAGGCACCCCTGAGAATCATCTAGGCCACCATCCCTGCTCAAAGAAATGTCAAGGAGAGCAGGACTGTGTCCAGTCAAATTCTGAATAACTCCAGGGATGGACACTCCACATTTTCACTGGACAACCAGTTTCAGTGTTTGACAACACTCACAGTAAAATAGTGTTTTCTTATATTTAAGTGGAATTTCCTGTATCTCAGTTTATACCACTTGCTTCTTGTCCTTCTACTGAGCATCACTGAGAAGAGTCTGGCTCCGTCTTCTTTACGCCCTCCCATCAGGTATTTATACACATTGATAAGATCCCCTTGAGCCTTCTCCTTTCCAGGCTGAACAGACCCAGCTCGCTCAGCATCCCCTCATACATGAGATGCTCCAGTCCCTTCATCACCTTTGTAACCCCTCTCTGGACTTGATCCAGTATGTCCATGACTCTCTTGTACTGACGAGGGGAACAGTACTGAACACATCACCCAGATGTGTCTCACCAGAGCTGATTAGAGCGGAAGGATCACCTCCCTCGACCTGCTGGCAATCCTCCTAATACAAACCAGGATGGATGCTGTTTGCCTTCCTTGGTGCAAGGCCACATTGCTGGCTCATGTTCAACTTGTGGTCCACCAGGACCCCCAGGGCCTTTTCTGCAAAGCTGCTGTCCAGTTGGTTGACGTCCAGTTGCCTGGACTGGTGCTTGGGGTTATTCCTCCACAGGAGCAGGACTTGACATTTGCCTTTGTTGAACTTCATGAGGTTCCTGTCTGCCTGTTTCTTCAGCCTCTCAAGGTCCCTTGAAATGGCACCTGGTGCATCAACCACTGCTCCCCAGTTTGTATTGTCTGCAGACTTACTGAGGGTGTATTCTGTCCCATCACCTGGGTCATTAATGAAAATTTCACACAGTATTGGCCCCATTATCAGCCTCTGGGGTCTACCTCTAGTGACCAGCATGCAGCTAGTCTTTGTGTCACTGATCACAATCCTTTGAGCCCAGCAGTTCAGACAGCCTACCCTGCTGTCCTCTTACCTAGTCTATACTTCATCAGTTGTCTATAAGGATGTTATGGAGGACAGTGTTCAAAGTCTTGTTAAGTCAAGATAAATTATATCCTCTGCTTCCCCCCTTGTCCAGTGAACCGATGATTTTGTCATGGAAGGCTATCAGATTGATCAGGCATGATTTCTCCTTACTAAACCCCAGCTGACTGTTCCCAGTCATTATCTTGTCCTTCATGCATTTGGAAAGTTTCCAATATTATTTGCTCCATCACTTTCCCAAGCATCAAGGTAAGGTTGAGAAGCCTGAAGTTCCCCAGATCTTTCTTCTTCAAGCCAGAAATGACACTTACTTCTCCCAGTCCTTAGGAATTTCCCCCAGTGGCACTATGCATTTCTGTCAAAATCAACCGCTGCTGTGATTTCTAAGTTTTTAACCTTGACCTTAAAAATATCTTGTATTTTAATGCTTTGGTTGAAATGCCATGGAGATTAAAAAAACACCCAAGAAGATGATTGCAATTACATACTTAGCAAAATTAATTTTAAGCAGTAGTGTAGAGGCCAAAATAGGGAATGAACAAGTTGTTTAAGTAAGAGAGAGAGATTCAAATTTACAGAGTATGAGAAAACCCACCCTATGGTACTTCAGGAAGTAGCCAATTATCTCAATTCTCAGTGATTTTGCTGAGGATCTTGTGGAGGACACAGATGATCTCACTGGAGTAGAGAAGAAATTTTTAAGAAGTTTCAAAAAGGACCCAGAGAATTACAAAACTCTGGCTTAATAATTTCTGAACCAAACCAGTTTGCAAACATCTGGAAAATAACATAATGAATGAAAATAGTCCATTATTAAGAACAGAGCATAGTTTTTCTTTGATGGTGTGGCTTGGTTGGTGAATAAGGGGAAAGGAATGGTTGTGACATATCTTGACTTTTGTGGAGTTTCTGACATCTCATCTCATGACATTATCACAAGCAAGCTGAAGAGATACGATCTAACTTTAATCATCCATGAAAGCATGAAAACTAGAAAATTCTTGCAACAGCCCACAGTCTATATGTGGCTGCTCCTGGAATGTTCCCAATGCCATTTTTCTGTAAGGTCATGTTGCAAGAGGGAAGCTAGTACTCTTATGAGGATGGCTTTGTGCAGAGCTCTGGGTATAGAAGATGGCTTAGAACAGATATACCAAATTTGAGGGTAATTTTATTCCTAGTCCTTTCAGCATAGCAATTCCTGATTTGACTGTTTCTGCGGTTTGTCCTACTGGCTGAAATCTCTGGCTCATTCCATAATACAGCAGAAGAGGTTTATGCATAAGTATTTTCAGAATTAGGCCTTTTTTCACCTCACCAATGTAGCAGGATTCTGAGATGATTCATACTGATGCAGAATTTTTTGAAATAGGAAGTTAAATTATTTAGGTATTGAAAATGAATCACTGTTGCCTTTCTCAAATTTGCATTACAGCATATCACTATATCACTCAAACTGCTCATACCTGCTAAATGTCATCTACACTCTGACTTTCAAAATACCAGTATCTTCCTGCACGCTCACCTTTCTCAACCTTTCTTCCATTCTTGGATCAGAGCACAAAGCAATGGCACAGGGCAACAACAGATCATGAGCCATCTCTCTCCTGAACCCAGCTCAACAGACAAGCACCAGTGAGCTTGCCGTTTGGAAGTATTTGTTCAAAGCAGTTCTTGGTAAGTGCACAGCTTGCTGCAGCTCTAGGAATTACCTCCAGGACATCTGGCTTCATGCCCAACCTCTCCATGTGAACTTCCCTGAAAATAAAACAACAGAAAGTATAAAAATATATTGACTTGTCTGCAGAAAAGATTTGCAGGCTGTTTGCTTTCTTGTAAAGTAAAAAATAACAAGGTTGATGTGAGCAAACAGAAAGACATAAAGAAGCTAAGACCTGTCAATAAAAAGACAAAGCATTATTCAGCTGAAAGTCATTCCACTGGGGATTATCTCTAAAAGCAAGCTTTGTTTTTGACATCATGTTTTAAAAAGTCACTTGAACTTTTCTTAAAAAAATGTGATTATTTACAAGACTTCATGAAAGAGAGGATCAGAGAGACTCTTACAGCAATTATTATTTCATTATTTGAAAAATCACCCAGTAGTTGTGCACGTGTGAACTAAACTTCATGCCTGTGATGCTTACATCACTGGGGAGCCCAGACTTGAGTTGCCCAAATAACTACTAATTAGTATTTCTTATAGTTCCTGTGTTGTGGAAACAAATTTACCCTTGCAAAGAGAGGCAAACAGTGTTCCTGCATTGGAGTTATTCTGCTCTGTATTCAGTGCTCTCTCTGCCAAAGATTTTAATCCCAAACAACAGTTCATGTTGTTAAAATTAAGCCAGTGAATGAAAGTCAATGCAGCTACACTTCATGTGTTCCCTTTGATTAAATTGAGTTCCCCTATGTTAAGAAGATATTACTAACAACTTGAAGTGGACAAAGCCACAGCTCTAATTATGTATAATAAAATCCTTTTAGGTATGATTCATATTTCATATGGTAACCATCTTGCTTCACCTTAGGGAAGTAGAAAGATCAAAATTATTTAAATATCTGAATTTAAAACAAAAATGGAAAGAGACCTGATGCTTGCCAACTTGGGTTTGAGTACAAAGGTACTGCTGGATTTCAGGAGTTGAAAAAACTTGATAAAACATCTAACATACTTTGTACAAATCAGCAACCAAAACCTATAGAACCCAAAACAAACATCTGAATGATGGAGTTTTAGTTCTCAGAGTTTCTAAACTTAGTTCTTTAAAAAAAAAAAAAAAAAAAAAATCCTTTAACTTAGGATTTCTAGACCACTGTAAAAGTGCTGAGCTTATTTATCATGAGTAAGCAGTTCTTTGAAAAGACTGCTGGGAATCTTTTCTTTCTAACCAAAGTTCCAACGTGTTAACTTAGCTATTTTTCCCAAAATGTGGCAAAAGACAATAACGCAGTGGGGAATCTACCAGGAGGTTCTGTATGACCTCCACAGCTGCATCTGCCCCTTGGCAGGTTTTATCTGCAACATCTTGACAGCATTCAGCATCATACCTCTCCTGTAAAAGAGAAAAACTAAAGCTAGAAACAGCTGTAGAACCAGCAGATGCCAAGGTACTGCTACTTTTCATGACAACTATCCAAACCAACAAAAAATAAAATGATCCAAATGACAAGCAAATAACCTTGAAAGTTCTCTTCCATTTGCACTGAAAATTTTGTGCTTCAAGAAATGCTAGTTCTCTGGTGGTCACTTTCAAATTTCAGTAACTACCCTGTTTTCTGGTTTTGCCTTTACCAAAAACAAAAATACAGAGAAACAGTAATTAAAGACTGGTTTTGCAATCTTTTAGATAGGTTATTGACCAGAAGACAGCAGAGATCTCATGAAGCAGTAATATCTGTTTAACTTCTTGTCTTACTGGTAATAAAGCATGATTTGATAAATCAAAAAACTGTAATACAGGAGATTACCTTAATAATAAATCACTATTTGAGAATGGGTGTCTTTTAAAAACATTATAGTCCTTATTCCATAATAATTAAAAGGATAATAAGTATTTTTGTCTTCAAATATTATAAATAAAGTATCTGTTGTTATAATTAGCGAATGAACTAGATAATGATTCTACAAAGAATTTGGTCAGCATTGCAGGTGGTTCTGTTAAGGTCAACTGACTTACAAGTGAAATGAAGCATGCCTCTAACAGTATATTTGGTAAATGTATGTTATAGTTTGTTATCAACACATTTAGAAAATACATTAATAAATAGTCTGTTAGAATAGATTCTTTTGCATGTTATTAAAAAAGTAATTGAGAGTAATCTGTGATTGGGTGTAATTAGCATTATCAAGAAACAATTAGCATTAAGAATGTTATTGTTCTACTATGAAGACAAGATTTCTATTCTTTTCAAACCAGAAAGCCTAGAAGATATGATACTTTATTCAAAGTAATTACATGTATATTAGAGCATATATTCTCATTGTAAGGACAATTTAAATCGAAGAGACCCCAAATTCAATTTAAGTGAAAAAAATATTGCTACTTTCAGGCAATTTATAGCCATTCTGCACTGCCCAGAAAGTATTAGCTGGATGAGATCCTAAAGTTGTGCATCACTTTTCAGGAAAGCCATTCCTCCTTTTGCACTCCAGGATGCTACATACTTGTTTCCTTAGCAATTAAGTCAATGCCCAGCAGAAGCTGGCTGCTACTGATGTCTTGAGCTAATCTGTGCCTGTTGTTATTATGACCACAGTCAATGTTTAATTTATGGTCTATTAATACTTAAAGGGTACAAACAGATTGGAACCCATTGTACTCTTTAATGCATATACTCATAGACAAGACAGTCCCTCTGCTTAAGGCCATACCAAAATGATCTCCTTATTCATAAGGAGATCTTAGAAGGAAGGCTGCAGTGTTTCGTAAGGTCTCATTAAAGCCAGTGAAGGTCTGTCTGCATACAGCTTACCATGGCTGTTTGATACTAGAAGAAGAAGAAAAGTGGAGTGAAAACAACCATATATGTTTTTCTGTGACAAGCAACAGAGTCTATTGTCAAGGTTACCTGATACAGCTCAGTGTAAAACACTGATTTCTGTTTGTGTATAGTTTTACCACATTTTAATGATATTTTCTATCTCACATGGAAATCTTCTGGAAAAAAAACAGTTTAATTCATGCAACACTGAAGACAGATAAAAGGGAATCTAAACTGCTACGTCTGTCCCTAAATCTTTTTCTTTCAAGAGGTCTGTGCACCCCACAATTTAAGGCAGGAATTCAGATTTCGGTAGGGTAGGATTTTCAGTCAGTTTCTCCTGCCTCTTTGTGGCAGGTTGACTCTGGACACGAGGTGCCCACCAAAGTGGCTCTGTCTCTCCCCTTCTCAAATGGACAGGGGAGAGAAAATATAACAAAAAGCTCATGGGTCAACATAAGGACAGGGAGGGATCACTCAGCAATTACCAACACAGGCAAAACAGAGTTGACTTGGGGAAATCAGTTTAATTTATTGCCAATCAAATCAGAGTAGGGTAATGAGAAAATAAAAGCCAAATCTTAAAACACCTTCCCCCCACCCCTCCCTTCTTCCTGGGCTCAACTTCACTCCCCATTTTCTCTACCTCCTCCCCCTGAGCAGCACAGGGGGATGGGGAATGGGGGTTGCGGTCAGCTCATCACACGTTGTCTCTGCCGCTCCTTCCTCCTCAGGGGAGGACTCCTCACACTCTTCCCCTGCTCCAGCGTGGGGTCCCTCCCACAGGAGACAGTCCTGCACAAACTTCTCCAGTGTAGGTCCCACCCACATGCTGCAGTTCTTCACGAACTGCTCCAGCGTGGGTCCCTTCCACGGGGTGCAGTCCTTCAGGAGCAGACTGCTCCAGCGTGGGTCCCACACAGGGTCACAAGTCCTGCCAGCAAACCTGCTCCAGTGTGGGCTCCTCTCTCTCCACAGGTCCACAGGTCCCACCAGGAGCCTGCTCCAGCGTGGGCTTCCTGCGCGGTCACAGCTTCCTTTGGGCACATCCACCTGCTCTGGTGTGGGGTCCTCCCCAGGCTGCAGGTGGATATCTGCTCCACCGTGGACCCCCATGGGCTGCAGGGGCACAGCTGCCTCACCATGGTCTGCACCAGGGGCTGCAGGGGAATCTCTGCTCCGGTGCCTGCAGCACCTCCTCCCCCTCCTTCTTCACTGACCTGGGTGTCTGCAGAGTCATTCCTCTCACATATTCTCACTCCTCTCTTTGGCTGCAGTTGCGCAGCAGGTTTTTTCCCCCCTTCTTAAATATGTTATCACAGAGGCACTGCCACCATCACTGATGGGCTCGGCCTTGGCCAGTGGTGGGTCCATCTTGGAGCCGGCTGGCATTGGCTCTATCAGGCATAAGGGAAACTTCTAGCAGCTTCTCACAGAAGTCACCGTTGCCACACAAACCCAATATGCTCTTTGTAAAAAAACAGGAGCTTCTACAGGAAACACTTGTCCCCCTGTGCTGGTTTTGGCTGGGGTAGAGTTAATTTTCTTTGTAGGAGCTAGTATGGGGCTATGTTTTGGATTTGTGCTGAAAACAGTGCTGATAACACAGGGATGTTTTAGTTAGTGCTGAGCAGTGCTTACACAGAGTCAGGGCCTTTTCTGCTTCTCACCCCACCCCAGCAGCGAGTAGGCTGGGGGTGCACAAGGAGCTGGGAGGACCGACAGCCAGGACAGCTGACCCCAACTGACCAAAGGGATATTCCACACTATATGACGTCATGCTTGGAATATAAAGCAGGGGGACATTTGGAGTGATGGTGTTTTGTCTTCCCAAGTAACCATTATGCATGATGGAGCCCTGCTTTCTTGGAGATAGCTGAAGACCTGCCTGCCAATGGGAAGTAGTAAATGGATTCGTTGTTTTGCTTTGCTTGTGTGTGCGGTTTTTGCTTTACCTATTAAACTGTCTTTATCTCGACCCATGAGTTTTCTCACTTTTACTTTTCTGATTCTCTCCCCCATCCCAGAGAGGGGGAGTGAGTGAGCATCTGTGTGGTGCTCAGTTGCCAGCTGGGGTTAAACCACAACACCCCAAAAGCTGGGTACTTAAAAGATACAGGTCTTCATACCACATCGTCTTTGAAATACCAATACTAGCTGTTACCAGGAATCCCAACGTGCATTTGCAGGGGAAATGTTAGGTTTCAAAACTTTCTCAGGCAAACTGCATTCAACATCCTTTCTGTAAGTGGGAAGAAGGAGTTATGAACATGTATTTCTGGAGTCACAGTCTCTTAAGAATTTGAGGCAGACCCATGTGTCCTGCTTACAATAGCAGCTTTGTCTCCCAGAAATGAACTGGTTTTGTTTTTAAAAAGTAGCAGTTGTTCATTAGGCCCAAAATTAAACATACTTTCTTTATAACTTCCTCTGTTTCCTATCAGTTTCTTTTGTAGCAGCACAGTGTCAAAATCCTTCATTTTAGTTTTTCCTAAAGATTGAGTGTTTTGTTTTGAACACACAGAAATATATATTTTTGCTAGGTTTGTGGGTAATTGCATCCATATTGCATGTGTATGCAGAGGCTCCACCCAGGATGCCAGTGCATTAGCATCCACACAAACGACTGGATTGTTCAGTGGACACCAGAAAGTAGTGAATCCTGGTTTCTGGTGGACTTGTTTTGATTAACAACCCTGCTCACAGCTGGGACAGTAATGAGGGCTCTTGTTAATAAAACCTGAATTCATTTTTCCTGCAGTCCAGGAAAGACTTCTCCTCCTTACCATGCTGCCTATTTTCATAAAACATTCAGAATCTTACTGATCTTCCCCTCCTTGCCAGGTGTGAGTAAAGTAGTTCTAAATTTACTAAGAAGAACTGGTATAGAATAGGACACCTGAGCAGCTGGATTGCCTGAGCCCTGTTTCCATAGAAAAAAAGGGCTGACAAGCCATGGATTATATTCAAAGGTTGTGACGGAAATTTAGATGACACCCAGGACATTTTGCTTTTGAGGTAGACCATTTAGATTTTACAATATAAAAACCAAGGTCTGATTTTGTATGGAGCTATTGATAAAACAAGAAAAAATGTTTTCACTAAAAGTACAACATAACAATTTCTGTTTGCTGAAAGCTTCAGGAATCATAGAATCATAGAATCGTTTAGGTTGGAAAAGACCTTCAAGATCATCCAGTCCAACCATTAACCTACACTACCAAGTCTACTCTAAGCCAATCAAGGGTAGACTAGACTAAACCATGTCCCGAAGAATGATGCTACATACATTCATTTAGTGACTTCAGCTTTGGCTGCTGTCTACCTAAAATACTGGTTCTAAGAAAAAAGGACCAAAAAGGTGAAAAAATTCTTGTAGCCTCAGGTTCTTTTTTTCTCCTGCTCATTAAGGCCTCAGAAAGATGCAGGATCCATATGGAGCTGCTTAAAAACCTTAGATTTGCCAGGTTTTCCATGAGGGTACAATAAGGCATCAGGTAAGACAGACGTGCATGCAGATTGTTGTTTTACAAATCTCTTTTCTTTAAGAGCTTTAGTTCCAGTCTAAAAAAAAAAAAAAAAAAAGAAAAAAAAAAGAAAAAGAATGCATTTATAATGCTCCTTAATTATTATACACTGCTTCTTAGTCTCCTGGAAATAGGAACAACAGGTGTTTGTATTCAAATTCAGAATATAAATAAACACTATTCAAAAGATACAATCTCATGGGCAAAAAACCAACAAACCCTAACATTTCTAAACTTGGATAAGGAACAAAAATAGATAATCAAAAAGATTTAGTCAGAGAACAGGAAGGTAATAAGGATACAAGTATCCCTATTGCCATCTTCAAAAAGATGACATAAAAAAACAAATCACATCTAATATTTGTGATTTGTAAAAAACTCACAGGGCCATAAAGTCTTGAGATTCCCTAATTCCAAGCCTTTCCAAAGCAAATCAATCATATTTAAATGGTTATTAAATAAAATTGCAAGAGAAGCTCTATAATCCAGAGAGATTTGTTATCAGGATGTTGGTCTGTTTCTACAAATAGATGAAGAACTCTATAGCAGAAAAGTTCACTTATGTCTGCTTACATGCATTATTAAAAATTAATCCTCTGATACTCATTGTTGTTGATAGTATCAAAGAAATTAAGAGAAGCTAATAGCCAGGGTTTTGTTCTGCAGAGCAGTCTATCACTGAAAATAAACTCAAAGACAGGTTTAAACTCATAATATGCCTTAAGGTATTTGTCAAAGTAAATAGCAGAGACTGACATATTTAGCTAATTCCTGATTAGAAAATAATAGCTTTAAGAGAAAGTGGTAAGAATAAGTGATGAAAACAGATTTTTGCAGCAGGTTTTTTCATAAAGACTGCCTATTTAAAATGTTGGGAAGTAGTCCTGGAAGCAAAATTCAAAAAGCGTGTGTGATGCTCTCAAAACATACTTGAATTATAGACATGTTGGTAAGTTGTGAAATATTACAAATATAATACGCCATCAGTTTATTATGAAACTTTGTCCAGATCACATGATCTCCGTCTCCTTGTTTTATTATTATTATGAACCTTGGTTTGTACTGGGACAATGTAATAGTTCTGAACAAAGGCTATTAGCAAGGACTGAAAAGAAGTAAATATGGCACAAAAAAATGCTAAACTAAACTGAGTGGCTTCCTTGAAATGGTTAGTAACATTCACTCCCCATGAGCACCTAGCATTAACCACTATTTCAGAAATGATCTACAAGGAAAAAACCACTCAAAACCAAACCATTTGTCCATAAGAACTGAAATGGCCTGTGATATTAGGTCATTACTAGTTATAACCTACAATGCATGAGGAAAGTACAGCTCTACAGCAGTGAACAGTACATAGCCAAGTATCTTGCAATCATATATGGCTATGAGCAATTACAAAGTCTGTATACCTAGATTTAGTGTACTGTAAATCCATTAATCTTATAATGACTGGATTGGTATCAGAATTATTAAGGCAGTAACTGAAACATTCAGTAGGATTAGGAATCTACAGAAAAAGCAAGTGCTCTCTGCCATCCTCAGACTTCTATTTGAATGTCTTTGTCTAGATTAGAACACAAACTAATTGGACAGGTTTAGTTATAGGAAAAAACCACACCACCACCACCTCCAAAAAAACCCCTCTCTTAATAATAATATTCCAAGTTATTCTAAGTCCTTTTATTTCAGAAAATCTCTCTTTCCCAGAATAAATTTTCCAAACAATACACATGACCATACAGAGATTTCTGTCCTAATGCCACAACAGGCAGAACAGCTGGGTTTCTAATGCAGAACTTCCAGATTCAGCAGGATGCATAGGCAGTTCAAACTTGAGATCCTGAATCTAGATCTCAGGCCCTAATGAGAACTCTCTTATTAGTTAAATTTACTTTTGTGAAATATCAGCCTATTACAAACCAGTACTCTAGTCTGTTCTTTTTTCCTTCACATTCTAGAATGTGCAGATTCTATTTACTTTTATTATTTTTTCCTAGACACTGGATTTGAGACAGAAGGATGCTGTATGACTATCTCTGTTTCAGTAATTCACTTTGTGATAGTAAGTACCAGCAAAGAAAATGAGAGCTTTCTGTGTGCAATGGCTAAGGCAGCACAGCCAGCCTATATTTTATGCAAGCCACTGTATTGTAATACATAGATAAGCTCTAAAAGGAATTTCACATTCAGATTATCCAGTGAAGCTAACCAAGGCACAAAACCATTTTGTACTTACCACTGTGTACCAGCTAAGAAACCTCGCAAAACTGGGACCACCGGGGAACACTTTACAGGTCCTCTGTGGCTCTGTACAGACACAGCTCAGGTCCTGAAAGTGATTCCTTAGGTGAGCTCACCTGGGAGTAGAAAAATTGTGTTCACATGACACTGTACCTGAGCTTAAACATTGCCAAACCGCTGCTGCGGTGTACTGGCAGTGGCTGTGGTGCTTCTGCAACCAGGGCGCAACTCACTTGAAACCCAGATGCATTGCTTCCAGGTAATTCAGCTGGCTGTGTGTGAAGCACAAGAATGTAAAAATTCACTGTTCCTTGCCCAGTTTATTTCTCAAACTTGTCCTTTTCCTTCCTACTGCAGGTAACCCCCACTGCCAAGTTCTTGATGACAAAACATAGAACAGAGCTTCTCAGGTCTTACAAACTGTTGTCACACTCACTTCCCTTTCATTTTCCTTTTCCTCCTTCCTTTACTTCCCCTTCTTTTGTTGACTGTTGTCTGCTTGTTCTCTCCTCTGCTGGTTTTCCTCTGCTTCCCCTTAGAGAGATACTATTAAACACCGACAGAAAAGTGTTTGTATGAGCACATATTATCACCCTGCCTACAGGAACAAGTATCAGAATGATCTCCATTTTATCAACACCTCTTGCACCTGTACTAAGTAAAAATGTTGGCCAATCAATACTCTTCTCCCTCTCCCTGCTTCTCTTCCCTTTCCTTGCTTTTAAACTCCCCCTGGTCTCTCTCCTTTCCAATACCAATCAAAATACCTGGAAAACTCCGGCAATTTTGTTCTGCATAGCAAAGGTCAGATTAAATTGCCTACTCAGTGTAGAAACCTCATGTTGCCCATCGTTAGTCCAGGATGAAAGAGAGGGCAGGACCTATCCAATGGACCTTTATGAAGGGAACGGACTTGTATGCCAATTATGATCTGTGTTATTCTCAGTCTTATTCTCTTTCTCAGCTTGCACAGATCATATTAACTCTGGCTGTTCTTCCACTTTTTTTCTAGGTTTAATTCCTTCTAGAAAAGTGCAAGAACAGTTAATTGTTGTATCCAGGTGCAAGACTGACAAAAGTAACACTGTGGCTGTAAGGAGGATTTGGAAACAGTGGGCTTTAAGTAAAAACCCAAACAGAAGCAAAGCCCAGAAAAAAATATGTGGAGAATTTATGTTTCATTAGCCTCATATTTTTTAATATTAAAGCAACATGGGTGTATATGTTACACAGAGTTTTACCATGCCCCAAACTTTTATCTGAACCAAGACAGGAATTGTATCCAATAAAAACAAAGTATTAATTACACCAAAACGTGAATTAGAAGAACTTTATTAAGGTTGCAGACTGAAGTACTCCAAAAGATACTAAAAGTGAGGACTGGGGTTAACTAATAGTTTTATTTTTACTTTTTTGAGGCTTTGTAACAGAGCTTTCATTCACTTGGCCACTTGTTCTATTTTCCCCAGGATCCACTCCAGGGTACAACTGTGCATGAAATAGGACTCTACAGAACTAACTTTATTCACTGAACTAGAGTCTGGGCATGACCCTAAAGGTTGGAGGTTAAGGGCAATCAAAAGAAAAATTTAGAATTTGGTTCTTAATCCTACTATTATTTCAAGTTCTCTGTAGAAAGTGGAAGAGCTTCAACAGGACAGGTGGCAATACACAACTTAAATACACTGATCTCTTGGGGATGGAAAGGGTGTTCCAAAAGGATTTCAATCCAGACTCTAGCCACTCTAACTAAGGCTTCTACCTGTTGGGTTTTTTGGGCAAAAAACTATGGAAGGATTATCTCCTTCATGTTCTAAAAAACATCAGCCTTTTCTTAAGCATCTTTCCAAAATATGTGGATATATACAAGTTTCATTTCAGGAAGACTAAAATGTACTGTATACTAAATTTGACCTGAAATTACAGTTTGGATCAATCTCAGCCTGAACTTTTTGCAAATAAATAGCTTGCTGAAAAGTATTTTCTCAGTCCTGCTGGGACTCAGAAAGTATAGGTTTAAAATCTATATTGGTTAATCAGAGAAGGTAATCTCTGTTTTAGTTGACAGTATCTGGTAAAAAGCAGCAGAATCTTGTTATCATAAAATCTTAATCTGGATACCTTAATCTGGATTTTATAGAATAGCATGCCCCAGACTTCATGCCACCATTTTAACCCATAGTGTACTCAGGGAAAAAAAAAAAAAAAAAAAAAAAAAAAAAAAGATTGACCGTAATATTTACTTCTATCAGAATGGTCAGTCCTGCAGGTGGTTTCTGACAGTTTCGTTCACCTAATGTCTGTCCTGACTATTTTCAAGACCCACTGGGCACTCTGTGCTGGCACAGACTAATTTAAGAGGGTCCCGTTCTCTGGAATTTCTAGTCACTACCCTAATTAACATAATTAACTATAATAGTTCCATAAAATCCAGAAGAATTAGTCTCTCTCATTCTGAAAAATGATAGTTTGCTCAGCTCATTGTAATAGATATATTGTAGCTTCATTTTCAGGCTCAAGCTATGAAGTTTTACTCATTAGGATTTTAAAGAATAAAGAAATGTTAAGGTATGCAAAAAACCAGGGAGTTCCTGGCTTCTGATCCTCTAAGAATTGCCTGCCTCTGTGAAAGAATATTACCAACTGGAGATGATCCCTTCACTCTTCTTTGCATTTCCTTGAAATAAATATTTAGAAATTTTAATTGACTTGTGCCATACTGGAATAATTCAGGAGACTAAGGAACTGAGCATGTGTCTGATTTAATTAAAACACTCAAATTACACAGTATTGCAGTCAAATGAATACAAAGTGTGCTGTGTAATTTGTGAGTTACACATATGCATATGTCAAATCAAATAAACCTCAGTGGGAGAGCACAAAAGCATATCATATTGTGGACTTTTTCCCATTCAAATGTTAGCTTACAACCATCAGCTATTTTATTATTAAAACTACTCAAATATGCAATTTTGGAAAAAAACATCCACTCATTAAAAATGTTTTTGTAGTATTTCTTAAAGCCTGCAGAAGAAACAATTCCCTCCCTGCCCCTTCCTTTAGTTTCATCTTTCTGGATGAAACCAAACAGAAAATCTAAACTGAATGTTTAAAAATTATGCAACCCAGTAAGACAATCTTAAGTACAAAAATCAGAATTACACCTCACTACAATGCAGAAAATATTCAATAATATCACCTATGGCTGTCATCACAGTTCTGGTTTGGTTTTTTTTTTTTGTTTTTTCCTTAATGACAGAAAAATAAACCAAAGGTGGCCAGGAAATCAGACACAAAAATTGGGCAGGGTTGGTTTTGGGTTTGGGGTTTTGTTTTTTTTTTTTCATTTAAAAATATTATTTCTCTTAATTAAATAACTCCTTCTGTACACCAAAGAAAGGTCAGGCCATCCTTTGTTTAGTTTTTGGTACAGAGTACATGATAACTTGTCTCTTCCATCAGAATTGTCAGCATACATGAAAACATGAGAGTAAGGAAGCCTTTGTGGTGGAGTGCCTCACCAGATCCCCTTTTTTGCAGGCAGGTGTAAGTGAGACTATGCAGCTGCTTCAAGCTTAAAACAGATCCCTTCATTCTGCATGGAATTTTCCAGCAGCTTCCACATCCTTATCAGTACTTACCCTTGGAGTCAAGCCCTTCAGCCAGGGGATGACAGATTCTAAAAACAAAGAGATGATATTGTCATACCAGTAATGACCCTGTGAACAAAGTATGAAATGGCTCTGGCTTGCATTTTGAAGGGTGGGTGGGAACCAATCAGTGCAATTTTCTTCTGGTTTCTTGGAGGGGGGAGGTGTGAGTTTGGAGGTTTTTTGGCCTCCTCTGTTCTTTTACTTAGCCCAGCCATCATGCGGTTGGCAAGGACGTATGCTCTGCACTAGCACTGCACAGAGCTGCCCTTACTGGTGGCAGGTATCACTGTGTTCTCTGGGCAGCCCATCTCTAACCATTCTAATAGCCAACAGATAATCACCAGGTAAGGTGCTACTCAATTTGCACACTAGTGGTAGATTTTTACCGTGCAGAGGGAGAACAGCAGGGAGAAAAGCAGCAGATGTGGAACAAGAATTGTAATCATAGGAACATCCTAGATGCAAGTCCTTTTTAAAAAGTGAGAACCAATATTTGATACTTTGGTTTGAAGAAAGTCTCACTATAAAACTTCTTGTAAATGTGATGTTACAGTTAGATTGTGGGCTTATCATGGGTCTTTAAGAACTTAGATGGAAACAGAATGCTATCACTGACTAACTAGACAATGACATTAGATATCTTACCTCTTCTTTATACATATCTGATTGTATCAAATGCTCATAACCACACACAGAATTTACCAGTGATTTTTTTTTTAATTGGTCACGTGATCAGATGGAGTATTTTTTGCAAAATCATGTATTACTTATTGTGCATATTTATTACATAGTATTTTAGATATGTATTATATATTTACATTATATTATCCTTTTTCCATTTATAATTTGGACTATTTCCTTTAAATCAGAAAGGGTGTCATTGATTAACTAAGACAGGAAATGTTAAACTGCAGCAAAAAGACCTGAGGCTTAATTCAGTAGTAGATGAAAGCCATTATGTATCAATAACAGGCTCTTGGGTTGTGTACCTAGAGAGCTTTCAGATCATTAGAATTTTTAATTATTACCAGGAAAAAATGACAGATCAGAAATAGCCAAGTAGTCAAGACTAAAAGTGACTTCACAAATTACAAGGAAATAATATTTGCAAGGTTTTTTTTAAAAAAAGCTCCTAAAATCCACTGTAGATATTTAAACTTCTAAACATTCTACAATGTCTTTTGGGTTTTGGTTTTGGTGTGGGTTTTTTTGGCTCTGTGAAAAGACATTTGAGTGTTTTATTTGATAAAAAGTTTTATAGTGAAAACAACAACTGACACTGGTAAAAAGCCATGCTTCTAACTATGTGTCTCACTAAGATTACTTAACATTTCAAAGCCTGGCCAAGGCTTTTAGTTTCTCTTCCTCATTATAATATATTTCAGCTAGAAAATGTTTCTCCTATAAGACTTTAATCTCAAACTTCTTCAATTTTAGTGGTTTTGGATTCAAACCAGCAGGAACTCTATTTCAGAAGTCAATATTCATGCTACATAAACAAAAGTTGTTACACTGATCATTTAAATCTTTCACAATTTTACCATAATCAATCTCTTCGCAAGATATCTATTAAAAATAGCACTTAAATTATTTTTTTCTTGTGAATGGATTTTGTTTACATTATTTTACTATACCATAATTATATGGCAAAGTGATTGTGTTTCTTTTTATACATGTGTACTTTATATAATATTAAAGTTTAATTTCAAGGTCATGCAAATTACCTTTTTTAGGGTAAGAAACAAGCACTGAGATACAGATAAAAGTGGTAGAAGAGACGAAGTCTCTGTATAGACTGTTTCAAGGAAACGTTACACTTACTGAGTCATACCGTGTCTCTAATAATAAGGATGCATGCAAACCAGTAATTAAAATTTTCATGTGATTATTTGAAATCAATATAATGCAGATAGTCAAAGCAAACCACTTAACTGCTGGTGCAGATGCAGAAGATGTACCAGAATCTTACAGTTTCTTATACTCTGACTCCTGTGTGCTAAGCAAAGAAAATAAATTTCAGCTCTGTATTAGAGATCCACATTTTTTTGTCATCAGATTTCAATTATCCAAGTGTCTTTCTTTTCCTTATGTATCAAGAGGAGCAACTTTAAAACTATATAAATTTCTTTCCCCAACTGGTCACTCCAGGTGTGAAATGTCCAGTTTGGAGAATCGAAAGGCACCCAAGGTCAGCGGTTTATTTTATCAGATTGTTGTTTATAACTCCTGCATAAATGTGTGTCAGTTGACAGTATGCAAAAATTACATTATCTATTATCCACTTCAAAGTGGCAAGCCATCTCCTATGAAATGAGTTATTTTCATAGGCAGTCATAGTTTGTACACAGGTGTTTTGATCAAGGGCAGAGATTAGAGTATTACTGACTCCACACAGGAGCAAGAGAGATCCTGCCCTTCTTGCTGCCCATGCAGTACTTGGAGAATAGCTGAAAAAGCATCAACCATTACACTTTCTTGTGATATACAGCATTATCTGCTTACTAGTTTGATGGTGTGTCTGGTGAAATGTCTTCAATCTGTTTCTGCCATCCATTGAAGAAAAAAAGGATTGTAAGCATTATTACTAGAAGGCTGAAAATCTCCATATTTATGAATAAAGGATTGTTGCCTAAAATGAAAGCTGTTTCTTTCTGTGACTGGAATAACTGTCGCAGGAAAATATTGGAATAAACTTCTCAGCAAACAAGAGAATGCACCATTTGGGCTAATGTTAATATTCAGGGTGGTTAAAGGGTGGAGAGATACCAAAATGGTATTTCTATATTGAAACTTCAGGGGTTTGCACAGACAGCATTGTTCAAATCCTGTTATCTCACTTGGGAGAGCTGTCGTAGTGACCTGACCAAGAGTCCTTACAGAAACTTCTTATATCTGAAACACTCCATATAACTGAGATGGAGCCAGAGCTCACCTGTTTATCCCCTAGAATTGATATAATCCTAGCAATAAAGCAAAATTGCAACACAACAAGGCCTCGAACTCTACTGAAACTCATTATCATATTTTTCTCTTCTGAACAGACATCTAACCATGGCATGCAAATTATGTGACTCCAAAGAACATCTTTGCAGAGAATAAAAAATCTTTATAATATTTCTACATCAACCTGACTTTTGCATTTTAAGAATTAATACGCTGTTTTAATCTAAAACACATCACCTACAACATAATGATATGAAAAATAAAAGGCCAGTGAAGAAATAATAATGGAGAAGGACCTGACACAGAGGTGTCCTGGCTGGTTAGAGCTAGGGGGAAAATACTGTAGGAAGTATTACCATTTACATAAATTGATGTCTATACAGATTATGTTCACATAAAATTGAAGATTTTTTTTACATGCTTTTTAAAAAGAATAGAAGTGATTCCATTTATTATGCATTTTAAGAAGAACTGTAAGGTCACTCAAAATGTATTTTCAGCAGCAGCAAAATTCAAACAAGCTTGGTATGACTCAACAGATAACTGGTTTATATATTCCTATTCTGGCGAAAGTATTCAACAGACAATTGTTTATTTGCAAGATATATTCTGTTCTCCTCAGGACCTCAAAACGTCATATATTTTGCTTTGAAAATTTCAGTGCAGACTAATATAAATTGATCAAGTAACAACCCAATATCCTTTAATTATTCAAGGTTGGAGATAATGGCCTCTTCTGTCAAACTGGAAACACACAAGTGCAATCTTTCAGTACAGAAGAAACAGAGAAGTGGAGAAATGGTAGGGGGATTCAGCCAAGGAATCCAAGTCCTCTCCATTAACATGCCCAAGGAAAGGATATTTTGCTTTGGCTACAGAAGTATAAGAATTGGGAGAGTAATAATTTATCCGGTAAGTCAACAAAATTCTTCTGTTCTTGCAAGCCAGCAATCAATTACCATTCAATATACATTTAATGCTTTATAAATAAGCACAGGAATAATATTAATGTACAAGTTAAAGGGTACTATGGACTGGACTGAATATCCTGGTTCTCACTCCTTGACACATATCCCTGACTTTGCATCCCATTTACCAATACATAAAAGAAAATTACTTCAGTCTGGAGTGTTTGTAACTGCTCCCTATTCTCCACATTTAACCTGCTTCATTTCAAGCTAGGCTTGTTTCAGCCATATTTACTTACCAAATGCAGGTTTTTTTATAGTGAAAAATGGTGGTATCATGCATGAAAGCGACTGCTTCATCTTGAACAAAAAAATTCAGGTTTTATGCACAAAATTGTGGGTTTGATGGTTCATTTCTCACTTGGTAGTCACTATTTTGCCTGATCATCTCCTTTCATGAGCAAGTGCCTGGTTCAAGTCACTCCTCCAGCTAACAAAAAGTAAGTTACAGAGTATTATAAATACCATCACAATCTATAAACATAGCATCAATGTAGTCCTGAGAAGTCCTAAAATTTTGTATTGTAAATTGTTATTAATTTTCTTGTAAACTTCAGGGTTCTATTAATTTGTTGTCTCTACGATAGATAACTGAGTAGAACTGGATGGATTAGCAAATCCAGTCAAATTAAAGCATGTTGGTTCAAGTTTTATCATGAATGTATATATACAGAGAACATTAAACATCATGACTTAAGCTGGTCTAATCCACACATAAAATATAAAAAAGCTGTCTGCTGAAGAGGCATCAGTCTGTGTCATCTCTGATGGCAAAATAATTATTAAGCCACTTAACTCATCAATATGCCTGACAAAAGATTAGTATAGAGCAGGGTCACTGTAGAAATGCTTTGACATTTTCTATAATTTTTCTGGTTTAGAAATTCACAGCTATTTTCTACAAAAGGGGTAAACATTTGCAAAGCTTACTTAGAAGCCTTCAACCTTCTACTGTTTCCCATAAGCCTTCCCTGACATTTGACCTACAGGTCAGGACATTTTATCTGAGCTGGGCATAATTACAACTGACAGCAGCTCATAGCTTTTTCTTCCTTAGTCTTAGTTACAGAGAAAGAAGAACAGAGAGAACAGATTAGAGGATTGTTCAGCAATCCAATTTGTGGCCTATTAGAGTCTTGAGCAATCTTTTACTCTTGCTGCATGGGCTCATTTATAAGTTTATCTCATGGAAACTTTGGTCACAAGGAAAATCATGTGATAAGAAACTTCATAAACAATTCTTAATGAATTACAGTCAGAAATCACTTCCAAGGAATCTGATTCATTATCAGGGAATTCAGTATCAATGAATAATGCTGGCACCTTTGCAAGTAGGCATTTTCTAATGTAATTCTAAAAGCAGACATTGACCACTTTTGAACACATTCGTTATACCTTTCTTCTGAACAACAGTTTCATCTCATCTTCAGGTGATCTACTAGAGATGGGTCCTGTCATTGCCAATTTAAAAATGATAATAAATATAACTTCTCTGACTTCACTGTCAATTATCTCTCATAGCCAGAGCTTAGCCTTGGGATTTAGTATGACCCAAATAAAATAAAAATTCATAAGACCTAGGCATTAAATTAGCAAAAATGGGCTGTAACAAAAGTTCCTGGTAGTTCTTTATTCTAGGATAAATCTCCCCTTTTCTGGAAGAAATTTTTTTCAGTTGTTTCTCATTTAGATACTTATATTTCTCCTTATGAACATTAGTAAGCACCTTAGTAGTTCAGCATCTTCTAATCCTTAATGGTTTTGTTCAAACAGAATCCCTGCAAGACACAAAAGTATTAGAAGGTGGTGTTTAAATAACAGCATTTTCTACCTCTCAACAGCTATCCTGCATAAATCCCAAATACTTCACTTCCATGAACAAGAAACAGTCACAGGTCTGTTGTAGAAGATTCTATTTAAACTATACAAATGTAAAATAAGTAAATGTAAAGTAATAACAAGTGCCTCTCCAGCAGCATCCTCCAGCCTCTCGCAGAACCGGTGCAATCGCTATCGGGTAGCCACCTCACTCTCTCCCTCTCCACCCCAGTTTTAATAACATTAAGTAACCCACTCATCCCAGAGAGAAGGCAGGTTCCAGTCCTTTCATAAACTGCCTGCATCCAGAGAAGCCCTGTTATCTGGCAAACCTGCCACTGCCTCTGTCCTATGAATTAAAACAAAAAACATTAAAAAATTGCTTTTCTTAGGAAGGTCATACTGTATGCAAACCACCTAAATGGTGCACAGAGGTTAAACATTTGTTACTACAGGTATTATGCAAGGGTTTGTGTCTCTGTTACTCAGTTCAGAAAAACTGTGCTTTGTCCCATTAATACCATTACCAGACTCAGTCATCAGAGTACACTGGCAACATTAACTGGGAGCAGACCCTAGAAAGTCACAACAAACTTAATAACCAGCGTGTCTTCAGCCCGAAGCCTGCACATGGATTCCCACTGCTCTGAAAGCACTACACGCGTATCTATGTCTTCCATCTCATTGCACCCACCCCATGTGTGTGCAGGTTTTATGTAGCCTTTCACACTCTGGGATTCAATCACAGTCCAGGATGAGGTAGACAAGGGTAGGACAGCATGAGTTTGGCTTAACAACATAATCACTGAAGAATAGACGGGTTTGAGCCTGTGTGAAAGAGGTAGCTAGTTTTGATTTCCCTTGTCAAGTTAATAATGTAGTCTTACAGCCTTAGTTAAGAAAGTGGCAGGGGTAGGTTTTGTTTGGGTTTTCAGTTATTACTCTTTTTGGCTCTAATTTAGATAAAGCCCAGGTTAACTGTGCAGCTACATTACAGCTCCTATTTAAACATTAAGATTATTCATTTTACCCACAAATGATGATTAAAATGACCCCATTTATTAGTCACAGCAGGGGTTTTAGCTGAAAATCTCTTAAATAAGTCACACAATTACTGACAAATGACATCATGCAACTAGAATAAGAATACTTGGTAATGTTTTTATTAGTAGGAGGAAATGGTTTAGCCATGGCGTGAATTAAACAAAAGCAGATCACATTGAGTAAGGCAGTAGAAATAACATTTTCAATTACTATTGCACTACTATTCTGTACAATCCCATCTTTCATAGGTACACCATTGTTGTCTAAAGTGTATAGAATAAAATGCTATCATACATTACAATAGCATTTTAAGACAGGTCTAAATAAAAAAGAACAAAGGAATTTCAGTTTGACATTAAAATATGTTCTTGTTATTGTAACAACTCTAACATCATAAAGAAAATTATTACAGCACTGATTACTGAATGTATTTTATGCTATTTTTAATATTAGAACTATAATTTTGATGGTATGTACAGCTTTATATTGCTTAATACATTTACTATATAATTTCACCAAAGCCTTGACTAAATTTGTTTAATAAGAAATATGGCCAGTTAAGAAAAGGGGAAATGTTCACTAAATAGCAGCAAAATAACTGTGACTGAAGATGTAATGAAGAACCGTAAGGTAAGAAACATCTCAGAAAACCAGAACAACTTGTAAGTCTGTAGTGCGTGTTCCTTTTATTGAATTCTACTTATTCATACTATTAAGTGAATCTAAAGAACACCACACTCACTTTCCATGTATTCTACTGGGGGCAATATTTAATATCACTGTTAGTACTGTAGCATATGAATACCTTACTAATTTTAGAAGAAACTCATATTTTCTTTCTGTCTCTCACCAGGTGGGAAATTATTTGGGTTTTTTTTTTTTTAATCTGTTGCATTAGTGAAGTAGATTTTCTTGGGAGTATTGCAGCTTGTTGTTGCCCTGATGAAGTGTAGAAGTGAATTCAATGCTGAATTCCACTTCTATCTCCATCTTCTTGGTAGCACCCACTGGGGCTAGTAATTCCCCTTCTCCAGGGGATGATAGGTGTTGGTGATGATCACAGCCAAGACAGGTGTGCTAGCTTAGGTAGCTGAAGCTGTTTCCATGGAGACCTTGGAAAATCACAGTTAAAGATTTAAACATGGGCATATTACATGCAGAGCAAAAACCAAGGGAGTCATCTAAGCTGGGCAGTAGGAACAGATAAGGATACTTGGGCAAATGCTTAGACTCTGCTCTTCTAGCACACTTAGGTAGCTAACTCTGAGGCAGAAAGCACCACCTAACTCCTCTGAGGATTCACAGCTATACATTCTCCTTTGCAGACAGGCAACTGAACAAGGCTATTTCAGGCATTTGCTACAGCAATGCTGCTCTTTTCCCTTCCCAGAAACCAGCAGACAGAGTATTTACAGCACATGTGCAAGGCATAGGTCCCTGCTTTCTCCTCTGCCAGATGCAGAACACAAATTTAAAGCAGAAGTCGCCCCTCCATAAATACTGCATTAATACCTCGGTGTATTTGTAGGTTGCTCTTGCTTATAGAAACTAGAGGTCTCCCAGACGACTATCTACAACAACAGGCTAGATTTATTTTTCCTTCCTCAAACCCACAGAAGTATAAGAGAAAATTTTTGGAGCTCTGAACCCAGTTCCCTGGTAGTTCAGTCACCAAATCTTTTAGTAACCTGCCTATTTCTATCTTAACAGTGCTTAAAATTATACTTCCTCCTACGGGGAGGCAGAACTTTGTCACTCTAATGTGTTAGAAGCCTTCAGATTTCCAGCCTGTGTTTATTCCTGTCTGTTATTTACACTCACTTGTTCATGTGCCAATAGTGTCTCTCACCTTAGGTACTCCTTTTCCCTCTTCAGTGTTCACTGCCCAGCACATTTATACTTGGAAACCCTATGCCTTCTTAGCCCCCATTCTGTTAGGTTAAACAAAGTAGGTTTTAGGTGAGAACAGGTAGGGTTAAAACAAATTAGAGTTGTTCCTCTTCCTCTTTTATTAAAAGCATAGTAATTCCCTTTCTTTTTGCTGTTCCGACAGCTCCCCCTCCCGTTTCCATCTATTCAGGCCATTGGGAAAAGGCAACAGCACCTGAAGCAGATTCCCTTTCCCTGTCACAGTATGGAAGTCAGTGTGAAATGCAATCTGCCAATACGTGGTAAGTTTAATTATGCTAATATTCAATTAGGCTCATATACAATTGAGGAGTAAAGACACCAGGCCAAATCCAGCCTTTTTGTTCACCTGTGAAACCACCAGGCCAAATTCTGTTTTCCTACATACATAAATATTACTCTCGGTGAGTGTTTGCATTGGTATGAGAGCAGAATTCACCCTCTAACCCAGCTATGTAGGCTCTCACACCTCTTGCAATTATCTCACATCTATTCAAAAGAGAACTGACCTATATGTGGGCGAAGGTCTCTGCAAGCTGATGCATTCCCCCAGGAGAATGTCATGTCATGTCATGCTGGTGTGAGACACAGATGCGGGGATACTTTTATTGTAAGATCTGGTGAGAATTGCTTTCTTTACATTTAGCCCTTACTGTAAAACCTAAAGTTTTCAAGAACTTGCAAAATATTTTCATGGTTTCAATGTTTAATATCACAATTTTCAAAGCCCCGTCTACTGTTTGGATGTCTGTTTTCAAGTAAAAGTAGCAAGAACTAGAAGGTCAAAAAAAATTTGAAAAATCTCAAGCTAACATATATTTTAAATGTTACTTTTTTAATGCTGTAAATACACAGTTTTGAAGTGAAAGATGTAAAGAGATCGATTTACAACATTTGCCTTCAATCTTTACAAGTGAATTTTTGTACCTGTAAGTAAATACAGAGTCACTTAGCCTGTGATTTTTGTGCTTTTTACATGCACCTGTATATCACATAGTTTCCCATCTGACACAAAATGTTCTAGAAATAACCTGTATTAGGACATATAAGCAGCTGTAGGGATGCAATAGCATTTCCCAGCCATGGTTATTCTGCAAGTCAGGATCTAAGTATCTATCACCTTGAAAATTCAAACCTAATTTATTAATAGATAAATTATTTTAGGACCCTGATGTGCTACAGGAAAAAAAAAAGAAAAAAAAAGAAAAAAAGAGAGAGAGAAAGGTACTGCAAACATAAGAGTCTAACTCAGCTGCAGATGTTCTCAGTTTAATATACCTCAATTCTGAAATTGAAATCACTTCCCTGTTGCAATGTTTCTGGAGCCAGACTGATTTCTCACAAGCTGTAGGGGATACCAGGAGAACTAGCATCCAATTCACTAATGAACATACTAGAATATATGACATTCTTCCTTTTGGAAATACCAGCAGCCCAGACTATCAGTTAAGTGACATGCATCCCTACCCACATAACTGTACCATTTTTCTGCTTTGGGCCTATATGTTAAAAACAAAAGGCATTCTTATGAGCAAAAGTTGTTTATTCAAATCCATAACACATGTATGACAATGAGCTACTGATAAGGAATACAACTGCCAATGTTCTCCACGCCCTCACAGATGCATTCTGCAACCTACAAAGGCCACACATCCCCAACATTAGCCCACCATCATCCATTGCAACATCTACACCAAGCTAAAATGACTGCCCTACCATTTCTCTCTGTTATTTACTGGGTCCTCATACATCTCATTAAGTCTCAACAGCACATTTCCTCTAGCCTGCCCCACCTACTACAGCAAAAACTACTTTTTCAGGTTGCACTGCTGGCCAACACCCTGCTTATCAGCAGATAAATATGTAGTTTGCAAATCTTGTTAAACAGCAGCTTATCTCCCCACAGCACCCTGAGGGATTTCTGTAGCCTTTTTGTACACTAAATACATTTGCCAGTTCCCCTAATGAAACAGTGGTAACCTTAGCAATAAGGAGTGTAAACTAGTAAATAATGACAAGCAGCTTCCTGATGTTGTATAGGTTACTATACAACATGGCCTGTGGTCCGTGTTTGCCACCACTGATTTGTCATCAGAATAATGTGGAGAAAACATCAGCTGAAGCCCAGAAAAAGTATCTCTGATGAGACAGTTCAGAAGGAGGCCATAAAAGGGCAGGTCAGGAAGTCCCTGTGGAGGAATTAGGATAGCAAAAGATGTTAGGCAGACAAAATAGGAAAAGTAGGCCCAAAACAGTCCTATGTTTGGTGGTCTGAAGTAATCATACAGCTTCACATATACTGCTTTTAGTTCCTGGAAGACTCTCAGATTCTTCACATTCATAGCATTTGCAGATACTACCTAGTAAGTTAAGCTAAAAGCTTTTAGAGGCCTGAATAGGGCTTACACACAAGGAGTGGGATTCATCTCACCTAGAAGTAGAGAGCCTACTAAGAAATTATTCTGTTCTACTAAGAAATTATTCTGTTCTGGTTTTCTAGGTCCCGCTGTAGTCAGGAGGGAGAGACAAGAACATCCACAGCCCAATTCAACCCATCTAGCTAAGACAGATGTCTAATTGCCTTAGACAGACAGGATCTGGGTCCACTGCCTATAAGAGACAGCTACCCTAGGGTAGGTGCACAGCTCTTGGTGAATGTTATCAGCACATGAATCCTACGCTATGGCACAAAAGCTTCCTCAAGGCACTGTGAGTCCCAATGTAACTAACTCCTATTGAAATGGGGGGGTGGGCTCGATGATCTCTCAAGGTCCCTTCCAACCTAAAGCATTCTATGATTCTATGAAATCAGTGGGAACTAGGCACCTCAGTAGCTGAGGACCTCAAACACTAGATACGCATTTAGCTAAAATAAAGCAGAAGTTATAAATTTATAACACCAAGTACTGGGAAAAGTAGCTCCAGTACTACTATATTGTTTTGATTAAATCCTTGCTTTACTTGGTAACGCATCCAATGCATCCTATTTGGGAATAACCAAGTACAGAAATATAAAAGACCCTAAATGCTTGTGCAGAAATGCAGACCTCAGATTATTTTTCTTTTTCCATCTGAGCCATTTAATACACATGTATCATAAGCACAGGGCATTCAAAAATTGCCAACCTTCCAGGCGTTCTTGTCTTCCTTTGTGGGCTATGCTATTTCCTAAAATAGACTTCTTGTTCAGGAAAAGGCTTTGGTCTACTTAGTTGACAGTTCGTCACTGTTTGAAGGATATCATCCCTGTGTAATGGATATTAAGTACAAATGAATAAATTAGTCTTTTTTATAAATAAGTAGAACATGCAAGCAGCAATCATAGATCTAAATGTTAAAATATGGAAAGCTTTTTGCAGTCACGGTGCAGTACTCCTAGGTTAAGGCCTCACTTATTAAATCACCACCAAAGTTTACTATATCAGTCACATCATCTGCCAAGAAAGAGCAAATAAATAATATTTTATTTCCCAGGTTAAGTAGAATTCATGAAGCTGAAATAATACTAATAGCTTCGTCTCTCAAAAACGAGCTTTTGCAAAGTAGATAAAGAAAAGGGATGTAAAGTGGATGGAAAAGAACTTGTGATAATTATCTGTCACTAATTACACATCCAATCTAAAAAATAGTAGGTTAATGACAGTAACCTACATAATGACGCTGCTGAAGAGTGCCTCCTACACACGTGTACACTCTAAGAAACCTTTTAACTCCAGCTTCCACCTCAACATGGCAGCACATCTCATTGCCTTGCAGATGCCCAGGGAACAGTTGTGAGGCAGGGGAAGAAACAGTTCTCAACCTGGTAAAAGCCGTTTAACTTGATGTCATTCCAAGCAAAATTTGGACAGCCAGAAGGAAAGATTTGTTTTGGAGAGCCAAGAAAGCAGACAGTCTCATCAGGGGAGCAGCATATAAATGCTGCTGGCATTTATATGATCTCAGATTACTTCCACTGCCAGACTAAGAAGCTGCTGATTTAAAACTATCATCTCGTTTGTCTCTATCCAACATAGGGAGTGTTCAGCATATAGGCTTTGATGGTTGCCAATGGACCGGTAGCATGCATAATGCACACCAATCCAGCAGCTTGGAGGAGTGGGAAGCAGTCATCATATCACCTATGGTGATTGTTAGAGAAAAGTGGGGAAATATTGAGAAGAATTTGTATTTTCCTCCTTGTAGAGTGCCCAAGTGGGGAACAGAAACTGAAAATCATGAGAGAAATCACTGGCAACTTTTCTAGCAGTGGCATATGTACAGTTCAGCAATCTGTTACTCCCAGAGAAATGGACATGGGATTGACAAGTGACTGGCACAAATATCTCTGGAATAATTGTGGCAGAGTAGTATAATAGGCATCAAGGGAGGATTTATTGCAGGGTGCTAGTTAAAAAATTCAGAAGGGTTCAGTATGGAAAAACTGCATTCAGTAACCTTTTCCGAGCAGTGCAGAGAATGGAATCTGAGGCAAGGTCAGCAGTTTCAGCAGCTTCCAAAATGGGCAATACTTACAGATCCTAGACTCAGAGACTCTGAGACCTAAATGGGCTGTTCTGATCATATTCTCTGCTTGCCCACACGACACAAGCTGTAGCATTCCACGTAATGACAATTTGTGGAATTAAAACATATGTAACTGTTATATATTATTTCACACTTGACATGCTGCAGGTGTTTGGAAAGCAACATACAATAAGATGAACAATAAGGAAGTGAAGACACAGTCACTACCAAAGCCTGTAGTAACCACAGTGCTGACCTCCACAAAACATGGGTAGTTTAGCTGCTGACTTCTTACATGTGATTTTAATGCGTATTGTAAAAGTAATGGAAGAAGGTACAATGCTCGAGTGCTCACAGTACATGCCACCGAGTCTCTATCTAAAATGTAGGGACGTATCTGAAACTCCCTAAAGGGAATGGGACACTTTTCTTGCACTCCAGATGGATTTCTATCTATTACACATACACCGTGTTGCACATAGGCACAGATCTTATATCCATATTCTCTTATAGGTGAACTATTTTCATGAAGAAATAATTTACAAAGTACTACTCTAGTAGTAGCACTACTACTCTGTACCAGCTAGAATTTCTTATGTGAACATGAGAGACCTTAGAATCTACCAAGTGAAGGAGCATAAAAATTAATTTTCCATAATGATGACTAGATAAAATGCAGGCACTTGGCCTAAAATCAACTGCCTTTCTTTATGGCAAGTAACTATGTTATGACTTCAGAATAACACCATTCACATGCAAAACTCCACTTTGAGTTACTATACATCACACAGTAATAGTCTTCACATCATTCACCCAGGAAATACACCACTTAGAGCCAACAGTAGAAGTAGTATTCTGTCCCCACAAGCTCTTCAATGAAAAACAACGTTAGGGGTTTCCACACTGCGGGTGGTTTTTCTTCCCTTTTATTTTTCATTGTCTTTTGCTATTTTAAATAAAACAATGGATTTGCACATGTTAATGCATCTGAATAGATACATGTTTAAGATCGAAAAGCACAGATGGTATTGGAGGTAAGCCAACTTTGAGGCTTATTTTGTAGTTTGAAGCTTTTTGCACAGCTGAGCTGCATTCAGAAGCCACCATTGGTCCCAAGAAGCAAAAGATCCAGAGTATTCATAGGCACAGGGAAAGATTTTTGTCTCTGTGTAGGCTGACTTAAGATCTATGCTGTAGTTTTGCCAGATTTCCAGCATGAGGTTGGTATGCAATGACACATCTGCTCTGGCTGAACGGAAAGGAGGGTAATGCATGAAGTGGCTACTATTTTAGTTGCTGCCTCAAAATTCTTTCAACATCATGCTTTTCTGGGGCAGAAACAGAAACTGGCTGATACAAGAGATATGGAATTTAGAGGAAGGATATCCAAGTTAGTGAATATAAATATAAACATGCAAAATGGCTTTACTATTTGACATTCATTGAACTTGGATATGTCAAACATGAAACATTTCAGGAGATGAAAAGATTTCTCTCTCAGAAAGACTCTCCTTTTGTCCTTTTTCATTTAATTTTCTGACACTTTTACAATGACATGCCCTTAGCCAACATCCTCAGCGCTGTAGGTTTAACTTTTCCTTAGAGGACATGTAACACAACCATTAAAAAGATGTGCAAAAGAACTAGAAAAGCTCCATTTCTCTTCTGTTACTGCCATGAATTTTCTGAGAAACTAAATCTATATATAATAGTCTTTCTGTGCTCTCCTTATGCTTCTGTAAAATGGATACAATTTCCATTTCATTTTTAGTTCCTGGAGGTTCAGCTAAGACTCTTCCAGGTAAAGGACAGAAATGCAGAAACAGACAATCTCTGTTCTAAATCAATCATAATTTTAACTGATTAAGTACTAAAAATGGGGGGGGGGGGGGGGGGGGGAAGACACACCAACATTTCCTAGGGTGCAAGAAGTTATGTAATTCAGCCAAGGTAACATGAAAACCTGGGAACTGAATCCAGATTAATTATCTGAACATCAGCTGGGTGCCTGTGTCTTATACACTAATAAAACCCCCTGATTCACTTACAGGGATATTGTGATATTAAAGGTATCTATGTAACGAAGAGAGATAAAAGGAGGTATAGAAATGATGCAAAGTATGTTAAATTCTGCCTTAAGCAAAGACTTGGAATATAAATCTCTCTGTCACAGAATCCCCACAAATCCCACATAAGGGACCTTGGTGTTCCAATACCATTCCCCATATGGGAGAAGCTTGACGGTCCATTTGTTCCTTTAGGCAGAACAGTCTTACAAGTGAAAAAATGAGCCCCAACACACAACCGAAATTCTTGTCTTCACTCTGTGCATCAACATATCTTCTCCTTGCAGGTAGATAAAGTCCAACAGTTACATGGTGTCCTAATTCCAGTTTTCAGAATGTCCTGCATCATATATCTTCATAGCTTTCAAGCACTTATTTATGAACAAAGAAATATACCTCATTGCATAGAGAAAAATGCATTCCTTACTAGTGCTCTAAATACTGAAGCTAATGGAAATTTATGTGGGCCTAGAAACCAAACTTCATCTCTGATTTTTGTTTCAAATTAATCAGTTTTGCACACCTAAATGCACAGAATTAAGGGGTGACAATTTTTGCTCTCAACTCACAGACCTCCAATTTTACAAAGTATTATTACAAAGCTTCTAAAACAAATCCACTATAATTCACTCTTCTCTCCACATTGACTCTACTCTTCTCATACCATCTTCTTTCTCTGTCATCATGCACTATCATTGCTGCTTTGATCTAAGAAATAGCTGACTAGTATCTCTTTGCATTTCATCAACCCTCTACTGATTCTTAAACGTCAATTAAATGCATTTTCAGCCTCACCTGTATTTTTCAGCTTCCCCATCAGTGTCATGTTTTTTTCAGTCTATAATAATTTAATTTTAGAAGACATTTTCACATGTAATACTTTCATACAAAATGCAATTTATTGCATTTCAGTGATATTTAAGAAATAAAATTTTCATACTGAAATATGCTACAAATCATCTGTAGCTAACTTATAGCTGCTTAGTTAACCATATGTCAAATCATTCATTTCTATCTCAACTTGGTAAATTGGGTATAATAAAGCTGTTGAAATGTATGTTCTTGTATCAACTATACACCAAATAACTTGTAGCTCAAACGTACAAAGACAACGGAATTCAAAGGATGCATTTGTTATGTCACCACAGATCAGTTAATAATGCAGATGTCTAATTATGTAATTAGATTTAGCATTCAGATGCCACACAGGATTAACTTAATTACAAAATAGATTTAAAAATCAATCCTGCACAAGGTAAACTTTTATTATAGGGCTGTTCAATATAATTTTCAAATATTGTAAATGAAGATATAAAGTATTTAACTAAATGCAAATTAATGGAGAAATACTTTGTGTGTATGTTTCTTCTTAACAGAAAAATACTCATACATCAAATTTATAGTCCATTACTTTGTCTAGTAGATAGCAGTAATAATGAAGCTAATACAGAATTCTAATTGTATCTAGAATAGGATATAAAGAAAAACAAACTATTCTGTACTAAATAAATGCAGCCTGCTCTAAAGAAAAGCAAAAATCCCAGTTGGACAAGAAAATGCACCACATTTTTGTGATAATGACCTAGAGAATATGCATGGTGATGCTGATTAAAACATGAAAGAGCTATTTCAAGTCATGTAATTCAGTCATAAACTGAAATCATAATTTGTCTAAACTCCAATAATCAGCAGGAAAAAGAAATAAGATGGGTTGACTGATTTCACACCAGTATTTCAAAATGACCCGGGAAATCTTCAAACTGTGATCAGAATTTGAATCCAACCCGTTACAAAAACAGACTGGTAAAATCAAGAGTCTGACTGAGTCTACATTGTATTAATAGATACTGAAAAAAAGGGGTCCAAAACTAGAGTAAAAATATGTTTCACTCAGTAGGAAATCAAGTGGCCCTCTGCGCGTATGATCCATCAAATCCAAAATCTATTAGAAGTTAGAGGGAAAACTCACACTATTCTCAGTGTGCTTCGGATCAAGTACTATCAGGCTCCCCCAACAATCATAAAACAATTATTTAACAATTGTTAGCTTAGAGTAAAAGCACTGGAGTGAATGGTGTGTGGCTACTGCTTCAATATGGGCTGTGCAGAACCAGGACCTTGTTTGAGGCAGTTTGAAATGGTTCCATAGACCTAGCTATTAAAACCACAACTGGTTCCTAGATGTAGTTTCGACTGCAGAAGACCTGCTTTCTGTCCTTGACCCTCCCAGAAAGAGGAATCCAGAAAACACATCACCTGGGACAGGCTCAACAAGTGATTCTTCTTTCTTGTCTTTTCCCATTAGCTTAAGCTAGGCCCGTAAGAAGCTCTAATCATTCGTAAGGTTCATAGCTTAAGGTACACAGAAGCAGAAAGTAGCTTTTTTTATTAACGAATAAAAATCACTGACATTTTAAGGCCTGATCAAATGATAGTTAAAGATTTCCCATGATTTCACTGGGCATTGAAATGGCGCTAAAAGAAATACCTGAACTGGAAGAAGGCTAGGGCAGGTGGATGGCAGATTTATGACTTTTCCCACCTTCATTACACCACATTTACCCCAAGGAAATTTCAGAATCGCAGAAATGATGGTTAGAATTCAAGTAGCCCAACCTTTTGCCTGAAATGGGACTAATGCCAACTCTAGATCAGGTCGACTACAGCTTTGGCTCAGTTCTCTGCAACAGATCTACATTTACTTACTGGTGAAAATTTTTTTCCTAATGTCCAGGCTGAACCTTCTAAGACCAATTTATGCTCATTCCTCTAACCAGCAGTACACTGACACAAAGTAAGTGTGACAGGGTGTTGCTTTAACAGGGAGTTGTATGTGAGGTATGTTTTTGTACAACATTCACTTTTCATTCCCAACTATTCTACATGTAGCAATGAAGACCGCTATGCTTGGCAATAACAATTCAGCAGAACCACATCTCTAAACTATTTTTACCAATTCACTTTGCTAAACAACACAATAGGGAAAGGTTTCATCTGCTTCTTCCTATCCCCTGTCCTTGCTGTTAATCACCGCAATCTGGACTGTAGAGGAAGTAGGCCTGCAATTCGTATTTGTTTAGGCTCAGTTCTGGGTGACCTATAGAAGATAGAGGATATTTGTCTCTCTGCAAGGCTACAAAGTATAAGCTCCAAGCAAGTTCACAGCGAATTTCAGTCCATTTCAGTACCCCAGTACAAAGAGCCTGTTTAATAATAACTTGTTCATGTTCTAATTGTGGATGTTTCTTTGTATAGATGAGATTGTCTTCATTCTTTATATACTTTACATACCTTTTTTTAAATGGCTTACACTATTTTTATACTTTTTTCCTAAAAAAGAGGAGTCTAAATAAACAGAGGGTATTCAGACAGATAACTGTTGCTGACTGAAAATCCCTCAGCAGTATAATTTCCTACAAAAACATCAGTTCATGAAGTTTTAATTGAATTTTACTTTTTGGAAGAACACACTGACTTGATAAAATTTTCAAAGAAAAGCTTTGAAACAAAATATGACTGTCATTCTTTTTTGAGGCTAAGTGCTTCATTTCAAACTTTATATTAACCTTATACATACTGTATAGTCATTACCGTAAAGTCAAAAAGAATCAAAATGATACATTTGAAACATCTTTTAACTGCTTTAATTCAAAAAAGTAACACAGTCAAAGAACAGGCTATGAGATCACCAAGCTGAAAGGGGAGTAGAAATTCCTGCTTCCCTTTGATTCATAATGCAATTAATTTTTAGAATGTCAGAACTTCTCTCCAAACAGAAATGCCAGGTCCTGACCAGCTGGGCTGATTAGGGCAACAATATTTATTTCTGTAGTTTACTGTCTGGTTTTACTATCTTTTGAGTGTCAGAGTGAAACATCAGAATAAATGATCAGTAAAGGTCATTCAAAATGAGGTAAAGTTTAAAAAAAAACTGCACAGTTATAGCTGAGAATCTGCTTTTCTATAGTCACTTCAGTTGCATGTTTACTTTGACTTCTGCTCATACACACACACACTCCCACCAATATGGAGCTGGCCACCTGCCAACACAAGAAATACATAAGAGCACAAAAAGACCTGTTACCATTAGGTACATGATAAGTACTGCCAGATGTGTACCTGCTGTAAATTTAATTCAGCATGTAGCTTTTTGCCAAATTTATGATTTTTTTTAAAAAAAAAAAAACAACTTAACAGAAAAAAGATTTTTTGACACCAAACTGGGTGGGACTGTCGATCTGCTGGAGGGTAGGATGGCCCTGCAGAGGGACCTGGACAGGCTGGACCGATGGGCCGAGGCCAACTGGATGAGGTTTAACAAGGCCAAGTGCCAGGTCCTGCACTTGGGTCACAACAACCCCATGCAACGCTACAGGCTTGGGGAGGAGTGGCTGGAAAGCTGCCTGGCCGAAAAGGACCTGGGGGTGCTGTTGACAGCCAGCTGAACATGAGCCCGCAGTGTGCCCAGGTGGCCAAGAAGGCCAACAGCATCCTGGCTTGTATCAGGAATAGTGTGGCCAGCAGGAGCAGGGAGGTGATTGTGCTCCTGTACTCGGCGCTGGTGAGGCCGCACCTGGAATACTGTGTCCAGTTTTGGGCCCCTCAATACAAGAAAGCGTGTTCAGAGAAGGGCAACAAGGCTGGTGAAGGGTCTGGAGCACAGGCCTTATGAGGAGCAGCTGAGGGAGCTGGGGTTGTTTAGCCTGGAGAAGAGGAGGCTGAGGGGAGACCTTATGGCTCTCTACAACTACCTCTCCTACTAGGAGGTTGTAGTGAGGTGGGTGTTGGTCTCTTCTCCCAAGTAGTTAGTGATAGGATGAGAGGAAATGGGCTCAAGCTGCACTGGGGAGGTTTAGATTGGATATTAGGAAAAATTTCTTCACGGAAAAGGTAGTCAAGCATTGGAAGAGGCTGCCCAGAGAGGTGGTGGAGTCACCATTCTTGGAAGTGTTCAAAAAATGGGTAGACGTGGCACTCTGGGACATGGTTTAGTAGGCATGGTGGTGTTGGGTTGATGGTTGGACTGATGATCTTAGAGATCCTTTCCAATCTTAATGATTCCTAGTTTTTACTTTCATTATAAATAATCCAGCCACCAAGCCAGGAAACATGAAATTGTTACTCTCCCCTTAATTGGTTTAGTGTTGGACTTGGTAATGTTAGGTTAATGGTTGGACTTGGTGATCTTAAAGGTCTTTTCCAACATGAATGATTCTATGATTCTATGATTCTGTTGAATTTAACACCAAAAATGTTGGCGGACAGAACTAACACTGTCTAGTGTGTTAGATGACTTTCATTTCCCATGCAGACATATTCACAGTGGCAGAAAATGCTGACAGTTAAGATGCAGAAAGGAAACCTGTGCTGTTTATGACCAGCAAAAATGTGAGCCCTGTGGGACAGGTACCCTGTCCCTGCAGCTGGGTACTAGCACTTTCAGTGTGAGGACACTGATGCATCTTGCCACCTCTCTGCAGAGATGAGATGGAGCTTAAGACCTGCCTAGCTGCCTCTACACCACCATTTAAGTGGTGAAATTAAAACCAGCTGTGAGTTGCTTACTGCTCTTCTTTGTGGGGCACCTCTGTGGACCAGCCAGGCACAACCAGTCCCTGCTGCCACAGGAAATTGGGGCCAGGGGACGGTTTGTGACAAAGATTTTTGAGGAGACTAAGCCAACCAATTTAAATGATTCTCCTTTCATCAGAAAATTAGATTAACATAGAAAATCAACAAATATTGTGTGGATGGCTATTTAATGAGCCCATGACAGGGTACCATTCATTTTAGTCCTATGTGCAGACCAGCCCCATCTTGGTACTTCTACTTTCTGACTACTAATAATAATCTTTCTCTGATCAGGTCCACTGAACAAAGTTTTATTATTCCTAGCACCAAACAGGATCTTTAAATTCCCCAAACTATAAATCTCCTTCAGTATGTCAGCATTGCCACACCATCTAACACATCCTATCAGCATGTTAAACTAGTGTATTGGGAAGCAAGTCACAAATTCCTGCCTCCTTTTCCTCTCCCACCATTTTGCTGCTCTTGCTCATTCTTTCGCCCAGGTGCAAATTGTATCAGTCCTCCAGCTCTTACTTGCTCACCAGTGCTATCTGGTTCCTGTTTACTGCCATAGAAATGCTACTCTAGGCAGACCCCAAGATAGCAGCTGCACGTTCAGCTAACCCAAGTGAATTTAGAACCCCGCACCAAAGCCTGGACAGTTCTTAGTACCTGATACAAAACAGAGTAGCTGCCAACGATCACTGTGAACTTTTTATCAGAAATAACCCTAAAACCATAGCACAGGGAGGACCAAACACTCTACCTGTTTGTACAGACTTACTGGATATTTTGCAATATGGAGATCCAAACCATCTAAACTGGCACCCTTGGCCTCCATGCCAAAAAAAAGGTCTACCATTCTAAGCAGAGAGACACAATTGTCATAGGAAAACATAGCCTTAGTGGTATTTCAAAGCACCTACCTGTCTCTGGAGCTCTCTTAACCCAGTGATGTAAAACCAGACCTTTTCTGAGGATCAGCACTTCACTGAGCTATGGTCACACTTCTTCAAGGAGGTGAAAAATTACATGTACTCACTATAGAAGAGCTTAATATTTCCCTAGGGTGACAAACATAGTCTTCCTCAGCTTCAGATGGTTTCGAACTCATCCCACTTGCATAATCACACACTGAAGGAAAGCTCCCTTGAACTTCAGGCTTTAGGTTTTCCTTGGTAAGAATGCTCTTCACATCCCATATTGAAACGAGGTCAATTTGCAGCCAGGAATACAAGAAATGTGAGACAGAGGGAGAGGACACAAATAGGTGATATCTAGGTATAGCATGACAGAGACGAAACCTGAGTTCTGGCCCTTGATTTCAGAAGTACTTTAATACTGCAGCCAGGCAGGAGCCAAGCCTAGCTCTCCCTGCTGTTACCCAGTAGGAGAATTGGAGCGTTCTTCCTAGAAGAAGTGGTGGTTAGGGCTTTCTAACAGGAAACAGGATGACAGGGTTTAAATCTCTTCAGACTGAGGTAGGCTTAGATAGAGACAAAGTTTCCCTTTTCCAGGGTAAATGCTGTGATTACTCGACAATTATGCAAATGGTAGGCACCACACATTCCTCTGGCTGCATTTCTGAATTAATTCAGATCTGTCAGCGCTTGTTAGACAAGCTCAGCTAACAGTTACCAATTCAAACTCCTGGGGACACTTGGGCAAAGAGGTGTTATGCACTGGAGAGGGATGCCTCGCTCCCCCACCTAGGATTCATCTGAATATGGGTGGTAGCCTAAATATATGCACTTAGGGAGATTTTAGGTTGGCCGGCAAAACACCTACCATGTGTATTAATAATGCGGAGCTCAAAAGACCCCATGACGCCTCTTCTCTGCAGGGACTGGGGAAGACTACACATGGCAGCCAAGTATTAGCAGCCAGCCTGCCCTCTGAGCCAGTGGGATACAATCCAGGTGGGACTCAAAGGCAGGACAGCCACTTTCCCATAGCACTGAGCCATCTCCATCACATCCTGCACCTCAGCAGAGCTCAGCACTGCACCTCCCCAGTCATGTCCCTTCCTCATGAGCACCGCCTTGCATCTTAACAACCTGGGGCAGCTTGCTCACACCTGTCTGCAATCTACCCAACGTTCAAACTAGCTGTTTAACAGTGTGTAATAATTTTCAACCAGCAGTGAAACAGAATCTATTCCATGGCCCAAAGAGACTATTTCACAGCCATTTTCCTTGCTTTATGTACAAATGACCTGGGTGCAGAAATAAAAACATATTCCCTCTTTTCAAAAAGCCTGATACTGAGCTTAGATCTGTTCAAAGACAGCATTAACTTTTGCACTGTTATTTACATGAATTTGTGGTCTTTTAATCACTGCTGGTTCACCCACAGAAAAAGCTGCCCTCTTCTTTTTAAGTAATGAGTGGGTCCATGAATTATTCGTGGGTTACTGAACACATCTCTAGTCGTTAGTCTACCATTCATTTCAGAAGAGGTTGATTACATTAACAATCCAACCATCACAAGAGACCTAGAGATGTAGTAGTAATTTTTTTAAAAATAAAAAACTCACACCACAAAGTAAAGCAAATGTAAAAACATGCATTCTGGTTTTGTACAGGAGTACTGGCTTGAAGGATATCTGAAGAAGAAAAACGTTTCCTTAATATCAACTTGGGCAAAGGAAAAACTGCAAACAGTTTTATGTGCTTCTATATGCAATCTCCATAAACAAAAAAATGAAAGGGAAATCATAGTGACAGTGCAAAGGAACATATTCAGTGAAATTGAGACTGGTTTATTGATTCATTTCATGTACACCTTTCCTCTTTTTTCATTGCTCTTTAGCGCCTTGCATACAAAGATAGAAATGCGCACGTGTCTGCAGCATGTCACAAGTTCCACTTTACTATATTGTTTATTCACCAACCTGTATCCACATAAAGCACACTTACTGATTTCTTATATTAAAGACACAGATGATATCAACAATTCTGTACCATGAATCTCTTGGGATAATATTGTACTCCTGTGCAGCCTTCTATTCAAGAGCTTCACCTCTATCACACTGGGGTTAACACAAGAGGTTGTTTTCAACCCTGCATATCACTAGCTTCATTCTGCTGTCTTCATGTTGAAATAAATGAAAAACAAGTCCTGTGAAAGCATTAACAAATTGGTAAGATAACTGATAAACTGCAGAAATCCGTCCTTTTCTTACAAGCTTCCCCATTCTCCACAGTTTCTTCTCAGATTGAATTGGGCCATTTGCACCACATACAGATTATATTTTCCCACATGTCCCTGCTTAAGTACTGCCTTTTCAATACATTATGTGAATTTTCATTAGAGCTAATGAACCTATTGGTTGCCAATAACTTACTGGTTGTATTTGGCACTTTCTCCTTTAATGACTCACCCAGGAACCAAAAGTGACATTTATTGATTTACTTATTACGTATGATTTTCACTCTAAATAGTGTGATTTTTCAAATTTTCTTTTAGTGTTCTTCATTATCTCATCAGTGTTTGTGCAGAGTTAGTAACCTTACATACGATCACATTTTTTCTAAAAGTTGAATCATGACCAAATGCAAAGGAATCCCTAACTTGAAATGTCCATTTGAATTACTTTCTTTAGGAAATATTTGCTATAGATATTGTATAAACAATGAGTTTCCTTGATGCTTAACTTTTTAGCTCTCTAAAAATTGAGAGCAAAGAATACTACATAAATTACAGGAACCTGGAATAGCTGTTATCTAAAATAAACTGTTTAATAAAAAAAGTCAGTTTCTTAATTGGCCTTAATAATCACAATCAAAATCTTTTAGAAGATTACTCAGGGCTTTTATGGGTAGAACCACGTATAAATTTGACCCTTTGATAAGGAAACCAAATGCTGTATGCCACAGATATGAAAAACACATGTTCTCTGTTTTGTGTTACACTGTGAATGAAAGCCACAACACAGATGCCTTCTCAGAAGTTGCGAGAGGGTAGGAAAGGGCTGTCTTGGGGCAGCGGGTACAAGGCAGGCAAAAGGGTTATCATGGACCATTCTTTTCTCCTGCAACTTATGCGTGATACACCTCTAAAAGGAATAGCTCTTTGTTAGATTGAATACGTTGTTAGAGTGACCATCAATTAAATATTTAAAAGGTAATACATGATGACTCACCATAATGTCATGTCACACGACATGATAAAGTTCTCAATTTTGGGTGATGCTAAGCGGAGGGGCAGCAAAACTATTACCATGGACTTCCGGAGGGCAGACTTTGGCCTCTTCAGGACCCTGGTTGGGAAAGTCCCTTGGGAGGCGGTCCTGAAGGGCAAAGGGGTCCAGGAAGGCTGGGCCCTCTTCAAGAAGGAAGTCTTAAGGGCGCAGGAGCGGGCTGTCCCCGTGTGTCGTAAGACCAACCGGTGGGGAAATCGACCGGCCTGGCTGAACAGGGAGCTTTTGCGGGGACTCAGGGAAAAAAGGAGAGTCTACCACCTTTGGAAGAAGGGGCGGGCAACTCAGGAGGAGTACAGGGATCTTGCTAGGTCATGCAGGGAGGAAATTAGAAAGGCAAAAGCCCAGCTAGAACTCAATCTGGCCAGTGCTGTAAAAGACAATAAAAAATGCTTTTATAAGTACATCAGCAATAAAAGGAGAGCCAAGGAGGATCTCCATTCTTTGCTGGATGTGGGGGGGAACATTGTCACCGAGGACAAGGAAAAGGCTGAAGTACTTAACACCTTCTTTGCCTCTGTGTTCAACAGCCAGACCGGTCATCCCCAGGGTACTCAGGCCCTTGAGCAAGAGGATAGGGATGGGGACCAGAATGGAGCCCACATAGTCCAGGAGGAAGCAGTTAATGACCTGCTACGCCACCTGGATGCTCACAAGTCTATGGGGCTGGATGGGATCCACCCGAGAGTACTGAGGGAGCTGGCGGAGGAGCTCGCCAAGCCACTCTCCATCATCTATCAGCAGTCCTGGTTAACAGGGGAGGTCCCTGATGACTGGAGGCTTGCCAATGTGACACCCATCTACAAGAAGGGCCGGAAGGAGGACCTGGGGAACTACAGGCCTGTCAGCCTGACCTCGGTGCCGGGGAAGATTATGGAGAGGTTCATCTTGAGCGAACTCCACAGGCAAGTACAGATGAACCAGGGGATCAGACCCAGCCAGCACGGGTTCACGAAAGGTAGGTCCTGCTTGACCAACCTGATCTCCTTCTATGACCTGGTGACCCACCTGGTAGATAATGGAAAGGCTGTGGATGTCATCTACCTGGACTTTAGCAAAGCTTTTGACACCGTCTCGCATAATATCCTCCTCGGGAAGCTGGCAGCTCACGACTTAGGCATACTCTTCACTGGGTAAAGAAGTGGTTGGGTGGCCGAGCCCAGAGAGTTGTGGTAAATGGTGTTAAGTCCAGTTGGCAGCCGGTCATGAGTGGTGTTCCCCAGGGCTCTGTTTTGGGGCCAGTCTTGTTCAATATCTTTATCAATGATCTGGATGAGGGGATCGAGTGTGCCCTTAGTAAGTTTGCAGACGACACCAAATTGGGTGGGAGTATTGATCTGCTCGAGGGTAGGATGGCCCTGCAGAGGGACCTGGACAGGCTGGATCGATGGTCTGAGGCCAACTGTATGAGGTTCAACAAGGCCAAGTGCCAGGTCCTGCACTTCAGTCACAACAACCCCATGCAACGCTACAGGCTTGGGGAGGAGTGGTTGGAAAGCTGCCTGGCCGAAAAGGACCTGGGGGTGTTGGTCGACAGCCGGCTGAACATGAGCCCGCAGTGTGCCCAGGTGGCCAAGAAGGCCAACAGCATCCTGGCTTGTATCAGGAATAGTGTGGCCAGCAGGAGCAGGGAGGTGATTGTGCCCCTGTACTCGGCGCTGGTGAGGCCGCACCTGGAATACTGTGTCCAGTTTTGGGCCCCTCAATACAAGAAAGACATTGAGGTGCTGGAGCGTGTTCAGAGGCGGGCAACAAGGCTGGTGAAGGGTCTGGAGAACAAGTCTTACGAGGAGCAGCTGAGGGAACTGGAGTTGTTTAGCCTGGAGAAGAGGAGGCTGAGGGGAGACCTTATGGCTCTCTACAACTACCTGAAAGGAGGTTGTAGTGAGGTGGGTGTTGGGCTCTTCTCCCAAGTAGCTAGCGATAGGACGAGAGGAAATGGGCTCAAGCTGCGCCAGGGGAGGTTTAGGTTGGAAATTAGGAAAAATTTCTTTACGGAAAGGGTGGTCAGGCATTGGAACAGGCTGCCCAGAGAGGTGGTGGAGTCCCCATCCCTGGAAGTGTTCAAAAAATGGGTAGATGTGGCACTTGGGGACATGGTTTAGTCTAGTCTACCCTTGATTGGTTTAGTGTGGACTTGGTAGTGTAGGTTAATGGTTGGACTGGATGATCTTAAAGGTCTTTTCCAACCTAGACGATTCTATGATTCTATGATTCTATGATTCTATAATAATACAGTTCAACCCTTTTCCAACATTTAGCCTGTAGCCTTACAGAAGCTGTACAGAAGTCTGTCAAACCCGTATTTCCCCAGAAGCATCTAACGAGTCCACATTGATACAGCAATCAGCTGCACCCTGAAGACTTGATTTTTAAAAGGGCAAAATCATGAGAATTTAACACTAACACAAGAAAATTTACTCAGACATATTAGTCATTCAAACATTGCAATCAGCAATTAATCAGTAAATTAATTAATCACAAAAGCCTTCATGTTGACCTGGGGAACTTTAGTTTGCCTCTCTGTGGGCCCTGTCACCAACTCAAAAGCAAAAACATCCACCGGTGTTAGCTCTGTGTGAGTTACAGCACACACATCATATATACCTTTCACAACCACGTTAACTTCGTTGCCACTATGAAAGAGAATACCCTTATGTCATGAATAAAAAGTTGGATCAAAACACACAGCCATTTCAATATAGCTTTTTCCTGAGTACTGCAGTTTGAGTGAAATGTTACTTTAGCTTGTACTTATCAAGGTGCCGAGCTTTCCCTATCTCTTTTTGCACTGTGCCAGTTAGACTGATCTTCATGCAACTCTCAATGGCTGTTCTCTGATTTGAAGAGAATATTTTAACAGTTTTTACTTCCAGGTTGCTTTAGTATCTGTCTTACATAATTGCAGGAGATCTTATTGTTATAGTTGCTCTGGCCAAGGTGAGTTACAGAACCAGAGGCCTCTGAACATGACATTTTTCAAACAAATGCACTCAGAATGGTCATTAGGAGGAGTTTTATCCACAGCTTCATTGTGCCCAAACTGTCTTTGAGAAAAATGAACTGTACGTTTAAATTCTTGGCCCCTAGACAGCAGCAACATCTGACTCTTGATATTGCTGAATGAGAAACAAGAGGTCATTCAACTTACAAAACCTATAAATTCAAAGCTCCAATTAAGAAAACACTTACAATGCAAAAGACTGTTTCAAACCAAGGAGAAATAAATACAATTTAATATCAAAAGCACTATGCAACTCAGCAGGGAAAGTGATCAGGAAGACTTACTTTTCAAAACCCCTAGTATATAATGGAGAACCTCTTAAGATACTGGAGTGGAGAAGCAGCATGCTGAAAAGTAGCATTGTACTATCCCATGAAACAAAAAGAATGGTGAGGCTATAAGCAGACAAGCTTATGGAAGGCAATATTCATCATATCAGTTAGCATAAGCTGAACTGCCTTAGGAAATAACACACTGGCAATTGAGGTTAAATAGTTTCGTGTCTTTCTCCTGTGATGTGTGGGTATGAATATACAGGACTTAAAACACAGTTTTAAAAAATTCAGGTTGCTAAGTGACAAAATACTTTATCACCTCATTTACCATTTTTGAAGACTCATATTGAAGAAAACAGATAACATTTGTGCCCCTATTGATTTCTGAGCAGACATTCTTAGCTGGTGTGAAAAGTTAATTTTAAAACAAACTAATGACTGTGTTTATTTGGCAACAGAAATGCAATTGTTCATTTCCATGCTATAAGGTGTATGAATTTGACACATAAATACATTGTTAGAAGAGTCTTTCAGTAATGAGTTTGGTTCTCTGGATATTTTAAAAAACATATTTCACCTTTTCCTTTTTTTGTTAATTGTCACTACTGTACCAACAGTATAGGCCACTGTGCTTTTAAAATGCAGACACCTGCATAGATTTAAACACATTTTCTCTAGCCTTGTTGGAAGATTTCTAAGTCATAGCTTCTGGAAACAGTGCAGCTGCCTTAGGTCTGATTGATCCCTATACACTCACCCAAAGTCACTAATAGCTCAAGACCATTATCTCAGAATATTCCAGCTTGTAAAAGTTTGCAGTTCACAGTTCAGCAACGTGTAAAATCTTCATATGTGTTCCTGGCATCAATCATGATAGCCTCAGCAAAAAACCCAATCATTTAACATTTAATTTTATTTAAATTAAAACAAAAATTAAAAGCCCCATATGCCTTTCCTTGTCCCAGCTTCCTCTTGTGAGCACACTATAAAATAAAATCCAGAATCCTCTGAATAAAGTGCAGCATACAGTTTCTGCTCTGAATCTTTGCATTTCTCTCCCTCTTCTCAACAGCCAGGATTATATTTCCTGAACTTCTGAAACGTGTGTCCTTCTTGATGTGAAAGGATGTCCTTCCCTCTGGCCTAAGTCCGAGGTATCTGTGAATTCTTCCTGAGTTTCTGCTCCCTTACATTTCCAAAGAGCACTATAAGCACTTAGGTTTGTTTGTGCTGTCTTGAGGAAGTTTGCTTCTCAAGATTCCAACAGAAACACAAAAGTTGGAGAAAACTTGTTTCCCTAGGCTTTAACATGCCAAGAGTTTACAGCTCAATAGGATCTTCTGGATTTAATAATTAACCATTGTTAATGCCTTGGGGATTTCATCAGTATGCACTCATACATACGTATCTCTATCCCACACTTTCAGGAAACATCTCTGGAACAAAGTTAGCCCCTTAAATTCATATAGCAAGTAACACAAGACTGAACAATTATGTTGAGACTTCTATAACATTTCATTAAAATAATGTTGAAATCTCCAAAGTTTGTCTCACAGACAAAAGCAGCAGGGCAGACCCTGAAGTCTTATGAATAAGAGTCCTGCTGCTTTGATTTATTATTATTATTTAGAGCTTCTTTGATTTATGCCAGCTGAAGATTTTGTCCATAGTTAAACAGTTAAACGAATGAGGTGGAACAGATCACCATATTGTTAAATAAAAGAAATGAGCAGAGCTGACCCAGCTAATGCCAGAAAACTAAAATCCATATTCTCCTTGTAGCTTTGAAAGAGAAGCAGAGAAAAAATAAAATGTCAGTGGAAGTGTACTGTCTAGTATCAATACATCACCCCAATATGTTAGCATAGCTTGCAGAAGACACTCGTCAATGAAAGCCCATTGCCTGTCTGTGATACATCACCTCAGTATCTTCCCAATTGAATGAATATGTTCCTGACAACAACAAATATTTTTGTCTGTTTTTTCTTTCTCCAATCAACTTCCATAATGAAAAATCTCATCCAGTTTTCAAGTAGCAATAGTTTCTTAAATATTTCCCACTCGTGCTTGGAAGACTAACTGTTTTTTGTCACTGCTTCTGCATGTTACCTACCTCATAACAGAAGTAACTGTGAGAGACTATATTCTATGAAAAGCTTGAAGACATAACAAGGAAAGATTTTCCTGAGATGGAGGGAAACATTAAACAAAAGTGAAGATATCTGCTCATGTTCTGTAGTTCAGACACAGTAAGCTGTTTTTGCAAATTTGCCTTGCATTCCCTGCAGCCTTCAGGACAGGACTGGCAGCTTTCAGGGCAACCAAATAGTGTAAGACAAACAGATACAAAAATGGGGTTTGAGGGCCAGCTGATTCCAGGCTACTGATTCTTCACTTTAACTCATTTACAGAGACATGTCTATGCAAAGGACAGCAACAAAAGTTTTGTGCCACTAAGAGGCAGTGTAGTGTTTGTATCAGTGCTGAATTGCACACTATTGTTATACAACCACTTTGTCCATGTCTTTACAGAAGAAGAGGTTGGTGATGAACCAAATCGGGAATCAATATCCCTCGGGTCATTAGAGCAGAAGTATACTTAGAAAAGAATTGGCTATAGAAGTATTAGATGTACTTAAAGTAGACAAAGCTGCAGGACCACATAATATGCATCAATAAACATTATCAGACGTTTGCTAGGAAACTGGTGAACCTTTAAATTATATTTATACAAGTTCAGTAGCTTCAAGAGAGATTGAAGAGGAACCCAATTCCCTTGTTTTTTAAAGATATAGAGACAACGTAAGAAACTAAGTAATGTGATTTAATATAAGAACTGTTACGGAGAGAGGTAATCTTAAGAAAAATCTTAAAGAATAAGAAACCATATAACAAGCATAAGACAATGTTTTAAGGGGATTGAGAAATGGGTATTCATGATTAACGCATGAGTTTGGAAGCTGGAGTTCTTTCTCTTTTTTTTTTTTTTCACGATACACAGAGGGAAATATATACCTACATTTTCAATAAACATTAAAATGTTTCACCAGTAGATTAACTGCTGTGATAAAAAGTGCTGAAGCAGTCAGGGATAGGTAAACAGCCACTACTTGGATAAAGTTTGTAATCAAGGATAGTGAGATGAAGGTTATATGGTTTATATCACTCTGGGACATCTTAGTCTCAACATACTGAAGAGAAACTGCGAGGGGTCTTGGATTCAGCTGCCTAGAATTGGTGGGTTCACTCCTGAGAAAAAAAACAAAACAGCAAGATAGTTCTAATTTTGGGGATGAATGTTGGGGTTCAGACCACAAGTCCTTCTCTTGCTATCAAATGAGAAGCTCAACAAGGATGCATGATTAATTTCCTTCTTCCTGAATCCATTCAGGCTCTTAGAGGTGAGCCTTCCAGTGCTATGCAAAGAGCTCTGCTTCACCTAGTAGAAAACTACAGAGAGAGGACTTGTTTATTCTCCTGTTGTAATAGATAGTGTCGGAACTGAAGGGATCGGGTGGACCTGATGTACTGCCACCAATAGCCAAATTTGCAGAAAGAAAGAAGTAATGAATTGAGCACCAGAGTGCTCTTCATTTGTCTCATAGTTACTTTTACTTCCATGTGCTTCATTTGGGGAGTTAAGCCACTCATTACAAGTTGGAGCTTAACTTTAGTTTATTTAGTTTATTTAGAGGACACAGTCAGCTTCAGGGAGACTGTGTTGGGAGGAGCAGTAGAAGGAAGGATGAAAAATGCTGTCATCGAAACAGAAGTAGAGGACTACAACCTAAACATAGATTTTCACATGTGAGGAAGCAAAGACTGATGACTAATGACTAGCATTTTGACAAATGACACAACTAAGTATAGATCAAACCTTAAGGCTAATTTATTTCAGATATTAATACAAAGAACAGCATTAACTCATAGTAGTAGAATGGCTGGTGATTGGGAGAAAAAACAGAAGTAAAAGTTTGAGATCAAAAGCATTGCCCATAAGTTCAAAGGCACAGAGTGTTTATTAATAAGACCTGTCTCTTTCTATCTTGTCTTCAACATAATATTTGTGAAAAAGAAATTAAAGCAAAATGGAAAATATGTGCATCATAATTGAAACTCCTGGCACTTGTTTCAACTTTTTTGTATATGTACTTTAAAAATTCTAATTCAACCAATTAAAATGTCAGTAATATAGATAATAAACCGTGTTTTATCTCATAGTTTTATTGGGAGAGATGCTTATTTCCAGATAACTTTTTTTTTCCAATGTATTCTTTCCTGCATTATAAAATAGAGGATACTAAAACTTCTTCTGAGTACAGGTATTTCAAGCCTATAAATCACTGAATACTTTATCTATACAGTGAGCTAAGAAGTTAAAGTGAAAATAAGATGTTTCTCAGTATTTCATATTATACTAAACTCAGTATTTTTAGTATATGGTCCCTATGCCTATCTACAAGCTGAAGTATCTTATTTCTATACGCTATATGGAAACGTCATTATTTCAGAATGCATGATTGATCCATCTATTGCACAGTGAAATGGTAACTACAGGTTTCTGCATTTTGCATTATTTAAATAATAATCATATCAACAGCAGTGTCAGAGGTCAAATATTAACATCCTTGTTGATATTCAACTGTTCCTTGGGCAAACACTAGTGACATCAAACCATGTCATAATAAAAGGAACATTTAACAAAAATAATATATGATGTTTTAACACATACACAACTTTTGTTTATAAAACATAGAGTATGTTCACATTAGCAAGGTTATAAGAGCTATAGCTTCATTTAAAACTTCTTTTTGCTCTTTGATGTTGCAGAATCACCAACTGCTCCTTTGAAATGCAGCAGCAGCTGAGCCAAATCACTCTCAATTGACATTAGTGATAACCCATTCAATCTCCTGTCCCACGGTTGACCTCAGTCTGGTTTTGATCAGAACTAGTTTGGGTAAAAGAGCATTCACCTTCACAGGCTGACAAGGAGAGTCAGGGAAGTTGAAAGCTATTTATGTCAGCATTTCAATATTGTATAGCATTATAAATATCTGTATAATCAGCATTATATAAAGTAGATTGTATGCTATCTGAACTTTCAGTTGATGAGCAGTTGATCAGAGATTAATATTTTAATATATGGCTAAACAAATTCATCAGCATACACAGACTTAATTTTTTTTTTCATATACTGGGTTATAAATTGACAGAAGCAGCAGCTTTTATGCCAATGGTATCAAATATATGATCAATGTTTGTGAGAAATTCAAAGTGACTTTAGATAGCGATGTCCTAAGCTACTTTACTCTGCTGACTGTTACATGATTGTGGATTTGGATATGCATTTTAACTTGACCTTTTACACCCACATTACACTTTCACCAGTGGTTTTCATCTTTCCTGTGCTTGCTCCAGATTCTGAAGTAACCCTGTCTAAACCTAGGAATTGGCATTATCTAAATTCACCACTATTTGTCAGGTGCTAAATGTTTGGGGGGGGGGGGGGGGGGGGGGCAGGGAGTCTAATCAAAATATGTGAATATATGGCAAAAGAAACAATTATGTTACAAACAAATTTGTCTGGGAAAGGCTTAAGAACCCCAGTTCCAGTAGGTTGATGCTGAAAACAGTATTTATCTGTGCAAAGTTGGGGGCATTCTATCCAGGTTGCAAATACACAGTTTGTTTCTCTGAAATGTTGACATAAATAGCTTTCAATTTACCTGACTCTTTTTGGAAGAATATATTCCAGTTTCAAAGGTCTAAAACTTAGCACAAGAAAACAATGTGTTTTCAGAAGCACACTGTGTAGAACATTTAGTTTTCAATAAATCAGTTTTGTCATATGGTATATAGCATTATACTAGTACTAAATTTTTTCCCTCTGTGCCATCCACCAATAGAAACTAGATTTCAAAGACAAATAGAGCAAATCTCAGCCATCAGTTATGGCCATGTATCCCTACTGCCTTTAGATGGAGTTGCACAGCTGTAATGAATGGCAGAATTTTGCTAATTTAGGTAGACAGCTACACTGGCTTGGTGATTACAGGAAGTTTTTCTGCAATTACAGATTCCAGATTACAAAATATATTTAGAGGCTGTCATAGTCAACTCTGATTGATGAATGTAATATATGTTTGCTTGCATATGAATACTGTAACCAGAAACAACAGGCAGAAAAAAAGCAAAACATTCAGAAATTAAAACATCAGAAATAACATCTAAAAAAGACCTTAACAGGTCATTTAATTATTTGTACCAAGGCCAAATCAACTACGCCTGTCTCATACCTGGGACACTTTTGTGTAGCCTTTTCTTAAAGGCCTCCAGTGGTGCAGACTTCATAGCTTCTTCCAAGCAATGTATTGCAGCGCTTACCTAATGTTGATGTTAAAAGATTATTCCTGACGTCTAATCTAAATCTTCCTTTAGCTTAAACCCTCTACTCCTCACCTTTTCCACCTCTGGTTAACCAATGGACAGCTCTTGACTGACAATGCTGGTGCCACAGGTAGGAGAGAACTGGGCCCAGAAGGAGGTGCTGGTTTAGAACTGGCCCAAATTATGGGAACTGGAGGCAGGAATGGTTCATCTCTGAAGCAGAAGGCGACCTTTGTTCTGTCAATTCTGTTAAAAATAAAACAGTCTTGTTGTATGTAAATTTGTTGAATGTGTGTTTAGAGTGTGGATTATGTCTTTCACAGTAGGACATTTGTAAATTTGTGCTCTTCTGCCATGAAAAATCTTGAGCAGATATCTATATACTCGCGTCTATCACAATAATGTGAAAAATACAGAAATAAGTATAAATTAATTGAGGTTTAACCAAAACTAGGGATATATGTAAAAATATTTTAATTAGATGATTTGGTTTTTAAAATTCATATAGCAGACATGCCAGTTAGTATCAGAAACTTTACAGAAGCTGACTCATGAAATCTGTTCCTTGCTCTTTAAGTGCAATGAGTGCTGTGCTGCTGTGAAAGGAAAATTTATTGGCTTAATTGGCCTTACACAAATGCTCCTAATTCTCTCAATTTATCCTTAGGTGCTTACAGAAACTTTGATTATGTATGGCAGTTGAAGTTAAGGTAGTTGAGCTACCCCCCTCCTCCCTTCCTTCTTTTCTTTTTGATGATAGATGTCACATTTGCCATTTCCTAGCTTTCCAGTACCTTAGCTGTCTTACAGAAATTCAAGATAACTTCTGACTTTTATGAGACGTCCTCAATAGTCTTGAATACCCAAGGAAGAAGTCCTCTAGGCCCAATGATTTGAAAGTATACAACTTATTCAATTTCTTTCTAATAGTTACGGAAGAGGCAAAAACAAAGGTAGGCTTGGGAAAGCACTAGACTAAAAGTAAACTAGAATACACAGCACAGTATCTTCCTTGGATTACAAACCATGAAACAGCTGGCTATCAGGTACTTTCTGCTTCTGAAAATATCTTGTCGGTACTCTATCACTGCAGTTTCTTTAGAAGCTTCTCAGAAGAATCTAAATTCCTTAGACTTGCAAGTATTTAAGCCTACATAAATTCACATCTACCATTTATGTTACGGCATTTCTTACATGTGATGGTAAAGCACCCCTGACAAAGACATCTTAACTGAGGCTAGAAACAAATATTTATTAGGCAGGTTGGCAGGTCTTATGGGAAAGTGGAGAAGCTGAAATCAGAGAGCAGGGGAGCAGGTATTTCTGAAAGTTCTAATCATAGAATCATAGAATCGTTTGTGCAGAGGAGTTTATGATTCTTCCTCCACAAACTGTGCTAAGAAAGATTTACCAAGCATTATGAGACGGTTACAAGGAACAGAAAGCACTCTGAAAGATATGACAGTTATAACTTCCTTCCCCTTAACTTTTATAAATTTGTATACTGCTTAACGTTGTGTGTCAGAGAAATAGTATAGTCAACAGTCTTTAAAAGAAAGCATTCAGGCCACAGTGTATTGGCCTAAAAAAAAAGCAGATATTCAAAGTTCTTTTACCATCCAAAATGATCAGAAATTTTATTTCAAAAAACTTATAGACTCTCCATTTTTCTTTTGAGTTCTTAGCTTAATGTTCCATAAACAGAGGGACTGGGAAAGCAACTCAAACAGAAGTGACCTTGATAGATGCAATGAAATTCAGTGCCTCAGAAAGAAGCAGTTTCCTAGACATCAATGAGAAAAATATTCAGGAAATTGCTTAAAATTCCTCACTCCTCTCCCAAGTATCAATAACCAAATGAATAAAGCATTTCATTTCTGCTTGGCTAGAAGTCCTGGATATTCTGAGAGGCTGTTAAGCAGATAGCTTTAGCACATGAAAAATGCATGCTGGTCATTTTGTTCTTATGTCAGTTATTTAACACATTGTATATAAATCAGCTTGCAAGATATAGAGTTTAATCTTTTCTGGTTTTATTGCTTTACCATTTCACTGTATTTATCTTGCATTCTGTGAAGATGGAACTTTGATTTAAAATTTTGCATTTGTAGGTCTGAGTGTCAATACTACACACACAACTCAGACAATCACTCCAATGGGAGTCACATCATTAGGCTTTACTGATATCATCCCGTCTATGGATCAGTACAATTGGTAGTCCCCAATGAATTCAGATTGAGTGTGCATACAGGACAGTAATGTTCTTTGGGCGAAGACTGCTTCTTACTGTGCAATATCAAGCACAGTGTAGCATCTATCATGTTCAGAACCTCTAGGTGCTATTATGTAATTTATATAATTTATGTTCATTTGTTTTCTCTACTGGTAAGAAATAGTAACGTATTCATCAAGTATATAGCTATGTTCTACCTGTTTTATATTCAGTTTTCTTTAAATACAGCATAGAAACTTATAGTGGAAAAGCCTTCCTGGGGCATGGACACCACTGTCCTCCCATTGCAGGCACTGAGTCCTAGAGACCCCGTCAGAAAATAACCAAACAGAAAAACCCCTTACGCCTCACTTTATTAGGAGGCAGTGACATTTACTCTCACCATGCTCATTTCTGTGCTGCTTTTGTTCTGTCTTCCATGTTGACACTTCTCTTTCCCTTTATTACTACATACAGATGTCCCATCTCCAATTCTTCTTACTTTCTTTTTCTCAGCCTTCATCCTAGTTTCTCTCTCCTAGGTCTCTCAGAATTTCTTATCTTCTTCTTCTCTCCAATTCTCCAAGCACCATCACCTCTCTAATACACAATGTTTTGTGTTCAGATGCTACGGATGCAGTAATCAGGGTTGAAAGATCATATCTCATAGGAAAACTTGCAATCTTAATTTTAAAATCTTCTGCCACAGAGAATGTCCTCCTCTGTTAAACTTTTCAGCCATTCTCTTTTCTGTTTTAATAACTATCAGTTTATCATGCTACGTTTTTATCATACCTTGAAATCAACTCTCTCTTCTAACATGAACTTTGCATTTCCTGATTTGTGAATGTATAACCTTATACCTTTGGTTTTGTCATAATATTAGTTTTCAATATTATCAGTTGTTATGCACAAACATGTTACCTGGCACATAGGAGGCCCACAAAGACCTTGGTCTGAGTGACACCTAGAAAAAAGATGGTCCCCATTCCAAGTATATATAGTTTCCACAACTGGTCCTATTTTTAAACAAAAGCTGATCTAGCTTTATACACCTAAATGCATGACTTCAATGACTGATTTACAGATTCTGAATCCCATTTAGCAGAGTTGCTCAACAGCCCTGAACTGTAACCTCAGTTTCCGTTTCAGACCCCTCTCTCCTGCATTCTCTCCCAGCTGCCTGGAGCATCCTGCTGCCCAGGGAGTTGGATGCTGTGAATCCTCCCCTTGCACTCACAGTGCAAGCAATTTATATGCCTAACAGCACTATGAATTCCACCCAACTCTCAGGCATTACATAGCTAAGCATCCTACCTCCCAAGCCTCCTTTACATTTGGCCTTAAGTGTTTTTTCATAGAGATGTACTTAGTACAGATGGCAAGCAATAAAACTGTTAGAGAGATTATTTATTTTAAAATATTTCATCAGGAAAAACTCACCAAGATGACTCAGTTCATTTCCAAGGCTATCCCAAGGCAAAATATGTTGGTAGAAAAGTCAAATAAATAATATATGCGAAATACAATTACAAACAGTTGTGATTTTTGTGGAGAATAGGGTTTTAAAAGCTGTAAAACTAGGAGCTAAAGTCTTTTTGCATTAAGGGTTGTTTACATATTCCCATCCAGGGCAGCTGTCTAATATGCAAAGCCTATTATCTTTCATAATCATTAGCTCTATGCATTGAAACATTTTGTTTCCTCCAATCAGGTACCAGAATACCTTTTTATAATTACATGTTGGAATATTAAAAGTACATGCCCAAATTCTGCTAAGGCATGCATGGCTCTCAGAGCTGTATTCACCCATAGGAAGGCTGCACAGGCTTCATACAGAAAAGATATGTCAAGTAGATGATACATGATCCTTGTGTAGATTATGCTAATAGTTATCAAATGTTCTTCCTCTGTCCCTGCAGTTTACATTCTTTGCCTCTTGTACCATGCCATATGACAACTGTTTCTTGGTGAAAGGCACCATACAGAATATATCTGGGATGAAACAGAAGGTGACTCACAGGAGGTGGAAGGGCTTGGATTTACCTGCCCCAGTCCTCAGCTATGTCCTATCCCCATGTCCAGTAACTTCTGCTCAGTTAAACCCTCTGCTCTGCCCCTTGAGATTCTCTAAAAATTATCTTGCCATCATGTACGTAGACAAGTGAGCATTCCTCCCAGGGACACAGCACTACCTCCAGGGTAGACAGTACAACTACTCTGAGATGACTATTTGTACAGAGGGGTACAGAGAAGGCTAAAGATATCACAACTTTACTTCTTGAAACCTTTTCTACCCCAAGTAAATTTGAGTTTATCACTTCATGATGAGCAATTTGAGACCACAGAACAAGACAGCAGAAGCATCAAGGCTGTAAGTCAAGACAAACATTCACAAAAGTTGGAGCCAAGCAAGGAAAGAGAGAAACTAATTTCAGGATAAGGTTTGCAGTAACAATTGGATATAGACAAACCTGGTAAAAGTGAGCAGTCTGGCCAAAGTATCAATGCAGGAAAGAGGAGTAACGATGCACATAGCACTCACATGTGACTATTATAACATAAATAAAAATACCCAGGCCGGTGTGGAGAGCCTCGTTCCTCCTGACAAGTTGCTTGGTACCCACCAGAGTGCCCAATAAAGGCAGGCTACTTCTACCAAATTCCTGAGGCTCATTCGGAGACAAGCAACATCCTTGCTTGGTCATTTGAAAGCAATAGGCACCTTTAAAGTATGATTTATCTAGCCTATTTTAGGTGTCTATTCTAGAATGATTTGAATCACACTCTAAAAGTGCCTATTTCTGAATTCTCTATAAAGGGAAACTGTGATGACTGGCTCAGAGCTGAATATTTACACTAGAGACACCTGCATTTGGTGAGATGAATTCAAGCCTTAGAGTTTAAATAGACAAGACAAAGAATAAAATGCTTCAGTAGCATGAACAAAACCATGGTTTGCATCAACATCTTGCCATATATCCTTAGATTTCTATCTTTGCAGAAAGAGGGGCTACCAGAAGGGCTTGGCCTTTTTAAAATGTTATTGGATATGTGTTTGCTAAGTAAACAGGAAAAGAAAGGAAAGGAAACAGAGGTGAGGAACTAATGAATACAGGACAAAGAAAACAACAGGAGAGCATGCATGACTGACATGAGGTCACCAGTGTGTGGGAAGTGTGGTGGGGCATGAAAAGTTAAAACCAACAACCAGGAAGCTTAGGCTTGACAGTGTCCAGCCAGAACCTCAGAGAGCAACCTGATCACATAATCACTGCCTGATGAACCCAGAATTTCTCTTCCTGCACTTTCACAGATTGTGAATCCAAGAAGATGATGACATGGACTTGAAAGGCAATATGTAAATCTTCTGACATTTAACAGAATAAAAACCACTATATATCCATATTTTTGTGACTCTGATAGCACATTCTTGATCATTTTGCACTTTTCTCCAAAACCAAGAGAAGGAATTAAACTCACAAAAAGTTAGGAACTCTGGCATTCTTTATACAATAACTGAGCTTCAAACACAAGCATTAAAATTTGCCATATTTGTGTTAAAAATTCTAAGAATTAACAAAAGACCTGTTCTTTCAAACCATCTTCCATGCCTGTCCTTATTTATTCAAATTTGTAGGACCTCAGGCTAGGACCTCTCTGCAAATTCTTTATTACACAAGCCTGTGTGCCTTAGGCATTCAAAGATGTCATATATGCTCTTCTCCTGTGACTACTGGCAGTTAATCTTGACATAAATATCTCCATCTTAGTTCTTAACTGGGAATCATCTGAACAGAAAGGAAACAAAATTTCTGGTATTCTCTCACAGTAACAACAAAAGATCAGCATTGTCTGAACACAGACAAGAAATAGATGACTTGCACAACTACTTTATTTGGTATGGTTGCTGCCTTTGAATCTTTCCCTTGCCTGAATTGCAGGCTGCTTCTACTGTGCATCTGGGAATGAGGTCCCCTGAGCAACATGAATATTCAAGTGCCTCATGACCACTTTTCCCTTGCAGGCAACCCATACCTATCCTGAGTCCAGAATCACTGCAAATCCTGTCTTCTCTTGTGGTTAGCAAAAAAACCCCACTCCTAGCTTCCTGACCAGGCTCTGTGATCATATTGCAGGGACAAATGGGATAAATAGAGGCTTCTGGGATTGCTGAAAAATGCCTATGGCAGACAAGAGGATACCCTGAAGCACAGGGAGTACCTGGGGTTTGCACCAGGAGTACTGAAAAAGCTGCCCGGGATGCTTCAAAAGGGAAGAAGAAATAGTGAATGAATCCAGCCTCCAGCCAAATCTCCTGCCCAGAGTGCAAATCTCGTCAGCAAGTTCACAGAATTGAAAAAGGCAAGGTACAACCACAACTACAGACACAGTTGCTTTGGACTTTGTTAAAAGATGGGAAAGTGTCTTGTTTTTCTATTCAAACCTACAGAGCACATGGCTGCGTGTCAATGGCTGTCCCACCTGAGTGAAGGAAAATTCCTTGAACAGCAATAGCGCTCAGCACAAGTAGCCTGAGAACTAAAGGGCACTTTAAATCCTCAGTACTTAGTTACAAGTACCACAAATAAGAAAATGCTTCTTTGTGGCAGATTATTTACATGTTATAAATTTATATTATACAAACATTTTCTTATATTATCATATGGATTATAAATAAATAGCTTCATTTGGCATTAAAACTTGTTAGTTTCAAAAGAAATAAAAACCTAAGAATTATTAATTCTTTGTGATTTGGAAAATAATTCTAAGGAAATATTTAATTTTAATTTTAAAAATTTATCAAGGATTCTCTCAAATATGATTTATATCCCTTAGTGGGTTGGGTTTTGTTCCTTATTTTTGTACAAAATACAGATCAAAGTTCTTTATCTTCTCTTGGATAACACCACAGCTTTCATGTAAACACACATCCTATGTATCCTATTTTTTTATACATACTGAGTTAAGTCCTGAGGGAAATAAATGCCACAAAGTTAAATTGATTTACATTGGCTGATATGGCAACTTACACCATGTGGTGATTTAGCCTGCTTTAATTATTCTGAATTGGTTCAATTTATACTGCATATCCATGGGAAAAAAAATAAAAATAAAAATACAGGAAATGCTGCTTCCACTTACAGCCTCTTTTGACTCTTCTGTGCTATCTTGGTTTGCCTGTAGTGAAGAAGATTGTATCAGATAGGCTAAGGATGGATCAATACAGGCAGACTGAGAAACACCTGAACGTTTCATTCCCATGATGTCTGACACAGTTCTGTGTCACATCTCATACTTTCGCCATGTCTCATGTAAGGAAGCATAAAAGATAGCACTTTGAAACACCGGAAGAAGTGAATACAGTAGGGCTTGTTCCTCAAGAGTTTCAATATTAAAAAGCAGAATGAAATAAGAATATATTGGCTAGCCACTTGTGTGGTGTAGACCAGTCTACCTCCTTTAGTTTTAGTGCTACCCTTCCAATCTTCATCAGCAAATGATTTAACATTAGAGAGCCTGTAATACTCCGAACTCACTACATTTTTGTATGAAAAGTTACATCATTGATCATCAGCTACATCATTAGACTTTCTAGAAAACAGCTGGAATAAGAAAGATATTGGTGCCAATTTGCTGAGAGGAGAGCCTTAGTTTCCCACTACAGTGATACAGCAACCTTTGAAAAAGAAAGCAGACAACATCCATTTTTAGTTATTTCACCTCAGTTGTTTCATAAGCATCAGTACAAGATCAACAGCGAGCTCGCTTCTGAGACTAGAGGAAACCTTGTTGTAAAAGCTCTCCAACTCCAAGTGTCTTGTGTACTATAACAATATTTTGCAACCTCTCTTCAAATATCTCTTAAGGATTAAAATCCGAAAAACTCAGAAATCAGTGGCCACTTATTCTCCATTAAATTTAATGAGTTTTGAATAAGCCTGAGATCACTGTGAAGTGGAAGTCTTTTCCAATAGAAACTTTTCACATTATAGCAAAAAATTTCCAGAGTTAACAGAATCTCAGAAGTGGAGGTTTTGCTTTGTTCAGCTTTCATTTCTCTCTCAGAGGGCATAAAAGAAGCAGAACTTTATCCAGGATGCATATTTGTTTCCTGAACATTTTGATACTATCTTCCCCTCTATCGAAATGTCACTGGGATGATATATGTGGGTATTTCTAGCACGAGTATTTGCATGTGCTTCCCTTCTTCTCAGAAACTGAAAGATCATGCAGAATCAGTATCCTGCATGTAGCTGTTCCTTTCAGGTACATTATCTTCACAATGTGGCTATCAAATGGATTTGATCTATTTTTCTCTGATGTGAAATTTCAAACATGACCTCAAAGCCATTTCCCAAATAGTGTTCTCAAAAGTAGCACCTCTCTGAAAATATTTTCAGTTTTGACAAATCAGAATTTTCCAATGAAGAAACATTCTCTCAAAAATTCCTCCAAAAGTTTGTCAACAATTCACTGAATCTTCCCTTTGCCTTCCTTCTTTGAAGGTAACTGTACATTTCTGAGGTCTTAATGTAGGGTTTCAAGAACAGGGTTGCACTGGGAAGGGCAGTCTTTGTCGACAACAAACTACCTCGACCAGACTGAGGGACACTCCCACTTACTAATTTCCCCATCACGCTTGAAAGCAAACTTGTAATACCCTGTGAAAACACTGAACTATTTTCATTGCTCCAATTCTTCCTGTAATCTTCTCCTACGCATTCAGGCAAGACGAAAGCAGACAGACAGAGGGAGGTGGACATGTTCATTAGGAAAAGAATCCATGTAACTCCCTTACTCTCCAGAGCACTCAATGCAGTGTACTGACTATCTGCAGATACACCTTTAAAAAGGAACATGAATTCAGCACAACTGAATGAGTTTGGTTTTTCAGTGCCAATGTGAAACTAGTTTACATGATACAATGTTCCTGTGAGAGAATAATTATGTCAGGATGGTGTTAATGCCACTTACTTATTCATTTGGAACCTCTAATGAAAACTGTTTAGGAAACAAAAGGCTAATTATGTTCTACATGCAAAATAATTAAACATGCAGAACATGATATTTAGCAAGGCTGGATATTAGTATTAAATATGATATTCAATTTTATCTAAAAGGACAGATTAGGCCAATTCAGGGGGGGGAAAAAAAAAAAAAAAAAAAAAAGAAAATGTAGATCACCCAGGAGGTAAAAAGCTGCTGGGGGAGGAATTTACTAGCAAAAATATTATGTCTGGAATAGCTCCAGAGATTCATGATACTCACACTTGTATTTCCTCATGTATACTACAAGATATTTATCAAGCATGGATGGTGATGTAGCAGATGAAGTTCATTCACTTAATATTCAGAGTTCCTAATCTTCACAGCCATAATGTACTATTTGACTCTAGCCCATCTCTCCTGAATGAAGCCAGATTATGCCAGAGGGAAAAGACCCTCCCTTATCTCCTTTAGGGCACACTTAGGCTACATAATGCAGTGCAACACAGAAATATGCCAACCAGATGCAGTGCATACCGAGAGCAGTGTAGCTGCACTGTGACATTACTGCAGCTGAGCTGAGCAGCTCTGCTAATACACCAATACTGGGACTGGAACCTGCTCTTTCAGCCTGTGCTCAAATTTCCCCAGAGACTACAGCAGGAACAACCTAGCAGCCTGCCCAGTAGCTAACATCTATTATTAGTAACATCAGAAGCATTTCTGAATATAAGATGAATATCGGTCCTAGTATGTAGTCCCTACCTGCTGGCTCCTACAATCCTGAAGTTATTCTTAGACAGCTCCTAAACCCTTCACAGGCTCTGAGAGGTGCAGACTAACCTTGAGATCCACTGCTACTTCATGTCTGTTTGAGATAAATAACTAACAAAGCCAGTAGCCAATGCTCCTGTAAGATTATTTATTCCTATGTGTTGTGACCTAATCTTCACAGATGGAGAAAACATGGTTTATGCTTAATTTAAAAGCTCAAAAAAAAAACCCTAAGCATTTTATCCAAATTCCTTATTTCCAAGTGCTTAGAAGAAAATATGTTTGTATACCGTGGGGAGGGAAGTTTGGGTTTTTGGCCTGTGCATGTAGAAGAGACTAAGGTTACCTCTGTATTTCGATACTGTTTAGCTGTCACCATGTGAATAATAAACATATGAGCATAAATGTTTCCCAAGAAGGATCAGCAGAAGGAAACAGTTGTGCAACCTTCAGCAGGAAACAATGACTGGGCCAAGAACATGCTCTGAATTCTGCTGCAGCAGAAGGATGCTGTTAATCATTATTTGTTCTCCTCTGCCCCTTCTACCATTTCTTTGTAGAATAAACAGCAAAGGAGTTAAGATCAGAATGGTAAATAATTGCTTTATCATTAATAGTGGTTAATAAATAGCACCCTCTGTGATATGCAGTAGTAATTATTTTCTCCCCTCTCCTTTTCTTAATTTATCTTCCAAAAGTTTTTATAAATCTTGGACTTAGCAAGTGGCTTCTTAAATATGATTTCTGTTTTCTTCTGTAAACTTCTTAGAAGAATGTTTTCTAACACTTTTGCTTTCCCAGGCTAGCTGAAACAAACAGGGATATTTTGTATTAAGTTAAAAATGAAATGCAGTAATACTTACATGTTTTTACTGGAAAGGACCTTCATTACATCATCTGTGTCAATGCTCTGCTAATGTAGAACCAAATACAATTAAGAAGATAAGGCACTTTGTAAAAATACAATAACAAACATAAAATGTGTCCCAATTAAGCAATGAGTTACAAGTCCAGATATTACTTGGCCATCTTCATATAAAACCCAGATAAAAGGTTTTGCCAATGAGTTAAGGGAGAAGTGGCTTGAGGACAGAGCAGCCCTTAAATGGTATCGTGTTAGATGCCATAAAGCAGCAGGGTCCATCTGGCAGCCTCCAACAGGCATCTTCCATTCAGTCTTCTGCCTTTTTCTAAGAGGCAGCAACACTTGTGCCAGGAATGTCCAGACCCAGAGAATCTGAACCAGTGGTATTGCACATAGTTGGGAAGGAGAAATTAGGGTTGGCCCTTTTCCTGAACAAACAAGGTCCCAGCACAGAGTTAAGAACTGTCATTGAACCCCTAATCCAAATCTCCCAGCTCCAGAAGCCACACTGTCCTGGTGAAGATGACTCTTCCTGATTACAGTCTACTATATCACTGTGATCTTCATATGCCTGCCTGGAAACCACCAGGAGCTTGATTTCAGCACTAGAGCTTGGTACTCAGTGGAAAATGTGAGAAGTTTTTTGAATGGTCCTCTGCTCCCAGTGTCACTCATTGAAAAAAAATCTGCATTTCTGTTACATATATGTCCTCTGCAGCTCCATGAAACTGCATATTAGCTACAAAATGTGAGAACTACTGGACTGTTTACCGGTTTTGCTAGGCTACAGAAAAAAACATTCCTGAAAAGGGGATGCCACAGTATTCTGGTCCCTGATCTCATAACTGTAACATATTTATGTCCTTAATTAAAAGTGTATTTTCTTTCCTTTAAGGCACTTTAAACTTTTAGTATATTTTTTAGGATAAGAGAATGAATGGGGGAAGCAAGGGAAAGATAATCCTGCCCCCTAACCACAAATGAGACGTAGAAACTAGGAAAACAAATGGTTACGTTCCTTTCCAGGTTGAGTGAAAAGCATGCAGACAGCAAAAAAATTGCAATTCTGGGCCTCCATCTGGTCTCTGGCTGGTTATTCTTTTTCCATCATTGCCTATAAAGGGTGGGTATTAATAGAGATGGTAAAAGCCAGGCCTGAACTAGATATTTCAAATCATTGTATTTTCATTTATCAATCTGACTACTAGCAATCAGGGAATTTTGTTAAAAACTCCAATGATTTTTATCTTGACAGTGCCTCTTTAATAACTAAATGGAATCCATATTAATTATTTATCTCCTTTAAAGTGCACTGAATAGCTTTGCTGAAAATTACCACGTTTTTATTTATAGAACACTAGCACATGTATGGATAGGTTCAAGATTCATTATTTATACAGTGCTGGCTTTATTTATAGGAATCAAGTTCAGTAATTAGCATCATGTACAAGATGCCACCCATTCAGCTTTCGTGTGGGCACAGGGCAGAAAAAAAATGCTAAACAGAAAGCTCTGGTAGGTTCAGAAATCAAACAAACTACTCTCTAGCTTACTGGTTAGCAAGGAAATGTCTCTAGCAGTCATGGCAAGGTTCATTAGGTCTGCTTCGTCATTCCTGGATTTTTAGCGATCGTTTTAGTTCTTTAGTCTTTAAACTAAGTGCTCTACTCAGTGTAGTTACCTAGGCTTACCTTGTTCTTTTAAAAGAGGTGGAGAAGAGCTCAAAAAGAAAAAGTGCATAAAATACAGTGGGCCAAATCCTGTATTCAAAACTCCTTACTTCTAGGGGTGCATAAGGACAGCAGTGTGAAAACATGCGGAGCAATTTCTTCTAGCCATAGTAAAAATACAACCCTTCTCAATGTCAGTGAAATGAATGACCTCTCTGTTACATGGGATTTTTGATGTTGTTAAGGTTCTGAAAAACTCCAAACAACCTTCACCCTATATTTACAGGTTATATTGAAATTGGCCTGCAAAATACAAGCCTTAAACATTCAGAGGTTTACAGAGAAAAAGCTTAAGGCTGTAATCCTGTGGCCTTGTACCTAGCAAGACTGAATGCAGTCCACTTTTATCACCATCCTGTAACTAATGCACCATCAATATTTCATGCATGTAATTTGAAATGAGTAAATAGCTTTCTGTAAGTTGCATAATTTGCTCATAATCTCAGTGCATCTTGTTCCATTTAAAGCTAAGTGCCACCATTTTAAAAATGCCCCAGCAGGAATGATTCAGTCTAGCCAAGAATGATTATATTTTACAAAGCCCCCAACCTCACTCTTGCTGCCACCCATCTTCACTGCCAGGGTGAACCATTTATCCCAATGCAAACACCAAAACAAAGCCAGGCAACAGATCCTACCAAATATTTAGCGTTGTGACTATTTAGTCACTAAGAGAGAGACAAGAGAGCAAGCAAAAAGCTAAGCTGTGACATATGAGGTGTGCTATGTTTAGGGAAGCTAATGAAACCAAGGGCTCAGCCATTAACCTTCAAGGAAGAAAAGCCAGGCCTACTGCTTTAAAAATTGCTAGGACCAATCTTTCACTATGACAAGCATTACTAATGAATAATTAAGCATTTAATATAATGTTGCTTTGGTGAAAAATGATAATTTTACAATTGATGGCCCCTAAACCTATTCAGTGTTATTATGGTGCAGTAAAAGCAGGAAGAGGGCTTTGATGAAATGCATGTTTTTCAGTGAAGGGGTTTTTTTCCCTGTGTTTTTTTTTTTCCTGATGGTTGGACTGAAGCAGTTACAGTTATTAGGTTCAAATCTTTTCAGAGATGAACAGTGGCCCTGCTGAGAGAATTTCGTGAAAAATTTAAAAAGGAAAATTCAACCTGGAACAGTCTCATGCCTCATGCTAGCTCGCCTGAGGTTGAACTGTGTTTTCCCCCATAATATTCAGCTAATGTCAGGGAAATAAATCATTCAGCAGATGCAAATGCTGAAACCCTCCAAAATGAAACTTTAACAACTCGACTTGAGAACCTATTTTGATTAAGTGATATTGTTATTTAAAACAATTTAACAGATGCTTTCTTAGTTAGTTCCCCATAATCAAATGTTTATTGCAAAAGAAATATTTGAGTAGTAAATTATTTGAACTGTACTCTAAGATCTCTCTTTGCAGTTAAGAAAACTGAAGAACTAAGCTGCAGCAACTCCTCACAGACATTTCTCTCTTCCTCAGAGCCTGCTGTTAGAAAGAATTTTAGCTGTAGATTATCACAGAACACAAGTTTTGGTGGGTCTCATGAGGAGGCAGTGCATTTTGTCATCATCTATCAGACCAAATGATATTGGTCTGGTTTAAACTGGTTCAAATAAACAATTCTATGATTCTATGATTCTATGATTCTATGAAATATAACTGCTTTAGAATCCACTTTCTAATGTAGCATGGAGGGGTTAAACAAATAATGACACTTTTTATATCACAGCTAAGAGGTGATGGGAAGCCTTTGCTCTTTACAGTCTTTACACTTAGGTATAACAATTACCAGTGACATTCAGTGTACATTTGGTTCAACTCCCACTAAACAGTCACAGGCATGGTGAGTTTTCAGAGTATCATGAATTATCCTTGAGAAATAAAAGGTTAAAAAAAGTATCTAATCCTTCAATAACAGGATTTAGGCTATATTTTCCTCTCAGTGGAGCTGATTATTCTCCTAACCTCACAAAGATTGAATTACCTCACATCTACGGTAAATCTCTCCTTCTGACTTTAAAAAACACTGTGGATTGTGAGGAGTGTATTACGTTCGCACACACACACATGTTTAGAGGTACCAATCCCTCAGAAATAAATATAAATCAAGAAAGAACATATAGTTAAAGTATTCTCCAGATAGACTGCAGTCTATACCAGTTGTGTAGAAATGGCCACTAGCTGGTTGCAAAAGCTTCTTTTCCCAGGGTTTAAAAATGCATCAGCTACAGGCAAATCTACTAAGCAGATTACTGCTGAAAGTCTGACCTTGAACAGTTCATAAATGAATGATTAATCCCAGGGTCCTACAAAAGAGATGAACTACAGCTTTTTCTAAACACCTAGAAAGCTTTCTAGAAGACTATCTGCAGTAACCAGAGATGGAGCACTATGAATCTCTGAAGTATAACTATTTTTCCTTTCTCCTGATAGTACATTTTTCAAGTAAAAAAAAAAAAAACATGCTGGAGTGGGTTTTTTCTCTCAAAGCTTTTTTCCTGAAAAGCAGACACAGTAACTCCACCATGATTTTAAGTAGATCTTATTTATCACTGTTCCACTTTGCAAATAGAGAAACAGAGATACAGAGTTTGGGGTGAAGTTGTCAACAGAGGCACAGCTGGCAGTCCTACATCATCTCCCTGTAGTCCCAGCTCCCCTGCTTCTTTTGTCATCTGACATCATCTGTGTCCTATCCTCAAAGCTTATCACCATCATGACACCGCATTCCACCTAAACACCTTGAAAAGGAACATCTAAGGTCTAACTCTGAGTGCATCAATACAAAGCCTAAAAAATGATGTTCTTAATTTAAGAGAATTGACACAACTTTTAACCTCACATCAGCCAAAAAATTATTTCAGTCAGTCACTGCTGCAAGACAGTAAGTCATGACCAAGTTCATTTCTTCCAAACAACAAAATCAAATTAAATAAACCAGAGTGGAGTTAATAGCTGGAGTTTATTTTCTGCATATCTCTTCAGGTTTGTTTTTCCATAGGTGTTTTTCATCATATATAATATTGTTACTGACAGAATTCCATAACTTCAGGTACAATAAAGTGGAAACTCTGCCTTTTTCTCTTAAACTGATTACAGGTAACCAGACTGACAGGTATCCAATCTGCATATCAATTATTGTGTTGGTTTTGGCTGGGGTAGAGTTAATTTTCTTCATAGGAGCTAGTATGGGGCTATGTTTTGGATTTGTGCTGAAAACAGTGTTGATAACACAGGGATGTTTTTGTTACTGCTGAGCAGTGCTTACACAGAGTCAGGGCCTTTTCTGCTTCTCACCCCACCCCAGCAGCGAGTAGGCTGGGGGTGCACAAGGAGCTGGGAGGGGACACAGCCAGGACAGCTGACCCCAACTGACCAAAGGGATATTCCACACCATATGACGTCATGCTTGGAATATGAAGCTGGGGGAAGAAGAAGGAAGTGGGGGGACATTTGGAGTGATGGTGTTTTGTCTTCCCAAGTAACCATTATGCATGATGGAGCCCTGCTTTCTTGGAGATAGCTGAAGACCTGCCTGCCAATGGGAAGTAGTAAATGGATTCGTTGTTTTGCTTTGCTTGTGTGTGCGGTTTTTGCTTTACCTATTAAACTGTCTTTATCTCAACCCATGAGTTTTCTCACTTTTACTTTTCTGATTCTCTCCCCCATCCCAGAGAGAGGGAGTGAGCGAGCATCTGTGTGGTGCTCAGTTGCCAGCTGGGGTTAAACCATTACATGTATTTTTTGTACTTTCACTGGTTTAAAACCATTTTCTGGTGCTATTTTCTACTTCTTTTTATAAAAGAGGAAGAAACAATATTTTAGGGCTATTTACTGGACCTTATTGCAGGAAAGTACTAGTCAAATCTATTCTTTTTTTAAAAAAAGTTTGTTCATTTATTGTATTTCTACGTTCCTTAAAACAATGGATGGAAATACATGCCGATAGCTAAAGGATAGTGTTGATAACAGTAAAAGATTATTCCCAAACCAATAATTTATTACTTGGTCTGGATCCTTTCTTTATACAATTAAGATGAATTCTTGACTCCACAGAAATCAGTCAATATCCAGGAGTCAGATTTCACAGACGTAGTTACCTTGTGTGAATATATTTAACTATACATAAGTGAGAATTATATTGAAGCTCATTCTATTTTCTAGGTAGTTCAGGTACGAGACAGGTCTGTAGTCATACTGGCACAGCATTGAATCCAAGGCAATACACGCTACTAAGAGACACAGTATATTAGCTTAGACAGAATCATAAGATGCTTCTGACTGGTTCTGCTCCTAGGCTGGGCAAGATGCCCACAAATGACCAGAGACATGGTGTCAGTAACTTCAGGGCCCTGCATCTCTCCAGATTCTGATTCCACGACAGTTTCTTTAAAAGGTGATATTCAGGAGCACATGAATGCTGTATCTTGCCAAAGCGGGAACAGTATGCTTAGTATGAGTCTGTGCTCTGGACCTCAGCTTAAAATGCCCATTGTGCCTTTCATATGAATTAACCAGGATCTTAACATGCAGTTTTAAAGTACAGCACAAAAATTGCAGGAAACTGTCTGTCTTCTATCAGGAGCAAAGCTCTGGCAATAACAAGTACTGGGTTTCCATCTTCTCATTGAATATGCCTCATGGAAAATGACTGAAGTTTGAACATCCCAGATAAGAAGGGAAACTGAAGACATTAAACAGTATCCACCCAATTAGTAAATAATACTGAAAAGTACAGAAAACTCCAGGGATGGAAGAAGAAAGACAACTGTGTATAGAAAGAGAGATTAACCTGCTCTTGGTATCGGAAACAGAACACAGTTACACACACTGAATCTACAAAAATACCTCCAGTTTGCTTCTAACATGAGTTCTCAGGCTTGGGCTGTGGCTGACCAGGAATTTAGGGCCAGCTAGAATTACGTATTTTGTTATGGACACCAAAATAATACTCAGAGCTCAAGACCTAAATAGGACCATCTGCTGACTGTACTGACACTTGGAATGTGGAAAAAAAGGCTGTTTCCAGAAGTTTTCTCTCCAGAAACATTTTAAGATCCAACAAAGAAATTAAGCTCAGCATTCATTCTTATTAACCCAACATGTATATCCACAGATGATAACCGAAGAAAAAGAGATCTTTTAGAGTGCTTCCTCCACATATAGAATCATCTCCAATATGTATACACCACCAATGATTTCAAAGAACAAAAACACAGATGGAAAAGTAGCATATGTAACAGGGAACAGGAGGGAATATAGGCTCATACAAATGCAATCAAAAATTCTTTGGAACTGCTTAAAGTTTAGGAAACCTGGTAGGTTTCTTGCTTCTCAGCAGGGACAACACCAACTGGATAAGTTTACTGCTATTAACACCAGAAATCCCTATAGACAGAAATTACAATGGGGCCTCAGTACCTCACCCTGAAGACAAAAAATTCTGTGAATTTAAGCAGCACAAGCCTTAGTGAGGGAAAGACAGACCTTTGAGAAGGATCCAGCTGGAGGGAAGAGTCAAGAGAGTCCAATAAGATAGCAACAATCCTTCAGAGAAGCTCACCTGGGATCAGAGAGGGAGCAGCAGGCTGAGGCAACTGTTAGCCTTCCTATCCCTGTACTCAGGACTTTTCATTGACTTCTGACCAGTCAGTGAGTAGAATGAATAGACAGATTCAACTGAGAAAGCTATTTCTGCACGACATGGGCTTCACATGTCATAAAACTTATGGTGCGAATTCAAACAGCGTGTCTCCATAGACATGCATACCCTTTCACTGAACACCCTTTCACCCAAACCCAGGCCGACACTTTCAAAACATGTATCTGCATCCTTGCCGGCAGAGAGGAGCCCAGTGTTCTCAATGCACAACATGCCTGTTCTATTTATAAGCTATCCAACATTGTTTCCCATTATGCCTCTCCCTGTCTTTTTACAGAAAGATCTACACTGTCACACAAGGCAACACTCAGTATTGCCTGAATCCAGTGCTGGATTATAAATATAAGATGCAGTTTCACTCTCTTCCTTCCACATATTTAGTAATTTCCACTAAGATTCACCTTTTTCCAATAACAATTTGCTTTTGGAAATGCTAATGTACAAAATATAATTTATCTAAGACAGTGGGAGATTAGATTACTGGATAGAGCTTTGGACCTTGAAAGACTTGAATTTTGGTCTTAGTCAAACCACACTCTTATTGTGTTACCTTACCAATTACTTTAATCGGTTCCCTGTCAGTAAAATTGGCTAAGACATTGCTACCTAAACTGGTACACATGTTCCAGGGGATCAAAACTAGTAACAATCATAGATGGATCAATTACTTTTGTGAATACAAGCAAAAAGGTATCTAAACAGAGAGATATGACTACTGGGTAAAATTAGGATATATAGCATAGGTAATTTGGGACCTGTTGTTTTATAAATACATTTATGTATGTATATATATATGCACCTATAAAAAAGTAAACTGTATGAATAAACAGTACAAAACAGTTTCTAATACACAGCTCTAATGCAAATTACAATCTTTTCCAATTGATTTCCTTTAAGTTGACCATAATAGATACAATACATGAACAAAAGGATCCAAGGAACAGCTACTGAGGATACACCCAGTCTGCATGATTCACTGTGTTCACTGAAGCAAACCAGCAGTATTTTGAGTGTCTTTCATTTCATCCATATAATTTTCACTATACATTTCATCATGTCTGCAATATCGTTGGCAATAGAATCTGCTGGAATTTGCAGGAGGTGTTTGAGAAATTGCTCCTTCCACCCTCACCCCTAGAAGATAAAAACAACCCCACTTTGGTGGTCTAAGTATATGTGAAACTGGGTGCATTGTAGAATGTGCTTAGATTTCACAGGACAAAAGATTTCTGCCTCAATACAGGGACCATCCAACCCTGAGATCCCTGTGGATGAATCAATACCTTGAAGTGTAGCCATGACAACCATAGAGATCAAATAGGCTCAGCACACACAGTATTCACAGTATTGATTTTTCAGCACAGGACAATACAGTGCTCTCAGTGCCTGAATATGGATGAGGAGTAGCTGGCTGAGGCAGATTTCTCTTGCAAAGTCTGAAGTGATGCTGCTGAGGAGAGAGCAGCACTTCAAGGAATTTCACACCACTATAGCAAGGGTGTCCTTTTTCCGATCATTAAGACAGACTGCTGCCTTTGTGTCCACAGCTCACAGCCCTAGGTTTCTGAATAGCTGGTTAGCCATGATCATGAAAAAAATCCCTTTACCATTCCCTTTTGTTGGAAATAAATATCACTGACATGCTGCATACGTTTATGACCAGGGCTGTAGATCCACAACTCTCAACATGTTAAGTATGAAGCTACTGCCCTTTAAATAAATTTTAAATTATATATATATATATATGAAAAATAAAATGTTACCAGCAGTTCAGAACAGCAGTCCATCTGCTCAACAGAGGCAACAGCAGTGCATTACTGCAGTGTTCTGCTCTATTCTGCTCACGTTCTGTGGGGGCTAGATTCAGTGATTTGATGTTTGCAGCGTTCTCCGAAACCATCAGTATGACTGTGATCTTGAGTGATCTGGAATGCTATGTTAATGCAATTAATGACAACCACACCCAAGGATCATGACCTCTGACAGTTACATTTAATTGGAACAACAGAACAGTCAACTCAAATGTCAGAAAAAAGCACTCAAGAATATGGAACATGTTTCTAGAAAGAGCCATAATGACTGTTAACATAAAAATTTACTCAGAAAATGTCATTTTCCTGAATTCTCAATTAAACACTTACAGCCACAAACCAAGATAAAATTTGTTTTTCCACAAAATGTCATGAAAATTATCTGCTTCCATCAAAAAACCCTCAATATGTATTTCAAAATAACAGCCAAAATAATCAAATAAGTTTCAACCAGGGTGCAATAATTTCCACTTGTGTGACTGTGATGCTTCACAAAAGCTCTTGTTCAGCCACCTCCCAGGTACTTGCTCAATGGTCTAAAATTCCTACCTAAGTCTGTGCCAACACCTGCCAGAGAAAGCTTTTTATAATGCCATGCTGAAGGCACAAGCTGTGTGACCTAAGGCTGGCAACGAATGTGCATGTGGGTGTTTCAGAGCACAAAGCTCATAGAGATAGGGCCATGGGACTGCGTAGGGACCCAAGCCCAGTGCAGGCTTTTCCATGCTGCCTAGTGGGAGTGGTCCCTGGAATGGACAATCCCCAGAAGGATGTTTGAATTTCTCTGAGAAAAATTGGTTTATTTAGACCAAGGGATGTCAGGAGTGAACCACTGTAGCCATAGTGCGGATGATCTCAGGGAAGAAAATAGGACCAGGAGCCAAGTAGGGAGCTAATGTATTTGACAGCACAAATACCTCTTGTTAAAGACAGTTTTCAGCTGAATGTTTCTGACTAAAAATGTTCTAGCTTTGCTTCATCATTAATTTGACATTTTCTGCCAGAATAAAAATATATTTTTCTTTTGAGTGGAACAGAATATATTTACATGTTTACTCCTTAGCTTTAGTGCTACACAATCACCATGGGTAGACACCATGTAAAAAACCAAACTAACATACTGTTAGTATCATGTGCCAATTAATATAGAAAGAACTTCCACCACGTTTACTGTATTGCTCCTCAAGCAAGACTGCATTTTGAAATTGCATTTTTAGACATCCACAAAACTTGTTATCCTTTAGCCTGATTTTCTTCATCATTTGTTCTTTGTTTCTTGAAAGCATCCCTCTCCTCTTTCTGAGAGTGTATCTTTAAAAAAGAGGCATCTAGAGGAGATCCAGATATCCCAGAGCATGTTCATACTCATTGGCTGCTTATATCAATCATCAATATCTCCTCTATGTCAAAAAATACATTAATGATAGTCACTATGAAGTAATTGTGAATACACAAATGAACTTCTAGTGAGCCAGCAATAGTTTAAAAAAATGCAGACTGTCTAATTATGTTACAGATATTTACACTGGGTATTTCCTCTCCAGACTTATGTTGTGTTGTATTGCTTCAAGTCTGCAGCTGATCTTCATTGCTGCTAATATTAATCCAGCTCTTTGTTGCCTATGGAATTATGCCAATTTAAAGCAGGAAGGAATCAGGCCAAGCTATTTTGTAGAAAAAGCACTCAAAATACTAATGGCTAGAATTCCTAGAGTCACATTTAAATAAAATTATAAATTGCTTTTTATCAAGTGCTTCTACTGTAGCACCTTATTTCTGTATGAATACTCAAAGAGCATCAAGAACATGTGTGTTTGCTGTTACAACTAACAAAACTTCTGCTGTATCTGCTGGCCCTCGTTTAGCAGGCCGTACAAGAGAGCTGTGTCTTGCCCACTCTTCTCAGTCGCTGCCAAACAAGGGGCTGACATTTCCCATCCTACCCTTTGAACCAAACTGATCTGCTGGGAAACCATCTACTAGCATGCAAAAGAGCTGGAAGAATTATGTCTGAGTCAATTACCATATAGGAAGCTATGGTTGGGTTCAAAGATACATCTCTAAAGATAAGACCGGTTGGTTAGATTTTAACTGATATCTCATACTCTCAAGCTACATAGATAGTACATATTAATATAGAAACAGTAAAAAATGCTCAGTAAATTGAAACATTAGTGTTATCATTAAGGAGAAAAAAAAGTCTATATACAGCAGTAGAAGTATTAATTGAGGCAAAGCTATTTTGCAAAAGTATTGTCATATTCTATACTATATAGTAACAAACTGATTGCAGTCTTTGGTGAATGAACTTGACTTGCTTCTCCACGTGCTTCATAATGCACCTGTGATAAGTTTTAATGGTCCATGACATTTATGCACCTGTTCACTTGCTGTTGATTTGCATTCCTTTATTGAAAATAATGTGGTCTTGTTTCTAATTGCATGCATCTGTCCACAGTTCAAAGACTCTAATTCTTCCTAATTAACAGATAACTGATTATTTAGAGAACCTGTCTGTACAATTCATGAATTCTCTGTAAGTTTGTGATCTCTGAATATGCCTATATCAGAATACAAACAGTTTTATTCGATGACTTGCTTTTGCCTGTGTATTTTTATTTTCCATGTTGGACACTATTCAAGACAAGAACTAACAGAAAAGGAGTGTTTGCTTAAGCACTCTACCATTGAAAAATATTTGGCATAGGCAACAAACCAATTACCACCAAAACTAGATCTCTGAAAGATGTGGTCACCCACACAACCATGTTACCTGGCTATATTTGTTGTGACCTTAGGGAAACTGATCCAAGTGATATCTGATACAGAGTCTGGAGAATAACACAAGGGCAGAGCCAGCTGTTCTCCACCTATTTTCAGTCACTAAAACCATAGAGGAGAGAGGTGTCTGCACTAAGATCTTGGTGAGGTAGAGGAAACACCAGCATTCTAACAGACAGACTTCCCACCACTTCCAATGAGAGGATGAACTAGAACAAGGAAGTTCGTTATCTTTTTTGTAAAGCAATTATCAACTCTTCAAGAAAGTAAAAATATGATAAAGACTGCTGAAGCCTTCATTCTGTTTCTTCATGTGTTTCTTTATATCCCATGCTAAAAAATACATTTAAGAAACACCACAAAAAGATTCAAATATCTGTAGAGACTGTGAAAAAAGGTGTTTAAGAAGTCTTCTCAATGGTAAGGTCAGACACTAGGGACAACATTACAAGCCCATTGAATTTCACTTGGAAGGAGTGTTCAACTATGCCTCTCTTTATACCTAGCAGTATTGTGGGGCTTTTTTTTTTTTTCTCTTTTGCAACAGCAATTGACTTGAGTTCAATCTTGTGAATCATTATCCTTACTGCTTTTCCTAGCATGTATTTGTCCATTTGATAAACCTTTCCTATAAATAGTACTTGGCACTTATTCTGATTAAGCAGCATTTTCCCCAAATACATATAGTTCAATTACGGTAATTCTGAATGTCAGTTTTAGACTCCAAATTGCTAAAAAATGTTTCACTGAAAAGTTTCTGACAAATTCATAAGTAAGCATGTGTAAAGTCCTGCAGATTATTTACTGCATACATATATCTTGTATAAAATAGATATTAGTAGTTTTAAGGAGTCAGAAACCAAATAAGTGTACACAGGATAGCATAGAATCATAGAATCATAGAATCGTTTAGGTTGGAAAAAACCTTTAAGATCATCCAGTCCAACCATTAACCTAACATTACCAAGTCCACACTAAACTAGTCAAGGGTAGACTAGACTAAACCATGTCCCCAAGTGCCACATAATAGTACACTCAAAGCAACAATTATAAATATTGCATTTTCCAGGATACTGTGATAGCAGTAGAGCTCACTGCTTAAGACATTCTGCTTAAGCTCACACTGCTTGTGATGGTCAGTGAAGGCTTTTAAGTCCTTTTAGTAGTGAACCTTGATAAATCTATTAGTTTAGCTACTAAATACTGATGCAAGACAGAACTGGCAATAAAAGTGTGAAACACAGATGCTGTGAGGCTGAATTATGGCACATTTTTGCCGATTAAAAAATGAATAGTTTCTTAAAAAGTTTCTAAATCACGTTTCTCCCCTGGGAGAGAGCAACCATTAGCCTAGAAAATTAGTGACTTGCAAACTGACCCGTTTAACTCTATTCGCCTACAAGAGGACTACCAAGAGCTAAATTCCATGCAGTGGTTATGAAAGGACTTTTGTGTGGAAGAACAATTAGCTGGCAACAACGAGGGAAAGGTTTTCAAGGATTTATAGGCAAAACTCACCATTTGTTTTGCTGACCAGCAAGATGCTTTGAGGATACTTTCCTAACATGATCCAGCAGTGGAGATTCCTGTAAAAATGGAAGTACTTGTTACAAATGACAAAGCATATACAGCTTAGTACAAGAAAGAATTATTTAAATAATTAGTTTATGCCCTTCATTTTAAAGTTCTTTGCCCCCTTTAGTGGCTGTGAGGAAGGATGAATTAATTTACAAAAACAACTCGTGTTCTTATGTGAATTGAACTTTCTCATTTTGCCAATATGCATTACAGTCCATTTGAAAACTTAGGTTAGAAACTTTGGCCTGGATTTTTTATTTTTAACCCAGTAAGACCTTGGTGTGGTCTGTATTGTTTTGGTACTCTGTGTACACACCTTTTGAGTCTCTGATCAAAGAATTTTTGTGCAGAGGAAAACAGGAAGTGTTAAAATAAACAAAGAGAAACTTTGTGCCTGGGAGCAGGTGTCCCAGCTGTTTGATAAGATTTTCAGGCTCAAAAGATATTACTTGCTGTTCCCCCAAATGTCAGATTCATGGTTACAGTAGGCATATATTTCATAGAGGAGCTTAATCCTTCCTGCTCCATCAACACTGAAGCTGCAAACACTTCTGGCTTATACCAGTGCAAAGTCAATTTAAAGGATACCAAATACCGATGAACCAACTACCATAGATGGAAAGCAATAGTAAACCATCCATAACAGCTTTAGACAAACTGCTGAACCTTGGAAAATGATGAAAATTAAGTCTCAATTTTTGAATATTTTAATTTTCACTAGTCACTGTTGGATATAACTCTAATCACAGCACAGAAAAGTTGTAATAGCATGTCAGATAAGGTAAGAAAGAAAAAGAAATCTTAGGCCTGTTTAGAAAATGCCTTGAAGTTTTATACGTAAGTACACATAAACAAAAGGCATTTCTGTCAGCTGCCTTTGTACACCTTTTCTTAGATAAAGCCTGCACAATTGTCCGGGCACAACGAGGTCTGGCTGAAGCACCCTGAGGGCACTAATAAGCCTTAATGGCCTTAGTGATCACAGGGCTGTGTCCCTGGTATCACCGGGCCTGATCCAGACCTGTAGTCTGATTTGCCAACTTGACATTCCTCATCATCATGAACCTCCTGCTGATCCAGGATCTTGCCCAAATATCCTCACAGTCTCTGGGTCTGTTCTGCTGGCCTTGCTTGCGCAGGTCTGGGTCCTGGCTGGCAGGACCCCTGCCCTGCTGGCTCTGTTATCCCCCTGCTCAGTCCCCACACCCCATCCCTTGGGGTCAGCTGGCCCTTGCTGCTCCCCTTCAGTTACTCAATTAAACCATGTTCAAGTGGAGAAAACAGAAATAATCTAAGTCTCTTTGTACCCATTATTCCACATTTAAATTTCATATAATAGCAAGCATTTTAAAGACCTGTCAGAATGTCTCCAATGTCCTTTACAAAGGAGGAAAGGATTTAAACTTATTTTATATTCCCTTGCAATTTTCTTTAAACGTTTTTGAAAAGTTCTTTAATTTACAGCCCTCACCTGGTGGTTGGCTAGAATGTCTGCTAAACATAAATTTGGTTTTAAAACTCCATTTTCTGTAACCTTGGAAGGGAACTCACATCAATGAGACACCATGAAAAGCGGCACTGTAATGAAGACAGGAATTTTCAACAGTTGGGAAGTCAGGCAGATGGACAGTCATGACTAATGTGACTAGCCCAACTTTTCAACTTGTCTTATTGCACAAAGTCCCTATTCAATCCCAGGTGACAATCTTAGGAGTAACAGTCCACAAGACCTGTTATTCTGCCACAAAAAGAAACTAAGCTAGGTTGGTTCAAGTATTTTTGAAAAGGGTAGATTGCTATTCATTTTCTTACAATCTTCCTAGTGCTTACAAAAGCTTGCTTGGTTATTTGTTCCAAAGTTTTCTTCTAGAAACTGAAGTTTAGCTAGCTGATCTATGATGCCTTGACTCTCCTTTTTCCTTCTCAAAAGATAACACGCTATATCTGTTCAGTTTTCTACCAGCTATCCTTCACAAAATAATGAGTAAGCACCATTATTCTTTTTGTAACCAGCCTATGATGATGTGGTGATGCATCCTTCCCCCCACTCTTTTTCTTTCTTCGACCGCTTTATGATTTCAGGAATTCCAGAATGCGGCCTTTGTGTAGTGAGTTGGTCAGTTAAGTGCCCCTTAATTGTACCAGAAATTCCTACATGGTTGAAGTGGAGAGCAGTCCTGTCCTTATCAAAATCTCCATATTATGGCTAATGAGGGGAGCGAGAACAGCCAGCTACCCCTGACAGCCTTGAAACAGAGCAATATCATCACTACTGGAATTCCAGCAACTACTGACCCGAATTGTGGCTTGGATGGAAATTTACTGATGACTAAAGCCAATCATCTCACAATCCTATAAACAGCAGTCCTAAGTGAGGCCCTTTGAGCTCTCCTGGACTGCAGCAGGCTGCACCAACATCTCCTTTCAAGCGGGACGCTTCTCAGAGCTAGCAAACTCTCAAAGTTTGTTAAAATCAAAGGTCCATCGCCGAAGACAGATGGTGGAGCCTGGGCTGAAACCCTTCACTCCTCGAGGCTCAACCCTCGCTGTTGAGAAATTCGACATGAGTATTTCACTGAACTCGAGGGGAATTTTTAACAGGTATACCTTCATATATATCTATATCTATATATGCACATTCGTGTATGTGTGTATACATGTGTGAATTGGTTTAATTAGTCTGTAGATGTATGACTTAATTACAATGTGAATCTTATACTGCTGCACTATCCTTAGTCCCATAAACGGTTGACCAAGTCTGAGACTAAGATTGGACCTAGCTGCACCTAGAGTCCTCTCTGAAAAGGAGTTTAGAAACCAAGGAGGTCTATTCTGAACCTCGTGACTCAATGGGAGGGTCCTTCTTATCCCCTGCATCCATGATCTCTCTCACTCAAGTATAACCTAATTTTCCTTATGCACTTCTTCCATGTACTGAATACACATATATATACATATTATCCTTATTCACATAAACCATTGTCTAAATCTGAGACTAAGACTGGACCTAGCTGCACCTAGACTCCTCTCTGAAAAGTTTAGAAAGCAAGGGGGTCTATTCTGAACCTTGTGACTCAACGGGAGGGTCCTTCTTATCCCCTGTATACACGATGCCTCTGTGAATCATTCCAGCTCTGTGTAACTTAATTTCCCTTTGTGCACTTCCATGTAGCAATAGAGTGAACCTTGCCATCTTCGAATCTGTAACTAAGTCACTGTTTTGATAAATTTTGTCTAATCACTTTGTTAGTCACTGATGATTGAGTGCTATTAAAATATCACAATCAAATCCTGCGATTTGCCACAAGTAAATTCTGAACTGCTACTAAATCAAACTGTGTAAAGTCACTCATTCACAATAAACTAACATAATCAGCAGGATTCACAAACCTGCATTCGCGACAGATGAAGATTGTGAGGACTTGAGAAGAAAACATTTACTTCATCTATCCATACTGTACTGTGTTCTTGCTTGCGTTCTTTCAACTCTTTGTGGTAATAATTGTACTAAGCATCTTCTCATAACTGGACTTTTCATTTATTTTTGTGAAAACCGATACAAAAAGCAACCATTAAACACTGCTACTTTTCAGCATCATAGGCCATCAGCAAAAAGGAACAGATTTTCCTCAAAATTCCTTTTGCTGATAATATAGTTGCATTACTATTTCCTTTACTCTTGATGTCTCCTGCTAGTTGCCCTATAGATTTTTCAATATACTTTTATAATTTCCTTATACACATCCTTAATAATTTGACATAGTTTATACTTTTCACATACATTTTATCTTTTGACGTCATTAATGAGTTTATGATTTTGCCAAGTCAGTCTCTTTCTACTCTTCTTACTTCCTTTTCTACAACTAGTACCATACATCTGAAAAGTTAAAAGATTTTCCTCACTTTTTATGTAAGATTTCCCTCTGAGATCTCACCTAATTCTCTCAATTTATTTACATCAGACTGTTTTTTGTTTTCCTGGGTTTTTTTCCCCTTCGTAAGAATCACAAACTTATCTTAGTTTCTTTAACTAGACTGCTCTCCTCTTTCAATAGATGTCTTCCTTTTGAGTAAAAACTAGATTTTGCTTTTTGTACTAAGGAAAATGAAGAGAAGGTCTAAACTCATTCTTTATCAGTTACCCATGCTTCTGCTGATATTATTCTGTTTGAAATTTTCAGAGAAAGGCTATGCATCAGCCCTTGGAATCAATAAAGAAGTTGCATGTAAACCCACAATATTCTTCATTTGAAATATGCTGGGTAGTGTATTGTATCATATTCAGAGGTGCAATTCTTTGACTAAGAAACCAGTGAAAAAATCCATCAATATATATACTGCTATCTATGCCTACAGTACACTGTATATTGCTGAAATTTTAAATTTACATTTACAGCAGTGAATAACAATGGTGTTGGATGTTGGCTCAGATTTTGGTCAGGAGCTATGAATCAAATATAGGGAGCAGGGCCCACCACACACTCAACAAGAACAAAAGGAGTTGCCAGGCAAAGCATGACAGATGGGAAAACCAACAAATGGTGGAATACTTGAACAAAGAGAATAGACTGACAAAATATCCCTAGGCCTGGCATCTGCCATGATATCTCCTAAGTCTGTTGTACCTGGCCTTCAATCAACTGAACAGCATTCCATTGATTTAGGTACAGGATGGGGCAGGAAATGAGGCCCTGAGGTCAGACATAGGTATTCTAACAGGGAAATATCCAGGGCAAGTATTGGTCTGGTGAAGAAGTGCACATGGATTACAGAAATGTTACTTATTTTTAAAAGCACGTTTTGGAAGTTATTTTGTCCTCTGACATAAGAAATAAAAAGCACAGCGCAAGGTAAAAAGCTGGTTTCCATCCAAACTAAAATGGTAAAAATATGTAACAGCTTGGCTTTAAAAGGATGTCCATCTGTTAGTAAACTAGTGATCATACCATATCCACAATGGTCTAACAAATTAACAGCCAAAAAAATTACTGCCCATACCCACGGATCGATAAATATTTAGGGCTGTGTTTTTGTTTACAGCAAGACTACTTTAAGTGATTAAGTTTTCCCATTTTAAAATGTCCTTAAACTTCCGAAGTCTTACAGAAATACATAATTGAAAAATGTTCCGATAGACAAAACTCCTCTCCTCACAGGTTCTATCAAGCCAATTCTTTTGGCTTGATAGGAGAATCTTGGTCTGAATCCTGATCACAGTATTTAAAAGTCAATGCATGAGCCTGTGGAGGTAACAGTCTTCCATAAAAGGATACTTGGCTAGAAATGGTGTTCTTGACTAACTGGTTGGATCACAAATGAAATAGCTGCACTATCAGTTTCAGCAGATTGAAGATTGCCTGCTTAGCAAACACATGCCAAGGCAGCTTCATTACTTCTCATACCTAAGCCAGCTAGATCTAAAGCTAACTTGGGCATAGTATCTAAGCTGAAATCATGTTCCTAATACACAGAAGCCCTTCAAGGCTTTATTTTTCATGTTGCTTCAAAAATTTTACACTGTTGAAGAAATATGGCCAGAGACTGGGGATAGTTCAATTTTCTTAGGTTTTAGCATCTCCTGCTGGTTCCACCAGAGCTGTGTTTGAAAATGAAAAAAGCTGAAGTCTCAGAAAAAAGGGTGTTTGCATTTTCTATACTTTATGCAACACAGTTCCCGCACTGTTGCACGATACAAAGAGATACATGCAACAGGTGTACAGCTGTTCAGTTGAAATGTCATGGTAAGAATCCGTTCCTACTCCTTCATGTTATGAATCTAAATTTCACAAGGCTGGAAATGAGGCAGCATTTTTTAAAAAACAGTACAAACAACAATTATTATTAAAATGACATTACTTGATATATTTCTGTTTGACTTTCCATTTATCAGTGTTTTTTTAAAAACACATGAAGGATATAACAGTATAAGCATTGTATCACAACACACAGGGAGTCCTCTTAGAATGGTTGTAATGATTTGCTATTTTTCGTTTGGTGCAATAACAGTCCATTTGGATCAGCAGAACTATAATTCTGCTGTCACTGGCGACTTGGCAAACAAAACCCCTTACAAATTAAAACCTCTTAGGTGCCTGGCCCATGAATGTGAATGAACACACTGGAAAACAAACAGGTTTATTCTACAGTACTGATCCAGAATTACTTGCTAACAAAGTAACATTTGACCTTTGAAAACACATGAACGCTTTTCATCTCAAACACTGAAAAATGCAAAACAATCAGAAAGATTAATTCATAGTTATCTATAACCTATCAACCTTCCTTGTGAGAGTCATTTCGGAGGCCTTCAGCTAAGCCAGGTGTAGAACAGTGCATACTACATGCAAAGCTAGCCATGCTCAGCATAGTCTATGCAACAGGGTTTTTTTTCAATTTTAGCACATAAACATACAGTGTTCTACTCAGAGAAGTGTAACTGATTACTCTGTGGTCTTTGTATATGTTAAAATGGGATGTTACACTTCTTTCTACTGTCCTCATTTTGGACATCCAATCTTGGCTACCAACACCAACCCTGTCCTCTGCAGGACCCTGCCTACAGGAACAGGTTCAAACAGACACAGATTCTTCTGCCAGTGCTCTGGACTGGGCCGTGTGCCCATACAAATCACGTTAAATGACTAAGAATCAACAGGAATTGGGACAGACCCCTTCTGCCCAGCTCAAAGCATGAACTTCCACTCTCCCGCCTGGATAAGCATGCCCACTGGTTCTTTCCCATAGCCCCTGCCCTGCCCGCTCCCTTCTTTCTATCACTGCCTTGTAGAAGCAGTCCAAGTCATTTTGAATAAAAACTTGACACTAAAATGAATTTCACTAGTCATCACCATGCTTTTACAAGACTTTCCCCCTCAGCGCATGCTTCCAGGGACAAGGACTGCCCACTGCAGCTCCTTGGAGAGGCCCAGGCTTTAAATTCCCAACATGATGGGGAAAATAGTGCAGAAAAAATACTTCAGCACTTCATTTTCCCCCACCCTGTGGCTACCTGAGCCAGGACAAGACAGCTGGGATTCAGAGTGTCAAGCAGGCCTGCAGAGGATAAAGCTAAGCCTTTCTTTGGTTTGCTTTGCTGCTTTAGATTGAGTTTTCCTAACCGCAGCTAAGGTGATCCCACCTGGAAGCCAGAAGGCAGAGTCCTTGAACACTGCATGATGTACTTTGCAACAAAACTGGTGCCTTTTTAATTTTATGTAGTGAGCTTCTAAATGGTACCTATTTTTAGGGAAATGTTTTATGGTATTAGTTTAATTTATAGAAACATGAGACTAGAAGGAACCTGCGTCATCATGTCCAATCCCCTGCTATTACAAGCAATCACGTCATATAACCCTTTTAATAACCTGAAGTGCACTTGGATACCATGGTGATGAGTACTTCATAAATATGTATATTTGTAGCCATGCAGAAAATAAAATGATAAAAATGTGCAGTGGATGAACAGGTGGATTATGAGTGACAAAGGTGAGTACAGCACAGATCTAAGGGTATTACTTTTTATTTTTTCCTAGAGACTAATGAAAACTTTACTGAAACCTTCACACCATCTCAAGTAAGAGTTATATCAACTAGGGAAGGCATCAGTTTCAAACACAGGACTGTTGAGAAATACAATAATGGAAGAAAGACTATGAGAAGGATAGTAAAAAAAAAAAAGACCACTGTTAATATAGAAAACTTACTCCATTCTTCCCAGTGCATGGCGCAATGGCAGTAGCTCAAGAGAACAAGCCCACAGGAATTTACAGATTTATCCTTAAATTATTTAGTTAAGAAAGTTTATAGGAGAAAAAAATGTACCTTTTTTTAATCACTTCCTTTTCTTTGTATCTATCAGAAAACCAGGCACCCAAACCAGGCCTAATTGACATTCTTAATCACAATCATTAATTGTGTACCTCTAGTTTATTTTCCTATGCTGGGCTTTCCTACACTTGCAACTCAGTTCTAGAAGATACCTTTTTTAATCAAAGAATTTTGGTGTACTTTATAACAGTTGTGATTTTTATTTCAGTGAGGTTTATCAGTTTCAGCATAAAATTAAAATCTCCTATATATCTTTTATTCAATCTCCTTCCATTTAGGAGACACCCTCATTTAGTAGCCACACCTTTATCATGCAAGCTGCCAGGAAAAGGAATTAAATTTAATAAGAGACACCTTCTATTTACAGCCACAGGGAGAAGTAATTAAATTTAATGGAAGCTTCAGCTCTAAATAAAGGCACAGAGAACCTCTACTCCTATCCTGCTGAAAATGAGGTTATAGGTTACGCACAATGAGTAACATTCAGACCCTTTGCAACTCCATTATGTCCAATAGGTTTACAGCAGAGATATATTTGGCATGCTTTTCATTCCAGACAGAGGAATGGGGAGCAAAATAAGAGCTAATCATTTTCATCCTTGCAAGTGCACAAAAGGAAGAATGAGAGCAAATGTTATAACATGATTGCAACAGAGAAAAATAAATGCATCTCTTCTCCATTTGTTTGTTTGGGTTTGTTTTAACAATATGATACATGATTAGGTAAAAAAGTGAAAGACTAGGTTACTTGCAGATTTCCTAGGGAACCCCTATGAGGAAAAATGAAGGCATTTACTCTGGGAAAAAAATGATTTTTTAACCAGTGCAAAATTTCTGTTGCAAACAAAAGAAGCAAAATAAATTTAAGCTCTATCAGATAGGGCACATTCTCCATTGTGCTACAAAGAGCAGGTATATGTTCCCTTGAGAAATTAAACAGATCATTCTGGTGAATTTCCAATGGAAGATGCAATTAAAATTAATTATTATTTTTTTCCTAAAGCCATTGCTACATCTCCTTTAGTCAGCTGGCTTCTGAAAGAAGAAAGTCAAGAAGCTTATGCAAGGAATTCTCAGTATGGTCACTATACATCAATTAGTACTTAAAAAAACATTCACCATTATGAAATAAAGTGATTTGAGTAGAACAGGACAAATATTTTCTGTTCAAACTGTGTGGGCTTTTCAACCAGATAAGTTCTGCTGCAAAATTTGCTTCCTATTTTGTGAGAAAAATCAGTTTAATTCAGTGAAGGAGTCTTCTGAAAACAAGAAAAGATTGGACAAAAAAATTGGAATGGCTTGGTCTTACTATGATGTTTTGTTGCTTGCATGTCTGCACCGTCCTCTCTTGACCAAGCCCACAGCCAGGGTCCAGCCTCTGCTACATAGGGCACCAGAGACTTTTGTGAGACAGGGCATTGTCTGTCAAGAGCTCAGACATGTAGTTGTAGCAGAGAAGACTTTACTCTTTGTCAAGAAGGATCAATAAAAGAAAGAAAATGTACAACAGGTCATAAATTTCAGACTATTTTTCCACTTATCAGGCTCTTTGTGGCAAAAACCAACAGTCTGGCCAGACTACTGAGGCCTCACTAACAGGCTGCATTTATGGAAGTACGATGTGATGGCTACAAACAGTCTCAACAGAAAACGGGACCCAACTCAAGAGTACTGGCTCTTAAAGCATGTTCTTAGCTAAAAGACTGGGACTAGCTCATGAGATGGATCCACGCTGTGGCTATAGCTATACTAAAAAACTAAGCAGAACAAATTGGGTCTGTTCCTGGTTGTCTTTGGCAAGTGGGACTGAACAGCTTGTGTCCATATGACAAAATCTTCTGTTCGTGCACACAGAACAGGGTAGCTTCATTCATACTGTCTTTGGAAATAGCCCCTGGCCTGCACTGCCCCCTGATGCATACCCAAGCATTACCTGGGAATATGCTATTTGGTACAAGTTAAAAACATGCCAGGGAGCAGGCTAGCTACTAGTTCTTCAGTCTGGACAGCCACAGCAGTGCTCAAGACTTTATACTGCTGAGTTTACTGGTTTGAGGTGGCTATAGCCTATAATTCCTGCCACCAACAGGAAACTGAAGTCTGAAGGAGGTGAGGCATGGACTAAACAAATAAATGCATAGGGCCTACATAGCCTAGAAGACCAACACAGTAAACAATTACATACACACTTAAAACACATGTGCCAGTGCACCAAAATTTAATCACTGTGGAATTTCAGTATCAGGCCCAAAGTTGCAAACAAACTCACAATCCAATGTCTGAAGATGATTACCGAGAACTTCTGCGAGCACTCAGCACTCTCAGTTTAAGAAAAGTAGGAGTCCTTAAACAGTCCTAATAATCACTGCACAGGATAAGTCCAGTGCTGCATGTTCCTCTGATTGCACACGTTTGTGGCACATAAAGCATTCCTTGCATTTTAATTAAAGTCTTCCCCATTCTTTCAGGCCATTTTTATACCATTGTCATGTATTTATACAATTAGATCTAATTTATACAATTAGATCTAATTACTTAATTGTTGTAGCATGCATGATGAAATAATGAGAATGTGTAATTAAGATGTGCAATTACATAATTACAATGTGTAATGACATTAGGTGTAAATATCCTAAAATGTTATGGGAAAAAATATACTGTTGAAATAGAAGCATTTTTTTTTAGGTTCTGTTTTAGTTTAAAAAAAAAACAGACCAAATTACAAAATTATTCCTCAAAGCTGAGGAATTTTCTTCTCCTTGTTAACTCCCCATAGTGAAGCACTGCCCATTTACAGGAGGGAAAATTAGGTCTAATACAAACAAAAAGGGTAGGAAACTGTAGGAAAAATATATATATATTGGGATAACTGAGGTTATTTTTATTCTGCTGTATCTTTAGAACATCAGGCTCCAATTTCCATCTGTCTTTTTTGTAATCTGGAGCAAAACTGCAAATTGAACTAGTGTATACGAACATATTTAAGATTGCATATCAAATAACAGAACTTTAGAATTTAGTATGGCTATACAACATGGAGCCAGAGAACTACCAAAGTAATAAATGAAGTAACTAATTCCAGCCTTGCTCTGAAACCTGGTATCAACTCCTCTCAAAAATACACAAACAGAAAAATATCATGCCCTCAGGAACTTCCTAAAATATCTGTTTGATCTGCCCAAGGTTTGGGACCTCCCCACTGCACTCTCCTCCCCCACCCAGTAGCTCCCATAGATCCTAAGGAAGATGTTCTACTGCATTCTCAATGGCGTATCTCAAAAGGTGCTGGGGTAGAAACAGTCTTGTCTCACTTAAAGGCTGTTTACTAATTAAAATTAGATTTAATTCCTGTAAGCATTTAAAACCCACAGACATACAGAAAGGTGAGATGGATTCCACTGTAGTTGTGGCAACTTCATTGCTATTGGGAACATGCAAGCATCCCAAGCTGACTTTGAGCTCCTTACAATGCTGGCAAGTAGAGCAGCAATAATTTTACAAGTAAAATGAGCAATAGTGATTAGAATTTTTCTTTTCTTCAGAAAAAAAGGTGTTGACAAAAGATTTTGACCAGCTAAACTTGAATTGCCAGAATACTTATTTTGGCAATATTTCCACTCTGAAAATTCAAAAATGAAAAATTATTTTCACTTGTCAGTTCAATGTGATACTTCATGTTTATTTAAAATGCCTTTTATTGTAACATATCAGTACTGAAATCTTTTCATCTTTCTGTTCTGGTAAGTTTTATTTTCAAGTATCTTCCCATTACCCATTAATTTTGCTGGAAGAAGGAAGGGGAGGGAAAAGAACAGCATAAATAAAAGTTTGGTAAAGTTTTCATGGCCAAAATACTAATGTTAAAACCGAATAAAAGCTGTATATCGATTTCTACCATCATTATCTGAAGTACAATTTCCGAAGACAATTTGAAGTGATAGAAGGGTAGAAATTATTTCTCTATAAGGAATACAAAGAAGAATCCCAGACAGCTTTAAGTGGGCAGGCAGGAAGGGATAAAAGGATCAGTGGAAGTAGATGGCTGGGGGATGTTCGCAGTCCCAAGCTCTAGACCTCCAGCCCCATGACATGGGGAGTTGTACCAAAATGGGAGCAGAGCTGCCAGAGTTACAGATGTGCATTTCACTCCTTCACGGCTGGGTGGTCTCTGTGGACGAGATGGTGCACAGGTAATTAGGTTGGTAATTTGGACCTTGGATCATCTGTCAGTTGCAGTTGTTCCTCAGGCAACACAGCTTCCTGTGACATACCAATATATACAACACCTACACAGAAGTGAAATCCCATCTGACCATATACCTTGAAGCTTAAGGTTTGTAGGCTTTGAAATTTTATTCTGAGGAAAACAACTTCAGATGTATTTTTTATAAACCTTCCACAATGTACCTTTCTTTAAAAAGGTAATTGTCTTTCAAAGCAGGTTCTAAGTAACATTATTTTCTCTTACTATAGCATTCTCAGATAATAGCACACTATACTTAGGTTCCCCAAAATGTTCTTCTTCCTTTCTGAATAATTCAACTCCAATGACTTTCCAATGTCACACCTGGAAGACTGTCTGAAATCCAAAGATAGTTCTATAACAAGCAAAGTGTGTACCTCTGGTTTAAAAGACGTTCTGCCTTGTGCTACTTGTTCAAACTTGACTTGTCTGATGTTTCTTCTCCATTCTTTGTATGGCTGAACATCTCAATATCAGAGACAAATACATGTAATCCCCCCCAAACCCCTTAAATGTAGATCTAAACAGTTTTCATACTTGAGGTTATGCTAGCAGAATAGGTATATAAATGGGATCCTGACAAGAAATGTAGGGCTGCCAAATTTTCTCTTCTTCACTTTTTTCCATTTCTTGACAGAAAAATCCTTATAAAAGAAGAGCATGAGGAAGAAATATTTATCTTGTGTTACTAATTCCCTTGCAAATCCCAGAAACACTAGCAATAACAAAGACATTTTGGCTTTCAACAATTAAAGAAACACTAACTTTTTATATCTGTCAGCCTTGTCAAATGATAAAGTGACTTTGTGTGCCATCTGATCAGAAATTTTCTCATGGGGAGGTTTGCATTTTATGTTAGATTAGATTATCCTGATAAGTCTCTCTCTTTTTTTTTTTTTGCCATTTATGATAACACTTGTTATAAAATGAAAATTAAAATGAAAAATGGTCCTTGGCTGAGAAATTTATTGGCAAACATAATTACTACCTCAAATGTGATAAAGTCATATAAATCACCTGCTCATAAATCCTGCACTGTAATCCTCTAAAATCTATCACTGGTCTTTATTGCAGCCTTCCTATTGTGTAGTGTTTCATCTGGTATGAGGTTTGAGGAATTTTAAAAAATATATCGGTAGTAAAACACTGTTTGTGAAAGGTGTTAGGGTATGTAAGAGTTAACTGCACTGTGTATTTTACCCTATAGTTGATTTACAGCAAAGCCAATCATGCTCTGAATACTGTGGTGGAAAAGAATACATCTTTCATCCAATTCGCTGTTATACGGATGCTTGGGACCACATGGACTGTGCCCCGGAAAGCAATCATGCCGCTCTCAAAGAGATAAGATAATGCCGGAGGGTTTAGCTGGTCTCATGTTTATACTGTGAGTTCATACAGCCTGAGTTCTTGGGGCTGCTCTGTCCTGGTTTTCACCCCTGAGCTGAGCCAGCTGTCAAAAGCTAGCAGGTCGTTCTGTTGTACACGCTTTCCTGTGGAGCACCTTTGAAGGCAATTGTGACAACAGAGCTAAAGATCTGTTCTTAGAGTTGTTTTGGTGAGGTGGAGTTACTACACAAGTATCCCACCCGAGCTTTTAAATGAGACCTAAAACGCTCATCGGCAGATTTCACTGTTCAGGAAACAAGGTGAAAGATGAAAATGTATATTCTTGCTTGTTTTTAAAGAGCTATAGCAACATACAAAAAATATTTGCCTCTTGAATATCAGCCTTGCTTGGTGTGGAGTTTTTACATTGCTGTTTTACATTCTAAACTGTGTCTCTATCATTACAAGATGATCCAACTGCTGGCTACAGCCACAAGAAAACCGTGAGTGTGTGCTTTCCATCCACTCTGGGGTTGTACATTCACAGATACGGTCCAGCTTAAACCACGCTAAATCAAGAATGTTGCAGCACCGCTTTCCCCACTGATTGCAGGCACACTTTACCAAATGCTTCATCTCATCAAAATTAATCAAGAAGTCAGCTGGTTGGAGGAGCTGATCCAGACAAAATGTAGCCCAGCAAAAGACAGTTCTTTCCAACCCCATTAGCCGGATGAAGGTAGAGCCAACAGAGGGAGGCTGGGAATACAGGACCGACACTTTCATCTTAAGCTGTTTGTGAGACAGCAGAGTAAGGTAAAGAGACTGTAAGGGCTAAAGAAAGATGTGCAACATTTGGAGCCTCTGATGGCAGGGAGTTCTTTTAAATGATGATCAACATTTGACAGTACTGGCAGTCTGCGGAAATACTGCAGGATTGGGCTTCTATTTAACAATTACAAATTAATATTGCACTCAAGTAAATGAATGGCTTGAGCACACATGCTTTCACACACCACCTGCCCATTCCCCTCTCACTTCTGTTATTTCTTCTCACTCTGAAAATAGCTTGCTAATTGCTGTACTGGTATGTAATATGACATGGCCACAGGGAATGAAGAGATGGGAGGGGGAGAGAGAGCTTGTGATTTAAGTAACTACTTCATCTTGTCTCTGGTGGTAAGGGTTTATTGTTCTAACCCCTTGGTCACCTCTCAAAATATATGAAAGGGCAATGGCAACACTTTGTAGGCACTGGTGTGGCAGACCTGTGATGTATAGCTACATACCACCACCAGTCTGATCCAGTCAACTGCTCCCTTTGCCGGCATTCACAACTGAAACTACTAAATGTGTCTATTAGCACTCATCAGACTAGCACTCAAGCAGTAACCAGCGAGACCCACATGTTACAGAGCAGGATGACAGCGTAGGATTATGAAAATAACAACTTATTTTCTAAGCTACCATCATCAGAAGGAAGAAATGATGTAAAACCAGGAAGGCTTTTGCAGTAAGATGCAGCAGCCAGATGGAAGACAGTGTGGCATCAGCAGGGAATTTTGAAATACCCAGAGTGGTTCTTGGAAAGCTGCAAAATTTCTGGGGAAATTGATACATATGGGCTTTCTAAAGGTGCATATTCTAAATGGTAATGCTGTGTGTGAAACTTATTTCCAAAAGAAAACACATTAATATTTCTGCTTCATTGATGATAATGATGACAAACTATTCTGCTACTTTCCAAATAAAAACTTTTTCATTAAAATACTGCCATTTCCACGATCTGATGCTTTTCTTCCAATCTTACCAATGAATAAGTATGCAACATAAAGAATATTAAGTCATTTTTAAGCTATTTGATCAGGAAGTAGCCCCAAGGAAGAGTATTTGTTTTGGCATGATGTTCTGTTAAGAACACACTTCAATCTGTGTCACAACAAGATATTTCCATCTCAAAACATCTGCTTTATAAAAAGAAACAGCAAAGACAAAAGACCAAATTAGCTCATTTATATCAAAGATAAGTTTATATAACTCAGTATTTTGTCTCAGTTGGGATCTAAGCATTTTTCCAGTTGCATTAAACAGGAGTTTTTTCACAGGCAGTGTCAAAACAAAAAGGTACCCTGAGCACACACTGTGAGTTAACCATTACATGACTAACACATTAAATGTCTGGCACCCAAAGTGTTCCCTATACAGCCTTAACTCAGTACTTCAGTGCACTCCCTGATCCACACTGTCCATAATAGGAGAGGATACAACTCGACATCTCAGGAATACCTAACAATATGTGTACTTAGTCTTTACACGCGCACTAAAATCCACACTGTCTGGCCCTGAGCCACAACAGCTAAAACTTTTATTTATGTGTATATAAACAAAAATATGTGCTTTCTGTATATGTTGCACAGGTATTATACACGTAAGTCATAACTAGCAAAAATGGTAGAAAAAATTTAAGTGTTTCTGTGTGAGCACTTTATTTTTTCTTGCAAGCTGGATTTAATTTAATATGGGTACTAAAAAGCAAATCCTGCTGCGGCTACTAAAATCAGGTAATTTTTTGTGTATCTGTAACACATTAATTACAGATTTGGGTTCTGATTTTTTATTGCATAGAGTTATTGTTTCTCCCCTGCAATAAAATTGACAGTTAGTAGAGTTTTCCCTTTCTGTCTCCCTGTGAATGTCTGCTGGCACTCCAAAACCATTAACACAGCAGCGTATTTCCTGTACTTTTATAGAAGACTGGAGACCTGAACAATCAGTATTACAATTTTATACTGCTGTTTGCTTTACCACTTGTGTGCTAACCCAATTAAGACAGTAAATGTCAATTTGTTCTTCAGATATAGTATGCCCATGTTCTTTAGGAAAATTTTTCACAGAGATGTTCAATTTTTATGTTCACAGTTCTCAAAGGTTTGAGATGCTACTTTTTTCAAAATGTGTAAGAAATGGTAACAAAGAGAAAAACTCAGCCTTGCTGCATTTATTTATGTTTTTCTGTGATCCTTTCTCACTCAAATAAATGAATGAATTTATCTTCATAATACCCTTATGAGTTCAACACTGCCATTTCCATTTTTCTCTGTACCATACACGTTAGAAGCTTTTCTTCTTGACTTGGGAGAGTAGGGGGAAGTATTCATTTGCTGAGTAGATTTCAGTTTCTGCATAAAGCAATTGGAGAAACCTGTATTTTAAAGCAAAGGAAAGCCCAGGGAAATGTACCATACTTAAACGGCAATATATCAAAGCTGACAGTAAGCATGCTTCATTCTCCACCACCTCTTTGTACTGCCCTACCCCCATCTTATATATCCTTCTGCTTTAATTATTTTTATTACTTACTCTTTATGCTGCTCAAAATATGCTAGGTATTTTTTGGATACAACCCTTGCCCTGAACAGCATAATACAATAATAACAATGTAGAACCAGAATGCCATTTCTCCTTCTTTTATAGCCCTGTTACTGTTCTATCTGAGCAGCTCTGAATTTAATGCATTTCACCTCATCTCCCTGGGCCCTAGGGAAGGACCACTATCTCCATTGTACAGATGGGAAACCAAATACATCTATAGTGTAGACTGAGCAGAGGTCTCAAGCCAGTTGTTCTAGTCTCACACTAATGCAGCCCAGTTGAAAAGTGTCTGCCAGGCCTTGCCACTGCCATGCATTCTACTTGACTTAGCAGTAATACTGTGTCATCCTCAGATAATTTTTAGAAAGGTTCTGGTGCCACCTGTCTAAAGGGCATGAGTGCCTATAGAAAAGTCGATTTGTGGTTGCTCTCTTAAATAATCAGATTAAACCACAAACATCCTGCAGCTGCTTAGACTCTGAGCAAGGAAAAGGTGAAAGTCAGATTTTAGCTCCCGCAGAGAGTGTGTCTGTCCCCAGAGGTTAATGGACAGATTCTTAAAGGCGATGGTGCCTAATTCCCACTAATTTAAAGGGGAATTAGGTAGGCACCTATCTATCTCCCTTGAAGGCTGAGCATAAATGACTTGGGTAGTCACTGGATGAGTAGTAACAGGCAGATTTCAAAGCCTGTCTTCCAGGACGTAAGTAAACTATGAAGTCAATGAACCATCCCCATTTCAAGTCTGTAGGACACCCAAACAAGGAGGATCTGCTTTGTAGAGTTTTAATACTCCAACCTATTTGCACAGGCCACTTTCCTTTCTTTCCCCATTCTCCCCTAGGCAGTAACACGTTTGGTCATGTACTACACAGCCACAAAACTGAGGCATTCACGATCTTTGAAACAGCTGTCTTTTGAATTTCTCTTCCCTAAATATGTTCCTCTGCCACTAGAATCTGAAAGCATTGCTTTTGATTATAAACACCTCCTACATTGCTGCTGAGCAGATTGCCATTCTCCCTCCCAGCCTACCACTGCAAAATACACCAGGAAAACTGCCAGCACACAGAGCTCCCCTCCCTCCTTCATTGAGGAAACCCTATCCTGAGAGTACGGTACAGATGCAACATTCATGTAAAACAGCCCCCGCAAACAATTAAAAATACTCAAGTCAGGATAAATTGGAGTCTTCCTGGGGATTTTCCCTTATTTTCTGAAACCCTGGTAACTGTACATAAGTAAATAAAGTTCCAACCATTCCGTCTGTAATAACCGAACATATAATAAGTCTGAGCAAAAACATTTCTATCAAAAAGAGTTTGATGAAGAACATCTTATATAACAACACCATGAAAGAAATTGACCCTCTTTTCCATACCATTTCCTTTTACTTAATAGTGGGAAAAGGAAGAAGAGAAGGATGGAGACAATAAATAAATTACAGAAAAACATTATTGGCAATTTCCTGGGATTTTTTTTTTTTCCAAATATCATCACATACATCATTAAAAATGCTATCTTCCAAAAAGACAAACCTGTGTGGTCACATTCTTATAAACTCACAGTTCTCACATACTCTATTCTCTCATTTGTCTGTCTGACATTCATCTGGATACATACTGCCAAGTCTCATGCAATGAACATGATAATAAAACCCATTCCCTCCTACGCTGCAGCTTAGCTGGAGATGCCTTCAATATGCATGAGACACCAGTGTCTCCCATATGAATGTGAAAACAATCTTTTTCCTGCTCCACAGTCATCTCTCCTGGCCAGTGGATTTAGCAGGACAATGTGATCCACTGACCAGATGTATCCAGGGTATGGGGAGGTTGCAGAGTAAGGACAGGACTGCGGCACTGCTCTGCAGCCAAGAACATTTCGTCAAGCAAGATACCAAACACAAGGAGCTCAGCTGGACAATGTAATGCCCAGGAGGGCTGTCACCTCTGAGATACAAACCTCTGCCGAGAACCTCTGCAGTACATGCAGCTGATATTCCCGTATGAAATTGTAGTCCATGCTGCAGCCCAACAACACGGTCCTTCCACAGGCAAGCGGTCTAATGCTCAAGAGACAGCTCTAGAACAGAATACAACAGCAGGTGAAATAAAATAGGAAGTGTTGATATTGGCTAGAAGTTGAACATGATAGAAACAAAACCACAATCAGCAACTGGTGCCAGCCCTCTGGACTTAAAGAATCACTGTGAGCTCTTGGAACCATCACTTCCAGCCATTTTTTTCCATCTGTTGTGGCAATGTGTACTCATTCATATTATGGCACCATCCCTCATACAATAAAACTGCCCCATTTCTCTCTGCTTCCTCAATTGAAATATATGTGTGTATATGTATCCTATTGTATAGCATAATCAGTTGCTACATAGTGTAAGATAACACACGTAACTGTGTGTTGTAGGCAGAATTCTTCTCAGGGAATTTCACTTAATTTAATTTACTGCCAAATTTTAACATAAAGTTTTAATTACTGATTCACGTATTGAGAAAAACAAGAAAAAAAGAATTAAGCAAACCCTTAGGGAAACACCTTGCCTCCGCCTTCTCCAGGCTCAACTTCAGTCCAACATATCTCTTCCCACCTTCCTAGTCTCACCTCTCCTTGTTTTGCCAAACCCTTCAGCACAGTGTTGGGTAGCACAGGAGGTCGGGGTCAATGCATAGAGGTTTACTTCTGTTGCCCCTTGCTTCTTACTGGTTTTCCTCCACTGCTCCTTGCTTCTTACTGCTCATCTGCCCTGGTGTGGGACCCTCCATGGGCCCCCATCCCTTCAGGGGTGTCTCTGCCCCAGTGTGGAGGTGTGTATCTCCAGTGGTTATCCCAGCAATGTCCCTTTCCACCTTCTACAGCTTCCCCCCTTCTCCTCCCTTTTCTCCAAGTGGGCCTATTAATGTTTTTCTCTATGTGTCCCCTTTTCTGTGTCCTTCTGTGTGTCCTCTCACACATCTCCGTTTGTGTCTCCTCACACGTGTGTCCTCCCACCCACCCAGGCTGTGCCTCCCATGCCCAGTGGCACCCCTGGCCTTCAACGGCCCATGTGCTCCTCTGACTGAATTAATAGCCTCACTGGTAGCACTTGTTATAGTATTTTCTAAATATTTCCTGTTCCAAGAATGTTCAATAGTGTTCAATAGTCCCACTGAAGTCAACAGGACTATTAACATGCTGAAGTCTTCTGCTCCATATTTCCAAAGGCTGTTTTACCTATTTCCATTATTTGGAAAAAAAGGCAGTAAATTTTTTTCAGGAATTCTATGTTTGTTAACCAAAAAATTCACTACCTTAGGCTACTCCAAGTTTATGTGTTTCAGACCAAAACATTTATTATATCAAAAAGATATATAACTGAAGTGACAGCTAGACAGTCCATCCTAGTAAAATGTCTGCTGAAATCACATTAGTGCTTTGGATATTAAAACCAAATATATATCATGCCTAGCTTTGTTTGGGGAATTTTTGAGGCTGACACTCCAGGACCAGTGACCACCTCCATCTCCCAGTTACTGCAGTTACAGTAGGAAAGACTGCAAACCCCTGAAAAGACAGATCTCAAGCATCAGCTGTCCCAATTATGGCCTAAACCTATTACAGTCGATGGCTAGGAGTTTGGACACAATTAATATTTTTCTTTAATCCTGGATTGTAACCTTTCTGCAAAATGAAAGATTCGTTTTTCAGAGTGGAAAAAAGAGTTTGTCTTTTTCATCACTGTAAAAAGAGTTTGCTGCCATCTGAAAGACATTTTTCATTTCTCTGGACTAATAAGACGACTTGCACAAAAATATGGCAAAAAATTGAAAGAGATCTCTGTTTACTTTAAATCTTTCACAAATTAATTTGAACAAGGTCAAATTACATACTGTGAGGAGAGACTGTAGTATTCCTTCTGAAATAAATATCCCTGAATTGTGTTCTGCACCTAAGAGCTACTTTTAAGAGTCACTTACTAATAATGTGTGTGTTCAAATGAACAAAGAACTTTGTAGAAAATGAATAAAATCTTAGTAGTGTTAATAACTAACATTACATTTGTGATACTAATAATGAATGGAAAGCATATAGTCAAGCAAAGGAATGAAGAAAATTTAGCTACTATATCTTAGACTGGTTTTCAGAAGCCAAAACCTTTGACCAATATTTTTAATGAAACTTTTATTTTACCAGTTCATACCAGAGTGAAATAATAGATTAATTTCTACATGAAATTTAATTGCATCCAAGCATTTGAAGGACAAACAGTAGAAATTAATCAAATTTGCAAAGGTAGGACAAAGAATATATGATGAGGACTACAGGAGTACTGTTAGAGAAAAGAAAAAAAATGAACATCAGGAATAAGAACAAATATAAAATATCAAGTCCAATCAGATGACAGAAAGAATCAGCAAAGTTGCGTTCCAAGACTCAGCTGACACAGGACTGACCAGAACACCTGATACCTCATTTTGTAAAACAATCCTGAATTGGCAACCGAAGGACCAAGATCTTCCAAAAAGTCTCTTCCATCCATTAGAGATAATAATTCTCTTCAACTGGAAGACCAGTATGGTATTCATAACTCCTCCAGTTGAACATAGGTCAAAAAATCTTCTGACAAGCTGAAAAAAGGGTGAACTGAACATCTGTTGTGTTTAAGTACACACATGCTATGTCCGTAACTGTTCACTAAACAGGACCAGAGCACAGGCTAATCAACTTCAGCTTGGTCCCATCTACAGGAACACATATCAGCTATCATGCTCCTGGGCAATGTCTAGACATGAACTTGGGAACAACATAGGCCAAAGACAACTTCGGATAGGCATCCTGCTTCGGGTGGGAAGAAAGTTTAGGTGTAAGGATATAAACTGTGTGAGCTAGTTACCCTCAGGACCAAAATGTTGTTCCTGGTTCATTTTATTTACCAGCATGCATGTAGCCATAGAATTATTTTCAGAGCAATAAGCCAATGGAAGTAGATCAGTGCCCTTCTACAGAAGTCCATTGTAAATCAGGTTTGAAATCCATGAGACTTTTCTGATTTGCTAGAGAGACATGACAACAAAGCATCCTGAGGAGTAATGACATGAAAAAACACTCAAAAGCAAGGAAAAAGAGTGCATATTTTTTACTAGAAAGCTTAAGCTTTACTAACTGTTACTAAGAAATTCACTAAGAATGTGTGGTACATCTCTCAGGAATCACTTAGCTCATTTTTTATTTGCTTATGCTGATGTTTAATTCTGTGCAATGTTTTCTGAGAGGGCAGAATTTTATTTAGCCTGTGCTTTAGTAAGGAAGTTAAGTTAGTGGGAGAAGAGGATTTTAACAGTTATATTCAATTAACTTTGTATATAAGGCAGTGTCAAAATGCCAGAAGCTTCAGAAGAGATAAAGGCAATGGAGAGCTGTTCATTCATTTGGACTGTAAAAAACAGATTGTAATGAGTCATTTTCAGACTAGTCTAAAAAAAATTGACTCTGGATTTACACACAAAATTCCCTGAGCAACTCCACTAACACAATAGCACCTTTGAGCCAGCAATAGTTTAACACAGCTCACAAAGCGGCCTACAGGACAATCTGAATATCCCAGCTAAACAGCAGGAATGGCAGTTTCCTGTGGAGTGAACAGGGCTCTCTATCATGAGACATAAATATTATTTCTAGTTCTGCCACTGACTGACTGTGTAACCCTGGACAAAGCATTTAATCTTCTTGCATAGATCCATTGCTCAAATGGGATTTCAGTTCTTACCTACATGAAAGCTATGCATAAAAATATATGTAATACCTAAATATTACTAAAACAGAACAAACAAAAAATACCCTTCTACATGTTATCTTTAGGCTAGGTCAGGATATTGTCATCTGAACTTATGCAGTGAGCTTCTGTGACGAGGGATTGATTCTGTTTACTTTAGAATAAATCAACACCAAAGCTCTCAATACTCCAAAATCTTGAGGAAGAGTTTGGAGCAGTTTGACCACATCTGAGCTTTGCTGGTCCCTATTTACATTACAAATAGGACTCAGCTGACCAATAACATGAGATTGCACCCCCTCCTCTAACACGTATTAACATAAAGCTAAATGGCTGCCAACATGAGCTCTGTAAAGCTTCCTCCCATTCCCTGCTAAGTCTTCATTTAGTCACTTTATAGTATTGGTAGATCAAAACCAGCTCTCCAGCTCTGCCTTAAGCACTGGATAAAGCAATTTTCTTTAAGAGTTTTAGGGTATTAGACCCAAGTGCATTTCTGAAAAGTCTCAAATGGAGCAGATAAAAGGGCAAGCAATGGATATAAAAAGAAATAATCTCAACTTGATACCTGGCAAAAGGGGGAGATTTTTGTGGCTGTTGATTTCACAAATCATTAAACATAACAGCAAACATAAAAAGAATGTTTCCTGTACATTTTTTAAATGTAGAGGCATTGGGGGAGCTTGTAATGTTCCCCTATGTGAGTGGTCATTAGATTGAGCATTACACAGAGGGCAGCTGTATAAGTGCTCTTGCAGTGTCATCCTCAAATAGCAGATGTAGCTGGTTATAGCCCCAGGGACAGAAACCACAAGTATTTACTGTGATTGCAGTCAAAGGTCTTATCTCTGTCCAGGTTATTCTTTTCTTCTCCAGGAGAAAACATCAGTGATTCAGCTTCAATAAAACTGTACAATGCTGATATAGAAGGAGACATGGCTTACTTTCTCTACATTTATGGCAGAAAATCTCTAACACAGTCATCCATCTGCATTGTTGGGCCACTCCTCAGCTGGTACAAACAGCTGCAGCACAGGGTGGACCTTGAGATGCTTTTTTCAGCTGTTACTTCAGCTAGCCTGTTACACCAGTGGACAAGGAATTATTCTTACAGGTTTTTATCCAATAACTTTCTTTTCTTTGTGTGCAGCCTTCACCAAGAGTGTAGTACAGCCATTTGAGTAGAGACCTTCTTTAGACTGTGGTTCAACAAGGCAGACAAAGTAATGAAGAACGAGTCCTGGATTCAACAGCCCACGTTTAAGAATACCCTTCCCTACCATGACAGTACACCATATTACTGCAGTGAGGTTTAGGCTTTATGCCCAAAACTGGCCTTAGCTTCTTGCCCTCTAGGTATCTGCTATGAAGATACTAGGTTTCTCATATTTATAGCTTCAGGCATTCATCATGTTAATCCAATCAACAATCTTGATGCGTTAAGGAGGAACACCATTGTTTGTCAAAGCATCAGTTCCAATGCTTCAACAACAAAGGTGCGACTGAAACAGAAATTAAAAATATATTAAAAGAGGAAAACTTGGGATACAAGAGTTTGGACTCCTCTATAGAAATATATTTTAATGAGTTTAAAGTTGAGCCCTGCCTTTGCCACTTTTGATCAGCACATAATAATTTCCTCATGTGCTTGCGTAAACAAGGGTCAGACAAATCGGGACCATTATGTTGGTGCTAAGAGAGAAGCTTCTTTTTTCCTGAGAAAGAAATAGAGGTGTCACACACTGTTGAGAAATTAATTTCTTCAACATCTTGCACTTACACCAGATCAATCAGTGCTATTAAAAAAAAACCCACCCAAAAAAACCCAAATCTAAAATCTCATTACCCATCATAGTTTTGTTTTTCTTGGCAGTCTTCCAGATTTGCATTTCCTGGTCTTCTACCTATGATCTTCCGACAAGAATAGTTTTGGCAGACTGAATAATAGAAAACAGTGTATGCTGACAATCAGACTTGAAATAATGGACAGGTATTGATACTTAAAGCTTGCTTTTAATACTAGCTCAGACTTGTGTTACAGCATTGAAATCCATAATCTTTGCAGACAGGAATAGAAAGTAGGCCCATTGCTATCACACCATTTCATAAGCCCTAGCACTTCTATTACTTCGCTCTTTTACAAAATATCAATATCCTGTATGTGATATTCTAGTAATTAAGGATATGTTTTACACAAAAATCCCAGCTATTATGGTGATCATACCAGATTAAGTACTTTTGTACTTCATTTGTCCTTTTTTTTCTAAAAAAGAAAATATACTCATGAGTTTTTGATTCAGAATTTGTAATTCAGATTTTGCTCAAGACTTGATTGGGAAAAACTGTGTTTGGGACTGATCCAGAGAAAGGCTGAGTTTTACAGAGAACCCCATAACTCACATTGACATTTGTATTAATGTCAGTGGTAATTTATGGTGTGAGCTCCTCTCAGGATCACATTTAATACGAAATATCAATTCTCATTGCAAGCCCCAAATGCCAATGCCCTTTCACAATACAGTCCACTGGTTTCCCAGGATTTGGCCTATTAAAAACAGACTAAGAAATTATCAAGCTTTATCTGTAAGTGCACGTTTTCTTTTTTTTACTTCCACTAAGTTATTTGATGATATGAGAGAGAAACCATAAAATCGGTACTACCTCACGTAGCAGTACTGCACACAAGGGGTAGCAGACACTGCAGGCTCTTACACATCTTCTCACAACTGGGCAAACGCAGTAAGGAATAAGCAGTCCCTTGAATCTGGCAAGCTAAGTGAACATTTGGAAGGTACCACAAGCTTTTTTCCTCCTGCAGCAGCCGTCAGGCCAGTGCCCCTAACCCCAGGCAGATTACAAACTGACAAGTTACACAGTACTGGCTAGCTTCCATAACTAATTCAGTCAGCGACGGGTTTGGTTGGTTTGCACTCATAATCATGCAGGCTGTTATACAGCACTAGTAATATGAGAGTTAATGAAGCAGCAGTTGCTTTGCTCAAATTATTCCCCATACTTTCCCTTCCGGTGGCTGCCTGACTTAAAAAGAGAGGCCCTGAAGGCACAGAACGTGCTGGATTCCCAAGGCCCACATACCAGGGCAGTCCCTTGTGCAGCTTTCATCCTTCTCTAACTGTTGCTACAACATCCAGTAAAATGCATAGCTACTTCTGAAATATTTTGGCATAGCACTACCTTTACAATGCAGCTTGGATTTCAGGCACAGCTTTTAAGCAGAGGTCGACTTACAGGCATACAGGCATATGTTTTTTTTCCACCAAGTAGGAAACAACTTGATTCCTTTATTAATCAGTTAGTCTTTCCAAAGAAGTTGCTGAGATGTAACTAAATAATTCACTACTGTATCAAGGCGTAAAAGAGTACTGAAGGACTGGAGGCCTCTTTTCTAAAAGAAAACTGCAGCTAGGAGCTGAGGAATTTGGCATAAATTTAATATATATATTGATAACTTGAAGGCAAATTAGGTTTCCTTTGCAAATATTGGCTTACCAAATAGGCATGCAAATACTCTAGGGTAAACACTCAGTACAGCACATGGAAAATATGAGTTATGATTATACTTCCCACTGTGTAATAAAAGGGGTACACGTGTATCTCTGGTGTGTTCATTGGAACAGTGAGCCTTCTGCCTGCAGACGTGCAGCCACTTGAACATTTTTGATGTGTGCTTAGACCACTGGAAAAGCACAGAGGGAAAGGAAGAATGGCAAGTGAGTGCACAAGGAGGAGATAAATGATGCTATGAGCAATACCCATGTACACCAGGAAAAAATGCTTGCAGCGTGAAGGAGGTACAGGTTGGCATAGTTTCCACACCAAAGCAGAGGGTATACCACACAAAGCAATGAGTGAAAAGCAGAGTAGCAAAGCAAGACATCAATCTGTTATGTGCTGTCTCACAAAGATTCATCTGTATGTGTCTTACACCATCATCTGTTTCACCTCTGAATTTGGCCCTCTAAGTCTGTGACCATGGAACAGAGGATGATTCTTAGACTAAAAGACCAGGAGGTGCATTTCTCCCTGTAAACCACACTATAGCACCAGATTTAGTAATTCCCTCCTCAGCCCCAATAACTTGAGAATAAACTTGACTTACGGTATTTTTGACTAACACGAACCTTACCAACCAAAATCTCATTCAGGTCCCTTAAAAAGCCAGGTCATCTAGAGGTAGTAGCCATGTAAGTCTTCTGATTACCTAGCTAGCAAAGACATCCCACACCTACATATATCAACCCCTTTCAACATGTTTATGGTTGCACGCAGGACTCTTACATTAGGCAGGAGCCTAATAATCCCTTATGTGCTGAAGTGCCTTCACATCTCATCACCAAATCTTTTAGGCCAGCTCTTTAATGGTAGCTTTGCGTTACTGTTATTAAACCTTGGCTGAAAAAACCCCAGTATAAAATGCCAGAGCTGGGACTTCACCAAGCATTCAATCCAGTGCGACACAGGATATCCTGGAAGATTCACAAGGAAATAGTCTAAGGTGCGCCTAGTCACGGTCCATAAACACAAAATGGTTATAATGGTACTGTATCAAGCAGAGTCAAAGAGTCTAGTGAGAATCATTCTTTCTTTACTGTTTTCAAAATGGATCTGAAGTAGAAAGTAACAGGAATATATGCTAGACACTATTAAGATAAAAAATTACAGAAAGAAAACAGAAGAAGTGAATCTAAAAGAAGGACAAAGTAACATGAAGAACAATTATTATTCCAAGTATTACCTGGAATAAAACGAAAGACTCACATTCATGGTGAATGAAAATAACTTTAAACAAAGGAGTTGTATTGTAGGTAAGAAAGCACTAAAGTAGTAAGAAAGTCAGCATGACTTGGGAACATACCTACAGCCATAGCCTATCAAAGGTTTGTAGGCAATGGGTCCTTTTGTGCATAGTAAGATTATGCCAACCTCATATGCTGTTTTCTTACTGCATAAGTACATGTAATGAGTCTAGTGTGGCTACACACAGGATAAAATATTTTTCAGTATTCGGATCAGATCTAAAACATGCCAGTGATCAAATTTGGTGAAACAAATTGCAAAGGAGGCCAGAGGAGAGAGAAGCACAAGGGAGATGAGGGCATACTGGAGAGAGTCTGGAGAAGGGCCACAAAGATGATTAAGGGACTGGAGCATCTCTCCTATGAGGAGAGGCTGAAAGAGCTGGGACTGTTCAGACTAGAAGACAGAAGGCTCGGAAGGCATCTTACTAATGTGTGTATATATATCTGTATATATATATAAGATATGTGTGTGTGTGTGTGTGTATACACACATGAAGGGAGGGTGCAAAGAGGATGGAGCCATGCTCTTTCCAGTGGTGCCCAGTGACAGGACCAGAGGCAATGGGGACAAACTGAAACACAGGAGGTGCCTTCTGAACACCAGGAAACACTTTGTTACTGGGAGTGTGACGAAGCACTGGCACAGGTTGCCCAGGGACACCGTGGAGTCTCCATCCTTGGAGATATTCAGAAGCCATCTGGACACAGTCCTGGACAACCAGCTCCGGGTGGCCCAGGGGAGGCTGGACAAGCTGGCCAGAGGTCCCTTCCAATCTCAACCATTCTGTGGTTCTGTGGTTCTGTGGTTCTGTGGCTCTGTGATTTACTTGTATGTTAAATAGTGATATAACAAAAGGCAGGATCTTATAAATATAATGGGGGAAGTATTTGGAGACAAAACAGGTTTATAAAAAGATGCATATATAAATGAGCTTACAAAAGTCAGGGTATAAAATTCCTTAACATATATTAATTTAAAAAATATATAATAGAGTGAGCTTTATGCAATGCACAATCTGAAAATGAGCAGATGACTGTCACATATATGCACTGGCCTTTCTGAATTTTAAAGGAATATACTAGTGACAAAAGGCCAGTATTATCTGAAGAAAACTAGAAAAAAAAAAACAATTTTAAGTATGGAAAAAAAGTATGTACACAGACAACTGTTGTCACTTAAATATCATATAGCAGAAAAACTAGCAAAAGTAAAGTGATATTTCTAAAATGGCAGGAAGAGAAATCTACCACATGAAAATAAGGATAGAGTGAAGGGTAGTGAGGCCTATCCCTTCCACAGCCATAAATGAACTGAAGGGGTAAATGCTTTTTTATATATTTTAATAACTTACCAGGAGATTTAGAATCCTTTGTTTTGAAGCATTTGTTTCTTTCTATGATTTATGTTGGCCGCAATGTTTCTGTGAGGTTTTGACACTTGTTTATAACTTTATGTCTGATTTTAAAGCTTTGGGGCTTTTGTCTCCAAATATTTATTTTAAAGTATTTATGAACTGATTAGTAATGCACTCTGTCGAACATTCTGGGAACATGTAATTAATATAAAAGCTTGACTTTAATGTAAAAGGTTGATACTTCAGAGACACACTTCCACTGCCTTCTGTTGTACTCAGCTAGCTGAGATCCATTCCCTCTGCCTCCACATTTAAAATGTGTTCTTAAATTTGGTAATCTTGTCTGTGGTTCCTTATGCCATCCCTGATGACTTAGTGATATTTCTAGGCTCCATTCTGCCAATTCATGAACAGTATTTTCCAGTGATCATTTGTTGGACTGGGCTGACCAGTGCAAACGATGTCAGATTATTATTGACAGTGCATCTGCTGTACATGGTGGCTACTAACACCCTAACAGAAACCTGCACAAATCATCTGCAAAATTATTTAACCTTGGCTCCCCTAGTCCTTCCATTCCTACAGGTACGTGCGCTGAACCCTAGCCCCTCCTGCCTCCTCAGTTCAGGACGCACAGGTTACCCGGCTGATGGAGCTGGACCTCAGCCCTCTCTTGGTAAAGCTCCTCTGCCTTTGCCCTCTACCCTCGCTGTCTTGTTCTGCACCACACTGACCAGTGTGACTTTGCAGGCAGCTGCACATGCCACAATCCTATGATGCCAATGTGAAATATATACTGTGAACTACGGAGCGGCCTCTGTTAGGGTTGGTGTGTTTGTTTTGCCAGGTGATGCACATTTGCGGCACTAATCAAACATTGGGAGGCCGTAACCTTAACCTTCTGGGAAATCATGCAAGAAGGAGTGCTTTTTCTCATCTTGAACTTTGTGTTGTAATAATGTTTTTCTCATTTACCACAGAAACTTTAGAACCAACTGGGAGAAGATTTTAAGATGTTTGTCTTCTCAGAGTAAATTTCTTCAGTGAGTTTATAACCAGCGCTGCACTGGACTATTAGAAGCAATATAAGCTTACCTTTGACTGGCACCTGAAATTTGATGCAATTTTTTTTTTTTTAATCAGGATCTTTTACACTTACAGATTTGCTATAAACAGCATCTTATTTCTCTTTTTCTAGATTGAAAAGACTTAAATTAAACAAACATTTGTAAAAAGAATATCAAATTTTACTTTGTATTGTAGCAAATAAAACATAAACAATGTCCATCCGTTCTGAGATGCTTTACAGTTCAAGCCAAAAAAAAAAAAAAAAAAAAAAAAAAAAAATTCCTGTTTCAGATTTAAATTGTGGTGGTGCTGTCCAGCCAGAGATCTAAACCTTCTTCTCAGTTTTAAATTAAAAAAAAAAAGCAGCAATGTAACTGTTTCTGAACGTAGTAAGTTAGCATATTTAGTCTTTTCCCCATTAGCTGATTGATGAAAGGCTTTGCTTGAGAGGAGACAGACATACCTCGACTTTTTGCAAGGTCTGTATTTCTGCCCAACATTATCTCTATGGAGAAACAGTGGCACCTAGCTGTCAGACAGGCTAACCACTCAAAGTACTTCTGGCCAAGACGTGCTACACATCCTCCAGGGATCACCCAACATCACATGCTGACATAATTTAACGGCTCAAGGTTAGTACAAAACAAAAAATAAGATGCTAAAATCTTTGCCTGACAAATATCAGTTTTCAGAAACACCTCATTTTGATTCTCCATTCTGACCTTTGAGAAATCTTCACTTTAGTCTTAAAACTTTGGATGCGAATTTGGTCTCTAGTTTGGGAAATCACATTAAGTGTAGGAAGAACCCTGGAAATTTAAGCCCGTATCTATCAGAGGGCACAGGAAATTAATTCTTTGTGCACAAACAATAAAGCTGGCAATAGCACTGTTTACCCAGTCATTATTAAATCTTTGTTTTCATAGGGCTTGATTACTACTAAGGCACACCACTCCCCGTGTTTAATGGGATAAAGGTAAGTATTCTGTACCCCATTCCAGGTTTTCTTAGAAAAACTACTACATTTCCCCCTGCTCAGTTCTGTTGTCCCACTTCTCTGTTCGGTGAGGTCTCAGAATTTGCTCATGGAAGCTGAATTCCTCTTTGACTAATTGCATTTCTTGACAGAACCGAGCTTGCCACGCTGTCAGACTGAGGTAGGTGGGATGAGGGATGTTTCAAAACGTTTAGGAATGATACATAAATTGTCTCATGAAAAAACAACATATTGATGCATAGCATTACGATATATAAATTGTCATGAAATTACAACAGTGCAAGCACTCTTACCTAAGAACAGTCTTGAAAATTTCAAATCTACCCCAGATTGGAAACTAAACAGATTTGATCCCACTCTAGTTTTAGCTTCTGATGGATTCCGAATGCTAATATGGAAAATCACACAGCAAATGCCTGGATTCCTATAAAACACAGCTTTTTGTAACATATAAAAAGTCTTTTATAATGGTTTTCATGCTTAGCAATCACACAGCAGAATTCACTGAAGGAGCTTCTTACGATCCCTCATAAACAGAGAAGGAAATTTAATATTTTAATGTAGTTATATGAATTGATTGTCCTCCATCACCTGGAAAAATGCTCTCAGTTCTGCTCATCTAATTTCATTAGATACAGCAGAATGTTATTGGAGCTACACTGACAACAGAGCTCTTTATAGAAGTTGGGATATTCAGAGAAATCAGCCTTATAAACCAGTAAATTATTTCATAGATCCATGTTAAAACTAAAGGTTAAATACCACCACATCAGGTAGCAGCATTCTAAAACCTGCTCAGCACATCTGGAACTCATACGAGGTAGAAACTACAAATATAAATATTTAGAGAAGAGCTGATACAGGTCAGGGAATGTAGGGCAATACTAAATAATGACCACTTCCAACAGGCAGATCTGGGGCTCATTTGTCATCATACAACATTAAAGGCAAATCAGTGAAATCAAAATGCAAGAAATGGTTAAAGGGATTGTTTCACCTGAAGTAATAGTACTCTGAGGGCTACAGCCCAGAATACCATGCATACGTACTTTACACAAACTGGGGGGAAGCCATTTTGCTTCAAAGCATCCACCAATCACTAGCTAACAGGATTTAGGAAGAAATTTCCCCATGAGCAACTATTTGGGGAATTCTAGCACTTTCAGCTGAACTCTCTGATACCAGACACTGCTGAAACAGGACACCACGTCTCAGGTTTAACACAGTATAGCAGTTCCTATGTTCCTAAAATTCCTGGTTAGTCAGTGCAAATTAGATCTAACTGAATGCTCCTGCTGGGTTTACAAAAATAAGGGTAAAGATTAAAGTCTAAATTAGGTGGGACATTATTACTAGTACTTTTACTGCAGTATATGTTATGATGACTGTATTTAAAGATGAGCTATGTGTAAGCTCAAAGCAAAATTCTGCAAGCCAGTGGAGCTTCTGCTGTCTTGGAAGAACATGCACAGCTCCAATGGTCTGTGTAGGCACTATTACAGAATTCTGTGAAATTGTTTATTGGTGCAGCCCTAACTAAAAAAAATCATACCAATGACTCTATAATATTCCATGTAGTGTTCAAAATGAAATTCAGTAACTATTTGTATCAGCTATACATTTATCTACGTATACAGAATTTAAAAGTTCCCTCTACAAACTAGACCATCACTTCAAGCCACTAGGAATGAGACTTATGAATGAATAAATTATATGTTTATGCCAAGAAGACTGAAACATAAGTCATATCAATACCTGTATCTACTATCTGCTTGATAATGGTAATGCTTGAAATACAAACCCAAAAAAATTAATTACATGGAGTACAAAACTCTTTCCATTTTTTGTCAAGCTTAAAGAATCTCAAATGTGAATGAAATCTTAGGGTATACAGACTGTATCTATAGTATATATAGAACTAGACTGGCTGTGTTACAATTCCCACCAGAATTCAGGGAAATAATCTTCCAGACTAGTACTACATCCATACATTTTCTTAGGTTTTTTTTTTAGTTATCCAGCTGGCAAGCAAGTAATGCAAGGAATATATTTTGCATTCCCTCCTTGTAGAAAGGCTGGCTCATATAATACTACCAGTTAACATGAATATAAACACAGCATGGGCAGGCAATTCTACCAGTGTTACTTAATACTTATTATTTGAATATTACAATTAATGATTCTTACATATTATTTGTACTGTGATATACCTACAAGTCTTACTATTGGTCATTATATGAGATGCTTTGCAATTGAGGAATTACAAGGCAACTTCTGCTCCAAAGCATTTACTGTTGAAGACTGAAATGAAAAAAAAACATTAAGGTTAACTTCATTATGTATCCCCAAAGCATCTTTAGAACGTATACAAACAGAAGAAACAAAAACAAGAGAATGTGTTTTGTAACTATCAAAGCAATAAATATTTGTATAGATTTAATAAATGTGAAAGAGGGGCTTGCAACATAGTTTTGAAATAGCTGTGACATATTGTTTCTTCTCTGTTTATATCAGTTCAGTTTCCTGAACCCTAAAGTGGGGAAACTGTGACTCCTACTTTCCTTATCAAAAGTGGGAAACCCATCTTTGACTGATATTATTCTTTTTGAAGCGTTTTAATAAGTTTGTACAAATACTAGTGTGGACAAAAACTAAGCATTCATTGTTTTCTTCTTTTTTTTAAATGCAACTTTTATGTGAATACTTCCACTTAAATACAAGTGAAGGTACAAGATTTTCCACAAAAAGCCGATGGGAGAGAGATAGAGAGAACAAATACATAAATAGATCATTCTCAGATGTGTTAGGGTCTACTTATAGTTATACAAGCCTGGAAGTTAAAGCTAATGAAAACATAAATACTCTAATTAAAAATCAATAACATACATACTGAAATAATTTCTCCAAGCAATTAGCATAAACATGGCAAAAGTTTGTTATAGATACATACGAACAGCTCCATTACAAGCATCATGTGGTTTTCCAATACAGACTATCTTGCATGTCCTCATAACAAGGAGAGCGGACTGCTGCCATGTTTCCATTTTCTCCTTGTGCTCTTTTATCAACTGTTGCAGGCATTTTTTTTCATGTTCCCTGGACAACATTCTTTTTTTCCTAGTTAGAGAACCAAATTTAAACCTCCAAAACATTAAGTCACTGGAAGGAAAAGAAAATGGTATGAAAATGTCTTCTAAAATCCTTTTAAATTTCAATTCCAAGCTTAGATGTAGCTTTTCCATATTTAATCAAAAGCATTCAGGTGTCTGCTCTCAAAGAATTTAGTGGAGAACTGCATGCCTACTATCAGCAAGTTGCAGTCCTTCAAAGTGCTTTGTGCATTGACCTTAACAAATCAGAGTGCTGAGGAATTGAGGATTCTGATTGAAGCAGGTTCTGACTTCTTGAAGCATGGTCTGAATTCTCAAAGTATGTAAAATCAGCTTTTTCTAACTGTGAGGTAGTGAACACCATTACTCCCCATTATTTCTGAAATGAATTTTTTTTCCTCTTTTGAAATATAATTTAATATAATCAGCTGAAAAGGTATTACCAAAGGAGGCATAGCAGAGTAACATTTGTAAATAAACGGCATTATCTTGCCATAACTTGGTGAATGTGAGTAAAAAATCAATAGACTATTATAGTGTAGAAAATACAGAGGTGTATTAGGTTTGCGTGGCAAGGTTTTGGTAGTGGGGGGGCTACAGGGGTGGTTTCTGTGAGAAGGTGCTAGAAGCTTCCCCTGTGTCTGATAGAGCCAATGCCAGCTGGCTCCAAGACAGACCCACCACTGGCCAGGGCTGAGCCCATCAGCAACGGTGGCAGCGCCTCTGGGATAACATATTTATTAAGGGGGGGTAAAAACTGTGCAACTGCAGCCAGAGAGAGGAGTGAGAACATGTGAGAGGAACAACCCTACAGACACCAAGGTTAGTGAAGAAGGAGAGGGAGGAGGTGCTCCAGGCACCAGAGCAGAGATTCCCCTGCAGCCCCTGGTGCAGACCATGGTGAGGCAGCTGTGCCCCTGCAGCCCATGGGGGTCCACGGGGGAGCAGATATCCACCTGCAGCCTGGGGAGGACCCCACACCAGAGCAGGTGGATGTGCCCAAAGGAGGCTGTGAACCTGTGGGAAGCCCACGCTGGAGCAGGCTCCTGGCAGGACCTGTGGACCTGTGGAGAGAGAGGAGCCCAGGCTGGAGCAGGTTTGCTGGCAGGACTTGTGACCCTGTGTGGGACCCACGCTGGAGCAGTCTGCTCCTGAAGGACTGCACCCCATGGAAGGGACCCACGCTGGAGCAGTTCGTGAAGAACTGCAGCCTGTGGGAAGCAGTCACTTTGGAGAAGTTCATGGAGGACTGTCTTGTGGGAGGGACGCCACTCTGGAGCAGGGGAAGAGTGTGAGGAGTCCTCCCCTGAAGAGGAAGGAGCAGCAGAGACAACGTGTGATGAACTGACCGCAGCCGCCATTCCCCATCCTCCTGTGCCACTCAGGGGGAGGAGGTAGAGAAAATGAGGAGTGAAGTTAAGCCCGGGAAGAAGGAAGGGGTGGGGGAAAGGTATTTTAAGATTTTGTTTTTATTTTCTTATTACCCTACTCTGATTTGATTGATAATAAATTAAACTAATTTTCCCAAGTTGAGTCTGTTTTGCCCATGACAGTAATTGCTGAGTTATCTCTTCCTGTCCTTATCTCAACCCATGAGCCTTTAGTTATATTTTCTCTCCCCTGTCCAGCTGAGAAGGGGAGTGACAGAGTGGCTTTGGTGGGCACCACAAGAGGAAATATGAAATAGGTATGGCATGGAGACATGTTGGAATAATTTATTTTGAAACAAAAGAAGGAAACAGTATTAAGAAGATTATGCACTTTGTGACATGGTTTAGTGGGCGTGGAGGTTTTGGGTTGATGATTGGAATGATGAACTTAGAGGTCCTTTCCAATCTTAATGATTCCTAGTTTTTACTTTCATTATAAATGATCCAGCCACCAAGACAGGAGGCGTGGGGTTGCTACTCTATGCTTAATTGGTTTAGTGGTGGACTTGGTAATGTTAGGTTAATGGTTGGACTTGATGATCTTAAAGGTCTTTTCCAACCTAAACGATTCTATGATTCTATGATCACAAATAATGTCAGTTACAACATCATTCAGCTTTTTATTTTGTATGGCTCTTTTATTACAAAGTGAAATATGCAAGCCTTGGCAGAAAAATACACCCCAGTTGAAATGTTTGTAGATGTAATTCCATTTATCTAAAAGCATGCCTGTATACTGTAAGGACTACTGCTGCTATTGGTAGTGTAGTCTAATGGTTGGTATTGACGATCTTAAAGATCTTTTCAAACCTAAATGATTCTAAGATTCTGTGATTCTATGACTCAATTCAGGTGCCAGAAATAGGCATCTAGTGCCATCTGAAATGGCTCATGATTTTTAAGATATCTGCATGGACCTAACAGATATGACACATGCCTTTCTGGGGCAGCAGCTGGAGGCCAGATAGGATAACACTTTAGAAGCTTAGAGCCAAGCCAGGTCAATTGATTCAAGGCTTAAGTCACATATCAAATATTTGAGAATAATTACCAACAGAAGTTTCTCAATCAGGCAGCAAGGAAGCAATTCTATGTGCATAAATGAATAACAAGACATTATAAAGAGTGTTGTAATTAAAGATGCTACCGCATCAAGTTTGAAAGTCTGATTAGGAGTCTAAAATTATTTCCTGATAAATGTGTGAGTTCCATTCCATCACCAATTAGTCTAACTTTTTCTGTTAAACCACCTCTGTTGATTTGTAAACCTGTAGCTCAAGAATCTCATTAGCAAATTTCCAGCTTTAAGCAGTAAGAAGCAGCACCTCTTCACTATTGTGTTCAAGGGCTTGAGGATAATGCTCCATAAGAAAACAGGTGCAAGTCAATGTGTATTAAAGTCTGTCAAAAACTCTGTCGCAGGCACCTGAATGAGACTAAAGTGCTTGGATGGTAATAGACAGTTTTACATAAGGTAAATGGAAGTCACAGATCACAGAAGCAATTGCGCATCCCTGAAGACTTCTATATCAAGTTCTAGAGAGAGAACTATTTTTAATTACATATTTCCTCTGCAATCCAGTACCACATCTAATGGAATTTCATGGAATGGAATAAAATACGTTGCAGATAAAATGTAAACTCTATGTAAAACTCTATGTTCTGAGTGATGGAGAAAGTCATTAATGACTTCCATCACAAGGTAAACTTCCTTGTACAGCATGAAGTCAGAAATTAATTCAAGCAAAGACAATGCAGGTAATTATAAGCCCATTAAATTTCCCCACAGATACTTAAGGAGTTTCATCCATGAATTCAAATGTACTGTTTCCAAGCAGCTGCAATTGAATATTTGGTCCTTCCAAGTTTGGGGATATTGTCTTCTTTTTTCACATTAGCTCTACAGAAGAGAGCCCTTCTACATGGGCCAATGAGCTGCATAGCAAATCCCTATTTTGTTGAAGGGATTAAGGTACCACATACCTTCGTTTCTAAAGATAAAGGGAAGCACAGGCAGTAGGTTTAAGATGAAACCTCAGAGTAGCTTCAAAGGGTCCCACTCTTCTGCTGTAGGACAGTTCTGGAATTGACATGGAAGCCAGGGTTGCCAAGTGACCGAGTCTCTGTTTGCTTTTTTCCTCCCAGAGATGGAGTTTTCGTTTACCAAAAGTTCTAGCAGCAGCACAGCTCTCTTGGGAGACATGTACTATGGCTGCTGCATGCACTCCACTGTATCAGGAATGATCTGGTGTCTTCTGTTATTCTAGAGCTCAAACAAGATTATCATAATGCTCTTTTTTGGACTTAAATTTTTCAATTTGCTTCAGAGGCAACAATTATTTTTACTTATTCTGACCATTTTGTGTCCTGTTCTACTATATATAAAACAGGAGATACACAGAAGAAATATGATTTATTCCAGCCTCATTTCAGAAAATTGTCTAATGTTAAAAATCTTAATCACATCAAAACACCACTCTTACATAAGAGACAGAGAAAGTGCAGCAGACCACACAGTGTGGAAAGTCACGTCACTGGAAAGTAAGCTATAGAAAGATATTTCAATTAAAGAGTTTGATAAATACCAGGAATGAGCATATCTAATTACACACTTGCAGAGAAAAAACAGACATGGTAAAGTATACAAAGACACACATGACAGTAGAGAGTATTTGCCTAAACCAAAACCTTATAGCTAGGTATAAGAAAAGTTACAGCAAACATTTAAATGTCATTTTTTTTTGATATTGACAAATATTAGAAATTCTGGCAGTTCAGATTATTTTATGTCCTAGTTTCGGCTGGGATAGAGTTAATTTTCTTCCTAGTAGCAGGCATAGTGCTGTGGTTTGGATTTAGTAGGAGAAGAATGCTGATAACACACTGATGGTTTAGTTGTTGCTCAGTACTGCTTATGCTAGTCAAGGACTTTTTCAGCTTCCCATGCTCTGCCAGGTACACAAGAAACTGGGAGGGGGCACAGCCAGAATAGTTGATCCAAACTGACCAAAGGGCTATTCCATACCATATGACGTCATGCTCAGTATATAAACTGGGGGGGTTGGCCGGGGAGCAGCGATTGCTGCTCGGGAACTGGCTGGGTATTGGTCGGTGGGTGGTGAGCAATTGCATTGTGCATCACTTGCTTTGTATATTATTATTATTATTATTATTATATTGTTATTATTATCATTACTATTTTACTTTATTTCAATTATTAAACTGTTCTTATCTCAACCCAGGAATTTTTCTCACTCTTACTCCTCCGATTCTCTCCCCCATCCCATCGGGGTAGGGGGAGTGAGCGAGCGGCTGCATGGTGCTTAGTTGCTGGCTGGGGCTAAACCACAACAGTTAGCAAATTATCTTTACTGTATATTACCAAGATTTTGTAAGTTTGCTACACTACTTGAACAGTATGATCTTCTTATATATCTGCTAGCTGGTATCCAACCAGGCCCAAAGCAATTTTACAGAAAGGTAATCCAACCAAGGAAGGACATAAAAGTAAAACATAGCCCAGGAATGTCTGGGGGAAAAAAGTTAAACTGCAGAATGAGTCCAAGATAAATCCAATCCAATTAAGACTAAAACATAATTTAACATTAATGTTACATTCGTGCTTTGAAGTGACCCATATTCAATAAACCCTAAGTGCCTCTTGAAGAATATGAAATCTTTCCACGAACTATGAAGCAAGCTTGTGCCTATAATGTCTTGTGAGCTGGAGTTTACACACCAGCCCACTCAGTTACCTGTGCTGCCTACACGTTGTGCCCACACACTAGCTGGAGTCAGCACCCAAAGACTTTACCAGAAGAGGCAATTTGATTGTACAGAACAGGAAGGAGATGTTGGCTTGAATTAATCCTCAAAGTCAGGTGAGCTGGTAGCCTCACCCATATATGCATGCCTTCATGCACAGCCTGTGTGAACTAGCCCACACCGTTCACCTTTGGAGTTCCACCACAAGAATGGGCTGTGTGCGCTTGTGGGCACTCCAGGCAAGAAAGATCCATCTCAGCCATTAGCACAGCATGTAGAGTACCAGAAAAGTCAAAAACTGTCGCTGCTATAAAGTGTGGTTGAAAAGCAAGCAAGCCACAACTGAGCGGAGGCCAGCTTTGTAGATATAAGTGCAGCTAACCAGGTAGCACAGACACCCAGTGGTTATATATATGCTGACAAACTAAATAGTGCCAGGACACAGGCTCAAGCACTGACCTGTAATGGTCCATCCGATCTAATCTTAAGAAGGTCCCTGGCATGATGGTCCACTACAGCCCGCTGTACTGGGTCTGGCTGGGATGCAGTTAACTTTCCTCATAGCAACCCATGCAGTGCTGTGCTTTGTATTTGTAGCTACAATGGTGTGCATACCACACCAATGTTTCGGCTACTGCTGAGCAGTGCTCACACAGCATCAAGTTGTTCTCTCCAACACCCCCGCAAAGGCCAGTGGGCTGGGGGTGGACAAGAGGTTGGGAGGGGACATAGCTGGGACAGCTGACTCAAACTGACCATACCACATGACATCATGCTCAGCAATAAAAGCTAAGGGGGGTGGGGGGAGGGTGTTTTTGTTATTAAGACATTTGTCTTCCAAAGCAAGCACTATGTGTACCGGAGCCCTGTTTCCTAGGAAGTGGCTGGACATCACCTGCTGATGGGAAGTAGAGAATAAATCTTTTTTCTTTTTTTCTTGCTTTGCTTCTTCACGTAACCTTTGCATTTTTTCATTTAACTGCCTTTATCTCAACCCACAAGTTTTTCATTTGATTTTCTCCCCCTGTCCTGCCGAGGAGGGAAAGTGAGAGAGTGGGCACGTGGCAGTCAGCCAAGGTCAACCCACCACACCAGCACAGCCTCAGGACACAGTTCAGGGAATAGCACAGTGCCCCAATTCACACAGAACATTGACAGGTTGATTCTTACCTCTGTTTCAGATAGTAATGCCTACAGAAACACCACTCTTCAGAGGCAAACTTTTGTCTCCAGACAAAATTAGCCATTCTGTCTCACGCTGATGCAGGCTTAACACATACTTACTATTCCAGTTACATTCTGCAGGCATTGGAAAGGAGGCACAAGACATGAGTTTGCCTGGGGTGGACTTCACCATAACTAAATTTTGTTATCTAGAGTTTTGGAGCTACTTGTGATGGTAATGCCAGTTACCATCAATGGAGAGAAACAGACACTTTAGGACACAATATATCTGATTGATCATAGACATAGGGTTAGAAGAATCACATCCTAAGTTTCCTTTCCTTCTATAAGGGGAATGAGTATTATGGGAATATAGACAACTAGCTCTCCTGTAGGCAACTGAGTTACAGATTACACCATTTACTCAAATGAATCCTACCTCTGCTACCAAAGACAGGTTTTAAACTGTTACAGTGAAAACACTGCTGTTGATACATTCGTGGTTGCAGCTCTAAAGAAGCCAAATGTTGATTTACAAGGATGAATAAAACAAACTGCAACACCTCTGAAGCAGCTGCTGCTTTCCCTTTGGCTAAAGGATATATTATTTTCTGTTGTGTTTTAAGGACCCTAACTGTATCTATGTATGATACACTGAAGTAAAACCCTTTGGAGTTATTACATTCTATCAGGTAGCTAATATGTCTTTAAAAAATACTCTAAATGTATTTACAGGATAGAGAGTAACAATCTGTCAAGCAATTCACGTTTCTGAAGTCTTTAATATGGTACATACATTTGGTAGGATTTCTTTTTCCCCAAGGAAAAAGCAGTGGCACTCCTCATTACATCACGGTAGAAAAATTGCCTCTCCGGCTTCTTGGCTGCATTAAACAAATGAAACTACTGTACATTATGTAAACACTTGTAAAAATGTCACTGGAAATTACACAAGTTTTGGCAACCTCTTGAGGAAGATTTCTGCAGGTATTTCTCAACATAAAGTACTAGCACGGGCTGAAGAATCACAACGGTCACAACTTGCAAAGTCTGATTTCTTCCTGCACTGGAATGAGCTGAATAAAATGAAATAGTGGAGGAAAAAAAATCACTTAGGGGGCAAGAATCTGCTCAGCTCTCTCTCCCTACAACAGTGTTCCACCTCCTACAAGAGCCAACCACAGTACACCAAAATCCTCCTTTGCCGGAATGTGACACAAAGTGAAAGGCTTTGACATACCAGCAAATTGCATCAACAAGGAGTATCTGAGTTGGCCAAATACAGCATATCTCTTGAAAATAACAGAGCATTCAATACAGGCCCATAAGTCAGAAATTCTTATACCTTCAGTTCATAACCTGGCATTCAGGTTATATATCCACGTTCTTTTCTCAAGCAACAAAGCCATTTACAATATCCTCACCATCCTCATGAATTACTGTCCACTTCTGCTAGTTTAATTGGACAGCAGACAAAACTAACAACTTTTAATTTTTTCCAGAGTTTTGTATGTTGGAGGTGGGGGAGGAGAAGGAAAGCTATTGTGTGGTTGTGTTTTCACAGGCACAGGTTGTTATAATGAACCAGTGTGCAGTGCAGGCACTAGCAGAGGGTAGAAAATCCTTGTGCTAGCTTTTCCAGAGGAGAAAATACAATGTGGAACAAAGTCCCCTACTGCAACGTTGGTTTGGACCATGTAACTTAGTCCTTGTACTTGTGTTTTCCTACATGTGAAGTACATGTAATAATCCTTATCTACTTTCAACTAATGGTGGATCTGGGTATTAATAATCCCTAAATAATCAGGAAACTCTGTTAAGCATATCTTTTTTTTTTTTTTTTTTTTTTTTAGGTAGCTTTAGCTATTCTTAGTATAATTGTTTTTAAAATTGAAGTTGCTATCTCTTTGGAATTTCATAATTTCACCCTTAAACCAAGTATCTAGGCATTCAGAGCACTCCAAAGACCTATGAATTCTTTCCATACAAACTGCTGCTGCTGTCCAGGCTAACTTAAATTATGCCTTTTTCCTCTTAGGAAAACTTCTGAAATTAGAATCTTGTCAGTTGATTGGCAATTGGCATTAAGCCAGGATATAATTCTCTGGTATGCACCATTAAACCTCACAGTGAGGATTAATTAGTACTGCAAAAGCACTTTGAAAATGAAATGTGCTGTATACTAAATAATTATTATTTTTATTATAACATTGTAAGAAAATTAGCAAGTGACTAAGAGACAGTTTACAAGACCTCCCACTGAAAATTACATTAAGTGGCCTATTTCTGAGAGATCATCCAAATACAAATTATTCACCTCTATATACATCTAAATGTATTTCTGTAAGGTGTCATAATGGATTAGCACTGGTAATACAGATGGGTTTAGATGTGTGATCAGTGAAGAAAAAGAAATTTTGCAAAGTAATTCACAAGGTATTGCTAGGAAAGATTGTTTGTCTATTATCTGCTGTAGCCATATATATGCATATATGGGCAAACATAATTTGTGGATATACATGGAAAATAGGCTGCAGGATTCAGTTTGATTAGGCACTTGTCTTTAATAACTAAATCAGGAACTGATTCCCAATACATCCTTTACAATATCTAGCACAATATATACCCAGTTCTCACAGGTTTTATACAAAAAACAGATTTTTTTTTTTTCTACACTGATAAAAAGTATAGATTTCCCATGCTTTCAGACAATACTTCTCTCCTCAAAGGCTAAATGGCTTGCATTAGATTTTCCCAAATAATCTGGACTGATTTATAGCCATCTTCATTATCCAGAATAGTACTTACAGTTTTTTTAGATGAATATACAAAGCTTGCTGACAGCCTTACGAACATTAAAATAAAATTTAAAAAAATAAATAAATAAAAGAAAGAAAAAAAAAGAATCTTCCTCTTTTCCTTCAATGTAAACTGAAATTTGGCTAGGTTAATTGTATATTGTAAAAGAATCATAAGTTCTCAGTGGCCATCCACTGGCCACCTGACATCCCTTCTGGGACAAGGATGATGTCTCTTTCCAGAGTCTGCAAACCCACTATGCATGTTAAGCACCTACAATTAGGTGAGGTAACATATACATTCCTAGCATCGGTAAAGATACATGTGTGCAAATGCAATCATTTGCAAATTGGAGCTGTGGTATCAGCTTCTCTACAAAAGCAGAAATGTATGATTTCATAATTCATGCTCAGTTACACTGTAGAGACTTGCTTCATAACTATGGAAGCTAGGGACCAATTTTTTCTGGGAGCAAAAACTGAGGCTTTGGACAAGAATCATCAGAAGACTTTTGCCTACATTCCTTCAGCTGATCTTTTCCTTGTTTCCTTGCTCAGCAAAAGGAGAGGTAGGAGGCTATGCATTTGCAAACTCTAGTGTAATAAATGGCAGTGAGCCATGAATAAATCTATACAGCGGGACACAGTAGAATCTTGCACATAATCTGCATGAAAAATGCAGTTTTGAGGCTCTGATTCAGACTGATATCGTCCCATAATTTTTTTTTTGTATTCTTCCACCTGTGTGGCTATGCTCAAAAAAGCTGCAGAATGGCCTAATCTGTCTTTCCAATGCATAATCTAGGCCTTAGCTCCAGCAAGGACTGGTGTTTTCTCATTAAATGGGTTTGCAAAAGATACGTTCTGCTTAGGCTTTTTGGTTGTCTTGTGTTTTTTTAACAGACAGGATGCTTTCTAAGGTATATATTGTGAATTAATGGGAGCAGCAATGCAATTATTTTTAGACACTATTAGTCAGTTCCCTGGTTAAACAGGAGGAGTTGCATGTGCAACAGAGAAAGAAGTGTGTGGTGGAAGACAGAGGGGAAGCACATTCAGCACATTCTGTGGAAGAAAATATGGGGTGCTATCTATCAAAAGTCACAGAAAATGCAGCTCTGGATCTATGACGGTACATGAAATTTGTTAGTGATAATGTACAGTCACAGAGCGTGGAAAAGATCAAATGGAATGTCATTTATACATTATTTACTTTAGTTTTGAGGGCTCGCAGGCAGACTGCTGCTCTTTAGAGACTCATGCTGTTAGTCCAGGTTAAATCTTGGAGAAAAATGCACACAACCTCTGGCTCATACCTTTCCTGCCCTTGAAAGCTTCTTGAGAAATGAAAAGGTTACTCATCACTGATTTTATTTTGAGCTCAACAGAGAGAAGTTTATACACACTTGCTGTAGCCACAAGAGAATTTCTAGAATAATTTGGACTAGAATAAATCTTTAGTTGGTCATCAATATGTTCATTTCCTCCATACTGTCAGTGATAATTAAACTAACCAGTCCAAAAAGAAGATTCCTAACCTTGCCCATCTCCTCCCTCCTCATTAAATTTCTAGTTACAGTTAATTTCTATCAATGTTTTACGTAATATTTAGACTACATATTTCCTCTATAGTTTTAAAACAATTCTTCTTCAACTGCCATTTGCTAATGGAAATAATTGATCCTTGTCCTCTTCCGAGCATTCTTTCATGCATTTGTGACAGCTGTGTTTCTTCCCTGGTTATTTATTTAATTTGAAGTTCAAAGAACATAACTAGTAGAATATCCTGACATAGAACATTAAGTTAAACATTGTAGAAATCCTGATTAAAAGCTCAGTCCTGCAAGGTGTTGTATGACTTCTACAATGGGAAAAGAGCTCTCAGCTCTCTTTCCAGGAATCTGGAAAGATTTGGAAATGTTCTGCATCAAAGACATTTTTGTTATATTTGGATTTTTTTGATATATCAGTTCTGCATCAGGGATATTTTTCTCAGGTTAGGCCCAAATATGTGACTAGAAAATTTGGGGGCATCTTACAAATTCAGAATAATGGATTCAGATAGATGAATGACACCTGTAATGATCAATATCAGTAATAATGAAATAAAAATAAAACTCCCTTGCCCTTTATTAAGCTAGACAATTCTTTTGGTTTTGAAGTTGTTTGAGAAAAATGTTTTCACAGAAAATGGTTGGGATAATATTAATTCTGGAAAAATAATTGTCATGGCAAGTTGTGTAAAAAGCATTTTCATTCTTAATCTAAATTTTAAGAATTTTAAAAAAAAATCAAAAAGTAAGCAAAAAATTATATTTGGGAATTCTAAAATATTTATTTTAAATTAATATTGTATTCAAATTTTAAGAATAATTTTGAAGCAGTTTGGTAATTATCTGTAAAAACCTATTAGAAGGTATTAAAAGCAAAACCATTTTTCAGTGTAGCACTCTTTTTAGAAAGAAAAGGCTGTCAGCTAAACAAATTTCATATTACTATGCTCAGAACAACACATAGAATCATAGAATCATAGAATCGTTTAGGCTGGAAAAGACCTTTAAGATCATCCAGTACCTCACCTCTAAGATAAGGTGTTCCAAAAGAGCATTTAAGTTTTTTAAAGTGGCATAAAAACCATAATACATCTTACCCTTATATCATATAGACAACTTCACAAACCAGTCGCCAAGCCTCTGTTCAAAAAGAGCCTAACTTGTGATATTATTTGAATTTTAGAATCATAGAATCATAGAATCATTTGGGTTGGAAAAGACCTTTAGCTCATGTTCTAGACCACTGAATCATTCTGTTTCTATATTAAATTTTACAATAGTTACCAAATAGTTGGAGTACAGTAACTCAGCCCTGTCATCTGTTCTTGTACCTATGCTGTGATTATGGCAATTCATAACTGCTTATTAACACTAGCAATTCAATCATTCGGTGCAGGTGTAAATAATCCCAGTCTGTGCTGTGTCACAAGATATGAGAGGGACTGTATCAGCCATATGTGTTAGTTAACAGCAGAGAGGAAGTTAGCATGCTAACATGACCACAAGCAATGACCACACTCACAGATTAAAAACACACCTTTTCTTGAAATCTGTCTCAAAAAGCAGGAAGTTACATAATTATTTGGATTGTAAGGGAGCTCTGAAGGCCCTCTTGTCCAACCCCCACTCAAAGAAGTACTGACTTTGACAGTTGTCCCCCAAAAAGGCATGGAGAAAGACAGGGAAGCTTTGTAAAATGAATCAACCCATTGTATTTTATCCCAGCTACATAAAAGTAGGGGAGGAACCGAAAAAATTCTATCCCTCTACCTCTTGACAGTGTATTGGCAGAGAGGGAGTGGTGGGGTCAAGCCTGTCTACCCAAAGGGACACACTCCCTTTGATGGGACTTTGTTCACCATGAAACTCATCCAGGACAGCTGGCCCTTCAGCTGGCAAAATAGGCAGGCTGAAAGACAGCTTTCTACAAATTAGCCTCAAAATATTATGTTCAATACATTTCCCTCCATACAGGAAACTGAAAAAATAAATTGTATAAAATACTTGAAATTTATAAAATTATTTTGAACAGTTGTGTTTAAATACTACCAGTACTTTAAAGAATGGCGATACTATCCTTACTCTTGTATTATAATGTCTCTATACCTTCAAGTACAGTTACCACAGTCCTGACATACACTTAGGACCCAGGAGCTAACACAGTGATTCCAGTCAAGAATATAAGATGACAGTTTATGATGTAAAAGAGCTTCAGACAAGTTTCTAAAAAATTAACAAAAAATCAGGCTCTTTGGCATGGATCTTCTCTCCTAACATTAGGCAGAAAAATGAGATGCATAACATGGTAACCCAGTTATTGAAGGTCTCTCTACAATCTTTAGAAATAAAATGGAGACCTCCAAGGAAAGGTTTAAATGACCTAAGGTCTGAATTGTTCTTTGTGTCTCCACAGAAATGGCATTTCTGCCTCTTATTTAACTGAGGCACCTAAGAATGTAGGATTAGGTGATATCACATGATAAGGACTGTATGTCTTTCTGTAAATTTATATGGCTTTTGACTCCAAGTTGTTATTGTTATTACAAGACAACCTAAATCATAATTCTGATAAATGTAACAGGCTTTAATTTAAAGATTTCCCCAAAAGATATAAGAAAGTCTTTATGAATTTAAAATATCCTCCAGAAGAGTACATACTTCCTTCACAATTTTACAAAGGTTTTCTCATTTTCCAAACATTTCCGCTTCGCTAGGATTTAATGTATCTTTCTTCTGGTGTACAAAGCTCAGTGCAATACTTCTCAAGCAGCCTCCAGGATCGTCACTGTGTCATGATAGTAATTCTATGAGACTGATTGCCATTGCTTTGACTGCGGACCATCCCAGACTGTGACTGCAGAATTATATTTACCCTCTCCCCTATACCCCTACTAAGTTTCACTGTGTAAACCCATTTCAGCTGTGGCTGACACTGCAGATTTCCTAATGGATTTATGTAGCTAAATGACCAGAGATAAAAAGAGAGAAAATTCAAATCTTCCATAGCACCTTCACTTTTCTTCTGCAGTTTTCCTTCCTGAATAAAATAGTCAGTATGCCTGCAGAAGCTAGAAGCAGGAAATAATTCAGTGGTAAGCCAGTGCAAAGAAATGACTGATTCAAATCCTTATATATGTAAGGAATCAAAGAGCCCATCGTGGACCCCAAGCTTCCCCTACACATCTAGCTTTTGCTATTAGAGGTATTCCAAATGCATCCTAGACACTGACTGAAAACATGAGCTTGATCTTTAGCGGTGGGGAATCAAGAGAGCCGGATTGATTTACATCAGGTAAAAAACCTGTTATTTTTCCTTTTTAAGTAATCTGTACTCTATGTATTGCACTGGTACTGTGGTATGTATGTTTTAGTGCTGAGTACTGCCATGAATAACTACCAGAGTAATTTCATAAGATATAAATTATTACTGACCCCAGGCTACAATAATTCATGAATTCCAAAGCTTTTTAATTTAATATGCATATTTTATGTATTTGAGGATGTAAAAAAAAAACTTTTTAGGCTGACTGTGTTTTGATTTAGACCCTTAGGACCATGACTGAGAAATGTTAGTTCACACACAGAGGGAGGGAGATCATCACTGAATAACGTAAATATTGTATAGATGTGCAGAAAATAGATTGTTTCTTTTCACGTATTATGACTGCTTCTCAGTGTACAACTTCAGATATATGAGATAAAAAAGGAAAACTACTAATTGAAAAAAATGTAAGAGGTCATGGTTATGGCAGTTTGAGATAGTGTTTATACAAAATGATTATGACTAAGTGCAAGAGGTACATAATTGCTTTCGTAATTTGACTGCATGTTACTGCTAAAAATGCCTAAAAATAAAGCCTTCAAATCAGACTATGATTGTATATGATACAGATGATGTGAAAAATGTCCCATTTACACCAGATAAATTCATCAGTGGTCATTCAGATCACAACAAAATTATTTCACTATAATTACTGTTTGGGAGGAAATAGACCTTCCTGCCATGAGAAAATTTCTACTTCAAGCCAGTACTTAATAAGCATTTTTTAAAGTATTTAGAAGTATTTTTTTTTTAAATCTGAAGAATTTGCAGTGGTTTATTTAAATCAACACAAAAATCAACACTTCTACAGTAAATATCATCCAAGTTCATTAAACAAAAGACCTGAAAAAGAATGAGAGTTTTATCAAGACAGGATGTAAATTGTCATTTCATTTTTAAATGTCAGTTTAAAGTGAAAATTTTGTGAAATTTTTACTCCGGGTTTCCTTCTCTATAAATTAACTTTTTCTGATGCAGGCTTCCTATCAACTTCTATGACAGTAAGAACTAAATGTAGTTTGGGAATCTTCCCTGAAGGACAGGTACATACTGCCACACACCAGTCAGAGGCCACAGAACAAACTGAGGATGCCAACCTACGATGCTTGTCAGGTTTAGTTTCAGTCAGAATTTACTAGCCCCGACTCACCTTTGCAACTACTATCCAGCTATATGGCTAAATGAAACAGAAATTGTGAATCAAAGCTTGTAACTGCCAGTTCAGAACACAAATGGAAAGATGGTATCTGTGGACTGCAGTGCATGCATTTTTTTATTCCTCAACCACTGCAATAACAACAACAACCCCTACTAAAAGGTGGGGAGAACTACTTGGGACAGTCACCTCTTGACTGTCAAGAACAGCAACAAGAGTGAGCAGCATCAACAGGAACCATCCAAGTACAGACTAAAATCACCTGCAGGGAGAATACATTATGATTTTCCCTCTCATTAGAGAATTTATTCAGTGTATACCAAATAATACTATTTCTTTTGTTCATTCTTTATTCACACACATTTCTTCTCTTTTACTAGTTTTATTTTTCTTAGTTCTGTCAGGAACTAAGATTCTTTTTATATACTGGCTGTAAAAATATTTGTATGTGAATATCAAAGATAAAATATAGAAAGCTAAGCCTTAAACATGCATTTGTGTATGCACAGGAACACTGTGGCCATCTCTGGTCAGTGAAGAAGAGAAAAAGAGAGACTTTCTTTGTTCATTAGCATGCATGACAGTCACAAGATGGCTTAGGAATTTAAAGTGAGGGCACTAACAGAAACACTTTTCTAGTGAAAGGTTCAGTAGAAGAAAATTGTGCTTATGGGGCAGGCAGTCTTTGCCAACCCAAAGATCTGAATCATGAACCTCCAGAGCTAGAAGTACAAAACTGCTGCATTTTGAGGTAAAGAGATAAGAACTAGAGCTACAAAGCTGGACACACAAGCTATATCTACACTTGAAAATTAAACACATGCCTTGGCCTGGGACTATGCATGGTCTGACCCAGTTAGCATCACTGAATTCACAGCTTCTAAAATAGGGTAGCTGCATACAGTTGAGGAATTTATTGTGTTCCCTGAGGTGAATTAAACAGATGTTTGTGCTTAAATAAATATATATATATAAAAAAAGAACAATTCACCACACATCCTTATACGTACTTGCACCAGAACCAGTCCTGTGAGCATTAGGATCAGGTGCCTCAGCCAGGCATTGTGTTCATCACCCAGTGCCGGCTCTGCTGCCCAGAGGTGGCCCTTGAGTGCTTGCGTTCCAGGATTGCCACAAGACAATGCTGTGGCTATTTCTTATCTCATCACCAGCGGAAACTTCACTCCTTTACAGACAAGTCCTTCTGTCTTTGGCATCCCTGCTTCCAGCCAGTGTAACCCCTTCTGCAGTTGGGCCTTCTTGACCTCCATGCCAGATCATTCCTTGGTCACAAGTTACCATTGCTGAGCAGTTACAATTTGAATTTCCCATTCAATGGAAACTGCCAAATGGGAATGGTTCTGCACCTGTGCCAGTTCTCAAACTAGATGCAGGAATGGGTACTGGTTGGCACAGTCCGAAATCGTGGTCAGTGACTCCTCTACCAGCTGATCAAACTCAACTGCCCAAGTGCATTCCCTTACACTACTGAAGTTACTGGTATGGATATAGCCAGAGTGGGGTGTATATATCACTTGATCAGTGGTTACAGTGATCCCCTTTTCTCTTCAGCCAGCCTAAAATATTTCTTTTCCTCAGCCTCCTCCACTGACAGTATTGGCTTCTTCCCTGCCCACTTCTAGAACATGTAAGGGAGGTCACCAAGACACCACAGATCTGTGTACAAGAAATTGCCCTGAAGCAGCTTTGAAGTTCTCTGTTCTTTACATCCTGCCCTTCTACACCCCTTTTTTCCTCTCCACCTCATGTCAATAGAAAATGAACCCACTGGAAGAGCCAAAAGATGAGACACTCTGCCAGAACACCATGTTCAACAAGAGCTGCACAACACACAGCACTGAGTGAACTGCAGGGCAAGCTAGAGATAAGGAGTACAGGCTGACCAAGGCAACCCAGGAACCCCAGAGACATATCTTAAATGTGGGCAGAGCTCCCACTTCTTCCAATTCTTCCTCAGCACCCAAGAGCTCTGTATAATTCCAACATAATTTCTTCTCAGCTTTGAGATGTAACAAGGATTTTCTTTTTCTACTGTCCAGGGCTGTATTTTCATAACAGGTTTCCACCATGATTTATGACTTCTGTGAATGCAATAAAAGTATCTTTACTCACAGAATGAGACATGCATGCGTTTCGTGCAAAGTGGATTAACAACTTGGTTTATGGCTACTGTTTTTAAGCTCTCCAGTCACAAATACATTATTTTGATAATTTCCTCTCCTCTGTCCATCAGTGAATTATATGTTTATACATCACACCCAGTCATGAGAAAGAAAAAGGCAAAAAGAGCATTATCTGTCATGTTTTGACAAAATAAAATTATTGATTGCAAAAGAACTTTCAATATTTTCATTCTTTATCTCAATAATGTCAATGTTCCACATCCTGCTAAAATAACAATGGATGATACAACCCATAAAGTGGAAAAAGAAACATTCAGGAGCTTCAGTGTTTAAATCCGGCTAAAATTAATTTGTACATAAGCATGCGTAAAAATGTCCTGGCATTCTGCAGTTTCTCAAATCATTAGCTCTCAGGAATAATGGCACACTGACACTGACTGAGGCCTCCAGGCACTCCCACAATGTAAATACCAATCACAATTATGATGGCGAAGCCTTTCACTTTTTGAGTAAACAGCTGAAATGAGCTTTATTCTTTACCAGACAAAGGACTACAACATTTCACTTGGTGCAACATTATGTATGATCAGTGCCCAGGATCCTGGTGTTTATGGTGGTAGGAATAAAGTCTTTATTGTTTAAACAATATAAAATATTATAAATAGATCATAAGCATAAATCACAAGAGGAAAGGAGGTGAGGATGGCCCCTTGAATTAATCAAAAAATTGGGACATATGCTTTCAAAAGTACTTAGATATCAAAGTTTCATTGAAAAGAATGGAAACTGCATGCCTAAGTTTCTTCAGAAACCTGGGCTTAAACTGAAAGTCGAGTGACTCTGCTATCAGCTGTGACTACTTCTACTGAAATCACTGGGGCTTGTTCAGTATTGTCCAAAGGCATCAGTTCAACTAATGGTCCTGCCACACTGCTGTAGTACATGGCAAGGCCAGGATTAGAGCTAGAAACCCCTGGATCTTGTCATAAAATGCTTTAATGAGAAGAAAAGTACAAACGCAGTGCTCTGCCTAGTGTCGTACTATTCTTTAGTAGGGAATCAGCCCTAGCTGGATAAATAGCTAGATACAGCCCTGTACCTGCAAACAGCCCAAGTAGCAGACACAGCTAATACAAAGGATAATCACTACAAGTGTCAACAAGAACCTAGACAAGCTCACTGCAGGTTGAAGAGCTACCCACAAAACAATTAGTGCAACAAGGCTATACTGCTTTATACCATAGCATTTTACAAGAGAAAAATACTTCCTGCAAGCACTAGACCTTCCAAGTCCTGGTCTGCAATGCAGCTGTGTCTCATGATCAACTGACTTTTCAATGGAAGTACACAAAATCAGAGGCATGAACCTATTATACAACAAAGAATCTACGTTGGAGACAAACTTTGATGAAGGAGTGGATTTGTTGACGCATAACAAAAGAATAAGTTCAACTGAAGATTTTCCCACTGTGGGATTTGTAACATATCTTTCTGATGTCCAATAAATTTGAGATCCTGCTGCATTCTTTCTCTCAGTATTAGAGTCTCTCAGAGAGTTTTTCTCTCTGACCACCAAAATTTGTAGGAATTTAGTGTCATTGAACCATACAACCCAATTTGCTTGAAATTAGCCATTAGTAAGGAAACAGAGGCAGAGGGACAGATGTGGAGAGAGTATGATCACATAAACTTTTATTCCATAGAAAATTAGGCTAACAAGCATAATAAACCTTATGAAGTTGCTTTTTTGTATAAATAATTGCATTTTCCTCATGTATATATTTCCATTATTATTGTTTAATGTAAATCACTATGTATCTACACAGCATGAGTTATTGCCAGGATGTTTAAAAAGGAAGAGTAAAAAGCTGAGCTGCTATGCAATGGATAAAATATATTTCAAATTTTTTTAAGTATATTGATTTTGCCTTTGAAATTGAAAAACATAATTTAGGAGGATATATCTATTAATTTGAATTTGGAAATAATAAAAATGTCTCATGATTCCTTCTCCCTATAAAAGAAACTATAACCATGAATTTCTGAGATGTATTGTTTTATATGATGAATTCTTCTACCAGACATCTACTTAGGAAATCTTATGAAAGCCTCCTAACAAAGGCTAACCTACAGATTTAATAGGGTAGTAAACTTTACAGGGCAAACCCATTAAAAAATTACAAGACAGATATAATTTGATATTATTGCTCTATAACACAGTTAACCACGTAGCATCTATCTTGACAGCCTAGTTAACAATCTCCGTTCATTTCACCATACATAATAAAACTAAACATGTGCAAAGCAGTCTAATTAAAAAGATTATGCTCTTTTTAAGCTGGCTGAGTTCTTAGTTTCAGTACTGATTGATTTCCCACAAATTTCTAGAATTGAAAGGAAAGCAAACAGTCATGTAAATTATGTAAAAGGTCATTACTTTTGAGGGTAGATTAACATAAATTATAAATATTAACAATATTAAGATAAAAGATAAAGAATTCCCTTTTCCTCAAATCATACACTTCTTTTGAAAGCAAATGGTGTGTATCATAAACTTAAACATATAACTACTCACAGTGATAATGCTGCCCTGAAATCTTAGCCAAAAAGTTCAATGAAAATGTATCTACATCTAGCCAAATTAGCAAGCAATAGAATCAAACACAGAAAATTCTCTTCTGCATTCTTGCTAAGAGAATGATGAAAAAGCACTTTAAGCAAAGGGGCTTTTGTATTTATGCAAAGTAAATGAGCAATGATAGAACAGGTATTAAACTAATTTAACCAAAGACCCTTATTCTCAGCAGTGCTTTCTTATAACTGCAATGAAACAGCATCAGACTTTGCCCAGTGCTGCTGTCCAAAAGAGCCAGGTCTTCTTGGTCTTGATTCTGTGATTATTCTGTTTTGAATGGGTTTTACACTGCTGCTGTCACTATTGCATCTAAATACCATCTAGGGAGACATTTAAGCAACAGTAATGCTCCCTCTAACATGCAGTTCATTCTTTTTCTCACCCTTTCCCTGGGATAAGAATTGTGATCACATTATAGTGTTTGGGTTGAAATGTAGGTTTTTTGGATTTGCAGCCATGCTATACTGCTAAGTATTTATATTGAAGAGGGCCAGTCAGCTTCTACTTTGACTAGAAAGGGATAAGTGTTGGGTCATTAGTTACATACCTGATTTCAACGTACCCTTTAATTTTACCAAAAATCATTGTTGTCATACTTAAAACAAAGCATCTCTTTACAGGAGTTGGATCTAGACAGTCATCATTCACAAAGGTCTAGCTGCATGTATGGCAAATTCAAAACAATCATTTGCTTTCTTATGTTAAAATGGTATGGATTGTCTGTTTTTCTTTACAGTTCTGCTGTGTGATGGGAGAGGGTTTTTCACATCAAAACACTTTTCTTTTAGATTCTGGATTTCCACTTCTAAACACCATATGACAAAGGGGGGGGAGGGGGGGGATGTCCCAGCCAAAGGGTTAAAGGAAAATTCATCAAAATGACCCAGCATTTCCTCTTCACTTGTAGAATCATAGAATATCTCAAGTTGGAAGGGACCCATAGGATCTTCGAGGTCAACTCCCTGCTCCTTCAGGACTACCTAAAAATAAATCATATGACTAAGAACTCCTTGAAAACGCTGACAGGCTTGGTGCTGTGACCACTTCCCTGGGGAGCCTGTTCCAGTGACCAACCACCCTCTCAGTGAAGAACCTTTTTCTAATATCCAGTCTGAACTTCCCCTGCACACAGTACTCGAGGTGGGCCACACCAGTGCAGTGTAGAGTGGGACAATCACCTCCCTCGACTGGCTGGCTGTGCTGTGCTTGATGCACCCAAGGACATGGTTGGCCCTTATGGCTGCGAGGGCTCACTGTTGACTCATATTCAACTTGCCATCAGCCCAAACCCCAGATCTCTTTCTGTGGGGCTGCTCTTCAGCCTCTTATCCCCCCATTTGTAAGTCTAACCAGGATTATCCCATCCCAGGTGGAGAATCCAGCACTTGCTCTTGTTAAATTTCATATGGTTGGTGATTGCCCAGCTCTCTAGTCTATCCAGATCTCTCTGTAAGGCGTCTACCCTCAAGGGTGTCCACAGCTCCTCCTAGTTTAGTATCGTCAGCAAACTTACCTAATGTACATTTGATTCCTGCATTCAGATCATTTATAAAAACCTTGAAGAGCACTGGTCCTAAAATTGAGCCCTTCTAGTTAAAGCCAACCTTGTACTTTTCTTATCTTGTCCTGTGGAAGGGAAAACTTTTGATACCATTAATGTTTTCTTTCTTTTTGGCATTTTTAGCAGGTGAAGCTGTGACAGCCACAGTAAGCCACAAAGCACCTTGCAGGCAGTATTTGACAGGAGAAAAATGAAAGGCTCATCCAGTAATTCTTATGTAGACAAAACTCCAGTGCAATGCACCAGGACTTTAGCTTGAGTGAGGGAATCAAGGCTCTTATCAAAAACCCACTGTAGTCAGCGGCAGCATCACTAGTGCAATGAATGAGGTTTGAGCCATGTCCTCATTTCAGTAAATGGAAGTGAAATACAGAAAGGCTAGTCAGATGAAGACGTACATGATGCAATGCCAAGTACTGCACTACTTCATTTTCATCTGTCTTTAATAAGGCCACCAGCCTACAAAATGGGTTTCTCCAGCCTTACAGCTGAAGTCGCTATACTTTGTGTACCAAATATGCATTGGCAGTTAGAGAAGTAGAATGACTAGATCAGTGATTGGGGCACTTCTCTGACTTAAATTTCATTCCCTATCCCAATAGATGTTTAAGAGTTCTGCAGAATAGTACAAATCAAGAGTGAACCATTTTGCTAATCAGTTTGAATGCCTGTCAGATCATAGGTGTAAGAAAGGGAGAAATACCTTGGCTCTGGGATGGGATTTAATGGGCATGGCTCTGATGGGAGCAGATACCCAGATTGCCTGTGCAATTTTATGGATAGAAGCTTTGGTACCTATAGCAGCTGAGAGGTACTGACGAGCTAAACTTGTAATTTTGAACCTATGTGACTACAGTCCCAAAATTACTTGCTTAGAGTCAGATGTGAAGCAGGCAACTGAACCGCAAGTCTTTCAAGACTGAAGTTAATGCCCCTGCTATCAAATTATTTCCTCTCTCTAAACTTCTACTGCACATGGAGTTTTTAAATACTCTTTGCTGTAATGGCATGACTGCTCGCTTGCTCTGAAGACAACATTAACTTTTCTCAAAAAAATTGACAATGCATACTGGACACATGGAATATGAGAGAACCGGGATTCTTCTAAATACACCTTTTTCTATTATTTCTTAACAGACCATCTGTTAGGCCAGATGCAAGCTTCCCCTGCTGTTTCTCACGTGACAAATCACATGACCATAAATATTATAAAATAGCTGGTATTTTTAAATCACTCCACCGGCAAAACTCATAACTGTACACAAAAAATTAAAGGTATGACTTTGGCAATTATGCAGATACTGGGTATTTTTATATATAATAAGCACAAAATATTTTGCTTATAAATAACCTCCTGGTTAGTCATTCAGATAAATAACTAGTTTGAGGAGAGGAACTGCTTGAAATGAAAATAACCACTATATGAAGCCTTTGAACCAGAAGAGAATCAGTCCAGTCTAGTTCTGTCTACAACAGAACCTAAATAATATTTGCCTCTTTCATGACAGAAAGCTGAATATTTGTGATATGTCAACACTGACTTTTTCTATCAATTTTCAGTGCTAGTATCTCATGTTCCTTGAAAGATATTTGGTATCAATGACCCAGAAGTCTGAATTTACCTTTATAGATATGAGTGAGGCAGCAGGATTTCAAACTCATTCATACTACTGTATAAATTCATCAGAGTGCAAGTCCAGAGAAAAGTCATTTCTCAGAGATTCAACTGAATATTGGCAGTAAATTGGTTACCTTTGCACTTCAAGATTTGCCAAAAAAGAAAAAACATTGTTCAAGATGCTGACAGATTTGGAGGTTGCTGGGCTTTTGTCTTTTTTTCTTCAGCAGCATTTTGGTCAGCCCTAATCTATAATGTTTGTTTTTCCTATGACTGAGCTAGATATCTTCTTATAAGTATGCAATGATATATCTGTCCCTAATCGCACACTGACAGGGTTATCAGTCACAAAGTAGACCATATTTGAACTGAGTTAAAATGAAATACACATCACTGAGCAAGACCTCTTGTATGTTCCACTTTAGTGATTTTATCATTCTTGAGATTAATTGACCATTTATTGAAGTCAGTGTAATAAATGAAAATATCTCTGGTTTCCCTATTTTTTCTATATACCACTAGCTTCTCTTTAATTTAACTAGGTAATTGGTGACTTATATGCTTATTTTCTCCCTTCACTAATTTAATATTATTAGAATGTGACCTTCTTGATGGCTCTGAGGAATACATCCATTTATCACATCTACTGTGAAGGAAGTTCCAGCTTTTTGTCCCTACCTTTTGCTAATAGGTCTCCAAGTTAACATGAAATTGCAGTCCAATGTGTTTTGTGACAATGGCAAACTATCAAATGAGAAACTTTCTCACTGAACTTCGTGAGAATAAGGAAGACAATTATCTCTAATCTAGTCTGCAAGCTTCTGCGTAGAAATATCTCTAGCCCCTGAGGACTGATAGTTTCCTATTAATGCTTTAAATCAACTGGGAACATCCCTTTAATTCATAGTCTCTACAATGCATTAGACTTTCAAAAAGAAACTGCAGGTTCAGTCCTAACCCATTCTTAACTGCAATAACCACATGCCAGCATTTCAAGCACAATTAATATAATGGGAAAAGATGATATTATATTAAAACCCTTCACCTTAACTACAGTCCAAGGATTCAGATTAAAAACTGTAAACATTAAGAAAACATAGCAGTAAGGACCCTCAGAAGAACTCATATTCTTCAAATACAAAAAGAGGATTTTTGTATATTTCACTCTAAAGAAGACCTAGTAGGTGCAACTCTGAAACACAAAACTCAGGTAGTTCTGGGAATGAAAAATGCTCACTACTGTTGAGGTCACTATCTTTCTCTACTTGAGTACATGCACATGAAATAATTTCCTATGATACTGAATGTAAAATAAAATGCAAACTAATAACCTACTATTATTAATTTGCTCTTTGAATTAAGTTGTGATGATAGGGGAGAGGTTTCAGGTCTTAACCTAAACTTATCTTACAAGACTGCAGAGGAAGTAATGAGTTTGGCACCTGTTCACTTAAAAGTTAGTGCTAGAGATAGACTTAGACACACTGTGTCACAAATTTGTGAAGTCTAATGAGACAAAAATCTAAAACACCCTGTAATTAACAAGATTAACAAGACTTGGGACATCACACAGACAGACAAATTTCTCCCAGCTGATTAGTCACAGCATCAAGGGTCAGACTAGGACCATTCTTAATTAAAAATATACAGAAAAAAATCCCGTGACCCTAAAAACCTGGGAAAAATAAATGTCACCCCCAAGATGCTGAATAATCCTGTCCATAGCAACTGCTAGAATTCATGAAAAAAGAAAATTGTTAGTAATTAAAACAGTATTAAAACAGCCAAAAAAATCAGGGAAATGCTGCAATAAAGAACATAATATCCTGCCTTATGTTACCTTTAGCAGCAGTTTATCTTACTTTGCAGCAGCCTGTCTTACTTTCTTCCCAGGCAACAGTATCTTAATTGCAACATCTTGCTAGATTCATTCATCAACTACCATTAACATGGTAAATCAGCAAATAATATGATAACTCTTTGCTGGTCTGTCTCCGAGCAGCCTGCTTACTTAGTGCCATGAAGAGATAGCTGCTCACAGATTAAGTGATTTAGCTTTATTAACAGGGTTGACTATCTTCTAGAATAGCTCTCTTTTACATAATCCTTCCATCCCGGAAAAAAAAAAAAATATCTTAAGGTACAGCATCAATATCTACAAATTCTGCTGTGAGCAAACCTACATGGACTTCAACCTTTTGAGCAATCTACTTACCTCACCACAAGAACTTTCCTTCATTAAACTTCTACACTACAGACACTTCTAGAATGTGCCTTACTTCATCCTAAATGAATTCCATAGAATGAAGCTTTCATCCTAAAACAAAACACAAAAAAGGTTTGGAGAACTATGAGCTAAAGCATGCCTAGTGGACTACAAAGGAAGCCTACAGTTACTCTACTTCTGCTACCTTTGATGGAGATGTTTAGGACTAGATGAGATGAATCCCAACCCAGCTGTCACCAGAGGGCTCACTGTCCAGTAGCCTACACCAATCAGAATCTCTATTGCAGATATTTCTGCCTTCTCACTAACAAAAGCAGCTCATTTACCACTAGAATTTTTGCTTGAGGGGGTTCCATTTCATCCCCATGAACACTGTGAGAGAGTATTCAAACACTGATAACCCCAAGCACACACTAGAAATGGATTTCATTTCTCTGCATATTCATGGGTATGAACAGGAACAGACTCACCTCTCTCAAAATTAAGGCAGTTCTGTATTAAGAGAGCTCTTTGAAGAGGTATGGCTTCAGCTAGATTAGAGTTATGCACACACAGGGAGAGCTCCTTAAGCCCTTCTGTTGTTTTTCCTTTGTGTTTTCAAAAGTTCATGGTTTTTACTATGGTCTAGGTCCTTTTAAAGGTCTTCCTGCATATTCATTATAGTATAATATATATTTTTCAAACCCAGCATGCCATTTCCCTCAGCACCACTGTCCTTTTGTGTCCTCTTCCCTGAATCTTCTTTCATTCAATAAACATGAAATAGTTAGCAGGACAATCATTGTTACAAGCATTATCAAAAGCAGGCACAGTGAGTTACAAAAAAAAAAAAAAAAAAAAAAAAAAAAATCTTTGATTTAACTACTTTCAGAAACATTCCAACATATCAAAAGCAAAAAATCAATTTGCAGTTCTTCAGCTCTTTGTGTCAGCAGTTCTAAGTATTTCATTCTAGAGAAATAACCCAAGCAGTATGTATATTGGCCACAAAGCATCTATATTCCATGTACTGTGTGGTACCTCCAGTTTACAGGAGCTGCCATCCTTTCTCCCACCAGGGGTTCAATCTCTTCTGACATTCTATGCTGTAAATGCCACTCCTAGAAGGCCACCTGTCCACACTGACGTATTCACTTAAAAGAGTAGGGGAAATCTAATCTCTGTAAAGATAAGTCTGCAGATTTTGGCTGAACCTGTGCAAAGTTATGATTCTCATTACCCTAGCTTGGCAAAGATTTTTCATCAGTTATAGAATGAACAGAGTCAAAACACCCTAGACTCATTGTGGGTATTACATGTAACTGTCATTTAAAGATTAAAGAGATTGGTAGATTCAGAAATTTAACAGAACTTCCTGTCCTGGTTTTGGCTGGGATAGAGTTAATTTTCTTCCTAGTAGCGGGCATAGTGCTGTGGTTTGGATTTAGTAGGAGAAGAATGTTGATAACACACTGATGGTTTAGTTGTTGCCAAGTAGTGCTTATACTAAGTGAAGGACTTTTCAGCTTCTCATGCTCTGCTGACTGAGAGGGGTGGAGGTGCACAAGAAGCTGGGAGGGGGCACAGCCAGGACAGCCAACCCAAACTGGCCAAAGGGATGCTCCATACCATATGGTGGTGATATAAACTAGGTGAAAGCTGGCTGGGGGCTGCTGCTTGGGGACTGGCTGAACATCGTTTGTCAGGTGGTGAGCAACTGCATCATGCATCACTGGCTTTGTATATTATTATTATTTATTTTATTTTACTTCAATTATTAAACTATTCTTATCTCAACCCATGAGTTTTCTCACTTTTACTCTTCTGATTCTCTCCCCAATCCCACTGGGAGGGGAGTGAGCGAGCAGCTGGGTGGTGCTTAGTTGCTGGTTGGCGTTAAACCACAACACTTCCCTATTTTAATGAAAACTTTCTGATATTTCTACCTGTAGAATGATGCCAGCCCAACACGGAAATAGAAAATCTACACTTCTCCATGCCTCAAGACATGTGTTAGGATTCTTTTGTATATAGAACACAATTGCAAAAGTTTTTAATTTATTTATTTTAGTGAAACGGACCAGAATAAGAGTACTCTGTGTATTATTATTGTGAACTATTATCTCTCCTGGCATGCTTCTTATCTAATAGTGTTCTTTAAAACAGGGACTGTCCTTCCCTCATTTGTATGCAGCAGCCAACACAAGTTTCCTTAGAAGGCATGAACAGCTTCCTTGTGTCCCTTCAAGGCCATACTTTCAGCGACAGGAATATCAGACAAGACCAGGTTATCACAGCTCATGACATGATATTGAACTAGCACAGTCTGAGCCCAGGATTGGCGGGGGGGCTGGGAGGGTGGGGTTGGGGGTTGCGGTGGTGTGTCAATTACAGTATTGAGAGACTCAATATTATCATTAAAACTACATTATGTGTAAAGTGTTACTCTGATCAGTATGTGTACAAGAAATAGGAAGGAGAAAGGATTTTTACTCTTGAGATTCAGGATTTCTCGAGAGAGAGCATATATTTTAATAAATTAAGAGACCACACACCTTCTACATTATCACAACTGACTTGCTGATTGCTAAGAACCAGACTTTGGATATACCAAAAGCTATCAACATTTCCAGTAGCTTTCAAATCTACATTATGTGGGTAAATAATAGGTACTGCATATTGCATTAGATGTAGATTAATTTCAGCATAAAGCCTGCCTTTTTGCTCATACCACACTTATTAGAAGAGGATGAGGAGGGTTTTACTGTTTATATGCATGCACATGACTTCACATCTATTTAGGAAATTCTAAGTCTTTCACAGATTATCGGCAGAACTCGTTGGTGAGCAAGAACATACCAGCAGTTCTTTACTACATAAATACAACTGCTATTGTTTTAATCTTTAAAACATACAGTATAAGTTCTTTCAGCTCCCACATGCATTTTAACTGTATACATAACAAATTAGTGAAAATTACTGACATCACCTAAACTTTCTAAATTTTCATTAAATATCATTAAATTATCTAAAATTGTCATTGTTGTGAATATCTATAATCCCAATCAATAAGCCCAACAGTGGGTGTCAATCTATAAATAAAACATTGGGTATATATATGTCTGTAAATTTTTTGAAGTGTGCCTATGAGATTAGAAACAACCATTTATGAGTGTCAAGGAAACACTGTTAACATGCTGTTAATGTATATGTCAGAAGGAGAAAGTTCATCATAATCATTATCCCCATTTCTAGCAACTTCTGCTGTGCTCCAGGCAGAACAAGCTGTAAGTGTGAACAATGATGTCTTTGAATGAAGCATGTCAATAATTGGCTGAAAGGTAATACCACTGAGGAGACCTTTCTCCTGCCTTTCTTCCTTTTTTGCACAACACATCAAGCCTGAGCTTTCACACACATGAAGTCAGACAACAGACAAGCATTGAAAAGAACAAAGATAAAGTGTACAAGCTTTCCCCACAATTAGTTTTTGTCATTTACTGAAAGAGTTATGTAAAATGAGGATTTACTATCACAGGAAGCAGGACTTTAAAGTTGACTATAACATTTTCTACAGAAAAAAGAAAGGCACTCAAACAAGCCTTAAATAAACTCTGCAACATAACTTTGGTCTTGAAGTTGAAATGGTAATACATACTGCTTTGGTTTTGCAAGACACTCACCTTTATTTCTGTAGCAAACGCAAGGGAAATGTCACATTTTTTTACTTCAAATCTGGGGTTACTCACGGCTGGGAAACTTTCCACTGTCACTTCCCTTTGACCTACATTTCTGCAGCACGGTAATAAATATGATAATAAATATGATAATAAGAATGTTAATCTTATTTTTTTTAAAAGATAAAAACTTAGGTATGTTTATATTTGGATTGTTTAGAATTCAGACAGTCTTCTGGATTTATGGAGCACAAACTCAAGGATTACCCAACAATATTCTAATTTAATCACCTGCATATCATAGACCTCGAAAGTTTTACCCAATTTTCTTTTTACTGAATTTAGAAAAGCAAAGAAAAGAAATTCTAATTCATAAGGAAACCAATTGCTCTGAATGAAGTATGAAATACAGACCAGGTCCCTGTATTTATTTCACATATACACACACATATATAAATTATGTATAAACTGACAATATGCTACTGGCTTCAGTGACTTACACTGGCTAAACATCTGGCCATCCACATTTGATTCTGTATTAAAATTTGACTACAGAATCATTCATTTAAGCAAAGCTGCACTGTACTCAACATACTAATTCTGTCCATTTGGTCAGGTTTCTTATTCTCCTTCACATCCCACAGCATTGGTTGGAAATATGATATAAAAACCCCTTCTGAAACTCAACATGAAAGTCCACCAGTCAGAGAAAGTTCCAACTCCAAATTCCATTTTGAAAATTACAGGGCGTTGTTCTGCTAGATTATTTTAGAAAAGAAGTTTTTTCTGAACTTTTTCTACCAAGATGCTGGCAATCACTACACTGAGGTAAAAATGACTGTTTGGACCAGAGGGATTTGCTACCATGCACTTCAATCTTGGTGACAATCTATACTATAAGCAATTTTTGAGAAATTTCTCATGAGATGTCAGCCATGCATGCCAAAGGCTAACTTCTTTTTTTGTGTGTGTGATTTGTGGCTCATACTTGCATGATTTTGCACTTAATCCATAGTGTAGGCTGCCAAATGGAAGCTCTAACTCAGAATTAGCACTCTGAAGAGCTAAGATTCATTGGAAAAGCTGAGAAATCAATTTAAGGTGCCACTCTCATGAAAGTTGAAATTTACCTTTCAAAATGAGCTCCACTAAACCCAGCAAAACATAATTTTATATTTTTTAATAACAATGTCTCTTGACATATACCTAGGCAGCAGTTTGGCCTACTTATTCTCAAATACCTACTACTTGTAAAGCAAATATAAGCCTCCCTTGTCTTAAAAATGTGGGGCTTTTGTAAGTATTACTGTATTTCAAATTCATCAAGGCTTCAAAAGATGTAAAAGGCTACCTCTAGTTCAAGAGGTGACATGGCAAATACTTTCTCCATTCTAAAATCCTATGGAGGGACAAGCACCTCTAGTCAGCAGGAACTGAGTGCTTGAGTGCATCCTGGCAGTTACCATCACCTTGCATATAAATAGCTGCACATTAGAGCACTTGCTGTCCTCTACTTACAGCATTCCAGCTCATCCCTTTGTAGCACAGTTTCTAAACCGATAATCAATTAATGAGGTCTAGATGAGGAGGATTTGAACTCCTCCAGTTAACTTGGGACGTTGTCATAGATATCCCTGATACGCTGTTACTAAATACTAAAATGATAAGGCCCAAGAAACAGCATGGAATACAATAGTATAAATTAAAACAATAAATATTAAATTACAGTATCTGAAATGTTAATTGTCAGCAGTGATGAAACAACAAAGCTAAATTATTCTAAAATAATTCTTTGTGTCTTTAAAGAGCTATTCGCTGTTAGTGTATAGAAAGCGGTACAGGAAGAGTAAATAAAAGGGAGCAAATCCATATTTTTCTGTTTGGGCAGCTAATCCTGAAGAGAGGAGTCCTGGGTTCTAGTCACTACTCTCAAGATTATTTCTGGTTTTAATAGTCAAAAGTTGTCAGAAAAACATACCTACACATAACATCTTAACAGTTGTATCTACAGCAATGATCTTTCAAAACACTGTGTTAATATTATCACAGTTTTACTCATGACACTATCCCCAAGCATCAATGAGGCTGTAGTGATAGGCTCTGGCTGTAGAAAGCCTTCTAGCTTCCCATAACAGCACCAACATCGCAAACATCCAGTGCTACCCACAACCACCAAGGCATGGGAAAACCTTCGCATTGGTCCAGTCTGGTTTTCTTGTCCCATGATGAATGCCTCCTTGGAGAAAGAGGAATATCTGTGTTTCTCAGATAAGCGAATGTCAGTGGGGAGACAATTCCATTTGGTGTCAAAAAAATAATATTCGACAAAAACTGCATGCTGTTATATAGCTATATTTTTACATTTAGCCAAGGTGTTTCCAAAGGAAGAGCAGAGATCATACATACAGCATCTGCCTCCATGAAGAAACATCATAAAGAAGCTTATAAATTATTCATTTCATCAGTGATTACCAGTGTCTCCACAGAATGCCTAATGCCTCTAGAGCTGACATTTCTCCTCCACTGTCTTCCTATCTTTCTTCATCCTTTCTTGCTGTTATCACTTTCCCTTTTCTGCATGCGTCCTGAACATCTCAGTTATCTTATCAGACAGGGCAATAAGGACATGACATGAATCATGTAAAGTTAACGTCAGGGCCCTGAGCGCACCAATTGCTTTCTCCCCTTCCCAGGGCTTTATCCCCTCTGCATCCCTTGCCACTGTTTCTCTTTGTGTGTGGAGATAGGCTTTTTTCCATCTGAACTAACAATTACTATCCAGAAATTATGTATAATGAGTAATTTTCACTGTTCTCCAGCTATACTATCTATGCTATTTTTTCCTTAATTATTTTGTTCAGGGCTACGAACACAATTAAGTGATTGGAGTCCCTGAACTACAAGGAGAGGCTGAGAGAGGTGGGACTGTTCAGCATGGAGAAGAGAAAGCTCAGGGGGATCTTATCAATGTGTGTAAATAGCTGATGGGGAGAGCAAAAAAGACTGAGCCAGACTGTTCTCAGTGGCACTGAGTAACAGGACAAGAGACAACGGGCACAAATTGAAATACAGGAAATTCCACTTAAATGTAATAAGTAACTTTTTTTCTTTGAGGGTGGTCAAACAGTGGAGCAGGACACCCAGAAAGGCTGTGGAGTCTCCATCCTCAGAGATTTTGAAGACCCGACTGGAGAAGGGCCTGAGCAACCTGCTCTGGCTGACATTGTTATGAGCAGAGTGGTTGGACTAGAGACCTCCAGAGGACCCTTCCCACTTCAAGCATTCTGTGATTCTGTGATTACTATCACCTGTGTTACTTCTTTGCTGAGGCATTATGTGACCTTCCTATATATTTGACTAGAGCATAGAAATTTGACTAGACCATAGATGATACTACCATCTTCAGTCACCTGAATTTATGTAGGTCAAATATGGTAAAAGATTGAAAAAAAAAAAAAGAAAATTTTCACTTCCAGTATGGACTGTTCTGTACTTTACACATACAGATCCAAGCTCTGACAGCTCTTGAAAAGACTACACAATTCTGACCTGTACATTTCAGAGCTATTTTTGTGGTCACTATAAAGGGACACAAGCCTAACGAGACTGGTGTCTCTATATTATATTACATGGTATATCCAAAGTATTGTTTTTCTACATTAAAATTAAATTATTTCTTGCTAGGAAAAAAATAGTTTCTGGTAATAATTCCTCTACAGGTAACATCACACATTATTTTTACACATAGTGGTTCCAACATGATAAGCTGAGAGTTCCTCTATATCTTAAAGTTTTGGCCTCTAGTAAATACTGACTGTGCATCCCACATGTTTCCTTTCCAATTGTCAGTGTTTAGGATCTCCTTAGAATCACACACGATTCCTGAAATCCCAAGAATCAGAAACTGTCCAGAAGTATGCAACTGAAACAAATGAATTTTAGTCTTTTCTACTGAGAACACATGGAGATGATATCCCAAAAGAAATTATTCTTTTCCAATGTGAAAACAAAACAAAACTCCATTTTAGTTGTTCTTTACTTTAAAGGTAGTAGGGTGACTCTGGTTTATTCATACATCCTTTCAGTAACCCAATTCCGGTTTTTATCACCTGACTGCATGTTGTGGTTTAACCCCAGCCAGCAACTAAGCACCACACAGCCACTCACTCACTCCCCCTACCCCGACGGGATGGGGGAGAGAATCAGAAGAGTATGAGTGAGAAACACTCCTGGGTTGAGATAAGAACAGTTTAATAATTGAAATAAAATAAAATAAAATAAAATAAAATAAAATAAAATAAAATAGTAGTAGTAATAGTAATAGTAATAATAATAATACATACAAAGCAACCAATGCACGATGCAACTGCTCACCACCCACCAACCAATGCCCAGCCAAGTCCCCAAGCAGCGATTGCTGCCCCCAGCCAGCTCCCCCCAGTTTATATACTGAGCATGACGTCATATGGTATGGAATAGCCCTTTGGCCAGCTTGGGTTGGCTGTCCTGGCTGTGCCCCCTCCCAGCTTCTCACTGGCAGGGTGTGAGAAGCTGAAAAGTCCTTGACTAGTGTAAGCAGTACTTAGCAACAACTAAAACATCAGTGTTTTATCAATGTTATTCTCAAACAAAATCCAAAACATAGCACTATGTCAGCTACTAGAAAGAAAATTAACTCTATCCCAGCCAAAACCAGGACACTGCAGTATAGAAGACATTAAGAGAGGGAGAACAGTTAGTATATGCTCCACTATAATTATCTTCCATGGGAGATTTCCAGAGAAACACTTTTTCCTTTCTTTTCCTATAGAAAAAGGATGGATAGACTCAAGTGAACCAAATATCTTTCTACTTTCTTCACCTCTGTACATAGTCGTAGCAGAAATTCTGTATAGAGAGTAGGGTATGAGAGAATTTGCTAAGAAATCTAGTTCAGAGAGAGAAGCTATTTCTATCAGAGTTCCTGTATCAAAGACCAGCTGGACACAATGCCAAAATATGTCATTACCCTTAGATCAGTGCCCTACAAAGGCTTTTTTCCAACCCCTGCCCCTCTTTTGGGAAGAACATGATTCAACATCACAAATATTTTTCTGCAGTTAGAACGGCTCTTTTGACATAAAGGCCCCAGAAGTTCACAACTGTTTACACATGGATCAATATGTTCTCCCAAACATTAATCTCAGGGTTGAGAGGCCATACACAAGACATATAATAATATGCAAATATTAAATATACAGCCCTGCTTATGATGAACTTCCCCTTTTAAGTATGTACTTATGCACAGACCTAAGTATACAATCATGGCCTTTGTCACAAAAAATCATGCAGTAATACTGCCAAACTTTTTTCCCAAATCTCCAGTCTCATGCATGTTAGTTTTCAATCAGAATGGGCCTAGTCCTAAAGCAAATATTTGTATGTCAAGAAAGAATAGCTTAGGGTTCATGAATAATGCCTTATATAAAGATACAGCTAAAAACTGGAGCTTAACACTGCAGAAAATGTGGGTAAGAAAGGATTGTTTTCTTGTGTATGAAGCAATAGGTATTTCATGTTGTTTGTACAGAAGTCTGTCTCCTTCTGATATAAATACCAGGCTGCAAACATATTTCTGATCAAGTTTAGCAATTAACTTAATTAACTTTAGTAGAAAGTATTGGGGGGGGGGGGGTATCAGTTTTAAGAGCTTTTTCCAACCTCAGTGATTTACATTATGTTGAACCTAGATCAGGACTGATATTTTTAATTTAAAAAGGTGAAATTCTTGTATTTTCCATGAGACTATATGCTATGTAGGCTTCTTCAAATTTCCTTTCACATAGTCTGACTTGAAATACATTGAATTGTTTCTAAAAAGACTCTGGTTTTTATAAAGGTCATCAAAGCACAACAAAGGATGAGTATGTCATCCTGGTTGGGTATGTGAATGTTATTGCTTTATTCTATGTAATTTAATCATCAAGCTTATTCATCTCATGAGACGGTAATTTTCCTTCAAGTGCAATTATATTTCACAGTATGCCTGCTGATTAGGCAGAAACAGAAATAATTCATCAGAAAATTACAAAAAGAATTAATCATCACCAACATGTAAAGTAAAAATTACAATATTCAGCAGCCACTAAATAATTAAATCTCTTCATTTCCAAATGGATCCACCAAAGCTTAATAGGAAGCATGTACATATGTGCCAATAAAGAATAAAGATCATATAACCACCCATTCAGGGTTTACATTTTCAATTGTGCAAGAAAGATGGGTAATTTATTGCTTGTTTCTTTACAAAGCACTGTTTTAATAGATGATGTAGAAGACAGCCCTCTGTAGTATAAATATGTATTTTATTGCAAATTGTGTCTCAGCCTGCAACATTAAAATTCTAAAATGGAAAAATTAAAAGACAGTATTAAAATACAAATGACTATTTTTACATCCTGTGTGACAGTTCCATAGAATACCAAAGTCCCAAACAATTCTTTAGAAAATGAGAGCCTGATTTTGCAAGTATATGCACATATGCACATGTCTATTAGTTTCTGTTAGGCTACTCAATGTGCTACATTAAACATGCACAAAAATCTTTGCAGAATTCAGGCCTAAAGCTCTGTTCCTCCAAGTCATTGTGTCACTTAGATACAGAAATGGCTGCGTTCACAGCAAAGGGTTTATAAATTATAGAAGTCCAGGAGTGTATTCAAAGACCCTATTAGAGAAAGCAAACAAAAAACTATCGTTACAAGACACTGAAGTGTTCATTTAGATTACAAACTAAAATGTCAGATTCCTAACAGTTTGTCTTTCAGAAGAATATTCATTTTAACATACGTAAATTGAGATGTTTTCAGGCATCCTGAGGTTCACCATAGTCTTGATTCTGTTGCTCTAGACTAAGTCAGATAACTGGCAGATATGACATAGAAATAAGGACAATAATATCCTCAGAAACAATGCATGATACAAAATTAAGTTTATAATCTTGCAAATGGTCACTAGCAATGCTGGAAATCCTGAGCACACAAATGGTGTTGGACTGAGTGTTTGTTCAGACTCTAGAGGACGCAAGAGCAATGAAGACAACATAGTGATAATAGAGCTCCCTATCACAGGTTGCCAATACTTGAATATAAATGAAATATACAAATGAACTATGTCAAGTAGCTAAAAATGCTATGGAGAAGTACAGAAAAATTATAGAAATACCTTCTCAGCAGTAATAATGTTTTTTTGACAAAGATACACAATATTTTTCATTGGATTCTAGAGACTAAATAAAGCAGAACTCCATGAGGAATAAAATGCAATGAGCCTGAAAGCGCATCCTGGAGATGGAGTAAGATTTTATCAACACCAGCAAACATGTGTCTTATACATATTTTTCTCATATGTATAACCTTTTTCTATGAGATATATCCATTAACATCTGCAGAGTTTATTTTGTTTACATACATACCATATGTTTCCATTTCCCCGTAAATACATATGGTCTCACATCTTCCTTGACAAAGAAGTTCTTAAAAGCCCTGAAAGTAACAAAAATAGTAATTGTCAAGGAAGAGTAAAGCAGTAAAGCAGTATAGGTTCATCTCACCCTGGTTAGATAATATAGCTAAAATTAATCACAAGACTGGAAAAATCACACAGAAGAAATTAGCTAAGTAAAAAATCAAAAAGTTATCCTTCAAAAGAAGTAAAACAGTATTTTTACTCATTAATTAAATTTGAAACTCTTGACTTTACAAATAAATGTATGCCATAATAATCATTAAATGTTACAAGCTATTGTTTCCAGTGTACAAATACATGACACCAAATCAATCCAGACTTCTCTATGATAAAAAGTTACAGAAATATTTTGAAACAAAAAAAAAAAAATTCTTTTTACAGATGTACCTGCACATAACACCTGTGTGCAAAATCTGTGTATTTACCCAAGATGTAATCAAATTAAATGAATGTAAGACTGGATCAGGCATTTCAAATAACAAGAGCTATTTTTACTGGAAATATTATGTTTATGAAAATGCAATACAATTAATAACATTTTCCATATCAGCCTTTGTTTTCATACTTCATTTCAATGTTTCATTAGTATTTTTAACAATAAATTCATTAGTATTTTTAACAATAAAAGATCAAAATTACATTATAAATTTTGACATTTAAAAAAAGTCACAAACAGTGTCCGCTGCTACAGTATGAATGACAACAGGTATATACAAAGGTTGATATAACTGTGATGTGATGTGGCTGAAGGTACTTGGAAAGCTATATAAATCAGGCTATGATTCAGAAATTCACTTCAAATATATTTATTTCAAGCCTAGCACCACAGAGTCAAGCACAAGTTTTGCACCGTTCAACAAAGGTCTCAAATATCAGTAATACTGGTTAGAGTAACAGAACTGGATCCTACCCAATGGAAAGATCATAGAAGATTAAGCCACATCCTGCAGTTAAAAACACAATGTACTCAGAATCTATAGATTCAGAATAATTTGTAAGCAGTGTAAAAAATATCTCTTCCAAAATCTTTCAACAAGGGTATTCAGAGCTAATAAATTATTAAATAAAAGGCATTAAGTTCTGCCACATATAGTACTATGAAAGATACTATCTAATTCATATAATCTGCTGCAGCTATCCAAAAATAAAAAGTGACACTATATGTAGCTATCTAAAACTGAAAACTGAAACATGGAGCAGATCTACATTATATAGCAAATGTGTATAATACCCAGTTATGAATGAATTAGTGCTCCACACCCAAATTCTTTCTTGATTTAACCCTTTAGAAATTAACACTGCTGCCTAAACTGGGCCTTCTGAAAGTTAGCCTAAGCTAGTTGGTCCAGCTGCTTCTATAACAAAGGAGAGAGAGGGAAATTTCTCAGACTGAATCAATCCCGTGAGAGATTTATCTCTTTTCATCTTTTCCTAAGACGTTCATAGCAGAAATATGGTTTCTGCTATGGAAAGAACAGAAATGTCATTCAAACATTAAATTATCTGGACAACATTAAACCTTTCACTAGTAATTTTTCTGGTTGAAAAAGAAAATAAAAAGCATGTGAAGAACCTTGACATTGGAAAAAGCAACACTGATTCTGATCTCATTAACAACTCCTATCTCCTATGGATAAAGACTATCTTCTGAGTAAGATTAAAAATTAATGAATTTTGTCTTAGAAATAGTTGCACAATTCTGCAATGATAGATTTGGGATTATTTAGCAGTCTTGATTTTCCAGCCTCCTGCTCATTTCTCTGCACAACAAAGCCTCTCAGAAAAGGTTAAAGCATCTCTTCTTCTGCATCAAGCACAGTTCATAGCTACATTACACTACAACAAAGGTACATTCCTGTACTTAATCTGCCTTTTTACCATCTAGAAAGAAGCAACAAGAAAAGTAGAAGTACAATACATTTCAGGTGTGTAACAAGAAGCAAGGAGAAAAAAAGGAAGAATACAGTTTATTTCACTTCAAGCGCACATTTTCTGCGCTGTGGAAGTGGCTATCAAATTAGACAGGATTTAAATAGCATCAGAGATAATTCAAACTTTTAAAATACAAAAAAGTCAATCAAAATGTCAATGCAATCAGTCCTTTCGTGAGCTTCACTGATCACATAGCTATTTTTTCAATATCTGTTACATCCAAGTACTTATCTGATTTACTTAAATAATCATCAGCAATTAAGAAGTTAAACTCTATTAAATCTGAAAGGGCATTCAAAACAAATTGCATTTTTCATTGATCTATATGAAGTATCTTGTCAGTTTGTAAAATCATATGACTGTGACTTTTAGGGAGTTTTTTATACTGACAAATGCTCTAGTGTAACTAAATTAAATCAGCAAAATACCCTTTGTTACTATAATTTACTTAATTTGTGAAATCAGTATAAACTGTACCTAAAAAAACCCCATAATCTGGTAATATAAGCCTTGCTACAGTTAGAGGTGCATCTAATATAAATATTCTGTCAAAGAGATACAGCATCAAACCTTTCTAGAACAGACAACACAAACTTGTTCAGAGCTGTTAATTTTAAAACTCTCTCTGAATTATCCACCTGCTAAGTGTGATCTTAAAACTGAGATAAGATTGGATACATTTTCAGAAATACTAATCTACAAATGTAAAGAGGAAAAAAAGGCACTGCTAGCCTGTCCACACTTACTATTATTGTACATAAAATACCTAGTAGGAGCACTCATACACAAAATTCCCAATGCATTTTATTGTGTTTGTTATTAACTGATTTGAATAAAATCTTCTCCATATATCAGTGCAGACATCACAGAAACTACTTTTACACCAGAACTTAAATTGAACATATGGTACTACATATTTCTGTATGAAAGGAAGTATGAACTGAAGTAGAACCCAAAACACATCCCTTTTTCCTATATCATGTAATCAGTCCCCAAGTTATACCACCCATTGTGTTGCTTCCTTATATGAAAATAATTAAAATTATAGTGCTACAACTTTCACTAATTGCATTAATATGTAACAGCCTGAACCAGTCTCAAGCCACATCTATACTTCAAGAAGGGCAAGCAGGAGGACTCAAGGAACTACAGGCTGTTCAGTCTAAGTCCCTGGGATAGTTACACAGCAAATCCTCCTAGAAGCTGTTTCAAAAGACATGAAAAACGAAAAGATGAAACAGCCTACATGGATTTACTAAGTCCAAATCATGGCTGACCAAATCAGTTGCCTTCTACAATGAGATGACTGGCTTTGTAGACGAGGGGAGAGGAATAAATATTTATTTTCATTTTAGCAAAGCATTTGATACCACCTCCCTCAGTACCATTGTAGCCAAACTGGTGAGATACATATTGGGTAAGTGTACAGTATGGTGTGAGGAAAATTATATGGATTGTCATGTTCAGAGGTCAACTGCACAAACTCCAACTGGCTACTCTAAACTAGTAGTATACCCTGGAGACCAGTTCTGGGGCCAATACTATTTAATGTCTTTATGAACAACCTTAATGGGACAGAGTGCACTCTCAGAAAGTTAGCAGGTAGTATCTACTAGGGGGGAAGCAACTGATATGCTAGCATGCAGGATTGCTACTCAGAGAAACCTTGACAGACTAAAGAAATGCCTGAGAGGAACCTCATGAAGTTAAAAGAAAAAGGAAATGCAGAGACCTGTAGCTGTGATGGAATACCCTTATGCAACAATACAGGCTGCAGCTTGATTGCCTGGGAAGCAGCTTTGCAAGAAAAGAACCCGGTGGTCCTGATGAACAAGAAGCTGAATATCAATCATCAGTGTGCACTGGTAGCAAAGGCGGCCAGCAGTATACTGGTCTGCATTAGTAAGAGAGTACCCAGCAGATCAAAGGAAGTAATTCACTCTCTCTGCGTGACATTTGTGAGATTGCATCTGGAGTACTGTATAAAGTTTTGAACTTACCAGTACAAGAAAGACATGGACATACTGTAGCAAGTCCACCATAATGATTAAGAACCTGGAGAAAATTATACATGACAAAAGGTTAGGAGAATTAGGTTTGATCAGCCTTATGAAGAGAAGGCTAAGGCAAGATCTTCTTCCTGTCTAAAACTACCTTATAGGAAGCTATAGAAAAGATGGAGACAGACTGTTCTCAAAGGTACACAGTGAAGGAACTAGAGGCAGTAAACATAAAAACTGCAACATGGGAAACTGGGTATAAAGGAAAACATTTTCACCATGAGGGTATTCAAATATTGGAGCAGGTTGCCCAGAGAGGTTGTGGAATCTCCATCCTTGGAGATATTAAAAGCCCAACTGGACATGGCCCTGAGCACCTGATCTAGTTAGACTTGCTTTGAGACCTGACCTCCAGAGGTCCCTCCCAACCTAAATTATTCTGAATAATTATTCTGAATAATCTGTGAATCCTACTAACACAATAAACAGGACTAATTCACAGGCTCAAGCAACCACCTACAACAGTCCACTGCATTTTCTTGCTAACATGTCCTTTGCTAAAACCCATGCCTGCTACCACTCTCCCAGACTACATCTAGGCATGATTTGGAACACAGCACAAGCCAGAAATTCTTCCTGTTGGCAGGATGGATGGGGCCAAACTTCTCTGAACAAGAAAGAAAAGACATAATAGCCATATATCAAGCTAGTCCATGCCACTTTACCTTGGGACCAGAGAAAGGTCCCTGGTTTATTTTATTTAGCTGTATCAATGTAGCCTTAGAGGCAGATGGGGAAACAAGCTAAAGAACTAACAAGCCGTAAAATACGTAGTCAGCAAGAATACAATGCCAATGAGTGACTTAAACAGTGTGATCATTAATAGAACAGAGATATTGAAATTCTCACAGTTTAGAAACAGAACATGATGCTTTCAGACTGATAGCTTGTATATCAAAACATGAAAAAGCTTAGGCCTATCCAAAATAGGTCATTAGCTATTCAGCAGTTTTGAGGTTTTTAAAATATAGATGAGGTCATGGGAAGTCCCAAGGAATGAAAACAAAAGGCCCAAAGGATGCTCATTCTCAGTGTAAATCAGTCTGTCAGGGGACAACATTTATCAGTCCATCAAAAGAGTAGGTCAAATTATTCAGTTATTCTTGATAGATGTGAACTTAAAGATGATTCTGAAATTTCTTGGATAGATTCTATGATAAGCATTTACCAAAGGTAACTAACAAATTGTACATTATGACAGCTGCTTTGTGTAAGCTCTAACCCATCACCAATAACCATACCCAGTGAGAGAACGCTTGAATGAAACACATATGTGCTAAGATACATTAGAAATGTAGGATTTCTATCAGAACAATTAACAATGATTTCTGAATTTTTTTGGTAATCTAAATTCACAAATAGCTATTTTCAAGTTAACAACTATACAAGTGCAAAAAGAATCTTCTATAAATGACAGCTAACAAGATTCAATGGGAATTCATCGCTCAAAGTGACTATTCATTTAACCCTCACTCATTCCTTCAGCAAATTGTTCAAGATACGTAGGTATGAAAGACTGCGGCTAAAATTTCAAATCCACAGATTCAAGATTTTTAATCTACATACTTTGGTGTGTTCAAGATAAATTAGAGATCTAAAGGAGAGACTGAAAATCTGCAATTCTAACTCTAGGTGACATAGAACTGTAATGTATTACTTTCTTTTCTAAACTTCTTGGTAAGTGACTTGTTTTTAACCCAGCAATGATTGCATGGATAACATACCTTTTGAATTACCAGGCTTTCTGCAAATCAAGTCATGAACATTTTTCTGAAATGCAAGCTACCAGGATTTCACTTTTGTAAGGTCCAGAGAAATCAAGTTATTTCAGGACCGCAAGATCTGATTTATGAAGGGTGGTTAAAAGAACAAACATCTAGAGAAACTTCATATAAAGTACTATATTTATATGATAATGTATTTACATATAAAAACACATTTACATATACATACACATAAATACATATAAAAGCATACAGACATGCTAGCTGTCTAAATAATGTTTACTAATGCATGTTCAAAATGGTAGATTCCAAATTTTTGTTCAGAATTATAATTTCCACTGAAGTAGTGAGAATTTCTAACACGCTTTTAAATAAAGGTCTTGGGCCTTAAAATAAGGCAGAGTTATTTACAGAAATAGTGAGAGACACAGCTGAGCATGGAACAGACCTATGGAAGGCTGTATAAAATGAAAAGCTTATGGTTAGTAAGATAAGCCATAGAAATATTCCAAAGAAACACTGTAAGCTCTATCAAGTAAAAACGTTTAAAATATCATGGATAAAACACTACAGAAATGTACTGGCAAGAAGCTGGACTAGATGTTTTCCATGCCTGACTCCAGTGATGTAATTTGCCTCCTGTTAATTACTTGTACCTCAGCAAACACATTTTTAACTTCATTCATTGCACATACAATACCACTTGGGTAATATTTTGTCTTGTGACCATGTTGCTCAACTATCAGAAAACATTTTCAGTCAAACCAAGTAAATGAAGAGCACCTGCTTAGTGTGCTGACTCTAACAAACAGATTGTAAGCTGTATCTAAAAAAGTAGTGTTAACAAACTACCACCTGATAAAGCATCACTCTAAGACAAAATATCTAGGATAATTCAGTTCAATTATAAATCTGATTAATTTCATCTGCGGGTGCATTCAGTCTAAATCAGTACACAAACAATACAGTTTACACTTTTGTGAGCACTGGCTTTTTCAATAATTATATTGTTCTACTTTCTGGTGCAGCATCTAAAGTTTCATCAACTTTAGATCAGCTGAATACTTAAGATGCACATTTTATGAGTACTTCTGGAGCCACACTTTTTTTTTATATAAAGTTTTCGCAACTAAAAATTTAATTTAACTGAAAAAGAATGTCAAAGGAAAAGTGTATGTGTATATATGAATGACTTTCTAGTTATTTTTTTAATGCAATAAAAGTTCAGCAAAACCTTAAATAAATTCTCATTTGATTTCTATTAATACTATGGGTTATGGTAAGAGGCCAAAAATACTTCTAGTGTAAACAATATATCATGTATTTTATACACAGTGACTGAAGTCCATTTTAGATAAAGTGAAATTCTAGGAATTAAGTATAAGTCTGGTATCAAAGTGGATTAGGATAATTTTGTTTCATACAAAATGGCATTCTTGACCTATATACCCATATAGATGCATAAAAAATTCAATTCTCATTAACACAATACAGAGCAGTCTTTATTTCAACACACATTTAACATGTTTAATTGAAAATACTTGATCAGTTGCATTTAAAGCATAGATAGACTTGTGTAAGAATCTGTACTGTTTACTCTTTGTTACCAGAGGCATTTCACTTAGGTGTAATTCAAGATGACCAAAGCAAGGAAACTAATCTCCTTACATTACCTATGGAAACTATGAGTCTCTCACAGGTATAATAGGATGATTCAGAGCATGTAAAGCACACACATAAAGTGATCAATATGAATAAATCTCTGAAACAGAGATTATATAGGGCCTATTTATCTGAGTCTATATAGGTCTTACTCTATCTGGTAGAGAAGCTCACCAAGACTTATCTTCAGGAAAACTTAATTAAAATATTCAGAAATACATTAATCTTTATAACTTTTCTCAAAAAAAAAAAAAAAAAAGTCTGACCATTACTGTATTTCACAAAAGCTACTGGTAAGACTAACCAGCTCCACTCTGGCTTAATATGCTAGCTCAGTTTAAGAGTTAATAAATGAGAATTTCAGATTTTGCTTCTAATACAGTCTTGAGAAATTGATATGTTCCACAATAGTTTGGACATTTACTTTGGCATCTGTTCATATTATCTGTAATAAAAAACAGTTTAGTGCATAATTTCCTAGGCATAGAAATACAGACATTAATATGTAATTCCCCGTATTTTGAAGATAATTGTTTTTCTTTAAATCATACCTTCAATTTATAAGAAGTCTAACACACTCTACCAGCTGATGTTCCTTTATGAGTGATATAGAATCATAGAATGCTTTGGGTTGGAAGGGACCTTTAGAGATCATCCAGTCCAACCCCCCTGCAGTGAGCATGGTCAGCTTTAACCAGATCAGGTTGCTCAGAGCCCCGTCCAACCTGACCTGGAATGTTGCCAGGGATGGGGCCTCTACCACCTCTCTGGGCAACCTGTTCCAGTGCTTCACCACCCTCATTGTAAAAAACTTCTTTCTTATGTCTAGTCTAAATCTATTCTTCTTTAGTTTAAATCCATTATTCCTTGTCCTGTCACAACAGGCCTTGCTAAAAAGATTCTCCCCATCTTTCCTGTAGGCCCCCTTTAAGTACCGGAAGGTTGCAATAAGGTCTCCTCGCAGCCTTCTCTTCTCCAGCCTCAACAACCCCAACCCTCTCAGCCAGTCCTCGTAGGAGAGGTGCTCCAGCCCTCGGACCATTTTGGTGGCCCTCCTCTGGACCCGCTCCAACAGGTCCATGTCCTTCTTGTGCTGAGGGCCCCACAGCTGGACGCAGTACTCCAGGTGAGGTCTCAGCAGAGCAGAGCAGAGGGGCAGAATCACCTCCCTCGACCTGCTGGCCACGCTTCTTTTGATGCAGCCCAGGATTCGGTTGGCTTTCTGGGCTGCAAGCGCACATTGCTGGTTCATGTCCAGCTTTTCATCTACCAGTACCCCCAAGTCCTTCTCTGCAGGGCTGCTCTCAATCCCTTCATCCCCCACCCTGTACTGATACCGGGGGTTGCCCTGTCCCAGGTGCAGGACCTTGCATTTGGCCTTGTTGAACCTCAGGAGGTTCACACAGGCCCACCTCTCCAGCTTGTCCAGGTCCCTTTGGAGGACATCTCGTCCTCCTGGTGTGTCAACCGCACCACTCAGCTTGGTGTCATCTGAAAACTCGCTGAGGGTGCACTTGATCCCACTGTCTATGTCACTGATGAATATGTTAAATAGTACCGGTCCCAGTACGGACCCCTGAGGGACTCCACTTGTCACTGGTCTCCATGTGGACATCGAGCCATTGACCACGACCCTCTGGATGCAACCATCCAACCAATTCCTTATCCATCAAACAGTCCACCCATCAAACCCGTATCTCTCCAATTTAGAGAGAAGGATGTTGTGGGGGACTCTGTCAAACGCTTTACAGAAATCCAAGTAGATGACATCCATTGCTTTTCCCTTGTCCACTGAGGCATCACTCCTTCAGAGAAAGCCACTAGGTTGGTCAGGCAGGACTTGCCCTTGGTGAAGCTGTGCTGGCTGTCTCGAATCACCTCCCTGTCTTCCATGTGCTTTAGCATAGCTTCTAGGAGGATCTGTTCCATGATCTTCCCAGGCACAGAGGTGAGGCTGACAGGTCAATAGTTCCCAGGGTCCTCTTTTCTTCCCTTTTTAAAAATGGGAACAACATTCCCCTTCTTCCAGTCAGCAGGGACTTCACCAGACTGCCATGACTTTTCAAATATCATGGAGAGTGGCTTGGCAACTACATCAGCCAATTCCCTCAGGACTCTGGGGTGCATCTCATCAGGTCCCGTAGACTTGTGTACTTTGAGGTTCTTCAGGTGGTCTCAAACCTGATCTTCCCTTACAGTGGGAGGGGCTTTACCCCCTGGTCCCCATCTTGTGGTCCATCGATTTGGGAGGGGTGAGGAGAGAGTTTGCCGGTGAAGACTGAGGCAAAAAAGTTGTTGAGTACCTCAGCCTTCTCCTCGTCCGTTGATACACGTTTGCCTTTCTTGTTCATCAGTGGGGGTATGCTTTCTTTAACCTTCCTTTTTCCAGTTGACATACCTGTAGAAGCCCTTCTTGTTGTTCTTTACGTCCCTTGCCAAATTCAGCTCCATCCTCGCCTTGGCCTTCCTGACCTCCTCCCTACACCACCGGGCAGTTTCTCTATACTCCTCCCAGGACACCTGTCCCTGCTTCCACTGCCTGTGCAGTTCCCTCTTACTCTTTAGTTTGACCAGCAGGTCTCGACTCAGCCATGCTGGTCTTTTCCCTTCCTTGCCTGATTTCTCACACTTGGGGACTGATAGCTCTTGTGCTTTATGGAAGGTGTCCTTAAAGATCTGCCAGCCCTGTTCTATTCCCCTGTCCCTGAGGACCATCTCCCAGTGGGTCTTTCTGACTAACTCCTTGAAGAGCTGGAAGTTTGCTTTCCTAAAATTTAGGGTCCTGACTGTACTCCTCACTTTTCCCATATCCCTCAGGAGTGTGAAGTCCACCAACGCATCATCACTGCAGCCCAAGCTGCCTCCAGTCTTGACATCACCGATGAGCTCACTTGCATTGGTGACCATCAGGTCCAGTATTGCATCCCTTCGGGTAGGGGTGCCTATTACCTGGCTTAGGAAGTTGTTGTCTATGCATTCTAGGGATCTCCTGGATTGCCTACAGCTTGCCATGTTGCTTTTCCAGCAAACGTGGGGGTGGTTGAAGTCCCCCAGCAGGACAAGAGTCTGCAAGCACGAAGCCTCCCAGAGCTGGAGGAAGAAGGCTTCGTCAGTGGACTCTCCTTGATCAGGAGGCCTGTAGTAGACACCAACCACAAGGTTCCCTTTGCTGCCTCTGTCTCTGATTCTTACCCATAAGCTTTCGACCTGCTCATGGCTATTCTTCAGGGATATGGTAATGAATATTTTAAAAGCCTAAAAGACTGGAAAAAATCTTTAATATTTAGTGTTGATGTTATTTTCCTATTTCTCCCGATCAGTATTATCAATAACTTATGGTTAAATAATGTATCTTCTACACCTTTCAGGACTGAGCTCGTTTACTTAGGCACTAAACCAATTAACTGCAACTGTAGAACAATTTCAAGGTAATAGATTGAGAAAACAGGCTAGAGACAGTGTTGCAAAAAATATAGAAAATCAGGTTTGAATTTTAATCACAATATGTCACTGTGAGGAACAAAAAATCTGAGCTGTATTAGCAGTTCTGGCAATATTCAAGAGAAATCCAATTCCAGAAAATTGACAAAGCACCCAATAACATTAAATATTTGTTAAACACTTTTCCAGTTGAATCCTAATCAAGCCAATAGATTGTCCATATTGCTAATACGATTATTCAACGTTCAGTCTATGGATTTTCATAAGAAGAAAAAATAACAATTTCCCTGTTATAATTACTACTTTCATCCTGTGCTGCCAAATGCTCCACCACTGTTAATTTTTTTTTTTTTCAGGTAAACAAAACTTCAGAAAAAATGTCAACTTTTAATGAATTCAATGTCTTTTAATTCAAAAAAATTAAACTGAAACAAAGTAAAGCACAGAATTATTCACTGGATTCTTGGTGGGTCTCTGTTAATTAAAAAATTATAAGGAAAAGAAATAGAACTCTAAAATTAGCAACAGGCACAAATTTTAAAAGATACCAAATAACTGAAATAATTTGTCCATGTAAATAGAAACTTTGCACTGGTATCAAACTAAACTAAATTTCATTCTTACTTCCATACACATATTTTCATTACACCAGTAAGGATACATTTATTTTAATCCAGAACAAAATCATTTAAAGTGTTAGATTAGCAATCAAGTTTTCATTTTATTTCTGCACAAGACAGAACTTTAAATACATAATTAAAATTGAGATAAAGATTAGCTTGTTTCCTGAATACAGATGTTTTCCAGGATTGCAGCCTAAGATTATTAACGTGCTATGATATATAGCTTTAAAAATTCCTAATCCTAAAAAGACAAACAATGCTGTATCATCCATGTCAATACTTAATTTTACTTGCCTTTTTTTTTTTACACCCTCTAATGTATTTTTAGCAAATGAATCCTTATATTTAATGATGAAATTGCCTCTTCACAATGGATAATTATCCATTCACATTGGTTTATTACCCAATTCTACTGAGCAATAGCTGAGTTTGTATATAAGAATCCCTACAAGAGTCAGTCATATATGCTGATTTTGTAATACTGTGCATAGGCTTAAACAGAACATTACTAGCAACACCACAATGATTCTCCATTTCTACAGTATAGCCTTCATGCTTTCTATAGGTAAAGTACTACTAATAATAAATCCTTTCAAATGCTAACATATTGTACAAATCATGCAAATATGCAATACTATCCATTTAACCCCAAATCATAAAAATATGCAAGAAAAACTAAAGTAAAATTATTTTTTTTAATAAATTTCAACAGGACTGCATTTGCTAGACGTCTGTAAAACAAATTTTGTATGGTCTGTGCAGCATGAGGTATTACTGTTGGTAGTCAGAAATACACCTGCTGAAGAGTAAAACTTGGATTTGAGGAAACTAAATGCTCAAAAATGTAGTGTTTAAAGCAAACCTGGTTGTGCACATTTCAGAATAAAGTTATATTAGATGCTTGCCTGTTAATTGCTCCTTGCCTCTCTAATGCAGTATTTTCCTAACATCTCTCTAGTAGAGGTTTCATTTCCACTCTGCATCTAAACAGTTGTGTATATGCCAGCAGCAAAAAGTAGAGAAACATCCACCCTCTGTGCCTCCAAAGTAAAGGTGCCATCCTGAGTCAATTTATCTGACTTTCACTTACAGATGTAGAGGGAATACACACCAAGTAAAATGGGTCTAACATACACTAGCAAAGCTGACCTACCACAGTCTAACTCAATAGATTTGTTCCCTATTTTATCTGAGTCATGTTTGCTCATTACCTGCTAAAAGTGAGATGGTATTATGACTTTATTTTAATTAGTAATGCAGAGATAGTACAACTATGAAAATTGATGCACATTAGATTATTGCTCATAATTCATCAACAGAATCTCTCATTAAGGGCCTCTTCCCACCACCATTATCTACCTCATGCAAGGTAAAAAGAGAAAATCTGTCCCTGAATTCAGTCAGTCATGATAAAAACAGAACTAAAGAACACCATATTTTCAAACTCACTTTAAATCATAGCAGTTTTCCTAACATAACATTATTTTAGCTTCTAATTGCTAGATCTAGTTAGGAAATTAATTTTTGTCTCAATACTAATTTCAGTATTTTTAATTTAGTTCATGTTCTGATAGAAAAAGGGAAATCAAATGATTGGAAAAAATTCATAGAGCTCTGAAAAGGTTTAAATCCAAAATTACCCAATTCCTGATTGAAAAAGAAAAACGGTCAATTGAAACTCACTCTCTCCACTGAAAAGCTATGATTTTTAGTCACATTACATTTTCTGATAGTTCAATTTTTCACATAAATATTACCACTAAACCTACTTATTGTTCTGCATATTACTGTTCATGAGTATGACATTATGTTTATTATCATATACAGTTTTCAAAATCTTTCTTGAGGCATTTCTTGGGGGCTTTCACACTGACACAAGGGTTGGGAGCTGTACAAATTCTGAATATGTCAGTAGCCTCATATACAGCCTGCAATGTGAGAAAGAACTGCATTCCAAAGCCATTACTTACTAAGTATATGCTCATAAAAATAGTCCAGGTTTACTCATGCTAGAAATGTGGTAGCACATTCTGTACTATTGTTTTCTAGCTGAACTTATGCTTACATTTAAATATACATATATTTTCCCCAAAATTACAGTACTTCTTTTAGCCAGCTGCTCGGGATTCTTCTGTTCAGAAAACAGTAGCTGGTTTTTTTAATTAAACCTTTTCCTGAATATCCTCAGAGGCGGAGTATCCACTTCAACCTATGCCAAAAAGTGTACAGTAGTTAATCCACTGAATATTTAACTGCAATATCATTATCAGCATTTTCAAGATTGGTTTCATTTGGAGTTTTACACATTGAAAATGCATAAAGAAATAATATTTACTTTTCACTTACGCAACTGCTGCAATTGTAAATTCTTTCAAGTAACACATATTTTAAAGGTATTTAATTATTTCTACAGTATTCCTACACTTTTTCTAAGAGTTATAGAAGTACACAAACTGAAGAGCTTTTTTTCTGTAAGCAATGTAATAACCTATGTCTTGATATTCTGAATCAATATCTCAATTTTTTTGCCATAAATATGTGTGGTTATACCTGCATTTGTGCATGCATATGCACACTCATACAACAAAAATACTGAGGGATCTATCTTTGGATTCAAGTCTGAGAGCAAGACTCAAGTTTTTCTGGAATCTATCTTCTAAATACAAGGAGACAGCATTGAGTGGCTTTGCCTCTTATGCAGGCAAACATAATCTCAGTGAGTTCAGCTTGTAGAAATAGTGTTAGCATGGTGGTCTACAGAGAAAGAGAAATGAAAGAGAAGGCAATAATGGTGGCCAGTAGTCAGCCCCCAGTCTGAGGGAGCATTATATTTTATTTCCTCCTACAGCAGGCATTTACTCAATCGTGCAATGTGAACACAATTTCAGTCAAAAACAGATGAAAGAGACTCATGCCAAACTCTTTCATAACTCAGTGTCTTAGGATAACGTCATAAGGCCTGAGTTTAAACCCATTCAAACTAAGGGCCAGGACTTGTATCACCTATCTTGCCCTTATCAGTTCAGATGGCTCATACCTGGCATTCAGGGTTTTGTGGATCACAATCTGAGATTTCCTATTTTCCACATGCATTCTACAGGAATTTTAAATGACTGTACTGAGGCTACAAATTTGACTAAATAACATCATGCTTAAAACGTAGATGCTGCAATTATGATTACAAATCTTTGTGATTCCTGTTCACATTTTTTAAAATCATTGAGTAAACTATTAAATTGTCTCAGCATCAAGTGGCACTAGCCCTTCCCAAGTGGTTTCACTCTCAACATTCATATGCTGCAGGTATTTTCATATTGCCATAATCAAAACAGTGACAATGCTCTCTTTAAAATTAATTTGCTTCTTTTTTTTCAATTCATTGATTTAAGTATATAAAGAACCAGTGTAGGCATTCCTTTTATCATAAGTAACACAAAGAGAAATGGTTCAATGACAGAGAGATTCTGACATAGCAGCTATGCTTTTCGGATTAGTCATTATCTCATAAAGCATATGTATAGAATGATTTTATTAATCTTACTGAAGTCAATGATAAAGCACACCCTAATTTCAGTGAAACCAGGATTTTTACCAGGGAAATCATCACATGAACCCTAATATCTGCCTTTTCCTTTACAATGCTGTTAAAGAATGAGTAAAATCTAAGTCAAGTTTGTAAAAGACAAGTGACTATTTGAGGTAGAATGAAAATAAATATATTCAGGCAAAAAGACTTACATAAAATGACTTATTTCTCTTGCTTCCATAGGTATTCACAAGAAAATCTCTGTGGCTGTATTGCATTTTAATTTTTGGTTGCAAAAGGAAAAGGGAATAACGTTTGTATCTACAAGTCAAATGGAGTTCAATTTTCAGTTAAAATTGATTCAATGATGCTGCAATTTCATGAGGTGCTACTGTAACAATGACAGAAATCTGATCACTGAATCCTACAGGAGTCCCATCATCTTTTAATAATACAGATATCCTGAGGTAAATGGTTCGTTGAAATTTCAGCCACATCAGAACCAAACAAAAACCCAAGCTCATGCAAGTCTCCATTCCAGCCTTTAATCAAACCTAGATTAATTGGTTCCATGTTCAGAATCAAATGCAAAATACTTTACATTCTGCATTAAAAATCTAACCTACATTTAAAATATGCACTCACTCACACTTCAAAAGCAAGGAAATGTAACCTCAGTCACAGTACTTCTGGTATGTGCTGTACTTTCTTCTTCTTGCACATTCTCACCTGGAACCTTCATACATAAAAATCAAATTAGATCTTCCTAATTTACAGAGTTTGTATACTAGTCATTAAAACATCCCTTTTTCTAGTTTCATTCTAACTTTTATAATTAATTTAAACTTAAATTTTTTCCGTACTTTTAACTTATATTCAGTAATAATATACAAAGAATGAAATACTAATTCTTTAATTTGTGAATCAGAATCTATACAAAATAAGTATTTACATCTATATTAAGAAACAGAAGGTCTGATCTGAAGACCTTATTCAAGTCAAAACTCTTTATTTGGCTTCAGGGAAAGGTATACACTTCAGCAAGGTTTTTGCTTAAATAAGAGCTGGAGGATTTGGCTTAAAGTAGTAAACTACTGAATTATGCTAATTTCATATTCACAAAGACTCTTATTTAGCCCAATCAAAATTACTGTTCATGTATGAAAGTGAATTAGAACAACCATAGGGAACAAAAGTATCACAATGACAATACTAAAACCATTATAACCTTATTCCACTAAACAGAAAAAGCTAATATTTATCCTATTATAAGGTTATTGAGAAAACACTTATTTTAAAGAAGCAAGGCATTAGAATCCTGATTTACAATCTTTTTAAAATTTACAGGAATTTAAACAAGCACTGTCTTGGATTTGTGGCATCTTCACCAATGAAAACAGAGACAACACATTTTCTGCAGGTTTTTTAGGATTTTGACAAAATTAATTGTCCCTTCTTGCTCTTCTCCTGGCACATAGACTAAGTGTGCTGGGCAACATTCCATTCATATTTTTAGCATGCCATCATCACAACTTCTTTTTGACTAGCAGAGGACAATAAGCAGTAGTCTTTGGTCCACAGTCCAAATGCTTAATTTCCCTTTCAATATTGTAATAAACCCTTATCTGTAAAAATACAGAAGTTTTACTTTTCAAAGACAAATGTAAATGTGTTGGATTTGATAAAAATATTTAGACGCAAACTTTCATTGAACACACTGAGTAAAGAGGATGAGAACCAGAGAAATAAAAATTACATAGAAGTAGATTTAAAAATTAAATAGAAATAAAAGGCTTTGTTTGAGAAGAACACTGCAATACTTAGAGAAAATTACAGGAATCTTATTAATTAAAGTAATAAAATAAATATTTGAAAACTACACAACTAAATACTTTCCAAGGAAAGTATCACTCAAAGTAAAGATGTAACATTCTAGCAACACAAAATAGCTCTTCTGAAACATTGATCTTACGCATATTGGTTCTCCAAGCAAAGAAAAATATTGACATAGCCCCACAGCTGTTTACCTTGTAATGAAGAAAAGTTAGCATCATAATTTTGTATGAATATGCTCCAAAAATGAGCATGTTTTTACATAGATATTTATTGTGCCCATTTATTCATACTTAACGTTCTTTTTCTTATTTCACTTGTTTCTATTTTTAAATCTTTGTCTATTGTTTTTGTTTCTATCTCTGAATTCTCTTAATTTCTCCAGCTCTTCTTCCATTTGTATCTTCTGTATCTGTCCATCCCATTCTTTCCCAAACAATTGGCTTCCTATACTTTCCTTCTTCCTTATTTTCCCTTTCCTTTTATGTTCCCATTGCATTTCCTGGTTACTCAATCACATCTTTTCCAACTATACCCTCAAGTGTAATATACTGCTGTCTAGCTTTGCAGTTATTTTGGCATAGATTATTTTAGTAAAGATCATTTCAAAAAGAACCAGTGGCAAACTAAGTGTATATAAAATGGCAACATATAATCTCAATTGACCTTACACAATGGGTAGTCAAATGGAAAAAGTAAGCAGGCTGAAAACAGCTTCATACACACAAAAGACTAAAGTAGGAAACTAAACTATAAAAGATTATAAAGCTGGTACTGTTGTTAGTTGTAGTAGGCAACTATCTTCTAGATGTTGCTCTGGTTTTTACATTTATGACCTGCAGTTAATTATGGAGCAATTGTGCTTTAATGCTAAAAGCTGTGTGAACTTTCTAGTAAAATCTTCAGTGCTGATGCTACTTCATGAGCAGTATCTGTTCAGTGAATAAACAGATTACTTCACCTTTCTGTGCTGTCAATATGGCACCTTTCACAAGCTTTGAATTCCCTTTAAAATATAAAAATAAAGAATTCACTGTCAGAACAGGTTTGACCTGACAGATGAATTGAGTGAGAGATTTCAGAGAGGGTGATAGTTCATTGCCCTTCAGCAATCTCTCTCTCATCTGTGCTGAAACTGAAAGACACTAGCATATTTAATCAGATATTTTTTGCAAAAAAGAAACATAAAAGCTTTCTTTTATCTCAATCTCTTCCAAATATAAAGAAAGATAAAATAAAATACTACAGTATCCTGACTAGTACATTTTCCTCTTTTTTCTCTATTTTTAAAGTATCTACTACTCCATTTCTGCCTTATATGCTTGGGCACATCTCAAGTATAGAATCACTAAGGAGATATTTAAAGAACAAAATAGCTTTTTTTTTTTTAGATTTTTTTAAACAATATAGATATAATGCCATAAAATCAAAAAAAGTTCTTTATTTATTGTAACTATTATAAAAATGACTAAGGTGTGAAAATGTACATGCATATAGAAGTGCCATTAATTAACCTAAATATTGCATTAAATTTAATACAATAAATTAATTTAATGAATTAATGTTTTAATGACTTAATGATCATGAGTTAACAATATATCATAGAATCATAGAATCATTTAGGTTGGAAAAGACCATTAAGATCATCCAGTCCAACCATTAACCTACACTACCAAGTCCACACTAAACCAATCAAGGGTAGACTCGACTAAACCATGTCCCCAAGTGCCACATCTACCCGTTTTTTGAACACTTCCAGGGATGGGGACTCCACCACCTCTCTGGGCAGCCTCTTCCAATGCTTGACTAGTCTTTCCATGAAGAAATTTTTCCTAATTTCCAACCTAAACCTCCCCTGGTGCAGCTTAAGCCCATTTCCTCTCGTCCTATCACTAACTACTTGAGAGAAGAGACCAACACCCACCTCACTACAACCTCCTTTCAGGTAGTTGTAGAGAGCCATAAGGTCTCCCCTCAGCCTCCGCTTCTCCAGGCTAAACAATCCCAGTTCCCTCAGCTGCTCCTCATAAGGCCTGTGCTCCAGACCCTTCACCAGCCTTGTTGCCCGCCTCTGAACACGCTCCAGCACCTCAATGTCTTTCTTGTATTGAGGGGCCCAAAACTGGACACAGTATTCCAGGTGCGGCCTCACCAGCGCCGAGTACAGGGGCACAATCACCTCCCTGCTCCTGCTGGCCACACTATTCCTGATACAAGCCAGAATGCTGTTGGCCTTCTTGTCCACCTGGGCACACTGCTGGCTCATGTTCAGCTGGTTGTCTACCAACACCCCCAGGTCCTTTTCGGACAGGCAGCCGAAGCAAAATTTTTCATATGTGGTCCTCTGTATTGTTTTTTTTTGAACTATACATGTGAAATGTTCCTGTTTATTATTGTTTTTAATAAGGAAATCTATATGCTCTTAATGATCATTAATATAATTTCTGATTTGCCTGGATAGATTAGAATCAGTTCAGCCTTTTTTTAGTGATAGGGCTTAAGGGTCTATAGAAAATGTGTGTACATCCATTCAGCACAGCACAAAAATTCAGCACAACACATTCTAACCCTGCCAGAAAAGAAGTACACGAAAACCTGGGTGTTCTCTTGAGCTCACTTCTGAGTGGCAGCCTGGTGTACACTATTCTGCTCTTTCTCTACCATGAGAAATGATTTTGATTTACCAATCAAAACCCAAACAAACCAAACAAAAAGTTGTATGAGCTCATGGATGAGGGTTTGTATTTTAATTCCACTGTTTTGTCAGAGTACAAAGGAGTAGTGGAATCATAAACCTGTCTGGCAGAGACTCAATAACCATGAGAAAACATTTTAAAACTTTTATTTAATCTTTTTTACCATGGAGTCATGAGGTCAGTTTAAAGTATCCAGCTTATTTTCCTCATGTTCTAGCAAAACAATTTTAAAGACTTACTTCAAGAAAAAGCAGCAAGCAGTTCCATCCCAAGGGCTCTGGCCAACTCATCATCACATTACTGAGAGAAATAAATTTGCTTTGACTTTACCTGATCAATAGGCATCTCTACTTGCACATATTTGTCATCGTGTACTTCTGCTCCTTGAATTTCTTCTCTTGGTTCACTTGTTTTAAAGACACTTGATGCTGAACTGTAATGAAAAATTTTGCTTTGAAATTCCAGCATGTTCATCAAGCAATCAAAGGAACTCAGTGTCTTCCTTTATTCTGAACTTTCAACTTTACAATACAAAATCACACTTGAAAAATACCTCTCATGGTTTAACCCCAGCGGGCCACTAAGCACCACAGAGTCTCTCGCTCAGTCCCCCTCTCAGCAGGATGGCAGGAAGAGAATTGGAAGGGTAAAAGCGAGAAAATGCATGGATTGAGATAAGAACAGTTTAATGATGGAAATATAATAAATAAATAATAGTAATCATAGAATCATAGAATCATAGAATCATAGAATGCTTTGGGTTGGAAGGGACCTTTAGAGATCATCCAGTCCAACCCCCCTGCAGTGGGCAGGGACAGCTTTAACTAGATCAGGTTGCTCAGAGCCCCATCCAACCTGACCTTGAATGTTGCCAGGGATGGGGCCTCCACCACCTCTCTGGGCAACCTGTTCCAGTGCTTCACCACCCTCATTGTAAAACAATTTCTTTCTTATGTCTAGTCTAAATCTATTCTTCTTTAGTTTAAATCCATTATTCCTTGTCCTGTCACAACAGGTCTTGCTAAAAAGATTCTCCCCATCTTTCCTATAGGACCCCTTTAAGTACCGGAAGGTTGCAATAAGGTCTCCTCGCAGCCTTCTCTTCTCCAGGCTGAACAACCCCAACCCTCTCAGCCTGTCCTCGTAGGAGAGGTGCTCCAGCCCTCGGATCATTTTGGTGGCCCTCTTCTGGACCCGCTCCAACAGGTCCATGTCCTTCTTGTGCTGAGGGCCCCAGAGCTGGACGCAGTACTCCAGGTGAGGTCTCACCAGAGCAGAGTAGAGGGGCAGAATCACCTCCCTCGACCTGCTGGCCACGCTTCTTTTGATGCAGCCCAGGATACGGTTGGCTTTCTGGGCTGCAAGCGCACATTGCTGGTTCATGTCCAGCTTTTCATCTACCAGTACCCCCAAGTCCTTCTCCGCAGGGCTGCTCTCAACCTGTACTGATACCGGGGGTTGCCCTGTCCCAGGTGCAGGACCTTGCATTTGGCCTTGTTGAACGTCATGAGGTTCACACAGGCCTACCTCTCCAGCTTGTCCAGGTCCTCCTGGTGTGTCAACTGCACCACTCAGCTTGGTGTCATCTGAAAACTTGCTGAGGGTGCACTCAATCCCACTGTCAATTATATATATCATTATATCAATTATATATGTCATTATATATAGGGAGAGAGATTTAAATATACATATATTTGTGGTGGGTTGGCCTTGGCTGGCTGCCAGACCCCCACCCAGCCACCCTCTCACTCCTCAACAGGACAGAGGAAGAAAAGAAGATGGAAAAGCTCATGGGTTGAGCTAGAGGCAGTTTAGGAAGAAAATCAAAAGCTTCACATGGAAGCAAATCAAAAAGATTTGTTTATTCACTCTTTGCCATCGGCAGGCAGACATCCAGCCAGTTCCCAGAAAGCAGGGGCTCAGTACATGTGGTTGCTTGGGAAGACAAATACCATAACCATGAATGTCTCCACATCTTCCTCCTTCTCCTATGCTTTTACTGCTGAGCATGACATCACATGGTATGGGATATCCCTTCAATCAGTCTGGGTCAGCTGTCCTGGCTGTGTCCCCTCCCAACTTCTTGCCTACCCACAGCCTACTGGCCTTTGCAGAGGTCAAAACAGGGTGTTGGAGAGACAGTCTTGACTTGACAGACTGTGTGAGCCCTGCTCAACAATAGCCAAAACATTGGTGTGTTATCAACAGTGTTTTAGCGACAAATGCAAAGCACAGCACCATACAGACTGCTGCAAAAAAAGTTGACTCCATCCCTGCCAGACCTAGTACAACCTCCACCCCTTATTCCATACCATTTGGGTCATGTTCAGATCCCACATTATCTGATACATCTAAGTATTCTATCTATTCTATTTCTCATTCCTGAAATCCCCTCTTAACAACACTTAAAACTTACACTACATACTTAAACCTTCTTTACATCTAACATCCTTAGATGTTAGATTACATAAACATCAAGTTTTATACATCCTTATTAACCTCTATCCCCTGTCCTTTAACATACAGATAGATAGATATTATTCTTTCATTCCATGGGCCTTGCCCCCAAAAATGTCCTAAGAGCAGGTGAGGATTTGAGGCCCATGTGTCAAAATGATCTGTCAGAACAGGAGAAGCAACATGTTGTATGCCGAGACTGGCATGGATTGGGTCATCACTGCACTAATCTGGTTCCTTTTGAAGCTCATTCTTCATCAGTTCAGGTATTAGTTCCTACAACACATAATTTAAATCTTGGATTATTTTTCCCCCAGGGTTAAATATCCTTGAGATACACACCATATATCCTCATTCTTCGGCATTACCCAACAAGCCTACCTGGGTGCTTGAGCAAAGACAATTCAAAAAATGGGCTTGCCTTTTCCCAAGGGGGAACAACCCACAATGCCTTTCCCAGCTCCCACAGAATATAGAGGCTTTGTTTGGGCAGGATGAGGACAGTTAACCAATCTGCCGGTGTTAACTAACCAAGTGGCTTCTGTTAAACTTGCATACCAGTATTTCCATGCCCCAGTGCCCAACACTCTCAGCAGTCTTTAACGGTCCGTTATACAGTTCAATCTTTCCAGTGGTTTGTGGGCTATAGGGGATATGATATTGTAAATATTAAAAATTTCCAAACATTCTGAAAACACATTAAAAAGTGGAAGGAGGAAAAGAAGTACTTCAAGAAAAATGGAAATTTGGGAAAATTAAGAATAACAAAATTATTATTAAATATATTTATGGAACACAAGGTTTATGTTCTCTACCTTCTAATAACATCAGATACTTCTGGTATTTGAAGTGGAGCTGTGCCATACAGTGTGGTACTAGGTATATTCCTTCCATTAATACATATCTACAAAAAAGTTATACATATTATTTACATACAAAGGAGGTTATACGTACTATTTCTGAGATCTATAGAGATCCAACTGTATAGCACATACAGAAAAAAATATTTCTAGATTAAAGGCTTAGCATTAGAAGAGATTATCCCTGTATCTAAACATTATTTCCTATACAGGTTCATTAAACTGCAATTAACATTGTCCTAAAAAGAATCCACAGTTCTCTTTTATTCTGCCATCACAAATACTTGGGTATTTGTGTAAGATGGAGAGTAACTCTGACAGAAAAGACTGAATAATATTCATTCCACAACACTTTATCTCAGAATTTATTTATGTTGCCTTAAGTCATCATGTTATCTGAGGTTACCTTTAGCAAATGCTGTATCTGACAACTTCTCAGGCCTTCCTTTCTTGCTTCTTCCATGCAAATCTGTTTGATTTTTCATCTGCTATTTTTGCATTTTTAATGGATTTTCCTGGAGGTTTACTGCAGGATTCTCTGGGTGCTTGGCTTTGCTGACTAGTGAAACATAGACAGAAAATGTCCAAATGGAGGCTAAACAGTTTTGATATATTGATAATTATGCCAAAATAATTTGTTTCCAGTTGTATTTAGTGTAACCAATACCAATGGTCAGATTTGTTACATCAATAATCTGTTTTACTTCAGTTTCTTAAGTTCTTTTGACTTTGCAATAGTGAGAAAGCAACTGCAGCTCTTCTGCGTATATTCCCATATTTCTATTACAGTGTAAAATCAGCTAGAATGCATGGATTTCATTAGTAAATGTTAAAGTATTTTAGTCCTTAACTTTAAAAAGTTTGTAAGGGATCTTTATACAAAACTACAATACATGATGTGATCACAACTGTTCCTAAAATTTCAAAGAGCAAACCATTAACAACTCATTATCACTCCTCTTAAAATGTAAGTAACATACTGATTACGTAGTATTTTTACATGCTATTCAGTTGGAAGTGTTCTAGCTCAAAAGGACATCATAGCCAGTAAGTTCCCAAATTCTCACTGTGGCCCTACTTCCCTCACCAGCAAGAGGTTATTACCCTTCTGGGTTCCAGTTCCCACTTCTTGAACAATTTCAGGCCTTGCACAATAGTACATATCATGTAAATAATCCTGAATCCTTACATCTTCCTTTTACTTCAAGGCTTGCTGTGACTGATTTGATTGATAGATTTGTTGTTACGAATTCAGGAGTTGTATCAGGCTAGGATTTGTGTTTAATGTCTCAGTGGATTACAAGTAGCCAAAGCTTGTGTGACATCATTGCAGTGTTATTTCTAGTATTATGATTAACGCATATGGAACTGTCATATATAATAACATATCTGCCATATTACTAGCAGAAAACAAGAGAAAAAAATAAGAAAAAGCCAATTGCACAACATAAAACCTGAGGCATATAAAAATCCCATTGAAGGTAAAATATAAAGTAATATTAGTCATGAAAATGTTTTTATTTTCATAATGTGGTCTTTCACATGAAGAGAGATTTTTAAAGAATGTAGCTGTGAATTTAGGCAAGATACAAAAAAGAAGGATTATAATAAAAGCCTATAAAATAATAAGTAGAGCACAGGTGGCATTCATCTTAATTCAAGAACAGCAGAATAGCCAATAAAATTACAACACTGATAGAAACAAATGTAACTCTTATTACATGACAGACACTCTCCATGTAGTTCTTACTGTCAAAACAATGAATATATCTCAGTAACGTTTAGAGAATGGTTACGTTTATGCACATTTACATTAACCTATAAACTACAAAATTTGTGTAATAACTCTGGCATATAAATCAAACTTTGGCTGACAACATTAAAGGCAAAATTCCTTTATAAATATTACTTAGCTCCCTCCGCAATTACCCAGCTCTAACAAGGTGAGGGGAAGACAGTTCTCAGGCTCACATACTCTATGGCCTCATCACTGATCACTGAAGTGCATGCTGTGGGTTTGAAACCCATCAAGCTAAGAAAAGATTATGAACTCAGGACTCCCATTTTCCAGGTAGGTCTTTTGACAGCTATATAATTTATGAAAAGTACTACTCTCTTCCATCTGCACCCCTTTCCCTGTGTTTTCTGAAAGAGGACAGTGGACAGTTCCCTATACCCAGATGGTAACAGGGACACAGACTCTGAAGGAAGTGTTAGACCATGAATCTCCATTTCTCAGAGGTGACTATTTCAAGGTTTCATGTCAGCAGCTAACTCCAGGCAAGTAACAATATTTCCGATATACCCCTTTTATTAGCATTCTCTGCTAGCTGGTCTACACAATGCTCCATGATGTGTCAGCTATTTTAAGCCCCATTATGCAATGCCCAAGAACTTCCTTATGTGTCCTTCCCCATCATTAACTGCACAGGTTGCAGTGGATAGTCTTTCACTCCAAAAAAGCAATTCTAATAAAACTGTGACAAAAACTGTCTAAGACAATCAAGCCCACTCTGAATGAAAAACCCCTCAGCCAGTAGAGCTAAGACAGTAATTCATTCGGGAGCACAAGCCAGCAGCAGGAGCAGGCTGGAGGCAGCAGCCTCTTCAGTGGCACTGCTACAGACAGAGAATGAGTAATGCTCTGACCTAGGAGCATGTTCCAGCTTCAAAGCCAGGTCCAGATGTGTTCACTGGCTGTATCCCAGCTCCATGCCACCACACAATCCAGGCACATGTAATCTCAAAAATATATGTACACCTTGCCCTGGTTTCCATAAGAAAGGGGACTGCACACACTCAGCTTAGAGGACAACCAGCTGATCAAGATGCACAGTGGATCATCTGTATCCACTATTTAGGTGCAAAATCTCAAGTCTTCTCAGTGAGCAAAGAAATTATAACAAGCATTTTTAAATTTAATTCCAACATATGGGCCCCCAAATTTATTTGTTTTCTTAATTTGCATCTTAGTGTCTAAAACTCTTTCTGAGTTTGTGCCAGAAGACTTTTCTATAAACCTCACGCTATCTGTAGGAAAGCAGGAGACTAGGAATCTAGAAGCTTCAGGGTGTTTTACCCATTACTTGCTCACAAGCCTAACAAGAAATCTGAAAGCACAAGAATCATCTTTTTCCCTAGCCTGAAACACTCTCAGTGAATGAAATAACAAAATCTTTTTTATCTTCTAAAAATTAATACTAAATCACATACTCTTCTAGTGCAGATCAGAGAAGTAATAAATTCAACATGAGGAAACTAAGCAGTATGAGGACTTGGGGATGAGGATAAATGTAAAAATAATATGAAAAATACACTCAGTAAGATACTTTCAGGTTTAAAACATACATGTATTTTCATAACTGTCTACATTTTATGTACATAAAGCGCAAATATTTAAATCCATACAATCTGCATTCAAACACAAATTACAGTAGTTCCATTTTCTTGCCAGTTATTATTGTAGTGGTATAATATTTCACAGTTTTGACAATATATTTTATATAAAATACCTGAAACATACTATAGAAACATCTTTAAAATGTATATTTAAAATTCATGTTTTAAATTTCTCTTGCTTTTTTTTCCTTAGGTCTTCCGGAAGATGCTTGTGATTCACCCTACATGCTAAAAGGGAAATAATAAGCAATTTGTCAATTTTGAATGAAAAGTGTTACAATGAATGTCCATTCTTTTTCTGTTTTTTTAAACGAAAGTATTCCTTCCATCCACTGAGCAGTTTCAGCAAGGAGAAAGGAAAGTATTTATAACACAATAAGAGATTGTATTTAAATGGTAATACTTCTAGATGCACGTTAATGTTTTACTTTCTATACAAACTATTTTCCCCTACAGATGGAATATAATAAGGAGCTAAGTGATTATTTTATAAAGTTAAGAAACAGATATATTAACTGTATGAGAGACATTAGCCAAGTAGCCAGCCTGAAAGCAATCTGTCTTTACAGACTCCTACTGCAACAAAAAATCCCATTAGCTAGTACTTTCTGATTTTCTTAGGAGTCAAAACAGAAGAAAGATATATTCAGATCATTCATTTGCAAGGTTGAGGCATTTAATCTTAACTATACGTTACAAGAGAAAATAATTAATTCCGCTCTTCAGTGATAACCCTAAATCCTACTCATCACAATCTGAATTGTTGCTGAATATTATAAAGTTGATGCAGTTATAAAATTATTATGAGCAGGTGTACAAGATTTGCTTAATTTCTTTCCCAGTACCATAATTTTTTGCGTAAAAGTCTTCCCACAAAACAGCCAGCGTAATTTTACCAAAGTAGTGGCAATAAAATAGTTGTCAACATGATGAAAATGTTGTCTTTTACATTGAAATTTTGAAGACATAAAGAAATTTCAACTAAATCAGCAGGGTGTCTTGTGAAGTACCTAGACACTACTGTGAAGCATTTTCATAAAGTATTTAGACACTGGTAAATGGTATGAAATCATGAAGTTACTTGATTTAGATCCCCAAAAGACTTCCAAATGGTAGTCACTTCTGCTTTCCATAAGTCTTGTCCAGATTTACATTCCTTATGTAGAAGTAAGATGTTGAAGTGTCACAGAGCAAACCACCTTGAATTATCAATATTCAATAATTACGTGAATTCTTTTCATAGGCTCATAAACTAGACATCAGTTTTAAAGTAGACTCAACTGATACTTAAGACAGTCCAATAGAAATACTGTTATAATAAAAATCAGATTATTTATGCATTAGTTCTAAAACCAGAGGAATAAATTCAACTTATAAGCAGTTTTAAAACCAACTCTAAGCACTGTAAATCATAATGTGTTTTGTAGTTATTCAATTCAAGTAAGCACTAACAATAAGTAATGATGTTTATGCAGTCCCATTTTTATACTACAGGTATCTGTATTTAATTTTATTAGTATTTTATTTAATTTTATTTTCTGTAGAACTCTAATTCTTCAGGAAGCTGATTTTGGAACCAGAAGAACACATGATATTGTAATGGTATTATGAATTGCTCATGGAGGTACATTAAGACAGATTGGGAAGAAACATAAATAAAAGAATACATAGTTTGTCCTTTTTCCATGAATTTAAGCAGTTCACACATTTAGACATTTATTTGTTAGATGATTCATTATTTGCAGTATGACCAATTGCCATATCAAGAAAATGGTACTGTAACAGCAAACTTGACTTTCCAAAGAAAAAATATTAGCAGACCTAGCAAGAATTATTACTCACAAATGGAAAGTTTAGCAGGCTGAGCAAAAATGCCAAACACATCAAATTAAAAATGTAATCAAACTATAAAGATAAAACATATGCCAACCACAGAGATATCTGCTTTCAATAACTGTGAAAGCAGTAACACTATTATACCAAATCATACTACAAAAGGAATGCAACACCATGCAGGTAATAAAAATAATTTTGCAAAAGGCAAAAGCATATTGCTCTGCAAGAAATAAAAGTGCCGGGTCCTGCACTTCGGTCACAACCACCCCATGCAATGCTACAGGCTTGGGGAAGAGTGGCTGGAAAGCTGCCTGGCCAAAAAGGACCTGGGGGTGTTGGTAGACAACCAGCTGAACATGAGCCAGCAGTGTACCCAGGTGGACAAGAAGGCCAACAGCATCCTGGCTTGTGTGAGGAATAGTGTGGCCAGCAGGGGCAGGGAGGTGATCGTCCCCCTGTACTCAGCACTGGTGAGGCCGCACCTGGAATACTGTGTCCAGTTTTGGGCCCCTCAATACAAGAAAGACATTGAGGTGCTGGAGCACGTTCAGAGAAGGGCAACAAGGCTGGTGAAGGGTCTGGAGCACAGGCCTTATGAGGAGTGGCTGAGGGAACTGGGATTGTTTAGCCTAGAGAAGAGGAGGCTGAGGGGAGACCTTATGGCTCTCTACAACTACCTGAAAGGAGGTTGTAGTGAGGTGGGTGTTGGTCTCTTCTTCCATGTAGTTAGCAATAGGATGAGAGGAAATGGGCTCAAGCTGTGCCAGGGGAGGTTTAGGTTGGAAATTAGGAAAAATTTCTTCACGGAAAGGGTAGTCAAGCATTGGAAGAGGCTTCCCAGAGAGGTGGTGGAGTCCCCATCCCTGGAAGTGTTCAAAAAACGGGTAGATGTGGCACTTGGGGACATGGTTTAGTCTAGTCTACCCTTGATTGGTTTAGTGTGGACTTGGTAGTATAGGTTAATGGTTGGACTGGTTGATCTTAAAGGTCTTTTCCAACCTAAACGATTCTATGATTCTATGAAAAAACCTGCCTGAACAAAGCTTTCAAGCAGAAAGGTAGTGGTAAATTGGAATGTGAATTCATCAATATATCATAACTGTAAGTCTTAATCTGTCAGAAAAATATCATAATAGTAGATCTCAATAGGAAATACAACAGCCAAACCAAATAGTTTTGAAGAACCACTAGTCAGCCTGGCCTGAAGGCTCCTCTGTAATGGCCTACCAAAACCACAACTGGAGCCATGTTTGATCCAATAAATCTAGTGTCTTTATTAGATTCATTCCTGTTTGACTGGCATCACATATTTTTCTTTATTTGGATTCCTTTTGATTTATTTTATTTCAGGGTACTGAAAACCCAAACTGGATTTATCAGTGTTGGCAGTCCAATGGTTGGGTTATGAGTTTTGCATATCTCCAAGGATGAAAATCCCACAGCCTTTAAGGGAACCCACTCCAGTGTTTGACTACTCTTATGGTAAAAAAAATTCCTAAAATCTAATCACAATTTCTCATGTTGCAGCTTATGTCTGTTGCCTCTTATCCTTTCACTGTGCACCTGTTAGCAATCAGGATCCAACTTCTCTCTTATTAGGTAATTGAATAGCAATGATGTCACCCTTAAGCTTTCTTTTTTTAAGGCTGAACAAACTCAGTTGTCACAGCCTCTTTTTGCACATCATGATCTCAAGCCCCCAAATCATAGTATCATAATAAACTGAGCTATCTCCCAGTCCTCAGGAAAGGTAATCTGGGCAAGACAGAATATATGTGCTTACCCATTCTTAGAAAGCACTGTATGATAATCAGCTGCCCTTGACTTTAACCCAAGAACCCAGATGGGAACAAGCGGATTTGTGAAAATCCTGCTTCTTGTCAGTATAACAGAAAAAAAGGTCATTTATTACCTTTCTTATGACAAATATTTGCCCTGACAAAATTAGACCAAGGAATGAACACCAGCAGAGGAACACATTTTTTCAAATGAAAATAATTGTCAGTTTAGGTAGTAAATTATGACGTTGATGCAGCAGTTGAACCAAAAGCTATAAAAACAGTGAGCTGGTATCAAGTACTTAATAACTGCCTTGTCCTTCAGAAGGAATACATAAAGGTCACTTCCTTACAAAAGATCTAGCATTTGGTTCTCCATCCTACTAGTGTAATCCCTGCCCAAAAAATAATATTAATTTCAAATAAAATGCATTCATTGGCTGCACAGCAAGACACTGCAAGTTAACAAGACACAGTTAATACACTGCAAACTGTGAAAGGTTGCTTTAGATTTAAATTACTTCAAGAAACTTTTTTAAAAGTGCCTAAGAACAAAAGCGTTCTCAGTAGTTACAATATCAGTTGTAAACAATATTTAGTGTATTTTGATGGATTAATTTTCCAGTTTGGCAATACTATTAAATTTCATCCATTAAAAAAAAAAAAAAAAAAAGAAAGAAAGAAATAAGAACCACACCCTGAAATTACAAGGAGAAATACTGTTAAAACTAAAAGATAATATTGTCACCAGAACAACTGGATACAAGCACATCCATTAATAAATTTAGGCTGGAAATCATGTTTTTAACCACTAGACCCGTGAAAATCAGGAATCAAAGGAGCAGAGCAAAAAACAACACAGTTTTCTTAAAATGAAGCTTGAACATTTCACAGAAAGGATTCCTATGGCATGGGTCTATACGACAGTAGAGAACTGGTAACACTTGTCAGCATCAGTCAGCAGCTGACTGTCTTCCCACTTTCTTTGGCTCAGCTGAGAAGCCTGTTCCTGAAAGTTTCTTTTAGCACAGTGAAAAAACAGTATCTCCTGGTGGTTCTGCCCATACACCCTATTCAGTCTTACCAATATAACAAATACTTAGAGAATTATGCACTTAAAGAGTTAAATAAAATAATTATTTTGTTAATAAAATATTTTTAATAATAGATATAAGTTAGTACACTGCAATGTTCCTTCCAACAGTATTTTCACAAGAATTTCTGCTTTAGAAAAGACACTTAATGACTGAAGACTTTCATATGCTTAGTTCAATTAAATGTAAGTTTTAGAAGTAGTGGTTTGAACCACTAGAATAATCACATGTCCTTTTGAGGAAAGCCTAGCTTGCCTACATCCACACATGAGCTTACTGAAGAGTATCAGATGGTCCATAAATTTTGGAGGAAAATGCAAAAAAAGTTTTGCTTAATAGATGTGTCTGCTCAATATGCAGAAAATATATAAGAAAGCAACTGTGGAAACACTATGGTGTATAATACTGGAATTTGCAGATTGGAAGGTGAGTTTCATCAGACTGGGACTTAACTATTTCTCTCTGCTCATGGTATCATACTGAAAGATGACCAAAACTAGATTTAACACAGGTAAGAAAAATAGGCATTTTGACAGAAGTTGCTTCACTATGGCTTCACTCTCTGCTAAATGCCTGTCGTGGTTCAGCCCCAGCCAGCAACCAAGCACCACACAGCCGCTCGCTCACTCCCCCTACCCCGATGGGATGGGGGAGAGAATTGGAGGAGTAAGAGTGAGAAACACTCCTGGGTTGAGATAAGAACAATTTAATAATTGAAATAAAGTAAAATAGCAATGATAATAATAACAATATAATAATGATAATTATGATGATAATAATAATAATAATAATAATAATAATAATAATAATAATAATAATATACAAAGCAAGTGATGCACAATGCAATTGCTCACCACCCACCAACCGATACCCAGACAGTTCCCGAGCAGCGATCGCTGCTCCCCAGCCAGCTCCCCCCAGTTTATATACTGAGCATGACGTCATATGGTATGGAATAGCCCTTTGGTCAGTTTGGATCAACTATTCTGGCTGTGCCCCCTCCCAGTTTCTTGTGTACCTGGCAGAGCATGGGAAGCTGAAAAGTCCTTGACTAGCATAAGCAGTACTTAGCAACAACTAAAAACATCAGTGTGTTATCAACATTCTTCTCCTACTAAATCCAAACCACAGCACTATGCCTGCTACTAGGAAGAAAATCAACTCTATCCCAGCTGAAACCAGGACAATGCCTCTGCCCACAGATTTTCAGATTTATTTCCAAATTCAGGATTCTAAAGGAAGTAATATTTGCATAGTGGTGGACAGAAATATTTTACTTTACCTTCACCTGGACAAAAGATTGGGTATTTTCATTAAAAATCTGGTATTTAAACAATTATCCACATATCTGGCTAGATCAGTATAATATCTATACACAGTAGCTTTTCCACAATCATTCAGAAGCCTTGGCTAGAACAGAACATACCAGCTTATCTTTTGCTAAACATATTACATCTGTGACTCCCTATTCTGCGATGCATGGCAATTCAATTTGAGATAATTCAAGATGATAATGACTTTCATGTAGGCTAAATTTAACATTATTACTACTAACCGATTGCAGTATTTGTATTAAAATCAAGCAGCTTCAGGAACTCCTAACAGAATTTCAAAAAGAGCAGAAAGCAGATTATTCATTTATCAGCTACATTTAAGTCCAATATTATACTCAGATCCATGAATTAATCAGCATATTTTTTGAGATCAGACAGTGTCTAAATGCTAGTATTACAAGAGATTGAAAGACAATTCCATCTCCTAAGTTACCGAACATATGAATATGGGAACTTTCCTGTTTGGTTGTATTGAAATTACTCATCATTAAGAATTGAATAATTTATAAATATAATGCATTCTGATTGTATATTTGTTATTTTAATTAGCTGAAGTTATCACTTAACTGATTTCGTTACAGCTAGAAACATGCTCACAGTATTGATTACATAATTTCCCGCTAAGGAAATAACCAGGGCCTTCATCAACAAATAAAGTACGTGTATACTACTCATAAGCCAAATATCAAAACCCAACAACTTAATCCTTTTATGAGTTCTAATACTGTAACACAACTCCAAAAATTTCAAAGACAAACTTAACATTAAACTAGTAAAGACCTAAAACAAGAATGTTGTATGGTGACATAACAATGTCTCAAACAATTGACAAAGTATAAACCATTACTAAAATAATAAAGGTAAGGTACAAAGAAAAAAGATGCATGCTGACACCAGAAATACCCTAAATTTTTCCTAATGATGTCAACTAATTACCATAATATGAGAGCATTACAACAGAGAAAATAATTAAATTTGGTGTTTAACATCCAGTCTACATGGTAATTCCCAAGAGTGGCTGCTTTAGGATGTACCTAAACAACCAAATAAATTCTGCAGCATGTAGACTCCTTTGCTGTCCCTGTCAACAACTACTGAATTTCAATTACAGATTATAAAAATAAATAATATGCATTGTTCTGTCATATGCATTGGATCTGTGCTTATTTCTTCCTATTATAAAATTGCATACCCTAACATCTATTCTTCTGGCACTTAAATTTAAAAAAAAAAAAAAAAAAAAAAAAATAAATTAGTCACTTATACATTACTGAGAGGAAGCTTGATAAGAACACACCAACTAAAAACAGCTTTTCCTGCATCAAACCTACATAAAGTCTTTCATGCTCATTAGTTAATTTAAATGAGCAATCAGAAGTCATGCACTGTCAGTTAATTAGCCTTTAAAAATAATAATTGAGGAACTGTGTGAAGTATAAAAATTAAAATTAAGCTGCAAAAATCAGAGAGGTTAAAAGGAAAAGTGACATTTTGCCCAAGGTAATTTAAACAGTTTTGCAATAAGGCTAAAAGTTATTGATACTTTTGTTTTCTTCATACCATGACCAAAACTCAACATGAAAGTAGCAATAGTAAAGGCCTTTTGAAAATGCACAAATACTATCTATCCAATACTTCAGCTATGTTTTCATAAAGTAATCTGTTCAGACTAGTCAACAACACAATACCACGACCTCATCATAAGTGTTAATTGCAGTAACTTTTTAAGACATGGAAACAGTCATTCATGACAAAGTAGAAATAATAATGCTTAAAATGGTAGCAGAGAAAGAACAGCATGTACATCACAAGTTAAATTATAACAAAGACAGGAACTTTTTAATGAAATTAATGTCACTGTCAGTATTTAGGCTGAGAAATAAAAGATGTTATACTAAACACAGGAAAACAATTAAAATCCTAAATTCCATTTCTGCTAAGTATTTTCACTCTGAACATGTACAGTCTAACATAATATCAACAAAGTTCCCAGCAAACTGTATGTTTATGTGCCTCAGTCAGTAGGTAAATTGCTCTAGTCTTCCTCTGCAGTCAAGAGAGAGAAAACAGGCAACTCCAGAAGGGACAACTGATTCCTCACAGTTGCATATTCTCTGTAAGAAATTAGTTCTGTTAAATGTATTGTCCATTCATACAGTACACACATATTCCCTCTCACCCAAGCCAGAGCCATTTAGTAGTACTGCAACTGTTCTACCATGGGTAACCTCCTCCACACATAGTGCCACTCTAGTATTCACTAAAATATGAGTACAACTCAGGACATAAAAGGGCTTCTGGAAGAAGCTCACCTCAGGCATACCAATCCATAATTCCCAATTAAGGCATGACTGAAAATGCACAAATTTTCAACATAAGCTCTTAAACTTCAAGGCAGATAAGTTGATGATATGTGACAGATTCTTCATCTCCTGACAGAAAGGGAGATCTGTCTCCTCCTAGTAGTACTGGTAACCATCATTTAAACATTATGATGTAGGGGTGAGGATTCCAGCACATTTTCCAAGCCATTTGCATCTCAAAAACTTTGATGTGTAAATGAGGCTTTACATTGATTGAGCAATACAGTAACACAGTCGACACTGCAGAGAGGTAGTAGTGCACATTACATCCCATACTCCTCGTGGAATATATGCCTCAAAGAAGTCTTTTACAAATGCTAATCAAGCTCTATAACCACTGTAAGGAGGTTCAGATCATATTCAGAATGGAGATTCACATTAACATCCTGTTTGGTAGGTGTGAAGCTGTGTTTGAGAGATATATATATGCAGTCGAGCATAAACAGTAACCTGTATGCAAAGGAGCACAAGTTTCAGAGCTGCCAGACAAAAATTTAAAATTGCCTGAGGAGAGACAAATTAAGAAATCAATGCCATAAGGAGTTGAAATGATTGTTAGAAAAATAAACTTTCTATGTTTCTAGGCAAAAGCTATGTCCAGTTCAAGCCAGTGAATTCTGAGATGTGACTTCTATAAACTAGTCCTTATGGGCTGAAAACTCTCAAAGCTGTCCAGAATGCTTGAAGCCTGATCACAAGGATGACTTTTACTGACTAAATCCCTAGCTATGGGAAAAGGATAAATTCTGTTCTCTGGAGGCATGCGAAACCAGCTGTCGTGACCTTTATGAACACTCTTAGTATTACTGACTGGCCTCAAAACAGCAGTTTCTTGGATTACCATGAACCACCATGAACCACTTGAATTACCAATTGGTAAGCAGTTTGATTCACCACCATTTGTAGTGTCATGAAGCAGGTCACAACATGTGCTTCATCCAGGGTTGTTTGAAGCAGCATTCTTGATTTAAGTAATCCATTTTCTATATAAGCCATTTCAAATTGTGTAAATGATCAAACTGTAGGAGTACTACAATGCACACTGAAAGCCTGTTTAACATCCTAAACTGACGCAACAAAGAGAAGCACAGACCTTTCTGAATATGTCCCAACCTTTATATTTCCTGACAGAAGGGTTGAGACTGCTGAGCTCCTTTTGAAGTTGCTGCCACGGCGAGAAACTTCAGGGACAGTTTGGAAACAATGAAAACAGACCCTGACTGATGAATCTGGGAATGGTTACTCACTTTTAGACTGAAGCTTTAGGAAGAAAGGTTCATTCTAAAATGGCTAGATAGTTTGGTAAAGCTATCCAAAACATGGAAGGCAAGCAGATAATAACAGTACTGAGAGGGTCTAATGCTGTCTCAAATGGAGTGCTAATTAATGTGCCCTGCTTCCCAACAGCAGGGAAGGTCAGTGTACATGCTGAAATTATCCAGCAAGAGAAGTTCCAAAGAAGAACTCATTTTCCAGCAGACAATTCACTACAGAAAGACAAACCGATGGAGAAAGGAAGAAATAATGAAAAACTTACAGGATCTGACTCCTTCTAAAACACGTGCTAAGCCTGCGCACTGTTCTGAATAAGGGAAATACTGAAAGGACATCTGTACTGGGTCTGGCTGGGATAGAGTTGATTTATTTCACAGCAGGCTGTATGGTGCTATGTTTTAGATTGGTGAACAAATCAGTGTTGATAACAAAACAGTGGTTTAGCTATTGCTGAACAGTGTTTGTACAGCATCAAGGCCTCCTCTGTTTCTCACCCTAATGAGTAGGCTGGGGGTGGGCAAGAAACTGGGTGGGAACACAGCCAGGACAGCTGACCCAAACTGACCGAAGGGATATTCCATACCGTATAATGTCATGCTCAGTAATAAAATCTGGAAAGGAGTTTTTCGAAGGTAGCAGTTGCTTCGGGACTGGCTGGGCATTGGTCTGTTGGTGGCAAGTGACTGCTTTGGTGTTACTTGCTGGTTTTTTGTTGTTGTTTGAGTGGGGGGTGCATATTAAACTGTCTTCATCTCAAGCCACAAGTTGGATTTTTTCTCACTTTTGCCCATCTGGCTTTCCAAAGCAATCAGATTGGGAATGGCAGAGGAAAAACACTCAGTGGCTTGAGAGAACCTGATAGGAGCAAGACAGTCTCTCTCTCTCTCTCTCGTGTCTTAGGGGTAGGATGTGTTCCTCCTTCCATCAGTATTCTCACAGAAAGGGTAGGAGAATGGTTTGTAAATACATACATCCTCACTGAAACGGTGTCCAACAACACTGACCTGTGCAGGCAAGCAATCATCTGATGTGCAGGATCTAAGGCCATAGTTTAATAAAAATAGATTCTCTCTGAAAGGCAACACAAGCATTCAGCAAAATCACATTTCTTGCAGGAACCCTGTAGATGTCAACTAATGGTATATCTCTCTGATTGTCTTGAGTTATGGTTGAATGAGCCCTAATTAGAAGAATCTTAGTTAGCTGCGCTGTAACACATCTCACAGTCAATTATTCAGCAACAAACAATCTTTTAGGTCTTTTGGCAACAGATATGTAAAAATTATCTCTTTAAAAGAACTTTTGTCAATATAAAAAGATAAAACAGATCTAATAACCAGAATGCACTAAGCAACTTTAACTGTGAATCTAATCTGTGTGGCTTTGGAAAAAATACAGTCAAATTAGCTTCTCAATTTAAGTGAAACTGATACTATCTGCATGAAAACCTAGTACAAGTTCTAAGAGTAACCGTTTTCTTCCAATTTAAAAAAAAGAGAGAGAGAAACAGTTCAGGCGTTAGAGTTTGAACCTTTGTTGGTCTCTTAGATAAAGTAAGTGCTATCAAAGACAAACAACAGAAAGAACACATTGCCTAGGGTTTTCCCATTAAGAAAACTAGCACTCAATTTAAATCCTATTATGGTACCAGATTTTTTAACTAGGGGAGAAGTCTTGTAATATTTGTCATAAGCCTATCAGTTGCAGGATATGAGACTGCACAAAAACTTATAAAATGAGGAAGCTGAGTAAAATACCCATCAGATTAATTCTGACTAAACTAATAAAAAACTTCAGATCCAATGTAGCATGACAAGCAGACAAGTTAATAACTGTGTGTCATAAGAAAAGTTATGAACCTTGACTATTTAGACTGAAGCTGTCGTCTGTAAGGATGTATCTAACTATAGAAGATCCATCTTCTTTTAACTCTCAGAACCATCCAACATCTCAGGCATGATATGAAAAGAACTGGGAATTCAGTTCTGAAACTGGCTTACATGTGTTGTCCAGCTTCTACAAAATCACTGTCTCCAAAGGTAAGGCAAGCTACTGTTGACTTTAATGAGTTTTATGTGCACCAACATGGGATTAAAGAGCTCTTGCATCCTTCTGTTAGGATTCGTGGTGCTTACCTTAACTCCCAAGTCCTCTTTCAGTGTAGACAGTTAAATGGAAAGATCTGACAGAAACATCATGAGAATAAGCCTCTTGAAAGTCCACAGATGTAAATTAATTTCTCTTATGAAGCAATGTTATTTTGATAAGCATGCAGATTTCTAAAATCCATAATTGGACTCCAAGTTTGATCCTTCTATACCCAGAAAGTAACTGTTGTACAACCTGCTTCCTGTAAGATCAGTTCTAGAAAATTCCTCTGGAATAAGGTCTTTTCGATCTACTTATGTGGAGGTGGACTTGCAGGATTCTGGAGTCCACGTATGGGAGCCAAAAGTACCATAATAACAGGCAAGGAGAATTTTGAGGGTGATGGAAGTAGAAAATGTCTGTAACAGGTTGAGTTGGCTCAATAGGTCTCAGAAGAAACTTTAGAACTTACCTACAATCACACACACACGTCTCAGCTGCCTAGCTATTGGCATCTAGTGCCTTTTCATGCCCCCCACAACAAGGTGGGGGGCTACAGGACTTCTGGAGCCTCAGGTCACTCTGGAGCAGAAGCTGGAGGAGAGGCAGGATATACTAGAGGATTTCAAACAGCAGTAGATGTCTATAAGAATCTTATCTCAGAAGTCTATACTGGCAGCAATAACAAACTGTTCTGATAAAATATTCAAGATGTCAAAAGATGTCTCGGTAACAAAGATATAAAGATGAAAGTTTTATACAACAGAAAACACAGAAAAGCAGCTTGATTCAGCCAGCTGAGTGAGGGGAACTGAAAGGGAAGTATATGCCATGCCTCTTTTACAGTAGCATAAACCCCAGGAACAGGAGGAATGCTTGGGGCATGTTCAGACTGCATTCTCCACTGCCTGCGTATAAGGAAATCGTGGCAAGAAATGTAGGTGTTCTAAGAGGGAATGGTGGATGACTGAGGCAAGTCACTTTGAGGAGATGCCTGGGCTTGACCACAAACTCAACATGAGCCACAGAAAAAATCACTATGACCCAGCTGTGATGTTGAGAATAAAAGAGGGGAGCTGAGGTTTGTATTCTTTTTCGACACTACATGTGTAACTTATGGAGGAGATGGAGAAGAAATGCATCTCCACAATGACTTCTGAGGCTAAAAGCTCAAACAATTGCACTTATGTTCAATCTCTTAAAAGAGAAATAAATTGCCTGAGACAAATAGAAGATAATGTAGCATAAGCTTTGGTGGTTTTTCAATGTTTCACAAAACTATGATTCAAAAAACCAAAAAGAGTATGTTAACATAGTTGTAAAAATCAGATTCCAAACTAAATAATTAATTTAACAGGAAAGCCTACTCAGTCTGTAAGGCCTTAAACAGCAGGTTCCACATAAAGCAAGAGGGAGACTGCCATATTTAAAAAATAAAACACGCTGCATTTATAAAATAGGTTCTACAAATAGGAAGGTAAAATTTTCTGTGGTAAATAATGTGCTGGTTTGCAGTCTGCCGTTCTGAACTCTTGAAATATTGTTATCAATATGGAAGCAGAAAACATATCAACTTCTAAATAAGCATAGGACCTGAGAGACATACGGGAAAACAACATAACAAAGTTCAGTGTAACATTATTTTTTATTTGTAGCTTTCAGGAATGTTGTGATTCCTAGCAGAAATAAGGTACAGTTCATTAAAACAGTTAGCAAATCAACTGTTTTCTTCATTGCAGTCCACATTAGATGTTGTTCCTTCTCAGCCTTGCAAAGTGACTGTGACCATTTTTGGCTTGACCCTCACTTTTTGAAGACAGACCGGTTGCTATTGTTTTATTTACCTTGACTGTACAAAAAGCTTTCAACATTGTCTCCCGTACAAAGGCTTTCAACATTGTCTCCCATAACATCCTCATTGACAACCTGAAGAAGCACAGACTAGGTAAATGGGCAGGCAGCTTGGCTGGACTGTTGGGCTTTAAGGGTTGTGACCAGTGGCACAAAGACCAGCTGGAGGCCAGTCACTAGTGCTGGATGAACCCTAGGGTATAACTTCTTCATTAATGGCAATGGGACAGAGCACACCCTCAGTAACTTTGCAGACAGTGCAGTGTTGGCCAATGGTGGATAACACCCAATGGGTCTGCTGCCATTCAGAGGGACCTTCACAGGCTGAAGAAATGGGGTGACAGGAACCTCAGGAAGTTCAACAAATGGAAATGCCAAGTCCTCCACCTGGGGAGGAACAGCCCCATCCACCAGCACAGGCTGCAGGACAATCAGGTTGCAAAACACCTTTGCAGAAAAGGCCCTGGCACTTCTGGCTGAACATAGGCCAAACAGGTGCCTTCATGGCAAAGAAGGGCAGCAGCCTCTTGGGCTGCAGTAGGCAAGGCATGGTCAGCAGCTCAAGGGAGGTGATCCTTCCTCTCTAAATCAGCACTGCTGACGCCACATCTGAGTGTTGTGTCCAGTTCTGGACTCCTCAGTGCAACAGAGACACAAAGATGAGGAAGGCATAGGGGCATATATGTGATCACTAGGAGAAGCCAAGAGAACTGTTCAGTGTGGAAAAGTGAAGGCTCAGGGCGGTCTTATCAATGTGTATGAATTCCTGATGGAGGAAGTAAACAGACTCTGCAGTGGTATCTAGTCACAGAACAATGGGTGCAAACTGAAAGACAGGAAATTCCGCTTAAGTATAAGAAAAAACCTTTTTTACAGTGGGTGGTCAAATGCTGGAACTGGTTGCCCAGACAGATTGCAGAGTCTCCACCCTTGGAGAATCGCAGAACCTGACTGGGTATGGTGCTGAGCAATGTGCTCCAGTTGATCCATCTGTGAGTAGGGGTTTGGACTGGATGACCTCCAGAGGTCCCCTCCAGTCTCAACAATTTTGTGATTCTATGTGATTTTGTATCAATAGCAGATTCTCTAAACACATGTCTTATTTTCCGATTTTTCCTTTTCCTTATTCTCTTCTTTATTCTAATCTTTTTTTTCCTTTCAACATAAACTTCTGCTACATCCAGATTGTTCAAACATTAAAATATTTCCCTTTCCTACACCACTAATGACACCAATCTTAATATTTAATTTTCACTTGTTTTGCATTAATTTTCACTCATTGAATCTTTTCACTTTTTTGATATTGCATCTCAACTGGAAATTCCTTGCAGTTTCACCTATTATATTCTTACCAATAAATAATTTCCTAACAACCTTTTCTATTTTGAAACTGAGTGACACAACAAACTTACATGTTTACATTACATATAAACATTATTTATAATTGTTATCGAGAGTTCAGTCTTATATCCAGTCTCTCACCCAAAACAACGATGAAGCTTAGAACCTGATCTTACCCATAAGAAAGTATGTAAGAAATAACTGATCTTCTACTGTGAGTCCAGCATTTCGCAAGCAGGTTGCCTTGTCTTGTAACATAAAAAATGGATTACAAAGAAGACAGCATTTACAAATCTACAGCTGAAAAATAAAACCCTGTTTTAAAAAGGATTTTGTAATCTAGGCTTAAATCAGCCATTCCACAATGACTGTGGCGCAAACCTGCTCTAAAATGCTTTAGAAAGTATCTTGTATATCTTCTTCCACAACAAAATAACTTTTAATAAGTCATCTATGTATACCAAACAGTAATCTGAAGTTGCTTCTGTGTAACATAAGGGATCTAACATAAATTAGACAGCATAAAAATTAATTAATTTTTAATTTAGCAATTCTTTATACAGCTAGGATTTAAATGCTCAATATTGAACAGCTTTCTTCCCTACTTTTTTTTTTATGTGCAATATAATAATTTATTTTGTTGTTTCAAGACTAAGGCAATATATTTTAATCACCTGTTTAGCTTGTAAGTGGCATAACACAACTTCCTATACAGGTAAGAATACTATGGCAAGCAAAATGCTTTCCAGGAACATGTATTCATTTTTTTTTAAGCTATTAAAAAAAAAGAAAAAAGCCTGGGGCAAGTCCTAGCACAGTGTGTCAAATTTCAGCCAAGAGCAAATATTTATGTCTGCATGCCACTTTAAAACGACATCTTGAAGTAATAAAGGTTGCATTCGGAAGAAGTTTGGGGCCATCTAGTGGAACTTTCAGTAAAATCATGTAAAGCCTCGAGATCATGTGCATGAAACAAGCATTCCGTTTGCCAGAAAAGGGGGACCCATTCTTCATTATTAGCAGTTTTTTCCTCAAATATGCTATGTAAGTTGACACAACTTTTGTTGGTCAAGTTTAAGAAAAAAATAGCTATGAAAGAACTTAGTGTTAATACAAAATACAGAACTGCAGAATGATCCTCTGAGGGTTGATGTAGAAACTTTGTCCCTAGAAACATATAAATCCAGTGCAGACAAGGAAAATATATTGTATAGTGTAAGGCATGGCAGCCACGGAAATTAACTACATGACCTAAAGAATCATCTTCTTCTCTAAATTCTGTTATTTTAATTTGCCAATGGAAGATATACAGTGTTCAAGAATTATTCAATCAAATAAACACACACTTCCTTTCCTTGAAGAAGAAATTCAGATCATATGTCAGAGATAGTCTTCAATTTACATTTTAGCTTTTGGTTTTGACATTAGAATCATGTGTGATTGCTTCATTACAGAAAAATTAAATATTTCAACATTAGCCTGATGGCAACATTTCCTACATCGCATCTGCACTCTGAGAATTACCTTAGCTTTGTATTTATTTCTGGATACAATGTAAAGGTTATTGGTTTTAATGTGCCAAGCTTTCTATAGGTTTTATCATGATTGTTTCAAAGATCTCCACAATACAGTTCCAGATAAGATCATACAAAGCTTTGGGTTGACAGACTACTTACATACAGAGAGTATACACACCATTGTCAGTGTTGTCTTCAAGCATAGAACTAATTCTACAGTTGTCAGAGTCTAAGTCTACTGATTTCCAGTTAATGATGAGAACACATTTATTTTTCCTGAGCTTCTCCTCTAACAGACAAATTTTTAGATGGCGATAATAGAAAAGGTCATATAAAACCAGTTTAATTAAAGGATGACCTCGCAAAATCTGCAGAGCCTTTTGATCTCTCTGTTTTTGTAACTTGTTAGAATTACCTGCATGTACACACTGTCACAACAATAGCTTGAATTATTAGGAGTTAAGTTGAAATCAAATTAAAACTTAGATAATCAACTTTTATAAGCTTCTACAGGTAGCCCTTTCTCTAGGTATACCACTTTGAATGCTCTTCACTTTAAATAATAGCTTCTCCATTAAATAAGTCTTAACATGAAGCATGGAGAAACAAGGTATTATTATCTTTTCTACTTTATATCCAACACTTTACTCCCCCATTCTTGCACAGTTGAACTGTTATGGTCTTGCTGTGTGGGAAGCATCACAATTCCAAAGAAGGTGACTTTGCTTGAATTTTGTTATACACACTACTTGAGTAATGGAACTTGTTGGTAAGAACCATAGCTGTAGTACACCCCTTCATATGCCCAGGCAGGGTGACCAAAGGCACATGGAAGATAAATGTGAATTAGCATTCTGTTTTATTGTTCAGGTTTATGGAATATATCCATATATTCCATATATATATAAATTCATATATATTCAGGTTTATGGAAAGTTTATGGAATATAGGACAGAAATCTATAGGAAACCAAGGTTCTTTAGCAGTTCAGAAAAATTAATTGCTCAAATTCTCCATTCATAACATTCCACTGTTTTAGAAATCTTTGTGATTCTGAGATTTTTTTTCTAAACAACCCTTGGATTAAGTGTCATTTTAACATATTATCTATGATGTATACATGTTGTATCATATAACTTTTCCAAATATGATATAATGTTTTTTTCTTCATATTTCACTAGCATAAAACGATTGTGCATTGCAATATATTGTCACTCTCAACTTATTTCCTTCCTTAAGAATACTTTGGAAAAATTAGACCTACTGTCATATCATACAAATTTAATTTAAATTCATAGTATCTGAATCAACATAGAAATTGACCATTTCATATCACACCTGGTTAAACAGAGTTTCAATACAAACATTCAGCTTTTAACTGAACATAGACATTTGGGTGTTTGTATATACTGTTAGAGTAGAAAACTTAAAACCAAATGTAAAAGCCTGATTTATAACATACTTATTTGATATTACGGGCTTATTATAATATAATAGTATTGTATATTATTATTTCTATAAATATATATTTATATATTTATATAATATTATTTATTATAATAATATTATTGATATTATTAATAAACTTATTATATAAATTGCCATCTGGAAGGCACATGGATGTTACTATGAATTATTGGTTTAATCTGCAGAAAAAATAAATCATACATCATCAGCTGATGCAAGATGTTTAAAATATTTTCTTCTCAGAAGCATTCCTTAAATATAAACACTAGTCCCAGTTTCAAATACTATCTTTGTTCAGCGCAATATGTTACTTGTCAGTATTTTGGAAAATCTGTCATACTTGAGGAATCCCAAGGTTTTCACTGTTTCATGTCTTCTATCCTCAAAAACCTGTGTCATGTTCATTCACCATTTGTCCAAAAGACTCTTCTGTCCTGAAGCAGCTGACACAATTTAATCAACCAGAGAAGTCACAGTCAAATGGCCCGATAAGCTCTCTCCCCTGAGAAAATAAGCTGCCACCACAGCATTTCCAATACTTGCTAAGCCAAGAAGTGAAAAATTGAGACTTGGAATCAAAAAGGCTTTCTCACATAGGAGTCCAAACCAGAACAAACAGGTAAATATTTATAGTAAGTAGGCCAGTAACCCTAAAACCTGCTTTCCCCACCTACTGAAAAAGACATTGCTGGCAACATTTTGCTTTAGTTTATGCTATATAAAGCCCTGTTATCATTAATGATACTGCAGTGATTGTAAACTTTTCTGCAGCTTCAATCTGTTCATCCAAATGAATTCATCTTTGGTGATGAGGACCTACTGGGAGCAAAGATTTGCTGCTAGTGTAATGGCAAAGGTAGGAAAGCATAAATCTCTCCAGCATAAAACCTGTCCTTAGATGCAAAAGCTGCAAGTGCTACATGAGAAAAAAAAAAAAGAATCAGAGAGACAGAGATCCTCACTAATGGGATTCTATCAGCAAATGTATATGGCAAGAAATTAGTTAGACATAAAAATCTACAACCTCTCTTTCAAAGTTCATGTTGAGTCAGCCTTACTAGCTGTATCTATACCAATAAGCTAAAATGGTCCAGGGACTGGACAGCACAAAGCACAGAATGGATCATATCCTTACCTAAACACTCTTCATAGGAGATTCTATCTTCCCCATAGGGAATGCTAACCTCAAAACAACAGAGAATCATAGAATGCTTTGGGTTGGAAGGGACCTTGAAAGATCATCGAGCCCAACCCCCCCCTGCAGTAAGCAGGGATTGAACCTGTGAACTTGGTGTTATTAGCACCATGCTCTAACCAACTGACCTAACCCAGCTGGTCCAAAACAAGGACACTGTTTGAAAGAGTGCCAACTGACATTCACCAAAAGTGTGTCAGGGACTACACTAGCAAATTGGAAATTTTATTCTATCACTTGCCAGTCCTCAGGACCATGTCCTGGCCCTGTCCATACTAGTATGAAGATGGCCACTGAGTGCTGTTACAGTGCTAGATGGAGTATACGTTAACTACTGTTGGCAATGATGCAATTTTGTTATTCATTTTAGTCCTCTAATTTCCATTATGGCTACCATTTTTCTAGCTTTAAAGAATATTTGTGGAGTACAACAAAGCTCTTAAACTGGCTAAATATTGCAGGACAATTCATCACAAAATCCTGGTCCTACAGGCAGCCACACAAGGACTTGCCACATTTACACTAGTGAACGAAACAGTGACAATACCTATTCCCCAGCCCCAAAACCATGTAGCGTCATCTGTCTACTCCATAATATTAAGCTTACTTAGTCTCCAAAATAGGGTTCATGCTTATTGAGAATGGTCTCTGCTCCATCCTAACTTCCAGACTGTCACTGGGAATTGGGGTATGAGCTGGCACAAGCCAAAAGCATGTCATAGTACAGATAATTGAGTTCCAGTACCCAAACATATTCTAGGAGACTGTTTAATGTATTAATAAAGATGCAGCCAGAGGGAAACATGCTCTGGCACTGTGTAGTATAGCTGTTGCCTAGAGATCTCTTTCCGCCCATGTTCCTGGTATCATTTCAATGGAAGAGAAGCTACAAGAAGGGGAGAATAATAAACACCTAAGTCTCATCATGACATACAGCCAGGACACAGCTGCAGTGACCACCCCAGCCCAAGAACTGGTGTTCCCAGACTCTTAAGTCATACACTTTATAGTCACTTAGACCTGGTCTCCACCTTTCAGTATATACGCATGAACAAACAGAATTTGGCTCTAAGTACAATTTGATAGAGAAAAACCAATGAAGTATAGCAAAAGTGTCACTTCCAGAGTGATATTTTGTAAATCCTCTCTGTTGACAAAGCACTCTTACAAGGTATGTCACAAACAGCTGTACAAATAGAAACACTACTGTTCAAATTAGATCCAGATGTTTGTGTCATTAAAATATCTTTGATAATGCAGATCCAAGAATATAAGTTTACTGGTAGTTTTTTTATTCACAGTAGTTAAAAGGTTAATTTAAATAGGTTTTACTCTGGCATTTTCCAAACTTCTGGCTTAGTAATTCATATCAAGTATGCATCAAGGCAATAATCAAAATTTCAAGAAATTTATTTCTTATATAGAAGTTGCTTGGGATTAACTTATTTATTTATTTACTTATTTATTTTGTTTATTCTCAGTAAGAATGGTACAGATTCAGTGAAGCCAGCAGCCTAGCCCAGTTTATTTTCACTATTTTTTACTATGAAAGCAATGGCAGAGGCAGAAAATAACTACCATAAATCTCTGTTTCAAATCAAAATCAAATTGTAATTCAAAATATAGAAATTTATCAAAGGTCTTTCCCATTTAACTGTAACGAATCCTAAAAATATGGAAAATAATTTCTTTATTGCCAGTAAAGTGATGTTTAAATAGTTACACAGTACAGACAAAAGAAAGTTAAGACAAACTTCAAGAGTAACATTATCTTTGTATCCAAATTTTTACATAATGAATCTCAGGTAAATCGATACTATTATCACATCATATTCTTCCCTGAAATAGCATATTTTAACTGTTAAACATAAATTATACAAGCATAAAGTAATGAATGGATATTTTTTCATAGTAATTTAAGCAGGCATTATTCATAATTAAACATTTACCATCATTTCTTTCCTTTTCCCCTCAGGCTTTTTAATTCCTATTTCAATGTAACTGTAAAGGAAAAAAGACACAGTAGATAAAACTTGTTCATTTGTATCCAAATGGAATTGACAATCTAAAAATACTTTGGTGTCGCTGTGAAATCCTTATCTAAGGATTAATAAAGACTCAAAAAAGGACATGGGTACCATCACTTCAACTTACTAGCACAGGAAACTAAATGTTATGTAGTGCCACCACCACAGAATCCAAAATCCCATCGGGCATAGGGTTCCCTACATTTGGAGGCTTTAAGACACTTTAAAAGGGCTACTCGGAAAGCCCACTCTTTGGTCAGGAATTGACTGCAGATAGCCAGCAAGAGATACTAGCCACATGTAACTGTATGAAATACAGTTCATACATTTTCATACAGTTACACAAAATAATTTACTGAGACAAGGAGAGAGAATGCCCTCTATCAGTGCACAGTCCTGAGTCCAAAACTCTCACTGAAGACTGCTATAAGACTTCTTATGACTGTAGCTAGTTATGGCACCACCCATCTCCAACACAACAGTCTAAAGACTAACATACTCGTACAGAATCACTGTGGTTTAAGTTCTGGTCTACAAGTTATTTTTGTGATGCCCGCTCTGATATGTTGTATTTGTAGGTATATGTAAGTATATAGAGAGGGAGTTTTGTGGCTGGATTTACTCCACAGTTCTAGTACAGATTTGTGTAAGTGGTCTATTAAAATCTGAATTTTGAAATGGTTTTAGCTGTCTAAACAGGTGGATCCATGGATATATATATATATATATATTGCAGTAGACAGGCACTGTTATATATATGCCAGTGACATTTTTAAATCCACAGCTGTGACATCAACAAGCTCTCTGCCAGGAAAAAAAAAAAAAAAAAAAAAGAAAGAAAAAAAAGCATCATACTTTATTTCTACAGTTTCCTTTTTCAATGAAAACTGACCAAAATTTCTGTGCAATCTTCAGTGTCACAGAACAGCTAAGCAACTGCTCATGCTGGATATCTGAACTAGTTAAACTAATTTTGTTCAAGTTGAGATCTGTCAACTATCTAATCTTGTTCATGCAAACAAGGAATTCCATAATTTCACAGGGAAGTGATTGATTCCGCAATGCAGCTTAACTGCAGGTTAAAATTTTGCAACTTTCAGATCCACTGGAAACGTCAAAAACTAGCACAGCACTGCCAAGAACTGTGCCAGCAAAAACAAGACAAGCACAAGAATGAGATGGAGCATGAGGAGATAGGGAAAAAAACCTGTCTTGGTTGCTAACATGTATGGTTATCAAAGCAGCTACATAACTCCAAGGGAGGGCCATGGTTAAGGAATCCTTACAGCCCAGAATCCAGAGACACCAGCCTCTGGTGTTTAAGGCTAAGGCTTGTCTGTCTAAGCTGTCCCTTCTCTACGTCTCTGCATCTGTGCTGCTACTGGCAATACTGATATATGAAGGGACCTTCAGAATTTTCAAGAAACTATGTGCATCAACTTCCTTAAGAACAGAACATACGAATCTAAGTCTTATTCAAAATACAGGGGAGTAATAGTTTTCAGCTATCTCCCCTCAATCACACAAAACTTCTCATTCCTAGCTATTCCTCTGAGTACTCATACAAAAATGTCTTTTCTAAATACTGTACAAACTGTGTAAGAAAAAAAAAAATTGCTCACAAATGTTGATAAAAAATGCACAACAGAAAGCGCAAATGTGGTTTATCAGTCATTCAGTATTTGAATTCAAATGACTGAATCCTGTTTTGCAGCAATCCATTAGGTCTAGCACTGTCCAAAAAAAGGGGGAAAAAAAAGCCACTGTGTGTTTTTGTTGCTCCTGTTTCCCCCAAGGGCAGTAACAGCAATGCATGCATAAAGTTGACAAGGCTCTTTATTTCTACTGTACTCCAAGGCTCTTCAAAGCACCAGTAAAACTGAATAAATCTTACTGTTTTTTAACTAGCTTCTCTCTTGACAAAACAGAAACATAACAGAGACTGTAGTTTGTACATTTGGGAAGGTTATTCATTATTTGCACAGAACTTCAGGATAGAACACGTAACTTCCTAACTAAAAGCTCAATGATCTCTCTTGCTAAAATGTACTGTCTACTGTGAGCACCATCACTCTCACAGGTAAAAAAATTAAAATTTTATTTTGCTGCTATTGACAGTTCCAATGTTGCCTTCTCAGAGCAGGAACAGCTAAACTTCATTAAGAGCATTCCATATGAGAGCAGACAATTTTAAAATCAGTACTGAAAAGCTTTGCAGTGTGACAAATTAATTACAGTATTAAAGAAAGAAAAAAACTTTGATCGGCACTATTTCCCAGAGGAGCAACTTGGCTGAATAAAGCTTAGGTGTCATCTTCAGTATCCAATTTGCCTGTTCACTGCAAAGCATGGTAGGGAAGTGTATTTTCATACCTATTTTTCCCCGCTTCTCCCTTTTGCATTTTCAAGCACATTTTGGCTGACACGCAGTACTTTGCTGTGATAAAATCCTGGTAATGCTAAGACAGTTTATAACCCCCCGGGCAGCAGGCAATGCAGGCTGGGGCCGCCCTTTCCCTCTGTGGGCGACACTTAAGCCCCATCGCCTGAGACAGTTTAAACTGCAGAGGAAGCTCTTTGGCACGGGGATGAAGGTCTGGAAAGCGCAGTCATTGGCAGGTTTTGTAAAGATTTTCTCCCCTTCCTTGCCAAGCACCATGGTGGCCCCTCACCACCCTGCCAAGCCCGGGACGTGGACCACGCAGCACTGCAGCCTCCCCTTTGGGGTGCGGCTGGGGCAGCGGGGAGCCACAAAATGGCTTCCTGCCTACTCCCGCCCAGCCGCTGAGCGCAACACTAGGCCCCAGGAAGGCCCCGGGTGCAATACCTGGGGCGGAGCCAGGCTCAGCCTGGCCCGGCCCAGCCCGGCCCACCCCAAAGCAGTGAGGGTGGCAAAAGGAGGGGGAAAAGGAAAAATAATAAACACAAAAATCGCAGCAGGCTTTCTAACTGAGTCATGCGCATAACTCGGTCATTTCATGTTGCATGCTCTAGACTTGTTTCCAGGCTGGCATGGGCTGTGCCAGGGTGAGATTTACAAAGGTGGTGGGAGTGTTAAAACCTCCTGGGGTTAAGTGTTAAATGTCCCAGATAACACCAGGAAGGGGTCACCATGGTTCTGGGCGGATGTTGCAGACTGCTTCCCAGCTAACAGAAAATAAGGAGCTTTTAAAATCAGCAAGACTTACCTGATATGCGATGATTTTGTTTCTTTGCATGAGGCATTCCTTTCCCTAGGTCATGTTTTTGGTTTGTGTTTTTTCTCTAATACATAGAATCATAGAATCGTTTAGGTTGGAAAAGACCTTTAAGATCATCCAGTCCAACCATTAACCTACACTACCAAGTCCACACTAAGCCAATTAAGGGTAGGCTAGACTAAACCAGGTCCCCAAGTGCCACATCTACCCGTTTTTTTGAACACTTCCAGGGATGGTGACTCCACCACCTCTCTGGGCAGCCTGTTCCAATGCTTGACCACCCTTTCCGTAAAGAAATTTTTCCTAATTTCCAACCTAAACCTCCCCTGGTGCAGCTTGAGCCCATTTCCTCTCGTCCTATCGCTAACCACATGGGAGAAGAGCCCAACACCCACCTCACTACAACCTCCTTTCAGGGAGTTGTAGAGAGCCATAAGGTCTCCCCTCAGCCTCCTCTTCTCCAGACTAAACAACTCCAGTTCCCTCAGCCGCTCCTCATAAGGCCTGTGCTCCAGAATGCTGAGGTGTTTATCAAGTGCTGAGGAAGGCAGCCAGCTTCCCAGAGCTGCAGAGACCCTGAAGAATGGTGGGGCTCGGCTGGGGCTCATGAGAAGGAGCATTTCCCTTCCCGGACACGTTTAGAATGTCACTCTTGATGGGCTCCTTATTTTACCAAGGTTTTCATGGAAGTTTTACTCTTTTCCAGTAGGAAAGACATCACAGAAAAGGGTACTAAGGACTAAAAGTCCTTACGTGAAAGACAATCTCTATAAAAGGCCATTCGGACTAGTAAACAAAGGGTGACTCCCCAGGTTTGTATTTACACAGACAAAAAAAGTGATTTTTATTTTACAGTCAGTGAAGAAAGGTCTGGTTAACTAGAAACACAGAAAATGGAAACACAGATAAACTAAAAACCACTTTTTAATAATAACACTACACACCGCCACATAGCCACAAATTGTGGTGTGAACGAGAAAGGAACAAAAGATCAGCTATGAAGACCAGGTCATTTCTAGCATGAGATACTAGATATATTTGAATTCTGGTAAGGAAGAAATGTCCTGTTTAAAATACTGATTTGGCTCTGGAGATGTAGATCAAACTAGGTAAGAGAACAGTATTATTCAGGATTAATTTTTAAATGTATGAAATGGCCAATTCTTCAGTGATAGTTATTTTTTTTTAAATCTCCATGTAATAGGCAATTCACAATACACCTTTAGTGATGGCAATTTTCATAGCCTAGTGCTATTTCAAATGCAATTTTGGAAAATACAATGTTGTATGTTATGTTGCATTTTACAGCAAAATAAATGAGTGCCATTTTTAAAAGAGATGCTGGTTCAAAATAGCATAAACACAGCAAAGAACTTGCATTCCATAGTTATCACAAGACTAAAGAAGTGACACTGCATCACATCGGAAAGGTCAAAACAGAAAATTACATAGTAACATTTATGTGAAGGTCTGTCTGAGGTATTACCTCTTTTGGAAAAAAAAAAAATCTTAGCTAATTCTTTTAAAGCAGCTTAGTTTTTTGTTTTTATCTTTGCTGACAAATCCAGCTCCCTTCTGCAGGCACAAAAGGGTCCTTGGCAGTGAAGGCAGAGTAGATGTGCCAGGGAAGAGGAAGATCTCAGAGGGAGATGTGGAAAAAAGTGTTGAAGGAAAACAACAGTGATACATGACCTACATGGCAAGGATTTTGTTCAAGCTGTTAGGGTCTCTGCTATCAGAAAAGAGAAGGGATGGAGGCAGATAAGCACATTTGCCCTACACTAATTCCCCAGTCTTATTCTAAGGGTGATGATATTTCATTCATTCTTGTTGAAGCAGCTCAGGAATCCTGTGAGAAAAATGGTAAGTCCCACTATACCTATCCGAGCTACTCTGAATAACTGCTGGTTGCTGGCCTTGTGTCTTCAACAAAGGATTTTTCTTTGTATAGGCCAGAAGATACAATCCTCTTTAAAACACTTATTAATGTCAAACCCTGCATAAGAGTCATGTATGTGGTAAACAGCAATGAAATCAACAGCTGTTTCTTCACTCACTCATTCCCACTGCCATCACCTTGATACCATGTAGTTATTGCAACAATACTGTTTTCCAAATGTCATGTTTTAAGGAATTACTTATGCCAATTACAAACTCTGAAATGCACTTCCTCCTCAACATACCTGTAGCTTTAACTACACAATGTAATGATTCAATAGCTCTTTCTTTGTGAAATCTAGGACCTTTTCAGAAATTAGTCTTTTACCTTGTTTCAAACTTAGTCTTTTATCTTGTTTCAAACATGCTGCTTGAATTGATATGTAGAAGGAACACAGTTTCCAGGAAAGAAAGGTTTACCTCACATCAACAGGTGACGCCAGGTCCTCCCAGCTGGGTAGTGGACCGATCATGCCTGTTAAACAAAAAAGACGTATAGAGAATATAACTTCTCTTTTGTTTGTAACTAAGATTAAGAGATATGCACAATCTGTAAACTTCAAATGCAAATACTATTTTTAGCACATGAAAGTGTGGCAATGTTGAGAGCTATGTACAAACTCAGGTTGTGAAATAAAAATCAATCTACAGCTGCAAAGCAATCAAAAAACCCATAACACATCCCAATTCATTTTCAGAGAATTTGCATGCAATCAAAACTTTGTGAAAGTATTTATATTAGATTTATTTGTTGTTTAGTGGTAGCATTCACTTACTAATTTGGCTTCTAGAAAACCACTAGACTAGGGAAGGGGGGAGTGGGAGAATTTTCTCTACTTTGATATATGAAAGGAAAAGTTTAATTGAAAAAGTCTTGAGAAAGTATATGACAAACTGAAAGCATAGATATGTATGGCTTAAAAGGTAGATAAGTATTCACAGTAAGCATAAAAAGATGAGAAATGTGTTCTTTGGGATCCTGAGCTGTGAAGGAAAGACTTTAAAATTTTGGTTGGTTTTGTCTGGACTTTTGCCCAATCCATTATATAAAAAGGAGCATTTTGAACATAAAATTGTAGAATCATAAAAACATAGAATCATTTAGGTTGGAAAAGACTCTTAAGATCATTGAGTCCAACCACTATCCTAACACTGCCAAGTCCACCACTAAACCATGTCCTTAAGCACCACATCTACATGTCTTTAAAATACCTCCAGGGATGAGGACTCAACCACTTTCCCGAGCAGCCTGTTCCAATGCTTGCTAACACTTTCAGTGAAGAAATCTTTCCTAATATCCAAATTCAGCCTCCCCTGGTGCACCTTGAGGCCGTTTCCTCTCATTGTATCACTTGTTACTTGGGAGAAGAGACCAACACCCAGCTCACTACAGCCTCCTTTCAGGTAGTTGTAGAGAGCCATAAGGTCTCCCCTCAGCCTCCTCTTCTTCAGGCTAAACAACCCCAGTTCCCTCAGCCGCTCCTCATAAGGCCTGTGCTCCAGACCCTTCACCAGCTTTGTTGCCCTTCTCTGGACACGCTCCAGCACCTCAATGTCTTTTTTGTAGTGAGGGACCCAAAAATGAACACAGTACTCAAGGTGCAGCCTCACCAGTGCCAAGTACGGGGGACAATCACTTCCCTGCTCCTGCTGGCCACACTATTTCTGGTACAAGCCAGGATGCTGTTGGCCACCTGGGCACGCTGCTGGCTCATGTTCAGCTGGCTGTCGACCAACACCCCCCAGGTCCTTTTCGGCCAGGCAGCTTTCCAGCCACTCTTCCCCAAGCCTGTAGCATTGCATAGGGTTCTTGTGACCCAAGTGCAGGACTTGGCACTTAGCCTTGTTGAACCTCACACAATTGGCCTCAGCCCATTGATCCAGCCTGTCCAGATCCCTGTGTAGAGCCTTTCTACCCTCAAGCAGATCAACACTTTTGTCTGCAAAATTACTGATCCCCGCATCTGGATCATTGATAAAGATATTAGGTGGAACTGGCCCCAGCACTGAGCCGTGGGGAACACCACTTGTGACTGGCTGCCAACTGCATTTAACTCCATTCACCACAACTCTTTGGGCCCGGCCATCCAGCCAGTTTTTTACCCAGTGAAGAGTGCATCCATCCAAGCCATGAGCAGCCAGTTTCTCCAGGAGAATGCTGTGGGAAATAGTGTCAAAGGCTTTACTAAAGACTAGATAGACAACATCCGCAGCTGTTCCCTTGTTCACCTTGTCATAGAAGGAGATCAGGTTAGTCAAGCAGGACCTGCCTTTCATAAACCCATGATGACTGGGCCTGATGACCTGGTTGTCCTATACATGCTGTGTGATGGCACTCAAGATGATCTGCTCCATAACCTTCCCCAGCACTGAGGTCAGATTGACAGGCCTGTAGTTCCCGTGATCCTCCTTCTGGCCCTCTTGTCACCTTTGCTAACATCCAGTCAACTGGGACCTCCCCAGTTAGCCAGGACATTCACACCAAAATCTAAATTTGGGTAATAAAATAATTTGGTTGCAGAAATTCAGTCTGGATGCATCTGTATTTTGAGATAACCAATATCAAGTTCAGGAACACTTTCAAAATTAATAATTTTCAGTGCAAGACAGGAAAAAATTAATATTTCCTGGATATAAGTGCTTTTGTAACATAGACTTAGAGCACCACAAAAAATATGCAGAGGTCCATGAAGCTCTTCACAACCCAGCACAGATTAATTTTACCTACTGGTAAACAGGGGTGTTGCATGAAAGCTGAAGTTTTGCATTCTCAGCAGATGAAAACAAATCAGTAGTTCCATGGGTGCTTCATACTACAAAGTAATCATTTCAAGCATAAGGCAAATAAGTACAATGATGATGTAAGAACTGGAAATTATCATAATAAAATTAGCCATTTCTGCTTTTCCTCTCTTTTGAGTGTCATTTAAAGACTACTGTTATTTATAATCTGAATGATATTCAGTGTATTACCTGGTATCTTTTTCCTTGTCTCCCAACTATCTGTCTGTTTTCCATAGTGAGTAAACTGATCTGGTTTAAATTCTGGACTGTGTTTCTATGTTCTGCTCTCAGTCAAATGCAGGCAGCTTTTTATACTGTAATAAACAGAAAATTTTTTTCCCCAACATTTAATGTCACAGCTAAAGTGTAAGTTGCATCAAGCAAAGGATTTATGTTGGTCAACATTAAAAGAAGCTGAGGGTGTTCATTTCAATATGTTAAATTTTGCTTTCAATGCGAAAGCATTATAAATTCACCATAACCATGCTGACTTCAGTGAGAGTTTCATATATCTAAATGTTATAGGAATAGTTTACTTAAACAATGAAGCCTATCAGAGGCAAGGTGACATTTTCAATTGCTTCTTCAAGAGACACCATGAGAAGAAGGAGGTGCCCAAAGGAGGTTTTGCACTATTTACCCTGTGAAAGAAAATGGTAATTGAGGGACAAAACTTCTCACTTGATTCACAGAAATAATTTTCAGCTATATTGTTATGCCTGAGTTCTGATTGCAGATTAGTACCTTTCAGAAGTTGTTATTATGGTAGTAATGTGCCAGGAATTGAATTAAATCTGTAATCAAAAATCAGAAAGTTGTGCAATCATAATCAAGCTTGTACAAATTTTTTCTCCACTGGAAGAACAGCCACAGGCCAGAAGAAATATATCTTAGAAGGTATCTGAGCATTTGCACTAGTGTGTTCACAGTAAAACCTACTTTACAGTTACTTTCACAAGTGTAAATGAGGAAAAAGACATTGCAAAATAAGGTACTTTTTGTTTTCAGACCTATATAACATGTTACTGTACTTGGTGTAATGTGAGGCTTACATATCTTATTGCTTCATTACATGAAAAACAAAAACCCAAATGCAGAAGTTTTTACTTGTTTTTTAGATTTGGAGCTTATCAGAAATTTCCCAGCAGCAGTCAGAAAAGCAACCTTTGAAGAAAATCTACTAATTTTTGGCCACTCTGCTCCCTGCCATCTCCTGGGTGCATGGCTGCTAAGGCCCTTTATCTATCCAACTCATGCATTTCTTAATATCTTGAGTTCTTTGGGGTTTTATATAAGCTGTCTGGTTGGCAGAGTTCTCAGGCACCATCCAAGCTTGTGAAGGAGCTGGTAAGGCTTACCAGTTCCCTGGGCAGCTGGAAATCAAGATAGTACAACAACAAAGATGAACTCACTAGGGCTACTGCCTCACTCTGCAGACAGCTGGCTCCACAGACACCACCAAACTGCTACCTAAACAGTCTCCCAAGCTGTCTGAGCTATGTGGGCAACCAGTTCCTTAGTAACTCAGCTCTCTGGACATTCCCAGTAGCTTCCTTTATCAGCTCTTCATCTTCCTGGCAACATTGCTTCCCAGAAGCTGTTTTAATAGGGAGCTGGTAAAACCAGGGGTTCATGAGATGGACAAAAATTCAAAAAATGGATTTTAATTTTACTTTTTTTTCTCCTAGAAATTCTGCTTCATACTAATTGTTGTGTTTCTGAAATTTTGTCCCAGTGATTGATTTGGTTTTTAAATGCAAAAAAAATCATTGCAAGGGCTTTCCATTCCTCTGGCCAACTGGAGGTTGGCTTTGATCTTGATAATTGTCAAATTTCATTGTTTCTCTCATTTTCACCTCACAATTCTCAAAGGATATGCCTACACTCCAAAATATATTTAGTTGTTTTCCTTGTCTAAAGAGTAAGAATCCTGCTGAAATGTTGTCATTATCAAAAACAAAGGGGAATGTAGGAGCAAGAATACAAATATGGTTTAAATAATTAGCACATACTCTATTGAAGTTTGCTCCCCATTGCCTGCTTAGTTTCACAGTTGAAGTGAGCAGTGAAGGAACAGAGGTTGAACATTCATAAGCTTTCACACCATCTACCATTTCAAAGACTTGACTGTCACACTGGTCGTAATTTCTATATTTTACTGGTCCACCCTCTAAAGCCGTTCATTCTTCCTTTATGTACTTAATGGTTTGATTTTCTTTGCGGAACGTTTGTTTCTTGCCATATTGGATGACAGCTACAGGTTCCAAGCTTGCAGTGGAGCTCCAGGATGACACGTAATTTTCAGGACAGGGAGACAGCTATCCTACTTCTGCTTACAGAGAATATGCAGACTTCAACCCATCTGTCCCGGTTTCAGCTGGGATAGAGTTAATTTTCTTCCTAGTAGCAGGCATAGTGCTGTGGTTTGGATTTAGTAGGAGAAGAATGTTGATAACACACTGATGTTTTAGTTGTTGCTGAGTACTGCTTACACTAGTCAAGGACTTTTCAGCTTCTCATGCTCTGCCAGGTGCACAAGAAACTGGGAGGGGGCACAGCCAGAATAGTTGATCCAAACTGACCAAAGGGCCATTCCATACCACATGACGTCATGCTCAGTATAGAAACTGGGGGGGGGGTTGGCCGGGGAGCAGCAATCGCTGCTCGGGAACTGTCTGGGTATCGGTCGGCAGGTGGTGAGCAATTGCATTGTGCATCACTTGCTTTGTATATTGTTATTATTATTATCATTGTTATATTATTATTATTATCATTTTACCTTATTTTAATTATTAAACTGTTCTTATCTCAACCCAGGAGTGGGTTTTTTTCACTCTTACTACTCTGATTCTCTCCCCCATCCCATCGGGGTAAGGGGAGTGAGCGAGCGGCTGCGTGGTGCTTAGTTGCTGGCTAGGGCTAAACCACGACACCATCACACCTGGAGAGTTGAGATCCAAAAATAACAAGCACAAGAGCTAAAGGAACATGAATACAAAACCCTAAAATTTATTGTACAATTGCCAACTTCTGGTAATACCAACATGAACTACCTATTTGTTTATGCACATCATGATTACTTTTCCTCTCCCCCACTCCACTGGACTTATTTGTTTTTTATAACATGCAAACACTCCAGTCTCAGGCAAACTGAGCATCAGCATATTGTACCTTTAATAGATTTTCTGATGGAACAAAAACCTCACCTGTTGTAAACAATGTCTATTAAAAAGAAGAAACCAGAACTTTAATACTTTGTGAAAACTTATATGTGAAACAAAAAAAAATGCAGCTACCCATCAGCTTCCATTTACAACCAAGCACTTTTTCCTTTAAAAAAATCACCTTTTTGTGCCTTGTGTTCTTGATCTATAAAAGTTAACTACTCCTGAAGAGCACCTGAGAAAGAAAAGCTCCATAAAATCAGTTTACAGAGGAAATGTTAATGTCTGCCAGTGCACGTGTATACCCATGTGTGGTTAGCCTTGCTTTGAGCAGAGGCTTGGACCGGGTGACCTCCAAAGGCCAGTCCAACCTCCTCTGCAATTCTGCCTCTTACTGCCAAGGCCACTCAGCACATAGTATGTCTGCCATCACAAAAACAGCCTGCCTGATAGCTTGTGTAATGGGGCCATTGCAGGAACAGGGGGGTGAAATGGCCTCTGATCTCCAGACTAAATGATGGGCTGGTAAGAACATTACCTGTCAGGCTCTTCCCCTCATTTCTTTGACAGAAACTGCTGTCATTATCCCAGCAGCAAAACAGCCAGATGCATGTCCACACTTCAGTCACCACATTTCAGTGTATTAACCCCATCCACTGTGATGAGAGAATTGTGTTAATATGAAAGGTGTGACCAGGTGTGGGTCAAGTGCAGCAACCTGTCCCATTTTGCCTCTTCTGCTAAATGGTGGCAACCTCTGTCAGAAAAATAGGGCAGGCAGGAGAAGTAACATTGGAAACTGCTGAAGCTAAAACTGTCAGAGCCTTTTCACAGGTTTTTGTATATGGATAGGAAGGGTGATTTCTAGCCTGCGGTCCCAAAGTCGCATGCGTGTTTTCTCATAATCATCAACTTCTGTATGTGTAATTCCACTTCTAATATCTTGAGTTATTTCACATGACATTTGCAAGCAGTTCAGTTCCAAGATACACTTCTGCCTACAACATCAGCCATCTGCCCTTTCTCTGGCAGATACCAGATAGTCTAAGTTCTCCCCCTTTTGATTTATAAATGATTCAGTAATGCATCATTAAAACAATCTTTTAATTATGACTGATTTTAAAGAATACAGCCTCTCTTCTTTCACACAAATGGGTGTAAGTGTGAGGTTTCATAAGACAGAGTAATTCAGCAGGATAGTTTTTCATCTTTTCATTAATAATCTCTCTCACTTATAGTACATAACTCCATTTACTCCAAAGGCACCCAAAAACTGGAAGATGCTACTGACCTATAGCAATTTATGGTGAAGCATAGGGAGGAAAGGAGAGGATTTTTCCAAAAAAAAGTAACTTTCTTTTTATGAGCTCTGCTGTAGACTATCCATGCCCACCCTCAGAATACAGGAACCTCATTTCCAAGCTTTTAAAAGATGCAATATATATTTCAATGACTTATATTACCACAATTTCAACCTCTACCTCCTCTAAAACTCCTGAGAACCACTACTCTTAGGAAAGAACTTCAATTAAAACAAATGACTATGCTGAAGAGTTTCAGGTTTTACTCTGATCTTTATCACAGGCTTGCAATGATATGGTTCATAAATCTGATGATTTCTTTGTGCCTTAGTTCCTCCCACATGTAAAATTAGATCATTACCTAATGCACAGGGATGTTGAGAACATTAATTTTTAGTCTGTAAAACACTTTTTGATCTTCACCGAGAAACAGTTTACTTTTTTTCCTGTATCTTCACATGCTAAGTCATTCAGATATAGAAAGTCAGATAAATGAGCTTTTTCTGCTTTGAGATTAGCCTCTGTTAAAGATCATTCGTTTAGCAAGTCCACAATTTTTTCTCTGCCCTTTGAGCAGCCAAGAAAACTAATATGCCTGGAATTAGTTATTAGTTTCAAAAAAAAAGAATTTACACATGTAGTTTTTTACTATCTACATGCTTTACAACACGCACATATTGAAAAACACAAAAGGCATGTATTAGGTGACACAGAATTGTAGAATTTAACTTTTTAAAAAGTTATATTTCCCTCAAGGTTGTAAGGCTGATATATACTTATGTTTTTATTGCTGAGTCATATTATCAAAATATATTCTTACCACAGTCATAATTTTTCTAGTAAGGGTGATTCCCAGAGGCCTTGACAGGATAGGAAGCACTGAGCTAGAGCTGCAGGGTAACAGGGGGCCTTGATCCATGTCCTGCATGATTTAGACTTTAAGATGGCCCATATTTACTCTAGAAAACGTTTTTGTGCTAGCATAGGACATCATTATCTGTGTCAGAGACACAAGCAATAGATACAGGGAATTGCTGTGATCTTTCTTCAGTCAGAGATTTAGTAATTTACTTCATGGGGTTTGAGCGTCAGTTGTCAGAACACTGTTTTGGAGGACAATATAAAACTAAAGCGATGAGCATGGGGAGGTCCATGTGGAGGTTGTGGAGCCCACTGAAGCCTTCTAAGAAAAAAAAAAAATCCTGTCATACATCTGTCCAACCTTTTGGTTGAGTCCAACAGTTGATGCCATCCGTCACTTACTTCCTAAGCAGGACATATGATAATACAGGAAAAGGAGAAGGGCAGCGGCAGAGGAAGAAGAAATTATAGGGTCACACTCACAGTCCTGAAACACAGCAGCAACACCTGAATAGACTAGGAAGAGGGATGAGTTACACTAGATACTATAGAGGTCTGTGGATTTGTGAGGAGCATGTGCAGTCTGGAAAAGACTGACTATTCACAGTCTTTTCCCATACAAGTACCAACAGCTATCAGATAAAGCTAGTTGGAGTCATGCTCAATACAAGAAAATGTTGTAAAACACTACTTGAAACATTTACAAGATTTCTTTGAAATTACTTTAGGAAACAAATATTTAAGTTGGAACAATTAATTCTAGTGGAAATACCCTTATATTTCTGTGAAATGTAATTTAGCCTCTGAAAAATATTGCTTAGAAACATTTAAAAAAAAAAAAAAATTACCTTATACCTCTTTCCACTCCAGTATCCCCCAGAGACCGTCTGTTAAGAGACCAAAGTTGGGAAAATATTATGGAAATCCCAAAGCAAAGTTGTACACTAGCAATCACTAGACTTAATATTGATTCTAAAAGGCCAAACATTAACAGTTTACGTTTCCCTGTTTTGGAGTGATATTATATGTGTGTGGGTGTAATTCTTTTTGCAGTGTAAACACATATGGCTATTTATACCTTAATATTGCAGCAGTTAGCCTAACATGCTCACAGTGAGATTTCATTCGGGGCACATATTCCTGGCTGCGTTTGGCCTGTGTTGCACCATGCCAGGAGCACAGCACAGCACTAGCGCTTGCATTACCAGCCACAGGGGACTCACCCTGTTATTACTTGATTTGCCCTTGGTGCTGAGCCAGCCCCAAAGTGCCTGAGCTACAAACAAGAGCTGCAAGGGATTTGCATAGGAAAATCAACAAATTCCTCACCAATACTGGAAGTCAGCATAATTGTGCATCCTTGACACTGGGCAGGCATAGGTAGGTGGCCAGATCAGCATGCAGCTGACTGAGAAGATGACTTAAATTGCTTTTTGCACTGTTCTGCTTTGCACTCATTATCACTATGTCACGCTACACTCTGCCAGGAAAAGAAGTCATAGCATCATGGCAGCACAGACATATGGGCCTGGAAGGGACTATATAGAAGAAACTATATAGCCCAGTGGCTTCCAAGGGGTGAGGCGTGCCAGTCACAACAATCTCTTACAGGCCTTTTGTGTTCCCAGGCACCACTGCTGGAAGTGGCAATAAAGAGGCAAGCAGAAGACAGCAGCAGCATAGGCTGGTGTGGGGAGGGCAGGATGGCAGAAAAAAAGAAAGAGCAGGGGCTGGGAGGCAGGCAGGGGAGTAGCAGGAGTCAGAAGCAGTAGGGCTTGGGAGAGGCAAAAGCAGCAGCAGAGACGTTTAGTTACAGCAGTTTTAGGAATCACTAGTTTAGTCCATCCCTCTGCACAGGGGCCGAATCCACTTTATCTTGCTTTTAAAACGAGCCCAAAAGAATTTTTTGCAATTAGTGTGGGAATATTTCCAGTGAATAACATGGAAATACTATATTACTACTAATAATAATAATAATAATAATTAATAATAATAAAGATACCACTGCTTCACTAGAAAACCTGTTTTAAGAGCTTAACTGTCACTTCTATTAGATTTTTCCTGGTATTCACGCCAAATATTGTTGGCTTCACATTTAGCCTATTTTTTCATGCCATGTCATCAGTGAGCATTGGAAATGACCAGTTATCACCTCCTTTATAAAGAACCTTTACATCTTGCACCATATGTTTCCTTACTTAACTCTTTTGTAGATTAAATAGAGGTCTTAGTCTTACTTCACAGGTCACATTTTCCAGCTGTTGATCAGTTTTGTTGCTTCACCTTTCGATTCCCAATATTTGGCCCATATCCACTGCTCAGAAGTGAGGCCAGTATCCAGCTGAGACCCCACCTACATGAGGGGAAAAAAAACCTCTCCCTTCCATGTCTTTTTTTTATGCATATATCCCAGAATAAAATGCCTCAATAAACCATCAAATCTTCAAATCTTTTGCAGTTTAGGACTGACTGTAACCCTGAAACCTCCCAATCTTTTTTGCCTTTCACATTCTTGGGGCATTTGGTCACTTTTTCTTATGTGCAATACTTTTCCCTTTCTGTTATTGTATTTCATTGGTTGATATCAGGCTTTTTTCCACTGAGTAAAAATACATTTTAAACATGATCCTGTGTCCCACAGTTCTTGAAATCCTCCTTACTCTTTCATTATATCATTCAAAACATCAGTATATATACTGAGTAGAATTGTGTTCAGGAAAAACCTCGCAGAACTCTGACTTGAAATGCCCTTTCATTTCTACCCCAAAGCACTAATAATGTTTCTTTAACAGCAGTTTTTAAGCAGCGCACTCACTTTCTGGAAATTAATCAAAGCTATTCCCTGTTTGACATGTGAGCATCAAGAAATACCACATCTTACTGGTTTTCTACATCTACCAGATCAGCAAAGAAGTCAAAAATATAAAGGTGGATTTGGCATGATTTGTTCTTGACAAATCCACAATGACTGTCTCCATCACTTTATTACCTACTTGGCACCTTTACTTAACTGTTTGAACATTTGTTCTGGTATCCCAGTTAAGCTGCCCAATGTGTTACTTTCTTTTTTCTTTTTTTTTTTTTTTTAAATACAGGTACTATGTGAAAGCTTATCTAGGGCTCTGAGACCTCTTGATCCTCCATAAGCATCTGAAGACATTCACCAATAGTTGAGCAATTGCTTTGGTAACTTTCTTAAGTATTCTGCACCAAATTTCACTTGACCCTGCTGACTAGAACATTTCTAACTCATCTAAATATTCTTTAACCTGCCCTTTGTCTCTTCTGGCCTGTGATTCTCTTCCCCTGTTAAAATTCATTGCAGCAAAGATCTGATTGTAATTAACCTTGAGACAGTAAATCTTTCAGCCTTTCCTATTTCATCACAGCAGACAAAAGCTTTTTCCGTCAGATTAAAAAGAATTACGCTGTCTATATAGTATCAGCACCTCAGTAAAGCATTGTCATGATGCACCACCAGGCATTTGTCCTCTGGCTAGTCCAAATGTAGTTGTGCTCTCCAATGATGCTACCGGATTTGCAGGCCTGTCCCCTCTCTCTGCTGATTAACACCGATTGTTGTGCCAGGACCACATGATGCCTCCGCACCCCCCTACAATGGTGTTTTTCCCCAGTGGAGACTTAAAAGGGCAGAGATACTACACACACAGTGTGTTGTAGGAGATTCTTTGCAGCATATGCCTCCCCTGGAAGCCTAAATCCTTCTCAGAAAGGCCACCAAACCCAGATTTTGTTTCACAAAAAAAAAAAAAAAAAAAAAGACAGGTTTTTTTTGTCTTTTTTGCATTAAAAAGTTGTTTATGTTATAAACACATTTATGCTCTGGTCATACCTTCCACTAAGGAAAGGCACCTTGGGGTCTTTCTGTCCAAAAGAGAAACAATACTATGCTTGCAAGACCTTCTGCCGTAAGCATGTCGTAAGTCCTCCAGAGACCTTTTGGGCAGTGTTCTTTTCTTTTCACCTCCATGAGCCATGCTGTCCTGAGAGCTTCAGGCTTGCCTGCAGATCTTCCCGTCTCCCCATCTGAGTTCTTCTTCTTGCACTTTCCATGCAAAAGACACCTTTTTCTTTTTCCTCTGTCTCCTAGCTCACAGATTTAGATGAAGTGTTGAGGACCAGCTTATAAAAACCCAGTCAGTCCTAGCTAGAGCTGGATTACTGGAAGATGTTTTATTTTACATCTCCAAGCAGGAAGTCTGTAACCTTTTTTTAACACATTCAATGTATGTTCCCATCTGGGTTATGGAGCACACCCACAGTGCTTCTCTGTCGAGCTTTTGCTGCTGAAATGAGTCAAGCAAGACACTCTGTGCATGGAAGTCACTGAAATGGTCTCTGCCATGGCTGTATTTGTGGTTTCTTCTTTCTGCTGCCCATTGTCTCTCCTGGAGGTGTTATTTACTGCTTTGCAGCACAGACCAGGAAAGTCACACATCACAGGTGGCAGGGAAGGAAGAAACAATGCCAGGCAACTATTATTCTTCCTCTCATACAAGAAAGAGAGGTAAGAAGAAATTCAGCTTGCCTCTAACATAGTGATCATAACTGCCAGTTTGGGAAGGGGAGAAAGGAGAGTTATTTTCTGCAGGCAGAGCACTGATTTTTTTTCCTGAGTGTGACTCATGAGTCAGTACCACACTGGGCTGCGTGATAGAAAGGGCATCTGGATCCACCATGTGACAAAAAGTCACTCATGGCAGGTCATGCTCTTCTAGTGGAGGTCTCACCTCCTTCACAACCTCACATAGCTTCTCTTCATAGCCTTACATGACAAGCACAGCTGGAAGCTCTATATAACAGGGATTTGGGGGTGGAAGCTCCTGAGATTTGATGGGTGGGATTCATCTGATCAGACAGAAATGTCTGCATTTTAGCTTGTCACCTTGGTCTCACCTTAGGGTAATGGAAAGAAATGAGTAGTCAGAACAAGGAACATTCCCATCCCAATTTAGACATCTAAAATAGGACAGATGAATCATACCCTGAATGCACTTATTTCTCCCCACAGACTATAAAGAGAGACTGTGTGACTAGCTCAGATGCAGATATCTACAGTGCTGATGTTCAAAACTAGAGGAGACAACTCCCACCCAGCAAACCTGAGCCAAAGATTCTGGCAAACCAGCAGTCAGGGGAGCAAGGGGATCTGGACACATCCATTTAAAAGTCTCCATTTAGGTGTTGGGCTATGTACGTGGAGCATAAGTTTTCACAGCCAGCAGAAATCTCCTGGCAAAGCTGTCAGTGGTAATTAGCAGGAGGCTAAACTGATCATCATGATGGGCTCAATTCAGCTGCCTCACACAGAGTCACCTAGTGCCTTTTGAGGCATCCCAAGACATCCAAGACATTCAGCAAATCTATCCACTGTCCTCTGTTCAAGGGATGTAAAAATTTGACCTTAGCTAGGCAAAACATCTACCAGGCTAGGTTGTCTATTGTAGTGGTGCTCCCAGCACAGTGAACCCTACACACTGTCACTTAGAGCACATGAACCATCCTCTATTAGGAGATTGGCAATGAAGTCAGGGATTGAGAACATGCAAAGCAATCTGTAAGAATAAGCTAAAAAATATTACCAAATTTGAAAAAAACTTTTTAAAAAAATCAGCTCAGGGTAATTAAGGGTAAAACAAGCTCACCAAAAGCCACAAAATTAAGGAACTGGCCAGTTAATTATGCCCCATGATTACTTTCCCTCAATCCTTTTTACATGAAATATTACTTTCTTTTCTAGACTAATTTCATACATAATACCCTAGTTAATATTGATTTCCACTGTGTGTTTGTCTTTGATTTCATTTTCATTGCATACCTAGCAATATACCTAGTCTGCATAATCATTATCATCCTCCTTAAGATCCTTAAAAATTTCATAACAGGTTTAAATATTCCTCTCTGTAATCTTATGACAAATGATTTTTCCCTGTCTGCTTACTATTGAGAATGGATTTCTGTGAAGGCACTTATCTGTAGCCTCCAATCACATATATACATTACTTGTTTAAACAGCAGAGAAGGCCATTTTTTTTTTGCCTATAGCCCATCTCAGCATAAACAAGGTAAAAAGTAAGGGAAGAAAAATACAGCCAGTGGGAAAAGGCATAAAACATTTTATAAATGCAAACATAAAGCGTGCAGCATGCATCCAGCAGAAAAGGTGGGATGCACAGGACTCTATATTGCCCAGCTCTGCCAATGCCCATTCTTGCTCCCAGGAGAGCCAGGACAATGCTGAGTGGTTTTGATAATTCTGTCTTCATCCCTGGTTAGTGATCTCAACAAGGGCGCAAAAAGGCATGGGCTCAGTGTGAGATTAAGTAAAAAAATTATCAAATATCATATACACTCAAATCACAGCAAAGCTGATTCAGAGAGACGTGTATGGAAAATGTTCTTTTCTAGGATAAGAGGTGATCTAATGGCCCCTTTTCACTTCAGCCAGCATACCATCAACTGGACATCACAGAACAGACGAGTTGTTCTATGAGCAATGGGACTGAGAAAGGCTGGTTTTCTATAGTATCTGCCACTATGATCTCAAGTCTTCAGTGCCTAAAAAGGACAATTTCTAATCAAATCTTTTCCTGTGGTTAGGATTTTGTATAGTCTGTCTCCAAGATGGCTCTTTGGTGTTTAACGACAGATGAGTTCACACTGCAGCCATTTCCTGAGGAGGGACTGAGGGAAATCTTTGTTCATTACCCACTTACATCTTTACACAAAATGTTTAAAAACTTCAGATCCCTGAGACCTTCTGTCACACCTGGCTGAAAATGGCTAAAAGGTTCAAAAGTGATTAGGAGGAAATACGGCATGCAGTCGCTTTAGCCTTGCTCTTCAAAAACTGGGCTAACACTGATGATAGAAGGAGCAGCCAATGCCTGAGGCAGGCAGTGCAAGATAATGACCTGCAAGTGGCACCAGAAACAGAGATTTGGGCCTGTGTAAAACTGCCCAAATGTAAGGCCCACAAAGCATGAGAGCAGGCATCCCTTGTGCCAGCTAATAGTGGACATGCCACAGTACAGCCTGGTGTCAGCAAACTCAGTCCCTGCCTTATCTGTACTATAAGGTAAATGGACACTGACTTCTCACCTGTTAGCAACCAGCCCATTTCAGTTTAATTTAAAATCATGAAGCTGATTTGTCTCCTGGGTTAGATCTGTTGATCTTCTATTTACTCTAAAGCAAAAACTGTCTAGACTTAAAGGAGATTCCTCTTAGTTAAGAGTATGAATGATATTTTCAAAGAATCCATTTTAAATTGGTTATGATTCCAAACAACTGCATAGGCAAATCAATTTCCAAGATAATACAGTATGGAATATATAATGAAAGTATATAATTAACTTCCCTTGTTGGCCTGACAAGATGCAAAACAAAGAGAAGCTTTAAGAAGAAAACTGAGGACACTGTGGAGACCAGGACAGTAGTCTCAAAGTATTTTTTAAAAAGAGGTGTTATCACTAAGTGTTAGGCATGGTGTCAACATATCAGCTCTAATGCATTTATGCTTTTGCAGTGCAAGGTTAAAGGATCCAGAATTTATCTTCTACTTTCTGAAGCTTCTGAATGGTAAGATGTAGCCAAAAATTAGCATGAAAAAGGAATTGCCTACATCAAGGTCAGCTATAAACTTTTCTGTTAATCCAGCTGGGGATATTTAGAAGAGATATTGAACTTTACCTAAATAAGTCACAAGTTACTATATTAGATTTTTTTTTTATCTAGAGGAGAAGGGAAGTGATGTTGGGAAAGAAGTAGGGAATGGGATTAAATAAAAGAAGCCGATATGTATACGTGCAGGGCACTTTGTAATAAGGAAGTTAGTATTTTGCATTTTTATACTTTCTTTTATTTCAGTGTGTGCTACAAACACAGTCAATGGAACACATTGCTCAGTTTCCCTCCTGCAGAATGTTTGTCTGTCCATATCATTCTGATCATACTAAAGAATGAAGCAGGAACAAAGTTAGATTTGTGGCTCTTTAGATATGCAACAAATCTTTTCTTCACTAGATGGCACCCGTCTACTCCTATGAATCAATGTTGAGTACGGCAAGAAGCAAAGGTTTACTTTTCACTGAATCACAGAATCACAGAATGGGTGAGATTGGAAGGGACCTCTGGAGATCATCAAGTCCAACCCCCCTGCTACAGCAGGTTCACCTAGAGCAGGTTGCACAGGATCATGCCCAGGTGGGTTTTGAGTATCTCCAGAGAAGGAGACTCTACAACCTCTCCGGGCTACCTGTTCCAGTGCTCTGTCACCCTCAAAGTAATGAAGTTTTTCCTCATATTCACATGGAACTTCCTGTGCTTAAGTTTGTGCCTGTTGCCCCTTATCCTGTTGCTGGGCACCACTGAAAAGAGTCTGGCCCCATCCTCCTGACACTCACCCTTAAGATATTTGTAAGTGTTGATAAGATCCCCTCTCAGTGCCCTCTTCTCCAGGCTAAACAGACCCAGCTCTCTCAGCCTTTCCTCATAAGACAGATGCTCCTGTCCCCTAATCATCTTCATAGCCCCCCACTGGACTCTCTCCAGTAGTTCCTTGTCTTGAACTGGGGAGCCCAGAACTGGACACAGCGCTCCAGATGTGGCCACATCAGGGCAGAGTAGAGGTGGAGGATAACCAACTTCGACCTGCTGGCTGCACTCTTCCTAATGCACCCCTGGATACCACTGGCCTTCTTGGCCGCAAGGGCACATTACTGGCTTATGGTTAACTTCTTGTCCACCAGGACTCCCAGCTCCATCTCCACAGAGCTGCTTTCCAGCAGGTCAACCCCTAACCTGCGCTGGTGCATGGGGTTATGTGTCCCTAGGTGCAGGACCCTACACTTGCCATTGTTGAACTTCATTAGGTTCCTCTCCGCCCAACTGTCTAGCCTGTCCAGGTCTTCTATTCACAGAAGAATATAAAATGATAGAGGACTTATTTTTATGTTGAATTCTTTAACTGCTTCTTTGTGTTCTGCATCATACTCCTTGTGTACTTTCAAGGGTAAATTTTCACAACATACATCTACCACAACTATTTTACGTTCAATATTTATCTTATGTCACAACTGATTATAGCCCAGAAACTTGCATGAGAGATGTATCTGTTACACCAGCTCAGACTTTGACTAACAGTAGTCAGAATAAATTACAAACATCAAAATACCTCTTTCTCTCTTTCTTTCTGAAATAAGCATAAATCTAGAATTTATGAAGATACTGTGCCAAATCCTCAGCAGGTATAAATCAGCTTGGCTTCACTGAAGTTGATTGATGCCAGGTGAAGATCTGCACCTGCAATTTAGATGCTGGCCTGCAGAGCACAGCTTGACTTGTTTTCTTTTTCTTAAATCCAAGGCATGATAATTGAACTAATTTAGGCACACTTCTCACTTTTTAGTCAAAACTCCCACCTGGGCATTGGACTTAAAATCAGTGCATGTCTCTTTGTTATAAATCAAAATAATCTTTTCACAAGGAAGAGAAGAAAGCTGACTAAAGACTTCAGGGCTCGGAAATCAGTTGTTCAATACCACATCAGTGGTTGCACTCAATAACTTAGTAACTCTGATGCAAGCAGAAGCAAACTACTGCTCAGCTCCTTCATTTTGCTTCTTACTGCCACTAGATGATAGTATGGTAACGCATGTATTGTTCAGCTGCACACCAGACCTTCTGTTGCTGAATTCTTGGCAGTATTCACACTTTTATATGTAAAGGATACACAGAAACTCATCAGTACTACATAGCTAGCCTTTGAATAGCAGTGCTTAATTATATCCAGTGATTTCATACATTAATATATCCAAAGAGTAGTGGATGCTATTATTTGGCCATAGACCCAAACTGGGCTTTATTTAGACACAGATATTATGCTAAATTGGTCAGCTCCCTCTATTTTTGTAGCTACCCATCCAGAGCTATAGTGAGACATTTTGATGGAAAGGGCAAGATAATTATATTTCCCCAGCAGGAAGCAGGAAATGGCTGGAGGTAACATTTACATTCTGCCTCATGGGCGTCCCACTCACTGCCGGTTCTGCACATCCACTCGCTGCTTCTCCTACCTTTTCCATTTCATGCTCTCCCTCTTGAGAGGACTCCCCTCCCCATCCAGTTGAAAAGCTCCCAGCTAGGAGGAGACACGCATCCAGAAAAACACCTTGAGCACACAGCTATTGTCCTCTCCACAAACCCCTTCTCTCCCAATTCACATATTTTGTACTCTCCTAACACAGCAAAATTAAAAACAAACTGTTCTTTCTCTCAGCTACACTGTAAAGTAAATAGTCAAAACCCTCCACTGCACATTTTTTTCCCTTAAGTAAATCTTAAGACTGGTTTCTTTCTACCCACAGTAACAAGGTGAGTTCTCATAGAATCATAGAATCGTTTAGGTTGGAAAAGACCTTTAAGATCATCCAGTCCAACCATTAACCTAACATTACCAAGTCCACACTAATCCAGTCAAGGGTAGACTAGACTAAACCATGTCCCCGAGTGCCACATCTACCCGTTCTTTGAATGCTTCCAGGGATGGTGACCACCACCTCTCTGGGCAGCCTCTTCCAATGCTTGACTACCCTTCCCGTGAAGAAGTTTCTCCTAATATCCAATCTAAACCTCCCCTGATGCAGCTTGAGCCAATTTCCTCTTGTCCTATCTTTATCTACTTGGGAGAAGAGACCAACACCCACCTCACTACAACCTCCTTTCAGGGAGTTGTAGAGAGCGATAAGGTCTCCCCTCAGCCTCCTCTTCTCTAAGCTAAACAATCCCAGTTCCCTCAGCCGCTCCTCATAAGGCCTGTGCTCCAGACCCTTCACCAGCTTTGTTGCCCTTCTCTGAACGTGCTCCAGCACCTCAATGTCTTTCTTGTATTGAGGGGCCCAGAAGTGGACACAGTATTCCAGGTGCGGCCTCACCAGCGCCAAGTACAGGGGGACAATCACCTCCTGGACTGCCTCTCCCCAACCAGGAGTATGTACCCCGGGGAATGGGTGAGTGGCCAGCTCCAGTCCTGCACAACAGCACTCATATCACAGGTGGTTTCACGGAACACTTTCATTTCATGGAGCACTTCCAGCTCCCCCCAGTGGACAAAAAGCCATCTCTTGATCCATAATCTGTGGCAGACAGGTTCAATGACATGAACCTGTTGGCACCACAGGGCATGCCGAACACTGAAAACCAGAATCTCCACTGAAAAGAGATTGACCCATGGGACAAATTCATGCACACGTTTATATACAGAGCTCAGTGAGCAGAATGCTTGAAAATAAAGGCTAAGGGAAACCATTCCAGCAAGTGCAAGGAATAAAGTCATATATAATCAATGTTTGCATTGTAGGCTAATTTTCTACTCTATAATTTGATTCAGCCACCAGCATCACAAGTCACTGCGTTTCCCATAAAAACTAGATCTGGATATAGACCTAGGAAACCTTGAATTTCCATTTTACTGGAAATTTCATTACTTTGACATCTTTTTGTTTTAATTCAGGATGAAAGTATATTTGTAAGATTTTCATATTTAAAAATGCTTGCATTCGTTTTATCTTATTTAATGATTGGACATTTGTAATAGTACATAACTACTAGTTATACGACATAATACTTAAATGAATCATTTTCATAATCAGCAAAAATATCTCCTACTTAATGTTGGTTGAACTACCTATTGCTTTGTATTCAGAGTGCTTACAGTGTCATAGCAGTCCCAGAAGGAGAAACCGATTCAAGCGTCAGACTCTTTCAGTATGGCAAACAACAGAACTCTCAAAAAGATAACTTGTTCCCATTGGAAAGACATAAAGAATAAAGCAAAATATTTCAAGCATTATACTGAACACTGTTACAGACATTGTGTAAAACATATTAACAATAATATAAAAATCATATACCTTTATGGGTCAAAATGAAGCTTCAGAGCTCAGAAATGAAATTCTGAAAAATTCCAAAAGGAAACTTGAAAAATGTCTACTTCAAAACCTCTTTGTCCATTCTGAACCTTCATCATATTTTACAATAAAAATTGGTTTAATTTCATCTTATTTCTCTTTTCATCAAAAACTGGAACAAAAAAAGTCCAACCAGCTGCTATTTTTTAATGCATATTTGAACTGGCATTTCCTGAGTTTATGAAAAACAAAGCACTCCATTTTACGTATATGAAATAAGGATGCTCTATATCCCATGTATAAATATTAATTTTTTACAGTTCTTTTCTGTGGCATAAGACAGTTTAAAACTCACAGGCAGGGAGAAGGTCTGCTGCTAACCTGCAACCTGTCACAAAACTATATTTTCAGGGCTAATCATGTCAGCTGTCAGGGCACAGCAGGGACCTGGGCACAGGAGCCAAGCAGGGTAACAAGGCAGGTGGGAGCAGCACCTTCCACCAAGGAGCCAGGATGCAGAGTGGCAAATCCAGGTGGCGACCAGGGTCAGACATCGTCCAGTGCTCTCCCGGGACGTCCACAGCAACGCAGGGCTCTCAGCGGCAACAAAGCTCCCCTTGGACTCAACCAGCTAAATGCTTTACCTTTGCCAAGTCATCTTCTGGAAAGGGGATGGACATCTGGCACTGACATCAGGAATACAACACAGCCTTAGCAGCTAAAGGTTTGGAATACAGTTGAATGAAACATGCATTTCATGTGAAGAAGTCATTCAAGAGCATGAATGGGTGACTACATAAAACAAAAACCAAACCCTGTTATTGTTGCCTTCTTAAAATGCACCACCTTAATTAAGAATAAAATAAATAAGGGCTATGGGGGAATATTTATGAGGAAAAATCACCCATCAAAAGTAAAGCATATAAGAACAGTCTGGGAAACCTCAGTGCATGCTTCCCAGACAGACGTGTTCCAAAGGCTTCTGTAGAGCCACACAAAACGTGTAATGATATTACAATGCAGGTTTTAATGCACATGGAAAATACCCCAAATAAACCTAACTTATAATGTGATTTTTTCCTAAAACAATAGCTCCAAATTCCACTGAGAGTAATGGAAATCTTGCCACACATATCAGCAGGCTTCATGCAGGCTGAGCGCTACATGCAGCATTGATTTCTGCCTCCAGCAAAGGTGCAGCTATGGGCATCAGCAACTGGAGGGTGAAAGAAATGATGAAGGGCTCATTCATTTCCAATCCCTCCATCATTTCTTGCCTAATTCCTTGCAGGGGTAAATATCAGATGTGCAGTGTTTGCTCTTTGTAGGACAGCTAGAGACCTTACACGCTAGCCTTGTTCCCCTTGCCTAAATGGTGAAATAAGGATTGTTGCAGCCAATGTACAGGGCTCTGACAATACAACTAATTTCCTTTCTATCTCGTATATCAAGAGCTGCAAAAATATATCCTGAAGAACACAAAAACTGGGGGAAATAAATGTTTTTTCCATTGCCTTTATTTTTCATGTTAAATTTTAATAGACTGCTTAAATGCTCTACACATCAAGGCAATCTTTATAAACGTGGTGTGACTTCCAGCTAAAATAGGAGCATTTGGCATCTGAAAAAGCTTCCCACCTCCTCAAAAGGCCTCTTTTCATGCTCCTGAGGAAATCAAACATTACAACAGAGACTTTCAAAACCTGGGTGAAAAATAAACAGTTAGCAACTTCAGCACATACATAATGAGGGAGCTCCAGATATCTGTGAGTCAGGTTTGGACTGTTTTAATATAGCTACAATGATTCAACAAACGTATGTTGGAGATTTAAACGGTTTCTGAGGATTTCTATAGCAGGCAGGAAACAATCATGATATTCAAAAGGCACTATTCTAAACAAACAAATTGCTCCACCAGAATTGTTAGCTCCCTGCAAATTCTGTATAGAGTCTTTGAATAGTAGTGTAGAACCATATTCACATTATTTAATAGATTTCAATATACAGTTGGAAGAATGCCTAACATATAGGAATCATACCTAGCTTTATTAGAAAGAAAGAAAAGCAATCAAAGGACCATTCATTTCTTAGAGTGATTGCTGTGGAGCTGGACTGATATTCAAACACTATAGAAATTTGCTACTGATCTTCAAAATTAATAATAAACATATATATATATAATGGATTCAAATTCACAGAGTAAATATAACAAGCAAAATGGTTTGTTTTCTTAGGTATATCATAATAGCATCACATCAAATATTGTCAGACTCTGTGAATATGAACAGAATTGTATGGTCACTGATTGTTTATATACCACAACACTGTAGAGCTGATATGAGTTGGTCTTGCCTTGCTGTCGGGAAATCTCTGGGACCACATGCCACATCCACTGTGGATATCCTGTAGACCAATCTCCCATAATGATCAGATACGTATTTTGATTACCATGTTATACAAAGGCTCATTTCTCCTTAAAAATCATCTTAAAACACTGTGCAAGGTATTCCTGAGAAAACACAGAAAGATTTTGCAGTCATCTTTCTATGCCTAACAGCAAGATAAGATGTCATGCAGCTGGCTCCTAGGAAGACCCAAAGTAATTCATCATTTCCTTTGTGAAATTATGTTGTTGTTTTCTTAAATATACATCACATTTTCCATCATATGCAGTTGTAAATTGGGTACATAAATTATTTGTGCAAAATTACTTATTACTGCTATATACATAATCAGGAAAATTTTGGAAACTTTTGCTGCTTTTCATGGGGTCATCCTTACAATCTGAGTAAACATGTAAGCTGTTTTCCCACCAAAAGGAACTACTAGCTAAACCATTTTTATGAGATCCATTGTCTATTTATGAAGTCTGCCTTAAATTGTGGAGGGTTGGTATTTCATTTGTTTTGTTACAAGATGCACCGTGATCATCTTATACTAATGTGAAACGCATTTACTTTAAGAAATAATTTGGGGCCTGAAATAGTTCATGCACTAAATCATTCTCAACTAAAGAAAGCAGAAAAGCAAGATCTTAGTTTACCTTTAGCTAACCCCCAAAAAACCATCTGGCTGGGATCCCTCTTTTAGTACTAAATTATAAAAACTTTGTCTTCCCTCAGCACTAAAACTCAATTTACTTAAGTGCCTCCTTGTCATACATCCGTGAACAGTTTAATAAAGAAACATTACAAAATTGGTAGAACTCCTGATTTGTTGGTTTGCTTTGGCTGTTTTTCAAAAACAGTTGTAACACCTTCACATCCAAAAAACTTACAGTATTATTTGTACTTATTAACTGGAGTATACAAAATATTTGCCTTGTTGCTGAAATATCCCTGTAGCACTACAAGCAATTAACGCTTATAAGTACAAATTTTGCTAAGATAAAAGAATATCAGGAATCTACTTCCTCAGAAATAATCATTCTAACAACTAGAGACCAAATTCTGTCTTCCCTTACAGTTATGCAGTCACGCTTGTTAACTGTTGTGAGGGCAGAATTTAGCCTCAAACCACATTTTTATCTAAATACATATATTTTCCTACAGAAAAAACAAGCTATGTCTTATCATTGCTCTTCCCTTCTGAAGGGTAAATACTGATATTTGAAATACCTAAATTGTATTTACAGCTGTACAACACTGATGCCACATACTTGCAAAATATCACTTGTACTCTATAAACATGGGGTAACTTGTACTATCGGCTGAAAAACTTTTCTTAAAATAAAGAAAGAGCAGACAAGCTTAGACATTTTCTTTGTCAAATTCACACACAAAATACATGGTAATATGACACGCAACATCATTCCACCCTCCAGACGCCACCATCTCCACACAGTCCTCCTCGTCATAAGCATTGTTGGGCTCCCCACTGCGCCATTTGTTGAAGGTCTGCATGGGTGATCGGTCAGAATAGACAAAATTCCCCTCTTTCTCTAGGTCGTTAATCCCAATGAAAACTCTGGTGAGCCCGGCTTGGTTGATGTACGAGGCGATCAGATTGTTGGCAGTCTCATCCTTGGGCATGCTCAGCGTCCCTCCTCTTCCGTGGCAGTAGAGCTGGGCTTCTTTGTATCTTTTCTCTTCCTTCACCAGCAGATATATCTTATTATCTGTCTCACGCACACCAGCAACAGCTGCGGGGGAGGGCAGTGCTGAAAAGTGAGCACTTGCATTTCTATAAACCAACTTACTGTACACCCCAAAATAGCTTAACAAATCAGATGCGGGATGGTGACGCTCTCTATGAGCAATTGCACCAGTAAAATGAGGCAACAAGAAAGGAAAATATTTATATAAAATTAACCTACCATTTTTTATGAATTTTAGTTCTGTTGTCAGCTGGGCCACTTGGATATCCATTTCACCGATAGCCTTCCTTAGCTGGCTGCACTCACAGGGAATGCCTGTGAAATGATACAGATACACCAAAATCAAAAAGCTATCTAATTTCAATAATTATCTAACCAATTTTATGAAAAGGCCCAGTCTTGCAGCCCTGGAGAGGGCTGTCTTGCAAATAACAGACAAAAACCCAGAGTCTTCACTACCCTGCACCTTCATATGGTTCTCATGGGTGTCTGGGCCTACCCAGAACAGCTCAGTTCACTTCCCGTGAAGCTTCAGCCCTGCATGATTAGTGCTAAGCTAAATATAAACAGATATTCCCTGCAAAAAAAAGCTCAGATTTTTTTCTAACTAAAAACATTTGTCAAAATTTCCCATTTTGAGTAAAATTATTCTCTTCAGTCTTCTCCAAAGAGCACTTTTTCCACAACAAAAATCTGCACAGCACATTGTTTGCCTGTTCCTCACGAGGAACATAAAACAGCAGATCCAAAAAGCTAATGTTCCAACCATGTAATGCACATAATTACCTGCAAAATGTAATTCTGTACTTTTGAAGGTACAGAGCTTACAGTTCTTCCAATAAAATAAGACAACAGAAAATCATAGAATCATAGAATTGTTTAGGTTGGAAAAGACCTTTAAGATCATCCAGTCCAACCATTAACCTAACATTACCAAGTCCACACTAAACCAATCAAGGGTAGACTAGACTAAACCATGTCCCCAAGTGCCACATCTACCCGATTTTTGAACACTTCCAGGGATGGGGACTCCACCACCTCTCTGGGAAGCCTGTTCCAATGCTTGACTACCCTTCCCGTGAAGAAATTTTTCCTAATTTCCAACCTAAACCTCTCCTGATGCAGCTTGAGCCCATTTCCTCTCATCCTATCGCTTGTTGCTTGGCAGAAGAGACCAACACCCACCTCACTACAACCTCCTTTCAGGTAGTTGTAGAGAGCGATAAGGTCTCCCCTCAGCCTCCTCTTCTCCAGGCTAAACAACCCCAGTTCCCTCAGCCGCTCCTCATAAGACCTGTGCTCCAGACCCTTCACCAGCTTCGTTGCCCTTCTCTGGACACGCTCCAGCACCTCAATGTCTTTCTTGTAGTGAGGGGCCCAAAACTGGACACAGTGTTCCAGGTGCGGCCTCACCAGCGCCGAGTACAGGGGCACAATCACCTCCCTGCTCCTGCTGGCCACACTATTCCTGATACAAGCCAGGATGCTGTTGGCCTTCTTGGCCACCTGGGCACACTGCTGGCTCAACCATCTATTAAAAGGAAATCGATATTGGTTTGACAAAGGTAATCTGAATGAGCATACTAAAAGGATAATTGTTTCATCTATGAGCTCAAATCTCAAAATGAGGATCAATTACAGTTTCCAGTTCTGTGTGTAATTATTCAAACCCGCATGTGACTACCCAATTACTCAGCTTAGGTGTCCAAGTCAGTCTAAGCACAGGGTACTTACACTGCAAAACTGTGCTTGATGACTAGGTATATCATAGTCTGGCTCAAGAATTAGAGTGGCAAATTACGTTCTCATGAGAAAACTAATTGGTGCACCTCTAGTGCACCCTGCCAGGAAGGGACAAATTGGGTAAAAGCTGAATCTGCCATTTTTGTAAGGCTTACACTTCTCATGCCAGGTGTTCACCTTCTTCTCTGGAAGATCTGTATTCCTGGCAATCTCCTGCTCCTATAACAATAACCCATGGAGGGGCTGGAGCCTCCAAACTGCTCCTTTGTGTTGGCTGGAAGCCAGAGAGGGATATGCAGAGATGTCCCTTTGTACTGGTGATGAATGATACAGACAATTGCAGTTCAGTTCCTGCTAGTCTTCTGGAGCGATCAAGCCTCTGAGGAGCTCTGAGACGTTTCGACAAATGGACTACAAGTCCAGCAACTACTGCAGCTTCAATAATATTAAGTAATTTGAAAATATTACAGTGAAATATTACAGTGCCTATACAAATATTTAATTGTTCATTATTTCCCCCAGTATGTAAACAGACATGTATTTTTGGTGATGATGCATGCATCTTGTAAAATCCTTTGACATACAGAAGGTGTGTCATGGATTACCTGGGTCACCATTAGGACCCGGTGGTCCTAAGTCACCATTGTCTCCTTTTTCACCTAAAGAAATGAAAAAGAATATAAATTTAAGGCAGCTTTTTTGGTCAACAGTTCATCTGGCCCTTGCTTATTTTTCCTCTAGTAACATTCAAATGTGGACAGTAGAAATATGCCCAAGAAAAAAATAAAGATTTTTCTGGCCTAGTCATTCCACAACAAAGGCCAGCCAAAGTTGTGAAATGAACACAAAGAATATGTACCAATATTCATTTTTTGACATTCATGAACTTCACAGAACCAAAAAACTCAGAGGCTATAGAGGAAAAAAGGCTGGATATGCTACACTGGTGCCTAAATCTAGATTCATAATCTAGATGCTTAAGTAAACATTGGTCCAAATTACTTAACCAAAGTCACATAGTGTCCTGGTTTCGGCTGGGATAGAGTTAATTTTCTTCCTAGTACCTGGTATAGTGTTGTGGTTTAGATTTAGTATGAGAATAATGTTGATAGCACACTGATGTTTTAGTTGTTGCTAAGTACTGCTTATGCTAGTCAAGGACTTTTCAGCTTCCCATGCTCTGCCAGGTGCACAAGAAGCTGGGAGGGGGCACAGCCAGGACAGCTGACCCAAACTGACCAAAGGGCTATTCCATACCATATGATGTCATGCTCAGTATATAAACTGGGGGGATTGGCCGGGGGGCAGCGATCGCTGCTTGGGGACAGGCTGGGCATCGGTCAGCGGGTGGTGAGCAATTGCATTGTGCATCACTTACTTTGTATATTCTTTTATAATTATTATTATCATTATTATTTTCCCTTCCTTTTCCATCCTATTAAACTGTCTTTATCTCAACCTATGAATTTTACTTTTTTTCTTTTTTTTTTTTTCCAGTTCTCTCCCCCATCCCACTGGGGAGGCAGGGGAGTGAGCGAACAGCTCTGTGGTGTTTAGCTGCCTCACCGCTTAAACTGCAACACATAGGAAGCCTATGGGGTAGGCAAGACTAGAATTCAAATCTTCTGGCTCTTAAAAGTCTGCCAAAATACAGTGCATCTTCCCATCTGCTTCTCTTGACTGTCCACACTTGTGTGACTGTGCACAAAGTTCTTTATTTAGCCTTAAACCAGGATTCTCACCCTGCTTTAAGGGTCCTGCTGTCAGAGCAAAAGGTAACTGGCTGAGAGATCTCAGTCACGTGGCTGACTACAGTGTGAGAAACTCCCTATTATGGTAAACTCTGAGACTTGTTAATCATTTTTCAAGCCCCTAAACTTTTCTCAAACATAAATTATCACAGATTTTTCATCTGAAACACAAATGGAGAAACAATTGAACTAAGCATACCTTTTGAACCAATAGGACCAATTTTTCCATGCCGTCCCATGCTGCCTTTCTGTCCTTTGTCCCCCATTTCTCCTATACATAACAGAAAGATGAAAGACACAAGGTAGCAATGTAGTCCGATTCATTCAGATTCTAGCATGCTTGCAATATCAGTTTTTACAATGAGCAAAACCACGCTATATCCCCACTATTCATTGAGCTCCAGAGGCCCAGCTCACTTGTTTTGAAGAACTTACATATAACAACCTAGACAGTGACTTAATCTTTGCAAAGCAATTGACATTAACGAGGCATGCAGATGTAAATGAAAACGGATCGTGGCTGAGAGCCGCTGGAAAAGCTTTCGCAAACTTCTCTCAGATGATCATGCCAGAATTATGTTGAAAATGAGGGGGGGGTGCATTCAAACATGGATCAGTGCATTAAAAGTATCATGGAGTTGAGAAGACCTAAAGGATCCAAACACAACTGACAGTTTCAGCTAATACAGTAGCTCCACTGTAACTGAGGGCTGAATTTGGGCTTAATGGCTTATTTATACAATATAAACACTGTGGAAGCAGTCACATCCTCATTCTTTGCTTTCACGTTTGAAGATTACATTAATGAAAAATGAAAATCAATGGAAATCTTACATAGCCATATATACACAGACACTTGCACATGTTCATACAAAGTCTGACTCAAACCAGCAACGTTGAATGTTACTAATTTTAAAGACAGTTCTACAGCATACTTCAAAGTGCAGTTGTAGCAACGGAGCTGCTAAAAAAATAATTTTCCTCAGCTGTGTTTTTACAAATAATAGGCAACTATCCACCTCTTAAGGTCAATTGAAATTGTCAACAAATCTGCATGAGCCAGATGCTGTCACCTATCTGTGTCCCTGAGGCATACCAGAAATCTAATGTAAGACAGCTTGATTCACTTACTTTGTCTGATTTTGACCTCTTTTCTGTTAGTTGTACTTTCCTGTGTGATGTGAAGTGAATATTAGAATGGCTTCAGGGGAAAGAATTTGTACTGGAACAGGCAGTTTCTTTGCCATCACTGTCTTCACAAACCACGATGAAGCACTGTTACTAATAAAATGTGTGCCACAGTCCAAGTATTGATGTCACCAATCTGAGCTCCTCCAGAGCTCAAATAATAAACCAGATAAAACACGCCTGTTACGTCATACAGCTTTTCTGGATGGCGTTTCTCAAGCATTATGAAAAATAATTATCTTAATGGTGTGAATCTGAGAGAAGAACTTTAGCCTGTAATAGCAAAGCCTTATTCAATCCCATGTCTACAGAGCTCATCTACAAATTTAGGAGATCAGCAGTTGAAATTAATAAGCACTAGTCACCTAATAGAGTAAATACAGCACACTTACACATGACTGAAGGTTTTGGCTTAAACCAAGCCGTTTATAGTCAATAAACTCTATGTAGTCTAAGCCTTTCAGATCATTATTTCTAAATGATACTTTGGTTCTGGCATTGGTTTAGAGAGGATTCCCTGATTTGGTTTAGGTAGACTTTCTGAGACCTGTGAAATGAGACCTGTTGTTTTGTTACGCTCACTGTGTCGTGAATGTGGCACAGTTTGCCTGATGCTGCAATTCCTATGGCCCAAGGAGCCTCAGGAAATAATACAGCATCTCAGTGTACATTGGTGATACCCCTTCCTGGGTGCAACGCCTGAGCAAATCAATGCTCTGCCATCAGATTTAGGCCTCTTTGTATCATGATTTCAAGGAGAAACATGGTCTGGAGGCAGCACAGCTGTACAGCTACGTCATATGAGATAGGGTTCCCACTGTACCACACAGTATTAATAGAGAGCAGGTATGGAGGGGCAGGAAACCAATTGCCTTCTGAGGCTCCCATCCCACAGAAACCCAAGACCAAGACTGCTTTAGGAAATATTGATGCAGTTTTGCCAACAATTGTTGAAAAGATTGTTTCTTTGCTCAAAGCAACCTCTGTTATGCACTGTTCAGCTACACAGGAGCAAGGAATCAATGAGACAAGTTAGGAGGAAAATCTACCATAGGGATCCAGCAACTGAATTTGTATAAATTGTCATAGCTCAGCCTCGGTTGTGGATTTATGACAACTGAAGATCTGTTGCCCTCTGTTGTTACTGCAACTGGACAGACAGTCACATATTTCCTCTTAAAAGCTGGATAATTTTATGACCCATTTCATCATTACCTTTAACTTAAAAGTGAAATCAGTAACACGTTTCAGAATATAAACTGATCACCACTGGGCTAAGAGATGTCCTCTGTATTACTCCATGAAGTCTCAAGCAACTGTCACTTGATGGCATGAGTCAGGAATAATTTCCTCTGAACTGAGAGAAGCTGAATGTGTATGGCTCGTTGGTCTAATTAATTACTGGGAAGTCCTACAATCAATTATTTTCCTTTGTTTCCAACAAGGATCAAATTCAGTTACTACTGGACATGGACTCAATTAGGAAATTTTACCAGAAACCAAAAATATTTTTCTCTTATGCTATATATTTCTACTGGAAGAATGGAAATAATCCACTCAGCCAGCTGAAGATCTACTTTCTGGAATACAGCTTCACTTTCAGAACAAATTCATGGCTTGCCTTAAAGATGCAATCCATTGGGCTGTGCAGGTTATAAAGGTACTGATGCTAACATTGGATATTTATCCAATATAGGTAGTATATTGAGAGCGTATTTCCTTGAAAATCTCTAAAGTATCAGCTCGTAATGAGTTTATCAAATTGTTCTGAAAGTGACCTTTCTTGCTTTGGATATTTATGAACTGGGATTACCGTAACAGAATGTCAGATGTTTGAATGCTTTTTCTTTTCAGACTGCTACACCTGAAATTAAATAAACACATAGATCTAATGCATAAATAAAATACAATATATAAAATTACTTCACTTTCTCATAAATACTGCCCAGAAAATGAACTACTTCTCAGTAATGGCCAGTAAAAGCTACGTGATCTGCTCAGAATGAGAAGTGTGTTATCTCAAACAATGAAGACATACATTAAGTCTCCTGTGCTCATTAAAAGAACTGTTTGGATTTGGTTTTCTCTTACAGTGACTAACCCCTGCTTCTGCTCCAGGGGTTGCTTATTCTGCTTCTTCTGCAGAATAAATCACAAGGTTTCAAGAGAGACCCATCTGCCTTGAGGGTTTCAAAAGTTTTAATACCTTTTGTAAAGTCCTTTTTAGTGGCCCTGTGATTGCCAAAAATGCAGTCAAAAGAGTCTTAATGAAATCAGGAAGTGAGAGCTGAGAAGAAATGAGGACAAAAAGAAATTAAGTCTCCATAGGCCAAAAGTAGGAAATCTAACAGAAAGTCTGAATGGAGAATATGAAGCAAGTCATCTGTCATCTCTCAGATGAAGGTGGTGTACACTGGAACCAATTATAGAAGACTTAAAGGATTTTGGAAGGAACTGAAGAGAAGAAAGCTCTAAATGATCTTCTTGGTGGCCTTTTTAGGCCCACAAACAAGAGAAGGAATAAAATACCAGAGATTGGTGGGCTGCACAATCCGTGAGAAAATGAGGGCTTTGGCTCTGTGCAACACTATAAATGGGGGTCTTCATACAGTATGGCCAATCTCTTCAGACAGGATTAATTGGAACACACAAGGAGGTATAAAACTACTTAAAAAAAGAAAAAGGTGTCAAAAAGACAAATCCCGCAGAAATACAAATTCACCATGTCACAAATTGAACTGAATCATGTCAAAGGGAAGAGAGCATTAATTTACTTCCCAAACTTAAGAATTTGAAGACAAATCAGATAGAAATTCTTCATGATTTGACACAGCGGACATCACAGACACGTACCTAAAAATGAAAGTAGAAGTGTACCAAACCAGACCAAAGGCCGCTTGACTCTAGTGCCATCTTTGACAGCAATCTGCAGAGGATACTCAGAAAAAGAATGTAAGATACAGACCAAGCTTACGGTGTCTTTCTCCCAGCGTACCTCCTTAGTCTTGCAGCATTCAGTTTTCCCAATGCAAATATTTAGCCTGACTTGAATGAGAACAGTATTTTTAAAGACTATAATGATGTTATGGTATGGTAGTAATCTACATTCAGGACAGTTAACTTTTGAATACTACTGGCAACTGGAAATAAAAAAATTCTGAATACACCAATAGACTATGGTACTGCTTTACGCTAAATAATCTGAATTATCCACACGACTGAAGGTTGGTGATTGGCTAGGGATCAGTGGTTACAACACAGCTACATCTTATATGAACAAACAGTGGATAAGCCCAGGTGGCATTTTATGTAGCTGGGGCAAATTAACTTCACCCAGCATTAGCCACCTGGAAGTTAGGTTTTTAGTCTAAGCTATTTATCTAAGCTCCCTTGGTGGGCAATGGAGAAATAAACACCTCTCAGCAGTGATCCATCCCACTCATATTAGACAGGTATCTTAACGACAAAGTGAAACTCTAAAAGCCTTGCATAACAAACAGGAAAAAAAAAAAAAAAGAGGAAACTTATCAATCCATACTGACTAGAAATCAGAAAGGCTAGAAAATTTGCAAAGGAAACTAAAGATAGTAAGAAAAAAACAAATCTAGGAAGGCAGCAGAAAAGTTTAAAGGATTTTAAAGTATATTCAAAACAAAAGAAATGGAAATAGTATGGTCCATTCTTGAATGGGTGAGTTTATACTCACTTATGCACACAAACACAAATAACTGCCCTTATGAAACATGTATCTTGCCAGAATTACATTAACAACAGAATACCAAGCTTGTTCAGACCAGTGGTCCCTCCAGCCCAACACTCTGATTCCCACAATGGCAGCAAGAGGTGCAATACAGGGAGGTCACACAGCCCCAGCAACTATCTGCAGTCCATTGCAGATGGAGTTGCGGAATCAGTCCCCCAGCAGTTTCAGTGAGTGTCCCCTAGTTCAGGTATGAGGGGAGACCTTATGGCTCTCTACAACTACCTGAAAGGAGGTTGTAGTGAGGTGGGTGTTGGTCTCTTCTCCCATGTAGTTAGCGATAGGACAAGAGGAAATGGGCTTAAGCTGCACCAGGGGAGGTTTAGGTTGGAAATTAGGAAAAATTTCTTTACGGAAAGGGTGGTCAAGAATTGGAACAGGCTGCCCAGAGAGGTGGTGGAGTCACCATCCCTGGAAGTGTTCAAAAATCGGGTAGATGTGGCACTTTGGGACATGGTTTAGTCTAGTCTATCCTTGATTGGCTTAGAGTAGACTTGGTAGTGTAGGTTAATGGTTGGACTGGATGATCTTAAAGGTCTTTTCCAACCTAAACGATTCTATGACGGGATCCAGTGAAGAGCAGGTCACCTCACTCACTGCTTTTGTGATTCTGTAACCTCGACCACATCCTCCTCAGGCTCTGTCATACAGTTGGAAGAGTCTCAACCTCTCCAGCTTCTCCTTATGAGGCAGCTCCTCCATCTTCTTCATGTTTCTGGTGGCCCCCTCTCATTTCCCATGTCCTTCTTGAGAGACAGAGGCCAGAAACACACTCATGTCAGGTGCATGTCAGGCTTTTATACAGAGCAAAATCAGCTGCAGAAATGAGCTTCCTGTTTTGTCCTTGGTATCTTTTCTGATGAAGGGCAATGTTTTGTTGGCTTTGGGGCTGCTGCTAATGATTTCAGAGCAGTTCTCGAGTTTCAAGTGACAGTTCTGGTTTTTGGCATCATGTGAGCATGGATTAAATTACGTATCCCTAATGTCCCTAGGCAATATATTTATTTACACTGAAGCCCATCTGCCATCTTTTTGTCCACTCAGTTTAGCACAGATTTCCTCAAAATCCTATTGAGTTCAGGTGGAACTAAAAGACAGTTTTGAAGCAGATACCCACTTTGTGAATCCACAACTGTCAATGTCAGGACTTTTATATGGAATCCTGCCTGCAGCACTCCTTAGCGAGCAATAAATTCATGTAAAAGTTGACTCTGAAATTTAAAGGATTGATTGATTACATATTAATGAGCAATCAGTAATACTAAAATATAAATTAAGATATTATTACCTCTCTTTAGAATTTGATTATACAAATGACTGAGCACTCTGGCTCCAATCCAGTTAAATTAATGAGTCTTCTCTCATACTTAAGAGGCTATGCCTGTACTAGTAAACTAAATGCCTGGGACTGTTCCCTGGCAGTGGGAACCAGGTGGCTGAGAATGGTCCACTCCATGACATTAAATTGTCTTACTCTTCAAACCAGGATAATCACTTGCAAGCTGTTCATTGTGTTAGCTCTCAAAATGTGCCCAAGAATTGTCCGGGAAAGCGTTCACTGGCACAAGCCGAAACTGTGCCAGGGACTGTGCTAACACTGCAAAGGTAGAGACAGACAGTTGAGTTACATGCCCAAGAATATTATGTGACTCTGCTTCACATACCAGTATAAATGAAGTAAGATGCATAAAGGCTGAAATTAAAACACTAAAATAATATATTTTCAAACGGTTATGGCTCTAAGAAAAATCATAGAATCATAGACTAGTTTGGGTTGGAAGGGACCTTTAAAGGTCATCTAGTCCAACGTCCCTGCAATGAGCAGGGTCATCTTCAACTAGATCAGGTTGCTCAGAGCCCCCTTTGCAACATAAAATGTCTTGAAGAACACATTTTTAACACGCTGTACCACTGATTATGCATTCCACCAGTAAATTCACCCTCTCCTCCTTATTTTGATTGCCATGAGCAGAATACATGCTACTCTGGGAATATTCATGGTATTGTATTGTTATTGAAATATCTCTGTGGAATTTGTATACGTGGAAGTTTCAGCTTCACAGATAGGATCATGACTCAGTCAAATAATTGAGTTCACTCACAACATAGGAGTGAGCAGTATAGCAATCAGAGCAAGTGGGGAAAGTTACATCTATTAACCTCACACCCCAAAACTTGCACTGTACACTCTACTTTTGTCTGAATCATCCGTTTTGCTTGATCCAGCACTCTATGCTTTACATAAGGCCAACACAGTTTTATGTTCTGCTGACATGCTATGCATCATAATTGACCTATACAATTAATTAAAAGCAATGAGGAAAGTAAGTGGAATTTAACCTTAATCAGCTCCCAAAGACATCAGGATGTCTGATGTCACCCTGAAACATCAGTACACTCAGAACCAGATTTATTTCTGGTAAGCACCAGGAAGTTTTAATACTTAATCAGTTTCTGAACTACCTAAATCTGAAAATATCATGAGGAAAGGTATGATAAAAACATTTGCAGCACTTTTGAATCTTGAGATTTTTGTTTCAGGTCTAATATATCATAAGAAAACCATTTCTTTTGTATGTTATTTATTCACTGACTATTATATACTTAAGAATTTCAAAGAAACTAAGCACATTTTCTGAGGATGAACTTGCCTGAGAAATGAAACAAAGAATGGAGAAATTAAAAAAAAAAAATTGTGATTCTGATAATATAAATTAACACCAAAAGTAGAAAACTACAAATATTGCAGAAGAACTACAGTTCTCTCTCATGTAAACCATCACTTACCCAAATAGCAGAAAAATACACTGAAATTTAGCAGTTTTCATCAACAGAAGGAGCCAAATATTAGCCCAACAAGAAACAATTATCAGGCTTCAGCAGAAATACAGGGGATCAAACACATGTTAATACAGCAACTGCAGTTTAACAGGCTACTGCACAAAAACAGAGCTGCTGTGATCATCCATGTGTGCTCTTAGAAAGGGGAAAATGCAAAGTGACGCAACAATTTTATCCATCTTTCATTATCCACTAGGCTATGTGTTATATATCTAGATCACAGGTCTAAGCTTTACACCAACTGAGGATTTTAAAGGACATAAGTGGCATATGCCCATCAAGAGAGCAAAACCAGAGTAAAAAAGCAAAGCCAATACCAGGTCATGAATGGATACTAGATAATCTGTCCAGGAAAAAGGTAATGAACAGGTTATTTCGGAGAGCATATAGTGAACAAATTATCAACCTCCAAATGATGCTCTGTTCTTAACACTCCATAAATAAGATGAACAACCTAATAGGAAAAAGATGTCAGCGTGTTGGATATTTCAGTGTTAGCAGCTCACATGACTTTTCCCAAGAATATTGTCATATTTTATTTTTGCCTCAAAGTTTCAGCTTCTGGGTAACAAATGGGAAAACCCTTGGACTGCTAGAAGAGAAATACAGTTGAGTCATTCTCATTCAGCTTGAGAGTCTAGAAAAGTATTTATGCACGAGCTTAACTTCAGGTTTGGGCACTACTGTCGGACTCCACTGTCTGTGGAGGTTAACCAGAGACTGAAAGGTCAGGAGACAAAGTTTTTTCTAGGTCAAGGCTGGATGTCCTTCTGTGTCCTTTCCATATGGTAGAAATTACATCTGTGAAGTCTGTTTGCTTATCCAGTCAACACTGTGACACTCAGAAAATACACTGGATATCGTACCATGATGAAATCCAGCACCATATAGTCCAAATTATTTTTAAGGTAACAATTTATTTTTCCTTGAAGAAACATTTGTGGAAATGAGTTGATGAAGACCAATATCTACAAAATGTACAGCATTAATGAAAAGATGAGTTAATTAGAACTCATTTTAAACAGGAGCTTGTTTGTAGAAATGTTTTACCATGCTAAAATAAAGCTGTTTACCAAATATTCCAAGAACATACACACGTCAATTCAAATCTGGATGCACAAAGGAAAGGGAAAAAATATGTTGCTACAAAAGCAGTATGAAATTTTGCCTGTGCTTAACCTGAAAGCACTGCCTGGAAAAATACCAATATAGTATGCATTAATATTCAATTTTCTTTCATCTCTTTTCTGTTTCAAGTATGTTTTCTTGCAGTGTATTTTCCCTTCAGTGTTTCTTCTTTCAGTCTCATCAGAATTTTGGACTTTTGCAGATATGGAAAACTGGAGAATTATCATTATTATTAATCAAGCATTCCTTATGAGAATGATTTTCCAAATAAATGCAATTTTAGATAATAGAATATATAAATGAAATGTTATATCCTGGATTGGCGTGACTGAAAAAGAGTACATGCATTTCTCAGATAGTCCAAAACATTTTGAACTGATTTGACAAAATGCCAAGCTAGAGAAACATGCACGATGGGAGAGGCTCTCAAGCTCCCCATGAGAAAGCAGTATGATCAAGTGCCCATCTCAAACACTTGTACAAAAATGATCAAAGCCTGAGAAACAAACAGGAGGAACTGGGAGCCAGTTTAATGACATCAATCACCCAGGTATGATGGGAGAGCCAGAACAATAGGAGTGCTGCAGTGGATGCATACCGGCTCTTTTGGAAGGACAGGCAGGGAAGACAAGCCAAGGGTTACGCTCTGCACAGTGGGCACCTCGAATGCATGGAGCTTTGCTTCATAACAGGTGACTAGTCTGTTGAAAGCATGTAAGTCAGATTTAGAGAGAAGGCCAGCAAGGGGAATGCCATTCATTACAGACTGTCTTGTCAAGAAGTGGGACTGGATGTTAAGAGTTCTTTTAACAGCTCTAAGAAGCTCCATAATTGGAGACTAGCTACTTCAGCATCTCCTGGGAGAGCAGCACCATGAGGAGCAATCAATCCAGAAAGTGCTTCAGGGACAACTATGTAATGCAGGTACTGGGTTTCCAGCTAGAGATGGTAGTCTCCTAGACCTGCTATTCACATATCCTCTGGTTGTGGGTATGAAACTCAACAGCAGCCTTGGCTGCAGTGACCATGACTGTCTTCTTGAGATGCCAGCATTCAAGATCCTGACGGGAGTGAGGAAGGCAAGCAGCAGGATAAAAGCCCTGGACTTCTGTACTTTGGCTTGCTCTGGGAACTGGTAGGCAGGATCCTATTTGGAGGCTGCTATGAAGTGCAAAGGGGCCCAGAAAGAGCTTTTTGGTCTTAAGGAACAATTTCCCTAAAGCATAAGAATTACCCATTGCAATGTGCAGGAAAATGAGCACATATGGCAGAAGGCCAGCTTGCCTGAACAGGGAACTGTTGACTGAGACCAAACGCCAAAAGAAAGCATGCAGGAAGGAGGTGAATACCAGGACAGGCTACCAAAGGGTAATACAGAAGTATTCCCCAGGCATGCAGGGATGAAGTGAGGAAGGCCAAAGTTCAGCTGGAGTTGAACTTGGCTAAATGCACGAAGGATGACTTGAAAGACAGTACAGGTAAGGCAGCAGTAAAAAAGACACTGAGGATAACATGAGCCCTCTGCTCAGGAGGAAGGCAACCTAGTGACAAAGGACACAGGAAAGGCTAAGGTATTTAGTGCTTTCTTTGCCTTGGTCTCTATGGGCAAGGTCTGTTCTCTGGACTCCCAGTTCTTCATGTCTGGTAGCAAAGACTCGGGGAGGACCTGTTACTCATGGTAGAGGACGACTGAGTTAGGGACTACTTCACCTGGATGTACACAGGTCCATGGCACTGGCCAGAAGGCATTCGAGGGTGCTGAGGGGGCTAGCTGCTGCTGTTGCAAGGCTGCCAAAGTCTAATCAGCAGCTGATAATGAGTGCCATTCCTCAGGAACCAGTCCTTCATCAGTGACAGGGAGGAAGAAGTGGAAGGATCCTCTGTGAGTCTGCAAGAAACCCCATGCTGGCAGGAGTGGTTGGTGTGCTGGAGGGCAGTGCTGCCAGTCAGGAGCTCGACAAGCTGCAGGAATGTGTTGACAGGAACATGATGAGTTCAGCCAGATGCTAAGTTCCTCACCTGCAATGCATTGATGAAGGCTGGCCAATGGCTGGCTAAAAAAACTCCTTTGCATAAAAGGACCCAGAGATTTTTGCCCCTCATACAAGAGAAGGAAACTGAAGTCCAGCTGAGGAAGATGGGTTTATTTAGTCTGGAGTAGAGTAAGGTAAGGGAGACCTAATTGCAGTCTTCCACTACCTACAAGTGGTTTGCAGAGAAGATTCAGCCTTCTCTTCTCAGAGACACACAGTGAAAGTACAAGAGGCAATGATCACAAGTTACAACAAGAAAAATTTCATTTTTTTCAGCCCTAAGGAAAAGGTCTTTCACAATGATAGTGGTGAACAGACCTATCAAAAAGAATGTGGAATCTCCATCCTTGGAGATTTTCAAAAGTCTACTGGACAAGACCCTGAGCAACCTGATCTAAATTTGAAGTCTGCCTGGTCTTAAGCAAGAGATTGGACTAGATGAGCTCTTTATGACCTTTTAACTTAAATTATTCTGTGGTACTTTAACTTCTCTTCATGCTGCATTACCTTGCAAGAGTTGAAATTTTAGTTTCCAATATTTTTTATAAGAGTTGTCCTTGAAGGGTACATCTTCATAAGGGAAATACACCGACTGAACACACACCCCGCTCATGAGAGTTATAATTTTTTCAATGCATTGTAGGGGGAAGAACTCTAGCTATGGATTTTGGTCCCAGGGAAAACTGCAGGTATCGGACTCCCATAACTGCCCAAAAGAACTACATAACGGATTTTGCATCATCATAAGGAAGTGTAAGTTACCGCTGTGATTGCTTTGAAAGGAAGCTTGTAAATTCAGTTTGGTTAGAACTCACTCCATTGTTCTGGTGACAGGAATGTCAAATGTTTAATTTCAATATTTAAATAAAATGTTTTGACTATTCCTCATGTGAGTTTTTCAGGATGTGCATCTCCTGAAAAACTTATGAAGGTCAAATTTCTTCCTTGCTTCAGGAGAAAAACGAATGTCAAAAGACAGAATTTCCTGCAAGACAGAAATGCCACACTTCTCTCAGCTGTACAACTGAATACTATTGAGCACCATTCCTCTCAAAAGCTCCAAATATACTGAACTACAATGCAAACAGTGTTACCACCATCCTTCCACAAACATTACTGAACTGTGATCCAAGAAATGTGGAATCACTAATGGCCATCTCTGCCTACTATGGTTTGTTTACTGCCTTCCCTCAATGGTTTTAATTAAGGTATTGCAAGCGTTCACACTTACAAACAAAAGGAAACAAGGAAATTGAGCCTCATGTTTTTTTCCCTCTGATCTAATATGAGGTTTGCATTTACAGAAGGCAAATTATGAAGAAGACATTATGATACCGTTCTTCACAGAGACCTTGCTAAAAATTAAGATTTTTTTTTTTCCCCAAAATGAACCTTTTTGACCAGAATGCAATAATTAGTCTACAAATGAGTGCGTACAGTTGTACTGGTTTTAGCTAGGATACAGTTAATTTTCTTCATAGCAGCTGGTAGGGTGCTATGTTTTGGATTTGTGCTGAAAACAGTGCTGATAACACTGGGATGTTTTTGTTACTGTTGAGCAGTGCTTACACAGAGTCAAGGCCTTTTCTGCTTCTCACCCCACCCCACCAGCGAGTAGGCTGGGGGTGCACAAGAAGTTGGGAAGGGACACAGCCAGGACAGCTGACCCCAACTGACCAAAGGGATATTCCACACCATATGATGTCATGCTCAGCATATTAAAGCTGGCGGAAGGATTAGGAAGAGGGAGATGTTGGGAGTGATGGTGTTTGTCTTCCTAAGTCACTGTTACATGTGATGGAGCCCTGCTTTCCTGGAGATGGCTGAACAGCTGCCTGCTGATGGGAAGTAGTGAATGAATTCCCTGTTTTGCTTTGCTTGTGTGCACAGCTTTTGCTTTACCTATTAAACTGTCTTTGTCTCAACCCACGAGTTTTCTCACCTTTACCTTTCTGAGTCTCTCCCCCATCCCACTGGGGCAGGGTGAGGGAGTGGCTGGGTGCGGCTGAGCTGCCGACTGGGGTTAAAACACGGTAACGGTACACAAAAATGTCCAAGGATGATTTAGTCACCCGGCAAAGGGAGAGAGGATCCCCACCATCATCACCTCACAAGAAAAGGCAGCATTTGGTCAGGAATGACTTTCAAAACATCTTCTTTAACAAAATTACCTTTTTCTCCTGGAGGCCCAACTCTGCCTGGACGACCTGGAGCACCTTTCTCCCCCTTTTCTCCAGCCTCCCCTGTTGATACAAAGGGAAACAAAAAGAAGAGTCATATTAAACCAGGACTATTTCCTGTTGGTGGCAGTGACAAGAGTGCCATTCTCCCCAGTGAAAATAAAAGCCTACTATAACAAGAGGGGAAAAAAGTAAAAGCAGATAGAATCTGACTTAACAGCTCTACTTGACACATAGAGAACAGAGTTTCCTGCAATTGGCATAGACACTGACAAAACCAAAGTCAATACGTTACTCAAGTCTCATACAATAGGTCTAGTTTTGTGCATGTTACTCATATCATCAACCTCCAAAAAGCCCAACAGCGCAATTCACTTAAGTAGAAGCTTCAGAATTAGGCCCCAACTTAGCAAATAACCTTCTAGGTCTGTGTTCACCAAACACTTCCTGAGTATCTGTTAAGGACATGCTTAAGTCCCAAGTGAAAATGGCTTCACTATAACCTCAAACTAAAAAAAAAAAAAAAAAAAAAAGAAAAAAGTTTATGCCATTTACAGAGTAATGATGGAGCCGACCTATAGGAAGGCATTGCTACATCCCTCATTTAGAGGATCATTTTTAAGCATGCAAGAGTATCTCCTAATCCATATTCTCACTTATGTATTGTGCCTTTTAATCTCTGGTACGAACCACTGTGCATTGTACTTACATGCACATGGCTCACGGCGCATTATTATATTCAGCATATTTAAACACCGGTTTCTGTAAACGTTTGCCTCCCTGGTGCCTTTCATTGGAAATTTGGGGATGCTTACCTTGTTTCACCCCCTACTATTGTCCTACTATTGTAGTTTGCCATTGACATAAAATTAAAATCTCTTAAACAAATAGAAGTTTAAAGAATGATTTACATAGCCACCTTTACAAAAAAGATTTATATGAAAGAGAAGAAAGCTCTACGGCTTCCACAGAAAAGAAAATGCCAGGATCTAAAAGCCAGAGCTAGCACAACACACCTGATGCCCCAACACTGTATTTCTACAGAGGAGAGTGAGCATTAGCTGCTCTCCAGGAAGCTGAAGGAAGCACCATAGCAGGAAAGTCATGGTTATCATGTACTCCTTAAGCTCTGCTTTCTGGCACAGCTGGCAGCTGTGGTTCAGAGAGGGACCATAGAGATGACATGTAAAAACAAGCCGAAACAAGGTACATTTCAAACATGCAGCCTCCAGCTCTCTCTCTCCTTATTGCAGACATAGGTGGCTGTGAGCTGAACTCAGCCCTCCATCTGTTATATTTTCCTTCTTCAGGCTGCCAGCCAGCTCCAGACCATCTTCCCTGCCTTCAGACATGCAAAAATAGGCCATTCTCTGACCTTAATGAGGACAAACTTCACATAATCTCCAGTGAATAATATTGTTAGTATGAAACAGGCTATTATTTGGCACATTTGGGAATGTCACTTTTTTTATTATCAGGTAACCAATAGGCTTTCCATGATTGCCTTTTCCCCCTCAGGGCTGGTTATGAGTTCTTTGCTTCCCAAAGATAAATCCTGAGAATGACTTTTTCCTGCTCTCTGGAGGCTGAAAGCAGGCTATTACAGCCTATTGCTTTACACGTTCTTCAGAGTGAAAGCTGTGCATTAGGGATCAATAAAATAGATCACTCTTGCTTCAGGCCATTACACTTGCCTGCATTTATTCCTGTAAGAAGATGACACTGCATTCCTTAGTGTGGGTGTTTAAGAAACTTTCCCTGGGAGGAGATTACCCCATTACAGGGCCAGCTACAGACCACTCTGCATTTTTTGTTACCAGCTGTTATAAGCAGCAAGGCCTTGGCCAAAGAGGGACTTATCAGTGGTCTAGTTCAGCTTTGCCATGTTTAAGTCCCTGTTTTTGCTGTATGTACCCTGAGCACTGTGCAAACCGAGGAAGCAAAGCCTGTGCCCGTGTCGTGGGCAACAAAACAGTTTTCTGTCAAGGAATTTCAATTAATTTAATTTATCACCAATTAACACTAACTTTTAACTTTCGATTCCTGAATTCGGAAGAAAAATCAAACAAATGAACTTAGAGAAAGAAACCTCTGCTCCCCGCTCCTGGTCTCCAGCCCCTGTGCTGCATGTTACATCCAGTCCCTTTGAGCAGAAGGTTGGGGTGAGTGCTTTGTGGTTCCTACTCAGTTGCTGCAGCATGGCCTCCTCCACCAGGCACAGTCCCTTTGCAGTCGTACCTCCTGCTCAGCCTCCTCTCCATCCCTTCCCAAGGGGCTCTTCGCTCCAGCCCTACTGCATGAAAGAGTACCTTCTTCCTCCGCACAATGCGGCTCTTGCCCACGCAGCTGAGGCGGGGTGAGGCGTGCCCAGCAGTGCTCTACGGTGTTGTGATGCCTCACACCCCCAAAAGAAATTCAGCCCGGGTATCGAACTGAGCTGCAGCAGGATCGCAGGTATCAGGCACAACCCTGACACTACTACAAGTTTCTTGTCTTGCCATCTCTGAGAGAGGTCTTTCATAATTTAAACAATATGTCTTACCATTGCTGTCAATTTGCCTCCTTTTGTGAACTCTTTGGGACAGGATTTTCCTCTGATTATGTTTGCATCCTGCCTACCTTGAGCTGTACCATCTACTGTAATGAAAATAGCACACCAATTATTAACTACGTGAGCTATTAAGCATTTCTTGGCTGGTGATAACTTTCTTCCATTACTCATATTCCCTGTGTGAGTAGACACATCAAGTGTGGGCGTAAAAAAATTGGGTTTATTTTATTTGTGTAGTATCAACTTTTTTATGTATTGTATGCCATTGAGACTCTTAAGACAATTCCCATTTTAGATTCTAGAAGGGAGACAAAACAAGGTGGCAAACCAAGAATTTAGGTTTTGAAGGATTGTTCCATGTTATTTTTTTCTCCACAATAGTAGTAACTTCAATCTCATGGGCCTATCAAAAGGAACAGGACTTTAGGAAGAATATGAGTGAGCAATGTAGTGAGGCTTCATCATCCATCCCTTCTTCACACACAACACACTTTTCCTATTATTAATATTGTCAGCTTTCTAAAACACGGATCAGTCTGCTGTCTGGATTCTCAGAGCCACGGTATTTTTCCCTTCCGCATTTCATCTTACTCCTTTATACTGTTGAAGTTGTTAAAAAAAAAAAAAAAATCAGTCCCTAAGACCTAAGCTGCTGACCTTAAACTCATTTGTGCCTTTTTCTATTCTTGGTGTCTTTACTGGCTTTCTTCATCTTCCATTACTACCTCCATTCTCATCTCATCCCCCTTCCGATTCCCCCTTTCATTCTGTGGGGTCCTAATTGGCTTTGTGTTATTTTCTTTTTTTTTTTTTTTTTTTAGCTTCTAGTCTCTCCACTCAGTTTGATTCTTTGCTCTCTTCTTTTCTCTTTTCCCTTTCTTCCTGTTCTTCTAAAATTTGTCCATTACACACTCCCACTTTTTGGATACTTTTCCCTGGTATCTTTCTCCTTCACCACCCCATCTGGGCTCTACTTTCTGCACTACCTCTTAGGCTTAACCCTCTCCTCTGATTTTTTCCCTTTCACACATCCCATGGTCTCCCTCACTTCTTCCACTTCTTCCCCGTACCTATTTTTCCCAAATCCTGACAGACTCATGCCCAACAGTGGTGCGGGGCTCTGTTCCTCCAGCATTGGAGACGTTGCCAGCAGCCCAGCAGAGGAGAAGATGGGGCAGATCTCAAAGCCGCAGTGAGCAAATCCCACTGTGTGGGAGCTGAAATTTGGGCACACGGCCACATATATACTCAGTTTAAAGGAAACCTTGGCCACTGAAATGGGTTGGAGTTGTGCCAGTGGGGGACAGCAGTATCTCATTATCAGTTCCCTGAGCCAGTCCCCCCGACAGCGTAGCTGGAGCATTGTTAGCTTTTTAGGGATTTCACATTAACTAGGGCTGTATCAGGCCATTTTGTTCTTCACCGAATTTGTACATCAATCTCTCTCACTTTTGCAAGGCTTACATGTCATGAAGTGGAGTGAAATCATTAACACATGCTGGTTTTCAGGCCTCTTTGTGGTTTCCTGGCTCAGGATTGCCTTCTGACAAAGGGCCAGGGTCCTGCACTGTTTGTATGTTTTAAAAAAACTCTACCGCATATAATAATAACAGTCCTTTCATAAAAATGGTATCACAGATGTTAACTTTGACTGATTACACAAATAAGGAAACTAAGGCAAAGAAGTTAGAAAACTTGTCAAAGCCTGTCAACTTCTTTGAAATGAAAAATAATTTCAAAGCTTCAGTCTCCAGTGCTGTGGGGTCTGACCCTTTGACTGATCTTCTGTGTAACTTTAGACAACATATATTTAACTTGATTGTGTTCTTCTCTGTGAATCACATCAACAGCACTATCTTATGCCTATTTCACAGCAAATATATCAAACAAATGAAAAAACTTTACTCAAGGCTTAGTCAAACCTCAGAAGTCTTGGATATAGTGTTGTTCTTTCTAACTAGAACATCTGCAGAAGGTGTAAATATTATTAAGACTTCAAAGGCCACTTACTGAACTAAAATTAAAAAATACAGATTTTGGTTCAGTTCAGGCATCCAAAGCTGCATCTATAATAATAATAAACAAAACAGGAGAGCTTTTTTGGTCCTGAAGCCAATTGGCCAAGCAGAACCCACATCCCTACAGCCCAATTCTCTTGCTTCCAGCACAGGGCAGCCACATCCAAACTGGGCAATGTCTGGAGAGGGCAGTTTACACCACAGCCAAACCTGTGGCCAGGCTGTGCTCACAATTTAACTGTATGAACAACTGCAGGACAGAACAGAGCCTTGCCCTCACCAAGCAATTAACCAGCACAGACAGAACATGCAGTCCATACTATGGTCCTCATGCAACTGGGTAAAGCCCAGGTTTGCACTTGATAACATTAGTGGCATCAATACTGTTAGGTGAGTTTTGTGATATTACAATGCATAACTACCAAAAAAATTAGGTTAGTTGTGCAGTCCTTAAACAATGTATTTTTTATCATTAATGATAAACTGGTGGTTTTCATGGGGTTTTTTGTCCTTATTTAACAGGTATTTCCCCATGTTCACAGGTTTTTACACTCCAGTAGAAATACCATAGCCTCCGTAATGAGAAGTACTGTTATTGACTAAAAAGGGCTAGGATTTCACACCATAATGGATGCTGTTGCTTTAAAATGCTAATTCTTCCCAGCTGTTGATTTCCTACCTAAGGTACTTTAATACATTTTTTTTGCTATGAAAAGATGGATAATTTATTATGCCATCTTTTTTCGGCAATAGTTTGGGGACATATTTTGTAAAAATGTTGCTTTTGTCAACAGAAACTATAGAATGCTAAAAATCTAACTAATATTTTTTTTCCTTCTAAAAGGCACTTGAGCATTTAAAAATCAAGGAAAGACAAGCAGAAGACTAGAAAATACAAAATATTTCCCATTAGTATGTCACAAAACGGCAATGAAAACCTCTCCAGATATAAAGTAGGGCCTGATTTTACAGTCTTTGAGTATGTGCACCATTCATGAGTATAAACACAGACAAAGCAACAAGGCAGCATATCAGAGTAACAAGCACTACTGATCAGGAGCAAGTCTGGGAAACTTTGGCATGCATTCTCTGAACCGTGTTCATTTTAACAGACTGAACTTCTTCTTACAAACCTTAAAAACTTCATTTTTAAGGAGGCTACAAACTGGACAAATAAGAGGACAAGAGAAAGGCACCTTCTTTGTCTCTGTTAGAAACAGTCAGTGGTGCAAATGAGCCTGTTAGAAAGAAAGGATTAGTATTTGAATGATGGAGTAGATTTCCACATTACCTTTGAGGCCTGGAACAAGAATTTGAACAGAGCAGGACTCCTCTGCAATATGTTGAGGATATCCAGACCTTAGCAGTGACAGGAAGGCAAGGCTAATTAGAGTCACCAAGAAAACCAGATCTCTCTTCATAATGAGCACTTACAGGTCACTGACTCCTAAACAAAAGAATGAATAAACAGTTATAAGAATTCCAAAGACTTTCAACAGTTTCTGAACATATGCAGCTTCCTACTATGAATACAATATATTTTTGCATGCCATAACCCATGCAGCATAAGAATGACACATGCAGCTCCTCCGAGCAGGTTGTACGTTCCACAGGCATACATGAAACATGCAGCAGTGCATTCAGCAGTTTGCTTTGGTGTTAGACTGGGTAAGATAAAGCTCAGAAGAAATTTAGTTAAGAATGAGATTAAGCAATGCTAATAATAGGCAATTCTGTGTTCACAGTTTCTCATTGGAGGCAGGGATCTGGAAAGGTCAAAGGAGAAAATCTTGTACATGGGCTTGCATTGAAAGATGTTAGTACTAAGTTGCCACTTAGAAAGAGTGCATACTGCTCTAAAGAGGCAATTCAGTAGACGATGAGCCCAACCTAAAGGCCTGAAATTTCACTTCCAATCTACCTGAGCACTGAAATTGTGCCCAGCAAATTGTCTGATACAATAGCCCTCATGTAACTCATTGAGGGTGGAAGGGAGACAATACTTCACTAAATCATGCAATGAAGTCACATCAGAGCCTTCAATAAATCCTGAAAAGATTCACCTCTGAAACTACCCTTGTCTAAGCCTACAAGTGAAATGGCTTGCCTGATACTAGGTTCTGAAGAGATCTCTCAGAAAACAACAGTACAGAAATGGAGTTTGTGTGAAAAGAGCATCAAAAGCCAGCATTTAGGGGGTCTGTAGAATTACTCTTTGACAAAAGTGTTATTTATGTACTGCTGATATGTTTTTCCAGTCCTTCTCTCACCAAGGCTCTGTATTACACAAACAAGCTGAAAGTCGTATCAGGGTTTCAAGAGAAAGCACTTGTATATCATCTTTTATAGCCATGATACAGACGTGTGCATTTTGCACCCAGAGCAAGAAGATTGGGCTATATTACTCTCCACTCCCTGATTTCCTTCAAAAATAAGCCAAGTAAGATTAGGCACAGGTGTGGGGCCAGTACATGGGTCTGTGCCTCTCAACATGCTGGGGATCTAGGAGGGTGGATCTATTATTTTGGTGATGGCCTGAAGGAATAAGTGTGCTTCAGCAGGAACAGAGTAAGAAGGAGCTTCAGGGTAAGAATGAGCTGGTGAAGCAGACACCAAAACATAAGGGATGGAACAAGATGGGCAGACTGCCCTCTGTGCAACAAAATTCAGTTTCCCCTGTACTGTTAAAAAGCCTTGCCCTAATTTTAAATTCCACCATCAACTCTGATATGTTTAATAAACATCTTAGCAGTAAGACTAAGTAGATGACTTTGGAGTTGGGGGAATAGATTATCCCTCTGAATTGCTGTCCAGTATGTGCTTCCATTATCCTCTAGGAGATAAAATTAGTAGACTGCAGCAGGGGGGTCAGATGGGGGCAGATTTTGTCTCCCTCCCTCCCTCCATGTGGAGAGGGCATGGCATGAGTTATGGGGGAGATTGCTCTTCCTCACAACATCCTTGCTGCACCATCTATACTGCAGGGCAGGGGTGCTCCACAATACACTCCCCAGTTCTCACTGATCATCCAGATTTGGGGCACAGACTACAATATGCCATGAGCCCCTTTTGACTCAGCTTTCCTTCCAAAGGAGAGCAAGGTGCAGCAGGAGGACCATGCCTGAAAAAGGTGGGGTGTACGTTTGGACCTGGGAAGAGCTGCTGGGTCAAGGGATCACTTGATACAGGATTAGTCTAATGGGCTACGGCGAGGCAGAAAACCCTAGGGAAAATCACTGATGCTGAGTAATCCATGGAGTAAGGGAGGAACAGGGACTATTTTCACAGCCACAACATAGAATCATACATGCCACACTCCTGGAACAGAACAGCCCTGAACTACTTCATACACAAGCTTTGCCAACCAGAAAGAAGACCCAGGACAACATGGACCAAAGAAAGGAAGTTTCCACTAAGCTGTAAGGTAACAACTTTATTTTCAGGGCCTCTGTCTCAATTTCCTATGACCTTTTAGTCCAGCAGTTCACGATACAGACAATCTTACTAGAGATGCATTTTGTACCCTCACAACATTCCTGTCAGACTGCTAAGCACCAATGTAATTCACAATAGTCTCCTCTCATAGCTTAGGTTGCAGGTTCTGGAGGGACAACACTCACTCATACACAGATGCTTACAGTATTTTTCTTTTTTCCCCTTCAGGAGTGTTCAGCTCCCAAAATTTTGCCTATGCTGTCACAACTAAGATGACTGCAGCTCATACATACATGTCAGCTTTAAAATATTTCGCTCAGGTATTGCTAGGAGCACACAAATCCACAGAAGTACAAACTTCAACATGGGCTCCTCAAATATTTAGGCCACGTTAAGTTTTGTCACAATTGCAGCAACATCACTCAAGACTTACAAGAGTGCAGGCAAAACTGAATTTTACCACCCCAACTATGAGGAACCAGAGCTGGAAGCAAAGGCACACCACAAAGGTAGATTGAGAGAACAGCAATAGTTGGGGGGTAAAGTGAAGAGTAAGGGAAATTTGGATGTAAAGCTTTTACTCCATGGAGAAACAGCAACCAGCCCAGTTCCCCAGGGCTCCGACAGACAAAATGGACAGGAAAACATTTGCTGTACTACTGTCCTCTGCTTTCTCAGGCTGCTGCCTCCTTTGCCTATGCACAGAGCCAGCACTAACTGCCAGAAACCAGTCAGGCCACTGGCCATCATATAGCTATTGTCTAAGGTTATACAAACTACTTGATCACAGTCTTGATATAGTTTTGAAGTATTAGAGCTCTGTGATAGCACTCTTCGCCCTCATATCCTCATGTGCATACCAAACAAATTACTTCACATACATTACAAGTCTTATGAGGAGCAGCTGAGGGAACTGGGGTTGTTTAGTCTGCAGAAGGGGAGGCTGAGGGGAGACCTTATGGCTCTCTATAACTACCTGAAAGGAGGTTGTAGGGAGGTGGGTGTTGGTCTCTTCTCCCAGGTAGCTAACGATAGGATGAGAGGAAATGGCCTCAAGTTGCATTAGGGGAGGTTTAGACTGGATATTAGGAAAAAATTCTTCATGGAAAGAGTGGTCAAGCATTGGAACAGGCTGTCCAGAGAGGCAGTGGAGTCATCATTCCTGGAGGTGTTCAAAAAACACATAGACGTGACACTTTGGAACACGGTTTAGTTGGCATGGTGGTGTTGGGTTGATGGTTGGACTGATGATCTTAGAGGTCCTTTCCAACTATAATGATTCCTAGTTTTACTTTCATTAAAAAATAACCCAGCCACCAAGCCCCAAAACATAAAATTAATAATTACTCTACCCTTAATTGGTTTAGTGGTAGACTTGGTAGTGTTAGGTTAATGGTTGGACTGGATGATCTTAAAGGTTTTTTCCAACCTAAACGATTCTATGATTAAGCTTGAATCTGCCCACACCTCCCCAAAAGGAGATTCCTAACCCCAGGGTACAAGACACTGCATCTTGGTGTATTTTGTGGCCTAGAGGAGCTCACAGTATCCACAGTGGATGGTCCTGGCTCTTTTTGCCAAGTCCATGACCCACAACAGCCAGCAAGCAAAAGAGGGAGCAACAAAAACTAGGCAAGAGGAAAGGCTGAGAAGGGTGTTTCTCCAGAACTTCCCTTCAAAGGCTTGTAGGGCCAGATTTGGCAGTTGAATAGCCAGGCTTCACAATGCCAAGATAGCGACCAACATTCCCTATGTGGGAAAGCAGCAAGTTGCCACTGCCTCAGCCAGCCAGGAGGATGTGGCAGAGACTCATGCCTGGAAGCCTCTTCCAGACACCTGAACGTAGGTGTTTAACCCTCAGCAGCAGCCACTTTTGAGGGACAGGGAGTAGGACCATCCTGGATGACAGCCACGCTAATGTTCTGCCAGCTGAGCAAACAGAGGACATGGGTCCTGCCTGCCTGCCTTAGCCTGCAGCTCCTGACGCACAGCCCAGGAGAGCACCTGGCCACCAGTCTGCAGGACACCCTAGGCAGGGTGTCCCGCTTTTTCTTTGTAGGTGGGGCACGTTGGGATCCAGAAGATCAAAGAGGCTTTCAAACCAAGTGGTTCAGATACTCAGCTGAAAGCCTGGAAATCAGGCAGTTTCAGCATGAGCACCCAGCAGCCTGGTGATAAGTATTCTCGACAGATGAGTCAGAGAGGGAAATGAAATGGCCCCAGACGGAAGGAGGAATTGAAATTAGGAAGGTGCTCCAGTCTCTGCATTAATGGATAAAAAGGCAGTGTCACCTGCTCTGGTTGCATTCTATGAATTGTTAGATGCATCCAGATTACAACTAAAAGATCAAAGCCTCTAGGTATGTTAAATATTCATCTGCCTTTGCAAACTCCTGCACAGCTCATCTGAGACAGGCATTGAGCAGCAGAGAAGCATCAGGGCTGCTTGGTAGCTCTGCTCAGCAGCCAGATATGAAGGATTTTCTGGGGAAAGCTAAACCTCCAACGAAGCTTCATCACATTCCCCACTGCCTGCTGCTGCTGCTGCAGTGCTTACAATCCTCAGACACAGGGGATACACCTCACCCTACCTTGTCATAGCTCAACTCGCAGAGAAAATGGACTTGTTCTAGAAAACAGAGCTTCCTAGTGTCTGTTAGGTCACAACACTTGGACCCGCGTAAATACGCGGGAAATTACCTTGGTCTGAGAAGAGCCACTAACAGAGGAAATCTGAAGAGGCTATAGAGTCTACAGCTGCAGTAAAGGGACACATTAGTAGTAGAAATCAAACCAAAAGCACTTTGGATATCACTTTCTCCACCTTTTCCTGCTTTAAAAAGAAACCTCTTCTGCAGCTAAAATTGCCTTATACGATTGAAATTAGTTTGATCTCCAGGTATGTGCTACAGCAGTACCTTTCATTTTAAAATCCTAGAAAATTCCTTGCCTTTCTGATCTACCTTCAAGTCCTTTCAGACCCAGATTCATAAAGGCATTTAGAAAACTAAATCCCACTGAAACTGGTCCTCAGGAAAAGGTACCAGACTGTTTTGTCAAGCACTACCTTAGCCCTGGTATTTGGAGTATCTTCAGTGTTGGTAAAACCAATGCCAGAGAGAAACCTAGAGATGTTCAACACTTGTAAGGGTGTATTTTCTCACTGTCTATGCAGGGGTCAGGAGTCAAATTTGCAGCACTTACATTGGTGGCCATTAAACCACCTTAAGCTGAAAGCTTTGAAAAAGAATGTGAGGAAGAGGAAAAGGGATCATTTGCATGGCCTTTCCCTTAAAAAACAAACAAACAAAAAAAGCAACATGCCTCTATTCCCATTAGAAATGGAAACGTACCAATGCAACCAGCGCAATAATTTCAAAACAACTTTGAGACCTGTCAGCTTTAGGGAATCTGCTTCAGTTGCCAAGAGAGAAGAGGTTTATTAAGCCAGGCTTCAAGTGACAAGTCCTTGAGAGGTCATCGGAGAATCCCTAAGGCACCACAGGCTCGCTCAAAACCGCAGCAGGACCAGCCAGGCCAGCTGGCACCCAGCACTCCTTGAGCTCCCCCACTTCCCCCCCAGCTGTGGATGGAAAGCTTGGAGATCACTTCAGCCAGCAAACGCCTCGTGCATGAAGACCCTGTATCTGCCAGCATCTGCTCCACAAGGGCCAGTGGCTTATTGCACGCTGTTATTTTGGACCTCGAAGCAACAACAGATGATGTGCCTAGTTGAATCCAAATGGCTGAGAAATGCAGAAGGAAAATGATGCTTGCTGGCAGTAGTGCTCAGCCAGCCAACAGCTACGGAGTGGCTGTAATCCTCTGTATAATCCTATGGGACTCCTCTTTGAGCTGTTTTTATTTCACTATTACTGAATTGTTTTCACTGTTATTATTTTTTTTTATTATTATTTTTAAAACTATACTTCATTCTCAGGGATCTGAGCTGAATTATCTATATTCTGAATTGAGTATGTTCCTGGTACAGACAGACACACAAATCTGCAGAGCCACAGCCACATTTGGTGGGTGATTTGCCCAAGCAGGTTTGAGTCAGCACTACAAACACATCAACAGCTTTCAACAGTTTTCACTCCCCTGACTTTTCAAGTCCTCGTCATCTACATCCCGACACCTCCCAGAACTATCTGGCAGCCTGCATATCCTTAAATGCCCCGGCAGACCCTAAGCTGCATCCTAACAGATGCAACGCATGCCCACAAAATCATGCCGGTGACATGCCAGGCTGTCAGGCTGCGACACAGACCTCACACCATTTCAAACATTTTGAACAGATGAAAGCCAAAAACAAACCCCTGAAGAACCCAAACTAATTATGTCCCAGGGCTACACGGGTAACACCAGTGCAGATCCAGGGATACATTTTGCAGGGGAAGCGTGGAGAGGCAGAAGGGACAAGCCTCCAGCACTGTGCATGCAAGCTGCTTTTCACCCCTTGGCCCCAGGGCTGCAGATCATTCCTTGGAGAAGAGGTCTTTCACACTGGAGATGAAACCTGTGTCACTGACCTCTTCTTTCTCCATTACAGCCTTGCTGATCATCCTAACCTACAGATGTTTTGCATAGCTATGCTTTCGCTTTATCTAAGCACTCTCACATTTGTCCTCCCAGCTCCCCCATATATTACCTTGGGTAATCAAGACTTCACCATTTAGCCGGAATATAAAAATCAGAATCAATATTAAAGCTGCTTAAACAACGGGTGATCATTTTTGTAGCATTGCAATGCTCTGAAGTTAAACGCTATGTGTTGATTTAAAGGTTAAAGCAAGGGGCTTGAAAGATTGAAAAAAAAGAAAAACCTAAATGTTAATACCATAGAATTGCAAAAATGAGGACCATAACTGCCACAGCTAAGATGACTCCGAAATCTACGGAGCATGGAGTAGCATAAAGCAGAGCCATAACACATTTCAGGTCCCAATGATGCTGAAGAACAGCGAGGTTTGCTGCAGAGGACAAAAGAGTGAGTCTAAGCTGATGGGAAGCTAACTTCACCTAAAAGCCAAACTGATAGGAAGTCATTGGTTGCTCCCCAAAGTGTACTTAATTCTGGCTCAATAGAGCTATTTCCTCGGCCGATGTTTGTGAGGTGCAAGAGGCTCTTAGTGCTGACTGTACAATGTAGGTGCCCTTGTCACAGGTAGGAATAGTAGCCTCAATTTTCATTGAGAAGAATGTTTTTAAAAATTAAGACAAATTTCTTCCTGATGTAGTTCTGCTGAAGTCAATGAGTTTGTGTCAGAATTAACTTACTGTCATCTGTGCTGAAAATATAAAATCAGGGCTTCAGCAAGGGTGAGATGAAAATAGTGCCGGAAGGGGGCAAATATGTTTTCAGAACCTGCAACTAGAGGGAGACAGGACCCACGTGATTTCTTGCCCCGAGTGCCAAATCTCTCACAATATCGCTGTATGGATTTTTAGATGGTAGAGAGTAACAGTCAAGTAGAATTCTATCTTTGTCTGGGTATCTGTCAGAGATAACTAGAAATGCTAAACAAAACTTATGCCACAGTGTTTTAATCAAAGTTTCTATTAGATGACAAGATTTCTGCTACTGGCTCGTTCACATCTGTCATTTACAGAAATAGTTTGTGATTTTGAGTGCCATCCTTGATGTATGTCAGATAAAATTGTCAGCATTCTTAACCACCCCAAAATAAAAAAAAAAAATACAGCATTCAAATATAGGTGTCAGTTCTTATACAACCTGTGTCTAAATTGTGTCTGTTCAGCCCCACTCCTATAAAGCATCCACGTAAGAACCTGATGCTATCCCCGCACACCTATCTGTAGCAACTAAAACACCAAGGATTCACCAAGAATCAGTGAATGATTTAGAGAATGCTGCAGGTACACTTCTTTACATGAACAAAGAAATATTATTTACATATGCATTTGTCATCTTATTTCTGAAGCTTTAGGACACCACTTTCAGCCCACCACATCCACAGAGGCTTAGGACTGGCTGCAGAAGTGGGGATGTTTGTGCAATATTTAAGTGCTTAATGCCCACTTAACCGACTTACGCTTTCCAACATGTTCTTATCCTCCAGGAGCTTAGAAGTTTTCCCAATGGCCCTGACAGTTTTCTTCTTGAGAGCGCTGGACAGGCTCAAAAGGCAAACTTAATCTGGGGAGGGTGGTCCCAGTCCACCAACTACATTCTCGGAGGCACAGGGGTGAGGCAGAAAGGTCTATCAAGGCCCCATCCAACCACCCCACACGTCAGCAGTGGCACGTGCATTTTGCACAACAGAAGTGCCACTCAAGTGCTGATCCTAAATGTGAGAAGTACCAGCTCTGAAACATCCTTAAAAGGATTTGAACCCACAGCCCCAGTTCACCAGGAACATAATTGCTCCCATTGGATGGTGACATTAGACTACCCTCAGGCATGCCACATTAAAGGATGGAAGGCAAGCAGGGAAGAAGCCAGCTCAAGCCTAGTGGTAGGACACTAGGCTAAAAAAGGGGCAAAATGAGTGGTCTCCCTTCCCTTCTTTCTGTTTTTAAGTCCTATAATTGACTCGTGTAAGCACATGAACAGGTCAGGAATGCCCAGACAGAAGACAAAAATCTAAGCTAGGCTACAGGAAGAATAAAGACAAGAGATGAGACATAGTGGGAGAAACACAAAGCAGAAGTGAAAAACTAGAGAGACCTGACCAGGGGAGAGTGACAGAAAAAGGACAGAGGGAGAAATGGCACCAACACAGAGTGCAAGTGGATGGGAGAAAGGTTTGCTTTCGGTTGTCCCAGCACCCTGCTCCTCACTGAAGAGAACATAAGAGAGCAGAAACAGCTTTTGCCCCCCATTTTTTCACACATTAGATATGCAACAGCTACATTTAAAGGAGGTTCTAAGAATAAAGGGAAGCCACTTGACTGCTGCCCAGTCCTTCCCAATGCTGCAAGTATGACACCTCAAAAAGTGAACCACAAGGTCAGACAGAGCACAGCTGGCATTAGGAGATGCCTATTTAGCAGAGCAACTTTGCTTAGATCCAGATTTCAAGAGAGCAGAAGTTACAAGCATACCCTTGGGTGGGATTCAACCGTTCTGGCTTAGGCGCTCAGTCTGAGAAAATCACCCTGAGCTCCCTGTATAATCAAGTCAGAGAAAGGCACCTTGGTGTGGGGATTCATTTAATCCTAAAACAGGACAGATAATTGACTCTGGAGGTACATATTCATTGCCCACTATAACTAGCTCAACCTTGTAGGTATGTAAAGTTAGGTGAGGGGAGTCCCACCATCGCTAATTAGCTAAGCCAATCTACGGGAGGGCTAACAGCAGCCTGGCTCCCCCGCTGCAGTCACACATTACCCTCCCCTCCTCTGTACTGTCACCAACTGCCAGCTGATCTCATCATGAGCTAGCACAGGCTGCTACGCCAGCAGAAAGCTATTCTTCTTTTTGTAATGTTATTTTTCAGTTGATTTAGTTCCTTGGTTCCTGGTGAGGGTAAAATGGCCATCATTCCTGTGAAAAATGATGCCCTTGGCAGCAGCTGAGATAGCCTTCAGTGTGTTACAAAACTGTGCCCTCGCATGCCAGCAGCATACAGAAAACAGAAAGATGCGTAAGTGAAAGAATGAAAGGGACTAAATTCACTAGAAAAAAAACCCCAGCACATAATTAGACTGGGGACATTTTAAAAGGAGGAAAGATATGGCAAAATACCAGGCTGCAATGGAAAATAATGTCCAGTAAAAGATACAGAGCATAGGAGATACAACAACATGAGGCATTTTGCAATAGCATGCAAGCCACCAAGAGTCATGGAAATTATCCAAGAGTGTTATCCTCAAATGACAAGGACATACTTCTCAGAATGATATCCCCAATATAACAAAACACCATGGTACATAAGCATGCAGGACCAAAATCTTGCATTTGAACTGCGGTAGTGTCAATAATGCAATTTCAACAAAAGGTTATTTTTATTCTCAGGCTGTGGATCTGCAGAGGCCAAATAACACTCTACATGTGATCCTATGCTGAACCTTTCATATTATCTCCCAGGAGCCTGGAAAAAGGAGTGAAAAAGTCATATTGGTGACGCAAATACCAACACCACCTTCAGTAAAACAGCCAAGCCTCAAAATGAGAGAAAAATTAAGAGAATCAGAGCAAAATGCAAGCCTCACAGGAAATGCAGGCACATATATTCACTGGACAAGTGAAGGGTCGACTCAATAGCAATAGTACTATTCAATGTCCTTTCACTCTTAGAGCCCCGAAACACCTTTCCAAGTGCAGATAAGGGAAAGACAACAAAAGGAAGGGCAAGCTACCAAAGCAGCTCCCCAGATTAAGGAAAAATATATGGTTGGTACATAGAAATCATTGTAGAAGCAAAACTTGGTGGGGAAAAAAAAAGGTTTCAATGGGTCTGATGTGATTTAGTAAAAGCACACGCGAAGATATGCAATTCCTGCAGATGACTAGAAATTAACAAAGTTCTCAAAGTATTCTTACACTAGTATGCTACAGCAGACTTTCACTAATCAGGCTGTATCATTGGCAATAGTCACGATCCTACTTATAAGGTATGCCAAATTGAAGCCAGCTGAAAGAATATCTTTCCATGGGAAAACATTTCCCAGAGCAGCTCTTATATATACCACACCATACACATTCGAAATCCTTTGCCACATACAACACAGTGATCTACAAATATTTTTAAAAAATGAGAAAGGGTACAAGTGATTGCATGCAGGTTTGAGATGCTTTTGACAATCTCATCTCATTTTGAAAAAGAAATGCGAATTCAGAAAAAAAACAGATCGAATGTGTAGAACACAATTTGCAAACAAAGGTGTTTATCTGGATTCAGCTAAACTGAAGGTATTATTTCCCTTATCCACATACCACGATGCTTCTGCTACCAAAAGATTGAGGATGACAACTCCCTTGGGGAATTTTTCATTAAAGTCCTTCCATCTAACCAACTGCCCTGAGAGATTTGTTTATTTTAATAATGTACATTGCTAGGGAAGAGTATAACAAGCTATGTTAAGTAAGTGATAACTACTGGCATCTCCACCTGTTTTGGTACTCAGCAAATTCTCTAACAGCAGCAGATGCATCTTTCACACAGCTAGAACATGACCGGAGGCCAGTTGTGCACAAATTAAGAAGTTGCACATCAGCTAAGCAGTGACCACTTGAACCTCGGGTGTATCAGCTCAGCATTCGTAAGGCACTTAGAGGAACAAAAACTAATGCTACTGCTCTGATTATGCAGCTACCAGTAAAAGAAAAGGCTTCGGGGATGTTAAAGACTGACCTTGCCCCAGCTGAAATCCCAGCATCTGTCAGTCAACTTAAGCAAAGGAAGAACGAACAACAGAAGCGGTACTTGCCACAGTTACTCTGTGCTGCCAAAAAGGTATGGAGGAAAATCAACTCTTTTAAACATATCAGAAACTCCATGGATCCGACACTGTAGTTGCAACATTTAACATCATCTTCCCTAAGATCAAGGAACAATGTGAATGCAGTCACATGCAAACTAAGTCTTAAATGGGCAAATACATGTTTAAATACAGAGTTGCTTAGAAGACAGAGTAAAAACTATTATGACCAGAACTGTTAACAAAGCACCTGACAGACCCTGGCATCAAGTGCCAACAGATTTGTTTTACATGAAAGGACGCACACACATTGCTGTAGGTGATATGACGGCTTCCTTGGGTGTATCAAGTTGGCATTGCTTACACAAGCTTGACACACTCCATCAAGAAACTAAACTCAGGATTTGCAAGACATGGGATTCCCAGATGGTCTCTTTTCAGATGAGAGGGTTTCAAAGTGACAGTAAAACTGCCCCAGCATCTACAGAGAGCACTCTTTTTCAACAGCCTACTAAGTTCCCATTATACCCATAGCACTGCGGAAGTAGATGCAGCCATGGGCATGGTCTATGTAAAAATCAGTGGTCATATAAAGTACTTTTGGTATACAGCCTATTTACCTATCTCCACAAAACTTGTGAAGATAATACAGTTGCCTCCACATATGACACAGACAGTTTAAACTCAAATAGTCCAACCTGAATAATGATACCTGAAGACCTGATAACCTGAAGACATGATACTCAAGACATGAAGATATGTGGAAAATCATAGAAATTCGCACATTCTACTGAAGAACATCACAAGGACTTCTTTAGACAAATTAGGTTCCTCTCTGCTATTTCCTCAACAAAACAAGCAAAGATTATCTGTTAATGCTCTGTGAAGAGATATGCCTTGTCCTTTCAAGGACTGCCCTTGAAAATTCAAAAGAAAGATGGTACTGAAAAGTCTATAATTCTCCCTTGAAGATTTAAGATTTAGGATTATGCTCAGAATTATTTAAATGGAGCAGATGCAGACATAAGGAAGTAGCCATGCATGTTGTCTAAGGGTTTTAAACTAATTTTGAACTATTTAATGATAAATTAGCGTTATATGTCCATGCATTCATGAAGGTTTTATATAACATTCATAAAAAAAGAAAGTAGAGAGTGACTGTAGAGTTTTTGGCTCTCCACAATTACATAAAAGGCAATTCTGACATGAAGGTATTAAACAGCAAAGAGAGAAAACCTCCAATAAAGAGTTTTTTCAGCTGCAGCTCATAACATGGCTCTCAATACATCATCTCACCTCATCTCTGCATTGGTTTTAAACTGCAAGCTCATTGCACAACTAGAGAGAAACATTGTAAACGTATCTGTGGATGCTGCCGACAGATCCACCATCCTGGAGTCTTTGCAGCATGCACGAGCAGCATTTCTCTTGCTCTGCCACACGTTCTCAGTATCTGTTTCCTTAACATTTCTTGTACGTAACTCCACTAACCAGTCAGCCATCAGAGACTTGTTTCCTCATTAACGCTATTCTGACAAGAGAGCTCACTGAGACACATTTTTCTTTTCCTATGTAATACAACATTTTTTGCCGTTTCCTGTGCTAGGCCTTCATTAGATTCTTGTCTGATGTTTTTATTTTGATTGGCCGTAATTACGTGCCATCTAACATCGCCAGTTCCTTCGCATATTAATTTTTTTTAAAGCTCTTTGTTTTAATTCCCAAAAGTTAGATGATCTCTTATAAATCCTTCTCTGATGATAATCATAAAATTCTACTTATATTAAACAATGTCCTTACAAAAACTTCCATGCTTTCTTGTCTCCCCTTAACTCTGATAAAATCAACAGCCTTTGGTGTACAAGATTCATTTAAAGAAAGGAGTGCTTGTGAAGCCTTTTAAAATGGATGCAAGTTATTTTGGTGCCTTCTTTAGTGAAGGTGAACGATTTATGAATCCTTCAGTCCCTGCACAGTGTGTTCTTTAGCCAGCCAAGCACTACTTCATGTAAGCATCGTTGTCTAGCCCTTGCAGCACAGAAACACGCAGACTGCCCCCAACATTCACACCAGATGGAGATCAAATCAACCCGGATCCGTGGTCTCTTGGAGGCCCATAGACTATTCTAAGGGGCCACTAAGTATGAATAAATGCATACCTACAATCAGCAAGGTTCAATCTCTGCTAAAATCATCAGTACCATCACAGGAGAATTTGGAGGGATCCACAACTAAGCCTGAAAATCGCTCAAATTAAACTGAAAATCTTAGAGTGATATCTGTAGGATTGCTCGTTGTTATTATTTATGCTTATTCCACAGTTACCAAATCATACTAAGAGGAAGGGGGGGCGGGACAGGGAGGGGAAATCAGAGTGAGCCATGCTTAAAAGCAAAGACGGGCACCAGGAACCTGACCACAGCTATGGAGACAGCTTCATTCTTCAAGGTCCCCACTCAAAAACCAGCCAGAGTTAAAGCAGTTTCTCCTTCCACTCTCTATCCTTTGCCCCCATTCTTCACCCCTAAACCTCCATATGATAGCTGGCCTAAGTCAACCCTGGCAACACTACCACTGAATCTGTATCCGTGGTCTCTTCCCAAGTCCAAAGCATCCAAAACTATCTCCTAACAATTCAGCCACCTTAAAAGGCAGGAGGTGCCTGTGGTTTTGCCAGAAAACTTACGTGGGTGCTGAAGCTTTTGTTACTGCGCAGACCAGAGATGGCCAACATCTTGCCTGAAGAGAGCAGCAAGACACTGTTCTCCCACCTAGCCCATTTATGCCCATCAAGGAAACACGTCCAAACTCCTTCAGTCTCCTCTAAGCACACTGCAAGCAGGAAGGTTAATAGAAAACACTGCCATTCCCTTCCAAAACATGGTGGGGAGATGTCTGTCTCTTGCAGACTAGCTTCTTATGGTAGTGTTCATGCCAAAGGAATAGACTTCCCTGGACTGTTTAGGCTTTCTCTTTTTTCTCTTCTAAAATCAAAGCAGTATCAACATCAGAAACTGTGTTGGGAGCTGTGGACACAATCTTGGATGTTCAGTGGTCCCACTTCTAAATTACTACGTCAATTAGTGACAAGGGCACCCTTCCAGCAGATGGGAGGTGGGGGGTAGAAGCAGTGCAATCAGCTGCATGCAGATCTCATGCTTCTCAGGTAAGTGCTCCTGGCCGGTATATTATCACATGACAGCTGAGTAGCAGCAGTCCATTTTTCAGAGACAACCATAGAAAACTGTTTTTTCAGAGCCGGTTTTCAAAGTCTCCATGCCTGAAGGACAACTGGGCACACACATTTGAGGTGAGGTTCCAGATTCTGGAACTCAAGTTCCTGCAGGCACTTGGCACTGAAGGTGGTGAATTTACCCATTCCCACATCCAGCAGAGGGAATCCTGGAACATCTCCCTCACAAGCATTTTCCAGACAGCTGCTGTGGCCATCACACACTTTGCTGGCTGTGGTGAGTCACAGCACTTAGCTCTCCTCCATTAGCTCCGTATAGAACATAAACATTGCAGATTCTTGGTCTGGAGCCAGGTGTCTAACCTGCAGCACTGTGAAACTGTTTATTCATGTCCATGTTTCATTCACATGCTTTACTGTTGGACTAGATGATCTTTAAAGGTCCCTTCCAACCCAAACCATTCTATGATCCAGTGTAGAAGGAAACCAATGTAAACCCTAAAACTCCTCACCATGTGCCCTACTGCTCCGTTCTGGCCTCCAGAACACCCTATGGGACCTCCTAACCAATCTTCTGATACAGTTTTGAGGAAGCAGTGTCCAAACAGTCACAGCAGCTAAGGATCCTTGGATCCTAATAAACAAGTAAGAGACTGGTCCAGTGATGATGAACTCAAGTAGATCAACTTCTGTTCTCTTCTTGCCTACAGACATCTTATACAATTATAGGCAAATTACCCAGGAGCAGACTTTTCTGAAGAGGCACTTAGATGGGAGAGATGAGACCTTACTGGATTTTTAAAACCACCTCCTTCTAAAGCTTCAGGCTCCTAGAAGGTTGTTTTCCTCTTGACTTAAAGAGTTCACCTAGCTCTTAAAATACAGCTGTACTCCCTTGCAGGTTTCAGTTCCAAATATATAAAACGGAGCACTTTTAGCACAGAAGTTGGCAGAAGCACTAACAAAGCCTTAGAAACATTTTTAAGTGTTCTCTCCCTTGTACAGGTGTTTGCATGGCTAAAAACATCAAAAGGCTTTAAGCGTTTTACTGACATGTGAAACCCTCTTGAAGGGTCCTACGTTCATGGCCCACAAACAGGATAGTCTGTGGCTCATGTGCAAACCAGAAGGAAGAGCTTGAATTTTAAGAAGCTGCCAGCTAGTTAACGACCAGTAATCTGAGTGGCTTTCTGTGCGGTTGATGCCTTATGAGCCCAGTCTGTGCCTCTTTCACTAGACTACCTTTCCCAAAATACATCCTAGTGCTCCTCTCAAGGGAAATGAAAATAGCAAGACCCTGACCACACGGCCTTACGGGAAATGTGGTTCAGCTGTGAAGTCCAGCCAGTAGTGAAATGCAATGCAAAGCACAAACTACACTTCCCAGGAGACACCATGAGAATATTTTTGGCTAAACTCTTCTGGTTTTCAGCCAAAATAACTGTGACAAAAGAACTGAACTACCACAGAAAACTGACACTTTTCTGCAAAAAGCTACTTTGCCAAATGCCTTCCTACTTCAAAAGGATTCTGGTTCAAGAGTTTTTGGATAGCCCTAAAGATGACTAAATAAGAACTTTAGAAACAGTGTAAAATCACTCAAAAGCAAGCAGAAAAAACAGCCTTCAACACAAGTACAATTTATAAATCACACAGTAGATTTCTGCTGATTCCACAGTGCAATTCTCTGCTGACTCTAGGACTACGCCATGTTTAAAATGCCATTTTGACTACGAATTTAAGTTACATATTCTCTTTCATGTATTAATGCAAACAATAATTTCATTTTAACAGATACATCTAAGAATTTTCTGAAAGACAGTCCAATCATTTCTAAAAGGAATATTCAACTTGGAAGTATTAGTTCTTGTCTACAACATCTGCATACCTTATTTATATTGCATCAGTAGCACAATAAAATTTTAGGGATATGTCTAACAAGTTGTCACAGATTAAAAGATCCTAAGATCCTAATATCATTGTTACAAGTGAGACCTTTACGTCAGTGTTTGTTTTATATTTTCTGATCACCATTATGCCTTAAATGTTTACGATCATGTAAATGACCATATAGATATGAACTACAAAAGATCTCAGCTACAGAGAGGGAAATGAAGGGCAATAGTTTTTACATTTGCCATATTTTTAAAATCTTTCAATACCCAAGGATCAAAGTTGCAGTATTTCCAGTCCAGAGGCTCTTTCTGTCACTGTACAGCAAGTGAAGTTGGGTATTTCAGGTCTCCACGGTGATTTGATTTTGCCAGAAAACAATCCCCCTCCTAAATTTCACTGCCTATATTGAGCACATAGGTCAGAACGGAAACTTGCAAGCCCCTTTATGAATCCTATTTTTCATACCTCATGACTGCAAAGCAGGCATGCGGCCTTCGAGTTACTGAAACTCAGTTTACTCTCATATTCAAGCTCATTTCGACCAGGATTTTATATCTTTACACATCCTTAAATTTCATCAAGCATTCCTGTATACTACTACTTCCAACTTGATTTGGTTTTCACTCAGTTTGCTCTTAATTATCCAGTGGTGTAATTGCAGCCCTTACTGGATCTTCTATAATCTGCTTCACTTTTGCAATGCCAGTCTTCACTCCCTGCTTTGCAGCTGTATTAAAAGTTCACTTTTTAAAGAACAGCCAGCCGCTTAGGAATAAAAGTAGAAGGATGGAGATAAGCACTTAGCATTTCCAGAATTAAACTGATATTGATTAGCTGTTACCAGGAATTACAACCCGTTAATGAACTGCAGTAAGTTTCAATTGCAGGAAAAGTTAAAATTCGTATACTCTTTTGTCCTTTCCTGTTTAAAGGAAAGCGAGCTCTTCCAATGGCATTTGTACATTTTAAACACACTCCCCCCCACTAAACAGGAATGCAGTGATCTAACCCACATGGGTGCTTCTCAACAGAAAGGTCCAACATTATCTGATAGAATCGAGTGAGCTCTTATTTCCCTTACCTTCCCCTACTATTTGGGGATCGTCAATCATATTCTGCCACTTACAAGGCAGCCCCCTGACAAACATCCAGGCTTTTTCCTCTACATGCTTCTGAAGAGTCAAAGTATAGAAGTCTCTTACCTTATGGTTGCTGAGAAAATGGGAACTGCAGAATGCTCTGTGCCTGCAGGGACACTGCACAGATGAACCTCATTGCTGCTGTTTACAGAAGTCTGACAGTTTTTAATTTGAAAAGAGGTTGTCTTTTGCTTTTCGACAGTTCAACAAATCAGACAAAACAGTTGCAAGTGTTATCTGTAAACAGCTTCCTGTTTGAAATAGATCAGCTGTCCTGCAGGACAATAATTAGGAAAGAAGTGTGGGAAAGCTGAAGAGGTCCATGATGTAAGCTTTTTATTTTGGGAATGTACTTTTTTGGGAATGCACTCTTACTCTCCCCTCCTCCTCTCTAGCAGAGAACCCCTTTTTAACCATTTACATCTATTCAGCTCTAAGCCATGCATGCACACTGCCCCAGCACACCACTTTTCTTGCTTTCCTTCAGCAGATACAAAAACCCACAAAATGCAGCACTGAATGCTAGCAGCTGATGTGGATAATTAATGCACTTTCCCCTTACTGAAATTCTCTCCATTCTTGCACTTGGCTGTAGCATTCTTGACTTGTTGAGTAAAACATGCAACTGTTTCAGAGCTGAGTCTCAATGCTCTGCAATAATGTAAATGCTAAATTATCTACATGGCAGGCTTCACCAAATTTTGGGGTTTGTTTTGGTTTTGGGTTGGTGGTCTTTTGGTTTGGTTTTTTTTTTTTTAAATACACCTTTTGATATCAGTTTCTGTGTCAATGGGAAGTGAAAAAAAAGGAGACAGAAATCCTTCACTATAGCTTCCAAAAAGTTGTACAATTCTGGTTTTCATCTTAACCGCTAGACTACTTTGAGCCCTGGGTAAACCACGCTACTCCACATAGTTCAGACAGGAAAAAACTGGGGCTAGCTGATGGTGGGAGATAGGATTTTGAGAACCCCTCCCTCTCTTTGTTACAGCAGTTTATACTTCAGACGTTACTGGCTTAATTCTCAACTTTCAGGGCAAATACAGAGTACTGCTTATGACTATACCAATTAATACCTTATAATGAATGGCTGGTATATTTGTAAGGCCATAGCTCTGATAAACTTCAGCAAAAAAGGCTTGCAAACCATCTGCCCCCGCCCCATGCTCGTGCCACTGTTCCCCCCTTCCCAGCTTCTCCAGCAACAGTTTGAAGGGTTGTGCTGTAAGCGCAGCAGGATGGGAGCCTGGGCAACTCCCAGTACATGACCTCTTACAGGAAGACCAGGATGGTCTACAGGGCAGTAGCAGTAGGCTCCCTTTCCATCTTCCACAGTTACAAGACCAGAAAAGTATCAGAACACCAAAAAGGTTTTAGACTGAGGGACTAGAGAAAGCTGTAATAAGATTTGAGTGCGTGTGTGCGTATGCACTTCTTTACCCTTCTGATCCACTCTGGTGGGAAGCATAGGTCCACTCCATTGAGGATTTCATGCTGCGGTGGAGGTTACAATACAAGTTGATGACACACGGTACTGATGCGCTCTTTTCCTGCTTTGCTCACATCGTATCCTCTCTCCCAGCAAACGCCTCCCTGGCGCTGGGATGTGCAACCTCCTTCCCCACCACAACCCCCACTTGGCCAGCCCACAGCACCACACACACTGAGCACCTTTGCTGTCAAAGATGACAAAAACAGGTACTGCAGGTATCACAGCACTGCAGAGGTAGCAGTGCCTCATACTCAGGACTCACTGTGGGCTACCTTCATAAAGGCAGACCTCACCTAAACCACCCTGTTTCCATGCTGGGCTGGCACCTAGCTACCTTCCTCCATTGCTATCAACTCCTGTATTTTAACACACACCAAATGGTCATGAAAAGTTAAGAACTGATGATCACTTCCAGATTACATCAGTAAAGAAAGGACAAAATGGTAGAACATGAACATAACTATAAGGACCACACAACTCTTAATTTGACAGTTCAGTTTTAGGCATACAAGCCCCATTAGTTCAGTGGGAGCAGAAGGCAATTTGCAGGATTGGGCCCTTGCAGCACTCTGTTGGCAGCAACTTGCCTAGGGAAGTGTTTGATGTAAAGAATGCTGCAAACTGACTGCAGTCCAAGCCTTTGAAGATCATATTACAATGGCAAAGGCAACATCCATTTACATACATATCTACTCTCCCTGTAAACACAGGCAAATAACTTTGAAGCCAGAAACAGAATTCAAGGGAGAAATAGAGCCATTTCAGGGAAAGTTAGCAGAAAAGGTAGGATTAAACACTGGGGAAACAGAAGTGAAAAATAAGCATAAATGACCAGAGTTCAAAAGGAAAGGGCAAACACTATAAATGCAGTGAAAGTGTTTTCTCTAGGAAAGGGGAAAATAAGCAAGTACATGGTTTTCTTTCACCTAAGAGAGAACAAAAGGGCGCAGTCCCCCTACAGAAAGGCATAAGCACCCTTCGCCCACCCAGAAAGCCAACTGGAAGCTGCGTAGCCACATTGGTGCATCATCTAAATCAGGCTGCCATGTGCAAACTGGGGTACTGATGCATGGACTACACAGGAGCAGCTCAAGCCATCACCAGGTCGCAATAGCCGCTGGCTATTGCGACCAAAGTTTTTCATTATTTTAATATGTCTGCCTGAGAAACTGTAGCACTTCAAGAGCTGATTCACAAGTCTTTCAGCCACCCTTGCCGGATGGAGAGAGACAGAGGCTAGGGTATACAGCAGACACACCAGCTACCTTTGCTTGACCCACAACCCAACATTCACCCAGCCTTTAAGCTCACATTAAACACCATGTTGACCCAAACCATAGGTAGAAGTCTTGGATTGAAACCAAGCAAAACCACATAGACAAAAGCAACTTGGTTGTAAAAGGACAAGAACAAGTCTTCTGTTAGAAAAGAGGAAAATAGATGTTTATACATTTTAGGAGCCTTCAGGCAAATTTTTCTACTCTTTCCATAGTCAGTTGGCATTATCTTTGTGTCTGTAGGAGGGCTAAACATAATACCTATTTAAAACCACAATGGCTATTTAAAAATGTTGTTGTCACGAGAAGATGACAAGGCCCTAATTCTCCCCTTGGTTTGGCAAAACTTCCAATGGTATCAACAACATTCCCAACCAGATTTTCCCAGGGGATGAAAACTGCCAGTACCCAAACTCCTTAATAAATCAGTACGTGAGCTCAATTGCTGGAGCTTAGCTTATCACAGGCCATCACAAATGCTGTTCCAGTTCTTGAAAGTAAGGACTGCCTCGCTAACTAGCCCTTAGTAAGCCTCCCAAGGCAAACTCCTGAAAGAGGCAAGGAGATGACTCCTCCACGGTACAGACCTGCACACCAGCATGCTGAGTGCATTCCCTCCTCTGCTCCCAAGACAACATAATGATGTGTCCCATTCCCTTTGGCTTTACCTAACAGTAATTGTTTAGCCCAGAAAATAGGGAACGGCTTTATTAAACGTCACGACACGCCTGGTAAAAACCAGTCTGTAGAGCTGCCCCCGTGAAGATACCCATCTGAGCCCCGCTCCCTCAGCAAGAGCCCCAGAGGGCAGACAGCACCACTGTACCTCCATGGGCAAGGAGACACCAGAAGCTATCGTTACCACCTCTTCTGCACAATACACAAGATGCATGGTGGGAAAGGTCAGTGCAGAAAACAGCAGCAGAGGTTTAACTTTGTTTGCAGCTGTGTAAAATCTGGTCTTCATTAGTGATGTTGCACTGATTTTTTTTGCATAAAATTTCTGAGCAGCATTCACTGCAGCAGTAGTGCTTTTTCTGTTACTCCCCATCCCTAAAATTGGAACAACCTCTTCAGTGCCTGGCTTTAATTCCATCTTTGCTGCTCGAGGGGCAGATCAAAACTGAGCCAGACATGTCAGCACAATATCCAATAATGAAAAACATTAGCTATTAATCATTTAGCAATACCTAGCAGCAACTGCTTGTTGCTAAGCTTAAGAATTAGTTTCCTGAAAAAAAGAAAGAGTAACAGTAACTGGAGGGTAGAGGGGATACCTGAACTCGCAGACTAACAAATCCAGCAAACTTTCTCCTCTTGATCACAAGACATAAATAAGATCCTTTACATGTAGCTCTCTGTAGGGAACAGAGCACTAGTACAAAGAGATGCTCGTGTCACTTCTTTCTCTTGCTCTCAGAACACAGGTTTTTCACATGAGCACTCTTAAGGCAGGCAGTAACAGGCACAGCAAAGCCACTTCATTATAAAGGGGTCAAACATTCACACTGATCAATGCTGCAGTCAGGCCTATATGGAGGACAGGGAAACTCACACTCCCTCAGCCTAACCACAAGACTTCTTTTTTTATGAGACTTCAGGACTTCCTGCAATCAATATCTTTTTTTCTGTCATTCTGATACACCTCTAGAGACCTAGAAAGTACATCCCACAAAGAGGAAGAGGTCTAGCTTTTTGGCATTGCTCTTGCTTTTAGACATAACAAAGAATCAAACTTGGGCCTCCCACTTAGAAAATTTAGGAAAAACAAAGGCACAGGGAATAGATTACTTCAGTCCACAATGCAGGAGTGATAGGATTTCCTTTTAACACTTCCTGGTGTGAGGATCACTATATTAGAACTTGCCAGATGCTCCCACTTACACTCAAGAGGGGATAATCAGACATGATGTTATGCATCAAATTATCATATAAATACAAGACAGGTCAAGCACTTACCACCCAAAACTTAAGCAAGTTCTGCCACACTAGAATCATGACACATTTACACACCTTTTCAAAGGGAAATCAACGGAGAGCAGACTTCCTCACAGACAAAAATATATGAAGACATTTGTGAAAGGATTCATATGGAATAAACATTGAAAGCTCTAGTATCAGGTGCAATCTCAAGAGCACCTAACAGATGTAAAGCCTTTGCTTCTCATTTTGGGCTACCACAGGAAAGAATCGGCCTTTTTATACTCTTCAGTATGTGACTGTCTCTTCACATTGACACTACCCATGTACTACTGCTGCACACGGTCTCGGTACAGAATGCTCCATTGCTTTTTTGCACAGACCAGTTGATAAAACTCCTCAGGAACCATGCGTTCAGAGTTCAACTGCGCCAGTGCATGAAAGGTACAGGAAAAGTCTAGCGTGATCTTATATGGAGTCTGTTTAGGTTAAGGTAACATTTGACACCAGTATTCCAGCAGCCTCATTAGCACTTGACCAGATGGCATCAACTGACTTTCCAGATTGCAGGCATTCACTTGATATGCTTGTCAAGGGACAGAGGGAGTTGTCTGACTGTATCACTGACACCAACACACAAGGGAGTCTGTGAATAAAGGTAAACTAGGACTAAAGTCTTTTGCACAGTACACAACCTGGTATTTTTATGCCACAAAAATCCACCTTTACTTGCAGCTTAGCTGATGTAAGAACCATAAATGGCTTTGACAGTGTTATCCTTTCACTCGAAGAATTTGCTTATGGGGCCATCACAGGCCTTTGCATTTCATATAGTTCAAAGGGCTTGCAACAAGAGCCAAGAAAAATCTATAGCCAGCTGGCAATGCCTGGGAACATTTGCGATCTTTACATTCAGTTTACTGTATTTCTCCTCCCCCGCTTACTCCCTCCCAGTGCTTCAAAACTAGAAACACTACTGATATTTTTATTACTATGAAGAGATCAAACCTGAGTTACATTTCACCATGAAACAGGAAATGTTGTCTACTGAAGCCTGCTGCCTGAGCATCACCTCTTCTTGCAGATGTTACACAGCCCCAGCAGACTCAGCAACCTCTAACTAAAGGCAGCAAACATCTGGTAAGTCTCCAAATAGTCCCTAGACTGCTTCTTCCAACCCACACCAGCACATATCTATTTGCACAGGCTACCATCTGTGACTGTTGTAGCAGGAAGCTTAGTAACATGTCTGACTTGAGACCAGAATTATTTTGGAGGGGCTGGGGGGCGGCGTTTCCAACCTGAATAATACCCATTTTAACAACACAAACTTGAATTCTAAAGTTCTGGCACTCCTGCTGTAAGATCTTTTGCAATTACTCTCCACACAAGCAGCCAGGATTTGGGGTTATATACCTACAACTCCCCTCATGTAATTCTAAGGGAACTTGATGGAATTCACCTCTGCCAATTCATCCAAGATGAACAATAAATAGTTGAGGAATAAATAAGGAATAAAGTTATACTCCAGAGACAGAAGTTTGAAAAGGAGAGAGAAAAAGGCCTTAAGGTAAACCAACTTCTTCAAAGATACAGCCTGCTTTTTTGTGCAAACATTCAAGCCTTGTCAGTAAGTAGCAGGAAATTAACTAATTGTAACAGGGTGCATGTGTTTTCCTTATTCTCTTTGGATTGTCTGCACCAGAAGTAACAGCACATGGTTATCAGTCCTGCCCTACTAAACAGAAGTTATGGCATGACTTAAAAACTTTCACTTTTTCAATGCAAAAGCAGAACTTGTTTTAACGTTTTAGTTCTTCACAACCAAACAGAGGTATCAAATGGGAAGCAACCAGAACCACAGTAAATGGGAAAAGGAAGTAAAGGTACAGAGACCCTCAATAAGTGGCACTTGTCCTCCATCTACTCTCAGGTAGAAAGATGCAAGTTACTAAGAGCTCCTGGTACACAGGCTGTTACCTACTTAGCTCTCCACCTAATAGGCTGTCTCCATAATTAGGTGCCTTTTACTGTATTAAGCACTTACTCCTAAGTAACAGAATAGCCTGTTCAGTACAGTGAAGTACTAAATTCATATAAATTGCTCAGAACATTTACATGCCCAACTCCATGCTCCTCCCTGAGCTGGAAAAAATGTTATTTGGCAAAGGTATTTCTAAACATAGATACCCAAGTCAAAAGCGTAGTGTTTTCAGGACACTATCGTGCAGCCTTCGGCTGCTACGATACAGCTGGCTGTTCCTCACCTCTCCCCGTACCACCGTGTACTGGACTATATTAAAACACCATCTAAAAAAACCCCAAACATTCCAGCAATCGTTGCTTCACCCTGGCATATCTATCCCTGCCTTCAGTTATTAGCCATGAGAAAGGTTACCTCAACGCTGATATACAGACATACATACTGCTAATATATGGAGATTAAAAAAATCCATGATTTCTGAAAGCAAGATCAATACCTAAAAAAAAAAAAATTAGTTTTTGTCCAGCAAGGTAGTCAAGCACTCGTAACTGAAAATGTCTCCCCATGTTATTCTGATAAAGGTGAGAAGCTGCAGGACCTGCTTGTAGGTAAGAGCTGGTATGTAATTTTGCCACTTAAAAAGCAAAAAAGTTACCTCAAACTATACCTCCCCCAACAGATTTCCCAAAAATTCAAACCCCTTTTTCAAATGTCATTGCTCCACATTTCAGAGGTCACACCACCTGCTACATAGACTTCTTCCAGTGTCAGGAACATGTAGGTCTCCAACTGGCATTCTTGTGCACAAAACTTGGGAGTTCAACTGCTCTACAGTAATTCTCCACATTCTCCCCAAAAGGTAAGTCTCAACATACTTCAGTTTATTTTTCAATGCCAATTTTTTTTGCAGAATCTGGACTCTTTTGCCCAGAGTTGTGTTGCAACAGTGCCAACAACAACTTAAGAGGGCTACCGTTAAAAAGCTGGTGACTTTACACTTTGCTACACAAATGTCACTCATCCAGAGAGTAGAGAAGTCCCATGAACCAGTTAATCCCCATCTATGTTTATGGAATTCAAAGTTTAAATGAAATTACTCTGTTATATGAACAGTTGTTTATTCAGCCATTTTTTGCACTTTACAGCTGGAATTCTGGAAATTCAAACACCACATCTTTGCCTGTGAGCTTCTTGTAGACACCAGAAAATGTTTCCACCTGTGAAAACAAACAATCTTGTTTATATATGCTATGTAAGGAAGTAAAATCTGTGTTAACATACTTTAAGGTACTACACTATTTCCCACTGCATCTTCACTCTGAAGTGAACTTTGAAGCTGATTATTTTCTTCTACATTAAGGCAGCTGAGCATTTACACAGAAGACATGTCTTCTGGAGAATATTTGGTACCTCTAACCTCTTTGATTTGCAACCATAGGAGACCCAGAGATGAGCAGTCCTAAACATGTCCCCACAGAAAAAAAAAAGTAAAGTGACAGGGGACTTCAGGCTGTACCAAGCACATCTGTTTAAGGTCAAAACTAAGTGCTTCACTTCAACAAAAACCCCAAACCAAACAAACAAAAAAACCAACCCCCAAACAAACAAAAAACCCCCCAACAAAACATTGTCTGTTCCTATGAGGGAACCAATATAGCTGCTTTAAAATCCAGGGGTTTTGGCAAGTTGAACCAGAGCCTAGGTTCAAAACTGTCTTGCCTCATCTTCAGCATCTTACTCCAAATACAAACAGAAGCATCACCATTGCCACAAGCTAGAAGGCAGTCTTTTGCTGTTATCACATAAGCAGCCTTTTAGCTATGTCAGAATGCCACCCCATCCTGCATGAGAAAGTAAAGTTTTTTCATTTACCTTGTGTTCAACATTGTTCTGTTGTGCTTTGTCCAAATGGACTTTTATGAGCCTGCTGCCGTCCAGTTTTACACGGATTCTCTTGCCCACGATTTCACTTGGAAAGACCAGGTCTTCAAGAATGGCATCGTGCACTGCAGTAAGCGTACGGCTGAAATGCCACATTTGTGTCATTAAAACATGCCCTCTTGCCAAATTTTCCACTTTGCCAAGGCTTAAACCTTCCACAGCACGCTTTAGCTGAAAATTCAGTGGTGTTTTGGTTTAGGTTTTGTGGTGGTTTGTTTTGTTTGTTTGTTTGTTTTTTAATACCACAATACCACACTTTTTCACAGGTCACACAAAAAACCCTAAATTCTATACTGAGTGCAGAAACTTAACGGCTGCATGAGGGGAAAAAGTCAGCAGCCAGGTTTCCCACCTTTTATATCACACGTTGCTTTGCAGCAACAGCCCTGAAATGTTCTTTTATTTCTACACATTTAAGGAAGACTTTATTTAAATCAGAACCAAGTTGTCCCATCTGCAATTTTGCCAGAGACGCTCACTGGAAGAGTTTAAGTGTGCAAGCATCTTCAACTACACAGAGTATGTTCATAGGAGACCCAGTTTTGAAAACACTAGTTTCTTCATCTGCCTAAACCCAAGCGGCTTAACACACCAATGTATTACAGGAAAAGCCTAGTGGTAAGATTAGTCCATGCTTAGAAGACTGTTTGATGTCTACATTTGTGTTCTTGAACTGTCCAGAAGTGAGCCAAAATGAGAAAAATTAATCCAGGTTATTTTGTGTCTGAGGCTAGATGACTAGTAAGATTTCCAGCTTCCCTATCCGCAGTTTCAAGGCAGTATCACTAGTAAGACCTGTGTCTACAGCAGCATTTCAAACTTGCAAAGACTGGGATAGCTAAGGGAGGCAACCATCAATCACATTTCTATGCTTCTCAATGCACATATCAGTTTTACAACACTACTAGCCTGCTCTAGTCTCAGGCTGAGGAAGGGACAGTCCCGCACACCCTCCTTCCCTCATGCTGAAAGCGGCAGCATGCTAATCACATACACAGATGCCAACTTCTCCAGCCACTGTGTAATATTAACGTTAATATAAGGCAGGACTGCAGCTAGACGTGTATGATGAAACGACACTTAAAATCCAAGCCTTAAGATTTCAAAACACAGTAATAGATATGACACAGATATAATGCTGGGGCTGGGAGAAGTTACAGGAACATGCCACATGTCATGAAGAGGACAAACTTTTAAGACATGGACTACATAATGATATAGTAAGATAGAAAACAGTATAGAAGAGGCACTGACATCCACACAGACATAGTAGTGTTGCATGCCTAGCAATAAAGAGACTAGATGAGAGCAGGGAGGCCATTTAACACAAATGACTATACTACTGCTGTTAAATTCACACCCAAGAGGGACTACTCATACCTACACCCCTCCTCAGCCACTCTCTCCCTCATTGCATCCCTTCAGTGTGCCAGTCCTGCCTCCTGTACAGTTAACATGTGATGTGTCTCTTCCTACTGCTTAAAAAAAAAAAAAAATAATTCTTGTCAGCACCGTGTGGTAACAGAGACAGCAGGTTGGGGTTTCTTAAGCCAGTACTGCTGGCTAAAAATTGCTGCAGCTGTAGCTGGAAATACAGATGGAGTTCTAAGAAATGCAACACAGTGCCCAAAGACAAGTTTTTTACTGCACCCTTTAGCAGTCAAATGGCAGCTACTATCTCAAGCAGTAAGAGAAAGGACAAGACCACCCAATCACTTGAATGACTTCTCAAAAACTCAACTAAACATTGCTTGACTAAACTACCAAGTTACAAAAGGCAGCTGTCATATTGAATCAATATGATTTACTTACCTCCTGGGACGCTTTTGCTTGTTTTTTGTGCGGCTTTTTCTTGTTGGCTTGGGCAGAATCCTTCTCTGTTAAGAAAAAAAAAAAAAAAGCATTTCTCAGTATCTAATGTTTACTATCAACTAAAAAAAAACAAACCCAAACACCACCCACCCACATGCACTTCCCCCCTTCCACTATAAACAGACCAATGAAACACAGAAAAGGGAGACATAAGCATGCTTAAAACTACACCAGTACTAGAACCATGGCTGACCTGATCTAATGTTGGCAATAGTCCCGCTTCATGCATGAGGCTGGACTAGATGACCTCCAGGGATCCCTTCAAATCAACATTATTATGGTTCTAAGTGCTTTACCTGAGCAATAAACACCACATGCTTTCCACTGAATTTCTTCTCCAGCTCACGAACTAGCCGCACCTGAATCTTCTGGAAGGATTTCAGCTGAGGAACTGGTACGAAGATAATGATGGCTTTTCTGCCACCACCCACTTCAATTTCCTGAAACAGAATTAGAAAGTAAACATTATCTAGGGGTCAAGAAGCAATGTTTGGTTTGATTATGAATCTTCTGAACACAGATATTTGATAGACTCGCTTACAACTTTGGGGGGCGGAAAGAAAAAGGAAGAAAAAATGAAAAGCATCAGACAGCAGTATGTGGTTTAATGCATTTAAAAGCAAGTATTAAACAGAAAAACCTCTATCAGAGCACTTGTTTTGCTGTAAAGGATGGACTGGGGAATAAATCCCACCACTGGTTTCAGAGTCACATACTCTGAATAGCAAAGCTCGTTCTTTCTGCAGGATGGGACTCAAGTGCTAGAATCCTAACTATACTGAATGCTTGTCATCACCTCTGCAGTGGTACTTACATGCTGATACAAAGTTTCAAAAATTATTTACCTCTAATGCCGACTCTAGACAAAGTTTACAGTGATAAATCCCTTATGGTTGAGCTACTACTTCATGGAAATCATCTTCTGTCCACCACTTGCCAAGGCCTGTATTACTGCTCAAACGAAACACTTCCTTCCCCTTCAAATGCCAGCAGGTTTACATCACACCTACATGGATTGCTTTTCCCCCAGTTTATTTCTCCAACAGTTGATCAAAACCAAAGAAGTCTATATAGGCTTACAAGGTGCTTCTCCCATGAACCTAACTGCAGAGACATCCTCATTCTCCAACAGAATAGAAAGTTGAATTGTCTTTCCCCAGGTACGATCCCACATGAGCTAACTCAGACGCACACAGGAGATTTCTCACAAATAAAACCAAGTAGGTAAGGAAACAACAAAGACATTTTTAAAAAAACTTCTCATTGAGGACAGCACGCATTGCTGTACTTCAGCAGCAAAGCAGTTCCTCTGAAGGCCCCTGAACTCAAATACCAAGCAGACTCCTGCATTCCCAGATTCTTTAACTTAACTCTAAGCAGTCATGCATCTGTGTCTGTATTGGCGGACCTGGGCAAGAACCAAAAAGCAACCTACTTAAGTTTTTGGTTGCAGCAACCAGCTTCAGGAGTTCCATTCAGTCTCCAAGGCTGATAAATTCTAACACTAATTTTCTTCCTCCTTTTGCACTAGTTTTCTTCTTCCTCAAGGTTTCAGTTGCCTTTATAAACTAAAATTTATTAACAGGCTAACCTATGTGATCAAGTCAGACTACCACCATGATCCATCTCGTATGTATTACTTAGTAAAGAGAATTTGCAACAAACTTTTACAAAGAGTACTACAATTTACATTCTTGACAAAGATCCTGCCACACCTACATTGCCAACCAATATCCACACACAAAAAGTCAGTTTCAGACCTCAAGCCCAATTTGCAGAGACAGAATGTAGAACTACCATTTTTAAACGTTTGTTTACAACACCAAACTGCTGTTTGAGTTTTTACAGTGACTTTTCAGACTAGTTCCTAAAAAAAAAAACCCAAAACCCCAACTATTACAAAGTCCTACATGTTAACAGCAAATGCCAGAAGATATACCACAACAGCATATAGTAAAACAATCACAGGCCATAACAAACAGCTAAGGACACCATTCACCTCCTATATTAACATTTGCAGAAATTAATTACACACAGAGCAAGTGACCAAGCAATTCTTTTTGGAGAAGGTCTAGCCTACCTTAGCTGCTGTGATGTTCAACTCCCGCAGCTGAGCCTTTAAGTCAGAGTTCATTTCCAACTCCAGCAGAGCCTAGGAAAATGAAGTTGCAGAATAATCCATTACAGACAGTTCAACTCATAGGAACCCTTGAGACCAAAGTCTGTCCACAGTGCTAGAGAGCAGCTACGTCCTTTTTACCAGAGTCGATACCAAAGATTCAACTTCCCGTAAGCCACACTGACAGATGCAACAAGTTCAATTGGTAGGAACACAGGCTGACTGCCCCAGTTCCTAAGTAAAACTAGGAAAGAGTACACGTTTATACAGCACCACCCTCGAAGTTTAAACTCTAGACAACTGTCACAACACTGCCTCCATAACTTGCAGTCGGGTACCAAACAGCAGAAGGAAAAGACACGTACCTGGGATATACCAGACTCGAACTCATCCGGCTTCTCGCCATTAGGCTTCACAATCTTTGCGCTAGAGCTGAACATGGCCTTTCTGCAAGGCAAAAGAACACCTCAGTCGGCACCGGGAAGACGTCTTCCGCTACAAGCGCAGCGAGAAGCTGGGATCCGGCTGCTCCGCCACATGCTTCAGAGCGAAGCCAGGGAGAGCCCCAGGGCCCACGCGAGCCCCCGCACGTCGCTCCAGGGGGTGCCGACCACACCACGCGAAGGCCGTCCCGGGGAAGCGGGGGCCTGGCCCGCCGCGGCGCCGGCAGCTGCGAGGCCGCGGGAGCTTCACCGGGGAGGCTGCCGGCCGCTCACGGAGCCCCACGTGCAGCCGGGCCCGCAGCCCTCCCCGCCTCGCAGGGCTCCGCGCCCGGCCCCGGCCGCCTCCTCCCGCCCGGCGGCCTGCCGCCCCGCCGCGGCGGCCTGCCTCGGGGCGCCGCCGGGGGAGGGCGGAGGGAAAGCCCCGCCGGCTCCCCTCCGCCAGCACCGGGCGCCCCGGCGGCCATCGGGCTTCGGGCAGGCGGTAATCGGGGGCATCCCCACCCCGGGGCTGCCGCAGGGAGCGCCGCTCGGCGCCCGGCTCCGTATTGCGGCGGCGGCGGGGGAAAAGGCGGCGGCGCCACCGGGGCCCGCGCAGGGCCCGGGCACCCACCTCTCTCAGCGCCGGCCTAGGAAAAGGGAGAGCTCTCGCGAGCGCGGCGCAGATCGCGGCCCGGGAAGGCGCTCGCCCCGCCCACGCAGGGGTGAAGCCAGACCAGGAAGAAGGGCAGGACGGACACGCGCCTGCGCCGCGAGCCGGCGGCGGCTTCCGCCAGAGCGAAGCCCGAGCGGACGCTGCGAGTCCTGGCGCGGCGCCCGCGGATGAGGTCATCAGCAGCTGCTGGGCGCCGCCCCGCGGGGCGGGCAGGGGCCGCCGTGTGCCGCCTGCGCCTCGCCTGTGGCGGCCGTCGGCCGCTGCCTGCGGGACGTGCGCTCCCTTCCCGCCTCTCGCCCTCTCCCTGCGACAGTGAGGGAAGAAGGAGAAAGGAAAGCCTGCGCCGCTGTGTCCCTCGCTCTTACGCCAAGCCTTCGCCGCCACTTGCTTCTCCGTCGGCCCGGGCGGCGTGAGGCGGCCCCCGCGGCCTCGCTCGCCTCAGGGGCTCCGGGCCGCTCCCCTCACGGTCTGAAGTTCTCGGCCTCTGGTGTGGAACTGCTGCTTCTGTAAACAGTCACCGGGATCTCGGCCCTGGCGCTGCGGCAGGGCTCGGTTTGCTCCAGCAATGGCAGGGCCCGTGGACGAAACATGTGTCTGCCTCTCTCCTGCAGAGCTCCCTCACCCATGTCAAGTGCTGTGCAAACAGCAGCCGCCACCAGCTTTAAAAACAGAGCAGGATAGTGGATGGTCTTTTTCTTCCCCTCTGTGTTTCATCCCTCCACGTTAATTTAGTGGGCCAGGAGTTTGCCTGTGATGTTCAGCCCTTTCAAGGTAGAAGAGACCTGCTGGAGTGGTCTTGGCACACAGCCGCCCCTGACCTGCGGCAAGGCGTTGTGCCGGAGAGACAAGGCCAAAACCACGCCAGGGAGCGTGCTGACAACCAGAGAGGACGGGCAGTCGCGTGCCAAATCAGATCCATGCTTGGCCTTTGCTTTGTGTACCTCTAGAAATACAACCTCTCAGTTGCTTCTGCTAAGACAATGTCACAGTGATCAGAGTTACTAAACTGTCATTAGACTAGAAATAATGCACGAATCTTCAGCTGTGTTCAGGTGCTAACTCAAGATATGAGAGTCCTGGGCTCCATGTATTCTCTCATCACTGGAAGCACTTTTTTAGGTCATTATCTAACAAAAAAGGCACTATTAACACTTTGGTTGCACACTGATAAAAAGAACAAGCTGTATTCTAGTCTAGAGAGAAGTGACTTGCATGTTGGTTCAGGTGAAAGTGCCTGGCTGTGCGTTAAAAGTGGAGCTAAAACCTTGCCTTGACAAAAAATCACCACCTTGACATTTCCCTGTTGGCTAATTTAGACAGGTTATAGAGATTTGAAATGATCTAAACAACAGTGATGAGGATCTGATTTAGGAGTAAAAAAAGAAAGATAACAAGTAATCATCTCAGCAGTCCCGTAGTCCACATTCAGTTTATACTGTGAAATCCTTTACGAGAGAGCGAAAGAATAGGTGGTGTGCAAATGGATCAAAATGGAACTGTTCAGAGCGCTCATGAAGAAATAAAGATGCAATGTGACTATCTACAGCTTCCCAACTCCATGCTATTAGTGCTACTGAATAGACCAGGACGCTACATAAAGGCAATGAGAAAAGAAGGTGTAGAGAGATGTTTCCTTTCTGACACCGACTGCATTACGGGAAGGATGCAGAGTGTGGAGTAATTGCTGGAGGTGACTTTGACATTAGACTTAAGATTTACGATTTCAAGAAAAACACAGCATTGAAGAAGCTGTCCAGATGAAATGCAGCTGGATGCCAGGAACCTATCCCACAGGGAGTTCCCTAAGCCTGCAACCTTGGATGTCGGTAACATCAGGGGAGCCTGGTGCACTGGCTCTAAGGGGAGTTGCCCAGAGGGAGGAGTGGTGTGGAGACACCACGGCCAAGCTCTGTGATAAGGGACTCAGAAGAGCACCACGGCACCAATAAGCTACATAATTGATACCCTGAGCTGACAAACTGTCATGATTTTGACAAAATGCTGTCCTTTTGGTAAACTTTGCTCATTATAATATCATTATAATACCAAAACACACCTCCATCCCAAAACCTACCCGCCTCTAACGTGAGACCACTCCTCACTGAGCCTGCGCTCTGAATTTTTCCGAGCCTATACCTTTAAAACGAAGCAAGAAAGTTTTACACCAATTGTAACAAAAGTATGTATGACTAGAGTCCCTCAAGCTCCACCTGAAAGGTAAAAATAGTATCAATTAGCCTAAGAGAGAGGGGATGTTAGGGAAGATACCATCGTGTGCTACTCTGACCTCTGGGATCAGTCGACGGGCTGAGCCTCTCTTCCCCCCCATTGGGACACCTTTGGGTAAGAATCTAACACTTGACTATAGCAAGTGCCTCCCCGGGAAACTTAGAAACCTCTATAGAGTCGCTTTTATGTCTTTTGATGCATCTGTGTTATTCTAAGATTTGGTATTTGCATGTGCCTTGCAGTCAGTGAATTTATCACCGGTAATCCATAGAACCTGTGTGTCTGTTGCTTTAATAAATTGCTTTGATTTATTGGTCTAGCCGTGATAGTGGTCATTGAACGCGACCAGATGCTTTAAGTGTGGCCGTGATAGTTCATGCAGCATGACTAGATGAAAAGTGCCTATGTTATTTGTGAATCCGTAATCGTGATAGTTCAGTGTACTGAATGCGACCGGACTTACAACGATAAATTGGGTACCTTCCAAAGCTTCTCTTGACGCAACACAGAGTATCAAGATCTATGTGGGCTTTACCCAGTCGATAATGCCTGGTATCCAAAGCATCTGACAGGTTTTCAAGAATCACTGCGGACTTGTGATCTTTAAAAGAAGTTATGTCATTACAAAGTAATATAATTAATAATGTTCTTATGCTGTGCAGACTCAGAATGGGCAGGGTGAAGAAGTGGAAAGAAGTGGAAAGAGTATATTAGTCAGGTGTGTTACAAAAGTATGCCAAGAGCAACACGACAAGGTCTCATGATGCTATGAATAACTTGATTTAATATCCTAAGTGGAAGAAACAGAGGCAGAAGGCAAGACTTATCAGGGTCATAGGTAACTCTAGAATTGGAAGCAAAACTGAGTCTATTACTAGTTCACTTCTCTGAAAGAGGCTTGTATAACCACGCCAAAGTTTCAAAGCTCATGGGTAGGCTGTTCCTTTAAGGGTCTACTGAAGATTGAGGTGATGCTAGGGGATTACTACTTTGCAGCTTCACTGACACAGTTTTACACTGAAGTACAGGCAAAATTTTTTGTTCTGCAAGACCTCAGTTCTGAGAATGAAGATAAAACACTTCCTTTTCCTGTCTTATACTTTAATCAAGGTAATGAGATGGCAATATGACTTACACTTGCAGGGTGTGCTAGATAAAGTGACTACCTAGTGACTTACTAGGCTCAGTTTTAAATAGGAAAAAAAAATAGAAAAAAAAGAAATAGAAAAAAAAAAATAGAAAAAAAAGCTCAGTTTTAAATAGGAAACGCTTGATTCAGGTCATATCAAATTTTGCTTTAAAAGCTTATGTGGGGAACCACATTATGGTTAAACATGTTTCAAGCTAAAGTATTTATCAAAGAAGATTAAAATGCTTAGCTAATGTGTACATTACATGCATTAAGGTGGGACAAAGTAATCATCTAACATTTACAGTGAGTTTAAGTAAAAATGTCCTATGGACACATGCCCTTACTTAAGTAATGAGTGTGTTTTTTTCTGTATACATATATTAAGTCCTGTTTTTTTCTGTAGACTGTCTGTTATAAATACAAAAATGTCTGCCAAGAAATATGTTAATAAATTAATAAACAAGTTTTGGTTCTAGTGGGGGGGGGGACACACAGGACCCCTTATAAGCTGAATAAGGGGGGCAGTAAAGCATGGCTGGATTTATAGTGCAATGTGTTGAGAGGAATGCTCACTATCAGGCCATGGCTCAATGCCCACTCTCATTCAACATGATGCCACCATGTTTCCACCAAAACAGGGGGACTTGCTCTCCTCTCTTCTCCCGTAGCCGCTTATTCCTAATACCTCAGCTGTGGTAGCACAAGCGCTCGTGCAAGCTTTGTTTTGGTAAAAACTGGTGAGATTTGTATACCTGATCAGTTTATTCTGCGGTGGCTAGGCGAGGTTACCGTGTGTAACTGTGGCATTGATTACAAGTGCTGAATAATTTATGAAACCCACTTAAAGTCCTATCTACATATATATTTACATTACTCTGTATTCAGATGAGGGGAGCTTTTGTGACTGGACCCTTCAGCTTTGCAGATATGGACTAAATGGTTCACTTCTTGGTGAGTCTTCACACTCAGTTCACAAAACTGAGTTACAGAGCAAAACGTCGTCTCTGCCCCAGGCTGACTGAAAACCCCCACAAATCCACTACTGCTACAGCAACCAGAGAGCAAGTACCATGAAGCAGGCACAGGTATCGCTTAGCCTAGCGGTGCTAAATGCCACAGTAGTAAAAATGCCAGCTGTCACATCAGGAAAAAGATGCATCTTTCCTGCCACTCCAGCACAACAGCAAGGAAAAATCAGCAATGGACATGCAGTGGGCAGTGGTAAAGGTAGGGCAGGCCGATCATATGCAGCCTCCGTTTTACCAACTGGGAGAAAAAGTAATGAAAGTAATGTGTATGGTACTCAGTGGACTTCAAAAAAAAATTTTTTTTGGTTTGAATCTGAGCTCTGCATGTTGGTCATGACAGCAGGAGAGTTTCTCTTCAGTCCTTGCGTATAAATTGGGTGTATGAATCTGTTCAATCAGAGAATTAATGAGTGTAACAGAAGGTCTTTTCTTTCCCCATCACTTACTGCTCATTGCTGCTTTAGTATGTGTTGCCCAAAGAAGATGATGAGTAATATAAATGTGTAAACCTGTAAGGAATAAGAAATCCATCTGCTATAGAAAATCATAATTAAAAGAAAAGCTAACCAAGAGCAATAAAATAAAAATATCACAGGCAGGAAGTAGTGAAAAGCCAGAGAGTCTCAGTGGTAACCTTTACAGAGATAATTAATGTAAATAATGTTGATCCGAGAAAACCAGATGTAAGCATTTTGTAGTAAGAGGAATATGAAGTCTTATGAATATGTTGGCAGAAGCAAGAAAAATGCAGTAATTATATTCTGATACAACCCTGACCAAATTGTTTCTGTACTCCACCAAGGCCTGTCAAATGCATAAGCTCTTTAGTTTTTTGGGTTTTTTGAAGAAAGGTGTCATCCAACTGATATGCATAGTAATGTTGAACCCGTTTGCTGTTTTTGCAACGGAAGGGAAAATGAATGTCAGTGTTTCACACTCTTGGCATTTTACTAGGCCACCCTTGTAAATCTGAATACGATGCCCTACAGCTCTGGCATCTTGAGGCTGGCCTTGTGGCCGTGCATCCGTGTTAGAGCTACGTGGGAAATCCAGCAGCTGAAAACGCAGCAGCGTTCGGGCTGTTTCTGGAGGCGGTCATGCCCGTGCCCCCATCTTCTGCACTTTGGTCTCACCAGAAGCTCAGCTGAGGCACTGAATTTGGCACATACCCGGCCCTCCCGGTTTTGGTCTCCAAGTACGTGACCCTCCCGATTCGAGGGTACGTGGCAGCAGGTTGCAGCTGGCAAGGGTTCGAACTCCAGCCTTGGACAAGGCGGCTCTCCTCTGTCCAGAGGCCTCCACGGTACGGGGCTCGGCCGGAACGCGCTTACCAGGAGCCCTTGCTTTGAACAGCAGGATGAGGAGTGGTTTAATGACCTTCCTCAGCTCTAGACTTTGGGATATACTAAATACGTCGGCGCCTGCGCCATCTTGCAGTGACGATCCTTCCTCGGGTGCTTGCCAAGCCGAGAAGGGCAGGCGGTGCGGTGCGGCGGGTTGTAGGGCGCCTTCACTCCTCGGTGCCACGCCATTCGTTTTAGCGACTTACTAGGGACCAAGGGGCCGCCGGAGCTGATGGCAGGACCGGGGCTGCTGTTTGGGCTGGGAGGGGAGAACTTCAGCGGAGGGCACCTGTGAGGTTTCATTGGTCTTTTAATAACCGGGGCTTTCAGGGTGAGGAGTGTGTGTGAACTGCTGCGGCCTCATACATCTCGTGCCCCCGCCCCAGATGAAGAGCTGGCGTAGATGCTTTTAAAATACAATTATGATGGGGGGGGACCAAACCGGGACCCCGCAACCGCCAAGGCCCGTGCTTTTCCAGCAAGTTTGGCCTCTCCGGCGGCTCGTAGGGAGGGCCTCGGCGCGCATGCGCAGGGAGGGGCGGGGCCGCGCAAGAGCGGCGGGGCGGCGGCGGCGGGCGTGGTGCGGGGTGCGGGGTGCGGGGCCCGGGGCGGGCCGGGCCGGGGCCGGGGCCAGGGCGGCGGCGCGGATGGCGGCGGGGCTGCGCCATGTTGCGGTGGCTCGTGGCGGTGCTCAGTCACTCCTGTTTCGTCTCCAAGGGTGACGGCATGTTCTACGCGGTGCGCAGGGGCCGGCGGACGGGCGTCTACCGCACCTGGTAAGGGCCGCGGCCGGGGCAGCGCGGGGAGCCGCCCGCCGGGCCGGCCCCGGGCCGGCCTCACCCCCGCCCCTTGTGTTGCAGGGCGGAGTGTCAGGAGCAGGTGAACAAGTTCCCCTCCGCCAGCTTCAAGAAGTTCGCCACCGAGAAGGACGCCTGGGCCTTCGTGCGCGCCGGCCTCCTGGGGCAGCCGCAGCCCGAGCCGGCAGGTAGCTCGTCCCGTTCTCCCCTCGCCTCGCCTCCGCCCGGCCGGGGGGGGGGGTGGCAGGCCCGGGGGTAGGCCCGGGGGTAGGCCGAGGGGGGCGGGGGGCAGGCCGGGCTGCGCTGGGCGCTGGCGTCAGCGTCAACAGTGCGGTTTGTGGCGGAACGCGGGGAGCGGCGCCCGTTTGTCCGCCGGTGGGCGGCTCGTAGCTGGCGGAGCGCCGCGGTGGTAAGTGCGGCGGTGGCCCTGCCCTCCGGACGCAGCGGTGGAGGCGTCCGTGCAGTCAAGGTATTTCTGTAGGTGCTTGGAGAACATTGCTTGTACCATGTCCGTTTTAAGGGCCGTTACGTGTCTGTCTCCATTTCAGCTTGATCTAGAATCGAGAATGACTGGTGTGTACTGTAATATATTTCGCATAATAGCTTGGGGTGGTGTCAGTTAACAGACTAGCATTGCTAGTAGGTGATAACAACTGTTGTCTTTAGAAGCAGTCGTTTCAAATAAAATTTGATCTTGTATATAGCTGAACTTCTATCGTTTTTTTTTTTTTTTTTTTAATTTGGAAGGGGCACACAGTCCTCCAGCTATAACACAGGAAAATGGCAGCCAGAGAGAGGAACCAGAAGTAAACGTTTTGTGTTGCAATACATGCAAAAGGCCATATGAACAGTCTGCAAATGAAGAACACATTGCAAAGCGTGTAAAACATGATGAGGTATACCCGACGCCAACAGTCAGTGAAGATAAATTTTCATATATGGGTGAGGTCTTTCATTATTCCTGTAATTCTTTTCAGTTCTTTGCACTCTTTCATAACTAACAAGTGTAATTATTAGAGAGCTGTTAGGGAGGTTTGTTATGGCAGCATCAGGCCCAGCGTAATATTGTTTCTTTTTAAAATGAAAATGTGAGCCATGATATGTGTGTTCACGTTGTCTTTCAGTGTAATTTTAGTTGGCTTTAACTAGTACCAACATCTAGCTTAATCTGATTGTTATTGGTATGATTTTATGTGTGTCTGGATTCCCAGCTGTATTTAAATATGCATATGTAGCTGGGAAGTTTTAAAGTTGACTGAAGAAGATGGGAATTGTAGTGGGAGTATGGAACTTGGGGCAGAGGTGCTTCCTGAGGCTGACTAAATTTGACACCAGTGAGGATGTGAAGCTGCAGTGGGACTTCCGGTGTTCTGCATGACTGATTTACACGGCTTCTGTAGTCAACTTTTTGAAGGGTTCTCTGGGGAGGGAATTTTTGGGGATTAACCTGCTGGCAGACATTTCTTTTTGCTTAAAGAATCTATGTCCTTGAAGGAATGCTTGAACTTCTGCTTTTGGTAACTCTTTTGTAGGTGACTTTGCAGTCGTTTATACAGATGGTTGTTGTTCAGGTAATGGACGTAATAGGGCACGTGCTGGAATAGGTGTCTACTGGGGACCAGGCCACCCTTTGTAAGTAGCTGGATGGATTCTTTTTCTTTTTTTTTTAATATATTGCCGTTTGTTTTGTATGTGATTTACAATACCAGCCTCCTTTTGAATACAAAACCCTGCCATTGAGACTCATAATGAGAGTGCTATGAGACTAGTGAGTTACTGAGGCGAAAAGAGAGATCAGTTTCTCTGGGAGGTAAGAACATGGGGAAAATCAACTGGAAATAATATTTTTAGTGGGGAAAATCAAGTGGAAATAATATTTTTAGGGGCTGAAGCTGTAATTCAAGTGATACAGAAAGTTTTATGATACATGTAGGTGCGCACAGAGGACAGCATATGTAATTGCATGTTGATGGCAGGTTCAAATATGCAGGTTGCACTACGCAGTTGAAGTGAGCACTACAATATCTATTCATTCTCCTTTGTAAAAAGAAAAGTAGCTCTCTTGTATTTATTTTTCTAATGTGTAGTCATTGTACGCCATTCTGAATATTTGCGGTAACTAATGTATTCATTCCTTGAACACAGAAATACCAGTGAAAGACTTCCTGGACGGCAGACTAATCAAAGAGCAGAAATACATGTAAGTAGTAAATGTCCTAAAATGCTTCTGCATGTTAGACTGCAGTAGCACACTCATGACTCTTTTAACCCTGGCTTTCAGAAACCAGTTATGGAGCTGTGAGGGAAATACACAAAATATCAGGAGTTATGACTTGACACAAACCGTTCTCTTCAAGTTTTATTGATCTTTATTGGTTTTGAACAAGGTAATTCACCTTGAGAATTCCCAAATATCATCAGGCCAAGTGCAGCTATTTAAAACAGCCTTGCATTAGGAAAGCCTGGTTCTCAAATCTGTATAGCATCCTTTGCACTTTTAATGTGTGTATCTCAGACCTTGGGGTGAGGGCGGCTGAGTAGTGGTTTAAAGGAGAATTGACTTCTTATTGTGATAGGATCAGAGTATCATATTCCTTGGATAAATGTAACAAACAATTCTAGGTTCCTAGGAGTAACGTCTGTTACTTCTGAAGTAAACTTCTGTTGGCAACAGCAGATTTAGTCTTCCTTTCTCATCTTAATTCTGGTACTGCTGCTATCCTGTGCTGTGTGTTTGGAGATGAACTGAAGTGGGGAACTGATCTACTTAAAAACTACAGGAAGTTCATTTTAGTGAGGGACAAGCAGACATGATGGTGGTGTGCCAGGGGTCAAACTTGTCACTGAAGAGCTTTTCAGCTCTGCATCCAGACCCAGCCACTTCTCCCTCTTACTATATTTCATAGCACCAAAAAAAAACCACCAACCCTTTTAGGGGTTCCAGACTGTTGGAACTGGTATGAATCCTTCCTCCTCAAAGTTATGGAAAAAATGCCTGAAACTTGGTGTGCAGTAGATAGAGGCTTTGATAGTTAGAATTGGGCAGAGAGCAATTCCTTCAGTGCAGAGTTGAACATCAGAATGTTTTGGGTTTTTTTTTTTGCCAGTGAGACTTAAGCGGCTCCCTGTTTGCCTGATTCATTAAGTGATTGTCTGCATGCATAATTTTGGGAATCTCTGCTCTAAAGCATGTTGATACTCACTGATGGAGACATTACAAGTAATATTCTTTGTAGTTCTGTGTTAGCATCAGGTACTTTGCTGGTGTTTTAATTGCATGTTTTCAAAATCCTGTCTGAACTGTGATTCTATTGAAATGTTTTTAAGGCAGCCTGCAAAGCAATAGAGCAAGCAAAGAGTCAAAACATCAAGAAACTAATTATCTACACTGATAGCAAGTTCACTATTAATGGTAAGTTAATGATTTTTAGTTTTCCTGATTCTTAAAGACACACTACATTCTATTTCATTACATAAGGCCCACAGAAAATACTGAGTCCTGGGAAGAGGGATATAAGGAAGAGAACACATAACTTATTTCAGTACTCATGACTGCTTGGGGGAAAAACTTCAGAGTATTACCTGAATCAGGGATCACCTGCGAACTGTGTGAAATACAAGTAGAGACAAAGTGCCTGTTACAGTAAAGGCTGACACAAGTAACAATGGCATTTTTGACTTAAGGCATTCAGTATGACACGAAGTCTAGAAAAAATGTTGTTCATGTATGCTCTGTTAAGGATGTACTCTGGAAAGTGCTCAGAAGTTGGTGTAGTAACCCTGTATGTTTCTTGTTTTGTTTTGCTTGGATTGGAGAGGCTGTCTTAATACACACTTGTGAAGTACATTCAAGTTTCATTGCTTTTTACACGTAGACTACAATTCCAAGCTTTCAGGCTACACTAGAAGACTAGCTAGAGATGATATGTGCTTAGAGTATGTATTTAAAGTTTCACCTTTGTCCAAATATTTGGAAAACTTAATTTTATTCCCTGTAAATACCATATAAAGCCAGTAAGACTTGATTTCTGAATAAAACTTCTTCCTCTTCCCCTGAGATTTTCAGACCTTACTCCCATGATAATTTGGAACTGCATAAATATTTTTTCTGTGTATTTCACTTTTTTACAAAGGGAGTACATGTGTTTGCTGTTTCCAGACCACTTTGGAGTTGGGGTTTGGGTTTTTTAGGTTGTGGTTTTTTTTTTTTTTTTAATAACATTAACCCAAAACTTACTGCAACTTTTGATTGAAAATTAAAAGTTGCACTTTGACACTTCGGGTTTTTGTGGGGGGGAGGGAAGGAGGGAGTGTATCTTATTCTTAGCATAACTTCCTATACTTGAGCGCTAACTGAAAGTAGTTATCTGTTTCATTGATTGTTATTCATAAAGCAAATAAATGGTTTGTATGTTAAAAATCTGTGTATCTTTTCCTCCAAATAAGTCATTCTGCCCCCCCCCCCCCCCGATTTCTGAAAGTGGAGGAGTATGAAAGAAGAGCATCAGTTTTTAACTTTTTCAGGTGGCTCATGTTTAGAAGGGAAGCAACACCTACCTTGAAAAACTATGATGTCATCTTGAGTAGCAATACCCTCGAAAGGACAGAAAGCTACCGAGTAGGAAGAAGTGACTGCTAGTCAAGGAGGGAGTTGCTGGAGCTGTCACTTGCTGTTTGTTTCAAATTCTGTTAGCTTGCAGGTGCATGAAAGACATTCTGTCCAGAAGTGAAAAGTGTCAAGGACTTGTGCTCTGTCCTCCTGAGTCTAGCTTTTAAGTTGAGGAAGGGACAGTAAATGTTAAGAAACAACTTAAACGCATTTTCTGTTGCTTCTCCCTAAGGATCATCTCGTAAATCTCTCATTTGAGTAGCTTATTTTCCCCAAAAGATTTAGGTATAGCATTTCGTGTAGGAGCAGAACGTGTGTGTGTGGTTTTTTGTTTGTTTTTTCTTGATGGTGGTGGTTTTTTTTTAGTCTCTGCTAGAAGCATTCTGAAAAAGGGAAGAGTAAAAGGAAGAGTCTCTGTGGGACTGGGTGTTGCACGCGGATCAACAGAATCCAAGTGCATAATTTGCTGCAAGAAGCAAGTTGTTTGAAGCATTAAGGAGCAAAGAAACATGTTGCAATTCTTTGCTTTGTGGCAGAAAAGTCCATACCATCTTGTCTGTGAATCTGGTGTTACGAAAGAGGAAAAGTTGCTGTGTCAGATAATTCCTGTTACATGTGAGACTTAAGTGTGAGGGAGGAAAAGGCTCTTTAGGTGAGATGTCTTACTCTCTTTGTTTTTGCTTGCAGTTGCTCTTGCATTTTGGTCACTGAGGTGCAGGCTCCACTCTTGTTTGATCAAAGTTATTTTGTAAATGTGTCTAGGAGTTATTTTTTAAAATACCAGAGAAGGAGGCTTGTGGTTAAGTACAAATCGATGTGGTTTGGTTTGGTTTTTAGGAGGCTGTGTGTGCAAGATTGGTGATTCTCTGTTTGGTTCAGCTCTGTTTGTCATGAAAGGAGTAAGGATGTCTTACATTGTTGAGACCAGCAAAGATTTTTTTCTTAAAAAAAAAAAAAAAATTTGCTTATTTAAGGAGTAATATAGTAAATTTTCTTGCCAGCAAGGGGTGGCCAGAATGTTAAATCTTGTTCTGTAGAAATCGGCTTACGTGGTCCTTCTCTGAAGGATTCTGTTTAGCCTGCAGAAGCCATAACACAGGTGGTCATCTGTTTTTCCTCTATGCATGTCTTCGGAATTTCTCAAAACAAATAGAGCCATAGATTTGTTCTAGCTTACTGTACCATCAAGCAAATCCTTAGCTTCAGTTTATTGAAGTTCATGTCATAATTTTGCGTGTGATGCGTATATAAGATTGTAGTCTTTAAATTAAATATCTGTTTGGGAAAACATGCGTAATTTAAGTAATAATGCTTAATAAATAATAAACAATCCTGGAAGACAGTAGTAGGGAACCAAACAAGAACGTCTTCTATCTCCAGTGTCTTTGCCTGTGACGTTGTATGGAGTTAATGTCTTGTTAAAAGGCTGTTTGCCCCATCTTGATCCTTGCTGGCTTCTTTAATAGTATTTTTATGGTAATGCTCCCTTTGCATAGGTATTACAAGCTGGGTTGACAACTGGAAAACAAATGGCTGGAGAACAAGTTCAGGAGGAAGTGTAATAAATAAAGAAGATTTTCAAAGACTTGATAATCTATCAAAAGGCATAGAAATTCAGTGGGTAAGCACCTCTTTTCTTATACTTAATGGCATCTTAAACATGCTTCTTGTAAAAACGTATGAGTATGACCATAACTAAGAATTTTATAGAGTGTAATATTGTGCATCCATAAGTAAAACCATAGACACAGAGAAGCTGCTTGTTTTATTTAGAGCAAATAAGCAATGTAACCTAGGCTCTTGAAACCAGTATTTCGTTTATTAAAATGTATGTTTGTATTTGTTTTCGCTGTCTTGTTACTACATAGAAAATGCCTGCAATAATTAGTTTTAGTTTGTTAGTACTGTTAGTAGATGAAATTTCTTTTCCTGGAAATCTAAGCTTAAAAAATAACTATGTCTTTTTGAGTCATAGCTGAATTTCTTGATTTGCTTTTCAGAATTAAGATGCTGGTTTGCTGATGTAACTCAATCACATGAGTGTCTTTAAACTGGGAAAACTAAGAGAGTGTAACCCCAAATAAACTAATCTAGCTTTCTGTACCTTGTCTGTGTTTTTTCCAAGAAAACTGGGCACAGAAAAGGTCTTTAAAATACCCATTTTTAAGTTTTAAATTGTTTCGCTCTCCAGTAATGAAGTAAAGCAATTTCTATACAGGTATTCCCAGTAAAATGTATTTTTCTGTAACGTCTAACATCAGTGCTAAACATTGCAGGGTGATATCTTCCCTCCCCTCCTTCTAAATTTTACTCTAAGACTCCTGATTCCAGAAGTAAATCTCTGTACCACTGACTTCGTGGCTGCTAATGGCATATTTATTGGGCTTCTGTCTTTGCTTTGTGGAAAACAGGATGACATATATCTTTAACATGCACTTCTTTGATGGGAAATCTATTGCAGATACCTTTCCATTCATGTTGTTCTGTGTTGCAGAGTCTGTGACTCCAGTTTAAAGGCTGACTAGATTTTATATAACTATTCCTGTTTATTGAGGAGAAGAAAGTGTAAAAATTTAAAACTAAGACCAAAGTTCAGCTGTCCTTAGAGTATTTTATATAATAATAATAAAAAAAAAAAATTGTTGCTTTATGCATGCTTTTTACACCTGAATCTCTTAAACTTGGGAAGGTTTTTATTTCAGGAGGAGCAATGTATGCATATGCTTTATTACGGTAATCCACCTGCTCAGGCGTGGGGTCTTCCCCGGGCTGCAGGTGGATATCTGCTCTCCCGTGGATCTCCATGGGCTGCAGGGGCACAGCTGCCTCACCATGGTCTGCACCAGGGGCTGCAGGGGAATCTCTGCTGCGGTGCCTGGAGCACCTCCTCCCCCTCCTTCTTCACTGACGTTGGTCTCTGCAGAGTCATTCCTCTCGCATGTTCTCACTCCTCTCTCTGGCTGCTGTGCAGCGTTTTTACCCTTTCTTAAATATGTTATCACAGAGCTGAGCCCATCAGCAAAGTTGGTGGCTCCTGTATCCTGCAGTGGGTTCATTTTGGAGCCAGCTGGAACTGGCACTCTGATGCCAGGGCAGCCTCTGGTGTCTTCTCACAGAGGCCACCCCTGCAGCCCCCAACCCAGTACCACAATCTTGCCATGTAAACCGAATACCATCGTGCACAGGCTTCATGCTTGTCCCTTCTTGGATCTTGTCAAATGGCAAGCTTGATTTTCTTCGTCTCCTTCTACCCCCACACTCCTCTACCATTACTTCTGACAAGGATGGGCTTAGGGTTGAAAGTGTTTCCAGTTCCTAATTGAAGCATGGACAGTTAAGACATCTGAAAACTGACATACCCTATTTCTGTATCCTAAGTGGGTGCTGTAACCACCAAGGTTGTTAGTGGCATAAAGGTCTCTGGCTTTCTCTGAAAAGATTAACTTGGTTTAAGCATTCAATACAGGTAGGTTTTTCTCTGTCCTCTGAAAGTGGGAATTTTGAGTTGGAGCTGTTGTCTGCGTTAAAGGCTAGGTTAGGTGGTCCTTATCCAGTTCACTACTTCCCATAAAGATGATTTTCACGACTTGGCAAGACTTCCCTAGAGGAAGGGAGACTATGAACGTTCCTGGGAAGAACACGTAAGGACTAAATGTGAGGAGAGGGCCTCTAAGGAGGTGCTGCTGTACTGTGAATGAAAGGGTGTTGCGTGATGTACTTTTTCCTTCATTTCTTGCATATCTATAATGCTCCTATACTTTTGTCCTAACAGATGCATATTCCTGGTCACGCTGGCTTCCAAGGAAATGAAGAAGCTGATAGACTAGCAAGAGAAGGAGCTAGTAAACAAAAGTCCTGACGTACTGGGACTAGAGACTGTTGCAGTGGGAGGAAAAGGACTAACATCACAGTGACAACTTCAACTCCAAAACAATTACAGCAGTTCAGCTTTGAACTGTACTTCTTTCTGGCCTGAAGTGTTAAACATATACCAACTTCTGGGGAGAAAACCCCCACATTTTCTTCTACAGCATTTGTTTTACAATCAAGTCAATATTTAGTTGATGATACAGAGTGTTTGCTTTTTCTCCATCCTACTGAAGGGCCGCAGTCAGTATTTTTAGCTGTCCTGTAGACTTCTGAATTCACCGTGAAGACACACTTCTGAAGAAGTAATATTAAATCTTTATCCTAAGTGTTCTGTATTTTCCTCTTAGTGAAATAAATTAATTTTTTGTACAGAGTTATGCATGAACAGCCCCAAATAGTTGGGGGCGGGGGGACTTTGGGGTTGGTTGGTTTGGAAAGGGGACACCTGTTAATAGGCTTTGGCATTCTGGTGCTAGCAATAATAGCTCTACAGGTGCGCCTGTGATGCTCACCTGCGCCTCACAGTATCATCAGTTACAGCATCTGTAGATTTCTTCATAATGTTACTTTGCAAGGTAGCATGAACAAACTAAAAAGCCAGGTCACAAGAAAACTTGAACAATTAGTTTTTACTGTTTTCTTCTCTCTAGCTGCTTAATGTCCAAGCTCTTTGTTTCTGGCTTCCTGTTTCCATTAAGTAATTTTTTTATGCATACTGGTTCTCATTAGTGTTGTTAGTTCCTCTTCAGTGTTGTCCCAAAGGTAATAATTGGCCATTTTATCTGAAATGGAACTAGAAGATGATCAGCTTCTCCAGATCTTCCGGATGTCAAGTGTTTGACTTCATTTTTTTTCCAGTCAATGATGAGATTAATGGAATGGCTAATGTGCACTTGAATTAGAGAGTAATTACCAGTAATCAAGATAGTTTTATTTTCTATGCATCTGTATGGGAAGAGCAAACAGGTTTGGTATATTTTCTTTGTCAGCTTCTTTGTAAGGTACGTTCATACCATTGAATAGGAGGATTTAAGCTAGAAGTCACTGAGGCTTTTTTGTATTTGTTAATTGCTGTACAGAATGGTAGAGCTGCTGAAGCTTGATTTCTTAGCAGTTTTCATGCATTATAGTATCTTTACTGAGGCAAAGTATGAGCTCTTATGTATTTAGAGTCACATGAATTGTGATAGAATGAGGAAACTGGTTAGCTAGTAGTTAATAGATGAGTGAGGGTTTTTATTTGTTTTCTCTCATCCAAAACTGCACCGTAAAGCAAGTAAGGGGTAAGGTAGTGCACCAACTAGATTCCCCCCCCCCCCCCGCCTTTCCTGCTTCTTTTGTATACATGCACACAGTTATCCATGTTTGTTTATTTTAGAAGTTTGGCTTTCAGGACTACACCCCATCATCCCTGATCAGATCTCTAGTTGAGGCAGAACAGTGTGACAACGTACTGAAGAGGTGGCATCTAATGATCTGCCTATCATACATCTCCAGTTAAACATGTAGATCCTATTTACTGTAGGGAAATCTGTTTGTTTTTTTTTTTTTTAAGCAGCAGTTTTGGGGAAAAAAAGTGTAGATAATGGTGGGTAAATCATAGCATCAGTGTAATACTAAATTTAAGCAACTTTACTACCTGAATCTAGTAGGTAGATTATAAAAGGAAATCTAATAGGAAGGACTTATGTTAATTTGATACCAATATTTATTACTCTGGAAATTCAGGACAAAAGCTGAGAAAAAAGTTACAAGATTAAGGCTGATTAAAGGATGGAAAGCAAGTAATTCTCAACAGGACGTAACAGGGGCTTGAGGACCTGCAGAGGATGTTTGCCATTCAAGTCATTCTTTTCAGGAACTGAAACTTTAGGAGGGTACTGGCATTTAGCAGCCATGATATTCAGGGGATAGGCATTGAACTTCTGGCTTGGTTTGTTATCTGCTTCTAAAAATGTGGATAATTGCAGCGTTAGACCAGCTTACCTGTAATGTTACAGGACTTGCAATTAAATTTTATCTGGAATCGATAACCAGTAGTGCTTATACATTGAATACTGTACATTAAAGGGATCTGGTAACATTAATAAGAATCTGAGAAACGATGGTTAGGACATTTGGTAAGTATGAAACTCTTAGGAAGAAAAATGTTTAAGGAGGGACTGTTTCTTTTTCAGTTGTTTCTCCATCCTTACATTGTGTTTAGCTGGCTGTTGGTTTATTTACCATACAGAATCATAGGACCGTACAGAACTGCAGAACCGTGGCGGCTGGAGGGGACCGATGAAGGGCATCTTGCCCACCCCAGCTCAAGCAGCTCACCCAGCAGCAGGTCGCTCAGGGTGTGAGTATCTCCATGGATGGAGACAACACAAGCTTTCTGGGCGGCAGGTCTTACCACTCTACTTACCGCTCTTACCCCAATTTATTCTTTATTTCTCCATGTTGTGGGCTTGCAGTGCAGGTCTTCGAGACTGAGCGCGCTAAGTTCAGTCAGAGCATTACTGGCAGGGCAGAGCAGATGTAAACACAGTGGCTGCTGAAGCTGGGCGTGATGTGTGCTGGGGCCAGCGTGTTGCCCGCACGAAGCCCCCCACCCCAGCAGCTCCCTCTCGGGCAGAGCTCTCGCCACCCGTGCCCCTGAGCCTGGAGCAGGCACTACACCAGCAGCTCTGCCTGCTGCGCAGCTCGCCCCGCTCGGCCCGTCTCGCCTTGCAAATGGCGCCCGCTTACGGCTCCCCCCATAGGCTGGCAGTGCGGGGCCACTCCCGCTCCCTGCCCCGGCCCCCCCAGCCCCCCGGGGCGGCCCGCTCCCGCCCAGCCCAGCCCGGCCCAGCGGAGCGGAGCGGGATGGTGGAGGCCTGGTACATGGACGAGTCCCCGGAGGACCAGCGGGCGCCCCACCGCCTGCGGCCCAACCGCGCCGTCAGCCTGGAGCAGCTGCGCCGCCTCGGCGTCGTCTACCGCAGAGTAAGGGCCTGCGGGGAGCCGCACGGGCGGCGCGGCCCGGCCCGGCCCGGCGCTGGCAGGGCCCCGGGGGGCCTGGCGGCGGCTCAGGCCTGCGCCGCACCCGCCGGGCCGGGGAGAGCCCCGCGGGGAGGGGAGCGGCGCCCGGGAAAGGGGGAGGCAGCGGGAGGGGCCCCAGGCCGCGGCCGTGGCCGTGGCCGTGGCGGGTGGGCTGGCTGCAGGGAGATCTAACGAAACTGGCCCACCTGGTGTGCCTGTGGCCGCCAACTTGGCTACCCCGGGAGCCACCTGCCCCTCCACCGACGCTCCTGACCGCTCAGCTTTTTCCACGTTAGTGTCCTGAAGCGTCTCAAGCAATTGTGTCCGAATCCTTTTAATTTTTTTTTTTTTTTCTTCCCCTCCCCTGACTAATTTTTAGTTGGATGCTGATAACTATGAGACCGATCCATGTCTGCAGGAGATTCGGAGAGCAGAAAATTATTCTTGGATGGATATAGTGACCATACACAAAGACAAGCTTCCAAATTATGAGGAAAAGGTATGCGAGTCTTTGCTTTGAATGAGGATCTGCACGCCGAAGTCTACCGCTAGAGTGTGCAGCCGGCTTCTCGACGCCTGCACACCCTGAGCAGGGGCACAAAGAGGAGATTTCCATGTGTAAAATACATCCCGTACTGAAGTCTTAATGTTAAAAAAGCAGTTTCGATATTATTTTAAAAATAGTAGAGGCCCTTTGCTTCTGTAGATTGCCTTCAAAGGTTTTAAGGATAGTTTCCATCACTGCGTCATTTCAAAACTAAGATTCCTACCGGCAGAGCCCTGCCGATGCTGACCTGTCTTCGGAGAGCCTCCCCGGGATGAAGGCAGGCGGTTGCCAGCTGGGTGTGGGCTTTGAAGGCTGGAACATCCGAATGGCTGCTTGCAAAATACATCTTTTCAAAGTGAATGTTAACCTCGTGGAATCGGAGGGACACGCTCCCCCTACAAGAAAATTTTTTTGCCTTGGGAAGCTGGTACCTTGGCTGTTTCATAACAGCTGGATGCAAATGGTGCCAGGCTCTCAGGTGAGCCTCCTAGAAGGACCTCTCTCCTCCCAGCCTCCAGGTGCTGGCATGCTGCTCTAACCTGAGCAATCCAGTGGCACTTCCATGTTTTCATTAAATTTCCATTTACCAGTTTGTTTTAAGACCATTGTGTTATACTGGTTTAAAATTGATGAGAAGGTAAATAGGTAGTAACTCAGGTTGCCTGGGTGGGCTCTACGTGCCACAAAGACGGGCCGTTTTTGGCAGGGCATATGGACTTTTGCTCATCTTGCTGTGCTGGATCAGTACTGGCTCGGGGACACCCCCAGGAGTGTGGCTGCAGTGTCCAGGCCTGAGCAGGTGATAGTACCTGGCACTGCACTGCTCGGTGCACCAACCCGCTCAGGTCTCTGTTAAATGAACCTTTAAACCATGTTTTGTTCTGTGCCCTGAAATGTACAAAGAATTCACCATTCTGGAAAAAGAATGAGAATATTGCTGCAGCTGCCCAGGAGGAGAGAGCCTGGAGCTGGGGCTCACTGTGTGGGGGCAGGCGTGGCACACTCTTTACATCCGATTGCCGTAGATGGGCCATGTTTGGCAATAACTGCATTTTCACATCAAGTTGTAGTAGCCTGTGGGGCTAACTCAACCCTACGCCAGTGTAAAAGAGGGGGGATGATCTGTAGCTCTCTTTCTATTTTTGCATGTCAGGAAAAAAGAAGGCACGAAATGATCAAACTGAACAACTGCAAGGACCAAGTCCTGCGGTGGGAAGCTTTACCTGCCTCTCTCTCAAGCGGGTGTAAGCATTACTGTTATTCAGAGACTGGTTATGTGCAGGTATAGCTGCTGTTTCTTGTCGGAGAAATCCCTGTCTTCCAAAGGAAATATAGCAGCCTACTTAGAAGTATCCTGAGACAGGGTCTGGCTGGCTTGATTGGCCATTTTAACCATGTTGGTCTCATCTGTTAAATCACTGTGCAGTTACTCTTCGAAAGCCTTTGTCTGCTTTGCCACATGTTTCTACCAGATTTCTTTGCAGTTTTTCTGTGTTCAGTAGTTTTAAGAGATACTTGCTGTTCCTAGATAAAAACATTTTATGAAGAACATTTACACCTAGATGATGAAATTCGCTACATCTTAGATGGATCTGGCTATTTTGATGTTCGAGACGAGGATGACAAATGGATCCGGATTTCCATGGAAAAAGGAGACATGATAACCCTCCCTGCCGGCATATATCACCGATTTACACTGGATGAGAATGTATGTTGTTACAGATTACCGTAACTTTTGATGACAAATCCATGCGAGTATATATCACATTAGTAACTACATGCCCTGAGACTTGCAGTTCATTAGCAAAACATATTAAATATGAAGTAGGAATATGAAAAATACTAAATAATTCACAGCATCTGAACCTTTCATCTCCAGGTCACAAATGCAGCTTCCTCTCATCAGCTGTAACTGCAAGTCATTACCACGTGATCTCCGTAGCGTATCTTAGTGACAGCGAGTGAGAGCCAAGCCTTGCGGCTGTCCCTCCCACAATTGCCCCTGCTGTCGGTTGAGGTGATGATGGTGTAGATGGATCCTTCTGTGTTGCCTTGTGTATCTTCGTGGGGATAGACAGAGCATATCTGTGTCCAGCAGTGGCGTTTTTCATGAGTGCTAAATTCACCTTCAGGGAAAGAAGCTTTTAAGGGTCCAGAGCCACTACTTGCAGCTAGCATGTGCTAGACTGGATGCTGGCTTCACAGGAGTTGACCTGCTTTCGGCGTGTATTTTTGGCAATAGGATTGTGAGATTGGTGCGTGTAGTCCTATCTGTGTGCCTTTCCTTGTGGGCTCTTACAAATATGTCTGCAATCTCAGCATTACCCCTGGAAAATGGGGAAATGTGTGCTGTCTTCTGTGTGGCAAAATCCCATCTCTGGTGTAGTCATGAGAACGGTATAATTTTGAATCAGCTGTCCAGATAGCAGTTATTGTATATGTAGAAAAGGGATATACTGCTTTGGTGAAAACCTGACTTTTCACGTCTGCATTTTGAGATCGGCAGTGAATCAGCTACAGTTGCTAGTTTAAGGCTTTTTGTTTATATAGACAAAGTATCAGGGGGTTAAGGGTTGAATTCGCAGGAAGTCTTAAATGTTTGTCCACTTCAGGAACTTTAGTCTAGAAGTGCCATCTTCAAAGTAAATTCTTTAGGCACTTCTAGAACCTTGCATTTTGCAGCTAAGTTCTTTAGTTACCTAACTTTATTCTTGACGTTGCTGAGCACCTGGGTGCAAGATAAGCACTTAGCAGTCTTTACAAAATAGGTAGGGTCTAAATCTGTAGTGTAGTGGACAGAAGAGGAGAGGAGAGTTCCCCATAACTCAGTGGTTGGAGCACTTCTGCACGATGTAAAATCCCATTTTCTGCTGCCACAGCTGTACCTCGTACCTGGCATGCCTTTGGTTAGCTGGTGGCAGGGGCTGTTCCTTTTCCTTTTGGAATCTGGAGACTTTTCACTTCCTATGACATTATTTTTTGGCTAGTTTATGTACTTTTCTTTGAAACAGGGAGAAGCACTGTCTCTGCCACAACCTGCAGGCGCTGGTTGTGGCACAATATATCACTGCATAGGTGCAAAATCTCCCACCTGCAGTAGCTGGGAGCAGGAACACCAGCACAGTGGTACAATTTTCTGGAATGGGTGAAGCTTTCAGTCTATGTTGAAATGGTTTCAAAAATTGCTGCAGAAGTGCAAATGAAACCATTAACTTCAGAATTAAGATCCCATGGAAAGGAGCTCTTAAATTACTTGTGACTTCTTGTTCTTTGACAGAATTACGTGAAGGCAATGAGGCTGTTTGTTGGAGAACCAGTCTGGACACCATACAACAGGCCAGCTGATGATTTTCCTGCTCGGAAACGGTATCTGAAGTTTTTGGCTGAAGAAGCACAGTAATGGTGTCTGACACCTGACAGGTGGAACAGCCTGAAGCCCTGTCAGAATAAATGTGACTGGTGCCTTTTCACTGATTCAACTTCTTCTATTTACACATACACTTAAAATCACAGAAAAATTTAGGTTGAAAGGTCATTTGGATGTCATCTAGTCCAACACCCTGCAAAGTACCAGGACAACTTCAAAGATAGACCAAGTTGCTCAGACCTTGAGGTTTGGAAACCTCCAGGGGTGGAGGTTCTACAGCGTGTCTGGGCACCTGTTCCAGCACTTAGCTGCTCTTGTGGGCAAGCATTTGTTCTTCATGGCCAGCTCTCTGGTTGCAGCTTGCGATTGTTGTCTCTTGCCATTTCATCGAGTACCTGAGAAGGGTCTGGCTCTGTCTTCTCCACAGCCCCTTCTGTAGTGGGAAACTGTAGTTAGGTCTCCTCTCAGCCTTCTCTTCTCCAGGCTAGACAAAGCAGTGTCCTTAGCTGGGCTCTCTGCACCCCAAGTTGTTAAGGAAGATGTTTAACACATTTTGACCTAGTTTTGACTACTGAGGAATGTCACGTGTAACCACCTGACAGTTAGACTTGAACCACTGACTGTTTTGAGCCCGATGGTCCAGAAGTTTTTCAGCCGCCTTGTAGTTCATATCCTTCAGTCTGCCTACAAGGCTGCTGTGGGACACGCTGTTGAAAGCCTTGCTGTGGTCAAGGTGAATGACATCCACTCTTTCCCCTCCGCTGCAGAGCCAGTCGTTGCCTCCTAGATGGCAGTCAAGATGGTCAGGCAGAATGTGCCCTTGGTAAATTGGCATTCGCTGGTTGTTCCCCATCACCTGGTATTTCGTGTGCCTGGAGTAGCTTCCGTAACGGCTTATTCTGTAATTTTCCTGGGGACTGAAGTGAGGCTGACGAGCCTGTAGTTCCCCAGATCCCCTTTCTCGCCTTTCTGGAGGTGGCAGTATTATTTACCTTTTTCTAGTCAAAAAGGTTTTCCTGATCTCTGTGACCTTTCAAAGATGCCAGCAGCCTTGCAGTGACATTAGCTAGTTGCCTTTACAGTTGCTCAGGAATCCATTTCTAACCTTTTTTTCCTTGATATTTCTGGCAGGTAGAACTGGGAGAGGTGGGCTACATTAATATTCATTCTGCTCTGAATCCATGCTAATGAACTACGTAGGATTCTATTTTTAATTAAAGAAAATAAACCCTGCTTCATTCTTGTCTAAAAATGTTCATAAGATAAATTTGCATAATCGGCATTTTAGTATGCAGCTTCCCAAGTTCTGCCCTGGTACATAAAGCTGTGGTTTTCTCTCAGTAAAATGTAGCAATTTGCTCTTGTGAGTTATTAATAAAATTACTTTGACTTGGGTATGGTGCGTTTGTTTTTCCCCCCCTTGTGCTGACATTAAGGACACATTGAACAACAGTGTTACTGTAACTGTTAATCAGCTTTTATTCCTTGTGCTGCTACTGACTTGTTCTGTAACATGGGACAAATCATTAACTGTGTGCCTCAGTTTCTTTAGCTGTGAGATGGCGAAAAGGAGACACAGACACGCTGATCCAGTTTTCAGTAAATGCCTTGTGGTTACGCAGGACATGCGGCTCCTCAGGAATGGGCACTGAAGCATTTTGGTATGAATTTGCTCTTTACAATGACAAATTATGTCGGTGGGGCAGCTCTACTGCTTGCTCCAGCACCTCATGGATGAGGAGGAGAGCATGGGCTCTGCACTGGTTGCAGCCTGTGTACCGATTTCAGCTCGATACAATGCAAACTCCCGTCTTGCAGTTTCCTGAATAAACACAACTGTAAAAAGATGAAAGTTGGGCTTATGTGAATTTTCCTAAGGTAGCAGACGGTAGGTAATTGACTGTTCCCACTGTTCATCCTTATGGATGTGGGACACAGCCTTCCTTCAGCAGGCAAGAATGTTTCCCACATTTTGTAGCAGCATTACTTTTAACCGTTTCTAGGTGCTTTGTTTCTTTAAAAGTGTTTCTGAAAACAAAGTTGCAATTTTGAAGTGAAACTGGACTAGCTTTTATCTTAACAGTTCAAAAAGGTGAGTAAACCAAGGTATGTATTTCCTGCCTTAGGGTCTTGGGTTGCAAGCTGGAGGAGATGCCAGGGGAGGCTCAATTCGTGGGAGGGGGTGCAGGCAGCACAACCCACGCTCGCAAAATGCAAGCCCACGCAGCACTCCACTCAGCCTCTACTGGCTTTTGTGCAGTGGTTTGTAAGCCTGGCTGAAAAATCAGCGCTGCCAGCAAATGCAAAGTTTAACTATAGTCAGACACGCATCATCGGGTAGGCTTGCATGGATGCTGTGTGCTGTGCCGTGCCATGTGCCTCACCGGTTCGGGGATTTGTGTGCCACTTGCCCGGAAGCAGCGCTCCAGTGTCCTCTTGTGCAGCACACTGGGGCATCCTGGTCCCAGTATAACCTTTGGGGAATTTTTGAAGTACAGCTGCAGGAATAAATGACAGTTACTGCCTGCAGCAAGTTTTATTTCTTTGACTTATATGCCACAGAAAATTGTGTTTCCAAATGTGAAGTAAAATGCCTGGTTTCTCCTGGTGCTGGTATCAGTCCCTGGTATCCAATCTAATTCATCCTCCTTCTGCTTTTGTTTTCTTTTTTTTAACAGAAGTCAACACGAGACTCTTCATTCTTCCTATGGGCCTCTCCATTTTGATCTCTCTCTCTGCAAAAGGAGCCGTGGAGGCAGTGTTGTGGGCTCTCAGGAACCCCACTTACAGCACAGCCATCCCATAACAGACTGGGGGAGCAACTGGGAAGAGAGAGCAGGTAACACGCTCTCCTCGGGAGAGATTTGCAGTTTGGAGGCAGTGATGAGGGATGGATGGTAAAGTGGCTGGGCTGCCCGCAGCGATTGCTTTCAACAGCTCGCTGATATAGGATGTGACCCGGGAAGCCGGACTGAACCACCTTGTTTTGTTGCCTCTCTGGAGGAATATATACACCCGGTACAGCTCCCATCTCCTGGCTGTCAAGAATAACACACGATCACACCACGGACGATCGTTCATCATTTTCACAGCACAATGCATTCTGCTGCTGAGAGGTGGCAGGGGTCTTGCTGTCAACGCTTTTGAGTCCATGCCCTTTAGCGCTATAGGTGTCTTTGAAAGGGTGAAAGCTTTGCTCTCCGAAAGTGGTTTTTGTCAGCCAGGAAAAAAGTAATTTGGGGCTGGTATAAAGATTCTACACCTGTGAAGAGATTACATAGGAGATTACACTGGGAGGAAACAGCCGGGCAGAAAAATGTTAATATTAATAGAAATCACTCCAGAGAGTGGAGAGGAGGGAGGAGAACATACCGTTCCTTCAGATGAAAAATGCAGTTTATTTTCATGGTGATTTTTTGTGTTTGTTTTTTTTCTTCTTCCCCCCCCCCCATATACCACATATCTAAAAGTGTAAAGTGAAATCGATTTTTTGGTCCAAAAACATGAGTCTGTTTTACTGCAGCTAGTGGAAAATCTCGGTGCATTGATGTAGTATGAAAATTTATGTAAGTGATTCCAGCAACATCACGTTGGCAGCACTAACTCAGGCAAGGGGAATATTTCAACTCCCCCAGGATTAGAGTTTAAAAAAAAAAAAAAAAAAAGTAGGAGAAATGGTACTGAATTGAAGGGTTTGCAGACAGCTTTTTTGATACCTGTGTATTATTTTCCACTTCAATCCAAACTTTCCCCGAGTGATGTGTACCTCAGTTTCTCATGACCAGCTTGAGAGAGCAGTGCCCTTGTTTCTGCAAGGAAACTATAAGAAAGCTGTGGATGGTCAGTGGGCTTTTTAATAAATTAGGTGGGCAACCAAGTGGCTGCAAGGTCTGTGATGCCGCTCTCCCCTGTTACATGTCCCGGAGCAAGTGTCTTTGGCTGATTATCTTAATGCAAGGACATTTCACAGCCAGTTAGTAGTTAATGAGTAACATCCACACCGGGCACTTAGGGGTGCCCACAAATGGGTGAAGGGAGATGCTGACGGTGAGGGGTGTCTCGCCCCGGGCTGCCGAGAGCAGGGGCTCTGCTGCTTCCCGCAGCTGCAGGAGCCAGTAGCTGCCTGTCCTGGTTGCTGAACTTGACAAGTATAAAACCTTCATGCGCTCAGAGCATCAGGTCCTACTGGCAGAACAGGCGCTCTCCTGCCTGGTTTCTGACTCCGGGATTTAGCTTGAACTAGGAAGTTATGAGAAGGGATGGTTTCCTGACAAAGGCAATCATTCACGACCAGCCGGCAGACGCCACTGCACATAAAGAGTGAGGTGGCAGCTGAGCACTGCTTTGAAGAATATCCCTAGTAGCCAATCATGGATTTAGATATTTGGCCAGGCAGAGGCTGTGGACCTGACCTGTGCTATGCTCGAAAATTACATCATCTGTTTGGGAGTCTTCCCTGTGAAAATGATAAAAATTCTCAGGTTCCCTTCCCTCTCCCCAAAATATGGTCACTGCCAGTTGTCTTCTATTTCCCAAAGCCAAATAAACGTACCAACTAATTGGGGGATGAATTAGTGTTACAATTTAAAGATTCCTGTCTCAAAGATCCAGATTTGATCTGATTTGCGTTCAAAAAACGGGTAGATGTGGCACTTGGGGACATGGTTTAGTCTAGTCTACCCTTGATTGGCTTAGAGTAGACTTGCTAGTGTAGGTTAATGGTTGGACTGGGTGATCTTAAAGGTCTTTTCCAACCTAAACGATTCTATGATTCTATGCTGCACTTGTGAATTTACAGTTTGATTCCCAAAACATTTCGTGTGTTTGCAAAAATGTACTCTGCTATACCTGCAATTTGAAGAACCTATTTTTTATGTGACTGAGTCACTAGCTCTCATTTTTTATTAATTGTATAAATACCCAGATAAGACAAGAAGCAAAATTTCAAAAACCAAAATGCCTGGGGAAAGATTCAGCAGTGAAAGGGCTGTGGATCTCTTTCAGTGCTGGCTTCCCCCACTGCAGTTCTCGCTGGGATACCTACGCTAATTTTGAAAAGTGCTCCTCTGTTTCGTTGCCTTCTATGCTGCTTCTCAGGGTACCGATTAAGAACTGTTGTGCCTGTCAGTGAGCCACATCACCTGGTAGGAAACTGGGCTGGGTATGCTCTGTGCCTCTCTGATGCTCCGGGATTGCCTTTCTTCACGGATGCGGCCCTGAGCAGCCAAGCCGAGCTCCAGACTGTGGTTTACCCTGTGATCACAGGCATTTGAGCCTGGAGAATTTGATTTGGGTCAACCCTCAGGCTTCTTTTTTTTTTTTTCCTAAGTGATTCAGGCAACTTAAAGCTGACCCGCTGTTGGTGGGAAAGAGGGAGGCTGTCCCTGGTGATGCTGTAGCAAGGGGACACAAGGCGGTGGCCGGGCTATGCACAGGCTGCTGCCGCAGCCCCGGGCTGGGCTGGGGCTCAATCCTGCTGCCTGCCACTGGAGCGTGTGCCACCATCTGAAGTACTTGCTCACACCCTGCGCTGCAAATAGTGGAGTTTTTTTTATAAACAGCTCTAGTAATTCTGTTCTGCAGCTTTTTACTTCAGTATTTTCAGTTTAGCACTGACAGTTTTGACAATTTTTCAAAGCCAGAGAGGAACCCTTTCCCTCCTTCCTTCCCTGCCTCAAGGAAGTAACATCCCATTTTTTTCCCTCGTTGTGGGCAAATTACAGGCTATTGTTGCTGTCTTTCATATAGATTCATTTTCATGACTCATACATAACAAACATCTGCAAATGACTGCCCAAAGCTAGGACAGGATCAGGTGTTGATCCAGAACAGCTTCGATAAGGCAGCAGCCGGGTCCTCCTCCCCATCCACACCTTTCTGTTCCTCCCTAGCACCAGGATAGTGACCATCTCGCACACCCCTTGAAGATGAGAATCTCTACATTTGTAATTCCCAAGCTGACTAGAAGAAGTAAGCAGGAAAGCAGCTTTCCACTATCGTGGCCTGAAAGTTAGTGCTGGAGCTTGTTTGCCGCTGAGCTGCTGTTCATATGCTAAAAACTCTGTTCAGGTTCCTACAGTGTAAAGTACCTCACTGGTAAAATACATTTTTTCCCCAATGTTTTACTAAGTGGGTAGAAAGCACAGTGGAAGAGGTGTATGGCATCTTCCTTTGAGCTCCTATTATAGGTATGGGCTAATGGATAAAATCCACCTTGCTCTAACATCTTTAGTTTCCCTGGCCTTTGCTCAGGACAGCAGTAATCCATGCTACCTGAGCAACCACAGAGAGGTTAACTCTGGCTGCTGTGGTTCTACCTCTTTGGAATAAATTTAAATCGTATTTGATGCTTCAGTCCTGTTTTCACACATTTCTTGATTGCAAGTCGGTGCGGAGAGGGAATGTATGTTTCTCACTACAGCTAAATATGACTGGAGATGGGGGTACCACACATCTTGCAGTCTTGTTTTGGATGGCTACAATGCATGCGGTTGATTAGCTGCATCAGCTGATATACAAGTAAGACAGAGGTAACTTAGCTATGCATGCAGATTATACCCCGCTTATTCCTCTCTCCAGTTTGATTTGCAAGACACCTGCAGGAAAGGTTTCAGAAAAGGATTGTCTGTCTACCGCTTCTTAAACCACTGTAGTGCAGAAAACCTGGCAGCTTACCCGGGCGGGGTGGTTTTTCCCAGCTTATCCTTGTGTTGAAAGCCTTAGCACGAAGACAAATCCGAAGAGGGTTTTTGCTGGCTTCATGAGTTTTTCCACCGGGTCAGTGAGCTCATCCAGGTTGCACATGGCTGCACAAGTGCTCTTGCTGACATGAAGGATGGGGTAGGTGGAGGAACAATCATCCTTTCCAGTACACTGGCTGAAGTCCGTTGCAGAGTCTCAGGCATGTCTGCACGTACCTTTTGGGGAACATTTAATGGGTCCAGTCCAAAAACTGAGGCACCAGGAAAATGTAAATGGCCAGCTGGTTAGGGAATGCCATTACCACCTGAACTGCAGTTAGGTACTAGAATGGCAGATAGATGCTTAAGTCCTTTTGAGGATCAGGGTCTCTGGGCATAATGTAATTATCTGAATGTCTGAAGTACAGCTTCTTTGCTCCTTTTAATAAAAGAGGAAATTTAAATGCAAAACTTCTGTTAAGGCACATTAAGCTTTAAGACTTGAATACAACAATCAGCTCATTCAGGCTATACTTTCCACAGCTTTTCTTACTTAGCCAGATGACACATGCATGCTGTGTTTTAGAACTGAGCTCTGCCCTCATTTACACCAGGAACCCTCATTAAATTCAGCTGAATCCATTGAATTTAACAGGATTGCCTGGTGTAATTAATGTTTTGAGGACAAATTTTGTCCTTAGCCTTAATGCTTTAACACCATATATAGCATTCAGATGTGTAACTGGCTGAATATAGGAAATTCCAACACTTAACTTGTATATATGTTAAATCCCAACCATAAAGTGTCATCGACACTCGTTTTTGCATTTTATAAACAGTTAACAATTTGCATACATCCAGCAGTGATAATCTGCTTTTGCATTTAAATTTTAATTCTTCTGCAAGTCTACCAGGATGTCACTTGTTTAATGGCTCACTGAGCTTAGAGGTCACCCAGTCCACGTCTCCTCTGCTGGTGTTTTTATCCGAGTAAAAGCTTCTACTAATAAGAACACAGCAAACATACTGAAGTGAGACCTGTGTAGTAATACATATGAATTAGAATTTAGAGAAGCTTGGAGAACAGGGGATTATGTTTTCAGAGTGTTTCTTTTTTAATGGTTATTTGACTCTGACTGGGATCATAAATTTTTATTCTCTGCCGATCAGAACACAGGCTGTCATTTACACGTGCAGTGAGTATAAGGCACTACTGAGTCAAAAAAACGAAGCATTTTACTGCAAAGATTTTAAAGAGGCAAGTGGCTTCAGCATGCTAGATGATGGTGGTGGCTCATGCTACTTTCACTTAGGATTGGAAAAGACAAATCAAGCTTCCTGAAAGCGTAGACTATAGTGTAATAATATAATGTGACACCTGACCTTCAGCAAAATGCATGGGATTACCTGTCATAGGATATTAATTTACATATCACTGTAAAATTTTTTAACTGGAATAACAGAATCACAGAATGGTTTGGCTCAGAAGGGCCCTTTAAAGATCACCTAGTCCAACCCCCTCGCCATGGGCAGGGACATCTTCCACTACATCAGGATGCTCAGAGCCCTGTCCAACCTGAACTTGAACACTTCCAGAGATGGGGCATCCACAGCTTCTCTGGGCAACCTGTTCCAGTGTCTCATCACCTTCATCGTAAATAATTTCTTCCTTATGTCCATCTAAATCTACCCTCTTTCAGTTTAAAACTGTTGCCCCTTGTCCTGTCACTACATGTCCTGGTAAATTGTTCAGTGCTCTCAACGTCTTTGAGAACAATGGTGGTTACATACCAGGATTTCTTTCTATCTCCTAAGAAACCCCATGCCCAAAAAAAGTGACCTATGCTGGAGAAAACGTACCAAAATCACCGTATGCTGATACTGTCACATCATTGATAACTGCCTTGTGTCCTGCTCTGCATCGTGCCATTTGCTTCCACTCTGTGTGGCCTAGCCCTTAGATACCTCTGCCTCAGTCTCTCCACCCTTTTCCCTGGAAAATACTTTCTGCACGGTGTTTTCACTTGGTAACAGGAGAGGAACTGAGCTGAAACGCGTCGTTTCTGCTCTGTCTAACTGGCAGTGCTCCTTTCTCTACCCAGCAGAATGTCAGAGCAGAGCACCTCTGCCTGCCTAACCGAGAGGAATCCACAGGCTCTAGAGCAGGCATGAGGAGGATAGCTGTAGTATGGTAAGACCTGAAATAAATACACATGCACAAGTTAAGCGGTTCCTAGAACAACCCTGTGGCACCTGCTGGTGACATCCAAGTAGAGAAGTTGGCCAGAGAGTGGGAGAGAAGAAAAAAGCATTGAAGCAAGCATTAGTTTGGGACTAGAGAAATCCTCCACTCCCACCTACAGCTTTCCAGAATCCAGATGCTTTAAGCTGAAAGATTGAATGGTATCACAAACCGAAGAAAGTATAGGGAGAGCATTTAGTATTGTTCAGATGATGCAGTTCCTCATACTGTGGGGGACTGTATGACTCCCTCACATGCCGTCTGGACGTGGTCCTGGGCAACCTGCTTCAGGTGGCCCTGCTTGACTGGGGGGCTGGACCAGACGACCTTCAGCAGTCCCTTCCAACCTCAGTCATGCTGTGATTCTGTGCGGTCGTTACCAAGCGACCTCCTTTGAGAGCAGTGGACATACAAAGGTATAATACTCAGTAGTCTGATGGGGGCAAAATGAGACACACGCAGTAGAAGCAAGTGAAGAGACGTGCATTCAGAATTTCATTTCTATAATACACATACTGATATTCTGTCAGTAACTCTTAGCTGATGAAATTAGCTCATGCGATTTGCTCACTAATTACTGAAAAACTGTAACAATCACCAAGGCAATATAAGGTCAAATTCAGTTTTTCATATAAAAAGAATCTGAGTAATTGACTGTGTGTGTATATATATAGTACACTATAATGAAGAATAACTAAACAGTAATAGACTTGTAGGGATGAAGCTGGCTCTAGGTGAGCACAAAGTCTTCACAATTATAGGATTGTTAGAGACAACAGATTCTGTAGTAATGCCACTGAATATTCACAACCGAATAGATTTTATTTCACATTTACACATTAGCAAGAGTATATACAATTTAAAAAATCAGTCTTGCTGGAAAAGATTAGTTGGAAATGATCTATCCTAACTTGAGACACTGAGTATTAAAGCTATCGCCCTCTTTGACAGCTACAGCCTCTAAAAGCGCCTGCTTCTTCTGCATACTGCGAGATGACTCCAGTTCATACATAGTTGTCAAGTTGAAGAGAACACTCTCGTGTAGGTAATGTTTAGGGTCCTGCTGAACCATTCCTTCCAACTGCCGGAGGGAATCCTTCAGTTTTCCCAGATAAAGAAGACAAACAGCAGCATTGTTATTAGCCTAGAGAAAAATAATATTGTCAATAAATAAGAGTGTGTGTGTGTGTGTATATATATGTATGTATGTATTTACAAGTGATGAGAGAAGGAAAAAAAGAAGTCTAGCATCTGGGGTTACAACAAATTTACTATGTGCTAAGAATTACTTGTGTGTGTGCATGTGTGTGCACGTGTGCAAGTAACTAGAATACATTCCTTTTCTTCTTGTTATTCTCAAGATTTATTCTGTGCCAATAGGACCTGCTGACTTCTAAGAGCTGAAACTCTAAAAGAGTCTAAAACAAAATATAAATAGTATAGGATATTAGTCAGTTAATTTTCAAAGTCAGCTGAAACAGATTTCAGAAACTAGGTGAGCCTCTGCATGCTGTCATTTTCACAGTTTTTTTTTTTTTCTTAATGACTTCACTGTATCTTCAGAAGTGTTTTTCTCTCTGGCTTACATATAGAAGATCCGTATAAGCAACAGGAAGAAATTATCACAAAAGCATCTACAACTGGCTTCAAGTACATTCAGCACATAGGGCAGTCTAAATATATCATAAATGATCAAGTCAGGTTCCATTTGCTTTTCCACACAAAACAGGTTTTATGAGTTACCGAAAGATTCCAACAGTACAAAGTCATGTAACATGTTCAGCAGCAGAAATTTTCACCCTTTCTGAAAACTGCAGATAAAGGAAGAACACAGACTTTTTAAAAAAATTCTTTCTCTCTCCCTTCAGGAAACCTTGCTGATCTCGTGCAATATATAATACCTACTATTTTACTGCCTGCAAAAGGATGCAATTCATGTGCTGCTTAAAGTCAGTCCCCTCAGTATTTAAATGGCCTTGGTCAGGCTGCTGGGGGTAAGCTGTCTCACTTCTTAGGAACACTCTCATATGACCATGCACTGAAAGCTGCCAAATACACAAAACCAAAAGTAAATAAATGGCTCTTCCTTGATCTTCTCTTGTGATAGGAATCCAAGGCTCTGATATGCAACGTGTTAAAAATGTCATGTTTAAAATTACAATATCCCTTCAATGTTGTGTGAAATCAAGTTAGTCTTATATACGTTGGCAGCTGCCATTTCTTTTTCTGACATGCATGTCTACACTAAAAACAGTGAATGCAAAAAAAAAAAGTGTTTTTGCAAAGATCCCATAAAACATAATGTTTTGCAATGTCTAAATGCATGCCTAAGTATTCACGCCCTTCATATAGACTGGTTCATTTCCCATCCCATTTGGTATCTGATCCTTACGTACACTAAAAACCCTTTGGCACACATGCCACATCCAATTTTTCTATAAAGCTCTGAGCATACTCTGCATACTAATTAAATCCACGCATGAGGCATTATGAGAATAATTTAGGTGTTCATTATAAATGTAGCAATTTGGAGATTTACCACAGCATTTGATGAGTCGATCCTTAAAATTTCTGTGAAAAATCGATGAGCTTCTGCAAAATTATTCTGACCAAGGTGGAGAAATGCTCTAGAAAGTAAGTGACATATGAATGAGTTCTCCGCAAAAACCCAAGGTGATAATATATTTTAAAAAGAATGGACACCATTTTTTATTTTTCCTATTATAGATGTGAGAGTTTCTGACGTTTGCTCTTCACGGTATAATTACAACCAGCAAGGAGACACTGATTTACAGACAAATGGAATGACAACTTGGATCACTTGGCTATTATATATTCTGCCTACCAAAGCAACAGTCTTCATTGTGTTTTTATTAATTTAAATGCAGATACTCTCTTCCTAGAATTATTTCCCTTCATGAAATTAGCCATGCTATATAATTTTCAGAGCACTTCTGAATAGTATTTTCTAAATATATTAAGCCAATGTGCTAACCATTACAAACTGAGCCCTCCATCATGCAGCTCGATTTACTACAATGTATTCGAGCATTCTTTAAAACTACCAGGCGGTAACTTTACTAGTAGATCTGACTGTAGGATGAAGGCCCAAAATAGCTTCTCCTCTCCTAAGAGTTATTTATGCAAATGTATACTGAAAAAGCAGAGTGAAAATATGCAATGCTGGAAGAATGAGAAAAAGCTTTGTAAAATCAACTGAAGGATCACAATTTCCATCCAGGATAATATGACTGTACCAAGTAATACAGATCTCCTGGGTCTATATGCCATTCAGTCTCACTTATGACAGATGTAGTTACATAAAAGAGAGAATGGGATTTTCTCAAGGGTAGTTTAATGCTCACAATGCACACTTCGCAAAACTATATTTTAAAGTTTCATTTAGCTATTAAATTATCTACCTGTTCATTAAAACCATAATTTGGCTCTGTAGTCCATCCAATTTGTGAGTCACTTTCTCAACGTCTTGAAAATACTTTTCTGCAGTTCTTATGTCTCCAATCTAGACAGTAAAATCATAAGAAAGTTACCACCATAAGAAGAAAAGAGTTCCAGCCTGATCGTATCTTTTACAAAGGAAAAGAACATGAAAACATCAAAGTCCATTATCAAATTGTTTGGTACCAAGCTGACTGCGTAACGTCTGTTACCAAACAAGGTATTTGAAGAGCCGTATTAAGATCACGAAAAGAACCCCAAAAGCATGCAGAGTTTTATCTAAGGCAGCGTTTCTCAGCTGTGGGTTGTGGAGCATTCATGGACAGTATGGCAGGGGTGGCCCGCCTCCTCATTTGGCTCTGCTGTAACTTACTCCAGAGTCTGTAAAATCAGCTGAAAATGAGAAAAGGTCAGAATTACTTCCAATGAGACTGGGTGTTACTCTACAGGAAGTGAAGATAGACACTGTCCACAGGCAGAAACTGTCGATAGGCACGAGAATTGGAATACAATAGCCTGGTACCTAGCATAGGATCTATATGTGGTCAACCCACAGCTTATGGGTCATAGCCAGGGACCACAGGATGACCTCAGTGCATCGAAGTGAAATATGTCAGAAAACAACCCCAATGCAATGGGTCACTGAGGCTATCAGGGAGACAGTCCATTTGCAGATTGAAAACCAGTGGTGAGTGGATTGTGCAGGCCAAAGGAATGAGGGATTTGAAAGCTGGCATAAAGAGGAACAGATTTTATGGGAGGGGAGGACAGGGAAGGGGATTCCTAGAAAGGAAGGGGTATTTCACCTAAGGGTATGTCCCATATATTCCTATCTGAGATTAAAAAAAAAAATTCTTTGAAGAAGGCCCCTTTGGTAAATAAGTTAGCAATGCATGTTTCATAGAAGCATACACCCATACTTTTGGTAAGGTTTCACTATATAGTGTCTAATTTTGGCCTGGAGGGATGGACGGAGAAGAAAACTTACTATTGGGTAAAATAAATCTATCAAAGGGAGGAAAACCAAACCAGTTCAGGAGCCTAAGGCCATGGAAATCGGGCAGCCCTCAGGTGGGGAGCTGCAGGGGGCCCTCAAGAGATCACCTTTTTGTTCAAGAACAGGACCAACATTACCAAAAATGTTTGTGAAAAATGTGTTGAAGAAATTATTACTCTTTACATTTAGGGGATGATCCAATTGCACTCAAAGATACAGCTGTCCACCTACCAAAGCATTTATGGATCACCCATTAATACTCTAGCTAATTAAACAGATGCACTTCTCCCAGATGTTACATAATTGGACTCAAACAAAACAAACATTATTACTCTAAAAACTTATACATTCAGTTATAATGACAAAAATAGCAATTTCTTTCCATAAATAAAGGTGTAAACAACCAAGAAAATAGCTACTTTTAACTAAAGGATAATGCTGGCACAAGTGTAAATGAATCCGTCCTTGAATATTTTTAGCCTGGAAATTAGAAGGAAGCCCCTAAGCATGAGAATAATCCATTTCTAAAGCAAACTACCAGTTTGCTCCACTGGGAGCTTGATGAGTCCAAATCTAATATGCTTTGAGATTAATCACACCTTATTTGCGATCATGAAGAATTCTAATTTCTTAGCAGCATCTTGTACCTTCTCAGCCAACATGCCAAACTTTTAATTCTCATTTCTCCCACTGAGGGGAAACAGTTTACTTCCCGCTCCCCCCCCCCCCCCGAACATGTAAAAGAAAGAATTAGTTTTCATTAGTCATTAAAATGCTAAACATTTAAAGTCATCTTCTTCACTTAATTTTATTTAACTTTGTTCAGAAAACATAACTTCAGTATCTAATAATAATTAGCACTTTGAATAACAAGAAAATTCCTCTGTTAACGAAATAATCATATCCTCTAACAAGGAGCCTCCAATATACTATGCACTTAAGTTTGCTGTTTGTCTGGAAACCGAGATTATTTTTCTTAAGTACTTCTAGGATTTAGTTACTGCTTTTAACTCTGTTTTGCAGCAATCTATTGCAGAGGGTAAGGTCAGGCAGCTTTTCACTTTCTAAATTCTTTAATGTAGTTATTTAAATGGCAATTTTGGATAGGTCAGCCAGCAAGCACAGTCTATTAGCAACACACAATAATATCCTAGAGACTAAAACATAGTGACTGTTCCCCCATTTCATGTGAATTTCTATTTTACAGGTCACGTGACTGCTCATAGAATTACAGTGCCTCTGAAAATTTCTCTGCGATAGCCTCTGTCTTTTCCTGCGTTCTCCACTTCTCTCATCCTCATTTCCCACTTATGTTAAGGCAACAGCTAAAGGCCCTACATGAGATCTAGGCCTCTTTATGCCCCACTACATGTGAAGATAAAGAAGACATGGTGTCTTAAACTAGTAAGCTCAATTTAATTAAGAAAAAAAAAATCACACACAAAGCAAGGTTTTATATGTTGCAAAAGGTTACCTTTTTTTTCTATTGAACTCCTGAGCTTAGACTTCATTCTACATTATTGCTTTGTTTTGTATGTGTGATGTCTATTGTCAAACAGTATCTGTGACTGATATGCAGCTAAAATCTGGCTCCCTTGTGCCTCTCTTGGATAATGTTCAAAGTTAAGAGAACAGCCTGAGGTTATTTGGGAATCATTACCTGTTTTTGAGAAGCTGTGACATTTGAATACAAGAAAATTGCATTCCTATTTTACCTTCAAGAGGTTTATTTTTTTCACAGAGTGCCTTGTCAATAGTGCACACATACCGCACAGTGGTCTTACCAAAATGACGGTGCCCAGACCTGCAACACATTTCCCTTTCTTCTATTTGAAGTTCTTGGTTTAGTTTACCTGCACACTGATTATTTCTCTTAATACATCAAAATCTTGCATCTATTGCAACAATACCCTCCAGACAGAGCTGAAGATTTTGTCACAAAAAAAAGACAACACACCAAACAATAAAAATTTATCCCCTTAAGGTGCTAGAAGACAGGAAAACACTTTAATTTAGAAGTGGTACTTTTTATTAATTACTATCTAGGATCATATAAAAATATCAAGGGCTCCTCATACTCCCTTTTGCTATATCCAGTTCTGACAGTAAACCCACTAAATACTAAAGGCGTGTTGTCACAGCCAACATTGCGGAGGTCAGTGACTTCAAATGACTCTGTACAGAGCCTCAAACACCACTTCTGAATTTGGGCCAACGTAATTCTTTCCAAAGTTAGGAGATGCTTTCCTCCTGAGACTGAAAATTTTTCTATAGCAAACCGAGCTACTAACAGACTGGAGAGCATGGCACTAGGGCAGATGCTCTTGGCAGCAAGGCAGTACCAGTAACGTACCCAGTCGTTTTCCCAGTAAGACCAGAACTATTAATAACTTGTATTTCCAATAGTACTACGCACATTTACAGCACCATTCTTTAATATGCATTAATTACTAGGTTGCCTATTTAGTTAATAATTAATGCACACAGCCAGTATCATAAAATTGCTCTATCGTGATGGAGATCCACTTTAAATCAGAGACTTTTAAAGACAAACATGTCTACCACACAGTGAAAACATGTTTCTGCTGAGAACCGAAAATCTGTAACATTCTATGATTTCAAGCAAACAATATTAACGATTTAATTATCTATCAAGAGTAAATTACTCGATTTGAATATAATTTTAACATGAATACTACAAATAAGATGGTTTGTAAGTAACAACTCAAAATTAGTTTTATAATAAATAATAAAAAGAAGTCAATAAAGAAGGAAAAGTTTGAAATATCAGTATCAGAAATATGAAAAAGAACTGCAAAGAATTTCTGAGATACTAAAATTTAAAACAATCAGATACTAATTATTAAAATGCATCATTTTCTGATAAACAATAAAGTACTACTGTACTTACATCTTTTTTTACTTATTATGGTAAATACATAGCTACATAGAAATTTATTATACTTCTGGAATCCTAGATTTTCTTTTAATGTGCCCTCCCCTGTCTTCTCAGGGACATAACCTGGACAAAAGGAGGAAACTCACATTTTTTCTAGATGAAGATGGCAATTATACAGTGTGACTGAGAGCTGCATGCAGTTTGAGGCAGTGAGAAATAACATTTTTAGTAAAATTCTGGCTCACTGAAATCAATGGGAGCTTTACCATTAGTTTTAGGGAATGCAAAATGTTGCTCTTCGATTAAATTATTAGCATAATTTTCTACAGCATATTCTTCGTTTGCTAATGTACATGCATGCATGTACTTTTAATGTTACAGGTGCTTTGTATTTCCTAACTTTATCTAACATCATGTGGTGGAAGTTTTTTTTTGTTTGTTTTGACCACTGCCTCTACAATTTGATACATGCCCTATAAAAATAACTATAGTTTTAAATGCAACAATTATTCACTACATAGCTGTCAACAGCAACGTTACCTAGCAGATTTAGAGTAAAATGCATACCTGAAGGAAAATCCTTCCAATTCCGCTCAGCAGCTGAGGCTCTTGCTGTGGGTAATATTTGATGACGGTGTGATAAGCATCTACAGCAAGGACATAGTCCTAAGGGGTGAAAAGCACAGGACCAGATATTTAAGCTCAGCATTCTTCAGCCTTTACGTCGCCTTCTTTTTAAAGACATATTCAAACAGAACTAAAGTAACTGCAACTTGTCAGTGGGACAGAATTTGTACCTATCACTGCAGACACTAGTAGCTGACTATATTGGTCTTTTCTCAGTTACACAGGAACTGCATATGCAGGGATCTTCCTTTTTTTTTTTTTTTCCAACTGGATCATTTTCTGTTCATAGCTAAATGCCAAGAACAAAAAATCTGAACATTTACTCTTCAGCTTAGATTATGATTTAGGATGAAAGTCAAAAGCCTTCTGTGTGACTGGGGTATACGTACTTGAGAAGCGTCTCATGTTTCAAATATATGTATAATTTACATTGTTTAACAAACTGTGTTCCGAAGCTTTGGGAACTGCTTGCGCACATGCTCTTAACTTGTGAAAAATATCATGTGTCAGAAACTGCAATTCATGCACATTTTCAGATGACAAACCAGCACTGCTGCAAAGGGAAACAGGACCTTTTCTATCCCTCCACCCAAATCCAAACCCTTGTTCCCTTCTACCATACTGTGGTAAGGAAAACGAGCAGGTAATCTAAATATAAAAATGATTTGGGCTAAAACTAAGCGAGGGGTGGGCTGGGTCTGAACTCCAGGAACCTTTGCAAGTGGCCCCACACATACACGCCTGCACAAAGACTGTGCTGGCAAGTGGCAGCTCCGAGACCTGCCTGCTCAAGATGTGGTGCAACCGTACCCTCTAGACAATGACCAGTGAGAGAGGATTAAACAAAATCATGGTCCAATTTCCCACAGGAAAGAAATGCCCATGTGACTGGTTACTGCAGTCCAGCCGTTTCATGGCTCAACTGCAAGTAATTCCATGATCTCAGCAGTAAATCGCTTTTAGAGCCAGCCTACATGGTCTTTGGCAGGCATACATGAGAAACTCTGCATGCGCTCTACGCCGACTGGAAGACACGTAGTAGGTACATTCATGGGACAGAGGGCTGCACTAGCCTCAGCTATAGCTTCTTGGAGCAACCCAGAGCAGAGGCAGAGAAAGCCTGCATTTGCTTATAAAAGCCAGGCATATACAAAGACAGAAGACTCTCTGTGCTGTACTAATTTGGTGGTTCCTGACAGTTCTGCCCTTCTACTTCATAGAAGAATTTGTGGTGGGTGTTAGGAAGCAGAAGACATCAAAGAATAATCTTTCAAAACTGCCCAGACATCTGGGGATACTCTCCACCCTACCATTTTTCTTGGTCAAACTACAGTACTCATTTAACTTGTCCCTAATGTGATTACAGCTACTGGTAAAGGTACTTTTTCTTCATCTTATGCTTAGTCTGAGGAGGCAATGTGCCCCAGGTGTAATGAATTCTTTTCCTGAGGTCACACTTAAAACAACTGAACCCTACCTGACCCGTGCACCAGGTCACCATTTGGAACACACGAATTGTTTCATACACACAAAAAAACCCAAGAGAAGTCTTTGGAGTCTGATCTGTATATGAGAGAAATTACATGTCCTATAATAGTAGAGGCTGACTTTGAAGAGCCCAAGAGGCACTCTGCAGGACCTTTCTTTTGCAAACAACTTGTATATTGTGGGTATAATGATTAATTCTGAGCAGTTAATTATTAACATTTAGAGTTTATTCCAATTCTAGTGTGCCATGACATGTTCATGCTTATTATTGGTAATGGGAAGAGTTCAGAGCAAAGACAACAAGCCACATACACAAAAATATATTTATTTGAATTCTGATTTATTTAGCACTCAGAACTCAAATGTGATGAAATTTATGCTACCAAAATTTTTCATAAATTTATGACTTAGGAAAAACTCAATTTTCACTGTAACAGCTCTTGCTAAAGGAATTCATTGATCACGGAGTCCCACTGTGTTGGTAGGCATAAAAAACTTGGAATAGGGAGCCCCTGAACTGGCTCCTTAGAGGAACCCCAGCCACGCTTGTATTAGCTATTAATACCTGCAAGAGTATCATTTATAAATATCTGAAGGATTTTCTATGACTGTGAATTTTATACCTTTAAGCATAAAATGTGCTTACTGGAGAAACAATTTTATTACATCAAATTCTAGCTTTTGTGCTCAATGCCTTCCCTTCTGTGGTCTAAAGCTGCCCCTTACCCAGCGCTCAGTCTTGTGCACGCTCTAAGGCTTAGGCTACACAACACCGATGCACAGCACAACCATGAGGGATGGGGGCTTGCAGTCATATCCCCAAACTGATGTAGAAACAACTCCCAGGAGATCATGCAGTTAAGCTGATAGAAGAGTGCTTCTGTCAGCTTAGTTTACAGCTTAGCATAATCTGACTGCAGAAAAGCCTTGGCCAGAAGAAGCTGCATGAGGAGGCACTGTTTGCGCAGTTCTAACACCACAGGCTCCCTAGTGCAGGTAGTAGCCAGCCTTGGTAGGAGGCTGCCAAGTAATGTCTTGGAGGTCCACACTGCCAGGGCTTTATGGACTTGGCCTAGTCAGGCAAACAAACCCCACTCCCCCTTTGCATTCCCTGTCAAGTGACTGTACATCACCACATGCGTTATAACTAGGAGTACATAAACATTCACACCTCCTAAAATGTGAGAGTAGAGGTGAAGCATTAAGAGTCTATGCACTGTATTCGTGGATATGGCACCCTGTTTCCATACGACGGCACAGCACACAGCATCTGTGCTTATCTACCCCATGCCTTGCAGTACGTATCACAGGAATGGACCCATTTCTTCCAGGAGATGACAAGAGATTAAGTTATATATGTCCAAAGCCACCCCTAAGCATAGGCAAGCATGGTCCCAGGATGTAACTGCAAAACATCATCACAATATCTAGGCTCACTCCTAAATATGACCTCTTTTTGTAGTTACTCCAGGATCCCATGGTTTATATGCATTTACTTTTCCCCACACACAATAATGGAAGTAGTAGTAGATTTCTAGAGTATCCTACATGTGATACAGAATGACACTGTTCCATGGTAAGTTATAAAAGCATCTTATCTGACAGTTCCTTCTGAAGGAGCATATTGCAAAGTAGATCAGATTTGGTCTCATTTACTAAAGACTTTGTTTTCATTCCCAGCTTTGCTAGTGTGTGACATGGTACAAGAAAAACTGAGAGAATGATAAACAGACACCTTGCCAGGGGAGCGAAGTGTTGGTTGATACAAGTTGTGAGGAGTAAGACTTATTAGGTACTGCCAGTAAAAAACCCCAATGACTACAGCTTGTGATCTTAAGACTTAAAGGCAGGGCTGATATATTGTCATGGTCCTTCAGATTTTCCACACCTTCATTAAAAAAATCCCCAAAGAAGCACTGAAGTTACACAGTTCAGGATATGAATGAGAGTTGGACTACTGTTTTATAATTCAAAATCTCTTTTATTATGAAAATTTGGAGCTAACATTAAATACACTCATCCAAAATAGTTCTAGTAAGCCATTGGATTTACTTGCACAAAAATGGCAAATGGGGTTTGTTTTTCCTTTGATGCACTGCAGTATAACTGTATTTCCATTCATGGTCACTGCATTATACGTTTTCATGTTTCCCTCACCACCACCTTAAGTACTTAAAATATTAATTAGGAGATATTTAGAAATAAGCATAAATGACCATGATGTGTAGAATGCTGAGAGTAGGTTTGATAAACCATAGACTAAAAATTAGCCTTACTTATACGAAGTGTAGAGTTCATAAATACTGTATTTTGGGAAGAGAGGACAGGGAGAACTTATCCTTCCTCTCTATCTAGTGCACTTGTAGAAGGGTTATGAAAGCAGAGATTCACAGTGTAATGAATCCAAAGAGCAGTCCTGCAGCACAGTTAGGCAAAAGAGACGATGATTCATGCAGTCTTTCTCCAAGAACCAAAGTCCTTAGGCATCAGTCCCTTGCGTCCCAGTACAAGCTGTTACCTCCTTCTTTGTACAGTTTTAATTGATATTAGACCCAAATTAAAATAAATTCTAGTGCTTTTGTTTTTACAAAGGGCAAGTTCTACAAAAGCTAAGACAACACTGAAAAAAATCTAAAAGTGCAAAATGTGCCTTTAATTAGAGTGGATTTATAATATATATGGAAAGTACTTAAGTGTTTATTCCTCAGAGAGGTAAAAGTCTGGTAAGATAATGTCAAAAGCGATTTTAGCTCAGATGAAAAGAACTTAAAAAGTTTTCAAGACACTTCCACGGTGATTTAGTAAAATGACAGATGTTTTGCAATTAGATTCTTGAAATGAAGCAATGCACATCATCAGTTGCATTTTAAATGAATATTCCCTCATGCTGCTGTATTCAGGGTATGCTTTCATAGTGACTTAAGCCCACAGTTCTTGTAAATGGAAGACCACAGTGACACGTTACGTGGTCTCCCCTTCCCTTCCTGCTGTATTTCCACCTCCTCTCTTAAGTTGCCCCTTGTTCACATGAAACAGGAAAAGCTGATTCAGTTGACATGACTGAGATCCACCATTTCTTTGCTTTTGTCACTCAGTTAAGTCCAATAGTGGTGCACGGAAGGAAGCTAGAGTACATTTAAGAAAGGAGGTACAAAACAAAGGGGATGAACGGGAAAGGACCATATAGTAAGACTGCCTTAAACGGCTACTGAACGGGATTATTGGTCACACAGATAAAAGTACACAGCAGGCAGAATTTAGTACCTAGGAAAGATGGTCCCCCAGTAAAGGAGACGTGATTGATTTCCTGTTCCACTATAGGTTTCCCACAGAAGTCTGGGTGAATCACTTCTTTGCACCTTACTCACTTCCTCCAAAACAATATACCCCTCCATCTCAATAACTTAATGAGATGTTTAGCTATGAAACTAATGAGGCCATATTTAAAAAGACAAAAATCACTGTGCTACATAAACAGAATTCCTGCAGTCAGATAAGTAATGCAGAAGTGATATGACATGAAATAAACCTAATTAAGAGTTGAGGATAACTGAAGTAGATTTAAGTAGTTATAGGCCCAACATCTAATCAAAGTCTTTTTTTTATTTTTAAGAGTCAATCCTGACAAGATTATTCCCTATTAAATACTACTGAAGTTTTTTGGCCAAAGAAAGAGGTTAGTAAAAATAAGATAATCAGTTTTTCTTTCTTTACACCAATGTCACACAGTTTTACTTTAATAAATGATTATTATTAATCTATTAATAGCACAAGCTATTCCATTCACTTAATAGTACTTGGGGATCAAATATGACCATATTGCAATATTGTAAATGTTCACTAGATGGCAACAGATGGCACTGACTTGGAGAATGAAAACAGGTTTGTTTTTTTTTTATAAATTACAAACACTTGAAAGACTTGAATAAAAATAAATGCAGTTTTTAAAGTGTATTACACTACAGCAAAAAAAATTTATAAATATGTGGACCTGTTCAATTAATAGAATTGTTCATGGGAGAATTAACTAAAAGTGTGTTTAATAATGATTTGAAGAAATAGTTTCATACTGAACACTCTAGAAGGTGGAGAAGATAATTATAGCATTGCTGCAAGGCAGAATGGTCTTAAAAATTATTAAATTCACAAATAACCAATATAATTCTCTCACAGAGGACCTGTCGCATAAGCAGAAAAATTAATTTCATGTACTACTCTGTTTTTAACTGCAACATTACTAAGTTTCAAAAATCTTTCCACAAAACACTTTACTCCTCCACATAGGGATATTTCTGAAAATTCAGAGACTCACAACTAGTCCATAGCCAATGCACTGAAATGCAAATTTCAGATGGAAGCAATTATGCATTAACATGCAGTTGTGAGTAATCCAGAAGTTACTGTGGAACCATAAACTTGTACCTTAACAGCTCTGAGACAGGCCCTAAATACAACGGGTCTTAAGAAGTATCTGAGCTGCAGTATTTCTGAAGTACCATTTCCAAAAAGGTGATAATTGGTATTCACAAATATATTTCTATTACTAGAATAGCACTAAAGGACCAAATCAGGAGAAAGGTGAGAAGCGTGCATGCACATGGATTTGTGTGTACATGAGAAGAAAAACACTGAGGTGTTAAAAACAATTCACAACCAAAAGCAAAGTGAACTTCTTGAACAAAAAAAACATTACCAGCATTTCCTTATTTATATATTCTAGTTTGGGATGGCAACTCGTGCTTTTCTGCGCTTGCTTTTTGAAAAAGAAGGTTCCTTAAAAACTGAACCTATGTCAAGTACCTACTTCAAAACACAAATGCTTACTAATTCTTAAAAATACCTCATGGTTTAATGGACAATTATTTCTATTCAAGACAGAAATATTCTGATCACAGTATTGTTATGAATACAAATTTCTGTCTTCCCTAAGTCTCATAAAAAGGATGTTCCATTTCATGTAAAATAGTATTTGGATAACCGGATCTTAACTAAACAAATGCATGCTTTTTGAGGTGTTGTAATACTAAGAATGGAGCCCCATTTGGGAAGTAGCTTGGTAAACATCAGAGGGTCAGGTCTGGCATGACCTTGGGCAATCAAAGAGCAGGGAGCAAGGAGTGCAAATCTTGGCCTCTGAAGATTATACTGCTGACAGCTCTGCTCCTAGGCTGTTGCTGCTTATTGACTTGTGAAGCACAGCTAAGCTCAGAATAACAGCGGTTTGTTGCAAGCGCAGAATGGTGATATCCCTATTTCCCTGACTGTGAGGTGAACGTCAGAAGAAGTTTTATTTCTACTTCCTGAACGCAAGGAGAAGGTAGGAGCGTTGCACCAAATGCAGAAGGATTGCTTAAAAAAAGGGCGAAACAAGGGAAAAAAAAAAAAAAAAACGCAACAGTGGAAGCCAGTTACTTCAGCTTTTATTCATTTTTCTTCCCCCCCTACCCACTAGTGAGGATTTAACTTGAAAGAAGGTATCTTACAATTGAGGTAAGCTGACAAGGGAGGATGTATTTAGATGTTCCGGATCTTCATCATATACAAAGGCTACAGTATTATTAACGCACACAAATAGAGCAATATTCCTAGTGTGCAGTTTGAAAAAGACAGAGCACATAATTGCTTTTAATTACAGCATTTAGTTAAGTGTTTGAAAAATTCAATTTAAAAATGCAAATTCTATATTGTTATTGCAAATTCTCCAGGATGATTTGGGGAGAAATAAGTACAGATATGTTCCCAAAGAACATTACTGCAAATGGTTATCTATTAAATAAGACATTATTAAGTCTAATTAATTCTTCACTAAGCAAAACCTTCACATACAGTCAGGTAGTCTTCCCTTATCTATGCACCAGTAATTCTCTTGCACTTTCTCTGACACGCTATTCTGGAATATACGGTACCTCTGCAGTTGCTGCCACCCACGTACCTTCATCATTAGCAGACAGTTTGCCATGGAGTACATCACCCGGCCCAGACGTGACCTCCACAGCTGAACAGAGGCTGCAAAATAAGAGCAGCTTGTGAATTTGCACAAATAAATTAGAGGTTCTTTCTTGCCATCAATTATTGGTCCTCTGAATTACAATTTTGAAAGATCCCCCTCGTTAACACCACTGGGTTTTAGCCTAGAATTTTTAATTCTTAGCCATGGTGCACCATCAGACAGAAAATACTGCATCTCTCAGGGGATCGCTCAAGCGGCTCTGGGGACCATGCACGATGCAACAATGCAGAGCAAAAGACAGCCGCTCAGCTTTGAGCTCAGGCCGAATATTAAACACTAAAAGAAGCCTCACATTTTCTATTACCAGAACAAAAGGTTCATAAAAAGATTCAAGTGACAATGAGCATCAGTTTAAAAACATGTAATCTACAGCATTAAATGTGATAAACTCAAAAATCAAACATAGCTAAAATGTCATTTCAGAGCCAAAACATGCAGGGTGAGAACTGTCTGAGTCTGGGATTGTTTGTGCTTGCCTCTGGCTTAGAGATATGCTGGAAAAATCTGCCAAGCCTGTCTGCTTTCCCCATGCTCCTGGAGCTTGCAGGCATTAAAAGCTGCAGCAGCAGATTTCTCTCTCTTGCTTTGCAGACAGATTCCTGATCTTGTAAAAGAATGGTTCACATAGATCCTTATTTTCTCTTGTGTTACAGTACCATAGATCAATGCTAGAAATATTCCTCTAATCCTCAAAAGTAAACATTAGGAGTATTAATTTAATACATTTATTTTCCAAATGTATCTCAATCAATCAGCTGTCAAGGTCACTGTAATGATTTGAGAAGGGGGGGAGGAAAGGGAGAAGAGGCTATTTCAATGAGATTGTGATAACTGCAACCACTTATTTGTATCAATAATGTAGTCTCTGATGAAAGCACGGCAGGTCACGTAGGTAATTCTTTCAGCACACATACATGCCATTACAAATAAGAAGAGAGCTTGGTGAAATGTCTACCCCCCTTCCTAAAATGAAAAGCTCCTTCAATCCTCTCCAAGAACAAAAAAAAATACAACCCATGAATATTCCCAAATTACCTTTGTCAAAAGAGGGGCATAATGTGGGGCCCAAGACCGAACCCAGTATTTCATCCACCGTACCTTAAAATCATTCATTACTCCTAGCTTTTGTTTTAGAAATTCCCCCTTGACCACACATCCCTACTGCTATTAATGGACAGCATGATGTAAACCATGAGCAAATATTTTATGATACATTTCTGTTTTTCTTTCCTTGTGGGTGTCTGTAAAACCTAGACATAATTAAATAACTCTCCTTTCTTATTTCACTTATGTTAATCTCTCCTTTTCGCATGTCCTCATAGTTTGGTAACCACGTTCAGCTTTTTAGGACTTAGGTGACAACAAATTAGATGTTGACTCCTGCAGTGGAGACATCTAGGTTTCCTGTTAACAATCCAACAGCAACAGCTACAGTTCTCAAAAAGGACTGCAAAGCAGACAGACCAGATGTCTTCAGTCTGTGCTATAAATTGAACAGGAACCTGATCTGGAAATTGTGTAGCCCTATGGGATGAAGCTTCTTAGCACTGGCAGAAAGGGGTTAAAGAAAACCTGCAAAGCAGTAAACAAAATCAAAAACCCAACAGCCAATCATTTTATGTTATTGAAATGCCTGAAACCCACTCTACAGGTCCATGAAGCCATGCTTCCACTCTAAGCATCTGTTTTTCCTTGTTATTTATCAAGAATCCGTCCCCCGCACTGCCATTCACTTCAATAGGAGCTCTGTGCACTGCGAAGTTGCAAAATTGGCATCTTACAGAACGCTTTACCAGGCAAGTGGTGCAATGCTAAACCTCTCTGCTTGTTGAAAAACTGGCAAATAAGGTGCTCTCTACCAGACTAGAAGAGATGTATATGATAACTTGATCGGTGTGGCAGCTTCTTACACCAGCAATAAGGAAATTACATGCTAAGCATAATCCCCATAATGAATTAAGGCTGTTCTTTGCATAAAGTTAATAAGGTTTGCTTCAGCTAGTCTCACATGAAAAAACCCAAACCTATTATCAGCCTCCTGGAGCTCCAAATGCAGCAAAAAAGCAGACAGGGAGCAGACCTGGCTGACCTCCACAGACAATAGCAGTCAACAGTCTCTGCAAAGGTCCCATGGGCTTTTTGGCAGTCCTTAATCTACAGGCAGCTGCACAGTGGACATAGGAAGATCTCTCCAAATTTTCAGCAGTCTTGTCCCTTGGTAACTGCTAGCTGCTTTTTTTCTAACTATGCCTCCTCCTGAGCTCGTCTCAGCTCTAAAGCAGCAGCAGAGAAGAAAAGCAAGGAGCCAGAAACTCAGGAGTGAGACAGACTGCAGGACACAGGATTATGACACAGCTAGGAAAAAGTCCTTGTACCTTAAAGGGGAATCAGCGTCTTGGTTTTAAAGGGGTAAAAAGGAAAAGAATGTGGAGATAATAAGGACAAAAATGAGGGTAGAAAGGGGATAACAGGGAAAAGTAGGCAGGAGAGCAGAGGCAGGAAGAATAGTAGATACAAGGAGAGAAGAACAGAAACTGCCGGAGCGCTGTGGATAAATCTTCAACATCAGATTATTTCTTTTTCCTAACCCTTTTGAAAAGAGTAGTAAATGTATTCATTTGACTAAATTTGCAAATGCCTTTATGATATATGCTGCTCACATGTGCGTTCACTTTTCTAGGGCATATCTAGATGGTGTATTAAGTCAAGTACAATAACACATTAAAACTGCTTTACATCCAGTCAATTTGAAAACCAGACAGAGGAGTTCACACAGGTCTGCACCCCTCCATACAGACGTTGTTTTAGGGAAATAAATGTTTAACTTGCTAGGCACCATGAGTGGTTCATATAATCCAAAACAATGCCTAAAATGTCACCTCTTGTTCAATTCTGAAGTGTACTCAAATGACCTTGTTAGTATAAATGTTGTTTTTAAAAAAAAAGAGAGAGAGAGAGATGCTGGGACAACTGATTTGTCCTGATGGCCTTTCTTTATGCAGTAACATATCCTATACTATTGGAAGTTAAACAAATAAGATAGAAAGAACAGGAAAAAAAATTAATGGCATATAAAATCATGAAAATGATGATGCACATTAGTATCATCTAAATCTTATTCTAAAAAGTGACTTAGGTATTTCAGGAGTCTAAGTACCATGCAGGTACAGCGAGACTCAGCCATCTATGCAGCAGCATCCTAGGCCAGTGTAGCCCTTGTATGATGGCATTTCAATCTAAAGAAATCTAAAGTGGATTTCAGATATGAGGACTGAGAGGAGCCAGTCAGGCAAGGCTTAAAATGAAACATCCATCTAGCTGCAACAGCAATACACTTATATATTCATCACAAAAGGATAGCAGCCATGTTCTTTGTTTCTTCTAAGTAGGAAAAAAAAATGATTTAGTGCATCAGTTTGATCAAGGGCAAAACTGTGAAATTAATTCCAGCAAATAAAAGTACAAGATGTATCATTTCAGAGGCTGAGTAGGCTATGAGATTACAAAAATCCTGTTTTAACAACTCTGGGGCAGTCTTGTGAAAACTTCTGGCATACTTAGGCAAGCGATAAAAACATACTGCCTGTGAAAAAATGTTTAAAGAATACCTACCTTGTCTGTTCTCCTGTGTAATGTTAGTCATAGTTCCATCTTCAGCTAAGCCTTGTTCCAAATTTTCTAATATCTGTAGTAAATTTTTTAAAGTGACCAACATGAGTTTAAACAGCACTATATATTAAATGCAAATTATCTACAATTGACAGTCTATATGAAAACCAATTCAGGCAGGAGTGCTTCACCTAGGTACAGTTCAAAATTACTGATTATTACCGTAGCTAGATCAACTGCACAAAGTAAGAAAGCCATTGTACGGTACAAGGATGTTAGAGTTCAGGTTTATGATACTTACAGAACATTAAATGTCAGCACACTCTAGGGACATACACCTCTGGTTAAGCAAAACATGAAATATGCTTCACCAGAGAATGAATGTTAACGACCACGAAGAAAGTCAAACTGCTTTTTCACAGAAAGCCACTACCTTTTGACTCCCCCACCCTAAGTATGGGTGCTGGTTTCATCCTTTTGTCCTTAATGAAGTACTCCTCTTAGTTCTTACTCAAAGTTTGGGGTTTATTGCTTCTTTTTATTTATTACAGATTTTAAATCATGTAAATTGGTGAGTGAATGGAACATTCATTGTATTATTGGAAGAATGAAAATGTATACTTAATGAAGCTTTTGTCTTAAGCACTTTTAAAATATGTATGTAAGGTTCCATCTGAAATGGAAGTCAACTTCTCTTTTTCTAATCCCATTAGTTTCTCCAAATTTGTTTTCCGATTCCTACAGATCACCCTATTTTTCCTGTTACAGATTTATAACTTTGGTCGTAGAACACTGCTTGAGACTGCCTTCAAAAAACCATTAAGGCCACTTGCTCTTTCATCAGCCACTGTGGTTAGCCAATTTGGGAAATAAAGGCGCTTCCTCTTCCGGGGACTGAGTGCACTTCTGAACACAGAGCTCTCAGCTTCTGTCAGGATAAGAAGAATTTTTTTTTTTTTTCTACACCAGCAAAGCATTCCAGTTGTCCTCAGTGCTTTGTAAGCAACCCGTTAAAAACAACACAGGAAATCCTCCAAGGCAAAGACAGGTAGAATTAATCTGGTCTCAGACAGTGTGTTGGTGCCTTCTACAGCCAATGAAAAGCAATCGGTACCTCCAGGAAGCGAGTTCATGACACCTATTTTAGACATCCTAAGGTGGAAGGAACTGCCCTAAGAGATACCAATCTCTTTTTGCAGACTAGAGTGAAAGCTTGAAGTTAGGTGCCATAAATTTTTCTACAAGGAACTTAAGAGCAAGGAGAGACATATGATGAAATGACTGCAGTTACATGCCAGCTGAGCCAGGGTAATTTTCCCGATAAGAATTGTTAGCCCCTGACAAATACAAGGTAATATGATTTAGTGTAAACCTTGTTCACAGAGGGCTAGGCTAAGTTGCCTTACCTCAAATTCTGAGAGGTTATGAGCATACACCAGTAGATACTGCAGCTCAGTTGATAGGTGGCAATTTACAAGATCGCAGTGGAATGCCTGCGAGACTCAACTGCAGTCCCACTTTCAAAAGCAGCGCAGCCACTTAGCAATCCCTTAGAAACCAAAGCATGACATGTAACTGTTAAATGCCCAGTGTATAATGAGGCACCTTGTCAGAGGAAAAAACAAACGCTCCTCTCCCAGAAACACCTTACCATCTATTTTCTGTCCAGGCTAAAAACCGTGATCTTTCTCTTCCCCTGGAAAACATCTAGTGATCACTTCTCAATAAGGCTGAGCTCTTCCTCTTGAAATCACAGAATCATAGAATCATTTACATTGGAAAAGACCTTTAAGATCATCCAGTCCAACCATTAACCTAACATTACCAAGTCCAACACTAAACCAATTAAGGGGAGAGTAGCAACCCCACGCCTCCTGGCTTGGTGGCTGGATCATTTATAATGAGTATAAACTAGGAATCATTAAGATTGGAAAGGACCTCTAAGATCATCAGTCCAATCATCAACCCAACACCCCCATGCCCACTAAGCCATGTCCCAGAGTGCCACGTCTACCTGTTTTTTGAACACTTCCAGGGATGGGGACTCCACCACCTCTCTGGGCAGCCTGTTCCAATGCCTGACCACCCTTCCCGTGAAGAAATTTCTCCTAATATCCAATCTAAACCTCCCCTGATGCAGCTTGAGCCCATTTCCTCTTGTCCTATCACTAACTACTTGGGAGAAGAGACCAACACCCACCTCACTACAACCTCCTTTCAGGGAGTTGTAGAGAGTGATAAGGTCTCCCATCAGCCTCCTCTTCTCTAGGCTAAACAATCCCAGTTCCCTCAGCTGCTCCTCATAAGGCCTGTGCTCCAGACCCTTCACCAGCTTCGTTGCCCTTCTCTGGACACGCTCCAGCACCTCAATGTCTTTCTTGTATTGAGGGGCCCAAAACTGGACACAGTATTCCAGGTGCGGCCTCACCAGCGCCGAGTACAGGGGCACAATCACCTCCCTGCTCCTGCTGGCCACACTATTCCTGATACAAGCCAGGATGCTGTTGGCCGCCTTGGCCACCTGGGCACACTGCTGGCTCATGTTCAGCCGGTTGTCGACCAACACCCCCAGGTCCTTTTCGGCCAGGCAGCTTTCCAGCCACTCTTCCCCAAGCCTGTAGCGCTGCATGGGGTTGTTGTGACCCAAGTGCAGGACCTGGCACTTGGCCTTGTTAAACCTCATCCAGTTGGCCTCGGACCATCGATCCAGCCTGTCCAGGTCCCCCTGCAGGGCCATCCTACCCTCCAGCAGATCGACACTCCCACCCAGCTTGGTGTCATCTGCAAACTTACTGAGGGCGCACCCAATCCCCTCATCCAGATCATCGATAAAGATATTAAACAAGGCTGGCCCCAAAACAGAGCCCTGGGGAACACCGCTCGTGACCGGCCGCCAACTGGACTTAACTCCATTCACCACAACTCTCTGGGCTCGGCCACCCAGCCAGTTTTTTACTCAGCGAAGAGTATGCCTGTCCATGCCATGGTCTAAACACAAGGTGCCTTCATCAGTGAGACATGCTCTCTTGTTTAAAAAGACAACGCATTTGTTTGTCAAAGCCCTTCTCTGAAAACATGTTCATTAACATCATCAAAATAGAAAGAATTAGATATTAGCATAGAATTAGAGTATTACATTAACCATTCTGTGACATTATTGGGGATATCTAGCCAGCACCTCAAGCTCAACGTAATTAAAACAGAACTCGGTACTGATTTGAGGCTAATTGTTTTATTCCCTAGGTTTAGCTCCTTTTGCCCTTCTTAAGTATAGGAACATCATCTGCAGTTTTTCAGCATTTGGGCATTTCCCCAGTTATCCAAGAATTGTTTAATAATAATATTAATGATTCAGGTAGTTCCTCAGTGTAAACTATCTGGGTTAGTTGACATGAAATGTTTAATTTTATCAAATCTCCTCATCCCACTTTTCTACAGATGGTAAACTGTTTATTCTAGTGATATCGCATGGGATAGAAACAAGGATGTTCAGAGCTATTATGAAGAGAAATATGATTGAACACTTTACCATTTACTTAAAACATCAGTTTTACATATGACCTATGCTTTTTTTTGTTTTGAATATTTATAAATGCACACTCATTAGTTTCACCACCTAGTATTACTTCACCAAGTCTTCTGTTTCACTCCCTATCAATTGCCTATCTACTGTAATTACAAACCTATGCACACCACCATTTGCATTCTTAGTTTCCTGTCCTATGTTTCTCTTTTTACTACTTCATCTCTTCTTCCACAACTTTTCACCAGCATTAGCTTCTTACTCAAAATAACTTTTTCTGGTGCTTCTGGAATTGTGGCTTTTTGGGTACTCAGACTGGTACAGGATCATCATCATTTCTACAAACTCATCAAACAAGGCATCAAGACAAATACCCCCTAGACTGAAGTAACACATGAGAAACAGAATACTTACGTGACTTCAGTAACTGCGCCATAACTGGAAGTTTAATGAAAATAAAAACCAAAACCAATCAGTAGCTAAGAGACTGAAAAGTTCATCAATTTGGAAGTAAAACAGAAGACCAGGAGATACAAAGAGTGTGTATCGAAGGGCCAGGGAGGAACATAACTACTCATGAAGGAGAATGGTGGAACTACAGAGGGAGTGGCTGATGGACAAATGGCACAAACTATTTTTGAAAAATTTTGCAGAGGTAACGCTTGCAGAGGCTTTTTTAGGAAGCAGGACTCAACCCACTTGCCACTGCTCCACCCACCTGGTAGAAGAGCCTAATACAGCTCTGCCACTTGAAGGATTAGGGTTAAAAAGTGAAATACGCTGCACTGTGAGATGTGTGCAGTTTCCAGGAGCTCTCCCTCAATCAGCTAGGAAGCTTAGGTACAAACAAGGGAGTTTAGTTTAAGCCCGACTTATTCTTGTCACATTTTGGTCTCCAGGTAAGCATTTATTAGCATGTCCTCAGCATTATTAGCACTGAAGTGATCACGCCTATGTTTTTAAATGAATACTTGAAAAGAACAAACCCTTTTGTGACTTAAATTACTATTGTTACTCTTATTGCTTGGCTGTTTGGAGACCATTTATTTCAAGGTGGACTTATAAGGACAGCAATTCATTGAGGCAATTCATGCTGGCAAGACCAGCAATAACACAGAGAGGGCAACAATTTCACTGGATTCCTCCCCCAAGCTATAACAAGCATTTGGAACTACAAATTATTCCTTTTCCAAATGTTGTACCTATAGACAGAGATGTAAAATATCCAACCAGATCTTGATCACAAATTTGCAGGAATATGGAAAAGGTAAAAACATTATTGCACCTAGAAGGAAAATGAAAATTATGTTTTTGCACTCAACCTCCAATCCTGCTTCAGATACCAGAAATATGTAAGTAGATGGGGGCTGAAGAGACTGAGTTACCAAAATAGTGACAAAGTAAATATGGTTAGATCTTCAAGTAGAATGGCTAAGCCAAAGTTGACAAGTGTCTGTAGAATGCATACAACAAAAAGCAAGAGGGAATTTAGCAGGTTAAAAGGAGGTATCAGATAGGAAAAAAACCAGTTACACTAAGGAAGAGAAACAAAATAGGAAGACAAATTTTCTTATCATAAGAATGCATTAGCATTAGTCTGGAATAGCCTCCCAGGGGATGTGGCCTCAGCTCCATAGGCTGGCTCATTAAAAACTAGAAAACAACCTTGTGTTGCAGAGAGACAGACTAGGTGAGCTAATAGGTCTTTTCTCTCTTCTAGCTTTTATGACTCCAAGATCATCTCATTTACATAATGACTATTCGCACGCCCTTCTGTAAATATGGATGACCAAAGATTATTTTTCCACTTTTTAAAACAGGGAAGTAAAACACTAGAGGCTTTTGGTTGAAAGCTCCCCAATTAATTCTGTTATAACGCAAATGGTTCCCAAATGTCATATACAAATAGCAAGACTAATGAGTGTACATACTTTATCTTATTTTCTTGGTTATGCCATGGGTTTTCATAAGTATTACGCAATTTATTCTTGAACATTCCAGGTGAGATCAAGATTATTAGACTAATAGCATACTATAAAAAAAAAATTAAAACATGTATCTAAACAATGTTGCCAGCCAACCCTGACTTCAAATGGTTAAATTATCACCAATTTACAACTGTCTTTTAAAAACATATTTATCTTTAGAAGCTGTCCTTTTTCACACTCTTGTTTTCTACAGTTGTCTTTGAATTGCTCCAAAAGACAAGGTATTTAATTGAATGCAAACAAACGAAGTAATCTGCAATGAGGTGTCTAGCATAACTAATCAGAAACATTCCCTTGAGAAGGATGGTATGTTTTATTTGTTCGTTTGTAGTTTTCTGTGTACCTACTTTAAAAAGGAACATCCATCAGCACAGACAATGGCTTGTCCTGGCTACTGTATCCTGGCTCTGGTGTCAGAAGCAAAGGGAGGTTATTCTCCTTCTGACTGCAGCTGAACATACTAACCCAGGAGAAACTTTGCCAATTCAGATGCAGAACAGCAGAGTGAAAGAGATGGCCATTTGTGAACAAACAGCAAGTGCAGAGAATGGGGGACTCCTCCGAAGAGCTAGGAGAAGATGCACAGCCAGCCTCAAAGAAGCTCTCCCTAAGGGCACTAGGGATCACACAGGATTTGTACTGACCTAAGACACTAGAGGCTGATGGAGTGAGAACATGAGTAAACACACTTGTTCTTCAAGAACTTAATGGGCAAGGAAATATGTATATTTTAATTTGTAAATCTCATTTCTATTTCATATTCTCCAGCAGAAGCTTTCCTTATTTAAACAAATAATCAACCTAGTTCATGTTCAAATAAAATCTTGCATTATAGTTTAAAAGCTTCCTTGGTACACTGGGTATGCTTTAAGGATATGCACTTCAAGGAAAAGAATGCAGGCAGAACCACCTCAAGGTTGTAGATGACTTAAAGGTCTTGTAAAGGGAGGGGAGTTAATTTCCTTTTCTTTCATTCCTCTATTGACCAATAATCTTTAATCTGTGGAACATCATGGCTGATCACACTGTAACTGAGATATGGCCGTTTCAATAAAGTTAGCCAGATAGCTGATGAATGCCCTGCTCAGCAGTCACTTCCTCGTTTACATTCATACAATTTTCTCCCTCCATTACAAGATAAAGGAACTTAGAAACCAGTTAAGTTTTTGGAATCTAGTGGCACCTTCATGACTGAAGGGAGACAATGCAGCACTTAATACCAGATCGCATAGAAACAAGATATGAAACAGCTGATCTGCTGCAGACCAGGGTAAGCAAATGTCAGCAGCAGCACTATGAAATCCTGCAACAAAGGAGTATGACATTGCCTAGAAGAAAAAAGTTACTTCAAGTTGAAGAGGACTGTTTATGAAGGAAAAGGCTGGAGAGAACAGTCTGCCAGTAAAATTATGAGATGAGATGGTCATGAACAGGTAACAGCATGCATGAAGTGATAAAAAGTAGCACTTCTTGGCCAAATTGGGTATCTCTCAACTATTTCCAGATCGATTCTTTCCAACTCTGTAACAAATGCCACATTCATCTCTTATTACCTAAACTTTTCACCTTCCCCCCTCATGATACAAAGAACTGTTCTTTTTACTGTAAACATTTGGTTATCCTAGTCACTACTCTGCTAGAAACAAACTGATTTTATATACATAAGACCATTATAGCTATACAATTGGCAATTACCAAATCCTTTCACTTCTGTTATCCAAGGTATTTTCAGGAGTAAATATAGGAAACTTTCAAGGAATACTGGAAATAAAAAGTAATCACATGTACTTATCTTATAAACAGTTTTGAACTTTCAAGTGTCACAGATAAAACAATAATGCTGCATTTCTTCTAGAGTTTATCACATTGTAACATTCATAGTCACTGTTGTATTAGACTACTTGGGAAAGATTTCTGTAAAAAACATTTAAGGATGAATGCTTAAGAGTCAGGGTGTTGGATTTAGGGGGTAAGGTTAGCGCTCACAACACCATCACTCCAATTTCAGCACTGACAAATCCCATATTATAATTTAGGCCATAATTTTGTATTATAGCACTTGACAAAACAAAACAGAAAGCCCAAAGCAAACTCAGCAGGTTGCATTTATATTCCCAAATGACCATTGTTTCCAAAACCAGCTATTCAGGCTATTTCTTAAGGATCAAGATCATTAACAACTGTGTTTTGAGCTAGCTGGACACAGCCGAGTGAGGGAAGAAAGCTCTCCTACTTGCCCTTAAACACATCTGCTTACTGTCCTCTTTGTCTTGTCTGGCAAAAGCATAAAAGCAAGAGAACTACGTTGTCCACTGTTCTACTCATTTTAGTCAGAGCTACCACAGAGGAGGGAAGGCTGTATCCTAAAATGGAAGAAGCACTGAATTACTACTTATCACACGTTCATTACACATATCAAGAGGGAGTAAAAAATGTTATTGCTGAAACTTAACATTCTTCATAAGGACAGTAAAATACATTTCTTAAACATTAAGAAATGTTAGTGCATAGAGAGGCCATTACCTTGGTGCAGATTATCTTCATACTATGCAGTCTGTCAAGTGATTCCTGAGGATTACCTAGGTACTGAGGAAGTTCAGCATGTAAAATCCGCATGGAGAAAGGCACCATAGAACCTAGAAACATAATTACGTTAAATGTGTTTGCCATAACTATCAGTTTGTGATTTGCCTACATTACACAAGGTATTTCTCACTAGTATATACAACGCAAAGTCCATACTACCTTCACATCTTTTTCTTCTCCTGGTGAAAGATGAGAAAATAGCAAACTTCTTCTCAGGTATAACATGTAAGGTATTGTAAAATATTTTAAATAGGTAAACACATATGTAACCATAATCAGAAGGCAAGAAAAAGGTGCACCTAGTTCAAATTTTCAAAAATCAGCTGTGCATGGAAGTACAGTGTTTCATTAAAGACTTTTATAAACTAATTAAAAGGAAGGGTTAAAAAAATAGAAGTTTACTCAAGTTGCAGCTACAACATTACTCCTAACAGTTAATAATTATGCGTATTTTACAATCAGTGCAGAAGAAATAATATGAAATTGCCTTCAATGCATGCTTGTGAAAAAGTTATATAACCAGGGTATGCAAAACCACTTCTATGTAATCCTTTTCCAAATAAACAGAAAGTTGATATGAAGGGCCCCTATATTACAGAAAAAGAAATAAGAACAGAAAACCAACATGAGTCAAAGTAAATGAAAAATAAAAACCATATAATGAAGAACAAAACCAATAATACTATCATAGACACATTGAATCTAAAAATATATCAAGTCCTCTGGGAAATTAAAATATATTACAAAATATTTTGTTTGTTTTTTCCATTAATATCCATAGGTTTGTGCAAAGGTCTGAGTCCATTATGCTAAGCAGAGACCATTCCATTGCTCTAAAGATGACTTTTAGTCCAAGTTTTACTTCATTAATGTTAGCTCTTCCACAAAAAGTTACTAAATGACTCTATACTGTGAGACTGACTCTTAATAAAGATGGGGTATTTTGTGTATTTTCTGGTTTATTGAAAACATCAAAGAATAGGGAAAGAATTTTAAGCAATATTTGGGGAGAAAAAGACCCAATTCTCTAAGTTTATGAGCATCCTGCATATCCCAATACACAGACAGTAATACTGAACATAAACTAAATGTTGTTATTAAAAACAAGTCAGAGCTAGCATAATGGGGAGATAGGCCTTGCAAAACACCGTACTACAGTTCTAATATTTTAATATAATACATTTGCTTAGTTTAGACATATTCTAAGGGGATTTCCCTCTCAAGTCACCTCTTGCCTCATCTTTTCTCAAAAACAGGACACAGGAGCTTTTTAGAAAGATTTTTGCACCTGTTCTTAACAGCCTTGTATGTCAAAGAGGTAAATGCTATATATGAGTCAATGCCTGTAGACATTTTTTTTAAAGGTTGACAAAATTTTAATCACAAAACTCACTAATTATGACCTTCAGAGTAAGCCACTTACATCTACATAAATTCTCTTTTGCCAATGCTAACTATTCCCCATGGCTTCCGTGACTGCTGCAATCCTGTAATGCATATACACATGAGTTTCATGCGTCATCATACGTGGAATAGAGATTAAGAAAACAAAACTGCCTTTGAAATTCTATTAAGAGAAGTATAAAAGGTTATTTAACCACTAACAAAAGACATGAAATATTTTATCTATGTATCCTGACTAGTACCTAGCATGACACAAGTGAAGATACACAGTCAGAGTGTGTGGGGTGAACAACAATAAAAAGGAAGGCAAAAATAATTTAGGAGTACATTCCATGCCAGAACACCACAGAAAAAATTGCTTTGTAGACATGATGCGAACTTAAGAATCTGCAGCGCAAACCTATGGAAGCAAATGTGACCTGCGGCTGGTTCCATCTCTACCACCCCTCTGGTGACCAAGTTCTAACTCCATCATCCCATGGTAACCCTGCCAAAAAAAGCAGTGCCTAAAACCAGCTAGTTTGGTACTGTTCTTTTGGAGAAACTAGTCTTAATTTACTGCTAATACATGAACCATGCACTTCCGCTGCACTCAACAGGATTTCTGAGGCAAAGGTAAAAAAAGGAAAAGTTTTGTTCATCAATAAAGCTTTGGAAAATCTGAGACATAAAACAAAAGGAATCTAAAGTTTTAGCAACATTTTTGGTTAATGACTGTGTTCTAGCATTTTCAACTCTGAACAAGTTTGTATCATTACATTCTCTTGTAAAATGCAGCAAAAGGTCAACTCAATAAATACTCCTACAGAAAATGTGAATTGGTAACAGAACAGCTCAACATACAGATAGACGGTTATTTAATGGAGCGCAGATGAAATGTCTCACGTTATCCATTTTTACAAAATTTATATAATGTTTTGTAAAACACTTTTTGGGATTGCATATTTTGTAAAGTATTGATCTTATATATTGCTGAATGAAGCCACACTATTATGAACCATGCGAGGGGAAGGAATAACCCATTGCAATCTACATCATCAGAAGTGGTGTCAGAGGATGTCAGAATGATGAATGCGACTCCAGGCCAACTTAGACTCCATAAGAATCTGATTTATTTCCTATCACAACTAAGACCTCTGTTGTAATAGGCATTCAGAACTATATTACCTCAAAATGTACTTTATTAATTTATTATTTCTCAACCACTTAGTATTTCCTTCATAGCATGTGACCAAAAAGCATTGAAGTGTGATCCTCAGTAGGTACGTCAAGTGTGATGACAGATCTCTCAAACAAAACCAGAAGGAAGCTGACCCACGGTGTAAGGGTAGTCAGTGTAATGACTTTTCAAACCAGAATTTATATTACTATATATATTATATTATACATATTATAATATATAGTATATATTTTATATATAGTATTATATATTATATTACTATTTCACACAGGAGGATCTAGCATCTGTTTCTTCTCTTTTTGAACCTCATGACGTTACTAGTATCCTGCAAGAAATTTTACTGTAAGCATCCAGCAAATCTATCCAGTGAATTTCTGTTACTTACTGCTTATTAAACAGGCTGCTAACTTTATTTAAAATCTCATATACACTGTTTCTGCCCTTTTCCTCAGTTTCCTTGTAATCCTTCTGAATTTTTTTTTTTTTTTTGAAAAAAGCACAAAACCGTATCATAGAATCATAGAAGTATGCTAACTGGGGAAAACAGAAGAGAAAAGAAATCAGCTTTTACCACTGGTAAGGCTGTCTTACCACTCCCTGTAAACAGTATTTTGTAATTTCAAGTCAGATCAGATGAGCAAATTGCTCATAAAAAACCTGCAGCACTTACCCAAGCCACTCATCCAAACATATTCCTTAAATACTCTGTTTATAAAGAAACTCTGACATTTTTGGTTAAGTACATTTTCCCAGATATGTTCCTGTCTCCAAGTAAGCTTCTTTTTAGTTAAATGATATGAGGTATGGATAATATATCTAATTCAGTTCCTTCATTAATAAACTGATTTTCTGGTTTAAGACAGAGACCATAAATTTACTTTAGGTTTGGTAAAGCTTTCAATGAACGCTGCTTATATTAAGTGCTAATACAATTCACATACACTTCTCAGGAAGAAATGCATGGCAGTAATATAAAATGCATGTGAAGAGATCTGTTCACCAAAATAATTCTGTAACTCCTGCTTAACAGTTGTGTAAAAACTGACACCCCTCCCCCAAGTTCTCTATTACTGTATTGTCTCCAGCATCCAAAATACGAATCTATAATTTTCTCAATCCAAGAAAATGGAACAATTATCTTTGAACTCATCTGAAACAAAAATGTCAATAGCCTGAGAGAAGCAATGGCAAGCTACTAAAAAGTCTTTTCACAGGGTGGATGGTTATGAACCTTTGTTCTCACAAGACTCAGGAAGGTGACCTGTGTGCATACCATAGTAGAAGAGAACATTGTGAGCATAATGGGTTTGAAACGCAGCCCAGCAGAGCTTCATGGGGTGGACGGGAGATGAAAAAGGCAAAGGCAAACCATAACATGACTTGTGAAACTTTGTCAAAGCCACATCAGTTCACTGATAAGAAGGTAAAAAGCAAAACATAAGAGAATCACAGAAAGTGCTGACTTGGAACACTTAACTGAGCTCACTAAGAATTTCAATCTAAACAACACGACGTGGATTTATTGTTCTATGACGTCACCATATCCTGTTGCATCAAAGGCTCGTCATTCAGCCTTTTTCTGCTGAAAGAACAACAGTGCGGAGGAGCCCATTCCTGTTGTTAAAAAATATGACAGAAAAAGAAACTGCACACAAATCTATAAAAACACAGCTTCCACTCTGTCTTGCAAGACACAGAAGTTGAGCCTTCTGATAAGTACTCTCTAACATTCTAATATGAGGAACGGCAACAAATGAAAAAGAGTTGAGACCTAAAAAAGGCGTGTCTGCGATTTTAGAAAACACTGTAATTTTCATTTTACATTGTCTAGGTTAACAAGAAAATAATTGGGAAGAGGTAAATGACATTTTTTGATGACTCTAGTAGATCGATAATAATAGTATTATGAAGGTCTGAAAGGCAGGTTGCAGAATTCAGAGTACAAAATTTAATTAAAAAGCAGATTAACAGCAGGGAAAAAAACCCTATAGTTGCCTCAATAAACACAGTTACACTGGGGAAAAAAACAAAACAAGAAAGTAAGATTGACTACATTAACACTAAGCTGTAACAGAAATACATGTGCTTGTTAGATTAAGAATGACATTATATTGTCTGAAAGGTTTCACCTACTTGCTTACTGTTAGGCCACATACTTAAGGCACACATGGTAACACATATTTCTTTGTAATAGGTTCCTATACAAGTGGGCATATATATTCCTGTGATATCCCACTAGGGATAAGAGAATTTATATAAAATAAAATGGACTGTGGCATGGGCTGCCTTTTGCAAAACTATTTGGAATCAAACCCATGTCCTCTATTATACTTCACTCAGTACTGAATTTAACAAGGCAACATGTCAAGGAAATATTTAAAACAAGCAGCATACTCTGTAATTAAAATGTTTACTTAACAGCACAGGAGAATAGATTTTGCTCTCTTCTTCATGCTTCGGATTTCTAAAGAAGTAATACCCTCTCACACAGCAAAACCACATCAACTAAGCCTAGATGATTTCAACAAAAGGCAATACCCTACAATTACTACTATGTACTGAAATTTTAAATAAGTCCTCTTCTAGCTTGATGTTTTACAGTTGACCTCTGTTGCTCCTCTTTAGGGGTTCAATGATAATTTTATCTATAAAAAATTCATAATGGAAAAATGGTTTAAGACAATTCTCTTCTTAGCTATCACTTAAATACAGTAGAGAATTTTTTTTCAAAGAATATGATTTTTGATTGTCACTTTGGCATGAATGAATCTCATTTTTATATATATTATCAGCACACAAAAGGCAAAACTAAAAGTGAAAAAAGGTCTGCTGAAAGGAAAACGGATACTCCAGACGCATGGGAAATGGAATAAATAGTAAGATCAGGTAGAATTTTCTAAGATCACAGGATTCAGTTTCTATGTCTTTATGAACAGCTGCACATTTTCATAATTTTCACAACATAAACATCACCTCATGCTAATGAAAGTCAAACTGCAGCCCTCATCTGCAGCCCTTTTTGGAGTAGAAAATCAAGGATTCCAATGGCTAGCCATTTTATCTTCATATTTTCTTGTTGCAAAATCAGTAACAAGAAATGCTTTCTGATCTGCCTTCTACAGCTTATTCAACAAATCCTAAATACCAAAAAGCAGCAATAGGGCAATTTATACTTTCAGCAAGTGATAAAGTGGGATCTTACAACAGTAAAAAAAAAAAAAACCAAACCAAAACAAAACAAAAAAAACCCCCCTTCCTTCAATGGGTAAAAGAGAAATAGAAAAAAATCACATTTCATAAAGATATTATGCTTTACACATACGTATACAGAGAACACACACGCTTTTACATATTTCTACAACAGTATATTTGTATAATTTATAAGGGGACTTTTAAGAGTGATGATGTAGTAACTTTGAATCCTAGTCTCACTGACTGTCAATTAAAAGTAGACTTAAAAATCCAGATTCAACAGATTAGTTACAAAGCTTTTGTTTATTACTTTCATTCCAGAGAGACTGAAGAAGAGATAGGAGCTTAAATGTTTGCAACCACTGAAAGAAAATGTTTTGAAAATTTTATCTAAAATTGAATATTTTCATATACATCACAATTTAAGTGCACATGACCTAAGAACACAGATATTCTGAATTAAGATCTGGTTTTGAAAGGTTTCAAAAATACTTTTTCAGTAATCTGGAGTTGTTATTTGCACTGAAGCAAGGAAAACATAAGAGAAAGACTGCAGAAAAACCCTGCAACAAGTGCCCTACAAAAAGGGATCACCATAAACCTTACCTACTGATAACTGTTGTAAGGCAGAATTTAAAAATGAGTTACTTGCCCACTTTTAAGAAAAACTGTATAAAGCTAGTACTGTCTACAATGAGACTACATAACCTTGGGAAAGAAAGCACACTTAAATATTTTAGCAGCACTCTACCCTCTTAAAAATATACATACATTTCTTAACTAAAATATCTGTATTATTTTAGAAAAATTTGCATTTGCAAGTCTGACTACCCTGAAAAGCCAACTGGAACCACAACAATTGAGTGGTATTTATTCAAGTCATATTAGCTGATTTCATAGGTAGAAGGTAGCTCTGAGGCAACAGAACAGATAGCAAATTTAAAGAGAGAGACGTACATAGTACTGCAAATAAAATAATTGGTAAACCAGTTCCTCTAGAGGCTTCAATACGCTTTTTACTGTCAACATGAGCTTGAATGAAGAACTCTTCCAAGCAACTGCCAAGACTGAAGCAGTCTGACATGGGACTGCAAGTTCAGGCACAGCAGTATTTGTAGTAACATATGAGAAAACCAATACCAGGTATAACAACGACTGGAGTCTTTTTTCTTCTGTTTTCCTGCAAAATTTATGAATGGATAGGAGCACTCTATATGATACAATTTCTTTAGTCTGTGCATTTCTTCTATTATCCCTGTTTTTACCTTGATCGGTCCTTTTTGCCTCCCTACCCACCACAATTATTTTTCTTTTTTCCCCACACCACTTCCCATTCTGGTACAGTTCTCCCGCTAACTGAAAGTTGATGAGCATTTAAAAAAAAAAAAAAAGGCAATTAATTTATAGCATCACCCAAAACCATGCTGAGAAAAGAAGAAAGGAAGCTTTAGCAAGGCTGCCTCCTACTAGCATAGACAAGTAGGAAAGAAGAGAAAAGAAGAAAGGAAGACAGTAAAGTCAAAACAGCCAAATGTCACTGTAGAGCCATCACTACGTTTACTGTGGAAGCATATAGGAGATAATTTCCCCAATCCATGCCTGTCCTTCCTTATGGTATACTCTGACATTCAGAAGCAGAACTAAGCTTCAGAGAGCAGGGAGACCTTGGAGCTGTACACAGTCCTCTGCACCACACACAGTCCAGATGTCTGTAAAACGCCTTCTGCAGGTATTAGAGAAAAATTCTGGATGCCTTTTCACAGTAAGCACAGTGTCTCCGCATCAACAGACATATGACAAGTTTCCTATTAAATCTTTTGCTATTTTATAAGCTTATGAAAAGTAATAATAATAATTTACTACATTTCACCTTAGACATCAGCACTGAAAACTCACTTACAACATGGGTCTGAATGACAGTTCTAGACCACGTATGATAGGATTCTTTTAGAGATCTGAATTTCAAAACTGAATAAAGGAAACAAATTAAGAGCACTGCTTGAGTAAATAAGGACATGTAAAAAATGAAATCTCACACAGCCAACTGTTCTTTGTACCAATTTTTTCATGTATTTCTGCTAAAACTTCTAACTACAGTGGATATTAGTAAAGTCAGAAAAGTAGTATAGACCTAGTGAAATATGATAAAACAATAGTTGAGTGATGTCTAGACTCACACTACTTTGAGTAGTAGTGTATATATATTTTTTCTTTTAAACTGTCACTATCCATCTGAAAGTATCGGCCTACTACAGCACACTAGTGTCTCCCTATGGTCGCAACACAGCCACACCTTAAAAAAAAAAAACCCAACTTGTGTTAGATGTAGTAACAGAGTTTATGGGAAGGTGTACAGTATGAAATCAGTTTCTAGAGCACATACAACGAAATTTTTAAGGATATGTTCCTTATTTACACACTTTCCACCAGGCAACAGAAGACTGATCTCATGTTAGAGGAATACAGATAATGTTGTAGCATGAAAAAGGAAAAGGAACAAACACACCCCTATACATACAAACCTCTGGTCAGGGGAATAAAAGACCTATTTTTACTTGCGCACAGGTTTTTTTTCCCTTTGTAATTCAAAATAAATTATTCTCAATTATTGTAGCTTTAGAACACTGCTTTTGGTAGCATTAACTTTTCTGTAACTTACTGGTCTATTTAGCAGAAACAAGACCAAACTACCTCATAAAAGAATGAAATAGTGTTTTAATGTTCCATTTTAATTGTTGGCTCTCACTCTTTCAGAAACACATATGCATTACCAATAGAAAGGATATCTCAGGTTAGCTGATCCATCATACAAGAGACTTTATGAAGTATCATGAAGAACACAGAAAGAAACGATATGAATAGAAGTGGCTCAGAGTGTGTAAATATAAAGACAAACCCCTAAAAAAAAACCCAAACAAACCTGAAATCCATTAGTCACGAGAACGATGACAAAAATTCAGCCTTATATACTCCACAGAGTACAATGGAGATGTGCAGGAAGCAACCTGGAACAGAGTTCCTGACCTAAGTGCCTACCTATTACAGACCAACAAAACTGTGTCTAAAATAGGACTTTCCAGCTTCTCTCCACAGATGATTTTAGAAGAAATAAATCCATAACTGAATAATTTCAAGATTTTACTAGAAAATGAGAATGGTTTGCTCTCTGCCCTGTATCAAACAGCAATGATCCAAGAGTGACTTAATTAATTTCACTGGCTGATACAAGGATCCCAGCAGATCCCACCCCCTGTGATGGTGCACACCTACAGGCAATGGAGATGACCGAAGAGACTGTAGAAACCAGGAAAGGAAGATTTCAGAAATATTAGGTCTTACGGCCACGATGAAGACAGCAGTAATGGATCCATGCACAGCATGGCTGCAAATGCCATACAAAATCTCAGGATGAAACAGAGATTAGCAGCATTGCCGAAAGCGAAAGAGCCTTGGGAGAGCTTCAGAGGAAAATTAAGAGGACCGTACTGGCCACGTTAAGTTAAATTAATGGCAAAGCCATCTTCCACCTCTCATACATTTACTTGAAATTTAAATTCTTTGAGATATATTTCTCAGAGATTAATGGATGAGGGACTATCCTCACTGCTGTAAGCAGCTCATGTGTATAAACTTTCCTTACTTCAAGCATAGAAAATAGAGAAAACTTTCTAATTTATTACATTTCTTATTATGAATATTTTGAATACAAAGAAATGATGCAAAATATTGTATGTATTACAATTAATGTGTAAGTTACTTATATCTATACTCTCATTTCTTAAATTGATTTTTAAGTGCTTACTCCATTTATAGACCATGAATCAAAATTAAAATATTGAAACAGAACTCTTCCTTTTATGCTTGTTACACCACAAAATGATATGTAAAATTACCAAACAGCAGTGGATTGTGGATTTGTACTAATATATTTCAACCAAAATATATGAATGATTGATATCTACTTTGTTATTTAAATTAGCTGATTAACGATGCATGTATACTAAATTTCTTTATCCATAATACAGCACTGCATAGTTTAATGCTAGCCAGAAGAGAATTGCTTGCTCTCTCCTACATCCCTGCAAACAGCATCTCTCTCTCTCTCTCCTCAAAACTACATACGGAAGGTTTGATAGCTGTTCCCACATCTTAATCATATTGTATTTATATGAGATATCTACAACCAGCAGGTCAGCTCCATCCAACCTTGATCTTATTTTCCTTACAGATAATCAGATTATGGTCCCGGTTGGTATGTTCAACTGTTAAAAATGAACTGAGGCATATAATCATGAAATAGAATATTTTCCTTATGCTCACATTTTTACCATAGATACCTTTGTAATTTGTCTGAAATAGCTGCAGTGGTTGAGTGGTTACTGCAAAGACAGTTTGGATCCAAAGTTCAGTCACAGGATGGTGCCTGCAACAGGTGGCAACACTGTCCAGAACTGTTGCTACCTGTACACTCTGTGGCACAAGGAGCAAAATGCTTCAAATATTGACATGACCTGCAAGGAATCTTTTCTTAGGCAAAAATAACTTATTTTTAATACTGAAAAAAAGATGTGGAAGCATACATACGGCCTGGGGAAGACTACTTCTCCTGTGCAGCACTGCATCATGTGCAAAGCTGCCAAAATATAACCAGATCCAAAGAGCTGTCTAACCTGATAACCAAAACCTCTCTCTCAAAAATAACAGTTCCTTCTCAGTGCATTGAATATATTCAAGGCAAAACATGCAATTTTTGCCTGTGATTGCCTGAAAGATGCTGAGTAAGGTCAGATGGACTTGTTCTAGGCAGTCCACATTGGCCTCGCTGGGCTACAACTGATCCTTTGCATCACTAAACAGATGAGACAATCTTCTGCAAAAGATCCTGAACTTTCTTAACACCAGCTTCCCTTCCTCAGCAACGTCAAAACCTCTGTATGTTTCTAGCCTTCCTCATTGAGACTACCAGCATCTTACATAAAATGGACTATATTTTTTCAGAGAGCGGCACTGCCTATTACAACTGTTACTTACAAGCGTTTTATTATACACTGTGGCTCAAATATGAAAGCCAAAGAACAGTAAGATCACTCAACAGTGCATTTGCATCAGAGAGTTATTTTTTTCTAAGTAGCAGATTTATAAAAAGAACATATTTCAAAATAGCTTGAACAGGAATGAAATTGCTTTTAAAAATAGCAATTTTTCAAATCCAGACTCCTGGAGAACTAGAATATCCTGGGTAGTGGAACTGTTTGGTTAACCCATAGCCTATTGGGAGCAGTGGAAAGTAGTGCATTTATAACTTGAGATAAACCACTTACAAAGAGTTGAGGCTGGTGGTGTCTGTCTTCCTCTTCAACAATGAGATATATAGTATATTACTGCTTTTTATTTAGTTTCAATTACTAAGCAAATAATACTACATTTAACCAGTTGTTTTTTTTTAATTAAGGAAAATTATCAAATTAGCTCTAATTTTTGTTTTAATTCCTAGAAACCAGGAAACCTAAGAAAATAATACCTGCATTAGCACATGGGCATGGACATGCGAGTGTTAAAAATAGCATATTGATAGTACCTGGATGAACTTAAGAGGAAAAACTCATAGATTTCCACAAACTCTCTCATCACTTTTCACAGCCTGTTTCTGGCTAAAATGTACTATTAAAGTTTGGGGGGTTTAAATTTCAATACCCTAGAACTAAACTACTTTATTATATTTACTTGTTAAAAACATTCCTCTTTCAAATCAATGCTGTATCAGCATCATGAAATCATGAAACACATTGCCTACCTATATTGTGATGGAATAGTTTTACCCCTTATTGTTACTCCTTATCACTACCTCCAGAAACACAAACAATACTTTAACATAGTACTTAATCATGTTCTTCGGGGGGGGGGGGGGGGGGGGAATAATCCAAAGTTCACCAATGCTTCAGAATTTAAAAGCCTGAATCCTTTATTTTATAATGACTGGTAAAAATGGCAAAAATAAAAAGCATTTTCTATATAAATTATCTTACCTTTTCGTCCAGGGTATACATGAGGGTAATATTCATAATAAAGATCAGGCTGGTCTAAATTTCCAAATGGTTCAAATTCCATTTCTGCATTTTGGAATAGATTCAGTTTTACCAGCAGTGCTAGTCTCACAAACCACAGCTAAAAATTAATACATATTAAAAAAAAGGAAGAGACAAGGACTGTTATTAGCTTCAATCACAAGCCACATCCAAATACAATTTCAGCTTTCTAAGTTTTTCTAATAAAGTTGAGTAAAGAGTTTCTATGTTACTTACTGGTAAGAATCAGGATTTATATTTACACACTCTTGCACAGAATACTTTTCATAAGATCATTAAAACAAAACACAGAGGACTGATGTTTTAATTATTTGTAAAGGTACTAAAATTTTGAAGATGAAGTTTAAAAACTAGCCTGCTTCAAAATTAGAACATCTCTCTTTAAACTGAATTAGCATGTAAGAATTATCGATCTGATTTTCAATTGTTTTTCCAATTTGATGCAATTCTTAAAATCTTTTATGATTTTGGTGTAACTCCATTAGCTTTATAGTTACTACAACCATGACTTGTTATCTGGTCACATTTTATTCAGTAAAACCCTTGTAATGGTTTACGAACCATTATTAATTTGGATTCTTATTTTCTTATCATCATGAAACATACTTCTAACATTTGAAATCTTACTACAAAGTTCACACTCTAGTGTCCACAAACTTTAGTACAGTAAGTCTTCCAAGACAGCAAAACACATTCCTTTTTACAAGTCTGATTACCTTTAAAAACACACAATCAAGATATTTCACTTTAGAAAAAAAAATTCTTTTAAATGAAGAACTACTTTATGTGAGCAAACAGAAAAAGTGACTTGCTACAATGCTTTAATGAGCTTAGGTTTTAGGTAACAATTAGGAAAAGAAGTTTGATCATGTTAAAAAAATACGCCACTGTGAATATTGTTGGAAAAAAGTGACAAGGCCATATCTTTAAACACACCTGTAAAGAATCTGTTGTATGGTTAGTAGGTAGTCCACTTTTTTTATAGCCTTGACCATGTGCAGTTAGAAGCCGCCCACACAAGTCAACTGCTGCCCTCCAGTTTTTACTGCTCTGGGAAGAAGAAAAGAGTAAGTAGCAAAATCATAAAGTCTCTAAAATGCACAGCTGCTTATTTTGCCTGAAGCAGCTACATGTACCCATCAGTAATAATGACAAGGTCAGGAGAGCTGGCCGGTGAGAAGCAGAATGTCATTTGTCGAAGCTGCACGTCTAATTAGGCAAAAAGTGAAATCAAGCATGAGAGAGAGTTAATAATACCAGATCACTAAAACAAAAGAATATACAACACCATATGGGATTCTAAACTTAAAACCTATATCATGTTTGCTAATATACCTCAATATACTGTAATATTCACAATTTTGTCTTCTCTTCAAAAGGAGAAAAAAACCTGCCAGCCATATTTCAATAGTCACATCCAAGTTACTCTACTGTTATAAAGTATTTAACACCTATTCTTACCTCACTGACTTCAGTATTTCAGATTATATCCCCTAGTGCAGTTTATTTAATGAAAACAGACTTTCCTAACATTGCCCAGGACACAGAATTCCTACCAGTTAAGAACAAAGGACAAGAAACAATACAATGCATAAAATTATAAATTCAGAATAACAATTGTTTCACCTATAAAATGTAAACATTTGAATTTCCATTGCATGTTTAACTTAAAAATATTTTTATATATATTTTCATTCATAAAACAAAGTCATTCGTAGTTAGACAAGTCAAACTGTCATATCACACTGTCATCTGCCTTGTATATGCTAATGCAGTCATGTAAATAGCTAACACTACCAAAAACTTAACACATAGACTAATGCTTCCCAGGTTTTAAGCTATCATATTTTTCTATCATACAGGAGAGTTCTTCAAGAGACATGTACCCAGCAGGTCATTTTAAAACAAATACATCTTGTTCCTGGAAGTAATCTTTTTTCAAATAGTTTCTTAAATACATAAAAAAAACTATAAATGTAATAGAAAACTGGCATGTTGTCTGGTGAAATGTAAAGGAATAGAATATATTTATATCAGTGCTTGCAACGTTCAGGTACTCACCTTGAATTGGTATTTTACTAAGTTCTCTACAATGTTTAGAGTTCAGAAAACATGTCTGTACAGCAAACAGTTACACAGGAAAAACTAGTAGTAACAGCTGAAAAGTTTTCATACTCTCTGGCCCCCATTTTGCAGCCATATAGTTCAAGGGGCCACTACAGAGATCACCGTGCACTGACCACCTCATCTCTCTCCCCTGAACTGTCAAATCCCAGATAAAAATTTGCATTCCACTGGAAAGGCAGAAGTCAGCTGACAGCAAGACCAGGAAGCAGGACAGCAGCTTCTGAGACATCTACACTCTTATGGAAGAGCAGGAATTGATAATGCATTTATAACATCCTTCAACATATATCTGTATCAACTTGGAAAAGCAGAAAGACACTGACATAGATTACCTGAAATTTATTCCTCTTATGCAGAGACAAATTAATTTCTTATTATCCTTAGAACAGAAGTGGACACAGACTCTAAATCTGTTCAACTTTTCTTCCTAAGTGAGAGTTAGGATCGAAAAATAATAATGGAATATTCATGACAAACTCAGGTGCTATGATTTTTAAAATTCTGTTTCAGGCATGGACAAAAAATATTTTATAGAACAAGACAGCCAGCAGAAGCAAGTCTGACAAGCATAGTAAAAACAGTCTTTGCTGGAAAATGAAAAATAATATTCATCATGATTTCAAAATTAGAGCTGCCTGTTGGTCATGGAGCATAATTCTCTGTGGAAGCTTAATAGAAGGCTGCTGGCAGTAAAACTTAATTTGAAATTAGTAGGACACATTATTGTCTCTGGCAAATTGTACCAGACTTACAGTTGCCAGCCCACCAGAAATCTTTATCCAGTTATTTCCAGCACTCCTCAAAACCTTGCAGGTCAGTCACTTTCACATTTCCTGTGGTCTACAGCCACACATTCCTTACAACCCAGGTCCCTTGCTCCTGAAAGTAATAGGGATGAATTTTGTTTCTAAGTCCTAAGTAGAGACTCAAAGCAAGTATAGATATTACAGCTTCAGATACAGCACAAAAAATACTGAAGAATATTCTTAAAGAATAAAATAATTATTCCATGATGATCAGGACATGGCCCTCCAGCAGCAATTGTGTGAAAAAATTATTTTCTCCTAGAGAAAATACCATCAACCAAATATTATTGCCAAACAGTTCACTAACATGATATCAGCCTGGCAGAAGATAACTTCTCTCCACAAATGACATGAGCAAATCTCCACCACCACCACCCCCCCCCCCCAAAGTATGGAGCTGTTGTTCTTTTAATGAAAGCTGCGAGTCTGTACGATTTCTGTGCTTTTTACACACTACTAGTCCAGATGCTTAACTTGTGAAGGGATTTTTAGGGTCCATATAAGATAACCAAAAATTAAAAAAAAGAAAAACAAAACAAAACATTTCAGTACTGACTGCTGTACACACACCAAAGCTAGGACAAGCAGATTAGCTACCCAATAGACAATGCGATTGCTTTATTCCTTGCAGAACTTCTCTCCTTTGCAAAATCAGAAGAGGTCCTGGGGGAGGTTTACATACCGATGGGGAAACTGCATAGTAAAACAGGTTTCAAATAAAAAGGATTTATTTTTTTCTTTTAAGACAGAAACAGCCCAGCCCAGGAAACAACCTAAAAACCATCGGAAATGGAGTAAAAAACATGAGTTTTCTGACAAATCCACATCTAAAGATCTGGTAACGCTTCTAGTCCATGTGGTCAAAGTTAAAAGTAACTGAGATACTCTGTACATCCCAATGCCTTCAATAAGCCCATTTTCTAAAAAGAGAGAGGAAGGAATGGGATGTAGGGTAGAAAAGAACTCTAGTGACTAAAATTAGAATGTTATTAGTTCAAATACAAGAATAGCACTGAAGTTGTTATATTTTTTAGATTCAGAAATGAAGACAACTTCCAATTGAGTAAAATGACCCAGTACAAGCCAAAACTGTAGTTTGTCTGGAAAAATATTTTTTACATTTCTTCCTTTTCTAATAAAGTACCGTAAGAATTTTAATTACCAGAGTTTTCACTATATCTGAAAGACTGTGTTTTCATTCTATATAAAGATATTCACTGATTTGGACTGAAAAAAATACTACCGAACAGCTGAATACCACTGTCTCACATGTATAAGTGTTCTGTGGAAGTCTCCTTGCGCAGGTCAATTTTGCTTGATCTTTTAGTTACGGTTGAACAAAGATCTTAGACACAATTGCAGAAGTGTTCGTATTTCGCCTTTGTATACAATACTGTATATTGTTTTCCTGAATGAAAGCAGTGAAGCTCAGGTGATGCAACAAATACAGCTAATAACGTAGAATTCTTCTGTCAAGCAAAGAGAGTCATGCAGACGGGATGTCTACAAAAAACATGTTCTATAAAAAAGGGAACTCACCTGATACACGAAGAGAATTTATTCAGTCTCTCAGGAAAACAATTTTGACTCAGAGGTAAGCCACTGAAATTTTATCCAATAAATTGATGCTTTCTAGCATAGAAATGCAACCTCCCCCACAAGCCCCCAATTACTGTTTGTGCTACTTGTGTCTCCCATCTTCTCTCAAAGCAGCTACCAAAATGTCAGAATTTGCTCACTGATTTAGAAATAAGGGAACACAGTGTCATCGTCCCCCCCCCGCCATTTTTAAGGGTAATTTCTAACTTATTAAAGTGAATATGTATGCCATACCACTGTATCCAAGTTTGTTATATTTGAAAATATATGTAAGAGCACAACATTGATCACGTGCCAAAGTAACAGTATATGAATTTTTTTTTAAATAGACTCAAAGGGAGTCATTAACTCTACATGTAACACCATTAAAGTGATTAAAATGTCCTCCTCCACTAGCTATGACATTCTTCTCCCCTGTAAATTACATTGGTAGAGCACTTTCACATCAGTTAAGAAAATGTAGTTAGTAACCCTTTCCTGGTCTAGTACCTTGAAGAAATGTTTGCACACTTAGAGCAAACTTTGTGTATTTATAGTGGCAAGATACAGTAGTTGTTTTTTAGGTATGACAACTACCAAAGACGTAATTTTCCTATGGCTGCAAATACATTACAACTCAAAATATCAGAAAGGTCTCTAGTAAGAAATACTGTGCTATTTGTTCAAATGAGGGTAAACAATTAACCTGAAACAGTGACTAACAGGAACTAACATAACTGCAGCTTGTACCGTGTATGTAGAATTTTTATTCGCTGCTGTAAAACAAAGCAATGGTGTGAAGACAAGCTCTTGCTTACATTTATTTGCTCTAGAGGTAAATGCATGTTCCTATACCAGATTAGTAAAACTTTTCAGAAAATGAAAACTCAGATTTTCTGTCTTCAGTTGAAAAATACAAACACTTAGCCTCTACAGATGTGTAACTCTATTCACAAGTTGTCACCTCAATGATAAACACATAGATTTATAGAATAACTTCAATGGACTGCTCCTGTACTCCAATCTCTCTTAGCCTCAAAGTTGAAAGCTAGTTCAGCTGCACAACTGCCCCACCATCACCCTACCAGTAAAGCATTCCCAATTCACTGTTACCCATTCCGTAGCAGAAATTTAAAATGTGAAAGTATGGTTGTTCAATAAACCAACTATCCATCTTTGGATTACTGATACAAATCTCACTCAAATCAACTAGAGATCAAATTCATGCTGAGCAAACAATTTTGTTAGCCGAGTCTAACAATCCAAGTTCAGTTCCTGGTGAACAACTATTTGTCTTAGAAATTATGTCAGCTTACTACTTTCTTGATAACATTTGTTTTCTGACAACTAATTGTACTTGAGGAAACTTTTGCAGACTGTTTGCACTATGATCCCCCAAAAAGGACTCGTCTCCAACATTCTTTGCTGCGAGCACTAACTTCATCTTACCCACAGAGTTGTCTTTTAACTTGTACAAGTAAATGTTTTTTACTGGAACTTTTATAAGGAAGGTGAGAAGTTAATACACAAGGATGTACACTGGAATGAATCCAATTTAAGATATTCTTTTGTGACCCTGGTGAACAGAGCTGGTATCTACATTTGCAGATGTCATCCAGGAAGTATGGTCAACATATGTAAGGACCACATCACTAAACAGGGATCAGATGATTTGCAATGTCAGAATAATAGAAAAGATGAAACACAACCATTAACATGGAAAATTATGTAACTTAAAATACAATGTGTTGAGTTCTGGACAGTGATAATACAAAGATGTTAGCTTCAATTGGAAAAGATTCAGAGAAGAGCTGCCAGGATGATTATGAAGACATCCATGATGAGATGAGTAGAAAAGTTATTTTTGCCTTTAAAAAGAAAACCTGAGAAGTTGAAACATCACTGCTGTCTACCCATACAAAGTAGCAGGGGAGAGGAAGCAAATATTGAGAAAATGACTTAAAAAGTAACATGAGATTGAAACATTTAAATTGTAGTAAACTACTTTATCTTTGGTTAGAAAAAAAGATTTTGAGAGAGGACTGATTAGAATTCCTTTGATTAACCACCAAAGGAATGAAGTTCTGGAATAGCCTCTGAAAGTAATGGCAATGTATCTGTATTTGTTAAAACAGCCAAATAAGCTAACAGAAACAACTGTATGGTAGAATAGAGGACCTCCAGAGTTGCAGCTGAAGACCTGTGGTATGAAGATCTGGGATCCTGATGAGCTATTTAGAGTGCTTTTCCCATTCACACAGTAACCAGGTACAAATGAAGCATCTTCCTCTGAAGCAGACAGGCTTGGAATACTGCTTTTTTTTTTTCTTTTCTTTTCTTTCTTTCTCATAATAAGATGGAGTTTACCCAAGATCATCTGAGAATTTTAACCTAACAAACTTCTTCATAACAGGACTTAACATTCACTTTGGGTTTCAGCTGCCACTGGTGCCTTCTTACAGCATGTGATAGTTCTTGTGACTTTTAGATGGGAACCCAGATTTACACATCTAAATTTAGATGTGATCAGTAACTGTACTGATTAGTTCTTCTGACTTAAAGAGTTCAGACGTCAGCTCACATGTAAATATCTAAATAACAGGTATCAGTCTGAAGCTGAAGTCTATCCTAATGCTATGCATTTCTCTTCTGTACTGTGGACCCCTTTGAAACACTCTTTTAAGTGGCTGCCTATTGCTGCAAGGGATTGAATTGGGTGACTGAAACAATCTCATTAGTTCTCATGTTCGTGTGTAGTTCACATGGGTATCAAACAAACAGCTAACAAAAAAATCTTACCTTTATGGAAACTGCATAGCAATATTCCCAACTTTCACCAGTTTTTATCCAGATGTTAATGAAAATATTCCCTATAAGTGGCTCTTTGCATGGGAAGATATATTCACTGAACATATTTGGTCAGGAATTCACTCATAAAGAAAGTATAATTGGTGGTTGGTAACAGAGCACTTAATTATATGTCATCTTGGCCTACTGTGTATGTAAAAACCACACATCTTTTTAATTACCATCCAGCATGGGATTTGAATGTTTCTAAGTCTGAAATAGCTATTACATTTAAGATTGTTGCCAATCAGAAATAAATTTTCCACATTAAGAATTTCAGAAAAACCAGCAATGTTTGCAAGAAAAAAGAATAATAAAACTAATTCTATCATAAAAAGAAACAGAGTTCTGCAAACAAAACTGAGAAATAGTTATATTGCATACTCAAGAACAACCAACAGCTAACGACTGGAAGCCTTGAAAACTGAAGAACACTCTGATTTCTGGCTGAAAGGCTGCAATTTTACAAAAAAAAACCCAACCTTCTAGTAAGACAAATTTAAAAAAAAAAAGACCCGTTACAGGTAGCAAAGAATTGGACAGCTGCAGATTGCCTACTTGTCTTCTATACTTTGATTCTAAAAGCCTTAACACTGCTCTTCTGAAGCTTAAGGGAACACTCAAAGCTAAAACAGTATCAGTGGCCACACTGTATTTAAGGCACAAGATGGTCTGCAGCATAGAATAACATTTTGCATGGACACAGCTACCAGGCCAAATAGAAAAACATTTCCCATACGTCAAAACTCCTCTCCTGGAAGAGGGAAAGGAAGTGCAGAAAAAGGCTTTTCCTACTTAGACACTGATGGGGGCAAGATTTCTTAATAAGGTGTCGTCCCCCCGCCCCCGCTCCAAACTCTCAAGTTAAGCAGAAAGTTGAGATGAATAGAAAAATATCTATCTCCAGGATGGAGATCACAATCCGTATTTTCAGGTTTAGTTTCAAAAATTACCTCTGAATTTCTTTAACAACACTTGGGAGTTTTCCTAATGTGACAAAAAGTGTCTTCTGGAGCTTTACATGTAATGGAACACAATTAAATTAAAAGATGTTAAATACTAAATACAGACTGTCCTAATATTTATAATTCCTCCCTGCTTTTTCTCAGTAATTTTTCATCCATTTTTTCAAAAATAAAATAAGTCTAAAATATTCTGACATTTCCACAGATTAAGTAAGGCTCAGTCATGTAACAGTAGTGAGTTCCATACATGAACACAATGACTGAAAGAACAAGACAAGGTTCACAAGGCTGCTAGATACAACTATTTCCAGGTCTGAAATATTTACATTAAGGAAAGGATTTTAACTTAGGAAAAAATTAAGCTTTCGTTCAGAAGTAATTTAGCTTAATTTTCCTGCACTGAAATAAAAAATTAAAACAGTTGAAATTATCACATCAGCTTTGTTTACCATTTACAACTGGTATGCCCTACCTTTTGTAAAACACTAAGGTGAAAATATAAATAATACATGTGCAGATAAACAAAAAAGCCATTAAAATCTGTTTTGCAACCATTTACATTACATAGAAATTAACAGCAACTTAAAATTATCTTTTTCTAACTTTTACATACAAAAAACTGTTTACTACGTCATTTGAAACACAATATTTAAAACCCAGTGTCATTCCCACTAAAAACTACTGGACTTTGGCTAGTACTTTTGCAGGATCATGACTTGACTGATACGCTTTTTTTTTAGTTTCTCCTCACAGTCAGTAGCTCCCAATTACCTTGAGGGAAGCATGGTGTTTAATATATATGGAGTTACAAATATCGTTACTTACAATTAGCTGTTTCAAGCCTACAAATGACTGTTCTACAGAGTTGGCATTTAAAACTTGTCTCTTCACTGCAGCTTGCTCCCCCAAGAACCGAAGCATTAAGTCTTTTACTGCATCTCCCTTGGTGTTCATGGAATAGAAAAAGAAGAAACATAACAAGACATTTTTAAACATTATTTTAGCAAAATAAAATGTTAAATTAAAGCTGAGCAACATGGGTTTTTTCCCTTTGAGAAATGCTTGTTTTCCAGTACTTCTTGTGTGAAATGAATACAAATGCATGTATATTTACAGCATTTTAATGAAAACTTCTGGATTTACTCCACACTATTTGCTATATACTTTTTTTTAATGTTTAGGTTTCAGTTAGCATAGAAAATTCAGGCTTATTTGCTTCTCATATTATTATCCTTCAAAGATCTTACAAAATACTCTTCAAAGATCTTACAAAACACAGTAAGTTTTATGGGTTTTTATAATGGATATTAATGAAAGGTGCAATCTACTGACCAAAGATAAACGCGCACATGCTCAGCTAGCCTTAAGTATCCACAGAAAATAAACTTTGAGAGATCACAAAACCAAGTAAACAACAACCCTTCAACAAGTATTCTTAATTTCAAAAGAATTAACTGCAGGAATCAGTGAGAGAAATTGGGTTATCTGAGCTCAGTAATTTGAAGACTTGAGACTAGTTGAGACATAGACATTTGAAACAGATTTCTAAAGTTAGACAAGATTAATTCTACATTTTATGACACGGAGCAGCTAAGAGGAAGAATGTCCAAATCCAGGTTCTATTTCCAGCTTTGCTAGCAATAAACTAAATAACTCTCTATATGGCACCCCCTGTGCCTCAATCTCCCCTTCTAATTGTTGTTCAACTATCGATTTCTGGGCCTTCCCGACTGTTGGCTGACATCCTTGTGCTTCTGTGTATTAGAGATTTCCAAAAGGTAAACAAGAAATTCAAGCTTAACATCAAGCAGCTACTGAAAAAACTGTGGACCACACACTGACAGATGCTGAAAACTGTGCTACTGCTGTCTGCACGCTCTTCAGGTACCACCTCTGCCAATACAGTGTAGGACAGGGTGTGCGGGCGGGGGTCCTAGTTGCTGGGACTGTACGCATTACTGTATACAAGAGAATCCCCTATGGTCTCAGAAGTTATCATGTGCCAAAAGCAGGTACAGAAATTATCTGTGTAAGACTTTTGCCAATCTTATTGGTTTATGTGTTTAGAAAGCAATTTATAACCCACATTCAGCCAGAGTAAAGATCTCTCTGGTTCACCATCCTGTTGGTGAACAGCAGATGTTCGCAGAAACAGCGTAAGAAACACAGTAAGCTCATACTGGTCTTTCCCAACTTAAAGCAGCCAGAGTTTTATGGTCCACCTGTGCCAGGGGACATATTTGCCTACTATTTTTAAACACCTACTGATAGACACACCTCCCATGACATTTGTCTTGCTCGTTTTTTGGTCTGTTTTTCTCACAGAAGTACATCCAAGGGCAATGAATTCTACAGCTTAAGAACAGTTACGTGGGCTGCAGAACAGTAACTACTTTTGTTATGCTTATTACTCAACAGTTCCTTCGCCATAAAAGCCAGCAAATCATAATCCTCTATTTACTTTAATTCTTTTATGAATTTTAGATCATTATTGCTCTTGTAAGTCAAAAAGTCCTCTTCCTTCTAACTACTACTGACAAGAGAGAACCACTGCACTCCTCACCATCCCTCCTCTCTCTCCAATTTGTTTTAATGTCATTGTATCTTTTCAGGTCTGTGTTAACTAGAACAGTATGCAATATTTAAGATGTTAAAGCAGAAAGTGACTATGCAAAAATGTAAGCATACAAAGGAATATTTGCAAAAATCCCTGTAAAGGAATATGAAAACATTCACTTGAACTGAGGCAGGAATCTGTTAGCACAGAGAACAGAAAGCAAGCCACAAAGCCTTTTGCCTAAAAAAAAAAAAGGTGAGCTGCATAAAACACAGTAAAGCTTAGCTATTGCAAAGATAATTGATATTAACTGTTTGCACTTTCCCCACGCACAGTGATGGGATGTTTGTGTTTTCTGTCTAGTTTCTCGAGGAATGAGACTGCAACTACTGTTTCACTACATGGAAAATTTTTACCTCTAATGCTGTCATTTATCCTATGAATAAATCAGATTTCCATCTTTCGGACAGAAGAGTCTGAAGGATTAAGAAAAGACTGTGTGTGCAAAATTACATAAATACCAAAGAATTTTTAATCCCCCCCAACAGTACTTTGGAGGAGGAAACATTACAAATGAATGCAATGAAACAAAGGACATCATGTCAGCAGACAGTAACTGATGAAAAAAAGCATAACGGAAAGAGCGTAAAAAGCAGTACTCCAACTTGTTCCCACACTCAGGGAGCACAGGTTCAGATAATCTGTACCATAGGCAATCCAAGATAGTTTCAAAAATAACGTTTCCTGAATGACCGGCAAAAAGTAGCACACAGTTGAAATCGAGAACATTGAGTATTTTTCTTGGTGTGATTTACCCACCTAACTTTTAAGACAACTTGTAATAAGAACAAACGCTTTCTGAGTGAGCATCAAAAAAAGTACTGAGCTCTTCAATACACGTCATACAAAATTTCAGTCCTTCCCTGAAGCACACTTACAGTTCACTGTAAATGCACTTTTCAACTAACTTTGTCAAGTGCATGCAACCTGGTTTAACATCTTGCATTAACATTTAGCATTAGCAAACTATTCATATCAAAGCTTTAATGAACATTGTTGGAGGCTGATTTAACATTGAAAACATGCGTCCCAATGTTTCAGTTGACATTTCAAGTACTTCACAATTAAACTTTCAGTTAAATACACAACTTGAAGCATATGGACAATGATACCAAACTACGGGATGTCAGGTAAGTCAAGGTGCACACTCAGGCCACTGAAAAGCAGGAACTGGAAGTGAGGACAGTTGTATAAACATAAAGCACTTCAAAACTTGTCCCTACTGACATGCCTATGTGAGTGCTTATAAATTATAATCAATAAGAAAGCAGCAGCAACCCCCTTTAATTCCATTGATGATTTTACATCAGGCCTTACCGTAGAAATATATTACATGCATATTGTCATAATGTCTTCTTTTCAATTATGTACTAAATGGTAGATCCGCATATGTGCACATGCCCAGGTTCAGAGGATCATCAGCACAAAATAGCCTTGAATCCTTGACTGGACGAGAAAGGTGAGAGATAACTGTTGTAAAAAAGGAGGCCTGCAATAAGAAGGACCTCAGCCTTGGGGCCTGCGGAAGAGATCATTCCTGCTGTCCATCCCATTAGCTGTCAGGAGAGAAATACTACACACTCCTGAATTACTCATCAAGGTCTAAGGGATTCTTTGGGGAAGGTGGGAAGGACCTTTCCATTTTTTTTAGGAGTGGAGGAGTAGCTTCCTATTACAGTGCTTTCTTTCACGCTTATTACTGGGCCCTGTGACAAAACCCAAATGTTTTCAGATAAAGCTAACCCAAGAAGTAGCAGCAGCATGGTGTATGTCTCGAACTGGTATAATTTGTTGCTTGTGACGGAAACCTAAGATTTGTTGCGCAATTCAGCTACAAATCTGGACCTGATTCACTCCAGAAACTTTTCTGATAGTTCCTGCAGGTTGGGAAGTTACTGAAGACTGCTCTCTGCTTGTATTTGACTACTGACTGCTAATCTGTGTTATGCTACAATTAAGGACTAAAGTATCCAAAACCTCAACACCATCTCTCTAGACAACTCTATTATCCAGAGACATAGATACAAAAGAGTAGGATTAGCCTATTTCAAGAAAAAAATTCCATTACAACAGTTAGCCTTGGCTGAGCAGCCAGGATAAAATTGCTTTATGAGAAATACTGAATAGATGCGAAAGAAATTTCTCACATTCTGAAAGCACTTTATGCCTTCTCACTAGTTGGGAACTCTGATAGAAGAGAAGGGAATAGGTTTCCACTACTATGTTTTTCCCTTCATGAGCTCATCTGGAGTTTTCCCTTTAGTTTTGGGCTTATCCCTCCCAGTAGCTTGTTCCAGCACTCAGTCTTTCCTTACGAGTTACACCTTTCCACTGCTTAGGGAAGATAAAAATGATGTAATTTCAGTCAGTGTTAACTTTGTTAAGAGCACTGTGAACATCCGTGAAAAATGTTATTTCCCACTTGATTGCAACAGCAAATTCCACAGGCAAAGCAAGCTGTCTGCTTTCAGACTCTGTAGTACAGCATAGTGATTTTGTATATATTCCAAATGCGAGCACTATCTTACTAACTAGGAGGACCAGAAACTAACTGAAACTGCTTCAAATACAAGCAGCTTTGGATTCTATGGAAACTGTCAACGCTGGTTTTCAACGTACCCAACAAATTTCACCATGAATAAATCAGATCTGGTTTTAGCCCCTTCATGCATGAGTAGGCAGTGACATTAAATTTTCTAATAAGGACTGAAGTAATACACACAAGGTGACCATCAGCAACAATATGAAATACTACAATATACAGATTATCGCACAGCTCTTATACAGTATTTCTAAAACAGAATCATACACTAAGATACAATAGACTCTTACCTGGATATTATCAAATTTTAATCCAGGCATGGTGAGATTCTCTTTATCTACGAATACGGTGCTGTATTGTTGTGTGGCAACTGAAATTAGAACATTCCTGGTTTCCTCACTAGGAAGCCAAGCATCATTTCTTCTATCTAGCTCACTCATATTTAAGGCTGTGGCAAATGGGTCATCACTCCCAGCAAAAACAGCTTGGATTTGTGAGAACGGCTTGGGGGACTGAGTTATTTCTAGAGATGATGGAGGACCACCTGCTTCAGGTCTCCCACTTCCCACAGAGAAAGTAGGGTTAGATGAAGCACAAGAACTGTCTCCACCATTAGAAAGAGAGGACATTTGCTCTGGAACTGAAGAGCTTGCATTGGGATTACTAACAGAAATGAAATTGGATGTGGTAAATGAATCAAAAAAATCAGAAGCTAAAGTATTAGTGTTAACAGTATCGCCAAAGAACTTGCTTAGACTGGGACTTGGTTGAACCACCTGTGGATTAGACTTCACTGGAGTCTCAATTATACTACTAAAACTGGGAGATTTTACCATCTGAGGCTCAAAACCATCAGGTAGGAACAACTGTGGCTGGTTATTAACACTGTTTGCTTGGCTGAAGATGGTACACACAGGAATAGGCTCAGCCTCAGGAGATGTTTTTTTAGTACTGGGTGATGATATCTGGTCCTCAGGTTTGCTTTCATCAATATTATTTGGTTTTGTTTCACCAGGAACGTTGTTTTCCAACTTTGGTTCCTCCTTCATTGCTTCCTGAATGGATTCTTCCTTTAAAGATGCCTGATCATCTGTTCCAATCTCAGAAATGTCTTTGGGTGTTTCTTCATGTTCAGTTTCACTCTCATTACTTAAAAACTCTTTATCCACTTCTGCTTGTGTTTTTTTATTATCTTTAGCTTCCATTTGTTCTACAATCTCTTGCAAACAACCAAGTTCACCTGTGTCATCTTCACTGTTGTTTGGAGAATCTGAAATAATGACACTCTCCATCATTTGTTCATTAAGTTTATCTACAAAATTATTTGAATCTTCTGATACAGTTTCATTCCCTTCAGACTCAAATTCATCTCCACCAAGATCAATAGTTTCCTCATGAAAGAGAATTTCTTCCTGAGTTTTCTGTTGAACTATGTCTCCGCTGTCATCTTCATCTGAGGTGCTCTTTGCGTCCTTAGCATTACTCTCATTATTCTCCATAGTAGCTGAAGAGGGAAAAATGCCCACCAAAGCAAACATTAGTTTTATTACTCAGGTACGGCTCAGGTGCCACCCTGAGACTCCTAAGTATTATACAAATACTGAAATTCTTGCTTTAAAAATAATCATTTCATTATTTGGTATCTTCCATCTAACATCTACCCACAGAATAAATTAACCCTGAAAACGGCTCTCTCTTTAACCTTTTTACAAGTAGCAAAAATATTGGGATTAAAGAGCAAACGCCTCCCACTAAACACTGAGAAAACGGTATTTGCTTTTCTGCTCTCAAAGAGTAGCTCGGTCCCCGTTTAAGAAAAGGAAAAGGTGGATTCAATCGCAACGCCGCCACGCTGTCCCCGGTGCCGGCGGCAGCCGCGCAGGAGGAGCGCCCGGCGGCAGCCGCGCAGGGTGCGGAGCGGCAGCGCCGCTTCCGTCCCCCCCGCAGGCTCGGCCGCCGCCCGCCCCGCGGCCCCGGGGATCGGCCGCGCCTCCAGCGACACCGCGGGGCCCCCCCGGCCCTGACCGCCCCGCGGCGGGGGTGGGCCCGGCCCCCCGGCCCACAGCCTCCGCCTGGCATAGCCTGGGGGGGCCCCGCCGCCCTCCCTCAGGCAGCCCCAAGGCTGCCTCCACACCCGCCCGCCCACCCGAGCGCCCCTCGGCCGGCTCAAGAGCCGCGCAGGCCAGGCCAGGCCAGGCCAGGCCCGGCCCTCCCTCGCCCCTCCTCACCTCCGCGCCACGGCAGCGACAGCCCCGCTAGGCCACCCGCGCCCCGCGCCGCTCCCCACCGCGCCTGCGCCGCGGGTCGGGGCGGGCGGCAGTGCGCATGCGCAAGCGCACCTCCCGGAAGCGGCGAGCAACGGGCAGCGCCGAGGGCCAGAAAGGCCGGCGGGCAGCGGGGCGTACCGTAGGGCCGCGATGGAGGACGATGCGCCGGTGATTTACGGGCTGGAGTTCCAGGTGGGCGCTGGGGGAGGCTGAAGGAGAGCTGGCAGGTGTCTGTCCTGCTTCTGGGAAGGCGGCGGCGGGGCCGGGTGTGTGTGGCGGGGCAGGGGAGTGCTGGGGCGGGCTGTGGGGCCGACTCACGGCGAGAGGGGCGGTGTCCTCCGCCCCCCTGAGCCGGTAGCGGTGGCACCGCTGGCTTTTGGTGCCTCTTGGCATGTGCCTGTCGCGTTGGGGTGTTCAGAAGTGGCTGAGCACGGGGCAGGAGTTGGTCCCTGCTCTAAGATTTGCTGTTTCCAGGTGCGCCAGCGTGGGTGCAGGGGCCGAGGGCAGGGGTTGTCTCCCTCGTGGTCTTGGGCAGCCTGGCTGGTGGGGCTCCTGCTCTGCCACCAGCCCCTGGTCCACGTCTGGAGAAGTCTTTGTCTTGCCCTGGGCTGGTAGGAGAACACTGGCAGTCTCAAAGAGATTCTTGTAGTTGTTTTTTCCTTTTCAGAAATTTAAAAAAAAAAAGCTTTTGTAAGGAGAGGGCATGAAACTGTTTCTGATAAGTTACAAATTTTAGTTGGTTGTACCCAACTGTAAAGCTGCTTGAGTCTGTGGGATTCCTTGCTGTGGGTTCCACGTCTGTGTGTTTGTCACATATGACAAATCTGTCCATCATATTGGCCTTTATGGCTGTAAGGGAATGGAACTGTTGTTGGACTGTCTGACTTAGGAACTCGTTGATCATCTTCATAGAAGAAGGCAGGTCTCGCATTTAATAAATAAACAACTAGGTAGCTGGATGGGTGAGAGTGACCCTAATTTATGATTCTTTCCCACAGTAAGGGTTTTGCTCAGCTGCGACGTGTTCTCTTTGGCAGCAGCTGGCTTATCATCGTTGCCATTATAGCTGTAATAGGAGGCGCTGTGTTTCTTCTGCAGCTTGCACAGCAATGTTTTCATTCTACAGTGGATGTAGTAATAGAAATATGTACACTTGCACTTTTTTTAGGCATCTTTACCAAAGTGCTCATAGAAAGTAATATATGAAGGTTCTATGTAACAGGTCTGGATGTCCTGGCTACTGAGTTGTGTGCTCTGTGATCCTGACTGTACCAATTGATCTCAGCAAATTGTATATTTGTTTGGTTTTCCTCTTGTATAGGAGCTAGTGTGTAATATTCACCTGTACTAAATGTTAATACTACTGAAGTCTGATAATATGCTATCATTTTGTGATTGGCTAGAGATGGCTGTAACTCATACTTCAGAATTAATAAAACTTCCTATATTTAAATGTCTTTTACAGAATAGAGTATATATCCTATACTTAATAAAATTCTTAGCTTCTTTCTAGTAGGTCATATATAATAAGTCTTCCAGAAATTTTGGAAAGCCAGCCTGTGTGTTGTCTGGGACCCCCGTGGACCTGTGCCCCCTGACCTCCCCAAATCATATGTCTCCTATGGACTCCTTCTTCTGCAAAGTATGTAACAGGGCTGTCTGGTGGGAGGATAAAACAAAAGGGCTAAGAGAGTGGCTGTAATCAAAGGGAATTACAGTTAATACATATCATTTAGAGAGAAGGTGGGGAAAGAAAAGATGGTTTATGGCTAAGTTGGAAAAGGAGTGCAGAGATGAAGATTCTATTTCTGATTTCCATTAACTGCCAGTGTGGCTTTAAAACAAAATGCATCTCTGTGCTCTCTGAAGAAGGCTCTGATGGAGAGACTGAAACCTAAAACTGGTATGGTTTTTCCAACTTGCATCTCCAGGTCTAATAAGAAAGATTATTGTTCTTTTTAAGCCTGATTTCTTCTATGTTGCTAGATAATAATGGCTAGCTGCATCATCACAACTACAGCTTCTTTCCAGTGTGTGTCAGAAGCACTGTGGCTGAAAGCATCTCTTGGGACAAAATTTTTCATCCCGGTATAAAGAATTTTGTTGTTGTTTCTTGTATTTGGGCAGGTTTGGGTTTTTTTTTGTTATTTCCAGTATTTACTTCAGCTCTATGACAAGCTTATTGGAAGTTGAGATTTGAAATTATAAAGTATTAAAAAGAAGGAGGGATCTTCTTACTCGTGTTACAAATAAAAATTATATGTCACAAAACCGTGACATCTAGAAGCTACACGAGGGATTGCAGACTAAGAAGCTACATGTGGCTCTAGCAATCGATAAGAATCTGTCTTTGGCTACTGCAAGAGAAAATGTAGTTGTGCAAATATGCCTTTCATCTGATCCAGTGTGGCCAGGTTTATAAGAAAATAAAGCTGATTGCTCCTAGGGTGCTATCCATCAACTAACTTAAAATTATTTCTGCACAATTTATGTTTATTTTTATGTGCAAAATGTGTTTTGGTGTATAAGTAATGTAACTTAGAATAATGAACAGATTTCTCTTTTTTGAATCCAGTTTTCATCAAATAAAGGCTTAGCAGAACAGGGAAGTCTTAGAAGAACCATATCACTCACAGTTCTGACACGTGAGAATGGACATTAAAGATACAAATCATGAGCCCTTACACAACTGTGCAGAATTACTTAGCATGTGTAACTACCATGCAAAAAGTTTTCCCAAGTAACTGAGAAATAGTTTTGTGGGTTGGTTTGTTTTTTTTTTTTTTTTTTCCCCTAGGGTGAAGGGGGAAGCTAAACATCTAACAGCAAAACAAGATTAAAACTAGTGATGAATTCAGTTTTCTGCAAGATTAGTTAAATTTTTGACCTGATTATTTCCCCCTGATTTACTAGACGGTTGCAACTCTTTCTTTTTGTGCTATTTATAATGTTCATATAACCCCAAAAATGTCATTTGCCAGAGTGGCTTTTTTGTCTCTTCAGTGTGTTTCTGAGGTATATGAACATTGTAGAGACATACAAAATATTTGTGAGTTTTATGGTGTGTGATTCTTTTTGTGACTTCTTTTATTTTTAAGACAGTATCCCACCATAGTTGCTCTGGTCATCCAACTGTAGTGAAAATGAGAAAATTACAGAGGAATGGGTGGTGATTGAAAATGTGAGATGCTGCTTGAATTGAGGACCGAGTGATGTGACTGTGGATCATGATGATGAGTATGGGGCAATAGCACTAGCTGCAGAACATTTCAATATGGAAAGGCTGTTCTTCTAAAAGGAACCTTGGTAGACTTCACCAAAATCCTGAATTATGAGAATGTGGTAAATAGGGTCTCAAGGGTATCGCTAAGTGCTATTTTTTGTCAGTGAAATTATATACTTCCTGTCCAGTGTAGAGTTAACCTATGTTTACTGTCTAACCTGGAGTGTACCCTGTGTTGAATACGCTTTATTTTCAGGGGTTCACAATTTTCCCCATCCTGTTCTTTGAGTGCTTAGACAGTGATGTTTTGAGTAGGTGTATAAGCACTACTGAATGTCTTGAAATACTGTATTGGCCTTAGTTTAACGTTGACTGGATGATGCTTATACCCCTGGAAATGAGCTGTGAGTTGGGGTGCTTTCCAGGATAGGTGTTTGGCTCAGTTGCAATGCCAGCTGTGATTCTTGGGGGGACAGCCTACATCTTACTTGTTTAAAAGTATGCAGAAGCTAGCCAGCGTCATGGGGGGAGGGAGGGGGACCATTGCTTGTGCCAAAGAGTGATAATTATGGAGCATGTGTTGGGCACATTTAATGGATTTGGGAGATACCGCAATACTGAGCTGAATTTCAGCATGTTGGATACCCCTACTGCATGTTACATGTCAAAAGTACATAGACTTGCAAGGAAGAAGCATAACGAGCAGGAGGGAAGGACAGTGGAAAGTCTGCTGGCTGACCACAGGGCTGGACTACACAAGGGAAACTCCAGCTGCACCCTAAGATGAGATCTGGCTGAAGCAGACTTAAAAAAAAGTGTACTACTGCTTTGTCAGAGTTAGGCTACTGAATTGTGGTCCAGTTGTGCTTCTTGAATCAGCAATACTTGGCCCATATTTTATTGTCAGTTAGTTGTTAACAGGTTTTATGAATCTGAACAGACACTATTGATTTTTACAACTTTCTTGCCTGTTTGTAAGAGCAAGGTGGAACTTAATTTCCCTAAAGCCAAATGTGATGTCTTAAAATAAGAATCTTAAAGCAGTGCAAAATACCAACTGAAATAGATTGGTCACAGGTCTCTTACAATGTGTGTATATAGAATCATAGAATGCTTTGGGTTGGAAGGGCTCATATAATATCAGTATGTGTCCTGGTTTTGGCAGGGATAGAGTTAATTTTCTTCCTAGTAACTGGCATAGTGCTGTGGTTTGGATTTACTACCAGAACAATGTTGATAACACACTGATGTTTTAGTTGTTGCCCAGTAGTGCTTACACTAGTCAAGGACTTCTCAGCTTCTCATGCCCTGCCAGCAAGAAGCTGGGAGGGGGCACAGCCAAGACAGCTGACCCAAACTGACCAAAGGGCTATTCCATACTGTAAGATGTCATGCTGAACAAAAAAACCTGGGGGAGTGGGGGCGGGGGGCGTGACTGCTGCTTGGGGACTGGCTGTGCATCGGTCAGCAGGTGGTGAGCAATTGCACTGTGTATCACTTATTTTGTATATTCTTTTACCGTCATTACTATTATTATTTTCCCTTCCTTTTCTGTCCTATTAAGCTGTCTTTATCTCAAGCTGTCTTTATCGCAACCCACAAATTGTACTGTTTGGGTCTGGTTTTTGGGTTTGTTTTTTTCTTTTTCCTTTCCAGTTCTCTCCCCCATCCCACTGAAGGTGGGGGAGTGAACAAATAGCTGTGTGGTGTTTAGCTGCCTGCTGTGTTAAACCGCAACAGTCCTTTTGGCACCCAACATGGGGCCAGAAGGGTTGAGATAATGACAGATCTGACCAGAGCATGTTAAGGCAAATTTGTTATAAGCATTCATCATATTGGTTTAATAGTCGCTGGTCACAATGTTGATGTATTTGCTCTCAAAGTTGTCATCCTTGCTCTCGAAGTTGTGTTATGTAACACCATACTTGCAGTATAGGTTCCCTGTTGTGCTGTTTATCGTCTCTGGGAGCTGGGTCAAGGTTGTTGTTTTGCTGCACTGTGTAACACTGGTTTATGATACGATAAAATTACTGGTCGTGAGACTACTCTGGTATTTATGCTTGGCATTGCCGTCATCTCCATACCTCAGGAGCCATGTCTCACAAACTATTAATAATTAGACTCTTCACCTTTTCTCCTAATCTATGCGGGAGACATGGGGGGACACTTTCCCCTGCTCCTTCACCTTCCCCTTCTGCTTCAGGCTACTTAAAACAGCTCTTGAGAATTTTGAATATCCTTGGGATCTCTCCTGCCCTGAAGGACTGTTATGACAGATGGAGCCCGAAGTCATGGACTAAATTAACTCAACGAACATTTTATAGGGATGGCTGTATTGGGTTTGCATGCCAAGGTTTTGGGAGCAGAGGGGCTACAGGGGCGGCTTCTGTGAGAAGCTGCTGGAGGCTTCCCCTGTGTCCAATAGAGCCAATGCCAGCTGGCTCCAAGACAGACCTGCCACTGGCCAAGGCTGAGCCCATCAGCGACAGTGGTAGCGCCTCTGGGATAATACATTTAAGAAGCGGGGGCAACCCAAATCATGGGGACGCAAACTGCAGCTGGAGTGAGGAGTGAGAATATGTGAGAGGAACGACTCTGCAGACACCCAGGTCAGTGAAGAAGGAGGGGGAGGAGGTGCTCCAGACACTGGAGCAGAGATTCCCCTGCAGCCCCTGGTGCAGACCATGGTGAGGCAGCTGTGCCCCTGCAGCCCATGGAGGTCCACAGGGGAGCAGATATCCACCTGCAGCCCAGGGAGGACCCCACACCAGAGCAGGTGGATGTGCCCAAAGGAGGTTGTGACCCCATGGGAAGCCTGCACTGGAGCAGGCTCCTGGCAGGACCTGTGGACCCATGGAGAGAGGAGCCCAGGCTGGAGCAGGTTTGCTGGCAGGACTTGTGACCCCGTGGGGGACCCACGCTGGAGCAGTCTGCTCCTGAAGGACTGCACCCCGTGGAAGGGACCCACACTGGAGCAGTTTGTGAAGAACTGTAGCCTGTGGGAAGGAACCATGTTGGAGAAATTCATGGAGGACTGTCTCCCGTGGGAGGGACCCCACGCCGAAGCAGGAGAAGAGTGTGAGGAGTCCTCCCCCTGAGGAGGAAGGAGCAGCAGAGACAACGTGTGATGAACTGACCGCAGCCCCCATTCCCCGTACCTCTGCGCTGCTTGGGGGGAGGAGGTAGAGAAAATGGGGAGTGAAGTTGAGCCCGGGAAGAAGGGAGGGCCAGGGGGAAAGTGTTTTAAGATTTAGTTCATATTTCTCATTATCCTACTCTGATTTGACTGGTAATAAATTACACTGATTTTCCCCAAGTCGAGTCTGTTTTGCCCATGACAGTAATTGCTGAGTGATCTCTCCCTGTCCTCATCTCGACCCATGAGCTTTTTTGTTATATTTACTCTCCCCTGTCCAGCTGAGGAGGGGGAGTGATGGAGCGGCTTTGGTGGGCGTTCAGCCAGGGTCAGCCCACTACAATGGCCCGTAGACTAAAGGAATGATATTTGTGTCTATATATCAAAAGACAGGAAAGGTGGTGGTGATTAATTGGGGTATATTGGAAAGTGTGGAACCTGGGCATGACAAAGATGGTATAGAATAAGGGGTTGATACTGTCCTGGCTTTGGCTGGGATAGAGTTAATTTTCTTCCTAGTAGCTGGCATAGTGCTGTGGTTTGGATTTAGTATGAGAAGAATGTTGATAGCACACTGATGTAGTTGTTGCTAAGTACTGCTTACACTAGTCAAGGACTTTTCAGCTTCTCATGCCCTGCCAGCAAGAAGCTGGGAGGGGGCACAGCCAGGATAGCTGACCCAAACTAACCAAAGGGCTATTCCATACCATATGATGTCACGCTCATTATATAAACTGGGGGGAGCTGGCTGGGGGGCAGTGATTGATGCTCAGGGACTGGCTGGGCATCAGTCAGCAGGTGGTAAGCAATTGCATTGTGTGTCACTTGTTTTGTATATTTTTTAATCATTATTATTTCCCTTCCTTTTCCATCCTATTAAACTGTCTTCATCTCAACCGGCAAATTTTGCTTCAACCCCTGCCCAGTTCTCTCCCCCATCCCACTGAAGGTGGGGGAGTGAGCAAATGGCTGTGTGGTGTTTTAGCTGCCTACTGTGCTAAACCACAACAGTATATACTGAGAGTAGCTCAATTGACCTACCTTTGATGGAGTTGAAGGCAGGTGTAGATTTATAGGCGGAGGCAGGGAAAGGGGACTTTGTAGGACGATGGGTGTCACTTGTGCAGTACCCTGGGAAACCTGTGCTGCCGCTCAGGCTTTGCTGTGCTCCCAGTATGGGAGTGGAGCAGGTGCAGAGCGTATTGCTCCTATTGGCAGTGGAGTTCTCTTCCCTCGGACAACTTCTGTGGTCTCTTGTGGGATGAGAGAAAATGGCCTAAACAGAATGTAGGTAACAGTTTTGATACAGTTTTAGAGATGTCTTTGGAGGATTTATTTTGAAAATTGAATCACTTCAAGAAACTGCATCATAATGTCTTAGTGAAATTCCTAGGTTTTGTCTCAGTCATCTTTCTTTTCTGAGATTACTTGCCTCATGAGTGCTAATCCTGTATATTTTAATCCGGGCTGAGTGTATTCTCTCACTTTTTTTTTCCTCTCTGCCTCTCTTCAGGACTCTTCTTGAGGGCAGCATTTGGGAGGACTTCTTGTGGAACTTCAGTTTAACATACTGTTAGGTTTAAAGTTTTACTAGGGAAAAAAGTAGAGAAGTGGCAAAACTTTCTTAACTAATCCCCCAAAGATCTTCATAATGCATGAGGTTGATCAGGTGGAAACTATTTCTTTTAGGACCCTCAAGCAATTTAGCGGGATCTTGGTAATATTAGGTATGGTACAGACTAATGACAGTATGAAGACACAGTTATGTGAACTTGAAGGAACTATTCAAAGATGATTGTTACCTTTATGCTTCATGATAAACAGAGTAAAAGAGTAATTTTGTGTATTTGGCTGGTATTTCAAAAGACGGGGAGAAGGGGAAGTTCCAGGAGAGCTTAGGGACAAAGTGTAGAGATTCAGTGCATTATCGTTCCATAAAGCACTTACCTTAAACCAACCTCCTTTATCTTTTTTACGTTTGTCATTGTGTTCCTCTGGATCATCTCTTGCTGTTGTCAAGGACTCTTTTCTCTGCAGACTCTGTTCTATTTCTTTCTCACAGAGGTTTTTATTATTCTGCAAGTGGTCTAAATTGTCATGGTAAGGTAGAAGATGGTCTTTGCCCAACATCACACTGAGCTTGGTGTAGGCGTGGGCATGATACTCAGTCTCCAGTTAGTCTTTCCTGTATTCTGGCACAATGATTGCTGTTTCTTCTGCTTTATCTTTATACTGCTGTTTGTCATGCTTGTATTCTAGGTTTTTGCATGCCCTTTGCCTTGCATAAATAAATGTTTATTTTTGCAGTGGATTTGCAGTTAACTCTTTGTTGTCCTTTTCCCTTACATGTGATCCATTTCAGGACCTGTTTCTAAGACAAGGGAGCAACTAGCTTGTGTGGTGTCAAAGCTGTGTCTTAATTCAGTGTGAGCCTGTTATTCTTTTGACCATAATTACTCTGTACACAGTAGGATCTGTTAAGCATGTGTGCCTGACAGGAATAACATTTCAGGGACTGGGTTTCTCCTGATGAGTAAATCTGTGGTGGTGGTGGTTTTTTGAGGGTTTTTTTTGGTGGTTGGTGGGTTTTTTGGGGCTTGGGTTTTTTTGGGGTGATTTTTTTTCTTTTTTTTTTTTTGAGTAGGAGTTTGCTCAAGTCTTTACTCCAGCCTGCCTTTGTTTCCTTACAGTTTGTGGCACTCTTTTTTTTTTCCTCAGGTTAACTTTTCCCTGCCATCACCACCACTGGGTAAAAAAATTTGGTCATGTTTCTTGTTATTTTTCTTTCTTGTCTTATGGAAACCAGACTACATAGTTGGCTACCTAACCTATGAACTTCTGGGAACATCCTACTAGCTTCCTATGAGTCAGGTTTTGTTGGGGTTTTTTTGTTTGTTTTCTTTGCCTGCCCTTTGAGGATAATATGTGATGTTAATACGTCTCAGCTCTTTGATTTCCCTCTCAAACATGTTTTACTATATCTTCATCAGGCAATTTGGCAGCATGCTGCATATTAACAGGATCTCTGTCCTCTGCCTGCAGTACGCTCAACAAAATCTGATTCACAAAGGTGCATGACTCGTTCCAAACTTTCAGTCCTTTCTTCCATGAATCATTTTCACAGGTGTTCTTACAAACAGGTAGCCAGTTCGTGATAGGTGATACACTATTCCTTTCATTTTTATTTGCCCATGAATAGGCAATATTAATCTGGCCTTATTTCAGATGGATGTAGCAAGGCTTTCTTCATATTGGTGTAAATTTGGTCTTCTAAAAATATATTGGAATAAGCCTCTAGAGCCTTCATGCGAACTTTTTCAAACTCTTCAGTAATTCTTTATTGATATCAGTATTCAACCCGTTTTAATTTTTTTTTAAACTCATTTTATATTACTTTTTCTCTTCCCAGATGAGTAGCCTTTCTATGTCTCGTCAGGGAGATGTATCTACACCTTTGCCTTTGATAAGGGTGATGCAATCTAGCATGAGTCTGTTAATTGCCAGTTTTATTTGTAGGCTTACTAGATATCAGAATCTCTCTAGCAGTTCTAGGATCTGATACTCTCTTTTCTGTTGTGGGTTAGCAAATTACTCAATTCTGTGGCACAGATTCAACTAAGCATAAAGGGATGTTAAGCTTTCAATAGTGGAGTCACCTCTCTGAAGTAAAATGACATCAGATACGTCAGCACTGTTTGTGCTCAAGCCACTGTATTCAAACAGGCGCACTGTAGAAGTAAGGTGTAGTCATCCAGTGGATGCATAACTGACTGTGGTGGAGATATGGATGGAAATCTGTTATGTCAGCTTCCATCAAAAAGAGCTGTCGTAACAGTCTGTACAGCTCTGCTGATGATAATAATCGTGCAAATTGTGTGACCAGCTCAGATTACTTTGCAAGAGTTTCATAGGATCACGAACTAACATAGGTTTCAAGGGACCTTTGGAGATCATCTATTCCAACCCCTTTCTCAAAGCAGTTTTGATAGATGAGGTTGTTTTAGAGGCCTTGTCCAGCTGAGTTTTGAGTATTTTCATGGTTGATGAATTCCACAACATATGTGGGCGTCCTGCTCCAGTGTTTGACTACCCTGACTGTGAATTTTTTTTCCTAATGCCTAGTCTGAATTTTCCTGTGTTGCAACATGTTCACTGCCTCTCATCATGTTGCTATGCACCTCAAAGAAGAGTCTGTCTTTTCTATATCCTCCCTTTCCCTTTAGATAGTTTAACCTAATCCACCGATTTGTTTGTTTTGGTTGGTGTTTTTGTTCTCTGTTTTTTTCAAGCGAAACAAAGGACTCCTCCGTATTTCACTTTAATGGTAGGGCTAGAATGATAACTAATTGGAAAAGGGCAATAACTGCTACTGAAGCAGTTAAAGTAGTCTGCAAAGATCCAACTTTGAGGCAAAAAAACCCCAAACCCTTAGATTTCAGGTCAGTGAAGGAAATTTAAGCCCAGAATGTCTAACCTTACAAGTGATACAGTCTAAGAATGAGTGTGGACACCTATGCAGCAGTGCACAGTCATGTTACCATATCTCTAATTAATTCCTCAATCCACATAGTAAAGGAAGGACTTGTCTTCTGGCAATGGGGTAGGCGATGTTTGCTTTCTAGTTACATGTGCCCTAGCTACAGTTTCCATGATAGGAATAGTAGCAGGATAAAAGTTTTCTATATCATTCATTACTTACATATTTGCATATGGGGAGGTGGTGTGAAGTCTTAAATCTGAGATGTTCCATCTCCAGTGGGAAATGCTAATGCAGGATTTCAATCATGTATAAAACTAAAAACATAATTTGTGTTTTTGTTTTCTTTTCTAGTAAAACCTCCTACACTCAGCTTTAGGTGACTCATTACTACCCCAACCCCTCTATTTTTGATCTCTGTTCATCCAAGGTGGTGGTGGTCTTCACTATGGGGTTAGTTTTACTTTCTGCTGTGGTAGAAGTATAGGATGTTCAAAGTTTGTGCAGAACTTGTGGTTCCGCTACTGGAAGTGTGGCAGCCGTACTATCTTGGGAACAGATGATGCATTATGAATGCTTTAATTTTTATTTTTGTGTGCATGCATATAGTTATTCCTCTCCAGGTATGTAATTTGTGTCTCTCTAAAGTACTTCAGGATGCAGTCAATGAAAATGCCAGTTTGTTATGTTGCTTGAGTAGATTCTGTCTCCCTGACCCATATTGAACTTCAGTGTGACCATTGCTACAGGCTATTCAATACTGTATTTCTGTTTAAGTGTGAATTCACACCTTGTTTTAGAAAGTTTAAAAAAAGAGTATTTGAATTTTAACTGTACTATAGCAGGCCACAGTGGTCTCTTAAAAAAAAAAAAGAAAGTCTCTTTTGAATATGGTATGTGGAACCTGGTATTTCTCATTAACACATTGAATAATGTATTTAAGCAGTTGAGTACCTGCAGTATTTCTTACACTGGAGTCCTAAGATATTTTTTCCCTCTCCTTTCTACCTCAGCCTTAATTTTTCTCCAGATTGATTTTTGTCACCTTGAAAGATTCCCTGTGGGTAAGAGTGTCTAGTCCTATGATGTACACAGTACTAGTCAGGAATGCCTTTGGAACATGGTGATGCTATTTCCTGCATCTCTGCAACAGTTACTTAGCCATAGAGAGGTTTTGTTTGTTTGTTTGTTTTTCCTGAAAACACAGGGATGAATTGATAATTGTTACATTCCTTTGGTTTTCTGTTTTGTGATTGTGTGCAACCCGTAATTTAGTGGAATAAATGAGAATTAGGGAAGCTACAGAATACTGTGCAGAATAAATACATAGACTTTGAAAAGCTTAAAAGCATCCCTCAATGGTTTGTTCAGATTCCTTGGCAGACTTGTATGGCATTCAGAAGTCTTTGGTGTTTGCTTTCCAAAGGCAGGATCTCCTTTGTGTTAGCTGAGTGGAATTTTGACTGCATATTTATAAACTTCCTTCTAGACTGTTAAAGTATTTGGTTAGAGCATCAATCACAATCAAGTTGTCTCCATATCACCCCTGTTTTATAAAGCTTTACCTGCTTGAAACCGTGCACATTTCCTCATAGAGCTGTTAGTGAATACGAAATTTGGACGTGTAACCAAAAGGTTCTTTGTGGTTCATGATGTTTTAATCTTTGCTTGCCAATAAATTTTTCCTAGTCTTAGGCCTTCTTTAAAAAAGAAATTATCTAATTACGTGTGTTGTTGCATTGTCTAGAAGCATCAGTTAGGTGGGGATTTGCTGTGACAGTGTGTGTAAGAACAACTTGTTTTCTCACTCTTTGCATCTTTCAGATGTGTGGTTTGGCTATTTTCTATGCATCACAGCAATTTTCTTAGTAAATAATATCTTAGTAAACTCTTTTTGGGTCTACATGCAGTTTAGTGTTCTGTGGATACTGATTTTTTATAAAAATAATAAGTTCTATTGGTTTAGATCAATTGATATTCCTTATACTATGCGTTTTGTTTATTTTCTATCTAGTAGCTGCAGTCAGGATGCTTTTGTGAAAGATGTTATTTGCAACCTGCTCTGACAGGTTACAGTACAAGATGACAAACTTAAGGCACTCTTCTTGATCTTGACAGCACTCCAAATTCAGTTATGTTTTTCATCACAAGGGTTACTCAGTGTCTTCATCATCTGTTGAAATAACTTCTGTTTCTCTAAAAGTAACTCAAAGTAGACAAAATTAGAAGATGTATCTTTGTGCAGGAGACAACTGAAAGTCCATTGTGTTGTTATTTCTATTATGAATTGGATCTTCCTGATTTATGAACGCTTGATGACTTTGAACCTTGTATTCTGTGGATCTTGTAGTCTTTTATGACGGAGAATAAACAGTAGTGTGTTTGTTGTTGTGAAATGTGTTTAAATATTTTTCTCAGGCCTTTGATATTTTTTCTGCAAAATGGGAAACAATATAAAAATATTTTAAAGAAGGGGTAGAGAAGCTGATGACATAAATGTTGCCATGTATTGACATAATTTTATTTTGGGCACTTTGTGTCTAACATGATGCATTTTTGAAAGCATCATGATAAGACCTACTCAAAAGGCTTTAAAAGGGGTGAAAACCCCTTTATTTCTTTATTTTATTGAAGATCACGGAGGTCTCTTCTTCTGTTTGACTTACAGAAACAACAGAAGCTTGCTTGATTGAGAGATACATAGCTGTTATTTCTAGTGTTTTCTTCAAAATAATTGAAAGCAGATCTGAAATGAAAAAGCGCTCTTGCCAAAGATCTGCAAATGTAAATTCTGTTGAAGACAAAAGAAAAGCTTCTCTGCAATCTTCTTGGTGAACTTTAGTTGTTTCTGTCAATCAGAAACACTGTCTAAGCTTGTTGTAGGTGAGTGCTGCATAAATAAGAGAGTACAAACAAATCAGTACAGATTCATGCTGATCTCTGATCTGCATTTGAGTATGTTTTGAACACAAATTACTGAATCATGTTCTCTAGTGGTTTTTTTCTATACAAATGTTATGCTACTAGCCTATACTTAGTAAGCTCATTGCATTTTTTAACTTTTTACGCTCAATCTAAGCAAAGTATTACATTGTCTAAATCACACATTTCAGATGCAAGATAAGAAGTATCTGCCCTGTAGGAGTTCAGAGCTTATTCTGAAAAATGAGTTGGTTCTTATTGTTACTGCCAGACAAGGGTTTGGATTGCTTTCGTTTATTTAAGAAAAATCAAATCTCTTCAAGTTGCTATTCTAGAATTAAATTGTTCTAAATTTATGTATTGTGATATAATTTCAAATATTCCTTTCCAAGTTTCTAAGCATCTTTCTGATATTAATTTAGAAATAAGTTTTAAACAGGACTATATTGAAGCTAAATTTTCCTGAATCCAGAGTGTAATCATTAGCTAGCTGCACAAGGGGATGGCCGTAGGAAGGGCCATTCAACAGTTCACCTGAATCCTTCTGAAGTATTTGCTTGCAATACAGGCGTTAGTGTCTGAAGAGATGTAAATTATTTTATGCCAAATAGGATGTGTATTGTAAAAGTTTGTTTTTCAGTTTCAACAAAGAATTCCTACTGAAAAATATTATTAGGGTATCTTTTGCATGGGAAGTAGTGGATATTCCTCACAGTTTACTTATGGTTGCCAAAAGTGCCTTTGTGTGTTACTTTATCTCCCATTTACTCAAAATTACCTAAAAGACTCTCTACTGACTAGGGCAAACTAACAGTTGTAGTTTTAGTTCAAGCTATACTTTATTTTTCAATGTCTCCCATGGCCCTTAACTGTGTTGTTTTGCTTCTTCCAAGACTGTGGTTGGTGCAAGTTAAAGAAGCAAGGCAGAGTGTCTTGCATTCTCATTAACAATAATACAACAAAATAATAAGATTATGACAAATTTTCAATAGGTAAATAACAAATTATTTCTCCTATCATTCAGACAATTCTTATCTCTAGTGGCCTGGAGTGGAAAAGAAGGGGTTTGGTTTTTAACTTTCTTCTAAACTTGGTGGTTAACGGTGAGAAAAAGACTTAAATTTTATGCAGGCATCTTCAGTCTGAATGGTTTGAAAACTTGTGTGAGAACAGCCTCTTTCTTGGATATGGTAGCTAACATATTTAAGAATTGTCCATTGTTCTATGGAGCTTTTTCAGTTGGAAAAACTGCTATAATATTGAATATTATCACTGTTATAATGAAGGCCAGATAACGTATGTTCCACGTACCTCACAAGTGTGAGAAACTGCACAAAAAATGTACTGACCAAAACAGACATAAAGGGTAGGAAAGTCTGCAGATTGTAAGAATGTAATGCTTAAAATGATAATTGATCTGTAAGTGTCAGGATTTTTGCTGAAATTAATGTATTGTATTAATTGGACTTTTCTAATCGCTTTCTTCTTCCCTAGGCACGAGCTTTAACACCTCAGACAGCAGAAACAGATGCAATAAGATTTTTGGTTGGAACACAGTCTCTTAGATATGATAATCAGGTAATTTTTCTGTCAAATGTCAGTTGTAATTTTTTTTTCTCTTTGGGTTTGTGTTTTTTTTTTTTAAATGTTGTTCCACTATCACTCCTCCTCTCTCCCCTCTGAATTTCAATGTTAAGTGATAGTCAAGTTGAAGACCTCTGTGAGTAGAATGTGAAGATATTGGTAAGAAATGTAGGTGAATGAAAGCCGTGTGTATTTTCTGAAAATGAAATTACTCTTCTAAATTGTATGACTAAATCAGATTGTTTTAGTAAAGGAACTGCCATATTTTTGTTAATTTAAATATATAGATTCTCTGGAGCTATCTTGAAACCACAGAAGAGATGCAAAGTAAAACAAAAGTCTTTAAGCCTTGATTGCCTCTAACGAGACTCCTGGTATGTGCGCAGTTCTGTGTATGTGAAGCTTCATAAACTGGATTTTTCATTATTAATTACTGGCAATCAGCTATATCCTTCCTGATCATAAGCTTAACAACAATTTAAACTAAAATTTGAGTTACTCTCATGGCTCAATTTCTAGTGAGCTGTTTCTTCTGCAGTTAGAAGTACAATACTTCCAATTGTACAGCAATTTTAATTTTTGTGACTAAATTTCAGTAAATGCCTTCATACTGAAAGAAGATCGTGAGGCCAGAAGAATTAGCAAGCTGTACTGAGCGCAGGTGGTAAGGCTTTGGCAGCCCGGGAGCTGCAGTGGTGGCCTCTCTGAGAAGAGGGCAGGGGTTGCCTGTGCCAGACATGGCTGGTTCCAGTGAACCAGCTGCAGGACACAGCTGAGGTGCCTGGTGGCACCTCTGTGAAAACATTTAAGAAAGGGGAGAAAATGCTGGATGGAAAGAGGAGGAGGGAACAAAGACTGAGAAACAGCGGAGGAAACGGCAGAGGTAAGACCAAAGTCAGGAAGAACGGAAGGTGCTCCATAGTGGAGCAGGTATCCACTGTAGCCTGTGGAGCACCTGCACTGGAGCAGGTGGATGTTCCTGCAGGAACCATGACACACGAAGACCCCATGCTGAAAGAGAGGAAAAGAGTGAGATGGAAAGTGCATCAGAGAGAAAACGCTATGTACTGACCACAGCCACCACTGCCCCTCATGTCCCTGTGCTGCTTAAAAGGGGTTAAAGGAGTCTGGAGAGAAGTTAAGCCTGGGAAGGAGGGGAGAGAAGCTGCTGGTTTAAGGTTTCTCTTTTTCTTTCCCACTGCCCAAATTAGTAATTACATTTTCATTTTAATTGGCAATAAATTAATTAATTTACCCAAGTCAAGTCTGTTTTGCCCACAACAATAATTGGTAAGTGATCTCCCTGTCTTTAGCTTGGCCCATTGTCATTCCTGTTCTTCTATTTTCTCCCCGTCCTGCTTGTGGGGAGCAAGTGGCTGGGTGGGAGTCTGGCTGTTAGCCAAGGCTGACACCTACCATAGAAGCTTCTAGAATGGAGACAGTCACCGACTCTTCTGAAAAAACTGGTCTGTAGTGGACTGTACAGAACTAACTTGGAACCATAGCTCTGGGACCTCTGAATTCCCAGTGAGGTTTTGAGTTTGTTAGTCAATGATAATACTGGATGAGGCTCAAGGAAAAAATATTCAAAGGCATAAGGGGGATGGAGTATTCAGTTTCTTTTACATTTCAGGTAATACTTGTGAGACCAATAACAAAAGAAGTGGCAGGGCAAGCTTAGTTAAAAATAAATACACAGAATTATATTTTTGATTGTGCTGTCTCAGATAGTCTTCAGACATTTGGTTATAATGTGGTTTTCTGCTGTGGTTTCTACTTTTTTTTTTTTTTTTTTTTTTTTACTTCTTGGTTCAACTAATTAAATCCTGATAAAAAATTGTAGTTGGAGAACGATTCTCACTTATCAGTTGATATCCAGCAGATCTTCAATAATTTAAATGTTCTGATTTAGGTAAGTTTATTGGGTATATACCATGTATTTTAGAAATATCTCTATATACGCATATTTCAACTTTATTGAGTATACTTTTCTTTTTCCAATGAATAACATTAATAATGGAAATGCAGGATGCTTCCTAGGGTATTAACAAATGTTTGGGGGTTATTGGCCTTTAGCTGTGCCTCAGGCCATCAGCTCCTCTCAGCTAGTTGCTAATCCCTGAGAAGTGCCCTAGGCCTCAAGTCATTATTGCTTAATTCAGCACTAGGTTCTCTAGATTTGCTTAAAAACTTTTTTAGTTACCTAACCTAACTTATGAGCTGGCTTGCAGCCACTAGTGCTTGACCAAGTGCTGCACAGTAAGAGGTTTCTCATGCAGCGCCATCATGTGCAGAATATTTCTTCCCTTCTGGTCATGGACAGGTGTTGTGCAAATAAAAGCAGTAGTTGTATAGCTGGCATGGTAACTTTTGCCTCATTGAGGTTTATTGCTGTATGAAGCAATTTAGGCATTTGTAAGAGATCTGGTAAAAATGTTTTGCTATTAACACTGGGATTTCAAAGCAAAGGAACATGTTTATAAGATTTTGTATTCTGTCAGTATTTGAGATATTAACTGTGTAATACTTGGCATTTGGTCCTCATAGCTTGCTGGAAATTGTTTAAGTGGTTTCTTTTTGATGCAAGATCTGTGTTCTACACAGTGTAGTTCTAGAACTTCTGTCCTCAGTGCTTTCATTGTTGCTAAACTGTGGCTTTTTGTACTGTTCTTAGTTTGATGCATTTACTGTGTGCTTTGGAAGCATATAAAGGAAGTATACATCACTTATTCTTTCCTGGTCTCTCTCATTCTCAGAACTCTCCAAGTTATTTTCAGTCTTGTGTATTAGAACCTAAAATACTTATTTTCATAGGTTACCTTAATGCATGGCATTATGTAATCACGAAGCAGAGCTTTGGCCGAACTGAAACAGTTCTCCAGGCTGTGCTGCCTGTGAGTGCCTGATGAACGAAAATCAATTATGGAGATTGCATAATTGAAGAAAAAGAGATTTTGTGTTGAAATTAGTTAGTTTTCATCTCACTGCCTTAGTAATTTCCTGAGCAATTAGTAATTCTTCCAGATTTTGAACTAAATAGTTATTTTTCTCGTTCAAATCTCACTACCTTTTCCTCGATACTTAGAGTTGTGTTCAGTGGGAATTTTTCCCAGTGTAATTAGAGCAGATTAGTAACTCATTTGTGTAGTAAATGACTGGTAATAAAACCAGTCACTTCTAAGAGGTGTTTCCCACAAGGATCCTGTTCCACAACAGCTATGAATACACATATTATTAACCATTACACTGTGGTCATGTTGAGAAAGTTCTCTGTGTGGACTTAGCTTACTTACCGTTTTCTATTTCCTCACCTATATGTGTCCATATGCTGCACTAACTAATCCATGGTAAAGCTCAATTCTACATTCCATCAAGAAAAGTTAGAAAGATCATGACTTGAGAACTGAAGGATAACACCCCATAGAACTTAGAACATAGAACCCCATAGAAGTTTCTCCAGTTCTGTCAGCAGTTATTATAGGTGAATATTTCTTTCTGCAAATATTTGTCTTCATGGCACCACTCTGGTACAGTATTTGGTACTAGTACATTTTCTATGAAAATTCTTTTGTCCTTAGTATTTAGCAAAGTCACTATTCCATTTGATAACTGCAATTTATCTTGTATTCAAATCAACATGATTAAGAAGATCATTAGAAGAAAAACATTGGGGGAACTTTTTCAGTTCTTCCTGTTAAGCTGATCAGCTTTTTCTGGTAGACTGTGTTGCTTGGCATAGCTGTGAAAGATGTCATTTTTTGACTCAAAGGGTATAAACAATACCCTTGCTTAAGAATTAAATTTCATATTTCCTAAAAGTCTCAGTCTGGACCTTTAATTGGTTAACTGTATGTTCCAGCAGAGTTTCTAGCTATCCACGATGTCAGCTGAAGCAGAAACATAACAGCAGCGGAGAAATTGGTTATTTGTGCCTTCAAATGGCTTCAGATGGGGTAAAGAGCACTCTGTTAGCTTATGTGCTGAGTGACCCTCTTAACCTGGTTAGCGTGGGTAGAGAATGTGTGTGACTGTAGTAAATGGGATTTAGATTTGTGGTTCACCTTCAGGGACTTGGGTTGAGCTGCCAAAGGAGACTCCAGTGACTCCAATGGAAGGTTGCCTTCCCCCACTTTTCTTTTTTTTTTTTTTTTTTTTATTTTGTTTTTCTTATCTTTTTTTTTGTTTGAGATAGATCTGCTAAATGTGCTTGTTTTCAGCTGACTGCCTTACATGGGAAACTAAGATAACTTTTAATTTTTAAACTACAACAGATCTTCACCTATTTCACAGTTTGTTAAATATCTGATTCAGTAAATCATATCATAGAATGCTTTGGGTTGGAAGGGACCTTTAGAGGCCATCTAGCCCAACCCCCTGCAGTGAGCAGGGACAGCTTTAACCAGATCAGGTTGCTCAGAGCCCCAGCCAACCTGACCTTGAATGTTGCCAGGGATGGGGCCTCCACTGCCTCTCTGGGCAACCTGTTCCAGTGCTTCACCACCCTCATTGTAGATCCCCTTCTCTCTGTTACGCTAAAGTCAATTATCAGTATTTTGCTGTGTAAAAATAACAACAGGAGTTACTCTTCTTGCCATGAGTCTGTTGAAAGTGTTTTACCTTAGAATTGTGAATATGTTGCTATTCTTTACCTTCCAGTTCTGTGCTTGTAAAGTAGCTGTTTGACTTGTCAACAGTTTGCGTTGTAGGTTTATTCAGAACATCAAAGTGTATCTGATTAGAGCAGCATAGAAGACTGAAGAGATGATGTCTTTCAATTTTTATTTAAAAAAAAAACCAACAAAAAATAAGGGTTGAGGTTAAACTGATCTTTAATGACAAAATGAGCAAGAGCTATCTGTATAGACAGAAGCCCTTGAATTGGGATACAGGGGATAGATCAGAGAGGGGATGTATGGAAAGCCAGAATAAAGTGAAACAATAGGTAAATCTAAGTGATGTTACTCTGGAGAGTTTTGAAAGGCATGAGGGTCAGTCATGGTCAGTCAAGTTGGACAGGAAGACGGTTATGTGGTTGGTGGGGTAGATGGATAGTGTCCTGATTCCTGGGTAGATTTCTAGGTTCAGGGCAAGAAATGAAGTCTGAAAAGACAGCTTGCTGATCAGCTGCAGAGGTTCTTATATACCTTGGATGACAGAGGGGAAGAACAATACCAGGTGATGAGCATTATATTTGAAGGAGGAGCTGCTGATGACAGTTTGGAAGAGAAAGAAAAAGGTAACATGTAAACTCAGCCCTTTAAAAAAATAAAATGTATAATATTAGCAATTTAGATTAAGTTGAGAATTATTTAGCAGCTTCTGTATTTTAAGAAAATTTTCTGTAATACTGGGTAGCTAAGACTTTTGCAGTGATTCAGTGGTTAATTCAATAGACTGAATTCAGTCATTATAATAGGATGTCCCTTGGTTTTTTTCTCTTCATTGTTCACCCAACTTTGTTAATGAATTTTTAATGAGGATACCGTTCTTTTAAAAATTGTGGGTCTTCTACAATTTATTTGTTCACTGTTGGGCTTAGTGGAATTAGTCCCATGAGTAAAGTTACTTGTGTATGTTGTGCCAGGCTAGAATCTTTCTCAATTTCTTCTATTTATAAGGCAAATACAGAAAAACAACTAACTAAAAATAGGGAGGAAAAATGAGAGCAACATAGACCTATTTAAAAAAAAAAACCAACAAAACCAACAAAAAACTCCCCCAACCAAACAAAAAAACTCAAACAAAAAAAAACAGCAACAAACAAAAATCAAAATCACAAAAAGTAAACCTAGCTGTATGTCTTTTAAAAATCTTATCTATATATTTAAGCATTAATTGTTTTTCTTCATCTTTCAGTTCAACATTTTATTTTTCCATATAGTGTAAAAAGTATTACAGATTTGTGTATTGGTGCAGATATGTGATTGCTGAAGTGAACTCTAAAAGTCTCTTACTGAGTTTACAGTATTTGTTTCAAATGAGAGTTCTTTTCCTCTCTCCCCTTCTTTCTTTGCAGGATGTTTGAGTTCAAGAACTTTTGGATACAGAATTGGTGCAGACATTTAGACTAAGGATTGTAATGTTGTTATTTCTGTTTATTGCTATAAGAAGTGTTGAACTGCAATACGAGTGGCGTATTTACTATTAGCCATAAAATGAAAAATCACCTTCAAGCTTTAAGTTGCAAAATTGAGACGAATAAACATGGTATTTCCTCAAAACAGGGAAATGGTGTTTTTCGAGAAAACTATATCCTGCATGAAATCAATGATATACTAAACTGCTAGTATAACAATTAATTAAAGTAGATATCGGTTATAAAATTCTCATTAAATTGTTCTGTGCAGTCATCGTGTATAATTAAGACCCACAGGAAAACATTTAAAATCCTAATGTTCTCTTTTATTGTATTTGCAGATTCACATCATAGATTTTGATGATGAAAATAACATTATAAACAAAAATGTTCTCCTTCATCAAGTGGGTGAAATTTGGCACATTAGTACTAGTCCTGCAGATAAAGGTGTACTAGCAACCTGCTACAATAAAAGTAAGTCCTTTGTAACCATGTTAAACTTGTTTAAGTGTTTTGATATTTTTGCATGTGCAAAGATTGAACATTAGCTATGTGTAAACACTTTAAAGTGGAGTTATCAACACAAGCATTTTTCAGAACATCTGCTGTACCTTTACCTCGTTTGTCTCGTATCCTTACGTCATCCTGGTTAGAAGTCTACTTTTGCATTCATGCCAAGGAAAGCAGCAAAATAAAAGTATTGTTTGCCTGATTAATGCAAAGCATGGTAAATAAAATATATTCCTGTTATTTTAGGGTTCATTCTTTTTATTGGCTTATATGTTTGCTTTTGAAAGGGGAAGTAAATGTCTTTCAAAACAACATCATGCCAGCTTCAAGTTTTCTTTAAATTTGCAGGTGAAGTTTGTATATAATGTTATTTGTCATATGTTTAATGCAGATATACTTACAGAGAACTATAAATTCTTATCTAAATATCTCATCAGAAACAGTAGGAATGCTCCATGTGCAACCTAAGTGCACAACCATTGAGATTAAGGACCTTCGTGCATTTCTTAGGTGAGGCAGGTGTGAAGATTTTCTGTTATGAGGCTTGAAAAATTCACTTGCATCACTTGGGGAAGGGAGTACTTTTTCTCTCTGACAACCAAGAAATGTGTGCTGTCAATTGGAATAAATATTATTTCTTCTAGTAAGTATTAGTCCATTCTTTCATGGAAATACAGTCCAAGAATACGAGAATAAGCTGGTGAGTTTCAGACGTTGTGCATCTGTGGACAGCTGTAGAGATGTGAGTTCCTGCTGCTCAACCTTGTGGCTATGTTAGAGAAGAAGGTGCCAGGATTGCTCGGTTCTCCTAGTTCTTTTCATTGAAAAGAAAGTGCTAAAGTTCCTTTCACCATTCTTATCCTCTATAATTGTCTTTAAAAGATTCACATAAGTAGAGTAATAAAGAGCTATGGGTATTTTGACTAAGAGAACACTGAAGTGGTATTGGCCTGGTTTTTGATTACTTTTTACTCTCTGGTTGACTTACTGGATAACTTCCTCACTTTGCCAGTGATCCATGGCGAAAATGAGAAAGCAGTCACTGGGCCTGAAATTCTAAGGTCATCTTAGTAATTTTCTGGCTAGTTTCAGAGGAGGATCTGAGAAGGTTGTCTGAAGTCTCCTTTAAAGAAAACCAAAATGAGTTTCTAAGTTTCTTTCTCTAGCCTTTCTGAGTTGACTGCATTTTTTTTTCCTTAAAGAATATTGTGCTGCATGCAATAGTGTGCAACATTTTAAAGAATTTACCTCTTTTTCCCTACATAACTGAACAGCAAGGTGATACGAAATAGCTTATCAAGTCAGTATTTCAAGTATGTAATGTACTATTTAATGTTAACCAGTCTTAATTTATTCAATTTGTATCTATTTTTAAGCTCAAGTATTGTTCTAGAAAGTATGGAGGGAAAAAAAAAATTTGTACTCTTTTCTCAAAAAGGCCTGTATTTGAGTTTGATGTTCCTTATAGCACGTTATAGCAATATTTATATTAATTGAAAATCCTCTTTGGAAGAGAGCTTATCGAGCTTGCTAGAATTGAGCTTCTATCCGAACGCTCTAAATTTCTGTGAGATTTCTGATTTCTGTTATTGGACCTATTAATTCATATGCATGTTTTCTATTCTAGCTTCTTTGTGTTCTGGATTTAGTTTACTTTACCTAGTTTCTGAACATTAAGCTTTATTGTTTGTACTTCATGCATCTCCATTTAGAATCATCAGGCATAAACTTTCTGCAGAAAACAAGATGTGATTCTTAAATGATTATTGATGACTCTAAATAGCAACGTACAGAACAGAAAGCACACAGCATGGGGTTTTAATAATGAGTACTGAGTTTAGCAGACAGCTTATTTCAAGAAGTAATGCAACCAAATTAAGCAATCGAAACCTTTAAAACACTTTATGTATTGCATTTGTTTTGTTATTTTAAGAGGACTCTTAACTATTTTCCTCATTGAAGTACCGGTCAAATGAGATGATGCTGTCAACAAGAGTCGTAGGTATTGTGACCATCTCTTGTGCCTGAGCCCTGTATTTCTGGCATATCTTGACTGTTGTTGAAACTGGGAGATTGAGGAAATGGGATGTGTGTCCATTATTAATAGCTATTATTTAAGTTGCTTAAATAAGTGGTGAAATGTGGCATTGAGGAAGAGTGGAATCATGTCCACTTTGCATTTCATGGCTCGTTGAAATAGGCTAATGGAATAGGGTGAAGCACTCATGAAAAAACTTTGAAATTTCCTCATTTATATTAGGAGAGATACTGAGTTTTCTTTTACTTTCTCACACTTATAGATAGTTAGCATAACCAAGGTATGAATAAGGTCTTATGTTAATTAATGAAAAAAAGATGTAGTAGGTGCAAACAGAAGGCCACTTTTTTTACAGCTTTCCTGTTCTTTGTTTTTTGTCTCAAAGGAGAAGTATGCCTTTCATATAGGAGGTTTGGGGGAATATAATAATGGTTGAACTGAAAGAGTAATACTGTGTACCTACTTTGAAGAGAGATTTTGAGTCTTGATTAACTTTTAAAAAGCATTTTGCAGCTAGTGATACAGAAAAATATTGATTTCTGGATAATTTGTTTGTTTGTTTGTTTTGGTGTTTCAGTCATCTGGACTTGCTGTTTATCAGACCACAGATTAATTCTTTTTTTTAGAGATGACTTATGCAAGATTTCTTTTTAAACATCTTTCCCCAGATTTTAGCTACTCTTCCTTTTTTAAATCATACCATATTTTTAAAATGCAGTGAAAAATACTTCCGCAGTATTGCATTATCATCCCCTGTAAAATTATTGAGACGTTCAAACTCTTTTTTTTTTTTTTTTTTTTTTTTACTTAACTACTTGACAGTTAATACTGCTGTCTCAAAAAGTCAAAGACTACACCAGCAGTCTTGCTGTATGTTTTGAAATACAAGGGATCTGATGTTATTTACTTATCTTTTCTCTTGCAGGGATAAAACTTAGCAAAATAATGTAATATGCAAAGCTTTTTATTAATTTCTGCTGAGTACGAAGAATTGCATAAGAGAAACCAATACTTGTACTCAGCTGGTAATGGTGGGTTATTTGTGGGGTCAAGAATCAAATGCGAAGTTGTAAGCCCTCTGTGTGTGTTTGAGAAGGATCTCGTATAATAATGCTCAGAAGTTTTTACTGTTTTGGTTGACAGAGGCCTTGAATTGATGTAGCGGGGCTCTTAATAAAAAGTTGAAAGATCTTCTTGATGCGGAAGTTCCTATGTTTGCGGTTTTTTGGTTTGTTTTTTTTTTTTTTTTTCCTATCAAAGAAGGCGTTTTAGCTGCTTCTAAGCATGGTGGTGTGGGATTTTACAGATCTGAAGGGGTTTTTTTGTGTGTGTGTGGATATGTATATATGTAAGGTTTTTTCTCCCCTGGTGTATATACAGCATCTGCTTCCAAAGTCATAGTTATGAGGCTTTTTTTTCCCTGAATCATACAAGTGTGTTGTGGTTTAGCCCCAGCCAGCCATCAAGCACCACACAGCCTCTCACTCACTCCCCCTACCCCGATGGGATGGGGGAGAGAATCAGAGGAGTAAGAGTGAAAAAAACCACTCAGTTGAGATAAGAACAGTTTAATAATTGAAATAAGGTAAAAAATAATAATGGTATAATAATGATAATAATAATAACAATATACAAAGCAAGTGATGCACAATGCAATTGCTCACCACCCGCCGACCGATACCCAGACAGTTCCTGAGCAGCGATCGCTGCTCCCCGGCCAACCCCCCCCAGTTTATATACTGAGCATGACGTCATATGGTATGGAATAGCCCTTGGGGCAGTTTGGATCATCTATTCTGGCTGTGCCCCCTCCCAGCTTCTTGTGCGCCTGGCAGAGCATGGGAAGCTGAAAAGTCCTTGACTAGCATAAGCAGTACTTAGCAACAATTAAAAACATCAGTGTGTTATCAGCATTATTCTCATACTAAATCCAAAACACAGCACTATGCTAGCTACTAGGAAGAAAATCAACTCTATCCCAGCCGAAACCAGGGCAAAGTGGGAGACCTCCTTCAAAAGGGGTGATACTAATGTCCCTGTCACTCTCTGGGGGATTTGCAATTTTTTTTTTTTTCCCCCCTGCTTCATGGATGTGTGAAATCTTTTTACGTGTCTGTGACACATATAAGTAAAAAAGGCATAAAGAGGTAGAACTTCAAATGTATATTATTATTATTATTACTATTATTGGTACACCTACTGAAGAGCAAAGTTATGTGAAAAACCTTAACATAATAGCTAGGATTCGATGTCAGTGAAAATTAATTTCCTTGTTGTCCACTAGACTTTTTAAGTGCTGACTTGTGATAAATTAATGTTTTTTTTCCTATAAATAGCTAAGCTTCCAAGTGACCACAATTCAGTCATCATTCTGAGATGAGCTTTTATTTTTTATAAACTCAAGGCAAGATCTGTCACAAATGCCAAATACAGCTTATTTCAACAATTGGAGGCAGACTCTCCACTCTTATTTTTGGCAAACAGGTCAAATAAGACTTACTGCTCTTTTACATAAAGCCTGTCAGAATATTTACTATTTACTGGCATATTGATTCTACAATCTATATAAATTCTTATGCTTTCAAGAAAAGTAACTTCCCTTAAAAGTAAAATAAGGTGGCTTAGACTTGTTCTGAAGAAGTCACAGAGAAATTTAAATCATTGCTGTATGTACAGTTTGAGAACTGTGTTCTCTCAACAATGAATAAAGTTAATTTAAATGCTGCTCTGTATTGTTTTGTTCAAGATACTTTACTAGGGTATTGTTATATAAGTAGGTTTTAAAAAGGGAAAAAACCTTCCTTTCTCTTAAGTCAAAACCCAGGAAAACTCATTTTCCTGTTAGCATCAGTATTTACTGCTTTGATTTCTAATTTTGACGTTGCATCATTAATAAAGCCTTGTTTCTTTTCATTCTGGATGGTGATATTAACTAGGATAATACTGGTTCCAATAGCATTGGAACAAATACATCTTTGGATATTAACCAGAAAGTCCCTTTTCTAGGCCATTTTGTCTTGATATAAAGACAAAACTGTGCAACTATCTCTCCACCCCTCCCCATGCACACACATTAAAAATACTAATTTAGAAAAACTACATAATTGCAAAGGGAAAACTTACTCTACTCAGTTCCTGTCTCGATTATAGTGGTCCTCCCTCCCACCAAAGATGGATATATCACTTAGGGAATTTTATAGTATTACTACTGATGCTATAGGAAGATGATTTTATTATGAAGTGATAGGTTTACTAGTTATGTGTAGTCTTGCCTAACTTTCAGCAAAGATCAGAAGTTTATTATGCTGGAGGCATAGTACTTGCCTATGCTACACATTTCTAATGTACTCAGTGATATTATATGCTAGAAATGTATTAAGCCCATTCCTGTGCAACTCACATTGCTAATAAAAAAGATGTGTAGTTGGTAGATCTAGTAATTGATCAGAGGTGATGTTGTTTTTCTGCTTTTTGTCATTTGCCACCTTTGCCATTAAAAATTGCTTGTCTCATTCAAATTGTAGTCCGGATACAGCCAAAGGATGATAAAACATTAAAACCTGCTTAGTAACAGGTAATGTTTAGTCAGCTTAATTTTTGTATCTCTGTTTTAATAAATGAATATGATTTCCTAGGGTTTGTAAACAAACTATATGGTGGTGGAAGGGGAGATACCAGCGTAGCAATCTGTGAAACTAGTGGCTTTCCTGTGTTTTAGAAATATAATCGAATCCTTCAGATCCATGGTTTAAAATAAAATCCCTGATACATGAGCTACCTATTTTAGGCAGTCATTACACTGAGAGGTAACTTTTTTTTTTTGTAAATGTGTTTGGCAGCTATTTGATATTGTGAGCATTGAAGGAATTAGGAATGCTATGTTTTATCCCAAATTCCTTAACTGAAGGGAGAAAAGTGTGTAAGTGTGTGAAAGAAGCTAGGTATAAGAGGGGAAAAAAAGGATTAAAATATGAATATCTTGGGGATGGTGGAAGAAGGCTTTGTAAAATTAATACTTGAAGTATCTAGATGAATTTATGCATTGTTACGCAGTTTTGTGACATTTTGATGCATCATTTTTCCCCTCTATTGCGGCAAGTCAACTGAATTAAAATAGGGCGTGGGTTTTTTTTATTGGATAGGATAAGATTGCTGCTGGCAGCTTTAAAATAGGTAAGAATTAAGGGGAAAAATTAGTATGGTAGTCTTCTAGCTTTAGAAGTTAAATTAGGTTGTTAAAGTTCACTATGATACAGATTAAAAAAAAAAAGGATTGTTGAGAGAAGGGTACAATGCTCAGAGGGTTTTGGGTGGTGGTAATAAAGGTGGCAATAAGCTAGAGTGTTACAGTTGCATTTTAATTGGTTAATGCTTAATCTCTGAAAAGTTACATGGGCTTATTTGCTTCTGATATTTATTAATATCTTGAAGTTATATTCAACAAAGCAGAAATCAAATAATTTGCTTCACAGTGGCCCAGAAGTAAAAGGGGGAATGGTGTATTTAGTGGAAAATCCCATCAGAACAATTCTAGGCGCTTTACACCTTCCTTCTTTTTTGCTATTCTGACTAGCTGTAGTCAGTTGACTATTCATTTTTTACTCTCTTTAAAATGTGACAGGAATGATGCTTTTAAAAATGTGAATAAGAAAGGTGACAGTAATTAAGGAGATTATAGCATCTTAGTAGAAATGCACTTTTAAATATCAGAAAATAATAATGATGGAGTGGGGTGAGGGTCAAGAATGTACCCTCCAAATAAAGATATAAACCAATGACAATAATGGTACACTAAATGTAATAAGAAGTTTAAAAATGAAGATAAATTAGTCTTCAGATGTGCAAGAAAATGGTAGCCATCCAAGAGCTCTATTCACCTGCTAAGGGAAAAGTCATTTCATGTGTTTATCACTACTTAAAGTTTGAAAGAAGCCTTGTTTCACTCTTCAAAAGAGCATCTCAGCCTACACGAGGATAAATGTTTCATTGTGATGAGGTGAAACGCTAAAGACCCATAGATCACGCTAGAGCGCAGTTATTTGGGAACCAGAACAATGAAAACCTGACAAAGCCCTAGACTCCGCTGGAATATGTTCCATATACGGTCTTGGTATTGCTGAAGTTTCAGACTACAGGACGGGAAATAGGAAAGCCATTTGAAATTACTTCTGAGGCAGGGAGAAATACCAACAGACTAGAGTGTATCTAATATCATTTTTGTATGTAAAGTAGGTGATGGAAGCCTCAGATCTAGGGTTGGCTGAAAAAAGTGGGATCCCCAGGTTAAGATGAAGTTAACTTCATCTTAACCAAGGGAATACTTGGAAATACGTCAATTCCTGAATGATGCCCTCTTTGTCAGTCTAGTTTATAATAAGCTATCATCGTGTGTTTGAAAAATTTACTAATTGGGTGGATGCGCAGGGATGGGCACAGGCTGTATGTGTGTGTCTTGTGTATGCTTTATTTCATGTAGAACTTCATTTTATTCTGCTCTCCTGTTTATACATCCCTCCCCTTCCCTCACCTGCCACTTTAGGATACTGTTAAAATGGAGGTGGACTATTTCCTAAAGACTTAGAAAGTGCTGTAGAAAGTAAATTTCAGTTACATCGTTAAAGGAAAAGGGAATGCAGAGGGCTTTTTCTGTAGGCCATTTGAGGGGTTTTGCAGCCATGTCAGTTTTGCCAGCAATGGATGGCTCCTTCCTGAATGCCTTGAATGTCATCTGCACAGCAGAGTATTTGGTAAAAGGGGTGAATGCTCATGATGGTGTGTTTGGGGAAAACTGTAATTCTAAAATAATCATTTTGATAAATATAAAGGGAACTTTTAGTCCAATAGTTTCTACTTGTATTCAGGTTTTGCAAAGAATAAACTTTAGTTATATCCTATAAGCTAGAATAAAAACTCAGATTTATGCATTGCTGTGCTCTCATCTATTTAGAATGTCTGTGAGAAACTAGTAGTTTGTTTAAATTTTGATACTATGTAATAGCTAGTTACTCGGGTAGTTACTGCATTCTCATACATGTTCTACAGATGCTTAGAAGAGATAGTAAAAATGTTTGAGAAGTCAAGGGGGTAAGGCAAACTGGTGGGTTTACATGAAGTGATGGGAAGACACAGGGGAGGAAATAGAGAAATGATCCAGACCAAGAAGTCTGCATTGGTGGAAAATATAGTTTGTTGGTTGAACCTCTAATTGGATCTAGGTAGCTATCTCCATTACTGTAAAGGTGAGTCTTTAGGAAGTGATTAAAAGCAGCTATTTTGGTGTTTCTGCTGCATGCAGGTGAAGGATATATTTTGGGGGATGAAAGTAGATGACCATATCTCATGAGCATAACTGTAGGCAATGCCAATGTACTGTTAACTGTCACACATCTGATAGGAAAATGCTTGCTGAAAGACAAGGTGAGGGAGTGAAGGAAATAGTAAAACTGGAGAAATAAGGAAATCCTGAAGGAAGGAGATCTCAAAAGTAAATAAGGGATATATCACTTAACAGACAGGTGTATGGCTGCAACCAACAAGGCTGGTGAAGGGTCTGGAGCACAGGCCTTATGAGGAGCGGCTGAGGGAACTGGAGTTGTTTAGTCTGGAGAAGAGGAGGCTGAGGGGACACCTTATCGCTCTCTACAACTCCCTGAAAGGAGGTTATAGTGAGGTGGGTGTTGGTCTCTTCTCCCATGTAGTTAGCGATAGGATGAGAGGAAATGGGCTCAAGCTGTGCCAGGGGAGGTTTAGACTGGAAATTAGGAAAAATTTCTTCATGGAAAGAGTGGTCAAGCATTGGAAGAGGCTGCCCAGAGAGGTGGTGGAGTCACCATCCCTGGAAGTGTTCAAAAAACGGGTAAATGTGGCACCTGGGGACATGGTTTAGTCTAGTCTACCCTTAATTGGTTTAGTGTGGACTTGGTAGTGTAGGTTAATGGTTGGACTGGATGATCTTAAAGGTCTTTTCCAACCTAAACGATTCTATGATTCTATGATTTGTGAGAAAGCAAGAAGGTACAAAGTGGTACGCAGCCTTTGGGCAATCAGTTCTGTGGAAGGCTGTAGAAATGTTAATGAAGTAAGATATGGCCCTTAGGTGTTAGCATTTTGTAGGTGTTTCTGTACCATTTAGTGTGTGTCAGTGGAAAAATCTATTATTGTGACTAAATGCCTGTTCTATTTTTTGTGATCAGTGGTTTCTTTTTTGCATTTTCTTTCCTCTTCACCTATTGCAAATCCCCCTACTTTCCTGAGACCTTATGTTCTTCCTCCTTTCCATGCTACCTACTGAAATGATCAGTGAAATAATTTGTTGATTCTGAAATTGTTGAGTCTAACTTTTAGCTTTGATCTTGCTGTAAGATGAACAGCGGCCTGGAGACTTCAACTTCTTCTTTTACTGTTTCAAACTGTGCTGGCAAACTAAACAAGATGTTTATGCTGGTTGTTTATGCAACTGTGAACTGGGTTGCAAGAGTATTTTCTCAGTCACGAGAGTACCTTTATGTAATTGAAAACTTGAGAATTAGAATGTGACATAATGGGCCACAAAAAATAACAGCATTAAAGTCTGATGTTTGGAATGATTTACTTTAATGATGTCAAGCAGGGTGGGAGCAGGTGTGGAAAGTATATGTGTGTGAGCTATATCAACACTGAAGATTATTTAAGAACAAAACAACGCTTACCTGCTAGCTTCTGAAGGATAAAGCCTGCTGACTGTAAGAATCTTAGCATTGAATAATCAGGTTTTGGTATCAGACAGTTGTCTGCTCTTGTTTTACTGATTGCATCAGTATTGCTATAATGATAATTTTTGCTGGAAACCGTAACCCATAGAGTAAAATAAATAGTCTCAGGATATTAGACTGAGATTTTTTAAGGTTATATATGTATTCCAGTAACTTGAACATAGCCGTGGCATTGACCTAGGGACTGACTTGCAGTAGTGCATACTGTTGAACTGTTAGGATGCTTTCTGTGCAGTTGTGGTGTGGGCCACCTAGCACTTTCAGGCAATGATGCCCAGAGGTAGTCCAAGAACCTCATGACCAGTTTGAGTGTGGCTGCCTCCTTTCAGCTTACCCTGTTAAAAAAACATGGAGCTTAACTGTGCTAGCTAGCCTCAGGGCTAGGGAACTGTACCTGCCTTTATTTTAAGTGAGTTGCCAAAAAGTAAAATAGCTGTTATGGTTCTCTGTTGCAGGTTGTTATAAAATACACAAACTGTTGGTTTTGGAGACTGGGTTGCAGGGAAACATGCAAGTACTCCATAAATTGGACAATAGTCATGATAAAGATATATATGAAATAAATTAAGGTATGAAGATAATGGTCAAGAATTGCTGTTTGGCTGATTGCAATGGTATGGTCGCAGCTTATTCCACAAAATTGAGAGAAATAATTTTAAAGATAATTTGGTCCTTCTAGAGAAGAGGGTATTTTGGAACAGAGTTATCCTTTTTGTATAGCATTTATACAGTGTCTAGTGGTATGAGGTGGTCATGTTATGATTAGGATTGCTAGGCATTGTGTAGGTATGTCTTAAAGAATGCTGATGAATTAAAAAGAAAGCTTCACACTTCTCAATTTGAAATGAGTGTTTAATTACTGGGTATTAGGTGCATACATTCACTGAGGCAAGATATTTGACTAACAATGATAATTATCTAATTTATCTTGGAGCTCTTGTTTCTGAAAAGGGTACTTTTTTTCTAGCTGCTTTCAGATGCCAAATTCTGAATTAGGTGGTGGGCCAGAGCTCTTTGCCAGCGTGGTCATTTCTGAGTTTATAGAAAGGTTCTGAGTACTCTGAGGTTTAAATGTTCATGCCTTGGCTAATTAAAAGGGAATAATTTGAACTCTTAAATATAAATGCCAATAAATTATATAGAATGTACTGAAGAATTGTTTTAGGAGTTGCTTGTGATTCTCTTTTACCCACACTTTTCATAATTGAATGATCTTCAGCAGAACTTTGAGAGAAACTGTTTGTGGGTTTTTTGGTGTTTTTTTTGTTTGTTTTTTTTTAAAAAAAACAGCTGACATATCTTGTTCTTGATGACATTGAGACCATAGGCAGTCCTGAGGAAAGATGCTGGTGTCATGTGCTGTCTGGTACTTCTGTCATCCTTGAAGTGTGTGAACTTGGTCTCATCAATGACAATTAAAAAATGACAGCTGTTTTGAAGGAAAGCAGTTTTTCACAGAATGCTTTATCGCGTGCTGCTTGGAGAATAATACTCATCGGTTACTCCTCTTAGAGTTTTCTTCTTAAAAATTCCTGTGGGAACAGGGGGTGAACGACACGTTATATACGAGTACACATGGAAATGCAGGGACAAAAAGAAAGATGTGAATGTGTATTCTCGATAGATTTGGGGTTTTTTAAGCTGATAGTCACAGATCTTTAAAACATTAGGAAGAATACTTGTCACCTTGTTCTTTGGGTGTCTTATGTACTAGTTCATGAAGGAAATTCTTAAATCATGTATAAAGAAAAGTATTAGCAGGAAAATCAGCCCTAAAATGTTTAAATGCCCATTAATATCTGATTACTCTCAACTGCTGCTGGAAATACACCATCAGGTGAAGGCAAAATGAACATTTAAATAGTTTAACTTGCATGTTCTACCTCAAACTACACTTATTGCTGTACTAACACGACTAACATAATTGTGTGGTGGCAGTGTACAGACAAATTTAAAGTTATTTTATCTTAGTGGTGTATCAACATGTCTTACCAAGCATTTGACTTAGGACTTCTATTCCTAGCTTTCCCTGTCTTGCACTTGTAATGTTTGTTCTAGCTGTATTTGTTACAATTTACTGATAAAAGGTAATACCTTTTGAAACATTTCTGAATTTGCATAAGATCAGCAAATGGAGCTCTAGAAATGCATTAACATTTTCATTTGTTAAACTCTCATTACCAGTTTTAGCAGTTGAAACAACCAAAAAGCATTAGTGATTTTTAAATTCCATTTTCTGACATGTGAAATAAAATTTCTTACAACAAAGAAAATGGGTCCCCAAGAAGGCATAAGCCCTGATGCTCTAAGGCCTAGGGTTTTGATAAATTCAACACTGCGAATAAGGGTTCCTTCAGACTTGGTGCATCTTGGTTATATTCCAGTTTCACAGATGTGAAGCAAATTACTTCAGAGATTTTGAAATTTTTAAAAAATATGAAGTAGGCACACCATATGATCATTTTTAATTCATTTGTACTTTGAGTGGTATACATGCTTATGTTAATGAAAATTTATTACATACTATTGCAGATTCTTAGGCAGACTTGTTACATGATTCTATGATTCTACGATTAATAAGCATCTATTGTGCTGATGGCATCAGTATATGCCATTGTATCTGTTCTGACTCGTATTTGTTGCTAATGAAACTAGAGATTTCTTTCAAAGGAGGGAAATGTGATTGCAGTCAATTGCAGAACTGTTTAAAATCTAAAACAGCTGTCAGTGAAGGTCTCTCTTGTATATTTATAAATGCAAAAATTTTGAAAATGAGTTTGTGAAAGGAAAGAGGATCATTGTTTTGTTGGGTTTTTTTTCTTCCATTCCCTTCATAAAAGCAAGCAAACCAAATCCTATTTTTTGCTCATATCCTTTCAACATTTCCCCCCTTAAATCAGATCTCCTTGTCTTGATGACTAGATAACCAGTGAAGCTAGCATCCAAGGATGTGTGTGCTGATGAAGGAAAGGCTATTGATCAGTCTGTTTTCAGACTTCCATTTTTACTGAGCAGCTATTTAGCTTCAGTGACTAAGAAAAACTTTGAGCAATTTTAAATAAAGTACAGTTTTCCATAAAAATTTGCAGTTTACAATATATGGGCAATATTCTCCATCTCATGCTCCTCCATAATAATGGGATTATTTGCAGTTCACCTGAATGTAGTAATAAGATTACTTGAACTGTTGGGAAAAGTAAGAATGTCTTTGGTGCTGTAAATTAATCCATGTGTGTGTTTCATTCCTTGTCTGTGCCTTCCTTTTGTTTTGAAATGTGGCTCGTTTAAGAATTGGTTATCACAAAACATAGTACTAATTCCTGTCCATTTATGCATTGGGGGTTGAGAGGAGCAGATGGAGAGCTGCTGAGATACCATTTCTACTTATCTCCAGAATAGATCAGGAGGAAAAGGAATGTAGTTATCCTGATTTGATTTTTCAGGATAATCTTTCCCTGTAAAGAATTAAAAATTTTCTTGGACATAACTATTGGTTCTGGTGGAAAACCTATTGGGGGGGGGGGGGTGGGGCAGGGAGGAAGGAGTGACAGAACCGTCTTCTGTTTGTTAGTGTGAACTATTTTTTGGTATGGAGTGGATCGGTGAGATGCAGCAAGGCATTTTACCTTCATGCTGCTGTTTCTGTGAAAGTTAACCTTAAGTATATAAGAACTACCTTTATTTTTTCCTTCCCCATGGAATAATGCCAACCTGTTATCAGACCAATTATTCGTTCATCTGTACCAATATCATGACTCCTATGGCCGCAACAGGAGATTCTATGTAGAACAGCGTAGACAGGTTTATAGACAGGTCTCTAATCCCTTTTTGAACTAGTTGAGACTGCCATCTGCCACAAACTTTTGTAACATCAATTTTCAGTCTACTACTCACTGGCCAAACTCCCCACCCTTTCTTTTTAAACTTCTTGTGCTGTTTCAGTGAGTGCCACTTCGTTCTAAGATTGCAAGATTTGGCCTGTAATAGCAATTCTTTCACCTTGCCACTGCTTTTCTGTTTCTGTAAACTTGGGTCATGTTCTTCCCAAGGTATTTTCCTTCCAAAGGAAATATTTCCAATCTGTTGAACATCTAATAAGACAGTTGTTCCATCATCTTCATTTATGTTGCCCTTCCCCAACTCTGCTATGCCCTTGTTTTGATGCAAACACCAGAATTGCACTCTCCGTTTGAGATAAGGGCATATCGAGTTTTTATGGGGCTGTGAAACAATCCTTTATTTTATTCTCGGTGCCCTTTGTAAGGATGCCCAATGTTTTGCTGGCTTCCGTAGCTACTGCTGCACATTAGGTCAAGAGAACTGTCAGTCTTGACAGAGAGCTTTTCTGAGTTGTAACTACCAGTTCTGAGTGCAGCATCACATCAGGATGGCTTAAATTATTTTTCTCCACATGTACTAACTAACTTTTGTATACAGAGAAGCTCATCTGTCACCTTTTTGACCACCAAGTTTTCTGCGGTCCTTCAGTTATTCTCAGCTTTGGCATGGCGTGGAATTACCCACAAGGGTCAACTCCTGTAAGAGTAGGAGTTGACACTGTGACACTAATAACGCTATTTGGGGAGCTCACGGTGGAATGCCTCTTCTTTTTTTAACTTTAGCCTTTGAGATAAATCCTTGGGTTAAATCCATGGGATAAAGCTAGATGAATTCCTCTCGCTAGGAAGAGGAAAAATAAAATTTAAAAGCAAAATCTTTATCAAGCATAACAATATTGAGATTCTTTTTTTTTTTTTAAGTTAGGTTGTTACGACTGCAACAAAAATAGATTCTATGTGTAAAGTGGGTGACTAACAAAAGCAGCACTCTTAAAGTTGGTTGAAAACCTTTCCCAGGCCATTTTGAAATTAAATACTTGAAAAATAATTTTTTATGTTGCTGTCATCTTCTGTGTGTTTGCTTGCCCTTGCTTCTCTTAAGAATTCAATTTCTTATTCAAATCCATTGAAATATATATGGAAACCTATTTATTTTCTCAGTGCAAATGTGTTTTTCAATTCCTACAAAAACAGGTTCTGCACTTCCGTTACATGTAGGGATGTACAAAGCCACCAGAGGGCAAAAGAAAGTGCAGAAGGCCGTTGTCTGCAACTTTACACATGCAGGCTGGCATGTGTACAAACGCACATCTTGTTTTTCTGTTTTCCTTTTCCAAACAAGATAGGTGCCACTATGCAGTGGTTATGAAGACCCAATATAAATAGCTTGGGTTTGTAGATCCAGAACATACAGACATACAAACACAAAACTGCTGTTTAGTTTTGATGAAAAGGAAAATAAAGTTTGCATTTGAAATCCATTAATTTAAAACACTAAATCTGCTATGAGTTATGGCTGTCTGGTGCATTGCACTTATCGCACAGTAAACTTGTGTATTAAAAAAAACTTCCTGCAGAGAAAATTCATCAGTAAGGGTATTGGAAATAACGCTGCTGGTGATGCTCTCAACTGCTTAGTGTTGAAGACAGCAGGTGACACTGACTTCACTGGTTTCACTTTCCTGTGCTGTAGTGAAAACAGTCCATGTAGGGAAATCATTGGCACAGCCATGTGATATGCTACAGTCATTAAAATGGGGAGGAAAGTTGAATGCATCTCTCTTAAGTATTCCCTAGTGCTCTTCTCAGCAGTACTGGCAGGATGTACAGAAGAAAGTTTATTCCCATAGGTTGAGGGAAGAAGTAAATGTGATTGGTGTTCTCCTAGTGTTCTTTGTAGCTTGTACCTGTTGTTTTTCTAGAAATTCTAGCTGTTATATGTAACCTGTAGTGTTCCTTTCTGAGTACTCTTCAATAAGGTTTTAAGTGAAATGATTGACTATGATCCATATGATGGAAAACCACAACAGAAGTGAAGGGCTTGAGAAATTGTTCTATGTTAATTGCTTTTCAATTTTGAAGGCCTCTCTGTGTAGATGTATATTGAGTTCGGTCCACGTGACAAGTAACATAGCTGTGTTATCTGTCTGTGCTACAGTCTTACTCATATGTAAGACTGCTGTAGGAGTCAAGCTCAGTAGTGTCCTAGCCAGTGTGTAAGAGCAGATACATAGGGAAAAGTGTAAGAACTGGCAGAGCATATATAATAAACTTGAAGCACAGATGCTTGTTATCCCTTGATTTAGGATTTAATCTTTTTTTGACAACTGTTATCAGGATAATTGTAACATTTGTGCTATAAAGCAAAATAGAACTAACGTCAGAAAGAAGAGGGAGGAGAGTGACTGAAATTGAAGTATTATAGGATGGTCATGATATTGAAAAGAGTGCTTCTAAAATACAGAAAGTGGATAAAATGCTTCTGAATTAGAACTGTCACTGGAAGAGAATCTGTTGAATTATCAGACTGCTCTATCCTTCAGCATTAGAAGGTTTCATTTTTCTACACCCCCCCTTTTTTTTTTAGATTAGAACAAGAAAAACATTTTTTTCTTCTCCAATTTCAAATAGCTTTTTAACTAAAAAATTTCAAATATTGAACTGAACTAGTATAATAAACTGAAAGAAAATGTGTTCTTTCTCCATCTCCAATCAATGCTATTGTTGCAGTAAACATGTATCTGCGAAATGTTAAGGTCTTATAGTACATGTTTAGGCATTCTTGTCCAACTAGCTTGTTAAATAAGTGAAATTTAGAAGCTTCCTTTTCTCTGGTTTATATTAGACTTCAGAGTTATTAACAAATCATGCAGGTGAGACCAAGTGTAATGTGCAAGTTCTTTCCAGTAAACATCAAGACATTTTGCGACTTCACCTTTTTCGCATTCCGTTTTCTATGGCCCTCTTTCTGCCATGGAAAGATAGCTTGCTTTAGCTTCCCCATATCCCATCTTTCTTGGAAAGCTGGAGGGGCTGAAGGAGAGTCATTTTCTTCATAGACTCTTAAGAGAACACTAAAGATTTTTTAAATTTTTTTTTCTTCTCCTATTGACTTGTATCAACACCACAATTCAAGTTCTAACCATGTCTTAAATATTTAACCAATTGATAATTTTTTGATAAAGTAGCAAATCTAAAGTTCAGTCTAGTCATCTGATAACACTAAATCTGTAGTGTATTCTCTACCGTGCTTATGTGAGAACATAGAATCATAGAATCGTTTAGGTTGGAAAAGACCTTTAAGATCATCCAGTCCAATCATTAACCTAACATTACCAAGTCTTCCACTAAACCAATTAAGGGTAGAGTAGCAATTTCATGTTTCCTGGCTTGGTGGCTGGATTATTTTTTAATGAAAGTAAAAACTAGGATTCATCACATGTTTCAAGTTTTTCAAGACTATTATAATTTGAGGGTTTTTCCCCTAATTTTTAGGTGCTAGTTTAAAACCTTAATTCTCTTGGCGTGAGTGTTTTTTAAAAGGAAACCGTTCTCCAGCTGGTCAGCTCCCTGTGTGTACTGCAGCATGAGGTTATTCCTCCCCAGGTGCAAGGCCTTGCGTTTCACTTTGTTGAACTTCATGAGGTTCGTGTTAGTCCATTTCTCCAGCATGTTGCAGTCCATCTGAGGTTCCCTGAGGTCATTAATTAAGATGCCAAACAGTACTGGCCCCACTGTCAGTCCCTGGGATATGCCTCATGCCACTGATCACAACCCTTTGAGAATGGCAGTTCAGCCACTTTTCAACCCGCCACGTTGTCCGCTTACATGTAGCATGTACAAGTACACTTCATCAGCTCCTCTGTGAGGATGTTATGGGAAACTGCACCAAAGGCTTGTTAAAGTGAAGATAAATAATATCAAGTACTCTCCCCTTGTTTACCGAACCTGTATCTTCAATTTAATTTTCATTGCAGAATGCTATCATATTGGTCAGGCATGATATCCCCTTCATAAATCTTTGCTGAGTACTCCCAGTCACCTTATGTTTGAAAATGTTTTCCAGGTTCACTTAATCTGTCAGCTTCTTAGGGACCGAGTTGAGGCTGTAGATCCTCCTTCTTGTCCATCTTAAATATAGGAATGATGTTTACTTTCCTAAAGTCCTCAGGAACCTCTCCTCATCACTATGACCTTTCAAAGATAATTGAAAGTGGCCTCATAATTATGTTGGCCAGCTTCTTCAGCTCTTGTGGATGCATCCACTCAGGTCCCCTTTATTTAAATACTCCCTAATTTGATGCTTCTCTATGGAGGGTGAGTCTTTATTGCTCCAGACTTTCCCACTGACTGATCTTGGGGACCTGGGATCCCTGAATCCCAAAGGTAGTAAAATCCAGGGGGCAGAAAACATTCAGTACTTTGGACTTTTCTGTATTCTCTGTCATTCTCTGCCCCATTCAGCAATGGACCTATGTTTTCTCTGGTCTTTCCTTTCCTGCTGGTATATCTGTAGAAGCCCTTCTTGTTGACCTTTGTCTCTTGCCAGATTAAACTCCAGATGAGCTTTGGCTTCCTCACCGCATTCTTGTGTGATGCGATACTGTTTCTATATTCTTCCCAAATCACCTGTCCGTTCTTTCACCTCTTGTACACTTTCTTTTTATGTTTGAATTTAGTCAGGAGCTCTTTGTTCACCTATGCAAGTCTCCTGCCACTTCTGTTTCACTTCCTACTTACCTGGATGGGCCATTCTTGAGCTTGGAGGAGGTAAACCTTGGAAATCAACCCACTCCCCTGGATCCCTTTTCTCTCCAGGACTGTCTTCCATGAGATTCTTCAAAGCCGATCCCTGACAAGGCCAAAGTCTGCTCTCCTTAAGCCCAGGGTGATGTGTGATTCTGCTATTTGCCTTGTTCCTTCATGTCAGGGAATAAGATGAACTCCTCCGTCTCATGATCTTTGTAGCCCAGGTTTCCCCCAACTTTCATCTCTCTGACCACTTCTTTGATATCTGTAACTGTGAGGTCCGGGGGAACACCTTCCCATTGTTGTCTCATTGATGACCAGTGTTAGACAGTTATTATCAATGCATTGCAGAAACTTACTGTATCCTGCTGTGTTTCCTTTCAGTAGACATTGAGGTGGTTAAAGTCCCACACAAGGACCAGGCCCAATGAATATGAAGCTCCTTCTTGTTGTCTGAAGGTCGTCTTCTCTTTTACTTCATCCTTCCTGTAGCAGACACCCACTGCAATGTTGCCACATTGGTCTACCTTCTAATCCTAAACCATAAACTCTCAGTTGGCTCTTACCTATCCCTCCACAGAGCTCCAGACATTTCAGTCACTGTTGTTCATAAAGGCAACTCTTCCCTTTCACCTTCCTATTCTGTCCTTCCTGAATAGCCTGTGTTCATCCATGCCTCTCTGACCCCAGTGAGATTGTACATCCCAATAAGAGTGTGCATTTGGAATAAACATAAGGCATATTTAGTCGATACTAGCAAAGTATCTCTGAGCAGAAGATTTCACCGTGGGATTGCTTAGGGCTTAAAAAAACCCGCCAAGGCTTTTATGGGTTTGTTTCTATTTAGCTGTATTTTCATGTTTTTTCTGTTTAGATTATAAGCTTTTACGGAAGAGCTATATGTTTTTCACCAGTCTAGTTCAATAAAAAAATTTATGGTGGGGTTTCTGTCCTATGAGCACTTCTGAGCTGTAAACAAATGAGGAGAACTGAATTAGTCATTAGCAGCCAACTGCAAACAACATATATTGTTTGAATGCCCCAAGTTGAGAAAACTGGTGACTAGCATAGGGCAATATTTATTCTTTTTCTTTCTCTGGCCTTTCTGGAGGTACTAGCTGTTGATATCTCGAGGTGTCAGGTAAGTGGAATTCAGCTTAAAACACCCCCACGAGTAACTTACGTTTCTTGTATTAGTAAAACCAGCTTTCTTATCCTAGCGTTTGCAACTGACTTCGCAAACAGAACATCTAGCGATACTGTATCTAACTACTAATTGTTTCTAATTATTATTTGTTTCCATTAACTATTTGTGCTTGATCTGTGAGCACGTCTGAAAGTTAGCTACCCAAATTGGACAGATAATGTGAAGATTTAAGCAGCTTATGAATCGGATCTAAGTTCTGAATCACAAGCCATTGCTGGAAGAACGTTGTGTGTGTCAATAGAGTGGCCGCACATCTGTGTGTCTGTTGAGGTAAAGTACGAAGTGGAGACTGCGAAAGGCTGGTATAAGGGGTAGTGAACCCACCTTTTCAAATCAAGCTAGTGGTTAGAACTTGATCCAGCAAGCCTGGGGCAGCCACATAAGCTGCTCACATTGGATATAGTGACATTTGTCCTGTTTGAAGTAGATTTCCATGAACTATCAAGTTATTATTTGTCTTTGGAACTCCTATGGAATAGAATGGGAAAACTAAAGGTTATTTAAATAGAACACTGAATGTGCAACTGTCTTGAGGTGCCTGATTTGATTGTGGGATAATTGGTTTGCAGCTCCCAAGTATAGTGTAGTGTTTTAATACCTCATTGAAACATCAGGTGGGAACCTGAGTGCATTGCTGTCATCTAGCCCTGCTTAAATGACAGCTGCTGTGGCTTTGTTGGTGGTAGACATGAGTGCCTCCATGAGACTCCTGCTTTTGCTTTGCCTGTTTTTTGTGTGTAGAAGTCTCAGTGTTGATAATGGTGTTCAGCTTCACTAGCCTTAGTGACGATGGAAGCCAACATGTAAATATGCTTCACTGACTTCTATTTGTGTATTGTGCCGCCCTCCTCAGCACAGGGTTAAATCTCACAGTGTTTTTTATGTGCCCAGCTGATACCTTGCTTCTTGTATGGCTCCCACTCTTGCAGTTATGGTGTGCTGGTGGCAACAATAGGAGGAAGATTATCGCAAACAAACAAAAGCACGTAGCTAGTGCTAGTTTCTCCATTCTTTTCTACTCTTAAAATACTTAGAGAGATGTATCTGAGGTATCAAACAAGCCACAAGTCATTGTTGTGACTTATGAGACCTGGTCACATGAAGTGTCAGAAAGAAAGCATGCACTATTTGTGCTGCTGAGCAGCTTTTACAGTGTTGTAGCCAAATTCTGCCTGAAGGGCAAAGTTCAGCTCATCAATATAGCAATGGTTGCAGTTCTTCACTTGGGCTGTCCCCATATGGCAGAGTTCCAGACATGCAGTCAGTAAATTTTGAGCTCCCTCAAATAGATATATACCTGCAGATCATATCCCTCCAAAAAAGGTATGTGCTGGAACATTGTCTCAAATCATCTCTGGATAGCGTAAGAAACATCAGACTATAAAAAAGTGCAATTTATGTCTTCTCAAATTTTTCAGCCTGCTGACTGCCTGCTTTCTGCGGGTTCTGTCTCCTGTTTCCATACAACGTGATGGGTTTACCTGTCTCTCCCTGTCATACCCCATGCCTTCACACACTCTTAGATCATTGTCTCTGCGTTACTGTTCAGCATGTGAGGTTTCTAAAACCTCCTTAGACATGTGTGTATACTATGCAAACATAGCAGCCTGTTGTCTAGGGACCTAAGCTGTATCTGTGTTGTGTTGGTGTGCAGTAAATGTGAATTTATGGTCACCTGTGATCTGCATGCTAACAAGAAGGCTGCTGTTTATGCAGTGCTTTGTACACGTTGGAGTAATGAGACAACAGCTAAGTATGGAAGATGTCCTGTGTACGAATATGTCTGGACTGTTGCATGTTACTGTTTTTCTACTAATTATTTCTACTTTCAGCTTCACTTGAAAACATACTTCTGTTAGGGTACGGAGTGAGCTGCTGTGTTGTGTTTCTGCCCTGTTTTTGTGTTTATATTTTTCAAAAATCAAAGGCTATCTTTTGGTAGCTAAAAAGTGCATCCGAGTGACGGAAGGAAAAATTAAACTGCCTGCAACTCTTTATTCCTACATATATCTCACCCCATGTATTTCAGAAATATATAAAATGAAAGACTACACAGGCTTTTAGCACAAAAGGTTAAATTCTTAACCCAGAAAAAAGAGTGGTGTGTTGTTTTTCCCCCCTCTCCTTTTGCCTGTGAAGGACATGTTGTCAAATAAAGGGGATGTGGTTTATCTTTTTATGAATTGACTAAAAAGGCTACAAGGTTATTCTTTTAAAAAAAGGTGCATACTTGAATCATTTTGGGGTTTATTTCTTCATTTTATTAAACTAGGAGAAGGATGTTTACATTCATTAATAAGGAAGAGTGCTAACTGTTTGTCAGTGGTAAGAAGGAGGTTTCTGAACACTACCTGCTTGTTCCTGTCATACCGAGAGCATTAATGGGCACCAGCTGGGCTGTAGCTATAGCAGCTTCACCACTTCAGCCTTGCACAGCAAGAGCTGCTGTGGCAATGCTGCAGAAGGGCCTCCTGTGCAGATTTAGGAAGTACACACTTCAGTTGTTGTTCCCTGGGCAACAGAATAACTGCAGCCAGCTGGCTTTGCACCACCTGAGCTGATCAAAGAGCAAACCCTGTCAGGCACTGATACTTCAGCTCCTCCAGCTTCAGTGTGAATGTCTGCAGGCGGTGATGTAGGAAGCATTGTCATTCGGGTTTCAAGGTTAAACACAGGGGAATGAAGTCGAATGACAGCGGAAAGTAAAATGAAAACATCCTTCCTGTAGATACTACCATCTGATGTGTGTAGCTATTGATTATAGAAAACTAATTTTTAAATACCAAGTACATACCTGTAAGATGTGTTTTGAAATGATTCAAAAAGAGAACAGGAGACTAGCAATAACTGGCTGGAATATATTCTTTTGGGAGAATGAAAAACAGTCAAGGGTGATTTATCATATGTGTTTAGTTAAGAAAGACCATAAAGAATGATTGAACACAAAGATTAAAATGCTTTGTGAAATTATATAATTAGGGAGGACTGAGCAGAGCTGGATCTGGTCTGCTTTGGGTGACTGCTGTAAGCTTCTGACAAGTCAAGACTGCAGTTGTATGTGTGCCACTGCACTACAGTGGCATGGTAGGCTTTATTCAGCAAGTGGTGCCAGAAGAATGAAAGGTAGATGATTGAACAGCAGTGAACTGTAATGTTGGCTGATGTGGACCTGTATAATTGGGGTCAGAATCCACTTGAGTCTGTTGGATGGGGGTTGGGAGGGGCAGGTGATAGTATTTCTTGTGTGTCCATTTACCTCTATTCTTACACTTTTCCCTTTATATTATGGCAACACTTACTTAACACTTCACTTAAGAGGGTGGTTAACTTCTTAAAATCCTGTTTTAAACTTTGTTGTCAAATAATAAAGATTGATGTTGTTTTTAATTACTCCTCTTAAAATAAGTTTCTCCTTTATTTTTTCTAATGTCTCTATTTACAGCCTGTAAAAGATACTAACTTCACTTGTGGAGAAATTACTCTAGCAGGTGAACTGGTGGCAGGCAGAATATGGATAAGCAATAGTACTTACTGACTTTTATCAAGTTCTGGGTGTGCCTCAATCCACACCTGGAAGAGGAAGGCAAATGGAGCTGGTGGGTTTCTGCACATACTCAGACCTCTTTGCTGAAACTGCAAAGTATTGATTAGCATCCACACTTCTGATGAGGATTTGTTTTTTGTATTCCATATATTCATTTTATTTTTCTATTTCATATTGTTTTGGTAATAGTTGACTGATGGAATAGTCTCCAAAGTAGTTTCAGGTGGTTTTGGTTTTGGGTTTTCATTTTTTTGTTAAAACTCAACCATCAAACTTCTAAGTAGAACAGTTTCTTTCTGTAGCTTCCTTCCAAAAACCGTATTTGGGGAGGGTGAACTTCAGTAAAGGGATTCAGTGTGAGAAAACAGTGAAATTACGGGTTTTTTTCAACTGGAAAATCACTTACAGCTCCAACCTAACAAGTATGGGGTTTTGTTCTCAATAACATAAAACCAAACAGAGGTCTAAGTGAGAACACTTACTCTCTACAGTGACAAACTAGACTGCAGCTTTCTTGTGCATCTATTCTGATTTATTGCATCAGTCATCCGGATACCAATTGGTTTCTTAGTACGTTTTATTGGGGTTGCGTGTTATGTCCTTTTCAAAGCTGTTATTTATTAAAGAGAATACTGTATCTTTCAAGAGGTCCATATAAACAGATTTTTATGTCACCTGGTGTTCGGTTGAATTCTTCGTAGTTTTGCAGTCTGTGGCATTTTCTGAAGGATTCTTTATAATAATTCTGAATGACTTAAAATTTTAGGTGGTTCTTTCTAAATCTGGAGGCACGACAGAGCTCACTTCTTTCATTATGTAAGTCTTTAAGAATTGCTGAAGCAAAATCAAGGGTTGTGTGAAGCGCACAGACAAACTCTTCTAGCTTAAAAATCTGCAAATTCATTAAAAATTGTAATTTTCCACAAGGGCAGGAATGACTTTCAGTGTCCTGAGCAAATGTATTGCATCTGGAATCAGCAGTCTGTGTTCTTATATCCACATTTTTCTTTTTGCATCTAATTCTAGAATGATTGTGTAGTTGTTAAGAAATGTCTGCTGGCTACTGCCATCCAGCAGCAACAGTACAGTGAATTGATCTGTTGTGTGTGACATAACTCTATAAAGGAGTAACGAGTACTTGTAGTGGATGTTACATACATGTTTCTTTTCAAACTCTCATTAATAACTTCCTGTTATGTTTACCTTTCAGGCAGATTTTTTTTTTTCCTAGGCTTATTTCTTTCTCAGAGGCTATTACTGCAAGTTGGAGCAACTCTCCAAGGAGAACAGTGTTTGGAGGAAGATAAACGGGATGCTTCACCTGTCTACAACTTTTACTTCTTTTTTTTCCTGTGTTGAAACAGCTAGTAGTGGAAAGCTGAAAACTGTCATGGAAATAGCCCTCATTGAGAAGTCCTTTTGAGTGCTGCAGTGAAAATTGGTATTGATTTGACCAAGTTGTGACCCTTTGCAAATTGCATGGTCTGCATGCAGAGAGTTTTCTCACTTGCTCAACTTGTAAAGTAGACATCTAAAGAGAGCCTCATGCTCTGTAGCGATGATTACTCTTAGGCTTTGGCCAAACTTGCCAAAGTTTTCTGCAGTTGGTGACTGCACCCTCACTGCTGCCAGCATCATGTGTAGTTGCTTCCTAACTCAGTGCTGTCAAAATGTGGAATTATTTGCTTATTCCTTTGAATTCTGGTTTGCTTGTTTCTAAGCCTGGATCATTTCAACAGAAGCTGGTAGATGAAACTGTGTACAGTCGCTCTAGCAGATGGTATCCTCTGCCCGGGAGATAGTATTGATGAACTTGGGGATACAGGGCTTAACAGGGGGTTGTTGAAGTTGGAACAGTACATCTAGCTCCATCCTTAGCTATACCTAGCGAAAGGTATACTGAAGATGTACGATGAATTAGACAAGGGATTTCTCTTGAATGAGGAGGAACAAATGTGACAAAGATTAAACAGTTCATTGTCCCATTCCTGGATCACTTTATGTGAACAATGCTTTATGAATACTGTGGGACTCCCTTCTGCAAACCTTTCACTTATTCCCTATGAAAGTGTAACTTTCAGGTTCATAAGACAGGTTCAGTAGTACTTAGTTAAACCCACTAACATTTTTCTTAATATGCTTAGTGATAGCACTACAACAGAAACTAACTTAACCTTATCCATTCTCTTCTGAATTGGTGCTGTGACATAAAAAAAATTTCTAGTTTCAATATGAGGTAGGGATGGAAAAGTGGTTTCCAACTATGTGAATAGCTTGAAGGAAGGTGTAGAAGCATGACTTAAATAGACTTTATGTGTCTTGCTTGTTTTTCTTTCTTTTACAGAGTAACTGGCATTGTCATTTAAATATTACATTCATATTGGTCTTAACGTTTTTAAGAAAATATGAGAGGTGGTAGATAAAAACTGTCATTTTTTATGTATGTGTGCAGTAGGGTGATATGAAGCTAGTAAAAGAAGGTAAAATCTGGAGTTTCTCTTTGCCTGTAGGTATTCTAGGTAAGCAGTGGCACTACAGAGGTGGTAGTGAAATTACTTAGTAATACTGGGTTTTTAAATTTTAATATGATCACTTGGGAAATAAGGCCATATGGGTAATTCCACAAATGCTGTGTACTGCTAGCGAGCTTGTCATAACAGCCATGAGAAGCTTGTTGTGGGACTTGGATTTCTATGAAATGAGAGTTATCTTATGTCTATGGGTTCATGTAGGTTTGTTGCTAGTGATAATTTGATTAAGAGCAATCATGACCCACAGAAAAGCTCTGTTTCATCTGTCATAATGGAATGACACTTTCACTCAGCACTGGCGTTTGCCCTCTCTTTTAGCAGGGAGAAAATTGTATCTTTTTTAAACTTCCTTATATAAAGGGAAATTAAGCCTTGCTTAAGGCCAGCCATATCTAAAATTACTTCTGTGGGAGGCCATAGCAATTCCATTTTGTTTTCACACATCTGGGAATTAATAAAGTGTCAGAACTGTAGATAAGTACATAAAAAGTGCAAGGAGAAATTAATAGTACTCTGAATCAAGTCTCTGCTTTACAGATTTCATCCATGTATCTACTTCCAGAATTTGTGCAAAGTTTAAAATTAGAATCTGAAGATTTGCAGTGCGCATACAGTTGTTCATGATGGATGGTCATTTAACAGCAGGAAAGCGATCTGTCATTTTCCATGAGCATCTTCAAACCTGGCTGAAAGCAGAGAATAATGTCCGTGCTGACTGTTGAGGGGTTTTGTGTGTGTTGGCTTTTAGTGTTGTCCCTTTCTGATGCTCAATGAATTTTTTTATCCTTCACCACTAGTCCCAGTGAAGTGAAACAGGCATGGAATGGCACAGAATTCTGCATGTGAAATTCTGCGTCAACCTGCACTTCAGACTCTCTTACTGTTACCAGTTTTTTACAGGAATATCTATGTTATAAGAGGAAGTGGAGGTAATAAGCTTATTTTATACGTGCATGATGGTAACGTGACAAGAAACTTGTAGTAAATACCAAAATGTAATTAACGAAGTCACGAGAAGGAAGTGAATTTTTTTTATTTATAGTGAAAAGAAGTGACAGCTACCTCACTGAGACTTCCTTAATGTTAATTAAAAATAGATTTTTTTTTTCTCTTATTTCTATTTCTGTCAACATTGGCAGAAGAAAACAACAACTAGTTCCACTATTTGAGAAAGAAAATGACTACTGTGCTGTTGGGAACCCTAGTAAGTTTGATAGGTATCCTTAATTTTAGAATTGTATTTTAAAGATATGTGCTAATATACAAGACTTAGAGTAATTTTTTTAATGATAAAAATTTAATATTTAAAAAAATAATTGCCTAACATACCACATAACAGCCATTAATACAAAAATCTGCTGTGGTCAAATTACATTTCAAAAAGATAAGCTTTTCTTGCGTTCTGGAAGAGCAAATGGCATCTGAGACACGTCATATCATCAGAGCAGCTGAACAGCTTTCCAGAGAGGACACTGTATGCTGGGCTCCAGGGAAGGGCATAGATAGGTCTATAAAATGTGGAAATCTGATAAACTTGTTTTCACTACTCAAGGAAATCTCTTCTGCCTGGAGTATCAAGGTACATTTCAGTCTTGCTCCTTAGCAGCATCTGTAGGAATAATTTGAAAACAAATATAAAATCTATGTAGAATTGGTGTACACATTAAAAATTGAAGCAGTTTCATTTCATTGGTGGCTTCTGACAATTTTCAACATACCAAAGTGTTAGAGGAGCCTCGGTCACATTGGGTTTCAGGGGCATTTATATGTACATATGTGCGCGTGTGTGTATATGTATATGTTTTCTTCAGCCTCCCTCAGTCTTCAAACCAGTGCTTGTTTAGTTGTTTTAGGGTTTTCAATCTGGAAATCTGATTGTGCAAGAAACTAAATCCCTTTTAAAAACTTACTCATAGGAACACACAATCAGAATTTCAAAATCTTCTAGTTTTAAGAAGTTAAAATGGCATTTCAAGGCTATCTTAAGACTCGTGGTGCTGTGCTGAGAGGAAGAGTGGTTGAGAAACGTGTAGTTTGTTTTCCATGATTTGCTTTTGTGGTTTTCTGCATAGATCTTGAAGATAGTGGAAAAGCTAGCGCTTTATATGCATGGTACAGACCTTTCAGTAATTATAATCTACCAGAAACCTCTCTGTGGTGTTCTTTAATGTTCTGTCGCCTATTGAGTATCAAGGTGAAACATTCGATAAATCTCACCTTCTTGAACTATATTGCACTTTCAGTTAGGTTATTTATTATTTCTATGCTGTACAATGCATGCTGTGCGTTGACTTGCCCTTTGCTGAAGAAAGGTAGCCATCTGCTGCAGCTTGCTCCTATTCGTTCAGTGGCATGCGGATTTCGAGTAAAGGATTTGCCTCAAATGATTTGGAAATAGCTTTTCGGTTAGCATGCACTACAATTAGTAAAAGTTCAATTAGGTCTTAGTAAATAAGGGATTAACCATCTTCTTTAGGTGTATGGTCTTTTGATACTATATTCAACTTATGTGTGCCAAATTACTGTAGAACAGTTACGTGCATCATACATATGTTTTATATTCAGTACAATCTATCAAATACCCAGTGTTTGTGTGTTCTGAATTCTGTGCTTGACTTTAAAGTCCTCTTCCTACCCCTGTCCCCTTCTCATGGAAATGGCCTTTTTCTCTTACTGGTTTGACCTAACTACCTATGGCTTTCTTCACATGGCTACTTTTTAAAAACATCTGCATTCCTGCATTTTGGGCTTATTTACTGTGTATCACTATGTATGAATTGCTTTTTGTCCTCTTCTCTGTTGTTTGCGTGCCTTTTTTGCATATAGAATATCCAGATTGGCAACCTCTATAATAGAGGTTTTCCCCACCTCATTAATGTCATTTTAGCCTAAGAAGGCCTTTTTCAGCGTTACCATCCTCCCTCTTGAAAACACTCTCGTTACAATTGTTCCTCTTTTCTAGTCCACTGATGTAAGTTGGTCATGTCTGCTCATGGCTCTGTAATCAGGCATTCTGCACTTAAATCTGCTAAAATGTACTTGGAGACAGAACTGTGAGAAAGAGGCATGCAAAATGACCTCAGAACAGAAAACATTCATTGCTTCATTGCTGCTTATCCTCTGGACTTCTCATTTAACACATCCTCCAGCAGGTAGTCGCTCCCCCTGCTTTTGCCTAACATCGCTGTGGCTGGTTTCTTTGTTCCTGCTGTAGTGGATCATACTGACCTATTCGTCTTCTGTGAACCCTGGACCAGCGTCTGGAACAACATGAACATATGCAATGCTGCTCTGGTCTCCTCCCATTTTGCACTGCTACAAATTGCTATACTGGGTGACGGGCAATGCCATATGTGCATAGACCATATGGTATTTTCTCCTCAATCTACAGTTGGCTTGTTCATCACGCATTGTAAAATTCGGCTATATGTGTCTTAAGTTCAGTTTGTCTTCTGGAAGCTGTTTTTATTTGCTAGAATTAGAGGAATGTACTTACATGGAAAACTTAGTTTTGTAATAAACTATTGCAATAAAATAAATAAAAATTGGTAGTAAAGGATATGACATAATGCTACAGATTCAACTGAAGATAGCCCTTAAAAGGAAAATGTGAAAACGATGTCTAAATCCTTATTGTTAAGGAACTGAGCAATGTAGCTTGTACGTTGTTTTCATTAACATCAGTATGGGGGGTGAAGCTTGGAAAACTTGCCTCCCAAAGAGTTATGTTTTCATGAGCACTGAATTCTGCCTTTAAACAGGGAGAAGCACATTAAATGCACACTAATTACGACTTTTGCAGCACCTTGACTGCTAACTTGAGGTCTCTGTCTGTATCCACGTTCTGCATTCTTTGAATTCATCTTGGTATAATATTTTTAAATATTTTAAACACCAGATGTGCATTGCTTATAGATTTGTGTAAATGTTGATGCACTGTATACAAAATATGTCTCCCATACAATGATCTGTTGACATTATTCTCTGTTGCTTAGCTTCAGACAGTAAAGTCATGACATGTGCTGCTGTTTGGAGGATGCCGAAGGAATTGGAATCAGGCAGTCATGAATCCCCTGATGATTCATCAAGCAACACTCAAACCCTGGAGCTACTCTGTCACCTTGACAACACAGCCCATGGCAATATGGCCTGGTAGGATTCTGCATATTTTATACTCCTAGAAAAAGCCTTAAAGGATAGACCCGTGCTGTTAGTTTTGTACAGATTTATATTGTAGAAGCTATGCTATACACTTTAAAACCATTCCATCTTTATAAAAAAAAAAAAGGTACAAATTGGATTTTTAGTCCCAGATGTTTCATAGATTAAAAACATTTATTATAGTCCTGCAAACACATATGGAGTAACAGCCTGCGTACTGTTTTAATGTGTTTCTCCCCACCTGCCCCCATCTAAAACCTTTGTTGCGCAAAGGTATAATACTTAGCATTTCAGTCTTTTTTATGGAATATAAATTTGATGTTGCACTTTCGGTTTTTGTTTTTCAGTCTTCGCTCAACTGATTTGGCATAAGTGCAAGTAATTTATTGTTTGTTAAGGATAAGAATTCATTATATTATATGGTGCCTATTTAACTACTCTTTTCTGTTGCCTAAGAAAAGACAAGGAGAGCTGCAGTACTACATAGGGTATTACAGAGGTTTGTTTCCCTTTCCTTTCTGTTATTTAAAAGAAAGTTAAATTTGACCTTTGTGTATTTGCAAGTTCTTTGCTTTATAGGTATGTACATGATATGTTCCAACTGCTTCCTGAACAGATGCAGGGCAAAGAAATGTTAATACACTCAGTCTATATTTTACCAACAAACCAAATGTTGTTTGACATAATTTTGGGACCACCTGACCATCTTCCACTGGCAGCAAAAGTTGAAACCGTAAGAATATGGTCTGCTGTAGTCCCAGGAATGTCTGTCTGTCAGAAGGATTACAGAATTGGAGGTGATCATGCAAGTTGTACAGTCCCTTTCATAATTATCGGAGAATTTAAAGAAAAAAATGTGAAATAACACAGCAGGTTTTTGTAAATGAAAGTTGACAAATCTGAACTGAAACTGAAAAAGGATAATGCAACATCCATGTTGGATATTGCTGTGTCTTACATGAGAGTGGAAAGGGCCTCTTTTGGTTTCTGTATTCAGACACCTGCTGTGTAAGGTATCCATCATAATCTCATTATACTTAAATATATTCTAGTAGGGGTAATTTTAAATTATATCAAAAGGCAACAATACTTCAAATCAGTGTCAGTTCCTTTTCAAAATCTGGACGCATAAAAATTTCTATTTGTTAGCTAGCGAGTAAAAAAAAAAAAAAGCAGACTTTAGAAATGATAGTTAATTCATTTGATTTTTAATTATGTCATAGATAGTACCGTAAGTTTTAAGCATCTATTTCTAGCCACTGATTTCTAGTGTGAGCCTTGTAGATTAAATTTCAACTAAAAAAGAAAAAGTAATAGAGATAATATTTATTAGGTGGTTCTTGGACAAGATTGGACATATCAGTGTATTCTAAAGTGTGTTGTCTAGGCTATTTTTCTAAAATCTCAGTTTCCTGAAGGTTAAATTTCTTCATGGTAGTATCTTTTAATTCTTTGCTACTCATTTCCATATGAATACTTCTCTTTATAACTCTTTGATTATATTAAACAATTCCCTTTTTATTGTTGAAACCTTTTGATAATTAGTTTCCAATGCAGTTGGGAATATTACTTTTTTTGTTTGTTTTAATCTCCACCTTTTACCCCTTAAGATTTGTACTTTTTGTCTCTGATTTTTCCATAATCTGTTTCTATTTCATGCTGGGATGCCAGAACTCTGTGTGGTGGCCTGATCACCAGTGGAGGAATAGGGGGCATATCACTGCTTTATGTCACGATGTGAATTTATGTGAATGCCAAAAATGAGTTTTTTCCTCTAATATAGCTTGTAGCAAGTTCATGTGCAATTTTCTGTCCTCTGTCATCTGACTTTGTTCAGTACTACTGCTCACAAATATCTGCTACCATTTAATGCCCATTGTCTATATATGTGTGTATATATACACATAAAAGATTTGAAAATGTCCTGTGTTACAGAGAGATAAAAGGTGTAAACGGAATACTTGGTATTAGTATCCGTCACATCATCTCAGGCAAGCACAGCTGAGTTAGAGGATCTTGTTCTAGAGCAGGCTTTTCTATTTCTGCCTCAATCATAGTAGAAACAGCTTGCAGAAATGAGTAAAATAAACGTTTTATGCCAAATGTGTGTCACTTAACAGGCCATGTCCCACTGAGTGGTGTGTTGACTATGAATAGCAACTTAAATACCCTTTTCTGTTACACATTTCAGACATTTAGAAAAATACGAAACTACTTGAGATGCTTACAGTACAATTGCTGTTAGAACCAACCATAAATCAGAAAAACAATTTTCCTCAATGCTAAGTGTAAATACTTTTCAAACTTCAGTGTAAGACCAACATTCTGGTGTACATAATCGCTTTGTATGAGATCAACAGTGGTCTGGAATCATACACTCACAGTAAGAAGGGCAATGATGCATATTCTGGCTCTGTCATTTGCCTTGCCATTAGAGCATACTCTTGTACATTTACTCACAAAACACAAGCTGAACACTGGACCCAGGGGTTCACTGTGATTGTTTTTTAATCCACAGAGCACAGTAGAGCACTACCCTCGTTAAGGGTGGAAAAGTTTTTAAATCATGATAGCTTTTGAAATTATACATTTTAGATTTGATAAAGACTTAATTTTCTAAAGTTAATTTTGAAAATGATTAGTCAGAATGCATGCTTAAAATTAAAAAAAAAAAACTAAAAACATTAACTGGGCTTTCATCACATCTTCATGTGCTGGGCGGAGAAAGTGCAGTAGTTGACAGTAGGGTTTAGAGATACAGGGCGTAATGTCGTTCTCAGCCTTTATGGCACTTCGTGTGAACTCCTGTGATTACAGATAGTAGCTCACAGGAAGGTATTTTGTGTGTCTTGGCGTCCATGCATGGATCTGGGTTACAGAACATAAGTAATTGAGATTTGGCTGTAATTAAAAGGAAAAAAAGCAAAACTGTCTTGAAAATGCAACTAGTTCTGTACTCTGACATCACTGCCTGCCTCAGGGCTTTACTTGCTCATACTTCTGTTCATATTTTCCCTGCTCTGCTTTATTTCTTAACTTCTTTTCATTAAGGTTTATCTTCTTGCCTTGTTTTTCTTTTCCATTAAGAGAGCTTTATAGTTTAAAAATTACCTCACAGATTTTTCTGTTTCTGGTATCATGTACTATGGAATGCAAGGGGGAATTTTTTTTCCAGGTCTGGTGTGTCAGGTATTGGTTTTGCTCAACTAATCTTGTGTTTCCTTACCTTTATCTCATCTCCTTTATGGAATTCTCCTTTATGGGATCCTTTATGGAATGCTCAAATGTCTCTGAAATTTCTTACTAAAAACTAGCAGGGACATATTTAATACCCGTTCTCTTCTGTTAACCAAGACCAAAAGAGCATTTCCAATCGATTGTGACTAACATCTTAAACTTTCCTCACATATGTCTGAACACTGTGCCCCTCCTGCTCAAGATCTTCTGAAGTAATTTTCTAGTCTTGACAAAACCTTTGACAAAAATCTGATTTCCAAGATATTATAGGCAAGTGAAAAAGAAATGTGCTTTTCTACAGTTCTATTTTATCTGGATTGCATGAGTTAACTATGTTTAAAAATTAAGCATAACTATTCTATTTGCTTTCAGTTACTGAGATTGTTTACTGCCTCTAAGCTTTGAATCTGGAACCCATCAGAATTTTTACTCAATCTCTTGTATCGCACAGAATTGAGAAAATTAAGCAGATGCTTAAATTAGGCGAACAAGTAGGCTTATTAATTGTTCTGTTTGGTTTAAGCCTAGACTTTTTTTCATCCTCTAGCTACTGTTCCTCATGTGAGCCAAAATGCAAAGATTTCAAGTGCAAAATTCCCAAGTGAATTAATTCCAGAGTGAAAAACTCAAGATGCATGGGGATTTGTGCATTTTAAAAAAAAAAAGCCTTTCCCATAAATTCATTTTATAGATAAATCCATGTATTCAGACAGTGTACACGTACATAACTATAGGTATGTTGCTCTATGCGATGTTTTATGATTCAGTAATTAAAGGAACTTGCCATTGGATATCTTGCAAGAAGTAGTCCAAGGTAGAGTCTGGATAGGAGATGCCAAGGAAACAGGACAGCAGTTAATGAGATTTTTGATTACTCCTCTGAGTGCAGCTTGGAGGAATCCCTAAAAATGTATCCGTTAGAATCCTGAAGTGTTATGTTTTAGGAGTAACCTACTGTTCTACTTCTTTCTCAATTTTCCTACAGAGTTTTTGATAGTAGACTTGACAGGATAGTCCTCAGAGAAGGAGGATACTACAGGCCATGAGAGAAAGGGTAACCTGTGAGATCTTGAATTCAGAACTCAGCGGGGACTTTTTTTCTCCAGAAGTAAAGATGCAAAGCTGGAGTTTCTCATCTGACATCTGCTGGAAGCAGGCTTGCCTGTTAGAGCATATATATGCTCTAACATCCTACTTTTCACTTTCCAAATTTGGCAGATATAGGGTAGATGCTGCTCAGTAGTAAGGTATGTGCTTCAAAAGAGAGGCAGAACAAGTGAACTAAGTTGGATGGTGGTCCATGGAGTAAATTTGAAATAAGATAAAACGAAAATAAATAGGGGGAAAGTATTAGATGGACAACATAGGTAAAACTGTAAGGGGAAAATGAATGGAGATTACACAGACAAGAAAAGTGGGAGTTCAGTTGTGGGAGGCCTGAAAGGTGAGGAATGAAGAATTCCCATTTTATATAGAAAACAATAGTCAGCTGCTAAAAAAACTTGGAAAGGAATGAATATGTTAGGAATAATGATAGATTACTTCATTAAGCTTCTCTGCTTGCTGAAGTTGAGTTCTTTTCGTGTATCCCACTCAATCAATCCTAAATATGGACTTGCAAATATTACTGCATCTGAGAGAGATTGGAGAGGAAGACAAATTATAATTTTTTTAAGTGTCACAGATGCTTCAAGAACTTGGGGATGTTTATAACTAAAATATTAAACTAGAATTTTGGATTCACAAGGTTACTATAAATGACCTATTCCCACAGACTTGTTTTTTTTTAAAGTACTTACATTTTATTTGGTATTTCATCCAAGGTCTCCAAATAGAGTACTAACAAGTCATCTCTTCTTTGGCTGTGTGATTACACAGTATGGAGCAACCTCATTAGGGTCTGCTTTCTACAAAAGTACAAATTTGCTATAACAGTCCTTTCAACTTGATATACATAACATATTACTGCTTCAATTTCATCATGTCATTGCATTAATGAACACAGTCACCTGATGAAAGTTAAGCACGTTTGTAACTGATGCCCTCAAGACAGGTAAGTGCAATCCAGAAGTGAGGTCCAGAAGTGTTTTACTTATTCTTTTTGGCCTTTAAAATAGTATTTAAAAAAAAAAAACAAACAAAAAACAAACAAACCACACGAAAACATTGTCTCAAGGTAAAAAGCCAAGAAGTAAGAGAATCTGAAACTCAGAAGTGAAAATGGTGTTTTTAATAGCTGTGACCCTTTCACATTGCATTCAGGTAACACATTCATTTCCTGTCATGATGTTGCTAGCATTAATTCTTCTATAGTACCCCCCTGTTAGGCATCAGGATGTACATGTTACAATTCTGCCTTAGTGTTTCATTTAAAAAAAAAAAAAAATCCAAATCAATTTAATGGTCTATATCTAATGAATTTAAACCTGAAAGTAACATTTCTTTTAGGAGGATCATAAGGTCTTGAATATACAGTATATTAACAGTTATATATGCTTTACAGCAAAGGTATATAATAAATGCAATCATAACTTTTTCGATATGTTGTAGTTTTGCCCCCATTGGCAACCAAGCACTGCACAGCCACTCACTCACACTTCCCCTCTGGTGGGATGGGGGAGAGAATCGGAAGGGCAAAAGTAAGAAAACTCGTAAGTTGAGATAAGAACAGTTTAATAATTGAAATAAAATAATAATAGTAATAAAAATTGTAATGAAAAGGAGAGCAACAAGAGAGTGAAAAAAAACACCCAGGGAAAAAGAACCCAGGTGATGCAACTGCTCACCACCCGCTGACTGATGCCCAGCCTGTCCCCAAGCAGCGATCGCTGCCCCCCGGCCAACTCCCCCAGTTTCTATACTGAGCATGACATCATATGGTATGGAATAGCCCTTTGGCCAGTTTGGATCAACTATCCTGGCTGTGCCCCCTCCCAGTTTCTTGTGCACCTGGCAGAGCATGGGAAGCTGCAAAGTCCTTGACTAGCATAAGCAGTGCTTAGCAACAACTAAACCCTCAGTGTGCTATCAACATTCTTCTCCTACTAAATCCAAAACACAGCACTATGCCTGCTACTAGGAAGAAAATTAACTCTATCCCAGCCGAAATCAGGACAGGAAAAAACTGAAGTCCAGGAGTTTTTAGGGGTTTTTTTTGTAACAGCTGCCCAGCTGATACTAATTGTTTGTGTCATAGGCCTTTCAATTTCTTCACATAATGCACAAAATTTCAGAGCTATCAGGAGACACGTGCTGGTGAAGCTGATTAATTACAGACAGAATCAAAAAATTATCAGCATTTAAGAATAATTTTTCCACACCTGGTTTGTTCCATGCATTTACATTTTTCCATCAGCCACTTCTGATATTACAAAGATGAAGTATAGAGAAAGTTTTTTGGAAAAACTTACTGTATGACAAGTGTTTTCACTGGGAATGTAACTTACAGCTGGTTTTCAGTATTGTCATTCTCCGCTTTGTGTTCTGAACCTTTCTAAAATGGTAAAAATTTTAATGTTATTTTAGGTTCTAATTCTCTCCCCTCTCCCTTCTTCCTTAATTCTGTGTAATAGCCTGAATTCTTTACAGGATTTTGCTCTTTTGAATCTTTGACTGTCCTTTATTGTAAATAAATCCATGTATTATATGTAAATCCAAATGTTCAACCATTTGTTGTCTCTCACATTTTCTCTCTCATTTTCCCCTTTTGTCATCCTCTAAAATGTGTCCGGAACCAGTAGAGTAATTTATAACACTCATGTCTCTTTTTCATTTCCTTGAATGTTTTTGGTAATTTTGAGTGGTTAGTATTGTGCAAGTTTAAAACTTTAAGCTATTCAATGTAATCACATATACTAGGGAATAATTGTGATTCATTTAATTAGATAGTGAAATAATAAAGCATTGTGTTATATGCCCAGTTTATTATGTTAATTTTTGATCAGAATTTATTTGACTCTAGTCTTGTAAAGCTGTGGGAAACTTAATGAAAGTAAAATATTTTGACATTGAAAGCAATACTGCGGGAAAAATGCGCTGTATGTCATATATGTGAACTTGCTCTATGTATTCAGTTAAGTTACAACCACTTCTGATAATTTCAATAGATTTCATATGCTTAAAATGAAAACTAGTTTTGTTGAAGTCTTTGCAGTTGTTTGTGTTTATCTTGGCTTTGTAAATCATGACACAGAAAGTAGTACAGAAATTGTGTTACTCTACAAGTAAAAAATGATGGGTTTGTAGAGTACTATTTCACTTCTCGTTCCCAACTTGAAAGTATTTTTTCGCTTCAGATCTCACTGTGTTGTCATATTCCCTAATTTTACTGCCAAATTAGTTGAGATTTTTCCCCACTGAAAGAAAGCTGAGCTATTTTTAAAAGATTTTTTTTTCCTATTTATGATGCCACTTTAGCTATTCTTAGCACTAAAAAAATTAGGGTTGCAGTCTTCCCCAACTGATTTTGCAGGTTAAATAGATAACAGCTGGTTTTATTTTCAGTTTTTTATTGAATTGCTTAAAAGGTTGGTGAGAAATGTTAAAAAAAAATGATGTTGCAGAACTGTGGAAAAAATCAGTTATGCAGGAGAATCTTAAATGTTCACAAGGAACTAGCTTTGAACAGGTGTCCCTGTTTTCTTGGTCTCAGACTCCAGTTTGCTCTCCAAAAGCCCATTAGGCATTTACTATTTAGAATATTTGTTCCTCAGAGTACAATTCTTTCCTAGCACAATATTTTGGGAAGATTATAGATGAAATGCTGACACTTGCTTAAACAGTAGTTAAAAATTCAGGGCTTTAAAATGTCTTGAATGTGTATTGCATGAAAAAAATTGATCCTTGTACATTTGTAATTAAGTGTATCTATTAGGTAAAATGTATGTGAGAATTTAAGGGGTTTCCTGAAGCCTCAAACAGTCCATCCAGCCCAGTGTTCTGTCTCAGGCTATGGTGACGGAAAGGTTATTTAGTGACAACACACTAGCTAGAGTCCCAGCACTTCTTGCAGTCTATTCACCTCAAATTCCCCCAGTATCTACAGTCACTGGATTAGGGGTGTTAGAGGGTACATTTGCGCCGGGTCTGTGCAAACCTTTATCATTCTTGGTTTTGCTGTTCTTTTGAACAGGAGTGGTGATTTTTCTCAACTATCAATGCAGATCCTAGGCAGTCATAGTTTTCTTCTTAGGCACATGTTTCAAATCATTGGAGAAATGTACTGGGATGAATATTCTATTTTGTTGGGGTTCCCTCCCCCCCCCCCCCCCCCCCAACCATGCAGATGGCCTGTTACAAATACTAATAAATTAGCAAGGCTATGCTATATCTGTGTTGCCGTCATTTGAAAAATCCCATATGAAAATACTCAAATTCTGTCCCGCCCCGAAACTAGATGTGTGTTTCCTCTAAAATGAGTCTGCAGAGATTGGTTTTGCCCACTCCAGCTGTTTCACAAATAAGCTTGTTTCAGCCCTTAATCTTTACATTAGTACATGGAAAAAACTATTGGCATTGTGTGGCCTCCAGAGGCTGGGCAGGACTTTTACCTGACAGCTCCCTACATGCTTTCCTGCCAGGCATTCATACTACTAAAAAGCTTTTCCTAGCTTGACCACCTTGCTGATCTTTGACAGACAAGCTGGTTATATGTTGCTTTCATGACGTCACATATCCATAATATTAATTTGGGGGTTTTTTTAAGCCCTGATCAAGCAACAGAATGGAAATGCTGTCCATGGCAGCAGCTGCTCCTAGAATGATAGAGGTTATGTGACTTCTGTCCATCTGCTTCGGAAATGAATCCTAGCTTTACACACAGATTCCCCGTGCCCCACGCAATTTCATTAAGAAACTCATATATGTGCTGGCGTGTTCTGTTCTTCTACATGTACTGTTCATTGTATATAGCAGTTAACTCTGGGTGACAGTAATCTATCGTCAGTGTCTGCTTGTGTGAAATATGTTATTCCTCCTTACTCTGAAGCTTTTTTTCCTGCTGCTGTTAAGAAAGAAGGTGAAAACAACTTTTAATAGTTATGTAGGTCTTTAAACTGTACATACTTTTTCAAACAGTTCTTATTCAACTCTTTGGCCATGTTTCTTGTCCAAAGCATGTTGTTAGTCGATCCTGTTTCATATTAATAAATAGGTTTCAGCTCCTCAGTGAGTTGTTCCTAAAATTGTAAAATTATTTGTCTGTGTAATAGTATCTGCAAATCCTCCAAGCAGAGACACAGCTTTATGCTTAGTAAAGTGCTTTTTCGGGCATGGGGTATAGAGTGCAACAGGCACCGTAAACTGTGTTGCCAAAACACTGCATTCCTACAGTAATTTAACTGCATGTACTCTAGACCTTTTGTTATTGTAGATATGTCACCAAAAAACCCTACAGCTATAATGCATTCTGCTGTCTCATCACGTCTCACATGGACTTGTTCTAAAACACTTGCAAAAAGACTAAAAGAACTTCCAAAATGTTTTAAAATAGCCATTGAGTCCTCAGATATTTCAGCCATCAGTAACAGTACGATAATTAAAATACTACCGTCAAATATTCATCGTGGTAGTGTCACAGAAACTTAACAAAACTTTTGCAAGAGCTGTCCTATATGTAGACAGCTTGAGTGTAGACACTTGAGCAATATGGGAGGGCATGGATGAAACATAATGAATTTTAAAGGGTTTTGCATATTTGCTTCAAAGTATTATTTTTGAGTGTTTCTGCCATAATATTTAAATATTCTAAATAATCCAATATTAATTACTTTGAGGAAATACTGACTTTCTTAATTGGTTGTATTCTTTAGACTGTATTTGATGTTTCATAGAATGTCAGAAACAATGCGTAACTTTTTTAATTAAACCCACCCCTAGAAAAGCTCTTCCCTCTCTCCTCCAAAAGAGAGTAAAGGAGAATAAAACAGCCTCCCAGGTTTCATTGGGGGAAAAAAAAAACCAAACCACAAACCAAAATACCCAAGAACAAAAAAACCCAAAACCAACCAAACAAAAAAACCCCACCCAGAAACAAACAAAAAAATACTGGGAGATTTGTTGGTAAGCTGTCTTTTATATAGTAGAGATGTTACGAAAATATCCTGTGACAGTGCCTTTTTTATCTCAATAAACTGAAGACATATTGGTCTTTTACAGTACTACTATGGTCAAACCAAACCAGTGCTATAACTTCCAGCCTAATAGAAATGACCAGAACAGGGGGAGCCAGAGGTCATGTACCCTGATGCTGTTATAACTGTATTTAACAGCACTTAAAAGACTAGGACATGCGTCCTCTGCACGTGATAATTCATTTGTCAGTTACCCAGGTTGGATAGACAAAATAGCTGCAGACGAAACTGAGAAGACTACTCACACTTTTTAGGAAGGACAGGCTGGGATGATGAGAAGGAGAGTTGTCCTCTCTGTGAGACAGCTGCTGGTGTTCATGGAGCTCTGTCTGAGGATGGATTTTGAGCCAAATGAGAGCTTGTGAGTAAGGACTAAAGAGCAGACCACTATGGGTAACACAGTAATGGGTGTCTGCTGTAGGCTACCTCATCAGTAAGAACAATTAGATCATAGAATCATAGAATTCATAGAATACCAGGTTGGAAGGGACCACAAGGATCACCTGGTCCAACCTTTCTTAGCAAAAGCACAGTCTAGACAAGATGGACCAGCATTTTGTCCAGCTGAATCTTAAAAGTGTCCAATGTTGCAGAATCCACCAGTTCCCTGGGGAGATTATTCCAATGGCTGATTGTTCTCATTGTGAAAAATGTTCCTGTTTGTGTCCAATCAGAATCTCCCCAGGAGTAACTTGTACCCCTTACCCCTCGTCTTTTCCGTGTGACTCCTTGTCACATGAGGCCTTCTACAGACAGCTAGAAGTAGCCTTATATTTGAAGATCCTGGTCCTTGTGGGGGACTTTAATCACGCTGGTATATGCTGGAGGGACAACACAGTAGGGTATAAGCAATCTGGGGAGTTCCTGGAGAGCATTGATGACAACTTCGTGACCTGAGTGACAGAGAAGCCAATGAGGAGAGATGCTCTGCTGGACCTCATATTTATAAAGAAGGAAGAGCTGGTTGTGGATGGGAAGGTCAAAGGCAGTCTTGGCTAAAGTGGCCATGAGATGGTGGAGTTCAGGATCCTGAGAGGAGGGAGCAGGGCAAAAACCAAGCTCACAACCCTTGACTTCAGGAGAGCAGACTTTGGCCTCTGTGGGGATCTGCTTGAGTAAGTCCCACATGATAGGGCCCTAGAGGGAAGAGGGGTCCAAGAAAGCTGTTTAATATTCAAGGTTCACCTCCTCCAGGCTGAAGAACAGTCTATCCCAACAAGCATGAAGTTGAGCAAAAATCCAGGATATCTAGTAATATGCTGGGTATCCTACGAAGAGGCAGACCTTAGAGGAGAAGGCAGTGTCCTAAAAAAATCTAGTATACCTTTTTTTACCTTTAAAGCAGAACTTTTTCTCGAAAGATGAATTAATATTCCTTGTCTCTCTGGAATAAATACATGTGACAACAAATGGGCAAATTAGCCTCATAACATCGTTAATAAACTGTAAGGACTTGTCTCCAATACCAAATGAACTTGGAGAGCCCCCAAGACCTTGATAATACCATGCTACAAAACTACTTTGTAGTGTGGATTCCAGTTAGTGCTACCCATGGGGTTTTTGTTCTGTGGGATTTTCATATGGACTATCTCTCTGAATACAGAAGAAAGAATCTGCTTCACCCACAAATTGATGGGAAGGAATTTAGGATTTCTTAGGTTACTGCAATCTGAAGATCTGTAGGTTACACTTGTTAAAACTCTCACCATGTGCTCTACAAGAACTGTCCGTGTACGGAACTTGTGTGTTTTCTTGCTTCAAAAATAGACACAGTAGAGCATGGTTGACTGATGTCTTAAGTCTGAAAATGGTTCATCACAGCCTCCTTCCTATAAAGTAGGTCTTGCTACTTACTGTTTCACTCATTTGGTTGCATAGCTTGTTCATGCTTTGCATCCACCAGTAATTACTCTTATTGTGCTGCAGGTATGTGCAGAATGTAGTAAGTTGGTTGAACTACAGACTAGAGATGTTGATTCCCATCTATAATGATTCATGACTTGAAATGGTACTAGTGACAGTTTTTGTCACTTTAGTTCATATGTAGAGTCTGTATAATCCATTTGCATGGTTTTGCTTTGCTGTTTTAAGCATTATTAATATGTAAGGCCGTGGCCAACCAGGCAGAAGTCTGAGATTTGTTAATGAACTATGGAGGTGTTCACCTGTTGGTCATCACTTTAAATCATGAATTGTTCAACAGGAATGTAATAGTTGTTTCTACAAAATGGATATTTAGGAGCTCCTCAAAATCAATGAGTCCTATATCTTGCTTTCATGTAACAAATTCAGTAGCATGCTTTCTGTTAGATTGTGAACTCCTAGGATTCAGACTGTCTTTGTTATGTTTGGTATGTACATAAATACCTTTTCAATGATTAAATTGATTAGGCCCATAAAGCAAGAATCACAGTTCTTTCTTGCTATAAACTTGTTGAATTGCAGTTGTAGTAGACAAGGAGATACAGTGAAGTATGTATTTACTTCAGTGTTGAAGGATGACCCTTTATTACTTTGCATTCTGCTTTATATGATCTTTTCAAAAAGACTTTGAGGTTGCCAACACTGTAGTATGATAATTTAAGGAAAAAAATTGAAAATATTTTAGAGGCAAGTACTTTTTCTGTGTCACTTCTTTGTTGGTATACTCTTGTATTCGTTTGTACAACAGTTATTTTTCTGAATGTAAAAATAATTTAAGAGCCAGAGTAAAGCCTAGGTGTCTCTGGGGTTCTTGTCCAAAATAATCTTTAACTTCATTTCTCGTTCTTCTCAGCAGCCTCTTAGCCAAAAAGGCATCTAAAATAAGTGCACCTTATCTTAACTTTCAGGTTTTGTAGGAAGCTATGGTTCTTGTTTTACTGTGTCTTGAGGAGTTGGACACCAAAATATATCTCAATGGCTGAGAATTTTGAGACACAACATAACTTTCATGTGCTTCCAGCAGCATGGACTTCAATACACCACAAAATAGCCAGAAGTGTTTTCATTCAGAAGTGTGGCCACTCTATAGAGCACTTGGGTAAGGGGTAAGAAGCGTGGGTTCCGGGCTGTCCTCAGCGTGATCTCCTTACTCTTAGAATAATGTCCTAATCACTAGATTAGCAGAGTCACTTTTAAATTTGAATCATTCTACTGCAAAGAAGGCAGGATACTTGGGTTCGTAACACATGAATTTTGCTGATGGGCTACATTGAGGTTGCAGGATGTTCTGCTGAGTTACCAAATGTTTGTGTGTATTTTCCATTTTGCAGTGCATGAGAATTTTTAGTCTAGCAAAATGTTCCTGCTTATAGATATAAATGGTTGTTGCTTCTATAATTATGGTGAAGTAGTACTTAATGCTTGCTTTGTCCAACACATTGTGGCTGACTGCAGTTAACATCTATGAAAGTGTTTGCATGTTGCTTTATTCTTATTTAGTCTATAATGGAGAACTTTGAATTGTTCATTTGTAAATGCTCAGTGCGTTAATAAATGATGGTGTTAACTATCTTTTCAGCATAAAACACAGATAATAGAGTCCTTTCATGTGTGCATTTGAGTGAATATTTTAAATTCTCTTTTTTTCTTTGCTAGGAAAACATTCTCTGTAGGATTTAATTTTTTTACCAAAAACTACTAGCTAGAGGCTAATTTGAAGCATCAGGAGTCAGATGATAACAAAATAGGGTAAAAGGCAACAAACATAATTGCTTGTCTGCTGTTTATAGATTATCTAAAGAGCAGCCGTGAAGTTGACACTCAGTTTCTGAGTGGCAGCTGTGAATTGACAATTACCTTGTCCATTTCTGAAAACTGTAAGCATCAGCAACTGTTGGCAAACTCAGGAAAATGGTATTGCCTGGTTTATCTGTTTTTGCTTTTTAAAGATTACCACCACCTCTGCTGTGTCTGAAAATTGTTCTAAATGAAAACTTCAGTTTTTCTAAAATTTGTATCGTTGAAAGCCAGGGGTTTTTTTCACTCAACAGTGTTTTCCCCTTTCTGCATGATATTTCATGTTTAACATTTTCATGACTACAGAATACAGCTGAATATGTTACAAAGAGTGATTTGAGTAACCTTCACTTAGATTATAAAATCTGAATGATCACTACAACCACACCCATAAAACAATGAACTTTCATAAAAGACAAATTAAATAGAAGGAAAATGGGCATCTCACAAGGACAGAGTGAATGTGGAGAGACCTTTTCATTCCAAGGTATGTCAGCTGGGTTATAATTGGCTCTAATTAGCACAATGTATTCAGCTATAAAAATTCTTTACCTTGAAGCTCAGTGACACTCAAAGATGTGAAATTTCTTCCTACCTTTGAAAACATCAAAGAAAGTACTTCCATTCTAGCTTTTACAATTGGAAGTTCAGTGATTAGTGCAGGAAAAGGGCAAATACCTCAGCAGGCATAAAGAATATTGATCTCTGGCTGCAAGAACTCTTAAAGAGTTAATTGGTCAAACCAGATTTCATTGTCTATAATTAAAAATATATCTACATATGTCAACACCAGATGCCAGGTATACTTTCAGCAATATCTAAGAAAAATTTTGGACTTTAAATAAATGTGATCAGAATCATCTTGAAGATTTCTTAGTTACCCATTCAGTTGTGTGATTATCCTGATGTCTTTTAATTTCACTATGGAAAACTGGGTTGTGGAACGTTAGCTGTGATCATATGCAGCGTATAGTGCATTAATTTTTTTCATCCTGTTTTTTGTGGTCATGAAATGTTTTCATCTCTTTGAAGGATCTAATTGGAATATAAGAAGGGCTTGATTTATATATAATTGATATGTAAGAAGGGCTTCTACAGGTATGTCAACCAGAAAAGGAAGGTTAAAGAAAACATACCCCCCTGATGAACAAGAAAGGCGAACGTGTATCAACGGACGAGGAGAAGGCTGAGGTACTCAACAACTTCTTTGCCTCACTCTTCACCGGCAAACTCTCTCCTCACCCCTCCCAAATCGATGGACCACAAGAGGGGGACCAGGGGGGTAAAGCCCCTCCCACTGTAAGGGAAGATCAGGTTTGAGACCACCTGAAGAACCTCAAAGTACACAAGTCTACGGGACCTGATGAGATGCACCCCAGAGTCCTGAGGGAATTGGCTGATGTAGTTGCCAAGCCACTCTCCATGATATTTGAAAAGTCATGGCAGTCAGATGAAGTCCCTGCTGACCGGAAAAAGGGGAATGTTGTTCCCATTTTTAAAAAGGGAAGAAAGGAGGACCCTGGGAACTATTGACCTGTCAGCCTCACCTCTGTGCCTGGGAAGATCATGGAGCAGATCCTCCTAGAAGCTATGCTCAGGCACATGGAGGACAGGGAGGTGATTCGAGACAGCCAGCACGGCTTCACCAAGGGCAAGTCCTGCCTGACCAACCTAGTGGCTTTCTCTGAAGGAGTGATGCCTCAGTGGACAAGGGAAAAGCAATGGATGTCATCTACTTGGATTTTTGTAAAGCGTTCGACAGAGTCCCCCACAACATCCTTCTCTCTAAATTGGAGAGATACGGGTTTGATGGGTGGACTGTTTGATGGATAAGGAATTGGTTGGATGGTCGCATCCAGAGGGTCGTGGTCAATGGTTCCATGTCCACACGGAGACCGGTGACAAGTGGGGTCCCTCAGGGGTCCGTACTGGGACTGGTGCTATTTAACATCTTCATCAATGACACAGACAGTGGGATCGAGTGCACCCTCAGCAAGTTTGCAGATGACACCAAGCTGAGTGGTGCTGTTGACACACCAGGAGGACGAGATGTCATGCAGAGGGACCTGGACAAGCTGGAGAGGTGGGCCTGTGTGAACCTCATGACATTCAACAAGGCCAAATGCAAGGTCCTGCACCTGGGACGGGGCAACCCCCGGTATCAGTACAGGTTGGGGGATGAAGGGATTGAGAGCAGCCCTGCGGAGAAGGACTTGGGGGTACTGGTAGATGAAAAGCTGGACATGAACCAGCAATGTGCGCTTGCAGCCCAGAAAGCCAACCGAATCCTGGGCTGCATCAAAAGAAGCGTGGCCAGCAGGTCAAGGGAGGTGATTCTGCCCCTCTACTCTGCTCTGGTGAGACCTCACCTGGAGTACTGCGTCCTGTGGGAGCTGTGGGGCCTTCAGCACAAGAAGGACATGGACCTGTTGGAGCGGGTCCAGAAGAGGGCCACCAAAATGATGCAAGGGCTGGAACACCTCTCCTGTGAGACTAGGCTGAGGGAGTTGGGGTTGTTCAGCCTGGAGAAGAGAAGGCTGCGAGGAGACCTTATTGCAACCTTCCAATACTTAAAGGGGACCTACAGGAAAGATGGGGAGAATCTTTTTAGCAAGACCTGTTGTGACAGGACAAGGAATAATGGATTTAAATTAAAGAAGAACAGATTTAGACTAGACATAAGGAAGAAGTTTTTTACAGTGAGGGTGGTGAAGCACTGGAACAGGTTTCCCAGAGAGGTGGTGGAGGCCCCATCCCTGGCAACACTCAAGGTCAGGTTGGCTAGGGCTCTGAGCAACCTGATCTGGTTAAAGCTGTCTCTGTTCACTGCAGGGGGGTTGGGCTAGATGGCCTCTAAAGGTCCCTTCCAACCCAAAGCATTCTATGATTCTATGATTCTATCTGTGCAGCAGAACTATATGAAATTCTGAAATACCCATGCCAGTGGTAGTTGGTTACTTCTCATTATTATGGACAAAATGATGGTTGAACGTGTAATTGAAACCGCTTCATAATTTTTATTATCAACACTTATTTTCAGTTGCTTATAAGTTTTTCCAAGTTGTACCATGCACCTTTAACAAGAAACACTTTTGAAAATAAGATTGACAATACTACAGACAAAACAGCCTAATTTAAAGGAAATCATGGAATTATTCTAGTTCCATGTTCTTGTTAAAACACATTTAAAAACATGATGGTATGTTAATGTACTAAATTAAGTGATTTTGTCCTAATACAAGAGAGCTCATTACAAGTGAACTTTTATAAGTACTTAATTTCCATGGACTGACAGTATAATAAGGATGCAGGTCATGATCTAGCAGAAGATATATGCCGAAGCTAGTCCTTTCTTTGATCTGCTCTGTTGCCTTAGGGGAAAGTTTAGTGTTTGAGGAGTCAGCGAACACACCCTTTGAATTACAGTTCAAGCTTTATCATCTACTTGGTGTTATTTTTCTTTTTTGGCGCAGTTCTATTTTGTCTGCATAGTCTGGCTTCGCCATAATAGCAAACAAGTGCAGTCATCTGCCTGTATGTCTAATGCTTGTTTTACTGAAAGTGCAGAGTAAAAAGCAATGAAACTGTTCATGGAAGAAGCAAGAAGATTTTGAGAGGAAGGTATCAGCTGAGAATAATTGAGGTTGTGTTTCACTTACGGTATGAAAAAATGCCACTGTGTCACTTCTTTCTGTTACCTGCAATTTCCTATTTTCTTTTTATTGTGTTTTATACCATCAGATTAGATGGAGTTCCATGGCTTAGATCTGGGACAGCCAGGTCATACCCACTGTTCTAGGAAGGTAGGAGTAATGCAAAATTGGGGATAAAATAGGAGCAGGCATAGTGTGCAGCACCAAGTTAGGAAGGTAGCTAGTGGCTGCCTGATGTTGGGCTCACTTGCCCAAGGCTGCATCTACTCATGCAACCCTCTTTTATCTCTTCAATCTGGATACTGAATTGATTCATGCAAAAAGCTAAACAGACTAGAAAACTTAGATCTAGTGATGGACTCTTGTCAAACCTCAAGAGGTACTTCTTCATCAGGATGAGAACAGCATATCAAATACCTTTGAATAACTTAAGTTTTTGTCTACATAAGGGAAGAAGGATTTGGAGAAGCTCTCTTTTACAGTTAGGCTAGCATCTAGGGAAGCTGGATGGCATTCCTTTTTTTGACAGATTTGGGCAGGATGTCAAAAGGGAACTCAAAAGAAAAAGAAGAGGATATGTACATTAGTACTGACTAAAAGATTCCATAAGCAAGCCTAAGATTGGTATCACAAAGCTTTTAAGTAACTGATGCAACAATCATGTTCATCTAGTATGTGTAAAAATTGCAAGATTGCTAGTTAATGGCAGATTTGGCACTTAAAATATGCGACTGACTTCAGCTGAAGGAAACCATAAGGAATATGTTTTAATATGTTTCGGAATAGATTAGATCCACAGAGTTAAAATGGCTTGCTAGTGCAAATTCTGATTGGTTTTAATGTTAGGTTGGTTTTTTCGTTTTCTGTTTCTGTTTTACAGTGTTATGTGGGAACCAATGGGAGATGGTAAAAAGATTATTTCGCTGGCTGATAATAACATATTATTGTGGGATTTGCAGGAAAGCTCGGCCAAAGCTGTGGTAAGAATTCTTTTTTAACAAATCATTATATACTTGACTATAGTACAAACATCAACATTCCCTAGCCTGGAATATGCTAATCTTTTAACTACTCAGAAATATCTTGTTGCCTTTAATGTGGGTGGGGGAAATGAATACTCTATCAGTTGTCTTGAATACGAGTGTTTAAGAGTAGGCAACTTGGTATTTTTGTATCTGTTGCTAAAGGTTAAATATTTTCCTTTTTCTAGAGTTGCCCTTACTTTCTTACTGGTTTTACAGGGAATAATCTAAAATAAAGCAATGCTAAATGCTGAATGTGTATGAGAAAAATATTGGTGATCGGTAAAGCCAAAGGTTATTGAATTCAGATAATAGTGTATTAACTCATGTTGGATAATACCATGCAGCCCTCTATTTAATTTACAACCCTTGTTGTATGTATAAGCATAATATAAATTCCTGTATTTCCTGTGCACTTTTTTGATATCTCAGTATTAATTTAATCTAGTACCATACTGTCTATTCAGATTATTTCACTCATTGTTAAAAGCATCTTATTCAGGAATGTATATGAAAAGGTGTCATTAGCATAGATTTCTGTCTGATTATGCCACCTCTTACAGGTAAACAAAAAAGTCTGCTTATTTATGTATAATGACATAGATTGCATACAGAAAACTTTGACTGTTTCTGTATAGAGTCATTTAGGTCAGTGTCTGTCCTTAAAAATGGAAAATTATTATGTTGATGACATTATTGTTATTCAGTTGATCTGTTGTCACTACTTGAATTAACTCCTCAGTTTGATTTGTTCAGGGTTAGTTTCTTTTGTTGGATGCTACAGAATCAGATTTTTTCAACTGGCAGTTGCTTAAACAGTGAAGATGTGTCCATAAACTCTTCCTTGTTGTACCATCTGACTGTGTGCAAACAGGTGAAGTCTTGAGTTGTTATTATTTTGCTAGATTTTGCATAGTATCAATGTAATGTAATATAGTTTAATCCTTTAGGTTCATAATTAAGCCCTTTGGGTTCCTTCACTAGAAGAGGAAACTTCATCTTTTTTTTTCACCTGGAACTTCAGTGTTACATTACCTTTAAATGCTTCTTTGATGTAGTGTTTGTTTTTATCGAATTGATGTTGAGAGTTTCTGAAGGCTAACCTCCAGGAGCTTGTCTGTAGCATTGTATCCACTGGATTTGCATTACTCCTACATTAGTCAGTATTTCTTTTCTAATGTGTGCATAACACACAAGCTTTTTTGGAATGCTTTCTTTAAACCTGTTGAAAAACTACTTTTGGGGGTGGTGCTGCTTCTGTGCTACAGCTCTTCATGTCTCTTTGAAGTGCTGGGACTGCTAGACTACTTAGAATGGAGAAACAGAAAATGCTTTCTTTGGACAGCTCCGTCCTCTCTTGCTAAAGTTCTTTTGAATGTTAATTAGTTTTTTCACTGTCCCAACCACTTGCTCATAACTGTCTCAAATTTCTTCCTAATCCTAATCTCTCTGAAATACAATTTCCCCCGGGATGCTGTCTAGTGTGCTACCAGTCTCTCTATAAGTATGTGTGGGAATCTTGTAATGAATGCCAAATTCTTTTTAAATTTTTTTTCTTTCCTCATTTTATTTTGCTTGGGATTTATTTACTAAATTTTTGCATGTTGTGTCTTCCTTTTACTGTTCCTTTCCTCGAAACTGACCTCCTCACTCTGTCACACAAATATTTGTGAATGTAACTATGATTTCCATTTTCTTTTCCTTCCATTGCTAGAACTGGGATCCGCGTCATTTTGGAGAGGACTAGATTTTTCACCAAGCTATGTAATTTCAGTGTGATTTTGGAAATCAGTATTTCTGTCCTCAAAGAAATATTCAGCTTGCTGATCCCTTCAGTATTTCAATTAGTGTTCCTTACCTAGAATATATTTTATTCTGTTACTTTTAAAAAAATGCCTGTACTGCATCAAATGTTTACGGCAAAATAAGGACTCCAGAAGGGAAAGTAAGCGATAAAGGAACTGAAGGGATTTAACCTGTGACATTTGTTATATGCTTATAATTGATAAAAGGAAATGAGAAAAAACAAAAGTTAAATTCTGCATCAGAAAATCTGCTTCATCTAAGCTAAGACTATGAAAGTAGATATATCAACCCTTGACTGATATCTTCAGCTAGGAGCATTTTGAAATGTCTGTTCAAAACCTTACTTTGCAGAACTTAGGAGTGTCGTTTAGATTTTACAGTCAGGCTCTCAGGAGACCTGATGTAGAATTCTGTCTAAAATAATCTAGTATCACATGTGAGTGCACTGTAAATTAGAATTGCTTATGATTAAAGTTTTACCTGGAAATAACTTTACTGTTATCAGTCTTCTGCCCCAGCAATTTTGAGTTACTCTTAGACGATATTTGCTTCTTCAGTGAGTTAGTGACCACTTTTAAAGCGAAGTTGAATAGTGAGAGTCCATGGAAACTTGGGTCTTAGGAAGCATATCTCCAGGCATCTAAATTTTAAGCCAGGTGAATCTCTTCTAAGATGACTGGTATTGTTGCATTCCTGTTGAATTTTTCTCTGCAACAAATTTGTCTCAAACATGTCCGTGGGTTCCCGAGTTAACCAGAGTCCAGCTGAACAAGACTCTGAGGAAAGCATGAGCATCTCTTTAAAATGCCTACCGTAGACTTTGTAGTAATTAAAATTATGACATCCTAGAGTCCATAGGCTTTTTCAGGCCTAGAATCAACTGCTGTGCATTTCTGAAATCTTTGAAGGTTACATCCTTCCGAAGAGATTAACTCCCTGTTAGAATCTATAGAAGGCTGAAAACCAATAACTTATTCTGTAACAACTTTATATTTACAAAAAATTAAGTAGGACTGACAGTTACAGGGAGCAATTAGTAAAAATAAGAAATGTTTCGTTACTGAGATGGCTTTCTGTTGAAAAAACCAAGCAAAAACAAACAAAAAAATTAACACTCCGCCCCATCCTTTGCTGCTGTAGTATTTAGAATGTGAGAGAGAAATTTGTGAGAACAAGTTGGTTAGAAGACAGATAACATTGGTAGGTGTAAGCAATAAATATGTTTTCCATTTGGTTATCACCATGTACAAGGAGTGTTTGTAGGTCAATAAGCTGTTGGTGAAATAGTGATTTCTTTCTGTGTATATCCTGTTTATAAGAGATTGTTGAATGCAAAATATGTTGTAAACCTAAAAAGCACATTATTTGTATTTTAATGCTTTTTGGTCAGAATGTAAAAACATACTTTTCTGGGATACTAATAAAAAGAGCTTTTTTTGGCCTTGAAAACAGGTACAGAACAGCCTACAGCAAAAAAAATTAACTCTCACCAGCATTAAAAAGGGGACATGTATTTTTAAAAACAAAAAAACCCCACAAAGGTTTTCTGAAGAGAGACCATGGTAACCATTCACAGTTTCTTTGGAGGTTATAGGTGATTATACAAGACGTCAGTTGGTGCTGTGTAGAAAATTCTTGCCAGGAAGTCCATATTTGCTTTGTATGCAGATACACGGGCTGATTTTTTGAAGGGTAAGAAACATGGTGTTATTGTTCATTAGCATAAAAGGTTGTCAATTTTTGGTACGTCTTAGCCGCCTGATGTCTTATCACCTAACATGATGTTTGGTTCTAGCAGATGGTGACAAAGCAGTAAGTAGCTAGTAAACTTACATATTCTGTAGGGACTATTGAGGTGAAAAAGTCTTTACAAAGTATTCCCGTTGCTATAGACCATGTACGTACGCGCGTGTGTGTACACATTATTTTAACTGAATAAATCAATAGCCTAGGATTAAGATAACAAAAATGCCAGTGTGTTTGAATTTTTTCCCTTTTTGTCAAAAACGTGACGGTGTTCAAGTTGAATGACACCATCATCATTAACTAAAAGTAGGATCTGGTCCATTCTATCTGTATCAGTTAATAGAAGTAAGGAGGTATTCATTGCACTGGTGCAGCACTGCTTTTCCTCTTTTAAGAACACATTTCAATTGCTTCCTTTTTGGAGAGGTATGCATTATAGGCAATATTAATTTTAATGGCAAGAGGTAAACCCAGTGCTACTCTTCACGGAGTTTTCATGTTTGTAAAATGTTCATCTAAAACTCAGGTGTAGTATTGGTGAAAAAATGAAAATACATGTGTCTTCAAGATTTTGCATAGGCCAAAATTTCTGCTTGCCTACACCGATCAAAACTTTAGAGTCTTTTATTGGGTGCACCTCCTCTATCTGCCTGGGAGTTACAAGTTGCAGTGTTTAATTAGAATTATCCTGAAGAATTTTAGGGTTCCTGATATTTTCAGAGCTTCTTTGTAATAAAATTACTGGTGTGTTCATTCTCTGAATTATCTGGTCAACCTGTCATAGGAAACATTCACTAGCCATAACTTGCTCTACCATTCTGTGGGTTTGGGGGTTTTTTTCCCCCCTTTCAATGTTTTTTTTGCTAACTTGTTTCTTCATTACAGTATTTAATACAGAAATATTTGCCTGTATTTGCATTAAGACAAGCTTCTCCTGTCCTCTTGATCACTCCCTTCATTATTGTTTTGAGGACATTACCTTCTGGGGTGAAACTAATCTTATGCTCACTGCATCATTACCTTTTGCAATTAAATTAGCTATTCTTTGCCATTTATAATCATTAGCTGAACCCAGGAGAAGCCCAACCAATCCACAACGTCTGGGTAGATTCTGCTGAAAAGATGACAGTTAATATTTCTGTATACAGACTTTAGGTCAGATGTCACCAAATCACTAGAACTCTTCCTTGGGTAAATGCAGTATGTTTGGAATGGCAGATGAGTGCAACAGAATGAAATGGAGATGTTAAACTATAGATATTTTTCTGTTTGCCTTATGTTTTCACAAAGGGGAGGAGGAGAGGTGTGGTTTTGATCATTTTTATCCAAATGATTAATTAGATTCCTTTTAGATTTCCTGTCCCTTCTGGATTCTTTAGTAGTATTTAACATATAGGTTAATTCAGATCTTAATGATCTTAATTCAGAACAACAGAAAATATTTGGTAGTGGCATTCCAGGCAAGAAGGAAGATCTTGTGGGGAAGATTTCACAGTCTATCTGGATAAATGAAATTTATCCAAATATAGGAGGATGTTAGGAATAAGCATGAGATGCTTTCCTGACAAGTTGGCCGATGTTCCTCAAGGCAGGAGATACATTGTGGACTTCAGTGGAGAACTTTGTAGAGTGCCCCATAATTACTGCAACTAGAATAAACATAGATTAATTAAAGGATGACAAAAATCTGTCTGCAGAAAAATGAAAGAGAAATTACTGGATCAGAAAGAGGATAGAAGACCAGTTCTTAAAGAGTTGGTGTTGGGATCAATTTTGTTTAATGGTCTCCTTAACAATAGCATAAAAGTGAGACTGAAATGATGAAAGTTGCTGATGACAGAAACTTGGAATGCATCATCAATATATAGGAGTAACAATATATTTCAGAGGACGAACTAGCTGCTCATGATGATTAGTTTAATTTTTGTAGTATAAAGCAGAAAACTTGAATTTAAGGAATAAAAATATTTTCTTGATGAGAGGTAGAAACTCAGCACTTAAAAATATGTAGATTCTGTTACTTAGCTATTCTGAGAATGACTCTGAGCTGCCAGTATGATGAGGCTGTTTGAAAAAGGCAAATGACTGTAAGATGGTTTAGGAGAAAAGAACAGTCATGAAAGGACTATGTGGTGTGGGTGCCTGCAATGGGAGGAATTTAACTCAATGAATTTAAAGTCCTCATCAATATTTCTGTTTCTGTCAATAACAAGCCAGAACAACACTCATCCCTTCTTAATGTGAATCTCAAAATAGTCTTTCAATAGCTTTGTTACTGTGGTTTATTACAAGGATGTGTCCTTCAGGCTGTCTTGATCTCCACACAACCTCCAGCATGCACAGAATTCTGGCCCATTTCCAGTCGATGAGGGTATGACTAAAAAGCAAAAAAAGTAACATTGTGTGTGATTTATCTCAATGAGTTTAGTAATCACTACCATGAGTTAACTTCTTTCAGTTGATACTCTAGAAATTCTAAATATTTATGGACTTAATTGTTTAAGAAGTTTTCGCTACCCTGTCTTCACTGAAGAGGCAGTCAAGATCAAATAAGCATGTGCAGCATAAGCCTATGAATATTTCATAAATGGAATAATGGCTTCTTTAGTGGTCTTGTCTAGAATGCACTTGAACATCCAGCAGATTTTTAGTCTTACAGCCTTTCAGGTAAGAAGTGAGAGTTCCTTACTGTTCACTTTTTTGTGAGTTTTTTTGTGATTTATTCTTATTAAAACACAGCTGCTGCTGTAGGGGTAAGAACTAAAGTTATTAAATAAACTTTTTTTTTTTTTTTAAAAAAAAGCATTCAGAAGTCAAAAGGCATGTTTTGTCATTTATTAAGTAGAAAATTTCTGGTCTTTTATCTTTCAAAGAATTTCTAAGTGTTTAGAAAAAAAAAACAAACCATGATCTATTTTACGTACCTCAAATTGTAGTGGCTGTTTTTGTCAAGAAAGGAAAACAAAGTCATTTCATTAATAAAAATGCAGGATATCGATGTATTGATAAATATTTAGTAGATTGATGCAATTGTTAAGTCTTTACGTAGGAATTTGCATCTTTTGCCCTCCCTATATAATGACTGATAATCCTATTTTTTCAAATGAGAAAATTCTGAAACTAAGATACTAATCTGTGTGCTAATATTACACACTCTACCAAGTGGATTGATTTTAATTAACAGAAAAGAAAATTTCATATTTTTAACATTTTTATGCTAGCCTTTATTTTCTTATAAGAACATTGCTTGAGTGTCAGTGGTAACCATTTAAACATACTAAGAAATGTAGCGTTTACTTTAATTTGGTACTTTTTTTTGTTATCCAGAAAGATGTTATATGAATTTCTAAATTAATCAAATCAGAGCATTAGAATGTTCTCTATTTTCTAAATATTTTGGTTTTGGAGATGTTTTCTAATGGTTTGTGTCGAAGTTGGTTTGAGGGAAACAGCTGACCTTCCAAATGCATGACGTAATTATTAATTTTTAGTCATTCTACCTAACAAAAAAAGAAAACCCAAGTTGTGCCTATAAAAACATATTTATTAGATGAAGATAGCGTAGTGAGGGAACAGAACTGCATGTTTCCAGTTACCATTTTGTCCAAAAGTTTATAGAACTTTAGAACTGGTCCTCTCGGATTGTTTTTCATAATATGTTGTGAGAGAAGAAAATTATAGCCCCCTCAGAAGAAAAGTTGATAAATTCTGCCATTCATCTGCGTCTGCTTCATGCTGCTCAGTTCTAAGAAAGGTTACGCTGATCCATACCTGAGTCCATGTAGCCCGCCAGTATTCTGCTTGAAACAGTAGCCATAGCAGACTCCAAGGAAAAGTTCAGTGGAGCGAATGTATTGGATACTTTGCCCTTAATACTCAGACAGTCTTCTAGTGTTTTCAATCCAAGGATTTTTCTGAGCCTGGTTAGGTTTGTCTGCTTAGTGTAACCCTCAATAGACCTTTCTTCCAAGTACTCTCCTATTCTGTTCTTGGACATAAGTAAGCTTTATTCAGTTTTGAAGTATCTTTTGTCAAGGAGTCCACTGCGTGGAGAACCACTTTCTTGCTTACTCTTGAATCTGACTTCTACAGTCTTCATTCCATGGCCCATAGCTCTTTTTTTTGGAAGAGGGCATGAAGAATTGGTTCACTGTCTCCATGCTGCTTGTGATTTTGCTAGATAATTTCTCTACCCTCTAGAGGTTAATATATGTTGGGGTTTGGTTTTTTTAAGGATACTGGCTATCCTTTCCTCTTTCCTAATCAGTCCTTATGAGATCAAAATTTGAAGCAGAAGAGGCATCTCAGTCCTTGCTGATGTTTTGATAAAAATAAGTTGGAGTAATTGATGTTTTCATTTGAATACATGGAAATCAGTCTTTCAAAGCTAGGATAGACTTTTTTCATATTCAGATACTTTGCTTTTGTAAAACTCCTTCCTTCATTGAGGATAACATATACAGTTCTATTCTGATCATATTGCATTGCTTAATTTTTTTTCAGAACCTTTTATTTTGATTTCAAATCTTTGCTCTCATGCAATTATAGTATAATATCATACTGCTGTTTTATTATTGTTCTTATGTCACCAGCTTTAGGCACTGATCCACTTAAGCACTTATAAATAGTGTTAAATCCATCCATATTCTGATAACCATTTTACACTGTTCAAGATTTCATTTTGTCCAGACTTTTTTCTAAAGTCATGTGTGATCCTTGCACAATGCAAGAACAATAGCTAATTCTGTTGTCTAAAAGTCAACAGGTCTTCCTTCCTTTTTTTTTTTCTTTACTGTAAGTCACATTTTGTGTTTATAAAATATTGCCATGAATTGTTTTCCTTCAGTATCCAGTGAGGCCCTCAGAGCTGTATGTCTTTATCTTCTGGGCAGCACAAATGCAAATCCTCATGTGAGATTAGTGTTTTAAAATATGCCTTTGTTGTGTTTTCCTTTCCTTCTGTAGTCAACTTTTCTGCCTTTAAAGAAGTGGAGGTAGGAGTTCAGGGTAAAAAGAAAGCTTGCCTACCTGTCTGTATACTGAGGTATGAATTAAAACTAAAGCTAAGGTTTTTTTGAACCTGCATTTGTAATTCTGAACTACCAGCTTTGTTTCCTTTAAGCTCGTTTCTTGGATTTCCAGGAAGGAGACTTGCAGACCTCCTTCTGTTACATAAGGATTCCTTCTTATGTATGAATATTTCCCTCCCTTACCTCTTAGCTCTCTTTTAAATCCATGGAGATCCTTTCAGGCTCATAGACGACATGCAAAAGAACATTGAACAAAAACTTACTGAATAACTTCTGGGATTTCATTTTATTAACAGAAGTCTACCGTGAGTTGATTTGGAACTTGGCTGTATACATAGTTGGAGATCCATATGAGGAAAGATGTAATTTAATTCCTGCGAGTACTTAAGAATTGCTTGGGGAAGGCAAGGATGACTTGGCCAATCTAACATGTATGTGATTTTTTCATATGTCTTGTTAAGAAATAGCACAGGATGTGTGTGCTGGCCTAACCCCTAAACTTTGGGCTGAAAAGAAAAAAGTTTTGATCTTTTCATAATAGTTTACATGATAAAAGTTGAAATAAAGACTTAAAAAAAAAAAAAAAAAAAAGGCTGGAATGCTGGAGAGAAAGTAGTATCTACTGCTGATAAAGGCCTTCTGCCCTGAGTCTTATTTTGGATATGTGATGCTATCTGTCTCAAGAACAGATTTTGGAAATACCTGATAAGAGATACTCTCTGTGTTGGTATTCTCTTACTGTCAGTGTTAACATTTGCTTCTCTTTGCTCCCCCTAGTCTGAGCTGTATTTGGCCAAGACTGCTTACTAAAGAAACTTAGTTTAATTTGTGAAATGACCCACTAAAGCTCTGCATATTCTCTTGTGCCTGGAATCTAGTATGTGTCAAAAAATAAACAATGCAGTTTATTATCCTGTGTCCAGTGACCTATGCAGTGGTTTTCTTTATATTAAGAACCTGCAAGTTGTAGACAGGCTTTCAGCTTGTATTTGTACTTGAGGAAGAACAGTTCTAGAGAAGTAGGTTTGGCCACAGTGTAATACCACTCAACACATGAGCAAAATATAGCCTTGCATGCTGGGAATTCTACATTCTTAAAAAAAGAAAAATCTGAAAAATTTGTGGAAGACAACACATCTTAGGTAGCATAGACTTCAGTAGTGGAAGAGTTGTAATTTCTAGATCGTTAATCTGAATGCTAAAATAAATAGGGTATTCTTGGTGGAACTGTAATAGTAAAAAGATAGCAAAATACCAGAATGAACATTGCTATCATACAAATAGATTTAAGCAGTCTTGTATTGACAGCATAATTTTCTGTAGATGTCAGTTAAACTTTATGTAAGCAGTATGTATGTTTTAGTCTTTTTCATCCATCAAAGTGTAATATTTCTGCTGAGAAATCTTCTATTTAATAGAATATTTTATGATGTGTTAGGATTTAGGTAAAGGAGAAAAGTGATCCAGCAAGATCCAGCACAATAATCTGCTTTTGTGAAATCCATCTTAATGAAATATTTTGAACTGTGAACATCAAGTGCAAGATGACCAAATAAGTCTGCTGCCTGCCTAGCCGCTTGGAATTTGTATAAATTTTATATCTGATTAAAATGCAAGTATTTTGGGTTGTTCCCACCACCACCACCACCTTTGGATATTAAACAGTCAGTTTCAGTAAGTGATTAGAAGTAATTTGCAGTGTCTGCAGCTTCATTTTTCCCCATGTTCACGTGGAATTGGATGATAACTTGCTGTACAACTTCAAAGAGAAAGCTGATTGCTTTGTGCCTTCTTTTCATTAACTATGGAGTTGCAGAGATGTCTGCTCAATGGCATGCAAACCATGGAACTGAAACCTTTAATTCTCACGGATTGTAGATCAGTGATCTAGAACCTCCTGTTATTTTAATAGGCATGTATGTGATGGCATGGGCACCTGGGCCTTGACTTTTTTTTTCATTTTTATTTTTAAAAGCTACTATACATTTATCAAAGAGTCTTTGATACTATAATTCTGTTTTTGCAGATAAAATGTGGCATTTTGACATGGAAAAACAGTCTTGTAAGGCTGTTCATGAAACTAAATGGGTGTGTTTATTTGTCTGTTTGAGGCAGCTATGAATTTGTGCAGTGTGCCCTTATTGTCTATCTACCGTTTCAACAAACTATCTGAAACTGTTTATTTTAGTTTATAAAGTAGTTCAGTACTTCTGATATTTCTGAATACATTACGCTGCATAAGCCTTTGTAAACATTACTTTTTGAGCTACAAAATAAGCTCTAGCTTTTAATTTTTTCTGGTTTTTATCCTAGGATTTTGGTAGTCTGTTACACTTGGAACAGTAGGCTATTGTGCAGGTTTTTTCTTCAGTGGAACTAATTGCACTTTAGCTTTAGATTTAGAAATATTGCCAGCTTTCTTTCATTATTTTAGCTCTCTAGTTCTGCAGCCTTGGAAGGGAAAGGACAATTAAAATTTACTTCTGGAAGATGGAGTCCTCACCACAATTGTACACAGATTGCAACAGCCAATGATACCACTGTTCGAGGATGGGATACACGAAGCATGAGGTAATAAGAAATTGCAGTCTTATTCTCTGAAAAATACAGTCTCCTTTGGAGATGCTCCTAACAAATTTTTTTGTTTGTTTTTTTTTGTTTGTTTGTTTGGGTTTTTTTTAAAGATTAGAAATGTGGCAAAGCTGTCACTTATAAAAGGAATGGTTTGGCTTACATAGCTGATATATTCACAATTTAGTAAAGGGGTTTCTCTGTTTTTTCCCCTCAGCTTCAATTCTAACTTGTATTTTGAGTTTTACTGAACTATGTACTAGTCTCAAGATGATTTGTGCAATACATAGGCATTACTTGAATGAAGCTGTTCTGTAATTCAACCTGAAAATGATTTAACATCAGTCCTGACTATACTATGAACTGTCTTCATAGCATACTATTTAAAGGTAACTTTAATCTCTGAAGGTAATTCACAGGGTAAGGCCACTCTTCACTTTTCTGATTTTAACCCAAAGTATACTATACTATATTAATGATTGTAGCATGCTAGTTATGTGAAACTACTGAATCTAGCAAAATCATAACCAAATCAACTAAGGCTTTGAATATACCTAATAAGGTGTTTTCCCCCCTGCTCAGCTGTGATTTTGATAAGCAAAGGAGTGATGTTGTGCACATCTGTTGCCATGACTACTAAAGCCTGTGCAAGCTTTTTTAAGATATGCTTTATCCCCTTAGCACATAGTAATTTATCACTAAACCAAGAAGACCGATGTCTTGTAATAACTTTTGTTGCCTTAAAGGGGGATGACTTTAAATTTAGTTCTGTGGTTTCTGCCAGCTCAGGGGTGTAGCAATAAATCCCCATGTTTGCCAGCCTTGTGTGTTTTTGCCAGAAAGGTTTATTTAATTTAATAAACAAAAGCTAAAAACACAAATATAATAATTAAGTCACTTCCTGTACGCTTGTCATCAGGTTTGAAAGTCCTGTTCTTTGCCCTGTAAAAAGATATATAAAAATCTAACTTCATATATACGTGTATACTTTCATTTATGAAGACTTTTAAATGAAGCATACAAGAGAAGAACGAAAGGTCAAAGTAGAAAGGTGGTTTTATTATTTAGTTGCTTTTTTGTGATGTTTTTGTAATCATCCTATTCTTAACATATAGTGTGAATACCTTAAGATTAAAGCCTGTGTTTCTAAGTAGAAAATGTTAAATACTGTGAAGTCTGCTTCATGCTCTGTCTCATTAGAAAAAGCATCTCTATCTTGCATTAAGTGAATACTCTGAGTAACTTTTAGGAAAGATGGATAGTCCAGATATTAACAGGATCCTCAATGAAAGCATAGCTTGGTTAACAAAAGCAAACCCCACAATTCTAATTACTTGAAGTGAAGCTCAGATTAGATAGTCCTTGAACCAATTTACAAGTACTAGGCTATGCCAAAGAGCTTTTTGCAAGGTACTTGAAAAATATGTGAAAGACTAAGTCTCATCTGCAATTATACTGTAATATGTCTAGAATTATGTGAATATTTGATAACCGACTGCTTAGGCTAGAGGTAGGCATTTAAAGTCAGGACAGTATAAACTGTGGCAGTATAAGAAGCAAAAAATGAGAGGGGACGAAAAACATATCAAGGACAGAAAACTGCTATACCAGCAAAGAATAAGAGAGGAGAGATACTAAAGAAGTAGCTAGAATAGCTACTTCTGCGGAGTGCGATTATGATAGCTGTAACATAGAGGGAGTGAATGATTTTGGACGTAGCAAACAAAGAAGAGGGGAGACAAAAGAGGTTGGTGGGAAGACTCCTAGAATAGACTAGGAAGCAATCTTAATCAGAGAAGAGCTTCTGAAGCAGAGGAGACAGACACTAGGCTGAATGGATTTAGAGAGAGAATTGTATCAGGAAAATTCAGACTCCAAGAATAAATTCTAAAGACTATGGAAGAAAAAAAAATATGAGCAGGTGGAGCCAGTAGCTGGAGAAAATGTTCATGTGGTCTGGCCTTAATCTTATGATGTAAGTGGGAAATTCGATGTAGGTATTATTGCTGTAGGTAGGATGATAGAGTGAAAAGAAAAGAATATTCATATTTGGGAAGGAAGGGGATCAAGTGGTCAGAATAATACTTAAGTTGGGCTAAAGGCTTTCATGGTAAGCACTACTGAATGTACAGTGGACTGTGGTATTTCTTTTTAAGCCCTTACACACATCTCCAAAAGCAATGCAACAAGTGCAAGAAGTGAAATGTGCAATAAAGGAGGAAAGAAGTGTTTTGAAGCATGCTTGAGATTTTAAAATTTTCCCATAAAGATGTTTCAAGAAATTAAGAGGAAATGTTGAAGTCAGATCCCAGAATACCTGGTAGAAAGGCATACTTGTGTGATACCCTTAACCTCTCAAACTCTGAGGAGAGTGTTGAAGTTGGGCGTCTAGGTGATTTCTATACCAGGTGACTGCCGTGGCTGCAAGGATCTCTCTTTATGGAGCTACTTTGCTTTGTATTAGTAGTTAGGTGTTAACAGCAAGAGACTTCTCTACCTGATCTTCAGAGGAGAGCATATATACAGCACAGGAAATACAAAGTTTTGGTCAGCCTATGTTTTCTGAAGAGAAACATTTTTCATTTAAAAAAAGAAAAAAAGCTCATGAAGTGTTGACAAGTTCTAGTGAAGATTGTAGGAGACTCATATCTAAGCAGTATTTTGGTAGATGGTGGCTTTGAGAATGGACATGGGAACAGGTACAGCCTTTTCATAAAACTGGTAATGCAATAGGGGAAACAATCAGAAAACCAACCCTAAGTTTAAGAGGCGAGGAATGGAGACAGACTGATGGAACGTGATGTTTTGAATAAAGATGCTAGGTTATTGGCAGTACTACAAATGTTTTCTGAAGTGGTCCACATGCATGAGTATGAGCATGGCTGAGTAGTTTAAGGGCCACAGTTAAATTAAGAAGGTAAGTTCAAAATAGAGCAATAATAAAAAGCTGTTGTTCGTATCTGTTGTCTACCTTGCATCTCAGCTTTTCATATAGGGAGAACTAGATGTCATAAATACAGAATATTGGTATAACTGCTCGGGGATGGAGAAGCTCTTTTCTAAAAATATTGTGGTTTGGCAGCAGACATTTCATAACAGTTGTTAGAGAGCTGTGCTAGGATCATCTGGAACCACTGTTTCCTTTTAGCTCCAGATGATCCTAATGCAAACAAGAAAAGAGCAAAGCTTCAATGCAAGCTGAGAAATCTATACAAGTCACTGTTGTTAGCAGCTGGGATTTCCCTAAACTATGCACTAGCAATGGGAACTCTAGGTCTGCGGGTGCTAAGGGGATTATGCAAGTTTCCAGGGAAACGGATTCCTGTCAGTGGAGTGCAGTTAGCTTTTTATAGACCATTTAATTTTTTTAATGTGTTTTACAGACAGATATATTGCATAGAAAATGCACACGGACAGCTGGTACGAGACCTAGACTTTAATCCCAATAAACAGTACTACCTGGCTAGCTGTGGAGATGACTGCAAGGTGAAATTCTGGGACACAAGAAATGTTGCTGAACCAGTGAAGACGCTAGAGGAGCATTCCCACTGGTAGAACAAATTATCTGCATGCTGTTTTGTGGGTGGATGGCTTATGTAATTTATTCAGCTAATTATTTTACTGTTTAGGAACAATGCAAACTATGTTTGTGCAATTGTGAATAACCATTTTTCTGCATGGAGGAAAGGTTTCAACATGTGAATGTTCCTTCTGTGATTGTAAATTAAGAGTTTAGACAATGTTAGTCTAATTGGCAAGAAACTGTTGTTAACATTGTTGGGAGATAGGGTGCACCTTTGAGAAGCACAGCACAGCACAGAACTTGGCTTGAAGGGGCCAGCTGGGACACAGGTGTGCCTTCCCAAATTGAGCCTGATCTGCTGCACCTGACATGCAGAAAAGCCCTTGAGCTGTTTTGGTTACAGCAGCTGCCATCTATCCTTCTGTTGCTGAATGGTGGAAATGCTCAATAATTCAGCCCCACTTTTTTCATGCTCTTTGCAGCCCTTAAGCCAGAATATGCAAGTCAGTCATTTTATTCTCTGAGATAATATTTAGAGGCTGTATCTCCCACTCTGGCCTGTGGCTGGAGCAAGGAGAGAATCTTGTCGGACGTTTGCAGACTTCAGTGGTTAAGAAAAGATGAGCGGTTCATATTTTATAAAATTTGGGTCGGAGTAATTCTTGCAAAATAAATCTGGACCCTGAAGCTACTTTGAGGGGAATTAAGATGTGAATTAACAGAAGCAGCATTTATACTTTTTTTCCAGAAGATTAAAAGAAAAAGAATAAGACAAGAACTGTAAGACATTTGGTATTAACTTGATACATAAAATTTAAAAATTGAAGAGAAATACAATCCTACTTTTGTTTTAGGGTCTATTTTAAACTTTGCTGTAAGAATATTGTGAGATTTTTGTTTAACAGGTTATTTCTAATCTGTATTTTGCTTTGGGGAAATTTTTATCTTTAGACCTTAAATATTTATCTGACTTACTAAACAATGAATTGGCATGTACCCTCAAGGAATGATACCACTGAATGGTGTGTTTTGTTCTTTGGATTTTTTTTCCAAAACTTTTTTGTTGAATTTTAAAGACACCTCATAGAAAACAGATGACATGGAAGCTTAAAAGCTAAATGAAAATGACAAAAAACAGTCTTTGGAATGAGGCATGTCACTTCTATGCATACTTACAACAGTTAAATCAAATACCAATTTTTAGTGCTGTGTTTAAAAAAAAAAAAATATCATTTAACATTGGTGCACTACCTGCCCAGAATAGCCTCTTGTTCTTTCTGATTTCAATTTTTAGGGTCTGGAATGTCAGATACAATCATTCTCATGATCAGCTGATCCTTACAGGAAGCAGTGATAGCAGAGTTATCCTGTCTAATATGGTATCAATTTCTTCTGAACCATTTGGGCATATGGTAGATGATGATGAACTAAGTGACCAAGAGGACCAGCATCAAGAAGAGAAGTATGAAGTTTCCTGAGTTTTATGCAGATGCTTATAGTTTGTCTTTTCATTGTAATGGTTAACATGCTATTTTTTTGCTGACTAGGATTTTTGTATACGGACCTTTCAGGTAAGTAGTTCTAATTCCTACTTCATTCTTCTTTACTCAGTCTTGGGTGGAATCCACTCTTTAAAAAATCTGATTGGCATGGTCACTGTATGCTTACTGGTAGGAAGGGAATGGTGATGCTGAGGACCAGTCCTAAAGTCCACTGGATCAGTGAAAAGATTCACTTTAAGGGAGCTCTGGATCAAGTCAAGCACATACAATAATCTGGGTTAAGTGAGATTTGAAAATCTGCTTTTTGCATTTTCTGTGTGTTCTAATCTGTAGGAGACGTTAGCAGTCTAATGGTGAGCTTCTGCACAGGCGGAAGAAAGGAAGTATAAATACATTAATATTTGTAAATTTCACTTAATATTGCTGACTGCTCTAGAAACCAGTAACTCATTAGACCTACTTCAAGCAAAACAGAAGTTAGTTTTTGACTCTTGGTAGAGAATACTGCATGTTATTGCAAGCATTTGTAAAAACCATTCCACTTGGGTGTGTGAGGAATCACGTATTTTGCATGTGAAATTTGGAGGGATGAGTTTTTACTAAAGAGTTAACTGAAATGCCAAAATAATAGTTTTTCATCCTCCATTTTTGTCTGCTTTCAACTTTTTCATTGTGCAATATATGACGCTTGTTTTCCTCTCTGTACTTCTTTAGGAATATATATATGTATATAGGGAATTCTGTAGATCTAGTGTGGGCTGAGGCTTTCTAATTTTGTGATGAGCTTACATGGTGTTCTTCAGCAAACTCTTCCTTTACAAAATTAAGATAATGATACTGAAACTCATTTAAAATATTTTGAGACCAACAGGCTTTAGTCTATATTTTTATATTCTTTGCAACTGTGAATATCCATGTTCTACATGTCTACACTGAGCAGTTTTTTTGTTGCGTTTGTTAATTTATTTTAATATGCAAAGCTCTCTGCAATGAAATAGGCAGATTACCTCCTGAACTATCTTTTTAAATGAAGAATAGTCAGATGGGATAAGAAACAAGGAAATTACAAAAAAGATCCCCCAGTTACTCAGCTGTGTTTGTTAGATGTTTCAGTTAAAATTTAAAATAAAGTTTAAGTTACTTCTCTAGTTACATTTTTAAGGTTGCTCTTGAACCTTTATTTTATTAATAAAGATGTAGTTTTGCTCCAAATAGTTTTGCCATTTTGGCTTCACATAAAAGGCTTGGAAACCATTTTTTTTATATTAAATAAGGAAGCTATTCCGTAGATAGAAATGGTTAATTTTAAATATACAAAATGTTTCTAGAAGCAATAGGTGATGTAAATGCCTGGAAAATCAAGGTATCAAATTAAGTACCTAGAAGGTTGCTCACATCAACAGTACATACTTACTTTCTAGAATGTAACTAAACTACAGCATTTTAAATATGGCGTACCTTCTGGTTCCTTAGCTTTGGCTGGGGATTGCAATTCATTCTGTTCTGGATGAAAGATAGCATTAACGGAAGTGAGAAAGAGACTACAGTTTCCTGTGTGTATATAGTGGGAATATATTAATATAAATAACATTGCAAGTAAAAATAGTGTTCTGACAGATGTTGTATGGTAGGTTATCTGGAGTGCTGAGTTTCTGTTGATTGTAGACAGTGTAGGTTACCTCATTAAAACACAAGTGACTGTTTTCTAGAATAGGAATTTTTTGAAACCAAGAATATGCAAAGCAATACAACAAATATAAGACACCTTTTCCTTTGGCTATGGAATGGATGTACACCACATCATGAATAACTTGTATAGTAATGATGTAGAGCCCTTAGCTGTTCCCAGCGGCTACAAGAGTATCACTACTGCCTTTGCTTTTTAAATGCATGCTTTTCAGTTGCTAATCTGTTCTGTATAAAACCTGGGAAAGCACATTAGTTTTTGTAACGTTTGCTCGGTACTGTGAGAGTCCTGTTTTGTTCCCCCCGCCCCTTCCTTGTTATGAGTCGAGCTGGAAGGATGTTTGCAAGGTGCTCACCAGCCTTGAACTGTTGCCAGATGAATGTCTGTTTAGCTCTGAGCACATTAATGAAGCAGGGCATAAGAGCTGTTGGGAATACTTGTCAGTTAACCACTAGTACCAAGTGTTTAGGCTTTAGTACCTGTTTCCCTCCAGGAGACCTCTTTGAAGAGTCTGTTGCACCATTCCATGGGTACGGTCTCTTCTGTAAAACACGGGTTTTATTGTATGGTTTGGTTGGGTGGGGGCCAGTGCGTGGTTTTTTTACTTGGGTACGTTCTAGACTTTCAAGAAAGTGTTATATTCTCATGGGGTTCATGTTTATCCTGTTTTGGAGGACATCTTGTTTGCTATTAACTAGCACACAAATCTTGAAAAAGAAAGTGTCTTTTTTGGGTGCATCTTGAAATACACCAGGAAGAGCAGGTGTCTGTACAACTAGTATCTCCAGTCAGTCACGTTCAGACTGAGTGACCAAATCTCTCTCAAAAGAAGGTTGAAATATTAAGTGGAAAGAAGAAAAAAGGCTCTTTCCTCATGGGCTACCTATTTTTCATATTCTGAACAAAATAACTTGTAAAAATACTCGTTAGATTAAAAATGAAGAGCGTGTACCAGTTGTATCTTCAAATTTTTTCCTACTTTGCAAAAATCCCCATATTTAAAAAATGTTGACTTGTAATACTATTCTACACAGCTAAGAATTCTGAGATTTTTAAGGCTCATGTTAATTTTTAGTATATTTTTGAGTAAGCTTTTGGATTTTTATTGTATTTCTTAGCTGGAGGCAAAACCAAGTAAACTCAGTTTAACCCTTCATTGTTCAACCATGTAGAACTATGCATGAGTCTACCCACTCATTTATTCTTGCCAGATTTTCTGTAGTAAATGCCTAGTTTTTAAGGTTCACAACTGAAAAAGTTATTTGGAGTTAACTTTTTTTTAAAGAAAAGAATACAGGTTCACTGAGTAATGGGTACACAGACAACAAACCAAAAGTTGCTGTATTCTGTTCTTACTAAGGAGTTATTCTTTGAGGTTTCTCCTTTGGGTGTTTGTCCATATATGTGTTGACATCTTGGGAGTATATATGCTCCTGTCTTGGAGACCAGAACACACTTGCCTAAGCAATATAACTAGGACTATTTGCATGAGGATCTGTCTCTTGTCACAGTCGAGTGACCTTCAGTTCCTCTTAACTGCTGATTCAGATGAGAATAACTAGTTTGCTGTCTATTCCCTACTTTTTAACTGCTATTGTTGTTGTTTCTCTCATCAATCATAAAAATATAAGAGCAGCCTCCATGTATCATATCAAAGGTCTCCCTAGCCTGTATCATGTCTCTGATAGTGGCTAAGAGAAAAGATTATAAAAACAGGAAAAGGAGATGATATTTCCCCTGGGTATGCTTCTAGCCCCTGACTGTTTGCAGCTCAGGAACCTTTACTGCCTTCTGAATCATCTTTGGAGACTTCTGATTCTTTCCTTTGGGATTTTGCCATGAGCCATACTCTTGAGTTTATCTCTTCTCACTGTGTTTCTGTTTGTTCCAAAACATGCTAGCTGTGCATGCACTGCCTTTGTGAAATGTGTCTAGGAGAAATATGCCAGCTGTGTTTGTTTTCTTGCACTGAATAAGGAAAGGCTTTCTGTTTGGGAAGCCCAAAGCCTCTGTTGAAAGTAGGTAGTCTAAAAAGAGGATGGACCTGTCCACAGACAGGAAGTATAGGCATGTGGCCAGAGGAAAGCTATGATGTATTCTGGTCAAGTCCCTAGTCTGGATAATTTAATGCGCAGTTCAAATATGGCAAAAAAAATAAGCTGAGAAATGGGGAATGAAACGCTGTACTTCTAGCTTAATTTCTAGCACCTTGATCCAGAGGTGGAAAAAAGTATATGAAACAAATGAAAACTGAACAGATGAGGTGAGTATTTGGGGTGCATTTAGCTTGCGTCCCCACAACAAAGCTGGTGTGCCTGGATAAGAACATAGGGAGTGCTTTGAACGCCTCAGTTTGAACAAAGCATTTAAAACATGGGTCATTCCACACCTATGGATGCAAATGATTAAGACAGGCTTCTCCCTGGCCTTTCTTTCTTTAATGGTTTTGCACTCTGGTGTTGCAAGGACTTCCTCCCTGTAACACTGAACTTGCCTTAATTCCAGAGCTTCTGAAGATGTCCGTCAGTTGTGGTTTCTATTTTTTGTGATAGAAATGTGGTTTGGAGCCTTTTGAATAGTAAATCATGTGGTTTCACAATAATACATATGAACTGTGTGATCTAACATAACACCTTTGTATACACATCCATGACTTCAGGAGAGTGAATTGTCAGCACTGATATTTTGAAAAGTACTTGCCAAACATTCATGATAAGGCAGGCTTTCAGGGTATTTTCACACAGCTGCCAATAGTGTTAATTTTGATGACATTTTGCTTGTGGTATTTATGTCTTGGAGAAATCTAGAAATCATAGGATTATGCTATAGAATCAACCAAGAGACTCAATTAAAACAGTTTAAATAGTTTCTGTTTTAGGGAATGCCAGTATTCAGTACTTTACTCAGTTGGATGTGTAAGAAGCTGGGCCAAATCTAGTGCAGCAGCACTTACCAATTCCTAGACTATTTTGCTTTAAAAACATGTTTTTTCTGTGCTATTTCTTTAACCTTCATCAGCAGATATACCCTCCTTAATTTATTTTGCATGTTAGGACAACTATGAAACCTGTTATATTAAAATATGCATTTCCTGTTTTTAAAGATGCCATTTTCCTGTAGAAGCAGTTCAGAAGGCTGGTTTTTTGAGTAAAAAAAGTGATAATGCTTACAATAGTATGACTAGCCAATTACTATATATAAAAATTGTGTTCCTGTATAAACATCCTTGAATTCTGTCTTCCTTAACAGAATGAAAAAGGAAGTAATGTGTTGTCTAAGCTTATGAGAAACAAAACCTTAACAGTTACTTAGTTTTCTCCTGCAGTTAAAGGGAAAGGGCATCCATGGGCCATGTTCTAGAATCCAATGGCATGCTTTTCAGGATTCATTTTGGATGCTGCAGTAAATGTTGCTGCTCTATTGAATCACATCTATTTCATAGTAATTTTTGGATTAAAGAGGATTTCATTTTGACTCTGATATAGAATTAATGCTTTTTGGTGACTCTGAAAAACATATTTTATTGAACATTGTGGTGACAAAACAGAATTGCAAGTGCTGCAAACTTAAGTGGTTGTTAGCATGAGAAGTAATTGGAAATAACAGCTCTCTACATGAAAACAATTATCCAAGGCTTAACAGGCTTCTCTCTCAAGTCTGTAACACAATTAACCTCAAAGTTATCTAGTAAAATGAAAGCTCGTCTCCTTTCATAGGAGAAGCTGGTAGGGGTCATGCTATGTGAATAAGACTACAAAGAGAAAGCAGTCCAGTTTCAGCTCTGTGTGGCACAGGTCTTAAATTTATGCAGGATGTAGGTAGAGATTACACATTTCTTACTGTGAGTTCTTGATGACATAAGAGTTTGATGCCTTGTCAGTTGATGCAATGCAAGAACATATATAAGGAGAGAAAAGTATTTTAGTCTGGCCAGAAAAAGTCTTTAAAATAGTACAGGAAAATGAGGATCTAAAGGAACTTTTTAAGGGGCAGGGAGATTTAAGACAAGGAAGAAAATAGCTTACTAAGCTTGCCAGGCATAACGACTGATTACCAAGTATGTTTATCAAATATAGTCTACTCAGACTGCTCTATCAAGGGATCAATAGGCCAGGCACCTGTAGTACACTAAGCTAGCTATAACATAGCAACTGCGTTTTTACACCCACAACCTGCAGCTTTTATGTAAAAGACAGAAATCTCTGGGTTTTGGCGGCAACCTGAATTATACGTATTAAAGTAGCATAGACGAAAGTTTACTTCATATCCACCTCTGTACAGGTACTCTTCCCAGTTAGAGAAGTTCAGAAACAGGAAGAAATCTAAGGTCCTGAACTCTCCTCTCTGTTCTAAAACCTGCCAAAGATCTGCTGACTTTATCCCAGTATCCAGTCCACTTTGAATGCCCTCCTCTTCTGTGCCTGGTGTTATGCATCTAACCTAAGGCGGCAAATAACCTGGGCATTGTGATCAAGAGTTGGTAACTATGAAATGGGAAGTTTCTGAGAGAAGAATAACGCACATGAAAGTATAGCAGTATTCATTTAATCATTGCTACATTATGAACAAAGTATTAGAAAACATACACAGTCGGTGCTATGATATGTTAGGCTCTGAAACTACCTACTATATGTTAAAGAGAAATAAAATTGTAGCAACTGATAAAAACAGAAGGATAATTAAAATATCTAAATAGGCAAAACCGTCTTAAAATAAATACAAGTTGTTTTGTATGTGTTCCACTATTATGTGCTGTGACCAAAATAATCTTTTTTCGTAGACTGTTTTTATATATATATATATATATTTTTTTAAAGGTATTTGTTACCTTGCTTGAATAAGTGTCAGTGTCATAGCTGTTAAGTCTGTAACTTCTTGCATTAACCAAATTATATTTAATATCTGGGGAGTTGGGAGAGTCTGAGCTGATTCTTTAATAAACAAAAATGTGTAAAAGCTGTGTAAAAATTCATTGTGAGTAAATAGACTGTTGCAGGACTCAGAAATTGAACAATTGTAAATATCCTAAATTCACATAGATTCAGAAATAGTATCCTCAGCCTATTCTTGGATTACCAAAAAAGCCCATGCATATAGCCAAAATGCAGACAAATCTGAGGTGTTTTCTTGGAAGTCTCTTAGTATGGGGTAAAGTGATCTGTCTTCAAGAGATTCCTTGTGTGAGGGGAAAAAAACCCAACACAAACAGCCTTGCTCTTTCTGGGTTTTTTTAATTATTTTGAACAATCTTTAACATACATGAAGTAAATTATGTTCTTAATTCCACTAGCAGAATCCTTCTGGGCTCATTACCCATTACATAATTGAAAGGCTAATCTGTTTTCTTTCATAGTGTTTGTAAAGGATGCTCATGGACAGTTTCCTCTGGATCTTCTGTATTGTTCCTGAGACCCATGTCAATCTGAGATGATTTTTTTTTTTTCATCCTGGTTATGTTGTATAGTATCTAGATCTTTTATACCAAGTGATCGCTAAGGGTTTTCTCAGATTCTCAATAACTGTCTCAAGGCTATGCCATTCTTATACGCAAGTAGTCTATACATACTGTTATCATGGATCTACTCTATTTAAAACAAACACTGAAAACTGAACTCATGTGGCCTGAAGAACCACATGGAATAGCATGCTTTCTTTTTCTGGGAAGGCACAAAATTACTTTCATACCCAAGAAGAAATTCAGTGTATAGACAATAATAAAAGACATTTAAAAATTGTAGTTATAAATGGAAATGCCAAACAGAAGTTCATCTACAGGCTTCTTTCCTCAACACTCATTCCCCTGTGACTTCTGTAAATTAAATTAGATGAACTGTGTTATTTAAATGAAACACTGAAACAACTGTGAGTATACTGGAAATAGTATAATCTAGAAGCTTATTTGCCCTTGTTTATCCAACCTTTGGTTAACTGAGACTCCTGGTTAACTGAAAGTCGGTCGTGTCCCCTGACAGCCATGTGCACCGTGCATTACTCCCCTGCTTATCTGGAGAGACATTTGAAACCTTCAGAATAATGGAGTTGTGGGTAAGTGGGTGAGCACCGCGTGAAGCACATTGCCATCTGGGGACATGACCAACTTTCACTTAACCAGGCATGTCAGTTAACAGGAAGTTAGAAAAACACATTGCAGGAGATGAAGTGTCTGTGTGTGTCTGTGTTTATTAGCTCTCTGCTGTTAGATGGTTTGTATCAAAGTACATATTCAGGAGAACTGCAAAACAAGCCTGCTCTTTGCAATTAACCAGGGGCTGCACGTTGTTTGTGCTATGACCTTTTTTTTTGGGGGGGTGACCTTAAATGTAGCATAAGTAAATGATAAAAGTCCTTGAAACTGAATACCCAAAGCTGTTCTGCAGTATCAGACTGCTTTTGGTTTGTTCATTAAATTCAATTGAATTTTAATTGCGATGTTAGATTCACAGCTGGTTAGGCTGCCTAGGTGGAGCAGCAATATCCTGCAAGTGATTCAAATGTGATACCATATACACTTTGTGATCGTAGAGACGCGTGCTTTCAGAGAGCAGCGGTAAAGGGCAAAGACAGCCAATAACAACACTTCACTTCTGTAGCAGCAGCATCTGTTTAAATGATTGAGTGGCATTCACAAGGCTCTTTGGCTTTGCTTTCTGTTAGGAGGATTGCAGCTGTAATACAAGGCTGTTTCTGGCAGACAGGGGGATGCTGCTGAAAGGCTGAGTGATTCCTGTCAGAGGTGATCCTCTGTGGGTGAAGGAGCTCTAAGGTCATCCTCTGAAAACTCACCTACCCTGTAGCTACAGAATAATGTGCTGTGGTTTTGCTGTAAGAGGAGGGATTGGCTCTGTGAGTGGAGGGAAGAAGGGCTGTTAGCTTGCAGAGCACAATCGATGACTCTTGGGTGGTTTGGACTTCAGAGAATTGCCTAAATCTGTGGTTAAATATTTGCAGTGTAAAAGAGAATCTGTCTGTCTCACGATGTAGGTGACCAGGAGCTTGTGTATTGCAGTGAGAGACGAGGTATATAATAATAGATGAGAATCCAGTGGTGTTGTAACTCTAGGAATGGGAGATAAAAATTAAAGTGTTCAGAGTGGTGCTTCCATCTCCCTTCCATTACTCTGGAGAGAATGGGTCCAGCATCGCAGCACAGGAGAAATTACAATGTTAAAGACTGCAACTTTTTACCTACCTACTCATCTCTAATAAGACTATATATTATTTTAAGAATTCAATTAACAACAAAGGGGGAAAGGAAGGGATGAGCATGGTGACAGAAAAGGTGTTGATAAAAACGTGAGTTTAAGTGCATTTAGATCGTACCCTCTAGTTTGACTTTCTTTAGAGAGAGATGCTTAGTGCAGGTTCTGAGAGACTTGGAAATACACTGAAGTTGAGAATAACAGGTACTTTGTCTTTGTCTTTGGGGGTCTTTGACTTGACTCTGCTGTGTTACTAAAACAGGTACATGCAGATATCCAGTATAAAATATTTCCTTAGAGTTTACTGCTGCATTCCTGTACTTTAAATGGAAGGCTGCGTCTCTAGATGTTAGTGACACTTAATATTGCCTTTTAAATCAGGTGTGTTCACAGATCCTTACTATTTTCTTTTTTTTTTTTTTTCTTTCTTTTTCTTCAATTTTAGGATTAAAGAGCCCCTTCAGGACAGTGTAATAGCTACCTATGAAGAACATGAAGATAGTGTATATGCAGTTGAATGGTCCTCGGCAGACCCGTGGCTATTTGCCTCTTTAAGTTATGATGGGAGACTTGTTATTAACAGGGTTCCCAGAGCTCTTAAATATCACATACTGTTATGATTTGTTTGGATTATGGTGGAGTTGTTATCTTGATGTACACAATTGGTAGGTATTCTTTAGGTTTTTTTCAGGTTCTATTTCTATTAAGTATAAATGTTAAAATTTTGTTAAGAATGTGTACTAGTATAGACACCTTCTGCGTTTTGTATTTGCCTTGGAAAACTGCAGTGCATTTTTTGAAGGCTGTGCTAGTTAGATTTTGTTTGTTTGTTTTTTGTTTTTTTGTTTTGAGGGACTAATCACTTTGTGAATTCTAAAGTTTCTGGAGATATTGGGTGCTTCCTATTCTGTTGCTTTATTACTTCAGCTTTATGCAAATATAGTGGATTACGGAGGTGTTATTATGCTGATATAAAACTGACAATGTAGAGTGCAAGTAGCAGAAGTGACCTACTCGTTTACAAGAATAATATTTTGTCTTTCTGATATAAGCAGCCTTCTGCTCTTAGCTAGGGCCACATTCTGCGAACTATTCTGGTCATTCTTCAGTGTTTATAGATACAGTTGGGAATGGTCTTAAAAGGCTTTCTTAATTCAGTCTAATACTTTAAACAGTCTTTTTCCCATTTTGCATATCCTAAGAAGAAATGTTAATCGTGAAGGTGAAACCTTCAAAACATACTTTTCATTTAAGCCTTATGGTAGTATCAACAAAGTACCATCCTTTAACTTGCAAACTAAATGCAATTTTGAGTTATGTGTTGTTATTGGAAACAATATTAGTCTTTACTGAAATCGCTTATATTCTCATGTAATGTATTATCCCATGTTTATAGAACTTAGCTGTGCTGTAGTATATTTTGAGGGACTCTGGAGCTATGCCATTGTTAACCTGAAAAAACTCTTTAATATTTGTAAGTAGTCTCTCTTTCTTATCCTTCTGGCTCTGTGCCATTCTGCAGTATGCTGACATGATGTAGCAGGCTTTCAACTAAGCACAAAACATCCTTTGCTATATCCTAGTCTTTGCAATACCTGACCTAGGCGTTGGTGACTCTCTTGTTACAAATGGTGAGAACAGGCAGATGCTGCCCTGCAGGAGAATGCACAGAAAACTTGAGGTGTAGATGGAAGGCATGGTGAAACATGCCTGTACATACTGATACCCCCCTTCCCCTTGCATAGCTCATTGCTAGGAAAATTCTGCTGCTGTTCTTTGTGTGCTCAGACTAACTGCAGCAGTAATTACTCCCTGTTGACTTCATTGCTGTTATTTCCCATTAAATTCAGAACCTGGGTATGTGCGATGGTGTTGGTTGTGGTAGTATTTGTATAAGACCACTCTGAAGAAATGGCAAGAACATGGGATGGAAAGATCAATACCAGCCTCTTCCCGTGAGTCCTCCCGTTGCTATGGCAACTGTTGGTGTTAGTGTTGAGGGACAGCCTGCTGCTCACCTCTGCTTGTCCTTACCCACTCTTGGATCGAAACATGTCCAAATGTGATTTGTTGTGTATACACAGCTGCTTCTGTGAGAACATGCTTTGAGAGTGTGAATGCTGTAGGCCAAAACATCTAGAAAAGATGAACGTCGAATTCAGTTTCTGGCTTGCTTAAAGAGCTTGTTTGGAAGAATTCATAGGAGTGAAGTAATCTAATTAAATCATCTGTACTAGTGTTGTATTTGTGTTACGATGTTGCCTGTCTGCTCCAGAGTGAATGCTTTGTTGGAAATTCTGATGGTCTGATTTTCTGCGTTAAGATTTTAAACTTGTGCTATTTCAAATTGCCTCAATCTGTAATTAGGCATGAGCTATTCACCTGTATACTGTAAGAAAAATTACATTTCCAAATCAGTAGTGCTTCAGTTGTCTGAATATCAAAATCCTTGGTTGGGCTGCAGCTTTATATGTGGAGTTTTCAATTTTCAGACACAAAACCTTGTTAGCCCTGTTCCTCCACACCCCCCCACCCCCCCCACCCGCCACCCCCCCCGAAAAAAACCCAAACTGCAGTATATCTTTAGTATGCAGCAGAACTCTTTAAAACTTTCTTCACATTAGCAATAAAGGTCTAATGAAACTTAATTAATGTGTTAATGTGTATGGCTTGCAGTGTGAAGGTGATGGGAAATTACGTAACAGTATGTGGGATTTGATTTGATTTTTAATATGTAATAAATGCAGGACAGATTTCAGACTAATTTTGATGTGGCTGTATTTCCTTTAATATTGTAAGCTTATACAGGCTGGAAAGCTCTGTAAACAAGCAATATCAAGAAATATTTTCTTTTGTTTTAGTTTTGTTAAATGTGTATAATATCACTCCATAGGGAAGAAGAGAGGGGATGAACACTGGGAAGGAAGGGAGTAGCAGGTCGAATTTGAATGAAACGTTACAATAGAATCAAGAGAGCAGGAAGGGTCAAGTTTTAATCATTTTCAGCTGTCTGTAAAGTGGGATCTGAGCTACACGTACAGCACTGGCAGCAATATGGAAATGACCTTCAGAAAGGGAAGGTTTTTGACAAGGTTTCATCCCAGGCTGTTAGAGAAAGCAAGCTGGTGTAGGAGAAGAGGAAGGGTTCAAAGATGGTTAAATAACTGATTAAAACACAGGAAATAGGGAGGAGGAATAAATCATCATGTTTCATGGCAAAAAGAAATTACCAATGAAGTCTAGCAAGGATCTGTGCCTAGGCCTGTGCTTTCCAGTATACTCGTGACCTTTTTGGAAAAAGGGCTGCATAGAAATATGCCAAAGTCTTCAGATGCTGTTCAGAGTAGTAAGACTGTAAGTAGTAAGACTGAAGAATTGTGGAAAGGCCTTACCTCACAGAGTGGCTGGATGATGAAATGGTAGATGAAATTCAGTGCAGGAAATGTGAGGTAACAGATAGGGGAGAAAACAGTCATTTTACATAACTACTGGGGACCACCGGTGTATGGCTATTACTACTTGGAAGTAAGGTCTTAGGGTTTTTTTGGATCTTTAAAAGTGTCAGCTTAATAGAGGTTAAAATTTTAATTGAAATGTTGGGAATTACTAGAAAACAAATAGAGAAAGAAGTAAAGCATTTTAAATCCATTAAATAATAGATATTTATAAATCTGTGGTGTATGTGCATCTTGAATACTGTGTGTAGTTCTGGTTTCTTCCATCTCAAACCAAACGTAGTAAAACTGGGAAAGATTTTAGAGGAGGGTGACAGGAATGATGAATAGCATGCAACACCTGTATGAGGATAACTAAATAGACTGAAAGGCAGATGGTTGAGAGGGAATGATAAAAGTCCATAAAATCACAAATGGTAGAGGGAGAGGATGAATAGGGAGTGATTGTTCACTGTCTCTCCTGATACCAGAACTAGAGGTTATTAAATGGAATCTGCAGGTGGTGGCTCAAAGCATACAAATTGAGGTGGTCTCCACGGGTGTGTAGGTAAGCTATGGCACTCCTCTTTAATAATGTCTTCTACCACAAAAAAAACCCAAACAAAAAACAAACAAAAAACAAAAAAAAAACCAACCCCAAACCATACAAAGAAACAAACAAACAATCTCATTAACATTAAAGTTTGCATGACTCAAAAGTAACTGAACCAGTACTTGAAAGATTAATCCATTAAAGGCTGCTAAATATAAAGGCAGCATCTCTAGCTTAGAAAATCCTTTTGAACCATGAATCGCTGGACACTACAAAGAGTACTGGCAGAGAATCCCTGTGGGCTTGTCCAGGCTTTACTTACCTCCCTGGACATGTGCTATTTGCCAGTAAAGGTAGGAAATAGAAGTTAAAAATAGTAGCTTATTCTCTAAAGCTTTGTCTCAAGTGCTGAGACAGCACGTTGCTCCTGCATGTTTCTCTCTCACAACTGTTTACTTTGGTCGTAAATTGTGGTTTAAGGGATTTCAGAAAACACTCATGTTTCAGATAATTTTCTTACAGAATCTCAGTATTATTTTGGGGAAACTACGTTGTTGCAAAACACTCCTTGGCAGTAAGACTGTGGAGGCAGGCTGATTTCTGTACAGCAAGGAGTCCATCACCACTTCAGAAATTCAAATCATGGTTTATACAGTCACATATCAGCATTGGTAAGCACATAATTGTTGTGTTTTCAAACAAACACCTCTTAAACGTTTTTTCTTTCTTTGCAGACTGTGTCCAGGTAAGAAGCTTTAATAGGTTTTTGGTTTTGAAAAAGTGGTATTCCTTAAAAATGTCCGATTGTCAACATTGCCATCTAAAAACTTGTTTTGTTCCAGATCTGGTTCTGAAAATATTTTCTTTGTCACCAATCTAATAAATGTGTCTGGTATGGAATTACGAAAATGCTTGAGATGCGGTATTTTTATTCCACAGGAAGTGAATTATTGAAGGAGAAAGGGATTGATAATACTTTTAAAAAGGTTTTGAGCATGATCTAAGTGAAACTGACCAAAGTCAATACAAGTCTTGGCCATTTAATGAGAAGCTTGAAATAACAATCTATTTCACTTGAAGTAAAAATGGTGCTAACTTCAAATTAAAAAAAAAACAAACAAACAAACAACCCACCAAACACCAAAAAGCAAAACCCCTCAGTACTGACCTGGACTTTGTCTGTGGTGTCAGCACTAAAATTAGCCTGACCTGTACTGAAGCCCATGAAGTTAGTCAACTGCTCGTCAACATTAGAACTAATGAAGAACATGTATTGGATGGCATGGGTAGACTTGACATTTGCTCTAGACCAATTCTCCTTACCTCATACGTTTTCATTTCACAATGTGAATGGAAATAAGAAGCCATGTGATCTGTATTATGCTCAACACTAAAATTAGTTGAAAGTAGTGCTTTGTAAAGAATTAAGCTGCCTGACCATTGTGTTTTCCAACTGACAACAGAAACCATTAGTTCTGTATTTGCCTCTTCATTTGTAATTCCCAAATCATACAACCTGGTACCTCTTGCAATATTTGAGACTGAAATTGTGCAGCTTGTTTATTATGGACTTCAACAGTATCATGTGACTATAGTACATAGACATGGTAAAACACCATGAGCTAGATATGCCTTTGACATAACTGAAGCAATGAAAAGTAGGTAATGATAACTGTGAAGATCAGTATCTGGATACAAGCTCATAATGCTATAGACCTGCTGTTTGGCTTCACAGAGGATATCGAGGCTTGGGGTTTTGTTTTTTTTTTTCCCCCTTTTTCTAGGGGATACGAAGAAACTGCTTAAAACTTTGTTTTGGAGCCTGTGGTATGAATGCCATCCTGAGGCTGCAGAAAGCCTATGATTTCTGGAATAGCAAGTGAAGTGACTGAGAGACAAGTGCAAATCTTTTTTTAGAGGAGCCTGGCCTTCCCATAAAGGGAGCTACTGGGTGTGAAGCCGTGCATACTCTCCAGAACAATTTGCACATTGCTCCTGCTCATTCCACCTGCCACTTTGGTCAGTGAGGAACTAGCAAAGTGCGAATAAAATGACACACAGAGATTTGGGGAAAAAGACAAAGGAAAAAAAAAGAGCAGGAAAAAGTAAAAGGAATACTGACAAATACAGAGTGAAAAGTGAATTGAAGGTGACAAAATCAGGGAAAGATCAGTTTGGAAAACAGAAATAGGAGAGACAGAAGAAATTGACAGTAAATGAAGTAAAGAGAAAGATAGAAGGATGCGGAGTAAAAACCAGAATTTTTGATTGCTTGTTTTAGCTATGATACTAAAGGTCCTTAAAATCTTCCATGTTACTCTCCCTGTGTTAACTGCTTTAAGTGCTAGAGAATTGCTGGTTTATATTGCAGCATTTTAGTTCTGATATTGGAGATGGTTCATGCCGGATAGCTGCTGTCAAGTTTGGCATAAAGAAACACGTTCTTGTTGAACCGTAAGTTACTAGTCCTAACTCATAGGTTTTAAGGGGTTAGGATTTTCAGTTGGTTGTCATTCTTTTCAGAGACCAGGTTGCAACTGCAGATGTGAGCTGTTGTAGTCTGTTTCAGTGCAAAGTTTTCAGATTGGGTAATCAACCCAAGGGAGCAGTGCCCTGAAAGGCAGGAATAAAATTTCAAGTGGGCTGTTTCTTGAGTCACACTACTTAGGTCTGCAAAAGCATCTGTTTATGACAGACACTGTTTATACCCCTGTTTATGACTTCAGGGGAGTGTCCTAGTGAGAACAAGTGAAGAGATCAGATGTGATTAATAAAGTATCTGAACACATCCTCCCTTCCACACTGACTTACCTTGCAGCAAAAGAATTTTGAGCTGTTCTTGACTAAATCCTCCTGTTTTGATGCTACAGCTTTTGGTGCTACAGCAGCCCCAACTTCTTAAAGGGGTTTTAGTGCTCCAGCACAGAAGATCGCTTTGGGGAGAAAGAAATGAATGAGTCTTGCTAAATCCAGGAGTCACACTCCCTGTGTGGAGATGCATGGCAAATATGTGGGTTGCTGTTGCCCTGGAGCTATAGCAACAGCTGCCAAGCAGCTGGGCTGAGCAGGGAGGACCTCTAATGTACCTTCTCAGCAAATTGTCCATTTATTTTGACGCTGCCCCAGCTTCAGCATTTTGGCAGGACAAACTATGGAAAATCTTTTAAACAGAACGAATTTAGAAGAGTATGGGAAATGTTGGAAAACCCAAATTTACCACGTACTAATCAGCAACTCTAGATGAGCTGAATCCTGGGGTGGTAATAGACTTGGCAGACAAATTCTCTGAACCGATGCCAGTTTCTAAAAATTTGCAGAGGGCTGAGAAGACAAGAAAGACTGGAAAGTTGTAGAAATGGTATTGATATTTGGAGCTATGTGGAACAGCAGTGCCCGGAGTTGGATAAGGAAACATGTTTCAAAGGAAGGAAATTTTAGCCAAATTATGGATTTTTTTTTTTTACTTAGATTTTCTTTTTATAAACACCAGTGAAAATACTAGCAAATGTCAGAAATGTTGTGATCACATCCATGCAACAAAGTGTGGATTATCCATTGCATTACACAGAATAGCCAGAATTATAACCTGAGTGTTTGTATGATTTCCCTTACACCTCTCTGTTTTCCAAAGAGGATGGGTGGAACATAGCATATAATGGTAAATTTAACTTCTCTTCAAACATACATTTGAAATGAACAAACAAATATACTCTCTTAGTTTCTTATAACAGGAGTTTCTGCTAAAGTAAGTAATGAACCATCCTTTGACTCTGTGCCTGGAAATTGGGGCAGGGGGGTGGCAGGGAGAGAGAATACCTGGAACTTGACTTTGCAGAGGTTGTGAACAAGAATGGTCTGTTTTCCAGCATGCAGCTGGTGGTGTAAAACACTCGCTTGAGTACTTTCATCTGTGTCTCAGTATACACATATCAGTATTTTAATCAGAGGTTACCTATCTAAAACTGCTTTCAGAAAAGGATTATGCTACTCAGGATAGTGATATACCAGCACAAACAGGAAAGCATCTTCTTAAAATTAAAAATGTTTCCTTATCCTTAGGAGAGTGGCTGCATAACACATTATTTGCAACTACAAAAGAGTTAGGTTTGGATGCGTACATGTTTGCTGATAGCAGCTGGTAGGTAGATGGAGCCATAGATATTTTGATGCTGTTGCTTTTTTTTCTATAAGTCAATCTGGGTAAAATGGGAGAAATCTGGTAGATATATTATTATTATTATTGGATAGTCTGTTAGGAAAAGCACAAATGAAAGCTTCATCACAATGGGAGCTGTTCAGTCCTTCACAAAGCAAATACCAGAGAGCTTCAACAACCGTTCTGACCATCCTGTCAGATGTGAGTGACAGCTACTTGGATTCAGTTTCCTAGATAGATGGGTATTTCTGATCTGTGTTTTAATAATCTATTTTCAGTGTTAATGCTGTTTGAATATCTTCAATCTATTGTTTGAATGACTGGAATAAATGCTGTACAATTTTCTGTTGCACTTCAGAGGCACTTCTTGTATGACAGAGGGAAGAACTGCTTTTGTTTTAAGTCTCTTCATCCTGCTGTATCAGGAGGTGTTCTGGTTTCTATTCCTGTGTCCTATACCTCAAGGCTCAAATCACAATTTAAATTCTACAGGTTTTGGACTGGTCATTGCTGAGGGCTGAGAAGAGCTGTGGATGAAGGCTGAGCATAACTGACGTGTTCATATTCATCAGAAAACAGAGTCAGCTGGAGAGAGCGAGGGAGTAATTGTTGCAGTGCTCCCTCCCTTGCTGCTTGCACAGAAAGACATAGGCTGTGGGGAGGAAGCTACCTGAGGTTATTAAGATTAATACTGCTAGAAATTCCAATCAACTCACACAAGGCTGCTCCTCAAGGCTGTCAGATGCCTACTGCTTTCTCTGATTCAGGCGGGAACACATCAATTTTGAATTTCCCAACAGATTGATATGATTTATGAGTTTAGGAGGCTGATCAATGTGGTTAGTTGAAGTGTTCATGAAATAATTGAATCAGAATAATTTCAGTCAGCTGTGCTCCATTTATTTTCTCCAATAACCACAGGAGGGTGCAATTTTGGATTGGGAGCTTCATCTCAAGGATTCCTATCACAGGTAAAACATTGTGGAACCTGGAATAAGAGCAACTTAATTTTGCTGCCAGGCCTATATGACAGCCTTATGAGCTGACTTAAGACCCATCAGAACTAGAGAGTAAGTGCCTCGAACTCTGCTGGTATTGCCTGTGACAGAGGCTGAGTCAGTCCTGGTTTATGCATTGTGGGATAATGTCTGCTGGGAAGGATAGTGAGAGTTTTGCTATTTAGTGTTTGAAAACCACTTTACTGTTCAGTTGGGGGGGGCATTGTTCTTTACATTTGTTTGTAGCAAATTATTTTCAGATGACAAGTTTTATGAATATTTCACTTCTGGGTTTTGTGAATTTTTCTGGAGTGGCGATCAGCATCAATTCTGTCCTTACAGCAAAAGGAGCTCCTATGCATTCCTGAAGAGTGGTATATGAAACTTTTAAAAATAAATTTGTCCCTATGAGTTCATGATTTGTCTGCTGTAACTTTTCTGTGCAGCCAGAAAAGAATGACAATGTGGGTGGATAGTCCTAGAAAGAGTACTGAATGTAAAGGGCGCTTCAAACGGGAAGGTGAGCGGGTTACAGTGTTATGATGACTGGCTGAGGTGAGTAGAGAATGGGAAAGCCTAGCAAGCAGAACTAAGGAGCAAGTGTGTTGCAGACAAATATTTTCCTGTTGTCACGAACAAGATATTTATAATAATGAGAGCTGCAAGCAGGGGAGGGTATGTGGGGAAAGGCAATGGCTTCTGTCTGTGTTAGTCAGTTCAGGTATCTTTTGAAATGTGCAAAGAGACTCTGCAGGCGGGATACAGGTGAAAATTTAACAAGCTACTGGGTCTAGCACTAGTGTATTCCCTATGTCTAGTAAGACACCTGAAGTGAATTTTGCTGGCCAGGAAGGTGTCAGTAGACTGTGGAAGGGTTGTCCTCTGTACTGCTTGGAACAGATCCCCTGTTGTAGAGTTGCCATCTTCCATCTCCATTTATCCCTTTAGGATTTTATACCTTTGCGGTTTGGTGTCTTTTCCCTGTTGAATCCTTGAGCTGCTAATGTTTCCCACCACAAAAGTATTACCTCTGTCTGCATTTGCATGTTTATCATGTGTGGCCTTTCCCCATAGACTTTCATACAGCCTTTTCTCACAACTCATCAGCTTTCTCAGAAGTCATAACCAAAGCTGGGCAGCATGCCACAGATGGGAAAGGGTTGCTGAGAGAGTAGCTTTCCCGAGAGTCCCAATCTGTGTAAGATTAGGCTATGGTGAGCCAGGAATATAGGCTGCCACTAGAAATATGCATTAGCCCAGATGGTTTGTATCACCACAGATATACCAATGATCATATGACATGACCTGGACTGCATATGAACTATTCTCTGGTCACCCATGGCTGAAGGGCTATGGGGTAGGTCCTTTCCTCATGTGGTAAAGAACAGCCCTACGCTTGCACAGGACGAAAAAAATATCTGAGTGGTTATTCTCAAAGTTTCCTTGCGTTGGAACTTAAGCATTTTAGGACTTTTCATAAACTTAAAGTTTATTTTTTTTTATTCTGCCTATGATCTTCAGGTTGAGGGAGTGGGGTCAGAATATGGGGGAACCAGTAGGATTTGAGGGTGAGGTATTCTGACTGCATAGAAAGATTTGTGACCCTAATATAGAGTGGTACGTTCTTTAGAGCCCATTATGGCAGTCTTTTTGGTGGAGTAGATCAGACTTAGGAGTTTCAGACACATAGAGCAGCTGTATTGAAGATGCTGGTGCACTCAGTTTGTATTGGAAAATAAGTGATACTCTGAATAACGAAGTCCTGCTAAAATTCAGCTACCCAAGTTTGGTGACTTTTCCATGAGTATGTGTTAATTCCTGGAATTAATTCATGATGGTTCTTTTGTCTCTAATGGTAGCTCCTTTTATCTCCAGATAATTTGGTACCATCCCTGCCTGCTGTAACTTATTTCAGTAGATCGTATATGCTAGTTTAAAGAACGTCCTATGGGGTGCAGGATCTTAGTGACATGTGCTCAGTACTGTGGCAGCACTATCCTATCCAGAAGTATAGCAGCAGTAAGTTAAGAGAAAAACCTTTGCTAAGGTTTTACCTACTTTCCTTTTTCACTACTCAGCAGTTAGGAAGATGCTTCCATGAATAACTCTTACTGAATCTCCTTGCTGAGATCCCCTTGCCATGAAGTGCACACTGTGTCAGGGAATGGTGGGGAGGACGTTGTGAAAAATCTGCTGCTTAGTCAGGATGTGGATGTAAACCACAAAACGTTTTCCGAATCAAATTTGGATTGGGGCTTAGCATAAAATTAGGGCACAAAATAACCACACTCTGTGCAGAAAATGTTAATAGAAAAAGTCAGTTATAGTAATGCATTCTGTGTGGTCTTTGGTGAGTAGAGAACAGCAGAAGGGTATGTGGCAGGACTGTCTCACTTGTGTTTTTGCTTCTACTGCTGTGAAAAGCATTTTCAATACTTGCATAATTTAGAGCATGACATTATGATTTTCAAAGCTTCAAATTGGAGTAAAGCATTTACATAATCTAATTAAATCATGTAAATGTTTTATGATAATATTCAAGTAAGTGCAAAACTTGTTCCGCAGATGCATCCCAGTCTTAGGCCATTGGGGAAACCCAATTTACACATGCAGATGTATGTTTCCAACCCTGCACGCTCTGGGAGGTCAACAGGGTACTTACTGAGTGCTCTGTTCTTAGTATAACCTCTGCTTCATAGAGCATCATCTTTCCAAGAAGCTTGAAGGTAAGCTGGTACTGGAGGGAAAGGCAAAGCAGATTTAAAAGGCTACTTGCAACCTCTTATAATTGGAATGAAAGCGATGCTACTGCAGTATGTAATAAATTGCTTCCATTTCAGTGAACATTAAAATAATCCCATGGTGACCCTCTCAGCAGCAGCCCTGCCACATGTAGTATCAGATCTCACAAAGCACGCATTGTACTTGGATGGGAAGCTACCAGGGGAAGCCCCACAAATCCTTCTGGTGGCTGTTGGGTTTGTTTTTGCCTCTGGCTGCACTAACTCACAAAATATTCAAAGCACTTGGCCAGCATCCATGATGAGAGATGCTGTCTTGTAGTGAGATTATTTAAATAATATTTTTTATCAGTACATTCTCACTAAGCTGTCTTCAACAGTGCTTCTTAGTGAATCCTGTCTTTGCTAGGCCATACTGCTGCAATAGCAAGTGAATTGAATTCTGATTTTCGAAATGTAGCCAAGCTAATGCTAAGCTAGTACTAACAAGATTCTTTTAGAAAGTACAGCACTGCTTTGCTAAAATGAATTCATGTCATTGGCAGAGGTAGGTTCTTCAAGACCAGGTCCCTATCTGTTTTAAATAAGCTCATTGCTATTGACTTTTATCAGTGCCATACTGATGTACTCTAACTGATGACAGAAATGTGTGTGTATACATTGCCAGGTGTTCTGTGCTTTCACGGTAATTATAATGGCTAGGAAGCACTTGGACATTATCTGTGCCAGGCTGTTGATGCAGCCCATGTGCATGGGACTGACTGCACATACAGTGTTGACGTGGTTTGAGCATACACCGTGACTGTGGTAAGCCCAGTAGCTCTGATTTTTATCTGAAAATGTTGTGGATGTTTTAAGGGAAGCCTGGATCTAACATACCTCTAAATCTGGGGATTCTATTATTTACTGTCACGGTACATAATAATATCCAAAGTCTGGAAATTAGTTTGGAGCTCAGCGGTACGGAAAAGCTCTGAATATGTGAAAGTCATTGCTAAAGTAGCTCACAGAAAGGTGAAATATATCAGTAGTGAATTAAGTCTTTGCTAATTAGACATAGAAATCTAATTACTTTGCAAATTTTTCATCTAATTTTTAAGGGAGTGAAGCTAGTGTAAATTTAAAATGGAAGCAGAGATGTTCAGCACATAGTGTTAACTGCCAAGGAGAACAACACGGTGACCTTACTTGCAGCTGCACATGCATCATGTGTAGGAATGCCTGTCGTAGCCATAATGATTTAACATCAGGGCAGGCCAATATTTCTTGGTTCTTCCTCCGCAGTGTAGGCAGTTTCCTTTATAGGTGGGATGGGAAGCTGTAGGTGTTTCTGGTGAAAAATGGTAATGCTAGAGAGGTGCCCTTTACTACAAATCCAGCACTGTTCGCTTTAGTTCACCTCCTGAAAAAGAATTTGCAAAGTCACAGCCTGGGGAATGAAGTCACAGCTGGGTGAAGTTTTAGGTTTTGGCATGGTTGGATTCTGCTTTTTTGGATTACTCAGCTGTTGATTATACAATTTTAAGCATAGTAGGTGATATTGGGGAAGTTTAAAGCTGCTGAATTTATTTTTTTAAGGTGCCAAGATTATTTCATTCCAGAAAAGAATGCTTTTAGTTTAAAAAACGCAATATTTTTGTCATAGCAGATACTTTACATTTAGACATGAAAACTCGTAGAGCTAAGTTTAGCTCCAAACACTAAGACATTTACCTTAGTACAACTATTCATACTTAAGACATTTTGTAAGAGTACAAGTATTAACTGCCACTAAATATCCTGTGTGAATTGCTGTTAATAGTTCCATAATAAGATCCCTTTCAATTATGTTTAAATACTATATCGACTTTGAGCCTGATACATCACCTATTTAAATGCTACTAAAGGATCTCAGATGGCAATCTTTAAAAAATGTGTGGGCACTTACCCATCAGGCCTTGTAAGCACCTGATCCGCAAGCATCCATGGTCACTGAATCACTTCTGAAGTCCACAGCTGCTGTGTTAAACTCTTCATGGTTTATATTCCAATCATGGCTCACCTGAGGCATCCACACTTGAACAGGAGGCAGAACATTTCAGTCAGATTTTTTTAATTGCTAAAAATTGTAATTTAGGTCGCGGATTGGTGGTGTTTGTAGATTCTTGTTTCCAAATTATTGTAATTTTTGAGAAGAATTTGAAAATTTGGGAGAAGGTGGAGTAGATGGATGAACAGATAAGACAAACTTTAATCCTCTCTACACACAGAAAACTTTTTCAACCTTAGCAATATCACCAGATGTATATTAACTTTCTCTGCAACTGTGAGATGCAGCTCATAAAATAGAATTATTCTAAGAGAAATAAATGCTGAGGAGTAAAATGAACAGGAAGGAACCTTTCTCTGTTTCTCACAAGGTGTCCAGTGAAAATACAAGGTAGCATGTTTAAAACAAAAAATACTTTTTCTCATAGCAGATAATTTTCATGGTGGAACTTACCACTGGTGGAGTGAAAACTAAAGGAAAAAAGGAATTAAAAAAGGCTTAGGCATGTTCATGGACAATAGTTTCAAGGGTGGCTATCATAGCAGCTAGTCCTGGCGCAACTTTTGCCTCTAAAGCCTGTACTCTGGATTGCTGGGAACTGAACAGGTGATGCTGCTGAACTGGCCGTGTTCTTTCATGCTCTTGAAGCATTTCTACTGGCCTGTCGTGGAGGTAGGGTACGGGTTAGATGGCTTTGATATGATGTAGTGCGGCAATTCTCTGTCTTCCCTAGGATTGCAATCTGACCTCCATAAATAACCATTTCCTTACTTAGAGTTATGATCTTCTCCACATTTTAGATAATATTTTTTGATAGACTTATTAAATGTGTGTGCATTTGGATCATGACACTATATAATCCTGTCTGGGGCACGTATGAAAACTACCATCACTTTTTAAGTACAACCAGGGGAAGGTGAGCCTGATACAAAGCTCATTGATGATGACAAAACCTTTGCTGTGGCTGCAGTAGTTGTTAGGTTAGTTACAATATTTGTGAAATAGTTATGTCTCTTCTACCAAGGAGTACAAGCTGAGCTGAGCTTTGCACTTGTCGAGTCGATGAATCCATGAAACTAGGTAGGCTTGTGTTTAAGTCTTTGGAGAATCATCATTAGCATTGCCTGTTTAAATAAAAAGAATACCTAACCAAATATTAATAGCAAGAGAGAGAGTACTTAATTTTTTCCTGTATTTCTGCATGTTTCGTAACAAAAATATTAACGTTGCATCTTGCCAAAATTTAGAAAATTATTCTTAAATATCCCACACTCCAAAAGGCAGTCTTTCTCAGTATTCAATTTCTTTGTTGACTTCTGTTAAAAAAAAAATCTGAACTTGGTTTAAGATTTTTTTTTTAAAATTACTTTTTAATTTTTTTAGTATAAAGCAGGAAACTTCTACAGCATGGGAGCTACAAGTACTCCTTTTGGTGCAGAGCCACGAGATTCCATTACTCTGAATTCAAAACCAGCTCAACCAAGATTGTTCACACTTGGGGTGGGAGCAGGGGAAGAGGGAAGAAGCTTTTTTTTACTAATCAGCAACAGCATTATTAGTGTTATTCTTTTCTAGTCTAAAGTGGGAGAAACTTTTATTACCACATCATATTATTGGTCCTGTTCTTTTCTAGATTGTGTGGGCTATCATTGAAGCGTTTGAGCATTGAACGCTTTCTGTGTTAAAACAGGAAGGACTCTGACAATCAAGTATAAAATATGAAAGGTCTGACAGTTTTCAGATCAGCTTTAAAAGGATAATAAATTGGTTTTGAGAAAATACATGCTAACCCAGGCTCATGGCCCCATCTGATGTAAATATGTATAGATTCAATGACTTTCAATGAGATGCCCTGTCTTTTTTAATTCTTTCTCTTGCTTTCCCTTCCATGTGCTCCAGTCCACCACTGCAGATAACATGTTCACTTCTCATAAAAATATGGCCTCTGTTCCAAGGGAACAAATTTGGGGTTTAATTTAATTTCCTAGTCTTTGTCTTTTTTACGCATAATCTTGCAAATGAGACCAACATTTCCATGGGGTAAGAAGAATTCAGTTGAGTCTCGCCCAAAAAATTATAGTGAACTCAACTCTAGTGTCTCTGGCTGTGTACCTGCAACTGCTTAAGAGAGTGAAGAAGCCACATGGAAATATTGCAAGAAAGTTGAATATCATAGCAGTACTTGACAACTCTCAAAAATTTCTGGAGGAAAGCATAAACTGATTTGTATTAAAAAATTTCTGTGATTCTTCAGCTCTGGTTTGCTGCCACCAATCATTTTTAACCATGACAATTCCAAAATGTAAAAAGAACTACCTCAGTCACGTTATTGGCGTAGTTTGTATTTGCCTTTGTACGTTGTTCCCAGCATGAGAGAGCCTGGTTACAAACAGAAGAGTAGTTCTGTCTTGCTAGAGACTGGTATAGGTTCATTCAGTATTTTTTCTGACGTTTTTGTTAATGCAACCTTAGCATGTTCACTACTTTTCCTTTTGCTGCTATCTTTTAAGATTGTTTTACAAATGCCATAGTTAGTGTCACTGACAGCATACTTAACACAAATAAAACAAGAGGGCATGGTCTAATCTTCAGCAAACCCAGAGTCTAACATGACTCTTCTCTTGTCCTTGATCAAACTGATTGGCATGTTATTCTAGTTGGCCGTGGCTTAAAATGATAATTGTATATTTTTCTTGTATCTTGGGAATGCTCTGGGTCCTGTTAATCTTGGTATTCTGAATATAGACTCTGTTTTGTCCTCTACAACTACAGTGTTTGTACACATAACATGATTAATTTTATTTGCATAATATGCAAGTGTAACAGAGAAAGAAGGATCCCCATTGTAATAACAGGAAACAAAGGCACAAGGTGGTTTAAGTGATTTGCTCAGGTAAATCGAACAGAAGATGTCTGTGGATGTGCCTGAAAATGTACCCTGGGGTCTTGAGATTCTGTCCAGAAATTCATGTTTTAGGTCATCCTTTTAAGCATTATAGGAACATTACATTCCATTGATATTTATTAATAGCATCATGATTCAGGGAAACACCTGTTGGTACAGTTTTATGTTAGATAAATGTATAATTGGAAGAGAGTAGTTAGATGGTTAGTGCCCAGATGTTACTTTTAAATGTCTGACTCAGTTCAGCAGCCAAGATCATGTCCACAAGAACATCCTTACCAAAGCACAATGTCTATTTAGAGATGGAAACAAGCTGTCTTGTGTGCTCGATAGCTGCTTGTAGGTCATGGAGCTGTTTGCCATGCTCTATGATCACAGTCCCATCAGTTTTTCTTTCACCCTTGGAGAACGCAAAGATCAGCTGAAATGAACATAAGAACAGCAATGCATTGTAAGAATAAAACCTCTGCACTGTAATTCAGAATGAAATAGTCTTTCACGATCTACTCTTACAAAGATGGTCAGTTGCTGCTCCGCTATGATGGCATGTGATCTTAAGTGTTGCGAAGGGAGTTTAATTAAAAAAAACCCAACAAAAAACTTCAATGCATCTGGCAATGGAAAAAAAATTAATTTTGTTTAATTTTTAATCAGACAGCCTGAGACAACCACTGAGCACTACTTGACAATTAGAATACTAATGAACTGCACACTGGGTTAGCCTGTTTTTAAACGACAGCAAACAATGCGCTCGGAGTTGAGGGATTCCATTTTGTTCTAGTCGAGTCCACATATTTACCTTCTTGCTTTGTAAGAATTCAGGAAATATTTGCCTTGTTGTCTTCTTTAAAAATCCTACCCCGTGGTTAATTATTTTTCAAATGCAAAAAGCACAGAAAGTGGTAAGTGGCTTTCTTGAAAGCATTCTTAAAAAATATATAAACAATGTAAAACATTAATCTTCACTGTTTGGGGCATCTTTGGTGCCATAAGCATTTTCTTTTTGTTTGTTTGTTTGTTTTCATTCTTCCTCTAGCATATTTGCAAGTCTCTACCATTCTGCAACAGTTTGAAGTCTTCAGTTTTCATGCTTTCTATAAATTAGATATTGTAGTTATTGCTCTATAGCACACAATTTCACAAAAGATAGTCAGGTTGAAGGAAGAAATAAATTTCCCATGCCTAAAGTGTTTATTTCTTATAACCTTTATAAGCAGCTATCTATAGCAAGGCTGAATATAGTAGGAAATGCTTAATGAATTCAGATGAGTTCTGAAACATAAATTAAGTAGCCTAACCATCCATAGTAGCCATGTCATACCAGCCTCACTGTGAAATGGATATTTTATTGCCCCCTCTATGTCACATTGTCAAGCAGAATGATATAATTATACCATAGCTGGGATGAAGGATTCACGCTAGCTCACATTAGACACTCTTCCAGTTCCAGCTTTAAAAGTTCATGGAGGCTGTAGCTGACTACTGCGAGGTAATCCTTTTGGATGTAGCCTTTTGTTTGGTCTTCCAGCATGCGGCTGCTGAAATCTGAACTCTGGCACTTCCCTGAGACCCTGACCTGAGGCTTGGCTCTAGGCACGTTAGGTGTTGAGGCCATGTCTGGGACAGATGTTTGCTGCAGGTGGAAAAACAGCTTAGGGGGGCTGACAGCTTTGTGTAGTCCAGGGTCCCAGAAAGCCAGATTTGCTGTGTATCTCCTCTCGGTAGCAGAAGCTGAGTTGAGGCAAGGCTGTTATCAGTAAGAGGAGAGAGGCTGATGTTGCCCAAAGTAGAGTCATTGGCCTGCACCCCTCCTCCTTCCAGTGGGAAGCAGAGCAACAAGCCTGACTCTTTAGGGCTTTCGGTCCTCTTTGCAGTTAGCTCTTCATTCTCCCCTCCTTCTTTCCTCACAGCAGAAGCCATCAGTAACCAGCACCTCAGGCTTGGGAGGCAGAACTCTGTTCTTCCTACACTGGTGACCTCTGCAGATTCCTGATTTACCCTGATCCGCGTACTCACTGCCCTGCATTTGCAGTATTGGTCCTGCTCTGCCCCAGTCTACTCCTGCTGTGAAGGTGTTGCTGTGGGAGGCAGAGCCAAGTCTACAGCAAGGGAGTACCATTTCCCAAACAGGTTCAAAAGGACACCAACTAGGGATGGAAATACAAAACAGGCTGACATGTCCCATCTTAGATGTGAGTTATGTTACATGCCTGAACATTTAATGGTGTGAGTAATTCTGGTTCCAATACCCAGCAAACAAGCTGAAGCCCAGATCATCCAGGTCAAACTGGGATGTACCAAGCCAACAGCTCTTGGTCTTAAAGGAGAGGTTTACTCACCAGCTGTGAATTTGCTTATGAGACAATGCATAGGAAAGTTTTCTGTTAAAAAAGGGCTGCTTAAATTTGATTTCTTTGTAAGATTGTTTCAATCTTGCCTCTACTTTGCAAAAGAGCATGTGGGAAAATTCTGATCCATATCATCATACTAATATTTTTTCCATAATACTGTGCTGAACTAAAAAATTTTGGTCAATGAAAGCAAGTGGTTTCATTTTTCAGGTTTTCTGTAAAACCTAAAGTTTAGAACTTTCAAAATGGAATGAAAGAGTTGAAATCAAACCTCAAACCTGTATTTGTTAAAACAACACAGGTCAATTTCCATCATGCCAGTATGTAAAAACAATCTGGCTTATATTTTTCTGCATATTGTACCTCCATTAAAAAAATATAACCCTCATTTAAGAGTTTACATTGTCTTATATATGCATTCCTCATGTCAAGGGGTTGAATTTCTGTTAGGATTTCTCCTTGTACAATTCCCAGTTCTGGGGGCTATCATTGGTTTTCCTATTACTTTAGAATGCACAAAAAAGTCTGTCTTTGGAGACTGGGAGAATTACTAGGGAGTACTTTTGCTGTAGATAGTAGTTTTATATTTCAAGAGAAGATGCAATTTTAACAGTTGGTTTGATGTGGAATCCAGGCTGTGTGGTAAAATATGGATGTATCAGTAGAAGACCTTTTTCTTTGGATGCCCATAAAAACTTTCTTACTTTGATTAGATAAATAATGTTACCATTGTATTTTCATATTTAGTTTTTTGCCCCAGCTGACATTACTTGAGGAATATAAAGTTGTGTGAGCAGTGATTGTACAGTAACAGTGTTATGTGCAGCTAGGTAAATTCTCATGCAATGAGGAATAGCCGTTGTTTTCTTTTAGTTGTATATACTAAACAATTAAAGAAAATACTAACAGTTAACACAGGAGAGACAGAATATCACCTAAATATGATAAGCACTCTTTTGGAATATAGAAGCACTTGGCCATATGTTGGAAATAAAACTCTGCCCCACTTAAACTGCCAGCACCAATAAATGAAGAACACTGTGTTTGAAGAAGTCTTTAATATGTACCTAAGATGTAATATGAAACTAAGAAATTTAAGTGAGGAATCTTTCTAAGGTCTTGCCTGGGATGTGAACTATCCAGCTGTGAAAGTGGGAGGTAAAGAGTACAGAAGAAGGACAAGAAGGACATGGACCTGTTGGAGGGGGTCCAGAGGAGGGCCACAAAAATGATCTGAGGGCTGGAGCACCTCTCCTACGAGGACATACTGAGAGAGTTGGGGTTGTTCAGCCTGGAGAAGAGAAGGCTGCAGGGAGACCTTATTGCGGCCTTCCAGTACTTAAAGGGGGCCTACAGGAAGGATGGGGGCAATCTCTTTAGCAAGGCCTGTTGTGACAGGACAAGGGGTAATGGTTTTAAGCTAAAGGAGGGTAGATTTAGACTGGATATAAGGAAGAAATTTTTTACAATGAGGGTGGTGAAGCATTGGAACAGGTTGCCCAGAGAGGCAGTGGAGGCCCCATCCCCAGAAACATTCAAGGTCAGGTTGGACGGGGCTCTGAGCAACCTGCTCTAGTTAAAGCTGTCCCTGCTCACTGCAGGGGGGTTGGGCTAGATGACCTCTAAAGGTCCCTTCCAACCCAAAGCATTCTATGATTCTAAGACATTCTGAGAAGAATCTGGAGAATATCTCGAAGAAGTGGCAGCCCATGGATAACTGTAGTGGTTTTCATTGTGAACTGGGGTCAGATGAGCAGGAAGCCATGCATTTTGAGTAATAAAAGCTTATAAACAGAAACTCACTGGAATAAGAACTTCATATTCTGTTCAGTATGTTGGTTTTGCTCCTGCAGAAGTCAATGTGTGATCTAGTACATGATAAAGATGGAACCAGTGCTGAAGAGGTGGAAAAGAAAGAGCTGTGGTGTCACATTGAGGAGATACTTTCTCATGCAAAAACAATGTCCTAGCTCTCTTCTATATGAGGCAGCTGCTCCTCCTGGACAGGGACGTGAGGTGTGGGAGCTGCTGTTTTTTCAGAAATCTGCTGAGCAGCTGTGTCTTGCCTCTGTGAGGCAGTGACTCCTGCTAGTGTTAAAGTGCAACTATTTGCCAGAGACGGTGAAAGAACAGTAGTAGTAAAGAGTGGATTGTATGGCATATTGGCACATGCTGCGTTACTGAGGCACAGAGCTCCCTGCCCATTAGACAGCACTCAGGCTTCAGAGCACTGGTTGCTTGTTTGTCAATATATAATTCTCAGTAGTAAATGAGTAGATGCTGAATTTATACATTAGAAAGTGTGGGAATTCAGAATGAGCTCCCCTGATGCTAGTTGTCTAAGCAGGCACTCTGGCTTCATTTGGGTTTTTTTAGTGAAGGTGTAAGAATATATTGAGGTACCACACTGGGCAAAGCAAGACAAAGAAGTAACATTTCCTTGTTTAGCAAGCTGAGCCTGTCTTCAGCTAGATAATAGAGACTTTTCCCCTTTTCCTTCCCCAGCCTCTGCTCTCTTGGCGATCAAAGTTACAGTGGAAGCAATTGCACATTTATTACTGTTCTGACCACTGTGCTGCTCTATGGTGATTTGTACTACTCCGTCATCGTAATCTATTTTTCAACCTTGCTGCAGCATATGTATGTGAAAGCTACCTGGCATGTCTGACAGTGCAGGAGAAGCCAAAGGTCTTGTGGTTTACAAGTGGCATTTTTTTATGGCTTCTGTATAGTGAGTTTAGCCCCTGTACTTAATCATCTGAGGCATGTTAAACCAGGAATATTGATGAGGCATTCTTTTTTTATTATTGTTTTAAATGTCTTGAAATTAATTTTAAAATATTTTTAACTTCTGTTTTAAATCACCATAAATCGGTCTTGATGCTAAAATGAGTTGTTTAATATAGATGCATCAGTTTTAGATGGGAAAGCAAGGCACTGGTCACAATTCTTTGTTGATGCATCCAGATCTCTTAGCAAGCAGTACATTTTGCTAAAGACTACAGCTTTTCATAGGAAGGTACATACCTGAAGTTCTCATCAGAAGACACTAAAAAAGAGAACTTTTTATTTCTTAAAAAGTGCTAATCAGAGAAAATGGAACAAAATAGTACAGCTCAGTGTTTTGTACTAACAGTGAGTAGTATTAATCAAAAGTCAGATTCAGTTGGCTGACTCTAGTTATAAGACAATCCTCTTTCTTAGGAAAAAGGGATTTTAGTTACTTGTACACAAGTAGTTCTAGGCTGATGTCTTACAGAAATCAGCAATATTCGCAAGTAATAACATTAAAACAGTATACTTGAACTACTGTCCTCCTGCTTTGAAGAAGGTCAGCAGTTTTAAATGTCTCAAATTATCCTTTTTTCCCCTACATAAATTAACTGTGAGGATAAAAAAAAATAGCAGGACAGATGGTATGTGGTGTTGGATTGTTGCATGCTGAAGCCAGTTCTGATTCCATCACTGCTGCACTTGTCTGGTCCTATCATTGCTGCATTTTTCTCGGTTTTCATCAAAATTCATTCTTCATTAATCTGGGTGATTTTTACTGTAATACCGTTGATATGGCGTATAGTGACCAGAGTAATGATGACATACAGTATTATATAGCAATTAACATAATACAGTTTAATTCAGTGGCTATTCTCACCCAAAATCAAATCCCCTTGAGCTACACATCGGACTTCCCCATCCTTTTGCATTACCCACCAAGTGCACCCAGGTCCTTGAGCAAAAGCAGTCCCACAAATGGGTTTGCCTTTGCCCGAGGCAGGAATAGCCCAGACTGCCTTCCCCAGCATATTATTTACATGCACTACAGGGACTTTATCCCCTTCTACAGTACATAAAAGTTTTGACTGGGCAGGGCCAGCTCGATTGGCAGATCTCCTAGTGTTGACTAACCAGGTGGCTTTTGCTAAAAGAGTATCCCAATGTTTAAACATCCCAGCACCCATTGCTCTCAGGGTTGTCTTTAACAGCCCATTGTATCGCTCGGTTTTCCCAGAGTCTGGTGCATGACAGGGGATGTGATATACCCACTCAATGCCGTGCTCTTTGGCCCAGGGGTCTATGAGGTTGTTTCGGAAATGAGTCCTGTTTGTCCAACTCATTTTCTGGTAGTTTATTATACAGTGGGGCCTCTTCACCACCTCCTCCTCTGGTTATATTCCAAAATCTTTGCCTTCTGGCCATTCCATGATCGCTTCCAAGATTCCTGGGCGACTGGGGTTTCCTATTCAAGCCTGTTGTGTGATCAGCACAACCCACTTACTCCACGTAGCATCAGTTGCATGGTGTGTAGCGGGGACCCTCCCTTTGAACAGCCAGCCCAGCACCAGCAGTCGGGGTGCCAGCAGGAGCTGTGCTTCAGTACCAGCCACTTCCAAAGCAGCTCAAACCCCTTCATATGCTGCCAACATCTCTCTCTCTTTTGGAGTATAGTGGGCCTCGGATCCTCTGTATCCCCAACTCCAAAACCCTAGGGGTCAACTTGAGGTTCCCCTGGTGCTTTCCGCCAGAGGCTCCAGGTAGGGCCATTCTCCTCAGCTGCAGTGTAGAGCACGCTTTCTACATCTTGTCCTGCCTGGACTGGCCCAAGGACTACTGCATGAACTGTTTCCTGTTTAATTTGTTCAAAGGCTTGTTGTTGCTCAGGGCCCCATTTCAAATAGTTCTTCTTCCAAGTCACTTGATAAGGGAGGGCTTACAATCAGACTATAATTTGGAGTATCATAGAATGCTTTGAGTCTGAAGGGACCTTTAGAGATCATCTAGCCCAACCCCCCTGCAGTGAGCAGGGACACTTTAACTAGATCAGGTTGCTCAGAGCCCCGTCCAACCTGACCTTGAATGTTTCTAGGGATGGGGCCTCCACTGCCTCTCTGGGCAACCTGTTCCAGTGCTTCACCACCCTCATTGTAAAAAAATTTCTTCCTTACATCCAGTCTAAATCTACCCTCCTTTAGCTTAAAACCATTACCCCTTGTCCTGTCACAACAGGCCTTGCTAAAGAGATTGCCCCCATCCTTCCTGTAGGCCCCCTTTAAGTACTGGAAGGCCGCAATAAGGTCTCCCTGCAGCCTTCTCTTCTCCAGGCTGAACAACCCTAACTCTCTCAGTATGTCCTCGTAGGAGAGGTGCTCAGGCTCAGCTCAGGCTTAGAATATGCATTCTCCAAAAACCCACAGTGCCCAAGAAAGCTTGGGTTTCCTTTTTGCTAGTTGGTGGGGACACACCTGGTATTTTGATGATCACATCTGTTGGAATCTGATGATGTCCATCTTGCCATTTTATTCCTAAAAAGTGCATCTCCTGTGCAGGTCCCTTGGCCTTACTTTGGTTTATGGCAAAACCGGCCTTCAGCAGGTTTTGGACTATTTTCTTCCCTTTCTCAAAAACTTCTTCTGCTCTGTTGCCCCCTATGATGATGTCATCAGTGTATTGCAGGTGTTCAGGAGCTTCACCCTGTTCCCGTGCAGTGTGGATCAGTCCGTGGCAAATGGTAGGGCTGTGTTTCCACCCCTGGGGTGTCAATTCCAGGTGTACTGGATACCCCTCCAAGTGAAAGCAAACTGTGGCCTGCACTCTTCTGCCAAAGGGATTGAGAAGAACGCATTAGCGATATCAGTTTTGGCATACCACTTAGCTGCCTTTGACTCCAATTCATATTGAATTCAGAATGATCTCCCCTGATGCTAGTGGCCTAAGCAGGCACTCTGGCTTCATTTGTTTTGAAGTTCTAGCATGTCCAGCATGGCAGCACTCAGTAGTGGCATGGCTTTGTTCAGGCCACGATAGTCCACTGTTAGTCTCCACTCTCCATTTGACTTTTGCACTGGCCATATGGGACTGTTAAAGGGTGAGCAAGTCTCGCTGATCACTCCTTGGCTCTCTCATTGATGAATCGGCTTATGGATGGGAATCAGGGAGTCTCAGTTGGTGCAACATTGCCATCGGTGCACTGTTGTGGTAGTGATTGGCACCTGTTGTTCTTCAACCCTCAGCAGCCCCACAACAGAGAAGTCCTCCAAGAGACCGGGCAAGGTGGACAACTGTTAATTTTCCTCCATCTGACAGGCAGCTATACCAAAAGCTCACTGGTACCCTTTTGGGTCCTTAAAATATCCTCTCCTGAGGTAATCTATGCCAAGGATGCACGGACCCTCTGGGCTAGTCACAGTGGGGTGCTTCTGCCACTCATTCCCAGTTAGGCTCACGTCGGCCTCCAGTACAGTGAGCTGTTGGGATCCCTCTGTCACTCCAGAAATACAGATGGGTTCTGCCCCTGTATAGCCTGATGGCATTAGGGTACACTGTGCACCAGTGTCCACTAGAGCCTTATACTCCTGTGGGTCTGATGTGCCAGGCCATCGAATCCACACAGTCCAGTAAACCCGATTGTCCCTTTCCTCCACCTGGCTGGAGGCAGGGCCCCTCTAATCCTGCTCACAGTATTAGTTACTCACTTCTTGTAAACGTGAATTGAAAGTCCCTTCATTAAGAGACTTTCTTTGTATTGCTGGAGTTGGCCACCCAATTCACCCACCATTTGTCCCTCTCCGTCTTTCCAGGTCATTACTGCCAATGAGTTGGTTTATGACAATGGCGCACTCTGTACAAACTTCCGCCATATGGGTCACGTGCGCTTGACTTCATCTGGATCTTTGGATAACTGCTTGTTGTCGAGGTCGTCATAGATCACCTCCAGCATGGGTAATTCCCTCAGGTACTGGATACCTCTCTCCATAGTGGGCCACTTGCCTGGGTGACATATAACATCTTCCTTGAAGGGATACTTTACTTCACACATGAACAGGAGTCGCTTCTAGAGGCTGAGGGCTTGTGCCCCTTTTCCAATTGCTTTGTCAATGCCCCCTTCCCTAGAAAGGGATCCCAGCTGCTTGGCTTCCCTACCCTCTAGTTCCAGGCTACTGACCCCATTATCCCAGCATCAGAGCAGCCAGGTGACAATGTGCTCACCCGGATGATGGCTGAAATCCTTTCACATATATTGCAGCTCACTCAGGGGTAGAGATCAGGTGGTTACTGTCTCGTTTATGAGTTGTTCTCTCCCTCCAAAGAAGAGAAGGAACTCTCCTGCTGAGTTCTTCCTTGGGGGGAAGCAGGACATTCTTCCTTCTCCTGTTCTCGTGATGGTCCTGCTTTAGAGTAGTCTGCCTCCTCACTGGCAGAGCAGTATGCTTCTTCCTCCTACTCCCTCTTAGGAGGAGCTTCTTCATCCCTTTCTGAACGAGCTGACTTTAGCTTCCAAGATTTATTCTTGTGTATGGTGGTGACCAATACTGGCACGGGTCAGTTCTCTGGTTCAACCACAGTGCCTGTTGCCAGGGTAGATCTCTAGATGGTATTCTGAAATAGTAGTTTAACCCTAAACAAGACCTGAACCACATTCAGGAGGCATAGCAATAGGATTATGCTGGTTTGAACATCCCAAGGATATTCAAAATTCTTAAGAGCTGTTGCAACTAGCCTGGAGGAGAATGGGAAGGTGAAGGAAGGTGTCTCCCTCATAGATTAGCTCTCCAAGGAGAAGAGGTAAAAAGTGTCGTTATTAATAGTTTCCGAGAGATGGCTCCCAAAGTACGGGGATGACAGCAGTGCTGAGTACAGTCTAATGACCAATAATTTTATCATACCATAAGCCAGTGTTACACAGTACAGCAAAGCAATAACTTTAATCCAACTCCCAGAGGTGATAAACAGCACCATAGGGAGTGCCTATAGCAAGTAAGGTGTTACATAGCACAGCTCTGAGAACAAGCACAACAACTCTGAGAGCAAATAAATCAACATTGTGACCAGTGACTATTAAACTAATATAATAAATGCTTATGATAATTTTGTTTTAACATGCGCTGGTCACATCTGTCGTTATCTCAACCCTTCGTCCCCCATGCTGGGCACCAAAAATGGCTGTTGTTGTTTAACCCCAGTCAGTAACTAAGCACCACCCAGCTGCTTGCTCCCCGCCACAGCGGGATGGGGGACGGAATTGGAAGAGTAGAAGTGAGAAAACTTGTGGGTTGAGATAAGAACAGTTTAATAATTGAAATAAAATATAATAAAGCAATGAAAAGGAAAATAACAAAAAAAAAAAAGAGAGAAATAAAACTCAAGACAAGTGATTCAAATGAAAAACAATTTCTCACCACCAACTGACTGATATCCAGCCAGTCCCCAAGCAGCAGCCCCCACGGGCAGCTTTCCCCTCATTTATGTGCTAGGCATGACATCATATGGTATGGAATATCCCTTTGGCCAGTTTGGGTTGGCTGTCCTGGCTGTGCCCCCTCCCGGCTTCTTGTGCACCTCCACCCTTCTCAGTCAGTAGAGCATGAGAAGCTGAAAAGTCCTTGACTAGTGTAAGCACTACTTGGCAACAACTAAACCATCAGTGTGTTATCAGCATTATTCTCATACTAAATCCAAACCACAGCACTATGCCAGCTACTAGGAAGAAAATTAACTCTACCCCAGCCGAAACTAGGACATTGTGTTACATTAGCCACTGGATATGCTTTTGGAAATCTGTTCAGAAAAGAATTTGGTAGATTCTGCTCTTTACATTAGAGGAAAGGTTTTGATAAATGTACTTACATACAAAATCAAATGTGTGTTTAAGTTACTAGTTATCTTCATGTAAGTGATGCTTTTCCTCACAGAGGTTCTTAAAGTACTCTATAAAGTAATTTCATCCCCTCGTGAAGGGTTGTCTAATATTGGTGGTCTCCTTTTTATGCAAATATATTAAAATTTGCCTGTGAGACAGTGCTCTTTGTCAGTTGAGATACAGTTCTTTCAAAGAGATAATATATTGTGAAAATTTAACTGTAGAAAAAATAAACCCATTATCTGTTGTCAGAATTGTGCAGGCTTCTTTTGCTTAGCAAATTTGTGTTGTTTATACGGACAAACTTAAGGGAATCAAAGCCATATGTGGGAGTAAAGGTTTCTCCAGAAGTCCCAAGCAGACCTTGACTGAGTTTACCCAACAGATACAAAATGAGCAAATACAAAATGAACAAAATGAGAGAAACTTTTTATAACCAGGTATCTCTAATACCCACTTTAAGGCATCAATCAGATCTTCTAAACTGAATAAACAATCTTTCTCTACTGAGCAGCACAATATACTCAAAAGATCATTCCAATACATCCAACTAAGAAAGGTATACCATCATATAAATATGACATAAATAATATAAACATAAGCATAATATCACATCTCCTAATCACATCTCTGAATGATGATGAGTGAAGTTATAGACAGTAGTTTGAAGACCGAACCCATATTCTTCTCATACTGTGTTGATTTAAGTTACTTATTCCACAGGTATGTTTTAACACGCAGAGTAGGAATAACTGTTTTAGGAGAATGATGAATATGTAAGTAACTAACATCTGGAAAATGCACTTAGATGCCACTGTCACGAGCACATAAAAATATTTGGCTAGATAGAAAAGACTTGATTAGCAAACTCAAAAAATCCACCAGCTTCTTTTGAGAAAAGCTGCATGATGCTATTGGAGAGTGGGAGAGGGTGATTCTTCATTGTTTGGAAAAATGAGCCGGGTCCGTTCATTGAGGGGAGTGAAACTGCAAGTTTCAGGCAAGTCAAGCACATTTTCAATGCAATCAGGTCTTGCATCCACAGATACATGCACAGAATGTAGCCACTATCTTTCCAGTGACTGAGGCAGCAATGTTAATAGGTTCCAAGTACAGACAAGCACTATCTGTTTGCAGAAAAAAAGCACAGTAATTGGAAACAATTAGGAGAGTGTACCCTGAATACAAAATAAGTTGAATAGTTAGACTGCTTGTGCTCTTTGATCAGTTTAATATTGCTGCAAGACCTGGAGAGAGTATATTCAGCACAGCAAAGTTCTCCTTGGCTGCTTGGGGGTTAGAGCTACAACACTTGACATCTTTAGTTTGCTTCCTCCTTCTGACCCTAAATGCAGCCAGGGATATTAGTAGGAGTAAATGTGGGGAGATTTGCCAATGTGAATATATAACATCTTTCCCTCTTGGCCCTGTTTTTTACCAGACAGGATAGTTGAGGAACTGAGGTTACCTCTGTCCTATGATCAGAATCCAGTAAATCAACTGAACTTAAAGACATCCATTCCTTGGTCTCAGAGGGAGGCTCATAGAAGACCTCTATTGCTTTCAGTGTTAGGAATTTCAATTAACAGCATCTAAGTCCAAAAATAGATTCAAATAGGAGAGAGGGATTTAAAAGAAAATCTCTAGTTCTGTAAACAGGCACGCTTAATAAACAAAAAGTATTATGGAAAAGCTGTATAGCTACATTTTGGAATTACTCAACGTTTTAGAGTACACCTCTTGTTCAAAGAGGCCTCATACAGCTCTGTTTCTAGACTTGTTCCTTTTGTTTGTTGTGTGTCTAGGCTTACGCTTGTTTAGCTCAATAGCGGGTTTTTTATGCCATTTTCAATTGTGCTAGATTTATATAGCTATGGGAAAGAGCTGGACTCTTTCTAATGTATGTTTTTGTTTCATTACAATTCTGGTAGCAATTAAATGGCAATTTTACTCTGGAAAATGACTAGGAGAAATAGTTTCATGGTCATTTATTAACTGTTTATAAACCACTCTATGATCACATCATCTTTGTTATTCCTAACACATCTGTATCAAAGGCTGATTTCCAGATTACTTTGTGGGGCTAGGGATAATTGAGAAAGAAATCTTGCGGTATGAAAATGTAGCCTGTTGGATGAGGTTTTGGGGTTTTTTTTGTAGTTGTTTGCTGGAGCAAAACTGTATCTTAAGAGTTTTCAGGATTGTCAATAATACATGACATTCACTGAAGCTGACAGTTGTTGTGAATTAAATGGTTTTTGGGACCAAAGATGTGTTATAACCACTTCTCTATTTAAATAAATTGAATAAGAGGGTTTTTAATTATGACTTTGACTACGTATGAAAGCCCAGTTGTCCTCTGTTTTAAACCAAAATGGAGACTAACCAGAGAGAATTCAGTTGTCATCAGCAAAATATAAAGCAAAAAAACTTGGTGCCTAATGATGTGGTTTTCAGAAGGCATCTTGCTACTCAGACCAGTGGTGAGAGATAAAAACTAGTATGAGAATGTCTGTGCGTTTGTGAGAGCATGTTCTAGTCTGATACATAAAGAAAATGTCGAGTAGCAATTCTTTTACCTTAGGACTCTCATGCTATTCAGTAGTAACTTTTGGTGATGGGTGAATAATTGAGTGTAATTATTTTGGGAACCTCTGTCTGGAGGTTAGACTCCACCTGTCATGTCTTCTCTGTAACTCATTTTCTCCTTTCCTTTCTCTTCTTATCTCACGTTAATTTGAGCTGCCATGGTATTGCTTGCTTGTGATGTACTCAGTATGGATGCCACAGTACAGAACGGTGTGCCAAATCTCAACCAAATTAATTTAATTGGACATCTACCTCGAATTTTTGGGGACAGAAGTCTTGAGGCTTAACAAAGAATGGTATTGTATCTCCCTGATACTTGGAAATTATTTCAGAACAATTTTAATGAAATGAGAAAGCTTTGCTGGAGCATCTTATCTTTGTCTGCAAACTCCTTTGGCTTTGATACATTCCAAGGATTGAAGTTAACAGTTTCTCTGTTGAGTCTGTTCAGTTCTTAGTTTGTGTTTTTACTTGTAAAGTGAATAAGCATCTATATATTTATAAGCTATGCTACCATGGCCTTCAGCAAACATTGCAGTTGATTAAAACATTGGGCAGAGCAGGTTCATCTGACTCCAATTCATCAGCATCCAGGGGTTATGAACCTCAGCTTACTAGGGCTGTATTAATGATGTGATTAATGGTATAGTACTTCTTCCTTCCAGTTATGCTCTGGAGGTTGACTTCCATAGCAACAGGTCATCATCAGGGAAAATTCTGGGGTAAAGTCTACTAATGATTCCCATCTTAAGGCTGGAAACTCTGAATTGGAGATTCATACTTAGCCATTAGAACCAAACCCTTACTAGAAAATGCGTTATTAGAAAGGGAAAAAAGGAATGGGGCATAAGTTTCATTCTGCTAAAAGGGCAAAATTGAAATGTGTCTCTCTTCTCTATATTCAGATTTTTGAGTGGGTTTCCCACACACACACTTTGGCTTTCAAAGATGAAAACAGTGTTTGCTGGTATTTGGGACTACCACATCCATAAACCCACTCTTTTAGAATAAAAAATGGTAAATCAATGTCCATTGTACAGCAGGTTTTGTTTATACAGCGGAAATGTACATGTAAGGAAGCCCTTAAGAGAGGAGGCAGTTTATTGTTTTGGAATACTGCCTTGGAAGAGACTTGGAGAAGCCATTGTTGTGCCCTAAGTAGGATCAGATTGTCATTTCTATTTTGTAGATCATCAGTGATGGAAAACCCATAGCTTCCCTTGACAATCTATTCCAGTGCTTCATTATTATTCTCAATGGAGTGGTTTTCCTAAAGTCTATCCTGGATCTTTCTGGTTGGCATTTGAGCGAGCCCATTACTACTTATTCTCTCCATCACTGACATAGAGAACAGATTATTTTCTTCCTTTTTTTCCTGTTTTGTGGCTCAGGTTTTCCAGCTCTGATAGTTCTTGTTGCTCTTTTTTTGAATGTCCCCTGTTTGTTCACATCTTTCTTGAATATCCAAAATCATTGTGCAGTGTTATGCTTGTGATTCATAGATTGGAAATAGCCCTCAGGTGACAACCCCTCCTCCTTTTTTTTTTTTTTTTTTTAATTTTTTTTAACAGAACTGTTACTAACTAGCTTTTCCTTATCTTGTATTTGTGATTGAGTAATCACTGTTTCTCCAGCTTGTTAAAACCTATTTGAATCCTTTTCCAGTCCTCCAACATACTTGCAATCCCTCTTACTGTCAGGAATATTTTCTTTTATCTACCATCTAGGTTGTTAGGAGAAATGTTAAAAAGGACTGGACCATGGACAGACCCTTTGAAGAACCACTCAATACACCTTTCTGTTTGACAGTGAAACACTGGTTCTTCATTGGTACAGTTATCTAATTTCTGTTTTCAAATTTCATCACAACTTACTGAAGTCAAGGTGTGTGACAATTACTCCTACTAAAAAGACCTATTAGCCACACACAGGAAGAAATTGGATTGTTCTGTCAGTTTGTTCTTAACAAATCTATATTGATTGCTACTTATGTCTATGTAATCATATAGCTGCACACAATGGTTTGCTTTATCCAGAAATGTTCTTGAATCTGAAGTTCAGCTTGAGTTGTCTGTGGTTTCTCCGCTCCTCTTTCTTCCTGTTTGAAGCACAGGCAATACGCTTGCCCTTTCACCCATCTTCCATGAGACATCACAGAGCTCCTATCAGTTCTCATGTCGGTTCAACTGTTTTTTTATATACATTCACTGATATTTGTCAGTCCAACTAAATTTGAAAAATGTAATTGATAATCTCTGTTCTCAGTTGAGCTCTGACTGTTATTGCTGTTAATTCTGCTTGACACCAATAGATGTCCTTCATGAAGACTAATGCAAAAAGTCATTAAACCCTCTGGCTTTCTCTGCTTCATCTCTACATTCTCTCTGAATAGTTGGCTAATGTAGTCTTTCTAGTTGTAAAGGCTGTTATCTCTTTATATATTTGTTTACAGCTTACTGCATAGATACTTTATGTTGTGTTTAATAGCTTGCATGGTTCCCTTCTTGTGGCTGACTGAATTTGGAATTGTTTGGAAATCTCTGGAGACAGAGATTGCTCCTTTCCTGAGAGCATGGTCAGGAGGGACACATTTCTGGAAGGTAGACTGTGGCAGCTAGGCTTTGAAACAGAACAAACGAGGAGAGCGAGAGACTTATGAGGCAGGCAGGTAACAGGCACACAGGGGCCAGGAGGAGGCTGGAGTATTTATACACCTAGGAAGGGCATAGTGGCTGCTGGATTAAAGCAAGACTGAAGAGGAAAAACTGTCTGTGAGGATGTGGTAGGGAGAAAGGAGCTTCATTTTCGAAGCTTTTTATATCTTTCTTATTTGACTAGTCTGAGACTTTCCTATTTAAAAAAATTACATTGTTCTACTTCATGTTTAGATATTGCAAACACTTTGGTTTTTTGGAGCACTCACTTTAAGGGCAGGTTATGGGCAGATCCACGTCAGAAGTGTGCCTGACCTAGTCTCTGCTCAGCTGTGATCATAGGGTTTCTTTGTTTCTTATGGTCATGTTTTGTGTCTTGACCTTTTTGCTTGTGCTCCAGCTGTTTCTGCCATTCTTCTATGCTCTTCTTTAGTCATCTGACCTAGTTGGTAAGCTTCTTTCCTGCATTTGAGGTCAATGAGGAAGTCATGTTTTAGTAAGGCTAGTCTCTTACAACATTTCTGTCCTTTTACATGGAGATGGGCAGAATTTGTGTCCTCCCTTAGTTCTCTCCCGTGCAGCCAACTCTGTTTTACTGTTTTTTTGTGCATTGAGAATGGCAGTAATGCATGATTTCAAGGACGAAAGGTGAGATACATCCATAGGGTTCAGTCCCAACTTTCTCAAGAATAGAGTATTTCCTCTTAATCTCATGGCTTCTGGTTGCAACATTGTGTGCCCTTAGGTAATACTAGCAACTAGCTTCTTCCCTGTGCATTTGCCAGGTTATTCTTTACTCCTGGCTCCTGTTCTGTATAGCTGTCCAAGTGGTCTGTTATAGTGACCTTTCTATCTTTTGGCATCGTCCTGATCACAGATGTATCTCTGACCATATCTTTTAGCTCTCCTACTTGCTTCCTAAAAGTTTATACTGGCAGGCATCATTGAATCAGACATCTCCTTCCCAGCGTTTGGTGGAACACAAATGTAGGTGTCTCTTCTGTCAGGTACAGTTCAGAACTATGGCCAAGGTATTCAGATTCCTAACTGGGCATGGCTCACAGCTGCAGGTAGACACAGAACAAACAGGTGGCTATGGAGGTACTGTTTGTCCTCGTTGGTCTTCTGTGTATTAGAACCTTTACTGACTGCTCTTTATATCCCCTCAGGAATTTCTTCTATTTATTGCAAAAATAGATCCAGCTATGGAAAGAAGTAGTAAGTTAGTGTTAGTTGCAAACTAGTGAATTTCCCATCTTCTCTATCTCTAAATACACAGCCCTTTTATAGTGAACCCTACCTGTTTGTATTTTCAAGAAGAAAGAAAGTGGAATAGAAGATGAGATCCGACTGTATTCGTGAAGGACATAGAAGAGAAGACTCCTATTTAAAATTACGTATAATTAGACTATTATGTTCTGAATAGTCATTTATAATCTTGGAAGAGAACTGCTAGGCCTAGGAGAACGTATTTAGACCTAGAACTGGATTATATGATAAGGAACTTTACCTCAATTATCTATTACAAGACACTCAAGCAACAGCAACACTTAAAAGGCTTTTACTGTACAAACTCTTTCCTTGTTGAAAACAGTTTGGCTTCACTGTTGTGAAGGAGTGCAAGATTATTTGGTAAATTATCAAGGATTTTAGAGAGTACTCAAGATAATCAGAGGCAAATTTGGAAAAATAAGATAAAATATTCTACTGCTGTGATTTTTTTTTTTTAAAAATATTTATATTAGTGGTGTAACTCATTGCAGGAAGATATTGAAGCAGGGGTCAAAAGCGTATTATGTTGTTGTAGGAATAATGGGAACATTTGCACTGGATAAATTCCTTTTCTTGTGTCAGGATGTCCTGGATTCAGCTGCGATAGAGTTCATTTTCTTCCTAGTAGCTGGTATAGTGCTGTGGTTTGGATTTAGTATGCCAATAATGCTGATAACACACTGATGGTTTAGCTGTTGCTAAGTAGTGCTTACACTAGTCAAGGACTTTTTCAGCTTCTCATGCTCTGCCAGTAGCACAAGAAGCTGGGAGGGGGCACAGCTAGGACAGCTGGCCCAAACTGGCCAAAGGGCTATTCCATACCATATGACGTCATGCCCAGTATATAAACTGGGGGGAGTGGGCCAGGGGGCAGCGATTGCTGCTTGGGGACGGGCTGGGCATCAGTCAGTGGGTGGTGAGCAATTGCATTGTGCATCACTTGTTTTGTATATTCTTTTATCATTATTATTATTATCATTACTTTTTCTTCCTTTTCTGTCCTATTAAACTGCCTTTATCTCAGCCTAGGGGTTTTATTTTTTTTCCGATTCTCTCCCCCATTCCACCAGGAGGAGGAGGGTGAGCAAGCGGCTGTGTGGTGCTTAGTTGCTGACTGGGGTTAAACCATGACACAAACAACTAAAACATATGTTTGCAACGTATAGGTTTGTTGTCTCCTCCTCTGAATGTCTGATGCTAGCTTGTGTTCAAACAAGAATATTTAATTAGATGAATGTTAGTTATCATCTGGAATGACAGTCTGTATATTTTGGTTGATATTTTCACAAATCTGTAGAGGAATTGGAAATCACAGAAGTTTTGTCCCAGTCTAAAATTTTACACAAAGTTGGTTTTCTGGCTGTTTTTTTTCCTTTCATAAACAATAGCCATTCATATGAAATCCAAAGAAAGAAATTGGCAGGAGTGAACAGAAGTCAACAAGGCTGAACATTTTCATGGTAGATTTTTATGTGGCTATGAAAATGATGGATTTCATGGATTATTTTCTTTAGTGTAGGAACAGTACTAATTGTAGTTTGCCATCAATGTTAAACCAGGATTTTGAATTTAGCCCGTGGCAGTATAACAAGAGCTTATGCCAACTTGCAGCACTGTGCAGCTGCTGAAAGCCCACGCTCTAGCAAGAGCCTTGAAGATGTATGAATGCAGAGCTTCAGCCCTGTCGATCTTCATTGAAAAACATTGGAGCAGATTCTACTCTACTGTGTGCCAGTATAAACCTAGAATTACTTCTGTGATGACTGTTGAACAGTTTGCATCAATGCAAGTGAAATAGTGCTTTTGTTCATTGAAATAGGCATGGATTTATGGGGAAGAGGAGGACTAAGAAGGCTACGCTGTACAATTAGCATCAGACAGCCTGGCACTATCCCTTTAAACTGGGGCTGTATCTGTCCCTCAGTGGCAGTAACCAGTGTGGCAAGACTGTGGTAAAGCAGAGGGTATAAGTATGCCAAAATAAGGTCTTCACTTAGATTGGTAGATGCAGACATTTGTGCAACACCTGCACTGCCTTTGTCGTTTTTTCAAAAGCACCAAAGTAAATTTAGAAACAAGCCTAACCAAAATATTTTTTTTCGTGGAGCTTCACCCTATAAATTGCTTAGGAGCATTTTCAAAGTACATTCTAAGTCACTATCATTCAGTTTTCCATTAAATTGTTAGCATAAAGTATTTCAGTAATAATATAGTTGATAGGCATAATGCACCAAACATATCCCTGCTGTAATTCCACTGAGGAAAACTGAAATTAAGTAATAACAAGGACTAATAGTCAAAGGAGATTTTAAGGGTGCACTTGGGGTTGCTTCTACTTGTATCATTGGTGAGTTTAACCCTGAAAATTATTTTCAGGGTAGACAAGGAAGATGTGCGTATTGTAGTTAGGAATAGTTTGGCCTTATAGTGTGCTCATTGTTAACACTTCAGGAATTAAAGACACAACAGCCATGTTTCTTCCTTCTACCTCTGAATAATGAAGATACTACATGTGGCTCTTAGATGGTGTTTATGTTTCTCTGCCACCTTCAGAGCTGTGTAAATGGGAGGGATGGAGAACCTTATTCCGGTGAGAAGCTACTGGTTCCTCCCTGGCCAGTAACTATAATAGGATTTCTGTCATGGAATTTAGTCTGTCTAAAAGCTAGGCTTCTAGACTGAAGTAGTAATTTCTGCCTTCTGTAGTCATCAGAGAGTAAGGGACAACTGGAAAAAGCAAGTTATCCCATCTGTCTTAGGATGTTGATGAATTGTCCTGTGAAAGTACTTGTTCTTCTCCAGTGATACTAGAGGAAACATAGGCAATGATCTCAGCCTATTAAAAATGGGTGAAAAGAATCTTATTGTAATGGGAAGCTGTTAGTAATCAAGCAATTAGTCCCACCTGCTTATATGCAGGAGTACACTGATGCCAGTATTGCTTTGCATATTTCTCTTAAATGATTCAAAAGAATGTGTGACTCTAGATCTAAAAGCAGCACTTTGATAAGGCTTAGGAATTATTGTAACTAAAATGACTTCCCTGTTTGGAGACCTCCATCTTTGGTACCTGTTGTGATATGCTCCCCCGAAGGGAGCTCTGGAGGTCATCTAGCCTAACATCCTGCCCAGAGCAGGACTGACTTCAAAGTTAGATGAGATGCTCAGGTCCAGTGGAGTGTTGAACATCATCAGAATGACCCAGAAAAGTTGTTGTGTGTGGGATGTAGAAGGCAGCAATACCAATCTTAATTTTTTTTTATCGCTTTTTTCTTTCCATCTTATGATAGTAAATCAGCTTCTGTTGAGTTCCCATTTTGGAATTACCCTCTGAGCTGATTGCAGACTCCCAAAGGATACAATTCCAGTAGTTTCAGCTGTGCACCTCTGGGGTGTCATGTAGCAGTGTTTGAGGGATGACCTCCAAAGGCACTGCCAGTGAAGAATGTTTTGCTTTCTTGGGAAAGAATGCTTTTCGTTGTGTTTTTAATTTCATTTTGGATTTAAACATCTCTGTAAAATGTATAAAGGTATAGAGCAGAGCTGTAAGTTTTCTGTGTTTCATTTCTGTTTCCGAGCAAGGTAGTTATCTTGGACACCAATGACAGGCATTTGGAAAAAGCCAAAAGCAATACTTCAAGTGTGTCCATTGGATCAGACAGATGGCAATAACAGAGAACTTAGATTTTAAATGTATTCCTTCAACCTATTTTATTTTAGTCTTTAAAAGGCAACACTATAGTTTCAGATACTCAATTAAATCTGGGGAGACAAATATTATACTTCCTACAAAGCTGAGAAAATACATATTCTAGAACCAGTTCTTTGTCATCTTCAGGTGAAAGAGAAAAGTTGTTTCTTGATATGCAGTCTTATGGTTTACAGGTACTACTTGTGAGTATCTTGGTGGCATTCTGTGATTTAGCTTGCAATTTCAGGAAGTTTGATTCGGGGAGACTTTATCATTTGAGCTTTAGTCAGTTCCAAACCAAGACTCTAGATTTTTTTGAGTAGAAGAATTCCTGACTTTCAACCTGGTTTTGAGAACTGCTGGTTCTCAGACATTCTTACAGACTCTTCTGAGAGTCCTGAGTACTCTGTGTTTCTCAGGATTAAATTTTGCAAAGGTGTCTACTGTGATCTTTCTTTTCCCCTTGATATTAGGGCTACCCTTTTCTGCTTCTGCTGCAGCACATTATAAATTGCTTTCATATAACCTGTGTTTCCCACTGAGGTGCAGATACTTTGGATTCAAGAACAGCCCTGTAGAGATGAAGCTTTCCTAAGAATTTTTATTTCTATTAAAGCTTACAATGTTCATATTTTTAGTAAAGCTTTTCAACTTATGTTACAGAAGGTATGCTTGCCTGAGTAGATGAGGCATGTTATCTCTCTGCAGGAATCCTTTTTGTGTCATAGCCAAAAATGAGGGTTTAAAATCTTCTATTTGGACTTCATTACATTAGGCAGAACCTTGCAGTGAGAAAACCCAGATGTTTTAATGCATTAAAAAAAATACTCTGTTGCATACACCTAGCCAAATTAATTATTCGGTAAAATGTTTGTGGTGAAGCAGCAGTTAATAGAAGAGTGGCAGATGTCATACACAGAAGTGTCCATTTCGCTATGGTGCTTTATGGTCTGTTGTGACAGCTAAATGAAGCAGCTCAACAGCTGTCAGCATGTTAATGTTTTGGATTAAACAAACACACTTGGAAGAACTTTCCTCTGATTTTTAAGATGTAATGACTTTGAAGGCAGACGTGCTTCTTTGCAGATGAAGTTTGAAGTGTTTTGTAAGTGATGCCCAGATGAATCAGGGAATAACATTGGATGGTAAGGTAGACCAGCATGTTTTAGTTTCTTTGGAGCTGTGTAACTCTGAAACTCGATGGGGCTTAGAAATTCCTACTCAGTCTAAACACCAGAACCAGAGGAGATTTAAAGAAGGGTTGCAAAGAGGTAGATACTCTTCTTCCTTTGCTTTATAGTCTTTAATAAGCATAGAGAAATAAGCATAAAAAAAGAGAAACTTTTAACTTGTGAAAAGTGAGGAAACAAATCAATCAAAAAAGCTGGACACATATGAACGTAAAACTAATATAGCTTCTGTACATTTCTTTTAAATTCAACCCAGAAGACACAGGGCTGAATGCATGATCATTTTAAAATATTTATGCTTTGGTTTTTTTGTTGGTTGGTGATTGCTTTGTAATGTAGTCAGCTGATTCTCCAAGAAATCTGCTTTGCCTGAGGGTTTTCTTGATTGCCTTCCTGACCTCAACCATTTTGGAGTCGTAGTTCCTGTGATGTGGGTGTAATGTATGCACAGATTGTGCTGTGTGTAGCTGGCCATTCCTTGATCATTTTCAAGTAGCTTATCCGTTTCATAGGATCTGAGAGGGCATCCTTTATTGTTATGAAAAATTCAGCTAGTGGGATTCTCTTTGGCATGATATTTTTCATGCTTGGCTGTCAAATTGAGTAGGAGCATATCTTTCAGCATGAAGGCTGCTGGAGAACAATGAGTTAAATTATCATCATAGTTTTCTCCTCTCCACCTCCAGTTCCTGCTGCTTTTTCTCTAAGTGTCTGCTTCTGACTGTGGCTGACTGGCTTGTGTCACAAAATGAGAAACACACAGGACACCTGAGGTCTAGACCTTGCAGGAACGAGTAAAGATTTACCATCATCAGAGCATCTTAAATGTTGGAAAGAAGCATTTCTGATGGCATCTGAGGAACTGCAAAGGAGCTGCATCTTTAACTGTAACTGTGGATGGAGCAATGACCACTTATTTCCTGACACTCCCTGCCATTCCCAGTATCTAATTTTTAAAGAGTGCAAGCATGAGTAATTACTGAATGTCTTCTCCTCCTCCTCTGTCCTTATTTGTTCAGCAAAGAGAGTGGAAGCTTAGTGAGCTCTTTTGAGAAATGCACCAGGGCCATGGAAGACTGGAGAAGGTTTTTGCCTGGGAAGTCTACCAAAAAAAGTAATTTTTGTAACTTTTTCTACATTAACCCTGGGAGCTTTGTTACATAGTTTTATTTAGGAAAGGTAAAACCAGCAACAGATAGATAAACTCACTCTTTTAATCTTTCCTTTTTTAAAAACAAATGCAAATGCATGTGTGGTGGCTTGACCCTGGCTGGATGCCAGGTGCCCATCAAAGCCACTCTGTCACTCCCCTTCTCAGCTGGACAGGGGAGAGAAAATACAACGAAAAAGCTTGTGGGCTGAGATAAGGACAGGGAGAGATCACTCAGCAATTGCCGTCATGGGAAAAACAGACTCAACTTGGGGAAAATCAGTTTAATTTATAGCCAATCAAAACTGAGTAGGAGAGAGGAGTGAGACCATGTGTAATGAGAAATAAAACCAAATCTTAAAACACCTTCCCCCTGCCCCTCCCTTCTTCCCAGGCTCAACTTCACTCCCCGTTTTCTCTACCTCCTCCCCCTGAGCAGCACAGGGGGATGGGGAATGGGGGCTGCGGTCAGTTCATCACACGTTGTCTCTGCTGCTCCTTCCTCCTCAGGGAAGGATTCCTCACACTCTTCCCCTGCTCCAGCGTGGGGTCCCTCCCATGGGAGACAGTCCTCCATGAATTTCTCCAACGTGGTTCCTTCCCACAGGCTGCAGTTCTTCACAAACTGCTCCAGTGTGGGTCCCTTCCACGGGGTGCAGTCCTTCAGGAGCAGACTGCTCCAGCATGGGTCCCCCATGGGGTCACAAGCCCTGCCAGCAAAACTGCTCCAGCGTGGGCTCCTCTCTCCATGGGTCCACAGGTCCTGCCAGGAGCCTGCTCCAGCACAGGCTTCCCATGGGTCACAGCCTCCTTCAGGCATCCACCTGCTCTGGTGTGGGGTCCTCCATGGGCTGCAGGTGGATATCTGCTCCCCTGTGGACCCCCATGGGCTGCAGGGGCACAGCTGCCTCACCATGGTCTGCACCAGGGGCTGCAGGGGAATCTCTGCTCCAGCGCCTGGAGCATCTCCTCCCCCTCCTTCTTCACTGACCTTGGTGTCTACATAGGCGTTCCTCTCACATATGCTTACTCCAGCTGCAGTTTGTCCTGGGCCTTTTTTTTTTTTGTTTCCCCTTTTTAAATATGTTATCACAGATGCACTACCACTGTCACTGATTGGCTCAGCCTTGGCTAGTGGTGGGTCTGTCTTGGAGCCAGCTGGCATTGTCTCTGTTGGACATAGGAGAAGCTTCTAGCAGCTTCTCACAGAAGCCACCCCTGTAGCCCCCCTGCTACTGAAACCTTGCCACACAAACCCAATACAGCATGAATGACAAGCAATGATATAAATATTACAAACATTTGTATGAAGTAAGTGGAAGTAAATTGTAATGCTGTTGGAAAATGAGGGTTGCTGCAACTTAAGCATAGAAGCTTGCAGACCTGTGTTGCTTGCATTTTTCATTTGGTCACTATTTCAGGAATCTTGGGGTTGAAATTGTGTGGCAGCCACCCCACGTTCAGTCTGGAGGGATCAGAGGGGAGCTCTTAATAGCCATTGCTTCAGAGCCCCATGGGAACAAGTCTAGTGTTTTCTGAAGTCTGCTGAGGCCATTGGATGGTGATAGTATGCCAATGAAGGGAAAATGTCTTTGCATTTTTCTATATTAACTCCTTTTCTCTCCTGAATTATTGCAGTACTCTCATCAATTAGCAGACAGGCCGTGATGCCTTGCTTGGTGAGCTTTCAGCTTGCCTCTCTCTCCTCTCCTGTTTCTCAGACTAGAGGTGTCCCTTCCTGTTCTCACACATCTATCCTTCCTTCTTTGGTCTGACCAGGTGTGTCTGTTCTTAAATCATAGAAAGCACTTTTGAATAGTATGGAGAAGATGGAAAATAAGCTGATCAAAACCCAGGGTGGACACCCTGATTGCAGGTAAGTCAAATATGTAGCTTTCAGAACAATGCAGCATCAATAGGGCTAGAAAACTGCCTGTACAGCTTCTCTGTAGGGTATTCTCAGTTCTCTGGTGGGCTGCTCATTTTGGAAGCATGTAAGGCAGCCTGGTCAGCCCTAGTCATCTCCAAGCAGTTGAAATATCAACTGGAGTTACATGGTAAACGTACATTAGCATGAAGTTTAGTAATCTAGCACTCGGGGACATGATTATGCTTCCTAAAAGAAATTCAGAGTATGTGTTATCTTCCTCTGTTGTATTAAGAATAGAGTCAGATAAACATAGGGCACTTCAATTAAATAGCTAGATAACAGGGTGGTTTGTTTATATTTTTTTGGGGGGGGAGGGGGCAGAGAGCGTTGTTTGGTGGTGTTTGGTTTGTGAGTTTTATTACATTTTCTTAGCAAGTTTGGACATTGACAACCATAAATGAAGTTGGTAAAATATGTGGAGGACTAGAACATCTAAAAATCAGATCCTTAATCTCTTGTCACGACTGTCAAGACTTCTGAACGGGTTTTGATGCCACAATAGAATAACAACTGCGTGACCATTACTTACTTTTGGGCTTGAAAGCAGCTCTGATCACAATAATTTTTCACTAGCTTCTCTTTCATGCTCACTCTTAAATTCACATTTAAGTAAGAGCCTGGCGTGTAGATATTTTAATTTATATTTTTGAAACCTCCAAAAATCTGTTGCTTACAGCTGCTTTTTTCAACTCAAAGAGCAGATTTTGCCTGGAAAATACTTTGTTGCCCTTACTTTTCACCCGTATGACAAATAAATGAGCTTTAATGATTGTTTTTGTAGGGACTGAGTCTCTTTCAGGTTTTGATTTCTAATTTGAAATTGGGTAAATAAAATAAATGTGTTCTCTATATCAATAGAAGGCAAAGGAAGATTAAAAAGTAAGGTGTTATTTCTGTAGCTTTAAAACAGTAGAATAAAAAGTGGAATAATGAACTGTAAATATATCTAATTACATAAATAATGCATTTGTGTAATTGTCTAGTAGGGGTGTGCTAATGAATCAATTATTTTTAATTGTAGGATGCTTGATTGTTTCAGAAATATAATTGATTGTAATCAAGAATCAATTAAATGTTGGTAGTAATTGTATTTATCAAATTTAATATATTATTATAGTTTAGAAACATTTTCAAAAAAGGAAGCATTAAAGGGCTATACTAGTATTATATGTTCATACCATTGGGCTGATGGCGTGGCGCTTACTATAGTAGTACACAATAAAAAAGAAACATTTACTTTCTTCTCATCTTTGTTTCCGATCTCATCTGATCTGTGAGGATAAACAAGGGTTTAGACTTGCTCAGTATTCATAACTCTTAGCCTGCTTTGATAGAAACAAGTGGCCCTGTGTGAGACTCTTTCAAAGGTGTGAAACTTGCAGTCCTGACCACATCGTAAAAATAGTGCTCTGCACAGCAGGGTGGTGGTGTGTGAGGAACTCATACCAGCCTGCCTTCCCCAAATGCAGTCAGCCCTAGATACACTTTCTCTTCTGATCTATTTTTGGGTTGTAGTGTGTCATGTGGAACTGTTAGCTTTTACCCCAAACTAGTTATTATTCTTCTTGCAAATAAAACTTGTACTAATAATTTTAATTCGAAGGAACTTCATGTACCTCGTGCACAGAAGAGGCCTTCAGTCTGCCTTCCCATGACTCTGCTGGCTATACAAATACAAAGGACAAACAAATAAATGAAGTCAGTATGAGTCTAAATGGGTAGTGAGCTGACCAGGTAAATGAAGAGGGCTCTGTTTTAACATAGACCTCTTTTTGGTATCATACGCAGATGTTTTGTTAATGCTGAACCTTTTTTGGCCTTTGTAGAAAGGGCCAGTTTTGAGGCTTATTACATTGTGGATGGGAGAGTGGATTATCTATTAACTGCATGAAGTACAGACCATACATACAGTTCATGTTTCCACAGGTTTACGGGCCCTGACCAACATATTTGACCAGCCTGTGTTCCCATGGAAAACTGAAATCTGCACTAAAGAGTAGGTAAAGCGTAGAGCTCCCCACTAAGCTGTTTAAGGACCTGTGATCAACTATTTACAGTTCCATGAGAAGAAGCGTTTTTTTTGGCAAGTGTGCAAAATATATAGATAGTAAATCTAGAGAGTGCCATCTACTGACATGTAAGGGGAGAATATGTATGTGGCATTGTCCAGAAATGTGCCGACTCAATAAAGTTGTTATTCTCCAAATGGCTTCCTGACTGTAGATGCAAGCGTGAGTCTAGTCTGGGCTTGCCTTTCCCCTGTAGCGCTGTAAAGGGATCAGTCAAGCTGCCTGATGTAATCTTGGTATTTCTAAAAACCTGTCCTTGAAAAGCCCAAGACTGATGTGCAAAATTTCAATGGGAAGGAGGGTTTTTTTTTTTTTTAATTATTATTTTTAAATTATGTTGGGAACAACCTAAACGGGTTATTTCCTGAAGCTTTTTGGCCTGGTGTCACTGGGAACCTGGTGTAACCTGTGCCTTGTCCTTAGGTCTTTTACTGGGTGGGCTGCAGAGGAGCTGCAGAATAAGTGGGAAGCTGCATCACCTCCCCTTTGTTTTTTTTTCCTCAGGAAATTGAGTGTTGAATTCTCATTTTACTACAGAAAAGTGCTCTGTCAGAAAATATCTGACTATCACCATGAATTGCTCCTTACCTTGACAAAGAGAAATTATCAGAATTATTTGCTTTCCTGCCTGTGGGGGCTAATTATTTGAGTAGTGAGTTTCTGAACTGGAGGATGAAGAGAATAATTGACCTCTTTTTTTTTGTTTCCCCTCCTTTCTAGCACTGTTTTCTAAATGTAAAGGGTATGTGTGGAAAAGAAAGCACAGTAAAGAAAAAGGAAATTGTAGGCTTCCCCCCACCTCTGACAACACCAGCTTACTGCTCAGAAAATGTTAAAAAGACAAATAAAATGTTAGGAAATACTAGGCTAGGAGTGAAGAGCAAAACAAAGAACCTCATTATTGACTATATAAATCTGTGGTGCATCGTATCTGGAATGCTGCATATGCAGCTTTGGTCTCCTGGCTTCAAAAGAAATGTTACACAAACTAGAAATGGGTAGCAAAGATGATCAGGAGTTAAGGAGCTGCTACTGTACTCAAGAGGGTCCTACAAAAAACGCAGAAAGGAGGAAATGGTTATTCTCCACTACTCACACTAGAAGAACTGAGAGGCAACCAAATTTTAAAAAAGGTTACTGTACACAGGTGAAATTGTGGAACTTGGTGCCATAGTATGATCTGAGAGCCAAAATAATGGGATTAATGAAGGATTCATGAAGAGTACTTTGGCTGTTAAAAGTTGCCACAGTTGCACCCTTTGACTCGGAAAGCCCTTTCCCTTCTAACCTGGGGCAATCAACACTGCATGCCCAGGAAGGATCACTTTATTCTCATCCCATTTCTTATATTTTTCTCTAATTATGACCTACTGGACCTAGCAGGAAATAGATTATTAAACCAGCTGGGGTTTTAGTCTAACCCAAAGCAGCAGGAACCAGAAGATAGGACCTCGCCTCTTACCCTATGTCTGCAGAGTCATGCCCGATTTTCTGTCTACCCTGTTTGTGGCCCAAAGAGCTGAATAATTTTTGCATGGGTGCCACTGGATGTCATTTGGGATGACTGGTAGGCTCTGCTCAGGGTATCCTTCAGGAAGGGACAGAGGTGTGCCCAGAACAGGATTCCTGACTCCACTTTGTAACACAGGTGCCTAAAATAACTAGGGACTGTGGTGCCAATCTTCCAGATTCCCAAGGCATGTGTTGGCTCTACCCCTTAATTACAAACCAAAGACAGTTCGTCTGTAAATACTTGTCAAGAGAATTTCTTCTGGCTTTTCAAACTAAAGTCAACTATTTTGATTATAAGATAATACAACATTATCTAATCATGTGACTAACATGTAACTAATCATGTGAACATGTTTGTAAGTAAGTATGCTACGTCATTTCCATTAGCTGTTTGAAGTGGAAAATAATGTACAAAAATTGCCAACTTCTGCAGCTGGAACTTCTTTAGGTGTCCTCAGTTTCTTCCCAGATACCTGCTTACTTTTCAGACATGGTACGCCAGATCCCACATTTCCATAAAGCATTGGTCATCAAAGCAATTTTCCTTGTTTATCATTCTAACCATATAATTTGCCTCACATTGAATGTCACCATTGGCCCACATCCACAAATAACCTTCAAAAGATTAAGTAACTCTTTCCTTCTGTCTTCTTTCTCGCTTGTTTTCCTTTAGTAATTCTTTACCATTGAGGTGATGCCAAAGGGCCCTGACTGAGGAACAATATATATGTGCCACCTTTAAGTATACAAAGAAAAAAAAAAAACAACCCAGAAAAGACAAAACCAGAGAAAGGTCTTCATTCCAGTTGGTTAGCAAACCTAGCAATCACACCACCTTCCCAAATCAGTTGCCAGTTACATTCTATAATGTCTTTGCTTCCTATAATGTAAAAATGTTTGTCACTAGCCCTGTTAGTAGGGTTCCTCCTGTGGACTTAATACCCACATTTAATTTCTGGGATCATTCTTTTGAATTTTTATCCTGCTTGCGTGCAAGCTAGTGTCAGAGTGTCTGCTGAGGATGGTTTCACTGAAGGAGGCTGTCTGGAAGGGTGTTAATGTCTTGATGCAGCTGAGTTGTGAGCTTGCACCTGGAGATGGGAATGTTGCACTGATATCCTTTCAGGTTTTTCGTTTGTTAAGTGACGGTGCATCCCTACTGTGAAGAAATGTTCTTAAACAAAGTTAATTCTGTGTGATTGAAATCATTTGCTGGAGAGTGGCAGTTGGATTAGAAATCTCAGTTCTTGCGGTGCTACACCACTAGTCCAGGAGGTCACACTTTGGCAAACACAGAGCTCATGCATTTCTTTCAGTGATAATACTGTCAACTCCAATTTACAGCAGTCTGGTTTAATGCAGAGCTTACCAATAATTTGTAGTGATCAGAAGATCAATGAGATTTAGTGTTCGTGTTCTGAATGAACAAGTAAGGGTTAGGTGGCCTCCTGGGGGCTCCTTTCTCATCTTTGGCTGCAACAGCTCAGAGTCCTCAAAGTTGAAGCTGTAATTCATTGATGTAATTTTAAATTTAGGATGTAAAAACCCAAACACTTGATGTTTTTAAAGTTAGCAACTCATGAATGTTAAATCAGGGTGCTGTGTCAGTGATGGAATTTTATCCCCTTGTTTTTTAGCTATACAAGCAAGCAAATCCTGGCTAATGGCCTCTGTTGTTAGCAGCAGCGTGCTCTGATGCAGCGGTGCAGTTCTGTAGCAATCTTTCTTAAGAGCTTTCTTCCCCCCATAGGGTGACCTCTTTCCTGGCTCATTGAGATAAATTCTCCAGGATTCTTGACCTGATCAGATGGAGGCGGAAACTGAACGGCTGTTTTAAAATCAGTAGTCTCCACATGAGCGCTGTGTCTAGCACATACTGTGCCTTTAAAAATGAAATAAATAAATGCCCACCCAAAACCCAGCCATGGCTTTAGCACCTTCTGGCATAGAGGCATTTCATGCAACCTGTTGAACTAAAGGGATATTTTTTTCCCTCCCCATATCTAATTTTTTATGTATACAACACTGAACTTGTCCAAAAAAGAGTTACTCAAAGCAGCAAGGCATTAAGAATAAATTGCTGAGAGCTCCAGTGAGAAACATGTCATGTGAAATCATGGAGGAAAAAGAGCCAGCAGCTATTACTGTGTAACTGGGAGAAAAAACCTTTCACAATGAAACACAACGATAAGACAGAAGAAAACATATTTTAGCTCTCTTAAGCTCTAGAGTTCCTTTTTTTCTTTTTTTTTTAATAAACCTCTTATGTTGTCATCTACTGCAGCCCTCTCAGAAGGAAATCATTGAGATCTGAGATTGCACACTTGATATAAAGCCACTTTTGATTTAGAGGGGGGAAAAAGCAGGGAATTAGAAAATAAGAGTTTGTCTGACAAAAAATGCAAATTACCTGTGATACTTGTTGCTAGTTGTAGTCTTGTAGATTGGTCAGTGTATATAAAATTCCTCCACTAAATTACAAGGTCAATGTGGATTTTGGCATATTTGCAACTATTTATTATGTTTATCTTTCATGCACATCAAATACATGTGTGTTAATGTATGTGTTTTTAAAAGGAATCATACATCAACTGCAATTTGTGGTGTAAGAGTGATATAAAGACATTCTTATCCTTAAGCTTTTGTATTCCAGGGTAGTTAAGAAAGCCAAAACAACTTCACAGTTAAAATTAACAAATTTCTAAGATTTCGGGATTTGTCAAGAATTGATAAGTAGTTTTTGCCACACACAGATGACACCAGGTATGGAATGGTTACAGTAAATTTGGTAGGCTATTGCTCAGAATCCAGTATGTCCTAAACTCTAATGAGTACTAGCTCTGGATATGTGGATTTTATTAATATTCCTGAAGTGAGTCATATAGGCATGAGTTATTTGAGGTGGCATTGCAATTTTTCCCTAGCTACTTAATACCTGCTCAGGAAAAAACATTCAGATTCTGGTCTTGCTGCTGGAGGAAGCCGGCACATTAATCCACTTTGCTTACTTTGCAGTTATTTAAATTTATTATTTTGGGGAGGATTTTTTCACAACCTTGGCCTCAAACTGCTAAAGGCGCAGCTCTGGAGGAGCTTTTATCACCGTTTCATCTGTATAGGAAGCGACAGTATAAAGGGTTCTTTTGCTTCCACATTGCGTTTTAAGATTCGGATAGGAAATGGCCTGCGCAGAGCAGGATTGTCTCAGACAATGTGGCCAGGATACACAGCCTGCCTATTGAGGGCTCTCTCCGTTCAGTATTCCTGAGTCTTTCCTGTCCCTGCCATTTGTTGTGCTGACTGTTTTCAAGTGCATAACTGCTCCCAGTAGCCTGTAATTGCAAGGTCAGTCTAAGGTGAAGCTGTGCCTTGTTTAGGGAAAGACATGAACAGTCTGTTTAGGCCATATGTTGTTGCCTTGTCCTTTTCTTGAAACCTTTGGGTAGCTCAGCATGTTACATACAATGATTAGGAGCACCAAAATCTTTCAGAGTACACGACTGGGGCCAGCTTAGCTTCACGGTAATTGGCAGCTTTGTGGAGTCTGTGCTTGAGTCTTAGATGGGCACAGCAAGAAAGCTATTCTGATCTGATATTTCATTTTGTGGGTGAACTACTCCATATTCCCTGATTTTTCTTGCTATCTTGTGCATTTTTATTGCAGACAATGGAACCCACCAGGTATTTCTTTTTCTCATTTGTTTACAAAAGCATCACTTTTCCCATATCTGTGGATGTGACTGCTCTGTATCAGCCAGCAGCTAGTGTCTGGAGGAAATTTTTTTTAATTTTTTTTTTTTTTTTTTTTTTTAAGAATTGAGACTTTGCCATGAATGCAAAAACAAAGAAAGGGTCAAACTATGTAAGGATGCTGCTTTGACAAGCAGCTTGCTTATGGCCTTCCATTGATGTTCAGTCTAGACGGTTGCTCTAGCTATTAATTTGGTTAGAAACACTTAAGTACAGGGATCTATTATTTCCTCACTGAAAAAAACCACAGGCTAAAGCTTTGTTTTAAAACCGATTATGGTTGCTAAGTAACAGTCTTCCCTAAATTAAGTGTCTTCCTCAACAACTAATCTCAAAGTCTTAAAAAGTGAGAAATTAAAGACGTGATAAATCTTACTCTGTCCATATGATTAACAGACATTTTGATTTAAACCTCTCGGTCCCACTGTCGTTGGTGGAGAAAGCTTCCATTGGCTCAATGACATGAGTATTTCTCTACTGATTCTCATCCAGAGAAATTTGTAGTATAACATGCCTATTTGGCAAATTCTGTTCTTTTTAATGAACTAATTTTCCACATTTCCTCTACCTTCTCACATCTGCAGTGGTTTTTTTGTTTTTTGTTTTTGAGGCAGATGAAGAAATACTTAAATATAGGAATGACATTGGATATTGTCATTAAATCAAAAGGAGGATGTTTCAGGCTCAGCTAGTGATGGCTGTTCCCATCAGTGCATACGTTCTAATCCCCAGTGGGTTATGTTAGTTACATGGGTGTAACGCAGCTCTTTTTTTTGCAATGCTCACAAAAGGACAGGAAAGCAGATTTAGGTTTTAGGTTGAGGACTAGAAGCACATCCTTCTGCTTCACAGCCGGTGCTTAATGCTGTAAGTCACGGCACCTCTTGGTCAAGTCAATAAATCTCTTGCAGTGCAGAGACACCCAGGGTAACAACATCTGAGTTAGTACCAGAAATGGAAGTGGAAGAGGCATCAGCGTGGCTCTGCACCTGAGCTACTGAGCTCTGCCAGAGGAGGTTTATTAGCCCCAGTGAAGTGCTGCACTAACGCTTTTGGACCAGGGTTAGTTCACCTGTGTGATGCTGTGCTGAACAGAGTAAGTAAATGAGTGTGGTCAGGCACTTGCTTGGTTGTTTAAGCACTATCCACCCACATTGTAGACATGCCTTCCAGTAATTTTATTGGTAAACTTCTTGGTTATGTCATATGGTTTCTCTCTATTTCTTTCTCAATTGAAGGTCTCAAAGCTGTTGACAGCTTACAGAAGTTGGTAAGTATTATTGCAGTTGAAATGACTTTTATGTTTTTCTGGAAAAGTTTGGGGAGATGACTAGACCTTGCAAACTGACATAGAATGTGAATTTCTCACTAAAATATGTAGGAAGCCAGTTCTCTCAACATGGTTAAATTTCTTCTCTGGGTTTCAAACGTAATTGTAAGAACAGTACTGATGCCAGCATACACAAGATGATTATTTTGTGTCTTTGCAATTAACTAGACAATACAGTAAAGTTAATATTTTAAACATACGGTTTCCGAACCACTTGGTACTTCAGGCATCTGGGCCTAGTGCACTGAGGGTTTTTTTGTCTTTGACATGGAGCTTTTGGGTTTGGCCTCCATATGTTGTCCATCCTGTCCTCTGTGTGCTGTGCTTTTAGAGGCACCCGGCTCTTTTGCAGTCATGCTTGAACAGCTATGAACTCCTGTCTCAGGCTGGAGACTGGCCAGTTAGAGCATGTGTCATTGAATGGGAAGTCTGTGCAGAGCCGTGTGCTCAGCGGAAGAGCTCCTGGTTCTTCTGCAGTTGCCAAAAATACGGGAATAGGTAACCCATGTTTTAGTGGAAGGCTGCAAGTGGGGGAATCCCCCTTCACCACCCTCCCAAAAAAAGGCATAGTACCCAGAACATCACCAGACTCAGGAAAATGGGAAGCTCATGCAACTGCATTGTAAAACAGGGACTATTAAGTTATCTTCCTCTCCCTTCAGATTTAAGTCACTGAAGGTTGTTCTGTCCTTGTCTGTCTAACTGTGAACTCCTTACAGGCAGCTTGTTTAATAAAATGAGGAAAAAACCCTGTAAAGCCAGAACCTCTCTGTCTTCTGCTCAGTAAAAGTAGCGAACTGAGAAAGTTCTGTCTGGTAGGTGTAACCTGTGTTGTTTCTTCACAGAGGGTTTTTTCTTTTTTTTTTGTGTTAGGATCTATTTAAAGCATTTTCTTGCATTGTGACCATTTAGCCAAGTGATTCAGATTGTTTGTAGCAGTAACCAGCTCCCTCATTACTCACTGCTCCATGAATCTTTGTCAACTAAAACACTTAACCACCAAAGATTTTCTATTCTCATTCATCAAAAATGTCCTCAGATCATCTGTTAAATATATTGATGAGAATTAGACCAAAAATGATCTTTGAGGAACCTCACTGTTTAGTTGCCCAATGCATTAATATTTTCCCAGTCACTTTATTTTCAGATGTGCTGATAAAGTAGTTCTTAGTACCTTTAGTGAGTGTCGCTACTTCCGTATACTGCCGTTTTTAAAATGGTAAGATTTTAAAATCAAGATGTCACCTAGTACTAAGTCAGATTTTTTTTTTTTTTAAATCCAAGTACTTTATCAACAAATGTTTTTAGCATCCAAACTCGTATCCTGTCAAAAAAGGTTAGTGATTCATTTGACAAGACCTAGTTACCATGGAACTTGTAGACTGAAATTGATTTATTTGTTTAGCATCTATTTCTCTGTTGATAGTCTCTGTTTTTGAATGATCTATTTAGATATCTTAGAAGCCATACCAGGTTACTTAAACTCTAAATCCTCATCAACAGCCCCCCCCCCCTTTTTTTTTTACTTTTAAAAAACTCCTAACTGTGGAACCAAATTTACATTTCTGTAATCATGTAAAAATAATCTGTTTTTTTCAAAAGATTTATCAATAATTAACAAAATTTGGGAAAGTTCTGAATCTTTAAAATAAAATTGTATTGTCATATTTTTCCTTTCTCTCATGATTTGTATATACATGGCTTTTAAGTTTTGTCACTCCTTTTGGGGCATCTAGTAATGTATGTGTAATTTTTTCCTAGTTTTTACTAATACTTCTCTGCTCCGAAAATACAGTTATGGCGATAGCGGCTTGGAGTTTTGGGAAGCTGGCCTCTTTAGAAGTTCTTACTGTATTCTTTAGTGTTTGGTGTACCACATGCTCCTTGAAGGAAGTAAATGCAACATAATAATTGTTTTTTCAATTCATCCACTAAATTTAAAGTCAGTTTTTAACTCAGTTAAGTCAGTGAAGCTCAGTATGGCGTTACCTCTGGATGCTGAGCATGCTCACAAACAAATTATTGTGCCCTGTTTTAAAAATCTATAAATATCAGATGTTTTCCAGTTTCCAAATGTTCTTATATTGATGTTCAAGATAAGAACACTTTTTTCACCTCTTGCACATCACAGACAGCTATTAAAGGAAAATTTTGCCTGTTTTTTAGTGATACTTGCTATTTAGGAGGAGTGGAGTGGATGACCTCCAGTATCCCATCTTTGGTTTTGTGAATCAGAGTCCTCAAAGTCTAAGTTATCTGCTGGAAAGACGATGCAGGCACAGTGATGTACCATGTTGCTGGTAAACTTCAATTTCAGTGTCTTAGTATTATGATCCATGCCAGTGGTTTCAGTAATATTTCCAGTACTTTGGTTTTTCCTCTATATATGAATATCTTCAATTCCTGTTGCTGGTGATTTAGGCAGATAGTATTCACTGATGGGTGCGCTTTTTTTTTTTTTTTTAAGTATGTTCGTTGAAAGTTTTGGTGTGATTGGATTTATATTGTGAGACTAGCTTACATAACAGAGTGTTTGTGCCATAATTATTCTATTGAATGAAAAACCTTCCTGGCTACCCAATCGTGTTTATTGCTTTGGAGAGTGAGATTTTACAAAGATGGGGCCAACTGAAGCATAAAACTCCCTCTATCATGATAGACCTTTCAGTACTTCACAGACGAAAACCTATCTCTCAGTCCCCCGCCAACATTTTAGCTCACCCACAGCAAGCCTTACATATTTAGCAAATTCCTTCTTAAGGGAAAAGGAGCATTTTTAATATGACTTTCCAGATATTCTCCTCCTTCAACAACCCTAAGGTCTTCCAGGACCAGTGGAACACAGGTTGGTAAGGCATCAGAGGTACCAAAGCAGATTACTGCCAGAGGAATCACTCTTTGTCATCTTTACTCTTTCATTTCTGGAAGGCAGAAAACTGTCCTGCTTGTAAAATGTCCTGATCATTCAGATGCTCTGTGAATGTTATCTCCTCAAGAAGGCTTTCATAAACTTGTGGTAGGTCTGTGCATTTTGAGCTGGACAGTAGTTCGTTTCTTTTCTCCAGCTGCTTTTTCCTTCTCTTCAGATGCCTCATTCAGTGCATTGATGTACCTTAAGTCCATCTGTGAAGATATACTTTCAGGTCTCCTTCTTGGTCTGTTAATGACAGCTTGCAAATTGACATTGCAACTGGGTACATTAATGAAATACATAACTTTAAGGTGCATATTCAGTCTTTTGCAAACTACAGTTGCTACTGTCTACCAGTTTACATTGTCACCAACAATATGAACATTAGAACACCTTGACCAATTTTAAAAATTACGGAAGTAATACATGCCTTCATTAGTTTTTCCAAACTCATTTCTCACAAATGAATGATTTGTCTTTAGAAGTAAAATTGCACTTATTTCTGCATGATTTCCAGAATTACCCTGAGAATGTATAATTTTATAAGATTGACAAGAAGAGAAAAACTTTACAAGAAAGAAATAGTCCATCAGGTATCAATTATATTGTTTTCTATTACCTTAGACTTGTTATCTAGATATCTGGTGAACTTAGAACAAACTGCTAAGTAATTTCAGTAGGGGTATTCCCATTATTTTCTTGGATTTGTGCTTTCCTTTCTTTTCTGCTGTCACTTCACCTTTAAACATCCACTTTTTATATTTTGATCAAAGCCAGAAAGATCATTGTTTTTATTTGAAAAGAGGTAGTACAACATGAATCTCTCTTCTTTTTTTATGGTATGCTTATTTGTGGTCTACTGTAATAATACACAAAGTTACTTATGAGAACATATGCTCATGGGCATAAAACTGGCTAAACAGAAATTCCTGGTTATGTGAGAAAAGAACTTTCTTCCACTTAATTCAAGTGCAATGTTGAAATGAAACATTATAAAGAGATTTGAAGGTGTTGTATTTTAGAGATCAAGTTATTTGGTATTATGGTAATAATAGAACATTTTCATAGGCCATCAAGCTTATAAAGAAAAGGATTGATTAAGTTACAGAACCTATACAGCAAATTAAGGCTATTTAACGTATTCATGACATAGACCCCTGAAAATAACAAATGCCTTATTAAGAAGAAGTTGTGTTGCTAGGAGACAGAAACCACAGTGTCAGAATAACATGTTTTTGTTTCATATAAGAAATGCCGGTTAATGCACCTAGTTAGATAATGAGCAAGGAGAGCTATGTGATGTAAAAGATTAGGTGAAACGCTTAGTTTGTGAGATGGGAAGCCATTAAAAAGTGCAAGTCTTTAAAGTCTACCTTAGTGGAGTGTGCCACAAGAACAGACTGGTGACCAAGATCTGTTTGAAGCTTGACTAGAAGTAGGAAGACACCCTGCTCCAAAGTACTCAGGTGAAGTAATTCCAGTTGGTAAATCAAACAAGAATAAATAAAGATAATAAACAGCTTTAAAAAATCAGATGTTTATACAGCTGCCTAATTTTGCTGATGCAGAATCAAGTTAAGCATGGGAAAGAACGGTGTGGTTCATAATGCCATATAATAAACTGTCTAAAAGCAAAGTTTCTAAAAGCGTCAGGCCTTTGGAGAGACAAGAAGGAGGATCCGTATCACCAGGAGGAATGCAGTGCTGTATTCTAGGAGGTGCCAGGAAAGTTTTGGGAAGACCACAGCTAAAGAAATATCAAAATAGCACATGCTTTGTCAAAACAATTCCATGACTAATGTCTACTAGTTGCCTTAACTAGGGAAAATCTGAAATAAGTATCTAAAAATATGGATTGAAAGAATTTGATCTGGAAAGCACGATCTACATCACTAATGCATGGTTATAAAAGCATGGCAGAGGGGCTGTCTTGTTGAACTCCAACAAGGCACATCATAAAGCTCACACCACGCTGTGGTTGTGTACGTATTCTCCATGGTGTCCAGTTTCCCCAGTTTTGCTAGATTTTGGGACTCCTTAAAAGCCATGCTGACCGCTCTCAGCTGGACTCCAGGCAGATAGAAAAGACTTGTGCCTCTAACTCCGCCCCTCCCAGCTCCCCTTGGTATCAGTGCTTTGAGCTGGTAAGTGTATAGGCTCTGGTATATAGGCTGTATAGGCAGGAGGAGATATTTTTTAACACCAGTGTCCTGTCACTCACCCAAACATCTTTTCTACATCTTTTTTGAATGGAAGCAGCCTGCAAGCTGGATGTAGCCCCTAGGTTGCCAGTTCAGGTACACCGAACTGCTCTTTAATTGTTTCTTTCAAACTTTACTTTGATTAAAATGAAACATTTAAAAATGTGAATCTGCATTTTAAGAAATGTGGCCTTGCTAAGTCATTACTTTATTTAACTAGTGCTGATTTCATGCTGTATCAAAACTTGCCAGGACATCTGTGACAAGTTGTGCTTGATTGATCTCAGTGGCTGACACAATGGCTCCTTCCCTTACAAGTAAGGGAATGTGGGTGAACAGCACCAAAAAGCTTTCGGATATTTACTTGCATTCAAAGTTTGTATGTGTTGTCCCCCCCCCCCACCTACTTTGGACACCCTTCTGGAAAATGCCTTTGTGAAAGGCTTTGATGGCAGAAATAGCAAACGTTAAATACATGTAAGTATTTGTGGAAATCAGGTTTTTATCTCTTTAAAAAGTAAAATTATCCTATTATGTTTAACCATTCAGGCAACAGGAAAAAAAAAAATAGAACCTGGTATTTGCAGCCAATGAAAAGTAATAAAAGTGCACGTTTTGAATGTAAACAATTTTTTTCAACTTGCTCAGGATCAGACTATATGGACCCAGGTCTGATTTAGAGAAATTGTTCAATGAATAATGAATACATTTGTGATTTATATGAAACCATAAAAATTGTAAGCTGCTCCTGGTTAATTCACAGAGGGGGGAAAACAACAAAATACAAAGCTTAATTAATTTGAATAATTTATTCCTCTATAAAGTCAGCCATTCAACTTGAAATACATTTCCATCCCACTCCCCAGAGGCTATAGCCCAAATTAAGGAGTAGCCAGGGGGGACATGCACATTTTGCACATGATGACAACATCTCTAAAAAATAGACCTGGGACAAATTCTAGTTCGACTGGATTCCTACCTGAGGACTACACTTGAGCACATCCTGCACTTTCTGGACACTGCTAGTAGCAAAAACTGAGGAACTCGCCTGTTGTTTGGTGAAGCCTTTGGAAACCTTCTTTACGATTTTGGTATGTTTCAGATGATGCCTCAGAATGGTTTCTTGCTAGAAGATAATATTTTTTCTTTAAAAAAAGAAATCCACCTTTTGGCCTAAGTCCAATTAATCTCTAGAGCTGTTTATAGGCCCAGCAGTAGCAGATAACTGTAACAGATAAGAAAAGTACCCTTCACTTTTATACATTTTCTTAGAGAAGCTGTTGTCCACCCAGATTCAGATCAGCCAATCACAGATTTCCCTATCCTTAAAGTTCAGATGCATATATAATTCATACTGAAACAAGGAAATAACTGCAACTTGTAAATTCAGATGCTTTCTTACACAGGTCTGAAATCATGCCGCCATACTATTGCCTTGGCTGGTTCCCATTAAGAGTTATCACATGTACAAAGTTATCTCTGTTATGATGGGCCGAGGCCAACTGTATGAGGTTCAACAAGGCCAAGTGCTGGGTCCTGCACTTCGGGCACAACAACCCCATGCTACACTATAGGCTCGGGGAAGAGTGGCTGGAAAGCTGCCTGGCTGAAAAGGACCTGGGGGTGTTGGTCGAAAGCTGGCTGAACATGAGCCAGCAGTGTGCCCAGGTGGCCAAGAAGGCCAACAGCATCCTGGCTTGTATCAGGAATAGTGTGGCCAGCAGGAGCAGGGAGGTGATTGTGCCCCTGTACTCAGCACTGGTGAGGTCACACCTGGAATACTGTGTCCACTTCTGGGCCCCTCACTACAAGAAAGACATTGAGGTGCTGGAGCGTGTCCAGAGAAGGGCAACGAAGCTGGTGAAGGGTCTGGAGCACAGGCCTTATGAGGAGCAGCTGAGAGAACTGGGGTTGTTTAGCCTGGAGAAGAGGAGGCTGAGGGGAGACCTTATCACTCTCTACAACTCCCTGAAAGGAGGTTGTAGCGAGGTGAGTGTTGGTCTCTTCTCCCATGTAGTTAGCGATAGGACGAGAGGAAATGGGCTCAAGCTGTGCCAGGGGAGGTTTAGGCTGGAAATTAGGAGAAACTTCTTCATGGAAAGGGTAGTCAAGCATTGGAAGAGGCTGCCCAGAGAGGTGGTGGAGTCCCCATCCCTGGAAGTGTTCAAAAAACGGGTAGATGTGGCACTTGGGGACATGGTTTAGTCTAGTCTACCCTTGATTGGTTTAGTGTGGACCTGGTAGTGTAGGTTAATGGTTGGACTGGATGATCTTAAAGGTCTTTTCCAACCTAAACGATTCTATGATTCTATGTCTTTTCAGCCCACTTTGCAAAGAATACACAGCAGTTTCCTGAGCAGAGCAGGAAAAAACAGGCGGCAGTTTTCTATCTGAGTCTGCTTTGCTGCAGTCCTGTGCTCGTGCTTCCTTCCCTTCTTTTCAAATGGTCCCTTGTTAATCTCCACATTTCTTCCTCTGTCCTCAAATTACTGTAATGTAAGGAATGTCTCAGGCTCTCCATTTGCACACTATTTTCATATCATGTAGCATAGCTTCTGCTTAGACTTCACCATGCCTGTTTGTACCTCAAGCCATCAGTTCAGGTTCACGTTCCTCTCCAAATTCTCACAAAACTAAATGGGAAGATTTGTTCTTCCCGTTGTTTCAGATATCATTAAATATGAGGGAATGTAGTTGCGACCCTTCGCTGGTGCTCTTGCTGACTGAATTCAGGGTGGTTGGGGGTGTTTCAGAAATGTTCATCCATCGTTAGCTATTCCAGGACAAGAATGGTGTGGGTGTCTCTTCCCTAAAATGTGTAGGGCTTTCAATCAGTATTAAGGCTATATTGTACTGAAAGAGCAGTTATACTTGGCAAATAATTTAAGTCTGGTTTGGGAAATAAATTCTTTGATGAATCAAACAGTATATTTTTATTTCACTAAGGTTTTTAAAAAAATCTGTATGTTGGCTGTGCTCTTCACCAAAAACCTACGTACATGATGCAGGAACTGAGAATGGATTAATTAGAAGACCAGAAGGCACTGTATCCAAGTGGAATAGATAAGCAATGAAAACATATTTTGAAAAGAAACAACTAACTGAAAAAGCAGATGTATAGGTGCTGCTGGTTTTTTGAAGGTGGTTTCTTTAATATAAATTAACAATTTTTATTAAATTTTTGTATTCACTGTTGCTTCATCTAGATGGATAGTTATGAAAAATAAAAAACAATCACCTAAATGTGTTGTCTTACATTTCTCTTTTCTGCTGAGGTCAAGTTCATTTTGTTGCGTAGTGCCTGTTTTTTCACAGTGCCACTGCCAAATGGCATTGAAATTACAAATACAGAACTAGATTAAAAGAACATGATTAAGATTGCAAAGTCAGGAAAAATCATAATTAAGGTTGCCTGTGCAGTTTAGCTCAGTTGCTGTGTGTACGTCCATCCTGTTAAGAGTGTTTAATTACATAGTCATGGCCATTTTTTTTTTTCACAGGGCACTTTCCCAGTCAGTAAGCACCACCAGTCCTGTATGCATGTAAAGTAGTTATTCAAAACTTTTTCTCCCTGTCATACATTCCCAGGCCTCACTGGCCTGACCATTGCTGGCTAATCAAATCTTGTTATGGGGAGAGGGTTATTAATTCCGTTGGGTCTCTTTAGTGGTGTTTATCACTATTGTATTTCATGTGTCTGTCAAATAAGAATGAATTTATTTTCACATGTGAGAAGTTGGTACTGTTATCTTTCTATAAAGGGGAATAGAGATAAATTGTCATTGAAGTTTGCTAATTTTGAGCATCCAGTTTGAGGTATTCACAACTTGGTATTTGAGTCAATTACAATGCTACCAAAGCCCACTGACTTCCGTGCAGCTCTTCCTTTGGACAGCTTCTCCTTGCTGCCTGGGGTTAGCAATGAGGACACAGAGAAACAAGGTCTCTGCTCTCTCAACTGGACTTGAGATGTCCCATACTGGCCCAGAACTGCAATTACTGGGGAAACCTAAATCCAAAATGGACTTTTGATATTCTGAGCCTTGAATTCCCTCCTGAAATGTAAGAAGCATAGACGCTTTGTGAAGGTGACGGATACCGTCTTTCGAACAGATGAGGAATAGTTGCATCTCCTTTTGTACCCAGTATGCTATTGGTTAAAATTCCCACCTGGACTGAGACATGGTCTCCTATTTTTTTTTTCTTCCTGAGGGTTTTCAAACCGATCTGGTATCTCAGGGATTATCTACCCTGTCAAAAGTTATGTTGGAGATGGAACATCTTACTGTTTCCTATTAAATGGTTACATTTTCATGGATAAGTTATTTTTGCGGTTTGGTTTTTGTTTTTTTTTTTTTTTAAACTGGATTAAAGGGTGGAAGAGAAGATGGAATACGATTCTTTGACTTAAATATCAGAATATTCATGTGCTGACAGTAGTATTTCACTGTATCATAGCTCCTGTATAGCAGAAGTTCCTTAACTGGAACAAAATATCTGACCAATATTCTTGACTGAATCACCCCATGCCCTGTCTTCCCCAGCCCCACAGAAGAACTCAACTTCAAGCCCAAATACCCAAGTATGGGCAGATAAAAGCAACATGAAGCAGAAATAAAGCAATGAAATTTAAGATGGTTTTACTAAAACCACAAACATCTGAAAATATAATTTTATGATGGAACTTTTGGTGATAGTTTGTTTGATAGTTTGTTTTAAGTTATCCTTATTTAAAATGCTGCAGCCAAACTGAGAAGTGATGGGAAAGTTTCTGAATTTTTTTTTTTTCCTTATTGGAGCTATTTAAATTATTTCATTATAAGAACAATGAAATTTTTAGGTTCACTTTTCTTTGTGTACAGTGAGTTGGCTCCCACTCATTCTTCTCTCCTTAAACATCAGGAATCTCAGCATAAGGTCACAATATCTGTGAACAAGTTTGCAAATAAGGATTTTATTTTATTTTAAATGTAATCTTGGAATTATAGGAGTTTGATTCTCATTTTAAAGTGGGGGGTTTTTTGTATTTTGAATAATTAAGAAATTATAATTTAAATTTATCATGAAAACTGTAAGAGCAAGTAACATTAGAAACAACTTAATCAGAAGGAAAAAAAAAGAAAATATAATTCACCAGTTACAGTTTTCGTGGATCTTTCATTGACCTTATTGATGGGAAAATTTAAAGTTCAATTAGGATGAATGTGAAGACCTGGATAGGAAGAACGTCTTGTAATAGCACAGTCTGGGGACTACCTGGCTGGGGAACAGCTCTGGTGAAGAGACCTGAAGGTCTTGGTGGTCCACAAGCTGAAACAAGCTTGAATGAAAGCATAGTTGCAGGATTGATTCCCTTGGTATTGCTGTACCAGTGAATGTTTAGCACACTTTTATATCTGGCAGCATTTAGGACTTAGAGTTCTGCAGTGAAAGAAACATCAAAGGAACTCCTAGCTGATGACCATTTTTAGCAAACATGGCCTGTGAGCCTTCTGCAGCTTTGGTGACTGTAAACTTGAGCCTGGGCTGACAGGCAGTTCCATGAATTGAATTGTCAAAAGAAACAGATTCCCATGGGATAGCCAGTAAGTTTGGCCATGTTTTTCCATGTATCACATCTGTGAGCCTGTCTGTTAAAATAAAAAGAAACAAAACAAGCCAGTTTTCAGATTGCAGAACTCCTAAAATGTCTGAATCGGAAGAGTATCAGTAAAAATATTTGAGTGATAATTCGATTCTAGGGTTTTATGTAGTTTAATTCAGTATCTGGCTGTCATGTCCTGATAAAATAGTAGCAGAGTATTTAATTTCTCTACCCTTGCTCAGTCATATATGCTTTTTTCTTCAAAAGGATAGTTCAGAAGACATGACTACTGAAAAAAAGCAAAGTTTACTAGTCTGGGCATAACGTGGTGCAGACAATTAGCCTGATGTTTTCTGTACTCACACTGGTTTGTGTCCAGCCAGGTGGGTGCATGTACGAGGGTTGCTTCTACCAGTCTGTATCTATCTGCAGAGCTGTGTCTGCAATTACCATATCTGACAAAGAATAAGCTGTGATTATAATATATGTGACATGGGAGATCTTGAAATAAGCTTTCTTCTTGGTGATTGGCAGAAGACGCTGAGTGGCTTTAGCATAGAGAACTGAAGTGTATTTCTGAACTGGTTTCACCTTTATTTCAGAGAAACCAGAAGGGTAATAATTTCATAATTTCATAAGAGTGTTATCAAGATCTAGAGAATAATGCCATTCATTTGAATTTGCAAGAGAATCTAAGTGACTGCTTTGCATCAGTAAACTTCAGAGTGCCCTAGTAATTCGTCATGCTCAACAGGAAGAAAACTAAATTAAAGGAAGTGGGTGTATAGTTTTGGATTTAACTGAACTTTACTCTTCAGTTCACTGGCTTGCGTGACATTAAGAAGACAAGAAAGGTCAGTCAAATGGCAACATCAAAAAGGTTCTTAAATTCCAAGGATGGCTCTTGACTTTGGCCAGGCTGGTGAATCCTTAGTTAATTATCATGGTATACCAGTAGACAAGCACTCTACTCTAGATGTAAAACTATGTTCTTTTCAAATAATGTGTAGTGGTATAGCAACATTCCTGAATCCCCACCACAGTTAAACAAAAAATAGATTTTGCAGATGTGTTACTGAATACTTTTAACACATTCTAAAAGGTGGAGGCTTTGATTTGTGTAAAGCTGTTTATCGTACTATTTAAGATTTGATGACTATCTTGATATTATTATAAGTGGGCATATAATATTTCTTCCTGGCACTAGGGCCGGCAGGTCAGTAGTTGCTCAGGAAAGGAAAGATGTTACACCTATGCCAAGTAGGAACTCTGCTGTTTGAAGTTCTGCTTGTACCAAGTGGGGTTTCAGTTTGTAAGATAAGGGAGCTGTAATCAAAACCTTGAAAGTGCAGAAGTGAAGGACTGTTTGAATTACATTAGACCTACAAGGTTTTGTTAATCTCAGTGGACCTCATGCATAGACTTGTAGCCAGTTCAGCATGCATTTATTCACTATACCAAACTCTTCACATGAATGGTGTTGAAAATTGTAGTAAGGCTGGCAAGCTTCCAGAGTTCGCAAACCATTGTAGAAGTACCTTCACTCTTTGAAGAGCAAACAGTAAAGAATAAATGAGTCTTTCTCAAATGTCCACAGATGGAAATTAGCCCTGATAATTTATGGGTGGATGTTAGCAGAATAATAGCATAAATTAAAAATACCAATAAAATACTATTCAAGTGATTTAATCGAAGGTATCAAGGCCAGCTAGTTCAAGAAAGAAAATGAAAAGGACTAATTCCAGAGATGACTGCTGATTTAACCTGTTGCAATTAATACACTTCAGTGCCCTTGATATGCCTCCAGTTGATGAATGCAATGGTAATGACTACTGAATCCATCAAAAATAAACATATACATTATGGCTGGCTTTTCAATTTAGAACAACCAGAACAGAAAGTTAAACCATTGGGCTAATTTGAGGTACCTTGCTACTGCAGTAGATAGCATTCTCATTTCTTACATAATGTATGTCTGTTTGCAATTAGCAAGAGGAAGCTGGAGTGAATGGAGAAGACCTACAGAGATGATGAAAACCATCACTTAACAGAGAGTTTTCCCTATGTTCCTAAGAGATATTTATGCATCAGTTCATTTCCCAGGCTAAGCACATCGAAGATGGATTTTGCAAATATGGGTGTGCATGACCACCGAGATAAACTCTTCTGTGCATCAATACGAATTGATTGATTCTAGACAGTACACCACAAGCATTATATTTGTTCCCCGAAGATGGAAAGCCAAGTTTCTTCTTGGAACTACTTTTTGGATTCTGTTGAACAGCAGTTTCCTCTGCATTGTAGCACTTCAAACAGCTGAAGGGACAGATTCTGACAAGACTAGTTAGTGCCCTTTAGAAATTTTGTGTGAACGCTAGGCTTAATTTTTGTTATGCAATAGACTGATAAGCTTCAGTTCCTGTAGATCACCTGTGAATAGATGCCACTGTGGATGCAAAGCACATCTTAAGGCTGATATCCCAGTGCTCCAGGTAGTGAATCAATAGTAGTTTCCCTACTGACATCAACTGCAATATAAATACATAGTGATAATAACAGCATTAAAATAACTGTTCTAATGATAATTATAAAAATCTGAAAGAAAGCTAGGTATTGAATGGAATATTTCAGTTGGAAGGGACCTATAACAGTCATCTAGTCCAACTGCCTGACCACTTCAGGGCTGACCAAAAGTTAAATCATGTTATTAAGGGCATTGTCCAAATGCCTCTTAAACACTGACAGGCTTGGGGCATCGACCACCTCTCTGTGGTCAATATGCAATACAGAATCGATAAGAATCCCTTATAGCTAATTGCACCAAAGAATTGCACCTCAATCAGATGGTACCATTTTCTAAGGAAAGGCTCTGTAAAACATAACTTCTAACTACCTTGCTGTAGTCAGTATTTATAATATCGTTTCTGATTTTTATTTGCTGTGAAAGATACTTATGTAGTTATTTGGGGGGGGGGGGGAAGGCTCTTTTTTGTCTGTCATTCAAACCATCTTAAGTTATAATGGGCAAATTCCCGACTTTCTGGTATTCTCTGTTAGAAGCCAATCCCAAGCCTGTCATCGTGATGGTAAGGAACAGAGTCTTTGGAGAGGCAGCATCTCATTTGCAGTGAATTCCTGGATGGTTTTTCTTAAATTGGCTCTTCCCCAGGAGTAGCTTAAATGTGGTTATTCATTTAAATAGTTTACTACTGGGAAAAGAAAACTCTATAAAGTACAAGATCTCATTTGCAAAGGGGGTCCTGGGGACTGAAAGTAGATATACACGTGCCATGTGTTGCAGCCTCCATCTTCTGCTTTTCCTGCTGTTAGGAAATAATTTGAAAATTACCTAAAATAGGAACAATATACTCAATGGCTGAACAAAAGGCTCAGATCTGTCTCCATAGCAGAGCCCACAGTGGTGGCCTTCAGCGATAGTCCACTGAAAAAAAGAAGCAAGTGGTTATTGGGAGGAACAGCACAGCCTCCTCCCAAGAGGGATGTCACAAACAGGGAAGGCTGGGCTGTGGTGGGCAGGAGCCTCTGGCCATGACTGTACTAGTAAAAGGGATGTGCCTAGGACCATTCTTTGGTCATGAGAGCATCTGGCACATAACAGCTCATGTCCATGCTGATTTAAAAAAAAAAAAAAATTATTAAGAACTCTCTTATGCTCTGAAACAGAGAGGCTGTCTCAAAAATGTCTTTGGAAATTATTTCTGCCTGTGCCCAAAGTATGTCAAGGATCAGTCTGACAACAACAAAAGTTATTGACTTCCAGTGCAACTTCTCTTTTCAGAGATCCCTTAGAATTATATAACAGAAGGGGTTTTTTTCACCTAATTTAGGGACAGAATAAACTCAATCCTTGGGTCATTCATGCTTATTAAAAGAGCCCAAACCACGTGTGATAGAAGCTCTAGGGAAACAATGCTTCTTTCATACATTCAAAATTTCTCCACCTGGAATAGTTTCTTGTATGACAGTATGGAGAATATCTTTCAGGAAATACACTTTAAAACCATCATGAGCACAATGAATTGCCCTGAAAATAACAGCCATCCTACTAATGACACTCCAGCATTGGTCCTTTTTATCTACTGCTTCCTTGAAACATCAGAAAACATTTTAAACACCATCAGAAAGTCCCATAATGCGATGGTATTTCTTGGAACGGAACCCGGTATCATCTGTAATTTTAGTTTTATTGTCCGACAGAATTAAAAACAAAAAGTCTCAGAAATAATTGCCTACTTTTTTTTCTTTAGGCTTTACCCAATGCTCTGTTCAGGGCCTTGTGCGGTCCGTCTTTGGCTGAGCTATTTTTTGAGTCTAAAAAACTTCAGAGACACTTCTGTTTACATTAACCACAGAGTGTAGAAAAGAAAAAGGGGGATCTTTAAATTTGAATTTGATTCTCTTCTATACTGTAGTGTCTATAGATTGGAAAGTGGCTTTAACAGTTAATGGTACATGCTTTTCTTGACATACTGTTAGCATTAAAATTTAATATCATGTAGGGGATCATCAGTGCTATTATACATAAATGAAGAAGACAAAACTCCTTTTCAGGTAAAGTACATAACTTCAAAATATGCATATTTCTCCTATATATTACTCTTTTTTTTCTGCCAACTATTTTATCATAAACACAGAACCTAGCTACAGTCCCCAAAGGAAGGAATTAAATTTAAGAATGCAGAAACCACTCCTAGGTTTTTCAAATTCTCTGAAAAACTGTGATTTAGATTTTCTAAATGGAATCACGGTTATTATATGCAAGACATGATTTTTATTTATTTTTAAGGGGGTAACTAGGAGAAGTGAGCTAAAGTTTCATATACTTTATAAGAACAGTAGTTTATGATGTTGATGTTTGTCTTCTTCCCTGAACAATGGTTTCTATTAGTGTCTTGTACAATTATGTCTGTTTGATTATTAATGCATTCATAAAAATATATTTTTTTACCCTTTTTCTATTTTGTTGTTCGTTCTGTCTGGGAAGGAGATTTCTTTCTAAAAAGACAAACAGCCCAGTTGCCTGACTGTAATTGTATTCTCAGTTTACTTTAAGCAGAGATTTTAGTTGATCTAAAGTAAAAAATATTGGGTTTTTGCTGTAAGCCAAGTGAACAGAAGCTGTGCTTTCCCATTTTTTCCCGGACTTTATTACCTAATTGTTATTCCTTGTTACAAGGTGTCTGCCATTATTTTATTTATTTATTTTGCAGCAGGCTCCTTTTCTCTTACGCTTGTTCTAACTGGTAGTAAACCCTTAATGCCACAGTGACCAATGGAAAATCACCGTGTCTGACATTAGGAGACAAAAGAAGCAGGAGGGATCTGTGAAAAACGCCTGCAAGAAGCAAAGCACAGTGTGGATGGAGATGATTCACGTCTCTGCAGTGATTCTTCAGTAAAAGGTAGCAGAGCAGAACCAAAGACCATTTTCACTCATCTTGAATTCATTTCACCTGATCTCTAAAGTATTTCCCTGCTACCCACTGGAGCTTTGAAACAGGCTGCATGTCTGAGTACTGCTTCTTTTTTTTTTTTTTAATTCCCAAAAAAGTGGGATTAAAAAAGGCAGCTAACAGAGGGAGAAGCTGCAGGCAAGTAATGCAGAAAAGAAACCCATTTGGCCATCTGTCTGTCCATCCATTCAAAGTTTCACAGGTTTTTGTGCAATCTGATTTAGAATAAAAAGTCTTTCAAAAATGTGTAAAGATCTTAAGTTCCTGAGTCACTTAAATGCTTTTGAAAATGTTGCTAGATGTTGATGCATCCCTATTTAAACAAAGAAATGCTTTCTATTTAACAAAGCTGCTGGTAATTTTTTAATCTATTTTATGGCTATTTTGGCTGTTTCCTTGAAAAATGAGCTTTTTTTTTTCCTCTTTTGCAAGTATTTTAATATTTGATTTAGTGACTTAGGGCTATCTTATTCCTGTTCAAGTCTATGAAAATCTGCTGGTTGCTTTTAATGGAACAGAATCAAACCTGTTGCCCTTCACTCTGCAAACCTACATGCGCATGCTTATTTGAGTTGCTCACAGACTCAAAATAAGTAAATTTAAGCTTGCACAGATAAAATGAAATTGGGCTGGGAGTGACCTTGTGGACTGCTGTGTTCCTTTCTAGCACAGACAACCACAACTCTCTTACAAGTTGATTTTTCTTTGTTTTAAACTAGTGATAGGGCTTGCCCTGTTAGTATTACTGAAAAGATGCTCTGAATTTTCCTGACTTCATGGTGGAAACCTTTTCTGGCATTCCAGCTCATGTTTGCAGGAGAAGAGACTTGGGATCCAAGTCTGAGTGCTTTCTGATTGACTTCAGCTGAAGCTGGTAAAAATAAACAAAGATTTTGCCATTATTGGGGTATAGAACCTGGATTCCTCACACGTGCAAGTTTAAAATTAATTTCACTGGGGAGCAGATTACCTTGTTAAATTCTCTGGGGAGGTGCCTGCATTCTTCCTAGCTGCTCAAGCTCCATACATATTACCTAGACTGTCACAGCTGAGACTTTCAAGAGTTCATCACCCAAGCCCCCTCTCTTTCTTACGGGAACTGTTTGCTGCTTCTCACTTTTGCAACTGAATTTTGGATCCTTCTAGAAAATGACTTTTTCTAAAAATTCTGGCCATGTAGAAGTAATGCCATTGTTACTTGTGTGCTGTCACGCTGTGTAACTTTTATTGTATGGTTTGGGCTAATTACGCTGTTGAAAGTTTAAAAGGGAGCTGCTAAGGCTGGTGGATCTGAATCTTTGCTAAAGAAGCAGTAATTTACTACCCAGAAAGTGATAGACAATTAGGGCTGGCAATTGTAATGCCACAGGAAAGTAAAGAATGGCCCATTTCCTCTTGCACAAACAGGACATAATCTTTTTATGCTAAGTACTCTGCTTTGCAGACACACACAAGAGCCCCCGTGCTTGCATCTTAAAAGAATAAGCCTACTGATATAATATATATTATGCTCATTGATGCTATATATTGTAAGTTTTTACTGTAGAAGTGCTTTTGCCTTGCCAGGGTTAGACAAATATCGCATCGACCTTTTTATTTTGCTACCATTGCTGATGTTCCAGGTCCTAATAGCTCGAGGTAGGTTTCACTACATGTCAGCGTAATTGCAGAGAATATAGCGCTCAGCCTGCCCTGTCTCAGGTCTGCAACTACAGCTCAGGGTGCGAGACAAAGGAAAAAGAGAGAGGAAATTGTGTGTGTGTGTGCATGTGTGTGCACGTGTAGGCAGTTTTAACAGAAGGTAATTAGCTGGCTCAAAGGTTTGGTTATCAAATACAGAGAATTTCAGCTCTGGTCTCTTGACTGAATCAGTCAGATCCGCAACATCCAAAAGTGATTATCCGTTGATGATTCTTTGATTGCCTGTGAAGTCAGTAGTTCAAACTGGGCTCCCCCAGTGAGACTCACCTGGTGTTTGTACACCCTTTCCAGGTGCCCCTGGGCCAGCTGAAGAAGTCGATGCCTCCAGTCAGCCCCCAGCTCCTTGTAACCATCCTTTTGCTGAAGTGAGGGCTGCCTCTCCCACAGGGCTGCTGCTCAGTTGTTGGTGTAATCGCTTCCAATCCCATCTTGGTCAAAATGAGCCAAATAACCACAAGAAGTTGAAATAATGAGTCTCCGCTAACCTGGCTGGTTTTGCCTGGGTAGGCTGGGAGGTGTTACACAAGCCCTTCTGCCAGGAAGCTGGAAGAGCTGGTGAGCTGCAGCAGCGGGACAGGGGAATGGGGCTGGGATCAGTAACCTGTACAGCCAGCATAGCTGCATCTAGAAGGGGAACCAAGGGAATCTACAAATACTCGGTTGCTTTCTTCACTCTGTGACAGCTCCAAATCCAGAGACTAAATCAGAGTAAGAAATCATCTACCTGGCCATACTCATCGTCCTTTGGTTTTTCTGTTGTGGATACCAGTCAGTTAATGACTGTGGCTTAACCTATCAAGACTAAACCTTGGTCCCATTACAATAACAAAATAATCGTTGCTTTCTCTGAAATCAGAAGTTAGTTCTTAAATTAAGAGTTTGTAATTCTTTGATCTACAAGAATGCAAAAGTGATCAATGCAGCGAATATAAACACTTGTCCTGGACCAGCCCAATAAACAACTACTCCTGTGGCCATTCCTTACACCTGATCAAAGCAAGTGGGATGGGTTGTGGGAACTGCTGGTTGCTGCCGCTCCTGCAGCCGGTATGCCTGACCTGGGTGTAAAAGGGCTGTGAATCCAGTAATTTTGATAAATACTGAATTACCGTTTAAATATTTAAAAGGAGAGAAAGAAAACTAGAGATTTTCTTTTGGTGCAAACAACATTTCTCAGCCTTTAGTTTTGCACTGCTGTTGTATTATAAATAATTTACTGTAGTAATGGGGTGAGCTTAAATTTCTGTGGGAGGGAGCAGCAGCTAACTGAGGGACAGGTATGAGACGTGGCCCTGAGGTTTTCATTTCTGGAGCCACTTTCTCAACATGAGCTGCAGATAATAACCATGTAATGGAAGTTGTCACCTTTTGGCCTCTGCACCTCTAACCCTCAAATAATGACCAAAAATGTGAAGACGTTCAAATTAAAAGTTTTACATCTGTCAAGCTATAAATACATAGAAAAGAAGGTCTGTTATTCAGTCATGTTAAAAAGAAGTTGAAAAGCCTCTGAACTGGAGCATGGTTGCCATTATATAAGAATACGTTTTTAAAGAGCATACTCTTTTTTTAATAAAATCCTCAGTTTAACCTTCATTTTTTCCTGTCTTTTATTATTTGAAGGGCAGCATATGTTAACTCCACTAAAACCAACCCACTGTTACAATACTCTGTGTGTGTGTGTGTGTGTGTTTTACACATATTTCCCCCAGTCTGATCACCTGTCGACAAGCTGGTTACCTCTAATGATCTGTTTAGTCATCTGGTTCTCATTATTTCAAGGTTTAATTTCTTTTTCTGACACTAACTGGCAATGTGAGCATGAAACGTTTCCTACTGGGCATCTCTTCTCTGTGATAGCGTTGGGCTGCAGCTGGACCAGCTTGGGAGACGCAGGAGTGAGGGTAGCTGCCTGGGATTGCACCGTGGCGTCGTCTGCACTTCTGGAAGGAGCATCAAACCCAGAATGGTGCTGGTTAAGCTAATGAGTCCTACGAACAGTGACGTGCCTTTGCTGTGTCAGGTGCATGTACCCCATACAGGTCTGAAAAAGTGAACTAGGGCATTTCTACACAGCGTTTTTTGGGGCAGTTGGAGCTATTTACGCACAACATGGAGTGACGGGTGTGCTGATGTTTTTTTAAATTGAAACTGTTGTCCTCTCAAAACATTACTTGGTACAGGTCCAGCAACCCCACCCCACCTGGTCCAGCTAGTTTACATTTAAAGTTTTGCATAAAGGCATGGCCAGACACAGCTCTTCTGGCTGCAGCAGGGCTGGGTCAAGCAGTCCCTATCCAGCCTACCCTTTGCTGCTCATTTCTTCTCCTGCTACCAAAGGGTAGCTGTCACGGTTCTGTGGTCTTTACTGTTTGTCTGAGAGGTTTCCAAGGAGGGTGAGAGATGATCCTACTTAAAAAACCCTTAAGCTAGTGATTGTGGACAGAAGTCAGGAAAGGAGCAAAATCTGAATTATAGCTGGAGCTGATGATTCTATCACAATGAGCATTTGCAGAAATTTGGAGATGTTGCTGTGTCAGTGTACTTTCTGAAGGAATGTTGCAGGACAATACCGTCTGTCTAGGATCTGTAAAGTTCTTCATTGATTTACTAAAGTCAGTATTATTAAGGTTTTATTTTCAAGATGTATCTACTCGTGAGTGTTCACAATGCTGTATGCTTATTTATTTGTTTATTTCTGTTTGCTATGACAAGATAAAAGTGTGGACCAACACTTACCAGGGCTGATACATAACATGGTGTTATTTTAGCACAAGATCAGCCATGACAGGTGATGGTTTAAAATTTATGATGCATCATGTTGCCAATATGATTTCAGCTCCAAAACCATACAAACTCTACTTTAGTCTCCTTGTCTTTGCACATATAATTTTAAGTAAAGAGAGAAGAACTCTGGGCTCTTCTGACAATTTTATATCTTATTGCATGATATAATGTGGACTATATACAGTAGAGACAGCTGAAAAGTACAGTTTCCCTGCAGACTCGGCCCTGACAGATTTGCAGTCTGCTGAATCCTGCAGAGAATTGAGGATATGCATTACAATGCGCTGTCTCCTGCAGGATGCCGTGAACTTTCAAGTTGTTTTCACTGTGTAATTGCTACAGTTTTTAAAGTCAGGTAATAGCAGTGGAAGACTAAGTGATAGATACAAAAAATACAATTTATGAGCAGTGTTTTCGCATTTAGAGTAATACACATAGTAAATCAGATCATTGTCTAGTTTGCTAATACATGGCGCATTGTACTGCGATGTAAAACTAGAGCAGGCCACTTACCACATCTGGAGTGCTATTACTTAATTGAATGCATATCACGTGCCAAAAAAAGCAGACATAATATATATAAGGACAAAAGTGGGATAGGATGACGTTATGGAGAAAGGCACAATGCTTTTTGCTTTGACATTGGATGATGAAGTGTCCACAATCCATATATTTCAACACTTGTCATTCACCTATTTCCTGCCAGCAATGGTATTTATTAATTTATCTTCAGCATTAAAAAGATTAATATTATAACTTGCAAATAATATAGCCAGATGCAGAATTATATATTCAAAATCAGTGGTGGGTTTATCACAACACTGTACTAAAGACATCATGGCCTCAAGGTTTAAAACCAAAATTAGTAATGAAGTGAAGAAATTGTTAGTTAGTGTGCTGGTGTCAGATTTGTCAGGACAAAGCCAAGCGATTTTGTAAATTTAACCCCTCCCCCACAAACATAATCTAAACTAGCTATTAGTAATTTGATATTTACTATTTAATGAGCTCGGAGTTAAGCAAATATAAGGCTTGCCACAGGCATTTATTTCCCTGTTTATGTTTATCCTCAGGAAAGTACAAACGGATGTATTATGCAAATACCATCATCTTTGGTAAGCCCACCAGCTTCCTGCATCCACACTGACTTGTCTGTGCATTCCCATGTCGACACCTTCATTTTGAATATCCCTCTAATCCTTTATTTATTGATTTATAGCCATCTCATCAAGAAAACACTTCCTTACAGCTTATTTCTTTTCTGTTGGCTACAAGATGTTGGTAAAAAGCAACCTCTTCCCGAGGCAGCTTTGGACTTGCTGCGCTTGGGTTCACAGCTGGGTCTTGGCACGAGGAAAGGACTTGCTCTTGCGTGCTCTCTGTGCTGTGAGAGAAAACCAGGTTTTAAATAACCTCACTTTTATGGGAATCTGAGCCAAACCGTCCCTGTCATGCGGAGTGACCAAGCCAAGCAAATTTCCATATGATGTAAAGAAACAAGTGCGGTAAAGGGGCAAAAGCGGTAGTGATGACTAGAACACACTCCCAGAAAACAAATACCTCTAAACAGCAAGTGAAGAAGCAAGAGCATTCCAGACCCCTTTGAAGTCGCAGCGTGTGATTGCTGTAAGCCATTAGCTTGACTTCCCACCTTCCATCCCTGGTTGTCTTTTCATACCGCTCTATGAAATCCAGGCAAGAGCTTTTCAGTTCTCTACGTCTTTGTAAACTGCCTAATGCAATTTTAGGAAGTAGGAAAAATAGTACGGTAGTATTAAGACGGTATAAATAGTAGTGCTTGCATCATTCTTCTTTCTTTATAAGCAAGCACTGATTTGTCCTTATGCTTATTTTCTTACCTGAAGAAAATAATAAGGTAATAAAAATAATAATAAGATAGTAAAAAAATCAGGGTTTCTGACTTCAGAAGTCCTCACTCACTGCTTCTGGAAAGCAGATGCAAATGTCCATTAACCATATACACAACAGAAAAAGCTGGGCCTAAATTATTAATGTGGTGTGATCAGTGGGAGGGGGATAAGCAAAGCACAGACAACAGTTGCTGCTGTAGGATGGTGCCGAGCTTGTCACTGGCCCTGGTGTGAAGAAATACTACACAGAGGGGTTGCAGGCAAGCCTGTGCATGAGGGTCGAGGACGATGTATTTATTGCGAATGCTTATAATTTCTCTGATAATAGATTGTCATGTTCAGTGCAGAGAACAAAGAGCAACTCTCACCTCTCCTTCCCTTGAATATCAAGTCACCTTATCCTATGATGTACAAGGCAAAGTAATTGCATCTCAAATGTGTGGTGCATTTTTGTTTAGAAGGTTAGTGCAAAATTGATTTATGAAACAATTTTCCCTGTTTATGTCAGAGAGGCCATTTTCTGGTGAATAATTAGATGTGGGTTTCTCCTGTATGATGACATATGTTTCTCTGAAGCTAGGTACAGTTGCTGCTTTTCATTACATAAAACTCAGAGGAAATCCTGTCTAGTCGCTCATGAGAAATATTGTTCCTGTGACATCATTTTAAAGATTGATTCTAGTTGATTTTGGAAGAGGAGTTTTTTTAATTGCATTTACCTGTGTTCACCGTGATGTGCAGTAAACAATGATCTTGTCTGGCTCTGGAAGTTACTTCCCCCTTTTCGTCTCGAAATCAGTTACTTGTTAATCCTAGATCAACGCATATGAGAATACCTGTACTGCATAATTGCAATTGACACTGAAAAAAATTGTCTTCCTGGTCCTCAAACTACCACCTGGGCTTTCAGTTTGGTAGCAGACAGCTCAGGGCAAAAATATTCTCCTGACCTAGTGCCTTTATTTTACCACAGTCATCTATCAGAGGTAGCCAAGGTTTATGCATGCTGATTGGGGTTTTTTTCATCCTTCTACGCAGATTTTTAGGTCGTTTTTCAAACTTTGGTACCTAAAGTTACGTACATAATTTATTACTTCTTTTTTCTGGGTATCCATTTTAATCATGTAAACACTGCATGAGATTCAGATGTCCAGTAGATTTAATCTCCTAAATTTAAAATAGTGCTCTGCCTTTCATTAGAAATTGAATTGAACTGAATGTTTTTTAGGAAGTTAGAGGGTTTCCAATGAGTTTCCTTGAAATATATTTCAAATCTCATCAAGTTTATACAAGAAAAGCTGAGCATTAAATGAGCTATTTACTTTTTATAGCCTTATATTTAATCTGGGAATACAGCAGGCAAAAACTTACAGAATGTATTTGGTATGCTATTGGCATATTGGCACCAAAATTTTTAAAAATAGTATATTTATGAATTTGTAGATTAACTGGTTCTCTTTTAAATGTACTGTGTAAGAAAGGAGTTATAATTCATTGAAAAAGCTGATGCTGGGAAAAATCAGACCCTATTTTTAAGAAACTGTGGTGTTTATACAAATCCAGGATATTGTTTCAAACAGGTTTCTTAATTTGTAGATATTTTAACTTTACTTCCTTCTTTAGTGTGGACTGAAAATGTACATTTTTTTCAGGGAAAATGATATGCCATTCCTGATTAAATTTAAACTCTAATTTCAGAATTCGGCTTTCATGTTAGTGGAAGTAATCTTGACGGTGCTTTAACACAACTGAAACTCATTTTATCTGTGATGATTTGTTTACTGTTTGTTGGGACAGCAATGAAAGTACCTTTTTCTTCCTACCTAAATGTTCTAAGTGTGCTCTCTCTCTTTTTTTTATCCCCCTAAATGCTTGTAAATAAAGGACATGCCTTTAATACTTGAAGAACTTATATTTTTTTGCAAGCTTTATGTTAGGATTCTTTGGAAGAGAGGAAGACGCAATTTTGTTCCAGAATATTTTGAGTAGTAACACCATGGATTCTTTTCAGTTGGTTTTATGCATTTTCTCTCATAAAAACACTGTACATATCTGGTTAAATGCCTAAAACTATTTTTCTCAGTTGTTGTTGTCTATTAGGCAGAATCTTTTATGGGAATTATGAAAAACGTAGCTTTTCCAAACGTGTGGAGAGGAGGGAAGTATATCAATTCTGATGAGTATATGGAATATTAACAGAAAACTCTGCTATTGATATGAGGGCTTCTGTAAACCCAGAACACATCCAGAGTAAAGCAGAGTCAGCTCTGTAACATGATGGGCAGTTTAAAACTCTTCAGGCAGGTGATTTCTGACAAGGTGGTCCAGAATTTAAACTTCCGTGACCTTCTACCAAACCTTAGATAACAAAGGCAGATTAGAAATAGTACTAACTCTGGTCATAAAAATCATCCACCCAGACTGAAATCTTCCTTAAAATAGAAGTTACAGCCTTCTTGGGAGGATCATTCCTAAAGATTAACAGAGCATTCACTACTTGTGGGAAAAAAATGGGCCTAAAATTGGAAGGCGTCGTTTTATAAAGCAGACGTGGCAGGACAGAGACAGCAAGTCGTGGCAAAGGGAAGCGAGCCACCCCTAGCATCTCGGAGGAAGTAATTAAGATGAACTTAGTGTGGGGGGAAAAAAATCACCCTCTTGACATGAACATTACTAAGAGACCAGCAGGTCCCCACACTGGCTGGCTCTGGTGAGTGGAGGCTAGACAGACGCAGAACTCTGATTGTATTGATCTGGGTAATAAAAAATTTAAAAAGAATAAGAAAAAAATCTAGGAGCAGAAATGAGCTAGGAAGCTGATTGCGGCATAGACTGGTGACTTATTGATCACTGTTCAAGGCAGCTGGAAGTGGAATAAAGGATACAGGGAGGGGAAGACTGGCAGCCACCCCACAAACAAATAGATGAACTCTGGCTAGCATATGGGAAAACTGGGATCCAGATGCATAACCTGTTGATCATGTTATGTGGCAGAAATTTAAATGAGAAGCAGAGACAAAAGAGTTACCAGTTTGTGAAGCTTGTAGTTATGCAAATTCCGGGACAGTCTTTCATTACAAGTTTCTCCTTGCTCTGTCTTAACTGGTTGGCCAGCCATTGTCCACTGCAATTTTTTACACACATGTTGACATAGAAAACCATGCTGATAAGTAGATATTGAGATCAATAGATTTGTGGTGCCGTTAATAGACATATTATAGCACACAGAGAATTATTTACTCGTACGTAGAATAGTTCACAATGGACTAGACGTTTTACAAACTACATGAAAAATAGGCTCAGTGAGATCAAAATATAAATGTTATAACTCATGTGTGAAGGTTTGGAGAGGGAAGAAAATGTAACTTTCTCATATATTTGCTCATTAAAAAGTATATTTCCATAACAAATTAGATGCTGACAATGCCATGCTGTTCTGAGTTTCAGTGTTATTAATAAACCGATAGGCACGGCAGCAGACTGACTTTAGTAGAGGGTATTGAAGGAGCCTTGCGGATTGCTCTAGAGGATGTTCTAGATGCTATTGCATCCTGGATTACTCTGCTGGAGGATGCCAAGTAGAATATATACTCCATTACAGTACTTAACCACTGCGTGCTACAACCACCATGCATTTCTGATGTTGTTTAGAAATTTACATTTAAAATGGCCCTAATCTGCTAACCTACTAACCTGCAGTATTGTTCACAAACCAGGAACATCTTATGTTACTTAGCTAAATTGCTCCTTCTGCCTTTTCATTCCTAAAGAACAGCAGTTCAGTGAATGACAACTCATGCGTAAGTGACTGGATTTAATATTCTTAAAATGTAATACCACTTCACATATGATTTAAAATATGGTGAAAAGATTGTTATCTTTTCACATGCAACAAAACAAGTTTCAGCTTTCCAAGTTCTCTGGGCTGGCTATAGAAACACTATAATAAAAGAGGTGACAACCTCTTAATGATTTTACACGGGTGATGTCATGTAATACTCCAAAATAGGAGTAATCCATCTTTTAAGAATCTGAGCAAGAATTATTTCTAGTTGTCTGCAACTACATAAATATATGAGAAAAATCTTGATGTATTAAACTTTGGTGACAAATAATAATGTGTGTTTAATGCAGTGTCTTTAGTAGTATCAGGTCTTCATATTTTCTGTGAAGCATTTGGTTCAATGCAGGCTCAACTTCTTGTGTTTTCAATCCACCTAGTCTAATTTTTGTACAAAGGTTTGAACTGAGATATATTCATGTTCCTTACATATGTCCTACAGCATTCATTTGCCAGATTCATAGTCTGCAGGGGGTTCTGCTGCACCCTTAATGAGAGAAAGAACCTGTTGCAACACTATTTGACATAGTGGTTTAATATACTCTAGATTTTTCTTAGGACCCTCAGAAGATTTTGAGGAAATTTCAAAAGTCTTCCTCATACTTCTATTGAATGACAATCAAATGTATCCATAGAGAAGAAATAAGTTCTGGAGTTGTGGTATTAAATTCTCTGTTCCATCCTTGAAGATACTCAAAAGCCATCTAGACATGACCCTGGGCAACCAGCTCTAGGTGACCCTTTGTGAGCAGGGGTGTTGGGCCACGTGACCTCCAGAGGTCCCTTCCAACCTCAACCATTCTGTGATCCTATAATTACATTGATGAAAGAAATTAAGATGTGTGTGGATATACGTTTCATGAGAACACTGTCTTATTTTCATTCATCAAATATGGTTATTTGAGATTCTTATCACTACAGAGGACAATCAGTAAGAGAAACGTGGATTTTCTTCTAACATGCATACCAGACTGAGCTTTGTACTTTTCTGAGCTTTCAGCGGTAACTACATATTGAAGGTGTACATTTTATTAGAGCTGACATTCTTACAGATTTCTGTACTCACAGGATACCATTTTTTGACCTCTTTTTCTACAGCTTGACTTCTTGGATTTCTCATACATCACTCCATCCTTCAGAAAAGATTTCTATTTCTGAAGCACAATTCAGTTGTTATTGCCCTTCTTATGGCTTCTGTCTTAGTTTCAGCCATTTCCAGCCTTGAATATTCAAATGTTGGTGACGCTTTCCTGTCATGCTTTGAGTACTATCTGAATTCCTTGAAGGGAGGCAGAATTTTGTCATGGACTTCCTGTGGGACTGGCATTTTTCTCCTTCTCCCAGTACTACTTGCTTGCTCTAACACTGTGAGTGCAGTATACTAACAATAAAGGAAAATCGTTCTTCATTCTGCAAAACAACAGTAATACTTTAAGGCATCCAGTTCAAAGATCTTTTACTCATTGATATCTTCATAGAGTTTCAGGGATAAATGAATAAAAACAAAATACGAAAAGGCCACAGTATCTTTGAACTCTTCATAGGTTTTCATACCATGATTGTTGTTTTTTTGATTAAAACAGTAACGTCATGACTCATTACAACACCTCCCCTACACACACACACACGTATGTTTAAAAATATTATTTCTGCTAGGAACACCTGAAATTGCTATATTTAAAAAATAAAACTTCTTCCTATCTCTTTGAGTGTAGAACATCATTCTTTGGTTAACTTGCTGCTTCTTTCCACATAGGTATTCAGTTGGACCACAGTTACTTGACTGTAGCAATGAAAGTTATCCGCATACCTGAGTAAGTTCATGGCCTGAGTTAAGTGTTTCTTTTTTCTTTTTCCTGCAGGGAATAGAATTCTTAACATAGGTCAGAGAACAGTTTACAAAAGCTTTTATACAAAGTTTCATATATGAAAGAGCAAATGAAGGAAAGCACTCATCAGGGTTTTTTTTCCCCCGTCCAATCTTCTCACATAAATCTAGATTTTTCTGCATATAAATATATAGAATATTTTCTGTAATTGCTCTCCTAGCACAGCAGATGACTTGTCAGTAGATAATAATATACTTAACACTTAAATAATTCTTTCATAAGTACTATTAGAAAGCATTTTACAAATACAGTCCCAGTAATGACCACTTTACAGCTAGAGAAAGAAGTGAAATATTAATCAATTTGTTAAGAGCCAAGCAATGGATAAAAGAAGGATCAAACATAGGACACTAGGATAAAATTCTTACGTGCTTTATGTCAACAACAAGTCTGCTGTTCATTTTTACAGAGCAACAATTTTATCCCAAGCGTCCTACCTTCTTACCTATTGGACAGCATAGCCTAGCACTCATTGCATTTACCTGCACTTGAGATAATTGACCTCACATAGGGTGTTAACTCTTAATATAATACTTAGATTTAAATTTTTATCCTAGTATGTACTGCTGTGGTCATGGATGAGATCCCTCTCACTTCAACCATCTGCAGTTAGAAATTTAAGCTTGAACTAGTTTTTTGAGCTTCTTTTGTTGTCAGTGAAGAAAAGAGATGCAACTCCAGAATATGCTTCCTTCCACCTATCTAAAGACAAAGATGAATTATCAGTTTAAGCTGGCCCTGCTGTCAGAAGAAGCAGTCCTGGAGTCTCCCCCCCTCTTCAGGTATTCATTGCAAAGTGTGAGAGGCACTGTGTGGTGAGTGAATCTGAGTTAAAACTAACCTGGGGGAAAAATGGCTAGTTTTCAGCCAGATTAGCTCCCTGAAACAATTTACCACACAGTTGTACAAATGTTGGTATCAGCACAAGAGACAAATCTGTGCAGGACTGGGAATAAGGGGGGTTGAGTAAAAGTAGTGCAGGACTGCTTTCTTTCCCTGATATCACCAGGTTAAAGGATCTATTGAATTCTAATCTTAGCCACCTGTGCTGGTTTTGGGTGGGCTAGAGTTAATTTTCTTTATAGTAACTAGTATGAGGCTATGCTTTGGATTTGTGATGAAAACAGTGCTGATAACACAGGGATGTTTTTGTTATTGCTGAGCAGTGCTTGCACAGTCAAGGCCTTTTCTGCTTCTCACCCCACCCCACCAGCGAGTAGGCTGGGGGTGCACAAGAAGTTGGGAGGGGACACAGCCGGGACAGCTGACCCCAACTGACCAAAGGGATATTCCATGCCATATGACATCATGCTCAGCATATAAAGCTGGGGGAAGAAGAAGGAAGAGGGGGAAAGTTCAGAGTGATGGTGTCTGTCTTCCCAAGTAACCATTATGTGAGATGGAGCCCTGCTTTCCAGGAGATGGCTGAAGACCTGCCTGCCAATGGGAAGTAGTGAATGAATTCCTTGTTTTGCTTTGCTTGTGTGTGCATCTTTTGCTTTACTTATTAAACTCTTTATCTCAGCCTGGGAGTTTTCTCACTTTTACTCTTCCAATTTCCTCCCCCATCCCACTGGAGGGGAGTGAGCAAGCAGCTGTGTGGTGCTTATTTGCTGGCTGGCGTTAAACCATGACACCACCTACCATATTAAGCAAGATTAATCTCACCTAGACTTCATGTGCAATCAGCGCTACCTGGCATTAGCCTATTGGCTGAAGTTTAATGTGATATCAGTATAACAATGGAGCTTTTTTAAACTCCACCTCCATGAAGGAATCTGGCATGGTTCAATAATAATTAGAGAAATGCTGTTATTAGAAGTGGAAATGCTGAGGTCTCTGTTTATTTGTAACATCTTACATGCAAAGAGGTTATTTGCTTCCAGACATTCTAATTATTAAAATTTTAAGAAATATAAAATTGAAAAAGACTGAACAGGTTCACCCTACCCTCTGATTTTATATTTGATCTAGTTACAATTCTCTTAGATACTTATTTATTTTAGTGAGAAGGCAAGCTCAAAAGGATTAAACCTTGCCTGTAGCTTTGTTTTTGTGCAAAAGTCAATTATGGCTGGCTAAATATCCCTGAGGTAAACATGTGTGAGGTTGATAATGTGGTTAGAATAGCAACAGCAGTTGTAAAGGAGACACTGGTGTTCACGGAGTTAACACATTCCATATTGCTATCATGCAAAAAATTACAGACACTTCCAGTCAGGGAGCATCAATCAATTTTTGTTAACTTTCAGGACTTTTTCTTCCTGATGGAGCTAATATTACATCTAAATATTATGTGTGCTGCATCTGTAAATTTCATTCCATTTGCTTAAGGAGTCCTTCTGTATGAAAGATGTGACTTTAAAAAATATGTTATTTACATCGTGCCACTGGATTGATTGTAGAATGGGTCAAATTCTGCCATCCTTAATGAGGAAATATTGACTAATGGCTTAAGTAAATATTATCTGAATTCAATGAATGTTTAAGTCTCTTGTATTAAGTATTCAGAGGAGCAGAAACTGGTTCATAGCTTTTCCTCCTATGAGTGTGCTTAACAAGCCATGCTCACACTTACTATTTCCTTCTCTATTTTGCCAATCAAAATGATGCAGGTTCAACAGACTGTGCCACAAACATCAAATATCATGACATTATGCAACCCCATAGTAGAAGAATTCACCTGGGAATTGCAAGTTCCTCACAATTAGAGAAAGGAACTGAAAGTATGTTCCCACAGGCTAGCTGAGCGCTTTAACCACTGACATTGAATAAGGGGAGGCAGAAGCTGCAGTACAACTGTCTTCCAACTGTATTTTGGAGAAAAGGCTGATTTTACTCTAGGAGAAGGTAAAGGGACCATGACATGCAGTCAGAGAGAGAAAGAATAGCATTCCTTCATCCCTAGAGAGTGCTGGGGCTTAGCACACCTCTGCAGCATCAGCTAGCTTGAAGTGACTCTTGACTAGGACATTGACCCAACAAATCCCAACGTGGGATTGCAGGCTCTTTCCATGCATTGTTTAGGAGCCTAATGCCAAACTTTGGTCTATGACTTTCCATGAGTGGTAGGGCACCGAACACCTTTGCCCCTTTAGTCTTCCTAATGTATTTTGTTGCCCGGTCCATAAAATGGGAATAGTTTTATCTCTTGGGATGTTGGGAACAGAAGATTGCAAGACACTCAACTATTGACATGAGCCATGGTTAAAATAACCAAACATTGACAGATAACAAAAAGGTGAAGAAGCAACTTGAATTTTAAAATATTTGTGGACGTATTATACCCATTTTGTTGAAATGGCTGGCCAGGAAAAGCACCACTAAAAGTTACAGGGATAGATGATTTTACAACAGATACTATTTTAATTTCTAGGCAATCTATGAAATACCATCCTTCAGGAAATAACCTGATTGCCACAGGGTGGGAGAGGATTCATTCCCCCTGTCTTGTTAAGGTATTTTGCATTTATTTACCAGACTGTTGTGTGTTCTAGGTGGTCATTTTCCTGGATCTTCCATGTGCTTTCCTCTCCCCTCTGCCCTTCCAGAAAGGTTATGGTAAACAAAAAGGAAATTGGTGACTAATACGAAAAGACATTTGGCCATGTATGTTGATATCACTGTTTATGGAAAACAGTATGTTCCCTCTCAAGTGTGGTCTTACTGCCTAACAGTCTGAGTTACTCATTCAAAAATAAAATGCAAAAGAGCAATAAAAATTTAAAGGCACAAATCTTTTAAGTTATTCAGGTGCAAAATCCCTGCAAAATTATTTCAATGAGAAGTAGGAACTAAAGTGCTTTTGAGGATCTAGGCTAGAGAGTTCCATTTTCCACTAAATTATGCTGTTGTATTTCTATTGGCATTAGTATATTTTACCTATTTAATGGAGTACAACAGCCCAACTTATCAATTTTCCTCTAGGCTGGCATTATTCATATGATGGTGGAATATGTTTATACCTACTGATTCAAAGCTGTTTCAGTTCCATGACAAAACATGATGAGCATGGGACAATGAATATCCTAGTACTCTCAAGTCATTTTGAAATGTAAGAGCATAGAGACTTCCTGTGAAGAGTTGAAATCCCCATCAGTGGAAGAAAGTTGAATATGTTGGACTCTGAAATAAATTATGAAGGTGGAATAAAACAATCCTACAGCATTATGAAAGATTTCATTTGTAGAACTTTAAGGATGCAAAATGAAGAACACAAATGTTGGAAAATACTAGAAGTCTTTGCAATCTTAATATGACCCCTTTCAACATATGTAATGTGAAAGTGTCTTTAATTACAAGTTCCTGTATAATTTTTGTCACAGTCCCTGCCTAATTTAACCATCTGAATGGTTGGTACCCACAAAATGAGTAGTAATTTGATATTTACTTTGGTTTTCTTTGTTTGAGATGTGGCCCTCCCTTTTGTTTCCTTTGCAAGATTCAAACCTAATCCTGAATGTAGAAATACTGACCTTGTCAGTGTAGAAATACTTTCTATAGTACTCTTGCCTAGCGTCTTAGTGCTTCTTAGCTGTTTATTAATTTAACTACAGTGTGTTCCTGTGTTAAAGGATGTCATTATCCCTGTTTTACAGGTGGAAGAACTAAAGTAAAGACAGACAATTGGCAAGATTCCCAAACATGCTTAAAACAAGGTAAAAGGTGTTTTTTTCATAATTTATATTCATAATACAATTTCATAATTTGTTTTCATAATTTGTGTGAGCTGGCAGCAAAGATCCCTTGGACTGTGAGAAGTAACCCTGAGTACTTATCCATAAAACAGATTCCACGGACCATGTGGGGGGCATAAAATGAGGAGCACGCAATCACCTAGGAGAAGTCTGACTTAAGGGACCTCTGTAATTGTACACTAACAGCATCACACAAAAACTCCATAGCAGAAGGAAGGGTGAAACTTAACTCTTCAAGGTAATGCATGCAGAATTATGTTTCTTTCTTTGCACTCGCTCATCACGCTCATTACACAGATTTCAGCTTCTGCAGTGAGTGAGTGGGAATCTGATTCACCCCACAGCCCTCTGAACTGGTAGAGGGCTGGCACTGAATTAAATGGAGGTGCCATTGGTGGGAAAAAGGTGTTAAATTTTTCTCTATATTAAATTCTTTATAATTCTTTTTTTAATTTATATTTTTATAATTTATAATTTTATAATTATAAAGACATAGCAATGTAATATCATGGTTTTTTAAAAAAATGTCTGTAAAAAGCATAGTTCATTTTATCCAAAGCAGGCAATATGAGCAGTGTTACAGCAAGAAAACAGCATGCAGATGGCAGTAACAGGCTCTTGCCACGTGACTGGGGCTGGTAGGAGGTGATCTTCAGTGGGCTTCATAGTTAATTTTTAATAGTAGGACAATGCTTGTAACTCTTCTAACTTGGTTGTTTCAGGCTGCCCTTGTCTGTCTTTAGCCACTCTGTCCCCGACATTAAAATGAAAACCCAGGTTTCATCCCAGACCAGCTCTGCCTAAAATATCACATATCAACCTTGAGAATACCTTTATTTCTTGTGCTCATATTTTCATGATATGAAATACAATAGACTAAAAATATCATACCTGGATTGTTGCATTTAAGTACTTTCAATACAAATCCCTAAATAAAAAAGTCCACAAACTGAAAAGAATTCCAATATCTTGTCTTTCCCTTTGTTTACTCTGATTATGTAGGCTATAAAATTGAACCTTTCTTTTTGTAAAAACCCCTTCTTGTCAATGAAAATACTGCATCTTTTCCATCTTCGCAAGCATTCATTCAGGGTGTTCAAAGTGATCTTTGCATAGTTTAACTCCTTTTGAGAAGTTAATGCTGAGCTACACTCATAACAGGTGTCCCCGATCTCTCATGTTATTTGATATGGATATAAAAACATATTGCATCTTCTGCCTTTATAGGTTAGGAGAACTGATAGTACCTGGTAAATATGTAGATATTAAATGCAACGCCTTTAATGGAATTAAAACATTTCTGTTAGAAGCACAAAGGAAAGACTTGTGATTTTCATGCAAGTAAATGTAATAAGGATGTCTTTTTTTTTTCCTTCCCCCAAATGTCAGTGCCTCTAACATACCATAAGGGACGAACTGCTGTTTTAACAACCTAGGGGGTTGCTTCTAGTAGCAGTTGCCCTTGGTGAAGAATATATTTGCAAAGGATGTGAATGACCTTGTACTTTCGAGCCAGACTGGTACTATTAGTATGTGATTTTGCTGAGAAACTCCTAAAGAGGCAGTTATATTGTCTGTCACTGCAAGTACAACAGCACTATAGGAATATCGAAAGACAGACGTTGCACAAAATAATACAAGTGGTACTTGCAATATCATTACATCAAAGCTGCAGAGATTTTTACACCTTATTGATACCATAAGGTTTCAAACACGCGAGTAGTTTTTTTGTGCTGTCTTTCATTCAAAATAGCAGCACATGTGTGAGTGCTGAACTACACTTATAGCAGGTGTTCCAGGTCTCCTTGAAGACACAAAGTATTGGTGTCTGTCCTTTTTCAGTTTGTGGTCCCCTTAAATCACTGGCCTATTAGCTATGGAGGAGTACATAGAAAAAATAAGGAATAAATAAGGATTTCTATTTCATCCCTAAAATGTGGAACAGTTCTTGAAATCTTGAAGTTGCCAAGGGGCAGAGGATGTAATTTCTCACTCAGATATAGTAATGGTAGGTTCCTGATGACTCATGACTTGTCATGCAACAGGAGCAGCAGTGACCTAAAGAATGAAGTTTTTTCAGAAAAACAGGGAAGCTGGGTAATGCACTTCTCAGAGGGGAGTTTTAGGCACAACAAAGCTGGAGCTGGAGTTTTATTGCTATTTACTTCCACATTAAAAGAAGAAAATAAAAACCCCACTAAATCCTAAATAATCAGAAAGACTTGAATATAATGGGTGTAAATTTTGTTAAGGGCAGGCTGTGAAAGGCATGAACTCACATGAGATTGTATTCTATAAAATAATAATTTAGGATTGTCCCCCTTTCTTCAATACTTCTGTTGCTGACAGAAGCAGAAGTCCAGAGTAGAAGGGAACATTCCCTGATCAAATAGGGGAAGTATGTAATGTTTCAAGTGGTCATTGGCATTATAAAGCAGTGGTCATCAACTAATTTGGATATATCTCATTAAAAAAAAAACAACCCAAAACTAAAAATCCATGCATCTAAGTTAAAGCAAAAAAAACCCCTGTAGAGCTGTTTGCAAGTTTCAGCTCTATTCGGTTCAATTTCCTTTTGGATTTGACATTCATTCTGCGTACTCTTAGGCCTGAGCTTTCACACCGGCTAAATTCCTGTTTCAGTTAACATGTAGCTTGCATAGAAGGTCTAACCGTGTGCCCATCCAAACAATATTTGAATGCCCTTCTGAGACTGTGGTGGGAATTTCTCCTTCCCAAATCATGCTTCTTTACAACAGCTGAAGCAAAGCACTTGGTTTTTTGGTTCTTAAATTCTTTTGCACCAAAGCATTTACTGTTTTGTGTAGGGAAAAATATAAACCAAAAAAGCTGGAAGAAACAGTTGCCTCACCTTTTATATATGTATAAGCCAAACTTTCCATTTGCTTTCTATTTGCAGGTGGGAACATATTTAAGCTGCTATGCAAGTGCAGAAGTGCCTTTTGGAAAGTCAGCAAAGGCATTCCTGTTAACAATCGCATCCTGGGCTTCCACGATTCCTGTACTATTAAAGCCTACCAAATGTGATCTTACAGGGTGCCACTACTTTGGCCTTGATCTACCAATGCATTTAAGCATATTGGTGGGATCTATTCACCAATAGTACTTATATGCCAGTGCACTAGGCTTTTTACAATCATGAGCTGCAATCTACAGAGTGACAGAGCGACATGAAGAAGCAGTTAGAACCCAGGATCACCCCAGCCATAGGGAAGAGAAACCTTCAGGGGTGTTTTTTTAAAACAATCTGAGAGTTGTTTCGAAGACTGCACTTACAATAAAGTCCAAAATCTGAAAGGAAGAGAAGTAGCTCTTGTGAAAAGAAATGAATATTTAAGTGGAATTTGCTTATTTATTTTTCAATGTTAATGGCTTTCAATTTTCTGTTATTGTAGACTACTTTACTGAGTTGGATCAAGTGGTTTGCATAGGAAGGTAAGTGTCATTCTCCTCCTTTTACATTGGCACAGAGAGCTGAGATGACTTGACCGAGCTCACTTAACAGATCACAGCATAGCCAGGCTTCGAATCCTAAAAAAAGGAAAGCAAATAATAGTTGTTGTGTGACAAACATGCTGTGAAAGAAAACAGTGTTCACTGATGGATTTTATAGGGGACCCAAACTAATGAGTGTTTGTTGAATGATACCGCAGATAAGATGGTTCTTGAGCGGAGCGTAAGTACCTGGGTAAATTTAATGTTTTAGAAGACATATAGGTTATAAATATGCATACTTATATATTACACTACTACATATGTCATTATGTATACTATATATAATAACAAATATGTTACTAATTATATGCAATCATATATATATAGTGTTTAGATTCTGTGGAAATCCTCAATGAGGCAGCCTGGGTAGGAGTTCACAAAATGTCTGTGCCCACCTCTGATTTGAAGAGCTTAAATTTTTTTGAGGAATTTGATTTTAGTTAATTATGTCAGAAAAGTTTACTAACCACTTGTAGAGCAATCACTTAAATTTAGCTAAGTAATTCTGATATCAAAAACTGTGTGATAGAATATTGCTTGAAGACTGCTTTAATGCTTTATAATTGGCAGATATTCTTAATTCTTCAGCACACCAGCCAATCCCAGAGGATTTTTAGGGAAAAAAAAATGCTGGGATTGCAATATCTATACTAATCATTCCTGTAATGGACAAGAATTTAAAAAGCAGTGGTTAATTTACCTTTCTGTTCCTCCTGTGAATAGAGCTGATCATTAATTTTTAAATTTCTTTTAAAAAATGGAAATGCTTTTTTTTTTACCTAAATCAAAATTAAAAATGTTTCAACTTGTGAGTGAGAAAAGAAGGGGTGAGGGGGACTGGCTTGGTCTCTAGGTCAAGTTACTGATGCACATCAGGTAAAACAAGAACCCTAATCATGCACCTGCTGCTATTGCAGACTCTTCTTCCCTCACTATCTTCTGTCAAAGCTGTTCTGTTCTGTGTAAATAAATATATATAAGGCTTCAGAGAGAGACTGAATCAGGCAGAGAAAGGATGGAAGTTGTAGATATGTCACATGCTATGTGAATGCCTTCAGCTGAAATGAACTCCATGCTTGTTGGTTTGTGGTTACATACTCTCAGACCCCAACATCTGACAGAAAGAAAGGACACGGACTGAAGCAACTTCATTTTGATCTACCTGTCGTTTGTGGGTTCAACTCTTAACATTTATATTCCATTAATATTGTAGTTTCTGGACTGAATGAATATGAAATCTAATCTGTGCTCTCCAGAGGAAATAATTGTAACACTTGAACATGTTACTGTTGAAGGGATTTGGGTCAAATATGGATTTTTTTCCAGTATGCCAGTATCAATCAGTGTATTTTAATTTAATTCAAAATTCAAGGAATGAAGAGTTCATGGAAACTAGAGTTATACAGAGATGGACTCATTTTCTCAGGGCTGTTATCTCTCAGTCTGCTGACACAGTGAACAACACGGATAATTCAGTACTTTAAGGAACAGCTAGGCTGCTGGGTTGAGATAGTCTGTATTTATACTCATTCTGATAAAACTAAAAAGCAATCTGTTAAGTGAAGTCTCTGCGGAGGAGCCTGAGCAAGGTGGCCTTCAATGACTAGCGTTAAAGCTCAAGGGACTGGGTTGGGGTCGTAGAACTGGTGGAGGAAACTGATTTAGTAGCATATTATTATGGTGCACAGTAAAACAAGGGTATATGTCAGAGATGTCTAATCTAGAATATCTCTAGCAGTGAACTGCAGAAAATAGACTGGCCATGGCAAACTCCAGTTCTAAGTAGAGACTGATAGCAAGCAATGGTGCTGAATGTGTACTCCTACCCAGACATTTAATACTCCAGTAGAACTATGGGTTTCACAGAAGTGATGGACTCCTCTGGACATGGAGCTGAATTCCAGATGATTTCTGTATATTTACTGTTGGGATTTCTGGATAGTACAGGGAGAAGGTTAGAGACATGTGAGAATAGGTTTCATTGATTAGCTTACAGGGGAGAAATTAGGAAGTGTGCCCCAAAATTGTAGATACACAAGTTTGAAAGTTTTGAGCCATTATCTAAGATACAATGGTTTGGTCTGAAAGAGGTGAAAGGAAGTTTCACGACCTGGAAGTTATGCTGGGCAAGATACTGAGGACCTACTGGAGATGAATCTAGATGCTTCTAGAAGAAGCAGCAGAGTCAAAGTCACAGACCAGTAAATGGCTGCCACTATCTTTGTGACTGTTACTGAAGAAACAGCAGCAAGAGTGGGAACATGTCCCACATAGTAATCAATATAAAAAGTGCTACAAAACCTATTGTACTATTATATTCTGGGTCAGTTGGAGTTGCAGGGATATATTAGGGGCTTTCCCTTTGACTCCCATTCATCCTCTGCCATGTATAATCCAAGACAGATTTACACACGTGAAAAATTTAAGAGTGGAAGTAAAAGTTTACTCCAGCTACATCTAAACAGATGGTGAAGCTTGTGATACATTTCCCTTGCATTTTTCTGTTCATAAATCTATTCTTTTGGCAGACTCTTATGCTGTTATGCTTACAGCACTGTCCCAGACAATGCAAAAATCCCAGATACTGTACTAAATGAAAATGTCTCTTGATGTTTGTTGTACTTCAGATCCTTCTGTTTTCTGGCTATATGGCTGAGAGAAGGAGGAGATTTATTCTGTTGCTTGTAATTTCTCTTCCTTAATTCAGCACCCTATTCATCTATGTGCAAATTTTCCCCTTTTTTATTTGGCTATTGGTGCTTGATAATATTTTGTTTCATTTTATTTAGAAGGAACTGAAAACAAACAACAAGGTTATTGGTTGAAAGAAGTTTCCAACAACTCCAGTAGCTGCTAGTCTTGCTCATTTGGTGGCAAGCTGCCAAGTGAGTGAGTCATGAAATATGTCTTTCATGTAGATAACCAATTTTCTAATGGGAGTTTGCAAAAATCACACTTACTCCAGACCTGATCTGATTTCCCTGCTGTGCTAACTTTTTCTCCTTCTTCAACTCACCCCCAATCTTTTCTTCCTTGGAGTTTTATTCCATTGGCTTTGTGAGGTATGGGCCAATCACAGAGTCTTTCAATGTACCTTTTCCACGTGCCAAATGGTCTTATACATTTTAACTAGCTGGTCCTTATTTGCAGAGAACTTAAGGCAGTTCTTAGGTAAGGTCTGATAAGTTTCCTGCACTGTTGCTCTATGGCTTTACCTTAACTGGTTAGTCAAATCACACCCCTACAATTCAAGGATAGGCGAGTCAATTTTTTCTTTCTGGTCATTTAACCTTGCCCACTACTGAAAGATGCAGAAGGTCCCTCTACTTTAGGTTCATGTGAGCACACATTTTGGCATAGGCACCATGTAATTTAGTCCCTAAGGAATCTAAGCTCCCAAAGAGTCATAAGAGCCTCCAGAACAACCAAGGAACTGGAGGAAGGAGAATGTGAAGGATAAATGATTTGGAAAAATAGGAGGGGTGGAGGGGGGAGGTTGGTTGCCACATACTCCTAAACAGTGCTCCACACCAAACAGTCTGAATCGCCCTCTGAAGGCTTATCTGACTATTCAGTGAAAGCAAGCTTCTATATCAGCACTCAGCTGAAATGTGTAAGGTTGATGTGAATACCTGCTCACTTCCCCTCTGCCCCTTGTGCCCCTTTAATAAGGAGAAAATTGATTCCCCATTTCTGAACAAAGGTTTGTAGCTAGGAGAGAGCATGGTCTCCCTGGCTGAGTAACAGCTGGGGAAAAATGAACAGACCATATGCTGGAGAGTAGCCGCCAGAACATTGGGACAAAGCTGTGGACCACTGCCAAGCCTTGCAGCTAAAGCCACGGCAGCCAAGGCAAGGGGTGGAGGGAGGCTGCTCAGAAACACACTGTCAGGGACCGTGGGCTGGTCTACTTTTAGCGACTGCAAAGTATAAATGCTGAACAAAAGAAGGAAAAATTACTTGTTTTCAGAAATCTCCTTGGGAAAGAAAGTTATTTACACAAGTGGCCCTGAATATCCTTATTAAAACTTGCCTAGTTCCCTTGTGCTTTCCTTTTTTCACCTGCCTGGTCATTCTCAGGAAAGCCTAGACCACTGCAGAATTTTATCTGAGGGAGTCAGTGGCTCCTGATTTCTTTATTTCACTTTTCCCACCCTTACTCCTCTTTCTCCAGAAGCCAATTCATTACTGTTTCTCCCATGACCTGGGCGCAACAGCAGGATGGGGTCAGCTCAGGTGAATATTGTGAACAGCTATAACAATTCTGCAGCCTCTGGAAGATGAGCTTAGTTTGTGAAGATTTTTATGCAACAGAAATTGATCTGCAATATGTTCACTCTGAAACTTTTTTACCTCCTACCTGTAAACTGATTATATATGCCAGTCTGTTCCAGGCCCACAGAGGACACCCTTGGTGGTGATGTATAATTTTATTAGGGGTGGACTGGAGACCTGAAGCTAATGAACTCGGTGAGCTCTGGGAGAAAAATTAGAAAGGAACAGCAGCAGCCCTCAGGCAAAAAAAGAGGCTCAGACCTGGACCTGAAATATAACCCCACGAGCTGTGGGACAGCCAGTTTTTTTTATATGAAATACCACTGTGAGCTGGGACGGTTGGGAGCCACTGGCGCATTCTACACTTTGTGCTAAGTCTATATAGGATGCTGCACACCTGATCAGTCTTACTCTGCACGTGTGTAAGTCAATGACCAACTTGATAAGTGGGGAAGCAAAGTAGAATCTTGGCTAAGTTTTGGTTTAGAAAAAAAAAAGTTTTAAAGTAGGGTAATTCTTTACAGAAAGAATATTTGGATGTTATTAAAAACCGCACTTCAAATTTCTAGTAAGAATTACATTAATCAGACAGGTCTCTTCTGAAACTTTGTACTTTAAAACAGAGTATCTGTTTAGAGGCACTTAAGCAAAAATAGTGAAACAGTTCACATTAATCGATTGTGACTGATTTAAGTGAAACCTAATTGCCTACATTGCTGATACTTATTTGTCTAACAAACCTAAATGAAAGCAATTTGAAAAAAAAATCCGTATGCAGTGTTTTACACCTTGTTGGTTATTCCTCTGTAATTAGTCATTTTAGATTCTAGATATCCAGTCCAGTGTAACTTGTCATATATAGGTTTCTAATGTTTAAAAGGGAAAATAAATGAGAATATACTTCTGGAATGGCAGTGATATCTACCAAATTTCCTTTTAAATATGCACAAAAAAATGGATTGTTAAAAATAATACTCTGAGGATGGTGCCTCTTTTGTCAGTTTTCTAGCAGAGTGCACCCTGCACTCTGACAGAAAATTGCTTATTAATCTCCAAGGAATGACCAGTTTTTCAAAATAGTCACTCAACTATGCTGCCACTGTTAATTTTTTAAGCATTATGGGTGCCATTAATTGCTTGGCATGGTTAGTAACAGCAGTAATCCTTTCTGAATGGGACCTTAACTCCAAAACAAGTCATTAGCTTGTGTCCATGTACTGTAATTAACACTTACTTTCCAGGAGGTAAGCATCATGCCTTCACAGAAATTGCAAAGACCATCATGTCACTGAAGACTTGGCAACTCTCTGATATTTATATTTATTCTCAAGATATTACGGTGAGGTGATTTTTAGGGTGAACACTGTTTTACTAGCAACCACTTGCATTTGGAGTGGTAGACATAGTCAAGGTAAGGGATCTGATCTGCACTTTCAGCCTGGGGGTAGTTTTCCCTTCTTTTTTGCCTCCATCTTTTTTGCTTCTTAAGATAGGGAAAAGCTGTGGATGCATCAGATTGCTGCTTCTCAGGTGTGTGAGATAACACCATGTTTGGTCACTTGACAGGGACGTATTGCGCCATCTTTGGAGCAGAGCAGAGGTTGTCACTGAGTGTCTGTAAAAGGGAGGTTGAGGATTGGTTGGGATGGAAAAGACAAGAAAGAATGTATTTTCCTATCTCATACACAGCATACTTTGCCTTTGCAACCTCTGCTCATGTCCACTATATCTCATCCAGTGGGTGCTGGAATGAGAGGTGAAGAAAGAGGGAACAGCTGAGTGTCACGGAGTGGAAGAAACTGCTAGGACTGGAGTGGTTTAGGTGTCAGTTTTGTCAAGAGAAGTCATGTCTTCTTTTTAATTTTAAAGGAGGAATGGAGGGCCTGATTTTCAATGTCTGTTCCTCACTTTGATAGTTTTCTTGGTAAAAGGTGTAGAATTAAGGAGAGGCTGTGCATGTATGCTCAAAATCTCTGCAATGCTGTCAGTTTTTCCCCCAAGCTACTTTTATATGGCTCTGATGTCACTTCTAATTAATTATGGTATGACTTTAGACTCCATTTATTTGATTTTGCAGTCTGGGACCAAACCCAGTGAGTTGAAGTACACGTATATGGGCAGAAAGGTGGGAGGGCATAACATATATTTGGGTTTATGTTTAAGAAAACAGTTCTTTCTTTGGTCTATGCTTCAAAAAAAGGAACAACAAATCTAACCTGCAAAATAAACCTCTAGTAAGTCTCTTTAGTTGAGATTTTTAAAAGCCCTACATGATTTAAGACATACAGTCTCCCAGAAAACCTAAGTAGTTTGTGCTTCTAGGCTGCTAAAGCATATTTGATATGCCTGTTTATATTGGATTCTTTATATTGGATTCACTGCTAGCTTAGCTTGAATTGAAACAGAGCTTTGGTATATCATTCCTTCAGGACTAAAATGTCAGCTACTGACACAGTCTCGAATATTCTCTGTTTCTGAAATGTGCTTTTTCAGAACATTGCTTGGTGGTATCAAAGGGCACTTCCCAGTGGCAGCTTCCGCTGGTTGAGAAATTAGTAACCTGGAGATGCTCATAAGTCTTGCCTGCTTTGCTCGGAGATAGTAAACACTCAAGCAAAATTACACGCAAGTAATACTCCCTGTAGACACTCCAAGGAAGACACTGGAATTTCCTAACCCTGCAGCAAATATGCAGCTTAATTCAACACGTCTAGCTTATCTAACTATTCTTTATCTAGTTATTCCCATACTCTGACCTACAGGTCTTTTTTTCCTCAATTTGCCTAATACTGTGGAGTGTGCAGAAAAGGCTGGTATTAAGTCTCACTACAGGTGCTTTAGCCATAAGGTCATTTGTGTAATATTCTTTGGGTGATGCTGTTGTCTAGCAGTGCTTTATTTTCTCTATACACTTGGAAGTATTACAGAATTTCCACTCCCCTTTTTAATACATTTTACCTCTTCCAGGTTTCGGACACCTTGCATTATTTTGACCCTTAGTTTTGCAAGCTTTTTTCAGCTGAGGCTATATTCTTTTTGTTGTTGTTTAAAAATACATTGAATCACAAAAGTGGCAGAGCTGAAGAATGCTAACTCCTGAGTCAATACGACTGCATACAGGTAAAAAGAGAAAGTGTTTTTCACTTACATCAGAAGGATTTGGGACTTCATACTTCATTTATCCAATTTTTTAGGGATTTTGATTGCTGACAGCATTTTCTGTAATAGCCATTCTGAGTGGGATGTATATGCCATGCACTATAAATTATAGTAGAAAAGATTTAAACCATATATATTTAAAGCTATGCAACCAAATGTAACAGGGTTTGGTAAGAGCTTATATTAAGTAGATGGCTGGCCCAGGAAGACCTTTTTCACATGATGATGATAATGCTAGTGATAATGAGTATTGACTATTGTTATCAAATATTAGGGCAGAATTAATGTTGTTGGCTATAAAGTCAATATAAAGATTAAAACTGCATAGATACACCTTTGAAAGTAAAAGTCATTTGCCTGCATCGCTGTGTGTGTTTTTTCAGGGAAGTGCTCAGCTCTCTAAATAAAATCTTCATGGCATTATTTTCAGATTATTTAACTGGAGCTCATGAAAAGAGGTTTTGGTTATTTTATGGATTTACATACAATTTCTTTAAAATAGTCTTTTTATAAGTGGGCAAGTAGATCATATTAAACCACAGGAGAAATATTAGTTTTCTTGCTGCTTCTTTTATTATGGAAGAGATGTAAGTGTGACTTACTGTCCTTGGTAAATGAATTTATGGGTTTTTTTTCAGGAAGTTTGCAGCTTGCAGAAGGGACAATGAGGGTATTTGGTAAGATATCTACTTTATCTTTTTTTTATAAATGTGTTGGGAAAGAGTTTGAAGAAAAAAAGAAAAAAAATGGCATTGAAGTTGGGAAAACATGAGTGGACTTAGCGAAACTGGGTAGAAAACATTTTCTTTGGAGGTGATGGAAGTTATCAAGCCAAGCTTTTCTCATCCAGGGGCTGCTGAGCCATTAGGCAAATAAATGGAGGATGAGAATGCGGGTTTCTAAAGCTGTCCCTCAAATAAATTTAGTAAATTTTTAGCAGGTGTCTGAAAAGAAAGCATTTCATTTTGATTTCAAAAGGACATTTTGTGTTGGATGAAACAACATTTACTTTTTTTTTTAGGTTAAATAATTGAAAAATATTCTGTTCAAGTTGATCTAATTCTGTGTTATTTTTCAGTTTGGCAGCTAACTAAAAATGTTCCTTATTCACAGTGTATTCTGCAGACTATCTCTTTCTTGGTGGATGACAGTTGTAAAGGCATCCACAGGTTTGCAAAGTTATTCTGGACATATTTGCATAGCCATGCTTACCCCTAGAAAAATAACATTTGAGATGGCTGCAACAGTAAAAGAAAAAAAAGCAGCTAGAGATTATCTACCGTCACCACTTCCATTAATAATACCATCTGTGTCAAACTGGAGGAGGCAATGGCAAGAGTGGCTGTGCCCTCACTTGCCCTTGTTGCCCGGCTGCCCTGTCATCAGTTTTAGGAAGTTGAGGAGATGTTAAGGCAACGATACCATTCCAATTTTCCTTCTTAGCTCTAAGGAGCTTTCACATTCAGCAGCACCCCTAGTGTACTTTCTTATTCTCCGAGGGAGCAGATAACATAGGTAACTTGTGTTTTGACCTGGGAATTGGTTTTCCTCCTCTTCAAGAGTAGTCAGTACTAGCAAGTGATGTGAAGGTAGGAGATTTCTAGTGCAACAGCAGTGGCAGCATAAGGGACATCAGTCTGTGTGGAACTTGTGATGGGACGATTGCAGAACCATTGTAAATCAAGATTTCAGTAGTCTAAAGTGCAAGTCTGTTGAGACTATACTATTCCAAGTCCACAAGGAAGAGAAAATGGGACAGCAAAGATTTTAGGAGTTTGGCAGAACATAGCCTGTGGTGAGAGGCTAGAGGGAATAGTGTGCTTCATTAGGTCAGCTTGATTAAATAACTTGTATCAGGAGTATTCATGCTGCCATAGAAAAGCTGAATAAACAGAGTAGGTACAATTTCCTGCAGAAGTGGAGAGCTGTGGGATTGGAGGACTGTGGATTTGGCGGCGGAGCTGAGGCTGTTGCAGAGTGCTCCCTGTAAATCTGTATCTGTAGGGCTTGATAGTTCCACTGAACCTGGTGGGAGTTCAGAACCTGCATCACTTTTCAGGATTTGTTTTGCACCAGCTAGGTTGAGATGTCTGACATGTGACAACATGAGCTCAGTGCTGCAGACAATGTTCCCAAGTCTGTCTTGATACAAGAAAGCATCTGCCCATGTGTTTAGATCTCTCTGGAGTTAAGGAGATTTGAATCCAGGTTTAAAATTAAACACACACTTAGACTTGTTGCTGAAGAGGAATGAACTTAAGTGTTTGCTGAATTGGGGCCCGGAAGCAGTAAAGAAAGTCTTTTACGTTTTTGTTCTTCTCTTAAAATTCCCTATTCCTGCAGGGTGTGTAGCCACCATTCACTTTCACTATGAGAGAAGGGATGGTAGTTCAGTAGCCATACTGCACACCTTCAGCCCCCTGAATCAAATGCTGAACTGAAACGCTGGAATGAGCAAGAGGATGGCTTACTCTTTCCTAACCCCTGACTATACCATTAGGATGATAATATTATTTAAGCCTAATGTATCACAAGGAAATGGTTTCATTTTTATCCAGTGGAGCCCCCTTAACAATGCCATGGTGACTGAGGCTATAATGAGGAACTGTAAGATTTCAATGGCAAAAGGTATTCATTGCTAGTCCATGACCTCATGGTGAAATCATTACAATGCAGTCAGAAATATGAAGTTATTATGGGAAAACTATTTCACAGCAAGTCTATAAGGACCTTTCTGACGATGCCATTATGAAGCCGTTACAGTGTAAGGTTATGATGGCAAAATGGTTTCAATGAAACCCTATTAGGGTTTAAAAACAGACTAAATGGTGTCAGTGGAAGTTATTCCTCCTTCTAAAACCTAAAGGAATTAAACAGGCCTATGTCTTTAAACCAAAACAAGGACAAATTAGGTATATGACTTACACTTGATCAGAAGGAGAGTAATTATGATCTCTTGTGAACAGTCAACCACAATTTCTGCTGGAGTTATCTAGGAGGAAAATAATGGTTACTGAGTGTCTCGATTCTTCTTTAATAAAGTAAATAAAAATGAAATATCATCCTCACATAACAGTTTACATTAAATAGCATTCTTCTGAATCCTCCTCGCTCTATTACAAATTAGTGTATTGCAGTTTCTCGTTTTTCTTGTGGTTGTAGAGTTTCTGACTTTCATTTGCTCTGATAAGGGTAGCTGTGACATACGTCAAAAATAAATTAAAATTTCACTGCCACTCCCAGTCTAGGATTTTGAGTGACATCTGAGACTGACTGTCAAACTAAATAGTCTATTTCAAAACTGAGTAAAAATCCCCTTACCTAAGACTGACATCTCATCAGTAAGATGGTTACTATTTATCTGGTTTAAAATCTAGTCTAATCTAATCACCTGCTCTATCACTGGTGCTGGAAGGGAATAAAATGCACATTTAAAAATTGTTTTTGGTAATACCACCTCACTATGAGACAATTAGAACAATATTTCCACAGAGGAACGTGCCTCTGAAGTATCTCTGGGTTTTCCAGGTGGAACATCCAAATCTTTCTTGTCAGTGCTGTTTCATTTTCAATGAGTAACTACATATTTGTTGTTCAAAAAGTTCAGTTAAGATGGTGTGATGGTGCAGGGACTTGGATGTGGGCCTTCATGGAGGTTGTGTTTTTTTGAGTGCCCAGTGGCCATTCAGGAGGGAATGTCCTGGGCCACAAGGACAGAAAGTCTATCCCAAGGCCAAGAACTCTTTTACTGGAATGAAAGATTTCTGCAAAATGTTCCAGGTTTGACAAATATTCTTCCCCCCCTACCCCCCGGTATTTAAAAAAATAGTTGGAAAATGTTTCCATGAGAAAATGTTAATGTAGGTGTTAAATGTGCTGGAGTATAGTTATGGGTTATGAAACGTAAAGTCTTAAAGGGGAAGTTCAAAACCAGTTACTTAGGTGGGGGCTCTCTTTACCCTTCTCACTCAATATGCATTTAAAATGATCTGGCAGACTGTCATAGGGGCCTACTCTTTTTGTTACCAAACCACAATGTCAGGCGTGAAACCTTACAAATAGTAGTTGGTGTGTCCTTCTTAATCTGGCATCCGTATGTTCTAAGACAACTTGAAGTATAATCATTGGGTTTTTACGCATCTTTGTCTCTGAAGACTGCACCTCTGGGGACACATTTTTGGATAGAAGGGCCAGGATTCTCTTTAGCTGCTGAAGAATCCCATCCTTTGCAAAAAGTAGGGTTGAAAGCAAAGCCTTGAACAACAAGAGGTTTCCTCTTGAAAAGCAATCTTAGTGGTTTACACCAGTTTGAATTACACCTTTTGCATGTCCTTTGCAGAGACCTTAAATGGATGCTCACTGTTCTTTTTTGGAACACATGCCATTTCTGTACAGTGACAGCAACAGAAAGTTAGATTAGCAAACGACAAATGAGCTCTATATTTCCCATTTCAGATAAACTAGAAATTATAGATTTTTAAGATGATTTTGGTATTAAAAACTATGAGCCAGCTCTCAGTTCATCAGTCAAATAAATATCATCCAATACGCTAAAGGATGTATTTTGTCTTCTAATATGCTGTAAACCAGGAATAAATAAGCTCTCCCACATTTGGTAAGGAAAGCTTCTGTGCAATACTGTAGAAACAGGTAATATCCCAACATCAAGTGTCTCATATTCTGCCATCCTCATTCTTTTCAACTTCTTAGTAAGTTCAAAACCTGTTTGACATCCTTGGAACAATACCATCAATGTCTGTTGTCTCTGGTAATGAGGAGGCTATCCTGGAAAATGGTGTAAATTGGATATCGCCAGGTAGTGTGGAGCGTATGGCAGAGAGAGACCTCTGAACAAGTCTGTATACTGCCAGCTTAGGTCTGCCATTGACAGAATTGATCTTGAGGTGATAATTCTTCCTGAACTCAATGATTCCTGATGATTAATTGGATGACCGTGTCACAGTCCCACTGAGGTAGATGCTGTGAGGGTGTACTGCCTCAGGGACTGTTCAGCACAGAGACTACTTGTGTACATTCATGTCATGCAACATCCAAGGTAATGTGAAAGATGGAAAGCAGCAAAACATAGGATAGATGGGCCCAGTCACATCTCCAGGTCGTGCTGCTATCAACATGTCATAGTCCTTGCATGAGAACAGTATCTACAAAGATGTTTTTCAGGTACTTTTTCCTCCTCACCCTCTATCAGCAGTAGTCTTATAGTTGCAGCACTTGCCAGGGGACTGAAGTCTTAGTTTCAGTTTTAGCTTGGATAGGAGAATTCATATCCTGTATCTCTTTTTGGCTCTGAAGAGTTCTATGTAGCACAGTGCAGTGCCTGTGTAGTCTTTCCATGCACTTCCACTGGACTGCCACAGTCAGTTTGCAGCTGGCAGGGCTTGTGAGCTGCCAACTGGGGGACGAGAGGGGACATCAGGCCTTAGACATCATCTACCTGTAGACTGCAAATGATGGAGACACACTCTCTGATGTGTCATACCTCTGCGATCAGTATATATCACTACCCTGCTCTTTCTTCACTGCATCCAGCTGATGAGCTAATGGCAAAAATTGTCATTAGTCTTTTACGTTTTGTTCTGCTTTTTTATTACCCCAGGGTCATCCATCACTCCTTGTCCTCTTCTGCTTCAATGGTGACTGTTACCCTTGTTTAATCAGCAAATTTCATGACCACCATCGTCCTCTTTTCCCCTCTAAGAGTCATTAATGAAGATATTAAATAGGTTCTGTCCTATTAAATAAATTTACCCGTAGCAAATTCTGCTATTTCTCTCTCTCTTTGACTTGGTAACATCCCTTTAAAATGAACCTGGAAGAAAATGCAGATGAGTAAAATTGCTGTGTTGACCAACTTCACCAACTTCACAGTAATCCATACATATTTCAATTTGAAGAACAATTTCCCACATGATACTGAAATCCATATATGTTGGATGACTGCCTCTTCTTTGCTTGAAAACAAGAACATTGTAATTATTTTGAAAAATAGTAGGCTCCATTCAAGTCATCATTACTTTCCTATATGTTTCTTTGCTGGTAACAATGGAATGTTGTCTTGATACCCAGTTTGACCATTGTAATTTGACTAGTGTTTTTATATGACAAGAAGGATAAATACAGCTAGTGATTTCTTTAAAAAGGAAAAGGTTGGCTAGAGTGTGGGGGGAGAGAGAGACAGAGATTGGTATATAATGTGAGAAATAACTAACAAAACTTTCTAAAGGAAATACTAGTCTCTCTACTTTATGCATCCATTCTTAAAACGTTTGATATAATTTAGTACAACTTATAGCAATATCTGTTTTGATGCTAAGCACCATAGCCATACATTACTATCTGATGGAACCTCAGACTTCCCAGGTTTCCAAAGTCTTGACTCTGGTATTTTTTTCATAATTATTGTTATCTAGCAGGGAGATGGTTATCTCTGGCTCTCCCTGAATGTGGGCTGGATACACTTTCCTTTCCTTGGTGGAACACAGCTTGCTTCCAACTTAGACACTTGAGTTTCTGTTGAGGCATGCAGAGGGTTGGTGACCATCCCCATCCTGTTATAACAGACACGGTCAGGATGGTACGGTACACCGATGGGTTAGGAGGCAATGCTGGGTCACCACAGTTTAAGACATGCTTTAGCCATATGTACAGAAAGTTTAAAGACTTAGTTAATGGAAGCTGGGCGTTATGAATTCTCTTTGTACTCTTCTTACTTGGTTTGTGATAATGTTAGTGCATGAATAACTTGCTCAATGGCAGACGGTGTTCAAAGCTGCCATTTGGAGCTCATGTGCAGTAGATTTTCTTTTTCTTTCCGTTCCCAAGTAACAGCAGCTAAAGGAAATATAAAAGTGAAACAAAAAAATAGGTTGTAGCTTGCAACAAACACATGGGAGCATCTAACCTTTACAAACATGGAAAGAACCTTCAGCCAATTGGCAGTTGGTTAACGAAAAGTCAGACTCTTTGGTGAACACAAATCTTTATAATTTTGAAAAGCATCATGAGACTGGAGTAAGGAGCACCATTGCAGTGTTATCAGTAGCCTTTGGGTAAAAAAATAGGATACACTGGATTGTTAGAGTCACAATCATCCATCACTCACATGATACACATCACACGTGATAAACATGTGATAAACACATCATTATCACACGTGATAAACATTCAGATCATAAACATCTTCTTAGAGTCACATCCTGATCTGACATGAATCAAATGTTTCCTTATATATTTTCCTGACCATATTGCATACTTTTAAAGACAGTGATTTTAAATATGTTTGATTTTTTTTTAAATATGTTTGATTTTAAATATGTTTAAATATGTTTGAAATTTAAGTTAGCATGAACAGCAAAAAACCTTTTGGTTATACACTCCTCCCCAATGCTTTGTACTTTTGCTATGGCAATGATTCAGAAACACACCTCTTTAATACTAAATTTACTTTGAAAAAAATTATTTAAATACATAAACAGTTCCTCTGAGGGGTCCAATCTGACTAGGAAGAGGAGGAGTAATGTGATTTGGATATTGTTTGTCCATGACAGATCCAGAAGAAAGAAGCACAAAATTGCAGTTGGACTAGATAATCATTTTAGGTCCCTTCCAACTGAACTGTTCTGTTCTGTTCTGTTCTGTTCTATTCTATTCTATTCTATTCTATTCTATTCTATTCTATTCTATTCTATTCTATTCTATTCTATTCTATTCTATTCTAAAGATCAAGGTCTTATCAGGGAGAGGGAACTAGGGAAGAAGAAATGTACAGGAAAGATGCACGAGCTCCAGGTTAAACTATTAAGTGTCAGCTATTAGCAAGTATCCATGGAAAACTGTAAAAGAGAGAAGCTGCAAGGCAAAACAAGGAACAGGATGCAGAAGTGGACTGTGACTCAGTAGCACAGAGTGACTAGAGCAATATGTGCGAAGGGATGAAATAGCCAGCAGAAATCAGTGCTCCAAGGACATAGGGACCACTGTCAGTAGAATGGGGTTAATGGACTAGCACATGTTTACAAGGGCTAAAGCATGGGTTTTACAGAGTGTCGTTACATCATTTTGGCAGGGCCTATTCCCAACCAGGATTGCATTTCCTTTGATTTCTAAATTGTGAGCCTTAGCGTTAGTTAAGAGTCTTTTTTATTAAAAGGGGATAAGATACTCACAGACTCCTTTTTTGTCCCCACACGTACATCAAAATCCACAGTTGTGAATCTCTTCCTCTGCACTTTTGTCCCTAAATGATAAAGGCTTGACTGTTCATTTTTTGTGAAAACACATCTATGATTTCTATCATGTCTGTTCATCATATTTTCTATATCTTAGTATGTGTAACTTTTGATGGTATTATTTCTTCCATGTAGTGCAAGTGCACTTAATCCTCAGAAGAATTTTAGATTAGCTAGATAATTTACTTTGCTCATGAAGAAACAAAATTATGTTTATAAAGAAGTTCATGAACAGAGCGAAAGTTGTATTTCTAAACACAGAAAGTGGGTATTTCATAAGGATTTCAGCAAATAGTTTCACCTCAGTTCTTTCAGGCATATAGTGATTCTTGTGTTGAATAAATGATGGAATTATTGGCTTCCCTGCCATGCCTTAGCTGGCATCCTGTGGTTCGTCTGGTTTGATTCATGCTAGGAAACTCCAAATATAATCACGGTACCTAAGTTTCAAGCAAAACAGGTAATTTTTTTTTTTCCAGTTAGAGCACTTTTCTTGGCTATTATGGAATGAAAAAATATAATGAAAAAGCAAAGCACTTTTGTATACACTGCTGGGTTAGAAATACTGGCTGTTGCTGTCTGGGACAAGAACTTTCAAATCAGAAGGCACATTCCCTTAGTGAGGCATGGATATTTGTTAAATGAAACATGTTGAATATTAAAATATCTTTAAAATCCATGTTAATGAAACACTTTGTCTCACTGTGAGCTTTCTGGAATAGCAGAAACTACAGCTAGGATTTCTTTCCACTTTTCCCAAGTCCTGCAGTAAAACCTGAAGTGTTAGGGGAAATTAGTTGCAGCTTTGTTCTCCTCTTTTTCCAGCTCTTCTTCAAAAATCTTAAAAAATATCCAATTTCTATGGATGTTATCTAGAAGAAGTGAAAACTGAAGAATTATGGAAACCAAAGAGATGTTTCGCACTCCTACATTTGAATTCTTCCCTTTTCAAACTGTTCTATTTCTATCACATCATTCCTTCCTCATCTCTCTTACAAGCTGAAGTATCTTATTTTATTTAAAATGTCCTCCTATGAAAGACTTCCCGTATCGTAATCTTTTTGTTGGCCTACACTCCTCTTTTACAAGCTTCACCTTATCTTTCTTGGGATGACCAGTACTGGGTCCAGTGATCAAACTGTGGGCACACCACACATCAGCACGGTGGCTTTATGATGTTTCCTGTTTTGCTTGCTACACCTTTCCAATTAATTCCCTTTTTAAATAGCAGCTTCTTCATTTCATGACTGCTGGCCACTGAACTGTCATTTTCAGAGAACTGTCCTAATTTCTTCTCACAAAATGTAGTATTTCACTGAGGAACTCGTTACTATAGCATAGTACAGATACCACAAATTTACATGGATTAAAAAAAAAAATTTAAAAAAATCATGAAAGAAAAATTCATCAATGGCTATTAAATAATGCAGAGGGAATGTTGCTGCTTCAGGAGATTCATGCATCAGAGACTGTCAGGAGCTGGGAGAGAATGCTGGGAAAGGACCATTAACTGCCTTTTCATTCTTCTCTCTAAACTTTTGTTATTGGCTCAGTCAGGCAGAATATTAGACTAGATGGACCTGACTCAGAAAAGCCATTCTTATGCCGTATTCCTGAGCAGCAGTAGTTAATATATAGACCATCAATATATTAGTGCTGGTTTTCCCATGCTGATGATTTTGTGTTCATCAGTGTTGCAGTTCAGCTGACGGCCAACTTGCTGAAGACTGGAGACCTTTTAAAAGCCTCTGCTGTAGGTTTAGTGAACGTATCGTCATCCTGAAACTTTGTCACTATCAATGGTCTTTTACACGAATATTGAGCAGCGCAGGCTCTGTAGTTCCCTGGGAGACTACCTTAGTAAAATTCCTCCAATGTGTAACTGGCCTTTTATTCCCGTGTCATTTTTCCCCATGATTTCAAAAGTAATATAGGTATGCAAGGACTTTCCCTTCTAATGTGTGGCAGTTTAGTTTCTTTAAGAGTCTCTGCAAATGGACATCTTCAGGTCCTTTTGTATCATCTTGCTCCACCTGCTTGTTGCTCCTTGAAAGAACTTTAATCTATTTGTGAGACATGACTCCTAGTACAAAAGTCAATTAGACACTTACCCATTGTATTGTATTTGGACACATTCTAATTCTGTGCTTTCTTCTCAGTGTAACCACTTCACCTAGCATGAAAAATGGTATGTGCAGTTTCTAGTTCCTCTGAGATCTCTAAAAAAATCAGCGTCATGTTTCAGTGCCAAAGGTAATGTAAATATTAAATTACAACTCACAATGCCCAGATTTTGAAGAAGGCATGAATGAATACAGTCTGGGCTGGTCTGTTCTGGGACTGCCTCTGCTGACCCTCAGCCTTGAAGAAGTTCTTTAGCATATTCCCCCTGCAGAGAAGGGCTGCAAGATGGAAAACTTTTGTATAATGAACAGTAATACAAACCATTCATTTAACTAGTCTGTTATGGTCTTGTCTTCTTTTACCTCAGCTTGACACTTTGATTACCACTGGGTGACCATTGGCAAGCTTTCTACTTCTGTGTTGGGAAAGAGGTGTTTTTTCGTACTCTTTATGCCTTTAACAGGTTGCATTCTTAATCTTTTTGGCTTTTCTTGTGGATCTTCTACATTTACATTTCTAGTTTATTCTATTTCCTATTTTCCTTATTCGGACGAAGCTTCTATTTTCAGCAGGATGTCTTCTTAACACATTTCCGTGATATGTACATGTGTGGGGCTGAGGGAAAAAGACTTTTAAAATCTTTTTCCTGCGTAGTGTGCTTTCACTGTGATGTCTTAAAACAGTCTCCTTTGTTGTTTACAAGCATTTTATCCTTTAGCTACTTCTTTTTTTTTTGCCTTCAGTGGACTTCTTTATTTCTATGCGATTCTCTATTTCTAATTTCAGTGCTGTAAGGCTGAGGGTGGTTCTTTTTTCTTTTTCAGTCTTCCAAGGATGCTGAAGTTCACCTTGGTGTTATAGAACAATTCTTTGGCAATCACTTCCTAAACTGAGTTGCATGCCTTGTCCAGGACCACATCAAGGTTTGTGTCTTTTTTGTAGCAAGTAGTGGCCAGAATTTCAGTCAATGTCAGTGTTTGGTCAGATGGCTGGTGCAAAATCTGCTTCAGAGAGTGAGGAGAGCAAGTGACCTCTGGGCTGGTTTGTTGCCTAAACAGTAGCTACACAAAGAACAACTCTGTTGTGCTGTGCAGTTGGCCTGGTCATGTGAAAATGAGTTGGAGGCTGGCCCAGTGGTGGTTGTCTTAACAGCTGCAACTGACTTATTTCCTCTCACAGCTGTGGACTGATATTCTTCAGCAGTCCCTGTGCCAGTCTTGCATGTGATGTAGCACATGACTATGATGCATATGATGAATACTGAAACCACATTTACAAGCTGCATTTAGTTCAAGAGGCAGAAGCTATTCATCCTTGCTGTAGAGGTAAGCCTTTTTGTCCTTGGGGTCTGCAAACTTGGTGCTTCTGGCTGTGGCCATCGATGAAATGTAGTTCCTTACCCCTACAGAACAGTAGCAGTTTTTAACCCTTTGAAATGTAGAGGATATTGTGACACTTTTATTCAGAAATCTGTTCTTGGATTGTCCCCTGGCTTAGATTATTCCCTGGTGCACAAAAAGTATGCCTTTTTATGAGACTGTGAGTTTCCTGGATCAGGAAACATCTTTTATGCGTAATTGGACATCACTTAATAAGCATCATCACAAATACATTAATATCGTAACACCCTCTACTCCATCCTTTTGACCTTACCTACATCATGCATATTTATTCTTTCTGCTGATACAAACATAAACCTCCTATCTTGCATTAGATTCACATATTCATTCACTACTTGAGAAGACAGAGAGGGAGGAGGAGATGCATGCAGGGAGAGAGGGAAGAAAGGAGTGACAGAGGAAGAGAGGGGCTGTTAGCATTCTGTGGTTGAGCTGTCTGATGTAATGTGTTAGAGGATATAGGTGCCAGTAATGTGCAAAGAGCTTGAAAAATGACCAGACAGTGCCAAGCCCCCACTGCATGTTGTCAGGAGGGCTAACAGTATAATAAATCAACCTGTCTAGTGTCAAGGGTCAGGTAGTTTGATGTTCAAAGCTGTTTGGCCAGCCTGATCTAGCCAGGCATATGCTACCCATTTCTGTGCCGTTAGCATTATTACAATAGTAGAATCACCCCAAAACAGTGCCTGCCCTGTGGTGCTTTGGGCTTTAAGTTAAAATCCCAAAGGGGAAAGTATCTGAGAGAAGGGAGTGAAGTGCTGCTTAGTTTCAGGTCTTATCCTTCTACTGTAATTATTTTTACTAAGCAGTACTGAGAAGAGTATGGAAAACTGCTTGTCAAATGGGGTTTTCCTGTGCTTTCTGTGTAGGACAGTGATGCTTAACCTTTTCCAGCTGGGTAAGCCGTACAGGCTCATAGTGGCAGGTAGGGACAACAGGCTCTGCCCACTTCTGTTCATGTGACCGCAAACATACTTAGACAAAACATGTCCCATTTTGAGTAAGTGGAGTGTACAAAGCAAAATATGACTAAATGAACCACTCCAATCACAGCTACTGTACATTTTGGCAGTTGGGTCACTTATTTGTAGGTCTCATTCCTGCTGTGCTTTTTACCTCCATTCTGTGATGTTTAGGTGGCCTGGAGGGAGGAGAACTTGCCACTGGCCCTGCTGAACTAGGAGGAGGGTCTTCCCCTACGTGTCTTTTCTTACCCCAGTGTTTGTAGGGCTGGATGGGTATGGGAAGCTGCAGTAAGCATTGCAGGCCAGTCCGAAACTTCCCATGTTCAGGAGCTTTAATTAGTCTCACTAGTTGGGAATATGCAGGGAGAAAGGTTAAGGCAGCAAATCAGGCTAATTACAGGATGGAGGTCCCAGGAGTTCAGATCAAGCAATCTTCCCTGGCCCTAATCTCTGAGAAAGAAGCTGTTACTGCCGTGCTGTCTCTGCCAGTGCTGCAGGGCTGCCGATTTTCAAGCCAGGCACGCAATGACTTCCCCAAGGGCCGTTCTGCCCTGGGTACCTGCAAGGCAGGTCAAGCCACAAACCAGGGTGAGCTGGGTCAGAAATTAGAATTTCCCCTCAATGCTTTTGGGTGGTGATAGCAGTAGGTCCTAGGTCTCTGCCAGAGCACTCACAGATCTGCAGTCTATAAATCTATACTGCTACACTGGGGGTTCTTCAGGCTCCTACACTGTGCCCCAACTCCTCTCTCAGCAACTTCATATGCAATCACCTCTTCACCGCAATTTCCCATCACTGTGAAAGTTCTCTCACACCTTTCCCCCCTCCCCAGCTGCTATTTGTGGCAGGCTATATTGTCAGCATACTGATATTTCTGGTGTTATATAAATTAGTGCCCAAAATACTAGAATTAAAATGTCACGGGTGAAGTTGTGCTAAAACAGGCAGCTGTGGTACCAAAACATCCAACTATCAGAAGCAAATTGATAGGAGTACAAATGATGTGGAGCAAAAAGGCTGGCACACATAGAATCATAGAATCATTTAGGTTGGAAAAGACCTTTAAGATCATCCAGTCCAACCATTAACCTACACTACCAAGTCCACACTAAGCCAATCAAGGGTAGACTAGACTAAACCATGTCCCCAAGTGCCACATCTACCCATTTTTTTGAACACTTCCAGGGATGGGGACTCCACCACCTCTCTGGGCAGCCTGTTCCAATGCTTGACCACCCTTTCCGTGAAGAAATTTCTCCTAATTTCCAACCTAATCCTCCCCTGGTGCAGCTTAAGCCCATTTCCTCTTGTCCTATCACTAACTACTTGGGAGAAGAGCCCAACACCCACCTCACTACAACCTCCTTTCAGGTAGTTGTAGAGAGCAATAAGGTCTCCCCTCAGCCTCATTTTCTCCAGACTAAACAATCCCAGTTCCCTCCGCTGCTCCTCATAAGGCCTGTGCTCCAGACACTTCACCAGCCTTGTTGCCCGCCTCTGAACACGCTCCAGCACCTCAATGTCTTTCTTGTAGCGAGGGGCCCAAAACTGGACACAGTATTCCAGGTGCAGCCTCACCAGTGCTGAGTACAGGGGCACAATCACCTCCCTGCTCCTGCTGGCCACACTATTCCTGATACAAGCCAGGATGCTGTTGGCCGCCTTGGCCACCTGGGCACACTGCTGGCTCATGTTCAGCCAGCTGTCTACCAACACCCCCAGATCATTTTTGGCCAGGCAGCTTTCCAGCCACTCTTCCCCAAGCCTGTAGCATTGCATGGGGTTGTTGTGACCCAAGTGCAGGACCCGGCACTTGGCCTTGTTAAACCTCATACAGTTGGCCTCGGCATATTACATAGCAAGTAATTCTGCAGCCTGAAACAAATTTTAGAAGATCAGTTGCATGAGAACACTTAAGGGAGCTCACCAGATACAGTGTAGAGGCTGTTTCAAGGGAATCTGGCTTGGTCCATATTGGTCCAAACAGAAAAATAAAACCCCAAATGAACAACCCCAAATGAAAACCCAAAAGCAAAACAAAATTGCAACTCCAAACCCAAAGACCACTCCCTCAAATCTATAAAACAATTAGGTTGAAACAGTGTGTAGAAGAAAGATTCAGCAGGAAAGGCTTGACTAGTAGTAGACTGGGAATTTGAATAGTGTGTTTCCAGAATTTTTCTCAAAGATTTGTAAACTCCCATGTTTTAGAGTTTATTTTGTTCAGAGGAACATGGTTATAATGTAAGTCATAACTGTATGTGGGTTTTTTGATAATTTCATACATCGTATGTGGACATATCTCCACTGGGATTTTCAGTTGATGAGGTTTTTCCCAGAAAATTACTCCCCTCACCTAGCCCCCATGAATACACTGGTTATGTTTTTCTCAAACTGGAGAAAGTCTCATTAATTTCTGTTTTTCTTGACATACCCAAATCCCGTAAATGACTTTTACAAGATCAAAAGTTGTTAAAGTACTTGACTGGCATCAACACTGGAGTGCCCTACTCAGGAACTGAGGAGACATTTTATAAGGTTTTCACCCTTCCAATGTTTTTATGGTTTGAAATATGAGGGTGTCATTATGTGATATGTTGTCTTTGGCAGCAAAGCTGGCTTGAAAGTTCCCAAGATCCATGACCAACTTACTGCCCCTCAGATGTGTTAGTAAATGCTTATGGTTCTGTGCACCAAACTGGCATAACTCGGATGGTCTGGTGTCAAAATAACCATTCAGATCTACCCAGTACTAAAAATCAAACTGTTTTGAACGATGGGGTAATGTAGGGTACAAGACGTGAGCTTTGCTGCTGAAACACAACATAGTATCTAACAACAACAAGAGAGTGTTGTCCCACTTGAATAATTCCACTTGTGCAGCTGTGTCCCCAGTCTTTGACAGGACCAACCCCGTGTATCCTGATATTAATGGACTTATTCCCATCATGTAGTAAGAGTAAGGTTTGTATATAAGTATGTATGTTTGTATGTATGTAAGTTTGTATGTAAGTAAGAATAAGGTTTGTATATATATTTTAGTCTAGTCTACCCTTGATTGGCTTAGAGTAGACTTGGTAGTGTAGGTTAATGGTTGGACTGGATGATCTTAAAGGTCTTTTCCAACCTAAACAATTCTATGATTCTATGATATAGGAAAAATATATTTACTGTAACCAATTTGTACTTGGTGGGTAAGGAATTATCTCCAATAAAAAGGTTTCTTCCTGTTGATTCATCTCATGTCAGGTTGCTGTTAATTTCATAGAATCAAAATTACTTGTTTATTTCTACATACATATAGCAAAAAAAAATCCAGTAGATGCTTGCTTTTTCACTACTGTAGATTTTAACTCCTTTGTTTTTTTTACAAAAGAAAGTGCGTGTTCAACCTGGTACAGAATGATATTTAAATGTTGTGGGAGAAGGGAGCTTTTAATTCCCAAAATATTCTGGAGTATTACTATAGCTAGTCTAATAATCCAGTATTTAGAATAAACCTAATATAATAAACCCTATACAGTTTATGTTTGTTTAAGCTATGCTTACTTAAATTATTGTAAAGCAGAATACAAATGTTTGTTAATTAAGTGTAGCACATTACTATTAACGCTTGTTACATTTCACGGTGTAGTAGGTGTGGGTAGTGTTTTCTGGATCTACAGGAAGGAAGTGTCGTGGTTTAACCCCAGCCAGCAACTAAGCACCACGCAGCCGCTCGCTCACTCCCCCTACCCCGATGGGATGGGGGAGAGAATCAGAGGAGTAAGAGTGAGAAACACTCCTGGGTTGAGATAAGAACAGTTTAATAATTGAAATAAAGTAAGATAGTAATGATAATAGTAACAATATAATAATAATAATAATAACAATATACAAAGCAAGTGATGCACAATGCAATTGCTCACCACCCGCTGACTGATACCCAGACAGTTCCCGAGCAGTGATCGCTGCTTCCCGGCCAACCCCCCCCAGTTTCTATACTGAGCATGACGCCATATGGTATGGAATAGCCCTTTGGTCAGTTTGGGTCAGCTGTCCTGGCTGTGCCCCCTCCCAGCTTCTTGTGCACCTGGCAGAGCATGGGAAGCTGAAAAGTCCTTGACTAGCATAAGCAGTACTTAGCAACAACTAAACCATCAGTGTGTTATCAACATTCTTCTCCTACTAAATCCAAACCACAGCACTATGCCTGCTACTAGGAAGAAAATTAACTCTATCCCAGCTGAAACCAGGACAGGAAGTGATTGACATCAAGCAGTCTAAAACTAAGCATGGACTCTGCAGCACCTTGTATACAATCAGGCAGAAAAACATGAGGATCTTCAGGACTGTGCAGCAGTCGAGATAAAGTAAAGAATAAAGAATATAGCCACTGCAAGAATTTTTAAAAATGCATTAGACATATTTCCCCTGCAATATTTTAATAGTCTTATGAATTCCTTGGTAATTTTATTTAAATATTTTAGTGCCATTTGTTTTAGTTTGTTTTTCACGTTCCTAATACTTTCACGATCAGGTGCTGAGCAATGGGGATAATTGGAGATTAGTGGTGGACTGCTAGTGTTAATGCACCGAGTTATAATGAGGTATCTGCAGTTTTTCCAGTGTGTAACAACCAGTTGACCCTGTAGACTGTGGTTAATGTAAAGCAGAACTGTGCATTTGGTGGCCATCAGCAGCTATGTGGGGGTGGCGTTTTACCTAGTGGATGTAAAGATAAAATATTTTTCCATTCCTCTGCGATGTTTGTGTTACCAAATTATTCAGAAAACTGTTTGCCTGAGCAGCCTGTTGTCGTGCATTGTTTGACACACTCCAAATGGCAATTATTTACGCGATTTAATCAAATATACAGAAATTTTTGTTACTGAGCAGGTTACAAAACAAAACCCCTGCACACTTTCTACCCAGCCTGGGGAAGGGGCAGGATGGGGATTAAGGGGTTTTCCTGCCCTTCTTCCAACGTGGCCTTGTGTCCCACAGGGAAGTGCCTCCGTTTCCCGCAGGGAACTGACGCCGCATGAGGGCATAAAGGACATCTGTATATCCGTGTCTCAAGAGCGTGCACCGGTCTGGGGAAGCAATCAGCTCTGCCGTTCAAACTGCGATTGCATCCACCCTTGTCTGCTGTGCGGATCTCTTGGTCACTGGCTGATCTTGAAGTGGCCTTGCTAAAAGCACTCCCTGCCATTTCTAAAGGAGATAAATCTACCTAAAACACTGGGAAGCAGATGCGCTCCTCTGCTTGAAGGTGAGCGCTTGACCTGAAGATCTCAGAGGTCCATTGAAACAGATGGTGCTGGGTTTCCAGACACAGAGCTGCAGCTCCTGAAGCACGGCAGTGCTGTGCAGTCCCAGCACCCTGTGGTGCCCAGCCCTGGCCCACAGATTCATGAGGTCTGTGTTTGGGCCTGCAGGACTCGGGGAGGGTGGGGTGCCTCGTGGGGTGATCACCAGGCTCACCAAGATGGGCTCCACGAAGAGCAGCAGAAACAGAACTGTGTCTGAAGAGACCCATTTGTCCAGAGCTTGGACAAGTGAGTCATGGCTAGACCCCTCTGCTGGAGACGAGTGTCTATTCTCTTTGACAGAATTCATCTGGATTTACCCTTGAGATTAAGAAACAGAAAAATCTGTAAGAATAAATGCTAAAGGATGGCAAATTGTAAAGGTTGGTAGAGATTTTGAGAGATTAAGCATTTTTATATGCTGATTTCTCTCACTTAAAAGTTTGTAACAACAAGTTTTAAAACTTTAATTAAGCAGTTAAAAACCCCTGGAATAGCAAAAACATATTTAAAATTTATAAGTACTGGTGCATGCTGATGGACCACATAATTTTCCTCCAGATCTTAATTTCTGGAAAATATTAGGTTTTTAACTTTTATCTTTTCTCTGACTAGGAATTATTTTTTTCAGGGATGGAAAGCGTTCTTCCCTGAATCTCTCATCACAAAGCAGATGTTCCTGTTGGTTACAATTTCCCAGGCAGTGAAAGACCAGTGGCGAACTGCCAACTACCATGTCAGAGCCCCACGCCGTTCCAGCCCTCCAGCTTCTGAACTCACCATAACCTACATGCAGTGCTCTGTGGAGGAGGACCGCACAGCTGATACGATGATGCAGGTACAGCTTTTCTGAGCACCCCTTTCAGAGGATGGTAATTCTGTTTCATGGCAGCCTTTGTGGTGTCAACATTGTTTTCAGTTGGCATCAGAACAAAACCAGAACCTCTTGAATGTTTTCCTGAAATGATTGGTTTGAGATGAAAAATCTTGGGTTTTCAAACTGGACTGCCATCAGAAGTGACCAATAGCCTTGCATCTTGAATACCTCCCTGATTAAACCTTCACCAAAAGAGACATGTTTTCTGCAAAATGTTTTGGCTCTGACAAAGCAGCATATTTTGATGAGATTTCATTTAATAGAAATGTTCTGACCAGCTCCAGATGCATACTTTAGATATGCATAGATAGTTTCAATTGCCTAGAAAGAGCCACCTAGTAGACAGAGAGGATTTGCCAAAAGCAATTATATTTTATCTCAGTTTGGTTTCAAACCATTTGTGACCATCCAAGATCACACTTTGGTAAAACAAACAGATGTGGTCCAAACTGCAGCAAGAAGCTAAACTGCAAAAGACAAATACATCTATATGTTGTTTGTGTTGCAGTGAAAATTAATATTATGCTGCTAGAGAATTCTGTCCACATCTGTAGCAAATAAAAAAGAGAGAGAATTATAGGATATTATATTCTGAGGAGCAATGTGACCAGTGAGGCAGAACTTGATCCACAATTGCCAAGTTACAACCTGATAATACACCATCAATTCTGAATGATACCGATCCAGGATGGTGCTTCATAATCTAAGCAATTCCTTCAAACAATTCAGCAAAGTTCCAAGATCTACTGTATCGAAAGCAGCAGAAAGATCCATCAGCAGTAGTACTGTAATTTAACTTGAATCAGCAGCTGGTGATAAATCATTTGTGACCTTAAGTAAAGCAATCCCAGGACTGTGGTACTCCCTGAAGCCAGACTGAAACCTCTCATATAATCCATTCCAAGATAAAATTGCTGGTAGTAAAAGGGCAACCACTTGCTTCATCTTTCCCTTTCTCACATCCTAAAAAAGAGTGCTAGTCCCGTTATCACTAGGTAGAACAGAAATCTGCAATGTAAGCGAGGGAAAGCTTTCACCGCTTCTGATAACAAAGAACAGCTGCAAATTTCAGCAGATCAGGAGACTTGCAGAAAGCAAAGAGTCATTAGCCATGTTAACTATAAATGAAGCAAAGCACTGAAAGACTGTCCGCGAGCAGCCATATGGGCCAAGAGTCAAAACCAGGAGTAATGGAGCATGATTGCTTTCCCAACTGTGTGATCTCAGCAAGAAGCAAATACAAATGTATAACACTTGCAGATACAGGCACTGGTAGCATAATTACCAGCCGTAGTGCTGAACAGTCGCAGCTGATTAGAAATTCACTCTGTACTCACTGAATTCCTCACAGGAGGCAGATGAAGGGTTGTGCACAAGGAGTGATTTGTGGTGCAAAATGTGATCAATAGCACAAAATAAGGCTTCAGGTCTGGTTTTCCTTATTAATAACGGGACAAGAAAAAGTAGATCTGGCTGGATCAAAAGCAATGTGCTAAGACTCTACAACAGCTCGGTGCTTCAGGAGATTAATTTCTGGACTAAACAGTCTTTGAAATAATTCAACGTCACGAACTGCCGTCTTCACCTTAGTCAAGTCCTGTGATCACCAAGGCAGATAAATAAAGCACAGGAAACTGAGGATGAATCAGGAGCTTCACAGACTGATTTGTTTTTTAAAAGGAAGGAAACAAGAAGAGGAAAAAAATGACAATTTGTAAAAGATGGTTAGGTGGATAAATTTTATGAGATTAATAAAATAAACGTTGGTTCTCGCATTTAGTCTGGTTGTCTTGGAAGACTTTGGTGGGTTGATCAGAACACTGTATAATCCTAGTAGAGGTAAATATGAGATATACAAGAAAAAATATAAATTTTGATCCCTATCAAACAAGTACAGATATCAACACAGGACTAACTTGACTCTGCCTTTAATGCAGGCCATCTTCTAGGAGACTCATTACAATACACTTCTTCCAGTTAGTTGCCCAAATAGTGTCAGTGGTTCACTGTCTCACTTAGACTAGTGTTGAAGCTAAAACCCAACCACATCTCATGTTAAATATAGTGGAAATACAGTAAAGAAACAGAGAATAGAAGAAAATACCACCACTCCTAAAGAATCACCGGTTTTATAATGACTGCATCTCGACTGTACTTTTAATGATCTGGGTCTGAGACTCCATTAGTGTTTAATAAATAATGATGATGATACCCTACCTGCACAATGCACGCGAAACTCCCATTGATGTCGATGAGAGTTCTCGGCACAGACTGATGGCAGGATACTCCTGTGACAGAGACGAATTTTCCATTAGAACAAAATGAGTAAGACCTGTCTCAGTCAGCAGAATTCACAGCAACAATAGACATTCCTCGGGGGCTCAGTGAAAGATGCCCGTCCTGGGTGGTTGAAAGCAAATTGGGTGGGAAGCAGTGAGGCAGACTTGGGCAGCCACAAAACCAATTTAGGCTGAGGTAAAATTGCCCTGATATAAAAAAATCCATGCAATTATATCCATATTTAATTTGTATCATCTGGAAATTGTGACTTTCTTTCTCATCACGCCATAGGGGAAATTGCTTTTTTTTTGGTTTTTTTTCTATGAAGGCAAAGGATGAGATTAATATTGGGGGAGGAGGAGAAAGGATGTGGATCCATTGAAGTACCTTTTTAAAAACCACCTTTTATTTAGAGTAGATAAAGGAAAAATGAAATGCCATTTTGGTAAACAACAGAAAACCATTACCCACACAGAAATTTGGACAATGAGCCAGACCATTCAGTTGGATGTCTTTCTTCAAGGATTTTGTAAAAAATACAGAGACAAGGGACTGATGTGAAGCCAGCTTTGTGTGAGACAGAGAGGCAGCTAAGCACAACAGGGGCGCAGAGAGAAAGCTCTTATAGTGTGGTCTTGAGAAGAAAATGAGAAAGGAAAGCTTTTGGCAAGGGGTTGGCTGAAAAGACCCGAATCTGTAAGCCAAGAAAAAGTGTCTCTGCTATTTTGGCATTAATTTTGTTGTGGAAAAGGGATGTATTTTCTGTAAATAATGAATAGTGCCTGATTTTGTTATCAGCTTCTCTTGGAAGACTGCATATTTTGCTTGACCATTTGAGTCAAAAGAAGTAACACTTTCTGCCATCAGATCAGTGAAAAAAAAGGAAAAAGGGAAAAGATAAGAAAACACAAGTAACTCAATTACCTTTTTGTTAGATGTTTAATAATAAAAGACTGATGCTAAGTGAACAAGTATATTTTCAGGAGCAAACCCGTAATTATTAGAACACATGCCTTAGAAAAACAGGTTGAAAGGATGAACTTGGTTAGGGGAATACCTTTGCTCCAGTCTTTACATTATATTAATGATCCCAACCAAAAATCACATCCTAGAATAGGCCATTAAAAGGACACAGGAAAACATCATCTACTTAAGTGAAAAATCAAAGCTGGAAATAGTTATAAGCAAGAGGGATGACAAATTTTTCCTGTCAGCAAAATAAGTAAAATATACCAGAAAACTTTTTTTGGTTGTTTTTTTCCACGTTAGAATATTATGTAAAGGTAATGCACAGTATAAGGTCAGGATTATTTGCAATTCCCGTTGTTTTATAATAACTGGTTTTGGATGTGCAAAGCCGAGGTATCTACCTAGTAAGTGTGCATTTTCAAAATGCAAGACTGACAGTTCATGTCTCTTTACAATTGTGCAAATTGGGCACCCAAAACCCAGAGCAGTGTTTCAAAATTTTGGTCTGGATTTCTGTAAGTGCTACTAGAAACTTGTACTTTTTATTTAATAATATCGTCGGCTTTTATTGCTCTAAAAAGTGATCCCAACAGTTTGTTTTACTCTCATTACAGCTTTTACATGGCACAGTGCAAAGAATGTAAATATTTGTTGAGCTACTTATTGGTGCAAATGGAAATGTGAAAATATTTATTGCTGAAACAAAAGTACAATCTGTATTACTTAATTATGATAATCTAGGGAAATTATTCTTGTGTAATGCCATATAAAGTAGTAAGAGAAAAAATAGCTGGCTGTTCTTTTCTGTTGCTTGCCTCAAATAGATCCAGGTAAGATATGCATAAACTTGTAATTTCATGTTGAATTTCTTATTTAAGCTATATTTTGGAAAAGTATAGTACTTTGAAATGCAATCACTATTCCTTGTGCTGGGAGAAGCACTGCTGAAGTGATGGGAGAAGTTACAGATTTCAGTGTAATGTCATTTAAATTAATCTCTGAAACTGTAGGGATTTTTATTTGTATATTTGTACTTTTTAACCCTTTTTGACATTAGGGTCATGAAGCTGTTTTCTAGACGTTAGAAAGTTTTGAACAGAACCAAGTTATTTCTAGTCCTTCTGGCTGTGAAGATATCTTCTTAATATAAATAATTACTGTAACTAAGTTTATGGAGTATGTAACCCTTGGGGCTGTAGAACTCATTACATTTTGTGTAAATATATATAGATTAGGCTTGCCTAATGTGAAATTTTGAAATATGCATTTAATGTCAATTCTTGCTTTGGAACAACCAACTGGAGAAAATAAATTATTATGGCTTATAGAATTTGCAAGGTGTTTCATCAGGCTTACGTGGCAGGGAGGATTGCCAGCTCTAAAGCTTCAAAGGGCTTTCTGGGGGAAAACCCCACACTTGAGCAATAGCAAAAAATACGCAGTGTGGTTTTCTGTGGTGCTCTGTGCATTTTTGCTTTGATGGATAGCTAATAGGAGAGACAAGTGCTGAACTTCCCTGTGGCTGGAGCAATCCTAAGGGCTTTGCCTCTTTGGCTGCTTTGGTGTCCAAACGATACCTGAGCTCCTGCCAGTCCCTTTTGTGGGGACTGACAAGTCTCCTCCACCTGGCTGTGTACTTCTGTGATCCTTCAAGGAACTTAATATCCTTGATACCTCTAACACTGCATTAGAAGTGACCTAAGCAGGCAAAAAGATTCACAAGTTACTGAGGGGGAGGCGGAAGTCAGACATGCAAACCAGGTAAACTCTGTTTCCTTGGGAGGCCAGTTGAAACAAGTATTTTTCAGTCCCAGACAGAAAGTGGTGATGCTTCCTAAGGCTGAGCATCAGCTCCCTAAGGAAAATTGACACCTCCTCTTTCCGGCTTAAACTCTGTCCTGGTGCTGTCTCGCAGTCACTTCAAGCTGAGTTGAAACCAGGCTGCTCTGGAGAGCCCTTTCTTCCCCCTGCTGCTTTCCTTGCGTTGGGTCTACAGACGTTTCGTTTGGTGTATGTTCTCCGTTAGAGCTGCAAATCTTACCACTGCAGAGTGAGAATGAGCTGATGATGGCTTCCTGCTCTGCAAGTTATTTTGCTTTGTTTTAAAAATGTTTGGGTGTAGGGATTATTTTGAAGACAACTATTTTTTTTTTTTTTTTCAGTTTTCACATCTTCAGTTTGGCACTAGGAAGAAGTCAGCTGAGTGAGTTATCTTCTCTGTGGTTTCCAAAAGGTTTACAGACCTTATTTAGCTTCCTCTGAACGGTGTGGAAGTGCCCATGAGACTGCTGTACTGGAAGACCATTGACTTCAACAGAAGTTGGATTGTGCACTGAATTAACATAATTAGCAAATTTTGGGCAAAATTCTGATCTCTCTTGAATAGCCATAAATTTGAGAACATCCCCTTTTACTTCAGTAAGTACTCTGGTAGAGGAAGTGAGAGGCTAGACGAAGACGAGCCAGTCTCCAGTGCTGCGTATCTCACTGAACACTGAAATCGCTGGCTGCTGTCACCTGATGGTGCCTCTCCCCAGGTCCTCAGTCTTCCTCCCTCAGAGTGAGCAACTGGCCTCAGCATGAATTTTGGTACATCCAACACAGAATACAGCCTAAATACAACCCTTCTCCAGTTCCTTGAGATGCACTTTATCCCTGTGGTAGGTGTTTAGCTTCAAGGCAACGTTGTCTGAGGAAGATCTCGGGGTCCATTTACTTTTCCCACATCTGTATGTGTGTGTATGATTTGGATATATTTTGTGTTTAAAACTCCAGTACTGTACCATCGCTACGTGTTTACCTCAGCACAACTAGTGTGCATTCATTACATGAGATAAAAACCAGAGCTTTTTCAGTGAAGACACATCCAGACCTTTCATGTATTGTTTGTCCAGAAAGTTAGTGTCATCCCAGCACAGTTGTGTTTTCCACCTGATTTTCTGCCTGTGACTGCTGGACAGAAGAGAAAGGCGATCCAGCTTTGCTCTTGTTCATTTATGCTAAACAAGAGGGCTAAGTTCTGTTTTCTGGCCTTTGCTTTTGTTTTACTGACTGTCCTTTCACACCTGCTCTTTTACCCCACCCTTTCATTTCTTCTTGCTCTCCTCTGCTCCTCCAGTGACAGTTCTCTGGTGCAGGAGCAGGCAGTCACAGCTCTCCTGCAAGGCTCTGTCTGCAGTCCCCAGTTGGGATGTGTGCCAGCTGCAGAGCGGGGACAGTGGGAACATTTTGGGGGGGGTGTCACAGCTGCAGTACTGCAGGTGGTTTTCCTGCCTCTGGGCTGGAGCTCGCAGCCACTTCATCCTGCCTTTCCCTGGGCTTCACCAAGCTCCCGAGGGATCTGCAAGCAGAGGCCTCACCCAAAATTGTGAGAGAAGTGACAGTCACCATCTTTCTTTTGGACCATCCGATTTCAGTCGCATTGCTTGCAATGAAACATTGTAAGAGCTGGGGCGTGAAACTATAAATAACATTTACAATTTCTTTTTCTTCATTTGTATTTAAGAAACATATTTATTACATAAACTCTTGCTACTTTCTAGCAGTAATTCTACAGCTATGTTTGCAGTAGCAGCTCCCCTGTTACATTACTGCAATTATAATAAATTATTGAAGCATAAGCCTAAATATATACCTAGCCTACTCTTTCAATTTTAATTCCAATTTAAATATTTTATATAGTTTTCCTATAGATTCTTCATTGATGGCTAGTAATTGCACCACCACAGAAAATATAGTTTTGTTTTGAAAGATGCTTTTGGAAGCTGTTCCAGGGCTGTTAATTATTCAAGGCAAAGAAACAAGTTAGGATTGTCTGCCTTCAATATGTCAACAGGATAAAAGGGAAACAGTGTTTGTATCAAGAAGGGTATACTAAGCCCAGTCATAAATTTGATACTGTAAAGAGGGAAAAGCTAGGGGCATGCCTAAGATGTGTTACGAATATCTGGTCTTCAATGTAGAGGTGAACTTCTGTGGTTAGAGCTATTTTATTGACTAGCTGAATTCTAAATTGGAATAGCAATAGAAAAATAATTGGTGTCACCCATGTTCCCAGCCCTACCCCCTACCTTTCCCAGTTTTCTGATCAAACCGTATTTCTTCTTTCCTTTGATATGCCTTGTCCTTTGCTGTAATTTTTAATGACAACTTTAGTCATAGTTATAATTTACTAATCATGTGGTGAAGGGCAGCAATAGTGATGTAGCAGCAGATTATGTAAATCAAAAAGAAATTATTTTTGTGTCAATACGGTGTTTGTTTTCCTTTTCTTTTTTTCCTTACTTTTTGATTTTTTGGGTTTTTTTTTGGTTTTTTTAAGAATCTGTACCTGCTGAGTAATACATTTCATTGGCAGTTATCCAGCATGGGGGCTCAATTTCCATTGTAGGCTTCAGATGGGAAATGGCAGGTCTCTGCTTGTCTCTTCTCCCCCAGCTTCTTTTGTTCTACTAGCAGCAAACTCCCAGTAAGTTTGTAAAAGAAAAATAATCTGGATTTTTTAATTGCCTTGTACTGAACTATAGAATTAAGCTTTATACGAAAATAATAATTAAAACATGTAATGGGAAACACAATTTTTACAAAGACCTGAATTCTGAAAGTTGTCATGAATTTTCTAGATATAGCCTAATGGAGAAAAAGAATAATTTTGCTTAAATTCTGATCTCTGTCACAGGAATGATACATCTTAATAATATGAGTTTTCTTTTTAATTAGCTAATGTTTGGTGTATAAATTAATGTTGCGCAACTAACAAACCCAAGAATTATAATACCTCTCCATGAAAAACTGGGTACAACAGTTAGGTGTGTACTGAAGTATGCATGGCTATGATACATCATTATCTGACAACAAATTTCTATTTTAGTAAGTGGTTACTTAATTTCATACATGAAACTATTTTTAGTTTAACTCCTTGTTGGTCTCAGGAATTTTGTTTTATAAAGCTTTCTTTACAGAATGATAAGGAAGCAATGGGGTAGTGTGGGAAACAGCTTTGCAGTTTGGTGAAACTTCAAAACTTTTCTTATTCCACAAGATAAAATCACAACTTTTTGAGGATGAGAGAGAGGATATGGGATTAGAGTGCTCCAGCAGGGAACCTGGACTGCAAGAGAACCAGACTCCTGACTTGGGTCTTTTTAAGGGACTTGGATTTCTGTGGCTGTTATAACCACTAGGCTATTCTCTTTCCTGTCTCTCTCTCCTATTTTGATCAGAAATTCTGTCCTGGAGCAAAGAAACCTTTCCCAATGAAAGTTTCATCTGAAATAGTGCACTTCTGTGAAAAGTTGCAATTTCAATACATTGGCATTTTTGGCAGAGTTGACCAGCGCTACCCATGATTACATATATATAAAATCAAGTATCCAGTGCAGTAAGTAGCTGAGTAATCACATAGTTGTTAGCTAAGACTTTATTTTATTATATTTTGATGTATTACTTCTTAATAAATTGGAACTTATAACTGATGTATTGCTTAATAAAATTCAAACCTGAAATTCAAACCTGAAATTCAACACATTTATGGGAAACAGGCTATGGGTAATCCTCAAGCTAAAGCTACTTAAATGTGTGCTATACTGGATCTACCTTATTTTCCCACAGAAAGTTACTGCCCCCACCCGAGTTGTATTAGGAGTGAGTTAAAGAAGAAAAAATTCTATGATAAATGCAGCTAGCAATACTGTGATGGCAGTGTGAGTTTTGTTCCTTTTCCGTTAACCCTCTGTATGCATTGGCCCTTTACTGTTCAGTTCCAAAATTAGATAGTACTTTTCCTGGGAGGATTTTTATGCTCATTAATCATAACATTGACCTTAACAGCTGAAGGGGTCCAGTCATTTGTTTATAGACAAACTCACAAAGGTATTACAATGCTTAACTACGAAAGCTAAATCTCAGCTAGTGTGATACGTAGAAACCAAGATAAAGTTGTTAATATGACATTAAGAAAAGGCTTTGATGGAATCAAAGGGAAGTGGTTTCACCTCATTTGGGTATGTACTTTTGTTGAAATGATGATGAAAAGACTCAAACTATATCTTCTGTTCATTAATACTGTTTTTTGTAATAAACCCTTTAATCCTGGAAAATACCTTTTTAAATTATTTTGATGAGGGATGATATGAAATCTAAGCAGATGCTGCTCTTTCTCTACATGTTGTATATATCCTAGTTCAGAGCATACTCAGGCCAATACTGCAGGAGGCTTTCTGAAAAATAGATGCTTAGAGACTCAATCTGGCTGCACTCTTATGCCAAAAAGGAATGTAATACACTCCATTTTTGTTTTAACCCTTCTCTTTGTCTTTTAATTTCCCTATAAAATATCAGTCTTGCACAAGCAAATTATATAGGGAAATCCCATACCAATACCATCTGCTTAAAGACATACTGCATGTTACTTTAAAAAGTACATGGAAATGGAGTCAACTTTCTGAAAGAAAGAGCTTTCCCTCCCATTGCACATTTCTTTCATCGTTGCTGTGATTCCTGTGCAACGACTGGACCTGCAAGAGGACTGCGCCTTTACATAAATGGAATTTTTTAGTTCATAGTCAAGAAGAACAGAGATCACTGTGAAAATAAGTGAATGCTTAAGTGGGCTTGAATTTCAGTATTCATGGATCCTAAAAGTCATCCCCAGTACAATGACCTTTGCCTAATAATTGTATAGCTATACAGTTTTTTTAATCATTTAAATGCATTATAAGAAATAGGCACATGTACTGCAGCCACAAGCACAATAAGCATCAACAGCAAAACCACATTTCTTACAGCTTTCCCTAAAGTACCATTCACCTTTTTCCCTCAGACCCCCAAAAAACCATTTACCCATCTCCACTAATTCCGTCAAACACAGAAGCTGTCAACTGAGAGCCCTGGCTGCCAACTCTGCTAAAAGTTTCCTGGTGCCCCAGTTGCAATGGGTGATAGCCCTCCACAGGCTTCCAAGGGAAATGTGATCATTTCTTGCCCATCCTTGTGTTCTCAGCACCATCCAATTAACAGTGGACACCAACCAGCAAGGATATCCAGCAGTGAATATTATTGCTAAGCCAACTGAGCACCTGCTGGTAAGGTTTCCTTGTTTTCCTCTGCACTCTAAATGCTCTCATTGTTTATTCATAGAGTCAAAGATTAAAGCCAGAAAGGACCACTGTGATCATCTAACCTCTAATCAGAAACTTTTCCAATTTTTCAACTTTGTCATTTGCTTGCTGACATTAGATATGGATGCAGAACACAGTTTATAGAGACCCATTTAATTTTCCACCATACTTCAGTCTTCTGGGCTTGTTCAGGTAACCTGGTTTCTTGTTCAGCTGTCTCTGTAACAGATTTTGCAGGACTGATCTCTGCCGTCCAGGCCAGTTTTGAGCTCTGCCTTGGAGCGCTACCTCAGCTACCTCAGCTACCTCAGAGGTCCCAATGTGACAACTTAGCTGTTTAAGAGATGTAGAGATCCTGCTACCAGAACTCAGAATCAACCAGCTCCACTGACATTTGCCTAAATTGGTCAGGTTTACATCTGAAAACTTAGAAAAACTGGCATCTTGAGTTTTTCATACAGCTTTTGTCCTCTCTCTCCTCCTTTCCTTTTTGGCTTTGTTTTTTTTCCAATACAGCAATGTCACTGTCAGTGTCAAAAGTGAAATGTATTTCAGAGGAGTCTGAGTTTCCCTAGTGGTAGGTGTCCAGAGTGCCTCAACAAACAAAGCTTGAGGAGGAGACCAGTGAAGAAAAATTACATGGGTTCAAAGAGTTCCTAGAAACACAAGCACTCTGCACACCCCAGGCTGGCATATCCTTGTTCTTAGGTTGGCTAATTAGGGCTGGAACAATGTTCTTTTAGCACACATCTAATTCCTTGATGTGAACTGGATTGTATCTGGATGATTCTGAAACGGCACAGAGTGGAGATGTGACTGTTGGCAGCCCTCTGTGTAGACATATCTTGAACTGCTTTATTGTATACTTAATTCTGGTAGGTCAAAGACTATCTTGAGTAATTCTGTATGTCTATATATATAGACAGGTGTTACTGATCTGAGTATGGCATCTTAAATAAAAACCACAGAATATCCTTCATACCTGATTTTTAATTGTGGGTCATGGTAACTGAGTGATAGAGAATCTTAGCTGTTGATAGTGTCCTAGTATGTTTTACTGTCCGTGACAAGTTCAGGCAAACACTGAGCTGAAACAAGTTCAGGACTCATTCATGAAAACAGGTCTTTACAGACACAGCTTATGGAAGTCCACGGTGGAACAGATATCCATGGAGGACTCCATGCCAGAGCAGGTGGGTGCACCCTGAAGGAAGCTGCAGCCCATGGAGAGCCCATGCTGGAGCAGGCTCTTGGCAGGAACTGCAGCCCAGGGAGAGGAGCCCACACAGAAGCAGATTTTATGGCAGGACCTGCAGCCTGTGGGGGACCCACACTGGAGCAGTCTGTTACTGAAGGACTGCAGCCTGTGGAAGGGACCAACGCTGGGGCAGTTCTTGAAGAACTGCAGCCTGTTGGAAGGACCCATGTTGGAGTAGTTCATGAAGGACTGTCTCCCGTGGGAGGGACCCCACAGTAGAGAAGGGGAAGAGTGCAAGGAGGAAGGCGCACCAGAGGCAAATGTTATGAACTGACCACAACCCCCATTCCCCATCCCTCTGCACTACTCGGTGGGAGGAGGGGGGTAGAAGACTTATGAGTAAAGTTGAGCCTGTTGAGTGGGGGAGTGATAGGGTGGCTTGGTGGGTACCTGGAGGCCAGCCAAGGTCAACCTGCCACAACCAAAAAGGTGTTTTGAATGTAGATAGAGCTACATTAGCAAAGTCGTGTTTGGTGCCAAAGCGGCAAAGCTACCTTCCTTTACCAAAACACACCAATAGTCTAGTTTCACTGGTCTTTTTAAGGCTACAGGTCCAGTGGTATAGCTTCAGGGATGTAACTCTGATTGACACAGCAATGCCACAGAAGTCAGGCCTTGGTAAGCAACAGTGTCTGCTAAACTCACAACTCTCAGCTTTCACTGATTCTCTGAATCTCCTGGCTGAAGTTTGCCTAGTGATTAGCATATACAACTGGGAGTTGGGTTACCTAGGGCCTTTATTTCTAGCTAGGACATTGGCTTGCTGGGTGACCTTTAGTGAGACGTCTCAGGTTGTTCTGCCTCTTTTCTCTGCTGTACAATAGAAAAAAATATTTCAGCAGGGATGTGAAACAATTCATTAATATTTGTAAACCATTTGCTGATCTGTAGAATAAAGGTGTTCTACCTATGGATAATTCTCATCCTTGCCTTATATTAAAAGTGCCTTATTCTTGCCTTTATAATAAAAATGGAGATAAAACAAAATACTACTGCAAGGGGTAGTGAAAAATACCTTGGTTCTTGCCCAATGCTATATATGGAGTTTGTATGTATGTACTAAAACGATGAGAAACCTTAAGAAGAGGAGGATGCTACTTTTCTCCCTCTCTTGATTTCCAAAATATGTTTAAAAGCTGTAATATAAAGGGATGTTGTTTAATATCCTACTGTATATTATCACATAAATAAACACACTAAGGCTAATTGAAGCATATTAGTAATCTGTGAGAGTATCAAATATAAGGCTTCCCTATATCAACAGCACACTCAGAATTTTCAAGCAGAATTTTCATTCCAGCAACTATCTAATAAGATACGTTTTTTTCTTTTCCACCATATCCCATAGTATGGGTATTTTATTTGGTGCCCTGGTAGTTTCACCAAGACTATGTATTATGCTTTCAAATATTGTTAAAATTAGGTCTGACCATGAAGAAGATAAACATTCTAATGACATCCTATTTTGATGCCAAGACATCTTTAAATCTTTAAATATCACTCAGATATTTTTTGCTTTTTATGAGCAGGTACTTGAGGTGTAACCCGAAGTTGTTACCCTTCTGCCACCTGAGAGTCAGAGGCTGAATCCATGAGTCTGGGGTTGCTTGTTTCCTTCAGCAAGTCCTGAAGAATGACTTGTCTGCAAAAATGTTTTTCCCCTGCCATCATTTATTCTAGTTACAATGCTATTTCTTTTCTCTCTACAGATCTCACCTTGCTTGCTATATAATGGATCTTTTCATCATCAGCAGATGGATGGCAAACAAATGAGAAAGATAGCTGTCGTGGATAGCATTTGCAGAATCAAGCAGATGAGTATCAATCACCTTTGATTAGCCACAAAGAGAACTTACAAGTGGTAAAGGGGTAAATCAAGACATTTATTTCCTACCTCTTGTTGCTGTTTCCTGAAACAATGAACAGAAGAAATTAGCGTATTAGCACTTGAACTGTTTTGTAAGTCAGACACATCAAAAAGATTATTCTTAGGTACTCATGGATAACCTGTGTGTAGTGTACTGTGGCATTACTGTGGAGAACTCAAGAGGGAGAATGTAGGACCTTGGAAAAATGTTAGGAGCTTCTTTTATGTAAGATGGAAATTCACATGCTTTATTTAAAATTTTTGTAGCAAAATATACAGGTACATGTTCATCTGTCAGGCAAAACCCTCTGACTGCCAAGCAGCATTTGTATTTGATTTTAGTATTTGATTTTAAACTGTCATTATAACACTAGTAAAAGTAGTTTGTAAAAGCCAGTTTAAAGATTAGACTTCAGTAAATATACTGCCTTTCTGTCTGTGCTTTTCTAGTCCAAGATTCTTGTGGTGCATTTATATTCATATGTCTATCACATTGTTAATGAGTTTTCTTCTATAAATTGACCCTGACTGCTACTGTAAAATATAGCTTAAATGAAGTGTGTCTTTGAGACCAGGCTGATTATTAAAATATTAAAGTATATACATTGAATCATATGAAGGTCTTTATTGTTGATATTTCAAGACTAAATAGTTTTTTTGAAAGATGACCATTAATGAACAAACTTATGGTCCAAGATGTACTCATACAAAGCTCCCTCTGGATCTTATTTTTCACTGGCTTGCATCTTTTAGTCATTTACACATCTGCAAAATGGATTTAAAATAACATCACTTAACATAGAGTGTTTAACAAGCCTTTAACACTCACTTTACTTAAATACAGATGAGTGTTTAAGGTGCAAAACAGAGGAAAACTGCATCCATTGTCTTCTCTGTTGTCCTGGTTTTGGATGGCATAGAGTTAATTTTCTTCCTAGCAGCAGGCATAGTGCTGTGTTTTGGATTTAGTATGAGAAGAATGTTGATAAGACGCTGATGTTTTAAGTTGTTGCTAAGTAGTGCTGACACCAGTCAAGGACTTTTCAGCTTCCCATGCTCTGCCGGGTGCACAAGAAACGGAGGGGGCACAGCCAGAATAGTTGATCCAAACTGGCCAAAGGACTATTCCTTCCATACCATATAACGTCATGCTCAGTATATAAACTGGGGGGGAGTTGGCCGGGGAGCAGCAATCACTGCTCAGGAACAGGCTGGGCATCAGTCAGCGGGTGGTGAGCAGTTGCATCACTTGGGGTTTTTTTTCCCTGGGTGTTTTTTTCTCTCTCCTGTTGTTCTCCTTTTCAATACAATTTTTATTACTATTATCATTATTTTATTTCAATTATTAAACTGTTCTTATCTCAACTTAAAGAGTTTTCTTACTTTTGCCCTTCTGATTCTCTCCCTCATCCCACTGGGGGGGAGGGTGAGCGAGTGTCTGTGTGGTGCTCGGTTGCTGACAGGGGCTAAACCATGACATCTGTGAGACATAAACATGAGATGGTGGCAGAAATTAGTGTATACTGGGTGTAACCAGCAAGCTCAATTCTTGGTGGGAAAAGTTTATAAAAGCAAAAGAGGCTCCCTGTATAACTGTAAAAAAGAATGTATCTGGCTAAGTGTTTATGTACTCAAAAGAAATTCACACATATAGCACTGGAGATTCTTGCAAAAATATCTGTATGCCTGATTGTAGTTGGTCACAATGCCTTTATTAGGATTTTACCCTAGGTCCTTTTGTTTTTTTCCTACTGATTGTCACTCCAATACAAAACCTGTAAATTAATTCTTTAATTGCACAGTAGTCTGTATAAGTGAACAGAAAGTCAGTGTCAGTTATAAGTATTTCTGTCGATGAGAAAAAAATCTTAATAATATCTAAATGCATACACACACACACACATACACACATTCTGGTTTTTTACCCTATAAGTCTCAGTAAACTACTCAGCTACTAAGTACCATATAAGTTGCTTGAGATATTGTGACCAGATGGTTCACGGGGCTAGTAATGGATTATAGTGCTTTCTAGCTCCAGATTGCCAGTTCAAATCTGGGTCAGGTTGACACTGTCTGAAAATTATTACTGTTTGGTGGCTTATGTGAAATGAGTTGGAGACCTCAATATAGTTCCTAAAGGCTGGGTTAATATAACACAAATGTCACCAGATGATTGTTGGTTTCAGGGCTCAGGCTGAAGCACACTGAAGTCAGTGGAAAAACTTCCATTGATTTCAGAGGGTATTCAATTAGGTCTTAATTACGGAGAATGAACCCTTTGTGCTCTCGGAAGTGGTTATTTACAAGGGGGTGAAGGACACCCATGAACTGCTCCTGGGAGAAGTGTACCACTGCCAGCTAGGATAAAGCAGAAGGAGACACTTTATCTGTCCTTGTACTTCATGAAGTATGCAGGTATCAGATGGGACAATTCTTGACTCAAATGCACTAATCTTCCTGAACTTAGATAACAGTGCGCTTATTCTGGCAGAGAGTGGTAGAGAGTCAAAATGTCTCTGAAAGTTCACAATAACATTCTCTTGTTGAGCTCAGTTCTGGTCAACAGGTCAGACAAATGGCTCGTAAGTTTATCACAGATCATCTGCTCTCACCTAAGTATAATTTTGGTTTTGTTTGAACAGCAGACCTCCTTTGAACTCCACAGATGATGACCTGGCTTCAGTCTGAGGCATGTTTTGTCACCATCCAGGCTCCATTAGTGCAGCAATAAATGAGAAGTGGCTTGATCCTTGGGTATAAGTGCCATCATAGAGAAGAAATATTAGATATTAAAGACTCTGTAGTTTAACTGACTGGAAATTTAAACCATACAAGTTAAAGTGGGAAATGAGGCACAGTGTTATCACAGTAGTTGATTAACCAGTGGATCAAACCAGTAGCAAAAATGGAGGAATTGCCATTTCTATCTTCACATCAAGTTTAGATACATGTCTGAAAGATATGTATTAATCAGTCGTGCCACTGGACTGTGTCCAATAACACTGTTTGCATTGTGATAGTGATGTAGTATTATTACCAAGGGACCCAAAAAAGAGATAAAACTGAGCTACTAGTCTAGTGAACTACATGCATTTACCCATGCTTTCTGCTGTCTTTCGAGCTTGGTTCCTGGTCCTACTACAGTAGCACTCAAATACAACTGTGATTGCATACTTTCTGTACCCCATAATTTAAATGCATTCAAATTTCAAAGCCAGGTCTTGGCTGTATACCTGAGAACTTAATGTCTAGCTAATGATGTCCTTCTATGATAAGGTCACCTGAAGGGAAAGTGGTTCATGTAGGTTTTCTGGATTTTAGAAAGACTTTTGATACTGTCTCTCACAGCATCCTTCTGCACAAGTTGTCCGACTGTGAGATGAGCAGGTACAAGGTGTGCTGGGTGAAGAACTGGCTGAAGGGCAGGGCTTAAAGGGTTGTAGTGAATGGGGCTACATCTGGCTGGCAACCAGTGACCAGCAGTGTTCCTCAGGGTTCAATTCTAGGGCCAGTTCTGTTCAATATCTTCATCAATGATCTAGACGCAAGAGTTGAATGGACCATTAGCAAGGTTGCTGGCAATACCAAACTGGGAGGTGCTGTTGACACTCTTGAGAGACAAGCTGCCTTGCAGAGGGATCTAAAGAGATTGGAGGATTGGGCAATGATTAATGGGATGAAATTTAACAAGAATAAATGGCAGATTCTGCACCTGGGATGGAGTAATGCTGGGCACAGGTATAAACCAGGAGAGGAGTGGCTGGAGAGCAGCCCTGCAGAAAAGGATCTGGGGGTGCTAGCTGACAGCAGGCCCAATATGAGTCAGCAGTGTGTCCTGGCAGCCAAGAGGGCAAACTGCATCCTGGGTGTATCAAACACACTATAACCAGTGGTCAAAAGCAGTGATTATCCCACTGTATTCAGCATTGGTATGGCCTCATCTCAAGTACTGTGTGCAGTTCTGGGCCCCACAATTTAAGAAGGGTGTGAAGATAACCCAAATGCATCGAGAGAAGGGCAACAAATCTGGTGAATGGGCTGGAAGGAATGTCCTATGAGGAGCGGCTAAGGAGCATGGGTTTGTCCAGTTTGGAGAGAAGGAGGCTGAAGGGTGACCTCATTGCTCTCTACAGCTTCCTGAGGAGGGCAAGTGGAGAGGGAGCTGCTGATCTCTTCTCCCTGGTATCCAGTGACAGGATGCGTGGGAATGGTCCAAAGCTGCACCAAGGGAGGTTTAGACTGGACGTTAGGAAGCATTTCTTTACCGAGAGGGTGGTCAAACACTGGAACAGGCTTCCTAGAGAGATGGTTGATGCCTCAAGCCTGTCAGTGTTTAAGAGGCATTTGAACAATCCCCTTAACATGCTTTAACTTTTGGTCAGCCCTGAATTGGTCAGGCAGTTGGACTAGATGATCATTGTAGGTCCCTTCCAGCAGGAACTATTCTATTCTATTCTATTCTATTCTATTCTATTCTATTCTATTCTATTCTATTCTATTCTATTCTATTCTATTCTATTCTATTCTATTCTATTCTATTCTATTCTATTCTATTCTATATTCTATCCTATCCTATCCTATCCTATCCTATCCTATCCTATCCTATCCCATCACATCCCATCCTATCACATCCCATCCTATCACATCCCATCCTATCCTATTCAATAAAACTATTATTTGTTTTTAAAAAATCTCTTGTTTCTCCCTTATCAAAACATTTATGGCTTTATATTTTGTCAGAGGCTGGTGACTTGGGTTTTTTACATTCTAGATACATACTCTAAAGTTTCAAGTTTGCTATTGAATTGCTGTATTTTGGAATCCCTCATTTGTTTGCCTCTATACCATTTGGCTTAGAGGAAAATAATCTATCCTGACCAGTTTTTCTTGATGATCAATAATAATTGATACTTAAGGATGCTCCTCTCCAGTAGGAGACCAAAGAAACCAGATTTTGGCACTGGGACATGAACAGAAACAGAGAGGAGAGAAGAGTCAAAAATATTTTCATAGTAGAAGGGGCAGTATGGGTGTTCAATTTAGTCTTGAGATCAAGAGCAGGATAATCTACAAAGACAGTTTGTATGGAGGGAAAAACCTGAAGGAAAGAAATTATTGAAAGGTTATGATTTTTGTCCAGGTCTTTACTCTCTTAAGCAGGAAAGTGCAAGTGTTTAAATGCAGAACTTATTGTTATATTATGTCATATGTGCATGAAGAGGTAAAATCACAAAACAGGAAAGTCTTCATTGGGATGCTGTCAAGCAGTTGAAGTGGTGTGAGAGGCAGTTCCAATTTCAACACCTAACATTTGGATGAAGGATGATATTCCTATTACCAGAAGACATATTAAACATCAGGTCTGCACTTGAGCTGTGATATAAACTTAGATATGGTTTAAAACCTGTTTTTTTTAAAAAAAAAATTTATTTGTGTTTATTTAGCAATGGGTTACTTTAATGATAAGATTGCTATGTCTTTTCTTTTAAACATAGGCTAGGTTTTAATGAAGACACAATTTAGATCTCTTCAGCAGCCTTCTTTGCATGCTTATAAACAGTGTTGCCCATCAAAAAGTTTAGGATGGCTGAAATGTGTATAAAAGGAATCTGTAAGGGATGTTCAGATTTACACATAAACTAAGGGAAGTCTGTTGTTCAGATTCCTAAAATGTTTCAGTATCACATATTTTACTTCAGATGTAAATGTATTATGTTTATGGGTATATATGTAAAGTATTCAATATGAAACGACATTTTCTTTGGGAAGTAATTACCTCCTCATTTAGCCATACAATTTAGAATAGATTTACATAAGAAAATAATTTAAACGTGATATTGTTTTCTGAAATCCCATAAAAAACCTTCCTCTTTTCATTAATTATCTTTTCTGCACTACTTCCCCCCATACACACACCCACCCCACCTTCAACTGTCTCAGTAACTTTTAAGTTGATTTAATCAACAGGTGTGATACAGAATCTGTACTGAAGGATCACAAATCCTGGATGCTTCACTCAAAGATATACCTTTTTCCATATGTCTGTCTCATTTGTGATTACATGATCAACAGTTGCCAAAGATTTAATTGCTTATTGAAAGACACTAAAATTCTTGGTGACTGCACAGATTCGTACTCTGGTTTTCATAATACACCTGACCTGAAAAGGAGTAGAAGAGACTTCATGCTGTCATCTTCTCTAAGGTGAACTGATGTACCGACCAGGAATGATTGTCAATACAGAGCTATGTAATAGATTAATAGATTAGTTTGGCTCAGAAAATCACTCTAGCTGGGTGGTAAGAATAATGTTACACTGCAATAGAAGTTTTTGCTTATATCATGAGAAATACAGAATAGCTCAATAATTTACAGACATATATTGGGGTGTGTAATCTTTTTTTTCATTTACTAAGGTTTGTTTCTAATTATTGATCCACTTTATCTGACCATATGTCTGCTTTGCCTACCTGTCTGTCCGTCCATTTATTTTCTCTGATTATTTCCACTGCTTTTTTCTAAGATTGCTCTGAATATGGAATCATGGTTAGACCTATGCTAAATAACCATATGTGCAGGTAATTTAAAGCAGAAGCTCACACGAATTAAAGAATAGCCTACCTTGGCAATATATATTTTAGCCTTGTTTGTATGTTCATACAGACAGTCAAAATCTGATCATGTAATAACTTCCATCAAACTCAAAGTGAAACGTCTTTGAGCATCAAGTAAGCATAAGCACAAACAAAATGAGAAGATAACCTCAGACAGTAGCAGTATGACACAGGATCAGTACTCTGGATAATAATGAAGTGAGACCTTGCTCTGCATTCCGTGTAGTAGTAGCCATCTACCTTCTTTACGCAAAGTGTGCACAGGACAAAAGAGCAGCAGCTCAGAATTCTTTTTTTTCCTCATGGAAGTACAAATAGAAAGTCAGTGCCTCATTGACATTTCCATGAAGACTTTACAACTTCTGCAAACATTGTTTTACCATCATTACACCCAGTCTGGGCTTTCTGCTTCAGTTTTAGACACCAGCTTATATTAGAAGTGAATTATATTCCAGACGTTTCATTAAGGCTATATTTCATGATTTTGTGTGAAAAATTGCCTATACGCGGATGTTAGCATTCCGTAACAATTCAGATATATTCAAAATTGAAAGTATTCTAAATTCAGGCAAAGAAAAATTAATGGCAGAAAGTCTTATTCTGTAGAATAGTCCCTCATCTAATATAGCCTTATCCTGTAAATGTTGATTCCCAGAAAAACAGGACCCACCACTGAATGAAAAAAGATCCTTCTGGTTTTGGTTCCTGTTTAAGGAAGATAAGAATTCGAAGAAAAATAGTCACCTGAAAACTGAAGACAGAAATTTGTAAAGAGACAAGTCAGCTTAACATGGCTGCTGCCTAAATGGTCATGGGAAAATTGGATGATATCTCTACACAAAAATTTGTAGGTAAACATTGGCTTTTTCTGCCAGTCCTGGAAGATGGTTGAAAGCTACGTAAGTGCAGTTAGCATGATGCTGAGTCCAAGTTAACCAGCCCTGTCATTGACTGTATTCATGGTGTTTCTGGCTGTGACACATTGTGCCACACAGACATATATGCAAGCGCTCTAAGTTCTACCTCTAGAAGATGCATTTTGTCCACAGCCTCAGATTTATGTGCCTAATTGCTCAAGGAAATCACCTAAATTTGTTTTAAAGATCCAAGTTCTGGTTTGATGGTGGAAGTCTTGGGTAAACTGGCAGTGTCTAAGACCTTGAACTGAATAAACCAGAATATATTATGTGTATTATGTGTTTCTGATCCAAAATTTACTAATTCCTTCTGGAAGTACAATATCCATTACTCTGAACTTTTTGAAACAAATATTCCATGGGCAGCTAGTAGTTAACATCCTCACAGAAATCAGGACTGATATGTGGGTTGAAGACAGGACTAACGTCTAGATGTATCCTCCTCTATCTATTTCTATTGACATGTCAGAGGAAGAGGCCTAAGCAGAAATGCAGGTGGCAGTCTTGTGATGACTATGAGAAAGGCTAACAAAAAGTATCATGGGTCTTTCTCTTTGAAAGCTCCTGTTTTTCAGAAGTCTTCTAGCATGTTGGAAGGATCAGAGATGGTGCTTAGACTATAGTTATGTTGTGACTCTTTAATAAGATGCAATGATTATTTTTCTTAATATTTACTTGGTTTCTGTGCATTCCCTCCACCTGGTACCACATCAAACATACTCGCTGAATAACCCCTTATCACCTTTGGTCTAAATAAATATTTCTTCTTCTGTTGTAAACAAGGAGGCTCTGAAGTGTGTATGAAATTAATTAGGCTGAGATATCTTAACTGTTCACCTGTGCAAGTACTCTCTTATGAACATATAGCAAGGACAAACTGGCTTAGGGCAGCTCTAGTAATGATAATTCGTGCTTGAATATTTGCCTGTATTGTTAGGGTAGGACTTGAAAGACAGTAGTATGATACCCTGATTTGCAGCAGAACCCCTGGGTTATTTGAGGCAAATATTTTCTTCTCAGTACCTTAGTTCCATCTCTGTAAAACAAGGATGGAAATATCAATCTGACCCACATAGGGTTACATAAAATCTCAGAGATGCTTAGGTCCTAGGATAATAACAGGAGAGAAAACATGTGTGGTCCTGGAAGTGTCCGTAAAAGAGAAAGTGGTTATAGTTTTAATATGAGAGCCCCACACTACATAACTTCAGCAACCTTACTTAGATACCTAAGTTAGATGCTGGAGCCCCTAGATGCTCTATCACCATCCCTGGAAGTGTTCAAAAAACAGGTAGATATGGCACTTTGGGACATGGTTTAGTGTAGTCTACCCTTAATTGATTTAGTGTGGACTTGGTAATGTTAGGTTAATGGTTGGACTGGTTGATCTTAAAGGTCTTTTCCAACCTAAACGATTCTATGATTCTATCTAGCCAATTGAGAAGAAAACTGTCTCCAAAGGCCAGTTCAGAACACAGCATGAGTGAAGCTCACACCTTGAATTGCCAGCAGAAGTTGGTAATTATACATAAAAACTATTAAAAGAACCTCCTAAGTTGTGGGCACTTTGCATTATATACCTCAACCTACTACAAGTTAATATCCACCCTAGGGTTTTCCTACAATGTGGCTACTACACTGGTTTTCCCTCTTCCCCAAAGACTGCCTTATATTTGACACTTAGAAGAGATTTGTAAGGCTGTGCAAAAAATGGGTACATGTTAAACCTACAAAGTTTTCACCAGCCATTTTGATTGGTCACAAAATTTTACATTGCTTCAGTTGATAACATGAAAAATATTTAAACTAACCTAAACAAGATAAATATCAGGAAAATGCAAGGAACCAGATAAAATGTTTTTAGCACAGGAGCATTTTGGGGCTCCCTGAGTTCTATTATGTATTTTCTAAAGTGTGGTATCTAAATTTCTTGCACTCCTTCAGTGCTTTCAGGAGGCTTTTGGTGATACGTGAGGGATTTCTGTGCATAGCTAACATGAACACTGAAGGAAGAATAGAGCCCTTTAGTTCCCTCCTGTCTGTGTAAATCTTCAAATGTTCTGAGCTGCCTTTTGATACTTTTCAGAAGCGTAGCTGGAGCATGGTTGAGAATATAAGTGTGATAATCCCATGTTGCTAGTAATATTATAAGTAATATTAAATGTCAAAAGATAACAAAAGAAAGACTGTCTTTTCTTTTCTTCTTTTTTATTTTATTTTTTTTTTCCCTGGCAAAGAAATAGAGACTTATTCAAGTCCTTCAAAGCAGGAGCATATTTCGAAGGTTGTGGTAGAAATCTGACTAAAATCAGTGCTTTTTTTTTTTTTTTTTTTAAATGCAGTCAGACTTAGCTGATTTGTACTTACTTTGTACATATGTCTGGGCAACCAAAGTAAGTGCTAACCAATCTCATAACATGTGCCTTGACAGAAAATATTATAGGTCACAGAATCCAAAGTTACTGACCACCCACTGTGTTGCATTTGTTATTAGGAAAACTCATAGGAAAGCTGCCACTCTCACCAAGTCTGTGCACAGAGACCCAGTAGTAGCTGTCACTCTTGGAGAAGTCCATTTGTATTGAAATTACAGAAAATACAAATAACAAATAAGTTTCTGGACTGCCAAATAATGGCCTATTTAGGGCACTTTATAAACTGTTCTTATCCACACTGAGTTTGAGTGAAATTCTGTGATGTGACAAAACGTTTATGAACCATGGGGGCTTTTATCTTTTTTTTTTAATGAATGCAGTCTTATTTGCACTGGTAGTGGGTGAGAAGGTTGGAACAAAAGTTAATGCCAGCCAACAAGGTATCAGTAAGGAGGCTGAGCAATGATGGCTAGAGTTATGGCTGGGTTAAGCTTTGCACTTTTGGAAGGCATTCCATCTCCTTCTGAATTAAAAGTCTAGTAAAATGTAGCCAGAGGATAGACAAGGAGCTGGGTAAGAGATGAAGCTGATGAAATAAAGATCAGACCTTATTTATGTTGTGTCTAGAACTGAGCTCTCAGTTCAGTGTTTTCTTATTTTCTGGTCTACTTTGATATGTAATAAAACCCACGCCTTTTCAGAATGTTGCTAAAAGCATCCTGGCATGGCTTCCTGGTAGATGTTTTTTCAGGGTTCTGCAAGCCTACAGTTTGGATACAAATGCAGAAGGCCTGTCAAGTGCTAGGATCTAAAGTAGAACCAAGCATCCCTCTTCCATCAAAAAGCTTATTGACCAGAAAATGATTTCAGGCTGACCAAAAGTATTTGTGAATTCTGTTGGATTTGGCAAACTGTTTTGGATAAATGAAACAAACAAAAAAAGAGGGTTTATCTTCAGAAAAATCTGTTTCATTTCAGTCTCTTCAAAAGAAAACATCTTAGTATTGCCAAATGACAGATTTGAAAATTGTCCTTAGAAACAGATTTTTAAGAAGGTTTTTGTAAAACCTCACACAAACCAAAATGTTTTGGCTGATCCACAGTGATTCTTCCCCCTTCCCCTCTCTGGTCTCTTGAGCAAATTGACAATGCTTATTTCAGACAGACCTGATTTTTTTTTTCTGCAACTTTTTAGTTTTGAGTAGTGTTAAATCAACTTAGATATATGTAGCTCTGCACTAAGATATCTCATAAACACTTCCTGCTCTCAGTGTTTTATAATGGCTTTCCTGTTTCAGCGCTGGCACTGCTAACCCATTGCAGCTTGCAGTAACAGGGTTAATTTTTTAGTTCAGGGCAAGAGGGAATTGCGTGACATGGCTCAAGCTGTAATCACACCTAGCGACGATGCTTCCAGGTCTGCAGCATCACATTGGTCAAAGACTGACTGGGTGTAAGCTGCAAATACCTAGAGCACAAATATACTGTTGCTATTAAGACCCTAACCCGATTCCCAAAGCAGTGCACTTTTCTCCACTAACACACTGCTTTTTGCTATTTGACTGCAATATTTTCTAGGTGCTTATCTCCTGTTTTCAACTAGTCACCTCAAGTGGTTGCAGAGATTCATTTTTCCATTTCAGACAAAGGCCTGGTCTTGTCAACAAATTTTGTACGTGCTTTTAGGGTTAATGAAGTGTAACGAGCGCTATTGGCTTTGCTTGTTGAGCATGTGGGTGTCAGGACTGTGGAAGCAGGCTGGCTATCAGGCACTTTGGGACCAGGAGTGACAGGGATGCTGGTGAAGTATTCACGCTTAGGACTGCTGTCAAGAACTGGTCAGAGCTGCATAGGGACTGGAAGGGCAAAAATGGGATCAAAGTAATGAATCAATATAGCAGTGATGTAAATCACTCTAGAATCTGACAGCTTAGCCCACCTGAGCCCAAGAAACTCTTACCTGGTGTTTGACTGTATCTCTTTATTATATTGGAAGGGGTTTGAACTTCTTGGTAACCTTACATGAGGTGTCCCTTATAAGTTATTAGACTAGCTGGCAAATCCTTGCAGGGAAACTGAGGCAGAATAACTGCAGCATTGTGTCCTGCTAACAGAGGTTACCCTGCAGGTAGCAAAATGTTGTGCTTTTAAGTGGTTGAGTTGGTGTAGATCATGGGTTGCTTTTTGCTAGAGGCTTCCAACAACACAACAAAGATTTTTAATCCAGTATACACACTATACGATCACTTGGTAGGGACAAAAGTGTCTGTCCATCTCTTTCTCAAACCATGATGATTTAAACATAATCAATGTTAAACACCTATCTTCCATATGTAAGAAGCATGTTTCAAAACACCACTATCTGTAGTGGTGGGACAGGACATAAAGGGGTTTACTGGGATATAAGGCTGAATTTCTGAATTGTATCACTGGGGTCTTTGTGCCAACATCATTAGGAATTTGGCTGTTCCTCACACCATGAATATATGTAGAGACAGAGCTGAAGCACAAAGGTGCAATGCTTTGTGTTAAATTTACATGTGTGATTAGCATGCCCACCAATAAGAATGTTATTAACTTTGTTTGAATGCATACAAGAAAGGATAGGAATGCTAAATTCTGTAGTTATATTCCAGATGTCTCTTGATCCATCCAACTCAGCTTCTTCTCTGTAAGACTTTTCCCTGCATTCATGGGATTCAGCCTTTTCTGACTTCTTCCTCTGCTCATCCTGCATCTCAGGGAGGTAATGGTTATAGCAAAATCTGCTGCAATGTTTGTATGCTGAGAGAGCTTCCTGGTCTGGCAATATTGTTGAGAGGAACCTCTGTTCAGCTGTCAATAGATTTCTGTATGTAGAAGGTCTTCTGATATGGAGCTAGCTTAGATGTCCTTGCACTGTGTTGACCGTTGCTTAGGCACAACCGTGAACTGGGAGTCAAGGGTTAGCACTCCCATCACATTGCTTACCGGCACTGAATTTGAGTGCCTGAAGATATTTACCTTTTTTGGTATGGCTACAAATGCAAGCAGGATGTCTATTAAAAATGTAAAATACATAGTGATAGTAACCCAAAAGAGATGGCTTATGCAATAACCCCAGTTAATATTGCACATCTCATATAATTAATCTCCTCTTCTGCTTTTCTCTGCAACAAAGCTATGAATATCTTGAATTTCTAGGAAAAAATCCCTCGTCAACCCTGCAGTGTCCTTTATTTACTAAGAAAATCTTTCTTTATCCTTTAAGCTATCAAGTTCCAGCTGTTCCCAGAGGTCACTGTTGTGTCAGGAAGGAATTACTTTAACGCTTCCATAAAGAATTATTTGCTCATACGGACAGTTTAGTTTTGACTGTTGTTCAAGGGACATTGTCTCTTTGCCACCACTGGCTGTTTCTCTACCTCTTAAGCAGTTCACTTTGCTGCCCACCATGAGCCATCCTCTCCCAGCCAACGTGATCGTGCATGATTTTCACATTCAGTACCCTGACTGCTAGAGCTGGATCATACCCTCAAGACCCATATAAAATCTGTTATCAATTTTCTTTTGCTATGAAATATAAATTATTAACAGACCTTAAGCCTCTGTTACACTAACTATTTAAAGTAATGAAATTTTTTCTTTAAACAGTAGAAGCAAAGACATTACAGCAATTATTTTTATTCCACAACATAAGTGGATTAGATTTATCACTGTTGGTTCAGGTCCCACAGTAAAGTAGGTTTATTTATTGTTAGCTTGGGTTAACAAAGGGAAAGAGGTGTCCAAAATCCTTCCACACACATCTGTTAGATTTGAACATGGGAGCTCTGGTGCTTGTTTTTACTCCTTTGCCTGCTTCATCGCTCTCAGCCTGGGGAGTCAGAACAGTGCTGGTGGGAGAGTACAGCCACTCCTCACAGAGTGAATCATGCCGGGCAAGCACACAACTGAATATGTAGTTGTGTCCTAACATAAAAATAAATGTGAGTATGGATGCTATGGAGACATTTGCCAAAGCCTTTTTCACGGAGATATGCAAATGTGTGTGTCCTGTTCCTCCTAAGAATTAACAAATGTGTTGGGCTCTTCAACAGTTTAACCAAAATGTATTTTTTTCTATTTTTAGGATGATGCACTGGGCTTGGGTGTCTGATGCCATGGGAAAAGGAGAGGCAGAGGGACGGGACTGAGCCGGGATGCTGGGGGAAGACACTGCAGAATCAGACTTGCTATCCCTGCAATCCAACAAACAGTTCAGGGTAATAATTGCTGTAGTTTCTGTTCCTTCTCCTCCTCCCTGTACCAATAGCTCATACTGTGACCACTCTTCAGGACCATCAAGTGCAATCTGTCTGGCTGCCCAGGGGTCTGGCCCAGGCAGCAGAGGGAGGAGAGTCCTGGGCTGCTCTGCTGCCCCAGCAACTCCCTATGCCTCGAGCTGCTAAATGGTGAATTATTCAGCTAGCTTCACGTCACAAATGCAGGGGATGCACCACCACACTTCAGGTGGGTCCAGTGGGTGCTGGTGGGTTCAGAAAGGCTGGGGAGATGGCAGCTGGAAGCAGTCAGATGTGCTGTTCCTGCCTCTGTGCCACTGTATGCTCTCCTGATGGGGATCCCGTAAGGCAATGCAGGTCTTGGAGACTCTTAGCTGCGTGGATCCAGAAGGAGCTGAGTGGCTGAACTGAAATTGGGTGTCTGCCTTTTAGTTTGTTAATCAAACACCTGTTTTGCAAAAGAAACAGGGTTTTCTCTGGAAGCCAGACCAAAGCCTGTTATATTATGTTTAAGTAGTTAGCCTTAGCAGTCTCATAGGATGTATTTTTAATTTCCTGCCCAAAATGCCTGTGTGATGTTGTGTCATGTTTTTAAGCAGCAGTTATTTTCACAGAAGATGGATTGGTGCTTCTACAATGAGCATACATCTGATTTTCAAAGTACCTTGAGATCCACCACATTCCTCATGGGAAATATTGTCTCTAGTTTGTATTTCTTTAAGGTTGGCGGATTCATTAAAATTCCTGGGAAGTTCTACATAATGATTTTGTAGCAATGACTGCTGGTTTTCATAACTTTTTAGTATGTCAGTTAATTCTTGCCTTATGACAGGTCAGTTCTCTCACAACAGAGTTCTCCATCATTGGCTTGACATCCAAGCATCAACAGTCTGCTGTTTAAAAGCAAACAGTGTCTAATACACTATACAGAATTATTTTCAAAGTCATATGGTCATTTTTCTGCAGTCAAGAGACCCCAAAAATTGTGGCTAGTATAGGCACAAGAAATAATGATCAGGACAAAATGTCTGGGGTTTTGTGTAATAATGTTGTGTTCTTAATTTTCTGTAACTGGAAAAAAACCCCACAGCTCTAGTTATCAGGTCAACATTGGTTAACAAACAATCCACTTTCAACTATGAACTATAATTCATGGATCAATGGGAACATAATGTTATGGTGAAGTATTGAAAGGCATTGTATATGGTCTGCTGGCTGTATTTAACACTACAGCCAAATTTAAATCTGAAAGAAAAATTTAACATTTTACAACTAATTTCTGTGGACAACGATTTGTCCTTTCTGTATGAAGCACTTAATCTTAAGTGCAGCAAACACTTTACAAACCAGCTAGGGTACACAGCAATTTTACTGGGCAAGTTTACACGGGGACACTGAGGCACACCCAAATCGAAACCTGGATACGAAAGAGAGTCCCTGATGGAGCTCAGAACAGAGCCTCAGACTCCTCATTCTCCATAGATAACATAAAATACCGGACTACAATCAGTTTTGCTGCCTTTAGTAAGCATTCTACATCCTCAGGATGGCATGGCATCTCTGATGTGAGAGCTTAAATCTTCCAAGCAAATATTTGTATAAGAAACATTAGCAATTTAACTGTGATACTGCAAGGAATAGTAGTTTGGGTTCCTATTTCCTTAGAAAAAGACCAAGGACCAAACTCTTACCATATTAAATAAACCCCCCCCCCCCCTTTCTTCTCTGGATTTATGCTGTTGTCTGGGAAGAATTCATAGAGGGATTTGGCCTGTTTTCTGAATCATGAGCTTCTTTGAGGTTTACACATTGCTCCTATTCCACCCTCCTCCTAGCTAAGTGGAGACTTGATTTCCATGATGCCTTTCATCTTTCTGAACAAATAGCAGCCTCTTCTGTTGTCCTCTGTAGTTTTCCCACCTGATTTCTTTCTGTCCTGAGCAGCTGAGAAAACTAGATATACCATTTCTGATTCAGCAGGGGTCTCATTTATACTGTGTGCACCCATTTCCCTTGGTTATTTTGAAAACAAAAACTTCCTTTGGCCTATCTTCATTTCTGGCTATCTGCATTAAAGACTTTAATTTTTCTTTCATATACAATAGCACATGCTTGTTATCCTTCACAGGACGATATTGTTGCTTAATCTGAAAGAGCTCATACACTCCATATTGGTAATTTCAGAGTTTCCGCAATACCTGGAGACATCTTCAGTGCAAACTTTGTAGCTGGCACATGCCTTTGCTGTGTTGCTCTTTAAATGCCCGTTGTCTGCTGGGACACACAGAGGCCCCTTTCTACTGTCACCCCATTTTCACACCCTTCTTTCTGTGACTTTGCGGCAAGAATTTCCATTTATTCTGCTGGGAGACTGGAGTCTTTACCACAACGGAGATTGCAAAGGTTGCTCTTTCAGCCCCAAATTCCACACAGACCCACGAGAAAAGGAATTGGATTGTGTCTATGCCAAACAAGTACTGCACTTGAAGATGCAAATAATGAAACGTGGTGTCGAAGTGCATAAGGGCTTTCAGAAGTGGATGTTTGCTAGTGCTGGAGGCTGGCCAGCCTAGGCTGCAGACATCCTTCTGGCAGTGTTTCATTCTTGGTGTACCATGTGCTCTGCACTGAAGCTGAATGCACTGGAAGGGACAGCAGTAATACCTGTGGCATTATCTGTCCTGCTTTGGGGAAACTGAGACTTTCTATTAGTTTAGCTTCTCTTAGCTAAGCCTAAACTCCAAAATCCCAAACCAAATGTTTCAGAAAACTAACAGGGTGTTTGCTCCATTTACGATACTCATTCTGCCTTGTGGGTTCTGCCCTCTCCTCCACCCAGAGGTCCAGTGCCAGGATTTAGAAAGTAAGCTCCCCAGGGGAGAGTATGCAGCTATCCAGAAGAGTGGCAGAAGGAGAGGAAAAGGGTCCTAATCCCATCTGGTCCTTTGACTGCACCTAAACAACCATCTAATAATAGTTTTTATATCACTCCTTGGCCATGAAAGACTCCAAAGCTTTTCAAGATAAATGTTATCGAGTTGAAATGCAATAGTTTTTTGCTTACAGATCTTATCATCATAAAAATTATTACAAATTCTGATTTCTCTGTTAGTTTCTTGGGATTGTTAATAGAATAAAATTTAAACTTAGTATAGCTTCTTTCACCTTTTAGGGGTCTCAAAAGCTCTACAAACAACATACAGGAATTGCTTCCCTGTGTGCAGAGTTGCAGTCATCTCCAGACTGAAATACAGCAATGATTTAGCATTGCTGTATAAATTTTTAGAAAGAACATTATGAGAAATGTCATTTGCAGTGGAACTGCAAGGGGGACTTTGGTCTGCAAGATGTAAATTTCCATTTGGAATCTGACGAGGATAGCTGAGCAAATGGTCTCGTAAAGCAGCAGTGTGGGATTGTCAGTGTTTCTGATCTCATTGCGTCTTGTCCAGCAGCAATGTCCTCCAGCATCATGTTGCTGTGTCTGCTCCGCTCTGACTCAGAAAGGAGAATGTCACCTACTGAGTCACCGGTGTTCTCAGTCATCTTGGGTTTCACTGGAAACTTTTTATGCATGCAGAGAGACCAGAATCAATCCCAATTGCTTTGTGAATGAGCCTAATGCAAGATTTACTAGGCAGAAGCAGGACACGATTGCATCTGCAAGGCTCCCTTTCTGAAGCCCTTTTTGCAGTCCTCTGCAGCCTAAGCCAGTCTCCTCTCACCCTCCAGTTACCTTTCCTCTCAGGGATCTGAGGTATTTGCTTTAATTTAGGCAGTATGGAACATGTCGCTGCTCAGCAACTTGCTGAAGGCTGTGATCTACTGTCATTATTTCATTTCAGTGCCTCATCAGCTCCCGATGTGCTGGTTGATACATTAGTAATGTTTTTTGCATGCATTTATCACTCCCAGGTGTCATGCAAATGTTACGGGGACTACAGCTGGTTTGCAAACTGGGTTGCAGGGCTGAGGCTAGACTTCTCAAGCAGAGACAACTGCAAAGCAGGATTTAATCTTAGCCACAGGCTGCAACCATGACTATTAGGTTAGATATCAAAAATGTCAGTGCTGCTTTTGAGATCAAGGCCGTGGCCATATGGCAAGTTAGGGAATGTAGGGACTTGTATACATTGTATACATTGGCTGCTTAAACCTGAGGCCACTATTGATTGTTAAAGTAAATTCACTTGTATTATAGCTTTGCACAGGAAGTGTTATTTTTTAAAATACTAAATTCTAGTCGTTTTGCCTAGAATCTCTCTCACTGTCAATGAATGCTAGACTCAGTGGATAATTACACTAATTTATTTTCAATAAATTTCAAATTAAAATGATATACTGTGGAGAGACCTGATTGAAAATCTTGCTGTTCTGTTCCTCATTTGAAAACTTGTTTGCAATTAGTCAAGCTGTCAGATACCCAGGGAATGTGTGTGTTTATTTATTTATTTTTACTGAAGGGGGGAAAAAGAAAAGCTAGTTCTGTAACCATGTCGGAAAGCCTCTGGTAATCCTTTTTGTGCAGGCGAGATTTCAGAGTACAGGTATCATTAGTTCACCATGAGATAGTTCTTATATTTTGCTTTAGTATGTTGCTTTCCAGTGGTAGTAGCATCAATCACAGGCTATTTAGTAGGTGCAAGTCCTAAAAAAAGAAATCAGATGCCTGAAATTAGATGTAGGGTGTAATCTTTAAATCCTTTCTCCCCTCCTTCCCTCCCCAGAGCCATGAGCATGGATTTTACCTCACCTTCGCCTTCTCAGGGCTCTCAGCTCTGGCTGACACCGAGCAGGGGTTTTGTGTTGTACCACTGCCAGAGCAGCAGAGCAAGGTGCTGCACTGCACTCCTCGCCTGACAGCCTCTTGGCCACAACGTTTATCCAGAAAGTTAGAAACTGAGGTTCACCTTTTTTTTTCCCAGAAAAGTGCTCCAACTGCCTGGAAGGTGTTTCCTCTGGGAAGGAAGCATTCTCCCTGCTCATCAGGGCTGCACTGGCTACAGTGACCGGAGAGGGAACATTGTAAGTGTGAGCAAGACTTTTCCACCTCGTTGGCAAGAAACCCACTCAGCAGGCAGAAAGGGTCATGGTGCATTTCATTGCCCATTGATACATAACTTCTTTAATTCAAAAATACAGACGCAGTTCTGGGAAGGGCACAGCATTCCCTCCCTCCCACCAGTGAGTTAACCACAGAGGTACTGAACTGTTTTTCTTTCCCCTTCCTTTTTACTGAAATGTTTTTTTCTCCTTTTTTTCCCCTGTTCCTCCTCATGCTAGATCTTTGGACCTAGCCTTGCTGAGGGATCACTTTATAGAAAGCTTTTGTATAGCAGTCTTGACTGAAATTTAAGCTAGAATTTTTCAAAAGTACAAAAAGCAGAGGGATGTTTTAGGTCATGGTCAAATAAACAGTGCCCATGCTCGTTGAAATGTTATTGCCCTGTGCTATCTGCTGCTGCCCCTAAAAGTCAGAAAAGACAGGGTATAGTTTGAGGTGGTTCTCAACTCATTTGAAGCCAGCAGGGTTAACTCGGACCACCAATGCAAACTGTTCAAGCATGTAGGCTGCCTTATGGAGCACCAGATCCTGTATGAGGTTATGGTAAGGGATATCACTGGGTACAAGCAGCTTCTGTTCTGGAAATGAGGTGAAAACACGTAAATAAACCAACATACAAGTGAAAAGGAGGGAGAGAGAAGATGGACTGACAAACTGCAGAATTCTTATGTGCAACAATATAGAAAGCAGCAAATAGCAGAAAAATCATGGGCTTTCACTGTCCTGATAACATTAATGAGAAAATGCTGAGATAGCAATTGTAATGATTTTAAATTTGTGGCAATGTGACCAAACATTATGTAATATATAAGAAGTGGGCTATGTAAGCTCGCTTAGTCTTAGTGCTAGAAATTATTTTTTCCTACTGCATGCCAACAGAAAAGCAGCTATAGATATATTCCCTGGCAAAATCACCCCTCTGAAGGCAAGATATCTTTCTGAATTGCAGAATGAGCTCCTTAAAGTAAATGGGCCATTAGTGATTGAATTCAATCATCCAGACGATAGCTCTAGCTGGCATTGGGGCCGAGTGCAGAATGACAGATTTTACTCTGTGTCGTGGGCAGTCATCAAGAGCTCTCCAGAGACAGAGTAAAAAGAGGAAGGTACTTGCTGGGTCAGCCTGAGGGATAGCTGCATCACGCATAGGTACGTGCTAGACAGCTCGGATGCTAACGGACTGGTGTGATGCTGTTGCAAGCGTGCTGGCTTTCCTGCACACCACAGCAGCCATGTGGAATCTGCATACAAACTGGCAGTGGGGCGGAGAGGAAGAAGCAGTCTCCCATATTACTACATTTTTGCTGTTATCTCAGCCCTGCTGGAGTCAGTCACCTCTGTAAGGGAAGCAACTGCACTGCTGGTGCTGGGGTCATGATGACCTGAGTTCTTCCTTCACATCCTTGGTGCTTGGTCAATGTGTGCCTACAGCATTGCCTACAGCACACCCACCTGCCTGCCCCATGACCTCTCTCTAGGAGACAGCTGCCCTCTTATTTCTATTGGTTTGTTTGTCTGCACAGTCGTGATTCATTGACACAGGTGAAAAAAAAAAAAACAAAACCCAAACCCACCTTTTCATACTGTGGCTATTTTGTTTTTAAGCCAGACCTCAACTTGCTTAGCCAGTGCAGGCAGGCAGGACTGGAAGTACAGGAGGTACTGAGACAGTGGCAGCAATCGGGGGAACCCGTGGGACCCCTGGGGAAACAAAGCAGTGCCCTCCTACCTCCAGGTTATTTCATCAGCTCCAGATCAGCAGCAGACAGGTTATTTCATTTGCCTGGAGACATGGATTGATGTGTCTTGGGGGATGTGCCGCAGGAGGGGAGAAGTTTGAGATTACTTACCTCTCTGACTGTTTCTGTGATAACATGCTGCACTATCAGGGTGGTGACTGATTAAAAAAACATGATAATTTGAGAGATCTGCTGGACATCTGGAAAAATTCACATGGTTACCTGTGTCTGAAGAGGGGCAGCTAACTTTACAAGGAGAGCATCAAATTAAAAACTGCTAGGAGCCAAACCCACCTGCTACCTACATAGCAGACACACAGACACACGCAGACTCTTGTTCTGCCTAAAGGGTAAACACAAGGCTCTCGTCTCTCGAAGGTGTGAATCTTAAAAATGGTAACTTAGTGGAAGAGGTGCTGTGAAACCAACATGTAACTAGTGCTGGTGGCATCCTAAATTCACGGTTTATAGCTGTGATGCTAATGTTGACATAGGTGGGCTATAAATGTATTTGGAGCCTACCTTACTGTGTTGGTAACAGTTTCATGTTATCTGTTTTCTTCAGTTTGATCACACAAGCCAGCTGGCCTTCCTAGTCCACTCGCACGTCTTTTCTAATTTGACAGGGAAGTAGTTCAATTAATTAAAAAATATGATTCAATGTAAAACATATTATTTTTTCTGTGTTGCTTGACAGTGTCCATTTAAATAGCCATAGGCATTTGGGTTCAACAGATTTACATAGAAAGCTCATGTCGCAAAAAGAATGAGCTGACCGTAAAAGGCTACCATTTCACCACAAAACTCTTCAGGTTTTCTTTGTGGGCAACAAATTGCCCTGTGGGGACAATAACTGTTCCACAGGTGTAGCTCTCCATTGTCATCCACAGGCAGCCTCTCTTTGTAGGCGTGATTCTAGGATAACATGCTGCAGTAAAGACTGGCTTGGGCTTCCAGGTCTTTGATTAGAAAGAACTTGAAGGATTGAGTTGGATCAATAGAGTCAGTTTTAATTAGGATTTAATAGTGAGTGTCAAAAGCTGCCAGACTCTGGCTCAAGCAGAATAAGAAGGGATCAGGAGCCAACCTCAAAGGTAAGCGAAAGAGCGAGTCTGTAGAAGACAGGGATTTTGAGGGAAGTGAGAACATCACTGATAAGGTTTAGGAAAAGCCAAGCAGCAGAAAAGTCGGCAGCACACAAACTGGGATCTTGGTGCAAAAATGACAAAAAGCATTTTTGCCAACTTGTTCTGTAGATGCTGAGTATATTGCCAGTGCAATCAGTTGTACTTCAGTCTGGATGCTTTTCTTGGTGTAGAGTGACTGCCTTCAGGTTATATTCATCTAAGAAGACAGAAACATTAGATAGTGCCAAAACATGAACTGAATTTTGATAAGCATTTACTTTTAAAAGGTTATACAGAATTTGATTGCAATCAGCAGCTCAGGGTGTGCTAGTCACTTTCAGACACCTTCCATATGCTTTGATATTTGGCTGTAGGTACATGCACAGTCAGAATTTTAGTAAGTAATTTAGATGTTCGTACACAACTTTTCAGAGCTTGATTTCAGTCCACCTCCTTGATTAAAGCCCATGTTTTTCACTATTCATTAACTCAGTCCTATAGTAATGCCAAAACTTTGCCTTTTGGCATATTTCTCTGGATATCATGTGGCTTTTCTGATAGAAAATTCGTCCAACCCTTTGTAAAATATATGTTGAAATATTAACTCATGTTTCATTTTTGTCATGTTGAATCAGAATCTGTCACATGTGCACTTGGAATATTCTTTCTTTTAACAAATAGTTTCATTTCTTTTAATGATAAAGCTATTATTCTACATGGCAGTATTGGGACCTTATTTACTTAATATTCTGTATTCCTTAAAGTTCTGCCAGAATAAAACCACACCTTTATTTGCCATTATAACTAAGTATTTGAAAACTAGATCAGAGTTTGGGTGCTTGCCCGTGATAAGGAAATAAATAGGTGATTATTATAATCAAGCAAAAGGCAAATGCCTTCAAAGGGTTGGGAATTTTGTTATCATACTTTACAAACCGGTAAGAGAAATCAAGCAGTCTGATGGGCTCCCAGCCAAATGGTTATCGTATTATAACCACATGGGTCAAATTGTTTGCCTAATCACTTTATATTCAAACACACACACATAGAAAAATTTTCCAGTTCAGAGGAAAATGTAATATCTTAAATGTCTCAGAATAGTCTATAATTATCCCTTTCAATGTAGTGGGTGTTTCATGATATATTTTGATATTTGGCTGTGGACATGTTTCTTTTTATAGCTGCAGCTATGCTGCCTTGAAGAAGTTCTTGCCCTTTAGCTTATTCTCAATACTTATCACCACCGCTCTTTTGGAGATGGCAACCTCAAATCTGCTGGTAGAGCTACTTGTGAAACTCTACCCATTTCAGTCAAGATAAGCCAGGTTACCAAAGACCCAATATTTAAACTGAGACAATTCTAATGAGCTAGATTAGCTTAAAGGAAAGAAGCAAGGCAATTGTATTGCAAATATCCATCTGTCCTTGTCTTGCCAAAAATTTCTGAATCCCTCAACCAGATCTGACAGAGAGCCTGAAGAGTCAAGCTTTGTGAAATTTTGTGGCTAGATATTAATTAGTTCATACTCTCCCTTTTTTCTCTGCTGATTTGGAAGAAAAAGAAAAGTTTAACAGTATGTTTAAGTGAAATAGGAAGAACCTTTTAAGAGCAGTTTTTCACATTTAAGGTGGGGAGGGGGGAAGGTAGTGAATCAAGTAATGGAAGAACAGCAAATGGAAAAGGCTCATCATAAGCTTAATTCAGTCAAATTACTCTCTGGTGCCAAGTGAGCCAGAGACAGCAGTAACACGTATAAGAACAAAGTTATCTCAGGATCCTCAGAATCCGAGTAACAGGAGGAAGAGAAGGGGTATTATCCATTCTTGCAAAAGATGATAGGTTTTCTTCTCAGAAAAAAAAAAAAATATATATATAGCAAAGGAAAAGTCAATACAAGGAAAAGAAGCATTAGTATGAATGCTTGGAGCGAGAGCTATATCCAGGAAGTTAACAATGTGCAATGCCTGATATCGTCTGCTTAAACTTTACAGAGGGGCTGCAGAAGCCTGCCTATGGGAGCTCACCACTGCACAAAGCCCTGGGGTACTTTCCAGCAATAATATGTTCTGAGCTTTTCCTCTAATTTTTCAAACAATAAGCACAGAGGGCAAAAAGGCAGCAAACAGCTGTTGTAGCATGGCAGATGATATTTATATTTTTTTTATTCTGAATGATAATGGCAAAGGGCTAAATCCTGCCCTTTTTTACACCAGTGTCTAGATCCCATCAGAATCATCTCAGCATTATGAAAAAAACTTAATTCTCCTTTTCCAACTTAGGAAAATTTGTTTTGTGGTGTTAACAAAACAGAGTAGAGGTCAGCAGGGTTTAGGAGAGGAAGGGAAGAGGAGGCTGGGAAACCACAGGGGAGGGACTGGCTGAAGGGGGAGCTAAGAAGGAAGAACTGAAGTTTGGGGTCTTTATCCTCTCTTACTCCTTCCTTGCTGCACACACACTTTCAATATTCACAGATCTGCACTATACCCTTCACTGTGCCTGCCTATAGCCGTACTTAAGTCTGTCTCCTGGAAAAAAACTCCATGTACCATCTACCCTGTCTCCATCCTCACTGTCCAGCTGTCCCCAGCTCTCACTTAAGTCTGGAAAAGGGAGAGATCTGGGTTCACTCATGATGTAGAATAAGAAAACGATGTGCTGCACCTGATAAACCTGGCTGAGCAATTGGTACTCCTGCAGAATTTCCTTGAAGAGTGGTGAATGTGACTTCCTACACTCCACCTGTAAGGGTAGCAGCAAGTCTAAGAAAGAGTTTAGGACTGGACATTCAGGAGAATATGGTGAAGGCAAAGTAGAGCTTGCTAAAGCAAATAGGGGATGGGATCACAAAGATAAAAAAAAGGCAGGGGGGAGATTTTATGCATTGTAAGATTGGTTGGTAATAGAAATGGCTTGTGCCCCATGGGAGGATTTGGTGCATTTGTTCATTCACTTTACATCCTAATATCATGGAAGTATTCCTACTTGTAGTAGGAAATGTCTCCGTATAAATTAAAAATGTAACAGTCACTAGACCAAAGATAATGGAGAACATTTAACCTAAAACTTCCCAAGCAAGAGAAATGAAGATGGAAAATTTTAATTGGACTTGCAGGAAGAAAACTAGGGGAAGGCTGGAGTCATATGGTCAATTTTTCAATTTTGGGATTGATGATTAAAAAAACCAAAAAACGCTAACCAATAGGTGATGTGGGATGTCTCATTCACTCAGAAGAACTCTGGAAGACTCAGAGTTAATCCTTGGAGGTCAAGTGAAGGAAATCATTCAGTTTCAGCTGACCTCCCACAATACCCAAAACCCCATCCCATTGTACTTGTTCTGAGCTACTATTCTTACTTTGCTGAGAAAGACTTACTGGAAAATACGGTGTCAAGTTGGATTATTTGGATCCGATTCACTTTTCTTAAATATAATAGCTGAAAGTGAGCCACAGTTCACTGTGAGCCATTGAACTAACTAAAATTTGAAATTTGATCAGGCCATAACTGAAGGTGGATAACTGTGTATGCATAATTTCTCTTCTTTCCCCCCGACCAATTCCCAACAGGTCTACAAAAAGCAGCAAACATTTCATTAACAGGCTTTACTTCACCTTGATATTCCCAGGCTGACATTTGGTTGGGCTTTCACCTATTTTGCCCTGTTTTGCCTATATCCTTGACATTGATTGAACCATTTTCAGTGAAGTATGGATTGAAACATCTTAACAACTTAATGTTTTTTCTTATGCTTGTAAGTCAAGAATGTAGATTCATTTCTTAGATTAACATGAAGGCTGTTCACCCTGATCACATGTCCCTGAAGGGAGAAATGGTAGCACAGTCCACATGGATGCCTGGAAATCTGGGTGAGAGTTTAGAATATGGGGTATGGGAAGGGACAGGCAGCTGGACCATTATTTTTAGCTTCCAAGAGAGACATTCAGACAAAGGAACTACGTCTATAAATATGCTTATATGGTCCCAGCCAGAAGCAGTGCCTTGGCTTTGGAAACTTAAAGCAGACAAGCAAACTGGACTAGAACCAACCATTGCCTCGGTACTACTCAAATTGGGGAAACAGTAACAAAACAGGCAAAGCACAAGAAATCCAGTGTTTGGTGACAGGCCACTTAACTGATTAATTATAAGGCATTTTAGGTTAGTTTCTTGTAATTATAATTATTATATCATTACATGTTACTATGATTTTGATATTGCATTAAGTGTTTTATATGATATTATATCATTACTGCAACATGCATGTGCTTTATAAATCTTGATACATTCATCAAGATCTCACCCACTTGAGGGTCAGATGGGAGGTGTGGGCTAGGTGCTGAGTGAGGCCAGGATTTGCAGCCAGGGTGGGAGCTGTCAAGCCTGGCCGTAGGGAAGGAGCAATAGGAGGGTGAAAGATGGGCTTGCCAGTGGAGGCAATCATGGTACTGCAAGAACCATAAGCACAGGGAAACTACCAAGAAGGGGGAAATGTATGCACAAACATCGGCAGTAGAGCACACCACTGCGGGACTCTATGGGTGAAATTGTACCTGTTTTGAAATCAGCATGAAATTTGCCCTTGAATTCAATGTAGCGAGAATGTGCTCCTTTCTCATCAATATGATTTTGTTTGTCTGCTAAGAGAGAAAAAGTATGTTAGGTTTTGCTAAGTTTTGTATTTCTTCTTTTCAAATCTTCAGTAGATTATAAAAATAAACAACAAAAATTTTAATTGCAAGCACACAAAGTTGCTGAGTGACTGGCTATGCATCTATCATACCCTTTACAAAAGCTGAGCACTGGAAAACAAAGCAGTGAGTAGATGATATAATAAATCCTTATGCTTTGCCCATCATAAACAAATGCATTACTTCTATCAACTGCAAAAACATTAATTCTCCATCGCAAAAAACCTACTCTGTCTCATGAACAGTAGGCTTTTAATAGACAATTTTCATTTAGCCATCTGATATTTTTAAGTGACAGCATTAATAAGCTTTGTTTAAACAATTTCGTTCTTTCAGAATGATTTTGAGTTTATAATTAACAGGAAGACCTTGATAACAGAATGGGTCAGGTCCTTGGCAAGAATAGGTAGAAACCAGATGTTTCAACTGAAAACCACTTTTTGTCACTTACACTTTCTTTTTTAACTAGAAGTTTTACAGGAATAAAAGAACCTAAGCTTGGAGTATTAGACAGTTTGTTTCAAGAGATTACTGAAATTTGCTCTGTTTTTCCTTTTGTCTGAGCTAGGAATTTAGATACCCAAGGTTATATCAAAACATGGCTGTCTTGAGTGTGTGTCTGTAATACCATGATTACCTGTAACATCCCCCACATTTTTGACTTATTTGTCTGACAAATCTCTATCCTAACACAGGAAAAAGAAAATTATGCAAAATGTTAACTGTCACTTAAATCTAAATTTCTCATTTTTGTGGTTACTAACGGGAACAGACTGTTGTGTTGTTTGAACAAATCCCTAGAGACTGAGATAAAATACTTCCAAAAGGATATGAATTGTTCCTATTAATCTCAATGGCATGGTAACTGTGATATAAAGTAAATTGGGTACTGCTGTTTAGCCTTTCTTACATAAGAACAAAGTTAAAAAGTGTCTATCAACTAAATTGATAGACATAAAATGTAAAATGAACGAACGAAGGACACAATTATGCCCCTACCTGTGCAGCTCATCTACACATGGCTTCAGCATACAAGAGGAGAGACTAAAGAACAAAAGATGCTTAAAAAATGAGGTATGCTTATATAAAAATAAAGAGAAAATTCACCACTGACGCAAATGTGAGACAGAAGAAAAATCACATAGCTATCCAGTAGAAGGGCTTTGCATTTCTTTTTCAAGTTCTTCTGATCCTTGAAGTATTAGCTAGGATCAATACAAGTTGCATAGATGAGAACACCTGTATATGAAAATTCAAACTATGTTTTTAAAGAGTAAGAGACCTAAAGGAAATGGAGATTAATCTATCCCAGAGTTTGAGTCCCAAGAAATTCTGGTGACAGCCTCTAAATACCAAAATCACTCAACTGAAGGATGAACAAGTATCTTCACAGAACCAGAGAAGCTACTCTGTCTTTAAGGTGGAATTTGCTTTGCAAGCTTGACTACATAAATGTTGTCGGAATGATTTCTGATTTTTAATATTTGTCAAGAGATTTTGATGAAAAGCCTGTTGTCCTCATCAGCAAGGGAAAATCACATCAGCTTTTGCAATATTGGAAAATTATAAAACTTTTGTGGAAACTAATGTAAAAACTTTCCAGGTTAAAAAAGGGATCTTCTTAATCTGCATAAACTATTCATTCAAATCTGATGACATAACAAACTCATCAAGGCAATGACACCTTCCTCCAACTGAGAACTCAAGGTCTGAATCCAGATTCTTTGCTTGGCACTGCTACTTAGGTAATAATCTATTAAATAAAACTTACAGAAAATAAAGTTAATATAGTGAAGTCATTTATTGAAATATTTTTCCCCCTTGAAGGGCTACACTCACAAACAGGTCTTTTTAGATGGTGTACCTATTTGTGTCACACAAAAACATTTAACAAGGTGAATAAAAACAGGCCTGAGACTACAGGAAGCCCCTGATATCTCTGGTTTTCCAGAGCATATGGAAGTTATAACCCTTTGTCCTTTACCTCTACACCTTTGATTGGTATTTCAGTAATGCAACAGGACTTGTATAGTGGTGTATTTTATGTTACAAGAGTATCATTTTGCATAATTTTAAATGACAGGATAGCATTACATCTTTGTGTCACATGTATTGAAATTTAGAGGACTTCATTTTGTGAAGACTTCAGAGAGAATGTAGAAGCAGGGAGATGGATGACAATGTTGAGCTTGCTCACAGATAACTTTTGAGCACTCACCTCTAATCGTTAAATTCAACATGCTGAATTAAGTGCTGAACTCCCCAAGGTTGAGACAATTCAGTTCTCTGGGAGGTGATATACAACAGCTGAATATAAAGAGTTCCTTCAATTGAATGAGAGGCACCTCGACACCCAATGGGAGTGGCAAAGAGAGGTGCCTCTACATCTGGGTCCTGAACAGGTGTCTTAAATTAGTTTTTCGACGTGAGCATCCATGAGGGACCATTGACCTCTTGTTTGTCTCATGTTCTGGTTACCACAAGTCAAAAAGTAGAGACCCCAGTTATATTATGTTACTGCATATGATTTGAGAAAACAGTCTCAGAACCTGCAGAATTCAAGGTGACTATATAAGCCTGAAACCATTTTTACAGGAAGAAACGATTGGTTTTGAAGATCTGTCACAGAAGGAAAACATTTCACTCCACAGATCTATATACTGCATACAGTGCCTCGTGTTTTATGTTGATCATTTCTCCAGATGATTTAACAACCCCCAGGATGTTAATAATTCCACCCTAGGATTCAAAGAATTGGGATGAGATTTAATATTCCACCTTGCTCCTTTGAAATTGTTACTCTGCTATTTCCTAGATTTGGTTGCATTTTCTTTTCCTCATTAACCCTTGGCATAAACTGAAGTGTATTACTGATACTGGCAATTCAGAGCCAGAGGATTCCCCATTGGCAAAATCACTCATCCAAAGTAAATGGAATTCATACAGAATGTTTTTAAATAGTAGAGATATTGATTATCATGATTTCAAGATGGACAGAATAAGACAAAATAACAGGGACTGACAGAAACAGAAAATACTTGGAAAATAGGCAACTTAGTGCTCTATACATTTCAAAATACTCTGATCACCCCAAATATATCAGTAATTTTGATAAATTGATTTCACTGCTTCTGAATTTCCCATTGTAAGCTCTTCAGTGGATAGATTATAGAGATCTAGAAACAAATGTGTTTTTCAAGGCAATCACAATATGAAACCAACATTTCTTTGTTTGCACATTAGATCATCTTCTCCCTCCCCAAATAGTTACAACACTTATAAGGGTAATGGAGTTTTCCAAGGTCCATTAGGAGTTCTCCAAGCTTCAAAGCATCCTGCCTATATTAGCAATTAACGTACCTTCCTTTTGGGGGATCAAGCACTTGTATCTGTTTTCATGGCTTTGGGAGAATACAATCCATGTGTCAGGGCCATAGAGATGAAGCATAAAGCATATTTACATGTTCTTTCCTCCCCTTCTTAAAAATCTCTTATATCTCCACAGATTAGTTTCTTTTGAGGCCTCTTACCAATAATTTCTGCCCATCCTTTGGACTTGCCTTATCCATCTGGAGGTGTGGATAATTCCAGATGGCTTAGGTGTCTTCAGCTAAAGAAAAAAACCACTTCTCCACATCTTTTAGATGGCATGCATCTAAAATAACACATTTACTGAGGACCCAAAACCTTCACAGAACTTCCAGTCTTCAACCATTTTAAAATTGGAAAAGCTCCTCCCTAGATCAGCAGTGCTGAATACATCCTAATACACAGCAATCCTTCTAGTTAGACCAGCAGCACAGCAGGGCACAGAAAATGTGGTGCTGATCTTTTCTACATGGGTGAAATTATAACAATACAACTGATTTGGGTGAAGATTTCAGTTCTAGACCTTTCCCATTGGTCAGAACCACATTGTGATCAATATTCTGGTAGTCTGGTCCTCCTTTTGCAATTTTGTGCCACAGTCCTATAGATTAACTCACTCATTTAGCCCTAGCAATTTTAGTACCAGAGGCAATTCAGCCTGGTTTGCTAACAGCAGCTGCTAAAATCACAGGTACTCCCTGAACTAGCTTGTAAAAACTCTGGTCGCTTTTCAGGATTGTGCCATCAGTGTTCAGCTTGGCACAGCAATGGGAAATCAGAGCTGCTTAAGCTCGGAGCCAGAAACAAGATGGCTTTGTGTCTTGGAGAAAAATGATGTCAGGGTAGATGTCTCTGTCCTAGCTCTGCCCGTGGAAGAGGCTGATCTCCCTTTCCCAGCAAAGAATTGGAGAGCTCATACAATCCCCCTTACCCTAGAAAGCTATATAAATAACCTTTTGCTGTTGAAACTGGATACTCTTTCAAGAAAGGGAGATCCCAGGCAGCAACTGGAGAGGAAAACTGATGACAATGTGCTGTGAGATTGATTGATCTATCTATGTGTCTACCCATCTTTTTTTTTTTTTTTCCTTCTGTGACCATTATACTCCAGCCAGCCATGGCACCTTGCTCTTCTAGGAGTGCTAACTATCCAGTTTTCTCTCCGTCAGGGTTAATAGCATGCCTGCTGGCAGTTTTTGATCTTTCACAGGTGCTAACTACCCTTTACCTCTCAAGTTGCTCAGCTGATCAGCAATTTTGTGAGACCTGATGAAGCTGCTGCGTGCTTGAGAGCTCCTGTATTTTTCCTAGCTGGTTTTAAATTAAAAAAAAAAAAAAAAAAAAAAAAGATATTTGCTTTCTCTTACCCCTTCGACTCTCAGATGGACAGGGTGTACGGAAGCGCAGAGACAGCGGGGGAGTGGGTGATGGGTGGGCGGTGGGGATGCGCCGGAGGGATGCGCTGGGGGATGCAGGTCCGGCTGGGACCCTGCCCTCCAGCATCGGGCTACCTGTCACTTCTAATGACTTCTTCTTCAGCGATTTCTGTGTCTGAGCAGGATGGCCTGCAGGTGGCCTAGTAGCTAGCTGTCTCCCAAGCTGCCGGGGAGCTGCTTATGTGTGTGACCTGAATTGCAGCGCCTGGGCTGTGGGCCCTGCTTTACATGCAGCGTGCGTAAGCAAGAGGCACAGAGCAGCCCTGCTGATATGGCTGTTGTATAGCAGTTATTGCTTCAACACATTTAGACACAGCACCTCTGTAATTTGTCTCGACGTGATATCATCTTTTGTCTCAGCAAACTGACCCTTTTATCTGTCTTAGTTCTGCTTTCTCTGGCGCTTCCCATTTTGTGCCAGCAGTGGCAACGGGCAACGGCACAGGAGGAAGAAATAGAATATTCAGATGGCGATAGCAGAAATAATAACTGACTTCAAAGTTATTCACTGGTTTGAGGTGTTTGTTGATTTCTCGTGTGTTTTTTTTTTAATTGAAGCATGTGCCTGCGTGGGAGAAATGCTGCCTGACATGATTCTTCTCATTCAGCTATTTGAAAACTACGGTGAATCTCACTTATGAAACAACATGTAAGGGCTAGATTACAGCTCCTTTTTTTAAGCAGCACTTTGCATAATAGTAGCACTTTAAAATATTTGGGCTTATTCTTACAAATATATATTTCTCCATATAGAGGCATGTAAAATGGGATATTAGAGTAGATACTGGTTTTTTAATTATCCTAATTGTCTTTGTGAGCAAATTGTTCCTTTGCACTTGTAGCTAAAATGCTAGGACTGATGTAGGTGGTGTCTTCCCGAAGGAAATTTTCTATTCCCTTCTGCTCATGCCCTGCTCAAGTACATCCTTCTCTTCCTCAATAGAGGAGTCATTGGAGAGCAGCAGAGACCAACTCTCAGTGCTGAGGAATTTCCCTTTTGCAGTACAGATAGTTTACTGTGGCCACAACAATGCAAACATTGCAAAATGAGATAACTTAAGTCATCTCTGCTTCCCTCTCCTGTTGGCCCCAAGACATTATGTGGGAAACGAGAGGAGTTCAAGAAACCAAAAGAGAGCAGGCTTTCACAATAACAATTAAAAAGAGTTTTATTTAACAACTAAATCATGTAACACAGTAAGTAAATAGTTATGTAATATAGATATGATATGGAAAATTAATATGCAACAGTGATACAAAATACATACCAATAATGATAATGTGAATATAGAAGAGAATAAAAAGCAAAAAACAGAGAGGAAGATACTGAAGGCCAAAATTAAGATTATTTCAAAGAAACTAAGAAAGGAATTGCTCAGCTGAATTTTCACCTAACTTGCGTTCAGCGACTAAATAGGAAGGAAAGGTTGAACAAGGAATGCTGAACCCCTTTTTGGTTATCTTGGTCAATAAACAGAACTTTTCAATCTATACAAATTAATTGGATATAATCAATCCATGTTATCTCAGTCAAGGAAAGGCAAAAATTATCTTTGCTGGCAACTTGCCAGCCAAGCTGCTTCTTTTTACCCAAAGAAAGTCCCACCTCGTCGCTGTCTTGCACCTCTGACATTTCCTAATCCTATAACTTTCACTTAGCCTAATGCTAAATTGACCTAAATTGCCTGTAATAGTATCTCACATATGTTAAACTGCTATTCATATTCTTGCCCTGTTATCTCTCTCATGTTTATCATATGTGATGTCCTATATTATCATAAATTAAATATTGTATCTAGACCAACTGAAGGAGTTAGGATTAAACGATAGGTCTATGCTGTTCCACAAAAGATTTTAGGATATAAGTTGGAGAGTATATAATAATACTAATACTAATGCGAATGATATTAATAATAATAGTATCACAGGTTTTACCGCTTTTTGTTTTGGTTTTTTTTTCCCTTCTCACTGTAAATTGGTAGTTTGCAGGCAGAATTTTAATTTTTTACTATGGGCTCTTGTGGCACATTCTTCCTCCTTTTTTATTGAGGGTTTATGAGACATGTCAGAGCAGTTATCAGCAGGTTACAATAGTGTCAAGGGGATAGTCTTGAATAGTTTCTATGGACCTTTTTTCTTTCAACCATTCTCCAATAAAGTAGAGGCTGAGAATAATATGAAAATGGATCAAACAAACAGGATTACTGTGATAAAAAGGGTTATGAATAATATATCACATACAAAAGTGTTAAGGGCTAGTATTTCCAAAAATTCATTTTAGGGGCTTGGAAAGGGGAGCCTATTTTTACCCCTTCTCTTCTCTCACACTCTCTGTCTCTGTTTATTTCTGTTGTATCAGAGGAATTTGAATTTCCATAGTTAAGGTTAAGTAGAGTTTTTCAGCCCATTTTCCAATCACGGATGAAACTCTGATTGTCTCTAGGCAATGTTGTGCTGGGGTGTGTGATTGCCAGAGTCTAAAGCCAAACTGTTGTGCAAATCATGGAAAAATAACATAAGCCGGAAAAACCCACCCTTAATTCCTATCCCCCAAAAAGCTGCATAGCCACAGAAAAAAATTATTGACATTTGCAGATCTAAATGTAACTTAATTTTATGTATTAATTTTATTATTTTTAAATACTGCATGTATCCGGGAAACTGAGGCTGATGGAGAAAAATACTGTGCCAGTGTTTTGGGATGAGAAAGCCTGTCTGAGCAGCAGAAGCAAGTGGGTCACAGGCAGGCAGAGTTCAATAAACAAAAGCATATGTGCCCTGCAGTGCCTCTTGCCTTCCCCTCAAGCAGAGTCTGGCTAGTGAACCTTAGCAGCACAGCTCTGGGCCCGGGAGTGAGTGCTTCTGACCTTTATCAGAGCAAAAAGCTGCTGACATCGGGGGACCTCGGAGGCTGCGAGGTGCCCTCTTGCACCTACTTCTGGCGCTGCCGGAAAGGGGAGGCGGTGGGGACCAAGTGTGTCATCAAGCCCGTGCTCTGCATGGGGAAGGAGCTGTGGTTTTCCCCTTCTCTCCGGGTCTGCTTCTCCTCTTTGATGCCTTTTGGAAGAATTTGGCTGAATTTGTTTAAACAGCAACTCTCCTAAGGGAACTCCAGCTGGGAAGGAGCGAAGGTGCTGGCATCACCTGTCTTCAGGCTTCTGTCCTGGCTGTGACAAGCATTTCTATACCTCTCCCATGGCTACATTGCTGAAAGCTTTAAGACTGATGCATAAAACTGTGCTCTGCTACCACATATTATAGCACATATACATATATGGATTTGTAATGTGCAGGGGATCATGGTGGAGATGATTTAATGAACAAAATACCACGGGTAAGGTACGTGATAAATGCAATTTCTTCTGTAACTGCGATTTTTCGCAGAAGTGTGTAAGCATATTCATCCGTATACATTTAGTTAAACCAATACTGACCCTTTATGGATGTATTTAAATGAATTTATGACCTTCATTTTTTCTTAATTCAATTACGCGTAAACATGAATTTTTGAAGGAAGAGAAATCACTGGATCCTCCAGTTTTCCATATAGCACAAGCCTGGGAACTTCAGCCAAAAATTCCCATATCCAGCCTAAAACTAGAGCATACCTTTGAGGAAGATAGCTTATTCAAAATTTTCAAGTGGTATAGATCCATCGTGTCCCTTGCTTACTTTCACTGTTACTGGGGGAGTGATATTTCCCTTCTGGCATTACCCAGTTTGCCCTTAGAGGCTCTCATTATGCCAAGCATGGTAGAAAACCCTCCTTCTCCCCAGTTGCTTACAGGTTTCAGTTAAATCTCTGTAAAACTGGGTATAAACCAGTTTAATTTAATTGCCATGAGTGTTCTAGTTGAAATTGGATTAATGGGTCTAGTTAATGGGTCTAGCTAAGCCCAAATAGCCTAGATTACCTGGCTTGCTGTGGTGATGTTTTTTCCGTGGTTCAGCAAGGTGGTGAGGAGGCAGAGCTCAGCCCCTCATGCTGCTGGGGTAGCGGTGCCTAATGCCCTCCTGGGCTGTCTGCCTTGCCCTGCCCCAGCGGCACAGGGGTTTTGCCGGGGGTTGAGGGGAGGCATGTGCCCTTCCTCGGGCGCAGGTGGAGAATAAGCAGAGAAAGAGTTACTGGAGCTGAAGTGCTGTAACTCATTAGCTGCCATAATTCCATTCACTATCTGAATTCTACTAAAGTCTCCCCTGGGAAAAGGTGTGTTTTTAACCATGTTACCATCCTTTTGTAGACATGTGAATTGTAATTTAATACCCATCAATTGCCTGGTGTTATGTTCCTCACTTACAATTACTTAGACTGGATGAAGTGTGTCCAAATGAATAGTGCCTTGTCTATATTGAGATTGTAATGCATTAAAACCATCTTTTATCTTGGCAAGGCAAAGGTTAACTTTAATTTATAAAATATTTTTCTTTATCAAAGAGCGTGTATAGAAAAGACCTGTGCAGAGGAGTTCCTTGCCTATACAGACAGAAGAGTGTTTTTGTCAAATCTGCAGACAGCAAGAGTGCAATGTTACTACTGGAATGGTGTGAATGTTTTTTGATTCATAAAAAAATAACAACATCTAAAATGAAATGAAGCCTACAAATGAATGGATGAACGAGTGCTAAGAACAAACCCCATGAACTGCAGAGTTTTTTATGGCTCAGTCCCCAACTATTTTTAATTTTCTCCCTGCTGGAGATCGCGTCCCCATAACAGAGCTGGCAGAAGGGATCGCGTGTCAATGCTTCGGCTGCTGCAGGCAAAGTCTGGTGTGGTAGCTGAGATTTCTCTTCCCTCCCCATGCAAGCCAGGCTGTTTGCAGCAGGCTGGCCGAGGCACTGACATGTCCTCCTTTCCTGCTTGCTCTGCTGCAGGAGAGGTAACCTCTGCAAAAGGTGAAACACACAGCTGGGGTAATAACTGCGGGAGCCATCAGAGTTCATCTGTGGAAACCTTTCTTTCCTGTGTGCTGAAAAGGGTTTTCTGCAAGGAAAGGATATTTTTGTTCACTATGTATTTGCATTCAGTATTGTCCTGACATATAAAGCTAGTGAAATTACTAAATTAATTAACAAAATTTGGACTCCTAACAAGGGGAACTACTTTTAGTACCTGAACTCAAACCACTTAAAAAATATTCAGTCAATATTTACATTTCAGCTGATGTTTTGGTGACAGAGATCCTTGCTAAAGGTTCACCTAAGGCATAGCTTTAAAAATATAGCTCAGAGGTCAGGTAAGTCCTCCCTGCTTCTATCACAAGTCAAATATACATGCTTTTTACAATTTGAACTCAACTAAACACCATCATCTCATATATCATGATTAATCTGAAGAAGCAGATGGGCATCATTTAATTCCTGGCTTTTTCTGACATTTTTCTTCAAACTTTATCCAATGCTTCATTCTAATGCTGCGTAGAAAACCTCAGTCTCACCTCAGAGAACTGTTATTCTGACCATGATATTTGGACTATGGCAGAAGCTTGTTTTATCCTCTCTTATTCCCTCTGATACTCTCTTCCTCCCTCCCCCTTCTTAGCCCTGAGCCGCTTCACCGCCTCTGCCCTGCTCCAGATCCCTGAGCTTTTCTAGTCTTGTTGCTAGCACTTCTCTTGCACTTTTGAATCTCCTCGACATGTGGTCTTTAAAATCCAGCTTGTCCCGTGTTCAGTGTCTCCCACCTTAGACCGAACCCTGCTCCCCTCCTGCAGATAGGGCCTGGGGAGGAGAACAGCACGATCTAAGACGGCAAAGTTTGTCATTCCTACGTCTCAGCTGTCTCGGCCCGTGTCAACCTGCACGTCTCGCCCCGGCGGCGTTGTGCTGCGCTGGCTCGCTGCCACGCGGTGCCTGGGCTTGCTGCCCGCTGCTCTGCCCGGCGCAGCCGTGGGGCACGCGGAGCAATGCCCTCCGCAGCCTGGCAGCGTGGGCAGCGCTGCGCTGATAAATGCCTGCTTTCCCCAGGCCTGGGAAAGGAGGCAGGCATTAAGATGTGTGGGGCAGTTTGCTCTCCAATAGCTGTGATATGCTTTCAGAATATTTATAAGCTTTGTTTGGGGCTTTCTTTTGTTATTTTGATAATAACTGAACATCTGTACATTTTTTGTATCCAAAATCGTATGCAGATTTATGTACAGCAGAGAGGTCGAATGCTGATGAAATCCCAAAAACTGGAGTATTTGTGGTTTGAACTTCATTCACTGAAGCTCAAGCACTGGTGAGGCCGCACCTGGAATACTGTGTCCCGTTTTGGGCCCCTCACTACAAGAAAGACATTGAGGTGCTGGAGCGTGTTCAGAGAAGGGCAACGAAGCTGGTGAAGGGTCTGGAGCACAGGCCTTATGAGGAGCGGCTGAGGGAACTGGGGTTGTTTAGCCTGGAGAAGAGGAGGCTGAGGGGAGACCTTATTGCACTCTACAGCTACCTGAAAGGAGGTTGTAGGGAGGTGGGTGTTGGTCTCTTCTCCCATGTAGTTAGTGATAGGACAAGAGGAAATGGGCTTAAGCTGTGCCAGGGGAGGTTTAGGTTGGAAATTAGGAGAAATTTCTTCACGGAAAGGGTGGTCAAGAATTGGAACAGGCTGCCCAGAGAGGTGGTGGTGGAGTCACCATCCCTGGAAGTGTTCAAAGAACGGGTAGATGTGGCACTTGGGGACATGGTTTAGTCTAGTCTACCCTTGATTGGTTTAGTGTGGACTTGGTAGTGTAGGTTAATGGTTGGACTGGATGATCTTAAAGGTCTTTTCGAATCTAAACAATTCTATGATTCTATGATTCTATATTTGGTGTCAGCACTTTGACATTTTTCTCTTTCCAGGGTGTTGATTCACATTTTAATATCTAACTAGGGATATGGCAGGTAATGGAGGGATGGAGGAGGTTTCCCACCGCAGGGGGTGTAGGCTGTCTTCATGGGGCTGGATTTTTCAAAGGCAGCGATCACTCCTCTTCTAAAAATTATAACCCTCTTCAGATGTCTCAAAATCAAAGGGCCACTGAAAGAACTATAGGCTATTAATTTGTCTCAGTTTTTAATTAGGTGAAATTGCACTTTAGCCTTTTCCAGCCTGTGAGACTTTTGACTGTTTCTTTTGCACGTCTCTCGGTCTAAATGGCAAGTGTCTGGTGTCACTGCTACCAACTGGAATGAGACCGACTTCTGGCAGCAATTTGCCAGTCCCTGAGGCCTTGCGACATTTCCATGTCATCCTCCTCATCAGAGGAGTATGGCATTAATGGCATAGATCTTGCCTCTGAGTCAGCGCAGTGGCTGGCGCTAGTTAATACAGGAGAAGGCATCAAAATCACCTGATGGAATAATTTATTCAAAAAGAAAATTTCTTCTTCACTCCCATCAGTAAGCCTGTGGTGGTGGCACCCGTACCCCTCTGCGACTGAGAGACGGAGAGGGCTGGCCCATGTGCCCGCTCTGCAGCAGGGCACGTCCCCGCTTCTCCCTCCAGGCTTGTGCTCCCTGTCTCCGTCTGTGGGGAGCCTGGGTGCTGGGAGCAAGGTGGCCTCCAGGCCTCCACAGGGACCCACAGCGGATGGCAGCAAGGAGCGGTGCGCTTCCCCTCCCTGAGACAGCTGTAAATAACGTTGGATGCAGTTAATCCCTTCAGGCCTAATTACGATTTGGGGACAGTGAGTTCCACAGGTTCGTCTGCGATGCATGGGAGCAGGGGAGAGTACATGTTGTTTGTTACCAGTTTTAACTCACTTTTCCGCTCTAGGCAGTCTGTCCCCATGTTCCTCACCACTGTCAGGGTCACACAGATCTCTTGGTTTGCCACTCATCTTGGGATGCTTTCTGGTTTTGCTAAATGTTTTCTATGTTGCACAAATAGTAGTGCTGTACTTAATATCTACCTTTTTATGCAGGTAATTTTTAACATCTTCCAACACTACTTTCCTAATGGCAAGGAAAGCTAACGCTATTTCCGTGCCTTGTCTTAACCTCTGCAGTCCCGTTTTCACCCAGCCATTGGTGGACCTTTTACATCAAGAGATTGGGCTAATCCAGAGTGTTCCTGGGCTCTCAATCAATTCCTGACGGCTAGTATACTTTCCAGTTTGTAGTACCACACTTTTGTCAGTGCTAGATTTTGTCTGCCACTGTGCTTCCCATTTGTCTACTGGTGGGATCCTTTACAGGCTCTTCCAGCCTCTATTATCCTCAGAGCTTTGTGTCAAATGCAAATATTGTTGTTAATTGCTATTTGCATTACAAGAGCGATTACATCTCGCTGTTCTTTAATTCCTGATTTATTTATGAGTATTTTCAACACTGACTTAGCACAGAGGCTTTGCCAAGGTGAAAATTGACTATTTGTTTTGTCACTTTGCCAGTGTCTAATCTGTAGCAGTTCTTTGCTGCTTTCCCAATGACTACCCAATTTTCTTATTAGTCTCTATGATGGATTTGCTGAAGGCTTGAAATGCCCTGTACAAGGGAAGAGACTACATTACTCCATTCAGTCTCCTGTTGACACATACAAGAATTGGATCTGCGGAGACATGGTTTATCTTATCTTAGCTAGCCTAATTCATTTCATCATACATTGTTGGTCAAGATATGTGCTAGTTAAGTTATGTTTGCTCAGCATCTCCTGCTTGGAACCTCAGTCCACACCACCTTGCTGCCTTCATTATGTGTGAAAAGGATAAAGTATCTACAAGTGTCCATATATATCTGCACTTGCATATTGACTGAAATTTCTGTTCTGGTCTAAATCCTCATGTGGACACTCTTACCACTTAAGAATAATCATACTGAAGTAAGCATTATAGAAGAGACTTTAAAACACTTTTGTCCCACAGGCTTTTCTACATGACAAAGCCATACAGGTAGGACAAGAATCTAAAATTAGCTTACTCTATGGGCCTGTGCCTCCAATCACTTCAGTTTACCACTTGGGAAGCGATTTTCAAGCTATCTGAAAAGGTTTAAAATATTTATATTCCAGGTAACTGTGCCCACACAGGAGAGTGAGACCAGAAGAGCTAACAGTTAACTGTATTGGTATAATTAACTATACTGGCACTGAAAACACTTCCTGTAAAGACAAATCCTAAATTTTATGCTACCAAAAAAAAATACTCAAGACATTTATGTGTCTAGGCTTGTATTGTTAACTCATATTTAAGATAATATGATAAGGTAAAAGAAATTTTGAGACTAAAATCTCCAAATATTTTAAAGGGAGCATTCTGCCGACACAAGCTTGCCTTTGTGTTTAGAAGAAAGCTGATATCCACTTTTGGTTCCTATGAGTATTACTTCCTCAAGATGGAAAAGGCTACTGAAATGGGAACTTTGTGCATCTGTCCTTTGCCTAGTATTAAGCAATTCTTATGACATTTGTAGTTTGCTGATAGACTGCAGAGAAGCCAGATGCTTTATGGCTTTTCTCCATTGCTATTGTCACATTCTTACAACTGAGCGAGTACAGCGTGAGAGCATAAAAACGAAAGTCTGTGTTATGCATTTGCCTGTGCTAAATTAGATCTTGGGTCTCCAGAAAGAGACAGAAATTTTAGATGTTGCATGTCTGGGCTGAGACCATGTGTTTCATTCAAAATTAACTGACAGAAATAGTAACGACGTGCTTTGAATTTGTTAGGGGTGTTTCTGCATTTTCTATGATATCTTCAGACAGAGTGCCATGGCAAGACCATTTTTACCACCCTCTTCCATAAAGATGCAGTGCTACAGCAACTGTGAGCTTTCTGTACTTTGCAAAGCAGAAGCCAACAGCAGAAGACAGGCATCTGCTTTGCAATGGCTTTCATGGTTGTGAAACTGAAGGAACTTGAATTTAAACCTTCTGTGAATGACTTTCCCAGAGGTACCGTATTTCAGTAAAATCCACTGCCCTATTTTTTCATAGGATGTGTAATCAAATATAATGAGATCTATGATAATTTAAAAGTTCTGATGTGGTCAAAAGTGGGGAGGAAGCTTGTTGGAGCTCCTGAGCACATCAACGAGTGACCCTGCCACTGAACAGCTGTTATTTGATGATGTGCCTTGGAGAAGCCAGATAGTTTATGTCCTTTCTACCCCACACTTGTTATGCTGCTTTACACACCTTCTGCCTCTCTCTCAAGTCTCCCAATGACATATAGAGCCCATAGAAGTTACGGTAAAATCAGTTCTGAGGGAAGACATTTACTAGCTTGTTTTTTTTTTCTTTTTTTTAAATAGAGGAACTATTAAGCCAAGTGCTCTGTGGTAGTTTCATCCTACAGTAGTAAAGACCTGTGATATCCCACCTATCCCTACTCTTTTTAATCCTCATAGTAAGTCTCCTCATATGCACTTGTTCATGTAACCGCAAGTATGAAGGACAAGATAGACTATACATTGCCCTCCTTCCTAATGCTCTTCCTCATTATCAGTTTTTTTCCACTCTTACTTCTCCCTCAAGGGTTTAACAATATTACAAGTTTTTCCTGTGCACTAATTCCTTTCTGAAGACCAGCTTCTCTGTCCCAATATTTACTTATGTCATTGCATAGGCCTTCAGCTGTCCAGTGTCCCTGGGAATGACAACTTCTGCTGCTATATAAAAGAAAAAAAGAAGTCGTGTTCTGGTGGCTCACAGGTCATTATGACTTTGATAAAACTGCAAATCAAAGAGATTTTAGTATTTGGATCGGCTGTCTTAGGGATTAAGCAGGTTTTGGGGCATTACATTTGGGGAGTAATTTGGACTTCTCACTGTTTGTTACAAATAGAGTGAAGAAAAAGCATGAAACTCTGTACGGTTGCCCCCTTGCTTGTCAAAGCAGTGGAGAATGCTGCCATTCCACTTTTTCACTTGTTAAGGTGCGGGTGATGTGGGGCCACAGCTAATTAAGAAATTCTTGCAGAACAGTTTTTCTGACAGACAGTGCTTATTCGACAAAGTTGGAAGGTTTCACAAGGGATATTTATATATCTATCTCTAATCCAGTCTCACAGGAAGTTATTAAAATGTTTGGTTTTAAAAGGTCAGTGCATTCTGTCTTTGATATAATTTATAATATAGAAATTGAAATAGTAAAGCAGAAGCAAATATTCTTATCTTTTATGAAAAAACTTTTTTCAATTTTTTTTACAAAATATTGCCTTTTTCTCCTTATTTTCCAATCTCAGAATATCCAGGCTCTCTTCAAGCCCAGGCAGGTCAGTTTCAGCAAGCTCTTTTGGTGGCACTATCCAACCGTCCAAATTCTGTACAAGTCTCTATGCCTTTGTGAGAATAAGGGAAAGATAATAGCAAGCATGTATGTATGTATGTATATACATATGTACATTTATGCACACTAAGACATTATGTGTGACATTATTCTTGGAAAGATTACTCCAATTTATAAAACCTATTCTTTTACAATTTTCTTTACCTCCATGAGTACATAACTTCCTTGGAAATTGTGTCTTTCTTATCCACAAGTTCTTTCCATTCTTTGTTTTTTAAGTGTCTTCAAGATGTTAAATGTGTGATACTAATATTTGTCACAAAAAGTTGCAAACAAAAGCCTTCTGAAGTATTAAAATACACTAATGTCCATCACAACTTGCAGGACTGAGTGTCTATGCAGAAAATTCTCAAATTATAACATTTTATTTGATCCAAATTGGATTTTAGTATATAAAAAAATAGTCTGGTAAACATACAGTTAACAGAAAAATGAAATAGATTACATTAATTGCCTTTGACAAAAACACTCAAGTAAATGGAATTTATTGAAATTGTTGACACTAAGAAAAGAACTTTTACAGTGATAATTTCTTTAATGCTTCCTTTTGAAGCCACTTGCAGAATATAGTGACTGCAGACAGGCATTTATGGCCGGTTTCATCCGAGTCATTGTTATTACTGAAGCGGGAGCTACTTTCTAAATAAAGTCTATGTTATCTGTGTATCACAGGTCCTTCCAGAGGTTTGGAGCCAGAAGAAACAAATGAGACCTGCATTATACAAGTCCTACAATGTCACAGGTTAACTTGTGCAGTTGTGTGACACATCATGACTGTTCATCTGCCCGCCCCAAGCTGCTCCGTTACTCCCTTTCACTAAAGGGATTTCAGGTGCAAACTGAATAAGGCCAGGCCATGTGGCTGATTTTAAAGGCTTGTTTCCAAACAATCTTCCTCCGAGAGAGCATCGCTTGTGTTCCCGCGCGATGGGGAGACGCGTGTCTGCCCCCCGAGCGGGCGCCTGGGCTGGTGGGTAGGGGCTGGTGTGTGAGCAGGGAGAGCCTGCGCCGTGGGGCACGTGGCTGGGGCTGGGGCTGGCGCCTCTGCCTCTGCTGTGCGGCAGGCCTGGCTTGACAAACAGGCACCCAAAAAGGGAGTTTGCGGATCTTGGCGTTGGTAAATCACCCAGATTTGGCCATTCATCTTTTAACAGATATGTGTTTTATTGTTCTGTAGGAAAACTCTGTCAGGCAACTGAAAGATTTTCACCAAAGAAAAGCAGCCTGCAGTATATTTTCTTTTGCTTTATCCTTGGAATTCAGCTGGCATTAAATAACAATATATTTATATTTCTCTGCTTTCATTCCTTTGTTTCCAGTTCTGGAAAGTGTCCTTACATACCAAACTACCCGAGAAAAGGCCTCTTACAGCCCTTTATTAGGACAAAGATGCTGGTATTTATACAGCTGCAGTGAGATTTGGATGCTACAATTAGCAAAGTCACATCCTAGAAAAGAAATTAGCTATACCAGTGGAAAGGAGGGATCTCTCAAGGTCCCTTCCAACCCAAAGCATTCTACGATTCTATGATTCTATAATCATGTCAATACCAGGAACAACGGCCAGCATAGCTGTTTCAAACACCCTGGCTCTGCCAGCACGGTTTGTCGATGGGTATCTGCAGTGGGCACTTCTCACTGACCACCGTCAGTCACGGAAGGCACGTGGTGAACAGCCTTCCCACTTTCCCAGGAGAAAGGGACTTAAGAATACGTATGGTGCTTTTCTGAATTATGGTCTCTGCTTTTAAATATATATAAATGAGCAGTTTAACAAGGGAATTTGCATTCTGCAGCCCTCAACTGGAGCCCTGTCTTTAAATTCAAGGTGCTATCCCTAGAACAGTAACATTTTTCTTCCCTGATTGCACCTACCTGATGTTCCCGCAGGCACGTTTCTGAATACTAGACACTGCGATTTGCATATCTATTTTAACTCTTTTAAATTGTGTCTTTACAACAATACGATGACAGAATTTGTCATCCCAAATGACATTTTGTTTCTTGGGGGTCAGTGCATTGTGGTTTTTGTTTGAAATAGCACAAGAATTACAGCTAAGGGCAGGGGATGAAAAATGACTGGATATCTTACAATCAGCATCAGGAGCCTCCACAAAGGAACAACAGAAATAACAGCAAACACATTCATCTGTGAACTCCATAGAATATCATTAAACACTGCTTTTCTGTGTCTTTAAACAAATACTTAATATTCTGCTTTCAGTTAAGCAAAAACAACATTTAGGAATCACCGTGTTACACTGGATGGGTATAAGTTTATCTAAAAGACTGTTATGTCCCTGGCAGCAGCCAATACTGGCTGTTTCAGAAGAAGCTACAAGAAACACATTAATGATCAATTATGGAAGAATCTGCCTTTTGGGCAGCAATTCACAATTTTTATATGCTAGCCATTTTTAGCAAAAATGATACTGGTTGTACCATACAATTACGTGCAGATATGAATAACGGGATAACTGCCTTCCCCTATGAACATTCTTTGAGCAGTCTAATGGTTTAAAAGTCAAGGTGGTCCCTGATTAAATAAATTATGATCAGTTAGGGGGTTTGATACTTTTCAGGGGGTAGTAAGGTGAAGGGGGCTTCATGGCTATTGAGTAAATGATACTTCAGAGTTCTCTTCCTGTATCTAGAGAGAGCCTGAAACAATCATTCTGGCATTACATTATTTAGGACCCTGAAGAACAACTCAGAGATGTGTGTCTTGCTCCTATCTTCGCCAGCTTCTGTTCATTTTTGTGGCCTTTACAGAAGTCTGCAGTCCTCACTTTGAGAAATCTTGCAGGATGAGATGCTTCTTCCAGACCCCAAGTTCCATGTTTTGTGGGTTTGCATCCCTGCATCGTACATGATTAAACAGAAATCCTGAAATTACAAAAGCGTGAGTTAATACTCCTTGATAATTTCTATTTGGAACAATGGCCGTTTGTCCAAATCTAACAAACACTTTTATCATCCTTGACTTCTGATCATGCTAAGATTAGGGCAGGTTTTTACCTAGTGAATGAGTCTATGTGTAGTTTTATTTTGCAGGGTTTTTAAAATTCTGGTTTTTTAGATTTCTGAGCTGACTCGGATTGATTTTGTGGGAATGGTAAAGAGACCATGTGTAAATTTTTCAGAATTAAACAAATTTTAAGATGGGAAGAATGTAGAAGAAATAGTATTTTTCAATGGTTTTCATGTGTCCCTTGCTGGAGTATCTTGCTGAGAAATAACTAGGAGCTCAGTTGCTCTGAGGGGTTTTGCACATCTGAAAAATCTTGAGCTCTGACAGGGAAGAGAGAGAAGAGGAATAGAGAGATTGGTATTACACCCCAGTGACTTTCCATCTTCTAGGGATAGTGTCTGACATGAGTTAGACCTACTTAAGTTTTAGATCTAATAACCTTCACTCATTTGCTTCTGGTTTTGGGACATTTTTTATCATCTTATGGTCTTAGTGCTGCACTTGTGTGTTGAAAAAGCTGTTTTGAGTCATTGCATCCCCTACTGGAAGTTGAACTGAAAAAAGGTCCCATACAAGCACTAAATTCAGCAGGGTTTGCTGTGGAGATGCAGTTGGCTGGGTAGCCCGCTGCAGCTGGGGACGGGGCTGAGTCAGGGATCTGCAGGACTTAACCTCATGGAGGGACAGAACAGTTCATCTGCCACTCAGGAAGGCACATGTGAGACAGGGAGGGACTGAGGAGGGATCTGATGCGCAGCTAACCCAGTAATGGTGACAGCGCTGAAAAAAGCAAATCTGATCATTATAATCTTGTGTCTCTTCTGAATACTATCCAAGTTGCTAGTCTACATATAAAAAAGCAAAATGCCATGCAAATCCCCTGTGTATTGTTCTTTTCCCTATTGTGCTTAATGATTGATCAGTTATATAAAATAGGTACAACTCTTTGATAATGCTTATGTAAGTACCTGTTTAGTAATCTTTCTCTGAACGTCACATTTTAACTGGTAGAATTTATTAACATTTATATTACTGTAGAGCTGAGAGACGTCAGCTGGGTTATAGCTATGTTGCACTAGGTACTTTAAAAAGAGAGACTATCAGCCTGCCACATGAATCCTTGCTCCATATATTTATTTCATGAAATATATCTTCTATATTTGCATTAATGGGAGGTGACAGAACATTGCAAAATTGACCAGCAATTTACAGCCTCTTTATTTTTTAATTAAAAACATAAATATGCTATGATTCTATGTAGCAAAGGGAAGTTTACTAAAATGAATTCAGAATTACTTAACAAGCTTCCTTCTTTCCACCCACAGCTATAGAGGAATTTTCCATAAAGATATAGAAATAATTTGGCTTTTAAAAATACCAACAAATGAATGAAGAAATAATCACAAGCTTTTACCATTTTAGGTTAATATAGCAGTAGGTGAAAGATTAACTTTCAGTGATACATAAATAATGACTCAAAATTCATAAATAATGTCTTTGTCAGTTATCAAGGAATAAAACATCATTTTAACTACCAAATGTAGACTGAATCCTTGGGGCTATCATCTGCTCACTATCCTATGTGAACAGGAATAAAATTGGGCTTATTTTGTCCTACTTAGCAGGACTAGCATTGTAACATACTAGGACTTTGTATTTGCAGATGGTGTGTTTAAGTATTTCATTTTAACCTATCCTTAATCCAAGGATGGGCACATAAATAACCTAAAGTAGGTGGCAAGGCTACAGAGGAAATAGAGAAAACACTTCTAATAATTATACTAATTTTTTATGTTAGACCAGTTTTCTAGGAGTTCTTGGCAGTATGTACGTTAAAGCTAGATTAAATCTTATGAACAGTTAAGTATTAGGCGGAGTTTTATATAAATTTGACGTAAATGAGAGAATTGTTCTCACCATTAGTATTTCCTTTATTTCTTCCATCAGATAATGACCCTAATGTTTGTTCAGACACATACGCAAGATCTTGAATTTTTGTCTTTAATTATAAACTTCTTTAAGATTAACCCTTCCAAAAGTTCCAGGTTATAATTCTAGGGTGTATAAACTTTAGCCATTGCAACAAGTCTACCATTTCAGTGCCAACATTAGTGAAGAACAAATAGTTTGTCTGTAATCTGAAAAAGAAATGATATTGTAACGATGGAAGGGATTCCCAGTGACAGCAGACAGCAGTCAGGACTTGATACTGCATTTACAAAAAAACCCTAAATGTTGCAATTTCTAAGTCCTGTGCCTCACTCCAGCTGTCCGTGAGACAGCTTTCAAATCCACCACCTGATTTCAGCCACATTTGGAAGGAGAATAGAACTGTCAAAGATAATAGATGACTAGATAAAATTGAAGAGCCCTATTATTGCTCCCAATCTGCAGCGTGAGTTCAGCACCTATTAGACATCAGAAAATGATCATGGGATCTTAGCATTGGGCTCCACAAAGAGATAGGAGACCAGGATTCAGTAGTTCCGCTGCTCTTAGAACTAGTTATCAATAAGGATGAAATTGAAGTTACTATACGTGTGGTGGGAGCAAAATTCAAAGAGCTGAATTCGCTTGGTGTTCTGAAAGAGCTGATGCACAGTCAGAAGTGGGATAGTTCGTGACCCAACCTATAAAAGATTTTTAAGCAAGGTATGATTATATGAGGGACTTGAAGAACAGCAAATGTAGCCCTTACATTTAGGCAGACAGAAAAAGTGGTCTAACAGAGACAGGCACTTTTGTCTGTGTTCAAGGAAGGAAGAATTGAAGACATGGTGGTGAGTGGAAGGCAAAGAGGCAAAAAGATAAATTTGGCCAGACCAGTCTGCCATCTATCCCTGGCAAAGCAGCTTATTTTTAAACACAGAAAATGCAGTTGATGTAATCTACCACACTTCACCTGAACGACTCCTTGATACAGGATGTTGTCAATGCTTGAAGTTCACGTAAATTCATAAAGCAATCAGAAAATTCATTGAAGAAAAGTCCCTCCAAGGCTATTAAATATATAGACACCTATTCCAACTAGGAATTCTCTGAGCCATACATTAACGGAGGTAAGGAGACACTTTGGGGGAAGAAAAGCTGCATACTCACCCCATTTTTAATCTCTTTCATAGACTTTGCTATTGACAGATGGACCTTTAGTCTGATCAGTATAATCATCCTCATACTCTTGTGTTCTTATCCAAACTGCACTGAATTATGTGAAGGGAAGTTATTAATTAAGCTGGAGAAGATGTGGAAATAATTCCAGAATTTTAAGGTGGATAAAGCAAGGGCTGTAAAAGCAGTCACAGCAGTGTTCCTTCTTCTCTACTCAGCACTGGTGAGGCCATACCTGGAGTACAGTGCTCCATTCTGGGCTCCCCAGTACAAAAGAGATACAGAGCTCTTGCAGAGAGTCCAGTGAAGGACCACAGAGATGATTAAGGGACTGGAGCATCTCACTTATGAGAAAAGGCTGAGAGGGCTGGGACTGTTTAGTCCAGAGAAGAGAAGGCTCGGGGGCACCTTATTAATGTATATAAACACCTGAAGGGACGGTACAAAGAGGACAAAGCCAGGTTCTTTTCAGTGGTGCCCAGTGACAGGACCAGAGGGACAGAAACCAGTGGGCAGAAACTGAAACACAGGAGGTGCCATCTGAACATCAGGAAACACTTTGTTACTGCGAGGGTGACTGAGCACTGGCACAGGTTGCCCAGGGAGGCTAAGGAGTCTCCATCCATGGAGATATTCAAAAGCCATCTGGACATGGTCAAGGGCAACTGGCTCTAGGTGGCCCTGCTTGAGCAGAAGCGTTGGACCGGATGACCTCCAGAGGTTCCTTCCAACCTCAGACATGCTGCAATTCTCTCACTGCAGAAAATGGAGGCAGGTGATATAACTCCTCAAAGGTAGCTTCTAGGTCACATCTTATTTTCCTGGTACCCTGAAATATCTCAAAATATAAAGCTGGGGCACACATTAAATTTGCTGACTAAACAAAGCTGCGTATCACTGTTAGTGAAAGGGATGACTGGAGTAAGGTACAGAAAGAATTAGAGAACCCTGAAGACAGGAAAAATAAAAATAGAAAACAACTAACACAAAATACGAGGTTCTGCTTGTCAGCTGGAGGAACAGAAGAAAGAGACTTGGAGTGCTAGCCAGTTATGGGGTTAAGATCAAATCTGTATGCTCTTGGGTCCCTACTGGTAGCTTCACTTCACTTCAACATATTTCTGACCCTAGCAGTAAAACACAGTCCACCTAAATTAGGTGCCATGAATTTCCCCACAAAGAAAGGACTTAGCATTAACTGGCAAGTTTTCTGGATCACATGCTGTGCAGGGAGTTGCACAGAGATAGCCTGTCGCGCTGAGACAGTGCTTCTGTGGAGCCTGAAATGCTGCACCCCCGTCCACTTGGGACCTAGGCCACTCTTCCACCTGCTTTCCCTTTGTTCAGTTTTCCCCTTGTCATGGGATCAGATTTTCACAAACTTGTATTAACCAACAGTTTATTATGCTTGCAGGAGAAGAAACTACCTTCCTGCTTCCTGGGAAGTTGTGACACAATGGAAGCAAGACTGCAGGTGTCAGGTCCAGACAGTGGTCAGATGTGGAGCCAGGCTCAGAAGCCAAGGGGTGAGCGCATTCATTGGGAAGGAACAGAGATCTACCTTCTTCCACTTGGATTCTTTCACTTTGTTTATTTTTAAATACAGGAACTTTGTAATATAAAATGCATAAATTGTCCCCTAGGGCTTCTTTTAAAGCATTGCCAGGATGGTGTGTATATAGTCCCTACTGGAAATCATAGCCTATAACCAGGAGAGAAGTGGTACACTTGGTTCTCCTCGGGACCCTTGAGAAGGGTGCAGATCTGCTCCCCATCAGGGCATGTCACCAGTAGCAGTGCTGCTGGGGATGCTTCCCACTGGGAGAAGGTAAGTTCAAGCAGAAGAAACCATCATGGACCCCTATCTCAGTGTTTAAGCAGTATTTCCAACAAGCCTTTTGGGTGGATTTGAACTTTGGCAGTACCTAAATGAAGTAGCTATTTTGATTGACTTGCTAGTCATAAGTCCTGAGGCTGGCTGCCTCTGAAATTGATAGTCCAACCAAATAATTCCCTGGAGAGCTGAGTATTTATTACCTTTCCCCAATGTGAAAATAATTAAACATAAATTTTATTTGAAGTGGGAAGGTCAGAAAGAATTCAACTATTTAGAATCATTGACTTGTTGAGAATGTTCTTCCCAAATCTAACAGAAGCACTAAACGTATTGTGGCTAAATTTGGCTCTTCACTGACTACAGTTAAACATCTTTTTGCATGGGTAAATTATGTGGCTGAGCCTTTCATGTGGCTGAGCAACTGAAGTCTATATTTACAGACACCAGAGCTGAATCCTAGTATTTTATCTAGGGAAAGGTGATACTGGTAAGTTGTCCCAAGGGACAAAATTTGCCACTGGAGCAAATACAAATAGATTTTAAAAGAAGGCTGTCAACCCAGAGACTGATCTTGATGACTAGTGGCCTCAGTATTATTACACTGAAGTTTCTTTATGGGACTCTGCTCTACATAAAGCCTGTAGACATCTCCAGGAGAAGAAGGAAGATATGGAAAGAGGCTGGTTGGGCTTAGCTTAGAAGGCTGCAAGGACTGGAGCAGTAACAGCAGCTGGAATATTCTTAGAAGAAGGAGGAAAAAGAGGAAGCAGCTGGGAGAAAAGCCACTGGAGGTCCTAGGAGTGGCTGTAGGAGCAGCAGGGAGCAGCTTGGCGCAGCCAGGACTGGGACAGGGGCAGTGGTGCCCTGCTCCTGCCTGTGGATGAGTGTTGGGGCACCGAACCCTGAGGTGTCACTGGAAGTGAGGTGACAGGTTTAAAACTTGCACTGCTGATACAAGTGGGACCTGCAAAGTCTGTGAACTAGTGTCTGGTGGGTTGGGGTGGGAGCTGGTGGTACACTTCTTCACATGGCACTTGAAGCAATTATGCCCATGACAGTTTCACTGAGTGTGGAAAGTATCGTGTGTTATTTGTCAGGATATAGCTATTTATAGGAGCTCATGGAAGGCTCAAGCCTGGTGTTCAGGCACACATTTTGCCCATGCCTCTGACTTTGCATTATCCCTCCATGTCTGCACATCAGTGTGCCACACGTTCATGCTGACAGCCCAAAGAGGGATCAGTTGCATTATTATCTAAATCCCAACAGTGTGCTTGGATCTGATGATGACACTAATATACCCTATTTCTGTACAAAGAAAACTGCACTGAGAAAAGCAAGGAGGATGGCAGATGGGAGCTGCGGCTTACCAGGTGTGGGGGTTTATAGGGACTACTTGTCTGGAGTTTTTGCTCATTATCTTTTCATATGGTACTTTCTCAAAAAAAGCCAGTGTAGTTCTAGTCTCTCAATTATCTGTTTGTATGCTTGTACACATGTTCATAACTATCTATAATCTTTCACTGTAATATTGCCAGCCTGATTTTTTTAATCAGAACAGTTGCCAGTAGCTCTGTCTCTGCCTGTTTCCTATTCCGATAAAGACGTGATTTCACAGAGCGCATCTAACTGTTCTTATTTCCCAGAATGTCCCAAAGTTTGATCTTTTTAAAAGGAAAGATAGGAAAGGCACCTTGAGTATTATTGCTACTGCTGCTTCCCTTTAATGGTTATATGGTGACACTGCTTCGCGCAGGATTACTGTCACCATCGCAGAGGGGATAGGAGATGGGCTGCCTTGAGGAATGAGATGAGACGATAAAGGAAAGAGGATGTTACCTCTGTGGCATCTGGCTCCGTCTCTTGATTTTCATTCCATGCGTTCTGTGTGGAGCCAAGGTGGGGTTTGAAGCAGTTTCTTGCCTTCGTGCACCTGCCATTGTTCAGCAACAGCTAAGAGAGTGAGAGAATTGTGACAAATCTCTTTTACTTAAAATAACTGAACTGTGTAATTGATCGAGAGGGCTTAGCAGGCAAATGCAATAAAGCTGAAAGTTATGCAGATCACCAAAGGTACAGGATACAGTGACAAAGTGATGTAGAAAATTGACCCGTGTTATATTATTCTTTGGTAAGCATTGATGTAATTATATTACTTAAGCGCTCATTGCAATGAACATGGTTTTCAGAGTGCTGCACTTCTGCTTAAGGGGAATGAAACCCCTAAATTTCTTAACTACATTTTGCTTTGTGCAGCAAAGGCTGAAGTTTTCACTGCAGAAATCAGGTTCCAGTATACTAACCCCTTTGGAGTGCAGCAGTTAGAGCTAATCTGGGCCATTTGTGCTTCATATGCATCAAAAGTGCCACAATTAAGACTGTTTGTCATGGTAGGAGAGAAGAGTCATAGAAGGAGTGAGAGGCCCAACAGAGAAGAGGAAATGTTTTAGCTGACCTTCACTTATTAGAGGCAGTTTTCCTCTGAAGGCCGGGGCATGTTGGTGGCTCTTGAGCTTGTACCTGTCATCAAACAGGCAAGTGCTCTGCCAGTGGTTTTACCTCTGCACTCTCCAAAGTTGTGTCTATCCCAGATAATTTAAGTAAAAGTATTGTCCCTTAAAAATCTCAGTAATGAGAGATTTCAGTTTCCTATTGAAAGTTTCCTGTAATAGTCTTTTATTATTTGATGTCTGTTCCTTTCAGGGAGGGGTAATTAAGAGCCAGAAGAGAAAAGAAGGAAAAAAAAGTATCTCACCTTTCTGGCATATTTTCAAAGGATTCAATTAAGGAACACAAAACAAAATTCCTTTAAAAACATGATTGATGTGGGAGATTTAACTAGGTGCTGTCATTTGATACCAGGGCTTTTTATTAATGCATATTGCATGATAGAAATGTGTGGGACAGGATGCCAGGCTGTTGACAGTGTTTGTGTGTGGTATATGTGTTACATGAAGAGATGGGCTGTGTAAAGGTGCATTTTGTTTCTTCTTTCACTGGTTCATTTCTTTAATCTGAACTGAAACTGAAAGATCTTACTGTGAGGCAAGGAGTTTTGAGTGAATAGGGTTGTTAAGAAAAGTCTACCTTGAAGGGGGATATTTTATATACTGAATATTGTTTTGTCTAGAATGGAAATGCTTAAAAGCTGGTGGTTGTACCCTATATTATGCGTACTGCAGAGGGCTGGGAAACCATTCATGACCATTTGATGTTCCTGATTTCCTGCACATATATGCACATATATTCACATGTATATGTGCATATTTCATATACACATATTCATCTATACTCATAGATGTCTAGATGATATGTCAATATGTATATATGATATATATGGTATGTATATGACAGCACAATCACTGAGAGTTGTAAAGTGCTGTTAGCACTGCCTATCAATAGCCTTTAGAGTTAGGAGCTGCTTCTGATGGAGAGCAGGCTCTTTGTCGCATCTGGAGAAGGACAATAAACTGAAACCCTTATTATTTTTGAAAATGCAGTTCAAAAAGCGAGTATTCATTTTTTTGTTATGGACATTTAATTTGCCTATAAATAGACTAACTTATATTCTATTTTCATCTTTTTTTTTTTTTTAATAGTGACGAGTTGTCTGTGCACAATGCAATCCTGATGAAATGAAAAATTTGACATGTTTTATTGAGACATTATAGCTAATCATCTTGCATATACAAGTAGCTCTGGGGAAACCTAAGGTGGTCTTCCATAGTGTTGGAAGAAGTTAAAATGTAGGTGCTGGTCAACAGATTAAAACATACTCTGGGAATATATACAATGACATTTTTTACCAGCTTTCTAAGGAAGATTCAGGCAGTAGTCTAAGGCTTGCAAAGAGTAACCCTTAAAAAAACAGAAATTTTGTTCATGAAGCAGGTAAGAAAATAGTTTAGCAAATTGTTTAACGGTGATTTGTTTTAAGCCTAAAAGAAGTTTGTGTATTTTTGCTTTTTTATTAAGATCTCTGAGATTTTTACCTAGAACTGTGGATAAGCATGGTAAAGACAGTCACCAAGAATGGGATTTGAAACTGCAAACACTTATGTGCATGAATAACTTTACTGAGATTTGTGCTTGGCCAAGTAGGTACATGTGGTTTGCCCTGCACCACAACTTGATCTGTTGCTCGTATCAGAGAGCTGAAAGCTGGCTCTGGCTGGACTCCAACATTATTTAAAATGGTTTTCTGCAGACCTTAACTCAGATACCCTTCTTTGTGATGCTTTTGCAAACAATGTTGAACACAGTCTGAACGGCAAATCCATTCACAAAAAAATACACCCAGACAATAAATCTTTCAAAACTGCTTGTGAGATTGCTTTGCTACAGCACTAGCTACTTAAAGCACTGAAGAATTGTCCAGTAAATAAAAGGTACTGTTAGAAACTGCTAATAAAGTTTAGAGAACCACCCAGCGACAAATTTCAAAAGAGCAGTCTTTTGATAGAAATGACACTACTTGAGCACAAGTAGGAAAATTATCCAAGGGGTAGAAGATGAAAGGTTCAGAAAATCTAACTTTTTATATAGTGGAACGCTCATATCCATTTCCTGTAGGTCTAAAATGAAAATTGCCATTTAAGAATAGAGATTTCGAACAAATGGCAGAGTTGGCAGAAAGAACTGCAGGACCTTGGATTTTGGAGAAAATACGTTAACATGAATATACTGTGTACATATTGCCAGGAGTAAGGAGAAAAGGGCAATAAGGTAAAACATTTGTCTGAATATATGTCTCAAGACCTGCACTCAGACAATGGAGTTTTCCCATCCATTATATCAGAGCCATTAGATGAGCTCAGTAAATTTACTGTTTGAAGACACTAAGGTAAAATATAACAATTTTTTTCAGTGGAATAGCTGTTCAGATTAGAGCCATTGTAGGGTATGAAAAAAAGTGTTCAGGACAAAATATCTAAAAGGGAAGAGACTGGGAAACATTGTTAGGAAACAAAAAAATTTCTATTGAAGAATCTCCTTAAATTGGCCAAATGCCTTTGCAGCAGATAATGAGCTATACTTCCTGAATACTGAGTCTGAGAAACTCTTAATTGCTCATAAATCCATGTACTGGAAAGTTTGGAACCTTTAATGAGTTGGCAACAGACTTCAAAGAAAAGGATTTCATACAGGCTGAATTAGTAGTAACTAATGGACAATGGGTAAATAAGAAGGACTGCAGCTGAAGCATTGGGGACTTAGGACAAACCAACCCATATATTTTGGAGATCAAATCTTTCCTTCATGGTCAAGGATATCTCTCTTCTGCAATGACAACAACTTCTACATATAGTTTGAGGCATGAAGTTCAAGCAATAATACATATCTTGCCTTATTGCAAAATGATCTGGAATGTTCATTTTCCTCAAAGGTGTCTTTAGTTGCTTGAAACAGAGGGAGTCACATAAAGGACAACGATGCCATATACCTTATTGCTGTAAGCTGGTTTTGTTTCTCTGTTCTTTGAGCGAGAGTTTGATGAAGCCTGGCTTGTTCAGGCATATACTCACATGTAGAAAAATCTGTCTTTTGGGGACTTGTGTCTTGCATCTGTGTTCTTGAAATGAATCTTTTGATTGAGATCCCCATTGCATGTTTCAGCACCTTGTACTGATACCCCTCAGTGAACATCCAACTTTACAATGGTTCTACAACTGGCCACCCTCTCATGTGGTGCTAATGACCAGGCAGATTCAGCAAGCTCTGCGCATTCATTGTTAACACTGATCCTTCTTTCACAAGGCTCCTTTCACAGATAGCAGACAGATTGCATCTACAGACAACCTCAATTTGAGATTATATATTTTGTAGGAATCTCAATGTCTTTGTTTGGTATCATTTAAATTAGCTGATCTATTAGAATTGTTCCATAAGAGTATTGAGATTTCTGATCATTTCCAGTGGTATTGCCTTTTTCATCGTCATTTTGGTTTTTGCCAACATTCAGAAGGGAAATATCATTGTATGTATTGTCTGCGGGCTGATCTCAGAGAAACATTTCACTAATCTGTACCCTAAACAAGGCTATATTAATGTCTGGGCTTTTTTAATTCTATGTATGGTCCCAGTCCATTAAAGTAGTGTTCATGAGCTCCTCCTTTACTGCTAATATTTGTGAAAGTTATGTTTCAAACCTTCCATAAAAGTTAAAGCATTGCAGAAGAAAAGATTACAAGAATCAGATAAATAAGAGCAGCAGTAGCAGGTGTATGAATAAAAACATATGTTGTGGCATCCTATATTCACTTTGCTAAAAATCTTGAAAAAAATATTTCCAGGGACAGGTTATAGTATATGAAATGACTCTACCAAACCATGTAAATAAAGTTGTCTAGTTCAAGTTTTGCTATCTCAGAAGTTATTGGATAACATCCTGCCTAACAGACAGTGAGAAATCCTTAATAACGTCCAGTTGTTCCTTAACTGGAATAAAAACAAGTGGTTTATGAATGACTAAATAAACACAGTAAGATGAAGTGTATATTGTGTAATTTTCATTTTCTGTAGATGTTCAGAAAATAGAAAATAATTCTAGAAAACTCAAAACTATCATGATAACTAGCTTAGAATGATTATGTGCTGTACATACTAAAAATACAGTCCTGAAAATCCATTTGCCTGAGTTTTTCAAAGTAGATACTAAAAAAGCAGTTATTTTTTGTCTTTGCTACAAAGTAACAATTCTGTCCCAAGGACTGGAAAGTAGTTTTGAGGCTGTAACAGCAGAACAGGTATCTGACTGTGGCTCAGCATTTCTTTTTGATTTCTCAGTGCTTAAAGGACACCCTACACCAGACCTGCTTTTGGTAGAGATTGTGTCCCATTTTGTGGAGGCACAGGTCTGCCTAAAGGGAGAAAAAACTAGAACCAAAGCTTTCCCAACTCTTCATGCTTGTTGTCTCCCCTCTGCAGAGGAAGATGCAGTGGCCTTCAATCAGGTTTCTACTTGCCTCATGGTGCCATGGAGCAAGAATACTGGGTGTTTAAGGTTTTCCTCCCTGGCACAAAAGGGCTCTCTAGTTAGGCAGGATCTCTGCAGAAACTTTATTCTTTTTAACATGTGGACCACAACTGAAAAAGTCAAGAAAAAATAAAGCCTTTTCCAAACCATCTGCCCACAACCCTGTTCCACACTCTCCATCAGTCTAGAAGTTTTTTCTCCCTTCTTGGGGGACTCTGGCACAATGCATTTACAAAGTAAAAGGTGACACCTGCTGTGAAAGCAATGAAGATTATTAGTGTGTCCAACTTCAAATACTTTTCAATCTTTCAGTGATTATGGATGCTTCCTATCAAAACTGTCCAAGATGCTGTAACTTTTATATGGGTTTCTGCAAAAAGATAAACCTTGGAAGTTGCCGGACTGTAAAATAGCAGTACACTGTGACACTGGCAAATCTTTAAAAGATAAATCTTGGCAGCCACTGGACTGTACAATATTAACATGCTCTGACACCATTGGATCTCCAAAACTCCAGAGAAGGATCATGGAAGTGATTTTTCTCATGTAACAGAATGAAGAAGACTGTCTAACCTTAGAAATCCATCTGGCTTAATTTAATTTACAACTATCCTGTGTAAGTGCATATATCTTTAGTGAGCTCCTTCTAGAAAGGCAACAATGGCAATTACTTAGTTGGGTTATATTGGTTTATATACTGTAATGATAGCTCTGAAACAAAGCCTGGCAATTCCAGTTCTCAGAACAATGGCTTATCTGTAAAAAATAAGGTGCCAAAATAGTCAGTAATTTTAATGACAATGTAGTTTTGCCATATCCAAACTTTTGAAAACAATAAGCTTGAGCGCCCATATTTGTGGGGCTAAAAAATCACTAGGGGCTTCTTATTTTATAGCTAAATCAAACTTCCTTTTGTCCTTTTTTCTCTCCTTTTTAGCATTAGTGAGAAACTCCTGTTTCCTTCATTATCCCATCTTCCCTTCCCTGTCTGTGGCATTTTTGCAGGTTTTAAGATTATCCTTAAAAACCCCTGCAGGAATGCAACCTCTCAGCTCACTGATCGAAGAGACTCCATCTACCAGGAACCCCTGAGACTCAGATTTCTCTCTCTCTGCTGTGGGAGCAGCTACCTGCTTGAATTTTCTTTGCATGTTTTTGCATAGCTTCCATGCCGCAGCATTTGCTTGACCTCCATACTTCCTCCTCTTCTCACAATTTCCTACTTGGCATTTTCCTCTGCTCTGTTACAGCACATTCGCCTGCACTTTGACTCCTCGTCCTCATCTTCACGCTTGTCTGCCCCTCCTCTGCATCCCTCCTGGTCCCTACATTAGTCTCACTCAATTTGATGTCCCGTTTCTGAACGCATTTTCCCTCCCCGCTGCTCCCACCGTCTCTGGCATGTCCATATTCTCCTGTCCCCTGCCTGGCCCTCACAGAGTAGCTAACGAACCATTAGCTTCCCTGATGGCATCCCGTCTTCTGCCCGATTGCAAATAACAAGGCATCTATCTTCACTGGTTTACCCTCACTTTCACCCAGAAACTTTAAATGGATCATTCAACCAACCTTCTGAGATCAGGCTTGGCCTGGTCCCAGTGTTGGTAATGGGAGATGGAAGATCAAATTTCACAATCCTGTAAACAAAAAAAAATTATTAATAATTGCCATAGCCTAAAAATAATTAATAAAATTTTAATAAAACCCCTCTACCTAATCTATTCTATGATCTGAGCAAAAACATGAAAGCTGGTGAGGCTGTTGACAGAGGTCCTACACAGCAGTTGCAGAGGTGTGAGATCAGGGAGGACTGAGAAATGGGCTTTCCCTCTGGTATTGGTGGGACTGTGCTCCACTGAAACCCTTACAAAATGTTGACATCACTTACTGAGCTCAAATCCTAAAGAAATGAACTTTGCTTGTCTCACTGGCTTCCACCTCTCCGTGGAAAGTTGTCTCATGCTTTGGAACGATTCCTACCTTTTCTGTGACAGCTGTCTGTGAAAAACTAGAAATGTTGGCAACTTCATTATGATATTTCTTGCTGCATACTGTAGAAAACTAATCATGACCTAAAACTAATCACTGGACCTAACAAAATGCCTTGCCTTCTATGACTTCAGAAGCTATATTTTATTTCTAAAGTTAATCTACCCTTAATGTGTGGGGAGGGAGGACAATAGACCATGTCCTCTCAGTGCAGGCTGGGAATCTCAGGCACAACGTGGTTTTGACAGCTTTGAATAGCAATCCATCACTTAACAGACAAATAGAGGCTACAGTCTCTTTGCAGCAGCTCTTTCCCAACACTAGGATGACATCTGTGCCCTCTGCAAAGGATTGTGCAGTGTCAGCCTCAGAGAGGGATAGGTTTCAAACACCGCTGGGCTTGAGCAGGCTGTTTGCAAGATGGTTTGAGTGTTACTTCTTCTTCAAGAACTGGTTCTCCAATGGTGATTATAATATTTCTGTCACCCAGACTTTTCAGCAAGCACATAACAAAATAGGATAGCTAGATAGTGGATAACAGAAAATGGAGGATCACAGCCATATAGCTATATGTCACAGGCCAAATAAGAAGTTATACTGGCATATGCAGAACTCCATCTGAAAGCAGAACTGACGTAAAGTGTACATCAGAAGATTATACGTAATAATATCTTCTGATGTTGCTCTCTGATGAAAGTTTTGAAAATAGGGGTAAATATTTGTAAAGCTTTGTCTAGGGCAAACTGCATTAAATATATATTATAAAGTGAATTTGCAAGTGAATTCTTAAGAGGCTGGGAGACAATACAGCAAGAATGATTGCAAGTTGGTTATACAGTTCAACACTTTGACCCAGTATAGTGCTTCAAAGTAGATGAGTTGTGTTCTTTGTCAGGATGGGTTAGCTCAGTTGGTTAGAACACAGCACTAATAACGCCAAGTTCACAGGTTCAATTCCTGCTTACTGCAGGGGGGTTGGGCTCAATGATCTCTCAAGGTCCCTTCCAACCCAAAGCATTCTATGATTCTATGACTTTATTGTAAAATATAGTGTACATTTAATAATCAAAGTCATGTTCTCATAAAGAAAGATGAGAAGTAAAGATGCTAATCTGTATCTTCTTAACTATTTCATTCTTTTACTATACAGTGCTTTTCTTTTTCATGGTGACCTTGTTAGAATTCTAACGCTATCAGAACATCTGACTGTCCAGACCATTAGGAACTATGCTTTCCCATAAAATTATTTAAGATATTTTGCTCTTAGAGGGGACTACAGAGCTTTCTTTTCATTTACATGTGCAAATAGAACAGTGGGATTATGCATTCAGGTATTTACTTCATTATTTCTTATGGTGGACATGTGTTCTTTGAGTAAAGTTGAAATGGTTTTAATCCATCATGGAGTGGATTTAACAGAATTTTAATACTAACAATTAACCAGCAGACTTGCTTGTTAAGAACAATGTCCCCGGAAATAGCGTCTCATAATAAAAAAGTAGTATAATAACCCAAGAATGCTTTCCTAGTAAATAATTTCCTGCTGTATTTTTGTTATTTATACTGATAGAGGAGAACAGATTAATTGTATTATTGTTTCGTATTGCTATGTACAATTCAGTAGCTCTCAGTCACTCACCCTGTGGCCTTGCAGAAGTAATTCGGCAGTTCCATAGATTTTTAAGCCATCAGGGGCCTTTAGATCATCTTGTCTGTTCTTTCTGCATAAAACAGGTGAGAGAATTTCATCTAGTTACTCCTGTATTGAGTGGAGCAACTGCTATTTGACCAAAGCTTGTCTTTATGTCACACAGTTTACCTTTTTTTTTTTTTTAAATGGGGGATATTACTTCCTATTTAGTACCTAGGCTGTGAAGATTCATTAAAGTTTCCAAATACTCTAAGATACTGGGATTTAATGTGCTATAAAAGTGAACAGTAGAAATATTTCCAATGATGATCTAAACAGGATTTTTTAATCAATGTGATGAATTGGATACTGGGACAAATTAATCAGTGGTGTCTCCAGCAGGAAGCAGTTTTGCCAATTCAGTCCAAGATTTTTTGTTATAATAGTTGCTGATAACTTGAAGAAGAAAAGATATACAGTACAAAAATGACATGTTTTAGAAAATTTTAAAAATAAAATGATAAACAGAAAGTAACTTTAAATATTTAATGACATTAAATCTGCTTAATGAAAATTTCTTTAGGTTTCAGATTAAAAATTCACAGAGATTCTCATTCCTTTTATCTTCATTAGCCCATGTATCTGTTATTAATTATTTGTTAGGTATTTCCATAAACGTTTGATGATATTTATGGTGTGAATGTAAAACCAAAATTCTTTTACTCTAACATCACTGGAACAATATAGGGATGTTTGCCCTGCTCCATGTGCATGCCAAAAAGTCTCCCTTTGAAGGCTTTCAGTTATGTAGGAGCTATTGCCCAGCCTGTCTTAGGCTGCAAAGTGCTTCCCACCTGCAAGCCTGCTCCACTGCCTTTGCCCCATGCAAAAATGATTTATACACGAAGGGTGGGAACCCTCTCTGATCATCTGTAATGAGAGAACAGGAGTAGGCAGTCAAAGGCATGTTTTCCATCTTCAGTGAATGTGATTTTAGTATGACCTAACCAGGCTGTCTACCAATTGCTTTCAGGATACTTACAGCAGTCACAAAGTTTTAGAAAAATACCTGCTTTCACTGGTTTGCATTTATCTTCGCCTTTTTAGTAGCATTGTCTTTCAATTTGCCGCACTGAGCAGCGTTGCACTTGCTGCTGTGAGTCTTCTCTGGATCCTTCTGGTTATTTAAGAAGTTCCTCTTCAAGCGGCGTTTGTGAAGTTTCTCGATGGTACAAATTTCAATTTACAACAAATCTCCTTCAGAAGAGGGTGTAGGCAAGGCCATGCTGGCGTATTATGTATACTCTCTATTTATATTTACCTGTAATCTATGTATATTTAATCTATTTGAAAAACACACACAGATGTATTTGCTGAACAAACAGTAACTGCGGTCCCAAAGTTACATTTAGAGTGGGCAGAGTAAAACTTTTAAGAACCGCAGTACCCTCGTGGAGTGAGCTACTGCACAGGGGACACTAAAACCCGTGATAATTATTTTAAATCTCTCTGCCCCATCCAAACCTTCTTTTTTAAACAAATTAAAGCACTTTTATTTAGAGATATTAAAACTTCAGGTTTGTTGTTCTACCTCTGAACAGTTAATATGGCAATAGAAATAAACACTTATAAAATTTTAAGAATTAAAAAGAAGTTGATTCAATCCATCCAAGGTTTACAGATGCTGTAATTTAAGCTTTTGGGAACCAGTAAAATAACTGGTACTTTTGTGAGCATATTCTGCATGATCCTGCAGGATCTGCTCCTCTGACCAGTTTGACTCTGATTTCTTCTGGAAGCAACAATTATTAACTTCCTGTCCTCAGGTTATCGCTTGATTTCTTCCTTGGTATTTGAAAAGCTGCATCCTTTCTCCATTGTTTGCTGCAAAAGTGGGGAGGAGGAGCCAACCAGCAGGGCCGCTGCGGCTGAGAGACAATTCTGTGGGAAGAGAGCCTCAGGTAGGAGAGAGCCAGAAAGGGGAAGATATCTCAACATGTGAGACAGAGAGCTGCGTAGCACCAAGCTAATGTTACTGAACAAGTCCTCTTTTACACAAAAAAATTGAATCTGAGGGAAGAGAGACCCTCTAGTCTACTTACAATAGAAGAATAATTACTTTTTTGAAAACTGCTGGTTTGAAAGGAAATGCAGATAGCGTAGTCACCACCATGTCTTGAAAGATGCAACCATATTTAGCTTAACTGGCAGGTAATCCAAGAAGTGCTGCTATTCTTGCTTCAGGACTTGTAGCTGCTCCCATATATGTAACAAGCACTTGATCCTTTTTTTAAAACTACATGAAAAGACTTTGAAAAGACTTCATTGATAAACAGTATAGTTACTTATTCACTCCCTTAGAACCAGCTGAATTGAAAGCAAGGAAATTAATAGTTTAGTATCCTTGCAAATCTTAAAGTTTCCGGGCACACAAAACTCCTACGTTCTTACCAAGAACAAGAAAATACATATTTCATCACAACTGCCATAACTCTGACCTGTGCATTGTGGCTTTTATGTATTGTTTGTATTATATTGATTTAGAGTAGAATTCATCTTCACTACATTTAGCCATCTAAAGTCAGGGTTTCGTCTAACCTATTTGTCCAGGTTCCCCTTATAGTAAATGGAGAACGATAGGTTCCTCCAAATGGCAATTCATCCCATTTTAAGATAGGTGTCTGAGACAGACTGGATGAATTGCTCTCTATCACAATCTCTCTCCACTGCTTGTAGAGGAACTTAAGTTACTAGCTTAGGCTAAGCGCCCAACTTCCAGATGGCTAAAAATTAGGTGAGATGAAACCCTCACAAATATTTTCTTTTAAGGGATGCATTTAACTGAGAAATATCTGGTAGTCAATTTGCCATGTGTTATTTCACTAAAAATTGATAAGTGATATTTCTTTGGAATCATATACCTGGCTTTTAATGAATAACCATAATATCAAATAATAGTAAAATTACATATGACTAGGTGGCTGATCAATACATGACACTGATGTGCACATAAATCATTCTCACATTCTCTTTCAAAGAAGTGCATTCATTTAGACTGCTGGTAGAAAACAAAGCTTGTTTTTTTTCTGAAGCACCAATCACAAAGAATTCCTTTTGAAATATTACAGAGCTGCAAGAACTAAGTAATTCTGAAAAATCAGGCTGATAATATTGATTTAGGGTCGGTGTAGGGGAGGAGTTATAGTGTGTTTGTTTCTATTTAATAGGAATTCTATGTTCAGATTTTATTATGTGGGAGTATGAGATTTTTAATACCCTCAACTATTAATTTCTTTGAGCTTTAGTGTCTGTTTTTGGAAATGATGCAATAGATAACACTATTGTCTCTTAGCAACTTCAATTAGTATTTGAAACAAAGGAGGGTTGCAAGCTTGGACTTTTTCCTCTGTTTTTACACAATCTTGTTCATTTGTGTGTGTGTGTGTGAACACATTAGTGAATGAATCAGTTATCGACGGGTTTTAAAACTGGGGAGACAGGACATCAGCTTATTAAATTATAGGAACGAGTGGTGCAGGGCAAGCAAAGAATGCCTCTTGTGGAGTCCTGCCTCTTTCACTGAGCACCTGACAAGATATGCACATCCCTTAGGTGGCTAAGTTAGCCATGCATGTGTGCACATCACAGCGTGCCTTCCTTCCAAATGCTGGTAGAAAGGGCTAAAAAGTCACTGCAAATTACATGTCACACCCGGCAGTAGCATAGGCAGCAAGTTGCTACCAGAACTCCTATTCCTTTCATGTCAACAAACTGCCCTCTAACATGGAAGAGTACGTCTAGAGTGAGAAATTATTGGCCCTAGATCCAAACTGGTTCTATGACCTGTTCAATTAAACCCAGGTTTGAATGGATTTAAGTACCTTCAGATCAGTGTTTGCACTGTTTTCATTAATGAACTGCTCCAGAAATTGCAATATTTTCAATACCTAGGCCTATGCATGTGGCTTACAGATATACCAGGTTCCTACAGATTGATAAGATTCCGCCAATAAAAAATTGATTTTGGTTTCTTTTATTTCCCCCCGCAAGTATAGCTATAACCTCTGACCATATTTTGTATAATATCTCTAAATTTTGGCACTTGCATATTGAAAAATAAATCACATTCTTCCTTCACGAGAGCTTGGTATGAGTAAATTTGCATTCAGAATGAGTTGGTGGGGACAGAAGACTGAGTCTGGCATTGTAATGGCAGAACTGTATTACTAATATTCATTTCATGACACTTCATGTTGTCATAACCACATCAAGCCTTCATACCACTCAGTTTAGAACCACCATGGAAGATTATGCAGATTCCTCATGCCTTGCCTTGCCTTGCCTTGCCTTTCCCATCCCGTGCCTTCTGCAGAGCTAACACTTTTTGAGAAAAATGTAGAGGAAACCTGTGTTCGTGTCACCATGGACAATCTCTGACATTCAGCTCTTTTTACACGAGTCTCACATTTCTTCTGCAGCGTACCTGGCAGAGCAAACAAGCACTGCATCCAAGGTGCGCATCTAGAAAAACGCATAGCTAATACTACGGTATAACACCATAGTTTCCTAGGAGTGGGATGCCCGTAGCAATAGGTGACCAGCAGGTCTTTTGCTGCATTTATGGTGTTGCCTTTTGCCATTTAAATCCTTCCAGTTCAGAAGGCAGAATTAGCAGTTCTATCTAGTAACAATAAACTGAGTATTTTTTTCCTAAAAACCTGAAAGAAAACTCCTTCAAGAGCAAAAAACCTAAAGCTGACCATTACTTGCTCTGAAGCCCCAGCAAATAAGCCTACTGTTCTGATAAATGAGGACCCACAAATCCTTAGATTGATTACATATTCTAATTTTGTATACTCACTGTTTAATTCCTGCAGGGAACCTGTAGGAAATAAGAACTTTAAAAAATCCCAAAAAATAAATTATTTAATCCTCAAACTGGCACATATTTACCACTAGTGTATTGAAGAGAGTGAAATAATGATAAATTACCAGAGGAATATGCACTTCTATGTTAATATTTATACATTTTTTTTCTTTGAAGTGAAAACAACAAATATTACAGCTATAACATCCTAGTGGAAATATATGATAGCTATAGATAGATAGGTAGATATTCATAAACTGCATGTTCGGAAGACCAAGCACAAGAGTAACAAGAATTCCCAAGAAGAACCAAAAGATTTTCCAAGAGTGCTACAGCTGTGACAACAAGAAAACTTTAAGATCTGGATCTGTTACAAAGGTAACAGAAATATCATTTGTTCTTAGTCTGTTCCACACCAGGGTATCTGGTATGCTGCAAATGCCTCTCCGTGTTTTGCCTTCTCAAGGGATTACTCTTGTCCCTGGGCTGGTTAGAGGCATCCATAGGGAGCATGGAGGAGGGTCTTCTTCGTGGTGGTGGGACTGCTTGCTGCTGGTGGAACTGAAAGGCTGGCCATGACAATGGCAATCCAAGTTACACCTCAACACAGTCTCAGATTTTGTAGATCCCAGCTAAGCTGAGGCTAAGGGTTGTCAAAGCCGAGCACACTGAAAGACAGACCACCTTGAAGAGCTCCGTGGTTGCTTGCACATGGGTTCGGTCCCTATGGACACAGTTCAGCAGGAACCACAGCCCTCCAGTCACCTGTCCTGTGAAGGAGAAGGAGGCTTTTCTCGAGCTTTGTGCAAGCCCCAGCTGCTAATTGTGCACTTGCTGCGAGTCGGGAAGAGTTTGCCAGTGCTGCTCCCTGCCCTGTCCAACAGCCCACATCAACAATAGCTGTGCATGCCCGATTCAGGTCTCTGCAAGCCATGTCTGTTTGCGCAATGTTTCTGGGATCTCGGTGCCTGGAAATCTGGGACAGCACCACCCAAAGCAAGAAGACGGTAGAGCTGGCAGTTCCCATGTTAAACAAAAACACCGGATAAACAGGTTTATGAGAGGGCAGACCCCAGGGCCTTATGACATGGGACTCAGCTTTGCGCATGGTCATCAATCCACAGACCTCTGCTTATGAACTATCACATCCAGCCCTCAGGGCTGATGACAAGTAGGGGAGAGGAAGGACAAGGGGTCATTAAAGGGAAGGAGTTTTACCCAGTAGGCCCTGACATGATATGCTTAATCCTTTTCAAACCTCGTAACTCTCTGAAATCACCAGTAGCTGGGTAAGAACTTCCCTGTTTGGGTCTGATGTGAAGTTTTAAGTAGTCTGTAGTTACTTTGGTGATTTCCTTTATTGTTCCTTTCCTTTGGCAAATATGAATGTCATTGGACTGCTAAAAAGTTTCCCTCTGGATCGATGCAAGCTTTATTTACTGGAGCTGTTTAAAACTTGACAAAAGACTTTTAAATAAACTGAAGGAAATAATTCAGCGTTTGAAGGCAGATGCCTATGATGACCTAATGGACTACTTTTTTTTTTTTTCTTTTTGTTTTCATGGTTAACTTCTGTGATTCTGTTGATGTTTCAAATGAGATTTCCAAGTGCCAGTGAAATAGCTTCATGTTAGGTGGTTATTTTTATAATTCAGTGCATCCAAACTTCATGAAAAATATGCAAATCACCTTCATTATAACCATATCTTGTCTCAACATGCAGCATACATAGTGCCAAAAATGAATGCATTCATGGCATCTTTTGGGTCCTAAGATCCAATTATGTCTTTTGTTGTTCCTTTTTGGCTTTCTGTGTCAGCTGCATGCTCTGTAAAGTTACTGATTACTGACCTGTTGGCAACTTTACAAATCAGCTTTGAAATGCAAGCTGTCAGTAGCTCTTGAGTACTCCAGTCCCAGGTTACCAAGGCCATGAAATGCTGCATTGAATTTTTAATCTGTTTTCCCTCTGCTTCTGCCTAGCTTTTTCCAGGTTAAGGTCAATTTTGAAACCAGCTGAATTCTTTAATAATCACTGTCTTTGCAGTCCTCACTGGGTTCAAAAGGAAGAACAATTTTTTCATTGCATTAATATTAATTTTTTTACTGTGGGGGCTTATTACAGTGGCATATTTTCTATTTAAGTATTCTTTGTTAGATCACAAAGTGCGCTACAGTCTAGCCAAAGTATGCCTCATGAAGATATGAGTGAACTGCTGCTAACCCAAAATTTCACTGCCCCCACTTTTAAAGTGAAGCAAGGCTACTATTGCTACGCATTCTACATTTTTTCCCTGCAGCCGTGCTACTCAGAAGAGAAAGCTTGCCACCTCAGATAAATGTCCTTTGGCTCACCTTTCTAAATGTGACAACTGCAGTTTATTTAGTAATTCTACCATCAAGCTTTGATCTCTGTTTTAAAAAGTTGCAGCTTTTTGTCTAAGTAGGCAAGACTAGATTAAGTCTTAATTAGAGTGCTGGAAATTCCGACCTAAATGTGAAAGAAAACAGTCATCTTTATTTCCTCCTCAATTTTCTCCCAGAAGCATCTATTGTTTAGGAATTTGCTTTGATTTAGTGAGTAGGTTCTTATTTGATTGCAGCAGTGAATAATCCAGGAATGCTTTATTCTCAAAGACCCTAGCGATGCTTTATTCTACCAGATATCCTAGAAGCTATGTTTATTTACATGTTCCTATGCCATGGTGACACACCTAATCACATAGTTATCACCTTTTTTCACCACAGCTTTTTGCATATTCTTATGGAATCTCACAATAATGTGATTTTCTACCCTGGAGTGAAAAGACAGTTGTAATTACCCTTAACTACCAAGGAAAGCGGGTCAGTAAGAGGCATTGTGGTAGCATTTCTGGTTCAATAATCAATAACTTATCATAAAAAGATGACAATATTTGGTTGTTTCTTGAGCATGTTTCTTCTCTTTGAGGCTACAGTCAGAGTGACTGGGATTTCCTGGCACTGGTAGCAGTCTTACTATATGTAAGTGAATTCTTGGCGTTGTTTTTAAAGTTGTTTGCCCCCATACCACTACGAATCTTTAGGCAGTTAGTGACAGAATAGTTACCCAGGGGCACTCCAGGCCATTTGAACTCTGGAGTCCCCTGAAGCTATGTTTACTTATGGCTGGAAGCAACACTTTGTACTGAATAAGTAAAGGCACCTTAAAGCAAGACTTGATGAAGGTGTTATTCTACACATACCTCAGAACAATCAGAAAACTGGAGGTAGCCGTTGTAAAAACTTACTAATGATGCACACTGAATATTGAAAAATAACTGATGATTCATGGATAACCTGCAAATGTAGGACCTAAACAATCAGCCACGAAGTTAACAAAAAGTTCTGTCATTTGTAAAGCCTGGTTTCTGTTGGCTTTGTGTAAGGTCTATTGTCTCTTTTTCAGCTCTGGTCAAACTTGTCCTGTGACTGGGGTTTAATAAGCAGTCCTTCCTCGTGCTGTGTCACATACAAGTTGATTGTTTTGCTGCTGCCTCTTTATGGATGATGAGGAAGAAGAAATAATTTGGTCAGTCTCTTCTACCTGGTGACAAGCTTATTTTCTTAGTCATGCAGGAGCTTAATAATAATTGAGAACTTTCCTTTTCTATCCTTTTCAGCAGAGACTGGTCAATAGTTAACATGTTTTAAGGTGGCAGGATGACCAGTGCACAGAAAGACCCACATACTGAACTGTTACAGAAAGCTTATTCCCTTATGAAGCCAGACATAAAAATTACAATCCCAGTGGCATTCATTTACAACACATTTACAACAAGGAATAAAATGTACTAATTATATCTAAAAATGATGTCTCCTTAAGAAAAAGAAAAAAAAAAAAAAAAAACAACCAAAAACCCAAAACAGGATAAAGCAAATGAGCTACTTCTTTTAAAAAAAACAAAACAAAACAAAACAAAACAAAACAAAACAAAACAAACCCCAAATACGAAAAACTGAAGAAACCCCCAGATTTTCTGCTAGGTTGTTCTTGCATTCAATCACTTATGGACATTTTGTGGTGCTGTGGGAGATCTCCTGCCTTCTGGGAAATTCCTATTGCGGGGCCTGGAGCTGCTCATGTTCCAGTTTTAACAAAGTGGATTTTAACCATCTCCACAGAGAAGAGGAAGATCATCCAAGCATGTCCCAAACTGTTCAGAGTTTTATGGATACAGGAGTCCATGCTGCTAAGCATCTCTTAATTTGAAACATCAGAGCTGATGTATCCTTTATAGATCTCCTATGAGCTGGCTGCTATGACTATGTAGTTACTGGTCTCACTGATTACTTGGGACTTTATCACACAGGAGAAAAGCTTTCAACGGGAACTCAATATTCAATTATAATGGTTTTCACTGACTAGATTGATAAGTGACCTGTAAAGCTGAACGATACTGCTATGTTAGGAAGAAGTGTTCCCAATTTGGTCTTACAGTAGCAGAAAGGAAAAGAAGAAGTTTAATGTACCCCCAAAACTTCCTGCTGCATGTTTTCTTCTCTGAACTCATCCCCTGGACTATAAGGTGGCTAGTTTGCTTCTGAAGACATACCATTAGATGGTATGGCAGTCTGTCATTGTATTGGTGTGTAATGAAGGATGTCATTACCCATGAGAAATACCAGTCCTTGCAGTGCCCTGATATCACGCTTTAGCTTGTGAGACTTTCTCACAATTGTTATGGTTTTCAGCTAAAGCATGTCAGAGTAACGGTCAGCAAAGGTTTCTTCATGCACTGCTTTTTCTTTTTGTATTACCAAGATAGAGAGCTTTAGTTTGTGTTTGGAAAAGATACTACTGTCATATGCTTGCTATATGTAGTTATGCACTGTGTGGGTGGTGATGTGGACATGACCTTCGTTACACACCAATACAATGCCAGACTGCCGTACCATCTAGTGGTACGTCTTCAGAAGCAAACCAGCCACCTTATAGCCCAGTGAACTTCAGACACCACATTTCTAGCCAACCCCACAAAGAGGAACAGCGCAGGGAAGTGCTGAGACAGTTGCTCTGCAGCCCTGTTGAGAGAGAAGGTGCTACCGCATCCTCTTGCTGGCAATGCAGTGTAGGCAGGGGATGAGTTCAGAGAAGAAAACATGCAACAGGAAGTTTTGGGGGTACATTAAACTTCTTCTTTTCCTTTCTGCTACTGTAAGACCAAATTGGGAACACTTCTTCCTAACATAGCAGTGACCAGGGATAAAAAGCAGAGTTTGAAGCCTGCCACTGCATATCATACCCTGCCTTGTGGAGTCTGGGTATAACTTGGTTATACCCAAACTCAACCTATATTTTGTTTCCTGGCCTTTTTTTCCAGTCGTGCATGAAGCAACAAAAAGAGATCACAGGAAAACCCATCTCTTTGCTCATTATGCTTCCTGCTGTTTGGTGTGCAGCTACTCGCATGAGGTATGTATTTGCACGCAGCTTTTTCCTTGCTTTGCCTATGACTAACCAGAGAGAGAGGAACTCCAGAGACTCGTTAAACCTATGAAAGCTGCCACAGTTTGTCACATGTGGCTCTGCACACGCAAGCAGAGCATTGCTTTTATAGTATACTGCAAGTCTCCCCTTCTGCAACAATAGTAACTCATGTCGCTGCTTTAGTCTCAAGAGAAGCTACTATTAAATGGTAGATGTTAGTTTAATATTAATAATTGTCTTAACTTCATACATCTACAGGTTTTCATCTAGTAAAAGGGAGCTATTCATTTTTCCTCATAAAAACAACATTTCTCTGAAGGGAATTTAACAGATGTAACGGGGTTGATGGCAGGTGCAGCATAATGAAAGCAAGGCACTTTGAACTGTCAGTGGCTCTCTAACTGCTCTTTGTATTACCCTGCCAGAGGTGTGCCTGCTCCAGTTCAAAACAGCTGCTCTCTCACAAGTGTACTCCTGGCTCCCATTCACCACCCTGCAAGGAAAAGCAAGGCTGCAGAAGGAGAAAAAATGTAGAAAAAAATATCTAGACCAGGTGAAAAACACCTGCCTGCACACCAGTATAGTTAGAGCAGTCAAGAGGACCCATAATGTTTTATAGAACTTGCATATTGTCATTTTTAAGGGGGAAGACTCAGAAAATGAAGATTCATTAAAGCTGTAGCACTGGTTGTCGGGCGAACACCTCTTTCATCATCCAGCACACCACCGTGGGGAGCGCTGCTCTTCTGCAGATTGTTCTCCGTTTTTCTCCAGTTAGTTTTAAATTGGTGCTAGGGCTTCTGCCACTTCCCTAGGAAAAGATATTAATAGGTCTTAGCAGTAAGAGATGTTTCTTGATAGCTAAACTACAGATAGCCTTTCTCCCATTTTATCTCATTGTAATTATTTTGCTAGTTTGTAATGAGCTAAGATTTTTCTCTTTGTTCTTGTTTTTTTCATTCTTCACCTTCTTGTCATCTGTATGACACAAAGTTGATTATTTTCATCTTTCTCCACATATTAGTCTTTTGACCATTTAATGGATTTTGTGTCTTTTTTTTTCATAATTCCCTCATCTCTGTCCATATCTTTCTGGCTGAGACTCTCAGAACTGTCTGCAGTATTAATAAAGAATGCATGATGTTGTAGTAAAAAGGTTTCTTGGCATGGGTTTGGGGTGACCTATAAAACTCTTGTGGTAAAGTCATAAAGTAAGCTATGCAGCTCACCTGAAATTATTATTAAACCTTCATACCAAGGTTGCAAGATATATAATTTTAAGACCAGTTCAGAGCTGTTTTTCTAATACCATTGCTCCAAGTTTATTTTCTTTTCATTTTTAGTTTCTCTTAGTCACTCAGCAGAGGTTTTTCCAGGAGGAATTGATATCTTTTGGCACTGCATATAGAAGTCCTTCTGTTCTGCCATGTTCTTTTTTATACATGTGGCTACACAACGAATAAGACTGCCCTTCCTGAGGCAGTCGCTGGGGCTTCTGGACCATAGTCAGAAGAAACAGGAGCTGTTGAAGACAAAACTATAGCCGCTGTTTGCAGTTGTGTATGCAATAGTCTAACATTGTCTCCTTCTAGGTGTCACAGAAATACCTGGGAGGATGCAATTGCTATTGCATTTTACTATAGATTAAGATTTAAAGACAAAACAAAATGTTCTCAGTGACTAAATAAGGTCGTTTCAATGCTTATTGTCAAATTTCATATTGATTAGAATAGGAGAAAAGTTACGACCACTGAACGTTGGGAGACACACTGTATATTTAAATAATTAATTGAAAAAATACCGCAAACACAGATTATACTCAAATTATTAGTATATAATCAGAGATCTGTTCCTCAACTATCTGTCTTCCAATTGCAGATGTAGTGCATTCCTGCGAGATCTTAACTAAGAAAGGGGCATCTGCCATCGAGCACAATGTTTTTAATCAATTACTGATTTTTAATATCTTGCACAATACTGTTTTACCCTACTGATTTAACTTTTGCCTTGTATGTATTTGGAAATACATGTTTGACTACGTTTTATATGAATTAATAGGCCATACTACATAGGCTTATTAATATGCTTCATTTAAGACATGGTGTCCCCAACTCAATAAAGCACTTAAGCATGTGCTTAAAATTAAATATAAGCTTGCGTATAACACTAAAAATCCACCTGCTGAAGGGTTTTCTTGAATAAAGGTGGCTTTAGGCATATGCCTGAGTACTCTGCTGAACTGCAGCTTGTGAGTCCTATTATATTGAGAATTGAATGGAGTCACTCAAAGTGTATAAAATTAAGCACATTTATGACATGTTTATGATTTTGCAGGATCAAGACTTAATTCATATCTTGGAGCACGTATTCACATAAGGAGCTCTTTATTAATGAAGGGATTAATAATAAAAATTAATTAATAATAAAAAAGTGTAAACTACAGAGTAAAGATGTTAGTTCAGTTCCCTAAGGCAAGCCTTACATCATCATGTTTGTATATGGTAAATAAGCCTACCAAGAAAAAAATCCAGGCCAATAAATGGATTATAGAAATAAGTTTGGAAATGAAACTTTTCATATAGATGCATTTGTGAGTTAAAGCAAAATGTGTGTGGCTGAAACACTGTTAAAAATAAAGGTTCTTCTGGCTGCCTAATATTTCATTAGCCTTCGAAATGTTCATTTACATAAATATGTTTTCTTATGGCTCCCTTGAAGAAGGGATCTATGATTTGCATGCTGAAGATGCATGTTGGTACTCTTCTTAAAAAAATCTTTTCCACACCATGGGGGGAACTCAGGAAATCAAGTCACCAGCAAAACAATAAGGCAGGTCAGAGTCAGCTGAATATTCATACTTTGTCTTAAGGCACGAAAAGGCTGACAGCTCTGAGATTTTAAGTTTCTGTGTTAAAAATCTTGAGGTCCCAATCATACAATGAATTCCACTTATATGAAGCATGCTGCAGGACCAGGACCCAAACTAATATAGTGCACCTTTAGCTCAATCATCTGCTTTTATCAACCTTCTCCTCTTTGTCTACCTGCAGAGTGGATTTAAGCTGTTCCTGCTTGATACAAAATTCAGTGCAACTAGTAGAGCAGAGGAAATTTAGATAAAACTTCTTTTTTAGGGACAACTTACAGAGTGAATAAACTGCGCCCATCACCAGCCCCATGCTTTGACTTGAATACCTGCGCTGTCCTGGTTTGTTTTCTAAGCAATCAGTGCTCTTCCATGAAGAACAGCAAGTACCACAAAGTGGCAAAGGTGAAGACTCAAACAGCTGCTGTACTAGCCAACAAACTACTCAGCCAGGCTTTTAGGAAACATCCACACAGATGAGGAAACTACACTCAGACTTCAGGCTTGAGGTCAAAGATGCATCATTAGAGACATCATTTCCTGATATTAGAGGCTCCAACTCATTAGTCTTTTAATACATAATATCAATAGCTGTAATGAAAAATGCAGGTAGGATGTAGAGAATCCCCTGAATCTTAATGTACTCTCTGCCATTGGAAGCATAATGCAGTATATATGTTAGCTGAGCTGGAGAAAAGCAATGGGTCAAATGGAGAAAATGAAGAGGAAGGCAGCGGCTAAACCTCTGATTCTTGTGTGTGAATGCAAAACGCCTCTGTTCCTGGGGTCAGCACAAGCTGCGCCTCTGGAAATGTACCGAAATGGAGCGCGAGTGGGATTTCTGCAGAACGCATGACTGTTCTGGCTCCTGCACAGTGAGACGTTTCACACTGTGCACAGCAGATGGGAGCTGGGAAGTTCAGCCCAGGCATTGAAGTTTGCATACATATGCATAAAAATATATCTATATATTGTGTGTATGTCACTAGACACTGGCACACTGGCAAAGGTGCTGCCAGTAGCCTCTCACTGGGCTCTGTCTGGGTCCCACCACACCGGGTCCATGTGCACATAAGCATCCTTACATGCCGCTGGCATGCAGCCCGGGCACACCAGTAAATGGATGCTTGTGACATTAAACCTTCAGGACCATTGCTGAGCCCTTTCTTTGCAGACTCTCCAGCAGCCCAAACCCACCTTTTCCCAGGGCATGGGTACTGTGGACACACTGAAGTTAGAAGTAATTTGCTAAGGAGCCCCAGTCACTGAAAGCAAGCAGAAACTTTATCTGGGTTCAAAAAATCAGTTGCCTTTCACAATTTTAGCACCAGAAGTAGCTGTGAATAACAACAGCATAATAAAACCCCATACCCCTTTTTCTGTCTCAGTTTCTTCTCTACTTTTGTAAGTTTTCAACAGCATATGTGGATGAGTCTTCCAGTGAGATGGGGATCCTCCTCCTGTCTCGAGTTTTCTGAATCACAAATCCACCACGTTCAAAGACACAGCATTAACGCCATATTAGTTTCTTCACACTTTTGAGCTTTTATATTGCCTAGTCCAGAGGTTTGGGAAAGCTGGTTATGCACAGGATAAGGCAGCCTCAATTAAATCCAGCAATGCTTAACCCCTCTCCATTATCCATCATCAAGAACATTTTTTAACTGCAAGGTGCACTTTACCTTTTTTGAAAAAATTCCACTGATTATGTTGTGCAGCATTGCTGCAGTGATTTCCATTTAGAATAAAATAAAAGGCTGAATTAAATTTCATTTATTAGTTTTATTTCCTCCTCTCCTTTCCCCATTTCTGTTTGTTTGCTCAAGTGTTGAATATGTGTAAATTTTTTAATGTAAATGTATTTTTGCAGGTTTTTACAGGCAACATTTAATCTGTACAGCTTTAGTGTGGGAGATAAATAACTTGGTTTTGATTGTATATGGCTGACTATACACAAAGACATTTCTTGATGCAGTGATTTCATTAGGTTAGTCAGAATTTCTAAGTTGTAAAACAACAGAAACCCCAAATACATACCTGCAGACAAAAAAACTATGTTAATTTTCATTGAGAGGCTGGTTTCTGGACACTTAGCCATGAATGCACAGATAAAAAGTGCTTTTTGAACCAATCTCTTTAAAAGTTATTTCTTCCCAGATGTCCGTGAGAATCTGAAATACACTGACACATATGTGTTTTCTTCAGCTCTTGCTTCTCTACAAGGCTAGTGCGAGAAATGTTGTAGTTCCAGGGAGGCTTTAAATATTGCTGGTTTTCGCTGCAAGAAACATTACTACAGATCCATTAAATGATCTGAGATTTTCCCATCTCATTTCTAGCCAAATTTAGCAGGCATACAATGTTTTGATAATTGGGGCAAGTTCTGGACTCTTTTCTGAACGAAACCGTAACTCCCTGAGCCATGAGAGGTGTCTCCCTCGCCACAGTGGTTATCTCAGCCGTGGCCCCAGGCAGAAAGCTGCATCCCAGCATTTAAGTGTTGCTCTCAGGTTTTTGAAGCATGATGGCGCTTTAGGCCTTTGAAGGGAGGATGGGGAGGGTTTGAAGGAGAAAGTCAGAGATTCCTAAATTAAGGCTTTTCATTTTATTCTTGAGAAATGAAGAGCAAGAGGCACCACTAGAAGGCAATTCAGACCTCAGGAGGATAGAAGCATCCCCTGGAGATGCTTCTCCCACTCTTCATTCACTGTAGAAAGAGCCCAAGGTGATGAGGCTCCTGTTTGGGTGTCTGTGATAACTGCTTAAAATTAGGTAAGCTTATCCTTCTCCTTTATGCCATCACAAATTCCCTGTTTTGCCCTTTGGTAGAGCTTACACAGGGCTGTACATTAATGCAATATTGATGTTCTGTGACAAGTTAAAAGGCCAATAAGAGTAGTGCTCAATATGAATTATTTCACCTGTTTAATACCTGCTTTTTCCTTAACTCTCTTAATGGCGCAGTGTGTTTTCCTACCCCAGTGACATTCAGTTGCATGTATTGTTAATTTTTGCTTTGTAGCTTGTATCTAGACTACAGTTTGTGTGTCCCCAAAGTGGTATCAGTTGCCTGAAATCTTGATTCCTCAGTGTTGTGTGGCTTGCATAAATGTCAGCTGGTCCAAGGGAGCGGTTTTAAAAGAAACAGAGCTGATCTGACATTCTTCAAAGGGAAGCCTAGGAGACTCATCTCTGCACCTGGGTTTGTTATATACGCTGAGCAACGGGAAGAGTGCTATGAATGCTGTCACTCGAGCAGTGAAGAGGGACAGGCAGCCATGTCAAAAATGACAACGTTTCTTTTACTAGTCTTGCAAAAGATGTCTGCAGTGATGTGACTGCAGATGACATCAAACAACATAAGTGGCTGGTTTCTGCAGTAGATTGAAATTCATCCAGTTCCCTGTGTTCACTGTGATGACTTTCAATGCTAATTCTCAGTGAGTGAGGCATGAAATATATTCACAGGCTATACACAGTTAAGATACTTTTAAGTTATTTGAGGTACCTGTGATGTAAACATCTGTGCCTCTTGCTTTCGTGCATTTTTTCCTGTGTTTCAATTATGCAGTCAAAGAAACACTGGAAAAGGGGAGAACAAGTTTGCTGATCTAGTTCTTTTTCTTTTTTGAAAGGAATGAGTGCCTCATTGTCTGAGCAGAGGGAAACATAAGATAGAAGCACACTTTCATCTTCTCCAGCAAGGAAGAGATCAGCTGAATTGATGCAAATGAGGTGTTTTTGAAAGTGATCCCCAAAGCTTGCTGTATTCGCTGAGCAAAACTTTGGGTCCCTTAAACTTTCATTTGGAAATCTAAATAATGTGAGATGGTATAAAAGATGAAAAAGTTTTAGCTTGAATTTTACTGCATGACTGTAATGCTCTTTGAAGCTGCAGCTAAATCCAGCATTCAGCACATACCGTGTCCTGCAGCTGCAGCAGCATGTGTTCTTCACTGTATTTTGAGAGGATGCTTCTCAGTCCTGACTTTAGATGACACTCTGTGCTCTTCTTAGGATTACCTGGAAGAAAGAGGCTGCAAAATGCAGGGGGAAAGGAGGGAAAAGCCTCCTGTGCATGTGTGGAAGGTCATGGGAATCTGGTGACAGGAACTACTCCCTGGGATCTGAAGAACAGGACAACTGGGAGAACGGTCTAATTGTCAGTGCATCAGGTCTAACTAACACAAGGTAAGTGGGGATATGGTGGTATAAATAAGAAAGATTTCCTATTCAGTATAAACCGATACTAAGCCTTTTTTTAACCACAAATAACTTCTTCCTTTTTCATACGTGACACCCAGTATCTGCATTTTGTGTTAACTCCTTTGCTATATACTTTCTGCTTTTACAGTCAGCTAGGAAAAGAGAGAGACCTGTTCCTGTCATGACTTTTGGATTTCAGTCTCTGTTCTAATGGCTTTTTCACATAAAAGACATAAATAGCTGCAGGAGCAAGGGGCTGGCACTCCCCCCCTTTCCCAAGGAGAAGGCCACAGAGTAATGCACAGCCTCTCTTCCTGACCACTCACCTTGAATTCTGTTTTTTATACAATGGAATAGCTTTTATAGGATAAGGTGAGAATGTCTTTACCCTAGAATATATTACCAGATGGCTGTAAAGATGAGAAAAATTAATTTAAATAAAGAAGAGAGAAATAAGCCCAAGACTCTTGCAATCTGGCTGTGCCTCCTAGCCACCGAGTGACCTGACTCATGAGCTTTAGCGGTTCCCGCTGGAGCAATTTCAGAGATTAGCACAGCCAGCGGTTCGCCCCGTCCTGCCAGCAGGGACTGCAGATGGGATGGCATGTCAGCTCCTCGGCTCCTTCACGAGGCGATCTGTTAGACTGGCAGCAGTTCAGCCTTGGACCCTGGGCTGCGATCTGTGGCACCTGAGCAGCAAACACCCAGCTGGGTCCCTCCAGGGAGGTTCAGTGGGGAGCGCCCGAGGATCCTCCCATGGCTGGCAAAGTCGTGTTGGACTGCTGAACCACCTGGTGGGCTTGGGCTCCTCCACTGTAATAGCCCATCACGGGATGCAGGTCGAGATTTTGCAGAGAAGCTGGTCTGCTGGGAGGGCTCCAACAAAACCTGCTGGACAGAGCCTCTCAGGGAAGAGAGATGAGTTAGGAGTTTCTGGATCCTCCCTGTGTGCAAGCGCACAAGAGGTGTTTTCCTCCATCAAGGCTGAGACACCTCTGGGTGTAGAAAGAAGCAGAATTACAGACACTTGTGTTGGGATTCATCTCATCTACCTACCTTTAGGTGTTTGTCCTGTGAATGTTTATGTACGCGCTGGTTACATCAGGCTCCCATTGATGAAAAATAGGGCCTGTTGGGATGTGATTCATCGGATTGACGAATTCATCATCTTAGGAGCTCTTTAAAATTTTACTATGAGCCTCCTCTATGTTAGTATGTTTATTGGTGATGCCTAATTATCATTGTCTTCTGATAAAGCTGTAGTAAGAACACTGTCCTCCCTTTTTAAAAATTAATTTCTTCAGACATCTGGTTCGTAAAGGACTCGTAACGAGAAAAAAGATTTAGGCTTTCTCTCTTATGAAATGCCAGGAAATAAGGAAGGGAAGTAGATCTGAATTTAGATGTATCCATAGGCTGTCTATGTTTGTGACCTGACACACTAGCCATTTGCTCATTATACCTCTTCAGCATTTAATAAAGCAGAATAAAGGCTTTTATTTTATTAAATATTAATTCACCTTTTCATATTTTTAGGGAAGGCTATAGGAATAAAGTAATGATGGAGGAAGATAACTGAAGGGATAACAGTAAATGAGACACAATTTCCCTGATTTCTAGCAAAAGCTTTCCTGGTTTTATGCTACCACTTTATCTAATTATATCTGATTTTTTTCAACAACAAAACATATAGAGAAAGAAAAAGAGAAGAAAGCACAAACAGCTTGGCTCTTTGGAAAAAAAAAGTTGTCGCTGAAAGCAATTTTTTCCCCCTCTTTGTTTACTGGTGAAGGTGAAGCAGTAACTCAACATGCAGGTACGGACGTGATAATTTACTTGTCAGTTATGTGGTGGAAAAATCACTCTTAATGATAATTGTTGTATTAAGGGGTTTTGGTTTGTTTTTTTTTTTTTTTAAATCATGAAGGCAGCTGACTATTCTTTTTAAACAGTGCACTCTACTGTTTTTTATTCCTGGCCCCTATCATCCTACATGTATTTTTTCACCCGTCAGAGTCAGAGAGGGATCTATTGTGTTTTATCATTCAGCACAAAGGCTATTTGTGATCCTGAGTCTGGTCTTCTCTATCCACTTGGCAATGTTGTTCACTGTTATTAAGGATGTGTAGATAGAAAAGGTATCTACGATTGGTATAATTCACTTGTTGACAGAATCAACCCTTACATTTCTTTAGATGCCCATTTCTCAAGTACAGTAGATCATAATCTTAAGCAGTGACTTGATATTCATTTTTTAGCACATCTGTTGAACTGGTATACATAGTGCATTTAGGTGATTTAATAACGTGTTTTAAGCATTCAAAATGGAAGGGAAGGGGAGCTACTTCTTTGTAAAGATGGTGGTTATTTAGTTCAACTGGTTAGAGGAAAAATACATTTTCTGGGGTTTGTTTTTTTTTTTTTTGCTGATTTCCAATGATGGGGATGGGGATGGTGTGTGGTTGACATAAATGGGAATCATACAAATTAACTTGTTTTTAAAACCTTCACCCTGAAAAGGCAGATGATGCAGCAGCAATGGGATGAGGTACAAAGTAGTCATCCCAGGTGAGAACAGAAAGAAAGCTTCTATGAAATGGACAGAAATGCAGGCAAAGATTGTAGCTGTCATAACTAGTAGTAGCTGTACATATCAACATTATACTTTCACCAGGAGAAGCACAGCCAGTTACAAGAAGGGTAAATTTCTCTTCACCTCTAATTAAGCAAATAAACTAAAATAGTGTCATGGTTTAACCCCAGCTGGCAACTAAGCACTACATAGCCACTCACTCACTCCCCCCGTGGTGGGAAAAGGGAGAGAATCAGAATGGTAAAAGTGAGAAGACTCATGGGTTGAGATAAAGACAGTTTAATAGGTAAAGCAAAAGCCGCGTGCACAAGCAAAGCAAAACGAGGGATTCATTCACTATTTCCCATGGCAAGCAGCTGTTCAGCCATCTCCAGGAAAGCAAGGCTCCATCACATGTAATGGTTACTTAGGAAGACAAACACCATCACTCTGAATGTTCCCCCTCTTCCTTCTTCTTCCCCCAGCTTTATATGCTGAGCATGATGTCATATGGTGTGGAATATCCCTTTGGTGAGTTGGGGTCAGCTGTTCCAGCTGTGTACCCTCTCAATTTCTTGTGCACCCCCAGCCTACTCGCTGGTGGGGTGGGGTGAGAAGCAGAAAAGGCCTTGACTCTGTGTAAGCACTGCTCAGCACTAACTAAAACATCCCAGTGTTATCAGCACTGTTTTCATCACAAATCCAAAGCATAGCCTCATACTAGTTACTATAAAGAAAATTAACTCTAGCCCAGCCAAAACCAGCACAAATAGAAAGGAACATTGTGTCACATCTCAGTGCATGCAGGAGGCAAGGCGAACAAGATCCTGGCCTCCTGGCTTGGCTTCTTCCTATAACTTTGACCAGTAAAGCATATGTCCATTAAGAGTTCAAGTCCCAAACAAGTTTTCTCATTAAAAGATCTAGAAAGGACAGGACTTGATATTAAGGGCCAGTGGCAAGGGCGTTGCCATCACGGATAACTTACTTGTCTTGCACACACAAGTGCCCATCATGTCCATAACCTGCCTGGCAATTCTCAATGGTTTTAACTGTTGATGTTCTGCCTAGCTCTCTGGATACTCATGCCTTTGCCAGCCCCTCTACCACCCATCACCTCAGTGCACATGAAGTTAAAATCCAACTACCTACCTCCATCTACTGCACTCCCAGTGCAGATGAAGCGTGCAGACCAACTATTATAATGTGGGTACAAGCAGTAGGATTTACACTAGGAGATGAAAATGGAAGGAAAAGATATGCCACAGGGAAGGAGAGGCAAGGGATGAAGCTGGAGATCAGCGTATCCTGCTCCTACTGCTACCAGTGAGTTGGCAGCACAAGGGCTGAGCTTGCTGCTTTCCAAGGGGGTTTATCCCATTCCCCACTCCTACAGCAACAGTTGCCATTCCAGAAATACTGATGTTTCCCTAAAAAACAGCAAGAAGCCTGGTTCTTCATGGCTGTGGTGTAGCTCACTAGGTATGGGAGGGTCAAGACCTTTTGGTCATCCTCAGCAATTTGCTGTCTTATTTAACCAGACCTCTTGTTCCCAGTCATGACCACACTGTAGGCCTCTCCTGCCCAAAATGAGCAGCTTGTTTGATCTTCCTTAGGGATATCACCATCTAGTCAAATCTTAATGATGCAGCTTTAATAAGGCTGTATTTTCATTTTTGCTCCTGTCTTTTTTCTGACATAGCAGAGTCCTTCAGAATGTATTAGTCCTCACAGCAAGACCCTCACAGAAAGGCAAAAACAATTTCCAAAATTTGGCAGTACTTGAAATAATTTCCTCATTCAATAAATGGTAAGAATTCTTTTTCCTTTTGGCATTCCTCTGTCTCCCTAAATCCACTTCATACGAGGTTTTGTTGCAAAAATACTACAGATAAAGTAGCCTACGTGGATTCCTGGATGTGTTTAGCATCATTTTTCCTTTTCCACCAACAGAGGGAGTAAAGTCATCTTTCCCCTCCAGAGCTTTTGGCCATAAGGCATAGTTATGTGAGACCAGTAACTTTGCTGTGGGTTTTGCACGTGTTAGGGCAGGAGGTCAGCTAGGTCTCAGTTTGCAACCTTTAGAAAATTATGGTGCAGTGTAAACTAGCACTGACTGCGTGAGATTAAATCAGAATAGCTGATGTATTATGGGCTGAATGGACGTTGCACCAGTTATGAGATGCGTATCAAAATTTTGCAATGTGGTGCACTCCCTGAAGGACTAGTGATGAGATCTGTTAATTGCATTATATTATCTACTGGTAACTGCACCATTAATGCATGTCAGCGCCACTCCTGACAGGGCTGGCTTGAGGGGTTTTTACTGCCGTAGGCAAGCTGGAAAGTGTGTGCCACTCTTAGCCACATTAACTTCAACAGTAAACAGTCAAAACAGTCAGCTGTATCTAGGTCTCAATTTTAAATTATACACCAGTGACTTATTTAAGTAATTAGGGCCATATTATCCACCCCAACAGCCAAGAGATGTTTTAAGAAGAGGAGTCTTCATAAGAGTAATTACATTTCTTTCCTGATCCCTCCTAGACCATGAAGTGCTTGTGAGTTTGCACTGCTTAGTGAGGACTTGGCAAATGCAAAAAAAGCAAGACTGGAAAGGACAGATCTTTGTTGCCCAAGGCCATACGCTCTCTGTGGCATCAAACCCTGGCTGACCTGCAGGGAAATTCCTGAACAAGTTAACACTGGGTATGTCAGTGCTCTCTACCCCAAATTCTTCTTTGTGTCATTTTGTGTCTTGCATTACTCCCAAATTATTAGACTTTCCCAGATTCTTTACTTCTAATCAAAATTATACTTCCATTGTACTATTATCCTTCATCACAAAATTGCAAAGTCTTTGCCATTATTTTGACTGGAAACTGTAATGTCCCCTAAAGAATCAGCCTCTCCTTTCTTGCACAAAGCTATCTCATGATGTTAACTCACCAATGCATATGAGGACGATACATTCATGTTGGCTGGGCAGCCTGACTTTGCAGTCTTGGTCTCATTCTTACACTTGCTGCTGTGCAGGATATATCCTCTTGTACTGGGTTTGCATGGCCAGGTTTTGGTGGTGGTGGGGCTACAGGGGTGGCTTCTGTGAGAAGCTGCTGGAAGCTTTCCCTATGTCCAATAGAGCCAATGCCAGCCACCTCCAAATGGACCCACCACTGGCCAAGGCCAAGCCAATCGGCAACAGTGGTAGTACCTCTGTGATAACATATTTAAGAAGGGGAAAAAACCAACAGGACGCAAACTGCAGCTGAAGTGAGGAGTGAGAATATGTGAGAGGAACGACTATGCAGACATCAAGGTCAGTGAAGAAGGAAGGGGAGGAGGTGCTCCAGGTGCCAGAGCAGAGATTCCCCTGCAGCCCATGGTGAAGACCATGGTGAGGCAGCTGTGCCCCTGCAGCCCATGGAGGTCCACAGTGGAGCAGATATCCACCTGCAGCCCGGGGAGGACCCCATGCCTGAGCAGGTGGATGTGCCCAAAGGAGGTTGTGACCCCATGGGAAGCCTCTGCTGGAGCAGGCTCCTGGCAGGACCTGTGGACCCATGGAGAGAGGAGCCCACGCTGGAGCAGGTTTGCTGGCAGGACTTGTGACCCTGTGTGGGACCCACACTGGAGCAGTCTGCTCCTGAAGGGCTGCACCCCATGGAAGGGACCCACGCTGGAGCAGTTCGTGAAGAACTGTAGCCTGTGGGAAGGACCCACGTTGGAGAAGTTTGCAGAGGACTGTCTCCCGTGGGAGGGACCCCACGCTGGAGCAGGGGAAGAGTGTGAGGAGCCATGCCCCTGAGGAGGAAGGAGCGGCAGAGACAATGTGTGATGAACTGACCACAACCCCCATTCCCATCCCCCTGCACTACTGGGGGGTGGAGGTAGAGAAAATGGGGAGTGAAGTTGAGCCAGGGAAGAAGGGAGGGGTGAGGAGAAAGTGTTTTAAGATTTGGTTTTGTTTCTCATTACCCTACTCAGTTTTCATTGGCAATATTAAACTGATTTTCCCCAAGTCGAATCTGTTTTGCCCATGACGGTAATTGCTGAGTGATCTCCCTGCCCTTATCTCAACCCACGAGCTTTCCGTTATATTTTCTCTCCCCTGTCCAGTTGAGAAGGGGAGTGATAAAGCGGCTTTGGTGGGCACCTGGCATCCAGCCAGGGTCAACAGACCTCACCTCTGAATTCCTATGAGCTGAAGTTGACCATAAGGTTCTTTTGGTTATTGTGCATAAAGAAAGGCAGATTTGTTGGCTCCATGCATGTAAGCTTTACATCCTCCCGAGTTTCCCTCTGGATGTCAAGCTGTGTGAGAGGAGGTGGGTATCCCCTTGTCTTCTGTCCTGCCCTCAGTTCTGTCACTTGCTACATGGCGGCATGGCAGGTGTGGGGGAGATATGGGGGGAGGAGATGTCCTATGGTAGGTTAAAAATCAGAATCCACATACATGGAATGATAATTTGTTTAATACGATGTTCTGATCAGGAGTGTTCTGTGTTATATCTGAGTGGGTATTAGATTATTTAATACAACTAAACTCCCCCCCCCCCCCCCCGAATTTCTAGCCTGTTTTTCCCCTCTGCAGTCAAAATATCTAAATTTATTGTGAATCGGAAAGTTTGTAAATCAGTTTGTAAATAATGTAATACTTTCTGTAGTACTTTAATTGAAATTAATTATTTCTGCAGTCCCGGGTTGAAATATTTCATCTCAGTGCACTGAATCAAGTTGAAATGTTTGATGTTCAGCTGATGCATAATAACTCTTCAGTTTCAAAAGAAAAGCTTTATGGCATTGTACTTTGCTTGTCTTATTTTATCCTGCCTTACAGGAAGGGCTAATTGGCTGTAGTGTGTTTACCATCAGCCTTGCAAACCATATAGTCAGAGTATCCTACATGACTTGGTCATAGGGGAAGATACAGAGCATCACCGAATATATTGCCAGCTCCCAGGAAGTCCATGAGAAATCGTGGAATTATGTAGCATCTGCAGCACAGTTCCAGTGGGACTCCCATGAGGTACTGAGCAGATGCAACTTGACATCAGTATGATTCAGATGAAACATTTCTGCTCAATAAACCAAAGCATTTTGATTTGGTGGGACCACCCTGGAACAAATAACTTTGTTTTTATTTTCTCAGTTTTGGCAGAATCATTTTTTCCTACACAGTTAGCATAAATCATTTAACAAAAATTTCCCTGAAAATTCTAATATTTACATTGCAAAACTGTGTGTGCATATGCATGTGTGCATACACAAATACATATACAAGTATGTATATACGCATATAAATTGAACAAAGCTGGCATATGTTCCTCCTTGTTTGCATTTACCTGGGATGCTTAGCTGCATTTTAGAAATGATGGAGACATGACCCCAGAAATGAAACTTGCTGTATAAGACAAAAAGGTTACAGTAGCATTGATTTTTTTTTTTTTTTAAACTGTGACTGCATCACCTTGAAAAGTGAGTTGATTATGTGGTGTAAAATTTGCATTAGGAAGTGGTTGGACTGAAGGACTGGCTGGCTCAAGGGATCAGTAATCTAATGAGGGACCTTTCACCCCTTAGTCACCAGCCTGACTCCAGCATAGGTGAGTAATAAAAACACAAATCTCTCTGCATCTGGCAGCCATTTGGATGCATAAATAAAATGAGCTGATAATATCAATATAATTTGGTGGGGAAAAAATGCCACATCTGTGCAATAATTAGCATGATTTTTTGGGTATGTCAGCAAGCAGAGCAAAACCTGAAAGGGCACAGGGATTGAAAATAATCGTGGGTCGTGTTTCTGTAATATTTCCCATCCTGAACTATCCCAAAGCATTTTATAATTTATTAACTTAAGTCATATTCCAGTGTATATCTCCCTGCAAATGCCAGAAACCAGGGTCTGCTTAAATCCTATCAACTACTCTACTTGATAAGGACACCATGAAGACTGAATTTGTTTGTATTCAAAATTTCCTAAAGAGGGAGTTCTGGGGCTCTGCTTGAAAAACAGGTATGCAGGGGAGCGAGGCACTGAACCAGCTCCAGGACTCTCTTCCCACAGTTACTTGGCAACATGGCCCTGGCTCTCCCTCCTCACCACAGTCCCCAGGACCTGCTTTTGGTTGGGGTTAATTAGATGTTGCTTAGTGCATTCCCTGGCTAATGCTAAAGTCTTCTGGGAGCTTTCTTGTGGCCTAAGGCTGAACTCACAATAACTATGCTAATGAATTAATGGGAACAAGCAGGAAAAGGGTGAGTTACAGAAAACTATCTGTCTTTTTAACCCCTGTGTGAGCCGGTGTTAATGCAGGGCTGGCAAACTCCAAAGCCTTGCTGGACACGAGCTGGCTTCCTGTGGAGCTGCTTGGATGTATCCACATTGCACTCCCCAGCATGCTGGTTCCAGCAACATGATGCGGAGGCACCCGAGCGCTGGCTCTGGAAGCCGTACAGAAGTATTTATGCAGAGCTTAAGCTAATAAACTCTGCCAGACCTGGGCTAGCCTGCACAGAGCCAGCATGGATGTCTCTGTAATTGTGGCACTATTTATCAGCAAACTGGATAATCTGCCAGGGGGATAATGGAGAGCTGACTGTATTCTGAATGTTTGTTTGCAATGAAAATTACGTGTTAGGGTTTTGACTCTAAAGCATCAGTGGATTAAAGTCAGACAGCTGACAAGGCTTCTGCTCCTATCTGTCTGCTGGCCTCCTTCTTGGAGGTTGCTGTCCCTGTGACAGGGATGGCTTAAAAGCTCATGAAGCAGCTTCTGAGTAGTTTATAACATGTTGTGGCAGAGTTGTTTTCTGGTATGATGGAAGTGATAAGTAGTATTCATGGTAGAAGTTTCAGTAAACCAGGAGACTGATTCAGACACCTTGGATGGACACTTTCCATTCTGTTTTCTGCAGGTATGTCAGGCTTTTTATTGAGTTGATAGAGAGGGAAACCTTGTCTTGCTTCTGGCTGCATTCACTCTCTAAATGACTAAATGTGGTTGCAGAAAGGATGATGAGCATCTTCCTATATCCACCCCAAACTTTGGCTGTTTCAGAGCTCTCCGGATGAACGCACTGCAGGCATGACATTCATGATCCAGTGCACCAAGAGGAAGAACCATCAACATATGATACATGGGCAGAGCTTTGGGAGTCATAATCCAGACTCAAAAAAGATATAATAGTTACAAGGATAAGAAAGGAAACTAGAAAGACTGGCTTCAAATGTTCTGTCTTGGATGTTTTCAAGTAATAAACATGACAGAGCAAGTGCACCTTGTTGATATACATGTGGTTGTGTAAGCAGCTCTAAAAGGGCCAGAAGAAGTAACATTTAAATTAAATAATAGAACAAATAGGCTGGAATATCAATATATCCTGAAATTCCCTATTGGTATCATATGGCAATCAGGGAAGATATTTAAATGTAGGAGAACAAATTAGTGGACAGCATGTACAAGATTGAATAAATTATAATTTTTTTCTATTTACATTTATACATATATATGGAGTGAGTTTCTCACAGCAAAAAGAGCAGAGCCACAAGAAGTACACCGAAAGGTTGTCACACCAGTTCTCAGGCCCTTCGTGCTTTTGAGAAGCAGGTGGAATAATCTTTGCACAGTCTTTGCTGGGTGATGCCTCTTCGTGACTGCCAGTCATGCACAAAAAGATTTGATACAAGTTTTTGTGGCAGAAGATTTTGTGCTACATTCTGCTTCCACACTACCTTAGCACAAGGTTTTCAGCAGGTTTTGCACCTATTTTTCAGTGGAGATGCATATTAAGCTGTTATGTTTTATTCCTCTATGTATAGAAGGCAAAGCAGATTTTTCCCCTAGCTTTGAAGTAGCAAGTACTGATGCTTACAGTAGGGTCCCAGATGATACTGTGGTCTGTTTGTCCTGTCCAGGGTTCCTGAACTACGCAGGAGTCCTTGCACCCCTCTGGCATGTGGATGCTCCTTGCTGTTAAAGTCATGGTGTCTTTCTTTCTACCCCTACGTGCATTACACCGCACAATTAACTTTGTATCATCATCTGTGAAAGATCTAATTCTAAGTATGTATTTTCCATTTCCTTTTTTAATAACACAATCTGTGAAAGAAGACATCAGAATGGAAATTGCCTTTAGAAAATGTTTTAGTATATATGTCATGTATATCATGTGACTGAAGATTTTGACCATTTAAATGCAGCTTTCACACGTATAATAAATTTCAACATTCAGGACTCAATTCTTGCATACCCCAATGCCCTTTTGGAGTACCCTGATGCCCACCCATTTTACAGTCCCTTCACAATGAAGAAAGTTTAAGCAGTCTCATAATAAATGAAAATACAGCTCTTATATTGGTATCTTTTCAAGTCATTGAACAAGAGACACGGAATGGATTTAATAGCCATGTTTTCTTCAAGGTGGCAACAAAGGAATATAAAAACCTGCTGGTAACTGAAGGGCAGCAGAGTTCATGTTCTTTGCCTTTTACTGATGTTCCAAACCTGGTAGGTGTTCTATGGGCTACCACAGACAAGGTTTTCTTACTACTTGCTTTAATTCCAGACTTTGTTAAAGTATGGGTACTCCTGCAATGCTGAAGTACTGATCAGGCTCAAGCCCCCATTGAGCTATGCTGTGTAAAAACTTGGAGCAGTTCCATGTGTTATTCCTGAAAGTACTTTGGGTTGTCCACTGGGTCATATTTCCTGGAATTAATGGTTGGGATGCTGGACCTCAAACATTTCCCTTTGGCAGAGACCAGTTTTCATAGTTATGATCCTGTTAAGGCCCTTATGATGAAAACATGAAGGAAGATGCTCTCTATATGCAAAACTATATTAATAATGATATTTACAGTACACCCTATGTAAATGTTTTCAGGATGCAGAAGAACCATCTCTAAAAAAACCTTGATTAATTATGAACATCACATTCTCAACAAAATTACACAAAGGTGTATAAAGTCCTGGAATTGATGGAGCTGGATTTCATGTATTTTCCTCCATTATGGCAGCCACAGCAAAAGTCTGGAACCTAAAGCTCTTCTCTATAGCAGTCTGGGCTCATCCACACTGCAGAAGTATCCTCTTAGAAGGTGCCCTAAGGGATCACCTTAAGCTTCTACATGGAAACAAGCTTTGTCTTGGTCTTAGGCCAACCCCAAGGACAGTCTTGCTGGCATTTAACACTGATAGAAAGCTTCTTTGGACTCCAGGACTCCCTGCATGGTAATATAGATAAAGTCAATATGTTTTACAGGATCTGAGCATTTATTAAGTGCTGCTGTGGCCCAAATATGGTTCTAATGCAACAGTTACATAAAACAAATCAATGGAAAAAGTACCATTGGCTTCAGTGAAGATTGTTTTAGTCTCCTGAGGTGTTATTGTAAATGCAGATGTGTTCAAGCCTATTGCTATGAAGTGAAACGGTCTGTGTATTACTTGGCTGAAGCAATCTATGATTACTCTGACATCGTTGCTCTGCAGAATCTTGTCTTCAAAGCCGAGTACAAGGACAGTTGTGCGAGTCTTCTGCATCTCAAAAACACTGAACTCATCACAATAAATTGAATAGTTTAATACATCTACATAGGGATTTTTCTTGTGTTTTCCTGCAGAAATTACAAAATGGAGGGTCTGTCATTTTGGCATGATATAATAATCAACTCCATGCTACTCAATGCACTTTTAGATTTTTCAAAAGGCATGGGGTTTGCTCAAAGGGAGAACCATGAGTTCTGCACAGGAAAAAGGTGTATAAAGTGAGGAGATCCAATGTGACAGCTACAGAGCAAACAGAAACCCTCCAGTTGCAACGTCTTTGATGTCTGAAAAACAAACACTGAGACTCACGTGCGAAGTTGTTAATTTTAAAAAAGTGAAACTGCCTTGAAATACTTTTTTTTTTTTTAGTAAATTTTGTAATTTAATATTCTGGGATAAGAAAGGCACATTGCAGGAATATTTGATCCTATCAGGTTTGTCTTCTTAGAAAGTCTACACTGGCTAATCACTGTCTGATTTTAAGCAAGTGCTTTGACCCATATTTTCATCAATCCTTTAGTGGGATTTTTTTGAGGTGCAAATGTTCAAAGATGCCAAGTACAAAACTGTCCCCCAAAATGTCATTCTGAATGTTCTAGGGCTGGATGAACCCAAAATCTAAAGCCATGAGGCTGAAGGTGAGGTGTTTAAAACCAGTCAGAAAAACACTGCCCAGTCCTATCTACACTTTAATTTTACTCCAGTATGGAACAGGAATACTGGGGGAAAATTCCATATCTGTGTTCAACTGTCAGGTGGAAATTTTACATTGAAGTCACAACCATGTGGTTATTCACAAAAGCAAAATTCAAACTTAGATAAGAAAATGCTAAGAACCCACTGTGAGATAAGAGTGAACAATATGGAGAAACATTCCTTCCTTTTTTCTTTTAAGAGTTATTTCTTAATATTTTAAAATTGTTCTAGGATATGATTAATGAAGAATACTTAAAATAAGAAAGGAATAATGCTAAACCGTAGTTCTGTTGCAATGCAATTTAAACTATGTCCATACATTTATTCAAATATATGAAAATGTATACAAATATACGCCCCATTGTTTTGTGGTTAGGTATACTTCAAAGGATGTTTCAGGATATACAGCTTCCCCAGTTAACAATTCTCACTAACTTCTGTTGCAATAGGATTCAAATAACAGTTTGCAACTGATCTTGAAATCTGAAACTAAAGACAGCAAGCAAAGGTGAAGTAATATTATCCAGGAACTTAAAAGAAAATGAAAGAACTACCCATTCTTACAGGTATTTTGTATAACAAAAAAATCCCTTTCCTCATTTTTTTAGTTTTTTGTGTCCACGCAGTTAGGCATGTAATTACCTGTTTACCAGGTAACAGCCTAGACATTCAGCACTCAATAAATTGGTGATTGCATTCAGATGAAATTCAAGAGAATTATTACCACCCTAAATAATACTTACATTTATTGCAAATCTTAAATGACCCTTTTTAAAAATTGTCAGTCTCTAATGTACATCCTTTCCCCTAAGGGACACAATAAATCGCTTAAGCACCCCTCCAGTTCTACTGAAGAGGCATCTGATTAACAACCTTTTTCTAATAGAGGTAAGAACCTGGGAGGGTCAGAAATGAAATCTAAATGTCTCTTTTCACAGCTATTTGGGAAAGAAATCTGTGTAGTAGTTTGATCTGTATCTGCACTTGGATTGAGCAATTGTGTTCAGGCAGAGAATTGCCTGGCATTATCTTATGACTCACTTGACAGAGCTTACCCCTACTTTTCATTACCTGAGAAGAGATCATTACAAAACATACAAGTAGTATAATTTTATAGCAATCTATTTTGAACTAGCAAATTAAATGGGAAGAAGAGAGGAAATGGAAAGCAGCAAGCATAATGCTTTTAAAATGTTTTTAAAGAAATAGGAGCCTAGCAGAAGTGTGGGAGAGAGTCCATGTTAGGGAGCAGGAGCCCTTTCACTGTCTTAGGTCATGGCAGCACTAACTGCACAAACTTGATTCATGCTGGAGAACTCTCTCACTGAAAAAGGGTAAATATGTGTGGTGTCACAGGTGAAAAATATCCTAAATTTTGAAGGGTAATAGGTGGCAGATAATTGCGTGTGTGTGTGTGTGTGTTGGTGAATGTCCAAAATTGCATTTTTTAAGTTTCAAGCTGAAGCCTGCTGCTTGGTAGCTGCAACCATTACAGGCTGGCTGTAAATTTTCATAATGCTTGGACTAAATAACAGTGAAATGTCCTGAGTCCTCTGATTACTAAAAAGACACATGACAGGACCAACAATTAGGTTGCTGATCATGAGTCGGCATGTAAACTAGATTGGGAAAACCCTGGATTTAGTGGGCTCATAAAGAAAAAGAGGCCAGAAGAGAAGGGTTCCCAAAAAGAAGAAGTAGTCTTGGAGAGAAAAGGGCCAGAAAAGAAGGTGGTGAGCATCCTAACTGGGGGAAGGATAGATAGGATGAGAGGAAATGGCCTCAAGCTGTATCAGGGGAGGTTTAGATTGGATATTAGGAAAAATTTCTTCACAGAAAGGGTAGTCAAGCATTGGAACAGGCTGCCCAGAGAGGTGGTGGAGTCACCATCCCTGGAGGTGTTCAAAAAACCTGTAGATGTGGCACTTTGGGACATGGTTTAGTAGGCATGGTGGTGTTGGGTTGACAGTCGGACTGATGATCTTAGATGTCCTTTCCAACCTTAATGATTTGATTCTAGTTTTACTTCCATTAAAAAACAATCCAGCCACCAAGCCAGAAAACATGAAATTAATTATTGCTCTACCCTTAATTGGTTTAGTGGTGGACTTGGTAGTGTTAGGTTGATGGTTGGACTTGACCTTAAAGGTCTTTTCCAACCTAAACAATTCTATGATTCTATGAAGGGTGCTGGCAATCAGAGACGTGCACAGAGATGAACACCAAGGGATGCCCAGGGACCTTCACCAGTGATGGTGAAGTGATGGTAAAAGGGTAACGGGGAGCAGCAGTGCGGCAGGAACAAACAGGACTTTCTGCTCAGCTTTCCCAGACCAGAAACAACAACCCTGCCAGGGTGGAAGTCAAGGGTTAGAGAGCATAGTGCTGGGGTGAGGGAGGAAGGGAGTGTGAAGTGATCAGGTAGCCTAAAAGCTCTAATCTTGCCAGTTGTTAAGTAAGGCCCTATATCCAGCTCCACTACTAGTTACTGTTTATTCTGTCTCTCCCATGACAGTGGGAGGAAGACAAGGTGACCAGCAAAAAGGCTTGGATGTTGGGCTTGGGGAGTTTGGAGGACTGCATTGTTATTCAAGTGTGTGAGGAAGTGCAAAACCAAATAGTATCACTCTCCTCTAAATTCACAACCGAAGTAAATCCCTAGTAACATTCATTGGGAGAGGAATTAATTAGAGAAAGAAGAATTTTGCAGGCAAGGTCTTCGCATTCAGTTGGTTTCAAGAACTAACAATAATGAAGCACAAGTTTGTACCTGAAAGAAGGATCTCCCCACTCTCCCAGCTTTCCTGTAAGACCATCTCACCTTTTGGCCCCTTTGCTTGCTGAAAATGTGTCAACATAACTGCAAGTCCCAAATGTGAAATACAGCCAATTTTATGGGATGCTCCTGAAACATGTGACTACAGCCTGGTTGAAGTTTCTCCAAGACATAGAGAAAAACTATAATTGATAGAGGAATAGTAACAGAAGATGCTGCAGAGACAGGCCCTGAGCCTAAGGTTTTAATGCCAAGACTCTTAAATTGACTTACCAGCATGACAGTCAAAGCTGCCTGGAATAAACTTATCCACAAGGTTTCAGGCACTTGTCTTGCATATGGGTGCAGAAGAGATTTTTACAGATAAGGAAGTCTTTAGGCAAAAACATAAGATGCCTCAGAATGCTTTAAAGACCAGAAGACATTTTTTGGCACTTTGGTAGCTCTTAACTCAAAGCTAGCTGAAAGCCCTTGAACGAAATACACTGTCTTTCAGAGCTGCAACAACCTTCCCAACAGCCTCTTTGCTCCATAGGAAATTTTTCTTCCTTCATTCCCATGACCTGCCTTTCTGCTCCTGCTGCTGCCAGCACCCTCTCTGCTGGAGCCACGGGCTGCCAGCTCCTTGCTGTGGCTGTAACGCGGGAGGATTGCTCCAAGGGCAGGAGCAAGCTTCTGAGCTTCTTGGAAAGTTTCACCTGACATGATCACTCCTCATAAAAGAAGACAGCCTGCAAGCCAAGAGCATGCCGTGCAGCAAATGCCGTCTGCCATATCGACACTGAATCAAAACAGAAACCATACTACAGCAGGGACCAAAATATGGGATTTCCACCTCTTTTATTGTGGAGTCTTAAACACTACTGTGTTTTTCTTCTTCCATGCGCCCTTTCCCTCTGCTTTCTCTTTCACACATCCACACAGCTTCAGTGGGAGGGTTTTAACCACATCTCTACCCCGAGGCCTTGTCTACAGCCTGATGCCTTCCTCCTCTGGGTTTGGAAAGGTGAATTTAAGTTAAGTGAAATGAGTGCTGAGGCTGAGTGTGACCACAGCTGTCTCATCTGCTTAAATTCATGTTGTAGTCCTCTCAGAAGAAGTGGTCGGATCATTTTCCTGGAGTTTGGGGAGGAATGGGAAGGAAATGAGCCTGCTTAGAGAGGGAGAGGGGGGTGGAGGCAGTGGGGCACAGGAACAGAGCGCCACAGCGGGGATCCAGGAGCGGCGGGGAGGAGACAGTTTGCACAGGCGCAAGTGGCACTCGTTTGACTTTGTGGAGATAACCAGAAGCAAGAACACTGTAGGCCAGGGAAGAATTGTGCAGAAATCTTTCTGCTTTGTTTTGTTTACACCCCAGCAACTGAAGCTTTCTATCTTTAAAAGGATAATGATCCTAGCTGTTATCCTAAGAAAATATTGTTTTCCTGAAATTGTGTTGGGGAGTTTGCTATAAGAAGAAACCTAAGCAGATCCATCACAAATTTCTGGGCTGCACTTGATGCAGAAATCACTCAATGTACTTGATGCATAGATGAGTGCTCCAAGCACAAGGTACCGAACTCAGGATTTAAAGTGATTGCAACTTTTTTTTGTGATCCTGCTGGGATATAGGACAGGAACTCAGACGAGTCAGGTCCCCATCTACCTCTTAGCATGGTGTTTGCAGGGGTTGGGTGCCAAGCTGCTCAGACTGTGGAAGTTTAGCGTTTGTGTGTAGCAAAAATGTAGGCTTCTTGAGGGCTTTCAGGTCAAACATGGAAGCATTTAATGGGTTTAGTGTTCCCTGGGGTAAGCCAGGGAACTGATATGCAATGTCCCCCCATGTCTTCTTTAAAATGTGTAATCTTTTTCATCTGTACACAGTAAACTGTTCTAAAGCACAAAAGGAGAGCATTTAATCCATGTAAATCCATTGAATCCAAGTAAACACATAAAGCCATGTTTTGGAAATATTTTGTTTTCATTTTCCAAAAAATCTATTTCTGATCTGGAAAAGATGGACTTGCAGATGCAGAGAACTGAAAATTGCTCCTATCAGTAAGCTTGGTATAAACTTGGACAAGCATTTAACCTCTGATCTTCAGGTTTCCCCTCTAAAAAAGGTGCATTAGTACCGTTAGCTGTGCATAACAGGGTCTTAAACTTCGGGTGCTTTTATTGATCTGAGTTTGTAAGATTGAAGATGCTAAAGATAACTGAACATATATCTCAGTTAGATGGCTCCTGTTCATTTTAGCTAGTGATACCAATAGCATTCTTTTCAGTTCTTTTCATCAGGCTTTGTCTACTTTTTTTCATTAAAACCAGTTAGAAAATTTTCTAAGTGCAACGTATTATCTCTGATATAATTACTAGTAAGTCATGAATGCCAGAATATGAGTGCTAATGAAAAGCTGTTCTGTTTCTTAAATTAGCTATCTTAATATTTTCTGCAATAAATTTTCTTTTTTATTTTCCAAATCAAGTTTATAAAAATGCAATAGAACAGTAATGGGACAGGGGTGGTATAAAAAAATCTTAGTGAACGAGTAATTGTAGCACTTACAACAGATGAGATGTTTGCAATTAACTTTACAGTTACCACTCAAGATTGTATTTTGGGAAATAAAATATTTTACTAACTTAAATTAACACTGTTTGTAGACATTTTGTGTTGGAAAATACTGGGTCAGATTTGCTCTTCTGTTTTCCTTAGATGACTAAAAGATGCATGTTACTGCCACCTCTTTACACTGGTTTCAGCTCTGTGATTTTACCTGCAATATTTTCCTAAATCTTTGTTTATATTTTTAATAAAGTTTGAGGTTAAGGTGAGGGAGCCAAACAATAACGAAGATGAAAGTTTTATCTCTACAGATGTACCAAAATATCACAAATGGTCATGCTTTTAGGATGAGAATACCTGCCAAGCTTTATGTTGTTGTATGCCTGTAGTAAAGAAAAGAAAGTGTAGGATGCAGCCACTGAGACTGGAAATTACTTTTTGGAGTAGTGACTCTTTTGTTAAATTTTAAAACTTTGTCATCTCATAGGCAGACCAAAAGGCTCCATGCACATGGGCATGGTTATGCCACAAAGGCTGCAGTGAGGAGGCTCATGTGGTGTTGCCTAAGAACTAGAGAGTGAAAGGGATAAGGAATTTCTTCCACATGACATGTTATTAGGCCAAAGATGCTTGTTTGTTAGAGTTTCTGAAATCCCCTGCCTGGAAAGAGAACCACCTCATGAACTGGAATATTTCCCACAGTTTGTAGACCCAGCCCTTGCCCTCCAGGTTCCTGCAGCCCCCAGGCTGGCTACATAAAAGCAGCAGCAGCTATTTATCTTCTCTATTTTGGAACTGAATGATATCAGAGGACTCCCAATCACTTGAAAAATCAAGTGACTAGAACAGTCCAATTAACATTATCTGAGACAATGGACCAGACAAATCCAGCAGATTTTCTAGGTTTTTATATTTTTCCTAAAAACACAATTTCTGAAGGAAACTCATCGTGCTGTGATATTACCAGGTATGATTTCAAATCTTATTCCTTTCTACCAAAAGTTAGCAGCACTGAAAGCCAAGCTTCACTACCTAAGTATTACATATGAGGACTGCAGCCCTACTAAGCTAAAAGTTCCAAGGAGTGAAGCTTGTTGAGGCTATTGCCTAAAGCAATCCCATCAGGCCTTCTGCTAAAGGTATATCTTCCACTTAAGAAAAACCACTATATGTGCTTTCTGCTTTGTAGCAATGCTTTTCATTTTAATCTAGCTGTATTTGTTCCTGTGCTTTTATTCCAAGCAAACAAAAATGAATTCTTAGCAATCTGGGAATATGTTTCCTAATGCCCTGTAGCAAATACACTTTTTTGAGCGATACAGGCTACTGCAGAGGGAAAACGAACCCTTCAGGTAGTAAGGAAAGACAAGTCAAAAATGGAAAAGTGCAAGAGACGTTTTCTGACCAAGAATAATTACAGTGAATAGGAGCATTTTCTATTCACAGAGCAGGTAAGCCTAACTGCCCTCTTCTTCAGGTTTGATCTAAAGCAGGAACTACAGCATGTGGTCTCCATGGAACTGAAGTGTGAGAAGGTCACTCACTGACCTGGCCTTAAGAAGATGAAACAAGCTTTTGAAACTTGTTTACTGACCCAATCTCTGTGTGGGACATATATATTTTTTAATGGCTCCATGTGGAAATGTGTGTTAGCAGAATATATAGTACCATTGTAGAAGCAACAAGTAAATCTTCATCAAAATATTATAGGTTGTAGCACTAGCATAAATCCTGCAAGCCCAGTCATTAATGTGAAAGCTTGCATTAACAATAATAGAACTTCATTTGTCTAAGAAGGTGGTGTATACAACTGGCATGAGGTGATTTTTGTTGTTCTACTTCATGGTCTGATGCACTGAATATAAAACACAAAATGCCAGGGGGCTGGGGGTGGGAATGGGGAATGTGCTGCCTTGATTAGTCATTGATGTTACTTGCTTATTGCCAAGATAACGCTCCTCCCCAGGCCACATCTCTCTGACTAGCCGTGTCAGGTGTGACTGTAGGCAGATCCCTATATCCAGTAAAGGATTTATAATGCTTCAAGATAGGCACTGCAACACCTTTTGGACACCCCTGCATTGTTCAGCCTATGCAGCCTATAGGTAGGCAAATGGCCTTGTCATGTACATGAAATCAGTTACAGCATGCTATTTTTGCAGGAGCTTTGCCTTTGAGGAGCAATTCAGAGTGCCCTCAGTAAGCTTTAACTTTGGATAAGTGAAGAACACAATCCCTGTTTCTCATACTACAGTTCAGTGGCTGGAACATCTACCCAGGGGGTGGAAAACTCCTTTGGAGCCCAATGCCATCAAGCTGAAATGGCTGAAACCCATTTCCCTGCCCTAACCACAGCAGTGTGCAGCACAGGCAGAGGACATGAGGGCTTTCCTCTGCGCTTCTCACTGTGGCTATGTCACTGCAGAAAAGTGAGAAGTCACAGGAGCTCAGAAACTTGGAGCAGAAAATGGAAAGGGCTTTTGAGGCTTGGCAATAAGTCCATCAGCAAGGGTAAGAACTGTTAGAATAGAATAGGAGAGAATAGGAGAGAATAGGAGAGAATAGGAGAGAATAGGAGAGAAGAGAAGAGAAGAGAAGAGAAGAGAAGAGAAGAGAAGAGAAGAGAAGAGAAGAGAAGAGAAGAGAAGAGAAGAGAAGAGAAGAGAAGAGAAGAGAAGAGAAGAGAGAGAGAAGAGAAGAGAAGAGAAGAGAAGAGAAGAGAAGAGAAGAGAAGAGAAGAGAAGAGAAGAGAAGAGAAGAGTATTTCAGTTGGAAGGGACCTACAATGATCATCTAGTCCAACTGCCTGACCAATTCAGGGCTGACCAAAAGTTAAAGCATGTTAAGGGGATTGTTCAAATGCCTCTTAAACACTGACAGGCTTGAGGCATCAACCATCTCTCTAGGAAGCCTGTTCCAGTGTTTGACCACCCTCTCGGTAAAGAAATGCTTCCTAACGTCCAGTCTAAACCTCCCTTGGTGCAGCTTTGGACCGTTCCCACGCATCCTGTCACTGGATACCAGGGAGAAGAGATCAGCAGCTCCCTCTCCACTTGCCCTCCTCAGGAAGCTGTAGAGACCAATGAGGTCACCCTTCAGCCTCCTTCTCTCCAAACTGGACAAACCCATGCTCCTTAGCCACTCCTCATAGGACATTCCTTCCAGCCCATTCACCAGATTTGTTGCCCTGCTCTGGATGAGTTTGGGTATCTTCACATCCTTCTTAAATTTTGGGGCCCAGAACTGCACGCAGTACTCAAGGTGAGGCCATACCAATGCTGAATACAGCGGGATAATCACTGCTTTTGACCACTGGTTATAGTGTGTTTGATACACCCAGGATGCAGTTTGCCCTCTTGGCTGCCAGGACACACTGCTGACTCATATTGAGCCTGCTGTCAGCTAGCACCCCCAGATCCCTTTCTGCAGGGCTGCTCTCCAGCCACTCCTCTCCCGGTTTATACTTGTGCCCAGCATTACTCCATCCTAGGTGCTGGATCCAGCATTTGGACTTAGAGTCATAGAATCATAGAATTGTTTAGGTTAGAAAAGACTTTTAAGATCATCAAGTCAAACCGTAAACCTAACACGGCCAACTCCACCACTAAACCATGTCCCGAAGTGCCACATCTACACATCTTTCAAATACCTCCAGAGATGGTGACTCAACCACTTCCCTGGGCAGCCTGTTCCAATGCTTGACTACCCTTTTGGTGAAGAAATTTTTCCTAATATGCAATGTAAACCTTCCCCGGTGCAACTTGAGGCCATTTCCTCTTGTCTTATGGCTTGTTACTTGGCAGAAGCGACCAACACCCACCTTGCTACAAGCTCCTTTTAGGTGGTTGTAGAGAGCGATAAGGTCTCCCCTGAGCCTCCTTTTCTCCAGACTAAACAACCCCAGTTCCCTCAGCCGGTCCTCATAAGACCTGTGCTCCAGACCCTTCACCAGCTTCCTTGCCTTTCTTTGGATGTTTTCCAGCACCTCAATGTCTGTCTTGTTCTGAGGGACCCAAAATTGAACACAGTATTTGAGGTGTGGCCTCACCAGTGCCGAGTACGGGGGGATGATCATTTCCCTAGTCCTGTTGGCCACATTATTTCTGGTACAAGCCAGGATGCTATTGGTCTTCTTGCCACCTGGGCACACTGCCAGCTTATATTTAGCAGACTGTCAACCAGCACCCCCAGGTCCTTTTCCGCCAGGCAGCTTTCCAGACACTCTTCCCCAAGCCTGTAGCGTTGCATGGGGTTGTTGTAACCCAAGTGCAGGACCCGGCATTTGGCCTTATCGAACCTCATACCCTCAGCCCATCGATCCATCCTGTCCAGATCCTTCTGTAGATCCTTTCTACCCATAAGCAGATCAACACTCCTGCCCAGCTTGGTGTTGTCTGCAAACTCACTCAGTCCCCTCATCCAGATCATTGATAAAGATATTAACCAGAACTGGCCCCAATACTGAGCCCTGGGGAACACCACTTGTGACCAGCTGCCAATTGGATTTAACTTCAGCTACCACCTTCGCACCCAGCCATCCAGCCAGTTTTTACCCAGCAAAGAGTACGCCCATCCAAGCCATGAGCAGTCAGTATCTCCAGGAGAATGCTGCTGGAAATGGTTTCAAAGGCTTTACTAAAGCCCAGGTAAACAACACCCACAGCCTTTCCCTTGTCCACTAAGTGGGTCACCTTACCATAGGAGGAGATCAGGTTACTCAAGCAGGACTTGCCTTTCATAAACCCATGCTTTGCCTTTCAGGACTGCCTCCCGAGGGACTCTGTCAACCAGACTTCTCAACAGGCCAAAGTTGAGAAGCTAGCTCCTTCAGTACTCTGGGATGAATCCCATCAGGCCCCATGGACTTGTGAACATTCAGCTGATACAGCTGGTCCCTTACAATTTCAGTGTCCACAAATGGAAAGTCACTGTTCCACTGGTCCTCCAACTCAGGGGACTGGGCAGCCCAAGGTATTATTAAAGACTGAGGCAAAAAAAGCATTGAATGCCTCTGCTTTTTCTTCATCCTTATTAGTCAGATGACCATCTTCAACAAGTATCAGTCCAATGTTTTGTTTAGACCTCCTCTTGCTATTAACATACTTAAAACCCCCTTCTTGTTATCTGACACAACACTGGCCAGTTTCAACTCTAACTGAGTTTTTGCCTTTCATGTCTTCTCTCTGCATATATGAACCACAGCTCTGCAATCTTCCTGCGAAGCCTGACCTCACTTCCAGAGATCATACAATTTCTTTTTCTTCTTGAGCTCCATGAGGAGTTCCCTGTTCAGCCAAGCTGGTCTTCTGCCCCACTTGCTTGACTTAAACACAGTGGAATTGCCTGCTCCAATGCTTCCAAAAGGTGGTTCTTAAAGAGTGACCGGCACCCACAGACTCTTAAGCCCCCCAAAGCTGATTCTCAGGGTACTCTGCTAAATAGCTCCCCAAATAGCTTAAAGTTTGCTCTCCTGAAGTCCAAGGTAGCAACTCTGCTGTCCTTTTTTCTCAATAAACTGAAAATTTTAAAATCTGCCATTTCATCATCACTGTGTCCAAGACAACCATCTACCATCACATCTCCCACGAGTCCTTCTCTATTCACAGATAGCAAGTCTAGCAGGTCATCTTTCCTAGTTGGCTCACTGAGTACTTGTGACAAGAAGTTATCTCCCACAGACAAGAATTTCTGCTTGTCACAGCAGTATGATATTCCCAGTTGATATCTGGGAATTTGAAATCTTCCATAAGGACAAGGGCTACTGACCCAGAAATTTATCCTAATTGCCTGTAGAATAATTCATCAGTGCTTACATCCTGGATGGGTGATCAGTAGTAGACAACCACTACAACATCTTTGTTTTTGATCCCCCTAATCGTTACCCAGATGCTCTCAACCACTTCATCACTAACAGTAAGGGTTGTACGATCAGACCTTGCCCTTACGTATAGTGCAACACCTCTGCCTTGCCTGCTGCCTATCCCTCCTGAACAGCCTGTGGTCCTCCATCCCAGCACTCCAATCTTTGGACTCATTCCACAAGGTCTCACTAATACCAATGACATTATAGCTCTGGGCTTGTGGCTTTTCCATTCTGCTTCATTCACAACCACAGGCAAAGCATGTGGAACAGTCCTGTGGACTCCAGGAAATTACATCATCTGTTTAAAGCTTGGCCACACCCTGCTGCAGATGCTCGAGGATAAGAATCGCTGCCTTCACTTCCATTAGGTTCACCACGGTTTGCAGCTTATGGTGGAAAACAGCATGGGGGGCAGGGGGAGCAGTTTCTCCCATCCCGTCCTGGTAGGTAAATGCCTTGACCCTGACTGTATGGTCTTTATAGCACAGCCATCACCACTGACCATATTCCTTACAATAAATGCTTCTTTTGGACACAGTGCCATATCTGACTATTCCTGGGGTGCTGGGGGAAACTGTAAACTGCTATAAACTAGACTCATTCCTTATATTTTTGTCTAAAAGACACTTCTACTTATAAAAGAGAAAAAAATCCCTGCTTTCTTTTGCTTAAAGGTGGTATAAAAGCCCTTGTACTTTATAAATAAAGAAATTCTGAATATTATCTAGACCTCTGCTGTTGTTACTTTATCTTCTGTGCAGTTCTTGCATGTGACTAAGTAATTACACAGCCATAGAGGACTACTACATTTTTTTGCTATGAAGAATTCTGTAACCTCTGACCATGGACAGTTATTTAACAAAAGGTAATGCTGATCTGTCTGTGTGTCAGATGTATACATACAGCTGTGTACTACCGGAGCCAGGTACAACTTATAGTGTTTGGCTGAAACAAATAGATCTAGTTTACTACCTGATTTTCTGGAACATGATAAATATGTACTGCTGTTGTATTACCATAAGGATACTGGTTGTTTTCACAAAGTTTGGGCAGGAAAGGGATTCATTCAGAGAAAGTTCACATTGCAGTTAACAAGGTTTTTCTTTCCTTCCACTGATATTTTTCATTTCTGTTTTTATATTTATTTTTATTGAAGGTTTATATTGCTATTTTCATTTCTGTAATAACAGTCCCTCTAAATAAAGACAAAATAAAATGTGATAAAACACTAGTCAGTCATTTTCTGATCATTTCTTTGAACACTAGAGAACCTGACCTACATTATTTAGGTGTAAGGTAAGATGCAGTAAAATGGAACTGCTCTCCAGGATGCTGGAGACGACTGTGACAGTTGTGCTACTGAGCATCTTTGTACAATTCTTTATGAGCTCAGACATATGGTTCATTTCTCCGTTTCTCACTTGAACTGGGCATAAGCAAATGTAGACTGTTTTTGCTCATCTATATAAATCTAGCAAAGCTTTACTGGCAAGTGGGTTTAAATAATTTAGATTGAAGTTCTACTTTAGGAAGACTTGTGACTTTTGGAATCTAGGGGAGGGATAGCGTCATGTCCTGCCTGTTGCAGTGTTTGCTGACATGTTGCCTCTCTACTCTCTCATATCCATGAGACATGGGTTTTGAAGGCTTTTACACAATTTGTGTTACAAGTTGCATGTTCTCAAGCATGTACAAAGATGTGCTGAAAATGAACAATTTTGGTTTTTCTTTGTAGATTGCTGTCTGCTCAAAATTCTGGCTGAAGTAGAACTATCTCTTCTTTTTCATGGATGGCACATCTATTGAAGTATTTTTTATTCTGCAACTAGTTCATTTTCACTGAAATTACCAGTTATATCTACAGCATAACAAATAAGAAATATCTGGTTAAAAACACTCTTAATTACCTCCCTACGGTCTTTTTCTGATTTGATAGATGTTAAGCATTTTAACCAAAAGTCTGTGTTTATATTACACTTAAAATTCACAGCTGAGTTGAATTTGTACAGGGAACTTCCAGTACCATAGCTGGTAATGTGCTGTGTTTTAGCTATTGAGTATGTGTTTGAAGGATTTTGCGTTTCTGGAGTTCCCTGTGTACTATATATACTGTTCGTTGTCACTGATTCATATCATATTTGTTGTTGGCCATGAACTCTGGAGATATGCTCTGACAATTGTACCATTGATTATACAATACACATCAGATTTTTACTGAGTCAAGGAATACTTTAATTAAAGTGTTCTACTTAAAAGGAGAACAATTATTGAAAGAGTTGAAAATTAGCTATAAACCAGAGGTTCTGGAAATTGGTTTAAAATATCAGCTTTGAATGTGGCTTTGTTTGGATGCAAAAAAACATTTATGAGGTTGTCATGCTGACTTTCTTTCTGAGAGAAAATCCAAGATTTTCATTTGCACTAATATATATTTGTACTAGTAAATGTGGTGTAAGAACTGTGGCCCATGCATTATTCTTGACTTCCTAAGAAATCACATTTTTCTGAGGCAGGAGTGTGGGATTGTCTCTGAGCCCTAGCAGCCTCTCAATTTCTGACATGAGGTAGGAATGTGAGGAGCTCAGTGGGCTCAGTCTACAGAAACCACAGGGTTGAGCCATCTACATTATGACATTAAAATATTGTAGCATGCATCAGTGTGAAATGGAAAACCAGCCAACCCCTTCTAACCCCATCACTAGCATAATGCTACAGTTGAATTTTTTCAGTGAAGAAAAATGCAGTAAACTCAAAATTATATCAACTCTTTTGAAGAATACATACAGTGTTGCAAGTCCAAAATAACTCTGCAATGTCACAGTTGCTAGTGTAAGCAGGATTAGAGTCAGATCTACTACATGTAGTAATTAATGCATATTAAATGCCTTTCTGGTACCTAAGATGCACGGCTGAACTTTGCTAGCTTTGGGATTGAGCTGGGAGAGCACCCAAGGGGGAGGTATGAGGTAGGACCCAAGGCAGGAGCTGGTGCCAGCAGGGGAGAGGGACGGTGCCTGTGTGACTGTCCCAGCAGAGAGGTGGCAAAGCTGTGACTGTCAGAGACTGCTCTGAAAAGCCAGTTTGGGAATCCCCTGTGACTTTAGCAGGTGGCTTTGCTGAATGAGATTGTACAGCCTTTACCATATTCCTGCATAAAACCTCAGTGAAGATGTTATAACTGGCCATTTTTTATGTTTGTTTTCTTAAGTTATAAAGAATTACACAAATATAAAAGATTCCAAGTCACTGTGCCTTCAGCAGTAACCATGCTACTGTCTGAGGCGTTATTCTGCTAGCACAGTCAGTGCAGCTTGCATTATTTCAACACAAAGAGGACTAGGTATGACTCTTGATAATTACAGAAGAACATCCTGACACCTTGTTGTCATCATGATGGCTTTACTGGATTCATGCCTGCAGTAGAAATTAAATGCATTCCTGTTTTAAATATGCCCTCATGCTGGATACATGAGCAACAGCAAGAACTTGCTTGAAATCTCTAGCAAATACATGAGTTACCTAGCTGAAAAGTTTAGGCTGTGTGCAATTGTGATAGCATCTGAGTGTCTTCCACACACAGTCAGTGGCCAGTGACGTCCCCTGGACCCCATGGAGGCTCTGGCACATCTCCGTGCCAGTCATGATGTTACAGCTCTTGAACTACACAGCAATTCCTAATGCCTGCTGTCCTCCTCATAACACATAAAGCGAGAAATGAAACTGCTGGCTGTTTACTACTATTTCCAATTTTGGATGAGCGCTCCTTGCCAAATATCTGCTGGATTTTTACGCTGGTGGTGTGTCAGAGTTGGCTTCCTGAAAGTGAGATATGATGCAGACGCTGCCCTATCGATTACATACCTTTTCTCAAGTAGTACAGCCTTTTTCTAGGCAACAGTTAAAGTGTTCTCAAATACTCTGCTGCTGTGGTTAACTCTACATTTTCTTTAAGGCAAACATTTAAGCCATTTCTGTTTTGGTTGAGTCAGTCCCCTCCAGAGTTACATATCCCTGCCAAGGGCAAGCACGGCATGTAAGGTTTACTGATACAGATCTCCTGAGGCCTCTGGTTTGGCTTTAGGATGGAAAAAAGAGAGAGTTCATGAGGCACGATGTTTGGCTCGAATTTAGCTTTGCTTTTGCCTCTGGAGAATAAGACCCCGGCAGATACAAACACAACTGAATGTGCACTAAACCAACTGAAACTCGCTCCATGCCTATTCCTTTAAAACAGCAGAGTGAGTGTTGTGCTGAAGAAGTCCCACAGGACTCTCTCCCCTGTAGCAAACATCATCTGCAACCTCCTATTGATTCCTTCCCAGAGGAACTGCATACATATACAGTCCCCAGCACAAAAGCAAAGGTCAGATACAGGATCCCTAGAGAGCAGTAAGCTGACACTGAAATGAGGAACCATCCTAAAGACACAGGACAGTTCCAGATTATTACAATGATTTCAAGCAATATGTATCTTTCATTTCTGTTCAATGTCCTTGATACCATGTTGAGGTTACTTGTTAGTCTCAACCAGGAATAGTGGGTTAGAAAATGCGTTCATGTAGTCCTGTGTTAGTAGCAAGATTTGTTCTTGCACAGTATTAAACTTCTTTAGACATTCAGGGAATCTCAGGTAAAGTAAAAAAAAAATGTCTTCAGGCAGAGCCTCAAAAGTACTAAAGAGATCTGATAAAAATGTAAAATAATTTTTTGTATGTTTTATTTGAAAAGGACTTTTTTGAGACACCAGCTGTTACTATATATGCACACACATATATGCGTGTAAATACATACATATATATATGTAGCATGTATTTATGAAGTAGGTTCTATGTTGGTTTACTAACAACCAGTCGATGAAATTACTTTAATGGAGTCAAATAGCCTCTCTGAGAACATAAAAACCTTTCAGAGGCAAGGCAGAGTCCTTGTGGTGCAATGTACACACTGTTCCAGGGTCCACTGATGTGTCAAAGCACTGTCTCCTGTCATCCTCATGCTCTCCAAGCAGTACTATACACGGTATGGAGTATCCACACAACATAACGTTAGGTCTCTTGACGCTTCCTGGAGACTGAAGTAGTTTTTTCTTGATTGCAAGGGACAGCTCTGCAGTGGACATTACAGACCTGATCTCAGGTCCTAATCGTCTTGAGGTGAGGACGCCTGGTACGGGCACAGTGCTCCTGCCTTTGTAGCCCCCCACGCATCCCAAGGCAACACAGGTGTATGGGCAGGCTCTGTGTATGCAGCTCTATCTCCAAGTCTGGATGCGACCAGGGCATACACAGGGACGAGGACCGCACAATGTACTGTAGACAGCAGCTCCAGTGCACTGCAAACGCAGTTACTGGGCAGAGGGGAGGTGCCTTTACAGGCCCTCATGATTCAGGGCATCACAACAGGAGTTAATCCCTAGTTTAAGTGCACTTAATATTCACCAAAATGTTTTAATTTTATTTATATAAGAAGCTACATTTCTGACCTAGCCATTTTCATTTAGATAACCAACATTCCCTTCTCCATCCAGGGAGGAAGGCAGGCAGAATCTGGTTAAAAATCGCTGTTGTGTGGGATGAGGTCAGTGTTAGCAACATTAGAACAGAAAAAATCTCAAGCATTTGTCTTGTTGGCATTTATATCGAAGTTTGTTTGCTATTTGCATTTCTTTGTATTTCACTGTGAGTCTAGGATTAAAATGCACACCGAAACTCAGCTGAATCCATAAAGCATCAACTATAAAAATTCGTGCTCAGTCAGAAACTTTGCAAAATTTTAATGAAGCCATAACTAAATTCAAAGTTGAGTTAGCTGCACTTTGTTATTTTGTAATGAAAGTTCTGCACAGCGCTTCTCAAATGGAGAGGACTGCTACTGCTCCCATGATTAGTAAACATAGGAGACACACTGAGGCAAATGCCTCCCTGTAGCACTCTCATTGAAGTCAAAGTCACCCTAGGGATGAATTTGACCTGTTGAACTCAGTGTTTTTAGAACTAATAGCATAATTTCTTCAACATACAGCTAGAAGGAGAAGGACTTGTGACTTGAAGGCCGAGTTTTATGAATTCAGTTTAGCAGTGGCGAGAAAAGGTGTGGAAGACAAACCTGCTCCAAACTAGATTCAATTTTGATTTTTTGAAACATCGGCTGAAAAACCTCCATATGGTATCTCCCTAATCTGAGCTAGATTCAGAAGACAAGACAAGAAGGTCAGTGCATATACGGGCCTGCAGGTTATCCATAAAAACGTCCATGAATGCTATCCTGAATTTTCACTTGCTTTTTTTTTTTTTTGTTACAAAGTCCAAAAAACAAATGATTTTGAGCCTGTGGAACATTTTTCTTACAGAAAAAATATTTCTTTTTTGTTTTGATGACAAAAAAACTGTTTCCATGCAAAAAAAACAGTTTAAGTGGAGCCAGTTATTCTTCTCCCAACCTCAATTTTTCAGTTTAACAGCTAAACCAACATAATTTATAATTTATATGAGACAGGTTATACAGCTTTTTTTTTTTTCAGTGCAAATGACCATATTTTGAACTCCATCCCGCTTTGAACTATTATCATTAGGATTTTTTATTTGATATATCATCAGTAGTTTTCCTGTGGGTTTTCTCCCACAGCAGAACATCAGAATTTGTAGTACTAGCACTTGCTATTTTTTAAATACATGTATGGCAAAGGAACTTGGAGGCCTTTCGTTCGAAGTAAAGTTTCACTAAATCCAAATGGAATGTGCATTTGGAATATCTGGCAGCAATGAAGGTGAATTCTTTGAAAATGCTACTCCTGAAACACTACCATTGCCTTGGAAAAAGATTAGTTGTTCAAAAAATTTAATTAAAAAGAAAAAACAAACAAACAAACAAACAAAAAAACCCAAAACAACCAAAAAGCTAGGAAAGTTTCAAACAAGACCCAGAAAGATTGCATTTGTCTTTTTTTCAGATATTCACCTCTCCCATTAAGGTAACCTAAAGGTCATGCACCAACACTTTCTAATTTTCATCTTTTGAGTGATGTGGCTAAGAACAAATGGCCTGATTTTTCAGAGGTGTTAACACCAGACGTAGTCACAGAAAACAGGTGTTTTTTCTTGAAGTGCCAGTCATGAGAAAGTAAAGCCTGAGAAGATTGGAAATAGTATACAAAGGTGTCTCTTTTAGGCTCATACTATAGTGTATGGATTCTTCAAAATTACTTCTGAACAACCTTCCAGGTTCCAGAAATTTGAAATGTTAGTGCTGAGTAAGGAAACCTGACCAGAATAAGGGAAAGCTTCAGGACAAAGTAGATAAAGCTGTTCAGCAAATGCTTGTATCTGGAGACAAAAAGAATCAAGAGCAATTAGAACATGCATGACTGAGCAGGCATCCTTGAAAGGATGACCTTGAATTTCTTTTTCATGTTCACTGGAAAGTATTGGCCAGCCAGAGTGAAAGAACAAAACAGGGTGTGTTATTTTGCTGGATTCCATGGTATCCTGGAGAAAAAGCAGATGTGATCCACCATAAACATCTGGCAAGAACAGATCAACCAGTCATTGTTAATGTGTCGATGGTCAAATGGGATGAAGAGCCCCTACCTATTAACAGAAGTTACCCCTTTACTGTATATGAGATAATCATATCAGTATCTTCCTTCTCAACTCCATAAATCTTTTGTACTGCATCTGTTCTGGAGATGAACTCCATTGATCTGCATGTATCCATCAGATCATATGAGTACTATTTTCCAGTTCTTGTATTGGATGGACCACTGTGCCTGGATATTGAAGAGGGCATTGAATGCAGCCCAGCTCTCAAGGTTACTTCAAGCAGAACATGTCCTTTTTATAAAGTGTAATCCATGGCTAAATCAGTAGTGTAAGACTTACTAAAGACTGTATATGATAAAATGGAAATAAAACATCACAGGTATGTCATTTCTATCTATATCGTCAAGATAGTTTAGAAAATATAATGCATTCACTTTCAGAAGCAAATTAATGAGGGTGGCAGACTGGTTGGGTTTTTAAGACCTTTCTAGCATATTTGCATTGCTTTTAAACCACAAAAATGGTGAACTTCTGCAGAAGAGAAAAAACAATGTGATTTTACAAAGGGACACATAATCATAGTGCTATTCTATGAAACTGTATTACATTGCAATCAACTGGAAGAGCTAGCAGGCTTTAATGCTGAGTGTGTTTTCTTATGATAAACACTTGTCAATATAACACTATCTTGTGCCTGCTATATCTTGTTTCCACCATGACCTTTCAAACCACATGCATGTTCTTTTCTCTCCCTCTGAGAAAACCGTAACAACGTTCTAATCATCATGAAGAGCAATTAACTGTCTTCAACCAGCTGTGCTACTCGGCTCATCTGGGAATGGGATAAAACCTGTTCCTTAGTGCAGATCTGCCTACCCAGGCATGGCAAACAAGGCTACCGCAGAACGGTTTTTAAATATGAAAAATTGGCACTTTCACAAAGTTTGGAAGCTTTAGGTGAAGTGCAGTGGTATCTCTTCTAGTAAAGAGAAGCCTCATTGCTGCTTGCTCTACAGTCTCTGTAAGATAATGTATTAGTTTTAATAATGCTCTTTTTAAAGGTCAGCATTTGAAGAACAGCACTTATTTGTTGACATCACTGCAGAAAGAAGCCTTGCCCTCACTGAGCAAAACTTTGTGGCAGTGGTATTCTCTGATTGCTCAAGGAAGAGAAATAGCTTCTTGAACGTGCAGTTGCTGAAAGGGCACTGCAGAGACTTTCGGAAACTGTAGTTGGAAATTAATTGTATGAAGTAGTATTTGGCTTCTTTGTTTTTACAAATCTGTGGCTAAACTGTATTATGCCTCAGTTCACTTAAGAAAGCTTTTGCAGTTTTTTGTCTGTTAGCAAATGAAACAATAGTAAACATGGAGCAAGTAAAATTAATCTGTATCCAAAATGTTTTAATAAATAAAAAGATGGAAACAAAAATTAGTATAGAGTAGCTAATACTTCAGAACTGTTCTTTGAGCTGGGGAAAAAAAAAATCAAGCTGATGGTATGCTGTTAGTTTCCTGAAATCATCAGGATATTTTTGCTATGTGTGATTGGAAGTATGCATAAAAAGCCGTAGCTTCATTTTTAACCTATGTGTACTTTGAACAACAAAGTATTTTTTGTTTTGGTTCTACATGGTCATTTTATTAGTTGCTCTGAACTGCCTTTGCAGATCATTCAGAAGTGTAATCTAGCTAAACAAAATGTCTACAATACATACAGTAAAAATGCAGATATATACAACTTATATTGGGGCTGATCCTATAGAAATTTTTTTTAGTTCTCCAGAAAAAACAATGTTATTTAGATGTTTGTATATAAGCTGACTGGAAAAAAAAGCTGTGATTAAGACAATTTACACAAATATGTGAATTATGATTTTGTGAACTGAAATTAATTAGCTGATGGGAAGTGTTGACTTCTTTTTGTCTAGTTTGAACCATAGTCAAATTGCAAAACACTGAATTTCTTTCCCCAGATCTTTGGGTGGCCTCATGCTATATGTTTTGTAAACATTACTTATGTATACTGACATTTTCTGAGAAATAAACTACACATTATGGCCCATTGTCATGGTTTAACCCCAGCTGGCAACTAAGCTCCACACAGCTGCTCGCTCACTCCCCCCCTGGTGGGATGGGGGAAAGAATTGGAAAAGTAAAAGTGAGAAAACATGTGGGTTGAGATAAAAGCAGTGTAATAATTGAAATAAAATAAAATATAATAATAATAATAATAGTGAAAAGGGAAATGACAAAAAAGGAACAAAAGCCAGGAAAAAACAAGTGTTGCAACCCCTTATCACCCACTGACCGACATCCATCCCATCCCCGAAGAGCAATCACTGCCCCCTGGCCAACCCCCCCCAGTTTATATACTGAGCATGACATCATATGGTATGGAATAGCCCTTTGGCCAGTTTGGGTCAGCTGTCCTGGCTGTGCCCCCTCCCAGCTTCTTGTGCACCTGGCAGAGTATGGGAAGCTGAAAAGTCCTTGACTAGCATAAGCAATACTTAGCAACAACTAAACCATCAGTGTGTTATCAGCATTATTCTCATACTAAATCCAAAACACAGCACTATACCAGCTACTAGGAAGAAAATTAACTCTATCTCAGCCAAAATCAAGACACCCATGGTAATGTGCAAGTTAGGTGCCTACAATTTAGTCCTTGGAAGCCTCAAGTTACTTTTCTTTAGCAGTCTAACCACGGGTTTACACACAGACATATCAAGTCATTCTGAGTTCACCCAACCCTTTGTGTGTATGCATTACAGTGGGAAGCCAGGGTCAAAGTATTCACCAAGTGTCAGAAGTACACCTCTTTACATAATCCACCTCCCATTAATTATTGAAGCTCCAATTGCACATGAACTATGTTAAGGATAAGATTAGCACTAGGTAAGATAAAAAAAAAAAAATATTGGTATACCTTCCAGTGAAATTGCAATTTAGGAGATCCCCAAAGAAACAGTTTAAAAGAACTGGGAAAAAAAACATATTAAAAAAATGAGTAAGGCATATTTTAATATGAAAGAGCAGGAAGATCCACGACATATTATACTTGGTGCAGAGACAAAATCTTGGTTTATTATCCAGGAAACTAAGAGTAACTGTTATTATTGAGCCCTTCAATAGTTTAAAAACATGGGGGGGGGGGGCAGTTGCCTATAATTTTGCCAAATTCAAATAATTGCTGCTGAATTTTTTTTTATATTTGACTGGATTTTGTTGGGGATTTTTTTAGTGAAAACAGTAGAGCTGCTTCTGAGACAAATCAGTCTGCTGCAGGATCTACCAGGAAACTTGAATTGTATAGAGTCAACAGGATGAAGGATCCATTGACAGCCAGAGGACAAGCTGTCTGTCTCCTTGAACAAATGGAACATATTCTGCTTAGCAAGTTTTAGGAGGTTTGAGCAGAAAGCAGCATATCCCCCACATGCCGTGGGGAACAGCTCTACATCTCAGTGAATAAAGTGTAACAGCCATCTGCTTGGCCAACCAAGCTGATGGCCTGTAGAGTAAATTGCTCAAGTTAGAGAGTCATAGTTATATGCCTGTGAGCTATAACAACTCATATCCTGTGTGGGGCGAGGACATGCTCACTGCTCAGTTATATGAAGATAGCTGGAGATGAGATGAAGCCCATGGACAGTCAGCTGCACAAAATCCACAGGCTGTTGCTTTCATTTCTGTTAAGGTGCTGCTTGGATGTATGTTATCTAACATACCCACCCCAAGAGAGCAGCAGATAAAAACCTGAGATTCCTTTATTTTTTGAGACCCTTGTGTGTATAAAAGACTATCTTTATTTCCCTCATGGATAGGCAAATCTCAGTCTGCCTTTCAGGTTCCTGAGGACAATGGGATTTGACTGCATGAAGGAGGCTACACTAGACCACCTGGGTGTGAGCAGAAACATGTCTTGTTGATGCTTCTGGAATCCCTTATCACACTTCAGTAAGTCATTCTAAATATCAGCCCATCATGTTAAGACAAAGCCAAACAGTGACTGGTTTCTTTGCATCCCTGTGCACTGAGCTGCTTCTGTTACCACAGGGGTGCCCCTTGGTGACCTGGAATAATAACAGGTCTGCAAAATCTGAAACTGAGACAGACAATACATTTTGACTGAAGAACCAATGCCAGTGCTTGTCAAATGGCAATGTGCCTCTGCCCTTACAGAGCCTGGGTAATTACAGACTACGGATATGAGCTCATGGTTCAGGACAATAGAGGAATCAGAGTATCAGAATCACTGTAAAGTAAAAGTGGAACAAACTCTTTCATTGTTGATTCAGAAAAGTGAATGTTATATATTTGGAACAGTGGTGGAAGGACCAATTCCATGGTTAAGTAACACCTCACAAAGCAGTATTGGGAAGTCCCTGGATGAAGACCTGTTTCACTTCCAAAGGATGCTTTTTGGGCCTGGGTGATCATCTTTCAGAAATGTATGGGTTGCATTGTGGCTCAGAATAGTAGTCCATGAACAGCCGCCTCCTTAGACAAGGATGCAATCTATACCTAAAATGATGAGTACCGCTTGTAGTGGCAGTAAGCATAGAACTGCTATCTATGACTCGGTTGCTGACATCTCATTGTGTAATCCTGAGAACAAAAAGGCAGGTAGTTTTCTTTCTGGACATTGTGAGACTAATTTAGACAGATTATTTGAAATGTTTCCACCCTGGCTATCCTGCCAATAAACTTCATTAGGATCCTGAAGACGATAGTTTAGAGGGTGGCCTGAGCATAAACTTTTAGGATGCTCAAAGAAAAACTATTCCCATCTCTACACAGTGAGGTGTTCAAATGGTCATACACAAAAGAGAAGTGTCAGAAATATCAATAAGCAGCATTCATGCTGCTAGGAAGAGTACTTAACCAGCAATTGTTACAGCATGAGGAGAAAATATTCAGTCATTGAGAAAACCTAGCCGGAAAATGGCCTATTTAGTTACTGAAATGCAAGTAGCATCTACTGAATTATTATTTTGTTCATTCATCATGTATCATGCATTGCTTTAGTGAATTGTTCAGCAAAGAGCACAAATGGCAGATTCCTGAAATGCAATCCGTTGTCTTTAAGATATGTCTCAGCATGGCCTGCAAAGTGCCTTTTACGGCAGACTGACAAAATATATGTAGAGATGCATGGTACCATGCTGATGGGTCCTAAAGTCTCACATCCTCAGGCAGATTCAGGTATAGGATGCAGTGCACATCACTTGGAAGATATGACCAATAGATGTCCACAGGGAAGTGGTAACTGCCTGTGAGAAGTCTCACTGAAGTTAGAGCAGGCACTTGGCCTGGATGAAATCTTAGCCTGTGGCTCCACAGTATAAAGCTTGGTCCAACTGAAAATGAACAGAATGACAAACCTCTCTTTTCTGGACTGCATCATTCCATAGTCATTTTTTGGTCCATCTAGGGTGGACAAATATCTGTAAGTAGGAATGAGAAGAAACACATGCTTGAGGCAAAGCTGAACATGTATTAGAGCAAATCCTAACAGCATGCAAAGTACAGAAGACTTGGTTTCACTTTGAAAGCAATCACCTCTACAGGGTACTTTGTATGGATTACCTTGTGTTTGAGAAACTAAGGATGCAGATGTTCTGGATTTATTTTATTTATTTTTAAAGGTATCTGGTTTGTATCACCTTGGGATTTTGCTCATTGATTGGTGACATTTGCTTACGGGGAACAAAAAACTGGAATAAAAAGTGACTGCAAGCACAAAAATGTAGACTGTTCACAGTGTGTAAAAAAGTGCTAAAGCAGAAGAACAATATGGCTACGTGATGACAACAGAAAAGGGATAGAAAAAAAGAAATTGGCTGAGGGTGGTGTTATTTGGTGGTAGCTGAGAGAGTAAGAGTCTTTTTAACTTAGCAGCTGAGGCAGCACCATGGGTACGACCCATGAGATAGGACGTGATTTATAATAGAATCTGTGTATTCAAAAGCATGTTGGGGCTTTGTTGCAGTTGAGGTCTGACAAAAGCTTTATATAAGATAATTTAACCAATGTTTCCTTCAAGTTGACATCTGGTTTGCTTTCCCCTGTGGCTATGATGCACTACTTTTTTGCTCCTCTTGAGTCTTGTCAAAAAAACAAAACCTAAAACCAAAGTTGCTTGTATTATCACTGAAGTAAGCCCTTTCCATTTCATTCTTTTCTTGTCTCCAGTAGGAAATTACATGCAACAACACCCTTCCATAGGAATAAAAACAAGGTTATGAATCATTCAAATCTTTTAAATAAACTAATTTCTTACTTCAGCAGTGACTTACCTTTAGAAGCTCTGTTGACATAATTTTTAAAGTCTCTGAGAAAGATACGGCTGACCTGTTTCTGAAGCAGTACCAATCCAGGGACATCTGTGTTAATGTAAAGGAAGCAAAGCTGAAACTAGGCTTACTTTATCATCAACTTTATCAACAGTGAGGGCCAGATGGGCACAATCAGTGGGTTCCTCAAAATGAGCACATTTCCTGAGCATTGGAAAACAACACATAACAAACAAATGCAGCTCATTTCACAGTGCATTTGTATAATAACTAGTTCTTGCACAGATTCTTGGGGCTACCCACAAGCATCCTCAAAAACATCTGAATGAATGAATTCATACAGTGCTTGTCAGACAGGAGTACTTTCATTTTCCCTCCTGGTTTTAAAGGATGTTAAAATGTAGTCTAAGCACCTAGAAAGAAGACAACATCAGTAAAAAAGAAAAAAAACCCCAACAAACCCACAATAGAAAATTTTTCTAAATATATGAAACAAGGAAAGTATAATCACTAATGTGATCTTTGGCATTTGCCTCTTTTTTTTTTCTTTAAATAATTTAATACTTTTTTTTTAATTTTCTCTATTTAAATGAATACTTTTTTCAGTGTGTTAAATGAAGTTCTCCAGTCCTAGTTCTGCAAAAGTACTAATGTCATTACTATTTCTGTTTTCTATATAATTGGTTCCAACAGGATTGTTTTACTTATCCAGTGCTGCTTCTCTCTTCTTTTTCCTCCTAGTCATTTTCCAAAAGGTAATCTGTTCCTACTAATTTGAAAAATTCGTGCCTACAGTGTTAGTAAACCTCATGTCTTATTTCTGAAGTTTCTTTTTTCTTTTATTGATGGTGCTACTGCATTATTGGTATTAACTGAGCAAAATGTTCATTTTAGCACCAGTTTTCAAGTGTTGACATCTCTTGTCTTGCAGCACACACCAAATCCATTTTAATTGGAAAAGTCAAAAAAGGCCTCAATTCAGAGTATTAAAACACAAAATCCATAAGCATTGCTTTATATATGGACACCTAGGTTTTCTTTTATAATTGTCATCATTTGGCTACCTTTTATGGGAATTTGTAGTCAACTTTACAGTTTAGGCACTCTTTACAAGGAGCTTATGAGCAGAAATGCATGCAAAGTATATGGTATTTTTTGTGTTCAGCACTTCATTGCTGATAGGCCTTTGTGATGGTGGCTGCTCTACTCAGATATTTTTATTTAACAAAGCTGAACTGAAATTAAGTTTTTCTTAACTTCCATAAGGTGGTGAAATGACATGATTGTTTTTTAAATAACTTTTTGCAAAGTAACAGGAGAGGTTTCTTTATCAAGCAGGCAGTATTTAAATGTATTTCAGAGTTTTGAACGATGATCTGAAAAGCATTCATACTTGCTCAGAAAACAGTTATGTCTGACAGGGCTTTGAGCAACCTGGTCTAGTGGAAGGTGTCCCTGCCCATGGCAGGGGGGCTGGAACTAGATGATTTTTTAAGGTCCCTTCCAACACAAAGCATTCTGTGATTCTGTGATTTGCAGATTGTAAATTGATTGAGAAAGAGTTGTATAGTTGTCCTGGTTGTTCCAAATCAGTTCTGGAGGTCTGCTTTGTCTATGGTTCAAGAAATAACCTCATACTAGTCAAACTGTACTTGACTGTAAAGGATGCCATACAAGTATGGCCTACAATAAAATAAAGATCTGAGGGGCAGGATTACCAGTTAGACTATTCCAAAATCTTGATTCTACCAAGGGGCATATTTTGGAGTTTGCAGCTATGTTCAATACGGCTGTTCCTTGAGATTTCCAGTTAATATGTTTCAGTTGAGTACAAACCATGTTGTTGAGTGCTTATTAACCTATTTCCATTCAAAATAATGAAACAGGTTAATTAATCCATCATTGAAAATGTTTGACCTAACTTGTCTGACTTTGCTCTGTGAGAGTATTAGGATCATTTAAGGAGTCAGATACATCTGGAAAATGGTTTTAAAAGTTGTGTGCTGCTAATTTTCAGTTCTCAGTACCAAATTCCTGTGCTGTTAACGTCATTCCGAGAGGTGTCATACCAAAAGGTATTATTTATCTGTTGGCCCTTGGTTCTGAAAGCCACAACCAAAAACTACAATTATAAGGGCAAGAAAGCTTGACTTTGTGAACTGAAAGCAAAGTAAGGCTCAAACCCTAACACCCCCTTTGGCATATGCAGAACAGCATGCACTCAAGCATCCCACTGTTTAGCTTTGAAAACCAAGTATGACTTCAGGTGTTGCACTCTGAGTCAGGTAGAGGAAGGAGGGAGAACCTGCTCCTTGCCTGAGAGTACCTAAGCATTGGAAGGATAGGGACAGGCAGAGTACGGGAGGCCAGGACATTCGCAAGAAGCAGAGACAGATCCACAGACAGGTTCAGAAGTGATAGCTAAATCAGATGAAACTCTACAGTGAAGACGTTGAAAGTCCATTAAGGCAAGTGCCATCACTAGTGGTAATCATTAACAATGGAAGCAATTAGCCACTGCTTAACAAAAATGTCAGCAGACTGGGAAGCCTATCATTAAGCAAGTGTAGATGTTTTGGGCTTGATACAGGAACTGCACTTTCACTACAAGCAGGGTCAGCCTAAATTATTGTAAAAGCCTCCTGTATTTGAAACATGTGGGTTAATGTAGTCTCTACTGAAGTAATTTCTACCCTATCTTATCTAGGTCCAGAATTTCATCCTAGAAGTCTATAATTTGCTGTTTCTGCATTCGATATCTACTGCTTAGCATGGCTTTATCCAGCATGTTATGCTAAACGCTATATGGGGAAAAACAGTTTCTTCACAGGTGTTCACAAAATGTGGTCCTGATGGAAATCTTTAGCTTTCACAGCAGTTCCAATAATCTATCAATAATAGAAATTAATCTGCCGTTTGTACTGCCATCTTAATACACTAACATCTCTTGAGCCACTGCTTTATTCCACTGAAATGTCACCCTTTTATTTCACCACGATTTTTTTTTTTTAAAAAAGGCTAAATTTCTCTGGCAGATGTCTTTAAATGTACATTCAATTTCTGTTCAAATTCCTTAAGACACCATAAGACCAATTCTTTAATGAGCATACAGACCTTTTCAGGGTATATGACTTGGGAACTCTTAAAACATCATCATAAAATTGAATTACATAGCCAATAAGGTTTCTGTAAAAACAAAACGCATTATACTCCTGGTCTGGATTGAATGTGACACTAATTGCAGACACTATTGCTTCTGGCCCATTGCCTCAGGGTGCCATTGTTTTAAAAGTGATCTCAAAAGACAATAGTGTCTTCAGACTAGGGAAACTGGGATTTGAATTCCTGGTAGAAGAGTGACTATCCTTTGGCTTTTTTTATTTTAAAGAGGAACAGAAGATGTCTCTAAGTAATCTTAAAAGCAGACCACAGTTATTACTGTCTCAACAATCTCAAAAGAAATTGAAAAAATTAGTCGCAAAAATGTCAGAAATTCTTAGAGTTATCACAAAAAAGTAAAACTGTCAATGATAGATTTGTTATAGAAACCTGAAACTAGATTTTAGCATAAAGCTGACAGTTTCATATTAAAAAAAACCCTATCATCTTTTCAAACTTTATAATAATCCTTTTGACTTACACTGAGCTTTCCAGTTGAGGCTTTCCAATTTCTTCACAGACATCACTCATTGTTATTTTTACAGTATTTTACTGTGTATTATATGATTGTTTACATATGTATATGGATGTACATGCATATATATAGCCATATATATGTACAGTCATATGCATATGTGTAAAAACTCACACACCCAGAGTTTCCAAACACTCTGGGCCTATAAGACACCATTAACCCTCAGAATTATCAGGCACCATTGGCATCTATATTTTACACTTTTAATCAAACACATCACAAACATTTCTGCTTAAGGAAACATGGACAAACTGTAGACTGCTAACCCCTGCCCTCACAAAACAAGAGAGTCCCATGGTCTGGGTTTAAGAGCATTGAAGTATTATTGAGTCAGAATTAAGAATTTATTTACAATTACAAGATAATTCAGAAAGTTGGTGTCATTTAGCGGCTTGACTGGTGGACTAAATTTAGCAGATATGTGCTCTATTCTGTGCAAAACCACAGCGTTTGGACAAATCATTTGTCTTTTCTCTGATAATGATTTCGATCCTTTTTGCAAAGTGTTTTGAAAACTACTAAACACTGAATAAGCATTATTTAGAGATAAATTGGGACACAGATGTTTTTAAAAATCATAGAGAGGCTGTATTGCATAATGGAAAAGATAACTATGCCTCCTTTTTTGCCTCCAAGCCTTCCTTTTTAAACATGCGTGTGGTTTCCCCTCAAAAGCTCAGAAAAAGGAGTCTTAATTTGCCAGATCAAGTTTTATGAGGTGCAAACACTTAAAATTAAGTAGATTAAGTATGTTCTAAAAAGGTTTTTTAGCACCAGCATTCAAAATGAATTGCTGAACTTCACCCTATAATGTTGACTGTAGCTGAACAAGAATCCTTGAGAACTACAAAGGCATGAATAACTTGGGAGACTAAGCCTCGCTGAAATCTGAAAAAAATCACATATTTTCAATTAAAATTTGGTGTGATTAAAAAATTTGGAATAGAATTATTTTAAAAATTATTTCTTTGAAAAGCAGTTGTAAAATTGTTGCATTTGTCAATGACATCTCTTCCTCCTTCTCCCAGGCCAGAAGTATTTAAAGAATATGAGACTCAATTCTCAAAAGTTTATCCAAACACATTTTTACAACAATTTATTTCAAATTCTCTCAACTAAAAACAATGTACAGAAGCATTTCAAGCAGCTCAATAAGAGTATGTTGGGTTTTGTACAGTAATTATTGGCCATTGTGGACTTTGTTATCATTTACTCTTCCAGCAAATTATAGATACTCATCTTCAGAAATGAAAGGGTCAATAAATGCACAGTAATTATAATGCCAAACTGAATGACCATATTGCTATTAGACAAAAATGGCATTCTAATTTTGCTATCTCTGAGATTATATTTACTTAAAAGCAATCCTAAAAAAAAAAAAAGGTTTCAAACAATGAATGGCAATTTTAAGTTACAGAAGCAGGATCCATAACAACTTTGATCTAATAATAATTGTTCGTCAATAAAAACTAAGGGAAAAAATTTCAAAGGTGCAAAAGGCAATATGACTGGCAGTCACTGAGATCTGGACGCCTATTTCCATCCTTCCCTTGAGAAATTCTCCCCTAAACAAAAGTACACAAAAGGCAGGATAAAAGCACAAAATAAAAGGCTAGTTAATGTAAAACAGCTGTACTGGGTGAGAACAAAGGTCCATTTTGACCAAACCTACCAGTTTCTGACAGTGACTGCTAATGGAAGTTTAGGGATCTGCTGTAAGAGAGCAGGTATAGTTCCACTAACATCTTCCCACTTTCCAAGAATAAGTCACTTAGGGATGCTAAAGACTGTATACACAGTTCTCCATTTAACAACCTTTTATGCAGCCTTCATCCAAATATATCTGTTTTCTCTTTGATATTTTTGGCACACAAAAGTTATAAGTTCCAGATCATAGACATGCCCTCAGTGTAAAGATAGTCTCTTCTGCTTATTCTACAAGCTTTGACTGGTATTTTTATTGTCTACTCCTAGTCCTTGTTATGAGTACTAGCCAATAATTGTTTCTTGAGTTGCATGGAGAAGGTGAACAGGAACTTAGAGACATTTACCACATCCTTCTTTAGGAATCTCTTTTTGAAGATGTGTAATCCTAAGATGTTTAACTGAGCTTACGATGCATTACTAGAGGAGTGTACCATCACACTGTGAATTACCAGGAACAGAACCAGTATGTTCCATGAAAGGTTACCTGTCTTCCTCGGTTATGTGCTGCCTGTCTCTTCTTGCTTGGCATCCTAAAGCAATGCTCAGTGAATAAGTACATCATCTTCCACTCTTGTTTAAGAAAGCCTTTGAGAGTTATTTTGATATAAAAGGAATCACAGATTTGTGCCTCTTGTCTCTTGTGACCTCATTTTCTCTGTACCTTTGACAATATATAAAAATTGTAACAATAATAAATCTGCTCTCCTCAAAAGGCTCCCAAATTGCATTTTCATCCTGATCTCATATTTGACTGCTTCCGGTTGACACCTCAGAGTTCTCTTCTCGGAAGTATAACTTTTTTGTATTGCTTTTCCTTCTACCTTGTCAAGTCCTTAATACCTGGAATGTTAAGCTTTTAATGTAATCTAATCTGAATTCAGAGCTCAGATATTTAGCTGCATCCATTTTTTAAAAGCTTGGAGCTCCACAGACACAGCAAGAAACAGTGCTTTCTGTAAACTGTGTGTGATACGAGAAAAATCAGGGTCAGTGTGCTCTTATTTATCTTCTATAACATTTCATTACTGTTGTGGCCCATCACCGTTCTCACTGAGTTCTGCTGAACAAATTCATTAACACTTACAACTTGACTTTCTTCCAAACCTTTAAAATTAAAGTAAAAGAAAGCACATGAGTTGGAACTTGGGTGATTTGTGTCTGGAATTCTCGTCTACAGGTGTAGTCCTCAGTGATCCTGCAATTTCACTGACAAACAGTGATAGGATAAAATTATTCAATCTTTTCCTTTTTTTTTTTTTTTTTTTAAGAAAGGCTGAAATGAGTATCTTCCTCCCAAGTATAAATTTACAGCTAGTCTGCTGCTGAACTGCTTATACCTCTTTTTGGGTGAAGTTATACATTTGAATCATAAATTAACCTGTTTGTGCAGAGGTTGTTGGCTGGAGCAATTTAAATTTGATCCTCCAGAGGAACAATGTTAAAAGTTTAGGTGAAGACACATTAACATTGATTTTCACTTAGTTTTGCTGAGACATACACTGGTAATTAACATCCATTCATCAACTCTGGCCCCTATCACAGGAACATAGAAGAAAAATTAAAAAAAAAAACAAAACCAACTTTATTTCTGTAATATCAATTCATCATGAAAGGGGTTTTTTTGGCCTACACCTCTTTCTTTTTATCATAAGGATATAAAATTTAAGTTTTTTTAATAACTTGTCAAATATCTCAAAGGTGGGTGGGTAAAAGGCCTTAAAAATATTACAAAACCTCAAAGTTTGCATGTAAATAACATTTAATCATGCCAATGAAACAAAAAGAGCTTTAAAATAGTATTTATAATGTTGGAGAAAAACACGTAAATATAAACCAATAATGTGTTCTTGCATATTATGGTGTTTGCCATCTTTTAGGTAGTGGCCCTCTAGCATTTCAGCAGGAAGCATAACCTTCTTGCAACTTTCCAAGAATGTCATAAGAGACTTCATAAATGCTGGCTTACATCTTCCCTGAGGAAGTGGCATACTTTGCTGGAGTTCGAGAAAAATGTCCAATGTCTGAGGGACTCGGATGTAAACTGAAGACTGAAAACACTCTTTCCTAGGTGGTTCTATTTAAATACATGGGGAAAGTAAAATTTAATATGGATTTTTCTATTCTTATACTAATTATTGATAAATTCAATATAAACATAAGAAATATGAACTTTATGTGGCAGAGCTAATTTAAGTTGTGGGTGGAAAATACTTTCTCATTCTTCCCTAAGTTTGTTCCTTAACTGGAGGGAAGGAACAAAAAACCTGTTTCTAGTTGTCATAAATATTACATCTAAGAGCCAAATAAATGAACAAAAAGCTCAGAGCAACTGAAGTATTTTCTTTCCATTTCAATCTTCAAACTTTAAACTCTAAAATAGTGGTAGATTTACTTTTAGACATGATATGTTGCTTTAAAATAGAAAATACATTTTTATAAAATGTAAGAAAATGAAACATTTAAAGCAATGTTTCACTGAAAAAAATCCAACTGATCTAAAGAAAATTTAAAAACAATGTCGCAGATAGAGTGAAACTGAGGTTTTAACATTTACAGGGTGAAGGGATCTTTAGGGGAAGTGTCTTCTTTGAATGCTATTTTTTAAGTAAGGGATCAAGAAAAAGCTTGAAAGCCTCTATACAAGTTGCTTAGCTAGAGAGAGGTATGCAGGAAACCAGGATCAAGAGAAAAGATCTAGAATAATAGTTCATATATCTCTAAGGTGGATGTGAAAAATAAGTTATGGCAGTTGGACTACCATGCAACTTCGAACAGTAGGCTCATATGGATAGGGGTTTTAGGCATGTCACAGTACCAGGACACAATTCATATGTTTTGATTTGCATATAACTACCTAAAGTATTAAAAATAAGTTTCTTCCTGATAAGAAGGAATGTAAGCATTGTTGCTGTTTGGAAAAGTTTGGTTTGCTGGCAGCCCACAGGCTTGGTGAAGACCCTTATCTTGGTCAGCTTTAACAAGCAAGCTTTCACCTATCTGTCTTTATGAATACACATAAATTTATGTTAATCCACTATTACTTTATTATACATGGCACCAGAACACAAACTGTGACCAAACACAGGCTGCATAGAACAAATGCAATGCAAATGGCAATACAATAACATACAAAATAATTTCTTTTTAATGATTATCAAACTGATGTTAGCTAGAGAGCATACAAGAAATTGCAAACAAGGATGGGAACAAGAGAGAAACATTACTCAGAGTAAAACCGGAAGGCCAAAGCCCAGCTGGAATTGAAATTGGCTAGTGACATGAGGAGTAAGAAGAAGAGATTCTGTCAGTTTGCTTAGCAAAAGGTTCAGAGCAAAAAGTTCAAAGAAAATGTGGGACTGTTGATGAAAGGAAGGAGTCAGCCCAGTAATGGATGACATAGATAAAGCTGAAGTACTTGATAGCTTCCTCTCCCTACCTCAGTCCCTATAGGAAAAGCCTGAGACCAGATCGCTGCACAAGCCAGTCAAGCTTGGGAAGGAGAGGAGCAGTCAAGAGTGGAATTGTTGCAGGTTAGGGGCTACTTGGAGGATCCTGATGTATTCAAATCCCTGGGGCATGCATAAGATTAATCTGAAAGCGTCGAAGCACACAGCTGAGGTGATTGTGAAGCTGCTACTTATTTGTGGCCAAAAACTGAGGCAATCTAGAAAAGTCCCTTACAAATGAAAAAAGGAAAATATTATGCCCAGCTTTATAAATGGCAGGAAGGACTATTCAGGACTTACAGGCAAGTTGTATTCATCTCAGTCCCTGGAAACAAATTCTAAGAGGATTTTTCTAAACATTGAGGGACAAGTAATAACAAAGGTTTACCAAGGACTGATCATGCTTATTAACCCAGTTGCCTTCGGTGATGAAGTGACTGGCAATGTGGATGAAGTGACAGTAGTGAATGTAATACACCTTTACTTTAGGGAGGCTTTGGCAGTCTCTTAGAGCACTCTAGCCTTGTAAGCTGAAGAAGGATGGGTTGAATGAATGCGCTTCTAGGTAGGCTTAAAATTGGCTGGACTTCTGTGCTCAGAGGGTAGTAATCAGTGATGTGATGTCCAGTGGAAGACAGTAATGAGCACAAGACCCAGATAATGCACAAGAACCAGATAATGGTTCCACGATTTTTGGTATCTTTGCCAACAACCTCAATGATGAGACAAGAATTCTCAGTAAATCTGTGGAAGATATTAAATCAAAGTAAGCAGTTGATGCAATTAGTGCTACAGCTTCAATTCAGAGAGATCTTAAGATGCTAGCGGACTTGGCCAAAGAAAACCCATGCAGTTTACCTATGAGAAGCTCAAAGTTCTGTTTCCAGTGTGTAATAATTCAATACAGCTGTGAGCTGACTGACTGAGCGGCCGTGGGGGTATAGCAGACACCAAGCTGAATCCGAGGCCCCAGTGTGCTCTCACGACATACGAGGCAAACTGCACACTGGGCTAAGTTAGGAGAATTTTCACTAATAGATCAAAGGAACTTATTATTCACTTCTACTTTGTGAGGCCACATCTGAACTATTGTATCCAGCTTTTGGTCCCCATATTCAAGGGTGATATGGAGAAACTGGAGAGGATCTGGCGGAGGGCAATCAAGATGATCAGCAGCCTACAACATATAGTTTGTGAAGGGAAGCTGGGGTACCTGGACTTGCTGACAGGCAACAGCAACAAGGTGCAGCTTGGGAGGTTCAGGCAGGGCATTATGAATATCCTTTTCAGCACTGGAATACTGGAAAATGGTAGTTGAGCACTAAGATTACACAGAGAAGTTGTGGAGTCTCCACTCATGGAGGTTCTCAGGGCATAATAAACCCGATCTGATTTAGTGTTGACAATAATCCTGCCTGGATTGGAGGTTGGATCAAATAATCCAAAGGTCTTTCCAATGATTCCCTCATTCCGATTCTAATTTTCTGCTCCTTAATCACTGGGGTTTTATACCGTTTCCATGTTCTAAAGCATGGAGAAAATGCGCTTTGATTTTGTAGGCAGTGTTGTCAGCTTGGATGGTGGAAATCAACATTTATTTCGAAGAAACAAGAAAAAGTGACACAGAACTCAGAGCTGATTTGCTATTTATCTAAGTAAGGTGGTGTCCATTAAAGCTAGTAAGAATCTGACACAAGAATTGGGGTAAGAAATAAGTTTTTTGTGTCTTTGCTTCTTTCAGTTAAGGGATCAGGATCACCTTGGCACAATTATCTAGTGACTTTAAGAGCTATGGATATTCTCATCAGTAAGATCCCAGTAAGTAGAAGCTGTCAAACAGTAGACTGCAGAGAAGTGTTCTATATTACCAGCTACTACAAGAACACTTTGAGTTATAAATATCCATAAGCTTTAATGGAGAAGAGAACTGTGCCTGTCAGCAGAAAAAAAATACTATCAACCTGTGATGCCCTACACAAATAATGTCAAACTTGGGGCACAATGCAGATTAAGGTGCACTTTAAGCCATCTACTAAATGGAGTATTAGCTGGAAACTGGATCTTGCCATCAATGAAACATAATTTAATATATCTGAAGGCCAGTTATTGGTTCACCTATCTCAGCTACAGTTGCAGTGAAGGCAAAAAAGTCCTTTTGACTGTAAGAAAGTCTCTTTTCTATTACTGAACTCAACAATGAGTTTTGTTCCTGATTGTGTTCCATGGCAGCATCTTGAAAGGAAAATATTTTTAGCCTTGAACACAAGAATTCTCCCTGCTTCTCTGAGTATAGTATGACTGTATCTCAATGGAGCATGAGCAATACTTTCATAACTTGCTATGTTAGAGTAGGAAAGAATATATTTAGTTTGACATGAGCAGCTGATAGAAAATATTAATCTGGGGTTGTCTACACAGGTAGACAATCCAGGTTTACACTATTACTCTCTATTCTAATCTGATTTCTGCTTTTAATTTGTTGTTTGACCTTTAGCAAGCTATGGGATCTTGCTTCACCTTACCATTACATTACATTAGATTTACCCTACCTTAGCACTGTAAAAATTAGGCTAACAGTGCCTGCTCACCTTTTATAACACCTTGAGAACTTTAGGAACCAAAAATGCTAAATATTTTAACTGGGCAGAAAAGAAAAAAGGGAGCGTGGAGACAATCTTTGAAAATTCACTCTACGATTTTGAAAGGTTTCCATGACTGCTCATGGTAGAGAAGTTTCTTTGATTGCAAGCATGTTCCACTCTTGGCTTGTATGTTCACCCTTGAATCAGACTCAGATCCAAAAACTCTCCAAAATATGAGGCCTAAAAACAGGAATGAAAAAAGAAGCTGAAGGGCACATGACTTAGAGGAGACAAGGACAGAGCTGAGAAACTGCAGAGAAAATTGCCAATAACGAGACTGGAGTTATGCAGAGTTTGGAAGTCAGGAATGAGGATAATGAAGATAATGAGAGGTTAATGAATAGATCATAATAGAGGCTGTCCATAATGTAGATGATTACTAGACCAGCATTTTGGATGAAATTAATAAAAGAAAAGCAAGAAAGGCCAGTGATGAAGCATACAACTGAAGCAACTGAAGATCAAGTTTAGACATTTTTTTACATTGATACCAAAGAAAACCAGCTAATTTTAATAGAGAGAAATTAAAGGAGTAAAAGAAATTAGAGACAATTTTACAAAGAAAAAATGTGAGAAGAGAAAAAGAGAGAACATCTGCATTGTGTAAGCTTATGAAAATCAAAGAAGGAAAAAAGAATAGAGATTTTGGGAGAACTGGTAAATTCGGATGATAGCTCGAGTAGCCAGGTGGAAGGTCTTATTGTCACTAGGCTCTTATTGTCTAACCAAGCATGTATGGCCTGTTGATTGAATTCTGAAGGAATTTCATGTGTACACAACTAAACGTAGTTCATTATTTGGAGAATACTTACACAAATGTTGCCAATGGCATTCCAGCCCTATGCCTACAGATTTGCTTCCCAGTTGGCCCACCAAACTCTTACCCTAATTATATTATATATAAAAAAATATATAAAATAGATATATATTAAACAGCCTATATTTAATAGGTATAATATATAATATTTAATTATATATAATCTATTACATTATACACACACTTTTTTATATATATATATATACAAAATTATCATTTAGATCATTCTCAGACTTACCTGATTATTCCGCCTGGAGTGAAAGCTCTCCTATTCCATTGGAGAAACCTACATACAACTAAGGGAAAAGAACAGACTATAAATATAGATATATATAAAAACATATACATATATCTATACTTTCATTTATATATATCATTGAATATATTATATATTATATATAAATTATGTTATATATACATGAAAAAATCAATTTATTGTTTTTCAAAGTGTATGAACACATCTCAGTCATACAGAACTTGGAATTCTCTGTCAACCTAAGTTAGGCTGCACCTATAAAATATATTTAAATACCTGTGATTTTAACTGATGTGTCTTTGGCTTGAAGACCCTAGGTGAGGTTTATCAGGTCCATTAAGGCATAGCAGTTCTAGCAAGGGAGGTGGTACTTCGATACTTTTATGAGAACCCTTTTAAAGAACACAAGCTCTATAACTGCAGACACACCTCTAGGTACTCCATATGAAAACAATTCCCTTCAACACCCCCAAGGACCAAGAAAAGTCCCAAAGAAATGCATGATTCAGATCACGTGTTAAACTATTTTGGGAATTGTGCAACTAGGCAAGACAAGATAACCTAGAGTGGTCTTCAACCTATAGGTAAGCTGATTCAGGCACGAGCTCTTCTTGAAATGGAAGAATTTAGAAAATAAGAATTGGCAATGTGACTTTCAATAGAGTACAAGAAATGTCCAAAAAACAGAAGCCAAATAGGCAACAGAAGATCTGCTTGCAGGGAGAAATTAAGGGCAACAGGAAGGTAATATGGTGTTTTCTTTTATACACTACTGTGGTTCCTGATAATTTCCATAAATACACTTGAAATTCTCTTTTTCTTTCTGTTTCGTCTAATGAGAAATTTTGGTGTGATCCCTCCAGTTTCAAGAGAGACGAGGTGAGAGTTCATCTGCCGAGTCAGAAGTTTATTTAACAAAATATGAGATCTTGGCAACTAGTACCATAATTATTCACGTGATTACCCTATCAATCAGCAGTTCTGTTGTTCAGTTGGCCTCTCGGTCATTGTGGAACAGGGATTGTGGAACAGCATTCTATGACATTGATGAAAATTAAAGCCCTGTTAGAAACAGAGTGAGAGAACATTTTGGTTTATCAGTATGAATTTCTCACCTTTTGAATTCATTGAATATTTCTGTTCTTGTGCTAGGAAACAAAAAGTACAATCACAAAGGGCTTCACAGATATTGGGCAGAATTCCTGCATTTGGAGCTGACTTAGAGATGAATGGCAGTAAAAAAAAAAAGTTACAGGCTTTTCTACAGTTATGTATTTTCCGATTTAACTTCCAGTAACAAAGAGAAAAGGAGTACAAATTATACTGTACCACAACAGAATGATCAGTGACAAATGTCTGTCAGTAAGATTACCACTGCAGATAGAGTATGTGAACATAAGTTTCAAAACCAATTTTTTCCTTATGCGTTCTGTCTCGTCACAAAGATGCCAAACTGGGTAGACTAACTTTGCAAATAAGATGAACATATTTAATAAAATGAGAGTGATGGAATGATAACATTTTATTATCTTGTTTTAGAACACTTTCTTAGTTTATTTTTTCTGTAGAAAAAGATTAAGCATGGTTAATCAAGGTCTGTCACTGGATTCCAGTGGTGACTTTGTACACTGCAAAATAAAAAGCACAAAAGCAGCAGAAAAGAAAGGAACATATGAAGTGGTTTGTGGTTTCTTACAGACTTCAAGCAAAGAACAGACTTTTACAGACTTTTAATACAGGGAAACTTAAAATCACACTGTTTCATCTTCTCAGTTGTTCCCAAAAGCAAATAAAAATATTGCTGTGCACATGGTGTGGCAAGTCCTTCAGCAAGGAAGGGCTTCATACCACAAGAATCAGTACCATGGCGTTACTTGGAAGACATGATATTTTCCTGTTTTCTAATATCTTTAATCCATTGAAGTACTGTAGAACTAATTTAAGTTCATAATTTCCTTCATGTTCAATTACTGGAGCATGCCTATTAGTTTGCACATTGCCTTTGCAAAGGTGTACCAGCACAGTGAATAAACCTTACTGCAATGAGACAGTCATACATTTGAGTCCAAAAGACTGTTACTGATGGAAACCCAATTTTTCTTTTATCTGAGGTTTAGCATATTCATTAATTACCTGGAAATTTATTACACGCTATAGATGTGAAACCTCACAAGGCTGTATCTATAGAAACACTTTTAGATAAAGCTGTCCTTTAGTAGTAGTATAGGTATCTTCGTTAGCTAATTTTCTAGACTTACTCAATACACAATGGAAAGACCTAAGATGGGACAAATTGATCTTTAGAGGTATCTAAGAAAAGATTTTGAAAAAGGGGGATGTACTACCCTCTGGAAGTGTTGATTTAGGTCTACTGATGAAAGAGGGAATCTACCCTAGACTAGGTGACTGGCCAAACTTTTTAAAAAATAATTTAAAAAAACCTTTTTTTTATCTGAATCCAACCCTAGCTGATTAATTGAAAAGACTTATTTGCAGAATGCTAAACAGAACCCAGAAGTCCTTATGCACTGAATCATAGAATCATAGAATCATCATAGAATGCTTTGGGTTGGAAGGGACCTTCAGAGGTCATCTACACCAACCACCCTGCACTGAGCAGGGACACCTTTAACTAGATCAGGTTGCTCAGAGCCCCAGCCAACCTGACCTTGAATGTTGCCAGGGATGGGGCCTCCACTACCTCTCTGGGCAACCTGTTCCAGTGCTTCACCACCCTCATTGTAAAAAATTTCTTTCTAATGTCTAGTCTAAATCTATTCTTCTTTAGTTTAAATCTGTTATTCCTTGTCCTGTCACAACAGGCCTTGCTAAAGATTCTCCCCATCTTTCCTGTAGGCCCCCTTTAAGTACCGGAAGGTCACAATAAGGTCTCCTCGCAGCCTTCTCTTCTCTAGGCTGAACATTCCCAACTCTCTCAGCCTGTCCTCATAGGAGAGGTGTTCCAGCCCTTGCATCATTTTGGTGGCCCTCTTCTGGACCCGCTCCAACAGGTCCATGTCCTTCTTGTGCTGAGGGCCCCACAGCTGGACGCAGTACTCCAGGTGAGGTCTCACCAGAGCAGAGTAGAGGGGCAGAATCACCTCCCTCGACCTGCTGGCCATGCTTCTTTTGATGCAGCCCAGGATACGGTTGGCTTTCTGGGCTGCAAGCACACATTGCCGGCTCATGTCCAGCTTTTCATCTACCAGTACCCTCAAGTCCTTCTCCGCAGGGCTGCTCTCAATCCCTTCATCCCCCAACCTGTACTGATACCGGGGGTTGCCCCATCCCAGGTGCAGGACCTTACACTTGGCCTTGTTGAACCTCATGAGGTTCACAGAGGCCCACCTCTCCAGCTTGCCCAGGTCCCTCTGCATGACATCTCGTCCTTCTGGTGTGTCAACAGCACCACTCAGCTTGGTGTCATCTGCCAGCTTGCTGAGGGTGCACTCGATCCCACTGTCTATGTCATTGATGAAGATGTTAAATAGCACTGGTCCCAGTATGGACCCCTGAGGGACCCCACTTGTCACCGGTCTCCATGTGGACATCGAGCCATTGACCATGACCCTCTGGATGTGACCATCTAACCAATTCCTTATCCATCAAACAGTCCACCCATCAAACCCATATCTCTCCAATTTAGAGAGAAGGATGTTGTGGGGGACTGTGTCGAACACTTTACAGAAATCCAAGTAGATGACATCCATTGCTTTTCCCTTGTCCGCTGATGTAGTTACTCCTTCATAGAAAGCCACTAGGTTGGTCAGGCAGGACTTGCCCTTGGTGAAGCCGTGCTGGCTGTCTCAAATCACCTCCCTGTCCTCCATGTGCTTGAGCATAGCTTCTAGGAGGATCTGTTCCATGATCTTCCCAGGCACAGAGGTGAGGCTGACAGGTCAATAGTTCCCAGGGTCCTCCTTTCTTCCCTTTTTAAAAATGGGCACAACATTCCCCTTCTTCCAGTCAGCAGGGACTTCACCGGACTGCCATGACTTTTCAAATATCATGGAGAGTGGCTTAGCAACTACATCAGCCAATTCCCTCAGGACTCTGGGATGCATCTCATCAGGTCCCATAGACTTGTGTACATTGTGGTTCTTCAGGTGGTCTCGAACCTGATCTTCCCTTACAGTGGGAGGGGCTGTACCCCTCTGGTCCCCATCTTTTGGTCCATTGATTTGGAAGGGGTGAGGAGAGAGGTTGCCGGTGAAGACCGAGGCAAAGAAGTTGTTGAGTACCTCAGCCTTCTCCTCGTCCGTTGATACAAGTTCGCCTTTCTTGTTCATCAAGGGGGGTACGCTTTCTTTAAACTTCCTTTTCTGGTTGATATACCTGTACAAGCCCTTCTTGTTATTCTTTACGTCCCTTGCCAAATTCAGCTCCATCCTTGCCTTGGCCTTCCTGACCTCCTCCCTACACAACCGGGCCGTTTCCCTGTACTCCCCCCAGGACACCTGTCCCTGCTTCCACTGCCTGTGCAGTTCCTTCTTACTCTTTAGTTTGACCAGCAGGTCTCGACTCAGCCATGCTGGTCTCTTCCCTTCCTTGCCTGATTTCTTACACTTGGGGACTGATAGCTCTTGTGCTCTATGGAAGGTGTCCTTAAAGATCTGCCAACGCTGTTCCGTTCCCCTGTCCCTGAGGACTGTCTCCCAGGGGGTCCTTCTGACTAACTCCTTGAAGAGCTGGAAGTTTGCTTTCCTAAAATTTAGGGTCCTGACTGTATTCCTTGCTTTTCCCATATCCCTCAGGAGTGTGAAGTCCACCAACGCATCATCACTGCAGCCCAAGCTGCCTCCAGTCTTGACATCACCAATGAGCTCAGTTGCATTGGTGACCATCAGATCCAGTATCGCGTCCCCTCGGGTAGGGGTGCCTATTACCTGGCTTAGGAAGTTGTCGTCTATGCATTCCAGGAATCTCCTGGATTGCCTACAGCTCGCCGTGTTGCTTTTCCAGCAAATGTCGGGGTGGTTGAAGTCCCCCAGCAGGACAAGAGTCTGCAAGCGCGAAGCCTCCCGGAGCTGGAGGAAGAAGGCTTCGTCAGCAGGTTCCCCTTGATCAGGAGGCCTGTAGTAGACACCAACCACCAGGTTCCCTTTGTTGCCTCTGTCTCTGACTCTTACCCATAAGCTTTCGACCTGCTTGTGGCAATTCTTCAGGGACAGCTCTTCACACTGTATTGATTTCTTTACACAGAGGGCAATGCCTCCACCCCTCCTTCCTCGCCTGTCCCTTTCTAAACAGCCTGTAGCCATCAATAGTGGTGGATGCCTTCTAGGAAAAATGTATTTTATACTTTCCAGTGAAGATTCTTTAATTATAAAATATTTCAGATCTTTTCTCCTTTCTAAAATGCTGTTCCTCTCTTTTTTTGGGAGGTTCTATTTTTTCTTATTCTGCAAATTGCTATTTCCTCCACAGTATTTCAGTAGTATATTTTTCCTACAACAGACAGTAGAACTGGAAAGTATGGGATTTTCTGGTTAGTCTCATCTAATCTATTTCTTTAAAATATTTTCTTTAAATCTGATATTTCACTTTTTCTTAACCTATTTTTCTGATTTAGATTTGAGTTAATACAATACTCTGAATCTTGACATCTCTGAATAGTTTAGCTGAAGTTAGTTGGAGTGCTCACATTCCTACTGCTAAGTTCATACAGACATTCACAGGCTGACATCTTTATCACCATTCTTTGTGTAACTAATTGTGTTGGCCCTTGTGAATTTCCTGATTATCTTCTGGTATAAATTCACTGACTGTAACAGAGGCACAAGTGCACTGCTGTTAATGGAGGTCTGTCTGACATTTTGCTGTTCATAAAAACAGGATCAATAATATGTGAGTTCTGGAAGTTCTATAGCATGAAGCATTGCACTAAACATCTGATTTCAATATGTCAGGATTTATTTCACAATGCCTTAAATCTAGGTGATTATTTGTCATGATTAACAAGTTGAAAATTCTTTTCTATTTAGACTTCTAAAAGAGTTGTCTTATTACTCCTCCTTTGGTGCCAATCTTACAGTGAAACGTATTAAAAGTGAAAATTAAATAAATCTGCATTAGAACAACAGGACATTATCTACAGGATAGCAAGGACAGACAGAGAGGGGCTTCTTTATGTTCTGGTAGAAGGTGAAGAACCCACTGTGCTTAACTGACCTGGAAAGAGCTTATGCATTTCCTTTCAATTTGATATGGATGGTTAATTTTTTTTCTTAGAAAAGCTTCCCTATTGTTAAGAGGGCAGACAATTCCTATTGATTACAGTGTTATCTAATGGTGAGGAAGAAGCCTGCCTCCCTGCTGCTGACTTCAGCTGAGAAGTCAATCATGATTGCTATAGCTGAATCTTGAGGAAAACTATGAGGCATTTTACTGACTGAGAAATGGAAACAAGAAAAAAGGGATTATGTCTTACTCAGGGCCAGGAAGAAAGTAGTAGTGAATCTTTATTTAGGAAATGTCCAGTTTCCTAATATTTCATTACTTGGCACAATCTATTCAAATTCCAGCTTTCAGATGCAATATGCTGAGTGTCAAGTACATGCATTGCTCTGAGATGGGGCCAAATGTTGTACAAAAAACCAGCGTTACCGTAAATAGGTAATATGTTTCAGTTGTACACAGACTTCCTGTATGATTTACTAACTTTAAGCTTGTCACTCAGTGGTGTCTAAAGACTAGTCAATGAGCTTAACAACTGGTTAAAAATAAGATGAAACTGCTTAGGAAAAGGCAGGTCAAGCATGAACACAGCTGGATTAGTCTGAGTTGCTGCCAGCTATCCATGTATTTGTTATCAGGTTGTAGTTTTCTCGAGCACGATGGCAGGAATAAGCCAAAAGGAGAAATTTAAGAGGTCAGAGAATTACTTGAGAGATTAATTTAGTGTGGTCATTCCAGTTTTCAGGTTTTATTGAGTCTCATGTTTGATTTGAATATTTCACAGACATCTGAATAAAATGTAATTCTATTTGAAACACATTAAAAAATGTTACTCTCTAAATCAGACTTTGAATAATGGAATCACAGGCCTGGAAGGGACCTCAAGAGGCCATTTCTTCCCTCTCCCAGCTCTAATGCAAACCCAGCTATGCTTATATCACCCCTGACTGATGTTTGTTCTGAAAAGACTCCAGTGAGGGAGACTTTACAATCTCCCATGCCATTATCTTCCAGGGTCTCTCTATCCTTAGCACTGGAATTTGTTTCCTAATGCCTAACTTTGCTGTAATTTAAGTCCATTACTTCTCAGCCTAATCTATTGATGATACACAAAACAAATTGCTCCTTTCCTCTTTGTGTCAGCTTTTCATGTATTTGAAGTCTATTATCATACCTCACCTTTAATTATGTACTGAGAACCTTTCGGCTTCAAGGGAGACAACATAACTGACCAGCTGTAAAGGCAGAGAAATTACATAAGAGAACAACAGTGTGATCTAGAAAACAAGAGTCTCAGTTATGTGGTTACCCTTACTGATTAGTCGTTCATTGATTAGATAGCCAGTCTGTCCTTGGAAGATCCGGGATCATGAACACTTCTTTGTAGTTCCTTTCTTCCTGCAATATTAATGAATCTGAATCCTTGAGCCATTGCTTCTTTATTTATAATCCCTACCACTTGGGAAAGAGGCTGTGTTAACTGTGAAATACTCCTCTGTTAGGCAGTATTTGTCACCATGGCTAAATATATAGCTATGTGTAAGCTACACTAATCTACTCACAGAACCTAAACAAAAATGAAACAAGAGTACATATTAATTTTCCCATTTTACATCCTACCTTACACCAATAGCCTCTACACTACTTTCTCAATTAATTTTACTGCAAATCTGTTAAATATCTGAGTCTTCTCTGGCTAAGTCAGGAGCTTATGATAGTTAGTCTAAGGTTTAGGCCTGTAATCCCCTTCTTACTGGCTGTATGACCTTCTTGCAAGCTGGTACACTAAGCTGGCACATTTCAGTATCTCTTATGTATTCTTTTTCATAATAAAGTAGAAAGAGCTTCTCACTGCCTTTCTTTAAAGTGTTTTACAATGAAGTCACTATAGTACCTACTTGGTGTATTTTAGAGAATGCTCTTTGGGTTTTGTCCTTCTTTATCCCATGTTTTACTGCTTGCCAAAAATGCTGTGGGCAAAGTATTTAGGACACAATTTTTTTCCCTTGGATATAATGTTTTCTACAACTTTTTTTTTCTACCCACGGTAACAGTACTGACTAACCTGCTTTTGGACCATCTAGAAATGATCTTGTTGCTTGGTCTTGCTAGACCAAGTGGACTTGGTGGTCTAGGCACCTTGTGCAGAGCCTGTTCTTGTAGCCTTCAATAATTTATTACAAAATATTTCAACAGCATGCCAGTTGTCACATAAATACTTCAAACAATCCAATGGTAGTAGGATCTGACCTTAAGTTTAATATTTGTGTGGCTATAGACTTTATTTTAACAGAATTTTACTAGCAAATGTACTTTTAAAAATTCCTTAGAATTTTTAAAATATTTTATTTTTCATGAACTATTCAGAGGAGAGGTTTTACTTTTTGCATGAAGCATTGCAGAAGTCTCTCCTGATTGCTACCATTCTGATTTACCTGTTTTATATACCACTGCTTGTTTACTAGTAGGGATATTTAGTCTGCAGTATTTTCAGTCTAATTAATAACTGCAGTAGTACTTCAACTTATGGAATCATGTAGCTTTAGTTTTCCATCTAAATAGTGGTTTTGTTCTGATTCCTGCAAGATAGCCCATTTATAAAGTGAGACTTTAGCTCTACTCTTAAGTAAACAATGTGGTAGGACTTGTGATTAATGCAATGAGGCATTATGGGAAAGCTTGGGTCACTGGAGTGGTAGGATGGCTTGATGCAAGATCTTCAAGACAGACAGGCAGAGAAGGCAAGGAGTATTGTCGTCTATGTGAAGGAGCAGCTCAAACGTATGGAGCTGGGTGAGAGCTTGTGGGTCTCAGAGGAGAGGCCAGTGAGGGTGACATCATGGAGAAAGTGTGTTACTGGCCACCTGATCAGTGTGAAGAAGTGGACAAAGTCTTTCTGAAACACTCAAGGAAGTCTTTGGATCCTATGATGCTGGTTCTTATAGCAACTTTAACATTTGTTGGAAGGACACCAGGATGAGAAGCAAGCTACCCAGGAGGCTTCTGGATGGTATCAGGGAGAAATTCTTGATACAGACACTGGAGGGGCCAACCAGAGTGACACACGACCTCCCATTCACTAGCTAGCAATAACTGGTTGGGAATGTGATAATAATAATGGAAACCTTGGCTGTAGTGACCACAAAATAGTGGAGTTCAAGATCCTGAGGAGGTAAAGAAAGGCAAGTAGCATAGTACAGAGCCTGCACTTTAGGAGGGCAGACTTCAGTTTATCTAGGGAGTTGAAAGGTGGGATTCCATGGGAAGCAGCTCTGACAAGCAAATGAGTTCAGGGAATCTAGCAGGTCTGTAAGGACATCATCCTTCAAGCATGCGAATGGTTCACCCTGATGCTCAGGAAGTTAAGTACACTTACCTGTAGACCAGCTAATGACAGAGCTCCACCATAAAAGGCAGCGTAAGGGAGATGGAAGCAAGGACAGGCTACAAAGGAAGAATTTTGAAACATTGCATTAGCATGTAGCAATGGTGTTAGGGAAACCAAAGCTCAGCTGGAGTTAAGACTTGCCAGGGGCATCAAGGCAACAAGAAGAGCTTGTGCATTACTAATAAAAGTCTGAACAAGGAAAATGTGGAACAGCTGCTGAATAGAAAGGGTGATTCAGCAACAGCAGACACTGATAAGCCTGAAGTGCTCAATGCCTTCTTTGCTTCAGTCTTCACTAACAAGTTCTTTCAGGCCTCTGCACTTAATGAGAGAGAAGAGGGGAGCTACTAGCAGCGGATAAGGATCAAGTCAGGGATTACTTACAAGAACTCAACTCATAAAAGCCCATGGACCAGACAAGCTGCATCAAAACTCTAAAAAGTTCCAAAAGGACAACCTAGGGAATTACAGGCTGTTCAGCCTTACTTCAGTCCCTGGGGAAAACATGGAGCAAGTCCTCTAGGAACATTTCTGGGAATGTGAAGCAGAGAAGGGTGGTGATGGAGAGTACTCTCATCAAGTTTGCAGGTGAAACCCATATGCGGGTTGCAGTTGATGGGCTTGAGGGGCATGCTGCCATTTTGAGGGACCTATGAGATGAATGGGCCAACGGGGTCAGGGGAAGAAAGCCCTGTAAGGAGAGATGGAGGGAAATAGAATTGTCCAGTCTGAAGAAGAGACAGCTTTGGGGGCACCTAATGGCAGCCTTCCAATACCTACGAGGAGGTTATGAGAAGACGGGGGCAGGTTTTCCAGTGATGCATCTCAGGAGAACTAGAAACAATGCACATGAATCGGAAAAAGAATGTTTCCAACTGGTTATAAAGCAAAACTTTTTCACTATGAGGACAGCCAAGAGGTGAAGTAGATTGACCAGAGAAGCTATACAGTCTCTATCCTCAGATTTTCAAGACCTGGCTGTGTAAAACTCCATGCAACTTTTCTTTGAGCAGGAGTTTGTACTAAGTCCTTCCTGGGGTCCCTTCCAACCTGAATTATTCTATGAGTCTATTAAAAAAATACTTTTATTTCTGAAATAAGTAGAAATATACAGTGTTTCATTGGTGCTAGTTTTTTCTAAAAGTGTATAATGCCCTGATGTTTCCAACTATTTTTAACACACTGGAACCATCTAGATTGTAAGAATGAAAGTTTAAACTTTCTAGCCTTGATGATAGAGCCTTTGACTATTATCTGTGTGTGTTCCTATAAGAAGCACTTTTTAACCTCTGAAGTTGTGGGTTACAGAGTTGATGGAACTACAGTACAAGTGTTATACTTGTCTTAACTACATGAAGAACTCACCGTGCTACTTTTAGCAATTCCATGAACACTGGTTGCAGTTTTATTTATGAACAGTCTAGATTATATTCGAAGTTGATATGTTGCTATAGTGTTTTCTACAACGCTATTTAATACTATTTGTCCTCAAGAACATATTAACACCTATGACATATTTTCTTTTGGCCATCATCTAACACATTTTTTAACAATGTGTCTACATCAGTCATTACCAGCACAATGTTCGCTCAGTGGAATTAGCTAAATCCTTCCTGGGCTTCCAGTCTTCATAGTTTAGCTTGATGGGCTGCTAGCTTCCTATTGGACAACTTAATTTCTTTTACAACCCATATTTTGCAACTACTGTACCATTGCTTGTCACATGTATCCTGAGTTAGTAGAGATTTTATGTAGAATTTCTAGAACTATGTGTATTCCCAGTGTTTTTGTTGTTGGTGCAAAATGCAGTTCACATCCTCTGGTTGAGACTAAACCTGGCTAAGAATTTCTATATCTCATATAATGTGGGTTGTTGGCATCACCAATGTTCTCATAGCTGGATCTATTTAAATACAATGACTGAATCTAAACATCCTGTGGCATGAGTTTTAAGGCTGTGGTGTTTGTTTGTTTGTTTGTTTTCTTTCACCTTTTTGAACACAAGCTTTATCTCTGATATGGAAAGAAGGAACTTGTATAGTTTCATTGAACCACAGAAACTGCAGAGAAAGGTCTTTGTTCTGGCTCTGTGACTACCCTTCTGTTCATCAACAAGAATATTCACTTAGTCAACTGAGTACTAGCTGCCTATTTGTGATTTCTCTGGATATTAAGCATTTTGTTGCGGTATGACGAGTCTGTAGAAAAACTCAGTTGATCCTACTGAGATATTTTGGTGCTCTAAGGCACAAAGGGAGGCAAACATTTGTCTCTCATATTGTCTGTACCTTTTTTTTAACCTTGCTGACAAATATATGAGACATATGCCATTTGTCTTAGTTTTCCTACTTTCTCCTGGCTCAACACTGCACTCATTCAGTGTTCCCTAACTTTAACTCAGAAGGTCTTGTTGGCTATACATGTTACTACATAAAATAGGGCTAAGGGCTGTTTTCTGGCCCTGAGGCTAAATGGCACAAAATGGCTGCAGGCACACTACATAACACTTGGCCTTGAGTGTCCCCTCAAGGGGACAAAGTGTCTGAAAAAATGTGAGGGTCATATTGTGGCTTTTTAGCATGGGGGCTTTTCTAGTGTGAAACGGAGACAATGTGCAGCATGCTCTGGTGTGTGGCATGGGGGTATGGAGGAGTGTGTCAGGGTGCAAAACCTTCAGAGACAGTTTTGGAGAAACCGTCAAGGGTGATGCTGGTTATTGGGAATGATTTCTGGCAAATGATATCCCCATGCCTGGGCATTGTCTTGCAGGGTGCCAGTTAGCACCAGCAAAACTGAGCAGAATGAAGTCTGTTAGCAGTCAAGCAGTGAAGAAAACCAGTGGTCCAGTGCCGGAATTCAAGCTCTGTTTACTTAGCATTATAGCTATATAGGCTTAATGCAAATGCACACACAGATATAACATCTCTGTATTTGTACAGCTACGTGCATGCTAAAGCCTTTTGTATAGCCTCTGCCCCATCTCATTGTTTGCTATGTTTGGTCCTTCTCAAGTAAGCTGTTGTGTACAGTCACCTTTTCTGCACAGATTTCCCTGAGACGGTGTCTGAATCTTGTCCCGAAAAGATGTCAAAAGTTGTGGCATTTGTAGGCAGTGTAAACCTCAGTGGGCCAGAGATAAGGGAAAATAACTCTACAGATACTGTTTTCTAGATCAAAAATTACATCTAAGCATGATGACGTACATATTAACTTAAGAAACATTGAGGTTTCATTTCACATGTAAACAATGTGTATAAATTTATGTGTTGGATAAGAGTACTTTGCAGAAAGGGATTCATGTGAGTAGTTCGGATACTACAGATTTCATTAACAGTGCAGAAAGCTATGTCCTACACTAAAAGTAGACCACAGAGCTACGAACAATTTCTGTAGGCTGTTAGGCTTCAAGCTCATTCTGTGGAAGCCTTTCTGTTGATCAGCTCTAAGCTTCCTTAAACAACAACAAACAATTGTATAGCAGCAAGGGAGCTGACTGAGTTCCCCAATGCCATGGGACTTTTGCTAATGCTTCTTCAATCTGGGTAAACATAGCATTCCTAGAACATTAAAACTGATATAGTTAGTGTTACAGATTAAACAGCTGTCAGTAGGCATATCAACATGCCACTGGGACAGCAATCATTTATGTCAGCCCGTTTGCAGGCTCCATCAACCAAAACTACCAATGGATCAGCTGTAGAAGTTGGAGGACAAAGGCTCTGGCAATCAGGAGGAGCAAAAGCAAGCATTGTACTGAAAACACTGGATATGAGTAGAGCTCAAGAACGATGCAATGAGAGTGGTTCTGGGTGGACACACTAACATTTGAGGAAAATCATAGAAAGTATTTCAGGCTTGAGCGAATTGCGGAAGTAGGTCTTCTTGGTTATGTTTCTCTAAATAGAAGAGTAAGCATGTCTTGGACCTCCTGCTGCTGAAAACCAACAGAAGTGAATACAGTGAACACTCTTCTGGAGTTCACTGACCCATGGGAAGAGAAGTTCTAAGGAAAATCCCAAGCAACATGTTTAGATATGCTGTTTATGGGACGAGGGAAAACAGGGTAGAAGAAGGAAACACAACTGATTGTCATCTCATCCATGTATTTGAGTCAGAAGCATTAGATACAGGCTCTTCCCTTCCCTGGCCTGTTGTGTAATGTTTTACTTCTTAGTGCAACTGCTTCTATTCCCAATTTTTTTATCAAGGCTTTATGTTTTCAGATTGTAGGTTCCTCTGCAGGGGGAAACTGTTACTAATATCAAACCCAGACACTGGTATGGGTTAGCCCTTTTAGGGATTTCTTGAAATCAAATAATTCAACTTTGTGCATTCATTTTTGAGAAACAGGGAGGCTAAGAAGTGAAATGCCAAAAAGAAGTCTATTTTAATTTTGTATTCCTGCTACTGAATGGGAAGAGAGATATCCCAAGAAACTGTCCTTTGTCAAATTTTGATAGAGATTTTCTACAGGCCTAGGGAAAGTTTCTAAGCTTTTAGGCTTCTCTTACTCTGAGCCTTCACCCACCGTTAATTATAAAACATGCCACTAGTAAGGGAGGTAAGAAGCAGGCAACTGAGACCTTAAAACAAAGGGAAGTAGTGCTGTTAAGTTCATTATTTCCCACCTATAATTTTTCCTTTGATTTCATTTAATTTGATAAACCTGGCAAGTTGCTGCCAGGTGGATCTCCTACACAAGTCTGCCTTGAGATTTCATTATCCTTTTTATTTCTAGTGTCATCATTCAGTCATCTCTGTTTTCTCTAGCTAATTAGCCCGCTGTTTACAAGGTGCACATTTCTTAACATATGGTACAGTAGCATTGCATGTGTGCTGTATTTTCATTTTCTAGTTTGAATCTTATATTTCTGATACAGTATGTCAGAAATATCAGATGCCCGTCTTACAGAACAGCACTCACAGCTTCACATTGAAATGCACCCTAATTATACTTTTGAATTCCTTACTTCCCCATGTTTTCAATTAAGACATCACAGCCATTACAGTACTGTGACAACAGATTGTGATTTAAAGATGCTAGTATTTGGAGGTCAGAATTTTGCAGAAGATAAAAATCACAGGAATTAAGTGTTTAAAATAATTAAGATTAAAAAAATGTACCTTTCCAATTCAGTGGAGCAAAGTTAAACCCCCTATGAAAATCCTCCACATGGCATGATACTGTCTCTTTGAGACACTGGCATTGCATGCAGCTATTATAAATCTTCTTCCTGTGTAAGACTGCAGAGGGAGGACCTGACTGGCAACACAAAGGAAGAAGCTGGTCTGTTTGCCTGTCTGAGCGAGACAGGGAGAGGAGCGGGTGGAGGGGGAGCGAGACGCGCACACACAAACGCACAGCTGAATACAGAAAGATTCACTCCTTCTGTACAGCCCACAGACCATCTATGCTTAAATGATTCTGGTCCACCATTTGCATGATGTATTAGCCTTTCAAGCTGTCTTTTGGTATAAACTGGGAGACACTAGCTCTCGCTTTTGACTAAGCGCATCTGCAACTGGTTTTATCTCCAGCAGGTCTCCATTTCTAGCTAATATTAATATTATTGCAAGGAAAACAGTACACTCAGAGCTGTGCACATGCTGAAAATACACCAGGACACTGCAAGGGCTGAATTAAACAGCTGTAGTTACATAAAATTAAATTCCCGTGTTGTTTATTGTACTGGCAAAAATGCTTCTTTTTTTCCTTTTTTTTTTTAAAAAAAACCAGTTCAGCTTTACACGATATTTAAGCTAAACTGGAAAAAAGAGAAGTATTAATTCTGGAATAATAGTGTTCATATGGGTTGTTACACTAGCATAACTGTATCAGCTTCACTGTGCTGGCATAACTGATATTCTGCTGTGATGACTGGCTCTCAGGCTCCCTGAGTTGCAGAGAGGTGCAGAAGTAACCTTAAATTTTCTGTGAAGCAAATCCCTCAGATGCTTTCTACCTCCCTTGCCCTCCCTCAAAAAAGCCTTCAACTCCCTCTATAGGATTAGGTCTTTTTCTGTACCCACCCCCTCCATGCCGCGTCTAGCCTGAATCGCTGTCAGTCATCTGGTTACTTCTCAGCTCCCCCAGACATCCCCTGCAGCCAACGCACATATCCCTGCAAGCTCCTGCCTGAATCATGACCTGACAGCTGGGAGACAGGTAGTATGAGGATCATATCCAAGAGATGAACGAACATTTTCAGCAGAAGCAGAGCGCCTATCCACTAATATGCTATTTCCCTAACATAAGGGAAAATAACATAATGTTTTTCTTCTTTTTGTATAGCCATTTTTTTAATCATACAATGAACACACCAGAATTATAAGATTTCAAGTAGTTTTGTGACAGCAAGAGTAACCACAAAATAAGCAAATGTCTGTGAAATGTACAGTTATCTTCTAACATTTGGGTCAGCCGTGGATGCTCCAGTCTTCTTATGCCAAAGGTACAGCATGATAGCAGAATTTTATTTAATATAAAGAGCATTCTACATAGCGAAGGTAAGAACCATACCAAAATGGCTGTGAACATTTTCCAGCTTGTGGGTAGAGTACTGAGCACCTGAAGAGCTGAGCTATTTTTCAGTAGTAGTGAGAGGCCACAACCGCTATTGACTTAATGCTTGGCTCATTTAAAAGGCAAGCCTTATTTAGATACTTAATATAGATTTAGGCACCTGACTGTAAACACCTGATTAAAAATATTGGTCTAGCTTTACAAATAAAGGTCAAAGGAAACCTACCTTACTGAGCACTGGAAAGCAAAAGAAGAGTGAGACAAGGAATTAAGACAAAAGGAGTTCCAAGGATTTGTGGAGGACAAAGGACAGAAGGCAGGCATTTTGATGTTGTTTATTATTTTTATTGTTAGTTAATTTCCATTTCAATTATTGAGTTTATATAGCTATTTCTACTCTTCCTCTTGTTTTTATTATACTTTACTGTTCTCTGTACCTATTCAGCCTGAGTGAGAGCAGAAAATACTGTATAGAAAACCTGAGAGACAGCCTGTTCACATGAAACTTTCATCGAAATTTTAGTAGATACTAAAGGGCGAACCTTTAATTGGGCAAGGAAGAAACTTATGGATACCTAGCTAAAGCTGTAAATTTTCAGATGTTCACCTATCACAATGATGTCCTGCTGCTACGCTTTCTACATTTTAGCCATCCAGCATGAAAATAATAAAACAGAACCACCAGCAACCACCAAAAGAACAAATGCTTTTATTTATTATTCACCTGAATGTAGGATTTCAGTCAGACTTCTAAAGCATGTATGTGTAAATGCTGTCTATGTAGCAGTTATTCAAGCTTCCTTTGAATTCCGTCCATCCATTTAGTCATCCCTGCCAAGTCAGTCTCTATTACCCATATCTACTAAGATGTGTTTTAATGGTGAAAGTAACAGGTTGACTTAATAAAAATGTTGGCAGTGACACCAAGGAATGCTGGGACTTCACTAATCTGAAAAAAAATGACCTTAGGGGAGCTTTGTTCCTCCTTCTCATGGGTCCCTGCTAGAAACAGCCAAATAATTATAAAAAGGAGACAACTCAGTAAACACAGTGGGAAGTATTGTGGATGCTATTATATAACAGCATTATGGATATTTTTCAACTTTGATTTTTTGGATATGAATTTACCGAAACTGTTCGTGCCATTTGGGGTTTTTAAATTTTTTTTTTATTTTTGTATCACTACTTCACTTTGTATTACCAAAGATTTTTAAAAAAAACCAAGCAAACAATAAAACAGCCCCCACCTGAATCTTACAAGCCAAGGGGTGTATGACTCGCATTTGAGAAGCGCTTTGAGCTACACAGAAAGCAGAGCTCAAACACACTTTCATATCCGATACCCGACATATGGATATTTTCAGGGTAGATTTATCTCCCTTATGCTAGGGACAGTCTACTCTAAGCAAAGGCCATATTCATATTTGAGTGGCTTCTAGGAACAGTGGACACCACAGTACCTATGGTGGGACCATAGCTGTGCTCATATGGATTGGGGGCAAACACGGATGCCAGACTGAGAGAGTTGGTTGAGTGAAGTGTAATATCATGTAAACACATGGTATTTATATAACATTCCAGTAGTATTTGTCCACAACCCTGTCTTCAAATAGAAGCGGCTTGTGAAACGTTCTCAAAATTGATACATCTTCTTGACTTCGATTGAAAGCCATTTTCCTAACAGCACCTGTCCACAAAGTTGTTCGTCTTGCTCTCAAAAGAGCACTGTGCCAATGGTGCAACAAATGTTGCAAGAAAAAGCATATTTTCTGTTATCTGCTCAGTGACATGGCATACATGTCAGATGTACAGAGGAGGCAGGGCTTGGACATGAAGGATTTTGCCCCCTTAAGCCCATCATAGCAAACAAAACAGAATATAGGTACGCTTCCATCCTGACTATAAATTTGGTTGACAGTTTCTCTTCTGTCTCACAGTAGCATATCTGTCACAGATATAAGTAGTATCTGCTAAGTCAGTCAAAACAGAAAGCTCCTTGCCATCTAAATAAACTAGACCTTCAATAAAACACTGGTAAAAAAAAGTAATACACTTAGATACAAAATGGGGTTCTCCCAGGATCTGGCTTATTTACGTAAAGGTGAATTTTAATCCAGTGGCCAATTCCCTAAGAACTCTCTGTCACAGCCTCTAGCTTCTCTTTGGAATTGTTTTCACTAGAAAAATAGGTTACAGGAAAAAAAGGGAGCCATGTTAATTATCAGACTTTTGAAATCAATGTCAACAGGAACAAGCTGAGTTTACTATCAAGTTGAGAGCTGATTGCAATTAACCCCGTAGTTTCCATAGCATTTAATCTCAACTGGCTGTCTCATGCTAGGTGTGTATCTATCTACTCCATCTATACTAACTACCCATTTATGGTTATCACTGTGCTAGCTGAACTGAGGACTCACAAACCTGTTCTAACATGATGTAATATTCTAGTAAACTGAGGCACTGGAAACACAGTCTGGCCTACTGCATGTTCAGAGGGAAATCTATGTGCTTAAAACAGTGGTTCAGAAGAGGTTCACTTCATCCATAATACTTCCCACTGTGTTTACTGAGTTGTCTCCTTTTTATAATTATTTGGCTGTTTCTAGCAGGGACCCATGAGAAGGAGGAACAAAGCTCCCCTAAGGTCATTATTTTTCAGATTAGTGAAGTCCCAGCATTCCTTGGTGTCACTGCCAACATTTTTATTAAGTCAACCTGTTACTTTCACCATTAAAACACATCTTAGTAGATATGGGTAATAGAGACTGACTTGGCAGGGATGACTAAATGGATGGACAGAATTCGAAGGAAGCTTGAATAACTGCTACATAGACAGCATTTACACATACATGCTTTAGAAGGCTGACTGAAATCCTGTTTCTGAAGTTCAGAAGCAGCTCTGAAGCAAGGTTCAAGGTTGAACATGATTATCTCTTCACTTTATGTCATTAAGGGTAGTACTCTAGGAGCCAGCTCTATAGTGAATCAGAGACAAAACTACTTTAGAGTGCAATTAATTGTTCTTTTATCTTCTATTTGAAGGCATCCAAAATACCTATGCATGCTCTGTGTATCCCAACTACCCTTGTGATGGCAGCTCAGAACCAGTATCAGGAAAGAAGACACTTTCTTTTCTAGAAATGCTCTTGTTTCATGAAATTGTTTGTGTGATGAACATGATCCCTTTTACTGATTATGTTGGTGAGACTGTAAGATGTGGGCAAAGCAGGGAGTGACCTGGAGAGTCTGCTGAGATACCTAAACTGATGGAATCGTTTCATGATGTGCTTTGCTTGATGTACAAAGTGGGTGTGATTTGTCCACAAAACCTCTTAAAGCTTCCACAGAACACATTCTTTGGCATGAGAATGTGAGGTTAAGGAGGCTACAGAAGAAGAAAAGCAAAACAAGAGCAAAAAAAGCCCCCAAATATTAACTAAGTAATCTTGATAAACTAATATACTAAAAATTAAAGATATTTTTGTTCTCTAACTTTTATTAACATAGAGAAAAATACTACAGAGAAGAGAGGTGCTGTATTGGGTTTACAAGGCAAGGCGTTGTGAGTGGGGGCTGCGGGGCGGCCGCTGTGAGGGGAGGCCGGGGCTGCCCCGTGCCGGACACAGCCGGTTCCAGCCGGTTCCAGCCGGTTCCAGCCGGCTCCAGCTGGCTCCAACCGACCCAGCGCAGGGCACGGCTGAGCCCACAGCCACCATGGTGGTGCCTCGGGGAAGATATTTAAGAGAGGGTAAAAAATGCTGCATAGTGTGACAGACAGAGGAGTGAGGACTAAGAAAATGTGAGAGGAACGTCTATGCAGACACCAAGGTCAGTAAAGAAGGAGGGGAGGAGGTGCTCCAGGTGCCAGAGCAGAGATTCCCCTGCAGCCCCTGGTGCAGACCATGGTGAGGCAGCTGTGCCCCTGCAGCCCATGGAGGCCCACAGGGGAGCAGATATCCACCTGCAGCCCGGGGAGGACCCCATGCTGGAGCAGGTGCCCTGAAGGAAGCTGCAGCCTGGGGAGCCCCTGTGTGGGAGCAGGCTCCTGGCAGGAACTGCAGCCCAGGGAGAGGAGCCCACGCAGGGGCAGGTTTTCTGGCAGGATCTGCAGCCTGTAGGGGACCCATGCTGGAGCAGTCTGTCCTGCTGGACTGTACCCCATGGGGAGAACACACGCTGAAGCAGGGGAAAAGGGTGAGGAAGAAGGAGCAGCAGAGAAGAGCTGTTATGGACTGACCACAGCTCCCATTCCCCATCCCCCTGTGCCATGCAGGGCAGGGGTGCAGGCAGGTAGAGGAGTTGGCAATGAAGGAGTGAAGCTGAGCATTGGGAAAGAAGAAAGGTGGTGAGGGTGGGAATAAGGTGTTGTTTTAGTTTGTCTTTGTTTCTCATTATCAACATCTGTTTTAATTGGCAATAAATTAAACTGATTTTCCTGAAGTCGAGTCTGTTTTTCCCATGAAGGTAACTGGTAAGTGATCTCACTATCTTTATCTCGACCCGTGAGCCCTTCCATCTTATTTTCTTCCCTTGTCCTGTTGAGGAATGGGAGTGAAAGAGCATCTGGGTGTGTGTCTGGCAGCCAGCTACTCAAGCCACCAAAAGTACACTAATAGGTAAGGTGGTATATTCAACTATAGTAAGATAAAATTGTAAATCACTTGCTTTTAGTGAGTAACACAGAGCTGAGAAGTATTGTGGGTAGACTTTTAGAATCATAGAATCATAGAATGCTTTGGGTTGGGAGGGACCTTTAGAGGTCATCTAGCCCAACCCCCCTGAAGTGAGCAGGGACAGCTTTAACTAGATCAGGTTGCTCAGAGCCCCAGCCAACCTGACCTTGAGTGTTGCCAGCGATGGGGCCTCTACCACCTCTCTGGGCAACCTGTTCCAGTGCTTCACCACCCTCATTGTAAAAAATTTCTTTCTTATGTCTAGTCTAAATCTATTCTTCTTTAGTTTAAATCCATTATTCCTTGTCCTGTCACAACAGGCCTTGCTAAAAAGATTCTCCCCATCTTTCCTGTAGGCCCCCTTTAAGTACCGGAAGGTTGCAATAAGGTCTCCTCGCAGCCTTCTCTTCTCTAGGCTGAACAATCCCAACTCTCTCAGCCTGTCCTTATAGGAGAGGTGTTCCAGCCCTCAGATCATTTTGGTGGCCCTCTTCTGGACCCGCTCCAGCAGGTCCATGTCCTTCTTGTGCTGAGGGCCCCACAGCTGGACGCAGTACTCCAGGTGAGGTCTCACCAGAGCAGAGTAGAGGGGCAGAATCACCTCCCTCGACCTGCTGGCCACGCTTCTTTTGATGCAGCCCAGGATACGGTTGGCTTTCTGGGCTGCAAGCGCACATTGCCGGCTCATGTCCAGCTTTTCATCTACCAGTACCCTCAAGTCCTTCTCCGCAGGGCTGCTCTCAATCTCTTCATCCCTCAACCTGTATTGATACCGGGGGTTGCCCTGTCCCAGGTGCAGGACCTTACACTTGGCCTTGTTGAACCTCATGAGGTTCACACAGGCCCACCTCTCCAGCTTGCCCAGGTCCCTCTGGATGACATCTCGTCCTCCTGGTGTGTCAACGGCACCACTCAGGTTGGTGTCATCTGCCAGCTTGCTGAGGGTGCACTCGATCCCACTGTCTATGTCATTGATGAAGATGTTAAATAGCACTGGTCCCAGTATGGACCCCTGAGGGACCCCACTTGTCACCGGTCTCCATGTGGACATTCAGCCATTGACCATGACCCTCTGGATGCGACCATCTAACCAATTCCTTATCCATCAAACAGTCCACCCATCAAACCCATATCTCTCCAATTTAGAGAGAAGGATGTTGTGGGGGACTGTGTCGAACACTTTACAGAAATCCAAGTAGATGACATCCATTGCTTTTCCCTTGTCCGCTGATGTAGTTACTCCTTCATAGAAAGCCACTAGGTTGGTCAGGCAGGACCTGCCCTTGGTGAAGCCGTGCTGGCTGTCTCAAATCACCTCCCTGTCCTCCATGTGCTTGAGCATAGCTTCTAGGAGGATCTGTTCCATGATCTTCCCAGGCACAGAGGTGAGGCTGACAGGTCGGTAGTTCCCAGGGTCCTCCTTTCTTCCCTTTTTAAAAATGGGTACAACATTCCCCTTCTTCCAGTCAGCAGGGACTTCACCGGACTGCCATGACTTTTCAAATATCATGGAGAGTGGCTTGGCAACTACATCAGCCAATTCCCTCAGGACTCTGGGATGCATCTCATCAGGTCCCATAGACTTGTGTACATTGTGGTTCTTCAGGTGGTCTCGAACCTGATCTTCCCGTACAGTGGGAGGGGCTGTACCCCTCTGGTCCCCATCTTTTGGTCCATTGATTTGGAAGGGGTGAGGAGAGAGGTTGCCGGTGAACCAGTCTTGTTCAATATCTTCCAGTCTTGTTCAATATCTTCCAGTCTTGTTCAATATCTTTATCCAGTCTTGTTCAATATCTTTATCAATGATCTGGATGAGGGGATCGAGTGCACCCTCAGTAAGTTTGCAGACGACACCAAATTGGGTGGGAGTGTCGATCTGCTGGAGGGTAGGATGGCCCTGCAGAGGGACCTGGACAGACTGGATCGATGGGCCGTGGCCAACTGTATGAGGTTCAACAAGGCCAAGTGCCGGGTCCTGCACTTGGGTCACAACAACCCCATGCAACGCTACAGGCTTGGGGAGGAGTGGCTGGAAAGCTGCCTGGCCGAAAAGGACCTGGGGGTGTTAGTAGATAGCCGGCTGAACATGAGCCAGCAGTGTGCCCAGGTGGCCAAGAAGGCCAACAGCATCCTGGCTTGTATCAGGAATGCTGTGGCCAGCAGGAGCAGGGAGGTGATTGTCCCCCTGTACTCGGCGCTGGTGAGGCCGCACCTGGAATACTGTGTCCAGTTTTGGGCCCCTCACTACAAGAAAGACATTGAGGTGCTGGAGCGTGTTCAGAGGCGGGCAACGAAGCTGGTGAAGGGTCTGGAGCACAGGCCTTATGAGGAGCGGCTGAGGGAACTGGGGTTGTTTAGCCTGGAAAAGAGGAGGCTGAGGGGAGACCTTATCGCTCTCTACAACTACCTGAAAGGAGGTTGTAGTGAGGTGGGTGTTGGTCTCTTCTCCCAAGTAGCTAGCGATAGGACAAGAGGAAATGGGCTTAAGCTGCGCCAGGGGAGGTTTAGACTGGAAATTAGGAAAAATTTCTTTACGGAAAGGGTGGTCAGGCATTGGAACAGGCTGCCCAGAGAGGTGGTGGAGTCCCCATCCCTGGAGGCGTTTAAAAAACGGGTAGATGTGGCACTTCGGGATATGGTTTAGTCTGGTCTACCCTTGATTAGTCTAGAGTGGGCTTGGTAGTGTAGGTTAATGGTTGGACTGGATGATCTTAAAGGTCTTTTCCAACCTAGATGATTCTATGATTCTATGATTCTAAGACCGAGGCAAAGAAGTTGTTGAGTACCTCAGCCTTCTCCTCGTCCGTTGATACAAGTTCGCCTTTCTTGTTCATCAAGGGGGGTACGCTTTCTTTAACCTTCCTTTTCTGGTTGATATACCTGTACAAGCCCTTCTTGTTATTCTTTACGTCCCTTGCCAAATTCAGCTCCATCCTTGCCTTGGCCTTCCTGCCCTCCTCCTGACACAACCGGGCCGTTTCCCTGTACTCCCCCCAGGACACCTGTCCCTGCTTCCACTGCCTGTGCAGTTCCTTCTTACTCTTTAGTTTGACCAGCAGGTCTCGACTCAGCCATGCTGGTCTCTTCCCTTCCTTGCCTGATTTCTTACACTTGGGGACTGATAGCTCTTGTGCTCTATGGAAGGTGTCCTTAAAGATCTGCCAACGCTGTTCCGTTCCCCTGCCCCTGAGGACCGTCTCCCAGGGGGTCCTTCTGACTAACTCCTTGAAGAGCTGGAAGTTTGCTTTCCTAAAATTTAGGGTCCTGACTGTATTCCTTGCTTTTCCCATATCCCTCAGGAGTGTGAAGTCCACCAACGCATCATCACTGCAGCCCAAGCTGCCTCCAGTCTTGACATCACCAATGAGCTCAGTTGCATTGGTGACCATCAGATCCAGTATCGCGTCCCCTCGGGTAGGGTGCCTATTACCTGGCTTAGGAAGTTGTCGTCTATGCATTCCAGGAATCTCCTGGATTGCCTACAGCTCGCCGTGTTGCTTTTCCAGCAAATGTCGGGGTGGTTGAAGTCCCCCAGCAGGACAAGAGTCTGCAAGCGCGAAGCCTCCTGGAGCTGGAGGAAGAAGGCTTCGTCAGCAGGTTCCCCTTGATCAGGCAGCCTGTAGTAGACACCAACCACCAGGTTCCCTTTGTTGCCTCTGTCTCTGACTCTTACCCATAAGCTTTCGACCTGCTTGTGGCAATTCTTCAGGGACAGCTCTTCACACTGTATTGATTTCTTTACGCAGAGGGCAATGCCTCCACCCCTCCTTCCTCACCTGTCCCTTTCTGAACAGCCTGTAGCCATCAATAGCCACATTCCAGTTGTGCGATTGATGATTCAGATAAGATTCCATTTTGATTCCACAAAAATCTTTGCTGTTTCAAGCTTTCTAAACACATAATACATGTTAAGATTTTGCAGTAGAAAAATAATGTTAATCTGTCTTGATCTTCCCTCCTCCTCAGCATTCTCCAACACTGTTAGTCTTTGGAATGTACTGTCCAACTCACATGTTGGGGCTCCTGCAAGACACAACCCATGGGAAACCATTGTAAAGAACAATAATAGAAGGAAGTACAATCAAAAGCAAGGAAGATTTTTGCAACTATAACTGTTGATAAAAAGGTAAGAAAGGCTGTTTGGATTAACCAATAACAAAACATCAAGAATCAATGCAATACATTTTTTTTGGTAAGAAGGGACCTGGTGAAATAATTCGTCTATGGCTTAAGTAATGTCATAGAAAACAATGGAAATATCAGAGGAATCAGAGAAACGAATGTGGTATTGCTCTTCAGTGAAATAAAAAGTGACACGACTGTCATATTGCAAGACTTGTTTCCCAGTAAAATAACAGACTATACATTTTAAAAAAAACAAAACAAAAAAAACCCCATAAACTACAGGATGAAAAAATAAGAACAATTCATCCCAAAAAATCTTTGTTCCCCCAAAACTCTAAACAAAGTAAAGACATCAAGAACCTGCACTTGCCTATTTGCAGGAAATATCTGTCATTTATGTCTACCCCAGTCTTGTTCCTAAGGTCTTTTCAACAGAATCTTTTTGTCCATGACCTTAATTTCAAAGAGGCTGTAACACATCTCCTAGCCTGATTGGAGCAAATTGAATCCACCTGACACTATCATTCAGGAATAATAATATTGTCCTTTCACAGAGATGTGAAGCTCCTGAGATCAGAATAATTCAGGGATTCAAGTTCTTACGGTCAGTTGCTCCACTGGAATAAACTGTCATGGCTCTATTACGGGCAATGAAGCTGTCACTATTTACACCAGCTGAGGTTCTTTCCCTCTTATCTGGCATATCTGGCCTCTGGCTGCAGCTTTTCAACAGAATTGCTAGATCAGTAACAGTCAATATAACATATATATACCCTGCATATTTAAAATGTTCTATTACATATACTTTACATATTACTGTATTATGGAGGAATCCTCATCATGAACTTAATTTTTGTAAAGTGCTGTACTGACTCAGAATTTAAGAACTTACATTGTAATGCAAGAGATAATGGCTAGGTAGCAGAAAACCCAAACAGAATGAGACAATGTTAGTGATACTGTCTTATTAATTCTTGTAATCTGAATTCATATCGTCTTGGATAGGAACGCCATCACAGGAAAGACTAACTATCCAAAAGATCTTCTGTGAATAAAAAGTAACAATAAATAGGATTATATGACAAATTTTACCACAAAGCCACACTGATTTAGTGTAGCTAATGACAGTTTAACAGTAAATGTATACTTACTTATTCAGAACCAAAATTTTAACTGCTCACTTTTTGCTTAAAAAAAAAAGTGTTCAAAACAGTGGAAAAGTGAATGAAAAACAGAGCCAAAAAGTGATCAGAAGTCTGAAGATAATCCTTTACATTTAGTCTTAAAGAGCTCCACAGATTTAGCCTACCAAGAAATATTTTTCTCAGTGATTAGTTACCACCCATGTATAAAAATACCATATACAGAGTGTTTTTAATAAGCAGAGAAAATCATTACAAGAACCAATGGCTGAAAGCTGAGCAAGGGAAATCCAAATAAAAGAAATTTCAAAAGGAATGGGACTAACCTTTGCAAAGATACTAAGGCAAATGCTGAATTCCCCATCTCTTCATGCCCCAAATCGATACAGACTTTAAAAGAAATCTATCCGAACTTAGGAGCAATCTAGTGGGCTTCAGGTAAGGTAGCTGAGTAAAATGTAATGTTCTGTGTGGTACAGGAGGTCAGACTAGATGACCCGATAGTCCTCTTTGGCCTTTGTATCTGAGAATAAGAACTACAAAAAATTGTTAGCAGGGTTAATTCCTGAGAGTAGTCCAATTATAACCAGAAGACTATTTTATGAAAGTGCTATTCATAATAGCAGAACATAAATTTGCAGATAGTACTAAAAGGAGATAAGTTAGTAGCAAGATGTGAGATCTAGGGAAGGAAAAAATACAAAGAGCCCTGTTCAGCAAATCAAATTCAAGTAGGTGAGAAGAGTGCAAAGTCATCTTCATGGAAGCGATATCAAAAAATGAAATGAAATTTCATTTTGAAAATGTACGAGCTATATTTACTGTGCTTTTGCTAAAAGTCAATATTTTTTTTGTCATTTGCCACAGTAAAGTGCACTAGTATATACCACAAATGTAAAGTTTTGAAAATAGGGAAGTATATACTAAAATACAAATATTACTTTCCAAGTGGATGTCTTTCTCAAATTGACCAACTGTAGCTAGAAAACAATAATAGTGAATGAAATACAAGGTCAGTCATACATGATAAATTTGACACAATGATAACAGGATTTCAGACTACATATGTAGCATCATATCCAGAAGCTGATTCTCTCTTTCTATAAATGGTTAAGTGTGATCACCGAGGTGAGTTCTGAGGGCACCAAGAAATGCCAGAAATCTGTAAAGTGTTATATCAATAAAGTTATATCTATAAAGTGTTATATATCAATATAGCATGACACAGATCTGCTTCTGATCAAACTCATGTTTCGGCAATGGTTTATTTTGTTGCAATATCTTACTACAAACCCACCATAACTATTTCTCATATTTATCCTCAGAAAAGCTTTTGCCAACTTTCTTCAACAAAGTTTCAGTCAATCAATGACAAAGGAATATAACCAAAAAATCCTAAGATTTTGAAGAGAAGACAGTAAGTAGGAAGGAGAAATTTTGAATACAATCTACAAATGTACAATGAAAAGTTGAGACTAAATTAAGTTTTAAAAAGAGAGTGAATATCAGAAAATACATGTCTTTTAAACCATAAAATATAACTTTTAGAGAAGGAGGTTATAAAGTTGTTGACATGCGGATAAGAAAAAGTATTAGAGATGATACAGCAGGGATTAACAGAGGGAGCCAATTATTTCCAAATATTTATTGTTATTATCTATTTCTTTGTTTCCTATCCTTTTCATTTTCTGACATTATAAGGTCACATTCCTATAATCACAGTTTGAGTACTAGATGGTTTGTGAACCGTTGAACAGTGGCTATCCTCATCTAAATGGAAGAAAGAAATAAAAGGTTTCTTCCTCTCTTTCCTCCACAATGTGTTACAGCTTCTTATGTATGTTTTTAGAAATTTGTGCTTTATTGTACCTTCCCAACATTTCTGGATATCTCCAGTATTTTTTTCTAAGTGAGATTTTCCCAAAACTGTATCTTGATCTTCTATCATTTTGCCCTTTTAATCATTGTTCTTCATTCTGGAATCCTCCTTTCCTGTTCTGATTTTCCTTATTATATTTTAACAACTCTACAATTTCTCTGCTGTGAGTTTTGCTGAGATGTCCTATGCAACTTGCTTCCTATTTTCCATGAAATTTGCAAATGTTTTTTAAAGTGTGAAAATATGAAGAAGAGTGGTTAATTTTACCTACTAAAAATATTCAGAAGGCTATATCCTGTTCTAGCATCCCAGCTTCATGGTCATCTTGGACTTAGAAATTTATTATTTACTTTTGTAGTACATCTGTTTTCTTTTTTTTAATTTATGTTACTCAGTATTCATATTGCATGCATTAGTTTCTTGTCTTAATAACCTCTTAAATGTTCCACTAAAGTAGACAGGACACTTACCACGCTGAAGAGAACAGAAAATTGTTATGCTTACCTTCTCCCAGGTACAGTTTACTCCATAATATATTTAACATATATTGTAGTCTTTCAGGACTTCCAATCAGCCACAGGAAGACAATTAAAAAATGTAAGATTCAAAGTCATCCTTAATGAAAAATAAAGATTCCAGCCGTATGACCCAAAGAAGAAGCTACTATCAATACAGAATAAAAAGCCATGTATACATGACTACTAGGCACAGAAGCCAATGTGGTTGGAAAAAGTGGGGAGAAACACCCTTCACTGTGATAAAATCCAAAAAATTTGCATGTGGATGATGCAAGCTCCTTGTTAGATCTTTATGCTCCCATTCTTTCTATTCATTCTAGTCTTTCCTCTTCTATGATTCACCATAGTCTCTTGTTTTTACAGGTGCATTTCTGAAGATGCATTCTGGCTTGGGAACATAGTTCATAAACTACATAGACTATAGTATTTGCAACATTTATTTTCTTCACCCTCTTCTCATAAATAAATAAATAGGTAAGTTTAAAAAAATATTTTTGAAAAAATATTTGTTTCAGCAAAAGGAGATCTCTAGCTTTCAAAAAGTCATCATTTTCCATAAAAAAACAGGCAATTTAAAATAACAATTGTGATGGTGACGATGATGATTATGAAGATGCTGCTGATGATGATGATGATAATAATAATCCTAAAAATAATAAAGATAATGATTATAATATTCTAAAGAACACTCAATACAAAATATTCAACTAGCCCTAAAAGGAATGAAAAGCTAACTTTAGTTAGTCCCTGAAATGATGTTGACTCAGGCCCCGTAAAAGTAATAGATTTTTTTCGGAGAGTGTATGCAAACTATATTGTGAGAGTAGTTAATCCATCTGACTACAGTGTACTTAGTTTATTAGTAGGGATTAACTACTGAAAAAAACTGTGACTAGAGGTAGAGATGGAAAGGCTCATTTTGTTCAAGTCATCCTCATCATGAAAAAAGATTATTTGATTTTTTTTTTTAAGAATTCTGTACATTTACAAAAATAAAGTTAATTAACAAAACTCATTAATTTTTCTGAAGTGAACCTACTCACACTTCAACTTCCAACACTCTTGTGAAGGAGGCAAGGATCTCTTATATCCATGTCTTTATTGCACATCTTCAGAATATGAGATGCAGGATGAAGTCCTGACCCTACGGAAGTGAAGACCAAGACTCCCACTCTTAGTAGCAGGGCCAGGATTTCACTCCCTCCCAAAGTATGGGATCTACTCCAGGCCACACAACAAAATAATGTCAGAGGTAAGATTTTTGTACACTGACACATATACATAAGCCTTTTTTCGCAAAAAGGACATATCATGTTGAAAACACAGAAAGATACAGGAATTAGAATCTTTTTCTCCAGAAAGTTCAATATTCAATTGTTTGAATGGTTTGATTAAACCATTCTATGATTCTATGATAGCATTATGGTTCCTTTATCCGGGAGTCAAACAAATCTGGTTACAAAGCAGCTACATCAGCAGCTAAAGTTTCATGTCAGCAATAGAGGATAACAACATACACCATAGAGTTTCCTTCTCAGTATAACTTCTGAAACACATGCCAGAAAGACATGCCAGGAAGACACATGGAGACCGGTGACAAGTGGAGTCCCTCAGTGGTCCGTACTGGGACCAGTGCTATTTAACATCTTCATCAATGACATAGACAGTGGGATCGAGTGCACCCTCAGCAAGTTGGCAGATGACACCAAGCTGAGTGGTGCCGTTGACATGCCAGAAGGACGAGATGTCATCCAGAGGGACCTGGACAAGCTGGAGAGGTGGGCCTGTGTGAACCTCATGAGGTTCAACAAGGCCAAGTGTAAGGTCCTGCACCTGGGACAGGGCAACCCCCGGTATCAATACAGGCTAGCAGATGAAGAGAGCAGCCCTGCGGAGAAGGACTTGAGGGTACTGGTAGATGAAAAGCTGGACATGAGCCGGCAATGTGCGCTTGCAGCCCAGAAAGCCAACCGTATCCTGGGCTGCATCAAAAGAAGCGTGGCCAGCAGGTCGAGGGAGGTGATTCTGCCCCTCTACTCTGCTCTGGTGAGACCTCACCTGGAGTACTGCGTCCAGCTGTGGGGCCCTCAGCACAAGAAGGACATGGACCTGCTGGAGCGGGTCCAGAAGAGGGCCACCAAAATGATCTGAGGGCTGGAACACCTCTCCTATAAGGACAGGCTGAGAGAGTTGGGATTGTTCAGCCTGGAAAAGAGAAGGCTGCGAGGAGACCTTATTGCGGCCTTCCAGTACTTAAAGGGGGCCTATAGGAAAGATGGGGAGAATCTTTTTAGCAAGGCCTGTTGTGACAGGACAAGGAATAATGGATTTAAACTAAAGAAGAATAGATTTAGACTGGATATAAGAAAGAAATTTTTTACAGTGAGTGTGGTGAAGCACTGGAACAGGTTGCCCAGAGAGGTGGTAGAGGCCCCATCGCTGGCAACACTCAAGGTCAGGTTGGATGGAGCTCTGAGCAACCTGATCTAGTTAAAGCTGTCCCTGCTCACTTCAGGGGGGTTGGGCTAGATGACCTCTAAAGGTCCCTCCCAACCCAAAACATTCTATGATTCTATGATTCTAAGATTACATTTAGCTATGGACAGTTTTCACTGCATCTGTAGTAACCATGTCCTCTCTTTTTTCATCTGATTGTTACAGATTCTAGACCTACAACTATCTCATCTTTAATACTGCAAATATTTCTATGACTACAAAAGTCAGTCTCAGTGCGAGAGAGACACTATTTACAGATATTCAGGGGCTTGTTTGCCGTATTGCAGCAGGCTGAAGAAAAAGCAGCAGCTCTTTTATGTCTAGTTTTGCATTGTGTAATACGGAGCTGCAAGCTTTCTCTTGCTGTTGCAGTGATTCAAATCGCTTATTTTAGCTTCCATATTTCTTATCTTGACTGAGTGGTTACATTAACTATTGCCTTTTATGGATTGCTAAACACATTTCTCTACATGGTGTGGTGCATGGAGAATGTGTCTACCAGAATCTGTAGCAGTCCTTTACACATGGGCAACTTCAAACATTTTTCTATTTATGCATTGATTATAACTGAAGCATGCATAAAAATGCAATATTGTGGCTTTACATGGGAATTCATATTTAGTGGTCAACTAGTTCATGAACAAAGTGATCACCTGGTGGGGCTGGCGATAAAATTATAAACGGAACACTTTAGAAACCAATATCATATACAAATATTTTTTTATGCTTGAGACCAGGTTTAAGTCCTATGAACAACGTGCTGTCTCTTGAGGAAAGGCTACTGCCCTAGCACAACCTGTTATTTCCAATTTCACCTCAGAATGAGGACTAGAACAGAAAGCACTTTTGAGGATATCAACATTTGCCCCACTCTATAGACAATAGGGTCATCTGAGATCTGGAATTGCAGCTTTCTTTGAAGGTCTGAGTGTGAAAAGATGGAGGGAAGGAGGGAGGGAGGGAGAGAAATAGCTTTTTCCACATCGCAGTTACAGTTTTATTATTCAGAATCGACATTTTTCAGTCTGGTATCAAAAAAAAAGTGAACCTGAACATGGAACATACAAGTAAACATTTAGACTAACAGATTTGGTCTAAGAAAAATAAAGCAGCCTTCAAGCTTATCATATGCCATTCATTTTATTAGTTAGTAGTGTGGCTGGATTTTGAGATAACCTTGCACTTACACACTGTCCATGCAGTAAGGCAGAACTAACTCTGGCCTGTTTGGCTTCTCAAACCATAGTTATGCAGCACCCCTGGCAATTCCCTGTCACAGAACCTTGCCAAAGGTCATAGTAGTGCAAAAGTCTTGTTCTTGTTCCATTTCAACTCTTTTGCTGGTACTCAGAGGGCAAGTTTCCAGTTTCAGAGACCTGTGCTATCCAAATCATTCTCTCTCAGAGAGAACTGGGCAGCTGAGGCATGAGCTGGCCCTAGTAATTTGTATTACTTTGTGAAATTACATTTGTAAGGCTGCTGAAGTCTCCATGCAGGCTTGTGGCCTTTGCATCTATCTGGGTTTTAAGACTACTTGCCATCTGACTACCTGGCTCCTTTTGTGATCACCCCAGATGCTGTATCTTCATTATTTTTTGGTGATTTAAATCATGAGGTAGTAAATCGTGAAGTGAGCAGTAGAAACATGCAATGGTAAGACTATGACAGGATAACATGTAGAAACTTGGGAAAAAAAAAATCCTGGTTTACTTACTGAACATTTCTAGTCTCTAGTTTTCCAGCTGTTGCATGTTAAGCATGGGCAAAACAACAAACAACCTCTTCCTCCCATTTTATCTGATTATAACTACATTTTTCAAACACTATTTTTTTTTCAAATCTTGCATCATTGATGTGGACCTTGTAAGATGCTTTTTTTTTTTTTTTAAAAAAAAGGCATTTTTAGGAAAGTTTACTCCCTTTTTCTAGAGAAATCTAGGGTGTTTTCATTTGGTTTAAGTGATGCAAAAGCAGACAGCACTTCTTATTAAGTTATTGTTTACTAAGCACAAAAATGTCTACCCTGATGCTGATTAGACAGGAGATAACCAACTACTAACCACCAAGTTTTCAATAGCACTTTAGCTTGTGATGAGGCAAACTTGATCCATAACTACACAGATACGCTAGTGGTACTGAAAACTTTCTGTGCTGTGGCACTTCACTGGTTACTTTCAGCTTTTTATAATTTCTTTCAGATAGAATTTTTCTATTCTTGATTTAGAACCCTGGAAGTGTTCAAAAACCGGTCAGACGTGGCACTCTGGGACATGGTTCAGTGGGCACAGTGGTGTTTGGTTGATGATTGGAATGATGATCTTGGAGGTCCTTTCCAATCTTAATGATTCCTAGTTTTTACTTTCATTAAAAAATAATCCAGCCACCAAGCCAGGAAACATGAAATTGCTACTCTACCCTTAGCTGTTTTAGTGGTGGACTTGGTAATATTAGGTTAATGGTTGGACTGGATGATCTTAAAGGTCTTTTCCAACCTAAACGATTCTATGTTTCTATGATTCTAGTAGTCAGAGATGTAAGGGTGTGTGGAAGGTGAGGTCATCTGCTTCACTAAGGTAATCCAGCCAAGGACCTTTTGAATACGAAAGAGGATACTAAGTAAAGATGGAAGCAACAAACAAAACCACACAAAGACACAAACCTAGTGAAGAGGGAATAACGGAGACAATTCCAAAGACCAAAAGTCTCCAGTCAGTAATAGGTGGCCCATGAAAAAGCTCTATGCACAGTCCACCTGGACTTTGTATATGGTAAGAAAGGGGAAACAAAACGAACATGAGGACTTGGGATACCTGAGAGGGGACAGTGGGACTATACAAAATTTGTGAAGGAATGTATAAGGGAAGGCAACTGGGGAGAAATAAAAAGGGGAATAAGCCAAAAAGGGGTATAAAAGTTGTATGTAAACTGGGGTTGGCCAGTACCCTTGTCTAACTGAGCCCTGCACCTGATCCCACAGTCTGCCCTATCTTCTTATTAAATAATTTCTTAACTACCTCTTCATGTAATCTTACTCTCTGTCCTGTGTGTGAGTGCTGCAAAGACTAGGTGCCAGCAACTGGGGGAAGTGGGGGAGTATGGGGTTAGCGTCTGGAGTCAGACTGAGGGTGTAGGTACCCCAGGGTGTGTGGTGCCAGCAACTGGATCAAAAGAGGGTCTCAGTGCCTGTAGACAGACGAGTCATAGCTCCTAGCTGCACCTCTACAGCATTCAGACACCTGAGTGTTTGCATCTTCACTGAACCTGGTGCGCATCAGTGTGTGTGCATGTATTGCAAACTCCAGCTGGAGTAGCTGGAGAGTAGGAGGCCTGGAGGTATCCAAAGGGCAGGAGGCCTGTGCTGATATTAGAGGGGACCCACGAGTGTGGAGTGCCTTTGAGATAAGTGTATGAGTGCGTGTTTGTTTGCTAGTAAGGGCTGAACTGGACTAACCAGCAAGTAGGAGACCTGTGGAGCACATAAAAGGGCCTGGGACACAGGCAGAGGCACCACATGGACCGAGGGGCCATGCTGATACATGAGGGACCTGCAAATGTGCATCTACTTGTGAATCTAGAGCATGAGGACATGTATGCTTTCACTAGTGAACTTTAGTCCTTACCAGCTGAAGAGGAGGAAGGGGTCTTGTCTGTAGTCCTGCTAGTGTCACATGTGGGTGCTGCTGAGGGCAGCGCCTTGTCTGTGGCAGTCGATGCGGCCAGCCATGTCTGTTGTCTTTGTGTGTCTGTGTGTGTCTCCAGGACACATGCTCAGCCTCATTATTGGCTGAACCTGCAAATGGGAAAGTAGCAGCCGTGTCCGTCAGCTTGGGATGGAGACCCATGGGTCTCCAGGCTGGGATCCAGTGGCCGGGCAGAGATATCCCTAGGCCCTGGAACTGCTGGAGGTGACGTCTGCTTATAATATCCATTAACAAGAGGTGGATGTGAAGAGGTATTTTTGCATTATTTTCATTTGTGATGATTGCCCCTCATTCAACACACAGGATCTGAATAAAGACCTAAGAGCTAAACAAGTTTTGCTGCAGTCGGAGCTTAAGAGCCAACCCTCTGAAGCTCACCAGTGCAACAATGCATAGCCTCTCGGTCGGACATAGACACTTAATACTTAATCATGAGTGATATTTCACATATACTTTCATTTGTGCTAACTTATATGCTATTTATCTAGAACTAATGGATGTTTTTCACCAATCAGGAATTATTTGGAGTGTGTGAGCTATAAGTCATTAAAGTCATGGATGAGACAGTCTGGCTGTATGCAGCTAAAAGAGAAGTCCAAGAAGAAATCCCAGACAAAAAACATACAGTACAACACAGCCTCAAGAAGCAGGTGATGGGAAGCTAAGGAGGATGACTTAATTTACTTTTTATCTTATGTGATTTATTTTTGAGACATATCTTCATTATATAACTCATTTAGTGTAAGGTGTACATATGAAGTCCGCTGGTTCTAAATTTAAATTTCAGTGACATCTGCAGAGCAAACCAATTTTGAAGAAAATAAAAGGTTATGCAAGAAATTCTAGTGCACGTTGTGGTTAATGGCTCATACAAATAGAAACTCTTCTTTTAGGCCAAAAAGACCCCCCTAAGAAAATGAAACTAGTGGAGAATGTGCTTAATGCCACACCTCATCTAGGCTGCTTTATTAAGCAGCTTGAGGACTTCTTCAGCTCAGAATGGTTTTTAATGGTTTGGTTGTGTTCTAACCAATTCTCTCTTTTACAAATATAAATGTATGGACTCTTCCCAAGCTCCACTTCCACTAAAAGTTATGCAGAAGGTAATTCTTGGCAGGTATTTGACACTGTTTCCCAGTCAGTGCTTTTGCTACTGAAATCTGAAGACAGGATTTTGAAGTATAATACAACTTAATACAAGTGAAATTATTTGCACCATTTTTACTGATGAATATTAACTTTATTTAGGAACAAAAGTTTAAAGAGATGGTAGATGCCTGTGAGTGCACATAAAGCGATAAAGCAGGTTTGTTCCTGTTGGACAGGTAGGTATAATGGAGAGAATAGTAGCTACTGTGTCATTAGTATCGACCTGCTAAGTGCTTAGTATTATATTTGAATTCCACTTACAAAGTATAAAAAGGATACTTCACTAAAAACAAACCTGTAGATAGAGTCTTGCAAATTTTTGTAATGATACATTTATTTGTAGACAGGTATTATGCAAACTGGGGATTTCCATTGCTGAGAAACATATGAACAGTTATGGCCCAATAGCTGTGTTGTTATCCATGCACTCAGATTACTGGAGTGCAATTCTGTCTCAGGGTACCTTTATTTATTTATAGGTGGATTTTTTAGAATGGGTTGTTGCTTCTTCCTTTATCCTGCAGTGAAACCCAGGATCTAAATTTAGCTAGTGATAATAAAAGGAGGAGAGAGAGAAAGCCAGAATCAAATTCAACTGTTACATGAATGTTGGTGTTATTATCCACAGTACAAACTCAATTGAAATGCCATGTGTATTGACCAGCTTAGGTTCAACTCTTCAATGTACTTCTGTCCCATGAGTGGTTAACTAAATTACCGGCTGCACATGACTTCAGAGTTGAAAGATCCAGCAGAACTAGAGACATTCTTCCCCTACCCCTCACCTTTCCCTGCTCCAGCTTTTTTACCTTCCTACTATTTTCAAGCAATATTGTTCTCTTCATTGTGTGGAGAGCTAAGACACTGACTTAGCACTGTTATTCAGTCCCAAGTTCCTGACAGAGGAAGACATAAATACCCTATGCCATGTTATGGGTTGTTGCCAGCTTTTGCATTGTTACAAGAAGGTGAAAACATTAGCCATCTTCGTGGTTGATTTGCCACAAAGCTGGTTAGCCACATTACACTGTCAAAAGAAGCGTACAGTGGTTTGTACCGACAATGTTTATCTTGCAAAGTAGGCACACAAGCATAAGTTGTTTAATCAAGGTAATTGTTACTGTATCAACTAGCATTATTATATTAAATATTATTAATTAGTGTCACAGTCATAGCTAAGAACAGCTTCCTAAGCAGCCCTACAAAGACTGGAAACACATATTGAGCAATGTAACTGTAAAAATTTGGTGCACTTATACAGTTAAGCAAAATATTTTCACCAAATTGCAAGATCATGTGCAGAATATTATTCTGTTATTTGCTTGACTGTATCTGTCCATTTTTGTTTCATTTTATCTTGCAAGTTTAGTTGCTCTAAAAATCATTTGTATTGTAATGGTGCAAAAGAATTCTAGTCATGGGTGATAGTAGTGTTGAACTTGGTATGATGCAAACATGGAACAGAAAGGTTACAGATTTAAATACAGACAGCTATAGTAGTCAGTTAATAAGATGGTTTGGGTTAGAAAAAGAGAGCTTATCACATCGTCTCTCTAACCATTATCAAGGCTTTTCTAGCAGGATTCATAGTAGAAGAGAGTTTACCATAGATTGGCAAGTTTCTTGTGAAAGAATTTCCAAGTGCTCTTCTGAAACAGTGTGATCTTAATGATTACATCACCTGTTTACTGAAGAAAGGAATCAATATCCCAGTTCCATGTATAGTTTGAAGCAACCTAACTTGGTATCTTAAAGTTCTCTCCAGAGTGAAAATATTCTTTGAATCCCTATTTCATAGCTGAGTCATTTCTTGTACAGTGAATGAAAGAAAGAACTGAAAAAACTCATGTTAATAAATTCCCCAGTCAGACATCTATATGTAAGAGGTTGAGCCATCCCTATACTCACATGTGCCACCTGTATATTACCACAACATATATAAATAGATTTTCATGCATGCAGTGTCACTCAAAGACTTACAATCATTGGAAGTACCTGCCCAACTAAGTGTCTGAATGTGTTCCGAGTTTGTTGTTAGTAGATCCAAGTATTTATAACCAAGGTAACATAATTGTAATTACATAATTGCAATGGAGGCTGCTGCTTTACCTTCAAGAGCTTCCTGGACAAAGTACTCACAGCTAACAAACAGCCCTTCCCATGTGACAAGGTCTTATCCAGCAAGGCATTGCAATGTGTCCTGTTGCTTTATTTTGAAGCTTTTCCTAGGTGAGGTAGTCATACAAGATTAGAATAATGACATGAATTTCATTTTTTTCCTTTCTTATATAGTGTCCCCCATAAATCTGTTTGTGATTCCAAGAAACTCCTACTAGATAGCTTTTTGTGAGTGGAGTGTCAGTGGAAAGATTATGAACAGGAAGTGGAATTTACTGGTTGCTATCAGGACCAGTGCAATTGCACAGCAGATAGTGATCAAACACTGCTGATGTGCTTCAGACTCTGCTGGAAAACGAAGGAGACTGAAGCAGAAGGCACAAATGTCTGAGGCCCAATACTACTGTCTGTAAGATCTGCACAGGACTTGCAGGGGGTGGAGATGGCTGATTCCTAGAGTAAATCTTACTCTATTTGTTATCAATCTGTGAAAACTCGGTAAAAATCTTCATAAATAATTTGACCTAAACCGAGTTATTCTGAATCACAGTCTGAATGCTAACAGGGTTTTCCATTTATTCACTGAAGACTAAGCTTACACTGGAGAGGTCTGTCTAACTTGTTTTTTTCCAGGGAAGGCAGTCAATGGAGAGAGGAAGGCTCCTTCAGTAAACTAATTCAAAGCATGTGAATTAGGCTCTGAACTGCCCTTCAGAAAAAACATTTGTCAATAGAGCCTCGGGAGAAGAGCCTGCCTTAGCTAAAATTAGCCTTGAAGATTACATTCCTCAATGCAATAAGGAAGTTCTTTACAATGAAACACTCATGAAAAACAAAGTGCTAATTTTATTATCAGTATCAAAAGAAAAAAACTTTTCTCACACTGGTTATGCATACTTATTACCTTTTAAAATCTTCTGTGATAAACTCATTCCATTTGTTTCCAATGTCTCTCTGCTTCTCATGATGGCCTTTTAAAGCTTTATCATGTCCTGTGGATCCCAGTCTTTGCTCTACAGCTTCTTCGATTCTGTACTTTTTTTCACACAAACACACAGACTTGCAAATTCCATAGGTATGTACTGAATCCATGAAGAAGATCTAATTAATGGTTCATACAACATAGGTCACCTCATGCCTATATAAGCTTTTACACTAGTATGCTATAATAAATTTTAAAATATAGGTTACCTCTACTTGACTTGTGGTTTTTAACTTTAAAATCATCCTATAACATGAAGTCCTAATTGCGCCAGGGATTATAGAAACATAATAGAATTCATCTGCCCCAGAGTACTTGAAATATTGGACAACAGAAGGAGGGGAAACAGCAACAAGGAAATTTACTGCAGCAAGTTATAACAGTACCTGAGTAGAAACATCTTTCCAGCTAGCATACCGTCTTCTGGACCACACGGTTCCTGAAATTTGAGACAAATGAGGAGGCAAAACATCACCAGCTCCATTATTTTTATTAAACTGATTTATACAAGAAGTAACCTTAAGAGAACCTGTGTAGTAAAGACGTTTCTGAATAATAAAATGAATTATTTTCAATTCACTTAATGAAGATGCAAGATATTAACAAAACCACCATACCTCCTCTTAACATATGATAAATATATGACCTTTGAATACTGTTATTCTGATAAATCATTAGCACAATTCTACGTTTTCCAAAAGAAATCATGGTTACCTGGTCAATACCATTATAACTGAAAAAGCAGAAAAAATATTTGACCATAAAAAGCTATTAGAATTAAATTGTAACTGTTACTCCTGCTAAAACCACTCACATTTGTCTTTATGGAGCTCATGGAGCTTCTACAAAGAGTCTTTTATCTCGAAATTGTTTTAATTTCTTTGAAGAGTAAAGAAAAAAAGCTCTGTTCACAGAATTTCACATGTGGATTTGCTCTTATAACATAACACAAGCACTCACTGAACTGAAATTTAATTCCCATTCATAGATTAATTATTTAGACTGTGATTTTTTTTGTTACTCTGACTCCTTAGATTCTTTTTTCTTGATATGCAATGTGCCAGGAGAAGGGAAGGATTTAACGTGTTACTTGTATGTTGAAACTTCTTTGTGTAATCTCATTCTATTACACTGTTATCTTCCTTGGGAATATTTTCTTCTTTACAGTAAATATTATCCTTTGTTTTTTATCAATATTTAATAGAGATGCTGTATTTGTTGCTCTATTTCCTCTCTTGGGAAATGAAAATGTTATATGTAGGAAGTCATTCTACATGATTAACATACTTATGGTAGACATAAAAATGTTAATAATATTTCTGTTTCATAAGAGAGACATCTGAAGTCTCTGCATGTGAAATATTGCCTTTTTCCTATGTAAAGGCATGGGAAACTATGTAAAATATAAGGTCTTGGATTGAGACTCTGTCCTTCTCTTCCTCTTCTCTATACGTAGCATCATAAAAATTTTCCTCCCCTTCCCATGGTACAGCAAGACAAACATACAATTTTGTGAAACTCTTGCCAGCAAAAAAAGAAGTTTCAAAAACATGCCATTTCTGTATTTCACAAGCAAGCAGTTTCAAATTAATGTTGGGGTTTTCTTAGTATTTCTATGTGACATGATGTATAAAATCTCCATTGCTCATAAATGAGAAAAGAGAGTTAGAAATAATAGAACTGAATCAGTTCACTTGGAGAGGAAGGAAGAATAAGCCAGAAAGCTAGAAATCTGCACAGTTTTAACTCAAACTATTTTATCGAAAGAGGGCAAGAGCATAGGAGGTGAAGTGATTTTCCCAAGCATCACAGCCTAAAGGGTTACCTGGCCTTCAGGTGTGTAGAGATCGCAACCGTGTGTTCATAGCATTAGCAAATTTTGAGGCTTTATCCTCTAAATTTCTGTACTTTATTACAGATTACTGCAAATCCCACAAAAATCACCACTAGTAAATATACCTATAATTAATAAAGTGAACATGAATTAATATATTTACCAAGCTATTACAAATTACTATCAGCAATCAATAGTATAGTATCAATCAATAGTATGTTATCAATCGATAATAGGACCAACCAGTACTGCAGTACAACCAATAACAGCAACAACCAAATAGTTACATACTACTACAGGTCAGTACAACTTATCATTAATGAAGCAAACATATCAACAATATAACAGCAGGTATGATAGATTACTTATATGAATATATATAATAGCGATACAAAGCAAATTTCACCATCCAAAAAGGTGAGGGGGAGCGATCCTGGGGGGAGTACGTAGCCACCCCCAAAAGAGGGGAGGACAGACCGAACCAATAAGGTAACAGACAGTCTCCCTTCAAAAATGATCCATGTCACAGAGTATGGAGTCAGCCAAGTGTCCTCAGTGAGACCCCAAGAGCTGATAGAAAGTTCATGTGGGATTCAACCAGGAAGTTCTCAGAGAGTGAGAGGACCCATTTTGGATAAAAAATAAGTCCTTTTTATACCATTGAGAGGGTGTAGGACATCCTACTTCAAGCAACCAATCAACATTGTTAATTTTGATTTTTCAGCTTTAACAGCCAACAGATGATGCAATTTTTTGTTCTTGCAGAGCAATTTTATTTTTCCAGGTGGTTTTCCACCTTCTTGGATTAAAAATTGCCATTACAGTCCCTTGTTTTTGCACTTATCCATGGTATCTCAGGATGTCTCTGGTTTCTAGGTACCCCAGCCACACTTTTCAAGGATGTTTCTGGTTCCTAGGCCTAGTTCCCAGGCTCACAGTCCCAGGCTGGCCGGCCTTTCCCTGTCAGTATTTTTCAGCAGACAATTTCCTCTCTTCAGTATTTTTCCCCTTCTAACCAGGCCGCCTTTACGGCTGCTCACATCACCAAGGCAATTCAAAGATGAGTGCCAGAGCCAAAAGGGAAATTCAGAAGTCATTTTAAGAGTCCAATAGTCTTTCTCACAGAACATCTTGCTGCTTAATAATAAGCTACTGCTTCCCACCTTAAAAAATGAAAATACAGTCTGCACTTGGCTGATATGACTACTATCCATTCTTTTGTGATGAAAAATTACACCAATGAATGGCAGAACGACCAGAGCAGTAAGTCAAGTGTTACCGAGTGAACAGACTGTATAAAACACTGATTATACTGACTTGGGCATATATAAAAACTATCAGCACAACGCAAATGGCCTTTAGACATCGTGCCACTAAAGCTGTCACTTTCCCTTTTTTTGAGTGCTTTGGTCTTGTACATTCTGCCTAGACATAATAACCCTCCGTTTTTGCTGCAAGACACAGTTACTCCTCTGCTTCCTTTTTGTCTCCCCCCTAATATTGATTAATATTGTTCATTTGACAAGAACTGACTACGATTCACTGAATATAAGGGGTCAGAAAAGTGGCCAAGGTTTCTTTATCTGATACCCGTTAATCTTTGTAGCTGGAAATCTAAAGGAAAAACAAAAGAAAATGACAAGTCATTTAATGTATCAAAAGCAAGCTACTAAGGTTAGAAAGATTCTTACTAATTTCCAAAAAGTTACCTACTTCAAAAAGGACTATTTCCTTTCACTCATTGCTTTTGCAACCGCTATTTTGTGACAGTGGTCCACTGTGGATAAGTCTAATTTATCTCTATGTTTTGTCATAAAAATTTTTGGTAGGTTTTTTCCACACAGTGAAAAAATACCCAGAGCTAAGGACATGTTAAACAATTAAACCAAAGTGTTATATGTGAGTAGAGCTGCACACTTGCCCAGTTCCAGCAATACGTTATCTGAATTTGGTATTTGACTTGCATTCTGAGTAAGTAAACCCTCGTAAACCTCCAACCACATGAATATTCAAAGACAAAATGGCATGCCTAAGAGCCATTTGTTTGTATTCTTTATTTAGGCATCTTGTGAACATAGGAGCTTCATTGTGTCAGGTATACACATACGTATTCACTGAATCACTATTACCATAGTATAATAAAAGTAACAAAACCATATGGGTTTGTAAGTGTGCTTAGATAATAATATATGTGTATTCAAAGTTTAACAATTCTAAAAATAATTTGATATATTTCTTCGCTTACTTATAGTCTAAGAATCAGTTTCTCATTGGCCCTTCCTGTATACAAAGGTAAAAGAAAATATGACACTGAATGTTCCTTACCACATACAAAAGGCAAAGGGATAAGTGAGTCAAAAAGAGAGGTAACGTCCCCCAAATAACATAAAATACATGACCTAAGCCATGGCTCTCTTCCCTTCCTTTTTTCCTCAATCAGTGTATGACATGATGGAGAATGATGCAAGAAGGCCTCTCATTCCAAGCTACACTCTGTGAGCACCCTTTTAGGATTTTGGTTCGTTCATCCAAAATCATTGTAGCTGCTTATCATTGTTGTATGTATGCCTCCTTTTCCATCCTTAAAATACACAACAGTCCAATTGTCTCAGTGTTTTAAAACTTCTGTGTGATGTTAAGTTGGATATAACTCAGTGAGAAATTATCACACGGATCTGCAGGGAAAGGGCCAGGAAGGGCATTTTTGTTAGATTTTTTCCCAAAACTAAATAAATAACCAACTACTGCAAATTTAAAATGGACTTCAGTGCAATGCCCCAACTTAATGATCCACAGCTAAGGATTCCTGCTTCTGAAAATAACAAGGTAACTAAATCGAACAAGAAAGCGGAAGTTAAGTAGGTGAAATCACTGAAGTCTGGGATAAATGTGTACCACATGACTGAAGATATATGAATACTCTGAGGTAAATCTTAAAACAGGAATGTCTGACTCCTGACTGCTGGAAGTATTCACAAATGAAAGGATTAACTAGGGAAAGTGGAAGACAGAACTAAATTGAATCTGTGACCTGACATCAGGATGGTTGGTGAGCTAAATTAAGAGCTAAATTGATCCTGTGCCTGCTAGAAACAAGATTGTCATGAACTTCACAAAGCCTTGAATCAGGCCTTTATACTGGAAAATGAAATCTAAGGTACTCTGTAAAATACAAAGTTGTCGATGGATCTCGCTGAATATTCAGTGTTCTTTACAGAATGTAGAAAGATTTTTCTAGGGTGTGAAAGCAACATTGAAATGATGTACTATGAAGTACCTTGGGTTCCCTGTGCTGTTATGTAGGAGGCAATAGGGTACATGGTCAGATGAAAGGGATGATCTCATGCATTGGGGCTCATGGGTTGGGGTAGGGTGTACAGCATTAGGCCGCAGCAAGAGTGCATGCGCATTATGAAGGCCTCTTCCAGTTGAGGTCCTAGTAGGAAATGCATCCTTGCCCAGTTCCCATGTTGCACGAACCATGGCCTCTCATATAATACATAACCCAACATGCAAGGTACAGTCACAGCAAATTAAAATACGCACCGACCAGCTGCTCCTGGCACGTGGCATCAAGAAGGCTGCACAACTTCACTGTAGATGCATGAAATATGGCCTTGACTGTGGGAGAACTTGAAGCAGGAATCTTCTGCGTAAACAGTGCATATGCTGTTAAACCCGCAGCCAGCCACATTGCCAATTCCACATGTTAAGAATTACCATTCATGTTTCCAAGAACTCCTCAGAGATGTCACACGCCTCTGACTTTTTAAATCTTTCTTCATATTTCACACCTTTGGCAGACCGGAGCTGCTTTCAAGGACTGTCGGAGCTTCCAACACACAGCAAGGAGCTGCCCGAGGGAGGAATGGCCGTCCCCCTGCCCCCAGGAAAGGGCTGCTGGCCAGCTCTTCCACCCACCGCCACGCACCGCGGCCCCTCGCCGTGCCCCTGCTCCCTGACGTGCGCCCGCCCGTGGCCTCTCACCGTGCCTCTGGCCTCCCCGCTCGCACCACCCAAGCACCAGCCGCAGCCTCAGAGGGGCACAGGAGCTGGAGCGAAGATGCGAGTTCGAAAGCTGCTTCTCACAGCCGTGGTCTCGCTTTCTGCTTTACAAGCGCTTGAGGCGAAGCTGAGTTGACGGTAGGTTTAGTGTTCAGGTGGGAAGGACAGGGATGGCCGTGCCTTCCAGAACATTCTGAGTCTCTTAAAGGGACAGGCACCTTCACCCTTACCACACAAGAGGTGGCTGTCGGCAGACAGCCCTGTGAACAGTCCCAGGCCCTTTGTGTACAAACCCCAACTCCATGTTCCACTTTCGCCTGACACTGATGCCTGCTCTAGCTGAGAGAGTTGCGTAGCAGGCGCCCTGCTCCGCTGCTGTTGGTTGCTGCCTGCCATTTGAGCACGGTGCCGGCCCGTGAGGAGGGGACACCCCTGCGCGCCCCAGCGTGCCACACGCGGGTGCAGAGATGTTATGCAGTATACTGTGTAGCTGGACCTGCAAGTAAATCAGGTATCACCATTTTCCTACTGCAGTGATGAAAACCCCCGCTGGCAGGTTGGCTTTTCAGTGTTGGCCGCTCCTTCAAGGGAGGCTACAGGCCAGCCACCAGCCCTGCTCGGGAGCGCTGAGGCGGGAAAGGAGCCCACGTAGCAGTCAGGGAGATAGTCTAAGGCATTTTCAAACGTGTGAAGACTTTCTGGGGAAGAAGAAAAGTAAAGGTATGGGAGGATTTGTGGAGTCCTTGAGGTTTAAAAGTCTGCAACAAAACTAGGTAAAATTGAGGCGATCCAAGATGAGTTCAGCTGGAAGATGAGACAGCCTCCGAGGGGCCATGAAGGTATTATCCTTAAACTGACAGGAATTGCGAGGAGGGAAAAGCTGTACCTCGGACTAAAACAGGATTTTCAGGCTTTCACACTCAAAGATGTAGTGAAAACAGCCGTTACCTAAAACCAGTGTGGTTAATAATAAATGCTTCCGTTGACTGTAGGGTCCCGAAAATGGTTATGAGAGATTTCTGGCAGCCTCCTTAATTTTTTTCCCCTCTAGTAAAAGAGACTGCACTGAGATGAGGCGTGGGCCTAAAACCAGCTTACTCCAAGGAAGCTGAAGGACTGTGTTCAGATGCCACTGTCTCAGAGAGGAATACATTTTTTGTTTTTCTGGTCTGTCTAGGTGGCTAAAATCACACAAGAAACCTGACCTACTCATATGGGAAAGAGAGCAGTCAAGCACCAATTAGCAGAAGATGACTGTGCATTCCCGTTATCAGTCAAGTGAGTTAATTTTCAGGTGCTCACCTGTCATTCTAAAGTATCTGCCTATTCCTCCCATTCATATTGTGAAGCAGTTGGTAGGACACAACCTAAGGACATATTCTTTATGGCTTTTCAAACTGATATAGATATTTTGTTCCCTAAGTTTTGCCTTTTCACTGCGTCTGAATAGGGCTTCAAAACCTCATTGTTCGTTCTATAAGGAAACCGATCTGAGGGCTTGAAGTAATCTATCAGCTCCTTCAGCACAGTTAGCCCTTGAAAGGAATGATACCTGCTTGTTGCCCCCTCTAATTCAGTTCCTGGTGGACTGTTCTTGGATTCTTTGTTTTCCTCATCTTTTTCTCAGGACAACTGCTGTCTTCGGCTACTGAAATCTGACTTTCTGCAAGCCGCTTGGTAGATATGTCTCAGGGCTCTGTACAAACATCTGGGGAACCCTGCCCATCTGCAGGTCAGTTTGAACACAAGAGTCCGCTGTCCGCTAGTGTCAGCCAGGAAAAAACGTGGGCAGCTCCCTGGCCTGCTCACACAGGCTGCCAGGTTTCTGCTGTGCGTGTAGGTAAAGCAACATATGGCATCCTGGTGGATGTGCTGTTTCCTGCAGAATCTTGGTAAAACATTGCCCAGAGGTATGTACATGAACACATTCTTTTTTCTGCTGCTCACTTTAAACAGAGCTTGTATTTACATGGGCAACAACTACCTGTGTTAGATATACTCATTTCTACAGATTACAAAACCCCCAAATAAGCATAGTTACTTACATGGAGAATCTTTTTCATTCTGAAAATGGCAATTTTATCAGGGGATTCTTTTAAATAATTGGAAAAAACCCACTTCTTTATTTCTTCAGCACACATATGTGAGTATCCTAGAAGCAGTGATAATTACCCTTGCAGCTATGTACTAGGAAACCATAAGAATTTTAAAGAAAATAAAAAATTGCCACAGCGGTTTATGCATTTTTTTATACTTAACTTTATTTCCTCTCTCCCAGTTCCTAAAAACTTAACTTTCTAGTAAGCTGGAATGACATTGTTGTTGTTTTTCTTAACAGCTATGAGTTGGTGTGTGTGGGGGGGGAAAGTAGGTAAAGGATGGAGCATAGTTTCAGTGGGATCTTTGGAAAGGCTTTGAAGTGCCCTTTTGGACACAGTGAACTGCATATGGAACTGGTGTAGATAGATCCTGATGCTCAACCAGTCCATAAAAAAGAATTATTTTTAAATAATTTAAATGGAAAATGGATTTCTTGAAATTTAAACACATGAGACTTCTCATTGTCTGCAGGAACTAGCTTTTAAAGCCAAATATTAGGTGTTGTGAGGTTTTCAATGTGATTAAAGCTGGCAAAACACATCAGTGTTCTAGTTAACATAACTACACAGGCTGACTATACCAGCAGAAATGAAGTCTACATTTAAAATGCTTCTTGGCTTTTACTGTAGTGGAACTCACATGCAGAAGTATTCTCCCCAAAAAGTAAAATACTTTTTTTTTTTTCTTCCCAATTTTAATGCTGGATTTGGAATAATTTTTTAAAAGGCTGGGGAAAAAATACCCTAAGTTTATATTATGACCTAAGAGATTCCATACCACCTAAAATAAAGCTAAAACTATTTCCATAGAAAGACATTAAATGTCTTTCAAAAAATTAGAATATAACTATGAAAACCCCACTGACCTCAAATATGGACTTAATGTACAATGCATTTTATTTAAAAAAGTAGATGCCTTTGATATTAGTCCATATGAGTAAATCTAAAAGGAGACCATCTGGTGCCGTGTTTTATGCCACAGTGTCTCCCACTCAGGGACATAACATCACATATAGCTGAAGCTGACTGCCTGGGTGAGCCTGAAGGACATCATTTAGAATATGAGGAAGGCTCCACCTTAAAGGATCTGTCTTGAGGCTTCATTGCTGCCCCTTTCCTGCCACCTGATCTGCTGCAATGGTGCCTCATATTGTTGTATGACTGCAATATGTGGTTTTTCACAGCAAATCAGAAGAAAGCTGAGTCCCACTAGAAAGTTGCACAATTTTAAACTCCTATTAAGACACCCAAATTTGATTAAGTATCTGGAGTTCGCATTCTTGTTGAAAATGTGAATTTTTCCTGCATTTGCAAAGTATATTTGTAAACACATGACTCTTTTGAGTATGCATAAATTTATTTGTGGAAAATATAGCTTTATTTGTGAAACATAGCTTTATCAAAACATGTATTCATTTGTTATTAAAATTCAACATCTTTAAAGGGCTTAATAGCTATTTATTATATAGCCATATATTCCAAGATGGCTTACTCTCTTGTGTGCCTCTGTTGAAAGTAAGTGTGTTCTGCTAGGGAGGTTCAGGCTGGTCAAAGGCTCAAGGAATCCAGACAGGGCTTCCAAAATATTTTTGCCAAGTGAGAGAAAGAGCTTTCCAAGGTACCTTAGGCTTAAGTTTGGCACTAAGATTATCCTCTACAGTGATACTTGTCATTAAAAGAAAAATGGTTTAAAACATGGTATTTGATGGAGGAAAAGGGGTAATCTTTCTCACACACTCCTTTCCAGTGTGTGAAGAATGTCTGTGTTTGACTGCTATCAAAGCGCATACAATCACTGAAAATATCAGTAAGGCTTGCAAGCTTTCATGCCTGCTTCCTTTTTAAATGAAAACCTCTACCAAGTAGCTGATTTGTTATATAGCGTCTGAGCAAGTGTGCCCATAGCTGATTTGTTGTGCAGCATCCAAGCAAGTATGCGCATGCATGGGCAGAGTCATAGACCAAGCAGAAGGAAAGGAGCTGCTAGACTCTTACTCAGTCCATTACAGTGTGTGATGCCAGTCAAGATCTCACTCTTCCTGCATGTGGTATCCTTATTCAAGTATCTTATTGTTTTGAAAATAGGATCTTACAATTTGACCTTTTCTGCATATTTCTATTCCACAAATGAAGAAATCATTTTGCAGTTTGAGACTGAACACATACAAAGTGCATTTTTTTCCTTGCAGATCCATAATTAATCTGCTACATCATATTCACCTTCTCTGTATGTCACATCTTTCTTTTATGTGCCTCTTTCTTTGAAATAGGTTTTAAATCCCTGACCTGCTCCTCCTTTGCACACATATATAAAACAAAGGCAATGTATCTTTTAATTCAGGTTTTATGTACACATAGATCTACAATGACATTCAGCAGCCAGCAAAGGTCTCTTAATATCTGAAATCTGCAATCTTACATTGGACAACATTTGAACAAACTCTTACCAAGGAAAAGCAGCACAGCAGAGACATTCTGTGAGAAAATTCAGGTGGCTATAAAGGAAAGTTCCCCTGCAGAGAAATTACTTTGTAGTAGACATGGCATAAAATGGCAAACATATCTCTACTCGGTGCTGAAGATACTCTTTTAAAACTTTTGCCCCCAGGAAGGGTGATTCCAAGGAATAAGTTCTAAACTGCAATTAGAAGTGTTAAGTACAGTTCAGTAGATAATTAACAATATATACAGAAGGAATCCTCCATGTATCACAGAATCACAGAATGGTTGGGGTTGGAAGGGACCTCTGCAGGTCATCTGGTGCAACCCCTCTACTCAAGCAGGGCCACCCAGTGCCAGCTGCTCAGGGCCGTGTCCAGATGACTTTTGAGTATCTCCAAGGAGGGAGACTCCACAACCTCTCTGGGCAACCTGTGCCAGTGCTCGGTCACTCTCACAGTAACAAAGTGTTTCCTGATGTTCAGAGAGAATCTCCTGTGTTTCAGTTTGTCCCCATTGCCTCTGGTCCTGTCACTGGGCACCACTGAAAAGATCCTGGCTCCGTCTTCTTTGCACCCTCCCTTCAGGTGTTTATATACATTAATAAGATCCCCCCCGAGCCTTCTCTTCTCCAGGCTGAACAGCCTCAGCTCTCTCAGCCTTTCCTTATAGGAGAGATGCTCCAGTCCCTTCATTATGGTGGCCCTTCACTGGACCCTCTCCATTATGTCCATGTCTCCCTTGCACTGAGGAGCCCAGCACTGAACCAGCACTCCAGGGGTGGCCTCACCAGTGCTGACTGGAGGGGAAGGATTATGTGCCTCCACCTGCTGGCAACGTGCCTCTCCATGCAGCCTAGGACACCGTCAGCCCTCTTTGCCACAAGGGCACATTGCTGGCTCATGTTCAACTTAGAATCATAGAATCATAGAATCGTTTAGGTTGGAAAAGACCTTTAAGATTATCCAGTCCAACCATTAACCTACACTACCAAGTCTACTCTAAGCTAATCAAGGGTAGACTAGGCTAAACCATGTCCCCAAGTGCCACATCTACCCGTTTCTTGAACACTTCCAGGGATGGGGACTCCATCACCTCTCTGGGCAGCCTGTTCCAATTCTTGACCACCCTTTCCGTAAAGAAATTTTTCCTAATTTCCAATCTAAACCTCCCCTGGAGCAGCTTGAGCCCATTTCCTCTCATCCTAAACTTGGTGTCCACCAGGACTCCCCAGGTTCTGTAGAATGGTTTGGTGTTTTGTGGGTTTGGGGTTTTTTTTAAAGTGAAAACTGGCTTTAAAAATGGAAGGTTATGACCTGAAGATGAATAATATTTTAAATGTAGACGTACAGCCAGACCAATCAGTCATACTGCTTTACGTATCTCCTTTTGGAAAGTACACATGTATTTTCCGTCATCCTTAGGGTTGATGAAATAGCTGCAGATATCCAAACAGCAGTGCATGCTTTCTGGTAAAACTGTTTTGGGGATTGACTCTGAATCCTTTACATATTAGATGGTGTTATGAAGCATGGAGAAGAATAGAAATACTGAAGCATGAATCTTATCTGTTATGCAACACTGACATATAACATTTTCTAATGATACATCCATGTAAGGTGGGCGCTCCTACTATGTGGTTAGATCCATATTTTATAGTTTTAAAATATCAAACTTATTTAGTTCTTATGCATGTTTTTACATAGTGTTTTTCATGTGGGAGCTAACAATCCAAATGTCTAATTTCTAGCCATATTGATTCACAAGTTATCTAACCTTGTGACAGCCTCATGTCAAAGTTTCATCTGGCTGTTGCTTTGGGAGCATGCTAAATTGGGAAACTTGGCTGTGAAGGAAAAAAAATGTGAAATAGTTTGTTTAATGTTTTTAATAACATTATTCTTTCCACTTTGTTAAAATGTGAGATAGTAGGATAAACTGTACAGTTTTCACATCTTACCATGAAATATCATGCCACCACTAATAGCTCAGGGCTAATAACCTCCTGATCAATGTAAATGCAGAACACCCAGCATGTTTTCTCATTCTGATGGGACTCTCGAGTTGGTCATTCTGGTATCGTTCTGCCTGTCCCCATCCTTAAAGTGGGTATTCACAAAAACATCTTTAAAACCTACTTCTTATTCTGATTAAAACCTATTTTTAGAACAAATAACTAAAGCAGACAGAATTGCATCAGCTGGGTGAAACAGAACACAGCACATCTTTGTCTCACCAACTGTTTTCACAGGTCTTCCTTTCAGTCTTGGTCTTATCTCAGCAACTTTCAGAGGCTCCCTGGGTTGCAGCAAATTATAGATGATCCTGTCTGATCCCTGCGAAAATACCTTTCTTTTCATCATTTCTGAAGCCTGGTTGCTTTTGTGCATCTTGCCCCTGGTCTCTTATTCCTCTCTGTTGTGGACATATTGGTCTTTGCCCCAGCTGTCAGAAGCTTATTTGCACAGAGTATTCTTGGGTTTTGTTGGGGAAGGAGGTATCCCCCATTCACTCCAGAGGGTTCCACGTTCCAGGACAAAGTAAACAGCTCCATTTTTCTCAGCTGCCCAGTTGCTTTCTTTGAAAGGAACACACATACTCTATTCAGCATACTGCTAGCAGCCAATGAAAGCAAATACCTTCTTTCACACCCCTACTTTGTCATTTCCTTTGTCTGTCTGTAGATGTGCTTAGATAAATATTATATTGCATATCCTACTTGATAGCCCCCATAGAAGTCCTTCCAACCAGAACTCAGTACTGACTGCAGATTTGTGTGCTAGTCACTGGGGTATTTACCCATGTAAATAAGTAAATAAAATTAAATAAGTTAAAAAAATCTTTTCCACTTTATCCTCAGTTTTACTTCTGAAACTAGACTATGTATCACCTACCCAAATGATGTCAAGATGTAATTTTTCCCTTCATCTGTGGAAGCCAGTAACTGATATGCTATGGAAGGATGTAGGACTTAGAAACACTGGAAGTCATTGTGAGAGGGAGAGGCAGCGTCAGAAACAGCAGAGTTAAAATGTAGGAGACTTAAATGGGAAGTGAGGAAGTATCATCAGGCCTGTGTGACAGGGTGCATTTCGGCCATTGATATTGCATGTGTTAGTTACAGTTCCAGCCATAAAACTGTCTTCATTTGTTCATGAACATCCTTTACTCTGGCCAAGTTGTAAATTGGATTGTGGTGTAATTATTTCAAAATGGGATATTTCAGATTTTTATATTGTAGTAATTGGATCTGGGATGAGAATTATCTTCATGTTTTGTGTAATTTTTCCCAATTCTCCAAAGACAGTACCTCTTCTTCTCTAATATTGTTCTTTATTTTTTGTTTCCTCATTCAGATTGTACCCTGTACTGTCTGTATTTGCCCGAAATGAGATTTCCTGTCTTTGAAATTGGCTTCCCACTTGTCCTTCACTTCCACTCCTATCCCCAAATGAGCATTTAGTCATCTTAAAGAAGGAAGAATGGAAATAACAGGAAAAGATGAGTCAAAAGTTTTCTTTTTGAGTATACTAATAGATTTCTGGACCCTGCCTAGAGAAATTATCGCAAAGAAGGAGGCGGGGGGTGGGGGGAAAGTTCTGCAGCAAGCTGCAGAAAAAAAAATACTTCTTATTTTTTATTGCATTTCCCACTTGCCTTTCCTCCCTACCCACTGCAAAATCACCCTACTTTGTTGCTGTCTTCAACATTTTTATTATAACCTATGTGAATGAAAAATGTCACACTTTTATATTCAATTTCTGTTTTTCTTAAAAAAGAAATGGGCATATTTTAAAGGGGTAAAGGGACTCTGTATACAGCCAATTCATCACAGTCAGCTGATTCATGTGAATGAAATACTGATACAGCCTTCCTTCAGTACAGCAACAAGGTCCTTGGTAGTTGAAGGTTTTGTGTATAGTAGATCTTGGTAAGCTTAAAGAAAGACCTGGACAATAATAGGAAAGGGAAAAAGAAAACAGGAAAATGCCAGCACCTAGAAAATGGAGGAGAAAATGAGAATAGCCATTTCTATTGAGAATTGAATACTGTGTGCTCTGAAGCACTGGAGGAAAGAGGGAAGAGCCATCAGGACTTCACTGTGTGTGAGGAGAGCAGAGGAAAAGAAGGTAAGGTCAGAAATGGGTTTGAAAGAAGAAGGGAAGTAGATGGGTAGTGGGTTTTTTCTTCATCTTCAGTCTTGCTGGTTCTCATATGGTTTATTGTTTCTTTTTTTTTTTTTTCAGAGGACTATCTAGCATGAATTTATTGGTTTTCAGAACCTTCTGTGTACAAGCTATTACATGTATAGCCAAAGTCAGGTTCGACTGTTTATGAATAGCTGCTTAGTAGAACCCAAGAAAATTGAACATTGATCTTGGAGTACCCTCTTTGTAACAACAATGCTAACAATTCACATATTTTCAGTTTGGATTCTTTATGCCTGTCTATTTTATTTTTCTACATACCAGCTGAGTAGTTAAGCTGAGCACTTCATTCTGTAATAGGTCTCTTAGGAGAAGAGCAGTTGCATCCCATCCTGCTTCACATGCTTCTTGTCTTCCCTGTGGCAGACTTCCCTCCCAATAAAACTTTGCCTTCTGTAAAAACAGAGATTAAATTCCTACTGATAATGTTATTTTAGATGATGTCAGAGTTCAGAGGCATGAAGTTACAAATCAGTTTCAGATGTCAGACATTACAGTGCATACTCTAAATACCATTTTACATGATGATTATGTGGTTGAGGGTACAGACTTCTCAGTAGAAACCTCTTCCCTCATCTGTGTTTTGTCAGTGTAGGGTATGCTGTGTAGACCATGCTTTATAAACAGGTAGATTTCCAGACTGATTACTTCTGTTTTCCTCCTGGGTCGTTCTGTATCAGATAAGTTGTATTTCCCTTGGCTCTGGGATCTTTCGTTTTTTTCCTTGAAGCTAATGAATTTACTTAGTATAGATTGTAAAAACTCAAAAACAATTTATACCAATTCCCCAAATGTAATAAACTTGTGTAACTTTTCCTACAAAAGCTCCTATCACCTTGCTATTGTCTATGTTTTTTTATGTACAAGGCTATTACTTGAAACAAACCACAGAACTGAAAGTAGCAATGGGATAAAGTGGAATATTTTCATATCTGGATTGAGTCTGTACTAGAATATGAAGTTACTTGCATCTGCTGACTAGTTCCTCATCAGCTTATGCGTTTTAAGTGTGCAGTGGGGTTGGTTTAGAGTATGGCTTTAAGAAACCAATGGAGAATGCAGATAATTTATTCTGTAGATAGACCACTGCTGAAATTAGTAGCTGTGTGTATCCAATATCCATGAGCTTGGCTTGTGTGTTCCCACCTGAATGGTCACCTGGAGACAAGATATGTAGCACACCCTGAAGGTAAAAAAGAAATACAGGCTCTGTTTAACCCATGAAAAAAACCCTGAAGTGTTTAGATAGAAGAACCTTCCTGCCACCCCATCCCTAGAACAACAATGTCAGCTTAATTGAAAGAGCTGTAATTTTTTTTCCTGTACTGTTTTGCAGAAATGATTTGTATAAAATGGATTTTCAAGAAACCAATAGCAATTATTTTTATTAAAAAAGAAACCTTTTAATTCTCCAAAATGGAGACAACTAGCAAATGTTTGCTTGAATAGTTTTTATTTTTATCAGTCTAACTACAGGTGGAATTCTGAAGTTTTATACCCAAACAGAAAATAGCATACAATTGAAAATAGGTGAACATCTCAACAGCTTTCAAGCTCCTTATGTATTTCTATAATGATAGCATTAAATTGCACTTGGAAGTAACTAAAAGAGAGAATCTGGAGTCTATGCCTGATACTTTCTGTTCTAGAAATATCTTTAAAGTGCACATGGGTAGGGGTTTGCTTCAAAGTTTAAGGTAGTTGCATTTTTCTAACTGTACATTGTTGATCTGAATTGTATTTGGCTTGAAACTTACATGAATCTGCCACTGAGTTGTGACAAAGTGCAGGTAGACAATGGTGCTTTAATATGAAGTTCTATCAGTCTTTATTTTCAGAATATGTACATTTTAAAAAAAGATGAAGAAGCTCAATTGACTCTGTAAACTCCTATGCTAGCTTTAGCAACTACTTTATTTTGTTGCTTTTTTATTTTTATGCTTTCTATAGACTCTTGTACAACACACAGATTTTGGACAGGACATTGAAATGAAAAATGATAAATTCCTCCATAGATTCTGATCAAATTATATGAAGATGGGATGCAACAGGACTTTAAGGTTAATTTTAGCTTCACTTTAAACCACAGGTTTTTAGTTTTCCTTCAGAGAGTTCTAAGCACTGAAAGATATACCACTGTGTATAAGAAAAGGTACTGTGTCCTGCCTATGAGAGATGGATAAAGGCAGTATATCTAGAAAACAAAAATCAGTTGAATACAATGTAGAAGTATTCTAATCTGTCCAGTGATTTTGAAAATCCATTCCTACTCCTTCAAGTGAGCTGAGAAAATGCTGAATCGTCATCTTGATTCATTGTGGGATTTCTGCTTATATGATCTCTTCTAATCATTGTATAACCCTTCTTTAGTGCAGAAATGAGAGCTCCTGTACAGATGGACTTTGCCAAAGATGAAGTGATAAGGAACATCAGAGGGGTTTGGTTCTAACTTGTTAGTGCATCTTCTGTTCGGGTTCCCTCGAGTTCAGCTCTTTTATCTGTTTTTCAGTTTATTCACAAAAGACCCCTTATTTTGAAATATTCCAGTTTTGTTTAAGAAAAACTATGCCCTATAAACTATTGATAATTGCAATTCCTTTCTGAGAAAATAATCTTTCTAATATATGTGAATAGGGGAGTATTAACTTTTGCTCACTCTCCATTTTAATGCACAGAACTTTCTTTTCTATTTATTATACTCATGCATCTGTCCCCTTTCCATGTGTTGTATGTCCTTTCATTTCATGCTTCTCTTTTGTATCAGATCAACTTTCATCCATTTTTCTTTCTCCCTATGCTCAGCAACATACATATGCATGCTTTTCTTTTAACCCAGCTGAGAGCCACATGCTGTGCACCTGTCTCAGAGCGAATATGCCTCCTGAGCCTGTTTTGTACAAGACAGGTGCATGAGTAGTAACCAATATATTTATGTAATAAAAGGAAGAGGGTTAAGGACATTGCACAAGATATTCATATAATGGTGCATTTGCTTGACCTTATTTGTTGTACAAACACATCCTATTTTGCTATACTTCCACAGTAGACTCAAAATGGTATTTGTGACATTAAGCTGCCTTCTGCTTTTGTTCATCAGCATCTTCAGCTTGATTCAAACTTCGGACCTGGTGGCAGTCGAGATCTTACCAGCTTCAGAGAAAACATGCCCTATATATTCTGAGCTAGCAATAACTGATTAATTTTCTTCTTAAGGATTTTAAAAAATGTAGGGACTTCAGAAATCCAATTTGGATGTTAATTCATTTGCATGTACTCTCAAATCCAAGAAAGGGGTATACCATAGTTTTTCTTTTTCAATGCCAATACAGTGGTACATTGAGAACAGCTGTGACAACAAAAAGAAGCCAGTTTTATTAGCACCTCTGCCACTATTAATACTTGTTAATTAAACTGAGTGAGTGATGCTAGTAAAGAATTTTTATATACCATTTTACAGATAGTCAATAATAAAGCAGAGCTTGGCAATAAACTCCTTATTCATAGGCATAAAAAGTTAGTTCCAGAGATGGGGTTATAACCTGATCTGTTCACTTTCAATTTCTACCTACTTCAAGCCAAACCTGGACTCCAGAAAATCTTTCTTGTCTTTCATTGGAAAATCTGCCATCTTAAAACTTTCTGATTTTTTTTTCATCTGTTTATCCAGTTACTGAAACTAAACCTTTGTGGTTCCATTATACCACCTGAGAAAATGGTGTAAACATTTATTTATTATTTTTATCTTAATTTCTTTGAAGTGGGGAACAGTGCAGTGTGAAATAAATTGAATTGCTCCAGCTTTGCAAAAAACACTTAAGTATTCTTCTGGTATAGCAAATTCCTGATCAAATTAATATGGTTTTTATTTAATATATAATTATATAGCTACACTGGATACTTGAGTTAATTACAGAAAATACATAAATTAAGAAATTGATGAAAATTGCAAAGAGTGAAAATATGTCAGAAGCATAAGAAGGAGAAGAAAAAATGACAACTACTTGCTACAGATCATTTGCACAGCCTTAGGGTACAAGTTAAGTAACAAATCTTTTTCCCAGAGCTGTTGACAAAGTTAGCACTGCACTGACAGTCCAGGAAAGAACAGGACAGGACCAGCTTTTAATCCTGGGCAGAAAAGCAGAGACTTCCTAAAGTATAGAAAAATGAAGTTCAGTGAATGGAGGAAAGAGTACCAAGCAGAAAATGTGGCTTCTACGCCTTTTTGTGGCATCACATTTTTAAAAACCCTGTAAAATAAGGCAAGATCTTCTGTTAGTGCATATTGTCATAATTGGTGTAATTTGGAATGTCTGTACTATTTTCGCTTGAGCTAAGGATTTAGCCCATTTTGACAGTCTCAGTGACAGAATATATTATAGATATTTGCTTGACAGAATTTGTACAATTTAGAGTTGGCTTGCTTGATTAATTCTTTGTGCTTGTGCCTGCCCCCTCCACCTACCATGCTGAGGACTCTGTCATTTAGCATGACTCCATTATATTCAATTGAGCAGTGGCTGCAGGAGGCCAGACGGCATATGTCCTAGGGCCATACAAGTGCTATTTAGCTGGATGTACTCTGCAAAGCCAGAGGCACTCAAGGGACTACAGAAAGAGTCACATTAGTGACATAACACTGAGTGCCTGCACCGTGTTATGTAAATGTTCATTGTGATGAAGTGTATGGTGTTTGTTCTCAGCTGCTTGTACTGTTGTATGTGTATAGTAGGTTGTTGCTGTTTGCAATAAATAATTTGCAGCTAATATTGTTGACGGTGTTCTTGATGAAGTTGAAAAAGTGTTTGCTGCCATTCTCTTACCGTGCTTTTTACTTTATAGGGCAACTTTCTTAACTTTCTGTATGCCACTAGAAAGGAGAATAGAAGGCGTTGTTAGAGGTATACAGAATCAAGGGGTGGGCACACATCCAGGGAATCTCAGAGGGAAATGTGGGCTGTGTGCCATACACTGAACTTGCTACATATGCGCACATCTGATCTAGCACGCACACACTACGCAGATGGTTAGCAATTGCACAGATCAAGTCCACAAGGCATGTCCAGATCCCACTTATCCTGGGCATCTGGAAATCCTGGTCATATGGCCAGTCTGTGATTTCTCTCCTCTTTCTTCTTCCCAATCCTGAAATTCTATCTAAGGAGGGAGGAGGAAGAGGAGAGAAAGAGGACATGCCAAGGAAGAAAGACATACGAGGCTCGTTTTAATATTAAACATGTGGGAAATGGTTAGGTTACCATAAAGTAATGAACTTCAGGACCTTAGCTGAGCTTTAATCCACTGTGTGCGTATTTTTAGTTTGCTGTTGCAGTGTAAAATGTATTCACTTCACTTAAGCTATGTCATAATAACTTACTGTGAATATTGAAATAAAATGCTAATTAGATACAGTTGGAAGAGAGCACATGGCAAATTACTGTAATACCGCTGATGGCTGGTAACTCATTTGCCTATGGTAGCATGATCAGTTTTGATCAAATGCTTTTTCTCTTAATCTACCCGTTCTTTAATAATGGGCCTTCTCTAACTAAAATCTGCACCAATTTTAAGTTAAATTAATTTAACTTTATAAGTTAGAATGTTTTTCTTAATCAATTAAACCATAATTAACCATAATTAAAAGTAGAATATTCCTTAAATATTTAAGTCCTCTTCATTAAATTGGAAAAACTTCTTTTTCTTCACAAGACTCTGGCTAATTTTAATTTTTCTAAATAAAAATACAGTTCGTGTTCCCAAACTTCTGCCTAAACAATCTACTTGATACTGTTTTAAAGTATCAGTCTAATTTTAGGTGGTCTGACTATTCTTCCATTGGTAGGTAGAATTTTTTGCTAATATTTTGCATTGAAAATCATAATGGATCAAATCAGGACTTTGAACTTTGTGAAGGTGATGCCACATATGTACATCACAAGACAAATTCAGGGTTTTTTTGTGTGTGATGCATTTAAAAATCCAGCTTTTTCCATGATCTCAGGATTTCTGCAACAGATGTAGTCTCACTGATATCTGTGACAGAGTCTTCTCTTTTTGACAGTACAGTTTTATTCTTTTCTTAAGAGTTATATGTGTAAATTATTTATGCACTTCAGAATCCCAGGGTATTAGGTACCCAGCTCTGCTTGACTACCAAAATTCTTAGGCCCTGCCTGTATAAATGGTTATCTACATGATTAACTTCAATTCTTAAAAAGTAAGACTATTTTTTTATCTACTAAAAGTTTTGATCTGATACGTACTGAAATACAAACAGAGCACCAATTCTTATGGTGCTGTCAGTCTCTGTTCATTTATCATTCATACTTTTTGGAAAATATAAGGATAGCATCCAAGGAACAGAAACCAGTCTGATCCTCTGACACTGCAAGTTTACCATGTATTTGTTAGAATCATGTTGCTTTTTTTAGCAGTTGGCCTTTGAATGAATTACCTAAAGGTCACCTATTGGTGTCTTAGAAGAATTTCTTTAGTCCCTTTCTATGACAATTTGAAAAATAATGGTAAATGGTGTTTAGATGACAGAAAAGCAACTATTCCACCAGGAATCGGGACTTTCTGTTCATAAGGAAAAAATAACATCAGATTTGGATGTCTTTCTCCCATAATATTATATTGCCAATAGAAAATATTAAATGAATTAAAAAATTAGTGTATTAATGTTTAGGGAGTTGGATCTTTCCTCCATTACATTCTGCTTCTATTTAATTGTAGGGGTAAACACAGAGTTCCTTGACACCATCGCTACTCATGTTTGGGCTTAAATTGTATTTGTGTGTTGCATAGATCTGGTTAAAACGAATTTATTTTCAATGTTTGGACAAACCAGCTATTTTCTTCCCTCTTCTGGTCCTTTTTTTTGCAAGGTAGTCAGTGAAGAATAGATGATCCTATCACAGTGAGGATGAGTTAAAAGAGGGCTTCAACCAGTAGAATTAATAATGCCTTATACAAATGTGATACCCACTGTAGTTTTCTTCTGTTTTTCAAATGCTGCCATTTCAACCACAGAAACAGTTTGAAAATACTTCTCACTTTACCTAAAAGCTTTTATATTTGGATAGCTAACTTGTATTGGAATCTTTATCCTTACCCCAGAGCACAATGTTCATTATTTCTTCAGAAATGTAATCTATTTGTTTCACTTTTGTCTTCATACTTCCTTTAAGCTTCTCTCACTTTCCATACTGAAGCTCTTTTTTTTCCTTTAATATTCACAGATTTTATCCCTGATTCATTTCAGACAATATGCTTTGCTTTACAGATCTGTGTTGCTTATGAATCTTGACTATGAAGATTACTTTTCACTGCATTTAATAATGTCATAATTTATAAATTGCCTAAGCAATATATTCTTGCGCTAATTCAGTTTTTGCTAACAAGTTATCATTTGAGGTATTCTGAGTACAAACATATGAGTTCAGGTATATGCTATATAGTGTGTACATATATAAAAACTTGGTCAGGTTACAGCAGATGCGTGCCTTCTTTTTTCTCACTATATGCTTAGTTTGGAATTGCACAGATATGCTGGTTTCTTTTTTTTCCCATATCACATGCATTATTACTATTAGCCTGTAATCTAGCAAGTGCATTATAGTTAGAAATGGTTGTATATCTTTCTCAAGCTTAACATGAAGACTTTCGAACTGGAAATTGAACCTTAACTTTGAAAATGCCCTTGTACTTTAATTTTAAATATGTGATTAGAATCACCGAACAATTTAGGTTGGGAGGGATCTCTGGAGGTTGTCTGGTTCCACCCCCTGCTCAAAGTTGGCCTAGCTTCAGAGTTAGAGCAACATGCTCAGGGCTTGCACAATGAAGTTTTGAGTATCTCTGAAGCTGGATAACCCACAACCTTTTTGCGAAATCTTTCCAGGGCTGACTGATCCCATGATAAAGGATGTTTTCCTTATGGTCAATAGGAACTTCCCTTGTTGCACCTTGTGACTGTTGCCTCTCATGCTATTTTTGTACCTCTGAGAAGTCTGATTGTGTCTTCTACATAACCACCTATAATATTGGTGAAGACAGCAGCTGAATCCCCCCTTAGCTTTCCTTACTGCAGGCTGAGCGCACACACTTCTCAGCCTCTGCCCATATGTTATGTGCTGCAGCTCTGTAAGTTGGTTGCCCTCCTCTGGACTTGCTCCAGTTTATTGATGTGTTTCTTGCAGTGGGGACCCCAGAACCGGACTGCTCCAGATACAGTCTCAGATATCTCAGTTAGAAGGGAATAATCATTTCCATCATCCTGCTGGCTATATTCTATCTAGTGCAGCCCAGTATGCAGATAACCCTCATTGCCTCAAGGGCATGCTGCTGACTCATGGTCAACTTGCTGTCCACCAAGACCCCAGGTCCTTTTCTGCCAAACTTCTTCTGTCAGCCCTCAGTCTGTACTGTTGATGGAATTATTTCTTCCCAGGTGCAGGACCTTGCTTTCATCTTCATTTAAGGAGAAGAGAAGAGAAGAGAAAGAGGAGAGGAGAGGAGAGGAGAGGAGAGGAGAGGAGAGGAGAGGAGAGGAGAGGAGAGGAGAGGAGAGGAGAGGAGAGGAGAGGAGAGGAGAGGAGAGGAGAGGAGAGGAGAGGAGAGGAGAGGAGAGGAGAGGAGAGGAGAGGAGAGGAGAGGAGAGGAGAGGAGAGGAGAGGAGAGGAGAGGAGAGGAGAGGAGAGGAGAGGAGAGAAACTGTATGTCTGTTTATTTCTTGTGAAGCAATTCATTAAATACCTGAGATTATAGTCAGCCTGCTATCCAGGTCCAGCACAATGGCTGATGAACTGATACCAAAGGAAGGAGCAGGAGATGGGAACAGGACAGGTAAAGATGTGGATTAGAAGGTGAATCAAGTGACATATTGTCACTGGTGCCACTTGCGTGCCTGCTTTCTATTTCAACCTCTTTATAATGCTTCTTGTGGAGTTATTAACATATTTCAAGTTTGTGATTTCTTCTATCAAGTATATGTGCATAAGCAAACTTCTTAACAGCAACAACAAATAATATAGTTAAATTTTGTCTCTGACAGTTACTAGTTTTGGAATCAGCAAGAGGTAACTTTTGAGTGTCCCCGAATGCATCCATTCTCATGGTTGTGCTTTGAGTTTCCATACATAGCTTCATACAACCTGAGTATAAAGAGCTTTTGGTGCCCAATAATGAGTGAGGCAGACTGCCTATTTTAAAGCACTATTTATTCCTGGTAGTTCTTAAAACTCACCAGTACCTCTGTTTGGAGGCCTGGGATTTAGCGTCTTGCTCTCTGACATTCAAAGCTCAGAAGGGCACCCTTAGCCCCCTTAGTCCCTGGGCAAATACCATTGTTAGTAAGTTGCCATGTAAGGGTGAGTACCACTTCTTCCTAGTGTAGCTTCTTCTTTTTAAAACATGGTTGCAGTTGTATGTTGGGAGGATAGGGAGGGAAGATAGAGGGTTTCTTAAATATATTTGGCTTGTGCCATGTGGACCAGATCCTTCAAGTCCTAACTAGTTTCTGAAGCCCACTATGGTTTCACTTGGAATGAGGCATTTAGCTACTTTACTCTGAGAATTCTATGCATGATCAAAATGCTAGCTATTGTTAAAGGGAGAAATTTTCTCACCAAAAAGTGAGTGTCTAAAGATGATGAGATTTTATTAGGATGAGATAATGGATAATGGGATGGTTTGGAGATGGCAGTTTTTGTCGTGTAACCTAAATGGGATTAAATCCCATCGTAAATAAGGCGTGACCGCTGTGCCCAGGACTACCCCCACAAAATATGTAAATGTCACATTAAGGAATTCAATAAAATGGAAAATATTCTGCCACTGTATGAATGTCTGTGTATGCATGCGCAATACATATACATATATATATGTATGTATAGCTATAAATATACCATATCTGTATCTTGACTTTTGCATGCATGTTTGGTGATCTTATCTCAAAAAAGATAAAGTAAATTGGAAAAAAATTCAACAGTGAGGTTCAGAGGTGAGCAATATCTTATGTGCAAGAACCTTCACAGCCAGAACTACTTGGCTAGGTGTAGAAATAGTAATGGAAGGGGAGATATGTGAGTGAGGATCTATGAAAGCATAAAGGATGTGGAGAATGGTCTTAGGAGTGATTGGCCATATAATAAATGAAGGGGAAGATTCCCAATGAAATTATCAGACGTCAAGTATAAAAGAAGCAAAAAGACATTGTGAAATACATAGTGAATATATTTCACTACACAATCACATGCACAATTCTTTGGCATTAAAAGCATATGATAGGAAAAGAATGCATTGGTTCAAACAAAAGTTGATCAGATTTATGGAAGAATATCAACTGAGGTGTTGAGCACAATAGTGTCAATGCAAATTTTGGCTTAGGACTTCCATACAACACAAGCTGCCGGGCCTTGAAGACTATGCCAGGGGAATGATCAGTATCTGTCCTGTTATATGTTTGCCTAATCACCTGTTAAAGTGTTGACTGTCCTGGATCAAATAGTTTTTTTGCTTATAAATGTAATGGAGTTTATATTGATTCCGGAATATTTTTCCTCTGAATATTTTTTGCAATATTAAATAGTTTTGAGACTTATCTAAGCTTAGTAACTAAACAGTAAATGTTTTCAAAGAAAGGTATTGTATGAACAAAGCAGTTTTTAATGAAAATGTGCCTGGCAATATGGCCATTTTTCTACTGAAAGCAGAAAACCATTGATATTTCAGGTAGGGGAAAAAGAAACAAAGTGAAAGAAAAATGCAAAACATGCCAGAACTTTTCAGCTTTTGGTTTTTTATTCCTTATTAAGAAGTACAAAAATGCCTCGCAAAGAGTCATTAGGGGCTGCATTAGGGGCTGTACCCTAATTCAGTCTCAAAATGGCATCTTTGTCAGGTAATTGCACAGGGCTGGCAGAAGTTTCTAGGAAGACCTATGGGGAAACCTGTGCCCTCTGAAGCAGCAGCTGGAAGCTGGGGTGTGTCAGCAGTAGATGCCTCTGTTGAGAAAAGTGAATCAGCTTGAAAAAGTAATATTCATGGTGAGATTAAAACATCTACATGTAGTTCTCTGCCTCTGTAGCTGAATCTTTCTCCTAGTTTAGGTGTCCTGAACACGTACTTGGCATCTCAGTTCCTCTTACAGCAAAATGAGATTGGAGAAACACGTGTGATGGAGCCTGGGGAGCTATTCATCTCTCTCTGAAGTAGGCACATCCTACCTGATCACCTTAATTTCCTTCAAGCAATGTTGACCATCTTGACTAGATCTCCATTGACTATAATGGGACATGTATATGTCTTAACCTTGAAGTGAATCCTGCTTTCAACTGCAGCTCTTACAAACAATTCATTGGCTTTTACCTGCTCTATACCATTCCTCTGCAACCGTTTTGCTATGATGCCTGTTCTATGCCCTATCATGTTCTAGTCTGCTATTTCTCCCTTACGTTCTTCACATCCCCTTAGACATGCTTATTGCAGGAGGTCTGTTCTCCTAAGTCATGTCATGGAAAAAACATGTTATAAACAACCATGGAAAGTATAGTAGAAGCAATGAAGTATGTTCTAATGCCAATGTTGTGTCTATGAATTCTGTTACAAACTTTTCTTTAGCTATCCTGTATTTAACTGGTCATCTACTTTAAGATATTTAGAACTTCAGATCACATTTTTTGCCCCTGCACCTATCAAGTCTTTGATTAAGCTTTGAACTGCTGCAGTAATGCAAATAATTAAAATACATAGATATATAAGTAGGCAGCGGGACTTTTCATCAGTATAGAATTACTCCTTTGCTGAAGTATTAGCAGCAATAGGAGTTTAGGTCCTGATTCAGCAAAGAATTTAAGCATGTTTCTACGCTCAGGTCATCACTGGGAAAAGCAAAGCATGCAGGTCTGACAAGCATGTAACAGGTTTTTCAAATTAAAACTGCATGTCTGTTTTGTACATGTCCATGAAATGGTCTCCCCTGTATTTAACACACACCTTGGACTGTAGTCTTGTCAAGAACGCAAAAGCCTTAGACTTGTTAATCTTGTAAAATAGTGAAGAAAATTACTTTCTGCTAAGTTTATGTATATTTAAGTTCTTTTTTTTTTTCACTTTTAAGCTGGAGAAATTCTGAACATTCTATAAGGGGTTTTGTTTATCTCATTTTTTTCTCCATTTGAGATTTCTCAGCCTCTTTACTGGTTCTTATTTAGTCAAAAGTGTTTACAGTGGGGACTATCACTTACATAGGGATAGCAACTAATAATGACTAGGAATCATAAAAATTAGAAGCTGAAAAGACCTATTACATTGTTTAAAGCCTCCCGTGCCATTTTAGGATTGTTCCCTATAGTATAATTTCCATTGCTTTGTTTGGTCCAGTTATAAATTACTTTTATTTCCTTGCACTTTTCTCCTAAGAACATTATCACAATATTCAATGCTTGCTTGTGATTCGCCCCCCATGGAGTTCAACTATGACAATTTTAACGTACCCTGACTTCTTATATATGTGTATAAGGTACCCCTTTTGGGTACCTTTAACTTCCCCTTTTTGCAGTGTTGGACCTTCTACCATCTTTCAGGTAGCTGTTCTTCTTTCAGTTTGCATTTGCATTCTATAAGTTTAGTTTTTAATCTTTTCCCATAAGCTGTTCCCTCCATTTCCTTAATTGTTGTTATTGGGTTTTTTTCCCTGAATTCTCCAATTTGTTAATATCTCTGTGGGCCTGCTCCTCCTTCCTGATGAAGTTGATGGGAAAAAACGAAGGCATGTTACTGCTCAGAATTCGTTCCTGGAATTTTTATCCTGTTTCCATAATAAGTTTTTTTTTTCTTCAGCTGACTCAAATGTATGAGTATTTTGCAGTTTCCGTATCTAATGGGACTAGAACTATGTCTATCCTGAGTGCACATAGTCATCACCCAGCTCAACTAATTCTTCTATCTGGCATGCCTTTTATTAGCTTGACTGTGTCTGACTGGCTTCCAGACCAGACACAGTTTGCATTCTGCCAGCCTGAAACACGGGTAAAATTTGTTTGCAACTCTATGTGCCTGCATGGAAACAGTTTGAGGATATGATCAGTAATTTTGAGCATCTGAGGCCAGCAACATTGATGAAAATGCTATTTAGTCAGAGTCCTTTGCTAAATATCAGAAGTACTGCTTATATATTCACATGAAAGCTGCAGTGTGAATATTCTGAAGCTGTCATCCTTGAGATACCTCCTATTTTAGGTACTTTCCAAAATAATGCTAAGTGTTCGTATCACTCTAGACAGTAAAATGGTTCCCTCATATGTATGGCTCCAAATGGAGAATGCTCAGGCTAAGCGTTTATACGGAGCCACCAGCATTTTGTCTGGGACTGGGTGTTTGATTCCTGTGATTTCTTTCCCCATTTGTAATGGCTTTTGACATTTTGGACAACGTATTTGAGGAAAAGAGATGCTTGGGGGCTAACAGCAAGCAGTTATTCAATATTCTAGGGGTTTTCTGCACATATAGATGCACTCATCTACACGTTTTTTTTGCTCAGTGGTTCATGGGGACCAGACACTAGGCAGTTTCAGTATAAAAACTTTATAACTCCAAGAACAAAGTAGTACACCACTACTTTACAGATACTGAAGAAAATTTGTGCCCCACTTGTGCATAAATTACTAGTTTGGGTACAGTGTGAGCAGTATTTAGTGTATAACCTTATGACTGAGACAAGGTCTGCTTGAAATAAAATATTTTCTTTTCCTCTGAGCCTTACATGTATTATGTTTTGTCTGAGCTGTCTGGGTGATGCCCACTTATTCTTACTGAGGCGTACTTTCGACCATGTCCCTGTGCTGTGCTGGAGCAGCATTTGCAAGATGTTCTTCTGAGTCTCATCAAAGTGATCTTTACACCCCCTTACTGAATATAGTGTGATCAATACTAACCTGCTGCTTTAACAAAAGTCACTAAGTTGGGAAAATATCAGAGATTATCAGGAAATTGGCAAGATCTGTATGGACTGGGAAGGACTGTTTTTCAGATACTCTCATGGATGTGGAAGTGGGGACTGAGCTACTGGAATGTCCAGTATCTGCTAAACACTTCGTTAGCACCAGCTTTTCTGATTAATCCTTGCAAAAAACTTAAGTTAGCCAACCAGCCCATGGTGCCCCTTCCCAACTGGAGATTTCGTAGGAGCCAGCCATTAATTACCAGAGGGCTGCTCAACTTCAGATCAAAAAAGTAGTTACCCAATGCACATGTACTCAGTAAATGCTCAGGCTTAGTGGCTATCATAACGCCCTGGGCTGGTGTTTCTGGGCATGCTAAATGCCAGTGTTAGGAAAAGATAGGGAAGATTAAGGAATGTAAGGATTAGTGGCACCGTAAGGGCTTTCTGTCCCTGGGCAATTGCCACTCTTCATTTTCACTGATATTAATAAATACAGCATGACCCAAGCAGCAGCACCCTAATAGCTTCGTTAAGTGGAAATCTGCTTGTTTCCTAAAAAAATACAGAAGAAACACATTTTAGCATATAGGTTAGAGTTCAGACTCTCATTTCATATTCCAGGACAATAGTTGCACTGTATGCTTTAACTTTTGCCTATGATGCTATGTTTACCAGTCTGATAAAGAGTCTGCTGCCAGGCTGGGGAATATTCCCTGGTAGCTCTTGAAAGCATAGACATTTTAAATGGACAGCAATTACAGTACTCGCACAGCCTGAGCTTTCTGTCCAGTAGAAAAGGGGTTAAAACTTAATAAGGATTGGGCAGGAGGAAGGGAAAAAAAAACCTAGGCAGAATGCCTCCTCACAGAGAAACAGAGAACAGTTAATTTGTGCTCCAAACTGCCAAGGACAGCAGAAAAAAAGCAACCAGTATAAATAATTAAAGCAGAGATTAGATAAATATTTGGGGAGGGGGTACTGTGATGGTGTAATTGCTAACGTTGAGAAGAGGTAGACTTCTGTGCTTTCTGGCCCCTTTTGTTCTAAGGTTTCCTACAGCCTATTACTTAGTAGCCTGCCACATGCCATCATTTTTAGGGTTTAAACCACATTTTTTTTAAAGCTTGCATAAGAATGAACTGTAGAACACAGGCTGGGATGTGACTCTGTTGTGCAATATGGCTTTATGATTCATTCATTTTCCCAGACTTTATTTCTCCAGAGCGGGTCCTGGGTTGGCATCTTGAGCCCTGCAAAGATCCACAGGGCTGAGTGGAAGGAATATAAATGCTTCACTGGAGCCAGACTCAGGCTGGGGCAGTTGCTGTCAATACACTGAAGTTGAAATACATTGACAGGGTGGTGGGGGAGGCGTTCTGCAGTGCTGCAGATCCCAGGAATACCTTATCTTGGGAGCAGAGCATTAGAATTTTTTTATACGTTCACCAACAAGGTTGTTTCTTGTTTCAGAGATAAACAGCTACAACCTCAGGTAACCAACAGAGCCTGGGTTTCATTGTTTAAAGGGGGAAAAACCCAAACATGTTTTAGTAACAAGGAGTAGATTCAGACATGAATATATATATAAAATACTTAAAGACTATAGGAAATTAAACTTGAAGCAAATCTTCAACAAATTAAAATATTTTTCTGTTGAAGGAAGGGGAAGCAAGCGAGCAACTTACATCGAAATATTAAATGTTCAGTGCATAATTTCTAACAAAGCTTTTCAAAATAAAGCTTTCATTAAAATACTCTTCGGAGCTCAGAAATACTTGCAAACACATCAAAGGGCACAAGAGCTCTATTAATTTATCAATTAAACCCCTTTGATTTTCCATGTCTATTTTCCTACGTTCGCATCCTTATCTTTCACCATATGAATTGGTAACCTTATAAAAACATCCCATGCCAATGCGGGGTGCTGCGCCCCGGCAGCTTCTGTGGGAATCTCGGGGTGCCAGCCGGTTGCCGGCGGTGCTCCCGCTCCCGCACCGCAGCCAGCCCGTGCGGCCAGCCCAGCCCGGCGCTCCTGGAGATGGGAAAAGGCAAGGTACCATATTTTATTTTATTTTTTTTTTTTTTTAGCAGACTGTAAATGATTCCTATTCTTTGCTCCACAGAACATCCGATGTGGTGCCCAATCGGCTGAGAAAGCTGCACAGACGTCAGTGTCTGTGCGTGTGTGTGTGTGTGTGCGCGTGTGCGTGTGTGCCTGCACAGCCAACTGCAGCTGGAACCTCCATTAGAGCAGCCCTATTGATTTCTGGTTCACACTGCAGTTAACAGGGCTAGAGTGCAGGGCGGGGAGGGGGGGAGAAAAAGGCAATGGGGGGAAAAAGATCCTAAAGGCTTAAAAACAGGAATTAACCGGAGGCACATCGGGGTGTATGTACATATGTACAGCACATACATGCTGGATTCCAGAGATATGCCACTGTGCTGTTTGCTTAAAGAACCCCACCAAACCCAACAACAAAAATCCCCAGGCAGAGCAGTCCCCACCCACACCTCACGAAACAGCAGTCTGCCCAGGTTTCAGATCTCGTGCGTGCACGGATAGATGTTTTCTCGATGCTGTTTTTGCACACCGAAGCTGTCCGCAAGATGTTTCTATTTCATCGAAGGACTACAGGAGATGCATGCTTTAAATGGCTCTTTCTCTATGCACGCACTTATCTGTTTGGGGAGGCGGGGGTGTGTGGGTGTGTGTGTGTGTGTGTGTGTGTGTGTGGTGGGGGGTGGTGGGGTGGTGTGTGTGCAAATACAGCTCAGATTCTGTCAAACGCGGTGCATGGAGAGCTCCAGGAAGTTGCTCTGCGTTTACTGGCAGTCATTTTCTCGTGATGCATAATGCACAAGGTGCCATTGCAAGCTGAGGTGTAAAAACGGGGGAAAAAAATGATGGTTGTGGTAGTGGCTGAGCTTTCCTCTTCCTTTGAGGTTTCTTTCCCCGCTAATATCTGGGAATAATTTATAGCTGCATGTTAATATGTTGTCTTGGTATTTCAGCACATCTGCGAAGAAAATCCCTGCAAAGCAAGTGTGTCTTTTCACAATCACTGCATGTCAGTCTGGCAAACTCTAGCTGTGAGCAGTGTACAAGGAAGGGGGGGGAACCCCCCAGCACCGTTATCTCTTTAGGGGGTGGGGGAAGGGGCGACGGTAATACCTTTAAAAAACCGAAAGGCGGTAAGCCATTATTAGCAAAAGCTATATTGAGCATGCCTGCCAGACAGGCAGCGCAGCTCAGCTCTAGTTCCGCCCAGACATGTGCCTTGCCATTTTCATTTTAATCAGTCTGCTCAGGATGGCTGCTGATTCATTTTGCGGGATGGCCCCCTGGGAGCCAAGGTGGAAGCCTGAGGCGAGCTGCTATTGCATCAATGCAGCACTCCACATCAGACACAGGGAGGGGAGGCAAGGCTTCGGCAGCAGATCGAGTTCAAAATACCAGCTTCGCTATTAAAAAACAAACCAGCATCCCCCTCCAACAAATAAAACCTCTGTGGAAATAATAAACAAAAAAAAAAAAAAAAAGGGAAAAACCCAACACCCCTCTCCCCGAATCATTAAATAAAACACAATTAGCAGAGTAAAATCTCTTCTGCTCCTTCCTTCCTCTTGTACCCTGGAATCGCTGGAGCTACCATTTCTTTTCACAGCTCCTCGTTTAAAAAGAAAAAGGACGCTCTCTATTTCTCTATTTACCTGATAACTAGCTGGGGGTGGGATACCTGATTTAGCTGGAGACTTTGATTTGTGGGATTGACAACCTTATTATGCAGTGAGCTTATTATTGATATTATTCTGCTCTCGGTTGCCATGACCACCTTGTGAGAGACATTCAATTTTCTCTCTTCCATCATCATTATCTATGAGGCCATCTGTTGTGGAAAATGAATTCAGCCTCATTTGCATGACTGATAAGCAAATTTTTTTTTATCTATTTAACAGAAGGTCATATGCCGGGGATTTGGAGCTGGTGAAAAAAAAAAAAAAGTGGAGGAAAAAAAAAAGGCATCTCGAGAGGATGAGTGGGAGTGCGTGCATTAGAGGATGTATGTGGAAGTAAAACAGATCCCTCAGGCCTGCTAGCCTATCCTACTGCATTTGTCATTCCTGCCAGGGCGACATTTTTTTCCCCCTAAGCTTCTGCACACTAAAGAGAGTGAGAGCTTTTTCCCTGCAGTCTTCTTCAAGCCCCCCCGATTTTTTTACTCAGTGTTGGTGGGTGTATTTTAATATATATATTTTTTTAATTCCCTGGAACATGGGGTATCTTTTCAGTGTTCAATGAAGAAAAAAGCAGCCTTTTCTGGGTCTCTGTGGTATGCTTCTTACTCCTCATCCTTTCAAAGTTGTAGTAAGCCAGGGTGTTTCTTAACCGTGCTGAAATGTCTTGCTTATGTTTAACTTGTAAATGGTTAACGGTGCAGGTGTGGGCTGTGTTTTGTGCAGGGTGGGGGTCGATTCTTGTAGCTAACTGGAAAGATTATTGTGATTTTTGCAGTCGTTCTGTAGCTTGTACTTAAATGTCCGTTGTTTGCTCTTTTCAAGTTCTTCTGGCAATACTGCTGTGCAGCCGAAATGATATTGGGCTGTAGAATAGCTGATGAAAAATCCTAAAGTGTGTGTTTACTACATGAACGCATAATGTTGCATGCATTAAGCATGTTGTTGTTTATATAAACTTGCTGCATGTTGGACGGTACTTGTTTGATATGGAGAACCGGGGACAAAAACTTCACAGATTGGAATGCTCAAGTCTCCTGACAGCCGAGTACAATTAAATAAAAGATTATAAGATACTATGTTTTTACACTAAAACAACGTTTAAACCAGTGGATTTGTACTTTAAAGGGGAACACTCATGTAAGAGTAGCATTTTGAAAGAACACTCTCTTAGATGTTTCGTATCCATGATAGTTTTTCTTCAAAAAGCTTTGTAAATAAGGGATGGTTAATTCAGTTAACTCTCTGAAAACATCATAGTCTGTACTTCAATTTTAAAATAGTTCAGATAAGTACGACTGTAGCACATGTACATTTAGTGCAAATTTGTTAGTCTTATTAATTTAGTGCTAAAAAGTAACTGAAGAGTGTAGGAGAAAACGACTTATGTTAGTAAAAAAGAAAAGACTTAGTCTCTTATTGGAGAGACATTGCACAGGTTTGCTCCTTTTATTTGTCACTAGCAAAGATTAAACTTAATGGAACAGAAGCATGCCATTTTCTTCTGAGTACTGAACAACGTGCACAGCCTTATCTCGGCAAAAAGGAGGTTTTCTTAAATGTTTGTTTTCTGCAGAAGCAGTGTGTGCATAGAAGTAGAGTTTTTACACGATAAATGCTTTGCACGGTTGACGATACTCCTTTTAAAGACAGGAAGGGAGATATGCAGTGGTCTCTTGCAAATAAATACATTTGGGTTTTATTTATAATCTACGGGGAATCTCTTTTTATATTTTGTACTTGCAACGGAGAAATGGTCGTGGGTGCTGAACGTCAGGTGGAGAGAAGTTTCACTTTTATTGAGGTCAGCTAGAGACCAGAGCTCTGACTTGTCTACATTGAGTAACTTACTCTAAATTACCTGGTTCAAATTCCTCTTTACTTGTTTTAGAGAACACTCTGCCACAGGCCTAGCATTAACTTGTCGCGGTAATCTATTGCTGGTGGCTGTTTAAGGGGTGCTCTCTTCTCCCACCCCCTCCGGTTCCAGAAGGAGTCTCTTTCTCGGAGCTTTTTAGGCAGGGGTAAGGTTGGAGACTCCTTTGGCATCGGCCATGTTTGTCACGCCCGTGGGAACGCGCGCCGGCAGTCAGGCGGCGGGGCCGGCAGCGCAGGGGAGCCGGGGGCCGGCAGCGCAGGGGAGCCGGCGGCGGGGCCGGCAGCGCAGGGGAGCCGGGGGCCGGCAGCGCAGGGGAGCCGGGGGCCGGCAGCGCAGGGGAGCCGGGGGCCGGCAGCGCAGGGGAGCCGGCGGCGGGGCCGGCAGCGCAGGGGAGCCGGGGGCCGGCAGCGCAGGGGAGCCGGGGGCCGGCAGCGCAGGGGAGCCGGCGGCGGGGCCGGCAGCGCAGGGGAGCCGGCGGCCGGGCCGGCAGCGCAGGGGAGCCGGCGGCGGGGCCGGGCTGCTGGCAGCGGCGCCCCCGGCCCCCCCCGGGCCCCGGCGGCCAGGACCGCACGCCGGGCGCTCGCAGGCGCCTGCAGCGCGCCGAGGCTGAGGGCCCCGCCGCATCCCCTCCCCCGCCCCGCACTTGACTTGTCGGCGTCTCCCGAAGGCTCGTGAATGAAAGCTGGCAAACTTCGGGAAAAGCCCAGCGGAGCGCACAGCCGGTTCCCTTCCCCTGCCCCCCGAAAGTTAATTACCGAGCTTGCCTGGATGCCTCCTTGCCACCCTGGCATTTGACTGCTGCTAATTCGCTGATTAATCTCATTAACGTGATTATAGCCGGATTTGGAGCTGGCTGCCATTGTTCGGCGGACAGCGCTATTCAGCCCCGCCGCCTGCCGCCCCCTCAGCGCGGCGGTGCTCGTCCCGCGGCGGCGGGGCCGGGCCGGGCCGGGCCGGGCGGCGGGGAGCGGCGGGGAGCGGCGGGGCGCGGCGGCAGCTTCAGCACCGGGAGCTGTCCGTGGCCGGCCGGCCTTGCCGCCCGCTCGGCGGCTCCCGGCGCCCAGCGGCTCGGCTCCTCGGGGGCAGAGCGGGGCAGGCTTCGCGCCTTCGAACGGGGCGGTGGGAAGGCGGCTGTGGCGAAGCACCGCACCTCCGCCTTTGAGGACTTCTTCCTTTCTTCCAAAAGCTGCCTCCGCGTGCATTTTGTTTTCCCGGAGAGATCCACGGGGCAGCGTAGTTGAAACAGCACTTCCCTGCAGCCGTGCGGTGTAACTCAGAAGGCGAGGGACATTACAGGTGTTGCCATACTCAGCCAGACTTCCTCCTCCTAGTAAAAGAGCGCTTTGTTGAGCTAAGTGCTTTCATTTATCTTCTTTTTGTGCGAATAAACAACGTATTCGGCTCACCACCTCAAAATTACGTTTGCCCTCACCAGCACTACTGTGCCTAGGGTCTTTCCTGCGTTTGCACTGCAAATCCCCGTTTTCCGGAGTTTCACAATAGGAAGCATTTTATTGATTGAAACTTGATCTGGAAGATCTTTTTAAGGTTTCATTAGACATGCAAGTGACTTTTGCGGTCTTCAGTCGCAACAGTATTTTATATTCAAGTTTGCGGGTTAGCCGGTTTTAAATCAGACTAGGAATAACTTCCTTAAAGTAAGGCCCTTCACATAGCATTAGGGCCTGGTCTGCTCTGCCCTATTTGGCATTTTGGCTTTTATTATCTAGAAGTTACATTGTTATCATTTAATAACTGCCAATTGCACATGCGCAGTAACTTTTTTTTTTTTTAAATATCTTCTCTTTCATTTGTATTCTTTATGAGCATGACACTGTACTGGAAACTGAAGCCACACATTAAACTCTATTGTGTGAAGGATTTGCCAGGATGAGCAGTGAACTCCTGCAAATCACTAAATTAAAAATACTTTTAACACAAAGTGTCCTGCTGAGGAAAAGGTGGGATCTGCTAAAGAACACACTACCTTTTAAAAGATTTGAGTATAGTAAATGTCAGTGAAACCTCTGCAGCCATTGCAATCTATGGATAAATAATAATTTACGTTCAAAACTGACGAAGTGCACTGAAACGGGAAAAGTCTCTTGCTTTTTTTTCACTATACGTTTGACTTTCACGTAGTTTTTCAGCCACTGACACCATATTCTTAATAGGGTTTCCTATTTTCTTTTCATTTCCTTTTCTTCTCATTTCTTTCCCACCCAAAATCAAAAGCCCAGTGAGTAAAGTATTGTCTCCTTAACTGCTCTAGAGAACTATACGTTTAAAGGATGTATAAAATAGGACTGTATAGGAACAGGTTTTAACAGTGACAGCCACAATATGCAGGCCAATTAAGGCTGCTCGTTAGCGGGTATATTCTTGTAATACTCCTGTCAAGCTGAAATTGTACTCCCTTATTGACAGTAGTGGGTTCGTCTGATGCTTGAATTCTGCTTTCTGTGTTCGTCTAACGTTTCAAGTCTCGTTAGAAACTGCTATCAGCGAGAAAGTAAAAGAAAGGGAAGGTTTTCAAGCATACTTTACCTGAAATTTGCTAACCTGGCTAACTTAACCTTCAGGAAAAATACTGTGCTCTCATTAACGCTGCTTAAACATGACCTGCATCTCCTTTCCCCCATGGATAATGCGCGTTGACGAGACACAAGCTGGGGGAGGGAGAACCCAACCCACGACATTAAACCCATACCCTAACGTCTTATGGAGGATAATTAGGCCAATGAATCACCAGTCTCCCAAATTTTTTTTCACGCTGGTCTTTTTGTCAATGTTTCTAATTTATGCAGTGTGTGTGTCGTGTGTGTGTGTCGTGTCCCTCCCCCCCGCCCGGTAACTCTCACCAGTGCAGGATTTGTGTACATTCTGCCCCGATTACAGCAAGTATTGGTTCTGCCTTCAGTGGGAGAAGCACCGGGCCACTTCTTTGTGTCACCCCCAAGGCTGGACAAGGTGCTGAGGGTTTTTTTTTCCCCAGCTAAATCGCCTTCAAAAAGTTTGAAAACACCTCCCATGATATGCGTGCCACGTAGTCGCCTTGGCTATCTTACTGAGGCTAGCCAGGACCGAACACAGGGAGGTGAGCAGGGGGAAAAGACAAGCCTCGATTTCTGAAGCGCGAGTACCGTTATCCAGAGATGCTGCACGCAAACCTCGCCTTAGAAAACGAGGGGACCCCTCTGCAGGGGTGCAGGCACCCCGGTACGCGTACGGGGCCCCCTGGTCGCCAGCTCTGCCCGCGCTTCTCAGGCTGCATCGACTGGGGTGGAAAAAACCCGCCCCGCCATGCCCTCGGCCGCCCCCCCCCCCCGCGGGCCCGCGCCCCGCCCCGCCCCCCCCCCCCCCCCCGCGGCCCGGCCGCGCCTCGGCCCCGGGCAGCTCCGCGGCTGCGGGCAGGTGTGAGCAGAGACGGCGGGGAAGCGTTAAGGGGGGGGGAAACCCCAACCAAGGCAGGAGCGAGGTAGAGATGGGGGGCGGGGGAAGAGACACGTAAGTCCTTTTTTTGCTTTCTGAGGGAAACACTGCGTTTTCCACCGAAAGCGTGGAAGTCGCGAGGGCTCTGCTATTGTTAGCCCCTTGCCCAGCAGGGACTCTCCTCTGAACCCCTGTGGCAAACTGCCCCCCCCCCCCCCCCCCCCCGGCCATCGGAGCGCGGCTGTGGAGCTGCTGTGGTGGCGCGGGGTGCCACGGGCGGGTGCGCGGAGCCTCGCCTTCCCTTCAGCCCGCAGTGAGATTCCCGGCAAGGCTGGATGGGGCGGGAAGGGCCACCTCACCGCGACCGACATGTCGGGGCTCCACGCGTCAGGCAGCGGGCTTGAGGGGTTCCCTCCCGGGGCTGGAGGAGGGTGTTCCGTCTGACTTTGGGGTCGGTCTCCCCCGCCTCAGTGGCGGCCGGCAGGCTCTGCCCGCAGCGAGCATCACCGCGCAGGGCGAGCGGCGGCGGGGCGGGCGGGCGGGGTGCGGGGCGGCGGCGGCTGCAGCAGCACAATGGCAATAAGGAGGGCGAGGAAACCGGCGGGCGTAGGGGCTGTACGTGTGCGCTGGCCAGGGTCCTCGCCGCACGAAACGCAGCCCGCCCTGCGGGGACGGACGCTGAGGGCGGGCTTCTGCGGGGCAGCGGCGGGGAGGCGGCGGGAGGCGCGGCGGCGCCCGGGGCAGGGGCCGGGGCTGAGCCCGCGGGGGCGTGCGGAGCCCTGCCAGCGCGGGGGGGGGGGGGGGTGCCGCCGCCTCCGCGTAAAGATCACAGCCTGTCACGCTGCTACCGAAATGACATTTCGGGGACGGGTTTAAACGAAGCGACTCCCCGCTGGCAAGCCGCTCCCGTCGCAGGGGCATCCGGCTGCCCGGGGGCGAGCCCCGCAGGGAGGCTGCCCGGGGGCGGGCGCACGCCGGCGGAAAGCCTCTGCAACAGCGTTGCAGGGCGGTGCGGTGCCTCTGCCCGGTTATTGTCCGTGCGACACGTTTGGCAGCGCGGGCCCTGGCTAAGCGGAGGCAGCGAGAGCCGCAGACTCCACGCCAAATTGCTGGGGAAAGCGCTGCTAAGGGGCACAGGCAGATGTGGCCCTGGTTGCGTGCGAGCCCTTGTGTACGTTTGGGCTGCTGATCGCAGGGAGTTGAGCGGCGCCAAGCCGCTCGTGGGGGAAGGCCGCCTCATCTTCTCCTCTGGAAACAGAGCGTCTCTTTTGTTTCAAAGGGGAGAAGATGGTGTGAGGCGGTAAAATAAGCGAGGCTTCAGCAGTCCAGCTGGAGCGGTGCCCCAGCGGCCAAGCAGTGGTGGGTTTCAGGCGTTATTTCCTTCCAGAGGTACATTTAGAGGCCTGATTATTGGGGTTTTGCCTTTTCGTTCCCTTTGGGGGGGTGCTCTGTAGCGGAGACACCATTTCACGCCAGCAGCAGCGGCAGGGGAGTACTTTCGGCCCCCCCCCCCCCCCCCCCCCCCCCGGGCGGCTGCGGCGCTTCGGCGTTCCCCGCTCTTCGGCGGAATACAGCGCCGGCGCGGCGCCCCCCGCCGCCGGGGAGCCCGTCCCGGGGTGCCGGGGAGGGCGCCGAGCGCGGCCCGGCCCTGCCCTGCCCGCCTCCTGCCGCGCCGGCGGGGGCTGGGCCTGCGCGGCCGCGGCGGGCAGCTGCAGCCGCGGCGCGGGCGGGAGCCGGTGCGCGCCGCGCTGCCGAGGGGACGCGGGCTGAGGCGGGGTAAGTCGGCGATCTGCTGGGGAGCTGCTGCGGCGGTGCGGCCTCGGAGGGAGCTCGGGCTGGATGCGTGCTGCGCTGCCGGGGCTGCCTGCGGCCCCTCGCCTCTCCGCTGCTCTTAAATGGAGGTTACAGCTCATCCGTCAGCCACAGAGCTGCACGCATGCCCATCTTCGCAGCCTTCGGTGGTGGCAACTTATTAATTTCTGCCTTCGACTTCAGGCCCGTTGGTTTCCTGTCTGAAAGCATTATTACTTTTGTCCATGTGGCAAAATAATTAGCATACAGATGAGAAGGGACCCTGCCTCTGAGCCTCAGTCGCAGGAGAAGATGTGCAGTGGAAAGTTGATTGGATGAATGGAGAACAAATGGTGGGCGTTCAAAAGCATTAGGAGAGTTTTGTTGTCGTGGAGCAGGTTTGTCAGTTTTCTGGGTGAATCTCGTAAGATGGAAGGCAGGGTGGCTGGTGCCGAGACGACTGCTTGACAGCCTGTGGCCTACTTGGAGGTGCACGTTTGGACTGCATGCGTAGATAATTCATTTGGACTACTTTGTTTTGCAATTCTACGACTTTTCTCTTTGCTATTCCCTCCAGGTAAATATGTCCTTTTATCGCCGTTGTTGTTTGCAGGGCACTTTGCTGTTGTTCACAAAGTGATGGAAAGTTCAACTCTCTGGGCAGTTAACAAAAGAATAGCCGGGTTTTGTACTTCTCCTCTTCGCCCACCCCAGCTCCTCAACACCTCCTGCGCCCAGAGCTGGGGGAGGCTGAGCAGCTCGGGGCCCGATCCTGCTCTCCCTGAAGTCAGCGGGGACTTTGACATTGCTTCCAGTGAAAGCGGGATCGAGCTCTCAGTGGTTGCTGTTTTAATAACGACTGCTAGAAATGTCAGGTTTCTGCTCCCTATTTTCTAGAACAATGTGGGCAGACCTGTAAGATCAGCAGCTACTGTTTCAATGAAAGCCCAGATGTGATTAGTTTTGATTGGTGTGGTATGGCATTTTCTTGGCTGAAAGGGAAAAAAAATGCTTATTTAACACAAACTCACTAGTAATGCTAAAAACTGAAGTTATTGATTGACAAATTACTAGTGATTCTCTCAGCCCCAATATCTCCGTTATATATGTGTCCTTATAAAGGCGCCTTTACTGAAAGGAGAAAACAAAAGAAGAAAACAAACAAGCTATCTTTGAATTACATATTTTTTTGCCAGATAATAACACTGAGTCAGACTGGAATCTCACTTCTCGAACAGAGCATCCATTGATAGGCATTTCTTATATAATTCTGATGCTGTGTATAAAATATGGGGGGCTTTAATGTTTAGTTATATTTGCTTTCTTTTCGTGTAGTCGTTTAGGAATATTTTTATCCAATTTTAATGATTCTTAATCTCCTTAAAAATGGTGATTTTCATTTTAACTGACCTAATTTTGAAACTGCAGTTAAGGTTGAGGTTAAGTAGAAATTATTATCCTTTAATTGTCTTTACATAGTTCTTGTGACTATTGTAGAACAGTTAATGAATGATTTGCTTTAATTTGAGAGATGTGGGGGTTTTTGTTACCTTTAATTATGTTGTTTTGGAGAACAACAGCATACAGTTTCGAACGATGTTTAGTTTTTACCTCTCTCCTTTTTTTTTCCAATTGACATTTCAGTTTTGTGTAATAGTTTATTTTCAGAAATTAACAGATAAAAGTCTTTGTCATATCACTCTGCAAACAAACAACAAAAAAATATTGGAACAAACTGTTAACCCTTAGTAGGCAGTTAGCAGGTACTCCTGATGATTTATCAAGGTTCTTCAAGTTTGGAATGATAAGGTTAAACTTGGTGGTGTAGTCTGGTGAATATATGTGTTTATACTTGTTTGCAATATGACACATTTAAAAAACAATTGTTATGGCAACATAACACTCTTAACATTAGAGATACAGAGTGATGTAAGACTGTATGCAATAAACCAGGATTTTTCACTGGGAAAAAAGTAATTATATTTTTTTAAAAACTACATTGATTTATCAAGTGAAACAAAGAGAAGAGTAAATTACTACAATGAGTAAATGCAGAATTTGGTACATTTTAAACTAACCTAAGAGTAGATTAAATTTTGTATGCATTTTACAGCCTGAACTTTCTGGAGAGTGAATGTTCTCCCCCCCATTATTTTAATCAACAAGAGCAATAGTTAAATTCTAAACACTTGCAGTGGTTTCTTTGTTTTAGATTCTAATACCTAGTTATATGCCCACATTTTCAAAAAGGGCATCAATTTTATCGTACTAGTTCTTAGTTCATAGTATGACTTTGTTGTTTTACTCTACAATCTTGTATCTTACATATTATAGAATTGAGCAACTGTGTGTTTGGAGACAAAGACAATTAAGAAAGAAGAGGAGCTACTTCATTGTATTCAGAGGTGTATTATTTCTCCAGATTTGTTAAGGACCATTTCTGAGGGTCTCTTTTTTCCTGTTCTTTTCTATTTTTTTTTTTTAATTTTTGTGTTGAGGAGATCAGTAAGATATGCAAAGGAGTATTTTGATTACATACACATACATGCATACACATATGCGGCAATTTATTATCTAAGCATAGAAACTTTGCCATATGAATGGCAAAAAAGGTACTGTTTTGAAAACTGTTCTTCTGCACCAGTCAGGCTTTTACATGGACTCCAACAGAATGAAAAGATAATTCCCATCCATCAGCATTTCCATGGGAAATCAGCATATGCGTTTCTTTTTTAAGTGCATTGCACAAGCACATTTATAGGACAAAGTTCTCTGTGTTAGAACCTATTTCTTGACCAACTCTGAGCACAGTCATTGTTTTGTTGAGAGATTCAGTGGTGGAAAAGTACTTTGATATTAAATACATGTACAACACTGAATATCCTTATAGAAATACTGAATTTAATATCAGTTTGCCTGAACTTGATAAATGTTTGCATCATGTTGATCAACTTTCAATAAAGATGCGAAGTTCTTGATAGTATAGTACCAGAAAACTTTATGGCTGTAGATTACTTACTGACCTTTTCTTTCTCATAATAGGAGTGATGAGAAATCCTAGTAAGATTATCAGTGATGTTTTAAACAGAAGTGAAGCCAGATTTCTATGGAACGAAAATGGGTGCAGACCAAATAGCATCATCTTCTCCACATATCCTAGATTAAAAAGTCACAAGGAGAGCAAATCAAAGCTTTTGTAGGCTGTTGACAAAGATTATCTCTTTAGAATACTTCACAGTATTTTGCTTTGATTAGAACCACTGTGCCTATTTTAGCCATAGAGGAAAAAGCAGCAGAATGTAATGAGACTGAAATGAAGGGGGGAACGTCTTGTGTTGGGAGGGGGAGTAGGATGTGGAGACAGACAGACAAAAACCGGAATAGGATTTTTGATCCCTTAAAAGGGATCATACTTTTAGTCAGGAAAACAGTAAACATCATTATTAGATCAGATTTAAAATCTAATCTCAGATCAGATTTGCAGTGTAGATACGAGTTGAGTGTATTTGCACTGAAGCTGCAGATGTGGAACACAGTCGTCAAGTAACGAAACTAGCCAACTTGGTTGTGGAAATAACCAAGGCTGCAGGGCGCCCCACAGAGATCCATCAAATCAGGTCTGGTATAGAACTGTCTGGTAGGCTGTAAACATTAAGAAATCAATGTTGCGTCTGCCAGCAGACCCTTTGGTTTGCTGAAACTCCCACCAGCCTAATGGATTTGGGCAATTGGTTTCAGAAACCAGTTCCCTTCAGGATAAATTTTATGTATCTTGAGGGTCTATCATAACCAAATTGATTATAGCTCTGCACCAGGCAAACTCATAAACATCTGTAAGATCACAGATTTTCAACCAAACCAGCACCGGGGTCTATTATTTTTTGAAGTATTAAAAGTCTATATCTCTCACACTTATGTCAGCATGGCATTTTTTAATCAGGAAGTTGATTAAAAAGGGCACGGTATACTATAGATGTATGTTTACTTGGCATAACTTCAGCTGTTTCAGTCTGAATCTGGCAAGTGCTGTCCATCACTAGGTGCAGTGGCGAAGAGAATCAGTGCAAAGCAGCAATTTAAAAAAAATTATTTCTATGACAGGTTTTAAGAAGGCTGCTGTTTTGTTCCTACTTTGCATGAGCCTGCTCCTGACTCCAGAGGAAAGACAGCAATGAGCTTTGCATTCAGGCCTGTAGTATCTTTTTATAGAGTGGTAGGCCAAACATATTTCTCATGTGGCTCCAGTAAAATCAAAAGAAAACATCTTCTCACTTTCTCATGTTTTTGTAATTAATAAGACTAGTTACAGACAGAATGTAAGGGAGAGTATAGTAACCATTCAAAAGAGTCTTTAGACGGCTCACTGAATGGCTAATTTTTTCCATTCTCTCTGGTGATGTTTCACTCGCCCACCCCCACCCCCCCCCAATAGAAATGTGGTACTTACTTGAAAGATGTAATGCCACAATGTTTATATTACATATCAATAGCTTGCTTTATTTTTCCAAGGGAAATTCCCTTTTCTCCTCCTGTCTCTAGCCAATACAGGAGGATATTACCAAGGGAATAAAATTTTATGCCTAATTTTAGTGTTCCTCTGCCTAATGTGGTGTGAATAAGTGCCATGTTACAGCATTTAACCTAGTCCGTCTTTGTCACTTCCTGAACAGTTCCTCGGTTCAAATAAAATAGCCAAAATGCAGAAAGAGAAGATATGCAAGGTTTGTTATGAGGATAAACCGTAGGGACTGCTTGTTCTTTCTCTTGGAGTAGATGCTCTGGCATTCCTTCCAGTGCTGCAGCAGGGCATTCTCTCGCGTAAGGAATACCCTTGAAAGGGGTTCCCCAGGCCTCTTGTGATACTGTGAGTCAGTGGCTCAGCCCTTTATCTCTTATCTCCTTCCCCAGAATTAGTTGTTAAATCAAATGTCTTAATTTTCTGAATTTCTGAGTAGGGTATGCCAGTCCAGCTTCTAAATAAGCACTGGCAATTTGTTTTAGTAACATTTTCAGAGATACTAGCAATTCCTCTGTTGTCTGAAGAGGGAAAGGCCCATGTTTAAATATGAAACTATGTTTATAATAACTTTGTTATAACACAGCATTGTGGCTGTCATGTCTCATGATAAATATTCAGGATTGTTTTTTGGGTATGTGCATATTTAGGAAGAAATGAAACTGTTGTGTCATAGAAAATAATAAGGTTGAGTGCAGAGCTTTTTATTTTCCGTGTATCTTTATAGTGCTCTTGGTATGTCAAAGACAAGTTGTTCCGAATTCAGAATGGTATTTCTGCAGTGTCTTGGTTATGCAGCATAGTTTGACTGACTTAAAAATCCACAAAAACAAACTCTTTGGGCTTGGAGTTGACACTACAGGGTAATGCTTGTGTTTTTTCAGCACGTGCACACACAAAGTCCGTTCCCAGTCTTGCTAGGAAACACCCAGAGTTTATCCAGGTCAAGTTATCCTATCTTCACACATAGAAAAAGTTGTCTGTTCCAGTAGTGGTAAGATGCCTGCACAGGTGGTGTGTTATTACTAAGAGAAACAAACTTACTCAGTTCATCAAGAATTTCATAATCCTCTGACCCTTTGGCTGTGACCATTCTGCTCCCAATCTCAAACTCCAGTTTCCCTCAAACTCCAGATTTCATCACTTTCAGTGATGAAAAAACATTTTTCTCAACCTTTTAAAACACTCTGCATGTTTGGATCTACCTGAGCTTAAGGGCATTACTCTGTGAAGTTACTGGACCTCCGTATTCCAGGAAAGTAGCATACTTCAGTCCTTAGGGATAATAGGCGCAGGCCAGGCTGCAGCATTCTCACAAGAACTAAGGTGATCTTTGGACATTGCAAGTAAAAGACGCAGAGGCTGTGATGAGAGGAATGAGTAACAATGTCACGGCAGGGAAAAAGAATCAAATGTTCAACTAAAAGGAAGCTACCAGTGGAAAAGCTGAGGTCCTATTGACCAGTATGCAGAATTTGATGCGGAAGAAAATTAGAACTCCATGAGCATTGGACATATAACCTCAAAAAACAAATGAAAAAGAACCTCAGAAATGAATATGGACAACAAGCTTGTTGAGAAGGGGTACACAGAGGAGTCAGGAGGCGTACTTGGATGGAAGTCAGGAGTACTTCATGAACCCTAAGACCATCTGGAAAAGCAAAGGAAGCTCAGGTAGGTTTATTCACATATGCTACTTCTGCTAGTCTGTTTTTGCCTTTTTTTTTTTTAAACTTTCTTTCACAGTCCTAAGAACTCATCCATTCTCTTCAGTTCCTCCAGCCCTCTCTTAGAGTAGTATCTAATTATAAGGGGACAGGGAACAAAGAAAATGCCTTTCAAATAGCCAGTTTATTTTAACAACACTCCTATATGCACTGTCAATCATAAGTTTAAAAAAAAAAGATAGAATAGTCCACACCCAGTATTCATAAATGTGTGCTAAATAGACATAAATGTATGTGGACATGTAGAATTTCTGTGACCAAATATCAATTCTTTGCATGCAGGGGCAAAACCAGTGGCACTGAAACAGGTACCTTAGTATGCCATTAAACCAGATGGGAAACGTAAGACTGTTTGCAAGCAGTCTTGTAACGGGTCGCCAAATCTGTGTTTTCTGTGAATAGAATGTAGACATGTAGTATGAACCTCCATACATGCAGTTCCTTGCTTTCTGAGAGGAAACCAAATTCAAAACATTTAAACATTTATTTTTTATTCAGGGAAAGAAAGTAGAAACATTTTGTTGTTGGTTCAGAGAACCTGCTCACTGAATTAAACAATAGCAGCTATCCATTTCCATTCGTAGATTTTCAGGTTGATCTTTGCATGAACATCCCCTTTTACCTTCAGGACACTGTCAGTGTTTTTCGGCATGTATTCTTCAAACTTTGAGAGTGAGTGTCTAGGGAGGCCTGTTTTACTTTTCCTTTTTCAGTGTGTTACTGCCTCACCTTTATCAGCTCTGGAGAAGTGCTTGTTGCAAAAAGGCTGGTATCATGTCTGGGTGAACTCCAGCTGCTCTGAAGAACCTTCTCAGGGGTCTCTGCACTTTATGAACAGTTCATTGTCTGTTCAGTCATAGTTACTGCCATGTTTTTACAGCTGGTATATGTAGCAGTCCATATCCTGTATGCCAGCTCTTCAAAAGGTGATACACTTAAAGTAGCCATCATTGACGGACTTTCTGAACTGCCCACCACGAGGCTGACCCATTTCATATTGTGAGAAAAAATATGTATGGCAAAAGGATGGAGATTTTTATCTATGATCTTTCCAATCTAACATGCCTTTTTTTGTTTTGTTGTTGCTTATCAGTGACCTTGGCTGAGAAGGAGCAGATGATGATTAGAAGAAAGAAAAGAAAGAAAAGGGTAGATCTTTTCCATAGGTCTGTTTGACCTTTGTGACACAACAGACTGGAGAAAAGGCACACTTGAACAGTATACCTTGAAGACCAACCACTCTGATTTAGCAAATCTGGGCACTGCAAAGCAATGAGGAACAAAACACCCAGTCATTTCATTGCAGCAGCCACTGTGCTTCATAGACAGCTCTGCGGAGCAGGTCTCATCCCATATACCTTCTTACTTTACCTCCTACCTGCCCAAGAGCCAGCACAGATTGCCACAGTGTTAATTCCAGCCAACTCCAGTGGAAAATAAGGGCATATGACAAGAGTGCACATATGTTAATGACTCATGCACACTGCACTTCTTATTTGTCATTTTATATGTTGTTTGTTACAGTTAATAAATTTTTATTTTGTGAAAACTGTGATGTATTTGCTCTGTTTAAAAAACTGATATGCAACACCCTTTTCCTATACCTGCACTTCTTGCCAAATTCAGTAAAATGTGGTTAACTTGAAATTCATTTTTTAGCAGTCATAAGTATAGCTTACTCAAAGAGCCGAACAAGCAGATTCAAAGCAGTGCTGCCAATAACACATATCAGAGTATGCTTCTGAGGCTTCCAGAAATTGTATTCAGATTGACTCCTATAATTGCTCTTTTGTGTTCAGAATCACCAGTCTTTCTGCTCTCACTGAAAGAATCTTCATTTTTGTTTTGAGAGGCATTTTTAATTTTGCAAATATACATCAGAAGCCACTGAACAATTCCTATATCTTTGTTTCCAGGTGCCAGGTAAATCACTTCAGGAACTAGGAAAGAAAAGATAGAGCAGCTTTTTGAAAATTACAGTTAATAAAGTAACTGTATCTTTATAAATATTGTGGTCTAGAAAACTGTCTTTGCATTACTGCGTTGCAAAAGGATTCCTAAAAATGTGAGCTTTACATAGATTTCATAATTGCACAGAAATTAGCAAGCCATCATCACTTCATGCAACTATGCAAAAGTCTCACGTTTATGTACTTGGAAGTTAAGAGAAGTGGAAATGGGATACCTTGCTTACTAATTTTCTTGCTTTCCTATACTTTGCAAGAGTCGCAGTTCTTACACGTTTATAATAATCATATTCGCTATAGATTTCTCAACACCAAGTTGCTAACCACTGGTAGCATCAGGGTTTACAGGTTCCTAGAGCCAGTACGCTGCTAGTTTCTCAGGGTATAAATGCTTTTGATTTGAGGCATTTCCATTGAAAGGTTGATATAAACTCAGCACACAATTACAGGAATTAGGATGACAATCTCCTGTATCTAAAAGCTTTGCTTCTGCTATTGACCATGCTAGATTTACACCACAGTTGTTCCAAGGGCTATATATCATGAGTCTTACTGTGTTTAACCAGTTGGGGAATACTTGCACTTCATGGCGAGTTTTATTTTCTGCCTCCATCATCTACTTCTCAATTTTCTTTCTTTCTTGAAAAATCTGCTGATAAAATTGAAGCTCTGCACATGCAGGGAAAACAGGTACTACCCTATGAAAGAGACATAAGAACTCCATTGATTTGCTCCCTGTATGTTTCTGATGTCATTATAGACTGCGTATGGAAAACTGGAAGCATGAAAACGGAGAAATGAAGGAAGAACCAGAGGCTCTCAAAAAAAAAAAAAAACAAACCAGACCCACAAAGAAAACAGGAATTGGGGGAAGCTGAGCCTAAACTCTTAAAATTCTTTAGACACAGTTCTGGGGTCCCACAGTGCATTGCCAAGTATTTCCCCCCAAAATGTCTGCAAATTGCATTAACTGACCCAAATTCCAAAATATTTCTGTCTAGTAGAGTAATTAATTTATGGAGAACACGGTATTTGTATGGGCCCTCATAAGTGCCTCTGTAGAGTTCAAGGAGTGTCTGGACGACGTTCTTAGTCATATGATTTGGTTTTAGGTAGCCCTGAGAGGAGCAGGGAGTTGGACTTGATGATCCTTATGGGTCCCTTCCAGCTTCAGATATTCTGTGATTCTGTGATTCAAGATAGCATGAGTCTTAGACAAACTGCATTCCCAAGAGCTGTTGAGTGGCACAGCTGTTACTGGACAAGGTTTCTAATGTAGGCTGGACTTTAAAATAATTGGCTATAAGAGAGATAAAGGCCTTTTCTTACTCATGCGTAATAAGTACTTTGATGTAAGGATGCAAGCAAATCAGGAGATTGTACCTGTCCCTCGTTTCGGCCAGCTGAGGGATGAAGAGAAAGAAATTTGAGGACTGGAAACTGAGAAAGCTAAATGAGTAGCTTTCCTGACAAATTTGTCGTTGATATATGTTATGACTTTTCATATATGAGAAATACAGATTTCAGATCATAGCTTATCAATTTTAAAGAAGAAATTTTGACCTCACTGTTAACTGTAACCCTAAAATGACTAAAAATGTCTCAGTTAGTGTTCACACATACACTTAACTATTATTTTTCTGCTGAAACATCAAAATGTTAGAGCCATGGTAACAGCAAAAAGAATTTGCCAGACAGCTATATTAGTACAAGGAGACAATACATTTGCATGGCTACATTTACAGAGCCAGTGGTCTAACCCTGTTCCACTGAAGTCATTCAGAATTTCTTCAGGGGAAGAATACATTTTGTATTAGTTTCTAGGTTTTTTCAGCTGTTAACTTACTTTTCCAGTGTGGCTTTCAAAGCAATTCAATTTAAAATATAATTATTAACCCATGCTTTATCAGTTGAATTCTTGATTACTTTATCATTTTGCCCAAAGGTCTGAATACTAAATTTGAGTTTGGCATGTCATTGCTGTAAGTAGTTTCTTGATCAACCATTACCTTGGTTGTGGTAAGCTTAAAAATAATCTTCCCCAAGAGGTATCACACTCATGACATAAGCCAAGAAGTATTTTACTGTCCTCTCGAGAGGCAGGTTGCTGCACCTGTTTACAGGTAGCCTGAAACACTAATGATCAAAACAGTATCAAACTGAAAGACATAGGATATCTATCTGTATTAATCAACCCTTCTCTTTACTAAGCAGTGTATAGCTGATACATTCATACTTGTTTGTGGTAAGATCCTGACTGCTTCTGGAAAATAATCTTTTAAAGATATTCAGCTGTTGCCTCTTCTTCTTCATCTTCCTTGAAGCATTTTGCTGCCTTGAACCGTGCACAAAGATTTTACTGACATAATTAAAGAAATCTGCATGCAAATGAAGAGTATACAACTGCTTTAAGTACATAAACTCTTATATGCATCATACAAGACAACAGACAAGTTTGAATGCATTGCTGCAAATCTTGAGAACCAGCTACATTATATATTAATAATTGCAGATGTCTGCCAGGAACATTGGGAGGAATCTTATCCTTTAGAAAACAAGATATCTGTTTATAGACAGAACATAGCAGAATAAAATCCTGATTCTTGTATGACATACTCACCTGGGTGCTCATATTGAATTTCATAGGTCTATTCATCTCCTGCTTATAGGTTAAACTTAAATGTTTACAGAATTAGGGCCTAAGCATGTGAGTCAGAGATCAAGTTCACTACTTAAATGGAGTTTTGAGACAAAATGAACTGCAGATTCACTAAAACTGGAGAACTTTTGAGTTCTTGTTATAAAAAAACTGTAAGTAGGACAATAATGGAAAAAAAAATCACAATATTTCTCCTTCCAGAATGAAACAGGTTTTTTTTCTATTAGAAATGGCTTTTTAGTACTTCCTTAACTTGTGTTACAAAATAAACTACAATTAAATCCAAAATACTTTTGGTTAAATAAAATGATCCAGTTGAACTCACATGACTTTACTACTGTTTGATTTGGCCAACATCTCATTTTAAATTAACAAGAATGAGTAAGTTAACCTCATATGTCAAAATTTTTCTGGAGCTGAAACTGGAAAGATGTACGTGGTACCATCTCCTACAAGTTTACTTAGTTCATCAGGACTGAGATCCGCACATCCCTAAATTCTGCCTAAGCGGCTTGTTTTTCCAAGCGATCAGCAGGCGCTGCTTGAAAGCATCATGCCTCTGGTTAGGAGATGTGGGAGGAAGGGGATTCTCTCAACATTAGGCATCTGCATTTGGGCCTGCATGGTCAAAAATTGTTTTCCACAAAATAACTGTAATCACTTGAAGTTCGTTTACAGTTGTAGAGATTCCTGGTTTGTCACTGTATGGCAGAGATATAGAAAATAGATTTGGATATACCTCATTGCTTGTGTAATATTGTGCAACTTCTTTTGTCTTATGAAATGCATTAGCAAATTATGGATAGCTTTGCATACAAATTAGCTGTACACTGCTTTGCAGTAGACTGTTATCCTGATCCTTCTGCCCCTTTTGCCATTTGTTAGATCTTAGTAACAGTGATTGCATCTTTTCTAATACAAAAGACATTTTGCAAATTAACAGTGTGGCATGAGAGCAGATCTGCAAGTGTTACCACTAGCATTTCTAACCCAGGCTACTCACTAATTTCAGAGGCTTTTCTCTTTAAACCATTACTATGGGCCAACAAGAAAAAGAAAGGAGGGAAAATAAGAACTGGTTCCCCTTGATGGTGGTAAATAGTATGATGTTGTTTTTTAGATCTGTGACAGATGCTACTGCTTGAAGGGATATCAGTTTGATGGTACCACCTGAGAAGTAGTCTGAAAAACAGTAACAGAAGTAAAGGTGTTAGATGAGTCTTTACTAGCCTTTGCCTGGTGAACTGGGTGGAGGGGTGTGAGTCCTTTCTCATTCCACTTAATCAGTTTTCTCTCTTTGCTGTCATCTACTTATTTGTCAATAAGCCAGTAAGAGTATGTCTCCATCAAAATGGTCAAGTACGGGTGCAGTGTGTGCAAATATACCCAAGCTGGCTTTAATCACTCACTTTGTGCTGGAATAGCTGTAGAAGGTGCAAGGTGGTTGAGAAGATCCTCAGTTGTTTTGTTTTTCTTTTCTTAAAAACCTAGTAAGAGTCTGGGGCATGAAATTTTACAAGGCTGATAGACTTACCAAGATAAGCAATCCAGCTGGTTGAATAAAGCATAATTCATGTTTCCGTCCCGTTGTGTGTTTTGCAAGTAGGCTTTTTAGAGAACAAGTTGATTGTTAAGCGCCTGAGATAGCATGTTATGATGAAGTGACATAAAACATTTGTACCTAATATGCCTTAATGAAATGTTAAAACTGTGTATGCTGATGTAAGAATTAAAGAAGTTTAGAAGTAACAGTATTTTATTTGATTAGATGACAAAAATAAAACAATATTTGTGACACCTAGTCCTTGTAGTTAACCTCTCATCCAAGAGCTTATTTTGATATAGAGACCATATTGTATGTAATTTACAGGATCATAGAAAAATTGGATTGGAAAGGTTATGTGGAGTTCCAGTCCAATCCTCTTCTCAAAAGGGTTCAGATCAGGATAGAGCCATAATGAAGTCCAAAGTTTAGTCTACTCAATAGCATACAAGTATTGGGGAAGCATGTGAGAGGATGTGAGAATTTAAATCAGGTTCTTTAACTCTTTTTAAATGTGATGCTAGAGTGTGATGCTATAGCTATACTGACTTCACTCTATATTGCCATGTACAGGTAATTTTATTTCTGGCATCTCCACATGTTACTGGGAATAGAAACATCCCTAGAGCCAAGAGCCAGCTCTTCTGTTGGATCAGGTGGTGAAAGGGAATCCACAGCATCTGCACAGGTCAGAAGGGTGGGAGGAGAATGCAAGCTGAAGGCCAGTGTCACTGAAAAATATCTTTTAAAAACCCCTCTAGCCACTTTCTCTGTTCTGAAAAATCATTTGGGAAAGGAAATTCTATTTTGATCATAGAAACACATTTCTGTTGCAAGGTATAAAAGATACAGTAGGAATCATTTCAACACCGATGGGGAGATACTGTGGTTGGCCAAATAAGTCCTTCCCACTTCAAGTTCTTTTATAGAATCACAGAAATTAAAGTGAAAAGTGTGAAAAAAGACATAATGTCCAGAGGAGTGGGACAAAACAGGGAGCTGTGCACACTTTACTGTGCAGTCAAGACAACTTAGAAACAAAACTGGGGTAGGACAGATCAGATTGGTAGTTTAATAAATCTTTATTTTGTATTAAGGAATACATTGGTTTTAATATGAGTAGTGACACTGTGGAATAATGAAAGCAAGTATTTTTGTATTTCCATAACAAAACATCATGCTGCTCTGTCTCCTGCTTACCTTTGTGCTAGTTGGTGTTGACCCTAAGCATTCTTGGATTCACAGATCAGAGATGACACTGAGCTGCCTGATACAAAAATAAAATGGAAAAAAATAAGATTCTATTTCCTTTGCTGTGCATATGACACAGATAGGTTCATTTCACTTTAGAGAGACAAAAATCCTCACCTTGGACACAGCTAGGACACTAAGGATCAAACTCTTCTCTTTGTCGCACTAGTGTAAATTCAGTGTGTCCAGTGATTTTACTGGCTCTTTTGAAAGAATCCAGGTATTGCTGCGAGAAGAACTTGAATAACTTGGAAAAGACTGCAGACCTGGCAGCCTAGAGCTACAAATTTTAATTACAAATAAAATATATAGTTTAAATTCAAAATAAAAAAATTGGGAGGTCCTTTTAAAGAGACAGAGCTTTCACAAAAAGCTCTACTTTTTATAGCAGGCCTTCAGGCACATTTCTAACTTCAAAATACTCTTAGGTTTGACATGATTTCTCAGTTTACAGAATCTTCACTCACCTTTAAGGTTTTGATATTTTTTCACATGATATCACACATGCAGTGACATCTGTTTTGCACTCATAGTCAAAATGAGATTGTTCTCAGCAATGTCAAGAGGAGATAAAAACAGAGTCATAGGGGATAGTGAGATGTGGAATCACTTGAAGCTGTATTTTAAGGCTCTATGACTGACAAAGCAGGTGTGCTTTTTCTACAGGGACCATCTTTTTCTTGTGTGTTTTTACAGCACTTAGCACAAGGTGTTCAGTCTCATGACTTGGGCTACTAGCAAGAATAACATATGCATGTTAGACATCCTGTAGAGACAAGACTGCTATTTTACTGTGAGTCAAGGTCAGCTGTGGGTGAAGAACATGGTGCCGACTTATCTGGCTAACTTGTGGGAAATACAACTTAAAGCTTGTCTCTCACTGTGGATTTCAGAGTGAAACAATTATGTGGCAGTGTTTTAAAAAAGCAAACAACATAACTGCTCTTTGTGTTCTCCATATCAGTAACTCCAAAGCCAAAACTGGCAGAGATTGGTTTGTGTATAGTTACAGATACTGTACAGTTGTCCTTTATATCGATGCCATACCAATGAACTCTCCATCATCAGTCATGTTTTACATCAGTACATTCAAGAGAAGAATCAGGCCCATTGTTGGTAAGATAAGATACACTATTATAATTGTAGGTGAGGCACAATTCCCATTTGCCTCAAATGCAGGTATGTAAGTGATACTGTGCAGGGGATTGCTGATGATAAGCTATTCCAAACCAGGACATCTTTTTGATGTACAGTGTACCACATACTGAAGACTCAGTATGCTTTCATCATTCCAGACAATTCCAGTGGTAATCATCTTTGATTTTTGTAAAGTACGGGTGTGGATCTCTGTGGCAAGCTGAAAATTCAGCAGAAGTGTTAGTTAATTATAAAATTCCGGAATATATGATTTTGCTAAAAAATATTCTTGAAATGGAAGTGTAGGAATATGTCAGTCTCTGTAGTTACAAGCTACAGTTGTTATTCATTCTTGGAATGAGTGACACTGCTTGTTTCTTGTACCCTAGGAAAAACTATGTGGTTACTCAGTTTTATAGATAAGTGGTATCGAAAAAAGGATTTTATCTTAAAAAGCAGAAAAAATACTTCTAGTAATCAGGTAATACAGTCTGAGGTATTTGATCTTGCTTTGGGACAAAAGGATGGGCTAGGTGACCTCTTGAGGTCCTGTTTCCTGTGACTGCATAGCTTCAAAAGAAAACCAGAGAAATGTAAGAAGAAAAAGCAATGCAAGGAAGTGAAACTAAATATTTGGCTATTGAATGAGGCTGATCCTGCCTTTCAATAAATGTGGAGCAGGTGGAGACTAACTAGCTGCTGCAGATACTGGTAAGGATCTAGTCACAGCAGCATGGAACTTTGTGCCAAATAATTTATCAAGGTGCAAAGTGAAAAAAGTCTAAGCTCTGCTTAATTTAAGCTTTGGTTTGGGTCAGTCTCTTAGGAAAGCAAACACTTTTGAGAACTAAGAAGTTTTGTAGGGGAAAATAATTCTGCAAGACTACAAGTCAAATTCGAATAAAAATATATGCAAATTTCTACACAGCTGGCAGAATTAGTTGCATCATAGTAGCTGTGATAGTCTAGGGCTATCATAATGGACATTCTTGAGAGAAAGAGAACTATCTTACATTATTTGTTTACTCTAGCTAATATATTTGGAAAACAGACAAATCTTTGAAAACCAAAGCTGCTCTTTGATTCAGAATTGGAAGGTTCTCTTCTCTCTCACAAGTTAAAGGAAACAGCTGTGGCTTGAAAGCATGAGAACTGTAAGCATGGTGCAATGGTCCCCCTGAGTCAATCTCCACATAAATACTAGAGCTACTTACAGTCATTGGGACCTATTGGCTGTTTAATGTTTGTATTTTGGTAGTGCCTAGGGTATCAACCAATTTAGGACTTATGGGGAGGTTCCTCAAATATGGTAAGTAAATGTCCTCTTCCCTAGTTTGCACTCAAGGGATGTGGGCTGGAACTGTGAGTCTGTGGGGATTGTTCTTTAAGCAGGCTACTTCTTTCAATTGCAGCAAAGGATGACGATTTTCTTACATCCGGTATCTGTGATGGGAATTTAGACATCCAAAAGAGAAACAGCTCTCAGCACCTATACATGTTTGCAGTAGTGGCATAGCTTGTTGCCTGCTAGCCTGTTTTGATTACTGATTTGGCCTTCACTGTGCATGTCCAAAGAGATTGGCAAACAATACACACGATAGTATTTAAAGATTGAGCCTTTATTCTTTAGACAAATAGAGAAGGCAAATAGTTTGAGCTGTTGAGGAGAGATGGAGCACAAGATGGTAGTTGACCCCGTTGAATATGTGAAAGAAAGAAGGATTTCTGCAACAGGCAGGAAGAGCTTCCGGACAAATGAAGCAATTGTTACATGAGATAGCAGATCCTGTGGCCAAACTCTGACAGCAGATAAATGTGCCTATTTACATTGCTGATTTAGCATAGTAGTCCTATTAGTGACAAGAACTTTCCTGCACAGGGTTGTTGTACTCACTATAAGCAATTCTATGTCAAAAGTGTGCCAAACCATGAGTTCCCTCAGACAATCAAGCTACTGTCATGCTGCATATGTAAATACTGCATAACTCTTTTCCCCAGTTGTGCAATTTCTTGCATTTTGATTGGTCAGGAGGCTGTCATTTTAAGACTGCAGCTGTTGCTGGGTAACGATGCAGGAAGAGGAAATCCTTGCATTTTTATCCCAATCAGAGTACAGGTATTTGCATATTCATATTTAAATATTTCAGATAATTGCATTAGAAACAGAGAAATCCATGTATCTTACTGGCTGTTATAAACCCTCTCCAATGACTGGTTCCTTTCCTCAGACATCCAAAGCTGTGCCACCCAGAAAGCTCACCTGTGCTTCTGGTGCTCTTCAATGGCTTCTGCCAATATGGCAGGCATGACCCGGGCAGGTAAACTCTAGGTGAAACTCTGGAAGTCACAGGCAGTTTTGCTATTGACTTTAAATCTACCAGGATTTCACCACCAGAGTCCAGCGTCTTTCAGAGATTTTACTGACCAATTAGTGATGATTACTCTGCAAAGAAAATGCCCACCAGTTCATGTTAGGATCACTGGGCAAGCTTATTCAGCTTCTGCAGCATTGGTATCAGATCCAAAGAATGTTGAAGACAGTGGAAGGACTCCCAATGCCATCTGTAAATTTTTGGTAAATAAAATATAGAGGCCCCAATAAATTCTTAGGAGTTAGAATGATATTTACTTAATGGACCAAGATGCTTACAGAACTAAATTAATTTTGTAACACTTTAATTAATGCTTTGAACTCTTTTATAAAATTTGGCAATATGAATCACAGAGGAGTCAATAACATATACAGTACAGGAAACTTTGTTCAATATACTAAACAAGCTTGTAGACTTTGTTAGACGTTTTTTCTTGAATGCACTCTTTTCCTTTCACATACTCATGCACCCACACCCTCCCTTCCTCATATTCTCCGGTTCCTTTCTTTTTCTGATGGCATTGCATTTTTCCATTTTACAGGGTGGCTTAAAGATGTCTGTGATACCATTTTTGGTTCTTCGGGCCTGATCCAGTGGCCACTGGCTATTGGGAAGACCTCCGAGACCTATAGATCAGGTCTTTCACACAGATGTGTTGGAAAGATGTTATTGTTTTCCATGTGTCTATTTTCCTTCCTCAGAACTACCATTTGCAAATATCAATTGTGTTTCTGTTACGCAATGATGCTTGTTTAAAAACTGAAAATAACTGAATAAAAGACCACATGAAGCCATAAAAAATAGGTCATCTTTCTGCTCTGTATAACACAATAGCTGTTACTCAGCTGACATAAGGATAAACTGAGGGCAAAATCTGGCCCTTCGAGCTTGTGCGATTGCCTTCCCATCAGCACTTTCTGCAGTGTGGGAGACAGACCGATCAGCCGAATCAGGGCTTCATCGTCTGAGCAGCATGTTGTCCTTGAAACTCCTGGGGCTGGAGAAGATTCCAGGACAGGTCAGGTCATACCGCAGCTGAGAGTCACTCTGCCCCAGCCCACGCAAGGAGAGTTTTGGCTTCTGCTTCCGATGAAGCCCTTCACCTTCTCCCCTGCTATGAGCAGAGGTATTGCTGTGACAGATGCCTGAGGTCAAGAGACACTGAAAATGTGTGAGAAAGGGCTCCAGAAGAGAAACCAGCTTTAAACAGTGTGTGATTTGTTTGGTTCCCAGGGAAAAAAAAAACAAGGCCACACCAGGAAGCCCAGTGCTTTGCTTTGGCACAACAATACAGATAACAACTGTAATTGGAACAAATGTCTGCACTTTTGTAATTAATTAATCATTAATTGCAGTGAACATTTTATAGGTCACAAATTCCTTAAAGTTCAATCCTTCCATTACGTGGAACAGGTATATCCAAGTCATATATCCTGTCAGTTTGCTGTATTGATGTGCACCATTAGTCAGTATTTTGAGAGGAAATGCACTTTAGTAGATGTCTCTTGGAAATGATTAGTGTTGGCTAGGACTAAGTATAGTGCAGGTGGGAGTGTGCAATCTCTCAACCAGTACTGCTCATGCACTGTAGTGCTGGCAAGGCAGTTCCCCTACTATGCCACTGTTGAATAGCAGCTATAGTTTTGCTGCAAACTGAGTAGTGCTTCTGTGACAGAGATGAAGCCAAGGACTATAACTAAGATCTTTACATTCATTTATGTCTTTTATCCTAAGCTGGACAGGGACTGGATGCTCAGAGGTGAAACACCAATCCATTAAAATGCTGCGCCACATAGATTTCAGAGCCTGCAAGAACATGCTCTTGCGCCTCAATATAAAATTTTCTGTCCTCAGACATGCTGAACTAAACCTTGATTTAAAAAAAAAAAGTGGCGAAGAGTGAGGTAACAGTCAGCTGTGGTAGCAAAGGGCAGCTCTGAATGCAAAGTAGTTTTATATCTGAAAGCAGTGCTACTAGTAGGACTACTTTGGGAAGTCCAAATTCTAAATCTTTGCACAGACCTGTATTCTCACAGAAATCTTCCCGTAAGTCTCAGGTAGGGTGGCAAGAACATAGTCCAGAGCAGACTTCTTGAATGTAGCTTTCTAGCGTGTCTCTGAGGATTCTGGTTCTTGTGTGTTTTCCACTAAGGGCCCAGCAAAGGCTATTGCACTTGGCAGGAGGCCACAATAGGCTCAATGAATATTTTATTCAGTATAATCCTGCATTGGGTAGAATTTGGCAGTCTTGTAGTGAGAGGCTGCTGGCCTCAGTTGTCTTGTGAAGTCTCTTCTTGTCTCATCAGTTCCCTTCTTTCACTGAGTGTAAAAGCTGTGCTTTTGTACTGTCTGATGGTGACAGAATTCCCTTAATTATCTCCAAGACTGTCATTCAGCCAAAGGGATTAAATCTTCATTCTTGTGGGATGGTAAAATCTATGCCTTGTTCACTGTTATCCCCCAGTGATCCTCATTTGACACGGTAAGTCTGAAAACAAATTTCCCTCTTTTCAAGGGGAAGAGGAAGGGTTATGGCTGATTATCCAAAGGATATGCCATCTCTAACTTTGTTTCCAGGAATGCTCAATTCAAAGTGCAGATCTTCACCTGCATTCTTTACACCTGAAACAGAAATTACCCACAAGTCTTCAACCATTTGCTATAGTTCAGAGATTTTAAGGCAAGAAAGGGACTGTGAGGTCCTAGGTCTGGTCTCCTGTGTAGTACGCAACATAGATCCTCACTTAATATTTCATGCTTTGAGCCCAACAGGTTCCAGCTGGGTACTTTTCACTGGCTTTCCTTAGTTGTCATGTTCTACTGAAGATGCAAGATACTATGAAATGGATATCTAATTGACATCCACTGGATAAATGGTTACATTTAATTTAATAACTCAGGGTTTATGTTGTGCTTAGTCTTTCACATGACCTGTTCATACTTCTTGGATCAGAATAAATATAAGAGTCTATATTTGCAATTAATTTTTCACTTTGAATGCTGTAGTGAGTTTTGCTAGTTTCTGTGACCTCTTATCAACTAGGTAGTGGTCTTCTGTAGAGTGATCTGAGGCAATTTACCTTTCTCAACTACCCATCTGAATGCATCAAACTCTTTGTCTTCCTTGGAAGAAGCAAAGATACATTAGTAGGAGGAAATGCCAACTACTGTACTACTCAAATGTCAAGGTCTTTCAAGGTCTTTTTTTTTCTTTTTAAGTGATAAACATCAGTATGAATGTTGATACAATGCTAATGTATGTGAATAGGTCAGTGATGTAACCATGTAGCTCTCAAAGCATCACATGAGCAGGAGCATGTGCAGAACTCCAGGCAGTAGCGATTGGGAAACTACAGGCCACCTATTTTTCCTCTTCCTTTCTTCTCCATTGAGTAAATCTGAACCTGGGCCTTATCTTTATAATTTTAACAGCAAGATAACTTTGCATTGGAAACAGATGCTGCTTCTTCTTGTCCATATTCCTCAGCATTTTCAAAGAAAGAGAAGTGTCCAAACAGTTCAACTGCCAATGAAGGAGCCATCAAAGGAAATTTTCAGGATTTTTTTTATAGACTGCAGTATTTGTATGTGTGTTCTTCATCCCTCTGGCAACTATGAGGTTAAGCCGGGTAGCTTAGCTACTTCACTGAGGACTCAGCCTGTTCAGTAGGGAATGGATTATCTTAATTTACATTTGTCATAAAACAAAACTTCACATTCATGCAGTTACAGTGGATCAAGTTAACTTCTTATTCCAGAGCAACTCGTTCATGCATGTGATGATGTAGATTTTAAACCCATAATCTTTCAAGAGCTTGTAGTGGTTAATAATCAAAGACTTTCTCAAGCATGCTCTGTGATCTATGACATGTATCTAAGACCTACATTGAAGATGGAGGATTCTAGGTATAGTACTGATAAAATTATCTCTTAATAACTGTCTATAGACTAAAGAAAAAAAATTGTGTTTTCATGGTGATTTAATTTGGAGGACAATTTCTTGACATGGCAAAGTTCTGAAGAGTATTTTTAAAATATTAGCAGATACTTTATATTAGATATCCTATAGCCAAAACGGTGCACCTCACTCTTGGATCTCATTTAAGATACACTGATCTGGAATTAGTAACTTCCTAAGTATTTCTGGTCAAGGCCTGGTTACATTTCTTTATTACAGACTAAATACAACACCAAGAATGATAAACAATTGAAAGGAAGAGGACAGAAGAGATACATGCTTGATCGGGTGTGTTTTAATGTTTATACCAGCTTCTTACATGGCTATAAATAACCATGGTTATAAGTAACCATTTTCTTGATAAAAAATTAAAAGCAGTTTTGTAATTAATGTGGAGAATGTGTTACTACTACAGAAAGAACAGAATCACCTGGTGTCATAGTGACCATAAAGCAAAATGCACTTGAATCTAATCAAATGCAGGTTAACCCATCTATATAAAAAGACTATTCCTGCAGGATTGGAGACTGCCTAGGAGAGGAGCAGCTGAAAGCAGTCTTTAGATAATTTCAGAATATATTCTCTGGCTTGTGTGTATATACACATATATGCTGTGGCTTGTGTGAAATGTGAAAGATAATAATGGACTAATGTGTAGAATGGGGAACCTAAATTTTTTTGTTCACGTTCTTCTTGGATCAGAGCTGGATGTCAGCATTACATCCCACATGTTAAGTTATTGTAACTCTGCAATATTGTGCTTCAGGACTTAGTGCAATTAGCTAGCCCTTTGTATGTTATTGTTGTTTTTTTGGTTTTTTTTTCAATTGATTAAGACAAATTTTTCTGAGATGTCCCTGAGATATCCATGATTGAGCACAGTTAAAGACAAGATGCTGAACAGGACAGAGCAATATTCTAAAGCAATACACAATTTTTTCTTTCTAAGAGGCCAGGCCATTATATCTTGCTCACAGTCTCCAGGTGGAACTGATTGCCACATAAGTGATCACAGAGGAATTTTCCCAGTGTCACTAATAGAGTCTTCTGTGGTGGAGGTTTGGAGGATTTCTCTGGAGTATGAGGCTTATTTCACTTGCTGAATCATCTTGGTGTGTTCTGGCCGAACAGCTTCTTGCCACTTCTGAAGGCATTGCTTTTTTTGTGCCAAAGGTATATCCTTTGTGTTTTCCTGTGACACAAAATAGTTTAGAAGGTTGAAATACCATCATCTATCTGATATGATCATCTATCTGATATCACTGAGGGCACAGTGATAAGCCTGACCTTAGACTACATGATATAACAGTTATTTTGGGTTATAATGTTAGTGAAACCTTTTAGCAGCTTGGATGCTAATAATGTACAATTCCTTGCTTGGCCCAGTGTTTTTGTTTTGGTTTATTGGGAGTACTGGGAAGACTTTGTAATTAGCTTTAGTTCTTTTTCACAAAAACATTGAACTTCACGTTCAGGCATACAAACATGCAGTCAATAAAGACAGAAATGCCCTTGTAGGTATTGAAGAAGTTGTCTCTGATGAACAGAAAATTTATGTTGTTACTTGATTATTTTGTAGTATAGTTATAAATAAGATTGTCATAAAAAGAAGAGTTTAACATAAACTTAGCAGTATTGGTAGAAAACAAGAATCTACAGTGAATGTAAATGTTTACATGCATTTTGGTGTCTGGCAGCAGGTCACTGGGGTGGTCACAAAATAGGAGACCACAGCGAGTACCAAGTTGTAAGGCAACTGGGAGGGAGGAGCGTTCCTGAAGCGTGTGTAGAGTGCACCCAGGGAAAGTGTTCGACCTCTTGGATATGGATGATAGGGCAGACAGTGGCCTCTAGAGGACGTTTTTGGGTACAAAAGATCATTTCTGAGAGGCCAGAGAAAGAACACACCTATGCTATTTCATACCTTCTCGTAAGTGACCTGATTAGATTTGGCAAAGCAGCTGAGGAGGAGGAGAGAGTTTAGAGACCGGCAGACAGACAGTAGAGGACGTGACTGCAAGTGAGCAGTAATCATTTGGAAGAGCAGTGATCCCTGATTTACTTGGCCGACTGCAAAGAGGATAATAACTAACCATAAGACTGGGGTTGAGGCAGTCTAAAGCAGCAATGAGTTAACCTACACTATGTTAAATAACAAATGTGCCATTAAATTAAGTTAATTTTCAAGACATACACTCAAAGTTTAACCTCTGATAGCTGATGTCTTCACAAGCGTCCGCATACATAATACATCTACTGTGTATGGAAATTGGATTTGCCAAGTAAGTAAAAGAAGGAAAAAAAAATCTTTCAATATTGTTTAGAAAGATAAACTCATTTGCATTTAATGTGGTTTTCTTTATAATTTGTGAATCAGTCTTTAAAATTTATTTATTACTGCTTTTCTGTTTACCTTTCTTTGACATTTGAAAGACTTAAAGATGTAGTTCCCACAGAAAAAAAAAATCTAATGTCCTGGTATAGCATTTTAGCATGTGCTTAACCTGAAAAATATTAATAGTCCCATTGAACACAGCGAGGGTATTAATGATCTTCACATTGAGTATTTAGGTCTTTGAAAGATTTAAGACTCACTGTCTTTACCTTAATAGGCTTAGACTGGCTGTCCACTAAATTCTGTCATGTGCTCTAAAAAAGAATCTGAAAAGAAGTGAAAGAAATACTTTGTTAGGTTTTTTTTATAGTCACTGTAATTTTATGGGCTCCTTGTAATATAGTGATTATAACATTTTCCAACAGAAGTTTAATTTTCAAGCTGTTGGTACCCATTTAATGTTTAAAATATTTATCCCTGTCTTAAGAAACTGAGCAGCTAAGATTTAGTACGTGATTTCTTTTCTCCTCCAGCCCTGTGCTATTAATCCAGAGCAATGCTATTTGCTTCTGTTTCACCAGGGGCTGTTTGATGCATTCTGAGGTGGTCCAGAGGGCTTGTTTACAAGTTACACATGCACTTTGCTCTACATGTTTGTGCCCTGACATTTCTTTAACAATAAAGCTGACTGGCTACGAAAAAAGAGCAAGATTGGAACCGATGCAGCTAAATGCTAAATTGAAAGCATTTACTATTCATACGCCGAGAATTAGTGAAGCCCTGTATTCTGGCTCTAGTGTTTGCAGCAATTCCAGTCCCAGCGGGGTGAACAGCCCGCATGATCTGTCTCTGCTGACTCTGTCCCCTGCTGCTCTCTTTGTTTTAACATTGTCTGACTCCCCCTCACTACTGCCGTTTCCCCCTTTTCAAAATGTAGTTGTATCAGAACCATATCAATACTAGAAGGAAGTAGAAAAAAGCCTGTATGGTTGTATGTAACATGGATGTTGCAGTGAATCCGTATGAAGTTTGAACAGTACACCTGGCTGTTGGTCAGTTGTATTGCTTACTCCATAGGACAGATGGCTCCAAGTGGGACTAATGTCCTAATTTTCCAACATAACTGGACTTCTCTTACCAAAATGTAAAGGATGCCAGTGTCAATTTTCGAGCATTCCCTCTCTCATCTCATTTACCCTCTATGTGTGCACATCCATGCACATACGCCTTCTCACCTGTGATCTATTTATATTCAACATAATGCCCATTACTTTGGTTCCTATGCATCTGGCAGTCTTTAATGTGTTTATCTGCATGACAGTCCTTCCAGATAGGCATGTATTTTTATCCTATATTACAGAGAGGAACCTGTGTGCCTTTTTCCAAAGTTGTACAGGAAGACTGTGGCAGAGTTGGCATAGGTGTTGACGTGGCACTCACTTGCCTATCTTTCTTCCTTTTAGCAGCAATTTTGAAACCTGGTGGGAGATTTGGGTACCTTTAGTTTCTGTGCCTTTAAAGTTTGAATCACTGTATCTGTCTGCAGAGGAAGCAGCCATTTTACTGGCACTTGTTACTTAATGTCACACACTCAATGAGCTTTTTACGAGCTTTTATTACATGTTTAACAGTTTTGTGATTTCATTCCAAACTATCTGAAAGAAAAAAAGAGAACTAAAATAAGTGTCAGTGGAAGAATAAGTTTTTCAGACAGCGATGTGACCGTGCCTTTGAGAAAACATGGCATGATAAAGGAAGGGATGACATTGGCTAAACCAGGCAAGAAGGTAGGAGTGCAAGGGAGATTTAAACAGGATAAATAAGATAATGAGGACAGCTGGGATATCTATGCATAGCAAACAATTTGCTTGGCAAATTTGTCCTTGTTCCCTCTTCGTGAATTGTGTATGAACAGATTTTTCTCAATTTTTTAGCTATTCAAAACTATTCGACAAATGTATCTTGTGAACAGATTTAACATATGCATTGCTGATGGACTTTCTTTGTACCATGTTCTCATTACTGTTGTCAGATGGCTGATGGCCATACCCATATAGTGCTGGTTCTGTTCCTTCTCTGGTCAGGGCACTGAGCTGCTGCTGTGTGACCTAAGTGACTGCTCTCAGCTGCTTACTCCTTGCAGTGTACATTTCAAGAACAATCCATGTTGTTAAGAATCTCTCTGATAAGATTTAGGAATACCAAACACTGTTGGTAGGGTCAAGGTCAGTTTACATGGCAGAAAAAAAGGCCTATTTTCCACACAGAGTATATTTGCAGTGAATAACTTAGTTAACTGTAGACACTGTAAATCCACTTTGGCAGATGGTTAAGTCTATGCTGTGACCCCCTTTTCCACCCCAGGGATTGTTTCCTGAGTGTGGCCTCATCTGGGTTGGCATTTTAATGTGAAAATATTTTTTAGAATGTTACAAAGTTACAAAATTTGGTGAATAAGAAACACAGTGATTACCAGAAACTTAACATAAACCTCACTTGTTTTAATTTCTCTTACCCCTCCCAGCCTGCATAACAGTGAGTACTATAGTAGTAAGCACTGTTTATGTAGGGAACCTTACACTTTTTATAGGGAACTTATTAGTCTTATGTGATTATCCATCTAGTCTATCGTTAAAACCAAACAAGTGTGTGAACTAACAAGTTCAATGCATCTGTGTAATTCCAATAAAATAACATTAAGCAAGAGTCAAATTTTTTTGGCAGAAGTGTAGAATGCTTCACATGTCACAGCAAACATAGTTTTTATTATTTAAGAAATGCAAATAATGTGTTAGAAGCTCCACCAGAGTACTACTAGCCTTGGTGATTCTAACATGTCTTTTTTGCTTACAGAATATATTTTGTTAAGGAGGCCAGAATACAATGTTTAATCTTTTTTGCCCTGAGATCACAGATGCTACTGTAGGAGTATTGCAGAGGCTGACGTAGTTTTTAGCAGTTATGTTGGTGTAACTTTGTCTCTGTATAAAAGACACAGTGAGGAAGATCTGTTAAAAGACAACAGATAAGGAGAAAAATCAAATACTGTATAGGCTTTATGAGCTTTATTGTTACTGAAGTCTTTGGTATCAAAAAAAGAACAATTCTTTTAAGTAAAGACCATAATGTTACTCAGCTAGGTTTTACTGTGATGGTGGTAGAGACTCAGGTTTGTCTTAGGCAATTATGCCAAGTGTTATGGTCTCTACTGGGAGGTAAATATGACTTGGGTCTTTTCTTTCTCAACTGAAGGCAAGGCTGCATAATGGTGTCAATGTCAAGTATCTCTGAGTTAAGCCTGTAAAAGAGACAATCAACATCTTTAAAAATGTGTATTGGGTGAAGGTGGCAAGGTGTTAGTGGGGGGCTGCGGGGGTGGCCTGTGTGGGAGGCATTCAGGGTCTGCCGTTCCAGACCACAGCCAGTTCCAGGTGCCTCCACAATGGACCCACCACAGGACACAGCAGAGCGCATCAGCCAAGATGGTGGCACCTCTGTGATAATATAAGAAAGGGCAAAAGTGCTGCATAGGCAGAGAAGAGTGAGGGAAAAGAAGTGTAAGAAACAACCCTGAGAACACCAAGGGCAGAGGAGGAGGAGGGGGAGGAAGTGCTTCTAGGTGCCAGGGCAGATACTCCTCTGCAGCCCATGGAGGAGATGATGGTGGAGAAGGTACTTCCCAGCAGCCTGGGGAGAGGACCATGCTGGAGCAGATATCCACACTGCAGCCTGTGGAGGATCCCACACTGCAGCAGGTGGACATTTCTGGAAAGATCTGTGGTCTGTGGAGAGCCCACACAGGAGCAGGTTTATCCTGAAGGACTGCAGCCCACAGAAGGGCCCATGCTGGGGCAGGGGAGAAGTGTGAGGAGGAAAGAGTGGCAGAGAGGTGCTGTCATGGACTGACCACAACCCCCAATTCCCCATCCCCCTGTGCTGCTTCGGATGTGGGAGGCAGGAGGCAGAGGAGTAGGAAATGAAGGAGTGAAGTTGAGCCCAGGAAGAAGGGGGAGGTGAAGGGAAGGTATTTTAGTTTTTGTCTTTTTTTCTCACCATCCAACACTCTATCTTTGATTGGCAATAAATTAAATTAATTTTCGCAAAATCAAGACTATTTTGCCCTTGATGGTCATTGGTAAGTGATCTCAATATCCTTATCTCAACCCATGAGCCTTTTCATCTCACGTTCATCATGTTTTGAGGAGGGGGAGTGAGAGAGTGGGGGTCTGGCAACTGGCCAAGGTCAGCCCACCACACAATCATACTACCAAGGCTTGCAGTTTCACATTTCTAAGAGTAAAGTATCAGAAAGAGTTGATCAGTTATTTGTGCTGAAGAGCAGTGTTAACAATATATACACATTAATGAACTAAAAGAACTGGCACTGTGGGATGATTATAACGTGGATTGCAGGCAATTGGAAATACAGGTTGAGTTTTCAGAGCGCAAGTTCAAGGATACATTCTGTGCTTTAACTTACATGGTAATGTTGCTGTTGGGTTGAGAGAGTGAGAGGAAGAAGCAAGTTTGGCTAGAGAAAATTTGTGACAGCAAAGAGAAAGAAATATAGCACAGAAAACATGGTTAAAATTGAAAATGAGTTGTGTTTAGGGGTTAGGTTTGTCCCCATTCAATTTGACACTATTGAAGTCTAGTTCTTACAGGTTGAATGAGGTTAAGAACTAACAAGTTAGGATAACTACAGTTAATTAGAGATGCTACCTTCTTTATCACATAAATCAAATTAGAGCCCAGCTGTTGAAATATGCATTCACAAACATCTTAGACTTTCCTGAGGCTGGTTGGATGGATGGATGGATGGATGGATAGATAGATAGATAGATAGATGTACATACATGTATGTAAGAAAATACTTCAAAAAGTTTTTTTCTCTACATTTGTTATTTGAAAAAGAAATGAAGCGTCAAAATCCAAACATGCATACATGCCCAGGGACTGCTTTCCACAAGAGAAAAAAAGTTTGCCTTGTGCATTTTCTTGCATAATTTGCTGACCAAGAGGCTTGACTATTTCACTCACATGGAAAACTTCTATTTAATTCAGCAAGGATAAGACTACTATAATTCTATAGGTACTGCTTTAAAAATATATGTGATTGGTACAGGTTTATATATTTTCTGTAGCCTTTTATAACCACAGTTTTATTAAGTGCATTTTACAAAACTGTGTGCGTGATATAGCATTCCATAGACAGCTCTTTCAAATCTTCCTTTTTTTTTTTTACCTAAAGGCAGATATCTTGGTTACAAAATCACATTTCATAAGCTGAAGCCAACCTACAGACCTTCTGAAGGTGTCTGTCTGTGCCCAAATCGAATCTAGGATTTCTCTGTATGAGAGTGGCACTAGGAGTTACCATTTGACAGCTGTTTCATATCTTTTGTGAAAAGAGTGGATGATGTCAGTCCAGTTTCTAGTAAAAGCTTCCATATCACAAAATCCACTACCTTAATTAGCGCTAATTGGCGTCCTTGTTGGAAGTATCAGTAGAAAGGCCAAGGACTGAATAAGCATGAAGAATGAATTAGCCTCTTGCTCCTGGAGGTGTACCCTCCAGAACACACATGAGGCACCCAGGCTTAATAGAATGTGGGCTGAATATTGAGTTGAAAGCACTGCCAATCTTGTACTTTTCAGGGGAAGTACATTTATTTATGAAAACAAAATGAGTAGAAAGGTTATAAAAAGAGAATTAAAACCCTACAGTGATTATTAGATTAATAAAAGAATATTCTAATCCTTAAAATATATGAAAAAAATAGCATGAGGGAGTAATGGCCAGAAAACAAAAGGAAAAGGAAATAAAACTGTATGATTAATCTGAATAAGTAAAACATGTAATACAAATAGCCACACAGATGAAGGACTTTCTTTTAAAAAGAGGACTTACGTACATGACCACTGACTGTGCAGTTGTGTACACAAAAAAAAAAATGGTTTCACAAACATTTGCTTGATTATTTCTGCTATTATTTAGTCCCTAGCTTCTATTGAATTTAAACATGTGTGTTAGTATTTAGCTTGGTTTTGGCTCTGATATGTGAAAAGAAGTCAAAGCGTATTTTTTATATCTGAACTTTTTCCTTATTAATTTTGTTTTTCTTTCTGTAAAAGGACCCTATAAGGTTGTGTTGTGGCACCAATGTATGATAAAATATAGTAGTGGACACACCCTAAAGCGAGAGATACTGAGAAGATGAAATAGATCCATCTGCAATATATGCAGGAATGTCAGTGCTGTGTTTCCCAGTACTGCACTTACCCCTAAGATGTTTGAGATCTTCCTGTGTTTATTGTGTTTCACTGTTTTTGAGCTGTAGGATTTCAACATCTGGGATCTGATCTTTCATTGATGCTGTGTTCAGTGGCCATACTGGCTTTGAGTGAGCTCTTTGCTACATCAAAAGATCCTTAAAAAATCAGTTAACTGCATACATTGCAAAGTGGGATGAAATACCTTTCTTCTAACAACAGCTGATTTTAAAGCATTGCTGGTTGAATATTTGTGGGGTGCAGCTTTGTGGACACCTTTCTTGTGCATTTGATGGACTGCATAACAATCCCCCTCGTGAGACACATGCGCTGGGTTCTGTTTCTGTAGTTGACTTAGTCTCATTAGGGAGGTTTATTTCTTGTGTTTAATTAAGAAGTCTCCTTCCAGAGCTCTGACTGCATGAGTGGTAGCAGTAAAATGCCATTACAAATCAGAAGGAAAGTCTGCCCAGATCTTCTCCCAAGTAGTTAGTGATAGGACGAGAGGAAATGGGCTTAAGCTGCGCCAGGGGAGGTTTAGGTTGGAAATTAGGAAAAATTTCTTTACGGAAAGGGTGGTGAAGCATTGGAACAGGCTGTCCAGAGAAGTGGTGGAGTCCCCATCCCTGGAAGTGTTCAAAAAACGGGTAGATGTGGCACTTGGGGACATGGTTTAGCCTAGTCTACCCTTGATTGGCTTAGAGTAGACCTGGTAGTGTAGGTTAATGGTTGGACTGGATGATCTTAAAGGTCTTTTCCAACCTAAACGATTCTATGATTCTATGATTCTTTGAAACTTAGATCTCTCTCTCAATCTCCCATTCGTTCATCCTTCACCCAAGAGAAAGTCAAGAAGAACAAAAGGGTTTTGCGGTATGACTTAGAGGTTAATGAACTAAGCTAGCAAACCAATTCTAAATTAACACCACCTTCTCACTGAAAGTGCCCTGCCTTCTACTATCTCATGTATATCAGAGGAACTGTTAACTTCAGTGTATCAGCTCCTGGGAAACAGATCAGCTTTCAGACATGGTCTCAAAGGCCTTGATTTCTCCCACTTTTGAAACTGCGTGCCATAGGCCCCCTTTACTGACACACTTAACTGGAAGAAGTAAAAATGGTTGTCACGGTTCTGACATTCCTAGCAGGAACCCGAGAAGACCCATGCTTGCACAGCAGCTGGTACTTAGCAGTGTAGTTGCTTCAGTGAATGCACTGGAATATAGATGCACTGCACACATGCATCAGGGAGAAGAGCTATTTAAGCTAAAGGGCAGTACTGGCACAAGAATTAATTGGACGTGAGAAGAGGATTTCAGACTGGCAGATCTGTAAGGCTCTGGATCAGCTTCCCAGAAGGAGTATTACGGGCTACTTGCGAGTGAGTTTGTATTTATAAGCTGTCTTCGCAATAGGAAAGGCCTCTAATTTGTATCTATCCTTAAAAGCAGTCAAAAAATAGGAACTCTGTCTCCCAGTTGGCCACAAGAAACTCACACTGAAGAAGGGCTGAAGGTTTCTGCATTGAGCTCTAAGACAATGTAGATCTTTTGGCTACTTCTATCTGATTAAAAGCTTCATTATTAATTCAGCTGCCTACTTGAACACTGTCTAGGTTTTCAGACTGCTGTGGCAAGACTATTGTTTTGTTCCAGGAGACAAGACCGTATCACTGCATCCTGTGTCACCTTCATTGGCTAATTCACCTGATCTCTCCCAAATCCAGCTCTGCCTCTGTTCTTTTCCAGCCTGTCTCTGCTTATTTTTCTGTTCCTCTCTGACCTTGTCTCCATCTTTTTTCCTGACAGTTTGCTTTTTTCTTTTTTTATCTGGGGTATTGTCCCTGTCCTCTTCTAATGACAGCTAAGGGTAAGTCATAGGTGCTGTCTTTTTTACACCTAAATATTTCCCCAGCTCCAGTCACACATCTTCTAATTTCTACATCAAACCTTCCTACTTATCACTTTAGCTTGTGATGAACTTTAAAAGTTGTTCATTTAACTTCATCACCGGAGCTCTCTGATCGTACAGTTCGTACTCAGTGATCTACTGCTTTTTATTTCACCTTTTTCCTCCTCAGTCTTGCTACTATATTTTCACAAATCTATTATCTTTTGTAGCCTCACAGAATTGTTAAATGTGGGATCTGTTTGACTGTCTTTAAAGGATTTGCCTTTTTTACCTTGCTTGAAGGAGCCTGCATAAAGTGCATGTGCACAAGAAATATATACCTTAGAGAGATACTATCTTGTATCATTCTTCTGCATGCAGGTGAGAAAAACAGAAATTGGTAGGCACTATATGCAGACATATACCTGCATGTGATCAACTGAACTTTGGGGCAGATTAATAATCTCATTCATTTTTGGCCTCACATAAATACTAATCACACTTAAATAAAAAAATCTAAATATGGCAATTGCATAAGCAGCCTAATTTTCATCCTCCAAATGAGGGGGTAGTCTGATTAGGGACTTGGTTACAGGGAGAAATAAGAGCTGTTTCATGTCTCTACCAGAGGATTTTGGAAATGGTGCAATGATTATGCAGTAGTTCAGGAAAAAGGAAGATGTAGATTTGAGGCCTTGAAGAGCTGCACAAACCCAGTTGCTAGCAGCGTCTCTTAATAAGTGTCCTGATGCAGTGTTTTGCTTGACGCTCACATTAAATCAATTCCTGAATGAGCAGCATTAGACCCAATAAGGAGTTGCACCATGTAACCACACTGGCTTCAGTTTAGTTGCTCCTGATTTCTGCTATTGCTAAGAGCAAACAAGAAACCTCTTGTCACACAGATATGCGCAGAGAAATGGCAAGGAATATATCTGAAATGTTTATGTATAAATATTTTTCACCCTGTTTACATAAATATGTGTTTGGTGTCCAGATGATACCATAGTTTCCTTACTCAGTGTCCTTAAGAACGACAGTTCAAACAGGTGCTATCCTGAAAGCTAAACCCCAACGTCTGGACACTCTCAGGCCTGTATGCAGACATTTCTGTTACCCATTTCATATTCTGCCCCCCCAGAAGATGAATTGCTCCCTGAAGGAAACTGGAGCAACATCTGGGCTGCTTAGTTTTATGGGTTTTGTTCACAACTGCAATGGTCTGTTCTGAAGTGACTATAAATGTGGTGATAAGGAAGGCAGGCCTGTGGCATAGACCACACTCAGGTGGCTGTGTTCAGTCATCCCAATGCCTACGTTCAGATCACATAACATTGTTTTGAAAACTGGAATATTTGAGTTCTTAATATACCATGCATAATTTTTTTTTGGTTTTGTCCATTATGTGCTGTATATAACTTTTCAGAAAAGCCAAATGTCATTCATATAAAATGGTCATCAGTCATCTCTGAATATGGCTTGGATCAGCAGTCCTACTGACTTTTGAAGTTGAAAAGAAATGTAATAAAGACAGACTGGTAGAAAGAGTACTGTTCCTCATATAAAACCAGAGTAACTGGTTAATATCTAAATGAGAAATAAAGATAAGATGATAAAATCAAGTTAGGGACAGGAATTACTTAGCAGAGAGTAATTAAAACAGGAAAAAATAAGAAAAGAGCTAGTGTGTTGCAGTAATTACACCTTTTCATACTCATTGTTTCATCTAACAGATTCCTTGTGTCTCTCCTATGGAGCCTTTATTTCCTCTAACACCTGCCTTCTTGCCACTTGCATTGGTGGGAAAGAAAACAATTAATAATTTTCCAATTATTACAATATAGAAAAGGAAGAAAAATCTTTCTGGACTTACAAGCACATGTATTTGCTTGGGCGCTGTTAGCTCTGCTGGCCAATACCACTGAAACCAACCTGGAGAATATGAAGTCCTGTTACATTCCCTGCTGCTTTTGCTCAGAAAGGGAACTGTCTCTTGGCTAGAACTGATGTAAAAGAAACATATTACAATTATGAGACTGAAAGTAATAACAATTTTATTCTTGGAAATAAATTTCAGTTAGTCGTATTGTGAGATCTGGTTCCTCACAAACCTATAAAAGTTGCATAAACAAGTCTTTAACAAAATGCATTCAGAAAGATTCCTTCAGTCACACTGCAATCTATTTAATCTGTAGAATATATAGGAAAATTATTATATGTGCTCTAAGAAAAAATAAAATATACAAAAGGAATGCAAACTATTGCTTTGAAACATTTGTAGTTGTGTTTAGATGTGTGAAATTAATTAGAATCAGAATGTTGCTAATACGTAGAAGAGCATCATTTGATAACTGAGTGCAACTCAGTCTTTGTCGTTTAACAGGATTTAGGTTTGTAACTCTGTTGTACAGCTTTAAAAAAAAATGCTTTGTGTGCAGCTCTGCAATTTTAGTCTGGAGAGCTGCTGCCTTCGCCTCAGCGTAATCTCTCTGAAGAGCAGCACCTTTTATCTGGAACAACAGACTCCCCAAACTGGCTGTGAGACAGAGGCTAGAAATCACGCCATAGTGCGAGCAGGGTTCACGTGTTAATATGCTGATCCGCTCTGTCAGCCACCAGCTTAGAATTGTATCTTGCCAAAAGCACAGGTGAAATACTCTTGGTGAGCCAAGCGCTGCCCTGGGTGGATAGAAATTCAGAGCTCAAAACCAGTTAATGCCAGCTGGGAAGAATAGGCAGGAGCAAATTTAGGACGTAGTGTAGAAACACAGGAGCAAAAAATTGTTACTTGGGCTTATAAAGGGTGCTGTGAGAACGTCACGTAGGCAAGGAATTACGTAAGACAGTTTGCTTTTATCTACCCACACAGAATTTTGCCTGTGGGTGCACATGAGGATTAAGGCTCTGTGCAGTGTTCAGAACTCTTTACCTCTCCAAATTAAATGTAGTGCAAGTCTTGTACCAGGTCTCTGTAATGCCATAGCTCCCTGATCTGAGAAATAGGACACAGTCTTAAGTCAGAGGCTTGTCTTTTTACTCTGCAGTCCCTAGTTTCATTCAAAAGTAATACTTAAATGTGCATGTGAAAAGAAGTAGTTCAGGGACAAAGGGCTTGGAATGCCTAGCTGGATCGTTTGGAAGTTCAGATAATTCAGATGATTACCCACCTAATGAGTAATTTGTTAGTCGATAACTAGATTTCATCTGTTGTTTGATTATGTTGAGGCTACCTTACAGATTAATTTACATACAGCTTATGTCTGATGAGGCTGATCCACATAAGGTCCAGCTGTCTTAGGGTATATATATGTTACATTTTATTCCCCATAGTTTAAAGCTATGAATACTTTATGGTGTCCTGCTAAGAAAAGGGCTGGCATATGTGCTAACACATCACAGCAATGGTAATAATACGCCTTAGATTTTCACCCTGTGCCCTTGGCTGCCCAGACTTCCTCTTTAAAGATACATCCTTGGCCATACCATCTCCTGGGAGCCCAGCAAGCCAGAAGAAAAGGAATAAAAGTAGCATGACCAGCATGAGAAAATACTAGTGATCCTGCAAAAGAGGCTCTTCCTCTGCCTTCCAGGAGGTATTGTCCCGGCAGGTGTGAAGGGGCACCGAAAACTTCTGCTGATGTTCTGGGGTCAGACAGCGCCTGGCAAGAGTGAAGAGAGCAGCCTTCCACTACAGTGCCCGCATCCGCACGTTTCCTGCCACAGCCATTTGTCTGCCAAGCCTGTCTCCAAGACCTTTGTTTTGGGCTCAGGACCTATTCCAAATCCTTAACATCGCTCTGCGCAATTTGGTATTAAATGCGTACGTTGTTATCTAGCCACTTCTGTGGGTGGAATTTGGGTGGGGAGACCTGCCTTGACATCTCTTTCCCCTCTCCTCTGGAGCCAAAGCTTCCAAAGACCACGCCCATTGCATATTTGGGAATAGCTCTGAGCCTGGAGGCTTTTGTTCAACTTTCCACTATACCAGTGTCAGAAAATTATGCCTGTGTATATACGTGTATGCATGGTTTCTTCAAAATACTATACATGTTTTAGGTCTCAGAAACCCACACAATAAGTAGATTTTGTAGGTAGCTTTGCTGCTTGTTTTCCTTCCCCTTCAAGGCACCCCAGCCCTGGTTTTGAAAGTTGATGTGTGCTGACAGACAGAAACTCTGGCTAGATTAGGAGTCCCTGAAAGTCACACAACTGGAAAAATACTTTCCAAAGACTTAGATCCCAAACTGGACCAGTGCCTTCAATATATAGATATTCCATATTCAGACAGATAAATGAATTCAAGCTTTTTTTTTTCCACTACTTAATAACATGCCAGTTTTTCATACTGTCATTGCTTGATACCTGTATTGTATGGTACCTTGATTAAATTACAAAATGGTAATAAAAATTTTGCAGTTTCCTGCCATAAATTTAATTTTTTAATATTTATTTACTGAAAATATACAACTTATTTTACAGTGTGATTGCTTAACGTCAAACAATTCTGAAATCTGTACTTGAGTTTAATTTTAAAGAACTTGAATTCTGCTTAAGGGTAACTTTGCAGGAAGTTCGACAATGAGATGAAACTACAGGAGTGGTCTGGTTTTAAGGGAGGTGCTGGAGAAATAATATTCCTGATAAGGTTTTGATGACAGTCTAGTTGCAGCTTTATAATAGATATTTTAAACTAAGCAAGTGGTTTTATTAATAAAGTGTTTTTATGTCTATAGCTATTGGTATGTCTTAACTGCTAGATCACAGCCACAATATACATGCTAGTAACAATCCTAATATTGTAAAATATGTATTGCGGAACTGAGCAACAAGGTCGTGTAACACGGACATGTGTGTGCTATTCACAAGCATACAACAGTGTGTGGAATGCCCATGTAATAGAAAAGCTTATTAGTATGTGTGTGTGCGTGCACAGTGTACACATCTCTCAAACTGGAAGAATTAAGCCCTGTATATTAGTTATTCAAATACTTTTTGCAAACCATTGGAGCTCTTCCACATTTCGTGATTGCAACTGTTTCATGCACTTGTGGAATAAACAATATGCCTTCTCAGGTGCACAGACAATAGGGAGTTTCTGCCTACTCATGATTTTACATATCTTTCTGCTAAGTCAGAGAGCTGAATATAAAATTTAGTATTTGGGGGCTCTGTGTAGGTTTGTGCCAATGGAGAATCTATTAAAAGTGGCTAGATTACATAGCCTTTATCTGTCTTTGTTTCAAAATGCAATGCTGACAGTATTAGAGTAAATCAGATCAGGGTGATTCAAAGAGGGTTATCAGTTTAAGTTGTAATTATTAGTCACTTCATATAACTGGTATGGAATATGTTTTAAGAGATCACAACTGAACAAGAACAACTTATTTGTGCAGGACAATAGTTTACAGTAAATAATTTACTCAGTGAATTGTTTCTTATTATGTTTGTGAATGGTCTGTGGCCAGCTGACTGCCTGCCTTGAAAATTTTTGTTGTTTGATGTTGGCAAACAATTCTTGGCCAGTAGCTCTTATGCAAGTATGATATACCATTTATTCACTGGAGTATCTGACTGCCTGCAGGTTTTTTTCAGTATTAGCTTCTCTGAGCTGTTTATAAAATCAGGCAAAGAAAGATGAAATACATCCTGTGCTTGGGGAATCCCTTGTAGATGCATAATTCGCATAGCATGTATCTCTTAACAGATGCGGCAAAGTATAGCTGTCCTAATTGCAAACACTCAAGTTTATTAATTCAAAGTACGTTTTGTGTGCTGACTTGTATTCATGGTAAGAAACAAGTACTAGAGTTCTTTTGGTAGGCATGCCCAAAAGGAGAATGAACGTATGAACAGAAAACAGATTTAGAAATAGTAATGGAAAAGAACATTTTTTTTGCTATATGGTCAGCATTATTACTTAAAAAATGTGTGGGAGGAATGAAATGTTACAATTACAGTATTGGAAAAGTCCTTGCAAAGTGAATGGGCACGTCACCTTTTGAATTGTCTACTGAAGTATGGTGCTGCCAAAATGATCCACTTGCAGTATAAATTCAGTTTCATTCAGAATCAAAGCACACCCTACAAAATGCGCTAAACCAGGATGCAAAGTTTTGAAGTACATTGTGTTGCTCAGCTATGATCAATTTGTGGTGAGGAGAGTTCACAAATGTGTGAGAAGAAATGGTTTCAGTTTGAAGAAACTTCTGCTAGAGAGTGTGGAACCTGCGGTGTCTGTCACTGGTTTCTTTGTTGTACAACAGTAATCTCAGTATGTTGTGCCAGGGGAAAAGAAAAGGATGCGTATCCTATTTTTGACAGGCAAAATGTGGAACACAGGTCGGATTCTGAGTTTTCCAGTGCTTTTGTAGGACTCATGAAATGCCTGAGTTCACAAGAAAACACAGTGACGGTCATATATTGTGTCTGTATAGGATACCACAGTGATCTTGGGTGATTTAGGGTGAGGAAAATTGTTCCTGCATATGACTTCATGGACTAGAGGCAGAGGAAGCCACATAAAATCTGTACCATGACCCAGCGTTGTACAAACTACCAGGTATTGCTGCTTTCATCTTCTGTACTGATATGTCCGGTTGCCATTTTCAGTGCTCCATTTTGATGAATTAGTAGAAGTGCCTCTAAAGGCCTATTTTCCTGCATATCAGGAGGAAGTATATAATTTACTGAGAACGTAAGGTGAACAATATCCTCTCACTCCCCGCAAATTTAAAAGCCTTCATGGACTGTACCTACCAGAATGTGTGCTTGCTCTTTCACTGTACACAGTCATGACTGATAATGAGTCAAAGTGCTTCTTAGACTGTATCAGGGAGGATTTCATCACAAGAACATAAACTGAGATTATGTGCCCAAGAGTAGGCTAAATATTACATTATGTAGAGTTAGATATGCCAAAACATACAACTGCTTGTTAAGAACAGTATACAGTCAAAAAAGCAAAATTCCTATTCCCCTAAGTTCTCCCATTAAAATATTTAGTAGAAGCTTAAGAACTGTGATTAGGTATTCATCTCAACTAATAGACTTAGTCTGTTAAGAGTGTGTGTGTGTGTGTGTACACGTGTACGTGTGCATGTGTCTAAATTGCATTTGGGCATTTTTTCTTTCCCTCCACCCTCAGATTTTCTGTCTTCCCACCGTTTTCCTCCCTGGCTTACTTTTGAATTGGAAGTCTTTTGTCCCTATCTCCTTCGCCGATCCTTCCTCCTTCTTCTCTCCCAAGTAGGTGTATAGCTTAGAAGTTTCATCTTCTCTGCACCTGATCTCATAGGACCCACAGTAACACCAGAGAATCAGGCAATGATGGAAACAGCTTTGACCTTGTATTTTGGTAAATGTACAGTGGCAGGGTAGGAGGAAAAAATCCATTCCAGCATGCCTGTTTTGGGGTGAGAAGTAGGAGGAGGCTGGAGAAGAGGGTTTTTATGTACTCTGGTTTCAGAAGGTTGTTGTCAACGCTCTACAGGGACAGAAAAAGAGGGGGAAAAATCTGTAATCATAGCTTTTGCTCTTTTCAGCCTTTTGGAGTTGCAAATGAAGTGTGGATCCTTTTGTAAATTGCAGGAGGGACTCTACTACCCTGATCCTTTTCATAAAAACACCTTATTTAAAACAGGGGTGTCAAGCTTGTTCTTTTAGGAGAGCTAGGGGCTCCACCCATTTGACACTGCTTGCCTTAGGTGTTGTTAAGTGTTACACAGTACAAGAAGTAGGAAAAAAGGCTTGAGTCTGTGAAAAAATATTCCAGACAAACCCGCGTTCTAGCTTTATCACAGTGCAGTTTCAATGTTGCTTTCAAATTTGAAGTGAACATAAAGGGATTGACTTTGTGGATTGCCGCTGAGCAGCCTTGGATAAGGATTGTGGTTTTAAAGCTGTGTGTAAGGAAATGTTGACTACAGTTTCTGCTTTCTAACATCTTGGGGTCAAATTCTGCCCTAATTTAACCATTGTTTAACCCTTATAACTCTCCTGGTATAGCCCGGAATGAAAATGAGAGCAGAGTGTCTCTACCTGCCCTACTTACCAAGTATCAACAATGTATTCAGCGATACTCTGTCTTACACACATACACATATCAACAACTTTAGTAAATGCTGACATTCTAACAGAAATGACATGAACCATTTGGTTACCATGCACATAAACACGTTTGCTTTGTTTATAGCTTGCTTATCCATGTTGACTGAAAGAATAAGGAAATTGTTAAGGATAGAACAAGTCAGAGTGGGAGAGCTGAGCTAAACCTAAAGGAATCCAGTGCATTGGATCTACTGAGTTTTTGTTGGCCAATAATTTCTTTATATCTTATGATGGAAATTCAGGTTTGCCCATATTTATTATAGGATTCATAGGTAGCTGAATTAAATTCTAACTATTGACCTTTCAGGGACATTAAAGGTCCAGTATTAAAGACCAAATTCACTAAATCACTGATGCCTGCCACTCATGCTGATTCTCTGAAGCACATCATTCATTCCGAAAATAGAATGAAAATCAATGCTCTTTTTCCTCTTTTTTAACATATCTTCAGTTTCAATTTTATTTGTGGATGTCTTGCAAGTTTGGAAATTTAAACCCTCAGGGATCAAATGAAGACTTGGGTATGAAAATTGCTAATTCACTGTTAGAAAACATGAACCGTGCAGTGTTGAATAGACTTAATAAGGAGATAGAGATCCGTATCCCTCAGGTACTAAAACTGAGCATTTGCCTCCTTGGATGTTCTATAGAATGTTTCACCTTCTTTATAACTTCAACATTTAGGAAAAATAATATTTTGGAAACCTGATATTTCAGTGAGAAAGAGGTAAATTCTTTACTTCCCATGTTAAAAAGGCATCATAGCTTTACACATTAGCAAAAAAATGTAAAAACACACAGGTACTTAATTTTACCCATTATTTACTTACATAACTCTTACAAATATTTTCAGCACTTGCGTAGTAGTAGGTATAATAGAAGCATTATGTATATCCTTCTGTCATTGAAAAAGCTTGTTGCTTTGAATGCCTTGTGGGAATTTCATTGCAACATTAGGCAGTTCTTGCTCTGAACTTATTTCTTCTTATTTCTGAACTGGGTTTCTTAAGGAATTTTTTGGTACTGGCAAGTAGTTCCAATATTACAGTCTTAATATTGCAGAGAGAATGTATTTTTCCAATGATAACATCCTGAAGCATTTAAAGGAAAATGACTTCATGGTATCCCAGAGAGCTGGGTTTTCTTACACGCCTTGTGCTTAATGGAAGCATCTAAGCTCTTTACTCAAAGACATGGCATGTACCACTGGCTACAAAATGAAACAATACTTTGTGGGAGTTAGTTAATCTAAGGGTTAATTGTGTTTACTTCCTTTTAAATAGAACCTTGTGTAGAAAGTGTGAAATAAGGTAAATTCTGTTTGTACATTTATTTACTGGCCTTGAAAATTGTCCTTAACAATATTCATTGTGTTTGGACCAGTGTTTTTTCCTCAGTGCTGCAACATACTGAAAGTGAAACTTACTCAAGCTGCCTAATTATAATATCATACCAAATAACATCACTTCTGATAATCATAACAGTGTTTAGTAATGAATTAACTCCTTAGTTCAGGGAAAATCTGTAGCTGAGTGGCTCTGTGAAGGTCTTTAGTGAAGAAAGTATGTCTGAATGGCTAGAAACAAACATGCAATTTAATATAGAGAAATATTTATTGAAAAAACATTGCTCATTCATCATTCATATCGAACGATAAATAAATGAAGTTTGCTTAGGATGTAGGTCGCTAAAGAATGAATGGAGAGATGGGAATGGTAAATACTTTTTAAAACAGTCTTTCCAGACTTCAAGTACCAAATGAAAGAAAACGCTAGAGAAAGAAGAAAGGTGGGTGGAGACACACACGCACACATACACATGCTTGCGATCTAGAGAGGGGAAAGGAATTGTGTCTTTGTTACAAGAAAATGTCTGCTTCCATGATCTATTCAGAACTCAAGTAGTCTTTTATTAGTTCAGTCAATATCACACTTCCCCATCTGTGTAAAAAGAAATCTTCAATATACAAATGCCAGAGTGCAAGATTTATCCTTGAGCTCACCTTTGAAATGCCAGCCACCATATACCAATTGAAGGGAATACCCTCATAGGAGATCAACTAAAATGTTGACAAGCTTATAGCTAGACTGGGAGATCCAGATAGAGACAAAACTGGGGTATATTTCTATTGCAGTTGCAGTGATGAAACACACTGTCATGAAATGTAGAGATGTTTTATCTTTAAACTATAGCTAGGCTAGCTCAGATACTGACAGAAAGGATCTCGATGTAGGCTACATGCCATGCTCCTCAGTGAGATGGTATGAACATAATTTGATTGACAGGCAAACACATGGTCTCAGCATTTATTTTATTTATTTTTATTTACTATTGCTTCCTTAGAAGCAAACTTTGTGCAGGAAATTGCAAGAAAGTTTCAGTACAATACAGTAAATTAGAAAGGAGTTAGGTCCTGAGAATTATCACATGGCAATCGGAAACGGATATTAATGAGGGGTGTGTGTTTGAGTTTGTGTGTATACAAATTCATCACACACTGCTTTTGTAACTAAGCTGCATTACCATTTTATTTCTGAAGGAAATACAGAGAATATATTAATTATCTTAGATAAATTATCTAATTACAGGCAAAAAGCGAAGTATGCAGTGATGACCACCCTTTTGCACGTGCACATATATCTCCCTCAGATGTTTAGAAAAGGGCCTGGCTTTGTTTTCCTAGCAGCATTAGCTCAAACTGAGTATCAATTAAAACTAACCTATTGTGTTAAAGCTTAGAGATCTCTGTGCTCCTGTAGAAGAACTGTGCCCTTGGGTTATGATAGTTCTTTCCCAAGCAGGATCTTGAAGTCCTTAGGGTTATCTATGCTGCAGATGTCTCTTCTCTTTGGTACTTGTCTTAATGAGTCTCTCTGGACTTCATTTCCCCACTATTCAGTCTCTATTCTGAAGTTCAGGGCTGCCAGAACAGCATCTTACCTAGTCTATTTACTAAGACTTCCCTCATTGGCCTTCTGCTACTTGCACCTTCATCTGAATGGAGGCACCCTGTGGAAGCGTCTTTTGTGGTCCTTCTTTCCCAGACTCAAATTTGGAAATGTCTCTTTTTTACTGTGTTATGCTGCTACCTCCTTCTTACATAGGCAAGTTGATTTCTTACTAATTTTACTCAAAGAAATGGGAATAAGAGGGTTCAGATAAGCATCAAAACTTTGTTTGACCACTGCAGCTTCAGTTAATAGTCACCTGCCTCTTTGCTTTTGTCCTCTAGCCTCCTCTCTACCACATCAACATACATCACTCAACTTTCAAAGCTTTTCATAGGATATCCTCTTCTTCACTGTCATCTCATGTTTATTAGTGAGCTGATTCCTTCCTCCAAACTCACCATAAAGCTGACATCTATGTGGAAGCATCTAGGCACTTTCTTCTGTGCTTTCTATTCATTTTGAGAGGACCGTTCACATAATATCTCAGTATTTCTCCACTATTCTCCTTCAAATCCCTCTTTAGAACTCTCCTTTGCTGTGGTGCCTACAGATTCTTCTCCCATTTCAGCCTCCTGAGCTAGACGGATGCTATTCACTTTTTGTTTTCTGGGCTAGAGTGCTTCAAAATCAATCCTAAGGTATTTCTGGAGAGCTGCTGATTCTTGTTTGGAAACTTGAGATGTCTTATAATTAAGTGGTTTATGCTCTGAGGTGAAAATCAGCCCCACACAGAGAGCAGGTTAAATGCGCATCATTTAAATCCCAGAAATGCATTAAAGTAGGTTGAATGACCACCACTAGAACAAACTTAAAACTCTCATGTTTTAAATGCATATAAGTGTAATAGGCTAGCTTTGGCTACTTACCCAAGAGATTTTGACTACAGATATCTCATTTCAGTAATGTAGATGGATTTTAGGAAACTCTGAGGTTTAGTTACTTTAACATTATCAGTCCCTTTGAATACACAGGTGGTAGTAGTTAGAAGATTCAAGTTTCTTTAGTAAGAATCTCTCTATATCATGGGTTTGCATCTAACTGAGGTGCAGAGACTAAGGATTCATTCCACATTGAAGCAGCAGAAACCTTGCTGGATGCAGTCTGGACCCCACTCCTGGAGTTTCATAAACTGTGCTGTTTTAAGTAGATGAAAACAAAGACTATTGTAATTTTGTATTTTAAGCTGGACTTTTGCTTTTTTGTTTTTTTTGTTTGTTTGTTTGTTTGTTTGTTTCTGAATTCCTTTAGAAGTTTTGCAAGCTGAGATAATATTATCCTTTAATTTGAATTTAAGCCTGCCACAGGAAGCCTGCTCGGATGTGTGAATATGTATGTCACTGCAGGGTTGCTGCTTCCCCATCCACCACTGCATCCCACCGGGCTCCCAGTACTACTGTGGGAGCACCTGGGGATACTCACTGCTACTTGCCTGTTGCCTCCAAATTATCTGTATTTATAGTAGAAAGGTGACACTTATACAAATTATCCTCTCTGTGTCTCACTAGATCCAAAGGCCTCTGTTAAATGAAGCCCTGTCAAGGTGTATAATCTTCCCAGTTATTTTTCATCAGACGGTGGACTTTTTGTCTGAATAATGCTTAAAAGTAGCAGAACTAGTAATGATAGTTACAGGATACTTTAATGATGGCTTTTCATGCTTGCAGAATTTGATTGTATTTTTTAAATAATCCTGTAACTTCCTGGCATTCTGCTGTAGGTCTTGAAAACTGCCATGTTCTGTAGGAAAGTTAGTGTTAGCTTTGCGGTCTTCAGTGCAACCTGGCCCTGGAAAATTTGGGTTTGATTTGGCTATTGGGCATTGTGTTCTATATTGTACCTTACAATTTGTGTTGCATTGCTTGTTTGTGTGAATTGAAGCTGTGCTTGTTTAGTTCACGACTAAAAGTAGCAATTAAATGTGGAAAAAAAAAAAGATTAATATAGTAACGTAGATGGACCCTGCCTGTCACCAGCTACACAGAAGAGAGTGAAAAAGAGGTAGCATACTGAGTCTAAGGCAGAAGCAGTGCATGTGATGGTTCATGTTCCCAGATCAGTGGCAAGGGAGGCTTTGTGCTTTCCTGACACCTCACACAAAGAACTGGAAAATCAGTGATTCTTCTGTGGTAACAAATGTCTAGCACATACAAAAATTATGCTAAAGGGGTTTTAAATTGAGTTGTAAAAAAGCACTTCCATACTCTTAAGAAAGTAGCAAAATAGACCCCAGCTGCAAAATTCAGGCATACTGAAGGCTGACAGTTTGGTTTGGGCCCACTCTTAAAAAGAATGGTTTTGAATGTGAAAAGAGACAAAACTTCATCAATGTAGTAGCATACAGAGGGTGAGTGTGCGAGCGAGACATTACATTGTATATATCTATTAGTTTCTGACTTTCTCTAAGGGTTTGATATAGCTCCTCTAGATACAAGCAAGCAGTTTTATATATGTGTCGTTTATTCAGTCACCGTGCAGACTCTAAAATGGATCCTAGCCAAATTGGCAAGGTACAAAGCAGTGAATGCCCATATTTTCAAGAGTAGGACTGAGACCCAAGGTTGTAAAATAAACCACAAACATACACCCAAGTTGAAACAGAAAAAAAAGAGACATTTTGTGTACCCTAGGCACAATCAGGATTTATGGCAGTTTGAAGATGAAGTTGAAAGCAGATACAAGAAATGTTAATACTTTAAATTGGCCATTTAAGTGTTCATACTCTTCTTATTTCTTTAATTTTTATTTCTCTGTGGACTTGTAAGCCAAGGAAAAGCACTTCACTTTTCTCTTCAGAGCAGTCTGAAGAGAAAAAAAAAAGAAATCAGATTTTTGACAATGGATGTTTCAGTACAATGTCTTGCTCGCATACCAGTTATGAGAATTATTAAAGAAGTATTTTTAGAGGAGAAGTCTAAATATATACACTGGTGAAAATGTTCTGCCACTGGCTTTGATTTTCAACTGAATGTGGGCATGTTTAATGTGGCTTGATTTCTGTGCTGAATTATCCGTACCTTGACTGAGTGTGTTGTGCAGTGTGGCACTATCCCTTTAGCTTTATTATGTGAAATGGCTCAAAGTGGTTTTTTTTTCAGAAAGAATTGTATTTTGCATCTCTTAGTTAAGTTTTCACTTAATGTTAATTGTGTAAAGTTTTAGACCTCTGTCTTAAGGATGGAATTAAATAGCCCTGTAATGGTGTGTATCCCTCTCCAGTCACTCTAAAGAAAGCCCTTAGGTGACTGGTCTGGCTGCTTGCCACAGAGCTGGTTTTGCAACATGCATGGTCTGAGGACATAAATGAGCCAAGCTTAGTATGAAGAGCTATCTTGTATTAGGCTAGATTTGTAGAGAAATACTCAAGCCCTTCCTCGCATCTGAAGTATAAGCGCTGATCTACGTTACGCTTACGGTAGTTTAGCCTGAATATCTGACTTTTAGACATCCATTGCTTTGTTAGGAGCAGTGAATAGGGCTGCAAAGTCTACATTAAAAATGTCAGAGAAAGGAAATACTACCCTGGGAATTACAACGTGTTAAGTGTCCCTGAAAATACGAAAAGCCTTGATCAGATTTAATCCAAGTGTATATTAGATTGGTTTGGGATAGGGTTTAATCTCTTGTTGCAGTTTTACTGAGTAGAAAGTTAAATAGCTGCCGGATGCTGCAGACAGGTGTTTGCAGAAAGTCTGCTTTTGCACATTATCACATACCAATTAACACTCAGATGTGGTAGCACTTTACATCTTCTCCGTACTTCCCAGTTTCTAAGTGATACCCACAAAATTCAGTTATACAAGCAAGACTTGCTCTGCTCTCCCTTTTTAGAAGCAGGGGATTGAAAGAGGCTGGAGATGACTGCATATAAGAAGACACTCTGCAGGCTGAATTAAAATGCAAGCAGGGTGGCCCCTGATAAAGGAAAATGCTTGTTTGTACAGAATAGGGTTTTGACTGCAATTTAAGACACTTCTGGAACTATTTCTTTACGTCACCTTCTCACCTAGTCAGGAAAACATGTAGCAAAACTTTCGAGGTGTGTTTCACTCCTTGCCTTTGACCAAAGTTAGAGATAGTCTTTGTGGTAGAATGCAAAGGTCATTTATGCACAGACGTATTCTTAGATGTAAGCCAAAAAGGACTGACTGCTCCTCTTAATTTCACTCAGCTTAAAGTGAAATTAGGCTTCCTGTTGTTTTTGTTTGTGTTCTTTAAGCAGAGTCCAGCACTGGAGATGAAATCCCTGAAACAAATGTGGGCAGACCCTAAGGTCAAGCTCCTTTCATTTTTATTTCATAAATATGAGTGTTCGTAGGATCTTGCAATCATAGTATTAAAGGATTAGATTTAATCTCAAAAATATTTTGATTAATTAATCCTGAAGATATTTATCAGTAATCAGGTTAATTAATAAATATAGAAGAATATAGGAATATGTATCTACATCTTCCAAAGATCAGTATCAGCATATCCTGAATTTCTCTGCAATCCACATTTAGTGCATCTTCATTGCACCATTTCCTCTGCCTTCTAATGTAATTCTGTGTGCAGTGTATTTGAAAGCCTATGGTCTTCAGATTTCTAGCAGGTAGGTGTTTGTGTGTATACTTGTACTCCCAATACTTCTGTTTTAATTGCAATCCCTTTTCCCCTGCAGTGCTCGGTTGCTGACAGCAGGATCAGTTGGTGATGCTGGGCAATGCTATTATGGCAGGACTCCTCACTCTCTAACTCTTGTATGCTGACCCTGCCAAACAGGCAGAAATTTTTAAAGCTATATTCATACCCTCCCAAGTTCTGCAAAGGCATTTGTAGAGAATGTGTGGGGTTATATGCATGACAAAGCTCACTAGCCAAGGAGGGAATCCAGCAGTTTTATCTTGAATGTGGTCTTGCATACAGATTTTCTGATGGCCACCTACGAAATAGTACTATTTGCACCTACGCTGTGTCCTTCATGCAGAGCATCACATAATGTTTCACAACAAGCATCAATTAAAGCCGAAGATAAGCAATGTTTTTGAGGAAGGATTTATGGAAGGGAGTTGACTCAGAGAGATGAGGGGGGAAAGAAATTACAGTTACATGGAGCAGCAGGAATAAAAGTGCAAGTTCTAACTGCAAAGGAGGTTTTCATCCTTAGATGTGGGGGAGATCCCTGTTCAAGAATAATAAATAAATTGCTCTAAGGAAAAATTGTGATTTATAGATGTCAAGGGCTCTTATACCCTGCTGCTAATGTGGCATCACATTTTGCTCAAAGTGTAGACACAAATAGATGTTTCTGCTTATGAATATAATACGGGCTCTTGTGTACAAAAAGAAGGCGGCTTATAGTCATTAGACATCAGAAAACCTCAAAAACATTAATTTGTGTATTTATCTACTTAGAAAATAAGTCAGTGTCCCCTGTGTTACATCACCAGTCCATACATGCATATCTCCCTCATCTTGAGCTTCCTGACATTTATTAACCACAACAAAAAATTTGCTAAGTACAGAAGCGTGCCAGATAAGATTTTCCCAGCATGTTTATAGTATCACTTTACGATATGAAATGTATCTTTGTCTTCTGCCTTACACATGGAAAATGTTTCTCCTGCATGAGGAAGGAAAAGCATTGAAAGATGAGTGCATGCACGCACACGCAAGTGGTTTCTTAAAGATTCTAATCAATCATTGTTGCTGCTTTTCCTGTACTCCTCCATGGTAATAAGTGCTACCACATCGCTTTCGTCATGCTAGCTCAGTGCAATTAGACATTCAAGTGCATCATTCTTTTGTAAAATATGAGTAAGCAAAAAGTACATCTCAGATAATAGCACTGGAAATATGGGTAGGAATTCTTCACCTCCCATGCAGATTTTTTACTGGATGCCATATTGTTGCTTTGCTGACACTGAAATTTGTTCCACCGTTTCATCATGCAATGTTCAGAGCTTGCTTTTTAGCTTCCTGTCTTTAGGCAAGTCTGTCTCCTAATTGTTCAGATCACAGATAATTCTTGTTCCCACCACCTCTATCTGTGGCAGCTTTGAAAATGTTATCTTCTCTCTCTTCTAAATGTGGAGTTTTTTGTAAGTTAGAGACCACGCGTGAATAAAAGTGAAAGATAAAAATAAAATAATTGATTTAATAAATAAATTATTGATGTTTTAAGTAGTGTAAAAGGAAAGATAGTGTCTTTAAACTATCTATGTTATAATCCATAAGAAACCCATGAGTTTCAGAAGAAATTGCACAAATGTCAGAACCTCCCACAAGCAGAAAAGAATGGAAACACCATAAGAATAAATACATTTGTTAGCTTTCTGGAAAAGGTTGTTTCCAAGTGTCATCACTTCTGTGAAAGTTCCTATGTTGGCAGATCCATGAATGAAAATTCTTTCACTGTTGGTTGGACAAGTGCAACAAAATAAATGCTGTGAGGTGGTGGTGGTGGTGGGGGTTGAGCTTTTTTTTTGTATGTCCCAATCCACCTGAACCTGCAAAGACTGCTGCTTGTTAAATCCAGTTTGTTAAATACCAGTATGTGTGTTCAATGTAAATGAAAAATGGAAGATAGCTTAACATAACTGTTCCAAGTGATGACCCCTCTTGCAATGGTTAGCATGGGAAAGAAAAAAAGCAGACATCAGTAGTCGTGCTCCAAGAGAAATACTTCAGTTCCTTCACTTCACCATCCTAAAAGGGATAGATCTTTCAAGAAGGTGTCTGTAGCCACTGTGTAACTTTGCAGAGATTATTCTGACTGCTGCAAAATCTTCTCTGTTGCTCCATTTGAACTGGAGCATCTGTATGGAATTGGCAATGCAGAGTTACATATAAAATATCAGTTAATACGTACAAATTTCTAGACTTGATAGAAGAAATGGTAGGTTCTTTAGGTACAGTATTTGACCATAGTTGGGAGTTGTGTAAGCCAGTTGCACACACAATACTAGGTGCTATATTAAAGTATTTCCATCATACATTTTGAACCTGCAAGACACAGTTCAACTCTGATGTCAGCTAGGACTTCAGTGAGATGGTGACCACTTCTGCCAGGTCAGAATTTGATTTTACAGAGATGAAAATGTTATCAACCAAGAAGCTGGAATTTCTTTAATAAATTGGGCTACTGTTGTCGCGTATGGTGAATTTAGAGCTAACAGAAATGTTAATAAGGTTTCTTTGTGATGGAGGTTTTTAGCAATGTATGCAGAGACAGAAAACATCAAATTATGCTCCTTGTAGGAAGCCCTTGAGTATGCTGTTAGCATCAAATACTAACAACATTTAGTCATTAGGGACCTGCTCAGTGCTTGAATTGGTGACCTGAAGGAGATAGACCTATTACCAATCCACTGAAATAATCTTGTCCGCACTTAGAGTAAATTTTCAGCTCTGGTACATTAAGAAAAATCAGTGCTGTGTGGCCATCAAACTCATACTTCTGTTTGCATGATGGTCTATGATGGCTGTGTCTCAGCTTGTAAAATGAAGTACCGGTAAGCTCACACCAGCTATCGAGAATTCATTTCCTCAGACTGCCTTGCCTGCTTGTGTAGCGGTGCATGCATCGATGCCTGCCGCGAGACAGACCTGTTCAAATCTTATCAATTTTGCAATTGTCTCACCCTCTAGTGGCTTGTCTGGGAAAGAAGATGTAAATGATAGTTAAATTTGAGTGTTGGTACCTAAATTCTAGGATGCCGTTCCCTGTATTTTCAGCTGACAACTACAGTGTGAATGTACTTGCAAACTACAGTGTAGTGACTAACTAATTTCAGTCCGCCTAAAATTCAGATGCTGTCCACTACTCTGAAGATGTTGATTACAGGGGATGTCAGGTAGAATAGGCTTTTCCAATGTTTTTCACCATTTATACAAGCCGGCCAGAACAGTGCATATGGCAGTTTGAAAGGGTGGTGGTTTGATATTATTCATATCTAACATAAAATGTTTTTTAGTATATGTCTGAGTCCTGTGTTGTTGAAATCAGGCCATGAATTTTATTCTGAGAGAAGCTTATACACTATGTGGTTAAGAGACAGTGTCAATGTGAAACAGTGCACTTAGTTTGTTAGATGCTTGCACAGCTTCTTTACTTTATTTGAGTTCTGTCTCTTCGTGCTGATAGAAAAATATTCTCCTTAAAAGCTTATGAAGTCCTACTTATTTATTTGTAAGATCTATGTGGACATCTGAATAGTGATACCTCACCAAAGGAATTAATGAAAGCATGTGTATAGATAGGGTGTTGACTCTTCACTGCTACAGACTCTCTCTTGGCATTCAAAATTATATGCTGGAGTCTTTTCTACCTACAGTGGTTGGAGATGTAGCATTTAATACCTGATGGCAGGAGAAAATCAAGTTGTTGATGGAGTTACAGAGGTCTGAAGTACAGATCTCTTTTATGCTGATAGTTTTTGCCAGAAACATAGGCTGTGTGACAACTTTGCTGAAAATACGTTGCTCATGGTACAAGCAAAATTGAGGCTAGTATAATATAGTAATTAATTTATGACATATTATTTGTTTAACTTTGTTCCACTACTGCTTTTGCACTATTTAGGTAGTGTTTTTTCAGGGTGTCAGGAGTGGGTCAACTGAACAAACTTCTTTGTTGTTGATTGCTCCTTACCTTTAACAGTACAGGTATTTAGGAAAGTAAACAAATAGGTCTCCAAGTCCAGAGACAAAACGTGGCGAGGTTGTAAAGTTGGACACTCTTTCCAGATAAAAATCATCGTGAGTATTTCTGGCTTCTGTACTCTTTCTTCAACTGTCCATCTCCTCGCAGATAATGGTGGGATAGTCTTTTGCACTAACCAGCATAAACAAACAAGTGTTTTAACTTTCTGCCAGGAACTGTTCATGAAAGTCAGAGGTTTGGTCTACTTCTGTTGGGAATTACTGCAAGGAAGCAGTGGAGAAAGACTCATTAAAATGAGCAACTACCTGTAGCAATATAAAGCATAGGCAAGAGTTGCTGTGCATTGCAGAAGGCAATGGTGTTTGAAATATTAGCATTCAGCATTCAATGCCTCTGTATATTGCTGTGTCAAAGGTCTGAGCCTTAGTTGTCAGGAGGTCTAAGGTGTATGAATCAGCCAGTGTGGAATTATTTGCTTTTTTATTCATTTTACATAGAGATCTCTCTTCTGAAAGGATTTTGGATAGAACTAGCACAAATTAGGTTGTGAAATGAGTTGCCATGTGTTCTCTTATGGCAGATCATGATAGTTGTAAATGAGATGTGAATTTTCAAAACCAGTAAGTGATGCTAGAAGAGAAGCAGGGGAGGAAATGTCTTCATCTAAGAGGATTGCTATTTAGAATAGGGAAACCGGCTTCTGCGTCTGGCATGAGTTTAAGATCATGAATGCCCTAAAAGTGAGATATGTGTTTAGGGGTTTTTTTTTGTTTATTTCTTAATAATGGGTGCATGGTAACCAGAACTTCCCTGAATTCAGGTGCTTTCCCAAGCTCTGATGATATACTGGGTCTATTTGCATCACAAATTCAAATGCAGTACAAATAGAGTAATTATTCTGTCGCTGAAGAACTTGATTAATCTTCCTGTCTGCACACAGCAAAAGAAGCGCTCCAGCTCAGCTTTGTTTATATTACACCAGAAGACATATATTTTATTTGGGCATAGGGAAGCCCCCGTTATGGAAAATGTACAAGTCACTGGAATCGGTGGGTCATAAATTTTGGATGGAAGTAAGTTATTTACTGGTAGAATTCCTTGGAATTAAGGGTGGCTTTTGTATGAGGATGTGTGAAAGGGTGTTGGCTGACAGATCTCATTTGCTCCAGCCAGTCTAACCACATCAGACAGGCAAGAGGAAAAGAAAAAAAACAAAAAAAAAAAGCAAAGGAGCAGGTTGCTGGTAAGGGGAACTTGCTCTGGGAAGCAAAACTGCAGTGACAGAGCTGGTCGAGAGGTGACACAAGAGAATTTGCAGGTTCAGGAGGAGGGAACTTGGAGGACATGGGGAAACCTATGGTAGTTGATATAGATTCCGTGGAGCAAAAGCAGGACCTAAATCAGACAAATCTGCCTGGAAGGGCATGAGGAGACAGGCAGGCAGGCAGGCAGAGTGAATTCACCAGAAGGAAGATGGGGAGGGCAAAGTCTTAAAGGAGACAGAAAGAAGGAAAGAAAGGAGAGGAAAGAAGGATGGAGGGAGGGAAGAAAGAGGAAGGATAGAAGGCAGGAAAGAGGGAATAAAGGAGGGATGGAAAGAGGACGGAAGGGAGGGAGAAAGGAGCAAGAGGGCTTGGGAGGGAGGGGAAAAACAGCTACAGAAAAGAAGGAAGAAAATGTTTTGCAGCCAACTTGGGAAAAAGGTACTGTAGGGTAAAGCGAGAGGTCAAAAGGCACTTTTTATGATGCCATAGTAGATTTGATCAGTTTATTTGAGATTTTATTCAACATTCTTTGATTCAACAACACCGAAAAAACTATCAAATGCTTGCAAAACATCTCAAGTATTTTTTATGATTGGCTTTTAGCACTTATTTCAATACTGGACCTTAGGACCCTGACACTTTGTGACGAGAAGTTCTGTTACATCTTATGTCTGTGGAATCTGTTGTATTTTGTAACTTTTTTTTTTCATCTGTGTGAAATTTTATAGTTATAACTTGCTGCTCACAAACCTTGCAGTGTAATAGTGCTATCACTGAACCCCCTGTTTTCTCTTGTGGCACAAAAGGGGTAATAACACAAAAACAAGGCCAGATTTTCAGAAGAGTTTGTGACTCAGTGACTGTTAGGCATATTCATTGATATGCTCGTTTGAAAATTTAGCATATTATACCAAATCAGACCTTAAGGCATTAGAAGCTGGAATCTTGCTTTCCTTGGTTTTCCAAGAAGGGCATAGAAAATTTGAGTATTGCTTGAAAGTGATTATAACTGTCTTTTTAAACTTAGTTCTAATTTCAGAAGACGGGAAATGCTACCTCTTTGGGTAACACTGTTGTATTAGAATTTGTTACTGTTAATCTAAAGATTTTTCTAAGTAGCTACTAAATTAATGAGACTAATTCAGTATTCAGGAAAATGAATTGCTACTGAAAATATTAATATATGCTGATGTAAGTTCCTTACTTAATGAGTCAGATTCTGCTTACACTTACAGGGGAGGCTGTAGCTCAGATAGTTTATGATGTGCTTGATTTCTTTTACACTATAGGCTGGATTTTTGAAAGAGGCTCAACAGTTTCACAGTTCAACATGTAAGCTGTATTTATGTGCTTGCAGAGTTGGATTGGGTGCTATCTATGTAGTATACCCAAAGTTCAGAGCTTAATTTCAACCACATAGAAAAACTAGTTCTGAGTACTTAATACCAAAAAATGAAGCGAACATATACATGATGCGAAGACATGAATTAGTATCACTTATTCCACTGGCTCAAGCTTGATCACAATATTTTGAATCGTTAACTTTGTCCAAAGTAGACTTTATGCTGAATCAGATTATTCTCACCTAACTTTGTTTGATCAGATTACATTCATTTCTTTGTAGCTGTCAGAACAGAAAAACAAAAAAGCCCATGAAGCCAATGCAAACAAAGTACTCCCTGTGTTAATTAATTAAACAGAAATGCAATTATAAGTTCATGTCTGATCCAGAAGCATTATATTGCTAAGTGATCCAGTATTAAGGCCTGCAGTTCTGTTTTCTGGGCTAAACAGAGTTGGATTACAAAATGAAATGTCACTTCTGAAAACTGCCCTTGGTATTTAATATGTATTAAGAGTTATAAAATTTCAGCTATTGTGTAAAAGATACAGGAAGAGACTTTTACTCTCTTTTATGAAGGGCACATATTTTACAGTAAAACTTGGTATAATAAACTATGTGTAATGTAAAGACCACAAATGATTGTGGTTTTTTTAAAACTATTTTTTGTAGCTTCTGTGCCATGTAGAGGTAGCAGTCATTTTGGCTGTGGGATACTTGAGAAAAAACAAGCACGGTTTACAGATTGCTGAACTTTACATGTTTTTTTTTTTAAAAATACTTTATACTATGCATAGAGTTGTCAGTCCCAGAAGTTTCAGCTGCAGCACATGAAAATTTTCAGTTGCACCTTATAACATGCAGTTAAAGCAATCCTGAATTGATTTTGCCAGGCACTAAGCAACTGTTGACATAAATACATTAGAGCCAGAAATCTAAGCAGGTGGGTCATTCCATAAAATGACTCCCAAATCATAATAAAATGAAAAGTCTCTCCAAAGATTTGACCCATTTTTTTTTCATTCTGGACAATTAATATTTAGTCCAAATAAGAAAGCAAGTCAATCACTGTTACTCCATGTCCCACACCATATGTACAAGCATGAATTTTTGCTGTGTATTACCTTCCAGCATCCCAGCCAGACTATTACAATTGGCAAAGCTCATAAGGGCTGCAGGAACAATAGGCTCCTGCTTTCCTTTGGCTCAGACTTATGTACCAGAAGAGCTAGAGGGCAGCATCTAGAAACACTGGAGTAGTTGTCGAATCAAGGTTTTGGCAGCTTGCACAAGGTGAACTCTGCAATTTCCTGTTTCTAATCTGTCTTCCAATAGAAATCTGTGTATTTACATACACAATAGGATTTATTTTGACACAGGTGTAGTTTATCATTATTTTTATGGGGCCAGGTTCAGCGAATCAGCCCAGCATTTTCGTTAGAGTCACTAGAAAGGAGGCACTTTGTGGCTTGCAATTAGTTGCTGGACAAGCCTTTGCTAGAGTTAAATTGTTTGCAGTCTCTGAAGATTTTGTTAGGTCGGTCCTAGGGCTAACTTCAGTACTGCTGAATAGAAATATCTAGAAAAGTTCTCATTTTGAACCTATTCTAGAGTTTGTAATGGGGCCTATAATACTTTATATGCCAAAAGGGTTAAAAATCAAAACACCTTTGTCTTTTAGGGGTAATTACTTCCAGATTTAAGAAGAATTAAATCTGATTTCTCAGTGAATTGGTATGTTACATCTTCTGGCATTAAAAAATGAAAGGGGACCTCACAGTAAAAATTACTATAGAGCCTGATAACATTTGGAAGTTATGAATAGATGTATTTAGGGAAGAAAAAGATGGTCATTGTTTTATTGTCATGAAATGCATCATAATAGGAGATGCTTAGAGACAGGTAGCTTCCAGGAAAGAAGCAGGGAGTCGAGAAACAACAATACAGATTTTTCTTAAAGGTAATAGGAGCTGCCCCCTACCTAGGAATGAATGGTTTCTGGAGGCTAGATGAATTCTTAAGAGCTGGTCTTGTCAATAATGCTCCTTGAACTTGATTCATCATCATTTGGTCTCTTCTATTTTTCCCCCAGTCCCTGTTCCTACTGTGCTGGCTAGCTTACATCCTTTCTTTTATTTGCTCTCGTCCCCTCCTTCCAACCTCCCAGAGTGCCAGCTCTCTGCTTGCTTTGGATTTGGCTGTGCTGTAGACCTTTGCTAATGGGTATGGTAATCAGGGTAGAAAGGAAAAGTAAAATCAGCCTTCTTAAGGGACTAACACATGAATACATTAATGTGGAGCTTGAAAGGTACCTACAGTCATGTCTTGTGTCATTTATAAGGCTGCTATTAGATCTTGCGTGATTTCTCAGGATGTCGCATATCAATTTGTATTAACCATAGGATGTGTTCTGTAAGTGGTGAGAGGTTATCTTGCGACAACATCACAAGTAATGCACATCTCTGTGCTCGTGCGATATCACCTTTCACTTTAAGAAAGCACACACACAGAGGGCTCGTAAGAGATTTACAGAAGAACTTTTTCTCAAACACGTAACGATATGCAAATATCTCAGGATCAAAGGTAAGTCAAAGAAAAATGGCACTGAGTAGAATAAGTCAGCTCAGCTAGCGGCCTAACGACATGACAGACTCACAGGCAACTTCAGAGCTGTCAGCTTCACTGCCTGTGGAGCCCACCAAGGGGCCAGATGCTGCTGCTGGCTGAATATTTTCAGCAGCTTGGCATCTGGGCTCCATGATGGCCTGTGTGTCACGTCGGAGTGGGAGCTTTCACAATGCTGCTGGGGACAGACACAAAGGAAAACAGGTTTGCTGAGGTTAATGGTAATTGAAAATAAATTGTCATGACTGTTTTTAAGCCAAGTTCTACCTGCCAGTTATTAAAGAGCGAAAACACCTCAAAAATCAAACCCGAAGCTTTGCTTTATTTAAAAGCACACATTTAAATAATACATACTTGCTCTTTATTTCTAGATTCTGTCAGCATTGTACTAAGCAAAAGGGGGAAGCATATCCATGTACATGTATACACATACATAAAACCCATATCAAATAGGGAGTTACATGCATGATATCCATTTGTTCAGCCCTGTATCATATTCAGTCTGGGCACAAAATTTGCTTTCTCTACCCTGAGGACTGATGATAATGAAACTAATGAAACAATACTCCTCAGATTTATTTCATCTGGCTAGTGATTCCCAATGTATCACAAGTAAAAGCTACCCTTGTTTACCGAGATAGTGTTATGCATGATGCTCTAATGCTGTAAGGGCTAGAAGGACAGTTTTAGCCCTCAGCTCTGTTAATTAGACAAAGTCGCTAGAAACAGGGATTTCATTTTTCCCCTTCATTTTTTTTTAACAATGGAAGTACTTTTTTGGATTTCTAATAATTAGAAAAATAGTGATTAAGTGTTATTTATATGAGATGTTGAAGTCTTCAGATGTCCTCTTGACTGGCTGGCCTGAAATTGAAGCATTAAAGGGAAAATTTTACTTACTTTGTTGGGCTTGGAAGTAAAAAATAAAGGACAGATTGTTGAGGGTAGCTTTCTTCATCTGTTGTTTTTTTAAACACAATACATCAGCTGGTAGAATCAGTTAAGAACAAACCAAGCCAGTGTCTGCTCTTAGGAGAGCTCTTGCCATCCGCGTTCCGGTGTAGTTTCCTCAGAAGTCACTATAATCCACAGTGCAGGGAAAGATGCCAGGTTTTTACCCTTATGAGTATGGTCAACTGCAGGTGCAGATAAGAGCTTCACTGGATGGGCTTTTCTTAGGATTGAGCATGTTTCTTCGTGAGCAGCCAGTGGCACTATTTTGACTGAATGCATGTTCCACAGATGAATGAAGTCAAGCCTGAGCAGTGGACTAACATATAACCAGTAAATCACTTGGATCCTGTTTAACCCTAAAATTTGCACATGCACATGCCATTTGGACAAGAAAGCCTGTAATTTGGGCAAGAGAATTTGCTACCTGCAATCACAAATAACTATGTAGAGAGGTGTTTCTTCAAACATAAGGGTCTTATTTTTCAATTTGATTCATCTAATCCAAGTTTTTTTGGCTAAATCTGACTTTGTAAATTTTTTCCTATGAAAATGAGGTAGGATTATTTTTGTTGACTCCTGAATGGTCGGAGAAGCACTCCGCAGCATTTCAGAATGCATTCAGAAACTACTTGAGATGCACAAAACCAGAATGCCTATAAAAGCCCTTAAATGCAAGCCAGCTGTTTGCTGTAACCCTCCTCTCCAACCCAACAGCCCTGTGCCCCAGTGAATTATTTTGAAGCACATTCTAGACAGGAGATGTAATGGCCAAATTGGGAGTATAAGAGACTTTCCAGAATGTTTATGACTGTTCCACAGAAACCGCTTTCCATATTCATACATGTTATGTTTTATAGATTTACTAATAAGAGGTGAAAACTTAAACCTACCTGAGGTTTACCTGTGTGGGGATTGTCTAGTGAAAGAAAAAAACCATGAAAACACATTAAAACATTTGATAAGGATTGAGGTGGAGTTAGTGCATTGAAGTAGTTACATTTGTTTAGCAGACAATAAAAAAAAACAGCCTGAAAAATGATACTTTGGGTGAAATCCTGGCTCTGCTGTGATGGACTTCATCCAGTTTACAGTCTGGAGTAAGATTTTCTCCTACATTAGTGTCTGAAATGTTTGATCTGCTATTGTTTCTGAGTCATCTTTCATGATACCTTTTCATTGACTGTAAAAGAAGCTGAATCAGACTAATGAGCTGACCCTTTTTTCATTTCTGAACAAATTATTTCATTGCTAAATATATAAAATGATAGATTTAATCAGTTTTGATAGTGCAGGCACTAAAGTAGTATTAAACCCTGTCAGGAGACCTTTTGAAATTCTAATAATAATAATCAGGTAATTAGAGCCAGTTCAGTGTTTTTCCAGTATTAGTGTGTGCTTTCCTTCTATTAAATCAGAAGTAAACAAAAAGTTTAATAAAACTGGAATAAACGAAGTTACTTCAGTCCCTTACTCTGGAATTTGTTGGTTAACTGGTTCAAGAAGTTCCAGTTACTTGTATTCCTCAAAATATCCCAACAAACAAAGGTAATATGTTGTGACAGTTGTGTGTATCACAACTGTGTTGTCTCTGTATTATCATGAAATCCTGATTCTAATTGTTCATATAATTTTCTAGATATTAAAAAACCCCAAACCTGAAGTATTTATTGAAGTGGGTAGAGAAAGTCTTGATCACAGACTGGTGGATCTGATATGTATCTCAGCTTTGTGTGTGTGAATGTTTGAAAGGGGAAAACCAGCACTGGAACAGGTTGCCCAGAGAAGCTGTAGATTTCCATCCTTGAAGGTTTCCAAGACTCAGCTGAAGAAAACCCTGGGCAACTTGGTCTGGATTCAGTACTGACCCTGCATAGAGCAGGGCAGACTAGAGGCCTCTGGAGATCCCTTTCAGCCTGAATGACTCTGTGATTGTCTGATCCTGTAAAAAAGTGAGCTTGTGAAAAGAAGTAAATATTGAAGAAAACGTTGGGATTAGAGAATTCCATAAAGATTAAATGACAGCCTGGCTCTGCTTTAAAAAAAAAAAAAAATTGCCTGTGCCCTGCAGGGAGCCACAATGGTTTTGAGATTGTTCCCAGAGGTTTCACCTCTTAAAGTCCCTACTGTAGGGAGTGATGTTACAACATCAAAGATGATTCTGACACATCATTCCCTGCAGGTAACCCCATCCAAGGTGAGTTGTGTGCTGAACGATGTCATATCACAGTAGGCAAAGAAGCACTAAGTTATTACCTCTGATTTAGCCAGAGGAACACTTAATTGATGAAATTATTAAATAGGGACTTTGGAAGGAGTAAGTGAACAAACACAATTTTTTCTACAGTTTGATCTGTGACTGTGGTAACTCTTGACATAGGCTGAAAATGTTTGGTGATGTTCCTAGCTAAAACATCCATTGCTGTCATTCCAGAGGGTTCACAAGTGCTTCAATTTTCCTTGTTTTATTTTTATTTTTATTTTTATTTTTATTTTTATTTTTATTTTTATTTTTATTTTTATTTTTATTTTTATTTTTATTACCAGTGTCTTTAGAAGGCTTCTTGGACTAATATCCACTGTCAAAAAGGATGCATATATCTCATTTTTGCATAGATGCTACTTCCTGCCACTAAGATGACTTACAAGTAGAACTGCTCTGGGAGCTTCTATCTAAATTTTATGACAGAAAAATTACTGTTTATGTTGACCAAGTCAAGGAAAAAATGATTTGTCAGATCAAAAGATTTGCTTAGAATTGGTCAGAGGCTAATCTGCCTCAGCCAGCAAGCTGTTCCATAGAAATTCATAGTTTAGTAGTTTATGTCTTTGCTCTCGATCATATACCAGACTCGTATACCAGTCTTAGCAAGAACACATCTTGTGATACTTGGTGGTACCTTAACTGGCAAGAGCCAGATTATTGGCGACAATCTCATGATTGTCTCCAAAAAACCCGCTGATCAGTGTACATTATAGGAGACTTTTTCTTTCGTTGTTCTGTTATCAAGAGTTGCACAATTGGATGAAGAACAACAAAGTTAAATTTAGCATGGTGAAGTCAAAGAGAGAATTCCTCTGTGCAGACAGAGGTACTCATAATTCCTGTGTACTGAAGGGGCTTGCTTCCCTTCCATCAAAATCATCTAGTTGTATTCTATTTTCACAAAATTTTCTTCTATAAGTAAAGAAAATGTGTTTCTCTGCTTCCTGCTGATTAGAAAATGTTTTCCCTTTTGCTGTTTCTTTTTGGATAGAGATTAGACCAGTTGTGTGCATCATCCTAATAATGAATTACCAAAATTTTCTGTCTTTGATGATTATGGTATTAGTAATTGAAAGAATGCATTGTACACGGAGAGTAGCACCTTTCTGGTGAGGCCTAGTGTAAGTACACTTCCTAGTGTCCTATTGCCTTCTACTGTCTGAAAGTCCACTTGTGCTACCAGTTCCTGACTTTACTGCTAATGTGCAATTTGATTGATGTCGTCTCTCCTGTCTCCAGTCACATGATGTCAAAACTGCCACTGTTTTGGAACAACGCAACTTGGCGGAGCCAGGAATCAAACAGGAAAGATCAAGGGAAAAGAAGCTTTCAGAGATGAGGGGCCCAGAAATTCCTAAGTCCCTTGGATTTATCCCAAGTTTGACTATTTTAAATATAGATTGTGGGATTTTCCTATTCAAGAAATAATGCCATTATCATAATGATGTCAAAACCAATTATCTTTTTATTACTTTTTCCACTCTGATCTTTTTGTACCTTGTAGAGGATGAAGAATAAAAGATTGAACAATAGTAAGGATGGACTCTGTTCGTAAGCGGTAGCTTACACTGAAAATGCTTTTACAATTAGGAGCACGTCACTTTCTGTAGAAAAAAAGATACAAGAATGGGTATTCCGGAAAAACAGCAATGTCAAAAGAAGTTGCTGTTTTTCCAGAAGTACAAAGGTGAAAATGTATGTGTATAGCTGGAATTAAGATGAAATTATATGCCTTAAGTTAGCATAATAGTGATTCTACCTCCAATAATGTAAATTGGAAGTCTGAGAAAGACATTGCCTTCAGAAACAAAGCCTGAAACTTGCCTATATTCTGTTGGTTTATAGTGTACATAAATGTGAACCTATGTTTCACTTTACGTGAACTCATATGCTTTTTTTCCCTGTGCAGCTCTGTTTATGCAGATCTCTGAGTCAAGAGAATGATTTAATAAAGAGGAAAGATATATGCAGCATCAATAGATAATAGTAACCTATGAAGTAATAGATTTGGAAAGCTGGGAAGTTGGCCAATATTGATTTCAGACAACACAAGGAAAAATACTTCCTTTATGTCCATATGAAGTTATGGCTAAGTATTCAGTTTGCATTATCTTCCACTATTAAAGGGCTCAAATAATGATCTTTGAAGAGTTTTTCAGCCTTTGCAGGTTTTCAGATTCTTTCCTGTTGTCTAGCTATAAGAGTATGAAAACAAAGATGGCATGAGATGAGAGAAAAGACTGCAGAAAAAAGAGCTTACTTAGTTACAGTCACATCAGTCTTTGTCCTCTGGGACATTAGTTTTACTTAGTCCCACTGAACTTATCAAAATTCATCTAGTACCACCTGCTCGAAAGGTATATCACTGTTTCTTTCTTATCCTGCTCTGTAGTCATTGTTTATTATTATCAGTTTTTAAATAACTGAGTATGTCAGATTACTATAATACACTGTGTTGTGATACTCAAATCAAAGAGAGACCTAAAATGTCTTATTTTAACATGTGATGGGTGCTCCATCCTTAATTTGCAGCATTTAAGAATAAGAGTAGAGAAAAAGATGCAGATGTATTTTGCTTTACGTTTCAGGCTTTTTATGAAGAGAAATCCAAGTCTTGTATGTACTGAGGTAAATGGTAAAGCTATCATTAACTACTTCAAAATAAGGAATGGTCCAGAAAAGGTGGAAAAAATAACCTTAACCAATCCAAAACATATTAAAACTTCTATCTGATAGACACCTTTCTGGTCCATGCAGTAATTACACACTGAAATTATGACCTTTGGAATGAGAACTCCTTTTGAGCTCTGTCATGTAAAGATGTAATTGGGCCATAAAACCCTTATAAAAATTTATGAAAGAAATTTGACTGAATGAGTCTGGTGGATAATTTAGAAACTTGAGTATCTCAGTCACTTTGCTGAATTTATACCTTAAAATTTCTCTGAAGAGATAGCATTGCCCCATCTAGGTAATGCCATTTGCTAAATGATGGCATCGGGATCTTCTCCAGAAGATCCTATTCAGATGAATTTTTGCTCTCCATTTGTTTCTAACAGCTAGAGGGTACAGAATGACCAAGACTATCCGAAGTAATGGGTAACCTTTGATGTCCACCATAAGAAATTATAAAAGTATCTGTATTTAAATGGTAGCAGCCCAGAGCCGTCTCAGGAACTCAGTGACATCTTTGGCTGAATACGCAAAACTGAGGCACTCAGTCACAAACCACGTATAATAATAATGAGCTTTTAGAATTAAATCTGTGTTAAGGCCTTCAAACAATTGAAAGTAACACTTTTATAGTTTTGTCCATTTCCTCCTTTCATCCTGAGCCCATCTTCTTTGTGGACTCCAAATATCTCATAGACTCTTTTGGAAGTTTTGAGAAACAATGAAGAGTAATACTCCATTTTTTTTGCATTTTCAAGTGACTTTCTGTGTAAATTAAAAAAAAAAAAAAGTTTTCCTTTATTCAGGTATATGATACATGATGAAACTCAAGTTTAGAAATGTCAGTAGCTCACTCAAGTTTATGCAGCCGTTTGCTCATGAGAGGTGTTGGCTTGCAGTTCCTCTGTATTCAGTATGATTTCCTGCTGCCTGCCAAGTGGATGTTGGTGCAGTCCTAACAGTAGGAATACACTGTTGCAAAAATTATAAACAACACTTTCACAAAAATTATTTTTAGAACAGCAACTGTCCTTTTCAATGTAAACATATCTTTTTCTGCCATAGTGGCAATTTTAATGTGGGCAAGCAGTTTTCCATTTGATTTTTTGTAGGTGGTATCCTCAAATTACATAGAAAAGATTTCCCTTTCCCTTCCCACCCCAAGTGTGCCTGGTTATTTCTAAGTTTAAAAATATGTTGATTCATATGAAAGGTACTAAATCTTTTTAAAGTAAGATTGGGTTGGTTTGTTTTGTTTATTGTTCTTCCACTATACTGTGTAGCTGGAGAACTACTTCTGTTTACTTGCTTTCAAATGGTGGTAATTCATTTTTACCAGGCAGAATTTAGGTAATGTTATTTGAAAGAATCTCTTGTATGTTGGATGTCAGAGATAACTAGTATTGTACTGGCAGAGTTCAGAAGGTAGTGGTTAGGGTCTTGCACTTGTTCTGTCAATCTAGCAAGTTTCTTAGGCACATGCTTGACTGTAAATATATGAAGAATCCTCAGAATCGCATGGAATATAAATACATTTATAAATAAACTTGAAGAAAGCAGTTGTCTCAGGTAATTCCCTCAACATATGCACAGAGCAGAAGTCTATTACTTCTGAAGAAAACTGCTCTTGTTTGTTGAGGATAAAGAGGGAGAAAATAGGAGCTCTGAAATGACGGGAGATATCTGTAGAGAAAAGAAACGCATGTGATAGTAAACATATGAGAAGGTTAGTTACACTATTACATTAACTTTTAATGTTGCTCCTTTATTTTCTTACTGTCCTCTCGTATTAGTCTCTCAAAACAGGAATATTTCTGAAATCACAGCAATTCAGTGTATGGATGTATTCTACCCTGCTCTTTGTAAGACCTTAAGTTCATTTGAAGAAAAAAGTGTAGGCTCCTAAATCATTTGGCTACATCTGAAAATTTTAGTTTGCTTTTTCAAAGGGTTTACTTTAGAAAAATATTAACTTATTACTGTAATTAATCTGCATTATTATGAATATTGTTTGCTTTGAAAGGATATTTGGAGATTGGTTCCACTGAAGGATCTGTTGCCAGTATCCATTTTACTTTTCATTTTATTCTTAGAACCTATTCAATTCTGCCGCAAGGTATCTGGGTGTCTGAGTATACAGCGCATAGGACACGACTTACTTTCCAGGCAACAAATGTTGTTTGTATCTTTTTGCTGAAGTGCCTTCTTTCTGCCCTTACCAAACCAAGGATTTAAGCTACTGCAGTCTAACCACATCAAGAACATCAAACTATGCCAGTAAATTTCTAATAAGCCACTGGTACCAGTTCCATTTATCTTTGTCTTTAGGCACCTCAGTGTTCTTCACATACCTACCAATGCCACTCCTAACAATTGTTAGGTACTTACTGACAATTCAATTGAATCAACATAAATAAATCCTGTTGCTTACTAAACGATGATTTCTCATCTGCTGTTCAATCTGAAGACAACTATTCTAATGTGAATAGATAATTGTTGGGCAAGGGCTTGTGAATACATGTGCAATTCACTTTATATCTCTATGTTCAAGGTACAGGCATGCAATGACATATAAGGGGGCAATGAGAACACTCACAGCCATGCATTACTGTCTGAAAAACAGACTGCATGACCTAAAGAGAGTCTTTTTGCAGTGTCTTTTGTGGGTACTACAATGATCTCAACTAAAGGAAGTGTCCTTTGAATTATCAGACCACACAGATTTGCTAGTGAGATAGAAAATATGTTTATAGAAAGGTTTGAGGTGTGCTGTTCACCAAGTCTTTTACTGTCTAAAATGTTTTTTTAAATGTCCTTGTTTTTTCCTGCCAATCACATAATCAGTTAGTCCCCGTTTCTTTTCTTGTGGGGCTAAGCTGGCTTCCTCATTTTTGCAGTTCATCAATACAAAACTGATTTGAAGCTGAGCTGTATAATAATAAGCCTTTCAGCAGCCAGGCTTGACACTTGCCTTGTAATTAAGGCCTTGATGGTTGTGTTGATGGCAAATGAAAGAAAATGGCTTTGTTCTTAATTCCAGAGGCTTGATTGCTGGTTCTCGTTCTCACCTGAATTCGACCCATTCTGCATTGTGCACATGATTGCTGGAGTGTGAGTAATTGCAGCGCTGGCAGATGACATTTTCATGAAGCACACTCTGCACTGCTCCAGAGGGAATTTACAGAATTTATAGCTGGAGAAGCTCATCAAACATGGATTTAGGAAATGCCTATGTGAAAAGTGGGAGCCCACAACCAAATATCAGAGCTTTTCTTTTGACATTTGCTTTTACATAAAGGACTACTGTCTGCAACCTGTCTTACCTTATGGTAGCAGCCTATTCCTGACTAGATTTTGTGATTAAGTGCAGTTATTGAAGTTCATTAACGCAAGTTTTTTTGCTTTTTTTTTTTTTTTTTTGTAATTTTTTGTTTGCTTGAAAAGGAGTCTTGGGAAAGGAGATGGAAATTTTTTTTCTCATTTCCATTCATATTTTTACATTAATCTTTCAACTATTTAAAAATTGTCAGCTGTTTCATGATACTTATTGATGAAAATGTATGCTTGATTTTTATTTAAATCCTCTTATTTTCTCAACCTTTTTGCATTACAGCATATTTTGTTTATTTTAAATGAAAATGCACATTTAAAATAGTCACAAAGGCTTCTATAATGGAAATATACTTCGGCAATTATAAATCATATCTTTAGAAAGAAAACATTAATGACTTTTATATTGACAAGTTCACAAATTTCAGTGAAGAGTGTTTTTGTTGTAAATATTGGAATCTTGCATTATAGGTAACATATGCCATGATACGCATAATATTTCCTTCCCTCTGCCTTGGTACTTGTGCCTTTTCCTCTCCATCTGACAGTCTTTGTGGCTGTCTTGTATTCACCATCTTCATGTCTGAGCCCCTGGTGCTTCTCTTTGCTCTTGTAACACAGTAGCGCTTGGATGACTACCTGTAGGTTGTTGCTGTGGATGTATCTTTCCCAGCACCTGAACCAACAGAAACATTTATGGAATCCTGCTGACCTTTTTTAATCACAACTGTCTAGGCTGTCAGTGACTTTGCATGTGAAGATTCATAGCTGCTGTGACTCAGACTTTCACACTGCTGTCTGTCTGTCTGGCAAGCCAAAATATCTGCACTTAGTTTTTAATATTTCTTGAAGCTTCTCAATCATGGCAAGTAGAGTGCCTTTTCTCCTTTCATTTGGTATTACTGAAAGTCCCGAGGAATTGAATGATTGAAGGTTGCAGGTTTTTTTAATTAGGCTTATTGATTAACCCCTAGGAAAAGTTAGGGAGAAGTCCTTTGAGTTTCTGCAATAAGTGTTTGATTCAGAGTAGTGCTGACTATTTAAAATAAAAAAAAAAATCTGAGGTCTAAGCTGATGATGTTAAACTGCCTGTTGTTTTAGGGCCTAACTTATCCTCATTTCAGTAATAGATCTCTATATCAATACTAATAAATGGCAACAAGAGGAGACTCAATCTAAACTGCTGACAGTTGTTTTAATTTATACTATAGCCCTCAGGTAATTGGGTAGCACAAGGGGAGGCTTTCAAAGTGTCTTATGTAAATTTCTGGATGTTATGCTGCTGTCACTTACAAAAAGTAGTGTTTGTTGTTGTTGTTGACTTGAATGGGAACAAGATAGAACCTGTTGTAAATATATCTTGGGTTTAGTCATGCATAGTAGATCTCCTAATATACTTCCAATACCAGTGTTAAATTCTGCTCTTAATCTTCAGTGTTCCTTGGGGATTCACTTAACACATTCAGGTTTAGATCCTCAAAAGTTCTTGGGCAATTAAAAACTTTTGAGAATTTGGGTCTCAGAGAGTCACTTGTCTTGAAGCCATGCAAATAATCACACTCAAGGTGTAAGGCTCAAGAGTTGGAGACAGAAGTCTGTATTCTTCATTGTGTCTCTTAACAGTTATTACTGGAAAGCTGAGATGCAGCTGGATACCTTTGCACTTGCTGATACTCCTCTTGCAGAAATGTTAGGGACCTGTGTCCATTATGGCAGCCTTTTGAGGTGCATTCCTGTTCTCAGTGTGTTCCTTTTGCAACAGTCCCTCTCTTACAGCCCCGAGAGGGGAACCTGCTGTTGTCTTTTACAGTGCCTGTAACAAAACAACCCATACCTGTCCAGGACTTGTAGTAGAAAAAGGGCAGGTTCTCATCCTCTGTGTCCTTAGTCAGGATCTTCGATTCACGAAATTATTTCCTTTATGGGAATGAGACCTGGATCAAAGCAGAACATGCTGAGAAAACCCTGAAGAATTTTAACTGTTTTGCAAATCTGTCACAAAACAGTAAACTATGAGGAAAGGAATGAAAACAACAGCCACCGGACTAGAACAGTGAAATGTGGCAGTGAACAAAAGCTTTTGAAACTTGCTGAGGTGAAGAGAAGAAGCTGCCTGATACCATTACTTTAATTATGGTGATGGTCTGAGACATACTGGGCACGGTGATTCAATATTACATTATGTAGGCCGTTTTTGGATAGTATTAGCATCTAACACAGCAGCTATAATGTTGAGAATCACCTTAATGCTTTATTGTAAAATTTAAAATATTGCAAGTCATGAAAAATGTTCAATTGGCATTCCTATGACCTTCTTGCTGCTACCTCTGGTACTTATTTGAAAGCTTCAGCTCACTTCAATAATCCTTCTCTTACCCTATTTGTAACCTTCACCTTTTATACACGTATGTCATTAGCTTTCTCAACAAGAATGTTAATAAGATCTGCTTTCATTTCCTCTAACACCCATTCATGCTTGCTTTTCTGTCATCTTTTCCTCAAACTTCTCCCATTTGCCTCAATGACCCCAACACTCAGACATCTTGTTCTCTTCCCTCATCTCTCCCTCTTGCTTTTCTCCTTACTTTGTGTCTTTTGCTTGACAATACAAACATGTGGTCTTCAACATATTTTCAGCGCTCGCTCTTAATTTCACCTGTCTTTTCTATTCCCTTCTACCCTTCACATCCAGGGGAAGGAGGATGCCCATCTCATGCTGTATTTTCAGGCTCGTCATGAGATGACTTTTGGCATGTGGCAGGGAGCTGACTGTGTATCACCCATGGCTCAGGCTATTGCATGAGACCATTAACTATTCTGTTTTTTTTTTTCTCTCTCTCTCTCTCTTTTTTAAGTCGTGAACAATTTTACAGTAAAGGGAAGAGTGTCTTACCTGACTCTGCTTCTTCTGTGCCCGTTGTAAAGGCCATTACGTTCTCTGGCACTGCACAGCATGTTACATTACCTCCTCCTGTATTATGATTTTCCAGCCAGTGCAGTCAGTCATCAACAATTACTTGTTTCCACTGAGAAACCCGAAGTTCTTGGACACTATGATGAGTGTATGTGAGTAGCTATTCTATTATTCAAGGGAGGTGATGAAAGGGCAGAAGTTTCCTCCTTTCATTTATAAATCGGAGTATTCCTGTGGTTTTTGTTACACCTTCTTGTAAGCCAGCACCTCTATTTGTTATGGCCCTATTACAAATATTTTTGAATCTAAATAGAGCTTGAGCTTGTCTTACTTTGCAGTATCTGTTAATCCATAAGTTATTTATTCAACACCTGTTCTACCTGCTAGTCAAGCATTTTTGCTTTCTCTTTTGATACAAATTAAGCAGCACAGGGGCAAAGCACACTGTGATGTATTAGGTAATGGATTCTAAACATAATCTCATTTTATTAATGATATATTTTTTGTACCTTTGGGGACAGGTTGTACACCTGTCTGTGTATGTGCATCTGCAGATTATTCTTCCATTCAAGAATGCTCTACATTTACTCTACAGATATGCCGGTACAGCTCTTTCATGTGTAGTTCACATTGTAGCTGATACATCAGTCCACCTTAGTTTTCTACTTTTGGCACTATTAGAAATCAATGTGTTGTAGGAACTCACCCTACAAATATCCCATGACCCACTTGAGGTCTCCTATACCTGCATCAGAGGACACCAAGGCTTTGTCCTCCTAACACATGTTCATAAGTATATTTTGCTTTCCTATTTATTTGCTATTAGAGGTTTTGTGTTGGGTTGTTTTGTAGCAGTTGTCTATCTCCATCTAACTGTGGTATACGCCAGCTTTGCATTTGAGGCACTGCTTTAAGTAATGATACTTATTTTTCTCTTACTTACACTACTAGTGAAATATGCAGAGGAAAGAATAGTGGGTTTCCGAGCTAATGTCACCTGAGAAATCGTCTGAAACCATAGAGTGCTTCAACATAAGACAGTAACAGCCATGGCTACATTTTTACTATAAATGCAATTTGGGATTAAGTTAGTGCTTTAATCTGTTAACAAATAATTTTCAAAGAAATCCGATCGGTAGGACAATATTCGTTCTTCTCAAGTATTTTCCAGTTGTTCATGCAGACAAGTGTCAGCCTTGGAGGAGAGTTACCCTTTCTGTTTACACTTATACACAGTTATTCTTTGTGTGTGAATGATCACATATTGTTTTAGTTTTTGCTTTGGCTGTCTTTGAAACAGCTAAATAATTGAAGGGCAATGAATAACTAGTAGTGAATATTAGTTTTCATTTTGTAATCTATCTTCCTTTAAATATAATTGTAAATACAGACCAGTTTGTGAACATTATTTACACTTTTGTTTTTTGTCGTGTCACTGAAAGATCAATTATTTGTATTTCAAACAAATCTTTGTGAGTGCCACACAAATCAACAGTAAGTTTCATTCACAGTAATATTTTCTGTGATGTAAATCATTACAACTGAGTATACATGATGGTAATTTTCAGGTCCAGAGTAGTATTTTAGCATTGGCTTGTATAATGTACTATAAACATGCTGAAAAGAATATTGCTTATATATTTGCTACTAATATGCTTACTTGCAATATGACTTACCGCAAAACAAACTTAATGCTTTCATTTCCACATTCAATTTCTTGAAATCAGTATTGCACTAACATAGACTTTCTTTTGCATTTAATTTGGTTACACATAGTATATCTGTTGGTTCTGAGAATCTTAACGTTAAGTATCTTCACATAAATTATTATTTTAAAGAGGAATCAATTAGAATATGTCAATTTGTCTTTGTCAAGGGACATAAGAACTTGCGGCTTCAGAGTGACAGCTGTTGGGGTGACAGGATATGACAATGAAAGAGGATCTCCCCATACATGTCTCTGTTCTGACAACAGTAAAGAAGATTTTAGCAGAGTAATGTATGAAAAAGTCACTGTTCAATCACTGTTCAATCAAGCTTGTTTGCGTGTGGCAAAATAGTAGTAAGGCTTCCGTGTGCCCTTCCTCCCTTTTCATTTACAAGTAGATAGGTGGATGAAAGACACAGATCAGTAACTATCTACCTATCTGTCTCTAATGCATATACATCTTTGCTCCTTAGGCTTTAAAGATGTGTCAACTGTTTTTAAATATGGCTCAGGTACATCATAGGACCTTTTAAGTCACCATCAAACTCAGACACAAGAAATGGATCTGATGTGCAAATACAGTGCATTTCCTGGACCAGGCTTTATGGCTTGCTTTCTTTTGTACTGAGAAGGCTACTCCTATGCTTCTTTGTTATAGGATGCTGGGTGTTGCACTTTTACTTTCATTTTGTTCAAAAGATAGTCTTGCTGTTAAATAACTTTCATTAAGGATTAAAGGAGAGAGAGTAAAAAACCTAACTTGTGACAACAGATGGCAAAACTGGGCCTTAGTCCACAGAGGAGTCAGTAGGTGCTCAGCACTTTCACCGGCAGCCATTAGGTAGTTTCGACCTTGGTGCGTGGTAGACTGTGTAAACAGCTCTGCCCAAAATTTGGCATTGTAGGCACATCAGTAACACATGCCGCTTTGCCGCATTGACTTAGAATAACATTCTTCTCCAGTAGTTGTCAGTGTAGCAGGGTAACTAAATCTGCTAATAACTCTCGCTGTATGTACTTCATAGTCTGCAGTGTATAGCTCTATAATCTGTAAGTTAATGCTATTTATTTATTTTATACTTCCATTTGTCTAGTTGTTATTTGTCTTATTTCTTAAGATGCCTCTGGTTTGCTTCAGAAAACAGCAGGAAAGATCCAGAAAGGCAAATCAGTTCTCTGCCCTACACTTAGTTTAATCATTGACAAGTTGCTTTGATTACCTGCCTGATTTTCTTCTGCTCTGGCTCTCTGGGTAACACTGTATTGAGGAGGTGGATCTGAACACAAAAAGGTATTTGTTGACTTTTGAAATGCTCCCAAATCAACAGCTTTTAATGTAACAGCCTTCCTCCTAACATAGTTTGCTTTGTAGTAGGGTTTTAAGATGCAGGAGAAAGGACAACATTCTGACTCATCCGGTCCTGTTGGGGTGCCATCCTCCTACTTAAGGCAATTTTCAGATTCCGTATTGTCCTGGCACTGGACACATTGCTCACTTTGGAAGAGCCACAAGTAATGCTGCAAAGACTTTCCTTGTGTTTTCACCATCCTCATTGCCTTCTGCAGTCAGGAAAGTCCACAGGTTTTTCACTCAGGTATTAGTGCGCTGTTTCCCACTTTCTCTAGTGTGCCTCACAGTCAGGAGATAACTGTTTATCCAGCTGTTTATCCACCATTTGATGAATGCATGCAGCCTTTCCAAAAACTCCCCTCAGTGCCAGTTGTGTATTTTCCTCACTAGTTTTAAATCCTTGTTTGGCAGCAACTGATTCTTTGAACCATTAATCCTACCTAAGCTACACTTGACATCAGAAAACGTGACATCCAGCATTAACAAGGATGCTCATGGACTGTCTGCTTTCAATGCTGATATTCTTAAATTTTCTGAGAGCACTAAATGTCAAATTTGGATATCTTCTTCCTCTGATGAAGGGCATTCACTCTGCTCTATTTTTATATTTCAGACCACTTTTTCTTAATCATTGTTTTTTTACTTATAGAGAATAGTGTTTTATAAGTCTAGGAAACATTTATCTCAAAGCAGGATTGGCACTAAGACTGCCTGTCGCTGCATTTACATAAAAGTTAACGTAAAGGCTCACAAATGTTTACACTTCTTTGTAGTTTTAAATGTGTTGTTGATGGAACAAGGTAATACACCAAATATGTAATGATTGGGAAAACACTTTTTCACCTTACATTAAGTTCTTTGTTTTCACAGTTGGATTCAGAATTTCATATTCTGATTGAAAAGGTATTTTATTTGTTATTCAGCTAATGTTTTTTAACTTAATCTTTTGTCTATATTTCTTGACCTTTGACTTAATGTTTGTTTCTAGAGGTTGAGTTTATGATATTGTTTCCATTGAAGAGCGTGACAGAAGGCTGTCTAATGGCAGCAGAAACAGGACTAGGCCCGCTGTATTTTTATTTATACATTATTCTGAACAATCAGAAGCTTGACTGCAGTGTCTGTAAATTTACATAAACTGTCATTTGTCATAATCACAAATATAAATATTAATATTAATTCTTTAAATCAGGTTTTAAAATTATCCCAACTATTGGAAATAGTTGTAATTATTTAATCTTTCCCTGAAAAAAACAGTAAAGCAAATTAAATTACTGCAAGAAACAACTCAAGTGACCACTACTGCTGAAATACTCAGTTAGACTACAGGAAGTATACAGCCTCTTAAAGGCAGGTGGTATTTACATGAGGGTGAAGTAGAGCTGCACGTTTCCTTGTGATTTTACTTTACCGGTTCAGTTTTTCTTCTGCACCTTCAGGGATAATAAGAACTGGGAGCTCTTTATGACATTTGTGGGAATTGCTGGTTCTCAGCACCAGTTGGAATTTAACCTTTTTGTGAGAATTTTCTTGGCTGCTACTAAAATATCTACTGCTCATAAGGATGAAGTATCCATTCCAGGTGTTTTTGCCATTCTCATATTAAGTGCATTGCTTAGGGCATCTCAGAGGCCATGTCATTTAATCTGTCTTTTAAATGTGGTTTTCTTAGGTGCTAAGCAGTAAGGAGAGTCTCCACATTAGCCTCTTACAAGTACCCTATATTTCTGCTTCTGCAGGGGTAACTGAATTTTTTGTTCGGGTTCCTGAAACAAAGCATTTTTATCATTAGCAGAATTTTAATGGAAAACTGTGGGGACTTTATTCTACCAGTATTCTCAGAGGCAAGCAAGTTGCCTATGGCTGCATGTGCATTTGCCAACCTGATACTGAGGCAGGTCTCCGAATAGATACTGCACATGCGGAGACTTGATTTGGATATGCAAAACAGTATTCCCCATAAACACAAGAGCGCTGTTGGATTATCAGCTTTTCGGATTCGAAAAGGAGGGTCAGGAGCGTGTAGTAGAAGCCAGCGTTGTCAGCCCTTTAGCTCTGTCTTCACGTATTTTAACAACTGATTCGTTCTCGGGTCTGTTAATTCTCGTCATTTCAAGTAATCAAAAGTCGTAAATAGACCTCAACACTATGTCACTGGGAGAAAAAAAGGAAAAGACCCATTATTTTGGTTTTTAAACATATTTTAAATTCAGCAGCACCTTAGGGTATGCAGAGCACATGCCTTTATTTGCACTCCCTCCAGCGAGAGCATCTTTTCGTTCTGAAGATGGGGAGCGTGTGGGTGTTACAGAGGCTGCAGCGCGTGGGGGAGCGTGCCCTGCCCGGCTGCCCGCGGCGTTGGCCCGCGGTCGCTAGCCTTGGGGCTGACACCCGGGTGCCGCGGGCACGGCGTGCGTTCTGCAGCGCTGCCCCCAGCTTCCAAATGATAAATGCCAATGCACCGTCTAAACAACAGCAGAAAAATAGACTGGATGAAACATTTCACAGTTTTGTTGGTACCTTTATGGTGTGAATAATTATTTCTTACCTGCAGCTGAGTTTATAATTGAAGTTACACAGTCTGTTATGGCCATTCTCTCCTTAACAATAAATCCATCTATCCTTACGTAGGAAAAGTTTCTTTCTAAGATCAAAGAGAAAAGGCACATTAAGGTCACCATGAAGATGCATGCAGGACTGTATGTATTTCTTTTTAAGCAGTAAATTATTGGAATGAATGGTTTCTGTATAATTCCTGAGATTAATTTACTCCCTCGGAATGCCATCTAAGAATAAAAATAACAAACCACAAATCAAGAATTTTGGACTCGTGAAAAGTTATTGGGTTTATGCGTAATTGTGTTTTAGCCAGTTGAACTATGCGTGTGAGAAGTTGATATTGAAACCTAATTCTTAAATTATAAAAGAATTTTATGAAAGAAATGATGATGCTTTTGTTAAAAGGCTCTGTTCCTGCGTACAATTTCAGAGATTTTCACTTAGATTCACAGATTATTTTGAAGATTAAAAGACCCTCTCTTTTTTTTATAAAATTGCAAAAAAGTAATAATAGAATACTGCTTAGTGTATTTACATGCAAATGGTTTGTTTAATATAAAATAGTTTTAAATCTTATTTTTGTTCCCATTTTCTAATCTCATAGAATATTTCCTTGCCTGAAAAGTAGTGTAGAAGAAATTGAGTACAGTATCTTTTAGAGGATTTATGGTAATGCTGCTGAATTTAGCTGAGCATAAACAGCATGGTGAGCCCCTCAGGGTCTCTTCATTTTCCTGACACACTCCACTGCTGCCCCATTAACACTTCGTCTGTTATTGCCATCTACTCAGTTTAATGAGTATCTTTGAATTTGAAGTTCTACACAAGAAACAATAGCTAAAATAACTGATGTACCTACTGCAGCTTTCAGCAGTGTATCTTATTCCCTTTGTAATTTTTTTTTTTAAATAAAAAGTACATTTCTATTCTTCAGCAGTGTAGTTACATCATGGCATTTTCTTTAATTACGATAGACACTAATCACAAGCACTGAGTAATGACTACAAATATGATGCTGTATCTGTCTGTGTAGAAGGTAAACACATGCTGGATAGCTGCTAGAGGAGGCTTTTCCTTACTTTAAAATTCATCCTATTAATACTGACTCTTTAATGTGAAGGAGGAATAGTACTGCTGGAGACTTTGTGCTATCAAAGCAGAATATTATATTTCTTCTAAGAAATCATAAGACAGGAGGACTAGGTGCTGCTTTCTGATACCTGTATGAATCCAACCAACTGCTGTAAAGGGTCAGTGTGTGGCTCATTAGTCTGGATTCCTAAAACTGAATTTATCACATTCCTCTGAATACATGCATAAGACATCTTAAATTATTAAACAATAAGCTGTATTATCAGACAAGGACTCAACCCGAATTAAAGCCTGAATAATGCTGCACTGGGGCGCATCATAGGATTTAAGAACAGTTCTAATTTTGCATTGATTATTAACTGATCAGCAAAAGCAAAAGATCACTCTAAATCACTTGAGATATTTAACAGATATGGAAAGTCTTTGCAGGGCCAAATAAAAAGTCTGGATAATTGAATAAATTTCTATTCTAGAAAACCGAGGAAATCAGTTGGATATTGGAGCAAGTTTTTGTATTAAATGCATTTATTGAAAGCCTATTTTTAAAAGCTAAAATAACATGTGAGTGATTTTCTCTGTTCCTGGTAAGCTTGCTATCTTTTAGTAAAGGGTTTTTTTTTGTTTTTGTTTTCTTTTAGAAAATGAATCTGGAAGAAAATTGGTGACTCCAATCCAGTGGACCTACAGGCACTCTGACAGGCTCAGAGAGCAGAGTCTGGACCAAAGAGCAATTACCCCACCAAACGATTTCAGGTACAATTGACCTAAATATAGCACTCTCTTGAGATTATTGACAAGAGTTCATTTCCTGTAGTGCTTTTCCCATTTGCTACTCCTGGTAACCACTGTGATCTTATCTGCCTGGTGCTGCATGACTTCTGGGATGCAGCTAAGAGTTCTGTTGTGCATTATCTTTAAACAGACAATTCATGCTAGAAGAGTCATTTGCAGTTAAATTAGATGATGCATATATTATTCTTGCTGCTGAAGTTACACAGAGCAGGAATGAGTGCCTGCATCCTTTTGGACCTAGATGCACTGGAATTCTTTTTCCTGTGAGATCAGAAAGGTAGTACTGGTTAATTGCAAATAAATAGGAAATTTTATTTCATTAAACTGTGACAGGAGAGTCAGCTGTGCAGGATGGATAGGTTCGAAAACTTGCTGGTTTTTTTCTTTGTATATATATTTATCTGTAAAGTATGGCTTCCCCTATTGTCATCCTACCTCCAGACAATCACTGTAGTTATCATATGCTGGCACAAAAAACAAATGAGCATATAAACTGAGTGTGTAAGTGTACAAAATGTGGATGAACTGGATTCAGAAGCTGGTAATGATAAAACCCTTTTCAGTTTTGAAGAATGCATTTTTCTTAAGCATTCCTTGCAAACTTGTGCAAAATGCTGGATATATTTGCATTCCATGTGTGTGGAATACAGAGAAAATAGATGGTGTTCCCTTGGTGTTCATTATAGAGATTTTTTTTTTTTTTTTGCGCATCTTATTTCTTTTATTGAATTCTTCTTTGGAAAACCTATGCATTGCCCAGAAATTCAAAAGGCTAGTATCAGATTCCATGCTGAGCAGCTGTTGGGGAGCCATTTTTTACAGACCTTTATTAACTAATATAGCAGGGCACAATTGTGCTATTATTTTCCTGCATATCCCCTATGTTTTCCCAAAAGAACATCAGAATACTTACTTTATTAGGGGAATAAACTCCGCTAATAGACATAGGTCCCACTCCTCAGAGGAAACTCAGGAAGAAGTTCAGTTGAAAGCTGAATATTTATAAGATAGAGACACATACACAATATATGGGTATACTGGCTTGGTTTCTTTGGTGATGATGGACAGCAGTTATAAATGGAGTTAGACTCAGGAATTCTATACCAAAATAAGATGAAGCATGAATCAGTTAATTACATTACATAGTAATTAAGTTATTGTAGGGAAAATTTAGATTAAATATAGGAGAAAGATTACCTCTGATGTATTTTTTGCCAGTCTACTGTAATGAGTTGATGAGACACAGCATATCACAGTGGAAAGCAATAGTAATTTGAAATGCAAGTGTAAGGAGAAGAAAGCAGTAAAATAATCTGTGAAGGTGGGGTGAGAATATGCAGGTGCATAACCTTGCAGACTAAACCCTGCTGGTGTGATTTTTGTTATTTTCTTTTTGCCTGCGTAAAGTATATCTAAATATCTGCAGAGGAATATCGGATACACACATTTTGTTAATTACTATCTCTACGTTCCAGATACCTGACATGGCTGACATACAAACAGTTGTACATACTATAGATGAGTAAATCAGTTTGAAACTTAGGAACTAACCCCTGAAAACCTCATGTAAGCTCCCTTCTCTATGTGAATGGTCTTTGTGAGGGTTGCTCACTTCAGCTGGTGACAGATAGAAACATCATTCTGGGCCTTGTATTAAGCTCCATCTTGTATATGGATATATTATGGACCCAATGAAAGGTACAGCATCTTAAGCATTTTTTTAAATGTAGTTATCTGACCTCTTCAAGGGATACTCTGGTCTCTTACAGGATGCAGACCCACAGAGGACAGTATCATAGATCAGGGATTTTAAGGCACTTTATCCCTGCTGCTTTATTGAGTTTGCCCCGCCTTTTCACGATGGTGAAAAGACATAGTAAAGCAACCCTAATTAGGCAGTGTAGGAATCCCTGGTATGCAACATTCTTCTTAGCCAGCTTTATATTCTTCCTGCTTGTTCTACAGTGCCTCAGGGAATGAGAAAAGTCTGGTCCATTAATTAGAGAATTAGCTTAGAGTTGGGAAAGATGAGTTCAGGTTTTGTCTATGCCACAAACTTCCTGCAAGACACTCAGCTAAGTATTGAGCAAAATTCAGCAAGACCTAAGGATCAGGGATTGTGACTGTATTTTCTCTGCTTTTGAAGCAGAATCAGGTGTTCTTCCATGTTTCTGGTATCTTAGTTACCCCACTTAAATAATTGAGTAGTCATAAATCTTAGCTTCCCTCATTAGCTGAAATGAATTCTCTAGACTTCTCTATCATACTGTTCTTATGTAAGGATATTGATGGAATGGCAGGGATGCAGAAAGCAAAATAATGCCTTATGTTAGTTCAGACAGAGTATTACAAATACACTGTCATGATGACAAGTTCATGTTAGCTCTTGGCAGTGTAAGTCTTCCTAATACGACCTTCTAAAAAAGCAAAGTTCATCAATCAAAATGTCACATGTTGCTAAATTTACAGTTTATAAATTACCACTGTAAATTTCAGTAGTAGAAATTATCACATAAAATTGTGCTGCTTTCTCTTTGTCTCTCTCCAGACTTAAGTGGTTTCAAAAATGAGGCAGTAGGCTCTTTAAATGGCAGTTTCTAGGCAGCATCTCTGCTCCTGTGAACAGGCATAGTTGTTTATATTGCATGGGCCAGCCAACTGTGATTGATCACAGGCTGCTGCTGATGTTAGCACGCTAAAGAGAACAGTTATATTAAAGCTAAAAGCACCAGGGCAGGGTCGTATCACTAATAAGAATTAGGAAAAAAAGAAGATTGTTGTGTTTTATTGGATATATAGCTCAGCCTGCCAGAATACCTAATCCCTAAATCATCCTGAAAATTGTTTGGGATATAAACCCACTGTCAAAGGGCATGGTCTCTCTTCACTGCACTAGCAGCTACATGTATAAATCACAATCCCATATCACGGGGAATACACAACGTAAGTAAAAATGTTTTTTAAGAGAAATCTGATTATGATAGAGCTGATAATTTTTGTAGCAAACACTTAGGAAGTGTTGGAGTAAATGGATGAGAAGAGGTAAAAATAATTTTGCTAGTTCATTATAGCTTCTTAAAGCTGAATCCCTCCTTTTCTACTACTCTAGCATTTTATGAAGAAGGGTTATCATGTAGCTTTATTTCAACCAGTTTGCAGTTTTTAGCTTTGTTATGTGATCTTAAATGATTATTTTGTCTTAATGAATATTGGGTTGTAAACTTTGGTGGGCAAAAAAAGCCCTTACCACATATGCACATTTTGCTTTTTTCCACTTCAGATGAATGACTGTGTATTGCTTAGCTGCTATATCTAACTGAAGTATTTCTTCTGAAGCCAAGGAAGACACAGAAGACTAATTTGAAAGCCAAGTGTAGTTAAGAGAAAGACTTCATTGATCAAATAGGGTTTGGATCAGGGTTGAGTTAGGTCAGAACTATGCTTTTTATGCAGTAGAAATAAAGCTTTTATTAACAAACCTGCATATAAAAAAAAGACTTTCGTACACCGAGACAAAAGAGGTACAGAAGTACATTTCTACAGCAATACATTCATCTTCAGTGCACTGAAGAATGCCAAGGAAAGGAATATCCTTGATAAAAACTATAAAGAATCTAATCCAATAAGTAGCTACAGTCAACAGAAGGTACATATTTTCTAGTCAATCAAAGCTATAATGAGAAACTGTTTTAAAAAAGGTTTTTAAAAGCATGGCGGGAGGACAAAGCATGTGCAGATTCTTATAAGCTCAGCAGTCCTTTCTGTATACAAATACAAATACAGTTTATGACTCTCTAGTATGTCCTTATAAATGTTATTGCAAACAAAATTTAAGGAAAGAACGATACTCTACAAGTTTCCTCTCTTCTTCCAAACACATTTTTGGGAAGGTGCAGGGGGAGTAGGCACTACCATTTCATGGTCACCTTGCGCATTTCAAGAGGGAGCTGCTCCACTGTGGTGTGGGACAGAGCAGGACATTGCTGCTCAGCAGCTATCAGTAGTATTGTCCCCAGATGACCTTGTGGATGGATTTCTATTTCAAAATCATACAGAAGTTAAATATTGCTGAAAATAGCATTCACTCTTGTTGTGCTCCCTTTCATGGCTTCTGGGGTGGAATTTATCTGTCCTAATGTAGATGTTTTTTATAGCTAAATTGTCTTTGGCTAGGCTGCCTTTATAGTCAATGGAGAGAAATAGACACTTTTAGGGCATGATTCATCTCTTCAGAAGGTGGACATCTAAATAGGTCAGATGAATCAGACTGTAGAATAGCATATTCCTTACTAGTGAGAATGAAGGAAACCTAGGGATCAGCTTAGATGTTGATGCCTATATTGCAGAAATCTAAAGTTAAGTGAAATGAACTCTATGTCTATAGGAAGTAAATCAGAGCTCAAAGTCAGAGGGAAATATCCTACTCTTCAGGAAGCACCTTTTCCTTCAGAGCTCCTGGTTTCACTGCATTGGGGTGCACGTTCATAGTCATAGTCACGAGGTGATAAATTAAAAAAAAAAAATACACCCCCACCTTCTCCTACTTAATGTTTTAAGATGTGAAAACTGAGTAGACTTTATTGTGTGAATAGGTAATTTGTATACAACCAGCATCAGTTATTCCACTGCTTCCACAGTGACATCATTTTTTTTACTAATCTCTGCTAATAATCGGAATGTACAGGATCTCACCATGGTTTTGACTGGTCCTTGTAAACCATTTCAGAACCAGATACTTATTTCTCAATCCAAAATCTCTGCAAGCAGACAGAGAACTGAAGATATGCAATTAATCTAGGCTAGTAGACTAATTCAAAGTGTGTCCCCATCATAATCATTACTGTTAGTGCCAGGGTTTCACTAAACTCCCCAGTAGATGAGGTGGTTAGTGAAATATACCTGAAAGTCCCTATGATGAATATTTTCAAGTGCTAACAAATGAGTTTTTCAGAAAGGATCTCTGCTTTATTTTCGTCGTGTTTGCTTTAAGTATCAACCATAAGCAATGAAATGGAACATACAGGAATGAACAACATTATTTATTATATATTTAAAATACAAAATCAACAAATAAATACCTGTCTAAAACACTTGAACACCAGTGCAGCTTTTTCATATGCTGCTCTTCTCCCATTGTTTGCAAAACTCCAGATCCCAGCAAACCTGCAAGACTTTTGTCAGATGCATACCCAGGAGTAGCACAAGGATGACAGCCTGGAGTAAGCAGATTGCTAGTGAGGCTAGCAGGTGCCAAAACACGCTGTTTCATGACCCAGTGTAAAGATGCCAAAAATAATCTCAAATGTACTTCAGTAAATAAATGCAAAAACCCCTCAGGCTTCAGAAATACAGTCTGTAGAACTGTCTGAGATTAAGCAAGAAACTTAGAAGACCAGCGTTCTAATTTCTGCTCTGCAACAGATTAGCTGTGTTCAGGTAGTGATGCCTTTCAGCCAAAATCTGTATTTTGCCACTTAAATAGACGGCCTGGTTTTCAAAAGTAACTGGAAGCAGAACTACGATGGATTTCACAGATTAAAACATGAAATTAAGTTGAATCAGATGCAATTGTTAACCACATATCTCTACCTCATTTTCCCTGTCTTTCAGAGTTACAGTATTTAGCTGAGTAGTTTCAAATGTGTAAGCAGCAATAAAAATTGCTTTGTAAGTGCAAGTGTTATAAAATCAGTTTATTTTCCTATTAAAGGTAAAAGTAGATTCATAGGTATAGAACATGTTTGTTTGATCAGCCTGAAAACAATTTGCTATAGATAGTGAGACCCAATGGCTGTGTTAAGCAATTGCATTTAACTTTAAAGACAGCAATACCAGGACTGTGCTAAGTGAACTTGAACTTGCAAAATGCACTGTGAAATTGTCAGACTCGTTGACATAATCAGTACTGTATGTTTAGTATGTAAAATAAGATCAATGCAATAGAGTGGCTGAAATTGAAATACAAAGGCAGGGGTGAAAAGGAGTTAAAAAAGTAGGTATGAAATTTTATTTGCATTTTAAATATTGTATTTAAATTTGAAATCCTTCTGCCACTGTAGCCCTTTGCAAGTTTGCTGCTGAATATATATTGTATAAGATATCTAAAAGTTGCTAAGAAATAAGGGATAGTAATTATGACAGAGGAATAATGATTGCTATAGTCTGTAGACACCCAATGTGATAAATGCCCATGTGATAAAATTTTCAGGGTGAAAAAGTATTTCCATGGCAACAAGCACTTTATCTTAAAATTTGATAATGAATGCAAAGCTAAGGAATCCAAAGTTTAAGAGGTAAGATACAGTAAATGATGAAGGAGAGACAGGAACTTAACCTTCTGAAGTTTATGAATGTGTGTATACAATGCATACTCTGAAGTACCCACTGAGCTAGCTCTGTGCAAAAGGACAGTGTTCTTTACATAAGAGATTAGAAAAGCAAAATCTTGTATGTAGTCTGTCTATTCATCAGCAAGGCACATAATTCCTTTGAACTGTGGTAAGCCAGGCAGTGCACAGTGAAAAAAAAAAGAAAGCATCTTTTAAAACTGAGATTTTACCTTAAATATGTAGCCATGTATTACAAATATGATGGGTCATATCTTTGGTGCAAATGAAAGCAAGGAATGAACTCATAGGAAAAGATAAGATCTTAGATTCAATATGCTGATAAGAGACACAGTCATTCTTAAACAACAGAATATTTCAAATGGAAGCCACTTAATTAATCACATATACAGATATATCTACCCATACGTACACTAGTAGCCTGTGGTTTTCACAAACAAAAATTCTCATTGACACGAAAAAGAGGAGATGAAGGTTTGATTTGGCTTAGTTTTGTATGTATTTGAACAGGGCTGATAAAAATATGTGTGTTTTGGCTCCACATCTCTTAGGGTCATACTGGCTATTTGTCTCAGCATCTTTTTCCCAGTAGTCTGTGTAACAAAACTTGAAAGTGATGGCTTGGTTTCAAAATTTGGTGTGGTATTTTTTTCAAGGTTAAAATGCCAAAATACAGGTGTCTACACGCAGGTGTCTTGCTCCCTTCTTAGTCAATGGAGTTGGGACGGTAGATGACTGGTCTGCTGAATCTCTTTCTAGGCTGCACTGACTTTACTGACTAGATATCCACTGACTACACTGGAAGTTTTGACAGTGCTGGCATGTACATGTCTAAATTTAATCTTCAGCTTTCCTTCTTGTAATATCACCCTTTTGCAATCCCTGAATTGTCTGGAGTGGTGTAAGCTATATATACAACAAAGTAATGCAAACAATCTATTGTGTCCTATACAATTTTCTTTTTTTTTTTAATATTTTATTAATATTTTCTTTTGTTAGAGAGGATGACTTCTAGATTCTATAGAATACTGAACTTCAAAAATATTTGAATTAAAGTGCAGATTTTAGAAGGTGTTAGGTAAAGGTGGACATCTAAGGGTATGCACAGAAGTTGCCATGGAAATTATGTGTCCAACCTGTCTGAAAATCAAAATAGATTAAGTAAATAATTTGTTGAAGTATTTCATGAAATGTGTTAAATGTGAGCTTGCATTTCTGGGCGTTTCCTTCTACCTCTATGAATATTTATAAATATCCTAGTATTTAAATCCATTTTACTAAGTTCAAAGAAGCTGTACTTTCTTAAAAAGTAGTTGATGAGTTGCAAAAAGTCAGTGGTTAATTCTTACAGGAAAACCCTTCAGGGTCAGATGGAGTCTACATGATTTTCTTAAATTCTTTTATAGAGATTAACTGATTCTTTTCAGGGAATATTACCACATAAAACTTATGCTCAATGTAAACAAGAAACTTGTATAATAAGGGAATGGCCACCAGAAAGGGTCTGCGTTTATTTTCAAAGAACAAGAACAACAAAATACTGTCTTGTTTAATGGGACATTGTTTTTTTTCCTCTTCTTATTTACAGTCTTACAAAGCTGCAGTCTGTTTAAATTAAGAGCCCAGAAACAAGCACAATAATGAAGACCCAGTGGAGTAGCCTTTGGTGAGAAGGCTTGGAGAATTTGTAGAAAGGGACAAATGTCTCACTTAGGATGGTTTCCTGTGTCCTATACAGACCCCATCAGGGGAACTCTCTTACTCTGTGATGATGGGTATTCACTGAAGCTGACCCTTCTTCACCTCCCTTTTATACATTTATTAGCAGTCTGACTTTTTGGTGTCCTGAGAAACACATTGAAGTTAGTGGAAGTTGAATGTACTCCCTACTTGTGAGAATCAGTCATAAATTTCTTGTTGAACTCATGTAGTTTAATTAATTCAAGTGACAATGGTAGGCAGCAGGAGCTACTGTGCTGTAGCTTATTACATAGAGGATGGTCTCTATACTTTAGCCTGCCTCTTTTGCAGTTTATGAGGCTGAAGGAAAATTTTGCCTAAAATCTGGATCCAAACTTTTTATAGAAAATAGGAATAATTGGTAATGAAATAGTCGTTCCAATATCCCAGTTGTTATAATTCATTCCAATGTTGCATTTCTAATAGTGAAAAGTAAATTCTGTTTTGAACTAGATAAATAAAATACAGATGATTAATATATGTCTATTAATCAGATTTCAGCAGGATCTTCAGTTATTACATACTATATGTTGAAAATCTGCATTAAATAGTTCAAACACTCAAAAGCTAATACATGCCAGATAACTTTGTTAAGGCAAGTTAATTTAATCTCCCCAATGCATGTGCATTATGAAGACTTCTTTAATTACATGATCACATATTTTTCTTAAAAAAGAACTTTTCCTCATTCAGTTCATAGAGTATATGATAGTCACTTAATGAGCAGCTGTTCAATATTTTGTTTTCTTGACATTGTTCAGTGCATAGCCCCATACCTTGTTTACTACAGAGTATTTAAGCCCTGCTCTGAAGACAGAATTATTATTATTAATAATTTCATTTGGGGATTTTCCTAGTGATCATCACTATAGCATCTAAGTGATGAACAAACATTAAATTAGCTTTACTGCAGGCCTCTGAGATCGGAAGACAATATGATTTCCATTTTATGGCTGTTCAAAAGGTGCCACTAATCTACAAGACCAGCCTGAGGTGCTTAGGTCTAAAAGCCTTGACTCCTTACTGTTATATAGAACTTTTCCAACTCAGGTCTTCCTGTTTCCAGCTGTGTCTCTGAGCATTCATCACTTCTGCAAATTCAAATGCCTCATCTCAGTGAGTCACATAGAAAATGAAGAATATACTTTTAGCAACCACCTGTAGAAAACCTGGTTTGAATTACTACAATGGGAACTTTACGGCAAGAAAAGATAGAATCCTACTTTCTAGGCCGACATCCAATTACCTTAACCATTCTTTCTCATTTTGCAATGCTGTCCCATTTTTTAGTGCATTTCTTCAAAATTCTTCACCAAATGAACCTTCTTCAGCACACAGTTCTGATTCACCCTTACAGAAAGGCCATCTTGTGCACTGTATGAGGCAGGTGTATTCTGGGAAAAATGGTATATGAGTCATGCCATTAGTTTCCATCATGATGCCCATTCACAAGATGGGGAAAAATAAGGTTATATAGGCAACCTGGCATTTCTGGCATCTTTGTCCTTGATTTGGTCATGTTAAAGAGTTATTTTAAAAATGTGTCTGTGTGACAGAGAGACAGAGGGAAAGACAGAGAGTACACACTTACCATTTTAAAAATAGAACCCATATCTTAATCCCCATTTGAATTATGAGATGCTTGGAACCTTAAAATCCCCCACACCATGTTGTACCATTCTTCTATTAAAGGATATGCATGGAATAAGACTCTGAAAACTACTGCTGGAGGAATAAGATACAAGATACTTTTTTCATTGCTATCAGACTCCACAGTTATTTACTGATGGCACAGGAATCATGAGAAACTGAAATTTGGTTCCCAGAAGTCCCAAAAGGGTGTTTAAGTCATTATTGATTCTCTGCTCAATTCTCAATGACCTTTTCTACTCCTTTCCTCTCTGTTACAACTCTGAGTATAACCCAACCCTATGTCCTTAGCAGAACAGTTCTAGTTCTCATTGCCCCACTGACTTCTTGTCCTGTGTTCTTTTTCTCACCCCAAGCATAGCCCAAGTACTTGTTCTTTACCTCTTTGTTTTCAGTGCCTTTCTACAGTCAGTGTCTGTACGTCTTCATCCCTCACTCCTCCAGGGCTAGATTCCCAGGCTTTTGTATGTCCTTCTCATTCCCACTGGGTCTTCAGCCAGAACTCCATCATCAAGCTCTTTTTTCAATTTCTGTGCCTCCAACCATCCATCGCTTGTCTCTTTGCATGCCTGTTCCAAATACTACTCTTAAATGTTGGCTCCTCCTCTGTCTTTCCTCTCTACTGCTTCATTTTCCTTTGGACAGTAGGGAGCTGATCAGAACTCTCTTCATGTAAACGTCATTGTAAATTTGAGAGCAGAGCCTCTCTTCACTCTAGGACAATGCAATGAGTTTCGTTTTCTTGGCTCAAAATTTGGACTTAAATCTAAATATAGGAAACAGAAGTGATGCACCCATGACTGGTAATCAAGACCCAACCCTATTCCAGGCAAACTTTTCTAGTCCTGCTAGATACTTACCACGTCTGCTGCTATTAGGCATTTCTGCTCTTTCTCTTCATCGCTGATCACACTTTGTCTGATCATCAGTCTTGAATCCAGACAGATTCTGCTAGATAAAACCAGACTTTTGGGATGTTGCATGGATGCAACCCCAGAATTCAGCACTGAAACGAGACCTACTGGTTATTTCAGTTACAGATGCACCTCTTGACACATCCCAGTAACAGCTGGGCAGGTTAATCTCTTCATCACTCAACAGACTGTTAATGTAATGCAGTAACTTGGACAGAGCCTGTGCAGGAAAATGCTGCAATACCAATCTATGGAAATTGTACAGTGCAAGATATTGTTCAGTTTACTTATTGCACACACATATAAGATTTGAATCCGTAAGGGATCACTGGTTTATCTAGTATCATATCTTGCTTAACACAGGCTGGGTAATTTTATCTGCATACTCTTCTATTGTTCTGTAGCTGAAGATGGACTAAGCATTATTTGGTCTTGAATTTAAAGTATCAGAAGGTGGTGGATTTACTTCTGTCCTCCATAAATTGTAAAGCTTTGCATCGCTTCTGAAACATTTCTAGAAATTGTAGCCAGCTCCAAGAGGGACTGAGCTAACATCATCTTGTGAAAGTGGTGTTCCATGTGAAAGGAAACTAGGTAGCACTGGGAAATTGTCATGAATGGGTGATTTAAGAACACTTAAGGAATCACTGACAAAGGTATTAGCAAAATTGGTTTTAATATGATGTTGTAGAAATGTGACTTAACAAAGTTTGATGGCAAGGTTCACTCTATTAATTACTGCATGGAAGAAACATACAAAGGAAAATTGGGTTACACTCGAGTTAAAATGATTCACAGAGAGACTGTGGATGCAAAAGGGTAAGGAGGACCCTCCCTTGAGTTGAGGGAGTTGAGTCACAAGGTTCAGAGTAGAGCTCCTGCTTTCTAAATTCCTAATGGAGCTTTGGTGTGGCTAGGTCTAATCTTAGTCTCAGACTTGGTCAACAGTTTATGTCTAAGGGATTGTATATGTGAAGTTCATGTAATATTTCATTAGCATCAATTCAGCATGCTATCAAAGTTACCAAGACAAAATCAAAGGTACCATACCACAAGGTTATGCGTGATATTGGTCACTTACCAAAGATCTGCTGTTGGTGAAAGGTCTCTCTGCCTCGAGGAGCAACCTTGAGAGGTGTCCCAACTCAAGGGGAGATCACTGCCATGCAGCCACACTGCCTAGCAGGGAGAGCTCAAAGAATGCTCACTTAGGCTGTCATATTTATAAGATAAAGTGGTTGGCTTGTCGTCAAATTACATGCAATGGAAAAGGTATGCAGGAGACTCCTTGCACCCACAACTTTCTTTGTTCCTTGATAAATGAGTCTTGGAAAAGCCAACTGCTATTCATGTGTCAATTGCATGGTAGGTGTTTCAAGCTCATATGCATCGATGCTCACTGTGCCAGTCTGCACCTTTGTGCGTTTTCAGAGAACAGATTGAAACTAAAGGAGTTCATGGCCTGGCTACAGCTCAGGCCTTTACCTCTTCCGGACCCTGCACCAAACCACCGCCAGTCTGGTCAAGGGGTCGCGTGCATCCGTCACAGAAATACTCACTTTGCATTGATTAATTATTGTATTGAATTTCCATGCTTTCAAAATGCATAATTTCTTGGAAGCCTCACAATACTGCTCTCTTATTCCACTGCTTCTGGCTCTTTCACTCCATTGCACTTTGCTTTGTCATCTTGGTGCCTCATTCTTTTCCTGGCAAGGAACTTGGAAGAGCACATGATCAATATAAGATTTGGGAAAAAGATGCCAGGGCAGCCTAAGCTTTGTAATGGAGTCTGTGGGGAATATTTTAAATAAGGGCAAGGATATTGGATTTGGAGCAAGACAATAATGATAGTTAGATTTATTAGAGTAAATATGGGAGATCTGTGCTCAGTTCCCTGCCTTGCTCACATCTTCTGGCTGCTCTTGTCTTCCCGTGGCACAGTTCCTTATCAATAAAATGGGAATAACACTGTCTCACAGATATTAAAATAGCTACTTCACAGATACCATAGAAAGAAGAAAAACAGTGATTACACTCAACTGGTATAGTATTATGGCTTGTATGAGTACCGTCATTGATGGTATGTCTCGTATGAGTACTGTCATTGATGGATTGGGAAGTTTGAAACCTAAGACAACTGAACTTTTCAAAACCTTCCTTTGTTTGCACAGTTCTGACCATTGTTTTATTCTCCCCACCTCTCCTGAAGTGATACTCATGCTTTCGTGGTGTGTATTACCTTAGAGCTTCTCACAGCTACTCGCTATTGCTCATATTTCACTGCTGCTCATGTTCCTCCAGAATTCCCTCTGTCTTGCCCTTTTACTTTAAATGTGGTTTCCTGCAGTCCAGTACTCTCTGCACAGCAGCTTCCTTCTCCTTTGACTTACATGCCCCAAGTCAGTGTAGAGGGACGTTTGGGCTGCATGAAGGTGGTGTGACGTTGAGAGTGAATATACCAGTGAGAAGATGAATGGAAATAACAGTCAAATATAGTACAAATATATAACTACTCTATGGAGAAGAAGGTATATACATCTGGTTTCACAGCTGGAGTGTCTGAGTTGTGTGAATGATATGTTCTTAACTCAGGAAGAATTATTTGTGGAGTTAAGAACAGCCTAGTTGTAAGGGAGAAGAACTGAGCTGTGCACTGACCATGCCTGTACTTGTTATGCTTATGCTGTCCTGTTTGTCTTCGTAGTTGGGGTAGCCCAAGGTGGATGTGAGCTCTGTTGATACTACTGTGTCCTCACTGCATCATCACTTGGGTGTGTGTATTTAGGGACATATTCCATAGCTGCCTATGCTGAGACATTCTAAAATTATTCCCAAGTTAGTTCTATTATGGGAAGACCCATCTGTCTTCTGGGGACGAACTGTTCAAACAGCAGAATTCAACCCCTGTGGAAGCGAGTGAAGTCTTTTTTCTTGCTGCAAGACCTGCATAAAAGCACAGCCAGATTCTAGCTCACACAAAGGATAATGGAGAGGTTTATGTGCTGTCAAAGTTCACAAATTTTCCCTATGAAGGGTTAAGACTAAAAGTGTGTGAAGCCTACATCATTTAGAGCCTCAACAGCCACCACCACCTCACTCAGCTTTGAGCGCATTGTGCAGTTCCCAGTTCACACTGGTCTTAAATATTGACTAACATGGCATGATGAATAGCTCAGAGCTAGACGGAGCTCAGAACAATTTTGTAGAGCTAAGGACCTACCCATGCTAGGAGATGCTGGACAACAAAGAAAAACAGCATTGATCCCTTCCTTCTCCAGGAGGTAGGAATTTTGTAGATCTCAGCTGGTATGAGCTGGTGGTCAAGAAAATGGGCCCTCAGAAAAATAACAACCAAGACTGAACTGTTTTCTGTAAACAAAGTAGACACAGGCATGCAGAATCAGTCTACTTCATATACAGTTCAGGAAAATGGGACATAGTCTTATGCTGGCTATATTTCTTGCCAAGTTATGGCTTAAAATGTAGATGTGAACCAGGAATTATGATCAGCACAGAAATGTAACGAATTTTCATGGAGCTAGTAAATGCTGTCCTCCCACTAGGTTTGTACAAACCTGTGTGTTAAATGCAGAGGCAGAAAAGGACCTTCTGAGGCTGCTGGATTTCACACCTGGCAATGATGACATTGTCTGATTCCTTGAAATTGAGTCTAATTACTAGAGAAAGAGTTTTTATTGCATTGTATCATGATTTAACCCCAGTTGGCAACCAAACACCACACAGACGCTTGCTCACCCTCCCCCCGATGGGATGGGGGAAAGAATCTGAAGAGCAAAAGTAAGAAAACTTGTAGTTTGATATAAGAACAGTTTAATAATTGAAATAATAATAATAATAATAGCAATAGTAATAATAATAATAATGAGAAGGAAAACAATGCGAGAGAGAAAGAGAGAGAGGAACAAAACCCAGGAAAAACAAGTGATGCAGCCACTCGCCACCCACTGACCGATGCCCAGCCAGTCCCCGAGCAGCGATCGCTGTCCCCTGGCCAACTTCCCCCCAGTTTATATACTGAGCATGGCGTCATATGGTATGGAATATCCCTTGGGCCAGTTTGGGTCAGCTGTCCTGGCTGTGCCCCCTCCCAGCTTCTTGTGCACCTGGCAGAGCATGGGAAGCTGAAAAGGCCTTGACTCTGTGTAAGCACTGCTCAGCAATAACAAAAACATCCCTGTATTATCAACACTCTTATCAGCACAAATCCAAAACATAGCCCCATACTAGCTGCTTTAAAGAAAATTAACTCTATCCCAGCCAAAACCAGCACACGTTCAAATAGAAATATTCGTTTACAGAATCTTTTTTGTCCTGACAAACATATTCTAATTCATACTTCTAAATTTTTAATAAAAAACATACCAAATTTTCTGCTCATTTGGTCTGAGTCTGGAAAGCGATGTTTTTAAATTAAGATTGATGGGCCTGATTCTACAACCTTATTTATGTGACTAGTCCCACAGTGACTACTCTATTTGTCAGTGCCAAGGATATCTAAGATCAGAAAGCTCTTTCGTTTCATTTCCTGAAAACTAAAAGACAGAAATCTATTTCCAATTCTCAGTGAAGCTTTAGGATGCTTGGGGCTTTGTCCATCGTAACTGAGTTTACACTCCCTAATGATGTGTAACATTCTTATCTGTTTTGTTTCTGTTTGAGTGATACATAATGAGCACTTGAGCACAAACCAACCTAAAACTGGGGAAAGTAAAGTGAAATACACAGTGATACAAATGGAGTTCATTCAGTCAGAAGGCCTGTGTTCTACTAGAAGTATTTTTCATGCAATACCTGCCTTTCTCCTTTCCTTTAACAGGCTGCCCAGGGAAGTGGTTGAGTCACCATCCCTGGAGGCATTTAAAAGATGTGGTGCTTAGAGACATGGTTTAGTGGTGGACTTGGCAGTGTTAGGTTTACAGTTGGACTGAATGATCTTAAAGGTCTTCTCCAACCTAAATGATTCTGCGATTCTATGACTCTTTGTAAAAGGTAAACCTTTGCAAAGCAAATATTTTTTTAGCATGATTTGGTGAGAAGGAGTTCCTTGTTCAACTGGAGTCATGCAATGATTCTTGAGTTGTTAAAGGCAGAAGATGTTAACATGAGAAAATCAGCCTTTTGTGACCTAAATAAGCAGCTCTGATGGTATTTTTGATACAGAATGTGTGAGAGCATTTTACTACTCCTGTGCATGCCATTTGTTTAAGATCATGTGCTACTTAGTTTTCATTGTATTATTATTACTCAGAGACCTTTTTATTTTACAAGATACCTCTGAGGAATATATATTTTTGAATATTCAGCAGTAAAACTTGCTGACACTCTACCTGTAGTTCCTAAACATTATAAATGGTGCTTTTATTTTGATTTTTTAAAATGTTTCAAAAGAACTTGACTTTTCACTTCACAAAAAGAGCAAATTATATTCCAACTAGATATCCATTGGAATGGACAAAGTCACTTCCAATCACCATTTTTCCTGCATTTACCTGGTGTTAGTAATAGGTGGGGAAGGTGCTCATTATTGTATGAACAGGTAACAGTAGTCCTGTGACAGCTGCAAGCGTCTGGAAAAGTTTAGAACAACACCTAAACTCCTCTTAACTATACGAATGCTGCTGCAGAGAAGATTCTACACTGAAAATGTGATCCTTACTCTCTTCTTCTGCATAGTCAGGAATCTGGGTCTCTGTTTTATACTTTTAGCCGTATGACATTGAAACGTCAGAACATGCCTTTTGGTTGGGAGCACAGATATGTAAGGTATAATTTACCAGCAAAAATGCCTTTAGAAATTCAGGTCTTCTCCTGCATCTGTTCTCTCCTTGGAAGAAGAATAGTGTTAACTAACCTGGAAATCTAACATTCTGTTACAGCATGCTCCTGCCACCGCTGTCACAGTTCCTTTCTCATAATCTTCCAAAATCCTGATAGAGTCTGGGATTTTGATCTACTCGTGTGGTGGGTTGACCCTGGCTGGACACCAGGTGCCCACCAAAGCTGCTCTGTCACTCCCCCTCCTCAGCTGGATAGGGGAGAGAAAATATAACAAAAGGCTTGTGGGTCAAGGTAAGGGCAGGGAGAGATCGCTCACCAACTACTGTCATGGGCAAAACAGACTCGACTTGGGGAAAATCAGTTTAATTTATTACCAATCAAATCAGAGTAAAGTAATGAGAAAATAAAAACTAAATCTTAAAACACCTTCCCCCCACCCCTCCCTTCTTCCTGGGCTCAACTTCACTCCCCATTTCCTCTACCTCCTCCCGCCCTGAGCAGCACAGGGGGACAGGGAATGGGGGCTGCGGTCAGTTCATCACACGTTGTCTCTGCCGCTCCTTTGTCCTCAGGGGAGGACTCCTCACACTCTTCCCCTGCTCCAGCGTGGGGTCCCTCCCACGGGAGACAGTCCTCCACAAATTTCTCCAACGTGGGTCCTTCCCACAGGCTGCAGTTCTTCATGAACTGCTCCAGCGTGGGTCCCTTCCATGGGGTGCAGTCCTTCAGGAGCAGACTGCTCCAGTGTGGGTCCCCCACGGGGTCACAAGCCCTGCCAGCAAACCTGCTCCAGCGTGGGCCCCTCTCTCCACGGTGCTGCAGGAGCCTGCTCCAGCGTGGGCTTCCCACGGGGTCACAGCCTCCTTTGGGCACATCCACCTGCTCTGGTGTGGGGTCCTCCCCAGGCTGCAGGTGGATATCTGCTCCCCCATGGACCTGCATGGGCTGCAGGGGCACAGCTGCCTCACCATGGTCTTCACCAGGGGCTGCAGGGGAATCTCTGCTCTGGTGCCTGGAGCACATCCTTCCCCTCCTCCACTGACCTTGGTGTCTGTAGGTTGTTCCTCTCCTATATTCTCACTCCTCTGTCCTGGCTGCAGTTGCACAGGTTTTCCACCCCCTTCTTAAATATGTTATCCCAGAGGTGCTATTGCTGTCACTGATGGGCTCGGCCTTTGCCAGAGGCGGGTCCATGTTGGAGCTGGCTGGCATTGACTCTATTGGACATAGGGAAAGCTTCTAGCAGTTTCTCACAGAAGCCATCCCTGTAGCCTCCCTGCTCCCAAAACGTTGCCACACAAACCCAATACATCTCACATGACCCATTGTACATCTCTCTGATGTCAAATATTAAGTGAATCTAATCTAGATGAAAGATTTACCTAGATCCCATATTGTTAGCCTATTTACTCTTTTCCAGAGAGGCAAAGGACTCTGAAATTCATTTTGTTGTGGTCATTAACATTAGAATTTTTCATGTTCATAAAAAAAAAATCTATTATACTTTAAAGAGCAGAGGCTTCCAGAAATATATTGCTTACAGCTATGGTAAAAGGGTTCCAACCTATTTATACTTCTCTTACTAATTATTAACCATTAAAGCATGAATAGGGTGAATTTTGATATGAAATATAACTATTAAATTGTTATTTATGTTTAGTCTTCAGTTTGGATCCACTTACCTTGGTATTGTGAGGTCAGATTTCAAAGGTGATTCACATTCTTTAAGACATGTACAGTACTGACTGGGATTTTAGAAAGGGCCTGGACTACTAAGCTGCTTATATAGTAAATCTCATCTCCATTGCTAAGATTTAGATATAAGCACTCCTGGAAATACCACTAGATGCTTACTGCACTTTCGGTTGTGAAAGTACCTTTGAAAATCTGTTCCTAAGGACACATGTTGTACATCAAGCTATATTAAAATCCTGATGATTTCTTCACACACACCCAAGCTGATAAACTGTGAAATGATTATTCCATCTCTCCAGTTTATCTCCCACTCTTCTGTCCTTCTTACACGGAATCACATGGTAATTCAGGTTGGAACAGATCTCTGAAGGTCATCTAGTCCACCCTCTTGCTCAAAGCAGAGCCAGCTTCAAAGGTAGATCAGGTTGCTTGGAGCCTCATGCTGCTTTGAATGTCTCCTAGGACAGAGGCCCCAGATTCCACAAGACTCCATCTTTCTGTGTACCCTGTTCCACCCTCACTGTGATTTTTTTTGTTGTTTTGTTTTTATACAGCTAGCTAGATATGCTACTGTTTTACTGGTCTTTTGATGCTGATGTAGACACTTCTCATCTGTTCCTCTTCTCTAACTCTTCTCTTATCCCCAGTGATGCCTTTTTACCCTGTTTCTTGACCTCTCTTACACTTACTGTCATTTTCTCCCAATTTTCTCTTGACCATGTCTCTCTAGCTTGTTCATTTCATAATTCAAGAGTGTGTTAGTTGTCGTGGTTTAGCCCCAGCCAGCAACTAGGCACTGCACAGCTGCTCACTCACTCCCCCTACCCCGATGGGATGGGGGAGAGAATCGGAGGACTAAGAGTGAGAAACACTCCTGAGTTTAGATAAGAACAGTTTAATAACTGAAATAAAGTAAGATAGTAATGATAATAATAACAATATAATAATGATAATAATAATAATATACAAAGCAAGTGATACACAATGCAATTGCTCACCACCCGCCGACCGATACCCAGACAGTTCCCGAGCAGCGATCGCTGCTCCCCGGCCAACCCCCCCAGTTTATATACTGAGCATGACATCATATGGTATGGAATAGCCCTTTGGTCAGTTTGGATCAACTATTCTGGCTGTGCCCCCTCCCAGTTTCTTGTGCACCTGGCAGAGCATGGGAAGCTGAAAAGTCCGTGACTAGCATAAGCAGTACATAGCAACAACTAAAACCATCAGTGTGTTATCAACATTCCTCTCCTACTAAATCCAAAACACAGCACTATGCCTGCTACTAGGAAGAAAATTAACTCTATTCCAGCCGAAACCAGGACATAGTCTTTATTAACATTCCCAATTCTTAGAAATCCAGCCTGACTCTGTTTCCCTTTCTGTTGCTTCCCACTGTTGCTCCAAGATCACTTGTGCTATTTATGCATTCACATTCTGTTGTGTTAAAAGCATCTGATCTTCAGTGTTATTATCAACCCCTTCAAATTGGCTTCTGACCTTCTTGTTAGCTGAAACCACTCTCACCAAATTACCTAATGATTCTCTTAGCCAATTCTTCATCATCCTCTCACACTGTCAGTTTTGATCTTATTAAAATCTCATCATACCTTGTGTCTTTGGGTCCATTCTTTACTTGTTTTCCTCCTAAATCCTTAATCATTCCTTTTGTTCATCCTTTGAAGTGTACTGATCTGATTTCTGCCAAAATCCTAAGGAGTTTTAGTTTTGATCCATGTCTCCTCTCCTTTTACACATCACCTCTACAGTCCTACCCACAAGTAAATACAATTGACAGCTCTGTCCTGCTGACTCAGATTTATATCTGTACTCCGGATATTATAATAGCAGCTCAAGATGGACATGATTAAAAAAGGGCTTCCCTCTTAGGCCCTCCTTACTGCTTGTTTTCTCAGTCACCATCTTGTCTGTCAGGCCAATAATACAGATGTTACCTTTGACTCGGGCCTCTTCAGATCCTCCTATCAAGGCTATGTCTAAATATTTCAGATTCCTGTATTCATAACACATCTAGGCTGTGGTTTTTAATCCCATACCAATAAATCTGTTGAAGTTCTCTTACGGTGCATCTACACAGTGTATTGCAGTGTACATTCTAAGGACCTGGCATGATGTCCATGCAGTTTTTAGCTAGAAACCTTTGACAATATAATAATAAAATAATTCGTATATGAAAATAACATATATGAGTGGGTAAATTGTGCATTGTTTAAGTACGTGTGAATATAGTGCAATTTGTATAGAGTTTGGGGTAAAAGTTGGAAAAGTGGCAGTAGACAAGCTAATCTCAGGAAGTCCACTTCATAATAAGTCTTAAATTTCACTGCCAAATACATTTGTATTTTTTAGCTTCATCTTTGCCTCTCTGCCACACTCAGTGGGTAAAAATGTACATTACTGCTGTATTGTTTATCCACCATTTCTGGTATCTCTGAATTTATCTTGGTGTTGCTGTACATAGTTGCACAACAGATGAAACTAAGGATGGAACCTTTGCTTTGGGTTTCTGTATTTTGACAGATATTAATCAATGCTGTAATTCTGGATTTGTGTTGCCACATTAAATCTGCATAAAAATTCACTCTCCCTGTAAGGCAAACAAGATCCTGAAAATTTGTGTGCTGTTCACCTGGTGTGCTTGCTCTTCATCACAAGATTAAATATACTTCTGCGGCTGAAAAATAAGCTTAGCAAAGTCAACATTTATGCCAGTAATATAGTAGAAAATGTAAAATGTTTCCAAGCTCAGAAGTCAATGAAGCTGCTGAAACATAAGTAAATGCTCAGAACAAATTTAATTGTATCATGGTCTAAGCATATGTGTATTGATTCCTGGGACAGACAGTTGGCTGTGTGAAAGACAGGAGAGAGCAAGGGTGAAGAGGAGGGCCATGAATTCAGTTTCCAAACTGTTTTTGTTTTGAAAAGCTTTTTAATTTCAAAAAGTATCTGAGCATTTGAGATACAATGAGAACAGAGAGACTGCATAAGAATTAAATTCCCATAACATATTTTTAAAGGCTTTTACTGGTTTTTTTTTCCCCCTCAAAAATGCCCCAAAACGTATGAGCAATGAGAAGGGCAGTATGGGTTGAATGATAAAACTATCACAAAGCAAACCAAGAATGTTAAATAAATGGGCATGTCTTTCACTTTTTTATGAGCCTCCAAATTACATTTTTTTGTATTTTACTTTTATCCACTTTAATTAAAACTCATGAGAAGTATTTGTGTTTTTATGAGATTTTTTCTTTTAGCTGTACTGGATGTGACCTTTAGTAGCCTTTTTTCTTTAAAAATGTTCTTTGGGCCTTCCTCTGATTTGAGTGTTGTTGCCTCATCTGGCATTGATATTTTACAGCTTTATCTGTTGCAGAGTAGGGTGGTCAGATGTGGCCGTGCTGATCTAACAGAGACAGAAGTTGAGGCTTTCTATGAATAAGGTCTATTTTCAAGACCTTGAATAGTCTTGAGAAACTATTTCAAAACTGTAGTAGAATTTATTATAATCATACCAGTGATGTACAGATATACATTACTACAACAAAGATAGGAAAATGCCCTGGCTTTGTATATATGCTTTTAAAACCACTCGCTGATATATTCAGTCTAAGCATAAGGTAGCGTTTTGAAACTGTAGTGCTGGCAAGAGTGGTATGCTGAAAGCCTTTGTTTAGTGTAGCATGGCTGGGGCAGAGGAGTGCAGTTAAGCATAAATACAATCCATAGAGTTGATTCCATCCCTCTGTCCTTTCTCACAGGCATATTGCCTATCTTTTTGAAGAGGGAGTCTGGTTCTGTATGCTTATAGCTCATACTGATAGCAGTCAAGGTCCACTGGTGCTAATGCAATATAAATTGCTGTTCAGTAGTAATAAGTTTAAATGCCCTAAGCTTATGGTATTTGCTGCTTGCAGAGAAAGTAGACTGTTAAGATGCTATTCCCAGGGCTTTTTTTCCCCCTCTTTTTTAAAGTCTAAAGAGTCGCCCTAAAAAATAGGCAGAAAGAAGAGTTGTGATTTGACTGCTCGTCCACAGGGAGCTGGATGAAGATCGTTGCATTCATTTCACATAGGCCACTGAACAGCTCTCAGACCTTAACAACTTTTAGCCATTACTTTAGCTAGGTTGGATTTGAACTACTAACATAAAGGTGAAAGGTCCTATGGACCATTATCAATCCCTAGTCACATAGTCCTCTTTTGCCTGTCTTCTTAAATTTGTGCTTCATCAGCGAATGTGATTCTAGCACAAAGCATCCAGAACTTTTGGTATGGACTGCACAGACATTGTAAAGCACCTGGGGACACAAGGGGAGTTTCTCTTAATAATTCAGGACGACTTTAATGTGCCACATAAACTAAATTTTTTATACATTTAGTCCTTAAAAGTCCCATTAGTTTCCCCCTTATCCTCCCCACCTCTTTCTTTACTTTGCAATAATATTTTCTGCACTGATGTGAAACTTTATGAGACCTTATATAGAATTTTTATTTTTAATGTGTTTCACTTTTTTTCCTAACAAAGAATAAGAAAGTGAAAAACAATGGGAAGAAAAATGAAATTATTTCCACTGTGCCTCTTTCATTTACATTATCTCTGCCTCTGTGTGTGCACATCCTTATTATCCCTGTTTGGGAAAAAGTTCTGGGGTGTATTACAAGCTCTACACAGCAGCACTGAATGTAAGGACTAACCTTGCTTTAGTATGACTTTTAAGTAACAGCGTAGGACCATGTGCATACTCAATATGTAATTACCGGTATAATTTTGTGTAACCACACTGGTACTGTGATACAGTAACTGTCATAAAACCCAAATGACATCTTTTGAAATCTGCATATTACCCTTTAAATACTTATTGAATATAAATTATGGAAAACCAATTAGTTATTTGTATCTTTCTAAGCCCCAGACAATAGTTACTATTAAAAATCTCTGCAACAACAACAACAAACCCCTGACAATCAAAAAAAATTTCAAAATTATAAGTATTATTACTAAACTGGGAATAAGCAGGTTTCAAGCTTACAGATCAATATCTATTCCTATTTCTTAGCGGGGAGGGTGTATTCTTTCCAGATTTATGAGCACAATTAAGTGTTTAATTCAATTAAAGGATAGTTTGTAGCTCTGCAGCATGGAAAGCCATGTAAAACCCTGGAAGCTGTGAAAATTGGCTCCACACCCGGTTAGCTCATGCAGCAAAGAATTAGCTGAAATGGGAAGGCAATTAGCAGCAAAACTTTTATGCAGCACTAAGCTGTAGGCATTGAGTTAGCCAACCAGGAGTTGTACAGCCTACACAGATGAACCCTTTCTCTATTGACACACAGCAGTTTTAGGAAACCTTGTAAATCTATCTCCTGTTTTCACCTTGCTACTTCGAAGTCACATGTAAGTGCAGAAACCAGCCTCTTTTCAGAAGGGAGCTGTCTCTGTAGCTCTCCATAAGGATAAAAAAGTGGGCCTGGAGTTCAGGTGGTTGTTAATCATTAGACTGTGGTGATCATTATTAGCAAATATCCACCCTCAGAGCAGTATTCACATACTGGATTCTGTGCTCGGATCTGTCACTGTCAGCACTGGGTTTTTCTTATAACATCTGTGATTCTTTTTTTTTAGTCTACATAATGAGCGTATCATTTCTACGTAGTACTTAGATGGTGAATCACATCTTGCACGTCGAGCACAAGTACCAGCCTGCGTGGTCAGGCTCATTCTGCTTGCTGTCCAGGCTGACTGGATGTCAGCCAGGTCTGGCCCACCACTCTTAGGGCTTTGTTAGCACAATCTTCTGCCTGAGCTAATTAATCCCTGACTGAATCTGCTTTGTGTCTGGCCAGGTTGGAGCATGGGCAGAAGAGCTGGGGTCTGGTACAGCCCTGGATGTGCATAGGCAAGCCCAGAAGGAGGTCTGGGTGGCAAAACAAATCGTTTTCATAAAAGCAGGTTGGCAGCTCTTATTCCACAAATCCAAAATTGCATGAACTCCCACAGCTTCTGTTTTATTGGCAGGGGTTTCTGTTTTCCACCTCATTGTGCAGGGTCACGCCAAGCGCCTCACTACACAGATTAGTGCCCTCTTTACTCTGTGTGTTAGGGGATGTTCAGCTGGGGAGGATCTCTAACTACTGCAGAGAGAACAGGATGTGTCCCTGGATGTTTATAACACCCTTTTGAATTCCTCAGATGAAACATGGAGTATGGATGCAAAGTGTTATTATTGCAGGGATAGTCAGAGGGAATACTGAGTGCCTGCAGGAAATTAATTTAAGCTGCAATCCTGTCATTGGATTCCGTCTCTACACAATCAGGGTACAGGATCAGGACCACAATGAGAATCTATATTTGAACAAGGAGTTTAAAACCAGCTTTCTAAAAGATCTGAAAATGTGTTTTTTCACTCCCCTGATCTGAATTTGGCAGCAGCATAATCCCTGGGGGCTGCCATTTCAGTGATAGTTCCAACAGGAGACCCAGCCTAATGACCTGTATCAAAGCGAGAAGAACACTGCTGCAGCCAGACATACAGAAAGCTGTTGCTGCCGAGAGACACTGAGAACTGGGGATGTTTTCTAGAGTCACTCAGATGTGGGATTCTCCATCAGCTCTGAGTTGTATTCTGAGCAGAATGTTTGTGTTATTTGAATACAAGAAACAAGGAAGAAAGCACATGTTCTAGAATGTGCAGAGGGCTGTGAAAAGTCTGGTGCTGCTTCATGTCTTTTGGCTGCAGCTTTGTTTTCCTTGATCTATCTTTTGATTTTCATATTCCATGTTAAAACATGTTAGTTATAGGTCATTTAAAAAGAAATAATTGTCAGAGACTTAGCCTTTGGTTATTAAAAAATAAAGTGAGTTTCATTCCTAAAGTAATTAGGGCAATATTTTCAGTGTTCAGCTATCTGGATTTTTTTTCTCTCTAAACTCTAAGGCATTTTGGACTTTCCTCTTCAAAGTGCTTTCCTGGATGACCAATGTCATATATTTGTCTTAGCTGTAAGCCATAGAAGAGAGAGGCAAATCCCTGTTATTTGTATTAGTCCTGAATGAGATCAGAAACTGATTCATCTGGCAGTCAGGGAAGTCACCTAGGGAATTCCGAGTGTGGCACTCAGTCTGAGTAGAGTTACGCATATCTGTTTTACTAACCTGGAGTACATTTACTTTTCATTTAATGTTACACGTAGTTCATAAAGTCTGATATGTCACCAGTTCTCTAATGGCATTGATTGCTCCCTGGTAAGGCACAGGTGGCTGTGGCCTTGTGATCATAGCAGTGGAGGACAGGAGGTATTTATACAATTGTAATGCTTGTTAAAATGTATCATTTCTATTGTTAAACATGTCTTGTTATTTTTATAGAACATTTGCCATACCTGTATTGTTACAGTGGATTCAGAAAGAGAGAAACTTTTTAGCTTTTTAGTTTCCTAATTATCATTGTTTTGGTGCAATACATTGTTTTGTATGATACAAATCTGCCATACAGTAGTTATAATTTTGTTCCAAAGTACCAAGGAGAACTGCCACATGAAATTTAATCAGTTCAAACACAAGTTTTTCAGTAGTGTTGCTTTCTCCATTAGAAGACCACCATAAAAAGTAAAGATAGCTGGGTACACATGAAGAAACTGTACCAAACTATACAGAAAAACATGTTGTTTCCATTTTTCATAAGTGGTTTGAGAACAACTTGCAATCTGCTGTGCTATAAGATGTGGTCGGAAGTAGGCCTCTGGATCACACTGGGCTCTTTATGCAAAGGACTACTGCTAATTTTTGCCCCACTTCCCTGCCAGCAATGTCTATAGGACAAAACTGAAGCCTTTTGCCCATCTGCATGATGTGACATTCCAGATGTGGTCCTGCTGAATGGCTTGTGCACGCAGATCACTGCTATGTATTCCAAAAAAAGTTAGGAATTAGGTTCTCCTGTCATGGTCCTGTCATGGTCTAAATTCACCCAGTAGGTCAAACAGCATGTGTTTTATATGGATCAGCTTATTTTTAGTATTGTGTTTCACGTTTCTGTCTTAAACATTTTGAACTTCAGCCCCTTCCTTGGCTGTGGTTAAAAGTATTAGAAACTGGTTTGTTGTCAGCTCTCTTCTGCATGCTCATGCCTTCTCTGTTCCTAAATCCCTCCATCAGATCCACAGTATGGATTTCAGATAAGCAGCTTAAAAGAAGTATTAACTTGGCTGTAATGTGTCATAGGGCATTCCCAGGATGCTTTCCTACCACGCTGTTTGCCAAGGGACCTAAACCACTTAGCACAAAGGCTAATGGATCTTCATAACTGGACATGTAGTCATAGGGGAACAGGTTGATAACTGTTCCAGGATCCAAATCAAACTAGTTGTAGGTTGTAGGTATGTTAGTTAAAAACCCATTTACTGCTTTCTGCCCAGACTTCTCCACTCCTCTGTTTTATACAGATGAATGGAAGAAAACCAACGAAGAGAAGTGTACTGTTTCAATGTTCAAGCTACTTGCAATTTAAATAAAATTTAAGCCTGTAAAGTAGGCCTGTCTACTGAGACTACTATGAAGGAAACCAAAATACCTTTCTTTATGCTGATGACTTAATATACTACCTGCAGGAACTCAGGATATTAGCGTTATTGAATGCAAATTCCCTTATTCGATGCATAAGCGGTTTGCTTAGAGTCTAATACACTGATGAAAAAATTGTACAGTATTTTACTATATGCAGCGATCAAAGTACTGTTGGTGTAAAGGAGGAAAACAAATAGAAAAGAAGATTTAATGAGTCATATCGGAAGATGGAGATGGTATAGAATAAATAAAGCACTATGTTTAACATCCGTCAGATGTATGGGCAGGCTTTGCTGATTCCCTGGCCATTTGTAAAACTTTGACTTTGCAAAACAAATCCCAACTTGTAGGAGTCATTATAAATGGCCAGATTAATGTGCAAACTACTCTGGTAACCACTTTTGGACACTGGCCTCTTACCATTTAATCTTAGGGAGTAAAGTGTCTACATGTTTAAAAACAACCTGTATTTTTTAAGTAAATCAAACTATGTCCTTCAGACTTTTATCCTGCAACATTTTTGAATTATTAAAAAATAACACAGGGACAGCTGTTAGTGCTAGTTACTATCACTTGACACGACATTTTTCATTCTCACATTAAACTATAGTCCCTTTTAGATGTTAAAGTCCCTTCACCTAGCTGCAGTAAACTGCAGAGGTTAACTGGGGGAGTATAAGCCGTGTATAGGCTTTACATGCAAAATGGAAGGCAGGGAGTGCTGCTGCGGGACGGTCACCTCTGCCCTGGCTCTGCCTGCACCCAGCAGCCTGCCTGGGAGGCCATTTTACCATGGGGATGCTGGGACCCAGGTGGTGCCCCCTAAACCAATGCCCTCCCTAAACTGGCCATGGGGAGGGCTGAGAAGAGGCAGGGACTGCCGGCAGTAGAAGCAGCTGCAAAGCAGCCAAAGCAGTGACCTTCACGTAGCTATCACTGGGCGTTCGCTGCCTGGAGCTGAATGAGTCTTGCGCCCATTCCCTCCTTCCCTCCCGCATGGACTCTTTGCACCAGCTTTGCACTATGCCTGCGCTTACTTTTTTTCTCCCTTGCCTGGTCCTCCTTTCATCTCTTTCAGTGTCCAGTCTTGCTACCCTTTTTCCCACTTAGTTCATTCATCTGTACCAAGTCACCTCTAAATGGACCCAGATGGTAATTGCACTTAGTCTGCGTCTGTGCTCACTCCATCGGCCGTCTTTGTCTTCTCTCTCTCTTCAGACTCTCAGTTTTCCTGGCAAGTGCTGTCTGATGCTCTCCACTTGTGTAGTGCGTGCAGAATAACGCTGCCGTCTTGACTGCTCCACTGGTCTATGCTAATGAGACAATTAAGGTGTATTATTTTCAAAGTTTCTATTAATTCATTGTAAAACTATTTCAGCATTATAGAATATACTCTTGTCCTTGAACTGAGTGTGAAGATATACAAATGTTTTTTTTAATTTATTGCCATTGTTCACTACTTTTAATAATGTACCCCTCACAGTCTGTCTTTTCCATCTCCTCTCTGAAATGAATGCACCTATTACTCTCACAATCTAATAGCAATATTAACAGGCTTCTCATAATATATTGCCCTTTCTGGGGCTATATGTTTCTCCACTGTACTCTTCTTTAGAGGAGAAGGGCAAAATTAAGCACAGTGTTGAAATATGCAGTCTACATCAATTAACATTGCATATTTGCAGCCTATTTTTAATGTTGTTCAATATCCTGTTTGAATTTTTCTTTGCTTTACTGTGCAGAGGGCAGGTGTTTCTCTGACAATACATGGTCCACATTATTTCCATTTAAGCTGGGGCAGGATGAATATTTGAGCCGGTAACTCCTAAAATATGAAAGGAATTGGTAAAATACACCTGGGTACGGGGAAGGAGCACAAGAAACAGGGGAGAATTCTAAAGAAGACTAAAGAATTCTGAGCAGATTCTTGCCTGCAAGTGGGAATACGTAACAAGAACGGCTTTAGAAAGTAAGCAAATACTGTAAAATATGTAGAGAAGCGTATTTGTTTCTGAAGAAAGGGGATATTGAGATAGATGCTGAAAAAAAGAAAATGACAGAATCAAGAGAAACCGAAAAAGACAGGTGTGTTTGGCCTAGTAGCCTTTTCTTCTTACTAAAATGTCTAATGTTCTTATGTTCACAACTTCTGCAATTCCCATTGTCACAACAACCCCGCTTCCAAGAAGGCTGGTCCTCCCTAAGGCTGTAATGAACTCTGTATCGGGGGTGACAGAGAGTACTGCAGTCAGCAAGCAACCCCTTGTTCCCTTTGCTCCTGAGACCGTGGGCCTGACTTCCATAATGCTTTTGGTTTCACAGCTGTAAAGCTGCCAACATCAACGTGGTTGTGACAACGGCCTTTAAAATATGTGACCAAGAAACTAAATGGAAGAGAAAACAAGAATGAATTGCAGGGGAAATGTTAGACTGAATGTTTTCTGGGTATGAAGCTTATATAAAATGTATTCTCTGTCTAGCCTTTTTCATGTCATTTATGTATCCTCATTATTAGAGGAAAGGTCTATATGAGGCAGAAGTAAATTTATATCTGAAAAATATTTGTCTTAGATGTACCAAATATTTTCTTTATCCAGTGTGCCAAACCTTCCTTTTTTCCCTTAATTCCATCTCACCTGGCAGCCCTTTTAAGGCATTTTTCCCAATGTATGTCTCTCATGTTTCCGGAACTCCTTACTCTCTCAGATTTTTTTAGTAATACCTATTTATTTAATATGCATTTATTTATTTTTATACCTGTGAACAAACGAATATTATTGTAATTCGCATGTGACTTTTTTGTGGTTTTAGTTGAAGACATTTGTCATTCCTCCTCTAACCTGTGAATTGTGAGTTCTTTGGAGCCGGTATTTTTTTCACTGAGTATATGACATATGCTTAAGACTTCTAGTAATCCATGGTATTATATATGCTTAGAGCAGTGGGATTCTCATCCCTAATAAAATTCATTGATGTTGCAAAAACAGCAGCAGCAATATAATAAATAAGAGCTAGGAACAGTAGTATTCTTTTCTTTCTTTTTCCTGTTCATGAAATACAGCAGTGAAATCTGGCAAACTTCATCACAGAAATCTGTCTTCTCAGCTAAATGGCTGGCTCCCTAGGGCAGGTCTTTGTGTAGTTGCAGCATTGAGAACATTCCAAACACATGTTGATTTTAGCTTTAATGATGTATTATTCTGTATTATTTATTCAGCATTAGCACAAGATATGATTATCAGGAAGCAGTTCTTTCATCAGTTTACAACCTAAACATCTGGATCAAGGAAGACTTACCCTCAGTGAAGAAGGGAGTTAGGGAGCACTTAAATGAACTGGGCATGCCAGTCCATGGGGCCTGACAGGATGCACCCACGAGTGCTCAGGGAGCTGGCTGGTGTCATTGTAGAGCCACTATCAATGGCTGGGTCACAGTGACTGGGAGAGGTTCCTGAAGACTGGAAGAAAGCCAGTGTCACTCCTGTCTTCAAGAAAGGCAAGAAGGAAGATCCAAGGAACTACAGTTCCTCCAGTCTTCCAGTGAAGACAAAATTATTAATTTTCTTACTAGTTTCTCTCTGTTGCTTGCTGCTGTTATACCTGAGCACTTGCAGTAGCTGGGTAAGATAAGACGTGACATGAGCCACATTTCTGATGGAAAACTGAGGCACAAAAAGAATAAGATCCACTAATTTTGGCTCGTTAGTTCATAATCTCAGATTTTTCAGAACACTTAGTGTTATGTGGAACTTGTTATGTTCAAAACAGAATTTCTGTTGCCTTTAGTAGGAGTGTCTGATCCTTGGCAATTGGGCTATGTGGAGGCAGGCTTGGAACCAAAGATAAAGAACACAGCTAGCATCACCTGTTCAATGTCTGGTTGAAATGACCCGACTGCCATGATGTGGGATCTCTGTAGCAGAGGCAGAGACGACTGCAGAGTCTTCAGGCAGGATTTGGCTGCCTTAACCTTTCTGTTCTGCCTCATTCTGCTCTAGTTCTGATATACCTAGAGGACCATAACCTAGTGCTACCATCAGTTGCTTCGTATGCTTGCATGGTAGCAATTAGTGCAAGTGGAACACATTATTCCAGTTTGGCAGATAACCAATCTTGGCAATGTGAGGCCATATGATCAAATTCTAGGGTTTTTTATTTGCTCAGAAAACCAGAAAATATTTAACTAAAAAAAAAAAAAAAACTTTTAAAAGAACAATCTTAGCTCTGTCATTTCCCAGTCTTTGTGTGTTGGAATTTTTAAAGTTGGTGAAAACTTAGTTTTTCCATTCTGGTGATGGAATAACGAAGCTACTTCTTAAGAAAGTAACGACAGTAATCCAAAAATCTCTATTCTTTAGAAACTCTAACTGTACTTTTCCTTTCTGTATTCTTTGTAACCCTTACTGTAGTACATTAGACTGTAAGTGTAACAATGTTTTTCCCTGTTGCTTTTTTTATAATTCTTCTTCGAACAAATGTTTTATCTATAATTATGTTTAATTTTGCGATAAATTATGACATATGGAGAAAATCTCAAAATGGCATACCAAAACCAACATGAAGTCACAAATTGCTTACCACTACCACTGGAAACTTATTTATTTATATCAAAGAAAGATCAGAACTTATTCAACTTTAGCTTAAAAACTTTTTTCCTGAGATTAAAAAGTTCTACCTTGTTTAAATTATCCATTGCTCACAAGATAATCTAATGTTTTAACATTATTATGCCATCCAACTTTTTTAGAGTTTTATATGGTGGTCATGTTACTGACCAGAGTAAACCCAAATGGTACAGAATCATGAAAGCAGATTGGTTCCAGAGTGTTTCTACTCCTGTTTGTTTCAGTATTTGTGCAACATGCTTCAGGCAGGGTTTGAGTGTTATGTGCATATATATAAAAATCTCAGAAGGTAGGGAAAATTGTTTGGTGTGAATTGGTGGTTTTTAGATCTGTTACTACATTTTTCTCTCTTTCCATCTTTCTCTCCTCTCCTGACTTTCTTTTTTATTTATCCAGTACAAGTGTTGAAAAAGAAGCAAAGAGTGAATACTGCCCTTCAGTGAAGGACCGTCAGTCGTACCTGGGGAACAGAGAGGTGAAGAAATAGGTTAGATGGGTGGGAGCTCCTTCTGCCTTTAAATATCTGCTGGGTCTGGGAGAAACACATGATGGGCATGGTGAGTCAGTATGGGATGGTCCTGGCGAGCCTGTGTAGTGCTCTGTGAAGACATGTTGTGTTCATGTGGGTTGTGCTGGGAGGAGCCAAGGCAGGCAGAGAGAGGAAGTAATTACCCCCTGAGATTTCATATATACATATATATCTCTCTGAGCAAAGGGACTGTGGGAAACAGGTGGGGTCTGTGTAGTAACACTAGAAGGGGGTAACACAAAGTACCCTGAAAGACTGCGTGCTTGCTGGAATCAGCAAAGAGAAGCTGATAAGAGAGCAGAATTCCTTTGTGTTTGAAGGGCCAAATTATTTAGTTGGTTGAGTTTATGTAAGGAGCCTTAACTGTGTGCAGTTGTGCATATGTGCCTGTGGGGGAGAGTGAAAGAAAGGTCATTTTGGGGTGGGATTTTGTATGAGGAAGAGAGTATGTAATTCATGGCTCTATTTTGTTTATTTGGGGCATTGTAAACTTGCTGTATCATGTTAGCAGCAGGGTTTCTGAGTCTGAAAAGGAGCCAGGTAGTTCAAACAATATGAATGGAAAGCCAAATAAACCATCAAAGCATAAAAATGTACAGATCAGGATAAGAGCATCACAGCTACATACCAATAGCATTGAGAAGAAAATCTCAGGAAGCCTAAATGAGTGACATGTAACTCCTGCATGTAAACAGAGGGAGAGATCCTTTACATAGAAGGTATATTTTTATTTTTGCTGGATTAGGAAAATAACAATACACGACATACTAGCAACAGTAAAGGTATAAGGCTAATTCTCGGTCCACTGTATCTGTTTGGTTTTGATTTTGTCTTAACATTGCAGAAGCTTTTTTTTTTTAATTTTGGATTTTATTTTTCTTATCTTAAAGTGTAATTTTGCTCTAAGCTCCCCCTATGTGTTGGTATAACAGAGTGGGGAATTGTCCCTCATGGCAACAGATTTTTTTCCAGAGAGGAAACATCAAAGATACTCAAAAGCTCAGGTTTACCGACTGTGCATCCTGGGGCTATGAGGTATTTGCTTTCTGATGTATGTGTGGGAATGCCAAACAAACAGGTACTGCTCACTCTTACATGTTCTAAGCAGAATACGTGGCAGGCAAAGGAATGATGCCCCAATTTGTTGCACATAAAGCAAGGAGGCTGTTGGGTGCGCATTCATCCATGAGCAGACTGTAATACTGGATTGCGCCATGCTGCTAATGACCAAAGCTAATCAATATGAATGAAATTGGTACAAAAAAACTTGATATCCTGAAGCAGCAAATTAAAAGGAAAGGGCAACTCTGAGCTTCTGATGACCTGTTTTGTGACGTTCGAGCTAAGCAATCAAAATCACGGTCCTAAGACTGAATCTTTACATTCTAAACTGTGTCAGTTTACCTACAGCTGTTTAAAAAGAAGAGACAAGAAATCAGAATACAGAAGATGCTGTTATTAGTGGGCAAATGTAAAGTAGGTCTAACCCTGTTTAAGTTACTTTTGAAAGATGATTGTCACATCTCCTATATGCCTCCTTACTCCCCAAAATACACACCAAACAGGTATGGTGATTCTCTGACTTTTACACATCTGCTATACATCTTTGGCTTCAATAGAGTGATGATGTCAATACATCACAATAGAGTGATGATGTGAAAATTGGTCTCAATGTCTATGTCCATACAAAGTAAATAAAAAGTGCCCTGGCTCCCTGTCTGGCCCTGAGGACCTGTGACAGAGCATGGCTTACATCCATATGGCTAAACATTCTTCTTCACTAAAACATGTCAGCCTTGTCTGTATTGCGTATTAGGAACCATCCCAGGCTTGCCTTTCCCTCCAAAATATGCCCAGGTGTTGCCTGGAAGAGTGCTAGTTCCCATGAGTCAAATCTATGCCAAGGAGTGTACTAGCAATTAAATAACATGGACAGTTGCATGCCATAGTGCCCTGGCCCTATTTAGTTTACTAGCGTAATAGTTTACTAGACAATGTCTGCAAAGGAAGCTGCTGGCACAGTAAAACCAACAAGAGCTGTAACTGTTAAACTGTTTGGATACCAATTAGCTGGATCTTTATAGGACCAACTGTGGAGTGAAGGGAATTGAGGGTAATCTTTTCAGTATGAATGTCATAATAATAATAGCTTTCTGGAATAAATACTATGCCTCAAATACTGTAATGTTCAACTATGCCATATCTCCATACTGTATTAGAAAAGTACACATTCAGTGGCAACTTCATATCTCTATTATTTTCACTTCCTCACTTCCTATGGACAGTTCTCTTCCATAGAATTGCAACTACTGTTTATTAGCCAATATTTTCCATGGATGTATGAAGTAACTTTAACTAGTAAGTTCTATAGAAACAAAGCAATGACTGCTCAGTAGCAACTTTTTATTCTTTCAGTCCTCCCTTGCTTCCAGGACAGACATCTCTGGGCTTACATTGCAAACATATGTAAGGAGGACTTTTCAACTACTTTTATCCTTCTTCAAAAGCTAGAAGACACTTGGCAGCTCTAGCTAAGTAGAAGCTTTCCACTTCAGCAGTCCATGCAAGCAGATGAAGTTGTAATGACCAAATGATTCAAATATGTTCTTCACTGGAAAAAAAAAGGCAATTAGAATCTGTGACCTCACGGTTCAGAAGAAAATTTGCCAGCCTCAATATTCAATACCTTTACTTTGCCTCTAAGAATGTGTATATTTTAGTATAGCAAGGCATACTTACATTCAGTCTACACCACTGCAACAATCACATGTAGAGGACTTGCAGGTATGAAATTAAATAAAAGAGTCTACAGGATACCTGTGCTGCTTCAAAAATTTGTGCTGGAAAACAGAAGTATGATCAAAGCAGAACCTGGAAGACAACATGCTTTTTTATTCTTTTGGAAGCTAAATGGAAATTACTTTGGGATGTATTGAGATAGAATCATAGAATAGAATCACAGAATCATTTAGGTTGGAAAAGGCCTTTAAGATCATCCAGTCCAACCATTAACCTAACATTACCAAGTCCATCACTAAACCAATTAAGGGTAGAGTAGCAAGTTCATGTTTCCTGGCTTGGTGGCTGGATTATTCATAATGAAAGTAAAAACTAGGAATCATTAAGATTGGAAAGGACCTCTAAGATCATCATTCCAATCATCAACCCAACACCACCATGCCCACTAAACCATGTCCCAAAGTGCCACGTCTACCTATGTTTTGAACACCTCCAGGGATGGGGACTCCACCACCTCTCTGGGCAGCCTGTTCCAATGCTTGACCACCCTTTCCGTGAAGAAATTTTTCCTAATATCCAATCTAAACCTCCCCTGATGCAACTTGAGGCCATTTCCTCTTGTCCTATTGTTATCTACTTGGGAGAAGAGACCAACACCCACCTCGCTACAACCTCCTTTCAGGTAGTTGTAGAGAGCGATAAGGTCTCCCCTCAGCCTCCTCTTCTCCAGACTAAACAACCCCAGTTCCCTCAGCCGCTCCCCATCAGCCCTGTGCTCCAGACCCTTCACCAGCTTCGTTGCCGTTCTCTGGACACACTCCAGCACCTCAATGTCTTTCTTGTATTGAGGGGCCCAAAACTGGACACAGTATTCCAGGTTCAGCCTCACCAGTACCAAGTACAGGGGGCAATCACTTCCCTGCTCCTGCTGGCCACACTATTCCTGACACAAGCCAGGATGCTGTTGGCCTTCTTGGCCACCTGGGTACACTGCTGGCTCATGTTCAGCCGGCTGTCTAACCAACACCCCCAGGTCCTTTTTGGCCAGGCAGCTTTCCAGCCACTCTTCCCCAAGCCTGTAGCGTTGCATGGGGTTGTTGTGACCCAAGTGGCACTTGGCCTTGTTGAACCTCATACAGTTGGCCTCAGCCCATCGGTCTAGCCTGTCCAGGTCCCTCTGCAGGGCCATCCTACCCTCCAGCAGATCGACACTCCCACCCAGTTTGGTGTCGTCTGCAAACTTACTGAGGGCACACTCAATCCCCTCATCCAGATCATTGATAAAGATATTAAACAAGGCTGGCCCCAAAACAGAGCCCTGGGGAACACCGCTCGTGACCGGCTGCCAACTGGACTTAACTCCATTCACCACTACTCTCTGGGCTCAGCCACCCAGCCAGTTTTTTACCCAGCAAAGACTACGCCCATCCAAGCCATGAGCTGCCAGCTTCCCAAGGAGAATATTGTGGGAGATGGTGTCAAAAGCTTTGCTGAAGTCCAGGTAAATGACATCCACAGCCTTTCCTTCATCTACCAGGTGGGTCACCAGGTCATAGAAGGAGATCAGGTTGGTCAAGCAGGACCTGCCTTTCATGAACCCATGCTGGCTGGGCCTGATCCCCTGGTTCATCTGCACTTGCCTGTTGAGTTCGCTCAATATGAACCTCTCCATAATCTTCCCCGGCACCAAGGTCAGGCTGACAGGCCTGTAGTTCCCCGGGTCCTCCTTCCAGCCCTTCTTGTAGATGGGTGTCACATTGTCAAGCCTCCAGTCATCAGGGGCCTCCTCTGTTAACCAGAACTGCTGACAAATGATGGAAAGTGGCTTGGCGAGCTCCTCTGCCATAGACTTGTGAGCATCCAGGTGGTGTAGCAGGTCATTAACTGCTTCCTCCTGGACTATGAGGACTCTATTCTGCTCCCCATCCCTGTCTCAGGGACTGAGTACCCTGGGGATGACTCGTCTGGCTATTAAAGACAGAGGCAAAGAAGGCATTAAGTACCTCAGCCTTTTCCTCGTCCTTAGTGACAATGTTCCCCCCCTCCATCCAGCAAAGGATGGAGATCCTCCTTGGCTCTCCTTTTATTGTTGATGTACTTATAAAAACATTTTTTATTATCTTTTACAACAGTGGCCAGATTGAGTTCTAGCTGGGCTTTTGCTTTTCTAATTTCCTCCCTGCATGACCTAACAAGATCCCTGTACTCTTCCTGAGTTGTCTGCCCCTTCTTCCAAAGGTGGTAGGCTCTCCTTTTTTTCCTGAGTCCCCGCAAAAGCTCCCTGTTCAGCAAGCCAGTTGTCTTCCCCGCCGGTTGGTCTTACGGCATATGGGGACAGCCCACTCCTGTGTCCTTAAGACTTCCTTCTTGAAGAAGACCCAGCCTTCCTGGACCCCTTTGCCCTTCAGGACCGCCTCCCAAGGGACTTTCCCAACCAGGGTCCTGAACAGGCCAAAGTCTGCCCTGCAGAAGTCCATGGTAACAGTTTTGCTGCCCCTCCTCTTTACATCGCCAAGAATCGAGAACTCGGGGCAGGGAGAGGATACAACCTGATTATTACATCTTCTCTTCTTATTTTAAACTCTTAATAAGCAAGCTAATTACTTATCCTGATTCCGCATTCACTGAGATGAGGACAAATTTATCTGGATGCAGATGCCAATGAAGCATGTATTCGTGTGTCGTATATCACAGTCACAGCCATGTCGAATTGAAGGTTTATCTGCCACTGCTGCTAAGAAGGAGGCTTTATGTGGTGTGTACGGCTTCTACAAGCTACCTATTATAGCTGTAGATAGGGGCTTTCCATAGCATTAAGATTTCAAAAAATGGTTGGGAAATTGAACATGTAGTTTTAGACTTTGAGAATAACAAAGATAATCTGCTTTGGAAATTATGTGTTGGAGTCTATTGCTGCTAATAGAAACCTTATGGGAAAACTTAAAAAGCAGGACATGGAGACTTTGATACCCCATAGATACAGAGTAAGATAATTTAGTGCTGGTATTCTTTTCACTGCATGATTTTTAATAATTAAGCTTTGAAAATTAAGTTGATACTCACTTGTCTGTAAAATGGTCATCCTTGTAGGATCTTAACTTGACCTGTATGGAATCAAATCTCTGTGACTTGGTAAGAGGAAAATGAGATGAACTGCTGGTCCTAAATAATAAGCAAAAAGTCTTTAGGGCCCTCTGTTCTCTCTGGATATGTATCCTGAGCATGCTCACTAGAAATACATTATTGATTAGTAACTGACACTCTATTTAGAACAATGCATTAAAACCTGCCACATTAGTTTCAGGCTTGAAATTCTTAAAATAGAAAGATTTCTGAAGTAATGCTTTCTCAGATCAAACACCTGCCTTTTATAGGACAGAAGGAGCTTTGCTGAAAATTGAAAGATGCAAGAAGGACTCTTAATCAATGATACAGTATTTCTTCTGATAGTGGACACTGGTCCCTGAACACCTTTATAACAGGAATAAGAAATAATGGGTGATTTTGTTACAAACACCTTTTTAATAATTGCAGTAGTAGATGGATTTCAATAAACTCTGTTTTAGTTCTAAATCTACTTCTGGTAATGTTTGTTTAGTATTATCTACAAAATGGGTTTGTGCTGTTCTTCCTCTCTCTGAGGAAGTTATTTTAAAGTTTAAATGAAAGTGATTACACTGTTAATGTTTAGGTTTAATTTGAAAATCTGTTGGGTATGTGGCCATTTGAATGACTCCTGCAAGAAATTAGGGACTGTTCTTTGAGACTGCATTCAATGTCTGAGGTGAGAGTAGATCCACATTTTATACAGAAAGTAGATAGCTTAGTTTGCTTTTTTGTTACCATACTTACGGCTTCCTAGCTTTACTGTCTTCAGGCAGATTATCTCCCTGAAAAAGCTATAAGCTTTCCAATTGCACCACCAAAAGATATGAAAATATTAAAAGCAAAAAAAAAAAAGTGTTCTTTGAAACTTCACATTGTCTGTCATTTAAGTTTTTTACAGTTTCTCATTTTTAAGAGACATGCACAATGTACATGTCAATGAAAATTATAAATCAATTATCTCCCAAGGTTTGATCATTCTTAATTTGTGCCAATCCTGTGAAGTGGTTACTGAATGATCTGGTCTGGAGGGAGTGAAGTAAAAAGGTCACATCAGGTGCTAGAAGTGCATTGATCCTCACTACTTGGCAAGCCAACCTATTGAGATAACAGGTTGGTCTGTCTTAGAAGACCATACTTGTGCAAGGGGTAGAAACAAACTCTTTCATTACTGCTAGTTTCCGAGATGATGGGGAGGTGAAGAGTTCTTGCATGGAAGCACTCCCTTTTATGTACACTGATGTCCAGTCTTGTAAAAAATATCTGCCTGTGTGACTATTTGTGGAGATATTTTTAAAATAGGTTCTCTATCACATTTGACAGCAGAAGATGAGTGCGAAACAGAGAGGCCACAAAATCTTAGTTTTACATAAGAAATGCAGATGAAAATCATTGAGGGGACAGAAGTGTTGCTTAAGCCTCTTTGTTTTTCTGTATATTTTGATTCTTTGCCTTCCTTTGTTGATAATTTCTTCTAGCTTTCTATTGCTTATGATAACCATTACCCTCTCTTGCTCTCCCAGTAGCAACTAACAGTAAGAACATACAATATACAATTTCCTTGGATGAAGCCAGGAATACACCTGCATTAACAGCTGGAGAACTCAACAGCAAACAATAATCATGGCCATTTTAAAATTATCTACAACTCATTGTAACCTCAAGTCAGACAGAGAGAATTTATCCCCCTGGGAAAAGCATTTTACCCCAGGCTCTTTCTCATATATTTTGGCCAATTATTTAAGAGAGCTGAGCAGCTGCAACTCTCATCATCTTTGACTGAATTAAAAAAAACCTAACAACTGTAGCTGGTAGCTTTTGACCTGTTCATTTACTTATCAGATAGGAGCTAAGATCTCTTGAAAATCTGACATCAAGATTATAATAAGGGTTTACAAAAAATAAATTCCAAGTTACAATTGCATAAGGATCTCTAGTTTCTGACTTCAAGGGTTATGTGTTAGTGTTTGGGACTGACTTCTGTATCAGAGGACAGAAAGCTGGGAATGGCCTTATATGAAGAGGGATTTCTGCTTCATAAATCAAAACTGATATCAGTTGAGAGAGTAACATGTGAAACTGTTGTTTTACCTTTTCCTGTCACAAGAACAACACTTTCCCAAAAAGGCATTTCTTTTAAACAGGGCTTCACTTTACTACTCCCCCACACCAAAAGAAACATCTTTGAAATGTTGCCAAAAAAAGCAGGTGTACACTAAAGGCTTCATACCATCAGCTTTCAGCATGTAAACTGTGTTCTCTCAATGAGACTAATCACATGATACTGCGCATAACAGTGATACTGGGACCCACTCGGGCTGGCAAAACTGAATAGAAATCAGACCGATCACTTGACTGGGACCTGTTCCAATTTTATTTTGGATTAAAATCAACTTTCTCTGAACCATTCCCCTCTGTTCTCTATCTATCCCCTCCAATACTCTTCCTCCTGAAAAAAGAGAGTAATAATTGAATTGCTTATTTCATTATGCTTTTAGGCATCCAAAAGAGATTGTTTGTAACCTACTTTTTTTTTTGCTTTTGGAGTTCCTCAGTGGTGGTACTTCTAATGGAAATGCTGGTTCATCTCCATGCAGGACGGATTTCTGTCATCCATTTTTTAAAAGGAGACTAAGTTTGTAGGCTTCATGACTTCTGATGTTATCTTAAAACTAAGTTATTCTGCTCTGTGTGGACTCCAGGATACTATGCTGGTGGCTTAAGTCTAGGGGTTGGCCATACTGTCCTAAGCCCTAAAGTTGCTCTTCCTTCTGCTGTTGCCCACTTTATGCCTACCATAGAGATGGCTGCATCTGTGTGCTGTGGTATGCATGTAATTGGAAGTATTCTGCAAACTAGCAGGATGAAAGCTGCAATATAAATGTAAATTGTTATTATTCAGAATATTAACCCAATATTAAAATACAGGGGGTTGCATTTTCAAAATACAATATGGGAGAGAGACTTAAAAAACCCATTTCCAGTCCATGTCATTCGTTAATGGGATTGTATATTTAGACCTAACAGATGAGTTTAACATTACCTTACTATATCTGTGCATTCTGCAAGTATAAAATGTGGCATGAAAGTGACTTATGATATATGAAGCCTAGTGAGCTTGGAAAAGAGGTATCCATGGACTTACCTTCCCACCCCCCACCCCAAATCCTGCTGCTTTGACATTTTCTGCTGTCTTGAAAATAATTCAAGAATAAGAGCACATTAAGGGTTGATAACTCAGACCTACAACAAAGTCTGCAGTGGGAAACAGAGGTGCAGACTTCATCTGTTTGTGTGACAAAGTTGTGGGCAACAAGGAAGAAAGGAGCAAAACACGTTTCTTGTGACAGCCTGAAGATGTTATTCACGGCAGTTCTTGGATGCCATAATGCTGGTAACAGCAGCTGATGATGTTGAAAACACTTTTTCATCCTCATGCTTTCTGACATCTCTCTGTAGCAATTTTGCCATTAGTAGGTCCTAAATAGGGAGTAAACAAATTCAGCTGTCAACAAACATCAGATTCCGATTGCCAGTGTCTTCAGGAGATTTTGACCATTTTGAATTATCAGAGGAAAAGAGACTTTGCTTTATGAACTGATAAAAGCATGGAATATGTGAGGACTAGCATCTAATCAATTCTTAAATAAAGTTCTTAAATAAAGTAAGAAAATGCAAATGAAAAACAGACATGATCCAAAAGCACATATTGACTTATAATAATATTATGCTGATTGTGTGTTTAAGTCACCAGACAGGTCTGAGTAAACTAAGAGTCAAGAATTTGTGACAGATACTGTGTTCCAAAAAGATGCAAAACCTCAAGATTAACCTTTCTCTTTTTGGGGCTTGCTTACATGCCTTAGCACCTTGCTGCACTGGAGTTCTGGTTCTAGGATTGGGTGGTGTGGATCATGTTCGAGGTGGACAGCCTCACTGTTGTCCATGTGCTTCAGGCTTTCATGGACATGCAGTGGTAATGGACATGTACTGCCTCTGTTCAGGATGCTCTGTGCAGATCCAGATGTGGAGCTAAGCATGAATGCTGTTTAGCACATGACAGAAGGAAGTGTGCTTGATATGGATTGATGCCTTACCCTTACCTGATAGCTGGTATAGGAGAGGTAAAGCCATAACACACAGACTGCAGTAGTTGCTAGCTTCTCACTGTTCATGCAGGAGGGAAGGCGTCTTCCTTGTATATGGTCAGTTTTATATGGGCCTAAGATAATATGACATGTAATTGGGCAAATCAGTGCCTCCCACTACAAAAAGACCCAAAATGGCCTGGAGCTACCAGAACCATGAGGCAAAGCGTAAGACTTGTTTCAGCATGAGTGAGTACTGGAAGTAGAAATGATGTGACTGGCATGACACTAGTGAGTAAGTCTTGCTGAGCGGCCATCCCAGCGCAGCAATCAAGCTTCCACGCCGCAGCTGATACATTTGGATGGGGCTGTGCACCTTTTATGTACCAGGTGTAGGCAACGCTAGCCAGAGGGTGTGCTGAGTTCAGTGGACAAGCTTGCTGTACTGGTTTTGGCTGGGATGGATAATTTTCTTCATAGCAGCTTGCATGGTGCTATGTTTTGGATTTGTGACCAAAACTGTTGATAACACACTGATGTTTTACCTGTTGCTGAGCAGTGCTTGCACAGCATCGCGGCCTTTTCTGCTTCTCACCCCACCCCACCAGCGAGTAGGCTGGGGGTGCACAAGAAGCTGGGAGGGGACACAGCCGGGACAGCTGACCCCAACTGACCAAAGGGATATCCCATACCATATGACGTCACGCTCAGCAATAAAAGTTGGGGGGCTGGAGTTTGCCAGGGCTGCTGTTGCTTGGGGACCGGCTGGTCATTGGTGAGCTGGTAGTGAGCAGTTGGGGTTTTTTGCATCACCTGTTTTTCTTGGTTTTGTTTTTCTTTGTTTCTTATTTATTTATTTATTAAACTGTCTTTATCTCAACCTACAAATTTTCTAACATTTGCCCCTTCCAGTTCTCTCCCCTGTCCTGCTGGGAGAAGTGAGTGAGTGACTGTGTGGGGCTTAGCTGCCTATGAGGGTTATCCCACAACAGATGCCCAGTCTATTCTTTACAGCATTATATTTTAAAATATCAAGAGATTACTACACAAATTTCTAAGCATGTTTCCATCTGTACTCTTCTTAAGAAGAAAACCTGCTCTCTAAGGAGACAGTCAATTTTTACATGTGCAACTGCAAACACTGTGTACTCAAAATACTGGGAGCTAAGGGTTACTATAGCCATGCATATTAATCCAGAATTAATCCATGCTGCCAGGGTGTTAATTTTTCATGGTTGGGAAGAGGCTTTTCTGACCAGTATAACTTTATAGTTCTGGATACTTGAATTTTGTCTTCAGTTATACCACAGAAATACTTTTTTTTTTTTTTTTTTTGAAAAAGCTCATTCCATTTTCCTGTCATGGCAAGAGGAGATAATAGTTCCCATCTGGTGAGAACAATTTTTGTGCAATAGTTGTATGTTTTTTGAGGGAGTAAAATATGAATAGGTAGTAAGATAGAAATGCAGGTATAACTGCTTATAACTTTGTTGTGTGTTTTCATTTGAATCCTTTAGAAGAAGCATTACTTGCATTCTTTAGAACAAGTTGAAATTTTAATTTAAATTTATGACACAAAAAAATTAAACCTTGTTTTTCAGTATCTGGTCTATTACTTACCTAAATACTCTGAAAACTCTGTTACTAACTCTGAAGTGCTCCTGTGTTACAAAAGAACAAGAAATTTCCCAGATTTCTGCAGTTAGAGACTCCTCAGAGTACAAGCTGAAAGAAGTCTAAGTCAGGTCATGCAGCATGTCCCTGAAGCTGCCAACAGAGGGAAAAGAAAGCTGAAGTTACACTGCAATTGATCTGGGGCTGCAGCCAGCCTGATACAGTTTTGAATAGCTTTGAGGCTGCTTTAAACGACGTCTGAGACCAAGCTATGCTCCCATGTCAGGGAGACATAAATAACTTCCTGCTTTCTCAGCTGCATATTGAGGATTTTTATTAAAGGAAAGAGGAAAAAGTAAAGCTTTATGAAAAAAGTATAATTACTACTCTTCCAAATATAGAGAATATATATTCAAGTCTTTATTAGATGTACAGTATTAACACATCGATGCCTTAACTGAGATTGGTGTCCTATTGTGCTATACGGACACGGAGTGAAAAATGGTACCTGCACAAATAACTTGCTATCTGAAGAGACAAGATAGGAGGAAAAACGGGATAAAGGAAATATTATTATTCCCTTGCTACAAAGGCAGATGAAATGAGGAGTCCTGTGTCGTGCTGGAAGTTTGTGTATAGCCTGAGGATGGCACCTGGGGGTCCTGGGTCTGCCTGCTGGCCTCGCCACCACACACCTCTGACTCTGCTGGGGGACAGTGAGTGGGGACTCCAGCTACCCTCCTCTCTCACTCTTCCTTGGCACACCATGCATGCCCTGCCACGTAACAGGCGCAGCAATTTTGAACAGATGTAAAACACTAGGAAAGAGTAAGGTCTTCTCTGTCTTACGTTACATTTTATGTATTTCTAGTGCATCCATTACTTCATCTTGGTGACCACTGTTGAGCAATAAAAGGAATTTATGCATTTGTTGTTGAATATGGTTAACTTTTCCTGGAGTGTGAGATTGTTAAATGAAGATTGAGCAGGTAAAAGAGGTTGTGATGGCACTGTGTATTCTCGTCTTTGAGATCCAACCATGGGTAGCAGAAACTAAATTTCTCTTCCAAAAGTGCTTACAAAGGTAACTTTCAACTATTAAGCAGGTGTGACTGAAGTGGTGCTGGCTGAATTTTGGAGGGGAGCTTTCAACAATAGCCCAATAAGTGGATTTTATCGTATTCAGCTCAGTTTAAATAGGCATAATTTACATTTCAGTACTGTTAGCTATTTCAAAGCTGATTAACGTTCATTAGAAAGATGCGCCATGCTATGGAGATCATGACAATCTACTGTGTAACACATCTCCCTGTAAGGTCCAAGGAGACAAGCTGAATCTAGTCCAAGAGCCTTGTCAGAAGTTGGCGTGACATGGAGGAGGAGCCTGATGGTCCTGGGAAGGGAAAATGTGAATATCATTTAAGTATCTCTGTAAATTTCTATGAATTTCACTGTTGCTGCTCCAAGATAGCTGAGCTCTCAGCCTTTTCTGCTGTCCCTGAGTACACCAAATGTATTGAGACAGTCTTATCCTCTCTGCCCTCATTTCATATCGACCTATTTTGCGTTAAACTAATGCATTAATCTGCTATATATCACAATTACTGAACAGACAGAATATTAATCACAAGCCAGGCGAGAACTGCAGCGAAATGACTGCCTGTTTGGCACTGCCTGCCCTCAGTGTGCCAGTCCTCTGTTCCAGCTAAGCCCAATGTCATCCACAGGTCTAAGCAGTGATTAGGGGACACTTCCAAACCCACCAGAGCCATCTTGTGGCATTTGGAGTGGAAGCTGGGCTTACAGATGGAGATGAGGTGTTCTGCTGCTCTCCAAATCGTGGCATGTTTTGTAGTGTTTTCTGTAAATTTAATATGGAGACCTCACTTCTGAGTTTTTAAATGGTCAATTATTTTTTTCCTAAAAAAACAGATAAAGTCAGGGTTAAAACTAATTCAGGTTGTTTATTTGGTACAGGAAGCTTACATGAAATGGTAGATAAAGCAATGAAAGATCACATACGCACTCACGTCATTTCAGTATTTGACTTCCAATACTTCTTTTCCCTTAACAAGGATTGAGGTAGGTTTGAAGCCTGAATTACTTTCTCAAAACAATAGGACATTCTTCAAGAACTTAGCACACTGTTGACATAATTTTGGAAAGACTTCCTAATGTTGCCTAAGCAAATCTTTCTGAGCAAACCTGGGTTCATTCTCTAGTGCTCTCCACTTGGTACCTCAAAACCCTTGTGTCTAGGATGAAAGCTGGAAATCCTTTTTATCACTAGTTGTGAAAAAAACAGGTTTTACATTGATGCAAGCAAGGTGACTAAGAAATTTCTGAGTTTGGGTCTGAAGAGCATTTTGCCAAGTTGTAGGCACAAAGTACTGTTACCATTGTTACCATGGACTTCCAGAGGGCAGACTTTGGCCTCTTCAGGACCCTGGTTGGGAAAGTCCCTTGGGAGGCGGTCCTGAAGGGCAAAGGGGTCCAGGAAGGCTGGGCCCTCTTCAAGAAGGAAGTCTTAAGGGCGCAGGAGCGGGCTGTCCCCGTGTGTCGTAAGACCAACCGGCGGGGAAATCGACCGGCCTGGCTGAATAGGGAGCTTTTGCGGGGACTCAGGGAAAAAAGGAGAGTCTACCACCTTTGGAAGAAGGGGCGGGCAACTCAGGAGGAGTACAGGGATCTTGTTAGGTCCTGCAGGGAGGAAATTAGAAAGGCAAAAGCCCAGCTAGAACTCAATCTGTCCAGTGCTGTAAAAGACAATAAAAAATGCTTTTATAAGTACATCAGCAATAAAAGGAGAGCCAAGGAGGATCTCCATTCTTTGCTGGATGTGGGGGGGAACATTGTCACTAAGGACAAGGAAAAGGCTGAAGTACTTAACGCCTTCTTTGCCTCTGTGTTCAACAGTCAGACCGGTCATCCCCAGGGTACTCAGGCCTTTGAGCAAGAGGATAGGGATGGGGACCAGAATGGAGCCCACATAGTCCAGGAGGAAGCAGTTAATGACCTGCTATGCCACCTGGACGGTCACAAGTCTATGGGGCCGGATGGGATCCACCCGAGAGTACTGAGGAAGCTGGCGGAGGAGCTCGCCAAGCCACTCTCCATCATCTATCAGCAGTCCTGGTTAACAGGGGAGGTCCCTGATGACTGGAGGCTTGCCAATGTGACGCCCATCTACAAGAAGGGCCGGAAGGAGGACCCGGGGAACTACAGGCCTGTCAGCCTGACCTCGGTGCCGGGGAAGATTATGGAGAGGTTCATATTGAGTGAACTCCACAGGCAAGTACAGATGAACCAGGGGATCAGACCCAGCCAGCACGGGTTCACGAAAGGCAGGTCCTGCTTGACCAACCTGATCTCCTTCTATGACCTGGTGACCCACCTGGTAGATGATGGAAAGGCTGTGGATGTCATCTACCTGGACTTTAGCAAAGCTTTTGACACTGTCTCGCATAATATCCTCCTCGGGAAGCTGGCAGCTCACGGCTTAGACAGGCATACTCTTCGCTGGGTAAAAAACTGGCTGGGTGGCTGAGCCCAGAGAGTTGTGGTAAATGGTGTTAAGTCCAGTTGGCAGCCGGTCACGAGCGGTGTTCCCCAGGGCTCTGTTTTGGGGCCAGCCTTGTTTAATATCTTTATCAATGATCTGGATGAGGGGATTGAGTGTGCCCTCAGTAAGTTTGCAGACGACACCAAACTGGGTGGGAGTGTCGATCTGCTGGAGGGTAGGATGGCCCTGCAGAGGGACCTGGACAGGCTGGATCAATGGGCCGTGGCCAACTGTATGAGGTTCAACAAGGCCAAGTGCCGGGTACTGCACTTGGGTCACAACAACCCCATGCAACGCAATCTGACATGCCTGCAATTGTTCCCTGGCAAAGCAAAGCTTATGTTAGCCTCTGCTCTTACCTGCTAGGGGCCACGTCTTAGCTGCTAGCATCTTCCTTCGTGTTTCTTGCTTTTACATTACTGGTAAGATTGTCCAGCTGTGCACTTAAGTATTTATCTCCAACAATATTATATTGCGTCTGTAATGTGCTCAGATTTGCTTGGGTATGAGATAAAATCCTGCATTTGTGACATGAGAGCTCAATATAATGACACATCAAGTCAGTATGATCTGCATTGTAAATGCTTAACTTTCTATATCTTTGGGTTAATAGAACATACTCAAATTGGAGACTTTATACATGCATTAGAGAAGTGTTAACACCTAAGCATATTACTAAGTGATACAATGTATTTAATTTTTTTGTTGTTGTTTAAATATAGGGGAAACAGCCCAAGGAATGTAGCGTAGCAGCTGTCCTGAATTCTGTCAGATGATTACATTTAGAGAAGACTGAATTTTAAGCACTTTGATGTAAGAATCTTATGGACTAGAATATATTTTGCAATTGTATTCTTTGTCATGCTTGCATGTTGAGATGACATGAAAAGCCTCAGCAGTGTAAAAAGTGAAATTTGCCTTGGTGTTCCTTCAAGATGGGTGCTAAAAGACACATGCGAGTTGATTTGCCTCTTCTATAATTTAGATGTCTACATTTGAGCTCGGTGCCTTAGGCCTCCTTTATAGTTAGTGGCATTTAGGGTGATGAGCTTAGATGGAGTCTTCTGTATTATAGATATCTTCATTTGGTCAATGAATGCTAGCAGTCTTAAAAAACTGAGAGATATAATAGGCTGTTGGACACTTGGCTCTATGTCTCAGCAGTACAGTTTATAAAACATTCTCTTCAACCTTTTTAAAGCTGCTGCTACATGTTTATCTTAGAGGAACCATTTTCATGAAACATCAGTGGCTATAATGGGCATTGCTTTTGGCAATACCAGGAAAAAGACTGAGAATTGAAAGCAGTGGCAATACAATTTAGAGGTTATATCATTCACAGTTAAGTGAGAAAACATTTTTTGACATGATCTTTGCTTTATCTGTCCTGTGGATAGAGACTAGTAGATTGATTACTTGCTACCTTACCATTTTTATGTATATTTACACTCATTAAAAGGCTAAACATCACAGCCATCTTTATTTCAGTGTTCTAATCACATAGATGTAGGTGTTTGGACCACTCTCACTCATGCACATACATAAGTGTGTAAGGAGTAACTTTAATTACAACATGACAAGGAAAAACTGTGTTCCAGTGGCATCTCTACTTCAATTAGAAAGCAAAAGCTTCTGCTGATAATTGTTTCTATTAAGATCTGTACATTTTTCTCATTTAGGGCACCAAGAACCACTCGGGGAAGGAAGCATGCCTTTTAAATAGTTTGTAAACTGCTTGTTCTGTTGCTTAAATTGACTTCTAACACTATTAGTTTATGAGGAAATGGGGTTTAGTTTTTTGGATTGTTTTGGTTCTCAATGAACATTTAAGGCTTGGTTAAGATTTCTGTAGTAAACAAATTATATTTTATGCCATGTAAACAAAGTTGTAAAGAGTCCTGCATTACACATAGATCTGGTGGTAGCAACATAAAGCTAATATCAGCAAATGAGAGAATGGGAAACCAGTTGCCTCCTCTTTCTAGTGTGCAATCAGTGTAAGAGTCTCTATGATGGGCAATTACCTTAACTGCCTGCCTAAAGCAGCAACGAGTTGCATGATCAGTCCAGTGCACAAGATTATACACTCCCCACTACTTGATGAAGAAATTCAGTCTGCATTGATAGCTATCATATAATTCCAGTGTACTGCTTTTAAACTTGTTAAGAAGCAAAAAAGGTACTAAGATAACCCGGTTAAAAAGCAATGGAAAAAATGATATTTCAATCATCAGAGAACTGCCCAGACTAGAAGGGACCTCAAAAGGTCATCTGGTCCAACCTTTTGTGGGAAAAGGAGCCTCAATGAGATTATCTAGCCCCCCATCTAACTGCATCTTGAAAACAAGTATCAAGAACTGAAATACGAATTGCTATTGCAGTGCATGTAGCACAGAGTGATATGGTGATTGCTTGGAATCAGATTGTAAAAGCTTTCTCTTTCTGCTGAAAAAGCCCAGACATTTTCATTTATTTGCATTAATTTTAACTGATTTGATTTTGGTTTTTTTGAAATAGGTAGAAAAAATAAAATGTCATACTTAAAATAATTTATAATACAGGATATCCCTTTCTACTTGTGGTATTTCTAGCAAAACGAAACCATGAGCATTCCTAATCCTTTGTTTCAGTCTGTGCTGTTTAGTAATCTGCGAGGGAAAAAAGCCAAATAAACAGCTGGCATGTTTTAGCGGTTACTACTAGCTTCTCTCTTGGCTGTCTCTGTCGAATAGGAGGGATTGCCTGGTGAATTTAAACGCAGGGCTGGGTGCCACACATTCTCATCTTACACTTCGACTCTGCTGTTACATTGAGCAGTTCTGGCACAAAGGAACTCTACAAGTGATGTGGTTGCTTGTTGGTAGGAGAGAGCAAGCCTTCTCCAGGGCTAACCTCAAACTGTGAAGCGAACTCCTAATGAAGACTGTAACAAACCTTTGCAATTCTGTTTGTAGTGTAGGGCCTGTTTCCCTGGCCATATTTGCTGCAATAAATACAGCCAGCATCTATATGGAAGAAGAGGAGAAGTAACATCCCTCTATACTTCAAAAAGGCAGAGGCATTGTGCGCTTTTTGGGTGGTGATGAAATAAGAAAGGATATTGCTAATGGTAATGAACAACTGGCAGTGGGGATGCAATATGAGATGTGGTAGTGAAGAAGTTTGTTTCACTTCTGAGAATGACTTTCCCCGCAAGAAAAATTTAAGACTTAGTTAATATTCATGAATTAGTATGCATTGTAATTGCAGTCAACAGAGCATTTTTTTGTGCACAGTGTAGCAATATGCAGACTGTTATTGATTATTTTCATTCTATCTTCCGTAATTTCTATTTTAATGTTATCAGTTCTGGTCTGTAGAAATTGAGAAGATCAATAATACTTTATTGCCTCAGTGTGGTTTTAAAAAACATCAGCAATGTCGAATTAATTAACACCAATGAATTTCACATGATTCATTTTCATAATCCTATTCCTATCTGAGAGTATTTTATCTCCCTTTATCCCTATTCTTCTGTCATAGTATCTCAACTTGTTGCATCTTCACTCAAGGAGTAGCTACTATTGAGTTATACAATGCTGTGAAATCTACAGTACCATTTGAGAAGCAAGGTGCTACTCTGAATTTGTAATGATTTGTATTTATTAGTGAATACAAATTTACACAAATTGCTTAATTGACTTCAGTAAAAAGTAGATTTGTTCAGTGGATGCTTACAGGTTTATATCATGTTTAAGATGAGGAGGTTCCACATCTCTCTGTGCCTTGTAGTTGGTACTGTAAAATATGCACATTGAGCTGCAAGGTTTAACAAAGCCTGAGTGTGACCTATGGAGTGTTTAATTCTATTTGGCTATGTGTCTGTTTTTTACTTTTTTTATGGCAAACTTTTTCAAATAGTGTTTCATAGTTCTAGAAATTTGGGTTTATTTTTAAAATCCTGGTTGTAATGCAGTGTGAAATGCTGTGATCCTTAATCTCAATTTTTTTCTTCCTGGTCCTTATGTCATTAACCATCTCCTCTCTTTAAATAACTGCATGTTTTTTTGTAACTTTTTTGGAGATCAACATAATGACTTAAGTTTCTAGCCCATTATGTCCAGCTACCATAAAATTTTCAGCCCAGTCCTCCCGTCTTGACTAATTAAAGTCACACATGTAAATATGGGGGTTTCTGTATTTCTTTGGTAGGTTCTGAGTCTGGTATAACTGTCCATACCTTTAAACATGTCCTCTCTTCAGTTTGTGCTGTATGAATCCTGATTTATAAACTTACTAGTACATCAACTTAATTGCAATTACACTTCAGAATAATACAAAATAATACATACCTATATATGCGTACAATACTTTTCTATGTAAAGATTTTAAAGACCCAGGTAATAATTTTTAAATTTGATGATGTAGTTATCTAAAACCTCTCTTACATCGAAGTGTTAGAATCCTTATTCACATGTCTATGTACACAAACTTTTAATCTACAAAGTTTTACCTTCATTTAGGCACACAGTGTGAAAATACTGGCTTCTGCAGCCAGTGCGCAGTCTGTCTGATTGTAGAGCTGCCTGTTCTTTGTACCCTCATCCACACCGTTCTGAAGTCTTTTACCCTGAAATTTCGTTACCCATCCCTCAGCCCCTAATGAACTCTGGTAAGTGTGGTAAGTTATCTGCCTTTTCTATTGATGGTAATAAATTTAGTTCCCAACTTCCTTAAAATGTGTAAATACAGTATCTTTCTGAATGCTGCGATGCAGGCCATCCAATACTAGAATTGTACATTTCTTTTCACTGACTGATTCCTTTTTACTTATTCTGGTGTCACTCTTCATTTCATTAATTTTTCATTTTCTGCCTCCAGGAAACTTCTCTCTGATTCTGGCATGTTTCCCTCTTTCTCCCTAGTGAACATACTTGAGACAAAGAAATCTTTTAGCTTTGCAGCACTCTGTGCCTCATCTGTCATCAACTTGCCTCCATCCATCACGCCAAGAGACTACATTCCCCCTCAAAATCCTCCTGATCCTTATCTACTTGTAAAACCTTTTGTTTGTCCTTCTACCATTGACTAGAATTGTTTTAAAATTTTCCTTTCTACTGTGGTGCTTTTTGTTTTTACTGTTTTAACAGGTACACGTGTCTCAATTATAGCAATAATAGTATTTGACTACTGTTTGTAAGCACAATCTTGGGAGGAAAAAGAAAACATATAGTTAACAGCTGCAAAATCCTTTAGGACTATATCCTCCTGTAGATTTTACACAAAACATTCCTTGACTTTTCTGCAGTAGCAGAAGACTTGCCTTTTTTTAAACAAAGAAGCTGGAGTATACATAATGCACAGTTCACTATAATGGCAGAGACAGAAGCTCAACCACTCTGAAATGCCTTAGCTACACTAAAGATCATGGTTTAAACAGTTTCCACTGGTTTGTATCAGGTGAGCTTATTGTTTGCCACAATCTTTTATGCAACCAGTGAAAGCAAAAATGTTGTGTTAAGTAACCAGAGAGTTGAATGTGGCTCAGATTCCCAACTGTGAATGTTAGCTGCTAAAGATAACAAAAGAAGGAGATGGTTTGAATGTATCCTGACTGTGAACAGTGGCCAGTTATGTTAAATTGCCTGCTCCTGCAAGAGTGTCCAATACTCTCTTGAACATGCTTGTTCAAAAACTTACTTAATATCAGCCGGCTCATTTCTGCTACTACAGTCTGATGTAGTGTACCAAACAGTGCCTGGATGTGAGGGACAAGGGAAGTGCTTGTGTACCTTGTATAATGGATGAACACTTTAGGATTAATGGATAAATTGTGAGTATGAAACTAAAAGCGTAGCCTTTATTTTCAGTAGGTTCTCATGAGTCACGTTGAAAGGGCTGTGGCAGCCCTTATAAGATGAGAGTTAGCATTCTCTTCTCTGTGAAGAATCCCTGAGCTGAGCACTCCTAGAGGAGACAACCTTTAAGTAATATTAAATTAGTTACACCTGGCTGTTTAATAAATATTACTATTTTTGTTAATTTTACTGTCTCAGTGGTATCTTGGTCTCGTCTTGTGGACAAAGATGTCAGTGCCTACCATCAGCTACGGTTGACAAATACAGATCAAAATACAGTCCTTTCTGTAAAGAACTAGGACTGTGGGTACCATATAACAGGTGGAAAGCACATTGATGCTGAAGTGGAAGCTGGAAGACATTTGAGGTCAACATTGCAAGCAGTGATTACAATATACCTGCTACGTAATCTTTGTCAGGGTTTTGCTTGGACATCACCGCAAATGAAAGACTCAAGGAGCAATCAGAGATGTACAATTAGACATCTTTGCAAATTTTAATGGGAAACAAAAACGTACAGAAGACAACCCAGAGGAAATGTCAGAGGGTGTTAGACACCTGAGCAGTTGCATGGTGGAGACTTGCATTTTTACTTCAGAACTTTTCTTTCCAGGCAAGAATACTCTATATGGCATTGGCTTCAAATTTCTTGTTATCTTCTAAATCTTACATGTCTGAATACTCATTATGCCTGTTATATAATATTGTTTTGATTAACTGATACGTCATCAGCTTAGACTTGAATTTTTGCAATTCTAATCTGAGATTTTTGCTCAAATCTCTAAGCTATCAACCGAGATATATTTTCAGATAACCCATTCTTTTGTTTAAGAATATATTGAGTTATACTGGAATTTATTTCTAACGTATACTAATATATATTGTAATACATTAAAATAATATGTATGGTTAACTTCCACCCTCAGACCGTCCTGACAGTTTCTAAGCCTACCTAATAGCATATTCAGAACTCATCTACTGTCTCCAAAATGGTCATTTTCCTAAGGACTTTCTATCTCCATATGTAGAATTACAGAATCACAGAATAGTTACTGCTGGAACGGACTTCTGGAGATCTAGTCTAATCTACCTGCTCAAAGCAGGGTAGACTACAGCAGGTTTCCTAGGGCTGTGTCCAGCTGGGCTTTGAATGTCTCCATAGGTGGAGAGTCCACAACTCTCTGGCCAACCTCTTCCAGTGTTTGTTCACCCTCACAGTAAAAGAACCCCAGTAATTCTAATGTTTAAATGCAATTTCCTGTATTCTGCCCATTGTTTCTTCCTATTGCCTCTTTTCCTGTTACTGGGTATCACTGAAAAGAGTCTGGCTCCCTCTTCTTTACTTGCCCCCATCAGGCATTTGTACACACTGATAAGATCTCCCTATGCCGTCTCCTCCCCAGGCTAAACAGTCCCAGCTCTCTCAGCCTCTCCTCATATGAAAGATGCTTCAGTCCCTTCATCATCTTTGTAGACCTTTGCCGGACTCACTTTAGTATGTCCACATCTCTCTTATACTGAGGAGCCCAGAACTGGACCCAGCACTCCAGGGGTGGCCTCACCAGTGCTGAGCAGAGGAGAAGGATCACCTCCAATAACCTGCTGGCAATGCATTCATAATACAGCCAGGATGTTCTTGGCCTTTTTTGCCACAAGTGTGCATTGCTGACTCATGGTCAACTTGTCCACCAGGAGCCTTGGGTCCTTTTCTGCAAAGCTGCTTTCCATCCAGTCAGCTCCCTGACTTTTCTGGTGTCTGGGTGCAGGAATTTGCATTTCCCAGGTGACCAGGTCCTGCTTGGTCACTTACCAACCTCATTTCTATAGTTTAAGTCTCTTTTACTTTCCCTTCCCGAGATTCCTGTTCCACATACAGAATCTTGAGTTTGGGATTTTACATTATGTACTTTTTGAAGACTTGTCATGTGTGAATCAGATTCAGTGATGAGCTAACCCAAATTCTAGGGGTATTCAGATACAGATTTGGTTTCTTACCTCAAATTATTTTGGTTTTGGATTGTATAATTAAACAATGGTAAAATGTTTTCTGATTCATAGTTTCAGCCAAAAATTCTGCAATCTTAGCCCATAGCTGTGTTTATGGAAGACTGAGAGCAGAATAGAGTTGCACATACCCCTTCCTGACAGAGCATTCCTCAAGACAAATACCCTGATGGTTCTCACTGTCTAGCTCTTTGCATTGTCCTCTCACACTTTCTGACTTTATTGTTGATTTTCCACGAAAAAATATTGGGAATTAACCCTTCTGTACCCTTCTGTACCTTTCAAGGGACTTAAGAGCCCCTGAGTTTCCCAGCACAAGACCAGATGGCATGACATGCACTACCATGTTATTATGACACCTGATGTTTTCATGCATGGTATCCTTCTTCAAAAATCCTATGGTCTAGGCAGAAAATTCAGGCCTGTCCTTTGTAGTAATGTGATATTGCTGTGTCAGGTCTGGTACTGCAGCAGCTGGTAACCTGGAGCATGTCGTGCCTGGAGGAAGTATGCTCTTTCTATGGTTGGAGAACTGTCAGTGCTACAACTTTGTCAAACTCTTGTAAGACAAGTTCCTGTATGAAGTAACTGTTGTCTGCTTGGCCCAGTAGGGCTGGTGGTTGAGAATCAACTAATTTGGGATTAGGAAATTAATAGAAACACACAAGGTCAGGAAAGGCAACTTTTGCAAGGAGGCATTCAACATTCCAGGAAGTCCTCAGCAGGCTGACATTTATCCTGTAGGTGGCAAAATGCCATCCTGGGACAGAAGAGTTTCACTGGGTAACCACAGACTTAACTGGAAGACTGAAAGGCAGAAAGTCCTCTTGCTATGTGCAGACAACAGAGAACTTCTAGTACTAGTACCGTATCACCAACTTGCCTAGGGACACCACCCAGGAGCAGTAAGACACCTCCCTCCAGCATCAGAGAAATTGCAGGCCTAGACTGTAGTAAGGCATTAAGACACTGCTATCTCTGGAAACACTCCAGGGTTTCTATCACCGCTTCCACTGTGATCTGCCCAGACACCAGGATACCTGCTCCTCCCAACCTGAGACCACTTACCAGACATCCACTAGATCATAGCTAGATTTTCAGCTAAATTAGTTCTCCAGCTGCCCTGGTTGATGTGGGTAAAGGCACAGACTTCTTGGGTTACTGGCTCCAAGAGCCTACCCCAGCACTATTGGGAAAGACCTAAATACATTGGACAATGAGAAGCAGCAGGACATTGGTGAGTCTTTTTCTGTCTTTTCAGTTTGAGGAATTGGGTGCAAGGCTATACAGGGCAAAGGAATAAAAGGAATTTTAGGTGTTGGTTACAGAAGACAAAAATGGGGCAAAGGTGGGTTATACTCCCACAAACAAACCTTTCCCCAATTCCACATTGTCACAATTACCCCAAGGGCCCTTGGATAAGAAATTATTGTATGAATTATGTGTTTTATAGGGTAGACTAGACTAAACCATGTCCCGAAGTGCCACGTCTACCCATTTTTTGAACGCTTCCAGGGTATTAGTCCTTGTTAACAGTATCACTGTATCTGGCAGCAAGTAATGTTTGTATTCTTAAAAACGATTAAAAAAAAATCAGTATGGCTAGTTTCTGGACTTAATGAGAATTGGACTTTATCCTTTCCTTCTGTCACCCCGGAAGACAAATGCCATCATCGTGTACCCTTATTCTGGGTCAAGCTCTTAGCTTCTAATATGTAAAAAAGCATCCTCAGATGACACTGAAAGAGTGATTGGACCAAGAGTATATTTGCAAGATAGTGCAGAGGCATCTGGTGTCAGAGCCGGGGAGCATGTGGAGGGAGGAGAAATGCTGGAGTGTGGCTGGGTGACATCCTCCAGTGAGGCACTCAGAGTTGGCAGGTGCTTGGGGCAACTGTCTCTTGCTCCATGCTAGGTGGTGAGCACAGCAGTGGTGCCTACTCACTGCTTTCACAGGTTCAGAGTCATACTTTTAGCATGACTACTGGAGGAAGGCCAAACAGAAACAGATGGGTAAGGAAAGATGTGTGTGAATATAGATGGTGGAGATGGCATAAGCCTTCATGCAGAGGAGCCTAGGGTACAGCTAAATAGTGTTTTATAAAACTTACTTTTTTAGCAGTTGCATGGGCTAGGAATCTGTCCATTTCCACTGTAAAGTGTGTCCTAACCCTTGCAGGCGGATAGGAAATAGTACAGGAGAGAAGAACAGGTTTAACTGTTCGATGTTGTCTTATTAATGAATGAGCGGGGAATTTCAGCATGGGTTGGATGGTCTTGTCCTGCTTTTTATGGTAAAACCTGGAAGAGTTTATTAAACTTACAGGGCAGTAAGTGGAGAAAAGTGGAATATAATCGTTGGGAGAAGATGAGGGGAGATTTAGAAGGAATGGTGCGAGAGACGAGTTGAGAATGAGGTTTTCAGCTTTGAAGTAGGTAAGTTAACAGTCGTGAGACCAGGTGTGGATGTAGAGGAGTGATCTCTCCAATGTACTTACAGTTTGGGTTTGTATCACTTTTGTTTCTGAAACTATGTCCATCAAAACCGTACTCAAATTTGTCACTAAATAGGTGAGGGCCTTCCAAGGACTACAGTGAGGCAGAGGGTAAATGCACACATGGACTGTGAATTACACTGTACGCCCCTGTGCATCTGATGGGTTCTGATGTTGAGTCAGTCTTGTGGGGAGTGCTAGCAGGTCTTCTCCTGTCACAGACACCTGGTTTCAACTAGCCAGTGCATTGGCTCTACAGTGCTCCGTGGTAAGTGTGATGATGGGTTTGTCAGACTCAAACTATTTGCCACAGGCCATCTTTCAGGGGTTAAGACAACCTGCATCTCTACTGTGATGGGTTCCAGAGGTAGGTGTGCCATCTCTTTAGTGGCACTACTAAATTTGGCATAGAGCCAGAAAGGTGGTGTCGTGGTTTAGCCCCAACCAGCAACTAAGCACCACACAGCCGCTCGCTCGCTCCCCCTACCCCGATGGGATGGGGGAGAGAATCAGAGGAGTAAGAGTGAGAAACACTCCTGGGTTGAGATAAGAACAGTTTAATAATTGAAATAAAATAAAGTAAATTAATAATAATAACAATATAATAATAAAAGTAATAATAATATACAAAGCAAGTGATGCACAATGCAATTGCTCACCACCCGCCGACCGATACCCAGACAGTTCCCGAGCAGCGATCGCTGCTCCCCGGCCAACCCCCTCCAGTTTATATACTGAGCATGACATCATATGGTATGGAATAGCCCTTTGGTCAGTTTGGATCAACTATTCTGGCTGTGCCCCCTCCCAGCTTCTTGTGCACCTGGCAGAGCATGGGAAGCTGAAAAGTCCTTGACTAGCATAAGCAGTACTCAGCAACAACTAAAACCATCAGTGTGTTATCAACATTCTTCTCCTACTAAATCCAAACCACAGCACTATGCCTGCTACTAGGAAGAAAATTAACTCTATCCCAGCCGAAACCAGGACAGGTGGTTATTCAGATTCTGGTTAGTGATTCATTTAAAGGACATGGTGAACTTGCAATGGTAATTGTGGATGACCAGTGCTGTTCAGACACAACGACCCTAACTTTGGTGGTGGTAAGTCTGTCCTGCCTAGGCTTCAGTGGGATCTCTGCCTCTTCTCTTCACATCACAAATATCTGATTGTCACACAGGAGAAGTCACAGGCAGCTGAAGGAGAGGAGTGGACAGGGCTCTTTACGTCAGGTTCAGTAGTGGTTCAGGACTTTGGACATGCAAAATACAAGGGGGAGATGCAGCAAGTTCTACAAAGGCCTTACTAAAGAATACAAGAGAGCTTGTGGGATAGATACCATTGCTGGTCTTGCCTCATTCCTAGTCCTCAGTTGCCCTAAAAATGCCAGCAACATAGACACATATGGGATATTCCCAGCTGGGAAGCAGTCTTCATGCTGATGTAACCAAGGAGGTGACCCAACTGAATTTATGAGCCAGAAACAAGAAAAGCTCTTTTAATTGGGGTATTGCAAAGTTTTTTATCTCTTGTACCATGAAAAGGTAAGCCTCACCAAAATGCCAGTATGGAAGGTAAGGTAACTATCTAGTCTGCCTCCACACAAGGGTTTCCAGTTGAACGGAGTTGAGTGAGAAGGGAAGCCAAAAAGTTATAAAGCAGCAGGTGCATTGTTCCCTTGTGCTGAGATGGCCAGGCATCTCTTGTACCAGGTCAGTTTTGCACATAGGTCAGGATGTTTGAAACACACATTGTTTTTTTCCTTGTAAGGCTTTAAAAGTTTGGATGATAGAAGACTAATATGTTTTCCACACTAGGAGTTACTGAGTTGAGATCTGCTTTTCTGTAAAGTATATTGATCAGTGCTATAAAATACTGTAGTTAACATGGCTTTTAAAGCTGTTCTTTGGTGTATTATAACGTTGGGGGTTTTTTTGTAGTAGAGAAACAGAAGAAAATACCCCTCAGCTGAGCCTGGGATTCATATATGTGGGTGCACTTTATTTCAACGTACAAGTCCACTTATATGCTTCCTTGTGATTCAAGATAAGCTGGAGGGCAGTCTGTATTGTTGCCCAAATTAAGATTTCTGGTTTAAATTTAGCTTCTTAGCTATATAACAATACATATGTTTGTTTCTGTAGACAGTGAGAACAAAGGAATGTGTTTCCACAGTGACACCAAAACAATGTAATAAGGGCAATAAAGCCTTCTGTTCCATCCTGTGTGTGTCTGGCACATTGCTGCTTAAAACGTTATGGAAGGAAACTCATACTTGTGAAGCAAGCAGACAGTATCAACATCTTACTATTACATGGAAAACAACCTTAAATATGTTCTTATCATTACATCTTGTATTAGTGGACTACTAAAAATACACCTCAGGTATTTTGAATCCTAGTTTCCTTCGCTAAATGTTAATTAAAAATCTTTTTCTAAAATAAGTGTGGAATCTAGTAGCTTACTTAATTTCCCATATTTTCTTCTTTCTCAGTGCTGATCAGCAGTGAAAATTTGTGTAATTCATATATTTATAGCTGAATGCTCATAATAGACTGTGTTTAATAAACTGGTCCACAGAGTAAAAACTACACAAACTTATGTCTTAGGGACACAATTTACAACATCTTTCAGAACTACTGACAGGCACACTGCGCTATTTGTGTTTTTGTTTAGTGCTCAATTTATTTTGGCATGTTGGCAGTATTTAATAACAACAGTATATAAGGTGGCACAATTCATGTAAATGTTACAAACAGCAAGAATGCAGGCTGCAGTTTTACTGGTGATAATAATAACGGAAATGGCCCACATGAAATGAGGACAAAGACCCCAAATAATAAGGCAGTATATGATTCCTAAAACATACTATCCTGGACCAATTAAACAACCCGTATCTCCCTCAAAGAAAATAAAAGCATCAGACACAGAAAAGCAGAGCAAGAGCATTATAATTTAACAGTGTGATGGTCAGGGGTTTATTCCCTAAAGAAGATGATTAGACTTTCAGAACGTACCCAAATTAAACTCTGGAGTGATGCCAATACTGCAGAGTCCTTGAGAGAGTTCAAAGATGTAGCCTCGCAGCCTTCACCTTTGCTGTGCTGCGTCTCCTCTTTCGATCTTGCTCTGGTGATGTTAACTGCTTAATTCCCAAGTGAAGCACTGAGATCTAACCCACAGGAATAATTTATAATGCATATTATCTATCTGATATGGATTATCTGATTTTACTGAGTAGAATGGTTTTATCTTATATCCTTGAATACCATGGTGGTAAGCATACTAGGTATAAATATCTAGTCAGAGAAAAGCAGTTTTACTCACTGGTGTTAGCATTAAAAAAATTCACCACTGCACCTGGACCTGAGAGATGCTAGTCTCATTAAGACACGAGCAGGTTTGCTAAGGAAGGGAAGTTCAGGTGAATAAAGTGAGAAAAATAGTGAACTGGTTTACAGTCTTTCCTACTTGAATGCATGTTGTCTACACACTGTTGGTTATTTATGAGACACATTGAGTATCTGTGACCAAAGTTGTATGCCTGTTAATGTTAGCACACTATTCTAAAATGTTCTTAAAGCCCATAAATTTAGAACAATACAAGTAGATATAACATAATGACAGATAATTTCTTCCTCCCTAATCGTTCAAGGTTATTATGAGCCACTGATCTATAAATGGAAAATGGTACAGATTACCCCAGTACATACTGTATACCTCACTTAACGCTTAGAGCACTTGCTTTTGCAATATTGGTCAGCTTGTCAATATTAGTCTTTCAGAAACTTGTGACTTGCTGTTTAGATTATATCTTAGAACTCAGTTTTATGGATGGTTGGGGATAGTTTACCATTTGGAAGATCAGGTTAGAATGATTAATCTTAGTTATGCACATCTCCTGTTAAATTGTGCAAGTCTTGACCTATAATAGGGTTTGAGATGACAGGGGGGTTGAGCAGATTAAGTTTCCTTGCAGGGATAGATATTCATGCACCGCTGAATCCAGATACTCAACAGCAAAGGTCTTGTGGTCCAATGCTGGAACAGCTTGACATGTATAACTTCCACTGAAATCAATGGGACTAACAGATGCTGAATAAGGGCTATTGTCTTGTAATTGGTACAAGACTTGGAAACAGAAATATAAATCTTTGCAGATCAATTCTTTTTATTATGTTTTTAACCCTTATTACTATTTTTTTCAAGTTTTGGCAAATGAGCACATGCTTAATTTACTACCATAAGCATTTCTCTTCAACAGTCACATTAAAGTTGATTTGTAGGTAATTGCAGATTGGAGCCTTAGAGTGTATTTCATCTCTGTAAAATGGTAGATAGTTACAGGATTGAGTCCACCATACTGTTGTGCAAGTTGTCATGATAATTGCCATTTCTGGTTCTTGTTACAATACATGTCACAAGTAATGGATTAAATTTATGATGTTTTCTCACTTTTGTCCTAGTTTTGTCACTGCAGCCAGAATGCATTATCAGAGACAGACAGAGATGCCAACCATTAAAAAACGAATGTAATTAGTTTTTTTGTCACAAATTTTTATAAGAAGAAAACCTGGCATATGGTTAACCCCCAATTACAGAATAAAGTAATTTAATATTGCCTCAAAATAATTGTGATTACTGAAAACACAGTCACCCTCATTCATTTTTTGGTAGCACACATTGTACTATTGCTCTGTAATATGTTAAGGTAAATTGATACATTTTAAAAATACATATTTGCAAACAGTAAACTGAAGTGGTATTTTGGAGTACATCTGGTACATGTTTGAGATAAAGTTTAAAATATATAGAAATTGTGTAATGTTATATCTGGTAGGAAATTAGGCTGATTTTAAAATTAGTTTGCCTTTTAATGTCAGTCATATTAAAAAAAAAAAACAAACCATGCTGTGCAATGACAGTGTCCTGCTTTTGGCTGGGATACAGTTAATTTTCTTCCTAGTACCTGGTATAGTGTTGTGTTTTGGATTTAGTAGGAGATGAATGTTGATAACACACTGATGGTTTAGTTGTTGCTAAGTACTGCGTATGCTAGTCAAGGACTTTTCAGCTTCCCATGCTCTGCCAGGTGCACAAGAAGCTGGGAGGGGGCACAGCCAGGACAGCTGACCCAAATTGACCAAAGGGCTATTCCATACCATATGACATCATGCTCAGTATAGAAACTGGGGAGAGTTGGCTGGGGAGCAACAATTGCTGCTCAGGAACTGGCTGGGCATTGGTCAGTGAGTGGTGAGCAATTGCATTGTGCATCACTTGTTTTGTATATTCTTTTATCATTATCATTATTATTATTTTCTCTTCCTTTGCTGTCCTATTAAACTACCTTTATCTCAACCCAGGGGTTTTACTTTTTTTCCCAATTCTCACCCCCATACCACTGCAGGGGCAGGAGGGGGAGAGTGAGCGAGTGGCTGTGTGGTGCTTAGTTGTTGACTGGGGTTAAACCATGACAGATAGTCATCTTTACTGTCACCAGGGATTGAATTAAGAACCTAAAAAAAAAAAAAAAAAAAGAGTATGAGAGTGAGCATTTAGAATTTGAAATAAAAAAAAAAGATAAGATTGCAATCTATCACCCTTTAAAAATCAGTGCAAGGTGTTCCTTTTGACTTTGGTGAGAACTGGATCATGAGAGTGAACAGGCATCAGCTGTGGCAAACTCATTTTTATGGAGCAGTCATGAAGAGTGAGCCAGTTTCCAAGCTGCAAAGGGGATTCCAACAGTGGTCTTATGAAATAATAATGAGTGGTTAATCAGACAAAGGAAGGAAAAATGGGAAGACTTAGAAGAACAAAAAGTATACTTTAAAGGAAACAAAGATGTACTAAGAAGGAAAAGGAGTTAAGAGCTTACTGGAAGAAAACTTTGAAAAACATAGGGCAAAGGGAGAGGGGTAGAAAGGATGGTAAAAAGTGGTGTGCAGTGTAAAAGAGGATACTGGAAAGGGAGGTGGCTAGTAGGGATAAAACAAAGGACTGTAGAAAGTTGAAAAGCAGCAATGATGATGTCCTTTCCTGCCGGTAGCAGCACCTTCAGAACTTCGGTTTATAGAACAGATGAGTGAAATCACAAGCTCCGGCAAGGGATACACAAGTGACCTCACAAAAGCTAGGAGAGGAATCTGGGACGTGTTGACTTGTGGAGGTAGGTAGGGAGTACCAAAAAATGACTGTTGGTATATTTTTGAATGTGCAAAATTTTTAGTGTTTTTCTGACAAACTAGGAAAAAATCATGTGCTCATTTGGGATCCTCAGTTGCTCAGCTTGTTAAAAAAACTAGAGAGAACATTGATCAGAAGCACTCTGTAGGCTAACTTCTGGAACTTCAACCTTACTTTTAACTCCATTAACTCTTCAAGGCATTACACATGACACCTCTGTGTACTTATGAACAAAGTACATAAACAAAGTACTGCCAGAGTCAAATTTCTCCCTGTATTCCTAACTCAGGAATTCAGTGTGAAATTCCATTTTTCCTGACATGATTAGCTCTGCTGTGCTGCTAGAACTGGTTGATACTATAGTCCTCACAGGCTGTATTACCCATTTATTTCTGTAACCAGTGAAGTCTGTGTCAAGACTTGTGGACAATTTAAGGATTAAATCTAAACTATTCAATGCATTATTTCAAGTTTCATAACTACAGAAATGTTGAAAAAATAGGAAAGATTTGGTAATGTTAATTAAGAGCAGCTAGGAGGTAGGACCACCACCACCACCCCGGGAGAAATTAATAGTGAACTAGGTAGTAAGAGTTGTCCTGGGAAGTGCTAACTAGCCCCAGTTCAAAGCAGAACATTAGCTCTGAATGGCACCACCTTTTCAGACTGTGTAAGATGGACAGGAGTGATATGAGGTGAAAGAAAAAAATATAAATTGCTGAGTTTAGTTTCAACTTATAATGAAAAGATGGTTAAAAAAACCCCAAGCAGTTTATTTCCTTGAAAAAGTCTTAATCATGGAGCCAATATATCTGCAGATTAGACTGCCTCCTATAATCTGAATGCTAGAACCTGGAGAAAGTCTGTTAGTTGCAGGCTGTTTTAACTTGTCTTTCACTGTCTAATTAAAATATAATACAAATTTTCCAACTTTGTCTCCAAAGTCCACGTTATATGGTTAAAACAAGGTCCACAGTCAAGAACACCTGAGAGTTGTCTGCCTCTGTTCTCTTATCAGGTTTTCTCATAGTGAGGTTCAGACATCTATTCAATTACAAATCTGTGATATGTCACATTCAGATATCACTGTACAGAATAGGAAGGTAGTTATGAGGCTTATCCAGTCTCATTAACTTCACCAAAAACTGATGCTAACACCATGTGCCTTTCTTGGGCATGATAACAGTGGTCAGAATGACTCAAGCTGGAGTAGAAGTTGGCTGATGAGTAAAGCTGGCAGAAAACCAAGATTTGTGTCTTTCTGGAAATACCTCTGTATCAGAATCACTTTTCTCAAAAAAAGTATGTAAAAGAAATTCCTGTCAAAGGAATTATCAGTATTCTATTATTTTCCATTTAAAAGAGAATATTTATGTCTTGAGGCATTTTGTTCGGAAACAGTACGGTACTGCACTGTGTCTATGTGCACCACCATTGTCTCTCAGAGAAGTCAGGGTTCAGGAATTTCATGATACATTTTCCTCTAAGGAACAGTGTCTTTGTCTGGACTGTATCTTCCATTGTGCCTTGCAGTATGCTAGTCCTGTGATCCCTCAAAGCTATTGATCTAGATGACAGAGTAATATGGGTGGGTTTTCGTTTACTGAACCCAAAACTAAGCAAATAATGTTGACATCCGGAGAACTGGTAAATGTTATGAAGATCACAGTGTTTTACTTTTGAGGTTCTTCTATGTGTCTTCCTGTGAAATATTGATTCAAGTCATACTTTTGGTCAACATGAGAATCCCATGCTGATTTTTAGCACCTGTGGCTTAGGCTTCTCTTACTATCTGGCTTGCTGTCCCACAAACCCTCCCCTTTAACTTCTGAGATATGTTGTCATTTCTTTTGAAGGTTAGGGTGCATTTCATAATTACTACTACATTAGCTGCATTCCATTGGACCGAAACATAATATACCAAGTTCTGATGTTCATGATAAGGAATCTGAGATTGACAAAGTAGACAGGTGAATATTCATTGATTAAAAGAGTCGGTAAAGCTTTTGCCTGACAAGATCATGTGGGAGGACAAACTCCTAGAATGGTTAAGGGGCAGCCTGTTGTTATGGAATCTCTTTGTATCATTGATATGGGGAGAAAAGAACAAAGAGATCCCTAAAATCTGAATGTAAACTGATAAAAGAAAACTGAATGTAAAACTGCTCTCGTAGTTTTCTGGAAAGATTCAGCCAAACAGGGACAAACTCAAGATCTCAAAGTGCGCTTCAGAACATGATAGATAAAGAAGGCTTAAATAAGCAATAGATGTGTTTCAGAAAAGAAAAAACTTATATAAAAAAAAATCATTTTGCTGAATTAAAGTCTAACTATACTTTCAGCATGGCCTTTTAAGAAGGTTTCAGCTTAGTCCTGCAGTTGAGGAAAAAATGGTCATTGAAGAGCAAATATGCAAAAACCACCTCTCAAGTATGTTGTGGTGGGTTGACCCTGGCTGGACAGCAGGTGCCCACCAAAGCTGCTCTGTCACTCCCCTAGACAAGGGAGAGAAAATACAATGAAAAGCTTGTGGGTCGAGATAAGGACAGGGAGGTCACTCACCAACTACTGTCATGGGCAAAACAGACTCAACTTGGGGAAACTAATTTAATTTATTACCAATCAGATCAGAGTAAGGTAATGAGAAATAAACCCCAAATCTTAAAACACCTTCCCCCCACCCCTCCCTTCTTCCCTGGCTCAACTTCACTCCCCATTTCCTCTACCTCTTCCCCCCAAGTGGCACAAGGGGATGGGCAATGGGGGTTGCGGACAGCTCATCACTTGCTGCTCCTTCTTTCTCAGGGGAGGACTCCTCACACTCTTCCCCTGCTCCAGCGTGGGGTCCCTCCCATGGGAGACAGTCCTCCATGAACTTCTCCAGCATGAGTCCTTCCCACATGCTGCAGTTCTTCATGAACTGCTCCAGCGTGGGTCCCTTCCACGGGGTGCAGTCCTTCAGGAGCAGACTGCTCCAGCGTGGGTCCCCCACGGGGTCATAAGTCCTGCCAGCAAACCTGCTCCAGTGTGGGCTCCTCTCTCCACGGGTCCACAGGTCCTGCCAGGAACCTGCTCCAGCGTGGGCTTCCCACGGGGTCACAGCTTCCTTCGGGCACACCTACCTGCTCCGGCGTGGGGTCCTCCCCGGGCTGCAGGTGGATATCTGCTCCACTGTGGACCCCCATGGGCTGCAGGGGCACAGCTGCCTCACCATGGTCTGCACCAGGGGCTGCAGGGGAATCTCTGCTCTGGTGCCTGGAGCACCTCCTCCCCCTCCTTCTCCACTGACCTTGATGTCTGCAGAGTCGTTCCTCTCACATATTCTCACTCCTCTCTTCAGCTGCCGTTGCTTATGTTTTTTTCCCCCCTTCTTAAATATGTTATCACAGTGGCACTGCTGCCATCGCTGATAGGCTCAGCCTTGGCCAGCGGTGGGTCCGTGTTGGAGCCAGCTGGCATTGACTCTCTTGGACATAGGGGAAGCTTCTAGCACAAACCCAATACATGTGTCAATAAAATAATGGTTTCAATCTATCCATTAAAGGGTAAATACAAGTGAATTAGAGAGAAAATGAGGAAAGAACTGAGAGGAGACTTGTGGTAAATCTGCAAGTATCGTATGGCAGAATCTTGGTCAAAACCAAAAGGTATAGCTGTATGAATATGGAAGAGGAAAAAAAAAACAGCTGAAAACTTCTATGAAACAGATCTAATTCAAACAGGAAATGAAAAAAAAAAAAAAAAAAAGAGTGATAACCAGACCACTTGTCTACAAGGTATATTATATCTATCTGTGAAACAGACTTGCCACAAGAAGTGAGAGCATAGCCTTATGTACAAAGGATTACTTAGAGTGGTTCGAGAAAAAGCAGAATTCCTTAAAGGAGATGATCACACAATCATATCTGTATGGGTGTAAATTCCCAATTGTAACTATGTCAGTACAGTAAAGAGGACTTGCCTTGATAAAGAAATTGAGTGCACGGAGTTGAAAGATACCAGTTTATTATCAGGTATTTAGTTAAGAGTAGTATTTACAGTCATCTTTGTAATCTTGAACTATCAATTCCTAACCTGTAGTTGATCTTACCTGAGAGTCACAGGTCTCCTTCTGGCCACTTTAGAAAGCTAATTCTGGAATTGGTAGACCCTGGCTACCCTGTGTAAGAACCTGTTTTAATGTGGGGGTTCCTTTTTAATAGTGACCTCTGACTATATAAGGTGCTGCACTTCATGCTCTATGTATATAGATATGCATTTTTGTACTTCAGCTGTGTATACAAAAATGTGAAGTTTGAAGAATCTGTTCAGATACATATTAGTTTCATAGACTGTGTTAAAATATATAATGAATGAAAAATTAATACTTGAATAGATGTAAACATATGCAGTGATAGATGTTTATATATAAATTAAATACACCTAAAAAGTAACTAATGTAAATGGGATTTTCGCTTCTGACACAAGGAGGGATCCAAGCACTGAAGCATGTGATTCTATCATCGGTATTTTCTTGAGCACATGGAATTGCCTTCACCTCACAGAAGAGGTAGTGTTTTCAAATGCAAACATATAAAATAAAACATATACTTGAATACAGTAAGGTTGAATCTATTTAGCAGGTCTAACTGATGAGACTCGTGAAAGACTATAAAAAATGCCACTGCGAGATTAATTTGTGCAGAAGAATATACATCAAGTATTGAAGCAGTAGCAATGATTACACTACATTACTACAGTGTTAGTGGTAAAAATACATATGCTGAAGACCTAGATGTACTTTATCATAATAAATCATTAAGTTTGTATAGAGTATGTCTGAAGTGTTGGTTGGAAAAAGTATGCAAATTCTAAGAAAGAAGAATCTCACTGTTTCCTGTTGATCTAGAGTTTCTTCCAGAAGTTTGGAAGCAGATATGTGATCTCTTGTTCTTGAGGACAATCTCTTGAGGACAACCGACTAAGGCTAAATCTTGTTTTACTAGCTGCTCTTCTATTTTATACCTGTGTTTGCCCGGAAGAGAAGGCTTTATTGTACTGTACATGGTTTACTGCTAAGACCACTGGAAAGACTTGATTACTTCTGAGATGATGAAACACTTACAGTGAATATATATCTCAATGGGATCCGTTCACAGTTGGGACATTTCAAAACCTATTGAAAACTATCTGTAGTGCATAGCATAGGGAGCCTTCCGTTTTGTGCTCCCTTTTTTCAGAGTATCTGGTGATCACTGCTCATACTAATTATGTGATGTTATCCTTATCTTAGACCTGGCAGTGATGAGACCCATGCAAACCCTTCCTCAGTGGGATAGGGTGGAGAAAGCATGCTCCCAGCTGTGCTTCGGATTGGACACTTTACAGCTCTGCTGGGTACTTACAGAGTGCATGGAGGGAACAGCTTCTGTCCTTGGTTCATAGTCAGAAACTCCAGACTGTAATTATACACCTCAGCAAGATAGATGAACTTGGCAGCAAGAACTACTGTTTGCCTTTTCATTATGGCTAAGTAGACTGGATGAAACTGATGCAATTGTTACCTCGATCTGTCTTACTATGATCTGACCTCTTTCTACACTGGAGCTGATGGGAGAGCAACAGTATGGCTGTGACAGGTCAGGTAGGATAACATTCACTGGGGCATGATGATATTGTCAGGCCATCTCAAACATATATTTCTGAGAAGTACTGATTACTTCCAGTAAGGCAAATCCCATTTTGTGAAAGAATTTGAAAATTTTTGGCTTTTATTTTAGTGAAGATGGATGTAAATTTGAAATATCAAAATCTGTCTGGAAAAAATATCATCCTTTGAGTAAATAGATTTTGGTATTTGTATAATACTTTAATCTGTGGTTGTTCCGAGCATTTTAGCATTATAATTGCAAGACATCTGCATTGTTTGTGTGTTGGTTAAAAATCATATTAGCAAGTAGTCTATTTTCTCAATAGCCACTCAAGAAACTTTCAAATGCTGTTGAATTTTGTAGACTAGAAAAAGGTCTTATTAAGTGTTTCCCAAAAGATTTCTAGATTAGACCAAGTATCAAGTCAAATCATCACAGTATCCATATATATTTTCTTATACTCAGACATACTTTGTAAGACACTATGAAGCAATTTTAATTTGCATATTCAGGAGAGAGTGTCTGGAGTTGCTGAAAAGTTTAATTATGAAATAAGTATTTTTTAATCTCTAGGATGATGCAGTTTTCTTGGGAGTAACAGTCTTTACTATACTAACTTGTAGTTCCTGGCTTTAAATAAAATAGAGATTTCAGTCCTAATTCTGAGAGAACAACTGCTATTAACTGAAAACAATTAAATAGCTATTAAAGACTAAAAGGACTACTTTCACACCTGAGTAAGTTAAGCCTCTATATCAAGTGTACTCAGGGTCATCTGTTTTCTTTGTATCTAAACTTTCACTAGCTGAGGACTTTGTTCTCCAGGGCTGCTGATCTGGCAGTTTCCAGTTTAACTGGTGGGATTTATGCACATGCTTAATCTGTGAAACCAGGGCTTGAATGTAAATGTAGTAAAAGTCAGGTATCTAGGCACTTGGACATACTGCATTTCTAGATATATTTTTGAATCTATATTGAATTGACCTCAGTAAGACTGAGGCCTCACTTTGGGAGGCCAGGTTGTACGCCAGTCAAAAACACTCGAGGTCTGGCTGGAGTATCTACAGTGTCTTAGGCTTTAATGATTTGAATGATTAATTAAATGTTCTGATATTGGTTACATATTAAGGACATTTATTCATGCTCTTGGGCTGTATATGCAAACATATGTGTAGTATACCTTAAAGGTGAAAGAACTACATGAATGTCCTGAGTAAGTATGGACTACGTTAGTATAGTTAAGTGGTAAGCAGGCTTTCTTCTTAAAGGCCAGCTGGTAGTAACCTGGTTGAGTAGCTGTGTCAAAATGTTACATACAGTTTGTGAAAATCCTCTGAATTTCACAATGGGAGTAGAGTAAACAGTGCTATCATTTTCTGTAAGTTAAGATGTTAATTATTTATTATGTGATAATACTGACAGCACCCTACTAGTACTGATACTACATCATTCGTCATGCTAGTATTCAATCTGCACAATATATATCAATATGAAAACATAAGAAAGGAGTCTCTAATTCAGTGTACAGGCTTAGCCTTCAGTACTACGGGTATTTAGAGGTGTAATATATGATTACTTAGTAATCTCATTCACTATTATATTCTTTTGATGGCCTCAGTGAATGACTATTTCTTTGGTCATATACATAAAGGTTTGCAACATTATTTGCATATCAATTTGTAGCGGCAAATAGCTTGTAAAATTTATAAATTTTATATTTTTGGTTAGCCATAAAATTTTGGCAAATGATAAAACAAGATAGACCAAATATTGGAGTTTTTTCATCACAGTTATGACAGGAGAAGGAATAATGGATTTAAACTAAAGAAGAATAGATTTAGACTAGACATAAGAAAGAAATTTTTTACAATGAGGGTAGTCAAGCACTGGAACAGGTTGCCCAGAGAGGTAGTGGAGGCCCCATCCCTGGCAACATTCAAGGTCAGGTTGGCTGGGGCTCTGAGCAACCTGATCTAGTTAAAGCTGTCCCTGCTCACTGCAGGGGGGTTGGGCTAGATGACCTCTAAAGGTCCCTTCCAACCCAAAGCATTCTATGATTCTGTTCTATGAGTTCAGTTCTGAGCAAGGCCTATATGTTAGCTACAGATACTTTAAGTTTGATTCACCTCTTCTGGATGATATTTAACAGTGGTCACATGTAGGTACTTAGGAGAGTAAAAGGAAGGTAAGCCAATGTTGTGGGTTAACCCCTGTAGGCACACAGCCACTCTGTCACTCCTCCCATAGTGGGACCAGGGGGAGAGCATTGGAAGGGTGAAAGTGAGAAAACTCCTGGGTTGAAACAAAGACCATTTAATAGGTAAAGCAAAAGCTGCATGCACAAGCAAAGGAAAATAAGGAATTAATTCACTACTTCCCATTGCAGGCAGGTGTTCAGCCATCTCCAGGAAAGGAGGGCTTCATCACACGTAACAGTTACTTGGGAAGACAAATGCCGTAACTCTGAACGTCCCCCCTTCCTCCATCTTTCCCACAGTTTTTATTGCTGAGCATGGCGTCACATGGCATGGAATATCCCTTTGCTCAGTTGGGGTCAGCTGTCCCGGCTGTGTCCCCTCCCAGCTTCCATGTGCACCCCCAGCCTACTTGCTGGCAGGAACAGAAAAGGCCTTGGCTCTGTGCAAGCACTGCTCAGCAGTAGCTAAAACATCCCTGTGTTATCAACAGTGTTTTGGTCACAAATCCAGAAGATAGCACCATAGGAGCTGCTATGAAGAAAATTAATACCATCTCAACCAAAACCAGTAAAGCCAAGAAAATCTGGGTATATATCTGACTTTTGTATAGGTACTGATTCTGCTTCTTTCTTTTCCTAAATTAAAATATGTTTGTAGCTGGGCTTTTGAAACAAGATAAGTCTAACTCTAACATGATGAAAACATAAAATATTCACTAATGGTCTTTTGGAGAGTCTTCTTTATACCTTTCTCAGAAGACAGGTACAAGGCAACAGCCAATGCATTTGAAAACTGATAATCCTAATGGAGAAAAAAACAAGAAACACCAAAAGAAAAGAATAGAATTAATTTTGTTAAAACCTCTCCTTGGCAAGTCAGATATTCTGCTGGCAGATGGCAATTGGACTTTCCTTATTTGACCATAATTTTCCATATTTTTTTTAAAAAAATAATACTGCCTTTGGTTGCAGTGCTATTTGACTTGTTAAAATGTGGCTTGCTTACATACAGACTTAATCTTACTGACAAATTTCCTGAAGTCTGGGACTAATACCATTTAACAAGTTAAATTATCTGTGTTGATGCTAATGGATCCACTGGTTAAATTAGGTACATTTTTTATTGCATCCCCTGCTTATCAACTCTTCTTTGGTAGCTGGCTGACCAAAGCGAGCTGTATTTGATACTGCATTTCTGGACCAATTTTGTCAACAGGACTTGCAGATCATTGAATGAGTAGCATTGTTTCAATTGGAACTAAGATACAGTCCAGGTGAAGTCAAGGGACAATGATAAATACTCAGCACTGTTAAGTCAGAACACTTATTAGGGTATACAATTATTTGGTTTAGGGTACATAAATGCAGCTATTGTACTCTTAAAATGTTGTCATTACTGTCCCTTAATCATCCTGATTCCTTTGCTGATCTATGGCACTGTTGCCTTAAATAACATCTCTCTTCTTTAAATACATACAGACTTTTAACTGCTTAATGCCTTTTAGTGTTCTATCTGGGAAGTTGTCATCCTAAGCATATAAGATAAAGGCCAGCAGTTGTCATGGCAGGTCTTTAGTGTCCATTTAAGACAGTTTTTAGTTAATGGTAAAGATGTCTGCTGGAAGGAAAGGTATGCAGTATGACTTTACATACTATGTTTAGCAGCTGAGCCTGGGGAGATTTGTCTGTCAAATTACTATTACATTTTGTGGGCATTAAAGTATGAACATCAGTGGAAGACTTTCTGCTAGAGCCTGGGCACTCCAAGTTCCTGCTGGACACAGTTCAACCAGGTACACTATGCATGACAGCTAGCTCCAGTGGCCGCAATAAAAAAAAAACATTTGCTTTGATGTGATTTACTGCAGTAGGTACTGAGTGGAAACTTCCATATGAGGGTAAGACACCTAAAAATGAGCATGGTAAGCATTTCAGAGTCTTCAAAAAACCGTGAAGAGTCATGTAGATTCACTCAAAACTAAGTGCCTGTAATCTCCAGAGAAAAGCAAAGAAAGAGATCTGGAAAAAGTGTGCAGGATAGCTTCTTAACAGTATTTCTTTTTTTGCAGGTGCAATAGTGTTTGAATGGGTAGTAGGCAAGATAACAAACTTTTTAGCATCAACATAAGAACATGGAGTTTTATCTTTCCATGCTTTGATGACCTATGAAGAATCACTTTGTAAAGAAAACTTGTCTGATGGCTCTAGAGATGTACTGAGGAAGTATGTTTTACAAAACTTCTCAGTAATGAACACATTTATGTCTTTTATGCCAAATAGTAAAGCTGTATGTTAGATGTTTAATTTCTGTAAAATCTTGTTCCTACTTTGAAATGAAGTTTAATATTACCCTGCCCCTTTGTGACATGCTTTAAGTTTGCAGTATATAAAAACTCCAATTGACTCGCAATAGGGATAAAAACAAACAAACAAAACAAAGATCCCTAATATAGGCATTGACCTCATACTGTACTGCAAGTAACATTGGTCTTGCTCATCTCTTGCTGCCTTTGCATTTGCTTTGTTGCGGGGAGTAAGAAATTCTTGTAGTTTTCTGGCCATATCTCTTTACTAAATAGAAGCAATGCAAACTGACCTTTTAAATAAAGTTCTTTATTAATATATATCATATATATATAACACTTCAGAAAAAGTGAGCATTGTTATTACCATTACTTAGATGGGGAAACTGAGGCATATAAAGATAAGGTCATTTGTCAAAAATGACGCAAGGACCCACCTGCAAAAATAGGACCAGAACTTCTACCACCTGAATGCCTGTGCTGTTTTCACTGGGTCACATTGCTCTGCTTTCTTCAGCAGAAGTACTGTGCCAATTAATTCTGATTATTCTGTCCTTCATTGACCCTTTCCCATGCAGGAAATAACCCAAAGCTCACTCAAGCTAGTGAGTCTTTCTAGGGAGGTTGTATGATTTTGGATAAAGCATGTGATGGTTGGTAATACATTCATATTTTATTTTGTGAAGAAATACTCCATTTACATCATCATGCCTCTGAAATCATATTGCCAAATACTATAGCTCAGGGTATTTATGAATAATAAGCAAATGTTATAGAATTGCAATCAATCCAGAGGTTTCCTTCTTATAATTTACATGGTAGACTTTATTGTATTCATAGAGTTTGAGGACTGGATCAGAAATTAAGTAAAAGCAATACGAAACCCTAGATCTTAAGCTTGGGCCTTTATTGAGACTTCTACATGGAAGCATTTTTGCTTTGATTTGAGTTCATTTAAATCTTATAAAATGGGATCATTGAAAAAAGGAGGAAGGGTAGAGGAAAAGACAACTTAAAGTTTATACAACCCCAGGGACTAGCATGTCATGCAGTTCAAGTAGGATGCAATGTTAAATCACCGTCTTCCCTGTCTCTGTTTAACTCTTCATTTCCAGTACTTAATCTTTTAAGCTGGTTTCATAAGGAAATGAGGCCCGTGAAATCTCACTTTCTCTGTTTCATTCCCCTCCACAGCAATAACTCTTGAAACTTCACATCAATTAAACGGTAGAATAAAAGTCTTGAACTTAGAAGTTGGTCATACAAATTGCTCATGAAAACTGGTTAGTCAGTGAAGGAAAGAGACCCACTGAGGTAAACAATCATGCAGAACTCAGATCTCGTGTACTCTGAGAGTCTGGCAGGCAAAAATCACACACTGTCGTGGTTTAACCCCAGCCAGCAACTAAACACCATGCAGCCACTCACTCACTCCCCCTACCCTGGTGGGATGGGGGAGAGAATCAGAAGAGTAAGAGTGAGAAAAACTCCTGGGTTGAGACAAGAACAGGTTAATAATTGAAATAAAGTAAAATAGTAGTAGTAGTAGTAATAACAACAATATAATAATAATGATAATGGTAATAATAATAATATACAAAGCAAGTGATGCACAATGCAATTGCTCACCACCCACCAACCAATACCCAGCCAGTTCCCGAGCAGCGATCGCTGCTCCCCAGCCAACCCTCCCCACAGTTTATATACTGAGCATGACATCATATGGTATGGAATAGCCCTTTGGCCAGTTTGGGTCAGCTGTCCTGGCTGTGCCCCCTCCCAGCTTCTTGTGCACCTGGCAGAGCATGGGAAGATGAAAAGTCCTTGACTAGCATAAGCAATACTTAGCAACAACTAAACCATCAGTGTGTTATCAACATTCTTCTCATCCTAAATCCAAACCACAGCACTGTGTCAGCTACTAGGAAGAAAATTAACTCTGTCGCAGCTGAAACCAGGACACACACATACCCACTGGCTCATCAGCATGCCAGAAATGTAATGAATTTGGAAAGTTAGGCTGAATCAACTTAGTTCCTGCTGTAATTCAGAATGACTCTAGGAAAGCTACATCAGAGCTGAATTTTGCTTAGACTCATTAGAAAGGATTCAGTAGCTCTTTGAAGTAGTTGCTGTCATAGTAAGTGTGGTTCAGGCTTGATAGTGGCAGAGACTTTCCAATGAGTAGCCAAAATGAGCTAACAGGTCATGTCTCAAAAGCAATAAACATATCTGCAGAAGAGGTGGAGTAAGCAATGAGACAGGCTGTTTCAAGGAGGACACATCAATGAACTCAAGACAAACAAATCAGTTGCCATACAAAGGTAACAGAGAAATATAACATGAAGCTAATGAAATGAGAACAGAAAGTGAAGTGTAAGAGTATTGGAATTTTACTTTAAATACCTTCCAGTAACTAACACTGAAAGCACAACCAAGTCACCATCTGTAGAAGCTGGGAAGATAATAAGCTAGGCGAATGTAAGGCTCCACAGCCATTCCTGTGGCTACTCTTGTTCCACATTATGTGTTGGTGTTTTTAGTAATTTAACTTAGTCTCCTTTGAAACATGATTAGGTTAAAGTACAAGAACCAAACAAAACCCCTTCAAAATGCAGAATACCTATTCTTGGCCATTTTCTTACTGTTGTGTGTTAACCCCAGTGGACAGCTAAACACCACACAAAGGCTTACTCCCTCCCCCCTGCTACCCCCAGCGGGGTGGGGGAAAAGGAAAGGAAGAGTAAAAGCAAGACAGCTTGGGGATCAAGATAAAAAAAAATACTGTTCAATAAGTGAAGGAAAAGTAGAAGAAGAGAGAAGGAAAACAAAAGAAGTGATGCAAAGGCAATCACTCACCACCTCCCACAGGCAGACTGATGCCCAGCCCAAGCAAAAGATGACCAATGTCCCTAAACCATCTCTTTTCCCTTTTATTGCTGAGCGTGATGTGATATGCTACGGAATATGTCTTTGATTAGTTTGGGTCATCTGCCTGGTTGTGTCCTCTCCCACCCTATTGCGCACTCCCCAGTCTATTCACTAGGGGGGCAGATTGAGGAACCGAGAAGGCCTTGATGCTGTGCAAACACTGTTCAGCAAAAGCTAGAACATTAGTGGGTTATCAGTATTGTTTCAGTCAAAAATCTAAAACACAGCCCCTTATGAGCTACTATGAAGAAAATTGATTCTATCCCAGCCAGGCCCAGTACGCTTATGTAGAATATTCTTAATACCAAGCAGGTGTGCTCTTCAGTATATACTCTGAGCTTTCGCAGTGAAGTGTTCTTTTTAAAAGATACCCTATTTCCATTCTTAAAGGAAGAAAAAGTCTTCATTTTAAGGATTCTGTTAAGACTTTGGTGGATACAGAGACCTCAGGATTCTTGTGGGAGGAAGGCTGGGATCTGTCTGTCGGTTTAAATGCATATTTTAGGATGACTTCTTACATTTTGTTCTATCAGTAAGTGCTCTTTCCTTCTCCCCCTACTGTCTTCCTACCAATACATCCATGCATGGGTGCTGCTCATTTCTCAATTCTGAGGCTGTCACTTTTCTTTCTAACCAGCCTTCTGTGCTGGTGGCTGCTGCTATAGCACTTTTGCTTTGGCTGGGCAGGCAAAGTGAATCCCAGTGAAGCAATACATCAGTTATGAAACTCCCACCAGAAATTTTAATATCAGCACCTGTGATTGATGAAGCCAGTCTTCCAATCAGTGTATGGAGGATTTTAACACATAATTTTCACGGTGTTAAAGTGAGCTTCTCACATAAATCCTCAACACAGTATATCTACGTGGGGAGCCTGACTGCCTGGAAGAAAAGCTAGTGTATAATACCTGTTTTTTTCAGCATTAGCATCTTTTCTCCCCATCTTTCAGGGTTCCTCCCCTGTGTCACTGCCCTGTCCTATACATATGTAATGTGGTGCCCTAATTTGGTCACAACTCTTCCTGTTTCATATATACCCATACACATTTATGTACATGTCAGTGTAATACATGCCTAAGCCATCTGGTATCTTTCCTTGCAAATGTTCACACAGAAAATTGACTGTGAGTAAGGTTCTGAACCTGCCTGTCCAAATGGTCCATATTTGTTTGATTTCTCTAGCAAATGCATAGATCCTATTAGTGAGACTGATCCAACATATTTCCATGTGTCAGCTGTACCTGCTGCAAGTGTCATTCTGTTCAGTGATAACAGGACTTGCATCCTAAAATAGAGAGAAAACAAGAACATCAGGTCCTTTTGAGGATCTGAATCGCTTTTTCTACCATCTGCTGACCAATGCTTTGAAAGAAAGAGAGTCTGTGTCTGGATTGACACCTTTCTTCTTTTTAAGCCAATAAAAGAACGGCCTGTAAAAGAGCCTAGACATGCCATGTTTGCAAGAGAAGCTTATTAGAACGTAAAATGTCAATGGTATCATACGTTTGCAACTCATTACAGTATACAGGAGCTGATACAGGTATTCTGTTAGTGTTTTAGTTATATTTATTGATCGTTTGAAACAGATTAATTTAACTATGTGATAAAACTATTTTATTGTTACTCTAGATAATGTGATACTGTGATACAGAAATTGTACAAGTTACACAAGAGGAGAAACAGATGTGAAGAAAAGTGATGTTTGAATCCCTTGTTTCATTGTTACAGTGTTAAGACATATAGTTTGGAAAGATTTTTTAGATATTCTTGTATGAATAATTTTTTCATTAGTAGGTACACAGCCAAAGTTAGAAATTGTAGGAGTTAGAAGTTAGACTGCAGGACCCAGTTTAATCATCATCAGGTGTAGCCAGGAGAAATGTTTGCATGGTCAGAAGGAGTGTTTGGAGCAAAGGAGTTCCCTTCTCTGAAGCACCTGATGTTAGCCAAAGAATAGTACTATTCTAGATGGACCAATGATCTATCCTAGCAGTGTGTATAGAATAAGGAAAATAAAGACAGTTTCCCTGGTATTCAAATTTGGATATTCTACATTTTGTATATGTAGCTGTACATCCTCACTTCATCCATCATTTTTTCATGTGAAATTAGTTTCATGTGAAATCAACCATTATTAAATTCCATTTTAGATGTTACCCAATAAGGCACAGTTAACCACCCAGGGAAAGGTAATCTTGTATCTTAGTCCAAGAAGATATCTTTCTTGCATAACACATTAATTTTAATTGTAAGCATTTTATTGAAACAAAATTTACTTGGTGGTAATTCTCCTGTATTCAGTATAATATTGACACAATGAGCTCTTCTTGATTTCAAAATAATGTGTAACTGCATGGAAATTCTGCTGTAATCTAACCTTAAATACATTCAGTTGTATTGAATTATAGTGGAATTCAGCCTGGAGCCTGTAGTCATTGTGACCATAACCTTACAGGCAGGGATCTAATACTGATTCAACTCACCTTTGTGCTCTCACAGTCCCAGTACACACTTGATACTGAACAGGCCATGGCTGTTTTTTTACTTCTGCTGGCTTATGGGATATTCTGTTGCTTTGACTTGAGCACAGCCACAGCTCTGTTGCTATGTGAAATTTTGCTGTCCCTATCATACAGTCCGATTTTGGAGGCAGTCACACAGTCATTACTGAAAAATCCTCCTTCAAGGGCTTTGAGGCTCTCTTCTATTGCCTAGGCAGGTTGGAGCTCGTGAAGAAATAGTTTCACTGATCTTCAGACTGACCATGCTAAGAGGTGAGCTAGGCAGCTATCTCTGCCTCTGCAATCTATGCCATACATGTTGTTTTCTTTGCTGTTTGTCACACAAAATGCCTGATGGTCTGCAAAGGGCAGTCTTAGCTGAGCTGCCATGTACGTACTCATCCACAGGGACAGCTCTAGCAAAATTAATGGAGGAGATTTGTCTTTATACCTTTTATTGGTAGGCTACTTGAATTCACTTCTGTTTCTTCCCTTGTACCTTGGATATCATCTGCACAGAGTTTGCAATTTCCCTGTAACTGTTTGTGTTATACACTAGAAGGAAATAATCATTTGCATTTGCTGCTCTTGTAGGACAGACACTAGACCTTATGTTGTGTGCTTATGTGGCATGATGCTGCAATGCTGTGCAGGCTCATGACCCAGAAAAATCATAACTGTGTTAGCATGACTGAGCAAAGGCTAATTATCCCTTCCTTTGATTACTGTAAGTAGTTTGACTGCCCTACAGAGCCTGCTATTAGTATACTGCCTTTGGTGTCAGAACTAGCTCATCTGGTGTTATCTAGGAGGAGGGAGTTGGGGACTTCTTGCAGCAATGTATTGCACAGTGTAGGCATATGCTTGAAGTCTTCACACACAGTTTATTCTCTTCCACTAGGGGCAAAGGTGTCCCTAAAAATGTTTCAAACTGTTTCCCCTCATATTCTTACCTCTCAGCCATTTCTATCTTCCTTTATCTCTCAGCCTCCCCCTGCTTAGTACTGCTGTTCTCACCTGCCTCAGAGGCATTTCGTCCCGCTTCTGCTTGTACCTTCTCCTTGCCAAATTCCTGAGCTGCTACTTAGGGCTGCTGGTACTGTCTCCCTGCTTCAGTTGCATCATTGACTGTGCCTGGCTCTAGCTTTTCTTCTTAATGCTCGTATGCCTCTGGAGAAGGTGTCTAAATATTTTAACAGTGTGTCCCTGTTGTTCCCTGCCATACTTCCATCAGCTTTGTCTCCTCATCTGGTTTATGTTTCATTTCTTTTGCTAAAGGCACAAGAGGAAAGGTGATAAGCAGTGAGGGCATGAGGGGAAGAGTCACAGCACTGACCTCCCACCTGTTCCACAGCCATGGGAAAGGTGAAAATGAAGAGAGAAAATAATTTGGGCTGGTGGCCAACAAAAGCAGGCAACGCCAGCTGCATTACTAAGGAGCCAGAGAACAGGGCAGAAAGCCAGAGCCTAAGGCCAAATGCTAGAGGTTAGGCAGAACTGGGCTCCAGTCAAGTCTTCTTACATGGACTTATCAAAACCCCAGTCAAATTAACATAAAATGTGTATATATTTGCATTTAGTAAGAATCTCATACTGTGTAATTTCCCTCATCCTGCAATAAAAACCCTGTAGTTATTCTTCCTCCATTCTCCCTGTCCCCTAACCTATTCTCACCTGCCTCTTGCAACTAAAGCTTTTTCTTCTGCTGTTTCACTGGCCTGTGTGCTGTATGTGTACTGCTAGCCTGTTCACAAACTCACAGGAAATGAGCTCAAAATTAATGCACGACCATCCCATACCCAGTCAGCAGAAAGAAATGTGACTTTTTACCAAATCGTAATAAAGCAACACTTAAAAATAACAGGTCTTGTAATGTGGGAACAACTATTCATTGAGCATATTTTGACTAACAAGTAGTGATTTTTTCATGTAGATCTTACAAAGAAATATACAAAAAATGTTGAATATAGTAATTAATACTTCAGCCACTGATGTCTAAATAATCTGACATGATTACTGTTGTAGTTGCCATTTGCTGTTTTTTGTTATCATCATTTATTGTAGCATCGAAAGGTTATGGGCACATGATTGGTGAAGACAGATATAGAAATGTATTAAAAATCAAATATTTTATACACTGAAAAAAATAAGACATGTTTAGCTTTTCTTTTCATCAAAACAGAATTAGAACTGAAAGCATGGTTTGAGTATTGAAAGGAATTTTCAGAAGTATATTTCTCAGAAAGCTGGAGATGCAATGGAAATGTCTCTGCTTTCTGCACAGTTCATTACTTTTTCTCCCAGGGAGATTCCACATCACCCTTGGCCTGTGACTGCACAGATGCATCTTACAGTGAATAAATTTTGTGTGCTAGTGAATTAAGGACAAATGGCAGTGACACAAAAGACCAGAACAGTGACAACAGTGATGTCACCTGCTACCACCAGAGAAACAGAGGATCACCCCTTCCACTCCTTCCAGTCCTATCTCAGCTCTGAAATGACTAGATCTTATGCTGCTGTGGTGGGTTGACCCTGGCTGGACACCAGGTGCACACCAAAGCTGCTTTATCACTCCCCTCCTCAGCTGGACAAGAAAATACTACGAAAAGCACGTGGGTAGAGATAAGGGCAGGGAGAGATCACTCACCAACTACTGTCATGGGCAAAACAGACTCGACTTGGGGAAAATCAGTTTAATTTATTACCAATCAAATCAGAGTAAGGTAATGAGAAATAAACCCCAAATCTTAAAACACCTTCCCCCCACCCCTCCCTTCTTCCCTGGCTCAACTTCACTCCCCATTTCCTCTACCTCTTCCCCCCAAGTGGCACAAGGGGATGGGCAATGGGGGTTGCGGACAGCTCATCACTTGCTGCTCCTTCTTTCTCAGGGGAGGACTCCTCACACTCTTCCCCTGCTCCAGCGTGGGGTCCCTCCCAAGGGAGACAGTCCTCCATGAACTTCTCCAGCATGAGTCCTTCCCACAGGCTGCAGTTCTTCACGAACTGCTCCAGTGTGGGTCCCTTCCACGGGGTGCAGTCCTTCAGGAGCAGACTGCTCCAGTGTGGGTCCCCCACGGGGTCACAAGCCCTGCCAGCAAACCTGCTCCAGCGTGGGCTCCTCTCTCCATGGGTCCACAGGTCCTGCCAGGAACCTGCTCCAGTGCAGGCTTCCCGCAGGGTCACAACCTCCTTCGGGCACATCCACCTGCTCTGGCATGGGGTCCTCCCCGGGCTGTAGGTGGATATCTGCTCCACTGTGGACCTCCAGGGGCTGCAGGGGAATCTCTGCTCTGGTGCCTGGAGCACCTTCTCCCCCTCCTTCTCCACTGACCTTGGTGTCTGCAGGGTTGTTCCTCTCACATATTCTCACTCCTCTCTCCGGCTGCAGTTGCTGTTGTGCAGCAGCTTTTCCCCCTTCTTAAATATGTTATAACAGAGGTGCTACTGCCATCAGTGATGAGCTTGGCCTTGGCCAGCAGTGGGTCCATCTTGGAGCTGTCTGGCATTATCTCTTTTGGACGTAGGGGAGGCTTCTAGCAGCTTCTCACAGAAGACACCTTGTAGCCCCCCCACCACTAAAACCTTGCTATGCAAACTCAATACAGCTACTTGCTTTATCTACAGAGAAAGTTGTTTTCATTTCTCTCATGTCTCTCATTCATGTCTCCATCTTTCTTACAAGCCCCCTTTAAGTATTGAAAGACCACAATAAGGTCTCCCTGGAGCCTTCTTTTCTCCAGGCTGAACCACCCCAACTCTCTCCGCCTTTCTTCATAGGAGAGGTGTTCCAGCCTGCTGATCACTTTGAGATAGAATCAGACCATGTTTAACCTTAATCCAACTAATGAAGAGTGCTGGAGACCAATTAGTCTTGGGGAGTGGTTCTGGATAAAGGAGTGCCAGAATGTGACAAAGCAACAAACAGTTCTTCTGGTGAACCTTAGGTGGGAGTTGCAGATGCTCTTTTTAGCAGCATGTAGCCACAGGTATGTAACTATTTCCTAGGGCATCTACCTGTATCAGGGCTGAGGGACTCAAGTTCAGTTTGTCCCATCTCAATGGCAGCTTTAGAGTGAACCAGCTCTGATCCAGGAACTTTATATTTGTGTCAGCCTCCTTTATGTGAACAAGTGGTCCCCACCTCTTTGAAGTATACTTGTGTCTCTCAGATAAACTGTGGCATTACATCTTTTCAGCACTGAAGCCATTTTGTGGAATATTTGTCCATAGCTGTTGCTGGCTACTTGTTCCACACGTCGCTCTCCCCTTAGTTATGGTAATACAGCTAAGCAGTGCTTACCCTGAAAAACAAAATAATCCACCAAAAGAGGGATAATTTCAGTGTCTGGGTTTACAGCTGAACACCACAAATAGTTATTCATCAAAATGCCGTACAGGCATAGAAATGAGGGGTTAGATCAGGAAATGGTCTTCTTAAATCTGTTCCATTGCTGATTTACCTCAGTCAGGAAAAGGTTTTGACCTTCCTTTCTCCTCCAGCGTCAGAGATGCTGTTTTCTGAGCTTGTGCAGATGCAGTTATCACCTGCCTCAAAGGTAAACAAAGTTCAGTACAGCTAGGGGGCTTGGCCAAGCCATTAATGAAACATTAATCCATTGTCAGGTAAAGCACTAGTAAGGCACCACTAATTGGTCAGCTATTGCTCAAAGCTCAGTGTGATGTTCTTGACACAGTGAATGATGAATGTCATAGAAATGTGCAAATCAGTAACCCTATTTCATACAGGCACAACTGAGGTAACTCCTTACCTGTTGTTTCTTGTTTGAGAATGCCGTAACAGTAACTGAATCGCTTTGGGATGATAATACGCTTAGCCTGTTGACCATGTCTTTAAGAGATACTGTTGACAATGGTTACATGGAAATGTTCTTCTTCATAAGAGTGATGGTATGGGAAGGAAACCTACGCTTGGGTGAAGGCTGACCTTGTACAAGTGCAGTGATACTGATTCACAGTGTTGCTTTGTTCCTCTGGGGAAGCTGAGCCTCACAAAGCCTGGTGAGCCCGCTTACAGCTTGGACTAAAGTTTGTTCATCTTTTGGTAGAGAAGGTAGATACTAGCCTAGGCCCTGTGGTCAATCACTGTTGACATTCAATACTTCTATGTTATACTTTTCCTCATGGAGAATGTCACAGAGGGGTTTTGTCCTTCTTTCTCTGGTAATTCCATAATCTCCATCTCTTTTTCCTTCTCTCAGTCTGAAAGATCTTGTTTGCCTCCTGATTTGTTGTTTCCTACCATGTGGCTGACGAACCTAATAAGGAGCAGGAGGTATCATTGCAAGGTCTGGCACTCTCTCTGCTGGGCTTAGCATATTGTTCCGTACACTCCAAGGCTTCCTGCTAAAAGGTACTCCAAATACTTTGCAAACACCTCAAACGTTGTGCACATCTGATTGGAAAAAAAGAGTGTGTTAGGTCCAGCAGTGAGCCCAGAACAATTCCAGTGAAACCAACAAAAGTAATAGCATGCACTCATTGCCAGGTGGGAGAGAAAACTTACTCAAACAGGCTAAAACTTTTTTTCGTGGTCTAAGGAAGTTTAAGGTCTATGCTGGTTCTGTTTTCAACAGTTCATTAACACTAAAAGCATTTATGTGTCCTTACCAATAATTCTGTGAATCTTAGATATGAAGAGCAGATACGGAGAAATCACATGACTCTGCAACTTCTATGCAAAAAGGCAAAAGAACTGGCATGGATCCTCAAAACCCAAATAGAGGCATTGTGTAGCTACAGTGGTAATTTTTTGTAAATGGTCTATCCATTCTTGAAACCAAGGCTTGCACAGCAGTTGATGGATGGGTCTTTGGACATTAGTATTAGTAGAATTTTAATACCACACATAATTTAAATTGCAATTTAAAAGGTAGATGCTTTTTAATTCACCATCTGTGTAGTGAAGTCAATAAAAAAAAAATAAAATTAGGCTCTGCTTTAATTAGCTATAACTTGCTCAATTAATTAGTTTCAAAACATCATACAATACCTGTATTCATATCCTGGGCAGCTTCAGAACTGTGTAAAGCCTTATTCTTGCAGAGTTTTATGTATCTACTAAGGCAGTAGTTTACATGTGTTTCTTTGAGGCACAGTCGTAACTGTTTTCTTTGGCTCCAGCATTATTTGTAGTATTGTATTATGTGTATTTTTATTCTTGTGACGACTGCCTCATGTATCAGCTGTTCAGAGATGCAGCACCATGGTGTGAGATGGATAGCCTGTGATTTTTCCCTTGTGTTGGGATTCCCACTCATTTCCATGGAAACCTGAAAACCTGGAGGAATAAAGCACAGAAGCTATTGCTGTATTACAGTACTGTGCAGCTTGAAAAAGCAGACATCACCATGGTGCCTGTGAATACCAGTATAGTTGTAGGTCTGTCTGGGCTTCCAGTCTAAAACCTGTATTTTCAGGGGTTTAGTTTTTAGATTTATTTCTTATTCAAACCTAGTTTTACTTCCCTCATAAAGAGAAATGTGTTATAAACACACCTTCTTATACACATAAATTCATTAACATTAATAGAAGGTGCACACATACACCTAAGTACATACATATATAGATATACGTGCATACATTCACACACATATGTACACAGACACACATGTACATATGTCTCAGACAAAAAAAATAAAGCTGTTAAAGTCTGTAAGAAGCATATAACTGGTTCACGCAGTAATTGTAATGGCTGTCACGTTGAAGGCTTTTCTTAATCAAAAGCAAACAAAAACCCGCAGCACTGTAGTGGATCGATAATGAAATATATATGAATATGACTAAATACACTTTTTAGTGTAATAACCTGAAATATGTATATCTCCTCCACAAAAAGTCAGAAATTTAACCATTTAATTTTCCTCCTGAGCAGCTGGTGCACAACAAATGCTGTGAGTGAGTACAGAGACATCCAGCAGAGCTAATGAAATCGGAGGTGAAAAACAATTTAGAAAATAAATGAACATGAAGAAACAGATCAGAAGAAGACAGAAATCATCAGGGCAACCATTCTGAGTATTACTTTCTCTGTGCTTTTTCTGTGCTAATTTTCAAATCCCACTGATAACCCTAAGTAGCATATGATGATAATGCACTGATTCTATGGCTTTCTGCAACCTCTACCACTAGATTTTACTTCTTCCTTTTATTTTGTAGCAGGAATATCTGACTGTATTTTGAAATGATCTGTCATAAGGTACTCTGTTATTTTTTTCAACCATAAAGACACAGAGATTGGGACACTATGACTGAAGGAATGTGAAAATTTAATTTGGAGATAGCCAATGTGATTAAAAGACTGTTCCCCCTTCAGATTGGTCATGCTCCAATTCGTAAGAGGGTATGATGCATGAACTCAAGAAAGAAGGAAGAACAACAGAGACAGTAGTTGCAAAACTGCTATTATATAAACTATCTATAGATGTCCTCAGTGATTTCAAGTAAGTATGAGTAAAACTTCTGAAAATATGGATTAAATACAAAGAGCTTAAGCTACATCTAAATTCCTGTATCTTTAATTTCCTACTCTCTGGCTTTCATCTCTGTGAGATGCCTCACCAATAGTAAACACAAAGTTCTAGGACTTAGGTGGAATTTAAGGTTTGTGACTGCATCCTGTAGGTAGGCAATGTCAGCTAATCCCATAAGTATACTATTGTGGATCAACTCTGGAGAGCTTTGAAAAAGAGGAACAGAGATTTTACAGGAAAAATCTTCATCTGTTCCTTAAGTATGGAAAAGAGCCTGACAGAAAAATGGTAGTTAATAATACTAGATGATTTGCTGAAAGATGCTATTTGTAGCATCAGTTACACAAAAATCTTAAGCTTTCAGTTAAAACAATAATCTTTGTACGTCTTGTGGTTGCAAAGAGAAGCTGGAGTATTTTAACATAAAGTGCTGATAGCCAGAAAGCAAGACAGAGGAATAAAAACTTAATGTATTTAAAATCTTCTAATGCTGAAGCCAGTCCATTCACTGCAGGAGGCTGAAACATGCTTTCTGAAGGTTTGGGAGTGGCAATGCTGGTGGTGGAAATTCATGTAAGGTTCTAGAGATATTTTGCTAGTAGATCTCAATCCTTTTTACGGTTCAGGAATCCTGACTGTGAGCGTCGCACAATCTTTGGTAGCTTCTCAAATATTATTATATACCACACTATGAGATACCTATATGCAACATGGTGCTTCAGTGAGGCGTTTATAATTACCTAAAATTTCAAGGAATATCTCATAACCTACTTAGACATACTGGTGTGCCCAAGGTAGTACTTAGAAACTCTGGGTTAGCCACAGAGGACAAAATCCTGACCTCACGTCAGTCAGTGGGTTTTCAGCTGACTTCAATGGACATAGCTTTTTGCTTTCAGATCCCAGTCCAATGCAGTAATGGAACTGTCATCAGCTTGATCTTTATCAATGTTGGTCATTTACAGCCCTGTTTCATTATACCCATAACAGGGGAATAAAGTAAAAACCGAGCAAAAGGGAAAAAGTTCTGGGTAAGACCTAATACAGGGTGAGGTATAACTACAAGGACTCATCTGTTGACTCAGTTTCTAGAATTGCTGTGATACAGCTTTATTTGTAAGACAGAGCAGGGGTTGTTCGCTGTCCTTGAGACCACCTGGCATAGTACAACTCACTTCTCGATGGTAAAAGCTCTACCATCCCAGAAATAGGGTGGCTCCACCTGAACAGTCTATTGCAGATAGTCTCTCCACTGTGATTAGAGAGTCCTGCTTTGACATGGGCCAAAAGTTGAGTTCATGCTAATAATTTACAAGTATGATAAGCCAGTGCTTGTGTTCGAGGCTACGTCCTCTTTCTATTAATTTCACTAGCCACTTCCCAAAATTTCCATTGAGAAGGAGCCAATAGTGGTTTTTTGGGAAAGAAGCTACAGAGATCTCTGGATAGATTACATAGATCTATATGGATCTCTGCACATAATTTGTGTGTATGAGGAAAGCCTGGAGCAGCCTAATAGTTCTCTCAAAATGGGAATCACCAGAAATGTCCAGTGAAAACATTCTGATGTTTTCCTTTTTGACTGTTCTACTAATTTCTGGTTTATTTTACTATTTAAGGGAAGAGTGCCAAAGAGAACAAGAAAGCAACTAAAAAGTAATATGCTCTTAGTTGCCTCTCCTGTTGCTGGATTCCCTATCTATCTAGTGTGTTTATTTAGCCTGGGCTTCTATCATTCTCATGTAACAGTTCTCTGATCTGAGTGTCTAATTTGTAGCTTTTAAAAATATGAAGTGATACGTATTGCACAAGATAAATTTTAAACACATGTGGAAGTGTTATGTTCTGCTAAGGCTCTGATTTAACCTCTAGGATAATTCTACTAAATCTAGTGGCTGTCAACAATTTGCAGTGTTTTTCTGATCTGCAGTTCCCATTCTGCTGAGAATGCACAATTAGTAAGGAAAAAGAGAAATCTACATAACTCCATGACTTGTTATGAAGATGGAATTTGCCTTTGTTTCCGCTAACATTCCATTTTTCCCCTCCAGTTTGAATAATGCCACCTTCAGAGAGACTCTATTTTTGAGAAATCTCTTTGTATTACTATGTGTTTTGCAACTCTTTTTCTCCATGATGTTTCTGTCCTTATATATCTTCAGGCATTTATAATATCAAGTTCTAGTGTTTGTATTTAGCCAATCTCCAGCTAGATTTTTGGTTCTTGTGGCTTTCTTCTGTTTGCATGAAAACAGTAGAATGTTTTCATGTCAAGTACTTCTGGGCTATACATTGCCTACCTTTTTTTCATTGGTGTTAGGGAGCTATTAGGCTAAATATCTCTGCTCAGCTTTGAAAATATGAATGTACGTGTACGTGCTATTACTTGTAGTACTGTAGTGCATATGGGCTGTAATCACAATCCAGAACTTTATTTTGCCAAATGCTGTACAAACATATGCCCTGCCCCGGAAGACTTACAGTCTAAACAAATAAATATTTTTCGATTTTTACGTCAGTGAGACAGACATGAGTTCAAGGATCTGCATATTAGGTTGCATTATAGGCCAGTATCATCCAATATAACAGAACATGCCTGTGCATGGCTTTCAGCACATTGATGTGGTGTATCTTTGTAATCTATTAGGTAGATGACATATATTGTCAGATATTTTTAACTCTTTCATTTGTACATCTACATTTATGTATACGTATTTACAACATCTGAGTTTGCATGCTGGTTTAATTTTAGTTTTCTGTGTATGTAATACTGTTACGTGATACCTGCATCATGTACCAACTCCTAGGGACATATGGCTCAGAAAAATAATTTTGCATTATACCTTCATAGTATGTGTTGTTTGTTTAATTATTTTGATAAATCTTTGAATAAAATTTGACCTTTTTTATTCTGAAGGTCTTCTGCAGACATGCCAGCCACTGGTTTATGCAAAAGGTTGTCACAATTTCATAAAATCACAAAAAGTAGAAGCACTAAGCCTTTTTGCTGTTGCAAATTTTATAAAGGCAGGTTCCCCTCCTGTTGCTGGCACTGTTCCTTTCCCATAGGTGGAAAGAACAGACAGAACTTTGGACATCCTGTTTCAATGTCTTTGGGAGCCAGAATGCCTTTTCTTCATAAACGACTTTCTTTGCATTTGCCAGGAAACATTCTCTCACCCAGACAGTGTAATAACTGTATTAAAAGTATATTGTCTCCTCAGAAATGCTGCCTCAGATCCTAAATTTCATGTTAAGGATTTAACATGGAATTTGGGAAGAAAAGAAGCCCAGAAACCAGGGAAGCACCTGCACTCTCCAACCCTGACTTTGTCCTGCATCAGATCCACTCTTTCAGAGTGTGTGTAAAATAATGCACATATATCTGTAAATTGTTTTAGGTTTATCTCTGTTAATCAAGGATGAAAAAGGAGCACTTTTTATGCAGAATTCACTTCAGTCCTTTCACCTAGTTGTCAAAACAAAACCTAATGATGCAGTTTCCCGTCTTTACAACATGAATCAAGGAGATAAAATTTTTACACCATTGGCCCTGCGTGGCTGGTGGTATAATCGGAGAGTATGTCACAAAACTGACATTAAGGATGCAGAAATGTAATTTTGAAAGTCTCAGTTTTCATTCTTTTATCCTGATATTGTACAAACATGAACAGAATTAATCAGATTCTTTCTTACTGTTATCTAACTGTATTAACTTAAGTCAGAAGGCAAAGTTTTAACTGAGGGCAGAATATGGGCAATTCTACCAATTTGGTCTTGTTTGACCACTTTGAATTATTTAACACCATCAGCAAAATTCTTTCTAGATCTTAAAACTGCTTCGGACAGCATAAGCTTCTGAAGCAGGAAGTCTCTTTTGTGCCTTGTTAAGAATAAATGTGCTTTTCGATTTGCTTTAAAAAAATCCCTATTTATAATAATAGAATTTACATGTGCTCCGGTGTCATGGTGATGGCAAGAAATGAAAGAAAATGGAAAAAACATAATAAATATATATTAAGAAATTAAGATAAAATCACTTCCAGTCTGTCCTTTCATTCCAGGAGCTAAAGGGGCACTGTTTATGCCAACTTAATTGTACTCCAAAACTCATGCAAACACTGAAATTGCTAACTATGCTGGTAATAACGGGCCTGTTTTAAGGTAGCACTTGTAGAGGCCTTGTATAGGCCACTAGGTCACTATGCAATAGTTATCACTACACTTGCTGTCACCTCTGTCCTTAGAAGATATTTGGGTTTTTGCTGCACATGCTAAGCTACAAATTTGCGTCCATCTGGGCTTCCCCTCCACCCTTCTTTGTTTTTTTACCCCAGAAATTGCTGTAAACAAGTCTTGGGCAGAGAATTACCAATGAATTATTGTTTTCTTGTGGTCTCCTTTTTTATCTTTTGAGAATTGTGTAGTATAGTTTTAGTGTTAAAAGTGTGCAAGTTATTGAATGACTGAAGTAGGCGCTCTTGTTTTATGCAACAGCTGCAGTAATCTGTGATCCTGTTTAATTTATGCTAATTATGTTAGCAGTGCCATGATTGATATTTTGCTTGTCTGTCTTATTAATTTATCAGCTAATTGTTGCATTTCTAATAGCTATAAGCTATTTATAACATACCCTTTGATAAGCATAATGGTCTGCACACTAATAGCAACAAACATTTCTGATACCATGTAGTTCTGAAATAGTACCCTCTCCATCTCTGTGATTAGGCAAAACCTAAAAACAGAAATGAGCTTTCATTGTTATGTACTAGTGAGTGGGAAAGAAGGGATGTAGTCTGTTTACTTAACAGCAACGGCAATTAGCTAGTTTTAACACACTAACAGAGTTTTTTTTATTCTCCTGCTTTCAATGTGAAAACTGGTAATTTATTAAACTGCAAGGCCTACATGGGGTTTTTTTAGAATTAAAAAGAAGATATAACTAATAAACATTTCCTCTTTCTCTACCTGAAATACTTGTGTTTTGCATGGTACATACCTCCTAGAGTTAGCTTATGTTTAATCATGTTTAATCTAAACATTAACACGAGTCCCATCTTTTTAATAATGCTTTAATTTCATGTGGTGCCTTGGTCTGTTTTGTTCTGAAATGCTTATAGTTGTCTTCAATAATTGTCAGTTTGATTCAGTGCCAGTGAAGATACTACTGATGTCTACAGTGAATGCTATAACAGATCAGCAAACTTTAGCACGTGAATGAGTTGCGGTATACTTTTGAGTTTTGGGTACTAGAAACCAGATTTTAAAATCTGGTAGCCTAGTGTTTAGAAGCACACAAATTGCATGTGTGTATGCTGTGGCATACTTACACTCACTAATATCTATTTGTAGATGTGGTGACCTGGCTTATACAAAAGCCTGTTGTGGGTATCTCAGATTATACATATCTGTGTATGCTTCTCAGTGAAAAACAGTATACATGACAGTACTAAATATGTTTAAATTACTTGTTAAAAGCAATTTTCTCCTCCGATTCAGAAAAATATGTATTTTTATACATTCCCTATTTAAAGGGTGAATCAGTCCAAGATAAACCAACAGACCCCTCAATTTAATTACAGGCTCAAATAATGTAGATAAGTTCTGGAGGGTAAACCCCAAACCAATTAAAAAAACACACAAGATATGCAAACAGGCATCGTATTTTTTACTTCAGAAATCCTGTTCCCTCTTGAAGGGAGGGCAGGGTGAGCCTGCTGCTTGCTGTGGCAGAACTGGAAGTGAAATTTGCTGAGCAAAGTGGGACAGTTGAAGTCTTTTTTTTTTTTTTTTTCCTCTCTCGTTTTCCATAATGATCTTTTGGTTTACAGCTCTTAAGAGCTGTAACTCTTACAACTCTGCTTCTGGCTGAACTGTGGGAACAAATCAGTGACTTTATGTTTCTGCAGAGCTGTGTGCTCTTTTCCAGGCAGTTTGAGAGGCACAGCTCTGCCAGGTTTTTCCCCATCAAACGGCCTCTAGGCCTGACTTGAATGTGGGTGATTCGAGCTTACAAAGAGGTTGAAACACAGCGTGATTGTGATTACAGTCATTAGGACATTCAAAGTTAAAGCTAAAACTCTAAAGTTATGACCACTTTGACCTGAATTTCCATGAATGTGCTTTGGCTTTTTATTGTGTGGTCTTATTTCTGCATATGATGATAGGTACTGTACTACATGTTCCTCAATATTGGTGCAGGTTATTAAAGTGTCCCACATTTGGCTTGTTCTTTATTCTCCTAGGATTTTAATGATAATTTAAAAATGTGTAGTGCTAATATATTGTATGAGAGTTACAGAAAAGACTGGGTTACGGCCCTTCAAATGTAGTTACATATCAGATAATAAAGTACGTGCTTATAGAAACATACAGGCAAAATATTAAAGAAATGTTAAATCCTATGAGTTAAATGTAAACCTGTCTTTTGGAGCGTATTACACCTCAGGATGTGCGCATAGGCAGTTGGTGTCAGCACAAGTTACACACGCATATCAAGGGTGGAACTAGACTGTCTTTATAGAGACTACACCTGCCTTGCATGCCTTCCCTAAGCTAGTGGGTTTGAAGCCTAACAGTGAAAGTATAGAACATTTTGTGTTACTTGTGAGCCCCATGAGAACCCATATTAGTTATTTTTCTGTGATTGGTGGATTCTGAAATGCAAAATTTAACTCTTATGGAGTATGACCCTGATTCTTTGAGCCACAGCCATTGATAAGTACAAACCAAGATCAGTTCCCTGGGGATCTGGTAAGGAAGGAGGTCACTTAAGCCCCTCAGAGGTATCTCAGAACACCTCAGAACTATTTCTAGCTTGCAAAACATTTAATTTCCGTATCAGTTGATCCAGAAAGAAAATGCCAGACCAGTACAAGTAAAGGTAAGGAAAGGTAAACACAGCTAAATTGTCATCAGATCTAGTTTAAATGGATTTAACCTGATCCATTCTAAAATGGACTGGAAATCACACATTTATTTGCCTACTGTGAGGTGTTAGATACAGCTTGTAGTAGTCTAGAAGAAAAACACATGAGTTGCGGGACTGGAATGGAACAAATGTGCTTGCATTGCTCTGTAACTTGAACTCAAGTTTAGCTTAGTTCCCATTTGCCAAGACTGTTTCCCACAGCATCATGCCCCATTTTTAGAGGAGTTTGGACCTTTACCATTGGCATGTAGCAGGTGTGAGGAATGGAAAGGATTTAATAATCTTTTGTGAAATCCCTGTTGGTTTCTTCACGTCAGTGAAATTTAACTCTTTAGATTTCAATAAGTCTTACTGGATTCTTAATTTCTTAACATTAAAATTTTCTAATGAATTTTGTCTTTTAAAGCACTCTTCTCACCAGTTTCCTCCCATAATAGATAAACTTAGGTCTTCCATGAACTAAATTATCTTTCTGCCTTTGTTCCTTTACAAAATATAACAAATTGCCACACTTCAACTTCAGAATTAGAAAAGTAACCTTTTTGATGCCGTATACCTGTCACTTTTCAACACAGTGTATTTGGGAACAGGATTTTTAGAGGAAAATAAATCACGCTGGATCCAACAGCTCGAAGAGAGGTCAGGCTGCTGTTGCTCCATGTCCCCAAGTTCAACCAGTAGGAAGGCTGAAGATGCATTCCCAGCAGGCACATGTACACAAAGCACATGTACACACTACATGTATACATAAACACGTACATACGTGGCTGGTCACACAGATCCCAGACAGACACTCAGAGCACTTGTGAACACAGACATCGCCAACAGCCTCATCCTATTCTCTCTGGCTGAGCAGGTTGGAGGGCCACTAGTGAGAGTGTATATATATCCATATATACACAGGGGATCCCTCAAGCAGCTGATCTCAGACACTCAGTCTGCCCAGCAGCTTCCCCTGGATCCCAGTCTCCCCAGTTACTGGTATCTGGACATACAAACCCCCAGGGCCGCAGCCCTGCTCCAGTCGCCGGTGCAGACTGTCACCCATGCACACGCACACACACACACACACACACACACACACAGCTGGCTGGGACTCCCCTCACCCAATAGCCTACCCCCGTGCTGTTACCCACAGAGACACACGGGCACCCTCACACCAGAGCTGGCCCTTGGGGACCCACTCAACTCCCTGGTCCCAGGACACTTCATCTGCTCACCGGTTCGTCCAGCTTCATCTTCAGTAGTGATCACACTCGCGCTCATGCCTGCGTTTGCTCCAGTTGTCTGACCCCCGTTGCTGCACTCACACCCTTGCACGCACACGTGTGCACACACGTACGCACACATACACACGCAGAATGGACAGCTCTCACCCAGGAAAGAGTTAGAAAGGAATTTAATATGCAGATAGGACAGGCTGTGCTGGTCAGGCTCAGGGCACAGCCAGAGAAGCGGACTGACCGGCCAGCCATTTACACTCGACTGGCCCTTTTTATCTCCTTGCCCCTCTGTTTTAAGACAATAAATCCTACAAGCTCTCTCTGTCAGGCTGCCGTCTTCCTCCTTTTCTGCATGACCTTTTTCATCCATTTTTGAGATGTTGAAACTAAAAAGATTGTGTCTTTGATATTGGTGTATCAATAAATCATTGTTTTTGCAGATCAGTAGCAAAAAAAAAAAAAAAAAAAAAAACCCCAAACAATTTGGTTTTACCAAAAATAAAATTTTGAAAGATTTTGCTTTAAGTTGAAATAAATCTTTTTATTTGACCTGGAAACACTGCATCATCAAACATCTATAATGAAAGCAAAATAAAGCTGAAATCCTTGTATCTCAAGGAGAAGTGAGAAGGGTGATCCAGTTTTAAATCTCTGATGCAGGCCTCTTGTCCCTTAGAATGGTACTGTAGCCACTAGGCTACAAGGTATTTTGGGGCTTATCTCCCTTCCAAAGTCTTAATCTGAAGCATTTAAATATTCACTGAGATAAGCAGATTGACTCAACAATTTAGTGGCTAGGTGATTTGAAAACCCAAGCAACTAGATTAATATTTAATCCTTATTCTGTGAAAGAGACCATCATCATCCAGTGAGACTGGTGACTGTTTACCCCAAACTGCCTTAAATTCTGGTGAATGAGAAATTCTTCACATGGGCTTGACTAGTTTCTGAAGATGGAAGGACTGGGAAGCCGCATCTTTTGTATCATGCTAAGTGTATCTAGCAACTGCTAGACTATTGGATAAAAAAAAAATCATAATGTCTTGATTTTTATGCATGTAGCCCCATGCCACCTGAATTTCTAGAAGAAATTTAGTGAATTTGGTGCAAATTTGGTTCAGAATCACCAACAATATAGAAAATAATCTTCAAGAAATCTCATTTAAGTTGCTTATCCCCCCACTTGAAAGTAGCATGATATGCTTCTATTCATGACGAGGAAATTATAGTTCTTTCTATAGTATTTATCTTCTGATTCTTACCATAAATTTTACATTCAGCTTTAACCTGTGCTGCTTCTGACTGCTTTGCTGTCTGCAAAATAGACATATATAGACCTGTTGTCTCTTCTGTTTTGTTTCATTTCTTATTATAAGGCTTTTGGATCAGATACTGCTTTCTTTAAATGTCTGTTTCTAATGCAAGGAAGCATGAATCCTTGTTTGAGCCTGTCTCTATGACCAGAGTAAGAATTGTAAAATTTTTAAAACATTTTTCTCTTCTGATATGAAGAATAAATACTTCTTCAGTCAGAAATGCTTATAAATGGGGGGGCGGAGAGGAGTGGGGAAATCAACATAACTGAAGTTCTTGAGACTTCAATATTGCATGGTCCTGTTAGCATGCACTGGCACTCGTCATCCTGACCATTCACAGAGTAAGCAGCCTGGTGCAGGACCACACTTGAGGACTGGTTAAAGGAGGACAGCGTGATTGCACTCGAGCTTTGCAGTTGTACTGGCCTTTCTTCACGGTTGCATGAGAAGGCATGGGCTAGGGCATAGATCAAGAGATTTAAAATTAGACACTAGGACCTGGCATCTAATACTGTGAGTGCTTACGAGTTTTTTGAAGACAAAACTAAATATTTTAGTGGCTTACGAAACAATGGGAATTTGGGGGGATTTGAGTTGCTCAGCTGTGTGGACACATTCTGGATCTCTTCTTCAGATGGAAGTTCTAGTTCTACTACAGCTCATGTCCCAAAGTGTACTCGCTGAGCATATCCAAAGCATCTTTGTGGAGCCACAGACTGATGAAAGGATATCTTCTCTCCCAAGAAAGAAGTGCTATAGGTCCAGTGCTATTTCTGCTTACCTCTAATTTCCACGCTGCTTTCTCATTCCTCATATCTAAGAATGTAAAAAAAAGTAATAAGCTCAAATGAGTTGTGTGCACTTTGGCTCTTTTCCACTCTAACTAATACGAATCCAATGAGAAATACTTGAAAGTGTTTCTTGTGCACATACAGTCATAATGGGATACAAGAGTACTGTGTCAAAAGCCTTGTTAAAGTTGAGGTAAATGACATCTATTGCTCTCCTTTCATCCAAAAATGCAGTTACTTTATCCTACAACGCAGTTAATTGACAAGACTATGATTAGTAAGGCATAAGTTTTAAGGGTCAAATATTGTTATCTTTTCAAGTTTGGACTACCTACTGACATTTAGGGGAGAGGAAGATCTGCTGGAGCATATTGTTGTAAAAGTTGCATCACTAAGTCCAATTGAAACCTCAGTAGATTAAGAAGCTTTATATTGAATCCAGGGATCAGGTCTTTAGAAGTAATCTCTGGTGTCATAGAAAGTCAAGGTTTTGTACATACACATTGAGAGCAGGCGTAGGTTAACTTGATCTGCACATTTTAATTCCCCAGAATCTTCACCTCATTTTCCCCTTCTGCTTGATGGTAGCATTTCCAGATGAAACTATACATCTGTGGCCATGTTTTGGTCAAATAGTTTAAAATATAAACTTACTAAAAATAAAGAAACCATAGTGGCTAAATCCTGTGTCATTCTATGTTGAAGAGCAATGTAAGGACACATACAATATTACATTAATGTACCTCTGGAATAGTGCCATAGCTTTGTAGTTTAACTACTAGAGATCACATGCTAAGCATTCATATTTTCAGTTGTCCAAAATAAAATTAAATTAATTTAGTCCAGATTTTCAGTTAACTTGTATTAATATATATTGTGCATCTTCTTTCTTCTTAATCTTTAGAATTGCCTTTTCATTCTTCTGGGTCATGTTGCATGAGTTCAGATTAACACAGAACTTCATGAGAATTGCACAAAGCAGCAGAATAGCTCCTTAAAGTAAATTAATAGATATATTGTAAAAAATTCTGTCCTGTACTTTCAGTTTAAATCTAGGATATCATTTTCTTATTTATGTTACCCCGTGGTGTTTCCAATTGTGATTTGTCTTTTATTATGTGAGGGTGGAGGTCAGGATGCTGAAAGAGTATAGTTATTGACTTTCATATAGTGAAAAGTATGTAATAAAGCACGGAGATATTTGGGGACCCATTGAAGTCATTGGTAAATGTCCCATTTGCCAAATAGGTTCAATAGTATTTCATAAAACATATCCAGCTTACAAAAACTTATTCAGATTATCAGGAGCCATACTTGACAGATATCATTATTAGAAAATGAATTGCTTTTGGAATACAGACATGCTGAAAAAGGTATGTTAGAATTTGGATTTGCCTTTTATTTTCTGAGGAGAGCAGTGGAAGGTCTGTTTACAATTTTTTTAAGAAGACTGCACCAAGTACTAATACAGTATGGGATACACTGCTCACATGAACTATTTATCATTTTCCAGGTCATGTTTCTTTGATTATGAGAACATAGAAGTATTATATCTGTGGGAAATACATTTGACATATCATGTTACATTCTCTGAGATATTAAATTAAAAAAAAAATCTTTAAATCCTTTCATTTTAACTTCCACACAGAAGAAAGAACATTTTTGAGTTTATAACAATAAATGCTGAGCAAACCTTGGCTATAAAAGGAGTACAGGGATCTTACCTGTAGAAATTTCAATCTTGCATCACGGCTGGTTGAAAATCTGCCTTTACTGAGTAACTTTACAGTCATGAGGAGATAGATTTTAAACTGCAAACTTTTTATATAATCAACTCATTACATTTTCAGGAAATCAGAATTTTTGTCTCTAAATATTTTACTTTTATCACATTATAAGTATGTCTAATACTACTGATTAGGGAAAAACAAGATTTTGAATAATTTTAGCAACATACTTGATTGGCAATAACAATTATGCAGTAATTGTAGTGTTTACCAGTACTTGCCATAGATTTTTAAGGTCATAAATGATCATCTTCTACGTTTGTGTAGTATAGACAGTGAATGCTCTGCCTGAGTAAACATTAGGCAATTTTTGAGAGTATTTGAGAATATAGTTTTTGGATTTGAAGAAATCCAGGTAAGAAAAAAAATTGGGAAGGAAAAATTTTGGAAGTCCAGATCTAAGGGTCTTAGCTCATTCCTGGCTTTCTAGACTTCTGGTACATCATGGCTAGAGGGAAACCAGAATAATTCACTAAGCAAACGTTGGCCGAGCTGGAAGTCTTGGAACTTGGGACTGAACCTCACAGTCTCCATGCCTCTAGCAAGAAATTCAGATACCCTGACAATTTTAACAAGAATGATCATTTTCAGGACTACCTGCCTGCAAGGGAAGAAAATGCTGAAGTACCTTCCCACGAGGGAGCAAAAATTGCCATTTGTCCTGGAAAGGAGCCTAAAGCTCTGGATCCCTCACAGTTGGCAGCCCTGAGGAAGCCCATATGGTAGATATGTGAGCATATCTAGAGATAAGGAGAGCAGTGCTGACTGTGAAACTTTTGGGAGTTTAGTCTCAGCTGAGTCTATAATGAGACTCATAGCCTTAAATCTATATACCGCAAAAACCTGAAGTCTCCAACAGGGTATTGGCCAAGCTAACAGAAAAATAGATAAGGTCCTGATGAAAACTTGCCCTCTATTGTTAGAAGTTACTGACCGTATCCGAATACCTCAGTGGTTTTCTGGAAAATTAATACAGCCTTAAAGGTTGTGCAGCTACGGATCACATTCTGCCCTTCAGCGACAGCAGCACGAAGTTGCTCGTGCTCATCTAGCTGTCCAGATCCTCTTCACAGTTCCTGCCTTACAGATTATGATCTTTGGTCTTTCAAGCATGGCCCACATTCTTTGTCCATAGGTACAGGACCTTGGAATTGGCACGTTCTTCAGATAAGTCAAATCTGCCAAATGCCTCAGGCCAGTATATGTAACTGGCCTGTCTCCAACATAGTTTATCACTCCATTAATTTCTGTGTTATCTGCATATTTCAGTAGAATATAATCTTCCAGAGTACTGGTGAAGATACTGAAAATTACAGGGCTAAAATATATACCTGTGGGATTATAGTAGAAAGGCTTTTATTAAATATATATTTGTTAATTTTGCAGTTATTTTTGTAAATAAAATAATTTTTATACAAAATATTTTTTCTGGAGAAATGTTTGTTAACTGTTACAAATATGCTGATTTTATGAAGTGCTTGTTTTACTGTCTGAATATTCAGTGAGAGAAAGCAAAATGTTTAAAAGCTGTCTTAAGTATGCCATATCCTAACATAGCTACCTTTACAGACAAATTTTAAAGTATCATCAGAGAGTTTCAAGTGGTTTTGACTACAGATTTTTCATGATAAAGTGTTGACTGGTGCTAATTACATAGAATCATAGAATCGTTTAGGTTGGAAAAGACCTTTAAGATCATCCAGTCCAACCATTAACCTACACTACCAAGTCTACTCTAAGCCAATCAAGGGTAGACTAGACTAAACCATAGTCTTGTATCCCATATCAGCTTTTGTATGATGTTACTAAGGGTCAATGTCAGGAAGATTAACTTAGTGAGCCACACCATCCTCTCAGCACCTAGTAAATATTAATTTAAACAGTTACAAGTACAATTTTTTCAGAATATTTTTTTCAGTTCTCCAGCATTTCCCAAGTGTTCCAGGATTGTTACATATCAACGGCAATATCTTGGAAAACTATCAGGCTATGTTAATGATGGGGTGTAAATGTTGTCTGGGACTTTGATTTTAAAATAAGAGATAGCTGCTTTTTTTACTTTTAAAAATAATTCTTGATGGTTATTAATACTAGCTCTTAATTATTTCCAAATAATAAAAAAATATTTTCTTCCAAATATATTTAAGTAATTTCTTATTATTACCCTGTTTCCCATTCAATATTTGGTTTTCACTGATATTTTTAGTTCTCCTTGTCGATAGTTTATGTTTACTAGTAAGCTGCTCTATAGGTGTGTACGTGCATATGAATTATTTTTTAATCCTCATGAGCTACAAGTTGTTTTTTAAGCTTTGGATTTTTGAGGAGGGGTTATTACCTTTCTCTTTTTTTTTGTCTCTTTTTTATTAGTGAATCCTTCTGATGTGATTATGCACCTTTTTTTTTTTAACATTTACTGAAGTATTTTTAAACTGCTCCTAATCATAATCATTTTATGTTAAAAGATTTTCTTCTACTCAGTTTAGCTCATGCTTATTTCCAGCTTTCATATACTGACACTTTTAAAGCACCTTGTGTTTGTGTGTGCATGTGTGTATTAGTTATTGGGATCAGATTTTGTACATTAAGACATAACAAGTCTTAATTGCCTGCATGCAGGTGACCACACAGGGCTTTTTTTCATTTTTTACCAAAAAGTGAGATGTAGTATAGAATTTCCTTCAGCTGGTTAAATAATTTCTTACATGAGAAATTTATAAGATATAATTTTTAGAAACTTCAATGATACTCCTGTGGTTATAGCATTCATCTGCCACCCAATAAGAGTCCTTCATCGCAACACAGATGTTTTTTCCTTCCCATTTTTTTCCAGTGCGAAAGAAACTACTCAACCTGTTTTGTGTCCTATTTGGTTATCTTCAACATACCTTCCCATATAACAGACCTTCTCTTATATCCCATCTTGTAATTTATTAGCTGATCTATAGCTATTCAGGGTCTTGTTTATCTAAACTTTCGATAACACGAATGCATATAATGGTGATACATAGTTGCTGGCTCTACCTCTCTCTGTCCATCATCCCTAAGTAAGGCATATCCAGTAGTTCGATTATTTTTAATTATGACTTCCCAGGTATAATTTCTACCAAGACCTTTTTTTTTTTCTTCTCAGAATTAAGAACTTAGACCTCTCCATTTTCATGTGTAGAGCTTCTCTTTGTAGCCAACTTAAGAATTTCTTCTCTTCCTACTCCTGATGCCTTGCTCTTTGCTTTCATACATAATCTTTTAGGTGTCTTCTCTTAGATGCCAGGCTAAAACTAACACTAGCCAGCCTGTCCTTGATGTCCACACATTCTCTTCTGGAATGATGACTCACTATTCTGCAGAACTGTAATGTAAAGGTCATGAATAAAGTAGGACTACTGAGGTGAACTCCTTGTGAGTCACTAAGGTCCACATTTACTTTTTCTGCATGTGAAAATGGTGAGGAAGTCCGTGTTTGTGTAAGATTAATGGCCTTGGGAGCAGAATTCTTTTTCTGGCCACGGAAATGCCAGGGGTGCATCTGGGGACTGCTATGGCAGGCTAGCAGGTGATCGTTCTTTCACAGAACCAATGTGTGTCTCACATAGAATTTCAGGAAATTGCTTGCTCCCAGCATCCAACATTGAACACATGGAGGGATGAAGGCTGAAGGTTTGACATGACAGACAAAGTCTTGAAGATCTGTGAGTAAGCATATAAATAAAGTCAAAGCAAGATTCCATTGGCTAAACATAGGCACCTACCATTGTTTGATGTGTCATAGAGCATCCAAGACATGCGTTGCTGTATATGACAGGGCCTCGAGGTCACAGACAAAGGCAGGTAGATCTCTGCCTTTCTGGAGAAGCAGCAGGCTATGTAGGATACACAAAAAAAATTTAAAATAATACTGCATGCCTGCAGCTTTTAAAATTCTTTTCACTTCTTTGATCTGCTTCTTAATCTGGCTTGTGTGGCTCCTATAGGGGCTTTTCCACCTTAGTGATTTTTTCTTTGACTGTCAGTGTAGTTAAAAGTGTACTCACAGCATTCTTGAATTGAAGTGCTTGCTTTGGTTTAGAAAGACAGGCAGATCTGTTTTGTAGTTTGCCCCTTCTAAATTTACACAGACTATCATAACAACTGGGGCAGCATTTCCAGGTTAAGATCATAACAGTTCTTTCAGCAGATTTTTCAGTGGTAACAAATGATGCCAGATAATGTGTTTCAAACTTTTTAAAAAACATACTAGGTTGACGATCAAGTAGCTCCACTTCTGGTTTCCTGTCAAGGCCTTACACATTGCAGGAGTTACAGAATAGCATGATGTACCGTTTTCTTATTAGTAAAATGAAAAGAATACAATCATCTAGTGGGTAATTTTTATATTCTAGAGATGCTGTTCTGTGCTTAGATATGGCAACTTGAAAAGCTTCAAATGTGTATCAAATCTTAGGAGCTGAGAAGCCAGCCAGTGTGTGAACCCAAGGTGTAGGATAGACACTGTGGATGGGTTAAAGTTTAAGATTCAGTTTAGTTGCCTGTAGTAGGTATCTACAGATATGCCACGTATCTCATGCTATAGTCAATGGAGAGCTAGACAGTATGGGCAAAGGTGCCTAGAGACTGATTCTGTCCAGCCTGAACTAACACGTAGTAGCTGATCAGAGGAATTGTTCCTCAAGCTCCGGTGACTATGTTAACTAGGGCTAAGTTCAGTTGCCTAAGCATAGGCAGCTGTGCCATTTCGGATGCCAGAGGATATCTGAAACATCTACACAGGGTTGGCAGATATAACAGAGGGCCTACCTGTACCCTTCTGTACTTTTCTGGTCTGCCAGTTGAAGGCTTGATAAGATACTTCATGGTATCTCAGATAGCACCATTGGTTGAAGATGATGGAAGCTTATGCTCCTAATGTATATGCACACAGCTATATGTAGGTGTTGTAATTTAAAAATGAAACCCACTCAAAGTGGTGTAGAGGTCCCCATCAGAAGACTGCATTAAAGTCCCCTAATAGAGGCTGGTGCTGTATTAGCTTTCATGATATCTGTTTATTTTAGAAGATCATCCCTTTAGTGTGGAGTAAATCACACTTCCAGGAACCAGATAATGACTACCAAGAAGCAGAACTACATCAGTAGCACAGAGCCTTGTGAGAGTGGCCCCTTCTTTCCACCAAGTCCTCGTCGCCCACAAATTTTGTTGTGCTCTTTCCTCCTGATGTAGTGAGTTGAGGGAGCTCTGTAAAAGCACCCCTTGATTTCTTCCTTGTTAGTTAGTTCCCACATCATTTGTGTTAAGGTACTGACCAAAGAAAGCTAGGTGATTAAAGGGTTAACTGCAAGTCACTTGGACTGGTTTCCATGTTTTTGCATGAGATATGCAACATTCTTACCCGATACCAATCCAAGGATATTGCTTTACAGCAGTGATTGATTTTTTTTTCTGGGGGAACTAGAGCCCCATGGTCAATTTGTGTGTTTCCCGACCTTTACAATATCATCTCTCTGTATGAACCACTGCAGATCCATCTTGCCATCCTGTTCTTCCACATCCAAAGGAGATGATGATACACATACTGCATATATTTGCCCTGACACAGTCTCTCAACATAGTTCAGTGCAATCTGCTTGTGTTGTACAAAATCATAAACTCTAGCTAGCCTATGCAATTTAGCTTTGAAAGTCTGGTGACAGTAGTACATGGAAGATCAGAAGAAACCATGTGGCCCTCCGGTAACTACTATAGATCAGTGTTTATGATACTTTCCAAGGTCTAATCTGCAGCCCTGCCCCTGTCTGGTAAATATTTAAGATCGCTGTATATTTATTACCACATAGAATGCTACATCAGATAGGCATGCTGTTTATAAAATGAAGGTAAAGATTTAGCCATATGTAGCAATTGAGGCCAATCCTGAGACTTGAAAAGCACATCTAAACAATGAAACACATTGGCAAAGGTCATAATGCCATATTAAGTAACAAGAAATCTTTGAAGTTCTAATGATGATTCTTTACCTCCTTTTCAGTCATTATTCCTTCCTCTCTTTTCCACTGCAAAGTGTTTGGTTAGGAAGTGACCTATGGTGTGCGACCCCTTGCCTTTAGTTTTAAATTGTATAGAAATCTATTGAATCCTTGTTTCAAAATACATGAGAGTAATCAGGGTTTTATGTCAGAAATATCCCTTTGAAAAGAGGAACCAGCACTTAGTTGCACACAATTTGCTATGAAAGCAGGGCATGCAAACGGACTGATTAAAGCAGAAATTACCGCATTTTCTGGTTTTAAATAAACATAAAGATCCTAAAAATCCCCTGTAAGGTGGACTTTCCCTTACAGGATAAAATGGAATTAAAATAGTGTCAATAAATTCTGTGAGAGACTGTATCAGTCTGTGCATTGATAGTCTGTGCATGCAGGATAAGAACATTGACTGCCTGCTAATCTATTCCCAGATGGAGGTGGATGCAGACGAGAAGCGCCATCGCACACGCTCCAAAGGTGTTCGAGGTACGTCTCTTGCTTCAGTAAATCACTCAAGGCCCCCGCTCAGGGTGACCTTCATCCTCCAGAATCTCGTTGCACGATTCATTCTGACCCTTGCTTTTACACAACCTTTCTGGTAATTTTCTGTAGAAGAGGGGTACTTGTAATAGATGATAAATTTTTATATATTTTCCATCTCTCTGCAGTTCCCGTGGAACCAGCCATACAAGAGCTGTTCAGGTTAGTGCTCTGAGTGTAAAATGTATCCCCATTAGCAATTTAGAAAATTCATGCCTTTTAATGGGTATAATGCACTTTCAAGTTCATTGGTGGTTTGCTCATGCCCTGCTGCACTGATGAAATTAACTCCCTTAAGACTTGCTAATAAAAAGCATCCCTTCTTTTTTTTTCCCTTCAGTTATTTGATTTCTCTTTCTGTCTTTGTTGCCCTCCATCTCTGTAATACCTACTGCCTGCTTTTAGTATAATCTTTCTGCAGCACACCACCACCTATATAATTAATTCTCTCTTTTGCAGCTGTCCCACGCCTGGCTGTGATGGCAGTGGTCATGTTAGTGGCAAATATGCAAGGCACAGAAGGTAATATCTGTAATTTTTCATAATTTAGTGAAGAGATTTGGTAAACAAGTTAGCTGGCATGACCTTGATAAACCAAACAATGATAAAAAATAGCAATTAGACATTCTAGAAGCCATTTGGATTAACTTTTTTTTTCTTTCTGAATTTTCCACACAAAATCTAATTCACTTTTTTGCTGAGGAGACATGTTCTCATTGTCAATCTCTTGATTTTTGCATACAGTTCTCTTGCTCATGTGTTGCAAATTAAAATTTGGCCCTACTGACATGTTGGTGCCAGTGTGACTTCTGTTATTCAGTGTATTTTATAACTGAGTGAAAACAAGCTTCTGGACATTTTAAGTTCAATGATCAGGTTAGATTCAAAGGTCAAAGCCTAAGACAAATCAGTGATAATAACACTTCAGGGTTCAAATGTTATATTATAATTATAAATACCTTTACTTCAGTTCCTAAACCACGATATGTGGAGACATCTCCTTTAAGAAAATGGTTTTAGCTGTTTGTTGTTAATAATATATCAAGGTAGCATATGTTACACATACTACATGTGCTTCAAATTAATTTAGAGCTCAATCTACATTTCTGTGTCTGCAATGTCAATGTTCAATAGTGTTGTATAAACGGCATTCCTTTCCTGTATCATTTGTCCATTAATTTCTTGTGCAATATTTTGAAAATTTAACAGCTCTAGAATACATAATTTTTTCTCACTTGCTATGCATTTCATTTAACGTATTTTAAATAGCAGCCCATTGTAGGAGATAAAATGGCTGATGTTTTGGCCATCTCTCTTCTGAATAGAGGGAGGTGTACAAACCAGTGTTAAATTCTCCTGAAACTGTTAAGATTTTTTTCATTCTTGACTTTTTCAGGTTTTAAAGCACTTGTAGTGCTTATAAGAAAGCATATTTCACACCAAATCTCATAACTGCTTTGTAGTGAGGGCATATGGGTTTTATGAATTAAATTGAAATTACGCGTTTGTGGTTAAGGCATTCATTTGAAACAGGAAAAGATATCAAACAGTGACATGTTAGTCCACTCAGTGCCACTCAGTCCACTCATGTGCCTTTTTTCTTAACAGTGAATGAAGCTTAGGGACAAGTCCAGAAAGTACTTTCAAAATTAGAACAAGAAAAGTGATATGCCTTATATTAAAACTCTTTTGAATTACATTTAAACAATATAAAATACAAAATAATTGTATTCAAATTTCTTTTCCTAATCTTCCACTGATAAAAGTGCTAACATTTTTGTGGTTATTTGAAGGCTTTGGTTAGATTGGAACACTGACTTAGGAAAACGTAACCAAAATAATTCTTCTTAAATTCACTTGTGATTTCTCATTTCAAACCATGGTTTTCTTTTGTCCATCTTCTTCATGTAAATACAAGCCTCATCAGTAATTAATGAATGGCACCAAATCCTTCTTTTCCCTCAGAAATTTCATGAGCAGTCTACAGTTAAATGAAATGATTATAATGTCCTTTCTAGTTACAAGATTGTAACTAGGTACATTTCTTTACACTTCATGGGATTTGTGTGAAGATTTCAAAAACAAAAGTCTTGAAACATACAGAAAGAAACTCTTTAGCTTAAAAAAAATCTGACTTTTCTTCTGAATTACTGTGACTTTGATCTATGTGTCTGTGTTTGTGTAAAATCACCCTTTTGCGGGGGGAGGAATAGATGTGAGGTTTGGAAAGATTACATGCAGTTTTGAGATGTTAATTCCATATTTTGCTTTCTTGACATGATTCTGGTATGTCAGTACACGAACAGACTGAATCTCAGAGCTGTTAATTAAATGAAATTTTGGGCGGATGCGCAAAGAATAAAAATTGGAAATACATCAAAAATTCCTTTTTTTTTTCTACTGGCTAAAGAATTTGTGGGGTTTTTATGTTTTCTTGTCACCTTGGTTGCCAACCCACTAATCAAAAGATATTTAACCAATATAGGTCTTACTTAGTGTAAAAACACAAAGTTCTTTGTTGAGGTTTACAATGTACATATCTATTTTCTAAAAGAGCAGTAATTTTTTTTTCTAGTCAAACCAACACCTGGTAAATTTAAGTTTTTGAAGGAATCTGAAAGAATTTATCTTTTTCTTTTCTCTATTTTGCTATTTGGGTGGGAAAGACCCTCAAACATATCTTCCAAGGAAATCAGACTGTCTTAAAAATTTGATGCATTCAGGGAATTGCATATCTCAGCTGATGCCCAGCTCAATTCTGTTTAGACCTACAGAGCATTTTAATGAGGTTAAGACCTTTCCATTCACAATACCAGACCAGCTCATTATTAGGAATGAAGCATATTTGCTTCCACTAGATGTAGTCAGAGCTCTCCAGAATTCTATTTCTTCTTTAACATCTTGAAGCCTCTGGAATTTCAGGGGTTTTTTTTAATTGTAATTTTATCATTGTAATACCAATGTGATAGTGAAAACCACGTTCAGATATTACATTAAGCTTAAACTGAAATAAAGAGATCCTTTCAAATTTTCAGACAGATTCAGGGGATGAAATGTTGTTCTGCTGATGCAATATCAGGTAGAAGTTAAAGGAGAGTTTTATCATATGTTTTATATCCCAATTGTATTTTTAACTATGAAAGAGATGCAATGTTAGGGTTAGCTAGGGAAACAAACAGGCCGTATATGTCATTGATGTTTCCTTTGACGTGTATGAAAACGCAAGTATGGTACTAGTTAGGGTAACAGTGGTAGCAGCTTCTTGTATCATTTCCATCTTTTTGATTTTTTTCTTTGTGTCAAATCTGAGTTTAAAGTGAAACCTTGCATGACTTAGTTGGTACTTTGCTCTCAGCTCTTAAGTTTGGTGCTTTGTTTTAGCTTGTTGGTTGAGCATGCTAATAGACAGCTAAGATGGACAGGCTTCTCTGCAGGGCACTTTAAGGCAGGATGCTAGGATCTCTAAAATTAACTTGGCAAAAGCACCTCTCTCCAGTGACTGCCCAGAAAGTTCAGAAAGATTAGCATGCCAGTTTGGGCACTGCGGGTAAGTGCCTGAAGTTAGGTTGTATGCTTACTTGTATTTTAGTAATACCTAGAAACCCGAAGGTATCATGGACCCTCTAGCACTGTCGATGATGCACAGCATGAGGCAGTGCCTAGATGTTAGAGTTTACACAGGTAGGACTTCAGGACCTGTTTATGTTTCCAGGCACCTGAGGCCAACTGAACTACTCACAGATCATGCAGTTAAAGAAATGAATGTATCTTCGCAGTATCAGGTCCTAAAAAATAAAAAGAAAAACAAAGGTTGTGAAAGATCTGAAAACAAAAACAAAACCAAAAAATAAGCCGTAGACACATTCAAGTAGTGGTGGAGACAAGAAAAGAAGTCAAATCTTAGGAGTGAAAACCAGAGCCTCTCCCTGGGCCATGCTCGTGATACTGTTTATTTTATTCACTTGGTAGCTCTTCAGGTCCATTGTGCATAGCAGCATGATAATGAACAGTACTCTTATACGTTCAGAGCTGTGAATTAATTTTGAAGAATAAGCTTGGTCCAGATCCTTGAATACTTTTAGCTGTGAACAATCCATCTGGGCATATACCAGTTATTCAAACCACACCAGGAGAGTGTTCCCAGAACTGTGTTTTCAGGGCGTCTGTCAGCTAAGCATCTGAAGAAAAACATAGATTTGAGTGTTCTTTCATTGCAATTAGTAGGAACTTTGCCAGTTTCATTAATCAGCTTTACAGACAATAGGATTCACATTCTACATATACAAATATAAATGTAAAACCGAGTCCAGTTTCTGGTCTAAGTTCTGCAGGTGCAAATCCCATAGTTACTCTAGAGTAACTGAGTGCAAACTGGCCTATGTTATTTACTGAGTAGATGTGAGTGACGGTTTTAGAAATATTACACCCTACTGCGTTGCTATGCATTTAGCATTTTTTTTTTAAACACATCATATACCAAATAGATGCCTATGGTTTGCCATGTAAATAGGTATATAGACACATCATAAAAATCCTAACAGAGTTTCCATTAAAAAAATACTGATTACATGCAATGGGCTATTTTAAAAGCTTCTTTACGTCATAGTTTAATTTTTTTCTCAAGTAACAAAAGCAATTAGATTCTGTAATGGATTAATCACTTGCCAAATACCACATGCTTCAGAATGAGACACATTCTAACAAATAAGAGCCCTAAAAAGAATCTTAAGCTGGTAGCATGGCACTAAATATATTAATTTAGGATTTTTTTAATGCATATATCGGTGTATATTTGAAAGCAGATAAAGCCACTGTATGGAAATTAAAGCAAAACACAATCTTAGTCTGAAACAATATGCATCACATGTCAGTGAAGGATGAATTGTTAAGGCCAAATGATAAACCCTTCAGATTTAAAATGGAAATAGTGATAGAGCTCTCGCTATATCATGAATTTCAGTCTGATTGCTGAAAATAAGAATTCAGACAAAATAAGCCAACTTAAACATTTCATCTATCATGGAATTTTGCATGCCTTTTCTTCGGTTCATATTGCATTTGTAAGGGATTTTTTTTTTCATTAGTCACTGATACAATTTCTTCCAGAAAGGAGCGAGTCTCAAAAATGAAGAGGGATCATAAAATAATATTTGTATCTATAATGTATGAATTGTCTCTAGCCTTATAAAATATATTGCATTTTAATTTTCCACCAAATTTCTTGATATCAGCCCATTCTTTGTTGCTTTACTAGGCTGTCTCTGTTTCTATTACATTATACAGATAGAATTGTTTTGACCATCTTTTAATTTTTAAGCATGAGGTTTGTCACTTCATAAAACAGCTTTCTTTGAATTTGTAAATACCTTAGAGTTTAGCATTACTGTTTGGATTAGGAAAAGCCCCACATACCCCTGTATTGCCTTGACATATACTGTAGTTTAGTCGTCTATATTTTAGACCAGAGTGAGTGAAAAAATTCAGGCTCCCAAACTTAAAAATTAAAAGACTCAAACATCTCTCTCTTATTAGAAAATTATTGAATTTCTGTGGCTTGTTGTGCCATATTTCTTATTCAAATTTTTTCATTTCATATACCTTTTCACCCACCAGTTTGATTGCCATGGCTGCAGCCGTGGGTGAATAATTGCCTGTCTTCACAGGAGCATGTTCTGGAGCTAAAGTCGAGTGCTTGCTTCCTGATGTATGCCTCATTTGGATTCTGCCGACAGCCTAGGGGCTGTATTATTCATGCCTTGACAGATAGCACTCACTAAAAGCATTGGAACAGGGCCAGGTACTGGCAGAGAGATAGTGGAGCATTGCAACTTGCAACTGAGAGGAGCATCTATAATACAAAAAAGAGAAATCCTCATACCTCCCTTTTACTGGTCTCACTTTGATGGAGAATTCATTTGCATCAAAATAAAATAACCTAAAAATAAATACATTTTTTCTAAACCATGCTTGAAAGTTTAACACAATTTTCCACATTTAATTGCAAAGCTGATTTTAATTAGTAAGGCCCTGCATGTGAAAAATGAAGATTCACTTGGGTGAGTGTAACACATTGCAGTGTCTGCTGAATGCTCTAATTAATGTATGGCTGCTGTACAACAGGGTGCACTGTGGGATATTTATGAAAAATTCTGTGCACGCAGCCAGTCTATCTGTATTTTAGTTCTTGAATCCACAAGAATAAATAACTTTTCCCCCTTTATTCTTTATGAGACATCATTGTGCATGCCATCACTCCATCCATAAACTTTATGGCATGCCTGTCCTTTTTACTATTTGTCAACGATATTATAAATCAGAAGCCAAGACATACATATTTTAACATTAATTTGATAGCAGACCATGGTTGCACGCTGTGCAGAACCCGAGGTCCACTGATGCATTTGTGTTAAAGCCTAACCACAGAACAGTGAGGTCCTTATTGTTGCTTGCTTTTATGATACTGTGAATAATCCCACTGAATGCTGGAAGTATAGACAAATGTATATTCATTTCTCTCTAAACTGATAGTCCACCTTTATTATAATGTTAAATAATGATAAAATGATGCACTGGATATTTACCTGAGGAAAAAACGTACTCTGACACTGCCTATGCAATTTAATTCTATTTCATTTAATGGTATCTTTGCCAAAGATTTTGGTAAGTTGAGGTAAATACCAAGAATAATATTATAAATGTGCTTTATATAAAGTAATCTACCGTTCAGGGTTTGTAAAAAATGCTAATAAATGAAGCTTCACTGCTTTGCTAAATCCAGCTAAATAAGTAAGAAATAAGTGAGTAAATAAATAAATAAATAAGTGAAGGAGCGTAGGGATTTTCAAACAGAACACTGCAAACAATAAATAAATGTGCTGACAGAGAATCCATAATGTATTAGAGGTCTGTGTTGGCTGCTGTCTGGATTCAGCAATATATCCTTTGTCTGATTGTTGATTAATGATTAGAAAGGTGCAAAGCTGGGTCTGAAACGTCAACCAAATATACACCAGCAATTGGCGTGTGGCTCTGCATGCTAGTAGCCATTGTCTGGAGGTGACTGCACAAAGGAACCGCAGTTCAATTCCTCTTACCACCATCTGGATTGGGAATAGTAATTTCAGTGGCAGCAAGTTGCAGGATCTGCATGTGCCAGGAGTACTAGCCTGATAAAGGCGGGGGGGGGGAAGGGGGGGGGGCTGGAAGGGGGGTGGGGGGCGGGTAAAATCAGAGGCAGGAGCATGGAGAGTGCCGACCCAACTGTGCAGCAGCAGCTAACAGCAGATTTGGGATGTGCTTTCTGCAGTGGGTCCCCAGGCTTGTATGTTGCTGGAATGATATGCTCATTTTCTTTCAAATGGCAGGTCCTGGGCGTATTTCTCATGCAGCAGTCCACTTACAGCCACAGTGTTTTCTGTGGAAGGATCTGTCTGGAGATGTTGCCATCAGCCACAAAATAAATGAAGACCATGCAGAAAGTATGGGAAAGAAAAATTAAAAAAAAAAAAAGAAAAAAAGAATAGAACATCCAGTAATAGTGGGGAGATAATTTCCCCAACAAGATCCTGGAAGTAGCTATACACATTTTTCCTTTGCCTATGGGAAATTTATTTGGTTGGCCTGGTAGCTTTGCTGACAACGTTGTGTTCTCTTAGCAGAGAAATAAATTGTTTGAGGTTGAATAATTTGTGCTTTTCATAATGGAAAACAGGATCCATTTGATCCTGAGTTGATTTGCACATGATAGGTAAGACATTTCATCTCCCTATGCCTCTGTTTCCCCACTTCTAAACAGAAAGAGAATTTCAGGCATCTTAAGATGTAAAAATAGAAGCATATATGGGGGATTATTACGAGCATGGGGCTCCAAACTCTGATACTCACCTTGTATTTAAATAAAGATCTGTTAAATGATCATTGATGTTAGAGGAAGTCTAACCTTACATTTTAGTGCTTTTTGGATCAAAACATTTTTCTGGAGGGTAGAGCAAAATTAACTGATTTGTAATGATAAGACAATTTTTCATTTAGAGTTAACTCTGGTTTCCCTATTTCATATTTTGTGAATTATTTCTACAACATTTCTGTAAAAAATACCTGATTCTGAGGTTTAAAAAGATGGGAGTATTTAAGACATCTGTTTGTTAATGTGTATTTTAGTGATAATGCAGTCATGGTTATTAGCCTTACACTAAACCAGAAAAGTAATGAGCAACATTGTGCGCTGTGTTTAGGGTGCTACAGAACCAACCGTTCTGATCAGGCACCCTAAGTATTACCTGGCCTAGCAAAAAAATATGAAGAAAACAAGAAACCAACTCAAATATGAAGGAACCAGAAACCCAGGTCCATCTACCTTCTGCATGTTCTAAACCACTAGACCACACTAGCGGAAAAATCCATATAGATTTATATGTAGACATAGAAGAGAAATGAGGCACAAAAAAGTAAAGAAGTGAGAAAACAAAAGCACGGTTGTAGGAAAAAAAGAGGAAAAAGAATAGCTTGGCGGGTTTTTCCCCCCTAAAAATACGCTGTGATGTGTCTTTAAAGACTTATATTGAAGTTTTTCAGTAAGTTGAGACAGCCCTTTCAAAGACATCACTTCTTATTAGTGGTTGATATGAAGTACTGCTTCTAGTGGTGTCAGCTCAGGACAGGGAAAGGAGAGGTACTCCTGAGCCGTCTTTGATGACAATAATAAATCTAAATAAATACATCCACAGTACAGAATCAAATGCCCAGGGGATAGATAGCTCCTGATGACATCCTCAGCACTATAGAGCTTAGGACAGTGTAAACAGTGATAACTTCAACCAGATGAGTGGACCTACCAAGTTAGTTTCCTGGCTACTCACCTGAATCACCTTCCCAAGACAATCTTGAAACTTACTGATTACATGAAAAGGGATTGCAGAACCTAATGTTCTTCCATTATTTGCAAGAACCAGCAGCAGCACACTGTAAGTATCCTTAGAAGAGTGGAGAAGGGGTATAATGCCTAAGAGAAAATATTCCTGTGATTGAAGTTAGGCCTGTGTATAAAGCCAAATGAGACAGGACAGGATATGCTTGGCTTTAAATGCCAATGCCAGCCACTTAAAACAGCTTTTTAAGTTCAGTTCCCTGGGGCTGGGACAGATTTCTCTGCCATCAATTTTTTTTATCTAAAGTAATGAGCAGGCCACTAAATTGGATGAACAAGTAGTGGATGAATGCTTTCTGTCCAACTGGTACTTGTGAAAGAAATTCACCAATGTTATGCATCGGCTACTGTTTTTCACCCTCATAATGTCTCCAGGGGAAAAATCTTACCTATACTTTGTGAACAGGACGTAGGTGTTTGGAATAAAGCTAGAGCTAAAAACTGGCATGTATTCAACTTCTGCTTTAAGTCACCCAGTCCAATGGGTGGACCCTCATCATCCCTCCCTTATTTTGTGTCTAACTCTGAGGTCGAAGTAGAACTGTACTTTTAACGTTAAGCTTGTCCAAATTTCTAGTGTTCTGCCAGGAAACATTTATTTGGGGACCTTGATACTGATGTCATACTAAGTACATAGCATGGTTAGTACATCTCTAATCTCTTATGTGCTTGTTTCAGTGTAGCAAGTGTTTTTAAAGTCCTCCAATTTGTGATCCATACAAACATGGCACTCACACAGTATTTTATTCTTTGTCAATAGGAGTTAGGACATGTTTCTCCCATCTTCTGGGAACTTGCATTGACTATAAAGAAGTTAAGATGTCAGGATGCTTGTATTCTCTTTTCTTGATCTGTTCTTATTTTATGGACAATAATACATCCAAAAGGAAGAGGGAAGGATATAGTTTTGTTTCTTTGAGCAGTCAGTTGGAGAGAGAAGAACCCTATTTCCTGTCCCAGCATTAGCACTTCATATAGGAGACAGACTTTTGGAGAGGAATGGAATGAATCCTTCACCCGTAACAAAGAACATGTAAATGTTTTCTTTTGCATGAACTGTTAGAGAAGTGGGCACTCTCAACCCAGATTACTGTAAAACCTCATGAGCAAGCAGTCTTCTGAGAGGTGTAAAATGAAGCTTCAGTTACTCCTGGCAAAAGAGGATATTAAACACAAATTTCTCACACGTTTCTGTACGTTCTAGATTAGATAATGGCTAAGGCTGGGATCGTGATTTCTCCTCTGACCATCTCCTAGTCAAAAGACTGAGTTAATCTCTGTTTCTGTAAGAAAAAAGAAGGCTTAAGGTGATTAATTCCAGAAGCAGAAATCCCCCACTACGGAAAATACCTTCCTCCAGTCCGGATTACAGCGTCTAAATTCTGCTGTGTGTTAAGTGCCTACATGTCCCTAGGTATTAGAAGATGAGCAGGCATACCTCACTTGAATGTTAGAATTTCACTGTGCAGCTATGCATAGAAACTGAGAGCTGTAATGCATTTGCTCCCTTGGTAAACTAGCAGTTCGTGACTCTCTGCTACCACACAAGAAATTTGCGTCACAGCCAGAAGTTGAGTCATGCCTGTGAATTATACTCCAGTGCCTTTTGCTTTAGACCATCTTTCTTATATTAAAAGTTCATTTATACGAAGATTAGCAAATAATTTCTTGTTATTGAATATTTTCAGGGACAATAAGAATAATATGCTAGAATACTGTTTAATGTAGATCTTGCTTGGGCATGGTTTCTTCTAGGATGATCAATGAGGTTCAATAGTTTTTTGGTTCTTAGTAACCATAAGGACTACTTCAGGAGAAGGGGACAAACAGACAGTCATCTCATCTCAAACAAGAGGATATGTTATATATTATGACATGTATGATGAATATTCTCTGACATGATTCTTATAGATGTTTGCGTGTTGCTAGCCACCAAACAAAAAAAATGTTTTTGAAACCTATTTCTCAGAGAATTCACTGGATATCCCATACTTTGTGAAAGGAAGTAGAAGATGCAAAGTCCGAAGTAGATGGATGGCTGCTCTGCAGCCGATTTACTGCAGTAGCTGTATTTTATGCTCATAAAACTTTTTCAACTGTTAATTTTAAAACATTTCATAAATGTTAACACAGTAGCCTCAGTGCATTTTGTGATGTTAAGTATTTGATTTCAAATGACACCAAAGGTCATAATTGCTTATGATGTTGTAATACTTTCACAATAGCACATTGACTCACAAGACTGGTCATAGCAACTTTTTACCAGCAGACGTTTGTAGTGCATAAGAGTTTGGGATGGAAAGTGAAAAAAATAAAAGTTCTTTACCTGTCTGAAAATGTAGGAATAATTCTGACAGAATGTAATTGCATGACTTTATTTTGAGCAGGGCTTTAGAATTAACATTTCAAGTTCTTGAAACACAGACACTTAGCTCTTCTTTTTAATTCCGTGTGACATAAGGTTTTACCAGCTTTACAGTCTTCTGTCCCTTCCACAATGGTGACATAAGAATTTGTTTCAGTGCTACTGGCAAGGAAAGTGTATTACTTTCTGAGTCATGGTACTGTCTCTGCAGCACCTAGGTGTTCCTTGGAAATACTGACATACTCAGAACTGACATGGCCTGGCTTAGCTTGTGGGACTTAAAGAGATCACAGGGAAAGATGGACTCAGGAACTGAGTCAGTTATAAAACCAATATAATTTTAGAAAGAATGCAAATAAATTCTGACTACGGTGTTAACTTCATATCTTAGCAGTCAAGCTTGCTGCTTCCAGTTATGTTATTAAAAGGATGTAGGAGAAAGGACTGAACAGTTAAAATGGCATTGACTAAAAGTGGAAACAGTTATTTAAAATGTCAGCATTTAAGCAAAACTATAAAACAGAGAAAACATTTAGCTTTTTCTATCTACTATAATTTTGACTGTTCATTGAAAATTATAGCAAGCAGTCAGATTTAGAAATCACAGTCTAGTGGACAGCTTGGGTAGAACCACAACAGAACTATTGCGGTTAGTTTAGATTTACTAGTAGCAATTTTTTTTTTTTTTTAAACTCACTACTTTTTAATCCATGAGGAAATTTAGAATCATCTGGTGAAGAGTCAGAAAAGGGTTACCTACTGGCTACTTTACAATATAACTTTGCATGATACCAGATAATTTGAAGTGACATCATACCTATACAGCTTATCCCTACCTTCAAAACCTTCTAGGTATTATGGACACTAAAATGTTTTCTGATACCTGACCCACCTTATGTTTAGTATTAACCTGTTAATTAGAGAATGTGAGAAAGAAGTTTTCCACCATTAAATTTCTGCATCTGTGATTTTCACAAAAAGCATTTAGTCACATAAACCAGAATACAAGCACAACCTACTACAGCACAACTTAAATACAGCTTAGGTACTGAACTCCAAGAGAAGGATTCACAAAAACCCTGAGTCTGTACTTGATCAAACTTGTAATAGAAAACCTATTTATGTATGCCCAGAGGTGCTGCCAGCTTAGCTAAGCTGTGCTGCTCAGTGCTTTCTACATGCCAGAATGTTTGAGATTTGCAGACCGTGTGTACTTACACCAGCATCCTCTGATCCAGTAGGCACAGCAGGCATTCTCTGCTCACGCTAACGTGCAGGGACAGCACTGATTTCTACAGACAGCGTAGCAGTCACATCCCCTTTCACTGAAGAATTTTGTGATAGTGGTACATACTGGACCAGCAATGAGAATGCTACCTCAGGAAGCAACATACTGCTTCAGCTTGTCCATCAGCCTGAGTGGGCCCAAGCACATTGTTAATTCCCAAGCCAGAGCCATACCAAAAGGATAACAGGTGAAGACTGACTAGGATGAGGCTGCCTTCTGTCCCAGCTGTTGAAGCCAGGCCTGTGGACAGAAAGGAGCGTGAGGTTTTCTACAGAAAGCGAAAAGCTAGTTTGATGATTAAAGGACTCACTAGAGGAACAAGATTTGGAGTAATAACAGGTTGATTGGGTTCCAAAAAAAAAAAAAAAAAGGAAAAAAAAAGAAAGGGTCTTCAATTTTCTTAACAATTGTTTCAATCTGTGTTATTAAAAAAAAAAAAAGCAGAGAACAGTACCACACTACCTGTATCAAAACAGAGAGCAATAAAGTACCCATCCATACTACAGGCATAATTTTTGTACTTGCATCAGAAAGTGTCTTTTTGGATTATGAGTCATATTTTCAAGATGATGCCTAAGTCAGAATTGCAAGTAGATGCAGACGTCAACAAGAAACAGAGAAGTGATTTTGGAAACATTCTTTTCATGGTACTTCGTATTTCTTAGCGTAGCTATACCACAGTCAACATGCTTGCTATAGTGACTCCCATGCTTATATACCTATATATTACCATTGGGGAATTTATTCACTAAGGAACTTAGTCATCTAAACTTAAGTACTTTAAAGTTAAGTGTGATGACATTTAATGTTGCCACAACTATTCCCATTATAGATCTGTGCCCCAAATATATAGGGACCATTTTAAAAGTGACTAACACATTGCTAACTGACTTTCAATGAGACATAAGCGTTAAGCATTGAATGCCTCAAACTACTCAAAAAATTAAAAGTAGTCTTTGAAGTGGCGTACACTTTCTAGAAAGTTGCCTTTCATCTTATAAAACTAAAGAATCTGTTCCTCTTCTTGCTATCTTCCTGTTACACACTTGTACTTGCAGCCATTTCTCAGTTTTACCCTTTGGTCATTGGACAGTACATCATTCTGGACCTTTCTCTATTCAGTCATTGACCCTTGCTACCTTTCCTGTCTCTGCATCTTTAAAACTGAGCAGCTGAACTTCAGAGAGGGATAGCTGCCACATTTGCTTGTGAAATCTAGCCATAGGAGGTATACTGGCAGCAGATTTTCAATGGAAACCGCCATTTCCACCCACAACCCAGCTGCCACATTTAAATCATGCTGTGTGGGGCTTCCACTCCCTTGGGAGGCTATTTTCATTTTCCTTCAGAGAGTCTTCTACAGTGTAATAGAACTCACTGTCAGCTATAAAAAGTAACATTATATACCGTAGTATTTTTTTTTTTTTTAATCGTGATATGAGTCAAGTTGGAGCCTCACTCTTCTGGACTAGAATGTGATGGAATTCAGTTAGATTTTTTTTTTTTTTTCCGCCCCTGAACAGACGTCCTTCCTTTCATCAAGTATATCAAAGAAGGCCAGATTAAGGCAAAGACATTTAGGCCCATATCTAGACATCTGGCTTTTGGAGTCATGCAATTAAGCCAGTAGGTAAGCTTTCATTTTTAGACCAGAGTATTTCTAATTCTTCTAATCATGAAAAAAAGGTGAAAAAAAATGAACTGAACATAAGAGATACAGTTTTGTCCTTTGAGTCTGCCAACAGCTTGAACCAATTTCTTTATGATAGGTGAGCTTGTATCTTAGTGGAAATACTACCTGCAAGACCCCCTGATATTACAACAAAACAAGTTCTATGTGCTGCAGAAGGAGACTAGTTTGGTAGATTATTAGCACAAGCAAATATATACTTTTCAGAGTGTAAGTCATGGCAGGGGGCAAGGGGTATGCAGCAGCATTTTCTCAGAGGGGAGAATAACGATCCGCAATACCTGCCTTGTACTTGCATGGGGTGGAAAAGCGAATGCCGTTATATTTCTGTCTCTTGAAGGATGTGCCTCATTACTGCCACACTAAGCAAAAGTTAGGGCAGGAGAATTGTGTGGGTCTAGAATCCCAGATTGCTCTAATGCATCTCTGATAGGAACTGCTAATAGGAATTCTAATGACTGTTGAAAATTACGTAATACTGAAATAGCTATGTCCATCTAGAGCAAAGAACATAAAGTCTTGGTTATAAGTTTGTGCTTATAACTTTGTATGCAGTAGTAAACTGGCAGGCACAACAGCTAGTATAAAAATTTTGTCCTAGAAATTAGGCTCAAGGAGGTATAATGATAAAGGTATTTTAGAAATTCTCTTTATGTTAAACAGATTTTTATGGTAACCTTTTCGGTGCAGAGCCCACTAAGAAAGAAAGCACCCTTAAAAATTAATATGGAGGATAAACTTTCAGTTCCTTCCTAATAAGGTTTGCTAAATGCATAGTAATAATGGTGAAGATTTTTACCAAGAGACCAATTCTAGCTGCACCTCCATAGTGCAATAAAGTAAAGAGAATGCTGTCATTTCTATTCTGTTTTAGAATAATCATGTTTTCTCTGTGTCAGGGAAAGGCACAATCTTTTTGCTTTGTTTTCCAAATAGGAAGATTTAAACATCTCAATCCTCTAATAACCAGAATTTAGAATATTTCACACTTGAATGACTCCTAACCAACCGTGCAAGACAAAGAACAGTATCCTGTATGCTTATGCTGGAGGTGAAAATCCAGTACATCAGCACTGAAGTGGTTGCGGCTTGTATCACTTTGTTTTTGTCATTTTTTTCTGTAGTTTCAGATGTTTACTGAAGACAGTCTTGTGTTAGAAGGCTGCTCCACAGTATTATTCCTTTCCATTGGCTGTATTCTGTAGTCATTAGCTTTTCGGATCAAGTAAGATACTTATTGCTATAGTTACAGGAAAATTGGTGTATCGTATTTCTTAATTCTGTGCCATACATCTTTCTTAGTTAAAATCAAGTTGGGAGCCAGTGCTACTGTGTATCTATGTAGAGATGATGGAAAGAGTATTTGTGATAAGAATCAGTAGCTGATAGTCTCATTATAGTAGCCCTACATTAGAGATGTGATAAAATGACAGTGTACTCTGTTACTCAATACTTAAGTACATGCTAGAATGATAGTTTGACCTGCTGTGTTGTTGTTAAATATGATCTATCAAGTCTGTGTCTCAGGGTGTTGATTCTACTGATACGTACTAGCCACGTTGTTAAATAACATTACAACTACATGAATTGTCTTTGATTTCCAGCAGTTTATTTCCCTTGCTTTTTGAATTCTTGAACTTAGCATGCTGAATTGCTTAAAAGCAAGTACATTTAAAATATTGGAATAGAAAGATTTCATATTATGTCCAAGACTCAAACATTGTGACTATGCAAAGATCTTCTGTAACTGATAGATACGCTCTTGTAGTGTATTCTAACCCTTTCAAATTGGTGAATGATGGATTATGAACTTTTCCCATTTTATGATATCATGTTATCATGAAAAAAAAAAAAAATTTGAAAAATAAATTGGAAACTGCCCTGCCCTCTACCTGTAAACACAATTGTCATTGCCACTGAGGCTGAAAACACAGGATACACACAGTTCTGGACATCTTGGCAGCTCTAGATACTGCTTTGATTTAGCTCCTCATTTTTGTCTGTATGTAGAAAAATAGAGGGTTTTCTTTCCTAGTATTTTTCTTCCAGTTTAGATTTCTGAAAGAAATGTGGACTTCAGGATTTTGAGTTAGTGCAGAAGTCAGTGTTCTTTGAGTTAGTGCAGAAGTGGTCACTGGCTTTGCATGTTCCCACTTTTACATGTCTGGGTTATATCTAAATCAACATCAAAGTCTGCAGAATCAATAGCCACTTAGCAAAACTTGATTATATGCATTTCATCTAATGAATCAATATGAGTCATTAAACCTGTGCTCTTTGCACTATCCTAGTGTCTTTGATCAGTCCCTGTATTCAAGGGTCTGGCAACAAGGCATAATCAATTATGGCTTCCGGCTTTTGGATGCACAGTTAAGTTGGGTGTTTGCCATCCTAAGATTAGAGTGCAACTACAGCATTTGTCTGACATTGGAGCATGCATGTAGTCTGGAAAAGATAGCTAAGCAATAGGGAGGAGAATTATTCATGTTAAGTGATACAGCAGCTGGGGAAAGGAAAGGAGGAGGGGTTTGGTTTTCTCTTCATGAAAGTATTGTGGTACGTGGTTTTAAAATCTGCAGGTACCATATTTGTTGGGGATGGACATACACTATTAAAAAAAAAGAGAGAAAAAGGCTTGGATTTCTCTCACTTTTATCGGATTCATTACTGGTAGAAATATAAGTTAATCACCATGAACTCCCTTTATTGTCAGTGGAAAGATAAGCAAAGTGTCTAAGAAAGGTGAGATGAATTGCCTCCCAGGAAGTTCCAGTTTCTCTGCATTGACTTATGAAGGAAGCTTAACGTGACATGTATAGACTTAGGTTTTAGAAGCCTAGGTGTAGGTGAGAGATAAATCCCATCCATGACATCATAAGTCATGGGGCAATCAGATATTATATTGATTTATTTACATAAATACTTTTGAATAATCTACAACTGCAGGGCATGTACTTTGCTAACCTATGCTGCCACATAAGTTTTTAGTCTCATGATTTGTAACATTTATTTTTTACATTTTGCTTTAAATGAGCTCTCCAGGGCTGAGATTTTTCCTGTGTATTTGTCCAAAATCTAGACACACATTACCATGCCTCATTTTTCTTCACTGAACAGCTATGGGATTTAACCAATTAAATAAACTTATTGGTTAAATGGGTTAATTATTGCAAAACTGGAAGTTCCCTTTCAGTTGTCATGTCCCAAGAGCAGAGTCTTTGTTGATGGGTGAAATGATCTTGCCAGCCAGAGGGCAGATTAGCCAGAGTAACTTTGCCACTGTTCATCACAGGGTTCAGTTACACCAGCTTGGAGTCTTAGTGAATCAGGGTGGGGAGGTGCTTCACATTGGAGATGTATAGAATCCAATTAAATAAAAGATCCTCACTTTGGCTTAAGTTACTGTGACTGTATTGACTACGTCAAAGCTAATCTGCTTTATTTTGTTTAAAAATACATATTTCAATATTTGAATTTCTAAAATAAAACTTAAGTTTTGAGCTCAATTGTTTACTTCTGGCACATCAATCTATTCTCATGTTATTTGTTACTCGTAACCCCTTTTTGCAATGCTGTTTTTTAAAGACACTTTTTTTTTTAGGGCTTATGTAGTTAAATAATACTATGCACATGAGTAGATCTGCGCTATGTTTGTGGCTATTCATGTGTTTTAAAAGGTTCTGAAGTGCAAAAGGATTGAGTTGGCTTTTAAAGCTCTGTGAAGAAGATATCACATCTTCTACCTTTACCTTTTGAGATCCAGCATGTTTCTGGGTACTTTTGTAATTGTTCTTACTGCTCCGTAATGCAGTACACAAATATTTGAAACTCGAGAAGGAAAAAAGGGATAGAACGCTCTGCATTTCACTCCTTCCTATCAGTCACGCTTGTACCTGTTCAGGTAAATTAATAGTTTTCACTGAAGTGAAATCCTATTGTATACACACCTAATCTGAAAAGTCAACAAACTTCTATTTCATACAAATAAATGAAGTAAAGATGGTGTGTTTTGACACTGCACACATAAAAGCACTTCCTGCTTATTATAATGTGGTTTATTGAATCAGAAGCAGAAGCTCGTGGGAAAGTCTGTAATACAGCAGAACTGTAGAGATGAGTTTACTGTATTTTAAAAGGTATTTGTTACTTTTAATTATAGTTTAAATAGATAAAAACATAGTGGTTTGGGGCCACTTTTACATAACTATTTAAGCATGTAAAATGTGGATGGGAACAAAGATTTTCCAAAGCACTGACTCTGGATTAGTGCCTAACTCCAGCCCTCAGGGGTGAAGGCAGTCATTGTGTAAGTGGCCTTAGATGCTATGGTGCTTGGTAGTGCAGTGGTTGCAAGAAGCATGCCTAATCCTGGAACAGTATTCAAGGCTCTGGTTCAGTTGCCATGTACTTGAAGGCAGATTAGGGTAAGTTAGTCTTCTAGATTGGGATTCATAGCAGGCAGGTTGCTAGCACAGAGAATTTTAATCCAGCTGGTTGGAAACACCAAAACCAGTGTGTCCTAGCTCTATCTTGCAGGCTGCAATTAGCCATCTCTGTGAAATAAAAGCTAAAAAAAATTCCATGTCCTTCTTGAACTTTGACTTGTTACTCTTCCCATTTTCTCTTCTATAGCTTAGTGATTAGAATACTCAGCAAAGTTCTTTACTTTTCACAGCCTGGGAAGATTTGACTCAATACTTCCCATATTCCAGGACAGTATGCAGGCATTATGTGGGACTTTTGTGGGGTAGAAATGATTCCTGACCAGTGTGGCTCAGAGAGCAAAAATAATTTCCCACAAAGACATTTGACTCTACCACCTCACAGTTATCACTGTCCACTGGGTTTGCTGCTCATTCCTGTAGTAATTTGGCGTACTTTAAGCAGTCATTTAAATATGAATGGAAAATCGTCCTCAGCTGAAGGAGTTTATTCTTGCAATCGAGTAGGCAAATCGCTAGGCTGGAGTCAATCTCTTTTTCTGAATTTGATTCTTTCATTCCTATCAACTCAATGGTTCAGCTTCAACAAGAGTGCTACCAGCTCTTCCTCATAATAGTGCATAGTGTGCTGGGAAGGACATCCTCCTGGAGTGCAGGGAGTTCAAGCTGTAGGGTTTGGTGGAATCCATTTATTTTCTGGTCAACTGCTATCAGTGGATAGTACCAGTCCTTTGAAGCTAAAAGTAGTCACTGCTTTGAGAGTGATTTAATAGGATGCAGTGTTATGCAAATTAATTAGGTTTGCACATTCTTTGAAGATTCAATTTGTTAGAGGACTTATCTGCAAAATGCCTGTTTTCTCAGTACCCTAAAAGTCTTCATCTGGAGATATGGACTTGGAAGTTATCTAGTCCAAACCAAAAATAATACAGTATCCAGTGGGACAAGTGCCTTGGGAACTTTCTGCCTGAAGCCTTAAGCAGACGTTTGCTTCCAAGCAGACTCTTCCTAATTTCCTATGCTCAACTATATATGATAAAATTCCATCTCAGTGCCACTTCAGATACTTAAGTTTTTCATTAAATGTTTTTGATAACCTCACTAGATGTCTCTATAGCAAATTTTTAGATTATATTACCTACCAAAAGTTTTGGTTTATGTTAAATTAAATTCTCACACGAAAAAAGAAAGAATGAGACCACTGTTGCTGGGGTCACTTTTTAGATTGAAAAAACATTTTGTAAGAATTTTCAAAGTACTAATGAGAAAAAAAGAAAAAAAAAGATAACAATCCTCCAAGAAAAAGTATTATTCCAATTTTGGGCATAATATTGCCATCATCTTATTTTTCTGACTTGGATCTTACAGCACGAGGCTTCTGAAATAGTAGATTCAATAGAAAAGAGATACAAATGAAAAAAGGCGGCTGGTAAACATGGCAAATAGGAATCACTTTATCGAAACTAGGTATTTAAAGTTGACTGAACCTTTGTACGTCACATAAGCTCCCTTTCTAATTCATGTAGGGAAGTAAGACACACTAAGAGGAAAGTGTCCTCCAGACATAGGTGTCATGTCCCACCTTTGATGTGTGAGTTGGCATATCATGGAGGGGAGAATATTAATCAGTAATGTGATTTAGAAAATCCTTTGTATTTCTCTGGTCCTGTACTATATATATTTAAAGAGATATATTTAATTGTTATAGCTCAGAAATAATAACCATACTGATTATGTTGAAAATTAAATTAATAATGAAATATATTAAAAATCAAGAAGTTCAACTCTGGGAAAGGCATATGTATTTTGTGAAGAAAGGTCCTACTGAATCTATCAGAGTAGCATCCCACTGTGAGTAGCAGATTTTTAGTGAAGAAAAATTGCGTGAGAGTTAAAAAAATACCATAAATCATCTTCTAACTAAGAAGTATAAATTCATATATTATTTCTTCAATTTCTTCAATTATTAATGTCTATATGTCCTCTTGGAGCTTATCACTATGAAATTCAACAACGTTCTTTCCACAAGAATTATTCATGACAGATGCCGAAAACCAGAGATGACTGAGACACACAGCAAAGCAGTGTGGAATATTCAAAAGTGTGTTTCAGGAAGCCCAAATATATATTCCGCTGAAAGCCAAGAGAGCTGAAGCGTGAGGGGAAAATAAGACAAACAGAGCTGACCAGTAAAAACACCAGGAAATACAGTAAGCAATAAAAGAACAGATAAAGGCATGCAAGACAGATAAATCAATGGGGTCATCACTTTGAGCAGGGATAAACTAGTCTAAAAAGTAAGCAAATAAGGGGATGATCACAAAAGCCAAAATTGGAAATGGAGAGAAAATTGCAGAAGCTATAAGGACAAACAATAACAGATTTCACAAATGTACGAGGAACAAGAGGTCAATGGGAGAGACTGTCTCTCCGTATGTGGTCGTGAGGGGAGGGTAGTGGCAGAGGCTGCTGGGAAGCCGGTGCTGCCTTCCCCTCCGTGCGCTCGCTGGAGACACCGCGGGGAACATGCCAGAAACAGGGAGAAGCATCCTGGAGGCAGAATCTGAAAAATTAATGAAACAAAGGATGAGAGCGGAACAGGTTAAGAAAGAAAAAGAAGAAAATAGGGCAGCTAAACAGTAGGCTCCAGGTCTGGTGTCCTGTTTCTCAGGTTTCTGAAAGACTTGGGGGTTTTTTTTAGCTCTCTCGGACTATCAAGTCTATAGTATATGAGGTATTTATAAGCTATATGAGGTATATAGTTGAAGAGCAGAAGGAAGCCAGTGCAAGACTGTATTTTAAACATTTTATGAGAAAAACCTGTGCAATGATAGGTTTATAAATTGTAAATCCAAGCACAGGCAAAACCAAATTCAGGGTTTGTCGTGGTTTAGCCCCAGCCAGCAACTAAGCACCACGCAGCCGCTCGCTCGCTCCCCCTACCCCGATGGGATGGGGGAGAGAATCGGAGGAGTAAGAGTGAGAAACACTCCTGAGTTTAGATAAGAACAGTTTAATAATTGAAATAAAATAAAGTAAAATAATAATAATAATATAATAATAATAGTAATAATAATATACAAAGCAAGTGATGCACAATGCAATTGCTCACCACCCACCGAGCGATACCGAGACAGTTCCCGAGCAGCAATCGCTGCTCCCCGGCCAACCCCCCCCAGTTTATATACTGAGCATGACGTCACGTGGTATGGAATAGCCCTTTGGCCAGTTTGGATCAACTATTCTGGCTGTGCCCCCTCCCAGTTTCTTGTGCACCTGGCAGAGCATGGGAAGCTGAAAAGTCCTTGACTAGCATAAGCAGTACTCAGCAACAACTAAAACCATCAGTGTGTTATCAGCATTATTCTCATCCTAAATCCAAAACACAGCACTATGCCTGCTACTAGGAAGAAAATTAACTCTATCCCAGCCAAAAGCAGGACAGGGTTGTAGAGAAAATGGGCAGCACATTGGTACAAACTAATCAGGAAAGAGTTTACAAAAGCTGAGTCGGAGTTAACTACCATAACTGATTTCCTTGGAAAAATTACATATTCCCAAGTTTGTAGTGCTGGACCCAACCCTTAAAATATACAAAAGTTTGTTTCTGTTAGTTGCTGGTGTATCCTCAATTTTAATTCTATGAGCAAAGGCACTGAGAATAGATAAATAAAGTGAAAAACTAAAGTCGAATTCACAACTTTACTTAAATAGCTGAGTTGCAAATAGTTATTTAATGTGATTTATAAAAGCATCAAAGCTGATCAGGCAGCTAACTGGCATTGATTTCCATTGCCAGCTATGCACTTTCCAGGGGGCCCTGAATCCCAAGTAGTGTCTTAGATTCGCACAAACTTTATGAAATATTGTGTAGAAAAGCAGAAAGCCGTGAAGAAGAGATGAAAGATGACCAAAAATGGCAATGACAACAATTTATTTCTACCTTTGACCAATAATTTGTTTCTAAAAAGTCATGCGGTTATACTTAGATGCCAAATACAAAAATTAAACCACAGTTCAAAATAAAATAGGTGTATTTGTTATCCTACGGTGTTCTTCCCCAGTTCCCAGACTATTGTGAATTCCAAAGGAGATTGTTTTGGGGCATTACTAGATGAAAACTTTTGCAAGTAATTAGTGTTCTTAACTGAACAAAGATTGGGGCATGGTGGGCTTAATGTTCTGGCTTTAATGTGACAAAATTTAAGTTTGCATCATCTTCTGTGGCCAAAAATTTTCACAGTTTCACATGTCTTGGTGCCCTTTAGCCTTGATGGTTTTAGCTCAGAGCTGCCTGAAGTGTCATCTTTACCTCTTACAATGTTCTAAGAAGGTTATAATAAGAGCAAGAAATTAAATCCTGGGGATTGCTGGGGCTATGCCTACTCATGCCTTTGAAAATAAAGATCAGGATTTTGAGAAAATATCTTAATGATAATGGCATTGAAGAAGCTATAGTGAGGGTAATATGCATCACAAAGAGAAGGAACAGAAATCAAGAAAGCAAGACACATCCACTCAATAAATGTTATCTTGTCTGCTTAAATCCCATTGAACTGGTATGCAAGTTTCCAAAATCTGCCTGAGCCCCAGGCTGTGACCCACTCCTGTTTTCCAGGATGCAGCCTATGTTAGGCACTAAATGAAACAAGTTCATCCTTAATTATCCAGCCATTTTCTTGGGCACTGCACACACTCTGAAATTCCAGTTTTGTGGAAAAATTTGCCTGCCTTCTCTCAGAGCTCCATATGGAGAGTTTAAATAGACACCTCGTGAACCCCCATAGCACATGGGAAGTGCCAAAATAAATCCGGTGTGGTCAAAACTACAACAAACAGTGCTTCCCTTTTGCCCCAGGTTTTAGGCACTGTCCAGACTGATGGCAATTGAACTCCTCTTCTCTCCTGACTCTGATGATGTGGGATGTTTTCCATGAAAATATGTCTCACTTTTCCTCTTGATTCTGAGCAGCAGGGTACTGACCAATGGGAGGACTCACAGGACAAGAGGCAGGACATTTGGCAGCGACAAGTAATGATGACCTAGGAACAAGGATTTCCACCATATTTATAGGTTTTACATTGCAGCATCTTTGGATAGAAACAAATATAATCCAAAGAGAAAACACCAGAAGCTTAGGCCTCCTCTTTTCCCAGGTTTAGGGCTCTTAAATTAGTGAAGGTTTGGGCTTTTGCTTGCCTGCTGTGTATCAGAATGAGTTTCTTGCAGCCAGCTGCACAGGGGCTCACCTTCTAGAAGAGGATGCTGCTCCCCAGGATATGCCATGCAACCAGCTGGATGGAGCACGGTCCTGGGATCTGGAGGATGTAGGTCTATTCTCCCTCTAGCTTGCACTGTTAGGCCTCACCTTTGGTGTTGGTGTCTGGAAACTATATCACGTTAGGACTACTACCCCATACCCACTCCCGAATGAGGAGGACTGGAATCAGGCTAGATGGAGGTACTTAAAATTTACTCAGTATTTCTTGCTGGTGTTAACGGAGGGAGGTGTTTAATTTAGGCACACTGGATTAGACTTTAAAGATACCTATAGTCCCTACACAGAGAGAGAGGTGTCTGTGTTATGCAGAGAAGGTGTCCCTTAGCAGGTTTTCATGATGAATACCATCTTCTGTGACTGTGTATGTTCTTTAGATATGTGTGTGTCAGGCAGACCAAGTCAGCCTTCCTATGAACAAGTGCTTCAAAATTTAGGTAAGACAATGGCTAAGTTAGGCACGTAAAATGGCTAGGCACTTAAGTAAAATGCTTGTTACCTAAGTAACAGATTAAGTTATTGGGTTGCATAGTTGCTGGGATGCAATTAAATCAGACCAAGATCAAGAGGATGCAGACACCACAAAGAGCACATCTGTAGTACTAAATGCAGTGAACCCCGCTATTTTTCAGTCATCTGTCAATGGAATATGAAGCATTGTTAGAGTGGAAGAAAACTGCAAAGATCCTCAGTGTTTTGTAATTGGGATAAAAGGAACAAAAATATAATGGAAAATAGGAAGTTATAAGTAGATATGCAGAAAGGGCTAGAAATAACAGTTTAAATGTCCCAAGGCTAGTTTATCACAGGAAGAGGACTAAAAACCAATGTAACTTGAGTAGCATTTATAATCACACAATAAAAAAGTTCAAAGAGGAAGTTTTTTAAACAAAAAGTAATTTGTGTGTGCAGTCACTCCGTCTAGGAGGTTATAGGGGTTACGCAAGGAGGATCACATTCAACAAACACAGATTATATGATCTTTGAGAAACAGGTGACTACTCTGGTAGAAGACCTGAACTCTGAAATGCTATTTATGTTATAGTGCATTAAATGATCAACAAGGAAGTGGTACTCAACTTTGAAAAGTTTAACTTCCTTCACTGATGAAGGATTTTGTTTATTGTTTGATTTTTTTCAATGTGAGAACACTTCCAACACTGGCCATGAAAACTGTTGTTTTTGATTGTGTTGGGGAGCTTGTTTTCCCATTTACCCAGCCTTGTAGCATACAATGGAGCATAGCAGTGGAGAATTTAAGAGCAATTAATAATTTATAATAATAACAACACACAACAGCGTTAAGAATGTGGTTGTATTTTCATTATTTAAATAGCCTTGAAACATATCTTAATTGTACACAATCAAAACCTTACTGAATATTACAAAATTATGAAGCATTGCTTTATTTGTGATTTTTGTACTGATAACTAACAGGTAGGATAAAATTGCTGTTTTTAAACTATATTTGTCTGCCTTAGAAAAAGAGTGTAACATGCAGAAGAGAGAAAAAAATGAAAATCAAAACAACACATTTGTATCAATTCTGTAACTGTTATGCATGTACATGTGACACTTTCAGGCAAATAATAGTTGTTTGCAGTTTCACAGGTTTTGTAAGTGTCGTCCCCCTTGGTCATTATAGCCTAAGCAGCATTTTAGCTTGAAAACATGCATTTTGAGAACAGCATCTAATCATGGTGTAGAATTAGAATATATGACTAAATGACATGAGTTATACAATCTGACCTACAGAAATCTGCAGGGTAGTGTAATAATTTGCATTTTTTATTTTTGCACAGTGTTTATGGCTGTCCTTTGGCAAAAAAACGAAAAACACAAGATAAGCAACCCCAAGAACCAGCCCCCAAAAGAAAACCCTTTGTGGTTAAAGCAGACAACTCTTCAGTAGATGAGTGCTATGAAACTGATGGAACAGAGGAGATGGATGAAAAGGAAGAGGAAGAAGAGGAAGAGGATGAAGAAGAGGAGGAATATTCTGATGATAATGAGGAGCAAGGTGATGAGGAGGAGGATGATGAGGAGATAGATCGAGAAGAAGAAGAGGAGATTGAAGAGGAAGAAGAGGAGGATGAAGAGGAAGGTGAAGATGTGGAGGATGAAGAGGAGGAGGAAGAAGAGGAGGAGGAAGAAGAGGAGGAGGAGGAAGAACGTGGTAATAATCAGAGTATTAGTAAAAAGTAAACAATGTGTGTTTTCTGGGCTAATCTTCTAGTGTGGTGTGTGAGGAGTTAACTGCGCGGCTCTCATTAAAGCTAATGGAAGTCATGCAGTTAAATCTCTCTGGTCCGCACTGAAAATATACCCCACTGTGTTCTCTTAACATTTATTTAATAAGTCTGTCTTCCAAATATTTTTAATACACCAGTACTCACATTTCAAACAAGGAGGGTGGAGGTGTGTTTGTGCTAAAAATGCTTGCATAAAATATAATCCTAGTAGTGTATTAATGCATGCAGTTACCAGCAGAGTATTCACGAAGGTACAAGCAAAGCATCAGCTACAGCTGATCATTTGCAAGGGTATTTGTTGGATGTGCTTATATAATGTCAATGGTTGCCCACATAAATGCTGTCACAAGTTTGCAGATAATTTTTGTGAGCAAAAGTGGGCCTCTTCCGTTCGAAAATTTTGCCCCATACTTTGCCCTGCCCCAAGAAACTATTCAGAATGAACTACTGTAGTATACTTTGGTTCTTTGAGACTTGAATGCTGTGTACTTTAGTTGATTCTATTAAAAATATAGACAGTGAGAGGTTTACATAGATAAAGTCCTTCTAAAATTCATATATTTTGGTTATCATACAATGGCATAAATGCCATTTAGACATACAGGTCACTAGTAGTAACCAAATTAATGTAGTAGCAATGTGATTAACCTATTCACCTTTCTCTTTTTTTGGGATATTTGACTCTATATAACCAGTATTTTCAAAATAAGTAATCAGTGTCCATTTACTCAAGAATCCATATGCTGATGACAGACATCATAATGCACTGGGGTGAAATGAAAGAATCATGCAAAAATTAATGAGCTATCTAAAAAGTATTTTGTTCCCATTTCCAGGGAACACGTTTTTGGTTGGGTAGATTCACCTTTCTAACCAATAAAAATATAAGAAAAGCTTTCAGCACTCCTCAGTTGGATTCCTCTTAGGAACCAGGTATGAAAGTTGTATGACTTTTGTTTCAGCATTCTGTAAGGTCAGATCTTAAATCTCATAGAAAGACTTTGGAAGTATTCTTTCCATTTGGGCGAGATGGTGGCCAGCTGGGTGGCTATAAGCATTTTCTCAGATATCTGAATCTGTAGCATTTCCTCGATTGCTTAAATTCACCAACAAAATTGGTAGAGCATAAATGGCCAATCGTAAAAGTTACATGAGTTTGATGCAACAGGGAAACCATTTCCTTTTGCAGGGAGCTCTGCTGTTCAGAACCTGGAAGAGAAGTTGCATTAGATCAGGCTGATGTGCAACTGCTATTGCTAACCTGATGGGCAAGCGCAGGATGTCTAGCAGTTTCTATAAGAGATAATGATGACTGAGTTTGTTGGTGCTTAGGTTATGGTGCAACTGCTGCTATGATTTCAGCTGACATGAAAAATTTTGAATCTACACTATCAAAAATGATAAAAGTTAAAAAAAAACCTAAGCAAAACTCAAGAGCTCAAGAAAATTGCTTCTGGCAAGCCAGCAGGCTTGATACTCTGTACTTTTACTATCATAAAGAAACACAGTGGTTTACTTGTTCCAACACATGCAGTTAGCGGTCCTAATCAATCTACAGAGGCTGACATTGCTTTTTGACTGCTTTCCTTCCATATATAGTAGGCTGTGGTTAAGAACTGCAAAAATTTTACAGAAGTAACCTGTATTAGCTGCTCTGCATATTACATGGCATTAAAACTTACACAGGTCAAGTTTGTCTTAGGATCCCATGTTATTCCAGTAGTAATAAGTATGTACATTAATAAATATATATATGTTCTACGTCAAATAGTAGTCATTAAGAAAAAATCCTCATAAAATGGGAAAAGTGATAATAGAATTTGTAAGAAAAATATTTCATGATCTTTTGAGAACCAACTAAGTAATCACTGTGCAACAATCCCAGTTAGAGAACTGCTGATTTACAAGAAAGAGTTACCGGTAATTAATGAGGAGGGTAGTGTGGAGTTCCTTATGTCTATGCCAAGGAGTGGAGAGTGATAACAGTTTGTTCTTGGATAGGTCTAGAAGCTAATCAATAAATCAGATTTTTTTTTTTTAGATAGTTTATTTCCTATTGATTTTGATAGGGATCCTGGTGTTTCACTTTCTTCCACTCATAAAATAAGCAGCTCTGGTGGAATTTGGACTGTTGATTTTCCAGGGAAACAAAGTGCAATCAAAGTTAAATTAAAACTACAGGGTCTGAATATGGCACTTGCCTTTATCTCTGAATTTAGTTGTCTCAATCACTGGCTTCTCACTACAATGTAGATACTGTAGTAAACCACCATCCACCTTTCAAGGCACCTTAGCAGGAAGTGTGAATGTGTCTTAGTGTTCTTATCCCTAGAAACAAAATGCAGGATTAGCCACTGGACACCAGGATGCCTGCACAGTTCTCATAAAAGTTTCTGTCACTTGTGCTGTAGATTATAGCAGTTCAGAAAATTTCCATAAGTAACTATAGTCTAGGTGGACAAAACAGTTAAAATAAGTATCAGTGATAGAAGAATTCCATCAGCAAGTATAGGACTACAGAGCCAGCAATTAGATGGGGGGGAGGGAAGAGAGAAGCAAGGTAAGGTATTTTACCATTTCTTAGACCAAATTCAGTTTTCTGTTAGAAAAGAGTAAATCCTGGGAAACTCAAGTACCTCACTGGCGTCTCATTGCGCATACTTTTTGTTAAAAGAAAGTGAATTTTAGATGGGATTCTCAGCGGATATAGATAATATACAGGTGATATAGGTACGCAGCTCTTACTGAAAATACTTGGACATTCACTGAAAGCATCTCAGCCTTTTTGAAAATCATATCTTTCTAGCCTCATCATTGATAAACTGAAGGACTTGGAAAATACACATGCATCCTAAAGAAACACTCTTACAAATCTCAAAATACCCATTTAAAATAAATAAAAAAACCCTAAACTTTTTTAGATGAGTTCCAAATTCTGTGCTCATATTTCTGTACACAATCCATTGAACCAAAATTAATGCTTAAAATTCCCCAGCAATGGCCAACATATCCTCTTTAAATTTCCATTAAATGTACTGAATCTCTTTGAAGAACAGATATCCATGTTCAGCACCACCACTAAAGGAAAGATGAATCTTTCCAATTTCCCTTATATCCCAGAAAGAAAGGTCAGATAGATGACCTGTGTTATGATAACCTAACCTGCAAATTGCAATACAAATGGGAATGAGCAAGAGAAAAGGCTGCTTTTGGAGTGTCCCTTCTCTGTGATGGCAACTGGCAAGAACCTTTGGATTGAAACCTGAAGGGTGCATTTGATTTGCAAGGCAAACTGAAGTGCTTTCACCTGAGAAGAGCTCGCTTCAGATATTTGGGTCCCAAAGACTGTTTCACAAAGCTTTTCTATTATAGAAAGAAATCTCCACTGGAGGAGCTCCCGGAACAGATGTTCCAAGGCACCATTTAGCCCATTTCACATGGAGACATTCAAGATGGCTTGTACTCCAGGTATTTCATAATCTGCCAGGGGCAGGAGGAGTCAGGCTGATTCTAGACCTAAGGACATTTGATACATCAATCAAATCCATTTCACAGATGATGCTACAAAAACTATTGCCGTTTCCCAAGAGGTGAATTATTAGGATGTATAAATCTTTTAGACGCTCCCTTATGTTTTCTATAAACTGAAAGTAGCTGGCATGTACAATATAACATGTGGTACTGCACCTAATTTTTCAGGTGGAATATGCTGCAAAAATAGCTGTAAAACATAGATAGCAGTGTATGTTCAAAGGATACATAATACACTTTTTAAAAACAAATAAAAGCCAGCACATGGACATAGAGATAGATGTTCTACCTGTTTTCACACTTCTTTAAATTGTAGGATTGGTTTTAAAAATCTGCTAATATGTTTCGGTGTTCTCCTTCACTTCCATGAACTTGACACAGACACATAGATTCTTGTAATTTGAAATCCACCTATCAGGTTTATTAATTTTGTTAGTGCCCTGCACTAGCTTCCTGATCCCCGCTTCGGATTGCTTCTGAAGCACTTATGTCCTCTAAGCAAGAGGAGATGCAAACACCAATCTAAAGATGAAAGAAGCACATGCACTGAGGAAACTGGGGTGGCATACAGCTTTCCATCTGTGCTTGCCTCTGAAGACACTCTACATCTTAATAAAATCAAGATGACAGATCTATATTAGCAAGGTCGCCTGTCCAGCCTGCTGACCACTAATCATATTAATTTATTTAAACTATTAGCAGGAAAGTGATCATCTATTTGGTGAACACAGTAGGTGTTCAGTATTAATCAGAGCAGAGAGCTAGATTCACGTGTACCTTACAGGCAAAACACCTAATAGAAGAAAATTATAGCTTTAAATTAAGAGGCCAGAAAGCATAATTTCACTGCTTAGGATAATGTATATGGAAAGAAGTGCATTTTCCAGGGCCAAATAAATACCTGACAGTTTCACAAGGCAAAGCAGATCTTAACTCTTTCCTAATAAATTCTATTACTGTATTTTTTCACCTCTTTCATAAAAGAAGATACCCTGCGCTTGGGATATCTTGCCAATAACAATATGAAGAACAGAAAAAGATAAATAGAGTTGCAGCTAGAAGACATTTATCCTGGCCATTGTGTTGGTTTCCTCTGGATAAGAAGTTAGAGTTGTCTTTCTGGTCTAGTTACAAAGTGCTCGAGCCTGGGAATGGTTGGGTCAAGCCACAGCATAAGAACTTTTATTTATATCTTCTTTCTGCATTGAAGATGCAAGCATGGATTGCAACATGTTCTGCTGTTTAGCTGTTTATATTATTTCATATAGAGACATTCAGACTAAACATTTTCTCTGAAAATTTTTGTTGGAAATAATGCGATTAAAAGATTTGGAACAAGTAGTTCAAAGCTAGAAACCTCAAGGTTGTGGAGTAGGGTGGGGAAACAGCTAGCCAGTAAATACCCTCTGGATACCTCTAGTTCTTGTGGAAGAAGTTCAGATCTATTTATTACAGTTGTTACATGTTTGTGGTGGGTTGGTTGGTTGGTGGATTGCTTAAACGTGGCTGTGGTATTAGTTTAGCAAACTTTTGCTTGCTGCTGTGTTCCATGCTCAAGGTGTTTACTGTTTGCTGCTCATAGACAGTATAACTTGTTCAGAGCACTATCTAAACATTATTTTTTAATTCTCTGAAGTGAGATTGGGCCTGATACTGAGCTTGTTTACATCAGGACAAATCAAAAATAACTTTATGTCAATAGAGTTACATTTATGTGAGGTGGTGTTGATGTGTCATACCTAACTTTTCCTCCCCTTGAAGAACTACTTTAAAAGATTTCCTTCTATGTGAATGTTTAACTCAGAAGCTCAGCAAACCTTCCAGGCTGTGTCTAGAAACTTATGTGTGACTTTAAGCAGTTAGTAGCCCTTTTCACTTTAACTTCCATGTTTAAATTTAGGAATGTACTTAAGTATCTTTCTGATGTAGAGGTTTGCATATTTAACTCCTTTCCTACAAATAAAAGGCCTTAAATGACAATGTGAAATATCTGATCCTTCAAGAGCGAATGATTCAATTATAGCTTTATGCAGTGTAAAGAAATTATTCACCTTTGATGAGACAGATTATAGATCTCTGCAACTTTTGTTGACATAAGCAGAAATTCTGTAGAGGACAAGGAGTTCAGGGTCTGAACTGGAGGCCTTAGGAAGAGCATCATGGAACACGTTCAGCACCACTTCTGATTTTAATGACACTTCATCCTGAATCTATTTTACATGGCATGGAGTTGCTTCCTTATATTTTTAATTCACTAACCCTTTCCTTCAGTGTTAGCTGAAGATGAGATGTCGGGCCCATTGTAATTTCAAATTGTTTCAGGGCTTATGTGTGGCTGAACCCTTCTCTAGTCTTGCCAGAGCCGTAGGTCTGGAAAGGAATCGTATATCTCAGCAGTGCTGCTTTGGCTTCTTGCAGATTGCAGTCCTCAAGAAGAGGCTGCATAGAGGTTGCCTTTTCTGTGTTTCTATTGCATCCTTCTGTCTGCAGATAAATGCTGAGTGGATCCTTGATTTTGCCTCTTTCATTTGTTGTCTGGCAAGATCATATAGTAAAATGAATTCTTTCTGGAATAAGATGGATTGGAGAAGAAATTCAGAGCAAAAGTGCTGTAGCCTTAGAACTGTATTCCTGTTCTCACTCAGATTCTCTGTAACCAGTTCATTACCAATTATCTCCTCTTTTTGCAACAACTCTGCCAAGAAGCTGGTTGCTTATGTGTTATAGTGCCTTAAAGAACCAATAGTGAACTCAATTATATAGCAGCTCTTTGCATTCATATTTGCCAACGTAATGACCTGATGTTGTTGCAGAAAGTCTCACATCTGGGATATGGCACTTTTGGAAACATATTCACAGGTTGTGCAAAACTGAACTCTTCATGTTCTCTTTGAATTCCTTTGCCTTTCACAGCACTACTTCAAAGATTGCATTTGTCCACACTGTACTGCAGCTTACACAGAGTCCACAGACTCTGTATGAATCCTTCTCAACGCTACAGATACAATGTTTCTTAAAAATAAGTTTTGCTTGGTCAGTGTTAATAGAGTTAATTTTCCACTATTACAGTTCCTCCAGGAGATAATGAAATGAAATAAAATTCCAGACTGGATTGATCATTTCTTCTGACCCATATCTATTCTCATGGATCAAATTTGCAGTCCTGGCAAATGCCTCAAGTCACAGAAATTTTGTTTAACCAAAATGCATAAACACCACCACTAACAAAGCATTCTTTTGAAACAAAAGCATTGATGTATAATGAACATATATGTAATTCTGAATATTTTTTATCATGGAAGCATTTCCTCCTCATTTTACAGGTCTTGGAACAATTCAGTTTTGTTCTTTTGTCACCTGTATCACATATGACATAGTCCTTTTATACCATAAGAGATACTTTCCCTTCTGTGAATTAATGTATTTTACGGGTATTTTTTTAGAGCAAACTGTGGGAGCTACAATTAGTGAGCTGGACAGCAAAAAAGGCCAAGTCATTTAGCAGAAGACAAAGAGGACTAATGCTAGGAAAGAAACCACCTCAAGGAGTTTGGTAAAAGGTGTTAAATAGTAATTAGGAAAGGCCACTGATGTGGTTATGGACTCAAGCTGGTCTTAGTCACTGTTGTTGAAATCCTCAGAATTATTTGGCACATAAAGGCTTCATGCAGAAAGTGCTGAAAATAGTCAGTCGCTAACATTAAGCATGTCAAGTATCCATAACACCACAGTTGGAGTTTTTTTATGTTTTTTTCCAGGAAATCCATGGCAGATATTATATGTTCTGTGCAGTAAATAGTACCATTTTAGCAAAAATTTGCAGTGGCTTTATAGGAGAAAGTTTTGCCAGTTAACAGGACTGACAGCTCAAGACTTAATGGGGATTTATTAGGTGAACTCATCAATCTGATAGTTCTGTCATCCCAAAAGCTTAATTTTGCAGGCTCTACTATTAATAGGAACCGTAAGTAATAGTCTTGCTCTGACACTAAAGGAACTCCACAGAAGAAATGAATTCACAATTACAAAACCAAACAAAGTAAGCAGGCATTTTCTTCCTTGTATTCTGTAGACATGGATTACTGACAGTGACTAGGGAAAGGTCTGTGTGGCATGAATACTTCCAGTCACCTAACACAGCAGTGTTTGCAAAGCTGCACAGGCCCACATCAGGCTAGGGTTATGTCTTTACATTTTCCAAAGCGTATGTGGTGAGATTCCTTACTTACCATATACACTTCTAAGGCATGCTATGCAACTGCTTTTTTTCTGGTTTCTATTGTATCAAATCTATTGTTTTACCAACTGCCTCAACTTATCGTAGAAGTTCTATATAAACACGATGCATCTGCTAAACAGTTTCTTGGACACCCTGTAAAGCACTGGACTGAAGTCTTTACAGAATAACCCTTAGCTGTCTTTTTATCATCTGCAATAATTAAAACGTCATTCAAATTTAAAGGCTGGCATCCAACGGAAATTTAAAAATTGTTTCTATTGCAATATGTTGAATAAAACTTTGCCCTCTGATCATTAGGCATGAAATATATTTTTAAAAGTAACAGTAGAAATACAGAATAACAGATAATTATTACTAGACTGTTAAGAATAGGGCTAGAGTTGAACTTACAAAAAGTATACTAGTGTTTATATTAGAGTTTGTTTATTATCTAATGAGAGCCATCTGTGGATGTCCTTCTCTGAAAATACAGCCAGAAAGGGCAAGTTTTAAGTGAATAGAAACTGGAATCCTTTCTTGGGAGCCAAGGATCCTCCTATGTTTGATGGAGTGAGATAAATGTTTTGGAATAGAATGAAGTGGAAATTCTGCCCCTATCTGTAACTCAGGTACCTGAGTTGAGTGTGAGAGGTGACTCAGGAGTTCAGTGCCACATTTCCTTCTTCCCCACACAGAAGGTTAGCAGCTAGACTGGAGACTGCTTTGCATAACCGAGGATCTTACACATTCTGCTGAAGCTCTGTCACACCCTAGAAAAAAAATTCAAGAACTGCAGTAGGACAAAGGGGGTCATTCTTCTGGGAAAGTGGGACATGCTGGGTTCCTGTCTTTGCTCCAAGGACACTCTAACTATCTTATGAATTGACTGCTTTACATTAGGTTACAAAATCGGTCCTGGGAGCAGGGATCAGACACTACATTTCTCTCTTTTAGGCAAGTGCCCTTGTATGATATGTACAATAAAGACAGTTGTATTTTTGCATGATCCAAATAGTAGGAAAAAAAAAGTATAGGTCTTATGCTACTCTTGTGTTTTCTGATTCCTAGTGGAGCTTGCGTCCAGTCTAGCTTTTATTGTGGTGACTAGCAAACTTTTTTTGGAGATGTGGCTCTCCCACTCAGACTGGGAGAGCATTTACTCTTAGTCTTCCAATTCTTTAGCAAGTGACCTACTAAACAAGGTATTTTACCTGGGAGATGGATGGGCAGGGGTGAGCAGCGGAAATGAAGGACAAAACAGGCAGTTCTTCCCTTGGCTATAAATTAAAGCAAGGCAGTCAAAGCAACAGTTTATGGGAAGCCTTTTTCTTTCAGGTGTGTATTAGAGCGTACCTGTTGGATTGGGTCACTCTGGGAACTTATGTATGAAAACACCCAATGTTTAGAATCCTTTAAGGCTTAAATGGCAGATAGGTGGAGAGCTTCTTAAGGCTGGAGCTGTTTTGGTACACATAGAAGCAGAGCCTTGAACAGTTGATCAGTGCTAGAGCATAGATGTCTCCCAGCTTTAAGCCACAAATGAGCACAGGTGTGGTTGTATCACCAAAAGAAATAGAAATGTGACTTTTCCTTTCTATACAACATGCCACATGAGAAGTCCAATCTGAAAATGATGTAGAAATTGCTGCTGCTATTCGTAAGATTTTTTTAAGTGATTCATGTTGAAATGCCCATTAAAGATAAGTATGATTTTAAAACGGATTTGATTCAATGGCTGGAGGGTCTTCTGACACAGAAATGGAAAGAATAAGTTCCAAAAGGGAGTACAGGACTTATGCAGGAAAAAAAAATGCAGAAAGACATAAAGAAATGATTAGGAGGTCAGCATGGGAGTACTGCAGAGAGCAGGTGAAATATGCTGTTAGGATTCTTTCCTGGGACCGCAGAATATGACAAAGATGTGAAAGCTGCACTCTAGAATCTGCATTATGCAGAATCTTTAAGATAACAATAAAAAGGCTTTAAGAAAGAAGGGTAATTTTACAGTATAGCTGTATGTATACAGCTATATATACCTGTATATATATAAATCAGGGCTAGACAAAATACCCACACCACAGGTGATGCAGCACAGTACAGTTCTTTTCTGTTGTTACATTTTCCCCTCCCTAATATGTGAGCATTTTGCTACAGTTCATGGTGTGATGTAACTTACTGTGTCTTTATACCATAATGATGGAATTTTACATTTATATTATTAAAAATAATAAAAATATTTATATATTTTCAAGGGCTGGAAGTGGCTAAAGACCCTGGGTTTGCCTACTTTGGAGAGAAGGAGGCTGAGGTGCAACCTCATTGCTCTCTACAGCTTCCTGAGGAGGGGAAGGGGAGAGGGAGCTGCTGATCTCTTCTCCCTGGTATCCAGAGACAGGGTGCATGGGAATGGTTCAAAGCTGCATCAGGGGAGGTTCAGACTGGACATTAGGATCATTTCTTTACGGAGGGGTTGGTCAAACACTGGAACAGGCTTCCTAGGGAGGTGGTTGATGCCCCAAGCCTGTCAGCGTTTAAGAGGAGTTTGGACCATGCCCTTAACAACATGCTTTAACTTTTGGTCAGCCCTGAATTGGTCAGGCAGTTGGACTAGATGGTCATTGTAGGTCCCTTCCAACTGAAATAGTCTATTCTATTCTGTTTTATTCTATATCATTGTCATTAGTAGAATCAGAACGAGACAGATGCAGAGCACTTTTAAAAACCCAACCATTAAGTGTTGACTCTCGGAGACATTTTATGATATGGAAACCCAGGATTATTAAACTTGACTTGATCTGTGGAAAAGATACAAACAGTGATGAGCCACATTTACTATTTAGAAATGTGTAACTAAAAGTAATAGCAAAGTATTCATAAAAGAAAGAATAACTGTCCTTTGGCAAATATGTGTTTTGCTTGAAATCTGCAAATTGCACATCACTGAGAAGACAGGCAGTATGGAAATAATGTACACAGTTTATCTGAGTTTTAGGAAAGGATCTGATGCAGTTCCATTTAATAAATTAATTTTGAAGTCATAGAACATAATACAGCACGAGATACAAAGGGACAGAGGGGAAAAGTTCATGTTGGATCAGTTAATTCCATTGGCTCTTAAGTAGCTCAGATACTTCAGTGTACAGAAATTTGTTAATGAGACTAGAGCCTAAAAATAATCATACAAAGTGCAATTGAAAGTGAACAATATGGTAGGGTGATTTCAGCATGAATCACCTGATGAATACTTGAAGAAAAAAATAAAAACAAAAAAAATTTCAGGCAGAAGTAGAGGTATTGACTTTATCTCATGTACATTACTTTTACCAGTGAACTCCAGCAAAACAAGTTCTGAGCTGAACCATCCTGAGACCAGACTCAGACTCAGGTTTTAGTTTTGCACAGTGTATGATTATCTCTGTATCTATGTGTGTGTGCGCGTCTATCTTGGAAAATTGGCTATTGTGGTTATTTGTTTGATTGATCCACTTTGTAGTTTGTTGTTTCTGTGAGCCAGCTGGAGTAATGGTTTCAGCAGAGATGTTGTGCACTGAGATTGTGCTGCTCTAGTCAATTTAGGCACCGTGAGGCTGGCTATGAAGCCACTGTCATCATAGCTGGCAAGTATATCTTTAGTTGGAAATATATACAAATATATGTAAACATGTAGGTGGTTACATTTGTCCAGCAAAAGTTTTCTTTTTATGAGACACCAGCTTTCATCATCTGAACACATATTCCATTGCAGATCTGAACAGCAGTGGGAAATCCCTCATAGAAAGGAGCTGACAATTTCTAAAACGGTGGCGCTGTGTGTTCTTTAGGTGGACAGCCTGTTGAAACAGCCTCGCTGGAAATATCTTTGCAGATGCAGTAGTGACAGAAGTTTTTTTGGATCTGTTACCATAAGCATACATTTCCTGCATTTAACAAGTCTCTGGTACTCTAATCTTCTTCTTAGACGTTTCCAATCTCATAGGCCATCTGTACACGTATTATAGATGGCAAATAAACAGAAGATAATAAAGAGTCTTTGTAGCTAGCTAAGAGCTAGCTGCACCATTGAGTCACCATTTTCTGGTTTTTGAGGTCCACTGTATATGTGTTCTTGACTGACTGGAGTAGTATGGTTAAAAGAATAGGTTCCCATTTGCCTTGCTTGTTCCTTCTGAAGCTACAGTTAACAGTGTGCTTTCTGTCAATCCCAATTTACAGATGCTCCTGCCTTGTTCCCCGTCTCTTCAATCACAGTAATCGAAGACTACATCTATGTGAGTGAACAAAACAGACCATAGTCCACTCATTTAATGCCGAGTTCAGCGGTTGCGTGACTTGAGTGCATACAGCTAAGCTTTTACCTTCCAAAATAGGATCACCACATTCAAACTCCTTCTTAGGAATGGTCCCTAACCAGCACCTCTGCACTGTGCCTGGACATTGCTGGAAGGATGCTAAGCCACTCAAGTCAAAATCATGCCAGGGCTTCACTAAGCATTTAGCAGTATCACATGCCACTGCTTGGTCTGGTGTTCTGTCCCTATTTAGTTTGTACTAAGAGGCAAAGCACCCTTTGTATTTACTTTTTCCTTATTCTATGGAGTATTACTCAGCCTTCCTTGTCACGAAAAGATGGGGAATGAGAGAAATGTAGATTAAGGAGCTGGATGAGGGGATAAGGAAAAAAGGAACAAATACCCTAATGAAAAGCTTTACATTTCAAATGAAGTAACGTCTGGCACTTGTGCACATAGAAGTATTTGTCCTTCCAGATCCCCTGGCTCTGAACTCATTGAGGCTATAGAAAGAGAGAAGGGAAGAAGAAATTTCAAGAATACTACTTTTAGCAGTTCTCTCATCCTCTAGAATGGTAGTGATGTGTGCTTCTGTCCCCTCTGCCAGTCAGGTCAGATTATTATGAAAGCACAAACAGGCTTCCTTTGATAATCAAACATAACTAAAAATAAGTAATTAAACTTGTAACAGAGATCAGACTCATCCAATAAGATATAACTCTCTTCATGTAACTTATGCAATCACAAGCATCTATCCCATCCAAAGCATCCATACTACCCCATCCATACAGATCTTTCCCTATGTAACTGTCTGCAACCTAAAAATACCTCCTTTTGGATAGCTCCTTCATTCCTTCCTCCCCACAATTCCTACTGTGTCATACTAAAGATATTGTTGAACTTCAGCAAGGAGCAATTTGAAAGTTCTGAGTAAAAGCAATTGGGATAGGATTCATCCCGTCAATTTCATTTATAACCAATCAAGAGAAATAGTCACTTTTAGGGAATAATTCAGCCAATCTACTTTAGATACCTAGCTTAGGATGAGATAAATCACATCCCAGGATGCATGGTTTTGTCCATTGCCTATAAATGGAGTCTAGATGTCTAGTTCATATGGAGACATGTTCAATATAGACATCAGCATTGAGTCAGAGATCTGAACTGAAACAAAACGAGTGAAAAGTGATTATGTACCCCCTAAGTAACAGTTTACAACCTGTCTTTCTCAGAGATTTGTATGTGAGAAAAAAAATGTTGTCTTATGAACTGAAAATGTGTTCTTCAGGCTGCATCCTTCGCAAAGCAGTGATTGTGGAGAGGGGTATAGGTAGGGGTCACTCTCCTAAGCAGCCTTTGGAGTAGCCCCATGAGAAGCTCCATATCAAGAGCTGTCTGAGTGGGTGTTCTCCCATTGGTGCAGCTGGTCCTCTGCTCCCCTGCTGTCTTCCTGCTGTATCTCAGTATTTGGAGAATAGCTTTGGCTTCCTCATTGCCTGCTGCCCTGCTGAGCTGTGGAAACCTGAGAGAAAGCAAGAAACTACCATACTCCATTGAGTCATTATAAGGCTATGAGACAGACTATCTCCCTTCCATCATGTAGACTTCCTGGGGAGAAAAAGCAGGATGAAATTAATACCAGTCATCAGCTAAAGCCATCTCATTATCTGCCCAGACTAAAGTCAGGTTAAAACAGTTAAGGGCTGCCTGAACCTGATACTCAAAGCATGGACCAGATGGGGATGACTGGCTAAATTGTACTGCCCTTGCAAACCCAGCATATCCACTTCTGATCACAGATATTCTCAGCAAGTTCCTTCTCAAACCTGAACATATGCCTTCATACCAAATATTGTAGGTACTGCAAACCAAACAAGCAGGCTTCATACCAACCAGGACCTTATCTATTTAAAGGGATGCCTGTAGGTAACTGAAAGGTATTTTCTGCTCTCTCTGAGGTGGAAAAAAAAAAATCCCCAGCATATTCATTGCCTTTTGACTTTTTGGAAATAATGTTTGGCTGTCAGGATGAAAAGACTGGAGAGTGTAACCAAAAGGCTGTAGGAAGTGATTATTCCTCTTTATTCAGCACTTACACTATTGTATGTGGAGCACTAAAACTCCAGTTTTGGGCTCGTCAGTACGAGAAAGTATTGAAATACCGGAGTCCAGGGGTGAACAACCAAGATGATTAAAGAGCTGGAGCACATGATGTACAAAGAGAGAATGAGAAAAAAAGGTTTGTTCACTGTGAGGAGGAGAAGGCTAAGGGGAGATCTGATTCCTGTCTTCACCTATTTATCATAGAATCATAGACTAGTTTGGGTTGAAGGGACCTTTAAAGGTCATCCAGTCCAACCCCCCTGAAGTGAGCAGGGATGTCTTCAACTAGATCAGGTTGCTCAGAGCCCCATCCAACCTGACCTTGAATGTTGCCAGGGATGGGACATCTACCACTTCTCTGGGCAACCTGTTCCAGTGCTTCACCACCCTCATTGCAAAGAATTCCTTCTTTATATCTAGTCTAAACCTACCCTCTTTTAGTTAAAAACCATTGTCCCTTGTCCTGTCACAACAGACCCTGCTAAAAAAGTCTGTCCCCATCTTTCTTATAAGCCCGCTTTAAGTACTGAAAGGCTGCAATAATGTCTTCGTGCAGCCTTCTCTTCTCCAGGCTGAACAACCCCAACTCTTTCAATGTGGCCTCACAGGAGAGGTGCTCCAGCCCTTGGATCATTTTTGTGGCCCTCCTCTGGACCCGCTCCAACAGGTCCATGTCCTTCTTGTGCTGAGGGCTCCAGAGCTGGACGCAGTACTCCAGGTGGGGTCTCACCAGAGCAGAGAGGCAGAATCACCTCCCTCGACCTGCTGGCCACGCTTCTTTTGATGCAGCCCAGGATACGGTTGTCCTTCTGGGCTGTGAGCACATTGCCAGCTCATGTCCAGCTTTTCATCCACCAGTACCCCCAAGTCCTTCTCCGCAGGGCTGCTCTCAATCCCTTCGTCCCCCAGACTGCATTGATATGGGGGGGTTGCCTGACCCAGGTGCAGGACCTTGCACTTGGCCTTGCTGAACCTCATGAGGTTCACATAGGCCCACTTCTCGAGCTTGTCCAGGTCCCTCTGGATGGCATCCCATTACGTGGAGGGTAGAGAGAAAATGGAGGTGTGCAGTGACAGAATAAGAAGCAATAGACAAGTTTTAACAAAAGAAATTCCATGTAGAAATAAGGAATTTTTCACCATGAGGGTGGTTAAATACTGGAACAGATTTCCCAGAGATGCTGTGGTATCTCCGTCCTGGAAGATATTCAAAACTGGACTGACAGGACAGGGCCCTGAGAATGTGCTTTACTGGCCCTTTTTTTTGAGCAAGGGTTGGACCAGATAGCCTCTAGAGGCCCCTTCCAACCTCAGCTACTCCATGATTCCATGGCACCAGTGCAATGTAAGAGTGCATGTGAGATGCTCTATGATCAAAGAAAGGCAAGCAGCACCTTGTGGTAAAAAGACAAAAATCTTAAACAGAGCATATCAGCTTGAGTCAGAGCCTAGATAATTTTTATGAAGCTGTTGCAGTCTGTCACTTGAAGCAAAATTACCAGTCATGATCTTGCCAGAGGAGCTGTCAGATATCTTCAGATCCTTTTCCAAAACTGTACTGATACAGGTAGCTCATAGGGACTTAGGCTAGGAAAACATGGACAAATAATAAATGACATAATTTTATAAATACGTTGCATCCCCATTCTTCTGGATTATCTGATGCTCTCTCTCTCTCTCTCTCAATTCCTGCCTGATTCTATGATATTAATAGGAATAACCCAAGTAAGAACATCTATATTCTACCAATACTTTATGTGAACATTTGTAGATTAGGATGCTATTCATGCAGGTCTGACATAGGCAGAGGCATAATAGCAGGTCGTAAGGATTGCATAAGCAAAGAAAAAAGGGTATTTCAGGGCATTGATTATATACAAACACCTGTGCATTTAGATGAGAATACACTGATTTGTACAGAAAACTAAATCTTCAAAAATGCTGCTATGCCAAAATAATTTATTAATATTTGTTGTTTCTAAATAAAATGTATTTTAATAGCAAAAAGAAGAAAAAACAAGGAATGCTTTTATATGTCAGTAATCACTCCACAACAGGAAAGAAATTCAGACCCATGAGGATGCCTTTTAGTCCTTAGGGAAAAAAAAAAAGAAAAACAAATAGTATTTAATTTTCCAGTGAGCAAAACCAGATAAAAAGTGGAACCCATAGAAAATGAAAAGATCAAAATGTAACAGAAAAAAAAAAAAAAAGACACAGTAAGCCAGCAAATTATGTGCAATATTTAAAAATCTGTATGGGTTTGCTCTGTGGTTCTCACTCCTACTTTATAATACTGAACCCTACTGTGATGTGCTGTGTTCTTTAGCTCAGACCTTCCTTGCCATGCTTAATGACTTCTACTCTTCATTTATTTTACTTTGAGCATTGGTTATTAGTTGAATACTATAATTATTGTACAAAAGTCTAAACAGTAAATCCCAGTATTACAACTATTATAAGTAGATGTAGCAAGCTGAGGGGGAGGAGTGAAAAAAGATTAGATATAATGGAATAATTAGAATGCATCAAGTAAACAAGTGAACAGTTATCTTTTTCTTTTGACTTTCATTAGGTAATATAAGGCCCATAAAGGAATCAACTACTGTAAAAACAACTTGTTGGGTATTTACTTAAAGTACATATAGCGTAAAAGAACTTCAGGAACCATTGCAGAAATGAAGAAAGAATTGTATATGGTCAACTTCAGTGTTCAGTGCATCCCTGAAATAGGCATATTCAAAGGCTTGGGCTCTGATCCAAATCCCATGTCAATAGGATTGTTCAGAATTTTAGAGACCTTCCTAGGCCCTCAGAGAGTTACATGTATGCTCTATTTCTTCAGTGTGGAGTGGAGAAGTTGATGAGAGCTCACTAAGTTTTTCCACCTCTTCAGTTTCCTTACTCGTAAGATTTTCCCAGAGGAGAAGGCAATGTACAAACAACCCTTCACTCCATATGATGCTGTAACTTTCTAAGATTTGGGATTCATTTCTGCCAACGTTGTCTTGCTAGATATTTCTCATAGGCCAGCCATCATAGATTGTAATGTGGAGATGTATGCATGTACCTCACTTTACAGCTTAGAGGGAGAAAAATGGTGTAGTATCATATGCTGAGCACTTAGGAACTGACAAGTGGCAGTAGAAAGAGCAGTAAAGTGTTTTAAAACAGGCAATGCTGCCTGGATAATGAAACCATCCATCTGGGCAGGAAGCCTATATGACCACATATAGGTTCAGCTTGTTAGCCATCATGTTTTCCTGTGCTTGGGAGAAAGTGAGTAATTTGATACATGGACCACAGATTTGGAAAGTCTTGTTTCTGAAGTCTTTGGCCTTTGGTAGGAATGTAGCTGCTATTACTGAAGTATCATTGCCTCTCTCTGCAGAATCTCTCAAACTAAATGCTGTATATTTTCCTTTTCAAAAAGAAGGTGCTGTTTTGCATGACTCCCTACACTAAAAACAGCAAGCCATTTCTTCTGCCAAAAAGTTGTTTAAATATGGATGTGATAGGAACAAAGGGAGGAAACAATCAAGGACGTAGAGGCTGTAGTCCTTATTCTCCAGTGACTCCTGGTATGACATGGAAAGAGTCACTCAACTTCTCTGTGTCTCAATTTCCCATCTGTAAAATGGGGTTAAAATACCTACCTCACAGGGGTGTTGTGAGGCTTTTAAAAATAATGTTTGTAAAGTGCTTTGAGATCCTTGGATGAAAGGTGCAATAAGAAATCAAATTATTCACTTCTTTTAGTTCAATACAAAAGTGCACTTCTGTTGAGATGGCTAAAGGCTTCCAGCTCTTCATAGCTATTCCACATACTCTTTGCTATAGTTTCCCTCCTGTCATTTGTTATATCTGCTGGGAGTTAAAAAGAACAAATTCTGCAATCAAGAATACCTAAATTGTTATAGTATTGTGCAGATGAGGGCTAAAATAATCTGATATTCTTTTTAAACTGTGTTGCATATTGCTTGTCCGTGCAACCCTAAAGCTAACAGAAAAAGGATATAAGATGACTTTGTCTGCTCTTCACCTAAACTGGCTAACCTGTGTCTTTTTGAGACAAACTCAACCTCTTTGCCAAATAAAAAACTGCAATTTAGGTCAATAGCTACAAAACTTATGTAAGGGGTAGAGTAGGTGTTTTAGTCCTATATGCTTTGCAGTCATTTAACAAACAGCCATTAAACGGCACAGTGTAAAGGTAGTTACCAAGTTAAAGGCTAAATCTTAGGAATCGTAGAAATGTGAAATGAAAGCAAGATCAGACTTTACAGAGCTGAATCAAAGAAAAGGCACATAGGTTCACGTAGAGCTTCTAGGCTAACATACTTTCCAGAAGACCCTTAACTAATACACAAACTAATTCAGTAGTTAAAATTTCAGTTTGATAAACAGGTGACACAGGTGCTCCACTAGAGCGGGCCCAGCATCCAACAGACATAGTATACATAAATATCCTTTTCATTAAAATTTACTGCTGCATGGAGGTAAGAAACATGAGCATAATAGTTGTTAAAGAAAGTAGATGCAAGAAAAGGCCAAAAATTAAAAGAGGAGGAATGAAACTTGATTAAAATATTTTGTTTTCCTGCCTCTCTCATCCAGGATTCATGCTTTACATTTTCTTCTCCTCCACCACCTTTTTTTCTTCTTCTTTTTAGGATTGAACGGGCAGGACAACTGAAAAGGATATAACCAAACAAACAGAATAAAAAATGTTATAGTTACAGCTTTCACCCAGCTTCACCTACTCAAAAGGAATTTACATGTCTTCACTCATACAGTACGTGATTCATATTTTGACTTTTCACTGTTGTGGAGGCAAAGTATAACATATTCCTCCCATTCGTGATCATTTACATGACTCTCATTCATGTAAAAACAAACACAAACCCCCTTTTATAAAAAAATAAGCCCTGAAACTTTCCACATTTCAAAAGCTGGCCTAGAATAGTCACTGCATACCTGAACAGTTCTCTGGTTGGCTTGAGAAAATATGGGGTTTTCCTACTCTTTATTTCAGTATCCTGTTAGAGCTAGATTTGGACTGATTTCACCAGTGTTTGTAGATACCTCATTCTAAATTTGAAGGCACTGGCAATTTTGGGGCTATAACTCACTGCTTCTTTAATTACTTTGATGTTCCTTCTGCTACATCTGACTGCCCATCAGATGTAGGTACAAGATGCACCCCACAAAAGCAGCAGTTTCTACTGAACAGGCTTCTTGGCATCAGGTTTTATCATTACTATTTAAATTAATATGGGATTTGTTTGTACATTTCACTTTAGAAAATTATTATCAGTGTATTAAAACATTTGCTTTTCAAATTGCACAAACTAATTATCCAGTAATCCTTAACTGCCTACTTCTATGCAGTCATTCAAGATGGAAATTTTTCAGATAGGAAGTATAAGTGGCATCCCTTACTTTTACACTGAAAATCTGATACTCTGATACACTTAATTTTTGAGGGACTGAAACGTAAATATGAATTATGATTGTCTTGAGAACAAGAGCAACTAAAATAAAACCACCTTTGATGATAAATAGGTAACCCACTATTGACTTGGAATATCTTGTCTTGTAAAAATACCATACATCCTTCCCTATTAATTACCTTCCCACTGTATTCAAGTACATAAAATATATTATATAATATTTTGCCTTTAGAGCATTTTTTTTCCCTAGATGTAGCCTAGTCATCTACCAGTTCTGCTGCTTAACTACAGCCTACTATCATCCCAGGATCCCTAACCACTGTGTAGAAGGAATACTATCTTGTGGCTAAAATATTAATTATTGTGCTGTTGAGCTCTGTATTTAAACCTCTGATTTATTATCTTGACATAAAAATTATTTTTATCAAAAATGATTTCCTATCATCAAAATATCAGTATACAAGCCACCTACTACCTGAAATTTCCCACTTTGGTTTGTTTAACCCAAATCATGAAAGTCACACTTTAGAAAATGCTACGTGTTTAGGTGTACCAGTGTTGAAAATACATCTGAGCTGAAAAGATGCTATCAGAAGTTGATGGACTAGCTCTTGAGCAGGTGTTAATTGTCCTAGCTCTACTGGTTTCTTTCAATTTGCACCAGCTGAAAGACTGGCCTAGCATGTCAATGTACTGACAGATTTAGGAACTTTCTTTTCCAGTTGTGATACAAAACGTTTAAATATTGCTTGAGTGGCCTATTATCAAAATATAATTTACAAGACGTTGATTAGTAAATAATGATGAATGTGTATGTGTTTTAAGAATGGGTCTAAGAATGACATAGCTTCTGAGTGGACATGAGATATCAGAAAATGCTCTCTGGATGATATTCATCTGACCAAATATGGATATCTTTAAGGTAGGCATCTAATCTGAGTCCCTTTGTTGTCAATGAAGAGAAACAGGCACTCCTAGTAGTTATTAATCTTATTCTATCTTAACCAGATCAGGTGGACTGTATCCTTAAAGTGTCTGCTTCTCTTACTGACTAAGGACAGGAACATCGCATAACTTACTCGGATATAGATGCCTGCCTTGCTCATGTCTAAAGTTAGGTGAGATGAATCTCACCTTCAGGGCCTCACATTGGCTCCGTCTTGTTAAGTTGTCCCTCTGTTATTCAACAGTTACTAAAACAAATGTGGTAACTCTGCACCATTATGTTACAATACACAGGACAGTGGATAACAGCCCTATCATACATGTATGATCATATAATTTGGGCTAGCATGTTTACTTAAAATTATATTGTGCATACAATTGCTTCTATCTTCCTTTCATGTAACAACTTTTTTAAAATTCTTACTTCTCCACAGTTTGCATAGTTAAACTGAGAGATTTTGATTTCTACTGATGGATCCACTAAGTAAAATGCCATTTTGATCTTTGCGTATAGTTATTGGTTATCTAGTGTTAATGGTGTGTATGGTGTTAAAAAAGTGACAATTTCCTGCCTGGTGTATATTCTTTCTCTTTTGGTGAATAGTGTTCATCAGTAAGAGAAAAATCCAATAGTACTCACTCCTTTGCCATCTACCATATTTACAGGAAATAGAGGAGTGAGAAAAGTCGGAAACCTAGGCAATTGTGTCATATTAGTAATATGATTGTAATAAACCCCATAAAATTGTAAATATAGAAGTGAAAGGAGAAACATAAGTATTTATGCCATAATATTTAGCAGTAGTAGTAATTAGCATTTTGATTGCCTTTTTCTTACCAGGCTGTGAAAGAAATTTATGTGAATAGCAAATAAACAAAAATAGCCTTATGGACTATAGAGAAATTCACTTCACATGGGCCTTAGTGTTATAGAATTGCTGTATGATTAACAATATTTGACATGCAGTTTGTTTTCTGTCCGTGCGATTGCAACAACAGTTCCAATTGTAGCCACTTTTTTCTTTTCTTTTCCTTTTTCTTTCTTTCTTTGTTTCTTTCTTTGTTTCTGTTTTTTATGCAGAAGACCATCAAATGAATTGTCACAATACTCGAATAATGCAAGACACAGAAAAAGACGATAACAATAATGATGAGTATGATAATTACGATGAACTGGTGGCCAAGTCATTGTTAAATCTTGGCAAAATTGCAGAGGATGCAGCATACAGAGCCAGGACAGAATCAGAAATGAACAGCAATACATCTAATAGTCTGGAAGATGATAGTGACAAAAATGAAAATATTGGTCGGAAAAGTGAGCTGAGTTTAGATTTAGACAGTGACGTTGTTAGGGAAACAGTGGACTCCCTTAAATTATTAGCACAAGGACATGGTGTAGTGCTTTCAGAAAACATTAATGACAGAAATTATGCAGACAATACTTCACAGCAAGATAATAGGAATATGAACTTTGTAATGCTAGGGAAGCCTGTGAACAATGGACTTACGGAAAAAATGGTGGAGGAGAGTGATGAAGAGGTGTGTCTCAGCAGTTTGGAGTGCTTAAGGAACCAGTGTTTTGATCTGGCTAGGAAACTCAGTGAGACAAACCCACAGGAAAGAAATCAACAGCAAAACATGAACACTCGTCAGCATGTCAGGCAAGAAGATGACTTCCAAGGAAGAACACCAGACCGGAATTACTCTGACATGATGAACCTAATGAGGCTTGAAGAACAGTTGAGCCCCAGATCTAGGACTTTTTCTAGCTGTGCAAAGGAGGATGGTTGTCATGAAAGAGACGATGATACCACCTCTATTACTTCAGATAGGTCTGAAGAAGTGTTTGATATGACAAAAGGTAACTTAACCCTACTTGAGAAAGCAATTGCTTTGGAAACTGAGAGAGCAAAAGCCATGAGAGAAAAAATGGCAGTGGAAGCTGGAAGGAGGGATAATATGAGATCATTTGAGGAACAGTCTCCAAGACACCTTTCTGGAGATGACAGGAAGCCTAAACCCAGTGACGGCCATGTCAAAAAGCCATATTATGGTAAAGGTAATATTTCTATATACCGTATGTTATGTCATGAGAAAGTGTGAGCTAACATGTTAAGTTTTTCATAGAATTCTGAAATTAAGTTATTAATTCCACAACATGGGAACTTTATTTAAATTGTAGTAGTATGGCATGATGGTAAAATAGCATCATGCTGTGGTTATAAAATTTAAAAAAAAAACATTCTGCAGTGTTAGAAATATGTACAGTATTTCAGTGACTATCATTTGGCGAAATGAAAAAAATAACTTTTCAGGGAAACAAAACAAATAAGAGATCATGTTGAAAGAGGCAAAGATTTTTCTCAAGTTTTTGATATATTTTATAGCAATAATTAAAAAACAATGAAGAGAATTATGTTGCAAACTGTATCGGAGAATGGGGTTTTGTGTAGCAGGTAGTCAATCAGCTATGAAGTGCACATTTTACAGATTGGATTGGGTAGGTGGCATCATGATTTATAAAATTATCATCAAATGACAGTTATTGATGAAGCCTCTCCCATCTAAAATGTAGAATTGCCTGATAGAAATTGAACAGTATCAGAATGACCGATAACATAAGATAGGGGCAGTGACTGCACATTAATTATCTTAAGATAGTAAGGTAATGGAAACCATTTGCTATGCAAGGCATGGTGTGGCCTGGGCTGAGATCAATAGCAATTTCTTTCTTATGTGCATTCCACTTCACTGGTTTCATTCCATTGTGGAAACAGTTAAGGTGCTGCCTTGACCATAATTCAATATAAAAGAAAAAAAAAAGAACAAAAAAGAACAGACTAAAGGTTACCTTTAGAATGCCTTTTAATTTATGGGATTATCATGGTGATGGTGTGTTTATATTACCACACCCCTCTTCAACGTGTCTGTATCTGTACATGTAGGGCCATGTTGTATAAGGTGTTCAATACCTGCTGAGACTCATTGAACACCCCTGATTCCCATTGACTTTAGTGGAAGTTGAGGACATGGTATTTCTTGGGAGATGCTAAGCAGGGACTGGGTTCATCTTACACTTGTTATAAAAATATTTGGTTTCCTTTCTACAACTGAGATGGTGGGCATTTTTCTCCTTTTTATAAATCCCTGGTTTGAAAGTGTAATACCCTAAGATCTGCCTGTGACATTCAGGTAGGCAGACAACACCTTGGTCGAAGAACGGTTTTGATCTTTTTTTACAAGTCTTAAAGAAAAGTAACGACAAGTCTTTTAGAAAAGCATGGAAATTACTGATGTCAAACACTCTTCTGCAATGTATTTTAGTGAAGTTTTGTTTGTTTAAACACAAATATATGGTCCAGCAAGTGCTGTAGTAACTTCGGGTATTTGGGGAAGACAACTGTAGTTAGTGCATTACTGCATAGCCATGTGGATGTTGTGCTAAATGTTGTTCGCATATGACCTATTGTAGGTACATTTCTCTTTGAAGATATGTCTCTAATAAAACCACACAAAACATGGCAAACCAATATTAATTTTTGAAGAGCTTTTTAACTCTGGTGTTGTCCAGCCCTTCCAGCCTATGTATGCCTGGGAAAGCATTTATGCATATAGATCTGTTGTCTCCAAAAAGACTATATAATTTCTGACAGTAACAAAAGTATGGACTTGCTATTTCAGTAAATTCTAGAGCTTCTTTGAACCATCATATCTCTTGGGAGCTGCAGGCTGAATTGATAATAGGTCCAAACCCCAGCCAGGGACTAAATATTGTGGTAGTTTGGACCAAGAAACTTTGTGGAGTGAATTGTTCTATGCTTTTTTGATTACCAAAAAAGAAGAAGATTATCAAAAAAGGAAGAAAGAAAAACTTATTCCTTCCTTACTTTAAAAAATGTAGGAAATATTCTGGTAGTTGTCGAGAGAGGAAGCTTTAAGACAACTATTTATATCATTTGCTCTCCACTCACACATTATCTTCCGTATACTCCTGGAAGAGATACCCACAGAGATGTATGATATGGTTAAGTGGAAACTTTTTGAGTACACGAGTTTGGAGTGAGAACAGCCTCCTGGCTTCAGGAGTTCGCTTTCAGAGACTGCTGAAACAACTGTTAAGGGACCACTAACCATTTTTCCCTGCCATTTAAAGCCTTCTAAACAGGCTTTCTTCTGAAATTTATGAATTTTAAAACCTTTTGAGTCCTCTGACAACCTTCACTCAGGCAATACTCCCATTGTGGCAAGGAGGGAGGAAAGGTTACAGAATGAAATAAATCTATGCAATATTTCTCCCAATTAGCAGAAAAGGATTTACTAAAGAGTATCCAGTGTTTTGTATAAAGTTGTGGAAAGTTTAGTCAAATGTCTTCCATTAAAAGCAATGGGAAATTGTGCAAGTATGATTTTATGCAAGTTTTGAAATCATTAAGAATAGTATACAGCATCTTTTCTGACTCATTAGACCATAAAGGCTCTTAAGGATCCAATACATGCTATAACTTTATAGCATAGACTTGAATACAGAGGAGGATTTGCTTGGCACTGTAGGATGTGTCTGGATCCTCAGCTGCTCTAAATTAGAATACCTTCATTGACTTTGGTGGAGCTCTGACAATGTGGACTAGCTAAAGTTCCTCTAGTTTAAAGTCTCTAAAAAGCCGTTATGGTCTATTAATCATCTACATTTTTTGCAGTCCTTGAATATTGTTATATTTACATAATTTATATTTCATTTACATTACTTATTCACTTATCTAATACTTTTACACATCCCAAAGTACTTGACATGAAGAGTTGCTTAGAGTCGTGTATGTATGTAGCTGTGGGCTTGCTGTTCTAGTGGTCTCAGCACAGGCCTATCTGGCAGGAATTCAAATCCCTCCTCTGACATTTGCTCCTTCTGTGGCCTTGGGATTAACTTCTTGATCTCTTTGTTTCAATTTCCTGACATATAAGATTACGGTATTTCCAGGAGTGTTGTGATAACTGTATAGCACTTTGGAGATAGATCTGTATGTGTATTTATCATTAAAGAGCATGAAACAAATAACTGTATTCTACAGTCAAAGTGCAGGTTAAGTAAAATAAAACTTTCATAATTAGGGATTCCATTTGCAAAAGACAAGGTTTAAATATCATATTAAATTTAAGAATGGATTTAAGACATTGAGAGTCATGACAATGAGCTAAAGAATTTCTCTAAAAGGAAGAACTTGGAATGCAAAAGTATGTATGTGTGTATATATCTATCTATCTATCTCTCTCTCTATATAGATATAGATACATATAAAAGCTACCAGAGGGAAATCAAGGAAAAATAAGTCCACAACTGAATGTGAACTCTGGATTGTATTGATTAATGCTGAAAAAAATGGGTTGCATGTGAAGTTCTGCAAGTACTGAAATTTCCACTGATTGTACTGAGGGTTGCATTTGTAGAAGCTGGGATAGAATTTAATGTAAGAAAGACTTAGTGGAAAACAAGCAGCAAAATGTTATTTTCCAGAGGCAAAAGCATAAATACTGAAGCAGATCAATGACAAGAGCAGCATAAAATACTTAAATGAGGATAGCTCAGACTGGGTATTGAAAGGAGGATGGACTAAAAAAATAGAAGGGGGATGTTGGTTGATCTTGAGCCAAAATGGTAGCAGTTAGAGTATCCTGAATTTTATTCCCTTAATACGAAAATTAGCAATAGTCTCCAAAATCTGACAACTGTGGTCAAGATGATAAGATGTCATTTCTATTGTGCTGGAAGGGTAGGGATGTTATTTTACAGGTGTTCTGTTAAAGAAAACAAGCTGATGAAGTATGTGAGAAAGTTCTAGTTCAGGATTAATCTCACCAGCAGTTCCATTACGTTATTGGCAGAAAACTTTATTTTGTTGACAAAATGTCTATTTAGACTTTTCATTGATTTGTAGACAGAAGATCCAACAACATTCTAAAAGATTATTAACCTTTTAAGCATATGAATATTCAAGCATTATATATGCATGTTTGTAATGGCCCAAATTTACACAGCCAGTGATACTTTCAGTAATTCTGATTACAACGTGTACCCCACCATAATTTATTGAAGATAAAGGAATATTTACATAATTTCTACCACTTCATAAGGAATTTAAAGAAAACAAGAGTCATCTCCTCAGTGAGCCTTGGAAAAGGGATTTATTTGTGCTGAATCATTGAACCATTATGCTAAAGGGCTGTGTTTGCTACTCTCAGGACATTGAACTTCTATGACAGTACATTTGCAGACCTTAATACATCAGGCAAATAAGAATGTAAAGAAGGGAAACTCCAACTAACCAGTTTCCAGATGACCTTACACCCTTGAGCTGATGTTTGCCAGCAGAACTTTGATTGATAGTGGTATGGCTTTGCTATAAAAGGGTCACTTTCCAATCACTGTGAATGGATATTGCTGTGATCATAGGAGCCTGCAGTCCGAAAAGAAGATAACGGGATAAAAGTGACAGAACTGTGTTAAGAAGTAGAAGGGGTTTTTTTTCTTCTAGTTTTCATAAGAACATTTACCAAAGAGTAAATGACATGATTAAATGAACCTTCTTACAGAAATGTGAAAAGCATCATTCACTTGACACATTTGTTGTAAATTATAGATCCCTCAAGAACAGAAAAGAAAGAGAGCAAATGTCCTACCCCTGGGTGTGATGGAACTGGCCATGTAACGGGGCTTTACCCCCATCACCGCAGTTTGTCAGGATGCCCACACAAAGATAGGGTCCCTCCAGAAAGTAAGTTCACATTGTTTCATGGAAACCGGGGATAAAACTACAAAGATTTTTCTAGCATGCTTTTTAAACCTTTTATTTGAAAAATTAATTTCATTTTTCAGTATGGTTTGTCTCAACTTAGTCAACTGTTCTGTGTTATACTTTTTCCTTTATTCCATCATTTCCATTCTCTACTAACTTTTACACTAAAAGAACAACTTTTAAAGCTGTATTCTTTGATTTTAAGAACCCTAGGTTATTTTTATATAGATGTATTCAGTGAACAGAGAAAAAGGTTTCCAGAAGATGTGCACTGCTTTTACTTCTGCATGCTGATGTCACATCAACTGTCACTGTTGTCTTGTACAGGAATAACTGTACTTGAAAAACTTGCAATCCCTTTCCTTTGTTGTTGTTGTAACTGAAACATAATTTATATTAAACTAGTTTATATTATTAAAAATAACAATTTGGCTGTTTACTTAGTTACACAACTCAGGATTTTGAGCAAACATCCCCTGTCAGTCACATGGGTGGAATTTTCTGCCGTGTCAACGGATTCTCTGCAAAGGAGGTTCACCCATATGAGCTCACAGACATTCACATGAAGGCAGAGGTCTCCGTTTCTGGAAGTCACCTCCTTGGCTGATGGAATCAGCATAGTTCTGTTGAACCTAATTGTTCTATGCTGATTTACACCAGGCAAGTGTCTAGCTAAGATCCAGTTGTCTTTCAAACCAATTTTAAAATGGAGTTATTCCACTGAAGCCTATAGACCTAAAATCCCCACTGTCCATCAGCATTTATAGACCTAACCTCAGTGGTTTTACAACAGCCTAAAGGAAAAACAGCCTAAAGGAAATGTTATAAAGACAGTCAGGGCTAAAATGTTCCCCAGTTTCCAAAGGAAAGTAGATTCTGAAGGATAGGAAAACAGAAGTAGATTAGCACAGCAAGAATGGCAGACATAAAAAGTCTCCTCTTTCATGGTAGAGTGGCTTCTTCCAGAGGTAAAGTAATGAGGAAGTGCTTTAGGAAACTTTGCTGTAGCTTGGTTGATCTCTGAATATAGTAGAACAAATAGAGTAATTTCTCTGCTTTGCAAGACCCTGTAATTTTCTGAAACACAAATATTTATTCAGTTGCTCAAAGTTCTCTGGTTTTTACAAATGGTAAATAAAAAGCTCTTTAGAAGACTTTGTAAATCAAAGAAGAATATAGCTTTAAACTGTTTGCATGCTCTTGTACCTACTAAAATGAAAAAGGTGAGCTCATCTTTTTATTTTTTTCCTGTGATGTTGGCCTTGTGAAGCATGTTTCAAGAACAGCTTTGAACAGTAGGAATTTCAGAGTAAAGCTTTTGCATCTATACACGTTTTAGTACACTGATGATGGGGTGATGATGATGGTTATCTTTTAATCAGTATATGTGGTTAATTTCTCAAGTCTCTGAACAGCTTTTATTCAGTTCTTAACTCAGTCAAGGAATTCATTGATTTTATTAGCTCTCTTTTTGAGTGAGAACTAAATACAGGCTTCCAGACTAGTTCTTGTATGAGAAAACCAGAACTTTGGAAGGGCTGGATGGCCTTTTTCTGTAGAGCGATGTACTGCCACACAGCTCCGAGACATGGATTCAGATATGTCTCACATCATACAAAACTCTTTAGTGTTACCAAAAAGTTCTTGATAATTTGGCACTTCATAGCATGAGCTTTATGATTTAGAGGAGTACTGCTCTGAGCAGCCTTGGGAGTAAGCTTGCAATGGATGCAGATGTAGATCAGTTTACTTGCTTAAGCTTGTACCACTTATTTCTTTTTCACATAGTTTTCTTTTTTTTTTCCACCATCCCTCAATTTTTTAAGTGATTATTTTTAGTTTTTAGTCTTTTGAAAAAAAAATTCTATCCATTGCAATTTTCACATCTGTAGAGAATATGAGTAAAAATTAAAGGACCAATTCTGCTCGTCATATAGATATGAATGATGTATCTATGTGGAAGTGGGCAGAACTGGCCCCTAGCTCAATTGGGCTGTCTTAGGGTTAAATTCTGTTTAGGGTTGTACTGAGGTATGTTTCAAATAATTCAGTGTTCTACCAGTATAACTTGAGAGCAGATTTTCAGCTCTCGAGTCTGATACTGTGTGTATAAAGCTATGCATTATGAATGCATACATGTTCTGAAAGTATTTTTCTAGTCCGTAATTTTGTATTGGACTGTGCTAGCTCACACTTTACTGTTGAGCTGATATTTGCTCAGTGTTTTTGTATGAAGAAGATGTTGGAAGTCTTCTGCTTCACTGTTGCACCAGAGGTGCATTTGTTTATAGGTTCTGTAACCTTCATAACTTTCACTGTTGCCCTGTGTTAATGAGCATAGGGTCACGATACTTACTTCCGTCATCAGGCTTTATTGGCTATGTGTGTCACGTGTATTTTGAGGAATGCTGGTTGTTAATGAATCCTGCTTTGTTTTAAAATGGTTTCATATATACTGGGATTTGATTTTTTTTTTCTTGTTTTCATACTCTGCTGTTTTCTCTTACTCTCCTTGTCAAGTTCTTGCCATGCATGAAAATGTTCTTAAGTGTCCTACACCAGGCTGCACAGGCCGGGGCCACGTAAATAGCAACAGGAATTCCCACCGAAGGTAAGGATGCCATCGCTGGACACCAATCTAGAGGGAACAGTGCCTCCGAACTGCAGCCCTTCTAGCAGTCCATTGGTGGGGGGGTGTGAGTGTGTGTTTCGTTGTTTTGTTCTTAAGATTGACAGATGGTGCTTCGTGTGCTTTATCCATTTTAAAGAGTAACATTTATTCATGTATTTTCTGAGGAGGACGAGTGTACGTTTGCTTCAGTATGGATGAATTGATGCGAGAAGACATTTTAAGCATCCTTTAGCTTTCTGGGTGGATTTTTTTTCTTTTTGTTTTGATATTAGCTGAACAGCAGTGGTACGAAACGAATGGTATGACTCCTTACGGGTATGTCGCAGGGAGAAGGAAGAGTCTGCCAACATCAGCAGGACTAGGGCAGAGTTCTTGTTCTCACACTTCACTCTCTTCAGGGATTATTTTCTAGTGCATGAAAAAATCCACTCCTAAAAATTATTTTTTTAATACATGAGGAACGGCATTTTAAGTACACAGACATTATAAGAGTTAGCTTGACCACAGTCTCAACCCGAAAGTCCTTATTCAGCTAAAACTGAATGAGAATTTTGCCTGTTTAAGAAACATTATGAAAATGTCTCATTAAATTTAAGAATGAGAAGCCAGAAATGTTAGATGTAAATATTCTAGCCAAACAAAAGAAAATCAAGAAAAAAAGCAACTTTTCTATAGTTTCCTGAGATTAGTAATAGATTCTTACAAAAGGGATGCCATTGCCTATTAAATTCTGTCAAATAACAAAATTATCAAAATGTTACTATGATTTTAGTACATATCATAATTTTCCCACAGAACAACAAGATCTTGCTTATTTCTTTACAATTTTAAAAAATCCAGGAAATGTGGGTAAAAGGGTAAAAGGAACTATGCAAGGTTCCTATTATCGAATTCCTTTTTTTACTGTTAATTGTAGCATGAAGGCTTATGGGACTACACAGGTACTGGGTGTTCAGTCTTATGAAGCTCTGGGTTACTAGAGCCCCTCATATTAACTGCATGTCTCCTGGAGAACTCTTGTGGGTACCAACCCATCTGCAGTAAGCTCTGGTACCCCTTTCTTCTCTGCAGTGATGCTGCCAGTAGATGCAGCAAAAACCTCGGAGAAGGCTTTATGGGAATTACTGCTGCCTGAAGCAGCATTCACGTCTGGTTGAATATCTACTAGAATATTTGAGGTGTCTCAAGAAGAGCATGTCAGTGGAGCGCAGCTGCCCTCTGGCATGATTCCAAAACCGCACAGAGCCCCCTCACCCCTCTGCAGAACTAGGGCAGCGAGGCAGGGCTGGGGGGAGCCGTCTGCAGTCTGTGCTCACCTCTTTCTGCAGCTTTTGGGGCATTTTGCTCTGCTTCACTTTTTTAATTCTTTTTTTTCCCCTCTTATTTCCTGTAGAGAAGGGAACATCTGGGAGTGCACTGATTTGCCTTTCATTTTAATTTCTTTTCCTGTGGAGAACACAGAGAGCTGCGGTCACATAAGCACGCAATAGGCTATGACAAGGAAAGGACCCCCTCCATTGTCAGGTCACAGGTTTTTACAGCTTCACTAAGAGCACCATCTGCTGGCATCAATATGTTTATTTTCCCTGTTCTAAATCTTTTCCGGAAGAATCAGGCTTACTGTTGTCACTTAAATGATAGTTCGGCATTTGCAAATTTAATTGAATTTCAATTCAAGTGCAGAAGTTCTTTTCATGTTACATCATCTACTATTAGAAAACATACTTTAGTGGCTGAAATTCATGAACAAACAGTAACTGTAACATAGTTGAGATGTAGACTTAGAGACCCAAGGCCAAATTTTGCACTCATTTATATGCGTTGCAAAAAGATTGGAGTTAATGATGCTGAATGAGGTGTGAAGCAGTGCAAGATTTGGCCTATATGGTGCTGTCATTTAATCATTTTCAGGAGCCATTTCATTGGCAACATTTGTAGATACATAAAGGTCGCAAGTCTGCTAGCAGAGCTGCACAGTAGATTCCAGTTTATATTCTCCTCTCCTACTGGTATGTTCACTGGCTGACATCCATGAATAATCTAACCATGTACAGTCAGAGAAGAAGAGCAGATGTAAGAGCTACCATGCAACTTTGAAAGCAGAAGACAGGGAAGTCTATTCTAGAAAAAATACGTATGACCAAAAAGCTTTTGGAAACTCTTTTCCTTCAGATTCTTCCTGATGCTGGCTAAGGAGGAGAAGGAGTAATTCGATCAGTGCTATAATGTGAAACTACGCAGGACAAGACAATTAAATTTCCTTTCTGTAATTGCAGCCTCTCTGGATGTCCTATTGCTGCAGCAGAGAAACTGGCTAAAGCTCAAGAGAAGCATCAGAACTGTGATGTGTCAAAATCAAACCAGGCATCAGATCGGGTTTTAAGGTATTAGAAATCACTATAATACTTATTATTATGCAGAATTCATCACACATTCACCTAATTTGAGAATTTATATTTATATACGTTGCATATACATATATATCTCCTTTAAAGAAGAGTTAGAATTAGGGCTTCTGGATCCAATCCTCACAGTGTATATTTCCCACTCAATTTACATGGGGGAGGGCTGGTATTTTTGGCAAATACATGTAAAGCTGAAAAGCTCATTTTTGTCTTAGGCATTGTTTGGTGTAAAGATGACTGCTGGAGTGCAAAGTCTAAGAACAATGTGAAAAAAGTTGGTATCTTTTGGGAATAAACTAATATTTACCGGTAAGTCTTGGTTTTTTCAGCAGGCTTTTACTAGTAAATATCAGTTTAAATTAAACCAGAAGCCCTATTTACATCACCAAACTGGTAGTACACCTTTTGGCAGGACACTTGGTAAAATGGCAGGCATAGCTTAGATTCCAAAATAAGGTCAGGCTTACTTCTTTGTCTCTGTTCCCCCACTCACTGCCAGGAAGGATAGACAGAGAGAAAAATTGTTGTAAATTTTCATATGGGAAGGACCTTGAACCATTTGACATAATTATACCCCTTATCTTCATCTATATAGGATTCTGCATTTATCCAAAGCTGTATCCAGCTTTGAGCTATTGTCTCCTCTTTTGAGATATGTGGGTGGAAAAAATATTATTTCTAAGGAGCTGAAGTGTGAAGGATACATGTAAAGGAACTAGACTTCTGCATGATTGTACCAGCCTTATGCTGATGATGCCCCAAGAGCTGCAGAATTTCTCCATGGATACTGCGGTATCTGTGGGCTGGGATAGGTACATCCCTCCCAGCTGCCTCGAAGAGCGTGGAGGAAGTGTCACAGCTTTAGTTCCCAGAATTTCCTACTTATCCCATAGGTTTCTTAGTATTTAGCTGTCTTCTAGATTTAAAACCTGGTAGGGCTACTTAAAATGGAAGCTTTCTACTGTGTTATCAACATCATTCTTTGAAAATTCTCTCAAAACTTCATCTAATCTTGACGGTCTTTTCAAAAACCAGTCTCCGTAGAGCTAAGAACACAGAATTATGGTTCACATCTACAGAAGATTTTTTGTTGTGCCTGTTGACTTTGTTTTCCTTCCTCAGCTTGTTTTTGATGGACTTTATCTTAACTGCCCCTAATTCAGATTGTACAATTTTTTATACAGTATCCCAGACATTTTTCTTAAAGAAGGGTTCTTCAAAACCTATTAATAAAAAACACCCTTTGAGGGAATAACACAGTTTCTCACTTGATGGAAAAAGACAGATCAAAAATGCAGCGGCTTTTACCACTGCTCATTAGAGGGAAGCCACCAAAGTCAGATGCGGTGTAAAGACGACGACTGCTCAAAAGCAGCATCCGGTTTGCTGACAAAATCCCTAGGAAGTTGCGCTGCAATCTTAACTTTGCTTGTGAGCCTGCCCTGTGTTTCAGATTTTATAGACAACTCAAATAATGCTTTCATCTTGTCTCCTGCTTCCCTTTTACCTTTATGTCATAGAAGTACTTAAGATTAAGAACTTGGGAGCTATTTATTATATTTACATGCAGGCAACTGATGGGCAGACAGAGATGTTCTAAGAGTAGATCTTGAATATTTGTTTTCACCCCAGTTTCCATCCCACCTGCATTTAAAACTTCTTACTTAAAAAGAAATCAAATTCATAGGACTTCTGTTCCACAGAAATTTCGGATTTGCATTGAATGTACAGGATCTGAATTGCATTTTTGTAGCTAAATATAGATTATCTCGAGACAGGATCAAAATATTATTCATGTCAGCTCATTGTATAAATGAGCCCACTGTCTTTTGTGAGGAAGAAGTGTCTAAAGGAATGAGCATGCATAAATCAAAGGGAATAGTATGACTAATATGATTTCTTGGGTTTACATTTACATTTCTTGGGATTTACATAAATATCCTGACTAAATTCTGTGAAAATGAATTCATTCAGAAAAATGTAATATTCAAAAACTATTTCCTACTATTTATCACATTCTATTTCGTCAGTCAGCATGGTGATACTTCTGGTCTTGACTATGAATGTTTCTTCCATTTCCTCTGGTTATAAATGTAATAAAATAAAAAAAAAGAAAAAGGAAAAGAAAAAGAGAAAGAAAATGAAAAAGAAAAAAAAAGAAAAGAAGAAAAAGGAAAAGAAAAAGAAAAAAAAAGAAAAAGAAAAAAAGAGACTTGATTATATGATTCTTGATTCCAGCAGAAGCACCTCAGGTGTTCTGTTCATCATCTTTGCCTCCTGCTAAACGCAGCAGGTGGACATGCAGCACTGTGTAGCATTTGCTACCTATGACCCAGTCACATAACACTTTCTTATATAGCTAAGGTTTGCAGGATCTGACCTTCATTTTTCTGCTTTGAGAGCTGATGACTTCTGTGTCCATATGCAGAAGACAGCGTGACAGTGGAGAAGTTCACTACAGCATTCTTTCACTGAGATTTCACAAGTTTCTCCAATGGCCAAATGAGATCGGTCAGGGCTTTCCTGACTATCCTCCCTGATCCTCTCCTGACTACCCTCCCTGAAAGAGAAATTTAGCCGATCCAGTTTTATTCTGTATTCATTTGCAGGGCCTTCCTTGAGGTGTGTATCTGTGTTTCAGGAATCGCAGCTCCTGCCAGAACCCTGCATTTAAGGGTGAGCAGGACCTGTGAGGCAGCAGCTCAAAGTCAACAGAGATCATGAGGCTCTCGTGTGTATTTCTTGAGATGAACATGGATTTGTATATTGAGAGATGAAACAGGACTAGCTCCTTTGGAAAGCATACAGGAAAACAGCGTACAACTCTGTTAAAAGAAATTCAGAGGAAACTCCATTAATTAAGTGGAGCTTCCAGTGCTATTTTTTCTTTTTGACATTTAAAGGAATTTGTCCAAACTTCTTCTGTCATTCTGCCTACCCCTCTTTAATTCACCTCCCAAAAGAGAAAATGTCTGCTCTGTGATGCAATTACATGGGGAAAGGGAAACCCTGAAGTATTTTAAAACAGAATTTTAAAATACTTTTAGCTACAAGGTACATTTAGTGATATTAGAATTAATTTTGTGTAGGCTTTGTTCAAGAAAATATATATTGTTTGTCTGCTGAAAATAACCAAACTAAGCAAATGCAATAATATATTGCTGTCTCTTGAGTACAAGAAGTAACTAAGATTTTCTAATCTGAACTATAAGTTATGCACAGACACAGTAAACTGAACTGCATCTAACAAACTTTACATATCTTTAATTTCTAGGCCCATGTGCTTTGTTAAGCAATTGGAGATCCCTCAGTATGGCTACAGAAACAATGTCCCCACCACTACACCCCGCTCCAACTTGGCCAAGGAACTAGAGAAATACTCTAAGACTACGTTTGAATATAACAGTTATGACAACCATGCCTATGGCAAGAGAGCCATAGCTCCCAAGGTGCAATCCAGGGATATATCCCCCAAAGGATATGATGGTAGGAGGTGCACACTCTTATACATGAGAGACAAGTTTGCAGTTAATCATGTTGTTGTATATGTAAACATCATACAAATAAGACATGTTTTCATGTTCATAAAGTATTATGAGGAATGCTGTCATGTGTAAGTTATTTTAAAGGCCTTTTTAAAAAACATTTTTTTATACGGTGCTTGCGCAGGATTGTTGTACTGGCAAAAGACCATCTCCAGCTATTAAGCTTCTGGGATGTGTTGAGATCACAATAAAAGCTAAGTAATAGAGCCAGTCCTTATGTTGCTATCTGGGAGACCTGGCCTCAAGGGTCACATTAAGATTCTCGCTTCTGTACGGTAGTTCAGGTAACCCATAAAGATAACATACTTGCTCTGTGGGGATATGGAAGTAGAAAACCTGGATCTCATTGCACTTCAGAAATCACTGCTACTTACTTAATGAGGCATTTCTGCTCATTTTGTCCTCATGAATACACCTGTTGAATTCTCTGGAAAACCTGACATAAGTAACATGTTTAGGAGTAGGCTGAAAGTGGCTTCACTTCAGGAGAAGACAATGGGTGGGGTCTGTCAGGCAAGAGGATTTTTATAGGGGGAGAAAAATGAACTGCAGGATAAAGAATGAGGATTTGGGTTGTAACTTTTGAGGACATCAGGAATTTTTCAGACCAATACAATTTTATGTATATATATTTATGTGTAATGTGTGTGTATGTGTATATATATATATAAAAAAAAATAAGATGTGCCTTTATCTTTTCTTTTCTTTTTTTTTTTCTTTTTTTGAATGTTAACAGTTTATTTTTTGGTTAAAATATTTGATACTACTCACTGACTACCATAGGAAATTTCAGGCAGGTGTCAGGTTTTTGTTTAGGAAAACAGAAATAAATATACTAGATAGAACAATTTATGCTGTTGCCTGAACACAGACTCTGACATTGAAAAGTAGGTAAGTAGAGAAAGGGAAAATTGCTACAGCTCTTGCCTTCGTATTTCTGATATTTTGGATATTTTGCCTTCTCATAGAATCAACAGGAGTGTTCTTGCACTATAGCAGAAAGGATAAGGGTTGTGAAAGGCAACATATTTTTAAGTAAAAGTGCCCTTTTTTCTTCTCTCATACACTCATCTTGTTTGCCTATATCAGAATAAGGGCTTGAACATTATTAAAGGTAAAGCACTAACTCTAACTGTGGTTAGTAAGCTAATGAGTGTACATTAATATAAGGTAAATGAGAGAGTAACTGTTGTGTATATGGTCTGTCTACTCTTGCAGAAAGGAAAGAATCAGAGTATTGCTGGGGATCCTGTGGGCATGCATATTTTCAGATCAAATTACTGATGCTTAAGCAACTAATACATATTTTTCTCATTTAAAACCCCTTTTCAGCAAATAATTGCAAACTCCACTTTTTTTCCCAAATCACCAGAACTTGAAAATACATGTAACATTAAACAAGTATAACAGTGGCCTTAAATAATGACAGGTTAGGGTGATACATGTCACCATCTTTATGCACATTCGTCTTCCTTTGATATAAATAGGAATTTTGCTTGGAGATAAGATTGGGACTAGCTTGCTTCACTGCTCAGTAATGTAAGCCAGAGAGAACTGAGGGACACTATACATGTGATTCATGGTATTACAGCAAGTATACATGGTTCTTGTGTACTCAGAACAGCTGAAGCCCATTGTAGCCGGAGTAGGTTGTTTGCCAAACGAAGGCTAATTCCCTATGGATTTGTTCCATACCCCTGGCTCTGCGGGAGATTCCAAGTGATGTGTGTGCTGTTTGGCCAGACAGACATGCTGACATGGTCCCAGAGATGGGACCTAATTTGAGTTTTTATTTGAACCCTATCAGTGATTTTCATGAAACCTTTAGGATTCACATCTCTCTGATATTCCATAAGCAATCCATCATATTTGGTTTAAATTGGCAAAGGGTTTCGAAGTTCCTCAGGAAAATCAGCTAAATTCATAGAACAATGAAGTGAAATCCTGGGCACACTGAAATTGGTCAAAGTTTTGGCACTGACTTTCAATGGGACGAGGATTTTAGTGACAGTTAGTGTAAATAACTGAATATGAAAGAGATTTCAGGAAGAGGCTCTTCACTTAAAAGAGCCACTTTTCCTCAAGAGCCTTTGCAGTATTTCTAGGTGATTTCGTATTTGTGTGTAAAAAAAATTATTAATTATTGCTACTAAAGCCATTATGGAGGTACAGAGTCCACACCTATTATGTATGTCAGCAAATACATTTATATAAAAGGAAATTTAGTTATGAAAAGTAATCCTGAAAATCTTGAAAGTAAGCCTAAGGTTTTGGGGGAACTTGCAAGTAAACAGCACTTTAGTTTTTCTGACTAAGATGAGACAAATACTCTAAGGATCTGAAAAATCAATAACTGCATGTCTCAATCCCTTTTTAATTGTAAGCTAGCACTGTATTTTCATCAGCAGAGAATGGGATTATATGTTCAGTAAGTGTATGGTTGTGAGTAACATGAATATGAATAACTCCTTTGGATTGTTGTCTTGATTTTTTTTTCCAGTAGGCTTTAGTAAAAACCAAACAGAAAGTGGATACTGTGTATTGCTGGGTAGGATGCTCTGATAATTCTTGAGAAATCTTGTGTTTGTGGGCTTGTTTTTCCTTTGAAACCAGTTTCATAGTGTATTGGATGTTGGGCTTATGGTATACAGCATCAGAGATAAGAACAGCTGGACCCAGCAGGCAGAGGAGACAGCAAGCCTTTCAGCTGCTCAGGCGATGGGAGGAGCTCCTCTCATCTCACCGCTAGGACTGGGTCCTTCCATCAAAAACACTGAGAAAATGTTAGGAATGGGATTCATCTGACCATATCTAGATTTTTCTAATGTCACCACCTACATCTGAGCTCGTCACCCCTTTCAAATCCAAGGATGAAGATAGACATTTCTCTGATGCAATTCATCTCCTCCTGAAGTGTGTATTTAAAACTGGTCAGGTGAATCGTTGCCTGGAAGTTCCTGGTTTTTTCCACTGCCTGTAGAGAAAGCCTGTAATGACTAGGTCAGGTATCTGAGGTTAGATGAGATGAATATCTTATTGTGCAAGTCAGAAAAAGTGTTGAAACTGTAATTAATTTAAGTAACGTATTCAGTGTTTAGGCCATACTGGGGATGAGGGTGCCTGGGCAGAATTTAGTTCCACTCCAAATATCTTAGTTTGGTCCTTTATGTTGTTGGGATCTCTCCCGCTCCTCCATTAGTAATTAGCAAGAGGAGCCTGTACAAAGAGAGGTTCTTTGTAATCAGCCCCCAGGCATGTCTGATGGGAGGCCAGTCTGGGTATGCAGCTGGTTAGACCTGTGTCTGTTATTTAATGGGAAAGGTGTTCTCCTCATTTGGTTTTGCTCCGGATCACAAAGTGTAGGGGGGACTGCAGAGTTTCCAAAACCTGGTGCCACGGTGTTGGGTGACATAGCAAGCAGAATTAACTGGTGTTGAAACAATGCATCTTTCACTTCCTTAGAGATCTGCTTGATTTAGTTCACTATAAATTGCTGATCTTTGTTTCTCCTGGAAAGCTGATGTGAAATGAACAGTCTGGCTTATGTGACTCATGTTAAAATATACAGCTACAGTCAAGTTAAAATAACCATGGCCATTTCTCTCTAAGTGAGTTTTGCTTAAATTATTGGTAATCTAAAAGCTAATAATTGTGTAGCATGCTTATAGCACTGTACATCTTCAAAGTGTTTTGCAAGTGAATCGCAACACAACTAAATTTTAGAAGCAACTTTCTATTTATAGGGAAAATGAATTTGAGGGATAATACAGTTTGACCAAGGCCACAGAGGAGTCCATATCAGAGCCTGCATGAGTTTCTGATGGTTAGTCCTATGTGTAAAGCTGCCTCTTTCCCTCCCTTTCTTTAGCATACATTCTCATATATATAATTTCCCATGTAGTATATCTCTTACGTCTGTCTAAATGTGACCTGCCCTAACAAGACTAACATTTTTTGCAAGTGACAGAACTCTTATTTGTTCATATGAATTTTGAAAGATATTTCTAATTTGACAAGTCCAGTGGTACAGGGTGCTTGTTGTGTCAACACAGAAGAAACTGAATTACTCAATTATTTCCTTCCTTAAGTATAGGAAAATTCTTGTGTGTCTTGGATACCATTACAAAGTAACAGTGGATAAATGCTGAATTTTTAATGACCACCACTGACTACTATATTAATAATGAAACTCTTGAGAAATAGTTCACAGGTTTATTATTAGTGGATACCCTGCTAGAGTAGTGCTACTATGTGTTCAAAACAAAGAAATGTGATGAATGTTTAGCATTCACTTCACTTAAAAATATCACACCCTGTGCATTATGTGGCTTTCCTGAGAAAACTCCATCTGTTGTGAATTAAGTGAAATGCTATTTCCTTTACAGTAAAAATAATGCCATGATTTTTTCCAGTTTTTTAAAGGAAGGAGGATGACATAAGCTGTAGCAGAGATATTTTGCTTTCAGATTCTTCTTTTGAACCCTGCCTGCCTACCAAAGCAGCCTGTGGTTCACAAATGGGCTGTGCTTATGGGAGCAGATTATTATATGTATGTTTGCTCAGACAAATGCACCTGAAGATGCTGGCATTTAAATGGAGCCCATCACAGAAGAGCTCTAGCTAGGGCCTGATCTTTTTTTGTATAGCGCTCTAATCAGCATGCTAGTTGGTTATTGTTACACTGTGCTATATGGTATGATCTTTGCAGTATACATTTCCATCTTAAGGGGAAGTAGTCACTGTAATATGCATGTATGTATCCTCTGACCTTGACTTTCACTTTTTTATGAAAATACATAAACTTTTAGGTTTAGGAGACAAGCTGACCATTTCTCGCATTTTATATAAATACTTTTCAAACAGCTTATTTGGGAAGAGGGTTGGAGAAATAAGGGGGCTAATAGGACTGTTTTGCATTATTGCTATAATACTTTTGGCTGCAAGGAGCATTTCGTAAAAGCAGCAACAGTGCTGCATTGTATTTAGGTAGGCTGGACGTGAGGTTTGTCAGTGCCTTAGCTCTTCTGTGACCGCTTGCGGCTTCTGTCGGTCAGAGTACAGCTGAGTGCCGCTGCCCTCGGCGTGGGCAGGAAGGGGGGTCTTTGCTCCTCATTGTTTCTTTGAAGAGTTGTAAGTGCTCGGGTTGCTTGAAGGTGGGGACGTTTCACTTATATCTGTCTCCATTTATACAGCCACTGCTTCTGCCTTTGTGCAACCCATGGTAGAACTCACATGTGACCACCACCTTTCTTCTTCCACTATGTTCCTTTCCTTTCGGATGGCCAGTGTCATAATATTTGCCTGTGATGTAGGAAGAAGAAGCCTTTTGGGAAGCATGAGGTGTTTGAGGACATATGGGTAGCACTGTGGCCCAGAGACCAAGCCTGTCAGCCTTACAGTGGGCTTGATCTCCAGCAGCTCTGGGGAGTCTAGGCCTTAAATTAACAGTCCGCTCATGTAAATATGAAAAGGTCCCGTAGTGTTATGTTGCCCCTCATTAATAAAAATGAACGAGCCGAGCAGATCCTACCTTCTGTCTGACTATATATGTGGGGTAAAAGCAGTGTTTCTGTGTTTCTATTGTTTTCTAAATCCAGCCTGTTTGTCAGAACGATTCATGATCACGTCACGCAGATTTTTACAGGAGGTTATTTCATACAAGCTCACATATGTAGCATATAAAAGTCACAGACAGAAATCAAGAAATACAGCCATCATTCTTACTGCCGGCTTTTTTTTTTTTTTTTTTTTTTGCATCGGTTACTGTTGCTCATTATAAATTTCACCTCCAGCAGTTTGTTTTTCTCTTCACTTATGCAGAATGCTCGTTCTTTTGAGTCATCCTTGTCATATTTCTTCCCACAGCTAAACGCTACTGTAAGAATTCAAGTCCAACCAGCAGCACAACAAGCAGTTATGCCCCTAGCAGCAGCAGCAATATGAGTTGTGGTGGAGGCAGCAGTGCCAGCAGTACCTGCAGCAAGAGCAGCTTTGACTATACTCATGACATGGAGGCAGCGCACATGGCTGCTACTGCTATTCTGAATCTCTCCACTCGCTGCAGGGAGATGCCTCAGAACCTCTCCACTAAGCCTCAGGATCTCTGTGCGAGGGTAAAAATTAGTAATTCTGTTTGTTAATGAAGATTTCTTTTTCTGCACTTGCTCTGTGGCCCTGATAGATAGAAGAATAGCTTTAGTATATTTTTTTTTTTCCCCCCTCAAAATTAACATAATCTGGTGGCTCTGCTAAAGCAGGGAGGAAAAAAAAAAAGAAAGATGCAAATTGCTCACAAGTATCTCAGGAAATCCCGATTGGTATATAAACTGATAATACTGATAGCATGTACGCCTTTTTTTAATTTGTCTCTTACTAGTGAGATCTATAATTATAAAAAATGTTTGCGTTGCTCAAGTGGTATTAATTGCACTACTGATTTTTTTGCTAAACACAGTCTGATTCCTACATTTTGTGAAGGGATTAAGATTTAACGATGTATTTGCATTTAAAAGTCACAAATGGGGCCTAAGGTTGTAAGATCTAGTACAAAGAAATCTATGCTATTTGTATGTTATAATTTCTTGCCTGTCTGTGAAATCACTGCATAATACATCTGAAATCAACAAATCCTCCAGTACAGGTGACATTAAATGTGCTTAACAGTAGTGCAGGGTCACTGATGTTCTGTATGTTCACAGAGCCTCAGTATATTATGAAATGTCTATACAGATACAAATAAAAGCTTTTGTTGTTAAGTTTTATATATTAAGAAAAAGAGTGCACTATTAACACTCATTAAAGATTTACCAAAGATTTTTTTTTCATTATAAACATTAAGTTTCGACTCTGATAGCTGTTGAGAAATAAGTATTTAACATGCACCAGCAAACAGTAGGGTGTTACCTATAGGAGACCACTAGATGGCTAAGTAGACAGATGCAGTGCAGAGGAAGCATTTTTATTGTGCTTATAGAAGAGCTTTTGAGCTGGCAGACATGTTCTGTTCTTCTACATGTAGACAAAGGTTTTCTTCCCCTCATCGTGTAAAGCCCTTTGGATCATTCATAGCAAACTAAATCCGCAGCAGTAGGTATTAGTAATAACCATGATTTAAGCCAGAATGGCTGGTGACTTTGTTTTCAAATGCTGCTTTTTAATATTAATTTATTTAATACTGTTCAAGAGGGAAATCTCTTTCTGGCATGTAAATAAATACAGTTGTACTCGATATCAGCACAATGGAAAAGGTTGGAATAAAATGCTAAAAATCTTCTGTGTCAAAACCAGAAGGGGCCTCTTTCCTAATGTGTCACCCTATATTGAGACTGAAGGAATGAATCTGAGAAGATGAACAAGTATTTTCTAAATTAAACGAGCAAGATAGCAGCAATTAGGTATATGCTCTGACAAAAGGCAGTAATTCAGAAAGAGAGATTTGCATTCACAGCGCTTTTCTGCACCTCTCTTGTTACTCCAGAGGAGAGAAAGTCACCACACATATGAGGAGTCAGGCGCATTCACATTAGTTTTGAAACCAAATTTCTTGTGGAGCATTTCATTTTTGAAAAGATGAGGGATTCTCTGTGGGCATTTTTATTGCCTTATACCCTTAGATTTTTAAAATTTGTCTTCATTTTAAGATATCTTTTTTCTCCTCACCTAATATAAGACAACTCTTCTTTGTTTCTATAAAAGAAGCCAGAGCCCATACTCACCCTATTTTTCACAGTACCTCAGATGCTGCAGAAATTGGCACAACTATTGTTGCAACTATTCCACTACCTAAATTTATGGATTATGAAGATAGATATATGAAATGTTAATACATTTACATCTGCAGGGAAGGAACTGTGAAATTTGAATGTATTTCTTCATTGTCAAATGGTGTCGAAAAGGACTTATTTTGGTACCCTACCTCCCTCTTTAATTTTCTGACATTATCTATTCAAGCATTGGCTGTTAATATTAAATAAACAAAGAAACACAGATTATTTGATTCTAGCTGGTTTTTGTTACTCTGATCACCCAGACAGGTGTCAGGACTGGAAACAAGAATTATGCAGATGTTAACTCATAGATACTCACCTCTTGCAGAATAAATCAAGAGCATAAAGACAACAAGAAAATACCTTCAGAGATTTCTCCTTTTCATTCCAAATTTTGCACCTCTGTGCTGGGTGGCAGGAGGGGTAATGAAGACTCTCCCCTCTTCCCCCAAACATCAGATTAGCCATTCAGGAAGAAATCTACTTTAACAGCATTAATGTTGTGTAACAGCATCATGCTATGTGTGGGAGGGGGCTCAATGCTTACAATCTATACAGGAATGGAAAAGCATTTTATCATTCTGCTAGGCAATCAGATTGGAGAACACAGAGAGGTAACAGTTTGATAGTGTGAAGCTGAATTAACAATATTTTTCTTATTTTGACAGAATCCTGATATGGAAGTCGATGAAAATGGGACGTTGGATCTGAGCATGAACAAGCAGAGGCAGCGAGATGGTTGCTGTACCATTTTGACACCACTGGAGCCAATGTCCCCACAACGGCAAGCCGTGATGAATAACCGGTGTTACCAACTGAATGAGGGTGACTGCTGGGACTTGCCAGTGGACTACACTAAAATGAAGCCCAGTAGGATAGATGAAGATGATTCCAAAGAGATTAATGTATGTCTTTTTCATCTATTAGTTCTCATTGCAATCTAATTTTGGTAATTCATTACATTTCTGAAATTTGAGGGAAAGAGGAAACAAAATTAATACATGATAAAAATGGTGGTTCTCTACAAAAAGGACTTTCTGCTGGTTAATCTTTAGGACTGTATCATACTCGCACACATCTGATCTGTGACTAAGTTCCATAAGACAACATTTGAACCATGAATGTGAATCATGTTTTCTAACAGCATCATCTTGTTAACAAATATTTTCTGCAGTAAAGACGTTTCGCTATATCCAGATTACGTTACTCTGTATAAGCAAGCTGACATAACTGTGCAATACTGGGATAATCAGCTCTCAAGACAAGATATTCTCCTGAATTTGAAAACCATAAATGATGTGCTGAGTATTTGAAAGCATGTATTACTTAGAAATCAATTTAAACAAAACCAGCAGAGTATAATGTAAGCTTTCAACTATTTCAGCTAATCTTCTTCTAGATTACTTATACAATCCTGATAGCTTTGTGCGTGAAAGGGCCTGTATTAATGAAATACTTTGTTTCAAGAATACAAAGAAGGAATATTAGAAATAAGTACCACTTTTCAATTCATAATACCAAGACAACAGCAAACCCCTTTAAACAGAAGAGGCAAATAAAGCAAATATGCTAGTAAATTTATTTTACTTTTCAAAACTTAGAACAGCCAGGACACTGAAGAGGTCTGCTGAGAAGTTTTAATGTCACTGATTTTGTTCTTCAGGTTTCAGCCTTATCTACTGTGCAGTTTACAATGCCACACTCAACGCAATTTAGCCATTTGGAGAATTCTAGAGATTGTTCGCTGTTTTGTCTTGGTTTATAACAGAAAATTAGGCTAATCATTTGTGTGTAGCACATCTCTTGCCAATTTTAATTAAAACATAAAACTATTTTCAGTAACTTTGAAACGTATAACAAAGTGGCATTTTCACTAGATATACTGAATGCATTCTAGCTCTGGTGTTAATTACAGTTTTGCTATTAATTTCACTGCAGTTAAGAGGAAATCTGTCACTATCAAGGAAATGTGAGGTAAACCAGAGAGTATAGCATGTTTTTTTCAGAGTAAGCAGAACTCCGTATTTCTACTGTGGTGTTCATAGCACCATCTGCAGGAATCACTAAATCAATGCATTTGTCCACTTCATTCCTGAAATAGATGATTTTGAATTTCTGAATGTATCAGTAAAGTTAATTATAAATTACGTAATTATATTTTGCCAGATAGATCCATTGGGGTTTGCCTCAGATTGGGATTCTGTGTGTAGATGTTGAGATTGCTCCTGTTTCATCTTTGAGATGTTCTAAACACTTAAAATGTTATTTAAGATGGCTTTTTGATACATAAGATACTGTATTTAGTCATCTTTTTTCCCTTGCCTCTGTTTTGCAGTGACTTTAGGAAAAAATACTGCTTCTTTTAAAGCAAAATAATTTGACAGCTATAGGAAAAGCTGTGTTTTGCCCCTTTTTTTTCTTTCCTAATTAAGTAACCTATATATTCCACATATTGTTAAGTGTTCATCAGAATATCCAAGTACTGTTTGAAGGTTTAATAAGTGAAGGAATATAAAATGATTTCACTAATTTTCTCTGGCAGAATAGGATAAGAAAGAAGATAGTGTCTGATGACTCTGCTTTGCATCATTTTCTGTTGTAACCTCACCTAGCTGAAACTAATGCTTATATATTTGCCTGTAGCCAGAAGATTTGGATCCTTTCCAAGAGGCGCTTGAAGAAAGAAGGTATCCTGGTGAAGTTACAATCCCAAGTCCTAAACCCAAATACCCTCAATGCAAAGAGAGCAAAAAGGATTTAATAACGTAAGCATAATGTGAGGTGAAATTATTTTTCTCCTTTTAACCTTTTCTCTCTTTGTCTTTTTTTAAACAAACGAGTACATATACGCCTTGCAGTATGAGCATGCAACATTTGCAGCATATAAATGTTTCAAACTGCCAGTTAAGTAAAGTGATAAGCTAACGTGTATTTGCTTGTTCTTAATGATGCTATATTGTATTGAGACGCCATTTTCATTTAAACCTGTTCATTTTGCAGCTTTTCGATTAGGATGCTTAAAACCCCTTGCAGTCATTGCAGCTAAACTGGAAACAATGAAACTTTTAAAAGTTTTTTTTTAAACATACTTACTATTTTGGCTGTTTTTGTTTTTGTTTGGTGGCAGATGTCCAACACCAGGGTGTGATGGGAGTGGTCATGTGACTGGTAATTACGCCTCACATAGAAGGTGTGACTTCATTTTTTTCATGGTGGATTCTGTCTTTTCAATTTATTGTTTTCAGCTTACCTCAACAATGCTGTCAAAGTAAAACGTTGAACTATGTGTTAACCCTTTGAGTAATATATGTTGATCTTAAAAGCATGCTAATTTGTGTGTTGTATAAACGTCTTTTATTTTTAAATAGATTACTAAAATTTCCAAAGTATTCTTAAGCATTTAAGTAGTTAACCCAGGAATCTCAACTATTTTTTGTTACATTTTACTAGTTCACAGAGAAACAAACAAACAAAAAGAACATCTACAGTGTGTAATTTTGGAAGTAATGTTGATACCTAAATATATTCAGAGGGTTAACTATATTACAAAATTCAATATTACAGCACTTGCCCCATCGCTTTTCTGCATTACAAACTTTTACTTTTTAATTTTTATGTTGTGTTTGTTTGGGAGTGTTCAGTTAATAAGAAGATTAACTTACTTGTATGTCCTGCCATGTCTTACAGTTTATCTGGCTGTCCCTTGGCTGACAAAAGCATTCGAAGTATGCTGGCCACAAGCTCACAAGAACTCAAGTAAGATATAAAGAACAAATATTTTCTTTATAAATACTTCTTTGACTGCAAATTGTGTATAGTTGTATCAGAAATTAGAAACACTGTCTGGAGAGATGCTGCAGAAGGGGCTGATCCTGCTTGGAACATGTGTTGAAATCTCTAGAAATCCCATACAGGCTGGGTCTATACATAAATCTGTTGACTAGCATTTCCTTTTGTGTATTCATTAGGTGATAGGGATGGACAGAAGTCAGAACTTCTGAAATTTCATCTAAATGTTTCAATTCCTGTTCAATTTTTTTTCTGAATGTTTGAGTTTGCTAGTTAGAACAGAAAATTCTCATGCGATTAGACTGATGAAATATTTCTAATTACATAACCAGTAAAGTGCTATAGTTTCTCAGACATAAATCGGAGGGAAGAGAAAACAATTTGTTTATCCCTAATGCTTGCATACTTTTCCCCAGGTTTGTATCACTGTTACCAGCTTAATGCATTTTCTCATTTGACTATGTTTTTTAGTGTTTACTTAGTTATTCCCCTACTTAAAATGCATTCTTTACAGTTCCTTTCAGTTCTTTGGAGTGACAATTGTGAGCAATGAAAGTTAGAGAATCGTGAAACTTAGCTTTGATCTGTCTTCCTGCACCATATGCTCGACTGCAACTCTGCATGTGGAAGAACTATAGCATTTGTTAGTACTATGAGATAGTGGTACTCCTGAGTTGGTACTATGGTTAGCATGGAAAGATGTTCACAAGCAACAAGGAAAAATTGGGTAGGGACAGTATGAATAGATAGCTTATGCTGCCATGCTAAGCAGTATTCTGTCTTTACCATACTTGAGTGCCTTAAATAGTATTTCTTGAGTTTAGTACATACCTTGATGAAAAAAACAGACTTTGATGTAAATAAAGCATGGGAAAGATAAGAAAGCAAGCATGAGAAAGCTGCTGAAGTAAGATTGCTCTCTAGTCTTAGCTAATCTAGTCACTAGATACAAAAAATAGGTACAAAATTTACAATTTATTTCCCACCCAATCAAAAATAACATTTTGAAACTATCAGTTTAGTTCATGCTGGTATCTGCTGCTAGAAGGCTATGTGATATGCAAGGGGAAGGGATGTAAATGAGATCAGGGAAAACATGTAAGTATAAGCAAAGTAAGACATGGGCACATAACCCCAGAGAAACTCAGATTTGACCTGGATTTTGGGTTGGGATGGGTCAAGTGGTAGATGTTTGAGGAAATGTAATTACATAAACAAAACACAGAAAAGACCCTTGGGGCAGCATGAATAATAGTTTAAGCACATACTTGGCTGCTCAAACCCTTTATAAAGTTTCCACTTGTGTTAGGAAACTGTTCCTGAATTACCCCACCTCCTCTACCTTTCTCAAGCATCTGCAGTCAAGCCTACCTTGAGAGACCAGGAAGAAAAAAAAATCACTTAAACTTGAGAGTCCACTCCTGTCTCATGCCATTCTCTCTACCTATTTCAAGTTTTGCCTAAGCAAAGAAAAACAAGATTAAGTCATATTTAAAGTTATATTTTCAGGTTTAGCATCTATTATTTACTTAGAATTTAGCATAAATGATTTATTTAGCAGTTGTCACAATACCTAGTGAACACATAAAAACTCTGTTAAGTGAATTAAAAAATTAGGAGATGCCACAAGTTTAAGCAGGCTAACATAACTCACTTCTCTTTTGCATTTTCATTACAAGACAATCCTTCATTTTCTGATCACATATTTTTCCATAGGATAACAAAGTAATTCATTGCACAGGGCAGACAGTAATCACTGCATAAGCAACTAATGAATTTCTTCTGTTTTCCTCATTATCCCATGTGTGGCCCTGTCTGCTATCCACTGCACTTTTCTCAGACTGTACTCTCAGGATGTAACGACTAATTCACTCATATATCTGTCACTACAATTGCATTGGAGTGTTTCCTAATTAATTTATCTTTGTTATAAATTAATTAATTAATTTTCATCTATCCTGAAGTAAGTCAGGGTTGGTATTATCCTCATTTTAAAGCCAGAAAACTTAAGCAAACTTGATTGCTCAGTTTGAGACTTCTAGGAGTCAGTTTGTCAGAGTTCTTCATATGGTAGAGAACTGCACATGTTCAAAGCCAAGTACCCACTGAATTTGCTTGGAGCAGTTCCACACGATGAGTGATCGACCATTTATGAAAAGGAATGAACTGTACAGAAAAAGCAGGATAGAGTCCAGTGATCCAGAACAGCAATGGGGCTATCCTTTCTCCTTCCCCAAAACTCTGATCAGTCCCAGCTTCCGCTTGGTCCATTCACTCTGTCCTGTTTTCCTTCATCATTTTTCCTACATTGCTCCCTGTCTCAAACTCCTTGTCTAATCAGCCCATCTCCTGCCTCCATCAAATTTATATTTTTATTGTTCTCTGCCTCTTAGCCACCCTACTGAAGTTGGTACAGAGAGAAATAAAGCATCTTTGCATTTCTCACATATATTCAAAAGCAGGGAAGTAGGAGTCCTATGGATGGCAGCATCCTTTATACAGCTCTCATTTGTGCTCTTGTTCTCTGCCTAAGATGGAAGAAGATGTGATCATGTAAATGATAATGCGTATGCACAGAACAGCTAAACCAAAGCTACATAAGCGATTTTGATTTTGGAATTTTTTAAACTGTGAAGTACTTCGTTTACATCTGTTATATTTCTGTGTGTGAGGTTTGGGGGTATAATTTCCTTGCTTTTAAAAAGATCAAGCTGAAAAGAAGCAGAAATTCCATAATGTGGGATTCTACTGGCTCTCTGTCAGGCCACCAGCCACCATGGGAACTTTTGATATCTGCTATATAGGTCACCTGAACTACTGTGATAGCAAACAGCAGTAAAAGGTATCATGCTCTGCATGGGGTGACACCAGGAGCAGGTGGGGAACATTGCTGATGTTTTTCATACAAATTTGCTGACAGTGGAAGGGTAGTGAGAATCAGTAACCTTGGCTCCTGCCCCAGGCTATAGAGAGAAATGTATACACAGTTCTTGCCTATATCCCAAGCTGAGATCCCTTCTGTCCTGTCCCTACCAATCTGTACTGTTCCCATCTCTTCTTCATCTTTTAATTCTTGTTCCAGTTTTTAATGTAGTTGTTTCCAGTCATCCATAAAGTCTTCAACCTCTGTAAGCTTTCTGGAAAACACTTTCCTAATGCGTGGGGTATAGAGAACAATCGGTAGTGCGGTAGAAGAATTGATAGTGCAGCATAGGGATTGTATTTCTGGACTGCATAGTTTGGAAAGATTTCATACTTTTATGGCTTTGCTGTGCACAGCCTATGTAACAAATATCGCGTATGTGCTGGTAAAGCCTTTATATCACATTTTACCAATCCATGATCTCCTTCTGTGCACTGTATAACACACACAAGGTACATATAATGCAGCTTCCTAACTGGAATTTCACTAACACACTGATTCTTTTTAAGCCCCAACTAAAACAAAATATAGCAGACATTTCAAATAATATTCATGAATAATATCCCTCAGATAATATTCATAATAAAAATAATATGAGAATCTGAAAACATTAGAGAAAAGTTTATATTGCTTAACAGTTATGCTCACTGTATTGCCTTTTGGTAGTTTTGGCTCCATAAATTCCACCACCCATATTTCCTGGCTCCCAGAATAATAATGTTGCAGCTTTCAATTAAACTGTTCCAGGGTCGGCCCAATTATTCCTTACCACCCATGCTTCGCCTCTGTAAGGCTTCTTGCTCAGGTTTACCATGCAGATTGTATGATTCTCCACTTTCACCCAAAGCCCAAGTGGAAACATGAGAGTCTTTGTGCACAGTTTATCGGCAGACCAAAGCAGTTACACAGCTTGGTCAATGATCTCCAAATAACAGAAGAATTTCTTCAGCTTTAATTCTTAGTTACTGCTGCTGGCAAAAAAAAGAGGTCAACAGCTTTAAGGGTCTCTGAAGAAATTAATATCTGGCAAGAATCCAAGCTTTTCCAGCATTAAGATTTGGGTTATAGTACTTGTGAAAAGCAACTAATTTTTAAAGGACCTAGGGACTTATTGATGAGTAAACTTAACTATGATGGGAAAGCAATTAACAGCCCACCCAGTGACAGCTAGCAATATTAAAATATTCATAAGTTAAATCCAGTTTAATCTTACCCAGGGGCTTTTTCTTATCAGTTTTCCTTATTTACTCCTTATCATAGGATGTTTTTCTAACAGTTACAGTTACTTCAAAGCTGTAATCCCATTGTAGAATTGTAAATACTATAAAAAAGCAACATTTTGAAGCATTTTTAATCTCATGCAAAATAAAATTAAAAAAAAACCAACCTAAAACTAATTATTGTTTTTAAAAGGACACAATTTGATCATCAGTAAATCAGTCCCAGCCAAAATGCAGCATACTGACTGAGAACATTTTTACTCAGCATACTGACAATGTGGGAACCAGAGAACCTGGGTACCAGAGACTCTCAGAAAATTACAAACTTAGTTCTACTTAGTGCTACTTTGATGTAAAAATAATCATACTTTTTCAAAGGCCATAGGTAACTAAGTATTAGCTTGGTCTACCATGGAACTGACTATCAACTTGTCAGCATTTACCCTTGCTCCTTGGGTCAGTTTTCTACCAGAAAATCCCATTAGCACTTATATTAGAAAATCAGAACCTCAGAAAGATTTGCAGTTCAACCATGTGCCTACAAGTTTGGATACTTATCTGATTCTGCTGTAATATGCCCAGTCCTTCAGTTCCAAACCACCTGTGTCTCTATGTAGATTTTGCATGTCATTGTTTTCTGTGGTGGACATCTTTTGGTATTCCCCTATGACACTTACAGGGAGGAGTACAGTCTCATTTCCCTCTCTACAGTGAAGCCTGAGAGCTTTTCTTTTCCACATCTCTTCTTAGCTCAAAGTGAGGAGCTCGGTCTATTTTTGCACATTCTCCACAATGAAGTAAGAGTTGGAATTTCTGTACCTCCTTCTTCCTTCCATGTCACTCTGCCCTAATTTCCATATTCTTGGTGGTCATCTTCTACTCTTTCTCTTATCTTTTATCCTTGTCTCCCTGTTCCCAGATGTGTCTTCAGTTCAGATGGAAAGGTGAGCTTCTCTGAAGCTTTCCCTGTTAACCACAACTCTTCTAGGAAGAACAACTCCATGCAGTACAGTTTTTTCTGGACAGAAAGGGTATCTTAGCTCATACTTCTAGAGAAACTCTTCCATGTTAGCATGATCTCTCATATTCACTTTTTATTGGTGTAATTTTACTGCAATTTGCTCAGCAAGAACTAACCTCTGGGAAGAAGGGATATCCTCCCAGAAATGGAGAAGCTTGTGTTGTATTTATTCTGACGAATATGTAAAATAAAATATTACTGGAAAAAAGTAATATTTTCTTCCTCACTTTAGTGATCTTGCAAAAAAATAGGCCTTCTCCAAATACAAAATTAAAATGCAGAAACAAAAATTAATAGGATATATTAGTAAAACACCACAGAAACATTCCCCTCTTTAGACAGGTAACCAGATTATCCTTGGACATTGATTGGTACATGTACTCTTTAAACCTTGATAGCTCTCCCAATATAGAGTCACTTTTTGTGCTTAAACCAGTTATTTCTGCAGAGATCCGTTTAGCTGCTGAAGTGATTTCTCCACCTACATCCTGTGTTTGCCACTTGAGGTGTTTCTGATGTTCAGTGCCTGGGTGTACATTTGTTGCTTCATCTGCACAGGAATATTATCCCTTCCCTTCCCTTCCCTTCCCTTCCCTTCCCTTCCCTTCCCTTCCCTTCCCTTCCCTTCCCTTCCCTTCCCTTCCCTTCCCTTCCCTTCCCTTCCCTTCCCTTCCCTTCCCTTCCCTTCCCTTCCCTTCCCTTCCCTTTTCCTGTAGACATTACATCTGTCCTCCCAGAAGATCTCAGTAAGACTATGAGCCATTATATAGTCTTCACTCACTTTTCTCTTAGAAAATTACTCTTTCTTGCAAGAGGAATAACCATTTCCATTCTTATTACTACTTTTTTACCCCTGTTATGTCCTCTTTTTTTTTTTTGAACATGGGAAACTTAATAGAAGTTGTCATTACAGTTTTTCTTGAATACTGAGGTTGTTGAGCCTAGTAAGTAATCTTGTGTTTTAATGAAATACTCCTTTGATGCTAAGTATGTATCCTTTGAATCTGCAGATACTTCTTTAAAGTTCCTTGATGTTTTAGCTAACTTTTATATAGAGAATGTGATTGCAAGGACCAGACATGATGTATTTGGAATAATGTTAAAAATTACTAGAGTGAGTCATTTGTAAATTAGAGTGTTTTGTTAACTTGTCTGCAATGTTATGGTAAAACAAACTGCGTTTTTTAATGTGTTATTAAATTGCAAGTCAGTGTGCAAGTCTAATTTAAATTATTAAAAACAAAACCAAGGAACCTAGATCCCCAATATTAGTTCACCTATAAGGAATAATCTTTCCCATTTTGTTCAACTAGATCCTTGGGCCAAGTGAAATTAGGAATCTCATGTGGTTTCAGTGGGTTTTTTTTGCATTTTTGTTTCCTGTATTTATTGCAGATTTCCACTTGGATACCTTATCTTTGATGGCAGCATGCATGCCTGGCCAGAACAGAACACCTTGGGCTCTGTTCCTGCACTTCTCAATACTCAAATGGGCACTGTAGGTTATACCTAGCATTTCCAACCTCATGTTGTGTGGTGTTATGATAATGTCCTTTGTATAGAAACCCATCATCTGCAGCAACCTCATCTCTGTAGTCGCAATAAGTTTTACATATGGAAGTGGCTGGGCTTTTTTCTGTTAGAATAACTCATTCAGACTCTGGTAAGGTTGAGTCATTCCATTTTTCCCACTTAAGTTTGTCAACTTTTGTCTCCAAAATGGAAAATACTTGAGTTCTGTTTACATAAGACCCTTCATCATTGTTTTCATTACTGAGAGGTAGTCTTAAAAGCATGTACTCTCTAAAAAGCTCCTTAAAAGCCATCTGCATATCAGTACCTCTGATGCTGTGAAATGTTCCATGCAGGCACAAAATTGTTTGCATGAAGCACCTTGCAGAATCAGGGCCTTAGTAAGTTTTCAATACCATGAAATGCTCTGAAATTAGAGGGTTCATTTGCATAGTGGCATCTACAATACCCAAATAGTTTATGGCCTTTTCCTTTAAGTGCTTAATTATTTCAAATAGAAGCTATTGATAGCTGGACTTTTTTTGCTGTCTGGATTTTAATCAGTATTTAAAACCATTTGCCACTTAGTTATAACCTGAAATAGTCTCAATTCAGATAAACGTTCACTGAATTCGAGTAATTTTTTCAAAACAACCTGTATGACTTAAGAGTCTAAATTTTGTTTTCAGAAGGAATGTAAGTGCTGGGCATCCACATCCCTGCAACTTCTATATGCCTAACTTTGAAACTTGTCTGCAGTAACAACTTAGGCAGTTTTAAAGACACAACCCTTAGTTCCTAAGCTCTTCACTAATCACCAAATATTTCAGTGTGAATGTTTATTTGACAGTTCATTTTAATTTTCAAAACTTTTCTCTTGTCAGTCATTCTAGTGCCATTCTGTGCAGTCCCCAAGCAGCTATTCTGAGAGGAGCACTTAATTGTGATTAATTATCAATGAATTTGCTTAGTTATGTTAACATCCCCAATGAATCTCTCTAAGGCCTTCTTGTCTTGGAGTCTTTCCATTTGTACAGTTGCCTCCGCCTTCCTTGGGTTTGGTCATACTTCTTTGTCATTGAATGTGTCCTACATAATTAATCTCATTCAGCCTGGCATTTGCTCGTATTCAATTCAAGGATCTTTTCTTTGGCACAATTTGGTTATTGTGCAAACTCCCATTGTGATGTTGATCATTTTTGCTTCAAATCAACAGATCATAACCAAATGCTCATTCCATCCAGATCCGCAAAGATCTGCAACATGATGCTGTGGTATATCCCAAGTGCTGAGGCAATCCCCATGGGAAGTTGCATAAACTATACAGTTACTAAAAGGGGAATTAAAAGTGCAGTGCTTTGCACTTTCTGTGTTTGGTCAGACTTGCCAAAACCCTTTAATATATACCCCAAAATAAAAGTAATTTTGTCACTCGAAGTCCTCAATATGATTGTCTGGATCCTCAGTTGGTGTAAATTAGCATAGCTCCATTGCCTTCGGTGGAGTTACGCTAAGATACAACAGTGATGATCTGGGCAGATGCCCTCAGCTGCTCTCTTGGGTTAGCATTCATGTTTGATTGCCTTATTTAAATCTTTTGAAGTTATAAAATTCCTTGCATTGTTTGGTTTCTTAGAATGGCCAATTGCTAACTCGATTACTTGGTGTCTGTATCTGCACAGTAACATCTGATTTTGCCATACAGTTAAGTTCACCCCTTTATTTTTATCTCAGTGCTATTGGGACTTTATGTGGCACACATTTTTTGCAGCACTGTAGTATCTATATCAATGTTTTATATCTCTAAAATATCCCATATCCCTCATAAACACCTCATCATAATCTTCTTTTACAATATTTTTTGTATTCCCAGTAAGTGGAATTTACATTTGCTCATCTGCATGTAAAAACTGCTCTTCTACCCTAACACACACAGAATTTCCACTGCTTCAAAGTCTGCTGGTTTCTCTCCTTCTACAGATAACGACATCGTGCTCTTTCAGCATGGGCTCATTTGGTGTACACTGTGTGAAACAACCTTAGATTTTGAGGAGTATTTTAACACTGGCCATCATTAATTATTTTTGTATGTTTGACTGTGCTTACACTGCACTGAGCTCCAGCAGTATCTGTTTTTTGTAATAAAAAAGAGGCAGAGGAGGACTGCAGTATAAGCACATTTCTATTGTTATCTATTATTGTTTGGACTGTGGTAAAAAGGAAAAAAAGACAGACCCTTGAAAAAAAGTAAATCTAAATAAATTATATTTAAGATGCAGTTTCCAGAATTATACTATTTACACAGTTTCATTAAAATGTTCAGCTGTAAAGCAGTCAATCAGAGTGATATTTTAAATGCCATCTTCAGGCTTCAGAGTTAACATTACATGGTGACAAACAGAATCTAGTTTCCAAATTTTCAGACTTCAAATTAATGGGGATATCATTATAAAACATATGATCAGCTTAAAAGAGCTATAAATATAATTTATTCAAAAGAGATTAGATACTGGAGCACTTTTCTTCTGTATTAAGTAGGAAAGGAATCAAATCATGCAGACGCAGTTTATAAGAAAGCCAAGCCATAGTCTTTCTTTGCTTTGCTTTTCTTTTTTTTTTTTTTTTTTTTTTTTTTAAGAGGTAGAGAACTATTTTTTCCAGGCCAGTCAGTCTGGCACTTTTCTTGAACCCACAATTAAAATAAAAAGCATGTTAAAGCAAACTTAGTAGAAAATCACAGCTTACTCATTTTGCCTGTAAAACTATTGAGCTTACGGATTTTTGTTTGCTTGTGTAAACTGATGATAGAAGAAAGAACTAAAATGACCCTGTGTTAAATGCAGTCTACTGAATGCTGAATTCAGAGTTTAATAGGTAAACAACATATAATTTACTTTTTCACTATATGATCTGAATCTATAATTCAGCCATGAGTTAGGCATGATATCAGACAATAGATATAAAAATGAAAAAATAGCTTGGTTATTTCTTACAAATATTTGTATATTTTTCTTTTAAATACCAGGATTATTCTTTAAAAGGGAGTGAATTCAGTATCTGCTATTTTAACTTCTGTGTATTTCATAAATAAGTTTTAATTTAAAAGCTGTAAATGTTGGGTATGCTGGACATTGCAGAGATAAATCGCTGGGTTTTTTTCCCCATGAACAAGAGTTATAAACAAATTATGGAAAAAACCAGGGAAATCATAAAAATTGATATGAAAAGAACTGAATAATTAAAAAAAATATTATAGATTATGGGTTTCTCCTCAAGGCTTCTCCAGGAACCATTGTAGGTGGTGATTTGTTTTCCTCTGATGCACTAATCAAGAAACATCTGTCAGGAAAGCGTAAGTATGTTCCATAAGTATAGGTGTAATGGAGGAGGGGCAAGGGCCTTCATTTTGAGTAACACCCAATACACCTGTTGTGACTTCAGTGTGAAGAATCTGAAAGAACGGTATTATTAAGAATTTTTTTTTCTTTTTTTTTTCTTAAGACAGCTAAGGTTTAATCCTCAACACTCCCATTCACAGAAAAAGACCTTCAGTGGTTCTAAGTCTTTCCTGAGACCTGATCCAAAGTCCTCTTAAGTCAATGGAAAACCTCCCACCATCTTTAGCTGGCTTTGGATCTGAGATTATGTTCTGTAACTGTGAAAAGCTTTCCCTGAGCAGCATGTTTTTAATGGAGTGAGAACAATATTACAAGGCCAAATTCCATGCATAAGCCCATGAGCAGAATTTGCACTCCTTACACTTGACAAAACCAGTTTCATGTTGATACTGTCATAGACAGAGTCCTACCATTACTTGTTTTACAATAAAAAGGTATTTTTAAGGTATTAATTAGTCAAACATTGGTAAGGAAGTTCTTTAACTTTTGTTTGACTTCTATTTAATGCAATAAATCTCTGTAAACTAAAAATAAGTAATATTTAATGCGTAATTGTCTACCAGTTTTTATGCAAAACTTTTATCCTGAATATGATGTTTTAACCATAGTTTACCTGATTTTAATTCCATTTTTACAAATTTTGGTATTAACTCTACTGAATCCAGAGTAAACGCTACTGATTCACAAATGGGTAATAAGTAAATACATCATGACCACATATCTCCAATTTTTGCAAAAATTCGTGTTAATGTTAATGTACCACAGACCAAATGTGTTTTATATCTTCATATAAAGTCTTATATAATCAAGAATGATCTCAAAAATAATTCTACTCTATCTTAAAGTTTAAAAGCCGTTATTTCAAGGTAGTGGGATTGTCTTTAAGGCTCAGAAAAGCTTTCTTTGTCTGTTCATGCCAATGAAAATAATTTCCATTCAAAAGTAAAGTAAATGTAATGCATAAGATATTTAGCCAAAGGGTATTTTTTTTTCTTATAAATTTCCCTCACAATAAAAAAGGGAAATATGGCAGTTTCTAAAGACACTGCCAATGGATTAAATTCTGTGCAAGAGATACAGTCTGAGTACTGGGAAGTGGGAACCCATGTGAGGCATTTCTGTAAGATGCAGTTTGCTGGGTAACCTGTTCCAAAGTCTTTCATTTGACTTTCCTGGGATGCTATATTCATCTTGAAATTAGTGGTTTTCCTGTGGCTGAATGGGTGTTAAGGCTGGAATTCTGCCTATTCCTAGTTCATGCCAAGAGGTTAATAAGATGCTCCTCTTCTTCCATGTTGTATATAGCTGAGGATCACAACCTCTGAGCTAGTCAAAACAGAGGATTTGTGTTTCAGCTCTGTTCCTGCCTTGCGTATTATTCTCTCAAATCTTCCTCAGGGGGCGTTTAATTAGCAGGAATGTTTGTGAGGACAGTGATTTTTTAAAAAATATTTTGTCAAGAGTTTGAACACAGGATGTAAAAATTCACTCTGAAAACAAAGTTATGGTTCCTCTTCACCAGCCTGGAAAGAGAAAAGTATTAATCAATGTTTAGATGAGATCTGTACCAGTGCTAACCAAGTGAATTAGAAATGAGAGTAAGGAGCAGTAAATAGATGCTCAGGGATATTTGGCTATAAGCACACAAAAATAACAAGTGATTTTGGAAAAGAAGTGTATTGCTTTAAAAAATCAGAGGGAAAGCTTTTGCTTGCAAAAATCATGTAACGCAGAGTTGTTAGCCTCTCACTCAAGGCTGCTTTTCTAATTCTGCAGTGCATGAGAGCTCTGAGCCCTAAGGTATAATAGAGCATGAGCACTTTCTCTGCCTGCATTCCCAACCGTGAGCAAAGCGTTTCTGGGCGAGCGAGCTGTTTTCTACACTGCAGTATGCAGTCGCACAGTGCCATTGTGCTGCACAGCCATTTATCCCTGTTTGTAACCTCCGACCTCTCCAGCGCTCTGCGCGGCTGTTTAGGAAACTATTCCTGCAGCTATTAGACTGCGAAATTAAAGTGGCTCTTTCATGAAATGTTTGCAGTATAAACCAAGCTTGCACTGCCTAATCTTATGGGAGTTGCAGAAGGGGAAATTGTACAAAAGCATGGGCTTTCTGCCTTTGTTAACTGTAAGGAGAAAGTAAGGAGGGCCAAAATAAGAAAAGACAGCAGAGCATATCCCATGACAATAAAAAGCACAATTCATTTTCAAGTGCTCTACTTAATGATACCTTGGAACAGTCTTATGAAGCTGGAATTATTACTTAAGTGCTGTTCAATACAGTCTCAGATTCCAGCACAAGAAGGAATAGTTTAGCTTGGAACAGTTTTAATGGCCTTATCAGAGCTTCCTGCCCTCACTGAAGGGATGTCTCCTTTGTTCACGTAATGTGCAAACTGCCTCATACAGTCTGACAGGTTAGGGTGAAATGGCACCAATTTCAGGTTATTGAATACCGTACTAAAAGCTCCGTTGTTTCTTTTACTGCTACCCAGACAGCTGCAACATCCGTTCAGGAGGGACAGGAAACTCCAAAGCAGAGGCAGATGGATGCCCGGAGTAGAAACTGGGAGTATTATCTCAGGCACACAGTCCCTCTCATGGATCAGAACGTTTGATGTGATCCACTTTATCTACCTCACTGAGAACTTCTGAGCATTCATTAGCCCTAAAACTGGACTTTAAATAATAAATAATTTTCAATTGTTGGAAAGAACATATACAAATGGTAGTGTAGGTTAATGGTTGGACTGGATGATCTTAAAGGTCTTTTCCAACCTAAATGATTCTATGATTCTATAAATACAAAGAAATATACAAACATTTTGAATATATACAACTGTACAAAGAAATTGGCTGATGGTTGTACTTGAACTGTCAAGAAGGGACTGAAATCAAGTAGAATGATAGTGCTTGATCTTTCTGGAAATGAGCCTGTAAGGAAAGGTTGCGTCAATACTGCCAATAGGAGGCCAAACAGTATGCTGTCTGATACAGCTTTTAAGATGTATTACAGAATTATAAGACCATGTAGGCAAGGACCTCCAAGTGTTACCTAGTCCAAACTCCTGCTCAGACCAAGTCCAGTTGGAGCAGGTTGCTCAGGACCTTGTTCAGTCAAGTTTTGAGTATCTCTAAGGTTAGAGGTCCCACAACCTGTTCCAGTATTTTTGACCAGCCTGATGGTAATTTTTTTTTCCCCTTTATAATGATTTGGGCTTTCCCATGCTGAATGTTGTCCCCATTGCCTCTCATTCTTCAGCTGTGCAGCTCTGAGAAAACTTTTGCTATGCCTTCACCACACCATCCTGTTAGGTATAGACAGCAGTAAGATTTCTTACACTTTTCTTCATAAGAATGAACAGGCCAGCTCTCTCAGCCTTGTATATCAAGTGCTCCAGGCCCATAACCATCCTGCAATGACTTGCAGCAATGCAAACTTGCAGCTAAGTGTTACTTCATTAGGGCTGATTGTCTGCCCACTGTCTACCATCTGCGACTACCTCAAGGCAGTAGAGTACTTGTAGGAGTGGGCATAGCTGTGGTCATGCCCAAACTGTCCTCCTTGCAGAGAGGTTCTTGACTGGACTCGCCCTAAAAATTTTTCCCTTCAGTATTAATTAAGTCTTGCTTAACATTGCAGGCCTGAGGTAAATTCAGGTAAATTATGAGGTTATACTTAAAAGTCAGTGTAGACGGAGCATGAGTTTCAAGTCAATTGCTCAAAAATTAGTATAAGCTCACACAGAAAATCAGTGACAAAACTGGATTTCCCTTAGCTGTACTGTTCATTAGCCTTCTTACTAGACCAGACTGCCTCTCACAGTCTGATATAATTCACACTCAGTATTTTCACATTTCCCTACTTGGGCTTCTGACAAATGTTTTTAGGCCTAGAGGGAAAAAGCTGCTTGTTTTCATGAAACGAAAACTGAAGGATTTTACTCTTTTGCTGTTGACTCTTCACCCCCAAAATAGAAAGTGGTATCTCTGCTTTATCTGCCTGGGAAAGCGAAACCCTTGAGAGTTTGCTCCCCTTATCCAAATGTTAACCTGTCCCTGTTATTAGATAGCACATGTTTCAGATAGAAACACATACATTCAGAAGAGATTTGAAACTCCACCCAGTATAGGAACTTCGTGGTACAATAGCACTTCTCAATGCTAATGGGCACAGTGCGGTGACTGCATATGGAACAAAACATACCTCTCAGCCTTAAGATGCAATTAGTCACCTAAACACCTTTTACACCGAACTATTATGTTTACCTTATCTTACCTTTCTGAAAATCATCTTTTTAATTGCTCTTTTGAAACAGAAGAGTTAACAAGCTGTTAATAGTGAAGAAAATTCCAGCCCATTATATTTTCTGTCATTTGGATTATTTTAATGGGGTTTTTTTTGCAAAATTCTGAGCTCTCATGCTGCCCATGATATATTTCCTAGATAACTCAAAGATGTTTACAGTCCTATTCATTTATGACTTTGCCATAATGCTAGACTGAGAGGACGCTCATTAGAGGCAGGACTCCTGCTTCTTTCTTAGTTATATAGGGCTAGAAATGTTTTGTAGGCTTAGTCTTTCATACCAATATTCGACACACTATTTTGAAAGAGAACATACAAATTGGACTTTCTTCATGCTCTTATTCTTTCCATCCTTCTCATTCAGCCTTTCCTTTCCCCCTTATATTTGATCCAACTGTCTTCTTTCCTGTGATCTTCCACAGTCCTTCTCTTGATTAAGTATTTGTGCATGCACAAGTTGAACAGTTCTGTTCAAATGAAAAACGGATAAACAGAGTAACTAAGGAATGGCTAATGCCGGGTTGTGCCCATTCTCTTCCCAACAACTTTAGTGGATTGTTAAGACCACAGCCTATATGAAAGTTGTTAATTTGTTTCTTCTGCTTTTAGCATTCATAAACTGATAGCTTTTCTCAGTGTTTCTTGGGGAGGCACTGACCATTTTGAGTATTCCAAGATTTGTAGATTTTGAAGTCATCCCAAACCTCCAGGAAACTCTCAGGAAGTGACAAATTCAAGATCATACTGTTGTGCCCACCAGACCCTTTGGTAATTGCTTCACCTGGGAGAAGATACACAAAGTACAAAAGAGCAGAGCATGGGAGAAGCAACAACATAGAGACAACAATTCAAGAATTACACTATTGATAATTTTATGGTCTTCAAGGCAACCAGCAGGCTACTGACTATAATGTAAATCTCTTATCAGGTGAAAAATTCCCTACTTTAAAGAGTGCATTTTCAAAGTACTCAGCATTTGGCCTAATTTTAATTTTGTGCTAGCACTTTTCTTTACATCATAAACAGAAACGTTAGGCCAGTTGTACGAGCTTTTGAAGATGCCTTTTAAGGTGAAGAATACCAAAATGCTATACCTGTGCTACTGTCTTCAAGTGCTTCTCTTGGACCCATTTTCACATACAGGGAGCAAGAGAAATCATGTCACTGGCTGTTTTGCAAACCTTGACTGGACCAATGTTGCTGTGCAATGGCTGTGTGGCAGATATTCCTGAGAGGCTTAGCAGTTCCCATTTTAGTAGACCAACCAGGAATAGGACATTCTTCTTCAGAAACAAATGTGTCTACCCAAAATTACGAAAAAGGCCCATGTGGGGTTTTTTTTCAAGCACAGGCTTGCAGCAATGCTATTAGGAGACAGAGAACTCTCATAGCTTTGCTCCTAGTTATAGGGCATGTTCTCTTAGGGCTATCTTCTCTTGCATTTTTCTCCGTGCCTTGATCACTTTATGTTATTCCTTCACTATAAAAATGAAGATTTATTTCAAAGGCTGAGGTGTTTGGAAATGAACATTTGAATTTGCATATGTTGGAACTGATTCATCCCTGGTGCCAGGAAGTGCTCTCTGCTGCGGGGAGGGGATCTGCAGCTGGCCGGTGCTGCCTCCAAGGCAGGCGATGCTGGCAGGAGAGAAAGCGTGGGCAAGGTGCCCAGGGAGAGAGCTGATTCACAGCTTCCCCCCTGGCAGCTTCTGTGAACGGAGCACCCCCTGGGTAGTGCACAGAAGCTATTTCACATTAGGCACATACCATGCCTTTGGCAAGTGGCATGTTAGGCGGTATACGCCGGTGCTAGATGTGAGAACAGCGGGCAGCACGTCATGGCACTTGCTGCTGGGAAGTTGGGAAGTCCTGACTGCTAGCAGAACAGGCAGCATGCAGAGGTGGTAACTGAAGGCACAGGAATATTTTTTCTAAAGCAAAATAATTAATTTAAATGCATCATGTGTATCTGTGCATTCGAGTGCACAGCAATATTTTAAATGCCAGCATGATGCATTTTAGTCTGCTTATAGGAAAATGGATTTCAGTATAATTAAAAAACATATCATGTTCTTTCTCACCCCCACACAGTTCAAAAAATGCAGGAATGCAGTACAGATAATACCAGCAGCTAAGGACAGAAAAATTGTACATGCAGAGAGTCAGGGAATTAATTAAATTTTACCTAAGGAGAAGAGTATGTAGTCAGCCATCCCCAGTTTAGAACCATGCAGTTGCTGGGCATTTCTAGAGGCAAAGAGAGAGACAGAGCAGTCTCTCAGCAGAGGTAGAAGAGACTCAAGTTACTCCACAAAGCCTGTGAGCCAAAATTATTTTAGTCTCATGCCTGGATTAGCTCCATACGCCTGGCATCATTCCCTCATGGATAGAAAGACTGTACAGTAAAAGTGGTAACAACAAATCCTTCCATTCTACACTTCTTTCCAATCTCCAACCTGCACTTCTCCAGTGTCTTCTGAGAGAGCTCAGTAAAGCCCCATAAGGAGTGATCCCTGCCTGGATCCCCTGATCTCCTGTCCATTCCTACTGGAACTGCACTGGATCCAATGCCAAAAAGCAACAGAAAGATAGAAGAAGATTTTTCTTGATTCACTCATTTGCTATTACACCACAGATTTTGGGGGGGGGGGGGTTAAATTTTCCTATTACCTCCAGTGAGGCCTGTTGTGTCAGTAGCATTCTGCTAAGTAAGAAATGTTAGCAGTATTTTACATATGAAAAAGTAATATTTAGCATTTTTGCTAAAACTAAATTTGTGTGATTAAGTACTCCTTCTAGTTAGGCTGAATACAGGGAAATAACATGAATCTAAATTTAACTTTTTTTTTATTTTTGGCTTACAATGCATCTTTATGAGCCTTTGATATTTATAAGGGTCTGACTTCACATGCTTTTGTGGGTATATTTGTGAGGACTAGAACATAGGTTTAGCCTTGAACATGAAACCATAGACTAATGAAATATTCATTGTCTGCATACCTGTCCCACAGAGTTTTTGTTGCCTCTTGGACCAATTCAAATGAGATTCAAATGAGCTCCAAATGAGCTCTGAATGCAATTTTCAGAATGCCCAGTGCTAGCCTGGTTCAGGCTCCTTCTGAAGCCAGCGATAAAGCTTATAAGGACTTTAATGAAAATAAGAGTGCAAGATACTTAAAGTGACTCATTGTGTCTGGGTAGCCAAGAAATTCTATACTAAGGTTTCACAACACACAGCGTTTTCTCCCCTAATACAAGGATGCAATGTACACCCAGTCATCTCAGCAATGGGATAGGACCACAAGCAATGCAGATTAAGGGAAAGATAAAATCAGCTGGGAGAAAAGAGCAGGAGGACAAGAAGGGTGATGAAAGAAGAGATAATGGAAAGAAACAACAAAGAGGAGGAAAGAAGAAAGAACTGTCAACTTCAAGGTTATTAGAGATCATGAAAGGGGGAAAGGATGAGGGAGGAACAGAGAATGAAGACATCAGCCAAAGGGGACAGATTAAAAAGAAGCAAAAGTGAGAGAAAGAAAATTTAGAAGTGACAAGAAGAGACAATGAGGAAGGAAAAGGATCTGGAAAAGGAAGCAGTAGAATGTGGAAGAGAAATGCTGCAGAGGAATATGGAAGGAAAGCAAACCATGGGTCAAGAGGAAAAGGAGGTTTCTGTTCCACTGAAGGAAAAGGATAACAGATTGAAAATACAGAGAAAGAGTCAGCAGGAAAGAAAATAGGAGTAGTAAAATATAGTGTGAAGATGTAGATGTACAGCTTTATTGAGGGAAATTAAGAAGAAAATAAATCCATGCTAACAAACAGGTTTTCATTGCAAATTCACAGATAAGTTGTGTAGGTAGAGGGTTTTTGTCTAGTCATCAAAAGTAAGTATCAACACTTTAGGAATTCAGAAGACAAATGCTACGGTAAAAAAATAGACAATAAGAGACAACAGAGTAAAAGTGGAAAAGCATCTGTGTTCCTACTGGCATTAGAACAGACAATGGCTTTTCTTAGAATCATAGAGTCATAGAATGCTTTGGGTTGGAAGGGACCTTTAAAAGTCATCTAGTCCAACCCCCCTGCAGTGAGCAGGGACATATTTAACTAGATCAGGTTGCTCAGAGCCCCATCCAACCTGACCTTCTTCTGTGTCTTCACAAGGAAAAGGATCAGCAGCATTCCCACTTCACATGCTTAATTAGAGCTTGACAATCTACCAAAATACCTGGGACTGAAAATAAGATTTAGAGATTTAGACATCCACATTGCTTTCACAGAGCTGGCTAGAATGACTAGAATGGCTGGGAGGCATTGCTCTGACTGCTCAGAAAGGTAAAGGCAAAATGAGTTGCTGGTTTCTGTCCAGTTCCTGCTAAATAGGTGTTTTCATAACAATAACCACAACCCTAACTGTTACTGACACACCCATGGCCAAAAAATCTCCGCTGAGGACCACACTCAGCCTGGAGTCGTCCCTGCAGGTCAGTGGTGAGTGGCACAGGAAGGAACTGGAGGAAAACTTGTTCTCTCTTTTGGCCTCTTTAACAGTTAAAAAGGGGACTTTTTCATCAAGAGCTGCAACCCTGTTGTTTTTTGACAAGCACTCAAATTCATAGTGGCATAGACATACAATAAACTTACCATACCTTACAGAAAACTCCATTTCTTAATTTGAGAAAGCTTCTTCTCGTCGCTTCCCTTTCTTGCCCACTCCCCCTTTTTCCCTTTTTCTCCTGTCTCACATATTTGATTCAGGGAACTGTAAACACAATATCTTTACAGGTTTACTTTTGTAACCTTTTATTTCTGGACTACTTGACTAGAAAAAAAAAACCACAATATTTTCTTTATGAATCTATGTGTAGTTTCAGAAGACATATGACTTCATAGCTGCAAACAGATCAGTGAATAAGAATAACTACTTCTAGCCCATTTTCCTCTTCTGTGTAAAGTCATTTAGCCTCTCTATGCCCCAGTTTTCCTCTGCCAAATTCTCCCCTTTCTCAAAGCAGTATTGTGAGATTTTATCCGTTAATGTTTGTAAAATACCTTCAGATCTTCAGATAAAAGATAGTAGTGCAAAGTATTATTGAGTCTGTCTTCCAGCCTCCCAACCTATGAATTCCATTCCTGGTGATTCAATCAAATAAAACAGAATCTCAAATACATGGAAACCACCCGACAATAAAAAAGTCGACATTCTGCTATGAAAAAATCCCACAGGAAACAATTATATTTCTCTAGCCTTTTTGAACCTTCAAGAGAAAAATCACACCTCTGCTACAGAGATTGACAGCATGGTCAAAATAAAACTATGTGAAAGATATGATTTTCTATTAAATCTCAGTTCTTTTGCAGTGTGGAAAATTCTGAAGAACCATTCTGAATTTTTGCACAACTTACTGGTTTACTCCCCCATTCAATTCAATATGATTTTTCTTTTGGGTTGCTAGCTACATCTGCTTTAAATATTTAATTAGTAACTTATAGGATACATATTCTGTCTGGTAGACATATAAATAATATAGTGTGTTCATTTACTTACTCAAGGGAAGATTGGATCCACAACGTAGTAGGTGCTAAGTGCTGTAAACTAAACAATAGAAGTAAAATCAGTCTTTAGAGCTGATACACCAGCTTACTAATAACAGGTCATGAAAGGTATTTTGTAGCAACCCATTGCAATTGAATCTCAGTATAGTTTGGTGGGTCCTAGAAAGGATTACTATCTGGTGGTTCTTGGCATGGCCAGTGTGAGAGAAATTAATTCAGTTCCATGGGAGCAAATGTCTTCAGCACAAAAATAAAACATCAAAGCAGTTTGCCATAATAATAATAAATCAGAATTGGCAATGCTCTTCACCTTTATTAATGACCATTATTACTTCTTTATTTCTAGAGTGTCCACTGAGTGCTATTATTAATCTCCCAAGAGCAATAGCTAAAAAAAAGTGCACAGATAACATACAAACTTGCCAATTCATGTGAAAACTACAGTCTAACTTAATAACATGCCCTTTCCTTAGTGAAAACCAGGCTGTAGTGGTAAGTGCACTGAGACTGAAAGTGTGCAGAGGGAGAGGGCTTGGTGCTGGGCATAGAAGGGGCCAAGGGTGATTGTAGGGGCAAGAGACAGAGTGAAGAGTAGTTATATTGGTTACAGTTGCTAAAACTGTCTCTGATGATTAAGTTAAACGCTATGAGCCTACTTAGCGAAAAATGCAACCATATGTTACAATGACCTGACTTTTGTTTGCGTGGTGTGCTGAGTTTGGGCTTGTACAATTCTAGATCCAAGGTTTCCATTTGGATTATACACATAAACTAGTCAAACCTTAAAGACAAGACTTGACTGAGATGGAAATAGAATTCACTGTGTTGCTGAATCTCAGCTGAGGGTTTCTGAGAGAGGGAACCTGAGCCTGAGCCCAAGACTGAGCCCGGGCACTGAGCAGTGGTCAGGCTGTGTGCACTGAAAAAAATTCCATGCGCTCTGCCTCCTCCCTAGGTAAGGGCAATCCTTCTGCTTCCGAGCAGCTGTTGTCATTTTGTGGTAAAATCTCTAAAAGTAAAAAAAAAAAAAGAAAGGCAAAATGTTTTCATTATATTGCAGATTACTATATCTTTTATTGGTATGTTTTAGAGATAATTTATGTTTTAAAATAAATTTTAAAAGTCAACCAAAGCTATACACAATGATGAGGACAAAACTGCTTCAGTTCTGTCTTTACACCTTTGTGTAACATCATCCTATTTGGTCTCACACTAGCTGAGCTATATACTATCTAAATATGAAAGCTACTTGTAAACTTATGTAGCCCCTGTAGACCTAGATAAAAGCCTGTGAATATAGATTTAAATGTGTATCTTATTTGTAGTCTGCTATGCTGATGTGAGCTGGTTTTTCTTCCGAGCTGAGTTTGCAGCTAGACTTTTAACCATTGGCATTTGAAAAAACCCTCCCAGAGCCCATTTGGGCATTGCATCCAGTTTTTCCACAGTCCCAGGAAGTTTCTTCAAGCTGCCGAAAGTCTTTTTTAATTGCTGCCCACCTTCAGTCCGTTCCCCAGTGAAGAATGGGTAGTAGGGCTTAAGTATATTTATCTCCGTTTGGCTCTCGCCTTTTTTTTTATTCCTGCTATTGAATCTAAGCCCAATACTGAATTCAGCTGCCACAGCTGTTGCTGCTCTGCTGCCTGCCCTGCTTTCTGCTTATGCTTATGTTCCCAAAAAAGCTTCTCTGGGATGTTCTGTGAAATGAATGGGACATCAAGGCGGTGCTAACTGCATTCCCCTTCACTGACAAGCTCTTTTATTTTGCTGGATGCCCTGAATTTGTGTAAAGTGCTAGTGTTATATGTTCTGAAACTCACTCTTTACAGGGTGAGCTCCTTTTGTCACCTCACTCTTTACAGTACTAAAGTATTTCCTTTGCGGCAATAAGCTATTATGTAGAGTCTACAAATAAGCTTCTGATCCTGCCAAATTACATTCACTTCAAGTAAGTGAGGAAACTGTATCTCTTTTTCCACTTACTCTGATACTCATTTTCAAAAGGTTTCACATCACTTGCCTCTTATAAGCACCTGTACTTATATTTTTCTAGCATTGTTGCATGCACATACGAACAGTTAAGTCAAATACATATAGGTAGTAGTTGATAGTAAAGTAGTAGTATATATGTAAGTCCCACGTATGATCAGATATTCTGAAAATACAGACTCACAATTTCAATGGTACAAGGACTTGTAATTGTTTACTTACCTAATCTGCTTAGGATATCAAATAAATATTTAATAACTTTATAGTTGAAATGGACTGCTGTATATCTGTATCCTATATTTCACAGTGGTTATAAGCTCTTCCCATAGAATGGAAACAGCAGTAAATAGAAATGTTCCAGGGTTTTAAAATGTTCTTATCAACTGCACTAACCTCTCATTTCATCTGTTACATTTAGGTCAATATAAGCTTATGAGACTTGAAAACAAATATTATAGTGCCAAAACCAAAATCTGAAAGGTCTTTCTAAAATCCTTGCCTACGTAAAAAATCTCTTCTGGTTTAATCAAAAGTATAATTTTAAACGGATGTGAACTGTACAGAGCCTTTTGTGAAGATTCTCAGTTCAGTTTACAGCAAGATGATTTCTTCTTTAGCCTCAGTTGCTTAAGATTTTTTTTAAATGACACGGAAATAAGCTAGTTTTTAAATTGCCTAAGACTGTCCAAATGGTTGAGGTGTAATGGTCTACTTTTAAGACTGATTGATTAGATATAGTGGTGCATCTTATAAATCCTGTTTGTTAAGACACTATTAATCACGCCTGCCTGTAGCAGAAGTCTAAGAAAAGATGAGAAAAACTGTTGTGGAGTTTTGATAGTAGTTTATTCTTGAAAAGGACTGAAAAGTCTGTAGAGGAAAATGGTGGCTTCAAATAGCATGGGTTCATAAAGAAGGAATCCTTGTAGTACCTCAGACTGCAGAGGAACAGTCTCATGACTCCTTGTCCTCAGTATTCATTTAAATGCCATGGACATTTAGAGCCAAAGTTTAGTCAGTTCCTTTAATTAATTCTTATTCCTATACATTTTGATTCAACATGTTTAGAGGCTTCAGTCAGGCTTTAGTGATGCAGCTGGTCTTGATGGAAGTAGGAAATAAGCAGTGTAGATCACTGAAGATACCTAGCATTAGAAAAACTTCTGAAGCAAGAGATTGTCTCTCTGCAGATCTCAAAACATTTGACAAAAATAAATAGTGAGAACATCTGAATATTATTTAAAATATAAGACCCTTTATGTAAGATGCCCTAAATATTTATTTTTTAACTTAAAGTAATAGTCAAAGTTTGTGCCAGCCATGTGCAGCCCCAGCAAAGAATGAATGGTAAGGGCCATACAGACTGAGATACGACTTCCCCACCAAGGACCATATTTTTACCTAATTGTGTCAGAAGAAACTATGCAAAAATTAGGTTTTTTATCTTTCTACAAGCAGAATGATTAATGTGTGATGTCAACCTGTGTATTGGTCTTCAAGATAATAAGAGTCACAGTAATACTTATACCTTTTAGTCAAGATCATGGTCTTATACTTGGTCCTCTGCAAAGACGTAAAGCAAGAGAAAAGGAGAATTGTCTTTAAGGATGTTGTTTAGACTTCTTGTCCAAAGCACACAGGCTGTTTGTTATATAGAAGAGAAACTTCAGTGATGTAGTGAGCCCCAGAGGTTTTTTCCAGCTTACATCCTGGAAGTGCTACCTTATTTTAATGTTTTCTAATTAATAACTCAGCTGGTCCAGATGAAGACCATATGACAACTCCATTTAAGAAATTCCAGTTTAATTTATCTCTTTCAAGCTTGCATTAATCATATCTGAAGTTTGGCCCTGCTGAGCTCCTCAGAAGTAGGTAATGCTTACTAGCTTTAAAGGACTAAAATTCAACTTAATGGAACATGACAGCCCCATTACACTGAATTCTGGGTTGCTTAATTTCTGATTTTAAGAAATGTTCAAGTCTCTGCAGAAACCTTTGTGAAACAAATGTTTACCAGTATGGACCAACTTTGAGGAAAGCACACATGTAACTAAAGGGTGAAAGTCAAAATCTGCATGAACTCTGGATTCAAATAGTGAAAGAATTCAATGTTATGGAAATCTGATGTTTCAGAATGCAACATCTGAATTTGTGTGCATGCATTTTTGAATTTGAATGCTTTCTTCAAATGAAGCTTTAAAGCATGGCTAAAATTCAAAACTCAGGCTCAAGAAAAGTGACTTTTTGGAATTTATGTAGCATATGTCTGTACAGTAAAATGAATATAAATTAATTCTTCCTTTGTCTTTTCTGTGATTTAGTGTAGCAGTTCAAATGCCAGCTAATGATTTTACTTAGCATTATAATATAGCTTATTCTGTGGCAATCACAATCATCTTTGCAATGTAGAAAAAACCACCCATTTTCTTTGATGACTCTAATGTTGTTCAACTATTAGAAATTCCACTGTTGACTGTATCAGTGGCCTTTCTATCTGGTGCTGTAGCTTGGTGTTTGGGAGTGTTTGGGTGGGTTACCATTTCTCCATAAGAGGCCAGCATTACTGCCCCGTCTACACATTTCCTTTTCCTTAGGCATCTCCTTTGCTTCATGGAGAGGTGGAGGGGTATCTCCACAGTGCGACCTCATGACACTGTGCAGGGATTAGAGCAATAGCTCTGATGGAAAACAAAATGGCTCGCTGTAATGTTAGCCATTACCTAAGAACATACCATGGGGATATTCCATTTGCTGTCAACCCTACTCATTCCTGGTGGTGTGGGGATGTCAGGCTGCTGCTGGAAATCTCCACTAATCTGCTGATACTAGAGATATCCAGAAAGCGTTTGACTGGGCAGGTGAGGAGTAGCAAACAAAAACATTTTATGAATGAAAAAAGTACGTTTCTGCCAGGTGTGGAATTAAGCTCAGGTTTAGCAGTGGCTAGAGGTCCCCAGGGCTGGCACCTGTGGAAACAAGGACTGAGCCAATGAATATTTTTAATGGGCAGTTATATGTTTCCTGTCAGTAACACTGCTCCGTATCTCTTCCATTATTATTCTAGGTGTCCCACCCCTGGATGTGATGGCTCTGGGCATATTACTGGAAATTATGCTTCACATCGAAGGTATGTAAAGACAAGGTTTTGTTCTTTAAATCAAACAACTGAAGGGCTAGGAGGGACCTCAACAGACCTCTCTTCCCTCTCTCAATACCGAAGTAGGATTGAGTGCTGTACATAGACATGGGTTGGTCTAACTCATTCTATTAATCACCAATGAATAACATTTCTCAGTTTTAGCATGGCTTACTACCCAAATAGGTAGGAAGATTTTTGCTAACATGTACCATAATCTTTGTAGAAAATTAATCCAGTTTTTCTACCTTCTTTGTTAGCCCAGGGAAGCAATTCAACATTCATAAATTTCTGCTGCTTTACAATTTGAATTACTTAACTCTTTTCCTCACAATCTTACCTGTTCTGGACTCAAATCCTATTTCTGCATTTTTTTTTTCTCACAAATTATATTTCGTGGTTGTTCCTGTCAATCTCTTCCAGACTCCCTCCATATTTCTTGAAATGCAAAATTGGACCCAGTTCTTTACCTCCTTTCCCAGCTGAAGCCTTAGCAGCTTTAATCAGAGGCAAAAAGTACCTCCTTCATCTAATGTGCACCAGTCTTGTTAGTACATTTCAGAATAAAGCTTGACTTGTTTTTAAATTGCAACACATTGTACATAACTATGTCAAGCCAGAAGAATGAAAAGCGAAATTTATGGATGAAAGCTGTTACCTTAACTGCCTAAAATATAACTGTGATCCTTACCAAGGGCCAAAGAAAGCTTCACATTTACTAATTAGGGTATTGTTGGTAACCCCAAAATGAATTATGGTGGTACCACTGCAGAGGTAATGTTACGAATGCTGTGTAATTAGCAATTCCCCTGTGGCTATTTGCGAACTATAAATCAGTAGAGAAGAGCTGCACCATATTTTGTAAATAGCTATCCACTGTTTAATCAAAAAATAATAGTACAGCCCCCCTCTCTTTTGTTAGTAAAGGCTCTTTACTTGCATGCATAGTAATGCTGTTGAGTCTGGCTATTTGCTTGCTTCACCATGTCCCTGTAGTTTTACAATTAGCTATAACTAGTCAATACACAAATTTCCAGTTTAAATGTATTCCCAGTGAAAGCAACAAACAGTTTAAAGTCAAAACATAAATAACATAGAGATTGGTAATGTGCCATACCTTTACATACTGTAAAAATGAAAGATCAAAATAACAATTTCTGTAATGCACAGTTAAACATCAAATGTACAAATAACATTATAAAGAAGAAGATGTAAACATTTTAAAAGCACTTACATGATACAGGAGGTTAAATCACACTTTCAAAACGATTTAAGGTCAAATTCAGAACTACATTTAACTATATGTGGATTTATCAGATCACACCTCTACCAGCAGTATGCTTGGTGTAGCTATGCCCTGACTTTGCTATTTCAGGAAGCTGTTTATGTATTTGGTCATCTGTTTAACCAGAAACAGGCAGGACAGTGAAGATGCAGAAAGCAAAATGTCACAAACGAGAAACCTAAAAGCTGGCAAGGTTAGCAGGGGAGAATCGCTGCATGTCGGCTCATTTTTTAAACCCTTTCCCTGGGCATTGTCTCCTGGCCACTGTAGGACCAGACCATGAGCTGGATGGTGTTACCTACTTTCATCTGTAAATTCTTACGTTCTTGTATTTTTGCAGATAAGGGCTGGACCAAGTTTTCATTTGATTCTGCAGCATACTCAGTACACATAAAGATATAAAAAGTAATTCTGCAAAACTAAGTTATCTGGGATTTATCCAGTCCATTGGGATTTAACAAATTCAACCTTTTGAAAGCCACCATGTCTATATTGACCATGTAACTCCTTCGTTTCTCTTCCAAAAGGCCTCTGGCAGCCCCAGGTCATTGGCTGCCTACGGGCACGGGGGCACTGACACTGAGGGAGTAATGTCTTCTTTGCTTAAAACCACCGATGTCCCCAGGAGACCTGTCACATTTACATGGAGCCAACCCCACGCTGTTCAGGTCATGATATCTGTTGAGGCCATATGTGAGGTGGTGAGGCTGGCAAAATGCACGCTCTTTAAAAGGGCAGCAAACCAATATCCTAAATCTGGAGCTGTTAAGTATGAAAGACATGTTCACAGTTAAGCTTTCTAATTCCCACACTGAAAACTAGCATTTACCTCTGTTTGCATCTGAATTAGCATTTTTGTTTGTATTTGATACCATTACTTACAACCCTTTCAGTTTCAGAAGACAAGGAATGACAAACTTCTCTCCTAAATGGCTGCCAAGATGCCTAGACATCATCTGTATTTAAAATGGCTGCTCAACAGCAAACACATATGAAAGCAGATTTAACTCTGCCATAACTCTCTGCAGTTCCGCACACCCATTCAGTGTATGCAAGAAGTTATATCGACATATACCAATGCTGAATTTCCCTTGTTGTCTTTTATCTTCATATATAAGGAATTAAACCGATATAAAAATGAAGTAATATGTTTACTTTGTAATAGCTTTTGGTTATTATAGGATAAAAAAAATTAAAGCAAAGGCTCATCTTTGACATATGTTTTCTTGGTGAATCTGCTGTCAGAGGAAAAATGAATTAATCATAACCTCAGAAGCTGTCTGTTGGCAACGTCTGTTTAGAGGACCTGAAAGGTCTTAGAATTTTCTAATAAATCATAGTGCCAGAATAGAAAGATCTATTGCAAAAAGATGATGCACCAAAATACCAATAAGTTGGTGATAATTAAATTGACTTAATATGTAGAAAGCATTAAATCATTAGTCAAGGCAGAAATTCTTCATTCAGATTTTGTTATGAAAATGTCATCATCTACAAGCATACCCATCTGTACACCTACTAAAAAAAGTATTGCTATCTGAGGCTTTTCTATTAACTATTTAGTTTTCAGATGCAAAACCTGATTATTCTCACGCAGTGGGTACGGTTAGTCTCACAGATAAGCTAGGGATATCTGTAACTCCTGTCCTCTCCCCTTCGCTTTCTGCAGTCCAGGTTGTATGGGGAGCAATGAACCAACCTGTTCCCGAACTGCTCCTTTGCCCCAGAGCCTGCTTCCTGTTATTCTATGTTCCTCCTGCCTCTGTCTTTTTACAGATTATGATATGATTATTTTCGAAGAAAACTTTTTAAGTGGCACAGGCTTTCTGAGGTTTAGTTTGTACACAGGGAACTATGGTACTTTGGTGAGCACTATGCAAGTTGGAATAAACAGTAGCTTGCTTTAAAAAGGAAAATGGTCAGCTGCATTTAAACTAGAAAATGAAATGGGATTAGAGCACAGGTCCAAGCATCAGAGTGCAGATGCCTACACTATTAAATCATTAGCATGTCCCCTGGCATGATAACCCCGGGTTACTGAACCTCTCCCAGGCAATTCTCATATATGATTTGGGGCTCAGCATGGGTCCAGATCATTCTCTGTAAGCAATATGGGTGTAGCTGTCCTGTTTTACAGAGACAGAGAGCTTAGCTGTACAGATGTGAGCTTGCTGCTCTTGGGTCAAAACAGCAGTTCTAGGTCCCTTCCATTTACCAGCACAGATGTAGCCATGCCATCTCACTAAAAGTCGCTAGGTAATACACTGTGTCCAGTATCTTGTGCTAACATTCCTCCTTTTCTTTAATTGACTTATTTATGACTTTGCAGTCTACTTTTCATTTACCAACACAGAATTCTGTCTGTGATTGCATCACCCTTTTCTCTGCTTGTTCCTCCCAGTCCTTGCTGGTCTTGTCAAGACAAAATAACAGAAAGTTTTGCTATCACTATTTCTGTCTCTTCTTCCTGAAGACAGGACCTACTATACAGCACTGAAGTACCTTTTGTCGTGCTGAAAACAATAATTTAATCTTCTATTTTGTTTCTTTCTTTATGGAAATTTTTCTTTGGGGACACTCCTTTGTCTCTCATCTCAATACTTTTGAAGGTGGTGTTCTACTGATGGATTTCTTTTTTAATGTTGATATGTTAAGACGGAAATAACATTAAACAGAGGACAAAGCATGATTTTTTGATAGACATATTTGTGTACTCGGATAGCAACCACTTAAAAAAAGCCTTTAAATATCTATTTAAGTCACTGTCAAGTCTACTAAATGGTTTCTGTAATGAATTCTTCATATGCAAAGGGAAAGCTGAGCTTATAAAATCTTGGAATAGGTATATCTTTTTCCATTTTGTGTAGTTAAAAACAACATTCTTGGTGTCTAGTTAAATGTAACATTGCTTAACCTAACATATACCTTTGTCTCTACCAAATCTTTTTGTCTGTGTGAGTTCTGAGCAATTACACTCTTTCTCAGAAAGGCACTATACAGCTCTGAGCTCTGCTGTGTTTTTATTCAACTGTTCTACAGGATTCTTACATGACGTTTGAGAAGGTTTGATAGTGTTTCTAATGTGGTCCCTAGAGAAATCTTTAGTCCTACCAAGAGATCCAGAGACTCATGTTTTTTGAGCCTTTTCTTCCGTCCCTCTCAGACATACAGAGGACGTAATGTCTCTTAGCCCTGAAACACTGGCTTCTATTCCTTTTAAAGCTGTCAGTGCTGCTGCTGAGTCAGCTGGAGGGATTATTAGGCAGAGAGTTTAAGAGCTGCTTTCCCTGGCTCATCGGGGACTGCCTGTGTGTGTGGTCTGCACAGTGCCTGCAGTCCTGTGCTGCACCACAAACTGAGATACGCGGATTCCCCCTCGTGGTTGCATACTGCAGCTCTCCTTATTTAAACTGCCTGAGCTTTGATTTTGGAAACTGGACAGGATTACTTATTCTGCCAGTTTTTCAGATAGAAAGCATATCCCTTGTAAACTGTACCCAAGAATGAGAAATTGCATTTTAAAATGTTTTTTTTCACTCAGTCTTTCAGGCTGTCCGCGAGCAAAGAAAAGTGGAATCAGGATAGCACAAAGCAAGGAAGACAAAGAAGACCAAGAGCCAATTAGGTGAGAACAAATATTGTCAAAGGGCCTTCATGTGTTTTATAAGGTCATACATATCTTCAGCTTTTTATTAAGGCATAAATGTTATTGTGTGATAGTTATCCAAGAGCAGATGGACACATTGATTTCTATGAGTGAACTGCAAATCAAGGACCTGTGCTGATTCATTCTAGCCAACGATACAATCTTCTATAATTTAGGAACAGTTTTAAACATGTTTTTCACATGAAATTAAAAAATTACGTAGAACCTTATCTCTTAAAACCCCCTTAAATGCATTTGCATACTATAGACAAACCATACATGCTGAATAAAGTAGTTATGGGAACAGACAACTGAGTATTCTTATGAGATTGCTGCAACAAATCTGAATGTTTATGCAGTTTGTAAGAGGAACAAATGCCTACCTATAGGTCTTGGTTTCTTCTTGCAAGGTGCTCTGATACCAGCGGCTACTGAACTCAGCAGGCTTAGTGACTGCGTAGACTGTTCAGGACTGGGTCCTCGGTGGAGAGTTGCAGCAATATTTTAGTGTAGGACAAACAGTGAGGCAACCGGCCTTGTTTTGACATGTGTTATGTAGCAGCATACTGAAAAAACATTACTTTCTTTAACCATTTCACTGTGAAGATTCTAACCTGTTCCTTCTAACCCTGGTTATCTGTTTTTTAGAAGTATACAGGGCAAATATATGGGGGAATTCCCAAGTAAAGAAAACCATCAGATGAATATGGAACTGCCTTCATTGATCTCTCTAGGCTGTAGCACATAGTTTGTTATAATCTCTCCTATTCAGAGAGTGGTTAAAGGTGCTCAGCATTTCTGATGAGGCGCTATGATCACTTCATACCTAACTGTTTATACCTAACATTTTCATGACTTCAAACAAGTCTTCTTTCTATTCCATACACATAAATAAAATGTACCAAGGATTATACTAAGTAGGATTTTATGCTTATAGAGTTTTTATGGCCGATTTCCTTGCTGAGTGGAGCTCAATAGCCAACATTTCAATTCCAGTGTGATATTTACTGTAATGAACACCTGCAATTCAAATATATATCTCAGTCCTTTTGTTGCCATTGCACAATATCAATAGCTGTGACTTCATCTACTGGCTAGCCTCCTTACAGTTTATCAAAGAACATATTTTTTTTCATATTAGCAAAATTCTGCTTGTAATTTTACCCACTAAAAGGTATCTTGACTATTTTTAAGACCACAGTGCATGATTGTTCTTTTCTTTTCATGTCGGGTTTATTTTGACTTTGTTGTAGAGGCTACCAGGTATATGATGGCAAGACAATAAAGTTTATCTCATCTATCTGCTATCCAGATGTCCAGTTCCTGGTTGTGATGGTCAGGGTCATATAACTGGAAAATATGCATCCCATCGCAGTGCGTCAGGGTGTCCTCTAGCTGCCAAAAGGCAAAAGGATGGGTACCTAAATGGCTCACAGTTCTCTTGGAAATCAGTGAAGACGGAAGGAATGTCATGTCCAACCCCAGGATGTGATGGCTCAGGACATGTCAGTGGTAGTTTTCTTACTCATCGTAGGTGAGTAACTATGGCTTATATTTTTCACTTCGCTTATTATTGAAATTAGATTAGCAAGATTTGAAATACAGCTTTTTGTCATGGCATTTCTCTGTTTCTTTTGAATTTTATTATTACTTTGAAAAATAATCTTCCTACGTATATTTGTAGATAACTGGAAATCAAGACACATGAGGGGTTTTTATGCCAGTCCTTGCAGGTAGAGACCTGAATCTGAATCTATAATACACGGAAAATTCTAGGGAAAAAAGTGTGCATGCCAATAACTGTAAATCTGCTACTGCTTAGTTGAGTAACTCTGGACAAATTACCTTAGGATAGACTTTGTAATACACATCTGAATCCCCCTGATTTTCAGAGATGTCGAACACATTGTTGATTCCCAAACATCAGAGCATGGAAATAAAGAATTTAAGGAACCAGTCCCATAAAAACAAAGTACTTTTATTCATTTGTTAATGAAAATGTTTGCTCAAAACAATGAATATACAATACAACAGATTAATTAAAACTAATGGAATACAAATATTTGACAAAAGAGATACAAAGCCTAATTTTTCACAAACTTAGCAAGAATAAGAGAACTTCAGTGATGACATTTTTCATAGCTTTTAAGAGATTAAGGAAGAGAAAGTGGCCAGTCTATTAGGGATAAATCTTGCTGCCATATGTTAGGTTATGAGGAAGCAAGGGTGTTCTTGAAGCTTTGGGTGGGATTCTCAACCTGAACATGATTATAATGCCAGAGCAAATTTCCTACTATATAATCACTAGTATGAAACTATTACTCCAAATTTGTCAAGCTGATGTGCCTAATTTGTCACTCTTCTCCAGGCAGACCTCAGTTGAACTTCTGTACCTTTTAGTTAAGTTAACCAACCTGATCTTGTTTTGTAGTCAGTTCTAGATATAGAGGTGAAAAGTGTACTTCTTCCTTCTCTTGCCTGTAACTATTTCCTTTGATTCTTTCTTTGACAACCTTTGACAATCTTTATAGCTTAACTCAAAAGCCATACCCTTACTGCAACCTCTCCAGACTTCTTGCATGTAGTTCCTATTTATTGTTTGGGTTGAGATCTGTTTTTCTACTCAGTGTTTGTATGGTACCTACCATGAAGTGATTCTAGTCCATGACCTGAGGTGCTACCTAAGTGGTCAAATGTGTTACACAGCCTGCAGCTCCCATAGGCTTTAGGGAGCAGCAGATGCAACAGCCCTGACCATTTGTGCAGATATCCATATGTGGATTTAAGTTTCTGACTATCAGTAAAATATCAGCATTAGTGTTCACATTTCAGTTTAGTTTTCTTCATAATGGTGTAACATTTATTTAACTCACAGAGATCTGACATTAAAATTTTGGAATTATTTTACCTTTAGTTGAGAAGTACAATATAATTACTGAGAGATTGCTTTCAAGGAGTATTTACACAGTATTCACGTTTTCAAGGACAAGATTCTTGCAACAAGAATAACTAACTTCTAAAAGGAACACATTGATAGTAAATTCAACAGTTCTTCAAAATTAAGGGGCAAATGGTACCTAGAGATTTTTTTTTTAATAGGAATATTTTCATGAAAAAAATAGAATAAGCTTTAAATTCTTTTTTTTTTTTCCACTGGAGAAACCTAAATATGACATTTAGTCACATAGCAGCAATGTGCTTTCTTGAGTACCATTATCTCAAGTAGAAACTGAGACATATAAAAGGCTTATATGATCAGTTTTTGGGCAAAAAGGTCCATTGTTAGAGGAGAGCACCAGAAGATGAAAAGCTGCTTAAAAAGGCTGACTGAATTAGACTGATCTTACTTAATTATCTTGATGTAACAAAGCGCTGATATTCTAAGTTGTTTTGAGCAAGTTTAACAATTTCTTGAAGCTTCCATAAGCTATGGCAATATTAATAAAAAGCCATATTATTTTAAAAATATGATTAATTCTTGTAGAATTCTTAAGATACTGTTAAAAGGGCTTAGTTCATTTGCTCACACAAAGAAAAGTGCTTGAAGCCAATTTAGATGCCTTAGGATAATTTATGTGGCCTCCAGCTGTTGCTCAGAAAGGCACACATCTGTGGTAGGGCCAGTGTCATATTTACCAGCCTTAATGATATGTCTTCTCAAATGGCATTTCATGCCTGTATATGGACAACTGAATTAAACTCTGCATGTAGGATTGAGCTTTGCAACAATTCACCTGCTTTAAGAACCTACTTACAGGTGAGCAAGGTGCTTTTGCTCCTCTTCCAGTGAATGGAGTCAGTGGATCCTAGAGAGTTGTTCACCTGTGAAGTAGACACCTGCCTTTGATCCTTTGATGCCTTTTGTACCCTAAATGTCACTGAGTGCATCAACAGGGAGTGGCATTCCCCTCCCTACAAATAGGCACTTTATGCGACTGGAAGTGTTGATGGGGTGTGCAAGATGGCCATACTGGGCTGGCAGAAATGACTGAAGATTTGTGAGACACTCCCATTCTTTGATTATGACAGCTGAGAGCTGAACGTGCTTGGCAGGGGATCTGGAAGATGCTAGACTTGTTAAATGTATGGGCCCCAGAGCTCCATGACAGCCTTGACACATAGTATCTATGCAGACATTTAAACCTAGGTGTCCAAATCTGGAGTTCAGTCCCACCTAAGCTACAGACTATGCATTTCCTTACCTAAGGCTGGAAAATCCCCTCACTTTTAGTGTACCCATTTTAGTAGGCTGTGGTCTCATCTTCTACCTCTAACAACATTTTGCTATATAGCTAAGGCTGTAAATCTCAAACGCCACCTTCTGAAGAAAAGCAATGCTATGACAATTACACATTGAAACCAGGCTTGTGTACAGCCTTTTGCAGGTATAGCTGTGTCTGGCATGTGAGGGGAGAAAGCAGGGCTATGACCATTAACTGAGTCAGTAAAAGCTCCTAGGAAAGTATTAGTTAAAAGTCTTCAATTTTAGCAGTACGGCTTCCTTCTCTCCTGATAGGTCACTTTTTTTCCCTAGTACAAATATTTCTCTATCAGCAGACTTCTCTACGCATATATATTAATTGCATGTGTAGTGTCCTTAATGTGTTATTTGAGGTTTTCTCTTCTGCCATTCATATCTTAGATTGGATATTAGGAAAAATTTCTTCACGGAAAGGGTAGTCAAGCATTGGAACAGGCTGCCCAGAGAGGTGGTGGAGTCACCATCCCTGGAAGTGTTTAAAAAACAGGTAGACGTGGCACTTTGGGACATGGCTTAGTGGGCATGGTGGTGTTGGGTTGATGATTGGAATGATGATCTTAGAGGTCCTTTCCAATCTTAATGATTCCTAGTTTTTACTTGCATTATAAATGATCCAGCCACCAAGCCAGGAGGCGTGGGGTTGCTACTCTACCCTTAATTGGTTTAGTGTTGGACTTGGTAGTGTTAGGTTAATGGTTGGACTGGATGATCTTAAAGGTCTTTTCCAACCTAAACAATTCTATGATTCTGTGATTCTATGATTCTATAGACAGCTGTTAATGTGCTATTATCCAAGCAGCTGTAATAGTCTGGAATGGCAGACTGACTTGTGGAAATGATGCCACCTGTTGCATTAATTAAAAAAACATACATTGAGATTTTTGAGGCAAAGATTTCTTAGAGCTGTTTTTGTACCTTGTACACATGGTGTAATTCTACTGATATCAATGGACCCTTGAGATGATCCACAAGTGCTGGTAAATCAGTACTTAGTTAAAAACCTGCTCCAACTGGTATTACATAGTCTGGAATTTAAATATATGTGTATTTGTACATACATGCTTCTGAAGTAGAAATAAGTAGTCAATTGAAAAAGTCACATATTCCAGTAAGTTTTGAATCCTATCCTATGAAGAAAGGCACCAAAAAAGGTTTCTGTTTATTTAATATTAGCATGCCTGTCTGCAGAAATTCATGTGAATGGTTTTATTTTGTCAAGGAGTTTTGCATAGGAAAGAATGGCAACAGAGGGTTATCAGAAGGGATTTGAAGCATAGGGTTAAGAGTGCTATACTTCAAAAAGAAGCCTGTGCTAGCAAGAGATGCCACTGTGAAATTAGGTGACCTATCAGCAATATGAAAATGAATTGGAAGGCATGTAAGCATGGAGTCAGTAAATAGGTAAATGAAATAGGCTATAATTAAATGTAATTGGTTATTATACTGTAGCTTTCCAGTTTGGTCCCTGAACAGGCCCTTACACCCTCATATTTGATTTAAGAAGATTTTTCTGGACCGCATAATTTCTAATACAACGATCAGTTGGGGACTTTCTCAGAATATACTTGGATTTAGCGACCCTGCTCCTTAGCACAGAAGGGGAAATGTGCTTGTGCTGACTTCAGTGGAAATTACGTTGAAAAATGTCATTTCAGATCTAAACGAATGTTCTTGCTCCCATCTCCTGCCTACTTTTATTTAAATCAGTGTTCACCCATTTCAAACACAGTAATGCAGCTTTTAGATTCCCTTTACTGTGGAAAACTGTTGTGGTTTAACCCCAGTAGGGAGCTCAGCCCCACACAGCTGCTCGGTCCCTCCCTCCCAGCAGGATGGGGGAGAGAATCTGAGGGGTAAAAGTGAGACCGCTCCTGGGTTGAGACAAAGACAGTTTACTAAGTAAAGCAAAAGCTGTGCACACAAGCAAAGCAAAACAAGGAATTCATTCAGTACTTCCCATCAGCAGGCAGCTGTTCAGCCATCTCCAGCAAAGCAGGGCTCCATCACACATAACAGTTACTTGGGAAGACAAAATGCCATAGCTCTGAATGTCCCCCCCTTCCTTCTTCTTCCCCCAACTTTATATGCTGAGCATGATGTCATATGGCATGGAATATCCCTTTGGTCAGTTGGAGTCAGCTGTCGAGGCTGTGTCCCCTTCTTGTGCACCCCCAGCCTATTCGCTGGTGGGGTGGGGTGAGAAGCAGCAAAGGCCCCGACTCTGTGTAAGCACTGCTCAGCAATAACGAAAACATCCCTGTATCATCAACACTGTTTTTGGCAAAAATCCAAAACATAGAACAGTACTAGCTACTAGTGAAGAAAATTAACTCTATCCCAGCCAAAAACAGTACAAAAACATATGCTAGTAGAGATAAAATATACGAGAGATGATCAAATTATAAGTATTTTCCCCATTTGCAAGCTAATGCTAAATAGAGATGAAAATAATGGAGAAGGGGAATTTTTCTTTAGTGTACCTGTATCCTCGCTGAGGACAGTGGGACTCCGAGATCTATAAACAAGTTTATAGAACAGGATTTGTATTTGAGCAGCAAGGGCATGCCACTGTGTTTACAAAGTAACTAGATGTGCTGGGAGGAAGTAATGGACATCATCCAGTGCCTTTTCCCTTCTGAAGGAATGTATGTAAAAATTGTGAGGTGGTTATGGGAAATGTTTCCGTATGACTGTTATGGACTATCCACTTTATGCATAGGAAGGCCAAGTTAATGGTAAGGCTGTCAGAAAGCTTGCAGGAAGATAATAGCAGTGCACTCCGTTCAGCCATCACCTCATGTGCACGTCCTGAGTTGAAGGAGCACCGCCAGTGTTGTTTCCTGCAAAAAATTCTAGGTTGGTCACAGCTCTCAGCTGCACAGCTGCATCACTAAGCCTGGGAACAGGCAGATTAGGAAAAGATTAAAAGAATAAAAGATAAAAACTCAAGACAGGATCTGCCCTCAGCAGGTGCTTGCTAGAAGCAGGCAGATATCAACACTCACACAGATCCTCAGAGAACCTCTGAGCTCCCAAACACTCAAAGCATTCGGGAGATGACACATGTGAGGAAGGAAGGATGGAGATGTAGATTTTCATGTGCGGATCCTTTTTCTTGCGAAATATGCTTTCCTAGAAACAAATATTGTCTAAAAAACCTGTGTCATCAACCTCAGCTCCTGAAGGAAAGGTTTGCAAGTGCCACCTACAGTCAAACGTCCTGGTGCTCAGGGCTGCAGCTTCAGCCTGCGTCCAAGGACCAGCAGCTCACCCCAGGGTTTATCTGGGGTGGGTGTTCACATACAGAGTGCCAAAGGGGCAGTAGCTCTGTAATCCAGGTGCTTTGCATCTCTAAACATGTGCTAGTGGCTGCAAATTTGCTCCTGAATTATTGTAGAGCTTTCAGTCTTTGTTTGCGTGAAGTCACATCCTTTCTTAGCATCAGCATTTGTCAGCTTCAGCATTTAAAAACATAAAAATACATAGTGTTAGTTCAGTGAATGAGTCTTGTAGAAATGAGCTATACGGTTAGAAAGGGCATGAGGAGGCCTCAGATTATCCTGATTTTTCTGTTTGGTACATAGGCTTGCAATCTCTGTTATTTGAGCAAAATCAATCCTGCAGAGTCTTGGACCTGAAATAGCTCTTGTTTTGACGCAGTGTTGTATGAGGCCTATAGATATGACAGCAGGACGTACATTACGCTAAGTTGTCTGAGATACTAAATGCCAGCTACTCCTTTCAGTTCATGGAGAAATTAAAGTGCCCAGAATTTAGATGGAGGTAATCAGTTCCTAGCATGTGTTGGCTTTTGGGCAGGATAGGAAGCTTATTTGAAATAAACCCTGAATTTTAAAAAAATATTTCTGGTATTTGTAAATAAATGCAGAGAGAAAAACTTAGAAGCTTTATTAAACAACTGAAAATATAACGTAAAGTTAGATCTGAGATTCTATATATATAGATATATGATGCAACACTCACTATGGACTAAAGCAAATTAAAGATATCAGGAGGTGCATACTAATACTGTGGTTCAGTGCTGTGAACCACAGTGCGAAACCAAGATACGTCATGATAAAATACCTTGTATAAATAGAACAAAAAATAATTATGAGCATCCTTTAAAACACAAAGAATCCAAACTGCCAGATGAATTCTCAAGATGCTCTAAACTTCCGAAATGCCATGTTTGTGAGGAATTTGTGTCCAGCAATTATATCTGTAGGGAGTGAAAGGTTAAAAAGCACTTTTGAAAGGTGTTCCTATGCTATGTTGAAGATAACATTGAAAATGGTGAAAACTTTGCAGAGAGGAAATTTTTCTTGTTCTTCCATTTATCTATTTATGAAATGTAAATACTGTCAAACTCCAGATTTGTAAGAAGCTTTTAACATGCAGCTTATTAAATTATTTGACTGCATCTATTTCTAGCCAGGCCTCTTGTCAATTCAACTCTTGCCCTTTGTTTTATTTGTTGCTACAATAAGTTGACAGAGCGCCACATTTGAGTCAACATTGATTCACTCTTAATTCTCATTGTTTCACTTTTTCCCTGGTAGGTTTTTTAAAGTTGTTTAGGGTGCTTGTTTGTTTGTTTTTAATCTGCCTGTCCCCTCCCTCCCATTGACTTATTTTGCTGTTTCCCACCTCTTCTTTTTTTTCCTACAAGCTCTACACTGCAATTCAGCAGGAGAAAGCCATACAATGTTAAGAGTATAGAAGAACTAACCAAACTCAGTGCATTTAACAGTAATTACAACTGACAATGATGAGCGTCATCATAGTGCCATTATTGAAAGATGACAGACACACAAATGTGCCGACAGCTCCAAGAAGGCAAGGAGAGAAACATAGCAATTAAATGTAATAATTATATACATAAAGAAGAAAAATATTAAGCTAAAATCTGTGGGGTGGATCCTGCAGTACAAAGGATTTTTTGACTTAGGAATTTTGCGTTGACCCAGAAGCTCAAGGGAAAAGGATCTTTTTATATCACTTTTCAACACCTTCCTCTTCCCATCCTCCTCCTCTCCTACTGCATCTGTGCTGGCCCTCTTCCGTTCTCTTTCCCTGTGGCTCCTGTTGGGTCCTTCTCCCTACTTCTGCGCTTCTCAGTCCCTCAGCATTTGAGGTATCTGGCCCTCAGGTAGCTCCTCCTGAGCGCTGGCAGAACAGGACATGCGGTCTCACCAGTGCTGCATCCAGCAAGCAGCCTTCTGCTCCGCGCCCTGCAGCCCTCAGTGGGGCTGATGGCAGAGAAGGCGCTCCCAGTTGTTATACACACGGAGTACGTGAGGGTCTGACAGCCAAACACTAACTCTCATCTACTGAGCATGTCCAGGTGACAGTGTGTCAGAGGCTTGTGACTCTGCCAAATCTACATTTGTTTTCATGACGACAGCAGAATGCATCTCTAAACTCAGAGCAATACCCCATGAAATGTCAGGTCTTGCTCCAATTCACGGACAATTAGAGATATTCACTGAATTATTTGGGCTTCATTTTTTCCCCCCTCAGTATGGACAAAACAAGGTATATGGAGAAAACAATAGTATACAAATGTATTCTGAGAAACAGAAATTTTTTTCCTATGACATTTGGAAAAAAACTGAGCCTGGCCAGACCCCTAGCATGGAAGATTTCAGTCAGACCAGTTAAAATTTGGCAAAACTCAGAAGTGACTAGATGCAGAACCTGGTTGTTGAAAGAGTTAGGCCCTTTGACTGTGGCTAGTTCTGCCACCTTTTTCATTATGAGCTGGAAGAAGGATGGAATAGCATTTTTATCAGATGTACAGTCTATTAAACTGGAAGGCTCCTAACAGAGAGATAATCTAAAAGGACTTAAGAGGTTTACTTACCTTGGGAAAGTCAAGGAGAAAATAATATGAAATTCATATTAGAAAAAGCAGACGGCACAATATAAACAAGAAAAATCATTTTGCTGAGCAGACCTGACAAATGACAGCAGACAGTAATTTGTACAGGTGCTTGCAGTGTGACATCTCCTTGATTTCAGGCACTTAGCAGAAGCTCTCTGGTTATGAGCCTGTTTGTCCTCATTCCAGACATAGCCCATAAAAAAAGCAGAGATGACTGGATGGCTTTTTAGATTTCAGGTGGGACGAATTTTCCTCTTGAAGTACCTTTTTTCTCTCTGCTGTCTATAGAAGTGCCCAGAGAAACTGTGCTTCATTTTAAGTGCCTAAGTGAGCTGGCCTTGGTCACTAAATAGCTCACTTGACATTTTTAGCTGCCCAACAGCACTAAGCAGAGGTATGCAGCTAGAGATACACCTTATTTATATACAGGGAAGTCTCAGCCTGTCTTCTCCTTCACAGTACATGCCCTATCCAATTGACCAGTAAATCCACTGCTCTTCAGGTCATCTGTCTGGTTGTATGTGGTCACAGGACAGGAGAGAGGGTGATAAACTTTGCCAGCCCCCAGCTCCTGGGCCACTCGATGGCACTCCATTAAGTGCACACTCCTTCCCCATAACTTAGTGCTAGGGCCGCCTGTAAATCGTGTAATAAGCTGCAGTGCTTCCTCACTCACCAAAGAATAAATGAGATATTTTTGAACAGTTATTGCATCACTGGGGAAGAGCCAAACCTCTTTCCCTGTTCAGGGATGATACAGGTCAAAGCTCGTTAGCACATGTGAGAAGCCCACCTACAGAGCCTCTTTGCTGACTAAGCAACTTTAATTAACAAAAGATGATGTAAATTTGCCACAGGACTACTGTGCCCAGCTGAAGGGCAACTTTGCCAGTGCTTTTACAGTTCCACCATTTCAAGATTCTTTAATCCTTTTTCTGGTGTATATTTATGCCCCAGGGGGATTCCTTTCAAATTGAGTCTGCTCTCAGAGCCTTTTCTCTCAGCTTGGCCATGTTTACAGTTCTGCATAATTTCTATTTTTGTTTTTCTTACCTGACTCTTGTTTTATCCTTTGTTATGAGGGATAGGCATAATTAAGCTATAACACTATTCTACCTTTTAAATATCCAATAAAAACCAAATACCCTCTCATCTTCTGGGTATCATGGCTGTTCACTCTATATAGTTGTCCATTTGGTGCTTGACTGACCAGATTTTAATGCTCCTTTAACACTCCCCCTGTAAAATAAGAAAGTAGATCTTTCCTGAAAGTCTTTCTGAAATAATTTAATCATGAAAATAATTTTGAAAACTTATATTTTGTTTCAGTCATAATGGCTATATTTCTTTTATGGCCACTTGGGTAGTGTTTTAATTTTCTTAGTTCTGGAAACAATGCAAAGACTTATTTAAACAGAATAAAATCTCAGCTATTTTCCTCAGCAGCTTTGGAAAACAATTTAGATTAGGAGCTGCCACTTTCCACATTACATCAAGCTTTTAGTCTTTTTAACTTAGATTTTCCCTCCTGACTGAAAATTTGAGTGAAAGTTCTTCATCACCAACATTCAGGTGTGATTTGAATGCACACCAAAAAAAAAAAAGAAAGAAAGAAAAAAAAAAAAGCTTTAGCCAGGGAACAAGACCTAAAAAGGGCCACATTAATCAGAACTGAATTGAGCTGAACAGATGATTTTTTCCAACACCTCACAAAGGCAGAGAGGGTTCTGTGGCCCGTGGGGAGGAGGAGAGATTCCTCTGCGAGTCGCAGCAATCTCCATGCAAACAAAACTACCTTGTTTGCAAGACCTCTCTCCTGGACTGCCTTTACTTCATAGCTCAGTAAGAAGCTGGGGAAAAGCCAATCACCCTTTAATGTAAATAAAAATGAGCGCTGGGCCAGGGAGGGTTCCTTTTATCTCTGCTGGAGTTGTGCATAGAGTATTTAATCCTTTAAGGTGTGCAGCAGAATTTACTCATGGGAATAAGGAAATCACTAAAGCTGATACCCTTCAACATAGAAAAAATGAGTGGCTCATAGGTTTAATATTAAACCAAGGAAAGGACTACTTTGATCACTGAGTTTGATCTCTTAACTTGAACTTCAAACATTACCAAATAGCTCAGGAGCTTAGTCATAAAAGTAAGGTTTCATCCATTAACAAAATAAAACAGTAGTTTTCACTGATCTGTATTTCTCTGGATTTCAAAAGGATTTACATCTGGGGCTTGTTTTGGATCTATCTCTAGTTGAAAGAGGTCCCTTGAATGTGACATGTTCCTTTCTCTAGTCTAGGGACAATGTTGTTTTTAATAAACAGGAAAAGTGTTTCATTTGCTTAACTTTTTGAAAAATGACTGTGGTAGTGAATCTATAAACATCTTACAGTGTTTATAAAGTTAGCCCTCAGGATGCTTTTCGAGTACTCCAGGTTGAAGCTCTGGTTTCTTTATATCCTGTTCTTTCTTTCTTTCTTTGTAAACTGCAGCACTTCATGCACCAAATATAAAAAGTTGCATTTTATTTGACCTTTGTCTCTTCCTTTTCCAACATCCCTACTTCTCTGTTTGGAAAATGTTTTCTTCACTTGACAGGCCAAGTACAATTCCTTCAGCTTCAAGAGGGACCAGACTGCATCTGTCTGCTGAGGCAAAAAATGTATTTAACAGAGCACAGCTGGAACCCAGATAACTAAAATCAGTCACCCAGACAATTGCTCCACTTGATCAGTGATCCTCCACTCTGATGGCCTCTCTTGTTTGCATCCCTGAAGATAGTGCAATTACATTCTTGAAGCAGTTCACAATTTAGCCCACATTTCTTTGTTTTTAAACTAAACTTCTTGGTAAATGTGCACTAGACAGATGTCCCTTTCAAACTTTTTTCCCCACTAATTTGCCTTTTATTTTGAGACCGATTTCACCTTATTTTCTAAATCCACTGAATATTTGGCAAGGCCTAGGTTGCAGTCAATGTAACCACAGTCCTAAACAAGAAGGAAAAATCATTCCTCATGTTGTGTTCAACACTAACAGATGCAATCACCATATACTCTTTATCCTAATTTGTGCATATAGTCTTTCTTCATACCTTTTAGATGATTGGGTTTGTGTTAGTCACTACTTTTCAGGGCAGTTAGGGTAAGATGTAGCTGTATATATGGATGGAGCTTATTTTGTTGAGTTTATAGAGCTGCTAGTACTTTACCTCTGCATGCCTCCATTTATAAATACTTCCTGTAAAAACAAGCCTGATTAATGCAGGCTGAACTTGTGTGGCGTAAAATTCAGTGACCCCTTCTACCTGTCAGTCCTGCAGAGTACAGAGTGTGTAGAAATGTCTGTTGCATGCACAGTGCCATGCCCTGCAAAGCAAAGCTGCATAAGGAGGCCCCAGCCATGCACCTCTCTGTTTAGCACCCGTGCCCAACAAAAGCACGTTTCCAATATAAATTATGTGTTATGATATCAGATGTCTCCAGCCAACCAGCAAAAATTAAGACCTCAAATTTTAGCACACACCTTACAGGAAGTTTGCAGGATCTGACCCTAGATCACTTCAATCTAACAGTTTAATTCATTTTCCCATAGTATTTGTAAATTATAGCAGATGTTGGCTTTCAAGGATGATGTGTCATACCACACTTTTCTTTCTCAAATTAGAGATTAAGCCTGACAGTAGAAATTCAGCGAGAGTCAAGACATATTGCATCTCAAAGAGACAAGGTGCTGATGATCAGCTGGTTGTTGATATCTTGTCTCCGTGGCAGCAGCAGCTCACAGCTCCTACTGAATCAGGAACTCAGAGGCAGCCAGGAGTTGGGTGTTGGTGCTTCTCACAGCCCCACCAAAATGCTGTAGCTTCAAGCCCTGTGGCATCCACAATCTGGCAGAGATAAACGATGGCTCAGTACATTTATACTGTACTTATTACAGCAGTACCCCCAGCAATGTTGTTAGAAAGCCTTATTCATTTTTTATTATGGAAAGAATACTCAACTGTGTTTATATTTTCTTTTGCATGATTTCTCATGTGTGTGAGAATAATGGCAGTAGCAAGTGAGATAACTGTGATATTAATTTTACTAGTTCTTTGCTGGAATGAAGAAGCTGCAAAATTCCATGTTTGTATAAAAGTCAGTGTAAGGTTTGTTAAAATACAAAAAATAAACCAAAGCAGGATTACACACTAATTCCACTTGTAACAGAAAACCTATGACAGGTGTCAACAGTAAAGGCTTTAAACTTGATGTGAGGATAGGTGTTATTCTTAGCAAAACTACTAGCTAGCATGTTTCTCTTGGTCTTTTTTGATTTTTGAGATGTTTAAAGCATATTTTGCTAACTCTTAAAGCACTGAAATGGCTTTCAATTGTAGCCTTTTGTTTGCTAGTCATGGGAAGACAAATAAAATTTCAAGATACTTGAGACAAATAAAATGATACCTAGTCCTTTTTGTCTTCTGTCTCCTTCTACCCCCCAGTCTTCTAGAAATCTCAAGCCACTCCCAGTCTTACTGGGATCTCAATTCAAGCTTTTTGGATAACTTTACACCTCTGTGAGGTTCAGCTTTTGTACACTTTGTACACTTCTGGAGCAATGCTGACTTAGCTCTGTTTTTCTTCTTACCTTCCCATGTGTCCTGCCCTCTTTTGGTTTCTCTCAACTTAGAGAAAGCACAGCTACCTTCAGGAGAAGTAAACATAGTCAAGAAGATAGAAGGGAAGAGGTAGAATTTCTTTGCAGAGTAGAAGCTTATCCTAAAACTCTTAGTTTACTTTTTAAGTTATTTAAATTATTTTTAGGTAACTTAATTGAGAACAGAGCTGGGCAAAGAGGATGCATATTATTATCTTCGTCTTACCCATTTCTGAAAAATTTAGCCAAGTTAAATAAACTGTAGTAGAATTCAATCCTCTAATTTAGGTTAGTAACTTAGTATCTGCTTCACTGAAATTGTAAGTGCCTGACTCAGGAAAGTGAGCTAATCCACTTACAACACATTATACAATTACTGGAGAGACGGATTTGCTGGTAAAGACCTGCAGAGGAAGTTGATGGCATGGTCTGGCTTTGGCATCTTCCCCTGTGTTGAATTTGGTATCTCTGGGAGTTTTGAATGATCTCTTAAATTGCGTAAAGCCACAGGAAAAGTTAGGACTTCTGTTCATTCATGGTATCTTCTAAGGGCAGACACATAACAAGTTACAGGTAGTCAAAGTGGTACATGATGCATATGTTAAAGCCAAGAGTGTAAGGGTCAGGAAAGCAAAAAGAGGAAGCTTGTGATTTGGGCATGTAGTTGCATGGAAAGAAAGCCCTTTTGATCGAAGTCCCCCTCCGTCTGTGCATATTGTATTAGATCACCAGTGGGTAAGAACAAAACTAATCTGGCTACAGATTGATAGGACAAGAGGAAATGGGCTCAAGCTGCGCCAGGGGAGATTTAGATTGGATATTAGGAAAAATTTCTTCACAGAAAGGGTAGTCAAGCATTGGAACAGGCTGCCCAGAGAGGTGGTGGAGTCCCCATCCCTGGAAGCGTTCAAAAAATGGGTAGACGTGGCACTTTGGGACGTGGTTTAGTCTAGTCTACCCTTAATTGGTTTAGTGTGCACTCGGTAATGTTAGGTTAATGGTTGGACTGGATGATCTTAAAGGTCTTTTCCAACCTAAACGATTCTGTGATACAGGATGTGGAAGCCTTCTGCATCCTCACTAGTAGGCCCAAAAAATAGGCAGCCCTTTGCCTTTCTCCACACTAACTCATGACTCACCTGGGTGCCTCCAGAAGAAGGTTCAATAACCTATGCAGAACAGCTCTCCAACAGTTCCTTCAGCAAGAATAGAGCACAGCACCCAGACATTTCTGTTTCCAGTCTAGGCATAGGACATCTGGTGCCCGTATGCCTGAACTGCAGCAGAGGTGTAAGTGATATATCAAGTGCCTACCCTTGCAATAGATACCTTTCCAATGGAGACAGCATGGGCCAGAGAGAGTTGCCACTAGGCAGCTAAAATGTAGCCACCCTATTTTGTAGAGTAGGAGAGCTTAGTATGTATAGGAGAGCAAATATGGGACGTTGTTCCTGGGGCCTCAGGATGAGAGCGTGATTTGAAGCACACTGAAGACACTAGTAGAGAGATAACATTTCAGACAGCTGGGAAGATATCTACAGGGTTAGGCAGACCTGAAAACTAGGTGTACATAACCATAGCCTGGGAATATGATTGGGTTTTGGCACCGAAGTCTAGATGTAGGCACACTGAACCTCTCAGTAGATTTCCAATACTTGTGAACATACTTTGTTTCATTATTCTGCACTTTCAGGTGTGCAGTTCCAGCATCCAGGTGTCATGTTGGTCTGTTTAGGGTTTGAATGCCATACTTATGGGCTGTTTAAGGGATAATTTTATTTTGAGGGATTCCCTAGGTTGTCATCGGTCAAGACCTTTAGAGAGGAAAAGGCTGCTACCGAGATGAGAGTAAACTAACACAATTGTTATAGTGCCCAATAATGCTATATCCTGAAAAAGAATGAGGACAAAATACAAGGGAATTCATTAAAACAATTGAAAAGATACAAAAATCAAGTCAATTAAATGATGCAGAAACTTTGCATATACTGTTATCTTTCATGCCTTTCCCTGTGCCAATGATTTTTTCCCAAAACACTTAATCCTCTCCTCCTCCTTAATCTTCCTCAAGGCTCCCTTTGACACTTGAAGAGGACAGCTTACGGTCACAAAGCAAGTCTGTAGCAGAACTTGGAACAATAATGTGGCGTCCTACCACCTAGACTATAGCAAAAAGCTAGTAGATCATGCTATTTCTTGATAGTACTAGTATTGTTTTATTATATATCTTCTCAGTAACAGAGCTGTATAAAATATTGAATGCTGATTCTTTTGCTGAGAAAAGGAATTCTTTTTAGACCTTTTTCTGGGAAAAGTTTCCTTTTTTGGATGGCTGCACTTGATAATAGTACCCCAGGCCTTTCAGAGAAACATTTTCAATAATTAAACATTATACTTAAATTAGAAGACTTTATTAAGTAGGAAGATGGGTCATTACTTAAAAAAATGCGTTTAATCAATACAACATTCCTCAGAAACTTGTTCAATATTGCAGAGAGATTATTTGAGTATAAGCTTTGAATTTGATTTACACAATTAAAAATTGCAAAAATAAAGTCTTCTATTGGATCTGAGGAGGAATTATGTGACTGTACGCAATGAGATGTATGTGACATTATTCTGTTTCAGTGGCTATGAAACTGAATGTTGAAGCAATAGGGAATTGTTAGCAAGTTTCCAAATTCCCTTCACTGCTAAAGCTTGCTCAGAATAAGAATATAGTTTTCCATCATTAAATTTCATTGAATATGTGTTTCCTCTTAACTGTGATAGTGTAACTACAATAAAGATGTAATTTTGGAAAAGGGGATAGTTTTGTGTATACAATTATTTATAAAATAGTGAGCACTGTCTGATAATAATTTTTATTTTTACAGTAAAACCTAAGACTGCATTTGCTATCAAAATGTTTGGTACAATGTAGTTAAAAAGCTTAATATTTTGGCAACATGGGAGACAAGAGATAACTGAGTCTACACCCATAACCATAACAAATATACATTTAAGAGCTATATATCCCTCATCAAGGCAAGGTCATTTTTATGGGAATGACTTTTCTTGGGCTTCAACAAAAAGCTAACACATAGTTACTGCCTTTTTAAGAAACAATTTAGAAAAGGGCAATTTAGCCAGCTTGGTAGGTGATATTCACAAAGAAAAGCATAGTTTATAAGAGTTAGTCATTTGGATGTGAGAGGTTGCTAATGTCCCCTTCTCTCAGCATTCAGTTCCATGTTTGAACATAAGAATTAAAAAGGGTGGAAGTTCAGAGCGGAGACATGTCAATTTGAAAGGGAGTATTTACACAGTAACTGTTTTTAAAATAAAGCTTTTTAATAAAATCATTGCATCTTCAGAAAATTGGACTGTTGTTCCCAGGTTTATAGTTTTACAAGATAGATCTGACTTTTATATTAGTTGTCTATACAAAAAGAATTTGGAAGAAAGAATAAAATCATGAAATCACTACTGGTAAGTGCTTTTTTTTTTCCCACACTTAACACACTCTTTCAGTGCCAGGCAGTGAAGATAAACTTTGTCTCTGATGCTGGTTTTATTACAGTTTTGGATTACAGATTTATTTTCAATGACCTATCAAAATTAACAGGCTCCTTACTGTTCACAGTTTATCAGGATGCCCCAGAGCTACTTCAGCAATGAAGAAAGCAAAGCTGTCTGGAGAACAAATGCTAACAATAAAGCAGAGGGCCAGTAATGGTAAATTTTTAATCATTACCTTTTTAAATATTACTTCTTTGTAAGCTAAAGATGTCATTACTCTATGGGCTTTTTTCCTATGTATGTAAATCTTCTTTGTATAAATAGTGAATTCACTGTCAGTAGAATTGAAACTGGGTTTTGTGCTGTGGAAATCTGTGGAGTGAGTCAGAAATCTGAGCCAGCAGTAGAGTGGTCAGACTGGTGTGAGTTATGTCTACATAAATCTAATACACTAAAATATTTCAAAGTAGAATATATCATTACAATTTTCTGGTTCATATCTCATTCACCAAGGTGGATAGTTGGTCTTATATTGTTGCAGGATTGAGAAGAGAAAAAGAATTGATTTCCAGAGATGGCAAGTCCTCATGAGCTCCCTTGAATTCATTTGGAGCTGTGGCTCTGTAACCTCTGGCAGATGTAGATGGCCTTGTGCCATTTCATCTCCAGTAATCTGCAATCCTTCCTGGAAACCTTGAGTTGCAGGGAAGGTGATGAAGGTACCTTGGATGAAAGTCAGGGTTGTAGCCTGATAGTTGAAGTGCAATTAAAGCAAAATGTAGGTGCTTCAGTTCAAATAAGTAATGCACAAAAGGCTCGTCTGGAAGGTGCCTAAGTTCTGAGTTTTCTTGGAAAACTTTGTGCAGTCACTTAGTCTCTGACTGTGCATGCCTAAAGATACCGCCCTCTTAACTGTTGGTGTCGACTGTGTTTGAGAGCCACAAAGCATTTGTGCTTTCTTCAACACAGTGCAGGAGCCATTGCAACCCACATTGCCAGCACAGCTGGAGAAAGCCCCGGTGGCCTTTGCTCAGTAGCTAGTAACCGGGGAGTGGAAGATCTGGATGTCATTTTCTCTGCAACCTGGGAAGTATCTGCCATGCAGAACAAGACAGTGCGAACACCAGTTTCTCTAGCTTTAGGAGTTCAGATTTTGACTTGAGAGAAAACAGATCTATCTCTTCCCAGGACAATTTTATGCTTTGTTACAGTAATGAAAAGGATAAATAAATAAAACCTTTACAGTTTATTCCTGTCTGAATCCGTAAAGATGCAGGTACCTTTAAAATTCTGTTCTCTAAATGTTTATGCCATAAAACTCAGAAATCACTTCCATTTTGCAAATTTGCCTATATATCATTATTTAATAACACCCTTCTGAACCATGAAATTATTAAAAGCAACAGCAGAATCACAATATAACCCAGTGCATCAACAACATTTCACTCTGTTGGGGGAAAAAAATCTTCTAAATTAGTTACAAATGATTTTGACAACGCTGTAATATGAAGAGATTAGCATGTTAAGATACTTTCTTTTCCTTCAGAAGATCTAAGCTGACACAGTCTTTCAAATAAGTTACATGGCAGTGGAGCAGAATTTGTTGCTGGAGGTGCATTTCTTACAATACAAAGTTAAATCAGTACATATAAAGCAAAAAGTGTCTTATTGATCCTCTAGGCATTTTCAACACTCTGGCTGGAAAATTACTGCAATTTTTAAAGGAAAAGTAGTGGAAAATACATTGTTATAACTTCAAAAGAAAAGTTTGAAGAACGCTTCCTTTTCCTTTTTTACTTTAATACTTTTACTTGAAATAAATTTATTTTCAAATATGGAAATAATTAATTCACGGAACCCTGATTTAAAGCTTAATTATTTTAACACACCTTTTATTTTTATATCACACAGGTATAGAAAATGATGAAGAAATTAAACAGTTAGATGAAGAAATCAAAGAACTAAATGAATCCAACTCCCAGATGGAAGCTGATATGATTAAACTCAGAACTCAGGTAACAGTTTTATGAAGCCCTAAATTCAGCTGGTTTTTCTACATGACTGATGAAAAGAAATATAGGAAATATATAGTTCCCCGTTATTTTACATATTAAGATTTCTGTCTGTGATTTGCTATTTATAAAATCAGAAAACAATATCCATTATGCAATCTCCACATCCGTTACTAGCATTAAAGAAAAAAAAAGGCTTAGCAAAATATATTCTTTAAAATAATGGCAAAACCATGACCTGTCATGGTCAGCTCTGTATTTCCCCTTGATAAGGCTATGCCTTTCTAATAGCAGTTAAATATTGAGTGAGATCATTGTCATTAACATAAGTTACAAGGTGAAGGAGTCCAGATGAACAGGATGGCTTTTGCCAGGTATGGGTTACAGAGAGGGAAGTGAACGCCTGTTACACTTCACTTCATCATGTGGTACACTAAGTGCAGCCCTTGGCAGCAGAATGGTTCCACAGATCCAGCTTAAATCCTTTTAGGTTTCACATAAATCTGTTGAAAAAAAAGGAGAAACTAACATTAGGCTATTATTTAACAACTGATTTTTCACCAGTCCTAAAACTGGATGGAAAAGGCAAAGGAAGCAAATTACTTGAATCCTTTCCCTGGCGTTTTCCGGTGTCCAACATAGCTTTTGGTGCTTTTTCCTTCACAATTTGAGCACAGACACCAACAGTGAGATTTACCACGCTTCTCACCATTTATCAGCCTTAGTCCCAGAGTCATAATCATCCGATTGATCTTGATGGAAACAAAGTAGACCATTCCTTGTTACTTCTTTGTCTGCTGCTTGTGGAAAAGAGCGCCATGTCCATTGTTCTCCTCCTCTTGTATACTCATAAACAGAAGGCACAATCTGCCTCTTTGGCTTGTTTTTTCTTTGACTTCTAAGCTTTAGACAAATTGATATTGAAACCTCACTTCTATTTTATGCCAGTATTCAGGGTTCTGTTGTCATCATTTGGCCTTTATAGGAGTTGACTTATATTTGACACAGATTTCTGATGTGACCAAGTGTAACTGTAGGATAATGAGGACAAAATCCACAAGAATGTAAAGCAAGAAGAATAATCAGTAGCAGGAAAATTATATGTATTTATGTTGGAGGAATTTGGTCCTAAGTTTTGAATCTGGCAGCTCCCAATCTGCCTTATGTTTTCTTTTGCTTAATACAACACTGTGGGTGCTATTCACATACAGACTGATTTAGCTGAGATTTTAAAAAAATGTGAAGCACCCATTATGTGTACATTAGGTAAATGCTCCAGTTGTCACTAACTTTCTGCATTTTTAATTTTATTTTTGTCCAAATTAGGGGGAAAAAAAAAAAAGCCATGATAACACTATCATGTTTTGAGTTTCAAAGATTTAGTTAGGAATTTCACATCAAGTTTTGATCTGAAATGAGTACAGAAGCCCTACTTGAGTGTTCTCAGTTCCAGCTTTCATATCTCAGACTAGTGCCATTGCATATTCTTAGAAATCAGATTAGGCACTACCTGGGACCACTGCCTATTCTTGGTAAAAAAACCTCAACTGATGATTTTAATGTCAAGTTGAAAGGAAGCTTTTCACACCTTGGTGCAGCAGATTTAGAAAAAGGGTAGAATGACTGGCAATGACACATACTGTCATTAAAATAACTAATAGGATTCTAGAAAATAGAGCTGCAAGAGACCTTGAAATGTTATTTTGTCCACCAGACGTCTTCCCTTCCTACTTCTCAGCTCTTCCTAAGCCAATCCTGACAGATGCTTGTCTAACCTGTTCTTTACTTCCTACACTAGAGATTCCACAGTCTCTGGGCAGGCTGGTCGAATACTTACCTGTTCTTACCCAACTAGCCACCGATGCGTGCCTAGCAGAAAATCCCAGCTGAGTCAAACTTCAGAAAAATTCAGAGGCCTCAGTTTTGAATTCATACACTCTCATGAAGATAAGCAATTTACATTTCCAACATTTAGAGAGTTACATCATAGTCATTATCATCTATTAAGACGATTACAGTCAACAGTTCCCTTTATTTGCAACAGTAGAATTATACTGAACATAACAAAATGTTTGCTGATAAACTCTTAGAAAATCATTGTGCAACCTGGATTTCAATAAGACTTCACAGGCAAGGAATACACAATGGGAAAATAGTGGAAGTTCTGTGAACACCAGAAGTAGCATCAGTCTTGTTTGATATGGATTTGCATCCCATATGATTGTAAGTGCCAGCAGAAGTTTCTCCTATGAGAGGAACTTCCCTTCCATGGAGAATCTTTTATATTTAATAAAGTGAAAAGTCATGCTGCAGCCTTTTTCTTAGTTGGGGCATTCATAAGACTCTGCTTTACTCAGATGCATTTTTGCATAAGACTTGAAAGAAAGTATTTTTAATCTAAGATCTTCTAGTAAATCTGTCCAAATGTAACATGCAGGTCTGAAAGTATAAGAGGGGCAGAAACACATAAAGGTGAGAGGGGGAAAGAAAAATCTGCAAATAACTGTGTGTCTCATACAAGCAACAGGTTATCCTGTTTTTAGAATAGGTACAAGTGAACATTCATTAGTTTTAGGGTAAAACGTGGGGAGGGCAATTTCAGCCTTTAAGCAAGTGAATACAATAATTAAGTATGCCAGTTATCTTAAGACACTTCCAGATGAGTGCTAAATGAAATTGCGAGATACGCTGATCAGCTGCCACTGTATTTGCAGATAGTCAGCATCTCACATGAAAAATGAAAAAAGATCTATTCAAGTAGCAGTGCTCAACTAGCTAGAAAATCTATAAAATGTCAGCTCCTACTTAAGTTAGCGTGAGGCAGCAGCAGTATGCCATACTGAACTGGGCCTTCATTGCCATCAGACTCTTCACTTTGGTGTGTAATATAAAAAAACAGTTTTTAGGGTAAATATTGGAGCATGACTGACTCTAACAAGCACCTATAAAAGATGGTTTGCATTTGCATACAGCATTGCTCCCTGACATAAACAAGCTGAAAGCAAAACAAGAGAGGAGAATGTGTTTCCAGTTTCAAAGCTGAATAAAGTATTTTGCCTACTGTAATACATTGTAGAAATAGCTCAAAATCAATTAATTGTGACAAAACCAAGCCCCTGCAATACCGACAGCTTGGATTAACTGCTGTATAAACTAGTTAAAGTAAGAGATACATGAGGATCATTTTATGTAGCCACATCACCTGTCAAAGTTACTCATATCAACTAGCGTGCTGTATTTCCATAAACAAACTGAAACTTTAGGTCCAAAATAAAACTTCGGGCATCTAACAGCCTGATTGTCCCAACAATTTCCTAAAATTTTCTTACCCATGGTCAAGTTAATATTCACTTAAGAACCTTTTCCCCTTCTGCCTGCTACCTACTGCACAAACCTCCAGCCTTCCCATCAGCATTTAAATTGTATCATTTCTTCCCACAGTTCACTGTCTATGCCAATGTCGAAATGTATGAAGCTCATTTTAAGAATTTAAAACCGTGTGTTCTTTGCTATTTTTTCCACTTCTCTGGCATCCTTTTTTGCCCTCCTGACAATGCATATTTTAACCTACACACACACAAAAGCACACTGTACGCTTTGTAATAGATGTTAACAGTTGTCATCCAACGTGGAAAGTAAGGACAGGTCTACAGAGGAAAGTGTAGACAGATACGAGTGAGCTCTGCGTGTGCTCTCAACGAGTTGGACATCAGCCAGCACTCATCTGAAATCCTTACAGCTTCATTAGCACAGAGCTCTGCACAAGCTCGGGTGAGTTGCCTCTCAGCAATGCTTTTCAGCTCAAGCATGGCACCATGCAAGGTTGGAGCTAACTTGTGCCTGCTCACCGGGGAACACAGGCAGAGCATACTCTCAGCTGTCTTCACCTGTACATGTAGTCGTGCTCCAGGGACCCACCCCCCTGGCTACGTGCAAATTCTCCTCAGTTCCTTCAGTTTTGCATGTTACTGTATTTATTAGGAAACGTTCCAAATTTGAACATACATCACAATAACATGCAAGTGTTCAGTTTTCAAAAGCAGCCCTGGGAATCTGCATAGAATCAAATTATACTTACAAAGAGCTAAACACTGGCAGCAAGGAGCTGTGCATGCTTAACTAACAATATATATATTGCAGAAAATATAACACATGCATGACTTACTGCAGAATGTCCCCACGGTATGCTCCTAGGATTAGAAGTGTTTAACCACACGGGTGAACTTGCAGAACTAGGGTCCTTTTTAATGTCTTTCAACTCAAGAAGAAAAGCTCTAAAGCAGTGGAATCAAATCCAAGTTCATTCGTTATTACCAATATTAAAAAGACAAGCTGTTAAAGTCGTACAACATGCAGTAGAAATAAGAAACACTTAACAATGATAAGAATTGCAGACTCAAGCAAAACCTTTTTAAGCGTGAATGAATAGACCTTTTTCTCCTTTCCCTGGTATTTCTGTTATCACTCCCTTCAAAGAGCGCATGCTTTATAACAGCTTGCCTTATATTACATTGTACACAAATTTGTCCATTTTAGATTACCACAATGGAGAGCAACCTGAAGACGATAGAAGAGGAGAACAAAGTAATTGAACAGCAAAATGAGTCTCTTCTTCATGAATTGGCCAATTTAAGCCAGTCTTTAATTCATAGTCTAGCTAATATCCAGCTGCCACATATGGTAAGTGATTGAGAGCACAAGTTAAGGAATTTGGCGATCTTCAGTTCACTTCATACAATAGATGTCTTTTTTTATGTTTATGTTTCATCAACCAGTTGGATATTTGTGGTAACAACACTGAAACCATAAAGATACATTTAACTGCTAACAAAGACATGGAGGGCCTGTTCCAGTGTATCCTGTAAAATTAAGTAAGAACTAAATAGGCATTTTAAATATTATAAAAAATGGTGGCAGTATGCCTTGATAATATGTTATGCTTAAATGAATATACGATTAAGAAAATAAAAGTTGTATATGAACTACTATTTAATATCTCGTAGGAACCAATCAATGAACAAAATTTTGATGCTTACGTGACCACTTTGACGGACATGTATACAAATCAAGATCGTTATCAGAGTCCAGAAAATAAAGCCCTACTGGAAAATATAAAGCAGGCTGTGAGAGGAATTCAGGTCTGAACAGCTGCTATAGTGGTGAAAGTCTTGCTTAAAAAAAGGATGCCTCTTGTTTTTTGCTGCTGTAATTTACCAGAAAGTGTTATATATTTATTTCTGTTTGAAACAGTGTTATGCTTACAAGACTTCATAATGATTTTATGTCTTGCTTTAAAGATAGTAACTGCAGAATAGTTTTTTGAATACATTCACATTTTGTACGTTTTCATATAAGCTGACATAGTGTGATATGCCATGTAATGTTTATAGCTGCTAATGTATGCACATTTTTGGGGTATATATATTTCTGAAGAGGTAAGCTGATCAAAATAAATAGAGTGTAAATTCTTTTTAATGCTTTAGTGATTAAATGTTTTAGTATTTTGAACTGAAATGGACAAAAAAAAAAAACAGCTTTGAATGACAATGTTGCAGTCTGCAGCCACTTTTTAAACACTATCATTTTGCCTCATGTTGGAGGATTTTATGGGATTTAAGAAATACATTTTGTGTGCATATTGTTTCATAGCAAGAATTGGTTGCAAAAATGCTTTATTTTTGAACAATGCTTGAAAATATTATGTGACTTTTGTTTTTGGAGGATGGTGTGTGGTGGGGGCAATAAAATGAGGTTTTTTGAATTCCAAGAAAATGGCATGGATTAGATGTAAGATACAAAATGGGTAATTTATTGTAAGACAACATCAAGCCATGGAAACTTGACAGAAGATTCAAAGCAGCTTAAACAGCACTTTTTAATTAACTTCTAAGCATTACATGGTATGAATATGGGAACTTCCATTATGAAAAGAACTATATCAGAGGTGGACAACGTGAAGATTTCAGCTTTTGTTTTCAAATAAACTTTGGAGCCAACATTCTCTTATCTCTGCTGGACTGCTAGTGCCCCTCTGAACTATCTGTTATAGCAATGTAGTTCATCTTTCAGAAATTCTGTGTTTTCAATTCAAGATGGAGGACAATATTTTAAAATTAATATTGCCTTTTCACATCTTTAATTTTGGGATAAACACAAATGATCTGTGTCTATTGGAGTT